>NC_134176.1:5595815-14812876 GCF_964188355.1 Buteo buteo | reverse complement strand
TTTAAATATGCAAACTGAATCATGAAATGTCATTGGTACAAACAGAACTAGACAGCACTTCTGCCAGCAAGGCAGATGAGCTTGAATTTAAAGCTCTAAGGAGACCTGGGTTCAAACCTTAGCACTGACTTTCTATTTGACCACGTGTCAATTAATTACTCGGATAATCTTTGCAAAGTGATGTGAGATCATTGAGTGAGGAATGGGTATAAGAGCAAGATGATACAAACTTCTGTTGATCCATGGTGTCTCTAAAAACAATACTGAAAAAAAAGAGCTGTGTGAAACTCTGATTTCATTTCACAGGGATTCCTCTCACTTTGGTCTGCAAAGGAATTACACACCCATGTTTGTTTTGACTTTTGGGGTTCAAAAAATCCAGCTTTCGCCCTAACACTATGACAATCAGTAGGATTACTGAGACACTTTCAAAGAAGATGTTCAAGCCCTTGATGAACCGAGTCTGTGGCTCACAAATTTGCAGGAACAGAGAGAATGTTAGTTGGCTGTTGATTTTTTTTCCTTGGAATGAATCACCTACTTTCACCTGGTTTTGTATTGACACCATGAGAGACTACTTTTGGCAGGTTTTTTAATCCAAACCTGTGAGTCCTCCTAGCTCCTAAACACTGTGGAAATAGTTTTAGAAATTCAGGCAGATTAGAGAGAGGAAGAGAGAAAAGGAGTGTGCAAGGGAAAGAAAGAGAGAAATTTCTCAAAGGGCTAGCAAATCTCAGTAACCTTTTGACAAACGTGGCCTGAGTTCCAAGTTTGCAATGCAACCTGAAGCCAAGCAAGTTTCTTGTGATTTGGGGCTCTGCTATGAACATTTTGCACAGCTCTAGCTAAAAGGATCTGTCCTGCTGTGCTGCACTCTGTGCCCTGTGTGCAGTGCATTTGTCACTGTGCAGAACAGAGGAGGGGAGTACAGATCAAAGGCGGCAGAGAAAGATGGGCTCAGCAGCATCCGAGGATCAAGGTGCCCCTTAAAGTTTTTGTGGTTTTCTATTTGTTGTTAAATATTTTTATTTGGGGGTGGATGGGGGTGGGGGGGGAGATGCAGAGAGGAATCTGCAGCCCTCTAGTTCTACGTTTTGCTGATCATTTCTGTCCTTTGCACGCTGAGCTTTCTCATCAATTAATGCCCTAGCTCCCATATAGAAGTACATTTGTGATCTTCACATACTGCAAATCAATCTGATTCCTTTCTGGATAAACCCTTGTCTCCCAGAGCAGGCCAGCTCTAGAAGCCCATTTCCAAAACAGTGTTTGTGTTGCTGCAAAGGAAAGATTTGGATTAATTTCTGTTGCCCTGCTTATGTGCAGGGATCTTCAGACAATCAGAAACATCACCTGCAAATCTTCCTGACAGTACAATTTTGCCTGTAGCTATGAGGTTCAGTCATACACAACACATCTTCCTTCTAGTCTCATTGCTCTCAGAACAGTGCTGGGCACATTTTCTGTTTGCATTATGCTTAATTCATAGACTCAGCATTTGGCATTGTTTGTAAGTCTATCATTATCTTTGTTCATATTGACATCAAAAGCTTCCCTTCATGTGTGTGTCTATGAGCTCGGTGGAGCCTCTCTATCAATCAATCAAGCAAGCAGGCAATCAATCAACGTACAAGTATCTGAAGCTGCTAAATACAAGAAGAGAGCATGTCAGGCAGATACCTGGCTTCTAATTAGGACTAGGTATTATTCTAATTTCTCTGACTTGTTCTGTACTTCATAGGACCTGGGGAAGTACTTTGTCATTAACATGTCAATAAAGCAATACAAATGAGGCTGGAGGGAAATATCAGCTCCCAGCACCACAATGTCAGCCCTGGTCTCTGATGCATTCTTTTGCTGGGGGGCGGGAGGGGGGAATGCACTTTCAGACGTAGTTGATCAAAGAAATATCATATACAATAGATTTTCTTTTCTTCACTCTAGTGGCTGGGTGGCCCATTGCGATTGATTGAATTTTATGAATTAAGTGAATAAGTGAACACACAATGACAAGGAGGTTGCGTTACAAAAGCTGGGATGCCAGATTCTGCATCCCTTTAGCCAGTGTCAGTTGGGAATAATTCCACTGACAGCAATGGAGTTACAGTAGATTTCTTCTGAGGCAGCTTAGATCTGGCCTGCCTTGTTTTTTGATGGCTGTAATTTAGTTTAATTATTTATGCTAACCCTTTATGCCATACTTTAAATGTACTATAATATATTTTCTCATATCATAGGTAAAGAAAATCTAGTAATATGCATCATTAATGCAACATTAACACTATTAAATCTTTGGAGAGAAGAGATCCCATTGCTGATGGTGTGAAAATGATGAGGTATGTATATTAGCATAGAGTAAGATAAAAACATTCAACCATAAAAGCAGGGAAAAAAACCCAACAAATCTTTTACCAGCTCATGTTATTTGGAAATATCAAAACCATTATTTCTTTTTTCCTTATGTGGTATTTGTAAAATAGAACAAAAATGAGGAAGAAAGTTTAGAGATGCTGAAAACATATGTCTGGAATTAAAAGCATCCATCTAAAAACTCTTCCCATGACAATGTACTTTCCCCTGCCCCCCTCCCCCCCCAATTTCTCCACTGCACTCATGACAACAACAACAACAAAAAGTAAAAGAATATGATAAACGATAGCTTTGATGACTGTAGAACCTGGGTAAGCAAAATGATTTTGCTTAGTAAATTATAAATCTTTACTCTTAGGTGGTTGCATAACAAAAATAACTTTAAGGAAGAGCTGTTCTGTTCATGAGATTTAGGGATTGTTTAATGCATGAATGAACTGCTGCCATCTTCTGACTTTTCTGAGTTCTGCAAATTAAAAAGACAATTTTCTACTGTAATCAAGTGCCCTGGGGAAAATACTTGTAGTGTTAGAACTTGGAGGCACCAACGGCTTTTTTAATCATTTTTAAAGATGATGAAGTTCTTCGGGTCTATTATACAAGTACATAAAGAAAGACTAAAATTGGGGTATGGATACATTGGTGGGGTACCATGAATAGAAGCAGATGAGAACATTTTCATCAGTGCCTGAAAAATGTTCCTTATCAGAAAGCTAGACCCGAATTTCCTCTTCTAGAGCCATATGGACAACTCTATTTAAACCACTGGGCGATGCCCATGTGTAAATGGGGTGAAAACATGACTTAATGAGCTGGGGGTGATATTGAGATTAGGATGCCATTTGACAATGCAAGCTCTAAGGGAAGGGTCACACCTTAACCTTTGAAAAAAAGGAGCAAATGAAACGTCTGGCTGAGAAAAGCCTTGAATTTAAGCAATTCAGTTTCAAATTTTTTATGTGACTCTTCAGGTTTACAAGAGGTTGTATTGGGTTTGTGTGGCAAGGTTTTGATAGCAGGGGGGCTACAGGAGTGGCTTCTGTGAGAAGGTGCTAGAAGCTTCCCCTATGTCTGACAGAGCCAATGTCAGCCGGCTCCGAGACGGACCCACCGCTGGCCAAGGCTGAGCCCATCAGTGACGGTGGTAGCACCTCTGGGATAACAGAGTTCAGAAGGGAAACAAAAAGTTGCTGTGTAACAGAAACTGCAGCCAGAGAGAGGAGTGAGAACATGTGAGAGAAACAGCCCTGCAGACCCCCAGGTCAGTGCAGAAGGAGGGGGAGGAGGTGCTCCAGGCATTGGAGGAGAGATTCCCCTGCAGCCCGTGGGGAAGACCATGGGGAGGCAGGCTGTCCCCCTGCAGCCCAGGGAGGTCCACGGGGGAGCAGATCTCCACCTGCAGCCCGGGGAGGACCCCACGCTAGAGCAGAAGGAGGCTGTGACCCCATGGGAAGCCCGTGCTAGAGCAGGCTCCTGGCAGGACCTGTGGCCCCATGGAGAGAGGAGCCCACGCTGGAGCAGGTTTTCTGGCAGGACTTGTGACCCCGTGGGGGACCCACGCTGGAGCAGTGTGTTCCTGAAGGACTGCAGCCCGTGGAAGGGACCCACGCTGGAGCAGTTCATGAAGAACTGCAGCCCGTGGGAAGGACTCACATTGGAGAAGTTCGTTGAGGACTGTCTCCCGTGGGAGGGACCCCAGGCTGGAGCAGGGGAAGAGTGTGAGGAGTCCTGCCCCTGAGGAGGAAGGAGCGGCAGAGAGAACGTGTGATGAACTGACCCCAAGCCCCATTCCCTGTCCCCCTGCGCCACTGGGAGGAGGAGGTAGAGAAAATCTGGAGTGAAGCTGTGCCCGGGAAGAAGGGAGGGTGGGGGGAAGGTGTTTTAAGATTTGGTTTTATTTCTCATTATCCTACTCTGATCTGAGTGGTAGTAAATTAAACTAATTTCCCCAAGTCAAGTCTGTTTTGCCTGTGACAGTAATTGCTGAGTGATCCCCCTATCCTTATCTTGACCCACGAGCCTTTAATTTTATTTTCTGTCCACTGTCCAGCTGAGGAGGAGAGTGATAGAGCAGCTTTGGTGGGCACCAGGCATCCAGCCAGGGTCAACCCACCACAGAGACCAAGCTGAAATCTCAGTTTTGAGTATCCACAGCCTTGGGGGCATTTGAAATGAGGAGCCAAATTCTGCAGTTTGAGCCCTTTTGAATATCAGTGCCTTTTTTGTTGTTGTTGGTTTTTTTTATGCAGTGTTTGCTCATAGAGGCTGGATATAAAAACCTACTCATTTATCTATCAGCCTCTCATCTAACATCAGGGAAATTCGGGGCTCTGTTAAATTTAATAGTTATTGGTGAGAATTAAAAACACTATAGGCTATTTAAGTGAATTGTGGCTCCTGCCTGGCATATTAACTGGTTTTGGATTGCCTTGTCCTTTGGTGTGGACCCTACTCAGGTAGAATTGCTTGAAGAAAGTCTCTGCGCTGAGTCCGAAGACTGGCTATTCACATGGTTCAGGAGGAGATGTGAGAATATGCTTGGGGAGAAAAAAGGTTTTGAGGAAGAAACTTTAGGTCCAATGGTGGGACATTTTTGGCTGCCACCTCTCAGTTGTGCTCAGCATCAGCTGTTCCCAATGTTTACGTATGATTTTGAAGAGGTCTCTGTACTCAGTCCATAGGTCTGGATATCTGAACACTGACTTTGGTACCTAATGCGGCTGAGCCCCACCAGGCAGCCCCTGCTATCACACTCCACCAGCAGAGGCACCCGGCCAAGGTGAGAACATCCTGCAAGCGGTCATCCTGCTTTGGGAAACAGCTGTTTGAAGGAAGTTCCCCTGGGGCTCAATATGTGTCCAAAAGGGAACTGCTTTGGATAATTTAATAAACCCAGAAATTCAATGGCACATAGTCATAAGGAGGAAATTACATGTCAAGAATCATAGATACAAACATTACGTGGTCAGAGAGCCTTCCTTTACTTCCCTAAGAGACGTACCTCTGCCCTCTTTAATTTTTTTGGCTCTGTGGAAGAGGAACAAGTTGACAAGGTAAGTTCTGATCTGCAAACCAATAAGAAAGAGTCAAAGGACATAACAGAGCTCTTTCTCATGTGCTCCTTTCCTCTCTAGCAGCTGTCCAAATCATAGAGAGATGATGTGGCTTTCAGTGGGACTCTCATACCCACCCTGGTGCATATTCCCACGTGAGATGAAGTGGAAATGGAAGGTTCCCTTTGCAATATGAATAGGTATGTAGACCAGGCACCAGAGCAGGTACAGGACAGCAGGTACTCACAGGTACTTCTGTCCGGGCAGGGAGAAACCCCAGGCCAGACAGTGCCTCTGAGTGTGGAGCTTTTCATGGTCACAACCGCAGGCAGCTCCTTGCTCCGGTGACATAGCAAAGCCCCAAAGCCTCCTGAGATGCATCTCCACTCCCAGCAGCATCCGTCCCTGTCAGGCCAAACCTGATTCAACATCTCAGTTACCCACCCTACCCTTTGCCCTTCTCTTCAGCTAAAAAAGAGCAAAGCACTCTTCATCATGCCTTCCTGCGGGTGGCTAGGAGCCCCCAAGGCATGGTGACCCGCTCTCACCCTGGCAGCTTGCACCATCATGCCTACACAGTATTTACAGCTCTCCTGTGCCAGCCCCACTGCCAGCTGTGAGAGTGCCAACATACTTCCTTTCTATTGCCTGTGGAGAGCCACGAGACGAGAGGGCTTCTGCCTGTGTGCTGAACCGGTGTTGGCTTATGAAGCATATTTAACATCCAAAGGCCAGCTGTGCTCCGTTCCATCCCTGAAATCTCGAGCCGGTGAATAAAATGAATGAAATGTAAGCGCTGCTTTATTAGCTTCTTTTATGTAGTCACCTCGGGCTGCACAGGTGTGCTAGGAGCTGTTGGGATGTTAGATGTATGCGCTCGGTACGTGGTTAAATGATGTGGAGGCATTTCATCTCGGAAACGCATGACAAGGGAGAGAAGAGCTCCCCAGTCCATTTGCCTGTTCAGAGACACTGTTGACCTGGGCCTTTAGGAGGTATAAGGCTGAAATACTGACCGCATGTGGCTGTCAAAAATACTCTCCCCTTAGCCCTAGCTAAATTCCAGAGTGGGTAAATATATTTTATAAATTCACATTCTTTCTGCATGTTCCAAAAGAATGTAGTATCTTCTTCTTCTTCCTGTCTTAAACTACTGGCAGTTCTGCCTGAAACACCTGTACCCTCCCATTCCAGGGATGCCTGCAGCTTTTCTGTGCATCTTCACTATTTGGAAAGACTTTCCAAATACCTTAGCAGGTTTCCACATTATCTTTGGTTAGGAAAGGTGTTTCTTCCATGTTATAAATCCTAACCCCAAGAATCCTTGAGAAGAACTTTGTGTTATTAGATGATACTGCTAAGGGATGAAAATGACGTTTTTTCCATATGCTGTTCCTGCCCCCCCCAATCTTGTGCCATTAAACTTTAGATCCAACTTTTTGTCATTCTCCCCAGGAACATGCACAGTTGCAGTCATCTCCACAGCTTCAGAAAGTGCCTTCTTGCTTGATGAGGAAAGCTCAGATTCCCTAAGACATCCTTGACAATTTGTCTTCACTTGCCCAAGAAATTTACCTTTTGTGATACCTCCTGCATTTATTGACTATGAAAGAAACGAAACCAAGATTTCAGAAGCAAAGTATGTTAAAAGTTGGTGGTTTTTTCCCAGCCTCATGAGTGTTTATTGCAAAATATTTTGAATAATGCCCATTGCATTAATGTATTGAGCCTTCATCAAGAAATCTGGCAAGACCTTCTGGTGATTTACAGCCCTCATTTGTAGATGTGCAAACTCTGGCCTGTAAGACTAAGGAATGGCTGTATAACCTCACATGTTAGAGCTTCCACGCTTACAGCCTCCACCAGTGACTGAGCTTGATGCAACGTCTGATGAATGTAGTCATATGAAGCCGGTGTGGCGCAGAGACCCAGGAGCCCAGGGTGGACCCAGGTCTCAGCTGGGCCAGTTTAGAAGCAAATGCTGCCTAGGAGAGTGCAGTGACGTGTCTAATTACAAGTCCCAGCTTTGCTTTCCTTGTTCTCACTCCAAGAGTAATCCTGATACCAGGACAAATTCCTTCCCCCAGTGAAGAAAACAGAATTTAAATAGCTCTCAAGTTCATCCGTTGTGCCTTCCTACCAAACTCCTATTGCTGTTCACCCAGGTGAAAAAAAAATAATTCTACGTTCTCTACTAAGAATGGAAAATGGTTGGTCTTTAATCCACCCCAAAGGCAGCTGCTTTCTAAACAGAGTCGAGTCACTGTCACATCTATCTGCAAACTGTCCTGAACTTCAGTGCTCAGGGCGCTTTGGGTGCTCAGGATCCTGTCGTTGAGGAGCAGGAGTGAGAACTGTGACAAAGCTGCTCCATTGCACAAACTCTCTGTCCCAGCTCCGGACTGACATAAATTTCATCGGGAGAAAGGTCTTTGCCCCAGTGTGTTTGCAAATAGGGGTGGGAGGTAACACGGACAGAGTTTCATTTGCATAGACTTTCAGTGCAGAATTCATCTGGTGACACTTTAGGAATTGCTATGAATAAATGCTAATTCAGAATTGTTGAAGTAGCAGAACTGGAAAATGAGGAGACATTGCATAGTGCAGCAGGAAATCTTTTTAAGTGTTCAATTGCTTATTCTGTTCCTTGAGAAAGTCTTTTACTGAAAGGGAGGTTAACTTACATATGATTGAATAATCCCGGGTGATATATATATATCTATCTGTGTATATGCTATAAATAAACACCTGAAAGATTAATATGTGTTTCTTTTTCCAGAAGATATTCCACAGTTGATGTCGCTTTTCACAGATCCCACCTACACCATAGTGTCACTCACTTATTTACCTCCATTTGGAATGAATGTATCTTTGGAATATCTTCAAACATAACTTATATAGAAGGTTGTCCAGCGGAGACAGACTGAATGTTAATTGTAATAATTTGGGTTTGATGACTACAGCTCAATTAGTATGTTAAATGCTGTGGAAGGTGGAAAGGAATTCCACACTCCCAAGCACAAAGTACTTGACTAGAATTGGCTTTAACCTACATGCCACAGTGTTAGCGTTAGAAGTGTGTTGAGGCAAATTTAATTCTCATCTTTGCAATCCAGAGAAATTCAAGCTTTACTCACTCTTACTTTCCATGGAAGCAAGCAGAAGTGCATTAAGGTTCTGACTAACATCTCTCATGGGCAGTTTGTTCTAGAATAAACTGAGTCTGCTGGACCGCTTTTTAACTCAAGGATCTCTTCCTTTGTAACGCTGGTAGGAGGACAGCAAAGAGGTGCAGAGTGCCCTGGCAGCAGAGGACCATCTTGCTCTTGGTGGTCTCGGCTCTGTCTTCCACGGCTCAGCGAGGCCTCAGCCCGTCCTCAGTCCAGGTCCAGTCTTACAACAGCAAAAACTAGGGAGCCCAAGGCTCAGAGTTGCCAGCCAGTCTTTATCTAGGAGGTTGAAACAACAGTCTGGACTTTTGGGGGAGCAGTAATTTGAGAAAATACCTAAGGCTTGACATTTCACTTCATGTTTATCCAGTAGAAAGCCAAAGATCATGGAGGACTTGATGTATTTTTGATAATCTGTGCATTGCTGTAGTGTTTCATACGACCTTCATTGTCTTGAGTGGGCTTTTAACTAGACTCAAGCTGCATATTATAAATTGATTTGTCAAAGGACATGGGGGAGACTGTAAACATCAGCAGTGGTAACCTTGGCCCAGCAAACATACATGCAGTTCTCTAGCTTTGCCTGGAGTTTCACAGTCCTCTGGGTGGGCAAAACGATCGGCTTACCAGTAACCCCAAACAGATTGTGAAAAGAAACAATAGGACTGAAATGCTTTATGCACACGGGAAATAATTAAGACATTTAAAAATTGTTCTCTGCATGTTATGTGAGAATGTTTCCTCCCCCTCACTTTCCAGTGCACTGGGGAGACAGTAGCTGTAAGAGAAAGCCAATTTTTTGTTGTTGTTGTTTGTGTTTGCTTTCAAATTGCAGCCTGAAATGTCTCTTTAATTAAATCCAAAGGAAAGAAGTTGCATTATTGATTTCCCCAGGGATGTTTCGGGTTGATACAAAGGCAGTACAAGCCTTCTGACCTCTTCAGAGGCTAAAACTTCAGGCACCTTCCCTGTGTCATCTTCTTATAATGCTGGACACAGACGTAAGCTATGAAGTAGATATCAGAAAGTTGTGGAGCTCTAAGTGTTCTGGCAAATCGCAACATGAACCGCTAGCTAAAACGCATCTTAAATCCAAGCAAATGTACCAGTGCAGTACTGAAACTTTTAGCACTTTCCTGCCTGCCCCGTCTTCTGCCACCTGCTTTGTCTGCCCCTGAGGGCATCACCACCCCTTGCCTGGCATTCTGTGACTGTCTTTTAATTACTGTGTTTTGAATCTCTCTCCTGATCCTGACTAGTACTGGAGGGGCAGAGTTATAAACCGAATGAGTCTCGGTGCTGGAAAAATCACCTGAGAAATGACTGTTCTTACAGGGCTTCTGACAGGATAAAAAGCAGAAAAAGTAGATATTTTCAGATTAATTTTGCAGTTCCTGTTGTTGCAGGCCAAAGCTACTTGGACAGCCCACATAGCCATCTGCATTTCAGAGTGCTTACCTGAACTGAACTGTCTTTTTTTTTTTTATATTTTATTTCAGGCTTATCATTAGCTTTGAACAGAACTTTGTCAGGTCTAGGCAGGGAAGGCAAGGACATAGCTGTTGGTCGAGTCTGTCTCGCGCCACCTTCAACAGAAGGGATGAACCTGTCAGGGGCTGGTTTGCCTCAAGGTATCCTGTGGCAGTTATTTGTTAGTCCTGTTACCATTGACCCACTGACAGTGACTCTGGCTCCTGGTTATGGCCATACAGAAACTATAATAGGCATTGGGAATCTAGAGACAATGATTATTTTGCAAAGAGCCAGCTCTCTGAGTATGTGTTTGCAGACACGCTTGCGATTTTGCAGTGAAGGCTTTCTCTGCCCATCATTCCTACAGATGATAAACCCCAGTTGTCAAAGACTCTCTCAAAAATCTGAAACTAATCTTTCAGAGACCTGCTCTGGAGCCTTCTGTATTAGAAGAGAATTTACAAAGGTATATGTTAGAAGATCTTACAGCCAGCAATGACGTGCAAGGAATCATGCTTTAAAAGCAAAACTATTGTTTAATGGTGCCAAAATTCATTCATTCTTGCAAAGCCTCAGATTTTCTTGCTGCAGCACATTCATTCTTAAATGTCAGACTCCATGCACGCAGCCCAATTTGGTATTTATATGATGAACGCTGCAAACCAATGCTCCTTAATATAGTTGCAGCCTTGTGATGGGATTATTTCCCTTGTGAAAAAGCAGGATATTAAGTCCATTAGAAGATATGTGCGGTATGGCAGGTGCACAGCAATTTTGCAAGACTGAGGGAAAAAATGATACCTTGATATGCTGAGTTGAGGCCTTTTCTAATTTTTGACAGTTTACATTTCTGAGCTATCTGGTAAAAATCCTCTTTGGTTAGCACCACTGGAGCAAATTCAACTCTCAGCAATGTGGGTGTAGATCTGGAGTAATTCCATTCTGAACAACAGAGCTACTTCAAACATACTCTAGACCCGCTGTTACACAGGTGACACGATGGAAAAAGACTAAGAAAGGAATCCGGCTCATGAAATGATGATTACCAATGGCTTGAGCATTGCTTGTGTTTATCCCCGGAGGAATTACAACTGGTGAGGCGAAGGACCCATCCTCTGAGAGAAAAGAGCGTTATTTCAAACTTGTTTTGTAAGAAACCATCTGAAACAGAGACCTTGCTCAGAGCCATACAACTCTGCATCTAATGAGGGTTTGTGTCACTGGTCCCACTCTGCCTGGTGGGGAACTGAGGCACAGAGACAGAAATTGCTCCAGGGCACTGGGAAGCCACAAGCAGAGGCAGGACCAGAGTCTGCTTTGGAGGGTGAGGCAGGTGCATTGACTGTATTGGAAGGAAGCGCTGAGGTAAAGGTAGGTGTGTACAAAACAACTGGCTGGGCTTTTGCATATGGTTGGGCAAACTCTTTGCAGGACAGGAAGAGTGTATGTGTGTGGGTATCAAGAAATGATTGTTTCATGCCAAGTTTCAGGCTGCCATTCAGCCAAGTTTCCATTCTTCTTCCACCCCCTTCCCAAAACAGTCAGATTAACAACACGGTGATGCATCTTCCCACTCACCGGGGCCAGATTCTGCAAGCCCGTCCGTCGAGACAGCCACTGGCTGCCACAGGGGGCCATAGAGGCAGCGTGAGTGTGTTTTAGGGAGGGCAAGAGAGATGCTCATCTGGAAGGGAGCCATAGCAAGCCACCTGACAAGAGGTATCCCCTCCAGCCCGCCTTCCTCATTCCTTCATTTCCCTTGCTGTGGAGCTGCTTGTCAGTCAAGCTGTGATTTTGCCTTTACAGGCAGGACTGGAGGGGAATGTTGCTGTATGCCCTCTCCGGCTCGTGGTAGCTGCCTCTCATTATTGCCGTGTTGCTAAGGCTTTCATGACTCTTGTCCAAGCCTAGCAGCTGGATTTTGGCAGCCTTCCAGGCACTTCCACTAATGTAACTCAAAGTTACCGCAGGTTTTCTCAGGAGGTTTAGGATGCTGCCCCACTCTTAGGGATGCTCACTTTTCTTGGCTGCCCTTCTCCAAGGCTTTAGCTTTAATTCTGGGTAGTTTACATCTCTGGAGTCGTTAGAAGTGGGACCCATGTGCTTCTCCCTGATTATGTATCACACCAACATTTCATCAGAGCAAGGCACAGCTCTAGTGATGTATGACACTAGCACATCATCAGTCAGCCATCGCAATAATGATGCATTAGCGTAATATGCCTTCAGGATGGAGTTGTACTGATGATGTATTTTCAAAAAGATGGAGTCCCAGAGAAAAGAAACAGTCTGGAGCTAATTCAGGATGAACATGGCCACCAAGAGCACACGGTGTGCAGCTGATTGGGATAAAAAGAATGACTTTACATTACCCACTCTGACCCTGACCCTTTTTTTTCCCTTTTAACCTTTCCTTCTTCTTTTCACCTTCCTTGCTTCTTTTCTCCTCCACTAGTACTTTTCCTTCTTACTCTTTGTTCCTCTTCCTCTTCTTTTTTTTTTTTTTTGTTTTTTTCACACTGGTGACTCTCATGGCCACTGGCTTTATTCATATATTCTTGTCTCTCACAGTCTGACCTTGTGTCATGCTGTATAACTTAATATTATCCCGCTAGAAACTTTTTCCCCCCTCTGAGTGAGATAATATTAAGGTGACCTGTAAGTGCAATAGATAAAAATCTCCAGGCCATCTAGGCAGTGACATTAAAAATCATCACAACCCTTAAGTGATGGAGGGGGGGAAATCTTATGGGATCTTTTCTTGGCAAAGGCAGCAAATGTGGGCTGAGGAGTGGCTACCCCTGGGATTTCTCATAGCCTTCAGCTTCTGGAAGATGAGAAGTGTGTTAACCCATTCACACAGCTAACAATATTAAAACAACAAACAGTGCTCAATCAAACCCAGATTGTCATCTTTCATTGGATAAAAAGTAACCTTTCTAATAAACATTTCAACTAATAAAGACTACAAAAGTAATTATACTATTAGCTCGCTAGCCCCTGACACCCAGACATTCATTTCAAAGTAACTTTCCTGCAGTGTTTAGACCGAGAAAATTGAATGAAGGAAAGATATTATACCAAGACGAAACATAAATAAAATTGGCTTCAGTCTCGTCTGGAATTCAGGCTATACATGGAACTCAGATAATGCCCTCAGTCTAGTACTAACATGTTGTTAGCATCCACCTCAAGAATAGATGAATTCTAGGAATTTGATCTTTCAACACTTTCAAATGTTTATTCTGTGAAATAAAGTATTTTGCAATACCAAAGCATTTTGGAATAAATATTCACCACAGAAAATGCAAAAGACCTTTTGTGACATTTAAGTTATTTTCAATTTTTGTTTTTACTTTACTTCTTGATTTATTAGTACTGTTATTTATTCAAATTACATTAATACTCAGAGATTCCAGTCAGGACATGGCAACCTATTGTGAAAGGACCAGGGGACACACATACAGACACACTTAAAAAGGCTGTTCTTGCTTGGGCACTTAATCACTACATCCTACACAGTGCAGGATTTCTCTTTTTGTTTAGAGTGAGTTAAAAATCTTCTGAAAAATGCAGGGGCTTGTAGCCCTGGTGGCTGAAATCATCTGTTTATTCATGTATAACTCAGGCACATCAGTGTATCTCAGCACTGAGCTGAACTGACACAACAAGTGTTGATTTTCCATGTCTAGCTTGTGGCCTCTCTGCTATAAAAGCTACTAAGCAGGTCAGCTGTGGAGGCATGCAGAAAATGGACTGTAGCCCCCTCTGCTCATTTTCCATAGTCTACCACGCTCACTGCAGTCAGGACCGGGAAGCAGTGACCTGCAAGCTTGACGCAGTTCTGCTCTTGTTGCTCCAAATTCATTTCCAGTTAAATTGTTCAGGTAGGAAACTGTAGTATCACTGGAACGGATGTCTTGCTTTTCATTTACTTCCAGCATGAGCTAATTCATCCTCAGCTCATCCAGATGGAAAACCAGGTAGTTTTATTCCCCTTTTACAGGTAGTGAAATTGAAGCAAATTTAATTGATATACTCCAAGCCATAAAAAGAAGGAAGAGCATGGAGTCCTTAGAAGTAAGAGTCTGCTATTCTAAGGCACTAATTCTGCTTCAGCCCCGGAAAGCCAATTCTGCATTTAGCTTTTACTCCTTCTGAAATACAACTTCTAAATATCTATTCATTAAGTATCAGCATGAATAATCTTGCAATTCTTTGATGTTCTTTTCCCATAAACTGTCATGAGTTCCTCTACCAGTATTAGGTCATAAAGGTTTGGCTTGCACAATAAATGCTGCCATATATAGCCAAGAGATGATCTCTGTTGCTCTCTAGCACCAAAGCTCTAATTGGCTTGTGAGATTGATTAGCATGTGAAGCAAAGCTAAGGTCTTTAATCAATCTTAGAAGTCATTTATTGAGAGTATATGACAAAGCCATAAAGGTTATTGCAAATGACATATTTTAATATTAAAACCAGAACCTTCTGCCTTTGTAGAGGTTTGAATATGCTTTTTTCCCCTGTTTATAATAAATTAAGATTAAAATTAAACAGATACAAAATAAAAGGATGAGTTCAGGAATGTAAGCCTCTTTATCATTAGCAAGTAATATCCAGAGCACTGAAATTCCTTGCCCCAGAATGCCTCAGAGCCCAGCCCAAGGTTCATTCACCCCAGCTAACACCTACTATCACTCCAAAGTGGTTACTTATCATCATGTCTGATCTTGATGAGAAATTGGAAAGCACTATGCACACTATTCTCATTTCTCTCTTTGTAGAAGTAAGGTTGAATAAAGTATAGGTGGTTACATGAAATGTCAGTCTCAGTGTATAAAGAAGTCATATGCTGAGGGATGATCCTCTGCTCTGCAAGGCAGAAGGGAGCATTTATCCTGTATAGATATCAGGTTCAGAATGGATCCTCAGGGAAGGTTGGGGGTTGTAAAGATAAACCTGTTCCTAAATCTGAAAGCTCAGCCCGAGACTACACCTCTATGTAAGGAGGGGCTGTGCCAAGAAATTGCATAAGCATCTGACAGCTTGCTAGCTGAATGAAACAGAGAGAGACACCTCTTGGGTGATCTAACATATAGATAGTTATAATTATGTTTTTCTATTTCTATCCACCTGTCTTGAAATTGAGTAACTATGCTGTTAAGTTTGGAGTGCAATAAAAACAGTCTTCTTTGCATTTACCTTAACATTTGCCTTATGTTAAGAGCGACCTTAGAGTAACTGGAAGTCATCCCAATGTAAGGACTTGACAAGCCTCAAAGTCAGAGTCCTGGACCGACACCTAGAATTATCTCATAGGTAGAGCTGCATGGGACTGCTTAGTGACTTGTAGTTCAGGCCCTCAAGGACACTCAAAGAAGGTGTCCATTGCTCCTCTTGGCCCAGGAGCTTCTCCAAAGGACCAGTGCAGAAAGCAACAGCCAGGATAAGAAATTACTGGGAGTTACTTTTTTTCCAAATATCACATTTTAAGTCTTCCTCTGACTACAGATTTCTTACCACATATTTTTTTGCTTGTTCAGCGGCTCTTCAGCTCCTTTTCACTCACCTCATGTGAAATGAAAGGCCAGTCACATTCAAGATCAAGCAAATCTGTTCTAACGAGGATTTCCAGGATGGTTCAGAATAAGCCTGAATTCATCCCCTAATGCAGATAACATGAAACAAGGAGCAACCAAGTGTGATTTTCACGTATCTTGCAAAGAAGAAGAAATTTAATTCCACAAAATTTGCAACCTACTTTGTCAGATGAGGAAACTGAGGCACAGAGAGATCTACATTTTTTTTTCCTGTGACCACACGAAATAGCAAAGGAAATCCAAATGTCTGAAATGCAATTCCAAAATCCTGACCATGAGACCAACCTCCTTCTTATTTTCTGACAATTGCCAGTCATTGACATGTAGAAGAAGCAACTCTAAATGTATGTCCTTAGCATTGAAGCCATGTGCATAAGAAATGAGGATTTTCATGGGCATTTGAGTGATCTGGCACAAAAAGACTTAAGTGAAAGACCCCACTATTGATTGCCAGAAAGCCAGTGCTTGACCTAAGTAGAGTAAAACCTGTATCTTTGGTGCCTCTGACCAATGTAAAAGTCTCCTAAAAAAGGAAAAGGCTCACAACAGATAAGAAGGGAGATGTGCAATTTTGTTTCTAATGATGAAGTCTGTACGACCCTTAATGACCTCCTCCCATCTTTGGGCTCTCAGTGCCCTGAAGAGCAACAGATGCATAGCTGGTAAGGCTAAATCAGGGCCAACAGCACAGCAAGATGGCTAGGGGAAAAGAGAAGATTTTTTCAGATGCTAAGCCTGATCCTCTGCC
Organism: Buteo buteo; assembly: GCF_964188355.1. Taxonomy (NCBI): domain Eukaryota; kingdom Metazoa; phylum Chordata; class Aves; order Accipitriformes; family Accipitridae; genus Buteo; species Buteo buteo. Next base: position 14,796,461 of record NC_134176.1, on the reverse strand, counting down.
TTTTATTGTGCAGAAGTGTCGTAATGAGGGAAGTGTGCATATAGAAATTAGAGGTAGGAAAGGCTATCAGGTCATCTTGTCCATCATCCTTACAATGAGAGAGGTTCTGAAAGAAATATAGTATTAATGTGGGGCCAAAAACCAGAAGAAAAGGCAGGAATTAAGTGAAATAAGTTCCAAAAGCATTAGTGGCTGTTATAGGTAATACAAGTTAATAAGTAACATTAAGGCAGATGTGGACATTAACTGGCCATTTAGATTTGTGTGTGTGTGTGTGTGTGTGTGTGAAGTTATTAATGACAGACAAGCTCTAATATATCCTGTCCGTGTCCACAGTAAAAGACAGAACGGGTCCTCATTCAATAAGATAATGAGGCAGTTAATGCATGATCCAGCTATTTGATCTGTATTTTTAGTGCATTTAAATAGAATAACTATAATATGGCAACTACAGCTAATATCCAGCAAGTAAAGAGAGAGAGAAAGAGGAAGATGACATTTCTTTGCAGGGAAAAGGGCTGGAAGCATTACTTCAAAGTTCACACTATGCTCAAGAGTGGCAGGAAACAGGGAGGAGATGATCTATCACATGAAATACTGCACTCTGGGAATCTCTATCATGGCACAACCCTGGTTGCGAATGTCACCAGGGAAGAATCATGCCCTGATCTAGGCGATTTTACCAGAGTTCACTGCAAGCCAACGCTCTCTGTCGTGGAAGAGGGGCTTGCTGGTTGCTATAGTTTGGATGAGTCGGGGAGTCTATGCCTGAAACACCCTCGAACCTGCATCACAGTGGTTGTATCACAAGCGGAGAACAATTCCTGACAGCTAAGGAGCATCCTACAGATCTGTCCAGCTCTTACCAGCTCGCAAATACATCCTCAATACAAAGAACAAAATATAAACCCAAAACTTGGTCAAAGCATTGCCTCTGTGACTGTCTGTGACTGTAGGTGACACAGCCTATAGTCTTTGTAAACACAGAAGCTAACAGCACTCCTGATGCTTGATGGTCTTTGAAATTCTGTGTGGGGCTCCTTTGCAGAGATGATGCTGTCACTGCCCGAGTAGCAGATTGCAAGTAACTCCACAGTCCCAAAGTGCTCTGTCCCAGCAGCCGTCCCCGACCATGTTCTCCAAGGAGATGGCCCGACCTCCTTCGCAGGCACCAAGATATTCTGAGCTCAGTGGGGCAGGATCAACTCCCCTGGCACAACTGGGCTTGTGAGACAGGAAGGCAAATCTCATGGTGTGTGAACACATCCTATGCTCATTGGAAGCAAATAGCATCGGTATAAAATGCGGCCAGACTTCTTGTATGACTGGAGCCAGTAAAATGCACACAGGGAAGAGAGATGGACATTGTCAGCCTCTAGGAGAGGCACAAAATAGTTCTGCAAGGAAAAAAAAATTGGTCCTACAGCTTAAGGAGACTCTTCAGTCCTTTTTGGATTCAACCTACTGGATGATGAGTGTTTCTCATACCATTGTTTAGAAATGATTTGGGGGAAAGGAGGTGGTTTAACCTCATGACTGACCTTTACAAAGTATTTACATACATAAATATTTAAAATGTGTGTAGCACCCCTCGTCTTCGCCAATTTGTCCGGCTCAGTAAGCCCCTCCTGAAGAGCCCTTCGCACCTGCAGCAGTCTTGATCCTGTCTCCGCTGGCCTGCCAGCGGGACCTGGGTGTCTTCCCGGGCTGCTGACTCGCCGGGCGATGGGGCTGCATCACTGCACGGGGCAATGCCAGCGCTGGCGTGTCTGAAGAGGGAGGTCGGCGCAGCCCAAGCACCGGGTCTCATTCTGAGGCACCAGTCTCAGCTTCTGAACAAGGGGATGGGAAACTCTCAAAGGTGTTAAGTAAGGTAAATCCCAGGTAAATCCCAAGATGCCCATATCTATGCATCTGGAGAGACGGCCCGCAGTACAGATATTAAAACTGTGGGGTTTAAGGAGGCAATTAGTGTCACGTGACTTCCTCGCGGGATGTTTCGCTCTCCCAGAGGTTGTAGGCGAGGGACTGAAAAGCAGTATTCCCAACCTTTTTTTCCCAGAGAGCGGAGCTATCGCATTTCCCACCCTCCCACACGGGTTAACGAGAAACCTTTTCCGTGCCCCTGACTTTGTCTTCCCCCCTTCTATACTCTTGCTTCCCTCGCCGAATCCATTTGCAAATGATATCGCTCGTCTGCATATTGTCACTTGCTGCCTGCCCACCCATTTATCAAGTGTCTGCAGCCCGGCGCAGGCTTGCCCTGTCCTCCCTGCTCCATTGTTCCTCTTGACCCAGGGGAAGGTGTGCGTGTGAGACGGGGAGGGAAGATGGGTCTCTCCCACAGCACCGCGAGCCGGGGCCCAGGCGGCGCGGGCAGCGGCACGCAGGCAGTGCAGCTGGGAAGACACAATTACGCGAGGAGACTGACAGCTCCCCCTCCCCGTCTGGCATTGACAGATGACCTTGCAGGGACAGCAGCCCTGGGCCTCCCCACAGACATTAGCTGATATAATGGGCTAGACTGGACATGCCGTACTGAGAACGTAGGAGGTAGGTAAATCATCCCAGCTCGGTGGAAATAAACTCCGCCATTTACCTTCACAATAGGTTTCCCCTCAAACTCATAAACTTGTTTCTCAGTAACCCTAAAGCAAAATGATCATGGAATTTGAACACAACATTTACCAAGTCCTAATGAATAACATAATTATCACTTTATGCAAATCAAAGCTCATTTGCATCTGTGAATATTTAACTATTAAAAACAACGCTTTGATCTTGAATAAAAATATGTATATCACATAATCATAGCCTTATGGAACATGAAAACTACCTTTTTTTCTTTCTTTTTTTTTAACTGTACAGTTTTGCTGCACTTGGGTTTGCTGTTTGAACCTTCTCGGCGGGGACTCCGTCTGTGGAGCTTCTTCCCCGAGGATGTCCACTGGGGTCTCTCGGTGGCTGTCATCCCAGCTGGGCACATCAGGCCTTTCTCTTCAGGTCACTTCGTCGTTGAGCACGGCAGCCTTCCTTCAGTTTGCTTTTTTCTCCCCTGGTACTGTCCATTTTGGTGGCAGGAACGAACTCCAGCCCGGAGCCCAGGTGGGCCGAGTCCTAGTGTGTTACACGTTACGCCCGAGATATTGCCAAGAGATGGGTACTTCATACATTAATTACAAAGTAAGGGAAGAAGCCAAACTCTGCTTGCATATTTAACTCAAGCCACAGTGATGCAGATTTTTCTCTTAGGGAAAGATTAGCAGGGATGACAGAGGAAGCATGAGTCTTTCACTGGACATTTCCCCACTGAAAGCTCTGAACCTGGTTCACAGGATAGCCCGGTCACTTTGGGCCAAGGATCTAGAAGTATCCAGGTGCCCAACACCTACTGATATCATCTTAAAATTGCTAAGAAGCAGCTCTTTGTGCCAGTCTGGAAGTTCAAGCCATGCACTATGAGATGTTAAATGATAAAGCTCCTGTTTTCATCTACTTGAGCTATTATCATCACTAGGTGTTGTCATGGGTTATGCTTCATTCACAATAAAAATTAGATTTAAAGAAACCCTCCACTTTACCAGATAACTCCTTGTGTGGAAAGATCTTCATAGGTTGCTAAACCAAATGAACTAATAATGTGTAACTGGCAATCCCAAATTCCCCCAAAGGCTGTCATTGATTATGGCCCCTGATCAACGAGGTTATCTAGTAAGTGGCCTCAAATGTGCCTACCAAATTGGGGTGGATAAAGAATATCAGGGCATTAATTGCCCCTTTCTTCTATCTGGTGGCTTTAATGTGCCTTGCCCAGGATGTGAAAGAACAGCCCCTCCTGTGCTGATGGAGATATATTCCTTTTCTGCTCCCCCACCCCATCATCCCCTCCCAACTCCAGGCTACCAGTTACTACCCTGCCCTGCCCTGCCCTGCCCTGCCAGCAGTAATCCTGTACATGAACAGAGCCAGTCAGGGGCAAAATGCATGTGCTTGACACTAACTTAGTGAGGATGTAGGTGTTCACCTAGGAAAAAACTCCACTGGTTCCAGCTCTTAGCTCCAACCCCTGCTTAAGTATTTTGCCCTAAGGAAGTTTTTCCTGGGGCAAGGCTTGATACCCATGTCTCCTTTTTCTAGGTAATCTTGCCTGGGATAAAAAAAAAATCATGCTCAGATTCCTTTCTGTTTTTTCTTTTCTTTTCTTTTTTTTTTTTTTTTTTTTTTAAATCTAGCATCTGATGATTATTCTAAAAACCAATGTAAATGCTTTTCACAGGACTGACTGTAGGAGTCCTTTCTGAGGATACCCTGAGAGTCTGTGGGCTCAAATGCTTTTCCATCTCTCCGGAAACTGAACTTGGGTCATCCCCATCCTGGCGGAGCACGCTAACCGCTGAGCTGTTGCAAAAACTGGGAGTGGTGAGGAAGGAAACAGGTGGTAGCACTTGCACCTCTTCTGATATTTTGTAAGCAAAGGCTGGTGTAGAAATTTAACTCCAGGACTGCTTGTAGTGCCGTGATTCCCAGTTGGACTTCAGTGACTTTAAAGTCTGCGCTGTTTAGAATTTAAGTGTTGGTTTGAACTTTGCAGTTTGGGCTTCAGTCTAGCAAGTGCATATTTTAAACAAAGAAAACATTTGGCAAATAGTTGATTCTGCATGCAGGCAATGTCCCTCTGCTCCACACAATTTATTTTTACAAGGGTCGAAGGGAGACACATTTCTCTAAAAATAAAAGGCATCCGCACAAGGCTGAATTATTCCCTCCCAAACACAAACTGATCTTTTGCTTGTTTCCAAGCTCTCTACCAAATTATAACAACAAAGCAGCATTGTACTCCTTAAGTTAATGAGTCTATGACTGCACCTTTCAATCTTACCCTTTCCAGCCCCGACACACGTGTTGCTCCTCTGCTTTTGTCCATCAGAATTGATATCATGACCCCTGACCTTTGAAACTTTACAAGTTATTGATGGCATTTCCTACATGCTATGTAACATGGTAAAGTCAGCAGCTGATGCAAAAGCAAATGATTGGGGAAGAGTAAAATACTAAGAATTTTCATTATTTTTTTGACTATGGATCTTCTCTTTCCAACAAGCACAGGAAGGTGATTTCTTCAAATCACTCAAGGCCTCTTAATGTGCATAGCTTACAGTTTTAGTGATGTGTAAGAGACAAACTCTTGTAGATCTGTGAAAGGGACTAGAGAAAACAGACCTCAGATACCAGCACTAATTTGGTATTTTTAATGGGGTGCCAAAAATCTTCCAGCACGTGGTGGTTTGACCCTGGCTGGATGCCTGGTGCCCACCAAAGCTGCTCTATCACTCCCCTCCTCAGCTGGACAGTGGGCAGAAAATAAAATTAAAGGCTCGTGGGTCAAGATAAGGATAGGGGGATCACTCAGCAATTACTGTCACAGGCAAAACAGACTTGACTTGGGGAAATTAGTTTAATTTACTACCACTCAGATCAGAGTAGGATAATGAGAAATAAAACCAAATCTTAAAACACCTTCCCCGCACCCTCCCTTCTTCCCGGGCACAGCTTCACTCCAGATTTTCTCTACCTCCTCCTCCCAGCGGCGCAGGGGGACAGGGAATGGGGCTTGGGGTCAGTTCATCACACGTTCTCTCTGCCGCTCCTTCCTCCTCAGGGGCAGGACTCCTCACACTCTTCCCCTGCTCCAGCCTGGGGTCCCTCCCACGGGAGACAGTCCTCAACGAACTTCTCCAATGTGAGTCCTTCCCACGGGCTGCAGTTCTTCATGAACTGCTCCAGCGTGGGTCCCTTCCACGGGCTGCAGTCCTTCAGGAACACACTGCTCCAGCGTGGGTCCCCCACGGGGTCACAAGTCCTGCCAGAAAACCTGCTCCAGCGTGGGCTCCTCTCTCCATGGGGCCACAGGTCCTGCCAGGAGCCTGCTCTAGCACGGGCTTCCCATGGGGTCACAGCCTCCTTCTGCTCTAGCGTGGGGTCCTCCCCGGGCTGCAGGTGGAGATCTGCTCCCCCGTGGACCTCCCTGGGCTGCAGGGGGACAGCCTGCCTCACCAGGGTCTTCCCCACGGGCTGCAGGGGAATCTCTCCTCCAATGCCTGGAGCACCTCCTCCCCCTCCTTCTGCACTGACCTGGGGGTCTGCAGGGCTGTTTCTCTCACATGTTCTCACTCCTCTCTCTGGCTGCAGTTTCTGTTACACAGCAACTTTTTGTTTCCCTTCTGAACTCTGTTATCCCAGAGCTGCTACCACCGTCACTGACGGGCTCAGCCTTGGCCAGCGGTGGGTCCGTCTCGGAGCCGGCTGACATTGGCTCTGTCGGACATAGGGGAAGCTTCTAGCACCTTCTCACAGAAGCCACTCCTGTAGCCCCTCTGCTACCAAAACCTTGCCATGGAAACCCAATACACAGCATATTTTGAATAAGTGACTCTTCTGTTTACCTGCCCAACACAAAGCAGCACCCCAGTGCTGTGTGTTCAAAATCACTCTGCTGCATTATCTCCCTCCTTCACTCTGAGAGCTGCCCCTCAGGAGGGCATCCAGAAATTTACGCTTGAGCATCTTGATTCGAAACATGTAGAAAACCAGGTGAAAGAGAATGTGAATGCAAAGTGTGTTTGTCATTGCCCCTGTTTTTTCCAAGGTATAGAACAATGAGGCCCAGATGTTATGATTGCAGGAATGCTAAAAATTTCATAAGTTATTCTGCAAGCAAGAAAAGCCACAGAAGGTCAGACCAAACTGGCTTAGGGTTTGTGCAGGGCAGGAGCTGTTCAGAATGAATCTTTTTAGTGTGCAGTATCCATTACCAACTGATGTCAGAGATCCTCTTATAGATGGATCATCTAATGCCTTTTCTTAGAAGGCAGAAAAATATCCATGGCAAAGTTTCAACACATGTATTTGAAGGGAAAGTTGGAGTTATGGAGACAGAACTTCTGTTTTGACCAGCTAAGAATGGCAAGTTCAAGTTTTATCCTGCTGTCTTTCATTCCCATGGTAGGATGATTACCACTAAAAAAAAAAAAAGTAAAAGTTGGAAACTTCTATGCTGTGTAAGAAAAATCTTCTGGAGCTCTCTATTTCTGGATGATAAGTGAACCAACCCTGCTTTCATCTAGTAGCCTGCTGTCAAGCAAGCAGGTTTGAACAGGCTTGAGTTTATTAGTACATAAAGTACAGCATGTGTTGGTCTGTGTTTCTAGGACAGAACCCCAGTTTAAGTAAAGTTCAAGGTTATACCCAAGGCAGAACCATGTGGATAGTTTGCAAAGAACCACTAGCCTCCAGCAGCTCTGAAAAACTGCTGGGTTGGCTCAAAATGATAGCCAAACTATGGGCATACTGCTGTCTCCTGGCTCAAGCAGGAGCTGTGGCTTCTTTGCCAGGATGTTTCCCATATCACAGGGGTTTCCCACATTAATGTACCTACATGCCAGCGTCTGCAGCGTCTGCAGCAGTGGCTGCAGGAGCTCCTACTGCTCCAGGCCACATCTGAATCAGAACCCCACCTATGCCCTCTGCTTTAAACCCTCTTGCGGCCTCCCCAGAAAAGTTTTTTGTGTCCCTTTTCCCTGACATTCAGAGCAGTTGCGGAAAAACACCAAGCAGGCCTGATGGTCTGAGACAAAGATGCGAAGGTCAGCATGACGGGCCTCCTCCAGCAGTGGGAACCTGGACCCACCCCAGGACTTTGGTGGCTCTCCTGCAGCACCCACCACCCACCTCTGCCTCAGCCATCCCACTCACAATGTGGCTATTGGCAGCACATCAGCCCCCCATCCCCAAGGGCAGAAGGACCCCAGGAATTTCCCCAGTGTCCTCCCCTTAAGTGCCAGCACGCCTGCAGATGTCCCTTCCTCCAAGCATTGTTTCCCCATTCAGAGCTCCCATTTCCAGCCCATCCCACCCTGCTCATCTGTCCCAGGGTTGCCCTCCCACCCATATCTCGCACTCTCAACTACCCACTCTCAGAAGAAACTACAGACATACAGAAGATTAACCAAAGACAAAGAGCCAACTAACGTCTTGCTTCCATTCCAAACAAAACAGAGTGCAGGAGCAGAGGGCTTTTGTCTTGGCTAACCAGGGTCACACACTCAGCATTTGCCCCATTTGAAACCAGCCCTATCTCATTACCTTTCTTACAGCACCTCTGCAGCAAGGGTTGGAAACAGGTTGTTCTCTGCACCAGCAAAGCCAGACTAAGTGGAGAAAGGTGAAGTTTCCCCAGTGCAAACACCTTCCCCTGGCTTCTATACAAGCATGTAGCTCTTGCTAATGATGAGCCTTTCCTGGCCAAAACCTTTGGTAGGACCAAAATCAGGGTTTCATTTACTCATATTTCCCAGGATTTCTCTTTAGTTTGTCCATAATTTCATATAGGCATTAAGCTTTTTTGCTATATATATCTCAAGTAGAAATCCGTTCAACCAGAATTCCCTTAATAGAGGTTAAAAGATTTGCAGTGAAGAAATGTCAAAATACACTAGCTTATAATTGCCCTCAAATATGCAGTTTTATATATTTACTTCATGGAGAGGAACTTTGGCATATATTTAATTAAAGAAATGGAGCCTGCAGGAGGTCTTGGAATGGAGCTCATTGTATTTTGGTTAGGGGTGAATTTCACAATCTACTCTATAGTTTTATTAATCTCCCCAAGCATGAACAAACTCCAGCTATTTCTGTAGAAAATGGGAAGCAAATAAAACTTAGAAGCCGTTGGAAGTGGTTTTAAACATAGCAGGAGAAATTACAGTATTTAATGTCAGAATCTAACAATTATTACAGAATAAATGGCTGCGTGCAAGAGAAATAAACTTTGAACCAAGACTGCTAATTGATACTTCAACAAAGGAGACATTTTTATGACATAGAAATTCTGAAGCAGACTTCTAGCATTTTTGTCAATTAACCAACAATAAGGGTTACAATTGGCACTGGGAAAGTCTACAATACAATTCCTGTTGACATCTTTTTTGATTAAAGCTAGAAAGGTTAACCTGAAGACCTGCAGAACAGGAACCCAAGAAGTGAAGCTCTGGTGAGCTTCCTAACACCAGCTACTGGATTCAGGAAAGAGTGCAGAAATATGTCACTTAAAAGATTAGTTGGTCAATGATACACAGCCTTAGCTCGGCACTGCAGAAAATGGTGCCATGCCAGTCGGAAGGTGACAAGACTTGTGGATCGCCTTTGGCAAGAGATAGAAAACCTGATCTTGTGATGCAAGTGAAAATGGGAAACACACACATGTGATGCTATGTATGCCAGGACTGGGGACATCAGCATGTGGGGAACACCACTGTGAACTTTGAATCTGAAGACCTGTCACATCGTCAGTGAAAATTACCCTCCCTCCTTCTGGAGGGTGAGAGTTTTAAGACCTCAGTGGGGCGAGCAAGGGACTGGCCTGGGGTATTTATGGGAGAATCTGTGACAGGAACATGCTGCTATAACCTTTGACTTGGCTAAGGGAAAACGGGGAGTCTGTCCTGAAACAAAGAGTAACATTTTCTTCCTCCTCTTTTTTCTTCCTGGAATGCCAGGGCTAGAGGAAGAGTGACCAGAGTGGTGAAAACAGTGAAATAAAATGTTACAAAATGTGACTAATTCTATTTGTCAAGTAGGCTCAGGTGTCAGCGAGTTGCAGGTCTAAATACCAAGCCAACCCTGTTATTTTTCACTGCTTTACTCCTCCTCACTTCTACTTTTTCTGATAGGAAAGATAGTGGAGGTTAAAATGTGTGGGAATGGGGGTATTTTCCACTGAAGTAAATGTAATTTAAGTGTAAGAAGAGAGAATATAAATTTCCATGGCAAAGCAAAGAATTTGAGAAACATCCCATACAAACCCAACTTGTTCATTAAGAAGAAAAAAAACTTCAAGAAATACATTTATCTTTCCCTGGCTGGTAACTGAAAAACTTTTTGATCTATAAAACCAGAGTCATGTACCAGTAGGAGTACAAGCATTATATCTCACCAGCTCCCTTCAAGTCCCATAAACATGGCAGAAAGTATAAAGTAGGCTGAGTTTAACAGCACAGAGACCTTAAGCATATAATTTTAGCCAACGGGAACTCCTTACAGAAGCTCTGAGACAAAGAGCTCTGTGTCATAGAATCACAAGGCTTGATTAATTGTGTGCATGCTTCAGCCACAAGTACTGCTTTCCTCACTGTTCCACATGCTCACAGTTGAGGTAAAAGGAGATTTCACACCAAAAGAGGAAAACCACGTTGTTGTAATACCTAACTTCCACCTACCCCAGTGCATACTGGAATCCTCAGCCCTGGGTTAGAGACACAGGCATCCCGGGGTGCCAGGTCTGGCACAGGGGAGAGAGTAAATCTGATACCTCAGGATGGGATTAGAGAAGCTGGAGAGGAGAAGAAGCTACCCAAGCTGACGGATAAGAAATGTCTACAAGAGGCCTTGTGGTGTGAAGTATTTAGCGGTGAGGCAATTAAGCAGAGGCAGTTGCATAGCTACCGCTGGGAGAGAAGGTGGCACCTATGTCCTTTGGGAGTTCTGGCTGTAAATCCTTTCCTGGAGATAAGAAAAATACTAAAAAACAACTAACAGTCATCTCCCCCATATTTTTCTCTTAGCCACATAAGAGGTAGGAAATTTGCTTTCAAGTCTTCCTCCTCTCTCCTCACCCACACACCTGATTAGAAAACAGAGATTCGAACCTTGGTCTCCCATTGAGGAGAGTGGCCTCACCACCACCCTCTCAGGTATTTGGGAACAGGACTTTCTTAATACCTTCTGCTGAATCTGATCTACTTTGCTGTAGCTAATTAAATACCTGCATTCAATTATAAACCAAACCTGACTCTCCCACCTTTCTCTGTAAGGCCCAAGGATGAGTATATTCCCCCAGGATGTGAGACTCAAGTTTAAACCACTGCTCCCGAGGAGATGGACTCAGACGGCTATGAGTTTTGAAAGCACTGGTTCCCAGAAGACCTTAAGGCATTTCCCACTCCACTAAGTGTGTTCAGACTGTGCCAGGAGGTGATCCCGTGTGCTCTCCTGCACCACTGTAGTATCAGCTATACATGGAGCATCCTCACAGGTGCTCATGTCACTAGTTCTTAAAATCTCTGGGGATACAGTCTCCATGACCTCCTCAAGCAATCCACTCCAGTGCTCCCCTTGGGGCAGCTTTGAGCAAGGCGATCTCAGTGGGACCTGAACACCGGGCATAATACCCTTTGTACAACTAAATCCTGGCTCAGCCGAAGGTACCCCATTTTCAGAGGTGACTGTTACCTATTGATGCTCCCAGTGGATGTCTGATGGGTCACATACCTGCCCAGGAAATCTAGCTGGAGCATTGCTCCTCCCCCTGGATCACTGCAACAGTGCGGGTGCTTTGCGCTCATTGCTCCACAATAAGTAACAGCGCTGGAGAAACATTTTGCCAAGGATAGGAAAGACTGGCTGTTCCTCCACCTACTTTCAGTAGCAAGGGGAAGTATTAGAGTCCTCTTAAAGAGGAGAAAATGCATGGACATGAAAATAGGGTGGGAGGATGAAACCTGTATGCATCAGGCATCCTCCTCCCTCCGGTACTACAGATGCCCTATCAAGAGGAAAAGGTTACGTAATGAAAGAAGTCTGCCTACAAAGCCTGCTGCTACAAGAGTTTGCCAAGAAAAGAGACTCGAGAGAGAGTGCCTTACAACAGCCTTAAAGCAAGACATTGCAAGCTAGAACCTCAAAGGAGGATCTCTGACTAGTAACCTAGAAGGGATTAAAAGGATAGAAAGACCACTGAATCAACCAAAAAAGCACATAACAGGGCATCTCTGGAGATTCTCACTTATTAATGTTACTGCTATTGCAAATAATCGTACTGTTTATTTTCAGTCACCGTAGAGTGTGGAGGCCTGAGTGACTGGGGCTGGTTCTACCTGGAATTCAACAAGCAAGGAGACAATTTGAATCTAACAGGATGATGGAGAAATTATCACACCAAACTTCTCCGGTGTTCAGTGCCATCTCCTTAGGCCCATCTAACGATGAATATTATGTGACTCATATGACTGATATGACCATGACTCATGTAATAAATATGATTGATATGACCAATGAACAAAGAGAAATAGTGTTGCTGCCCACTACCTCCATGTTTTCCAGATAGTTTTGTCTTGCTCTGTTTTTGTTTCAATTCTGTTATTCTTGCAGCCTGGACCTGGATATGCATTGGCACGAACAAAGGAAAATGTAAGTAAGTGTTTAAATACTTAGCTGCCCGTAAAGTAAACCATGAAATAAAATACTCAGTCCTGGTTTGATTCAAATTTTGGTTATCAGTTGAGATTGCTAAAGGCAGATACCAGTGAGACTATTAGTGTTCCCAAAAGTGGCCAACTTCTGATACTTCACTGGTACTTCTGGAACCGTTCATCGCTGGTACATACATCTATTAAGTATACATTGTTCTCTTCCCTTAAGCGTTGTGATTCACACACTGATGGTATCAAGAGATCCCCAGCAAGATGAGAGCCCATGTGGATTAGGGGGCACTGGTGAACTTGTTCTGTCTGTCTGAAGGAAAAGCTAGGAGCTAGGGAGACCTGTGCCCCCTTTTTACACACAGAGAGCTGAGGTACAAGCCAACAGACTTACTCAAGATGCCACAGGCAATCTATGGTGGGGCTGGGAACCAAATCCAGATTTCCTGAATCCTATCCAGTGTCTTAACCTCAAAAGCGTCCTTTCTCACTAATCAGGTATATCAGACGAGTCATCAGACACCTATATGTATATCTGCTTACCCTCAGATTTGTATACCTCTATGGTCCTGAAAACTAGTTTGTTCTCTCCTGCCTCGCCCACAGATGTTTGATAAGGTGGTAAAACCAGCTTAAAGACTTCCTTTGTTCTGATGACAGGCGCTGCAAATAGCAACTCTGCCCAAGCCTCTGACCTTGGTCGTGAGGTCCTGAGAGACAAAACAGCTGTCTAATGGGCTAAATCCATATAGAAACTTCCTCCCTGTTTGTGCCATGTTAGATGTCTGTTGGAGTATCAGTGGCTGGACATGTCATCCTAATGAAGGCAGTGTAGGCAAACTGCTGAAAGAGGCTCATCAGCAGTTCTCCAAAACCACCTTACCTGTAGACAGAAGGTAGGAAGGACATGGTCTGCTAGATAGAAAGTGCATGGATCTCAAAGGGAAGCCAAATAGTCTGGAAGCTGCCAGAAATCACTGCCAACATCTGCAGCTGAAGATCCTGTTACCTCACCCTCAGTAAATCCTACCAGATTAGAGAAGCACAGACTCAAGAGGTATATGAAAACTCCAGGTGAATTCGTTAGCCATGGCTCCATTAGTTAGCCAATCTTCATGAGCAGAAGATCTGTCTTTCCATTTCCTTCGAGAGCACGTGCTGCCAACCTTCTCTCTAGGCGCAATCAAAGTCTGCTGTGTTGAAAAGAAAGTTGACAGAGGTAGCAATAGGCATGACAGGAGCATGTGAGACTCCTTAAGCTAATCATTAAAGCCCAGGATCAAGAAAGCAAGTGCTTACATGTGCCTTGTCAAGCCAAGAGTAAAAGAGGAGATGGGGGATGAACTTCTGAAAAAGTAACAGCTGAAAAGTGAGGCTGGTGTGATAAGATGGCAATTCCCAAAGAAAAGGTGATCCAGGCAGTAATATATGCTGGTATTAGCTAAAAACATGAAAAGTCCATAAGGAAAATGTTGTGAAACTGGCAAACATTATGGAATTTAAGAAGAAAGCAACAGTTTTGAGAAGTTAGCCTATTATGACCAGAAAAACACTTTTACTCTGACTGGAAAAATAAGCAGGGGATAAAGTTTCAGAACTGCTGTAGCTGGTGGCAAAACTTCTACAGATCTCAGTGGCATCAAGACTTCATCCCAAGAGCCTTCTCGTAGGAAAAGAAAACACTATTTTGACCAACTGAAGGTCTTGAGTGGGGAGAGCCTGAGCTTTTCAGCTTTTCCACTGTTCCCAATGCCCATGGATTTTCTGAGCTCCCCATAATATCAGCATCATTCCCAAAGAGTAGTATATAGCACGTGGATACATCTGCACTGCCCATTATAGTGCTAAGTGAGTTAGGTCTAAAAGAACTAGCTTGAGGACGAGAAGCAATCCAGACTTATTAGCATGGTGCTCTACCCATGCTAATTTACTGTACTAATGCAGCTATACCACTTCTAGGTATCCCTGAACAACACAGTGTTGTGAGTTCCGGATCTGCCAAGAACACAGATGTGTCAGTAGGTTGAATGAGGAAGGTCTGAGACTAACAGGTTCCTTGGTAATGTGAGGTACACCGAAGGAGGCTATTACTTTGTGCTGCTTTAATGCCTTCTAATTTTTTTAATTAAAGCTCGGTTACAACATCCCGTAGGGAAAAATCCCTTGCTGGCAAAAAGAGTAGGCCAAGAAACCTCACAAGCTCTTTTCTGGCATTAATGTCTATTACTCTAAGTAGCAGTCCAGCCCAAACTTGTAGGAGAATAAAGCTACCACACTCCTACCACAAAGACTGTTTTTCTTTGCCAGTAATTGCTGTTTTTCCATATACAAGGACCAGATCATCTACTTTCATTCAAAATGCCTTCTTCTAGATTAAGGGAAAACAGCAGCGAGAAGAGGGGAGGTGAGGGGAATTAAAATAAAATGCAAGGTCTCCAAGAGAGATCAGCGTGCGTTCACTTCCACGACAGGCTGGAGCAGGCAAGAGGAAAATGGCTGCTACCTCTGCACACACGCAGAATTTCTTTGAAATTCCATGTGTTGCTGGCAGGCTTAAATGTTTGCTTTATTACATCGGCCTTTCAGGGCTCCCAGTCATTTGGCTGCGCTGATATCAAGCCTCGCAAATGGCTGAAGTCCAGTAAGGTAGCAATCGGATGCATCTTTGTACTAGGGATCAAGACAGGCGCCTGGCTGCGTAAAGGTCTGGCTCCAGAAGACCAGCAGTGCTGATTCCTCCGGTGCTATCTCCACAAGCACCCTCTGATACAGTTAGGGCTAAACTTCCCTGAGCATGTCCATGCGCTATCTCATGTTGCACACCGAGAGAGTAAATCATGTAGGGAAGAAAAGAAGCATCTTGTTAATTCTGTGTTTGTACCGTCTCACTGGTGGCCTACAGCCAGACCCTATCGGTGTTACTGTAATGCAGCGCTAATAACAACAAACCAAAGAAATACTGCAATCGTGGTAAAACTTTTGCTGGACTTAGTCCGTAAGGAAGCTGGCCCCAGTGAAGGCAGCGGGGCAGGGCTGCTGGCAGCTGCCTGCTCGCCTCGCCGGAGGGGGACTGCAGCGCTGCCAGAAAGCGATTGATCTGCGGGGCTCGACAGGAGAGCGACAACCTGATTTATGGTCATGTAGCTGCATTAGATAAAGGAGCTGTGGCCTTTTCCTTTCAGCATAGGTGTGGTCATCACTTAATTACCCCCGAGAAGGTGGAAGGCATTAAAACCTCAGGAAACTCTAGTGCCTGTGAGTGTGAGAGTAAGAGTGTAAGTGTTAGGCAGCTAAAATTACCTGCTAAGAATTAATTTTACTTTCTCTGAGGCTCTGCTCTTGTTTCCACCCCACACGCACGTACGCTTCGGCACGCACAGACAAATACATGCACGCAAATACTAAACAAATACATTCACCTTGAGAGCATTATTGACTATTCGATATGGTCGGATTGCTTAAATTAAAAACTCTCCAAAGAAAAGAGTTTGCAGATTTCTGTCAGCCAGAGATCTATTACTCATGCTCAACCATCTGGTATTTAATGAGAATATGACAAGCTGATTGTTATTTTTTTTCACATGGCAAATTGAAAAATGCGACTTTTTGATCTGTATTTTAATTACACCCCCTCTGATCTCTCTCCCTTGCACTTTCTTAGTAATATGAATTTGGAGAGTAAGTACACTCTGACTTTCCCTATTAGCCCTGTCTTTCGAATAGCTAAAAAAAAATTTCACTTCTTTACATTTCTCTGATTCACCTGTGATCTGTGGAGGTTTAAAGAAAACTCTTTTCCTCCCAGCTGAAGAGCCAGGGAAGGGCTTCCAATGACAGGTGAGACTGCTCGGCTCTGCAACCACCCTTGGTCCACCGCAGCTCCCTGGCACCCTGCATTTTCCTTGTCACTGCAGCTGTCATGGAAAGGGAGTTTACATTTCATGTTACAGGCATTGGTATTATCGAATAGGCTCATAGTTTTGCTCAAATGCTGGAAATATAATTTTAAAAACCCCAACAAAACACTTTTGCCACAACAAGAGGGGAAGGTGTTACAAGCCCCAGAAATTGGTATTTTTGTCAGACTGACCCTGCTCAGTTCATGACAGGTTGCTGCCTGCTTAGTCGGGCCTCACGCCTATAGCAGCAGCTAAATCAGACGATATAAGAAAGCATGACTTTAAAGGGACCGGACCCAATCACATGACACATTTTTGTCCAAGTTCCACTATCATGTGACAATCTACAGTAGATTTATGAAATTAAGCACAGATGGCTACTTTGTTTTTGTTCTTTGAACTGACAGCTGCTGGTGTAAAAATAAATTAAATTAAATTTCATATAAGTCAGACTTTGAGACTTTTTTTTTTTTTTGGTTAAATAATCTTTAAGGTCCCCCCCCCCGCACACACACACATACATTTTAATGTTTTACTGGTTCTCGCCTCTCACCCCACACTCCTGGCATATCCCCAGGATCCTTCCCCAGCCACCCTGGCAGTGACCTCCCTCTTCATCTGGGCACACACCTCCCAAGGGACACCGGACATTGAGCCTCCATCCCCGAACAGATACCAAGCGATGGTGGAGACAACCTGTGCCAAGCCTGGCCAGTGGGCATAGCTGAAGGAGGGCCATTTAAAGCCACTTTCCATCAGGAAACCCAGCTAAAAGAAGGGAAAACCCCATGAATTCTCCACCCTGCAAGCCTGTGGGTGAGTATTCCTAAGCCCTTAGGAACTGTCAGCTCTGAAAGGCTGCATATGCCAACAGAAGTGGGAGTATTGTTATTAACTGAGCTAATAATCCGATATATAGGGAAAAAAAAAGGAAGTGACTTCTAGGTAAGGAAAGTAATGGCAGGTGCATAAAAGAGAATGAGATGATTTTTTAAGAAAACCATGTTTCAGGATTAGCCAAAGGGTTCTCCTGTATTCACAAATCTCCATGGAGCACTTTAAAGTCTTCTGTGTTTGTATCACTTAAAGTGCTGCTATTTTAGGTCAGTGTAAATAAGTCATGTGTGCCATCAGCCTTGTACAAGTGCTTTCTGCTGCTTAATAATACATGTGCTTGTCCATTATAGGGGCTACATGGGTATGTGTTGGGATATAGAGGCAGTCATGCAAAGATCCTGTCTTTGGCACGGCTGCTTAATGCTTTGAGTGAGGGCATAGGGTATATACTCGTGATGACCTAGAGCAGGGCAGAGGCTAAACCTAGCTCTGATCACGGCACCCAGTAAATAATTCATAAGAAACCATAAAATTCATAAGCATGGTATCACTGCTTTCCTCCCCAGATATGCCAACAATCCAGCACTATTACCTTTCATTTTATTTATACACAGATATCAGGGTTTGAGGTAGCAGGGAGTTGTTTGACCACATCACAATTCTGTTATTTCAGTTGCATTTCAGCAGTTTGGTGGATGTTTGGGAATTATAATGTCTCAGGTTCCCTCACAGAGGTGCTTGGCAGAAATGATGCTGTTCAGATGCAGCACCCTACAGGACATAGCAAGCAGAGCATCCTGGGCCTGACATTCCCTTTGAATACACATGGATGCTGAGCTCCCGTCTCAGCTGTGGTTTGGGCATCCAATAGACTCCCACCCCCCCCCCCCGTGAAAGCTATTCAGATGATTGGCCTCAAGTGGAAGCAGGACATTCTGAAGCTGAGATCCCCACTGACTCAATATTTGCAGCTCCTGTATTGTTCACTCCCTTTTGTGTCCCTGCTCTCTCTGGGTCTCTTTTTCCATTTATATAATGGATTCGTCAGTATGGGGACTCTCATTACGTGCTTATCCAGAAATTAGCACAATGGGGTCCTGTTCTCGGTAGCCCTCTAGGCAGGACAGCAGCAAACAATTAGTTTCACCAAGGATCTAAATTGCACAATAGTGTCGTACAATAGCCTGAATACAGGACAGAGAGCGTGAACTTTCTAGATCTCAATCATTTGATCATTTTGCAAAGTTACAGTGAAATGTAGAATTGCTGGTGAAAAAGTAGGCCTGTCCATGTTGCATAATTACTGAGTTAGTGCTGAAAAAGCACTCAGGTGTTGGGAACCATGAAGTCCTGTTAGGAAGCCGCTGTGCCACATTTTCTTCAATCCACCTGCATATTGGTGCATACAGCCAGGTAGCCATCACCATGAATTAGATGTGGGTTCTCATATTCTGAGACAGTTGCTTTACCTTGGAGTTTCTGGGGAGAAAATGGGTTGAAATCCCCATTTTCCTGATGGGCATCTGCAAGAGTTAATCAGCAGATATTTGTAAAGGATTTTGCCTTGTGCTCCTGTGATTTTGGTCCCTGAGAAGTCTATTCAGATTTGCCATTCCTCTAACAGAAGGAAAATTCAACCAATAAAAGAGCAAAGTATCATACTGGAAAAACCGAATATCTGAGTCTGACTTGCTGGGAGGAAGATGCCAAAATACCTTTACAAATCTGCACCTCAGTACTAGTGTCAGGTTTGTGAGGTACAAACGCTGTGCTTTGAGAAAAAAATGAGTAGGATTTTGCTAGCAAAAGGCTCACCCAATCACACCTCAACAGACCTCCACAGGCTACTGAAGCTAAGCACAGTGTCTGTGAAATTAATAGCTGAAGAGTAATTTGGTAAAAGAAAACGGTGAAAAGAAAACGGTGAAAAGAAAAAAATAAATTTAGTTTAAAATGGTACTTTTCTTTCCCTTTCAAATGTTACAGATCTGATTTCTCTGACAGAAAAATAAGTATGTGCGTGCATCTATATGGTGAGGTTTAAGGAGAGGTTTAGAAACAAGATTTTTAATAGAAAACAAAGGCACGTCAGTTAATAAGCATGCATTAATGTTGAAAAAGCCCTGCAATAGTGTTTCTTGTGCATATGTGGGAATGAGGGACTGTAAGAACAAGTGGTGGCTGGTTGCCTGGGTTTATCAAAGCCCAGTAGGGCAGGATCACCTCTTTGTCTTTGCTGTGCTCAGAGTCATCAATCCCTCCTGTTCCTTCCGGAGCTGTGAAAATGTCAAGAGAGAAACTCCTCCTCCTCTAACAAAACCCAAGTGCCGTGAAAGCCCCAGCTCCAGGCAAACACCCACCGCGCCGGGCGGCTCGGCGGGGCCTGGGGGAGCCCAGCCGGCCGGGTCCCACCGGCTCTGTGGGGCTGAGGGGATGGGCACAGCTCCTGGCTGGTGGGACCCCACAGCCCGGTGGCTGTGCTCCTCCAGGCCTGCGCTCCTCCACGGCGGCTGTGCTCCTCCAGGCCTGCGCTCCTCCACGGCAGCTGTGCTCCTCCAGGCCTGCGCTCCTCCAGGGCTCGCAGCCCTCTGCGAAGCAAGTAGGGGCAGGCCTGGCCCGGGCGCCATGGGAAGAAGAGGGACTCTGTGTTACCCCTGAGCAGGGGCTGGCCACATTTCCATGCCCTGACAGGGCAGTGCTGGAGGCAGTTTTGCTTTATGGTTGAGCTCGCACCTGAAACCGCAGCTCCCAAACAGCCTCAAGCCTCGAGCGCGCCCTGCTCCTCAGGGCTCCCGCCCCTTGCTCCCCTTCCCACCGCCTCATCCACTCCGTCTCGGGCCCCAAAGCCCCCCCCTTTTTAGCAAGGCATCCCCTGACCTGCCTCCGCTACCTCCCCAACCCCAAACGAAACCCTGCTGGGGGCACGCGCTGCCGCGCTCCAGCTCCCTGGGCCTGCTCCAGCGCTCGCCGAGCCCCCGGGGGGCTCAGGAGCCGCCTCAAATACAGCAGGAGGGAAACGGGCCTTGCTGCCCGCTGGGAACCAGCGCCCCGTGGAGAGCTGTAGGTAACTGCCCTGGTCCGTCCGCAGAACGGCACGGCCTGTTAGGTGCCGTGGTTGGAGGCAAACGGGGCAGACAGAGAGGAATGCAGACAGGGGAGCGGGGATGGCTGGAGGGGCGGAGAGGCAGCCGCAGGGTGGCCGAGGGTGGGAGGGGAGAGGAAGGGCTGGAGGACAGGGAGGAGGGTGGAGAGGGCGATGGGGTGCGGGACGATGTGGGAGAGGTAATCTAAGGCAGAGCTGTCCAGAGCCTCCAGGCTGGGAACCAGGTGACTGAACATGATCTGGGGGAAGCAGATGCCTTCACAGCACCTGCGGCAGCACAGCCCCCACCCAGAGGTAACAGAGCTCGTTAGCTTGCTGCCAAAGCGCTCTGAATCGATGCAACCCACGTGTGAAAGGCTAAACACCGAAGGAAGAAGTTCGCACAAGTGCTGCCCTGTACAGTAGCATTGACGAGCTGGAATCAGAGACTTTCTCTTCTTCCTTACCTGGTGTGATGCTGGGACAGCAGGGGCCGGGGGGCGAGGATTATCCCGCTGGTTTCCCCAGCAGGACCAGAGGCCTGAGCCGGTGCCTGGGGGGATGCTGGTCCCTTGCCGCAGTATGAATGAGTGATGGTTTGCAAAGGCCACTGTGCAGCTCTGTGGCCTTCTTCCCACGTTCAGGTAGGGGCTGGGGGCAGAACAGTATTTTCCCAAGCGTGCTCAGCCCGAGAGTAAAATATTTCTCTGCTCTCCATCATTTTATTGCAAAATGGTTCTAACAAAAATATCCAGCCCAGGAAGTGATTTCACGAGGAAAGAGCTAAAGACGAGAACCTGAACCAGCTAAAACCCCAGATCGGTAGTACAGAATTAAGCACAGGATTTGCCCCAGCTTGTAATTAAAAGTCTCTTTTCTTCTGATTGCAAAGATAACCTTCTAAGTGTTGCCAACCATAACCCAAATCAGTCTCATATACTCAAGCCTGTGTATATCCTGGATAAACAAATACCTCTGAGAAATAGATACCATCCTATTGCCGTCAACAAAGTGTCATTGCTAGTGGCAACAATTCACTGTTTAAATGTTCAGCTCATGTTTTTTCTTTGCTGCTGCTCAACATCATGGCAGACACTGGTGGTAACCTTTTCAGTGTAGTGCTGGCTTTGCCAGGAGAGAGCTCATGGGCTTCAAATATTTTAGATCATGTGAGATTGTGTGTGAGGGACAGAGAAGAAAGGAGATTCCTCCTTCTCTGTAAATTCTACTTCTTAAAATTTCAAAAAGCGACATTACGTCCTACATCACCTACACTGCCCAGATCCCACCTAGATTGCCTCTTCTCCATCCAAAGCAACCAATAGCCCACAGCACCTCCCTCTTTGTCACTACGAGTATTGACAGCAGAGCTTAGGAAGAAACAGAGAGTATTTACAAAGTAAAAGATAAAGTTTCTACAATGGCAAGTGAGGAACCAGGTGGGTTAAATGAATCTCTTGAGGTGCACCCCACACTAAAGTGCACCCCACAGAGGCCATGTCACTCTTTCTTCCCAAGGGACACTGTTAGATACTGGACCTGCTATGTTCAACATGGCCCATCAGTCCTAAGGATCTCATATTTGGGAAAAAGAGCCATATCACCGTATTGCCTTAGGCATTTCCAGGGACAGCAGACAGGGAGCCACTCTGAGGGGCAGGTCAATAACTGCCTCACTACACAAGCAGAGATAGGGGAGATAACCTTGGTGGGAGACTCAACAACAGCCAAAACTGGCCCACATCCCTTCTCCCTGCCCCTGTGCATGGTCTTGGCTGCCTCTGTCAGCCCGTTTCCTCCTCTTGTGCCAATCACATCTAAGCAGGCAGGGGAATAGGTCAACCCAGTTTCCTAGAACAGAGACATATACTTGTCCTTCTGCACCATGTCTAGCTGCTGCTGCCTTTGGGAGTTGTTATTCTCCCTGCACAGGAAAAATACAGTGAAGGGAAGAGGGTCCCGTCCCACACAGGTTTAGGAAAGAGCTATCTTCTAGTTCAGGGGAGCAGATTGTGAGCCCCACTGTCTCCAATGGCAACCCCAGCTCAAGAAAGCAAAACTCGTGACGCTACCACAGATTTCATTGCCTTCAACAGCTACTGATAAGCCATTAAAAGCTACTTCAAATAAATCAAACTAAAAAATAGCCCTAGTTTGGCTCATGGCTTCAATACACATTAAGAATTTATGCCTGCCAGCCCAAAGTTTGTAGTAAGAGATGTTTCTTTGTGACCTGGGAGTAGGTATGTAAATAGTGAATTAGCAAAATGTCCGGATGACACAGAATTTTTTAGGTTACTCAAGACTGTGGGGAGCTATGACGTGTTCCAGAAAGACTTGACCAGACAGCATGATGGAAGATGAAATTCAGCGTAGACATGTGCGAGCTAATGCACACTGCAAGAAATAATTTAAGCTTTCATACATGCCAAGGGACTGTGAATTAGTGATGAGAGGCATTATGGTGGACACACAATGCCTTCAGTGAAGCTGGCTGCTCAAAGTATAGCCCAGGTCAGAAAACAAATGAGGGAAAATTCAGCTATCTAAAGGCGAGTGGGCTCGTACTTACATTAGAGAAACCTTCTGGGTCAGGCTGGAACATAATTTAAAGCTACCTGGGAATGAGGCAGCTCTGGAATCAATTCTCTCTCTTTGGCTCAGCCAGGTCTTCCAGGGCTCACGTTTTACACATTGAGAAGGTCAGAATTAGTTGTCAAGCCTTGCAAAAGATCTGGACCTCACTGAATTCTTTATCCATCCATGAAGTCCTTGAAAAGTGATAGATATCCTGACAATGATTCAAACTTGGCAATTAAATTCCCATGAGCTGGAATTAGAAAAGGTGTCCCACTTACATGAATAGATTGCAGAAGTTGTGTTTGGAGATAGTTTCAACAAGGGTTCCCTGGGTTTTGCTGTGAATGAGCTAAATGCTCCTTCAACATAAGGCACTACTGCAGTATCACCAAGATCAAATCCCCCTTACAGTGTGGAGTGGGAAATAGAAGACCTTTTTTTTTTTCCCCTTTAAGACAAGGGCATAAAACAATGACTGGGAATGAAAGCCCTGTAAATTAATTTGTATTACAATTTCTGCAACGCCTTTGTATATAAATGGAAGTTATGTACATAATTTATGGAGGATGGTATATGTGAATTGGAGTCTCAAACTCCCTCAAACACACTCACTCAAGCATGATGCGTAGAACACTAACACTCTCAGACAGTGTGCAGATTGCAATAGTAAAAAAAAATATCACTCTAATACTGTGCATTACAATAATAAATGCAGGAATTAGAGGTTTTTACCTCTTTGTAAATAAATTATGCATATGTAGTTTTAAATTAACCAAATTAAATGATTAAAGACACTCCACTCCTTCATAAACTTGTCTCGGGAGTAAGGAATGCAGCATACAAGCAGAGGTCTCTGGTTCCTCTGAGCCTCGCTGTTTCATTTGAAGCAATCTTAGATGCACTTCCCTTTCCTCCCAGCTTTGCAAGGATAGAAGGCGTTTTATTTTCCCTTCAGCTAATTATTTTCAGATAAATGCCAGTGTTGAGATTAGAAACACCACTTTTGTTTGCATCCCCTCAGTGGGGCGTTGCTGGTGCTGGAGAAGTACCGCATGGCTCCTCAGAAGTCAGCCTGCCCACAGCCACTGGTCCCAACATTTCTGCATCTGGATTTAACTGAGGGAGCCAAACAGGCACAGCTATTCAGGACTGGGCTGGCAGTGTAAGTGGATGACAATCCTGAAATGCAGGTCCATAGTGCCTTCTCTGCATGAAGTACCGTTGTGCTGTTTTGTCAGTGATGACATGATTCGTTGTGGCACACGGCACCATGGTACGTGGTACCATGATTCACACTTGGCTACAAACATTGTTGCCCATTTTAATGTGGGAGGGAGTTTAGGCCATAGCTCCACAGACTCATTTCTTACTCATTTCATGAAATGGCACTGTAGCCTTAAGCCTAAACTCACCAGTCACAAGGAGAAGAAACTGCAGAGATTTGAAGAGTATTTCTTTCCCAGTATTACCAGTGCTGTCCTACCACTATATTACCAAGCAGGGCTTGACTGCACTCCATCCTAGATACCAAATTAGCTCACTTCTTCCAGGGAATCTCTGGACAGTATCTGTTACTCTCAAAGCACTTAGCTCAAAATGTCTTTTTATAGGTGTAGAAGCAGGCACAGAAAAACAGATCATCTTTCTCAAGATCACAGCGTTGGGCAGTGGAAGAGCTGGGGCAGTTGACTCTCAATGTGCATCCTACTCCTGGGCAGTACCATGTCCACACACTGTGGTCATTTCATCAGCTGAGCCACAGCAAGATGTTGTTTAAACTTTGCTTAACAACCCCAATTAACTTAGTTTCTGGATAGCTCAAGCATTTACAGATGTTAAAACTTCCCAAGGCTGTATTACCAGAAGAGTCTACTGAAATCTGCACGTTAAAAAAAAAAAATCAGGAAAGTCCACATAGTATAGCTTTCAACTGGATTTCACACATCTCTGCTAGGGAAGAGTACACAAGCTTCTCACTCTGTGTAAAAATGTATATCTTAGTGCAACTCTTTCCACACAAGCCAGCTCAAATGCTGATGCTCAAAGCAGTCTGAAAGCAGTGAAGGCAGGGCAGGTACGTCACAGTTCACAGAGCTTGCTAGTATTTATTCTTTAAGTGCACCTGTAACTATAGTGTGCTGACATAGGCTTTCATTCACTGCATTTTGACCGTGTTTTCACTTCTTGCTATGAAACCAGCCTCAGGCTTAACGAGTTGCATGTAAGACAGCAATATCTCTTGAACCATTCTTGATGTTTTGGAGAAGAACCCCGTTTTCCACAGCAGAAGAAAGTGACTCTTCACATCCATATCAACGGGGCTTCAGGAAGCAAATCCTACGTACAGGCAGTGGGATCAAGAAACATAACTGGTTTTAAATTGTAACTTTATGAGTTTGTGAATGGAATTATAGATAAATATGAAAACCAGTGGCTTCAGGGAACCAGACTTACTAAAACTGAGGTTTCTGCCCATCCTTGGTACAGTAAGCATGCCACCCATCTTGGGAATTAGGGTAGCTGTTCCAAGGTAACTAAATACTAAGAATTCTATGATTCAGACACAAGGTAGTTACAATGGACTCAAGTAAAAATTAAGTTATTTTTAACTTAAAAACAACAAAAAAGTATTTATTCCTTTGGTTTAAGCTTTGGAGGAAGGTAGGGAGCAATTTTCATCTCAGAGTGCCCATAATGATTCTGCTTGATCCTAAGCAAACAAGGCTCAAACTTCTTCCAAGATATTTTTTTAAATGCTGTGTAAATCTGTCATGGAGATCTTTACAGCAAGTTTCTGAGTACAAATACAGCTTCATGGTGAAATGAAGATTATTAGCTCATTTTGTTCATAGCATGAACCAGGGAGGTTGGATAATAACAGGGCATATACACTGGAAAGAGTTGTGACCTTTCATTTAGAAATCTTCTCTTCCGGAGCTTTACACCTCTCACTAGCTGACTTGTCATTAAGATTTGGAACAGTGGAATGTAATGTTCACACAAAACAATGACAGGCCATTAGGCTACGAGCTCTTTGGAATTTGTTTCTAGTGTGATGGGTCAGCAATCTGCCCCTGGCCTCCAGCATTAGTACAGTACAAATAATTAGTGTTACATTTTACTTTTCCCACTGTTTGCAAAACTTACTAGTACACATTTCCAACATCACGAGAAGCTGCTACAACCTGACATTCATGTGTGCACACCAAAACGTGAATCACATGGCTATAAAAACCAGGAAATACTCACCCTTTTAAATCACCTAGGTTCTTGGTTTTGTGTTTGGATTCCATGTGGGACGTGTGTGACAGACGTGTGTAAGGGACATATGTGAAGGACAAAGACTATGGCATCTGTAATGGCAGGTACACAGTGGGGTGGGTGGAAGAAAACACAGGAGGAATTGAGAAAAAATTGTCTGAACAACAGAGGACGTAAAAAGCATGGCTCAGGATGGAGAGGGGTGGCAGGGCTGCACCTCTGCTCCACATGTTTGGTTTGGCAGTATCATCCCACTCAGATCAGATCTCACTCTTGCACAACTTCAGGTCACTCGTGACCATGGTCTTCTCTGCAGATGAGCTTCAATACAGCAACTCAGGCAATAACACAGGGGTTGTCCACTGGAGTTAAGGGGGAACTGAGCTTAACACTCACCTTCAGTGGGAGGTGAACGGGGCCTAATTCCACTTTTTGTGTCACTGCACAATGTGTTAGGAAGTATTGGAAATTGGTAGCTGAAGGAAGATAGATAATAATCCAGGCCAAGCTACTTTCAGCAAACACATACAAGAAAACATTTGTTTAAAATGAATCTAAATATTCTATAATGTTGATAGAAAACAGAGAATTTAAAGACTTTCCTCACTTATCAGAGCTTTCCCATTCTCCTTTGCCTGGTCTCTGCCCATTTCCCGCTCTCCCATGGAGTGCTTCTGCAGTGCAACTTCAGCCCTTTAACTCCAGCAACTGCTTTAGGTGAGCAGATCCTACTGCCCTTGCAGAAGTTCCCAGTTGTTAAAATGAGTTCTCACTCGGCCTTCCTCTGTCACCCAAGGCCTGCCACCCATCAATCCTTCATACGAGCATGTTTAAAACCTGCATAAATTTTGAGATTTGTAAGTCATTTTGAAGGTGCAATTTGCCTTTGAGAGTCCAATCGCTCTTCTCCATTGTGAAGGCTTGCACGGTCCCTGGTAAGAAACCACACAGCTCTAACACAGCTTGCGAACGTCTCTGCCCTGACACAGCCTGACTGAGCAGAGGCATTTCTTTCAGACCATTTCTAGGAGATGCCTGCCTCAAGAATTGCCTAGTGCAGGTGATCCATGTTCTTCCTTATTGAATGACTATACAAACTGCTGAGCATGAACATATTTAACAAGAGCCATAAACACCCATGCTGTACAGTCCTCATCCACAGTAAAAAGTGAAGGTACCTGGAGAGACAAGTTTTGATTCAACCCACTGTTGGGAAAACTGAATTTGGAGCTGAACTTCACAAACTTTGCAAGCAGTTCTGTACTGTTGTTTTTTTCTAAAATTATGACTAAATGTGAAAAGTATGGAGTTTAGCAATCTCTGTTCCAAAAAAATGTACTGGAGAACATGTCCCTATTTTTATCTACGTAAGTAAAAATATTCCAGAAGACATTAAACTTGACTAGAGAGATTCTTGTCAGAACATGGCATGCAGCACACGAACTTAGGAAGATTTAAAAAAAAACCCAACACTGGACTTATAGAAATAAGAAAATTCACCTGAAAAAAGAATTGAAGAAGACATAACAATTTCAGGCACAATAAGTGAAGATAATCATGAAGCTCTTACGTTCTGGTCCAATGTCTTGCTAAAATAGCATCATGAAACTTTTTATTGCACCTGAATTCAAAGCCAGATGTCTACAAATCATAATACAGGCTCTACCTGTGAACTGTGGAAACTGTATCATCGATAGTAGTGATTCAAACGATGAGCACAGAACTCAAAAGGAGCTTCAAAGAAGCACTAAGACAAAGAGGACTACTGAAACACTTTGATATTTGACCAGGAAAAATAGCGATTAAAAACATAAATACCACTATAAACAGCCTTGATGCTGCAAGTACCAACATATATTCCAGTGGAGGAATCTTTGAAGAGTGCTGAAAAATTAGAGGAACACAGAGGGGACACCCCAAAATGACTCTAAGGCTGGAGGAAACAGCTTAAAATGGGAGGCTTTCTTTGCCTATCTCATCAAAAGAAGCAGCCTGGGAGGTAAACTTGATTATTCCATACAAGTATATTCACGGAGGGAAATTTCCAGGGACTAGAGAGATAGCTTTTTCATCCAGCAAAACAAAGCAGTACAAAATCTACCATTAGGACCTGAAGCAATAGGAAAATATTTGTTTTTAAAGTGAGAGTGATCAAACGTTGAAACAAGCTGCCAAGAATAGCAACGGAATCACCATCTTCTTCTATCTTTGTATCAACATTGGATGCCTTTGTCTTAGCCAAATGCACATTATGGACATGTACCAGGTAACTGGGTGCAATTGAGGAGGTCAGGGTCAGTGGTCTAGTGGACCCGTCCAGCCTCAAGGTATAAATCTAGATTGGAGTGGTTACTCCTAGTGCATTCTGGAAAAGATATAATAGCTTCTTCTTGTTCTTCAGGGCTTTCATCAATCTCTTTAAAGGATCAGAATAAGGATCTTCATGGAAGCGGTTTCCCAAATCTGCAGGTTCCTGAGCTACTTGTTCTACATTTCCATTAAGCATCAGTAGTGTAGATCCTGCCTCCTCCTGCTTCATCTGTCTTTTTCATGGTCTTTTTGGCTACCTGGACCATGGCTCTTCAGACATGTCCCTAGCTGATAGCAACTTACTGGGTTATGTCTGCAAGACTTCTCATTCTTACAAAATTATCCAAGATTCACAAAGTTCAGCTTGTTTCTATATGTGTTCCTCTGCAGGCCAGGGTTAGCTAATGAACACTTTGATTACAGCATTTGTGAGAGATGATTTACATTTTTTCATTAAAAATGTCACTGGAAGTCCAGTCTTCCCATGCTATAATATTTGAAGCCACTGCCAACGGCATACATGGCTGATATTAATTAAAGTAGAAGATGACAGCACTTGGAAAATGAACACTTTTCTTTGCTCAGATAAATGACCTTTAACGAGTGCTTGTTCTTTAGTTAGACTAGGTCATTACTAAAGATTACTGAGCATTTTCAGTAAAACTGGAATCTCTGACTCATCTTCGGCTTTAAATTTGAACGCTGAAAAGTAATGGAGACTCTTCTCTGTGTAGTACGCAGTGTTGTCTACCGCTGTCACTAGCTGGCCCCACCACAACAGACAGCTAGTAATCCCTGAGTATCATTTTGCTCTGAGTAGCAGGAGAAGGGAGGTGGTGAGCTCCATTTTCTCCCTCACAAGTAGAGCTTTTCCTTTGTTGCACAGAATCGGGCTTGGGAAGATTGAAGACAACCATCCCCTGACAGAGTTCCTTTTATCATCAATGCACAGGTTATGGAAAATGGAAGAAAAGTAAGCTTGCAGTCTGTGTTGTCACAGGTTGCAGCCATGTCGAAAATACAGGCAGAGTAAACTTTAAATAGCTGCACTGCTGCACCTAATCCCTGAGTAGTAACTTATCTTCACCATGGCTTCACTCCGGGGCAGCGAAGCTGCAGTTGGTTGTGATCTGACCTTCTGATGCCACGGTTCTTCCTAATTTCTTCTAGGCTGCCATCCTCCTTACAACACTGGAGTTTCAGAGCGCACTGCTGGAAGAAGTCCATTTAGAGAGGCTCTGCTCATGTCTCAGTTGCACACAAGATCTCATGGAACTGAAGACAAAGCTGCAAGCATGATACGCGCCATGCAGAAGAAAGGGCAGTCACTCTCTTCCAGTACTTCTGGACAAGATGGGGCAAGGGAAACAAAAATCTCCCACCCAATCTCTTTGTTTAGAGAGGAGGGCTTCCCACCGCGCTCCATAGCTAGTGGGCTCTGTCAAATCCTGCAACTTGCTCCTTTCTGTGTGAGACATTAAATGGAGGTGCTGAGAAATTATGCTGCAGTTTAAGACAGTCAGAACAGAGGGCCTGCTTAGGAAGCAGTTTGAAATTATTGAGAGCAGCACTTCACATTTCCACTGCAGAAGCCTTTATAGGCTGGAAGTCTCAAACCTTGATCACTTCCAATTGAACCACTTACAAAAAATGTGCACTGCTGGAATATTTTAAATGACTGTGTGCAGTGTGTACTGACTGAACATTAGGGGCTTCAATTAAATAACAGTTCAGAACATAATGAACTGAAAAATTTCACACTCTCTAAAGTGAGATAAGTATAAAGTGAAGGAGAGAGAATTAAGAAATAGTGCTCTGAATGTGGCACCAGCCACTGCCTGATGAGATGCAGCCAGAAACACAACAGAACAGCTTGTGAATTAGGTTTTTTTTCCAGACCCCTCAGAGGGCACAGGAAACAGTCAGGTCTATTTTTTTTTAAAAAAGGGTAACGCTACTTGTGCTGAAATCAGGGATACACCTACCCTGTGATCTTGGCTCAGTCACGTCTGAAGTTAGGCACTTCTGGATGCACACTTAGAGTCAGCTGTTCCCTGCTGTGGGCTGAGTGGATAATCTGTAGCCCATTCCTAAGGTTCTGGCCTGGGACTCAGCTAACACCCAGTCCTTCTGCAGTTCTTACATTTACTAATGAAATAATCTTCTCTTATGACCCACCTGAACCAGACATAAGTAGTACAATGTCTGAAGCTCTGCTCACGGGTATGGAGGATGATGCAACGAAGACTGTCGATGCTGTAGTTTTCTCTGCATGTCAATGAAAAGAGGCAGAGGGGCAGCAAAGGTAGAGATCCTGCACCACAGCATGAGGCACTTGCCCCAGAATACTGCAGCATGCTTTACAAAGGAAAAAACTGGCACTTGGAGTGCCAAGATACTGCATTTTGGTAACCACTGACTTCAAACAAGGGCTATTCTCCCTTTGTTCCATGGCTGGTTTGCAAGCTTTGGAGTTAAATCCCTTTACAGACTTCTAGTGATCTGTAAAGCACGCTTACTTGGTTTTAAATGGAACAAAATGAGATCTCAGACCAGTAAGTACCATATTTATCCCTTTGCCAGAGAGGGCACGGGTGTCTTTAGAGATCTTGCAAATACGAAAGATGTTAAAAAAAACCCCTAACAAACCTAAACAAACAGGAAAATTGACACTCTTCAGATTTTTAGGCTTATTAACATTTCTGTGTTTGAGGTTACATTTTCAACTGACTCGTTACTATTGCTCTATCTGTATTATTTCATCCCAGCCTTTTCAGCCACCTCAGCGGCACCTGTTCTGTGCATGTTCTCCTCCTTCATATTAGTAACTGGTGAGGTCCTATAGCCAAATGCCAGCTGACCAAAGCAGCTGTACTCTCTAGGAGCCTGTGAAGGCTGAAGAGGATGGACAGCCATATCAACCTCTACTGAGGTTGGTACACCACTTACATGCTCCATTTGACTTGTAAATAGGCCAAAAAGGTCAGAAAGCTGAAAAGCATGTGGACCTTATTTAGTGGTTATTTCAAGTGGTAGAGAGTTAACTCAATTTGCCAGCAAGTGTTCATGGGGATATCGAGAATCAGGTGGGAGTCAGGAACCTGCATTTATTCCAGTTTACCTGATATAAACCCAGCATATGAAAAAACTGAACCAGACTACAAAAGCCATTTATAAGCATATGTGGTAAGTTTAATGATTTAGGAGTTCTATAAAAATTGTAAGTATGCTCTGATCTTCAAAAAAAGGTTGTCAAATAAAATAAAATAGGAGGGAAACTTATGCACACTTCCTCAAGCTCCATATTGCCAAACCGATGAGTCTGTTATCAAAGACTCGGTCTGACTGGTCTTTCGAGGAATGTAGGAAATCCAGGTCAGACCACTGAACTTCCATTCTGTCATGCATAGAAAAAGCATCAAAAGCAATGCAAAAACCTTGCTCCTTAGACAACTACGTAATTACCTGCCCATGGGATAAGTTTCTATCTGCCCCCCTCGATCTGAATCTGCTTGTAATCTTAGGGCTGAGGGCTAATTATCTTCTTAATTTTGTCTATTTCCTTTAACAGAAATCTGAAGCATTAAGACCAATCCTTTATCTTTTCAGACTCCTCCTGAGTGGTGGTTTTCTTGCTTTGTTTGCTATAGCATAAAGTGTCAGTGGTCAGCTATGTTTTATTGGGTTAAGTCGAGGTCCTCTGCCTTTCAGACTGCCCCCAGTCCTCCTGCATAGAGAAGGATGAATGGGACTGGGGCTGGACCAAACCGCAACTTTCCAATTCAATTCCAAGTTTGTTCTTCAATTTGCAGCAAAATTCATTCTTGACCATTTGCACCAGAGGACAAAAAGCTATTGAGATCTTGATCGCTTTGAATCTTTTACTTCAACATTTCAAAGAAATGAGTTGAAGTCTTTAAATCATACTAGCTTACACTCTTAAATAAAAGGTCATTTCACACCCAAATCAGAGGTTTTAAGTTTAAGTTACCTTTGTGAACAGCAAGGCATGGTTTTCTTCTGGCTCTCATGGTTGACCATGAACTGTGATTAGGGCTGTCTCCACGTGGATTTTCTGCAGGCTAACAACATCTGAGCTTTTGAAGCAGGTCTGTCCCTAAAGCAGGCCACTACACTACCTGGCTGGTGATTTTCATGGGACTCAGCAATCTCCGAGCTTTCCATAATTTTGTCAAATTTGAACATGACCAACAAATTCTTAACACTTGAGACTTAAGTTACTTAAGAAATACTTAAGTAACATGTAGGGAAATGCAAAGAGATCATGTCACTGCCCAGGTTTTGTTTCTTGAACAACTCAGCCTTGAAACATCAAAATAGGATGCTTTGACAGATTCAATGTTTTCAGAAGTTCTCTGCATGAAGAAGACATGCTAAATATCACCATTTCCTGCAGATTTGTGCAGTTTAGACCAACACATTCCTGAGAGAACATTTTTGTCACTAAATCAGCCAGCTAAGCCTTTCCCTACAGCACCTTTCATTACTTCGTACATCTGTATCACAACTATTCTTTACCTTGAAGGGTCTTTGGAGGCTCTCTCATAGGGAAGCTCCACCTTGACTTTCTTGTCTGTATTTGACTCTTCTTATATCTTCTTGGAAATGGGATGATCAGACCATATCATTATGTGTTCTTCAGTGTTTTCCAAACTAACACTTTATTTGTATTTGCCACCACCAAACCCAGAGAAGAAGTCAGATCAGAACAGGTACAATTACACCCATGAATGCCAGCCTGTCCTTGGGGAGGCTTAGCACTGCTGTTACAGCATTAACAGTCCATGGCTAGGCAGAAAAAAACCCCAATACTTAGTGATCTTCTATTCCTGAAGATAAGCTTCTTATTTTAGTAAACATTTGTTCTAAACAAGTAGTAGGCACATCTTTTTTTCTCTTTCTAGAAACAATCTTGTAGTTTGTTCACAAAACTATTTCACATGATCCTGAAAACATTTAACAAAACCGTCTCTCGTGATCAGAACCAGATTCAGGCTCTGCCACCCTATTGTAGCCCCTTCTTCATGTCAGAAAACATAATAATGCTTCTTCATCTCAGAAAAGTACTGCAAAAATTCAGCTTTGAGAGAGCTGCAAGGCATTTGGAAACCATTGGGAGAAAACGTGCCATGAAAGTGAATGTCTTCACTGCGTGATGCAAATATATGTTAAGCAATAGAATTCTAGTTCCTAAATAGGCTTGTCTTGTTTTGATATTCAAGGATATGAAGAGACATACATACTTCTCATTTAATCCTGCCAAGATATAAAACTTGCCTATTTTTATACAGTTGCCCAATATGGACAACAAAAATAGCTTTTCTTAATAAAGAGAAAGAAGAGGAAGAGGCTAGCTAATTTCTTGTGATGCAAAATCATAAGGTCCACCTCAAGACTGCACATAATTTTTAGGCTGAAGTTCTAGCTGTTGAACCTCATTTCACTGAGGAAAAATGCTGCTGCTTCTTGAAACTCAGCTTAAGATGACTGAACTGTTCTGTCAGAGAATAGTACTACTCCCAAAAGTAAAATCTGAAGAAAAGATTGATATACTTTGCTGAGAGCAAGCTTGATAACTATCATTGTGCTGTGTATTTGCTTCTTGTGGCAGATGATATTTGATCATTTGAAATGATTACTTAGCTTTAGCTGAAAATCTTTTGAATCAAGTGGCTATAAATCATCTGTCCCGCAAGTATCACTACTAACTAGTGAGCATTTAGACAGCATTAGCACAGGCTAATAACTTCTCTCAAAGGGAGAAGGGGCAGAGAGTACCTCAAGTGCATGTGTGTGTGTATTGCATGTGTGTAAAAACCTCTGAGGACAATGCGAGAGTTTTTAAAGCAATAGCTAGACCTCTCCTGTGAAAAACAAGCCACATGAGTTCCAAACTGTCCAAACTGTATTGCAGTACTTGAAACCCAAAAGCCACATTTTTTTTCCAGGGGGGAAATAATTTCATCTAATCTTGAGTGATGATATTAGAATATGAATGCTGTGCAGTTACATTGGTGCACATGTTAATAGTACCGGATACTTCAAACCCCTGTACTTGAAGTGAGCCTGTTCAGAAGCCCAAAGCTGCAGCTTCCATGAAACAGGACTGAGGATTTGTGACAATGATACCTACATTTCTAAGGTTTGGGTAATAGTACTTGTACTACTTCATGAAAAAATTATACAGGAAAAACTATTATTTTCAATCCACAGTTTCTTATTATTTGAAATATTTCTGTGTCATTCCTGTATTGAAGCGTTCAGCATCAACCTATAAAACTGCTGCAGTAATACTCCAGAAGGACTTACAATCTTAGTCGATACCTAAAAACTATGCAAAAATGTATGTGAAAAATAGGTTTCCAAAAATCACTCAGCACTGACATAATGCAATGGTGCAATGACATAATACATAAAGGTGCAATGATTTTATTAACATAGAAAATGACTACTTCTGATTCATCTGCAAACACTTCTTCAATGGATGATGCAATTTAAAATGAATAAATATGCTTTTTGATGGATACTTTTCAGAAGTTTTGAAAATGACAACATAC
Organism: Buteo buteo; assembly: GCF_964188355.1. NCBI lineage: Eukaryota > Metazoa > Chordata > Aves > Accipitriformes > Accipitridae > Buteo > Buteo buteo. The sequence continues at coordinate 14,761,660 of NC_134176.1, read as the reverse complement.
TTCAGTTCTAATTTTTAAGTGAAAGCTTAAGAGACCCAACATTCCAATGTATCCTTTAGGAATTGATGCCACTACACAGAACCAAGGGTTTATTTTTATCTAATCTTGTGGCTCATTGAAATCCAGGTATTATTAAAATGCAGTATAACTAGGCTTTGGTCATCTGAAAACACCACCACCATTTCCTTATTCACTTTGCTTGTTTATGCCTTTCAGTTGTGGTTAGATGCTGCTTTAGCGCCGTGGGAAAAATCACATGTATATGTGAAAAAAATTAAAGGGATAAATTATGGATTTGCATAATTAGAAGCTAAGGTAGAGTAAGTTAACAGGGATGTTAGTGGAAATGATTTTAAACAGCTTACTGTAACCTACGCTTTTCTATTTCATTTTCCTGTAGTCTGTTTTACTTCAAATCCATAGCAGTTCTGGTCCTTTTGTTAACTAACCATTCAATAGTATCTTGACAGCAGAACTACATCTTCGTTCTCATTTAATAACTATTTATCATTCTGTATCTGCCCATTTTCAAGAAGGAATAAAGTTAAGTGTTCCAGAAATTGGAAAAATTGAAACTTGACCTTTATTAAGTGGGTTAATTGTCACAATCTCAGCATGTATGAAATTAATGACCAAAAAGTGGAACTTCAGAGCTTCAGAAGACTAGGTTAATGTCCAAAAAAGTCTAAACTCTGACCTTCTTGACATATGCCAAAAGAAACAGCCACCCTAATAAATTACTACCTGTGTGCAATTATAATAAACCATTCCTAGCATCCAATCACTTGAATTAATTGCTGCAGGCAGTGGGGCTTTCTTACAGATATTCAAGTTAATCGAAAAATTCCTTTGCAGTTCATAGGAGGCTGTTTGTGCATGCCTGTTTCAGTATGGAGATTCAGTTTTAAGGCACATTATTCATACCTTTAGACCACAAATCTGTATACAACCCCACTTATTAGCGCTGAAATTAGGAGCCTTGGCTGAGTTACTAACAGCACTGAAAGTGGTGAACCAGCATGGAATAAAGCAAAGGGAAATGAATTTGCCTTAACCCATACCATGAAGCAATTGCTAGATGCAGAACACCTACACAGTTCCCAAATTTCAGCCTTACAGATGAGAAACAGACAAGTTTTGTAAATATGACAACAAACTACAGAATATTTAAATCAAACAGCATTCACTAAAAGAAAGTAAAATAATAATACTCCATTTGCACAGATCCAAGTCAGCAGCCCAGTGCAAAATCTACCGAATTCCACACCACCGTGTCAAACATGGATTAATCGGCCAGGATGACAGCCAATATTTCACCTATGGATAGCAAGGGCATCTAGGGAACATGTAGGTGGCCCCAGCCCGACACAAAGCAAGAGGCTACCTGGCCAGTAACATCTGTAAGCGAAACAAGGCAGCATGCTAGAATTAAGCTAATCTTGGTCTTGCCACATGTGGGATGCTACAGAGAAACTTGCTTTTTGCCCCTGTTGATTCTATTCAAAGGACAAATTACTTGTATGTTCAGGGCAGTCAAATTGGCCCATTTTTCAAGAACAATATATGCTTAATATTAAATAAAATGTTAAGTGTTTAAGTTCAATTATCTCATTTTACTGGTGTCTGAATCTGTGCATAAGTAATGGTGATTCAGCTGGGAAATCAACATTGCTCACACATGCAAGATTTTATTCCCTATCCTCATGCAGATTTTAAACACCTTTCTGAAGAAGCAAAGTCAAGTCTCAAAGGGCTACAGATCTGTTTCACTCCAGTTCATGTTAAGCTGCTCAAAGGCACAAGTTGTGGTGGTCAGCATTACCTATTTTGCCATGTTTGAACTGGATTTAATTGGAAAAAGATTGTCTAGTTTCTCCAAACTGGGAAGTTAAAAAAAAAATTCTGCATGAACATACCCAAAAATCTTTAAATCAGAAAAACAGAAATAAAAGGACTTCAGAGCACAGTCAACAGAAAGAATCACCTGGAGGATAGAAGAGTCAGGTTCAAAAGCCTCTTCTATGTTTGATCAGCTTTATATAATAAAATAGTCCTATACACAAAAATATTATGTGGACAAAGGTCCCTAAGTCTAGACACATTACATTTCAGGTGAATGTCCTGAATACACTACTATCTTCTATTTTCATATTGCTCTCTGTTACTTTGTCCAATCCTTCCATGCTGGATTTGCAAAGCCTTTCCTTACCCCCTCCGTGTTAAGTAGTTCTCCCACAGTGCCAAAAGAGCAAGTGAATGGACAACAGTGACTCCAACCCAGCCTTCACTCAGGTTGCCCTCAGCACTGCACTGACAGCAAGGCAAGCAGCTTATATCTGTTCTTCTCTGCCAGTTTAACACATTACAACAGTTTGTAATTCATATGTTTTCACCTGTTCCTAGGGAAAGCGAAGCCCTTGTCTAATTGTGAAATTAGAAATACACAGTAATTACAGTACTAATTGGAGATGCTCTTTTTTTGAACACTCACTGAAATAATTCCTAAACTTCTTATTCTTCAGGAGAGCAACACTTGCCTCTGAGACAAGCTAGCGGGTGTTCAGTTGTCCAGCTTTTATTTTCCACTTGAGAAAGGACATGTCCTTGTTTTCCACCCCTACCTAGCTTCATCTTTCATGATGAAAAATGGCACCAGCTCCAGCTGTTAAGGCTTCCTAGCATGAGAGACAAAGGCAGAAGTCAAATGCTTTCTGGTTTCCAACCACTCCAGTACTGACTGTGCAACACTTTCTGGACAATGCAAACACTGATGACCAACTTGCTTGCTTTTGTAAACTGCCAGGTCCAGTTCATGCTGCTACCAATGTAAAAAAAAATAAAAATATTAATTTGTAAGTGAAATTTCCTGTCTACATACACTGAAAATAAATATATTTGTTAAAGACTAAAGACAGCATACAAGGCAAAAAACACATTTTGTTAGAAGTACATGAGTACCATATACCACCCAATGTATGCCGCTACACCAAACAGCTTATTGAAGCACATTTCAAAGCCTATTACTGATAATCCAGGAGTATAAGTACTAGAGCACTCCATATCCAGCAAAGGGCTACTGGTTTTGGGTGTTTTGGTTTCTGCTTGGTACCATAGGTTAGGGGCTTTGGCATTTGGCAAAATTTCAATTTGTGTTTTTCACTAAACAAATTATCATAGATTTCATTTGTATTGCTAAAGCTCAAGTTTATGTCATTTACACTAGCTTTATAGCAGTCATTCATTTAGTTTTGAAATACACTGAATACACCAGAGAGCCTAAGGAGACACAAAACCCAAAAGAATCCAGGACCATTTGTGGCTTTTTTTCTTAAGTATAGATTGAGATTTATTTATTTTAACTGAAAAATACCCCACATGGTTTCCAAACTTGTGGCATTCATTAGGAAATAGCTGTAAAACCCAAGAAATGCTAAGGAAGCTCTTCTGACCATGAGTCACCAATTTACGTGCTGCACTTTGTACAGCAAGCAACGCACTCAAAGAAGGAAGTGTGTTAGAAACTATTAAATATAGATGGTAATTATGAGAAAATCATGTGATCATATCTGGCTTCAACAAGGATCAGTGAAAAATCTTCTAGAGCAAAAGGATGCTTCACCAGATATATTTCATAGAGCAGTGTTTTGCCTAAACGCTCCTGTTTGGCACAGAGTACAAGAAATAGCAAGGACTGACTTTCAGTCCATAAAATCAGAAAAAAAAGCAGTGGATTTTAGGAGCATCTTTAGTGTGTCAGACTGAAATACTCCAAATTATGTTTCATTATTACTTCATGTGCCTTTCTATAAAAGAAAAAAAAGGGTGATAGAAGTGGCAGCAGCAGATATTAAATACTGTTTCTAAACATGTGAACTAGAGAAGAACAGTTTGTGTAACCTAAATCTTCCAGTGTACCTTTAAAACATGCTAGTTTCATGACTTGATGATGATCATTCCTCTATAAAGGCAGATTAGCCTCAAGATGTAGCTACTGTTGAGTTGCATAGATTTTCTGTACATACCGCCTTTTAATGATGTCCAAAGAAAGGAATACTTATTTCAGCCAAGATGCTAAAACAAAACTTGTTTTAGCCAAGATCCTAAACCATCTTACCTCCACAGCCAGAAGGTTCTCAGCTCTCAGCTCTCATTTACTCATGACAGCACTTAAGCTAAGGTTGCATTTACATACTTTACAAGCATTTTTTCAGAGAGGAGGTTGTTGCTCGATTTTGTATAATCGACTTTATCGGCAGGGCTATATGGACATCATCTTGCAGTATAGAGCCAAAATAGTTATAGGTTGTTAGGGAAATGATTCATCAGTAGGTAGGTTCATGTAAAATTCAAAAGTTCTGGGGTTTTTTTCCCTGTTTTGTTTTTGGAGAACAGTCCGAGAAATCCAAGTGATGTCTTTCTTGCAGGAATACTTCAGAGAGCTAGCTAAACAGAAGCAAGATTTGGCATTTAGCCTGGGATTAGTGTGAACAGCCTCTTACCCAAACATTATGAAGAAAGTTAACTTTAAAATGCTTTGAAAGGTCTGTTTTCATGACAGATGGTAATAAGGGCTCATCAGTGCCAATTTTTTTGTTTCCACCTCAGTTTTCAAAAGCTTAAGTTTTAGGTTAGTGCTTCTGAGAAACCATTACATGCATAGAGGAAAAATGCAAATTACAAAATTAGATTACTCACTATTTTTATTGTATGCAACATATTTTTCTAAATAACACTAACAGATGAAGAGTAAGAATTTGACCATGCGCTTAATAGACCACTTTCCCTTTCTGTTTACTAGAATCCCTCTTTTTTTTTTTTTTTTTTTTTTTTTTAAAAACAGTTATTTCTCCTTTAATCTTTAACCGTACACCTGGACAGTTATTCCTCTCCCCACAGACCCCAAAAGTTACAGCAGGTAGCAGGTAGAGGTTTTGTTTGTATAATACACTCACTAGGGAAGACATGGTAGAATTATATTTTATTCAAGAAAACCCACATATTCTGTCCTGTGGCGATCACAGGCTTTGCTAAGCCATAGATATCAGCAAATACTGGAACAAAATACAGTGTATCAGATCAAATCAAAGCATTTAAATTCTGAATTACAGTTATAATTTTCAGGGAAGGCTAGTTTCAGAATTGCATCATAGTATCTAGTACAAGGTTCTGCAATGTAAGTGGCAGGAACAGAAACGGAATATTGGTCCTAATAAAAACTGAAATGTAATGACTTTTGTATGACATTTAAACTGTCAAGACAACAATTCATAACATTCTACCAAAGGCAGCATATAGTTACAAAAATACTGGTCCAGCATCTTGTTAGTAGTGAAGCAATATCCAAGGTGCAATGGCAACGTGCCATTCTTAGTGAAATATTTTTTAAAAAACTATTTTTTCTATTTTCCCCACACTGATACTAGCTGAACACCAAAACTGCTATGACAACCTGAAAGAAAGTCACTACTTATCATGTGTATTGCACCAAAGATTTATGCAAAAACACATTTTTCCAAGTTGCAGTATAAAAGAAGCAAAATCTAATAAAACTGTGAATATGCCAAAAGACATTTTACTGCAGCTGATCTTGGATGAGCAGGTTGCAACATCTATTGAGCTTTAAATAATTATCCAAGCTTCTCCATTCTATCCATTACCTTGAAGTTAAGGATACAAAGGTAAAGACAAAGTCCTTAATATTGAGAACAAAATTAAATCACTTTATACTCCTCTCCATTCACCCACAAAATAAAAATATTCCACCCTCCTCTTTTCCCAATACCAGGTAATTTCAAAGTCAAGCCTTGGAATTACCCTTGTTCTGATATTGCACTGTGCTAGGATTGTATTGTTTCCACCTAGAAGTTAAAACATAGAGTGTGAGGATGACCAAAACTGCTAGAGACAGTAGACCTGCTTAACTTGTGGAGGTATCCCAAGAAATGTGCATCAGATGGAGACACAATCTAAATGGCAAAGTGTACTGCAGACTTGGCTGTGCTCTGGACTTGGGCCAAAAATACATTAGCCTGCCTGCCATTTCCTTCAAGAAAACAGCATCAATTAATATGTTAACCAAAAGATGCAGTTGAGTAAGATCGGCTAACCATGTCACATTCAATGTTACATCCAACAACACAGAAATGAAGGAGTAGCAGACAGGAATATTAATCATATTTTCCTTTTAATAATGGTTTAGTCAAAAGTGTAGCTTTGAAAATCTCTAGCTATTTGTGAAAACCTGAACAAGCTGGGAAGCAACCTCACTTTGAACAGTCAATTTAAAGCTGTGGCTTGGCCTATCTGCTTTGAAACTCTCCAGTAGCACTGCCAACCTTGTAAATAAAAGGTACCACCTGGAAATAAAAAGAAGTCAGCCTTTAAAAGTTGGTGAATGTTGTATTGTAGCAGCCTAACTCTGACTGAAGAAGAACGATGAGATATTTTTATACAGCAAACAAAAGACAAAGTAAACTGAAATCTTCAGAGATCACTTTAAGTGTATACAATTTGGATTCTCATCAACATTTAAAACTACCAATCATAAGGTTGCCACCTTACCTTTTTCTGGACTGGCATACCTGATTTTAAACAGGTTTTCCTCCAGTCTCCCAAGTTTCTGATCCTCTTATCCAGTTTTCTGCTGTACTGCTCTCCCACCTTCATGCTGAATACCGAGTCAGTCCTGCCTTCTGCTTTTCTTGGCAGGAGGCAGAGCAAGCTTTTAATTTCGGTAGTCAGAGTGACAGAACAACAAAAGCACAGCAGATAGAAGAGCTTAATTCTTCCCCAGGAAGAAAATACATTTGGTTCAACAAAGGGCTGCAAAATCTTCCAAAGGCACCTCTTTCCCCAGTTTTTGCCTGAAAGCAAGATGGCAATCTTAATTGAAAAGGGATGCTAAATCTTTTAAATAACTTAAAAATTCATTTTTATATAAAGCAGCAAAAACATTTTTCTCTGCAGAAAGAGAAACGTTAACAAAGAAACACACCAACATAAATGCACTGTTCATAAACTTCAGCTAATTTAATTTCACAAGAAAGTAAAATTTTAGGACTATTCTTTAACCTCATCAGTACTTTCTGAAGAAGATTCTTTGGCATCTTCAGTCTCTCTGTTGCTTTTCTCTTTATTTAGATTTTCACTTTCTGATTTGATCCCATTAAATAGAGAGTTTTCACCATTTACAAACCCATTCTCTGTGACTTCAGCATCAATAGCTTCATCAATCTTTAAGTCCCCTTGCTCTTCCACATCTTCTAAATTTCTCAAGACAATAGGGAGTCTAGAGTCTGCCACACTGTTCTCCAACAAAGCAATATTGCTCTCTTCATATTTAGGAAGCGGAGCTCCATCTGCCATTTGTTTGGTATAATACTCTCGGCTAGCAGCTGCACTCTTTACTGCTTTCTCCAAGATCTCTTTTTCACCTAAGCGCAATTTAATAGCCATTATCGCATGTGAAGTAAGGTCATGGGTCTCCAGGAAGGACTTATCATCCTGTTGGAAAAGAAAAAGCAAGTTTATTAGTAACAACAAACACACACAAAAAATCCCTCAATTTTTCTCTCTATGCATTAACAGTAAGTGACACTAGGTTCTTCAGGCTGAGCCAAATGGACATATATGAATGAGGGGGTCTGCACAGAGTCCCAGTGAAGTATGTCAAGAATTCATAAAGGAGCCAAAAACTTCTCCACATCGAGCAGTGTGTAACAAGCAGTCAGGAGACTTCACAAATACATGAAACATGTAGGTTCACTTATACACTTGCAATAGTAGTACATTTCTTTGCAGTCTGGAGAATGCAACTGATAGACAATGAGTTGAAACTGATTCTCCATTTTACTTGCAGAGAAAAAGCAGGTAGCCTCTATTTGGAGAATCAAAGAAAAAATACATTAAGAAAATTTTCTTTTTTGCAATATTATTTGATTTTCCTCAGATAATGCAAATCTGCTTCTATACTTGAAAAAGTACAGAATGAATTATGTACTAACATTCAGATTAAAGTTTGTAAAGACAAGATGGGGACAAAATATCTTTTCCTACAATCACAACACAGAACATTTCAGACATTTATATTACATATAATGATAAGTTTACCTCCACAGTTGTTTTATAGGTTTTCAAAAGGAGGGATGCTCTGGCTTCTAGGAATGTCCAAAGTTTAACTTCATTGTCCCAGCTAATGGGAAACTCAGAGTTCCCCAGAGTGAAGATTTTGTCAATGGCACGCTCGCCTATCAAGTGCTCCTTCAGCTCTTCTGCAATAAGTATAAAACCAATCTGTTAAAAAACAATCTCATCATTCACTTTGTCAGTTGAAAAACTGCAGAAAGATTTATTTTCAATAGTATAGCTTTGAGCAGCTAACAAAAAAAACCCTCTCCCCAAGTAAGAATTATCAGATATGTTGGTTATTTCTAGGATTCTCCTCAAAGAGGCAACTGGAAATCTTAACAGAAAATGGACCTTTTGCTCCACTTGGAAGTAAAGATAATTTATATATCATAGCTTCTCATACACAGTGTAACTCTGTGACAGTGAGATGGAATGTTTTGTATAATAGTTGATAAACAAAAGGGAGTAATTCTTTAAAGAGTTCAGCAAACCTTTTGATAATAAAAGGAACAGGCCAGAGAGTGTGCAAATAGCAATGGAATCATTCTTCCTATTGTTTTGGTAATCTTTTTCAGTAGCAGAAATTCCCTACAGTTGGTCAGAAAAGACATCCATCAAACAAGCCTCACACAGAGCAGAAAATGTTTAATCAGCTCCTTGACATTACACAAATTCCATTAATCTTTTAATGACCAAATTTCACTCCTGCAAAGCAGCTATCACAAACTTCACAAAACACTTGAATGTAGTTTCTCAATGAACAGTTTTCTTACACAGTATTTAAGACATAAGAATAATCTGAGCACAATCATGTTTCAGAGAAATGCAATTAAAATGTCCACTAGCTATATTTTCTTCTCTGAGCCAAAATTCACCCCCTCATCAGCATCTTAAAATTTTCTTTACTTGGATTTGCTTCCCTAAGTGGTCAGGCAGTTGGACTAGATAATTGTTGTACATCCCTTCCAACTGAACTATTCCATTCCAATTTCTTAATAAGTTCTAAAAGATGGATGACAGGATGCAGCGAAGGCACAACACTAAATAAGATAGGTTGCTTTTATTAAAGAAAGCAAATAGAGCACATGCAAAAGCTTAACAACTTCAGTATTCCTACCGGTATTAAAATCCACATCATCTGCACAGCATCCCTAACTGCAAGGGAATTCACTCACTGTCATGAAAAACTGTCACATGTATAACCTCCAAAACCGCATCTAACCAGCAAGCAGCTATTACAAACATCTAATCAGCAGTTTCACATGCACAAATTAAGTGAATATTTATTAACTGTACACATATTTGCCCCACAAAGCCCCTAACATAAGAGAAACAGTATAAAGACAGGTTGCAAATACGTAAGTTGGTTTTAGATTATGAATTACCAAAATACTGAAAATACTCAACTTTGAAAGGTCTCTTCCATATTTCTCCTACAGTACAGGATATTCCAGTTCCATACCTAAATGTTTCTAGCAGTGATGGCTAATATGCTATGATTTTCAGCACGTAAGCCCCTAGGTCTCACATGATCTTGTTCTGTGAACCATTTTTAAACCTAAGAACTGAAGTTCATGCTCCAAAACTCGCTCATTCACAAAAGCTTGGGAGATTAAACAAAATAAAAAAATTGCATCACCTCATGCTTTAGGAGTTCCAGAAAAGCCTATGTTACCGAAGTATTCCCTCAGACATGGCCAAAGACTGTGTTTCTCACTAGCTTATAGATCCCTTTTTAACCTTAACTCCTCAACTTTTCCAATCTTCTAGCTTAATGTTTTATATAAATGCCTATCACATTCCGGCACTAAAACAAACAAACAAAAAAACCCACCCCAAAATAAGCATAAATTAGGTTATCTTTATAAAACATCTTACCTTCACTCATACAAAACACTCGAAGGAAAGCCAAAAGCTGGGCAGAGATTGGAGGCTCAGTGGAGTGCAAGGCAAAAACACTAGAACTAATAAAAGAAACAATCAAACAACAGTAAATGCAATTTCTATTATCATACTTTTGAACGTATTTCAACATAAAAAACCTTAAAGTATAAAACAAATGCACTGTTACAAAAGTAACTTTTAAAAAATTAGGTAATACTAGTTCAAACTGAAGAAAAGTTTCCCTAACCTGTATCCGAAAAGAACAATTATCTCTACAATTTTACACTTACAATTATTTTTATACGGCTTTCATAATAAATTCATGAAAATGCAATGTTTCATGTCTGCTGCTCCTAACAGTACCCTCTGGACTGAAAAGACTAAAGGAAAATGCTGTGGTTCACATACTGAGCATCGTAGTATGTCTGCAAGGGATAGGAAAGAAAGAAAAACCACAGATTGCTGCAAATTAATCCTCACTCTGTTTTTGTTCAAATGATTATTAAAGCAAAGGCTTTTTCCTTATATATGGTCCAAGTCAGATAATATAGCTCATAGAACTTCTGTAAATATTATTACAATAACTTTAATTTCCTATACAAACAGAAGAAATATTACACCTACGAAAACTATCATAGCACAGCTTTATACATGCCCTACTGGACACTATGTACTTTGGAAATGTTTTAAAAACCCCATGGCATTGTGTTTTACTTACGTTGGGATACCAGCACGAGCTAAGACCTCTGCCTTCATAGCATACAGCCTGTCACTTTTACTCACGCCAAGCTTTATTTTCACTCTGTCATGTGAATTATTATCAAAGAAAAAACCACTGTGGATCACAAATTCAGCGTTTGACCGAGTGCCATAAAAAATGTAAATCTAGAAGGATGAAAAGAGAAGTGAAGGGACAGGAAAATAGCTTAAGATCAGCTCACAAAACTGACATAATTTGAAAGTAATTTCCTGAAAGAGTTACTATTCTGAGTACAAGTTATATTTGGTTATATATAGAAACACGCTTTGTTTTCTGGTATTGATTCAAATGCTCTATATAATGTGGCAAAATACTTTAGAGGTAGATGTAAACATATCCATGTAACAGAGACTTTGAAAGGAGAGAAGAGGTTCTTATTCTATACTTTAAAATGAAAATGCTTTGTTTTCTCATACTGTCACAAAATACCAGTATATGGAAATAAGCTTTCAAAGATCCTGTGCCTTTTAAAGGCTAAAAAAATCTGAGACAAGGAGGGCCCATTAAAAGAAATGGTGTTTCTGGGTTCATTTTCCGCCCATATGTCCACCCAAAAGAGTAACCTACACTGCTGATGGATCAGCTTTGGTTTTGTTTTAATGTTACCTTAAGGCATGGATATACCAAAGTATATCATACAGAGAGATCTGATCTGTGTTCAGCCAGTATTTATTTTTGTGCTATACTCTGAACTCTTTATCTAAAGCACATAGGTTACTGTAATTCACATTAAAAAAGAAGTTCCTAAATATAACCTGCAAAACGTATTTAATTCAGGGCTAGGCAGTATGAAGTACATGGGACAAAAGGTCAGAGTAGCAATTGTCTTCTCCTGCATCAAGAGGATATTTTCCCCTTTTGTTTGATAATGGAATTGTCCATCAGAAAAAAAAGTTTCAACAGTTACAGAACTCTCTTCTTCACCTTAGGGTACAGTAATGCTCTGGATACCTGTAAGCTTCTACTCCACTCTAGCTGACAGGGAAAGGCACAGTGTTCTCTTAAGGGCTCAACAACAGTAATGATGCCATTTACTTTCTTTGTTTTCAGTTTTAGATTAGAACCATTTATCCTAAGTTCTCCTAAGAACTAAATGCTTAAGTGTGATATTAAATTATAGTAAACATTATACTGTAACACACTTGTATAAAGAACAAGTGACCTGCCTAGGTATGTTAAGGCAGAGTTTGAGAGAGTTGCTAACCCTCTCAAGTTTTAAAACTACCATGATACATCTCGTATTAAACTAAAAGTCACATATCATGTGTAGATTATACAGTATGCTCTTACACTCTAAGACTGTTTTACAAAAAAGCCAATTAAACAGAATGAGAAAGTTGCTTTATTCAAGGCCAGTGTTTGATAGATTCTGTGGACTTCTGTTGCCTCACATATTTTAGTAGTAAAAGCTGGGATCATACACTCTTCCTGCTGAAACTGTAAGAAATAACATCTGCACAGTATATTAAAAGACTGAAGCATTATATAATTAAAGTGCTTTAATGATGTCAATAACAGTTAAAGTTTGCACAGAAATTTTTAAAAAATCTGATAAATAGCAGACAAAGTGAAAGTACTAAAATAAAATCGAAATAGAGGAAGCCTCTATAATTGAAATGGAGAGAGCAGCCAGAACAGCTATATGACACTTCCATTGCCAGCTGTGGAAAATTATAAATTGGATCACTTCTGGAAAAACTGTGGACCCCTTTTAACTCATCATACCAGTATTGGAAAAAACAGCAAATATTTGACTACCATAACAAATTCTAAAAGCAACACAAAAAATATACAATCACTGTAAACCCCAGCATAGCAATGAGGATAAATATACCTCTGGAAAGACATACTTAAAAAAATTTTTCAGACACATCTTTGTTAAAAAAGAAGGTAACAATACGTAAGAAAAATGAAAATCAAAATATTATAAAGTGTAAGACTGGCAAAATAATACACTCAAGGTAATAACTCAGAGACTGAGTTACAAAACATTTCAGGATGTTTCATAGACAAAGTCTTTTTCTAGCCATGCTGACTGCAGTTGCACAAGCAGTAGCAAAAACGGAGTGCTACTACACTTGAGGACTTAGGCTGGGTGCTGACACAGCAGAGGAACCCTCCTACCAGAGATTTCCTACACTCCTGGAAGCACTGTCTTCAATGCCTCACTAGTTTTCACATTCATTTTTGTTTCTTAGCAGTTCTGAACAAAATACTGGATTCTGAACTGTTCTATGCATCTTTGCGAGACTCTCCCTTGGTACTTTCTGCTTCAGGGTGAAGGGGTGTGTACATGCCTGTGTGCCTGTGTGAAAGGGAAGGAGTATATTTTTAGGTCCTTTCTCATTTTCACTAAGCATGGGAATGACAACATGGTAAAATGACTGGCAACTATACTGCATTTAACCTCTTGTTAAATGAAGACTAACAAGAACATAAACCAACAACGTCGTTAAGAAAGACACTACAATCTGCTATTGCAAAGTGATGCCCCAAATCTAAAATATATTTACCTTTGGTCCTTTGGATATGGCCTTTTATTAATGTCATCCAGAACACCAAACTCAGTATCTGTGTATATGCATTTACCAGTGATGGAATATTTCAACTAGTTCTTTAAAATATGAGGAATCAAAATTCTCCTAAAGTTGGGGTCTACCAAGTGATAGAAAATATTTTATTCTGAAAAATATGCACTTATTTAGTTTGGTAGTATTTTCACACAAAATTAGCTCAGCATAATAAAATTCAAATGTAGCAGGGCTTAATCCACACCACTCTGCTATTAAAATTTTGTAGGGAGTTACCAAGTGTCCACAAAACTTAATTAAAGAACAATTATGTAGATAACTGTTCACACTACCTGTTCTCCAGCCTTGAAATCTTGAAGCGCTACACATTCACACCGGTCATCTTCTAAATTGTAGCCTGTAGTGATCTATCCAAGGAAAGAGTAACAAAAGCATTTTATACTTATCTCTCCCACCATTGACAAAACATTGTCCTATTGGAAATAGATATTAACAATAGCAATTGCATACATTTCTTTCTCTGCACAATATAATATAGCTGGTAGTGATTGTTTAACTATTCCTGAGCAATCTCTTTCTAAAAAATCTCTGCATTAAAGAAATCCAACAGAGGAAACAACTTACCTGAAGCGAATAGAAGGCTCTGAGGAAAGTAACTGCCATAGACCACAGACAATCCCATGCTAAAGCCGGCAGCTTCTTATAAAGTTCTGGAGCTTGCAGTTACTCCCATGAGGCCCAAGGAAGTGAGCCCAAGTGACAGCTCTATATGCTACGCTTTATCCTTCAACTGCCAGCATATTTTTGATCTCTCAATGAAAAAGGATTAGATAACTGTGGATCTTTAAGGGATACCATCTTCAGAAAATTATAATTTACTTGCAAATAATCCCTTTATCTAAAAGTTAAGTAATACTCTTAAAACACTAAAAGGATTTTTTTTATGGTAGCAGGCAATGGAAGAGGATAAACTCTCTTACCAAACCTGTACTTCTCCAAAAAAGATTACAAAACTGTAAAGGGGGTCACACTAACAAGTAAAGCTATCCTAAAAATGTAATACTTTTATAAAGTGACAAACAGCATGTTCTTGAACAGTATTACCAAAGATGCCAGCACAGATGCAGCCACAGGATGGAACATAAGCTGCTGAACAATCAGGAAGCAACTTTCATGGTAGGTATTCTGAATTCGGTACTGACAGAGCTAACTTATGGAAAAATATGCTCTGGGCCTGGGGAAAAACCTAGGAGAAGCCAAAGATTCTCTCTCAGCCTTTGTAAATGAAAACATACTTTTTTGTAAGCTGACATGTGAGTTGTGACGTACCCTGATTCCCATCTTGGATGTAGTTTGTCCAAGACAGAACTCCACGGATTATTTTGAAAGCTTGGTTTATGGTTTACATGTTAATAGTTTTACACTGCTTGCATCATCAAGCGTGCATTTGTCAGTCAAAACACTGCTTTCAAAGTGACCACAGGGAATTTGTCTCCGATGCAGCAAACCCAAAACGGCAGCCCCAAGCAGGGGCAGCCTGGCCCTGTGGAGGCTTGCAGAACTGCTCTGCATGCGGATGCCACCACTTCAGGTCTATTAATGGGTTTGTGGTATGCTGAGATCAGAAGCGAACATGAGAGTCATGGAATACGGCCTACTGCAAAACACAGGCTGTAGTACTTGAACACAGAAATTCCTGTACGTTTACTATACTGGACTGAGCAATTTTTAATTAAGATCTCTTGTTCAGAAGGTTATCTAACCCTGAATTACAGGTTACAGGTACTGGAGGATTTACCTTTGCTATGACAAATGTACCTTCCAAGTTCAAATACAGTCATCTTCTGAAAAACTGTAACATCCATTCAAAAAAGGGAACTCTTGACAGCACTTGACCTGTCCTGAAATTTTGTTAGTATGTAAACTCAGTGAAATACTTCTGAATGTGTAAAGTCCATTCCAGTCTCTTGAAATACCTGTGGAACAGGAGGCTTTCAAGGACTGTGGAAATTCCAGTATGTTAGGAGAAGGATTCTGTCAGATTAAGCATGCTCCAGTAGAGTACTGCTCACTTTTTGGATTGTTTTTTATTTTTGCCATTTAAAAACAAAAACAAAAAAACCCAAAACAGCAGAGCTTCTGAAGCGCTTTTCTATAAAGCATAACAGAGCACTAGACTCTTATTTCCTTTTTCTTTTAATAGCACTCATGTAAGAGAATTAACAGGGTGTTTACTTCTCTTCCCACATGATAGCTGACAAATTGCATCCCTTCAGTTTTATTTCTGAAGCAGACTGATACATGAATTTCAAGTTGTGTATAAAGCATGCAATAGTCTGCTTGGTCAGTGATTAAGGATGGACCCAGACCAACAGGCAGAATGTAGCTTATTCAAAGCTCTGTCAGAACTGGTAATCAACCTCTGACTGTCAAAATACAATCCCACTAAAGAATAACAATGAGAAATGCATGAAGACAACCATTTTGATATAGTTCTTAGAGGCAGGTTGATCTAATTAATAGTGTCAGAAGCAAGAAAAAGCTGGATGGACCTAGCTCCAGTTAAAACCCAAAGAGCATTTTATTATCTAGTTCATGGAAAGGGGCCCTGTGGAATAAAGCAAGAACAGGGATATATAGTAGTTGATTGACTCAAGAAGTATTTCAGCACTATGTTTGGAATAGACTAGACAGGGACGCATACAACGCCGTCTTTTGTTTCTTACTTTCCTGCAATGAAGAACAATTCCCTTCATGTATTTTAAAGGCATGTGCTATGATTAGAGCTGAACCCACCCTCATCTCACTCTACAATAATACAAACTATGATACAGACAGCTTACAGTTATCTTAGCAGCTTACAGTTATCTTAGCAGTTTTTTTCCCCTATTTCTAATAGTACAAGGAAACTAACACACAACAAAAATAGGTTTAGTAGCTTTTCTTAGCCCATTATCAATATTACAGTTGTGTATCCTTCCTAAATCTATAACCATTTAAACTGTTTTCTGCAGAAATATGAAACAAATGAGTGAAGTCTGTATATACATACAAAATATTTAAATTCAGCACCCCCCACACACACCCTTTAGGATACACTTCAGCATAAAAAAAATGCTTCCAACCCTGATATACTACTGCATTAGCAGGTTTGGCTCCAGAGGCTGGCTCCATATCAAACCCATTGTTAAAGAGCATAACAAAAATAAAAATTACTTTATCAATTTAAATAGAACTTTGAATGATTAAAACAACATAACTAGCTGCTCTTTTAATATAGGCTACTTAATTTTTTTCCTCCCAGAACCTTAATTCTCTTCCTCTTTCCTCTAATCCCAACTTTGAAGGCATTCATTAAGAGTTGTCTAATGAATACAGACAAGTCTCTGCAAAAGCATCTGAAAGAGATGCCCAGCAGGAAAAGGGTACAGGAAGTACTGATGCTTGCAGCTAAGAATTATATTACAGAAATATACATTTCTGAATTTTAAGCAATTTTCTTTATATTGGAGACTCTCATACAAGCTTTATTGCTAAATCAAAGTTGTGAGTTTGCATAACAGTGAAAGGCAAGAATCACTGTTAAAGAACAACATGTAATCACCTTATAGTAAGGAAAAATAAATAAATAAATACCCCCCCCCAAACACTTCCACTTTGTAGCCTAGCCTACCGTGCTGTATTTGGTGCAGTCATAGTAACAATGAATTAGCTAAATGTCAAGTGAAAAACAACTTGCTTTACAATTTGTTAATTTAAACTAGGCTTTTCTTATACCAACAATACTAACACATGCTGCTGTCCTAACAATCAGGTCATCTCTCCCACAAAAGAACCAGATTACTTAAATAGTATGGTCATATTCACTGCTTACAATAAATAATACTATCTACTAGAAATGCAATTAGAAGGTATGAATTTCGAGGCGTACATGAGACTGGCTAAACAACATTGATAAACCATCCTCTTATGGGTTTCCATTTCCTCACTTGAACATTATCAAGCCTGTTAATGAAATCAAGACCTCATCCTCTGAACTAGCTCACGTAAGCCAAAATGTCAGCAGGTCTGACTTTCTATATACGTGTCACCTTTTAAATGTTTAATATGCCCTAAAGTAGTATTTTTGCATGTTATTTCTTTGATGTAGTAACAGATGTACTGTTTTTGTTGAACTAGGCTTTGTTCTTGTTGTTGCTGTCTCCATAACAAGGCTCTTCGGGCATGGTTAGGAGAGCAGGCAGTATTTCTTAGTTGCAAATTTCTAACCACTTTCCCTAGTGGCAGCTACAAGAGGCATCCTCCATCATTGTCTGCTTTCCTATTCTCAGAACAAATCTGTCCAGTATTTTGAATCTTTTTCAGCCTGTCAGAAACAAAACTCCGTGTCAAAAGAATATTCAAACTTGGCTGGAAAAAAGGGTATCATGTAACTGAAAAGTTTTAAAGGTACATTATATGTATGTGAGACACAACTGTATGCAAGTATCCGATCACTTCTAAAGTTTTGTCTAGATGAAGAAAGTTCTCCCTGGAAAGCTATGGTAAGACATTTAAGGAACTGACAAATCTTTTTTTCAGATATTAGTTTTTTTAGGGTCACTTGGGAAGATAAAATACCTGTGTTAAGAAGCGTAATGAAAAGTATTATTAAACTGTTCTAAAGCAGTTGAAAGGCTTAGTACTTAAGCCCTAAAGCCTTTCAGCAACACTCAAGAAATCCTTACCAGTCCATTAGTATGATTACACATGTCCCATAAAGGTATTAGAGCCAATGTAACTCTGGAACCATCTTCTGTTGGAATCTGGTTCTGCCGTGTCATAACAGAGGAAACCGCCCATCTACAAAAATGAAAAACATTAGATGGTCAATGTTCAAAGCATCCATATATGACTGGCTGTAGTCCAACCTGAAGCAATCATTTAGGCTAGGAGTTTCCAAACTTAGTTTTCTTAAAGATCACACTGACTGTAGTAACAGTAGAAGGCAACACCACTGGCAGGAGGAGCAGCAGCTCCTAGGTTTCCAAGACATGTACATAGACCAATTCCCAAATCAGGATTGCAGTCCCACTCCTCTTCTGCATTCTTTGCAGCAGAACCTTCATACCCTCCAGTACCTCAACCAGGACCCACTCCCACGTCACCTTCTGCTTCCCCAACCCTTCACTGCACACATACCTCTCCCCACACATCCCAAACCTGGGGTCAGCTATTTCTGCAGGCTTCAGAGTAGTTCACAGCTACTGCTTGGCAGCAGTAGCTCTCATCTATGTGCAGACTCTTGTAAGAGCCAGGAGGTATTCTTCCTCTCACTCCTGAAAAAGCTTACGTACTGCATGAAGTGGAAACCAGTGTCATCACCTGACACATGCATATTTTGGTAAGCACTTCTTTTCAGTTTGAGAACTTTTGGCTTAGAACAGTATTGCTAAATTTTCTGCTTAACAGAATAAAGAGGAAAAAAAGCCCCAATACTCCAAACAGATATCCAGGTAAAAAGAATGAAGAAAGCATAACATAGTTTATCACAGACATCATTCAAAACCCTTCTAAGTCAGGTTAAGCAAATGAAATGCTAGCTACCTATTCAAACATAAGAATCTTCAGAAAAGCTTAACATTTCAGTATTTTCTAAAATTTCATTTTTATTTTATTTCAGACAAAAATGAATATTAAATGTCAGAGGGAAAAACTAATCTTAGTTTCACTATGTTCTGACCTTAATACACGTATTTGTTGTGGAGGGTTTTTTGGGGGCAGGGGAGGGAAAGGGACTACCACCAGGAGAAAGTCAAAATAATTTTAACTCTCACAGCCTCCACTACTAACAAGTATTTAATCTACAGAATTAGACTTTCAGAAGGATTTTTTCAGAAGGACTACAGATTGCTTAGAAAGATACCATCAAATTGAAATCTACTTAATTTCTAAAAAGCAAGTTAAAATTGTGGATAATTTTGATACACACTCGCTGTTTGAAACATAATAGCAATAGGTTTCTTTTTAATTGTTGTAATTTATCTGCAAAATTTTAGACCACTTCACCTGTAAGTTGGCATGTTCCGCAGTGACCCTATAAGTGAAGGAGGCATGCTTTGGAAAACCCACTTTCATAGACTTACCCAGAAGTATGACTAGGCTAAAAAAATCCCTGTAAGATGTCATGAATGCCTTTTATTCATGCCATTTTAATCACTTAACAGAATTAAAGCTCTCATTATCTTAATTATTCTTATTTTTATCTTAATTTTGTCACCCCCTATAGCACCTCCAAGTGACAGTCATGCTTCATGTGTACAACTTAAGTTCTCCAGCTCTCCTGGTGGCTGGAGTGGCTGGTTCAACAGCCACTGTAAATATTAGTTTCTACTACTACGTGCTGGTAAAGCCTTTTATAAATAAATAAATAAAAATATACCCAAACCCCAAACCAAAGCCTCCTGCAATGTGAACTGAATTATTTTCTTAAGAAACAACGAATTGCTTTACTAATCTCAGGCTATGTGTGCCAGTTGGCTAAATTAACTGCTCATAATGACTATTCCTTTGTAACAATTAAAATCCACGTATTTGTTTTACTTTCTTCTTCATTAAGAAAGTGTATTAGTATCAAATCCTACATTTAACATTTCAATAACAATACGGCTTTCCCATCAATGAAGCATTTCCAGGGGCCCACAGCTCACTACAGAGATATATATATGTATATTAAAAAAAAAAAAAAAAAAAAGAAAGAAAGAAAGAATTAAAAGACAGACCAACCTGTAGTCGTCGTAAGTGAAAGAATCCTTTAAGGGCAGTTTGCTGGCATTAGGATGGGTCTGGGAAATGCAAGTTTCAGAAAAAGGTGAAAAGAGAAAGAAAAGAGAAATCAGAAATCAGTCAGCAGAATTTCATTATTTAGCTGCCTAACAGATCCTAACAAGAGCCAAATGAAGCAGGAGGCGTCCAGCCGCGCTACAGAGGGATCATCATGCTATTATGCTCTCATACATCACTGTCAACTTAATTTGTTGTGCCCAGCAGCCGCCATAAATCTGTTTCTTCATATTTCAAGACTGGAACCCACAGACATCATACAAAAATAAAAAATTTAAGGTGGACTGAATATGCGAAGGTAAAACAAAATCCAGCCCTTGATGCAGGGTGGGGGAAAGAATTCAGGTATAAGGATACATTAGGTTTCACCAACTTCCACATTTTCCTCTTCTCTGGGATATCAGTAAGGTATTTCACAAATGCAAGAAAAATTATACAAGACTTTCAGTTCTTCCTCAATACCTGTAAAGGTGTTATTCAGTAAAAGTTGCACTACACCTCTGAAACAAAACAGATTAAAATATTTAAATAGTTTTGGTGACAAACACTGATCAGACAGTATCTACATTAACCCATCTAAACATCCTCCTATCTAAAAGTAGAGCAATGCCGTTTAAGAATGCATACTGTAGTTGTCATTAACAAGCAAAATATTTAGATTTTTAAAAAGGCTTTAAGAAGCTGTAATACCTGTTACTTTTCTGATCAATTAACTTCTTAAAAGTTTCAAAAATGCAGGTAGCTTTAAGCCCACACTCACACACTTTCTTTAGAACTTTGTTCCAATTCACAAATGGAAAGCCATAATAGCATAAATTTTAATCTTCAGGTTCAATTAGGTCTCAGAGACGACTTGAAGTAAATGATCAAACGGTTATTTCAGAAGATACAAATGATTTTTTGCATAGCTCTATCTTTGCAACACTCTTAATGCATGAAGCTCCATGTAGTAGGCAGGTTTTTTTACTCTTGATGCATTAGCATCACAAGTGCATGGTAATTTATCATTTCTCACTGTAATGTACTTGCTGGCACCGTGTGCAGGACAGTAGGGGATGAGGTAAAAGTGGCTCAAACCGTAAATCAATTAGAAAACAAAAGCTTGTGCTCAGCGCGCAATTTTAGGCAAATTATATATTACAAAAGACTGCCAATTGGGTGTTAGGTCCCAGGTGTCTGTTCTCCCTCAGCCCCTCCAGTTAACCCTTTGGACGGGCTTTCTCTGAAACATGACAGAAGTTAACAATTCCAGCGAGGCCTGTGCCTTCCCTCACTTTTTTTTTTTTTTTTCCCCCTCTTTTTAAAGCACTCTACATCTCCGTATGATTTTCATTCACATCGATGATGTGGTCATTGCATAACAAATTCCCTCGAGTTTAACTGTAGCAACACATTTTACAGAGTTATTTCTTCTGGCAGAAACATTTGGTGCAAAACCAGAACTGAAATCCAAACCAATAAATTTCAGGGGGCATCTTCGCTGTAGTAGGCCGGTCCAGACTCGGTTCCAGAAATGAACGTAGCAACTTAGCCTTCAGCTGGAGATAACAGCTCTTAAAAACAAACACTACCCTATATTACTCCTTTCTGACAATTTAATTTCAACTTTCATTGCTAGCATCATTAATCTATTTTACAGTAGCTCGATAAACTAAGCCGGGTAAGTCAACACCAAGCGTGGGACACAAGCGCCCGTCACCCCGTTCCGTTAGTGCCGGCTGTGGCGAGCCGGGATCTCATTCTGCACCCGCAGTCCTAACGCAGGTGTTTCGCACCAAGAGAGGAGCTGGGATCCCTCGAAGAGCCGGTGCCGTCCCCGTTCCGGCTCTTCGCAGACCACGCGCTCATTAACTGGCGTGAAGACAAGCCCCGCGTAGCCCCGCTGCTTCCACACCCGCGGCTCCCAGCGCACTCCCCGCCCGCGGGCCGAGACCCCGCGCGGGCGGCGCCTGGGCCGGGACCGGCACCAGGACCGGGACCGGGACCGGGACCGGGGCCGGTTCCGCGGCCGGATCCCGGGCCGGGGCCGGGGCCGCCCCCCGCGCCGCCCGCACGGTCCGGCACTGCCACCTGCCGGTGCCGCCGCCGCCTGCGCGCCGCCGCCCAAGCCCGGCCCCAGCGGAGCGGTGCCGGCCACCCGCATCTCCCCGAGCCGCTGTGCCCTTCTCCCCCGGCCTGGAGGGGCGGGAAACCCAAAAGTGAAACGAAACCCCCCACCGCCTCCCCCGCGGCGGCCCTCGGATACCATTCCGACGTTGTGCGACCCTAGCTTGGGATGATAACAACTCGGCTTTGGTGCGAAGGGACGCTGCCTCGGTGCAAGCCGGGGGCCTGACGGGCTTATCGCGGGAGAGAGACCCCCGGGACGCAAACAGGTAACCCCCGCCTTTCCTCTCTGCCCGTTTCTGCTCTCCTCCCCCGACCCAAACAGCAGCTTTCAGCCGAGTAAATTAGTTTTCGAATGGCAATCATTACTATGGTCGTAATGCGCTAAAAGTAAAAAAGCATTACAAAGGGTTTAACGGCATAAAAGTGATTTTTGCAGACTAAACGCGTTACCTGCGCACAGTTCCTACTCACACTCTATACAGGGAGTGCCAGCCAACATGCTTAACCCTAACGTGGAGCAAATACCTATAGGAAGCAAGATATACACATTGCCATTGTCTTCTCCGGGAGAAAAATCTGTATCAAACCAGCAGATTGCAGTGAGGTTAATTGTTCATTTGACATAGGTAGTCCCTCTATAACGAGTCAACTTGAACATGCAACCCATGGGCAAAGATTCTGGATGCCACCAAATGCTGTTAACCCTCCCCATTTGTAATTCTGTGCAACTTAGGGACTGCCCCCATATGGAGGCCATCCAGACATAATTCACACGAAACCACTAGTAAATTATAATAAAGGACACAATATATGGTCTTAAAAGACACGAGGCAGAATAAAATCCCAGTGTACATAATTACCATATTTATAACATTCCGTGGTACAATATTCTTAGTAGCTATTTTAAAGTTAAGATATGTCAGCATATTTGATCATGTTAGATTTCTGACTTGGACTATTTTCCTACGTAACTTAAAAACCCTATAGATTACAAGAATGTGAAGACACACAAAAAAGAACAATATTCTGATTAAAAAATTGATTTAGTATGCAGCTTCTCTTTATAGTCCCTTGGTAAAAATGAAATCTCCCTAACAAACACTTAATAAAACCTGTCAATATATCTAGAAAGAAAAATGACACAAATGCATTAAGTATTAAATACCCTTGAAAAAAGTCACATATTCCATGAATTTTTGATGTACTATCTTGACATTAATGTAAAACCTTGATATTTATAATTGACAGATATTTAATAAAGTATAGAAGATGACTGCTGCATAGCATGCAAATTGCCCGGGCTGATCAAAAAAGATACAGACATATTTAAACTAAACAAACACTTAATACGTAAAAAAAATCAGATCTAGCTTTTATAGGTTCACACAGCTAGGTCCCTAAAGATTAGCTTTGAAATGTGACATTATCCACTACATGAACCCTAATTTTAACTTACCAAGTCTGTATGAAGTAGTTTCAGAAAGTTGGGAGGGGAAGCTTTAAATAAAAAATGGGAACATGAAAATGTGAATATATTCATTTAGATGCAGGTCCTGACATTCTACTGAAAGAATTATTATAAAGAACAAATACCATCTATTTCGTTACCCTTTCTGTGAAAATATTGTCAGAGCTGGCAATCAGGGTGATGACCACTGCAAAAACAAATAGTGGAATGCTGAATTTAATTTTCCTCCTGATGCTGCTATTCCTAAAAAAAAAAAAATAATTAAAAAAAATGCTTCTTCCCCTTCAGTGTTCCAAGCCTTCTTTAAGACATTTGGAGGATATCTCAAAATAACCAGAAATATTAAAAAGTAACAGTGATTGCTGCCAGATTGTCTGCAGCCACTGCGGAAAGAGACAGACTGTTATTCTAGTCACCTAAAACACTATCAGACTAGAAGCCAGTTACTCAGTATGGCAACCGGGGGGAAGGGAAGAAAAAAGACACTTTCAGACATTTTTCTTTTTCTGGGAAGCAGTAATATCCAGGGGTTCATGCCTCATGTTTAACGTCTCACAAGAAAGCATAACTCCTGATGCTCCATAGAGGCCTTTGCACTAATAATTTCTCCATCATATTTTTGGATGGACATCACAAGCTAATGATTCTCAAGTCTTATAAACTAGATGCTAGAGGACTCCTCCAGTTTTAAGAAGGCTTGTTTTTATCTGGACAGCATGAAGGCTTCAATGTAGAAAGGGTGGGTGCCTTTCCAGCTGAGAAGCCATCATAACCTTCACTTCTGCTATCCAGCCTACAAGGGCATTAACCTCCTGTAAAAGAGTGGCCAGACTATTAGAGGCAGTAATCCCTTACCCCATTCAATCACAAAATGCCAAAGCTCATTTATCAAAGCTCCTAATCTTGACAAGGCATTTCCATTAAAATTAGCTTAATATTTGCTTGTTTATCAAGTGATGCAAAGTACAAGTCTTATTACAGTAACATTCAATAAAAACTTTTGAGTAAAAGTTAAAATCAGAGTACAATTTTACACAGTGTTAAATTTGTGTTCATACCTGTGCTACTAGATGAGTTGAAAAGAATTGATGTATTTTGGTGTGAAGTCGTATTGGCTGGTATATTCCTTTGCACCATTAGCCCTTGTATATTCCGAATAAGAAAAATTAAGTGAATTGCTGGATGTCATCAAAGTTAGTGGGTTTTTTTTAAAAGATACCACCTTTCAGCTAAGCTGACCAACAGAGTCATCTATTACTCCACTGTAATACATAACTAAAAAAAAAAAAAAAAAAAATCCTTGTTTTTATTGGTTCCTGAGTTTGTAGACACACAGATGGTTGGATTTCTGTGAAGAATATTTCAAGTACTCACAAGTCCAAGACAAAGTTGTGGGGAATCACTGCATCAATATTACTAAATCAGATTTCAATATTCTAAAAAAATTTTTGTGTACAGTTGAAGTAGAGACAGCTCCATTTCTATCCCAGGAAAGCATCATACCAAGTGTTGAGATTATACTGAGGCCATCACTCCACCCCCTTCCCAGCCCCCAAAACACTAAGGGTGCGTGAAACAGTTAAAGCCAAAACCAGTTTAAGCTTCCACCTTGTTAACTTTCATTCCTTTGAACATAAAGCCCAAGGGTTTGTTCCTTTTGACCAAACAATTTTTTCCTCCTCTTCTTTGCAGATTCTCCCCTCTTTCCAATGTACTCATTAACATGGGGAGATTTCGTTATGAGCCTTGTTGGATGCTACTTGATGGTTTCAGGCCAATGTGTAGGTGTACAAAAAACACAGACACACACCACACACACACACTTCCAGGGCCAGAAGCAGGAAGATCTGTCAGTATTTGCTGGTTACTGTCCCTTTCCCAGCTCTGGAAATCCTTTGAAGCAGCAGCCTTGAAGAGAAACTCATCTCTGTGGAGCTGCTGAGGCTCTAAGTGCCCTAAAGCTAAGTAAAATAAAGAATTCAGAATGGAGGATCCTAGCGATCTACAGGGAAACAAGAATTCGCTTTTTCCATTGGACATATGCTGCCTAACCTAACGAGGGAAAGCCAGTTCGCTGTACAGGACATGAGACGAAGGCAAAGATTATTTTACTTTGTAATATCAGTTTATAACTACAGAGGCATGCTCTAGAATTTTCAAACAGCCGAACTCATGAAGCACTAGGAATTATGTCCACAAACCTGTACTGTTATATGACTTTTCTAATGGAAGAAAGATCATCCTGCTTTGCAAAACCTAATAGAATGAATCTTAAAATTAAAAAGGTACCACCGGATTGAAACTTATTAAATCTAAATAACATTCCTGCTTATTCTTTATGTCAGCAATTTTTATTTACTTTCTGCCAATATACACAAGAAAGCACTGTTCCAGACTATTAGGGGATTCATGCAGCGGAAGCAGAGTGGAATGACTCCTTCTGGTGCAATGGAATTTAACTGCACAGTCCCTTTTTCTGTACCTTCTACCTGCAAAAATTGTTCTTGGTTAATGAGACAGCAGTGGCATAACAGACAGCTCAAATGATGACATCAGCTACTGACTCAAGGGTCTGAAGGACTGAGAACCCACTTCACATGCAAAGTGGACGTCACCATTTGGCCGAGAGAGTACACAGAAATAATTATGAACTGACTGCAAACGAGTACCCTGCCTACAATCCTGTGTCATGTCCTTTATTAAACAGAGGCAAGACAGTGATGGACCTTTTAACATCTACTTCTCGATCATTCCATTTACAGAATACTTCTCGACATACAGAATTCTAAAATACTAATCTTTCCCAGAAAAGAAGGCACTCAGATATGACACTTCAAAATTAGAGACCAAGTTTTCTACACCTTTTCCTGTCCTCTCACAAAATCACTTAGAGCTGAATGCAGCCCCACTATGGGCTGAAAGGATGAAGTGGGAGAGCAAGCTGGCCTGAGACTGGACATGTTTTGCAACGAGACAGCCTCGCCAGTCCGTCCCATCCCTGTTCATGTAACAGAAAGACACACTAGGTCCATTATCTCCTGTGGTAAATCTCCTCTTGAAATATGAGCTTAGCGTTCATGTTGAGCCTTAGATTAATAGGTTCAGTCTGCAGTACTTCATTCACACAAGTACAATAAGATAGCTACAGTAAATAGTTTCCTTGCAAAGGTCTATGCCTGCATACCACGACGTATCATTTACTCTTTAGGCTCCTCCTGAGCTACAAGGTTCACCTTGTTCATTTTGTTTAGTGCAACACATGCACTATGTTCACACACAAATTCATCACACAGCTCTACTATTAATTCAGTGAATCACAAGCCACAAATAAAATGCTGTGATGGAAAGGCTGAAGTGAACTTCTTTAAAAGGACAGACACAATATTTCCTATTCACAACCACTCCACATCCAAAGAGTTTCCTAACAAGCATTAATATTAAGCAGTATGGCCAAAGTTTTGTTACCTGTGAATCGACTACTCGAGTTTACAGATAAATCATACCAGGAGCCACTTAGGTGGAAGCTTGGATCATGATCATCTTACAACCAAGGTACCGTGCTGCTGCACAACCAGCATGGCACATGGGGCATGATAAGTCCTGGAACCAGATGTACTGGGACTATAGTGCACACACATCCAAAACTAACAACTTACCACTTCCTCTTGAACTCGCCTTCAAACCATAGTACAAGAAAATAAACTTTGGTTTACTTAGCAACATATCAATCTCCTACTGTGTGGAGTATTAGCATTGGGTCTGACTGAAGAGGATAATCCACTTTGTAATTTAGTTAAATTACTAATTTTAACAAAGATAAGTCCCCTGTATAATTTTGCAGTGCTTAAAGAATACATCCTTTGAGTATTCCATTCTAAGAAACATCAGCTTGTTATCATATTTTACATTTATGGAACATTTGTAACTGCTGTTATATCAGGAAAAATATTAAATCTGCACAATAAGTACAAACTTTATATGAGAAAGTATACTTGTAAGTGCATGATGATCTCCTGATGTCTGCTGAGGCACTTTCTTCCACAAAAGACACAGACAACATCTCTGGGGATAAACTCAACTGCCCCAGAAAGTGCAACTCAGTTAAAAAATAAAAATAAAAGCAACTAACAGAAAAGCAAACAGAAAACCCTCTCCACTCTATTGGCTGTAAAAATGGATGCTTATCTGCATTCTCAACCAGGAGAGTGGTTGAGAACCCCATCTTCAAAAAAAATGCCTTAAAAGCCCATAATACTAACAAGAGAACACATTATTCCTCCCAAATGTGGTTTAAACTGTGCAGAAACAAATTTTGTTTAGCACTGGCATATATGCTTTGAAGTACATTTCTGCTTCTCTAGAGGAAAGATGGGGTTTAGGCTAGTATAACAGAATCCAAACCATTCAGAATATAAAATAAATTAAAACCTACTGATTAGGAGATCTTAACAATGAACGTCCAGAGAAAGATAACATCTATATCCAAAATGAAAGGTATGTTTTATTCTGTCTGTCCTCCAACTTTAAAACATTTTGACTGTAAGAAATAGCAGACACCAAGTATGATGTGCCTGTATTTCGATCTAGGCCAGCACGGTCCAACAGCGCCCATCGGCTGAATCTGGACCACAGGATGCCTCCATATGGCCTGCCACCTTTTCCTTGGAGGAGATAGGGAACAGCTGTTTGAGGAGCAAATGCTGCCCGAACAGCCAAACACCTCCTCCTGTGTCCGGCTGGCTCAAAGCCCAGAGCTGTCGCAGTGTTCCTGTGGAAGGCAAGGAAGGAACGGGGGAAGAAGGCAGCAGACCTCCTACCCACGCAAGGACTTGAGCTCTTCATTTGTCTGAGACGGACAGACGCAATCCAGCCGAAGCCTGTAGCTGCTTCTGCGATGGAGAGGGGCAGCCACAGGAATGGCCCAATGAAGCCCCGGGATCTGCCGTTATTGTCATCATAGCTGGGGGTGGGATATACCAAAAGCAACACAAAAATCAGGAATTTGGTGCATGTTTGCAAAGTCTAAACCACCTTACAATAAATAGACTAAGCGGTACAGTACAAGCATACAGTCAATCTTCAGTTTGCTGCCAGCAAAACAGATTAATACAATATTTTGGCCTTCACAGAGAGGAAAAACACAGAAAGGCATAAATATATTCCATTATTAACTGCCTATTGATTTACTATTGACCAAGTAGAACAACTCAGGCATTGAAATTCAGACAAAGCAAATTAAATAGCAACACTATTTTACTTTTGTAACTGCCCACTCAATGGAATTTTAAATCTCTCCTTAAGGTGACATGTATAGCAAATAAGTAAACAAAAAGGAAAGATTTTATAGGGTTTACAACTGTGCCATGTTTCTTCCACCCATTTTTTACAGTGCCGCTGCCATCGCTTCTGAAAAAAGCTATTTGATTAGCATGCCAATGAGTATAGTATCAAGTAGGGAGGAAAACTGAGAACCCTAAGAACCTACCTGGTACATGATCAAAACTGTATTCTGCTTCCAAACACATTTGCTTTTGACTGCATATTGGTTGAACTCTTTAGAAGCATTAAAATATTATCTATTACATCAACTTAAAAATAATAAACAACTTCCAAACGTTTGAATAGTTTAGAATGCATTAAAAGGCAGTATACTTGTCTGCATTCAACTCAAACATTATTTAGCACATGAAAGTTAATTGGTGGTATCTTAAAGCCAAGTAGAGAGAGATACCAGACGTTCTACTTCATGCTGACCTGGAAAATCATATGCTTATTAGAATAGGATAGATTAGAAACAGTACAGAAAAATAACATGAGAGGCATAAGTCATATTGAAAGTATCATCACAACTTCAAAAATTGGTGTCAAAATTAAGCTAGAGATGTGAAATCTCACCTAATATACCCAATATTGAAGAGTCAAATGTGATACCAGATTTTAAAGATGCTATAATATTATTTTGAGATCTAGAACTTAATGTGTTAAAACGTCCTATCTAAAATTATATTCCAGTGCCCAACAGCTAATAACTGGATTTTAGAATTTCATTCACGCTAAATCAATTAGTCAAATTTTATATGAATAATAAATCAAATTTAGTATCTGATCAAAAGGGATTACAGCCTCCAGGAAATTAAGTTTTCTGTCCAACAGTGCACACAAACAGATCAAAACATCTTTGGATAGATTACTGCAAGGATTGTATTCACAATGGGACTACAATAACACTTTCACAAGCACTGTCCAGATGTCAATACACACTGGTCAGAAAACTGGTATGAGAGTGTTCCTGAGGAACGCTGGATACAAAACAGACTACAGATACTATCTAAAAGTATTAATGACTTCTACCAAATAGATTCTATTAAAAAAAAAAAAAAAAAGTGCGATTCATGGGGCAGCTCTGACTTCTCGAGTAACAGTAGCTTGGCAGAAGGCAAAGAAAGCATTTGCAAGTATTTGCTCATTCACTTAGCAAAGAAACATAAAACAGAGTCAAAGAAAATTAAATTTACTTGCTAAAATGTTACTTAAAGAGGTGACTTTGCTTCCTCCATTTGGTTTAATTCTAAAATCCTTACTTGCCGATCTCTTGTACTGGGGAGCCCAGCACTGGACACCTTACTCTGGGTGTGGTCTCACCAGTGCTGAGTAGAGGGGAAGGAGCACTTCCTTCAACCTGCTGGCAACACTCCTAATGCCACCCAGGATGCCATTAGCCCTTTTTTGCTACAAGGGCACATTACTGGCTCATGTTCAGCTTGGTCCCCAACATATTCATGGGATTATTCCACCCCAGTTGCAGGACCTTGCACTTCTTGTTAAGCTTCATCAACTATCAGCCCATTTCTCCAGCCTGTCAAGGTCCCAGTGGATGGCACCTTCCCAGGGATTGAAGTGAGGCTGACAGCCTTGTAGTTCCCCAAGTCCTCCTCCCTGCCCTTCCTGAGAATAGGAGTGGCATTTGCTTTCCTCCAGTAACTCAGGCACCACTCCCAATCGTCATGATCCTCTATTGCTTGGGTCAGTAAGTTGTCATTGATGCTCTCCACAAACCTCCTGGATTGCTTACACCCTGCTGTGTTGTCCCTTTAACAGGTATCAGGATGGTTGAAATCCCCCATGAGGACCAGGGCCTGCAAATGTGAAGCTATTTCTAGCTGTCTGTAGAAGGCTTCATCTACTCCTTCCTCCTGATCAGGCAGCCTACAGCAGATGCCTACTACAATGTCACCCATATTGGGTTTTTTTGTTTGTTTGGTTGGTTTTTTTACAAACAGCTAGCTTGCTGGTGCACTTCAGAAAAATCTGCAGTCCCCCAGTAATCCAGAGATTACAAACTGCCATCCTGGACAGTCCTGCAAAACTGATCCTTTTTCTAGCACATGAGAGGCAGCTACATACAGATACTACTTACACATACAGTGCCACTGAATGCATACAGCTGGCTACCATGGCAAAAGTTATGGCTAGCTGACGGGCTCTGCTGGTTTCAGACTTACCACTTCAAAGATTTTAAAAGTTAACTAAAATTATCACAAAATTGTCTTTTAGTAAGGCAGGTAATAACAGCCTGGGGAAGAGATACAACACCGCTTCAGACCCACAGTGTCCAAAATGTAAATAGAGTTTGGGCACTTCCACCTTCTCTAAGAGCACTCTTTGTAAATCAAAACAAGATATCAAGACAAGAACTTCTCTGTAGTAGACTACAAACTGGCACGCAGATGCAAACTGAAAGTCAAACACAAAGACCACTGCATATTCTTTTAAAAAAGGTTCAAACTTGGTTGTATTACTTTAGGAATATAATCTTACTTTGAATGTCTGTAAACTATATGGCTCCCTCTTGTGCCTATTATACCACATTTCAGTATACAAAAAAAATTTAATATTAAGCCATAAGTATTTGGGATCTGTTCACCCCTCAGTAGGCATGCAATGCCCATAAATGTTAATGGAAGTCACACACATACCTTCCAGGGCAACTTTGCAGTTTACAAAATTTCTCTTTGGAACAAACTACAAAAACATCTTGCAAGCTATAAGTCTGCTGTGAAGAAAGTAGTCTTTTGACCATTTGCTGTATTTTGATAGCAATGCAGAGGTCAAATATGCCTCTAAAGTACATCTGTAAGAACTTCTATTTTTTAGTTATCAAATTACATATGTTTAGAAAGGTGTCAGTGGGGTTTATAGAGCCTGGCTAACATGCTCAAGGGTTTATTTTTGTCTACTTAACATCCCACCTGTTTCTGCTTATCAAACCAGACTATAGTTAAGCTTGCAACAGCTGTGAAATTCATAAATCTGCCCATTCTTCATGTGTATCCAGACTAAGCACTTGGAGAAAGGGTTAGAACTGCAGTGTTCTGTGAAAGCCACCCTTAAGGAGAAGCTAGGGAAATAAAACAGACCAGCACTTGTCAAACAATGTTTAAAGCTGCACACCTATCAGAAGCCAAATTATTTTAATAACAGTCTAGCGATCCTATTTGGAAAGAAAATGAAGCATTTGAAGAAATTATTTGTTAACTCTTTTATTCCCCTGGCCATTAGAAACATTTTGCAGACTAAAAATGCTGCAAAGGAATTAAATACTTTGCCTGCACAAAATATTCCCTTTTTCAGTGTCTTCAAATAACATCAAACCACTTTTTATTTCAAGATGCTACTAGTTTTACTTTCTGCAGTAGAATAGCTATCAAGAAAGTAAATATAGTTATAAGATTTTTGTATTACAAAAAGTGTGTTTGTAAATTTTAAAAAATATTAGTCTGCATATCTGAAGCAGTATCAAAATCCTGGTCACACAGGACAGCTTTCATTAAAACCCTTATGCTAAAGCAGAAGTAGTACTGAATGAAATGATGGTATACAAAAATCTAACACTGACTTTCATAAAACTTGCAGAGTACACTGCCTTTAACAGGAAAGTGGTTTTAGTTTCTTTTTTTTCTTTTATATGACAAATTTTTCTCTCCCCACCTCTTCTTCCCGTTCCCATATGCTCATGAATTATCCTTAGCACTAGTATTTTGTGGGTCAACTTTGTTCATAAAATGATATGAGTGCATGCAAGATGATACTAAAATTAATTTCAGCATTTCTGAATAATGAAAAATGGTACTTCATTTTAGGGAAGAAAGAGGCTTTTTTTTTTTTCACTATGAACTTTTTTTCTCCAGCATTTCATAAATTACAGGTTCTTATTTTTGACAGCAGAAACAGAAATCAAAAAGTTTTAAAACTTTTCCATGAGTTTTCACCAAAAGCATTAATAATAGGTACCCAGTACATTGACTTGGCAATCCTGGAGCCAGCTGAAATTATGTATCTTCCTAATGTGACATTTACTGCATAGTAGTAAAGAAACCTTCAGCTGAAATTGTGGTTACATGGCAGTGCTGAAGCATGACACCAGACAACCAGAACACACCTAAAATTTACCTAGTATTTGTTACCACTCATTCTCCAAAGAACAAGTAAATAAAGCAAATGATTCCTACCTGATCTCCCTTCATGCTCACATTCAACATGAAACAACAGCTATATTATACCAGAACATAAAATTCTGGTCTAGATTTCTGACCACAAGTGACCAGAACCTACATTTTAACAGTTCATACAAAAGGCAACAGTATAGTTCTAAACATTTTCTTGGATATACTAATATAAAGCTCAAATTGAAGATAGCCATTTATTTAAACACTATTTCCACAAAGGTTTCCCATTGCTGCAGATCAAACTGAACTGAATCAGTCTCAACAATATCAGACTCAGAAGTCTTCCTCCATGAGCTGCTACATCAGCTTCCATAGAATTGCAAATGTAAAACAGAAAATAGAACAGTGCAGAGTATTAAAGGCTTGTTACCATGTACAGCAAGAACATCACCACCACTAGGGTTCTAAAGACAGTCTCCCCCTAAAGTGATCTCATGTACATTATTTTCTTTGCTCAAACTGTAGCTTTTCTTACTCTCAACAGTCAACAGCATGGACTTTAATGCAGAATATATAGTGAGACATTACTTTTTTTAGTAACTTTTTAGTGAGACATTACTTTGACCACATTAGCTTAAATGCTATAACAAATGATCTTTGATTAGCTTTAAGGCACAAGAGAAATAGCATGTATTTGCCATGCTTAAGCAGATTATGTGCCACATGAAAAACTTTCATAAACAAAAAATGTTTTGTCAAACATTTAAGCAGCTTTTCACATAATAGATATCTCATGCTTCAACTGATGTTATACCACTGCATTTTATATACATTCTTCAGCTGTGCTTGCATCACTTTGATATCAGTCTACAGGTATTCATCAATCACTGAGAAGCGGTTCTGAAATACTGGACACATGGCAGTCAAATCCAGGGTTTGATTTGAGATCTCATTTCTCTGTAAAACTGTATTTCACGGGTTTTTTTAATTAATGTTGTGACCACATAACCGCTCGCATTATACTACTAGTGCAGTATTAGTCCATGAAAATGATGGAACTAGTCACAGTGATAGTTTAGCTATCTAAGTACTGCAAGAGCATGAATAGCAGTTGGGAGAATTGGATCATGTTACACAATATTCTGCTAATAACTCTTTAAAAACAGTAGAACAATTTAGGGGTAAAAAGATATTCTAAAGAAATATAATTTAGGAGTTCTGTTTGCTCAGGCAGTATACATTGAGAAAAAAGTTTAAAGCTGGAAGGTCAAGTGTGGACTGGCAGCCTAGAACAGTACCTGGCAAGAAAAGAGTTGGCTAAACTATCATTTCCTGAAGGAAGAATTTTGCTCCTTCCTGATATTAAAGCCATTGTTCCTACCCTACTCCTTGTCTCAAAATTAAGTGCATCTTATTTGGTTTTCACCCACTATTTTCAATTACTTTGGTTTTCAAAATGTAACCCTCCAATCCTTATACTTGGTAAATTGACACTATGTTTGAAACACATGAAGTTCTTCAAACATCAAACAGCTACACAAAATAATTTAACTTTTGTTGACTTAAAACAGTCAATAGAAAAGCTTTGGAACTCTGATAACGTTAAAGGAGAACAGAATTTCTTTATGTCTTCTGACCTCTCCTACTGCCAAAAAAATGCCTCTAGATCACACAACTGTGGAAATTCAGTACACAGTCATATGCTTTTTACACAGATTGCGCCACAAAAAGCTTTGTATGTTTGGACATTGAGCACTACCTTGACAATAACATATCACCATTCACTTACAACGTCAATTATGTCTAGACATCAGTCAGAGTAACAGTTCTATCTTAGAAACTTAGAAATTTAAATCATTACTTCAGAACATGATGAAAAGTTCATCCATCTCAAGCCTCCCCATACTCAAAGTGTTACCAGATCGGTTTATCTTTGTATTTGAAAGCAATCAAAATAATTATGTTAGATAAAATAGAAAACAACAGTTAATCCATGGTCATTGGAAGTACAACATATGCAATGGTTTTATTCTATGTCAATTAACAATTATGATTTTACTTTGTTTACTGCAAACTACACATTTTTCACATAGAGGCATAGGTTGTAGATCTCTGCAGGTCACCTAGCCCAACTTCCCACAGGCAAACTTCTGGAGTCTGGTACCAGTAGCAAGTTGAAAGCAATAATTGGATCATCCCTTATCTCCTTTTCCCCAAATAAACAAATCCAGCTCCCTCAGTCTCTCCTTGTATGGATAAAGGGCTGAAGCAAAAGACATCTTAATAGCCCTCCTCTGATCTCATTCCAGTTTGTCAACATGCCTCTTGTACTGGTGGGCCCAAAATTGTGCAGTATTCCAGATGAAGCCTCACCCAATGCCAAAAAAAGGGCAGTAATCACTCCTCTCAACAAACTAAATACATTCATATATATTCATAAGCCTACTGAGCTGCAAAATTTTAACTGCAGTTCAAAAAACAGCAGGAAATTCCTTTAATGATTCAAGCCTTTAAGAGCAATACACTTGCTCTATTATTTAGCATCACTGTTTTCACACCTTTCTCAATAATCATAATGAGACCAGCATATACTATATACTACATTTAAGATGCTTACCTGAATAACTTTGTAGAAATAGGCATACTGTCGAGCTGTATTTTTATATTGGCTAAAAACATCATGTATGGCCTGAGTTGACTGAAGATACTGCACTTCATCTTCTTCAAAATAGAGAGGAGTATCATATTCACTGGGGAGTGTCTGGATGTAGGGCAGCCAGAAAGAGTTGGGGTTGGCTCGCTCACAAAGAAGATGGAATGCCAATGTTATATTGCCCATGGCTTGAAGAATTCGATCTTGGGAATACAGGGATCCTGAATTAACCCAGAAAGGTGAGGCACTAAATTAATTGTCCATGGAAAATATCATCCCAGATTTACTTTAAATGAACATGATAAGACAATGTGTAAGAATTCCCCCCCCCCCCCCCAAAAGGCACTTTTTAGGTTTCTAAAATACTTAGCTGCCCACATTGTATTATGCTGCAAGTTATTTGACACAGTAAACACCTCATGTACAATTGCATGACCGAAGACATGAAGAAACTAGAATACTCTCAGTACCTCAGAATATTTTATCTCCAAGTGTTATAAAAGCTACATGATATGTGTTCAAATTAACACACACACTTCTGGAAGTTATCTAGTGTGCTCAGCCAGAAACAAAGAGGAAAATTAAATTCTTTCCACTGACACTTCAAGCTTGTAGGTATTCCAAACCTGATGGTCAGCATGACAAGCAAGTCCTGTAATAAAGGTGATCAGCTAATAAAAAGAAAGTCTCCTACTGAATGATCCCATACATATCAACTTCTTGCTTAAAAACTTACTTAAACTCTTACCTAATACTGAATTTTTAGCTGACTCAACTGTCATCAACAGTTTTCTAGGAACCCACAGAAACAACTCTTCAGCCTGCAGAAAGGAAAAAATGCATAGAGGGTCAGTTAGCATTTATATATGCCAAGTGTCTCAAATATACATTGCCTTTAAATTACAGGTTGTTTTCATTTTTTTTTTATTTAACTCAAAATTATTCTGAATCAAAATTCTTCCTTTTCTTCCACTGCAAATTAAACAAACATGCTATGTTTCATATTGTGGTAACCAAATGTTCCAATCTGCATTACACAAAGCTTAAAAGAAAGACACTTAGATTACAAAATAAAGTGCTTCAGTTTGGAACTGCTGACATGTAAATTGCCCACACAGCCTCAAAGCTACCAGATACATTATATTGCTAATAATTACATGATCAAATATTTTCTCCTAGTAGAGGTTTTTTCACATTGCCCATTCTTACTTTAGAAGAACTGTTCAGGATTTTTATCAACCAGTAGTGCTAGTCTTATTAACTATGTGCTACTGAAACTCTAAAATGAATACAATATGCTCATTTTCTAATATTCCTTCTACAACAGCTGATTGTTCTTCAAAGCTGTTTCCCATCTGTTAAATGGGAATGGAAAAAGCTAAGCATTTAAAATTGCCTCTTAACAGTTAGATAACTGTGTGTCTATATTCTTTACCTGATGATCAAAAGATATTCTTTACAGTTATCAGGTAATTTTGTTTTTTCCATTTTCACTGAAAAAGTATTGCAAATACCTCTTTCTGAGGCAAAAAGACCCGCGCTTTAAAAGAAGGGACATGAAAGAAGAGACTAAGTAGTTCGAAAACATGGAAGAGAGGGATACATCAATGGGGTGGAGTACTCTGGTGATTAGGTAAACAGTATAGGCAACATAGAGAAAAAAATGATCAATTAAAAATTCGTAGTACTACCCAACAGTCATAAAAAATAATACTCAATTTTATCAATAATTTTATTAATCAAGTATGCAGAGTTGAGAGCATTTCAGAACAGCAGTTTCATAAGCAGTCAAAAGGGGGAAGGGAAGGTGGTGAGTGTTCCAGAGCTCTGCAGCTACATTCAAAACACGATTTTCTAACCTAAGTCAAATGTTCACATGCTCACCTTTATCTCTCTTGTTGCTTTCAAACCAAACCCCTCCTCTTCAAAGTTAGCTATTTCAAAACCCTCTGTGGATGCTCCATTTTCAGTTGCCCACTTTATCAATTCAGGGAAATAGTCATCTCTTTTTCCATCAAAGACAACAGACAAACCTATATATACAATTTATTAAAAAACAAATGCCGAAGTAAGAGGATCTAGAAAGATAAAGAAGTTCAATATAAAATCACATGTAAAAAGCTATCTGCTATCCCACAGCAGTTCTGCTTTGAAGTAGCTGAGTCATAACTGGTCTTTGTTAAGTGTTACTCAATAGCATACAAATGTCATACCCAATTTTCACCAACCTAAATATTCTGCCAAATTGGCTTACCAGTCATCTTAAAAACGTAACCACCTAAACTGAGCTGTGATGAAATATGAAGCTTCCCTCCTCTTTCCCTTTTAAATAAGCTCAGCAAAAATGTTTCCCAGCTTAATATCGATGATAAATGCAATCACCACAACATATTAATACAGACACAAGGAGGAATCTGAGAGGCAAGCTGCAGTTTCATTAGTTCAGCACTGGAAATGATGATAAGCAGATCTCAAGCTCCTTCTCTCACATACAAGGCAGTTAGGTTTTTCCTGTAGTATACGGATCTACTAAAATAACTAAGGACTGATCATCTTCCTCACACCACAGAGCTCGTCCAAATTTTTACACTTTTCTTCACCAACAGGCATGTGGTCCTCCAGTGAAATCGCAAACATCATTCATTTTCTCAGCTTCCCCCTTTACCGACATCTGATTTGAACCTATCCATTATAGCTCCCAGCTATACTCAGCCAGCTCCTTTTGTACCTCTTTGCCTCTGTGTTCTCTTCAACCCAAACTCTAGTGTCAGATCATGTTAGAAGTGTCCAAAACCCCCTGAAATGCTCAGGCCATTTTATGAGTGACAACATGTCATCAGCAAGTTGCTTACATCCAAAGGTATTTTGGTTAAGCACAGGTGATAAACAGATCTTTAGATTAAAAGGATTTTAGGAAAGTAGCATTAGGGTATTCGAAATATTCCCTCCCACTGCAAATCATGCATTTCAAGCCCCAGAACCAAACAAATCTAGAGCTAACATAAGTGCCAGTATCATCTGAAGCTATAGTCTTTGACGATAGAATATGAAAACTCGATAAAGTATTTTTTAAATGCAATGAGAATGTGGTGTACAGTGTTTTGGCTTTTTTTTTTTTTTTAAAGCTGGCATTTTCCTTTATTTCATACTCCCTTCAGTGTGCTACTTTCTGCAGAATATTTTCAGAACTAAGGCCTCACAAATCTAGTAAGACGAGTTGCATAGCTTCTACAAAACTTGATAAGTGTTTATACTGTCCAGGACTTCGCTCTTTTGATTTCCAGCACTGACTACTGTATAAGGCTACTGGAAGCTTTTAACATCCAGCTTGCATTTGGAACCATTCTGTAAACATCTCTGAAATTCTACCTCTGTTCCTCATATATGATGTTGTCCAATACTTCCCACATTTTTCCAAATCAAAGAGAAGAGCAGCTCCTTTAAATTACAAGCACTACTGGGGAACAATTTATTTCTATACTGAACAAAACATAGCTATACTGATGAAAACCTATATTGACGAATTAGCTTTATTTAAAATTTTACTAGTGAGTCAAACAAGAAAAAGTTTTAGAAAGTGAAAATACTCAGTTTTCAAATTAAGAGTTTTCTATAATCAAGATCATTTTAGTTCACATTCTGCAACCCAGTGTTCTATTCAAGTAAAGCACAAAGTATGACACTTTAGGCAATACATATTCATTTGTACATCTTAGAGTTCCCAAGAGCAATTTATACTTCCTTTGCTAATTGTTTAAAGCCTTTATTAAGCTAAAAAACTGTGTAGTATAAATTACCACGTTCCATTAAAAAATAGTTTTGAAAGACACCATAACATTCATACTCCCTATGTATGTAAAAATGTTACATTAAAAGCCATTTGTATGTCAACAGTGCTGTGGTTAGTAGGTTTTGCATCTTTCAAGGAAAAAAAAAAAGTCCTATTAACATAATACTGTTATACTAATTCTACCACAGCAGCTATTTCCCCCCATGAATGTTTCAATCTTTCTGGTGCAGAAGAAAGATAGTGAACAGCCCAACCCCAACACTAACTCTGTTCTTGTTAACCTGAATTATGTTTTACCATAACACACATATTACATTATAAAAAACAGAACACGTACCATACACTTATAGAAGTCACAGGACAGCAAAACAATGAATCAAGTTCACCTCTACAGAGCTACAGGATGCAGTCACTAAAACAGTATCATTTATTCTTCTATATGCCCTCTGCCAATAACTGCTGTTCAGAGGTTTAAAAGTCCTTTCATGAAGTATGGTTCTCATGCATCAGTCAAAATTATTAAAAACAGGTGCAAAAAGGACATTTCAAGCCTCTAAGTACAGTCTTCTGCTTTTTCAAGTACATGAACCAGTCAAGCTCAATGTTAAATGCAGTCTGGCTTTTTTGCTGTCATGGTATAAATATGAGAGAGGAAAGAATTGTTTCAGGACTTCTTCAGCCCAAATCTATTCATTCCAATGTTAAAAACTAAAATACAACAGTCATAAAAGAGGTTAATTTTACTAAAATTACAAGCACTTTTTAGAGCATACCTCCAAATAAAAACAAAACGAATATGAAAATAAAGTATCAACAATGGTGAGTTGTTGCAGAACATACTGGAAGAAAACTGTTCTAATCTGAAAAATAAGCATACCTTAAACTTAGGAAAATTACCATTAAAACTCCATATTAACTGTGGTACCATAAGCATTTCTTTAATTATATTCTTGACTAATAGCAGATAGATTTATTAGCTGATGTATTTATTTTGTGATTTTATACATTTTTATCATAATTTAATGTCATGATGTTGAATTGCTGAAACTGTTTCCATGTTCAGTAAAATGTTCAGGTTAAAATAAAAATAGTTATAAAATTAAATTTGAAATGTTCAGATTTATAGAGGCAGAGGGACAGACTATGCAATCAGGAATCAAAAAGACCCATCATTCTCAAAGGATTTTTACTTCTAGTCCTTCCAATTGTGATGACAATCTCACGCTCTTTTTTCTACTTATCAGACAGAATTATCACAGGATCACTTGTCTGTGATATACACTCAGAATTATAAGTATTAAAATGGTTAATGCCAGTGGTTATGCCCACCAGAATATTCCAGAAACACTTGCAAGCGTAAAAAGCAACTGCATGCCAGAGAATTAAGATTTTTGTCCCAAAATAATAGGACTGCATAATATTTACACAACAACAACAACAATATTACTTTTAGCTGTCAACAGACAATTCTTTAGGCAAATCAATATTCTGAGCCACCCTTATCTTACAGTCTTTCACATTTACCTTTTTGCTTTTTGCGAATTTTCTCAACAAGTGAACGGATCTGTACATATTCTTCCCACTCCTTACCAGGACCTGGGGTAGGGCTGCTGCATTCTGGAAATAAAAATGCCAAATGAAAATTTTTTTAAAATAAATTTTATTTATACGTATTTTTTTAACATCAGAGAAAAGGTCACAGTTTAACAGTAATTTTAACTGAACCTTAGTACTACTTGTCCTTCAAACATGTTTACACGGTGAACACTGTAATCTCTACTGTTATAAACATCCCATTCTTTGACATGCAATTAGTAGAGACTTTTGACATTTTTACAGCATAACTTACCTCATTTTATTTTTTTAATATTCTTTCAGATATAAGAAATATCAAATGTTTAAAAAGCTAGGAAGAAAAAAAAAAGGTAAACAACCAGACTGTTAAGTAGATAGTGTCTCAGATAAGACAAAAAAAAAGAAGTCTGTTTTCCATAATCCAAGCAAAGCACTCTGTTTACATTAGCCTGCTTGCCATCATTTTTGCTGTAATGAAAGCAGATATTATAGTGCAGAGCTTACCTTAAGTAATTGAGAAATTTGCTGGTACATACATTTGACCTGCCTAGTCAATAGTGTTTTCATAGATGCATGCATACTGGAAGGACAAGCAAAGGAACACTTCGCCAAGCTTTAGCTTTAGATTATATCCACAGTGTCTCTGACAATATTCTAAATGCCAGTGTGTGGATTTCTTGATCTAAGCTGCATAAACCCAAGTGGACAGCTGAAGATTACTTTGCTCAACCGATTTGAAAAATCTTTGTGTTGAATAAAATATGGAAGCCTGACAAAAAGAACAGCTGATACTTGTCTTTGCTTAGAAAATTAGATCTACATTTTATTTTTGGTAGCAAAGCAGAGGCCAATTGTAGCATAAGCATCAAACTGGTCTGCCAACTCCTTGTCTCCTCTTTGCAAGCAATGCTAAAGAAAAAGTCTACTTTTTCTGAGGCAACATTTGGGTGTGTCCAGGATATGAAAATCTGGACTTGGGTTTCAAGAAGTGTAGCTCAGCACAGTTACTAATGACAGTAGCAACAGTGAACAGTATTTTAGCACTATCATATGAAATCATGCTCTGCTCTTCATATTTACTAGAAATAATGGACAAGTTCAAAGTTCCTCAACAAGTGAAACAATCTCTGGTCTGTATATAAGAACTAAGCACTACAAAAAAGTTTCCAAACAACAAAAACAACCGCATTTTTATTGGAAAGACAAAAATATCAGTGCAGTTGAACTGAGTTGTATTGCTGCTTTCCACAGTTAATTACTCTTATATCAGTTCAAAGTACTACTTAAATGTTAAACAGAAACAG
Organism: Buteo buteo; assembly: GCF_964188355.1. NCBI lineage: Eukaryota > Metazoa > Chordata > Aves > Accipitriformes > Accipitridae > Buteo > Buteo buteo. The sequence goes on along the minus strand of NC_134176.1, from coordinate 14,719,191 downwards.
TGTAATTCTTGAGGTTTACAAGGAAAACATTTTTGACAAAGCTGCAATGTCATATTACCTAGAGTACACCAGTATTTATATTTGTGTTGAGATGTAAAGCCAAAAGCTGCCAGAAATATGGTATTTCCAATATATACACACATAAATAAGCCAATAATGGTATATACTAACAGATACATACTCTGAGACACATACTACTATCTTAAGCAAGCTGAAGTAGCAAGCTTGGCCACTTACAGGAAATTAATAGAAATCACTGGCTTTACTAAGAGAACAAGAGAATGTTTTTGAGTGGTCTCCACACCATCCCTTTTCTCAGAGAGGCATAAAACTGAAACTTACTTTGCAATAACTCACTAATTAGGTTCAACATTTCCTTTGGAGATACTGTTGCTGTGGCTCCTGTACCTGACTTCTGAGTTTTTACTCGGCTCTTCTTCCCCATCTTCCAACTAAAACAGATTAAGAAGCAAACTGTCACCAATTACTAAGAAACAAAATACAATAATGATGAGTGGACAAGATCATCTCTTATTAGTCACTTGAAAAAAAAAAAAAAAAGAGGATGAGGAGTTGTTTCTGGCACATATATATGTATAAGTATTATTTGCACAGACTGAACACAAGGCAACCATACAGTGCAATCTGAAGCAGTATTTCATGTAGTTACGCATATAATTACCTTAGGATAATTAGAATCTAGAAATTATATAGAGAAAAAGAAATAAATCATTTAGATCACTAGCAAATTCATTAGTTGTGAACAAATATTATGGATACCAATGTATCCAGGCTATACAAAACTAGGTTACTTTATCTCATGAGCTGCACTGTGGACATCAGCTGAATTAGTATTTGTGACTGCACTAAAGTGGTAATTCAAAATTAATCGAAAATTAAGTATTCTATTTCAAAATAAAATCAAAATATCATATGTATATCTTTGCAGCAGCTTCTTGTGGTTCAAGACAACCAGTTAAGGAAAACTTATTTTCAGTTACCACAAAAAACAGAACAACATCCTAGGCTGGCTTTCCAATATTCAGAGCCCCTTGTTCTCATGGAGGACTTCAATCACACAACATCTACTGCAAGGGCAGCATAGCAGGGTGTGAAATAGCCAGGGACGTTCTAGCACGCGCTGGGAGCAAATTTTGATGCTGGCACTGAACAGGCTTGTGCAGGATCTGGTTCTCATGAATAAGGAAGAACCGCTCATATATATGACAGCCAACAGCAGCCTTGGATGCGGCAATCATGAAATGGTAGTGTGAGATCTTGAAGCAGGAAAGGAAAAAAAGAAGCAGACTAAAGACCCTGGACTCACATCAGTAGAGCTGGGGCTTGCTCAGGGAATGGTAAGCAGATTGCCCTAGGAAGCTGCAAAAGGAGCCCACAACAGCCAGTCATCTTCCTGAACTCTCTTCTCAGAGCACAAAAACAAGGCTTCCCAACATGCAAGAAAATCAGCGGGCACAGCAGGAGGCCACCTGACTGTACATGGGACTCCTCACTGAATGAGCTCAAACAAAACAGAAACATATGTAAAGTGGAAGCGGAGACAGGCAACCAGAAGAGAACACAGATGCACTGTCTGGGCAAGCAGAGGCTGAACCAGGGAGGCCAAAGCTTGTCTGGAGTTGAAATTGAACACGGCTGTGAAAGGCAAGAAGAAACGCTTCTACAGGTACACCATCAGCAAAAGACAGACTGGAGAAAGTGTAATTCAGCTGCGGAATCAGGAAGCAACCTAGTGATGAAAGGCACAGAAAAAGTTGAGGTACCCAACACCTTGGGCATGGTCTTTACCAGCAAGCTGTGCTATCAGGCTTCCCAGGTTTCTGCATCTAGTAGCAAAGCTTGAGGGAGGGGAGAATCAAGTTAAAGACTATTTAGGTAAGCTGGACCTACACAAGTATGCAGGACCAGATGGGAAACATCCAAGGTACTGAAGAAAGCTAGCTGATGTCACTGGAAGGCTGCTGCATCTCATCTTTGAAAAGCCACGGTGATTGCCTATGACAGGAAACAGGTAACTTACAAATAAACCAAACCCACCAGAAAAGGAAAGTGGGGGCAGGAGGGGATAAAGGATCCAGGGAACTAGGTAATGGTCCATCTCACCTCATGCGCTGTACAAAACATAGAGCAAATCCAAAAGAGAAGCTATTTCCAGGTACAATGGACATGAATGTGACTGGGATCAGACAAGAGAGACTCCTAAAGGCAAACCGTGTACAACCAAACTGACTGCCTTCTGAAGAAATAAGCGGTTTTGTGGGCCAGGGAGAATCAGTGGTTGCCAGTTGCTTTGACTTAATCAAGGCTTTTAATACTGTCTTCCATATCATCCTGGGTGTCAAACTGAGGAGATATAGACTGAGTGGGTGGACAAAAAAACTCCCTGCACCATGAGGTTCAAAGAGTTGTGGTCAATAATTTTAAGCCTAACTGCCAGCTGGTTAAAAGCAGTATTCCACGGTGGTCAATACTGGTTAACGTCTTCATCAGATTTGGATGCTAGGACAGAAAGCACCTCAGCAAATTTACAGATGATACAAAATGGGGAAAGCAGCCAACATGTTGGAGGGCAGGGCCACCATTCAGTCGGACCTCAACAAACTGGACGAATTGGCCAACAGGAACTTTATAAAGTTAAACAAAGACAAATGTAAAGCGTCCTGCATTTGGGAAGGAAAAAATCCCTATCCAGCATTACAGCTGCAGACTGGACAGGCAGCAGCTCTGCAGAAAAGGCATTGGAGATGCTAGCAGACAGCAAGTTGAACATAAGCTAGCATGCACCCTTAAAGCAATGAAAACTAACTGTAGTTTGAGCTGCATAAGCAAGAGCATAAACAGCAGGTCAAGGGAAATAATTATTCCCTTCTGCTTGGCACTGGTGAGGCCACATTTAGAGTACTGTACGGTTTTGGACCATGCAGCACAGAAGGTACTGGCAAACTGGAGCATGTCCAGAAGGCAGTCATTAAAACAGTGAAAAGGCTGACACATGAAATGAAAGACATGATGAGGGAGTTGGGTTTGTTCAGCCTGGAGAAGAAAAGCAGCCCTGTACTGCCTTCACCTATGCAATGGGGAGTTATACAAAGGGTGGAGGCAGATTCTTCTCAGGCAAGCACAGCAAAAGGTCAACAGACAACAGTCACAAAATGCTGCAAAGGAAATTCCAAATAGATATAAGGAAACTCCTCACCATGAGGGTGGTTGAGTGCTGGAACAGAATGGAGATTTAACAGCGTCTCCAAGCAACCTTGGAGAATTTAAAAATTTGACTCGGCAGGGCCCTAAGCAACCTGATTTAACTTTGAAAAAGCAGAAAATTGAGGCTCTCGATCTCCAAAGGTCCCTTCCAATCTACATTTTTCTACGACTCTACATGTTACTGCAACTGATATTTTCACTTCTATATGGGCAGCCTATGTAGTCTATATGGTATATAATATCTTCCTGTACAGTATAGAAGATTCTATGTCAAGTTACTTCACAGTGAGAGGGGAGTCAGACACATTCAGGTAACTTTGGATATCTGAAAGACTTCAACTGCCTGAGTCATCAAGATCACTTCAGCCATAGCAGCCTTTAGTTATCACACACTACATAGTAAAATCCATAAATATGTTAAAAATCACTGTACAGAAGTAGTACTTTGGATTCCAGATGTTCTGAGCACTCTGTATATATAAAAGGGATCCTTTTATCCTTGGTCAGTGTAGCTAGCTTACCCAAAATGAAATGTTTCCTCTCATACTCTATCAAAAAGTTTTGTTCTTTGGCAGCTGGTATTAATACTGGAAAGTATCAACCAGCAGCTGAAAAGCTGCTTCTCCACACTGACCAAGGCTGAAACAATTGCAATCCATATGTTAAGTAACTGTATATGGCAGATCGTTTAAATACAAATGCTATAGGTTAAAAAAACATCTATTGGGAGAGGTACATAATCTGGCTGCTTTCACTTTCCTTTAAGATTAGAGCGAACAAGAAACTGCCAAGCCAAAGGCTTATTTTAAATAGTAACTTTGAATGATCAGGAAGCAAGTTAAGGTTAACATTGTTAACTTACTAAGTCAAAATTAAAGGAGCTCAAAACTGACTGAAAAGACACCACCTTGTAACAAAAGGGGGGGGGGGATCTAAGGCAAAACTATAAGGTGTTTTCAAAAAGGAAGGTAAACAAACCAAATTCTTTCATCTTCTGACACTAAACACAGTGCAAGGAACAAGACTGTCCCTAAGTATATGGAGACTGTAAAGTCCTGGGGCATATATTCCCTCCCCCTCACCCCCAATTTCAGCGCTCTCTAATGGATATCAGAGGCTCAAACAATGCATCTGCACTGCTTAATTTTATCAGTCCCTCTTGAGTTGCATAACTTACTTTCCCAATACAGTTTCCACCATTAAAAGCCCTGATGTGCAGGCTGGTAAGGAGAGACCCCACAGATTCAGTGTGGGAATCACACTGGCTGGTCACATCCCTTGAAGTTTGTAAATTAACACTGGACATCCTCTTGAAAGACATTGCACTACCACAAGCAATTACATTTGAGACAAGTTTTTATAACATTTTTCAGCTCATATGAAGCAGGGAGTAACGCTCATTATGAGATCCATGTTGAATTTATAATAGTACAAATTGGAAATAGTATCAATATAAATGGCCAACCTGCCATAATACAGTGTAAGACAAAGACATAGAAGAACAATACCAACAAAAAAATAACTTAGAAAAGTTTATTTTCATGGTCTTCCAAATTTTTCCTTTTTTTTCTTTTTCCTACTAATTTTCTCATACCTGTAAAAAGATAAACAGAGCTCTTGGTACAGGAGGCCACCTTCACAAAGACTTTATCTACACATCACCTATTCACTTGAGTGTTCCCCTCTCCCATATGCCATCCTGTTACATTTATTTTAGACCCTTCTTTCTTAAGAGAAATCAAGTTAGGTGGGTCTAATTGATCCAACAGCAGGTTAGGGGACAGAGCCCAAAATCTTCAGGGCAAGAGCAATGCAGTTCTCTGTTGATTCATATAAATGGTTTTCTACATTCCCTCTAAGCACAATCCCCTGCATCTTTAGAATCATCAGAAAATTAAAGCACTCGCATAGCATATTCCATGTTACAAGTTATAACTTATGATGACATATAGTTTATATCAATCAAGATGCTCGTATATATTAGGATAAATAAGTTGAAAAACTGAAATTATTTTGAAGGATTTTGATTTCTCATTTCTAAGAACAAAGTAGGTTTATTGACCAATAAATTGAGGAAAAGCAGTCTAAGTAAATGTTCTGTATACACAACTACCAAAATACTGCAGGCTTTTCTTTGCTTTTCTTTTTTTTTCTTTTTTTAAGTTGTATTTAGAGGAAGGATCTGCTTGGAATATAAACATTCGTTGGTAGATTTTATGAGAAGAAAAAACCCAAAGAGAACTATGCACATATTATACATGGAGACATGAAAAGTGCCACCATGCAATCAGAACAATGACACACCAAAACATGAGGCTGTATGAATATGGTACACAGCACTAAATTTTGAATTTTTGCCCATATGAAACATGTTAGTAGTGAGAACCTATTTCTTGCACTGAAAGCATTGCCAAGAGTTATGTCTAAAGATAAAGCTGATTTTAGAGTACGTGAACTTCAGCTTCCCAAATATGATGAAAAGAAAAATTTCAACAAAGCTTAGTATTTGCATTACTATCATAGGTGAATATTGTTTTAGAGACAAAAAAAAACCCCTCTAGCTGAAATCTGTTCTACACAAGTAAGAAGTTCAAGGCTAATACAAGATCTGCCTCATCTCCTACTGCTCAGATAGCAGGCAGCAAACATACCATAGGAAAAAAACAAGTTCAGTGAACACAACTCATTAGACTGATGGCACTGTGATCAGAAATGCATTTTTTTCAGTAGGATGCTACCAGTATGTGAATGTGAAATAAGCTCTGTAATTATCTTCACTCTCTCCTTTGATGCATGTATCTTGTTTAAACTATTGCTTCTTAGTCATCAGAATTTCTATAGAGAAAATATGCTGCATGCATGATTAAATCAGCAAGTGTCTCTCACACAAAAAAGCAAAACTAGTGGACGGGTATGTTGAGATACCTTTTTATGGAAGTATTTCCTTTTAAGGAATCATCTATCTTGATCAAAACTACTTTTTTATCCAACTCCCAATCAGAAAAATAGGTATCTACTTCCTACATATCTCCATTCACTGCTCAGTTACATGAAACAGATATAACTATTTAAAAACTAATGTGTCTGACAGCTGTATTGTTTAGTAAAAGCCATAATTTGAAAGGAATTGCTGTTATACATAGCTTTCTAGAAAACATTTTCTAAACACCAACCCAGTGGAGCTGTGTAGCATTAAAAAAAAAAAATCACGTATTATATATAATATAAAAATAGATTATGAAACTTTTTTCAAAATTTCTGAAAACTAACACACACATATAATATGATTTCACACTTGGCAGAAAACAGTTTAGTTGAGCAATGCTTTCTGTCATATTTAACCAGCAAATGATGAGTTATACTGATAACGAGACACAATACAGAGAAAATAAGTGTAGTTCCTTTATGAAACTACTCTTTGTAATTAAAATCACATTAATAAAATTACAGTTCATGAAACAGATTTTAGAGTTAGATTTCAATTCTACTGAAATCCCTGAAATTCCAAAAAGATTTGTAATGTCAGAAAAAACAGTATTTTTAAAATGTGAAATAAAATTTCAGATATTAAGCACCTTTTTTTTTGCAAGTGACTAAAACTATTGTTTAGAGAGAAAAAGTATGAGCCTGCTTCTCAACACAGCAATGAAAGGACAGGCTGTTTGCCAGTACATGCATGACAATAGAAGAAACAATATAAAATATAGCTGCACATGCAGAGAAAAACAAAACAAAAAAATCCTTCAGGACTGAGATGAACTGCAGACTTCATAAATATGTGAAGAAGCAGCAATACACATTTCAGTGGAAAAATGGTTTGGGCTTTTTTTTTTGCGAGTTTGCTTTTCTGGTTGTCTTCTGGTGAATATTTCTTAAGTACTATGCCATGTTTCCTTTCAAGTGAATGTTGTTGAAAATTCCTGAAAGCATTCTGCAAAGAGAGAGTACGCTGACAGCAATGATGAATAAGCTTGGTAACACACAACACAGCCACATTTCCAAATATAGTGTATCAGCTGGCTTGGCAAAAAGAATCATGCCAAAAGTGGCAGTGAGGGGTGTAAATGATCCATCTCCCTCCTCTAATACTGCTATCAAAGAGCAGTTGTGTTGTCAGACTTTGAACCTGTTTCAGCATCACACACAAATAATATTTTAATGAGCTGTAAAATATTCCCACCTTGACTTACAGCTTTAAAAAGTGAGCATGTTCACCTAACAGCTTTAGAAGGTAACCACAAGAAGTCTGTACAAAAATCCCAAAAGTACTAAAGAATTGCCACCAAGTGCATGTGTGGGTTTGGTTGTTTGTTTTGTTGTGTGTTTTTTTTTTAAATAAAAATAAAAAATGACTGCTTAAACATTTTAAGAAAGTTAATACTTATGGTATTAGAGAATTTGACTGCATCACAGGACCACATTTCCTTATGGAAGCAACACCAAGCTTGGATGATAAAATACGGATCTTCCCAAACAATAGTTCAGAAAATAATAATATATTTAATCATTAAAAAAAAAAAACCACCCAGCTTTTCACATTCACATGACCACCAAGAAGTTCACTGCAGCACTACCTAGAGCTGCAGTTAAGTTTGATAGAAAAAAAAAAATAAAATAAGGCACTATAAAGATACTTGCTTCTCACTCATTAAGTAAAAACACAAGCTTGCAACCTTTGTTACAAAACTGTGAATATAATCATTGTGCTAAGCAAACAGCATATTAAGTATTTAACTGTGTTAGTTTTAAAGAATTTATCCTACATCCTGCAAAATATATTAAGTCTGATTTCTTCTGGATGTGCATCTCCCTTTCTTATACATGCCTTTTCCAATGGTCTCAGAATCCCTGCAGTGCTCTCAATTACCCTCCTCATCTATTCTGGGACTCCACATTGCTTTCAGTTCCCTTCCCACATGACCTTACTAGCCAGGCAGCATCTTCTTTTGCAGGTTTCGATATAACTGTGCATGTTGGGCAAAAACATTAGCACACATGTTGGCTGACTAACAAACCAAACAGGCCAAGCAGATAAACTATTCTCAACATGGCTTTTCCTCTAGCAAGCAGACCAACTTACGTTTGAGTTCCCCTACTCTGTCACAATTGATTAAAAACATCCAATAAGTTGATGGGTGAAGTGGGAAGAACTGACCAGCAGACAGAACTGACATGCTCCTATAAGCCTTATTTGCTTCAGCTATTACTTTTTTACAGAGTCGTAAACTAGCTACTCAAAGATTTGCTGAGCTTTAACAATAACCACAGAGTTAGGAATTCCCAGAGCAAGTTATCTATTCAAGTGTAACTTTGCTTCAAGGACTCAGTATATTTCCAATGCAGTATCATAACATTGTATCTTCTTTAATTCAGAGCCTTGTAGATGCTAATTACATTATGTTCTCATTACATAATAGTTCCCACCCCACGCATCTTCTTGGCATATACTAGTACAGAAGGTGAGGGGTGCAGATCTAGAATCAGTATTAGAAGGACAGATACGGGTCGACAAGGGCAGACAAGGAGAAGACGAGGGAATTCTCAAGCCATGCAAAGAGCACGGAGAGGTGAGTATAGTAGGTGGTTGTGGGATATGTTCCCTAGCTGCATCGAGAAGGAGGACAGATGAGTAGGATGCACACAAACCAGGCTTGCAATTTTTTTTTTCTAGTTTGATTGCCTAGACTAAGTAATTTTCCCTTCTACTTCAGAGGGAAGTGTATCATCTCTTGTATCAACATATGTTGAGCAGCCAGGGTCTTAAGGGACAAGTTTAATGCTTATAGGCAATTGACAGGAGTTCTCCAATCTGTTTGTAGGAGAACACAATTTTACACTTGATATGACCAGGTTTACAGGGAATGTGATCTTTCGCTTCCACTGATCAAGTTGTTGGGTTTTTTTTCTCCTAAACTTGAATCTTATGACTGTGGGTAAAAAGATAAATACATTTTATAGCAAATAGAAAGCATGAAATCAAGAAGTGTAAGAACAGTGTGGGTGGAGGAAGAGATCTGTGATCTTTAAGAAAAATTCAGCTTATACATTTACAATGAACACTGTTTGCTTGTGAAAACCACCTACATCATGTCACTTGGAGACCACATTAACACTCTCATCACTCCTAAGGTATTAATCTAGATGTTCCTACTAAATAAATGACTAGTTTATCCCCTCCCCCTCGGCTCTCAATCTCTCACCTTTGCTGTACTCCACCCCTTCTCTTCTTGCTATTAATTCTCCTCTCCCACCACTGCCCTTTCCTTTTTCTTCCATTTCTTCATTTCCTCTATAAAGTTGCCCCAAAAGCTCTATTAAATACAATGCCATTGCAGTTCACTGTGTTTGTGTACTTTCTTTCTCCAGGATGTTTCTGTTCTTCAATTAAAGTTGTAAGCTCTTTTGGAAGTGGGACCTCCTGTGATTATAGAGTGCTTATAACAAGGCAGCCTTTTTTTTTTTTTTTAACAGGCTCTGAAGTATTGCCATAACACTGATGACAATGCTGACAAAAATAACCTACAGAAAACACTAATAAGATTAATGATAGAAAAGACCCTACTGTTTCCACTTTGGATTGCGTTCCACTTAAAATACAATGTAAATTTATGTTTCCCAAGAACTCCCCTTAGCCATAACCCACACTATTTCCTTCTTTAAGAGCTAGCTTTGATACACTTGCTTCTTGTGGCAAGATGTTGTACTCTGAAACAGTCCAATGCACAGCCCAGCAAATACAGAGTGCCCTAGGTTCTCGTGCTCTCCCAAAACAACTTGAACCGCTCAAATGCAGTTCCTTCCTGCTAGTTAAGAAACTGTAAACTCTCTCCTATATGAAATACAACAACTGCCATGCTTAGATTTTTCATCTGATCATCAAGTCAAGAATGCTATCTTCATTCTGCAGGAAGAGGGAGATCCTGGCAGACTGGTTACAGACTGCAATTTTCTTCCAGTTCCATCTTACGAGATTCTGCTTACCATTCCTCCCTCCTTTTCTAGTCTCTGCTCCCCAGATTCAAGACCTCATAAAGTCACAGGGTTTCTTCTTTATTAAAACACACTTACCACATCCCCCAGTATCTTCCCATCTCTAAACAGCAGCACTGAGCACCATCCACCATCTCCTGGAGGATTAGTGAGAACAGAAGTTGCTCTGCTCCGTTTCTTTTTAGAGTCTACAGTTTTCATCCTCATCTTAGTCTTCATTTGTCTTCTCCCTCCACCCTGTCTTTTACCAGAGGAAAAGTAACAGTGACAGCAACCAAGAGCAGTTACTTAGAGAGCCACAGGAAAAGCACAACAGAGGGATTTTTCTCCACTATGTTCACCCAGCTTCTTGTGGCCCAAGCTGCAATGTACCAAGCTTCCCTTCTTCATGAGGTTGTTAAGTCACCCAGGTCAGCTTCCTTCACAGAGAATTTCAGTTGTATTTTCCTTTCAAAGACCTGATTTAGCCACATGACCCATTTGTAATGGGACTCCGCACATTTCCTCTCTCAGGTAAACAAATGAAATAGGTTGTCCCTGTCACTTAACAGGAACAGTCTTCCTGAGATAAGCTCTCTGCAAGCCTCATGTTTTTTGATTCAAGTATTCCTCCCCACACCTTTTCTCTTCTTTCACATTTAGCTAGCAAACAGATTTTATCCCGTCCAGGAGGTAGGTACCTTTTACCTCTGTTTCTACTCTCTGGACTACTTGCTTCTCCCAAACATCTATTTTCTTCAAGAAATCTACCAAGCCAGTGGTTGTAAGCTTCGCTGTTCCTTAAAGTAGGCACAGTATCATATCAAAAGTACAATCATCTAAAATGAACTGATTAAGAATAAATTTTTAAACACTGAATGAGCAAAAACAACCAGATAAAAAAAGACTGATACTGAAAAGGTTTCTCAAGTTTTCACTAATGAAAAGAACTTACTGGTGAAAAAAAAAAAATCATTAGAAACATATGCCTACATTCTTAATGCTTCCAAAAGAATGCTTTATTTATTTTCCTACAGGATGGGTTAGAGTTACAGTATATGCATTTGTCACTACTTTAAAAACAGTTAATGTCAACTAAGTACATCAAAAACCATTGTGAGATAACATTTATGCTTTTGTACTTATACAGAAAAATCCAGCTCACGCAAAGCATTTGTTTTTCAACAAGATCCTGCTTCTACTTACTCCTACAGCTGGGCTGTTTACTAAGGCATAAGACAGTCGCATGATTGACTTGTGTTTCAATAAACCCAGATGTAAAACACATTTTGATTGTTTGAGAGAACACTACTTACATGTTTTATCCTGGAAGAGCTATTTGCTATGACTGTGTAATCCCAAAAGCAACTCCCTCAACATATACAAGAAAGTTTAAAAAGGTTTGGTCCACAAAAGGAATGAGATTAGTTGTTGTCAAGAGCTACCCTCCCAATGCTCACATAAGAAAATTTCCCCAAACTGTAAAACCATAAATACAGAAATGCTAATACTGCCCCAAATCTTTATTAGCCAGTATGTCATACTATGCAAGACTTATAGTTACTTTGGTTTTACCTATTATCCTGTACACATACATCAGGAAATAACATACTATACAATGTTTAATTTCAAATGTTCATATGCTAAGACATGAACTAGTAACTACATGCTACCTTTGCCTGTACTTAAACTGATTTGTAAAGCTCTAAAAATACCATACATTTGCAAAATAGCCCCTGTGATGGCTCAACACAACCTGTTCTACTTCCCATTGCAATGTGCCAACAATGCTCAAAATCACTTCAGTGCATCATTTCAGACACTAACTTCTTGAACCATGCTAGCATGCTCACAGTGTACTTACTTCACAGGGTAAAGACAGGACAGTCACTAAAACTACTTTATGTAACCTTCATATCAATGATGACTTATGTGATCAAGAACTAGGAACCTTTTATCACCGTTTACTGTATTTTGCTTAGAGACAGACTAAGTGACAACAGTAAGAAAATCAGTCACTGCTGATGACTATCAAGGCATGAGTAAGAGTGAAAATTCAGCAATACTATTTTAATAGAGGTACAACAAAACAGTATAGCACTCATTACATTGCCGCAAAGTGAACAACTAAGAGCAGAAGTTCAGTCCCCATTCAAGACAGCTGATATGCTTTGAAATTTTGACAAATCCTTGCATGCAATTAAAAACTTTAGGATGATGGTATCTAAGCACACATAATTTCTATGGGAACTGGTTTTTTAACCCAAAATGTACATTTCACATGGGTCAGCCCTTACTGCAACTGCTTTTCAGTTACTGAGAATCATAATAATTTTAACTACCAGAAAAGAGGCAGCGGCTCTTTAAAGGGGTAGAAGAACTTCTAATGAGAAGTTAATCCATTCTTCCATGTGCTACTGAAAAAAAAAAAAAAAGTGAGTCTAGCATCAGATACATATTTTGTATGTAAATTCTCTAGGGTGCACAGAAGACATTGGATGCATACTGGATATGTATTACTGCATCTCCTTCACATAACAGCTAGAGCAGAAGAAACTGAGCCTGGCTGAACAGCACAAAAAAATATGTTGGGTATCACTGCATAATTTTTTTTCTTTTAAGTCCTTTTTTAATTGCATTATAGTCAATGGCATAAATAATACAAAACTAGGCAATAACATATATTCCAATTAACTGGACTGTCTCCAAGGAAGAGATTTAAAGCTGAAGATGCTTAATGCCAAGGACTACTGTTTAATTGCAACAATAATTCCACCTAAGTGGAATGCCCTCAAGCAACCTAGTAGCAATTGGGCTCACGATTATTTCTATGCACTGAAAAATTCTCCTATCAGTTCTGTTTATTTTCTGTCTTAACAAACACCTTTGCCTACCCTCTGCTTTCTACACATATTGCAACTCCAATATGATTTACTATTGCCTGCTAGGCTGCTCCTTTCCAATCAGGTAATTATGTAGGGCCATCATACTGACAACCTACACCTCCAAACACGGCACAGGCAGCTGATCCTATAAAAGTGATCGCCACAGTTCCTGGGCCCTTCTAATGTAGCTAATCCACAAGTTGAAGTTTCCCCTCCGAGCAGCTAGATAATACAGATGTAACCGTACATCAGATACACCACGTCCCTCTCATTCAAAAGTACTTTCTACCCACACAGTCCTTGCAATACTTACATGAAGTGACAAAAAAAAAATCTTGCAAATCTCTCTAACGAAAAGGAGGAAGGAAAGATGATATCCAAGCAGAAAATGAGTTTCTACAAGCTTTAAGACCTGTTCTATGCTATGTAGCAGCATATGTGATTCTTGCCCTCAAAATGAGTTTCATTATACATTCATGTCTTGTAACAACTTAAATTAGCTGAATGTTTCAATACCACTGCTGGAACCAAAAAAATGCTTAAGGACCTATATTTGGACATTGAATTGACACAATTAAATTGTGCTTGAAGTTATAAATATCTGAATTCATCTACAGTTTTGTGTTGTTTCCTGGAATACCCTGTCCTTACAGAAGAGAATCTAAGCAGTTTTAAAATAACTGCTGTATTTTTCTCTAGCTAAGAGTGAAAAACAGCTGTTCCATCAAGCTTCTGCCCACAGCATATTAACTCCCCGAAGGTGTGCTCAGAGATGGTACTGCTGGCACTTCACCCCAACCAGCAGTGCTTAGGATCACTATCAGACCATAACAACAAAACACATCCAAATGGTACGGAAGTGTCTATTCAATGCATAATCAATGCCGAGGACTTCCATGCTGCAGCCAGGAACCGCAGTACAAACTAGTGCAAACAAGGAAAAGATAACAGTATGGAGAATTCCACTGGGTATTTGTGTGCCTTTTCTTAACCTTTCTAGAACATATGGAAATACCTATGCCAGTTAACGCACTTGCTGTTAAATGATGCTGTGTGCCTTGTACAATTCTGAAAGATGCCAGACAGCTCATATTGAAAGAGGATTGAGTTCATGGTAGTAGGGAAGAAAAAAAGAAGTTTGGAGTTGCACTCTACCCCCATGGGAGCGTGCTGTACTTTTTCACACCCAGAGAGTACACCAGCCTGCGTTCCTGCTGTGGGTATGAAGTGACATCAGCTAGCTGTATATTAAAAAAAAAAATAATAAAAAAATCACTGGTCATTCTTGGAAGTAATTAATCAGCATTACTATCATTCATTCCATATGTACCCACGTGAAGTCTGAGGAAAATTGAGCTCTCTGTTATGTGGTAAGGTCATGCAGTGGTTGCCAACATATAAATTGTAGCAGTGCACAGATTTACTGCAATGTAAGTGATAAAAAGAACAGCACCTCCAGAGAATTCCTTAATAGCTCAAAGGAAAAACTTTCCCAATAAAATTATTACAGACCTGCCCTGTGGCAGGTGCTAATGATTAGGGGCTTTTTTAGCTGGGGATCCCTTACTGAAGAGATCACAGCCCCCAAGCCCAGTTACGATTACACTTCAAGATAATGTAATTTTAGTGTCCTTGGAAAACACCCATGTCAGACCAAGCACTCAGCATTTCTAAATCCCAAGAGAGTACTACTTTGACAGTCTGGAGAGGAACTTCTGACAACATTTAAGTGCTATGCACATTGTAAAAAAAGAATTTAAGAAGCTTCTGCTATGAATGCCTGATAAGTGATGTAATTGAGGGCTTAATAACATTCGGAAACCCTTCCAAACTCACTTGCCTTAAGCCCACTCCCTATCTAGTGGTTAAAATGGTGACTATTCTAGAAAGTGTGACTAGAAGTTTCAGGCAAAATACTGGCAGTTTTCTGATGTTTTTATTCTAGACCTTGAAAACGAAGAAGCAGGTTACTCCAAGCTCCTTTTTATCTTCTGGCATTCATACTTGGCAACTTGAGCCCTTAAGAGTCTCCTCCATGTTTACTCAAACTAGTGATGCTGCAGTGGTTTGAAATAAGAAAGCTTTTAACATAGGCATTTACTGGGCTGTCAGGAACAAGAAAGATGCAGCAAGATTAAGTATTACTTGGCTTCATGCCTGAGCTTTCAGATGTTTGATAAAGTAATAACCAAAATGTATACAGACCACAGGGCACTGTAAACTGCCATCAGCTTCTCAGAATTGTAATCCTCACAATTCAGAGGAACTATAGTAGAACTGCTTGGTAGCACTTTTTTTTTTTTTTTTGTATGTTTGCAGGTGACAAAACAGACCAAAGCAGAAATATTTTGAACATTTATTTTAGTACACACATTAGAGTAAATGTATTGCCCCCTCCAGTCTCAGAACACATCCAGGAAGGCCACACCACTTTCTGAACAAAGCCCTCTTCTCTGTATTAAGGGAGAACAATTGAACAGCATCTTTTCACAAGACAACTGCCTCAAGTATGCTAATGCACTGCTAACATGCCTGCTGAAAATCAGCTTTCTTACCCTGACTTATTTTGATGCAAACCACTATCCATGTCACCAACCTATCCCTCTGATCCCTAGGCAGGCCATGCACCAAAACAGAGTAGGGCTGCCCAGACCCTACAAGTGATATTCCAAAGTGTTCAGATAAGGAGCTGCAACCATTTCTATAGTCCCCTATGAGCCCCTAGGAAGCCTGGATATCTCTTGCCTCTGACCCCTCCAAACTGAGACTTCAATGTTCTTATTTCCAACTACCTGCATTCCTATTTTCTGTGGGCTACCTCAGTTCTGCACAGCCAGCATAGATAACCTAATTTCCTCAGATTCCAACAGTCCCAGGCATCTGGAGATCCAGCACCTTTCAGCCTCATCTTAGACCTGCATGGCTTCCTATGCCGCAGTAAGAAGCCACAGCTCAAAAGGCAGCTAGAGCCCTGCCTCCTTCACCAGGAATACCGCTGTTTCTTCTTCTTCGGTAAAGGACCATGAACTGGAAATTATATTAACAAGCAAGCCACATCTGAAACACTTGCAAGATGATATTTATATCCATCAGCCCAGTGAAAATTTGTTCCTACCCAATATAATCTCAAGAACAAGAGGAAAAAGCAGTAAAATGACTCCTGACAAGAGTGGCTGGTACTGTTAATGTTCTGCTTCCTGGTTCTTGTAGCTGAGTTTCCTGCTTCCACAAATAGAACCACTATCTACTAGTCTGGCAAATTTCTAGATAGAGAGAGATGACTTCCACTCTGACCAGGTCTCCCTTACAGAACACAAAGGACAGAACTGAATATGAACACCACGACTATTATCATAAAGAAGCCACTCCTGACATCTTGCTGCAGGTGATATTGGTAAATCTCTATCCACCAGAGAAAAATGCACTCTGGGAACAGCAGTACTTTCTAAAACTAGACTGCTCATGTCTCATGCCTTAGGCCAGTGTGTTGCATACTGTCAGGGTAGAATTCTGCAGAAATGTGCTCAAACCAGTTTTTTTGTTATTAACCTGATCTGGCATTTCTGAAAGTTTTCAAGAAAACAGAAGTTTTACCTTCTGTAAAGATACAATTTTGCTCAAAGTTGCACAGAATTTTGCTTTCTTCAAGTACAACAGTAAAACCCCAGTAAAACAAATTAAAAGCTGCATCACTACACTAACTTCCCACCTCCAAAGTAGGGATACACTGTACCTTTAAGACCTTTGTTTACTAGAGTTTGCAAGTTTTTGGCTGCTCATATCATTATATGAAACTTTGCACTATACCTCCAAACCACTTGCAGATACCAACTACAAGACACCACAAAATAA
The DNA here is from genome assembly GCF_964188355.1 of Buteo buteo. Taxonomy (NCBI): domain Eukaryota; kingdom Metazoa; phylum Chordata; class Aves; order Accipitriformes; family Accipitridae; genus Buteo; species Buteo buteo. The sequence continues at coordinate 14,702,260 of NC_134176.1, read as the reverse complement.
AGCAAGCAGTTATTGCATTAGTCTATTGTTTCATTTTAGTCTTCTAAATGCCCAAACTCAAAGTGCAATAGGACAGTTTTTTATATTCAGGCATCAATTCAAAGATTTAATAAGCCAGAGAAACAGGCTGTACAAGCCAGGCATCCTACAGTGACAGAAGGAAATCACTTTATCTGTCATTGTCTTAAAAGCAGGAATTCTATTTTTTAATAGAGCATTGAGAAATGCAAAAATTGTAATTTCATGAACCCTTATAGAGCTCACTATTATTCCCAAGCATCAGCTGGGAACAAAGTGAGAAATAACTGCTTGAATGCTGACTTTTAGAAAAAGGGGCAGAGAACAGATACCAATCTGAATCTGACAACCACATGAAAACCCAACAGTCATTTTCTGCAACTCTAAGCTTTACAGTTATATCAGCTTCTTCACTGTATCAGCACACAAAGCCTCTCAAATTGGTCTGACAACATCCATTTTACTTGCTCCTGACTGACAGAATCAGGTGCAGCATACTCCAGAGGGAATGGATGCTTCTCTATTTTAAGGAGAGTTAATATATTAATATGCTATCAATGCAACTCTGCTTTGCAAAGTGGAAGATTAAACGCTGTTGCTGGTCATCCAAAGTAGAGGGCCATTTTTCCTTCTTCACCAGCCAACCCTTGCTACTTTCTGCAAGTCTGAAAATACTATTCCAGCAATCAAGTTCCTTGAGGAAAGAAATTCATCCACACAGTGCAGCTTTCTGCTGAGACCCACTTTATTTGAAGGCAGTTTACAAAGAAAAGATTATCCAGTTGCGAGATCATAGGTACATATACAACAGCCTCGAAACATTAAGCTATACCAGGAATATCCAAACCCAGGCAGTATTACCCTCCACAGTGAACAGCAGTAGTTATAGAAGTGCTGCTGGCTCAGAGAGGTTAGCAATGGAGTACTACAAAAAGACTGGTGAAATGTATTAGTCTCATCAAGTTCCTGAATCCTAGCAGCTCTAGCCATGCCACCTGGAAGCTCACAGACAACCCAGATGCCACAGTGTGTGCAAGGCAATGAAGCATTAACTCAGAATGTTGTGAGCCTATTTTGAAAAGTCAGTTTTGTTTATGTAAAAAAAAACCCAAAAACTAAAAATTGGACAAATGGGTCACAGGCTTTTAGATAAACACCAGTAACTATTTCTTAGTAAGACAGAATCACAAAATGGTTTGGGTTGGAAGAGACCTTAAAGATCATCTAGTTCCAACCCCCCTGCCATGGGCAGGGACACCTTCCACTAGACTAAGTTGCTGAAAGCCCTTTCTTCTCTTGGGGGTCCCAGAGCTGAACACAGTACTCCAGGTCAGGTCTCAGCAGAGTCAGGGGGAGAATCACCTCCTTCAACCTGCTGGCCAGGCTTCTTTTGATGCAGCCCAGGATACAGTTGGCTTTCTGGGCTGCAAGCGCACATTGCTGCCTCATATTCAATTTTTCATCCACCAATACCCCTAAGTCCTTCTCCACAGGGCTGCTCTCAATCCACTCATTGCCTCGCCTGTATTTGTGGTTGGGATTGCCTTGACCCATGTGCAGGACCTTGCACTTGGCCTTGTTGAACTTCATGAGGGTCACATGGGCCCACCTCTCAAGCCTGTCAAGGTCCTTCTGGATGGCATCCCTTCTCTCCAGTGTGTCAACAGCACCACACAGCTTGGTGTCGTCAGCAAACTTGCTGAGGGTGCACTCGATCCCACTGTCTGTGTCACCAACAAAGACATTAAACAGCACCGGTCCCAATACCAACCCCTGAGGAATGCCATTCCTCACTTGGACATTGAGCCATTGACTCTTTGAGTGCAACCATCCAGCCAATTCCTTATCCACTGAGTGGTCCATCCATCAAATCCATGTCTTTCCAATTTAGAGACAAGGATGAGGTGCAGGACAGTGTCAAATGCTTTGCACACGTCCAGGTAGATGATATCCATTGCTCTTCCCTTATCCACCAATGCTGTAACCCCGTTGTTGAAGGCCACCAGATTTGTCAGGCATGATTTGCCCTTAGTGAAGCCATGTTGGCTGTCACCAATCACCTCCTTATTTTCCATGTGCCTTAGCATAGTTTCCAGTAGGATCTGCTCCACAATCTTGCCAGGCACACAGGTGAGACTGACTGGCCTGCAGTTCCCCAGGACTTCCTTTTTTCCCCTTTTTAAAAATGGGGGGTGTGTTTCTCCTTTTCCAGTCAGTGGGAACTCCCTTGGACTGCCACAACTTCTTAAATATGACGGAATAGTGGGTTAGCCACTTCATCCGCCAGTTCCCTCAGGTCCCACAGATGCACCTCATCAGGTCCCATGGACTTGTGCACCTTCAGGTTCCTTAGATGGTCTTGAACCTGATCTTCTTTGTTCAACAAAAAACCTATGCAGATGCATTAAAGAAATGCTTTTGTATCAAGGGTTCAATTGGTAGAACTTAATTTATTAACCTGTAAATAGGTGCAGAGCATCAGCAAAGACTGGAAGATCTGAGCGTTTTATCGCTGGTTTTGAAGAATTAAGCCCAACTTTGTGAACTTTGGTATCAACCTCTATTCCATTCCATCAATAGTCAATGGAAGAGGATATTGATAACAATTCACTACATCCCAGTGAAAGTGTGGAAAACCAATTTTAAAAACAGAATAAGGTATAGTGTCTATCAAAGCAGTAAAACAGAACCATTTTGACAAACACCGAAACACTGCCTACACAAGTATTAAAAAAGTAACAAAAATTATCCATATGCTTAAACAGAACACTTTTACCTTTAGATGAAAGTTTTCAAAATGATAAATCATAGACTGTTGTATTTATATTAAAAAAGTAGCATCAATTGCTCCAACAAATCTTACATAGCTTCCCAGAACCAGAGATTTGATACAAGAGGATAACTCAGTATTTGGTAACTTGGGCATCCGTTCTTGGTTTCACAAAATATGCTCTAGTGGCCTACTACACTCACCTCTTCTAAGAGCATGCAATTGAAAACTGAAGGATGGAAAGAAAGCTATTGTGCTACTATTCCATCATTGTTAAGATCTGTAGAGAGGTGATACTTTTAATGATCGCTTCCTCCAAGCTCGGGAATGGTACATCCCTGCGCGCAGGATGTTAAGCAAAGGTAGCAGGATGCCTGCATGAATGAACAAGATGCTCATGACAAAACCCAAAGAAAGAAACAGAAGAGGTGGAACCAGGGCCAGGTGACTCAGGAGGAAGCAAGACACTGTTTGAGCATGCAGGGATGGGGTTAGGAAAGCCAAAGCCCACTTGGAGTTTAATCTGGCAAGGGACATGAGTATAACAAGACAGTAAGAATGGCTTCTACAAGTGCCTCAGGAGCTAAAGGAAGGTAAGACTAGGCAAGGTGTGAGCCTGCTGCTGAATGGGGCAGGGGACATGGTGACAAAGACATAGAAAAAAGACTTTGGTACTCTATGCCTTCTTCACTGATAAGACCTGCCTTCAGGAATCCCAGGCCTTCCCTGAGACCTGGTGTAAGGAAGATTTATCCTCAGTGAAAGAGGATCAGGAAAAGAAACATCTAGACAAACTTAAAAAAAATCTCACATAATCTCACATTGGAAAGGACCACTGGAGGTTGACTTGTCCAACCCCCCTGCTCAAGCAGGGCTACCTAGAGCCAGCTGCCCAGGACCATGTCCAGACTGCTTTTGAATATCTCAAAGCATGGAGACTCAGTCACCAGACAGTGCTCAGTCACCTTCACAGTAAAATAGTGTTTCCTCATGTTCAGAGGGAACCTCCTCTGTTTCAGTTTGTGCTCATTGCTTCTTGTCCTGTCACTGGGCACCACTGAGAAGAACTTGGCTCTGCCTTCTTTGCACCCTCCCTTCAGGTATTTATACATACTGAGGAGATCCTGCTGAGCCTTCTTTCTTTTCTCTAGGCTGAACAGTCCCAGTTCTCTCAGCCTTTCTTCATACGAAGAAAGTCCCTTAATCATCTTAGTCACCCTCCTCTAGACTCTCTCCAATAGCTCCATCTCTCTGGTACTGGGGAGCCCACAACTGGATGCAGTACTCCAGGTGTGGCCTCAGCAGTGCTGAGTGGAGGGAAGCTGTTGAAGCAAGTAAACTTGGAAGCCATTCCCAAACATAGGAAGGGCAACATGATTGGGAATAGTCAGCATGGATTTATGAAAGGGAAGTCATGTCTGACCGACCTTGTAACCTTGATGGGAGAGCAGTGGATGCTGTTCACCTCTACTTTAGTAAGGTTTTTGACACTACCATCACATCCTCATAGACAAGCTGATGAAGTACCAACTAAATAAGTAGACAGTGAGGTGGACTGAAAACTGGCTGCACTGTGGGGTTCAAGAGGTTGTGATGAATGGCACAAAGTCCAGCTGGAGGCCAGTCACAGTGGTGTACCCCAGGGATTAATACTGGAAGCAACACTGTTTACCATCTTCACTGTTGACTTGGACAATAGGACAGAGTATACATACATATTTGCAAATTATATAATTGCAGACACTAAGACACTGTTCACTTGAACTACCGCGAAGCAAATCTGCAAAACTAGATCTTTCAGTAGTCCTTGTCAGAAATATCTCAATACAAAAGTTCTTAAACGCAAAAGCTCCTTCTCTCAGTACTTGAAGTTATTATGGGGCTATATCTATAAACTTTGTCATCAAGTAAAGATGACAAAATGGCTCCAAGAGTGGCCACAAAGACAATTAATCCAACTCCCTAGAAGGCCTGGCAGGGGCAGGAAACAGCCTGAAACTCATGCTTGGTTGCTGCCATCCCCTCACCACAAAGTAACTCATATTCCCTTAAATTATCATCAGTATGGGCACACTGAGCAAGATCCAGCATATGGGAGGTACTGGACCATCAACACAGGTTCCATTGAAGTGGAAACCCACACATTACATCCTCTTCCCACTCCACTAGAACAATACCATGTGAAAACTTTGAGTGCTAGTGCTATAAAGCATTAAAGACAAAGGAAGATTCTGCTATTTCTCTTAACTACTTGCTAAGAAATACAGGCAGTATTTGTAATGTAAGCGACTTAGCTTTATTAAGTTGCATAATTCCATCACTGTATATCACATCCTAAAATATATACAAATATATATAAAAAGCAAAACCTGGAAATTGATCCACATGTAAGAGGCTAGAATCAGACTGCTAACACATGAGCACCACAGATGGACTCCCCTCCTTTCAGTGCAGGTTGATCACACTTAACAGAAACAACTGAAAAGCAACTGATTAGAACTGATACAGTTTACAGTCCATCCTCAGCCACAAAGACAATTTTGGCCTACATTAACACCCTGGCTGAAAACCATGGTGGTTCAAACACTGCTGTTCAGGTACTTCCAGGACAGGTCAGCCAATTCTACAAGATATTGGGAAGATACGCAGTTATAAAACAGGAAGTAGATACTAATCTGTCATCTCCTAATATATAACATAACAGCCTTTAACTTTGGGCTCAAAAAAACCCTTCTGAAAAGTAAAAGAAATCTCTCAAATTAGAAGTTGTATTCTGTTTTGATGCTTAATAGGATATTAGCAGCTACAGTCTCAGAAACATGCCTTTTGCTTTATGTCTGTCTTATGTATTACTTAGACATGACCAACTTCAGAGCATGTAAACACCTGTTCACATGTACTCACTGCAGATAAAACTGATCTCAAGCACAGTCATTCACATCTTGGCATGCTTCAGCCCAGACTAGAAAGACAGGTGGAATCCTCCCTGCAGCTGACAGGTCTGCTGCTCTAGCCTGGTAACAGATCCCAGAATTGAAACAGAAGACTTTGGTGCTAATTCTTCCTTACTTCAAAGAAAAAAAAAAAAGCATTATCAGACTTGCTGAACAGTATGGGAAATGGTAAAGGACAGACAGGGATAGATGGAGCAACTGGAATAGTCATTTGGTGGAAGAAATGCAGGCAAGAGCCAATGTAGGGCAGAGTAGCTAAAAACAGAAAAAGGGAGCAAAGAAGGTTACAGCAGAGGAAGGGCAAGAGTAAGAATGCAAAGCAATGTTAAAACACTCTTGGGCACTGAACCTGCCTTTTAATTACTACAAGCACAAGCCTTTCCAAAGTCTAGCTCCAAATACAGAAGACTAAAGCCAGACAACACTAATGGGGCATTTTTTACAGTACAATGAAGAACTCCTAGTGTACTTTATTTAGATTTGAGAGGTCCTTTCTCATATTTTCCACTTAGTAGTCTTGATTAAAACATTATTAAACATCTAAAACCAGGCCTAGGAAGCTGGAGTGTCTCTAATATGTTAGCTGGCAAAGGATGGCCAGAACTCAATTAATAATCCCGTTTGCTATAAAAAGCTGTACCATCACAGGTTTGCCAACATTAGCAGCAGTCTAAAGCATCTGGAAAAGAGGGAAGATTGAACCACTGCTGTATACACTGCATGCACCTACCCTGCAAAAAACAAACTTTATTAATCCCATTTTGGTTTCAGGTTAAGGAAAGAACGATAGTATATAAATATTACTGTGATACTGGGAAGAAGCCACTATGCAAAATAATATCAAAAGAAGTTACTAAAATCAGCTAAATGTTTATTTGATGCACTTACAAAAAAACACTAACTCCAAATTTAGCTAATTGTTGGGAAGCAAATTCCAAAAGACATTTAGTCTTATAATTACAATCAAATAGATCAAATACATCTTGACAATATTCTGAATTGGGATGCTCAAGATACTCCTAATCTACTAAAAAAAAAGTAAGTACTGTCAGTTTGACATTTTCCTCCACCCCTGCCCTGCAGTTGATCCTAGCTAGATACTAAATACAGGACTGCCTCATAAGTTAAATAAAAACTTCTGGTAAGAAATTATTAATTTGAAGGTAACAGAAAATGCTAAAGGGCAAAGAAAAATGGCTACATCCAAGACAACATCCAAAAGAAAAGTATGTATTTCATAATTACTATCACTTTTATCAGCTTGCTAAGTCTGAACTGTTACATTAATAACTATAGGCTTGTCCCTATGCCTGTCCACCTTCCATTAAAGCTTTCTTAGGCAGAAGGAGTGCTTCTTACTATAAACACCTCACTGATCTTCTAGGGAAGATAGCTTACTAACTATCCCACAGGAAACAATTCAAGCTCTTTCTTAATGATTAATAACCCCCTTGCCTCTATTTTGAACCAGCTCCTCAGACAACTATTTGACCAGAAAAGAAAAAATATTTACTCTTTGCAAAAAAGAAGCCATAAACAGACTGTTAAACTCTACCACTTTGCCAACCTACTTTTGTCATTTCATTTCTTTGCTTGAGTTTAGCTCCTACTGAAGACTCCCACAGACTTTTTGTTCCCAATTCCTTTTGAGCAGAATTAATTAAAAAACCTAACATACTGTTTTATTTGCATGTTTCTAAATATGTTCTTAATTTAGAAAATATTAACCTCACTTTATAAAAATATAACTCCTAATTGAGAATGAAGCAAGTCACTGACTTCAGTCATCAGCATGGACAGACCTAACAGAACAGCCCAGGCCTCCAAAAACACTCAATGCTTAAGCCATGGGCATTGTGATGCATCCTTTAGCAAGCACTGAACACTATGACAGACTGGTAGTAAAGATACAGATCCCCTGAGATCTCCAATACCCTTAAACTGCCTCTTTCAAAGAGCAAGCACTAGAACACTCATTTGCTGAAAACTACCCAATACATCAGTTTAACTGTATAATCAGTACCACTATGATAAAGTATGTAATACCTTAGATACAGTAGATGTGTCTAAGTTCATTATATTTATTACAATAAAAATATCATCAGGATGTACACTATTCCATGCAGACAAGCATAATATGGCTTCTTTTTAAATTATGTATAGTAATCAGGCCATCTCTAACTGGGAACAGTAACATACAGATTACAAATGATTTCAGAGTTTGCAGCATTTCTTCCCCCAACACCCTAAATCTATTTCTAGGCACACCATGCCAAGGATGTATTTTCAACTGTACTTCAACATATACTTCAATCCAGCTTGCTAAACATAACTGAAAGCTCTATTAAAGCGCAAGCTGGCACGCTTGAGTCTCTACCATATTAAATTACTTAACTGAGCAAAAATATCGGGAAACACCCCCGCGTTTGCGGCCATCATGCCATTCCCTCCAACGACTTGTACACTGGCTTACTATTTTATACCAGGAACCAGATACCGGACATGCAGAATGCTATAGCCGTTTACTCACCTACAAAATACTATGTTTCACTTTATAGTTACAAGCTTACACCAACAGAAAGCAGAAAACACTTGTGAGACATCAAGCTAATACTAGTAGCACTTTTCACAGAACAAAGCTGTCAGCTGAAGAGACAGGTGCTTACCTTACATGCTCTTGGAAGGGACAAAGGCAATTTGCTTTCAACTTTATCTCATGAGCAAGCTTAGATTCCAAGGACAAGTCCATCCAAAAGACCAGATACCAAGCTTGGGAGAAGAGCAGCCTTGAACTAAGCTGTGAGAGTCAACTTCCAAAAGGAAGAACCAAGCTCATCCTGACAGCCAAGGGTTGCCTTTGGGTAAAAACCCAAATGCCACTTTAGTTCAAAATTTAGGAAGTTGCTAAGAATTAAAGACAAATGCAAAGCACAGCCTCAGCTTAAGCAACTCTAAGCAAGTGTTGCTGGCTAAGAAGGAAGATGAAGAAGGGTTCACGACAAGTTCCGTCTCAGCAGCTGCTGTAGTAACAGGGGGAGGCTCAAACACCGAGGCTGTTTCAGGAGTAGCGTCCTCATATGTAAACAGTTTAAATGACAGTTGTCTTAAGAGTCAAAGATTTATTCGAACTTTAAAACCCACCTTTTTTCCTCTAAACAGGTTTAATCTCTTTACTTAAGCAGGTTGAAGACTGGCTGAGAAAAGGAAAGAAACCAGAGCACTCTCTTCCTGCCAGAGGAGGACTCTGAGGAGCCACACACCAGCAGAAAGGCTCCCGAGCCAGACCCCTGGAGGTACGAGAAGCTCTGCAAAGCTGAAGAAGTAGGAGTAGGGAGTATTCAAAACGTGTCACACACAAAAAAAGAATCACATCGCGGAGAAAGCAGTTTTAAGCCGTTTGTTTTACTCTGGTTTCTGATCAGCCTCTCGGGGGGGGGGGGGGACAAGGGAAAGGAGCGGGAAGACGCGAATGTCACCGCCTCGCTCACTTTAGACCTGGGTTGAAACGAGACCGACCCACCCACGGCGGAGCAGGAGAGTGAGCCGGCCGTGGGCCGCGCAGCGCACGCCGGCCGCCCTCGGCGAGGCGGCGGGAGGGAGAAACGCCACGGCGAGTGGGGAGCCGGAGCGCCGGCCCCCCGCTCCCCCCGCCAGCGGGACGGGGGCTGCAGCTCCCCGGAGCGGCGCGGGGCGGGGGCAGCCCCGCACGCGGAGGGGCGTGGCGCGTGGGCGCCCCGCGCGTGGGGTAACGGCCGCCGGGGAGGGAGGGAGGGAGGAGGCCAGGGCCGGGGCCGCCGCGGAGGGGAGATGGGGGGGGGGATGAAGGGGCGGCGAGGCCCGGGCCCGCGGAGCGTGTCCCGGGGCGGTGGGGGAGGGGGTGTCCGGAAAGAGTGGCGCCTCCCGCGGGAAGGGAAGCGGCGGGGCCGGCCGCGGCGGGGCGAGGCCGCCGGGAGGGCTGAGGGGAAGGGCCCGGGCCCGGTCCCCGGCGGGGCGGGGTGAGGGGGTGTCTCGCCAAGGGGCGACCGGCCCAGGCAGGGGAGGGGGCCGCGGGCGAGGCCCCGCCTTACCTCCCGCGCGGCGGCAGCTCCTGCCTCGCCTGCTGGGAGCGGCGCAGAGCCGGAGCCCGAGCCCCTCGCGCCGGACGCCGCTGCCCGCGGGTGGGGGGGAGGGAGGCGGCGGCCGAGCTCGCCCCAGCCCCGCACTCCCAGCCCGGCCCCGCCCGCCGGCCCCGCCCCCTCCGTCGCCCCGCCGACCACCATTGGCCGAGGCGCGTCCGGCCGGAAGGCCCCACCCCCTCCAGGACTCACGACGGCCAATCCCCAGCGAGCACCCCTTCTTCCCTTAAAAAGGGCAGACAGCTCCCCCATTGGCTGAGACTTAACCCACGCCTTCAGATTTCTATTGGCTTTCGCGACTTGCAGTCTTCTCCCTTCGGCGTTCTGATTGGCCTGCTCCAAGACCACGGGAGCACGTCGCCCGCCTGCTTCTCGCGCTTAGCAGCCGCTGAAGGAGCCGGGATTGGCCGGGCCGGGCCGGGGCGGGGAGGGGGAGTTGCCGCTTCTCATTGGCCGTTAGGCAGCAGGGTCCCCGTCCTCGCGCGCTATGCCCTCGTGACGCCGACGTGATGACGCACGAGCGGCCTGGCCTGGTTCCCAAGATGGCGGCGCGCAGGGCGCGGAGGCTGCGCTGTCGTTAGAGGCTTCTGCGCTCCGCTGGGCTTTTCTCTCCCACGCGTGGCCTGTGAGTGCGTCGCGCCTGCCCGGGGCTGCGGGGCGCCGGCGGCTGGGGCCGCCCGCCCGCTCTCCCGCGCCGCCCGCCGGCCAGAGCTGGGGCCTGGGGAAGAGGGAAAGGGAGCGGGGAGGCCGGGGCGGGGAGCGAGCGCCTCCCCGGGCACCGGCCGCCTCGTCTGCGGCGGGCGGGCGGGCGGGCCGGCCGGGTCTGGGAGGAGCTGCACACACCCCCTCGCCGGTTTGGGGGCTGCAGGGGACGGAGCTGGGCTCTCGGTCGGATGGTTCGTCTGAGGTAGGATGTAAAAGAGCAGGGATCGAGCTCCTGAAGTCTTGTCTGTGTTAATGGGGTGCGTAAGAACGCAGAAGAAAAACTTTTTATTTTTCTTTTTGGTCGCTACGGTTTGGATCGGGATGCTTGAGGTGGTTCGTTGAAGATGTTGTCGCGTTGGTGGTTTTTATTCCTGATTTTGTAATCAGAAATGCTTTCGCTGCTCGGAGAAGCGGGTCTCGTCGCTTCGGGCGATTTTGGTGTTAAGAGGGTTTTAAACCGTTCAGAGCGTTAGGAAGCAAAATAACTTGTAAGGAAGAAGAACCCTAACAGTCGTAAAAAAAAATAGTGCATTCTAGGTAAATGTGATGCGAGTGTGTCGTCGTGACATGGCACTCTTTTGTTGGGTCTGGAGATAGTTTTAAGTAGCCATTCACGTATTTGTGACAGAGTTTGGATTGGTCTGTGATCGGTACCATTAGTTGTGAAGGTTCTTCCAAAAACAACGTGGCGCAAGGATGGTTTTCTTTATTCTGAAAAAGAGAAACTTTTTGAATTTGAGCGAGATGCTGATTGCAGGCATCATTTTTCTGGCAGTTGATGTGATCTTTCTTCCGTTTTCAGAAGAGAAACATCTGGAAAACGTAACAGCTTAATTTTAAGTGTTTTAAGTTTGGGTCTTCCTCTGACTGTTTTGCTTAGAGCAAATATATTGCATCATACTTTAATCACTCTTTGTAATGCGAACATTTGCAGGTGACTGCAGTAATTTGTGCGTATTATCTGTAGCTTATGGAATTACAGTAAGAGTAGTTTTGTGCCTGAAAGAAATGAAGGCAGCAAGATAGTCTTCATTCTTTACATTGAGGCATGGCTGAACATCAGTCATAACTCAAAACACCAGAAAGTTGCCTGCAGAGCTTTGTGATGTAAATATACCTACCTGATGTGCTGGTAAACACAGGAGAGTAGCACACTCTTTGACTGTAATCAACTGCCTTGTTTTTTGACAACGTTAGATACCGCCTTACTTTACAGACTCACATCAGTTGTCTTGGTCTTGGTATGTGAAAGAACGCTACCTTTTTTTTCTTCAAGTAATACAAGTACAGACCACTTTACAAAGCTTTTTGCCAAGTGGTTGCTGCTATCTTACCAACCAGGGATATTTTCGGGAGACCAAGTATTTAAATTGCCATTCAGACTGACCTAATGAATGTGTTTCGTAGTTATGAACAGCAACTTGATCCCCTCCCAACTTTTCAAATCTTGCTGCTACCATCACTGAATTGCTTTTCCCTATTTTGTGGACAAAGTAGGTGAAAGTTGTTCTACTAAGAAGTATCAGATATTGTTGATAATGCATTCTTGAAGTTTCTTTATTAAGCAGATAATAGCAAAGATAACCTGTGTCTATTTCTTTGAATTGATTTTGCAGTATATGGGGAGGATTAAGGGCAAGGTTAAACATTACTTGTCTTTGAGCATAGAAAAAGTCCCTTCCAACGGGTAAGACTAAACACTATTCGTCTTTACTCATCTTTGAGCGGGGAGGGGGAAGTCCCCTCCATTTTTAAAGAAATCGTTTTGTCTTTTCTTAAAGGTCCTGAAGCGACTATCTGAAGACTTCATTTTTGAAAACTTAAAAAGCAAGAACAATTCTGTTTTAATAAATGAAGGAGAATAAAGAAAATTCCAGCCCTTCTGTAAACTTGGCAAACCTGGACCATACAAAGCCATGTTGGTACTGGGATAAGAAAGATTTGGCACATACACCGTCACAGCTAGAAGGGCTTGATCCAGCCACTGAGGCGCGATACCGCCGGGAGGGGGCCAGATTCATATTTGATGTGGGGACACGTTTAGGGCTGTATCCTTTAAACTGATGTTGGTATGAAATGTCTTTATGAATGGGAGTTTTCAGAATAAAATGTACAAGAAATGTCATGTGTTTAGTTAGCTGTTAAAATGTTTCTTAATCATTAATCAAAAATCTTTTTGAGTTTACTTGCCTTTTGATGTACTGTGTTCCTACACAGTTTTTATCCATTCATTGGATAAACAAGGTTTCAACGGAACCGTTTTAGCAATAGAGAAGTAAGGTGATACAGACTTGCCAATTAAGGATAACTTTTGGTAGTTAGGGAAGTCAGTCTCTTACTACATTAATCTACGTAACTTCTCAAATTTTGCATTTTGCATTCATTTGTCTACCTATTTTGAGGTATATATCTGAGGCTTCTAACCTCTGGGGTTTTTTTTTAGATCAGGTTGGGATTTACAACTCTGTATATATTAGTAAGTTCTCCTCACTGTCCCACTTTCTCACAGACTGCCACTTAAACTTTTTGCTTCCTATATTCCTATGCTTCTTTTAATCTTCTCTGTTCTTTGTTTAATAAAACCTGTTGAAGATAAAATTTTACTCTTCTCCTTAAAGAGAAGAGTAGGGAGCATGTTCAGATTTCATTTGTATTTGTAGGTGTGAATAGTTAGTAACTTTCCTCCACACCAACACTTCAACGTGAAGTGATAATTGTTCTGTTCCTTCAAAATACCTGCTGCTGGTTTTGACCTTCTCTGAAGAGGTATGGTTTAACACAAGGATGACATTGTGTGGATCCTGCTATAAACATGATTGGGACTTCACACGCTTCCAATAAATGCTTTAGATATCAACTTCATCTGGGCTGAATCATAGTATTTACACAGTCTTGAGGGGTTTTGTGGCTTTTTTTCTGAAGCTCCTGTTTTACTTGCCGTTTTTTCTAACTGGTCATTGAACAGACAGTTAGTTACTTGAGGTACTCGAGACAGCAGAATGTATCTTTTCCTTTGTGTATGTTTGGTTTTAAATTTGGTTTGTGCCCTGTTTGAAAGTCCTTATTCTGCACCACAGACATTATGATACTCTAGCAACCGGAATAATTTATTTCCATCGGTTTTATATGTTTCATTCCTTTAAACAATTCCCAAGATATGTAAGTATTTACAGTATTGATGACAATACAATGATTGCACTGGGCATGGACTATTTGAAATGGTGATAAGTCACTTGGGTACTACTGCTGGCCACCACTCTGAATGATGAAAAATCAGCATTTATCTTTTGATCATTACAGTTTAAAATACACTGTTCTTGCTTGTTTACACATTTCTGTTTATGCTTAGAAGCATATTTATATTGACATTGCAGTTATGTCTTGCTGATACCGTTCTTTAGAAAGAGTAACAGCTATAGTTCTGGTGCTCCTGTATTGGCTAAAAGAAAAAAAGCAGTGTAATACCATCTTAAAACTGCTTGACAGACTATGCTGAACCAGGACAAATTCTTTGGGTTTCTGACCTTGAAGTAAAGTTGTATAAAATGGACAGTCCTCCAAATTTTGTATTTTTCCTTTGAGAAAGTACAAGCTTAAATTAACACTAAAATAAAATCAGAAATTAATAAGCTAATTAAGTCTTTCCTGGGAAACTTCTACAGAACTGTTAATGGAAACTGACAGTGCTTTTACAGTGCTATACTGTATTGCACATCTACATGCAGACAACTTTTTGAAAGCACTTTTTTTTTTAGGTGACAGGAGCCTGCTGTCTCTTCCTGGCAGGAAAAGTCGAAGAAACTCCTAAGAAATGTAAAGATATAATTAAAACAGCTCGTAGCTTGCTAAATGATGTACAGTTTGGACAGTTTGGAGATGACCCAAAGGTAAAAATACTCATGTTGAAATTTATTTAATCTTATTGTACTCCAGCAAAGTGGCATACATTCATTAGAGCACTAGCTGATTTTCAGTTGTTCTAAATAAAATTATATGTTCAGCATGCATTTATGGCTCTTTTGGGTAATGTGATAGGTAACTACGAAAATAATTCTTTCTAATACAAGTAGCTATGGGAGCCTACTGGGATAATCCTTTGCATTAAAAGTTTACGTTTGATTTCATGTAAATTCTGGTGTTATTTTGGAAATTAAAGTAAATTCAAGTAATTCCGATCAAAGCTGGGAATGTCATCAAGACATAAACCGTATTTGACAGTCTTAATGTTGTTTTAGGAAGCGATTAATGGCAAATTTTAAGTCAAGTAATACAACTACATCTCAAAAGTATTGAGAAACTTCCTGTTTAGAGTATTTGACTTAGCAAAACTATGGTTCTCTCAAAATTTGCGTATTATAAATAGCAGAAGGATCTGAAACTTGGGAGAGAAATGTGGTGAGAGCTTACCGTTTTGTTGTGATTTTGTATGTTTGGTACTTTTGTGCTGTGTCTGGTTCAATTCTTTCCTCCATGGAGTGGAAGGAATTTTAAACACCACATCCCCTCTCCTGACAAATAAAACTGAAGAAAAAGTATCTGGGTTTAAAATAATCTTTTAAGTTGGAGAGATTTCTGTTCTCCTTGGAAACAAACCCTAATCAAGCAGAAGCAAAGATGTTTGCCTGGAGATGCTATGCAGTCATGCTTTATACCAGCATAAAATATTTGTAAGTAAAAGAAGGAATAATATTGTGGTTACCTTGTAACATTCTCTAGGAAGAAGTGATGGTTCTTGAAAGAATCTTACTACAAACAATAAAGTTCGATTTGCAAGTGGAACATCCATACCAGTTTCTTCTCAAATATGCCAAACAACTCAAAGGTAAAACATTACAGGGTGAGCAAGTAATGCCTGTTATTAATTTTCAAAAATTAATGTATATTAACAGTGCAAGAATATTCTATTTCAAATTGTTTGTCCTTCCTAATTTTATTTCTTACAACTTTCCTGATTGTTTTTCAGGAGACAAAAATAAAATTCAAAAACTGGTTCAAATGGCATGGACGTTTGTCAATGACAGGTAAGATAATTCTAGGAAACCTTTTGAAAGTGAAATACTTACTGTTGCTTACTTTATTCTGGGTTAGATATTTCTTTGACAAATGTTTATGTTTTCTGCTTATTATATGTTTTCTTTCTTTCAGTTTTTCTTTGCATCATTGCCATGATAGTTCCATTGAGCAGGGAATCTAGGATTAGTATAGAAGGAGACCATTAAGACCTTTGCAATTTTGTGGTAATGATTTAGTGCTGTGTTAAAAAAAAAAGCTGCTGTTTGAAAGGGCCAAACCAAATTATAGATCTCTGGGATAGAAGCTGGCTTCTTGCCCAATCTGAGATATATGTGGCACATTCTGACACAGGAAGGTAACTTCGCAATTCCATCATGTTCGTCAATGGTTTTTTGTTTTTTTTAAAGCAATGTTTTGGTAATAGTAAACTAGCCATTAAATTCAGTGATGAATACAGGTTTTAGCTCTAGCTTTAAAGTTTCTTGAATAATGGATTTGCAATACAAGGATCGCATCAATTAATAGGAGTGTGTGTAGAAGCATTTTTCATGTGTTGGAAAAAAAACCAAAACAAAATGACTTGATACACTTTAGTCTTGATAAGGAGGATTCTACAGAGCTAGGCAAGTTAATTCACCAAGGACGGTTAAATGTAATTTTTAATCTCCATAGCAAACCCTTAAGAAAACATGTAAGTGGCCTGACTATTCAGAAATGCTAAATACATTGCTTTCAGTCATACCTACAGCAGCAGAATACCATTAAAAAAGAGTTGCATTTTTATTCATATGCCTTATTTGAAGTAGCCCCATGTGGGTCCAAATTCTGTAGATAGCACCTAAACTCTCCAAATTAATTTGAGCAAAAGGTTGCTTAGTGAGATGTTTACTTCAGCTGCTGTCAGTCTTGCAGGTGATGATTTGACAGGTGGAACAAAAATGTGGCTTGACTGTCACTGTTAAGTTTGTCAGGGAAAACTTAGGTTATTTATCCATCAAACTTTGGACTGTACTTGGAATTAGATGGTGTTTAATAATTGAAGAAATTTAATAATTAAAAAAGCTGCACTTCAGGAAAACATTAGTATGAAGTTGGAGTGATTGTTTCAAATAATACTTATGTCTGTTTTTGAGAGGCTGTCTTGTGCTTACTTAATAGGCACCACATTAGAAGTGTACTTGTTTTCTAGGATCCTGGGAAAATAATTCTGTACTTTGCAGTACAGGCCTTTAGAATAGGGGGTTCTCTGTTTATGCAGCTGCAGTACACCCCCCAAGTAAATGTCATAAATTAATAATAAGAAAACAGTGTTCTAAGAGCTAGTTCTTTTGTCTTTTACTGTTTACTGCTGACCTGATTCTGCCAGTGTTGAAGTATCCCACTGGCCTTCAGTTACATGTAGCCCACTGGAGAGAAAATGGATTTAAACCGCTGCCTAGGGTACTATTTTGATGCATTTAAAGACATAATAATGAATTCATCAGTCAATTTGCAGAAACTTAACTGGTGAGCTGGATCTAAAATTCTTTAAGCAGATCCTATGTTACAGAATCTATGGAGGAAAAAGAAAGAAAAAAGGGAAAAACAAATTTTGTCATTTAAAATTAATATCAGGAAACAGTAACTGATTATGACAGGAACTTAGTCAGTCAATGTCAGTAATACCAATAATATCAGTTATTTTAGCATTAGCTTTAACAAAGGCTTTTCAAGAGAACCTTTTACAGTTTTTGCAGCTTGATCTCAAACTTGCGTCGTGCTTGACAAGTTGCTTTACAAGTTCATGTTGGCTGTTCTGTGGGGGGGGGTTGGGTTTATTTAGTACTTGTTTACATTTTATTGAAAAATCTTTGGACGCTCTTAAAATGCAGATGTGGGCATCATTCCCCAACCAGTGTAACGCAGTGACAGCACAGTTGTGTAGCAGCAAACATGAATGCTGTATTTCGTTAACCCTACAGGTGGAACTACAGTGGAATGTAGCTGCTCAAACCTGGAATATAATGCTGTCTTTTCCCTCTTCTTCCACACCCTTATAGTGTTAGGTTTTCTATTTTTAAACTCCAAACTTGATGTTCCTATGTGGTGTATTGCTTCTGTAGGCATATCCCCTCTGTATTATCTGTGTAAAATTACCTTGTTTCATGATAGCAATAGTGCAGAAACAGTTTAGTTTTGTAAACTCTTTTGCTTAACAAGGCTCTTAACATCTCAGACAATTTTAATTAAAGTGTGGTGGGATTTTTTTACCCTGTTAATTATAGCTGTCGTGCATTGAAGTGTTGTACTTTGACAATCAGAATTGTCTTCAGGGTTGTGTTTTGGTTTTTTTTATATTCCAGTCTCTGCACTACACTGTCACTACAGTGGGAACCTGAGATCATAGCTGTTGCAGTTATGTACTTAGCAGGCCGTTTGTGTAAGTTTGAAATACAGGAATGGACGTCAAAACCAATGTACAGGCGATGGTGGGAGCAGTTTGTCCAAGATGTTCCTGTTGATGTACTGGAAGGTATGAAAAACATTTGCCATAAACAGAGAGGAGTATTTCCTTTAACTGTGTGACCTAGGTCATAAGTAAATGCAAATTGCTTTCTTTTTAGGTTTTAGTAAAAATAATCACGTGTAGAGTATGTAACTTGGATCATATGTGCTATGCCTTAACTGGGTTTTAAATTAAACTTATTAGATGGGCTTAGTCTGGAAGCTTATTTAGTTATCATGATTAGTCTTCTAGTCAGTATTTGCTTTATGACTTGTTTAGTTTATAACACGGATAATTAGCTGCTAAGTTGTCATGGTGTGCATTTTCTTATTTTTTAATTATTCCCTTCTCCCCATTTTAAATAAGCAGCTCTACAAACACTGGAACTAATGGAGCCTGGTTTCCAGTAATTTTCTCATTGATGATTGACCTCTTTAACCAAATTATGCTAGGTTATTAGGGGTTTTTTACGGTGTACCACGACTGAGGGACAGATTGTGGGGATGAATTCTGGTGTGTGTGAGAATTCTGGCAGGGGATGAATTATAGATCTTTTTCATCAATACAGATATCTTAGTACTATTCCTTTTGTGTGTATACATTGCTCATATTTACCTGTTGCTTGCCCTCTTGAGGGAGAGAACCCCAGGAAGTTAATAAAATAAAGCAGGACCTTTCTTGACTCTTGTTAAGTAAATTGTGGTTATATGGCCACTAATTTGTCTTCATTAAAATTTTTAATGACTTACCTGGTACAAATGTCAGGCTAAGCATACTTCTAGTTCCGTAAATTGCTTTAGAAACCTTCTTTAAAAATCGATGCATGTTACAATCTGGCATTGGGTTCTATGGAATTTTTAAGTGAAACGGTATGTGTTGCTGTTCAGGTGGTTTGGCCTTTGTTGCTCTTACAACTTTCAGGTGAATACCCTACAGTTCTGATGATTTCTTAAATGGTTACCTGTTCTGTTTGTATTACAGTTTTTTTCAGAGTCCCTTCAGTTTCTGATAGATCCGCTACTGAATCCTTGTCAAAGAGCGTTGTAGAATGGAATATCTCTCCAGTTTCTGCTACTGCATTAGTGAATGTTCATGGAAAAAACTCATTTAGCTTTTCTAGAAAGGTTTTCTTTTCCTTGAGTGCTGCTCTTGCACCTGGTTATCAGTTGGTCCTACACATTTTCTTACAGACTTTTAGCTCCTAATGTGTTGGAAAAATAACTTAGTACTAGTCCTTTACTTAGTTTCCTGAAACTTTTTTGACTGGCCTAACTAGACATGTATGTTTTAACATACAATCTTTCACCCAC
Source organism: Buteo buteo (assembly GCF_964188355.1). NCBI lineage: Eukaryota > Metazoa > Chordata > Aves > Accipitriformes > Accipitridae > Buteo > Buteo buteo. The sequence continues at coordinate 14,682,890 of NC_134176.1, read as the reverse complement.
TTTCTTACTGTATTACTGCCCTGTTGTTACATGGTTACCTGGCTCTCCAAGCACACAATAATGACATAGAGTGTATTAATACCAAGACACTTTGTTCTTCTTCTGGAAGGAGTGCTATAGAATCATAGAATCTTTTGGGTTGGAAAAGACCTTTAAGATCATCAAGTCCAACTGTTAACCTTAACAGTGCCAAGTCCACCACTAAACCATGTCCCTAAGCACCACATCTACATGTCTTTTAAATACCGCCAGGGATGGTGACTTAACCACTTTCCTTGGCAGCCTGTTCCAACACTTGACAACCCTTTCGGTGAAGAAATTTTTCCTAATATCCAATCTAAATCTCTCCTGGCACAACCTGAGGCCATTTCCTCTCATCCTATGGCTAGTTACTTGATAGAAAAGACCAACACCCACCTCGCTACAACCTCCTTTCAGGTAGTTGTAAAGAGCGACAATGTCTCCCCTCAGCCTCCTTTTCTCCAGGCTAAACAACCCCAGTTCCCTCAGCCGCTCCTCATAAGCCTTCTGCTCTAGACCCTTCACCAGCTTCATTGCTCTTCTTTGGACATGCTCCAGCACCTCAATGTCTTTCCTGTAGTAAGAGGCCCAAAACTGAACACAGTACTCGAGGTGTGGCCTTGCCAGTGCCAAGTACAGGCGGGTGATCACTTCCCTGCTCCTGCTGGCCACACTATTTCTGATACAGGCCAGGATGCCGTTGGCTGCCTTGGCCACCCGGGCACACTGCTGGCTCACATTCAGCCAGCTGTCGACCAAAACCCCCAGGTCTTTTTCCGCTGGGCAGCTTTCCAGCCACTATTCCCCAAGCCTGTAGCGTTCCATGGGGTTGTTGTGACCCAGGCACAGGACCTAACATTTAGCCTTGCTGAACCTCATACAGTTGGCCTCAGCCCATTGATCCAGCCTGTCTAGATCCCTATACAGCTATATATTGTTCAGCATAGGCAGAAGAAACTCAGAAATGCAAGTATAAATTGAAAAATAATCTGTTTTAAAAAAGTCAAGTAATATTTGCAATGAATTATTCTGAAGTTGATGTCCAGTAAAAAGCTTAGTTGATAATTGTGTATTAAATATACACTTGCATGTTAATGGAGGTATAATCTTTTGGATTTTTTTTTTTTTTTTTTTAAGACATCTGTCATCAGATCCTGGATCTATACTCACAGGGAAAGCAGCAAATGCCTCATCATACTCCTCACCAGTTGCAGCAGCCACCATCTCTTCAATCTACACCCCAGGCACCTACAGTACAGCAATCACAGCAGTCCCAGAGTTCAGAGCAATCACAGACTCAGCAGCAAAAAGAGTCACAACAGTCAGCACAACAACAGCAGCAGCAGCAGCAGCAAACACAAGCACAGCAATCTAAAAAGCCCTCTCCCCAGTCAAGTCCTCCTAGACAGATTAAAAGACCAGCAGTAAGTTTAACTTTGAACTTTAACTTGTGTTTTATTTTCAAGCTGATCTGATGTCCAGCTGATTTAAAGGCTGCAGTGTGCAGCAGACTGCGGTTAGCTTTAAGCATGAGCCTAGTAATTAATTTTGTGTGGTAGACTTCTATTGGTTATGTGGCAGGTATGTTAGTGTAGAACAGCCTTTCCAGTTTTGGCATACCGCATTCTTACTGCACTTGAGGCAAAACCAGTGGAGACACTTTTAAGTCAGCATGAGCTATTAGGGTTCTAATTGCTTGTGGTTCTGTGCTATCAAATTTTCTTGTTGCTATTAAGCAGGCTTGTTTTAGGGAAGGCCTCTTGTGCCATACATGAATGTAGAGATGTGCACAGTGATGATGAAGACATTATTCGACTCTCTGGTCTTTGATTACAAATGTAAGAGAATGGTGACTTCTAAAAGTATGTCAAAATTCTTAGAAAAAGTCTTTCAAAATGATCAAATAACAGTGGAAGCCTATAAATGCATCATACATTAAAGTCTCACTTTGTATTATCACCTCATCATTGACAATAAGAAGGTACACTGGCAGTTGGATAATATCACAAGTACTCCGAGTGCTTTTCCACAGTCATCAAGTTCAAATGAAGCTTTCAGACTTTAATTTACACTTTTTGTGGTTTTTTTTCTCACTTGCAAGTTATCAAAAAAAAAAAGCCTTAAAGTGTTACCCAAATCTTCTTGCATGTACTTAGTAAGAAGAGTGCCTTCAGAAGTAAAATCTTTGCAACAAGTCCATTTAGGAAGTAAATTCTGTACAGCTTTTACAGCTTTTGCTCTAATTTGTAATTAATGCATGCCCAAACCAGAGAACAGACATCAAGAGGAAAAAAAAACCCAAACAAAACCAAAAAGCCATGAAAAAGCAACAAATGATAGAATGAAATGGAATTGGAAGAGTGCGGCATCTTCATAATAGTAGCCTCCCAAAAAAGAGAAAAAACGAAGTCTGTAAAACATTGGTCTTGTAGTAGGTTATATTTTGCAATTACCAGAGGAAAAAAATCTGCACTGAAATACGTAGTTCTTGCACTGAACTTTAGAGTTATTCAGCATAGAAAGCTGATAAAATGTGTTAGTTAGCTTGAAAGTTGGGAGAGCTCTTTTCTTATTTTTCTTCAGCAAAAATGTCTGGGGCAGTTTGGCATATCAGAAACTATAAATAACGATTTGGATTTTTCTGCGTATGTCCATCTGACTGTAAGTTGTTATGAATGCTTGTTCATTCATGTGAAGGCTCTACCTCTACAGTACTACTGATTTCACCTCATCCCATGTGTTAATGAGCTACCTCATGGAAAAAAGTGATGCCTTTTGCCTGAATAGTATCTGTTGTTCTTTAACAAATGCCTCTGGTCAAGCCCTCAGAGCAACTTGCCTTTTCTTGAAATTAAGTTTGAGGTTCATCACCTCATAATTAAGGAAGTGAATAGTACAGATAAAAAGGTAAGTCCTGGTGCCCTGTAGGCATCCAGAAAAAATAAAAAGCAAAGTGTGACTCAGTAGGTTTTTTGTAGGAGAACAGCACAAACAGCATGAATTTGAGAAAAGCAAATGATCTGAAATCTTTCTTTCTCCAGAAAGCAGTCTAGGAGAACAAGACGTATAGTGGTTGAAAGATTTACTTGGTGCTTCTAAAATGTTCTTCAGTTAGATGTACCATAAACCTTACTTAAAATGTTTGCCCCATTCTATAAATAGGGCTTTGAATGACTTGTTCTTTGGTTTGTACAGAATATAAATACACTTTGTTCCTGGAGGCCAGATTTTCCATTTACATGAACTCTTATAACTCCATTACGTTCTACTGAGCCAAGCTACTTTCAAGCAGCTGAGGCATTGGCCCATGACTTACAGACCCATACCAGATGTCTAAAGCATCTGCAGATCCTCTACATCTCTGGTGGTGAAGAGCACTTGAACATTCAGTTGACTTCACTAAAAATATACTGGTGAATCATTAGATGTAAATAATATATTTAGTTTGATTAAACTAGAAATTGTTAGTGGGAACAATTTTAATGCACATAGAAACAGCACTAAAAGAACAGTTCTCTTGTGGTATGGATTGAGCTTATTATGAAAGTACTAAATAACAATCAGCATGCTAATAAATAATGTTGACCCTTGGATGTCATGGCTGGAGCAATACAAACTACAGTGCAGTAGAAGGACCAAAAGAAAGCTCATCTCTATTTTAGCAGCTGCCATTATTAGAGAAGTGATTTAAACTTTTATAGGCTTTAATTTTGTTGCTTCTTGATATTTTTTTTCCTTCAGCATAAATACAGCTTAAACTGATGTTTGGTTTTCTGTCTGCTTGTTCCATTCTAATGTTGTACCTCAGTGACGTTATTTTCTGAACATTGTTCCATGTTAACAAATGCGCAATAATTTAATTGCTTGCCACTTGAAGTGATTAACTGACTTCGCAGAATGAGTGATTTTTTGGAAATGTTGCAATACATAGTGGAGACCTGCTTCTATTTGAAAGTGCAGGGCGATCTGATGTTTGCATGCAGTTTTACAGACAAGGAATTTAGTGCTAGAAAATCGAGAAAGGACCACCCAAGTAAGATGAAGGCAGCAGATGAGTCTGTGAGAGTCACCAAGAAAAGTATGTATGTTTGGAATGGGAAGATAAAATAGATTGTCCTTAAAAAGCAGGAAGGTAGCCAGAAGGTGACTGGAGATGCATTGAAATGACTATCAAAGCAGTATAAGAACGAGGTAGCTTCAGGCAGGCCTTGGCCAAGTCAAGCAAAAATCTTGAGAACACTCATCAGAATTAAGGAAAATTCATTGTTCACGTTGGAGTGAAATATATGTCCGTTCTTGCTGTGGAAATTAAAGTGACGGGAACTGAGCAACAGTTTGTGAAGGTAAAGCCCCTAGAGGTAAATAGTCCCTTAAAAGAACCCTTTCATTCAAAAGCTGTGTACTGTACCCCTCTGACTTTTATCATTAATTCTAAATACATTTGTAACTAAGCTTATTGTATTTAAAATTTCAGTTAGGTTTTCTGCTTTTTTCAAAGACCATCAGCTAGCCATCTTAGTTGGACTAAGTAAGCTGGAAAGATTTTTCTTACTCTCTTGTCTGTGATTCTTTAAAACACCACAACAAAACGGCAAAAACAAAACCCCAACCAAAAACGTGTGATTGGAAGGATGATGTGAGGTTTTGGGGGTTTTGCTCAGTGTGCATAAATTTTTCTTCTGGCGTAACATTTGGCTTTTATACAATGCTTTCCATCTGAAGGCTTCTGAAATGTTTTACACTGAGCAACACTTTCACTGCCCTCCTGTCCTGGTAAATAAAGCATAAAGGCCTGAAGTGATTTTGGCAAAGGTTGAATGGCAGGTCAAAGCAGAATCGGGAACAGAGGCCAAGTCTCTTGCTTTCAGCTCAGTGAGCAGTGTACCAGACCATGACGTATGTGCAGTAGATGATAAATAAATTAAACAAGATGTAATACTCAACAGTGAGAACAGCAGGAAATGCTGTATCTAAAATAACTGCTATTTTTTCAGTCTTTTCATTCTGCCAGTTAAGCTGGGCTTTCCCAATGTGATTTGCCTTTGTTCAGTGTTTGTGTTGCATCTGTCTAAAGAGACTGGACATTATTAACCTCTTAATAAAAATATAGGAACAAATAAAGGGAGGGAGGAGGAAACTGGTTCTGAGTTGGAAACCGGTTCTGGTTTAGTCAGATCTGTACAAAAGCTCTTCAGCAGGCTGTAAGTTGTTTCTATTTTGCTCGCTTGTTACCATTTTAAAATGCTTTGTATTTTGCAATGGTTTTTTTTTTTTTTTTTGTAAACAGGCTGTATCTCCAAAAGAAGAAACAAAGACATCAGGTAAATGTTAATATTCTATTCATATTGCTTTCATTTTACTATTTTAACCAGAATAAGTCATTTGCTGACATGTGCTTAGTTTGTTTGCTTACAGGCTTGGCAGTTCTAAACTATTTTGATCCTAATAATGTGTCTTTAAATATATACTGTAACTATTTTTAAAATGTTCCTAGCTGCAAAACTTGAAAAAATGGAGTATAACTGTGCCCCAAGAGTCCCTTGATACAGTCTGTACAGTAGAAGTCTTGCTAAACTACTCGACTCTCAATTTATAACTCCATGCATCATTTAGAGTAGTTCTTCAGCAAGCTGTGGGACCTTGAAGTGACTGAAGGTACCATGTCATTAAATAGCTGCACTAATAAGTCATCTGTTGGTAATCAGTGACATTTGTAATTGGTTGTTGGCATGGCTGCCAGTAAAAGGCATTTTGTATCAATATATAGTCTAGCTTAAGAAATGCTTCACTGCATAGCTTGAACTTGTAGGCATGTGTTCCTTTGGAAGACTTGTACGTGATACTTGATGCCACTTCATTTATACAAAGGTCTTGATTTTAGTTTTCTTTATTAAACATACCTAGTATATAGGATTTCCACTGTACTTTTGTATATGATATGGTAATCATTAGCATGAGACTAGAGTTGGAATTTGGAAAATATTGCAGAGCAATAGCCAATTAGGAACTTCCAAATGTTTTTTAGAACCACCACCACCATCTAAAATTCCTAAAATTGAAACTTCACATCCACCAATACCTCCTGCACATCCACCTCCAGGTAAGCTTTTATTTTCTTAAACACATTTACTCTTGCTGTTAATTGCCTTGCTTTTCATTCAGATGGTGGTAATGGTGTGGGAGCAGGGGTTGTATAGCCTTAATTAATCAGCTTGGCAAGTAAAAGCATTTCCAGACAGAAGCAAAAAAGTTGTGATAGAAACAAGACTATACTAGGTGGACAAAGGCAAAACAAAGCTGTGACTGTTAAATGCCTAGAAGACTAAAACTAATTATCACTGGCAGGCAAAAACGGACTTATAATATGGCATCTGCCATCCTTTTGAGAACATATTACTAGAGGAGCTTCCAACTGTCCTGTAGAAGTCCTCCATGTTACATCTTTAGTATAGAAATTCTGCAGGGGGATACTTTCTTTGCTGTGTTGCAAAAGAGGACTTTCATCTGCCAGAGAACTTCAACACTGCACAGATGCCTTATGCTTGCAAAATAAACTGTACTGTAGTAAAAATGTGCTTCCAGCACCTTGATGCATTAGCTGTCCTTCCAGTGACCCTTAAATATGACATAAATATTTTATAGACCATGGTCCATAATGTAACTGTAAGATGACAGCTTCTAACAGGGAACTACAAGAGAGAAAAACAGTCCTCTGAAATATAGTAGGACCATTTTTCCTGCTTGTTAAAATCTAATTGAGAAGGGAGGGGATCTTCTAAATATGTTCATTATTCCTTCAGTTGTTAGATCCTGAATGCACATCTTGCATCCAGAATGATTCTGAAAATGAGCAAATGGGGAAATTATTGCCTGCTATAATTTAGGAGCTGGAAGTTATTGAAATCTTAGGTACCACAGCCAGCATACCCACCTTGCATGATACAATTATGTAGCTGTCCTAGGGGACAATTCTGTTGTTAAAATTATAACTGCTTAGATAAGGTAAATCCTATTTAGGCAGGTAATGAATTTGTTTCCCTTGTTATCTAAAAATTTTCCTCTTAGATTTTCTTTATACAAGCAAATCATTGTATAAGCACTGAAAGATTTTAAGAACAGTCTTTTAGAGGCAAGCTCTTGTCTTTTGGGGCTCTCAGGAAGAATCAGGTGAAAACTAAGAATCTTTATTGATCAAATGAATAGAAGTACTAGAAGGAGGATTCATCTCAAATTCCGTTTAGCATTGTCAGTTTAGTTGTTGCATGTCACTGGAAATGACTGCCCTGTATCTGCTTCTAAATAGCTTTTCTTAGTGAACAGTTTTAGATGTTTATATATGCAAGCAAGGTGGATGTCAAGATGGCCCAAACTCTTTTGTTGGGCATTTTAATACTGACTGTACGACCATACAGAGATGTTGCCATTAGGTCAGTCTTCTTATTGTGGTATTCCTTACTTCATAATGTCTGCATTAAGAGGAAAAACAAAACAAAACAAAATTATTTAAAGAGATGACAGCTTAAAGCATGTTCTTCCCAGAAATGGCCAAGTATAATTCTGTAAAATTCTGACCTTTTTATGAACTTCCCCAGACTGTCAGGTACTGACTTCCCTGAAACTAATCAGTGGAACAAAGCTGATCAGATTTCATGTCCCAAGCAATCTATTGCAGTGTCTTTCTTACCCTCCAGTTTTCTTTTTTCTTTCTTTTGGTAAACAGGTTTAGAACTGAGTGTTAAAGACTTGAGACTTTGGCCTGTGTTCTCAAATAATAGTTCCCAACATGGGAGGCAAGTGAAGTGCAGAGGGTTATCCACCTCCTGGAGTATAAAAGAGGTAGAAAGGAGGCCTGGACTAAAGAAGATTGAAGCACTGATCAAAAGATTTTTGGTATCTTGGGTCCCACGACTTTTTAAATCTGCTAGTTGTGATTCTGTCCATCCAGTCTGCTAATTTCTGCTGATTGTAGAACAATATTTAAATTATAAGAAAATAGTAATAAGAAAAGATGTATTTAACTCTTCGAATGGGAAAAGCTAACCTTGGAGCTTTGTTAGGCAGCTTAGTTATTTTCTAGTGCCCTAAGAAGGTCTTACTGGATACCATATGGCATTCAGAGACTTAGAGAATTGAGTCCTCTTTTGATATGTTAACTGGAAGAAAAATGTAAAGTATTCAGAAGCTGTTATTGCTGCTATCCTTCAAAAAAATAAATTAAATTTTCTTTTCCAGAGCGCAAGCCTCCTTTGACAACTGCAGTTTCAATGGGAGAAGCAGAGCAATCTACTACTGTGGACTCAGTAGATATGCCAAAGGTCCAGATTCCTCCCCCTGCTCATCCTGCCCCAGTACATCAACCTCCCCCTCTGCCACATCGTCCCCCGCCCCCACCCCCTACCAGTTATATTACAGGGATGTCTACTACAAATTCTTATATGTCAGGGGAGGGTTATCAAAGTCTTCAGTCAATGATGAAAACAGAAGGACCAACTTACGGAGCTTTACCACCGGCCTATGGACCACCAACTCATCTACCATATCATCCGCATGTCTATCCTCCCAACCCTCCACCACCAGTTCCACCTCCACCCCCTACTTCTTTCCCCCCACCCAATATTCCACCTCCTACTCCTGGATATCCTCCTCCACCTACATACAACCCTAACTTCCCACCTCCAAGACTGCCTCCAACTCATGCAGTACCACCTCATCCACCTCCAGGGCTGGGAATGCCACCAGCTAGTTACCCCCCGCCTACTGTTCCCCCCGGTGGACAGCCACCTGTACCACCTCCAATTCCACCACCTGGTATGCCACCTGTAGCAGGACTTGGACGTGCTACATGGATGAGATAGCATGAGGTAATTTGCTCGATATCCCTTTATGTTGACTAGGCAGGAGTAGCTAGCCAAAACCTACTTTGTAAAGATGAAGAGGAGGGTAATTTGTATAATTTAGATGAAGAAATGAGGAGGTGAAATGAAAATTTAGCTGATCTGTTTGCAGCATTGTTTATGGTGAGTTATATAGGCTTCTAGATTTTAATCAGCTTTGCAGTATCTATTCTAACTTTATACATTTGACGTAAGTTTAAATTGTCTTGAGTTACTCCAGCACTGGATTACTTTGTACTAGCAAAACCAGCCATATTGGCTCAATTATATCAGTAAGAAGAAAATTTCCTTCTAGAAATCAGTGCCTATTTTTGAGTATCAAAATAGCCAGATACTATGAAATTTGATCTATAATAAGAAACTTCATTTTTAGTAATAATTAAAACAACACGATGTCAAACATAAAAGCTACTTTATTTAAGAGAGATTCTGAATGCTAGCTGACTGGAATCATTTTTGAGGTGTTTGCCTTGCTGATATTTTTGTTTGGAATGTACTGGTATCTTAAAGTATTGTATGTTTACACCTATTTGCAAATTCCTGTACATAATATATATATTTTCTAAGTGTGAAAGTCTGAATGTAACAACCTACTGTGATGTACAACCTGGTTATAAATGGGACTACTTCGTTCACATCTACCCAAATAAAATTGATTCTGAATTTAGTGGATTTCCAGTTTTTTCAATTAGTTCAGAATTCATAACTATGGTACTTACTGCAAGATATTTCAGGGGTGGTCTCCCAAATCTTATTCATCAGTTTATTTAAAAAGAATGTATTTTATTTTATTCAACTAGAAGTATACACTATCACAATCAATCTCTTACTTCATTTTTACTAAAATATTTCAAATGAATGTTTTACACACATTATCAAAAAAATCTGTACTATTACTTTCCCTCCCCAAAAAAGCCAGAGTGGTTCAATAATAGGTAAAAACGCGTGCTAAGGTCTAAAGAATTCTGCTATATACACAACAGCAGGTGCTAACTTTTCCAGTTCTTTGTAAATCATATACAGAAAATATAGCAGGGCTGTAAGATCACAGGTTTAACAGAAATCAAACTTTAAACTGATTTCTAAAGCAGCACAAATAGACTTTCCCCACATTATGAAAAATATACAATTTTATCACTTTACAGTCATGCACTTTGAAAAAGATCAGTAGTACTCTTCCCCCACAGTTTCTAAAAAGATAAAAGGTCACTTTAACACTGATTTCTTTTAATATCTAATATTTGGATAAAAATGTGCCATTCTCAAACAAGGTTGTGCTCAGCAGTCTTAATCAAGGTGCAGAGAGCCAACTGAAGCTGGTTATAATGCAGCATTTCAGAAACTGTTACAGAAATGCCGCTTACTTCAGTCACTCCAACAAAAGTCAAGGATGTGATTTTACTTTCTTTAAGCAAGCAAAGTCCATCTGTAAACAGTGGATGCTTTCTTTGCCAGAGGATTGCAGAACCCAGGGCTTCAATCTTGAGGAAATTAGCTTGGACTATTGCCCCAAAAATATCAATTTAATGGCCGCTATTTCAAGGGATGCTCCCCTCCAACTTAATGTACAAAGCTCCTTGGGTAGTTTTCACTGAAGACTTAGCGCATAAGTAAGTGAATTTAAATATGCATATAAAACATCTTTTTAGACAAATGAAAATTCAGCACCCAAGTCATCCTGTAAAGTCATTGAGCGTCATTTTACTCCAGGAAGACACTTTATAGCTCAAATGGAGCTAAGTATGAAGAGTAGCAAGCCTAAAAACTCCCAAACAATAACACCCCAATGTACAGCACTGTCGTGTTTTTCTGCAAAGTCAGTGATGCACGTCTTGCACTGAAGATTTATGCTGCCAAACAGAGTCTTAAAAAACCCGGGATGTACCCTAAAAGTATAAAGATTGTTCAGCTGAACTATTGGCTACCCTGTAAACTGTCTCTAGAGAATTTACAGTGCTAATGGACCTCAACTGCAGCACTATTTCCCTTGTAGGCGAGATCTGCAGGTGGAACAAAACGAGCTTTGCTCAAAGTTATTGAATAGATCTTGAGAGAGCTTTGATAGCAGGGAATATCTGAATGAGAATTACATAGCTGGTGAGACTAGTAATCTGATTAGCATAGCTCTTCTCTTGTTGAGAAGAGCTTCTAGTCTAATATATTCCTAAAATAGCAAGCACGTCATCAACACAATTAACTCTTTACAAGTGCTGGCAACATTTGCATCGCTTTAGTTAAAATTCACTGACGTAAATTAACCTTGTTCGCAATATGCTTAAATTCTCTGCTTAATCCACCAATTAGATGCCACCAAAATTAAAATGGGCTTTCAAGCAGATAGATTAAAGTAACCCTCTGTTTGACATTAGATGTTAAGTAAGAATGATGCCTCTGCTTTACATCACCTTTTCTGGTACAAAAATCTCAAGGTATAAATTGTAAGGGAGGAAGACAAGTAATCAATGGTGACTAGAAACAGGAGGTCAAAACAAAAAACAAAGAGGAGGAAATCCAGAATCCTCTAAAGATGCTGTATTTTAAAGGAGACAGTCAGACTCTAGAATTAATTTTTCCAGACTGCATGGGATGTCTATATTACTAGACCTAGAGTTAGCTAGCTCAGTGTTCGCTGACTGAGCAGTAATTAGAAATAAACTGGTGAGTGTGTGAGTGAGAGTGTGCATGTGTGTTTTGGGGGGTGGTTGGTTTTTTTTTTTTTTTTTAAATAACCTACTCATCTTGACCATTACATTTTTATTTCTGCAATGAATAATGAAGTGATGCTTATTCTTACTGGTTACCACATATTTTGGTTGTATTCCTTCTCCATTTTTTTACTGGTTACAGATTTTGGCTCTGACACTGCAAATTCTTCACCCAGGCAGCTGGATTATTGTATACCATGGGACCAATTAATTAACTTTCATAACTTGCAGCATGGGCTCCTTAGTATTGTGTCGGTGCTCCATGTTAATACACTACCACAAGTCAAGAACTCAACTGGTAGGACAAATTCATTTAAGAGGAAGAATCCGTCCAGCTAATTCAGCTGTCTGTAGCTGTGACTGATTCTTATGGAGAATAAAAAGAAAGTGATGGTGTTTGTGGTCATTAAATCTTTGAACTAATCACTAAAATCGATGCAACTTTCGAAGAGGAGGCTTTGATCTTTTCACATGCCTGTCTTTAAAATCATTTTACACCAATCATTTTAATAACCAAGCCCCACTTCCTTGGACTATTGGGAAAGAGCATCTAATAAAATACAGGGACAGCTGCTGTGACAACTTGGAAAACAGGGTCAAATTCTTACAACTATACAAGCAGCTACTCCACAATAGCAAAATATAAGTCCCATTGTTTTATATACAACCATTAGAAGAAGGAAAAACCCACTTGTTTTGGTTCGTTAACAAAAATAAAGCTTGAATGCCAGGAAGTAGTCTCACCCAACAGCCCATGTTTATGGAGTTTTTATTCAGCTCTGCAAGGTTGTTGTTCGGTTACCTTACACAGGAACCAGTATAGGTGAGGGATCCAGCAAGAACATTAAAAAAAAATACCCAAATCTTCCTTATGTGACAGATGAGCTGCTCTTGAAGATCCTGTGAAAGCCATAAGCACTGTTACGATGGCAGCTTCTGCTGAATTATTTTGTAGTAAAAGCTTTACAGGAAAAGTGTTGCCGTATTTGTAGGGAATACTGGTGTGTGGCTAAGTGACTTCAGTTCATTCACATTATGACTGCAGAAATCTCGTGTCATTTGTTCATGAAAAATAGTTCATTAACAGCTGATACAGAGTCTCAAGCCTTTCTGTATGCTTGTGTGATGAGTACCACCGTACAATGTACAGAGTGGTACCGGTGTTTATAGCTCGCCTCTCAATATTGTACACAGTGCCTTGTGAAAACAGTTCCATGTCATTCTTCACAATAAGGACCTCCAAAAAAAAGTGTTAGCTAGGCAGGCAGTAAGCCAACGAATTCAAATTGCTCTTTCCTTGGAAGGCGCTGCCTGGAGCCACTAACCCAGCTATGAATCATTGACAAGCAGGTGGACTGGAGCAATACAAACTGTGACTTCTACGCAGGTTAAGGGTTCTTCTTTTTCCTCTTAGAAATTCTCTCACGTTAGTTAATTCTACAAACAGACCATTACAACAAAGCAGGTTTGAACTACAATACAAATGATGCAAGTCTGGCATTATTGGATGGTTACCCACTGAACAGTAGTTCCAGAGCACCACAGCCTGGAAATCAGGCCTTTAGCTGCCATATTTACACTATTGTTACAAAAAAAAGTCAAAAAAAAAAAAAAGAAAAGAAAAGAAAAAAGGAAACCCTGAAAAAAATTCAACCCCAACTCCCAGAAAACAGGCAGCCAGAAATGCTGAGCTCTGCCTCTTTAGTCTTCACAGAATCAATCACTTCCAGCCTCCGAGATGGTGTTCCTACAAGGGACCCTTGAACTGGTTTCCCGAAAGATGTTGCCTGATGGAGGGTTTGGAGCTTGCAGCATCACCCAGCTTTCGCCAGACAACCTGTAAGAAAAAATAAAGGGGTAGGGGAGAGAAATACAGGAATTAAAAAAAAACCCAAAGCCTCTGATGAGTTGCAGTATTTTCATAATTTCAGTCTGAAAGTCAAAAAAAGCCTTTTCCTAGCACTGGGCTGTAATTCTTAGCAGAGCCACTGGATGGCATCTGTGCACCAGTTTCTAAGGAAAAAAACATTGATGCATTTTTCTAATTAGTCTCTCTTGAAATTAGAACCATTTTTGCCTGGGGTAATAGTATAAAACAAATACACTAGGTTCAGAAGTTAAGTTCAATGGTAGGTCAACCATGCCATGCTTACAAAAATGACGTTGAACAGAAAAGATAATGAAAAAGATAATGATTAAAATTTTATATATATATATATATATATATGACTTTCTAAAAAACCCATACATTTTATCACTTTACGGCCACTGGGGTAAGGGAGGCTATTTTTAAAAAAAATAAGAAACTGCAAAGCACTTCATAGCTGCCTTGAGTCTGCATAAAATGAATATTTACAGAAAAAACAGCTGATGATACACAAACAGAAATGAGTCCATTTGGGAAGATGAAGTGATGGCATTTTACCTTTCCCTCTGCATAGCTAAAGGGAATGTGGCATTAAGCGGACAAAATATCCTAAAAAGCAGACCCTTGTTTACTCTCGTCTTGGCTTTGCTTATAAGGATCCAGCAACCAAAGTGAAGTGCCTCAGCCCTTGCCAAGGATGCTTGCAGTGATTTAGCTCTGCAAGATGCACTTGTGTTCTTTACACCCTCTTTTTACGGTTGAAGCGGTTTTCAGAATTTAAACAGAGGGTTACGCTCCTCTGCTGCTGTGAGGCACTAAACCATGCCCCCTGGGCTGACCTCCAACGTGGACTTCTAAAAGAGAAGGCTCCGTAAGGGTCCTCCTCCCTGCTGTGGGCACTGCTGGTACTGCCGAACAGCACATCCCCGACTGCAGGCGACATGCAGCTTGAGCCATGTTCTAGCAGAAATCCCAAACTCTTTGTTCAAAGCCAAAGCGTGGCCAAGGTGCTTTGAAGCTGGAGGCAGTGCCACAGCGGCGGACGCCGCAGAGCAGAGGTTTGGTACGAACGCTCACCGTACAGGATGTGGCAAGCTCAGTTAACAGTGCGGTTGCCCCATATGATGGCAGTGCTAAAAGCACTCCACACACCATGGTGCTGTTCAATGGCTTCAGACATGAATATTCTCCCTCTGATGTTATCTTATGGTTTAGGCTCAAACCCGTTCAAGCTGCACAGCTTTAAAGATAGCAACCAGTTGCTGCTCAGCCAACACGGCATCCCTAAGGACACAGTTGGAGTCAACTGCTAATGGGACTCTCCGAGCCAGGGAAAGTCCTTTGCACAGCTCTTGGTCAGCCAGACTAGCTACTCTGCACCCTTGAAGGCAGCAGAGTGGGAAGTATCTGCTGAGCAAGGGCTGCTCCGTACAGTGAATGAGGCATTCAGGTCACTGATACCCAAAGCAGTGGTCAGCAGAGCCTCCGCTTTTCCCTTGTGCCTGTGGATCTTGCATCAAACAGGGCTTGTACATGGCAGAGCCCTGCTCCTCTGTACTTCTAACAACAGACCATGACAGAAACCCCTAGAGCTGCTGAGAGGAGTTATTACATTGCACATTTCACGAACAATCGCCTTCTCCTTTTCACTCAGGTCTTCTTCATAGTTGTCTTGCATTTGCCTGTCCAAATTTTCATGGACCTCAAGGACCTACAAAAAACAATATTACAAAAGCATTATGCTCCTCAAATCGATAACTGTCCCTAACAGCCTCATTAACCAGTATTTAAACTGGCAGGATTCACAAAGCCTTGGGAGGCAGAGCACTGCAAAGACGAGCATGACACCAAGTTGGGTGCCTCCATCCTCTCCCTTCCCTGGTGACGGCATGCCTCCGTCCCACCACCTGCATGGTGTGGCTGCCACCGCAGTCCCGGGGACCAGGTGATAATTGGCAGCGAGTTGCCTGCGCCCACAAACACATCTCTCCCAGGAAGGCTGCTGGTGGCCCCACTTCCAGGCAGCTCCCCCAAGGCAATCCCCCAGCAACTCGTGCTCCCTCCGGTCCGCTCTTTCGCAGGAGTGGAGCTTCTCTGCTCCCTTCTACTAAGCCGAGTTGTGGGGCAACTGTGGTCAGCCCAGGCCAGCAGCTTTTAGGGCTAACAGGTTTTTAGCCATCAGGTAAAGAGGCAAACAGAGGTTTGCACCACTGAAAAGCAGAGTATTACCTACTGTGCAGCTTAAGTGTGTGGTCTCCAATCAGCCATGAACTTTCATATCTTAAACAGACACAGCCAATTTCACTCACCTTTTGGCTGAAAATTGTTTTCAACCCATTTACTTTCCCAAGGGAACCCCTCGGAGGCCCACAATGACAGTGAGAAAGAGACGGGCTGTTAGCACAGACCCCTGGGACTCAGAGATCCTGATTTGATTCCTGGCTCTTACCCACTCCCTCTTGGAGCTGGATGCAGCCAGGCTGCGAAGGGGTTGGGACTGGGGCAAGTGAAAAACCAGTATTGTCTCCCAGGTCCCTGCATGCTGACTGCAGTCTTCCGAAGGTGCCGTCCCCCACGAGTGCCGAGTGCCATGGTGAAACTGGGTCACCCTCTCCTTGTGCCACAGACGCCCTCTGAAGATGGAGATAATCACCCCGACTCCCTGAGCTTTACTTTAATCTCCGTCAGCACTGTTTCCACCCACAGCACATGCCCCATAAAGGTAGGGGAATAGGTGACCCTCGGCCAGGGCTGGCACACACGCGGCATCCCCTGCACAAGCCCCCCCAGAACTGCAGCCACAGCTACAGGGTAACATTTACCAGCCGCTCAATGAGTTCAGCTGGTACAAACGCTGATGAATGAGGCCGTACCCACAAAGTGTTGGTGCCAGGACTGTCTGGTCCTCCACAAGCAGCTCCATTTTGCTGTCTTTCCTCTCCTGCCTGGCTACAGGCAGCAGGACCAGGTACATGCCTACGGCACCCTGTCCGCAGGAGCCTCTGGGGGAGTGAGGCATCACCTGCCTTTCTCTCCTGCTCATCACTACGGGGCTTTTCCCATGATACTAACAGGAGGAAAGCACTGCAAAAAATGGAGATATGGCTGCAAAAGCACAGGAATATCCTGAAAGGGAGGGTGGAAAGGATTTGAGAGTCTCCAAGGAGGGTCTGCTCTGTGGCTCGGAGGGCATCTCCAGCAGGTGCTCATGGATCTGGGAAGAACCAGGTTTCCTTGCAGAGACAGAGAGGTTACGGCTCCAGCAGTGACACCCCAGACCTGACACATCCAGTGCTCGTGTTCATGGGACCCCTGGATGCCACTCAGCCTGGTGGCTGGGCCACACTTGCAGATTTGCCGTGGGAAGACAAACGCACTGTGAAAGCAGCTCAGGATGCTGCAAAAAATAGTGGCAACATCCTGCCTGTGACTTATTTTCTTAGATTTCAGGTTGACAATGTTTGAAAATGGAAAAAGCTTCATTTTTAACCTCTTTCTTTTAAACAGCACTTGGAGCCGTGTTCCCCAAGCGCTGATCCCCAGGCCACACATGGCTGGTGAGACGCAGCCCGTCTATGTGGTCGCTGTGTCCCACCATGTGCTGCCCACACCCTGCACCTCTGGGAGCCAGCCCCGACTCACCACGTCCCATCTGGGACACGCACCGTCCCCGCCACCCCCGCAGAGCACGTCCAGGGAGGCAATGCCCGGCTGCAGCCAGGTGGTCCCTCCATCGCAGAGATGAGGCTGCCTGGGGATAAAGGCAGCCTTCGCTTCCCGCTGGAAACACAGTGACCCCCAGAATACCCCCTCCAACACAGCCACATGCATTCAGATTGCTCCTCCAGACGTTGCACAAGTCGGGCGTATCACAGTGCGGGACTGCCTCAAGATTTTACTGCTGCATCTGTGTTCACCTACGTACCTCACCCACGGCTTTGCCACGGATGAGCACGTGGTCAGCTCAGTCTGCAGGGTCACAGCTCCTGGAATCACCCAACACCATCAAACAGTGCGTAGTCTTACTCACCGCGATACATCCCCAGACATATCAAGCCGTACAGCAGGTGTATTTGTGCGCGTAAGTGTTCCTACACCTCCTAGGGAAGTACTAGAAGAGCTAGATGCAGTGCGAGGATGGGTTTCACCCTTTGCTGAGGCATACAGCACCAGCTGCTCCATGAAAGGGGACACCAGGGTAGATTATCCCCCAGTCTGCCTCGGCACAGCAATCCTGCTGTACGTGAACTGCGTTACGAACAAAAATAGGTCATTCTCCTAGGGCCCTTAACCTACTTCTAAAATGCACCAGCTAGTTTAACCAACATAGCTGGGACCAATCTTTGCACAAATAAGAATTATCCACATCCTTTCTAAGGGGAGAGGAAGGGCAAGAGGAATGCAAAAAGCATGTACATGCTGACAAAGAGAGCATCTATTTTTTCCTAAAGAGGAGGGAATTAATTATTGATCCAGCTGGACTCGCACATCGAACTCGCTCGTCTGGAGTCAGTGTGCCCCTGACGCTCGGCTGCAGAGGCAGCAGCCTGCAGGATCACATCCCCGTGTGGAGCGCCAGGGCTGCCTGGCTGGCAGCTAAGCTCCGGCTGTGTCCACAGGGCAAGTGTCAAGGACGACCATGGTTTAGATTAGTTAAAGATCACATCAGCTCCAGCCTCTGCTTCCACCAGCCATCAATCTTGCAGGCACAAGAGTCTCGGCGGACAAAAATAAAGTTTTTCGATGACTTGTGCTTAAACTAAGACAACATTCCCTAGTCCAGGAGGTGTGGAAGGGTGGCAGAGCCCATTTCTTCCAGTGGAAATGTCTTTTAATGCTGTAAACGAGGCAGAGTTGGAGCTGACAGCTGATCAGACAGAAGTTATGGTTGTATTTCATTTCTGAATGACTCGGGACTCATTTGCCCGGGAAACCACCCTGCTCCCCAGGCCCACCCCGCGTGTGGGTAGGCACTTTGTAAAGATATATTAGCATCTTGGATATGGGAAAAAGGGATTCAGGGGGGTAAAAACTCAGCAGCCTACCCTGGAAAGACATGCTAGAGAAAAATACACTCTGAAGAGTGAAATCACCTCCTGAAGAAAGACAGGAAGGCCTCTTGGTGCTGACCCAGCCCCAGCCATTCTCAGATCCTGCCAGGCGCTGCCTCAGCTGTTTAGAAGGACCAGGTTAATGTTCCTCCAATTACACCGCTGGGGATTATGGACGTGCCTTCACGTAAATTGTCTATGGCTCAGCTGAAGTTCAAGGACTGTGCATTCAGTGTGGCTCTAAGAAACTGGGGTATATCCTCCCGTGATTTCTGCCACATCCCAACCCAGGAGCCTACAGAAAACAGACGAGTGTCTTGCTTGAAGCGGCTCATGCCGTCCCCTCCTTTTTGCTCTTCATCAAGCTGCCCTGACAGCACTTGGCCCTTTGCAGACGCACCGGCGCTGTGTGACCTCCCTGGGGGAAACGCCGGGCGGCGAGGGCAGCCTGCTCCGCTCGGGCATGGGGCGATTTTCCATGCAGGGGGATGGGGATGGACCAGGTAAGGGTGCTCTTTTGCCTGGGGACGCCACCGCCTGAAGACAACCCGCACCTCGGTCTCGATGAGCACACTGGCTCGCCTGGCTTTCTTCCTGCTGATAAGTAAACTGTGAGGAACACCTCAGGTATATTTAGTTCTCCTTCGCGACTGCACTGACGTCTGTGACCAAGGCAGTGTCACCTCAGACACCTGGTCCGTCACATCCACCTCCCTGCTGACTTGCTGTACTGGCCCTGCATGACCACGCAATGCATATTTAAAAAACAAACAAATAAAAAAACCACCAAAGAGTCAGGATGACTGCAGTAAAGCTTTGGAAGGGGCGCTGAAAGTTGAGGGAAGTGTTTCTGCGCCAGGAGGCACTCTGAGATTGCAGGATGCTTTCTGAAGAGTACAAGCCTCACTGATTTTATTGATTTATAAGTCAACTGGACAAAGCACGGGGGAACACAGCATCCTGCCTCGGCAAGGGAACAGTCTGTATGCCCTGCTAGGACTTCCCTTGGTTTCGGCAGGGCCAAATCCTGCCTTACCCAACATCAGTGGGAGTGATTGATCACTGGCTCGATGGTTCTGCGCACATGGCAGAGGTCCAGGCGGTGCTGCAGGGAGGAGTTGGGTTATAGGCTAAATGTCATTCTCATACATTTGTCTCCTCCTCACCTCCCCACGTCTTTAGCAGGTTTGCTCAATTCCTAAGAAAAGTGCTTTGATGTTCAGCGAGACACTGAGCTGTAGCATATGTACCTTTTATTCTTGTTAGCAAAAACAGCTGTTAGGAGTGCCAACCTGTCATCTTGCTCCTTATTTAGTAGGTGCAAATAAACAAAAACTATTTCAGAAGGAAAAATAAAGAAAATCCCTAAATGTGCTCAAGGAAGAACTTACTTATGCTAAATGGCAGGCAATGCTTCAGCCACATAGCTAGCGTTCAGCTGCCAGAAAAAGCCAGGGAAAAAGCCTAGGGGACATTACGTAGATGGGTGCAGATGGAGGCAATCCAGAAGCCCTACAGATCTGTGCAGAGTGCACAGCCCCTCAATGACCTTTGCTTGGGCACAGAGCCGCATCCTTGCAGCCACACCGCTTCTGGACAGCCTTCCATGCAAGCATCCCACAAGACAAGCGAAGCCAACTTCCATCTCTCTTTGCCTCTCCTTATGGTAAGGAGCTCGCCTGCTACAGCCATTTGGACTTCTTTACACAGCCAAGAAGGGATTTTTCTCATATCTGATGAGGTACAGCCAAAGCGCAAAGTCTCGTTTGTAGGCTACTCTCTTCTCCTCAAGGGAAGGTCATGAGCTGTATCACAGGCAGTGAGGGTCTAAGCCGGTAGCTGCATCCAGTTTCCCACATGCAGGGGCTGGCACTGGAAAAGCTGCCCAGTTCTGCAGGGTGCAAATAAGACCTACTCCACATGCTACAGCATGCCGTGGCCATATAACATTATCTTCTAGCCAGTTTAAGATCCATGGCTAGAGACCAACAGCAAAAATTTCACTGCGCCACAAGAAGGGAGGAGGAGAGATTGAGACCATGACCAGTTTCCTCAGTCTTCTCAATTCCCAGCTGATCCTTGGAAATGGGCCACAGGATGGAAAACTGAACAGCTTCTCATCCCTCCCTGCCATGCTGACCTACAGGAGAATTTCCTCCTTGCTTCAGATGTGAGAATATTTTCAATCCTAAGTGTGTGAGCAAGACACATCATGTGAGATCATTTATGCCCCGTAAGATGTGACTGCTATGCCACCTGCTCTCTGACTCCAGCCATGGCACTTTCCGGGGTTTTTAAGACAGACAAACGTACCCCACCGGCCAAATGATGAAACTGCAGAGGAGATTTTCTTCCAGCCCTTCCTAGTGTTCAACAAAGCCCTGAAGTAGAGGATTAATAACGATGATGATGATAATAATAATTGCAAACAACTAGTCATCCAACTTCCTTTTAACTCCTTTATATGCCTCCTTGCGCCAGACCTCCCAAACTTAATTTCCAGTTTCCAAGAATCTTTGTCATTCATCTTCCAATCCTTTCCATAAGCTTGTCAAACCACATCTTAAAGCCATTTATATTTCTTGCCCTTACTAAGAAATTCAGTCCCGTAACCCCTAAAGCAAATAGGAACCTAATTTCCCTCCAGAATGTGTTCATAATCAATTTATAACTATTCGATCTTGTAACTTAAAAACATTATCAACTCTGCTTAACATTGTCCTCACCACCACCTCACCAAATGCAATGAAGAGCAGGAGCAGAAAGGTACGAACCCCACAGCTGGGTAAGAAAAAGCCAACAGCAGTAATCTGGAGTGCATGAGGGCTTGGATGATTAAATGCAAGCAAAACTGGATTAGTACAAGTGTCAGAAAAAACAAGGTATCACATAAGTCTGCAACATTCTGCAAGGCATCAGTTTAGCAGATCCATATGCATATATACAGAGGAGAAATGTCACCCACAAGCACAATGCAGCATAGTACAGGATGGACTACAGCAACTTTCTGATAGCACAACAGAATTCAGAGCAAGCAAAGAAGAAACTTGTCTGGAAAACACAGGATAAATTTATGTAGGCAAGTGAACTGCCACTTGTGTGGTCAGGGTTTCTTTGGGAACTAGCAAAAACTGTACTAAAGTTATTTTTTAATCCTTGATGGTGCTGGACACCCTTCTCTTAAGATCCAATGAGAGTTATAAATCTGGGTGTAATAAAGCCTCAAGTAAGCTGAAAAATCAAGATTTTCAGGTTGACAGATCTTTTATAATACAAATTCAAATTTGATCCAAACCAAACCAAACTTGCCTTTCCTTTTATAATTCCTCACACACCAGAAATGCATAGAAGATGAACTACTTGAGCAATATCCTCCTGGGATCTTCCAAGTGCCCAGTGGAACCAACATCCTTGCCAGCTGCACTACTGCTTCTCCTGACACTTGTTGGTTTTACCACCACCACCTGCCACATCTGTCCTGGAGCCAAGAGACCCTGGACAGGCAGAAAAAAGTGAGCTGAAAACACTAAAAACTAGAAAATTTAGAGAGCTTGTAGATCAAAGCTATGAGCAACATCTGTGCCATTTATTTAGCTGTCAGACGTGGAAAGGTATAAAGCAAAGAGCTTTGTAAGCACCACTCTCCAGGACTAGGCCAGTCTAAGCTAGTGCTGATGTGACTGCTGGACCTTTTTTCCAGCTATGACCATGGGGATTTGAGCTTCAGAGTAGCCATCCAGGAATTCTCCTTTGATTTGAAGAAAGCTTTTTAACCCTTTACAAAATTCTTCAGCTTCAACAAATCCAAATCTATAAATCAGTATGTTCCAACCTGAGCCTAATTTAGTTAGAGACTTTCCAGCCATCCCTATGGTACCTTGGAAAGGATTTGTGCTTCTGTGTCCCTTAGCTACTCAGAAGTAACTTGCTTAACCAGTTAAACATGTAAAACCAGGGTATTACATTTTTCCTGCTAATGGATGGTCACTAGGACTTGAGAACTGCTGTGAAATCACGGTGCAAGTTTTCTCCTTCAACTCAGCTAGCAGGGTCCCATGGTTTTTATTGCTGACAATCCTGACTTTAATCCCCACTGATGATGCACATATCTACGTGGGTATGATGCCATGGTTTGCTGTGTATTTACATAAAACAAAGTCTTTCTCCTTTGAAGACTCCTGCAGGATTTTCAATAACAAAACATATGTAGGAACTGCAGGTTTTGTGTCCCTTTTAAAAACAGCATTTTGGTCACGTGTCACCCCAGAGAGCCAGTTTACGCAGGACTGATGAACAGAAAGGGCAACCAACACCCTCAGCATCAGCACCTTTTGTTGGAGGTTTCCCACCCAAAAAAATAGTTATGCATGATCTTGCTTAACTCCGCAACTATTTGAAGCAATGATTACTCATTATGATACAGGTGCTGGCTACCGATAATCTGCCCGACTACTAACTTTCCATTTCTAGTTGTTGTGTTTCCACGAGAAGAGCAAACGTCCAGTTCTGCCACTGTGGTGTCTGTTCCACCACAGCGCACTGTACTGCACCGCGCTGCACTGCTCTGTGGGGATCTGCAGCATCCTTACCTTCATAGCATGCACAACAGCCTCTGGTTTCTGACCAACAGGGACATATCCTGCTGCAGGAGAAGATGCAAGATCAGATGTCATGCGAGCTGGTCCCTGTTGAAATAAGGGAAGATATGCTTTAATTCCCTTTGGGTGATTTAAGCAAGAAGGAAGAAAATATCCAGAAAATTTGAGCACCTAGCTTCTCTCAAATTCAGTCCCCTTCAGCCACCTGCAAAGACAAAAGACACCACTACCCCTTCCTCAGAAGTCACTTGATTTAATGCCATTTAAGCCTACCATCACTCAGTCTAGATGTACTCAGGCAGGAGATCACCCTGGTTTAAAGCTAAATTTATTCATGAAGCATTATTTGCTCACTTAGGATAACTTTGTACAAGGACAAGATCAAACGGTTCTCATCCTTCTAGCCAAGGGAGCAATGCAAACAAGATGATTTTCCAGCATAAAGCGGTCATTTCAAAGAAGCTGCATTCATGAAAGAAACAGTTGGCATAACTTCATTGCTTTTCTGGCAACATTTTCACATAGACATCAAGTACCAATCTTCAGCTACAGAGAAAATTGTGAAAGCAACCTTAAAACAAGCAGATGTCCAAACCTAATGTTGGCTGGGTCTGTTTCCAAAATGAGGGCCAGTCCTCCTGCACGAAGGATCCCATTGGGAAAGATGCCGAAATTACATTTTACAAAAGATTTCTACTGTCCAAACAGCCTTGTAAGCACTTTTCATAGGGTTTTCCTCTTTTAAAGGCATCCAACTTGGATTATGAGAGATACAATATCTTTATTCAGTGAGATGCACCCTGCCTGTCCCTAATATTTTTGCATTGCTTTGTAGCAGTGGGAGAAATCAAGAATGAAACCATTGACCAAACTCGTATTTAGTCTTCACATCCTTTAGGAAACACAAAGAATGATTATACTGGGGGCCTCTGAAAGCAAATTAGGATGGCAGAGCGGCATGTAGCACCATCACAGGAATGCTTTCACATACAACACACGAGGCACTCCGTTCTCATCTTTTCCACGTTTAAAAACACAGCATGTTTTATGCTTCATCTCATCGCTTTGCCTTCTAAGCCAAGGCCAGCAAGCTAGCCGTGCCAGAAAGGAGGACCAACGGAGGGGCACTTCACCACCTCCTATTCTTCCAAATGTTTTAAGTTATGGGGGCCTTTCTACTAATAAAAGTGTTCATGTGCATACATTAAAGAAAAAGATGGGCCAATCCATTAGGCTACAGACAAAAATAGCATGAAAGGCATGGAGCCTTTCATGCCTAGGCCACTGATCTGTGCTTAACCGATATCATAACCAACAGCCATTTCCTCAGAATAGCGACCTTCATGAACTGAGTTGCTGGTGATACAAAAACTTCCTTCTGAGAGGCAAGCATCTCAGAAAAAGGAAAATTAGACTTAATAACTCCACAATAATTCTCCAAGGAGATTTATCAGACTGCCAAAGCACAGAGACCAAGAGGCACTCACAGGCTGGGCATGGTTCTGGACCTGCTGGCAGAGGGTTACAGCTTGCTGGAGCTGTGGCCACCTGGGGACATGTCCTCAGCCATCCCGTCCAGAACGTCACACAGAAAAGGCAGAGGCTGGGGAGGGAGCACCAGGCACTGGGTCCAGCCAGCCTACAGCTGCGAATTAAGACTGCAAAATGGGTTACAAATTTATCACAGGACTGGAAAACACAAGAGAGTCCTTCCAGAATTAGCCTCCCACAGAGGTCAAAGACACCAATACACGCATAATTCCTTTGGCTTCAGCATGAAAGCTTCCTTCTTTCCATAAATGACCAATATCATGACAACTGAAAGCAGAATATTCAGGAGTTTGTGGCCATGAACCATACTTGAGATGGATCTTCCCCCACAGCCCTCTTTAGAAGTAACACAAGAAATACCAAGCAAAGGTCTAACATGCAATCTCTTCAGAGTTGAGAGTAATCTGACAAAGTAAAAGGAATTCTGCTGGATCCTGCTGCTGACAACATTTTAAATACAGTTTTCTGACCAAACTAGAGTAGATCACAAGGTCTCCCATACGACAGGCAGCAGCAACTTCTCACAGAACTGAAATCACTAATGAGCTACAAAGTCTTTCCATAATCATAATCACTCTCAAAATTGTTACGGAATACAAAAGAAATCAGAATGGTTAGAGAGAAACGTTTTCTAAAGAGCTTGATCATGCTTAACTGATCACCATACTAAGATAAATGTGCAATCGTCAGCAATGGCAAGTGCACCAAACCCCCATGCCGATGGCCCGCTATGCCCCAAGGCACAGAGACCTCCCTACCACATGAGACTGTTACTAAAAAGGCCAAACATGCACCTGAATAAAGTGGGGGAGCAAGCAAGGATCTCACCAACACCTCCGCTATTTGCAGCTGTAGGATGCAACAAGTAAAAATACCCACACTGCTAAGGGTGGCTTAATATTTGTCATTACATTTAGTGCTTTGCGTGCAGTTGCACCCTTAGAAAAGGCTCTTTCCAGATACACAAAGAGTCAGAGTTTTATAAAGAGGGATAGGTGCTCCATTCCCACTGATTTCTGTGTGGTTGTCAAAAAAAAAAAAAAGCTTCAGCCAGACTCCTATCAGCTTCCTGCACGGAGGCATACATAAAGGAGGCCAGAAAAGAGGGGACTGTAGTTAGCAAGGAAAGAAATGACAACATATCCAGCAGGATGCATGGCCAGCCTTTGGAGGATGGAGGAGAGGAAAATGGGCAGAGTTCACCAATAGTGTTAGCTGAAGGGGAGGAAATGGAAGGAATTGGAGATAAGGTCAAGGTTGCTGGACTGGAAAACTGCCAACAGCGGGAGAGAAGGGAGGGAATGGGAAGAAAGAGGAGGATGTGCATTCTACCCAGCAGGAAACCAGTTGAGATGAAATGTAGGGGAGGGGGAACAGAGATAGGAGATAGGAGATTGGAAGAAGGACAGGAGGGAGGGGGAAATCTCGGGAAGTCAGCGTTAAGGTAGTAGCTGAAATCACACAGATGGAGGAGATTCCTCATGCCTAAAATAGATGCGTTTGGAAACTGTGGGTAAGAATTACCACAGCTGCACCCCAGCACTCTAACTCAGAAGCTACTCTGAAGACCTCTGTCACTGCAGAAGCCCATGCCCTTCCCGTTCCCTATCGCTGACATTTTCACAGCCATGGGAACACAATTGATTCAGCACCCTGACAGACAATAATAGCAAGGTTAATCTGGTTACATCCTAAGAAGCAGAAATTGTCCATATAGGCAAAAAGCGATACGGTGTGTTTTGGGGCACATATCACCCTCAATTTCCTCTCCCTGTCTGGTGTTGTCAAACATGCACACTCTGTATTAGACGGACATCTGGCTTTTCCACTTGCTAGGATTTCATAGCATTTGGTAGCTCAGAGATGTTTCACTCTTCATCCTCAGACATGTGGCTGAGGTGTCACATGATTATATAAATGAATGGTGCTAAAAGACAGCTCAGAAGTCACCCAAAAGGATGCCATTATATTTATAATAAAGCTGTTGAGAAATACCATCTTGGTCATTTTTCTAGTTTACTTCTGCTGAGGCTGAACGTCAGCAGAATGAGAAGCTGAGTCATTTCAAAATGTGAAGTTTCTTACTCTCTTTGGCCCCAACTAGCTTTAGAGTTGTTCCAGATTTACAGCAGCAGAGATGAGACTGGAAGTTAGCTTGTTTAACTCATCACTTATACAAGGAATTTGTAATTCAAAAAGAAAACAACTGTAGATCTATGTTGTGGTGTCAAATGGTCACCAGGGTAGAATTACATCGCACACCACTTTCTGTTTCATCCGCAGCCATGGTTACACTGCCAAAAGAGCTGCCCAGCGATGAGATTACCAGCCTAATTAAGAGTGGAAGGCTCTAAGTTACGTATCTGATGCATTGGAGTTCCCAAGTGCTTGGAGGAAGCATTTTGCCTTCCCTACGCACAGGGTTTGTTGATCACTGCACCTCTGAGACCCAGAGATAGTTGTCCAAGATATGTCTTTAAGAAGAAAAAGTCCCAGAACCAAAGGCTGTGAAGGCGTGTGTGACCCAACCGATGCTTCCTAGGTAAGTTGGTGCTTTTGCTGCTCTGCAAACCACTGTGGGAGTTCAGAGCATTTGAGACCACTGTAGTGTGGATCTCTGATGAGTTCAGCCCCGGAAAGATCAGCCCTATCTCTGCTGCCGGGACGGCTCTGGGACTGTAGTGTCCCGAGAGACTCCTGGTGAGGCTCTTCGCATCCCTCATGGGAGGCAAGTGCCAATCACCCACGTCTGCAGCCACTCTCCCAGTGGGGAAACCATGACAAGAGCTATTCCTCTGCCGCCTCTGGGCAGACAGCAGTACCGAAGCACCACTGAACACATTTCCCTTTCAGCCCTCACCTGCTCCTTCATTTCAAGCAGATCAGCACTGGATATTTGCTGGTGTCTGTGATGGGACCAATGCACTTCTCAGAGCTTACTGTTCCCATGTAGCATCAGCCCCCTTTCCACCCCACCAGCCCCACATCGTGCATGCCCAAACCACAAATCCACCAGAGAAGACCAATTCTGTTCAAGACCCTCGCAGAAACCTCTCACTGGACCCTGCAGGGCTTGTGGTTCAATCTCCAAGTTTGTAAGGAGATTCACACTCCAGCTGTATCATGAATAGATTAAGAAAAGAGAGAGGAACTCTGCAGTCACTCATGCCAGAGCATCCTTGAAGCAATATGCTATGCATAGGGGATAAATCCCCCAGTTGTCTATTGCTAAGAATGATGCTTGACCCGGTGACAGCCTCAAATCCAAAGCAGAAAACAAACCAAATCAAACTAGTCCCATGCACTGCCCCAGCCCAGAACCTGAAGATGATGAGCAAAGAATCAGTGCTGATGTGAGAAAGAAAATCTGAAGACCACAAATACTGCCAATTATCCTTTTTCATCTGACACCAAAAAATGAAGAGCAGAGGCCTCAACTGGCAGCTGCTGGAGGACATCTGCTCCTCTGTATCAAGCCACGACGGCATTGCCAGTGTCTAAGACCAAGTTACCTAATGAGTCCTTGCTGGCTCTGTCTGGTTGCATGGGAGGTGGTCCAGCACAGATGCTGGCAAGCACTGCCGTTGATACTCTTGCTACATGTTTGGAGGAACAAAATTAATAGGACTCTCTGTAATAGGGCACGCTGGGAACTCCTCTTGATAATGACACACCTCCACAGAGACAAAGTGAGGCTTAAAATATGAACATTTCTTAATAACAGTGGGAATGCATTGGAACCCAAGAAGAAAAGAGCCTAACTGGGGATGACAGGTGTCTGCTCTTTTAGAGGTTTTGGGTTGGAAATCTCCAAAAGGAACAAAGAAATTGCGATAAACAATTTCTCCTTGATTCCTCCAGGGATCTGAAAAGACATGAGACCTTGGTCCTGCCATCAGTTTTCAATCTCTTTCTGCTCAATTATATTCAGTCTTTTAATGACATCCTTTCCTACCTCAGCTCTGAGAGCTATTCCTGATCCGCACGCAGAAAGACTGCAAAGGACTAAGTTTCAAAACCCAGAGGAGAACGTCATGCTGATTTTACTTCAGTCACAGTCCAGGCACTGAGGGTGCTTCAGGCCAACATGGAGCGCATGAGCAAGCGTTAATGCTTCTGAACCACACATCTTCTCCTTGCCTTCTATTAATTTTTGTCTACCATTTCAAAAAACAAGCAGACATTCAGGATTCAAACCCAATTAAATAAACCACACTTTTCTAATGGCATACCTCAGACAACATTAAAGCTAAATGGAGTCATATCAGACACTCCGAAGTTTTTATTGCCAAGACAGAACAAGGAAAATTACATTATAGGCAGGCACTGCCAGACAACTCACAATAAAATTCCCAGGCACGACTATTTATCTCGCAGTGGTTTTGCTTGCAGCCTGCTTACCCAGGTTTGAATTATACTCGGGGCCTTCCTTAGCACCCATCACCATCCAGGTGTTTTACATAAATAGAGGTGCCGACACTGCTCTGTAAATTAGGAACTGTTAAGGGACACGCAGGAGGCAGCAACGTGCCCACAGCCACAGGGAAAGTGGGTGGCAGAGCCAAAGGTGCAGTGCCTGACTGCAAACCCCAGGCCTGGTGTGCTGGCAGAACGGGAGGCCCAGCATATTTGGGTTTTGTGAATGGCGCTTGTGGCTACAAAGTTTAGAAAGTGGCTGGAGTGGCTTCAGCCATAGGCAGTGCTTGGGGGGGGCAGATGCAGAAAACCAGCAGCAAAACCAAGGACTGAGAGCACAGGGCCACTTCGGCATGGGAGAAGCATTCCCAGACGCTCGCAGGGAACGCGCCGAAGCCCCGAAGCACGGTGCTGCCATCAGAAACGCAGCATCGGCAGCGCTGAGGGCAAGCACCGGGCTCATGCAGACAGTCAGCCCATTCAGAACGAGAAATCTCCCTTCACACAGAGATGAGTCGCATCCCCAGGAGATCACACACGCAAAAAAATCTCCCATTACCACCAGCCTTAGAAATTTCCTGGGCCCCACAAGGAAAGATCAGCCCCCCTCATCGTTTTGCAGCCTCGGCCACGTTTCCCGTCCTCCGCTGCCTCGCCGCTGCAGAGGGGTTAATGGCTGAAACAAAGCGACGGTGCCGCACGGCGCTGAAGCGTGACACGACTCCGGGCTGACATTTCTCCCTCCCTTCCTTCGAAGCCCCTTCCCTCCCTGCCGCACCTTCTCATGCCCGTGGCAGCTCTGCCGCTGCCACCGCGCGTGGTGCTCCTGAAGGGGTCCGGCTCCTCTCGTGGCCCCGCAGGGACACGGCTACCCGAAGGCACCCTGGCAGCAGCCTTCTCCCCGGCTGCAAGAGGGAGATTTCCCTGAGGCACGGAGAAGCAACCGGCGCCGGCTCCTCTGCAAACCACGCTGTGCAAAGCGCAGCCTTTTTGCCACTCTGCCGCGGGCGATGCCAGACCTCTCGTCCCTGGGCGCGGGACACCCTCGCCAGAGCCAGGGAGCACCCACGTCCCTTGTGTCCACCCTGCCTGGCAGATGATCCAAAGCGATGATGACACTCGGCTATTGTTATTCCGTGCCTACTGTGCAGAAAGCCTGCCAGCATCCAGCTCCAAACAAACCACCCACTCCCCCCTCGTGCACTTAAATGGCTGCACGGCCCTACGTTCCCCAAGTCACAGCGGGCTGCCTCCCAGCTGCGAGCACTTGACTCCCCGCCACCAGGCAGAGGAGAAGGAAGACGTGGGAGAGCCCGCGGACAGACACCGCGGTGCTCCCCAGCACCACACGGGTCCCAGCCACCGGCGGGAGTGAGTGCAGGAGCCATCGGTGCCCCGTATTAGCATCCTCCCTATCAAATCAAGGGACTTTACTGCAGATGCTAATCTCCTTTGGCATGACTTAATTTGCTGCCTTTAATCATAGAGAGCAGCTGGTCATGTAAACATTCAAATCCATGAATTAACCACTGGGTCCACACAGGAGCCAGGCAGAGCCCATCTGTACAGCTCACCCACCGCCTCCTGCACCTTCACAGGTATCATCTACTTAAGTAACAAAAAGGGCTTACGCAGCCCTTTTGATTAATAAAGAAACAATTTAACTGTTTCATTGCTTTCTGAGCATAAACATCAAGGACACCTGACAAAAGGTGAGCTCTTGTCCCCAGTGGGCACGACACAGCGCCGGCTGGACGGGCTGTGCTGGGGCACCAAAGGAAAGGGAGGATTTCAGGGACTGCCCGAGACAGGACAAAGTCAGGACACTGTTTGCAACTGGATCTCATCTACAAACAGCAAGGGTGTCTTTTCTCAGCACCGTGCTAACGGCGGATCGCAGCTCCAGCCTTGGAAAACTCCTCAGCGGGTGCAAAGCCAGTGAGCCAGCTTCCTGCGGCAGCGGAAGGGGAGAGGAAGAGGAGAGCGGTCGCTCTTCGGGTTGGTAACACCACTGCACAGCTGGAACGGGCGCACGCTGTTAAAAAGCTCCACCGACAGCTTTAGCTCCACCTCGGACTGTGGAATTATTACCAACATGACATATTCGGAGCAGTTTCAGCCCGTAACTACCTGATAACAAGCAAACAAGAAGTCTGACGGCTACGGACAGAGCGAGCCCATGCTGTACCCACGGACAAAGTGCACTAACTCCAACTGACTCACAGGGGCACTGTCAGCGTAAGTATTTTGAGAGGTGCTAGTTCTTTTAATAAAGGAACGTCGAGCTCATTTGATTTCAGAAGGAAACCGTGGGTATTTTTAAGACTTTCCTCATTTTGAAGCAAAACCGATTTGGGGATGGCCCAGGTGAAAGCCACTAGGTGGATGGAGGATGCATGCAGATGCGGGAGGATACCTGCTCACATCTGTATTGCCCCTCCTGGTCTCCATTTCAGGCTGGCTGCCCTGGCCGTGGCTGGCGAAGCAGCCTCTGCCCAGGTCTGGGGCAGAGCGAGGGTCTGCCATGCCTGCATCTCTCCCCCGACCCACTGCCAGCCCCGCACAAACGCACGCAATAAATGAGCACGAGAACCTACAGCAGATCCTCAAAGCAGATGAATTTTTCTCGCCTCTTGCGGTTAGCTGTAAGGGCGGATTATGGATACTGTCAGTGCCTCTTTTGCTCATCAAATCCCCAAACTTTCCCATTGCCAAACTTTGTGTCGGTTGGCTGCCGTGGGGAAAAAAGCCACCCGCTGCTCAGAGACGCTGCAATAACTGCTGATGAAGGGCAGCTGCCTTCAAAAATGGATCAGCTTGTTCTCAGCTGCTGGTAATACACTCTGAAGCTTCACAATAGCGCTCCCCGGGCTGCAAATCCCGACAAACCTTTCATTTTACTTTCCCTTCCACAGCCGCTGTTGCCGCAGCAGCAAAACGGCTGCCTTGAATTTCTCTCTTTGTCTGCTCAATAGCATCCTGGTGGTATCGATGCTGCCGGCGGGAAGAAGCTGCCTTCTGCCGTGCTCCTTGCTCATTGTTTCTCCCTGCCTAAAAAGGGACGGTGGCCATCTCCGCTGCTGGAAGAAGGCAAGAAACAGGCCTCGGGTTGTCCTCCGACACACGCTGGCAGCGCTCAGCTCAACTGACAGCCGCAGGGATGGGGCGCATGGGTGGGAGAAAGGAGGGGACCATCGGAGAGCTGCACAGGATGGGCTTGGTGGAGCGACAGAAGGGGCTGAAGGCACTCTGAGAGGCTGCGACAGGATGCTGAAGCTGCAAAGAGCAGTCCCGGGGATGCCAGAGGCACCGGGCAGCCCAGGGATCCCCACGCCCAGGGGCTTCATGCAGCACAGCGAGAGGCTGGGGGCTCCGTGCTGGTGGTGGCAGGGGTCCTGCGCTGTGCAGGGACATCTCGGGGCCATGCTAAGGTCCCCGGTGCTCCGGGTGACTCTGCAGGGGCATCAATGCCCAGAGGGTTCCCCTGGCTCTTCTGGGAGCGTCTCCTGGGCACCACAATGGGAACAGTGGTCTCCAGCAGTTTCAAACCTGATTTTAAAAGTCAGGTTGCCTTTAAGAAGCCGATCCAGTTCCTCTCCCTGAGAGGAACAGATTTACTCCCACGCAGGCTGAGGAAGGGACTAGCAGACTTGCTCTGGGTCCCCCAGTGAGACCCGAGATCAAGCTTGGGCCACAGCCACGTCTCCCTGCCTGCGCCAGGCTGGCGCAGGGGCCAGCTCGGTCATTCCCCTGCAGGGAGCTGCGAGAGAGAGAGACCGAGTCACCTTCTCACTTTTCTTCTGCCCTTGTATTGAAGAGCATGGAGACCACCATCTTTCCAGCCAGAAGGAAGAGACAGGACTGCCACTGAGGCTGGGGTTTAGCTACTACATGCCTTTGTATCACATCCCCCCGCCACCGCTTTCGCAGGCTCAGGAGACAGCCAGCGCGTCAGCTAAGGATTCTCTTATCATCCCTTCCCACCCCATCTAACGGCTTCTCTTTACACCTACAGACCACAAACATTTGGGTTTGTTTTTATAATAGCACGCATGCCATCTGGCAAAACGAAATACGCTTCTCACAAGTATGCCTACAAGGCAGAGCTACGAAACGCAGCTGGTTGTGACAGCATGGTGGGAATCAAGGCAAGGAGCCGAAGAAGCCAGTGCTGCAGCCGGGCAGCCAGAGCCATCTCTCAGGCTTTGCATCCTGCACGGAACAGGCACTGGAGAAAAATGCAATGAGAGACAGTGCTGGGAAGCCAGGGACTCAGCGGTCCTCTCAGTCAAGTGCTCTCTGCTACATGACCACACTTGCCCTGCTTCTTTGCGCTTTCCTATGGACTTTGCGGGTTTTGGAGTAGATTCAGGGAGGAAAATGGTATTGTCTCTTCCCAGCCTGGCCTGTAGTCTATAACCAGACTCCTGAGAGATGCAGCTTTGAATACGCTAATGGAAATCTCACTTTTTTCTAGAGATACTTACTGTAGTCCCTAGGGATGTATATAAAGGCTGGGCAATGGCACCATCATCACTGCCTTCTCAAAAGAGGGAGCTTTGCTCGGCCCTCGCAGAGCGTATCTGCAGGTGCTTTCCCCGGGGACTCCCAGCTCCAGAGCCCAGGTGAGCACAGGTCCCTTCCTTCAGCCGCCACCTACAGCACCCACAGACACGTCTTCCCACACTCAGCCAGGGCATCGCTGGGAGCTCCTGCTCCTCAGCACGGGGTTACACAGAAAACTACGGCAGTACAAACTTAGTACAAAAACTTAAGGAAGGGGAAGGTGATATTTATTTTAACCTAAAACTGATTTCTCTAACGTGTCACGCACACCTGCAGACCTACAAACTCACACTCACGCATTCACCAACAGGTAGATGTCCATGTGGCATGGCCAGCATCACTGTGTGCAACACCGAGGACAAGGGACACCCACTAGCAAGTCCTAACGACAGCTCTGGCATCCCTCCTCCTTGACAGCAAAGAACTGGGTTCTGGACACATTTTTCACATGCTTTAGGAGTCAATGGTTATTACAGGCTGATCTTTAACTCAGCATCTTGCTTACCCCTCATAAAACCTAGGAAAGCTGCTGCCTGTTGGTTCCTTTCCCTCATCTTGTGCACCTTATCTAAGTCCTCCTCTTGGAGCCAGGAAGCGCGATGGCACATCACAGTGTAACCTTGCTCCTGTTATCAGGGAACAGGTCTTCTAGTGATGAGCCATCTGTGCTGTGGCCTTATCACAGCACAGACTTCCTGGTCCTCATGCAAAACACACATCCTGCAGTGTTCACCCATTTGTTTGCTGTCGGTTGTGTCTTTGGTCATCAGCACAGGCCAGCCCCTCATCCCTTGCTCTAGCGTTCCTGCTGGTGTTTTCACACGCACTTTTCCATTCACACTACATCCACATTAACTGTAATATTTCCATTAAAAACCCAAATATTTCCATTACAAACCTCAACAGTTACTTCCATCAAAGGCAGGATTCCTATTATAAATCACATGAACACTGCTAGTAAATTTTAAGTGTAAGCCAGCCAGGCTAGCTCCGACTGCTCGTAACAGGCTGGTTCACATTTAACGGCATTTTATGCCAATGTAGATAAATGGCTCCTCCGGCCAGCTGGCTTATGAGCTTCTCAAGGTGAAGGTACCTCCAACCATAGGAACATGAGCAGCCCTGAGGCCACCTTCCCATGCCTGGGCACTGAGACGTGCCTGGGGCACAGTCGCAGGGCAGCGGGCAGGAACGTGAAGGTCTGCAGGGACCATGTGTCCGTGTGGGCAGCCAGAGCACCCAAGAAGAGGCCAAAGGGAGCACAGAAGAGACAGAGGTGCAAGCTCTGGGCCATGCCTCAGCCACCACATTCATCCTTGGCTGTGCTACAGGGGCATCGAATGCTCCAGAAGTCAGCAGCTGAGAGTCCAGCTCTTAGAAAATGAATTGCTGAAACATGACTATTAACAAAATAAGATCTTTATCGCTGTCGATGCGGAATTTCCTTTTCCACCATACATTTTCCCCATGTCAGAAACTTAACTCAGCAATCATTAGATGTGACCAAAGGTTAAGCACTGTGTAGGGTGGCTTTATGGAGAGAGAGAGACTGGAGAGCTGACACTGAGTGTGGACAACTCCAGCTCCCAGTCTTCACTTATCACTCGGTTAATGCTGGAGAAAGCCCAGGAGAGAAACAAGTGAACTCTCCAGCAATGCTATACTGTTCCAAAAGTTAAACACCACCTTTTAGTGTCCACTTGTAGAGGATCCTGGAGCACTTAGTGCTATTTCGCTTAGCAATAAAGAACTGCCTGAAAACCATGCTATGGAATGGGTGATTTCCCACCCAATTCCTTCAAGGGAAATACTGAGGCACAGCGAGGTGAAAAGAAGGTACGTATGTTTGCGGGAGAAGAGTCCCTCCACAGTGGCAGGCACAGCTCCCAGTCCTGATGCACAGCACTGTGCTGACAGGGCTCCTCCTCTCCCTGCAATGGCACTTACCCAAAACCACTGTTATTCTCCTAAAACTCTCAGTGTTACTGAAATGTAATTTCCACCTCACTAACTAGAGGTAAGACCATACGACTGGGCAATCCATACTCCTTGGACAATGCCAACAAACAAAATTGAAAGTCGGTAATACCCACCTGGTGCTGTTAAAATCCAGAAAAGCTCTGAGCTGGAAGAGTTTCCAGGACAGACTGAGCATCACCTTCTCTATGCGCTCCAGCCGCACATCTGAGACTCCCCAACATTACTCCTCCAACAGCTTCCTGCAGTAAATCGGGGGGCTGCTAATCTGAGTGCAATAACTCATCCCAAGTGCTGCAGCATCGACATCGTGGAGGAGCCACGAAGGGAACACATGCAGTGTAGGTAAGACATGAATGCAACACGGGTGAAAAAATCTGTTCTAACTACCACAGAGAACCAAAGTACCAAAGACACACCAACAACCCAGGCTACAGATGCAAGCCCAAGACCTCCAAGGATGCTTTGGGATCATTTCCATCACTGACACCCAGACACCAGGCTGGCCACTGGGTCCTCAGCAGTGCACTGCTTACAGGAACCTCAAAGTCAGCTCCCATGCCTGGCACATCATCTGACTCAAGCCTGAGCAGGTCTGGAGGCTGTCAGCGATGGGAAAGATCAAGCCGCCCAACCAGCTTGCCCTGGAGCCTGCCCCTCTCATCCCAGGGGAATGGCAGGTCCCACAGGGAGCTGCTTGTTGCCACCTCCTCTCATGCCTCACTCAGAGTCCAAGCCCGAGGGAATCGCCCTCACCTCCCAAAGGACACGGGGAGCCTCTGGTACACCATGAGATGACTTTAGTTTGCAGTTCCCAGGGCTGGGGAGTTTGACCAGCCTGCTATTACTTCAATTTAACATACATGTCACACCTTCCCTTGCAATAGCCAGGGGCTTGTAGGTCAGAACTAACCCCTTGGGACTGCTTTCCCTGAGTATTTGGTAACTGCTGCAGATCACAGAGCAAACCTGTAATTCACTATCTGCATGATGCACCACAGACTAAACAGTGCACAGATTGCAATTATGAGTGTCTTTCAATTCTGCGTCTTGAGTGTGCGCAAGTGTCCATGATCCAGGATCCATTAGAAACACCAAACTGTTTCATCAACTGAGGTACGTCAGGGCCACGGAGAGCTGGAGTGATGCCTACGTGCAAACCGTGTGACAGTGAGGGATGTGCTGAGGAACTTCTCCAAAGAGTTGCACAGGCAGTGACGATGATGAAACCCTGAATGGATGTGACAGCTTTGGAGCCGACACCAATTGTCCATCACTCACCCACATGAAGCCTGTGCAGGCATAAAGAGGAATGATTTCTCACAAACTCATGCCTGCTGTCAAAAAAAAAGGCTGCAGAGAAAGTCAGGTACGTCTAACTGTCCACTTTCTGGGAGGTGCCTGAGACATTCAAAGACATCTGCATGAATTTGTGATTGTTATCCTTTGTCACAAAAACAATATATCA
Organism: Buteo buteo; assembly: GCF_964188355.1. Classification (NCBI taxonomy): domain Eukaryota; kingdom Metazoa; phylum Chordata; class Aves; order Accipitriformes; family Accipitridae; genus Buteo; species Buteo buteo. The sequence continues at coordinate 14,645,776 of NC_134176.1, read as the reverse complement.
TGTCAAGCCACAAACCAAAGGGATTTTCATAGGAATAAGTAAATAAATGACTATGTAAGTATTCCAGACGGTGTGGATTTTGTTTTGTTTCTTCTCTATCATCTTCCCACAAAGAAGGCAGAACACAGCCAGGGTGACAGATGAAGGTGAGTGTCACGCAGCCCCTGGGCCTCTCCATAAATGCCAGGTGCCACCTCTTCCTTGAGGAAGGAAGGAAGGAAAGCAGGGACAAGTGGCTGGGAAGGGCTCCAGCAGGCAGCACCGTCTGCCGCCAGCCCTCACGCAGCCCCGGTGAGCTGTGGGGGCCAATGCTTAGGCAGAGAAGTCTCCTGCCAGCTCCCAGCCCAGGCACAGCTCCTCTGCAGAAAGCTGCTGGCCATATCCTGGCCTGACTCACAAGATAAACATAAAATTGTGTGTAGCAGCACTCCTCGGGGCAACCAGCACAGGCCAACTGAGCATCCCCCACCTGGAACCAAGCTGGGGATCAAAAACCTGAGCACGAGGGAAGCAAAGCAAAATGCCCCAAACTATAATGCACCGGCACAGCCAGACAAACATCTCCAGGCCTCGTTATAAAGGGAGATTATATTATTATCTCTCTGCCCTCATTATAAAGTCTCCTGACTTTATATATGGGGCACAAATTTAGAAAAGTGGATATTCAGCTGCAGTTTCCCATTTCATTTGCATGGTTTTATCCCTTTTTTTGGCTGGCGGCTCTCCATCCATCCTGCTGTTCAGCAGGGATAGAAAGGGGCTCTGCTTTCACGCTGGAGTTTCATTTATGCAAACGTTCTTAAATTATTATTACCCCCTTTTTTACAGCTCTAAGAGGCATGCTAAATGCATAGAAAGACTTTTACCCAAGCAGGCAGCCAGCGTACAACTGGTCCTACAGTACCCGCAGCTCTGCTGACGGGTGCCCTGGACACGGAGCCGAAGACGAGGCGCGGGGCAGCAGCGAGGTCCCCCGGCTGTGCTCCCACCAGGCTTCTGCTCGCGTTCACGACGCCCGCAGCCCACTCAGCAGGACTCCCTGACTGCATCTATTCTTTTCCTGCAATCTGGAAAACGATGTCTCCAAGCAAATGTAGTGTCTCAGGCAGCCGGACAAACCTCTGGAAGACAATCATCTGGCAGGGCTTGGCCTCCTCAGCCATGCCTGGCACACCAGCGCAGGAGGAGCCCTAGCACTGCAGCACAGCATCTCTCTTTCCCAAGAGACTTTAATCAAGATTATTCTGTTGTTTGAGAAGAAGCAACGCAGGCAAATCTTAGCAAACATAAACCTCATTTGTGATACAGAAAAACCTGCAATGAAAGTCCTAAGAACTTAATTGCTAAAGCAACACTGACGACGCACTGCCAGACACTTGGCAAACCATCTTTCCCCTCATCTACGACCAGCTTTTTGATAGCAGGCATACAAAGCATTTACAAAGAAGGAGCTGCAGGTATAACAAGACTCACCCTTGCTTTAAAAGACACACAACAGTGACTGTCAGTTAACCAAAAAACCTGTGCTGGGAAGCTGATGATCCAAACTCAGGTAAAGACCGAAGTTTCCAGGGCTCCCCACCCTCCCAACAGCTGCAGGTTTCAGCTGCACTTTTGCACCATGGGTTTCAGGGTGAATTCTCAGCTGGGAGAGCTCCCCCGTAATCTTCACATGCCCCCCTCCAGCCATGCCCACTTTCGGGGAAACCCGCGGTTCTGTCTGTATAGGTAAGGAAACGTCTCTTACATTCTGCAGGGCGTCTTGATACTGCGGCAGTGACGAGAGCTGTGACTCGGAGTGGTACGGGGACAGCCCTTTCCTCAGAGTCCTCAGGTCCCCCGTGCTGGACTGCTGCAAAGACAACAACAGAAAACAGGACAGTCCATATTAATGAGAAGAAGGAAAGCTGTGCCCCTCCTGCTGTATTGGCTCCTCCCGTGATCGCTTCTGCCCCATCACCTATTCCCATTACTTCTCCCTGCAACAGCAGTGAGGGAACATTTTAATAAAATGCTTTTCCATGCCCACACCTGGAGGAAACATTTGCAAGCAGCTGGAGGTGAACCTTTGAAGGTCTACTCCATTAAGCGATACAGCAAGAATGCATTTTTATTTTACCCAAGTTCCTACATGTTCGTTAAAAACATTTGTTAAGAGGCAAATTAAAAAATATTTTTAAGGCTTCAGATTAAATCAAAACCTGCAAAAGAAATCCACCAGGAGACATTTTCTGTATTTTTCTTTTTAAAAACAGCATAGGCTATTCCAATCACCTGCACGTGGAAAGCAACAAGAGTTTGTAAACAGTGCTACTGTGATTCACCTAAGCTTACAAAATGTGTGTGACAGGACCACCTTCTTATTTGGTTATAAATTTGCATGCATCCACAGGTCTTAAACAAAAATCAGATAAATAAAGGTAGTCTATATGACCCTAGAAACCAGATAAATGCAATCAGTAGTCTGCGCTCAAAGGGAGAAGCAGCACTGGGTGTCAAGAGTACTGAATAATCTCCCTGGGACAAAGTTTCTGCCTCATGTTATTAGTTCTCGCTCTCTGTGATTCTGAAATGGGACAGTCCTAGAATGAGAAGTTTATCATTTATAAAAGTACACCCATAAAAAGCCAATACACAAGTACCCCAAACCAAAGGTCTGGGAGAAGATAATATCTTTTTAAAACCGATAAACATCCTCATTAACTTTTCATATTTTTAAGAGGATCAAGCAGTGCACTGTCCTCTATTTCAAAGCTACAAAATCATGACCTTTTAGATTTTTATGCTCCATTAAGAGTTTTGACTTGCACTTGCTACAGAAATGATGTTTTTCTACTTCAAAAGAACCAAAGAAAAGCCACTGGTGCAATAAAATTTAATGGGAAATCTCATAAATCAGCTCAACTGTATACAAAAACCCCTCAGTAACCCCAAAGGCCTGACCATAACCGAGACTTTGGGGACTGTGGCCATGCACAGATCTCTGGAAATATGGGAAGTTCATTTCCATCTCTTGCTCTCATTCAGCAGAGAAGAACTGGTGCATTCACAGTGGGCACATCATTTTCTATCAGTGTCAGAAACATCTTCTTGTAGCTACATGGCCTGTTTTAGGACATGTTCAGCTTTGGTTTTATTTCAAAATGTTATTTTCCTAGGTTAAAACATCTACTGCTTTCACAACCATTCTGGTGCACTCACCCTATCAACTTTCCTTTTACAAGCTGTGAAGAGAAGGGCAGTTTTCGAGAAAGCCATCATGAGAAATGGATGTTAGTCCTCTATCACCCAGTCTGCTGGGAACCGTTGTGCCTCACATGGAGTCAAGTGATACAGAACGGCTTCAGCATACTGGATGTCTGGGGTTCCCTTGAATTTACAAAGTGGCATCAGAGAAGATCGTGGACTGTATTTCTTTTGCATTTCACAATAGAGAGTCAGAGACAGAAAGATCTGAAGGAGATAATCCCTTCTGAAGCTAAAAAGTGACTGCTGCAAAACTGAGTTCCCTCCACCATGCCTGAGAGGTAAGTACTTTCAGAGGAAGGGTAGCAGGTCACAAAGGGAGCCGATGAGAAGACTCGTTAGTTTACTGGCATTGTCCCAGGCATGGGATGTGCAGGGGCCTCTTGGTGGCTATCCTGAAAGGATTTTACCCTGCGTGGTTACGCTTCCACTGCCCCGCTGTGTGCAAACTCTTCTTCACTATCGCACGTGCATGGGGGGACAGCAACCTCCTGGAGAAGTCCCGACACTCCGCTACTCGCTCCTTTAGTTTGTCAGCCCAGGGGCTCTTGCACCCGTCCCTGACATCTGTGACGAATGGGCACTTCCATGGGCATGGGAAAAGCAGAATAAAACGGCAGAGCGAAAAAGTGAGGTTGTAGCTTCGTGCTGGAGACCCCAGAGGTCACAGATCTCCTGGGAGGCTCTGCTCCACCCAGGACGTGCGCTGCCTCGCCGGTGTTTAGAGGCATGGGATTGCTCAGACTTTTGCAAACCGCACTGAGACTTGCAAAATGCCAGGTGCTTATGGGTCACCAGGAGGGTAGAAACAGGCTTGAGAAAAAGAGATTTGGTGGACATTTGTTTGCCTCCCAGAAACTTGTTCTCTTGCCCCCAAATCTGAATGGGTTGGTCTACACTAGCTGTAGCCTGTGTTTCATCACACTACAGCTTGTCCCCACAGAAAGTCAAAATGTCTCGCTCACCAAAGGGAGTAAGGCACCCAGACCTAAGTCTAGTCAACGCACAATATCATATTGCTGTGGCTAAAAATACACTAGTTTAAACTGATTTCATTTAACTGCCCTATGCTCCTGCCTGGAGCAAGAATCTGCATTAATTTAAATTTGACTTAAATTGGTTGAAATTGTGTTGGTAAATATACAGATACAGTCAAAACTCTGCTCTAACAAGTGTTTATAATGGATTAGTTCTATTGCTTTTTTTAAGCAAATCCCATTTAAGACAGCGCACTTGTGTGTGACAAAACTATTGTTGTTTCAGTCACTGCTGATTATGAATCTGACCTAATGCATTCGATTTGATGGAAAGATTCCCACTGAGTTCAGTGAACATCAAAACAAGCTCTTAATTAAAGAAAAGAAAGGAAACAGGAAAAAAAAATAAAAGGAGAAGAAAAAGAAAAGACAAGACATCTAAGAAACAAAAATGCTGAATGGAGATCTATCCAGAAGAGGAATGGGGTGTTTGGGGCATGAGGCGGGTTTGGTAGGGCAAGAAGAATCCTCATCTGCCATTATTTATAATGCATTCATGCTGGAGATGGCCAAAGAACCACTTTTTCCTACTGCTGTCAGCTGTAAAGCCAGTCCCTTTCACAAGCACTCCACTCAATGCAATTTTCCTTCTATATTTTCTAGAATTTGTTTCAAAATGTATCTTACTCTAATTATTTTTTACAACAGCCTACCAATCACAGTACTGCACTATTTATTTTCTTTGCACTAAAAGCAAATGTGTACTTCTTCATCATAGAAGGAAAACTGCTTTTTCTTCCTTTTTTAAATTAAAATGGTGCAGTGACACGTATTCATCAGACCTCCCTAAACATTTACACATTCATTGGGCTTTGCTATCAGTGTTAGAGCTAACCAGGAAAAGAAAGTGAATCCCTCATTAAAAAGCAATATGACTAATGATGCATCAGAATGAGTAGCCATTACTCCACTTAAACCTAAATTAAAAATCCTGGTATTTGCATTGTCAATTCACTCACAAAATGAAATCTCTTATTACCTTACCCAATTTTCATTACTGAGATGTAAGTGGATCCCAAATTGCTTTTCTAGTCAGAATGGCATTTTAAAAGTGCAAACCCTGATCATCTCTGTTCATCATCATTGTTGGAGATTATCTCAATTGATGGGTAACATGTCTATAATAAATTACCCTTCAGGTAAAATCACTTCACATTTCTGGAGTTTCAAGGAATTTATCAGCAAAATCATTTTCATCTGAACTAAAAGTCCATGGGAGAGTGCCATTTCAATTGAACTTTTATTGGGAATGTTTTCTAACCTGAGGAGCGGAGTGAAGGGGAGGAACACAGAAAAGGAGACCAAGAGAGAGCTGAGGAGACTTATAGTCAGTCTTTACTTAACCTGATCAAATTTACAACTTGCATGACTTGAAATACACCTGTCCTCAGCAAATGCCAACAACTGGCCATTGACTACTTTGGAGTAGGTCTTGCTCTTTTACTGTGAATTTTTTTCAAGCACTATTTTCATCCAAATGTTAAAAAAAAAAGGAAAAGGAAAGGAAATAGAGAAAAACAAAGCATCTGCTGACTTTCACGGTGGTACGAAAGTGCAAGACCTCGCCTAGGTCTAACTCGGCATCGCTCTACATGGTGTTGCCTCCCTTTACCGGCCGATGAGCATCGGGACAAGCCTGCAGACCCAACACCTTCGCCTTCAGCGCAAACCTGTGCTACACACTGCCAACGCTGACAGCTCCGCCTGGTCCCTCAGACACAATAACTCTTTGTTATCTGGAAATAACGACATGACATTTATTGCTAAATTTTTCAACTAGGCAGAATTTGAAGTGACCCCGGAAGATACTGTTCTTGGACCAAGGCCCAAGATCTTTGTCAGCCCTGTTAGGAAAGAAATGGACCTAGACATGCCCCTCCTGGCAGGGAAGGGAGTTTTGCCTACTCGTATCAGAAAAGAATAGGACCAACAAATCAGGTTTTTAGTAAAAATGAACTGCAAACCCAACTTTTTCTCTGTCTAGAAAACAGAAGCAATTTGACCATTAACATGGGTGGAAAGTGGTAAGTATTTTCCATAAAAAATAAGTTATTGTTTTAAATACTTTAGATAGAAATTAAAGTCTTGGTGTTTACCAAAGCCTAAAATTACATTTAAAAAAAAATCAGCAAACACTTGTTCCTATCAAAGCTTTCTGTCCTGCTAGCAGGGAGAAGAAATGGTGGCCTCTGACTTTTTGACCTGATGTGCTGAGTGATTCAATTTGAAAATAACACAAATAACACAAGATGATGGATGGTGTTTATGGTATTTTAAGGTCAAAGCACTATGAAGAAACATTCATTTTCCTTCCCGTTTTTGTCCAGTAAAGTCAGATCAGCGCTGTGGCCATGTTGAACCAACTGTGAAGATAAAGTGTTGAAAACTTATAGACAAGTTAGACAAATTATCTTTTCTGTTAACCTTCGGTGTTACTTCTGCTGGAAGGGAGAAAAAAGAAGACAAGGATTTAATTCTGAAGCACTTTGATGTAACAAAATGGACCATTCTTAACAGAAATTAAATACAGAAAGACAGAAATTTACTTGACAGATATTTCTCAGCATTTATGAAAGAGATTAGCAAAAAACCCAGAATGATTTCAATTAGAATTATGTGCTGAAGTGACCGAGGAAAATTAAAAAGCGACACTGTCAGCTTCCAGTAATTCATGAATTAGCATTCAAAACAGGGTTGTTACATAAGTAGCCTTTAATTGAAAACACTATTTTCTCCTTTCGTATAAGCTGTAACAGCCAAAGGCTGAACAGAGGTTAGAAAAAAAAAATTAATCATAAATGATCAGTTTGACCCTGTGCCCTGCAGAAATATTAAAGCCTTTACAAAGGGTCACAGCTTCCCTTCTCCCCACAGTCTGTGGGGTCAGCTTGGAGCAATTCGGGCGTCTACACATGGCATCCCGTGCCTGCAAGTATCCAAGGCACCTGCGGAGGCTTGGCAGACGTGATGAAGAGCTGCTAGAGACCTCCATCCTCTGCCGTGCAGTGGGAGCCAGGAGGGACAGCCCTGGTGGCACCCAAGGACTACGTCTGAGTACCTGCAATGCTGCTCTCTTCTTCACCTCTTTGTAACTCACTTGTAACCTCCTGCATTGTGAAAGCTTCCTCTCCTGGTCCACATGCCATTTAAAAAAAAAAAAACAACAAAAAAAACCCCCACCAATTCGAAGGCCAGGAGTCCTACAAAGCCCCTTTTTGTTTACCTCTGGGGAGTCCCTTTATAAAGGGATGGAAAAATGTGTCCAGAATGAAGAGGAGAATCAAGCATACATGAGTCACCGATTCCCAGAGGACTGTCATTTTGGAGGCTTTATAGTAATCAGCTTCATTTTCCTAGAACGCAGACCCACTGGCACTAAGCTCAAGAGACAGCAGATTACACTCCGCACCACTTAAATGTATTAATATTAGATCTGCTATTCAACATAACTTTAGAAGAAATTATGTATCTTAACATGAAATGCAACTAGATGGAAAGGAATACTGTAAGGAACTCGATATTGGCAATAGAAGACACTCTTATTATAAGACACCAGTTCAGAAGATTTTCTTTGCACAAATGAATATGCCACACCATCACCCAGCCCTCAGAGAGACAAGCAATTTCCATTTTTTAGAGGTTACTCCACTGTTTTACGAAGTACAGGATTTCCTTTAGCTGTCATTTAAATATCAGGGTGAACCTGATCCTTAGCAATAGGGCAAAGGCATCCCATCCTGACCATGCAAGCCCATAAGGATTTGGGCTTGTGATTTGGGTAATTCTCTGTATGAAAAAGTCTATATGAAAAAATGTCATTCTTACTTCATATTCTAGTTTTACCCCATAAATCTTGGATGTTAGATGGAAAACTGCTGAGACCTTAGATTTTGATTATATATATTTGTGAAGAAAAAAAGGAGGAAGGTTTTATTTCAGTCCACTGGGTCAGGCTGCCTTAATCTTTATGGACTCTTGTACTGCCCATTACCCGAATTACTTGCCTGTCACTGTATATATAAATTCTTAAACCTACCAGCAACAACTTTCTAAACCATAATTGTTCCAGTAATTGAAACTGCCTCAATTTTGACACTCAACAACCCATTGTTGGCAACTGGGTAATTAAACGGAAGGTTTAGCTCAAAATCTTTTCCTGTTATTTCCTGCAGCAATTTAGCTAAAAGTACCAACTTCTCTTCAGAGAGGTACATGGCTTTGATTTCAAGTTGGTCAAAACTCAGATATTACTAACCAATGTCTTTTGCACAAGTACAGGAGGGAAATAAAAAATAACTAGGGGCATATTTAATACATTCAGACGATTAAAAAATGGAAATCGCCAACATTAGCATGTGAAAGAACAAGCAATCAGAGCCCCAAACAACCAGCAGCAATATTAAAAGGCAGCCCCCAGATCCAAGAAGCTGTTTGTGGATGCATTAGCTCTCTCTACCTTACTGAAATTTCGTGGCAAGCTGTTGCAGTCAGCCAGCTAGAAGGGAACAGAAGAACGTTACACATTTGGAAACTTAACAGGAAAAAGTTATTTTATCATCTTGGAAAAAACTCTATCTTTACCACAGATGACCAAAATAAGCTGGTCTTACATGCAGCACTTGACAAGATAATATTATTATTTGAACTCCAACCCCTTTTCCCATAGTAATGAATAAAGTCTGGCAGAACCCATTATTACCTCCACAAACGTTAACATCTTTCTATGCTGATTTAGAGCATGGTGACCCCACAAACAGTTGATAAAGCTTGATCACCTTACTCTTCTTCACAACCACAGATATTTTACCATACCCACAGAGTTCAATGGCACTATCAGAACATACCACTCTGTAAGAACAACCTGGCTTGATATATCCTTACTAAGTCCAGCAGAGCAGCGATATTTTGCCAAGGTAAAGCAAAGCACAAACACATCTTAAATAATGTGAAGGAGGTGCTGCAAAGCACCTGCCTTGTGCAGCTCTCACACAGACACCAGGGCAATGGCCCCAGTTTCTGGTGACCCCAGCACCACACGTGAGTGGCCCTTTCAGGCAGCCTTGTGCCCCAGCAAACATCCCCTACCACACGACCTTGCACAAAGATTTCCTCCTTATCTCATTAATCCGTGTTTTAGGGACTCATGCACCAGGAAGTTGAGGGATGGGCAATTTCACTGTGTGAAGCTAGCAAATAATTGAATTAAGGTTCAGTAATTGCAGTTATCACTACAAGACATATTCAAGCAAAAATAAGCTCAGCAAAGCACATATCTGACTTTAAGTATATGTGAAGAGTCCCATTAGCTTCAACAGCTTTTATCAGGCAAGCTGGAAATTACACACATGAGAGTGCAATAAAAAAATCAACGTATTTGATTTTGAAAGAACTCTGCAAATAAGAAAAAAAATTAAGGGATGAGATTAAAACTATTTAACATCTTCCATGTCATGTAATAATATGAGCTTTCTGTAACAGGAGAGATTAAATTCTTTTACACTGGTTCATATCCCTGTCGTACATGCGGCATATCCAGGGATCATTCCTTAGACTGGTGACAAAGGCTTTAGAGGATGATGGTCTGCCAAGACACCTACTCTGCCAATTCCCTCTCCAGTATTCAGCCAGCAGGTCACAAGTGCAACCTCAGCCAGTTTCGTCAGTAAAGCCATTTTCAGTTGTTCATGTGGAATTGGAAATGGTAAAGACACTGAGAACAAGGTGCACAGCCCTTGTACAGCAGCACAGAAGGGAGCTGTAAGGATGTATTTGGACGTTGTGCCATGGCTGGATCTCAGCCATTTGAAAAACACAACGCAGGAATGAACATCCCCACTTCTGCCTATGCTCTGACTTCCCCCTCACATCACGAGCTGCATTCATACAAGCTGGAGGGGCAAAGCAGCACATTTCATCTGGTTGCAATGGTGACAACTGGAATTTTCTATTGTCAGGGGAGCTAACACTTTGGGACAGGCTTCATAAATAGCAGGAGACAGTCAGTAAGAGGCTTAGCAGATTTTGCCATGTAAAACCACTCTTGGAAAAATATTTTTATTAGTATCTCAGTGGGGCACAGGCAATAAAAGCAGTGCAAGTTTCAAACCCCTCCATTCTCTGTAGCAACTGAGGTAGGGAACTTTAGTACACTGTTAATATTCAAGAGTGTATGCATTTTCTTCCTCTTGTTTTAGATCAGCAGAGAAAGATCAACCCTGTAACTCATGGGAGACTCAGATAATCAGCTCAAACCAAATTGCAGTATATAATTATAATCACACAACTGGCAGGCTTTACTCAAGAGAGAATATGAGCTGGCACAGCTGAGATTCAAGCATCACAGCCTATAACCCAAACAGAAATGCAGCTCAATAGTTAACAAAGCCAAATGGAGCTATAAGCACTGACATTTGGTGTAGCCCCAGTCTGGTCTGTGTCTCCTATGCAATAAGTTTAGGAGTCTCAGACTAATGGAGCCCATCCATGGCTCATCAGCACCAAAATCAGTCTCTTCATTAGGGACATGAATGGAGAAGCTAAGGAATGCTGCCCCAGTTCCACCAGGCAAGTAGATGTAGATGTGGATGTAGTATTAAGCACACGAATAAACTCACTGGACCATCCCCTGAAGTCACCTTTCATTTTCTTCTGTCAACTGGACTCCGGGCAACAAGGCCAAAGGGAACCGCCGCACCTACCCCCAAAAGCTCAGCCACAGCAACGCTGCCCGAGCTGCTTTCAAGGCACTCTCCGCATCCCGTAAAACGAGGGAGCTGGGAACGAGGAAGGCAAAGACCTGAATCCCCTTCTCATAAATCAGAACAGGTCCCTTGCAGGCTTTAACTAACGCTGGGACCAAGCTGGCGGAGGGCTCTGCTGGCCTCCTCTCTCTTCTTCTGAACAGTGCTCAGGGCAGGATGGACGCCCAAGCCCCTCTCTCCTGGGAGACGACTCAGGTGTTCAAAGCTCTCTGCTGAACCAGGATTTGAATAGTCGGGAAGACTCAGTTACAACCAGTCTTAATTTTTATGAGATAGTCTGAATATTCTTTAAAAGCCTCCTATAAAGATTCAGATTTGCATTTTTGGCTTCATGAAAAGCAAAACAAAACTGAACATTTTGTCACAAAGCTACAGTTTTGGTTCAAAAGCAATGAATGATTAACATCCTTCCCACGCTTCCCCAAGTTGTTTTCACTGAATTTTTCTTGAGCTGGTCTTGAATTTGGCATTGAACTTATTGCAAAAATCTGGTTTTAAGCCTCTGCAGCTATTGCTTAGTTTCCCCTCGAAACATTTTTCAGTCCTTCTCAGATGGACTGATCACTGACAATCTGTGTACTTCGAACCTCTCTACATGTTACAAAGACACAAAACACTGCTTCATCATAGCCTGATCTAACTGCAATTAAGAGCTTTTTCCCTGACCCTGTGTTCATATACAGAAAAAAGTGGAATCTAGTGAAATTATTACAAAGCCGGTTAAGCACAGGATATGACTAAACCCACATTTCACAGCTGGAGGTTAAACTGAGCCTCATTAAACCCAATGTTCTTGCTTACCCGCAGCAGAAACAAATGGGGCATGGCAGAGATTTGTGTGTGCGCCTTTCTGACACTCACACTCTTACATAGAAATTCAGCTCCAGTCCTTCAAAAATTTTGAGTTAAGTTGCAAGAAATTATATGATCATCTCAAATTCCTATAATTCAATAAACACTGTGTTTCTGTCTATCTGCTATTTGACTTCTGGTTTCAGAACTTCTTGAATTATACTTCCTAGGTTTTTGGGGAACTCTATTTGTACATTCCAGGTGGCATTCTCATAAACTCCCTTGATTCCACAGGTGACAACCCCCAGAACACACAGTGCACCATCCAGCTTTCATTGCAAGTTGCAAAAGCTCATTTCTGTCATTGATCCTGCTTTTTAGACATGCTCCTACCTATGAATGGGAGGTGAATACCAAGAGGATATTTATTTTGGTAGGTAGCAGCCCAAGACCCTTATGTCCCAAGTCAACAGAAGGAATTCCATTGTCTTAAAGGGCTTGAAAGTATTTTGGATGCAAGCCTGAGACCTCTTTGCACTGCTCTTACAAAACTGTACATCTCTTATTTGCAAGTAAAAAACCATTTTATTTAATAATTACATATTGTTTACTTAAATGTCAGGTCCATTTATTTCATAGAAAATTGGTCAGATCAGTCCTGTCATTATAATTCATAAAAGAATGAGGTGAAATGAAACACACTTGGACATAGATTGGTTTTGTATGCTGTGTTTTCTTAAAGCTTCTGCTGTCACAGCTAAGGAAGCTACATTTGGTGGATTCTGTTAACATTTTTTGCATTTACGCATGTAAGCAATGCAATGCAATTACAGGCCTAAATCAAAGTTTGGAGAGTGGTCTCAGGAAAGGTCTCACAAAAGGTCTCATCAGAGGAGGTCTCATAAAAATCTGGTTCTGCGTGAGCTGTACTGCAAAATGCATGGAGTCCTGTAGAGAGTCTCACCATTGACTTGAAAGAAATATTTGGATGAGGCCCCAAATACGCATCTCCTTTTTGATTAGTGAAAATTAATATGCAGCTAAACATTTAAACAGCACATAAAAATGGTAATATAGTAACCTAGGGCATGTCCCCTTCAGTATTCTGAATTTAAATGGAGACCAAATGCACTGGAAAGCTTTCATGTCTGAATTGCTCTCTATTACAAAAAAATCCAATTTCCCTCGTGAGACCTTAAATTAAAGCAATTACACCTATCCCCTTCACACACAAACAGTAGGTAGACTTTGGGGAAATAAGACAGGTTTGTAATTTTGTTCCACTCGTGGTGAGCATGGGCAATGCTCCTGGTGCAAGCCATGGCCTCACAAGAGAACTCCGGAGCCACACTACAAGGAGAGGCCCAAACATGAAGACCCTATAGCAACTCTGAGAGTCAAGGGGCAACTCCACAAGCAGGAACTGTTAATGGCACACTTGGCACAAAAGCAACTGATAATAAAACAAGAGGAAATTGCACTCCAACTCTCCTGGAGCCAGCCAGCACATTGTGGGCAATTTCTTTTTTTCCTCCATCCTCTGCTCTTCAGGAAGAGATCAAGATCTCCACTGAACGGCATTTACATCTTTGTTCTTTGCAGTACTAACAACTCTCAGGCTCTCTTCAGTCCTGGGATCCATTTTTTTCTCCCCTCATTTTCAGAACAATGTGCTAGAAACTGCCTGCTGAGTGTATGTTTGTGCCAAGTTCCCATTTGGCTAAGAAGAACTGAGGCAGCCTGTAGATGTCCCTACCATGGAATCTCCTAGCTCAAAAACCTCAGCTCTGTTTTAATAGCAGTGTTTACAGGCATTATTCACTGTCATTTTACTATCTGTACAGCTGCAGCCTTCTTTTAATTCAGGCCAAGCATGCAATTTCTTAAAAATAACACTAAGCACAGTTTTCAAGATCTTCCAGGGATGCTCTAAAGATCTTCCAAGGATACTCTAAATCCCAGTCAGCTAGCTGGCAGATACTGAAATGCTGTGAAGTGCTGGTAATACTGAAGTCTACTGGCGACTTTAATTAAATACTCCGATGTTCCTCATAAATCCCAAGGGTTGTCCCCTCCCTAGAGAAGAATTTTTTGTATTTCTGCTCTGCACCATGGGACCTGAAATTTTCCCTGTAAGATGCACCAGGACCTCACTGTCAAACATCCAGCTACTCAAAGTCTCGCCTGCCCAACACATCTGCTCTGCTCAAAGCTGGTCTTTTTGAAACAAAGGTGTGTAACATGCCCTGGGCATCTTTGAGTAGGAAAATGCCTCTGGCATTCCTGTTCTGAAGGGAAAAGCCAGACACAGCTCAGCAGAGACTATAAACCAAAACTGACAGCCAGCCTATGGTGCACAGGACTTAGTTATGAGGAGAACAGGGTGATGAGCCCACAAAGCCTATAAAATTCAGTTTTAGTTAAATGTGCCTAATCCTTGCCATTGTACAGAATGAGCTGGAAAATGCAAAATAATGTGAAAGAATGGCCAGAAGTTTGTCACTGTTATTATCTCTAAAATGTATGCATTAGTTATAAAACTAACCAGAATTGACCTTTGGAGCTCCTGAAGATCATAAACATGGGTTTCTGTAATCTCGAAGGGAAAGGGTGTAATTACAAATTCATTTTTAGTTTAAGGGGCAGTGTGAGGTGGCTTTAGGGGTCTATTTTCTGCTTGGATGCTTTCAGCTCAGAGGAACAGAAAGCAAATATGGTCTCCCATCTCAGGGGTTATACCTTAGTAATATGGAAGGTACCCTCATCTAGTCAACCAGGCACCACAAAAGAGAGGTTAACACCAGCTCTCCTGGGCACTCCTGACAATGGCACAGAGGAAAAACAGGACTTCTCCCACGTGATGTCGCATAGATTAATTGCATGCACACAGCAGAACTTAGTGCACTTCTTCCCTAGAGAATTTGAGACTGTAAAAGTGATGCCTGTGAAGCTCTCCAAAGCCAACAACCACCAACATTCCTCAGAGCTTATGTTCACCTTTACACCTCGACTAAAACTTCCAGAAACCAGCTACACTTGTGAGAAAGGCTGACACCATCAACCCCAGGACACTGAGGTCCCCACCTGCTCTGCGGGGACTCTGCCACTGTGGTTACACCGCAGACACCTACCAGCACCGGTGAGCAGGCATCGAGGGGCCTTTTCTGGTAGTGGCGTTCGCTACAGCATCTCCCCTACCAATATAAACCAGGGCAACAAAAGCTGTGTGTTGTCAGAATTGCTGCCAGGGATTTTGCGAGCACAGCGATGCCATCCAAGAGCATGACTTTCTAGTTAACAAGGCCATGCCAGTAAAACATTACAGCGTAAACCTGAGTCAAAGAAAGGTATAAAACGGAGCCGTTTCTCCTCAGAGAAGGGAGAATGGGAAGAGCAATGATTACTGATGGGTTAGCAATGTCAGAAGCAGCTCATTTCCCAACTGGAAATACCCATCACCTTCCCTAGAAAGCAAAAGAAGTCAAAACAAAAAATCCATATACATCTATCAGAAATTACATCCACTTCTCCACTCACTTTCCTCCCACTGCAAAGTGTGGCTCATGAGATGGTACTTCTTGATCTCCCAAGGGGAGAAAAAGCTCTCTCCATTAATCTGTTCAAATGAGTCACCAGAAGAAGAGACAGAAGTGTGAATCGCAGCACACCTGCGCTGCAGGTAACACGTGCAGTGCAGAGCAGCCGCCTCGGCACAGGCTGGGGAGCTCTCGCCTCTCCCACTGAGATTTTCTTCCAAAGTGCTTATGGAGAAAGATGTGGGGAAGCAGGAGAAAACGTGCAGGCTGGGGACACCTGCACCAACTTAATTGCATGCCTGAAGGTGGTACAAAGACATCACCTCTCAGCACAGCTTCACACCCCAGACGTCGAAGAAGATAAAGCAACAAATCTTGCTCAGGATGTACCAGCTAGCAAAGGGGCATTGTGTCACCGGCCACTGTAATATAAATCCTCCCGTAAAGCTTGCAATATCATTTGCAGCACCGGCCTTCTCGGGTTTCTCTGGTTGAAGCACTATTTCAGCTCTATGTTTAGCACTTGGAGACAAGCCAGGAAGACTTCCATAACCGCCACTGATTTGTTAATCCCTTAATGCACAGGCACTGTTTGTTACTTAGGACGTCAGGTTTCATCGCTCCTCAGCACGCCGGTGATAGAACTTCTTGACACCAGACTGCAAATATTATTGCAATGTCAATACTCCCAGGGAGAAAGCCAAGCCAAGTTAAAATGTGACTTTGGTGTTGACAAGCCAGTTTGGCATTGCAGAGTTCAAATGGCCAGGATCACCTGGCAACTTTAAAAACAGTAGAAAGTTTGCCAGGATCCTTTTTGACTAGAGTCTTATCCCGAGATCTGCATGGTAACAGCTAAACGCTTTCCAATCAGATGAAGCGAGTAAGAATACAGTAAGTGGATTACAGTTTTCTGGGAAAGTCCTGGGAGCAACGTGTACACATGCATGTGAGTTTGCGCCTATACAGATTTTCCTCATCTTTCTCATTGAAAGAGAAAAAAATCCAAATCTAGGTTTGCAGCGTGACAGATTTGGAGGCGATGCGGCTCGGTATTGCCAGGGAGTCGGCCCAGACCATGGCAGCTTCAGCACTTCTCCTGTTGCCCTAAGGAGAGCTGTCTCCCTGCTTAGGATAAAAAGAGGCATCTCCTGAGCGTGATCTAAAATAGGTCGGATCCTGATCTTTTTGGAGGGCCATTAAGACATCACACAGGGGCCGCACAGAACGTCACAGCCAGGCTGGCATCAGTGCCTGCTGCTGCCGGGGAGGCGGCTGGCCCTCTCCAGAGCACAGAGCTGTTTTAAGATCATTCCCCTCCCTCCTGGATTCAAACATTTGTAGTGACACAGCCTGAAAGGTGAGGACACCTGAGGACAGTCGTGCGCGTGAAGGAAAAGGCACAGCCTTCCCACCCAGGACGGGACGAAGCTGCAGGGCTGATGCGCGGGGCTGCTTCAGCCTCACACGCCCCAACACTAACGGGGCTTCACCCTCCCCACGCAATAAGCCCAGGCAGCTATTCAGCCCCTATTAATTTACCACCCATTAATTACCAACCACTCTTTTCTGACCTCGTAAGGCAGATCCGATGGAGCAACGTACTCGGCTGCGGCAGGACAAAGCTGGGCCAAGGGCACATTGAGCCTGTCCCCGAATCCATGCGCATCCCAACTGCCTACGCACAGCCCATCTGCTTATCAATAGCTCCAATTAAATAGACTCGGGGTTTCGACCGCCACCAGCTCACTCACGGGGTGGGAGAAAGACGGAGTTAAAATTAAATTAGCAATTGATTAATACATGAAGCCACTCAGTAGCTGTTAGGTTGAGCACTCTTTGGGGGTTTTAACCCTTCGATGCCCTGTGAGCTTTGCTTCATGGCTAGCAATGCCAATGAGTACACTGGAAATTTGGAGTAATCTGCAAAAACAGCTCACCATCAGGATGAAATGTGTATTTCAGTAAAAATAAGAACTGACAAAATTATTTTATTGAAATTTCAGTAAGCATAGAGCCTTTTCTCTTTTTGTTTTTTTTTTTAACAGGGATGTTTTAGTCACATGTGGTCCTGGAGCAGTCTATTTTCAGACTTGGTGAAATGCAAAGAACAGCACAACATAAACTGGCAAAAAAGGTATTTAAAAAAAAATAATTAGGAGGGTGTTTTTATTTCCAGTCCTTATAATTGGAAAGAATCTGGAACAAAATGACTATGAAACTCAGTGCTTGAAGTAAGAAGCAAAGTATAGAAAAAAACCTTTAAAATGCCAGGGAGGTAGAACATACAACAGTGAAAAAGGATGCAAAGAACAAGAGAAAAAGGGTAACTCTTCCAATGGTTTAAATAGACAGTGTTTCACTGAATTCAGCAAAGCTGCCCCTGTTTACACCAAGTGCTGCATTTTACAGGGGATCCAGGGGACATATCAGACAGAATGACTGTTTTCTTCCTGCTGCTTGACATTGCTATATACGGATAGGTAAGCACCAGGAGTGATCAAAAGCTCAGTGGCACATGGAGTAGACTTTGAAGGGCAGATGCAAGCAAAAAGTGCCAGTTTAGAGAAGTCTGTTCAGTTTTAAGCAAGATCTCAAATAAAAGCTGGGAGCCAGCACTGCACAAAACTATTCCCAAGGCTGTCCTTTGACTACAGCCTCCTCTTTCAACAAGATAAAAGTCAGTGTAAACGGGCAAGCAAGACAAAATCCTACAGCAAGGGCACAGGCAGCGCCGGATCCTCGCAGCATCCCCGAGAGCAGTGGTGGATCAAGGTGTTCTGTAGGGAGGTGTTAATGCATTTCTGAAACACACACAGACACTAACAAAGGATTTACTTTTTTTTTTTTTTTAACAAAAGGAAACCAAATTCTGTCAGTGGGGGGTTGATATAAAAAGACCATTATGCTCTTCCCTGGTAGGATGTCCACCAAAAGCCCTTGTGCATTCAAGTGGGCAGTCAGACACAACTATATGGAAACAGGAGAACCAAGCCACATTAATATCTATTAGGCAATAAAAAACCTACCTGGGAAAGCAGCTTGTTGTCATCCTCCAGCAGTTTCACTTTTGTTTCAAGTTGCCTGATATAGTTGGAAGATGAATCTTTAGGAAAAGAGAAAAAATACGTTTAAGCTTCTTGTGTTACAGGCAAGTACCATCAGACAGCAATATGTTTTCCCACTCTGTGGAAGGCAAGCTTGGGGAAGACCTAATGAATAAAACCCCAAGTGTACAGGGTGAGGAGGGGATTCTGCCAAAACCTTTTTTCACTAAAAAGCTGAGATTCAGCAACAGCAGTATCTTCAGTGAATCCATACCAGTGCCACCAGGTCGGGGGGTGGGGGGTACAGCAGGAAAGTGAAGTTGAAATATTGTGTTTCATAATTTTATAAAAGTAATTTCCTAGCTTTAAAATAATTTCTCGTTCACCTAAAATTCACCAAAATACTCAACAACAGAGCAAGATGTTTCCTTTTAGGGCTGAATAAACAAACCCTCCACACACATGCCTCTTTATTTCAAAAACAATCAAAAAGCTCACAAAAATAAGCTGCTGGCACAGCTCTACAAAGAGGTCACTGCCACAACTCCCAGTGCTGTAAAAGGGGAAGAAGTGTATACAGCAAGGCCAGAGAGCTGCAGTACGCACACAGCCTGACATAGACTGCAAGTGTCTACCCAGGACATCTGTTTTTTCTAGTGGAAGCACCCGACACTAACCAGAAAAAATACCAGGACAATAAAATACAGAATAACCTCACATAAAATGGTAATATTCAACCTGCAGGAATGTAATGGCCAGTCTACCGCTGCAGTAAGACAGCAACACCAGATAGGGTGACCTGGCGTAGAAGATAACTTGCTGGAGAGCTCTGTGGGTGGCTTACTGCTCTCCAAAACATCTGGGTTTTGTTTTGAAACATGCTTTGAAGCAACACATTTGCGAATTTCACAGGGAAGAAAACGAAGGAACCTGGGAAAACCTTTTCTCCATTTTCGTTGTAGCTTAGCAGTTTGCAGGAGTTCGTTCCATCCACCTGGATGTTTGCAAAATTTCTCCTCCACTAGTAATTTTGGTAGCAGAGGCTGTGAGTTGTTACAGCGGGAGGAAACGTTTTGCAGCTTAAGCATATGAAAAAAGCCAAACATTTTCTGCACTGCTAAAAGGGCTCTGCAAAATGGAATTCTCTTTTACCTCATTTCATGTATTATGGCACGACTGCAAAAGCTACTATTGAACCACAGGACTTCTCGCTGAGCGTGACTCGGCGAGGAACCAGGTGTTCGTGCAACCCTGCTGATGCCGCTGCACCTTGCCGATTGCCAGCACCTTTCAGGATCAGCCCCACCATGGTTAGCAGGCTCCACTGGCTGCATCTCTGCACACACAAACACACGCCCACGCATACATGTAAGGTTTAGGCTGGTTCTGCACTAAACGGCTTATCTTTGCCTTTGCCAGTAGCTGCCGAACGCACTCGGCACAAGCCTGGATGCTGTTTCTTGGCCACTCTGGGGGCAGTTTAGCAGAAGAGCTAGCATGCAAGCTACAGCTAATCACTGAGAGTGCTTTGACCATTCAAGAGAAAAATTGGAATATGCCTGAAAAAGTGCTGCCATAGACAAGTGCCAAACTGCACATAAAGGAACAGCAGGACGGATCGGAGTCAAGTGCCCATCTAAAGCACAAACACTCTCAGAGGAAACAGGCTCACTTTTTTGTTTGGATTGTGCTTTGTCCAAACCCAGGAAATCCAAACAAGTCCTCATGAAAAAGGTTAAGACACCGTAGGAAGCTATGTAAGTTCAGTGAACAGTTTAAGTGGTGGTAAGGTTCACAGCAATATCACCTTCAGCTGCAGGGACCACAAACTCTCTGAGCCCAAAACCAACCCCAACGTGGGAGAAGTCTCCAGGTCAGAGGAGAAGGGGGCAAACCAAGTAGGTTATAGGATCAATCTTCCCCAAGAAGGCCTCGTGACAACAGTATTTTGAATTTAGTCATGCATATCAAAAGGTGGCGGGCATAAAGCTGCAGAAGATCGGTGCTTAAGTCAGCAAGATTTCAGCATCAGCTTGAAGAACTTGCTGAATTAGTAATGAACCTGTCCTCTGGTGGGGTGAGAGGGGAGTTTAAGATTCTTAAATACAAAGCCAGGAGGACCATGGACCCTTTGGTCTGACCTCCTCTGTGCCCCAGGCCATCACACTTTGTTAACTTACGCCTAAATTCAGCCCAGTAATACTCATTTGCCTAGACAGTTCCCAGAACAGTCTCCAGCTCTGTCTGAAGACAACCAGAGACACCACCATTTCCACTCCTGTGCTGGATACAACAGCCTCCATCGGTAGATCTGTTGAGATAAGGCGTCCTTCCCTGCCTGCCCTCCAGCTCCAGCGGTACCACCACGCTGCTGGGCTGGCAGCAGAGCCGAGTGTCTCTACACAATGAATGCAGTGATCCTGATACAGCAGCTCCTGATTTTTATCTCAAAGTATCAGGGCATTCAAAGCAGTTTCACGGAAGGATTCAAAGCGGGGTCAAAGGAGAGGCTCAATCCACGCCTGCCTGGGAATCAGGGATATGCCTCTGGACCCAGCACAGTCTCTGCATGCATAAATTGCACAGACAGCAACGCTTGCATAAACAACTGTAAAAGTGCTAGATAATGCTCAAGAAGGTCTCGATGTGATGCCAGTAACAGACACAGGCTCCACAACAACCACAGCATTGACTAAGCCTGTGGCCCGTCAGCTGTCCAAGCCTGTTTCCCAAGCGGCAGGGAGCCTGCTCTATGCAGTACCCCCCCTCACCTTTGTACTCTCTTATCACTACTAAGTGTTTTTATTGTGGGCCACTACACCATGTAGTGTGCAAAGAACAACAACCAGAAAAAAAGCTTATGGGGACTATTTCTGATGCAAACAAGCCCTTTCTCACAGTTCTGTGCCCACGGAGGGTAGAGAAACCGCAGGAGGTCCTCTCCAGCAGCTCTTCGTTCAAACACAGTGGAAAGTTACCCAGGGTGGAGGCTGGCAACATGAACCTCATGAGCAACCTCTTCAACATGTGCTTGTGGTGGGTTCCAGCACTGCTAACAACTACAGGAAACTGAGCTTAAGTGGATGAATGGTGACACAGAAGCTGCTGTGTTCAGGCCCTGAATGCTACAAGAACTGACTGGCTGGTTGATGGACAGAATAGAGCATGGCTGCCAAAGGAAATGGAGAATTATTTCCTTACTTTGGTTTCGTATCCCTTGCCAAAAAAAGGGTACTCCTTCAGAAGGCAAGCCCTGCATCCCCAGGAGCCAGTGCACACCACAGATCCCCCCAGTCTTGAAAGCCTGCTCTGAGATTTGCTACAATTCTTCAAACACTGTTCAACCCAAAACCATGTCTGATGTCTGACCTCAGCCAGAAAACATCCCACAGCAACATAAAATACATGGAGAAAAAAAAACAAAAAAGAAAATCAGCTGTTTTGTCAGCAGAAGATGCTCCATCTCAGGCAAAGGCTGAGAAACAGTGCTCAGAGCCATCCCTGTTCTCGCTGTGCCCTCAGAGATGAATTGCCTCCATCTTCAGGACCTGCCTGTGCTGAGGTAGGTGCCAGATGAACCATTTTCATCTTGATCTCAGGTTTAAAAAATCCCATAACTCTCACAACAGCAGGCAGTAACACTGCTGGGCTGAGCAGCGAAACCCCAGGCTGGGTCTCTCCCACGTTAGATCAAGAAACACATTCCCAGCATTTTTCTGCCTCTGACCTTCCTCTTATCAGTGAGCTTCCCTCCTCTCCCGCCTCCGCCAGAGCCATGGGGCAAGGACGGCCCCGCTGACCCACCCAGGAGAGGCAGCAGAGCTGGATCACCGACAGCTCGGACCCCCCCATCCCCTTCATTAGACATTAAACAAATGGTCCTCATTGCCTTGCCAAAGCCTGCCGCCAGCTGTGAGGAATGCTCCACGTTAACCAGCCCAAACGCACTCTCCCCGTTGGCACGAGCAGCTCCCACACCCGGGTGCTGGGGCGTACGTAGTCCCTCGTACGGTGGCACTGACTCGGAGTCCACCCACGCCTGCTGGTGCCTTGCCGGATGACCTGACACCTCGTGCTGCCCTGGCCGGACAACCACGCCGGTTGGCTCTACAGAAGTGCAGCACAGCCAAGGGGAGGTACAGTACACAAGGGTGGTGGCCAAGGACACATAGCCGAGGATAAGCTTTTTGGGAGGATGCTCTGGGACTCGCTGCCGCCTGGGATGCCAGCGGGGCCAACGTCCTCCCCCAGTTACTCCTCAGGTCCGTGAGCACCAGCTACATGAGCAATGGGTGCCTTAGTGGACCAGATGGCACCAGAGGGAAGGAATTACCTATCAAAACATCTCACCTCCCACCCAAAACCCTCCCTGACGCAGCCATCACACTTGGTGCAGAAGAAGAGGTCAGGGAGAGAGCCGGCGTTGCGCCCTGCCAGGCTGCTACCCACAACAGCAAACCAGTTGAAAGCCATAATCACCATCAGCCATCGCTCACTTGTACGATGTAAATGCTTCAAGCTAAATTGTTCACAGAGACGTAAAACCTGAAGTCCCGTTTCTTTACAAAGCCTTTGAAAAACTAATTGGATGTAGCTCCGCACATTATCTCCACGAGAGGTAGAAGAGTCACATTCCAGCCCAGGAAGGAGCACTACTGTTATTATCCACCCTCCTCAAGATTTACTGTCTTAAAAAATATACTCCATCTGGAATGGGGTGTAATTCAACTTGGATGTAATCTAGCTGAGTAACTTTTCTCCACATAGATAAACCACTTAACACTCATTACGGTTAAATGGAGGCAAGACAAATCACTCTACCTTGTTTTAACTCAATGGCCTCTGAGAGAGCACGGAACTGCCTGGCTCCTAAGGCTTTTTTAAAACATAAATTAGAAACTGTTTTAACAATCAAAACAATCTTTCACCCTGCAGAGCACAGAACAGTGTCATTTTAAAAGACACCTGGAGACACTGGAGCATTTCCGATTCTCATCTGAGATTTCAGAGGAATCTGTCAGAGGAGCAAATATGATGAATTATACATTTATTTTGACAGTAGTAAAAGAAATGGTTTTATTTCCTTGTATGTCCTTTCTCCAAACCACAAGCACGCAGAGCTGAGGTTTGCATGGTAGCTACATGGTTGGGATCGAAACACTTTTATTTAAGACCTTTTCATAATGAGGCCTTAGCACTTAAATGAATACAAGAAAAAAATGCAACCCCTTTACTTAGGGCGGTTCACAGCAGAGATGCAAGAAGATGTTAAGGCAGGTGTCCATGAGATGAGGAAGCCGTCAAGAGCCCTCCGATGGCACTCGCTCACAGCGGGACAGTCCCTACACCCAGCCTGGGCGATACGAAACAATCTGGCATGAGCAGATTTGAACCAACAGAGGTGCCTTAGTCCTCTTCCACGGCATCCCCCTGAGGTTTGATTTGTCTTTTCGATGTCTGCTACAAAGAGGGGGGTTACGCAGTGTCTGGCTGGGGTGCTGGCTGGCAGGTCAGGACCACGGTGCCCCACTCCAGCACCATCCTCGCGTCCACCACGGAGGTGCCCGCACCCCCAGCAGTGAGGCTGGACACCCGCTGCCTCCTGCTTAATTTTCTCCCCAGCAGCTTCTTTCACTAAGCATGATTTAAGACAGTAAAGCACAACTATCTTTTGTCAATGTCCTGCAAACAAGGCTCTTCCTCTCCTCATAAAAAGCAGCATCCTTAAAGGGATTCTCCCATATCCAAACCCAAGGAGGAAAGACACAGGAAGGAGTGATACTCTGCCAGGTTTGCACCTTGTGGCCAGCTGCCGCCTTCTTCTTCGTGTGATGGGATGCTGACACTTTGGCTTCCTTCCCTCCCATCAAAGATCGTCTCATAAAAAGGCCTTCCCCTGTGCTCAATAAAACATTTCGCTGTTTGTCGGCAGTTTCGTTATCACACCCCTGCTCTTCCGCACTATATTTCAGATTCATATTGCTCTTCTGGTTTTGCTTCTTGACACAGACAAGCAGGCTGAAAAATGGGCCAGCAGTTACATCTTGTAAAGAAGTTGATTTATTAAGGTAACAGCAGTCTTTCAGAGCAGCAGATGAAACCCACATCTCTTTATATATTGTCATTAAATGAAATTACTGAGAGGTGGACAAACCCACCACCCTTGCTTTTCCCTAGGCAGCCCCCACCTTTCTGCTCCAACCAGCAAACCCCATTCCCAATGTCCTGTTTTGGACTGGTGCGCGAGGCAAGTTTTCACGTCAGGCTTAACTCAGCGGATGGCTCAAATGTGAGCAGGGACACCGCAAAGCCACTGCTGAGTTCCTTTAGTTTTGCAGGTGCTGCCCTCTGCTACGGCATCACCAGGGCTTTCGGGCTATGCTCCTCAGCTCGCCTTGGCATGCTCAGCTCTGCAGTGACTCTCACCCTGCCTCAGGGAGAAGCCACTTCTTCCAGCACCTGGAGGATGCTGCCGCTGTCCTAGGGACTTGGCCCCTGTCCCCACGTTAGCCCTTGTCCCCACTGAACAAAGGCAGCTCTCCAGCCCGCTAGCCAGGCTCCAACCCAGCTACTCCCTGCTGGAAATATCACTAAAAGCAGCTGTGAAATCATGCAGATGGGAGGGCAGGTCTGCAGATAAAAGGCAGGTAAAAGCCAAATGAAGAATTCCAGCAGTGAGGTGAAGAAGCTCACTGACCTAAACCTTCCTTCTCTTCTCTCAGGTCCAAAATACCATACTTTGCTAACCCCAATCCCCATGCCTCTCCAGCAGGAGCTTGGGCAAAATTTGGGCTCTCTCTTGCAACACGGTAAAAGAATATGCAATGACAAGGTCTATGGCAGACAGAGGCTCCCAGCCTTTTGTAGCTTTGCAAGATATTCTGCAAGCAAACCATACCAACCTGCTCTACCTCTTCTCCCACCATCTCATTCACCATGGGCTGTGTAGGGAACAGTTTCCTCTGCACTCTGCCAGGCAGCACTAAAGAGGTGGCAGGAGGGCACTTACAGAAACAGAACTAAGGCCAAATCTTGATTATTTCCACAGCTGAGGTGCTGCAGCACACTTTTACTGAATAGAAACTGCTTTAGACTATGCTAAATAAATAAAAAACCCATATGTAGCATCCAAAGCCACCCATGATAACATCTGTCTGAGTAAGACTGGTAGGATCAGGCCTCATTTTCAAGGTGGAGGTGATAACTCAGGTATAGAACAGGTATTCAAACACTAGTCAAAACAACAGAGAGGTGTGTTGTCAGTCCAATCACAAATAACAAAGAAATCTGGTCTCAGGCTAATACACCTTTTTTTCTAACTCTCACAAGCCGGTGGTTGCGCACTGGCGACACGGCTGTGCTGCTGCAAAGTGCTGCTCCGGCAGGATGAAACATATGCCACTGCAGCTATTTAATTAACATTTCATAGCAAGCCTGTAACTACGAGCTCTGAAGTTCTTCAAGACCGCACATTCCCGACTCAGTTCCAGTCCATTAGGCCTGTCGGGGAGCTTAGCGGCCTCAAGTCGGTCTGTAACAGCCTGATAAGGTCTCTCCTGACTTCAGCTTTTACAGCTCACTACTGCAACTTCCAGCCATGATATCATCTCCGCGCACAGCAAAACATCTGCCCGCGATGACTGTCAACAGGAGCTCAAGAGCTCCCGATATCTTATCAGGATTTCATTAGGAGGCGGCTGATAGGGAAAGAGGAGCGTGTGTGCCCGTGTGCGCCCGTCTACTGCAGCGCGGCCGGGAGAGAGCTGTCTCGTCCCATCGGACAGCGGCCGCCGGTTTCTCCTTCCTCCCCTGGGTGACCTTCACATTACAATCTTCGTGGGGGCCGTCCTTCTATCACATAGCAGAGCAGGAACCATTGGAGATGGCTTGCAGCTGAGGATGTCTGACCCACCCGACCTGTAAAACCGGCTTAACAGGAAGGTGGTAAAACACCTCCCAATCTCCTAGTCTGACACCACACTTCTCCTCTCCTGAGGGGGACAACTGGTAGCTGCTCTTCTGCTGCTGGGAGTGGGCAAGGGCAGACAGTGCTGCGGCAGCATTCCAGGGCTTTCCACAGCTCTCCTTGTGAGCCTGCTTGCGGAGGAGAGGACGGCACCTTCACCAGGCTGCTCAGATGCGCTGCCTGCAGGACAGCCCGGCTCAGCCCTCATTATTAGTCACTACTGTTTGTCCAGGTTTCCTGGGGAAATCTTTCCCTATATCCCCCAGAGATTTTGAAGGTAAACAACCAAGGAAAAGACTGCATTTGTTTTACAAGTTGTCTTTTAATACCTGTCTGGGCATCGCTCCGAGATCAATCCGTGTGAGTTTTTTGAGGTTCAGCCTCAGGCTGAGCTTGCAAGCAAGAGGGGACAGACTGTAATTAGATGCAATAAGCAAACACAGTGATAGAAATATTAATGTCCAAGACACGCACAGCCAGACAGTCTTGACTGGTGTACATGTAACAGAGAAAAGCTGATTTTAAATCCGCTGCAGCGCTCTTGCCCCCTGCACCCAAAAGCCTGCACTGTCCGAGGGAGTAGGTGCTCTCTGGATCAATTCCAGGTGCTGCAATACCTGCACTAGCTCAGTGACACCAGGCAGAATTCAAGTTTTCCTTGGCCTCTTTAAGAAGCCGTTTGCTGTCCAACCACGTAGATGTACTCAGCGAAGGACTGGCTGAATGCAAAAAGGACAATTCTAGAGAAAGTAGGACAACGTTCAAATTGCAGGTAGATCAGAGCGATCCTCCCTTCCAGACACTGTGGTATCAGCATTTCTCTATCAGTGCTTACGAGCTGATATGAAGGGAGACAACAAAAGATGCAGAAGCTGGCAGAAGGTCAGGGGAAGACCAGACTGACTACTGGATGTGATGCTGCGCTCATGAAAACTTGCAAGAGAGGAAAAGATGAGTAACACCAACAAACCGGAGGCTCTTTGACTGCCTCGTGCCTTAGTCAACGTAGCTCCATCCAAAAAGCTTTGCTTCCCACATCAGAGCTGCGCTGCAGCAGTGCAGGATCTTCCACTGTCGCCAAGCCTAGCAGAGTAAAGCCATAGCCCGTTGACCAGTGCCAAAGCAGTGAATTAGGAGATCATCATAATCTTCCTTATCCTGTACCTCTCTACTATTGCCACAGATGGGCCAGGGCTGATCTACCACAGTATGGCCTAAGCAGGACCTTCCATGAGAGTCTAATTTTAGATACAGAGAGATAAATCCTCCGCTTTTGATAGACCCCCATGGATTGCTTCTCGTTGGTGCGATGGACTCGCTGACGCATGGGAAGGAATGGCTGGACCCTCTCGTTGAAGTTCAGGCGCTACCAGCCAGTTGTGCCGGACTGTCCCTTGGGGGAAGGCGGAGGTGAACGAAAAGTTGTGTCACCAGCACTCATTCGGGGAGCAGAGCTGCAAGTCGCTGGTAATGGGATTCTGCAGCTTTAATGATTACGAAAAGGTTAAAATGACCTGCCAGGCACCCTCAGCTGTTTAAGCCTCTTTTCCTTCCTCGTGCTGCTTTAATCTTGGTAGTGCGGTCACGTGACCCGGTCAAAAAAAGCCCCGAAGCCGATTAGTGGCTTTCCACCAGCTACAAATGACTCAAAACATTTGGGATGGTGTGGATGCTTTGGAAAGAGTAGCCCACTTTGCTCCACATCTTCCTTTTGGGGGCACCTCAACGAACAGTGCAGCCCCTAGAAGTCACCAAGAGGGTACTGTCCCAGGGGAAAATCCCTGAAACCAAGGGGACGGGCTGTACTCATTTCCACCTCTATCAACCCAGTTACTTCATTCCTCCCTCCCACACCCAAAACCCAACCCTTCCCACCTGACTTACTTTGGCTATTGCTACGGTAAGTAGCTGCTGTCCCTGTCTCTACAACAGCAACCAAAGGCTAAGCCCATCCCATTGCCAGCCTGCTACGCTCAAAGCCTCTGCTGAGGTTGACCTAAACTTGTGTGGCAGCATCCATCGATTCCTCATACACGCCAGTTCTGTGAAAAAGGATCTTGGGGGCTATTGCAGTTCGTAAACTGGGCACGAATCAGTGTCACACTGGGGCAAAACCAGTATGTGGGATCATATCGTGATGCAGAAACAAGAGCCCTGTATGTAAACAGAGGAAATAATCCTCCTTCATTGGTGCTATTAAAGATCTTGAATAGGGATCTGCATCCAGTTTTAGGCATCACGCTTCAAGACTCATGCGGACTAGTTGGAAGGAATTCAGGAGAGAAATAAGGAGGATCAGAGTGTGGAAAGCATAATCTAGCAGGAGAGCTTGAAGGAATCCAGATTGTTTAGCCTGGAGAAGAAAAGACCAAACATAGATGTAGTAACAGATTCAAATATGTAAATGATTCTCAAAAAAAGATGAAGTGAATAAATTGTTGTTCGTGTCCACCCAGGAAGAGTAAGCTCTCTAATAATAGGGATATTTAGGGGCTAGAAAAGATTGCCTTGGGAGGTGGTGGAATTGCCATTGATGACGGCTTTCATGAGCAGGTTAGACAAACATCTGTCAGGAGTAGTTTAGGTAGAGCTGAATCTGCCTTGGGGCAAAGGGATGGGTTAGATGACCCTGAGAGCCCATCAGTTCTGTTTTCTATGCCTACCCTGTACAAATATCACATGAGAAAATCTGTGGCTATTTCACTTAAATTCCAGAAAGCAAGCACCACTATTATTTGAAGGCAAAAAAGAAATCACTAAACAGCCTTTGATTGGCATGTCAGACTCAGTAATCTGAAACCATCCACGCATTTTGGTTTTCCATCACCTGCAGAAAGTCTCACCTAACTGCATGGCAGCTAGCAAAGAAGCAAGCAGAGCCGGCAGGAGTGCGTGGAGAGGAACAAGTGCTGGGGTAGGGCCCTCCGATACTAACGGGATGTTTGCAATGAAAAGGTTATATTGGGAACAGTTGGATGTTTAAAATACAGCCAGGGATTTCAAGAGTTAGTACCCCGCCCAAAAAATAAGAGTTCTTACCTTTAAGAATTATCGTTTCCAGCTTTTCCACAGAAATGCATGGTCCTAAATCACAGAAGGCCAACATGCACAAGGCTCGGTATGACTCTAGTAACAACATATGGTCTCTAGCCAAGACCTTAAAAGAGAGGAGCTCAGTGAATGCAGACAAGCTGGTGAATGCTAGGAAAACATGTGGGTTAGGAAACAGCCCCAGCAGCACTGACAGTCCAACGGCAGTCAAGGCTCATAGGCACCGTGACAGAGGAAGGGACAGGAGAAGGCTACAGAGACAGCCATGTCCATGTCTATGAGTCTTAGGGCAGCACAAGAGAAAGGTGCTAATTTGAAAACTGAGTATGTGAGGAACGGAGGCCAGGTTGTCCTAAGCTATATTAATAATCCAGAAACTCCCATAATAAGCTGCTACCTTCCCCAAAACAACCACATGGTCTTTCAAGATA
Organism: Buteo buteo; assembly: GCF_964188355.1. NCBI lineage: Eukaryota > Metazoa > Chordata > Aves > Accipitriformes > Accipitridae > Buteo > Buteo buteo. Next base: position 14,615,909 of record NC_134176.1, on the reverse strand, counting down.
GGAAGGTAGCTATCAGAAGCCCAAGGACTCTTGAGTTTGCACTAGTGAAACCAAAAAGAGCTGCAAATGAAAGTCAAGTTGGGTTCAGAGCCCTTTGTCACTCGGTCACAACCAGAAAGCTCTGGAAAACAGGTTGATCTGAAACGTTTGCACGCCTAACTGCCCTGTTAGTTATATCTTGCAAATCCACTGAAATGAGTGCAAGTGTATCTGAGAATCTGCTCCCTGGTTTCCATTTTGCACTGTTGCTGCTCCACCACTCCGCAAGAAGAAACCGTGAGCATCCACAATTGGTATTTTTCTCTTTGAACTTATCACGCTGACCAAAGCTGCGCAAGACATTTGCCCCCAGACCTGAACCCACTGAAACACATGCAGATTTGATCCCACCTTTGAAAGATTTGGGGGGGTTGTTGCAGTTGCAAAAACTTCACCATATTTGATAAGACCTTTGCTGAAGTTTTTCCATTTTTATGGCAAACTTCTAACCATCAACAGTTCAAAAGCCTGTGGGAAAGACATCAGGTTAATCCAAAGCCTTGTGAAACAGAACAGTTGTGAGTGAATTTTGCTTGGAAACTTTAGATTTGTTTGAATCCTTCAACATGTTCTCCTGGATAGATTAACACTACCTCCTAGGTAAGAAGCACTGCCAAGCTTCAGATGGCTATAAATCTTATGTTCGACATTGTACATACAAATGGGCCGGTAGATTTTATGCAGAAATTCCCATTGCCTTTGAAGGAATCCTGCTTAGAAACTGATAGCACAAAGCAGTCCAGCTGCAGAAGGGCTCTCTTTGAGTTTACAAAACTACTTCCTAAGCAACCTGTGGGGGGAAAGGCAGATTACCAGATTAATTGATGGGCAGTTTTTTGTTGAAAGGATAAATAAGAAGATCTTAAATATTTGCAAAAGTCTCTCTTTGCAAACATCAAGTTGAAACTTTTGCAGTCTCCGAAAGTGCATTTCAGATTGTAAATCTGCTCCCCCCTTTTGCTTGGGAAGATTCTTCTGGACAATAAATGCAGCGAGCCCGGGAGAGGGCTGCATAATTATCCACTCCACACAATGGAAACCAGCCTTTCCAATGCAGTCCTCAACCGTCAGGAATCCAAGCTGTGTGATAATTAAATCTCAAAAATCCTCTTCCATCCAGAGAGAAATTAAACTTTAATTTCCACTCCTCAAATACCCCCACCATGTTCAGGAAGGCCCCTATTAAAAAAAAAAAAAAATCTCATAGATGGAAACGATGCCCTTCTGAGTACCAACAGGAAAAATTTAATTGGCAGCAAGGAAAAAATAATGATTAGGTTAATGAAAAATAGGCTTTATTGACTCGGGCCACTCGACCATTCCTGATGAGGGTAAACAGCCCCCCTCCTTCTTCCCGCTCCCCTCGCCTTTGTCTGCCGTGCACGGCAAGGCTGAGAGCAGGAACGCATTCAAAAGCGATGCCTCAGTGGGAAAAGGCTGGAGTCAGATCAAAGTCCTTCCACGCAGGGGCCCACCGGAGCCCAACGCTCGCTGAACGGCCTCCGTGTGCCCAGGAATTCGTTATCCCCCCCACCCTGCTCCAGGCTGCCCCACACCCCACTCTTAGCCCCAGTGGTGGCTGCTCATATCTCTCCCCCTGAGCCTAAAAAAGTGCAAGGTAGCAAAGGTGTTAAAAATTGGTGATCTTTTTTCCAGCAAAAAGTGTTTATCCATTTGTGGCTGGCATTTATGTACAGGGCAGGATGGTAAGAAACTTCAGTTCCGCACCCAGGGCTGGCACGGGAGGGCTCTTGCCCACGTGGCAATGATGCATGATTTCATGGTGTCACCCACTCTTGCCACGCTACTTGGGATGAGGGCTGGTAGGAATTTTTAGGTAAAGCAGTTTTTCATAAGAAAATGCTGATTTATCAAGAGAGCATTTTTAACACAGGCATCCGATTTCATGCAATTTTTAGCTTAGGATGAAATTTCTGGTCAGACCCTCAGAGGGAGAAAGGGAGAAAGCCTAAAATAGCTGCAAGCCCGTGGCTTAAGGCAATCGCCAGGGAATGTCTAAATCCCTGCACGCTAAGCTCTTCTGGAGTTGGGGATTGTATGCATCTGTGTCAAAGACACAAATTTCTATGGCCGAGGATATGGAGCCTTGCTAAACTGCAGGCAGAAACCCTACACCCAGCCCTATTTGCCAAAAATAACTGCAGTTGTAGAGCCAGTGGCTCCTACTAGCTAGGATGGGCACCTGCACAGGTCCCAGCATTCACCCATAGTTCAGTCCTGGATCTATGTGTATTTTGCAATTAGCTGGTTTAATGTGCCGGTCTCTCCCAGCGAGCCAGTGTTTTGGGAAGCGAAGCTCTGCTGCAGTCCAGAGCACCGAGGGGACCCCATTCCCTGCCACCTGGTCCCCTCTGATTTGGGGTATTTTCTGAGGTGGTTATTCTTTTATCCCCTGCCTGGTTCCTCCTTTCCACCCGGCAGCAGAAAACCACTCAGCCTTGCACTCTCCTGCTGCAGACCCTAGTTAAACATTACGTGCTGCAATTGCCTAGTAATTTAACTTGCTTTTGATAAACACATTCCAACAGCAGCGTGACTGTAGGAGGAAGGTGTGCTTCTTCCCAAACACCTTTAAGGACGCTGTACAGACAGGAATGACAGCCACGCATAAAAACGATAAAGTATGTACAGTTAATTCACTGTACTTCAGCATCAAGCTGGAAGATGGCATGAATCCAACCCACGCCAGCTTTCACCTGAGATAAAATTCAACCAAAAAAACCCAAAACTGGGTCACAGAGGAGCCCCTTCGTGCCATCGAATTACACAAATGGAGCAGAGACTGTTGCCTGTGTTCTCACGCGAGGGTGGAGGGAAATCCTCGTTTTGGAAGCAGCGATGCCCCACCTCTTACCTGCAGCCCTCTCCTGCCTGGACCCGCTGCCCTGCCGCAGGAGTTAGCGAAAGGAAATTAAACAGGAGAAGGGCTGTCGAGTGTAACGTGTTGGCTATGCCAAACCAGCACGGGCTTTGTCGGGGCCAGCTGGGAACAGCAATAGGCCAGCCAAAAATACGCTATAACCCAAAACTGAGCAGAACAGGGACTCCAGATACCTAAGCAAGCGACACGTGCTATGGCTTAAGAATCTGAATACAGTAAACGTGTAATTAATGCCTGGAAAGAAAGGCTAGACAATACCTAAGCATTCCCTAACTACACAATGTCTAAAGGGAGTAGAAACAAGATGGAGGAGCAGATTACAATGTATCACTGGGCTGGATTGAAATAATGAGACATGAGGAAACAAAACCTGTTTTAAAATAAGTTAATAGTACAACGCTACTACAATAAAAATAGGAGAAATAATTTAGAAATAGCAAGTCAATCCTCAGATAAATCTCCCCGATAACTGTGACTCGCTCTCATCCACGCTACCACCCTCCGCCGGGAGTTTTAGGAAGCGCTCGACAAAGCCGGTCCTTGCCAGCGCCGGCCCTTCCCAGGGGATGCTGAGCAACCCCCGCTGCGAGGGGAGGTGGCTGGGGAGCATCCCGCAGGATGAGTCCCCTGGCGATTAGAGCAAAGCAAGGAACTGCGCCGTCACCTTGCCTGGGGCAGCCAAGGAGAGCCCAGGCATTCGGCCACTGGGGATAATAAAACCAATCCCACAACGACCCAGAGAGCAGGCGATCGGAGGAGACTTTCCGATTCTACAACGAGCAAGCGCTCGCTACGGCTTTGCAAAAGGGCTGTGCAAACCTTTACCGTGTTTCCCTGAGGTTACATTCAGAAATTAAAACTATGCAACGCAGCCAGCTTTCCCTGTTATTTATTAACAGGTTTATTACCTCCCACTTAAGCCCTTTGGACTGGCGGCTGACCGCTCCCCACGAGGCGGGTTAACACGTGCTGCTCTGGGTCTCCAAAGCGGCCCCCACGGCTCGCTCTCGGCCTCGCCGCTCCAGCAGCACGCAGGTGTCCGCAGGATCCACCCCTGCACATTGGCCTTCAAATGCATATTATTCTGTATTTCAGCCTTAAAGAGTGGGCTCTCGGCAGCAGGGACCCCTGCTCGCTCCGTAGCGTTACATTCGTCAGTTCTGGTTACACAAACCACGGCAGAGCTGGGGCAAAGGGAAGGGATACGGAAAGGGACCCAGACATGAGCGTTTTCCTTCCCAATCACGAGTTGCTCCAGGCATCTCCTGTCTGCTCACTGCAGAGGGTCACCTGGGGCTCCTCTGCGTCCGCATTTCAGGACTCTCTGAGAACTAGCAGAGGGCAAGAAGGTGATCTTCTTATTTCCGCAGGACAGCTCTTTGTTACACGCATAAAAAAAAAAACAACACTAAGCACAGGCCCCCTGAAGTCACTGATATCCCCCATCTCCTCCCCAAATAACCTGGTGGGCTTATTTTCTAGGGGGGCACATTGCATAGAGATGGGAAATGAATCATTACACCCAAAGATAAAGGGGGTTGCTCTGGTTCAGGCAAAAAGATGGGGAAGGAAAATACATGGACATTCAAGGTAACACCATTCATAAAAGCATAGAGATGTTTCAGGTCATCTAGCACAGAGGTTCCCAAACTATTTAGTTTGCCAATTACTCCCACTCTTGAGAGATATGTCCTATGCCCTCCTTCTTACAAGCCAGGCACTGTGTAGAAAGAGTATTTTGAAAGGCCAACAAATTCGGGGAGTGCTGTTTCAGGGTCTACCAGAACACCAGGACAAGTCCCTGCTGCCAGCTTACTGGTAATGTCTTGCTTTGATAGACAGCAGCCCCCAGCTCCTCTGAGTTCACACCTCAGCTGAAGGGCCTGCCCTGTAGAGAGGCAAAGGTCCTGCTCGTGGCCCCCTCCATCTCTCCCAGAACAGCACTGTTCCTGGGAAGGGGGGCTCATGTCTCCCTGGAGCCCCCTGAAGCCACCGATAGCACCCATCTCCTCCCCAAAGCCAGATTTTTCTCATATTCTCATTTTAACATGACCCAAGTAAGTAAGCGCCCATTGCTTCCCTTGAGAAACTGTGCTGCAGCCTAATAGCTTTCACCTTGAGGAAACAGTTCCTGACGACTTTCTCCTTCATCTAATTTCATCCCATTAATCCTGGTTATACATGCCAGGTCCACCCCGCACCCTGCCTTCCCCACCCTGCAGACACAGGGGCTTGGTGAGCGCATCCCTGCCAAGGCCGCTTGCCTTCGCTTCCAGAAAAGCGGGGATCTGACCCTCACACTCGTCCGTCGCAGGCTCAGCCTCCACAGGCACGTGAGAAATGCCTGGAAAGTCACTTGGATGGAGGGATTTGTCCTTCCCCCACCCGCAAATGTCCCCTGAATGTGGTTTTAAATGACAGGTTGTCCCTGCCTTTCTCTAGGAAGTGCTTTGCAATGCCAATTTCCATCCCACGAACGCACAGCCTGTGCAGCACTATTTGTGTTGACCAACAGGAATTTAATCAACCAACAATAATAAACTGGGTAATACTCAATTGTATGAAGCCGCCAGTCAGATGAAAGGATTTACAAAGGCTGGATTGATCTCCGAGCCCTGGCAGCTTTCCCACGGTCCCCCTCTAATCTGCGGAGCCAGAGAGAATACGTGAAAACTCCAAAATCCGGGTTTTCCTGCGGGGTGTGTTAAGTTCAAATAAGTCTCTCGACTACAGATGTGTATTTTTTTCACGTCCCCCTGCTCCACGGCTGGCCCTTACCTAACCCTAAAGGAGCATCATGCCAGGGCAAAGCCCCCTCGGAGACAGCCAGCTTATGTAACCGCTAATGCCATAAGCACTACAATGTCTTTAGTGACAAAAAGGCTCAATGCAGGCTCAGACCAACAGCAGCCAATTCACTGCTGAGAATTAAAGAGAAGAAACTGATGTTACTTTAGGAAATCAATCAGCACGGCCACCATTGCTTTAGCAGATAGCATCTTTCCAGCAGGTATGGGAACATCTTCTGACATTGCAAAGCATTGGCAGGACGGTGTTTGCTTACTTGGGGGAAGGAAAGGAAAGAAATGCTCCAGGCCACCTTACGGCTACAAACACCCTCAGGGAACAGCAAACCCGACGGTGTTCCTAAGGGTGGCTGCTCGCAGAGCCGCGGAAGGATCTTACCAAGGTATTTGCACATGCCCCCTCTGGCTCTGCACCCTCGCCTTCCTTCTGCAGAACCTGCCCGCGTTTCCAGCTGGGAGCCCTAGAGGAGGGTGACTGGGGGCTGGTCGCTGCGGTGGGAGCGGACCCATTTGGGGTGACGCTGCTCACTGCTGCGGGAGCCAACATGAGAGAGGTACAAGAGGCTAATTCAGGCAGGTGCCCCCCCCCGCACGTGGGGCTCCACCAGTGCCATGGGTCTCCTCTTCCAGCACCTCAGCGGCTCCCCTGCAACACGCAGCCACCGTCACACGGCTGAGCAGTCCCATCCCACGCGGCTCGGAGCGCTGGGTGGCTTTGGAAATGGCCTATTGCTCACACTATACAGGCAGTCACAGTATTGCTGGTTTTACAGCCATCTCCCTGCAAACCAGGCGAGTATCTGGGTTCAGGGCCTGAGCCGCAGGAATTGGAAGCAGCCGTGATGCAGCCGATGGTGGCTGCACAGGGACCACCAAACCAGAAGGTAACACTCCTGGCTTGGGAAGTCCTCGAGCTGCAAATCGCTGGTGGCTGGGCAAGTATTGTAGGGAGACACATCATCGTATGTGATCGTCACATTGCCCTAGTTTTAATTCCCCTGGGCACTGCTGGAGACAGGACATCAGGCCAGGGGCATCTTCGGTCCGACCCAAAGCAGCTGCTGTCACAGTTTGAAGGCTGTTGTCACCTCTGCTCATCTCATGGCTCCGAAGCGCCGAACTGGAGGAGAGGACCAGAGCAGCAGCGCGTCCATTGCTCTGCCCCACATCTAGTCAGCTCGTAACCACGCTGACTGGCACATCAGGGAGATGGGGGAAGAATTAAAAGGAAAAGAAAAATTCAACAAAAACAAAGAAGTACTCAAGCAAGGAGGGCAACACAACAAAAAAGCCCAGCACCAACCAGCAGTACGAGCAGGCTGGCAATAGCTCCTTTCCAAGGGTCAGCTGCAATACCTGATTCATCCACAATCCAGCCACATCCCTGTCAACTGTCATAGCATAGCACCTAATGAAAGACACCTCAAAAGCCCAGCAGAGTAATAATTTTACTTGGAGTGGTTACTCAATCAACTGATGAAGAACGAGATGGTCTGGGAGGGCCCTGCAAGCAGGGATGCCTCCCTTGGCTAGGACGCAGCCGCGTGAGCAAGTTGAGAGCCCACAGTGTGGGCATCGGCTCTGCTTTATGGGCAGCCGTGGTTTGTGGTAGGAAGAAAACAGGCACAGAGATTTCCTGTAGTGGGAGGAGGTTTGGGCAGAGGTTTGGCAGCTTTCACCCCCCAAGCCGAGGTCGCTGTTTGGGAGATCACAGTCCTCTGTCCACAGAAGTATTCACCACAAACACGCATCAGAAAACCAAAAGAAGCTTCTCTACGCAGCTGTGAGTGATCCCCTCTCCATCCGCTGCTTCTTCAGGCATGGGGAGAGACCGAGACAGCAAACCTGGGAGTCAGACCCCCATCCCACCCTGGCCAGCTCACACCACCACCACCGGCTGGCTCCAGTGGATAAACACACACATATCTACAGCACCTCACAGCATGGCAGGGCCCTCCCTCCCCTCCAATCTGCACTAATCTCCTCCAGCGTCTGTGCTGCAGAAGATAATTTAGAGGCAATGGCATGCTCCCAAACACATTGCCTCTCTCACGCAGCAATTAAATGTACATCATCGTCTGGCTGTCCTGTATCCTTGGGGCAGGAGGGATTGTCATCATCTTAAAGTCATGATTTACAGAGGTAATAATCATGGCACCAGCCTCATTACATGCCAACTTTCGGGAAATTAGGTGATAGATATTATTCATTAAGTTGCCACACGATACCCATATCCATCCATCTGTTACAGCTGAGTTAACATTTTGGTTCGGAGCATGCCAACTAACGGCTTCTTTAGGAAGAAAGCAAGCACTGCCCTGAAAGGCGATGGGGAGAAAAGAGTAAGATTGCAATTGAGTAAATCATTTTCCAGAAAAAAAAAAAAATTAAACTAAACAGAGATCTTTCAGACCTTGGAGGCTTCTTGAGTACCCAGCAGCAGGACACTCAGGCCAAAGCAGAGCAATATGCAAATCACAACGTGGTGCTCAAAAATGGCACGTGTGAAGCAAAAGCATCGTTCCTGGTGAGCTCAGCCCAACCAGCTGCACATGCCACAGAGTGGATTAATTTTGGGGTGCTCCGTCAGGCTGATCCATCATACTGAGCCACTTGGGACCCTCCAAAGAGCTATTTGGACTTTGCCCAGCGCAGGGTGTCTGGGCTATGGGTTGCTGCTCCCCTTGCAGTGACCGGGATGGGACTGCATGGGGGTACATTTGCAAAAGCCCAGCTGCCCTTCACACTGAGAGCCCAGGGATCCTCCAGCCATCCTCGGCTGCTACCAGGAGCCAAGACCGACTTTTCACAGTCCCAGAATCATGGGAGATACGTGTCCCTTGTCCCTATGCCTTGTCCCTACACTGAGTGTAACCCTCCTGCCCACACACATAAGGGAGTGAAGGAGGAAGATGCTGGAGATCTGGCTGTCACCGAGTGATGGGACAAACCCCCCCAAAAGCACAAAAGAGTGCAAGTCCCAGAAGAGACAAGGGCCTCTAGCACTTCTCTTGTTTCTCCCAAAATACTTATCACCCAGTTTTGCCTCAACAAACACTGACACTGGCATTTTTAGAGAACTCATTTTCAGGGTGATTCACTCTCAAAAGGGGGGAGTGAAAAAGATTCCTGCAAAATATTTTGCATTTTTATCTTTTTAGGGAAGGCTGTGTTCTTAGGCACAGAGAACAGAGGGCAAGTGCTGGGACCTCAGACAGCCACAATACTACATTGCACAGATTCCACTCTCAAGTATTATTCATTATTAGTTAAATAATACAAATGGTTTCCCAGTAAATTTTTTGCCAGAAGGAGGAGAAAAGCGAGTGCTGATGGTGCTCTGGTAGCTGGTGCCAGGCTTTGATATGATGGCTTTGCAAGTCTCTGACAGAGGCAGAGACAGAAAGAACTTCATGCCCATCAAGTACAGCACGCCCAGAGGCCCACATTTATCTTCTCTAACCCTACTCAACCCTTTTAACAAACGCTTCCTCAAGCAAAATGCATTAAGAGGTATCACAAAAATAAAAGGGTTCCTACTCCCTCAATGCATAGAAGTGCTGTTTTCAGCCACAGAAGATACCAGAGCTGGCTAGAGATCTCAGATCTGGGAAATCCTGTCACAGAGATTGCAGGAGGGCAAGGACTGGAGTTTGGGGGTGGCAGGGAGCCAAAGCCTGGGAGCTGGGAAATCTACGTTACACTTAACGCTGGGCGAGACCTAGGCTTTTGTGCCCACCCAACTGCAAGCAACTGCGGAAAGGGGCGATGCTACCCCACGGCATCATCCCAGGACGACCCGGTGACGCAGAGCATCCCCAGCTGTGGCCGGCACGAGGCAGGAGGGGACGTGCAGCTGGGCATGGGGAGCCGGCACCGGCCCTTGGCAGCCGCCCAGCGCGAGGTCAGTGGAAGCCGCTCAGGAAACCACATGCCCAGCGCTTCATCTCCCAACCGGAGCTAATAGCTCCCCGCTGGTTTTCCCCCTCCGTAGCGCAGGATACTCGGCTAAGCGGAATGAAAAGCGCAATGTGTTGTTATACGGCAGCAGTTCAGTCCAGGTAGCACCTCAACCACGCTGGGCAGCAACCCTGTTGTCTCTGCAGCATTAACAAATCTGGTACTGCCAGTACCCTACATAGTACTTACAGAACTTGCCACACAACCTGATAAAGTTTGGGTACCAGGCTGGCACTGCCGGGCTCCAGTGGTGATGCACAACCCCCACCCTGCCACGAGCTCTGCCCTGGTCCTCCCCATCGAGAGGAAAAATGTGAATAAACTACATATCAATAAAGCTAAGCAAAGCTTCCCGCAGGGGTAAGGAAGTGTTATACCCTGGCTGAACAGCTCAGTAACCTGAGGAATGATAAAAAACCAGCGCCTGGAGTCAGTCATACATCCATACGCTTTGCTGGCTCAGAGCTGTGTGTCACAAGCCTTCAGCACAGCCACAAGCAAAGTCCTCCTCGCCTACCCCCAAGCCCCATGCTTCAGGCAGCAGGTTCTCTTCTCCCCGCCATTCCCCACCTGGCTGGCACAGCCAACAGGGCAGGGACATGTCCTGCTCGCTAGCACAGGCGAGGTGGAGGATGCACATCCCCAGCAAGACCCCACGCGCTCCTCAGCACCGATGTTCATCTTCGCTCAAAACAGCTCGGGGAGGGCACCCCAGGTAAAAATGCTGAGCAGAGACCTGCAAGGCACAGCAGCATGGTGCACGCCAGAGGAGTTGCACGACCCTTTTTGTGAGCCAAGACTGCCTCAGATACGTTCCTCTGTAAATTTAACAATCAACTGGGAATTTTAAGGTGCCCTTGACTATGCCCCTATAGGTCTTCTTCCAGCATACTGCACTAGCACAGGTTCCCAGGTGGGAGCTGAAGGGTTAAGAGTCATTTTGCAGGGTTGCCTATGACATCGGTAGCATGTATCATGAGATTAGATACTGTCATTAGGACGAAAGGGACATAATGATACCAGAATTCAGGATTCACACCAACAGATTTGTGTTCCTCCAGGACTCAGCAGCATTTGCCTTGGGCAACAAGATGGCAAGGAAAGCAAAATGTTCAGCAGCTGAAAGGGATGAAAATATGAACATAGACTAGATTTGAAGATGTTTAGGCTAGAAATTAGGAAAAGGAAGTATGATAGTCAGGAACGGCCTTGCAATACAAGCAGCAGGGGCAAAAATTTCAGAAGGCAGGCAGCGTCAAGTGGGAGCACTCACTATGGCACGAGACCACATTCACCAACCCCAAAGGTCCCTTCTGATCTCATGTGTCCTTTAATACTGGTGCATTTTGCATGCATATATATACACACACATACACCATCACCACATCACACGCAACATCAATGTAACATCAGTCTAAGGATCTAAGGGGATGGCCATACTCACTGTGCTTGTTTTGGATACTAGAGCATTCCTCCCTTGTGACAGTAAATCTGGTATAATTAGGTAAGGCACAATCAAAAGTAGATTCCACCCAAATTAATTTGCAAACATAAAGATTCAGGAGCAAATTCAGTCCTGGTTTACTTCTACTGAAGTCACTGAAATGACCTCAGGGATGAATTTGGCCAACTTGAATACCCATGTCTCATTACTACCAGATGAGCTGTGCGCCTACAAAGGGGTAATGGGTGTTTCGGACGAATGCATTCACATGCAGAGATGGGCACGTCCAGGATGGAGGCAATGGATAAAAGTGCCTCTTAGCTTAGGATCCTCTAGCACTTCAACTGCTGGTTTCACTGATGGTTTTGGTTAGGTAAAAAATTTAGTTTCAGCTTTTCTACAAAAATAACATAAGTAACACACTTTTCTTCAGGTCACTGCCACAGTATAGCAAGCGCTAGGTGGCCCTTGGGAATGTGAGCTTTCAGACAGATTAATACAGCTTGACTGAAGAAGGGAAGATGACAGACACTACTTAACAGGCTCCAAGTTGGGCTCATCCTTGAGCTGAATTTTCTTCACAGTCTCACAAGCCCTCAATCGGAAAAGTCAGTCAGTCCCTAAATAATTAAGTGCAAATACTTTTGCTCTTGGTAATTACTTTTAATTCAGACAGTGGACAAAGGGTAAAGATGCATTCTTTGGGGTTTTTTGCTTTTACTGGCATTGTCTTCATTTTTTAAGAGGATCTCAAATATTCACATGCCAGAACCACAGTTTCAGTGACAATAACTGAAAAAACACCATATCAAAGTATTTTACAAATATTCTGATGTTTCCATGTAACGACTGGCAGCTTGTTAAGGTACTATACGCTTACCCAATGGATTTGCAATCACCAGAAGAGCCATGGGGCCTTCATTACACAGCGTCCTTGGAAAGTTTATCCTAGGGAGTTTACCACAGTTACTGGGTCATCCTTGACTTTTTAAACCCTTTTGTGAATCATAATTCATTATATTAAAGTGACGCACACATCTTACGCTTGTCTGTGGTTTTGCCCATAAAGGACACCATCAAGGGCAAGAAAGCAGATACAGAACAGAAAACGTAACTCTTCGTCCTCTTCCCTCTCGGCCCCCAGATCGCCCGTCAGCCCGTCGCACAAGAGCACAAGCTGCTTAATTTCCTTCAGACCATCGGTGCGGCGGGTGCCGCCGAGGCAGCGGAGCCAGGGGCGCGGGGCGAGGCAGCTGCAGGCAGCCCTGCCCGCAGCATCGCCGCGGCGGGGAGCAGGCGGCCCCACGGCGACGCACGTGCCGCCGTCGGCGTTCGGGGACCCACAACCCCGCCGCTCTAATTTTAGCACTGACAGCCTTGCTAGCATCTGGGGAAGACGTCTGGCGTGCAGACGCAGGCAGCCGGCAGCCAGTGGCAGAGCCCCAACAACAGCAACAGCAAACCCCCGGTGAGATCCGCGGAGGGCCACGGCACGAGGACGCGGCCAGGAGCCGCGTCCCTGCCGACGGGCGCGTGGAGAGCATGGGCGAGAGGAGAGCAACGCTGGCCCAGAAGCGCAGGCAGGCTCGCAGCTGGAGGGGGCAGCCAGCACCCAGGTCACCCCCGCGTCCCACCCCAGGTGCATGCGAAGCCCACCCCTCCCTGTTCTTTCCCCTGGAGAACAGGGAACTGCTCAAATCCCTGCTCAAAAATGATGCACTCCCAAAACCTCGTCTGATTCACCCACCGCCTGTTTCCCGAAGAGCACAGCTCCAGCCGCACCCTGAGGAAGGGACGTTACATTGTGCACCAAGCTATTGGAGAAAATCCCACTTTTATCTTAGCAAAACAACTTTCCCTTTCTACCGCTGGAAGAAAAAAGACCGACCCCACCTATCTGCATTGCATAATCCGGCTGCAGCATCTAAAGCAATGTTTACCTGGGAAAAAGATACTGGGCAAACGCTTCATGCCTGGTTCCCAGACTGCAATGGGATGCAGCGCTCGGAAACCGAGAAAACAACAACAGTGGCAGGTATCAGCCAGATCCAGGGATCGCCAGTTTGGAGAAGCAGCCACCTGGGAAGACTATGCACATTAGAGGGCCAGTCTGACATGAGTGCTGGGAAGACAGGCAGGACAACCCCGTCAGGCTTTTCTATCACTGGTAGGTATGATCCCGCAGCAAGGTTTCTCCCCTGCCGTCACAGCCCCTGAGAGACACCAAACCTGCCCTCGCAGCACCCATCTGCACATCAGCCCCGTGCCCTGCACCCCCCAGCCCTGCTGCCCTCCGCTCGCCCCTGGGGCAGCTCCTCACACCCTCCTGCATGGTCACCCAGGCTTTCATCTGCTCGGCATCAAGAAGTCAGTTCAAAGACATCGATATGAAAATCCCGGGAGCACTGAGCCCCAACAGGATGAATCCACCAGTCCTTGCTCAGGCAACATGCCCACACAACCACGGGAAAGTTCATGCTTTATGTTCCTAAGAGGAGGTATCTTAGCTAATATTGATGTTCATAAAAAAAAAAAAAAAAACAAACAACCAAACCCAAAATTCTTTGCAAAGCTAGGAGAAAAAAAGAAGTCTTGCTGTCTTGGGAAATGTCTTTCCCACTGGCTTCTCCTTAAGGATTTGGTTTAGGCTTGTGGGAACTTAACACATTAGAAACTCGCCCATAATTTGCATGCCCCAAACAGCAGGGAGATATCATGAGATCTGGTATTACTGAGATTTCTTTCCTTTGGCAAAACATATTCCAGAAGATTTACTTGGAGAAAAGTTCACACATCATTACAACTAAACTGTATGCGCCTAGTGAGTGAAGAAAGGGCACAAGATGACACATTACCCTGTGGTTTTATTATATTGGCTTTGCTTCCTTACCTCATTTGCAAAATTAGGGTTGGTCATAATCCTTCCATCAGTCTTTCCTGAAAATTAGGAAGGGACCTAACCAGATTTTCCAATTAAAAAAATCTTCCCACAGTTTCAGAGATGTGAAAATGAATTTGCCAAGTATTACATCTGAAGGAGTTTTCTGAAGTACCAGCTCAGCATCTGAATGCTGAAATTTCTTTGCAAGTGATTTGGGAGATGCTCTGGAGAATATTCCCCAGGAACACACATAGCTGAAGTGATGCCCTCACACTTTGCCCATTCCTCTGCAAGGGAACGAGAGGGAATGTGGGCCAGAGGGTAGACAAAGTTAAAAATCTTAAAATATGTGCTTTAACAACAGCATTATTTGAGAATAACTCTTATTTTCCTGCAAATGCTCAGTGGTGACAAATAGGTGCAAACTGGAGCGAGGACACAGAAGCCTGCAAACCCCTCCGAGATGGGGACCACGATGCAGTCACCTCCAGCGCCTCCTACCAGCCCCTTTTCCCCCTGAGCTCGGCAACTCAGCCCAAAGAGCTCCTCCAAGTGAGGTGCTGAAACCCCCTCCAGGCAGGTCTGAGCCACCCATTGCCATGCAGGACCCTAAACAGAATAAGCAGGTGCTTCTGCTTCTGCGGGGAGGAGAGAGGCTCTGCAAACCCAAAATGCAAACAACAAAGCTGCCGAGAGGTAAGCGAGCAGGGTCTCCTTCCACAGGACCAGGGAAGGAGAGAGGTCCCCTGTACCATGCCGAGTGCAGGCGACCAGAAACTCGGCACCTTAGCCCACTCAAAGTCACCAGTGGGTGGCAAGCTTTAGGAAATGTGTCCCCCTGGCTCCTAAGGCAGCAATAAGTCTTTATTTCCAAAGCAGTGGTCTACCTGAGCATGTTGGCCTTGAGGCTGGGTGTGACACCAGCACCCGGACGACCCACAGCAGAGTCTGAAGCCCCATTTTGCGATGCCCATTTTGGAAAGCCACCGCTGCCCAAAGAGCCTACAGTTCAGTTGGACACGGCGAATGGAAGAAGCCTTGCTGTCCTAACGGGAACCGAGATACAGAGAAGCTAAGTGACTTGCCTAAGGTCACACAAGAAGTCTGCGGCCAATCCCAGTCCCACGCAGCTCAATCCAGTGCCTTAAGCACACACCGGCTCCTCTCTTTCATGTGGTCACCGGTCTGAAGCTTAAGAGCTACTGACGTTTTGCAAGGCAAAGCCACATCCTCGAGCCCTTCCTTGGCAAGAACCCCGCTGCAGCCAGCAACGTTGAGAGCAGCGGTCAAGTCTCATGCAGCGACTGGAGCTCGTGGCCCGTATTCCCCCCCCGTGAAAATCCAGCCCCTCGGCCCCAGCCCTCGCCCTGGCCAGCGCCGAGCTCTCCATCACCTCCTCTCCCTCACCTGCAGGCTGCACACTCAGAGCCAGCTGTTGCCATAACAGACTGTGTTGCCAAGGAAATACAACAACATGTTTATCAATAAAAAGTGTTGGGTGCGCACAGACAAACCAGTTACATTCGCCGGGGCCGGAGCCACTCCTCCGGTTCTCCAGCTCTCCTAACCCACCTGTGACCTTTTCCGCGGCTTTAGACATCACTGTGCTCTGCAAAAGCAGAGACACAGAAAGACTTACTGCCCTGCGGAGCTTCCTCATCCCTTCAGTCCCGCATTGCAACAGGCTGCCCAGAGAGGCTGCGGGGTCTCCAGCCTTCAAGGTTTTCCAGACCCGACAGAACAACGCTCTGAGGAACCTCCTCTGATCTCCTGGCCAGCCCTGCTTTGAGCCGCAGGTTGGGGTAGAGATTTCCCGAGGCCCCTTCCAGCCTGAATGACCCTCTCACCGTTCCTGGCCATTGCTCCGACTCCCACTGCTCCTTCACTCCCACAAAATGCTCACCCCTGGCAGGCAGCAGCACTGGTGGGACGGGAGCACCTCACCCCCATGGGGAGCAGACCCTTCCGTCGCTGCAGCCCCACACACACGTGGGTGTCACTAGGAGAAATAAGCCTGAGTCGTTCATAGACACGGAGCTGGGTGCAACTGGCCCAGGCTCAGGGAACAAAGGCCAGAACCTCAATCTTAACACTGGAGTTAACCAGATCAGGCTCCTTGCGATCCACCATCCTAGAATTCCCAAACTGCAAACGAAGAGTATTCCCAAATCCACAGCAAATAGGAAATTCAAATATTGACTTGAAAAACTAAATTCAAATGGTTGAAGAAAAATTTTTAAAAGATCTAAATACATGATATAATTGGGCCAGTAAAAATTTGAGGGCAGTGTTACAACTTGAAGAAAAAAATGCAAATAATTATTTGTAAAGCTCCTTTCCTGCTGTAGATAGTCTCCAACACACTCTTATTCTCCAGTATTTGCCTGGAGCAGTGGGCAGCAAAGACTCCCACCAGCAGTGCCTACCATACACTGACTTCCCTACCTATCTTTTCTTTGAAGGCTTGGATGTTTTTTTTGAGAGACCTTACAGGAGACCTAGGGTTTTCCCCCATATTTTTGTTAAACAAAATTTTAAAACCAAGCTACCTGAGTGCTCACATTCTTCTAAACAAGTTCACACCCACCTTCAAAATCAGGAAGAGGAAATAACCTAACTTGTGAAACAGGCTGAGATTTACTTTATTTTAATTATTAAAAATGACAGTGTTAATTTCAGGGCCTTCAATAATTCAGCTTAATTACCCAGGAGACAAAACTGTCAGACCGACCCCTGTAAAATATATATAAACAAAACGTATCAGTAGCAGGCAGAATGACTGAATCCATTACCCTGTCCCCAAATAAAACACCATGCTGCCAAGCGCTGGCACGGCTGCAGGTAATAAAAGTGACGCCGAACGTTTTGGGAGAGAACAATGCTCCTGCGTGCAGTTGGAAGCAGGTGACAGCATCCTTTCTTCCATTCAGTTGGGGGTTTTTAAAGCCGTAGCCCCTCAGCCCCTCCGAATCCTTTTGTTCGGCAAACAAGGCGCCCTGCACAGATGGCACTGACTTGTGAGACAAACCGCTCCGATAATTGTTCGTCCTGGCCGCGAGCAGCAGGAGAGCGCGTGGAGCCAGGGACCGTGCAGCCGCAAACCACCCTGCGATGGGCATCTGCGCTTTCCCCCGCCTCGCGGGTCTACGTACAGAGCGCGCAGGGGCAAGGAAAGGCTGCAAAAAAAAAGAGAAGCGTGCCCTGAAAAAAAGCTTATGTACCAAAAAGAGTTGAATTAGTCTCGACAGCAACACACCCGGCATCTTCGCTCTGCCTTACATGGGAAACCTCTCAAGCACAAAGGAGTGCATCCTGCTATTTATACAAACCACCGCCTCCCTCGGCGCCAATCAGAGCCCCGCGCTCACCCGCGTTTCCCAGCATGCTTCTCTTGTTGCCGGTGAAAATGGACCCCTCCATTTCATCTAATTAATTTATTTCTTCTCCCAAGCACATTCAGGGGGGAGGGGAAAGAGGTAGGAGTGCCCAGGGACAGGACCCCAAAGAAATCTGCGTCAGCTTCTTGTCACCGGACCGTTCCCCAGAAAAACAAATGCCAAGTTAAATTCCATAAGCCACTGTAACCACCATAAATGCAGATTCCTGCAAACAGAAATACCATCAAAAAAAGGTCACATCAGTAGCAAGGGTGACCTGTGCTCGGAGCCAGGCAGAGCCCTGCCCTCCTGCTTTGCTGCTTCTGCTCCCACATCTGGGGGAGATGGACATCCGAGGCTGCACCTCCATTTAGAAAGAAACTGGGAAATCGATCCTTTTTCCTAAAGGTGGTGTTATGGAATTTGGTAAACGGATAACATGCTCAGTATCTACTAGCATGACTATAAACACAAAAAAGGAAAGGAAAAGCCTGCGGCAAGACTAATATTAATACCCAGCCATGTCACTCTCAATTAAGTTCATATCTAATGAGCACATTTTCTCCTTGCACTGTCCACTGATGCTGTAAGCAATGTCCAATGAAAAGCATAAAACGCTGCTTCTGGAAAGCAATGATCTGTACTGGTGAATTTTGAACCAACCAATTATGAACATTATTTTTAATGGAACGAGCAGGGTTTCTACTGACTATAGTCCCCAATGCCAGAAAATGTCTGTGTCCACAAAATGTCCAGACACGCTTCTCAGACTGCAACCACTATTGCTATTACTTCGTTTGCTATTATTATTACCTCTGTAAATATATATATATTTTTATATATATATAAAAATATATAAAAAACGTAAATAAATCTCCTGTGCACCCTAACTGACAACCGCTCTCACTCAGTATTGCATTTGTATTGGGATCGCCTGTTTTCCCATGAACATCAACTGTTTCTCCAGATTGCACAAGTTCTGAAACTAAGTGGTCGAATCTATCCGAGCAGCACACTTTATTATTAGGTAGGATGTAATTTCGCTTTGTTGCCCTAAAAACAGCGCTGTAGCACTCAAACATGGAAAAACTTACATCATCCCCCAAAAGTGCTTATCTGCTCCCTGCAGAAGGTGTGGCAGGGAGAACCAAGAGCAATGCCGGGCAGATCTCAAGCGAGTAGAGCAGGATAGCGCTGCGGCCAAGCGAACAAGTCCTGACGCACAACTTTCCCCGGAGGAGGTTATGTTACGCCCGGATCCACCGCTACAGCCTTCATTCCCACAGGCATCCATTCGTCCCTGGGTTGCGCTCCATGACAAGGTACAGGCACACCCTCCAAATCATTTTAATGGAAACTAGTTGTAGGGTTGTAGGAAGAAAGTTGACCCGCCTCCCCAGCCCAGTTTGCTTTGTAGCCTTCATAAAATTAAGATTTGGATTGACTCTATTAATGTAATCCATGTTAGTCTGCATGGCTGGAGGCTCCTGGAGGCAACGTGGAGGGAGCTCTGAAGCCCAGTGAAGGACAGCTGCTTTGCTCCCGAGGGGAAGAGTCACCTCTCCTCTCCATGATGCCCTGATAGGTTCCTCTCCCTCCTTCCTTTTTTTCCAGGAAGAGATCACTTAATCCCAAGGATGTTACCGCACGTGGCTGGCTGGTTCTCGTCCCCTCCCAGGGAGCTCTGGAGCATACAACCACGTCCAACAAGCTTTCTACATCTCTTCTGCTTTGAGGAGACCCAGGAATAAACAGGACCAGCTTCCCGCCATCCTACGGATGTGGTGCCAGCCTACCCTTCTCAGCCAGGAAGAGCACACTAATAATGGGTCGTTCAATCCAAAATACATAACAAAAGCCATCCTAGCCAGTGACAGACCTACTCAGATAGGAGCAGCAACAACCTGAATGCGAGTTTTGAAGCCAGGTACAGGCCTGTCCTTTCTGGATACATCAACGGTTGTGCATACACTGCTGGCCAGGCTTGCTCCACAGCTTTGGTCTGCCTCCATCCAGCACTTCATCAATAACAATTCATCTTCTGTCCAAAATCAACAAACAAACAATCATAGGCCAAAGCATTAATCCCAGCGGGGTGTTGGAGAAAGTAGGAAGATCAGGTTGATCTTCCATCCTCCTTTCCTTCTACTGCCAGCATTTTCTTACTGCTTTTTCCCTGTTTTAGGTACCAGGTGTTTCAAGGTGGGACAGTGAAGGAGCTGAGAAAGAAACACGCACTAAGGTACAGTCCATTTCTCAAATATTTTAACACACAGGCTGAATTCTCCATGAGGATTCCCCCAAAACATTTAATAAGGAAAAAGAATTCTTTTTCTCAGGCTGGACCTGTACTTGCAACAAAATAAAATCTATCCCTTGGTGTGGGAGAAAGGGGAGAAGAAATGCTCCGAGTCAGTTCAAGCTCAAAGAAATAACGCTGTTGTTCTAAAATTACCCATCCTTCTGAAGTCAGCCAGTCAGAAGTGATCCCTTCCAAACCTATCTGCTTTGTTTTTCCTCACTGCTTTAGCAAGCTTTTAAAGGAGAGGGAGGATGGAAAAAGAAAGTGAATATTTTTAGGAGGTATCTGAGCCCCACCTGATCCCCACACACACCCCCACATCCACACACTGCATTCCGATACAATCATTTTATTACAGCTTCAGCTCTGCTAAACCCAATTTATCCACCAGGCCATAAATCTTGCCATGTATTGGAGCAGAGCCTTGGTTTCAAGCTCCAAGAGATGCTTCACCCAAGTAATGAATGTCCCGGCTCGGTTATTGTTTAACCCGCGGTGTGGCAGGGGGAAACGAGCGGTGCAAACGGCAGAGTTTGCTTGTCAGCGTGTGCAGCTCAAAACGGCAAGTCAGCAGATGATCGAGACCCAAATGTTTAGCAAATACCAAGGAAGTAAAAAAAACTTTTGTATTCAACAGCTCCACCGAGTCTGTACAAACACTCTAAGGTCGAATCCACACGTGGACTGTTCAACGATCAGTCATGTGTTATGAAATTCTCCCTCCAAAACCCTCAAGTTTTAAGACTACCTGGCAGAGGCAAAAGACCTGGTAGGAAATCAGATCTATTTCACAGGGTAATTATCTTCCAGCCTTTAAAACTGTTGCCAGTACTGAAGAAACGGGAAATTAGGATGATCGCCTCAAAACGCTGCAAGAAGGGCCCCGTGTCCTCTTGCGACATCCCTGCGCCTGGCAGCCCCGCCATGCCGAGCGCTTGCACAACTCCTGGGGCTGGCACGTGGCCCGCCGGTTCGGGGAGGGGAGAGCACGGAAGCAGCATCCGTCAACGAGCAGAGAGAAAAATGCACAGGGGCGTGATCCTGAGTTCTGGGAAAAAGGCTGGAGGGCTCCTTCAGTCATTCCTTTTGCCACAGGTAATGCCAGCTGGGACACAGGCTCGATGCCCGGCTTTGGGCAAGCGGCTTGGCTGAGAGCTACCTGTTGGCCGTGTTTTGGGAGCCTGCTTTGCTGAGGTGCCTTTACCATACGTGTGACTGTAGGAGGTGGCCTGACTTTGATGCTGGAATTCCTGGTCATCGCAGAGGAGGACAAGGTAACTTACGGCAGATTGGTGGCAAGGAAGGAGAGGCTGGTGAGCAACCAGTTTTTCTGCTGAAGAAAACATGCTGGGTAGCTGGCCCCTCCCATGCAACCGCTTTCTGTGAGATCTGTTTTGAGCCCAAGTGTAAACCGAGATTTCAAGGCAGAGGAGGTTCCTCAACCTGTGTCACTCTAGGACAATAAGGATGGTCCCTTGGTTTGGTTTCATTGCACATGGTCCCCCCCACACCACACTCCAACAGTTTCTCATGAAATCTGCTGAAACACTAGGAGTAAAGAAAAAAAAAATTAATTCCCAAAGCAATGGCAACTTGCCAAGTTTTTAAAGCGGCAAAGCTTGAGAGGCTCTCTAGAAACTCAGGTAACTCGCTGCACGAGCCAAGAGGAGAAATTAAGTACTCTGTTCCCTTCCCTCGGCCTCCTCTTTTTCATGTATTCCTGCTTGACAGAAAAAATAAAGGGAAGTCAGGACTACAAAAGGAAGGACCTGCTCACAGATACTTAAGGGACCCTGTAGCCCCGCCAACAAACTCAGACCAGGCTGCAAACTCCGCTAGAGCTCCGACAACGCGCTCGGACACGCGGGAACCTCAGAGGCACCAGCCCATGCGCTGAGGAGGTTTCTCCTTCTCTGAGGCCAGGCCGCGAAGCACGTGCGCCCGTTATGATGCCTTGCTGAAGGAGCTTGTTACTCGCTGTAGAGACTGACACACTGAGCTCCTGGTGACCAGCAGACGGCCTGTGCTAACTCCTCCCTCTCTGCTTAGCATCGCTCTCGCACAGCCAGCTGGTTTGGGGCATAACACTTCAAAAAAAGGAAGCAGATTGATTTGACAGTCCACTGGGGAACAAGACTTCTCTGCAGCCTAGAAAACATGACCTACAAAGAATGACTGAAGGAACTAGGTTGTTTAGTCTAGTGAAGACTGACGATAGACACGATAACTATCTCTAAAATACATGGCAAGTAGCTGGAACGAATAACCTGTTCTCCCTCCCCATGGTAAATCGGACAAGGTGAAACTAGACCTAAATAGGAATGATGAAGATTTAGGTTAGAGGTTAGGAAAAGCCTTCCAGTTGGGAATGACAGTGCCACACTGGAAGCCATTGCCTGGTGAGGTTATGGAATTGCCATCTGCAGAGGTTTTGAAGACCAGGCTATAGAAACATCTATTTAGATATGAGCTGGTCTTGCCTTAGGGTAGAGAGCTGGGCTAGATGACCCCTGGCAGACTCTTCCACGTCCTATTGCCGCTTACTCAATTAGTAACAGTTGTTCACAAGTCAATACCACAATTTTCAAAACAATTGGTCGCTTTGAGGCCTGTTCTTGACGTCCGCAATTCCACGCTAAGCCCAGTTCTCCCAGGACTACTGCTCTGTAGGAGGCTGGGCCCAAATTCCTGCCAACAAAATAGGACACCACAAGAGCATATCTGCTTTGCACATTGGCTGCCACGTAGCAGAGGAGGCCCAGCGCAGCCAGACTTACTCACAAGAACAAGATTTCCAAATGATGGCAGAGCTGGGAGAGAATCACACAAAACTCTGTAGTGCAACCCTTCTTCTCCTGAACTGGGGTCCCTTGGTCAGCTTGTCACCAATACAGCCCCAACCTTGTACGCACAAATGGAGGGAAAATCTCCATGAACATTTTTGTTGCCAGCCACCTAAGTCTGCAAGCCAAGTGCTGTAATCACAAGGGGTGTATTCTGTCTCCTCGTATATGCGTACACTGCACAGGTATCTAAGACACAAAACATGACAGTTAACCATGAGGGGGGAAAAAAACCAGTGTCTAAGCAGACATCAAGAACTTATCAAACTTTTGAACCCAACTCTCTTGAGACATGCATCTGCCTTAGATTAACCTCCGAGTAGACAGTTTCCAGTTTAACTGATGCACAAGAGGAGACTCAAGCCTCTTCCACCTCCCCATGCTAAAGATCAGGCACAAACATGGAAGGTCCAACCAGGCTCCTGGTCAAAGACAACAGAGGTGGGCTAGTTTTCGCTTCCCACCACAGCGCAGGCGAGCCCCCAGTCAGCATTTCAGCTGAAACGCTGGCTTCTCTTCCAGCTCCCTCTCCCTGAGGGCATCATTTCTTCCTTCCAAGGCATGGCAATGGCCAGCTCACACTGGCGAATACTCATTTCTGGATCGAAGGTGCCCACCAAGCTGAACAACCTCCTCCTTAAAGCTCCCATTCAGAACCCGCATCGCAGCCCCAAACCCATGACCATCGCGATGGCACAGAAACAAGTGTAAACAAGCCATTGGCTAAAATACACCATCAGAAATCAGGTACTGTGTAAACTAATAAAGGTCTGGCTTTAACAAGGGGGCATAAGGTGACATATTTAGCATCTTATTTTAATTCTTCTAAATTGTAAGCGGTTTTTCAGCTATATTAATTCTTTGAAGCGAGCGGTTCTCCCCTAATCATCCTGGTTTATATTTACATGATGAGGTGTAATGATGCATCTCAGGAATGTTATGGTATTAGTTAAATTAACTAAGACAACTCTGGCTGCAAACTGATGAATTTTAATGTGTCAACATCGAATACAAAAATGCAGTTGTGTGGGTCTCCGGATTCGCATGACCATATGGTTCAGAATTCTAATTAATGCCTTTGGATTTCATTTTACATAACTTACAGCTACATTAACTCAATTTTTTTTTCCCCCCAGAATTTTGGAGAAACATGTATTTTGCCAAGCTGTGGGTTTTCAGAATAAGTGGGAGAAAAACCTTTTATTTCCCTTTTTCCTCACAACCTCATCTTACCTCCAGGTGGGCTGGCAGTCTTTCCAAACCAGCGGTCAGCTGGAGCTGATCCTCTGCCCCAATCAGTCTATAAAGACCCACTTTGCAAGAGCCATAAAGGTTTAGCACTAAAAACAAACTCGTTTTCAAATCGTTATGTGCTGTGAGCAATCAGACAAACTCTCCAGGAGGAAATGTAATCCAGCCTTCTGAAACACAGTGGTTGTGACATGTAGGGATAGCACAGACCCCGAAGCCAGGCACTGCTATCAGCACTGCAGATCATCACAATCATATGAGCATTGACAGAAGATTTCCAGCTCCGTGGGGCGTTGCAGAGTGCATGGGTTTGCAAGTTCCAGTCTGGGGACAGTGGTATTTCTTCTTCATCTGACCCCATTTCTTAATGATCCACATTCAAGATCTCCCTCTAGGCAGCAAACAACATTTACTTGTGCTTCTCATTAGTTAAACCAAATCTAAATAAAATGAAAGCACAACCCACATTCATTCCAGAACTCAAAGCAGATCTGGTCGGACATACGTGCCATCCACTGTTATTTTAGAAATAATATTTCAGCACAGAAACTAATAATCCTCAAGAACTACATGGTGTGAATGGAGCAACTACAGCATCACTCTGTGGCTCTCTGAAACACATGCAATGCTTTCAAAAGCCAGGTACATTAACAACAGCCCCCAGCAGCCTTGAAAGACCCCCACAAGTGACCATGGCAGGCACTGGTTCATGCCCAGTATGAGAGGGCTTCTTATCTGTAAGCACATCTTGGCATGGATACATTCATATAGGATTTCTTCTGCTATTAAGAGTTACACACTTCTCACAGCAAGGCAGGGAAAGGATGGCCTTGAGAGGTTTAAAGATTTAAGATGTTTCTCTTATTTTCCTTCACAAGAGCTACATATAACTACAGGCACTATCAATTTAGGAGCTCAGTTCTGCAAGAACTAAACATGCTCAGCTTCCCATCCACAGTGCCCTGCGGGGCAGGGCAAGGTTTTAAAGCGTCAGACAATGTTTGTTCCATTTTTGAAAGGGTCAAGAGGATCCAAGATTGGGATTGCCAGATCTGCAGTTTCCTGCATCCCTTACTTCAGAGAATTGGTAGGGAAAGACTGATTGCAAAAAACCCAATGCAAGTGCAGAATTACTGGTTGCACTCCCCAAAGTGGTATTACAGAAACACGGGTAAGGGTCAGGCAATACAACATGTAGTGATGATATGTTCCCAGCAGGTGCTGGTTGTCTTCAATCTCTAAATGGAAATGCTCTGGAGCCGGCACAATGTTTTTGCTGCCACAATGGTCAGTCTGTGCTTTACATCTGAGACTCTGGACATTACTCGACTAACATAGCAAATAATGCACCAAAACACCAAAGCAATTCTTGAAGAGCATTTAGGTACTCAACTCAATGTTCCTTCAATGGGTATGAGGCACTTAGACATTGCTGACAATTTGGGCTACAGACCTACTCTCCTGAAACCGGGTTATTTCCACATTCACGCAAGAGGGGGTAAGAAAACATCAGACAGCAGCAGGGCAAAGGGCTACTGCAGCTAGAGCGGAGACACAACCAGAGTCCGGCAACTGTTGCTTTTCCCCTTCTCTCAAAGGGACTAAAACTGCATCAACACAAGTCACCAGCCTCCCCACTCCTCTCCCCAAGTGGGAGACACTCACCTCCGCCTAGCCTGGACCAAATCATTAGCACCAGCTCCCCTTGGCCACCCTCTTCGGCAAAAGAAGGGGACAAGAGAATAGAGCCTTGTCCCACAGGGACCCAGCGCCTGCGGCTGGGGGACATGGCCAGGGGCTGGGAACACCGCCTGGTCCTTAGGCTCCTTCCTAGCCCCCTCCTCAAATCCAGTTCCAGATCTGACACCTTGCTTCTAGAAGGAGGCAGGTAATCTGACTTCAGCAAAATAAACAAACAGATCTGCTGAATTTAAAAGGTTCAAACTTCCTCTTTCCACACCAAAGCGTAGGAAACGACCTGGATGGTCATAAGCAAGGGCCAGCTTTTGGGCTGTTCTAAAGCTCCAAATCACATTAAATGCCAGTCTTAGAGGGATAGAACAATGGTGGGAAACAAAATACCCAGGAGTACTGAATAGAACATTTCTGAAGTGAAACAGCTGCACAGTTTCATCTCACAAACCTCTATAAAAAGATGTTATTAATGCACAAGAATCCATCTCCATAAATGCTGTGTGACAAGCAGTCAGGTAGAGCCGATGAGCATTTACTTAACAACAAGACTCCAGGAAACACTGAAAAAAAACCCAGATTGCAATCCTAATCCTGCTACCAATCTTTTGCTTAAATATTATTATTATCATGGAGTTGTTATTTGCATTATAAGCCTAGTCACAGACAACAAGCCTCGTCTGAGCTGCTGTTCAGACACAGAAATAAAGACAAGTTTTTCATCCCCAAGCGACTGGAGACATCACAGCTAAAGCAGGGACACACAAGGAACTGTGGGAGCCTTGCAAGGGCTGCCTCCCCATTTCTGCTCAGAGATTAAATGTGCCAAGCACAAGAGATCCTGCACTGATACCCACTGTGGTAGAGCATCCCCATCTCGGGCTGTGATTAACCATCCCACCTTCCCCACATACACACCAGGGATCTGCCTACATTCTCCTCGATTGGTGCATAACACCTAATTGCTATTTCTCCTGTGGAAGCGCCTAAAGACTCCTAAAGGGTTTACAGCCCCATTACCCCAGGCACTGTTAAAGCAGCGAGCCCAAGGTCAGTTCCCACCCACAGAGACAGGTGGGATTGCATACATTAACCATGGTGGTCTCCAAAGCCTCAGGTGGCCCCAGCAAACCTTTAACTCAGCCTGAGCACAGCCGCCGACAACTGACCCGGTGCAACTGAAGAAGAGAGGTTGGTTTCTGCTGAAGCAAAAATAAAATCATTTCTTAAAAAAAAAAAAAAAGGGGGGGTGGGAGAAGGAAAAAAGTGATTCCCAGATCAAATTAAACCTTGTTCTAAATGGCTGTTAAGAAGGAAGGGTTTGCTTTGTGTTCCACAATTGTGTGAAAGCAATATAGTTTTATTACAAGAGATTTCTTTTTTAAGGCCCTGGGGCTTTTGTACTGGAGCTTCTCACCCCATGGCAGGACAGCGGCACCGAAGCAGAACGTCACAGACAAATAAGGATGTGATATGCTGAAATCCTGCCCTCAGATGAGGGAGTTGGACAATCTTCAGTTCTGACAATTAAATATGTTTATTAAGGCTTGGAGAGCTGTTTCCTAAAAAATATAAACTTTATTCAAATCCCAGAGCAATTCATAAGCCTGATGCTAGCAGCCACCCTCATATAAATCACTGACTACATTTTGAGAGCAATTTCATTAGCTATTGTATAAGGACCTCATGTACATATTGATGAGCGCTGCGGATCACTCCCTACCATCCCACATCTTTTCAAATAGGTGGAATCTGCAAAAAGAAATCTTCCGTAGCCTTTGAAAAGACCAAGACACTTCAGAAAAGGCTTCTCATCACCATTTTTCTCAAATGCGGGCCAAAAAAAAAATATCCACTGAAGTCTCTACTCTTTAACTGAAGAGATGGCAGCTGTATTGCTGCTCTCTTTTCTAGTAGTCATCAAGCAGTCCTTTCTCAGACAAAATCCCTGCTGCTGCAAGGGGAGTTAGGAGGCCAGACCCTGCCTTGGGGAACCATCCGCTCCTTCCAAGGCAGACAGATCCTGCAGTGCACCCCCAGGCAGGGCTGCTGCAACTGCCTGTGAGAGAGGGTCTGCACACCCGCGCTCAAGGGGAGCTGTGTCTGACCATGCCTTTGCCTTGCACCTATTTTCTTTGATCCTGTCTACATTGTCCTATCTTCTACGCCCGTTTGCTGATGTTGTTCCTCCTCCACATCTTCATTGCTCACTGCTTCTCTGCCTTCTTTTGCTGCTGTTTTATGCTTTACTTTCACTTTGAATATATAGAATTAAACAAGCAAAATCACAATATACCCGTTCCTCCCCTTACACCAAAATACAGACTCTTGCCCCAGCAGTTTGATTGCTTGGGTCTGGTCAAGTCAGGCAAACAGTTCATCCAAGCAAGCTGGGAACACGGCTGGTTCTGCTTAATTATGGACCTGCTCCATCAGTGGAGCCACTAACCAGCAAGGGCTGGTCCCACCCTGCCAAGAACCGCAACTTCTTCCACTAGGCCAGCCAGCTCCAAAAATGCCACTTTTCTGCCCAAAGCTTTGTCTGAACACGCATAAGGAAATGGCCTCAAGTTGTGCCAGGGGAGGTTTAGATTGGATATTAGGAAAAATTTCTTCACCAAAAGGGTTGTCACGCATTGGAACAGGCTGCCCAGGGAAGTGGCTGAGTCACCATCCCTACAGGTATTTAAGACGTGTAGATGTGGCACTTAGGGACATGGTTTAGTGGTGGACTTGGCAGTGCTAGGTTAACGGTTGGACTTGATGATCTTAAAGGTCTTTTCCAACCTAAATGAATCTGTGATTCTAAGTCACATCACTGTAACACCACCAGCGCAGCCAAGGAAGAAACAGCCCCTTCCCTCTTTGCTCCGACGCCGTCACGCCAGCATACACGTGCACTCACCACCACCACGCTCTTCCCACCGAGAACAAGCTACAGTGACGCGTGGCATGTTCCTGCAGCTAAAGCTACACCCGAGCCAGGAGTAACGACAGGGGTTACGGCAAACAAACACGAGAGGCAGGCACCAAACCCAGGGAGCTGGGTATGTACGTACTGCTGCCCCGACACACCTTGGGAGGCTCCCCTTCCTCCGCCTCCCAGCCCTGGGGAGCATGTGAGAACAGAGCAGGTCCAGCACCCCGCGCTCCTCCTCCTCCCCAGAGCCGCACTCATCCCCAGCTCTCCTTTCAGAAAGGAGCCCTTACAACGAGCCGCGGGGACGCGCCACAAGAAGAAACCCAAAGGCATGAAATGAGCCACAGCTAAAGGCTGAGGACTGGGGTCTTTTGGGGGGTTCAACCCTTTTGAGGAAATAATGACTTATTTTTAATTTAAAATAAATAAATAAATAAATGCGCCCAATTTTTAATGAACAGGGTCAGCTCTGCAACCAGAGTTACATCTGTTTCAGCAGCGTGACCGGGCACTTAAAACCACTGCTGGTAACAGCCCCATTTCCCACCAGCAGCAGCAGATGATGCACTATTACAATGTGTGCAGACATTAAGCAGATTAGCAGCAGCAGCCTGTTTGAACCCGTTTTGCAGGCTTGGCTCTGGGGGAAGGCTCGGGCTGCAAGAGCAGCTCCAGTTTGGCCCCACAAGCACAACTTCAGAGCCCGGCAGGAGCTAAAGTCCATCCGTCCATCCATCCTGGAGCAGGTCACGGGCACATTTTGGTGGCTCTGCGGGGTGATCAGCTCGCAATCCCAGCTTATGGGCTGGAAATCCAGAGCTTGACGGCCACCCGATACACACGAACCTCTGCACGATGCAAACAGGACCATGTCCTAAATGCTAAATAAAATAAATGCTAAATATTTCAATGCAGGCATTGGAAACCCAACTGCGGATAACCCCCAGGGCTGACTTGCTACCTCCAAGCAAGGACCATTTAAACACCTGCATCTGCACAATGGGGAACCCCTGTTATTTATTGCTGCCAGTGGGATCAGTCCTGCATGAAACCTGGAGGAAGACAGAGCACCCGACTCAAGCAGCTAACAAGCGTACCGCTGTCTGAAACGGTGGCTTTGTACTTTCATGAAATACTTACGGCCTCCTGGAAAGCATGAGGAGGAATGGAGAAAATAAAAACATCCCTTATCACTCAGGTTGCTTTAGCACAGATTAGATAAAAGTCAGAGGCGTTTCAAAGCAGGAACCGGAGCTGGCAGGGGAATCTGCCAGAGCATCTCTGACAAGCTTGGAGGTTACGGACAGTCCGGGGGGTCATCCTTCATTTCTTTCATTACAGGGGAGAAAAGTCTTGAATATTTTTTCTTCTATTGTCATGCAGGGCCAAGCTATAGGAAGGGATTAGAAACACTGGCTGAAATTCTTCTTTCCTGCCGAGTAGCCCAGGATGGAACCTTTGACTCAAATATCTGTTTTTCCAGCTTTGGTGTCTGCCTTGCAAGACCCTCGGTGCAGCAGAATTAAGGCTTTTTATTGCTCAAAGCAGAGATGGCCTAATCAAAGCACAGGCTAACTCTCCCCAAAGCCACATTGCTCAGGACAGCTCCAGAAGCAGCCCTAAACCCAGCAATAAAATAATCAGAGGCCTCTTCCCAGGTCCCAGCACCGAGCATCAGAGGAGGCAGAGGGCCAAGCAAGGGGGCGGGGGGGGGGGGGGGGGGGAATAGCCAGGTCCGTGTGGCAGTCTCCCCAAACCAGTCTGTTTTGGGGAGAAGTTCTGCTCCAAAACAAGGGCCCCAGTCCCCTTATTCCTGACAGCCTTCCTCCAACGCCGTGAACAGGGTCACAGCTTCGTTCATTGAATGGTGGGTGTGCTGGGCACACTTTAAACCCCAGGCAAAGTCCTCCACATGCTGCCATTCCTTGCCTGCTCTCCCTCGCCCTGTCCCAGTCTTACACAAAAACTGAAATCAGAAAGGGCTCCACTGTGGTGAAGAGGTGTAAATGGATACAAAAAGTTTTGAAGGAGAGGCCAAAATTTGGATACTTTTTCCCTGTAGCATGCCTGGATGCAGAGCATCATTTCCAGCTTCCAACTCTGACAGCGCTTATTCAGTCCCTGCACCTCCAGCTCATCCAGCACAGCTTCAACAGCCCAGCCACGGAGGACATGCAAAGCTCAAAGACTCAGGCAAGAGTCAACTCAGCTCAGCTTGAAGCAATGACGGGGTTTGTAGGTCTAACTGCTGCAGAACCAACTTCCTGGCTCGCTCTACAAATCAACCTTTCTGTGTGGGACAGGCTTTGTAGCAGAGTGAGCTTGCTTCTCCTTCGGGTGCTTGCACAGTCCCATGAGCAAGCTTATGAGATGGAGATGGCTGCTCTGGGAGAAGTATAGCTCCAGGAGCGGTTTCATGAACCAGTCATCTCATCGGCAGCAGCTGCAAGAAGCCTTAAAGCACAACTGGAAAGCAGCATTTTGGCACTTGCCTTGTGGCTTCCTAGAAAAGCTTCCCTTTCCACCTCCTTTGCTGCCCGAAAACCTCATTTTCCTGAGAATAGCAGAAGCTGTGACTGAGGTATTCCTGAACAAAGAAAAACCAACACCCATTCCAGAAAAATAGCTTCAAGGATTGGTTATGCAAGGACTGTTCCAAGCATCCTCACTGAGGACTTTTCTGAGCATCCCCAACAAGGACTTGTCCAAACATCCTCACTGAGGACTCTTCCAAGTGTCCCCACCAGTGGTGAGGGGCTAGAGCAGTCTGGGCCACCAGGCAGCCTGCCCTGTCTGCTCTGCCCTTTGCAAGATCCAACAACCCAGCAGCTGAAGGACCGTGTCCAGGCAACAAAAGTTCAAGCCAATACAGCCCTCGCAGGGTCGAAACTGCTGCCGCTTATTTCCATATAAGGGCTATTTAAATGCAAAGGCTGGTAACCATTTCTGTGCTGATCATTTTGCAATAGGATAATACACTGGTGAATACAAAGGGAAAGCGAACAGAAGGGCCATTTTTAAAGCGGCATATCTGGACTCAAGGCTCTTCACCTGGGAAGGACACCCACGCAGCAATGGTTTTGCCGCAGACTGTACAAACAAGGAAATTCAGAATGAAAAGCAAAAAAATCTGCCCTAACCTACCAACTCCAGCACTCAGGAAGGCCCCGTAGCACGACGTGAATGCTTCAGAGCACTTCTCTCTCCTTTGAACACCATGCAGCAAGAAACTGCCTGCAATCAAGAATTTCTTCTAACTCTTGATGGCAAACAAACAATGCACACTCACTATTTTTAGTTATGACCTCGGATACTTCACGACTTCAAAACATACACTTAATTCACACATATGCAAGCAAGAAAAATTACTCACAGGCAATGAATAAGAAGTGTTTGACATTTAAATGTGACTTATTTGTAAGAGTAGTTAACATTTGTATTAATTAAGGCACACTCGATGCAAGATTGTTCAGCACCGTTCATCCTAATATATATGAAGATTGTTGTCTGTCTCAGAAAAAAAATGTGAAAATTATGTGTAATTACCTGCTTGCACTTTCCACCTGGGTATCATTAAAGACAGCAGACTGCCATTGAATTTTAATTCAATATTCTTGCCGAAAACCTCATGGAAATATCAAGTCCTGGATGTCATCAAGATGATGGGGCTTGGTGCACAGAAGCAAAATATATCTACAAATCCTCTGGTGTCAATGGATCGACAGCGCTCTACGTCTTTGAAAAAAATTTATCAGCTTATCACATTTTCAGGAATGCCTGTGCATTTAAGCCCAGATCTAACTGGATAGTGCAGATATCTGGATTGGTCCTTTGACCTGCCTGGAGCAGAAACAGCAGTAGTAAGGCTGGGGCATAAATGGCAGAGGGTGTGCTTCAACCTGGGGTCTGTACCAGAGAAAGCAAATTAAATGAACCAATATTCCCTCACCAGGCAAGAGCATTTAGCACTTAGGGACATGGTTTAGTGGAGGACTTGGCACTGTTAAGTTTACAGTTGGACTTGATGATCTTAAGGGTCTTTTCCAACCTAAACGATTCCATGATTCTACGACAATTAATTGTAGTTTAACAACTAACATTAGTTTTGGTTTTGTAGCTGCAAGAGTATTACTGGAGCGAGCCCACCAAAGAAGATGGGACTGAGGCCTTCAGAGAGCGAGCAATGCCATAAATTATTCTTCAGAAAGGCAACCACGCTTCTCCAACACACCCCTTTCAGAAACATAAACTTTCCTAAAGAAAAGAGCTTCTACCAGCATAAGTAAATAAATAAAGTTGTGCCTGCAACCGCCCCAGCTTTTAATTAAACGGCAACTGAATAAACAGCTTGGAAGCTGCTGCACCAGGATGGCCGTAACCCCGCTCCTGCCGCTGCCCTTTGGCTTTGCGCTCCCGGGGTCAGATTCTCGGCATAGCCTTCCCTGCAGCCCTGCCTGTTATTTGAAGCAGCACCAGCTCTAGTTTTGTTGGGGTTTCGGGGGTTTGTTTTTAACGTAAGGGCAAGCAGCACGCCGGCCACGCACCAGGCTGCTGGCGGGGATTTCCTTACCCTCCCTGGGACCGAAGAGGTGTTCGGTAGAAACAGCTTCCAGGAGCTCAGAAAAAAGGCAGAAAGCTTCAAAAAGATACTACATTAATCTCAAGAGTTGCTTCCTACCATCACTCATCACCTTCTAGGCGAGACCTTGTATTTACAACATCTATAAAAGCATCTGCGGCCAGGTAGCGTGCATTCATCACAGGTGCAATTCCACCAGCAATGCATTTGTGCCCCCCTCCCGGCTCTGACTTTGTCGTGACCAAACGCAGCTCTTGCCTCGAGGAAAGAAAAACCCACAAAGAAAAGCACCACACCTTTGTAGCCCTATCTTTTAATGCAACACAGTATGTTGGTTTATATTAGCAGCTCAAGTTATCAAGGTTTTCCACCCTGGACTGCATTATCAGATCTCCCTCATCCCGGTACTGAGAAAAAAAAAAAAACAGTGCTATTGAAATGCAAGTACTTTAGAGTGAATTTGCATTGTTCCAAGGAGAACAGGGATAGCTTTAAAAAAAAACAACAAAAAACCAACAACCCTAAGATACCAGGCATCATTTTCACTTCTTTATTAAGCCAAGGATCTGTTAAAGTGCAGATTTCCCCCCTGTGCCAATAACACCTGGCAGTACATAAGAAACTAAGCATTTTTACTGTGATGACATTTCCATTGAAACACGCAGGCATTTGACTACATTTCCAGAGAGGTGGAATATTATTCAGTGAGGGAACACAGATACGCTGGGAGGTGAGAAGGGGTAGAGGGAAAATTGCAGGCAATTAGTATTTTCTTGACATAACTGTAATTTGTGAATTTGCAAAAATCCTCTTCTAAAATGTTGGTTAATTTGATCCAAGAATAATTCAAACGTGTCTGTCGCATTCCTGCCCCCACAAACACAGACCAGCACGCCCACATGAGTCAAACCCCGAAGAAAAACAACGCCAGCCCCCTCTGCCCCGCGCATCCATCCCTGCGGTGGGCAACCCCCTCCCACGCCGCCTGGGGAACCGCGGGCTCCCCGCAATCTGATTGAGGGCTGATGCGCTCCGCAAAGGAACAAGGGAGGAGACTTCAAGCGAGTAACAACGGTCTTCAAAGGGAAAAAATGTTTTCCCATGGTTTAAAATTACCAGCTGAACTTTAGTAGAAAAGCGATAGCGGTGCCGTAGCCAGAGGTACCGGATAGCATTACCTGGTCCCCCGCCGTACGGGAATGTATACTGCGGCCCCATCACAGGTAATCCACGTTCTCAAAATATACTGCTGACCTACGTGCCCAGGTGCCCCATCACATAGGTGGTCTGCTTCTTTACAAGAATGCGACTGGGATTTCTTTGCTTTCATGTCTTCCCTGCTGGAGAGGCTTTGGGAGGGGATCCCACCGCATGCGTGAAATGGGGAGAGAAGGGCTGGGGCTCAGGGCAGGGGGGGGTCAGGTGAAGCCTGAAGAAGGGGTAAGACCTTTCTTTGACAAGACAAACAGTGATCGCTCCCTAACAGCTTAGACACAGGATACCGCTTCTCATGCGAATGTATTTACACTTAAATAATACATCTCTATGACTAAAGGCAAGGAGTAATCAAAAGCTGACATTTCAGCTGTGCACTGCAAAAGTAAACCTCCCTCAAAAGTGGAATGCCAAAGGGAGGAAAGTGAGATACACACTTTGATTTATAGGTTACTTTTAAAATTAGCGGTGGGGGAGTTCTCCCGGTAGCCCTCGAGAAGGTCTCTGTTTATTTGAGGAGCTCACAGGAGCACAGCCACAGCACAGCCTCCTGCTCAGCCCCATAGCCCAGATGGAGCCCAATCTACTCGATCAGTATTTATTTACACTTAAATACAAAAGGAAGGCTATCCAAACGAAAGTTGAGAGTGTCCAGCAGATAATTAAGTGCACTAATGCACAAATCTATTCAGACAGGAACGAGTGTATTGGTACAATCAAAAGGCAGGTCACAGTTTACGGTCCATTCCCGGTATAAACAAGCTCCAGCAGTGCTCCTCGCGCCAAAATTGTATTTGGGGGGTACACCCTCTCCCTGCGAAATCCTGACAAGTGCAGGATTTTTGCCATGCATCCGCAAGGACATTGCATTTGGGCTGCTGGATGCATGTGTTTGCCAACTCCCGGGCTTTGGCCCACTCCCCGTCGTGTCCTCCCGAGCGCCCCAAGCCCCAGCCACCCATCCTCATCCTCACAGAGCTGCTGCTGCTGGCACCACGCAGGAGGGCACCAGCAGGCATCACAGAGCCCAAGCAACATTTTGCTGTAGGGGCTGGCTGAACTGCTTTAATGACATCACAGCTTATCTATTTTTATTGTTCTCTGTATACCTGCTCTGTTTTCCTGTACATAAATTATTCTTCACTTCCTTCCTAAAAGAGCTATTATTTAACAGCATAGCTGGCATTAACTATTGTATCACATCCTCCAGAGGTCCATTAGACCAATGACAGAGTGCAACACCAACACAAAAACACATGCACAAGCACTCCCTGAACTAAACCCTTGCAACGTAGCCCTTTTGAACGGAAGAGGCAATATAAATAGAAGAGATCATCAGCCTAAGTCAGGACATGGTGCAGAGTGTGGACAGATTACTTCTTCCAGTTCACAAAATTAAAATACACGGGCTGTAATCATGGTTCTGCTTGTTTGGGACGTATCTAACCCTGAATGGTCAAAGAGGGATGTTGCTGGGATTTCTTCACAGACTTTGAGGGGTCAGGTAGGGCTTGCTTTGGATTCTCTCTCCCTCTTGAAAGCTGTCTTTATTTAATCTTAATTCAATAAATTATTTGAAGCAGCCCTCTCACCTAACCCAAAGAAATAACACTGGACTTGGGCTTGAAAACTGTCCTCCCTAGTATTTTAAGGCAGAGACATCTCTTCATCTATGGACATGTTTACACAGTTCTCTTGCTGATGTTGCACAGAAAGTCAACTAAAAGAGTAATTCCACACCCTGGCCGATCTGAAGTAATACACCAGCTTTATAACACATTTTAAATAGTTGTTTTATTTTACAGCCATCTTTTTTTAGATTCTGATCTCATTTCAGCCTCTGTCCCCAAAGCAGCTTTCAGTGGATGATTCCACCACCCTAAGAAAGTGACACCGACTTCCAGTAATACCCACACAAAACCACTGGTCTCTAATTAGGAATTCAACTGAATTAGTATTATAATGAGCCCCAGAAAGCCGCCTATAGGCATGGATTTATTTAACTAAGGCCACACTGTCTGGAGATTAGTGAACAAAGTATTCCCCGGCCCCACGGCCGCCCCAGGAGTCCTGGTCGCGGTGGGTGGGTCGGGGGCTGCGTCGCAGAGGACGGCAACGCTGCCGGCTCGGAGAAAGGAGATGCCGGCGGGTGGTGAGGAGCACGCTGCTCAGCAAGCCTCCTCCCCGGACACGTACGCTCTCTCACGAGGCCAATACCAGTTCTCTCCAGTACCTATTGCTTGTGCTGTCCGTACCGCCAAGGAAAGGGGTGGGAAGAAGTCACACCACCGCCTTCCAGGGCAACAGAGCAAACAAGGAGTTCCCCTCTTCTGCTGCAGAAGGCTTTAGGCTTCTCTTAAGGCTTTAGGTCCGGTTCTATTCTAATTAGCTCCAGCAGAGCTGTATGGCATAGGAGGTGTCTACTTCAGCAGTAACATTGCTCTGGAGCAAAGCGTGCTCTGGCCGCATCAGGTGCAAGCGGAAAACAAAACCATCAGATGTGCAAAGCCAAAATTTGCATCAGTCCAGGAAACCTTCACGCGCACCGTCCACCGCAGACAAGCAACGGAGGTGGGGGCAGAGCCAGCTCTCCCCACTTCAGCTCCTGCTTGCCCTCCTCCAAGCACCCCCACAACCAAGTTTAATTCTACCCTGAAGGAAGGTGATGCATGAAACACAAGGTTGGTAGAATAATACTCATTTTACACCTGCAGGGAAGATGCCTCAATGGCTTTGGCCATGCTACCTGCCACCAGACGTGCAGTTTGTATCATTGTTTGCTGTCCACAGATGTTGACCTCAACAACCCAGGCCCAGACCCAGATTTCTTCAAAGCAACAGAATCTTCTTCAGATTCACACCTTTGTAGCCAGAGGAGGGGACTAGTTAATGCAGAGCTTCCTTGAACAGAAAGGGAAGTTAGTGGCTCCTCTCCAAAACTCTGGAGGCAAAAGACAGACAGACAACAAGCCCTGGCTGGGTGATAAAAGGGAAAACAATGCAAAGCTGCAGGGAAGCTGATACAGTAACCCAACAGGGTGCTCTCCCAGGGACGGGGGCCCTGACCTGGGACCTACCGAAGTCTCACCTACAGCTCCAGCTTGGCCAGGTCACTCCCCACTTCTGAACCGAGAGAATCAGAGAATTTAACGTCTCCAAATTACCTCTTAACAAACTTGACAATTTAACATCACAAAGACAAGGTTTTGGTTTCTCCTAGGAAATTTCTGTTGCCTGCCACCTCTTGGGGGTAAATGTTATCCCAAAGATACTTCTTCTCTTACAGCAAATGAAGCTTCTCACCCCTTTTCACCCTCAAATACAGAGCCAGGTGTTCCAAAATACAAGTCACAACACAGTTACGAAGGGCTAAGAGAAAACTAGAGAAGCAGGAATCCCAAATGGGTTTTGCCTGGAGGCAAGGGGCAAAGGCAGTGAGATGCAGTAACTTTAACAACATCATTTTACAAGATTAAAAAAAAAAAAAAAAAAAGGTCACCTTGTCACTACAGAGATCGGGTGGGATTAGTTTAATACCAGTTTGTCCAAATAAAGGTCAAAAAGAGCTCCTCTGATAGACAAAGTTAAGAGGGTACGGTTATTAGCAAGGTGGTTTCTTAGATCATATTTGTGTGGTGGTCTAGGTGGGTCTGACAACAAGGCAGATGCCACACAAGAGAGTCCAGGATAAGGAAGTCTGCAGTGGCTCTCCGAGGCAGATTTCCAAGCCATAGATTTAAAAGTTCGGATTGCATGGGCTTGTCTGGATTTGCAGCGTGAATCTGCCAAACATTTCAATGCATATATTTGTAACGCAGACCAAGATTTGTACACAATCCAGCTGGACGCTCCCACATTATGTTTAAAGGATGGCACCAAGCAGCAGGTCTCTGCAGCATGCTGTGAGGCCAAAGCTCCTCAAAGAGCAATCCTTGGAGGAAATCCAATAACAGAGCATACCACAGCATCATACTTGCTGTGCTGTCTTAACCCTTGGCCTATGGTGATTCATCTTTGCTTGCAACCTCTAACATTTTCCCCCACCATTCACGCAGACACATTACTAGGATTCAGCCACAGCCTAAAACATCCAGCATGGATCAATCACCATGGGCCAAACCCACCTAAGCCTTTACCCTGTGCCAAAGGAAAGGGAACTCTGTCCAAAAGAAGATGAAAAGAACTCAGAATAGCTCCAGAGCACCCAGGAACAGCCTCAGATGGAAAAATGGAAATAGGGAAGAGTTTGTTTCCCCCTTAAATACTCCACTTGACAAGTTGCTTCGGGCTGTAGCATTCACCTTATTTTTGTCGGGAAGGACCAATCCTTGCTCACTGCGAATACTCTTCTGATCAGCCATCACAGAAGTTAAGCCGGGTTTGAAGAAAACGATTGCATGACTCTCCCCAATTCCACACTTTCGGTGCCTGCCTCCCTGTCCCAGCACCCCCACAGCAGAGGCTGATCAGAATCTGCCCTGGACCCAGGTTATCCAGAAACTCCCTATCATATTGTCTGCAGTCGCTCCGGCTCACCGAGACTGAATGGGCGCTGGGTCTGCATCAGCATCCCTGGCTTCAATGCCTGGAATTAGGCTCTGCAGATTAGGCAATGTGCTGAGGCTTATCTCTGTGTCTAATCACTAATAAAGTTGCAACCTGGTGCATTTGTACCATATTAGGTCTTGCTCAACAACACGGGCTTTAAAGGTCATCTGCCTCCTCCAATCACTGCCAGGTTTATTGCGGCGGGCATGCCTGCCCCGGCAGGTCCCGCTCCCACCGGCTGGCCATCACCAGCAGAAATCCAATTACGGCCACAATGGTCCCAGCCCGCCAAGGCTCCCGGGCCCCTCCACGCTCCCGCCCCAGCGCCCCTCCACAATGGCTGCTTTTGTCTCAGCCTCCCTATTGTCTGGGATTCTCTCGCATCCCTGGACACGGGATAAAGGGCCGTGTTTGGAGAGATGGTTATGAATGAGGTCTCAGAGCACAAGGGTGCAGCAACACAGGGCTTGACTGTGGACAAAAAAGGTCACCGTTTCTAAAAGCCACGTCGAAATGAAATCATTAAAGATGTAATACGCGCTAGCCAGGAACGAAAAGTTACAGGCAAACGGAAAGTAAGTAGTGAAATCCTAGACCCTCCAAAGCCAAGAGAAGTTTTGCCACAGACCTCAGTGCACCCAGGGTGTCTCCCAAAATATCTATACTAAGTAAAACACCTAGCAGATCCCATTGCTTTAAGCCACTGTTTTGCAAAGGTTTTACATCATATTGATTTCCAAAGGGGAAAAGAAACTATTTTAGTTTACTAAGAATCTTTTCTGATTAAAAATGTAGCAGATAGCGGCAGTAAATAGTAGAACCTGCACCAAAGAAACTAGGTGAAAAATACCAGCTAATAAAAATCTAAATCATCCTCCTAGAGTCAGAGAAAACACTCTATTCTGATCTTCAGCTGGTGTAGTGAATACATTACACTAAATTCATCAAGAGGAAAGCCCACCCGTCCTCTAAGACCTGTAGGAGTTATGAGGATCTTCCCAACTAACAGCCTGTAAGACCAGGTCAGTTCTGCAGTGCAAAACTGTCAGAGCTCAGGCAGCTGGCAAAGTTAAGCTCCACTTCTAAAACACCTTCAGCATAACAGTACTATGAATCTTGCAAACAGCCAAAACCCAGCTTCCTTCACACAACCAGGCCTCCCTGGGACAAAGCCACCTGCAAACACCATCCGTCACATGGGAAAGTGCCTCTTTGTGAGGCTCTGCCGAGCAGAAGAAGGTAGTAATACTGTGAAAGCTTTCTAGACTTTAAAGAGTAGAGGCAGCCATATAATTGCATTCAATGAAACATCATATGATAATAAGCAGCAATGGAATAGCCAAGTATAAATCTCCCATTCAGTCGTGTCACATGTATAAATCTATTTATCAAGGATTACTCTGTGGCTCCTACCATAATAAATCATCAGGAAAATGCCTTGTGCACCGCTAGCAGAGCAGGGATTCAGAAAAGCAGGCAGGCTATTCTTCATAAGGAGGCATTGATAACTAGCCAACCCGAAAGTTTGTTACAAATATGATATTAATTGCACTCTGCTTATTTGGTATGCTTGCGTGGGTGCTTGGTGGGGTTGAAGTTGATTTTTTTTTTCTTTTTTAAACTAAGATTTTCCTCTTTGGCACAAGAACACTGATGATAGACAGAGACTGTAGTACTAAGACAAAGTCCAGGAGTCCGAAAAGTCCACTAAGCCAAAGTCCAGGGTCCAAAGTCCATTCACTGAAGGAACTACAAAGGCTCTTTTGACTTCAAAAGACTTTGGATCAGGTCACAATTCATCATCACCATTTACAAAAGAATGGTATTCTGGCCTAGATTCTGGTCAATGTAAATGTTTTATGTAGGCTAATCCCAGATAAATAACAGTTTTCTTGCATTATCTAGATCTTTTACTACACATTATGGGCTGTATTAGAAAGATTAAGCACTGCAGTCAACTAAGAGCCTCCTATAGGATGCTCCAGTTCCTGGCTCTGCAAGGATGCCACGTCACATACTGAAATACCCTGTGTATCTGCATGACTTGCCAAAACCTCTTTGTTATTTGCAGCCATAAGCAAACAGCATTTCAGAAAAGCTTTTGTTCTGTGCTGCGCTAAGGCTAGGTTGCATTCCAGAAGTAGCCAGATAAGGAAAAAGGTCACATGCCAATATAGTATTTAATACACCAGAATCAGACTAAAAACACAGCCCAGTCACATGGAGCAGCCAATGCTTTAATGCCAGTTAATTCAGTGAGACGCACATCTGAAGTGCAGCAATACGCTGAACACAATTTCAGCACCAGAATGCATGGTGTAGTACAGCTCCCATAACTCTGGGTCTGTGGATGTCATGATGGAAGGGAATACTGATGTCCCAGAGGCTGTCTTCTCGAAATCACTCCGGCAATGTATATTACCACACACTTCAAATCTTGCCTTCCTTCTGCTTATGACCCCAGCTGCCATTTATATGTTTAGCATCAATTTGCCAGAAACCAAACAACCCTCTTCATGTTCACATGGTCATAACCCACACAGCAGAAGACCACAAGCCAAATTCACCCTTCATATAACTCAGCTAACTGGATGTAAAAAGCCTCAAAAAATGGTTGTCTTCAGTGAGGTAACATCACAAAATCTTAGATGAGTCTGATCTACATGTGGAAAGACAGAGAGTAAACAAAGCAGATGCCTCTGAAAAAAAGAAAATCTGTACCTTTTTTCAAGTGCCAACTAGCTTATTATTGCAGTTTCCATCGTGCCAACAAAATAATAATCAACCACATGAAAATCTTCCTAGGAAACTCCCCAAGTCTTTTCTAATAAAACTACTGTAGAAAACAGAGGTATGTTCTCCTGTTTCCAATCCTCACCACCAAAATTCCACTACAGTCACCATCCCACCCAACTTGGAGCTCAAAAAACAGCTTCAGAAACCCCTCAGTCTCCTGGCTTGACCACCTTGGGCCAAGAGGGAATATTTGTGGATGAAAAGCTGGACATGAGCCAGCAATGTGCACCCACAGCCCACAAAGCCAACCGTATCCTGGGCTGCATCAAAAGAAGCGTGACCAGCAGGTCGAGGGAGGTGATTCTGCCCCTCTACTCCGCTCTGGTGAGACCCCACCTGCAGTACTGCGTCCAGCTCTGGAGCCCTCAGCACAGGAAAGACATGGACCTGCTGGAGCAGGTCCAGAGGAGGGACAGAGGGATGGAACACCTCTCCTATGAGGACAGGCTGAGAGAGTTGGGGTTGTTCAGCCTGCAGAAGAGAAGGCGCCAGGGAGACCTTACTGTGGCCTTCCAGTACTTAAGGAGGGCTTATAAGAAAGGTGGGGACAGACTTTTTAGCAGGGTCTGTTGTGAGAGGACAAGGGGTAATGGTTTTAAACCAAAATAGGGTCGATTTAGACTAGATATAAGGAAGAAATTTTTTATGATGAGGGTGGTGAAACACTGGCACAGGTCGCCCAGAGAGGTGGTAGATGCCCCATCCCTGGAAACATTCAAGGTCAGGTTGGATGGGACTCGGAGCAACCTGATCTAGTTGAAGATGTCCCTGCTCATTGCAGGGGGGTTGGACTAGATGACCTTTAAAGGTCCCTTCCAACTCAAACTATTCTATGATACTATGATCTGAGACCACAAATGCTGCTCATTCTAACAACCCAGTCTGCTAGCAAATGCATGGCCACATCACAAAGATCACCACCTCCACATCTAGAACTTTACAGACTCCTTGCTGGCATCCTTACTGGTCTCCGGTCCATGAAAAAGCACTGAGGTCTGGAAGCAGCTTTTCAAGTTAGGAATGTGAAAGCAGTATGTGAAATATCTGCTTGCATATGCTTATCCTACAGCTAAAAAGGGACTTCTCCCTCTAGAACTGTCTTCCTGGCAGTTGTCACCAAACACTGAATTCACACACAAAATATTTATAAAATTTATCTACAATGCACACAATGCTCACATTGCAGAACATCCCACTACATAAATCTGTACAAATAACTAAGACATTCGGGGATGAACAACTGAAGAAGCTGCTAGAGAAAAATCTGTGTGTGCCCATTGCAGTGCCTGATCCCACCTACTTTGCAAGGCGTTTTTCACAGGCATCACTCTCACTGCCCTTTGACACAGGTAATTATCCGCTTCCAATCCCAGCTGACCTCACATTCCTTACCCACCTGCAACTCCCATGTAAAGATAACAGGAGTTTTCATTCACATTAGCTTAGCCTCTTTGTTCTGGGCAAGGAAATGATATATTCATAATGCCCAAACTGATTTCACTCCAGTTGAGGATTAGCTTCAATCTCTGTTGCTGTAGAACAAAAAGGCGAGCAAGAAATTACCGTCAAATAATTACAATGCTTTTTGCTTTACAAAGGATACCCAGAGGTTTGCAAAAAACAACCCTTTTGCTGGATTGAATCTGCAGTAAATTTCTGAGCATGCCCCAGACACACTTAGAAAGCCTACCGAGTCCTGCAGATAAGGCCCAGGACTGAGGATTGGAAGATGAAAGCTCTGTTCCCTGCTCTTTGCATACTTAGGCTAGTCAACATCCAAACCATAAAAAAGGGGAATAATACTACTTCTCAGGCTTATAAATATGCTATGAGGCCAAACTCATTAGCGTTTACAAAGCACTCCTAGACTCCTTGTCTGGAAGGAGTTATACAACCATAAAGTATTATTCATGCTGTTCTAAGGCAGAAAAGTACGTATTACTGCAAATCCAGCAGTAGCTTTTCATGCACCATTAAGGTTTACTACACTGTCTTAATCTAATCGTAAGCACTTCAGAACCCAGATCTGTCATTCGAAACATACACATCCGACTCCATCATTGAATAACCAACTGGGTCAACCACATACAGCACAGGACACACATGCACTTTTTTTCCTCACTTATCCCACCCATCTACAACTGAACCATTTATATTTTCAAAACTCCATCATTATTGGTTTTCCTGCCATCTTGCATTCTGTCTACTCAGGATTTCAACAGGTTCAAAACCCAGGTACTAGATCTGTTTGCACATTTTTAAAAAGCTGAGATGGGAAGGAGTGCAAAGTTCAGGTCTACACCTCCTCCAGCATTTATTGAGGAAACTGGTTCCTTCT
The DNA here is from genome assembly GCF_964188355.1 of Buteo buteo. NCBI lineage: Eukaryota > Metazoa > Chordata > Aves > Accipitriformes > Accipitridae > Buteo > Buteo buteo. The sequence goes on along the minus strand of NC_134176.1, from coordinate 14,572,015 downwards.
GGCAACTTTTTCTGCCCATTATTATTCTGGGATCTCTTTTGCTTGCAATTCTGAAAATGTATTCATAACTAGTGGTAGACTTGCTTTTGACTTGCTGATCAAAATACAATCTTTATAGCTCCAGGCACCATCATCAATGCTGTGCTGAAGGGAGTTCAATCCAGTTCAATCGGCAGTTAAAAATAACAGCTAGCTCCCAAACCACATCTTTGGACTCATTTACTCCATCTCCTCTTTCAGGCTGCTGCCACACCGCTTCGCAGTGGTCTCCAACTCCATCCTGAGCTAGGCAGGCAACTCTTGCTGCCCACCCTCGCCCACCGTGAGGACATCTCCCCCCGCAGCTCAGCACAGGGGCTGCTTGAGAGCTTCATTGGAGCTCGACAGAAGTTCTCCCCTCAACTGCTCTCTCACTCTCTACCCTCCTGCAGCAGGTCCAGGAGGTCGGCACCTCCGCAGCCCCCCAGGCCAGGCCACGCACTCCACGCCATCCAGCCCTTCCCTCCGGCTCTACAGATGTTGGTTTTGACGGAACAACCCCCTCCCTTTGTGTTTGATACAGGTTTGGTTTAAATCCAGATATGAAATCTCTCATTTAAAAATAAAAGGTCAAATTCAAATATCGCCATCCTTAAACGTAACAGAGGCAGGGAGTTTTACCCTTTAGGTAACATTCCTTTTACAAGGCCAGTTCCAAGCCTTTCCCAAAAATATTGCATTTGCTTCACTTTGAACTGCCAAATAAAAAAAATAAAAAAAGGACAGCCCTCTAATTTTCATCCAAATAAGGCAGAATGAAAGGACAGGGCAGCAGATTTTCCATCGGAAACCTTCCCTGTCCAACCTGGCCAAGATGCTATAACGGGCTGAAAGGAAAAATAGAGGCCTTTCCAACAACTGCATCAGCTGCTGTTTACGTGATCCGTTCCTCATCTTGCAGGACTCCGAGCAGACTTGTCTGCACAGCTGTGGGATCAGAAAGCTTGTTGGACCTATGCTGTCACAGACGGAGGGCATTTACAGCTCTGCAGTGACGCTTGCTCAAGTACACAGCCCCATGGCCAAGAAAATTAGCTAGTCCCCTCAGACACTGCCAAGAGCAAAGTCGGAATCATGTTCAGAATACTTAATACCCTGAAAACGCTGAGCACCTGTCCTTTGAACAGAAGATGCGGTTCAGGTATCTCAGGTGGATCCCCAACAACGGAGATGCTCCAGATCGTTTGCTGTTGTGCAAACTCTCGACTTCCCACTGCAGAGCCAAAGCAGGACTGACTCTGACCTGCACATGCCACCTCTACGTACTCACCCACCCGCAGGTCTCACTTGCATTAGGCAGCAGATGCTACTGCGTTACAAAATGCTCCCTTTACTTACAGAAAAAAAAACCAACAAAACACACAGAAGTGGATAAACACATAGCTTTACATCTGAGCATGGATTAAACAACATTGCTGTTTAGAGGAATGTGTTTTTAAAGAACAAATTTCCAGAGGAACTTAATTACGCTCCTAGGCTTTACAAAAGGATTTGCGTGATCCAGTTTCTCTTCCTTACTACAATGCAAGTGATGGAAGTGGCTGAATACAACAATCCACTTAACCCCACAGGATCTACACCCATCATTTTAAATAATTAAATAGCATTCATTTGGGGTGATCCTTTCTCTCTCCCACCCCACTGCTTAGCTTTACATATAGAAAACATTTAGTGTACAAGGCAAACAACAAACAGGAATATAATTAGTCCTTTCAAACCAAGATGTTGTTTAACTTAACTAACTGAAAAGAGAGAAAGCAAAAGCTCACACTGCGTGGCTAGCGGCGAAGTCATAAAATGTCACTTTTCTGAGGTTCATACTCCAGTAATTATCTTTTATACAAAGAACAGTGACTCATAAATCTGCTTTTTCATAAAAATCCTGCGCAAAAGAGTCTGCAATAAAAGCCCCCCCTCCCTTTTCTTGGTCAACTTGAGGTTGAAACAAGGTTTTTATGAGCTGTGGGAGTGGAAAGTCATTAGGGTTTCAATTCCAAATGAAAATTAAGGCTTTTAACTTCCCATACTACTCATACTGACAACCCTTCATATATAATTGCCTAGGAAGAGTTACTGTGGTCTTGTCATCCTCCTAACGATTCGGTGATACGCCGACAAATAGATCCTCCATACAAATTCCACTACACATATGGGACTAAAAACCAAAGGTGGTTAAGAAACATTGGGTTCACACCCAAGAGCAACTTTGATGACTTTTCAGCCAGGGCTTGTTAGGAGTTACCAAATTACCAGCATCAGAAATAGAGCTATCAAGTGATGAGGTAAGAATTTAACTGGAAAGAAGAAAGGTGTCTTCAGCAATTACGGCAAAGACACCGCTGCTTTGCAGTGACACGGGGAGCAACATGACAACAAGGACCTGTCCGCTTCACAGTTGTGGTTCTTCACCTCAGCTGAAACCGCACTACGTTGCCAGATAAACAGCATTTCAAATACACATCTATAATATGATACTCATCTGGGCAGTGCAGATGGGATGAGCTGAAATAACAACAAATGCTGTCCCTACTCTCTGAAAGATATCGAGGTAACCTGTTGCTGTGACAGCAGCAGCATCTTTCTGCACTTGTCTCTGGCTGTGGAGAGACAAACACTGCTCTTTATCTCACTTTGCTCCTTCTCTTCTCATTTGGGAGAATTATTATTATTTGACAAATTTCTGGTTTTGACAGTTGGCTGGAGACTGTCCATACTTCATCATCCTGTGGTCCAGAGGAGTTTATACAATACAGAAAGAAGCACCCCAACACGTAAAGTGCTTTTATCCCAGGAAAAGCTGAAACAGGATTTGAAGCAACTCCAAAACTGGGAATTAGAAATGTCTGGAGTTACTGTAAAGGCTGCTCCTTCTTTGCTAGCTCATTATAACTCAAAACCTGTGTTGTTTGTTATCACTGGTATCATAGCAATGGTTAGAGGCCCCATCGGAGGTAAGGGTCTAATTGTGTTGAGCACTGTATGAGCATGTTATAAGATGACCCAATGAACCACAAAAAACTTGGAGAAAATGAAGGAAAACTATTATCCTGATTGTATAAAAGGAGAACCACAGATCATATCACTTACCTAAGACTACATCAGAAAGTCATGTCACAGTGAGAAAGCCACCAAATCTGCGTCCCCATCCAGTGCTTTAAGTTGCAAAACCATCCATCCTCCATTATTTTAAAGCTTACACCTAAAACAATAGTCTTAACAGACCTCATAAAAAGAGGACCGTATTTTTACAAGAGGCCGGGAGACAAGCATGGGAGACTTCCAAATAAACTGCTCAGAATCCAGAAAGCAAATAGCTACACCAAAACCTCAAAAAGAACAACTTTCAGAAGATGGTTGAATACAGTCCAGCTACATCAACACAGCCTGGAGGACTGAGAGCTGCAGAAAGCATCATTTTTCCTGAGGTGGAACCTGCAGCCACTCCAGAAGAGAAGATCTCCACAAACAAGGTGTACATTATCGTGTTTCAAGACATCAAAGAGGAATAAATGCGCAGGCTTTAAAAACTGATACCCATCTTTTAAGAGGTCTCACAAGCAGTTAAGAAGATGAAAAGGGAAAACACCGTAAGTGTTATCAGAATTGCAAGACAGAAAGCCTGCTGCACTGGCTGAAGTATTCAACGGGTTTGTAGCTTCAAAAATAAACATCACAAAGAAATGAATGGATAACTGAAATAAAGCAAGCGAGTACATAGGTATATGTAACAGCAAAGGACAGGTGTATCAGCAGTCTGCACAGGAGCGAACAACTGACTTAGTCCCATGCTGGGTTTGAGTTGCAATCAGGAAAATGAACAAGGGGACATTTTATCAGAGTTTTTCACAATATGCCATCTTTGTGCAACGCATGAGCCGCTGGTGAAGATCATATAACCTATAACTACGAATCACATTCAACAGCAAACAAGCTTTTAACTCAGTGGAAAGGGATTAAAAGCTCTGCAGATCCAAAGCATAGATCAAAGTTATATTCAGCTGCTGGGAAATATATAAATATGAGACTGCAAATGCCAGTAAAGGAGATAAGAAAATGAAACCAGGAAGACAAAAGAATACTGTACATCACAAAAGTGCTTTAAGATTGTACATAAAAATAAGATTTTTTTTTTAACACCTTTGTTAGGAGCTGAAAAAGATTCAGCATCAACCAAAATGAGTTATTCTTTATTACTGATACTTTGCTAGCATCTGACAATGCTACTTTGGCATAAAGCAGTGGACTTTCATGTAGGTTCTCTTGGAGCCATTTCTAGTAGATCCTACTATAATCAAAAAATGGGGGGGAAACCAGTGAAAACATCAACATGACAATGGTAAATAGCTGCACATATATAATCAGGGATAGTCCTCTGGCTACACAAAAATCAAGTGGACTATTACCTAAATAAACCAGATTATGTCCATTGCTGGAGATTAAAGACATTATGGATTTCCTTTGAATAAAAGACTAAAGGAAGTGTAAAGAGTCCAAGTCTTAACACCATTCAAGTCCGTGCTGGTTTTGTCTGGGATAGAGTTGATTTTCTTCATAGTAGCTAGAACGGGGGCTATGTTTTGGATTCTGCTGAAAACAGTGTTGATAATTCAGGGATGTTTTAGTTATTGCTGAGCAGTGCTTACACAGAGTCGGGGCCTCCTCACCCCACCCCACCAGCGAGGAGGCTGGGGGTGCACAAGAAGCTGTGAGGGGACAGAGCCGGGACAGCTGACCCCAACTGACCACAGGGATAGTCCAGACCACAGGACGTCATGCTCAGCATATAAAGCTGGGGGAAGAAGGAGGAACAGTGTCCCCACTGTAACTTCACTGGGCACTGAGATGGACCACACCACTGAACGGTCCACGGCCTGATACAAAGTCACAGCCATCCTCCGAGGAGCATGGTGTCACAGGAGTGGCATTTATAGGACAAGGCATTATCAGTGTCAGAGAGTGAATGAAATGTACCTTAGCAAGTAAAAAACTGCAGATGAAAGATGGATGCCAACCCTCCAGAGACTGCTTAGCACTTAATGGAGAGTCGGAAACCACGAATGCAGGTTTTAACCTTGCATTTGTGATACACAGCAAACCTGTCTTCAGATGATCCAGGATGGAAGATGTGGGGAAGGACAAACATTTTTTAAATCTAGTCAACCCCATTGGATCAGAGACTGACAGCAAGCCTCCTGCTGCTTTGGTTTCCATAGAAATATTAAGCTTTGGGGACTGGAAATGCTGTAAGGCTTACTTTTTCTTCTTTTCTGAAATAATGGTTTGGTTTTACTGCTCTACTTTGAGTGGTCCTTTTGCCCGCTCCTTTCCTCTCCACGGGTCTTCTGCAGTGAGCGGACAGAGCAGCACCCTCTCCGCACCAGAGCAGGGCTCTCGGCACCACGTGCCCTCGTTTCGTTGTCCCAGGAAGGCGCGGGCAGGTCAGACACAGCCGCCAAACCCCAGGCAGGGGCAGCCCTGAAGCATCCTACTGCCCGGGAGACAGTTTGAACAGCAGCAAAGTATCTCTTCTTGCGTCCCAGCCTGAGCCCTGCTCCATCCATTTGCTTTACACGCTCCATCCTCCATCTCCCACAAACATTTAAATGCTGCTGGCTCCCTGGCCTGCAAATGAAACCCCAGGAGCAGAGGAGTTTGGGGATGAAACGGGGGAAAGGCAGCAGTATGCAGTGCTGAGCGTCACTGCACGGAGCTGCCAGACGGGGCAACGTCTGAAGGGCTTTTCAGAACGCTCCAGCTTTGATTGAACTAATTCTGCCAGCAAGCCGGGGTTGACACAACCACACGAGACAGCTAGCGTGTCACCCTGCGACTGCGGTTTACAGCTGGCCAAAGCCCTGATGCCATAAGCCCGGCACTCGCCGCCAGTGCTCCCTCCGCTACAGACACCACAGCCCTCTCCCACCACATCCACCCCAAGCAAACAGGAGACATCCTGCCCTACGAGCCTGCAGGAGAAGCCCATGCGGATGACGAGATAATTCACATCGGATTCGCTTCAATCTCACCACAAGATCCCTGAAGTGGAGGGTCTACAGCCACTTGCTAAGCCATGCGACACGGCCCCAATACTGACAGCACTTAGCACAGTGCTTTGGAGTCCCCCGGTCTCTAATCTAACCGATAAATAACCTGCAATCTATTTCACAAGGACTATCTTTCAGAAAGAACCTTTGCAGGAGAGTCCCTGAGCAAGGTGAGCATTTGGCACCACCACTGCTTGGAGACGTAAGAAGTCAGTACAAGCAGTGAGCTTCCTGAGAGGGCCAAATACCAAGGCAAGAAGCAATTTAAGGGAAGGAAGAGTATACATATGCCTGCCTGCATGGGGACCAAAGCAACCTGGCATAAACGGTCTCGGCCCAGACATGAGTCACGAGAAAAGTGTTCAAAATAACCTGTACAGCAGCGTTCAACTGCCATGGTGATAAATGTTTCCCAATGCCTAAGAACAGCTGAGTCCTGAACTCCACACACTTCATTCACTAACAAAAGCAGTCATTTTGAAAAAAAAAAATCACAAATGAGTTGTGGCCATTTTAAGCCCTCCTCAGATCAAGGGCTGATTTACACACTCTCATTTCAATGGGGAGTATGGTGCTCACATTGCTGTTAATTCAGAAGATGGAGCTGGCTTGCTTTTTGCTTCACAATTCAGCAGGCAAGGGGAAGACAGATTCTCTGAGACAGTGTTACTTTTTCTGCCAGGAGTTATCTATTTGCAGAAGTGGGTCAACTTTCTCTTGGTGGACATGTTAGTGTGCGAGTGCCTAGCAGCGCTGCCTGCGAATTTCTGCCCGCTCCGCGTGTGGAGGAACCTCTGCACATAACTATTTATGGCAGCCAAGTGTTTCATGAATTGCAGCAAGTTAACCACAAGGGGATGATGACATTTGGCGACAGGGCAGGATGAATTCTGGCTGGCAGACAAAAAGTCAGGTTAAAAATACAGAATGCAAAAGCAAACCCAGCCAGTCGCTGCTAATTCGCAGGAAAACTGGAAGTGCAGCCCCCAAACCTTCCCTGTTCCAGGCAAGCAACGTCGTGTGTTTTGCAGTGGGATGCATTAAGGCCTGAATAAGAGCATGAAAAGAACTTCAGCCTTCCTGGGGTCAAGCGTTTTAAGTGTATTTTAAATGGGCTTACAAATTTTTCCATTTGCCTCGCTCCACACCTTCTAATGTGGTATACCAGACATTTTTGCCAGTTTAAGCACCTCACCTCCATCTCGCCTCCCAGTGAGATCAGCCATTGCTCATCCCAGAGTCTCCAAAGGACAGCCCCAGTACAGATGGATGCCACAAGGGCAGCCCGAGGGGATAACATCAGCAGACCCTGCCATGGATATGTCTGTGTGACATGCAAGCAAGGCCACAGCCATGCTGGGGCAGATAAAAAGCCCAGTGCCTCCCAGGTTGGGCCTCCAGTATCACCCAGGTTGCATGGATGTGCTCAGCCTTGTCCCCACAAAAGCATTAACCCTCGAGCTTTCAGATGAACACCAACACTAACAGAAGTGTTACATGTCCCTCATCTCCGCACACACCCACCGAGTGTAACACCTGCCAAGGCTGCATTTTAGGTTCCCATGCCTGCCACTTAATTAGATCACCACTTAATTTGATCCTCAGCTTTATTTGATGAAATGCCTCCAGAGGACCAAATCATTTACATGTAACCAACACAGTTTATTCCCCTTATTTTGATTGCTTTTGACAAGTGTAAGTGGATAATTCCATCAAAGGCCCATAGAAAATTGTCTTTTAATCAATACAAGTTTTTTCCTTCAACGGGACAGCTGAGAACAAGATATCTCTCTAGAAAATTGAAAGAGGAAAACAAAATTAGAAGACACTGCTATGGAGAATATATTTCTAGATATGGCCCAATTTTAGCACCTAGTTTAAGCATCTTGAGCCTTGTTTTCAGGGACACCAGCTACCCTGAAGTTTGGGAGCGTAGCAGCTGGCACACAAGGCAGGAGCGCACAATGACAAAGATGCCTCAAGTCCACTGAAGCCCCTTGGACAACTGGCCAACAACTAACTACTAGCTACAAGAAACTCAAGCCATATCCTTAGTGTCTGAGACCTCAGCATTGATAAGCCTATTAGCAGAACTCATTGAACTTACAGAAGAGATGGAAACAGGTTTTTCTACAGGGGTCTTACATATAGTATACCAGCCTAGGGCAGGTTTCCTGGCTTAATCACAAGGAACCTGTACGTAGCAGCCTACAGCACCAAAAATACTGACAGGTTAAATATGGCAGTATCAGAAAAAGAAAAGTTAAAGCAGTGTTCAGAGAATGAAAAGTGCCCTTGATATAAGAAAGATATTAATTGGTCAAGTAGCCAAACCTCTGCTTAAGCACGGCGGGGACCACTGAGCTCTGACAGGTCTCCATCGCAGAGAAGAGGGCTTTCTCTGAGCCAGGCTGCTGTGCCCAGGCAGCCTGGGAACTGCAAGGGGTGACATCTGACTGCTACCGAGAAAGGCGATCTCCTCTCTTTCACCAGGGCTAGCACAGCTGCACTGGAAGAGTGGACAGTGGTCACCATAACACCTCAAATAGGACCGATCTCACCTGACTTTAGATGGCTGCATATAAACTAGCCATCCAGGCTGCCTTCCCATCAGCAGAAAGAGCACAATTAGCGTACAACTCTTCTCCCTCCAAAGCAGACATAGCTGACATAAATCATGACACCAAAGTGCCTTCCTCCACATGGCCGATAAAGGAAGCCCAAGGGGATGCAGTCGTTAAAGTCTATATTGGAGATATCTCAGATTAAATGGGATGAACCTCACCCTTTGCTTCTGCCCCTGCATCTTCTCATCTCAAAGGCCTCATTAATACGTCACAGTAAATAATACCTATATTGATTACAAATAAGCTAATAAAAACAAAGGACTTTGGCCTAAAGGGTGTGTGAAGAAGATGAGAAATAAGTACAGGGTAGCTGCATGTCCGATCAATACCAACCCACAGGGAACAGCCATTTCTCTTTGCCACCATTTTAACTGTAATATATCGTACCCTCTAGGTAAATATGTGGACATTTACAAGTGGGAATCAATAGAAGCAGAGATCTTCCCACCCCCTCACCCAGAGAGACCATTCTTCTTCCACTGGAGCAGACAACAGCAAGAGGCCACGGATTAATGTCTCTGCTACTACAGGCTATCTGCCATATCCATGGCTTTCTCCTGGGCCTCTCTGACCACTTTTTAAGTGTTGACTTAAGTGTTTTAAAAATTAAAAAAACAACAACAACAAAACAACTGTTCACATTGATAAAGAAATGCATTAACATCTTACCCAATTGGAATAAAGCAAATGCCCATTTTGGGAACCCAGAGCAAACAGCTTCAGTGGAAGTGAAGAAGTTCTAACAACGTTCAGTTGATGGGGGTGGTGGAAATTAAAGCCTGAAAGCTTTGCCTGCATGCACAGGATTTTGTCCCAGGCACATCACCAGCTAGTGAGTCTGTATGCCTCCAGGCTTGCAGATGGATAAACAGTTGTCCCAGTCAGATCCAGATAAGGCTAAAACCAGTGGAAGCTGTTGCCCCGGCCTCAGGGAGCTTCAAGTCACTCCTCCCAATGTTCCCACATAACTCGCAGTCCAGGGACATATCCTATGGTACCTGAAGGCTTTTTCCTTCCCCCAGGTCCTGTTAATACCACCCAGTGTGGCTGTCTTTTTTTTTTAATTCAGTTTTTTGGGGAAATTTTATTCTGGCAGGAACCAGGCAGTAGCAATAGCCATCACCCCAACGGGGCTGCCTAAAGCTGGACAGGCAGAAAGACCACCTACGCACACAGAGAATCCTGCCGTGCATACAAAAGGAAGCCAAAGCACTCAAAAGCACAACAAGCGACTGTGCCAGGATTTCAGCCCTGGATCTGTGGGTAGATTTATGGGAACTGTGGCATGTCACTCAACATGGATGCAACTGGCCAGTTCCCATCACATAGCTTGGAGATGCCCCTGTCCTGCAGCCCAGGTCCCAGCTCACACATGGAGACTGGAAACACCATTTACTTTCAGACTGAGCAGACTTCCTCTTGGCTCTCAGCAGAATATCCAGAGCTGTGTAAGATTACACGTGTGATCTAATATTAGCCATTTTCACATTATCAGCTGTATTTCTTACCTTATCTTCCACAAGCAGATAATTAATCATCAGGTTCCAGGTTATCAACTTCCAAAAAGCCAGTTTATAAAAGTAAACAGACTTCAGAGAAGTGAAGCGAAGGTGGATCACAGGTTGGTTTGGTTTTTTGTTTTTTAAACTCATACCATTTATACTGAATTCATGTTACAAAACTAGAGTTCATGACCTCACATTGGGGTGGGTCACTGGGGCCAATAAATCAAGCCCTGGTTTACCAACTCACTTCCAAAGGATTGCTTAAGAGAAAATGAGAAATACTTAATCCACCTTTGCTTGCTAAGATTTCATTAAAAAGCTACCTCCCTAGGAGCGTCTAACAGTCACCATACTCTTGACTCCTTTAGAAAAGCACTAAACAAGTGAAGCAGTCCTGCTTAATACCTAGAAAAGCAGAGCACCACAAAAAGCCCTGCTGATACCACTAGCAGGGGCAGCACATTTCAGGACTTTTCTGCTTTTCCATATGCAAAAGTGCTCTAGCAAACAGCTCACCGTGCCTTGCCTCCACCAGTTGTCCAAGGCTTCCACTGTGTTCTTACCATAGATGCTAAATTCTGCCCTGCATGCATTTGAGATCCCGCTCCACCCTCTGTAAGAAAGTATATGAGGGCTGTTTATTGCCGTATTAGTTGAGCTGGCCGGCAGTTTCTGCTTTATCCACCAGTTAGTTATCCACTGTTTTAAAGACATAGACAACAGCAAACCAGACTGAAGTTTGCAACATAAAAATGAAAGGCCACACTTTCTCCTCTTCCTCCCTTCCGTTTTATGCCGGGGGGGGGGGGAGAAATCATCAGGAAAAGAGTATAAAAAGGCTGAGATCTAAGCTGCGTGCAGGGAAGGCAGAGATGGCACCAGGAGACATGGAAGGATGGCCACTGCTAGGGCGACAGCTCCACTGCCACTTGACTCTGCGTTCTCCTGGGTTTGTTTTTCACATTCACCTGCCCTGCTCTTCCACATTGTCACAGGCTTAACAGAATTGCTGCTTGGTCCCAGGCAAGCCTCCTCCCAGACTTGTTGCTGTCAGTCAGAAAAGGGGCCTGATAAGCTTTGTATTTGCATATGTATTGAGAGGCATTTCCAAAGGCACAGGCAGGGAAATGGCCTTGCTGAATACCGATGCTATCAGAGAATGACAACTATTCAAGTCATTTTACAGCTTCACTACCTAAGTGGAGAGATCAGGCTTGTTTGCACCTTTACAAGGATTATTAGCTTTAAAAGTGCTCCTCATATCTGTCCCACCCTCAGAATTGAAGCCGCGCAGGTTCCCAGCAAAGAGCTAGTTTCAGTGCTTCCCACAGAGACCATCCTCCACAGGCACCCCAAAACCAGCAGTCACTAAAACCTAAGGTCACATCTGAACTGCTTGAGCCCATACTCCTCCTTTCTACACGGGAGCAGGGGAAAGGGTGCAGAAGCACGCATGTAAACACAGACATGTGCAGATGCTTTATCACCCCTCCCTACACTTACCCTACACAGGGCAGGGCATGAGACTCGGCTCTCAGTCCCCTCGGAATGATGGTGCTGTGCACGGTCCCACACACAGTGTTTGAGGACGGCGGTGAGGACTGAGCTCTGCAAGCAGACTTTCCTCTTCATGCAGACAGGGGTGACTTGAATCCCATGCGAAGAATCCCACGGTGCCTCACACGGGATTTAAGGGACAGTTCTGAGGCCGTGATGGGGTCCCATTTGCACAAGAGCCCTGGCTTAACAGGAATGAATTCAACTGGCTTTGTCCTAGTCAGCTATAGAGACCTAAAAGGCACTGGTCTAAGGTTCACAAACCAGAACTGCAAACCCCTTCTGTCCCAAAACAGCAACGGCACATTCAATATCTGCCAAGTGCTCTCCGGGCCTCTGTGCAGAGCAATCAATGCTTTATGAAAACAAAGTCGAGTCACATCAGGAGCAGAAGCTATGTGCAGATTTACAAACCAGATACTTCTGATTTACGCAGCACTAGGGGAGAGAGACAGAGAGAAAAAACAACAAACATTTAAAGATGCTTGCTGTACCCTGCAACATCTGGTGACTGGATCACCCTTGAAATCAGCAATCCCCGTGTACTGGGTGAGGTGGCCCAAACACCTCCAGCTGTGAGTGGAGACACACAGTTGCAACAACAGGACCGCGCATGGCAAATTCATGAACTTGAGAACTGGGCTGATCCGTGCTGCGTGCCCTCAGATCTCTTGGGGCATAAGGACTTGCCACAAACCACCGGAAAAAGGACCAGCACTCCCTGGTCCCACCAGGGCCACCAAAGCTCTGGGAGCTGAAGGCACGGTTGTCTGGTAAACACATCCACTGCTGACAGCAGTCAGAGCCAACCTCTGGGGCTTCAGCCCCATCTCTGTGCTTGCAGGAGGGGAAGGGGTACCCCCACCGGAAAATAGCCCTCTCTGGTTGGAAAACAGGATTAAGAACGTTAAAAGGACTCTTACATACAACAACTAATTAGATCGGTGCCTGGTTTGATTCCTGTTGAACCCTCTTGGCCAAACCACTCCTTCTAGAAGTCAAGTATTTGGTCTTTTTGGTCTCAAAAGAGAAAAAAAATCTCCATCTTAAAGATATTCCAATATTACTATTTTAATGCCTGATCACTATTAGACAACAGGAGAAACTTTGCTTGAATACAAACTGTCAGAGGAGGCTTGGCACGATTTCACAGTGGAGCTTGTTTCTAACTTTAATGACTAGGCTAAACAAAATTGTGAGTACAGCGTCTCTTTGAGAGCAATCTCTTCTCTACAAACAAACCTTCAGTTTCTGAAGTGGAGCGGGGGAATGATAGGGAAGACGAGTTGCACCTCTCCTAGACTGCTGAGCGTGCCAGAGCCAGCCTGCCCGGAGAGCCCATGGAGCTAACAGGTGATGCTCTGTGGGGCAGACCTGCACTCTCATCGGATGCTTCCACAGTCTCATCTCAAAGATTGGCTCTTTACCAATCTTAGCAAACAAGCAAGCCAAAGGTAAATCAAAGTATTAGAAGGGGGAGAGAGAGGGAGGAGGAAGAGATGGGAAAACCAGTGTTCATTTAACCCTCAAGACTCCGGCTGGTTTTTGTCAAAAAAAAACCAAAACCAGACAAAACAAACCAAGCCAACCAACCAAAACCCCAACCCTCCAGATAAAAAAGGCTCCAGCCCTCGGCCCCAGACGTCGCTACCACAGTCGAGGAGCACCACCGCCCCCGCCCCCGGGTGCCCTCCCCGGTCCCCGGGGCTGCTCTCCCGAAGGGGCCACCGAGGACGGGTGGCGAGGTCTCCCCTCCCCTGGCACCCCTCACCCCGCAGCCAAGGGGCACCGGACGGGCCAAGGGGAGGCGGCACGGGGCAAGGCTTGGAGGGGGAGAGGCTCACCGTTGAGGCCGTTGGGGATGCTCCGGTGGTGCAGGGGCGCGGACAGGTCATCCATAGACCTCCGCATGGCCCCGGCCTTGCTGTCGCCGGCCTTGGGGTGGTGGAGGTGGTGGTGATGGTGGTCGGGGCTGCCCGCGCTGCCCGTGCTGGAGGTGCTGCTCCCGTCCCCCACGTCCCTGGTGGCCGAGCCGCCGTTGAGGTTGGTCAGGCTGGCCTGGCTGTCGATGGAGCTCCGCGAGCCGGCCCCGCTCCGCTCCTCGTCCAGCATGAGCACCATCTCCTTCAGCTCCACGTTCTCCCGCAGGAGGGTCTCCTGCCTGGCCTCCAGGTCCTTCAGCTTCTGCTGGTACATGCCCACCTCCTTCCACATCACGCTGGCCGTGTGCCTCCCGAAGCGCTGCCATTCCCTCGACAGCTTCTTGCCTTTCTGCCGGTCGTCGTCCAAGAAGCAGCAGAGCTCCCTCAGCTCCTGGTTGTCGTCCTGCAACTTCTGGTTCACCTCCTTCAGCCCGCGGATCTCGTGCAGGTGGAGCTGCAGCCGCCGGTTCACGTCCTTCATTAAGTTGCCGTGTTCCACCATTAAGTTCATCTTTTCATTCTCCACTTTCCTCAGTCTTTTCACCAGCTCTTCCTTGCTCCACCTCAGCATCTCCTCTTCCGAAATTTTGCTCAGGTCTTCTTTAGACCCTTCCAGGGAATTTTTTGCCATCATCTGTGCCTAGGCAGCGTTTGCTCTCACACGGTAACAAATGGTTCGGGTTACTCGGGTTATTTTGTTCGCCTGATTTCCTGGGACTAAAATTCACTGCAGCATCTCGGCGAAGAAATATTATAGTTCTCCGCAGAGCGTTGGACGACGACGAAGAGCAACGCTGGACTGGAAGATCTGCTCCCCCACAGACCCCATAATAATAATAATAAAAAAAAAAAACAACCCGGGGGGGGGGGGGAAGGGGGTGGGGGGGAAGGCGCCCCCCCAAGGGGGCTGGGGCCGGCGGGGAGCCGGGAGCCAAGCGCTGCCCCCCCCCCAGGCGAAGCCTCCGCAGGGGATCGGCCAACTTACCCCGGGCAAAAGAACTACGCGGCGGCCGGCCACCCCCCGCCCCGTTGCCGGGCGCTCCGTCCACTTGTCCTCCCGCCGCCCGCCGCTCCCCGCCGCGGGAGACCGGGCACGGCGCACCCGCCGCCGCGGCCGCTGCCGCTGCCCCGCTCCGCCGCAGCTCGCCCGCAGCTCCGCGGCGACGTTGGGGCCGAGCCCGGCGCGGCGGCGGCCGATGCCGGTGCGGCGCTGCCGAGGAGCGGTGGGGGAGCCGGCGCCTTCCCGGAATGGCTCAGCCCTCGGGAGGGACTGAGGGAGGGACGGAGGAGGCGGGCGGCAGCGCCGGGGCTGGTCCCACCTCCTGCCGAGCAGGGAGGCGCGGCCCTGCCCCAGCCGAGCGGCGCGGCGGAGAAGGAGAGCCGGCTGCTGGCGGCGGAGCGGAGGGGCGCCGCGCCGAGCCCAGCCCAGCCCAGCGCCGCCCTCCCCCGTTGGCTGCCGGGCGAGGCGCTGGCCGGGCCCCGGTGCGCCGCGCCGCGCCCCGCCGCCGGCTCGGGTTACCGGAGCCGCGGCCGCCGCAGCCAATGCGGGGCCGCCTGGCGCCTTCAAACGGCAGGTACAAAGGGACGGGGCCGCTCCCCCCCTCCCTCCCTCCCTCCCTCCGCCCGCCGCAGCCGGGGCCGCCTCACCGCTGCCCCCCCGGGTCCTCCACCCCCCCCCCCTTTTTGCCTTTTTTCTTTTTGTTGGTTTTTCCTTTTTTTAAAGAAAAACTACCGGAGGGAGCACCAGCCCGGGGAAGGGTGGGGTCGGACAGGCAGGAAAGCGCGCCCGCCGGGCAGGCGGCCGGGGGAAGCGGCGCCGGAGCGGCCCCGGCCCCGCTCTCGCCAGGCGCCGGGGAGGGGGACCCGGAGCCGCGGGCGGCCGGCTGGGGCCGGGAGCGGAGCGGGATTTCCCCGGGCATCTCCGCTGCTGCCCCCCCTCCCGCCGCGGGCTTTGTCACCGGGGCCCGGGGCCGCTCCGCTCTGCCCGGCTGCCCGCCCTCCCCCTGGGGCCGCCGCCTTTGTCCGCGGGTCTCTCCTGCCTCGGCCAGAGCCTGCAGGGTGAGGGAGCCGGCTTCAGCATCCCCGCCGCCTCTCTGCTCCCGGGCCAGCATGTTCCTTCACACCTCAGAGGTGCGGGAGGAAACTGCCCTCAAGATGCAGATACCGCTTATTCCTCGGTAAAATCTGCCCAGGTCCCGGTGGTCCTTCCCATCGGGAGCAGGCGTGCCAGCATCACTTCTGCACTCGTCGGACAGAACCCGGTCAAGGGTACAGAAAGTTCATAGAGTGGATTTCCTAGGCAACATGTAGGCAGATCTCCTATATCCTTGCATCATATCCCCTGACTTTTCGGCTAACACACTTTTCCTTGGGCTATGCTATCTCTCTGTAGGCTGCTTTTGGCCAGTATCGCATTGTGAAAATGAAAGATGCACCAGGACAGAGCAGTGCTGCCAGCTATTTCCCGCATAAGTATCCTTGAAAAGCCCCAGGGAATTGCCAGCTTTGTGTTCTTGAGGAACCTCAGTAAATGATTTGACTCCAGGGTTAACCCAGAGCAACCTCAGGTTTCTGACCGCACTGGAAAGATACCTTCTAGCTATAACGAAACATCAAATCTGGTGCCAGAGCGAGGGATGCAGAGCAGATGGCCTATGCATGGAGGGAACATCAGAATGGAGAGGGATGGAGGATTGCAACTTCTGCCTTTTGGTGTTATCTTCCTAAGTCTCGGTCAGTAAAGCTGCAGTTTCCTGGATGTTTTTCTGCACAAGTCTGTGCTCCTGGGTTTCTGAGCCCCAATACACCTTTGGCAAATTAAGACAACTGCTTGTTCCCTGCTGAGGCAGAACACCAGGACTTCCCTGCTCCTGGGGGAGTTCATCCCCTCCATGGGTGCTGTTGGCCCTTCTCTTCTCCCAAAGTAGCTTTTATCCCTTTATTATCAAAAGGGTAAGAGGAGCTTAGGACAGAGCACGGACACTAGTTCACTTCATGTGGGATTTGCAGGTGATGGATCCCTGGTAACACGCCCTACAGACATGAAGATGTGAAGAGGACAATTCTTCCCTAGCACATACCCACCCCAGGGTGGTTCCCTAAAGAGGGGGGAATCACGTAGCACAAGCCAGCAGTGAGGCCTGTTTGTTTTCCTTCAGGGGGGATCTCTCCGAGGAGGTAAAGAAGGGGCTACCTGGGACCAGCTGTGCTCTGACCTGGGTGCCCACCTTGGTGGCAGCTCCCCAGAAGGTGCAGTCCCGGCCATGGCCGGTCAGCCCCTCCTGAGGTTGCCAGCTCAGCAGCAGAGTCAGCCCTTCGGACGGGGAAACCGGCAGGTGTCTGTGCCGAGAGGTCACTGCCCCTGGGGTCTGCGACCCCTCTGACAGGCCACGGCCAGCGTGGGGTGTGATCAGGCTGTGCCCCGTCTCCTGCTTCTCGCCACCCTGAGCCAGGCCACCAGAAGGTAGCACCCTCTGTAACGGGGCACGCTGCCGCTGCTCGTGGCTGCAACGTGTCTTGAAGGCACCCAGGCGTTTTCTGAGCCAAGCCTTTTATTTACAAGGCTTTAATCACATCCTTCCCCGCAGGAAGCGGAAAGTGCTTCTCCCAGACCCTCCCAAGCGCTGATCTGACTAGCAGATCCCCGGCCGGTGGCTGGGGGAAGGAGGAGCAGAGCAGGGGGACCCTGCAGAGCGATCGTTCATCGCTGGCAGAAGTCAACAGGGGAGGAGAAGCCTCCGGCGGCTGCACCACAGACACAGGTGCAGCCACGCCGTGGCAGTGCCTGGCCCAGGCAGTGTATTGCTGGGCCTGCCTGATGTTTACTTCATCCTTTTCCCAAGAAAAGCTGTTTTTTCTAGGTGAAACCTTTCAAAGTTTGAGCTTGATTGATGCTTCTGCAGAGACTGCGCCCAGCAAATGGGGGGGGCTCCTCAGACGAAGCAAGGAGATTATTAATATCCACAGAGGAAGTCCCTGTGATGATGAAGACTTGCTTTCAGTACTCGGTGGGCATGTCTGTGCTTTCAGAAGTGTTAAGGGCACAGATCCACCCTGCCACTATCCGCAAGGGGTTCGCTGTCATTCTGGTGCCCAGGTGGCCGTTGAAGCATGGTGACCTGATGTGCTTGGGCATCCGGAGGGCCGTATGCTCTGGAGGTGGCATTGAAGCTGCCGGGTGTCCAGATGGTGTCTGGTCCTGATGAGTACCTGGTGAAAGACTCCTCCATTAGCAACAGAGAGAGCAGGACAGGGTCAGTGGGTTTGAGTGAGCAAGACCTGAATCGAGTGGACACCATGCACCGTTGCCTGTTCTGCTCCCTCGTCTTCCCTTCAAGGCGGACCTCGCGTTGCAGTAGAGGAAAATCCCTTCATCTTGGAAAGGCAAGGCAGCAATGCTAGAACAGAGGGGAGAGGCTTGGAGGTACCAGAAAGTGACTGTGGCCCAGATGATCTATGGGCACAGTGGAACCGAGGGCTGGGATGAGGTAGATTTTTAAGTGCTTGATACCTTGGAGGGAAAGGACTAGGTCAGTGCACAGTTTTATGATCAATAGCAAACCCAGTGTTGCAAGCAGATTTTTAATCAACACAAATAATACATAACATCGGAGTATTTTTGATGGGTTTGTGATTTTAGTGTTAGTGAACAAACCCCATTTCCCGGTGGTGTTCAGAAGGCGTTATGATTTCCCCATGCCGATTTAAGATGAAGCGTAGGAGAAGTTGGTAAACAACACGCTACAGATTCCCTTTTGTTACATCTGGCCATGGGGCCTTCTGCAAGCTGCCAGTGAAAAGCACTTTTAATATGCATGTCATCTTAAGCTTTTGATGCCCATGTAAGGCAGCATCAAAGCCAATCCCTTGCATTGAATCAAATGGACACTTCCACCCTCTTCAGTCAAGGATGAAATTTTAAAGCGAATTATAGCATGATAAGAATTTTAGAAAAAAAACCACAACCTACTGGGTAAAATTGCTCTTGATGTTAACTCCTGAACTCGGCAGGTGACACAAAGAATGAATTTGGTCCCTGACACAACACAGCGATACACAGCCTCATTGAAGTCTTACCAAAGCATTCCCTCTACAGGGCTACATTAGTATTACAGAAGATGCCACCAAGGCTCAGGTCTATGCTACTGCTTCCCCCACACACACACACGAAGGGGAGTGGCTCTCCCAAAGCCCACTCATCAGGTGTGGGAGTGGGCAGAGGGGCAGGAGGAATCCCAGTGGGATTCTCCCAGGACCTTGGTTTTTCAAGGCAGCCTAGAAAGTACACACCGCTGAGTGTGCATCAAGGCCATGCTCCAGTTTACATGTGCTGAGGACCCGTCTCGTAAAACATGTACGCCATGAATCATTTACATGGGTTATAAATCCTCTGTGGCATTGGTATTTTCTCATAAATCAGCACCAAGGACTAATCCTTGATTAATGTTTTGTAATACACCATCCAGATTGCAACAGCGGGAGCTCTGTTTTGTGCAACAAAGCTGTGCGATAACAAAAAATGTGCAATGCTCCTAATCTCTGCTATCAAGATAGGTACCTCACTTCTAGCCTGATTAAGCAGTATTTTCAGCCAGAACATTCTTCCAGGTAGCAGCTACCTGAAGAACTGCTATGTGTCATTCTTCCTTTTTTTCCCAGATCAGCTGAACCTTCCTGTGAAAAGCCTTCATCCCTCCATTTCCCCATCTGGCTGAGCTATGAGGAAAAAGCAGTTTCTTACATTATGCAGCACTTCTTAATGCTGGCTTCCGGCAATATAACTGGGCCATCCAGTTCATTCACTCTCCTTATGAAAGTAGTATGTTTTAGTGGAAGGTTTCACCTTGTGTCCACAAAGCCTTTTTATTTTGTGCCCTGAAACTGCTAGTAAAATTCTGAAATGCACCAACTTGTTTGAAAGCCTTCAGGATATTCAGAGAAGGATTATGGTTGTGACCAGCAAACTCTTTGCCATGCCAGAAAAACAGGTCCTCCAAAAGACATAAGCAGTAGCCTCTAAACACTGCTACAAAAAAAAGCATCCAAACTGGACACCAGGGGAGGTGGAGAGCTGGTCATTGAAGGAGGGCATGGGACATGTGTGTCCTCAAGGTGTGCCTTAAACTATAACTATTTTCCTGTCCCATTTCAAAGTGTCCTGCATTCACCCAAGAGCTCCACATTCACATGTTGGGTCCAGATCTGCTCCATGCAAGCACCCTTACAGGGCTGTTGGAGCACTACCAAGTTGGATCTTTTGTCTTAGTGGCAGCTACAGGATAGGCATACGTGGCATGTTTGAGTCAAGTAGAAAAAAACCATAAAAATCATTTTCACAGAAGTTTCTAACCATTTCTTACGACACAATGGAGTAGTTTTCCCTCATCCCTAATCTGTGTGTTGGTAAAGGACTGGAAGCTAAATGCTAAGAAGCAATAGGCATATGCTGCTCCTAGCTGGGAGCTGCAGGTGATTGACACTTCCCAAACTCATACATAATAGCTAGAGCAAAAATTTCACTGCTAGTTTAGTGTGTGATGGGGGATCCAACTTCATTGTGCAGTCAGAAGGCTGCGTACAATATCAGAGCGATTTTTTCAAGTAATAAGAAAAATCCCCAAACTCCTCTTACAATGTTTGAATCACCAGGATCTCTACGTGCCTATGAGCTGAGGCCACGTGCTGGTGAGCTGAGTTACATCCTCCACCATCACCTACCCAAAGAGGAGTGCCACTGAGACCCTGAATCCAAGTGTGTGTCAAGAAATAAAAAATTGACGAAGCTTCTTCTGAATAGGCAAGAAATCAGCCAGTAGCGGGAATAGGGAGGCAGGCAGATTGGATCAGAGCACTGGCCGCTGTATTGTCTCTGCCAGGGGCAAATACCAGATGCTTATGAGAATACTGTGAAAAACCTGCCCATAGGGTGAGTTTCCTCCTCTCTGCCATCTGGTACCGCTTGGCTTCTTCCCAGAAGCATTAAGGTTTACATCCCTTCCAAAAATATTTACCATCCTATCTAACATGGGAAGAAGGCCAGAGGTAGCTTGATACATCTTTGCCTTTTGTAAATACTCCATTGTAAACACAGGTGATCCAACAAATAGGTGGGAGAAATGGAAGGTAAAGTTTTACGTCTGTCTTGGCATCACTGAACTGCACCCTTCAGTTACCCTGACATCGGAGTACATCACTGAGGACAAATTCTGCCCTGAGTTACATGGAGACCTCACAGGAGGGGCTTTATGTATCTGGGGGCAGAACTTGGTTTCCACAACCTGGAGGTACTTGCAGGACGTTGTTCCGCAAGACAAAAACACTCCCAGGTTTTAGTTTCATCTTTCCTGGGTGTGCAGCAGCCAGGAGCTGCACAAGGCCCAGGAAGCTCCAGGGATTTAGACCTGCATCATTTAAGCCACTGGTGATTTAAACGCTGGCTTTGCCAGGAGTATATTCATATTACGTGCGTATTTTTTTTCTCTCGCTGTCTCTATTTGCGTTTTCCTTAAGACTCTAACAACCCCTCGCAGATGTTTTGGGTGAGGCAGAGTGAGTGCTGTTCTATCTGTGACAGTGAATTTAGACCAGTTTCAACTGAATTATCTTTGTCATCACTGGTTTAGAAACAGAAGAAAAATCAACACAAAGATGGAAAAATATTAGTGCTGTTCCCAGGGAGCGTTCAGTTTCATGGCGAGCGGTTGCAGCCTGATCAGCCTCCGAGCTTGGCAGGTTGCCCCCGAGCAGCCCGTGCCTTGGGGGATGCAGCAGCCCCCCAGGCTCTTCGGGGCTCCCCTGCTGCCGCTCCACTCCAGGTATATCCTCCTTTTCCCTGGCACAGCTCTGGGCTTGGGCTTGGCACTGGTGGCTACAGAACAGACATCTCGCTATTCAAGCAGACGAGGCCATTGGTATTAGCAGCATGAGGTTGATGAATCCTGAGCAGTTCTGCAATAGAGAAAATAGACGATGTTACACTATCCCCTGTCCTCGTTACACTCTTCTTTCTCATTTCCAAATGAACAAATGACCTCTTAAATGTATTGATGCACCAGGGACATACAGGTTTTACACTATAAGCTAGGCCAGTTGGTACCCTTCACTCAGTAGTAAAGCGTATTTTCTGCTTGCAAAACAGCAATGCTGCTGAGGACCTGATTTTGCCTTTTATAGCTCGCTGAAGCTACTGGGATTTTATAGCACATGAGAAAGGAGAGTCATGCCCTAAAATGCTGACACCACTTCTATATATCATAGAGATATCTGAATAATTCATAGTGTCAAGCAGCGCAAGTTAAAGGAACAGTGGCATAAGTGACAACATCCACTTTTAGTACATCCTACACAAAAATAAAAACTCCACAAATTTCTTTCTTATGCAAAAAACCATCATCAGTCTTTCCAACGAAGAACCACAATAGTGTTACAAGATGTGGGGTGATACACCAAACACAGGGATTTCCTTGCGATCGGGCACATCACCTTTAACCTTTGCCTTGTGTAGTATTTGAAACAAAATGAAATTGGACCCAGACTGGAAAAACGGCCAACGTGTCCTTCCCCCACACTCATTTTAACACAGAGAGGTTGCAGAAGACCCCGGGTTGCTGTCACAGGTCTTCAGGCTACGGCTCACTTTCTGTTCTGATAACGACTGCCTTTCAAAACAATTAAGTCCAAAGCAAAGGCTGGACATAAGCTGTTTACCGTGCTGGTGCATCAGATATCCCTGGATTCTGAGGATGTTTTGGATTGTAGCCAGATTCACGTTCTTCCAAAGGGCCCTCACCGTCACACCGAACTGAGAGGGAAACCCCTCCGGGAAATCACACTTGCAATTCAGGTATAAATGTAGCACTTCCAGCTCATCTCTTCTTGCACATGTAAAAATAAGAAATCCCCTGGAGTTTGCAGATCTGTTTTCTACTCAACGCTTCCCACTCCTTAGTTTGGACCAGTGACCCTCGCTAGCTCTGATATTTCAGGCTGGGTGCTGGGGAAGGGACGCCTTGTGCCTGTCATTAAATTTCCCGCACCCCTGTCACCAGCTTGATGCCGCTTGGCGTTGCCTTCCCCCCCAGCTCGGTGGGTCACAGCCCCACTGGCCTGGTTTGGGCTTTTCCCTCCAGTTAACAGGTTGCCATGCCTTCGTATTCGCCACTCATTCTCCGCTGGGAGGTTGTTTACCTCCGCTCTGAACCCTCCCCTCTCACCGACCCACATTATTGTCTGTGGCAATCCTCATTGCCACAGAAGTAAAACTCTGAAAGTGAGGAATTAATTGCCTTAGGGCTTTGATCATTTTTAACAGTGCGGAGATAATCTGTCAGACCCAGGAACCACTCTAGTGCTGAGAAGACGGAGCAGCAAAGTTGCCCACCTTTATGATCTTATTTTTAGTCTCTTCCCTTCATTTCCAGAGCAGGCGAACTTGAGGATTCACATTTTGGGTACAACTCGAGTTTCGCTCTGCAGATGCTACTTTAAACCATGATGTACATAGATTTTGATAGCATGCAGAATGTACCAGGCTTAATTGATCAGTTCTGCTTGCACATTTGAGCTCATTTGCCATACTCCCTGCTTTGCCTTCATTAGAAGTGAATGTAACGCTCGGGAAAGTTTCCAGAATTAACAACTCCGGAAACCAAAGTTCCAGCTGAACAGAGCGAATCAAAGCAAATTTATTATGCCCATGTGCTCCCTGAGGTTTAACCCCATGTCCTTTAGGTCAGCCTTATTGCTGGGATCACCACCAGCACTGCCCATGAGGACCAGCCCTACAGGTCAGGTTGCTCTGGTCTGGTCATCTGCCCGTTAAAATGTGCAGTGGCTTGAATAGCCCTCCTGGTGCTTCCAGCTGGGCCCTGTGGACTTCTGCTCTCTGCTGACTGATGTAACTGGTCTGCTACTGAGCTGGGCTGGCTTTCAACCGGTGGCTCAGGAACAGAAAATGTGGCAGGATGGTGGCAAATGCTGCAGTGCCAACAAGGGAGTAGCACACATTGCCACCAGCAAGATTGGATCCAGTTTGTCCATAAAGCTTTCAAAACTTTATCTTAACAGTGTTTATTTTAATAAGTCTAGCTTTGGATATTTGGTTACAGAAACAGTCCCAAACAATGAATTTCCCTGTCTCAAAAACCAGTAATTACCGCTGTACATGGTACTTCTGTTTTGTTTGCAGCTGAGGCACCTGCAGAGGACAGTGAAGGAGAGAGGCTGTGGTAAAGGGAGTTTTCATGCTACCTGGACTGGGAGGCACATTTTCATGCAAACCCTGTGTAAGTAATGAAAAGAGAGAGGGATGGGGGAAAAAAAAGAGGGGTAAGTTCACCCAGCAGGCAGTTTAGGGGAGGGGTCTAGGTTAGGTCTAACTCCATCACAGGGAGCCAGGAAAATATCCCCCAGGAGCCAGCCCAGTGCCTGGGGAGCAAAGAGAAGTGATCAGAGCCTCTCCTGATCCTCCTGTGCATGGGACAGCCCCTTCAGCCACTTGCTGTTTGCTCATCCCTTTGAGCCTGGCTGCTGCTGGCTGCTCCCAGAACCACGTCTGTGCGATATCTGTGATGGCACAAGAGCTGCACATCCCTTTCTTACCCCCCTGATGGCTGAGCACATCGATGTCTTGCACAGTTTGCTGTGCAGAAGGATTGCTGTTGCTGCTCTTGCGCAGATAATCAAGAGCAAATAGTTCCTAGATGCAAGTCTGGTGTCCTTGAGAGAGCTGCTGATCAGGGGAGGAAGCCTTTCTGCAGTCAGTGCTGTTACCCTGCATGGGCTGGAGTCTGCAACTAGGGACCACAGAAGCAACTGTCATACAAATTGTAATAATAATAATACTCATAATCATAATCATAATAGTAATAATAATATGGAGAGGCTTTCAGAGACATGCCAACTCCTCACTTACACCTCATCACTGACATCAGTGGCATTTCTTTAGATTTAACCCCTGAGCAAAGGTCTCTCCTTACTGCTGGGTGCCAGGGCAAAGGCAAGGTGGGTCGCGGGAGTCTCAGGTCACTGCTGCCGCCCCTTCCCCTTCCCACACACAGTCGTGCTTTTGTTCTTTGCTTCAGTTACCTGACCTGACAGACTGGAAATGCTGCCGTGGGGCCTGGGAGGGGATCCTGCCCGCCATCGAGCACCAGCCCTGCTGGAAGCAGCATCCCTACCAGGGCAGGAGCTGTTTCTTTCCATAGGCAGAGCTCCGCATCGCCAGCTTGAAAGCTGGGGGAAGGGAGAGAGGAAGCTGCAAGGGCTATTTTTACATGTAATTTCTTCAAGTAATGGTTTATTGCCATTTCTATCCCAGGAGGAGGCTGTTTTGGGCCTTGTAAATACAGCCCGGCTAGTGCTTGCTGCTGAATACTAGCTGGATCAGACTCCTGATAAATTGAAGCCAAAACCAAAGTGCGTTCGGCTGCTGCTATTTTCATGTATCTTCTTAGAGGCAGATTATTTTGCAGTCCTTGTACTTATCAGATATGTTAGACAGGTAAGCCTGTCATTTTAGTTTCACTGAGTAAGCTGAATCCTCTCTCGGGATAAATGGGAGCAGCTGGGCTAACTTGAATGGACTTTATACTTGCCTATGATTTGGTCCCCCTGCCTCTGTCCGCCAGCTATTTTAAAAGGCCACACATAGTGGTCTTAATAAGAATATGATAAAGACTTAAAGCCCCTTTCCCGTTTGGAAGTACACTGGGTACTGGGTTGCAAAGGGATGTGGGAGCACAGGAGCCTGCGCAGGGGATAGAGCCTGCAGTACGTCCCTGTCACCCGGCACTCTGCCCCAGCACTTTTTGGGTGCAGGACAGTGCTTTTAGGTGCTGGATAGATGTGTCTTTACAAACTTCTTCCAGTGCAGGTTTTCAGACACATGACTACCTCTTTTTGACACTAATGCAATAGACATCTGCTGCGAGGGAATCGGGTGGCTCAAGGGACCGGCAATAATGAGATAGGAGCCCTTTGTCTCTGGGTTACTGGTTCAAACCCAGGCGAGACAGGCAGTGACTGGGAGTCATTACTGCCCGACAGCTGCTAAATAGCTGGTGTCAATTGGGTCGGTGTCCTTGGTCAACTTTCTCATTAACAGGTGTCCGCATCTCAACACCACAAAGAGAACCCAATTATCAGTCTCATCCCTGACAGTGATTTAGTAGATATCGGGAGACATGAATTACTTAGTCACCAGGATGAGCTTGGAAGTATGGTCCAAGCCAGGAGTGGGGTGCGCTGATGGAGGAAAAATGGTTTATGCTAAACTGCCCCTTCCCTTCGCTACCCCTGGGATAAACAGAAGGGTTAAGCCTGCGGAGGTACCAAGCCTACACTTTTCAACAACTTCACACACTTGTTATTGTTCCTGCTCTTTACTGTGATAGTGCTAAAAGACTCTAAAAGTCAAATGTTTTAATCTCAGGGAAACAGTCCCTGCCCACCAAGAGTCTTCTGTATAAGGCAAGAGATAGCAGATCTGTATCTACAGCAGCCAGACAAAGAGAACACAAACTAAGGAGACTTTTTTTGATCAATCATTAAAGTGCTTTAAATATAGGCTGATAGTTTTATTTTTTTTAAAAAAAAGGTAGAGGTTTAAAAATCTCAGAACTGCAAAGGTTTAAAAAATCTCAGAACTGCAACTTTTGTATATTTGCATTTGACAACTGAAATGCAAAAGGCTTGATACAGCAAGAAATGCAATTTAGGCTTAAGCGCACTGCAAATATTCCTTTGGATAAGTAAGAATATGACTTGCTTTCACTCACAGCATGATCAGTATTAAATGAATCTTAAATTCATAGGTGGGAAAAGGTGAAATTAGTTTGCAGTTGATAAATGAGATCAGATCTTTTTAATGAAAAACTTTATGTTAACCAGTTACATCATCATATAATACTAAAATTATGATGAGAGGGCTACCTGGTGCCTAAGAGAGCTTAATATTTCCCCTTTTCAGACCCTGTCTTAAAATCCTGCATAACTTTGACTATGAACCCAACACATAGCAGTTACTGCAGGAAAAAACTGGACAACTGATGAAAGCTGTTGTCTATCCACATGTTACTTCATTAGCAGAATCCATTAAATGAGATCCAGGCTTCAGATCAGTCATCGTCTTTAACCTACCATGTATGAGTGGTCAAACCTTGCTGAAGAATTGCAGGAAATTGTCTCACTGGCAGCAGGCATGGTTGATGGGTGATATTTAAAAGCCCACTGCCCCTGAGCTGGGCAAAAGCAGTCCATCATATAGGGGCAGCCTAGGTGGACTGGATGATTGTTGTAGGTCCCTTCCAAATGAAATATTCTGTTCTATCACATTTTGCACATACCTGTAGCAGAGGTAGCTTGTGTCCAATGCAGGAATAATGTTGAACTGCTCAAAAGCACTTTTAAAATAAACTTCTTCTACAAAACTAGGGGAAACATGTTATTTCTGTTACAGAAAAATTAAGGAGGAGTGAAAGTAGGACGACCATTTGTATGTAATTTGTACAGCCCCCTTTTTTTTGTCTTGTTAGTGGAAGCTAAGAGCAGTACTCTTGTTTTTAAGTTGCTTAATCACTTAATCGCTGCAAAGGAGGGCGACTTCCCCACAACTGGCATGGCCAAAGGAAAGCTGAATTCTCTGTGAAAATGTGGGCGAAAAGAAAAATAGAGCAGGATGAGAGGAGAGGGTCTGTGTTAGCTGAGGCATCAGGAGAAGAGGCACAGTGAAGCTCACTTTGCAAAACAAGCTCTGAAAAAAAAAATCCTAAAGAACAGGCCAGCATGTGGTGCTGGAAGCACGAGGCCCCTGCATCACCATCCCCCTCATCCTCGTTTTCCTCCTCACCACCCCGGCTGCACCCATAGCCAGGTTTGGGGAACAAGACCCTCATCTGCAACTGGGGACTAATGGGAAAGTTTCCAGTTTGGATTTCTTTCTTTTACACACTACTGATGGTATTACTTCAAGCAAATTGTCATTTTCTGCAGCCTTGGCAACACTGTATTTAGAGTGATCATAATACGATTATTACTGTATGAGAATAGGAAATCAGCCATGAACCTGATGAGGTTGTTATCAGTGTCCAAGCTGATTATGTTATAACAACAGCACAGATAGGGAAAAATATACCTGGCTTTTTTCAAAGTGATTTATTTTGTACAATTTAAATTCTCTTTTTTGTAGTCTTAAAAGAAAGGCGAGATTTTTGTAGCTACAATTTTTGTCTTCAGTAGTGCATAAAATAATCCCTAATAAATTCCTTATTCTTCACAAACCCCCCATACTGCTAATTGGATGATCAGATAAAATTCTTACTCACCTACACCAAAACAACTATAAAAACAATTTATTTACAACTGCAATGATATTAAAATTAAACTCAAGCGTGAGAGCTGCTTCTTTCTGAAGGTCTCTAAATGTCCTTCAAGTTTATAAGTAATAAGTTCTCATGGGACACATGAATTCATGCCCTTAATCCATTCTGACTTTAAAAGTCCAGCTTCTTTTATGGAATGTCTCATTATACAAGCTCTTGCTTCAGCAAATGCACTTCCATCACTTTTCTCTGAAGTCTGTTTAATATAACATCTTCTGAATTATTTAATGAGCAAACATATGGATTAAATAAAGCAAACACATCTACCAGAGCTTCTATATGCCTAACAAACTTTTGACCAAAACTTTCCAAACATACTACAGCTCACATACAAAATCCCTAAGCCTCAGACCTGGGCAGCATTACGGTCTCTGTGCCACGGCACAACCCTCCCTAAAGCTGTAGCGACAGGTCCTTAGTGATCCCTTCCCACTCCTGCAAGAGGGGCAAATTCCAGAAAACGACCAAGTCAGGGGTCAGACTGAGGGAAACTGTCCTGAGGCTAACGATGGCATCAATTAGAGCAGCTTTCAGATTGCCCCAGTGTGTGATACAGTTTGGCCGAGTACACTCAGAGTTCATGTCCACCCGTTTTCCCTGCCCCATTGCTCCCCAGTAGCCGCTGTCTGGTTTTCACCTTCAATCACAGCTTTTTTTCACTAGTTTACATTTTGTTCACCACTCTGAAACTCAGTTCTAGGTTATATTTCCATGTTTGGGAGTGATATATAGCCCACGGTGAATATTTACCCATGTAAGTGTAAGCCAGCCTGGAGTCTGTCTCTGATTAATTTGAATTTAAATCTGCATTTCATTTCTCCTGACCTTTGAAATCTCCCTCATGACTACTCATCAGAAAACCTTGATATGATAAATTAGAAATTCTTTTAGATGTTGGATCAGATTGGAATAATAATCACCCTGCTTCCCAAATACCCATCTGAGGCTTTGTTAGTTTGTTTCCAGAAACTGTGGATAGTCTAAGTCACAAGAGTTGCAGAAATTAAACTGGGAACATTTCTACATGTGAATTTAAGTGTTTAAGTGTAGCAAAAATTAGCCTCCCCCTCCCATGGCTCTCTCAGACTTTAAAATCCAGACATTTCAACCACAGTTTTAGATTATTAGTGACCCTTTTCTGAACTGTTCTGACACCGTGGCTTCTTTACATGCTTTGATTAGTTTTATTCGTAGCTGAAACTGTGAAGTAAATGCAGCAGCTGGATGCGTTTGTTAAAGCTGAGAAATTGAACTGATGTTTTATTATTCATAGCAATTTAGGTGCAAACCAACCAAACTCAAATAAAAAACATCCCCAAAGTAATTGCTGTCTGAGCCAATTATCAGATTTATTTGTTGGTGTTGAGAAAAAAAACTAGCTCAAAGTTTGACAAGGTATAAACTAAAACCAGGCTCCAGCCAGAAGGTGTAGGAGTCTGAGCAAGGTGGGCACAAAGCGGCCAAGAGGCTTGGGAACCTCTGGCAGCAGAAGAGCTGATATTTATCTTAAGGTTGAGGGGAGCGGACAGGTATCTAGGAGGCACAGGAGCGGTATATGCCTTTTAAATGATGTCTTCTCCTAGTGATGGGATGTACCGTTTAGGAAGAAGTCTTAGAGCCTGTAGCCGATTACCACTAGCCATGTTGTTAATGCTAGGTTGCGAAATGGGCAGGGATACCAGGAAAAAAAAAGACTTGCACAAGTTTAAGGTCTCATTAACTCCATTAACCGGAATGATTTGGATTCCCATTCATAAATAGCCCGTTAATGACAGAAGCATCTCAGTGTCCCAAATCTGGGGAGCTATAATCTCGTCAGTGACACTTCGCCCCGGTGCCAGCCCCTTCAGCCTGCCAATTCACGAGGGAGAGGTCAGGCTGTCTGCTGGCGCCAGCAGCACATCAGTGCTCTGCTCTGTGTCCTCTGCAGCCAGAGCTTCAGTGTCCGGGCTCGTGCGGGGCTGGGATACCACGGAAAAGGGAGAAGGATGAGTAACGCAGTGCTGCCGAGCACAGCGCAGGTCTCTGTTGAAGCAAGCCTGCCTCTGGCCTCGCTAATGGCGAGCTGGAGCGAGCAAATCCAGCCAGACCTGAGCCGGAGATACCCAAAGTCTCCAGCACCACGGTCCCAGCAAAGTGCAAGGGGCCAGCTGCACCCCAGCTGGCAGAACCAGTGCACGGAGGAGCCTGGGGCTGGGGGTTAAGCCTCTCTGTCCCCTTCGGCACCCACGGGATGGCAGCAGCCGAGGAGGGACGTGCCGTGCAGTCATGCGGGACCTGCATCTCGACCCGGTTTGTTCAATTAATGCTTTTTCCTCTGTTCGTGCTGATTACTTTTAAAAAGCCATTATCTTCCTCAGCGCTCCCTTCTGCAAACTCCGCCTTGACCGCTCTGGGAAGGGTTATTTCCCACTCCTCCCAGCGTCTGCTGACCCAGGGACAAGCAAGAATACTTCTGAGTCCCTTCTCTGATAGCTTAATCAGCAGAGCTGCTGGTCAGGGCAGGGAGGCAGCTCTGGGCTTGCTTGCCCCACCAACCTGCAGCACCTACAGCATTTTCTCCTGAGCCCATGGCCCCCCACCTGCGTGAACTGCTGGTGTTCCTGTAATGCTTTCTAGGGGTATATCAGCCCTACCGTTCATTTCATTTAAATGCTGCTCATCACTGCACATACATTGTAAAAACTCTTCCTAAACCCCAGTTTATGCCTGCTTTAATATTCTCTTTCATAACCTCCTTCCTGTCCGCCACCATTAGGTTTACTATTTGGAGGCACTGCAGTAGCACCTGGGATCCATCCCCGGGAACTGGGCCCAGCTGTGCTGGGTGCGGAACAAGCACCCAGCAAATGGCTTTGGGTCCCAAGGAGCACACCGACCAAATGGCTGCGCTGTGTTTTGGAGATAGGAGCTTTGGCTTATGAGCTGTCTGTAGTATACAGCTGTACAGTCCATTTGAGTAATGCACCTTGGCTGCATTATCCATGGTCTTTTCCTTTCTTAGTGTGTTATTTTAAACTTTCTCACTTGCAAGCTCAGAGGACAAAATATCCTGGCTGAAATTCTGGCCCAAATGAAGTTGGGGGCTGTGCTGCCATTGACTTACATGGGTGAAGATCATGTCCCCATGATCAACAGAAAACGGGTCTGAGTTCTCACGGTATTTATTTTGGATTTCTTTTCTTGTTCGGTGTCAAAATAATGGAATTATACCTGTGTTAAACAAGATGTTGGCAGTCCTTCATGTGGGTATACAGGAGACAGAAAATCATTTTCCCTCTAAGCGCCATGAAACAAATTTTCATAAACATATTTCACAAGGCACTCAGTTTAGTTTCAGCAAGTGTTCACGGACCACTTTGCTAATGATCTGTGCTATGCAATTAAATTTTATCATGTAGAAGACCAGGTCAGCTCCAAAATTTCACCTGTTAATACTAAGTACACACAATGAGCTCCTTAGAAATTCAGCATTCTTTGCCTGATTTGCCAACTAACTTTGCATCTCTACAAAGGCGACTGATGAGTCCAACATCCTGGAATAATGCAAATAATAAGAACAATTTAATTTGGAAGCTATTAAAAAAGTAACTTCAGTTGATTTGCATCTGTGCTTGCAGCTAAGACATTTCCCATTGCTTTTGCAGCAGACGGTTGCTCCTTTCTCACACACAATTTAATATTTTACTTTAATGTTTTAACAGTCATTTATTTGACTTGAGCAATTCCAGTCCCACAAAATACAGTGAAAAGGCAGGTTTGAAAGCCACGTTTGCATCTTTGAGCTCAGTAGGAGTTTTGCAATAAATGTCATGGATTGGCAGTGGAACCTTCAAGGAAAGACAGTATAACAATGTATTGTATTTACACTGCAAAATTAGCCAATTACTCAAAAAGGTAACTTCAAGCATTTTAATGTATCTTTTTTTTTTTCTATTTTCTATTCTATTCTGCCCTATCCTATTCTATCCTATCCTAAGCATTTTTTATCTTTCAGTGATACAGTGGATTCCTGTACCTTGTTAAGATCTAGTCTCCTGGACATGACAAATTTTTGACCGGGGTCGAGCAGACTGGGAGCCTGACTTGCATTTTATGCCAAGGTCCTAGTCCTGGAGATTTCTGGTCAGCAATTATAAATGTTATAGAAATATTATGGAATTCCTGACTGCATCAAAACTGTATCCACCACATGGTTTAAATTCAATCCATGGGGCTACAAAGTCTTTGAAAAGGCCCTAGGTGATCTAAAAGCTTGACACTGCCAAGGTGGCAGAGCTCGTGTGACCCAGTTTCAAAGGCTTGGTGCTGTGACAGGGCAGGAGGAGGCTGGCGGAGCCTCCTTTCACCCAAGCCCAGAAGAATTTCCTTTGCACGGGAGGAGTTTCTCACATATAAAGGATGGCTCAGACATATAAGCAAGAAGGATGTGAAATTAATAGGGGGAAATAGGATGACAGGAAGGGAGCGTGTGTTCATGTGCATGCATGCCCACGCGCAGGAAGGAGCGTGCTGGCTTTATCTGCAATTTTGAAGCATTGCTCTAATAGCAACAGACAAATAATCCAAGCATATATTACTGCTCCTCTGCTGTGTTGCTCATTGCGCAGACAATGTGGTGATAAGCACGGAAAAATGCCCAGGGAGAGAAATGCAGCAAAAACCCAGTGTCCTTTCCTACATTCACATCTATTCGGCAGTATTAGCCAAAGCAGACAGATGCCCAGACATCATCCTGTATCAGCCCATCCAGTGATCTCAGAGCAGCCCTAACAACACAAGAGTAATTGTAAGGCACGAGGATGTTTTGTTTTGCATGGAGCATATCTCCATTTGATAGTAACCATTTTAAAGTCTGGAAGAATTTTGCACTCACTAAGCTGATTTTACAAGCAAAGAGAAGTGCTTGTCAGCAAAGGTTAATGTAGCTGTCCCTGCAGGAGAGCCCTGTGGGTAGAAAGAGTCTCATCTGGCTGTTTTTTAAAGGGCAAGAGTCATCACTGTGAAGGAGGAATTTTTCCGTTTCTAGGAGCTTTTCACATCATTGTAGTGAACTGCTGCATAAGTTACCACTTCTCTATAGCTATAATTTTCATGATTATCAATATTTGTTTCTATTACTTGTATTTTAAAGTCTTATAAGATGTTCTAGTCCATGAAAAGAGAACTGGGTGTTTTTATGGCTTGCACTGGTACAGTATTAGAGTGCTGTGAAGTAGGGAAGGACCGCCTCCCCTTTTTACAGGTGGGAACTGAGGCAAGGAGAGACTAGATGCTGAAATTAGACGATGTACTCCAAGTTCCTGCCTTGCATGTCACAGGCACCTTTAATACATGGTGGTCTCATTATGAGGGAGTTGAATCCAAATCTTCATCATCCAGGCTACCTCTTCACCATTGACCAGACTCAACCTTCCTTAAAGCATCAAAGGTGAGATCTATGCAGGTATGGGGTAAATACCGCTAATTGGTGTACAGCAGTTGTAACAGAGAGAGGTTTGGCCACGTCAGGCTGGCCTTGCCAGGGGAGGCTCTCACGCTGGAGGCATCCAAGCCCTGTGGTGAGCTCCCATCTACATCCCCAGGATGTCACCAGCACGGCCAGGGGACACACGCGCTCCATGTAACAGGAAAAGCCCAAGTGTGATCCTGAGACTCCCAAAGAGCAGCTGGCTTTATTTACCCCTGGTTGCCAGGAGATGGAGTCATGCAACATGAAGTATAGATGCAGACAACATTTTGCTTCATAGACAGGCTCTTTAGTTGAGATATTCAGGAAATCTTCTCTCAGAGCTTCCAGAGAAGAAAGCTGGCAATGGTGCACACTTGGATGGAAAGGAGTAGGCTAACCATGGGCTCTCTCTCTCTAGTGAGGACGGTGCTGTGGACAAGCCAGTTTCCCATCTGCAGCAAGCTAGAATAAAGGCTAATAAAGATATCATTGGATACTGCTCACATGGCAGCTCTTTGTATGGTAACAGCTCTTGGGTGTTACTGAACTAGATTTGAGGCAAAGACTCCAAGGTGAAACCTGGAGTTTGATCCACCAGAGACCAAAACACTGTACGCATGTTGCATAAAGAACAGCAAAAAAGCACTAATACTTGACCCAGATCCATCCCTTTAGCTCTGCCACATCAGATACAGAAAATATTCGTATGGTAGCAGGCTATGCATTTTTGGGCATCTCCACAACCTGCCTGAGACTCTGCTGACAGAGGGGGTTGTATGCTGATGGAGCTTCATGCATGAAAGCTCAGCTTGGCTACAAGATTTGCATTATCCCAACAGGTCAACCATGTCCTCTAGTGGCGTCCATAGACAAACCATCTTGGAGCACCTCAAGGCCTGCCTTGGGCTTGAAGTGACCCTGCAAGGCCACTTTCTCTGCTCCTCAACAAGAGCATTTAGGAGTAGTAAAGAGCTGAGGGCCCCTGAGAAGCTGTTCTCAGTCAAGGGATAAATAGTGGCTGTTTCATGGACCATTGCCTGGGTTGCATAAAACAGGGTCAGCATTTAGAAATGGCACTGGATCCTCCACAGCTGATGAATAACCAAAGCACCAGGAGCAGAGATGCTTTTTTCACTGCTGATGCTTGCTCAGAGGGGATTTCCTTCTGCTCCTGACCCAGATGTTGGTACAGTGAACTAGGCTCTGCTCAATGTAGCTTGGATTACTGCAGCGTGCCCCAAGGGCCTCCAGAAATAGCAATGCTGTGTGATCTCTAGTGACCTCCCAGTTATCTCTGTGTGTAATTCAGGCTGTTAATTTTGACATATATTAGCAGTAGTTAGTTCAAGACCTCCTTACCTGACCTTGCCCTTGCTTGGCTGTTGGGGCTGTGGGAGGTGACCAGACCATCAGTTCCCAGCTATGACCTGTTCAGGGCTTGTGGCAGGTCGCTGCTGGGGAAAATCCCTTTGCTCCTGAGCTTTGCTCCTTCCTGCCTGCAACGGCCAAAGCTGCCAAGCCCTGACACCCGTCAGGCCCCCGCTGAAAATGCTGCAGCCAAGGGGAGGCCAGGGAAGACCCAAGGGTAGGAACTACTTTAAACACACATACTGCTACAGCAACAGATACTATTGCTTATGAATTACACAGCAAATAAATATAGTCCTTATTTTTTAGTTATTTCTAAGAGGTCTTAGAAAACTCTGCAAAAATAAAAATTCTGTACAACACCTAGAGTTTGTACCTGAGCCTTGGACTGTTGTAGTCATTGCCTTTTTGGCTTTCCCTGCTATGTTGTTGCATTGCTTGTAAGTGCCGCATCTCTTTTAGCATTTTGAGCTACATCAGGTTGACTCATAAATCGTAACTGATATACAGAATATGAGACTTTTTGATTATGGTAAAATAACTTTAATTGTCTAAAAATGCCATTTTAAAAAAACTTAGGGTTTAATCCTATGATTTAAGTCAATAAGAGTTTAGAGCTGGATTTGCAAAAGTCCGGAGGCACGTGCGGCCAGTAGGAACACCAAAGATGCTGAAGCACATCAAACACTGAGCCCGCGTGGAGACCAGTGGAAGGCAGGCACCTAACCCACTTGAGACTTTTCATAAGAGTCTTTTAGTGATGAACTTCTACCAGAGTTAGGCTACGAGAGAATTTAACGGTCTACAGTACTGTTGCAGCCCCTTCTGCGGGGCAGAGCAGCCAACAAAAAGGGAAGCAATCTGAACCTGTTCAGAACTTCCCTCGAGTTGCCATTTATTGCACCTAGAGCAGGTTTTGTGTGAGCCTACGAGCCCCTCTGAAGCCAGTCAGCCCAGCTCTGCAATGTCCCCAGACCACTGTGGTACTTGCTGCTACCAGGATTGACGCTTGATGATACCCTGCGGTGGCAGATAGCAGGTCTGGGGTCAAAGCCCTCCTCAGCTTTGGGGAGGGAAATGATCACACGTGTTTCTTCTTGAATTTGCCCAGAGAATGTGAAAGAAAAGGTACCAAATCAGTGCATGGAGGAGCGTGATCCCCTTGGCCTTCTTTAAATGCCAAACTTCTCTAAATAAACAGAAAATCTGCATATTCTTGTAGCAGAAAATGTCGTTCCTCACATATTTCATGAAGACACTGGATTTGATTGGCAGCCAGTGGCAGTGTGGTTACCAGCTGCCTGCTAGTACTGGGACAGTTATGTGAGGGACAGAACTACCCCAGAGCTGCCAGTCTGGGTCAGGAATCTCCGGGGGTCCTACGCTATGCATAGTCTGCATTTACATGGTCCTTGTCCCTCCAGAAGAGAGCCCGCTAGGTTGTCCACAGGGACTTGTATAACTACTGCTTCTTTCCTTCCTCATTTGTCCTTCCTGAAAGATTGGTTGGTCCTTGCATAAGTCTTTTATGAAACACATGTCTGAGGGCGTGGTAGAGCTGACAATGTTATGCACCTCACTGCTCAGTCGGAAAGATTTCAGAAATACTAAATTTGCAATCTCTGTTTCTAGACCAGCATCTGTCCTCTTTTGCTGCAAGAACTGATTACTTTGGGGAAGAATTTTTCAAGTTACAGCTTGCTTTTATTGGCTATAACTTCTGTTTTCAGCTATTAGAAGATATCCGAACAACCTGTTTATTAGCTCCTTGTCCTTCGATAGGGGTGGAGTAATGACAGCATTGGCTGCTGCTAGCTTTGTTCCATAAAAGCGACATTTTTGTGGTTGTTAATCAAAAAAACCCCTTATTCTCTCCAAACTAGAGATGGGACTGAATGATCCTGGGACAAAGGCATGGATCCAAACTGGATTTTTCCTTTACAGTATGAGCTCAATCTACCATTAATCACCTTTTCTTTCAGTGGAATATACTTGCTTCTGTAAGTGAGCTTTTTCACCTCTCAGAGGGAACTAAAAAAGCAGGGTATTTTATTATGCCTTGAATCACTGATGAGGAAAGGCTCATTTGTACAACTCAGTGAGCAAGCCTTTTGGTCTGTTTCTTGTTACAGACGAATTATATGGTTATATGTAATCTACAACAGAAAGCATTCAGATGTTACATAAAATCAATACAACACTTTCTGAAAAGGAACATACATTTTAATGCCTTTATTATTTCTTTTGTGACCAAAAAGAGGAAAAGATCCATGAGCTGTAAAATAGACAGAAGCCATTCAAGGGTTGTTACTTATTGTTCTATTGCTGTTACTGCAGGGAAAATAGTAGCAATTTTTAAAAATCATTTCTGCATGATCTGCTGTTGTGTGAGCTGATAAGAAAATATGTTCTTTCTGTACGTGTGACACATAAGGAATGTTTACTGCCCATATGGTCTCTTTAGGGTCCTTGCGATAGAATTTCTAGGGTAGCAAGTCATGAAGCAAAAGAAGTGAGGGAGTTATCTGACTGCGGTAAAACTGTGATGTTTACATCCTGCCTGTTTATAAAATGAGCATAAGAAGGACAGGAAAAGCATTTAGCAGCGTGCCACCTATATGGGAATCCTGGATATCATATGCTACGGTTGAGCTCTGCTGATTTACACTGTCTGAGGGGCTGCCCCAGTGTTTTGTACAAACATTTGCTGTGACATATGACACAAAGCCCAGGAATGTGCACGAGAGGGTATTGCTAAAGCAGGAGGAGGTGCTTCATCACAACAGGATTAAAGGATATGAGGGACTCATGTGGTTCCATTACGAGGAGAAATTAGGGCTTCAGTGCTGCAGTGGTACGTTTCATTCCACATCCGAGTCATCCCAGCATGTCCAGAGGCAGCGGGATTTCCGCTTATCAAATCCTCTGACAGCATTCTCGATTTAGCACGTGATGTCGCCTGCACTGGGCTGGCTCCTTGCGTTTCTTGCATTAAATGCTTCTTCAATACCAAAATGAGTGGGTAGGCCTATCGCAGCCAGCACGACTTCAGCTACTGCTCAGCACATACTTTTGTTCCTTCACAAATCACCTGAAATGAGAAGATGCCCCTTTGGTTTTGAGTATGCTATAAAACTATTCTTCTTGCATCTTTCCAAAGGCTTAATATATTGTTTTCTATTGTTCTTGTAGAATACTAAAAGCTGCGTGAATGAGCATTCTCCATGCCAGCGGATCACTTCCACACTGCGTAGCATGGATTCTGTTCTCTGAAAGGCAGGCATTACCTTGCTCACATCTGTGGGTTTGTGTGTATGTGCTGTGTACATGCTCACACACATCTTCTTTCTTTTGTTCTCATAATATAGTCTGTTCTCAGCATCTCCGCCAGTAAGGAAAATAAAAAACTTAGAAGACAAATGGGGAACAGAAGGGTTTTACGATCAGATGCATAATGAGAAAGCAAAGCCTAATTTCCTCTACCAAGAGTTATAGCTCTGTATTTAATTCCTGACTGTTATGTTTTTAGGGATGATGTTCACACTTGGCTTGGGTAGGAGCAGTACGTCCTTTGGCTATTAAAGCTTAGAGCATTAAACTCCCCGCTGTTGACCCAAACTGCACGTGAGGATGGAGTTCCAGATACTGGGCCAAATGTTGGTCTCTTGAACAAATGCAATTT
Source organism: Buteo buteo (assembly GCF_964188355.1). NCBI lineage: Eukaryota > Metazoa > Chordata > Aves > Accipitriformes > Accipitridae > Buteo > Buteo buteo. The sequence goes on along the minus strand of NC_134176.1, from coordinate 14,533,441 downwards.
GATCACAATCCTAAGCAATGTGCCCACATTCCCTCTGTCCCACGAATGCTAACAAATTCTAATGTATGCAGAAAGAGTGAAAAAATCTGGATGTTGCGCATTCAAGGAGCTCATCTTGAGGGATATAAGACTGTCTTTTTGAGCTGCAGAGTATCTACAGCTATCAGTTGCTTTAATTGTCTTAAGAATTTCAGGTTTGGTACCCCAAATCAACTGACATTTTTTAAATGTAGGCTTCTTCTGCCTTAATGTTGTGTTGTTTGCAAGCAAATACTGCATTTTCACACCCGGCTTCTTCAATTTCATCCACCAATGCAAACGCTGATTTTGAGAATTAATTGAAGTTAACTGGTAAAATTCCTATGGACTTTGGCAGGAACAGGAGCAACCCAAGATCTTAACAAAAAAAAAACCCAAAACCAAAACCAAAAAGACATGTTTCAATAGCTGATATACAGCACAAAATATTCAATTGATTGATTCAGGTTATTAAGCACAAGGACGAGTGTTCAAATTATCCATATTAAAAATGGGTCATTTTAACACAAAACCGCCTGTGTGGCAAGTTCTCAAACTACCATGTGATCTTGGTGAACACTGCCTACTTCAAACCCCATCCCCGTTCTGTAACGGCTCCACAGATGCACGTTATTGCCCTCAGGTAGCAACAAGAGCAACTTTAAATTTAGCACTTCAGGTTGAGGGCAACAGTTCCCCTCCTAAGCTTAGCCTCTAGCGATGGCTTGGCAGAGAACTCATAAAGAATAACAAAACAGCGATAAAAAATACCGATAAACTATACCTTGAAAGGTTGCCGTGGGGTGGGTGAACATGGACTATTTTCATTTTACAAATGGGAGGATACAGGCAGAGAGATAGGAACTTGGGAATGATCCCGCAGCAAGTCTCCAGGCAGGACTGGAAAGAAAAGCCAGCGCTGTGTGCTCCTATCCACCGCAGCACAGATCCCTCACACGGCCCATGAGCTCCTACCTGTGGCCTGGGAAGCCTCGAAATACAGCTCACAACGAGATGTAAAATACGCCATCCTTGACAGAACTAGCTCGTTATTGGGGCCGACGCAGCTACGGTCTCTGTTTCAGCACTGTCTTGCCCATTAATTGCTGTGCAGTCCCCAGCCTGAGGGGTAACTAAAAAATTGCCCTGCCTGAATGAACAAAACACTGGGAGTTCTGGCATGGGGGCATGTATGTTGTAAATGCACGCAGAGGACTTCCCAGAGGGATTTTTATGCCATTTTGCAGCAATGAGCAGATCGAATCTATAGTTCCTGTTCTACAACTCAGTGCTAAATATGCGGAGCATTTAATTTTCCTTTCATTTCTGAAATGTTGCATGGATGCCAAACTAATCAGGAGCTGTAATAGCAAATCAAGAGGCTATAGGATAAATCCCATTATCACAGAATATGTTTGGTTACTGCGATCCATTCTTTGTATATTAAGCATTGTTGCGATGTTAATTAACAATGGCTAAAAATCATTACAAAAGCTGAGACAACAGCCAGCGTTAACCATAGGAATAAAAGATTAACTGAGGTGAAGAGGGAGATGCCTTTACATCAGTTGTTTTTACACAAATATGGGATTGCATAACTGCGTACTCATTTTTTTGCGTGGCACGCAAAGTTTTCAGGGGCAGCGGCTAGATCATGCGCTTTCCAACACGCTTATGAAGGTCATCCATGAAAAAGTGGTTTTAAATGACCAAAAGTAAAAGGGCAGAGAATTCTCAAGTGAGATCATCAGGTATTTTGGTTGCCTGCACATATGCAAAGTTTTTAGTGACCTTAACAGCAGTTACATAAGCATATGGAGAGAAAAACAAACTCGTATTAAATGCTGTAACCCATATGGTCTCCTGACAGGGTATTCCAAGCCATGCACTGATTTTACAGTCCATATGCACTGTGCAGCAGTTCTTTGGTCTCAAAGCAGGAGTCAAAAATAGCGTATCAGCATGAACTCCACATTCTTTGTCTTTTATGGGCAGTCTCTGCGTTAATATCGAAAGACCTAATACACTGTGGCTAGCTGCGTTTAACAGCAAAAAAATGCCATCTACATGGGACTTGATCTTACTAGCTGACAAGGTCACATACATGATATGAGATATGATATGCAAAAAACCAGCATTTGGAGTAAGTACTCTTCCGGGGTATGCCATGAAGCACTTTAAGGTAAGGAAAGTATCGTCAGCAGTTTTATTTTGTTTGGGCAGGGAGTGCCTGGAGAGCACGGAGGGAGCACCATTCTCAGTGGGAGAAGCATCTTCCTGAAGGGGAACATGTCGCCTGGGCTATCCAGGGCCGCACGGCGTCGAGTCCCCACGCGCCCTCTCCCTTCCAGCCTCAAAGCTGAACCTAACCAGAACCTCAGCCCGGGATGAGAGTGCCAAGGGATGGCCAGAGGACGCAGCAGCACAAGTGGTACCGACGCTGAGTTTTCTTGTTTGAAAATGCGCCCGTCAGCCGTATAAGCTCAGAGTGCTACTCTCTCCCGTGTTTTAACACCCGAGGAGCCGGTCTAAGGAGCCTGTCTCCAGCATGACCTTAACACCCTCCGCTGTCACCCACCCCCGCTGCCGATGGCACAGCCAGGGGCCGGCCAGCCGGCGGCCCGCCCGGGCGGGACGGAACCCGACCCGCCTTTCCACCTCCACCACCGGGCCGCCGCCGCGCTCCTTGTGACCGAAGCGGCGTCCCCCGCGGCCCGGCGCTGACCTCGGGGCGGCCGCTCTCCGCGCCCCTTCTGCCGCGGGGCGGCGGGGCCGCCCGAGCCTCCGCCCGGCAGCCGGGCCCCCCCCCCCCCGCCCGCCGCCGCCGGCGGGTCTCCCGGGGAGCAGCGCCGCGCGGTGCCGCCGCCCCCCTCCGCGCCCGCGGAGCGGCCATGGGGGCGCGGGCGGCGCTGGCGCTGCTGCTGGCGGCGGCGCTGGCCCCGGGGCCGGCGCGGCCGCACCCGCAGTGCCTGGACTTCAAGCCGCCGTTCCGGCCGCCGCGGGGCCTCGCCTTCTGCCGCCGCTACGCCGACTTCGGCTGCTGCGACCCGCGCCGCGACCGCGCCCTGCTCCAGCGCTTCTACCGCCTCAGCGCCCGCCTCGACGGGCCCACCTACGCCGCCTGCGCCGGCCACCTGCAGGACCTGCTCTGCCAGGTGAGGCGGCGCGGCGCGGCACGGCACGGCACGGCCCGGCACGGCACGGCCCGGCACGGCCCGCCTCCCGCAGGGGGCTGCTGCTGTACCGGGGGCTTCCGCCGCACAGGGGGATTCAGCCCCTGCACCGTGCTCTGGTCACGCAGGGTGCTCTGGCCCCGGCGTGGGTGCTTCGGCCCCGTCGCGGCGCTTTGGCCCAGGCGCGGGTGCGCCCAGCCGTGCAGGGCTGCATCGAGCCCGGGTATGGGTGCCGCAGCCCAGGCACGGGTGCGTTGGTCCGGGGGGGGTGCACTGGTCCAGGGACAGGTGCTTTGGACCTCACAGGGCTGCGTGAGCCAGGACGTGGGCACGCCAGCCCGGGAACGCCTGCATCCACCCGTGCAGGGCCGCATCAGCACAGGCACGGGTGCTTTGCACGACCCGGGGGTGCGCGAGCCGTGGCAGTAGTGCCCTGCCCAGGCGGGGGTACGGGGACCACCCCACGGGTGCACCAGCCGTGGCATTAGTGCCTGCGCCCAGGCACGGGTGCTTTGGCCCGCTACGGCTGCACCAGGGATCAGTGCCAGCAGCCTCGGCAAGTGCTCCCAGGCACCGCCAGGAGCGGCTGTCCGTCATCAGGTGTCCCAGTGGACTTCTCGTCCTTCGGCAGGTGTCTGAAAAAGAAGTAGGGATGTTGCTCTGCTTTAATTTATGAGGTGGGTATGCGGGCAGTTAAAATTTGCAGACTGCCCTCACCCTCCCAGGGTTAGATCGCTGGACCTGGTGAAGCCCCCCAGGAGGGGACCTGCCTGCGCAAAACATGCTCCTTGTTATGCCCAGCTCCTGGGGTCAGGTGTTTTTCTGTACTGGGTTACAGCATCCTGAGATGCTTTTAGCGTGTGCCAGGTGCTAACAGTCCTGATGATGGGTGCCGAGTAACGCCCGAGGATGTGGCCTAGAAACCTCCGTGGTGGCCATCCTGCACGGGGGAAATTTCCACTCAGGGTTGATGTTCTGTGGCCAGATATGATAACAGGATGATCACAGTCTGTGCAGAGCAAAGCATCTGACCCTATCATCAGCGGTGGCCTCGTATGTATGAAAATGCCCCTGAGACACAGCAGTGGCAGCTCTGTGCTGTGCAAGTGTAAATCTTAAATTAATTCAGACAGTGGAGTCTCGTCTGCTGTGCTCAGATGGGATCAAAGTGGCTTTTCAGAAATCCTGCTCTTAGCATTTTGCAGGGTACCTCTTGTGTTCCTGAAAGCGTGAAGAGAAAGACAACCCTTTTCCACATCAGCTTCTAGAGATTTGACTTTCATTTCCTCTCACATTGTACTGGAAGCAAAAAACCTTTTAATATATTCCTGAAACAAGTGGTGTCCAAAAGTCCATTTGCAGATAGGAAACCAGTTAGCAGCGCCTGCTAAGCCCTTCTTCTGCCTCTGGAAGCGACTAAGTCTCCTGCGTACATCAGAAACCCAACCGTTGAAAATTTGTTCAGAAGCAGTGAAATATTTCAATGTGGGAAAAATGATTCACTGAAATGTTCTGCTGAGCTCAGTGCATCACCAGCCCAGATGGGGCTACAAACTACCACCTCTGGCCTTGCAAGCATGAAATGGAAGTTCAGGCTTTGCAAACACTCCCGAACACTCTGCTTCCATTCGTTCATTTCATATACAATTTATGTCTTAGACCTGAATTAATTAGTGGGTTTCTGTGACTTATTCAGCACACTTCTGTCTCTTTCTGCTCACAATTTGTGATTTCTCTCAAATGTGATCAAATTATTTTGACAAGTGTCTCAACTTGTTCTTGCGGTGAGGATCCCTACCTTCTCTTAAATTGTGATTTGCTATGCGGTGCTGTTTCTGTTCCTTGTGGAAGGGCAAGTGGAAGAGCAGAAACATCCTCCCCTCCGTGCTGCCCATGATCCCCCAGCCCCAAAACAGGGTCTCCCCCCACCCAGAAGCAGGCTGAGAGGACGCCTGTGGCCGTGGGGGATTGGAGGGCTGCGGTGGGACATCGCCCTGCCTGCCCCACAGCCTCAACACCCAGGGGGAGTTCGACGGGGGCAGGAGATCCCAGGGGACGTGTGTGGGTGTGGATTATTGTGCGGTGGGATACAGGACTCAAACTGCGGGAGAGCAGATGCCTCGTTCTGCTTCTCGGGGAACAGCTTGCTTAAAGGCTTGAGTTTCCAGATGGAGGTGGACAGGGAATGTCAGGGATTACGTGAAAGTTAGATGGTTTCCTGAAGAATCCTGTTGCTTCCTCCTGATAGCAGCAGTAAATAAGCCGTTGTTTGATGTGGGTGTTCGTCCACATTCAGACTGTTGCAATTCCTCAGATAAGTAGCCGCCACTGAATTCCTGGAACAGATGGGATAGATTTGGCTAACTTGTCTTAATGTTACTTGTTTCATTTTCTGATGTTTTTTTTTCATGGTGCGAGCTTGTTCCAGCCCTACTGAAGTCACTGATCGCCTGCCCGTTAGTTTCCTTGGTCTTGGGACCACATCACAGTTTAAAATGAAGGAACAGACCATGTCGTTTGGAAATGAGAATTTAGATCCATTAGTGATACTGGGCTGTAACCAAGTGTCGAGTTTCTTGGTGTTTTGAGTTAGTGAATGTGACAAGACAATGCGAAGGGTAAAGGACCACAGCATTTGATTCAGAAGCAGATAAATTCAGGATCAGGCATCGGGCTCCATCTCTTGTGGAATAAAAGTTGGAACATATTCCACATGTGTCTGGAAAATACCCTGGACACATGCTCGGGTACTGTCTGGCTAGTGCTAGATCTCTGTACATGGTCGCCAGTGTAATGCCATCTGTGAGTGAAGGGGCCATCCACAACTGCTGTTCAAACACACCTGAGGCGGGGTGAACAGCCCGCAGCGGCAAAGGGACAGGGAAACCATACCTCTGTGCTATTTTGAATTCCGATGCTGAGGCCAGGACGTTGCTTTATAATGCATAAGATCACTGCTTGCTTTGAAAGAGGCTTTCAGAGAAGCAGACGCAGCCTGGTACTCAGGTGGTGGGCCTCCTCTCGCTGAATGTGAAACCTCCGTAGGCAGCGACAGACTGAGCTCCCATCCAGCCCTGCCGTCAAATTCCCTTTCTGTCTCGTTTCAGTTTGTCTTCTAAGGCCAAATTTTCAGTCATAACAACTGCATTGGCCAACGCTCTGGCTCTTTCTGTCCCTGGCACACCTCGTGTAACCGAGTGCCTTACCCAGTCTGCCCGTGTAATTTCAGTGTTTTGTGTCACGCGCAATCTCCTTTTTACCACATTAATTGCTACTCATTTGAAGGCATAATAACCTTCATTTTGCAATGAATGGCTTGACATTCCAGGAGGAAAGCTTATTGTACGCTAATGATCTGTTATATGGCCTCTCAGTTTATTATGGTATGTAATGGAAAATAAAATAAAAATTAAATATTGTGTGTACTTATCAGCTAATTTAAATACTTCAGTGTCTCAGATGTTATATCTTTTCAGCTATTGAATACTGCTGTAATCTGCATTAAGAAATAGCTCCCTATAGACTTAGAAACAGCTCCCTGTATTTTTTTTTTTAACTAACCTGGTTTTGCTTGGAAGAAATGCCATCTAGGAATTAAAAAATGCAGAGTTTATTCAAGAAGGATAGTTTCTCTTTCTACCTTTTTTGCCTCAGTTATTTATCTGCCCTGTGAAAATAACTGAGCCTCCACTGACTCACGTTACGTTATTTGGAGAGCACTTTTGAGATGCCTGTCAGAAAGATGCATTACAACTGGAAAATATTTTGTGTTTATTTCAAGGAAAAGCCATTGCAAAGCAGAACTGAGCCACTTTGGTCAGTTTTTAATTTATACACAGTTTTACTGGATTGCAGTGGCTTTTTACATAAGGAAAATGTGCCTGTCAGAGTTCTCATAGTGCAGAATACAATGAACTATGTGAACTTGATTCAGTCTTTAGGTAGATTTCCGAGGCTGCACCTTCCAGAAACGAGGGTTGTGCTGCAGCCACTCCCAGGACCTTGCCTGGATGATGGCCATTTGGTGCTCACTGCCTGAAATCCTGTAGCCAGAGCATCCTCCGCAGAACTGGATGACCAGTGTCATGATCATGAGATACGTTTCACCACTTCTAGTCAGGTATACAAACTGTCTGTAGGCAAAGATCCACCAGCAAAGGCAACTGGACCGGAGCGAAGATGGTGTATGCAGTGAGAGCATCCCAGGGCTGGGTGCACTGTGCGGTACTGAGGATGGGTGTCCTTCTCCTTTCCTCCTACACTTTCTCATCCTGCTCCTTCCAACCTGTAAATCACATCTGTGTTTGAGGTGCATGTCTGGATTATCAGATAATGAGGTATGAAAATTGCAGGCTTTGGCCCTGACGACCTTTCCCATTCCCTCTTCAGCCTGGAGATGCAGGACCTCAATCTTCTCAGCTAACTCTTTGGGTTCGCTTCTGTCCTGTGGTGAATCTGCTCATTATTTCATAGATGAAGTCAGAGCATCCAAGACAGAAAAGTCTCTTTTTTCCCCAGTACAGTCTACTAGGGTGATGTAGCAAGATACGTGTCATTGCTGGTTTCCTTGAGTTAGTGCTACGGTTGGAATAAATGAATAACAGCATGAGGAAGCCAGCTTTCACCAGGAGCATTGAATATCATTTCTGTGAATGCTGAGATAAACCAACTTTCTAAAATCTTTTCCTCTGTTAATATATCTTCAGAATAAACCACAACATATGTTACAATTAAGGTGAAGCTTCTCCAATTAATATTGCTGCTCAGCTGTTTCAAATCTGATCCAAGAAATGGCTTGAGGCTTTTTCTCTCTCCCTCTAGGAATGCTCTCCATATGCAGCTCACTTGTACGACGCCGAGGATCCCTCCACCCCCGTGCGGACGATACCAGGACTTTGCCAAGACTATTGCCTGCAAGTGTGGCAAAAATGCCGCTCCATTTTTCGCTATCTGTCTGAAGACCAGGAGTTAATTGCACTGGAGAACAACATGGCAAAATTCTGCCACTACCTGTCCTTGGAGGACACAGACTACTGCTTTCCACACCTGCTGGCGAACCAGAACCTTAACCAAAACCTGGGGTTAGTGACCGCTGACGCGGAGGGCTGTCTCCAGCTCTGCCTCGTGGAGGTCGCCAACGGGCTGCGCAATCCCGTTGCGATGGTGCACGCCAACGATGGCACCCACAGGTTCTTCATCGCGGAGCAGGTTGGCCTGGTGTGGACCTACCTCCCCGATCGATCCAGGCTCGAAAAGCCGTTTCTGAACATCAGCGAAGCCGTGCTTACCTCACCTTGGGAAGGAGATGAGAGAGGGTTTCTAGGTATTGTCTTCCATCCTAAATTCAAATTTAACGGTAAAGTGTATGTCTACTATTCAATTGAAGTTCGTTATGAAGAGAGAATCCGAATCAGTGAGTTCAGAATTTCTCCTGCTGACATGAATACTTTGGACCATGGTTCTGAAAGGTATTGTACACACGTTTCTCTGGCAAATGTATTTACGATCTCAGAGCGTAGCTTGTGCATTTTTAAAGGCTATTAATGAATGACACCTATTTAGCTTAATATTCTTCTTGCATGCCAGTGTGCTAGCATGTTAGTGCAAGTCCGTGTCTAGCATATTGAGATAGGCAACACGCGTGACCTCCATGGATGAACTGCAAGTGCTCAGGGATAAAAGATTTACATTTCTCAGTTCTGGTATGTCAGAAGATTTAACTGAACATTGATTAAACATTATTTACAGTTAATGTTTCGGGGGTTTTTTTTTGGTTGGGCTCTTTTTTGGTATTGTAATAATTACCCTTTAAAATAGACTTCTGCAAAGCATGAGTGAAATTCATTCCAAAGCCAAAGGTTTCCAAAATCAGTATAAACAAACTCAGTGATACTGAACCAAAGATGGATTTGGTCCCACATTTCTTTATCTGAATGAGAGCTCAACCCTGTGATATTACAAATTTAATAACAAATTAAATAAAATGCAAACCACTATGCTATTACTGAGTGCATTTTGACTGGAAATTTCATTTGTTTGAGTCTGATCCTGCAGTTGATCCACATTAATATGCACAGATAATTAGAGGTTTGTTTGTGGAGACAGTCTATAGAGTTATAACCTGGTGCAGAACCATGTAATAGAACCACTGGTTTAAGAGACCCTTGAATATTATTAATTTTAAGATTCTTGCTTTGTTACATGGGTTATATTAGGGCTTTGCAAATACTCAGCAGTGGATGATTTTAGCTCAAAAATGCACATAGCATCATGATAGAAAGGGGATGCTGGTTTACAAAGCAATGACAGCGATGCAGTGTAAGCAGCGCTGTAGATGACAGGTGGTCCTCAAGAAGGCAAGTCAGGAGCTTAAACCTGCAGATGTCAAGGCCCACCAGCTCTCTCATTTAAAAATCCTCAGGCTCTATGCTTGTAACATTTTCTGTGCTTATTTAGCTGATGGTTAGTACGGCCAAAGCTTAAGAAAACAAAGTTGTGGTCCTGTTGTGCTTGTGTAGGCACGGCTCCCACTGACTTCATCCTGAGATGCTGCCCAAGAGGCAACTTCAGCCGACACGTGGTGTGCATTGCCTTAGCAGGAGGGAGTATGTCTGTTTGCCTGCAGATTTTTGCTCAGTGTGTTTTGTTTTCTTCCATCTTCTTTGGGAGGTTGAGGAGGATTCACCTTTGGGTCCGTACAGGATCCTCCCTCGCTCCTTCTGCCGCCTGGAGTCAGTGCGTTGGTGCACAGTTACCGTATGTCGGAGGTGGTGACATTTAGCAGCAGGTGACAGAATAATTACATAGTTGTGTTCCTTCCCACAATTTACAGTCTGATCACAAACTATCAGTACTTTCAGAAGGGAAAATAACTTGCTAAAAATGAGGTGGTATAAGTGATTATTATAATTTAGTTTTGCAGCTGTTAAGAGGCACTGTCAGCATGAAATCTGGACTTTTTTAGAAGCTGGATTAAAATAAACTTCAGTTATTATACCTGGGAACCTCCACTGCATGTATTGGTGGCTTTACCTTTCTATAAAGTTATACTTTTATATATTTCACCCTTTCCTTACTACGAAAGGGATGCCAGGTGCCTACAATAAACAGATAAAAGTAAGAGAGAGTTAGGTTTTCAAATTAAGGTAGAGGTTGTTGGTACTGCTTTGAGTAACCTTTGTCAAAATGTTAATTTGTTGGTGGGGCTGCTTTTAACCACTCTTTAAGCTTGTAAAGTCCTGTCTATGTAATTATCATTTAAGGATTCTTCTCTCTTTAAGAATTTAACTATTACTTAATGTTTGAAAAGTTTTAGGTTCACCTTGAAAGTGCCTGTCAGAATTGTGCCAAATGCTGTACAGATGCACAGATGGACTGGAGCCCTTTCCCTTGCAGTTTACTATTGGATTTAAGCTGAGATGCCTTTTTCTTAAAAAAAAAAAAAAAGAAAAAAAAAGAAGTTTGGCAAGGAGGAAGAAACAATCAGAGGAAAAGTACAATTCATTAAAAGTATATTCTGTTATGTGGTTTCCCAGATTTTCCTTATTACACAATTTGGCATTTCTGTAATCTGGAAAATGTGTTGGAATTATTTAAAGTTAGAAAATCAGCTATGCCCAAGTAAAATTCAGTGACGTGGATATGGAGAAATTTGCATCAAACCTGTTCTGTCACCATTTCCATGTGTCAAGGGCAACATTGGTGTGACGTTGCTCTGCCCTTTGCTTAGGGCTTGTGCAGCAGGTAATGCCCCCTCCCTGTTTTTCCTTAGGGTGATCCTGGAAATAGAAGAACCCGCTTCCAACCATAACGGAGGAGAGCTGCTCTTTGGAGATGATGGGTATCTCTATATATTTACTGGAGATGGAGGCATGGCTGGGGATCCTTTTGGGACCTTTGGAAATGCCCAGAACAAGTAAGAGCGAACCCTTCCCTAGGGCAGCTCCAAGCCACCAGCATGTGTCTGCGGGGCAGCGGGCTGTGGGAAGTCGGTGCCACCTGAAGGCTGTTCGGTGGCCCGAGGCAAATGAAATCATCTTGAAATGGTTGTTTTTTCAGAGATATTGAAAGACTTGTCTTTTCCAAAACAGAAAGAATGAAATCCTAGACTTTTCCAAAAACCCTGTCTCTGATGTTTAACCAAGGTCTAGTTTTATTTCTTTTTTTTTTTCTTTCCTTTCTTTTCCCAATACAGATCAACCCTGCTGGGCAAAGTGCTGCGGATCGATGTGAACAACAATGACCGTGGGCCTCTGTACCGAATCCCTCCCGACAACCCTTTTCTTAATGACCCTAAGGCTCGCCCTGAAATCTATGCGTACGGAGTGAGAAATATGTGGCGCTGCTCTTTCGATAGGGGTGAACCTCACACCAAGGAAGGGAAAGGGCGGCTCTTCTGCGGAGACGTGGGGCAGAATAAATACGAAGAAATAGACATCGTCGAGAAAGGGAAAAATTACGGCTGGAGGGCAAGGGAAGGGTTCAGCTGTTACGATAAAAAACTTTGCGCCAATTCTTCAATGGGTAAATAGATGTGCTCTCTGAATTGCCTGCGTCTCCCACTGTGCAGTTTTCTGCACCATCATTTTTAATTCCTGCCTTCAAAGCTTGGCTGCCTGGTGGAAAACATACATTTTTGAGATGGAAATCTATACTGTTTTAGTCTAGAAGAGAACTGACTTGGGAATAAATATTGAAAGTCCAAATGGTACCATTTTTGAGTTAGGAGCAAAATGAAACATGCTAGCTGTTGTTTTTCTAGGCGATCTGTGTTGTTTTTCAAATTGCTTGGTGATTCTGTGATTTAGGGAGACAATTTCATCTTTTCCACATAAAATAAGCTTTCCTGCAGAAGAAAGAAAAATTTGGAGCAATTGTATTTTTCTCCATAACTCACAAGTAGTGTCCTTATTTAAAAAAAAAAGAAAGAGACATATTGTGTAAGCTGGTCACCCAGTATGCACACTGCCTGCTTTGCAGGTAACTGGATGTACAGAGTATTTTTATTTCTTTTAGCTATGCCAAAAAGGAAAACCTTAATTTTTATTTTTTTTTTTTTCAAACCTGGATTCAGGGTATTTGCTGGCTGGCTAAATTCCAGTGCACGTGTGAAGTCAGAGTGTATTGTGTTGCAAGGTCTGATGTGGACCACATCTTGTGCTGGAGCATCTCCCCAGAGATCCAGGGGGGCAGTGGGCTGGCACTGATTTGCACTAGCTGAGATTCTGATTTTTTTCTCTTCTACATGCTATGTGGTGTTGTTTAACTTCCTTCCTTTTATTAACTTAGTTTAACTTCCTTCCTTTTATTAACTTAGCTACAAGTACAGTGGTAGTGATTAAGTGTTTTTTATAAAAATTTCAAGAGCAGGGAACAGATTTTTTGCACTCCCTTTGCTGAAGCAGTTGTCAGAGAGCCCGTTTAGTGCTCTCTCCTGTGTGACAGCGCCTGCATGAGCGTTCATGGCAGGCACTTTACTGAGGTCCCCAGGGATTCAGAACAATTTCTGATGCCTTTAGAGACCCTTTTGTTAGAACAGTAAAATGTCACAGCCCCTTTAAAATGATAAGTGCAGCTGGAGTGTAGAAAAAGCCTGCTTTAGATGAAATGACCCTGGTGCAAGTTCCTCACTGGCAGAGCTGCTGGGTTTGCTACTTGAGGCATCTGCTACATGGGCAGGGAGAAAGGCTGTGAGGATGAGGAGGGGTGGTTACCACAAGAAGATACCTGTGACCCGGGAGTTTCAAAAGAAAGGGGAGGAAGTGTCTAGTGGAGACCCTCAAAATCAGGGCATCTCCCTCTGTTTTGCCTCTGTCTTGTGTTTTAACTTATATTTTACAATGAATATGCCAGTACTACATCTTGCCTGTGCCACACCATAAATATTTGATGGCCCTTTCAGGTTAAGCTCCCCTGTCTCAGAGAAACAGAAGCTATTCGTGCTGACATCTGACATATCTTTTCATCAGTGCCTGCAGTCTGAAGTTGCCTGTCTCTTTTTTCCCTTTCACCACTGAAACAAAGCTGCATTGGACAAACATCTCCTGCATGGGTGCAGCAACTCTAAGAGGAACCTGCGAATTCACATCAAAACCAGCCAGGCTGTGTGGAAACGGGCCAGAAGTGGCTCTAACAGAGCTGGGTTGTGGCAGGAGGAGAAGGGCTCCGGAGGATGGTGAGGTGTCTGGGTGATAGAGAGCACTCAGGCTTATCAGGGATTCAGCTTATATTGCAAGGGAAACACTGACCAGTCTCGCTGAGCTAGCTTGTCTTTGGTTAAAACAGCCAGCCAGGCAGGGCTATCAAACATGGTTCTGAAAAGGTGAAAATCAAACTAAACTACTCCATTGGCACTTCATTTAATAGAAGATGCTCAAGTGATCCTGATTGTATCCTGCTAGTCTCAGAACTATCTAGCTAAACAGCTATTCTGCATCATGTTTAAAACAAGGCAAGTCACAGATCTTTTCTCCCCTACAGATGATGTGCTTCCAATTTATGCGTATCCGCACCAAATGGGGAAATCTGTTACGGGAGGCTATGTCTATCGGGGTTGTGAGTCTCCGAACTTGAATGGCCTGTACATATTTGGTGATTTTATGAGTGGGTAAGTAAATACTTCAGATAGATACACATTAAGCTGTACCCCCAGCCAAAGTCCTCCAGCGATTCTATACCTGCCTGCAAGTGCTCATGCAGTCTAACAACTGAGGACATGCTGCTCCTTGCTGGTTGCAAGTACTGGGCAAAGCCTGACTGCTCATTACAGAGAGCTCACGTGGCATGTTTTATATAACCTTTATTCCATGGTGCTGTGCAGGAATGCAATGTTTGCATTCCAGCAGCCCTTGATGTTGCTGATTCATATTGTGCCAGTACAAACAAAGGGGCTATGATATGATGTTCATTTAAAGTCATGGAAGTGGTGTAAAAAAGCATTTGAATACATCCTAAAAAAACCCCCAACGCTCTGATGCAATGTTTCCAGACACTGAAGATATTGAAAGAAAAAAAAACATTGTCCAGCAGTGAGTCTGCTTCAAACCTGTGGTGAGGCAGGCATGAGACTGCTTTGTTTTCCCCCCTCCTCCTCTGCCTTTGCTGCGTCTGCATCTCCCAGGCCTCTCGCGCGCAGCCCCTGCACCGCCTGCCCCAGCTGATGCACTGGTCCTGGCTGCAGGAGAGAGGCCACAGAGCTGCAGTGAAGCCAGGTGCTCTGCATCTCTGGCAGGGTCCCCCCGCAAATAGTCTGATATCCCTTAAACCCTCCGCTATTGTTTTTTCATGTGCTCGTGTTGCCCTTGAAAGACAAGGTGTTGCGGGGGCATATATTTGTTTAATATTAACAATCCGTCATTTTTCAGAGGCACTGCAGTCCTATTGCAGCTAGTGTGGGTAGGAAGCATTAAACATCCTTTCAGGTGTCCTCATTAATGTTCATAAATTGTCTCCTTGGTTGTGTTGTGCAAGTGTTCTTTTGCCTTACAGACGCCTGATGTCTCTGAAGGAGGATCGTGCTACTGGAGAGTGGCAGTACAGTGAAATCTGCATGGGGACAGGACAAACGTGCATGTTCCCGGGGCTTATCAATAACTATTACCAATACATCATCTCCTTTGCTGAAGATGAAGCAGGTAATCTTTTAACTTTATGTCACACTAAATGGCATGCTTGTGGTTTCTCTTCGGAGTAAAACACCAGAGAAGGGGTTAGAGAGGGCTCCTGGGAGGCAGCGAGTGGTGGGGAGGCAGACCGTGAGTCTCTCAGTCTTTAAAATGCCGGTGGGTGAGATCCCCAGCATCTCCCAAATATCAAACCAAAGTTACAATCCTAATTTTGAGGCCAGCGTGCCACACAGTGCCTGCAGGGGTAATTGGAGAGGCAGTTCCCTGCAGGACTGAGGCTGGGTGTGCTGGGTGTGCTGCTGCCCACACACCTACTTTCCAGAGGGATGGGGAACAGCGGGGGGTAAATACAGTAAAGCACAGCTTAGAAAACAAACCTCCTTCTTCACGATGCCATGCCATGGGGAATGCAGGCCCTGAGAAGCTGAGAAGGTGATACCCAAGTGAGAGCAAGTCTACGCTCTTGGCTAGTCAAGAAGGCTTTGGGCATTATTAATGGATACAGGGAAGCAGATGTAATGAACAGTATTTATGAACCTGCTCATCCTGGCCTGGAATATTTGTACCTCTTGAGGTGAAGCAGAATGAAAGCCCTACATTATGTCTTGAGTGAGGCATTGGCAAAAGGCTGCTTAAGTCCATATTTTATTAGTGCCAGCTGGGATTTTGCCTTGCATGGAACTGAAGGATGTAGTCTCAGTGGAGCTTTGCATAGCTGTGTTTCAAAATTGGAGACATTTTGCTTTCTAGAAGGGAGCTGCTGTGATTTGAAAAGGACGAGATAAAGAGTCCTGGGGTGGAAGCTGGTAGTTGCGCCCTTTGTTCATACAAGGGTATGGTTAATTGCCCAGCCCTGCAGCGGGGCAGGCAGAGCATGCAGCCCCTGGCTGGGGACAGGGAGCGGGTGAGCCCTGCGATGTTTAGCCCCATTGTTAATTAGCCTCGTGTGAGACTCAGCAATGCAGGAGTTTGTGTTCTGCCCCATTGCGGGGAGGTTCTGGCTCGTGGTCACAAGCACCCACTTCTAGAATGCACAGTTTTTAAACATCTGTTTTTCCTGCAGATTATGTCAGGTGTGGATGTCGCACAAATGCAGCATCCGTTGCGTATCATATAAATGCAGATTTTATCATGTACATGCAAATCATCCAAATTAAGTATTGGCTCGAAAGTTTGACTTTGGAATTTTATCTTTTTTTGAGTTAAAATCCGTTTTCTTTAATGGTTAATGTTCATGGGAGGTAGAGCTGTTTTGCAGTGCTGTGGCGAGAAGGATATCTTACCCTAAAATCAGAATAACTTAATTTCAATCAGCTTTATGCCAATTCAGAGGGCTGCCAAATGCAGTATCGAGCTGTTAATTGCAGCCCTTGCTCATGCAGGTGGGGAGCGGTGTCTCCCTTGTCCTGTGCCTGTGGGCAGAGTCTGTGGGAAGGGGGGGTGAAACGCTGCCACCCTTCTGCCCTGCTTTTCACGCGTACTTTGCGTAAGTATAATAGAGCTGGGTGGAAATTTGGGCTGGAGTCTGTTCTCAGGTAGTTATTTGCCTTGTGTTTGCTTTATTACAATGGAAATAAATCTGTTTGTAACAGTGTAGTGAGGTTGCTTTATCTGCAGTGAACAGTCTTCTCTTGCACCTTTTTGGTGTGCTGGGAATCAGTTTTTTTACAAGTTTATCACACAGTTTATTTTAACAAGCTTTTCTTCACAGAAGCGTTTGGTTTTTGGGGTTGTTGCTCTGATGAATGTTAATTTTGCTGGTGCAGTGGATGTGTTCATGCAGTGGGGACACCTATATTTTTGGCTCATTGCGCAGCCATTATAAAGCCAGCAGGCCCATGCCCTGGCAGCTGAACGTGTCGGGAACATCCCAGGCCCTGCGCTATGTCTGTGGGGTGCACATGTGATAGCCTGCGTGCTTCATGGCCTGAGCATCCATAATTCTACCCGATAATTTCCAGGAAAGAGGTGGGATGTAAAGCACACATCACTGCACTGCAAAACACAGTGTCAGGTGTTTCCCATCCCTGTTTGGATCAAGGCTGCCTCTGGCCTGTGGTTAATGGAGCCCACCAGAAAAAGAAAGAAACCAGCCAGAGGTGTCTGCCCTGGGAGAATCCGGAGGAGCTTGGCCTGCAGCAGCGCAGGAGAGCGGGGAGGAGGAGGGAGGCTCAGCAGCCAGCAGAAGCTGCGACCAACTGCCCGCACCTTCCTTTGCCCACTCTGACCCCCTCCACCCCTTCCCCTCTTCCCCTTGGGGTACCCATAGGATGCCCAAAGAAATCTGCTTTACTCATTAAAAAGATCTCCATTGTCTCTTTTTCTTCCTTTTTTTTTCCTTTTTGAAATACTGCAAATTTATTTTTCCATCCAGATCAGCTCTCTGATCCTTTTCATTGCACCACTCAAGCATTTGAGCTGGCAAAAGAGAAAGGAGAGGGCTGGACAGACTGCTTATCCTGGCTTCCCCTGCACAATAGGAGGAGGATGGAAATGCAGTTAAGAGAAAATATGTCAAATACATGGTGATGGAAGTTGTCTGGCTGAAGGTCGAGCCCTTTCCTATGTGGCCTGACAGAGAATCCCAGTGCCTTTCTCACTCACTTTGTGAGTATGCTAGAGAAAGCAAAAGCAAAATCTTGTTCTGTAATTCACCCCAAATGAGTGCTTCATCCAAAAGAGCAAAAGATGGTGTGAACAGTCTTAATTTCCTTTCATTTTGTTTCAGGGTTTGACTGTTTTGCGTTAGTGAAGTTAAAGGACACAGATCAGACTGAGATGACAGCTAAAGTCTGGGCAGCTGAACATGCAGTGGAAATTTGTCAACAGTATTTCATGACAATATGTAAAAGCTCCCACTCACTAAGAGTATTTTATGCCACTGGACTGCAGATGAATGCTCTTTACAAACCCAAACACAAACCTGCATTTTTTCCTCCCATAACCAGATCTCTATGTCAGTCTTGGGTTTCCTGATGCTCTCTAACCTGTGATGCAGAGTTAATGCCCTTGTGCTGTACAGGACAGGAGCTCCGCGGAGAGTTTTCATGGCTGTGTTTTGTTTTTTTCCCAGGGGAACTTTACTTCATGTCTACCGGCGTACCAAGTGCCACGGCTCCCCATGGAGTGGTGTACAAAGTGGTGGACACCTCGAGGTATGAGATGTTCCTGTTGCAAAGCCTAAGCGTGGTGTGCTGTGTCCGGGTGTGGATGTGATGAATGATGCTGACTGACTAACTAGCTCTTCTCCCACGCTGGGCCCTTCTGTGGAGCTTGATCAAGGGAAGCCTGGAGCAACCATTGTGGGTCTGCTTTTCTCCCACAGTTGTCGGAGTCTACGCTGCCTGGTGATAACGAATTTGTTCGTTATGGGACCTGTTGGTGTTATGTGGCTTGGGAGATTTGTTCCAGAAAGCTAAAGGAGGATTTTATGGGTGGCTTGTCTTTCTTGAACAAAGTTTCTCTAGATTCCTGCCCAGAAGGAGGCACTTTTTCTCAAGGTGTCTCAGTTCCTCTCCATCCCTTGTAGCCGGCTGCATCTCCTGTCAGAGCCCTGTGCCCAGGCAGCTGCAGCTGAAGCTGACCCAGCATGACCTGCAGTGCTTCCTCGGGCAAACCAGAAATGAATGTCAAAAAGTACGGGGGTTTTTGTGTTTTAAAGAGGAAAATGGCTTGGACGAGGAAATAAGACCATTATTACACCTTCTGGATCCCACGTGCGTGTATCTGAGACTGGGCAAGGCAGGGAATAGCTGTGTTTTATAGGAAGGCTTATAGCTGTTTTTTCCATCTTCCTGTTTTTTAAGCATTACTGCTATTGGCTAAACGCCAGACTACTTTCAGCCAGACATGTGGAGTGAGGCTTTTGTAGCTTTTATTTTTTTTTAAACGGATTAAATTTACAGCTTTAGCTATCTGAGCATTTTTAACCAGACCACTTGTCTGGTTTTATGTTGGAACCGGACCCCAAAGTTAAACAGCCCCCAGAGCTGCCACGTGTTTTCCTCCAGTTCTCTGTCAGGAGCATTTTCCATTATCTAACACAGTGGAAGAGTTCCTGTAAACTGTGTATTAAGAGGCTGGTATTACGCAATCTTTGCAAAAATAAAGAAAGCAGAAGTCAAAAGCAAGTCTTAGGTTTAAGTTTAAAAAGAAGTTTCATGTGTAGAGTACAGAAGAAACTCACAGGAAAATTCATAGTAGGGAACATCTCTGTGTCTGTAGTTGAGAGAGAAGTTCTTTGCCTTCCACAGAAATGCAAATGCAGACAATCCTAATTACAAAGAAGTTATACCCTCCAAATGCAAACATCATGCATTTTTTAATCAGTTTGAAAATCTCTGAAGAAGTGTGCAGATTAACAAGACAGGCGTCACAGGAAAAAGTGATGATGAAATGGATGTAACTTCTCAGAAGTGAGATATACCTCCATGGCAAACAAATTTGTGTCAAAATAATGTGCCATACTAAGAGGGAACCTCTGTAGGAGACACTTAGAGCTCTTGTTTGAAATTAATGCATTTTTGGTACTACTTTTGTAGTAGTTAGTCTTTTGTTTGGGCTTTATGTATGAATAACAGTGTGTTACTTTGCCTCTCTGAAGACAGCCTGAAAACTTACATACACATAACCTTTATGTCAGATGTTCAACATATACTGTCTAGTTTTGTAATTTTTATTTTCAGTTTGATTAATCTCTTTCTGTAATGCTTGAACCTGCCAATGTTTTATTTCCTTAATGGATTCAGCAATGGCAAATGAAAACACAGCCAGAGGACTCCACTGCCTCGTGAATGTTTGGGCTTTGATCAACAGAGATATGTTTGTTTAATTATGTTTTCTACTGTAAGAGATTACTTGGATCATTTAAACAGACATTTTTTTTTTCCAATGAGCATTACATTCATAGAAAACAATGGGAAGCAAAGGCTCACGATGCCAGGGGAAAGGAATTAATTGTGCACTGTATGTGTCCCTTTTTTCGCAGGAGAGCACCACCAGGAAAATGCGGAGTTGAGCCGTCGCCAGTGAAAGTAAAAAGCAAGCGCATCCAGTTTGTGCCAAAGGAGAGTAAGTGTCACTGTTGCTGTTTATTATTGGTGCGTGTTAGCTGGCAGTAAATACAAACTCCAGGCTCACACTATCTCGGTATGTGTGGAGACCACCCAGAACTTCACTCTTCAGAGTATTCTCAAAATTAATTCTTACCAGCTGTTCTGGATCTGAAGAGTTGGTTCAAATAAGGCATAAGATATTTCCCCTCTCCTGGCCGTGTGAAATCTTCTCTGTAGTTTCTGCCCTTGTACATTTTCCCTTTTCCATGCTACATCGTACCTGTTTCATTACCACCAACTTGGTTTCCCTGTAACTGTTTCTGTACTGAGATTCTGTGCTCAGTGGAGCTTTTCAGTGATAAGTGATTTTTTGCAGTGCCTTCAGGTAGTGAGGAGCACTTCAGGAGCTGAACAATATGCTGGCTAAAGGGTTGGGAAATAGCTCATTGAGGAAGATGAGTCACTGTTAGTGTTAAGTGAGAGAATGTGGGATGAGAAAACACTCCCAAAAGAATCGGTGTGATCAGCCATACAGGTGACCTTTTGGCTTATCCAAACCCTTCAGGGCTTTTTGATTGCTTCATACTGAATGAAGTATTGTACTGCTAAAGCTGGAGTAGTCAACGATGTAGCTCAATCTGCAGCAAGCCAAGCACTACTTACGTTAAGTGCAAAAACCTAAATACACTATTAGGATCTCAAAATTAGATTAGGCAGCATCACCTTTCTTTTCCTCTGTGCATTTTGCTTACACGTGTCAGTACCTAAGCAGTACTCTACCGACTTTTTCATGAGGTTAATATTACTGACTCTAATGTCAGAATACTTTCATTTAATTTTTCATTACATTAATCATGTTACACTGCATTTGAGTCATTGACAGTTCCTACAGCTTTGACTTCAGGGAGGAATGAGGGCACTCAGCACCTTGCAAGATTGAGTCTTTAAGGTGGAACAAGATCTAAGGCTAATTATTGACTGTTAACATGCCTTAGCACTCAGCAGGTCTTCAGAAACATTCTCCTTTGCAAGCTGTGCACGCATTTTCCAAATATTAGTAACTTGGTTCGTGTTCAACCAGTTTTGTCTCTGTTCCTGCTTATGCATTATTCTCCATGCAAGTCCGAAGTTCCGATTTTTCAACTATACATATAACTAAATCTTTGGGTTTGTTTACAAGGTAGTTTTCATCATAAATTAAAACTTAGAAATGGTGGGAGAGATTCTGCTAAGTGTCTCGAGAACTAAATTCACTTTTAGGTAAAACCAGACATGAAAATTTCGATTCAGAAGCATGCAAACAAGGACGTGTAGCTGTAAATGTTTTGCTGTTTTGGTTAGTGTTTAGTGTGAATGTAACAGAATTGCCAATGCATGCGGCTTGCATTAGCTGGATGCATGTATTTGTTGGAAGTGTATTTAACAAATAGCTTGACAAAGAGTAATATATAATAACAACTTGATTCAGTGAGGTGAAAAGCACTCCCGGGTGACTACTGGCTTTCATGCAGTCCTACATATGAATTCCAGGATTTTTAAGTGCTGTGCCAGGTCAGGCTCTAGCAACTGAGGTGTGCGCAGGTAAAGCTTTCACATCTATTTCTTGCCTTCAGAACCTCTGCTTCCAAAGAAGGGAAGTATTTTCATGCCATAAATACAATTCCTTTCCAAAGAGCATTATTTGCAGGAATTGGACAGCTGCAAGGGTTTGTCTTTTGGGGACAGTAGATATTAAGTATACATAAGACAGTCATATTTTAGCTCATCTCCGTACTACAAAGCAAATGATGAATGAGAATGGATAAATCTAGGATATGATTCAAAAAGTTCTGATGTCTTTGCAAATGTCTGTGACACTGTCCCAGCTCAGTTGATTGTTACCGTGAGCAATTCTGAATTGCTTCTTTCTGACAAGCTAAAACTTATTTTTAAGCTAAAAATAGAGCACATGTGAATAAGCAAGTCCAGTAATGCCTGGAAACTGTGACGGCAAGGAATTTTCAGCTCTTCAGAATTCAAGGCTCTTTTATTTTTTTTTCATAAGGAAGAAAAAACCCAACCCCAAATCCTGCTTTATGTGTTGTCCTGGCAACTCTGTTCCTTTTGCACATTCCAGTTGCCAGAGAGAATTGATTTTGAATGTTCCTGATTTCAGCTCCTTGGAATAAAGCATCTGGCCCAGTGGGGAGGCCGGCGCTCAGTCTCTGGTAACAATCCAATCATTAGTAAAGAAGAGAAGAGCAGAAATAGTGCCTGTCTTTAAAATGCTTTCAGCAGGGGAGAAGGGTATGGTGGGGAACTCCTCTTCTGACCGTTCAACACCAGCGCCCACCCTTTAATGGCCAGGCTGAAGTTTTGCCAATAAACCGCTTGGAGTTTCCTTCTTGGGAGAGGCTTACTTGTTGGCATTAAGCCCTGGAGTCCTCTCTGCTAACTAAAAGCAGCCGACATTTTTCGCTGGGGAAGTATCGGCTCACCGGGAGCGTTGTTGCTTCTCAGCAGAACCAAGTAAGCGAATTCCAACAAAGGAACGAAGTAGTCAAAACTCAGCGCTGGTCTCATATAGTTTATGTCTCCGAATATCGCCCGCAGAATGACGGACTCATGGTTTCCCGGGATTTTCCCCCAACAGAGCTTATTGTGAAAACCCCAACGCCGCGTCCCCGGCCGAAGGCCACGGCCGAGTCCCCCCGGGGAGGCCGGCCAGACCCCAAAAGCCCCAGCGCACCGAGGGGCAGGACCCCCAAGCCCAGGAAGGGAGGAGAGAGGAGAGGGCAGCGCAGGAAGAAGAAGCCCGCCGGCACGGCCGCGCCGCCGCGGAACGGCGCCGTGCGGCTGATGGAGCAGCGGGGCCGCGGCCGGGGCCGGGGCCGGGTGGAGGTGTACGTCGACGGCGAGTGGGGCACGGTGTGCGACGACGGCTGGAGCTCGGCCGCCGCCGCCGTGGTGTGCCGCCAGCTGGGCTTCCCCTACGCGGTGCGGGCCAGCAAGAAGGCAGAATTCGGGGAAGGGACTTCCCTCCGCATTCTCCTGGACGACGTCCAGTGCTCCGGGCAGGAGAAGACGCTGCTGGAGTGCTCCCACGCCGACGTCGGCACGCACAACTGCTCCCACGAGGAGGACGCCGGCGTGGTGTGCAGCCGGGAGGAGGTGGCAGGCGGGTGACGGAGGAGCCGGGGAGGGCAGTGGGGGGCTCGGAGCACGGCCCTTTCTTGCCCGACCCTCTAAACCGGCATCAGTGCTGGGGAGGGTGCGCTCTGCCTTGAGGATGCTGCACCTCTTCGAAGTCATCGTGCGGTTTTCTTCGTGTTCATCCCCACGCATCTGCCTTGGAGGGAAAGAAAAAGTAACACGAAGCAGTGGCTTGAGCGTGTCGTGGGCGGGGACTGCGTTTGTACAGGGGGATTTTAATAAGAAGAAAATGCCAGACATCAGCCATTATAGATTAGAAAAGAGACGCACCCTGTTGCCCTTTCCCCCTTTGAAATACAGCATTCCCCAGCTGTGCTTCACAATGTTTTGCTGAAAAATAAATTCCCAAATGACCATGTTTTGCTCTTATGAAAGTGCTTTGCGTTGTTTGGCTTGCTTTGCCACCTGCAGCTCTGAGTGGTCGTTTCTAAGTATGCGTAAATCCATGCCTTTCTTTGCAGAATACAAAGCAGAATTTTGTGTTGGTTTTTTTTTTACTTTCCATCCACTAGTTTAAAAGAAAATGATTCTTCTGTAATGTTTTTATTGGTATAAGCCTATTGGTTATCAAAGGTAACTGTGTCTAAGCAAAATCAGGTAAATTAGAAAAAGTCTTAGCACACTGCCTGCAAAATATTTCTGCAGTTTACACTAGCCTAAGTGAAAAGAAAATCCAGCCTTTTATACAGGAACCAGATCCTTATCCAGCTTAACCCTGAAGATACTTTGTACATGCTTCTCCGCTTTCCCAAATCTCGTGAAGCCACATGTTTCTGCATTCAGTTTTCCCAGTTGTGAGTGACTAGACAAGAGGTAATGTACTGGGGTAATAATCCTGTAATATTTACCCCTTTCTAAAGGATATTAAAAAAAGGCAAAACTCATTTTGTCTGAAATGTGTTTTTCACCTGAGTGGTGATTGGAGACACATGTTCTTGCCTTTCGTTGTCTCTCTGCACTTGAGAGCGTTTTGCCTGGTTATTTTTTTCTCTGACATAATCAGGATAGGTTTTGTCTTGCTGCTCACAAAAGAACATGAGAAAGACAAAATGAAGCAAACGTAAAATGACTAGTGCATCCAGAAAAGTTCACAAGCAAAACCTTGTATCTAAAGTGCTTACTGTGGATATTTATTTTAATTCCCCAATTTCAAGTTGACAGTGTCCTCTTAAGCCTAAACCATTGATGTTTATGGTAAATAAATTAGTTTTAAATATTTTTCCTGAACTTTCTGATATACCCATTAAATACTTTTTGATATTAAAGAACACCTTCACTATACAAAAGCAGACAATCAGAAAAATGGCACTATCTCCCTACTTCTTATTAAGTATAAAGGGGAGAACAGACGTATAAAATGCCTTTGGCAAAATACTACTTTCATTTCATTGGAAAACCTACAAATACCATCAGGCACCAGACTGTCATTAGGCTTTTCCCATTGCAGTGAAGGTGCAAACACATTTGTTTAAACTGCAGAAATTCATTTCAGGCACATCAAAATGTTCAGGGAACAAGGGATTCCTTTGTAAATTCTTCTGTTAAAAGACTTGGCACCTGTTGAGGTGATGGGACTAGTGGCCTGGAAGAAAACAGTAAGTGGAGATACAATCTTTCTTCTTCCAAATTCCTCTTCCACTTCTTTTGGCTCCTTAGCCAAATTTCAGCTAGCTCTAGCTGTGAGATTTTAAGGAGAATCCTGGTTGTAGTTATGCTTAAAAACTTCTGGGTAGAAAAAAGACCTGCACAACAGAAGTTAGTCTAAAGGAATGGAGATGATTCTAGGATGTCTGCCATAGACCAATTAGACAGGAATTTCACCATCATCTTCCAGGTACTTGGGTATTCTTTTTCTAATTTAACTGTTGGTTACCCTACACCTGCTCTAGCCCTTTGAACCTCCTGAGCATAAGCGGAGGCCGCCTAAATCTTGCGTATTGCTGGTGGTGACTGCCACCAACCCCCGGCTGGCAGTCACGCAGTGGCACGCAGTCTCTGGTGACAGCTAAAGGCATATGGAAACCAGCCCACGAGGAGCAGCCGTCGGTAAGAGCGAGCTGTGCCGTGGCTCAGCTGACGGCAAACACGGAGCCGTACACCCCCGGTGTTTGCTGACGGTGTTAACGTGGGTGCCGCCAGCTTCACAGGGGAAATATTTATCGGCAGAGGAAGAGACAAGACTTGCAAATAAGTTTTTTCCCCCCTTATCCTTTCTCCCAGCCTACACTGAGTGGGGAAAGCATTCAAGTAGGTGCTTGCCAGCTCAGTATGTGTGGATGTGTGTGCATGTCTGTGCCTGCCAGCTCAGTGCGTTGTTATGATGCTGGGAAGATATTTCTGACCATTGTGGTCCCTTCCAAGCTTAAAACATACCTGTTCTAAATCCTGGTATTTGTCAGTCTAGTTCCCTGGTATTTTAATAATGAGCCTGTACTATTCAAAGCACAGAAGTACATGGGCATTTAAATACCTGATACATCATCTGCTGTTTAATAGGATTCCCACTGATAGCTTTTTCCTTCATTTTAAAATGCACTTATATACCAGGATGTCACAC
This sequence comes from Buteo buteo, assembly GCF_964188355.1. Classification (NCBI taxonomy): domain Eukaryota; kingdom Metazoa; phylum Chordata; class Aves; order Accipitriformes; family Accipitridae; genus Buteo; species Buteo buteo. Next base: position 14,507,823 of record NC_134176.1, on the reverse strand, counting down.
AAATTAAGCTTTAGATAAACAAATAAACCCTGCTGCTACATTTGAACATGCCAGTATACCGCCTGGATGCTGATTCAGGATAAAGGTCTTTAAATAGCCCAGAATAATGCTGGTTACCCCAGTGCAGCTGCTCTTCTGCATGTGTTATGTGGCAGTCCCAGACTTTTGTCTAGTAGCAATATGGCTTATTGCCTTCTCTCCTGATTCACCTCTGTGACTGGGACTGGAGCATCTGCATTTTTCCTTTTCTTATGTTAGCGCAGCTGCATCTCATGGAGGACCAGCGTATCTCTAAGGGACCAGTGCAGACCCAGCCTTGCTACTTCTTTCTCTCTACCTCCAAGGCAGAGTAGCTCTGTGCAGAGCTCAGGGTTTGGGTTTTTTTTTTCATTTACATTGGTTCTGGTACCCAGCAGCCAGCCCGAGCAACATCACGCTGTGTTGCAGTCTGCGGTATAGACATTATCTTCAGGCCAAAATCATTTGAACTTCCCATGTTCTTTCCAAGGTATCCGATAGACAAATCCTCCCCTGAGTATGTGGGAAAAAAACTTTAGAGCTTGCTGCCAAAGCAATGGAGAGATAGTGGAATAGGGTGTTGCAGCGGGGATGCTCACTCAAATGCTGGCAAAACCCTTCTGGGTGCTGAGCCCTGGATGGAGCGTGCCGTGAGGACATCCCCCGCGTGAGGGGAGCTTGGGCTCTGCCCAGCTTGTCTGTGTCAGGTTGCAGGGTATGAATAGCACGAGGCACATATATCACATTACTATGCACAGTGGCCTGTAATTAAATAACGCTGAAGCCATGACTCGAGTTCAGAAAGCTCAGCGGTGGCACTGTGAGCGACGCTGGCACCGGGTGCAGAGATGAGCCTGGGGGCCCAGCTTCACATGCTGCCGTGGCGTTTCTCCTGCTTTCATCTCCCTTACCAGCCTCTCGCCCACCTCTCACCGCTTGTACCTTCATGTTGGGCCTCACTCAGCATGGCCAAGGCAGAACAGCAGCTCGTGTACCACTGCCCTGCAGCCCAAACCCAGCAAAACACTCCCAGGAATGCACCAAGCAGAGCCTGCCTCTTCTTTAACCTGTTAGTGTCGATACGGTTTTAGGGGGGGGTCCCCAGTACAAATCTGTCCTGCTGTGCCTGACTGGCACAGCCTGGCACTGTTTGGTTATGATCAACATAGAAATTCAGAAGTGCAGTGGAGAAAACCAGTCACAACATAGCAATATCCAAGCCTGCTTTTCCTCTCAGAAGGATGCCAATAGACCTCTTCTTTAAAAGGTCAGCTTGGCATGTGAGCTGCATTGGCCCCCTTAGATACTTTCAGACATAAACACTCATTTTCCTATATGAAAAGAGATGTAAGCATCATTTGATAACTAATAACTGCATTCCAAATTTAAATTTTAAGAATTCATAGTTCTTCCTCTGTAAACAAACAAGATCTCAAACCCATTTGATGTGTGTCCATACCTTGCTGCCTTCTACATGACTTTCCCATGTCGGGAAGGGCATGAGCTGTGCAGTGAAATCTTCAGAGCAGCCCCCAGCATGCCTGTGGCCCATGCTGACCTGCAGCCTCCCAGATCACTCTGGGCTAGGTCAGGAGTCACTACCAGTTGGCTTTATAACCAAGGAATAACCTTATTTCATTTGCTAGTGTAGACAAAGCCTTTGTGAAATCTAAACACAAGGTGGCTGGTTTTTCTAAAGGACTGAGCTTTCCATTGCAAGACCATGTAGGTCTTTTGATAATTTGTTTTTCTGGATGATGATGCAGAAATAAAAATCTCTTTGGAGCTGATCAAAAGTAGGGGGAGACAAAATGATGGTTTTATTTCAGTTTTTGTCACCTGCTTTTGAAATACAGTGAGTATATCACTAGTATCTGCACCGCTCACTTTTTTTCCCCCTTTACTTTTACCATGTACGGTGTATTGTGGTTTTAGGGACATGCCAGGTATGTTGCCGACCGCAATGTATTTCATTCCTATGCAGGTAGCAATTCTTTAAACCAAGATTTTAGACCATTTGTGCTGTGCCCACCTTTCCAGTATGACACTTAAAGACACCTTAGAGAGAAAAGGAGCTTCTGGAGGAAGCAGCATGGGCTGTTTTGGGAGCTGTGATCCCAGAGGCTTGTGCCACGCACAGGTTGACGGGGAAAGTCCTGAACTGTGAAGGTTTTCAAGGGCATCTGCAGTTCTGTATAGGCAGGTTGAAAAGATCTTTCATCACCCGAGGTTTTATTTTGTAAGAGTGGTAGGAAAGGAAATTCTCCTTTAAACTTTATAATGGAAGAAAGATCTCGCTTCAGTTTTTCATTTGCCTTTTCCTGCATGCCACAGCTTGTGGCATGCCACAGCATGCTGTCATGCAGTCTCATCTCACACAGTCCCCTTGGCTGGAGATGTCCTCCAGCCTGGCCCAGCCACAGCCCTTGCGCCCCAGCAACCACTGCTGGGTCAGCGGTGAAGGTGCTCTGGTCTGCCCCAGCAGGTTTTGTCACTTGGGACTCTGCGCTCAGGGAGCTGATTTTCCCAGCACCCGACAGAAGGTCAAGTGTTATTAACTTGAGGCCACTTTTCAATTTCCTGTTCCTTAGTAATTAGATTAAAATAATGGGTCATTTGCTGTTTCCAAAAACATTACAACTGCCCTCACTAGCTTTGGCTTGGCTGGATTTAATTATTATTTACACTGATACAAATAACAGCAAAATTGGCCTACTGCTTATATTTTATATCCATATATATATATGGATACATATGCTGAGGGAAGTTATGTACTTACTTTTGAACAGAAGTAACATTTTTCTTTTAATTTATTTATTAATAACTGGATCTAAAATAGGGTCACATTGAATTGTGCTGGTAACACAATTTAAGTCCCTATTTTGTAGAATTAGTTATAATATTGCAATTTGTTTTATATAAGAAAAATAACCAAATGTTTACATTAAAGTATGATTTTTTTTTTCCTTTAAGCTGGTGTATGAATGAATGCAACCGTAAGTATACAGCCGCAAATATCTCCCCATACCTTGCAAATTACTAGTAGCAGAGAAGCAATCATGGACTGTTTAAGGGGAGGGAGATAAGGTAAATGTCTTTCCTATATTTGGTAAAAAATTCTGTATGGTCTTACTTTAAATAAGTTCATCTGCCTCGCCTCTTTTCACATTGGCTGTCATAATGATAGTAAAAACCCAGAGAGGTCAGATATTATTACCTGGCCATCAGAAGAACAAGGTGGGTTTTGGAGGTGTACTTCAATGAATATTTTGAAATCTGGTTATATTCCTCTGCCGGTGTTGCTCTGAGCTGGGTAACAGTCTGCTGGCATCCCAGCATTTGTATCCTGTGTTCAAAGATACACAAAATATGAATTTGTCTGAACTCTCAGGCTATGGTAGATTCAATGGTAAGCTGAGCTGCAGTCATGCAGCAAGAAAGCATGAAAATACATTTTCTGTCCTGAACTTTGCAATCCTTGGAGCAGAGAAATTTATCTTTTGCACTATTAAAAGGAAATGATTATTTGCCACAATATAGCGATTACATGAGATGATCAAATGGAGGAAGGTGAAGGCACGGTGCCTACAGCCACAATGAACGTGGGGGGGACAGTGCGTCATGTGGAATTTCCCACATGTGGAATTTCCCACATGTGGCAGAGCTGCCAGAGCCAGCAGAAGGACCGAAATCCCTGAACAGCAGTCAGTGCTTGGATTCCACCTGGACAGTGTTTCTGCCTAGGAAAGGAGGAGATGCCTAGTAAAACCAGTCCTGAAGTTTGCATTTCTGCTGGAGATGAAGCGCAGTGCTCATGCTAGTCCCAGACCCCCACTAGTTCCATATGGACCTTTAGGCAGGGGGTGAGGTTTTAGACTGTAAATTCTCCAGGAGAAGTACTAATTTAATCACCAGCTGCGCTTAACCAGTAGCACACAACAGATGGAGACATCTGACAACAAAATTAAAAGCTCTTTATTTAGAAATGTATTTTATTGGTAAGTTCAGACTGCCCCAGGACACCCAGCGTGCTGCAGAAGGCATTTCCCAGCACAGGAGATGCCTCTGCTGTGCCTTCTCCTTGCTGTCCTCGCCTACAGCCTATACCATGCTGGACCGCTTGAGAGAGAGCAGTAAATGTTTTCAAATCTAAATAGCTATGAAAAGACAAGCAAAAGAAAGCAGGAGTTTGGACTAACCCTACGTCCCATCAATTTTTCAAATTCACCTTGTAACTTCACACCAGTCAATGGTTCCCAGCTCTCTGCTCTTCTGTTCGGTTCCTGAGTCTCTCTTGGTCTTCATGTTTATGCGAATGTGCAAGGTGGCAAAATGTCCACGCGATGGCAGTTCAGTCCCCAGCAGAAAGATGACAGACGGGCAAGTTCGGCGTGTCCAAGCCTGCACTCCTTACCTCTTAGTGCAGCGTGTGCTCCCAGGCAGATAATAAACGTAACAGTGCGGTCCCTTGGTAGCATGTCCTTCACTCGGGGGCACAGAAACACGTTAGAATACAAACAAAAGTTGTTATTAGAGCTCGTTAGAATACAAACAAAAAGTTTTATTAAAGCTTATCTTTAAAGCCTGAAATAGAAGGTAATTTATGCAATCTACCCAGGCTGATTACGTAGGGAAGGGGAGTTACATCTGCATGAGATTTATTCTGAAAGCTTGCCCGTTCTAGACAGGGATCAGAACTAAATTACATGGCCTCTCCATCCCATCAAAATGTATAAAATGCCAAATATTTTATCACCTCCCTTTGAGCTGCTCACAAACAAGGTACAAGCAGGAATTTTCCACAGGAATTATTCTGAGAGTGATTTCAAATGAAAGAACACCTTACAGATAGTTACAATCTATTCTTGAAGTATGCTGAAAAAAACATTGATGCAACTCAGAAAATCAATGTTTCATCAGGAAGTTCACTGAGTGGCTTTAGAGGTGGGGTTTCATTAGCTAGCTTTAGTTTTTAAGCACTTTCTCAGGGCGATGCTATTCTTGTGATTAGCTGTAGCTTTCCTAGTGATGGGTATTCATATCATAAGATCATGATAGATACTACCTGACCAAATGGGAAGGAATGTTAGCTTTTTTCTGAAAACTAGAGGTTATAAAACCCTAGCCTTAACAGGCCAAAAAAAAAAAAAAAATAAAAAATCTAGTTTCAGTTAAGATAAACAGAAGTTAGAAGGGAAAATCATTCCAGGGTTGTTGCAATTATTTCGAACTAAAGAAGGAACTACCGTCTCAAGAAAAATCAATGTTAAGATTAAATGTAACAGAAATCCAAACATTATTTTAAAATATACAACCAGCTTTTGCTCCATTCTATACTGACAAATGGTTTGTAACATTTTGTACCATTTGACCGTTATCATGAGTCAGTGTTTCTCTGAGGTTGTAATGTGGCATTACCACCAAACTCCTGTGCTATGCAATGTGAAGCCAGAAAAGTGATGCTGGCCACCAAGTATGCCCAGCAGAGCAGCCCTGCCCACCCCCGGGCTGGAAGTCCATGGATGAAATGATCGGGTGTATTTGTTCCCATAGGGAGCATCAGGTGTCCTTCCTCCCCTCTGCTGAGAATGGCAGCCACCTAAAAGCAAAAGCCCAGGAGCTCCTAACAGGCTTGCACAGCTTGATGACAAGTCTCTGGTCCTTCTGCCTCCCCGGGACTCGCTGGGCTGACGGCACCCAACCCCTGCCTGGATCAGGCCGAGAAACCCAAACGTGGGCAGGCTTTGGCCATGCCTGCTGGGAGAGCTGCCGGTTCCTGGTGACTTCAAAAGAAAATCCCTGTCTTCCTCTAAGGTCTGCGATACCAAATCTTTCTTTAGCCTAGCTCACATTGTAAAGCCAGTGCAGCTCCTTTCATCTGCCTGGTTTTCGAGGATTTTGTGATCTGTGTTTCCATGGCAAGTTTAGTTGAAGTTGGTCAGTAGGTGTTAGCCACTAAGTTGCTAGTGAGGGATATGTGGACACGCATCCACATGGGAAAGCAGCGTAAGAAAGACGCAGTTGCGGCTGCTACAGGTGCTCTTCAAACTCCCCTTCACCACTGACTCCATGCTGCCTCTCTGTCATTAACAGCCCATTCAAAATTATTTACAGTTTGAAAAAAAAAATGCAATAGAGATAAAAATCCCTCACTTTATACCAGCATGTGCTGTTGTTGCTTTGATAGCATTCTCTGCTCTCTCTGATCTGCTAGGCTCAAACGCAAGCATAAATGACAGAAGAAAACCAAGGAAAACCTGCAGATTTTGGCCTTTTAGCACAGTCATTGCTTCCATTTGGAAACTGAAGTGAGCTGACCCTTGGAGGTGCCTGGCAGATGGTTACTGCATCAGATGGACAAAACCAGGGGGTGCCGTGAGTTACATCCTCTCCCTCCTGCTGCGGAGAGGCACGGCCATATGGGAGCTGCCATAGGAGGGGAGCAGGGGAAAGGCACCCCATTGGAAACGGCAGGGATGAAAAGTCCTGCAGCAGCCTCATATGGCGCTGAGAAATGTCACAGACCCACAGGCAGCAAAACTGACATGATAAAAATCCGGGTAGTTTAGTATCCTGTCTCCAGCCGGTTGAGTAAAGCTTGTATGGAGAAAGAGCGCATGAATGGAGTTGTCTTGTGAAAGCCTGACAGGCAGGTGGTATGCTGCTTTTCTTTAAAGGGCAGCAGGGTGTCATGCTTCTCCTTCCCTTGCCGCAGTCAGAACCATGGGGTCGGTGCAGAGGAGCGTCTGCTGCCCTGCGTGCAAGGTGGGTAACCTTCAAAGGGATGGAGTGGGCACAGGATCCAGCAGACAGGGGCTGCAGCATGGGGAAGGGGCCTCCATCACTTTCCCTGGCTCCTTGTGAGCCAATTTATTCATTTAGCCTCCACAACAGCCTGTTGCAATTAGTTCCTCCATTTAACAATTTGTTGTGAAAAATCTATTCCTCTTCTAGACCTGTGGCCAGATCACTTCAGTGGGTGCCTCCCTGTTCTTGAGGGACTTACGCAAAGTAATGATTAGCTTGTCCCTATTCATCTCCAAACCACCGATGGTTTTCCAGACCCCTGTCATAACCTCCCTCAGTCATGCTTTTTCCAGTTTGGAGGCCTAATCTTTTCCGTCTCTCCTTCTACACCTCTGGTGAGCTGGGAGGAAGAGCACACGCGGTATGTGCACACAGTGGGTGTGCTCTCGATCATAGAGTCTTCTATACACTAACACGGTCAGGCATCTTGTTTTGCTCACTCTCCCATTTCTAATCACTGCCTGTGCTCTGCTTGCTTCTTTGGTCTGTACTGAGCATTAAGCCGATGGTTCCTAACAGGTGCCACCACTGAATATATATAACTGGGTGGGATGTATATACATAGTTTATCTTTCCCCATGCGTTACTTTTCATTTACCAGAAATGCACTTTCACCATTTTATGGCTTGGTCCCTTGCGCCCTATGATCCTTACGCAATTTGTGGCAGTCGGCTTTAGATCGCCTGTTTTGAATAAAACCGTACCATCTCTCATTCCTATGTCGGGATGACGAATGAGTACGCCGCGTAACACAGGCCCCAAAGCAGACTGCTGAAAATCTTCATCTATTGATTCCTATGGGCATCAACAGTATGCTCCCTTTGCATCAGGGATTGTAAACCCTTAAAAGTCAACACAGAGCCTCCGCCTTCCTTGTCTTGTGAGAGCTTACTTTGCCTAAGAGCATTTAAAGCCCGTCTGTAAACAAACACGTGAAGGAGCAAAACCCTTCCTGACCTCCTCATGCACTTGTGCAAAGCACCACCTCCACCCAGGACAGCATGGATGCATATACACATAAACACACACAAACATATATATATATATGTGTGCATATATATACACACATAGTCCTGCCAGGCAGTTACCCCGTGTGGCTGTACTCGGGCCTCCAGCGGCTCTCCCACCCCAAATTCCTCGCCCCCCCCGCTGCCGCCGGGCTCTTTAAGGGGGCGGGCGCCGCCCGCAGCCCTCCCCGCAGCCGGGGCCTCTCCGCCCCGTCCCGCCCCGCCGCGGCCGCCGCTGCCCGGGGAGGGGCCGCCGGCAGCCGCCCGCCCGCCCGCCCGGGGGCGATGGAGGCGGTGGGGGCCGCGGGGGGGCTCCTGGCGGCGCTCGCCCTGCTGGCCTTCGGCCTGTACTGCTGCTACGTGAAATACATCCACGCGAAGCACGACCACATCCCCGGCGCCCCGCGGGAGAGGTGAGGGGCGGCGTGGGGCGGTGGGGACCCGGGCCGGGGCCGTCGGGCGGCCGCAGAGCGGTTCCCGTTCCCGTGGCCGGGCGGAGCGGAGCGGCCGACCTCGCATCCCCGCCGCTGCCGGGCCGGAGCTCCGAGAAAACGTCGGAGCGGAAAACGAAGCGCCCCAGGCCGCGTCTCTGCGGGGCGGCCTGCCGGCACGGCCGGGACCTTGGCGGCGTGGGCGAGGGCGACGGCGAGGAGGTGCCGCCGGCTTGGAAGGGCGCCCGCTTCCCGGGAAGGGCTGCAGGGCTGCCGCCTCCGGGCACGGCCGGGGGTGCCGCCGCCCGGCTCTGCGAGCGCCGCCCGGCTGGCTTGGGCCGCCGGCGTGGGTGGGGTGCGCCGGCCGGTCGCTGCGGGCGGCCGCGTGGAACGAAGGAGCGGTTCGGAGCTGCCCGTCTGGGCCACGCGTGGGCTTGGGATTCCAAAGAGGGACCTGACAGGCAGCGGCGGCCGTGCGGGAGGGGGGGGTCTCTGCTCTGGACCCGCACAGCTCCAAGAGGCACGCTGACACCAAGTCTCAGCCTACTTGTGTAATCAGGGTCAGATACTGAGCTGAGAGAGAGGATGGACCTTGTCATACCTGAACCTGCTTGTCCTTAGGCTCGTTTCTAGGTGTGAAGTAACACCCTAGGGTAATGGCAGCTTGAGGAACCCTGGGGCTGCTTTTCCGTCCCTTCTTCAGGGTTTGAGGCTTGATGTTGACTGATCGTCAGCCTAGGATCCCGCCCAGGAAGGTTTCTAGTGCTGGTATGTCTAGGTGGAAGCTTGTGTGTCATGCGAGCCCACGGTGCTTGATAGCTTTGCAAAAGGGTAAATTGCCAGGGACGGTCCAAAACCCCCATTTCGGTACCTGTTGCACAAACACTTCTGCTCCTAAATGTCCAAGGTAAGGAAAATCAAAGACTTCCAGCTCTGAAAAGTCATTTATTAAAAAAAAAAAAAAAAAAAAAAAAAGGCAAAGCTGGGTGCTGTGTGTGGTGGTGGTCTCCCCAGTACGAGAAGGACATTGACACGTGGGGTCAGCCGGGATGCCCAGGAGGCTGAGAGCTGGGCTTGCTTTGGGTGGAAAAGTGTCTGCTGAAGGGTGGAGGGGATCCACTGGCTGTTTTCAGCTACCTAATGGGTAGTTATGAGAAGACGGAGGCAGACTCTCCCTGGAGTTGCAAAGTGAAGGACAAAGGGCAATGGGCACAAGTTGCCTAAGGGGAAATCCCAGTTAGGTATAAGGCAAAACACCTTCAGCATGAGGGTACTCAAATGCTGGCACAGGTGGGTGGGTGAAGCCCTGAGCCATCTACCATAGCTCTGGCGTTGACTGGCCTGGAGCAGGGGACTGGACCGGTGGCCTCCAGAGGTCCTTGCCAACCCAAATTACCCTGAAATGGGTTTCAACCAAATCCGAACACTTCTCAGCTGAGACTGTATCTGGTAAACTGAAGAAGAGCAGCACCAGAAGCAAAGCATGGCTTGTGTCCAGCTTGCTGCCTACTGGGACCAGCCCCCAGGTTGTGGTCACCAGATCTGCTCCCCAGCCTGCCGGTCCACAGCCTGTATTCTTTCAAGGTGTTATTCTGTCCCAGATGCATGACTTTCCCTTTGCCCTTGGCTCTTTCCCTTTGAGAAGAGCTTAAGAAAGCCTTAGTTTGGGATGAAGTACAACAAGATCTTATAAAAACCTCAAGCTTTGTCTAGGGTCTTATGGCCACATGGTGACAGGATTACATTAACGACCTTGATTTCCTAGATTGCTTTATTTTATCAGAACTAACACAGCACATCTCTAAAGGAGACTTGTGCAGGACAGGCTGAAAAGTGAGTCCTAGTGGCTTTGTGTCATTTTTACTGCATGAATGGGTCACCTGTGACAGGAGGAGGTCACCTCTTCAAAGGTTAGCTTCATATTAAAGATTTAATAGCAAGAAATGGGCAAAAGGGATTTCTTTGCAAATACATGTTTTCAGGTGATAGAGTCACATAGTTATATATCCCCAAACAAGCCCTTGCTTATTTTTTTTCATGGCATGCAGTAAGTAATTGGGACTTCTCATTAGCAGATGAAGGATTTAGGCCTGTTGTAACACCTGCCTTAATTGGATAGTGATGGGACAGGGGATGAAAAACTTCTCTGAGGGTTCATATGTCACACAAGAGGAGCCATGAGTGGGACCTTGCATCGTGTGCTGCAGATAGAGTGGTTTCCGGAGCTTTAGCTAATGAAGGACTCATCTGTCATTTGGGGCTTTCACATCTTTTTGGAGTCCAGTTACAATGGAGGAGTCAAACAAGTGAAGGATGAAAAGTTTTTGTCAATGTTGGCTAACTTTGTTGAGTGCTTGTTATTTTAAGCACGTCCTGGTTCCAACAGAAATAAAATAAGAGCCTGTTTTTCCCCTGTAGTTGTTTATACCGAAAGGGATGATAGCACGGCTGTCCGTCTCTTGAATGGAAAACAGTTCTCGAGCACAGCTTGCTTCATTTAGAGAGGAGCTTGGCCAAACCTTCCTTCAGATGCATGCAAAGCCAGTGGGAATTCACTACTCGCAGTTGAAGGAAAGAATTGATCGCTAACTTTTTAATACAGCTATTGTATTTGAAGAATAAACCTTTTTTATTAATTTCTGCAATTTCCATATTAACCAGTGATTATCCTTCTAGGTTGTCCTCTTTTTCTTTTTTTTCAGCATTTGAGATGACATGGCTTTGAACAGAAGGAGACCATTCCTAATCTTACTCAATTTAACTCCATTGACAGGACTGAAGTTACGCTTACCAGGGCTGAGCGTGTATTAAAGAATATTTAATGCAAGTGTCTGTTGCATGTACAGAAACATAATAGTTGCAGTCGAGATTCAGTCAGCTAGGCAAAGAACAAAGGAGTTTGCTGGGAGCTCCCACCAGACCCAGTCATCTGCTATAATACAGCGGCAAAAGAGACCTTGTCCTGCGTCTCTGTGCTGGTCTTCCTGGCTGCAAGAGTGCACCAGCCTGACCCTGGTCCCCAGCTTACTCACGGGAGGGCTGGCCATTGGCACAGCTGGGTGCTACTTTTATCTTTCCCTACAAGGAGGAAAGCATGAGCAACACTTGTGTTGTGTCACCTAGCCACAGGGATTGTGATCCATACAAAACTCTATATTGGCATCCTCTTGACACTCTTAACCTTCATTTTCTGCAGCTTTTTATTTGGACATCTGCCAATCTTGTGGAGAATGATGAGGAAACAGGAGTTTATTCATGATCTCTTCCTGCAGTGGTAAGTTAAGACACATCAGTGACATTGAATGTGGTAGCCCTGTAGCACAAATTGGGAAATTAAGGCACAGAGGCCCTGAATTACATATTTAGCATCATTCAGAAGGTCGGTAGAAGAGCTAAAGAGAGAGCATTGATCTTTCTCTTAATGGCTTTATTTGCTGAAGACTGCAGTAGTTCCCAGTACATGCTGCTTTGGTCCTTTGAGGTTATTAGGTCTGAACTGTTACATGTTGGTGGTTTGTACCATAATTCTCCTGTTTGGGTTGGTTGGTTTGTTTGTTTGTTTTTCCCTTCTCTTCTTGTAGGGCAGAGAAATATGGACCTATTGTACGGGTGAATGCCTTTCACAGAGTCTCAGTAATGATTCTGAGTCCTGAAGGAGTGAAGGTACTGCAAAGTAAAGCCATATCGACCGTGGGGATTGGCCCGTCGCTCCAGAAAGAGAGAGGTGGTGCCTGGTGTTCGGGGCAGCACGGTGCAGCCAGCCTCTGCCTGCGGAGAGGGCAGCTCTGGCCGGGTTAGGAGGGTGAGGTGCTCTGCTCTCCGGACTGTCCTGATTTATTTTCTTCCTTGATCAGTTGATTTACTTGGTTACCATTATTTAAACAGCAGATAGAGCAAGCATCCACCATTTCTGAAAAGCAGACTCTCTGCAAGAGCTTAATATCTCAAATGAGCGAGGCACAAGGGACTGAATTTCTTCCTCTAAATCTTTGCAATAACCACAGAGTGAGATTTTGGGTCATTGGACAAAAAGTGCTGGAGGCATGCAAAACAAGCTAGCAGCACGGGAACTGGGGAATCAGGGCACACCAAATAATTCATCTAGTCTTCAGAATATTGCTACAGGAGGAAAAGAGCAAACGTATGAGTGGCTTTTTATGTTTTGTCTGGGAAATGGATTGCACTCACTCTTTACTGACCTGAGCTTTGATTTTAGGAGTTCTTGATGTCACCACAGTACCCAAAGGATCGGCTGGTGTACGGTCCTATGTTCAACATATTTGGTGAGAGGTAGGCAAAACCCATCTGAAGCCATTGTGATCTGAAAATAAGTGAAAGATTAATAACATCACAGGCGTGACACTCACTTCGACTCAGACCATTTACCTTAGTGTGGGGATTAATGACTAATTCCAGACATATATAAGCAGCATGTACCTATTAAATTACGTGTCAAGTCAATCTCCTCCCTGACTGGGAAGACATTTATGTTGGATTTTTTTTTACCTTGATTGTTTCCCCCCTACCTTGCCTGTGGATGTTCAGTTAGTCTCAGAATAGTTTGGTCAAGACCGTCATGAAACTTCTTACTTAGATTTTAGAGCACTGAATTATTTCTTAATGCATGGGCATTTCCAGCTCCTAAATTCAATAACAAAAAAGGGTTTTTTTCCTCTGTTAACCTGAAGCTTTTAGAAATATAATAGTCCAGTTATGATATTAATTATTTGCATAACAGCTGTAGTGGACCAGCATCTTATTGGACTCAGCAGTCCACACCTATCAGGCAAAACATCTGCAGTGCAGTCGTTGTCCATAGTGATGCAACAGCTGTGTGCTCAAAGCAGCACAGTGCTCCCTGCACGTGGGAAAAATACAAGAAAGTAGATGTGGAAGATTTATCTTTGTGACTACATGGGGTTTGGCTGGCTCCCTGGCTGAAAACTGTTCCTTTCGTTGTTTTCCTAAATGCTAGGTTTCTAGGGAATGGCTTGGTAACAGTCTGCAACCATGAACATTGGCACAAGCAGCGGAAGATAATGGATCCAGCTTTCAGCCGAACGTAAGGCAAATATCTCTGGAATGATCTGGCTGTTATTTCTACTGTATTTGCACGATTCTCTCTGTCACTGATCCATTACTTGATATTTAGAAAGAGAAAAAAATCATTTAGTGCCGAAATCACTTTTTACTTGGAGTCCAATGCACCATTTCCATGACAAGTACAATTTGTCCAGACTTCCCATGGGGCAGTGACACGCGTATGAGCTCAGCAATGGCAGAAAGGTCCCAGGGTTGTGTATCCAGGAATGTGGTGATGGCTGCCTTATCCTGCCAGAAAACAGAACTTGGGGATTTGACGTGGGCAAGCCTCATCGTTCACCTGAGTGATTCCCTATGGGTGTGATTGTTAAGCAGGGGGTTGGTCTGGTTTGCTCGGGTGTGCCTTGACGCATTTTATTTAGGGTCTGAAGATAAAGTCCATTTGCTTTGGCATGCACAGGTCAAAGTCCTTTGCCATGACAGGCGTAGTTTACATGGCAGGACGGAGCAGGGCTGCTAGAAGAATTTAGCCACTATATCTGTTCGCTTTTTAAAGTATTAAAGCAAATTTATTATAAACAAAACAAAAAATCTTTACAATTTTCTGTGGAAAATAATGAAGGTAATTTTGCCTGAGCAAATATGTCCTCTCCAGAGCCCCCATCACTCATTTTTATTGATTGTTCAGCTACCTGATGGGTCTGATGGAAACTTTTAATGAAAAAGCAGAGGAGCTGATGGAGAAGCTAGAGGAAAAGGCAGATGGAAAAAAAGAGTTTAGCATGCTGACGATGATGAACCGGGTGACTATGGATATCATTGCAAAGGTACCAGCTGTCCGCTTGCTTGTTTCCTCTGCAACTGGCAGGAAGGAATGGAAGTAACAGGTATTGGCAGCAGGATGGGATCAAGAGCTGGAGCCGGGGAACAAGACGTTTGCCCATCAGTGCCAGAAGAGCTGAAGGACTCATTGTGCCACTTCCATTTGGGCTGAGCCATAGGAAGGGGCAGTTAGGGAAGGGTCTGCACAGCATAGGTGAGGCCTGCAGGACGGGCACCCTTTGCAAAAACCATTACAGCCTCATACCTCCCACCCCTCCATGGCTGAAGGGGCACACCAGTGCTCGTTCGTGTGTGGACGTTGTATTATTACCATTACGTGTCAGCATGAAGCCTGCCTTATGCTGGCTTTTCCTTTCTCTGTGCAAAACAGTTGGGGATGAATGGAGAGTAATAGTAAATTATTAATCCCCCCAATAAGGAAGAAGCATAATGTAGATATTGCCCTTCCCTGGCAGCCTCCTGCAAGGCAGGACATAGCTTGAGGTATTTTTAGGGGAAAAGGTGGTGGTGTGAGGCTGTTCTGCTCTTTCACCCCAGCCCCAGGGAGCCAGGAGGATGCAGCGAGTTGCCTTTTTCTCTCCTGCTCCTCAGGTAGCCTTTGGCTTGGAATTAAATGCACTGAGCGATGACCAGACACCTTTCCCGCGCGCTGTGACTGTGGTTTTGGAGGGGATGACCAAGCAGCGCATCCCCCTCATGCAGGTCTGTATGCTCCTCACTTCAGTCCTCTCCTCCTCTCTGACTGGAGCCTCTGCTCCTGCATGAGTCAGGGGGCTGGAGCTGCGTAAGGCCAATATACAACGGGGAAAGCCAGCAGCAGCTTTTTCCCTCCAACGTGCATTAAGAAGAAATTCATTAGTACTTTAAAACACGTGCAAAATTAACATTAATATTTAATGCTTCCATTATGTCTTTCTGCCTTCTCTTCCCCCCTGCATGTGTTTTACACTTTCACACCCATCACTGCAAAAATTGAGATTTTTGCTATTTGTCCAAGAAGGATGGCAGCCTTCACTCAAGATAGAAGAAATTTGAACTTTTACCATAAAAAAATTACATTTTTGACCCATATTCATATATTAGGAAATTATAGATGTAATATGAAATATTTAAGTTAAAAATCATTCCACAGTTTCTCATGAAAGCTGTAGTTCAGGTTTTTAGAGCTCCCGTTTCCCTTTTTGGGCCCGGACGTGAGATTCTGTATTGCATGCTGCAGTTTCTTTCTGTGGAGAGGTGAGAAATTTTGCTCACGGTGCCCAAAACATCAGCTCTGACAAGGCAGGACATCAGCATGCACAGATTGAAATATTTCTCATTTCAGCCCAAACCCTTCACCTTGGGGATGTTCACTTTGTTCCGTGGAGAGCAGATGTTTTTGTGACAAATGTCATTTAGCAGAAAACAAGGTGCTCGCTTGAAAAATAACACTGGCAATATTTTTTACCAGCAAAAGGAATAAAATGACTGAAGAAATTCTATGTTCAGTACATGCCAGGGAAACAGAAGCTGGTAAAGGAGGTCAAGGAGAGTGTGAGGCTGCTGCGGCGTGTGGGGAAGGAATGCATTGACCAGAGGAGAGAGGCCATCCAGAACGGGAAGGAAGCCACGCTGGATATTCTCACGCAGATACTGAAAGGAGATGGTAGGGGACACATTGCTGTTTGAGTGAATTTCTCTATGACATGTTTTGCCATGAGATTTGGGGAGGATTGTTTTGGGGATCTGAACTTTGATCCTCCTTTAATGTCTTTTTCACACTGAAGTTAGTGAGAGTTGCTTTGAAAATTCCATGTTTCTTTGTGTTGGATCAAATACTGGTAGCAAGTCACCGCTGAGTTGCCCGCTCAGCATCCCCTCCTGATGCCACCTCAGACAAAATGTGCAAAACAGGGCAGAGCATTCTGGCTGTTCCAGCTGGGGCCTGGGGGTGTTTTCTAATCTCGTTTCCTCTTCTCTCTTGACAGCTCTGGAGGAAACTAGAGATGATGAAAGCATTCTGGATAACTTTATCACTTTCTTTGTTGCGGGTTGGTAGCTATTTTAATGCTTGGATATGTCATGTGGGAAGCTGTACTCGTTCTTGGGCTGTCTGCAGGGTCGTGATTAATGTCCTTGCTCACTCCGTGTGGTGCTGCTGTAACCAGGAGTCACTTGGAAGACAGCAGTATTACGCTGGCCTAGGACCAGCTGGGCGAGGTCTGAAGAGAACTCTTAGTTTTCTCATAGGCAAATGATACATTATCCTCCTTCAGTCATATCAACACAGCAAATCATGCCAGGCCAGTGGTTTCCAGCCTGTGGTGCAGAGGGCAGCGCTGCCTGCTGGGGTGCAAGGCTATTCCTCCTGGGGTTCTGGCCCTTCCTCCCAGATCCTGCTAAACCCCACTGAAGGCATCTTTAACATATTCCACATGTCTTCACGTGACCTCACCCACATGAGCAAATGCCATTCTTGCTGTAAGAGCTTGGCAGGAGAGGGCACTGTCAAGCCTGTGAGATGACGCAGGGGCTGAGGTGGTATGTGAGGTAAGCAACGTAGAAAGATAATCTTGCAAGTCAGTAGGATTTAGGTTCCTAAGAAGGTGAGGTTAAAACACTGTTCTTTCGCAAGAAAGACATTATTGCAACAAATACCTCTTTGCAGAGGTCTTGTTTTCTGTAAGCCTTTGAAATAATACGTACGCTTAACCATGAAAAAATTAAAACTATCCACATAAAGCAGATATTTCAAAGACAGACAGCTAGAAGCTCTGTTTTCCCTCAAAACCAGTAAATCCTCACTTCTCGGCAGAACCGTGTCCCCCATAATATGACAAGGCAAATACTGAACCTCACTGGCCCTTCTGTTAGGGAGCTCATGACCAGTAGGTGCCATATGCAGCCACTGCAGCTTTGAGTTGAGCAAGGTGGCTCATATCTTTACTAGCTATGTCTTGTTCTTGTCATTCTTGAAAGCTCCTTACATAGAATTTACATCCCTTTTAGTGTTTCCTTTAATTCCTAGCATACTTGAAATAAAACATTTGGGCCCTGATGTTTAAAGTTTCCTGTTCACAATCACACTAGTAGACTGTCTTTGTATCATGTTGTTATTTCATACTAAACTTTAAACCAATTTTTTCTGTTGTTAGGGCATGAAACCACTGCCAATCAGTTGTCATTTACAGTAATGGCACTGGGTCAGCATCCTGAAATACTGGAAAGGTACGTGCACTCCAATTTGCGAACCCAGCTTGCTGTTAGTTTCAATGTGAACTTAATTATAAGGATTATTAAAAAGCTAGGATCAATTTGCAATAAATTCTAGCCTCCCTTCCACAATAAATAGTTTCATAGTCCCAATATATCTAAAATTTAAAACAACCTTAAGATGAATTATTTCAATTCCATCTAGGTGATTTTTTTCAAAGCCCTTATACATACTGGTCCTGAATCCTACTTGATTCGGCTGCACTGTAAGCATGTTGCTCCATCCTGATACGAGGCACAAGTTCAGGCAGGCTGGCTGGGAATCAGTAGGCATTTTGCCTTGGGATGGGAGTCAAAGTCCAACTCAGTGTCTGGAAAGTAAAAAATGTAATTTGTCAACTTGCCTAGCAAGAAATGGGCGTCTGCAGCTAACATTTTTTAATTTAACTGCAGGGTTCAAGCCGAAGTGGATGAAGTTCTTGGTGCCAAGAGAGACATCGACTATGAGGATCTTGGCAAACTCACCTACTTATCACAGGTACTGTAGGAGTGAGGTAAAATACCAGTCAGAGCTGTTTGGTAGCACTTCTGCCATGTTGTGGAGGAGCCCCACGCTTTTAAAATTTTAAGACCAATGCCAGTATTTGATCCTGATGGTGTTTGTCCCCAGAAAGTCAGCAAGCAGGTACCATGAGCTGTTTGCAGCAGCCCAGCCTTGTTGGGAAGAATGCTCCTCAAATTTCTTTCCAAAATCCCACATGATTCCTTCACTGCTTTCCTTAATTATTACCAAGCTGGGAGCTAGAGAGGAGTTGCTTAATCCCTACCTGTTTAAGCTGAAACCATAGCCACATTTTAAGGAGGGTTTGCAACTTCGAGCCCAACCTGTGTGTGAATCCCACGCACTTCCCAAACTCACAGGTCTATTTTTGTTGGAATATTGTTAAAGCATTTCCAGCTATGATCTCACTATGTGCCATAAATTCAGTGGGATTAGAAGGCATCCAAAAATAATGGCTAGTTTTTTTGTACTTTCAATTTTTTATTATTCAGCCTTGAAACCCTCTTCAGTCACCTGGGAGGGCAGCGTAGGGAGGGATTTTGGTCCTGTGTATGGAAATGCTAGTTGGTGATGAACTACACAGCCAGGGCTTGGCTACTCACCAGTGTTTGTGTGTGTACCCTTTTTTACACGATGGAGGACACCAGTAGCCCTCAGGAGAGACTGAATCACAGTCCTGGCAGTTATTCCCCTGCTTAAATTTCCCTGTGTTTTTAGTAGTCTGCCACGATCGCTTTTCTCTTAAACCACCCTGCCGAGGTGGGTGTTGGTATTTTACTGATTGCCATATCCCATCCCACAAATCGCTGTGCTTTGACAGCGGATAGATTTCAAAGGTGTATTTCTCACAAGGAAAAGGCATCTCTGTGTGATTACAGAAATCAGCGGGTTTCCTTAGCCTTCTGCAAACACCATCACAATTATACCACTCCAATTAGGATAAGGTATCTAAGCCTTTCAGTTTTAAGACAGATCACATGAGAGCCCCTCAAAGCAGACCGTTTATTTAACAGAACAAGCTTGGATCTGTACAACCAAAATCACAGTCACCCTTGGTCAGAGCCAGTCCATCACTGGGGTATCAGAGACCACGGGACTCCTCTCCTGTCACTTGGGCAATTCTGAATCCTTTTGTCCATGCTTCTTTTTCATTAATCCACTCGTGCATACATGCTGCTAATTGCACTTGCAGTGCAATGCTAACGTGCACTGTTAATTAGGTTTCACTCTGATGAAATAAGCCATTCTTACAGCTCACTGCCACCAAAAGAAATGGTCTCATTCCATTTTTTCTCACCGTTCCCTATTCATTTTCCCTTGCCAGGTTGTTTTTTGTCATTTTGGTGCTCTGACCTGGCTCAGCTCCCTGAGCAGCAGAAGCAGGACAAAGGCAGGAGTGGGAGTGCAGTGCTGAGAGTGGGAATGAGGTGGGAGCAACCATCCATCCTCATGGCAGCTGGTGCCAAGAACAGCTCATTGGGAGCATGAGATTTCACCCTTGGATATTCCCTTTGAATTTGCTTCCCAGTAATTTTTCACTTAGTTGTTGACCTGACTTGAGGTGTTGGATCTGTTCAACACATAGGATCTCTTGTGGTTTTTGCTTCTTTTTCTCTGTATTTTACCAGTCATAAGAAAGAACCAGGCCTGAAGGAGCTGACTTAGCCATATATTTTGCCCACAGGAGTCCAAGGCGGATACACCAGCATCTGTTCCGCAAGTCAAAAGCTCCCATTTAGCCCAAGCGAAAGGCCAGAGGGAGGCAATTAATTTTATTTCTGCTTCCTACGCTGTATTAACTAACTGACCTTTTGTGCTTTTCGCTGACACAGGTTTTGAAGGAATCGCTGCGGCTGTACCCGCCTGTCCCAGGGACGGTACGCCGGATGGAGAAGGAGCACGTTATCAGCGGCGTCAGAATTCCTGCAAACACGACACTCGTTGTGAGTCCCATCCACCATCAGCAGCTTTTAGCTGTTGCAGTCGATCCAAATGTAATGGATCTGTGTATCAGAGGGCCAAAATCCTCCCTGAGCACATTTCTACTGGCCTGTCTGAAATTTTGGCCAAAACTGGGGTATGAATTGGGACTCTGGATTCCTGGGGGAAGGCAGTTGTGGTTTTGTACCTGTGACAGTGAAGAGGTGTTTTCAGTGTGCTGCTCCTGACTAATGCAAATAAACTCTCTCTTGACAGTTCAGCACTTATATAATGGGAAGGATGGAAAGGTATTTCAAGGATCCACTCACTTTCAATCCAGACCGATTTAGCAAAGATGCACCTAAGTGAGTTTCTTTGTACTCCCAGGTTATTAAATATGTAATAAGGAACCATTACGGGAAGATTTCAAGGGGAAAAAAAGTAGACTAAAACTATTTTTCCATTCAAGTATGAGTAACGCTAAATCCTTATCCAAATGCAAATAGAGAGCAATAATGTGCAGCTTTCGTTCAAAAGTTCTTTAGACCGCATGATACCTTATAAAAAAGACCAGTATTAATGTTGTTTAATGTTTATATTGAGGTCAAAGCTTTGGGCCAAAACCAGGTTGAATATTTGCCTTAGTGCAATCCAAACATTTAATGCGTGGCAGCCCTGGCCCCAGGATGCTTGAAGTGTCTTCACATTAGAGAGGGGACAAGGGGCCGAGGGACAGAAGATGCTGTTCAGCCACATGGGCAGGCAGCCGAAGTCTAATCAGTAGGCAGGAGTGCAACAGGAGGGACCAGTGACCCAAACAGTTGGTGCTGATCCCTACATCTACTTCATGAGTCAGGGGTTTTACTTCAGCCTAGAGTTTGTCTGGTCTCCTGAACCAAACACCCCCTCATTCACATGATTCAGAGCTGCCCAAAGGAGCAATAATTGGGTGGATCGTTATGTCTTCATGACAGGCTGGAGAGCATTTAGAGTACACTTGACATTCAGCTTGGAAATAAGGTTTGCATGCATCAAAACAGCTCTGTCAGCTGAGCCATATAGTAAGTGGAGATGATGAGGAAACTTGCTGCAGAGCTGTGTTGCTGCTGTGGAGCAAAAAAATGTTAATTTGGAGATTGTCTTAACAAGTCAGCTAGGTGAGGTCATGGTTAGACCGTTTTCTTGCTGCCATGATGAAGTACTTGCTTGTTTCTTTACAACCAAGCTGTCAGAGTGACAGTTTTGAACATTTTTCTTTGCAGGCCGAATTACTGCTATTTTCCATTCTCTCTGGGACCCCGGTCCTGCATCGGGCAGGTGTTTGCACAGGTAAGCAGAGGCCTGGAAGGACACTTCATTAGCGAGCACTGGGCCAGCTCAGGGTGTGCTGGCCATGGCTGGTGCTGAGGGACCAAAGGCCATGCTGATGGTGCACTGACCCTCTTCCCTCTAGAGGGAAGATCCCCACTATGCCCATGATAGGGCAGGTCTCTCAAATGCTATCACGTGAGTGGACATACATGTACCGAACTGGTCCCACGTCACCCGTGCACACGTGCAGCCAAGGTGCCTGCAGGGGAGAGGGCAGCAGGCTGTTCTGCCTCTGAACCGTCCCGGGTCACCCTGCTTGAATGCAGACCCCTTGGTGGGAATCGCAGTCAACATCCCTTTGCTAGCCGAGGTCAGACACACAGGGGTGTGCAGGGGCTCTTAGGGACTATCCCGTGGCTGCAGCTGGCAGACTCAAAGCAAGGAAAAGATCAGCTGGCAGAAGGGCACAAGCCAGGACTGGCACTGAGAAGGTGAGGAGGGGGCTGCGTGGATGGGAGGAACGATTTAATAAAGTATACAAGCATGGCAGGGAGCGTTTCAGGACAGTAGGAGGCCAGCTCTTTGGGTCTGTGCTGCGAGTTCATCTAAGCACCACTGCTCAAAATCTTTGGATTAAAGTGCTTAGTTTTACACTCTGATTTCCAAAATGGGGTTAATGCATAAACACAAGGACCGATCTTAGTGCCTGTCAATTGTCTTCAAATCCAGGAAGCCCCAGGCAACTCTGTTCTTCCTGCCCAAACTCAGTCAGCTGCATTAACAGTAACATTTAACTTTTAAATCTCTATATTGGCAAAGCAGCATGACATAATACACTGACTTTAAGTAGCTGCAGTCCAAGCTGTATTTGCTGTCACTGACGATGAGTTTGCTTCTTAACAGATGGAGGCGAAAGTGGTGATGGCAAAACTGCTGCAGAGGTTTGAGTTCCAGCTGGTACCAGGGCAGAGTTTTAAACTCTTGGATGCTGTAACCTTTAGGCCACTAGATGGAGTAATGTGTAAATTAAAGCCAAGGAGCCCTGCAAGAGGCTGCCAGGCATGACTCATGACTACTCAGGAAAGGAGCATGACACAGTAGTAGTGCTAGCATTTCTTCTGACTGTGAAGATCTTCACACTAATCGAAGGCTAGATTTCGCAGACCCCTGTAGAGGATTACTAGACTGAAAGTCTTCCTAGTCTTCGTCATCATTTACTGAAGAAAACCTTAGGAGAGTCACTCTAGACATGTTTGAGCATCTTCAATCTGGAAGCGTACCTGGAATTGCAAAGCCTGTTATTTTCCTGGGGGATTATTTGGTTCTGACCAGACTTGGAAAAGAACATGCTTTCACTGGAGTGTCCCTGGAGCTCCACGCAAACCTGAACTCAGTTCCCAGCTGATAGTTTCCACTAACTTGATTTACAACACAATGTGGGCTAAGGAAGCCCTTGTTCAGGGAATTTCATAGTAGAGCTCAAGATTTGGGCTGAACTTGGGAAGAGAGGTTTAGAGCTATTCTCTTGGTCAAAGTAATTTTCCCATCCTTCCTCTAAATGAGAAGAATAATTGATAGGAGCAATCTGAAACAAAAATCTGAGACTATGGCCACTACTTGTCCCTGTTGGTTCTACCTCATTTTTCTTCAGTCTCTACTACTTCCAGTATTTTTCAGAGTGTAGATTCCTAATTCGTGCTGTAGAAAGGGGCTTTCCTGCTTCCTCCTACCACTCCCCATAGCCCGCGCTCATTCTCCTGAGATGCTGTTCTTTTGGGGAGGGTCTTGCTGGGTTCATTTTAATGTGGTTCATTTTCCCCCGTCTGGCTCATCACAAAGCTACGTGAACGCTTGGACCAGATGGTCTAGTAGGTACAGCAGCATTGGAAATAAGTGCCTGGAACCAAATGCTGCTTAAAATTATATTGCTGCTGAAGAAACACCTGTGCAACTTGAGCCAGAGGCAGGAGAAGGTCCTTCATCCCCTTTTTCTGCAGCTGTGCCAAAATTCCTTGCTGCATGCAGGCTTGCAGCCTGGCTGCGCTAGGGGAAAAACGATGATGTGAAAATGCCACCTTCTAGAAATAGGTGGATACTTAATATGAGTTTGGGCCCTGAAATACAGGGAATTAAAGACATCTGGTGCTGCTACTGTTATTTCTTACCTTTTTGAATTAAAATGGCAAGAACCTGGTCTGTACGTGGACAAGTTCCCGTGGTAGTTTCCATGCCAGGAGAGTAATGTCCCAGAGCTTTCCCCGGTTCTGCTGCTGTTGTGCACCACCTCCCTCAGTGCAGCAGTGGGATAACAGGCCGATAAGGTTGATGTGGCTTTTGATAACATAAGCAATGTCATACAGTGTATTAATATGACTTGTACCCAGAGGTACCAATACTTGTATTGCTAGGGAAGGTTTAGTCTATCTAGTGGTAGACCAGCTCTTCAATGCCTTGCACTGGAGATCTGCTTATATCCTCCTAGACATTAATAAAATGTGATTGAGAAAACTGAGGACTGTCCAGCTGGTCATGTGTTCCTGAAAGCTGATGTGGTTGGGAGCACGATGCTCGATGCCAGTTGAGCTAGATGTGCTGGTGACATAACAAAAGGCTGAAGCCTGAGAATATGCCAGAGGGAGGGAACTATCTCAGCAGTGCAGGGAGTGGTGGGGGAAGCTGTGAACAGCATACAGACAGCTCGACAGACGTGCTGGCAAACCCTGCTGTGGAAATGCAAGACACCACCATGTCAACTCTGCTCTGCTCTACTAATGAATGAGTCAAGATGCATTAATTGCACAAACACTTACTCCCTTCTGCTACCTCTGCGATGGGGATGGGCATCTCCAGGGAGGGCTCAAGGGAAGTGGTAGCACATTAAAACCCTGCAGTGAATTTTGTCATACCTCATCTGCTCGAGATTGGTGCTTCTTTCCCTCAGAGGATGCTCTTCCTGCTCTCTCTGCAAGCCCAAATGCCATCCAGCTCTCCAGGGACTGCTGACACAGGCCTTTCTTCTGTTCCTACCTACACCCAAGAGCTCTTGCCAGACTGTTGCCTGTCAGTGCTGATTGCTTTCCAGCAGATGGCAAGCTCTCCTTGTCCATCCACCCAACAGGAGCAGTGTTCCTGAGCCTTGACAGCTCCTTCTCTTAGGAGACAAGCTGTCCTGGCTCCTTCAGGGCATCATACCACAGGAGTAGATGATGCCTTGTGATGTTGTGTAAACATCCTGCAGTGTTCTCGCGGTTTCATCTCGCACCCCCAGCCAGGAGGTGATCCCTTGTCCACCAAAAAAAAGGAGCAGGTTCAGGAAACCCTGTATGCCAAGCAGGTGCTGGCACAGGCTCTGTCAAACCCTATTGAGAAACTTCAGGCCAGAAGTGTCTAGGGAGACACAGCTGTGCCTGCCATGGGCTATGAAGAGACCTGGGGGCTGCAGCTTTCTTGGACACCACAGAAAAGGACAATTTCTCCTTATTCTGTGGAAGAGAAGCATGTTATTTCACTTCTGGGGCAAGCAATCATTATCTGCCCCAAGCACTCTGCTAGGCATTGTGGCCAGTAAGGCAAAAAAGCAGAGCAAGGTCTGTCTCCCAAGTGCTCTTCCCAGCTGCTTGTAGGAAAGTATAATACATGCAGCTAATTTTCTTCTTATCCTTTTCCTGGCTCTTGGGCAAAGCAAAGAAAAATCTGGAAATGGCTGGTGGGGTGATTTTTCCCTGGGTGCCACCCAGGTGGGGCCCAGCACAGCCCTGTGTGGCATGCCTGGAGGCTGGATGCAAAATGGATGGTTTCTCAGCCGAGATGGAACTGCAAAGCCAGGCTGCTCAGTACAGCTCCTGCCCTGCACCCTGCAGGTATGAGCCTGCCCTCCAGCAGCTCCTCTTGCTTTCACCCTGCCCAGATATGCACACTTGCAGACAAGAGAGGAACTGTCTGGAGGCAGCCAGAAGCTCAGCTGGCAAGAGGGAAGGTAAGCAAGCAGCTGCCCCCAAAGGTGAGGGCACCGGTGGTGACACTCATTCCCAAGAGTCCTTATTAGAGGTGTCTAAGTCTTCCTCCTGTTCTGACGGATGGCTGCTGCAGGTTTCTTTAATACCCCTCCCAGACCTATAAACTCTTTGCCTCCCTCTTCTGGATTGATGCCCAGGTCTTTCATGTATGTGCTCAGAGTCAGGAGTTCCCCCCTGCCGGATTTCTCCCCAGGTTTTTTATGCTAACCCAAGAGCTTGATCTTGCCCCTTTTAGATCAGCGTCATAGACAAGAAACAGGGAAAATGCTGCTGCGCTCTTGGGTCAGGAGAGAACCACTTAGTCGAAATACACCCAGAGGAGCCTCTTGACTTTCAGAGGAAGGCAAATTCCTTCACCGCTGGCATGGGAGAAGGGGATGCTTTCTCACCCCAGCTAGTCTGGGGCACAGGAGACTCCCAATTTTGCATCTACACCTCATGTACAGACTCACCTACATTTCCAAGGAGGAGCCCAGCTAGCAGTGCCGGCAGGGAAGTGGGGAAAATAATCACAATTTTGCATGAGAGGAATCTCCTCCTAGCCCTTGCAGGAAGCCAGGAGAAGCTCAGAAGCACAGGATTCAATCGCAGTCATTGCAATTATAGCACAGCCTGATAACTTCTGAAAAGCGGACAGCCTTCTGCTCCATCTGTAGCCTCTGGGAGAATGAATGTAGGTAAGAAAGCATAAGATACTGTCCTGTATTGCTGGAGCCAGGTATGCAGAGCAGGAACTGGGATATTTCATTCCCTTTCAGGCTCATCTATCTAGCCATGGCCAGCTCCTAGTTGCTTTCTTTAACCACAGCAGCTTTAGAGTGCTGTGCTAGGGGTGTGCAGTACATCTAATCACTGTATCTTCAGAAAACCTGGTGCTCCTAGGACATGGTGGGCCTAGTGCAAGCACACAGGTTAACCATAGATGCATTTGCACTCGATCTGGTTATACGATGAGAGCTGCAACAGGAGACCTTCCCTGAATCTAACAACATCTGCTATTGAGACAAGACAATCACAAAGCAGGTGTCCAGAACACATACCCAACCCATCTCCTCCACACAGCGCTCACATGCCAGCAAAGGCAATAAAGTCAGGCAGAAACTTCCTTCTGCTGCGTGACAAGGGAGGGATGGGATGGGATGGGATGGGATGGGTCTGGCAGGGCTGTTGTGTCTCCTGTCAATTTCCCCCCCAAATTACAACATCTTGTGTTCTCCTGGACTTAAAAGAAGCACTTTCAGAGGAGGAATAACATTTCCTCGCTGAGGCAGTGTGCCTGCTCTTCTTCATTCATTCAGTGGTATTGGAGACAAGGGAGGCACCAGTGGGGTGGGGGAACTGCCTCCGTGGGACACTACAATCCTGCCAGCATCTCAGTAGGATCATTTTAAAGTTTCTCCATCTTCTTGCCCATGCCAATGCTTTGGTCTGCTCTGCAGGAGTCCTGATGACATTATTTGTAATTAAACACTGCCTGTCTGTTTTGTGATAAGGTTTTGAGGCTGCACCTGGATGACACTGAAGTCGAAGGGGGGCCCTTTACTCTGTTTTACTCCCTGTGAGCTCTGTTTCTTGCTGTAGACTCAGCCCCTCAGCTGCCGGTACTGCGAGTCAGGGAGGTTCCGAAAGTGGAAAATAAAATGATGTAAAGAGGTCAAAGCTAGCAAGCTCAGAAAAGTTTTTACAATGCCTTCCCTTCTCGTGTAAGACCTCCGTGTGAAATGTTTGGTGGCAAGCCCTGCCCTGCTCACCGTGCCCACGTGTGCCCGTGCACAGGTCCATGCGAGGTAGCGAGTGAATCAGTAGTGATGGGTGTTTAATGAGATGGGAAGTACTGACTTGGGTATTTCCCATTCAAGCCCTGAAGTGTCTCCTGGCCTTGTCTAGCTCCACTATCTCAGCAGGCTCTGGAGTGGACTGGTCAAAGCTATCATCCGCCTTCCACTGTGGTGAGCACCTCAATTTCTGCCTGATGGGAGTTTGCTCTCTCTACATTTGGCACTTCTTTGCTCGCTCCCAGGGCCTACAACAGACACGAGCTCTGCTCTGAACTTCTCCAATGGTTTTTGCACCCTCAGAACAAAGCATCTTTTGATTCTCCTTCTGGTTCAGCCAGCACAGGCCCCCAATGCTCCTAGGAGCAAGAGAGCACTCAGGAGCAGGACCTCCCCCTCTTCTCAAGGACTGGTACTGTTTCCCCTTCTCACTTCAAAACACTTAGGTGACATCTATATTAATGAAGGAAATATGCCCCAGACTTTTCCCTGGCACTGAGGTGGACTGGTACAGAACAGCTGTGTCTATTGAGTTCTCTCATCCTTCAAAATGTGGTGATCATGTGCAACCTGTGTATCAGGAACAGTCTTTGGCACATCTTGACTCCCAGATAGTACCAGGAATTGTCAGGAGAGTGCTAGTGCCAGGGGCTGCTCTAATGGGGGAGATGAAGTGCCAGTGCCTAGGAACATAGCTGGCATCTCAACTTTTCCAGCCTGTACTAGTCTGAAGACTGTCTGTCTTTAGACCCAGCCTGTACTGGTGGGCTTGCCCTGCTAGCAGGCTGTTTTGCTCTAATACTGAACTCCTGCCTATCCTCCTTCCTCTTTAGCTCCATGCCCTCCTTCTCTCAGCAATGCTGCTTTCCACACATCCCCTCTCTTCCGCTCTGGATACATCACCACACCGATGTCCACGCTCCATCTGTCCTTCTCCTCTTTGATCCATCTATAGGATTTGCTCCCTATCTATAGTGCCCCCATGCTGAGATCCCAGCTGAGGGTCTTGGACTCTTTACTTCATGCCAGTGTCCTCACTGGACTGGTGCAGGAAAATTTGTTCCTCCAGTACAGACCCATTGTAAAAATACTAAAGAACTGCTTCCTTCTTTTCAAATGGACTTTATTTAATTAAGCCTCACTCTTGCCCTGTTTCCTCAGAAGATCACAGCACTGTAAGCTATAAGCAGACACTGGAGCATCTCCAGTGCCTGAGGCACCAGCGGCATCCAGTGAGAGGTGATGCTGGATCCACCCTGAGGATCCTAGCAGGGGATACTGGTGCCAAGCACCAGGGAAGACCCGAGTTCTGTGGGGTCTTTTCAGCTTTTCTGGTAAGGGTTGATCCTTGTCTCCCTCACCCTCACCTTCCATCTCTTCCCCCGTTACCTCCTCTCCCCTCTCTTGTTTGCACAAACCCTCCAAGGAACTAAAGGACACCCAAATGACCAGGCACTCCTCTGCTACATCCTTGCTGCAGCGCTTTGCTGTGTTTCCCATTCAAGGTGTCGGCTCTGCCAAGCGAGGCCACCTCTTGCGCCTTTGTCTGCAAGAAGCCTTGCACAGCGGAGCCATGATCTTGGCAGGAATCCGTAAGTGCTACTATAAAGCAAATAAATAATCAATCATTATTATTTTAATGTATCTGCGAGTCTTCTCTAATAGGTCTTGATATTATTATGGTGCTGAGGACAGGCTGAAATTAGATAATACTACACTCAGCTGGCATCTGTTCCCTCGGAAACACAGGTAAAAATGCATTTAATAGCTCTCCAGTGACAATGAATATTCATTAATATGACACGGATGTATACTTGGTTTGAAAATAAGGACAGTAATTAAAGAGCTATTAAGGTTAAAAAGCAACAAAGGAAATTCAGCTACCGAAAGAGCTGTTCTGGGATCAGCCTGTAACCTATACGTCCATGGTCTCTCGGGCTGGTTATGCCATCGAAGATACTACGGCAGAAACTGAAGCAAACCAGGCGGAGAGGCAGACCGTTACTTTAATTTCTAACCCAGCAGCATAAAGGTAAATAGAAAAGTTGAATCAACCCATTGGGCTGGTGTTTCAGGCCACTCGGCGAGGTTAACTGTGTATCGCCTAAATTTGAAGCAGATAATCCGCACCTGCCTTTGCCCTAAGCTAACCCGCCGGACTTTCCGCACAGCGGCGCCCGGTGCAGACACGGGTAGGAGTCGGGTGAGAGGGCCGAGGCAGGCACCAGGCACCCCGGCCCGCTGCCTCGCACCCACCTGGGCACCGCTTGGCTGGGCAGGTACGCGTGTGGCAGAAAGCAGCCCTGAGCCGGCCGTGTGTCACCAGGCTGATGGATTTCCTCACGGATAAACGGTAAAGTTGCGTTTGCTGCCCGGATGGGCTGGTTTTGGTGGAGGAGGGTTTTGGTGAGGTTTGTTTCTGGAAACAATTACAATTCCGTGCTTTAGCCAGTGTATCGCTGCTCCAGCCTAATAGCCTTCTAGTAAGAGAGACTGCCAGCGTTTGCTTTTCTGAGAAAGCTAACCTGGGACTTTTCGAAGGCACGGCAACGGGGCACCTCGGTTCTGACCAATTCCAATCCCCCGGCTGCGTCCCGCAGCGACTTCGGCAGGGCTGACGAAGCCGACGCCCGTGAAATCGGCGTGTTTTGCTATAAACGGCCTCCGTCGGAGGGGGCGGGAGGTGCGGGGCTGCACCGCTCACTCCCGGCGGCTCCGATTCCCAGCCGGGCCCCCTCCCCCAGAGCCGCTTCGGCTCCGCCGCCGCCACCTCCGCTCCCCGGGCGCTCGGCGGTGCCGCCGCTGCCCCGTGCTCCCGCCGGCCCCCCTCGGGAAGCGGCACCCCCGCGGGGCCGGGCCGGGCCGGGCCGGGCCGGGGGGGGCCGGCGGGGGTGGGGGCTCCCGGCGCCGCCCGCCCCGCCCCCTCGGCGGCGCTCGCCTTCCCCGCCGCGGCGGAGCGCGGGCGGCAGAGCGGCCGGAGCCCGCGGCGGCGCAGCCCCGCTCCCCATGGCGGCGGCGGCGGCGGCGGCGGCGGGGCGGGCGCGGCGGGGCGCCCGGTTGAGCGCGGCGGCGCTGCTGCTGGCGCTGCCGGCCCTGGCGCTGCTGGCGCTGCCGGCCGGCCGCGGCGGCGGCAGCAGCAGCAGCGGCAGCGACGAGGGGCAGCCGGGCTCGCCGCCGCCGTTCGCGCTGCCGCCGGGCTTGCGGGAGGAGCTGCGGCAGAGGCGGCGCGACCTGCGGCGCCTGGCGGCGGCGGGCGGCGGGGAGGAGGAGGCGGCGGCGGCGGGCGGGCTGGGCTGCGGCGACCTGAGCCTGGCGACGGGCGTCAGCGTGCTGGGCTGGGGCTTCACCAAGGTGGTGGCGCGGGCGGCGCTGGCGGGCGGCGGCGCCGTGGCCCTCAAGTCGGTGCACGGGGCGGGCCGGGAGGTGCGGCAGTGCGTGCTGCGGTACGGGGCGCCGGCGGGCTGCCGCCGCCTGGCCGCCTACAAGCTGCTGAAGGAGGTGACGCTGCTGCGGCGCCTGCGGCATCCCGGCATCGTCCAGGTACGGCGGGGCGCGCCGGAGCCGGGGCGGGGGGGGGGGGGTGCGCGGTGTGCTCCCTCGGCACGGAAGCTTGGGGGTCGGTGCCGGGGCTGAGGCGATCGCCCCGCGTTGCCCCCCCCCCGCCCCGCCCGGACCCGCGGGCGGCGGCGTCGCTCTGAGAATCGCTCCTTCCCTCCCGGCAGCTGCACGGTCAATGCTACGATAATAGCGGAGATCCTGAAATACGGGTCACGGCTATGCTGGAGCTGGGATCCCCGCTGGAGATGATTCAGCTTCTGCAGACCCCGTGGGAGGAGAGATTTAAAGTAAGGAAACAAAACAAAGGGAGTTTCGCCGGTCGCTTTTAGACCGCAGGCTGGGTAAATGCGAAAAGCCCCTGGTGGCTGCTGGGCCAAACGGGATTGTCGTGCTGGCTGACACCCTGCTTGCTCCCGCAAGTTGTCCTTAAATCGTTTTGCTTTCGCTCCTTTTAAATCACGTTAAAATAGCCCCAGCCTGGCGTCTCGCAGTTCTATTCCTTCTCTCTAGAGCGACGTTAAAAGAGCTGCATCTGGGAGGAAATGGACACAAAACCTTGCTCAGGGCTGGGCTGGTGTTTAATACCCAGCATTACACTATGCTGCCGGTTTTCCTTCTATATTCCCCCACTGCACCGAGGGGCTTTTGTAGCGAGGCCCCTCAGCAGGCTGGGACTGACTCGGGAAAGCCACCTCGCCGCGCTACGAGCCTCTCGTTTTCTGCGTGTTACCTGTTCTAGGCAGCAAGCTGAGCAGCCTGTCTGTCACCACGTGTTTGTATGGTGTTCCTCATCTTAGCCCTTTAGGTATTACTGTAGTACAAACACTACTAAATTGCTTTCCTCCTGCTGTAGGTGCGAGAATCACATCCCTGTTAGTGAGATCTGCCTTGTCTCCTAAGCATCCCCCATAGGGACTCTTAAGCTCCCCAGGAACATAAATGACTTGCAACATGGCACTTATTTTGGTTATAGCTTGTATTACAGTTTGCCTCGAGGTCTCAGCTGGGGGTTCGCTACTACTTGTTTGGTTCCCAGGAGGAAAGAGAGCATCAAGTAGAAGCATGGGTGCCTTAATGTCAATGAGAAATGCTTTGGGAAAAATAAAAACACAACAGCAGTCCCAAAATAAAATCCCTGCCTGCATGCGGTCCTTAATGTTAAAGAGGAGCCTTGCCATCCGAGCCAGAGGGGGAGCGTGGCAACTGTGCTTGCTCAGCTGTGGGACGTGAAGCTGGGATTCTTACGATTGCTTCACTAATCAAGTTAAAATAGCATCAGAGCTTCCAGAGTCATTTCTCTTGGCCTGTGGAGTTCCACTTCTGCTTACAGACTATTTCATACCGGCTTCTGCGTAGCTTTCCCAGCACCTCGTCTTCTCAAATGTGCCAAAGCCTCCTGTAGAGCTAGAAACCCATGATGCTGGATTAGCTGGTGGTGAGGTCTGGTGTGGTGGCATTAAGGTTTTAATAATCTTTTGACAGATGAAGACACTAATTCAGAATTTACACTGGTACTGTCTGGTCCTGTTTCCTAATTAGGGCGTCTAAACGGATGGGATTCCCCTCTGATGAGCCACATCAGATACCAGCGATTCTGCGAGCTGTTCCAAGTGAACAAACCCTCGCGCCTGCACAGATCGCTATCGGAGGCAGCGAGGGGTGGTGCGGGTCTGCCTGGCACACCTGGCTGATGATCCAGTTTGATGCCAGGGCTCCTGATAGGGAATGAAAGCTGCTGCAAAAAGCTACCTGAAAAAAGTGCTGGCGCAGCATAAATGTGCTCTTCTAGCTCTAGTTTGTTCAAAAAATTGTTTACCGAGCTTTCTGCTGGATCAGGTATTGTCTGACCTTTCCCTGCTGCCCGAAAGTTGACATAAAAGCAGAAAAGCTGGCAATAAATACATTGCATGCTTTGGCTAAGTCTTCAGAAGCACGATTGTGTGCCCAAATTCATACTGCTGAGTGATGCAGCAAGGCATGGATCTGGTATTAATGACCATGGAGTCTCAGTCCGTGTGGAGCAGCACGGGGGAAGGGAGGGGAATGTATTAATTCTATGCCAGAGTGGGAAAAAACCCCTTCTGATTTCAGCTAGCAAATCAATATAGCTCCTGAAACATGAAGGCTGCTATTGTTTTCCTCACAGCTTTCTCATCTAGTTCCTCTAACTGCAAAT
Source organism: Buteo buteo (assembly GCF_964188355.1). Lineage (NCBI taxonomy): Eukaryota > Metazoa > Chordata > Aves > Accipitriformes > Accipitridae > Buteo > Buteo buteo. The sequence goes on along the minus strand of NC_134176.1, from coordinate 14,475,164 downwards.
GTCTCTTTTTTATATGCACGTTTTTAAAAAAATGTTGCTAAACTACTTACCAGTCAAATCCTGTGGCAACGTTGATAATAAATTTTGTAGCGTACATGTAATTACCTTTTAAGTACTGTATGCTTTTTTTTCCTTTAATTTCATTGAATGCCCTCTCCTTTGTTCTACTTCCAATTTAATAGCTGTTTTTCATCTGTTTTTCCCATGCATATTCATCTTCTCTTTCTCAGATTTGCCTGAGTCTTGTGAAACTGCTGTTTTACTTGGCACATTCCCCTCTGGGTTCAATAGTCCTCTTGGATTTCCAGCCGAGGCAGTTTGTTATGGTGGATGGAAACCTAAAAGTGACAGACATGGATGATGCCAGCACTGAGGAACTGTCATGCAAGGAAGATAAAGACTGCACACTCGACTTCCCTACAAAAAGCTTCCCTCTCAAATGCTCTGCGGTTGGGAAATGTGAAGGAATAAATGAAAAGAAGAATCTTTTCAATGCATATCGGTATGTCCAGTGAGACTGGGGGAAAAATCTGGGGTGGTTGAGCTCACACACTGCCACGTAGCCTCTAGCATCTTGCGTTTCTTCCATGCAGTGATTCCTCCTCACCTCTGTCAAAGGGTAGTTAAGGATCGCTTTGAAGCAAGTTTATTTTCCTTCTAAGGCAGGAAAGTAGCGTATTTGTTGTCTGGTGAGAATGAAGGCATCTTTCTTCTGCTGCTCCCTTTCCCCAGCGCCCTCTAGAAACTCGCCCCAAAGGTTGCACCTGTGAATTTATTGTTTGCCAAACAAGCCCTGGCACTTGACCTCCATGCGCTGCATTTGCTGAAAGCAGTGGCTGCACGGGCTACCTGCCAAAGCCCACCAGCTTTGAGCCCCCGTTGTTGGGAAGAGGCTGGCTAACTCTGCCCTTGAACTCCGAGTCTCCTTATGGAGACTATGGGCACCTATGGAAGAGCGATGAAACAGGTAACGGGCAAGGGGCCGAGACTGCTGCAGCACTTTGTGTGGCCCACCAGCTGAAAGCACGATGGCTTCCACTCACCGTCGATGCTTAGCAGGTCATGTACAGGTGGAGGTCTTGGCAGCTGGCCGTTTACACAGAAGGACTTAGTAAGGGAGCCTGAATTTGCAGGACTCGGTGTGAAAGGGCAAATCCCTGCATAGATTATTGCAGCCTTGCAATAACACACTTGTCTCTTGTAGAACAGGAATCTTCTAGAAGGTTCAGGGAATGAGTAGTCCTGCCTTTCCAGGGCTAATAAGAATGCCAAACTTTTTCAGGGCAAGGGAAAGGTCTTGCATGAGTCTTCTTTTATATAGGTCTTTTTTTGATGGGAAATGCATTGCTTAGAGCACAAAAATAGCCCTGGGGAATGAGGGAAAGCTCCACTGCGTGAAACTTTTGCAAGGTAGATTTCACGCAGCGCTTGGCAGCGTGCTGTACTGCAAGGACGAGGCTTTCAGCCCAACTCACAGGAGCAGTCTGTGAGATGCCAATGAAGTGTTCAAATGTAACTTAATAACCAAAGCAGACTTACTAGTTCATATGGATAATCGAGTCACGGGAAAATGTGGACAGCTTAAATCACTAGGGAAATTAAGCAACTGTATTCTAATCAGTCTGTGGGATTTTTTGCAGGTATTTTTTCACCTATCTTTTGCCACACTCTGCACCACCAGCTTTGCGGCCCTTTTTGGGCGATATTCTGAATGCAACAGGTACCAGCTAATAGTCATAAACCTCATTAGAAGTCTCTAAATGGTATTGCATGGAATTACTTACCTTTGTCATCTTTTTCTTTAAATGTAGGTGATTTACGATATGGAATAAATGAAACCCTGAAAGCTTTTGAAAAGGTTTTACATCTGTACAAGTCTGGGCTCTATCTGCAGAAAAGACCTCTTCTCTTAAAAGGTATGTGATTTTGAATGCTTTAAGTAACGTAACTACTGAGGGAGCGAAGAACTTGGTAACTGGTCAAATTCTGATCTCCCATATGTTCAGGCAGTGTATAGTCACTAGGAAAAGCACCAGAAGTATCTTTTTTTGAGCAGCCTTTTGTTTTTTCATGGGAGCTATGCATGATTGCATTGTTTTGCAAAGTAAATGCAGTGCAGGCAATCTGGCCTACGTATGGACATATGTTTGCACTGCTTCTAAGTACTCTCCTCATAATGTGCATCAGAGTTTTCAGTGAATATAGTTGGGATAGCTTAAGCAACTAGACCAGAGCAGCAAACTGAGTTTCTCCTGTCTCTCTTCGGGGTCATCTTTTCCTAGGGACCTATAGGCCAGTTTCCTGGGCTGATATTGAACCGTCCCATTTCACTTGGTGGCTTCTGACTGTTGAGCACAGGTTATTATGGGAACGTACAGTGGGGAGGTGACAACACCAAAATGAGTGTGGCAGAGTAGCTGGGGCCTTGGTGCCTTCTAAATTTATTTTTCCTGAAGACCATCCTATTGGACCTCTGGATGGATAAATGAGCCTTTATAAGGTGCATTCCGCTGAAAAGGACCCATTTGCTGGTAGAGATGAGGCTAATCAAGAGGCGGCTTCAAAAGTCCAGTGGTTACTGAAGCTTACATTTTCCTGAGCGTCCACTTGAGATGGTGGGGTGGTGACGGTGGCTTGTGGAAGGAAATCTCTTTACATGTGAAAGAACTGGAATTTGCACTGTTATAAACAAAGATATCCAGTCATTTGCACTGAAGGTCCAGCAGCTTTAATAGGAATTACTAGTATTTTCCAACAACACCTGCCTGTTGGCTTTGCAACTGGCCCAGCAGCAATGTGCCAAAACGATCACCATCCTAGAGGTGTGGGAAGGTGGGGAGAGACTCTTTGCAGTCAGTGAACAATAGCCTGAACATCGCCTGCTCAGGCTTGTCAGGTCTTTTGTATCCCACTGGAGGAGGATCTGGCCTCCCTTTCCCCCACTGGGGTTCCTGAATCTCCTGTACCTGTGGGCGACACCATGGTGGCTGGGTCAGCGCCTGCCACGCGTAGCTCGGTGCTGGATCTGTGATGAGCTCGTTCTGCCTTTGGGGCTGAGGTGTAGGAGAGGCTGTTGTGAGGCTGGCTTCTCTGGAGAAGAAGTGGAAGGTCTGTGGGTCTGTACAGCAGTCTGTCCTTGTCACCCACCCCTGCCATCGCTCTCCTGTCCCTTCACCCTTGAGAACTCTGCCCCCTCTCTTATATCCTTGGGGCAATTGCTGTCCAGTGCTCCATAATGGAACCAAAAGTCAGGATTTGGGTTTCTTATAACTTTGCAGCTCCACCCACTCCATCTAAGCAGGTCAGTTCAATCTATCACTATCGCATTTCCTTTAAGAGTTTCACTGAAGTGCAACATACTAAGTGTGTAGTGTAACTGGTCTCTGAAAGTGCACTTAAAAAGTTTCCCTAAACACCCTCCTTCTGTTCCCAGATTACATCTCCCTAAAGGGCTTCCGAACAGTGGAAGGTGAAGACTACAAGTGCTGGCCCTCCTACAGCCACTTGGGATGCCTGCTCTCTGTGCATGGCGCCGAGGAAGCCGCCGCAATTTGTAACTCCCAATCGCAGTGTCAGAGTTTTATCGTCACCCAGCGGAGGACGTGGACAGGTGAGCTTGGGCGGCTGCGATGGGACACTGCCGTGTCGAGCCCCCGCTTCCTCAGGCGCGAGTGGGGACGATGCTGCTGCCCTCCTCCCTAGTGCCTTGATCAAGTCTACGGGTGCGTGTAAAAGCTGCTTTCCTTAGTCAAGATCGGGTGGCTGCCATGGTGGGCATCCAAGGATCCCCTGAGTATTTGTAAAGAGACACAAAAGAAATTATATTCTCCTGTGCCTTCTTTCCTCTACAAATTTTGTACTGGACTGCTAGGTGTCGTTAAACAGCTTCTTGTTTCATGCAGAGATGGCTTCGCTTTGGTGTGAGGCTAAACAATTCCTGTGGTATATATGGCTTTCAAAAAGCTGTGGGGTTTTTAGAGATGAAAGAAGCTATGGAAAAGAAGGTGGTTACTATTGTTATAATTAAAAGAATCATAGCTTACAAGTTGTTATCCCCTTTATCAAAACTAAAGCCCCAAACCAATGGATTTCCAAAATGTCCCTATAATTAGCTCTGATTATAGCCTCTTACAGTTAGCATGTATTCAGAATTACTATAAATTACCTCATTTAGCTGACACTTCAATCGTGGGCTAAATTGTTCCTTATAAAGTGAAACACCAAATGAGGTAAATGAGTGTTTTCAGCAGTGGTGCTGAAGAATCACATCTTGTCGGCTCACATGACATTTAAAAAAAAAAACCCAAAACCAAACTACCATACGCACAGCTTTTCCATGGATTCATGTGCAATTGGCATGTGGCTAACTAGTGACATAAGAGCGCTTACACGGATGCAACATAAATCTCTTTGAGCCGGTTTCACACCAACAGTGGATTGTGTGAGTTGTGCCTAACGCATCACATCTGGCTTCCTTACGGGACGGCTGTTAGTTGCTGAGTTTCGTGCCTGGCTGGAAGGAACCCCACTTAAAACAGCAGTGGGGATGCAGAAGAAGCACACAGGACAGAAGACCTTTTCTGCAACACCTAGCTCAGATGCTGATCCTTGCCATCCTGCACCGTGCCTGTGGTCTGTTAAGGTTTCCTTCCTGACATTTTTCTTCCTCAGATTTTTACAGGTTGTCTTTGCAGCCAAAGTTGCCGAATGTGTGTGGCTGAAATGCCGAGTGCCTAACTTTGCCAGCTGGATTAATGAGAGCTGTGTGAACGTGCTAGTCCCTCTTAGGGCAGCTCTGTATAGCAAAGCAAGACGTAAAAGCCTCTGGGGCTCGATTGTGCATTCCTTGTGCACACTCAGTGAGCATCTGGAGTTTACTGGGAGTGTAAAACACTTCTATGGCAGGGTGGAGTGACCCTCTGCTGAGCAAGCAGTGTATTCCTGTGTCTTTTGCAATAAATAGCATGGGTCAAGGTGAACTTATCTCCTCTATTAAACTTGCATTTTTATTTCCTTTCCAGGACGCCCACTCGCCTCGTTTCAGAGTAGCCTGACTGATTTAATACCAGATGCTAACGCTGTAGTCTATATTAAACGATCGACTTCCTCAGGGGAAAGACTTTAAAGACAAAGAGATCACATAAAATGATCCTGGGAGGAACAAACCACGGGGGAGAATTTCATCTGCTGAAAAGAATGGCATACTTTATTTTGCTTTGGGATGGGATCTTCCTGCCAGCTCAGATAGAGTCAAATGCTGCTGTCTCCTTGATCAAAGCTCAGATTTCTTACTGCAACCCCGCTAGCTTCTTTATCTGTTTCCACACTGCTGTTACGCATAAAGGCTCCCAGTTTTAGTCAAATGGTGCTAGACTGTGCAATACCTAGCCTTGCTGCTTTGGTAAACTGCTTGTCAGCCAAGAAATAGAAATAGCTGCAAGGGATCCGGCTTGGGTAGGCTTAGTTCAGTCACCTCCAAAAACCTATGGATAACACACCTTGGAGAAGGCAATGGCTCCTTCTGCAGCTGCTGGCCAGGATTTCGTACCACTGCAAATGTAAAGGACTGGATTTCAGCTATGGGGCCAAAGTTGCAGGACTGGGATCTGTAACCAGATGTTGGTGATGGGGGTGGTCTTCCAAGGAGGGTCCTGATTCAGTTCCTTCAAGGGCAGGGGAGGGAGGTGGTGTATAGGTCAACTCTGGAACCAAATGTCTGCATGTTTGGATGCAGGATTTGGCTTTGACCCTATGTGATTTGTAATGTCAGCTCCCATGTATCAACCTTGAAGGTTTTTCTCTGTTACTTTCCATGAAAGAGCGAGACATTCAAATTATTTATGTGTAAGGCGTGACTCTGTATGATAAAGAATGACTATGTTTATTCTAAGCATACTGTGAAAACTTTTTCTCTTTAATTGTCTAAGTCTTTACTGCAACCCAATGAACAAATGGAAGTGTTTCCCACCTTCAGCTCACCTAGCATCATTACCTGCTCCTGAGGACAACCTGTGAGTGGTCTAAGCAGTGTATGAATGTGCCCGAGCCCCTTGGACCCTTAGGTCTTTGTTGTGGTTTAACCTCAGCCAGCAACTAAGCACCACGCAGCTGCTCGCTCACTCCCCCCACCCCCCCCAGTGGGATGGGGGAGAGAATTAAAAAAAAAGAAAAAGTAAAACTCATGGGCTGAGATAAAGCAGTTTAATAGGACAGAAAGGAAGAAAATAATAATAATGACAATAATAAAATGATAATAATAATAAAAGAATTAGAATAAACAAAACAAGTGATGCACAATGCAATTGCTAACCACTTGCTGACTAACGCCCAATTAGTCCCTGAGCAGCAATCTGCCCCCCCACCCCAGCCAACTCTCCCCAGTTTATATACTGGTCATGACATCACATGGTATGGAATACCCCTTTGGCCAGTTTGGGTCAGCTGTCCTGGCTGTGTCCCCTCCCAACTTGTTGTGCCCCTCCAGCCTTCTTGCTGAAAGGAAGCTGAAAAATCCTTGACTTTAGACTAAACACTACTTAGCAACAACTGAAAACATCAGTGTGTTATCAATGTTCTTCTCATACTGAACCCAAAACACAACACTGTACCAGCTACTAGAAAGAAAGTAACTCTATCCCAGCGGAAACCAGCACAGTTTCCTAGTGCAGGATCGCACCTCTCAGGTCGTTAGTACTCTGTTAACCCACAGCAATGCCATTGCATGGGGGCTTTCTCATGCAGTATAACCCCTGCTGCTTACACTGAGGCTTGGGGACTCTTATAGTGATATCAGTTAATGAGAATTCCTAGTTAGCACAACAAGAAGGCTCTTCTTAGTGATGGCCACACTGCTGCAGGCTTTGTGAAGGCAAGGCTTTTTAAATGGACAGCCACAGACCGCTCTCTCCATTACAGTGGGTCCTGTGGCAGGGGTCCGCTATTGTTTTACGTCAACCCCACTGAGCAGGGCTTCAGGCATCTGCTGTGTGGTGCTTTACATTAGCAAGAGGTAATGAGAGTTTATTCCGTATCTCTCAGCCTCCTGAGATACAAACCAGAAGTACATTCCCCAAAGCAAGGGCAAGGGCCAGCCTGGGGTCATTCCAGAGAGGAAGAAATGGAATGCAAACATTGAAGTGATTCCAGTTTGTGTTAGAAAGATCTTCCCATCTTAAAAATCTCTCCCGGTAAAAAAACGTTGTGTATTTTAGTCATGTGATGCTCCTTTCACATTGCAGGTTTTTCCATCAAGTTTTTATTGTATGATTGCCTGCCAGGCAGTCAGGTCCAGCCCCTCGGCAGATGGTGCAGGGTATGGCAGTGTTGCTTGTGTAAATGTAGGTTCCAGCATCAAACCTGCAGTTAGAGCCTGGGAGCAGAGACCATATCATCGTGCCTTGAAAGTTTTGAGCAGATGGTGCTTAACTAATAATAACAATAATAATACAATAAAAAGGGAAGCCAGGCTTCAAAGAATCCCGGTGCTCAATCTGTTGTTGCCACAACAAGTGGCTTTTGTAGGACATTTAGACCACCCCCTGCAAACGAGCAGGTACATTCTTAGAGCCTGAACCCCCGTGAGCACATTCATCAAGCTGGCACAGACAAATAGCTAGGGCATAGGCATACATTGATGTCCAATTCTGTTCATGTGCTAGAGACTTAGAAGACGCCACAAATATGCTGGTAAACGTGTATGCATGCACTGATTCTCCTCATACCTCTGTGCAGCTCCCCATGGCACATAACACCTGGTGGGCACGCTGGCTTCAGTCTGATTTGGGGTGACAGTGCAGCCCAATGGTGCCTAGCGAATGCTGGGTGAGGGAAAATGTTTTATCAGCCTGCTGCATCTAGAGTTATAGGCTGACATGTGTCTGAGGAAACACAGTCACTGGAAAAAGTGGTTCCCACCCTGCTTTTTCCCAGCTGCTTGCTGTTATCGTCTGCTAAGAAACCTTTTCTAATGGCCATGCCAGTTTAAAAGCATGTAGAATTAATTGTCTACTAGCCTACAGTGAGCAGCTTGTGACTCCTAAGCTTCAGGCAGCTCGTGAGTGGCTCAGGTGCAGCTTCTGTGCCGGGTCTGTGTGGAGCACCCAGGCTGCTCACAGCCTGAAGGAGAGGCTACGGGAGCATCTTCTCCACAGCTTTTGGGCCTGTGTGGCTGTTTTGTAGTGCACTATCTTCATGTCCCATCTCACTCAGTCAGTCTTTATTCATTCTATCCTTTTATTAAATTATAACTGCCTCAAGCAACTTTAGACTTTCAATGCCAGTGAAAATCTCAGTGCACGCCTAAAAACTGTATTTCAGTAACTACGGTATGTACAAAACTTGAATATAAACATTTGCTGCCCTTAAAACTCCCAGTTGCTGGAGTCAATTTGTCTTTGCTATCGCTGATCAGTATTTCAGCCACCATTGTGGAATATGTAACAGAGGAAAGTGCTTGGAAGGAAACAGCAGGGGATCGATTGCAATGGAAACCATGTGTGCTGGAGGAATAATATTTACCTAAATGTGTCTATCACATCTTCCCAAAGGATGCTGCCATTAGGAGAGAATGGATATGAAAATGTTGCCTCCATAGATAAAAGTTAGGAATACCATTTTTTTAAACACAAACTTTAATATTCTTAATTAATTCCATATTGTAGTAACAGAGATAAAGCCACATCCATGAAGGATAATACCATGTACTCCAAAGATATAAACCACAGTTTAATAAATAGCAACAGATGCCGCATGACTCATGTTCAGTATGTTTGCGCAGGCATTTACATGACTGGTGACTTCATGGACGATTGAGGAGCAGAGTGAGGGGGACAGAGCCCAGTAAAGAAAAAGCAACTCCTGGTGCATCAGACAAGGTTCAAATCACAATGAAAGTCACTCCTGTATTCTTACATGACATATTCTATAAACTTCAGTGATGGTCTAAGCAGCACTCAGATAGATAGATGAACTTTCAGGTTAGTTTTGGGAAAAAGCAGGAATTTATTACAGGCAGCTCTAGGGCCAAATCACACATCTGGGTTAACATTAATTTCTGTAAGTTCTCCTATAAATTCATGTACCAAGCACTGATCTTTGTGGCTAGAAGTCAGAGCACTTTGGTCCTACTGGGCTGAAAAAGCTGGTTTGGGTTCCAGTTTGAGGAATTAGTGAAGTATAACTCCAGTATCCAGAATAGCCCATCACAATGGCTTGGTAGGACTTCAGAGTGAATCTTCCTCCCTAACTACAGCACTTGCAGCCATCTTTCTCCTTGGTTCCATTGTCCCAGTGTACCAAAGTGCCACCAACAGCAGTGTGGAGATGGTGGTGGTGAAGGAAAATTCACAGAAGAGACTTTTATACGAGAGGTAACCACGAGCCCCTCTGCCTCCTCGGTAGCATGTGCTGAGTCCAGGATGGTGGTTTTGCCCTGAATGATAGTTCTTGGCTAACGGGAAAATGTATCAGATTACACCAAACAGGTCTGGGTGCACCAAGGAGGGGTGATAGCTGGAGGGAATGGCTGCCAGACACCTCTGCTGGAAATTCAGCTCCTGGCTCTCCGTGAGAGAGAGCTCCAGGCAAGGGCTTGTGCTTTGGAGCCTTTGGACCCTCAGCCCTCCTGGCTGGCCAACCCAGACGGCAAAAGGACTGGGTTTACTGGTAGGGGACACTTCTTGATGTAGCTTTGGAGGAGATGGAGATGCCGATGGCTTTTTAAGAAATGTATGCTTGGCCTTTCTGAGCACCAAGTTATGTCCCTGCACTGTACCCGCTACAACTGCCTTAACCTTACCCACTCCCGAGTACCATAACCGCTATTCTTCCCCACCCCCAAATCTATAGCTGATGGCTGCACGCTCAGGTCTCTCCCTCCTGTCATTTACTCATCCCCCCCTCGCCATGTGCCCACCTACTCGTTAACCCCTTGTAGACCCACACCCTCAATATTCACTCACGGCCCCACAGCCTCTTACCCTCGTAGCCAACACATAGGTGGTGGTACAGCTGGGGAGCCCTTATTTCGATACTGTCAGAGGCGAAATAGTCCTGCGTGTAGCAGGAGGCCACATCTGAAAGGTGTAACCGCAAGATCAGCCTGCCTTTGATTTGTAACCTCTCTTTTCATTTACCGACCATGATTTCTAGATTAGCAAGCGCTAAATACAATGTAGTAATAGCCTCCTGCGAACAACCGGTGTTAAAGCTGTGCATTAAAACCACAGCGCCTTAACTGCATTGTGTTATTCACATAGTGCATCACACCTTCCAAATCCAAGTCCATACAAGGCTTAAGAAAATGCAAATTCCTACACTATGTGACGTTTATCAGTATTTATCCTCAAACCCCATCAAAATCAATGCGAGTCTCTCATGGACTTTTTGGCTGAAATCTGTTGCCATACTTACAGTACTGGAAATGTAAGATCCAGCCTCAAAATGAAGTAAAACATCAGCAACCCCCAAAGCTACAAAACAAACACTGAAATTTCCAAATTCTTGTATCTGTAAGTTGTATCTCCCACATAATGTCTTTAGCAAGTGAATTGTTTTTCTTTGCTGGGAAAAACCCTGCTGCAAATTCCCTCACTACTTCAGATGACAGATCAGAGAGTTCAGGCTTAGATTAAAAGCTTGATAATGAAACCTGGGGATACAAGTTAATCATCACATTGAGTAGCCAGAGATGCGGTTTATGAATGTCTTGGGGACACCAGGGAGCGAAGGAAATTCTCTCAGACCTCAGATGGAAAATGGCAAGAAACATTTCAGCATTGGTGCTGTGTCTTGTCCAGTGCTGTTCCTCATTCACTTGGAGAGGGAGTCGTGAACTCTCACTCCTAATTAATCTCGCCCTTGTTTGTTTCTTCTGATTCTTTAAATATACAAGAAACAATTCACGGTCCCTCCCAGTGAAGTTAATGCCCTGGTTTGCATTTTTCAAGGCTTGACTATTTCACTTTGTCTAGCAAAACTATTGTTACATGACTATGATCATTAACATTACCTCTGAAACAAAGCAGCTGCACCAGCCTAAATTCACTTGTACTCCAGAGAAGCGTCAAACCCCAAAGCTTTATTGGCACCACTAAAAGCCAGTTCAAGACATACTCTGAAAATTGCCTAATCATTGCAATTGACTTGTTTGTTCATTGGCTGTATGGTAACAACAATTAAAGCCTCTACAGAGACCCTTATAAATCAGCAAAATATTCTTTGCTTCACCCAGGGAATCCTAGGTAGAAGCTGCTTCCAGCACAGAATAACTAACTTTTCCTTTAAAAAAGAGTAATAGTGTTTAAGAACTGCATCTCATTAAATAGTCTTTATTTTATTTTAACCAAGTGCTTCATGTTTGAAAGAAATCAGTGACGTGTTATTTTAACAGTGCTTCCTCCATCTTACTAAGATAACAGGGGAGCATAAGGATTAGTCTCATCCTCACCTTCTCTGTTTCCCTGCTGATAGCAGCTGTCATTCAGCGCTAATGGAAAAGCCCACGTGCCCATGCCGGGCGATGCTGCCAGGGAGAGGGAGGACGGTCTGCAAAGCTTCACTGTGAAAGACCCTGCGGGATGTCACCAAGGCTGTCAAGGCAGCTGCCAGCCATAGGCAGGGGAGATGGACACGGCATCCCCCTTGTCACAGCCCCTCGCAGCATCACCCTGACGCTGCCCCACCAGGAGACGGGGCGGTGGCTGGGGCAGTGGCCAGCGGCTGGTGGCCGGTGGCCAGTGCAGGGCTGTGCAGCAGGCTGGCAGCGCTCAGGTGCTGCCAGGCTGCATCTGCTCATGGGAGTAGGTTGGAGGCACTGCATGGAGCACGAGGCACTGCATGGAGCACCCGTCGCTGTCTCCGGCAGCGTGTGCGGAGGCAGAGCTCCAGCACCCGCAGACCCAGACTGGGACCAGCTCTCCACGTTCTGACATCTTTCAGCCCATGGTCTGAAGCATCGCCGTCCTCGGGCTGGACCTGAAGGTGATTTGCTAAGAAGCGCAATGGCCAACGTGTGCTGTAGCTTCTGTTTTAAACACAGGTATCAAGAATTCTTTGTTTGGAGCCGTTGTTTAGCAAAGGAGCTTCAGTCCTGCCAGTCTGTAGATGAGCTGTCTTGGGAAAGGGGAATGGTTTCCATGCCAGGAACTAAATCAAAGTTATACCTTCATCCTTAGAAGTGCAGGTTTACCTTGCCTGACCCTACCATCCTCCAGAGGACCCTGAACTTGAGAGGATGGGCTTTGCACGTTCATGCACAGGAAAAGAATAGGGAGAACAAACAAAACACCCCACCCTCTTCCACTTATGTAAGATCAGAAAGAGAGTGTAGGCTAAGCCCAGAGGACTGGATTTATGGATTCAGAAGAACCTAGTTATTAAAATGTTATGAAAGTTTTCCTCTCCTTTAAATGCATAAATATGCAGATGAAAGGAGCCATGTGATCTGGCCACTGGCCATGCTGCTGCAGGCTCAGCCTAATTATCAGCTGCCAGCTCCATTGCTTTTTAAGTGGTGAACATGATTAAAGATGCACAGACAATTGAAGAAAGTTAGATCAGTTCTTACAAGGCCTGCTTCTATTTTATAACCACATGGCAGCTTGGCCTTGAGACTGAATCTGCCCTTACAAGCTGAGGGAGAAAAGTTCTGCTGATCAGACGGTTTCTTTTCAACCACAGGCTCCACGTGCTCTTGAATTCATCATTTTCGTAGCAAGCTATTTGCCAAGGCAAACTGTTTTCCTTACCCCCTCTGAGAAAAAGGGGGCTCTGAAGGGGGAGGAGGCAGGTAGGACCAGGTGGGGGGGGGTGTCAAACACTGCAGAAGCTTGGCCCAAACATTCAGACTCTCCCAACCAAAGAGGTGCTAACTTGTTTCCAATGCATTGCGAAAACAGCATTTTCCGGGCCTTGTCCTTCCTCTTGGGACGGGAGATATCGTCAAGAAACCCAGATGGCCTCATGCGTTTGGGGGAGAGCCGCAGTCCTGCAGGCAGGACAAAGAACTGGGACTCTTCTTCCAGAGCTGCCCGGTTTCGAGCCGAGTTGCATTGCTGTTGCAGCGACAACGAGGCCAAACAGTCTGGCAGCATCTATCCTTTTGTCATCTCTATTTGCCGGGGGACGGAGCCTGGCTCCGCGAAGTGACAGACCCGTCAAGTCTCACACGCTGGGTGTGAACCTCACACCATGGGTTTTTGCCTCAATGCCCCCCGCAGCTACAGCTGGGTCTTGTGCCTTCCCCGAGCCTTTCCCCCGTCCCAGGGCTCGGCGCCGTGGATGTGACTGCTTGGCTCTGCCTGGGAGCCACTGTCAAGCTGCATCATGCCCAGGGGCTTGAAAAGCGGCAGGCTTCTGAGGAACTTGTTTTACTGTTGGTTTATGGTGTTCCAGAAAGACATGTTTTTCCAAAAGACAAAGATTTGGCTGGTTTTTAACACCACCGTGTAGTGTGTCACACAGCTACCCCGTATGGTCCTGGGAGGGAGCCGGTGTCTGCACAGCCACCGCTGGAGTCCCTGCACGCCTGCACGTCCCTGGGACGAGCACAGCAGCTCCGCGCCACCTCGACCCGCCGGGGCTGTGCGTGGCAGATCGGTGCCCGCGCATTCGTCATCTCCAGAGGAGGCTGTTTCTTAAGCTGGCCGGGTAGCAATTTGTGCTGGAAGGGTGCACCCTCCTGCAACCTAGTCAAGAAATCCTGTTTCAAGCATGAGCCCCAGTTTCAGCTGGGATTTCAAGACGCCTTGGCTCTGCGGTGACTACCTGTGCTCCCAGACAGCAGGTTCCCTGAAGAAACACCCTGCCCCAAGGCACCGCGTGCGCTCCGGCTCCCGAGCAGCCACCGCGGTGCTCCCAGGAGCTTGCTTGGCGAGGGGCATTCGCTCGGGTGCCACCGGGGCGCTGCCACCTCTGCTGTGGAGCCGCGGTTCCGCACAGCCCCGCGGCCGCAGCCCCGTGCCGCAGCAGCGCCAAGCCGCAGCGGGACGCTGCGCCCAGCCACCTCTGCCAGAGGGGTGAGGGCTCATCCAGCCTTTCGGGGGTGGCTGCAACCCAGGCAGCAGGCTCAGCGCTCTTTGTAATCAACAGAGAGAAACAGGCCCTTTCTGGGGCAATGCATTTGACCTCCGTTAGATACCTACTCCTGCACGGGATGAATTACATCCTCAGAGCACCTGTTGATTGTAGAAGCAGCCCAGGGTGACCAGTTCAGACACAGACGCGTGAAATGAACCCTACTCAAGGAGCCTGGTGCCGATACTCGGCTGTGTAAGCTGAGAGATACGGCTGGCGCGCTCCGTGTGCTGCTGGAAATGTGACTCTATCCTTCTGCTGAGCTGAGGTCTTCACGTCAGAGGCTAGGGAGAGGGGAGCCAGGCTGTCTCCTCGCCCCCCTGATTTACGAGCTAGATACTCGCAGAGTCACTTCATCCTTTGAAAAGGAGCAGCGCACAAATGAATGTTGCTCTATCTTTCCAAGATTAGGGCCTCCTCCAGTTTCTTGCTGATTTAACCATCTTCCGACGGATAAATCGATGGGAGACAAAGCTGGAAGATAAACCTGATTATTATGTCTCATACCTGGGCAGCCCCCGTGGCCCCCTGCCCTACTGCGCTGGCTTTGTTTTTTTAGCCTTCTCATGTCATATTATATTTGTCAAGACATAAACCAGTTAAAGAAATGTAGCTCCTCTGTGCCAAAGTTACGCCTTAGGAAGCCCCACTGTAATTTTGTGTTCCCCTCAAATGTTTCCTGTTTCACTGGCAAGACTGCAGCACTGCTGTTGTGCCTGGATAACCAAGGATCCCTAAAGACCCAGTTGATGATTACAGATTTGCTAAGGTGGAGATTTGCATTTTCCCTATTACGTTTGCCATGCACTTCTTACCAGATCACGTTCTCTCTTTTAAGAATAAAGCAGTGTTGGGCACTAACTGCTCATTAAAAGCTATTTCAAAACATAATCTCTTTCACTGTTTGACAAAATAAACATGCCTCATCCTGGAGATTATTCTATTGCAAAAGATAAGCAAAATGGGCCAGTTATCAGTGCTAATTATCCTATAAAGGCCACTCCATACTGATCCAATATATACAGTCAGGCCACGGAAGTCTGGGTTTTTTTTTAAAGCATTAATAATGCATAAGCATGCTGCTCTTTCTAGTCTCAGCCAGATGCCTCTGTATTATAAGCCCACTCTCACTAATATATTCTCTGGTAGAGGAAAAGAGGATTAATCACATGCAGGGAACGGCAGGAATATATATATTTTAATAATTCTCTGTTTTCTGTTCCTGGCATTGGTTTGCATTTAAACATGAGGACAGGGATGGGAAGGAGCTGCCTGTCAGCCTGCTGGCTCTTCTCTCTGCTCCTCCAGGGTTGCTCCTGAGGTACCGTACAGCCGAGCGTTAGGACTTCTGAGAGCCTCTTCCCCACAACCGGCTCCCCTGAAGTCAAATGTTATCTGTAGATTTGCACCTCAACCCTGATATCAACTCACTATTTATCCACACTCCAGCCATATAATAGCGTTCCTTTTGGGCTAGTGAGCTGTTAAATGGATTGGTTCGGTGGCTGGGAAAAAAAAAATGATTACATTTACAAGTGCAGTTCACATACCCTTTTAAAAACCTCCAATTTTTATCAGTAAAGTGCAGGAAAGAAGGCAAATAATTAAATCAGAGAGTGAGAACAAACAGGAGCATCTGACTCTGGCTCTGCTAAGCCAAAGCAGCGTCTCACCACTGCCAAAATGGGCTCACAATCTCCTTGCCTGCCCCTGCCTCTGTGCTTCTGCCAGGTACCTTGAGCTCCTGCTACCTGGAAAAACCAACCTCACCCACTAAAATGGCAGAAAACTTTCCGAGCAAAGAAATGAAAATACGTACGTGAGGTTAGTGAGAAAAAGCTGGCTGGGTAAGTGCCAGAGGAGGGGGGAGGTTGCTGAGGAGTTAGCATTTAACAGCAAGGAAAGGCTGGAGAAGGGGCAGGAGGATGTGGAAAGAACAGGAGGAAGGGCAGAGCTGTGGCAGGGGTGGCTCAGGGCACCATGGTACAGGACCATTGCCTGCGTGGTTTCATGCTCCACTAAAGCCAATGCGAATATGTGTTTCTGGAAAAGCTTTCCCACCACTTCCCTTGCACCATCCGCTACAGCGGGGCTGCTTCACAGCCAGCCAGACCAACAGGCATTAGAGAGCCAGAAACTGGCCTGAAAAATCTATTAGTGTTAAGGCAGGGGAGCTCCCTGATGTGGAGCATGTGGTTGCATGAGTGTGGTCAGGAGGCCAGGGAGGCAGTGAGAACGTGGCTGAGAACCAGGGAGCTCCACAAAACCCGCTTTTCCATCAATCACCAGTGCAGACTGAGGCTGACTCACGTTAATTAAGAAACTGCACTCTGGCTCTCCACCCCGGCGGCTGGGGCCTTCCACCCTGAGGCTCCTACGCTTACAGCTGCTTCTGAACTATATTTAATGGGACTTTAACACAGAATCACAGAATGGCTGAGGTTGGACAGGAGTTCTGGAGGTCATCTTGTCCAACCTTCCTGCTCAAGCAGGGCCACCTGCAGCCAGTTACACAGGACTATGTCTAGATGGTTTTTTAATATCTCCAAGGAGAGAGACTCCACAACCTCTCCAGACAACCTATTTGCAAACACAGTGTGAACAACACAAGTGCACACGCAAGCTCTCTTCTACAAGGGATTTCAGGGAAGGCCTCAAATTTTAACATGTGGGATACTCCATTTTATCACGATGCCTGGACTCCTGTGTCTAGTTGTCCCTTTGTACGACAGGGCAACAGAACCTGCTCTGACACATCATTTCAAAATGACTTTGGTCAGCACTAGCCTGGTCCCCCTCTCCCCAAATGAAGACACGTCCTCCACGCCCTGAGGGGCACTCCCCATCTCCCTGACCCTGCAATGAGCCAGCACAAGAGCTTACCTAGCAGAAAGCAATTCTCTTTTTTTGCCAGGTCAGTTTTCTGCCAGTTTAGTTTCCTGAGCTGACTTACCCCATGGTCAGATAAGCATCAGTGCCAGCAACCAAGCACACAGGAGGGACTGGGAAAGCACACCAGATGAAACACCCAGTTAGGGATGCTTAACTATTGTGTAACTACAGCTTGCGTATTCAGGTGACTACTAGTAAAGCTCTCAGCCTCAGAAAACCCCAAACCACTAGATGTAATACTGCACAAAGGGATTCCGCAGACCCATTAGCCTGTACTGTGAAAGCATGGGGAGGAAGGCCAGGATGATGGAAGTGCTAAATATTTTGCATGGCCCCAGCTATAGGAGGTTGCGTGCATCTTTTCTGTATTGACTCATGGCCTGGTTACCGATGGCAGCATTCTGCTCTCTCACAACAGCAGCAAAGGCAGCCACGCTCTTCCTCAGCTTCCCCAGCTGTGCAGGGGCTCTGCCAGGCTGAGGCGGTGGCTGTTGGGGACGGGGCTGTCACATGCTGTCCTCGGAGAGGCCCCAGAGGAGTTTCCATGTGCTTTTGGATGCTTCATGCACTGGCTATTGTATTGCTCCGTGTTGCTGAGAGCTTTCTTCTGAGGAAGGGCTGTGGTCTCCTCAAGTCCTTGTACTTGGTGGAAAGAGCCACGCATACGGCTTCCAGAATCATAAGCGTCCTTTCGACTTGTTCCACCCCTTGGTCACCTCTGCTGGTGGCAGCTGGTGGGCAGCTTTGTCACCATGAGGCTTCTTCCGAAAGCTGGTCCCAGGGCTGAGGGCGGCTAAGGCTCCCCAGAGAACTGGTGTGCTCAGAGTCACTCACAATGGGTTTCATTTCTTCACAAGCCATTTACAATTTGGGTCTGTGTGACACACAGTAAATTTTAAAGGGATAAATGCATGACAGGTATAAATCATTTTGATTACCCAGCTTTCTACCAGAGATGAATTCTTCCCCTCATCTGAGTCAGTAGAAGAGAATCCACAGCCATGACTCAAGCCCACAGCTAAAAATTGTGAGCGAAATATTCAGCAGTTTAAACAGGCAGAACTCCAGGTCCTTCTAGTATTTTCTGGGGGAAAAAAAAAAAATAAAGGAAGACTAGACCACAGGGTGATGCCAGGACAGCTGTGGACTAATGCCGGTGGACCAGCTAAGACCTGGCTGGTAAGCGAATAGCACCTCAAAAAAGTTGTAAAACTGAAAATAGCACTCTGTGCAAATGAGAGAAATGGGTGTTGGCAATGAATATATGGCAAAAAGGCACTGGGATTTAGGAAGAACTTCTCTTGCATGCCCTGTTTTATAGCCCGTCTTGCAGTAATGGCACCAGACTTCCTTTCAGTGCTGATGAAAAATTTTAATGTTTCCTTCATGTTAACAAAGGACACCTTTTAGGACAACTTCCAAGAAGACTTGCTGGAATTTCCAAGCTTTCCTTCTGGCACCGCTGGCGGAGGCGATGACCCCGAGCTGCATCGCTGTGGGCTCCCTCCTCGCCCGGCTGGTTCAGCCCCACCTCGGTGGAGCTGGATGGAGCTACGCTGGCTCTGTGCTCTGCTGTTGTCTACACAAGGCAAATAGTGCCTGCTATGAACTGATTTTAAGCTGATTTAATTAAACTGATACCAATCTCGCTAATGTAAACACAAAACAAGAAAAAAATGTATCCCTGCTTTAGATCCTGTGTAATGTAGCAAATGGATGGTAAACAGAAGGTCGAAAGAAGGGTTAGCTGGCTTGTGCATGTTTAAATTTGGAGGCTGCATTTAAGTGTTTGATTTAAAGGCAGGCAATGTAAACTGCCGCCTAGTGTTGCCAGAAGGTAGGACAGCAAAAAGGCAAATTTGCAACAGTGAAACCGTTCTTATTATAACTGCTGAAACTGGCAAAAATTAAACTCTCAATGGATTTTAGTGTGAAATTAGAAAGTTACCTGGAAAAGGTGGGAGAAGAAAAGAAGATGGTGCCTGGGCTGATTTAACTGCATTTATCCTCAACCTGAGGAGCACAGGCAGGGCAGCGTAGGAGGAAGAGCTGCCGCGGAGGAAGAGCTGGGGCTGGGAAGCGGCAGGAGAGGCAGGGACAGGGCAGCGCTGGCGATGCTTTGGGGAGAGGCTGGGCTGCCTGAGCTCGGGAGGTGGCACGTTGCCGGTGGGAAGGATGTGGCAGGAATTGCTGTTGTAGATCCATCCTGGAGGTGGTCAGACTGTCGGAAATGCTACTCATCTTGGCCTCAGGTGCTGGGCTGGGTGAATGTTTCAGGTATGTGAGGTGCCTCTCTGCAGCTTCCCTGAGATCACGGAGACTCTGGTAAAAAGTGCGTACGCAGAAGTGGAAAGCAGACGCTCGCAGACTTTCTGCTGCACTGTCTGGGATGAGGTATTGTGGGAAGCAACCACATCTTGTTCCTCAAAGACCATCTGCTGTGCTCTCCAGACAGTCTCTTCGTGCCAAACGCACCATATGGAAGTTTGATTCATCGACCAGACGTGCTGGGGAGTGGGAGAGGCCACAGGACAGGCTTCCCTGCGAGTGCTGGGAAGGACAGATTATTACGTGGGCCGTGCCACTGGTGTAGAAGTCGGAGGAGCATGCGGGATGGGTTGAGCCTGTTTGGTCAACAGATTTCCTTGCTGTTCATCAAATTGAACTAATTCACAGCGCTCGTTACTTCAGGTACTGAAGCTATGCTGATGTTGGGTTTGCCGGCTCCTGCATACCATGTCTCCGGTGGAGCTCTGGAGGAGGAAGAGGATGCTCCAAGGGGGCTGCACTGTGGGCTCCCAGCACTCAGCAGCTCCTTCCTTCTGCTGCCGAGGGCAGTGCCAGCATGGTCCATTGCCTGGCCACCTTACTAAGGCCTAAGGTGGAACTACAATGTGTATCTCTCACCAAGATAAGCCTCGCCTGATTCAGTGGAAAAAGCGGTGCTTCCTATCCTTATTTTCAAGTCAGATTTGGCAGATACAGCTGCCACATTGCTATCAGCTCATGACATACCCGTATGAAAATCCAGAATCAGAAATGAGTTGCTGCATAGTCCAACCAAGGAGAAAAGGGGGGAGTTTGGGGCACTTTCTTTAATTGCTATAGTGAGTTAAATACTATGAACTGAAAATTTACTTGTTCAGATGATCCTAACTGGTCTAGCCAGGCACAAAAACTGAGGCAGCCACCTACCATCACTGACCGAATCCGTAGCAGAGCTAGATATAAAACACTAAGTGCCTGAAGGTATTTTTGCTGGTGTTTCCCAGGCTGACTATGAAAAGGGTTTATTAACTTCAGCACAGAGCGGTGCTGGCAGTGGCTGCTCAGCTCCTGACACGGAGCCACCTTGTATCCACACAGCTTGGGTATATTCCCTGTGGCACAGAGAAAACAAATCCATCTACAAAAGATTGGACAGATACGACAGATTTCTGGTCTTGCACCTTATCTGTTAATTTAGGTTTTATCCCCATTGCAGGTGTGGTATTCAGAAGTCCCTGATATTGTCAGTGAACTAACACTTGAACATGTACTATCATAACTGGTTATGCTAGAGAAGAATCATACCTTATCCTGCAATAAAATATGAAGACAGTATACACGCTGGGGAAGTCATATGCTTACTTAAAGTCTAAGCAGTAGCACATCACGGGAGTCGTACAATTAAAAGATTTCACTCTTTCCACCTTCCATTTAGCAATCAATGAAAGTTGTCCCTCCAGGGAAAAGCTAGATGAGGGGGGAGCGCTCAGCCCATTGTTTTGCCTGGAGTGCCAAAAAGAAATACATCATAATTTATATGTTAATGAGTAATTCTCGTTAGGCAATGCATTCTGCAAGGTGTTGCAATGGGGGACTGGGAGGTTGATCCATCAGAGGAAATTAATTCATCATCAAAGCAAGACAGGGAGCTCCCTGGTGAGAGCTGTAAATAGGGCACTGGGAGAGTGACAGAGTGCTGGGTGGCATGTCCCCCCTTAGCGCTCCCATTGACAGTCCCGCCACCACCCGCTCTCAGGCTCCAGCTCATGCACGTTATTTATAGAGCATTTCACATTCCTGGTCGGTATCCAGTCGATGTTGGTTTCAATTAGAATAAATGCTTATTGATTGAGAGGAGATGGGCCGGCTGATTAGCTCCTTGGGAAACAGAGCACGCTTGGCAGAGGGCAGGCTGGGCTCCTCGCAGAGGCAGGAGTGCGTGGGGCTCTGAAAATCTGTCATGGAGGAGAAGTCTTCCAGATTAAATCAATTCATTGAAGAGTCCATCTAATAAAGCTAAATGGCTAACTTCATTAGGGAATTAATGATAGGCCTGATTAAAAATCCCAGTGGGAGTCCTGTTGACTTCAGTAAGCTTCAGATCCAGCCCAATATTTGCCCTGAAGCAGTGGTTCCCAACCTTTGTTTAGGCTACTGAAAGATAACGTGCCTACAGCCAGGCAGTAATCAGAGCAGACACACTGTGCCTGTGCTCGAGCTGTGGATGGAATACTGTGGAGGGAAACCAAGCATCTAGAAATGCCTACCAAAAAAAAGACAAACATCTTTCTTCACGTTAACGAGGAAACATTTTTCTTAGATACTACGGGGAAGAGTCTTAGCCGGGTAAACGCTCCAGCAGCACGAAATCACAGCGCATCTCCCCCTCCCCAGTCCTGCACGCGTTATCACGAGCACAGCAAGATCTAGACGCCGCGATTGACTTTGCTGCCAGTTTGGGCATCTGAACCACATTTAACTGGCTAATAGCCTCACGCTCCGTACGACACACACGGCTGATCTGATTACACACACTTCTCTTGCTCGGAATAATAGTGGCGGGTCGCCTGCGTTTATTCAAATCAATTACACGTGATTAAGCTATTAGGCTCTTTACCGGTGTGCTCTCGGGGATCTGGGGCTCCGCACCCGGCCAGCCCCGGTCCCCTCCGCCCTTCCCGGGGGCGGCCGCGGGTCCGGGGGGCGCAGCCGCCGCCTCCAGCCGCGCCCCCACGGCGGCGCCTTAAGGGCCTGCGGGGACCGGCCCCGCGTTCCGCACCGAGCGGCCGGGGAAAGCGCCTGCTGCCCGCTGCAGCGGGCCCCTCCTGCGGCCGGCATCGGCCGGTGCAGGCAGGGCAGAACGAGCGGGGAGCACGGGCAGGGCAGGGGGGTAGCTGGGGGTGGCAGAGGAGAGGCCGGTCTGGGACCCAGGGGCTGGATGTGAAAGAGGGCTGAGGAGGAGCGGGGGGGTCCTGCGGGGCCCCGGCGGTCGTGTCCTGCCCTGCCCCGGGGGTGGAGAAAAGGTGCGGGACGGAGGGGGGAAGGGAGAGGAGGTGCTGGGAGGGCTGGGGAGGGGGGTGCGCTGGGGAGACAGAGCGCTGAGAGGTGATGGGTGGAGGGGCGGTTACATTTTTAAACATGAGTTTTCTTTTTTGTACTGTCACTTCCACATTTCTTTCTGTTATTCGAAGAGCGCACGTCCCTTTGGGTTCACGGCCAGTCCGTACTCGGACCAATGCTGCGATTTGCAAGTTAAGGCAGGGATGCCGAAGCGGCTGAGCTGTGGGCTGCGAAACCTCCTCCCTCTCCCTGATGAGACTTTCCCCATCCTAGGGACACTGTGACCTTGCCGAGCACAAAGAGCAAGTGCTCAGTGGGATCAAAAGAGAAAGACTTGGGCATGAGTCTCTAATACCAATGAATCCACAGGAACAGCAATTCTGTAAATGATTAATGAGGCCCTGCATTATTCATGCCCGCGTCAGGTGCTGCCAGGGAAAGTCCCACTGCAATCTGCCATTGCCTGCGTGCTGCCTCGCCAGAGCTGCTGCCGCCACATGTGCAGGTGCTCGTGGGATGCGGTGTCTGTGCAGTTTCGCTTTGCCAAATGCCAGATGAAACGTCAGTGGCACAAAAGTGCTACTGAGACACCGCTGCCTTTTTATGGGTCTTTTTTGCCATGGGCCATTAGTGGATACGTTTCAAGGTTTATGACAGTCAGGCACAGCGGCTTGTGTTGTAGGCCATGCAGCATGTTATGCAGGACGATAGACTGAAGGATGATAATGATGTTTTCTAGTGGGTAAAATCTAACAAAGGTCTCATCTACCATTCTGTCTGTGGCTAGCAGTAAGGAAGGAAATTCCCTTGGAGTCCGCAGACAGAAGAGAAGGAGTCAAATCACTTGAGCTGGACTTTCCCTCAATCCCAGGGTTTTCACATCTGGCTTAAGCCTCTGGAGATGAGGCTGGGATGCTCTGCCCAGGAGGCAGGCTCACAACTGACCTCCATGGCTCTCATACCCTGCAGCCAGAGCTCTAATTACCCACATCATTATCTCAGCCTGCCCTGCTGGAAATGTTATCAAGGAGTACAGGGATTCGCTAGGAACACTCCTTCCGATGTAGGACGATGTAATTATTACTGCCATCAGAGAAGGGAATGACTAATAAGGACCTTCAGAGAGTGTTTCATTCATCCTTTGCTCCGTGGCTTCAAAGACAACTTTAAAAGGCATAATTAAGTAGCTCAAGTGCTAAAACTGCCTTGGCTCTTTTAGTTAATTTCTTTCCAATATCAAGACATAAAGTGGACAATAATTTCCCAGCAGGCCAACATCTCCACTCTTAATGAGCTAAAGGAGCTTACATCTGTCTGCTCTCCTATTTTGCTCTTGCTGTGCATTTCTACCTGTTGTTCACTTTTCCCCCACTGATTTCAGTGATATTGCCCAGAAGAGGCGACTGCCCCATTTCCATCTCACTCCAGCGTCTCTTTGCGGAGTAGCTTTTCACACCCACCCATGTTTTTTGAGGACCATTTGCATCTGCATGAAAGATTAGCCTGATTTGGCAAGAGATTTGAATGAGGCAGCGTGTTCATCACTCAGCACTGGCTTTTTCACCAGTCTGGTAGAGCATGGGATGTTTTTCAGTCTTTCTGTGCCTGCAGAGGGAAAAGCTGGACATCAGTATGGGTGACTATGGCAATTGCTCCCCCGTTACCTCAACCAACCGTCTCTGATGTGACCCCATGAGCTGACTCTGATGTGACCCCATGAGCTGACACTGTTACACAGGCTCCTTTGCTTAAAATAGTCTACATATAAAATTTCCACACAGTTGAGAGTTGGGTTTTTTCTGTGAGGATGACTAAACCAGGGAGAAGTCCTATGTAACACATCTATCAGGCTCTCAGAGCATGACCATGGCAGCCTGCCCCTTCCCAACTCGCCGGTGTTCACACCATCAGCTGACACCAAGTGGCTTTCCCAGCACAGCCACTGTGTGGGTGGAAGCAGGGAAAGGGCTGCATCTGTTCTCCCATCCCACGGGTAGCAGCATCCCTGCCTCTGTGCCTCTTTTAACAGGGAATGAATGATTGCAGCTCATCCCTGCTTCTTCTAGAGAATTTGTCCTTGTGGTAGTCCCTGTAGTATCAATGCCAATTTTTTAAAAGCATCCATAAACCTAAGACACAGCCAGGCCTGTAATTCTCATTGAATTAAGTGCTTTCTAGTAGGAATTCTCAAGTATGGTGCTTTTTTCTGTTAAAGCCAATCCATCTGCTTTAGGTTCTTTCTTCAGTAAAATGCCTTAAAATGAGTTACTGTAAAATAATTTTGAAAGGTTAAAAAAAATAATAATATTTAAATAAACCCACAGATGCTTTTCTGACCTTTCTAGATTGAAGTCAGCTTCTAAAAATAGCAAAGCAGGTGTCTGGAATTCCTTTATACCTGCGTGTGTCAAGGGAGGCTGTTAAAATTAATGGAGTAATACCAACATAAAGGAGGGATAATGAATTTGATTAGTTTTATTACTTTCCCCAGTGCTACTGAGAGATGCCAACCTGTTTGCAGGAAATGTTGCGACACACTTTCAGGCATATAAAGACCTCAGCAAATGCAATACTGGATATGGGGCAAACCTAATGAGCTTCCTAAATGACTAACTACACATCCTCTTTCCCACACTGGAGACTAATTAGCGACAGCAGACATTTTCATAGGGTAGTCAAAACTGGGCCAGACGTTTTGATCGGAGGGGTAAACCCGATCTTTCTGCCGCACGGCTGTGGGTAGGTGAGCTGTGCTGCTGTAAGATGTTACAGCCCTGCTTCTGCCTTGTTCCTCCATCGCACGATACCAGTCCTGTTTTAAAGTGGGTGGCTGTTATGTCTGTTCCTTGATGCTGTAACGCCCAGCCCAGCAGCAGCAGTGTCGGTCAGTGCAGCATCAGTTACCGGTGACGGGGACGCTGAGCCTGCGGCCAGCCCCCCCTGGGACTCTGCGGGGCAAGGTTTGTGCAGCCCAGGCAGCCACTTCAGTGAGGATGGAGCTTTGTGCTATGGGTTCTCTTTGAAATCTGCCTTGGCAAACAGAAATTTTCAGATGGGAGCTTTCTGAGCTGCCCAGAAGTAAAGCTCACCTCCACACAAAATGATAATGCTTAGTAAAAACAGTAAGAAATTTGCTGCTTTTGGTGATCTCTGACTACCTGGCTGTAAGGAACTCTTTAAAAATTAATTTAGACAGAAACCAATACACTTTTCTCCACTCAATTAACATTTATAAAAACATTAATTTTTTTTTTCTAGTTAAAACCCCCTGTATTAATTACTTAGTTCTTTACAGACAGCCAAATTCTATTTATGCTTTGTGATGAAACTCCTAAAAAAACAGGTGGTAACTTTCAAAAGCATAAGAAAGCTAGGTGTATCCTTCATTTAAACTCAGTACAGTCATTGCTGTGTCATTGTCCAGGTGAGAGAGGGAATGTACCTTAGAGATGGGTGTACCTGCATCGGTTACTAAAATGCTTTTCAGTAAATCTAGTGAGATGATAATATTGGTAGCCGAAAAAAGAGCAGGTAAATTTATAAACTACTGCATGAAGAAGAGGTAAATCAATTATAACCACACACTTAGAATTGCAGAAAATTCAGGTATATGTGCCTTTGGTGGTTCATATATATGTATGCCTGCGTATGTTATATACATAGTATATAGATTATATATGGGTGTTATATACATACGATATACATGATGTAACTCTAAACCAGCAAAAAGTGTAATTTCCTTAGGGCTAACGTTCAGCTGGTTGGAAGAAAGCACTAGCAACTCCACCATCTTCCAGGAGAGGGCAGTCATATATGTCCACAAGGTTTACAAGGCGTTTATAAACTCAGAGCATACATAGAGAAACGGGTCATCTAAAAAATGTGAACATTTTTTTCTGCTTCCAGGGCCTTACTGATTGCAGTGCTGCTCTCAGACCAAAACACGTCCCTGAGCTTTCTGAACCACCAGCCTGGGGTCAAAAATACTCTCCCTAATGCTACAGCCAAAGTTTTCACAGACCTCCTGAACAAAGTCTCATTAAGCAACCGACAGATATTAAAGCACTGTATAAAGCTCAATATAAACACCGCAGAGCAGGTGGTCAGTGGACATGTCCCCTTATCATTGCTTCTTTGGGAAGTGTTGTGCTTGTGGAAGAAGGACCACGTTGCACCTTCCCTGCAGCCCAAGCATCCCAGCAGCAAGTCGGTAATAGTCAAGCAGCAGCTACATCACTGGGAATCATCTGAAAGGTGTTATTAGTCTCTTTTGTTATGCTAATGCCAGGTGGAAGTCAACACAAGTATTAATTGCAAACCTGTTCAGTCGAAGTGCTTTGAGCCAAGCAGGCATCCTAATACAGCTGAGAAGCTTCGTGTTTTATTTTAATTAACTCAACAAGAAAGGCAATTGAAGTGAAATGTTTTCCGTTGTGTTCTTCAGTGCTAATCAGCAGCTCATTATCTTTAATCACATCGGCACTGCTGTTCTTTTCCAGTGCCGTGGTAGAGGGATGGAGCAGCGGCAGGCTGCAGGTGGGTTGAGCGCAGCAAGGAGTGGGGAAATCACTCAACGGTGCTAACCCTGGGGAGGCCATGGCAGCTCCGGGGCTCTCTCAAGGCTCGAGCCCAGCCCAAGGGGCCTCTTTCCCTCTGTGCACCATGCAAGGGACCTCCTTGCCTCTCCAGCTGCAAGGCCGGCATCCCTGGGCCGACCAGAGCCAGCACCCACTTGTCTATAAAATGGGAGACTTTGAATTCTTAAGAAAATATTTATAGCTTGCGACTGCCTCCAGTTCATTATTTTCCTTCATCTTCCTTTCTCGCCAGCACAAGGTGGATAACTGGGAGAATGACAGCTCTGGTAGTTCTTTCGGTTTTTGGGTACCAAGCCCAAATGGCCTTTTCTGTCTCGAAAACATGGGTTTCTGTTGCCTTGCTTCTCTGTCCTCAAAGAGCCCCATGTCCGATACTGATGTGTCTGTCTCCTTTACATTTTCTTCATCACTGATTTAATAACCTGTGCCACCTCACCATAGAGTTGATTAGTGCCCATGTTTTGGGAGTAATTTTGGAAACATCAGGTACCTATATGAGTCTCAGAATTTCAAGGTTTGATTGTTTCTCTCATTCTTGCCAATCTTGCAACATTTACTACAGATAAATTCAATGACGCTACTCATAAAAGGACTATTTGTAGGGCTGTAGTTATAAGCATGAAGCAGTATTTTGCAGTATTATATTATATAGCAAGAGAGATGTAGGTAGTGGATAACAAGCTGTAGATAAATTACCCAAAAGAATGAAATCCTTGTTTGGAAGATCCAAAAGCCAAATTAGACTCAGATGCAATCTAGAAACAGAGCCAGACAAAAAGCCAAGTTTTGGCTATGGTTTTATAAAACCTCATCCAATAGATTGAGTTTGCAGAGCCATCCCACCTCTGTGATAAGAAGAGCTAGCAGTGTTAGCTGTTGCCAGATTCCAGACAAAATAGTTCAATATAGAACAAATGCCAATGATCAGCCGGGTAAACCTTTGAGCCAGAACACAAAATTCTACTTTTGGGTATTAAAAGTGCTCAGGGGCATGTACAAAGTCTATAACCAAGCTGTAAGTATTACAGACTATTGGGTACTGGCCCGGTACCCTGAGAGCTGATGGCAAAGCTCCCCCTGACTTGGGTGCTGCCGAAGCAGGTGCTGTGCGGCTGCCCGGCCCCTGGACGAGCAGGAGCAGAGTCTGTGCAAACTGGCTGCGCCCAGCCTGGAAACAGTCCCTGCCACGATGGCACGTGTCCCTGCGGAGAGCTGCTGGGTAACGCTGCAGCGCCGCATCTCCCCTCGAACACAGAAAATGGGCTCAGCAGCTTCAGCTTTTAGATGCTACAAAGCCCAAGGAAGAAGCAAAACCAAAATTCTTCCCTGCTCATAGCCTAAGATCTGTAACTCAGTGTCCGAAAGCCTTTGGGATCCTATGGTTCGTACCTCCTCGGTTCTTCCCAGAGTTAATGTCTATACAGCTCCATCTTGCTGCAAGCTGATTTGCTTTGTGATGGATTCAGTACACATTGTATGAGCATGTGTTACATTGGGCTGATCTTGCATAAAGGTTACCGCTTTTTTCCCCCTTTTTTCTTTTTTTTTTATTCCCATTTGAACTGGTTAGAAAAAATACAGCTCATCCAATATTTAATAAGTACATAAACCCAACTGCTTTATTGTTCCTCATATTTTCAGAGAGCCATAGAGATGAAGGTAAATGACCACCATCGTTATGAAAAGGATGGAGGTAAATGACCACCAGAACTATTTATCAGGGATGACAAGGGCTCAAGACCTAACAACAAGGTACATGCGTTAGACCACCAGCCACAGAACACCCGTGTTTGGATGCGTGTGATGTATTTCAGGTTTCCTGGCTGTACTGTTAGATGCCACGTAACTCTGTGGGTCAAGTTCACTCCTGGCATAAGTTCAGTGAAATCAAATCATCTGCCTTTGGGTTACTGGTGCTGCACCAGGGACTCACTTGGCCCATGGTGTTTAATTTCGATCGTATTCAGTTTGAATTAGCATTGGTTATTTCACACAGCAGGCAGGCTTTACAAACAGGAGTTTTTTTCTTCACCTCCTGCTGCCTGTGTCCCACTGCAGCTTCTTCCATCTTTGAAAAATTATTCTCTTTAGACCCATTGTATCTAAGGGAAGTATTCATCAATGGAGAGAGAAATGTGGATTAGCCCCACATCTGCTCGGCTCTCTGCTAAGGAGTGGGGCAAAGCTGAGGAGGACTTTTGCCAAGGGAAACAGTAGCAGTGAGCACTGTTGATGTAGACAGAAGTAAAGGGTCTGCCCTGAGGACAACTTGTCAAATGAAGCCTCCTGTGCCATTAATTACAGTTCCAAGGTGCAGATGAAATATGTATGTGATAGAAGAGGTTTGCTTTTTAATGTATTGTTCGAGCGATTTTTTAAAGAGAGAGCATCAAGCCAAGTCTTCAGCTCATACATAGTGGGTTTTCTTTTCTTGTTGCTCATAGACTCTTGTCATTTCATTCCCAAAACACAGATGGTAGCTCTGGTTATATGTCCAAAGGCTGACTTCTTCCTGGGGAATCTACGAGAAGGACCCTAAGACTGACAGACTGTCTGTGGCCACATCAGCTCTCACATAAATATTTAGACTTGTGAGAGCAATCCCAGAGTAATTTTATTTGTCAGGCAGGTACAATTTGAATGGAACTCCATACAAAATAGAAAAGCATAATGTGAAGAATTATAATTCAGCTCTAGTTAGTATTTTTGTGTTTCATACCAAAAGTGTAACAAGACCTTTAATGAAAACATAACACAAATGTACTAATTATAGAAGTACACCAACATCTTGGCCAGGGCAGGAGCTCCAGTGATAGGCACAGTGTAAACAAGCAGTATAAACCAGCTCCTGCCCCAGACAGGTTACAAGGGGAAACTTTGCTATCTACAGAGGGAAACTGAGGCAGGGAGAAATTTAATCTTTGATTAGTGTCACAGAGGCGATCCCTGGCAGAGCCAGGAACTAAACTTAGCCTGCTGAGTCCTGGCGGCAGCAGCCCTTTCCCTGGGACAGGCTGCATTCCTCCCCTGAATATCGCCGAGCAATAAATAGCAGCGAGCGGGGAAAATGGAGAGGAGAGCTGGGGGCTCTTGCTCTCCGCTGAGGTTGGTGGTGACCTGGCGAAGCAGTGAAATGGCCAGGGAGAATTTGCAGCAGGGAAAGCCGTGCCTCTTGCCCTGAGCGCTGCCAGGGGGTGGGCGGTGGAGGCAGGAAGGTCAGGGAGGAAGGTGAAGGTGATGAAGGTGACTTCCAGAAACAGAGAGATGTGTTTTCAGTTTCCTCCTGAAAGGGCTGAGCCCTATGGGGATGAGGCCGAGCGCAGCCCTGCTGGGTGCAGGGAGTCGGTGGGCAGCGTGCCCTGGGCAGGCTGCCTGCTGGGATGGGAACAGCCCCTGCACCCCTGGAGTGCTAACGAATGCTGGCTTGCTATGAATTTTTTGTCCTCCCTATTTTTCTAGCTGCAGTGACACCTGTTTTTTCCTCCCAGGTTATCTGTAGCATCCCAACCACATCACAGCATTCTCCCACCACTCCAGCAGCCTCCGCTGCGGGTCTGCCTGACAGCCCAGCCACCCCTTTCGGGTCCCCACCTTCCTCCTACGTCCCCGTAACCCTGCCCGTGCCGCTGGCAGGGATGGAGGTGGCACACGTGGCAGCCTTAAACTAGTCCAATCTCTCCCCTTTAACAGAGTTCCAGATGTTTTCTGGAAACTGCAGGAACTTCAACGCCTTTCGGACCTCATCGTTGCTTGGGACTAGCTGGTGGGTTAAGGATTTATTACTGAAGGGACTGTGCAAATCTTGTTTCTTGAGGAAACAGCGATGAAAAGGAACATTAAATTGGCAAGAAATCACCGGCCCAGACTCTGCCTGTAGATGGGTGGATGCGAGTCTTGGTCATTTCGGTGCCAGCAGTGTGTGCCTTTCCAAGGGCTTACTTTAATCCAAGGAGCCTCACAGAAGAAGAAGAAGGGAGACCTTAGGAAGGAGGGACTGGTGGCCAGGCTGTGCCCACGGGGAGGAGCAGGGAAGGGAGCCATAAACTTTTAAAAATGAGCAGCCAGCTTTCTGAACGCCTGTGTGCTGAAAGGAAAAGCATACTTTGCTTTCTCTCCCTACCCTTCCCCCACTGAAAAACTTGGCTCAAAGGAAAAAACTTCTCTCCAAATGGAAATACAATTGCCACATTGCCCTTTGCAAAAGAAACAACTTGACATTTGACCATACGTGGAATTTCCTTAGATGTGGGCTCTGCTGCGAGACACATTTCTTTTAGGCTTCTGCTGCTTTCTAAATTAAAAGAAAAAAAAATATCAATGGTGGTTTAATTTTCAGCTCTGCAGCCTTTGGGCTTCTCTGGTCTGTTCCATGCAAGTTTAACATCTCATTATTAATAAGGTTTTGTAACCTTTACGTATAATTTTGTGATAAAATGTAACTAACTATACACTGATACCGTACTTCAAGAATGCCAGGATCCCTGATTAGTCCACATTAGCTGCTGCAGTGATGGCCGAGGGATAGCACTTCAGCACATCTGACTCTGCTCTGCACAACATAATGATGATTTTATGTGCAGGCCTGTTGGTTAGCTGTATCCCAGGGTTTCAGAGGCAAGCGTTCACCTGCTACTGCTAATTCATGTTATTTCTGTGGATTAATACAGGGATAGGTAAGGAACGGGTCCAGGATATAGCGGGAATACTGACTTGGGTTGGTGCCGAAGGGGAGCGAAGGCACGGTGCGGACAAGGCATCGCTGAGAGCTGCAAGAGGGGCCCCGGGGGATGTGGAGAGGCAGCAGCAACCCCGGCTCTGCCCTGAGATGGGAGCTCTTGGGTTTGTTCAACTGCATGTGAAAACGCTGGGATTCTCCTAACTGCTCCTCTCCAGGAAGGGTAAGATGCCTGTGTGCAGAAATGGCAGCAGCAGAAATTCAGTCCCCAGATTAGCCCTGGATGAGAACTGGAGAGTGAGATGGAAGAAGCAGCTCCATGCATCAAATTAGGAAATTGCAAGAAAGCTTATCCCTACAATTTTAAAGCATAAAATGTTCTGTCTGTGCTTCCTGAATGCCTCCAGCTCCCAGGGCAGGCTAGGACATTTGCTCATATATTGAAGGAAGCACTTGCTGCCGGACTCTTGACTATCTTGAGAATGGTTGTAAGATATTTCGGCCCCAGAACTGACTGCAGCTTACCAGAGAGCTGCCCCAGCCAGGTGGACACAAAGCAAGTCACAAAGCTGCCCCAGCTCTGTGGCAAAGCAGCCAGCTGCAGCCGGCCTGGTGAGTGTACAGAGGGGTCTCCTGGACTAGTTGCATCACTTCAGTACACTGAGGCAGGGGTTTTGGTCAAGTGAAGGGATGTCACATACTTTAAGCCACTTTTCTAGCAGTCCTGCAGCAGCTGTCCTTAACCCAAACCCCAAGAGATCAGTGCACCATCAGTCTGGCACACAGAAATATTTTTAGATTCATTGAGACTTTTAATAAGAAAGAAAAATCAGGATTCTCATGTTCTTCATGAGCATTGAACGGAAATACAGATTTTTTTTCTCTTCCTTCTTTTAGATAACAATAAGCAAATTAGCGTTATTGAGACTTTCCTGTTTGCAAGCAGCACTCCAATTTGACAGCCTGATTTAGTGAAATCTCCTGTTTGCCCCTTGCCCACCGTGGAGCAAGGACCAGGCTCCCCTGCCACCATGCCATGGCCTCGCAGGGTGACCCTGGGAAAGTCACTTCACCCCCTTCCAGGATTTCTTCCTCTCCATGCTGGCAGGGGGGAGCATCGATTCCCCCGAGGGTCTGAGTGCCTGTCACCCTGCACTGCCTGGCTCAGCACCGAGGCACTGCATTCCCCGCTGTGCGCCTTAGCCCAGGCTTCCCAGCGCTGGAGCTGAGAGTCTAACCACGCCAAGGCGGTCTTGAATTTCTCCTTGAGGCAGCTGGAGTTGCATGTAGTGAAAAACATCAATATCGGAGAACCTAAAACAAATCCAATCCTGTTTTCAGAGAAAACTTCTTGGAAATACTACTTATGTGCTATTAAAGTAGTCACAAGCGAGCTTTCCTTTTGCTCCAGAAACGTGCCTCACCCCTGATGTGACTTACAGCGGTCACTTATGTGGTAATAACCTGCTTTATTCACTGTTCCCAAGGACTCTTGTCCTCTTTGCAGAAATTGCCAACAAGGTCACCGCTTCCGTTAATTGTGACTGTGTTTATTGTAAGACGGAGGTGGCTCCAAATGACTAAGAATGAAAACTCCTCCCATATCATTCCTGCTGTCAAACACCAGTGACGAACATTTGCAATGAAGCAAATGAAAGTGGGTTGTAAAATACACCACATTACAAGTTTGATAGATATCCTAATGAATAATTTCCCCCGCTGTTCAACTCTGTTTCCATTAGCAATTCCTTAATTAATTTTGTCTCCTAGCACGGCAGACTTTTGCTTAATGTTGTGGAGACAGCAGTTGCTTTGGTAGAGAAGATCAGCTGGACAGATGATCAGCTGGAGGATTATCAGATCTCTGGTGCTCTTTTTCTGCTGCCAGTCATTTCCAAAAGCATAGTTCTCTCCTGTTTCAAGTTTGGGATGAAACTCTGAACTTTTGGTTACCTGTTGTGGCTAACCTTGACCAGTGACAATTTTAATGATGTCTTTTCAGCTTGGTGAAAGCATCTTGCTATCCTTGACATAGCACTGAGCAGGGAGAAAGTCTTGGAGATGAGATGTCAGTTATTTGAAGGCAGGACTGTGTTTGGCAGTTGTAAACATTCTGCATTGGTAATGTGCTGTCTGGGCCTGGTTTTAATAAAGGCTGAAAGTAGGTGAACGTGTGGTCTCCCTCTGGCCTGTGGTGGAAGGAGGAGGCTTTCAGTTTGTCAAAACACATTTCAGTGTTCACAGGATGAGCCAATAATTCAGAGTGTCTGACACCTCACCTTCCTTTATCACCAAACCGATATCCTTGATCACGGACGGCTGCAATTAGTCCCCAGAGCACTGATAGTACATGATGAACGCTGTGGCTTTTGCCTTCCGAAAGGACAATACTGTGCCTCCATAATTCCTCTTGGGATTTTCCAGCTTTGAAGCCTTTGTCAGCTAACCTTAGATATACAAGCTGTCTAGGGAAGTTATTGATTCCTCTCGTCTCCACCTCCCTGCCTCTCTTCTCAGTTAGGCTGATTTATAGGAATTTTGGTAGGAACCACTAAAAACCTGGCAGAGCTTATTAATTTGTGAATCTTTTGAAGATTTCCCTCTTTGCAGAGACCATCTGTTTGCCTGAGCGTTATTTTTGCAGCTACCAAATCAGGTTTGCAAGACTCTCACCTTCTTCTCCTCAAACCCAACACTTCATACGGTAATATTTACATTCAGGGTTCGATACTCTTTTTTCCACCAGATCTGTGCAGAGCAAATGCAGCTACACTCAGCTGTGCAAGACTCAGTCTTAATCCCACTGAAATAAACAGCAATAATGCCATTAAAACCAGAAGCAGCAAGATCACATTGAATTGTATAATTTTTCTTGGCTTTTTATGTTCACCAGGAGACTACTCAGTAACGCCTAGAACATTTGCAGAGGGGACTGCCATTAACACTAATTGCAGCTGTGCATGAAAATCTGCCATATATCGATGGGAAAACGGCCTCAGCCTCAGTTCCCCTGCGCTGGGTGACTCCTGCAGCGCTGCCAGCGAAGAACCACTTGTGTTTATCAGCAGATGCCGAAAGCTGGGCTCACGCTGTCGTGCTCACCTTCTCTCCATCCTTGTGTAAATGCATTTCACTTGAGTGCTAGGGCAGGCTCATTTTGATACCTGGTGTGTCAGGAGACATTGCCAGCAACAACTGCGACAGCTCAGAAGCCAGTTTTGTCTTTCGGATGTAGTTTTTCTATTTCCTCATATAATTTCAATGGCCTTTCATAACTCCTCCCCAGAGAATGCAACTGCTTACAAATTAGATGAGACTAAAATGCCACTGAGATTCAGACTATCCACTCATTTCTTCTTTAAGATAAATCCTCTTCCAAGTCTTTGATCTTCTTATTTTATTTACCGTATATCTGCACATTCGCATAAAATGTTTTCTCTGCGAGCCAGCAATTATCACTGGTAAGGTTCACATTTCTTGGAGATAGCTGGAATTTCTCCCCCATTTTCTCTTTGAATGTGCAAAATTACTTTCCTTGCTGCTGGATTGGTGTCACCTGACGTAGTTAATCTTCTAATCTTCTCTCTGGGGTGACATCAGAGGAGATGATGGAGACGTTTCTTTTCTTGAATACAAAGCTCAGATTCAATTGTGACTAGTGAAAATCCTGTTAATAAAATAATAATAAAAAACAGATTAGTGCAAAATTATGATATACCTCGTTATTTTGGGGGGCTGCTATTACTTTTGTATTTGTTGTTTCCTGGAGGACTGTTTTAGCTGTCAGCTGTATCTTGCCTTTTTTCACTTGCTTTCCCTTCACTGGAGGCACCCTCATGAGATCCTATCAGTGCATCAGCTTCTCTGGTGATTGCATTATTACACTCCCCATCCATCAAGTTGAAATGTGAACAGAATGTGTCAGAAAACAATAATGAAATAAAATCCCGATTATTGGGACTTGCTGGGTGCTTGACTTCCAGTCTGAGCCTGGTTGCTTTCCTCAGGGCAGGCTTCTGCTGATCGCCGTGCAGAGGTTCAGGCCCATCTGACCAGCAGCTCTGGAGTCATTTCTCTGCTGCACGTGCACGTGGCACAGCATCCCACAGACTCTGGATGTGGCCCGCTGGTCCCATAGGTGCGGCCGGGAACACACCGAGGCCCCCCCAGTGACTCAGAAGATGTGGGGCTGGCAGTGGGGCGGGTGGTGGCTGGCCAGCGTGGTCCCCTCTTGCTTCTCTGCACTTTATCTGGGTGCAATTCAACCGCTGTGGTTAATTTTACCCCTTACACTAGAGGACAGAAAGGCCTGTGCTATTCCCACCAGCCGCAGGGCTTTTCAAGGGGGGAAAACCAGTCTTTTTGCTAACAAATTCCTAACCGTGACTCCCAAAGGAAAATAGCAGTAGAAGCAAAAGACTTAAAGCATGTGCTGAATTTACTCAGCTCGTCTGTCTGTGCTGGGGGGAAAGTTTAGCTTGTCTGAGTGTGGGTCGTGCTCCAGAACCGTCCCAGTGCCCGGGGACCGGCCCCGCCTGCAGGACTGTGTTTTGGGCTCTTCAGTGCTCTGAGAGAAGGTCACCCATGTCCTGATGCCAACCTGCTTATATCAGCACGCAGTTTCTCTCCTAGCCCTATCCCTCCCCTCCCCCTGCCCAGGCTGGGAATCCTCCCGTACCCAACAGGCAGAAATCTCTTCACACGGCAGGAAAAAACCCAAGGGAATTTGCATAAATTAGAAGGGAGAAGCGCAGTTCAGCCATTCTCTATTTAAACTGCATGGAAATCACACTGATGTGAGATATAAGTGCCTGCCGAAGCGGGCAATAAGGCGCTTGCTTCAATCTCATGGAAAATTGCAGATTTAATAATCAGATCTGACTTGGTTAGCTAAAGAAACTGTTCTCGCTTCTCGTGATTTCTCTCTGCCAGGAGAGAGAAAGGCAGAGGGAAGGAGAACAATTCATCCGTGCTCCCACAGCGGTGACAAGCTTAGCAAAGCCCTTCCACCAGTAATGTTTGCAGGAGGCCGGCGTCTGGCAGGGCCTGACATCCCACAGTGAGAAGTGCAGCTCCCTACTTTTCCTATGAGGTTTGAGTGAGACTGGCTCCATCCGTGGCTGAGTGAGAGGTGAGTCAGCAATAACAAAAGCCCTGGTGCAGCTGGGAGGCTTTGGGTGGATCTGGCTCTAGGCATGGTCAGATGCCTGAGCCCGTCAGGTTGTGGGGAAAATTATGACCCCCCATGGGATTTAAAATCTTAAAGTCCAGATTTTCCAAGGCATTTAGGCACTTAGATCAGGAGCATAATAGGACGTGTAAACATCTAGGTTAGAAACTAAGCCCTGCTACCTGTCTTACTCATGTAGGTGACAGTATTTGGGCACTAAGGTGACTCTGTACTTGTACTGTTGTAGGTGCCCTGCACCCAGGTTTCCTCACATATGTCCTCTTTCCACAAGCATACCAGCTCAGCTCCAGGTTCTTGGTATCTCAAAAGCCCTTTGCACAGTCCAGGCTGTGGGTTATCTGCAGGATTTGTGGCATAAACAGCAAACAAGACATTTATATTTCTTCCTGGAAAGCTCCAGAGAGAAGTAGGGCCACTCTAGCAAGAGCTTAAGTATTTCAAGATAAATAAGGATGATGCAACTGTCTTCTGCAAACAGGAGACAAAATGAGTCCAGCCAAACCTTCTTAGGAAACACTGCAGTGACTTCCTTTCATACATTACATTTACCATCCCACTCATGGTATTCGTCATGGATTTTATACAGAGGACTATCTGTCGGGTAGTAGTATGAAGCAGACAGATTCATGACCAGTTCTCACTGTGTGCTGAGGGATAAGCATCCTTCAGGTCCCTTGGAAAGCCCAAGTGAGAGCAGTTATTGACAGACATTTCGCACATTAGTTTAATGCCTCCTAAAATAATATGTGCTTTACTTCTCACCTTTTATTGTTTAGTTCAATTTTTGGCTTTTGTATTTTTTGCCATCACAGCCACCAGGTTTGTTCATAAATTCCCCAAACTTTCTCCTTTCAGACTTAAATTTTCCAGGCTTGGCCTTTCTCCAGGAGTAAGCATGGCTCTTTTCAGGCTGAGAAACCGGGCAAGTTAAAAGAAATGCTCAGTTTTACTCCAGAAAAAGTCTTATAACCTCCCCCAAACCGACATTATAACTAAAGTATCCAGGGATCAAAGCTAATTTTTTAAGTAAGTGGAGTAGTCCTCATCAAAGGAAGGTGTTCGTGAGTATCATTGTAAGCATTAGGTCTGGTTTGTTCAACTTTTGACCCCATGGATAACTTCATGCTTTAGCATTTCACTGAAGAGCTCTTCCAAGGCCAAATCCTAATAATGGCTCCGGCAGTCAAGCTCTTGCCAACTTTACTCTAATAGTTTAAGATGTATTTGTCGTTCCCCCTCAATCTTCTCTGCTGGCTTCTTTGCCCCTCTCCCGGAAGATGTTGACCCCCTGTAGCAGACCTGGCCAAGGATGACGTAACAGGGGTGACTGAGGCGAAGGTTTCTTAAATTGCTCTGGAGGACGAGTTAGAGCGAAGACACCAGTCTGTGATTTGGCATGCCTTCACTGCAGGCACTTGTCCAGCTCTGCTGGAGGGCTCCAACCTTCAGCGGAGGAGCACCAGCACACAGCTGTGAGAGGTACCTTCAAAATCAGCTGCAGCTGTTTGCTCTGTGAATACAAGTAAGAATGGTGAGCCCTTGATCCTGCAAATACTCAGGCATGTGTTTAACTTTGTAACTGTGAGTAGTTCCAGGAACGTCAGTGGGGCTTGAAGTTAAATTGGCACATAAATGCTTGCAGAACTGGGAGCCTGCGTTTGCAGGATTGAGCTAAGAAAGCTTTGATTCACACACGTTGGAGCAATATGTTTCTGCAGCGAAATTGCACTGGAAGAAAAGTCCTCTGGTCTGGTTTAGGCCTTCTTCCCTTCCCAGACGCGTACTGAGATTAAGACCAGACATCTCCACGTCTCCCTACCTTCCAGAATAGCTGGAGACCCCTCCTTGAGTCTGTGGGCGGCAGCAGGATGGAGAGGCTGAGCATGGTGCCCTGCACTTCTCCTTGTACAGCCTCTTTGGCAAAGAGCACAGCCTGAGGCTCTCTTTCTCCCCGGAGCCACCGTCCAGGTGAGCCTTACACCAGCGAACATCCCCGTGCTGCTGCATGAGCAGACCTAGAAGCACCCACTGACAAGGGCTGTCCCTGGCAGGATGATGCCAACAGATCTTCATGCTGGCAAACCCCAGTAGCCACGGGACGCCCCCGGCCCCGCTCACCCGACCCCGTGCAGGCAACCCAAGGGGTGGTTTTGGGAACATGTAACTGTCTACATTTGCAGCTATTTTAGCTTCTTAGTCACCGGCCTGACATCCTGAATTGAATCCATGGCTAGCTATGCTGCTGAGTAACCAGCAGAGTATTAAAAGGCTTCTCTTCAGAGAGAAAGCAGGTAGAGCCAGCAGTGTCAGCCTTTGGGTGCTTAGACTGAAGCCTCGAAGTAAAGCCAGCCTAAATTTTTCAGAGGTGCTGAGCACGCTGAGCTCCTAGTATACTTCATGTAAATTAAACCTTTTTTTCTTCAAGGCATTTTGAAGAAAGGTGTCCCCTGGTGCTCCGATGGCTCATTTCTCCAAAGGGCTGTGTCTGGCCACAGGGTCTGGAAGCAGTTCCCAGAGCCCCTCCATAGACACCCCCCTTGCCTCTCTCTCCTCCCAGCACTCACACTGGTTCTGGGTCTGAAACCCCAACATTTGTAAAGGGCTCAGACACTAAAAGTCTGTGTCTGGTAAAGCCCAGGCTGTCCCTGACTGTTCCCGGGGAGAAAAAGTGGCAGCCAACCACCCCCCCTGGGTGCCGAGGGCACCCACCAGGTCCCGCACATCTCTCTGCCAAGCCCACCGTGGCTCTAACGCTGCCAGAGCCTTCGCCTGCACTTCATTAAGGTACCTAATGAACACACCAGTGTGCAGGGGTACCCTCTACTGACTGCACTGGTCTGGAAATCTCATACCAAGCCAATCCCACATAAACATTTCCAAAGATTAAAAAAATGAGTTGTAGGAGCAGCCACAAAATGCTCCACTAAGGCAGCATTAAAGCGGCATATTTTAAGCAAGCAAAAGTCATGAAGTTACAGAGAAATCTGCACTCACAATAGTATCATACCATGAAGCAGCCTTTAGTAACAGTGTCGCAAAAACTATTTCTCACATATTACAGTATAAACAGAAGGTCATTTTTTTTCTGTTGCCCTTAAACAGATACACCCTGGCTCCTGCCCCCCCTTCAGCAGCAAGTATTTCTGCTTGGACCCTTATTTAACCTGCAGACCGAGAAGGTACAGAACAAGATGTCAGAGCATACCCTCCAGCCCACCACCCCCCCGCAGCCCCCCCCGGGAAGCAGGAGTGCCCCGGCGGTGCGGCTCCCACCACCAACCCCACCGCACAGCAATTAGCCCGGTTCTCCAGCACAGATTTGCAGCTTAGCTCTTAAAAGCCGTTTCATAAATATTCGATGGCCTTTCCGACAGGGTAATGTGCTTCTGTGACATTAAAGAGGAAACTCTGCGAAGGGGAGGGATGACAACAAATTTATCCACCAATAGCACACTCTTTTGGCACAAAAGCACATTCTTATCTTTACATCCCATAATGAGAAGGCAGGGACGGGACTGTTGCTACAGCTCTCTGGGTGGGTAGATGTACAGTGTAAGAGAAGGGTGGCTGTAAATTGTTAGATATTTTCCCCCCCCCGCCTTTGCAAGCAGAAGGACCCGTGCTTGTGTTCCTGCTGTGGTTTTCCTAAGCCCCCGGTGAGGAGGACTTCTCGCACGATGTCAGACTGCGAGGGACTGCCTGTGGGTAAGCGCCAGATTTATATTTACCCCGGTGTCCTGCCGACTAGTTCACATTCTCAGATTGCAAAGTCACACGCGAAGCCGCTTGCTTTCGAAGGGAGCCGGAGCTGCGGCAGGGAGAGGAGAAACTCCCTGCAACCACTGCAGATCCTGGTGCGGTTCCTTACGAGTCCGCGGCGGAGGGCTGGCGCGGGTGGTAGTGCCTGGTTTTTCTCTAAAGGCGCAGGGGCTGGATAGGACGAAGGGTTCGGTAATTCAGGCAGATGGTCCGAAGTGTCTGTGTCCGGAGAGATGACGGTATCGATGTGCGTTATCGAGCTCGTGAAGGAGAGTTTCTGCAGATGGGTCCTGCAGGACCAAGTGCGCCGTGTATGTGTCCTGTTCATGCCTTGATAAACCTTCCCGGATGGTAACGGACACAGCAAGGGCAGATAAATGTAATGCAAAGGCTTTATTTGCTGAAAGGAAACAGAAATGTACCTTATTTTCAAAATAAGCGCCTTACCTGTTTTGCCAATATCTGGGAAGGAGTCCTTTGCTAGCACTTATGGCTGTATATGTCAAACTTCACTGAGCAGGAGAGCACGTCAGCAAGAAGCATGTTTCTCAGCTGTTTTTTTTAAACTTCTATAGGAATTGTAAATACTCACTAGACTGTCTGCACAAAAGGAAACTCTTGTCAAAATGCTAGAGTAATTCTCTGCCAAGGCATTTTGCTAATAAAGAGATGGACCATTGAAAACATCTTTTTTTTCTTTTTTCCTTTTGCCATGGCAAGCATTTCTCTTTTCACATATGCATATACACATATATAGATACACATACTGTGTAGCACTCATGCTTCACTGGCCTGTGAAGGCTGTGTGCCAGAGATGAGGATCTGGGCTAAAAAGTGGGTCTGGAGAAGGAGAAGGCTGCTGCAGTGCTTTTTTTTCCTGCTCTCTCTGCTTCCATTTTACAAAAACAATGCCCAAGTCCAAAATGCGCACTCAAAACCAGAGTGGAAAAATATAAATTATGTATACAGTGCAGAGCGAACGCACCATGCGCAATTCCCTGTGCCATTGCTATCGTTGCCTGAAGAGAGGAGAGATGAAGATGAATATTTCCTGCTTACTTTCTCAAAGGGCTGATCTGTTAACCAGAAAAGCTTCCCTTCTTCAGGCTTTGATTTTAAGGGCCTGACCTCAGTTTGCTTGTTAAGCACTCTGAGTTGAGGGTGGGATATTTCAGGGCGACAGTGACAGTATTTAGCTGGCATCTGATATTAATGATGAAACTGATATTGAGCATGCATGGCATGTTGTGTGCAGAACTTACTGATATCTCAATTACCTTTGCTGCTGAAAGGACCTAGGAGGTTTCCTCCAGAAAAGCATTTGTAGATGCACGATTTGAGGGAAGGAAGCAGTTTGTTATGGGCAGGAATGACAAGTAAAGATAAAGTGACGTTCAGATGCGGACGTGGATCAGAAATGTGCCAGCATACGCAGAGGAAATGTTCGTTTCTCTCTGTTCCCCCAATAATCCTCCCACGTCCCCCAGCCGGAGCTGGCCCTGCCTCCGCCGCTCTGCCCCGCACCGGGCACAGATAACCGGTCACAGACGAGTGGGCACCCGCTGCACGGACCTTGCGTGGTTTTCTGGTTCATGTTTGGGTAGAAGTGTGTGTGCTTATATAAATATATACAAAACCAGTGCTGGAGGTAGAAATGGTGGCCCTCCTCTGCAGTTATTAAGCAATTTTAGTGAATTAGTTGCTGACAGCTTGCTTTTCATGTCAAAGTATTTTGAAATCAAGTCATTCTCTTTGTGGTTATTGCTCTTTTACTAGCTAGTTCAGATTTTAAAACTTTAGCAGTAAAAAATCCATAAAAAGAGTTGCGAAAAATCAGCATCAAACTTTCTAAAATAATGATTAGTGTCCACTAGTGCAGAAATACCACTTTGCCGGATCCAATGAACATAGCAAGGCTGGCATTGTACTTTTAAAATCCTTGGTTTTGAATGCAGCCACATAATATAGCTGCAAAGAAGTTGTTGCAGTGACAGCTATCATTAGCACCGCAATGTGGCTAGGATCCAGAGTCCTGCTTATAACACAAACCATACAGAAGTATACATGCGTCCATGTATACACATGCACACAGCTATAAATAAGTTTAGCCAAAGCACAATATTAGTGTCAAGTGTATGTATTGCTTCACCATCCTCTTTGCAAAGGGTATGCCTTATGAACAACCTGGAGAACTGCAGTTTGTAGTTACAGTAAATTAATGCCAGAATTTTTAGACTGCTTTCAGCCTACACAAGAATGTCGCATGAACAGCTGTGTAATTGTTCCCTCGGACAAGCAACTCAGAGGGAACTGCTGAATACAATCTTTGAATTAAATAGCTGGATATGAATGGGTCGATATACCAATAATTTTTCAACAAGAAGCTTTATTCAGTAAGAGTATCCTACTTCTATGCTGGAAGTGGTTATGCAATTTTTCAGGATGAAAGCATTGGGTGCTTTTAAATCTCTGTTTTATGTTCAATTCCAGCATGGCTGCACCCTTTTGCTGATGTGGAATGGAAAATTAAACATGTGATGCAAACAAAGTTTTATTTTGTTGTTTGAATATAGCACAGAAGACATAAAAAAAGGATCCTAGATGTCAGACTGCAGATTATGTAAGCAAGCGTGCAGTTATTTTGGACTGTATTCATACCAAAAAAGGCACTTGAAAGCATCGCTATCAAAATGATCTATTAGTGAACAGAATTATAAAATTTACACTATTAATTTCCCATTGTAACACAGGGAGATAAAGAAAGAAAGATCAGTCACTTCAGGACAAATGCACTCCTATTTCTTTCTCATTAGCAATTATTGACATACTGATGCTATCCATTAGTGCCAGCTACATAGATTTCCTGTCATTCCTACATGCAGATAAAAGAAAACCACATCAATTATTTAAGTGCTTCCTCCTGTGTGTGTTATTTTTCTCTTGTAAGGAGACATAGTTCAGTCTCTGTACGACTGAACAGCTTTTCACACACCCAGCATTTTGATTAGGAATATATGAGTCATGATGGTTCTGGTTCTTAACACAATCCTTTTGACTTCAGAAAAACCTCTGAAGTCATTCAAAGGTTCTTAAAGTGGCTCTTTCCTTATTTCTTATTTCTTAATTCAGCCACAGACTGAGTTTGAATGGCATGGGTAACTTTTTCTGGATAATACCACTGCAGCAATAACACAAGGTACTTAGCAATAATAGATGAAGATTGTATTTCTGAAGAAGGAGTAGCTATTCAGATGCTGGGAGTCTCATATGTACATACTTTCTCTGTTATTTACTACAACAGGATTAAGAAGAGAAGATACAGAATTGATGTAGCTTGTTCTGCAGCAGGTGGCATGCGAATCTAACTGAATTTCCTTAAAATTCCTCCCAAACTTTTATTGGCCTCATTTCAATAGAGGAGGAAACAAGACCTTTCATCTGAAATATGTTCCTGACTCTTTAGCTAAATACTTCCTTTCAAAGCCAAAATTACACACTTCAAACATGTCTTTAAGACAGAGTGGAGCCAATTTGCTAAAATTGGTGTTTTCAGAATCAGGATATCCCAGAAACCTACAGGAATTTTGATTTCCTGAAATTCAGCACATATTCTGCACTGTCATCGGGAGTCCATTTAGCTCAGCCAGAGAGGCTGCTAGTGAGCGAGACCTCCATCTCCCACGCTGGGCTGTCTCTAAACAGCAGCTGGGAATAAAATACAGCACAAATATATTTTTGTAACAAAAAATCATTAGCAATGACTCAGCAGATGCATGAGCAGTACTCCTGTCAAATAAAATTGCCCCACTTTCACATACTCATATCAGAATAGGAGTATGCTTTAAATTAATCTTGCATCAGATTTGGTAAAAAATGTCT
Organism: Buteo buteo; assembly: GCF_964188355.1. NCBI lineage: Eukaryota > Metazoa > Chordata > Aves > Accipitriformes > Accipitridae > Buteo > Buteo buteo. Next base: position 14,430,769 of record NC_134176.1, on the reverse strand, counting down.
AGCTTTTTGCAGATAACTCCGTGTCCCCCTTAGGGCTTGAGCACCAGTTCTGCTTTGCAGTCTAGACCTTAGATAAAGGTCTTGACTCAGACACTAATGTTGCTGTGTGAGTGGTCCCACTGAATACTACTGTTTGCAGGGTGAGACCCTAAGTAAAAGGCAACACACTGAAATCGTCTTGCAGGATTGCTGTACAGACTGCACTTAGTGCTCTGGGATAAGCAGGGAAGCGGCAAGGTTTTTTCAGCATATCAACCCAGCTACCTGCTGCAGGTTAGGAGGGTAATGGCATGTCTTAAGCATCTCAAGAGAGTGGTCTGCAGCGTGAAGGACAGCTCCTGACCCCACTAAAATCACCAGCACTGACTTGTATGCTTGGAACTCCCCAGGAGCATCCCCCAGCCAGGGGAAGGTGAGGCCAGGGTGCTGGGGCTCCCATGCCCGCAGATCTAGCTTTGCACAGTGAGGCACAAGCAATCTTGCAGTCAGTACTCTTAGAAACAACGAAAAAAAGCCTATAAAGCTTTTGGCTTCGGGAAAGAAAGGTGTGAAGCCCGAATGAAGAGTGACTGTGAATGACTGCCGCTACAGCACTATCAATGAAGCTGTGCAGCCTTGCTCCGGTTGCTGGAGTTAGATGCCACTGCACATTGCCTGAAGTCTGTCTAGGGATTTCATCTGGAGTTCTATGAGTCCAGCCTTGCTCTTGGCTAACTTGCTAAATGCCACCGCAAAGTAATTTAAAGATGCTCTGCAGCTGCAATGGACATGGCTGAGTCAAACATCTTAAAGAGGGAAAGCAAAAATGTCTGACAGTCAGTATAAGTCCTCAAGAAAGAAGCATTTCCAAATGCCAGCATTTACCCCATTTAGAATCATAGAATTGTTTATGTTGGAAAGACATTTAAGATCATCAAGTCCAACCATTAACCTAGCACTGCCAAGTCCACCACTAAACCATGTCCCTAAGCACCACATCTACACGTCTTTTGAATGCCTCCAGGGATGGTGACTCAACCACTTCCCTGGGCAGCCTGTTCCGATGCTTGACAATCCTTTTGGTGAAGAAATTTTTCCTAATAGTGGGTTGTGCTCTTGCTTCAGCCACTGATTGATCCAGGCTCACTGGGGAAGACATCGTCTCTCTGCACGCTACTTTCCATAGGAGAGCATCCTATCCATGAAGCAGTTTCGTGTGGTTTAGCTGAAATCCCAGGGGATTTCCTGCAGCCCGCGTGGCTCCCTCCTGCTCTCCCCTCTTTTCCCAAGAGCTCTGTGCTGTGCTCCTCTGCCTGCTCAGGTGTGGGGTAAGCCCTGTCCCAGGGAGGGACAGCGAGGAAATCCCCACTGACTCCTGCCCTCTGCCTCCTGGCTCTCTGCCTGCTCCAGATCTATATAGAATCACAGAATCATTCAGGTTGGAAAAGACCTTTAAGATCATGGAGTCCAACCATAAACCTCACATTGCCAAGTCCACCACTAAACCATGTCCCTAAGTGCCACATCTACACGTCTTTTAAATACCTCCAGGGATGGCGACTCGACCACTTCCCTGCTTTTTCTCCTCCAAGGCTTTGCTTAGGAGTAAGCACAGACCCAGGAGCCCCGGCCCTGGCCCGCTGGCTCGGCAGCCCGGCTGGCCGCTCCTGCCCCAGCCGCCCGTGCTGGCTGCAGCGGCACGGCAGCGTGGGGCGACAAGCGATTTGGGTGAGTCAGGATGGGTGACACTGAGTGGTGTGTGTCCTGTGAGAGTCCATAGGCTGCATTTCGGAGGTTTATTGCAGCAGCGGGACACGGGTGTCCTGTCCCTGGGGCTTGGCAATTGTTAGGTGGGAGCTGACTACGTTCCAGGAGTGTCCTGAGCAAAGGCACAGGGTTAGGCTGCATCTTTACGGTCTGCATTTGAAGTGTAGCAGGTGAGATGTCCTTCTGTGGATTAGGCTAAATATTTGGCTGCCAGGCAGGCAGGGGCTGCGCCTAATCACTTGTGTTTCTAAAGCAAAATGGGAGTATGTGTGCTATGCACTACTGGGGCTCCAAGCGGGAGGTATTTGAGCTAGCAGAGACATAAACACCCATTTTCAGAAGTCTAAGTTTGCAGAAATGTACTGAAATCATATCTGGGAGTATAAAAGAGGATCCTTTCTCTTTTCTTTTCTTTTCTTTTCTTTTCTTTTCTTTTCTTTTCTTTTCTTTTCTTTTCTTTTCTTTTCTTTTCTTTTCTTTTCTTTTCTTTTCTTTTCTTTTCTTTTCTTGTGGGGGAGTGCTGAAGAAGGAGAGCTCTTTCAAGCAGTCATTAGAGACAGCTGAAGTTAGCATGAAAGTTTGCAGCTGGGATGCTGGTTGGGGAAACACAGAAGATGCCACATAGTTCCCAAGTGCTCCTCCTCTCCACTCCCACCACTGACAGGAGGATTTTGCTTATCTGTAGAAATAGTTGGAAGCTGTAGTTTGGCCCAGGGTCTGTGAGCAAGAGCACTTGCACAGGCTGTACAGCACATTTCTGAAGAGTCTTATTCCATGATGTTTACAGTAACTTAAGCATGCAAAAAGTAACTGATGTGTTTTTTCTCCTCCTCTCCTCCATGCCTCACAACATCTGCAGCATTTCCAACATAGTCTGTGTTAAGCCATCGGCATTTAGAAGCCATAATTGCATTTGCTTCTTGCTGTCGGGAGCCCTCTCGCTGCAGACCTGTTTTGCAGGCAGTAATTTAGAGGGTGGGGCACCCTTCCCTTATTTTGCCATTCAGACTCCAAATCAAATGCCCAGTTTGCCATCCCACGAGCCTGGTGAGTGCCCAGTCTCTCATCTACATATACAGTTTCTTCTCTGTCTCTGTCATTTCTTTCCTTATGGTCTGTGATCAGCTCCCTCACCACACACTAATGGCTTCCACAGTTCAATTTGTAGCATCCAGGATTACCTTAGATCTCAAACATCCTCTAAAACTCACCTAAAAGACTGGCGAGATCACCAAAATGCTTTCTTCCTTGTGGGAAAGAAACTCTGGGGCAGAGGAATGGGATCCTGACAAACGCCAGGTGCTGGGTATGGACCCGTTGACAGTGCCCAGGATCAGTTCCCCAAAGGAGTCCTGGGTTTCATGGAGCAGCTGAAGTCACCGTTGAGTCACTGGGGCACGTGGGGACTGGTCAGAGCTGCTCTTTGGTTCTGCACACGGTCTGTCAATCACAGAAATTGCTTTTGGAGGAAAAGCTCTGCAAGCCCTTGCTCAAATGACTCCAAACTGGGCTCAATAAATTGGCTGTGGCCTTTGACGAGTCACAACAAATTCCAAGAAGATTTAGGAAAGCACAGTGCTGTCCCCATCACAGATAACAGGGAGCATTTCACAGAGGTGCCAATGGCTCCTTCATCTCAGACAGCTCCTCCTGACCGCCCCGGCAGGACCGTCCCAGCACCCCGTCGCCGCTCTCAGTGCCGTTTGCGTGGCTCATGTTTCCATCACTTCAGAGCTCCTTGGGAGAGCAAAGGCTTTCACCCACATCAGCTGGTGTGAGGGCATGAAAGGAAGAGTTTGGAGAGATATTTGACAGGTTTAGGTCCAAAATCCCCTCATAAATCCATAGATACTACTTGCCAAACTTAGCATTTCACATAGTTCTCATCTATTTTGCAGATAAAAACATTTACTTGCTGCCTGCACAGCACTCGTGCACACTTACCCTTTGTGATGTGCTCTTTGTGGAGCTGCAGGATATGCTGTGGCTTTGCCAGTACCCCTCAATTTCACAGCACACTCAGAACACTTCCCAGTAACTAATAAAACTACCGTGAAAATGGTAAAATCCTTGCTGCTGCAACCAGCCGTGGGAGAGGACCCCCAGGGCCATTGGCTGGGGCATATTTGTGTGAGTTCACTCAGATGGGTACGATTGTTCCTGCTTCTCCCCGGAAGCTCTGATGAGAGAATGACCCTGCACTTCAGCAGCTCCATGTGTTGTAAAACCGTGTCAAACCCCAGCAGGCAGCCAGCTACCCAGGCAAGGGGTCTCCAGCCTGAAGCCAGGGTGGGGTGAAAACTCCTGTAGCTAAACAAGTTGACTGAAGAGGCCTTGCTGACACAACAAAGGAGTAAAAGCACACAAAAAAGACCCATGTGTGATATCTGAACACCTAAGTGTTATCCACAGATCCTCAAAAATCTACAAAGGTGACAGCAAGCTGAAGGTCTCAGGTTGTGCTTGATCATATCACAGGAATTAAGAAGGACCTAGCTTCAGGTTAAACTTAAAACTTTTGCATCTCCTGCTTCCCCCCCCAAGGGGAAGGAAGAGCTTTAGAAGCCTGATCCAGACCCCTTGGAGCCAAGAGAATCATAGAATCACAGAATGGTTTGCATTGGAAGAGACCTTAAAGATCGTCTAGTTGCAACCCCCCTGCCATGGGCAGGGACACCTTCCACTAGACCAGGTTGCCCAAAGCCCCGTCCAACCTGGCCTTGAACACTGCCAGGGATGGGGCATCCACAGTCTCTCTGGGCAACCTGTTCTGGTGCCTCACCACCCTTAGAGTAGAGTTTTTTCTTAATATCCTATCTAAATCTACCCTCTTTCAGTTTGAAACCATTACCCCTTGTCCTATCACTACACTCCCTGTTAAAGAGTCCCTCCCATCTTTCTTGTAAGCCCCCTTCAGGTACTGGAAGGCTGCTGTAAGGTCTCCCTGGAGCCTTCTCTTCTCCAGGCCGAACAACCCCAACTCTCTCAGCCTGTCCTCATAGGGGAGGTGCTCCAGCCCCCTGACCATCTTCATGGCCCTCCTCTGGACCCACTCAAGCAGGTCCACGTCTTCTGTTGCGGCACCAGAGCTGAACACAGCACTCCAGGTGGGGTGTCACCAAAGCAGAGTAGAGAGGGAGAATCACCTCCCTCGACCTGCTGGTCATGCTTGTTTTGATGCAGCCCAGAATGCGACTGGCTTTCTGGGCTGCGAGCGCACATTGCTGTCTCATATTCAATTTTTCATCCACCAATACCCCTAAGTCCTTCTCCGCAGGGCTGCTCTCAATCCACTCATTCCCCAGTCTGTATTTGTGCTTGGGACTGCCCTGACCCATGTGCAGGACCTTGCACTTGGCCTTATTCAACTTCATGAGTTTCACACAGGCCCACCTCTCAAGCCTGTCAAGGTCCCTCTGGATGGCATCCCTTCCCTCCAGCGTGTCGACCACAGCACACAGCTTGGTGTCATCAGCAAACTCGCTGAGGGTGCACTCGATCCCACTGGCCATGTCACCTACAAAGATGTTAAACAGCACCGGTCCCAGTACTGACCCCTGAGGAACGCCACTCAGCACTGCTCTCCACGCCGACATCGAGCCGTTGACCGCAACTCTTTTGAGTGCGGCCATCCAGCCAATTCCCTATCCACTGAGTGGTCCATCCATCAAATCCATGTCTCTCTAATTTAGAGACAAGGATGTGGTGCAGGACAGTGTCAAATGCTTTGCACACGTCCAGGTAGATGATATCCATTGCTCTTCCCTTATCCACCAATGCTGTAACCCCGTTGTTGAAGGCCACCAGATTTGTCAGGCATGATTTGCCCTTAGTGAAGCCATGTTGGCTGTCACCAATTACCTCCTTATTTTCCATGTGCCTTAGCATAGTTTCCAGGAGGATCTGCTCCACAATCTTGCCAGGCACACAGGTGAGACTGACTGGCCTGTCATTCCCCGGGTCTTCCTTTTTTCCCTTTTTAAAATTGGGGGTTATGTTTCCCCTTTTCCAGTCAGTGGGAACGTCGCTGGACTGCCACGACTTCTCAAATACGATGGATAGTGGGTTAGCCACTTCATCTGCCAGTTCCCTCAGGTCCCACAGATGCACCTCATCAGGTCCCATGGACTTGTGCACCTTCAGGTTCCTTAGATGGTCTCGAACCTGATCTTTTCCTACAGTGAGCAGTTTTCTATTCTCCAAGTCCCTGCCTTTGCCTTTGCCATCTGCCTTTGCATTCACTCCAATGAATTTGGATCACGAGTCTCTTAAAATCTCAGAAATATCTTTATCCACCTGAGCCACAGATACAGACTGTGGTTCGGTCAGCTCGGTTCTTCTTCTTGAGACAGACAGCCTGAGCCCTGTGCTGTGTGGCTGGTGAGGTTTGCTGGGTGAGACCTCACCAGCAAGCACTCTCTTGGTGCGTGGGAAGCACCGTGCATTAGTCATTCTTTCTCCCAGCATGATTATTCAGAGAAACATATTTATATTTGCACCTAATTAAAACTCAGTGACTGTTTTGTATTTCCCCTACTGAAACATTGCTAGATAGGACTTAGCAGTACGTCACAGCCACGTGTGTGGTATTACTCAGAGTTTATATATAAGGGACTGAGGCACAACAAGATTAAGCCAAGACCAGTTCCCACTCATATGGGTGTCTAATCCAAGAGGCTGAGGAGCTCTTCTTTCAGAGCACCCAGCACAGCACCATATTTCATATTTTCAAACTTCATTTGCAGATATGAGTGTTGGGCATGTCTGTAAATCAGGTCCACGGTCTCTGCTCTGGCACAAGGAGATGAGGAACATGTCATCAATGACCATTTGTGAAAAGTTTCGTTTCCACAGTTGCTCCGTGGAGCAACTCTTCTCTTTTCGAGAGCTGCTCTGCAGTTGAGGCACAGATGCAATCCAGTTCCCAGCAATACTTTTCAAGCTGACTTAGCCTGAAATCATCCTTGATCTTCCTGGAATTGCATTCCTTACCATGTTCAATATCTCTAACACATGAAGCTGTGATATGATAAACAGCTTATTGGAAACACTTGTGGCATAAAACACAAAATAATCTGACACCTCATAACTAGATCTTTAGCAATAAGTATACTTGTAATAATAACTTGATACTTTACCAATTGTTTGGAGATGCTCTACAGTGTTGATAGCCTCACACACAAGCATCTCTGATACCTGTCCACCCCAGGACACTAAATCTGTCATTTTCTACAGCTCTTCTATCACAGAGCAGAGGCTGCCAGGTTCATCCTGTTGCTACAACAGTCAGCTGGCCTTCTCACACCCATCTGACTTAGGCACGAGATTGCGATCCGTTTGTGCTGCAGGTACATGGACCGCATGTGGAAAGGATTTTGAGAAGGAAACTATTATTTCCTGCATCTATCGTAAATTCCAAATGGTATATTCAGGCATAACTGTTTGAAAACAGACAGTACACTGATGAAATAGAAGCAATTTCTCTGGGAAATTTCACCTAGATTGTTTGATTCATCTCAGTGCTGCCAACTCTTTGATGTTTAGCATGAGCCTCATAAGATTTGTTTTAATTTTTTTCTAAAGCCAGGTTTCTTGGGTCATGAGTTTTTGGGGGTTGTCAAGTTGTCTATGCACTGTCTGTTTTCACACAGTTAGCAACATATGAGGAGTCTTATGCCACTGGAGAGTGAGGATTTTTTTTCAAAGATGTTTTGGCCAGGTATTTAATCATCTAAGGCATAGGGAGAAGCATCATGTGGGAAAGTGTGAGTGAATGTGTAGTATCTGGAACAGATATGGAAGGCTGAGGCATACAATGCTCACATGTGTAGGCTGGAGAATAATATTTCTCTAACAAAAACTGTCTTTTTAAACACCAACCACATTTTTGCATGTTTTCATTTTGAGTCATTTAATGAAAAAATTGGAAAACTCCAGGGAAAGCATTCAATCTGCTGACAGTTTTTCACAGGAGGAGTGTTTGTTTTCTCAGCAAACTCCTCTCCTACAATTATTTGGTTTCTTCAGACCTTTAGGGAGCCTCCCCGCACATAAAGTAGCTGAAGAGTCTTTTTGCTGTCCTTTACTACTCCCTGCCTACTCTGACGTCCTATAAAGCAGGGGGAGTAAGAAGACAGCTTTTCAGTCTTCTCCCACTAAACTGGAAGGAGACTACCACTGAAAAGTGACCGGATGACACATTTTTGTCGAGGCATGATGAGTTTCCCTTCCCTACTGTAGGTGCTTCACTGCTCAGATCAATCAAAACATAACCGACACCAGTGAGGCTTCAGCACTGTTTTAGGCTCTGGAGATGCAGAAGGACCATCAGACCCTGAGCGTAAGCATCTGCCTGTCCCATGCGGCCATCGGGACCTCATTAGGACAGAGCCAGTTCCCGGAGCAGCACACGTGCTCCCGTGCCATGTCCCTCGCTCCTAAGGTCAGGTGTCCCTGCCGGGGAGAGGAGGCAGAGGAGCACCCCAAGGTGCACGAGAAAACTCACTACTCTATGGCTATGAGACACAATGGTAGCCAGGAGCCGAACGTCTCTGTTTTGTCCAAGGAGATACAGGATTAGAAAACACTCAGTTTTCCTAAATTGGTTTTACTTTCTCCCGCAGAAATGTGCCTCAAAGTTGACTGCAGGTTTAGCGTTTGTTTCCTTTTCCTGATGAAGTTCAGCAGCTGGGTTATCCTAGATAATGGTGCCAAATCTTTAAAGATTTCCTGTTCCGAGGCCATTGCTCTATTGACAATCTGCCTCGTTAATTAAGCTGCCTTCAGGGACAGAGGAGAACTGGAGGCAACTGGACGCTTTAATGAGTTCACGTGAAGGGCAAGACAAGGCTGTAGCGTGAGTCCATCCCAGCACGGCCCCGAGCCCGCCCAAACAGCTGTGTCTTTGCCGCTCAGAGCGCCTGCGTTCTCGGGAACGAGCTCGAACGGAGCTGTTTGGAGTGAGGAGCCGGCACAGGGAGATCAAATTTACTTTCCACTACTCGATGCGCTGCCTTGCCGCAGGCCAGGCTGTTTACAAGTTGGCTGCCTGGAGAACGCCTTGGAGCGAAGGCAGCTGGGCAGGCGTCCTCTAGTACAACTTCTCCAGGCTTGGTCTTGTTCCTCTGTGTGAAATCATTACTTGCGATGAGTCCCAGACCTCTCCTCTCAGCAGTTAATAGCATCTGATGAACCCAGGTACTTGAATTTCTGTGTGTTGATCTGGTGTCAAACATCTACAAAAGGTGTGGAAAATCAGCAGGAATGCTAGTTCTTCACTGAGCTTGGTCTACAGTCAGAGAGAGCCCTAGGTTTCTGCCCGGAGCTGGAAGTCAACTTTAGTTCACTAAAAGGTTATTAGATCCTTGTTTCTGCTTCCATTATTTCCCAAAAGCCACTTAGCAGAATTGAGTTACCTTCCTTGTCTAAATTCTCTGGCTACGGATGATGCTTGGCTGCCTTCTCTGTATTTTCAAGGCCTTATGCTAAATTTAGGCAAGGAGGAGAAATTTCTCCTCTGGACCTTCATTTTGTGGGTTACCCATTGACTGCTGTGGGCACAATGGGATCTAAAAATTCCACTTACTGCACAGCCACGTAGGTTTGGGCTAGGAAGACTGATTTCTTCTTTCTACCTACTGGAGCTCCACATGCCCTTCATGTGAATGGCACATGCCCTGTGCCCTGAAGGACGCTGATGCAGGTTTCCAAAGACTTTGGACCACCCCTTCCCTTCTTATATATTACCTTAGGCAAGTGCTTCTTAAAAATGGTCTCTCTTCAACTGCATATGTGGTTCTCAAGAGATCCTAAATAAGTGATGTCTTTGCTGCAGTACGGTGCTCCCCGGAGACACCCAGTCTGAGACCTCTCCAGCCCTTCCTCGGTTATTCCAGTCCTGCCCATCTGCTGCTGCCTTCCTTGCTCTGTCCGGCAGCAAGTCCTGGCAAAATACCTTGATTTTATCCAGAGATGGAATAGGAAGCATCAAAATACCAATCATAAGAGTTTATGTGAGTAAAGTTTTTGCATCTGAATACTCATGAAGTAGAAAGGCAAAAGTAATTTTCTGCTTGGAGTGAAGATCAGGAGAAATTTCTTTGTGCTTCTTAGAGGAAAGCATCTTCTACTATTTTCACATCTTTAATAAAGGCAGCTTTCTCCAATTCTTATGCAGCAAAGGTGGAATTCTATAAGTATCTGATGATGACCCAAACCACAATAGTGAAATATGAGCTACTTGCTCATGTCACTGAAATCTCAGAAGGGAATTACAGCCTTTAGCAGGGTTCATTTGAGGTATATTACTTAAGGTAATAGGGCTGGACAATCTCATTAAGATTTATTTCCACCTCATTTAAACATGGGTTCAAAAGTACAGCTGGAGCTGTACTGGCTTTATCTTTGGCTTATGAAAGAGATTGGAAAAAGACGTAAACAGAAAACACAGTCAATCGCTCAATTGGCTGGGCCAGGAGACTGCAGTATATAGCGAACACAGACTTGTGCCCAGCAGGCTTTGGGAGGTTGAGGAAATCAGAACAAACTTTTATCCTTATTATATTGCATAGGCTTTTTTTTTTCCCCTCCCACTGAATTTAAGAGATATTGCGTCATTCCAGGAAGGAGGGGGTAACACAAAACAATTGCCTCTGTTCTTCCCTAGTGGTAGTTCATCATGCTCACTGGACTTGTTCCAGACCCAAATTTGTCCATACTCATTTGGGAAATGCATGGTTTATGAAAAATACATTTTCAAACGGTTCAGCTTGTGTTGCAGCTTCCCTAAGTAGTCTGAGATGTTTACAAAGCTTCCAGCTCATCGGGCTTGGCCTCCCCCAGATAATGATATGTGGCAACAGTAATCCTTCTATCACTCTCTAAGTGCTTGTTCTTGCTTCTGTTGAAGTCATCCATATTGTGGGTTATTTGGAAGCATTCATTTTCTCTGCTTCTTCAGTACAAAAGAAGCAGAGGATCTTTCCACCTGGGAGAGGAGAATTTGCTAGAGAGCAAATGCAGAAGCCCACTAAATTTGCTGCAGTGTCTTTCTGGTAGGTGGGAATAGATACACTCAGATGCTTCAAATGCTAGAGAGAGGCTGCACCTACCAGAAGAGACTTGTGGTGATCGTGGTCTGAAGCCCAGGGGCTTTGGGGATCAGACTCCCTGTGATCCACAGGCCAAGCTCTGGCTGCCAGCACCGTCCCACTCCTCTTACAGCAGGCGGCAGGGGGGGCATCCTCGGTCTCACCCTCACGGGAGGGTGGACTGCAGGGCTGCAGGGCTGGCACCGAGGGGGGCTTCAGCAGGCAGATGATGTGAACAGCAGAGGACATGACCTCAAGCACGTCCTTGGTGTTGCTTCCACAAGGCAACATACCCGAGCCCTTCAGTCTGTGAATGGATTTTCTTGTTTGGGCACAATCCATTGCACTCTCACCCTTCTCAGATTTGGCCCATCCTTTGTGGTTTACCAAACCCCAGGGTAAATTAACACATCCAGAGCCCCCTGGAGATACCAAGGCAGAGAAATGCATTTGGCCCCCTCCCACACTTTCTGAGAGGTTCAGCTGGGAAGTAGATCCAGCATCGCTGTTTTCTAAGTATGATTTCCTTGGCACTTCTTTGATGCATAAAAATGCACAATCGACACTGCCATGTAGGACAGGACTAAGATCTGCATGTTTGGAAGAAAACTAAGGGATTGAATAGAAAGAAAAATGGAGTCGGCAGTTCTAAGGACCCATCACCATAGTATCAAACCACTATTTACAAAACTTCTTTGTGAAGAAGTTTCCACAGGCTCTTTCCTTCAGTTTCAGTTAAACTCAACATAGTCACTGCTCTGGATTTAAACTCAGCTCTGAAAGGCCTGTAATCTAAACATGGAAACATTTAAGTCATGCGCTAAAACAAGAAAATGAAGCTGCTCGGTGCGATGAAGGGCCGCGTGAGGACCCCCAGGCTGGTCCTGGTGGAGCTGCAACAGCCCCATAGCACAGAGCAACACCCAGGGAAAACCCTCCTGCAAGCCCCAGAGCTGCTGTGCTGGGGGGGAAACCCCCTCTGCAAGCCCCAGAGCTGCTGTGCTGGGGGGGAAACCCTCCTGCAAGCCCCAGAGCTGCTGTGCCGGGGGGGAAACCCTCCTGCAAGCCCCAGAGCTGCCATCCTGGGAGCCTGAGGCTGGGCCAAAGCTAACAAGAGCTGCCCGGGCAGCTGGGCGAGCCAGGCTATCCCACGGCCCCTCTGCATCTCTGCAGCTGTGTTTCCAACGCTGCCCGGGGCATCCGTGCACTACGATCTCTCGTATGATGTAGGTGTGCTCCAGCCTGAAAGCATCGGAGTAAAACCCCATCTGTTTTCAGTGGCTGAGTTGTGTGAAACAGTTCAGACTCTGGTACGAAGTGGGAAAAAATTAATTGGGTATTCAAACTTCATTCTGTTTTAATCTGGAATTATTAAGGACATTTATATTTTTAAACACAATGTTTAACCTGACAGCATCCCATTAAAATGCTTTATATAAGCTCATTAGAAGCTTCTGTGCAGTATCATATTTATTGCAATTAGCAAATATCAGTGGCTCAGCTGAACTGCAAGATATTTTTTCTGTCCTGCTCCTCTTTTGTTCCTCCATCTCCTGCCTGTCATAACCTAAGCATAGCCTACATTAGATCCTTTCACACATCAGCCTTTCTGTCTGACAAGTCCTAAAGAAGGAGAAATAAAAAAAGGAAAAGGAATAGAAAATTAACCATTAGGAACCTCTGAGAAATCAAAAGAGCCTCTTAGATTAAGTCCCTCACCAGTGTCAGGGCTAGCAGCAGTGCCAGTGGCATTAGTGGCACTAAGTCACTTAATTCCAATATGATTCAGAATCATTTGTAGATATCAGCTTATTCAGAATAAATCCTCTTCCTCCCAGGTCTTTTGTTTGCCGTCTCTTTACAAGCTACGTTGCATATAAATGAACTCGTAAGACATGTGAAGGAGGGTTATATTTTCATTTGTACTGAAGTTTCATGCATGCAAATGCTACTGTAGAAATACTAGTAATGAATAGTATTAATAGTTAATGAATCCAATCCTTATTTTGGTTTTGTTTTGAATTTTTTGAGCCCTTACTCAGATATGAAATATGTAAAATGAAAGGGAGGTTTCCCTGAATAAGGACAGAGGCCCATTTTTAGAGATTCTTAGACCTTGCTCCAGTTAGTGGCAAAGGGTGGCCCAGCTGGCCTGTGTCCCAACCTGGATCTCACGGGATGGCTGGAATTTAGCCTCTGAGGTTTTTCATGGTTTGTGAGTGAATCACAGGCTGCTAAGCCGCTTCAAGCCCACAGGGAACTCAGGTTCCCGGGAAGGAGCAAAGGTTTGGGTACCCGCATCTCAGATCCTATCGTGAGCGCTGGAGCTCCAATATAAATGCCAGTTCAGACCTTTCAGCCCAACTTGCCACTTCTGTGTGTACCCACAAATGCTGGAGTCCTGACACTGCTGAGCAGATAAGCACTGCTGCTTATCCGACAGCTTCCTGAGAGGATTCAAATCCTCTAGCAGAGGGCATCCTAACTAACTGGGCTGGGACGTTGTGACCAGACGGCGTGGAGAAGCATTTAGGAAGCGGTGTAGAAATCAGTAGTAGCCCCTCCATGGCAGACCTCGACCCTTTCCTGAGCAGTGCCCTGGGGCTGCGCAGGGGAAGGGCTGACGGCTGGTCCTCTGCCAGGCTCCAGCCCCGCTTGGTTTGTCGGTGGTGCTTGATGTTAAGGCTCCTGCTGCCCTGTGTGCTAGCCTGCACTGCCTGGGCTTGATAGCTGGAAAAAAGTCCGATTTTTTACGAGGCTGTTAGAGGTTGGTTTTTTTTTCTGGAAAGGGGTTGAAATACAGGTGCCCATGAAGCTCACTTATTCACTTAACATTTATATAAAAATGCATCCAATCATTATCTTCTTTATTTGCAAAGAACTTACTGCAACAATGTCACATGTGGAGCAGCAGTCAGAAAAATGATTTTTCATTTACTGTAAACATCAAAACTGTCACATGAGGTTCAGAGATTAGAGTTTAGACAGTTCATTTTGGGGACTTGGGCAATGAAGGTCCATGTTTAAAGGAGACCCATTCTGCAGCTATTAATAGCCTAGATTTAAGGGCCTAATTCACAGATGTTTTCTAGTGCTGTTCTTTTCTGTTGGAGTTGCCTGGGTCTCTGTTTCTTTTCCCAGCTGATGTCCTTTCCTCCTAATGCCCTCCAGTGGGACAGCCTGTTGCTCCACCACTTGGAAATCAATCCCAGAGTATCTCTTGCAGGAGAGGTACTGCACGTGCTCACCACTGAATAAGCACAAACCCCTGAAGGCCATTGAATGGTGCTATCTGTCATTGCCACAAGCAGAAATTATCAGCTTCAAGATGCCTGGATGTATATGCACCCTGCGTCTGTCTCATTCCTCTTTTAAATCTTTTTATTGATTGCAGGGCCTTAGCTTGGTCTTACCCAGTTAGGACGGAACTTAGGTTCCTAAAAACTCAGGATCTCATCTATTATTTTTCTTTTAAATTGTTTTATCCAAACATGCATCAACTGACAAATGTATCTTTGTTCTGGCGTGTCTTGCACAAATGTAATCTTTATGGCATGTACTGGCTGAACTGAAAAATATCATTAATACCTACTTCCATCGCCTTTCCAGGAATGGATTTAGGACACAGTCTAGAGATTAATGCCTTGGCTGATAGTGAGGAGCATTAAGAGTGGGACTAAGATAGGGTCAGATTACATAAAAAGAGAAACACTAGCTGCAAAATCCACCACTATGCAGAAGAGAGCAGAATATCTCACGGATGAATTTATCAGTATTTCAGAGGTGGTCCGTCAGAGATGAAGCCAGCTACAGCACTACAAACTAGAGTCTGTGTTCCAGTTATGTTAGCTGTGATCTTGCACTAGCTGGTTCACAGAAAATTTGAAAAGGAGGAAAAATATTGTCTATAACCCCCATTGCCAAAGCAAATGTAAGCAGTATTATTTTCAGCTGCTTACTCATTCAGAGGGAGCCACAGCACATGAGTCTTGCTGTGCTTTTTGGCTGCTGGGAGCCAGCAGCTTTCCTCTTCGAGTGTGGAATTGTGCATGCCTGGCTCTTGAGGGAAAACAGGGATAAATCACAAGTTTGCCGATGTTGCCTTGCTAACGTGATGTATGTAGTCTAAGCATGTGCAGTATGGATCATGAACGAGCTGTTGGAAGGGAAAGCGTTTGGGGAAACTTTTACAAATGGGAAGACAAATATGCTGGTATGTCTTGTTGTGCTCAAATAAGGACACGTAGTATTATGTGCAGACTGCCTAAAGAAATCACTACCTTCATCAGTGGTAATGACATTTCCTAACAAAGACAGATTGTGTCTACAGAGAAAAATAAGAAAGGGGACTGCCAAATAATATCAGTGAAGGTATCAAGAAAATACTATTTTGTTGCCAAAAAAAATAATGACAATAAAATCTGGTTACGTGGCTTGTCTAAACTGAGGAGACTAAATATTCAGTAACTAAGTATCGCTACACAAAGGATTTATTTGTTATTCCCCAGTTATCCTACTGCAACTTAAATACCTCACAAAATGACTCTTAGCAGCAAAATTTAAAACCAGCTATATTTTATTAGTTATCAGCAAGTCCTTGCATCAAAAGATAAAAGATGTCAAACATGAGACCCCATTAGAAGAAAAAAAGAAAGAAAGAAATTTAAAAAGAAGGCAAGAGCCATTAATCACAGCATCCCAGATTCATTCCCTCTGGAGCCGGTGTTCATGGGCACACCGTGTAACGAGTGACGGTTTCAATCCTGGGAAAGGCCTGACTCGGCCATGTGCAGCTGAAGGGATGCTCTGGAGGAAAAGCAGGTTTGGGGTCCTCTGTGTTTGGGACTCATGTCAGTAACATCACTATACACCTGTTGCCCTGTTCTCTCACCTAAACCACATCTGATTTACCTGCCCTTCGCACTGGAGCAGACATAAAGAAACCCGTAGTGCAACTGAAGAAGCATTTTGTTCCCTCATTCTTCCTAGGGACTGTGATGGGTAGAGCTTGCCTACAAAAAAAGATGGGATAGTTCCAGAAATATAGTGATATTGTAACAGATACTAAAAAATCCAACAGCTCCAAACAGACCCTGTTTCAAGTTCAGAACGCCTATCAATAAGCTCAGTTATACACTCATAAACAGTCACTTGCACTACAAGGACATCACCAAAGGGCCCAATTTCATTTTCTCCCAATCCATGGCAATTTACAGGACAGTGATTTAAATCCTGGTCATCACCCTGACTGTGTATGTTTGGGGGATGGGGAGTTAAATCACACAAAGCTTTCTTTCTCACACGAAGCCTTCTTTAGCTGTACCTCAAGAAGTCATTCAGCGCAATTATTTATTACTTGCATAAATCAGAGCAACGCAAAGAGGTCTGCCACTGAAGTTTAACAGCATATTCTTGTTTCTGTTATTTTTCCAACATATCTAAC
Source organism: Buteo buteo (assembly GCF_964188355.1). Classification (NCBI taxonomy): domain Eukaryota; kingdom Metazoa; phylum Chordata; class Aves; order Accipitriformes; family Accipitridae; genus Buteo; species Buteo buteo. The sequence goes on along the minus strand of NC_134176.1, from coordinate 14,414,491 downwards.
CTGAGAAAGGGATGATTCCTTGGGTTTGTTTGTTGTTGTTTTTTGTTTGGTTTGGTTTTTTTGTAATGCTATATGCTCCCAGGGAAATAATAGACAGTGATTTATTTATGAAATTCCTAGAGCGGGAGGAAGTCATGCTTGGGTCTTGCTGCCATGGAGGGAGATAAATAGACTGTCCTACTATATTTAGCTAAAGAAGATATAACCCATAGGAAAACAGACTGAGCAAGACTGGAGAGACATATACAAGCTGGCACAGGAGATACTGAGCCAGAGAACAGACTGTTTAGATAGAGGCACTTATGGGTACTCCCCATCAACAAATGAATCATCGAGGGCATAACTGGCTATTTTTAGCAGCAGTGCCTACATTTCTTTTGCCTTTTACCTCAAGCAAACTGTGAAGCACTATATAGGAGCCACTAAAAATCCATACGGAGCAATGCTGGGCTTCCTTGTATGGATGGGCAGGGCTGAGCACCCTTGGCTTAGCTGTGCAGCAGGGCCCACAGACATATATATGTGTGTGCGTGTGTGTGTGTGTGTGTGCATCCATGCAGTGGTTCATTCTCCCAATGTGCGTTCTCATGTGGTGGGTAGAATGGGGGGCTCAGGCACCCTTTGTGCTGCCACCCCCCTGCTCCCATGCTTCCCCTCAGCTCTCCTGTGGGGATCAAGGAGATTGCGTCTTCTGATATCCTAGTCATTGCTCTGGGCAAAATCCTTTGACTTCAGCTCTGGGGATCATGATTTAATCCAATAATTTAGCCCAATAATGGAAACCGGTGGGTAACACAATATTTGTTTTTATCATTACATTCACCATTTGGAAGTAACGGGCTGCAAACCCCTTATGATTTGTGGCAGGGCATTCCATTAACGCATCTATAAAAAAGCAAAGATGTCTCCATTGACAGCACTTAACAATTTTCTCTATTACTTTGATGGCTATTCACTTTGAATGGAAAGTGCTTTTCCGCACCATTGAAGCATAGCTAGTATATAACCTTCGAGCACTCAGAAATGCTGAGATGCTACAAGAAGGAACACTGAAGAGAGCACACCCGCTCTTTGGCATGTGCTGCCTGGCTTCAGAGCCCGTACAGCTCACTGCCTGCAGTGCTCCTGCATCACGCACAGGTTGGGACAAAATGTGCCCCGTGGCATTGAGAGTGGAACAGAGCTATTTCATCTGCCTTCCGGTTTTTCATGATTACCAAGTGGATTTTACATTCAGTTCCTTGTATGAAATTGGTGGTAAAATCTACGCGGGTCTAAGCTTGTTTCAGAAGCCTTTATTGGATAGCAGAAACAGTGTGTACTCGTCTGGCGGTGGGGAATATAGAGGCTCTAAGTTGAGAGGTTGATGTTCAAATCCAGCAGATCAGCATAAAGCCCTCAGGATATTATTCTTGCTGCAATTACGAGTAACAGCTATCAGGAAAAGAAAGGGTAGGAGATTGCCATGTAGTGAATAGAAATGTTTCTCTTCAGTTGTTTGTATGAACACTGCAGACAAGGGTAAATTGTTGTTACTGTAGAGCTCTCAGTGACAAATTGAACCCCATCTGTGTCTCTAGCTGCCTCTAGCTTTTCCTTATGGGAGGCAGTGGTGGGTCATCAGTGTGGTTATTTTAAACTTGGTACAACAAAAAAGATCCTGATTTCAGAGCCTCCTTGTGTGACCTTTACTTATATTCACAAGTGTTTCTCACACAAACAAGCCCCAGTGATGTTGATGCAAATAGGTAGATGGTAGAGACAATTTCACTGTGACTGTTAGAGACTGGAGACGAGGAACAAAAGATCCTTTCTGAGAGCTGCCCATCCATCTCGAATGCTCTGACTCACTTTACCTCGTGTGGGACTGACTGCTTAGAAAAACCAACACTGCCATCTTTTTACCGTGTTTACAGGATCACAGCCTTAGGATACACAAAGCATTACTCACTTCAGCTGATTCCATTAATGCTGAAGACACAGGCTTGCACTTACTCTGTATGAGCTGTAGAAAAGGCTTCTGTATGAGAGGATTATGGCTACAGTTCAGATGCTCAACATTTGTTAGTAGAAATATTTCACAATGAAGCAATAGCATCATAAGAGCTTGCAATGCATCAGCATCTGCTTTGTTTCTTCTGTTAGAGTCTCCCTAATTTTTTTTTTTTTGTAAGACAATGAAGAAAATAAAAACTAATTGCTGCTGTTCTTGATTTTTACAAAACTAGTTACTTAGGAAATAGAGAAAAAAAATCTCAGGCTCAGTTGTACAACATAATCAAACTATTAGTGCAAAACGGCAATGCAATGCCATGTCAATGCAAGTGGTAAGCCGAGCAGATTTCTGATCGCCTGACATGTGCCTATCTGAGCATGCTTGCATGCAAACACAAACTCAGTCTGGCCTAAATCATACGAACTATGTTTTCTTGCATCAAAATATTTTCCGGTTCTGTGTGTTTCCAAATGTATCTATTTTATGCATTTCTGAGTATATAATGTGTGTTGCTTACAGTTGAAGCAGGTGTACCAGCTCTTCTCCTGTTTAAATCAGAGATGCTGTTGGATGGTTCAATGGATAGAAAAAGCACTTCTCCAGGTGGTGCCAGGTTTGAAAACCAAGCCCACACAAGGCATCCCACACAAGCCCTCCAAACTACAAATTCTTTTATTGCAGGATGTGTACTCTCCCTTTCCAGTGACCTTGCCATCCTAAGCGGGTTCTTATGACATCACCTTAATGCCATGGCTTAAAAACAGCTTAATTAATTTAGTGTCTATGCATTGCTGTCTGCTGCCATTGTAACCTTCACATAAATAAAAAGAAGATAAGGCACCCAGCTGCCTCTCATGCAGAACCCTTTGAGTCCTGGACATAACCCACCAGCTGCTTCGGGGGCATCACTGAGGAACATGAAGTCCATCCCTGAGGAACCAGCCCAGGCAGACCACAGTGGAGCACCAGAGTTCTGTGCAGGTCACTTGTTTCTTCCATTACTTAATTCCACATTGCCGTTGGCATGAGGATTACCTTGTATTTTATAGCAGCTGGGATTTTAACTCCATCTATAAAGTAATTAATTTTCCTTAAGTGTGATGGTGGCTTGGTGTTAAGTAGTAAGTAGACGGGGTTACTGCAATGATGTTTTCCGTGGTCTGGATATGATGCTGTAAGATAGCGTTTGTTTCTGTATTGTCTGATTTTAAATACCACACTACAGCAAGAAAAACTGTTCTGACTCAGTGCTGAGCTCTGAAGACCTCATAGACTTGTTTCTTTTTAAGTATTACCTGTTCATGGTCAGTGTTTTAGTGTGAGTTTAGAACAGAAAATAGCTTTCCTTTTCCTTCAGTACAGTCTGAAAAGTAGACAGGTGGCAGTAAAAAAAGGACTACAAATCTAAAGCAAGCTATAATGCCATTAATGGTTTAAGTTACTTTAATAAGAAGGGATTTGTTGCTTACCGTCTTGAGATTATACATAACTGTAGTTTCAGTCAGCAAGGAAAAAAACAAGATAAGCACTCAATACACCTGGTTTTAAATATATTTCATTTTCCTAAGTAGTAGACTTGTAGATCTTTTTATGTTACTCATTAGCTAACAAAACTAACCCCCATCCTGAGATCTAGCCAAGAAAATCCAGGATTGGAGTTCATACAGAGACTAATCTATGTAGATTAAATAGCTGTATTGTCTTTCTCCCTGCATTGTACAGCTTGGCAGCATAGCCCAAAACCAGATTTAAAAGAGAAGAATGTGTTGCATTTCTACCCAGCCCCAGAAACACCAGCTCTCCCGTACCAGGGGACAGGGACCGCTGTTTGCACATGGCAGTGACTCTGTGGTCTGCAGGTGTAATCCCGGGAGGTGCTGTAGGGGACTGCTGTACACTGCCAATGTCCCCAGCAGTCCTTCCCTTCACAGCGCTTGATCCCACAAAGCTGCCCGAGTCCAGCAATTGGCATCACAGCAGCCAACGGTATTATCTGAATTATGCATGTATCAAACCTGGGCTCTGCACAGCGAGAACAGGTTCAAAAACCCTTCTGACAGTCCCATCGCTGCACTATATAGCATGTGACTCATTAACTGTGAGCAGCTGAGGCAGCCCAGGTAGAAAGATGCTTTTGGAGCTGGCTGCTTTGTTCAGAGAGAGCTTTACAAAAATGTTAAGCTTGCTCTTGTGCAATAGGCTCATGCACAGTGAAGATGGAGGAGATCTGTTAAGGAGACAAGGCACTTCATCCTCGCACAAGCCAAGAGTAGGGCTGTGTCAGACATCTGGGAGCTATTGAAAGACAGGAATACAGTGAGATCTCTGAATCTATTTGAAACTATCCAGCTGGGAGGTTGAATGCCAGGGTTTGTGGAAGAGCAGGTATTTTTCCTTTCTATCAAAAATCTTTGAGAAGATCCTGGGTCATGTGTTGCCTGTAGTCTACAATAGATTGACTGAGGAATCCATCTTCATGGGTTCTTCTTTGTTCAAAATAAAGAGATAAGATAGAGAGATGTGGATAAATGATGCTACTTTTAATCCTACTGTTGGAGTTCACATTGCCCAGCATGTGCAGGAAGGGAACCCCCAGCGTGCCAGGCACCTAGGGGAGGTGGGGACGGTGGCTTTTGGAGGGTACCATGAAGCTGTGCAGGGAACAGTCATACTGGGTTGCCTCCTGCACATGTTCTGCTATCGACACTGAACCATGCGTGCACCCAGGCACTTCTCTGGCTTTTACTGCACACTGATCTTCTCCCCCCAGACATGTCATCCTCAAGATGTTTTTCCATCTCCTTTAATCAGATTAACCAGCTGCTCCTGCTCTCAGGACGCTGACTCTGTGGGATGGACTTCAGAACTTGGTCTGTCTCGCCTTCCTATTTACCCTCTCAACAGTTGTGTTCTCGAAGCAAGGGCATTGTGTCCAGCTTGACTTGCTGGGGCACCTATATTCTGTTTTCTGTGAGAGGGGCTCTTTTCATCCCCCTGGACACGCTGCATTGCACCTGTGTTCTCTCAAAAATGGGGCTCAAGGTGGTACCTTCCCTAGGGAGATGGCAGGGGCAGACCTGTCCCATCTGCTTTGGACTGGTATCATCTTCCAAAATATTTTAAGGGATGCTTGCTGGTAGAAATTAGTTTTTTATATCCCCCAGGGTGACATTAGGCACTGTGGGATGGTAGCAAGTGATTGAGTTGGTACCTCTGAAGAGGGCAAGCTGCCACCACAGTTGAAGCTCCTGCTTCTTAGCAAGGACATGGTGAGGAGCTAATTTGCTGTAAATAGGAAGCAAAATGGGTATGTGAAAATGACCATGAAGATTTCACATACATACATGGAGTCTGTTCTCTTACTCTGATTTTAAGATGACATATCTCTGGTGATGTAAGCCAAATTTGTCATTTGTGTCCACAATCCATATATAGCCCTAAATGTGTATGCAAGCCAATGAATGAATGTTTCCATTATTGTGTTCGCAGTCTGGAAAAAAGAACCCAGTAAACCTTTGAATAGCATCAAATATATCTAAACTAGAACATTAAAGGCTTTTCCATAAATACATGCATTTTGGGATGCCTGCTACTCTGTTCTTAAAAGAGAACCAGAGCTAATTGCCAATGAAATCAGCAGTCGCTGTACCAATCAGATGATCAGCAAACAGCTAACACAGTGTTTACAGGACAAAGTCTGGGCTTTGTTGTGCTCCGCAGCACCTAGAAGCAGTTGCCATCTCTACTTTTCTTACTGTTATTCTCCAAGATCTTCCAGCTTTACTGCAGCTGGACTTGTGAAGCAGTAATTACTATGAATATGCACGTACCTTCCCTCATAAATTATTTCTGACACATGTGTTTTAAGTAGGGCAACAAAAATATATGAACTAGACAGGCTATAATTGTTTGTGTGGAGTTATTTTTTGTGAAGTAACTTGGATTTGAATGTCAAGTATTTTTACTGTGGTATTCAGTACAGCACTAAAGTATTGATTTTGTCCCCCTGGACACTAAATACCATTTTTAATAGAAGTTTATTTCCATGGAGCTACTATCTGTGATGCTGTGTTGGTTGCTATATTGTTTCTACAACAAACAGTAGCTGCAGAAGAGGAGATAAAGTACCTGTACCTAGTTCCTACCCTGGCCATACCAGCACTGAAAGCATGAACTGGTTTACATTTACTGCACTAGTTTTGCATAGCTTTTGCACAGTTTTACATTTACTGTTTGGGTTTACATAGCCTTGCGCTTGCAGCACTGTGCTGCAGGTATATTTGCACGTTAGAAGGGCTGCATAAATGGTGATGTGGTCACTGCCCATTTGCCCTAATTACTAATGATAAAGCTGGTCTATTTTTTAAAAGGAAAAGTAGTATTAAGCTAGCTAGTGTACTGAAATACAACTGTCTATATTCAAGATTTTCTTTTTCCTAGAAATTATGAAGTTCAATATAAAGCTACTTATGAAAAAAGTGTATTTTTATCATTTCTTCCTCTAATAATCACTGAATATGGTTGTCAGAAACAAACAGTGAGACAGAAATGTTTTCATTTTATAGACTGAAAGGCCTTCTGGAAACATAGGCTTGTGTTGGAGCATTTCTCAGAAAATTTCTTTAGATCCATCTGTCAAAGGAAGATATTAAAACCGACGTTCTTTTATCTTTTTATATATTATGGGCCTAATTTGACAGCTTTTTCTCAAGCATATTTCCTGTTGTTTTCATTGCCCTTCTGAAACATAGATGATACCATGTAGGAACTCTCCCTGCTACATTTATTTACTATTTTTGGCTGATAAAATTTTCCACATCACAATTTCTAGGCTTATGAGCATTGGTATTTAGAGGTAACGACTCCTAAGTGTATTTGTGCTGACATACTATCAGCACCGGCTCAGAAATATTTCCACCTCACTCCATCTTCTATACTCATGTCACCCTGCCAAAATTCAAGTTTCTTTCATATTCTGATTTGTTTACTCCCTGTCTCTTTTTAGCATGCTTTGTTCCCAGATGGTGGGGCAGTGTGTCATTACGTTCCTAAAAAGTGCTCAGTCGACTGGGGTGGGAAGGAAGCTGGAAAGCCCTGGTAGCTTCTCTACCGCAGTACAAGGGAGCATCATGATGTCCTCCCTGCTGAATGGAGCCATACTATCAGCCTGAGCACATCACCTCATTTGAACTCTTACACTACATAGAATGAGGAAAGAGGTTTTAATTTATCCAAGAACATCCCCGTGAAAGGAGTTTTAAGTCATTTCACCGATTATGAAATCTCAGCCATGAAACTCTTATTCAGGCAGAACTATTGATGGGAAGATCCCTATTACAGCTAGAATATTTTTTCTCCTAATAACAATGAAAAACCTGCTACATATTATTACATTTTGAATGAGGGCTTCTATGCAGTAGAGTTTTAATGATCTGACTGTTGCCAAGTTTTGCTTTCAAAATCCCAGTGGAACATTTTTACCAGGCCTATTAGGTAATGCACACAACTTGTGGGCACAAATTCACTATCTCCTATTCAATGTCCTCGCGCTAGACCTTGCCAATGACACAAATGTTCTTTTTCCATAAATTCCATCAACCATGGTCTGGAAGCCATAGTTTTTGCTGTTCTGTTCATCTCTGCTTTGTATGCATTTGTTATAGCTGGTCATTACCCTTTAACAAAAAACTTTCTGTCTAATTTAGCGTCTCTTTAAAATAAAATTTCTGAGGCAAAGATCATTCTCTGCTGTGGGCCAGTTTTGACCCTTTTGTAAGTATCAGGAACATCTTCAGTATTTAAGATGGGAAATTTTGTATTGTCCTAACTAATGAATAAGGAAATATTTTTTTCCAAATCTCAGAACATGCCAGTTATACAGACTTTGCAATACTTCCTTCTTATAGCCTTATTTTCAATGGGATGGTTTACATTTTGTCAGGCCAAAAGTGGAAGTTTTAAAATTTATGAATCTTTCAAGTGCTACTTTTCATAGGGCATTAACCACTTTGTATTTTCCAAAGGTTTGAAGATCCCAGGGCCATAATAAATACATTTGACTCCAAACCAGTTTCATGGAAGTCTTGCCCTAAGAAAAGACGTAAACCTAATCAGTGACTGAAATCTGGGCTGACTCTCCAATCCTGAAATAAATGATTGCTATAGAGCGTCTCAGTTGGGATGGGAGCCTGAGGACACATCAGGGCTGCTGTCACTATTTAAGACTCCTGCTGCGAATCCTCTGCCAAGGAATGGCCAATTGATCTGTTTTAGCGGATCCTTTGGTCATTCCTGTTCTATTGCCTTTCTTTCAGTATCGCTTAAGAAACAGTCCCGTACTAACCAGAAGATTAATGACATCACCTAATTGGTTTTGCTATCCTTAGAGATGATGGGCCAAATTAATCCCAGTTAGAGCTCCATTAATCTTTATGGATTTACACCCAAGATTAATTTGTCCCCATGATACTAATCACTTGCTGTGTGGTCTGTGGAAAATCACTTAACTTTGCATGTTGGTTTTCCATCCCAGCTGGAAAATGGCGCAATAACTCTGAGTTCAGTGAAGACAAATGCTCCAAACACTCCTAGGATTGGTTAAAATGGAAGACATTTTTTAATAAAATGCACATTTTATTTCTGAATGTCAGTTTCAGTTTGCACTTGTTTTCTTGCTTCATAGTGAAGCTTGGGTAGACACATTTCCCTACAGGGGTATGGATGTGCCTGGGATTTATACTGAGTAAAGTCTTGGTACTGCAGAGTTTGGTGGGAATTTATGTGCTGATTATCCCAGGCCCAGGGTGTCACGCTTCAGGTTTTACAGAAGTCACACACACACACCCAGAGGCGGAATTTGGCCTTTCTCATTTCTGCTTCGTTTAGGCCAATTTCTACAGCTGTTCCCCAGCGCGAATCTCACTGAAGATAGCAGGAATTTTGCTTAAGTAAGGATTACAGGATTAATCCCTCTATCTCCACTCATGTTTATTTTGGCAGTCATTTAGATCGGCGATCTCCGGAGCTCCCTAGCTCAGGTTCTCGCCATTCTGCTCACAGATACGCATCTAAACGCGCCTCTCATGGATTAAAGTAGCAATTGCATTTACCAAGAGTCTTCTATATTTGCAGAAAAATGTTCTGGTAATGCCACCAATTAGATAAAACTGGGACTTCATGCAGAGAATAGAAAATAATCTGCTGATAAGGATTGCAGCAATTTATTTTAGCTGGGACCCATGCTAGAGGTGAATAACAAGCAATCCATCAGTTAGATGACAAAAAGTACACTTGAGTTTTACAACTCATTCCCTTTTAATAACCCCAGGCACTATTACTCAATCAGAAAATATGTGTGTTGAAATCTGTTCTTCTCTATTTATGCATATTTAATGTGTTCAATTGCCTTTATTAGCAAGTACATGTATAATAAAGAAGCTAAAGAATCGGTCATTGTAGTCTTTTCTGGTAGGAAACTATACAATAAGATTTAATGATCTTTGCAAAAAAGAAGGTGCAGTGTGTTCAGTAAAGAAATAATTATAGGGTTTTGGCATTTATTTGGTATAGCTTCTTTGAGCGATTTACAAATTACTATGTAAGAGCAAGTATTTTTCAGCTATACATTCTATTTTACAGCCAGTATTAGTTATTTCTTCTTGATTCTAGAAATATAAGAACTGTTTTACCTACTTCCTGGAATTCCAACAGACATGCTAAATATACACTGAAATCATTGTCAATTATTTATTTGAGTTGGCAAGGAAAAATATTTTTAAAGTTTAATGAAGCCAGCAGTGATACACAGTTTCATGTTGCTGAGCAACAATAGTGGTGGCCAGCATTTTTAAGGTAAAAGAATACAGTATAATCATGTTGATGCCTCAGGGCTCCGTTGTACCTCCCACAGTAAAACTCAGGGGAGCAGGATCAAAGGGCCAGCGGACTGCTTCAACTCACTGAATTTCTCATGAAGAAGCATCAACTTGCAGGTCAGGAGGGGAAGCTTGGGGACAGCCCCCAAACTCCACAGGTCCCAGAAAACCATGAGGAAAGAAGCTCTTGCCTCCTCCAGGGCAGAAATGATTGAAGGATTTGAGTAAATTGAAGGGGAAGCTTGAGAGGGATGTAGGAAAAAATTGAATGCTATAGAGAGTGTACTTAATCTGGTGCTTCTCAGAGTTCAAGGATAAAAAGACATTAAGCGAAGTAAAAGGCAGAACATAAATTTGATTAAAAGAAAGGCTTTTGCACAATGCATAATTGATCTGTGGGACTCACTACGTCAGAGTGCTACTGAGGCCAAAACCATAAAGTATTCAGAGAATGACTAGCACTAATACAGACCATGCAATCACCATTAGCTATATGAGGTAGAGTCTTTCTTAAAAAAAGGGAAATATATATATATATATATATATATATATATATATATGTATCTCTCCCCCTCTCTCTCTCTCTCTTCATGCTTCCTGGGGCCAAATAAATAAATAGAAAAACTGGGGAGAAGATTCTACTGAGGACAAGCTGTTTTATAAATGTCTGTTGTGTGGCAAGCTGAAGCCCATCTGGTACTGGGCCAGCCAGAACACAGATGTGAGTTAGCCTGGTAGCTCTTGCTCATGTGATGCTCTGTAGAGACGTCTCCCCGCGGGCTGGCTCTTGCCTTGGGCTACTTCCTTTGTATTCAGGACAAATCCCAGTTTGGTGGGACCAGGGTCAGTGAGACTGGAGACTTCATACAGGGGCTCCCACGAGCCTCTGTGGCTTCGCAAGTGAAAGGAGAAGCCTTCCCTCTAGGAAAGGCCACGGAAGTCACACACGGACTTGACTGAGTCTGTCCAAACACGTCCGTTACCGATAAACACAGTTCCAGCCGCATGGCAGTCCCGTGGGGAAAGGTGCAGGGCTGGAAGGAGCGGAGCAGACTGCCGTTGTTTCCTTCACCACCAGCTTCTGTTTCCCCCTGATAATAAAGGGGCTGAAAATATGCAGCACTATGGCTCGTTATTTATTAACCACGTTCCCCAATAAACATATCGGTGCAAAGCAGTACCAGATTATCATGCTTGATTTGTGCATATTTTTGAAAAGTGTACTCTGAGCCTACTGGGAGTTATGTTTTTGAATGTTCCTTTTTCTGTACTCTCTGAGTCATATTCCCATCATTCCTATACCTCACAATATTTTCCCATTGCCATAGTGACTGCCTGTGAGGGAGGCACAGCCGAGTAACTTCAAGTTTTTACTGAGCCCGAACTGCCTACCAGACTGGACCTGTGCTTGAGTTTGTCTTACACCAATCAGGCGGTATGAACTCACTAGTGCTTTTTATTTTTAAGAGAATCATTTTCTGACACAGAGATGATATTGTCACCTGTCTGATCTAAAAGTCCTCCCACCAAATCATCCCAGTTGGTCTGATCCTAAATCTTCCGAGTAGGTCTGACTCTGTAAGTAGGCAGTGACTCCACGCCTGAATTCTCACAGAGCAGCTCGATGAATTGAATTGCAATAGTAGAGTACGTGTTGCTCACTTGCACATGTGTGTCCCCCCCCGCTTCTGTTGAATTCCTTAAACTTAGAAAGAGTTTGGACCAAATCCGTGTTTCTGAACACCTCCCTCTGTTGGACACAGATCCAAATGTCACAGCTTTCTCAAATGTCACACTATGACACCTAAGCAGAATGGCAAACCTGAGTTTCGTAAGTGTGAAGATACCATTTTAAATTTTGTGGTTTAGATTCTGGAATATATAAAAGATTAATATATTCTATGGATTTAAATGTGTATCTTAGGTAATGTAAAAGTCAAATTTATCTTGTAGAAGCTACTTTTGTTAGCACTGTGAAGGGCAAGTCCAGAAAATAGATAGTCTAGCCTTCAAGGTTAATGATCATTTTCAATGCCTGTTTAGGAGACTGTGCCACTGAGAAATAAATCATATTAGATTATCACTCTTTTATGGGGGAAATGGAGGACAGTTTGTACAGAATGCAGTTACATAGAATCATAGAATCGTTTAGGTTGTAAAAGACCTTTAAGATTGAGTCCATGAGTACATGTAGGTGTCTGTGAATGCAGAGAAAAGAGAGGCATAAATGCCTTTCATCTCATTCAAGGGAATAATATAAACAGACCCAAACATTCAATTCTTTCCCTATCAGTACTTTGTGATATGAAGACAAATACAGGCTGAGCTCACTTTATAATATTTTCAGATGTGCTGATTACAGATGCTCAGGAGCATCAAACCCAGAGAGAGCTCTCCTTTCCATAGGTGTACGTGTTTGCCTGCTAAACAGCAATTAGACACTTTTAACTGAAAGCAAATACTGCAGTCAGTGTGAATAGCCTTTTTACTTCATCAGCCTGTCCATATGAGCATCATAGGAGTGGATCCAAAAAAGGGAACAGAGTAGAATAATGAAATCCCAGACATCCCACATACTGTTTTGGAAGCGGACAGTGAGGACACCTCAGTCCTGATGCCTACTCAGGCTTTTAGCATTTCACTATTGCAACTGTGATTGATAGTGATTTTTTGCCAAGTTTTGACTCTGCTTTGTACCTTCTCATAAGAGGGAAAGGGGCATTAGCTCATTTTATAACGAGCGCTAGTGGACTGTGATTGCTTCATGTTGACCTGACTTGACACACACCAGTGACCGTGAGAAGAAAGGCTGATTCTCCACCACTATCCCCCAGAATAGTAGCACCATACACATGAGTGCTCAGAAAAGTGACTCAATTTTTTGGTGTATCATCAACTTTATTTTCTGGTATGACATCAACTAAACTGTTTTCTTCATCAGCTGCTCTTGGGGGTAGTAGGAATATATTGCCAATGTCTTAAATGGGGGCAAGATTTGATCTCCTCAGAAGAGAAAAATGGAGCAGTGTCCTAACTTATATTATTCCAGCTTGATAGCAGCTGAGAGAGATTTTGTAAGCAAAGCGGGATTATTTGAGGCACTCCAGCCAATTACTTGTGAACCTCATGTGAGAAGAACAACAGCAAAATGCCCATGGAAGTGGCCCTGCAGCTACTGTTCCCCAGAAAGCTTAATGGGTTGGACAATAACTTGGTGAGGTGGCTCTCAGGAAACCTAGGCTGGAAAAGACTCTGAGAGTTCACCTAGTCAATCTGACCCAAGGCAGGACCAGCTATATCACATCAAACAGGACATATATTTGTCTAAAATGATCTTAGAGATGTGTAACTTCCCCAGGCAACTTATCCCAGTGCTTTACTGCCCTTACAGATGGAAAGATTTTTTTATTCTAATGTCTAACATGAATGAGAATCTTTCCCAATACAACTTAAACTGGGCTTAAATGATCCAACTGAGGCATTATCAATGTGAATAGGGTGGAAGGATTTCTTCATACATTTTCAGGATTATTTGTCCATTGCAGTATGATGCTTGCCTTTTCCACTCTGCATAACATAGCTCACTCAATGTGTGGTTTGTGGTCCACCCTTGGTCAAGTTATTTCAAGTTATTACCCACCTTCCAGCAGATAATTCCTGTCTAAATGTAGTCCCTTGTACTGGTCCTTAGTACATTTTATCTTGCTTTTATGGATAGTTCCTTCAAGCTGCCAAGATCTTTTTTTAAATTTTAATCTGCCTATTGACTAGCATACTTGCAGAGCTCCCAAGCTGTGACCTGCACATTTACTAAGTATGTCTTCTGCTCTCCTTTTCAGTCACTAATGAAAAAGTGGACTATAATGGGGCTAAGGACAAAACTGTGCAGAATCGTATTTCATACATCCTTCCATATTGTGTCACTTTTTAGGTATGATTACCTGAACAGTCTTACACCTGTTAGAACAGGTATAGCAGGGTCAGCAAGGCTGCTTTTCCTTATTTGCTTGTGAGAGTGCCATGAGTGTGCGCACTTCAACCTTACTGAAGTTGAGTTATATGACACCAACTGCCTTTCCCCTGTCCATAGCACAATACAGTCATAGAAGGAACTAGACTGGTTTGACAGACTTTGTTCTTACAACTAAAGCTGAATGCTACCCACTTCCCCTTTATCTTCTAGGGACTTATAAATTGTTTAAAAAATCCTAGAATTTGGGGCAGGAATTGAATTTAACCAGACTGATCGATAATCTCCTAGCTCCTTCTTTTTTCCCCAATTTAAAGACAGGCACCATGCTTTCCTATTTCTGATCCTCTGACACCCTCTACATCTAGTCACTCAGAGACAGTAACCACCCATCCTGGGATCAGTCTGCCTTTTAAACATCATAGGATGAAGTTAACAAGTCTAGCTAATTTGAAAAAAATTATTTGAATACAGTGCAGCCATGAGATGAATCAAACCGCAGAACTCATTGATCCTAGTAACAAACATCTATTTGCTAGGTTAATTTTCATCTGGATCAGATCCCCCATCCAGATCCCTGCATGCCCTTACAAATTGCTGTGGCAGCGGGATGCAGGAGGGAGCAAGGAGGTGGGAACAGAGTGGAGCAGGGAGAGGGTAACTGCACTTTTCAGCAACAGCACTGGCTTAAGACATTTGTTGAAATACAGCTTTAATGAAGACGGATACAAAAAAGTCATTAACCATTTGTACCTTCCCCGCGTCATCTGTTGATAGTTGTCTTGCACCTCTGAGTAGTGGACCAGCATTCTTCTGGCCTTCTTCATATGCATTTGTAGAATGACATCTTGTTCCCTCACTGTCCCTGCCTGTATCTTATTTTGTGCTTATTTTGTGTCTTTCTGATTTTACCTCAACATACTTTTGCCATTCATCTATACTTATCCTGAAGAGTTCAATCCCTTTCCATATACTTTCTTCTGTTTGGGTCAGAAAGGGACTTGTGGTGAAGCCAGGGACTTCATTACTACATTTCCTCTCCTTCCTCTACACTGGGATAACTTGAGTTTCTGAGCTCCAAGGGAAAACATGCAAGGATGGAAAAATCCTGGGTTTCAGTCTTCATATGCCATATTTCCTAATTTCACATGGAAGGAAATGGTGAATGAATGACAGAGCAAACACTCTTGATCAGGCCAATGGAAAAAGTACAAAATGCTAAATCGTATCAAGACTCTCCCCTAATTTTATTGGTTGAAAACCATCTAACTCCAAATAGAACATAGCCCATGGAGGACACTGGCAAGAGAAAAGGACATTTTTTCTGCAGTCCTCTGGCAGTTCCCATCTGCTCAGCAGAGCTGAATGCAAACAGATATTTTGCTCTGCTTCTGGTCTCCAATTGCATCATTTTCCACAAGTTCACATGTATGACAGCTGAAAATCATGAGTCATATGTATTCTTTTCCAGCACAAAGTATTATTTACTCCTTATTCTTGGATGGTCACCAAATGACATTTAAAAGAGTGAAATTGGCAAATGTCCTTTTACACAGTCTTATAAAGGTTTTCTTTAAAACATCTTACTGATATGAAATGAATGCCATCAACTTCTTTGAAAGGCATTTTTTTCTTAACTGGTCGTATGACACTAAATAGCATCAGTATTGCTAAGCTTTTTTTCCTTGCTGCAATGATTGCTGAATAAGAAAATAGCTGCTGATGTCTTGAAATAGAAGATGTCATGAAGGAATGGGGAGATATTATAGATGTGTAGATCTGAGAAATCTGGATCTAGAGTTTTGACTTTGCCAAAAACATGTTTAGTTGAATGAAGTCTCTGACGAGCATTAAGCAGCTAGCTAGGTTGTTTGTAATTATTTCTGTATATAGCACCATAAAGCTATATAACACTTTTTCTAAGAAATAAAAAGTAATGAATTCAAGACTTCAGCTGAAGCTGATAGTGCTGTGCAAAATTACAGCAGGTGAAGACTTGGCCCTTGGCCTATTCTACCCATCTCTTAGTCGATGGGTATTCATTCACCTTCATGTGGGAATATCTGTCTGAAGGGATGGTTTGGGGAAAAGATGCAGAATTCTTCATCACAAGATTTCTCAGACATCTGTAAAATATACCACAAGCTGGTTATGGCCAAAACATTCATTAAACGGCTACTGATATGTAAAAGAGCTGATTAAGAGGAAGAATGTAAAGGAAAAGGCAGCAAGCCCCTGCATGGCAGGGCTGCAGGCTGATGTTTAGAGCAAGACCCTAGCTTGGACTGCATGGTGGTCACGCAGTGTCCCTTGGCAACCTCCAGCCCTTCATCAGCCAGTGCACACTGCAGGGGTTTTATGTTCTTAATTCTTTCGTTCATGGCTGCATCAGCTTGTATAATTTATGGCACACAATACATATTTTTCTTTTGAGATTCATTCTATTCTTTATTCCAGCATTTATTCTGTTGGAAAGTGGTGGGACAAGAAGGGGTTATCGGGCATCAAAAAGTTGAAAAGAGCTTGTCTTCTTGCCTTTTTTTGCTTGAATTATGACTGCACTAATGACAAAATCCTTTTAGTTTCCCTCCTTTCCCTTATCTGTAGCTCTGGTTTTCTCTTGCTTCTTTGAAAGCTTGAGAGAGAAATGTCAGGTGGTGAAATACTTCAGAATTAAAGGGCTGCATCAGGAAGCATTTTTGAAATTAGGTGACTCGGTATCCAAAACAAATGCACGATTGTTCTTCATGCTTGGATGGCTGGCAGCCAGGCAGCAGGGCCTGGGCTATTTCTCAGGGCTTCATTCAGAGACTGTCATTATTGCCCCTATTACTTTTTCCTCCATCCAGGACTCTCTTGAATGCCACCACCAAAGAGAAGAATGCCACGCATGGCTTCCCCTGAGGAGGATTAGTAATCCTACACCTTGCACTGCCTGGCAGAGGTGTTTTAAGAACAACCGGCATTCTCTCCCCAAAAGCCAAATGCTTTATTACTGTATGGACCTGATCCTGCAATTTAAACCCCAATGTCTATTCATGTTCCTGGGCAATTCACTGAAGGCTTCTTTGGTTCGACCACTTACTTTGTTGCATTTTATTTCTTAAGTTTTATATGTCAAAAGGAGATGAAAAGTGGAATTTATCTAAATTTCTGGATACACTTGCTATGAATCTGTATAAAGAAATTACTCGGAAAAAACCATGTAACACAAAATTGCTTTGATCACAATGTGGGCCTTGGGTGATTGCACAGACCAGAACAAAAAAGTTTCTTCCAAGCCAAATTCTGTTCCAAAGTAAATAATAAAGTTCAATTCAAACCAAAACTGTAGTTACCCACAAAAATAAAAGCTGCAGTCTGTGCTGGAAATTAGTGAAAAGTAATGTTGAAAACTGTAGGAAAGGATTGTTCCCTATTGCTTTTTTCTTGAGCCAGCCAAGTTTAGATTAGCTGATGATTTAACTGTTTTCTTCCATCCCCAGGTTGTGTCTTGGGATCTTGTACTGGGAAAGCAGAAATGGGCTGAGGCAGCAAAAGCAGTGGAGGGATGAAGGTCTCAATGTAGGTGGTCTCAGGCTCTGGCAGATATCAAAGGAATCTGCGAGTGTAGTGGGCTGAATTTCCTGCCTGCCCCTTGTAGGTCATCCTGCCTTCCACCCTCTCGCTCTTCCACCCGCTCTGGAGAAGCTCATGGAAATTCAATGAGTTTGAACCAGTGGAATTTCTATTGTCCCCTGCAGAAATAACTCACACCATACAAATGGAATATTGCCTTCTTTCTTCCCCTACCTCTTTTGGTATAATTAATATTGTATTTGATGAAAGACACAGGAGGTGGATAAGCAAAACATGAAGCTAGGTTAGTTGAGGTGGTAAATGGGCATATGTGATGGCAGGAGTTAAGGTTACAGGTAAACTCTCTATGACTTTTTAGTAGTGCAAATTAACTTTTCCAATAAGCCCCTAACTAAAAGCAAGCATAACATATGAAATCACTAAAAGAAATGCAGTACTTTTCCCAACTACCTCTCAGAAGACGTTTGCCATAATTAATTTTCCATATCTGGGCAAATTTCCAGTAACATAAATTACCAATTTTAGCTCTTATTGCAAATGTAGGAAGTAACATTAATGAGATTGGCTAGCCCCTTCTAACATTAATCTATTGAACGGATGTGGTGCTTCATCTTACACATACATTTTTATGTGTGCTTTATTATTTACATGGCTGACAGTAAATTTTCCTAGTATGCATCGGTTCCCATGAGAGGCCCTTAATTGTGCTGGATCCTGAAAACAGTGAAACACTGACATGGGAAGGTGGGAAATTATGAATATCAGTTCTGATAAGGCACAAGCTTAAACCACCATCCTACCGACCAGGGAACATAAGAAATAGAGCTGACATATCTCCCTCAGTCCATGGCCACTGTGGGTACCTGTTTGCAGAGGAGAGAGACTGAGAGACTCTCACAGTGTAGCTGACATATATCCTTTGGACAGATATCCTGTTTTCTACTTCTGAGGTTTATGCATTCTTGTAAATTGTTACAGTCAAATTAAAATGCTCATTCTAAAAATTGAACAGAATGACTATTTTAGTACCACTTTGTTAAAAAATGGCAATTTTTGTGTATACCTTAAATGATCAATTTGCTATGCTGTTATTTAAGTACCATTTAAAAAAAATATATCTACATTATAGTTTGCTCTGCTCTTATTCTTCTGTAATATAATTCAGAAGGCATAGATTTATATTGCTGCGGCTTTGTACAAACCAGATATTAAATTGTAATAAATATGACAAATATATGCATAAAATAGACCTCTGGAATATTTATTGTCACAGTAACATGCTTATAATCATAACATAAAAATTAAAACAAAATCAGTGATTTCAGCCATGTGCAGGAGGAGCGTTGATGTGGTGCTAGCCACTCAAAAGCATGTCTTTTTCATACTTGCTGAAAGCATTTCTCAATACCTACATGCCTGGGGCTCCCCGAGGTTTCAGTGGGTGCCGGAAAGCTCCTTCTACTGGGACGGAATTCCCCGTGGGGAGTGATACAGACCTGTAGGGGTGACCCTCCTGTGCCTTGGCTGGTGAACTGGTGAGCCTGTGCCAAAGCTATTGTACCTGAAACCAGAGAAGGCAACTCTCGCAGGAGGTAGGATTCCTGCCCCCGAACACACAGATCTCAAAAAGCTCTGCTCTAGTGGAAGCTTTCAGCCTCTGTTGAGGGCTGAAGCCACCAAAAATAGGGTTGCAGAGCTGAGCTAGAATTGAAAACTTTTAAGGAGTAATTTTGAAGAGTGGATGGATCATTTCCTTGGGTGATGCCATCCATCACTGCACCTCTTCACATCAATCTCTCAGTATTAATATCTCAGAAATGTGTTTCCCACCCACACAGATGGCACAGAAGGTGGAAAAGGAGTTGCATTCCTGTGTATCTGTAGTGTATTTTGCTTCCCACCAGTTTAGTATCATTATGTTATATCTATGGATGTAACAAGTCTGCAGTTGGCCATTACATACACTGAAGTGCATTGAACCCAACTTGTTAGGGGACCTTACAAAAATAAGGGTATTTCTACTGCAGGCACTATGCTTGAAAACATTTCATAATAAACTGTACAAGTAATACCTTCAGAGTTTGCAGGCAGGGTAGTCTAATGGTTAGTGCACTCAACCGGTAGTTATTCTGGTTTGATTCTGTCACTGCCTTCCCAGCATGACTGGCTGTCTCATGTTTTCCCTCTTATTTTCCAAATATGTAAAATAAAGACAACATTTAGTTCAAAAAGGTGATGCAAGTCTGAAAGCACCACTGTTTGCTGAGCAGCCTCCTATCTTTGAATGGGAAGAGTCATAGATGTGCAAAGCATTATTCTTTTCATCTTGAAAGCCTTCTCTTTGTGTTTACAAATTAATCAATCTGCAAAGCAGTATTTTTTTTCCTGGGCAGTATGATTAAGAATATTCTTATTAATTATAGGGAAAATTCCACAATTCCAATATAAGTAATTTGAAACAACATGATGTATATAGACATATTGCAACATATTTTCATTTGGATTGTAAAACATGCATACCTTTGATGGTTTCATCCCACATTTGTTATATTGTATTTTTAATGTGCTCAGACTGTGCTGGCATAATGGTGATCCTCCCCTTATACCCCATCTTTCCCACATGCATGGAGTGTGCTTTGTAGTGACATTCATGAAGACCCCTGCTGTGGCTGAAATGCTGGAGTCCTGCTATTTAGAATGAACGATTATTCCAGCAGTTGAAGTGTTTTCACAAAGGAGACTGGGCGGCAAGGCACTTCGTCCTTTCCTACCCCACAGTAGGAGAGGAAATCCTTATTTGAGCCTATGATAGGACTGTGACAGAGAATCCCACCTGGAGATAGTCTAGTGGTGAGGAAAAGCCACTTCTGAAGAACAAAGACAATTTATTCACTGCATGAAATTATCTTAAAAACCCCAAACAATCTCTGCTGCTGCTCGCTGAAGAGAAAGGGCAAACAAACAAAAATATAAAAAATCTGTCTAAATCAGGATTTCAGCAGACTTGAGGCCGCTAAATCCAAAACTTAACCCCAGAGGCCCCTCTGCTAAATGCCGATCTCATCCTGCAGTGCCTAAAACCCTGTCGCTGGCTCTTCCTTCCCTGGGGCTCCTGCCGTCGTAGCCTGCTGCTGCTTCTGGGCATCACGGCTGCCCCGCGCTGGCCCCCGGCTCCTGCCGAAGCACCGTGTCCTCCAAGGTTGAGGTAGAGCACCTCGCTAGTGAAACAAGGTCTGTGCTCCGACGCCAGCTTTCAGACCACCTAACTCCCAGTGCTGGTGGTGAACGGCTGCAAGAGGTGCCCATTTCTTCTGTTTTGAATGAGTGATAGATGATTCAGGGAGAAGCGCACGCGTGGTACCTTGTGTTTTGGATTGTAGGCTGAGGCCAGGCACCAAGTGTTGCAGTGCTTCAGTTTTTCAATAGATAAAACCTCTGACTCAGAGGAAAAGCAAAACTTGAACAAACATGCAATTTAAAACCTTCCAGGCTCGAGCAGGGACTGACTGCTGCATTAAGACAGACTCTAAATGCTGAAATGGACTCTTACGTCTTAAATGGAAACACAGTGAACTAACAGAACTGGGCTCAGCTCCCTTTGATCACGCTGCAGTAAACGTGACCTACCAAATGATTGCTCAAGAGCTTGAGGGGCTCTTCAAAAGTTAGTCACAGTAAAACAGATGTTATAATTATATCCACTGATAAATGTTAGCAAAACCAGCACATTGGCTGATGGCGCTAGATGCTTTGCCCGATGAAGATTTCCCTAGTTACAAAATAGGTTCAGCGTGCGCAACAGCTGCCCAAGCTTTCCCGATCCGTTCAGCAGACACGCACTGCACTGACCTGAAAGAAGAACCTTCCAGCCTCTGTGGTGAACAGAGCCTTCCCCTCCTGCAAACTCCGCAAAGAAGGGCCCACTATACCTGTGCCATTAGCAGCTCTGCATGGCAGGCTTTGCCACTGACATCCAAATCCCAGCCCCAAGGGTCCTTCCCTTACCAAGCGCCATCACCTCTTTCCCCAGACAGGCCTGCTGAAGGCAATGGCATTCAGCACAGACCCAGGCTGTCCAAACTCTCACCAAAGGGCAGACTGTCCAAACTCTCACCAAATGGTGAGAACAGCCTGACACTGTCAGATGACAGAGCCACAGAAGTGAACCAGAAGAGAAAGTCCCTCTTCAAAAGCCTTTCTCTACCAGCCAGGTAAAATGTGCTCATATCAGGCTGTTTCTCTCAACATTATTGTTAAATGTAAACAGTAAAGGGATAAGATTTATATAATCAGTGTCTGCTATTTTAGTGGATTTTCAGAGGATACTGTAACTAACTCAGATTTCTTTGTTTTATATTGACATGATGACTGGGACAGCTTGCTCTTGACTTGAGAGTATTGTCAGCTATAATATTATATTATAATACTATACAAATCTATACTGTTGAGAGTTATGAACTACAATACTTCTGATACAAACCTGCTGCAGGGTATTTTTTGTATTTATTAGTAATGCAGAACAAATAGAAATAAAAAAGGAACAGGAATACATAAAACATCAAAATTATTTTTTATAGCCTATTAACAGGAAGTGAAAGCAAGGCTTCTTTGTCCTAAAATTGGAGTATTAACTCCTGAAAATTCAGCTAAGGATCGGTAAAAGCTCTTTTGTTCTCACTTAGCAAATAGTCACTTGTATTACACCACCCAATACAAATGAAACTTAAATCATTAGTCACAAAATACAGCTTTCAAAAATGTAACATCACACAGAGTTTCTGACACTGCCAACAGTAAGCATGCACAAACATACAGCAACAAATCCCCTACAGTTACATCAGTCCCCTCTATTGCTCAGGGTGCCACATTCCCATCTCTATGATTTCCCATTTTCTGATGCACTAGCTCTGATCTGTACAAATGATTAAACCTATACTTTACTGAAAAATGGACAATAAAAAGAAGCATCTTCATCATTTCACCATACCAGCAGACTTCCCAGAGACACATTAATGCATCCTTCTGATCCATTGTCCCATTGTTCCCACAGCCAGACAGAATTTTTCATTTTGTGCCTTGTGGTGCAGTTTAGCGTAATAAGATTGTAACAGGTCTCAAAATCATTGCAATTAAATTATGAAACTGTTTTCCTTTTCTGACCCTTGCCCTCAGAATATAATGGCATCATAACAGCATCTAGAGGCTGGAGCTGAGATCATTTTCTGTCACATCACCGAGCTGATTTGCAGTGCGGTGAGACGATAGGCTTCACTGACACCTTTACAACTAATTTTGGTGGGTAATCTATTCTAAGGTTTTAGATGTTGTATCTTCCTTTAAGAACGCCGCCTTCAGATCAGGTTTAGATTTGAGTTTCGAAGAGACTTTTAATTTCCGCTCTCTGAAATGGAGCTGCGTTGCCCCTTTTTGTCCTTTCTTCTGCTTTGGCAGATGTCGTAAAAGTTATTGGGCACTTACTTCTCTTACCTTTGTAGCATTCTCACTGACAACACATTTTTTACTACAGACATAATACTTTTAGATAGCATAGATTTCATAGATTTATTTGCCAAAACTTGCACATCTGAAGGAGGTATAGGTTAAGCTAACATCGACATCTTATGGCAAGCATGCTACTTGTGCTGAAACTGTCTCAAGCTGGTGGGAAATCAGCACATTAAAACACTTCTTAACCTCAAAAATAATAACCTAATCATCGCAATAACATTTTAAAATGAAGGAAATTCTTGATTAAAATTTGTATTAAAAATGAGCTTCATTTTTCTATTATTGTAACTTGTCTGCCAAAAATCCCATGCATGTATGTGCTTCTGTGTGTACAATTTTTTAGAACAATATGGTATCTTCAAAAAGTTTGATGGCTTATGATTGAAAAGGTCATGAGAAAACCTAAGGGCTCTGCATTAATTTTAAAGATGAGAAAGAATAATTGCTCATTTAAAACATTAAGAAAATCTATTGTCTTTAGTATTTTTAAGTCATTTTCTCTTCCATGGTTTTTGTTTTTTTTTTATATAATGAAACTACCACAAATCTCTGTTATTTTATAGCCCACAGCTATAAAAAGCAGTTGTTCTTGTCAGATACAAGTTAAGCACCATCAGGCTGGGTAAGTACTTGTGTTGGAGATGACTTCAACACGACCGATATTGGCAGTGGCAATTCAGGAGGGAGCACTTTTCACTCTGCTTTAATATGGAACCAATATCTCTGCCTAATTTTATAGCGTATTTCTGTGTTAGCACTACCATGGTTTAGTGGTTGGTGAAAAGACTCGTATATACCGAACCCATGCCTGTAAATGGATCCACATGATGGAACTGCCCTGCAAAAAGCTCCTGAAAGGACTGAGACCCGAAGATGTGCTTCGTTAAGTGCTTTGGCATTTTTCAAGATGAAAGGTGCTATAGATACGGAATGCACTATTTTTCTTGTGTCCCTTGAGGAGCTTGAAATAAAAATGCCTTTCAGTCACTTGACACTTCAACATCCCTAGCACAGAAATCGAAGCCCGTAAGGTATAAAACAATTTTACAGTATTACCAGCCACCAGTTTTGTACTACTACCCTCATCTCACCACGAATGGACGTTGTAAACATACCTAGCTAAAAATATTAAAAGCAGTTGAAATTATTTCAGTGTTCTATATTGGAAAAGTGTGTAATATTCTTCAAACTAGGTGGTTAAAACTGTATAAAATGCCCTAGCAAATTACAGTATGTATCTTTTTTTCCCCCCCGCTGTTATTGTAAGAGAGCGTCAGTTGCAGTATTATCTTGACAACTCTATCCTGTAGCCAGCTGAATCTCCACTGAAATCCGTGGAGGGCCTAAGGTGCAACTACACGCAGTCTGTTGCTTCAGTGGAAGAAGCGGGAGGAGCGTCAGCTAAGCCAGCAATAAGCAGAGCGTTGCTGCAGCACGGAGGGATGCCGAGGCTGTAAGTGCCCTGCGCTCTCCAGCTGACAGCCTGCCCCGGCACTCGCTGCGAAACTTCAGCCTTCAATTCCGAGACTCAATTCAGAGCTCCCCTGCGCGGCCGTGCTTCTGGCTCACCCTCGGAGCCGCCCGGCGGGCATTTCGCCCCGCCGGGGCGGGCGTTGCCGCTGCTCCACCTCGCCCCGATCAGGGCAGCCCGTCTCGCCGCGTCCCGCCGTCGGGCGGGAGGCACGGCCCCTCGCCGCCGCACGGGGGGCCGCCGCTCGCCCCTCTTTCAGACGGGGGCCGGGTTTCGGCGGCGCAGGGGCGGCCCGGCCCGGCGCGGGGGCTCGGCGGCGCCGCTGAGGGGAAATGGCCGCGCCGGCCCAGCGCCTAGCCGGAGGACGCGGCTCCCCGCTGGCCCTGCCGCCCCGCCGCGTGTCCCCGTCGCCGTCCCCCGCCTCTCCCCGCTGGAGCTAGCGGTGCCCCGGGCCTCACCGCTGCGCTCGCCCGGCCCTCCCGCCGCCCGCGCCCGCCCAGCGGCTCCCTTCCCGCGAGATCCCGCCGGCCGCGCTCCGCCGGTGCTCCGCCGCCGCGGCGCCGGGATCTCCCCTCCGCCTGCCGGCCGCCGGGCGGAGGCTGCCGCCGCCCGCCGGGGAGCCGCAGGGCGAGCCGCCGCCGAGCGGGGGAGCAGCCCCGCGGCCCCCCCGCCGCCGCGCCGTGACGCCGCCCCGCCCCGCCCCGCGGGTCTCCCCCCCTCGCCTCAGCGGCGGAGCGGAGCGGAGCGGCCGCCGCCCCAGCCGCGGCGGAGTGAATGGGTTGCCATGGCAACTGAGTGAGGCAGGCAGCAGGCCGCCGCGGCCCCAGCCGCCTCCGCTCCTCAGCTGTGTGGGCGAGGAGGCAGCGGGCGGCCGCCGGGACAGCCGAGGGGAGGCCGGGAGCGCAGCGGCAGGATGGAGGACGGCTTCTCCAGCTACAGCAGCCTCTACGACACCTCCTCGCTGCTCCAGTTCTGCAACGGTAAGGGCGGGGGCCGCCTCCCGCGGCCGCCCCCGGCGAGCAGCGGGGTCCCGGCGCCCCGGCGGGGCGGAGGCGGAGGCCGGCGCGGGGAAGGCAGCGCCGGGAGCGGGCCTGCCTGAGGCTGCCGGCGGCGTCTCCGCCGCCCAGGGCCGCCCGTCTCCGCAGCGTAACTCGGGGACAGGAGGAGGAGGAGGAGGAGGAGGGAGGAAACTTCACCCCCCTCAGCCTCCCCCGTTATCCAGAGGGAAACCTGCCGGCCCTCGGCGCCGGGGCGCCTCTGCGAGGAACTTCTGCTGCACCTCCTTCGCGGGAATATGTATAGACATGTGTGCGTACGCGTATACACTGCGGATGCGTGTGCGTGTCTGCCTCAAAGGCAGGTCTGGTAGCCCAAGCCATCACCCGCCGCTGCGTGTCTCCGCTGCGCGTGTGCCAGCGTACATATATATATGTATGCATATACGTATGTGTGCGTGTACGTATGTATGTACCCGACGGAGCTGTGGGCGCACGCATGTCACCCTGAGGCGCGCAGTGGCACGCAGCGGCGGCGGGAGCCGTCCCGGCGGCGCGCGGTGCGGTTCGGTGCGGTGCGGCTGGGGCAGGTGTCCTTCCGCCCCCCTGCCCGCGCCCCGCTCCGCTGCCTGCCCGCAGAGCGCACCCAGCGGCTCTCCACGGGGGAGAAGGACGGTTTCTAGGTGTCACATGCCTGTGTGGAGTTAAGGCAGTTGGGCTGCAGTTCCTGATTTTTCTTTCCGGTGTTTTTTTAAAGGTAGGGGTTATTGGGGTGGCGGCGTGAGAGGGGAGCTGCTGGGCTGCAGTGACGGGTCGTAAAAAGGGAAGACGGAGGTGAGGAACTGCCAGTATCCTCAGAGGAGGTATTTGGAGATTGGCCTGCATAGTATTTGGGATTATTCAGCTCGCTGGTGTTTACTGTTATTTGCGGGGAAATAAATATCTGATGTCCTAAATGTTACAAAGAGTTCTTCACGGTAAACTTTAAGCTCAAAATGCCTTACTGTGATTCTAGTTATTGCTTTCTAGCAGCAGAATTGCGAGCATTCATAGTCTCGTATTTCATCCAAAACTCATTTGTGGATCTCTTATTCCTCCAGATTTTAGTAGCGGTCTGGCTTTCTACTGCTGTCTGAACAGCTGGAATCAGGTTCATATTAAATTGCCTCATGACAGCAACTGCATCAAACGTAGCTGCCTCTTCTCTTGGAAGAAATGAAGATGATAAATTTTACGTGATTTTTCTTTGTGGTGTGGTGCAGGAAAAGGACAGGTTAGCGGAAAACTAATATGTGTGGACCTTGAGATTGTGGGAGCAGTTTTTCAGGGCATGACGAGTCGCGCGTGTGGGCTGTGCATTGTGTGGTGACACTGTATTCTCAGAGCTCTTCATGAGAGAAAACTATGACTATGTACGGGGGCTGTACGCTAATAGCAGATGCCTGTTTTGCCTAAACTTAATAAATATTTCATTGTAAGTATTTTTAAAAAGAAAACATACAGCAATGTATTTCAAAGTTTATACTCTAACACATTTATAAGCAAGCTGTCTTCCTACCAAAATCCTTTGGTTTTGCTTTTACAGTGTACATGATACTAGCATGCATGTGGGAACAGTAGGAGTAGCAGCACTTTCTGAAGAGTTTGAATAAACAGAGTAGCTTATTTCTGAGAACTGTCACTCATGTTGATTTTGTAGCTCCAAGCACCTATTATACATGATGGAAATAAGCCATACGTATTTATGCTGTACATAGGTTTTAAAATCTTAGTTAATCCTTAAGTATTATGTTCTAGAAGGTGTTACTGATGAGATCGCTTGCCTAGCTGTCATCTCATTGTAGATAGTGAGCTCAAGGGCTGTTGTAAACTTGTATTATCTTGTGTTTATAAAAGAAAGTGGGTGAATTGAGAAGCCTTTCCTTTTATGAGTTAGCCTTCAGTGAGACTGTATTAGATGAGATGAGGAAGAACAAGAGAATCAGGCCTTTGAGTACTGCCTTGAGGTGATCAGATATTTCACACGGACACACATGACCCATGAGGAAAAAAAAAATACAGATGGAGAATGCCAGTGAGGGTTTTGAGGTTGAAAGAGGAAAAGAAAATTGCTTTACAGGGAAGTGGAAAGCTCTTGCAAGTGTAATGGGTAGTATGAAAGACAATGTGAAGTTGGGAGTGGGACAGGCATAAAGAAGAACAAAACAGAGCAAGCAAGTGGTGGAGATGTGAAGGAAAATTCGATTTTGATATAGGGTAAAGTGAAATACAGAAGTGGCTGGTAAGCACTCGATGTGATCATCACTGTGCTGTAAGGTTTTCTGTTCTGAACGTAGAAGAAAGGATTAATTTAGTTTTACAAGTAAAGTCATGATGGAATTTTCTGATGGTCTCGAACTGAAGAAATGATAAAGAGACTGCCTGTATGTGTTGTGTTTGGAAAGATCGGGACACAAAGCCTGCGCTCCTGTAAAAATAACTGTGGATCACCTGTAGGGTAGCAACTGAGCTTTAGTCTGGGCCCAAGGATGGCTGGAGCTTCTCCCACTTCCCGGTCCCTTCTCCCTGCTCGGAGGAGGTGGCGGCCACAGAGGGAATGGGGGAGGAAGGGAGGGCAGGAGTTTGTGATGGGGATGAGGGAGCAGGACCTTGGCTGTTGGCAGACCTGGTCAGAGAGGAAAGGAGTAATAGGAGGGGAAACTTACCCCAAGCCTCCCTTTCTCTCTAGAAGGGGCTCTGGGTTCAGGAGAAGAATTTGTGTCTTTTTTTTTTTTCCTCCCTTCTTTACTCATAGGCAGATCTAGTCTGCATGATTGTTTAGTAATGTATTTTTGTGGCTTGCAATGCTTAAAAAATATGGTAAATGGAGAAGGAAAAGGAAGGGAGAGAAGAAAGGGGTGAGGAAAATATGTTCGCTTTGAGCTGCATGTCTAAAATCTAGGGCAAATATTTAGCACAGCTAGTTCAAAGACACCTACTTTCTTCAACTCTGTTTTACAGAACAGTAAGGGTAGGGTTGGCATTTGAGAAACATGTTAATGAACGCAAGTGTCAGTCTGAGATTGCAAGTTAGTATTTCTTGCTTTGATGCTATGTGATTTTAGGCAAGTTATTTCCTTCTTGTTGCCTTGGTTTCCTTAGTGGTAAACTCAGAGGAAAGTACATACCTACTTTGGAGGAGTTCATCGCATTTGTCTGAAATCTCCCTCTTGATTTTCAGAGGACAGTCTCTTCAGACACATAAAAAGTGTACTTTCCTCTGAGTTTACAGCTCGGTATTTATATAACTTTTAGGTAGTTCTTGGGTAGAAAGCCGTTATGTTTATCTACAGTCAATCAGGGTGTTGGTAATGTGTTATTTAAGCTGAAGGTAAAAGTGGCAGAATATTGATAAGGCAAGATAACATTGAGATTTTTAGTGTCTGCTTAAAAACTGATGGAGAGAACCGTGCTGGACATGAAACTCTACAGAACAAGGCACAGACTGAAATTACAGACAGAGCTCATCTCGCCTCCAGCTGATTTACTGAGCTGCAACAGTGGTCAGTAGTGATTATAGACAGGCTGGGGGAGACACGTAGGGTGTGGGCAGGGCTTTGTGGGTCCTCTGACAACAATTCCCTAACCATTTTTAGCCGTAACGATGACCTAATAAACATGGCTTTCACCACGCTAATGGCTGTGGGCAGGATTATTAGGCATGTAGAATTTAAAGGGTGAAATCTGTGATTCCTGCACTCTGCAAAATGCCTGTGTGGACCTAGAGAAGGAAGTGAGAATTTATCCTTGATTCATTTACAACTTGAGGCATCTCTTTAATATCCTTCACTTGGCTAGTGGGAAAATTGTAGCTGTCAAATGGCCATTTCTGCAACCACGGATGCCTCGTTTGACAGAAACTTCAAATTTAGAGTATCTAGGTAAAGCAGTAAAAAAAGTGTAAAACAAATTCTTTCTTAATGGAATTGATTTATTTGGCAAGGGATTCCATAATATTAATTACAGTTCTGTTTAACTGATTACCTGAAGTGTACTTGCTAGTAGAAAAATTTAGAGTTTGAGAAAATTTTGAAGTAATACCAACTGTATTAGCTTTTATTAAAAAAAAAAAAAGGCAGAATAATAAAAAAAACTCTTAAAAAGTAACAGATCCTTTTTGCTCCCTCCCTCTCCCCTAAATCACTAAATCACATTATTAAGATTTTTGACAACTGTTTTGATAACTGTCAGTCACTATTTCTTTTAAGTCATGAAAAGTAAATTGTGTGAAACAGTTCATATACTAGTTTTGGCCAGTTTATTTCCAGTTTGACTCTTCTGCTTCTGTAATTATCCACCACAAAATAAATCGAATATATATACCTTTTCTCTCCGACTCATGTATCTACAAGTGGACTGATGCCCTGTCGGTGAGGAAGTGAACGCCACAAACAGGAAACCTTTATGGACAGTATTCTTCTGGCAGTTGGCTCTTCTTTCCCATTTGACTCTCACACTTCCTCTCCCTAACCTTCTGAAATACAGCCAGTTACCCTCTTCTTACAACTGGACCAAAATGACACAATATAATATGGATTAGGGAAGGAACAATGGTAAGTTGAGCTTTCAGGTCACTAGTTCAGATCTGTCAAGGGTTGGAAGAGACTGTAATTTGTTTTACTCTGATCACTTCTAGGAATAATGCAAACCGAGATTTGATTTAATTTGGTTCTCACTGGGCAGATTCATGCACTGTGTGTATGAAAAGATGTTGCAAGCATGTTAATAGCATTACTCATGTTTGTTGTTTTTCTCAAAAGCCTAGAACAACAGAGACATACAAACCAGGCTTTCTCATGTTTCAACTCTAGACCTGTTCTGTCCAGGATAGCAGCATGTTTTGAACTCGGGAGTGGAGGAGATGTCCTACAAAACTGACAGAAGTTTCATGTAGGGTAATAGAAAATTTTATTGCTCAGAATTGCTTGGACAGCATTTCCTTATTTGTTTCATTAAGATTTGTTCTGGCTCTTACAAACTCTTAAATGTAATGCTGGATTGGACTCTACATTAAGTGTCTGTTTTGCACGTTTTGGAGCTATATAGAATACAAGTTGATTTTTTTGATCAGCTTGCTTCTAGAACTTATTTCCTTCTATCCTGGAATAAAGGGGAGGGGTGGCATACAGAAACACATTTTTTTGTATGTGCAGTAATTGAATGCAGAATAAATCAGTACACTATGAAATAAAAATAACTTGCTGTAATGGACACTTTCACAATATATATTGTTAGCCTATTAAAGCTCAAACTATTATTTTTAATAAGACACTATATAAGTAAAATGAATTTGTTGCCCTTTAATTAGCTATGTATTTCCCAATCATGAATTATTAAAACTCGTTTTAGTTATGGATAGTGTTAATTGTAGTTACTGGAATTTAATTTTTTTCTTTTTTTTTTTTTTTAAACTAAGCTTTTAAAAACAAACGAAAATGTAGACCAGTCATGAGAGAATCCTTCAGTGCCAGTCAAACCTCAATAGAGAATCTGTGTCAGTGTTAGCAGTATGGAAAGAAACTACAAGTATCAAGTATTTTATCATGAATAAAACAACATACAGAATTGCAAATTAAAGCATTGGGCTCTCAGCAAAAAAACATGCTTTATCTGATCTTCAAGGAGTTTTTTAAAAATTTAATGGTACTTTACAGAGCTGATAAAATATGTGTTTTAAGTTCTAATTCAGTATAGCAAAACTCAGATTATTTTATTGACGCTTAAACCACGTGCAAACAATTCAAATAAGGATTAAAATTATATTAGAAGTACATCATTAAAAAGTGAATATGTGAGGAGGCAGTGAGGGAGTATGCCAGTCAGCGACATACATTTTAATAGGTTTTATCCTGACTTCCCTCCTGTTTCTCCTTTCATTAGAAATTTAAGATGAAGATTTTAAAGTTGATGCTGTGGTTCTTTTGTCAAGAGAAATTTTGCAAAGCTCTAATGAAGAACCTGTCTTTTGATCGTTAAAATCTTGAGGAATATGTGAGAGAATAAGTAGGAAGGTTGCATGAAATGGTATAATGACTACATTTTTTGTGGGGTACTTGCTGTTCACAAATGACACTAATTGGGCAACCAAAAGGAATTGTGAAAGCTTAGAGGGAGTGCAGAAGGAACTATGGGTGATGCTCTTCTTCCATGAAACACAATTTAAAATGTTCGTCCATTACATAATTAAAATGTGGAAGTAGCTCCCTGAGGTTTTTTAGGGAGATGGGGTGGGGGATAATGATATGTTAACATGATTTCACTAAATTAATTCTTTGGAAAGTAATTAAGTGAGATTGTCCACACTCCATTACTTCCAAAGAGTAAAATCTGACATGGTCCATCATTTTCTTGTCTTGCTTTGAAATGACTGATTATTGAATAAATATAATATACTTATTTTAAAAGTAATATTGGAGGTCTCTAGCAGTGTTTTTAGATATTGTGGAATGGAGTAACTAATTGCCTTTTTGGATTTAAAATCTCAATTAAACACCTCATTGTGATAAAAGCAGTTTGCATTTCTTAATAGCATAGACCCTGTATTTGATTGGAAACTTAGGTAAGTTTCCTGCAAACAGGAAAGAAGAAATATTTTCTGGTTTTAAGTTTAACTTCTATAATCTGTTGCAGGTCAATATATGAAACATTGCTACTGGCTTGTAGTCATCTGAGAATTGTGTGTGAACAGGAGTCTAAGCTAAGCTTTAAAATGTGAGGTTCCTAAGAGACAGAACAGATGAGCACATTTCAATACGTAAATAGAAAAGATGGAGAATCAGTCATTATTTCAAGCTAGTAAAGGCAAATATTTTTTAATGGAAACTTTGTAAAGAACCTTGTATTTCATGAAAACTAGATATTTCTTTTTCTTAACAACTGTGGTGGAAAACACAACAAACAGAAACAGCTTTTGAGATTTCCAGCTGCAGCTCCTGTACACCCAAGTGGGGATGGCTGGACAGTGGTTTCTAGAAATTCCCTGAGACTGTGGAACGTTTTTGTACCCTGAAGTCAGCAGCATTAGGAGCAGCTTTTTTTTATTTTTTTCCCCTTGGGGAAAAAAAAAAATAATCCTGAAACCTGAGAAAGATGCTGACAGTTAGTTTCATATTTATGTTTACTAAAACCAATTACCACTCTGTTGCTTCCTTTCCCCTTCCCTGTCCAGCATTTCCCAAACTGTTTTACCCAGACCTGTTGCTGCCTAGAAAGCATCCTTCCATCTCCCAAATGGAGATGCCGCTTTATACAACTTGCAGGGTCCAGCAGGTGGGTCCTTCTCCTGACCCTGACGTGAGCACATCAAGCTTAATGAGTTACATCACATGGTCCTACCGCTCAGTGTCCGATGAATTGCACGCTGGCAGAGGATGGCTTCTTGGAGGTGAGCGAGGTCTGTGGCTAGATGGGTGGTCTGGTGAGGCTGGCTGGGCTGCAGGGGGGCAACGGGGTCTTTATCTAAACTGATAAAAACCTGAGAGGCATTAGCATATCCTGAGACTCAAGCCAGTCTTTATTTGAACCAGTGTCTGCACTTCTGCCTTTTTGCTTTACATCTTCCAAATATAGGCCGAAATAATAGGGCAGTGACAGCCAGGACTGTGCTCAAGTGATGTGAAAAATCAGGCCATCTCTTTTAGGTTCCTAACTGTGAACCTAAAAATTGAATTTTGAATTGAATTTTAAAACAGTTTGAGGAGTTCACGTCCATGGATTATATGAGGCATGGATATAAAGCATATTTAAAATAGATCAGTGTAACACAGTAAACAATTACTGATGTGACCTGGGGTAAGAGCCGAAATTGTGATGCAGTGCAGCTCATAGGAGTTTGGCTGTGGACTTCAGTACGACTGCGATTTCAAACTCTGAAAATGCTTGTGGCAAACTGCAGTTGAGTCTAAGAAAATGAGGATTCTTAGTAATTTTGGCTCTTATGGTAAAAAGTATACACCACTGTAATTTAGCTAACTCTGTATAATACCATGCACAGAGGGAGGTGTGAGGGTAGGTTTTTTTCTTTTTCTCCCTTTTATGCTAGACAGTGTGTGTGTGAGATCCCTGTGGTGGCTGTATTTCAGTTTGGAAATAAGTAATTTCCTCTGTGTTCAGATGTTTTAATGAACTAATTAGGGATCCTTTGGGACAAAAGATTTTATACATAAAATTTTTAAGTTAAGCATTTATATGTTTTGCAAGGCTTGAGGCCTTTCTCTACTGAGAAGTGAGAAAAGATCCATTTTTAAAATTTGGGGTTTTGGTGTGTGGTCTGGCAGATGTGTAGGCTGGGGTCAGCTACCGGTGGCATACAGATAAACCTTTTCTCGAATGGTGTGCTGCAGGATCCTACAGCTGAAGGGTGGAATACTTTAAAAGAGGTATATCTAAGATGCAGTAGCTCCGAGATGCTGTATTTTAGTGGTATGTCTACATTAGCAGGGAATGTGGGACAAGAGGAAGAAATCTGTAAAGCAAAACAGTTTGTGGTGAGGCCTCGGGTGTCCGTATGTCTCTGCATTTACCATGGACTGGTTCTAGTCTGATGCCATGCACTAAACACACATCATTAGTACTCAAGCGCTCCTGGTGCACTGCTGGAGTGCACTTCCAAGACTTGGCCATGGTTTGAACCAAAGAGGGGTGAGTGGTGATGATCACTGCATGAGCACCCTCGGGGTCCAAGCTAAAATATGTATTGGAAGCCAGTGGTTATCGAAGTTGGTGGGTAGTGCTGCTGGGGCAGCTAGAGCTGGGACAGTTGTGCTGTCGTCGTCTTTGAGTGATGTTGTCTCCCAGTCTTTAGTCTCTTACCATCATTCTTTCTAATTTGGGAAGAAGTATGGTCGGTACACTACTCCTGCAAAGTTTTTTACTCGTTGTTCCACTCTGTTTTTCTTGAGAAGAGATTCTTAATATTGTGAACAAGGGACCACAGGACTTGTCTTGGGGCTTGAGCGCTTCTGTAGGTCTGAAGATTTATTAAGGGTTTGTTTATCAACAAGCTCATTATGGACACTGACAGTGTTCAGAACTGAAACCTAGAAACTCTTGACTTCTTTTGTGTGAAGTTTAATGGATCGGACAGTGCTAAAATCAAGGCTTTACATTTACAAGAGTTCTGCTTCATTGAAGGATTTAAGACCAGTCGTTTTAAAGGGAAGGGGCAGGGGGTGGGCTGGGTGGGTTACCTGGCCTTTTTATCATTTAGTAGCTCAGTGTTTCCACCTCTGTTTTTAAAGGTGAATAAACAGGATACAAATAGTAAGGTTTCTGGTTATGGGATTCCCCACCCCAGTATGATTGATTACTGTATGGTGGGTTTTGCTTAGATTGTTTTTGCTACATTTGACAGTCTGTTATCTGAAAGACTTGGAATAAGCATGTTATTTGCACAGGTCTGAAAAAAATGTTTCTGACTATCACACCATAGTCTTTCAGAACAAATTTATAGCTGAATTAAATCATTAGTTATCTGAACTGTATTTCAGCTTTCTTTTATGACCTGGATGCTTTGTTTCAGTTTTTGGAAACAGTTAAGAAGTGGAGTCATGGCATTGAATGTTCAGCTATGGAACTGAAAAGTGTTTGCTGTTAAGTGAATGCTTCATAACTAAAACTCATGGAAGCTGGAAAATGTATTTGTTGATATGGTGTCCCAAGACCAATATATTTGTATCTACTCATTTTTTTATGGAGTTCACAGTTGTAAGGCATTAAGGTGGAACTTCACAGCAGTTAACAGAGTAGTGTGGTTTATTCCAGCATTGTCTCATGTGTAAGTTATTTGAGAGATTCCATTCTGTAGCTGTCATTCCTAGTTAGGATCCTCTTGCTGGGACCCTAACCTCTTATGTGAAGACATACCCTTGGGTGATTGATATGCTTACTTCTAAAATTTGTTTAAACAGGGGGAGTCAATACCAGGGCAACCTACCACTTTTTTTTTTTTTCCCCTGCTTTTTTTTCCCCAGGGCACAGCTAAATTGAAAGAATGCTTTCTCCTTTTATCTGCTTCTTTTCATAAACTTTACCTTGTTTCTGATGCATATTGATGTAATAAAATCATTCTAACTACTAACTTTGAAGATGAGTAACACTGTGATAATGTTTCAATTTTTTCAATTAAATGAAAGAATATAATGTAACATAGTTGGGGGAGACTGAATAAGGGATGTTAAAGATGACAGGCTTGGTCCTTCAGATGTTAAGTGATAAGAGGGTGTATAGGGTTGCTTAGGAGTAAAGGTTAACAAACCAGAGAGCTGTGGGAGCTGGAAGATAGCAGTATAAAATTCAGGAGACTGAGGCTAAGTGGATTCTGGTCTTGGGGGCAAACCTGATGCCCCCCCCCCCCCCCCCCCCCCCCCCGCCGCTGCCATCCATTCCTATTTTCAGGCTACAATAGCTTGAGCAGATTAGCTAACATACACCGTGCGGCTGCTCAGGAGGAAGATCTCGCTTCCCCTTCCCTCTCTTGCTCTCTGTGGTTTTATGCACTCAACACTTGACAGACTAATTTGTCAGAGTTAATTTAACATGCTAACCCAACAACAAAAAAAATCTATGCAGTGTTTGTGTGTGGTACTTTGGTTTTGCTTTTGCTGGGTTAGTTTTCTGCCAGGTTGGAGAATTAAATCAACTTCCAGAGGCAGCAGAAGATAAATTATAGGAGTAGCGGGTGCTGCAGGCAGACTGGGGTCTTCTAGATTGGCCATTGTGTCTTGTGGATCTGGACCCCTGCTTTTGTCATTGCAGCTGCTTCTGGCATCATGTGTTGCGTGGCATCAATAAATTAATCCAAGTTAGAAGTGATACCCATCTGTTTTGTATTGTAGCAGGTAGAAGTGATCCCCTTTTTTCTGTATTGTGCCAGGCATAGTGGTAGTAGGCAAAGTTTTAAAACAATGTGTAAGGCAATACAGGTGAGAGGCAGGCAGCTGCCAGAAGACTGTAATAAAGAGGAAAAGTACTTTCTGACTGCTACAAATATGATTTATAATTGAATTAAAAGTTCATAGAGGTGGAAAATTACACATGCATCATAAATTTCATTTTCAATCCAGTTACCCATTCAAAGCAGAGTATACTAACATAAATTTTTTACTCTTGAGATTCCTGCGTTTCTTTGGTGAATGGTTAGCTTTTGTGGTTGCTTTCATGTGTGTCTGTGTGTGTTTTGTTGTTGTTTTTTCTCCCTGGAAGCTATGAATCTCAATATTTTTTGTAATTCTTCTTATGTTCTTTGCAGAATATGACATCACATTTGAATCAAAAAAATTTCATAGGTAGCCCCAGGCACACAGGTGTACTCAAAATATTTTTATACACAGAAATTTTAATTTCTAATTGCGTATCATCCACTTTTTTTCTTGCACTTTAAAACTTTGTAACTATGCATTTCTTAAAAATTTTACTTCTCTGTCAGAAGTACAAAAGAAAATTCTGTCAAAAGAACAATGATCTCTTCTTTGTTATATTGTCTATCTTGGGAACGTACTGGTTTCAGGGGCATGTTGATGGGATTATTCCACAACTTTGCAGGAAAAGACATACCCTAAACCCAGAATTAATCAGTAACAAACGTTATCAGTGTGATGCTGCTGCACTGTTCTCAGAATTAAGTTTGGCTGACTGCAGCTGAAGCATTTCTTTGATTACAGCAGACTTGTTGCAAGGGGAAGAGGAAGATCCACAAGACCTCTGTGCATTGAGAAATTTAAACAAAAATACTCTTGCAGGAGCTAGCAGTCATCTTCAGTGGTCCTGTGTATGAAGGGCTGGATTACGAGCCTTGCACTGGAGAGAGCAGCTGTGTGTCCTGTTTGTTTGCTCTTCTTCGCTTCCAAAAAGTTGAAGTAAGCCTAAAGCAGCTCCAGTGATTCCTGCAAGGCTCTGTAGGATTTTGCGAAGCCCAGAAACCGTTTGGTCGGTGCTGGGTTATTAACCCTGATTGCTGTGACTCAGAAGGTTACGAGAGATTTGTGTGCATGTTGTTCCAGGAGGGTGTAACTTCAGGGTTTTTCCTCCTTTCTAGTTTTTATTTTTGAGTTTTTAATTTAAAAAAATGTTTAGCCTCGGGGAGCCCTCTAAATCTAAGCCTTTTACTGCCTCCTGAATTTGGCAGTTGCTTCTCTTGGTTTAAGTCTCTAGGCATGTGTGATGTGAAGCTTTGAAGTAGCTGCTGCCTGGCTGATACCTCTCTGGGGGCAGGGAGAAGGATAATAAAGTTCATGCTTTTGACATTTTCTTTCTTTCCAGCATGTAGATATTTTAACACAAGAATAAGTGAAACTGCTGATTTTTAGCAAAGACCCTAAAATTACAGAATTGCAGAGACTGTGTGTCTTTTGTGGTTTGGTTTTATTTTGGAACAGTTGCTAATATCAATGGTGGGGAAAACCACATATATTTTTGTCAGAGTTTTAATATCTAGCATTAAGAACTGGTTAATCCATTTAAGAAGTGGAACATGAGATTCAAGGGGGAGATATTTTGTTACAGCCCAGTTTTCTTAGATGATGCCCCATGGACCACTGACAAGTACCAGAAAAGGTGAGGAAAGATATTTGGGAAAACAACACATGCTTTTGGATCTTTGTAATCTAGTTCTACATAGTGTCTGTCAGTCCCCTACTCGGCTCAGCAAGCAAACATTTGCCAAGTCCATGGCCGTCTATATCCCAAACAGCAAGTATGGGAAAAACCTCTCTGCCTTCACCTTTCCTAGCAAGGCTCTTCAGATGCTACCTCAGCACTGCTCAGGTACTTCCCCCCAAGAATAAAATACATATAGGCTACCTTCTCCTGGCTATTCTGAACTTCTTCCAGTCTGGCTCCCTTAAAAAGAAGTGTCTTGAGGGACTGGATTAGAAGTAGGACAAATACATCAGGGAGAAAAAAAAGCTATTTCAAACATCTTGACTGTGGCAGGATGATGGTCTTTCTGTTTGGGTGTTCCCAGCTGTGGCATAGAGCGCTTCCTGCACTGCACAGGTTAGAATTAACTAAGGTTACTAGATTTAGTATTGGCTAAAATATATAAAGGGATTTTAAAACAATTAGAGTTACGCACCCATTACTCAGTTTACCAGGCTCTCTGGGTTCATCTGCTGCAGAGACCCGAGCGGCATGGGGTGCCATTTTAGCTGTAGTCTAGGGCACAAACTCTGGGCAACAAGAGGAGCGTGCACCGTGGTGCTCTGTGGAGTCACCAGTGTTGTTCACACTTTAGTTTGTTTACTTAATTTGAACCATTTGCTTCCAGGTTGAGCGAGGCAGCTTGTTGGGGTTCTGGATCAAAGTTGTTTAATCGGTCCTTACTGATCCCTGATGTTCAACAGGGTAAAACCTCATTTTATAAGCCAAGTAAAAATAACTGTCTTTGCTGTTATGACTTCTGTGCACTGTGGAAGTGTTATCATTACTGTAAATGTAGTAGTAAGTTTTTTAGTGGAAACTTCATTTATCTTAAACAATAGTGTAAATGATCTGTTTTTACTTGCAGTTTATTGTAGTACCTTTTGTTCTGCTGCATAGATATTTATTGTTTCTCTTTGTACATAACCCTTTGTTGTACTAAAATTAAATGTTAGACCTGTATAAAAATTTAAAATCATTCTGTGCTGGAAACAGCAATTCTGTGACTCCCTTGACAAGTCAGCAACTTGCATGGTTGTGAAATCTTTCCTCTTTTTTCCAGTTACAGCCTGGAAGAATTGACATGTTGTTGATCTTATGAGTCCCTTTTACCTGTCCTTTAGCGAGCTATGGTTAAGAGTTGCATACTAAACCTCAGTTATTGTATTTTGTAATCTGTATGAGCTGAATGCCCACTTCCACGGCTGTGGGAGTGGAAACATGAAGCAGTAAAATAAGCTCAGTCCTTCAAGGCTCCTCCCAAGGTGGCTGGTGCAGAGTGCAGTGAAGTCTAAGGGGTTCTTTTGACCTTTTCTAAGCACAAACCTTGGGAAACAAATGAGCATTGTTAAAGTGACTATGTCTTTCAGAGTTTTTCATTCTTTTTTTTTTTTCCTTACGATAAAAGTAGCAGCTTAAAAAAAAAAAGCTTTTGACACTTTTGACAGGCTTCCACATGATAATTAGATAGTAAAAAGAAGGTGTGCGTTGGCAAAGCATTAAATATGAATGATATGCAAGTTTGTATGCATTTTTCTTTAAGCAACCTTGCACTGAAGATGAAGCCCTCTGAACAGTTGTGTAAAGCACAGGTTTTAAAGTGAATATGGGTTGTATCCATTTGAAATAATCCAGGAGAAGCTGGAGAAACGTACTGGCACTCTAATTTCTATTTCTGAATCACTCCTTTGTCTAGGTAAGAAGTTCTTAATACACCATGTTATGCATATAATCTTGGAACTGTGTGCATTAGCTTCCAGTTACACCCAGTGTCTTGTTCACTTTCAAATTAACTTTCTGGAATAATAACCTTTTTCTTGCACTGTATATTCTGAGCGCTACCCTTTCTGCCTTTGCATCCTGTTAGGGGCGCAGGAAGGAGCGGCTGAAGGAGAAGATGGGTTCTGTAGTTTGTGTCGAGGAAGAGGAGGAATGGACGGAGGGGGGGAAGGTGAAGCAAGGCCTTGTATGAATTTTATAATTAGTCTGCAGGAAGATGGATTATGAGGAGATATGCATGAGACAGAAAAAATACATGGCATTTAATATTCCTGTGGGATTTTGGGACATCCAATGTAGTTTGGCAGGGTATCAGCAGCAGGTCAAAGGTAGTAGTGGCAGCAGAATTGGGGTCAGGTAGCGGCAACTGCCCATTTTCCTTGTGCTGTGTGTGACTGCATGCTTTGGATATTATGCATGTTCTGGGTGCTGTGCCTGCTGGGACCCTAGTTCCATACTTTCCACCTGCATACTAGACCCCAGCTCCTTCCTGTGACAAACAGGGACCCACTCCTACCTGCTGAAGCCCCCTGAGCTCCTGGCCGGCAGTGCTGCCAGCTCTCTGCAGTAACTACTGGTGGGAGGCACTCGCCCTGCGCCCTGGAACTGCGACTCCCCAGTGCTGCTCACAGAGGTGACTGCATCCCTGCGTGTGCTGACTTGAGATGTGGGGCAAGCTCTTCCATAAAGTTAGTAGCAGTGACAGCTGCCTGCATTGCAGGGACTTGTCCGTGGGCAGTGGGGAGGCAGTTGTGAGGGTCGGGTAGCAACTCGCTGCTGGCACCGCGTACAGGCTGTGTACAGGCGACATCTGAACCCTCGGGCTTGGTGCATGGGTCCTGCACGCAGATGTGTTCCTCGGAGTCTGTTTCATAGGCAGTTTAAAACTGTCCAGACCTTTCTCAGAACAACAGTGAGGGGAAAATGGTCCATGCTGCCAGCTTTTACGTACTAATTTCTCTGCAAATTTTTAGCACCGTTTTGGTTTCTTGAGAGGTCAGGCTGAGTTCTGGAGGACTGGGCACGTCAGGGTACCCTTTTCCCACCACACCGCTGCTCTGTCCCGTTTGCCAGGCTGCAAGTCTTTCAGGAATGATACTTTGCAGCAGAGATGTGAGCTGCCAGAATAGCAGATGCTAATTCCGCTCTGTGTGCTGTAGTGTCTGATAGCACCAGTGTTAACCAGGCTTCATGTACGGGTCTTGGGAGCACAACTGAATGTCCTCCAGCCCTTGCCCCACCTACCCTGCAGAACAGCTAAAGAGACCCTGAGTGAGGGCTGCAGGGGTAGGGCTGGGTATATTTTACCTATGATGGGTGCAGGGGATGTATCTTCTGCTCTGCCCTGGCCCCTCTGCAGCTCGTGGGCTGTGTGAAGGAAGCAGGAGGAGCAGAAGCTGGAGGGGGGACCTGGGGTAGGCTCAGGCAAGCTGGGATGAGGGAACATCAGAGCAGGTTGGTGGGGAGGCTGAGCTTGGGCGGGGAGCAGGCTGGCATGTCTGGTGAGGGATGCTGGGAACCGGGAAAAGGAGGAACAGGGCAAGTGGAGGTGAGGGGGGGGCGGGCAGAAAGGGACTGGACTGTGAACACGTTGAATCACAGAATGGTTTGGGTTGGAAAGAACCTTTAAAGATCATCTAGTCCAACCCCTCTGCCGTGGGCAGGGACACCTTCCACTAGACCAGGTTGTTCAAAGCCCCGTCCAACCTGGCCTTGAACACTTCCAGGAATGGAGCATCCACAGCTTCTCTGGGCAACCCGTTCCAGTGTTGTAACAGACAGGGAAAAGGTTGAAGAGCGGAAGCCTCCAGAACCAGCACCATGAGAGCATAGTCCTTGCAGAGTTTGTAAGGAAATGCAGATTTCTTGGGTCTTCTCTTTACTTTGCTGTAGGCAGTTATCTGTTAAACAAAGTATTTTGTTATCTTCTGGTATGGATCCACAGATACTAACAAACTCTCCTTGCTGTCAGTTATTTCTGTGGATGAAGTAGCAAGCAGACAGAAACTTCTAGCACCTCTGGAAAAATTGGGAAAATTATTAAGCTTTCCTTTTTAAGCTCTGGGAAGTTAGAAAATGTTAAAACTAAGGCTGCATAATGAGGCTTAAAACACAACTGTTTTATTCACGTGTTACAAGATTTTTTAATTACTTCATCACCCCCTATAATTTTTGTTGGAATTCTGCCTCATTCATTTCACAAGATAGACTTTCCCTGAGTCCAATAAATCTGGTAAATGCATTTAATGTAAATTTGAAATCCAGTAAATATAAAGCCAGTAAATTTGATGGCCAGTTCAAAAGTCTGTCTTTTTCCAGGAAGGAGAGCTAGAAAGGCATTGAAGTACTTGCAATACAGTAAAAGATATATATAAAAATTAATGATATTTTTCTAAGAATTTTTTTTTTTAATTAGTAGGGGAGTGGGAACTATCACACTGAGAATGACTCCTCAAAATGTGTTTTACAGTAAAATACTTGGGTTGGGGTTTTTTTGTGGGTTTGGGGTTTTTTTTTACTTGCTAGTGTGCTTATGAAGCTGTCTTGTTTCCATTAAAAAAAAAAAAAAAAGGGAGGTGTGGATAGAATATAGTTGCTCAAGTGTGTGACTCCTTTGCCTTAGTGGCACTCACTGCTATAGAGGTTGCCTGTTAGCTTGAGCATAACGGGGGATGCCTGATCAACCACATTATTTTTTATTTCTCTTTACCTTTTGACTTTACAAATATGAAATGCTGTGTTTTGGTGAAGAATCAACTTTTGGAAACTTTTACAAATAAGACTATTGAGCGTGAGGAGTTGGGTCACTGGCACAGGGAAGCTGTAGCCCTGGGCGTGAGACTTCTCTGCCATGGAGAGAGACTCACATCTGGGGGGGTTTCCTAAATGGTCGTGTTAAATATTGGGAATATGACCTTCTGCTCTGTGTATCTTACCACGAGATTGTTTATTATGTTTGTGTCTTTTACATAACTAAGTATTCACATGCTGAAGCATTTCTATACTAGACTTTACTTTTGTCTTCTGCTAAACTGAAAAGTATTTTGAAACAGGTGTCCCCTGCTTGCCTTGTCTGGCTTAGAAAATTGATGTGCTGTAAGCAGATACTGTTTCTGAACTATCTCTTCAGTGCAATAGGGAGAAATGTTTTCCAATCAGTTTCAGCATTTTTCTCACCTCTCATAAATCCAGTGATTTCCAGGTTCAGTACGTTGCTTGGCTTACTGCCCATGGAAATCACTGCTCTGTGATGTGTTGAGGAAGTTTACTATGCCTGGGTGCCATTTTGGGCAAATAAATCTTATCACTGAAATAATCTTTACATACTTGGAGACCACTAATCTATGTTCAGGACTGCTTTTAAAAATGTACCTGTTTGAATCATAAATAAAGACTGTAATGTTAAATGGTGTCCTGGTATGTTTTGAATTTGACTTCTGAAGTTGTAGCCTAGGGAAAAAAAAAAAAAGAAAGGCTCAAAGAGGGGAAGATAAGTAACTAAATAAATTCCAGGTTCACAAGCGAGAACCCTGAAAAGATTAAATTAATTTAGTTCAAGTGGCTATACTTGCCCTACCTTGTGTCTGTACACTTGGATACAGAGGTCTGACTTAAGTGAGGTCCACCCACATCCAGAGCTAAGACAGCATAAGAGAACTTTTGCCCTAAAGCTGTATGGCCATATTAGCCTTAAGGGTTTGTCTTTGCTGGTAGACTCCACCTTATCACGAAGGTTGAAGCTCAGATGCTTGGTAATCACAGGGCTACAAGAGCTTTATCAGCCAGGCTTTCTGCAGGGTTTGTTCGCACTAGTACTTCAGCTCAGTGCCAGTAGGAGATGGCTTTTGGAAAAGGATTTGCACCGCACAGCCTTCACCCATCTAATCTCTCAGGTGAAACTCATACGGGAGAAGTACTGACTGCCGCCAGAAGGAAATCAGTCGCAGAAAGTCCTTGAGGGAGAGGAATGGTCATGAGCCAGGCTCTGCTTGGACCTTGGCCTGGGGCT
This sequence comes from Buteo buteo, assembly GCF_964188355.1. Classification (NCBI taxonomy): domain Eukaryota; kingdom Metazoa; phylum Chordata; class Aves; order Accipitriformes; family Accipitridae; genus Buteo; species Buteo buteo. The sequence continues at coordinate 14,370,635 of NC_134176.1, read as the reverse complement.
TGTTCCCAGCCAAGGGCGGATCAGGCATCTGCTGGCTCTCTCCCTTTTACTGAGGACTCTCTGCATAGCCTTGGGGAGATACAATACTACATTAGTTGATCAAAGCATATTTGTAAACTTTTTTTGACAAACATGAAAGCTATAAAACATTATCTCTGTCTCCTCCTTCCTCTCCTCCTCCATGAACACTTGAATTTCTTTTAAAAATAGGCAGCATGCATGTCGTTGTAGCATTGCCAAATGCTGTGGAGTCTGGAGCAAGCCTTGGAGTACAACTCCTTTGCCCTCACAGGGCAGCAGGACCACACTTGCATAGTGTGCTGGGAATGGCATCACAGCTGGGTGAAATTTATGACAATGCTGTGCACCCCACTCTGGTAAAAATAAGAATATCATCTCATGCTAGGGAATCCAGTTAAATATAAAAAGAATGCAGATTGTCTTCAATTAGAGGAGTAGCATTTTAAACCAAATAATTTTTCAGATTATGTGTTTCTCTGTTTCCTGAAACAAACCTGAAATATTTTTTTTCTTTGATAGGGAATAAAGGGATTTTCTTCCTTCTCTGTATCCTAAAAAGCCCTAAAGCAGTCATCTTCCTGGTTATTACCAGGACATCTAACACTCTATTAAATACAGTGTCTCTGGCTGTATTTGAGTCCTGGCAAGGGCAGTTTGTTCTTTCTGCATTAATGTCAGTAAAGATTTTTTGCTGGAAAGTGGGAATGTGTGATCTGAGGATTTTAGAATAAAAAATTATATTACTATTAATTATATTATTATATTATATCTGTCAGAATTAAATAAAAGGAAGACTTAACCGTAATGGAAGACAAAGATGGACCACATAGGAAGAATTTCAGTCTGTTGTGGGCATCCTGTGTGCTTTTTTTCCTCTTCCATCCAAGCAAGGCTGTCACTAGTTAATTCAAGTACTTCTCACTAGCACTAGATTAACTGGCAATAGTGAAAAAAGTTGTACATTACTGTGAAAGACAGTATCGAACAAGACAGGTTTTAAAAGAAGACTTAAAATAGTTTTCTAAATTTGAAATAATTTTTCCTTTAAATATTTAGATTGTGATTTGTCTTTGTGACAACCTGTAATGAAACCTAATGTTATACTGTATTAATGTCAGAAACTAAAATATTCACGAGGTACAGAGTTCTGAAGAAAAGTCAGACTACTGCTGGAAGTGAAGCCATTAGCTGAGAACAAGTAACCAAAGTTTGCAAAAGTGATAAATCTGCTTTTGACATCAATAACCCCTTGTGCAGGTGCAGGAGGAATGTTTTGTTCTTTTCGTATTCTGTCGCTAGAGTTTGAGTCTACAGAAAAAAAATTAAAAAGCTGATAAGCCTTTAAGAAATGTAAATGCAGGATGTTTGCATTTTTTTATCTTACAAATAAATGCTATTGATTATAGAGGCTGAGATTTTCCAATTCTTAATTCTCAAAGGATACATTTTTTGAAATAAGACAAAACACAAACTATTTCAAATTGATAGCTATGGATTACTTGCTATTGATGTAGTCTCAGTTTTCGTAAATTTTTAATTTCTTAAATGGAGAAAGTGTTTCATTTGCTTATGTATTTCTGAAGTTTAATAGTGTTTTCTATTTGATTTTATACCCTTATGCATATATGATTATAATTTTCACTAAAATGCAGATTATGAGAAATTATAGGTAAAAAGTTTAATGGTCCAGGTAAATTTGAGTATCAGTTGCCATTCTAATATCAAATATGGAAGTTAGGAAAGTGAAGAAATGTATGCTAACATAAGTAGTTTTAAGTGTTTATACAGTGCTCTCTCTAATGTAACATAAAGGCTGCATTTAATTGCAGATCAACTAGTGGCTGATAACGTCTTAGTGGTTTGTTGCTAGGGTGAGTCAACTTTTCTCTAGTAAAATAAGAAGTACACAACAAACAAGACAAAATAAAACTGGTTTGTAATGCATTATCACAGGCTAAGATCAGTAACTTTTAAAAGATGTTTTAAATCAGTTTTCTTGCCTTTTACATCTGTCCTGACTGCAAGTAAAAGTACATCTTTCTGCTTTACTTGCATATGGCATAGTTGAAGAATCCAGTGGAGACATCCAGTTTTTTTAAAGGCAGTGAAAATATATTGAACTAAGTACTAATAAAGTTTCTAAGAAAATGTTTTGTGTGTACCAATATGTGGTGTTTGTTTGCATGTGGTTTAAAACACATTTAGGAGAAGCAAATCTTGCATCTAAGTTGGTTCTTTTTGTCTAACAGTGCTTAACAAAAGCTGAAGTCTTACTAGCATACATCATGTGATGAATTTGAATTCATCCCTTGCTGGCTTTTGTAGATGACTTGGACACTGAGCAGTAGCTGTGACGTGGACATGAGTCGTCGTAAATGTTCTCCGATGTTCCACAATCTGCTTTTCTTCTCTTGTTCTTAAAGGTGTGATACAAGCACATCCCCAGCACATCACCGAGAAGATAAGACAGTAAAACACAGCCCAACTCTTCTCAGATACCTCTATTAATTACGCTACTGGTTCCTTTCTTTACAGGTTTGTGTTAGGCTGTGTCTTCAGCTTCTTAACTCTAGGCAGATCCCATGGTGTCACTTTTTTCAAACTACTATCCTTGCATTAATATTATGCTATAGAAGGTCGTCTTTACTCTCTTGGCTTTTGTTCACAATGTTATTCCTCCAGCGTAATGTGGAGGAATGATAATTTGTTAAAACTTTTTCTATTGATTTCTATGCTCAACAGAGCCAACACAGTAACTCTGAACTATAAAGCATTTACATTGATAGACCTCTTCTGGGGAAAATTCCTCTATTTTATTGATGTGTCAGAAGTTTCTTCCATCTTCCACTTAAGCACTGTTGGGGAAGATCATTTTTAACTGGTTGATTTCCAAGTAGAAGCTCATCTACCATCTGCTGGGGAAAAAATAGTAAGCTGCTGGTTATAGCTTGACAGCTACAGGCAGGTCAAGGGCACATGCTTATAATTTTGCTACAGTGATTGCTGACTAATTAGCCACAAGGAACTTTCTGAGAATTTTCTGTTAAGATCATTTTCTTCTCTCCCATTTTGTTAATGAATACAGTGCACCCAGCTGTGAGGCTCTGAGTGATGATTGCTGTTATGGATTTATCCTTTCAAATTCTGCTTCTAATTTTAGGAAGTTATATTCCTTGTCTTTAAGTTTCCAGTGGTAAAACTGTAAAAGGACAAGTTATTCCTCAGCAAATGTTGGGACATACATTAGCAAGGTTTTATAAATGCTGGACTACAATAGCTAGCTATATTAGAGGAGGGAAGATACTGTTCACAAAAATAACCATCTGTAGTCCACATATAGTAGAGGAACAAATGTTTGGATTACAGGTTTTTTTGTTAGTGTGGTTTAGAAGTGGTCTGTTCTCCCAAGATGATACTTTACAATACTGTTACTGTGGTCTGTTTTAGATTACCTATCTGTTAGGTTCCCAGTGCAGTCCAGAGTATGGCACTAGGTAGATGTGTGGGATAGACTTGTCTTCTTCCTGTTTCCTCCTACACATACATACCTTGTGAGGACATGGAAAAACTAATCTGGTCTGTTCAGATTACTTACTGTGAGATGTACCTGATTGTACGAAACTAGGGCATCTCCTTGCAATGCTAATCACTCTTAAGTACACCTATTAGAATAGGGATTGAACTGAAAAGTTGTCCTACCTGTTCAGACTGTATGCATATATATGTATATAAGCTTATAGATAGGCATGGTATCCTATTGTTCTGTGGCTATGGGGTTTAAAGATCAGTTGTGATTTCTTGTTCCTCACAAGCAAAGCTTTCCAGCTAAAAAAGCATATGTGGTGCTTGCACTTTTATCCTATTATATAAACTTTTATAACAAAATGCAATTAGAGGATTTGACATAATAAAGGCTATTCCTTTAGTGTTCAGTTGGCAACCAGTTTTAATTTCCAACACTTCAGGTAGAGCAACACGCTTTTACAGTTTTAACTGTAGTTAAAAATTTCTGTCTGTTTTTTCCCTAACTGCACAAAATAACAAGATTAAATGGGATAACATTATTTTGGGCTTTAAATCCACTTGCTTCTCGCAGTGGAAAGCTCTAATCTGGTCAAATCAGGGTCTAGCAGACCAGTCCAGTATGTACCAGACTTTATGATAAGCTGTTGCCCATATGTGTTGTCATTGTCCCCAGGAGACAAGACTGGAAAGCTGCTGCTGTGTTTCAGGTATGGTACAATGTTTTGCATTAGAAAAGTGGATGGAGGAAAGATATTTAGTCTGTGAAATACTGTCGACACTAATCTTTTAAACAAAGGAGCTTGGCTTGGTGTTGTCAAAGGAAACTAAACCTGCTGTTTTATTTTGCCATTGTTCTCTTGCACAGAGAGTCTTTTGGTCTGCAAATGACCGCTGACATTATGCCACAGAAATTGCTACAAGGAGAATACTTGGTACTTTCCAGATCTTGCATCTAAGCCTGGCAACGATGTCGTGGCTCCATTCCGCTGTTTATGTGCCACAGCGAATTGCTTGTGTTCATTTTGCAAGACGTTTTTATTTTAAACGTTCGATGGTTGTCTCTCTTCCTAATTCTCTTTTTTCTCTCTGTTGCTGTCAGTTCAGACAGACCGTATCTATCAAATAGGTTGTCTGGCTGACTTCTGTGCCCCAGACTCAAAGATGCATGAAATGAACCAAAAAGGGAGGACAGGATTTTGAAGACGTAGGAGATGCCTGCCACAGAGGGATGTTTTTCTGCACTGTTAGAGTTTCAAGCTAAACAGATGGCATTGAGAGAGGTGAAGCGGAGAGGTCATTTGAAAGTTAGTGGTAGTATGACTCCCAGGGAGCTTGAAGAAAATAGTTTAAGTAACTCAATTACTTGCATGAGATCTCAGTGATGATGTGGGCAGGAGAAGGGGAGGTTCCAAATATGTACCAAGTGACATGTGCTACATCTGACAGTTTTGCAGAGTTAGTGGAGTCTGAAAAATGTGGGCTTTTACGGTGGAAAAACGTTTCTGGAAGTGGAGCATCTTCAGTGTTCTTAACCTGCTTTCTAGTATGCTGGGTCAAATCCAATCTATAGTTCTCCCTGTCTAAATTCAGCTGCAGGATTGTGCTTTTTAGTTTGCTTTTTTTAAATAAATGTTACTCTTAACTTTCTATCCTTTGGTGTCATGAGCTTTCTCAAGCAGCTACTGTGTTCTGCCATACAGATCATTGCATGCTGGGGATGGAGAATTCCTTTCTGTCCGTGTGCATGTTTCATAAGGCTCTAGTAGCAGTCCTGAAGTTCATAGTGATTTCCAAGGAATGTGAATAGTTGTATCAATTAATTTCAGGAGAAGTGCAGAGCATGATGTACTTACCGATATCCCTCAATGATGGAAAGTATTCCTACCAGTTGAGCTCAATTCAGGCTTGTTGGCACAATCTATATCTTTATGCTAGAAGAAGGGCATCTCTGTGTGCAGGTGATGCTGCCTTTTCACTGCCATCCTTTGCCATATTTTCCATCATGTGAGTTATTTTTAATTTTTGCCAGAGACCACTGCTGGAATTTGCTATCACCAGAAGGCTTAGATTTTCTTTTCTGATATCTTGCAGCATCTAAATTTAAGGACAACTCTGGCGAAGACTTTAAGATGCTGTTTTTAAAGTGTATTGTAATAGTGTCTAGCAACAACACCCCCATTGTGCTAGGTAGTTTACAAATATATAATGCACAGAATATATCCTGAAAAGTTTTGGAAGTACTTTGTATACAGTTTGGTCCTGTTAATTGGTGCTCCAAAGAGACCAGGTAGATAGAATAAACTCAAATTTGTTTGCCAGTCTTTTGAGTATCAGTACCTAATGTTTCCACTACTTAATCAGCTACCATGGTCTGAGCTGGACAAGATTAGCCTCAAAATTAATGTCTGCATAAGGCAAAGGTGGAATATGTTTAATGAAGTAGTTCTTCTGGGGGGGAAATGCCAGGTCTCTTTTAATTGTAATTATTTCCTACACCATTAATGTACAGTTCAGATTTAGGTTTTTCAGCAGGTAAAATCTATAGAAAATAGTATGCATTTTAATATGCTTCCTTCTAACTAATAGTGTAAGTATGTAATTTTGCTTTAGCCTACATACAATGAAATAATATTGAAATCATTCTTGTAAACAGCATACACATCCTGTCGCTGGCTTTGCTTCAGATGTTTCTTCACATTTGGCTAAGTTCAAGTAATAAATTGCTGAAAAACTGGAAGACGCTCTGGAAGCAGATTAATCATCTGACTCAGTATTGTCTTTTAGTTGCCACAAGAAATCTTTCCAATCTATGAGATCATGGATTAACTGGTTGGAAAATTTAAAGAGAGGCATGAAGAACATTCCCTTTTTTTGCTGCCTTCTCTTTGAAACCTGCAGAATCTCAGCAAAGCATAAATGGCAAATGACTCTTCTTTCCAAGCTTTACCACAAATATGTATTATGATGAAAAATCAGGCATCTGAATTGATACCTCCTCGTTTTATCTAATTTTGGACATTGTAGGTGGCATTTATCTCATGAGATGTAGATTTACATGTTAGAGACAGTGATTTAGACTTGCATTATAATCCATGAAAAGAAATGAACACTTGTAGAAAGTGATTCATTTCAGATTTCTAAAAACAGGTTGCATAAATTTCACCTTAAAAGTCCTTTCTCTTCCCATTGATGAAAAAGAGGCAGTGATTATTTCTGACATGCTATCGATACTACCCATGTAGGTGATGTCTGTTCTGTCTGTTCACAGGCAAAAGCAGTGGTAGTGACTTGATAAGTAGATCTAACGCTTCAAGGCAAATTGTTTGGATTTGTAGTCTCCTTCAAAAGCCTTTCAAGATGGTGAACGTTTGTGGGTTTTATGACCGCTAGATTGCAAAGAGGTCACCAAATCTAAGTATATTGACACTGTTAAAGAGTCACAAAAAGTAACATATATTGACATAATGGTATCCTTATTATATTGTAAAACTGCAGTAAGGTTTATGTATTATTACCGCAAATTTCTGTCTATGTGGATTTCTTTTAAAGGCATGCTTTTTATTTCCTTGGATTCACCTGAAGTGTTTTGAGGATCTTTACATCATTACTATAAAGCGCTTTTCTCTCAGTTACTGTAACTGTACAGCCAAAGCACACTTGTAACCCAGCTGCTGTGTGAGTGCATGTGTGGACCCTGTGAGGGAAAATTTAGCCCCAGGCTGGACCACCCCAAGGCACAGCAGTTGGTGGCCTCTCGGCAGCCCCCCAGCCGCCTTCCTCCAAATCCCTGTGCTCCCCTCTCAGCCCACTCTGTGCAAGTTCCTTAAGGATATGCTTATCCATGAGAAAACGTGGAACTAGGTGCTATAAAATGTATAGTCACTTTAATATTGGCTTGGGAACAATATAATAAGATGGCTCTACTCTGAGTCTAAATTGTATTACAAATGTGTGCTAAAAATTTCCTTGCAAATGTTCTTTGCTGTGAGGATGAACTGTATACTGCAGAGGCAGATCACAGTTAGGCTAACAATACAGCTTTTGCTCTTGTTGGCAGAGTAGATGACATCTGTTGTGACTTTTTTTGTTGTTATTTGGTTAGTTTATATCATTAATTTTTTTTTTCTTTTCTGATACTATACCCCTTTGCTTATTTGGCTGCATTGAAGTTGCAATTTTATTGCTCAACTTGCTCGGATGTAATAATCTCAACAGCAAGAACATTCCATCCTCTACTTGCATAACAAACAGGTTATGCTTATTTTATAATTGAACTTTGCATTCTTCAGAAAACATAGTTTTATTATATTCTGTGTCTTTTCTATCTTACTTGTATATGCTTGCAAAGGGGAGGCAAAGTGAAGTGTGACTGGACTCTAAGGAATCTTGTTTTCAGTTGCAATCTTACTGAAAGTTATTACAAATTTTATTCTTTTCTACATCCGTGGAAGGGAACTGCATCCAGCAAGGTAACCATCATAAAAAAGCAAGTTGTATGTTGCAGCAAGGATAAGGGTTACGTTCCCAAGGACCAGAAAGAACGGTGATGGTGGAAGGTGCAGACATGCTGTGTCCAGAGGAAGGGTTTACTGGTGCCTGTTGGTCAGCAAGGATGCAAGGGGAAGAGTCACAGTGGCAGCTGGGAGAAGGGGGAAGAAGAAAGAGAGATGTACCTCTTAATAGTTGTTAGTGGGAGTGTTTTCTTACGGGACTGTAAGTAAACCAGTGCCACTGATTTACTACTTGAAGATTTATGTTTGGGCAAAATAACTGTTTCTACACACTTAAAAATTAGTGAAATTGATACTTTAATGAGGATGTTTTCTTTGGTAACAAGGGCTAGATCATTTTAAGACCAACCAATTTCTCCCTGGGTTTCCTTCTCCGCCCTGAATTTTGGAACTGGCTATTTCTTGTTGACTGAATTCAGAAGAAAACTATGCCCTGTCGTATTGAATTTGGCTGAATGGCTGAAGTTTGAATTTGGCTTGTATTGGTTAAATCAAGCTTTTGATTTGGTTGCCTATTGTCCAGTATGCTAATCCATGTTATTTCCAGCTGAGTTAAAGTGTAAAGTCATTAGAGCAGCGTGGGCCTTTTGTTTGTACAAGGAAAGGTTAAGTTCTGCAGGCAGCTCATACTGCTGCCAGCATGGCTGCTAATCTGAGTTTGGGGATTAATTACCTGTAACAGCTGCAGGACAGAGTCCTGTGCTGAGCAACGTCTGATTAGGCCAAAGTTTGGAAAGCTTTGTCATGGAGAAAGTTTTTCAGCATTTTTCAGGCACTTGAGTTCTGATTTAGTTTGTTCAGAACCAGATACTTACATTACCACTATGTTCAGCCTAATAATATCCTAATGTTGATATTTTAAATATGCTCTGAAAATCCTATAACAAAATTAACAAGCAATTTAAACTATATTAGCCTGTTGCTATTTATGGAGGTCAGTATCGTTATAGTCTTTGTTTCTGAGTTGTTTCCAATTCAGCTTTTGGTAAGCACAAATAGCTATTGGGGGTGTGAGGGGTAAGGAAGCCAAAACACAGTTTATGAACAGATTGGGGTGGTTTGGAGATTTTTTTTTTTTTTTTTTTTTTTTTAATTTTAAATGCAATTTTTCCTCAGACCTTTCTGATTGAGAGTATGTGTGTATTAACATTTTTGGACATGCTTTTAAATGCATTGAGAAGCTGTTTGTTTCCCAGTTTGAAACACTTACTTTGTTTTAAAATTCAACACTAGTTATTATTATGCATAAGCCATTTAACTTTCCTTTTATGCCCTTGTGCAAAAGAAGTGGAAAACTCTGGTTTGGAATGGAGGAGAATTATGTACACAAGAAATGAAAACAAATACTAGCTTCTTCACAAAGAGAGATTGGCTTTAACAGGAGAAATATGTGCTGTGGACTTGTGTTAAGAGTGAGGGAGAAGTCAATTATATTTATAGATAGTAGCATTAATATCCATTTCTGCTAAAGTATAACTTATTAATTCTTGAAATGAAAGCTATAATCCAATCATCATCATCACTTGACTAACATTACTTAAAATGATCCAGTGAGTTAATACCCAACTTTTTTTAGGTTTCAAGTCCACCTAGTTAAATAAAACCTTGCAATTCTCTTTAAAAACTGCACAATTTTTTTTCCCTAATAGATACTGACTTTGACATCTTTGGCTTTGCTTTTGTCTTCCTTTCTTCTTCTTTTTCCTAACTTAATATTGTAAGAAATGACAATGTTTCTATGTGATAGGAACTGCAGTGGAATTAAAGTGCTCATTTAGGAAGAAAATTCTTATTACTAGTTTTGGCTGGAAAGAATGTGTAGTCCTCCTCAGGGAGTTGCAGGCTTTAAGCTTCTGTGGGTTATTTCCAAATAATGGGTGAATTGTATGCAAAGTAATGACCCTTTTAAGAATTTGCAGGCTAAGAGTACAATTACTGAGTAATTCTGAATTTATTTAATGTTTCTATTTCAGTCTGAGGGAATGTTCTCATAAAGCTGCTGGTATAAATTAGGAGTTAGCAGATGGGCTTAGTATCTATTCTCCAGTCTGTGGACAATAACTTGAAAAAGTGTAAGCCTATCTGTTGCTTATCTATGTCTAATGTATATTTTCTATCACATGTGTGAGAAAGAAAAATCTGGAAGGGTGTGTAGCATATGAGAAAGTATAGCTCTTTACCTGAATGCCTGCCGGTGCTGGAATGTTGTGTTGAGCAGAACAGTAAAGGGTGATGGTTGATCACTCGGGTTCAGACATGTAGATAATTGATAGTGGGGCCCAATTAACAATAAGTAGCCCTGAAGCCAACTTCATAATCACATCTTACTTAAGTACTAATCTTTTTTTTATTTCCTTATTTATTTTTATTTCCATGTCTTCCTTTTGGTCACTTAAAAACTTTCTTCCTCAAGAGGTCATTAGGTCTGAGAAAAACCTTGTTTTTGCCTGCAGCCAGATATATAAGGTATTCCTTGATGGTTATACATTGTTGATAATGCATCTTTTTCTGTTGTTCCACTTAGATGACAGTGCCTCTGCTGCAAGCAGTATGGAGGTAACAGATCGTATTGCCTCTCTGGAGCAACGTGTCCAGATGCAGGAAGATGACATCCAGCTGCTCAAATCTGCCCTTGCCGATGTGGTTCGACGCTTGAATATTACAGAGGAACAGCAGGCCATGCAGAACAAAAAAGGACCTACCAAAGGTTTGCATTTCAGATATATGTAAAATAAGTAGTGCAATTCAATGAGTGTTTTATATGTATAAAGTAGGTTTTTCTTTAGATCTTTGAAATACTCAAAATCAACAAATCCAACTCAAAATACATTTGCAGTTTAACCTGTTAAAGAGAACACATAAAAATCCAAGTGGGTAAATCTGTGAGCCTTCTACAGTTCCCATGAACCAGCAAAGCATTTGCATATTCTTAGTGCTTAATCCACCCTCTACATTTAACCATGGCTACCGCTTCCTGATTTTTGATCAAGATTAGTTTATAAACTAATGCATTTAGGGAATGCATTGTCTTTTGTGGGTGAAACTCCTAATAGTTTTTTTTTTTTTAATCCAAAAAATGAATTAAATATAAGTAAAATGTAATTTTAATTTAATTAAAAACGTCCTAAGTGTCTTTGGATGGTGCAGACATAACCAAAGACAGAGCTATGAGGTAGCACAAAGGTGAAATGACTGAGGAGATGGTGCAACAACAGCTGCTCAGCTACAAGGGAAAGGTAGAGCTGCGGTTGGTACCCGACCCTGTTCCAGTGCAGCAGATCCAGAGCCAGCAAGGTGGCAGATGTGACAGACGTTGCTACTCAGCGATATGCTGCGCCCATGTGCTGCAGCGTGCTTTCTCTTGGTTCCTGCTCTGCAAGATCGGCTTTGTCTGTACACAAATCAGAAAAGCTGGAGTTGAACATCCAGTGCTTCACAGTAGTAAAGGTTTATTAGAACCCAACTGGTGTGATTTACTGTAGTCTGTGAGGCTGCAAAAGCCTGGGTGACTGCCTATCTGCAGTTTAGCAGAAATGCACGAGGTATTTTTGAGTAGTCTTAGGAGTAAGAATGGTGGCAACCTAGATGTGGAATGAAGGTATGGCTGACTTCACAGGCTCTCTGTTATCTAAATTAAGAAATTGTTTCTTTTGGGGTCCTGCTAGGTATTAATATAAATTAAAAACTTAATTCACATCGGAGGTATGATATGTAATTATGGATTCATAATTTTCTCAGCTGGGAATTAGGACTTCCTTTCATCTCGGTTATATATTTGTGACTTTGCAATAGATATTTACTTCTAGGCATTGATTTAACAGAATAGGTACGAAACTACTTAATTTGCTGAACTGAGATGTCGTATTTGTTATAATGTTTTGTGTCTGGAGATGAGGAAAGGAGAAAGGGACAAAATTACAGAGCCAGATCAGTTGATATCTGGCCAGATTAGCCAGATATCATACTATCTGTTGGACAGAATATGCAGTAAATGTCTGATCTGGTTTTCCTGTTCTCTTCCCTTTCTGTTGTATTCTCCTCGTTTTATCTTTGACTGCAAAAAAAAAAAAAATCAAATAAGTTAAATGTTACTAAAGATAGCCTCCACTGTGATAAAATGTTCCACCAGATCTGGTTGTACAAAGGATTAAGAGGCTTTATGTTGCCTGTGAAATAGATATTATCTGATGCATGGGGGAAATAAAGTCTGATAATTACTACTGAGTTGTAACCAAATCAGTTCTTCATGCCTGCTGGCTTTACTTAGGAAAATACAGACCAGATATTCATGGATTCTGTGAGCAGAGTTGAACTAAAACAGGAGATGCTTTCTGGGTTGTGGCAGATTGTTAAAGCCATAGTTCAATGTACAATGAAGAAAAACTGCTGTAAGCCTATCCCTCTGCCTTCTATGGCTGTTTTTTGTTTGTGTTTTTTTTTTTTTTTCTTAAATGTATATATGGCATGGATACTTCTTTGTGTGTGTGTGTGTGAAATGACAGTGTAAGAAGTTTTACTTTGTGATAATGCAAATGGAGGACTACAGACGTCAGTTGCTCTTTCACTACAAATTACTGAAATGAGTCCTGATAATTGCCAACTAAATCCACCTAATTTCTGGAAGTAGTTGCTACTGTAACAATTTATGTAAAGAACTTCAATGTTACTCTATTTTAGTCATATCATTAGTGTATGGTCAGCCTTATTAAACATCCTTTATAGAATCTGAAGTATCCTGATAATTTGTTTCTTCCAGCTACTTTGTCAAGTATGATACATTTCACATGATGGCCTATTTTTCCTATAGTAGGCACAACTACTTTATAACGAATTGCACACAATTACTTGGCACAAGACTAAGCTCAATTTCAGTATTTTAACTTGGAATAGCATTACAGAGGCTCCTGGTGGAGACTGTTAGGAGAGGGGTTTGCTTAGATGAGCGAAACTGGTGTGCTTGCTTCTAGTGTTTTAACCCCTTGGGCTGTATGGACTCTATCTGTTTTCTTTCCATTTATCATTTAATGACTAATTCCACATTTAGAATTGTAAAAAGTGGAATTTGATCTCACAGTGTCACAAAAATCTTGTCCATGCAAACTGGGGTTTGAAGCCTATTGTATGCTGCTTCTTTCATTTGATCTATAGATGAAGTAGATCAGGATTAAAAGTGTGTGTATGTCAGGGGGAGGTTGTGACTTTGGAAAAACAGGATCCCCAATGTACCATTTAAAGTCTGGAACAAGAATTTTCATGGGACCAAAGACTACATTTTTTCTGAGTACTTCAGATTTAAAATTGATTTAAAGATTTCAAGTTTCAGGCTTTCAAACCTATAATGGAAAAAAGCTTGAGCTTGTTTTCAGTCTCTGTGTTCTTATTTTAGACTTGAGCTAGGCAGCTTAAAAGCAGCGTATATCGCAGAAAGTGAGCTGCTTATCTTGGCCATTTGCGGAGCTCCTTCACTAATGGTGTTTTGGGTTTTTGTTTGGGTGGGTTTTTTCCCCCTTCCTTATGTAATTCAACTACTTGGCGGAGTTCAGTTTTGCTTCCTGCCTTTGTTTTACTTGTGTTTGTTGTTCTTTCCTTTTGCAATTATTGGTTTGTTTGTAAACTTAACAGCCCTATTAATCCATAGATCAGAATATGATTAAAAAAGCTGCTGCTGAGGCTGATAAACATGTCAGTCCTGCTACCACAGGTAAGACGTCGAAGCAACAGAACTTCCAAAATAAACGTTACTGACAAAGCAATAATACCAACTTGTTTGAGTTACTGACTTCTAACAGCAATGACATGTGTGGGGTTGTTTGACTGTTATGTCAGTTACCACTGGTGTGAACTAGCTGTTGTAAATAAAACTAAATAGCTCCAGAGTAAATAGTGGATTAACTGAAAAATGTATAGTTTTTCTGCGTGCTGTGTAAGAGCTTCATGAAGTTGCTTTCTACACTAGCTAGATTTTTAAATCTCTAGTTGCAGAAGCGTGGGTTCTGGGTTGGTGCTGGATTTGAAGCAAAACCTCTGTTAAAGGTTGCACGATTTATTCCTGGCTGCTGCTAGTTTCGATTTAATAAAGTTAGGAGAGTAAACAGACTCCGACTAGTTCACTCCAGCTACTTTTTAATAGGCATTTTTTAATATAGCTTTAAAGAAGGAAAATATTTTAATCATTTGTTATTTAACTTTAATTATTGTTCTAATTTGTGATCTCAACGCCTCATTGAAGTTTTGTGAGCTACAGAAATCTTGTCAGGAAACAAGTCCACAACTGCTCAACTGTAGCTATCTGTGATTCTGTAGTAAGCAACAGAATCAGTTTTATACATACAGATTAATTACAGGATTGCAGCAATTAGTCAGAAAACAAGCAGCAGAGCATCCAACATGAAACTGTAGAAACAATTTAATTTGGAAGAATGAAAACTGTAGACACAAATAGGATCATGATATCTGAATCCCTTAATTAAAAAAAAATAAGAATTGAGGCATGAGAAGCCAAAGTACAGTAAATTTTAGGTGTTTTGTATAAGCTCTAAAGACAGCATTAGTCCGTTAAAATACATCATGGAAGCCAGGGCTGGAAGGCACCATGAATTAATTTAAGTCTTGTTTAGCCTTTCCTTAAAGCTTCCCATAAAATCAGAGAGCCCTTGTTCTTCCTGTCCTCGGTAAGAATGATGCTGTCTCACGCTATCAATCTTCTGTGGTTATAAGATCTCAGATCCTCAGTGAGCATGGAGAAAATTTTCTTCTTTTTTTCTTTGTTTACTTGTCCTCATGTCATCCTTCAGTCTTCTAAGCCAAATAAGCCTCGTTTCTTCAGTATTTCCTTATAGGTTTTTTCTAAATTTCTCTCCTCTGAACAAATGAGTGATGAATACATAACAAGTAAGTGTATGTTCTAATGAAGTTCCAAGACACAGTTTGTCTTGAAAGTTGCATTCCCAAGTAGACCATAATATTTACTGACCTAATCTTCTCATGGCACAGGCTTTCACATCTATCTTCTTTTGTTCAATATATGAAAACTTCAGGTGAACAAGTCAATAAATGCTTGCTGTCAGTGCTACAATAAGAAGTTATCGTAATATAACCTAGAACTGTATACAGTTGTTAATATTTTGGTTTAGCTTTTTAGATTATTTATTCTCAGCAGGCTTTTTTCGAAGAACATTTCATAGGTATTCTCTCTGCCATCCTCTCCCAAGTTCAGTGAAATTTTATCTTGTGTTCCTTAAGTGAGATGTGACTGCTGCCTTCTCTCAGGTGTTGTTTCTCTGAACCCAGAGACTTTTGGCATCTTTACAAAGCTGGCTTGTGATAAAGTTCTTTCAAATTCCAAGTGATTCAAGCTTTCTTCCCTGCTGCAGAGAGAGCACTAGTCATGTTTGCATCTGTGTTTTTAGGCTATGGTCCACTGTAGTTTTCCATGTACTTATTGCTTGCAGTTTTAACGACTGTTTTTGCAACTAATTTCTAACGTACTTCAATGGGACTTTTCTGTTATTCTTATGTTAATTATAAGTACGACATGTATATCCTTTTTTGAGCCAACATTTGATCAGGAGAACGTAGGTAGATAATGTTAGCTCATTAAGTTCACTCTTCTGCTGATTTCAATTGCTTTTTCTGACTGAAGGGTAAAATTCCTTTCTGTCAAACATAAGCCCACATTCTTTGAAAGAAGACCTTTTTGGGGCAGTAGGGATTTCTTAATAGATCATTTGCTTGTGGAAGACCTGCAAGGACGTTGAGGGGTGAAGAGCAGGAGTTTCTGAGGCGGCAGCCTGCTTTCATTTCTAGCACTCCTCTGAATGCTATCCAGGTGGGCAAGAGACTGATGCTCTTGTAAGAGAGCAGGATTGTTTTTGGTGGCACCGACTACCTTTCCACTTACCAGTAAGCTCCTTGAGCTAAGACAGAGTTTTACAGATGAGAGAGGTTGTAGAATTGTGTGCTTAAGCCATATGAAGATGATTTGCTTGATACTATTATTATATAATTATATTATAAGATAATAATAATTAAAAAAATCTTCCTTGTTAAAACCCTCATCTCTGGTGAGTTTGGCAATAGTGAAACAAAAATGGCATACTGCACAGATACTTTTAAATATTCTAATGTTTGCTGGGGAAAAAAACAAAAAGCAAATTAAAACAATGATTTCATCTTATACTTGTTTTACAGCAAGACCGCTGGTACAAACCCTGCCTTTAAGGACTACTGTTAATAATGGAACTGTGTTACCAAAGAAACCAAGTGGCTCTTTACCTTCCCCATCAGGAACCAGAAAGGAAACTGTATCACCAGCAGCAAAAAGGTATGCATCTATTAGAAACCTTATAATTGCAAAATTGAAAACATGGTATATCTCCTCTTTGAAGCTTCTAGACATGTAGTTTTTCTTACTTGCAAAGCAACAGTCTAAATATTTAGTTTGGAAGGAAAAGGAGAGATGGATTTCATTCTAAGAGGCTTTAAACTTATTTGTCCTAATTAGAATTAAGGTTATTACCATGAATATTGGAAGAATGCACAATGCTTGATCTACTGGTTTGTGTTATTTTCTTGCTACTACCGTCTAGCATATAGAGAATAAAGCATTTCTACTGTGCTGTTGCACAGCATGACATGAAAAGAGTGCAAGAATTCTTTTAGTAGCTAGTAGAAAATATGTAGTCTGTAGAGAAACTGTGCTATCATTACAAATCAGTATGTTACCTTTGGTGGTTTTCTCTCACTAAAAATTATCATAGAAACTGCATGCACAATGTTAGAAGCATCTCAGGGAGGGGGAAAATTCTATGCCTAGCACATATTTATGCAAATGAAAACATCCGTCTTAAGATGTCTTACCATTAGCATGTATTTAAGTCCTTTTAAAAATTACTACTCTCTCAATTTGCTTTGTGTGTGTTTAGTTGTTTTAAGTGGGCTACATGTTTTATGTATCTAGATTATAAGGAACGCAATGGATCGGGTGCGTCAAGTTCAAGTTACGTATGACAGTTATTGTGGTGCTAATCTGCTGTATGGTTTGCCTATAAAAGATAATAGCTTGGGTTTGTGGGGGGTTTTTTTGTTTGTTTTGGTTTTTTTTTTTTTTTCATTTCTTTTGTTGTGTGTCATCCTCAGCTTTTTGTAGTGATGATGCTGACAACTCTGAGGAGGGCAAGTTGTGGAGATGAGAGCATTGACCTGCTAAGATCTGAGGTGTCTTTTGTCAAGACAATTTTTCCTTAAAGGGGAGATGATTACTAAGGATATGCCACTCTGTTTATTGTGTTGAAGGGGACTGATTTTCCAGGAAACTTGAGGTTTTGTTCTTGTAGAGAAGAGAGAAGCTATACAGTGCACAATTAAAATTGGAAAATGCCATATTTGTTTGTGTTGCACAAATTAACTCCTATGAGCTCCTATGAACTGCAGCTCACTGCAACTGTAGGTTTTGGCAGGTTGGCCTGAATAAGCCCTTAAGATAAGAGGAGGAAGGCAAATACTGTATAAACTGTTCCATTATCGGAATTTTGAAAATGGGTGAAAGAACTTGCCTTTTAAAAAAGAATATTTATTAGTGTTTAGTAAGGAGTACTATTTTGTACGTGCTGAATTTTTAAAGAAATTTGTTCTTTGCAAATTATTTTTTCTTAATAATTCTCATAATTTCATTCTCACTAATAAAGTTTCAAGTGGTAATTATAAAACATGAGAGCACAAGCATTGGCAGACTTCATTTGTGTACAGAGGGTGTGATTCTTGAGTCTCTACACTCCATCTCTAAGGTTCAGTGTAGGACTTTCTGTCCCAGAGTAGGGTGGATGAAATGCAGGTCAAGGTCATACCTATGCTTTCTCTGTTCTGAGAGTCCTTTGCGTAATTCAGGTGGTCCATCAGGTATTGCCTGCAGCCTGTAGGCATTATCCTAGCTCAGGATCCCTGTAGATAAGTGAGACCCTGCAGCCTTTCCACCTGACCCATCTGCAGTCTGGATACCTGGAGTGCCAGTGGGGAAGTCCCTAAGGAGCATCCTTAGAGAGCATTTTTGGACTGTCTTCGTTCCTGTATGAGAATATCTTCCACAGGATAAGGATTTAATGTCCTTTTATTATGCTTTATCCCTTTTCTTTGCTGAAGAGGCTAGACTGAAGGTGCTTTAAATAAGCAGTATGAAAATATATGTTCAGTTTTGGAAAAAAAAAATACAAATGGGCAGTTTTGCTGAAATAGATGGACACTTACTAAGAGTGCTTAGGAGAGCAGGCTTATTCCATGTCCTTTGAAAAGCCGTTATAAATCCAGGTGCTGTGGAATTCCTGTTCCCTTCAAACGCTCTAAAATTCTGTATTGATTGTCCTTAATATGGAAATTTTGTTCTTTAATTTTATTTTTTATTAAATTGTATTAAAGTATATTTCTGTGCCTTGCCTATAAATATACTTCAAGAGAAAGAGAGTGGAACGGTAAGGACCTCACCAATGAATTACGGTACAAACCTTTTTTTTGGTAAATTATTCTCTACTCTTATCATTTGATAATGAACCTTAAAATAACTGATGGGATTTCATGTTTTTATAGTAAATCATGCTCCGAATATTCAGTATTCAAAGATGATGTATTAAGTGTTCTAAATAGCTTTCTTGCAAATAGTCAAGTGGATTAATTCGTTATGCATTCATTAAGATGAATTCATTCATGCTTTGTATTTATACTGGACCCTTTTACCTTCAGGAACTGTATGTGTGTATGCATAAAACGGTAATGGAAATACATCAGCAAGATGAAATAGCTTCCTTTTTTTTTTTAAGGGGTAGGACTTGTTTATTTGTGTTAAAAACTTCACTTGGTGTTGAACAGTTTATAGATGGTGTGTAATTTTAAATAATTTTTTTTAGTTCTGATTTCTGCTAAGCAGTGATGTTTTTATAGTGCTCCTTTCATATAAACTGATTCCAAAACTACTGCTACTTTGTAGTGTAGGTATTCTTTAGTTCAAAATATGGTAATGTGGCATAGCAGCTCTAAATAGTATTAAATGTTTATAGATGTTTTAAAACTTAATTTCTGCTCGGATACTTTTAATAGTTTTCCTATACAACATAGGTGCAGAATTGAAAAATCTGACATTTTTCAAAATATGAAAAAGGTAACATTTGAAAAGAAAAGTTTAAAAAAGTAAGAAAGAAAAAAAGTTGTATTTTTTTCTGAGTTATCTTCTAAACCTTTGGTCTGCTGTTGGGAATTACAAACATCTGCTGGGACTACGATAGCAGAAAGTATCATCTTCAATTTTTTTCTTACCTGCGACCGTATTTTCAAGAGAGGCAAACATCCAGGTGAATGGAGTCCTTCCCAAATGTTTTACTGAACAGCCTTATGAAAAGGGGGATTACAAACAAATAACTTCTGATTCCTCCATTCTCTGATACTTTCACCATTTAGGTTAGGAAGTGTATGATGCCCAATTGAAATGACATTAGTCTGTCCCTTGAAAGAGCATGTCGTGCATATTTATATAAATACATGCAAATAATCTCCATGGGGACCAAGTGTGCATCCATACATTCCACTGCTTAGAAATAGATGTGCTTACTGATACGTCTGCACACACAATCTCATTTCATACAATAGCTGTATTTAAATGTGTTGGTTAATTCATGTGAACCCACAGGTTGGTATACTGCTTATCTGCCTTGCTGGATTACCAAGGAGATGCGGTTCAGAGTTCACTACATTTTCTGATTTCCCATTTAATATTTGAAATGGAAATGACTTCTTCTGGCAGGAATATAAAATTGGAGGTAATAAAAAAGGCTTGAGGCTGAAAGGGTGGAACTAGCAGGCTTTTATTTGAGTTCTGCCACATATTCTCTCAATGACCTTATGCAAATCATTTAACCTCTATGCATATTGGTTTTCCATATGTAAAATGTGTGTCTCTGGATATCAGTAGGTTGTTATAGGGCCTAATGTGATAATTAGATCCAGATCTTGCAAAGTGTTGAGTAACCTCAACTGACTCTGACTTTAGTTAGAACTGAGGGCACCAAACCCCCCTTCAGCATTCAGATCTCATATAGTCAACACCCAATTATCCAAGTTAAGGAAGGAATGAAATAACCTCAATAGAGCAAAAGCACAAATCCAAAACGTAGGTCAATTGGTTTATAAAAGTATATAGTGGTAATACAATGCAAGACAGAAAGCCTGGTGATGCTGGTGATACTGGGACCAAAAATTCTGGTCCAGCACCAACAGGCGCTGCTGCACTCAGGTGATGGGGTGCCATGTGAACACAGCTGGATGGCTTCCAGCTGCAAGCCAGCTAATGCAGAGCTGAAGTGATTTTGCAATGAGCTGGATAATCACCTGACATAAATAATCAAGAATTGCCTGCCTTTGTAAAGTGTTTCCAAGTCATCTTTGCAAAAAGCCTTTGCCCAGAGGATTTGATTTTACATTTAATGTTGTATTTACTACTTTTATACTGTAGAAGTGTATAAGCTGTTTTGAGTACCACCTTTTTGAATGCTGCCATATTTTTATTCTGAACTTTGTGCTTAGAATAATTATTTGAAATTTTCATTCAGAATAAGATAAGTTTAGTGTATCACGAGCAGAACTTTTCCTTCCCCCTGCACTCTTCCTTTCTCATGTAATGTGGCTTGAAGTTCACTGCTTAACACTAAATTTGTCTTTGGAATTTGGCCAGCGCACAGTAGTAGTGTTTTGTGTTCGCTATTAAAATCTAGGGGTTTGTGACTCGTCTAGGATAGCTTTGTTTCCGCTATTTGAGGGGGAAAAAGAAAAAAAAAAAAAGGGAGGAGAATGCAGACAGTACCTTTCCCAGTAGGGATGCTGCTGCAGGCTGCAGGCTAGCACATACTTTGCCTTTCAAAAGGAGACAATCAGTCATTCTTTCTCCTCTAGCAGATTGCAAAGTATTACAATGGTGCAAAACTCTGACAATGGAGATCAAAAGGAAGAAGCTGGAACAAAGAAAACATAAAGAGCTTTGTTTGTAGGGAGAATAAAATACTTTAATATGATAAATTCCTGTTCTTCTAAACTAAACACATGGCCCCTAGGAAATTGTTCAGTCGCCTGGAATTAATGTTCTGTGTTCTGTTCTGGGGGCAGCGATGGTTTGTAACTGGCACACACACAAACTCTGTATCGAACCTTCAATTAAGTCTTCTATTTAACACTTGAAAGAAAATGGTTTAAAATAAACAGAATATAAATTAAAAAAGAAATCCCTCTCCATTGAACTTCGAGTGGCAAAACTATTATGCCACTTCACTATATCTCTAACAATTAAAGTTATTAGTGCATTTTGCTCAAAGGCATAATGAAATTAAAGTCATATGTTATTCTTGAATTTATTCTAATTGATTTAAATGAGGGTCAGAAATAGTGCTAGACAAGTTTCAAAATATTATTAATATCATCAGTTGGTGTCTTAAGAGCATTGTGTGCTATTTTAAAATTTATTTTATTAAAATCTTTTATATTTACCCCCCAAATTTTGGTAATTAAATATATGGTCTTTTTAATCTTGGCGAGGTTTGTTCACCACAATTCAGTAATGCAACCATCTGAAACATACATGCTATGCAGTGGTATATGTATGTATATATGAGGATTTATTTTCTTGTCTTTATTGTTGCTTTTTTAATAGTCTTTGTCTTCTAGCTGGATCATCTGTCTTGTTTCTTCAGATAGCCTCTTTGATTTTAGGTTTTGTTTTTGTTTTTTTTTTGAGTCGCTTTACAAATGGTCAGTGTATGGGAGCATTGCTGAGATTTTGTCATTCAAAGATACATTGGTGTTCCTAAATGTATGGTTTGAAATGATCAAACATCTAACTGAGTCAATAAGCACTGTGTTGTTAACTCTTGCACGTGACTTCATATCTTGAAAGCATGCAATTATGTCTTTTGATGTAAGTTTGTTTTAAATGTCTTGTTTCCACATTTTATTGTTGCATTCACTTTTTATTCTGCTTTGTTTATGCACCTCTCAATCTGGATTAAGCAGGTCTGTGAATCTTCTCAATGCATGCAAACTGAAAAAGCCTGCTCTAAGGTGAGGGATCCTTAATAGCTTTGTAGTGTTGAAGCTCAGTTGTTTTTTCTTTTCTGTTTCGGTTCAACACATAGAAAGTGGCTGTTTTAGTACAAGCATTAACATGGTAGAACTGTAATTATTATTCCCATTTTTAACATTTTCAGAAGTACATGTTTAAAACTTTCTCATCATTGATAAATGCATTGCAAAACTTAGATATAATTTCAGTTGTGGTATCTGCATTATCTCATGCTAAAATAATTTTTATTATAGGATGTTTCATTAGACCACATTGCTGTCTTAAACAAGTTAAAAATTGTGTTATCAAATGTTACCTTTTTAAATAACTAAAAAAGCTCTCCTTTCATATCACTAATGTGGAAGCCAAATTCTGGAATCCAGTTATACTCTTACAAACCTGTAAGTTAAATGAATATTTTCTGGTTTAAATCCCTCTTCAGGTGACAGTGTATCTACTGTAGCCATGGATATAAACACTGGTGTTTAACGCTATAGCTACCAAAATGTGTGTGTATGCCAAAACTGAGTTAATATAATGGAGTTATAATCCTCTTTTCCAACCACCTGCTAATACTTCTTACTGGGCTTTTGTTGTTGTTGTTGAAAGTTTAAAATAAAATTTTTCAGAAGATACCATTGCTAATTATTTTAAGCAGTAATGGACATAAACCAAAAGAGTTTAAAAGAATTTTGTTCTTGTGGTAGAAGTAGTTTTTATACTGATATGAGACTTCATTATTCAGAAAGAAGATAGCATTACACTTTTAAGGTTTAGTCCCACCCATTCGTTTTTTATCCACGAGTTCATCTTTTGAGTGTTGATAGATATAAAAATAAAACCCCAAGCAATATTAAAATTAATTTAAAATTGCTTCTGTAACTTACATTTTTTTTCTAACATTAGTATCATTTGGTGCTTTCCTTAAGTTCATTTCCATGTAGGCTGATAGAGCCTCTTCTTTTCCTTAACCAGGAAAAGATGCCAAAGTAAAGGTTTGATACTACAAAATCACAGAGAGGATTTTTATGCAAGTACTGTATATAAGGTAGTGGAAGGACTCATGCTAATAAAGCTATTTTATGTGGAGTAAACATTTTCAGTATCAAGGCTTTATTTTTTGACTGGAGTAGTATTAAATCAGGTAAAGTCATGAGATGCAGGGAGAACAGTTAAATGTTAACAGTATATTATTTAATTTACAAGAGTTTTTTTCATGCATTTGACATTGAGATGACTTGGATAGTGTTAGGCTAGTATGGGAGACACTTATTTCTGAAATGAAGACAGAATTAAATTCTTTTTACTGCCTTTTCCCTTCTCCTATGAATGTATTTGTTCTGTGCCTGTGTGTAACTTCGCATTCTGCTTGTTCTCTCCACAGAAACTATTTTAAAAATTTTTTTAAATTTCAGCTTAATCATTTGAATCGTGCTTGGTTTTAATACAAAAACACAGCACTGAACACCTGTCCTACCATCACGTGTTCCAGAAAGTTTTTTGTCAAGCTACCTGAGATGCATCTTAACATGCATCTGCTCTGCAGAGCTCCCCCTGGATGGGGACTTCCTTCCTTTCAGAAGGGCGGCTGCTTTGCAGAAAGACTCCGGTTCGGTTGTTCCCGTCGTTTCTGTAACTGAGCCTCAGCTGAAGTGCTGAAACATTCCCCTCCTCACTGGTAAAAAGACGAGGGAGCAGGAATTTTTTTTTTTTTTTTTTTAATGTGTCAATGGTGGTGTACAGTTGATAAGCTGAATATTTTTTGACCAGACGGAAGAGTCTACCTCTAACTCTTTAGTTATGAAGAGCCAATGCCTCTCTTTCTTACACCACACACAAAGTGGGACAGAGCCTGAGGAGCTGACTGAATTAACAGGGCAGGGATAGTTGTTAGGGGCTGAGGGGGAGGTTTGGAATAGTCCTCAAGGATGTTTGAGATGAGCATTACGGTAAGCAGAGCATCCCTGGGGGTTTACGGACGTCAAGGGGGAGCTGGCTGACGATGGTAAAAAAGGTGGCTGGGATGAGACTGAGCCTTGAAGGAGCAAGAACAAAAAGAACTGAAGTTTTCACAAAGGGAGGGAGCTTGTGGTTGGGATTTGGGTAGAGGGGTGTGAGCTTGAAAGCGATCATTATGTCCATGGCTTCTGGGGTGAGAGAGCTGCTAAACGTGGTCATTTAGTTATTGGGGATGTTATGGGTAAAGGGGATATCTGTTCTGCTCTTTGGAGGGGAGAAAACAGCACAGGACTGGGGTGGGGGGAAATAAGACCCTGACACCGAGTCCTGTCATTCAGCTGCTGCTGTGGGGGTGATTCCTGCCTTGGTTGGGGTAATGCTGCCTGCTCCTCTCTGCTGCACAGGGAGTGCAGCAAAGTAAAAATCATCGCCCAGCTCAGGGCCTCACCCTTAGCTGCTCCCTCTCCTGCTAGGAAGCACTGCTCTTAGGGAGAGGTGCTTTGGACTAACAAATAACCACAGTAAATTGTCTCCTATTAGGTGTAAGCTTTGAGTTGGCTTCTCTTAACTTACTAAGCAATACTGCTTGTGTTTTGGCTCATATTTTTCCATCAGAGAGAGCTGGATGTCTAAGGGGTGCCATAAAGTCATACAAGAGCTCCCTGATAGCTATCTTGGCAGGAAGGATGGTTGAAGAGTGAGAGAGTAAGTCAAGCTTTAAGCCTTTGAGAAACCCCTTGTCAGGAGATGTGGGGAAACTAATCTATTCATACATGTAAGTAGGAGGCATACATTTTTGACAAGCTAACGAAAAAATGCAGGCTAGCTCACCGTTAATTGCACTTCGGGGTATGTTAAAACTAGCTTTGAACCACAGAATGATTGATACTGAATGAAGACAAAAAGTTAGCTTGCACGTGCTCAAATTTTGACCTACTTTTGCATTCTCTGTAGTCTGGCTGGAGCTGTCAGGTAATATGCCTTCTCTTTAAATCTTTCACTTCTTATTAAGAGAATCTAAAAATTGAGAAGTGTGGAGTGGTAGTCAGAGATTTGAAATGTGACCTGGAAAATAGATACTGCAACTTACTCTGTGATATTGGTTTAGCCCATCTTCTATTTTATGATTAAGGAAAAAGCAGTATGTTTGTCTCTGTTGCAGCAGGTACTCAGCAAAACTCTTATGTAGGTTCTTTAACAAATGAAGTTATGATTAAAAACAAAGTTGTAGTTATTTTTAGGGTCAGCATTCTACTTGATAAGTTTCTCAAAAATATTTGTTGTAGAGATATGTGCTTTTACAAGTGCCACTGTAAAACTTGTTCCTCTTTTTATTAGCACTGTTAAGAGAACCAGTTCAGCTGAGCGTGTGTCCCCAGGCGGTCGGAGGGAAAGCTATGGAGATTCCAAAGGAAGTCGCAACCGCACTGGATCCACCAGCAGTTCATCTAGTGGTAAAAAGAACAGTGAAAGGTAATGTTATCGAAATATCATCTCCTTTCTCCGCCTACTGCCCTAATAATGAAATTAGTTTCTGTAGTGAAATTAGTTTCCCTGGTTTAGCAAACATTGGGAGCTGCTTTTTTTTAAAGCTCCAACAGTTGGACAAAAATATATTTTAAAACGTTTCAAATAAAACAGGTTTTCAAATTTAGATGAAATTTATTTGCCTTATTTCCAAACCATAAACAATGTGAGAACCTTGGGTTGCCTGGAAAAGTTTGTCATTATTAAACATGCCTTTTCCATTATCTTAGTGGTTTCCCTTGGTCTTCAGGTTCCTGAAATGTACTTATTCAAGTTCCTGGTTGTGGTGCATTGACCCCAGCTGGCAGCTAAGTGCCACACAGCCACTCAGTCCCTCTCCCCCAATGGGACCGGGGAAGAGAATAGGAAGAGCAAAAGTGAAAAATCTCATAGGTCAAGATAAAGGCAGTGTTAATAAGTGAAGGAAAGAGGAAAAGAAAAGAAAACAAGTGATGGAAGGCAGTTACCACCTTCCACATGTAGACAGATGCCCAGCCAGTCTCTGAGCAATGACTGCCTCAGTCCGAGGGTCAGATTAATGAGAAGTGGAGGGAGAGGCTTATGTGCAAGTGCTATCCAAAGAAGTGGAATAAAATGATGCCTATCTCTGTGTATCTCTGATGATGCTTCTCTGTACTGCTGACAGTCCAAAGAAAAGAGAATGTCTTGTCCAAGGGTTTCAGACTTAGGATGGTCTTGAATGAATAGCTGATTTATTGAGGTTTGTCACTATTGTCAGTATTGGTCAACTGGTTCTTTCCTGTATTTCCTAGACAGATTTTAGTCTTAGCCATTTCACTTGACCGGTCCTATTCCAGTTTCTTATGCAAAAAGTGGTGTTGATGGTACTGTTTCACTATCTCACAGATGATGTGACCATAGAAACACAATGTTAATAAAGATCACATAATAACCTAATTTACCTGCTCTGTCTGGGCATCAGTGCCATCATAGCAGTCACCAGGCTGCTCATGAGCTGATGGTATGGCACAAAACATCCCTTCCTTTTCATCCCTTCAGTATTTTTGCTTGATGTAAGGAGTGACTGAGGTGGTTTTGTACTAAGGGACAGCCTAAATATGGGTGATTACATTATTAATAGTTTGTTTTCTGGCTTACGTTTTCAGCTATAAAGCAAGACAGCAAGTGTGCAAAGTTTATGAAACTTGTGAGAGGCTTAGAAAATTATGGGAATAATGAAAAAATTAAGAAAGCAGTGTGCTTTCTCTGTGTATTTTATCTTGTATAATAAATTTCATTAGAACAAGTCCTCCAAAGGTGAATTCTGTGTGTGTTGTGCTGTGGGAGATATATCTGTCAAAATCTAAATACAGTGATTTGCAAAGTCTGTGTTTTGAAAATATCCCTGAGTTCCTGCTATCTGCATAAGGTGATAATTATCTGAAATTAGTTATATGTTAAAGCAACTAAAGAAATAAAGTGACAATATTAATTAGGTTGTCCATTTAAATTAAGGAAATATATGACTTCTAGTAGCTACATAGAGGTACTGTACACTTGAAAAATGGATTCCAAAATAGCTGAGAAATAAAAACGTTACGACATAATTATCTGCGAAATTGTTTCTGCTCTAAAGTTGATCATGGTACTTGAGATGCATTTTTTATTTTTCCATACTATTCTAACAGAAACCCAATGGTTATGTTACTCTGCAGTTGTTAGGCCACAAAGGGTTGAGCAACAGCATTGATCAGAAATCACTTACTTTGGACTCAAGGAGGAGGTCCAGCACACAACTAATGCAATGCTTAAATAATGTGCAAGTACCCAAGGAACTGATCGAGAGCACATGTTAGATTGCCTTAGCTGGAGCTAGTGATGTTGGTGCCACTATGAGAACAACCATTGTATGGTTAGAGAGTTTTCCCTGATTCCTGTCACATGCAGCCTGAGGGTGTTCAGCACCACAGCTCTCATATCCTTGAAGAGTGTCCTTATCCTGTGGAAGAGGCTGGCTAAAGACTTGCCTCATGTTTCTTCTTGAAGCTGGGCCACCATGCAAAATACAAAGGAAGAGTCATGGGACTAGAAGCAGAATTAGCGTGATTCTGTATGCTGGGGGCTAAGGCTGTCCTTCTAGAGCTAACTGTATGTGTGAAAGAGTGAGGAAGAGGGTGTTACTTAACCATCTACTCACAGCCTTATTATTTATATCGTTGATAATTATGGGTCCCTACCAACTTAAGATGTTCTATGGTACTATGTGATTCTGTGTCAGGTCTGTAGATGAAGCTTAAAGCAGAAGGCATGCCAGGAATCTAACAAGATAATCGTAAAATTATTGTTTTTCAAAGTATATAGAGTTGTAGGCTGTTAAGCAAAACCATAGTGCTATTGAAAGCCATTTTAAGAAGCTTTAAGCATAAGGAGTACGGAGATGACTATAATCTCCTGCGCTGCTATGGGCTGTCCCAACTCCCAATGGCTAAGAGCCAGGGGTAAGCCTTCCTAAGGGTTAGATAAGTAGGGAAGTGACTCAAGTTCACAAAAAAGAAAAAGGGTAGCCAGACTTCTGAGCTGTGTGTGGTTAGGGTTTGTATAATTAGAAAGTACACATGATTTGCTTTATAACTGTCATGAATCGGCCTTTCACATTAGCTTGATCAGCTTGAGTAAGTCAGCATGGTCTGTTCAGAGCTAGGGACTCTTTTGTCTCTAATATGGCAGCATTTCTCACTAGTGCTCCATCCCATAAAGTTTTTATTTTCTAAGAATACCTTCATAAGAAAAAATGTTAATCTTGGTGTTAACAATGGCAACACATCATTCTATGTATATGGATGAGATTGGCCGCGTATGCCAGCTTGAAGCGTGAATTTTGATGCATGATTAATACCAAGGCTGATATTATGAAAAGCTGCTAAATCAATGGGTAGCATCAATAGAATTCTTTTTGGTTTGGTTTGGTTTTATCGTTAAGTAAATATATTATTCTTAATATAACTGTCAAATCAAGGCAAAAGGAAAAACGCTGTAAAATTATTTGCTACAACTTCCGTTGTAGAAAGAGAATCTTTTATGCTTAGAAAAATATTGCGTGCAAAAATCCAACCCAGTTTTGTTTCTCTTTTTGGTTTCTCTTTATTAGCCAACTGCAGTCTAGGAACAGATGTGGGGATGGCATCACAACTCTAGGGATACTTCATGCTTCAGTATTTCTCCATCAGAATGATAGGGCTTTCAACCCTTTTTGGATCACCCTAAGAAACATATAACAGTAATCTGATATTTCAGAAGTCTTACTGGATAGAAAGAACACGGAACTGGGAGGAAAAATAACTGCACAATATAGCTTTGTGTCCCTTTCATGTTTCATCAGAAACAACACCCTCAAGCCTGATTATACAGGGGCAAAGGACAAAGAAAACAAATGACTGGCTTTTCATGAAAAAGATTGCTTCCTTCTGGCCAGGGTAGTACTATCCAGAGAGCCTCTCAGCTTTTCTGCCTCTTCTCCACACACTTCATGTATTTTTCCCTCAAGTTTTGCCAAATATTTTCTCAAGACAAAAGGACAAATGAATTTCAGGTTGTCTTCCAGGCAGCAGTGCAGTGAGAAAAAGACTCTTTAATCATGATGGATATGTGCTTTCTGGGTTTACCTAGTACTGTCATTCACTGAGAAGCAATTGGGCAGTTCCATGTTTTATGTAAACTCTTTGGAAAAGCAGGATTCAAACTTTGGTTTGCTCCTTAAATCCAGAGAGAACAAAGCCATGAAATAAGTGAACACCCATACATGCACTGATACAGTAGCCCCCCCTGCTCCACATATGCAGAGAGGTGTAGTTAAGAATATATTCCTAGCTTTTTATTATAGTTGTAGACTGCTTTAGAGTAACAAATCTCACTGACTGGAAACCAAAACTGATGCAGCTGCTCATAACTGGACTAACGTTGCAGAAGAAGAGGATTTTGTTGTTAGTGGAGGAAAATCTATAGTTTTGAGAATGTAAGGAGAATTGAATGTAAAAGTTTTAACATCTGCTATCAAGGAGCCACAATGTATGCTGGTTTTAACTGTGTCTGTCTGGGGATTTACCTTATAAATAATTGAATTGAAAAAGTATTTTTATTTATATGTACACACAAAAAATATTTTATATATTTTATTTTTTAAATTTTATATTATATTGATACCTTTATATGTGCAGACTGTATGTGCATGCTTTTTAAAATAGAAATTTCTTCATTATTTTCACAGCAAACCCAAGGAACCAATGTTCAGTGCAGGTAGGAACTTTTAAAATTTTTAAGCAGATAACAACTGTGATAACACAATAGATTATTTCCACCTCTCCCCGCCCCCCCCCCCCCCCGGATGCCTAGAAACTGGTATGGGAATCTGAACATGATACAGGCTGCTGCTGACATGTTTTTAAAAAATTGATCAGTTTGCTCGAGTTTTTATTGGTCCAATAGGTTTTATTTTACATCTAGAATTCTTCGTAAGAAGGCAAAGAAAAAGGCCATGTCTTCTTACCCCAAGTATGTCTTCCCTTTCAAAGCACTATTAAGGTTTTGTTAATTAAAGCATATGCCAAGTTCCAGCTATGATGCTGTCATGTTAATTTAGTCGTAAAAGGGAGCCCTCAACTACTGTTAAGGAATGCCACATCTGTCCCAATGCCTTGTAATAAAATTTGTCAAATGACAAATAAAAAAGGTGTTTTGTTACTACAGTTTTGGAAGTCTATCTTTAATTTGAAAATCACTTTAATTTTTTCCTGCTTATGTATTACCCCTACAAAAAGATTTTGAAAGTGAAATAGTAGGTATAAGTGAAAGCAGAGTTTGTCCTTGTCATTAGAGAGTTACAAACTTTTGAATAGTCTTGATAAAGGTATGAAGCTGAATAGTATATATAACATTTATTTTTGTTCTGAAAAACCAAGGACACTAAAATAAAATCTTTCTTTTAACACAATAAGGAAGGAAAAAACCCTGTTGATTTATCAGATGTATCATATTTTTTTGGGGTATAGTTCTGTGACAGTAATCATACATTAAGCTGAAAAAGTAGAAAAACTTTTGTTTACTGCGCTGATTGATCCAACAAAGCTCGTAAGCTATACTTCACAGTTTAGTGTAATTGATTTTGAACTGAATAATGTATAAAACTAAGTATGTACTTAAGTCTCTTGTGATAATACAATCGCAGTTCATGTTCCTTTCATGAAAACTGTTGGTTTAGAAAAAGAAAATTTCTGATTCGCACAGAATATACTTTTCTTGTGTAACATTTCTCCTTCCCTTGCACCATGTAAGCAAAGGTATTTGGAATAATTTTTCATCTGACACTTTCCCTGTAGATAAAGATCAGTAATTAAACAGATGTGACACTACTTCTACCCTTCTCATCTGGACAAAATGCCTGCTGAAATTAATGATTTTTTTCTAAGAAAGTTATACTTGGTATTTTACTTACTTTAAGCATGTAGTTGCATAATAGAGCTTAAGCTAGTGTTTTAATGATAGAAGAACTAAACAGGACCCCTAGCTGGAGGAAGAGGATTTTGACTGTGATTACCCAACGTATGGCATGGAGTATGGCTCAGTGTTTTGTTAAGCACCAGGTTAGCCTCCAGCAGAATACTACTGGACATTCGGTAGAGCAGGTATTTAGTGAGTTTATTGTATTCAAACACATCTTTATCTAGCCCTTCTGTCTCTGTCTCTGTAATCACAAGGGAAGCGCCGTGTGACACACTGCAAAGGTAGGTTTCACTTCCAAAACCTCATAGCTCTCGAAGCAAAATGGTACTGGTGGGATAAAAGCTCAAAGTATAAACAGCTATTTTCTAATGTGCGCGCATTTTTGCAATGTTAAAACTTTCCTAGTTCTTTTGAATGAAACAAAAATATTATACCATCTGTTATACAGTCTGTTGAATTATAACCCTCAGGTGTACTTTAATAATAATAATGGGTTATAATTTAGATTCCTGTGGACTTTTTCAGAAGAAATTGAATTAGAAAAAATATGTTGAGAGAGCTATATGGCAACACGTGGATGTTCACTGTGTTTGAAATGGTGTTCTGCACTTTTACTGAAATTTGTATAGAATCTGCCCCTTTGTTGGCTGTTTTGCTGTTAGCCTAACATGATTATAGAAGCCTTGGTTTTTCCCTTGCTTTTTCTTACTGAGTAGACTGTAGATTTTTCTGTTGAATAAACAGACCTAGGCCTCCAACTAATTTCTCAGTGCTTTTTGGTCAATGTCACAAAGTAGAGTTACATTTGGTAAACATACCATATTGTTTTCTAAAGCTTTAGTTAAATTGTAGTGTAAATATGCACATTTTTGATGCATGTTTATATCTGTGATATAATCACAGATTTGTCTTGCTTTTTAGACATCGCTAAATCCTAACAGTTTTTCCACTAATCAGCATCTTTCAGCTTTGCAACAAATCTAAAATTGAACAAAGCAAAGAATGTTTGTTCTCAAGGCAAAGTCTTTTAGAGAGTCTCTGCCTCTGTGTATTCCTTGTACAATTTTATGCCTGCAATCAGTAGTGGTCTCCTTTGCAGATCCTACGAGCATTCACATGCCTTCTTATTTCAATTCAGTAACTTAATTTTTGCAGTTACTTTCAGTGACAATTTCAAATTTACAAAATTGCAGATGTAAAAGATACATTTGTCTAGAAGTCTCACCACTGGTCTGTCTTTGTAGTTTGATGATTGTCTGTCTTTACATCTATATCTTCACATTTAGAACTTTGCTGTCTTAAAAACTTAGTTAAGAAAAGTACAAAGAAAGGGGTGTAGATTGATTATGTAGATAATACGTTTGGATTACTAACAAAAATGAGTACAGATGGAATTAATATTACCAAAAGTTAGAAATAAATACAGAGTATGTATTTCTGTGCCTGATCTGGTGAGCCTAAGTTCCTCTTTATAGTTAGTAGAGAGAGAGAGGCATTCTGAAGGCACATTTTATATACTTGCTATAATATACTTGGTATAATTTACTATATTTGCTTTTGGACATCTGCTTTAAAACGCGATTAATTTGTCCAAAAGTACCTGTTTCTCCCTGTTTACCCTAAAAAGGAGTTTCGAGTGATTAGGTCAAATACTTGCACTGTAGATGGCTAAATGCAAGTTCTGTGAGTCCCATAAGTTTCAGGTGAGAACAGCGGTTCAATGAATTAAACTTTTGTTCATTCCCAGCCTTTGATAAGCACAGTCTGTGGTTGTCGCTGCTGAAAATCTATTGGCTTCCAGTGCACCAGTATCAATAGAATTGGCATGTGGTTCAAGCTCATTAAATAGACGCTGCATGTGTGTACAAATAGTGCTGTATTTCTCTGCTATTTAATGCTCTACCCCTATATTTTATTTTCCAGTACAGATCTATTGGAGTAGATTTTTAAAAACAATTCCAGTATTCTAGCACTTTAACAGGCATCTTAAGCTCCAACCATCTGTCACCATTATTTCAGCATTATTATTGCTTCTTTTTAGCATTCAGTTTTCTGTTGTTTTCATTATATGTATGATTTCTGTAAATGAAGCTAGAGAGCCCTAGCTGTAACTTTACTGCGACAGATCAAGTAGATCTCTTTCCCAAATGAATTAGTCTAAAGGCAAAATACACATATATTTAGGTAATACAGCATAGCTATGATGTTTATTTGTTCAACCAATAATTTTTATTCATTTAGTCAGGATTTGTAGCATATGCATATTTCCAATTAAAATAAAGCCTTAGTTTTCAAATTAAAAAAATAATGCTATAGTTGTATTGATACTTAACAATTCATAGCATAATTTTAACAGTCCTAAATTGTATAATTTTTTTTCATTTACATGATTTTGTTACTTCTGCCCTTCCATTTCCTCTGTGCCCACGATTATTCTGTCTAGTAACTCTACAGATGTCACTGACTCCAAAACTGCTTGATTCGCATGAGAACAAGGCTGAACCCCTTGATCTGCCGATGGAGCAGCAAGAGCCAGCACGTTCTGAATCTGGACAAACTTCACCAGAAGTTCACAGGACACCCACTTTGGCCTTGCCAGTTCCCAAAAGTCCTAGTCAGACCTTCATGGCATTTCCCAGATCTCCTAGTTTTATAAGCCCCATGAAGTCCCCAAGTCAGTACTTCCAGATCTGTTATTAATCCCTGCTTCTCTCCCCCAAAAATATTTCTTACCAGTTCAACACATTACTTTTAGTATTTCTTCTAGAAATGTTTACTTCTGTCAGCCAATTCAGTTTTTGTAGCTTCTCTCCTGTATGTCATTTTCCTTTCTTTTAATGTGCTGTCAATGTTGTCATTCCTTTTTCAATGTTTAGTAATTCTTAAAGCACATATCTTTTCTGCATGTACATCAGCATGATTCCTTTTACCAATTGTTTGTGTTCCTTATTTCGAATGTATCTCTAACACTGTATCAAGTGTAAAGCATATCTTTACACTGAGATGCAAAGAATGCGACTGAGTGTTGGAAAATACTTTAGATGCTGATGCTCAACTGTAAATATTGATTAAAAAATAAAATTAATTTTAAGTGGCATTTCTGCGTTAATTGTAATCTTTGATGTTTTCCCCTTCATTTTTAACATTTAAAAACCGTAGCATTGTAACGTTATTTTTCACAGAAAAAGGTTTCTATTTCAGTCCTTTCAGTTTTGTAGTTCTTCATGACATTGTTTAGTTCTAATTCTGCTGCTCAAAATATTTAGAGGAAAAAGGGACTTTGTATGTTAAAAAAAAATTCTGCTTAGTGATTATGATTTAGGAAAAAAACCCAAAACCCTGCTTAATTTCTAAGTTTGAGATTGCATGTCATTCTTTAACTGTAATGCACCAAACTGTTAAGTGGGAAGGGATGGAGGAACACTGGAGTTCTCCACTGATGGTTTTTTTTGTGTAACATGAAACATTTCTGACCTTTTGTAGAGGAAGGATACGTAAAAATGTTTCTTCGTGGACGTCCTGTTACCATGTACATGCCCAAAGAGCAAGTGGAATCTTACAATTTGGAAGCAAAAGTAGAACTACCAGCCAAGAGGCTTAAACTGGAATGGGTGTATCCTTTCTGCGCTAGAGCACTACTGGAAATCAATCATTTCTTAATTATTTGTTTTAAATAATTTTTTGAGCTAAAGTATAGCAGAATTAAGATCATAAGGTTCATTTCATTAGTGAAACGACATTCCATTGAAAATAGGTGTTAATTTCTTGAGGCTGCTGTTCTGTACCTTGTGAAGTACAGGGTGGCAGCTTAAGAGAGATGTTGCTTAAATGTTGCCTGAAGGTTAAGTCTGAAGCATGCTAATTAGCTAAAGATTAAACTAGGCATATTGTAAGAATGTAGTGAGCTGTGATTATTAATTATAGTATGCATAAAACAAGCTCAGGTTTTTTTGCTCATTCTCAGCAGTAATTTATCATTTTAAACTGTGTTTTATAAAATGTGTACTATTGTCCTTTAGAGGATGCTATCATCAACTTCAGTACTTGAATAAGCCCAGAATTGAATAGCACTTTGCAACTGATAGGTGCTTAACAATAAAATTCCTAAGATATCATATATAAAATAATGTTTGAATTTAGATTTTAACTGTGTTTAAGCACCATAAATAGTGAACAACCAGAATTTTCCACTGACTTCTGTGAGTGGACATAATTACAGAATTCTAACTTGAAAGAAATCAGTGTTTCATTACATACAGAAATTTTCACATTTCATGTTTAAATATAATGAGAAAATATATTCTTTATTGAAAAAAGAAATGACATTTCATTTTTGTATAATCTTAGTATATGTAATAGATGATTTAAGATAAAATATAAACACAACAAGATCTGAATCTACTTGTAATATCCGCTATCTTTAGAGAGATGAAGTCTTCATAAGGTTTTCTATTTTAAGAAAAAGACTTTTTTGGGGTCCCAAACAGTGCAAATAGGAAGTTGCTTTGTCTTCATAAAAAAAAAGACAGGCTTCATATAGTTTTTTTCGAAGTTGTATAAATAGAACTGCATGTGGTTTCAGAATACACACAGAGAGTTTCCAAAAGTCCCATTGTATTCACAAGAGATTAATGACAGATTTAGTAACCATTCTTATTATTCCTGTTGCAGCTGAGCTTGTGGGTTCTACTCCACTCTGCTGGAACTGCATAGATAATGCATACAGAAATAACTGAAGATGAGTTAAAAAACAAAAAATCCACAAAGTTAATAAAAGACCTGAAATTAGAGTGCTAAATACTGCTTGCAGCATTTTACAATCTGTTGTACGGGCTCTCACCATATATCACAATAGAATTGAATGACTTCTTTTTATACTTGTAAGGTGCCCCTTGCTTAGGGGGCCTAAGGATGATATGGGAGAAGGTATTAGGATGCTTGCTGAAACAACAAAAAACCCAACCACAAAAACCAGATTGTCATTAGCAGTGTGTAGGTGGAAGCTGAAGTTAATATTTCAGACTATTATAAGAAATGATAATTAGAGTAGGTCATGATTTCACTCTCCTTAGTTTCTCACTTAAGCTTACTTAAATGACAGAATGTTTGCCAGATGGAGTATTATTTTTAGTTTGAGTATTCATATGTCCTTCCAGGTGTGTGTCTGTATACCCAGCAGAATCCTATATATAAAGGTTGTCTGTGAATAAAAAAAGGTATGAATTAATAAAGTGATCTAACTAACCCTAAATGGTTACTGAGGAGGATGCATATTTTTCCAAAAATACTGTGCTAGCTTTTTCAGATTTTAATTTCTTTGCTGTTAAACCCAATCATGATATCCATGCTTAAAAGTTACACCAATGACTAGGTATATGAAAGACTTTTAAAAAAAAAAAAAAAAGAGAGAAGATTATGCCCAATATACAGACTATAATGATAAGAAGAAAAGCTGGGAGCAGGAGCTTAAAGTAATTTAAGGAGAAAGACAAAGACAGCAGAAAACTAACCAGTGTTGCAGGCATTCATTCCCGTTAAGTTGGAGAAGCTGAGCTGTTTGATTGGAGGGTAGCAGAGCTGGAGTAGGAGAAAACATCTTTGGAGTGGACAAATCAGCCTGGCTGTGGGATTACAGCCAGAAATGCTTTCTAATGTAAGAATGGGGGTAGAGAAACAAGATTTTGCAGGTGAGGTGGACAAATGGAAAGGGCAAAGCAGACTATGATGAGAAACAGAAGGAAGAAAATCTAATGTATGTGGATTTCAGGGCATACCTGAACCATAAAGGGGTTTTACAGTTGTGTTAGCAGGTGTCTGGGTAAGCTGAAAAAGGTTCAGACCACATCAGATATATTCAGACATGAAGAAACAAAAATGTTGAGTGATGAAGCCTGAGGGAGGGCTAGAGCAGAGGTGGTAAAACCCGAGCGAGAAATTGGCACCGGGGACATCAGGGAGGGAGCGGTGGTCTGCACAGATCTGTTTGAGACCAGCTCACTTGGCGAGCAGGAGGTTTGAAAAGCTGCAGGCCAAGTGAAAAGAAAAGGTCAAGATAACATTCCCTGAAGTGCCAACTCTCCAAATCCAAGTTGAAGCCACCGAATCTGAGTGTGGGAAACAGTGAGGAGAAGGAGAGATCAACCCCAGGAGTTTACATCTGAGAAAAAAGGCTGACACAAAGAAACTGAGTGTTTGACAACAGCAATCATGTGAATGGTTGAATGCAGCATTGTTCCCCACAGGAAGAATCATAAAGAAAGGAGATTTTCCCTAAAGAATGTAATCTTTCCCACTTAATAGCTATTTTTATGCACAGAGATTTGTTCCTTATGAATGTCTGTATAATGCTTTTACTTCACTTTTTAAAAAAAGTTCAATTTCTTACACTAACTTCAACTGCTAGTTCATTATAAACTTGATTATACATTGTTGAACTAGGGAAATTTTATGTTGGCTTCAGTTGGTAATGGTATCTGGCCTCATAGAGAAAAATAAATATAAACAAATAAAGCATTGTCCAGCAATCTGTAGTGGTTACTCTAATCTTTACAGACAGATTCAAAATTGATAGTAAATGCTTTGTAATTTGAAGACACTAGTTGTTTTCCTGTCTTCAAATTTTCATGTCTGAAACTTGAAGGAACTTTGGCTGAAATATTTCAGTTTGGGAGTCCAAAAGCTGTATTTTTGAATGCACATTTTGATGGTTGTGTATGCAGCACTACTTCTATTGCATTTATTAGGAAAAATCAGCAAGCTGTTACTTAAATTCCTATTTTAGAAGTAAGATGACTATTGACCTTACTTCTTGGATAATGTTAACTGGAGTATTTTAGTTTGACTGGGTTATCATTGACCGTAGACAATAGTGCACAAGTATCTTTTTAATATTATATAATAGGGCTTTCAGTACCTCCCCATGTATTTATCACAGCCAGTTTCTCCATATTGACTGAATTAGAATGCACTTCTGTTTTGCCAGGATTCTTCTAATGCTGTTTCTTTCTGTTCCCATAAAAAATGAAAGCCAAAATAGTTGTAGTCCCTAATGACTCTTCAGAAGAATAAAACTACATAATTTGGCTGAATTAACATTCAGTCTAAATGAGATTATTTCTGGATTAATTCCAGTTATTTCATTAGATTAATTTTAGATTCGTGTTGATATGACTAGCATCAGAATCTGGGCCACTGCCTTTTAAATACTACAAAAATAAATGGGAACAGATGATGTAACCCTTTTAAGGTTTCGTATCCATCTGGCTGGTAACGCCCAGAATAATGAAATCAATCAACCTGCACACAGGATAATGCAATCAATCCTAATGTAATGCAGGGAGATGTACTGAATGACTTACTAGTGTTTCCATCAAGTCTAAATTTTTATTTTAATTAGTCAAGCAGTGTAAATAGTAAATACACTTGGGACAAAATTAATACTGCCTTAGTCTGGTATTTAGCAGATTCCAGAGGATACTAAAGGGATAGTATGTCTACAAACTCCAGTCTTCTTTACCATGTATTTTCTGTAGGATATGTAGGTTTTCAGTAACTCAAAGTGTGTGAAACGCTTTAGCTGTCTACTGTAGTAAGGGAGGGAGTTCTGAAGGCTGTCAAGTGATAAAGCTGTGCTCAAGGCAAGAAATGCCAACTTAAGGAAATAGAGGGGCAGAAAATCCAGTTCATTTTTCCTTATTTTTAACATACTTAATTGGTAGATAATGTTATTGTAGCTTGACCAACATGCTAGCTATGGTTATAGGGGTCGGGACTGTCGCAGTAATCTCTATCTTCTTCCAACGGGTGAAACCGTGTATTTCATCGCATCTGTAGTTGTGTTATTCAATGTTGAAGAGCAACTTCAGAGACATTACACTGGTCATAATGATGATGTGAAGTGGTAAGTCATCTAATAACCCTTCTTTTTTCTTCATCAAACAATATCTGGGAGGTAATGTTGTGTTCTTGTAAAGTAGTTTTGAAAACTCAAGTCATGAAAATTCTAAGCCGTGCATAGGTTGGGTCCTTGTGCCTGACAATGCCTTTGCACAATCAAATGAAGGTCTGACTGTAGTCATGATAAGGATGTCAAATGTCTGTTATAGCTCTGTCCAGTCAGCACATGAAGCAACTGCTGTCAGGATGTGATGGCACAGACCTGAGGATATCCAAATATGTGCCTAACAGAGCCTGGGTTTGCTTGTGAAACCTGCCTTGAAGTCTGTGCTGCTGTATGTGCTGTGCAACCTAGTTGGGATGTGTCTATATGCAGTTGCTGTATTGATGTTCTTCAAGATTCTGCTTTTTTCTCTCAGTTGCTAACATTTCCTCCTTGTATTTAGTTGAGAAAATTTATTTTCCATAACTAATATACTTTTTACATTGAGAATACAGAAAAGTAGAAATATGGCATGATCTATAGATCTACTCATTTTCATTACTCTGTTTATAGGATGGTTTAACATTAACTACTTCTTTAGACTCTTTGCCTTCCCCTTTTTGAATAGGATTGAATTATTCATCTTTACCTGGGTCTGGGTGCCAGATACAGGTCCCTTAGGTTCAGTCTAACCAACAAAACAGTTTTAATGTCATTTGTGATCTTCTGGTAGTCTTCACACGTGTCATGGCAGATACCCTGTGAACTAGCCCTGAGCAGCCTGGTTAGTCTGCTGCCATGCAGGCATGCCAGCTTGGGCTTCAAAGCGATTCAGCTACGTTGAAGATTAGAGGATACTAGGTATCAGGAGATATCAGTATTGTTAAATAGAAATCTAAATAAACATATGGTTTATCTTGATGGTATCTGTCTGTTTGCAGAGTGTAGCTGAAAAAGAGTACCTGGATTATCTGAAGTGCCCTAGTATATGAAACGAATTTGACATCCCTTCTTTAGATTAAGCATTATGAAACACTGTTGTCCCTCAAAGCCAAAACCAGACCTGATTACAAAATCTGGTTGCATTGTGAGCATGTTTCATAAAATTGAATTATTTGTATAATCTAGTTGTTTTACAAGGAGATTTTAACTTGGATCTGTTCCATTTCATTTCTTTCTTTCAAATTTTCTGACTCTCTAGATATTTCAAAGCTTTCAGGTTCATTGGAAAGAAGATACCTTTCTGCATTATAAAGCTGGATGAATTATTGCCACTGTTCATTTTGCAGGGCACTTGGCTTGTAGAACTGTATACAAAGCAGCTGCAGTGAAAAAAGAATTGAGAGGATTTAGGGCAAAAATAGGCTGTCCTCCAGGCTTTAATACAAATTTTAGGTTGCTTTTTCTTAGAGACATCAGTTAACATTGATCACAGTTTTTTAAATGTCAGTTTTAAGTTTAGAATCAAATCTCCTAATTTCTGTATCCTGTTCTTACTTACTAAAGGCCTTTTTTACCTTTTGAAAAGTATTAGAGAGAAGTTGGTATCTCCCTATGAAAGTCACTGAATATCTGGTCAATATAGTCTGAAGAGCAATATTTGAGTGGATACATACGTTGCTCTGGAGGGTTGTCACTAGACAGCATTGACTATACTGAGCAGATCTCTGCAACCTCTTATTAGAGATAACTGAAGTTAAGTAACTTGCTCAAATTGTAAACTCCTTATACACTGCAATAATTTAAATCTAGGTGAGATGAATCCCAACATGAGTGAGACTGGCGCTTGTTTGATACATGCTAAAGTAGGGCTATGTATTACAAGCTCATGTAAAAGTTTGATGGAATAGATAATAAATGGCTTTACGTTTGACCTGCCTTTCTTTTCTTTTTTAGCCTGGCCGTCCATCCTGATAGGATCACTATAGCAACAGGTCAAGTTGCAGGGACATCCAAGGATGGAAAAGTGAGTGACCCTTTTGCTGATGTATAGTTGCTTATGTTTCATAAGAATATGTTACTAAGAAGATACATGCCACATTCTTTTCACATTGCAGTTAAATTGGTCTTACGTTTTAGGACGGAAGGCAAGCAAAACTTAATTTGAGAGTGCCTATTGCACACTATCAAAATTACCCAGTTCCATTATCAAGAGTGGTCAGTGGTTTCTGGTTCCATTACTTACACAGACTGAAGGTAAATTTGGAGCTGGTCTCCAAAAGAGACGCAGAAGGATGAGGCTACAGAGGACACCTGAGAGGGCAGATGAATGCGGGGAAAAGGCAGAGAAGCAGCGGAGATTAAATTGTACAATGTACAACTTCCTTTCTGACCACAGCTACCAAAACCAAAGGAGAAATATAAGAATGGCTTTGGGTTGTTTGCTGAAAAAAAAATTGCTTACTTTTGCTATCATCTAGGCAAGAATATTTTTCTCTCTATTATTACCTGTATTATTGTAAAGTTTAGCTGTAGGCTAGGAATTTGTTTAAACGCAGTACGATGAACATTGCTCCAAAGAGCTAAGACAAGTGAGAAAGAATGGATACAAGCAGAGGCAGGAAGAGCATGAGGAAAAAGTTACTCATCAGAGTATGCAGCTGATGTCACAGCCAAAGTATTGCAAAGTTTTTGGTAGATGTCAAAGAAGAATTTTAGGATAAAAAGGGATTATCTGTATGCTAACTACTTTAAATGAGGAAAACAAAATCCCAGTTATGCAATATAACGTTTGTGTAAAGATAACTTAGTTGAGTAACAGAAAGTATTAATTTTTATTGTGTGTTGGAGAAATATCTGGTATTTATTTTTTTAACTTCATAAATACAATTACCATTGTATTTGTGAAATAAAATCTAAAGGTTTGATGTCTATGCTTGAGGGGAATGTGATATATAGGTAAGCTTATATAAAAGCCATTTACATAACATGTACTGGGATGGCCTTGATTTTTTTTTGTATATTTATTTATGTTAAAGGGCAGTTTCACTACTTATGAGCAAGAAAGACTGATGGCTCTTGCTTTTCTTTCTGATATTGTAATAAAACATGTTCTTTTCATTTGAAAGGGCAGGGAAAAAAGGGGAAATAAAACATGGCCCTTGTTTTCCTGCAAAGGTTGATGCCGCTGTGTTAAACCCCTACCTATTTTTAAAATAAACCTTGATCAGCAAGTACTTCCTGGGATTGCCCTCTAGTGGCCTTGAGAAGCAATTCTGTCTGCACTGTTGGGGTTGAGCCTGTGCTGGGGGGAGCTCTCTGCGATGCAGCAATCCAAGGCAGAGGAGGGGGGGGGGGACACAGGGAACCACGTAGCTTTCAAAGGGACTTGATCTTGGGCCATTATGTATACCTTCAATTTTATATACAAAAAGCAATCTAGTTCCGCTTACAGTTGTGAAAAGGAGTCTGAAGATACAGTTCTTTTCCACGGCCGTTTTCATGACATTGAAATTCATTACATTTTAGAAATTCTTAAGCTTCTTTTTGCACTTGCTGTTTGACGTTGACCAGAGTTATCTCGGTTGCTAGAGTTCAAACTGATGAACCTGGACCTACCTGTAAGTCCCAGGTTGCAAAGTCATCAACAATTTTCACTTAATGAAGAATGACTCAAGTGCCCATTAACTTCAGTGAACTAACTGAGATCAGCGAGACCTGCCGTGCTGTATGCTCTGGATAGCCAGTTCCAGATATTGGTCCTAGGCACAGTAATCAGCAAATCATTTGTATTGTATCTGTACTTACATGGGTGACTCTAGAGAATTCTGGTAATTTTCACACCTTAAATTGTGATAAAATGGGTTTTTTTGGATGCATTCTCATTTGTTTTAAATCCTGGTGGTTTTTGCCACCACTGTCTCAGCTGTTTTTTCTGTG
Organism: Buteo buteo; assembly: GCF_964188355.1. NCBI lineage: Eukaryota > Metazoa > Chordata > Aves > Accipitriformes > Accipitridae > Buteo > Buteo buteo. The sequence continues at coordinate 14,327,788 of NC_134176.1, read as the reverse complement.
TCTATTTTATAGCAATTGCCACCACACGTGCGTGTCTGGGATTCTGTAACTCTGAATACACTGCATGTCATTGGAATGGGTTTTTTTGACCGAGCTGTCACTTGCATTGCTTTTTCTAAATCTGTAAGTAAAGTAAATGAATAGTCATTTTAAGAATGTTCTCTGAACAGGTCTTTGAAGTCTTTCAAATTTAACTTCCTTGACCAAAATAAACTTCCAAGCTGTCTTTTCTCTCAGCTTCCTCTTTAGAGGAGGAATGCTTACAAACCGATTGTTTCCAACAGTTTATGTTGCTATTAAACTTACCAATGTCTCAGCAGTCTCAGAGGTCTATTGTATGTTTACCATAAAATGCAATTAATTTCTTCAGGGACAAGCAGTTGCAGAAATACTTGTGTTCTTGAAACTTCAGTGTCCTTACTTCTTCTCTTTAGTCATCCCATTGTGTTTCTCCCTACATAAGAAAGTTACTCTCTTCATGTCTTTTAACGCCCTCACTGTGCCTGAGAATGACTGATGAAAGACCTTTACAATGGCCTGTGCCACTGATTTTGGGTTTAAAAAATTGGAGCTCCCATAGGAGAAGCAAAATCTTTGGCTTGAAAGCAGCAAAGGCATCTGCATAAAGGATGGTAAAGAATTAGAATCCTGTTGTTAGCCTCTTGGCACCATCCTTTGAACTCTAGGCTATCAGGGAGGTAAAAAAAAGATGACATAGGCAGTGTTCAAGTCCCATATAAAAACATGAGTCTGTAACCTGACACGCACAAGTCTAAAAACTCTCTGTGTAGAACAGAATCTGTAAGCCGTGTATGTGGTGGTGTCTGGTTGTCTTGACAGCATTTTTAAAAAGGAGAGGACTAAATGATGTGTTCCCTAGGCAAAATGTACTTCAGTTTCCACAAACATTTGAAATCTATTGATGACATATTTTATAGAAAGCAGAGAAGAGAGGAGTGAGTTGGGGGATCTGGTTGAGAATACAAAGGTGAAAGCCAACACAGTTCAAGATCAGCTTTTGAAGGATAATTAAAAAGGAATAGCAAGCAAATACTCTGTAAATATCTCCCTGGAGGAAGAAATAGGTACTTAATAACAGAGGATCGCTGGAGAAAGCAAGTGTTTAATATGTTTGCTTTATGCTGTGATTTCAGTCATAGCTTAGCCTCGTCCTAAGCAGCACTTCCCATCCCATAGCAGTACTGCTTATCTTATTTTAGAAAGCCCTCTCTTCAGGCTGGCTACTCAGTCCTGTCTCTGTCCCACCTCTTGAGTTGCCTGGGTACAGTTATTTTTGTAGCTGTGTCTGAGATCAGTATTAGGGGCCTGTTGCATCAGGAAAACAACCAAGCAACCTCATATATAAACAAAACGAAGCAGAGTTTGCTTGGGTCTTCTTTCCCCCCCCAAAATTGATCTGTTCCCCAAAGAGGCTCACTCTGTGATAGCCCAAACTTTTGCAGAGTCTCAGCTCAAGAGACAGCAACAAGTGGCTGTGCTATGGGTAGCAGAGGAAGGACTGTTTGTGTCAGTGTTGCTGCCGAAGGAGTGAGTGCTTGTGTAACCACAGCCTCGGTCTGTTCCAGCAAGCTCATCTGCAGTCAAAGCTAACGTAGCTCATGCCAGGAGCAACAGGATACAAAAATCATATTTGAATGGGTCGGAAAGCAATTGGACATTGCTTGAGGGTTTATTCCACTCTAGACATGCAGCTAGGAATGAACACCAAAGAAATTGGGAAAAATGGTCCAAAAAGTACCTTCCAGATAGCTACTGTTTGGAAAAAGATAGGATGATTGTACAGCAGTTCCCATCACTAGTGAGACTGGTGTCGGTCAGCTCCTTTCAGTTCAGGTAGAGTCTCAGTTGGAGCTCCTCATCCAGTATTTGGATTCCCACATCAGAAAAATGGGTAGCACCTGGAGAAGGTCTAGGAAATATGATGCATGAAGAAAGACTACAGGAATTAGGGCCATTAAGACTAGAAAGACTGATAAAAGACATAACTATAAAAAAGACACCTGTCAGGAATAAGTTGTTTTCTAATTTCTTACTACGTTCCCTGGTTTGAATCCATTACTCCTATATGAAGAGGAAAATTGTTCCCCATGTCCATCGCAGATCTGAGAAGAAGTAATTGATTTAAATTGCAAAGGAAGAAATTCAGTATAATTATCAGGAAAAACTTGCTTAATAGAATAGGTAATGATGTGTAGTTTGCTTTTGGAATTTCCATTACTGAATGTTTGAAAGGAGATACCTACCTCATTCCTGACATAGTCTCTTTGTCTACAAGTTTGCAAGAGTTCCTCGTCTAGATCCCTTTTTAACCCTATTTTTCAATGACCCTATAAATTATTACATTTCATTGAGGTCTATGGGATAACTAAAAGTATAACAAAGTGTAAATATGTATAAATATTTTCACCTACACATAAGTATTTAATTATTTTGAATATGTATTTATATGTTTCTCATGTTGGTTGGGCAATGCATTAATATTTTCCATGTTTTGCCTCAGAATGGAGGAAGTAGCCTGTGCTCCGTGGATGACTCAAATGACCACGTGCTTTCTGTGTGGGACTGGCAGAAAGAAGAAAAGCTGGCAGACGTCAAGGTGTTGCAATAAGATATTTTGTACTACTTGCTTGTATATAGATCTGGATTTCTTGTCATAAAATGTCTTTCTATATTTAACTTCTTGTGCCTTTTTAACACTTTCACTTTATAAAAGGCAAAGAACATGAAGAAAGGGAATATTTTCTCTCTGTTGAGATTATCCCAGTAGTTTGTTTTTTTTTTTTAATTTTGCTATTGTTGTCATTCTGGAATTGATTAGAAAAGTCTAGGCAGCAATGATAGGAACATGTGCAGAAAAGAAATGTCTTAAACTAATCTTTTATGTGTAGAACTTCTCATTATGTGACATGGTTTTGAAGGATAACTTTTGATGCTAACTTATAAAATCTTTCGACTTCAAAGTGTTATACCGAAAGTATTCCAGACTACATTAATAAATGAATAGCTCAGAATTTTTCTTATATCAGGAGTATCAGTTTATCTAACTAGAGAATGATTTCATACTGGTTTGTTTTCTTTGAATTTTAAATTTTGATACAATGTTTTTCTTTTTCCTTCCAAGTGCTCTAATGAGGCTGTATTTGCTGCAGATTTTCACCCTACTGATACAAACATAATAGTTACTTGTGGAAAATCACACCTTTATTTTTGGACACTAGAAGGGAATTCCCTTATTAAAAAGCAAGGATTATTTGAGGTAAAATAAAATATTTCCTTAATTTTATGTTTATAGTAATGGTACAGTCATACAGAAATAAGCTTTAATAAGGTTTGAGTAAATCAAAACAACCGATCATTATTAAACTTGAATTTTTGCAGAAACTCAGGTAGCATTCATGGTATGGCACAGAGAACTTTTCCAGGGGTAAAACTTCCACAATGAAGTTTTGAAATGCAATTACCATTTTGTTCCTTGCAGAGTGTTTTTTTTCCTTCCTAGAGTGATTCATGCTGGGTTTTATTTTGTTAGAGTAAAGACTTGCAAAACCCCATAAATTACGTGAATATGAATATTCTTCCCTTTTCCTCTGTTCTGCTCAGATACATACACATATGTAGTTCAAATACAGATTGAGCTGGCCACTATTTGGTAAATAGCATTTTCATTTCACAGTCTTGATTTGGTTTTTTTCTTAAATATAGACTAAGCTCTACAGCAGCTGCCTGCACAAATGAGGGATGGTGGTGACTGCAGATAACTCCAATAAGGCCTAGTTAACCGCTTGTGGAGTCGTGGCTCACAAGTATAGTCAAAACAACTACTTTGCAATGTCAATTAATATACTTCATGTGAAATCAGGAGGATATACTGAGATAATGCATTTAATTTTTGTTACATTTTATTTTTCATTCATTTTTAACATCTAAGCTACTTGGGCAGATTTCTGCCTATGTTATGGCTCTGTTATTCTCGACGCTTGTTCCGGATGGAGAAGTGTGGTGCCCCTAGTTGAGAACAGTTCTTAGTTTGAGGGAGAGAGAGGCCGTACACACTGGTAGACAACAAACATTGTAAATAGTGTCCTTAGAAGCTACTAGCTAGTGATTTTTTTTTTTCACATTACACTGGTTTTTTGCTGTCAGTATCTTAAACGCAGGGTCTCAAAGCAACGTTTCCATTACTGAACCTTAGGATTCTTTCAAGAGATGATTTCTTAATTCTTACACTACAGCCAAACTCTCTAATTTTGGAGTTAAAAATTATGGTAATAAAGCTTTTTTATATCTTCAGCCATTCCTAAATACTTAAAGCCTTTAGGATTATGTGGGAGTTGGGGGATTCAGTTTATCTCAGAGCATTGCTGGTCTTGTGTTAAAAGTTGGCAGGCCTTCTCACTCGCTCTGTCCACAACTTGTAATTAAAGGGTGCAGGATTGGGCCACCAACCTCAGCTGATACATCTTTTGCCCTTGCACAGATTAACTGTTTATGCTGTAGGAACGTGTTTAACACCTGTGTAGATATTTAAGTAATAATAGAGCTGTACAAGATTAAACTAATTTACTCAAATGCGGACAGTTAAAATGAATGGGTTGTGTGTTGCTGTGAGTGTATATTTTTCATAACCATACAGAAACAAGAGAAGCCAAAGTTTGTCCTGTGTGTGACCTTTTCTGAAAATGGTGATACTATTACAGGAGACTCAAGCGGAAACATTTTGGTTTGGGGGAAAGGTAAGACAAGATTGAAGTTAATAGCGAAATTTTAATATAAAAGACTGTGAATTTTTACATGAGTGTAGCCTCACTTTAAGAATAAAAAATTTTGTTTATCTTGAGTTCTTTCCCAAGACCAATCCAGCAGATTATGTCTGGATTCTCCTCTAGGAGCACCTAAAGAACATACTGCTAGAGCACAAAATTCTATAGAATGTGTTCCCTGTGGTCAAATGTTGAATCATACAGCTATGCCAGCATGTATGGCTTTTACTGACGTAAGAAAAGGCAGGAAAAGTTCTTTTCCTTAATCATTGTGTGATAGTAAGAAACACTGTTAATGTAATTCATGATCTCCTGTCTCCTGTACTGTCACTCTGTAGTGTTTGCAAAAATTATGCCTATTGACATACACTTTTAAAAAGACAACAAATAGCTTTATTTATTTTCCTAGGAAGCCAAGCTAAAATATATGCAGATCTAATTGAATTCCTCAGCTTTATTTCAAAAGAACAGATGGATAGGACAAACTTCTTAAAAAGCATTTTCTAGTAGGAAAAGACTTTTTTTTTTTTTTTAGAAAGCAGAAGGCAATGCCTGCCGGAAGGCAAACAGCAGCAACATCCTAAACGTTTACTTAGTGCGTGAGATGCCATGCATAGGAATAAGGAGAATCCCCTAAAGGAGGCCTTATTAGTAAAGGAAGAAGGGATGTAGATGACAGCTGCTTCTTATTTACTCAGTGCCTTCTCCCAAGATACTCCAAAGGATATAAGACCTGGGAAGCAACATGGTGAATCAGTTACACAGCTGAGCCTTACTGAGCTGTTTTTTGTAGACTTTTTTTCATCCAAGGACTATCAGGCAGTTATCTCCTTGTGATTTTGACCAATACGCTACTGTTGAAGAAAGGGGTGGAGATGGTGCTTGTAACTCGCTTCCTCTTTTATTTCCCTTTTCTTTTTCCTATGATAGTTTAAAGCAAGGCACTTGAACACTTTTCCTTCCAAATGGAGTTTAGAAATTGCAGAGTCCCATCTCCTCCCCATTCTTGGTTGTTATTTTGGACTGCCAACAGACAAGGGAGGCAGTGGCAGCTGCTGGCATGGTAGGGTCAGTGCACTCCTCAGGAGCCCATTTGCCTTCATGCCGGTAGACTAATTTCTGCCTTGACTGCAAGCAGCCTCTTCTGCCCTTTCTCCCAGGAATGAAAGGCAATTCTTTGTGTGCTGCAAGATCTCCTCACCTCTGCCAGTTCTTTTGGGTTGGACAAAAATGTTGTTCTTGTTTTTCTCTATGTTGTTCTTGTTTTTCTATACGTCTTCACCACTTTTGACTCAGAGCTCTATGTTGAAGCGAGGGCTCCTTCCACCAGGTCAGAGTAGCCTTAGCAAAAGGACAATTATAAAGGAAAAAGCAGTTGTTTCTTCCTAATGTGCATCAGCCCCTTGCTTGAGCTAAACATAAAGTTAGCCAAGCTTTGATGCACATTTCAGTCATAGAATTACTAGTAATCATTTCTTTATACTTCATAATAGTAACAGTTCATCAAACTAGAGATACTTAAACTAATGTAGCTAGTTTTGACGGTGTTTGGAGCCTAAGAAGGTACTTGAACAAGCCAAATTCATCAGTAAAGAAGTACAGGCTCTTTGGGAGGGTGATTCAGCACCTTCTGCCAGACGTACAAAGACCTCTAGCTTACTTGGGTTTTGGTGCAAGTTTGGTGTCTGGAGGCTGTGGAATATCCTTGAAGGATAACAAGCGACTGGGTTATGGTTTCTTTGTTGATAAGGTGCGTAGTGCTACTGCAGGTCAAATGTCATGTCAAACGGTTTAGCTTAAACCCCCATGAAAGTTTAAATGAACCTATTTTACTTCATGTTTGAAATAGGCTGAGCGAGTATGTATACTTGTCATTTTTGAGATGGGGAAATATGTTCTTAAGATGTACTAATTCAGTCTCTTCTGTGAATCTGTGCATTTTGATGCAACACTCCATGCTGCCCATTACCATTGTTTAGGTATAATCCTTGACAGGTAGTAGAGAAATGGAGAAAAAAACCTGGGGAAAAAGGAGATATTAAGCTGAGTATTTCAGTAGTAATGTCTTTTCTCCTTCTGTCCAGGTACCAACAGAATAAGCCACGCAGTTCAAGGGGCACATGAGGGTGGAATTTTTGCGCTGTGTATGCTGCGAGATGGCACGTTAGTATCAGGAGGAGGAAAAGACCGAAAGCTGATATCTTGGAATGGAAACTACCAAAAACTTCACAAAACTGAGGTGATATCACCTATCTTGAAATTACTCTGCTGCTCAAAATGAAATTTTAGCTCTCTTCTGAACAGAGCTTTTTAAATCAATTTTTTTCTTATGGATGTGTATTTTGTGGGAAAGCAAATCAATGGTAAAATGCAGTATCATTTGAGTCATCAGGTCATTCCTATGATAGCCTGTTCATTAACATAGCATTTCCTTTTTAAGATCTACAGTAACTGGAAAACAAATCTTGTATTCATACTTTTTCATATTATTTCTTCCTTTCTTTGCAATTAATAATGTGAGGTAATTTTTCACTTCAGAGTATTACAATATTAAAAAGTTTTTGTACTTTCCTCTTTTCCAGAATGATGTGAGGGCTTCTGGGGGTTTTTGGTACTTACATTTTTCATGAATTTCTTGGTTAGTGTTCTTTATTTAAAAAAGAAATTCTGAAAATGAATTCAGTTGCTATGTAGGAACTTGAAAGATTAAAGCAGAATTTGTTTGGACAGAACTACATGACTGTTTACATACTGAATGTAAGAGAACAATCAAAACTCTGAGGAAGGGTTTCAACTCTATCTTATTAAATGTTGCAAATATATATGGAACTGGAATGGCATGTCTGTCTTGGTAATTCAGTTTTTAACACAGCACAAGGTAAATGCTTATGCTGTTTCTAACCACGGTGTCCTTCTTTTTCTCTTATTTGTTCATATAGTGGTATTCCTTGTTGTTTTAAATTTCACATCTTCCTTGAACTTTATATTGGAGATTTGCACTGACTTTTTCAGAACCTAGGCTGCAATTAAAGAAACATTCCTTGCAAGAAAGTATATAAAGCTTGACGCTATCTCTGAGTAGAAATGCTTAGTCTGATACCATAGCTGCAGTTAAAATATGATCAAGTTAGCACAGCATGACGGAACCTTTTCTGTTTGTTGAAATACTTGGTTTATCTGTACAGAGTATTCTGCAGATAAGGATGTCTTTTCTTGTAGTGTTATAAAGACAGTTACTGAGCTGATGCAAGTTGTTATAAACTTTTGAAAGTCAGACATATATATTCAACCATTTCATTTCTTCTCTGTGCAACACTTATTAAAATGCATTTGCTATGCCATATGTCTTTAAAAATAGCAACGCTTGAAAAATTGTCTGACTTATCTCTGTCTGTTATGACCACAGATTCCAGAGCAGTTTGGTCCAATAAGAACAGTAGCAGAGGGAAAAGGGGACGTTGTATTAATAGGAACCACTAGAAACTTCGTCCTACAGGGCACATTATCAGGAGATTTTTTCCCAATTACCCAGGTAAGCTGTTGCCTTACCAGAACATTTCTAAGTGCGTAATAGCAGTAAAGGTATTGCTTAAAGTTAAGTTTCATAAGTATGCATCTATTTGATTTATTATTACAGTACTTTTGGCAGTAAATAACATTATAAATATGCATCTATCTAAGCCAATACATTTTTGTAATGCTTTAATATATAGTTTGGTCATTTTAATCCTGTTTAAAGATGTTTAGTTTTGATGGTACTGTCCTTCTTGTCAAGAAATGTTTCTGCTTGTGTAGGGTCACACTGATGAGCTTTGGGGTCTTGCAGTCCATTCCTCTAAACCTCAGTTCTTTACTTGTGGACATGACAAACACATTACCCTCTGGGATGCTACCACACATCGTCCTATCTGGAACAAGATTATAGAGGTATAAATTTATTAAACACAACTCTACTCATCTTACAGAACTTCTCAAGTAATTTGAGTTTTTCATGAGATTATTGATTAAAAATATCTTAAAGTATTAACTTGAGGAAAAAAATGAGAGACATAAAATTTGTCTTCCTGAAAATGGATGTAAAATTCTTAAAAACAAGAATTTCAAACCCTTAACCTAGTTATATGGGTCTATGTGCTGTATCATATAGAAGTGTCCAGTGCTGTTGATGTTTTTGTTTTTTTAATAGGAAGAGAACCACAAATATAAAGCTAGGAAATGTTTATCGTTTAGTAGTAGTTGTGATGAGGATTACTACCATCCTGAGCATGATAGTCAGAATTCAGAAGGAAAAGATTTTTTTTGGTGACATTTTTGGCCTTCTTAATTTATTTTTTATAATTTATTAGTATTTTTATACATCCTGTTCACAAATAAACAAATGTGGTTTTTGGATTTCACTTCCTGTCTCTGGTATGAAGCTTGGTGTTTAGGTACTGAAGGAATACTGAGTGGAGGTTCAGTTTTATACTGTGTTTAAGCGTTCAGTTGTGTATCTGCAGACTCCTAATAGCTTTGTGGTAACATATGGTCTTGATTGCTACATGTATCACTAGGAGCTGATTTTTTAGCATATGTTTTTTGACACCTGATCACTTTTCTAAATATTTACCCATAAAAAGACATTGGCTTATCTCCTAGAGACAGTGGTCTTGCTTTTATAGCTCTATTTTGAGATGCTACTATCACTTTTTTTTTTTCCAAACAGATACATGTACTGATCACAATGAACAAGTTACTTCTCAGTCTTTCTTATCTGTCCTCTGTACAGTGGAAAAGTTCAAAAATTACTTCAGGAAAAAGAAAACAGTACCTGGTGTAGATATGTATCCAATACACAGGTTTTCAGATCAAATTGTAGCCGGTAACTTAATAGATGACCCTAATGTTGCTGACAAAAGTGCTTTCTGTGTGATATAGTAAATAATCCTTTATTAGTTTACATGAAGTTTTGAAAATCTTAATTATGCAACTTCTTTTCATAAAAAGATTGTTCATTTTCAGGCCTACATAACACTTTAAGTTAAAGCTAGTAGTGATAACACTTAGTGAATACAATGCATCTGCAATAAGTATATGCTGTGGCATCAGGTTCATGCAGTCTTAACAGAGTAGTGTTTGCCAAACTGTCTCATAGTATCCCACTCCAGTTGTATGCACTTGTTAAATCACGCTTGCTTGGTGAATGTGGAAATTGGAATTTATTCTGTCTAACCAAGGTCATATGTTCTAAGATCCATATTTTTGTTGACATGGGAAGCTTCTAAATTGACTGGAGAGACCAAATCACTAGTTACTGCCCCAGAGATGGAGCCATATTTTCACAGTTCAGTGCCTGGGCTATAAAGACAGATTGGCCTGTAGTATAAGGACTTAAAACAAAGGAAAACAAAAGTAGTTTTTTTAATGTAAAAAAATAGAAATCAATAATACTAAGAGTTTGGCCTGAGAGGCAGGCAGATAATTGCATTTTTCCTACCTCTTGAACATTTTAGGCTTTAAGATATGTTAATATGATTTGGTTTTAAAAATAAGCTCTCTCCCCTTCAGTCTTCAGGAATACTGTAGCTGGGCCTTAGGGGAATTGTCTATCTTGAGATGCACCAAAATCTTAACGTGCTTGCAAATCTCTTGAACTGTTACCAAGATGCCAAATGCAAGATAAAATAAATACCAGCACACTTGGGCTATGAACTTCAGTGATAAAACGTATTTTTAAAAATCAGTGAGCAGTTATAAACCAGATTTTCCAGGATCTGTCTTGGTAGACTCTCAAAAACAAAGATAGACCTGGTGCCTTTTTTTGTTTTGAAATACAGCAATAGCAGTGTACTATATTGTATTGTATGGAATATGAACACGTTCGATTGCAGCAACTCCTTCACATTCAATTCAGAGTGACAAACAGTGACACGACTGGAAACTTTTACATAGGCCTTTTATTATAGTTTTTTTGTGGAGATTTAGTTTGATTATTTAGAAATGGTGCATGACTAGTTTTGTGCAAGTCTTATTTATAAATATCCCGAAGTGGAAAGTAAAATTATGGGTACCATTTTTTATGCTTTCTTAATAAATTTCTTTTTTGTTGGAAAAAAACCATTGTGTAATTCAGTTGCAGGTACTAATGTGATCCTTTACTCTGCTCACTGTAAAGGTGTATGTTTTTGTATACCTGCATACACTTTCAAAAAAGCTGGGAGAATAAGAAGTTAGTACTTCCAATATATTTCTCATTACAGGAGGAGGGCCTATAGTCATGGAGAGAAGTGCAAAATTTGGCCCTTTGCTCCCTTGCAGTCTAAAGAAAAGAGCATTTAGAAGTCTGAGTTGATAGTGAAACATCATTAGTGGAGATAAGTACAATATGGGGAACAGGAACAAATCTATTAATCAGATAAGGTGCTATCTCAGAAATAAAGTCACTTAAGTAATCATCAACTCAAAGGACATCATTTCCACTGTTTTATCCTTGTCCTCTGAAAAACAGAACTGGAGTTTAGCTGATTGACTTACAGTGAGCTTCAATTAATATTTAGCTGTGGTTTTGCAAATATAAGACGCTCTCTAAGAAGGTGGTGTTATTGAAATGTTTAAGAAACTGCTTTATTTACCTTGATGCTTTTGAAAAGGTTGATGGCAACAGCAGTAGGACTATTAAACTAGATTTAAGTTTATTTCTTTTCCCATCCAAGTACACACCACTTCATTAAGACAAGATTTCTATTATCAATCTTGACAATAATCTCCTTATTAATGACTTGAAATGTCTGAGATTGTTTCATGAATCAGTGACTGATTATCTAGAGTAAATAAATCATTTCATGTTAAACTATTTTTGTCATAGAGATCTATGTAAAAGCTTTTTAATGTAGTTATGAGTACAAGTTACTGCTCATTAAATTCACAGTTTGAACCTCTGGCTTATTAAAGAGAGTATTTTAGAACTTACTATGAAACTATACTTTAAAAAAATTAGCAAATTTTCCTTTCTGGACTACTGTAGTGGTTTAGAACATGTATAGAAATCCTGCATCTCAACAATTCTCTGAAATTTCTTTAGAGTTAGTAATGTCTTTGAAATTAGTCACTAGTTTAAAATTAACGAGAATATCCCTCACACCTAGCCTCTAGGGCTAGTGATTACAACTTGCAAAAAATGTGAACAGGTTTACTAAAATGGCTACAATGTGATACTATTTTAGAATATAGAAAATCAAGGACATAAGTTTTTCTGTGAGATATGTTACTGGATTTTTTTTTTGCTTACATTTCTAAATTATTTTTGGCAGGTATCAGAAAAAATAAGCTATTTATTTTGGGACTTTCTGCTATAACCTGAAAAGTTCTGGAGCTCATTCTTTGTAACTGAACAAGTATTAGAAAGAAAATGCTTACCTTGTTTTTTAGGCATATGTTTAAATTGCAAGAAGAACACTGCAGTTATACCTGTCTCCATAATAATACACTATACAAAGTAAAATGTTTTAAAATTGCGTATCAAAATAAGAAACCCAGTTTATGCCCTTAATCTCCCACTGAGCTGCAACAGGCAGGTGCTGAAAAAGGTGGTGGTGTGCATAGACGTTAGGCTTTAACCCTCCATGCAAAGTGATACCTACCTTTGTTGAAGAAGGTACTTGCTTGTCCTTTAGACAGTAGGTAAACTGCAGCTTTGATACTTAATTCTTAGGTCAGCTCTAATTGAATAAGTTATTTTTATCTCTTACTTGTTTGTGATTTGTTGAGAAGCTGCCTTTGCCAATGTTATGTTATGAAATCACTTGCCAAGTTATTTTTAGATAGTGAAGAAAAGAAAACAGTGGCCTTATATAGAGGGAAAAAATCTATTGGGTAATATTTCAATCAGTTAAAAATTTTTTTTTTCCCTCAAGTTTGTATTTAAAAAAACAAACCCCAAACCCCCCAGAATCAACAAGACAGACTTACTCTGTTCCCGAGACAGATAGTTGAACAGTGGTTTTGTGATAACTTGGACTGGTAAAAAAGTGTGCTTCCTTCTGAAACATTTTAGGATCCTGCACAGTCTTCAGGTTTTCATCCTTCAGCACCTGTTGTTGCAGTAGGGACGCTGACCGGCAGGTAAGATGCGCAGAGCTACAGCTTGGGCACCAACAAATGCTACATGATTTTTTCCAGCTCATGTCCAAGTTCATGTTCTTGTTTTGCAGATGTATGCATGACATATATTCATCCCCTATTAATTTCTATTGAATTTCAGAGTGAAATTTGTTTGTATTGCCTTAGTGCCTAGAAACCCCAGTCTTGGACCAGTACCCCATGTTTGCCAAGCGTTGCATGAACACAGAACCAAGAGATGGTTTCTGCCCTGGGAGAGCGGCAGTCTAAGATCAGTGCCAGGAGATGGATTTGGACAGGGCAGGAAGCCTAGGTTAGCAGTGAGACCTTGCGTGGGAGGTGCTGTCACTGTACCAGTGACTTAAATGTTAAATCCTTGTGTCCATTGTGGCGAAGGAGAGGCTAAGAGGAGTCTGAGATAATGAATTAACTTTGCAGATGTGCACGGAGATCTTCTCTGAGGCCTGTAGGGCAGCATAGAGGAAATCACATAGAAAAAAAGTTGCTCATTGGAAAATATAGCAAGCGGTTTATTATCTCTAATGCAGTGACAACCAGAGGTTTTAACAAAAATTTGGCAAGTGTTCCACTGTGCTAGACATAGTGTAAGAATGCATATTAAGAGACTTGTTCTGCCTGAAAAGGCATAAACAAGTCAGACAAAACCGAGGTGAAAGATAGTATCTCCTTTTTACAGGGCAGGTCCAGCCCTTGGTCACACAGTGAGTCAACGGCAGACCCTGGGTTTAACCTTGGTTGTCTGTCGTAAGAGGAAGGAGTACCTTCACTGTAACTTCGTCCTCTCCTTTAATGTCACTTGAGGGCAGACTTTGCTGTTAGTATTGAAAACAGTTCCACTTAACTGAGAACATATAGGATGCTCACAGGTTATGAGCCACGATTATTTGGGATTGCATATCAATCCTAAATAAATAAAGGATTTACTTTAGTTACAAAATTTACTTTATTTACTAAATAAAGTAAATCAAAAGGAGAAGCTTTGAGAGGAATCTTTACTTTGTCTTTAAGAATTTGGTGCAAGTATTGAAATGCAAACTTTATCTTTGTCCTTTCTACACATTCCCACAAATTAAATTTTGGTTCATTAAAATTAATTAATTAAAAATTAATAAATTAATTAACTTTAAAATAAATTAATAAATAAAGCTAATCCTTCTATCAAAAGAGAATGGTCCTGATTCTTGCTTGTGTTTTCCTTTGCTCTGGGGTTTAATGTAGGCATCAGTTTAAACATCAGCATAGCATAGAGGAGGGTCATTAAAGGAGAAAGGTCATTGTATGTAATGCTTACTTTATTCTAATGCATGACACATAGTAAAATGACTAAAATCTGAAGATTGATATCAGGGTCAATGTCTGATCATTTTTCTGGTTAAAAAACATGGGAAAGAAACTATCCTTGTGTTAAAGTAAAAATAAACCAAACCACGTAGCAGTTGCTGTTTTTCTTTTCTTGGTGTAAAACTTATGCTATTTTGACAGAAGAAAAGTTGGTCAAGATTACAGTAGATTTAAATTCCTTATGGAACGATTTATTGGCCTCTTTCTGTATTTACAACAGGTGGTTTGTGTTTGACACAGAAACAAAAGACTTGGTCACTGTACACACAGATGGAAACGAACAGCTGTCTGTAATGCGTTACTCACCAGGTTTGAGAGTGTTTATTTACTGGTTAAAAAAAAGCATTGAATTTTTCTATTAAATTTGGGGTTGGTTTGTTTTAAAATAACTCCCCACTTGCCATAGTGAAGTTGAAAATAAAAATGCCATGAAACATGGGCAACACTGAATGGGTGGTGTCTTCAGCTCTAGTTTTCTTTTCCCTCCCTCCCCTCCTCCCTCTCCCACATGTTCAATATGGTTTCACTGGGAAGAAAAAAAACAAATATGACTTAACTGTGCAGGTTGTTGCAGTCAGGTTAGCCCTAAATGGACTGTAGCTGCTTCCAGAAGTGTCATGTGTTTTCAACAGTAATATTTGCTGCGTAAACTTGCTGTTTTGTAATCTTGAAACATGCATCAATATGCAACTGAAAAAGAAAAAGCAGAATTTTATTTTTTCATTTTTCTGTATCAGGGCCTTTAAGAACAGTTCCTCTTGTCTGTGACACACTAACTTTTCAAAATTAGCCTAAGTTCTTTCTTACAGGAATAATTATAGTTCACTTTTGTGTTTATAGATGGAAACTTCTTGGCAATAGGTTCCCATGACAACTGTATTTATATATATGGCGTAAGTGAAAATGGAAGAAAGTACACTAGAATTGGCAAATGTTCGGTAAGTAACCTTCTTTCCTCCTGGTTCAATATTAACAACTTAAGTATGTTTTGTAGTACTGTATTAATACTGTCACATAGAGAGATACTGTTAGTGCAGTTAATGCAATATTTTTCTCTTTGTAGGGTCATTCCAGCTTCATTACTCATCTGGATTGGTCTGTTAATTCACAGTATCTTGTGTCTAATTCAGGAGACTATGAAATCTTATACTGTGAGTAAGAATTATATTTAGTCCTTTTGTGCAAAGTTTAGGCAGTCTAATACAGATTTAAAATTTAAATGAGACCATATAACTGCCAAGATAAACCATATGTTTTAATTCATCTGGTGCAATAAAAAAATTATACAATTTGAGAATTAAAAATGTTACTATGTGGTTGTTCTTTTTCTTTTGTAGGGATCCCCTCTGCTTGTAAACAAGTTGTGAGTGTTGAAACAACTAGAGATATAGAATGGGCCACTTACACCTGTACTTTGGGATTCCACGTGTTTGGTAAGCATCGTTACTCTGACAAGTTCTTACCATTCTTGTTATTAACAAACACTTGGATTGCCAACTTTTTCTTATGAAACATGACTATTCATATTTCAGGGAAAAATACAGCACTTCTGTTATGCCATTTTTATTACAATCTGTCCTCTTATTTCAATCCAGAAAGACTCCGATTTAATATTCTTGCTTCAGGTACAAAAATCAAATTACAACATAAGTGGGAGACAAGGAAGAAATCACATACTGCCCTTTCTGTCACACTAGAGCTGCTTCTCGTCATTTTTAGCAGCTACTGGGCCAAATCCCCTTACCAGGACCAGTTTCTTTTGCACTAGTTACTGTGCAAACACAAAATGGGTGACAGTCTCTGTCATTAAGTACTTATAATGTATTTTGATACAATATATAGCAGTTAAATTAGGTGAAAGGAATGCAAGAAGAAAAACGTAACGAAATCAGGATAGTTTGTTTCCATGGGACTTCTGCCAGTTTTGAAGGAGCTGCTTTCCCCAGAGTACTCTGAAGCTTTGTACTCATTCCACAGTGCATGCAGAACTAGACAGATCGTTATAAAAGCTGAGTACGGGAAGCTTCAAATTTCTTGAGTCCTCACAGTAAAACAGAAATCCATGGTAGAAGTTCAGAGAAGAGTCTGGTTTAGTATAAGCAATAAGCAAGGAAGATTTTCACCCATGTTTCAAGTGGAATAGATGCAGTGATGTGTTTGAAGGCAGCCAGAAAGGACATGCTGTTAGAGCCTGAAGATGGGATGGCAGTAGCAATATGCTGGGAAGACACATTCAAATTTTGTATAATTTAACTGACAAGAAGTGCTTGGGTATCACTACAACATGCAGATTTAGTAAAAGGAGGAAATCCTGGAAGACTGGCTGCATGTTGACGTACTGTGTTTCTCGTATGAGGGATGAAGGCCCTTATAGAACTATTAACGTATTCCTGGGGTTTGAGTATACCTGACACACACTTCAGAGCTGCAAAGTCTTTGCATTTAGCATCACAGGTTTAGATATTCTGAGATGCTAAATACTTTAAGTGAGTATTCCTGACATTATAATTTGGATTCATGCAAAATATCATGCTATTAGAATATGGGGCTGCTTTTGGTGCATAGAGAGTCATAGGAAAGGAGTGTCACACCTGAGAGGGTTTTTTTCCCCCGCCTTCCAAAAGATCAGCTTTTGGAGGCCAGACTGTGGAACAAAATGATCTGCTGGGCTAATGGGGAATTTGTGGAAACTGCATATACATTTTTATACTTACAGTCCTCCATGCTGAACTGATTTATTGTAAGCTAAAGCAACAAGGATGAGGAATAAATAAAAGTAGCTGCTAGTTTTAATAATTATCACAATTACCTTTTTAGTAATGTCATAGAGATTATGAGGATGTTCATCAAATGAATGGAATTTGAAAGTAAAAGGTTGTAACTTACTCAGGATATGCAATGCACAAGGACAGAACATGGTGCCATATATGCTGAGGATTCATAGCTATACAGTTAGGTTCAGACTGGGAAATTACAAAGATAATGCTTAATAATTATAGATGCGAAAAAGAATATTAATAGTGGCAGGGTTATGCTGTTGGCCCGTTCTTCCAGAAAGATCAAATTAATGGAATTTTTTAATAGCTAGCAGAATCAGTCAAATCACAGGGATTGCTGAGGATGTGAGATTTTAACTATTCCAGTGTTTCTTGGGAAAGGAATTGCAGTACAGTGGCTAACCATCAAGTTCTCAAAATTCTTCTGATACAGGAAATAGATAAGCACCTAGAGGGGAGTTTCTTCCAGATTTGATTCTGGGGAGTTGGAAAGAATTTGCTGGAATGTGAATGCATCTTGTGTAGGAATGACTGTGGAATTAGGGAGGTGTGGTCCTTAGTATAGGAAGGAAAAAGAGCAATGAAATAAAAATAATGGACTTCAGGGAGGCAAACTGCGAAAATCCAAAGCCCTGTTAGGGAAGATCTGAACCTGGAGAAAAGGCGAGATCTGGTAGTTCCTTAGATAGTATGAAGTGCACAAACTCTGCCAGCCTAGAGGACAGATAGGAGTGGGAGCAAGACACAAATTTGGTTAAACTGTTGTTGACCTCTCCTACAAGGAAGAGGAATGTAGAAAATAGAAGCTGTCGGAGGACCAAGGAGACACATAAACAAAGCCTAAACATAAATGCATACTTGTGACAAGTACAGAAATAATGGAAGGGCCAACGGCAATATTGGTCTGCTATGCGGAGAGGAGAGATGACACTGCTAAGGCTGAAGTGTTAAAAAACCTGACACTTTTTTTTCTTTTTTAAGGTGCCTTTATTAGAAGTCTTACTACAATCTGATGGCTAACCCAGTTAGTACCAGTAATGAAAGGATAAGACCTCTGCTTTCAGTAGAGAAGGAGTAGATTGGAAAGTAGTTAGAAGTCAGATATCTTCAAAGTATCTGAGTGTAATGAACCTTGTTGTATCTGTAAAAACAACTGGCTAGCATAATCTTGAGACCCTTAGTACTTATTTTCAGGACTTGAGAACAGGAAAAGTTCTGGACAAATGGAGAAGAATGAATGCAGTATCTGCAGAATCATATGTTTACCTTTAGAGCCCATATGAAGAGGATAAAGTGCAAAGTTAGTGGCTAGAATAATACATTGAAGAAGCTCATAAATTATAAATTGGAAACCAGTCTGGTAATGTTGGAAGTCACTCTACTTTTCAGTACTTTGGGGCCTCAGAGCAGCCAGTATGAACAGTCTTCAAATGCTTGCCGGGATTGCCCCGCTGGACATAGAAGAAGCAATTGCATCATCAAGGCCATGAGGCTTCTACTATATTGATTTTTCAGCAGCTACTGGCTGACTGAAACTAGGGATATTTTCTGACTCTAGTAGAATCACATAACAATCACAAATAGTATGCATAGCACTCGCAGATCAACATAACCAATGCAGGGGGGAAATTGAACATTGATCTGTTGAACACCTGTCTTCAAGCACGGGAACATATTAGCGAGCCTGGAAATGTTTAGAGATGATTCAACTGAAAATCAGCAGCATGTAAAGAAGCGTGTTCAAGGGAGGATATTTTAGTGATACAAACACATGTAAATACGAAGAACTAAAGACTTTAAAACACTTACTGATCTGTATGCTCTTGCAAGAGCCTTATGCTCTGTATACACAATGAAGGCATCGGTTCGTATCACATGCCCAGTTTTGGAAAAATTAGTGTTTGAGGTGAAGGACAGGAACAGAAGAAATCTAAGATTCTGTGCAAAGCCTAACAACATTGCAAGCAAAGCAGAGCTCAGACTGGTTGAGTTCAAAACTGACTAGAAGACTGTACACTGAATATAATGTTTGTTTGAATGTATTTATTAATAGCATGGATGATAAAACAGCGTGTATAATTTGTAGGTGGCATGAAGCTGCAGGATTAGCAAGTTGTCTTGAGAAATAGAGGAATGGTATGAAAAAAGGAGGCAATTCAATGGAGACAAATAAGAGGTTACACACTTGAACAGCAGAACCCAGTTGTGCAAATACAGAATGGAGAAGAGCAGGAAAGAGAGCAGATCTGCACAGAAAGATCAGATTACTCTTGCATGCAAACTGAACGTGATTCAACGGCGTTATGCTGTTGTAGGAAAGGCAGATGCATTAGTGGGATGTATAATGAAAAGGATGCCATGCAAAATGTGAAGTAATCATCCATTTATCAGTATCTGCTTCAGTCACAGCTGGAATAGCTGCTTCTGGTTTTTGCATGTTGGACCAACAGATACTGTGCTGACTAGCAAGAGTAATTATCCATCTAAATCTTGTTCTGGGAGAAGAGATGTAATGAATGAATTTTAGAGGGGGAGAAAAAAAGCATGACATCAATCTTCAAATGAGAGAAAGGAAACGGTCTCTTTCCATGTCTGCAGAGGATGCAAAAAAACGGACTAATTTTTCAGTGAAGGGGATTCAGTTTACATATTCAGAAAAATTGACAGTGGGGGACTAGAGTAAATTTTGAAAGGTACATTCTCAAAGAAAAACCCTGATATGATCCTTTACCCCTTTCAAAATGGCTATCTTGTTTCTTAAACCGTTTCATTTAGGGGTTATCTCCAGCTTGTCATAGTGATGTCTTGAGAAGACTTCTGCCTCGTTTCAGCTAGCATTTGATGTTCATACAGCCTCCTGTTTATCAAAGCAGTTATTTAAAACAGCTTTTCTGTGTCTCTTCATTCTACGTGTTCATAATTCCACGAGTAGCAATTACTGTGTTTCTTCTTTGCACCTTCCTTTTCTTTAAGCCTCTTTTTTACTGTCACTGATCTAGCTAAGAGGAGTTTCCACACACATCAGGAGAGTTAGGGGCAGTCCACAAATCAGTCCTTTGTGTTTCATTTTATTTACAACAATTTGTAATTCCTTATAAAGACATGGAATCGCTTCCTCTTAGTGCTTTTGAGTTGCCGTGCAATGATGCAAAGACTGTATTTGGGAAGAATTACATGAAGATCGAAGGCTAGCTGTTTCCACAGTGCAGGGCAGATGCCCACTTTGGTGTTCTCAGTAGCCCAAAGAAGGGAAGCTGGAGTGTGCCTGCCCTGCCCGCAGGCATAGGCATCTTTCCAGGAAATGGGAGAGCAAGCAGGGGGAGTAGCAGCTGTCTCATCCTGACCTGTAGGAACAACGAAGGAAGAGCATGCACTCAAGTGGTAGGACTTCAGGGGGACACTGCAGAGGATGTATGACATAGGGACAGCCATTGAAAATCGTAACGCCAAGACAAGGCAGGGGTTTTGCCACATTACAATGGCAGAACACACATTATAACTGACTATGTCTGTGGTCTCTGAAAGTTAGGTATCACTTATGTTGAGTAGGGATTAGATAAAATCTGAATTATGAAAATCATAACAAAACCCTCACAGTACTGCATACAAAAAATTGAAATTTCAATAAGTGATTGGATTTTATTACAATTACAGTTTATTACAGGCAAGTATTCAGAGGCTTTAAAGAAGTGGTGCTGCCACGGTTTAACCCCAACCAGCAACCAAGCACCACACAGCCACTTGCTCACTCCTGCCACCACCCAGTGGGATGGGGGAGAGAATTGAAAAAAAGTTGACATAAAGACAGTTTAATAGGACAGAAAAGGAAGAAAATAATAATAATTATAATAATAATAAAATGACAATAATAATAATAAAAGAATTGAAATATACAAAACAAGTGATGCACAATGCAATTGTGTTCACCACTTGCCAACCGATGCCCAGTTAGTTCCTCAGCAGTGATCCACTTCCCTGGCCAACTCCCCCCAGTTTATATACTGGACATGACATCACATGGTATGGAATACCCCTTTGGCCAGTTTGGGTCAGCTGTCCTGCCTGTGTCCCCTCTCAACTTCTTGTGCCCCTCCAGCCTTCCTGCTGGCTGGGCATCAGAAGCTGGAAAATCCTTGACTTCGTATAAACACTACTTAGCAACAGCTGAAAACATCAGTGTGTTATCAACATTCTTCTCATACTGAATCCAAGACACAACACTGTACCAGCTACTAGGAAGAAAATTAACTCTATCCCAGCCGAAACCAGGACAGGTGCATAGATTTGGTCCTTGCATTGATGAACCTACAGTTTAATTTTGGAACACCACTTTGTGCAAGAACAGCAACGAGTAGAGTACGTGAGGAAGGAGGAGAGTTAGTTATAGTAAAACAAAAGCATTTTAAAAATTTATAGTAGATTCAGTTTCTTTTTGAGGGATCTATTAATTACAAAATAACATTTTAAACTTATTTCTTGTTTCATAGGTTTTAGACTTTAGTAATATGAAGAAAGTACGTTGAATCATGCATAAGTAGTTTTTTAGACTACAGTAGTATGAAGAAACTATGTTAGCTCATACATAAGCAGAAGGGAAAATAAAAGCAGTAACTGTTATTTTTCTACATAACCATATGAAAACTCTTTTAGGCTCAGACACGTGACTGTACTCAGCAGGATTCTTTTTTTTTTCAGAGTAAAAAGCACTTTGCTGACTAGAGGAAATAAAGTATTTGTTTATGTGCTTGATTTCCTATTAGGATCGGGTCTTTTGCTGGTGCTGAAGTACACATACTGACTCAGCTGCAGTTATTTTTATAGTTTTATCTTTTTTCTTTTCTTTAAACAAGTAATGCTTTCTTAATATTTTAACAAAAACTTAAGCTGTCACTTTTATTTCCCATTATAAAAACCTTTAATTAGTTGCTCTGTGTTTCAGGTGTATGGCCTGAAGGTTCAGATGGAACAGATATCAACGCTGTCTGTCGATCACATGGGAGAAAACTGCTATCAACAGGGGATGATTTTGGCAAAGTACATCTCTTCTCATATCCATGTTCACAGTTTAGGGTAAGGTATTTCAAATACATTTACTCTTGTAACTTGCACAAATGCCTTAAATGTTGTTTTCCTGTGTACAAAAAAAAAAATAAATAGGAAGAATAGGAATATGTATATGCCTAAGGGATTTACTTAAAGTTGATGCAGACTACAGTTACATTTAAAATTTAATTTAATATTAAAATACTTTAAGAGAAGGATGTGATGCCTTAGTTTCATTGTTGCATGAATTTTATAATGATATGCTTTTATGACAGTTTATATTCTCACTAATATGGTGTTTTCTAGGCTCCAAGCCATGTGTACGGTGGACATAGTAGTCATGTAACTAATGTAGATTTTCTCTGTGAAGACACCCATCTCATCTCCACAGGCGGAAAAGATACAAGTATTATGCAGTGGCGAGTCATTTAAAGGAAACATCAGTGTGAACATACACAGTTGAGTCTACCATGCACAGAACTTATGTATAAACTGTATATTTAAAACTTAACAGTATGTTTGCAGTTTAGCCTGGTCACTGTGATTTTTGTTTAAAAAATTCTTACAAACCTCAGGAAAATTAAGCCCTGTGCTGGTTACCTTACTCAGTCTAGTGATTTTTTTTTTTCATTGTGTCACACCTTAAGAATGATCGTTTTCTCTTCTGTTGTACGATATACAATGCAGTACAAGTTTAATATAAGAAATGTGGCTTGACAGTTTGCAATACAGTGGTATCAGCGGAATGTGACTATCTTAAATGTTTTCTATAAACACTGCTAAAATGGTCACAAAAATGCCTTTCAAAGACTGTATATATGTGCTTACTTGTTTCACTATCTACACTTTGTACTGTATATCTACTTATTTAGAAAAATCTATGACAGTGTCGAGGTACCGAATTGTTTCTGATGGAGGATAATGAATAGGTACAAAAAGTATAAACCGAGATGTAAGATGCAAAAATTAGTGTTCTAGACCTGAAAATGTGAATGCTGGTAAATTTGCATTCTCTTGGGAATAGCATACCTTGGGTATCACCTGTGAGGAGTTGTGTTCCCGTTCAAGTGAATCAGCAGGTTATGCCCCAGTTTGACCCGAGTATCTCAGCAGGGTTTACAGATGTCTATGTGGTTCAGGTATTCCATATGAGTTTAAATTAAAAATCTTTTTATTTGTATATGAACAATTTCTTTTTGAAAACAAAACAAAAAAGCTTGACCACATCCCCATTATTGATTGATATATTTAACTAATATGTATATTAATCAGCATGATGCTATATTGTACATGTATAAGATTTTAGCAGTTCATAACAAATGGTAAGGCAATCTAGCTTTACTTTTTTATGCTTATGGATATTGTATATTTGTATTTTAAGACCAAGTAGACCAAGTCTAAAGATATCTTTTTAAGTGTACCATAAACCTGCAGAGGGTAAAGGAAGTCTTGGAAGCCTACATGAGATATTAATGTGTAACTTCTGGCCCCTGTGTTTTGTGCATGGATGGATATTTATAGTATGAAATAAGATTGTGTTTTGCAATGAAGTAATAGTGGAGGTGGTATAAAATGGTTAAGAAGGCCTTATCAATGTTGATTGTGACACAGATTGAAATGTATTGTTTACTTTGAGGAATGTATCCGAAGAATTTTAAGGAGAGGAGTTCTAAGCCGACTTGAAAAAGGTAATATTAAAATTTTGCTTGTAATGGACAGTAAACGTTAATTCTCTGAACTCTAAAGCACTGGTTGTTTAGAGTGATTTAAATGAAATGGAATCAATAAATTTTGAAACTTTTTTATTACATCTCCAACCTCCTACACTGAAAGTGCAGGACACCAATAAACATGTATTAAAGTGAATTTTCAATGTATTCTTCCTGTTTAGTAAAATATCTTTGTTTCAACGTGAAATACCTATAGAAGAGACAGACTTTTACTTAACGACACACATTTGTGATTTCTTGATTAGAGCTGCACTTGAAAATATTTGGGAATAAAATACTGATTTGGGGGTACATAATTTCATGCGTGAGCATGACCCTGGAAATGTGATCCCTAATGCACACCTAGAGAGTGAAACTCCAGCTTCCCGGCAGGGAAGAAGGACACGCCACATGCTTTCATCTACAATCAGCCTTGGTTCTAGCTCCTAGTACATGTCACTTATTTCTGAGCTCTTGGCTGGTGGAGGAATGTCATTCTACTGCGCAGGGTTGTGCTCGTGGCAGGAGCTCCTGACAATTTCTCTGCGTTAGGAACTTGTCCTCAGGCAAGACTTTTGAAGGCCAGGGTTTCAGGGTCACTTTAAGCTGACGTTATCTAGCACCGTCACTGAAGGAAGAGGTCTTGCCCCCAGCTCTTGTTCCCGTCCCGTCCAGCAGCACAAGAGTTATTGTGGCCACAGGGAGAACCCAGCTGGGGGATGGACCCAGGTTAAAATCAATTCAGGGAAGAGGAAAAAAAAAAAGCCAAGCAAGCAAACAACTACTACAAAACAGAAAACCCATTTCCTCATCTGATTTAGCTGTGCAGCTGTATGAGTGCTTGTACTGAGCTTGTACAGAGCAAGGAGCAACGTGGAGAAGAAAATAAATGGACAGAGGAGCACTGGAACAACTTCTTTTGATGGTGATGTCAATCTCCCTGTGCTTGAAGTGTGTGAAACTAAGGCATAATATCCCTACCCTTTCTAAGGTTAATCCAATCCTAAGAGGTTGTAATACACAAGTGACAGGTTCTCATCTTGTCTGGATACTTGATTATGCCACGATACCTTCTGTTTATTAATTTATTTTTTTTTGCTTTTGCAGATGGGGTGCTTTCAGGTTTTCTGCTTTCAGAATTGTAGGTGATTTGTCATTACTTGCAACAGAGAAAAGAGGAGCTGCAAATTGGGTTGGCTCATTCCCTTTTCATCCTTCTCCCATGGTGCTACTGTTGGGATGTAATAATGTGTTTGTGATCCCTTTCTTCATTTTAAACTATTATCCCTTACAAGAAATAGATGAGGAATCCTGCAAATTCATCCCTAGGGTTACTGATCAAAGGGGATTTTCAACAATCCCATCCCATCTGTACCTCTGCTGCTCCTCCGTTTCTAACTTTTGCTGTTAAACGTGTCTGTTCCTCTATGAAATCCTGATAAGCGTATTAGCTGAATTGGCAAATGGTGGGTAATGTCTTGAGCCAAATATCCATTTGACAACTGTTAAAGTGATTCTTCTTTCTTTATCCAGGAAATTCTACACAATTTTGCCATTGTTATATATAATCTTCAGCTCTCCCCACTTCCACCCTTGTTCCTTGGTTCTTGCATTTATTTTTTTTCTCAGGAGTGTCCTCTTTTTTTACTTTAAAAGAAAAAGAAAAGAGAGGAAAAAAAAAAGGAAAGAAAGAGTTATTCCTGAACTTTGTGTATTTCGTTCCCTCAGCAGCACCTGGGACTCTTACACCCGATTCCTTCACCTGATACTCTCTCTGCAGCAGTCGTCTTTTCCTGCCCTCCCATGGAGCGTAGGGCTGGTTCTCAAGGCCATGGCTGGAGACAGGGCCAGGCTTCTGCTCCTGCTCCTTCCCTCCCCTTGGCTGCAGCAGGTGTAGTGTTGCTCAAAGAAGAGACTCATCTCTTCGTGGTTCTTGTGTATTGCTGTTGTCTACCAAGTATTCAGCTATTCCCTTTCAACTTTCTTCAGTTTTAATTCCTGTTTCTTCCTTTTCCTCCCTTCATTTTTAGTGTTGCTCTTCTGTGACTTCAGCTTCCAGGACCGCATCAATCTTAGCCCTTACTGGCACATGTTGCTGCCCTTAACTGCTTATAGAACCAGTGGCCCTGACTACCTCTCTGATCGTTTTGGGGCTGAGTTCCTGGTTTCTTACTGTATCTGTATCCACGCTCCTCCTTTGACTTGCACTTGTCAGTATCGGTGGCTGCATCTGCTTTTAGCCCCTTCCTCCCTGCCCTGCCCTCCTGCCTGCCTTGTCTGAGCGTAGCGAGGTGATCAACGCTCTCTCGTTGTTTCTCGTTTGTCTGTGGGCAGCCCTGTAATCTATATCACATACTTAGATTTTAAAATATTTTTAGGGTAGAGATTTTTTTTCTCCATTGTTGTATGGCGTTTAGCAATGGGATTTTGTGATCCTACACTCACTACAACAGTATGGCTGTCATATTTGCCCAAAATGATGAGCATGTATATATTCAGGTGACATTTCTGTGTCAGGATATTTAAAGTGATTAGCTACTGAAGTAGATAATATCTATTCCCTAAGTCTTAAATTATTCAGAAACAATACCTATGCTTTCAAAAGGCTTCTTCCTCCTTCTATACACTTATAAAACAAACACAGACTCAATCTGGTTTTAGGATCATCAGCCCATTTTCACGTAGAGGCTTTTCATTATTTTGTTTACCTCTCCTGTGTGTTTTCATATAGAGGACACAGATTCATATTATATGAAACCTACAGCTTTTTTCAACTTAATTCTCTATGTACTGTTTGAATTACTACCTGAAAGATGATTGTTACATAGATACTTTTCCTAGTGCTTGGTTTGGACAGGTTTTTGAAACGTGACAGGTATTAACAATTTCCAACAGATGAGCTTCACAAAAATCAGTCACTATATTAAAAAAAAAAAAAAAGTAAAAACAGCGAAGAAAGGAGATAAGTGTAAGAGAAAGTAAATAGTTTTTCAATGCTAGTGAATTAAAAAAACCCCACCATTTTAAAGGATTAAAAAAAATCCTCTCATGAACCAAATCAATTTTGTTAAAATGGATTTTTTTACTATTATAATTAATACAAGGTTAATTAATACAAGGTCATATTTCCTCTGTGAAATGTTTGGATGAAATTTATTCTTCAAAAGAATTAATATTAGAGGATATTATTTCCCTTCAAAAATACTCATGTGACAAGAGCTTGCAAGGGCAAACAGACCCTTTTCTGCAAGGGTTGGTATTTTTCATTTCTTCAAGTTCTGCTCAGAGAAGCAGGCAGTCTTTTTGTTGTGTTTTCTCCTCTGTCCCTGGAACTAGGGCTGTTGACAGATCACTGGAATGCATCCTCAAAAATCCTACAGATGGCAGGGAAAATGTCACTTTAATTACTAGTGAAGAAACAGACTTACGAGAAGCCTAAACAGAAATCTTTTTCTTCCATTACTGGCTGGGATTCATAGCCATGCTGGAGCGGTCCGATCGCTGCCATGCCGCTCTGGCTGCAGCGGGCTGCCCTTCAGAAGAGACGCCCCAAGCCAGAGCATCTCCTAGCCCAAAAGGTGGGAGATGAGGAACCGACTCCTGAGAGGAAGGACGGAATCGCGCCCAGATCTGTCTGCTCCTGGACGGAGGCTGCTGGCTGCCGGATGAGTGAGAACATCAGTGGTTCACGCCCTCACTGGGAGAGATTTATGTTTCTCCTTACTCATGCACTTCTGCAGCAATTTCATTTTTCTTAATGGAACAACTTTGCCCCCTGAGTTCATTAAATAATTGTAGAAGTCTAAGTGGTAGTTTACATGGAGGTATTGGTGACAGTTTGGCCAAAGCTGCAATCCAGCACTAAGGTCGGCAGGCCTTGTTTGTGTCAGTGGTGATACTGACGGGCTCATCTGTGGAAGCCGGTCGGGGTACCTTTGTCAGTCAGGATGTTTCACAGCGTTGTGGGTTCCCCTTGGTCTCGTGCCAAATGTGGAAGTGCGGGAAGGTGCCTCCCTTCGGCAGAGCCACTACGCTGTTAGTGTCACCGGACCCTGTAGGCGCTTCCTTGGACCTTGCTTTTTGTCCGTGGTGGTAGGAACGCTTCAGGTCTTGGACTCCGTGAAAAGGGGTTCCTCCCCACCACCTCCACACTCCCGACTTAGCACAGGTTTGTTTTTACCATCTTTTGGCTATCTACAAACTACATTAAATTAATTTAGACATTTCCATTCATTTGTAGTGGACATATTTGTACCTTAAAGGCTGCCTGTTTGGGTCTAGTCTGAGGTGCTGAGGTTATAACTGCTAGAATGGTGACCCGTTTTCTGGGTCTCCGTGCAAGTGAACGGGTTTTTAGTACAAGCTTCTAAGAGATGAACGTTTTTAAAATCTGACCCATGGAATTGCCTAGAATAAACATGTAGCCAGAGGGAAGCAAATTCAGCTGCTCTGTGGAGTCTGGCTATCAGCACTATGCAAGCTACGTTTGCTCCAGATTCCAGGTTGTAGGCTAAAGAAGTCTCCTTCAGGCTGTTCAGTCATTATGGTTAGAAAGCAAAAATTAAAAAGGCTGGATGAGTTCTGCAGCCATGTTAGATTCTTGTAATTTGTCATTGCCTTGCATTGCCCTCGCACCGCAGAGACGTGCTGAAGAGGGAACTGTCTGCTTGAGGCAGCCAGAAGAGAACGCCTCTCTCTACAAAATCAGTTGCCTTGGCTGTTCATTCTGGATTCAGTTTCTCATTAAGATAAATGTCAACATTTTAGGGCTCCTTCCTTCCTGCCCAGCTTCTTCTTTTCAGCAACTTTGATTGACATCATGATTCCGAATTTATGACATCAGTGTGTAACCACAGGGGAGGTTATTACGCCAGAGGTCCAAGTGTTTTGGCCTCCTTACAGCACCTAAAAAGAGCAGAAGCTGAGCTCTGAGAGTTTCTGTCTACGGCTCGAGCAGTTGGAGACCAAGCTGACAGGAGGCTCAGTTTAAGTGAAAAGCCCTCTGGCATTTCCCGTATGCACAGCTCCTGTTCAGCAGAAAATCTGGCCACACACAGTGTAGCAGCCTGGAGAGTCCTGACTATCTCTGACTTCATGAGCACAGCATTGCTTCTATGCAGAGATCTTTTGGACTAGTTTTGGGTGAGAACACCGCTGCTTTTGTTACCCTGCCATGACAAGCTGGCCTCTTTCTTTAGAAGTTCAAGCCCAAACAATCTTGACCTTGCAAGAGCGGGACCAAGGGGATTTTGATAATGATAAAACAAACAAAACGAAGCAGCTCCTTGCCTGGCTCAGTACAGCCTTCTCTGCAAGAGACAGCAAAGATACATACTGTCCTCCAAGGGCACTACATTATGCCCTGACGTGGAATATGCCATATCAAATCACGGGCTTTGGCAATGCTCGGATGGGGCTAAAGTATAAGCTGAGGCAGTATTTCTTCAAAGAAGCCAAAGTTATTTGTTAAAAGGAAAACTGGAATTGTCAGGCATGTTTATATTTCCCGTTCCTGCCCTTCTGCCCTCACCCTAGGCTGAAAACGCATCTCTGGGGATGCTGCTGGGGAGGTTGGACCACTGTTATCTCTGAGGACCGCAGAAGGGTGCGTGGTCTTCGGAAACACCCTTCCTGGTTTGGCTTTTGCACACTGGGTGCCTACACACTTGCGATTTACTGGTGCCTTTTTTTATTTTAAGTTGCGTGTCAAAGTTGTTAAGGAAGAATCACCGATGGCTTTGAACAGATAAGACCATAAGAGGTCCGCAGGGCCTCCCTGCACAGCAGAGCTCCTCCCGGCTGCCTGGCAGGCTGCACCTTCCTGCTTCAGCCTTCCTAGTGACTGGAAACCCTGGTCTCCTGAGGCGTAATAGGAAAAATGAAAGTGCCAGTGGGCTCCTCCCTTTCTGAGAGATGGTACTGACTATCACCCGCCACTGTCCTCAGAGCGCAATTGGACCCTTCCTTTCCTTGGCTCCCATCTTCACTCGAAGTGTAAGAAAACATAGAATTAAAGTATTTTATCAATGGTATATTTTTTCCTATTCATTCTCTGCTTTTTCCTATGGCACTCCCCCCTCCTGTCTTCTTTCTGTTCTTCATTCTTTCCTCTCCTACTTTTTGCCCTTTTCATCTAATTTTCTTTTCTCTCCTTGTTAAAAAAAATCCCAAACCTCTGTATTTCCCTCATTTTTCTCTAGTCTCCATTCTGTTATTCCCTTTAGCTCCTGCCAGACTCTTCTGCCACTTGATGCTTTGTTCCAGCCTCTTCTCGTTCTTTCCTCCTCACCCCAAGACTGGATGAAGTGTTGCTAAAGAAATCCAGGGTTTGGGGACTCTCCGGTTGCAGCCCTGCCGCAGCTTCTTTCTCTCGGTCTCCCTGCAGCGTGGACCACACCGGCTGCCCGTGCAGGCGGTGGGTGATGTGCGCTCCTTCACCGCCAGTGCCTCGCCTTGGCTGTCTTTTGGGCTGCCATAACAAATCAGAAGTGGGATGTAGACCTTTGCCAAACGGCACCGAAGATCGCAGGGAATGTTTAAGTGGCCAAGCGCATGAGCATGGTGATGGGTGAAAACCAAACATCCAGGACTGAGCCCCTCTGAGTTTTGCGAATCTTTCAATCTTGCTTTGCACCTGAATTTGGTAATCGTGTTCTGTGCGCCCCAGCAATGTGTGCCTGAAATTGTACAACTGAAACCCAACTACAGCTTTGGCAAACCTATGAGTCACATTGCCGTCTGCAGAACAATTTTTTAGAAATAAATGTGTGTGTGTATACCGGACATAGTATAATGAATTGATATAATGAATTCCTCTCAAGGGTGACTTTCACAAGGCTAAATCCCCCCATGCTTAGGAAAAGCCATCCAAAAAAAAGTGTGTAAACCAAGGTATTGTGGACATTGGTTTTCCTTGACAAGAGCCAGGTATTTTTGTGGACAAGCCCACAGGAAAGCCTGCGAGTATCAAGAGAAAGCTCTGAGGTGGACAAATTCAGTGGGAAAAAAATCACCACGAGACTCTTGCTGCACCGGCATGTAGCTCTGGACATGGCATTGACTCACTGAGAAAGACAACTGGATGACCTTGAGCTCCTGATATGAGAATATTTACAGAGGATGTTGCCCCAGGCTGTATGACTGTTTTAAGGAAGGCATTCTCCTCCTCCTTCTAACATGAAATCTCTGAAGTGACAAGAAGAGCGGACCTCTGGGCAGTTGTTGCAACAGGACCCGGAGGGGACAGATCCATCAGGATTTGCCACGCAGCAGGTCTCAGCCAGGAAAGACGCGACCCTAGGGACAGCAGTTTTCTTGTGTAGGTCTTCGTCGGGCCATGCAGGAGGATTTGCAATTAGGGAGAGGTGCATGGGGGAGTGGGAAGGCCAACGAGGCCAGCACGATGGAGATACACCCTGGCAGGTCAGGATTTCCCCCTGGGCAAAGAGCAGGTGAACTGACAAGACTACAGTCTGAGATGATGTATGTGTTCATACAAATGAACAGCTTTAAGTCTCTTAAAAGACGTATAGTTCTGATAGCAACGTAGTGTAAGATTTGTCCCAGCAAAACAATTATTACATGGTTCAGTCATGTCTTTCAATCAACACAGTGACCTGGTGGACACTTGAGCCCATGAATGTTGATGAAGCTGCCTCCTGCATTCTGATACAACAAAGATTTTTAATACTGCTCTCCTATTTCTGTGCCGTTAGTGGCCAGCAAGATTGGCATCTCTAACAGTACGTAAAATTTCTTCTCCTTTTCTCTCTTGTTTCTTTATATAAGAATAAATAAAGTGGCCAATATAATTGACCAGTAACCTCACATACTCTGCATTTCTGCATCAGTTCTCAAACCACCTCATGTGCAATTAAGCCTCCCAACACTTTGCAAGGGTAGACATTACACAAGTTTAGAGCCGGTGAGGTGTTGCAACTTGCCCAGGGACGGTACCTCTGCTCAGGAGGCAGCGCAGGTACGGAGCCGCAAGTGGTGGAAACCACCCCCGTGCCCTACCCGGTTGTTTGCAGTCCTTTCTGGGCAGCTGCCGGGGGCTGGATGTGTCAGTGCTGGGGCATGCCGTGGTTGTAGTTTCAGCTCTTTGTTATGACTCATGAGTCTCCCTTCAACATCAGGTGCCCCTTTATGCTGTGCAGCCTACATACCCAGACAAAAGTCTTTGCAGAAGACTTTTTGCTTACTCTAGTTTTATATCTTAGCCATGGCATGATTTACAGATGTTTCTTTGCCTATTTGATCTGTGCCTGTTATAAACCTAGCTTAAGGAAATTACATTTAAAAAAACCAGATCATCAGTGAACTCACATATGGATTTGCTCTTTTAATCATGTTTTAAGTTCTAGTACAGTTACCATGAAACTTTCTAGTTTAATAAGCATCCTCCTTGCCTTATGCTATCTCCCATATGTTGCATGCGCTGGCCAGTGACCCACACGCTAAAGGATTAGTCAGATGATTGTAATAAGCAAATAGGTTTTATTTTTGCTCATTATTTCTTCATAAGCTTGCTACCTTCAGCAACCCCATCACAAATTATGTGGATGAGTTTCTCCAAGCCACTGTCACTCAGGGGAGACTGCATGTCAGATCTATGGTCTGACACAGTTGTTTCTTTACACAAACAAGATATATTGTGCCTTCTAGGAAATTTAGGATAATTGCTTATAAGAAAGGAGTATAAGCTTTGGTTTCAAACAAATGAGGAGGCCCCTTAGTAATAGGAGGAGCTCCTTTAGGAGACACCTTCTCTGTCTGATGTGAGCTTAGATTAATTAATGGGGTGATTTGGGAAGAGGATGGCACAGACCTGCTATGGGGCAGGGAAGGCAGGAGCTGGGCTCTGTGCTAGTGAAGCACAGAAGGGGTGGAGGTTCCCTCCCCCAGCCCTTCAGTAACTCGGTCCCTAATTATTTTTTTAACATCTTAACGATCATTGAAAACAGCAATTATCAGACATGCATTAGCTACCAAGAAACAAGCATGGCCTTGATTAAAAGGCATACATGTTATTACTAGCATGGGGTTTGTTGCTGTCGTATTATTGTTGTTGTTATTGTTGTAGTATATTTTTATTTGGTACGGAGCTGCAGTAGGCAGCAGCAAGGCTTGACAAGCCGATGGTGAAATTGGTCTCTAGGGCATCAAATCTATGGGCTTGATCTTTGCAACATTTATTCTAGTGGCATAGGCTACTATTGCAGTAAAAATAAGTGGTGTATTGGCTTGAATATATGGAAACCTAAACTTTTCAGAGAAACAGAAATGAAAACGTAAAGTACTTCTATTAAAAATGGCCTCCACTGCTTTGCTCCGTACCTCCTGCACAGGCTGTGCCATGCCCGATCGTCTCCAGCACGGTCCCGCAGTCTGCTTGCTCTGCACCACGGGCGCATTCCCCTGAGACCTCGCACGGCTTCCCAGCCGTACGCACCGCCCCGCAGCCCACCTTCCCCCAGTCGCACTGCCCGCACCTTCCTAAAACTGCCTCTGCACCCAGCGAGAGGGGCTGCAGCTTCCTTACCCTTCACAGCACGTGCGGATGGAGGAGGGTCTCGGGGAGTGATTGGAGCGGTGTTAATTGGGACACAGACATATGGAGGGAGGGCCAGAAGCCGTTTCTGTTCCAGACACAATGTGCACACGTGTGCTAGCTGCCTGGAAACCCACTGCTTGCTGGGGGAGTACGTGCTTGCTGGGGGTTTTGGGGGGTCCAGATTGGATGATGCAGGACTGGGGGAGATCTGTGGTAGATGGACCCACAGACTGTGAGTTTGAAGAGCCTTTACTCTTGAGAAGTGCCAGTGAAGTTACGATGACCTACATATGGAAGACCTGAGCAGTAACTGCAATATTTGGTCCCTTATCGTCCCAGATCCTTGAGGATATCCAAGTGATAGCACTTTCAATATCGTCTTTTCCTAGTGGGTGGTGCACGGGAAGAGGCAAAGAGATGTGGAGAGGGGCAGCTCCAGGCTCTGGACCTGCAAAGCTGTTCCCACGGGTGGAGATCATCACGGTGCGGTTCGGGCTGCCCGCGAGAGCTGGCGGGAGGTGACTGGAAGGAGAAGAGCGGCGGGCCAGGGACGGGACTGGGATGTGGAGTGGGGAGGGCAGGTGGCTGGGGAGAAGCAGCAGGGCTGGGGGGCAGCCCAGGGCCCCCCGGGGGAAGGTGGGCGCGGGGGATGGAGGGGCCGACAGCAGGCTGAGAGAGCTCGCCGGGAAACTCGTCTGGGGCAAGTGGTGAAGGAGCAGAAAACACAGCTTCCCCGCAGCGTTAGCCGGAAATAAGAGTTTCTGCCCTTGCTTCCACCCAGAAAAGCACCGATTTTTAACGCTGGTAGACAGGACCCCCTGGCGCTCGGCAGAGGAGGGGTCTGCAGCCGCAGCACTGGCCCTGCTCCAGCCGGGAGCGGTTCGGGGACGCGGCGGGGCCAGTTCCCCGGGCCCCGGCCCAGGAGCCCGGTGCCGCCGACCGGTGTCGCGCAGGGTGGGCGGCCGCTCCCCTCGCCCCCGCCCCCGCCCCCGCCTCACCTGCGCTGCCCGCGGGGGGACACCGCGCACCGGGCACCGGGCAGGGCGGGCTCCGCTCCCCCCGCCACCCCCCCGGCGGAGCCTGCGCGGGGCGGGGCGGCCCCGCCGCGCGTGGGAGCGGAGCGGAGCGGAGCGGGGCGGGCGGCAGCGGCGCTTTGTCCTGCCCACACACACACGCACACACAGAGACACAGACACACGCAGCGCAGCCGGGCGGGAGCCGGCAACATGGCCGGGCCGGCGGAGGGGCTGCCCGCCGCCGCGCTGCCCGGCTAACGCCGCGGGGCCCGGCGCTGCGAGTGGGGCGGCGCCGCCGCCGCCGGAGCCGCCCGCACCCCGGACCCCGGACCCCGGGCCCCGGCCCCGGCCCCGGCCGCCGCCGCGCCCCGCCGGGAAGATGAGGTGAGTGCGGGCGGGCCGGGGATGCGCAGCGCCGGGCGCCGCGGGCAGGGAGCCCCGCCGAGCCTGCCTGCCGGCCCGGGGACTGGGGGGGGGGGGGTCCGCGGTTCCCCCCGCGGCGGTGTCACGCCGTGGGGGGTGGGGATTTCCTCGGCGGGTGGAAGGCGGAGGAGAGGTTAAGCAATGCGGCGCTTCCTAGTCCTTCGCCGGATGGATAATACGAGTGGGTGGTGACATTTTTGGCATGTTTGACTGTCAGTGCCTAAATCCGTATGACAGATTATCTCGGCGGTTACAAAAGGCTGTAAGCGCTTTGAAAATAGTGCTGCCATGTACAGCCGGGGATCCTGCTTAGTGCTGCCGTGCCTTCCAGCCCGGAGCGTACGGCGAGGCGAGCCGCGGGCGAAGCGCCCTCCGGGCGGGGAGGGCAACGCGCGGGGCGGCGAGAGAGGAGTTCCCGCCGGGAGGGGAGAGCTGGTTCCTCCCGGGCATCCAGCACAGGTCGTGCCCGATCTCCCGGAGTCCCTCTCTCGTCAGGCACCGAGTGCTCCAACTCGTAGTTTTCCCGAGGTCAGTTGGTCTATTGTGAATGTGAAAAGCAAAAAAAACCCACCCAATCCCCAGATTTCCTGCAGCCGGATAAGTGCCTGGTGGAAGGAAGGAAGGAAGGAAGGAAGGAAGGAAGGAAGGAAGAAGGAGGAAGGTGTAATTTGTTTTGGTTCATACTCTTCCAAACCTTTCTCTTTCCTCATTTATTCAAGAGTTCACTTGAGCTGTCAGTATCTCGGAGCAACCCAGCCTCTGATTCATCTTCTAACACTAGTGATTCTTTCCACTTAATTATTATCTTTAGCAAAGCAAAACCGCTTTGGGAAACCTTAAAAATAGAAGTAACAGTTTGAAGACAGATACCTTTCTGTGGTGCCTGATCCCTGAATTGCAAGGTTGGCGTTGCTCCTAGAAGTACAGTGGAAGTCTACAAACCTTCCTCTGCATTTACAGCTACATGTACTCCTGACACTATCGTGTGTGTCAAAGGCTTGGAGCTGCATCAGTTTATTTAGTCATTTATACTGCCATTAGTTTTCTTCATTTGCTTAAAATTATGTTCTTGGGGAGGGCCAAAAGCACACAAGCCTGCAGTGTCATGCGACCGGTGGCCTAGACCCCTCTGGTCTCCTCACAAAAAGTGCATCTGCATCAGTCTCACCCGGTCTGATCACGATGCTGCTCAGAGACCTCCAGAGAGAAGTCATCAGCCACAACAGGCGGCAGTGAAGGTTTCCCTTGCTCCCTCCCGTTCAGTTAGTAGCCCAGTTGGTAGAGCCCTTCCCCATGAAGAAGGGTTGGTAGAGCTCTTCCCCCACGGAGAAGGAAAGCTGACTCTCTGACTCATAAGCACATCTTTCCCCCCGAGGAGGCACCACGGGGCTAGTTGGAAGGCTGCAACAATTTTGAGTTTCTCCCACTGAAGGAACCCTGCTCCACATGAACATCTGCAGTCGGTGGTTGTGCTTTTGCTCGGGAGAGGCGGCAGGAAAGAGAGAGACCCACGAAAACAGCCTGTGAATTAGGGTAGCATAATGCATCCAAAGGAATCCCCATTGTGAGAGCTAGGGCACTCTCAGAGGACGGGTGAGCTACAGGGCATTTTGGAAAGAAAAAGCAGCTTCACTCCGGGAGGGGCTTCAGGGCTTCCCCATATCCTCACTTTTGATGATGATGGGTGGGATGCCTCTCCGGGTTGGACACCTAATGCCAGACTGCGCCTGGTCTAGGTGGGGGAGCCAGCGCCCGAAGTTAGTCTCTGCGTGCTGCTGGGCGCTTCTTTGTACAGCTGCCCTTTCCCGTTTTCCCCATATGATGCTTGGCATCTGCAGGTGTATCACACTTAAAATAGTCTTTTCTTATTAAAGCCACTTTTATACTTTAATGTACGTGCTTGTTTGGGGTTTTTTGAATGAATTCCTGTTTTTAAAGGTTTCCATTACTGATTTTTTTTCCCCTGCATATACAGACATTACTGAATAGGTTGTACTTGTCAGTAAATATGTCTGCAAATCACCTAAAACCTTTTTCGGTAACAATTCTTGTTTAATAAATATAGGCTATATAGTTCCAAAAGACCCTGCCAGGCTATACAATCATTTAATAAAAACCTTCTTAAAACATTTGCTTAGCCATGTGTGTTTTATTTATATTGCTTTTTGTGGTGAATAGATTACAGTGCTATTCTTTGCACAGTTGCATTTATGTGATGGTTTCCATTTTTTGATAATTTCTTTGTGCCTTCACTTCAAAGGTATAAAGTGTGTGTACAGTGGGTGTACCACAGGTCTTAGTAATAAAACAGGTTATAATAGATGTTCTATCTCGAAAGTTGAGTAGGATTCCTGGGTGGAAAATGCTCAAGTGCAGAGGTGTTATTACTTCTTAGTATATAAAAATACTGCTTTAGTACAACAAATGTTGAGGTTATTCTACAGCAGATACTTATTCATTCTTGGAATTAACAGAATTAGCTCATATTTGGGAAAATGTCTATGAATATTGCTGTAGATGAAAATAAGACTTTTATATTCTGTCAACAGAGGTGTAACCTCACATTTCTTAGTCATACATGTAGTTTATAAAGCATCTGTGTTTCAGTGGTTTCTGTTCTTAAAAATAAAAACCAGCTATAGTGTTTTGGGTGTATCCCTGAAAAAATCTTCACTGTTTCTCTCTTTGCCATGACTGTGGTGAGTGTAAGTTGGCTCTCTGTGCTGCGGTCCTGAGGCAGTGATGTGGGGGAAAACCTCCCACTTTAAGCACTTTGTTTTTCCTAAACAGAACATACAGTGAATATCCAGAGTTGGAAACAACCTTTAAACAGGATTATTCAGACTAAAACTGTACCTCCTTACTCTTTTGTCGTAACATGCTTCAATCCAACCCAAAGTAATGAGTGCAGTACAGAAGTTTCTGGGGAAAATGGTGTCCCTTAGCACCTTAAAATTTATAGAGTTCTCTAGCTAAAGTCAACCTTTTTGTTCTGACATTTCTGTATAGCTGCCAACTGGAAATCCTAAAAAGCTGTTGTGTTTAGCCCTAATTTAAGGGGATGGAGCAACACCCTGAGAAAAAGAGAACCGACTATTCATACTGTAAACCTGCTTTAATAACAGGAAGCGTCTATACATCCTTCTTCTTAAACCTTTTGTTTTCAGACACAAGCAAGTAAGGTCTTTAAATTTGTTCCAAGAAACACAATGTATCGAGCATTTCATTGTCTTCCACATTTTATATTCATTAAGCAGTTCATGAGATAACTCAAGAGTTTTGCCAATGCTTTTAGTTTGCTTGGAGGGTAACCAGAGCTGTATGTATGCAGTGTTATTTTCTAAGTTTTCTTTTTCTTTACTGTTTCTTTCTGTTTGCATCTGTAACAAATTAGAGAGAACGTGTTGGTTTCGCTTATGATGTCATCAGAACTGGGGTTACCGACCTCACTGGACTAGTGGCCTGTGTCGCCCAGTGTACTGTCTCCTGCAGGAGAGTAGTAGCGTCCCCTGAGATGGATAATAGAATCAAGTTGTCTATAAAGTTTCATTTAACCTTGTCACCTAGTAATTGGTTTCTGAGCTGGAGCAATATGCTTGTAACTTAGCTAATTTTTGTTTAATTTGAAAACTCTGTCTTGCCATGTTCTGACTCCCGCTGTGTGCCTTGGCGTTGCGGCGTGCATGGCTGTGGGTTCCTGGGGGCGGTTGGGAGTTGGCACACCACCTTCTGCAGTCACGCCTTTGGGTATGTTTAGGTTTGCAGCCTTTCAAGCCAAATCTGTGCTACGCAGTTCTGCCAGTGTCACTCGATGAGAAAACACCCAGCCCTTTGGCTGTCATGGTTTCGTCAGCAAAATCCCAAGTGTGGATACTATGCTGCTGACAGAAAATTGCTTTTGTTAGCTCAGCTTAGATCTTTAGAGGGGTAGTTTAGCTCTAGCTGCAGACAAACTCCTTTGTCAGCAAATTTTGGACCTCCGCTGAAGGTTGCACCATGCTGGCTACCGCCATGCAAAGGCAGTGGCAGTGGCTCATTGGGAACTGAGCGATGCTGGACTTCCTTCAACATACCCTACTGTCAGGACATGTGAACAGGCAGGCCAGTTGTTCTTTTATACTAATTGTTGTTCTGTATACTTAAAAAATAAACTTATTTCCCCCTCTCTAAAATAAAACATAAACTCTGGATGATTTTTTGTACATTCCCTCTTTTTTGGAGTATTTTGTCTTGTGTTCCTGTAGTGGTATAATCAAGGCTGAAGGTAATCTTTCAAGTGTGTGCAGGTCTTTTTAACTCAATATTGTGGTTTTGTGTGGTATTTCACTTTCCCGGATCACTCAGACTGCGTTAAACAACAGACACCCTAATGCAGAACAGCTTCGTTAGAAGTGTGTCGCGATTAAAGGTGCCTGCATAGTCTTTCTTTGTACTTGGCTAGGTGCTTCCTTTGGACAGTACAATACTTCCCTCTTTGTAAGTGTTTAAGTATTTCTTGTAAGAAATCATCAAAATCTTTCCAAAAGTGCAAACACAGTTCAGGCTCAAATAATGTCCTGTGTCCTGCAAGTTAGCAATTTTGTGATTTCTTTCCTTTTTTTCTTGCTATCTGTCATAGTTTCTCCCAGTTCTGGGCACTGTGTAAGGAGCAGTATTGAACCTCTTTAGAAAAGATTTCTAAAGCTGCTGCCAAAATAAAATGAATCCTGACTAATGTTCAATCCTAATAATTACAGAATTAAAATAAGTTGAATAAGCTATAGCTTTTCTTTATCTGAGAAGGTCACTACAGATATTTCAAGTTTCTT
The DNA here is from genome assembly GCF_964188355.1 of Buteo buteo. NCBI lineage: Eukaryota > Metazoa > Chordata > Aves > Accipitriformes > Accipitridae > Buteo > Buteo buteo. The sequence goes on along the minus strand of NC_134176.1, from coordinate 14,288,216 downwards.
TGCTGAATCTGACTCTTAGTATCATCTTATCTGCTTTCTATTTACGTTTAAAAAAAATACTAGCTGATGTTTCGGTATTGGCCTTCATTGCAATAGATAAACAGTAAAAACCACTCCACTGTACATTGATATTCCTCCTACAAGAGAATGGGGAGTTTCAGGATATATTTTCTGTTTTCTTCACAGCCATTGCAAAACACTAGGGATGCACAGTGCTTCCCCCGCTTTTTCTTTTTCTAGGTTTAGTTTCTCAGAAGCAGGGAGGAGAGGTGGAATAGCCGTGCCACCGTTTCTTCATCTCACCCTGTTGTTCGCCCTTAGGCAGATTTCATCCGCAGTCACCTACCCAAGACTTCCATTTCATCTGCTTTTTGATCTAATGCGCCATAACGAGGGGGAGCGACCGAAAGCCGTCCTGCTACAGCTCAGAGCTTCCACCAAGACGCGTTTGAGCCGCGCAGCAGAAAAGCCCCCGTCCCTGCAGGAGTACGGCCGTAATGCAGCCTGGGGAGAAGACACCAGACCTCCAGACAGGCTGCCTTGAGGCCCCTGGGGTGTAAGTCATGGCAGCGCACAGCCTTGCTTGGGTTAATCTACCTTGTTCCTGGCTAATTAGCCCACGGGGAGCTTTGCAGTGTAAGGATAGGCTGTTTCCCAGTACTCGGGCTAGCGGAGGCGTTTCTAGCCTGCCCTGGAGGAAGCAGAGTAACCTGGCGGTTCATCCGGCACGTTCTGCCAGTGATGGTTCTGCGTCCATGGGTGTGCACACACGTCACCCGGTAACACTCAAAGTGTGTTTCAGTCTGGGTTGTGACCGTGCAAAATTGAAAACAGTTTAAATTTGGTCTTTTTTTTTTTCTTTTTCATTTCTGGGGTATTTAGCACTGCAGAATGTTTCTTCCCGTGAGACTTTGCATTTTTGCATTGAGCAAACACTCAGAATGGTATTGACAGTCTTTCCAAGACTATTCTTTACTTGAAAGTTATAAAAGCATTAAGAATATCTGTTTTTCTTAATCACAGGAGACAGACTGGGCAAGTCCTTACCAAAAATTTGAGCCTGGAAACCTCCTTCACATTTCTGACTATCCGAAGTGCCATTCTGTAACATCACAACAACTAGTGAAGCATTACATTGCACTGGATATTTCACAGTCCTGGAGTGGGAGAGACATGTGGGGGCCAGAAACTTTCGATTTTCCTTCTTGATGTAGGCATTCAAGCCTTACATTTGTTTCAAGTTCAGTGTTAGTTTATACGTTTCTTCTGAGTTCTCATTCCTGCTCCCCTCAGCTGTGCCAGTTTAGCCATTTGTGGTTTGGTAGGGTGAACCAGATCATGAAGTCTTTACACACAAAGACAGAATAAAAGAAAATTCACACTTTCCATACACAAAGGGTGTATATATAGGGTGGGAGCAAGCAGGAGGCTGAAAGATTGAGACAGTGCTCCCTGGCACCACCAGTAATGCTCAGGAAACTGTTTCTCCAGGGCATGCTATTACTATAAATTAAAGTTTAGCTTTTACTGAGATGCTACTCCTGCTTTTCCTCTTACCCACTGCAGACCCTCCAACTCAGGCTTCCCAGTGGCTGGACTACAAACTGCGTAGCCTAGCTGGTAGTATGGATGAGCATTTTTTCAACTACTACCCATGATGCCTGTCCAGAAAAAGGTATTTTTCACCTGAGTTCATGATGGAGGTGTTTTTCCCCCCTGAGTTATATATACTGTTGACCAGGAATTCAACACCTTTCTTCTCATCACTAAACCTCCCTTCCTGCCTGAATTTCCTGTGGGCTTTCGTGCAATCACCCTGATAGCAGTGAGGCTGGGCGTCTTTCATAGAATCACAGAGTCACAGAATGGTTTGGGTCAGAAGGGACCTTTAAAGATCACCTAGTCCAACCCCGCTGCCATGGGCAGGGACATCTTTCACTAGATCAGGTTGCTCAAAGCCCCATCCAGGGTTGGGTCATCCACAACTTCTCTGGCCAACCTGTTCCAGTGTCTCACCACCCTCATCGTAAAAAATTTCTTCCTTATGTTTAATGTGAACCTACCCTTTTTCAGTTTAAACCTGTTGCCCCTTGTCCTGTCACTACAGGTCCTGGTAAAAAAGTCTTTCTTGTAAGCCCCCTTTAAGTACTGAAAGGCTGCACTGAGGTCTCCCTGGAGCCTTTTATTCTCCAGGCCAGTCCCTCAGCCTTTCTTCACAGGGGAGGTGCTCCAGCCCTCTGACCATCTTCGTGGCCCTCCTCTGGACTCGCTCCAACAGGTCCATGTCCTTCTTATGTTGGGAGCCCTGGAGCTGCATGCAGTGCTCCAGGTGGGCTCTCACCAGAGCAGAGTAGAGGGGGAGAATCCCCTCCCTTGACCTGCTGGCCACGCTTCTTTTGATCCAGCCCAGGGTACAATTGGCTTTCCGGGCTGCGAGCACACATTGCCAGCTCGTGTCCGTGTGGTGCTTTATTCTCTGGAAACCCCTCGCCATTGAGTGCAGATCTTGTTTAGGTGAGCAATTCATTTCTCAGGCAGTAGGTGTCATTCCTGTAACTTGAGCTCTCATAGTTTTCTTGTCTTTCTTCAGCTTCACATAGGTACCAGGATGGATAGACATGTTTGTCCTGGTTTCAGCTGGGATAGAGTTAATTGTCTTCCTAGTAGCTGCTATAGTCTTGGATTCAGTATGAGAACAATGTTGATAACACACTGATGTTTTCAGCTGTTGCTAAGTAGTGTTTATACCAACTCAAGGATTTTTCAGCTTCTCATGCCCAGCCAGCAGGAAGGCTGGAGGAGCACAAGAAGTTGGGAGGGGACACAGCCAGGTCAGCTGACCCAAACTGGCCAAAGGGGTATTCCATACCATGTGATGTCATGCCCAGTATATAAACTGGGGGGACTTGGCCTGGGGGGATGGCTGCTTGGGAACTAACTGGGCATCAGTCGGCAAGTGGTGACCAATTGCATTGTGCATCGCTTGTTTTGTATGTTCCAATATTACTATTGTAATTTTATTATTGTTATTATTATCATTATTAGTTTCTTCCTTTCTGTTCTATTAACCTGTTCTTATCTCAACCCATGAGTTTTACTTGTTTTTTCCTGATTCTATCCCCCATCCCACTGAGGCAGGGGGCTGGGGGGGGGGGGGAGTGAGTGGCGGCGTGGTGCTTAGTTACCAGCTGGGGTTAAACCACGACAATGTTTTTCTGTGATTTACTGGAGGGACGTGGCGGGGGGGAAGCAAGCTGTGTAGAGAAACTCGGCTCTAATGTAGTACTGTAGCTTGCCACAGGTGCAGGCACGGGTAGATGCTCCAGCAAGGAGGACGTGGCAGTTTGGGTCTGGCTTTGCAGCGAGGAGGTTCAGGCCTGGTCCTTGTCGTTGTGGTGAGCTCCACGGTGCAGATATGCTGTGCTTCCTCGTGTGGTCTGCGGCTGCTAAATCTCTTAACCTTTTTGGCTTCATTTCTTTATCTGCTGGAGGATGACAGTACTTACCTGCGAGGGAATTAAGATGATTAAGTAGCTAGGTCTCAGTCTAGCATAGGATTTAAGGATATGCTTAACTTTGGTCCTGTTGAAGTCCTTGCTTTGCTAGAATGGAGTCTCCTGTTCAAAAAGCATTTCTGAGGATGACAAGCATATTTATACTAAGTGCTAAGCACTATAGTAAAGTTCCTTGTACATTGCCGTCCATTCATTCCTTCCTCTTCTTTCTTCTTTTCCCTTTCCCATCATTTGCTGCTGCTTAGTCAGCATGTGCATTGCTTCCTCCTTGTGCTTCCTTCCTTTATCCCTCATCAGTAAGCCACTCCCTCAGTAACGAGGAGATCTAGAAAATACACTGAAATGGTATTAGCAAAAAGTAGGGCCGTAGTCACCATAATCCCTTTAATTGCATGCTGTATCCTTTTTTTTTTCTGTAGCTGTACACAGATGAGGAGGTTGGCTGCAGTGATGTTGCATGGGTGTATGTTTGCATGCAGCAGGAACAGCTAAACACAACCAGGGCTGTTGAATGCTCATGATAAAAGGTTAGCTTAAATAGCTAAATTCAAGTGAAAAAGCTGTAATTGGAAATAAGTCTGTTACACGTGTGCTGGATGAGTAGGAATATATCTTCAGCACTGAATAGACCAGCACTGCCTAATTTGTGGTTTGTAGTCCAGAGGACATCAAAAGAGAGTTCAAAAATGCCTACAAAAACCTTCAAAAATGAGAAACAAGGAAGTTAAAATCATCCACATATGCACATATTTTCATGCAGTTTGTATGTATGTACCCATGCCCATTAGCTCCTTACCGTTCTTATTACCTAGTTAAAATGTTTTTTATACTAAACTTATCATTTTATTAAATGACTGTGTTTTGTCTGTCACTCTCGTTCCCACCTGCCAAACAGTACTGGGATTTGAGATAATCTGTGAATTCCTTTTTGAAAAGGATTTGTGAATTAAAATGAGAGAAATACTGGACTAGCATATTTTGACAGAATGAGGTAACTTTAATATTCTGACTTTGTCATGCATTAGTGTTGAGCGCTGCAATACATTTGCATGCTAATCTTTCTATTAAATAACTAAATACATCACCTAGGTGAATCTGAGTCAGTTTTTGATCCCACAGCTGTTATGTTGAGAAGTAAGGGTCTGAATCACCCAAATAAAGCAGCCTTGCTATTCTCAGGCAATTAATTTCTTTGACTAGACAGATAAGTGGAAGAGAGACAGCATGGACTTATATATTCATTTTATCCATATGCTTAATAAAATGTCCTATATCTGTCCCTGTTTGTTGTTTGTAACTCACAACACCGTCTTATGACTCCGCTGGTAGCCCAGCGATGGATCCTCCCTATACTCCGCTGGTAGCCTGGCGTTGTGATGGATCCTCCCAGAGCCTGACCTGCTGACTCTTGGCATTGTATCTATTTGTTTTAATTGGCGTTGAGCTGTCAAACGCTACTTCACAGCATATGAATCACACACAACTGCCACCGAGATTGCCGTGGTGAGTGGCGATCCCCGGGGCAGTCTAGCTCATCGCACACCCAGGAGTAGTCCAGAGCAGTGCCTTGCTCTACCCGCAAGTCAGCCTGGAGTCGGCCATCCCCCTCCATCCTCCGGGATTTCAGCTGCCCACCTCTAATGTGGGAGGCAGGACGAAAGCCGGCTGATGCTATAGCATTAAGGTCCTAATCTTGAAAAGCCTTGTACACATTCTTGACCTTATTACTGGGAACAGCATCCTTGATGTTTGTGAACCTAATGACCGTTGTGATAAGACCACTGACCGTAATAAATTTAAGTACATGTGCAAGTATTGACAGGATTGGGGTCTGATGGAGCGATGAAGGCTTGCTTCTTCATGTGAAGGCTGAGCTCAGCAGGGGAAATTTTGTAACTTTTAGGAAGGGAGCCAAAAGCTACCCTACTCCTCTCCGCTGTATGGAAGTCCTTATTTTTAACATATACAAACAGGAACGTAAGCATCTCTTGTTTAAAATACTCCTCCCCCAAATGAACAATTATTAATGGAAAACCTGGCAGTAAGTCAAAAACAACCCCTGCCCTCAGAGGAGCGGAGGAGGCAGGCGGGTGGTACAAGGAGTAGGTTTGCTGAGAAGCGGTGGGGAACGCTGGGGCTGGTGGAGCCGTCCTGGTGAGGCAGGTGAGGTGGGTCCTTCCCTTTTGGGGATTCATGAGCAAAAATGGAAATAAGTGAACAGAAAGATGGGCAGTGTTTAGCACAACTGAGGAATGTGTGTGTGTCCCACTGGGCCTGTCGTGTTGACCCCCAGGGAACGCCCCTTCGTTTTGTGGTCCTCAGAATGTTGCCCAAGGATGAGCTGCAAGGGCCTGCTTGTCTCTTCTGTCCTGTCTTGCTAAACAAAAATAGTGCCAGAACTGCGTGACTGCAACTCTTTGCAGGATCTCAAAAACCCTGAGCCAGCATACTATTTTAAAATTTCATGGTATTAAATATGAGAGTGTTACAGAAATAGCAGAGGGGAGACTGAGCCAGGCAGCAAGCTAGGGAAGATGGAAATGAGTTTGGAAGAGCAATAAATGCACACAAGGACATGTCTCAAGCTATGAAGCTTGTTTGGAGGTGTGTGGGACGAATGCCTTGCATCGTGCATTTAGCTGTCCTGAGTGTGGCGGGGGCTCTGGCGTCGGTACTGGTGCGGGTCCGGTTTAGTCAGTGCTCCCAGTCTGAAAGCAAAGTGGCATTGTTTTCGGCTGGCTCCATCCCCTGAACCGGTTCACCATGGAGCTGTGTAAATGTCTGTCAGCATCACACGGGCAGCGGTGCGGGGAGCAGGAGGGAAGGCTGTGGTGGGGCCAGGGCGCATCGGGGCAGCCCAAGTGGAAATGGTGCTCCATGTCCGACCCTCCTCTCAGTGGTGACTTCATGCTTCTGGGAGCTCAAATTTAAATCATGGCACGGTCTGATTAACCCAGTGGTTTGCTAAGGATTTCCATGCTAAATTGCTAAAACAATAGTCCTTCTTCCTTACTCAGGAATGCTTTCTATGGCCTCTTATTCTTGACGCTGGTCTCCAGTCTTTGATCTCTTTGGTCAGTCTGTCACTGCAGACTTAGTTGCACCCTGATACCAGCTGTCATCTGTTATTGCCGTCATGGTCTGTTCATCATCCTTTTGCTTTGGAGGTTTGGACACCTTTTGTGACCCTTAAAAGATGATAATCCTGAGTGGACACCGCAAAACAAACAACCCAGCTAAAGGTTCCCTGAGCAAACATTTTAGAGGTATCCTTGGGTATTAGAGGCTATGGTTAAGCCTGACCTTGCTGGAGTCCTCACCTTCTATTTGAATGCAGTGGGATTATAATCTAATATCAATTTCCATCTCTGATTCTCCAACACCCATGTCAATATGATAGGCCTGAACTGCAGTTCAGCTTCACAGATGGTACCTGCATCGCAGAAAATATCAGATGACTAGTGCCCTAAATACGACAGAGTGCATTTGTCTACATATCTGTATATACAGAAAAATCTCTTTAATGGTAAAAAGCATAGTCATGTAAGAGGAATGTGAATGGAGTTTGCTAGAAGACTCAGTGGTGACTTTTTAAAGTGTTGGAGCAGGGTAAGCAAAATTAGAATATGACCTTTAAACTGTGAAATAAACGTGACAAGTGACTAACACATCTGCCTGAAGAAGTGGGCTTTTATGATTTTTGTTATTTTATTAAAACCAACTTTGATAGCTGCTGTATTTTCCTAATAGTACAAAACACATCAAATATTTTAGTGGCCTGCTATTTAAAAAATAACCACATCAGATGCCTCAGTTTCCTTCAGGACATGCATTTCTCATGGCTCGTCAACATCTGTTCAGATATTGCAAATGCAGGAGGATGGAGAGAATTCATTGACAGCTCAAAACTGTTGATTTTGGGAGGAGTTCTCCAGCATCTCTTCTGCTGTCTCTCTCTATTCTAAAGCTGTCTGCACAAGGATGTGAAGGAAAACTAATCCAAATCACCAAAAATGTGAATGTAAAGTAAATGAGGTAAACTAAATTAAACCATTATATATATTCTCTGATTCAGCATTCAAGTGACCTTAATTTGATTAAGCTTAATTCACATCAAAGTAAATTATACTAAATACGAAATAGGGTTGATTTAATTAATAATGCGTGTGTCTGCAGGGATCTAATGTGGTTTGATTCATTACAAAAATGTTAATTCAGATTACCTTTCTAGAGTTTTCTCATGTAGATAAACCCTACAGGACAGTTTATTAGTTATGCCTAAACTGGTGTAACTGTGTGTTTATTCCCCCTGGCTCTAGAAGGACCTTCCCACCACTCTCCTTGTGGGGGACTTCATGAGCATTTTGTTGTGGGATGTCTTGTTAGTTTGTTAATCCAGCTAAAGCAAATTCATCAGTTTTCTGTTGGATAAGCCAGCTTTTGACCTGGTTTGTGGCTGCATGGTGCTCCACAGGCTAAAGGCAGGAGTGTGAATGTGTGATCAAGGTGGAGAGGGTGGGGACTCGTTTCACCTCTGGTCAACCCTTTTTTGTTTGATTTGCTCAGTGTTTAGGTACAACTGTCATGTATTACTTGGCTGTGGCTTGTACTGTTTTCGTTTAGCTTTTTGTCTCCTTTGTGCCTATCTATGTAGGACTACAGCATTTGCCTTCTGAATAGCCATCACCTAAGTAGCTTGTGCTTTCAATATACACAAGCTCTACTGACCCACTTTCTTACTGCTTTTCTTCCTCTTCTGTCCATGGCTTTAAAGTTCTGTGAGTGTATTTTTTTGCCATATGGTTATTATAGGAACGGATACATTATAATTGCAAAGACCGGATAACTGGAATGGCTGCAAGTTTTTGCATAGGGTGTTTTTTAAGGACTTGTTTTGTTTTCAAAGGATTGTGAAAAAAAAATCCTATTTCATAGTGCTGTGCTTCAAGTGTAAAATAAGTAGCAGAACTGAAGCACCTAATAATTTTCAACAATTTGCCAAGTTGAAATTATTGGAGAGGCTTCAGGAGAAGAATAGATAATAAATACAAACTAGATCTAGTTGATCTAATTCCATAGCTTTTTTTTTCTTTCTTTCTCTGAAGCTGAGTAAACTGGTATTTGAAAAATAGAGAGATGACCTGAAACCTGGCCTGAACTTTAACATGAACCCTAACTTAGATGCAAAACTGTCTGAACTTTGGGAGGCTGGAAGGAATATAATATTGTGCTTCAAAATTTGCTTGAAATCTATCCCCAGTGTACTAGGAAATGCTGGCTGTCCCTGTTAGCATCTTCACACCTAGTTTCAGCCTGCACAAGGAATCACTTCAAAATAGTGGCCAAAGGAGTGCTGTCAGCCTCTAGAAGCTTCCTGTGATTATTTGGTTCATTCTGTCTGGAAACCAGGCTTTGAAACCACCGAGCTGTGCCCATCTCATCCTGTTTTAATATCAGCACACCCAGACACATAAACAATGTGCTTCTTCATGAGGCGATGAAAATCAATGAGGCTTTGAAAAGACATGCTCTTTAAAGTCATGGCCTTATTTGGGAAGTTGCAAGAAGCTTGGCTGTCACAAGAGAATATTTTGGCTCTGTGACAGTTTCCTTTATACGGTTCTTCAGCGAGGAATCTCCTGTGTTTGTGCAGTGATAACTTGCAAGTGTTGCGTGCCTTTTTTCCCCTCCCCAGGAATATTTGCTGGATGAGAACTCAGTATGTTGGTCAAAAGAGGCCGAAGACCCCTTTGGACCTCTGTCTGGTCCAAAGTATGTAGAGAAAGTAGGTTTTCAACATAAAATGAAAAATTCCTGGTATTTCCATATTCCTGAGCGAATTCAAATATGTTTTTATTATAATTATGTCTCTATACCCTTTTTTTTTAACTACTCATTTGTTGAGTGCTACCTTCTGTTTATGTAAGTGTGGGATTGTTTAGGAATAATCTAGTCTGCTATCACCCTTTTGTTCCTTACAGTCCTTGGGAACATTTCCTTTATGTTCCTGATGCCCTGGAAACTGTGGTGGGTTAAAAGAGCCAGCATGATAAAGATAAATAATAAACTGAAGGGAAGGCGTCAGAGACAGAAGCATTTTAGACTTGGAGTTGTATGGGGAGAATGAGAGAGGAGAGAGAAGATTATCACAGCAGCATTTTGAAATGGTTTCAGAAGAAGTAGTTGAAAGAGAAAGAGGGCTTAGAGAAGAAAGTTGTGATTATAAGCTAAAAATCACTGTGGATGTTGCTGAATCCCCTGTCCATGTGATAAACCAGTGGAATATAAAAATATAGCAGAGACTTAAGCTGCACAATTTAGTGAAGTCCTGAGGGAAGAGGAACTCCAGGCCACACTGATCTTGGAGACCTGGGGCACAACGATGAGCAGTGCCGTATGGATCTGTCATGACACTGATACCAGAAAGGACACCCTCGAGCATCAACAATACTGTTAAATAATAATAGGTTTTGGAGAGGTTGACAAGTCAAGGGACAGAAGGTGAGGTCAACACACTCTGGTTGTGGGAGTAGTATCTATCCTTCAAGATTTTATGTCCCACGAAGGGTACAAAATATCCTTCTCCCCAGGATATCGGATCCTCTCCTCCACTGTCTTTACCTTTGACCTGTTCTTGCTGTTGCTGTGCTCGTACTGACCCAACATAACATTTCAGCTCTTTTCTGCTTTGCCCAGAACCTTTCTGTTTGTGAGGAGGGGAGGAGGCAGCTGTACAGGCTGACCTCTGTCCCCAGCCCTGCACCACTACAGTGCCAAAGGTAATATCCAGCTAGTGCTGGCATCTCTTTGGAGAAAGGGCAGGTGGAGCGGGTGGTGAGCCTGGAGCAGAGGCAGCCCAAGGGTCCAGCACTGCTTGTATTTTCCAGCCACCAACACTGTCTGATAATACTCATGTCACTTAATGTTGCGCTCATCTAATAGCAGCCTGAGGTATCAAAGAGTGGTAGTGCCCCTGGGAGCGGATGGGAAAGCGATACTTGTGACTTAAGAGAGCTTGAGCTATTTGCAGCTGATATAGGGAATGCAACTAGGAATGTGAGGCTGGAAGGAGCAGGCATCGGGTTAGGTGGATCTGCAGTGCTCTGAGATAGAAATGGGAGTTCAAAATGTGGAAGAATAGTGATGCCTGTCTGTGGCTGGAAACTTAGTAGGAATTTTGTGAGCAAGGGGAATAAGTTTTGGATAGTATTTGAGGTTTTGTGATGATGTCTCACTTGATGAGTCTCGGGAATTCATTTGCAGAGCCTTGCTACTTCTGTATTCCCTTTCAAGGTCACTGGCATGCACTGTTTGCTCTGTAGCTTCATTCATTAGAAATTAGCTAAGCCAGGATTTGACTGGGATGTTTATCTGTGATGACCTGACCATTTCTTTCAGGAAGTCATTTATACTTGGAAAGACAAATTTATCTCATATTAGAGGACAGGTGATTCTCACCTCTCTTTGCCTCCAAAGATGAGGAAAGTAGGATTTACCTCATGAATAAATATTTAATACTCAAAGATACAAGTCAGTTGTTAAACCTGAATTGGTGTCCAGTTCCATTTCAAATGATCTGGAGTACCCAAGTGATGGATGTGTGGCTGATGGCCATGACCTGTGGGATGCCAGAGCCCAGCTGGATGCCAGACACTGTACGTGTGCTTGGACACTTGGGTTTAGGCAACTGGTTTGAACCCCAAGCAATGCCAGGCACGATGGCAGCCGAACTATGCAATGTTTCAGCGGTGAGCACTGTTGGGAGGAAAAAAGTTTCATTTGCTGCAGTTTGCTCTGGGGTTTGGTGTACAAATATCAGTCAGTGGTTCTAGAGCCAAGACCGATCTGATTGCAAAACTCGCTCCTGATTTCCCCTTCTGTCCTTTCCTGGTCCTGTACACCTACTTTGTGCAGTTCTGGGGTGGACAACAGTGTATCTCATTGCTTTTCCCAAGGTTGTGACCCGGCTGTGAGACAGACTGGGTGTGTTCTGCATGGCTGGCCTGCTAGTCTAGCCTGAGTGATGAAAAGGACCCAGTCAGCACAGGTAGGGAGGCAATAGGTGTTGTACTAAGCTTGATTCATGGTAGTGTAGGGCAATTTGTACTACTGCTCCTTACTTGGCTGTAAAAATGCTACTAGCTCAACTGTAGGTTGTTAATCACTGTTGTATAGCCTAAGTAGGTGTTTCTTAAAGATAGCCTGAGAAAATGGGATCATTCAGTTGAGAAATGGTAAGCCATGCAATTATGGCTGGGCAGGTAGCTTGGATGCGTGACCTCCTACTCTGCTCCCTCCCGAGCTCTCCTGGTTTCTTCTGGCTGCAAGAAACATTGCTGGGTCTTGAACAGTAGTGGTGGATAGCCAGGGCTTGGGGGCCGCTGGGGCAGGTTGCAATAATGGTTCGATTTGTTGAAGACCTCCCTAGTTTGGACTGTGCATTGAGCAGAGGCCTGGGAGTTGGCAGAGCCAAAATGAGAATTCAGACTTTATCATTGGCTTTACTACGCAGCTGTGAAGCAAGCAGCGTGACTTCCCTCACTCTTCCATTCCCCACCTCAGAAATCTGGATCTTATTAGATAAGTCACAGGAAAATTAGGAGAGGTATGGAAAATTCTGGATGTAGAAAGCAAAGCAAGGTGCCCAAACACGGGGTCTGTGTTACTGTTTTGCTGCTTTATGAATGTTAGTGCTTGGCCTTTTGTTAGGAAACTGAATCTCATCCCCACTACTGTTGGAAACTGGAGAACTGATGATGTTCAGATGATGTGGGACCCTGAAAGCTGCCCAGTTTAATGGATTGTGTAAAGGCTTTTGCTGTGATGCCGTTTTTGTGATTTACATGCATTTGACTCTAAAGTGTAACATGCAGCTTACGTAAAAAGGATATTTTTCTGTTCATTTTGACTGAAGAAACCAGTAGACCCTCTCCAAGGAGTCTTGCAGGAAAAGTCTTGCAAAAAGCAGGAGTTGTGATATTTCTCAGGTTCTTAAAAAAATGAATCAGTTTTTCAATCTTCAATCTTTCTTTATGTGAAGAACAAATAAGGGATACAAACATGATATTCAGAACAATACTTTGCAACCTAAACTCCCTGCTGTGGTTTTGATTTGCCATAGAATGTTATAAAACATATATCCTTGCTATATCTGTCTCAAAAACATTGGGTCTTGCTGATGCTCTGGGAAGAAATTGGAAAAGCTGGCAGAAACCCACGCCTTTGCTGCACTGACCCTTTGCAGAGTGCAGTGTGGCCAAGCCACATGTATTTCAGAAAAAGGCATCCCTGAGTTGTCCCTTGTGTTGTAGAACATACTCATGGTCACCCATAACTTTCCTCCAGCCTTATAGGAAGAAGGCAGCATGAAGTCTTGAAGTTGTAGTCTAAATGCATCGGTGGTTCTTGTTAAAGATTATGTATAATCTTCCTCCACTATGTGTACTTTGCTTAGGGAGCATGCATTGCCAATGAGTAAATTCCACGTGAGGTGAGTTATCACAAAGGGAAGAGCTTGTGGGAATGACGTGATGTTTCTTGTGCAGCAGCTGCTGTAGCCGCCAGGCACACTTTTGGAGCAAGCTGTGCTATGCCCAAGGGATGGGAAGGTCCTGCTCACAGAATCACACAGAGTTGTGGAGGTTGGCAGGGACATCTGGAGATCATTGAGTCCAATCCCCTGCTCAGGACCTTGTCCAGTTGAGTTTTGAATATCTCCCAAGACGGTGATACCACAGCCTCTCTGGGCAACCTGTGCCAGAGTCTGATCACCCTCATGGTAGAAAAGTTTCTTCTTATGTTTGAATTGGATTTCCTGTATTTCAAAATTTGTGCCCATTGCCTCTTGTCCTGTCACCTCTGAGAAGAGTCTGACTATCTTCTTTACTCCCTCATCACGTATTTTTACACATTGAAGAATGTGTCTGTAAGGATGTGATGGGAGACACTGTCAAAAGCCTTACTGGAGTCAAGACATGTCAGTACACAGTAGGCCAGACCATGACCAGTGTGATGATGGTGTCACCTTTCTCTGGGTAGAAGCATAGCTCCAGTGGCATCACACCACTAGCGCGTCCCTCCTGCCAGCAAAGTCGTATGGGTTAGTGTGTAAAACTGCTGATGGGTGCTAGGCTGTCCTGAAGCCTTGGAGGAATCAAAACTTTTGTATGTTCTCATGGGAGTGAGCAAATGGTGTTTTGAAATTGCCACAGCTTATGTCTGGTGCTGCTGGCAGAAGCTGTTTCTGAACAAAGAATTCCACAGTATATAATGAATAATTTCTTCACACCTTTATTCTAACATCTTTTGCATCAGTTGCAAGGGAAAGAAAAATTTGTTCTCTTTTGTTGGAAGCAGGGGCAGTACACATCTTAATGTGACAGCAATGCAGCTAAGTTTTGGCAAATTCTCTACCATCAGTGCCTTACACTGGATAATCCTTACATGTCCCTGGTGAAATTCTAGGCCACGATCCTATCCGAGCTTTGACATTATGTCTATGTAAAATCCCCGTAAGCTAATAGCTCCTAAGACCTTGGTGCTGTGATCGTGTGCTGCAGAGAGCTTGCTCAACAGATATGTGGTACCAATGGAGTTTTATCGACTGCAGTGAGGTTACTTGTGGCCAATGATAGAAGTATAAAACTTAGCCTTGATTTTTCTCCTGTCTATGTCCTACCATTTAACTAGAGAGTGCAGAGGTATAAGAAGACTCAGTTGTTACTAGGATTACTCTTCCAATGTTTACCAGAGAAGATGTCAAGTAGACGCTGATATTTTCCACGCAGAGTAACTTCTGGCCTGCCAATGTACTTGATAATGAGTCCCCAGTTTAGTAGGCATTAATGTGCTCATCTGTGGGGGGGAAGTTGCTTGGTTCATGTTGGCTGCTACTTTTGCCTGCAAATATGCCACTGTACAATTTAAATGCTTATAAGATCTAGGCCATTGGCTTCCTTGAAAATGGCAAGAAATCAGGGTATTTATGGTGGTATGTGAATACCTTTATTTGTACTCATGTCTAAAGTACACAGGTTTGTGTTTGTTGATACATGATGTATACACCCTACATAAATGTCCGAATGTTTTATTGTCAATGTGTGCTTTAGTGGATGACCATGGTTTATTCAGATACTGTTTTCATATCCATTGACATTTCATTTGATAGTGGTGATAATGCAAATCTAGTTTTAGCCTCCTGCTTTTTTCCCACTTAATCCCTCACAACTTGGAAAAAGTCAAATTGACTAATTACAGCTAGTTGAAGGGAGTTTCCAAATGGAAGCCAACAGTTCCTTTTACTTTCTCTGAAAGAGTCCTCTATGCCTTCTGCTCTGTGCTTGATCTGTACAGACTAAGATACTAACCATCAAAGAAGTAGAAGGTGTAAGATGCTGTGGCTGTCAGGTGAATATTGAGGCAGCGTAATTCATAATTGCTAAGGCGACTCCTGTGTACAGTTTGATTCAAATTAATCTGGGCTGTATTGAAAAAGCTATGGTTGGTAATTGTTTATCTAGGAATAAATAATACATTACTGCCTTCCACTTCAAATTTGTATAGCCCTGTACCTGTCCTTGGAAAGGATTTTGTATGACTTTAAATAATTTTTCATAAGCAGGCAGGAATACCCAAGTCTTGGTCATGTCAACTAGCATTTGCAACGTATACAGACTGAATCTTAGTTTTTGGATGTTCGGCCATTTGACCATATGTCTTCTTTTACTAATTTGACATTCATCTCAAATATCCTTGTTGGTTGCTGGCTGTTATATCTTGTCTATGTAAACTGCTAGGGACCTTTTCCATTTTCAGCTGTAAAAGGCAATCAGCACCATGCAGTCCTAAACTTGACTGGTGGATATTTAAGGCACTGTTGCAGTGAGTGATAATTTAATAATCTGTATGGAGCTTTCAGTTTTAATTCCTACTGGCTCAGTTCTGTTGGGCTGCAAGTTGTGACTTGGTGCTAACCCTAAGGGCTGATTAGAAAATCAGTAAGAATCCCATTCTTTCTAGTTCAGTCCAGTGCATCTTCCCTTAAGCACTAGAATAAGGCAGATGGGGATGTATTTGGAAAAACAACCCATTTCAGCCCTGCAAGATGCTGTATGCTCATCTGCACCTGGTACAGAGTATACATTAATGTAAATGGTATGTGCTACTCCCAGTATGATAAGAGTAAGGCTGTGGGAGAAAAACATGGGGAAGACCTCACATCCTGTGCTCAGGCCAAGCCTCGAGATTTGCAAGGCATGAGGCATATTCGGACTAAATCTGGGAGGGAGAAAAGTGATTTTTGCTGTGCAAATATTCATGTGATGTAATAATGTCAAGCTATATAAATGAGGAGTGAAATGAGGAGGATTTTTTTGGTGAAGGTTAACGTCACAAAATCAAATTTTAGTGGTCAAACTGAAGACCAGAGAGTGAAAGGAGCAGTCAGCAATGTGGATCAGACTGTTCTGGTGCATCAAAATTCACATAGTATTTTCAGGCAACATATAATAGAAATCCCATTGATGAAGAGAGGAAGAAAAAAATGTTCATTTCTGCCCCACCCACCTTTTCCTTTAACAGCTGAAAGTTTGAGTCAGTACTCCAATATTGAATATACCACTGTTCAGTAAACTTTAGGCCACTGCGATTATTTCCGCAAATTTCCCAGAACCTGAACAAACTAAGGTAGCCATTCCTTCTTCTATTTCAATAATCCTTTTAAATCTCATTTTTTTTAAGCCCAAGAAAGACTTTTGAACTCAGAGACAATCCTATTGAAAGGAGATTTTTCAACATATTCTGGGATGCTGCCTGTGATCACCACATCCTCCACTGTGCAGAAATGTTAGATCTGTGGTGGATGTATGCTGATTATATATGCTCTTGTTGGCTCATTTCCCTTCTCCTTTCTGTTTTCTTCCTCATGAATTGAAGTGAATGCTGGATTTTTCAATGCAGTTGTGGTTTTTTTAGAGTGGTCTGAGTATCACTTCAGCATAATGATAATGCAGGCTTAATGACACAAGTCCGCTGTGTTAGTGGCTTTTTCCTTGCTTCAGCAAGGGAATAAATAGTTACCTCATTAAAATATCTCAGTCTGCTTGTGATCGGATAATATCACCTAGCATCTGGCCAAGGCTTTGGTGGAATCTCAGGTCAAAAGAACCAATACTGATACACTGATATACTGAATACCAATAATGCAAGATGTTATTCTTGGGGAAACTAGGTTCTTACACAGAGTATCAACACAAGGGCCTTGTATGCCACTTAAATACTAGCTAAAGCCAGAAGTTTCACCATTATCCTCTCCCTTGTTCTGGTTTGTTGTATTTCCAGGCTTTTTTTGCATCCTTTGCTTCTTTGACAAGCTTTCATCAAGGGTAACCACTTCTGTCACAGTCTCACTTGTTTGTTAGAGCCTGGAATTAAAACTGCAAATTGTTTTCCAAAAGCCACTGATCTTCTTCTTCAGTGGGAGGGAGTCCTCATTGTCATGTCTATCTGGCCTTGGATCAGAAGGTGGGACCTGGGTCCCACAGTTCCCATTACATTAATTGTCCCACCCAATGTTTAGTGTCATTTTTCTTTTCCGTGACATGATTTGATTTTGTGGTAAAGTGTGGGATGTTTTTCATCAAAGGTCTGGACTGGTTATACAGCCAGGTGGGGAATGAGCAACTCCTTCTTGTAAAAAATTTTGTTGCTGGTTGTGATTTCTGACGTACCTTCTGTCTGCTTCTCGAGACCTTCAGTCTGGCTCAGGGCATGAGAAGTTATAGCTGTCTTTGCTAAAAAGTCATCAGGAGGTATTATAATCCTGCATTTATTTATGTATTTGGCCATTGCATGTGTTCATGTGACTTTCTGAAGCCCCTGCATGTTCTGTTAGATAATTGCATGCTGAGCCTCATTCATGTCAGCAATATGACATGATGGTCTCAAATCTTACTGTCTAATATGGGAATCCTAGTAATTAATTAACCAGAAATGACAGTAGCGGTTATCGCACAGGATAGGAGCCCTGCTCTTGCTGTCTGTAATGCTATGAGCTGTTGTGAAAGTGCTGGCTAAAAAAAATTAAGTTAAAAAAAGTTATCCTACTGAAACATTTCAGCAGCTGGCCTTTACTGAATATGAAAGCTTTCTGGAGGATGTTTGCCTTTCGAGTCCTTCACAGTGAACTCATTGATGACAGAAGCCTTGACTCGAACAGTTGACTATTTATTTGCATAGTGGCTCTTAAGAAATTGCAGAAATTGGAAGACCAGACAGTGATTTTGTCAACTCTGTTTCAAGAAGAATGAATACTTAGGGAAAACAGTACACTACATTTGCTGTTAGCTCTGTAGAAGGGGTTTTATTTTAGCTAGCATGAAAAATAAACACATTTCAAGTGAAAAACAGCCCTCTTCCACTTGAATTCAAGTCAGAGGGAGATTGGAGTGAACAAGAAAACAGAAGTTCAGACTTGCCTCATTCACCCATGAGGGATCTTGGCTAGCTCTGACTTTGAAGGTAAAAACCTGTCTCCTACAAAGTCTGTAGGGCTTGCAACACTTGCTTGCAAGGGACTACCTCACCCATGCCCAGATGCTTGGGTACTGTATACAGTAAGCATACTTGTAGTGAAGTTCAGCCTAAATCTGGAAGATGACTTTTCTTAACGGTTGTATTGTTCTTCTCTCTGCTAGTTTTAATCTTTTATTAGGCTGTAGCCAGAACCACCTAGCTTGCAGTCCTTCTCCTTCTGGATGCTAATGGAATAATTAATTTCTGTCAGATGGTATGACTGCTTGTGTTTTGGTGTTCCTACAGCGTGCCTTTATTGTCACTTAACACTATTGCATTCATTTGAAAGGAAATAAAACGAAACCCAAGGTCACTACTACATTAAAAACACCCTGTCCGAAATAAATGTGGATTTTCTTTGTTTCCAGTGCTTTTTTTTTTTTTTTTTGCCATGAGTGCCTTCCCTTTCACTCCAGCCCTTCCTGCCTATATTTTTCAGAGCCGTGGGATCAGATGCCGCAGTTATGGCAGCCTGTCACAGATGCAGCGTCCAGGAGATGTACCTGTCTGTACTTCGGCTGCTTTTCCAGTCTCCGAATCCCGCAGCTCGGTGGGGCAGCCGCTGCCCTAGCGCAGGGTGAACCTCAGGGGCTGTAGTTGGGTCTGGATGTTTCAGACGCCAGCCAAAATCCTCCACATGAGAAACTGTTTCCTTTGACTGGAAACCAGCCCTAGCAGTAGAAGAAAGAGCCAAGTCAAGGTGGGGAGCAGCCCCAGGTGTGACTTTGAATTCGCTGCCTCCTCCCGACCTTCCCAGGCAGCGTGTTCTCCCACTGCCCCACAATCTGTGCTCCCAGGTGAGGGGGTTGATTTCCCAGGATTTGAATCTCCACCGCTTCCAGCAATCCTCTGCCTTAATCTGCTCTCTAGTCAGCAGCCGCGTGGCAGAGCCTGGTCCCCTTCTGCCCGGCCTATGCCGGCATCCTTAGGCGGCCGCACGCAGTCGTGGCAGAGATGCCGCGGCCGATGCGGTGTGTGCACAACCGCACGGTAAAACCTCCTCCCGTCCCTCCCGAGCACGCTGCCGAGTTCAGCTGGGGCTGTCGGGACCCTTGGCAAAGCCTCCCCAGTCTCTCCCCCGAAGAAGACCCGCGCGAACCCTAAGCGAACGGACGACGGTGGTCGTCCAGCCTGGGTTCCTTACGCGCCCAGAATTTCCCCGGGCCTTTCCGTGGGGACGACGAGCTCCGGCTCCTGGCATCTCGGGGTCTGTTCCCCTGCGAGCCGTGAGCCGTGTTCGTTCAACCGGGGCGTGCAACGCTGCTGGGCCCCGTCCCTTCGGAGGAGCAGACGCCTCGTCCGTGGCCGAGCCACTCCACGCTCCGCTCCAGCCGGACGGCCCCGCGTGGAGCCGCTGCGAACTCCAGCCCTGCGCCACGGGGGTGCCGCGTCGCCCGCGGTTCTCCCCACGGGCACCGGGGCAGGTCCCGCCGTGGCGGGGGTTCCGTGGCAGGGTTGCCGTGGCCGGGCCGGGGGAGGTCGGCCCCGGTTTGCCCCCTACGCCCCCCGTCCACGGGGCCGCTCGGAGCCCAGCGCTCGCTGCGCTGTTGCCGTGGAGATTGCGTGTGCTGTTGCTAGGCAGCTGAAGCATCTCCGCTTCCACGCCGCAGTGCCACGGAATTCTCAACTTTCCTCGTCCCTGTCTCCCTTCTTGGATTTCGCAGCTCTGACTCCTTTGGCTCTTATCCCGCGTCGTTCGGTTGCAGTGCTGCGATTTCTCGGTGTTAACCCTAGAAACCCTAAAAAGCCCGCGTGGCACTGCAAGTAGGATTTATGGCGACGAATTCAGGGCCGAAGGAGTTAAAGTGGTTGGGGATAGACTACAGAGGAAATGATTTCTAGCAGATAAACTACTTAAAACGGTCTGGCATTCATGGAAAGGGAGGTTTGTGGCTGCAGTCTTTTGTTCCATCACTGATGGTTCATATGAATAAAAACTCAGACTAAAATATCACAAGGTAAGAAAATCAGCTTGAATGGGCCTAATTAATCTCTTCGGTTACGAGACATACTTAGTCTTTTAGTGTCCTCCGCTTGCGTTTACTGATTTTGATGTAGCATGTGAATGATAATTTAGCCGTGGAGCCTGCCGTGTACAGTATTTGACTTATTTGGCTTGAATAATAAAGATATCAGCCTGTATTCTTGGAGTATACTGCATTAATCAGACTTGCAGGAATGATCACATGGTACTCTATCGCCTTTCCCTGTTAGCTGCTGCTTGTCAGCAGCTGGCTGAGCTGTAGGCTGCAGGCCAGTATCTGCATACCCTTTCTCTTCAGAATATTTCAAATATACTGTCTCGTCATTATGCATTTTGCTGCAGCTTGACAAACTAAATGGTCCTCCTGCACCTTAAGAAGATTATTTTAAATTTCAGAGCATTTGTGTAGTTACTAGGCCATGTATGCATTTGAAGAATTCAGGTAGGCTCTCTGTTTTATGCATCAGTGTGGTTGGTTTTTGTTCTCACAAGGTTTTTGCTGTGTAATGTCAGTTCAGCTCTACAGTTAGTTCTTCGATGTGCAAATATTTCTTGCGTTTTAAAATCTCTACCTTATGCATGGGGAGAAGTGCTTGAAGGGTGAGACGCAGGTAACGGTAGCTAACCGCATGATGAAGTGCAAAGCTGGGTAATTGATTATATCTTGCACAAATTTCATTGCCGTGCAGCCAGAAGCAGTGAGTACGGTGTAGTTATAAATATAAGCCAGAAACTGTTCTGTTTAAAAGGGTCTTTGCTATTTTTGGTTCCGGAGAATCTGACAGATGCTTCTTCAAGATAGAATACTGATTGTGATAGAGAAGAGAAAATTGATGCTTGGATTGCATATAGGATTATATTTTATGCTGCTGCAGACTATACATGTCTTTTTCATAATCTGGTAGCTGCAGAATTCCATATGAATAACATTTAAAATAACAATATGGTTAAGTTTGTTGGGGTTGGTTTGTTGTTTGCAAACATTTGAGCAACTGTGATTGTTAGAATATAAAATTAGCACCTTTTATTTGATATTGGTTCTGCTCAGTATTGCCTCTGCCCCCTCTCCTCCTCCATCCCCACCCCCAATATAACTCCATCCTTATGCAAGTATTGAGGTCTCTTAAAACCATAACAGATTTTTGAAGACATGAAACAGAATTTCTACCCTCGCTGACAGAGTTGATTATTTTATCTGCAGTAAAACAGTACTGAACTTGAAAAATTCTGGTCAGTAGTTGTGGGGCAGGGGGTGTCTCACTTTTTTAAAAAATTTGTTTTGCTTAGTGTGTTCAGTTCTTAGAACTCATGTTATAAAATTGTCCAGATAAAATGGTGACAATGTCATAACAGCATTAGGGATCACCTCATGATATGTTTGCCTGTATATCATTATTATAATACATCTTAAAAATACCCTTTCCTTTTTGATGCAAAAAAGGAGATTGTTTGATCAAGTAAGTAACTAGAGGAGAGGATGGATTTTCTTTGTATACACAATGAGCATTCTGTACCAAGTATTTTCGAATTAAACTTTCTAACCTCAGATGAAATATTACTAACATTATTTCTGCCTTTTGTTGAAGCATGTAGTGGATTGGGAATTTCTCTTATTTCATGTTTTGCTGATTGGTTCTATGTGGAAGTGAGTGGTGTCAAAAGTAGTAAAAGCAGCTACAGGACACCCTCCACCTCCCCAAATATCCTAATTCCAGACATAAGGGCTGAGGAGATACAGGCTGACTGGGTATACTTCTCCTGTTGTGAAATGCAGTATGATGCTGTCTGAAGGAGAAGATTTTACTGGAAGACCAGATAATGCTGTAACTGCAGTTGTCATAGGGCTCTCAGTAGATGCTTGAAATGTTGACATTGCTGATTGTTGGCAGTAAATTAAGCTGCGAATGGGGCCCAAACTTACTATGCCATTTACTATGCCCAGAGAGTTATTTGTATTTCACCCAGTTGGTTGAATCCTATTCTTAGTAGAGTGACACTCTCCATCAATCTACATGAGAAGAAAAAAGGTGTTTTAAAACCTCTGTTTTAAAAGCCTTAGCTGTCTTTCAGTGGGTTTCCTAGACATCTTGGGCCAGGAAGACACCTACTTTTATGGCAAGAATGTCAGATGCCGATTACACACCCATTAGACTTATTAAATTACTTGTCGTCCTCTCTTAGACTTCCTTTGAAAATAGTATTAACATTTGATGTGCAGACTGCTAGATCTTTTCTTTTACATCTTCTGCACTGGTAGGGCTGTGGTTTCTGTATAGCAGCGTTTAAACGGCATTTATTTTATTAGGCATTTCAGTGGTGGTTTGTTAAGGTTGTATCTGCATGATGATGGTTTTTTTTATAGTATGATTATTCTCATGCCTGTGGCTATATTACATTTTGATGGGATCAAAACATATCTTGCAAGATAAACTAAAAAAAAGGATCTAGTTGAGCAGCAGGGTGGAAGTCTCAGTCCCATGGGCTCCTGGAAGCAAAGTTGATGTAGCAGTAGATGGCACTCTTCTCTGGACTAATGGCCCCTGGTCCTTGGCGGCCCTATGCTCTTTACAGGTGCCATTTTCCATGTGCCTAAAACTTAAGTTTGCACTCATCTGTCATCTTAACTTTGACCTGCAAGCAGATGCTCACATGCACATTGCAGAAGCATGGCCGTTTCCGTCTTTCAGTGCACCTACACGGCTTGAACACCCAAGTATCTAGGGAAGTGGTAGCCCCACTGGTGCCTGCTCATGCAAACCCATGCGTGTCATTTCTTTATGTGCTATTCTACATTTTCTTCCTGCCTGCTAAAGACCCGCAGGACTCCCCAGGCAGGCGGTGGGGGCTGTGGCACTCCCCCGGCCCAATGCCAAGAGGCATCACTGCAGTCCGGCTGCCTGAGTTCCCCCGGCAGTTTCAGTTTGATGCAGCCTTCTTCGCTTCCCTGGCGAAACAGTGCTGGTGTATTTTTGTGAAGCGTTAAGCAGCTGCTGGACCTCTTTGCAGGAGTATCTCACTTAAGGGCTGTAAGTGACCCTGGTGTGCTGTTTGTGAAACACTTACTTGTAAAGCCCTTTGGGATGAAATATTACCCTTGTGGTTACTGGCTGGATGAACAGAGACTTAAGCTTCAGAAAAAATAGGGGCTAAATCCATTGAATAATCTCATAGTTCCTTGTGTCGGCCAAGCTTGGTTTATCTTCCTCTTGGGAAGAACCTAATGTCCCCTAAAAAACTTGGATTGCTTTTAAAGCAAGGGTTAAAGGAGCTAAGCCCCTTCTCAGTTTATGTAGGCTGCTGATTTCTATGTGATACCAGTTGGGTCCATTTTCTTACTTATTTTCTGCACCGTCTTCATAAAACCCCAAAGCTCACATACTTTTTGTTTATAATTGGAGGTAAGATTGTTCGTCAGCCACTTTTTTATGATCTCCTGCTGACCGTACTGTTGTAAGATGACTTTGCATGTGAAGCCAACAGGAGGTTGGTACACTTGGCCACAAGCAGTACTCCTCACTTTGTATCTTCAGTCCAGATTTAGCTCTCTTGCAGCAGAACAAAAATGCATATATTTTTTTCTTTTGTTGCCATGCCTTTATCTTTCTGGGATATTACTTGGTATTCTTTGCAGTGAGCTAGTGTCTGTCTATTTCTGATACACCGCCCACCATGGCATCGCAGTATTTTTAACTGCATCTTCTATTCCTCTATCCACTGAGCAAAACCGAGAATGCTACAAGAGGGAAGATAAGTCTCTCAAAGAGCTGGCTATGAACAGAGGAAACAAAACCCACTGATGAATGGAAAGCAAAGTTCAAAATGAACGTAAAGCATTTGGGTTTCATGGTGCATGTGGAACCTCTCACCCCCTGATCCCCAAAGCAGCAGCAGCGGTCGGGCGGTGCCTCCTGGGACTAGGCGATCCCCTTTGTCTTTGAGCAAGTGCAGGCATTGAATTTACCTTACCTATAAGCATCTAATGATTGCATTTAGCTGCAGAACTGGAACCGAACCCAGGAATTCTGATGCCTAAGCCTCTTCTTTTACTACTGCCAAATGAAAAACTGAATACCCCAAATTAGCGAAGAATTCTGGTTTTCATACGATTCTGCAAAAATTAATTCCGGCAGCAGATGCCCATCAAACACCTGCTCTGACTTTGGCTGCAGCATTCACTGCATTACGGCCAACAGTTCAGATACCTCCAGGGTGGGTGGCACATTTATTAAAGAACAGTATAAAGGGCAAGCACAATCATTTTGTAAAGGTGGACATGATATTAAAACTTGAAAGCAGGTGGCTTTTCCTTCCCTCTCCCCCAAAGAAATAGCGAGGTGGTTTATGGAGGGAGCAAAAGGCTAGTGCTCCAAAGGGATGTGGGCCTGTCTCCTGTGGTTTCTGCTGCTGAAATTTCCTAAGGAGGAGGCCTTTTAAATAATCCCAATTTTCTGAAGTTCAATTGCAGTCTGAATAGTCAAGCAACTTCAGGAAGCTATAGGTGAGGCACTTGAAGGGATTTGCTTGTGTCATGAATTGCTCTTTAAAAACAACAAAAAAAGATCTGCTGTTCTTTTCTACAAGAAATATGATCATACTGATGAGCAAGAAGCATCAGGAGAGTTGCCAAAAGACTATTTCTGTTGCTACAAGAGCGTAGCTTTTGTGGAGAGGGGTAATGGGGTTGCAGCGCTGTGGAGAAGTGGAACAAATTGTTGTTCCAAGTTGGTGACTCTGACCTCCCAGGTTAGATGGAGCAGCTAGTGAAAAACACACCAAATAGTGCAGTTAGTCTTTTCTGACAAGAGGGAAAAAGAATCAGGGAGTTATTGTTGCTGAAGTCAAAAGGTGTTAAAATGAAAGGGAGCAAACAAGTTTAAAATGGAGAAAACCCAAGGATGGTATTTTGGCAGACCATAATTGGTTGCAGTATCTCAGCCCCTTCTAACCTGTGTTGCTGAACTCACTGATTGCATTGTCATGTTCAAACTATCCTATAGGTGCTTAATAAATAGCCATAAATGTGTGAACCTAGAAGCCAGCTCAGCTTCAGCAGACAAGTGATGCTGCAGGCCTGCAGGGTCTCTCTTGCTCAACGCTTGCTCCTCCTTGGACTGCATCCACCAGCGAACCAGCTTGTTATGTTCCTCTCTTTTGTCCTTACATGGATACGGGGAATTTGAATGCAAAACTTGATAAAAATACATTGTTGAGAGGGAAGCTTTTGATTACAAACAGCAATTGGCAAGTCTAGGCGTTCACATTGCAAATGTGAATATTCCATATGATGCATCTCATCAGAGAAAATGCATGTGCTCGGGGGGGGGCAAGTTAGGGCTCCTGTAAGGTCCATAATACCTTTCACATCATTCTTCACTTAAGAGTTCACCCCTCAGTTTGTGACCGAGAGGCTAAATTTTATGGGTTTGTTCTGAAACAAACTTGCACTAAATTAAAAAAGGAGAGAGGAACTAGTTTGGGTTGGGTTTTTTTTTGCTGAAGGCAGTTGCCTGAAATGTGCCCTTTGATATTTGAAATTGATTTTAGATACTTGATTTTTGGACAGTTGGTATTTATCCACACAAGACATACACCCTGAGGAAATGTTGCTTCCTTAAACAGCAGATTGAATCAAATATTTTTGCTGACATATTTTTCCCTGTGACAACTGACACTGCAGTTGCCACATATTTCAGTGGTTTAGCACAGAGGCATTTGAAGAGAAGGAGAGGAATACTTCTAAGGCAGTAATATGAGAATACCATTGCTGGGAATGAAGATAAGCACATACTATTCTCATAGTGGCTATGTTGTAATATTTCTACTGAAGGGGAAAATAGCTAGAGACTCTTTGTTAGAGATGGTGGGGTTAGGTTTGGCCCGCTTTTAAGAAGAAAATATTGTGGTGCCTGGGAGTATAATCTTATCCCAGATGTAAATATGAAAGGAGATTTATCCCAGGATGTTTATTGGACTAGAGGAGCTCTGGTGTGTATGTTAGGAGGTAAATCCCAGTCACATTAAAATCAATGTAAATTGTGTGAGGGTGTGTATTTAGTGCCTGAAACGTGGGGCTGTCTGTGGAAGTATGCAGTGCTCCCATCTTTGCCTGGGTGCAACTGTACACCCTATAAAGCAACCCTCTCATTGGTGCCAAAGGTATGGAAAGGGTACCTGAGATCAAATGCAGTGTAATTCATTTGCAAACCCAAGAAATTTCCTCTGTGTTCCCTTTGCCTTCTAGGCGTGGTAACCTGTTTTTGCATTCTTCTGTTGTCTCTCTCATCTCCTCTACATGTTTATGCCCCTCTCCCTTCTTTCAACCATCCTTGTAGTAATATTCACAAACAAGAAGTGGCTTCTGTTGTTTAATGAGGATCCAGACACACTTTTCAGAACTGAAGCTAGTTATCAAGACACATGGAAATTGATGTCAATCTTTAAAATGAAAACAAACACATGAGTACAGATGGCTTCTTTAAAGAACAGAATTTATGATAAGTTTTAAATCCACCTGTGGGCACCCATTAGAGCAAGTCGTTGCAGTCCTGCCTGCCTCTTTTAAGCCTGAGCATAAAGCCTATAAAGATTTGAAGCGGTTTAGTTGAACTTTCCTGGAAAACAGCTGCTGCCCACTGCTTCTTACCTGCAGTGCCAGCTTCTTAGGGACGGCTGCTTGATTTTGCTATTCTGGTATCTTCTGGAGATGCTGATTATCCCTGTCCCTGCCCTTAACTTCAGATACACGACAGCGTGGATGTCTGACTTCCCTCTTGCCTTTTCTTGTGCAGCAAGGCCAAACAGATCAAATTGCTGCTGTTGCTATTTCTGCTATTCATAAGGTAGATACAGGATATGGGGGCTTCTTCCTATGATAGATTTTAGTCCTTAAAGGTCATCATTGCCTTTGAAGGGGAAAAGTTTTTTTCTACTTATTGTAGCAAGAGCTGGGCTGGAATCCTGACCTTGTTCTCCTGGGAACTGGTATGATTCCTGCAGGAATCAGGAGCACAGAGCTGGATGGAGTGACCTGTGCCTCGTTGCACAGGAGGAAGGGTAGGACCTCACAACATCATCTGCGAGGAGAGGCTGACCACACATAGCATCAGCTCAAACCCCATCCACATAAGCTTTGTGCTCATCAACTAAAAGTGGAGAAGGTATGGTGCTTATGGGGAAAAAACACTGGCAAGAAAGGTGATGCTTCATTACTAGAAGCACTTTTCATCTGAGGACCTCAGTGTGCTTTTAAGGAATGAGCCTTTCACTCTCCCATTGAGATTTTGTGTGAGAACAGGCAGAAACTAGGGAAAGTTGCTCCCTGCCATTCCTACAAATGATCCTGTGCCCAGAGCTGTATCTTAAACCCTCATTTAGCTGTAAGATTTTTGCAAGCCTGCTGCCTTGCGTCCTTGGAGAGTTTCTGGGTAAGGTGTGTCCATTCACTTATCTCAGCTTGGGAACACACAACCTTGCGTGATTTAGATCAGCTGCCCATAAAATGAGGTTGAAAACTCCATGATTTAAGTGGCTCATACAAAGCTTCATGAAGGTTTGTTAAAACACACACATGAAAAAAAAAAAGGAGCTGACAGGACAGCTGAAAAATCAAAGTTTAAAAGAAATGTTGCTATTTCTTCATACTAATATGCTGCTGTGTTGGCTCACGAGATTACACAGAATTAAAATCAAGTGTTTAGAGTTTCTTCCCTTTAAAGTGATATCTATAGTTGCAGATGACTAGCTGACCAGCAGCTGGAGAGCTTCTTCATGCCACCCAGGGGGAACATGGATTTAGTTTCATGCTTTGGACTGCACAACACAGCTGGGTCTATCTCCTCTAGAAACCATTGCCACCTCCTGCTAGGGACTAACGTGGCTCAGGTAAGGTTATGAGAAGAAAAATTTGTCCGTTGGGTGTTTGCAGTATTACCTTTCAAAAGCAGTTAAAGAAAGCCGACGCTTGGTTTTTCTTCATTGCAGCTAGTGTAGAGCAGGGGAAGGTGAGGAGAGTGAAAAGTCTGTGAAATAGCCCATTTCTTTCCATCTAGGTGTAATGAAAGAAAAGCTGAGCTCCAAAGAAGAAAGGAAGTGACCTGGGTAAGAGGAGCATAGAGGAAAACTTTCCCAGGCAAAAGATGCGTGTTGCAGGTGGAGTTGATGTTGCAAAGTGGCATGAAGTTTGAGCAGTAACGGTCCAGCAAAGATGATTGCTAGGCTGGGCTCAAGGATGATGGCTCTGAAACTGAATGAGAATAAAACCTTTCCAGCTCTGGTGAAAATACAGACTTTGATACTCTCCATTGTAACACTATTGTTTTGGTGTGGATTGGTCAGGCAGTGTGGTGTCCCTGTGTTGGTTCAGGATATGAAGACTGAAATTAGAATTCTGCTTTGCCTGATTCTGGATGATTTGGGATGAAAAAGCGTTCACACAGAGTTGGTTTTAAATCTGGATTATCCATATCCTAGGCAAGTGCCATAGGCATTTAACTACAGAGCATGAGAGAGTGTGCTGTCTTTATGGAAACCAATGTATTTCCATAAAATATGCTATTGTAGTGCTATTGTAGTGGTCATGGTCTAGGGATATAAATGAGGAAGTGTTCGAAGGGAAAGGGACTATCTTTTATTAAACCAACTTCTATAATTGTCAAAAACAGGCAAGCTTATGATTACACAGGCCCTGTACAGAGCTGAAACAGAAGTTTCAAACAAAGAAATTAAGAAAATATCAAAGCCACCCAGAGGAAGGATAATCCTCTGAAGTAAAATTTCTGCTTTTCTTTTCATTAAAGTGTCAATTGCTAGCGATGTTGTGAAGCCTCAGACTAATTTCCCATTAAATTTGTCTGTGGGAGAGAAGGAAAGAGGGTGAAAAAGCAAGCTTGAAGGGAATAAAGGGAGAAAAAAGACTGATAAAAATATAGGGAAAGAGATAACTGGACATTTTGTTTCAGACTGAAGGTGGGGTTTGTATCAAAAAGCTTGTCCTTTCTTCTGACTGTAAGAACTGGTCTCATAAAAGAACTATACCTGCAAACCTTGCCTCCACAGATCATCTTTGCTTGATGAGACAGCACTTTTTGATGTTATTTCATGCTAACTGCATTTCATGTAGTTAACTCTGTTCTGCCCAGCTAGTGCAACTTTGCTGCTGTTTGGCAAGGGGCTGTTTTTTATAAAGTTGGGTTAAAATGGAAGTAATAGATAAGACTTTTTTTGACATCCATTTCAAATTATTTGAGATCAAAGTCACATTCTTCTTTTAAACTGGGAATGGAAATCTAAGAACAGTATTTCAAAAATCAAGAAAAATTCATTTTACATGGATTGGATTTTCACAAAAGCATGTATCTCCTCTGATTATTCCAGGGAGGACAACCAGCTGGATGCTATTTATGTAGAAAATTGGCCTTTATCTTTAAAGGCTCACATAGATGTGGAATATTTGAATTATTTGAAAATTTATGTTTGTTTTCCAGTGCTTAACAATGTGGAAAATGTGATTCTAAACTTGTCTGTGTGTATTGCAGAACGGAGGGAGCAGGCATTGTGACCCTAACATTGTAGAAGCTGCTATTTTCTTAACTCTGTGATTTTTTGGTGCATCACATTGTAGGAAAATAAGAGATAGATGAAGGCTTCTTCGACAGGAACACACTAAAACTGGCAAGCTACAACATCCCGTGTGATTTTTATATCATCTGTAAGATGTATCGGTAAATGTTTGCAATTGATGGAGCAGTATAGGTAGGCAATGATGGTCAAAGCCTTTTCAGAAGCCCATACAAGAGGGATAAAGTGAAGAAAAAATTCACTTGTAACCCAGAAGGATGCTGTTAGAGCAAATGAAATGCATTTTGCCTGGGACCTTGTCATCAGAGAAAGAGGTTCTTGCCTAGAGCATGTGCCTTAGGTCACATGCAGTTACAGCACCGCTTGGGCATAAATAAATGCATGTCCCAGTTAAGCCAGATAATTGCACCATCACTGTATGTCCTTTGAAAATACGGAGTACAGCCCAAGCTTCACCATGCTTTAAAGCAAGTAAGGCAGTCCGTTGAGTCAAATGGAGGCGTGCTGTATGGTGCAACTGGATTCATCCTGGTAGGGTATTGGGACATTTCTGTTGCAAGAGAAACAGCAAATGATTTAGGAATCCTAAGTACGAGGAATACACAGGGTGGGGAAAAACCCACCACCACCTTTGGAAAAAGGTCACCCTCAAATCTTGAGGATGACACTTCAAAGACTGTAGTGGCTTGTTAGACAAGATTATTGGTGCTAATAATAGGTAATGCATTCATGTCCATAGCTCCCCTATAGTAATTTTTAGCTACTCCATATAACTAATGGTATTTTCCAAACTCACTCAGACAGCACAAGCTCATTAAACAAAGAGAGGCATTTATTTAAACTACTTATAAAGTGCAGTGTGAAAAGGAGGAGAAAGAAAACATCCTATTACAGAAGACGGTGAAAATGAAGTACCCTCAGGGTACAGCACATGTAAGGTATCTATCTAGGTAATTTTACATGAAAAAGATGTCTGATTTGTTCTGGAAAATCCTGACATTGCTGACAAAGATGTAACAATATCCTAGTTTTGAAGGTTGAAGTAAGAGAAAATCAATCCTGAAATACGATGTGATTTCCTAGCACTGAGACTTAGGAAACGGAGGGGTTTTTCAGAGGGGGACACTGTGCACTCGACATCACCTCAGCTCCGCTGCAGTTGTGCTCCTTTCAGGTACAATTTTCTCCCCCCAGAAAGGATCACCTCTATGCCTGCGAGTGCCCAAGGTTTGGGTGTGGATGTGAGCGCAGTCCCTGCAGCTTCCCACGTCCCTTCTGAGCTCCGGCCACGCTTGTGTGACTCCGGGTCTACATCAGGGTAACCTCGATTGCCAAATACTGGGGATTTCAGCTGGCTGCCGTTGCGTGCGTGGGTGAGGGGAGAGCAAGGGGTCAGATACGGACCGGTTTTCCCTGTAGATGCACGATTTGGCTTCTGAGGTCTGGAATGTGTTTTGCTTTGCCTTTTTGGTTTGTTCTGTCTGAAGTATCTGGGGTCGGTCTGGCTGGCCGGGCCATGCCGAGGATGGCAGCCCCAGCTCAAGGGCGCAGGCAGGAGCTGGGCAGCTGCTGCCTTGCTGCTGTGCACAGGGATTGCCACGTTTGGGGTCCCACCAAGGTCAGAGAGCCTGCTAAAATTTTATTTCTTGGGGTTTTCCCCCCATCGGTTTCCCCAGTATGTGTCGTGATCCAAGTACAGCACTCAGCTAGTCAGGCTTCACCAAATTAAAGTTTCTGGTGCTTTCTCAGGGCCTCTGAGGTTTTAAAAATCTTTATCTGAAAACTGCATGTATGTAACTTACATGTATGTAAATTAAAGCTACTAATCTATGAACTCAGTCAGGTCTTTTAGTTGTTTCTCAGTACTTTAAAAGTATGATACGGAGCCTTTTGGTGGGTACCATGAATAGAAACTTGAATTTTAAGAATGCATTTTGAGACCTACATCCTGTTTTATACTTTACTGAGTCCATTTGGTAGAGGAGCTGTTGAGAAAAATCCAATGCAATGGAAGAAAAACCCTGCCATTGCGTTGCTACAGTGGGAAAATACACACTGTACTGCAGCTTTGCACTTGTGGTTTAAGATGATGACGAGCAGAAAGCATATTTCCAGGGTTTTCTGTGTTGAGCAGATTACTTAAACTCAGATTCCTTCAGATGTCTGAGCTCAGCCATGGAAGCATTAAGTAGAAAAGTCAGAAACTTGACTAAGACTGCTCACTGAAACCATTATTAAACCTTAAAGGAGGCAATGAAGCAAGGATTAGATGTAGCTGGGTGTGGAAAATAGATGGGGAAACAGGTGTTGCTTGTCACTTTGAGTTTTACTTCGATGTTCAAGCAAGCTGAGGCAAGCAGGGACAGAGCTGGTGGGCCGGTGAGGAGGTGCAGGTGCACTGGCTTTGCTGGAATTGCAGCCTCTCACACTGGTGCTTGCTGTCACCCCCAGAAATGTGCGTCACAGGAAGCCATTCATCCAGAAACATGGGCCGGAGGAGTCATCTGGTTTTTCATAGTCAGTGTTTAGTGTGCGGACTCTAGTCTTCAGTCCAAAATCTCTGTAACCTCAAGAGGGGATCAAATCTGACAGTGACAGTTGTGCCAGAGAACTGAGGATTTGTCTCTAATGCTGAGATTTAGTGCAGATGCTACCAGTAATGGTACATGTGTGCCTGCGGACACGGGGCACTGTGCTTCAGAGGGCGAGCACCGCAGCGTGGTACCTGCCAGGAGCTCTGAGAACAGCCCTGCGCCAGGGCTGGAAGCTCTCACGGGGCAGGGGGGGTCTTCGTTTAAACAAAAAGGGGCAGCAGAGCAGTGATGTGATCACCGCTTTGTGGGGACAGGGGGAAATTTGTGTCTCCTGGCTGGTGAATAACTGGGCTGAAACTGGTCTCTGTTGCTGTCAGCAGGTTGCTTTCACTGCAGCGTGTACCCTTCATGCCATGAGAGTGGCTGCAATAGTCCGCCTCAGCACTCGCGCTCCTCCAGAAGTTTTCCTCGCTGTCCCCTTCCCCTCCACGTGGCAATGTACGGCCAGCAGCCCGCCTCGATGGGGTGCCCGGGGGTTTCTGCAAGCCGCAGGAACTCCCTCTCTTTGCTCCGTGCAAGGTGCTGGGGCATGTGCAGGATCAGTCCCAGGGCTTTTCCCAGTGACAGGTACTATGTGACAATAATTAAAGGGAGCAGAGGTGTTTTCATCCCTAAATGTCAAAGAAAAGGAAGGTTACTTACCTGTGTGTTGAAGCCAGGGAAGTGCAGGTACAAGGTGTCCTAAATCCTGAGAGTGGCACTGAGGAGTGAGATCCTGGCTCCAGCGGCCCTGCTGTCATGGGTCTCTCTGGTCCAAGGATGCCTTCCCTCTGAAACATGGCTGTATGTGTGTATATATACATATACATACTTACATGTCTATATATTTTTGTGTGTGTGTTTCTACATCGTGCTGTAAATGGAAGCCAATTTCAGATTAAAATAGAAGCGTTTGTATTATGTGAGAACTTTCCTTGAGCTTTCCTTGCTGGGGTTGTGAGAATAGAGGATGGAGACAATGACACTTTGTTTTGATTTCTAGGTCAAGTTACTGTGTACAGTGATTCAAGTGTGGCTTCTAGACAGGAATTATTCATATTTGTCCATTAGATTTGGCAAAAGGCTGCAGATTTGTTTACATTAGCAAAATTCAAATCTATTTGTCTGCTAAACTTAATGGCAGAATGTGTGGGCCTTTATATATATTTATATATCTATTTATATATAGTCGTATTTAGGCAGAAAGCAAAGAATGATTTTTTTTCATTAGTATATTATTTTAATGGGCAACAAAAAAGGGAACATGGTGGTAAACTTGCAAAGTGTCAGATCAGAAGATACAAATCCAAGAGAAATAGGCATGTGAACACCACTGAGAAGGACTATCAAAATAAAAAAAAAAAAGCACATGCAAATTAATTTAGCTGTTTTAAAGGTAAATATCAGATAAATGCTGCCTTTGTAATGATAATCATGGTAGTGTTCATATAATAGTTAATAGTATCTCTGTTTTGATGAGGGGCACTGGAATCCCAGAACACTTTAAAGATGTTCATCAGTTAAGACTCAGTGTTCTTGCAGAGTTGTTATAATTATCCATACTTTGCAGTCAGCAGGAAGAATGAGGTTAAATGACATGCCAAAGGTCAGATTCCAGATTAGATGTAGTGCTGGGAATTGGGATCATGACTCAGACTCACTCAACCCATAATCTTAATTCAAATGTTTGAAACAGAAAGACCTTGCCTTGTTGGGAATTCAGGTTCAAGATCACTCTTCAGAAACCTGGTTGTCTTCTACTTCTGACTTTTTTCTGCAGTGGAAATTAGCCCCCCTTTCAGCCATGAGAGGATAAGCAGTGCCGTGGATGCAGTTGTGCAGATGTCTGAGATGGGCTTCATTTCCCCTCACTCTGAATGTCTACATCCGACCTGGTCCCTGTAGGCTCCTTGTGTAATCAATGGAGAGAAAAAGCTGCTGCCACTGTGATTCATCTGACCTGTTTTAGCCGCCTACTTTAGGAGCAGATGAAGCATGCTCTAGAAACACGTTTATTCTCCTGATTTTAAGGGAGTCCAAATGAAGAACTGAAACTTAGAGGTTGTCTGGACTGGGTGAGATGAAGCAGAACTCAGGACAGTGTAAGCAGCTGTAATACGTCATCTGGCCCAAATTGTGGTTTACAGCAGTTTACCTTTTTTATAGTGGGGTTTTGCATGTGGCACTTTCATTTTCTTATCGTTTTTACTCCAGCTTCTGGCCCCTGTGTTTTACTGTCCATTAGATTCTAATGGCTATAGATGTCTACAGTTTTAGAGTACAAACATGGGAATGACCCAAGTACTGTCTCATTAACCTGGGTGAGATCACAGCTTGGAATTTGGTTTATTGCTTGAACACATCTTTCATTTCAGGAAACGGAGTAAATAATCTCCCTGGTAAAAGGTGGTGTTAGTCAAGACAGAACTTGGCTTGTGATTGGGGTACAAGCAGAAGAATAACAGAATGGCTTCAGTGTTACTTGGGATATTTCACGCAGTTCTAGTTGCACCTCTTCAAACAAGATCACCTACTGCCCTCTTGGAGTGGACATTTAGCAGTTCTGTTTGTTGTTTCTCTGATGCTTACCGCATACCCTGGGCTGTTCTTGTTCTGTATCCTAAGTTGTATGATGTGCCTTGTAGTTTGCCAGCTTTTTTTGTGCTTTGGGTCTGTTTTGGACATGCAATACACCTAAACCACTGAAATGTCTGTACTGTGGTGTCACGAAGCTTTCCAAGGGAGCAATGTATTTAAAAGTCGAAAGAGCTACCTATGCCCGGGTAGAAAAACCTATCCGAATGAGGAAGACACTGAGAATAGCTTCCTTCATGATCTACCTACCTGCCCACGGGGATGCCGGAGAAGTCGTGGAGAGAATTGCAGGGGATTTAAGAAGGTTCCTGGTGTAGTAAACAACTGAAACATAAAAGTGGATATGTCAAAGTGTATGCTGAGCTTCTCCTGGTCTGTGAGTTACATTGACAATCTGTGACTCTTGTCATCTCAGTTGGGTGTTATTGTCTTTGTGCTTTGAATCAATTCATTAATGAAGCTGGGTTAGCTGACATTTGCCTGAAACCACTTGTTTTTCTGAAGTGTTTTGTTTTAAATGTCATCCTAGACCAGCCTAGTTTCACTGGTGCAGTAATTCCCAAACACTAAAAAGGAAATTCCCTTCAATAAAATAATCCCTGTGCTTCTGTTGACATCATCTTGTCAAAGTCTCAGATTGTTGAGTTTTGTGTAGAGTAGCTGGGGATCTTCTCCATGCAGTACTACTTTATTCCTGTAGTGGGTCCAGCTTATAATTCATTAACCAGTGAAATAACAGAGAATAATGAATGCAAAGGGCTTAAGCATGGAGCTTGAGCATGGTTCATGCTTTCTGAACACTTGGGCAGATGGGCCCATTACAGCCAGTTTACATTTTAAATCCCTTCTCACAAGGATAACTGGTAACTTTTTGTTGTAAAAGTTGAGCTCCAGGAGAAGAAATCCCATATCCCTTCTTATACCTGACTAAGCTTTTGCATCTCACTACTCTGAGAGATGCTGCCATGCTTTGAAAAGTGCACATGAGTATCCTAAGCCAATAGTTACACCAACTGAGCCTACGTTGAACTGAACGCTACAATTACCTGTGTGTTCCAGGAGCTAATCTCTTCTTCCCCTATTCCTGCCAGTTGCAGAGTGACTGAACTTGGCTGTTTACTGGGGCGTGCTTCCAACTGTCTTATCAAATATTAGGCAGATGAATATGTAAACAATTTTCAATGTTACTGTGTTAACATCTTTATCGCAGTTACAAGGCACTAGTTGCTGTCACTTTAGTAAGAGTGGTTTGGGTTTTGGTATTTTGTTTGATTTGGAAATGAATTGATAGTTCTCTTCTTGCCAAATACAGCATGGGAGAGAATGAACTTCACAGTGAAATTTGGCTATAATAAACCACATAAACTTTGTTTGACTTGGTTTTAAAGAAGGCAGTTGTTTAAAGCAGCTGGTTAAGTACACAGATGTTCTGGTTGAGGGCAATCCCATATTAAAATGGCATAATGTGGCAACAAATTCTCATTTTAAAATGAATGGCTGACAAAAGAAATATTTAGTTAAGCACCCTACTCTTAATTATTGTGGCAGATATTTTTCTTCTAGAAGCATGTGTTCAAAAGGTGCCGAACAACTGAGCTTTCTTTCTAGCAGAAAATGCTGTGTTGCACTTCCTTAAGAAAGAAAAGATGGATTCACTGACTTGCTGGACTGAATTCCCCGCTGCGAGATTGCTGCCTAAGTCTGCAAGTGAAATGACACTTCTATGTGTCATGGCTATGCAAAGAGGTTTTATTAATCTACAGACATAAGAAGAGTTGTGAAGTCACATAAGAAAAGAAAGCCAAGGTAACGTCCTTGTGTCAGTGTCCTGCTCCTCTACAGGGGCCAGTAGAGCTGAATTCTTAAGCTGGGATGGAGACCAGCAGCCTCAGTGAGTTTCCTTGTGAAGACTGGCATTTTGATTATAATATTTTACTCATCTTCATGAATGCCTGCCCAGTGAAGCATGGAAGTGTTGGGCTTTCTCTCCCCGCTGCAGAAGAGAAGGTCAACTTATGCAATTTCCTTGCACTTCATTTCTTCGAACTTGCACAGCTGCCTTCTGAGGACTGCAGTCCCTGGCCCTCGGGCCTGCCAGTTTTGGAAGCTTCTAAATGTCAAGCCTAATCTCAGTTTCCATTTTTAAAAATACAAGTTCCTTGACTTTTTGCTTGCAGAGAAAATGGAATTATTACCAGTAAGTGAAATGTTGGTGCCATTAAGTTTCTGGGTGTAAGGTGGGAGAGAGAATGAAATGTAACTATTTCATGTTTCTATAACAATAAAAAGAGGCATGGTGTCTCCAATTAGCCAATTAAACCAGTTAAACACTAACTGTCCTTCTTCTTATCACATGCCCCTGCTCTGTACAGGCCTGCTTTCTTCTGCAGCCTCCAGCAGCAGGAGCTCTTTATAGCCTGCCCGGGCAGTTCAAAGACCAGGGCAGTTCTGTATTGCCTTGTTCCTGAGGTGAGAGCTCCTCACAGAAGGCACCCAAGAGCCTGTGGGAAAAGGGAGGACTAGGGGCACCACAGTAGTTGAACAACCTGTGGGAGTATAATACAAAGACCAGTTGCGGGTATTTTCCCATTCCCTCTTCTGGCTGCCGCATTTGAAGCCATTAATGGAATAAAGACCTAGGACTCTAGCCAGAAATAGAAGGTAGGTAGGTAAAGGGCATGAAGAGTTTAGTCTAGGACTTCTAAATCCTTTTGAACGTAGGAAGACACTCCATCTTCTTTCATGGTCTCCCCTGTCTAGCCTCCAAGGCTTCCTCCCATGGTGCAGATCATTTTTTATCCCTCCCTGAGCCCCGCCAGCTGACAGTTCATCACTTTTAGCCCTGGGCCTGTAATTTTTGCCTACCTTCCCTGCCCGTCAGCTATCTATCATTGACTTCAAAAGTGCTGGTAAGACCTTCTGCAGCTGCCAGTGGGGATGTTGTGGCCTATGTATCGGTAGACTGTTGTCTGGTGCTCCCCGGCAGTGTGGGGTTGTGCAGAGGCTATAAAACTCATCTGGGTGGATAGCAGTCGACTAAGCTGAACTTGATGTCTGCATTGGCATGATCACAGCTTTATTAGTGCCGGGATAAACTTTGAGTTGTGTGCACAGAACTTGAAGTCACACTTGTTTACAGGAGAGGCACTATTTGTCTTTCTGCCATCCTTGTCTGTGAAACAATTTGTCTTTCCTACACTGATGTGCGTCACCCAGTGTTGTTTTGATTAACTTGTCAAATTATCTACAACGTATCATCACAGAGAGCCCCCCCTGCATCTCAGATTATGGTAATCTTGCTGCCTGCTTGCATGGTCTGGGAGACACTGATAGAAGAGCCTTGCTCTAGCAGTGTTGTGTCTTGGCCCAGCCTTTGGAGGGCATGAGGCACGTATGGCATGTAGGACCTCTTCCCCGAGTTTGAAGAACTAAGGTTGAAAGTACTGATCTCAGCAACTTCAGCATTTTAGTGCAGAACATTGTCAGATTTATTCTGATTCCCACCCCTGTTGTAGAGACCTAGAGTCAGGATGGGTTTCAGAAAGGAGATGGTGGGATGTGGTGAGTGGATTGGGAGCAGGGCCTGGGGAGAGCTGGAGTTTCTTCCTAGGTTTGTGCTAGCACTGGGGTGACTTTGGGCGAAACAGATTCATTGTCTGCAAAATGGGGATAGTCAGACTCCTGGGGTGTAAACCTACTAAGTCTGAGACACTCTTCTTTAGGAAAGAGCTTCTACTTAGGCGTTTTTCTTTTGGATTGTCCCTCCTGGACAAAGTTGCTTGTATATTTACATGCCACACTGCTTTATAATGTGACTTTCCAGCAAAGCCCACCTGTGGCAGGAGGTGAGGATATATAGGCTTTAACACATTCACTCAGAGTTAACTACCTTTCCAGGAAAATATTTAAAAGTACTTTCTCCAGATAAGAGGTTTTCTATTGCTAGATGTCTTGAAAATGAATGTGCTACCTCAGGGCAAATGCAGTATCTTCTTATTTCTCATAACACGGTTACTTTAAATCTTCTGCCTTTATTGAGAAAATTATTATCTTGTTGAGGATTCCTCCATTAGTCTATCAGGGAGGCTGTTAGTTAGAGAAGTAGATGAGTCATGTGAAGCCTTGTGTCTCTTAGTGCATGTTTGCAAACCTAATTTTAGTCAGTCTACTCTATTCTGCTCTGCCAAAATTAGATAACATTGTTACAGCTATGCGAGTGTTTAAATCAAAAAGATTCTCCAGATAAATATAATTAGGAAAACCAGTTCCCTTTAGCTGTATTCAGTCATGGATCACAAATACATCCATCATAATTTTTTTTTTTACAAGGTACCTAAATTTGGGTTTCTAAGACTGGTGTCAGGCCCATTAGCTTCAGCAGGCTTTGTAGCAAGTCCTTAACTGTACACACATCTAAATGTGTCTAACATTTCCTGTGCGTCTTCCTGCTTAAAAGTAATTGTTACTACTGCTACTGTGTTCTGCCTGCAAATGTCCTCATGAGGCACAGCAGCAGTTTAAAGATTTCTTGACTTCCCAGCAAATTGTCCTGTTTGCTGTTAATTTTTGAGATTTCACACTGCCTCCATTAGATTTGTACCTGAGCGCCTCTTACACTAATGAATTTAACCCCTTTGTCCTTGGGAAGTAGGGGATCTGATCCTTATTTTGCAAATCCTGCTAGTCTTGGTGTTCAGCTGATCCGTTGGCCTCCATGAACTCAGTGCTAGGTGAGAAGGTTTGGATTCAAATCAGGACATGGACCCCAGTTTTACAGAGAACTTGAGTGCCTACTTCAGTTCAAAGCATGTGCTTCAAAGCTTTGTGATAGCTTAGGGCTTAAACATGTCTTCAAACTGAATTTAGCTAATGAACAAAGTTACTCTTCTGTTGGACAGTTTTGTTAACCGGGGTCCTGCTCCATGTATCCAGTCTGAAGGTTATGCAGTCCCGAAGACTGGTTGGTGAAGCTCACTGTCATGATGAGGTTAGGTGATAGAGGTTGGGTAAGCACACTTGCCTATCCAGACACTCGGAGGTATTTTGTATTTACTTTCAGAGATGTGCATCTGCCACAGTCCAACACTGTGAGTAAAGAAACACCCTGGGGATTTTGTTGCTGTGGTAGGTGAAAGAAAAGGGGGAATGGGAGACAGACACAGGCATCCGCATAGTCACAAACTGAAGTGAATATGGACTGGGACAGGAGCAGGGCCTGATGTGAAACATCAACTAAACACATCCAAAAAGGGAGAAAGAAACTGATAGCCTTTGCAAATTGACTATTAAATGCTACATCTGATGCCACTGCAAGTGGCTTTTTGCAGTATCAGTTACTTCTGATTAGATTTGTGAGATGTACTAGATGACAACAGTCTATTTAAACATCTATTCATATTCGTGCTCTAACGTGTTTTAGAGTCCTGTGTGGATCGTATCTGGTGTTGTGAGGACACACTCACACAGCCGCTGGTCCCTCTTCCTGGAACGCTCGTTCTGATTTGCCAGCCATGGCACCTTGCTCCCAGGATGTCCTTGGCTTTTTGTCTAAAAAGGACCAGGCTTGGAGTCTCTGGACTTGTGTTTCTCTCCAAATGCTTGTGTTGGAGGAATGAACTAAACTCACAAAATCTTCTTTGCAAGATGAGACTTCTTGCTCCTTTCCTTTCCTCCCAAACACATCATCTGCCCGCCAGCATGGGTTATCTCAGAGCAAGGTGGACTGCCTAAGTGTGGAAGAGGCAGCTAGCTCCAAACAGCAGTGAGTGAATGCAGTGGTTAAAGAGAAGAGACAAGACTGGCCTGTCTCCCTAGTGTGCAGCCTGCACGGGGAACGTGTGACTCATGCTTTGGACGCCCATTTCACACTCCCCTGCAGCTGTGCCGCATCTCACATGCCTACAGAGCCGTGTTGCAGGGCTCCTCGCAGCTTGGGGTCCCACAGTTGCAGCTGGTCTGTGACCAGCCATCCAGCATGGCTGGAGTGCGGGGCCATGGAGCAGGAGAAACGCTGGGGTGTGGTTCAGAAGGAGACTCCTGCACTGGAAAACCTCCTAAAAATGTATCACTTAGCACGATCTTAATGCCAAAGAGCATCATCTTCTCTCACAGCCAGGAGTGAATGTGGGATCTCATCCTCTGGGATAGCAAGGAACTGGGGAAGGTAGGTTGAAGTCTCTCCCCCTTGTCGGTCTTGATCCTTCAGACCCGCCTTCTCTGTCTTGTGGATTTTCTCCCATTCCTTCTGCTGCTAGCGCCTGCTACGTGCCGAGGGAGAGAAGCGCCCTTGCTTTCATTGCACCTGCTGTCTGGGTAAACAGAGATTCGCTGCTGTTGACATCGGTCCACAAGCCCTACAGTCTGTTGAAAGTTTCATTTAAATAAACAAAGCATATTTTTAGTTGTACGCAATGTTTGGCCGTGGTAGCAGAGAGCTCTAGCAGGTGTCTTTAAGGCCTCTAGAAATGAAACAGCAATCCCCAAGCGGAATATGCAGTGGGCCGGCTGCTTAGCTAATGGAAGTTGGCCAGCCTCCACTGGATTTGACCCAGGACAACTAGATTAACAGAAAAACAAAAAACCCCACTTGTTTTCTTACTAACAAGCAGTGTCCCCTTCCTTCTGTCTCTCAGCAGTCTGTCCTGCCCCCTCTTGCTGCATCTTTCGCCATCTCCCTTCCCCTGATCTTCTCTCTCCTTCCTCCCTGCTGCAGGGAGCAGACCTGCAAACATACCAGTCGCTTGGCTGGAGTTACTCAAGAACAGTTGTGCCTTCGTGCCATGCAGATATCCCAGGAAGCAAATGCTGCCTTTGGTTTTGCAAAAGGCTGGTGGAAAACTTGCGAGAGGCAGGGGAACTTCGGTGGCACATGCGTCCAGCAGCTCAGTGCTGGGGCCAGCAAGTTGCATAGAAGTGTCGGGATGGCACTGCAGGACTGGTCCTGTGAAGCTGGACTGCACGTGAAGTTAGGA
This sequence comes from Buteo buteo, assembly GCF_964188355.1. Taxonomy (NCBI): domain Eukaryota; kingdom Metazoa; phylum Chordata; class Aves; order Accipitriformes; family Accipitridae; genus Buteo; species Buteo buteo. The sequence goes on along the minus strand of NC_134176.1, from coordinate 14,246,431 downwards.
AGAGCTTGAGAAGCACAAGACCCTGGAGCAGCCCTGGGGCAGGTCTCGTGCCAGCACTGCATGCGCCGGCTGGGCACTTGCCTTCCAGTGGTGAGAGTGAAACTCCATCTACAAGTCCCACTGAAGAACTTGTTGGAGCTCTTCCAGGCCCTCGTTGCAGCTGGACCATCTTGCACGTCCATCAGGTGTCTTGCTGCAAGACGGGTGTTTCGTGAGCCAGTAGAGAAGGCTTAGATGGGAGGGTATGGCCAGTCTTGTGTTGGCTGAGTTAAGAAATAAAAAGCAAAATGCTTTATTCTCAGGAATTTCTTTTAATTGGATAAAAAAATGAACAGGCAGTTAAAGAAGACAGTTAAATGTGAAACAAATAGAGAAGGTAATGGAATTAACTGGGGATTAAAATTAATCTTGAATAGTGTGTTTATAATTATTTGTATTTAACCTGGTGTCTCTGTTAGTGGGACTTTATTAATGGCATACTCAGCAGGCTTGGTTAAAATGAGGACTTTAAGCAAATAGCACTGTCTTTATTTAAAAAGAGCTTTGAAATATCAAACACAGCAGGAGAAACAGGTGTTGGAAGGATTGTAGGCCAAGAAAGCCATTATTAGATTATTTTCTACCTTCAGTGGATCTGATTACCTGATCATTATTCTGAACACTGGAAAAGGTGGGAGATGCAAGAGATGCACCTTTTCCTTGAAGTCTTGCTATGGACGTTGAAATACTTCTATAGCTACATGTCAATGCATGGCCAAGCAGCTTCAGAGGCTGGGAGGAGGTTCTTTACTTGATACCTGGTTAGAAGCAGCATCAGGTGAAAATCATGCATTAAATAGGAAATCAGTACCTTTGTAAATGTTAATTATGGAAATGACATTTATAGGTCTCATTTTGAAATGAGAAAGCTTTTATCGAACATGTGCTATTATTAAAACTAAGTAATATGGAAATTCACCTGGGATGGAAAACCAATACAAGAAGGCAGCCTAGTAGAAGGATTTAGGGCTTGGGTTTTACCTTTGATAAGCCACAAATACTTAAAATATATAATTAATATATAAACTCTATTTTATATTTTTTAGTCCGAGAGCCTTTGTCAGTGTGTGCCACAGCTCATTGCTTGGCTGGATGAACATTTTTGTTTGCTTGTTTTATATCTTTAAAAAAGAATTGTTAAAAGCTACCTTCACTTAAGAATACTTTAGTCAGTGCTCCACGCTGGTTCTTGAAGTTACAAAGAATGTCTACTTACAGAAAAGGTGGAAGTCTGAAAGTAGTTTGCATTTAAGTGTTAAACCACCATTGCCTCTTCCTGCAGAAGTATGGAGAGAGCTGCATTCATTCCTGTTAGTTCATCTCCACCAGGTGAATAATGTGAAATCAAAATTTGGAAACTGAATAGAATAAACATAAAGTTTTGGGTTTTTTTTCTCCTGGTGTTCTAATTATGAATAAAAATGTAATCAAGCAGATCTGCTAGCTCTAAAGCTGTGGGGGAGACCAAGCTTAAAGTCTGTCAGTTCAGTGTGATGGCAGATGATATTTTATCTTTATTTTGTAATATTTTTAAAGTTAATTTTTAGATGGCACTTAGAGAGTTATGTAAGCTTATTTTTGTATGCTGTGAATTATAATTCAATTTTCAATCACTACACAGTGTGGCAAATCAAAACCAGAAAAAACAAAATTCTATGAAATGTGAAATGTACATCATTCACTTTTGCATAAGTTAATGTAAAAATTAAAATTCTGAATAAAGGTATGTTTAATCTGTGTAACTGCTTATTGTGTTTAGATACCGAGTAATGTATTTTCCTGATGACCTAAGAAAGCACCAAGTCTCTTCTATCCAATAAGAGTTCCTTTGGGAAAATAGCTTAAAAAAGCGCAAATGCAAACCAAAATGGAGATAGCACAGGAAACCCTGTTTTAATTAATCTTACTGATTTAAATCATAATTAATATCAGTGATACAAATCAACCCACGTGCTTATTGCTTTTGCAAAAACAACCTGTGGGCCCACATGCAGATGAACATGGGCTCGGAAGGAGCCTGGGCAGTGGGGGGGAGGTGGTACCCCAGGCTGCAACACCCACCCCAGCTCACTGCATCTCTGCAAGAATTTCCCACTGCCAAGGAAGAGAGTTGGCCAGGACAGAGATCTGCGGTGCAGACCCAAGGCAGTTTCCGCAGTGGTTGTGAAATCATGCTCTTAAGTCCCCTTATGAAATTAGCCTTTACTTTTACTAGAAAAGTTTTAAAGTATCCCAAATTGGAAAGTAACACTTAGTTTTTAGTTTAATTTGAAATAAAAGGTTTGCTATAGCCAAAAGTGATGGTTTTGATTTGGTTCATCCATAATAGTTCAATTTTTCTGTTTTCTGTAAGAGAAATAAATCACTATTATGTACTGATTTCTTCTTATGGTTGTTTATTGTAGTGTTATGGTTTGTTCTGATTTCAAGTGTCATTAATCCCCAAGAAATAAATCAGAGTTTCTGAACAAGCTTTTCTTTGTCAGTTTTGACTGGTGTTTAATCCTCAGCATTGTTAAAAAGGCTTTTCTTTTTATGGAGGTGCCTTGTTAGGAAGTACAGCATGTGGATGGTGAAAATTTAGAGATTGTAGATGTCTCCTGTTGCTACTGTTATTTCTCTTTTCCCTTCTCCTTCTGCCATATGTAGCTGTCTAGGGCTTGGGGTGAGGTTTCCAATAAGCATAGTGGTTTGTTTGAAAAGGGTGAGCAGAGGAGGAACTGTGCTGCAATCTGGAGCTCCTGGGTCTGGTTCTGGCTTTGCCACTCACCTGCACGGTGGCTTTGGGTGAGTTTTCTGGCATCACCAAGTGGAAATAACTGCACATAGCATTTAGTCTTGGGTGGTGTAGTCTGATATCTCTGTGCAATGGAAAGTTTGGGCTTTCTGTGCAGGAAGACTTGCTTCAGAGCTGAAAGCCAGACAGAAGAGACTCATTAAAACAAAAAAAACCACCCCCAGTAAACCCAACATGCTAAGAACTACCACAAACCACATAAGTTTCCTCCCCTGCTTCTTTACCTGCTCTTCCCAAGCAAAGACTGTAGCACATCAGCCAAGAGGCAAATAATTAAAAGCATTCCCATACTGTGTCCCTGAGAGATGTCAACCGGGAGGAGTCCTGCTTGAGGGACAGTGGTGCCTTTGGGAGAGGGGGAAAGGATTCTCTTCTCTGTTCCCTGTTTCTGGAAAATGCTATGGGAGTGTTGTGGTGATGGTCCCCATTTAATTTAAACAAAATTGAAAAACTGGGGCTGTGTGGCGTGGAAGTAGTTTGTTCTCACTCTAGTCAGCTCCAAAGGAAAAGCTCCAGAAGACCATCAGGCACTTGAAAAGGTTTCATATCTACAAAGAGATTGCTGGTGGCAGAGTCCCTGCTCCGTCAGGGTGCTCTGATGGTATTCGAGACAGCAGTAAATCTGTACGCAGAGTGGCAGAGGAGCCCATACAGGGAGGACAGCATACGTGGAAAGACTAAGATTTCACAGGAAGAACTGTTTTTTTGTACTGTTATGTAAGCTTTCTCCTTTGTGAAAAGGACTCATAACCTCTACAACAACAGCTTTTATCAGTTTAGGGCTAGTCTGCACACCTCACAATGATGCTGCACTGCCGTGTTTTTCTTTCTGGGCTTTTTATTTGTCCATTTATATCTAAAATTTCTACTTAAACAAATTTAGCTTGATGGAAACTATCAATATCCCTTGGCTTGGGGGAGGGGGAGAGCCTTTCTGTTGACTGTAATGTGGCTGAGGTGCAGGTTCAGACACTGGATTTGGAGTAGATGTGTGATGTGGCTGCAAAATGAATGTATAAGATGGGCAAAAGGCCTCTGGGGAGAAGAGGCGGGTATAGAAAAGGCATAGATGGGGATATCTTGCAAAATCCTCAGAAATGCCTCCAATGCAGAAAGGATGTCTTTGTTGCTGGCAAGAGTTTGCCATCAGATTTAAAGAATGGTTATTCACTTTTTCTTTGAGACCACTGCAAGGGATCAAAAATTACACATCTGCTTCATCCTGCCCTGAAATTCACCCTTCAATCTGCAAAAATAAAACAAGAACTGGTGACTTTTCAATATATATTGAATGTTTTATTATAATATCTACTGTGCCTAGAACAACCTTGCTAAAAAACTCCAGAAAACGTAAATGATGTGCTATGAATAGGTAAATGATTCCTAAGCAGTAATGTGTGCTGAATAACCTTTGTACCTTAGCAAACTGCCAAATCTGCAGTGAAATCTGGTAGCTGAATAATGTATTGGGTTTGATGCTGCACCTGGCTCTGGACATGGAAAGCAAGATCCTCCAGCCCTGGCAGTGGGACTGCTCTGTGGAGGATGACGCTGGTGGAGGTTCAACCACAGCATCTGGATGACACTGGAGGGCAGATTTTCACTACAAAGCAGTGCTTAGGACAAGCCAATTTGGCCTTCTCTAGTCCCTTCATATTCCTTTTTAAAAACAAAGCAGCCTCTTGGGACCATTTGTTGAAAGTAGAATGGACCACTACTGCTAGGCTTGGGGGAAAAGGCAAAATATCCTCTTAGGATGGGAAGCACACTGAGCAGTGTCTACCAACACCAAGATGAAAGAACACAAACATAACTATTATGGGCTTCTGAGTGTTTTTTTCCTGTTTGTTTCTAATTTAAGGATTGCAGTAAATCCTTATAAGATGAATGTATCTTAAGAAGTAACTCATGTTCTAATAGGGATGTCTATGTGAATCACGCTATATTGTAAATGCCACTTACTATCAGTCTGTATGTCATCAGAGCTGTTTCAGAACGTATTTTCAACTGTATCAGCCACAGTGGATATTTTAAAAAAATGCTTTCCTATTATGCCATTCTGCTACTGACTCAGAGAAGGAAAATGGTAAGGCCAGCTTTCAAACTGATGCATACTCTGTCTGCTTCAATGAAATCAATATGTTAGTCTCCACCTACTCTGGCCTGGGGTTATCTTTGTGAACTATGTATCAGAAGAACATTTTGTCGTTACAAGCATTTGAAAATTATTCTCTAAAATCAATATTCTATTTTCTCTTAAACTTGCATTTAGTAAAATATTCTCAACATTTCTTTCCCCTAAAAAAGTTAGTGGCTATTAATCGTGAGAGAAATACATCTGAAATTATATTCCCCAGTGACACAGTTTCATCTGTACTATGGCCACATAATTCTGTTCTTACGACAATGACTTTCCAGAGGTTACACCCAAGATAAATTTATCTTGATGTATGCTAGGCTATTTATCCATGGAAATACAGGGGGGAGAGCAGAATCTGGCTGTGACTGTGCACATGCTAGAAAATCTGCTGGCAGCAAATGTGGCACATGGCAAAAAGTTAGTTGCCCTGATTCTGTCTTTTCCAGAAAGTCAGAGTGACGAAGGCGGCCCTGAATCCCCTGAACCGGCAGTGCCGACCGCGAGGCACGTGGGTGTGCTCTGCTTGCTCGTGCAGCTGGATGTAGCATGCACCGTTCCCTGCATAGCACCAGCCATCACTCTTCATAATGTCAGTATCTCACAGAACCGATTTTGCACTGAGCTGAACAGTATTTCAGTGGAATTGCAACTCTTCAAAATATACCTTTGATGCTACGCTAAAGGTCATCTCCACTATCGTTCTTCTCCCTCTATGTGGCCCAGCACTGTAAAAAACAGCTGCACTGATTTTGTGACCAGGCAGACAGAGAACCACACTGTGTAGCTGTAGGCACAGAAACGTACGTGTGTCCCGCTAATACCCATGTGTTAACTTCAGAGCATCCCGTGAACTGACAAAAATTGCCATCCTCTTTCTCTGCTTCCCTCAGAAATTGCACATTGTGGATTTTTTATTTCTTTCTCCAGCAACGGTCTGCAACCTTGAATTGTGCTAATAACACACATCAGATTGATGGTCATGCCACATGGGGTGGGTAGCAGGGGTGCCTTAGTGCAGCCAGCATCCTCCTCGTGGAGATTACAGCCATCAATTTCCATCTGCTGTGAGCTTCTACGTGATTCCTGGGTATAAGAATGTCAGTTGGTTCCCAAGGCTGAGCGGGTTTCCATTTGGCAACCATCCCTCCACCCCCAGCATCAGTACTATAAAGACATCATCAGCAGGTAATTTGCTTTGGCTCCATAATGTATGAGCCTGCAATTACCTATTTTCCTCTACCGCATTAGATTGGTACCTTCTGAGACTTTACGGATGCCTTATAGCTTTCAGTCCAATAGCACAGTCATCTCTTTTGCTGGCTAATCAGGAGTGTTATTATTCTATACTGGGGGATTGGAAAAAAAAGAACGCTCCAAACACTAATTAAACGTGGTGTGAGCCAAGCCTAGAATTTCAGGAGGACAATGGGAGAAGCAGATCCATTTGCAGGGCAGTAGGCTCACAGCCTCAGCAGCTGTGAAGCAACTTCCCTTCTTGGCATGGCAGGCTCAGCACACGCAAAACTCATTGCCCGACTTCGGAGACCTCTTGGAAACTTGACCCGCGTGTTGCTGTCACCCTGCGCCCCGTCTGGCAGCCCGGGTCCCTCGTCCTCAGCCCCGTTTGCTGGTGGCTCTGCTCGGGCAGACGTGGAACTCTGATAGTGGGTTGTGAGCATGTAATTCTGCCAAAATAATGGCTTCCTGGTGTGGGTTCTTGTAGTGTCCTTTACACAGTCCTCTCCATCGCTGTGGGAACAGCCCCCTTATGAACACTGGAGGTTAAGAGAGCTCACAGATTTCCCAGTGGAAATCCTGATAGCTGCGAACACTACTGCTTCATGTAAGTGACTGGTGTTAGGGGGAAGTTGTGGTCTGGTCCAGCTCCTCTGGACAAAAATCTGGATCTGAAACCCTGAAAGTTGTTTCTTCCTCTGCATTCCCCCCACTCCCCTCCCACTCAGCTGCAGGTTCAGGGTCTCCATTCATATGTGGTCCCCACTTCATCGCTGATCTGGTCTGAAAGCAGGTATGGTAGGAGTTGCTGGCCTGATACACTAATCTGAATTTTAACATTGATTTCTGTCAAGTAAGCCCTATTGCTAGGGTAGGGAGGTAGGCTGGGGAACCTAACAGGGAAGGGGACACCCTGGATGGAGCAGCTGAGGACTGTGGGGTTGAGACCGATCCCTCCATGCAGCATCAGACCCCGCAGGCTGCAGGTACATCTCTGGTGCAGCCAAAAAAACCCCTATGCTCAGCAGCTTCAGGGTGAACCTTGTGAGGGCTTTTCAAGACGTTTCTAAACAGTGTCTGTGATTACTCCAGAAACCACGACTACAACACTTGGAGGAAGAAGAAAGGCTTAATAAAACCAAATGTGTTTGTTAACAGTAATTCGCAGCAGGCTCTGTGGCTGAGCCTGCCAGCTGCCATAGTCTGCAATGGTTGCATTTAGCCAAGCTTAAAAGCAGGAGCAGTACTGGCTTGGGAGGAACCTACCGCTCCCTCCTATTGTCTGGACAAATAAATTGCTTTATAGTAGTGCCTGGAAATCATGTGCCAGTTACATGCTGAACAGATAAAGAGGAGACAGAATACAAATCTGAGTCATGAATTCGCAAAACTTTCTCACTGAGATACGGGTCTTTTGGGTCTCCTATTAATAAAGGGCCTGATTCCTCCCTGTTTTCCTCCCTGTTTTCTTCCAGCAGGTGGTTTGTCCCTCCAGGGACTATGTAAAGCACTGTCACGTCAGATGCTGTTTTATAACACTTGGCTTATGCAAGCGCTAACAGCAATACTGGAAAATAGCATTTATTCCTTTTTATCATGGTATGTTCTAGATCCATCAGGAGTTGCAAATGTTCTAGGATAAATATAGCTTGTTCCTTTGCTAGCTCTGAGCCCGCTGTGGCAAAGCTGCTTTCTTCCTGGAAACAGGAGGATGTGGTGGAAAGGAAGAGGCATCCCCCGTGCTTTGACAAATCTGACTGGTGACGTGTGGGAGGTGGGTCTGGGACTTTGAATGACACCATAACATGGTCTAAATGCCCTAACTGATGGCGTTACATGGGCCGATTCTGTCCTCTCACAGGCTGCTCCCTGGAAATGCTCAGGGAAGGTGTTTACGCCATCCTCAGTTTCTCTATTGCAATGTTCATCTGCAGTCTTCCACCAAAATCTTCTCCCTATTGGAGCCAAACTGAGTGTTGCTTCTAGCCCATTCTCCAAAGACAGGGTCTCAGCTTAGTTCTTTGGAAGACCTTTCTCTGCAAGCGGGAGATGAGTGACTCCAGGGACAGCAGCCGGAGCTTTCCATTTCTGAACTCATACTTCTTGGGTCACTTCTTACATGGGGCAGCATCTCCCTTTTAATGCCAGTGTACCTGCCACATCACCCGCCTCGGCTCCCTTCTCTTGCCCAGTACTAACTGCAAACCATCTGCTGTGGCCTCGTGTCTTGCTGTTGTCATGTATATGTCTGCCCTTTCCTCTTGTGTTTGTTGTATCTGCCTCTAGTGCCCCAGTTTATGCTTAAATGGTCTAATTTTTGCAGCAGGGAATTTCAGGGAATGGAAGGATATGCCCTTGCAAATGAGAAAAAAACCTACAAGATCAATGGATTTCTGTCAGTATAAAACGAATTTGAGGGAGAACAATCTCCTTCCTTCCTCTGCATTTCTCCGTCTTTTTCCCCAAGGTATTGTAAACAGCAAAACTGCTTCTGGAAAGCACCGTCCTGGCAGTGGAAATGACTTTCTGCGGCTACTTACAATTATGGTGGAGATCAATAGGGAATAGCAGCACTTGTGCAGCAAAGAGTGAATGACATGAACTTAACTTTCCCTCTCCTGCTGTGATGTATAATGTACTTTGGCCCTGTTTCCTTATCTTCTTTGTACATGAGTGTCATTTCAGGCTTGATTTTTCTTGATTATCAACAAACAAGGTACAGATTTTACCACACTGAAGCAACCCAAAACTTTGCTGCCATTCAGAGGGGGTGTCTCCTTGTAATCTACCTTCCAAGCATGTTTGCAGGCTCATAGATCCCTTCACCATAATGTGTTTTAAGATCATCTCATTACCTTTCATATATATATGTCCATGTGCTGTGTTTGGAGCTGTATGGGGAAGACAGATGAGCTTCATGTGCCTTCCCTTAGAGCAATGCTGGCCACATAGGATGCCATGCAAAGGAAAGTGGAACAGTCTTAAAAAGCTAGGGGAAAAATTAAAAGGAATGGGAGGCATGTGGTGCAATCTACATATAAACAAAATAACATTGTAAAGGTCTTTTTTCTTAATTTCTTTAAGCTTGGACAGCATGGTTCCTACCAGCTTAAATTGTTTCCTTCAGAATTCATTGATGGTAGCAATCACATTGCAGTGGTTTTGAAGGCTGGACTGATCGGTGGGATAAATAGGAGTTACGTTTTTGCTTTGTGCATTATCATACTGCTTTAATTCAGCTTAATGATTCAATTATCCACTTACAGAAATTAATTACAAAACAGGCTCTAAAAGTGTCCAGGATGGGTTGTGTCGAGCCAGCAGCATGTCGTGGGATGTGATGAGTGATGCTGTGCCTCTCTCCACCTCTGCGCCTGTAGGACACTTCTTTCCTTGGGATACAGGAGGTGGGAATGGAGAGCTTCGGTCTTGGACTGCAGTACAAAACCTCCTGTCAGTCTGTTGTACTTAACGTTCAGGTTCGCCTCGGGTAAAAGTGGGCTTGAGAACCTCACATGTTGGGGGAAAAATCTGAGTGAGGGTTGGAGCTAACTGAGCCGCAGCATTAAGGGCTCTCCATCATTCTAGGGTACTTGGGCACTGCACAGAGAGGATTTACTGCAGGGGTTTTGATCTGTAAAACGTGAAGTGCCCATCTGTAGCAATGGTGCGGCTCATGTCAAGGGAATATGATGCAATAGGTCAGAGCAGAGTTAAATTAAAACTCACTTCATGTATTTATAAATGAGAAGAGGTGTCTCTTTTGATGCTTAGGTAAACTTGACACATAAGAATGTATGAACCACAGTCTCTGGTGGTTGTTATTTTAATATTAAGTGAAAACCCCGGAGAGTATAAATTGCTCGTGTTTCTTCATGGCAAAACTGGATTACATACAATCTGGAAGGAAATACTCTACTCGGCAGAATAAAACTGATTCATGTATTGCTTGTTAATCTTTCAGCATTAACACTAACTGAAGTTGGGATTCTTTTGGGGTTGGGTTTTTTTTGCTGGTTTGGAGGTTGTTTCTTGTTAACAGTAAAAGAAGTTAAGCATTGAATTGATTATTTGAATATTTAAAGGCTGCATCGTGCATCACCATGAATGCTGTGATCTTTAGAGGCACTGACAGTTTTCCCTCTGGCTATTAACATGTCTGCTTTATACAACACAAATGTCAACATCACTACTCCTCTAATTAGAGCAGTAGGTCAAACAGTGTCTTTGTCTGTAGAGGAACCTGTGCCATTAGCCATGTTAAGAAGAAGCCCCTTTGTTAAGCTTGCTTTATTTTTTTAAGGTTTGTTTTATCCTGTGTCAACCTACAAATGCTGTTTTCAGAGTGGGGCATTTTTGCTTACTGCAGAAAGGGAAATACATAGAAGAGATTCTCCCTCAACCTGTTCAGCTCTCCGCCTGAGCAGCGAAGCAAACCTTCCCCAGAAATCCCAGCTCGCTGCAGGTCTGACCTGCATGAGGGGGTGCATTGATTTGGTTTTGTTCAAACACAAGAAATGTATGTTCCCAGAGACAGTTTAAATGATAATAGTACTGTAAGCTGTAGAAGCTTATGAAGGTAGAGAAATATAGTGCTATCCCTTAAAACTGTTTTCTGTTAACTGATGCAAAGCAAAATTGCCATCATCATCCTAGTTTGGGTACTCTACTGGAGACACCAGTTTGGTTTTGCCTTTTCTGATTTGTTTCTAAGTAGAATTTAGCATCATTTCCATAATGATAAATCTTCCAGTTAACGCCAAGAAACCAGTGCTGCCCATCTTGAATATCTGAAAGATGTGGTTGCTATTTACAGTTTATCGCATTTGTTTTTCTGACAATGTCTTTGATTGCTTCTCTTTCAATGCACTACACATCTTGCTAACTGAAATTGCCTGTAGCATTATGGAAGTAGATTGAAAATTATTTTAAACTAGGCATTGGGTTTAGCATTTTTTATTTTTAAATAATTTTAAAAATATTTAAAAATATATTTAAATCTATTTTAAAATTTTTTAAAAATAATATTTTTTGTTTCTGTGATCTCGGTTTTGGTGGCTAAGTAGTTGGTGAGTCCGCAGTGGAAATTCTCAGATTTCAGAACTGCGGGATTTTTCCTTAGAGTAAGTAATCGTCAAATGAGCTAAGACAGGCATGAGCTCCTGTATACATTTTAATCCAGCTAGTTGTTTCTCTGGAAGGAAAGTGCCAGCAGCAGACAGAAGGTCACAACCATCTTTCCTCCTTAAAGAAAAGGCTGTTGGAGAACAGTGCCTAGGACAGATGAACAATGGATGGTTTGGGTCTGGTTTCTCTATGTTCTCGTTAGCATTTGGCACAACCACTCGTGCTTCCTTTCTCCTGCCCGTTTCCCTTTCCCTACGATGACATGTGCCCCCACACGGATCAGGGTGGGTGCGGGTAGCTCCTTACAGATTATATGCTTATATGCCTGTATCCTCAAGCAAACCTGAAGCACATGGAGAGCCCAAAGGATGGTAATCCATCATCCCTCCTCTAACCTGTCCTGGGCCACAGAGCGTGCCCAAAGCCTTGTGGCACTGGTGGGCACCTCTTGCTTGTCTGGGGTTCTTCTCCTAGGAGTTGCCTGGAAATGGTCCCCGTGCTGCAGGCTTGGGGTGTGCTGGCATGAGGATGGTGTGGAGGGGTCTGCCTGCTGCCTTCCCGCTGCTGCCTGCCAAAAGCACTGCTCAAGTGCTTTGCCTCTCCCAGGGTTACGTGGGAAAGGCAACCAGCTCCTAAACATCCCAGCAAGATGCTGAAACGTGCTTATACTAGTGGGGGGAGAAGCTCATCACAGGTTGAATTGGTAGGTGAGAACCTGAAATGGCTGAAATTGCTTTCAGTCTCACAATGTAAAAAGTTTCTTCTCCCTTTCTGCTGTGCCCCCCCAGCAGCGTGCTGGCATGCTGCCTCAGGGCAGCTGAAGCTCCTGCAGAGGGGAGGTATTCCGTTTGTTGAATGAGCTGTGTTTTACTACCGTGGGTCTTTGGGGTTTGTTTTGTTTCGTTTTATTTTTTTACGTTTGCTCAGTGACTGTCATTCTACAGAAAATTAAAGCTGTTCATTCCCCCAGACAGAAGCTGTATTTGCAGATTCATGTTGCCCTTCTCTGAAGAGGCAGTGCTCCTTTTGCCAAATTAGCTGCAGCAGATCTATGACCTGGAGGCTGCTCTTCAGTAGGCTGGAATTAAACCATCCAACACACTTCCAACATAAACACTGCTCCTATAAAGAAGCTCAGACAGCAAATACCAAGGTGCCAAGTCTCCCTTGGATTTCAGACTGGTACCTAATGTATCTTTAGAAATCCCAGTCTTATCACTAAAAAACCAAATAGAACTGGAATAACTGAATTGGGCTTAATTTGTTTTCGTTACTGCAGGAAAGACTTATCAATTGATGTCTTTCAATTAGGTTTTCCACTTCTTATTGAATATAAGTTGAAGGACTAAGGGATACTGTTTACTCTTTTTTTTTTTTTTTTTTTTCTGGAATAAGAATGTCCTTATACGGGCACCAAAATACTATAAATGAAAAGGATTAAATAAATTTGGCTGGTGTTTGTGTGTAAAACAAGTCTTACATGGAGATCATGCATAAGTATAACCAGTTTCTTAGTTTGCATAAATAGTTTGGCTCATATTGGCTCAGCACAAGTGCAGCCTGTGGCTCTTCTAGCTCTTGCTCAAGTGATGCTCTCTGCACCCCTGAACGAAGGAGACACAGAGAGGGTCACAGATGGCTACCAAGTTGGCCAGTACCTTTAGGAGTGAGCTGCTGTTGTGGAAACGTGAGTCGCCACAGCTCACACTGAAGATACTGTGTTACCACACTGGCTCTACCCTCCTTGTTTGCTGTAACCCTGCTCAGCAGGAGCATTTCATCCTCTCCCTCGCCCAGCAGTGCTGGCTCTCACACTGCTCCATGCAGTGTATCTGAAGGCACACTTCATTGCACACTGTGTTACGCTTCATTATAATGAGCTGGGTGCTCATTAGAGCTTCACAGTTATAAACAGAGCCACAATTTTGCTTGAGGCACATGGTAGTATTAGTTTGGTACCTGGAAACTAACCTTATCTCGACCTGGGTTATGTCGAAATGTAAGTGATGTTACTTACTTGTAACGTCTGAAGTGGATGATATAATTGCAAATGTTTATAAAATGTACAGATGAAAAAGTGAAGGAAAATGTAAATCTACAAACCCCCTTATTGTCTCCTACCATTCAGCCAGCCCTCTGCTTCCTGGCCCTCTGGTGTCATGGCCCGTACAGAGGGACTGTGCCCTCATACCTTGGTTCCAGAGAGCTCCCATCCTGGCAGAGCACGCTCACTTCCCAGAGATCCCCAAGGGTTTTCATCATACCCCTTTTTCTTTTGTAAGTTTATGCATCCGACAGTTTGTGCGACCAGCTAAATCAAGAGGTCGCTGTTAATTCCTTCTGATAAATCCATGGGCTGCCTCCCCTCTTTGGAGATGCGGGTGTTGCCGTGGCGGAGCAGGTAGTGCCGCGGTTCCAGCCGGCCTGCGAAGAGCTCTGCGGTTCGGCTCTGCCTCCGAGTCCTGCTGCTCAGGGCAAGGGGCCTCCCTCCGCTGAATTGCATCTCGTGTAGAGCCTGTGATCTGAGGAGCACAGATGCACGTAAAGCGTGAGTCTTGTTTCTGGCACGTGACTGAGATTGCCCTGGGTTTGAAGAGACTGATGCTCAAAACCTCTCTTGAAGGGATACTGGTAGAACCAGTAAACTGGAATTTGGAACAAACCCCTCTCTTTTCTGAACCTTATGCTCATCTGAGAGTTTTTCAGTTCGCCCAGCACCAGCCAGCAAAGCAAGTGGGGTGCTTTCATAGCAGGGAATGGTAGATCCCACAGGTGCCACAGCCAGTTCTCTGGGTGTGAATGTACATGCTGCTGAGCGAGCAGTATTCTCCCTGTTTTCTGGGTAGTTCCTATTAAATCCTGCAGTGCCTTGAGACTGCAAAGTCAGAGCTGGGCAGTGAGCTTGGCAGCAGTGAGCATGGCAGCATGCACGGCAAGGGCTGGTGGTACCTGCCTCGGGCATGTCACAGACCAAGAGAGCCCGCAGAGAAACCAAGACATAGAAAACCTTGTGTATCAGCAGGTTTTATTCTCATTTTAAAAACAGTGTGAACCTAACTCTAAGTGGCAGTGGAAGTGAGAGACTGAGAGCGATGAGGCATACGGCACACCAATCGATAGCTGTTGCTTTATTCTGTTTTCCCTTTTCCCTTGTTCTGGGGCAGGCGAGAGGACTCCTGAAGAGCAAAATGCCTCTGTCCAGAAAAGATATGGAGGAGGGATGGAAAACCAGACAAACGGTAAAGAGTCCACTAGCTGTGTAACACCAAGCTGGAAGCTGGAAACCATTCCCTGTGCAGGCTACCATAACCATCGGAGTGAGGCAGGGAAGTTTTGTTTTCACACATCACGTATTTCAGAGGAGCGTTTCCCAAATCCACGGTCTGATTTCCAGCTGTGGTTGTATTATTAAGTAAATAAGGACCATTGTCTGGGTGTTAGAAGCCAGTCAGCCTAAGCAGAAAGAGATGAGACAGGCAAGGAAAGCAGAAATATTGAAGAGAAAAGGCTCATGGCAAAAAATGCAGACAGTACTTTGGAAAATGGTTCCTTGAAACTAATGCTCCTAACCCAGTTCCAGTGCCCATCACGGGAACGCAAGCGGGATTTGAATAGGGGTCTCGGAGGTCAGTGGTTTATCCATTAAGCTGTAACTGCCTAAACTGAGTGTGCAGCCCAAGAGACAATTCAGAGCTTTGCCTGATTTGTATTCTGTTTGCACTTCGGGGAGTTGGTTTCAGCAGACCAAATAACGCTGTAACGTTGCTCAGCTGGTAACACACCAATTATAAAGTTCACTGTGAGAGATCCTGCTGTGAACCGACTGAAGGTTTCTGCATCAATTTTGATTTTGGTAAGCTCTTCAGGCGGTAGAGAGAAGCCACATGGACGTAGGGGAAGAGCTTGGAGGTTGTGGCAATTTATTAAATCTTTCAAAAGTCTTGTGGGCTTTTTTTTTTAATTAACAACTTAATCATAATACAGCTGTGGATGCTGATTTCCATATTCTTGCTTGGGCTGAGAAATAATGGTTGCCACACCTGAAAGAGGAATTTGCCTTTTGATCCCACCTGGCTGTGGCTATTAGCATTACTGTAGAGGCTGGGCAGCCTTAACGCTGGCCAAGTGGAAGAAGATGTATTGCAGGTGGTATGTTGCTCCATCTTAGAAACCCTCCACCACCTCATCTCAGCCCTCCTGAATTTGTTATCTTGGGAGACAGTGGAGCTTTAGGAAGTTGAGAAAGGCCTTAGCAGGAAAGGAGAGTTGAATTACTTTTGAAACTTTCCCTATTCCCTGTATCCACCTCTCCTTTCTGTAATTTGTTGACTTGTGAGTGATTTTTGGTTCTCTTTTTATTTTTATTTTCCAAAACATTTTATCAGTTATGCAAAAGAACAGTTCTAAATATTTCAGTGCTGTTATAAGAAAACCAGGGTACTATTATGAAAAGCACGTCTTGACATATAGGCTGTTGAACACTCCCAGTCTGTATAATGGCTCAGGGGCTAAACTTTTATGTTAAGCTTTGGGTGGGAGGGTTATCTTCTGACAAGTCTGTCTGAAGTTCTGACAAAAAACCTACATGTTTTAGGCAGTAAAAAAATGCCAGAGAACTAGAAAGTTATACTCTTGGAAAAAGTATGTAATTCCGAATATGAAGGAGAGGACAAGATGGGGAATATTGGAACTATAAAGAACTTCCACCCTTATGAGGTGTAACTGTGTTTGCTACTACTTACCAAATGTAGGTTTGAAGTCAAAGGAATTTATATGGTCTTTTTTTACAGCTCAGCACCACAGAATAACTGAGTCTTCCATTTCTCATGGTTATTCAAAGGTCATTTGGTTCTTTATTCTTCTTAATCAACATTAACTTGAGGAAAACTCATTCCATCCTCCTCCTTTTAAATTGGTATAGCTTTCCAGATTGGCAGAAGGACTTTAAATTACTAGTATACAGTTTTGGAAATTTTACTGAAAATTGCTTTGCCTTAGATTTTTATTTTTTTTCCTCAGCAATTTTCCAGTCATGATACATTTTGCTCTGCTGGACATTGTGGCTCGGTAGAAATAAAGGATGTGGCTTCACAAAATCCTGACATTTTACTAGACCTGCTTCCTTTTGGGGCTCAGACAAGGGTCTGTATTATTTGTCATCTTGTCGTGCAATGGTCTCCAAAGTGAGGGGTGTGTGTGAGACAATCCACTGGGGTATGGGAAGAAGATACTAAAACTTCAGTAGTACATGTATATAATTTATAAATATATATTGAGGTGCATGAAGTTTTTTCTGATGGGGTATGCAGTCAAAAAAGTTTGGAGATTATTGTTCTAGTGGCTTTTTAGTTACTCTGCAAAAAATGTGGAAGAATCTTTGTGAACTCTGACTTGTGCAAATTGTCACAAACCATAAGAATGTCTTCTCAATGTTGTGGACACACATAATTTCATGATAACTCCAAAACCTGCGATATGGCCTGTGAGATTGATGATGATCATTTTTCATGCAGGTCCCAATGCATCCTTTATGATTGCTTTCCAGCCTTTTTGTACGTTCAGGTTTCAGTCTTACAGGCGATTGCTTTCGTAAGATTTAATGAAATCAGCAACAGGCTACGTGAAGCCAAAATGCCTAAATTTACTGCCTGAAGTGTTTTTAGTAGAAGTTTAGTCCTGGATACTATAACATATAGACATCAGTGGTGCAATGATATTGTATCTGGCAATAGCCTGAAGATGATTTTAAAAGGGACTGCGCATGCCATTGCAGAGGCTTTGGCGGTCGTTGGCTGCGGATGGAGGAGCTGGTGAGGGTACTGGTGGAGGTGAGCAGTGGTTCTTTGGGAGGCTCTCACCACCAACCTCTCTTCAGTTTGCTTTACTAAGGAAATAAGGCTTAGGCAGTTGCTTCACCTTTCTGTCTGCCCCATCCTTTTCCTTCTCTCTACCACCTTCCCAGTAGATGAGCAGCAGACTCGGAAGTGTCAGCCTAGTTTGACAGAGGAATAAAAGTCACTGGTTTGTGAGACTCAGCAAGTGGATGGAGAGGAGAGTGATTCAGAGCGGAGCCCTTCCCGAGATAAAGGCCGCCTGTGGTCTGGCTGAGCAGCCGCTTGCCACCAACATGCACGTGTTGTGTAGCTGGCCATTTAGTAGACACTTAACTCCTGAGAAGTGGTGCTGTGTGGTGTCTCTGCATGACGGGAACGTCACAGGGGACATATCAAAGTCAAGAACATCATTTTATAAGAGGTGAGAAAGGTTGCTAAGGGAAAAAGGGTACAAATCATGGGAAAGCAAAAGTACTTCTGCCATTATTTGAAATAATCTTTCCTCTTTCCTTTCGTCTTTGGTGTCTTGTGCATTGCAAATAACGTGCAGCTTTGATTTAGAAAAATACATAGTCATCTCGCAAAATCCCAAACATTGCACGCAAACAAGTCTGGTGCACAAATGTGCTCAGGGATCCTGTTTCAATTTTGGCACTCATCGAATATTTTTATCTGCCAGCCAATGGGGACAAATCTTTGCCAAGAAATAATGGAAGGAGGGAAGGAGGGGGAAAGCAGGGGGCTGCCAGGATAATTTTTGTTTTGTTAAGTACTGTCAGTAGTTTTGGACAACGGATTTGATTACTGCACATCTCTATTCACTAGCTCTCCTTGTGTTTATTTTTACTAAGATAATCTGAAAATTATTGTTCTTGTGAAATTTAGGGGACACACCCTCCCCCCACTGATTACTGATTTTTTAGTACAGTTTGTTTACATTTGGTGCTCTTTTATGTCCACCTTGAAGAGGGCTGTACATTTTCCATGATGGAAAGCTACAAATGATCAGACCTGCAATGTTCACTTTTTATCAGAATGAAGATACTTAATCTAAATACATACTATGACTCAGTTGTACAGACTGTTGTTTGTGCCCAGGCGTAATTTGTTATTCTTCCTAGCTGAAGCATATCTGCAAATATCGAGGCCACATTCATTGCCCGTTGTCATCAGTGCAGACACTGGATTTAAGATGAGGCTCCAATAGCCCAGTATCATTTACCTTGTTTTACTGCCTGACCGATGACAGAGACAATATAAAAGATAAGATTCTGCTGCAGCTGAAATTACTAATGGGAGTTTAGCAACTTCTGCAAGGATGGAGTAAGTATCGAGTCATGCAAAACTAGCTGAGCATCCTGTTAAATGTTGTAAGGGATTATTGTAAAAGCTGCTACTTACCTACATGGGACATGTAAAAAGTGGCAGGAGTAGGGATGCTCTACTGCTGTTACAGGATAGAGCTTCCCTGTGTGTCTGCTCCACAGTGTGTTACGTGGTAATGAAAGATGTGGTGAGCTGACGTGACAAACTGCTGACCATACCCATTCTGCCTTCAGGCGTCCTTCTGCAAGCTGAAGTTTCCCTGTGTCCGTAAGCCAACTATTCTTTCCAACCTGTCCTATTCCGAGAAGCGCAAATATCAGAAACAAGTGTAGAAACAAGGCCAGGCATTCTTCATCTCGGTGTTAACCTAGTCTCTAGTCCTCTTATAACCTCAACAAATGCCATCCTAGTGCATCTTTCTTCCCTCAGCAGTAGAGCTCACCAGCTTTCGCAGCCATCCTGCGCAGCACAGCCTTCACTTCACTATTGCGCTCTGGGCCCTGACATTTAATGGATGGTGTTGCTGTCTTGAAAAGTGCTTTCCCAATTAATAGCAAATGTTGTCAGTCTGGCAACCTGAACATCAGGCAGGCACATGCCTGTAATAAAAATGCAGTTAAATGTAATTTCTGATCATTTTTTGTCAGCTTCTTCCCCTCCAATCTCTTAAGCTGTTTTTACATGCCTTCCTTTCACTCTAGCATCCCTTAATGTCAGAAAACCTTTCCTTATCTTCACACCTGCTAGGCTGTACCTCACTCATGCATTTGCCTTTAAAAGGCTTATGATAAAAACAATTCCACAGGGTTATGGTGCCCACAACAAGCTCTAGAGGTGTCTCATGATGCAAGTATCTTATCTGCTCAGTAAAACATGTTTGAATTACGTTAGTTCGTGGTGGAGAGCATTAAATAACAAAGGTTAGTACTAGAAATGAGCAAGTGCTAGTTTTTGAGCAAGAAGCTCCTAATCTCTCCTTGAGACTATGATAAAGTTGGTATTTCTTGTTTCAAATCGAAACCCCAGAAATTTGTATGGCCTCCCCATAAATTAGGAGCTATGAAAAATAATGTATGCAGTTCAAATGCCCCCTGCCTACAGCTGCTGTAACCACTTGTGATAATCTGTTTACTAAAGTCTAAGGAAAAACGCAAGCTGAAAGCGAAAAGACATCTGCTGTGGAGCAATGTTGGGGGATAGCATATGCTTGGTGACATAAATATGAGAATGTTTTTCAGCTGGTACCCCAAGTGAGTTTATATTGATGCTTAGACCATTGCTAAAGGCTCTTTAGATCAAGGTCATTGATTTGCTTTACCATTACAAAAGTTATGTGGGAAAGCTAAGTACACCTCTTAAAATCTGCAGTACAGAAGAGGATTTGAAAGTCTATACTTTTTGATTCTCAGCCTCTGGAGAAGACAGGAGATGATAACCCTTGTCTGAGGCTACCCATGGGAGCAGTAACTTAACTGCTGCCGGAGCAGGTGTGGGTGCTGTGCCTGCTGCTGTGACCATGGAGGTACCTTCTGCCTGCGGCAGGGAGATGCCCGTGCTGGTGGCTGCAGTGAGGCTGATGAGAAGATACGGTCTTTTGCACCACTGGCTGCCATGAAACAGCATGGAAATGTTTGTTCAATAAGGACTGTAAAATGTCCCAGGCACTCAGGACTCTTAAGTACTTTCATACTTTCAGGGGAACTTTTTCTGGCAAACTTTGATCATATTAAATAAATTTCCCATGATATCATAACGCTCCATTTGTTATAAATGTGCTGATTTGCGGATGTGCAATTAGCTGACTCAAGCAAAAAAGCATTATAGATATCCTGTGTATGAAGTGGCAGTTTATTTCTCTCCATATGGTCTATAGCTTGTTCCGTGCTGCTTAACGTGGGGTCTGGGCTTACTGCCCATTGCTCATCACAGTTTATAGAGAGGAAAATTGAAGGCAGACACAGAGTTAATTCTTTGCAATACTGTTATTTCCTTAATGCAATACCTAAGCTGTTTGCATCAGCCAAAATAGACGGTCCTCTTGAAAGCAGGTGAGTCCTGACTGTTCCCTCTGCAGAGTGACGGGGTGGAGATGAAATCATCTTCAGAAAGAGCACCAAATGAATTGAGAGTCAGGGGCTTCCCAGCAGGAAAAAATAAGGCTCCCCAAATCTTGCATATCTCACCTCCTTTAAAAGATTTGTTGGGGGTTTTTTCCTGCCATATTCTTATTTATCGCTACTTGAATGGACCTATACCAAGTGTTAAGTCTTGTCTCTTTTAAGTCCATGGCAAAACTTCCTTGGACCTCAGCAGTGATGGGATTGCATCCTAAATTAATATTCTCACGAAGATTCTGATTTATAAAATATGCTCAGGACAGGAACAATTGTTTTGCTGTCAAAGTGGCAATTAGCACCTTAGCTCATTGCACATTTCTAACTCTTGTAATACTAAAATATATTCTACTCTCCTCTCCAGTATCTCTCCTGCTCCTTTAAAATGAGGGAAAAGCATGAAAAAAAGTGATTTGAGAGAGCAATAGCATATATTAACGTACAGGGTTAAACTTTCTGAGGGCAAGGAATTTTTTTTGTCTCATCAGCATGTTTAGCAGTTGCAAATCTCAGTGTATGAGGAAATGTCTTATGTTCAAAGACTATTAACAGCTGTGAAATTAGTTTTGCAAATCTGAATATATAACTGCATATTTTATATGCTGTTATGCAGCATTTGTGCATATATTCATAACATTATCTTGTGGCTTATGAAATTGGAGTTGTACAGTTTCAGTGTGAACTTTCAGATTTCTTAATCATGAGGTCATTAAACGAAAGACATTGCCATATGCAAATTTTGAATTTTGTGCAATATAATAAGATGCCTTTGGGGAGTAACATGGAATTAAAAACAGCAGACATACATGTATAAAAAGTTATTTGGAAGGTGTCAAATATGTGCTTATTAAGAAAAAATGTTTTAATAATGTCTGCGTTCAAATAGCTCTTAGGTGGTTACAGTTTTATTTTTGTATTATGATTGTGATAGTCTTGGAGTATGCACAACACATTCTACAGTGCATCATTTCATTCTTAAAAATTAACTGGGTTTTGTATCTGGAGATGAGTCATTTTGAGGCAGAGATGCTCAGCTTTCTGTGTCAGTCTGCAGCTCTAAGGGTTGAAAACGTATAACATTATTGTCTTATACAAATCATGATTCATCTGGTCATGAAACTCTCCAAAAGAAAGCAAGTACAGTACTTGGATGTCTTTGGAACATGAAAGCCTAGTACATGGCCAGCAGACGTGGTGCTCGGAAACCTATGGGAATATTCACGAAACTGCAACTAAAGCCTTGCTTCTGTGTTCAGGAATCCTGATCTCACACAGATCTCAACACATGACTGAAATAATCTGTTTATCCAGCATATGTTCCTTTGTGAGGACTGGATAGAAATCAGTTACTGGGTCTTATTTGTCATTTGTCTCAGAGTGCTGTTTCCTTCTAAGTGCTCCCTTTCTAGTCCAGGGCCGTGGAGGCATTTTAGCAATGCAAAGGGGTGATTAGAGGCACTTCTGCTGGAATGTATGCTGCTGTGCTTAATGAAATTAATTTGGCTTATGACGGGGGCACTGAGAGGCAGTGCTGGGCTTTGTCCCACTCACTGTCACTGTTCCCAGCGTGGCATTGGATGTGTCAGTAGTGACCTGCTCTTTGCTGTGCTTTGGGCATGCACAGTGCTAGCAGGAACTGGGGGGAGGCTGGGAGTTTTCAAGTGTATTCAAAGGTATTTGTCCAGGAGAATCAAATCTTTAAAACCAGATTGTTCTAGCTGATACTATTGTAGCTGATATTTGTGTGCAAGGAGAATCATATCTGCTTGGTTTAGCAGGACAACTATTCTGACAACTAAGTGCTGTCTCCTTCCCCCGTAATCAGTGACCATATCTATCCCAGACACATGAAATCAGAGAAATAAAAAGGCTGCTCAGATCTTTCCTTAGTCCATCTTCCCAAATGTCTCTGCCTAGAACAGTGGAGCCAGTGTGGCTGATCTGGGCAGTTAGTGATTTGAGTCCATAGTTATTTGCATTTTTCAGGTTATGTCCTTCTTTTCTAATACGTGCAGTAAAGTATTGTTTACACAGACAAACTCTACAATAATAGTCTAAGCAGTGTATGAGCTATACAGAGGAACTGCCAAAAGTCAAGTTTTAAATTCGTGAAAAGCAGGATTTTTGGAATGAAACAAGGTGGTGCCCAAAATCCACCCAGATCTCAAAGCAGAAAGGTGTAGTATGAGGAAAATGCAGCCAAATTGAAATCCCAGAAAAGTGATAATGAAGGGTTCCATTAAACAGAAAAAAAGACATTAAAAAAAACACAGCATGAAAAGCTTTGCTTAAATGTCAGTGGGAACTTTTATTTCTCGTTGAGTTTTAAACTTCCCCCATCAGCTGAAAACCGAAACCCTTTAGTCATACAGAGATGTTCTGCAAAGCAATCAGAAGCTTCAGCTAATGGGCAATGCACTAGCAACCGTGGATAAACCAGATTTTGATGCCCATGTTTTTACTAGGTGCCATTTCACCAATAGTTTCTGCAGGTCTTTCAGTTGGGCCATAAAAGTAATTTTTTATAACAGGAAAAGCAGTGAGCGTGAAAAGCACTCTGCTATCTGCTTGGGTGGAGCAGCATTTGTAGCTCTTGCTCCCCAACAGAAACTGCACTAAAGAGTTTATGTAGCTGGTGTGCCTTGCCAAACTCAGCCTATTTCTTACACTTCTCTCTTCTTGCTATATTAAACACGGGGCTAAGGTTATTCACATGTATGTTGCACTCTGAAACCACTGCAAGGACGTGAGGGATTGTGTGATCTTCTCAGGGCTCTGCAGGTTTCACGCTCATTGATGGAGACTTCAGAGCCTCTGGTGCTGACTCCCAGAGAAAGCCCACGTGCATGCAACGTGACATGCTGCCTCGTGGTAAAATCACAGGTCCTTGCTGTGTTTCCAGCAGGTCTTCAAGAGCTGAGCAGCTCTGCCATTTGTGGGGTGCTTTGGGAGGCCACCTGGGCACCATGGCTGCTCCAGCTCACTTTCAGGCAGATGGGCAAAAGGGATCAAAGCACGTGAGAATGATAACGTTTTGTGCAATGGTTTACAGGAGGGAGGTGGTTCATTTTCATTGCACTTAGGGAACCGGGGTCCGATTAGGTAACACGTCTGTTCCTGGTTTGTGTAATGCCTGGGTGGGCACAACATGGCTCAGCAAAATGCTGAGTGACACACACAGTGACATACAAGTGGGTGCAAACCTTCCTATCCCCTTCCACACGCTGATCCTGAACTACCTTTCTGGGAACACATCGTGGGGTGGCTCAAGTAATGTCATGGGAGGAGTATTTTCTTAAGCAATGTGTGTTAAAAAGTGATATTACAGTAAAGGACGTAAAGAGGGAGTGCTGGTGATGGTCAGGGGTAGGGAGAGGCAGTTGGGATCTCTGAACATCCAGTGGGTTTGTTCTGCAGTTGTTTGCATTTTGTATTTGCACTGTCCATGTTTGCGTAATCACAGATAACAGGTGACGTATTTAGACACGTTAAGAGAACTTGTGAGCACACTGACAAAAAACCACCAAAGATATTTTCATGTGAGAACGGGATGAAAACCCCAGCTTTCTGTACTTGCAGCCAGACCACAGCAGGGTCCATCCAGTTCTCCCCGTCATGTTTTCCCTCTGCTGTTAATCTGCTCATGCCATAATGCACCCATATCCTGAGCAAAGCTGGGAAGACTAGACAGTGTTTTGAGGCATTTACATCCATGTGTACAAATTTGTCAAACCAAGGGATGGAGACAAAAGAAGAATGATCTGTCTCAAGGGCCTCTGAGAGGGAGCTTATCAAAACCACTGCAGTTTTACCCCAGGAAAGGTAGCACCAAAGTATTAATCTGCTGTCCTGGTCTCCAAGACCTCCAGTCTTTTTGCTGCAATATTTTAAATTATTATTTCTAAAATTGCAAAGTTTCCATTTGTATTACTAGACCATCTTGCTGCTATAGCCAAATGGCAATACCCAGTTAAAGAAGCAGCAGAGCAGGCAAATGAGAGCCTGCAGAGATACGAAGGGAGGTGGAAGCGTTACTGCAGGGAAAAAACAACCTGCCTGTTAACAGGAACGTGGATGCATGCAAACACCTATGTAGGCAGCTCATGGCAGGGTGGGAATGAAGGCTTGTAGTCTTCCAGGGGTCTCTTGCAGGCACAGCACGGTCAAGGAGGCTTAGTTTTGCAAGGAACTCTAATTAAAAAAGAGAGAGGATGGTACACAGAACTAATTGCCTGAAAGGCAATAGCAGATGGCACGTCTTCTACGGCAGAAGCCGTGAGATGAGGTATCCTCCTCCTTATGGCTGTGATCTCCGTAGCAGTAACTTCAAGCCACGTCCCGCGTGCCGTTTGTGGGAGCCTTAGCACGGGGCAGGCAGGCACGCAGGGAGAGGGGATGAAGTCCCATCTTTGCCGTCTCCAGGGACCAGCTGGCTGGGGGCCTGCCCGCTGCTGAGCCAAACGGGGGCTCTCCCGGCTCCTGGTGATGGAGGGAGGGCGTGCGCTGCTCACACACCCCTTGGAGCAAATTTTGTCTTGTTTTTTAAGTGTTGGAGATTTCTCCCATGTGCTATAAGCTACCTGATCGCTTACCTCCTTCTGTGAACATGTGTTTCTTAGTTTATGTATTTATGGTGATGCCCCAAGTAAGATGACAGGGTTGGAGAGCAACCAAAAAAAAAGCTTTTGCTCTGGTGGACCCCGAGTTAGCCAGGTGTAAGGCAGCTCCCATCCAAAAGCTGTATTGCCATGGGAGGTGAGAGTCGGTGTGCAGTATCTTGGCACTGTGTCGCTCCAATTCGAGTTTGGGGCTGGAGCTGGACCCCAGCCAAGGGGCAGGCAACGCCAGGTTGGCGGCGAGGCAGGATGGGGGCCCTGGGTACCGCCGGGGCCCCTGGGTTTGGTTCTGTACCATGCAAACACCCATGCAATAAATGAATAATAGCAATTTTTTCCTGGGTCTGAGGTTTGTTTGCTTTTGCTTTTTCTGGGACGGTGAACCCGTGCCTTGAGAAAATAAGCGAAATGGTTGTAATATCCATGCCACCAGTGAGGCAAAGGCAGTGCATCTAATCTTAATCTATATTGTTTGGACTTCTGTTCAGTAAATCAGCTGTAAGAAAGAATACATTTCTTCTTTGAAGTCCGTTCCCCGCCCCTGTGTACAAGTGTTACTTCCTGCCCTTCTACTCTCCCGGTAGCGCTTCCCTTTCCTGTTTTGGTTATAAGCCTTCATAGAGACTCCTGGTTTGTCTCCCTGCCAAATTTGTCTTCTGCTCTGTAATCAGGTGAAATAGCCTATTTGGGTTTAAGCACACGTGCTGGATTTGAGCATATACTCCTGCAGGATTACCTGACCAGGTCTTCCTTGATGGCAGGCACGTAAGTATCTGGGGACTGGGCAGGATGGCAGGGAATTTGTTGACCAGGGTTAATGTGCCTGGATGGGACGGAGAGCATGTATTGTCATAAATGCAGAAGGTCTGGGGTTTGGTTATAGCCTCGTAGGATAATTTATAATTGTATAAAATGGTAATTAAGCTTTTGCAGCAACGCTGCATTAATGTGCATCCCCTGGCAGTGAGGGAGAGGCTGACTTGATGGAGCCAGCCTCCTTCATTCCTGGTCTGCCTCTGTTGGCTCCAGGGGAATTGTCACAGGTTTATTTGCATTTCTTTTGGGATTGAAGGGAAACCAAGGCAAAGCAACGCCAGCTTTAATGAAAGATCTTTATGTTGATTTCCTGTATTCACATATGAGTCTGCCTCTCCTGATTATTAGTTATGATTATGATCTTTCAAAGCCGTTGTTTAAGGTATTGTTCTCCTGAAATACGGATATGGCTGGCCCGTGAGTGAGAGCCCTCAGTCATGTATTTTCACTTGACGGTTCAGTTTGGGGTTTTGCATAATGAGTATTTTACAAGCTTAGTTACTTCTTGTTTTTATTTCTGTAATTTAAGGGTGAAGGGAAATAGTTTATATTAATAGGAACCTGATCTAGTCAAGCTGCTTTTTTACAGTTTTTGACTAATTGGGTTCATAGTGTTTCCCCAGGCCATTTACTTGATTTAGTTTTAGGAACTTCTGAACATTTACATGACATTTATTTTTAGGAACTCCCAAAGTATACCTTCAAGGTGGCATGCAAAATCTGAAAGTGAACCACACTTCACTGCAGAAAGAAATGTTGCATGAATTAAAGTGTTAATGGAGCAATGGAGTTTCTCCATTAGGAGACAGCAGTGACCGGACCTTGTTGGAGCAGGTGGAAGCTGAAGGGAAAGTTTCCTGGAGCACGACATGGCTCTGGGAGTCCAGCTGCCTGGCAGCGATGGCACTTCTCTGAATCACTACACTTCCTCTGTGAAGTGCCGCTTGCAAAGCAGTTCTCTTAAAGCATTTTTGTAAGATGTTGAGTTGAGATACTGATGACTGGAGTTCCCCTTAGAATCATTTGAATTCTTACGCTTCAGTTTGCAAAACATACCAGAATAGTGATGGGTTAAAATTAATTCCGCCACGTAGTTTCAAAATCTCAGCAATGTAAACTAAGCAGATGTGCCAGCTTAGAAGGGCATCAATCTGCGGTCACTCAGCTGGCCCTAAATCTCCACTGGTTGGCGGATGTGCTATTTGAGTGCTGCGGTGGACACCGAAAGGTCAGGGCGCTCTCCTGACTTTCACTGGCGGTGCTGAGGACTGAGCTGTTCAGGACCGACAGTCAGGCCCAGGTGGACCATCTCTTCCACTGCATTATTGTTTTGCATACTTTATTTTTTATATTTCTACTCACTTCTCCCATGCTCAAGAGCACTGAGGGGTGACAGAAGGTTATGCAAGTTTCTCTGGCCATGCCAGGATTGCATGCATGTTCCCAAATTTAGCAACTCATCTCCCAAAGTCCTGGCTTAGTGTGAGACCTGGGTGCTTCATGAACTGTGTCTTTTTTTGGTTTCCAGCTGAAGTATCTGCAATGGATGTCTGCAACGAATAGGGACGTGGCAATTCCCACTGGGTATGCCTATGTAATAAGGGAGAATTCAAAATTAATGTCTCATTGCTAGCAGTAAGACTAACTCTTAAATACTCTTCCTTGTGGAGGTGAACTGGTGTTCACCTTACTCTTGTTAATCCTGTAGGTACCAGTATTTCCATTTCCTGCTCTGTAAAATATGTATTTATCTTGCAGGTGTGTCATGACTTTATTTAACAGCATCAGTCTTTTTGATAGCTGCTTATGAAGGAGGCTTTGTATTTGTACTATTTTCTTGTAATTATTTAATATTAAACTGTTCAGATGCTGGACTTTAACAGTGGAGAAAGGTGATGGCCAGGCACCTGCAGCAGATGCTCAGTGCAGAAGGCTCATCTCCTGCTGGTGATGCAGCCAAAGCCCAGCACCAAAGGCAGGTCTTCAATGTGTACATGCAAGCTGAGCAGGAAACCAAAAAATGGCAGCTCCCCTGGGAGCTGGGTTTCACTTCAGGCTGACTGGGGCAAGGGCAGCACTGTCATGGAGGTCTTTCTGCAGAGGCAGGCGATCAGGAGTGAGTGCAAATTGAGGACTTCTGACCACTGGGTCCATGGGTTGGTTTTTTAAGGGGTCCCAGGAAATGGGACTCAGAAAAGCAAATGGAGATAGTGCTTGTGGCATCTCCAATATGGAGATGAAATATATGAATATGAAATTCATATATGAAACTGTGACTGGTGTTTTCCTAAATGTCTGCTAGAAAATATTCAGGCATCTGCACGTCACCAAGGATTGAAAGCACCTATCGGGAGGTAAAGTCCCTATGGGTTTCCACTGTCCTTTAGTTTGATCAGTGGCTAAATGCTGTTGTTTCACTGTCAGGTTTTGCTGCGTTGCTGAGGAAATAAGTTCTTCAGTGGTCTGGGACAGAGGTGGGGTGAACGAAGGTGACGCCGACTGTCCCGTGTGTTTGGTTGCAGAGGGAAGTAGACTTCGAAGAAGGAGGTCCCAGAAGGAGTCACAAGCATGACTGACGTTGTGTTGGAGAAATGAGGCTCCTAACAAGAAAAGGGGTCATGAGCAAAGCTGGCAGTGGATCTCTGCTGGGAGGGCTGGAGAGCCACTGCCCTCCAGCAAGTTTTATCTGTAATGAGCACAGATCTCAGATATGGTCTGTATGAGCCCAGGTGACCTGACTGACTTGTGGTCAGAGGGTCTCCCAGGTTTCTGTTTCTGTAAATCCAGTTGTCAGACAGAAATGTCCACCTTTGCCTGTAAAGATAACTACTGCAACACTTCCCTGCATCCCAGTCATTATTATATTTGTTGTAGTGAAACCAATTAAATTGTTTAGCAAATTAGTCTGTTAGGGTTTGCAATACACTTTAAATGCTGCAGGAACATGACTTGTAGCTTATTAATTTTGAGGTTAACACAGATACGTACCGCACGGACAACACATCTCCATATACAGTATTTTGTATTTATTAGCTGTTTAAGCTGACATTGAGAGAATTCTGTTGGCTTCATCAATCAGCATCAGCATCTATTTCTTGTATGTCAGGTTTAACCACACAACTGTGACTTTCTGCAGGCAGACTCAGAGGACAAGTAGAGTGAGAAGCGTTAATTGGCTTGTGAGTTATCTCGCATGTTCTGTGTGCTGAGGGTTTGTTCCCAGGTAGGACAAGCCTTGGGCAAAGTAATATTAACAATTTCTGACACCAATAAGGATGGTTAGGTCAGTCCAAAATAATTTTTAATTATTAATCATATATAGTGTGTGTGTGGAAAATGGATGGGAAATAGAAAACAAAAATAAAGTAAATGTTTGTGAAAGTAGCTGTTTTGCATTTCATAAGAATACCAGAAGGCAGCTTGTTTGAAGGTGAGAGAATCATGAGCAGCTTGAAACAAGGTAGATCTGTAATAGGTTCAAAATGTGATAGCTTGATTTCTGTCAGGGGAGCTTTCACAGTTTATGCTAAGTGAATTTCTGCCCCAAGGAAACAGTTGTGTCTGTAAATATAAAGGATAGTGGAAGTCTCCTGGTCCAGCTGGCTTTCTGGAGTAGAGCCCACAGAATTAGGTGTTTAACCCTAAAGTTGGTTCGTTGTGGTCTTTTGTTACACTTCCATGAGCACGATTTGGTGACCCTCCAAAAGCTGTATTACATTGTTGTGGCTCTAGGAGGAAGTATTTTAAATACTTTCTTACTTAATGTAATATTAAATACCAGCCCACCCTGGAGGGGTGACCTCTGGGTGGACTGGTGGTGGGCAGCGAGTCTGGGGTAAGGCTGGGATAACCCTGCACCACGGCGGGCTCTGCGCGGGGCCGCTGGTCATAGGTGGGCTCAGTGACTCAGTACCACGTTCTGCAAAAGTTCTATTTGTAAGAAGATACCTTGTAAGCAGAGAAAACAGGTCAATGAAGGAGCAGTGCAGCTTGGCCTCTTGTCTTTTCTCAGTCTGGGACAGGAGAGAAAAGCCTTGGAGCCCCTTCCAGAGCCTTTCTACCAAAGACTTGCTTCCAACCGTTATGGTTTACTCCCTTTTTCCTCTCAATTCTCTGTGCCAAGTCTTTTGTGGTTCAGGTTTGAGCTTTTTGCTCAAATCCATGTGGATGACCCTCTGGGCTAGGCAGAGTGAAGCAGGAGGACTTTTCCCCAACCCGTGTGTCCCCTGCTCCAACCTCCACAGTAATTTCTGTCATATAGTTCCCCCTGTGTTTCCTCCTCCTTTTTAATTACTTGCACTCAGCCATGTAATGTCAAGCAGCCCCATTAAGTCTTGTGATAATTCACAAAACCTAAGATATTTTCCCTAAGACTCCCTGTGTTATCTTTTCCACACTCCTTTGTGGCTCTTTTTTGGCTATGAGTCCTTGGTAATCATAAATTTACTAAAAGCCAGGAAGAAGGACTGCATTTTTCAAGTTCTGCACAGAAAGAAGAGGAGACACTTCTGGATGAGGCCGCCTTCATTGCGGCACTGTCTCGAAGTGCAGCCTCAATGCTACCCCCAGATGCTTTCCCGAATTCGGTAATCTCTGTACCTTAACTGGTACCTTTAAGCTTGACGTGACTCATTTGAGGCTGGAAGTGCTGCTGACACTGTAGCTAGCAAAGCACGGAGGGTACAGCAAACCTGGGTGGCCAGCCCAAGCATGCCACACAGCCCAGGTGCCGTGCTTGGCTGCCCACTCTCACTGGGGCTGGGCAAGAAGGGTCAAAGCTGACCCTTTCAAGAAGGGTTAACGCCAAATCAGCTAATCTGCGCATTTGTGAAGACAAATCCTAAACAGAAGAGATGGAAGACAGTGGGTCAAAATGGGTTGCACAAACCAAAGCAAACAGTATCATCTGCAAACGTTTTTTTTTTTTAATTTATAGTTTTGTAATATTGAAACAATATTCTATAAATCTCAGCAATGAATGCTGGATTTTAGGTACAAGCTGTGAACGAAGGTTTTCCCAGTGCAGTCTGCTTCTATCAGATGTGAAGTTAAGCAGATTTGCTTTAACTTCAGGCAAACAAGTGGTCCTGGTGCAGAGGTTTGCCATCCCACAGATGTAAAGCACTGAGGAGAAAATGCTTTCAGAATAGTTAGGGGTGGATATTAGGATGGCTCTAAAGGGTTCCCTAGGAAGAGCTCCTTCCCCTCCACATATAAATAAGATGTCTTAAATCGGCCCTAGAGCAAAGTGTAGAGATTGGAGTAGATGTTATGCACAAACCTGAACAATGTTATAATTAAGACCCCTCCATGATGCTGGTTTTGTCTTGTTTACACAGAATTGCCTATGATGGAAACCCAGGTGGATGAGTCTGGCTGCTTGCATGTTGATGTAACGTAAAAAATCAATCGGGCAATTAGTAATATTTGGAAATGTATGTGAAACTTGATGGATATTCTCCAACATATATCCATTTTTCAGTAACTTTTGTGTATTATTAGGAATATAAGGCAAGTTCTAGAAGCTACATTCATGACTTTTTGTGTATAAATACTGATATCTGCCAGACTCTTCTCATGGAGAAGGAATGTGACTATGCACAATAGTGCAACTAAACCCCATATTTATTACCTGTTATGTGTAGTTGACATACATAAGTATCAATGGTGTATGGTCCCAAAAATAACAGAAGATTTTGCTGGAGCTTTGTGAAACCAATGTTGCTTGATTTACGTTTAAAATAATGGACTCCACTGAGAGTAATAGAGAGGTTCTCACTGACCTTTATAAGAGGAACGTTTTCTGGACTGTTTTCAGGGAAACCCCTTAAAGCAGCAGCAGGAGAGTTGTGCTTTTTGTGGGTAGGATAAGTAGAGAGTCTTCAGGCGTAAAGAGTTACACCTCCATTTAGGGTGAGACAGCAAGCTAGCAATGGGTCCCTGGGGGCATTTTAGGTTTTGAAAGATTGATGAAGTGCTTTGCAGGAAAGGATTCCCCTCGTGCTGTACTTGTTTTATGTTCCCTTCTGTTATTTCACTGGAGGCCAGATAACAGGCTTAATCCTGTTTCCATTTAAATGAATGATGAAAAACTTCCACTGACTGCAGGGAGAGCAGGGATTGAGCTTGATGTGTTGCTTTATGTTACAGTAACAATTGGTTGTCATGCATTAAATATTGCTCCTGGGGTCTACATCTATATTTCAATCATGGGGTTGTAGAGGGGTTCTTAGCCACAGTTTTTTCTGTCATCATAGTCTGAAGGCAAAGTTGCTGTATCAACTGGAATCTGGACGCAGCATTACGAATAATGCCACTATAAGGACCTCGTGTGTATGGTTAAGTGTGTTCTCTTTGTTGTAAGTAAGGCTAATTTAATTAATTTTGACTTATTAAGGAGCCCATGGCAACTGTGGGTTCCAAAATTCATCTGAAATGGGCACAATATTTGGTCCCAGGCTTGCTCTGATGAAACCACAGTACAGTGAGGCTTGCAGCGACCGGCAAGCCCTGAGGAGAAGGACCCAGGTTCACGCTGGCTGACTGTGACTCTGCCGGGGACCGTGTTTTCTGGGAGCCCGCAGGCTCCCTGGGCAGGGGGTTGCTGTGGCCGCAGGCAGCTGATGCTCCCCCCACCGCTGGAGCTGGAGGTGGCATGAGACGCCTGGTAGCACAGGCAGGCGGGCACCCTCCAGCCACAGGACCGCACCAAAGAGTATTTGTAGCCATTCCACTTCCACACGGCAAAACTAACCCAGTGTACTTGCTTCTTTGCTGGTGCGTTTCTCTCCCATCCTCCCCATC
The DNA here is from genome assembly GCF_964188355.1 of Buteo buteo. NCBI lineage: Eukaryota > Metazoa > Chordata > Aves > Accipitriformes > Accipitridae > Buteo > Buteo buteo. The sequence continues at coordinate 14,213,582 of NC_134176.1, read as the reverse complement.
CGTGAATCCGAGTGAGCAGAGCGAGCGTCCCAGGGCAGGTGTGAAGGATGCGGGCAACGCCGCTGCCGCCGCCAGTCTGCAGCTCTCGCACCAGTTGGAGGATTAGGCAGGCTGGAGCGAGCTCAAATCCCTCAGCTGCTAGTGTCAGACACAGAAAAGCTGCCACGAGACATTAGCTTACCTTAAAAAAAAGGGATGGAGAGGTATTTGCTGGGTAAGTACATCAGCAAAGGCGCAGCTGTTCTCCAGGTATCTCACATAACAAAGCAACAGCAACTGGTGGATGAGCTTGGTTTTATAAATTCTGAAGAATATAAATAAAATAATGTTTAATCTTTCTGTTCTGAATATATTGCTCCAGTAACAGTCTCTAGCTGTTTCCATGCTATGTAATGAAAATACACTTTATTCTGAATTTTCTTGCCTTGTTCTTTATGGAGATGTTCGCCAACGTCGCTGCTCCCTCTGTAAACTCCGTGAAGTGTTTTCAGGGTCTTACCCACAGCCTGGAGGAGGTCTGTGGGCTGCCTGGAGGCTGTGCAAAGTGACCGATAAAACAAGCCAGCGTCAGTAGGCTTTAGCGTACAATGGGGGATGCATCTACCTTGGAAATCTTTTTGAGACCCACAAATCAGAAAAGATTGAAAATTGCTGCTGTAATCTACCCAGATCCTCTTAATACTTACAGTAACGTGCTCCCTTTCATTGAGATGATGACAGTGAGAGGGTTGGGTGGTTTTGGGTTTGCAACAGTTGGTATAATTTATAAGTGGTGTAATTTGGTGCTGTGGCAGTGCAGGGATATGGTTTAGCATCACCCAGGAGCTTCTCGTGTATTTGTGTGCAAGTAAGGCGTTACTGAGGCAAAATCAAAACAAAGAGGTATATGCAAGAGAGGGAAAAAAGGGATTTGTGTGCAAAGCAGATTACTACTTGATATTGCATTGCCAAAAATTGTTTAATACAGCTTGGGCTAGGGAAGGGAGGTATATATAAATATATATAGGTCTAAAGTTAATAGGACGGTCATGAACTTAAGATCTTTACAGGACATAAATTCTAACAGTTTTATGTAGGCCTGATGTGCACTATTTGCTTGTTGGATATCCCTGTTACATTTGAAGATCCCACATCTCCAAAATTTGGAGGATTCTTTTTTTTCTTCATATAAGAAACTCTTATTTCCTCTGGTATAAGAAAAGTGGCTGGGAAGTCAGGAGAGCGGGGATTGAAATCCTGATCCATATTGACATGTCACCTCAACAGTATTTGCCAGTAGCGTTTCTTGCACATGAAAGGTGTGTTTTAGCATGAATCTAGTATATGTATATTAGTCACAAATATGCAAGCAAGAGGTAAAGAACTGATGAATTTCTGTGAATCTACAGAACAAAAATAGTTCTATATTAATGCTATACAAAATAATGGCTATTTACTTTAACACTGAAATGCAGACATTCATGGATTCCCCTTTCCCACTTTCTTTGCGACTAGGATGAAGGAAAAAAGAGTTCCTGTGTGCTTTGCACCATGTATTCTGGGACTTCTAAGTGCGTCAGTGGGTCTGGGTATTAGGCGTCAGCTGGATTAACGTAATTGATTTCTTCAGTTTACCTAACGTGGCTTTTGGTTCAAGGTCTGCTTGCTTCCAGTTTTAAATGTGTAACTCAGCTGTGGATGTCACGTTTATTTTGTCAGTAAGCTGTAAAATATTGGTAAGTTTTCATGTAAATGTGAAAGGCTTCATTTGCCAGCAGGTACATAAAATAAATGGAGCATTCATACTGTTGGACAGTTTTCACAGTGTTTGTGTGAAACAAGTTATTCCTCAGGGCCTAATATTTTTATATAAAATAGATTATCAGTTCAGAACAGCAGCATACTGGAGTTTTTTAAGTCCATGAACACATACATGCCAGCTTTAATTTAACAGGCAGATTGCATTCAAAGGATTAGCAGATCTCTTACAAAACATATGTTGCAAGTAGTTCTGATAATTTCTGTTGGTTTTTTTTCCTTTAGATATTTTCAGTAGTATGCAGCAAATTCACTGGTCTTTTCTCTGATTTTGTTGTTTTTGCTCTCCAGTGAACAGAGTATTTGCCAAGCCCGGGCTTCAGTTATGGTCTATGACGATACCAGTAAGAAATGGGTGCCAATCAAACCTGGACAGCAGGGATTCAGCAGAATCAACATATACCACAATACGGCCACTAACACCTTCAGGGTAGTTGGAGTTAAACTGCAAGATCAACAAGTGAGTAACTGTATTGAGTTTCCTGTAAATTAACCTTTGATCTTGTTTGATACCATCGGTTCTATACTTAATGTAGTCTAGCAACATTTCCTGCTCCCTGCAAGGTGCCTATGAGTCTGTTTACTCCAGTCATTCAGATTTTCTATAATTTTTTGCACACAGAATGTATCATAATTTATTACTGCTTATTTGCAAACAAAACTTTTGGTAGATGCGAGAGAGATTTTAATGTTATTTCCCCCCCCTCCATTTTTCCTTGTGAAATGAGTCTTCATGCATTCTGCGGGTTTTGCTCTTAGCTCCCCCGGACTTACTTTTTGCTCATTTTTAGTACTACATAAAAAAAGAAAGAAGAAATCAATCATTCTGCACTGCCATCTTACAAAGCGTGATTGTTATATTGCTGTGAGAAGTTAATTAGTTCCTCGTAATGCATTTTAAAATCCTAGGTGCACACTGTGATCTGATTTACGGCAGCCTAAGTCTGCAGGACCTCCCTGGGTATTAAAGGAGTTATATGGGATTTAGATAATCGGAACTGGGATCGGACCCCCCTCGGCCACCAAAGCACGGTGCTCAGCCTGGGGCTGCCGTGGCGTGGCTCTGGGCAGCCCGGCTCACGAGTGTGCTGGGCAGTGCGTGCCATCGGAAGCTCCATAAGCAAATATCATGTTTAGACCCCAAATTACAAAAATTGACTTGGGTGGAGTAGCGGTGCTATACCATAGTGCCATCTGCATTTTAGAGCAGAAATTTCAGAGTGGGGGACTCCCTCTGCGCGTTGGCGTGAGGCTGGTATGGCGGTGGCAGCCCAGCTTGCCCAGGCTGCCTGCCTCTTGTGCTCACCTGGAGCCGTCCACCTGGCAGAAGAATCAGAGAAAAGCGGGCGATGGATTCCCTGTTGGTTCACACAGCGGCGTTGCCTACTGGGAAGGTGTGATGAGCACCGCTGCCAGTGTGGGACAGGCAGGGGCAGGGCAAGGCAAGCCAAGCCAAGCCAAGCTGGAGAGCAGGAGCCAGGGCACCACCACCTCTCAGCTGCCACAGATGTTGGATTGACCGATCTGCTCATGGAAATGCAGATGATGTCCCTCAGCTGTCAGCTGTAATGATGCTTGGCCCAACTGGAAAAGTTAGTCCGGTTGATTACTGGAAGTGTTAGTGACTTTGCTACACTGTCCATGTACACAGTCATCATTTTGAAAAAGGAAAAGCAGAATAGAAATAGGTGGGGGTTTTGAACACATTGGTTTTCAGCTCCTTGCAGTGCACTTTTGAAACATCTGCCATATCTTTTTGCTGTTGCTTTTATCCCTCTCAGTAGAGCAAAGGCAATACATTAATGTAGTTACATTTCAAAAATAGGATATATTTTAAAAAATAAATGAAATCCAGTGCTGCCTTAGTTGTGAAAGCCATTACTGCTTTGTAACAGGCCATGCTAGCTGTTTATTTTACACAGTCAGCAGGTGAATGTAGATTATTTTCATGTGACTACAGTCTGAGATGGGTCTGAATAGCTGGTGTAAACCAAGCAAAAGTCATAAAATCTACATATATGTGTAAGGGAGGCTATGTACTAGAAGTCTGTCTTAATAAAGTCAAATCTTGATCTGTACTTTAAACATGTTTTGCATTAACTGTAACATTCTATTTGCTTGCAAATGTTCCTACTTATGAAGAGGCTGCATGCCATCTAAAAATCATCTCTATTCAGAAGGAAACATATAGAAGAATATATTTTTCTGGAGTTTAAAGACTAAAAATCCTTCCTCAAACAAAAAGTACAGGTTACCTTAGTCACTTAAAACTATCTAAAAGAAAGTATTCACCTTAAATATGATTACAAAAATCAGTATTAATGATAAAGTAAATTCAAGACAGCGTAGCATAGTAGTATGAAAAGGAACATTCTGAAAGTCTCAAGATTCAGAATTTAATATATTTTATATGAGTCTCCCTTGGAATCATAAGCTTGCTAGGCTTGCTAAGTATTTGCATTTAACAAGAACAAAAATGAATTTCAGTTAAAATAATTCTCTGTAGAAGCCATTTCGTGCTTGCTCTCAGGTTCTGCTAAATCACACTGAAAGCGAGGTTTTAGTAAAAGCTGTTGCTTTGCCAGGAAGGCCATATTTTTCTGAAAAGGACCAATCTTCAGCTAATATGTGATTTGACATATAGTGAAGCTAATGAAGCTATACAGATTTCCAAGAGTTGAGAAACTAGTTTAAAATACGTAACACAACAATACCACAGCGGAACAATTTTAAGTTTTATTACATACTGTTTGGCAAGGCACAGACTAGAGTAATCTTCATGACTTCATCCCTGCCTGCATTTAATGTTTCCCTTTTAATTTTTGTTGTTTTTTATTACACCTCTAATAATCTCTCTCTTTAATTTTCATCCTTTATTTTTTCCCACGTATCTTCTTCTGTAGACTCCTTTTGTTGTCTTGTTTTCTAACCCTTTTTTGGTGCATGTTGTAGCGTTTATGATACTGTCTTCTCATTCTGCTTACCTTATCTGTGTTTATCTGCTCCTCTAGCTGACGGTGTCTAGAACGTTCACTGCAAAGAAATACGGTTTTTAGAGTAGCAGAACTTGAGCATCATTCTCACCACAGGGAAGTGGTTACCCGACTTCTTGTTGTCCTTATGTGTCTGGGTGACGTGCTCATTGTGTGCTCGCGTGCCACAGCAACGCTAAGTTGCAGACCCACGGTACATGAATTCCACTTTCTGCTCTGCACAGACGTGCACATTTGCATAGACTCATGCTGGCCGGAGCAGTAATCTTCAGAAAACCAGAAGTAGACTTTTGAAGCTTTGAAGTAGCCACAGAGGCCAGAACTGGTTTGAAGCTGAGGCCAGATCAGTATTACAATCACTTGACGTCATGAGCTTTGATGTTTCCTTGCAGCCTTCGTTTTTTTGAAGCCCAACAGTCACAAGCAAACAGTTGACTGTCATGTTGCGACTTGCTAGCTGTTGTAACGTAGCCTGTTATAAAGGTGAAGCGTGTTGGCTTCAGTCACCATGCAAGAAGTTAACAAAGCTAAAAACATACAAGCGGTCCATCTTTATGGCTTAGCTGACAAGCAGTAGCTCCCCAGTTCGGCGTCCTGATCAACTAAGGGTTTAAAATTACGGTTTTACATCAAGTGATTTCAGCTCAGCATGATCTCATCACCGAAAGGCATGTGCTGAACAAATAGGCGGGGAGGAGGGTGCAAGTCTGAAGTGAATCATACCTCCTAAGGGTTTGGTGTACTGATGCGGCTGAGAAGTGAATGTAAAAACAGGGCCTTGGGGAAGGTGGGACGTTTTACATTTGCGCCTAAGCCAAAACTGAAAGGGGGACAGCATTCTTGGGATATAAACTAAACCACATTTTTTGAAAAATAAAGAACCAATTAATCACCGCTGTAACTTATTAGAAGTTGGTCAGGTTTGGGCCTGCTTACAGAAATAAAGAATCTGGCCTCAGCTGTAGCAGTTTTTAGCTGCTCCGCCGTATCCTTCCTGTTTTAGTAATCATATGACGGCTCCCCGGGAGAGGAGTCTGAGTGCTGGCGGTGCAGCAGACCCCAAGCTAATAATAAACTTCTGAACCATTTCGTACCCTGGAGAAACAAGCAAATGTCTTGTTCTGGTTGAATAAGAAAGAGTATGGATCATAAGACTTGCGTGGGAGCTCTTCCCGTGATCGTGGTTGTGGTTACACCTCAGCTGTGGTCCTGAGGCCCACTCAATCCTTTCTAGCCCCGTTCTTGTGAGCCCTGTCAACCACCACCATCATCGCTGCTGACAACTTGTAACTCAGCAGCCTACAGACTGCAGTCAAAGGGAAGGGCTTCTCGTTTTTGAGCTTTTTAACATCCCCAAATTCCCTGCCTGCCCCAGAGAGCCTACACTTGAACCTCGGATAACAGGGTGACGAGTTGTACTAGGTAGAAGTGAAGCAAATCTTTTTTTGACATTATAGAGATGGGAATATTGAAAGGTGTCTGTAGGGGTCGGTGTTCGGAAGATCTCGCGATGTCACGGAAAGTTAGAGGGTTAGTCGCAGCCTTGTGATGTACCTGTAACCCCACCTCCCCTTGTTAGTATAAAAGGAATTAACTGCGCAATAAAAGGGGGAAGTTGGCGCTCACACTGCGTGTGTTATCTGTCTCTTTCCCTGGTCTGGGCCGACCAGTGATCTAAGCGTGGCACCTTGATATGTAGCGAACGCTACAGGTGTCAACATAGTAATACTATGCACATCTGGTCTGTGAAAGTCCTTGCCATACAAGATCATTGAAATCCAGAATTCAACAGGGTTCAAAACAATACAGACATTTGTATCAGTAACAAGGCCACTTTGTTTCAGGATAGAAAATACTAAAAGGGGTTGGAAAAGAAAAAATAAGCACATTAAATGTCATGTTTCAGCTTTTCAGACAAACTCTGGGTGAAGAGTTATAGGAAGATCTGTTTGTTATGGACAAATCCATTACTTATTTCTGGAAGATTTCCAGTAAGTTTCTGCAACTGACCTATTATAGACTACAACTGAAGATTAAAAGATGAACTGTTGGTCTGCTCATCATGGCAGATGCTATCTTACTGACATACGAAGCTTTAGAGTAAAGATCCCTTAGAAACACCTGTAAAAAAAATCCCTCTGCTCCAAACAGGAGGACCTTCTTTATTTTAATTACTGCTCTGAAGCACTTACTTATCATCATGTGCCTTGCAGAGCCTCAGCACCATCTGTACCGGATACCTGTGTGCACCCATTCTTAACAACAGCAGGAGAACCACCCTCTCTTTTCTGTTTTCTAGAAACATTAGCCAAAGGAGATAAAATGAAACTCTGGCTATTTTGTGTTTCATTTCCCAGTTTTAAACTCTCTGTTTTCAGTTTGAAGACAAAGTATTACATGCGTAGGCATCCTGATGGTTAATGAAGGTCAACATTCAGATTCTGTCTTCATTCCACTGAAGGGATCAAACCCTCAGAATACAGCGGATTCTCTGAGTTCCTTGAGTCAATGTTCTGGGAAAGCAAATTTTGAACTGTTCACCTGACTTCTATTAAACAATTTTTGGCATAGGTTTTTACAGTTCCTGTCTTTCATTATACAACTGCACTACACCCTCTAGTGCTCTTTGGACTTTAATAGTGCTGTCCTTTGAAACAGAAGATACTTTTAGTAGGTGAGAAATACTGACTTTGTAAAGCCTGGTAGAAGATCACAGTCTTTCTAAACATTTCCTTGAAGATACTAGCTGTGCCCTCCCTTGGTTAAGCTACTCAGAAGTGGTTGGAAAACTTAAAAATTGGTACATGTTAAAACTGTTGGGTTAGTAATCCAGGCATGAGTCTACTTGATGCTCCAGAGACCCCTTGAGTGTGAGCAACATTGGTACAGGCTCTCCCAATGCTCAGAGGTAGAATGGGGGTAGTGTCATCATTTTTCAAGAGAAAAGGGCTATCTAAGCTGTCAGCTAGAAGAGTGAGTTCATGGCTTTGCTGTGACCAGCACGACGTGGTTTCCCTGTCATTCTGGTTGGTGTGGGTGCCTTCCTGTGCAGTATGCTGGTGAAGCGTTTCCCATTTTCAGGGGAGCAACTCTTGGGATCCTGTGTACAAAATGCAGGCTGTCCTGCATCTCCCTCTGGATCGCAGGTCAGGAGTCTCTCTATAAAATGTGGCAAAAAAAGCAGCATAGATCTGATTGCTGCCCAGTGCATTTACATGGTAACTTAATAATGATATTGGTTTGAGAGCAAAAGTCGGACCAAATACTGGATGTTCAATAACCATCAGGATAATTTATGCCTAAAGCTAGACCAAGTATTCAAAGACTATATCTGCTACATCACTGTTTAATGCTGGGTCAGGTAAGTAAATGCATTATAGAAATAGGGTATATCTGTAATTATCTACTGGTGTAATGGCTTCTTCGCTTGTTTCCATAATTTTTTATATCAATATAGTACAGTTATCAGACATCTGTTAACTAGCTATATCAATGAGACAATGCCATCCTTCAAAAATAGGAATGTGTGAAAAACAATTTGCTCCTTATATATTAGGTGCTCATCTAATGTTTTTCTGCCAATTTAAATTGGCAATCTACTGAAAAGTCAAAACTCAGAGCTAGGAGTCATTCATTTTTTAAATTAGTTTTAGAACTCTGCTTTTATAATTGAGAAGAATTGTCAGTCATCTAGCAAAAATATTGTTAATCTAATGAAATATGTTGGAGTTTTTTAGATGCAATAATAGTACTAACAGAAAACTTTCCAAAGTACTGGTCAAGCAGACTACGAAAAAGATGTATCAGTAGGTTTTCTGGTGTGTGGGATCATCACAACAGAGTGCCATTGCCACTCCACAGCTGGGTATCTCAGGGGTGCTGTCTCTGCCATGGGTCCTTCTGGCTTATTAGTGGTGCAGTGGACACTCCTGCCTTTCCACTCTCAGCTAGAGCAGCTTACACTTTTAGCACTGGAGGTTTCTGGTTGGATCCCAGGTGTTCTGTGTAGCTGGGTGTCCCACATGCCCTGCCCAAGGATAAACAGGGCATTGTATTCAGCAAATTTAATCAAAACATACAGAAACACCCTTCTGCCGCAGTCACCCCTTACCTGGAAATTATAGCGTGTACAGCAAGGGAGGAGGTGGGAGAGGAAATATTTGGTTGTCTGGTTTTGTCTTTGCCTATCTGATTCTAGAGAAAAAACTCTCTCAACATAAGAAGCTGGTGGTGATCAGGTGCATGGGAAGAGAAAAGCAGAGATGGTAAAATGAGTCAAACATTTATCTGCTGAAGGGCAGGGTTAGTGCCAAGAGCGCTGTCTGGCTCTTTTTCTGACAATTGTGCATGATCGTCCCCCAAAAGATGGCAGCAGCTGCTGGCACTGGCTCCTGACATCTGTCTGCAGTATCTGCACAGCTGTATCCAGCGGAGGTGCTGTAGAAAACACGACCAGGTAATAGATTTTGCAAGACTAGCTTACAGCTCCCCGAGGCTGAACTGAACTGTTGTAAATCTCACCCCCAGGTGCGGGTCTTCTGTCATCAAAACACACACTGCCTTACTGTACAGCCATGTAGGAGCTGCCATATGAATTGCCTCTACCAATTTAATTAACCTTTACCACAGGGTTGGGGGTTTTCTCCACTGAAAACAGAACTATTTTTAATCTTCACCCCTCTCTTTCAAATCACAGGTAGTGATTAATTACTCAATTGTGAAAGGACTGAAGTACAATCAAGCAACACCTACCTTTCATCAATGGCGCGATGCACGGCAGGTCTATGGCTTGAATTTTGCAAGCAAAGAAGAGGCTACCACGTTCTCCAATGCAATGCTGTTTGCTCTGAATATCATGAACTCACAAGATGGAGGTAAATTAGCAGCCACTACACTCTTTATTAATCTGTGGCATTTTACAGCTTACATTTTACATTTCAAGCACCTACTACAGTTGTATTGGATAGTATGCCATTATAAAACACGTTATAATAAAAAAAGTTGGTCTCTGGTAGACAGCCTTTAGATCAGCATTTGCTGTGGTATGAATTGTGCATGTTTTCAGGTTTTATTCGCCTTAGTTCTAATTTTTCATGGTGCCTTAATTCACGATGGGAAATCAATGGTTGTTTGGGAATGCCTCAGCAGGCAGGTAGCCCCACTAGTTTATGTGGGTCTGTGTATGTCTTGTGTTATGTGTAAGATGGCAGAATATAACTTTAAATAAACGAAAGCTAGAGTAAAATTAGCAACATTTTATAAGGTAGAACTCCGAGCTGGCATTTCCAGTGTGTTGGGTGTCAGCTACAGCTGTTGGCTCTTGTGGGCCAGCTTTCAAAACGAGGAGTGTGTGGCGTCTCGGTTGTTTCATAAGGTAAAATGCAAAGGCTTGTCCTCTGGACGTTGATCGATGTTGTTCCTAAGTACTATATTGGCTGCAGTTGAAGTTTATGGTGAAGTTTACTGTTCTGTGAAATTGTCATTGCGCTAGCTTGATGAGGGCCCAAAATAAAGTTCTGGTTTCTCAATGGAAACCGGTTTCTGGTCTGCAGTATTTGGATGAAGTACTGCCCTCAGTTACATGCCTATGACCTCTCTGCAGCTCCTGGGCTGGGAACAGAAAGCAGTTCTTGTGTGGTGTCTTTTTTCCACAGCCCTATTTTCCTTTTGAAAACACAGTGAGTCAAGGTTTACATCACTTGCTGTTGTCCGGGTTTCACTGCAGTGTTCACTGGCGATGGACAGCAGCCCTCTAGAGAGAGTTTGTCTCCTGACAACCTTCAATACACAAATATGTGTTACTAAAAGGTTTATTTGTAATATAAAAGGTCTTATTTTTCTTTTGCTATTTCCATTCATCCTATTAAGCTGACAGATGCAAAAGTCATCAAAAATCAAGAAAAGTCTTAAATTCTGAGCTATATTTAGAAGTACTGAGGGCTGAATTCTGCCTTCTTCAGCTTGAACTTTTTCAGCTCTAGTTGTGCCACAGCAGGAGACTTCAGGAGGAAATCTGGCCAACACTCACCAGTCTTAAATTCATGCAAGTCTGAAGAGTACAGAGCTCTTTGGCTGCTCATAATGTGCTCAACCCTTTTAGACCACCAGATGAGACTCCAAAATTTGCATACTTTGATTATGATCTTGATGTAGTCATTGGTTTAATGTCTATGATGGGTCTGCCTTTCTTCCGAAAGCCCTTAAGTTTGGGGGTTTTTTTCCATCTGTCTCTTCCCGTCAAAGGGAGTGGGGTTTTTGCAGGATTTTTAGGTTATTCCAGGGAGGTGCCTTGTGGAAACATGACTTTCAAGATGAGAATTTATTGCTCTTAGGCTAAAATGAAAGAAACTATCTTAAAGACGATACTTTAATTATGTTAGCTACTCCTAGCAAAGAACAACAGGTATTTTTAAGAAAGTATTTTTGAGTACTTGAAAAGCCTGTTAGACTCCTGAGAAGTTTATGAATATATAGCAAATACTAATTTGCATTTTGGGGGTATTCTTTTATTCATTTACTTAGCACACCAAAGTGTGTTAGATGCTGTACAGACATAAGATCCAGCCCATGCTGAAAAGCTTGCATTTAAAGTTTCTAGTTGTCACACAGACAGGCATGAATTGGGTCATAGATGAAAAAATTTCCTACTTTCTTTTTTAGGAAAAAAAATGGTCTGGTAAACATTCAGTCTTCAACAACCCCTTTTCTTTCATACATAAATGTTAGAAGTTTCAAAGATTGCCAGTTGTCCTATTCTTTACAGCTGAGCTTGTCAAAAACTGAAATTTGGTTTAAAGGGAATTTCAGCATTTGTGGCTTTTCACAAAAACTCTGATTCTATGAAACAAATTCCCAAAATATTGGTTTTTATCAAAATTATTTTTAATTACAAAATATATTTCTATAAGTATTTATCTGTAAGTTTATTAGCTACAAATAGATAATAGATTATAATGAGGACTTTTATATCACCGTAAGTTTCCCAGTTATTGCAGTGATCTCAGCATGCAAGTTGACAGCAAAAGTACATAATGAATATAAGGTATAAAATGTTTTTTTCAGATCTGCTCTTCTAGGCTCGTATAGCACATAAGCTTTTGTGGGCATGAATTAATGCAAATAGAAATTCACACAAACATACATATCCATATATCTTTTCAGGCACAGTCACTGCCTGCATATCCATCCATTCTGCTGCCTGCGTGCTGCATTAAGGCTTGCTTTTTCATATGGAAGAATCATTAGGAAAAAAATGTATTTATTATATCTACGCATCCATGTATTAAAGTTGCTCATGTGCTTATGCAGACAGATGACAGCTTTAAGGAGTGCATTTGTATGCACAGAATTGCTCACACGCTAATAAAATCCTCAACCAAAACCAGAGAGTTGAACAGAGGTTCCCTCTGGCACATTCATAGTACAGAATACCCTATCTATCTGCTAGCTCTACAGTTTTGGATATGCTATGCGCACTACTTGGGATGTGCTATTTCTAATGTTTTCTTGTTTTGTGTATTCCCTGCTGAGACTACTGTGTTTAGGTACTGCTAATCTTCCCGTAGTTGGATACAGATTCTGGCTTCCATGATTGCTTCTCCCTTCATTCTGCCGCCTACTTGCGTAGACTAAAATTAATCATGGTAGACTACAGCAGAAAATCAGAGACTGCATCATATCTTCAGCAGACGTGGAGTCAGGGTACTGTAACATTTGGGAAAATAACTAGTCTTAGTCGCAAAGCAATGGTGTGGGTTTTTGAATGGTGCATTAAGCTGAATTAGTTTAAAAAAATGATAGCAGTCTGTGTTTTGGGGAGTTGGAAATAATTTTTAGGCAGTGCTGACTTTCAAATGCATGAGTCACTTCAAATGAATGTACAGTTATGAACTAGTGTTGAGAATTACGGTACTGTCCCACTTCTTCACAAGAGAGGCTACGATACCCGAGATCATTCACCGCAGGCACTGCTATCGGTGTGCTGATTACATGGGGCACTAGTGAAAACTAAACTGAGTGCTTCGTTAAATGCCTAAGGTTAAATGGGCTAAATCAGATCCTACATCCAGCCTGTGGTAACCTGGGTTGTGTGTCAAGATCATCCCTGGATAGGGATTCTTCCAGGGAGTCTGACGTCCCAAAGTTTGGGAAAGCTGGGAGAAAAGCGATAACTAAACTTGCTGTCTAGTTGTATTTCTGCAGCGGATGAACTCTTACTCTTGCCCACCGGGGGGGCTGGCCATCTTACGTGTGGCCAAATTCTCAGTGCTGTGATGGGAGCCTCTCCCAGTGCACGTCCTCAGGGTGGGGTAAAGCAAGCCTTGCAGTGCGGGAGCTGAACACGTACTCAGCTCAGTCTTGTGCTTTGTAAGGATGCTAATGATCATGTTAGGAGTAATCTGAAATGAGATAAAATAAGACTATAAAGAAAATAATAATACAAATGTGTGCCGTCCTTCCTTTAGAGGTTGACAGTTGCCTCACTGAATCACAATTGTTTACCTGCCAGCTTGTTTATATGCCTAATTACTTTGATTTCCTTATACGTCTCTTTAATCTGTTCTCCTTTACAATAAAAAATGAAGAGTTGGTCCTGAGCCAGCCTGCAAAATGAGAGCAAATGATAACATTGACTTGCTCATTACCAATCTCTTGCTTATGGTTCTTTAATGGTGTCATTTAGTAAGACCATTAGTATGACAAATGACTTCCCATTAAATTGTTTTTCTTTCATGGGTGTCCACTTTGTGACACCAGGCCTTTTACTAGCATAAGCTACCTGATGCATGGAGCATCACCAAGGAATGTCATCAGCTTACCTTGTCACCTGCAGCCAGGTTGCACTGGGGACAGAGCATCACCCCTTCTTGCCCAGGGACACTGTGGGAAAAGCATTTTGCATGGATCCTGCCCACAGGCTGTTTGACATTTGGTAAGCAGACAAGGTTCATGTTATTCAGGGCTTACTTCCTCTTAGATTTAACAAATGCAATGACCGGTGGCAGCACGGCACTGTTATTGGAGCAGGACGTAAGGTGAGGATATCAGTAAGCTAAAATGGGCAAGTTCCTGGCATGATTTTGCAGGAAAGCCAGTGGTGCCCGTGATGAAGGTAACTTTCTGCAGGGCTTAACAGAGCCTGTACCCTCAGCACTTCTCCCAGTGAGTGGTTACACTTCCCTGAGAGAGGGAGTGAGACTCTTTTCTCTCCTTTCTTGCTCCCCAAGTCACTAGGGACAGGCAAAGGAATGGCTTCATTTCTTTCCTTCCTTATTTGCTCACTTCAGACACCGTCCTTGCTTCCCTGCTGGTCCCTGACAGCACCTGCATGTTTCCATGCTGCAGGAGAAGACAGTGGCTCGGCTTTTTGGCTTGGCGTGACCAACTGCAAGGGCATCTTGGGCTTCCACGGCTTAAAGATTTGGTACCTCTTGGAGAAGAATTGAGAGTCTGATCTATGTATGCAGCCGACTGGTAAATGCTGCCTATGACATAGTGAATGTAACACGTTATAGACTTTTGCTTTTCTTCTGATGTCTTTGCCCTGGGGACTTGAATAGTTATTGTTGGCTTACAATGCAAGAAAATCATATTTCTAAATGTAAACACACCACGTGCTGCCAAGCCTTATGCAGAAGGCTATGTTGCAGAGTTAGTCATAGTTTAAAGAGGTCAGCTGCCTTATCTGACTAAGAAGGGAGAAGTAGGAAGAAAGCATGAAATAGTAGGGGAGAGGTTTGAAGAAAATGAATAGTGATTTTTATTTTTTTTTTTTGCTTGTAAGAAAGCCATTTTCTTGTTCTAAGTGGCTTACAGACTACACGATACAGATGTGTGGGTCACAGAGGGTGCAGAGTTCAGCCCCGTGCCTTCAGACACAGAGCTTCACAGACCCAGCTTTAACTCTGCAGAGAGGTCATTCTGGCAGTCAGAAGGATTGCTCCTTACTCCTCTTGTTCTGATTAGCACATCTGCTGGCTTTTCTTTTCCACTATTGTGGATTATTTGACATGTATTTCTCTAGCCCCCTTTCCCATAAGTTGGATTTGATGAAGTTCTTTGGAGTTTGAGATCTTTTTCCATTCCTTCGGTCATTCTGCTCTTATCCTTGTCCAGAAGTGACTGCATTTCCATATTGCTGTGAGGAGGTTCCTTGGAAAGCACTTTGAGCCCTCCAAAATAAGGGGAGAAATAGAAGAATAAAGCATTGATTCATCAAACAGCAGATAAACTGGCAGTATGTAGTATACATTCTCTCTCCTAGTTAGATGCCCTAAGTATTTGCAAGGTTTCTGTCAGTGCTGGATATGTGTGAAGATTATGGTGCACTGGATTTCACATGAAAGTCTACACAATTTTTTTTAATATAATTTTGTAATGTTATATTCAGTTCATTTTCACATAAGACTTTTTCCAACTAGTCCCGCGTCTGCTGATATTTCAGTGGCACTGAAGTGTTACTGCTGGGAAAGTCAGTCAGCTGCATTCATTTTCTACAATGCAGTGACTGTTTCATTTGATAATATTGCCCCAAGACTTCTTAGCACCACAGAGGACACAGTGTGGGAAGACAAAAGACTGCATCTTCATTACAGTACTGCATAATACATAAAATAACTCATCAATAATGGAAGGGACCTACCACAGAACACAATGCCCACTTGAAGCCAGCTGGTTCCAAAACGGTGCTGGTGTAAAGAGATCTGTGCCCCATGTGAGGCGCTTCACATACTGTGCTGCGAACTCATTTCCCACACTATCAGGTGTGTTAGTGCAGATTATAAACCCCTAAGATGCACGTTGTAGTTTTAAGTGTGCTAATAACATTTAAAGACTCGTGTAACCTCGTGTTGTATCGGCATTGCAGGACTGTAAGCATGCCATTCTGCTGCAGGTCTTTTAACCAAATCATTCCAGAAGTTGTTCTTATTTATAATGTAGGCATAGAGAACTCGTAAATAGCAAACTTTTAAACTTACTAGTGTAAATATGGTCCATGTGGTCAGACACATAGTGCTAGCCAGAATAGCAACCCACAGGCAATGGTTAATTGGATGCATGTTAAAAATACAAAAAGCTTTTGCTTCTTTAACAAACAAAGTTTTCCCAGAGGAATAAATCTTTCTCGAGTGACATATTCCAAAAGCACCAGAGAAAGGTTTAGAGAAATAAATTTCACAATTTTTCCAGCCTCATGCCTACTCCAGTTTCAATATAAACTTTAGTCTCTCAGAAATGCTCTGCAGATAGGGCAGTTTCTGATCTAGCTTGCTGTGCTTTGTAAGTCAATGAAGAGGGAGGGAAAATTCAAGTAAGATGATGAGCTTTTTCCTTGCATCTGCTGCATTGCTTTATCACTGGAACTGTTCCAGAAAAACCCACCTGACTTACAAATAATCTTTTAGTGTATTGCTTGGTATAGGAATAAATTCCTTCCTTTGCAAACTGGACAGAGATGAGCTGTTACCCAGCAAACTAGGTATGAATTTATTTTCTTGAGCAACCCGTGAAGGGTACTCCCCAGCCAGTGCCCCACCGCCCGTTCAGCAGGTCCCATCCCTGCCCGACCCTTTCAGGACAAGAGTCCCTTGTGACCCCAGCTGAAAAACATCAGCTCAGGCCGTAGTAGCACTCGTTGGGTCTTGCTCCCAAGGCTATTTCTTACTGGGCTGATGGGGATGACAGCCCTCATACATGTCCACTGCCCATGTTTCTAAACCAACCAACCCTTCTCCTGGAATTATGGGCCCTTTCCTTGCAAGCTTCCCCTACCTGCAAAACTCCTCAAGTTCCCTCTTCTCAGGTTGACCTTGGCTTCCTGAGGTGGATATATGACATTTCTAAGAATCTCTGTACACTCTTTAAGTTAAGTTCATGTTAAGAGAAACATGTTTAAAACCAGAACTGGAAGAAGTTGGCCCAGCCAGAAGAAGTAGTGAGTAAAACTGGTTAATCTTCCATATTAGTTTGGCTCCAGCTGACTGGAGCACAGGAGGTGAATTGCTTCACTCGTGAATAGATAAACTGGAATTACAGACTCCTTTCAGTGCTAGAACTGTAAACATCATTGCTATTATTCATCTGTCAGGAAGTATCAAACCATTATTTAATTATTCTGCTCTATAGAAGTAGTCATCGGGGTTTTTTCAATTCAGTTTTTCAGTCCCCCAGGTGGTAGGGATCCACGGCAGAAAGTTTTCCAGGGCAGTGAAGTGCTCTCCCAGTGTTATGCAAATAAAAACCCATGGCATGTTGCTTGTACGTGTCTTAGCCACTTTTCTGCAGGGCTCTATTATATCCCTGCTTAGAGCAGCAGCAGCACTGGAGCTGCTGCCGCATGTCTAGAACAACAAAAGGTGCCTCTGTTCTTTGAAGAGCATAACAAATCTAACGGCTCTTGAGTCTCTCGCTGATGTTTTTTGCTCTGCTGAATTCTTTTGCACTAAATGAAAACCACTTCAGGAAGGAAACTGTGTGGGGAGAAAATTGTTGAGAGATTTAAGAGAGACTTGTACACGTTGAGAGTGAAGACTTCTGCTAGCAAGATTCCCTAGCACCATTGCCCTCAAACCCTTGTTTTTCTGAAACTGTTGCAAACTGGCAAAGTTCCCAGAGCAAAGTGGTAGGAGATGCAATGTGGCTTTTTCACTAGAGTACAATAAGTGGTAGAAGAATATATTAGCTTAGAAAAAAAAGTAATTATCAAAATGTAAGAAGTCCAGTAATTTATGTGCAAGCAGCGTAGGCCAGATTTTGGCCGGTATTCATTTGGAGACCATTTATTTGGTGTTTGCTTGCTGAATATACCTCTTCATCCAGTGAGGTCTCCTTTTTGGGGGTTAGTCTGGACTATATGTCCTGCATCAAGCCAGGGCTGTGAGTGGAGCTCAGCCTGGAGCCACAGAAGTGCGACAGCTCCCTTGCCCCAGGAGATGCCGGGACTCAGAAGCAGCTCCGTGTCCCTCTCCTCTCTCCTCTCCTCTCCTCTCCTCTCCTCTCCTCTCCTCTCCTCTCCTCTCCTCTCCTCTCCTCTCCTCTCCCCTCCCCGGAGAGGTGGCAGGAGAAGGAGTACCTGCCGCCAGCCCACGCCAGCAGCACGCTGCCAGCACCCTCCGGGCACAGCTCCTCGGGTGGGCAGTGGTGGGCTCTGCCCTGACTCTGCCCCTCCGCTCCAATGTGCAGGCAATGAGCAAAGGTGGGGGTTTACAGCCCGGTCTGCTGCCTTACCTCCTGCAGAAGCCCGTAGTCTGTGCTTGGAGTCCACAGCTCTTCAAAAATCTGAAGCATGTGAAGAGCAAATGGCTTTTTGTGATGAGTATAGTGTTTTTCTCTTTACCTTTTCCAATGCTGTACTTTGGCATGTTGACTCTCAGTGCATTTTGTTTTGCTCAGAAGTAATAGTCTATGGGACATTTATTTATTGATTGGGCATATGATTTCTTTCAGTGAAGGAGAAATTGCTCCTTGGAAGAGATCTGTTATTTTAACAAACCTTCTTTCAGTTTTGTGCTCATTTTCTGTCATTCTTAAAGTGCTTTGATATTTGGTGTCCTGGGGTAGTCTCTAAAATAACATGACTTCATTTGTGTTGGAACAAGAATAGCTTTTTTAAGGCAGTTTGTCTTCCTTTTCAGATCCTGCATGAGTTAGAGGTGCTGTAATTCCACGCAGAACAATGCTCTGTTTACCTCTGTACATACACTGACATCTCACCCCACTCTATGGATTGAGTCACACTATTTTTAAAGCCAAATATTGATATAGTTCATAATATGTAATGTCATAGAATAAGTTGAAAAGAACATCCTGTGAAATTTTTCTCACTAGAAGAAAAGTGAGAGAAGAAAAGAGGAGAAAGAATAATGAAAATAAATAAACTATTTTAAATACTGTAAGGGATGCCCTCATTCTTAAAAGAAAAAAATGACCAGGCAGTGTGCTGTGATGGTAGTTGCACAGATCCAGATTTGCAAAGAGTGATTAACTACTGATAGGAACTCCTAACCTGAATCGGCCAAACCAGATTGATTTTTACGATGGTGCTGTCCTCCTCCAAATACTATTTATTTTTGGAAAAGTAAATTACTGAAAATTCCAAAAGATTGTATGGAAAGTGACATAGTGACATCTCCAGCTTTCTACAGCATTAATAAGTATCTGAATATACTTAACACAGAAATACATGTTGTATTAATTTTGAATCATCTTGCAGAAATGATGCCTTCTGATAATGATGATGTTGTCTAATTCTAGTCTTAGCCCCACCCCTGCCCCCCTGCAATTACTTATCTTACACTATTCATGGGTACCCTATGTTAATTGTTGGGTACTAGCTAATTTATATCAGTGATTAACCTGAGATACACAAATGTGTAGGGATTAAGATAGGTTTGGGTTATTAGTTGCTGAGCTGGCAAGAAACTTGGCTCTTTTTTTTATTTAGTAGACTTTCTGAGTTCGCAGCTAAGAGCCAGACCTTATAATAACTTGTCTGTACACAATAATTCATACACTCCCCTAGCTGCAGTCCCATTCCAAACGCGTAATAATTGTGTGACCACAATCCTCCTGTTAACGGGAGTAGAAATGTAGGCATCTGTAGTACAGGGGTTTGTACCTGAGCTGGGCTGTCTGTGTGGTCAAAGAACAGTAACAGATGCTCCTGAGACAAGTTGGTTATGTGTTTTAGGTGTCTCTACCAGGCACCTCCAGGAAAAATTCAGCCTATTTCACTTCACTTTCACTGACTGTAAAGGATTGCTGCTAAGAGCCCTTCTCTGGTTCATGACAATTTTGCTATTATCCTCTCCCAAACCTTCTAATTAATAGATAAATTGTTTCTAATTATGCTATAATTAATTAGTAACTACAATAATAATTAAACCTCTAGTTTAATAATAATAAATTAGGGTCCTGGAAACTAATGCACATAAGCTGTATTTTTAGTGATGCTCCATGGATTTCCCTGGGACGGTTAGTGAGAACTGACAGGAATACATGTGTGTTGCCTGCGTCCGTATGTGTGTGTTCACATGAGCAATGCACATCAGATTATCGCTTCTCTGACTGCCTGAGCTCTGCAAACAGATGGTCTTTGTACATGCAAATTTTTTGATTTTATACCAGAAGTGAACTTGGGAAGAAATTCACACATATATAGATAGAAGTCAGGAGTAAGTTTCTGGGCTGAGAGGGTTTTTCACATGTAATCAAATTAAATTGATAGTGGTTTGAATTTTGTTTTTAAACTCTGCTTTCATTATGTGCCATAGTTCACTGCACAAACAACAGTCACTAAAAACATGTTCCTGGTCAAAACACACAGCATTTATGACCAGAGAGCTGAGTGGGGACAGTCAGTGCAGCCCTCTCCGGCAGGAGGCTCAGCTGAGGAGAAAGTCCACCGCTTAATTCCAACCACCGAGTGAATCACCATATGCTGCCACCGGCAAAGCATGTAGAGCAGCTTCTGCTGCTGGCTGGTAATCCCCCCGGAGCTCCCACAAAGTCTATTAATTGCCTTCGTAGATGACTCCGTGTGGTCATCCAGCATCTTATTTTTCCCCACGTCGGGGACCTGAACTCTCTAGGTTGTGTGGCATTCTGCAATCAGAATCTCAGACCCATATGGAAATGACTGTTGTAATTTCTCCAGTTAATCCCAGAGAAGCAATGCAGCCGAACACACAATTCATTTAACTGAAATTCAGCCACATAAATGCTAGGCATCTAGTCTACAGTAGCTGTGTAGTTTCCACTCCACAGAGAGAGGACAGCTCACCTAAAGGTGATGAGTGTGGATGGAGTCCCGTGCTGCTGGCTGCTGGCTCGACGAGCTGCACAGTCCCTGCAACACAGCGGGGAGCAAACCGCCACTGTGATAAAATGGAACGATCTCTGGTCCTCCTGCAGTTCAGGAAGGAAGTAATCTGCTAATAGGTGATTTTAGTTCACAAAGCGCCTAGCCTTTGCACTTGTACGTGCTCAGCTGCACAGCTGAGAAGGCAGCAGGATTCAGGTCTTGAAGGTGGATTTAAAAATCAGCTCCGATTCTACCGATAAAAAAGCCAAACCCTGCAAAGCAATTACGGTCAATCTGATTTGCATGGATTGCTTTATCTGTTGGTCTTGATTAGTATTCCTGAGTGCTCTATAGAAAACATCAATATTAATTCCGTTTCCTCCGCTGCTGGTTTCCAGGAACTCCCTCTGGTGGTTAGTGCAGCGCCTGAAAAACCGTGTGTGCATCTTGCTCTGTGCAATACAGCGTGGTATTAGAGGTAGATACTGTGGGCACAGCAGCGTAAGGGAGAAATGTGAGCCTATTTCATTCCCTAAATGGAAGGAAAATAACAGTAGTTAGTTACTGTACTGGTTTTGCTCTATTTTAATGCAAGCCTATTCTCTATGCTAGGGGAGAGAATCAAGTGCTTAAATGAGCCCAGTTTTCTGATATTGACCAAATCTTACATAAGAGACCCGCCTTGTGCTCTTCTTAATCTCCCCAGAATGTCACTGAGGTGCCAGTTTGGTGCCCAAGAATTCCAGGACTCGTCCCTAGCTCTGAGTTCTGGTTGGTGGGATCCAAGAGTTGTGGGGTGGATGATGGCCTTCCAGCAGCGGTGCCTTTGCTGGCACAAGTACATGCTCCACACCTGCTGTTTTACCCTGGCTTAGATGTGTGAAGAAGTGTCCTCTGTGTGTCTGCAAAACAGTGCTTCATTTCTTCACTTGCCTCTGAAGCAGTGAACACCCTAAGTGTATCATCTGCTGCAGGTATCTGTGTGGTTTAACCAAACGCTTCTGAATCCTCTGAGAAAGCACCTGTGACTGCCAGACTAGAAGATTTTGGCTAGAAGCTAGTCCTTATACATGGGCCAGAGAGCTGATATCTTGTAGTCAGTGGGACGGACACCCCAGTTCGTTGTGCTGAGTTTACTTTAACTGCAGGCTCAGCCTCTTGCTGTGCTACTCAGTGCTTTCTCTCCCATCTCCAGGGCATTCCTCCAGAGTCCTTTCTAAGTCTTTCTTTCTTATGTCTGTCTCCCTTCCTCCTTTATGGAGATGGCAGAAAAACATCAGCATTTCCATAGACAAGAATATGTGCTGATACCTTCTCTTAGCTTAAGCAATGACAAGCTCCGAAGGCAATTCCCCCAGTCTGCAGGTAAGCAGTGAGCTCCCTGATCCACCACTGCTCCTAATCTGAAGGTCCAGTAAGTGAGGGGAATATGCACTGACAGAGGCATCCATGAAGGAACTATTTCTATACTAATGGCATCCTATCCCAGCAATATAATTAACCAAATTTTGTACTTTGCAAAAACAGGTACCCAGATTATGGGAAGGTGAGTTCTGTTTCAACTCTGGGTAGGAAGATTGTGAATTTGAGGCCAATGAATTCAGAGGCCTGATGTACCACAACCATCCAGGCAACAGATACATAGAGGATTATATTTTAATATATAATCAGTGGAGCTATCACTCTTTTACACTGGAGACATGACTTTATTTTACTCTAAGACCATACATAATTCAATGTATGGAAGTCCTTTTTATTCTGATCTTGTGCAAGACTTGGAGGACATGAGAAGGAGCCAAGGGGATTACAAATTTAATTCTTCTCAGTTTTTAGTGGTGTTCTGCAAATTGGCAGAATGCTGCCATTCTGTGGGGAAGTTGAGACGCAGCTGGCTTAAAGGTGTTTTCCAAAAACATATCCCCACTATCAACTGCAAGAGTTAAACAGAAGGCACAGCTGTAAAACTGTGCAGCACATGGAGGCTGTGGGCTTCTAAAGTACTGCCCAGGAGACAATGCAAGACAGACGATCCCAATGTGTTTGTAAAGCAGAAATTTTAGAATCAGTTATTTGTAGTAGGTGACAATGAGCTATGACTTGTCAACTGCAAGACTTCTCTTGTATAATATTGTCTAAGCAAATTAGTGTAAATATTGTAAATGGCTTTCTGGAAGGAATACAGTGTATTATTGTGAATAAAAATGTTGTTAGGGATAAATCTGTTGTTGTGTTAGTATTTGAAGTGACAATATGTGCATTGACCATGCTGAGAAACTCGCCATCTAAAGGTTTGACAGCTAGAGACATACACTGGGAGAACTGGGAGAAGAGCAGGACCTTTTGATCTGACATTCAAATCTTGTTTCTCTTGAAAGAGTGTGAAGGATAGGAATGGATGAGGTGAGAGGGAGCCAGCCATATAGACATTAGAGAGTATTGTTGGTATTTTCAGAAGTGCCCAGATCCCCACAGCTAGCTATGGTAAGCTAATGTTTCCAAATGCCTTGTTCCTCGCCAATGCAGGCAAAGATCTTGCTTCAGGTTTGCTCAAACTTTTGTCTTCTGTGGTCATAGACTTCAGATGGTAAGTTCAGACTCTCGATACTGAGCTAAAACTTACAAGAGGTGGAACCTGGTAGAAAACTTCCCAGGGTACAATGCCCAGAGCTGTCATTCTGGGAAGGAGCAGGCTGAAACACACACATAGCTGGCTGTGTGCCTTCTCTCGGTGCTGTCAGTGTAGCTGTTGCAACACAGAAGTCAACATATGGTATGACAATGTCTGCAACAGGTGATAGATGTAAGTTGGGGGTGTTTGTACACATATTTCTAATGATGCTACTTGGCTGTTCGCTAGGAGGAAGAACATTAGTCAGCATTGGCTGAGGAGTACCTGGGATTTTTTCACACCTTTAAAAATGAACACATTCACAAGTCATTGAGATTATCACCTCTTTGACTGCTTGAACTCACTAAATGTGAATTGCTTGTTCTTGTGAAGAAATGGTGTGTTTCCTGCAGCTGGGAGCAGGACTGCAGGTACCCGCATGCCACTCTGGTGCTTTGTGAACAGGAGCAGGAGGACGTTCAGAAGGTTGGATATTGTCAGAAATCCATTTGAATATGGATTGTCCTGAAATTCAATGGATGTTCAGTTCTAAGACATTTTAGTTTACAACGTGTTTGTTTTTATTTTTTTTGGCATACCGTAGGCCACCGGTATTGGCGTCCACAATAGAAGCGACTCTGCACATTTGGATCTGGGTGCTTAGGTTCCCCTGCATCATTTACAAATACATACATTTGAATTTCACTTCTCAGGATGCTTTGCCAGCAAATATTATGGGATCCTTGCTAAATGCAAAAGGAAACACTTTGAATCAGCAAAACAGCAAGGCTAACTGAACTCGGACGAAAAGAAACAAGCCTTTCGATGTCCTCTGGAGCCTGCCAAATCACTAAGTGCTGCTGATGGCTAACAAGGGTGGCACGTCTAATGCAAAGGCTGGCAGGAGTTAGCATGCACAATGCCGCAGGAGGGGCACCCTTGAGTGGGGATGGAGGGGTGGATGGATGGAGGGAGCCAAAGGGCAGTGGCAGCACGTGAGCTGCTCTCTGCAGTGCTCTGGAGGCACGTGGCTGAAGTGTGGGGACAGGTTTCTCGATCTGCAGTGGAGGCAGGAGGCACCAGGAGAAAGCTTGGTCCCCATAGAGTCAGCAGCAAAACTCCCGACTGTGAGATAAATGAGGAATTTACCCCTAGTTTGTGAAAGGAAGAAGGATTTGAAAAGTGTAACAAAGGTGAGGATCCAAAGGGAAGCATGCCTCACGCTTTCTGTTGATTATTTCATTCCTCATCTCTCTGACGTTTCTGATCACTCTAAATTTGATATTTAGACTTTCGGGCTAAAGCTTGAACAATAAACATAGATATATCTATTTTTAGGCAAGCTGGCATTTGATTCCTTTTTTTTTTGCTGTCTGCTGTAACATTCCTGTAAGCCCAGAGTAGCTGCATTTTTTTGACTGTTATTGCAATGATCTTCTTACAGATGAGATTGCTCCTGGGTGGCTTTTCATTATCTCATCAGCCTGAGAGTGCACCCCCCAGCTGCCTTCTTTTTGCTTGTCAGAGTTTACTGGCATGTCCAGAAATTGCCCAACTAGGGTCATGCTCTCTATATTTCTTGTCTTAGATCACATTATTTTGCGGTTAGATCTTTCAACACTGCCATATTTTTAAATAATGTTTTCCCTGACGCTGCAAATGGTGCATAAAGTTGTAGGCAGATGGCCACTGAGTTGAGCTGTTAGAGTTGGGGGCAGGGGGTTTGGTCAGCAAACCTTAATACACAATGAGACTATTTTTACACTGATACATTGAGAAACCATTGCAAAAACCTCAACAGCGCAGAGATGTGTCCTTGGTCACGCTGTAAAGGTCACCGTCGGCGTGTTGGGCGCATCAGCGGGGGCTGAGTATGCAAGCGCTGCTCCGAAGGCTGTTTTATAGACAGGTTTTGTCACGCGTTTCACTGCCATGGCTTATATTCATTCTAGTTTCTCTTCAGCTTCTGCAGTTAAATTACAGGTACAGCAACAAACAAACTATTTCTTTGGGAGCATTCTTGAGGCACATCAAGGCTGGGGAACTCACCAAGAGTTCTACAACAGGCGTGAGGTGGGTGCTTAAGTCACCATTTCATCACTGCTGGGAAAAATGTTTTTAAGGTTCTTTTAACAGAAACCAAAACTTTTTCCACGAAACACATCCCATCTGATTTTACTTCTTATTTTACTAAAATCAAAATGGAACTTTTGACCTTCCTGAGAATCTAAAGTTTGTATTTTTCATTCTGAAATTACCTTTTGTTTCACTTTTTTTTCAAATGCACATAATGTAAAATACCATATTTTTGTTATCTTGAAGGCAATAACAAAACACATCTTTCCGATTCAAAATAAAGAGAAATTCAAGCTAAACATTCTTTTGTGTTTCGAATCCAAGGTCAATTACAAAAATGTAAAAAGACCTGCTTCGTTTGAAAAGCTGAAATGAAACATTGTGATATTTTTAAAGAAAAGGAATATCTTTTATTCAGAATCAAAACCCCATACACTTCTGTGCAAATTCACAAATTGTCTTTAAATTAAATTTTTAAATCAAACCCCCAAATTTTATCTTAAAATTCTTTTTTCACTGCTGCACTAGAAACAGTAATGCAGTAATGATTCCTGGTCAGCAGTATCCTGAATTACCGGATTTCATATTATTTTTATTACAGGTTATTTTTAGCATTAAGATTCATTTACAGCTAACATGAGAACTATTTAAACAAAATATTTAAACAAAACTGCAAAACATATTATCAACTTTCACGCTACATAAATTAAATGAGTATTTTCTCATGTTACATGAGAAAAAGATATAGTAGGGTATTTGGGTTTTTTATCATATAAAATGATTAAGAAAGTGTCCTTTTTTTTTCATTGGTGGTTTTGAGGAGAAACTTGCAATGTTTGCTAGTGTAAAATTAAGCAAATATATACATAGAATCTGGAGGAATGTGGATATAAAGAGCAGAAAGCTGTATAAGCCAGTAGTCCTTGCCCTTGCCTCCTGGCTGTGCCCGCATATGAGTGCCCAGGGCTGTCCCTGCTTCTGGCCTCCCTATTTCTGCGTGCAGCACGGAGGCAAGCGCATCATTTTTAGGCATTATTTTTGGGCCTACTTGCGTTGTTTTCCCCTGTGTTTCTTATAAGCGATTGTGCTAATCAGCTGGTTTATAGGTTTCATTTTCCTTGTTTTGCAGCACTATGAAAGGGATGATGATGCTTCTGTTTCCTGTTCATATGTACTTTAAAATTAGGTGTTTGTTTGGGGTTTTTTTTCCCAGTTTAACCTTGGTTAGAGATTTTGAAATGTTTTTTCCTGGGCTTTCCTCACCACATTTCAGTCTTCTCACCGAGCTCAGTGCATACAGAAGTTACAGTTAAGTCTTAGTTTCTTTCATTTTTTCAGCTGGAGCGTGTTTTTCCCCTCATGCAAGTTCCTATTAATATGAGAGCATTTAAGGATGAACTGTAGTCTCTGGGGTTTCTGCCATCATGACCCAAGCTCTTCGGGGTTTGTCCTCTGCAATGGGTTTGTCGACAGGAGTGGTTGGCCCGAGCAAATTTAAATCAATCTTTTTCTCCCTGTCAGTGCTAGAAAGGTCTTCCAGTGCTTTTACCTAAGTGTTCTGTTCATGTTAACAATTACTTTCTAAAAAAAAAAGAGCAAACCCCAAATTTGACCTGTTGATAGGGTGAAGCATAGTGCCTGAGCTGGCTTCTTTGCGCACAGCATAAAAAAATGCAACTCTGGTGTTTTGGGGTGGTGTTTTTTCACAGCATATACGGTTCCCATAAGACAGAATGCTTCAGGAACCATTAGGAATTGGGTGGTGCATTTTTATAAGGCTCAGCGTACACAGCTGGTAGTATGTGGGAAAAGAATGAAATCCCCAAAACCATCGTCATATAGCCAATCTAATAGCCAGGAGTCCTCGGTATGAAACTGTCTCTAAAAGAGGGCTAACAGCTGCACCTTGTGGGCTTGAAATGCCTTGCAGAGATTAAGGAAAGAAGCCCTTTGTCATGAAACTGTCTTTCATTAACTGACATTCAGAAATTATTGGCAGGGCTTTGTCTTGTCAGAATAGATCTTTATTTTGGGGTACTAAAGACGAGGGCACGTTTACAGTGATGACTATGTAGAGAGAGTATTATTTAAGGATTTATATTCATTTGCATGTCAGATTAAGGTCCTATGCCATTCCCCGTGTGAATTAAGCACAGATAGCAGTTATGAGAGTTATGAGCTTTTCTGATGGATTTCTATGTTGAATTGCAGTGAAATCTTATATTATCAGATAACCCATACATTAATATCCTTTTGTATTTGGAATGGATATAAAAATAGATATCACATTGTATATGCATTTGCACCGTATTCACACAGATTCCTATTTCAAAGAAATTAAAGGTCATTCTAACTCAATAGGCAGTAAAGTTTACAATTTGTAAGACAAAGCAGGGATGCATATCTTTAATGTTACCAGTCTCCTTGGAGAATGGTGCTTCATCTCCTATGACTCAGGCAGCAGACGGTGTGGATCCAGATTCCCGTGCCACACCCCACCACCCCAATTTTGGCGTGCAAACTGTGTGACAGTGCCTTGGCAGAGCTGTCTCTCTCGCAGTGGAGGCTTATGAGACTTGATGAGGAACTGGGAGCCACCAGAGCAGTCATCCCAACTCTGGTGAGAGCAGGTCTGGGGTGGTGTGAGCCAGCTGGGCTGTCCTCCCTGCCACGCTGCTGGACTGCAGCAGCAAGGTGGACCTGGACATTTGGAGCAAGTTCTTGCCCCCGACGGCCTGCCCAGCCCTCTGCAAAGTGTCATCACCCACGTCAGGAGTGTGCAGAATGTTGGTGAATTTGTTCCTGAAAATCTGCAGTACACCAAACCAGTATATCAACATAGACCAATTTTAATCATAGAATCATAGTATGGTTTGAGCAGAACGGGACCTTTGAAGATCGTCTAGTCCAACCCCCCTACCCTGGGCAGGGACATGGAGCACTGGAGCGAGCTGCCCAGGGAAGTGGTTGAGTCACCACCCCTGGAGGTATTTAAAAGACATGTAGACGTGGTGCTTAGGGACGTGGTTTAGTGGTAGGCTCGGCAGTGTGAGGTTAACGGTTGGACTCGATGATCTTAAGGGTCATTTCCAACCTAAATGATTCTGTGATCTTTCACTAGCTCAGGTTGCTCAAAGCCCCATCCAACCTGACCTTGAACACTTCCAATGGTGGGCCAGCCAGAACTACTCCGTGCGGCCGGTTCCAGCAGACTGACTGCACTGAGCTGCAAAGTGCCAGGTGCAAGTGCTGCTTTGTAGGCGTCAGACCTCTTGTCCAGGCATAGGATGGAGCTGTTCCCCAAATCCCGCTTCATCAGTCAGAGCCCATGGGCTCATTTCCTCAGTCCCAGGGCCTGGCTCTTGCTCCCAGCCACTGTCCATCCCCATCCCGTGCCCAGTCCCTGCAGCAGGGGTGGGGGGAGCACCCCTCGCTCTTCCATGCCTGCTCATGCTGGTCCCTCTCCTGCTCTGTGCCCCCCCCAGCTCCGCTTCAGCCCCGTTTCCTGCAGATTTTCCGCAGGGCAACCGCTGTCTTGTGCAATACTTCGGTAAGGAAAGAAAATTTCTGTGAAGGAAGTGGATTTTCAGCTGTTTGACTTCACATTGAGAAGAATGATTAAAATGTGAAAATAATGTCCAGCCGGAGGGTAATGGGGTGTGCTGATGGTATGAGATAGGCTTCATGGTATTTCAGTGAAAGGTTAGCTCTTGCCAGTAAAATGTGCTAGTGAGAAAAGGAAATAAAATGCTCCTGCATCCCCAGATGTGAGTGACCGTAGGGTTTATAACCGCGGTCAGGGCTTTTTTGGTTCTGACTGATGATAGTAAGAGACTGTCATGACCCCGCTACTTTGCAAGATCTGGATTTAAAGTGTCAATGTATCACTTTTTCATAATATTGCGACTGTTCCCCAAAACTTCCTTGAGGTGTTCTTCATGGCTGCTTTGGCAATTTTTTGTATCAGCTAAGATGATTGATTAAAAATAGAACAACTGTCTTAAAGTTATCCCATGGCTCAGTTCTTCTGCTGAATTGGTCCTGCCTGGTCTCCTGTCCTTGCTATATAAATTATCCTGGGAGGAGGAGGTGTGCTTGCGAGAGGCGTGTGGCAAGGGACCCTTCACCAGATATTGAGGAAAATTAATGCTGAGCTGATAAGCCCAAACATACAGAGCAGAAACCTCATTATAATTATTCTCTTCCAGTGTAGCACAGAACATATCTGAAATCATATTAATAAAAAGATTTTACAGAATTGTTCATGCCCAGATTGAAACAGATTATTCATTTTTAATATTTCTTTTGGGTGACAACCTTCAAAAGCAAACAAGTTTTGACAAAAACTGTTCAGCAGATGTCTTTGTATTTATGTATTGGAATATGGTGAAAATTGCAAACTAATTATTAAATACAAAGTAGTCCTTGTCTCTAATATTATGTTTTAAAAATAAATCATGTTATTACAGAAGACATGAATATTTGGTGCCCCCAATGTCCCTGGGTTTGCAATTGTTTAATACTACATGTTATGATTTCCTCTCTATTTGTGATGTGAACATTTTATTACTTTGGCCTAAATGGTAAAAAGTAAATACATCCCCAGCTGGTGTTGATTGCTAGGGAGTGAAAACTGGCAGCCCAGCCTGCCATTCACAAACGTCTTCACGCTTAGACCTCAGAACTGCTTTGCTAAAACAGGTTAAGAGTGAATAAACCCTTCGCATCTCACCAGCTAGGTAAGTATTGCTGCAGAGGACATCCGACCTGAGTGAGAGGTTCAAAAGAGCTTCTGTCTTCTGGTTTTGGTGTGGTACTGCCCACTTGCCATCTGGGATGGGCACTTTCTTAACTTTCAAGAGGTACTACCCCTTGCAAAATAGTATTTAACATTGAAACTGAGAGGTTTTATCCATCCTGTTGATATTTCAAGTTCTGCTTAGCAAATCTTTGATTGCAGACAGCTGTGATTCACACTGCTGTGCCAGGCTGTGGGCGAGGGGGAGAGCCATCTCCTGGTGCAGGCTCTTCGTGGTCTGCCTGGTCCTGGGCGCTTGTGGTCTCGGGGGGCTTGTGCACATTTTTTCTGTTACCACTTCTGTGAGCGAGATGCAAACCAGCCTCAGGAGTCCTGAAGTTTTGTGATAGATTTGAGATGATGTCCCACTCTTTCCCCAGGGAGTTCCTCATCCCACGGGATGTCCCTGGTCGCACTGGAGTTTGCTGGGTCCGTGTTTAGGTGCTGGCTTTTCCCAACATCTCATTTGGACACTGTGTCTGATTGCATAAGTCGATCCACAGGGCTGGTCAATGTCTCTGTTCATGCTGCCACTTGGAAAGGGTTTTTTTAAATACCAGTCTGGCCGGCTCAGCAGGGTCACCTGGAAGGGGTGAGTTGGGCTGTCATCAGCCCAAGTACTCATTGGAAGTAAAACTGTCTGTGAATAATGGTGCTTACAAAGCACTCGGCGCTACCCCTGTCCTGCCTTGGATGGCTGGTCTGGGTTTTTCAGTATCACTTCTTCAAAATAAAAAATAACTGGATGTACCCCTCCACCATTTATATCTTTAAACTATTGTTATTTAAAAAATAGGAAAGTTTACTATCAATTAAACAGCTATGTGGTTCCTAAAGCAGATGTCAGTATTTTCCCTGGGAGGACTGCAGGAGGGGATTAAAATATTTGTACATCCAGAAGAGGTTTAATATTAATTCTGAGTTGTTGCACTATAGGCAGAAATAAAAATTGCAATTTTTTTCGTGTGTGAACCTCAGTTGCTGTATATTGTAAATCCTGCAAGTCTGCTTCTTTTACATGGCATTTGTACAACACACTGCCTTCATGCAGTAACTTCTGATTTACATGTTTGTGGAAGCCAAATCTGTTGAGACTAACAGATTTATAAAATGCTATCTATTCCTATTGGAGAGCGATACATGAAATCATCATAGCATGCATGGGTTTTTCTGAATGGCCTGTTTTAATGCTGCTTGCATGAGAGGCTTTCTCTACTTGCTAACTCAGCTGACCTCTCTGGTCACCTCCACCTTTCTCTTGCAGTTGAGCTTTGTGAAGAGACAGAGCCATTATAAAATGAATTTCAGTGTAACAGAAGGCAGATATGTAATTACAGCTATATTTTGTTTTATTTTCCAGCTGTAAAGTGTGGTGGGTTTGCTTTTTTTTTTTTTTTTTCTTTTTTTTTTTTTTCTGAGGAGATCCAAACAGAAGGGATGACATATTTTGGCAATGAGATTTGGTGGTGATTTGTTGTGCCAGCTGAGAACAAGTGCATACTGCAAGTTTAACAGGACAAGTTGAGTTTAATAATTGGTTTATTGGAATATTCTGATACTTTTGTAGCAAGCAGGCAGCAGGCCTGCTGTGGGCTCCGACAGCACTTTGTCTCTGCGTGCTTTCTTGAGAACTGAGGAAGGATGTCTTTGGTCTGTGATACCATTTAAAGCAAGCTTGGTCATGTATGTGTAGTGTATTGGTTACGTGTGTGTAATGTCTTACAGGATGGAGCAACTAGCTGCTGAGGGGACTAGGAGGAGGATGGGGCACTTCTCGTGGTTTTTTCTTCCTTTGTTCCCTTGTTCAAATTTCAGTTGAAACAGAAGTTCAGTCCAGGAGTGAGCAAGCGACTGCTGTGCAGCTATTTGAGAAGTCCTGAGCAGCTCAGTGCTTTGTGCTGCCTCTGGGAGTTAAAAACGCTCCATATCTTTCAAAAGCAAACCCTGTCTGCCTTTTTGAGAGACTGCAAGTACTGGCTCTCCGTCTCGTTCTGGCTGGTCCAGAGTGTATATCCATAAACCTGTCTCTATTGGTCTCAGAAGAGAAGCTGAAGTGCCTGCCTTGTGGATCACCCTGGTTTCTCATTGTTGTAGAGGATTTCTTTTTTTTTTTATTATTTTTATAGAAAACATGCGTATAGCACATTAGCTAGTCAGGAAGCAGAAATGTATGCAACCTCTCCAAATCAAACCTTTTCAATGAGAAAAGGATAGGCTTTGGTATCCAAGCTTTCAGTTCAATTGTCCTAAAAGCACTAGATGTTTTGGAAAAAAAAAATTAAATAGATTTATTATTCTACCACGATTTATTTGAATTAAAATTTCCAATTTGGGGGGGGAAAGTGCATGATTTCATTTTCTAAATGATATTGAAAGATTCCTTGTGACCTGAAAAGAGACCAAGAAATAATAAAACATTTTCCTGTCTTTCATTTGGTCCTTTTTTAGGACACTAAGAGATGGCAGGTGGAGAAAGTCTGATAAAACACCTTGTGCATTGGCACAGAAACAACATAAAGCCTTTCAGACATCCTTATTCTGAAAATTAATTATTTTCAACTGTTAAAGTGGAAACACAATATAATGATGCTTCCAGGTCTGCTGTTAAAATGCATCACTTCTATTTATCCACTCCAGCCCAGGTTCAGGATTGCAGCTGAGTGTGTGCTTAGCAGTAACCACTTTAGTCGTCAAATGCGACAGCTCAGAGATTTATGTTCAGGCACGTTCTCGCCTGCTTGTTGTGGTAGGATCCCAAGTGGCATTGTAGTTTCGCAGCGCAGAAGAGCAAAGTGTTGGCATCAGGAGGTTTGAGAGGACTCACTGTGCTGCCAACTGCTTTCCCAAGTTTCCTAAAGCCCTGAGGCAGGAAGGAGACGGGCCAGGAGACCTCTTCTCCAGCAAGTCCGTACAGCGCGCTCTCGCCAGGAGCTGTGCCGTTCAGGGCACGGTTGTGTTATCACAGGTAAGAAGTAGTTTATAGAAGTGTTTCGTTGAGAGCGAAATTGTAGCCTCAGCAGTTGTGCGGCATTACTGAGGAGAGTGTGATCTCTGGCAGAGAGAGACCTTTATCATCCAGCGAACTTTTGATTCTGCGTTTCCTTGTCATTCGTTATTTCTTGTTGTTCCCATCTTCAGTCAAACGTACCTTTGTTTGTTGTCCAAGACGTCATGCACCAGCATGACAGCTGTGCACAGTGTGTTTAGCCGTCAGGAAGAAAGACGTGAGGAAGGATGCCCTTGAGAGAGAGCCATTTTGAGATCCCTCTCCCTGAGTGCAGCCGCAGTTCCATCTGCAGTGCCCAGGCGGTCTGTCCAGTGCAATCCCTCTCCCATGCTGTTGTCTCTCTCTGTTAACAGCCTTGGCAGCTGAGATCCCTAACCCATGCACCGTTTTGCCCCTTACTTTCCCTCTGGGCATAGACCTGAGAATAACATCCTTTTGTTGCCTTTTCATCCTTTCAGAGCATGTCCAGATGTATTGACTCTTTCTTCTTATGCTGTCCCTAGGTCAGAGTCTTCCGCACGCACCCTCTCTGCAGCTATTTCAGGGCTGCTCGGGGGGTTCACGGCTGAGATGCCTGGACTCCAGCACTCCCAGCTGCACATCCAGGCGGGCTCTCCAGGCAGCCCAAATCAGCGGAGCATCACCTGCCAGTCACCGTGGTGGATGCCTGCTCCCTTGGCTGTCACTGTTCTTGACGCCGGAGCCTGGTTCCCCTCCATGAGCTGGCAGAGGCTGTCCTGGTCCTCAGCGCATCTTCACACAGGCAGCAGTGTTGCCCACAGTCAGCTGGCGAGGACACGCAGGGGGAGAGGTGCAGGACAAGAACGTCCCTCTGCCATTTCAGCTTCGCAGCTTCTCCCCAGCTTCCCTTACCCTGTCCTCCCCTTCCCTGATTTTGGAAATTGAAGAGGAGCGTAACACACACTGGTGTGTTCCCACCACTGTTTTAGGCACCAATCCAAAACACAGCACCCTACAGGCCGCTATGAAGAAAATTAACTCCATCCCAGCCAGAGTGTTTGTGCGGGGATGCTGGCAGCTGGTCACATCTGGGCCCCAGCCTGCTGCGAGGCTGTCCGTGGGCAAGGCTGGGCACCCTGGGCACCCAGGCAGGTAGAAAGCACTAACAGCTGATTTTCCAACACCAGGTCGCAGGTGCAGTGAGCAGTGCTGGGTCCTGGAGACAGTGGTGCAGTACAAAGGTGTACAGGAGCTGCTGTACATTACCGTGAGCTAGGATGCCATGCAAAGAGGTGGCAAGGGTAGAAAGAGCAGCCCTGTGTTGTATTCAGTCACATCCCTTATAGGAAGGAGGTTTGCTATGCAGTACTCCCCCATCACATACACTTTTTTTTAATAGGCAGAGGGGAGGTATAGAGCAACCACCTGCTCCCAGACTGTAAACCCCTGTGCATGTGGAGGGTGGGCACTCACCACAGGTCGTGAGCTGACCCCTGTGAATAATCTCTCACCAATGCAGACAAGAGATTTGCTCGTTTGTACCTGATCCTATATTTTTATTTGGGAGTTTAAACTGGGAAAGAGCTACAGGATTTTTCTGATGTATGACTGTATGTAAATTGCCATGGTAACCGCCACATTTCATCTGCTCAGGGCGTTTTCCTAAATTCTGCAAGAAGCTGTAGCTGTGTTTATTTATGCAGCTCAAAGTCAAGTTTCATTAAGCCGCTAGCTGTTTTGTTTTTTCAGCATCTCTTTTCCTTTCCTTACCAGTATCCCTTTTAGCTCTGCATTTTTCTTTTCGTTTCCAAATATGAGTGTTGTTTTGCAGCACAGGCCCTTATCTGTACCAGACCCCCCTTTTAATTACAAGAGCAATCATAACCTAGAACAACTCTTCCTTGACACAGAAAGAGCAGAGGAGCACTGAAGGAGTTGTCATCATTTAGCTCACTTAACCTCGTTTGGGAATTTTGAAGTCTGTGGAGTTCCAGGTCAAAGATCCTGAGTTCTCACAGTCTCATGAAATTATTTATTATTAAATGAACATAAATCTTTTGGCTTGGACTACTTTGCTGTAGCGTATAGAGTAGCATTGTGTCTTTCAGGGGCTCGGTGCTGCTAGGGATTTTAATACTAAGTCAGGATTCTTCTACTTTTCGGTCCCTTGTCTCATATGAGGTCATCTGTAACAGCAGAGCTCAAATTCAAATTCAGAAAAGCATTTAGGAGAATGTTAAGTATACTTAGGTATTAAATCCTGAATTATCTTTGAAGTAACTACCTTAATTCAGATCTAGAAGCTGCTTAGTGGACCCCAGGGCATCAGCAGATAACTCATTTTGCAATAAAAACCATGGTTAGATGAAGTTCCTTTATTTGCTCTCCATATGCTGTGGAGTCTAGTGATACTTGCTTCCTTAATTTCTCCAGTGTCTTCAGACAGAGTTATTTAGGGACCTGTGGAGATCATCTAGTCCAGGCATCTGCTTAAAGCAAGGCTAAACTCAAAATTTGATCAGGATGCTCAAGGCCTTGTCCCAGTGAGTTTCGAGCATCGCCAAGGATGGAGACTTCTCCACATGGGCAGGCCCTTGTTCCAGGGCTGGGCCTTTCCCATCATGAGCCAGTTGGGCATTGGCACGGGCAGTGAGATTGGTCCTCAGCCTTGCCTCCAAGGCAAACAAGACAACTCCCCTGGCACTCCCCCATGTGCCATTTGCAGCCCCCAGCCATCTTCATCACCCTCCACTGGGTCACGGCACTATGTCAATGGTTCTCTTGTATAAGGGTCCAGAGCCGGACCCAGTGTTACAGGTGCAGCGTTGACTCAAGGCCAGTCAGATACAGAGGAGTTATATTGCCTTTCATCTCAGCTGTCCTCCTTCCAGGGCAGTGTTTAAAATGTCTTGTCAGGGTGAGACGAGCAAAACATGAATGTTTCTACATTTTGCTGTCTTTTAAAACACTGGGGGAGTCAGCATCTCCCTGGCTCAGTGCAGATGTCAGGGGGGGAAGCAAAGCACGCCCCGAGGGACAGCGTCCTTATCCTGCACCTAGCTAGCTCGCGTGGGCTGCCATGTCGTCTTGGCATGGCCCTGCTGTGTTGGGTAGGCATGCCCTAAGGAGGTGAAACAAATGGCATTACTGCTCCATGAGCAAGAAGTATTTCTTTTCATTTAGGCTGTGTACTATAGCTTCAAATCACAGCTGTGCATTCGGAGAGTATGGAGTGTGAAGGGTAAAAACTCTGGTATCTTGATCGAAGAACAGCTGTGACACTGCAAAAACTGCGTATTTCCTAAAGAACCTGGGAAGCAAAGAGCCTTCTAGTTTCCCTGCTCACTGTCAAAAAGTGTTGATAATTATGTGTTGAAAGTAATGAACTTCACAGTATCGCAGGGACCATGGATTACATGCAAATTGCAAACATAATATTTTAATGACAACAATCCTAGATGTTGTCTAGTTTCTCCTTAAGTCAGAAGGATTTCCATTGACTTCCTGTGAAGGTTTTGTGTTATGAGTGTCTGCTGTTAGTGTATTGAGTTGACGGTTATTTTTTATGTGGTATTTTTTATGGAGTTTTAGCTAAGAAATGCCAGATTCCTTTATTTCTTTCCATCAGTGACATTTTATGTCCATTAATGATACATCTAAACTAGAGAAATAGAAATGAGAGCAAATTGTATTGTTAAACAAAAGTTGGTTTAGCTATCAGGAATATGCAGACATGTCTGCAAAACTCCACTGAAATTCAACAAGTAATTAAGCTTATCTCCTCAAACATAGGACACTATTATTAGCAAAGCATTTAATTAGCCATCCATTGTAATAGAGCTGAAAGCCAAATACCTCATCTGGCATTTCCCAAGTAGCCTGTCTGTAGTTCATAGAGTAACACTTCATGATTGTGTGCCACATAGAGACTGAATAAGATTTTGTTGCAGAAAGCTGCATCATAAACTTAATTGTATTATTATTATTACTAACCAAAAAAAGCGCACCTTTTTTAAAAAGATCATAAGACAAAATTAAACTGATCTGACTTCAGCCACAGAAAGAAGGGTCTAACAAATGCCCCAAGAAGGTGGAAAAGTAAAGTAAAACTTCAGGACGCTTTAAATTGGCCAATACCAACGTTCCTGCTTCTGCTCCAGCACAGCTGATGAATGAAAGAGGGGCTTAAGAAAAGGCTTTTGTGCCACATCCTCCAGATATTAGAACAATTCCAGACAGGATTAAGATGAATGGCAAGGAGAACTCGTGGAGGGATTGATATAGTAGGGTGCTGACTTCAACGCATGTCAGGAACGTGCTCTTGACTCCTTGTAATGCCAGGAGAGACAGGGTGCTGGCTCCTCTTAACGCAGAGCTCAGCACTTTGCAGAATTGGGTCTTCACCTACCACTTCAAGCGTATTGTCCTGAATCAGGCAAGCACATGACTATGAAATAAGATGTCTTCACCATTGCCTTCTTCCATGAGGTGAAAACAAGGATACCGATAGAGACAGGAATTCTCCTGCGGTTGCAAAAGCAGCACAGCCACCCCCAGTGGGAAGACTCCTGTCCTTTGGGTTTCACCAAGCCATCCTCAGTGTATTTTGTGTATGTGTCTGTCTCGCAGATCAAGGCTGAGGACACCGCAAGGCTCAGAGCTTGGCAGCGCTCCTCCCCATCTGGCTGTTGGGAGATCTCAGCTAATGCGACTAGGACTGCAGGGTGTCCCTCCCTTGCAAATGGGAATCCCCTTATTAGAAGATTGAGACTTACTTGCCTAGATTATGATCTGTCCAGGACAGGGAGTAACTCCATGCATGTATTTGTCAGCACCTAGCAAACAGCATCTAAAAATAAAACCAAGGCATCACTGACAGTAGCCCACAAATAAAAGATTTATTAATATGGATAAAAATGATTATTTTCATAGTATTTTCTCATAAATTAGCCAAAATAACTGGCTTAATATAAATTCCCCATATATATTAATAATCTGCTTTTATTCAATAGCATGATAACACTACTTATAGGAGAAAATATGAAAACTGAAATTCATTAGGGAAATATTTTGCACTACAGTTAGATCTGATGCTGTTCAATGTGGGGTTTCAATTTGTTTAATTCACGTTGATGTGTAGGCAAAACTGCAAAACAAGAAAAATACAAGCATACATTTACTATTAGTTACATTGCTTGTTCATGCATACTTTAGCTAAAATCTTTGTACCATATATTTTCAGATTCTTTTTGTGTGTCCCTAATCAAATATTCATGGTTATATTCTCACTTACTGTATGTTCTCTCTGCTTATGGAAGGATTCTGAAGCCTACCTTGAAGTAAACACAGAGAATAAGGCATATGTTCAGCCCAAACGTTGGTCTTGCTTATGCACATATGGACTCTGTAGCAACAACTACAACCAGCTACATACATGAAATTCAAAGGACAGATGCTGCTTAGGCACAACATTAGCAATGTGAAGCTATTGGACTTTCCAGGACTGATACACATCACATTAAGAACATGTGCAGTCCTCATTTCTCATTTCAGCTAGCAAATGAGAAAATGCTATTTACCCAAGAGGACAGATCAGCACAGAAAACACCATAGTCTAGATCCAATTTAGCAGGAAATTATGTCCATTGGGTTCAAAGGAGTAGCACTGCGTTTCAGCTGAGGGGAGGTCTTCAATAAAATATTATGTTCAGCTTTCATTCTTCTTTTCTTATTGGGGAAGAAGCACAAAAGCAAGTACCTTAGGATATAGTCCAAACATTTAATTCTGTTTATTTCATTATTAAGGAGTAATAAATATCATTAATATTGCCTTTTGCAGTAATAAAACTGTAAAAATTTACTAATATGTGATTAGTTTTTTTGTCAATGTAATAGAAAAATATAATTTGGTGTACATCAAAGCAACTTCAGAAAGTATCACTGTGTTTGAACATGAGCCATTCTTAAAAAAGAATTCATAACATCTGACAAAATTATCTAGCTCCCCAACTTTGCCCGTGTTGGGCACTTGACTCTTACTCGTACAATCATTTTACTGTTTCGTACTCGTGTTCCTATATAGGTTGCCACTGTAAAAAAGAAGTAAATTTGTTAGTGCGGTTTATTATTTATTCAGCGCCCTAGGTAGAAAGAAAGAAAACTGACAAGATCCAACCTCACCTTCACTTTAATTCCTAGGGAAGGACATTTCATTATTTTTCCCCCTTTTGAAGTGCCAGGTCTCTGAAATCTCTTTTTAACGATACAGATGAAAAATAAATACGCAGAGGGAGGAGCGAGCGTGCAGAATTCGAAGAGCCCAAGACGTTTTGAGGCCGTGCCGTGCAGGGGGGTGGGAGCAGCATCTCGGCGTTGGAGGGTGTGCGTGCCGGGTCCCCGCGCTGGCTCTGGTTCAGCAGCCGGGCAGGACTTTCTCTCGTCGTCAATGAACCAGCTGTTACGGCAGATGATCGTGCTGAATTTCAGGTCATTTGATAACTAGGGCAGGCAGCCGTGTTTTGCAGTTCAGCTTGGGTGACATGTAGATTAAGAACTTCATCAGCAAGATGCGGAATTGCTCACGTCTCTCGGCTGGTTTGGGTGGGTTTGTGCTGGGGGTGGGGAGGGGGCGTTCAACCAGGTCCCGTCCTTGGCAGCCGGATGGCAAGCGCTGTCTCCTGCTTGCCACTTCTGCGCGTGAGGAAAGTGCGGGACATTGCTAGTTTTTTGGCTTTATTATGAATGACATTCAGAGTGGTTCTTATTTAGGCTATCACTTAAATCTGCAAGCTGTTTGCAGGCCTGGTAGGCTCTGCTCGGTAGTGTCAGCTGCTTCTTCCATGTGAATTGTGGTGCTGGCTTCCAGACTTGCAAAGAAATGCTTATACCCGTGTCAGGGAATGGCAAGGAAAGCTTCCCAGTTCCTTCAGTGGCTTGGCAATACCTGAGAGGGGACACGTAGGGAGGGGGGAGCCCATAAGGAGCTGTAGAGAGGAGCAGCCCAACCATGCTCCTTGCTCAAGCTGCTCAAACAAAAGTGGCAAGGCTTGTTCGGGGCTGGGGGAAGGGTTAATGTAAAATTCTGGGGAAAGCAGCTGGAAATATCACGGTAATTTTCTCAGCTTGGCAGGCTTTTAAGCTTTAATGGATTCCCAGAAGAGTCAAGCAGATCTTTGGTGTAAAGAAAGTGATAACCAATGATGCTAGATTCCTAGATTTTTAGAGTCAGAAGAAATCATAAAAGCCATCTACTCTAACCTCGGTTGTTCAAACCTACGGTGTTGTGCCTGCAAATTCTTTCCCGAGTACGTAATGCCCTGTTTGTGCTAGAAAGGCATAGTTTAGAAAGCACAGTCTTGATTTAATAACTGCGTGTGATAAAGAATCTGCCACTTCCTCAGTTAAGTTTTCCCAACTGGCTCATTAGCATCACTGGTAAATATACCAGGTCTGAAAGGATCCACCTTGCCTCTGAGAGCACAGAGCTCAGGCACCTGCCTTGCTGATGCTGATACATGGTTTCCGAACCGGACTGTCTGGTCATCTCAGCACCGGCAGGATGTGGCCAGCCTGCCCTCCGCCTGGGTGGATAGGCACAGAGTGGGGCTAAAAGAGCTTCAGCTGGGGAGCTGAAACAACGCTGGTGTAAGAAATGTGGGAAGAAAGGCAGGGCTGCAATAGATTTCAAGAAATAACCTTGAAGAGCCTTTTTGGTGTGAATAAGGCTGGTTTTAAGGCAATTTAGAAGGCTGTATCTGCCCGCTGTCCCCCCAAGCTTCTCCAAATGTGGTGAAAAGCTTCTACAATTTGAAATGGTAAAAATTTAAGGAGAATACAGAAGAGCAGGGCAGGAGGTATTTTGACAGAGACCAGGCTACTAAAGATGCCTGTCATATTAGAGGTGGCAGCTAAGACTTGTTTTCCATGTTTCAAAGTGAATACGCCCTTTAAGGCAAACCAGCTATTTTTAACTCTCATTCTGGGAAGTCATTTTTCCCTGCGCTGGGAGGGAAGATATGTGCCCTGTGTCACAGCTGTCTCCCAACCGCTTACCTTGCCAGCCTCCTTTCAGTAAGGAAAGCCAGACAATAGGACAGAAAGTTGGTCACCCAAGCTCAGTGTTTAATAAACCTCCGCTCCTCATTCCGTGGGGAAGGTATGGTAAGACAGAGCCAAACAGGTATTTATTACTCGCTACAAGGAGCATTTGCACGCCGTGCCCCCCCACAAGGCTCGCTCTGGCACACCCAACAGTGAGTCACCAGCGGTGAGCAG
The DNA here is from genome assembly GCF_964188355.1 of Buteo buteo. Lineage (NCBI taxonomy): Eukaryota > Metazoa > Chordata > Aves > Accipitriformes > Accipitridae > Buteo > Buteo buteo. The sequence continues at coordinate 14,172,266 of NC_134176.1, read as the reverse complement.
GATGGTGAGCCAAGATGCAGAATGATATTCTGTTTTCTAAACCCTCCCTGAATCTATGGGTATTTTGGTAGAGTTTATTAGACTCATCCCAGCTATATTTACAGGACTGAGAGTCTGGTGTGAAGTCTCACCCCGGCTCCTCCTGTAACCAGTGGGGAGACACACCACCAGGGAGGATTCATCCCTCTTTCAGATTGGCACTGATAGCTGAGGAGGTTTTGGGAGACTGGTGACATAACCAGAAGTTCACAAAGCTGAAGTATTTTTTAATTGTGCTTGCTAGCCTCTTTACAGGAGTTTGGGGCTTTTTCTTGGTTCTCAGGCTTTCTGCATCATAGGAAATGTACAACCCAGTCTCCCCCAAAATGCCTGTTCTTACTCTCAGGGAACAGAATGCACTTTCTGAACATTTTCAATTGAATCATAATCAATTTGCCAGTTCAAATTAATGAAAGTTGAGCCCTCTGAAAAGTATCGAATCCATGCCAGCACTTTCTTTATACCAAATGATCTTAATAGCAGGGTAGCATAGGCTTCAAAATTCCCCATCAGTTAAATTAATTGAAATTTTTTGTAAAAGACAATTTAGAAAGCAATATATTGTAATACAGGTATCTTACTAGTGACTATTTAATTGTTACCTTACTATGGGCTACTGACAGGCAGCAGCTTAAATAACTTGCAAGTGGGGCAACTGTCGTCAGAAATGACCTACCAGCCTTCGTCTTTCCTGTACAGCTATTTTGCCCCTAGCAGTACCCTGCAAAGAAAAGATATGTGAAGTGCAAGCATGTCTTTTAAAAATAGTTTAATTTAGTACCACAAACACTGGCATGATTTAATCATAGCATATTATTAGAGAATGGCATCAGTACAAGACGCTCCAACGCAGATACATTTCTGGTAGCTGTAATCGTTAACTTGAGTCAATGGGGGTTTTCTGGGCTCAGTCTGTGAGACTCGCATCTGGCTGGAATGCTTCTTGCTCTGTATTTCTTGGCAGAAACTTTCAGTCTTGCATCCTTTTTAAAATTTTTTGTAACTGGAAATATATATTAGGGTCTAGTTCTGAAATAGATGCTGTGCCAGGTGGGTCTTCTCACTCCTATGGGTGAGTCTTGGTTCAGGCACCTGAACCTGGGCTATCCCTATAAGAAATGAAGGTTACATGCTGTATTCCTAGGTTGGTCTCGCTTCCTTGTGCCGGTGTTGCAGACACTAAAATTTGGGAGAGGATCCATCAACTTGGAGTCCCAGCTCAGTTTGGGCTCATCCAACGTCTCCGTGCAGGGAGCAGCTCCAAGAGAGACAAAGCGTGGAGATGAGCGGGGTGCTTTCTCCCAGGTCTTAGCTCTGCTCCGTACAATCTTACTCGAACCAAATTGCTAGGGTATGTGAATGTGGTGCCTGCAGACTAACAGCCATCCCGCAAGCATCGTGTACTGGTGGGAAACACTTCAGCTCTCCTTGGCACGGTACCCAGGAGTCCTTTGGAAGCGATGATGGAAATGGAGGTTGAGAGCAGAGAAAGGCAATATAAAAAGTTAAGCCTGGTTCAGAGTAAGCGGCTTCTACAGGTGGAACAAAACATCTGACACGGATCCTCCGTAAAAGAAACCAGTTTCCATGTTCAGGACTACAATGATCTGGGCAATGGCATGACAATGGCTTTTTTAGTATATTTTGCCCAACTGAGGAACTTAAAAGTTCATTGTTTTTCTTGAGTGTTTTCCAGAGCTCTTTAGAGTACAGACCTTCTCAGAGTGCCAGTGGATAAAGACACTACTAAAATCATGGAACCAAGCACTCAGTTCACTTCATAGTGTTATTTCAGTTTTGGCACAGCCTCTGGCTTCTTAGCTGTCCAATGCGCTGTTGAGTGCCTCCCCAAGCATGGATAGTAGATATTAGGAATAAAAAAGGAAAGCAACCTTTTCAATTAAGGGCAAAATGTACAGAAAGTAAAATGACACAAGTTGTATCAGCTGCATATTGGCTCCTGTGCACACAGTCTCCACATATAATCAGTAGGTTCTCAAACAGATAATTACAGTCTTTCTGAAAAAGGCTTCATGTAGGAGAGCCACCTGCCTGCTACCACTTGCAGGATCAGAGCTGTCCTTTATTTTTACTGCTGTGAATTGTGGAATTACAGTTTTCTAACTTCTGTTAAAAAAAAGAAGCATTTTTCTAGCACATCTCCTTTCAGAGGACTGCTGCACCCGGTAAGCGCTGGGCATCAAGAGTGATTTGTCAGCTTTTGTTACAGACTCAGGAGTGATTTATATTTGTCAAAATGCAATTTGCACAATTGATTTCCTGCTGCAAGGATTACAGGTGCAGTTAGTTGAGGGGGTGTTTGCCTTCTAGCCAGCTGGTATTGGTTCATGCTCAAAATAGGGTCAAGGTTGTTTTTTGTACAGGAGTAAGACATGGTCAATTGAATTGTTACTTTAAATCTCTTTAGGTGCACAACATCTGCAAGTGCTCCTCATTCAGGAATGATCTGTCCTGCCACAGGCAAGCTGGCATGTAACCTTTGTGAAGGCAAGAGTCAAATAATGACAGTAAGAAATTATGAGGTTTCTTGGGGGGTGTATGCCCAGTACCACGTGCTGCACGGCAAAATATCACTTGTAAGTGACTTGCATACAGCTGGTGGCACGTGTACCACAGCTTAGGAATCCCAATACAGGTGTTATAAAAACATTTGGTCACAACGTTTTCGGCCATACCTGAATTTTTTTTTTCCAAACTTAGACCAAGGCTGATAGTGTCCAGCAAGTCGTAACTTTGTTTGTCCGAAGTAGGAGGCAGAGGTGGTGGCTCACGTCATACCCTCTGGGGCAGCTGCTTTCTCAGGTTCTTTAATTATTTTTCCTGCAGGCCATGCTGCAATTTCCCACTTCCGAGGGGTCGCTTTCTTGCTGATGTGATTGTGGATCCAGAGCTTCATTTCAGAGTCAGAAGTGATGGTGGAGTCCCTGAGGGAACCTGTTCCCGGTCCATATGTGCTCTCCTTGCAGATCGTCTAAAGCCATGCTGTGCCACTTACTCAGTCACATGGTGGCACTGGCTCTGCTGCCCCACTTTGTGTTTGAATGAGCTATTTAAAAGTATTGTGTTAATTCTAGGGTTAGGCGGAGGGAGAAGTAAGCATACCCACTCGCTTGTTGCATGGCAGACTTTGTTGGCAGGGTGTTTTCTATGCAGGTGGTAAGTCGGTAGAAGGATCTGCAGGAATTTGTTAATCTCTATTAGATCAGCCTGAGATTTGCACTTTAGCCTTGAAGGATATTTTTCAGCTTTTTATTAGTCATGAGCATATTTAACCCCTTAGACACCAACATCTTAGTATGTAAGAGGTAAGTGTTTAAGACAATATTAAAGAAAACACAGGGTAACATATAGTCTTGGCCAAGTAAGTCATTGAAAGAGCTAGATGTATTCTTCTGACAGAATGAAGTTGTACATCTCTGGGTTTACAGATTCCCTCATTAGTTTGGTGTATTGTTTTTAATCACCTTTTGAAAGAACAGGTGGTTCCAATGGTGGTGCAGGATAAGTCAGCACTTCAGAAGTCAGAGCTGATATTTTTACACCAGCCAGATGCTTCCCTTCATTGTGAGATATGGGAGGAAAGCACAGGAGAACAAAAGGGATTTGGAGTGTCCTCAAAACTGAAAATGCAATGGTTTGTTCATACCTTTTTCTCTCAAAAAACTGGAGTCCTGATGATAAAACGTAGTCTACAGTTTTATCACTATAATGCCAATTCTGTTCATTTAAACGTACTTCTGGATTTCCTGAAACCCTCAGAAAGTAATTACATAAGACCAATGGCATTGATGTATATGGGACCCTGAATTTACACTCAGATTTGAGTGTAATATTCCTGTTTGCTGATGTGCCTCTAATGACTTTATAAGCCAGCAAGCAGAAAACAATGAGCATATGCAGGTAGAATTTAGACCATCTGTGTGCCATAGTGAAAAAATAGTTTGATATTAACAGTTTTTGCTGTCTCAAATATTAATTAGTTAATACTTGGTTTGCTGCATCTGATAGTGGGGCATACCTGAGAGGTATCAATATTGTAGACTTAAAATGGGACATAAATAATTCATAGCAACAAGCATTAGAAAACACATGATAAGCAGCTTTGCTATTAGAATATCTACTTATCACTCAAACACTCTGAGTATGTTGTAGGAGGCGGGTACAGTGAGCAACCAACTACTTAGTTATGCTGAATATGTACTGTTTGAGAAGGATAGGAGTGGCTCTGATATATTGGCAGGTAGTTATGAACCTGTCTCCACTTGGGGTTTCACCTGCTCTAACCACAGGAAGAGCCTTATAGTTTTCGTTCAGCATACTCTAGAATTTAGATTTTAGATAAAAGACTTACCTGCAGAGTTCAGTGGGTCAAAACATTAATCAATCTAAATCAGAGTAGTGTCACTGAAGCTATATGCCCTAAACCAGCTATGAATTTCTTTGAGGAGAACAGGATTGGGCTGTGTGAAGTCACCAGCAGATGGAATAATGCAAAGGCAAGGAGAAGGGAAAGAAATGGATCAAAGGACTGGTGATAAGGCAAAGATATCAGGGCATAAATATTCTGTTTAGCCTCCTCATACAAACTGTCCATTAACTTCAACTGGATTGCCTTTGGGAGACCTGCCATCCTTAAATATAGAAGAGAAAAGTGGTTAGACAAAGTAGAAAAGGGAGAAAAGTGTTGGGATCAGAGGAGATCAGGAATGATGGGATGATGGAAAGAACTGAAAGACGGTAGATGGGGATTTTAAGCCATATATATTTATTTCTGAATCCAGCATGTTCATACTTGAATTTTAAGAGTAGTGCTTAAGATTCAACACTGGTGTAACCCCTTTGACTTCAGCAGCCACACCACCAGTGACCTTGATCCTGCATGTTCATTTGCAGTCTTTTTTTCCCCAGTTCAAACTAACTTTCTGCTTATTCACACTTTGCATTTATTCTAAGTACTTGCATGTAGGTGAACATATGGTGGTCTGATTGGGGCAGGAGGCAGAAAATGCAATTTCTTTCTGACCTTCATGGTTATTACGTGAAAGTCCAGACAATGAAGTCTGGCTTCAGACACCCTGAAGCATTGTGATAGGCGAGGAAGATGGTCCGATTAAATATTTAAGTGGCTGGGCCCACTTTGCTGCTGCAGCGGTGGATAGATTACACCTGGTGAAACCTGGTCTGCAGCGGGGTGGTCGGTAAGTGCCGGGCATGAGGAAGGTGCAGAGAGGAGTGCGCTGAGGAGGCTGCTGCCATACTATGGTCAGCAGGGAATGGATTTGGCACTGCTTCTGCCTCTGCCACTGTGACTGCATCATCCTGTGCCGAATGTCTTGTAGGTGATGGAAACCTCCCCGCTGCCTTGCACGCCCCATCCCTTGCATGCCATGCTCCGGCAGCAGCCATCCCGGGAAGGGGGAAGGGATGCTTGCTCCAGGGCGGTTTTGCGTGGAAATGTTCTGTGCTGCCATCCAGTTGTGCTGGGAAACCGCTTGCAGTTGTAGCTCATTGATGGATTGTTTGTCTTTCGCTTGCTTTTAATTCCAGCAGGCGGGCAGCAGGATGCTGAGATAATATTTGAAAGAAATGACCCATTAGGTTCAAATGACGCCGGCATTAGTCAGGGCTGTTAAATCAGGAGAAGTCATTACAGTGAGAATATGGGACAATGACTTCTGAATCAACGTGTTGGATTGCTTCTGTCTTTACTTGCTAATGAATAGCATCTGTACTCACAGAATAGATACTGGTTTAAAAAAATAGATATGAACAAGGGCATTTTATACCTGCTATAGTTATCTGGATATTTACCTATTGTTTTTCTCCGTAATGACCTGCCTGTGACTGTCAATTCCTGACAGCTTTTCTGGAAATAAGGATTTGCAGGGTTGTGTAGGGTTGGGCTATTAGGCTGAGGAGGATGGGTGGATTTACTATGGACTTTCCGAGTCAGCGGGACTTTTGCTTCCCTTAAGCAGAGAGCTTAGCTTTTGGTGTAGTGTGAATGGGATCAGGTGCTGTATTTGAATTTTTTTGTTTATCATCTGTTGAATTTATTAGACTTGTGAGTTTATTATCAAGGAGTACTACCCATTTCTAATGATGTTTTTTCATGTTTTTTCATAAATCCCCAAATATATCGCCATGTAGTCATGTTTCATAGAAAAGTCCTCTGCCTTCCAGCACTCTGTCCAGGCACGTGTCCCCATCCTAGTTGTCTTACAGCAGTCTTGAGATTTAAATCTTGGTAAAATGGATCTTGTCTGGATCTTAACTATTAACTAGATACCAACTGTGTGTTTATAATGTGGTGTTTTCTATGTGTACATGTTGCTCTAATGCACATATGGGGCCCTGCTGTTCTCCACATTGAGGAGAAGACTGCCCTGAAGAGTTTTCTGTCTCACCAGACAGAGAAAGAGGAAGGAGACACTTAAAAACTGAGAGACTTGCCTTGCAAGGTTATAGTGGAGTTGGGCCAAGAATAGACCGTGGTGCTCTAGGCGTCTTGGGTGCTGCACCAGGCTACACTAAGTATATATATTTTTCTGATCTAATGTGTTATAAGTCTTACTGTTAAACAAAACTAGAGATGATGTTTGACCAGCTAAGTGTGTAAATATCAGCTGATTGAACTCTTGTACATGCCAGTGGCTGGGTTCTTTTTCCCTGTGACTTCAGAGATTTTCAGAGATTCAATTTGTCCCCAAAAAGGATTGAATTCCTGCTTTTTATTTGATGTAAGGAATTGTAAGTATGAAGTGGCTATAAACAGGTATATGCATGTACTCATGTGCAAATACACACATGGTCACACGTAACTAAAGGAATATACTCAGTTTATATTTCACAGAACAGAGACATGGGACTTGGGACGTCAGTAGGAAAGTGCTTTCTGAGCTCAGCGATGCTCTGACTGCAGAGCACAAGGCCAGCGTTGCCACTGCTCCCTCCTCTGTTGGGACAGCAGCTGGCAAACTGTCACCAGAGCAAAACAATTCGTGTCCTCATTGAAACCAAATTCAGGAAAATATCTTTGCAATATAAGCCATATGTTTAGGTGGTGTGTATTGATTTACACCCCCGGCTTCTTTGGAGCATCTGCTGCCTGGGCTCTCGTGTTAACTGGACCCCAGTGCAGTGGCGGGGAGGGGTCAGCTTCTCAGTATGGCCAATGCTCTCAATTTTAACAAGAGTCTGATGATATCTGTTTTTTTTCTTAAAGCACCATTACCACCTGGAGGCACAAGATTATGAGCTAATCTTAAGCTTTATTGACAAGTTTCAAACCTGGATGTGCAGGAAAGTAGGCTTGGCACACATTCTAAAAAAACAATCCAAAAAAAGGAGGAAAAACCCCAAAAGAACTGAAGTGTTTGTGGGCTTGGTTTTATTTAATACTTTTTTTTAGCTACTCTCATGGTCCTGAGTTTTACGGATTGCTTTTTCACTTACGGCACTGATTGGCATCTTGTCCCATCATCTTCCCTGTACTTGTTCATAAAGCCAACAACATTGGAATCACACCCTTAGAAATTCAGCGACACCTTTTATTCCACCCACCCCCCAAAAAAAGAACTATTCCCATAGCTTTCTGTGCACACACCATTTTTCACAGAGTCAGTGGCAGTTCCCATAACAAAAGCAATCAGTCATCAACTAAGTAGGATGCTTACTTATCATGAAACTGCCTGCGGAAACAAGGCTGTTTCTCTACATGCAGCAGAGCCCCTGCATCAGCCCCTGCAAAGGAGGAAGGTGCTGACGGTCCCCCCGCTCGGTGCTGTGTGGCAGGTGGCTGCCTTATCTGCCTCTATTTCATTAGTGCATAATTGAGCGGTCGCTGAATTAGCTCTTCCTTGCTCAGAGCTCAGCGCAGCAAACAGAATCCCCCCGGGATGCTCCAATTCCACCTTTCCCAGCCCTGCACGGGGGTTTCCTGCGCTCGTCTTGCTGGCCGTACTCTCTGTTTCTTGGAAAGCCGGCGCTGCACGGGGTCGGGTCCTGTCCCAGCACCTTCCGTGGGCTCCGCAGTGCTGGGGCCTGATGCGGTTAGCTGTGGAGGCGTTGCCTTTCGCTTTGCTGCCATCCTGAAGGTCTGGTGCTTGAAGCACTTCCCTGGGAAGTGGGGAACCAAGGTTCAGCCACCTCCCCTGCCCAGGGGGAACTGCAGCTTTCATTTCCCACCTCCCCACACCCCGACGAGCTCGTGCTATTCTAGATCAGTGTGCGGTGTTTTTCTTCCTGTTAGAGCTGAGCTGCTGAGAGGAAAGTAATTCCCAGTTCTCATGCAATTCTTTCTTACATTTTACATTAATCATTCACCAGTTAAAATACAGGGAGTCCCAGACTAGACACGTGGACGTCCCACCCCTGTTCCATGCCCTAACCGTGGGGATGCAGTCCCACCACCCCAGGCTGCATTCTGTGGGAGATGCTCACCCCGATAGCCCTGGAGCCACCTCATTGTGAAAGGCCTCCTGTTTGCACAGTGTTTTTTAAAATTTCTTTTAAAGCTGGTTGTGCTGTCTTTTATGTGAGAGGTAACCCAAGCTGTGCTCCTGAGCTGAGGCACTGACACTGAGATAAATGCACCTGAGCCATGTCCTTCACATATTAAATATGAACCCTGCTGTCAGAGTGCAGTTGCTTACTGCAGGAGCTGCTTTAGCACCATCTCATCTTTATTGCATTCAGAATGAAAAAAATAAGTTTTTCTCCTCCAGCTCAACCGAGACACCAGCATGAAAAATTATCAAATGCTGTGCCAGTGCCATGACAGATAAACAGCCAGAATCAAATAATTGCCATCATATTTTATGCAAAATAATGGAATTAACAGCTTTAGCAGTAAAGTCAAAGGCTCACTGGTTTCATGTTGATGTGTTCAGTAGCACTTCTGGTGAATTGAAGATGATTTCTTTCTAATCATCTTGCAGCACTGGATCTTTACATGGCCTTTCTATTTGGTAACTCCTTTCTGGATCTCGTGTCTTCCATCCTGCTTAGTGCACATGCACAGCCATGTGGTTGTGCATGTAGGCACCCCTGCAATTGCATTTGTTGGTTTTCCTAAAAAAAAAAAAAAGAAAAAAAAGGGCTGTGCACAGTGCACACACCTGTACATATGTACTTGCAGGAGGTGTGAACTAGTGATAGGGTGGGGCACTCCCATGTTAAATACCAGGCTTGTTTTTCCAGCTCTGTCACTGTCCTTAAGTCTTATCTACATCAGAAAGTTTCAGCAGTGAATGTTAAATCCGTTTTTAGTTTAAATGAACAAACTGCATACAGGCCCTCTGTGCTCACACCCTTATTTCAGTTTAAGGAGGGCCTGTTTCATGTTAGATTAAAGTAATCTTACAGGTAAAAGATAAAAGTAAAGCAATAGCAATCTTGGGAATGGCACTTTTAAAAGCTTCTAAGTTGGAAGTTTCTATAATTTAGCTGAGAGTTGGTACCTGGATACACACTGCTCCTCACCCAGTGTAGTATAAGGTAAAATGAGGTTGTGTGAAACGTTGCTGGGACTGGTTTTAAGAGGATATGTTTTACTTTGCACTGCCACAGACTTGCAGCAGTGTTGGTCACCAAGGGACAAGGGAGGAGGGTAGAGAGAGTTTTCTGGCACAGAGCTGGAAATGCTCATTTCACTGCACTCTTCTTGCCTTAGGTCAAACCAAAACTAATTTGGTCTGCATCACAATAAGAGTGCCTTAGGTGACCTTTTGCATAGGTTTAACTGTGTTGGTAGCAAATCTCACCTGTAGGTAAATTGATGCAAACAAATTTTACTTGTGCAGACATGGTCTGGGTGTAATCAAGTCACTTAACTTCTGCCTCACAGCATTGGTGAAGCTTAATTAAGGCTGATAAAGTTCTTTGCAGTCTCAGAGGAAAGGTTTGGCCCATGTGTAAATGATGTTATAGAAGGTATTTAAAGTACTCTGTTAAAAATGCGGTGGAGGCACCCAGCCTGTGAATAACACTCTCTGAAACTTTCTATTTCAAGTTAATGTTTAATGGGAATGAGGCAAGCACTGCCTGAAAGGAGGCTTTGTGGCACTGTACCCAAACCCTCCCTTCGGTGGGTGTGCTCCCTCTCTCTCCCAGGGCGGTTTTGCTTGCCGTGATTCAAATGATCCAACAGGATCCTGTACGGAGCTGTCAGCGTTCTGTCACATAGTTAACAGCGCAACAAAACCTTAATGGCGTGAAAATTTTTCAAACTGAGCCACTAGTGACCCGTGGACAAAACCACCCCATTCGTCCGTCTGTCCGTGCTTTGCCTCAGCCCCTGCATCCCTGTCAGACAGACGCTCCCTCCCCACAGCACGCGTAGCGCCTGAGCTGTTGCACATCAACCGAGGCAGGACGTGCAGACTCCCAAATCCCCGGCGTGAAACGCTGTGCCAGCGTGGTAGCATGCGTGAGGGGCCCGTGGCTCTGCCGTGACGGGGCGCGGCGAGTGGGGTGGGGGATCCCTCTTCCCAGTCCTTTAACTCGCCGTGGAAATTTAGGTCTGCGTGACCTGCCCTGTCATCCAACTCTGGCTGTACTAGCTTGGGCCCCAGAAGTAGTGTAGGCACCCTGCTTTATCTATGTGCTTTATCTAGGCTAATTAGATCGGCGCTTTGTCCAGGGTAATTGTCTCTGCTAATGAGTTTGAGCGCACTAGCGAAGGGACGTTGCTCCCTCGGTGGGCGCTGCCTGGTGGCACGTGGCCGTGGCGGGACGCCTGCCGAACACGCCATCCCCGCCAGGACAGGCCGACGGGGCCGAGAGCCGGTGGAGGAGGTCCTCAGGGTAAAGGCAGACGTTCCGAGTGCTGACAGAGTCTCGGCGGCGGCGTGATTGCCCAACGGCAGCAAGAGAGCTAAAATGACAGCCAGGCTGTGGACGGGGGCAAGAGGTGGTGTGAGGGGACACAGATAACTTCCCTCTCCGGCCGGAGCGGGGCCGGGGCCCACTGGGTTTCCCACCCGCGGCGCAAGGCTGGTCTGCCTGTGGGGCACGCGGGGTGGGGGGGATCGGGCATCAGCAGGGCCGGGAGCGAGGAACCCCCCCAGCCGTGCGGGGGTGAAGAGGAGAGGTGATGGTGAAGACGGTAAAACGCACCCTCCAGCCGAGTGCCGGCGTGGGTCTGCAGGGTGGCCCCAGGAGCTGGCAGCAGCTCGGCCGGGGCTCCCTCCCTCCCCAGTGCCCCGGCCCAGGCTGTACCTGACTGGGGACGCTGGGATTAGCATTGGTCAGAAGTGCTTTTGGCAACTGACGGGCTTTTTTCTTTCAGAAAATGCCAAATTACTTAAAAGATACTTCTGTGGGAAAGAAAAGCTTTGCAGGAGCTTGTAATCTGGAATGATTTTTTTCTGTTTTGGTCAGGATAAACAAGTGTTTATGTCACATTCCCAGGATATAAGTGATGGTGGGTCAGACCTGGTGCCTGAACCTGAGTCTTCTGAAATCCAAGTATGTGCTGAAACCATCAATCAATGAGGGAGAGCTGTCTGTCTGTTTCTCACCTCTTTTCCTCCCATAGACTGCTGTGGTTTTTTTCACACAAAATCATCACGTTCTGTTCATATGCAGAACAAAAATTTTCAGTTTCATAAATGTAAAGCCCAGATATATTTCTTATTCAGCTCTGACTCTGGACCCTTTCTTTAGCCCACCACATTCATCACACCGGTCCATAAGCACCATGGAGGCTATAGGGGTTGCAGAAACCCCACCTGGGGGCTGCTTTCAGTGTGTGTAATGAATAAAAGATCTGTAAGTGGGTTAGACTAGACCTTCTGTATTGAAGAAGCACAAAATCCTGGTTGCTCAGGGAAATGGGCCTAGTTTTGCTACTTTCTTGAATGCATGCAGTCAGTGGTGCTTGCAGTTGTAGCATAAGTAAAAGAGGAAAAAGAAACCCTGCTTGCAGCTGCCCCAGCAGGAGAGAAATGATGACATTGCTCCTGCTTGCTTGTGCCTTCCCACCAGCTATGCCAGAGTAGAAGCTGGAGCATAGGTTTTCCTTCAGTAACAGCTTTGGCCCTATTCTGTGGCTGGCTGTGGGTCCAGATGCGGACATCTCCGAGCAGTAGCAGGGTGCAGTGGTGCAGGAGCGGCCACCAGCATATGGAGACAATTGCACCCACTGCAAAGCAGCGCCCTATGCCAGGAGTTCCCCATCGCCGTCTTTAGGGACAGCTGGGGAACGACAGAGTGGGTGCTGGCATGGCTGAGTGGGAGGAGAAAAAGCAAACATGGAAAACATCCGTGTGCTCCCACAATCTGCCTTGAGCTGAATCACAAGATGCTTATACAAAAACGCAGTTAATTATTACAAAGCAACGAAGCGAGGAAACAGACATTCACAGCGTATCTCCTGCATTAAGTAGTTGCTAAAAATGTAGATCGCAACAGCTGTGAAGCTGCAAACGGATCAGTAGCAAACCTATCTCTCCTGGTTATTGTGCTAAGCACTCTTCTCTGTGAGGCTGTTCCCAAAGCTGCCAGGGTTGGAAGCAGCTCGCACAGCAACTCGAGAAGCATGTTTAAATGAGGATGCCATGACCAAGAGCACTTAACCGTTCATGTCTGCTCAGGTCTGAGAAATACCTAAAAATGTGGAGAGGAGATGAACCTAGCAATCTGCTTGAATTTAACAAACCCTCAGTCAAACCGGTGTCTGCTGTATGTGCACTGCAGAGCATACACATACAGAACCAAGTGTAAAAATAATCCCTGCCTGGATTATTAAATCTGGACTGGGGTCGGGGGGAGATCTAGCAGAATTTATGTTTCTGGCAATGAACAGACCTGAAAGCTTGGGTTGGAGTTTTAAGTGTATTGGCCACCTTCAGGCAAAATCTTGGTTGCCAAAGCAGGGTGCATCTAACCTTTTTCTTTATAAAGGGTTTGCAAATTAAGGTTTCATATTACTATAGAAAAATTATTGGTTTGAATAAGATCACAAGCAGGATGCCAGATGATAGAATTATTTCTTATGGTTGCAAGTAACTCAAGCAAAACAACAACCAGTGCCAAATAGAACCAGTGTGTTTCCCCACTGTGGCAAGAAGAGCTGTAACCCCCCTGGCAGCAAAAGGTGTGACTGTCCTGAACACCCTGTTATCTCAGGACAACTCCGCATACAGCTTTCCTCAAACTCTTTTCCAACAGCTTCCAATCAATACAAGCCTCTGCAGGAACACAAAACAGGTATCCCTGTTCCCACAGGCTGTGATTGACTTCTGCAGCTGATCTAGGCTTTTCCTTAGGCAGTATTATCTTACCAACTTTTACTCCACTGCTTCTTGTTCTACTCAGGAGAGAGGACAAGCTACCTATTATAGCTTCATCCTCCTCTTCTGTTCATGCTTGCTTTTTTCTGTCTCCCAACTTTTTTAGGGTACTTCACTTTTAAAGCACTTTGAGAAGAAAATTGTGATAAACAAAACTAATGTGCAGAAGAGAACATTAAAAATATCTTAAGATTCAGTATGAAGGGAAGACAGTTCATTTCTTTAATGTCTCACTGCTGGTCACTAGTAAAACAGAACAAAAATGAGTTTGGAAAAGATTTGAATAAATGAATGATGTTTTGCTGCAGTGTGTTGGTTTAAGTAAGAAATCTAAACCTGCAAAAGAGAGGAATTAGTCATTACACAGAAAACACTAATTGTTTCATCTCTCAAGACATCAGAGAGAATTAAGGTATTTGGGGGGGCTGTGCAGTCATGTAGCCTTTGCATCTGAAAAGTTGTTTGGCTTTTTAAATTAATGTGCAAATAAAAATATCTGAAAACTTGTCACCACTTAACACAAAGAGTTTTTGAATGTTGATTATTTACTGAGTCAGGCCTGAAGTAGCTTCTTTCCTTCTGATCTTTTTTCTCTTGTTTTTGACTGCCAAAAGAGGAGGGCATTTCTATAGAAACTATGAAGAAATTGGCAATTTCAAAACATAATTAGGAGCTTTATATGCTTCATTGTAAGGACATTTCACACTATGGCCAAATAATAAGAACAAAATCCTGCCAACTGAAACAATCAGCTGGGGTTCTTAATGTAAAAAAAAAAAAAAGGAACTGTTAATGCATGGAGCTCCTCTCTGAATAAGGGAGTGAAATTAAGTTATTTCATTGAAGTGGGGGAAAAATTTTCCAGTAGCATTGTCTGAATTGACTTGTGGTCTGCCCTGGGAATATATCAGGTATTTGCTGTACCACAGACAAATTTTTTAAAGCCAGTGTTCATTTTGCAACCACGTTTTGCAACCACGTATTGCAATCAAAAGCTGTGCATTTAGTTTCAAGTGTGGTCTAAATCCTGCAAGCATACACATACATACCAGAAAACATAAGTAAACTCATTGAATTTACTAGGACTCCTTCATGCTGAAAATTGAGATGGACTTGTTTGCAGATTCATATGCTCTTTCATTTACCTGACTGCTATGCAAGATCAGCTTGAGGAAGCTCCAGGTGATAAAAAGCAACAACCCCAACTTCCAGATGTGCTTTGTAACATTGCCTTAAAAAGATTTCTTCAGGCCGCTTTTCAAACAGATTTGGTTGGATTTGTTTGGTTTTAAACCTATATAGCCAGTTCATAACAGTGCCCACAGGAAAAAGAAGTTGGTTTTTTTGTAGTGTTGATAGTCTGGTCTTTGATTCCTTCTGCATGTCTAGTATTAGTCAAACTGGCCACACTGCCTCATTTTTCTGGGCATTTGGTCCCAAGGGAAGATTCATGCCAAAGTACCAGATTAAGATGGCATCATTAGAGCCTCCTATATACTTTGACACGATTTATTGCCAGGGAAGAACTGTTGTTTCTGCTGCCTCATCCTCTGGCCTTTCTTGCTCGCTTTGGCACCTACTTTTAGTCCTCTTTCCAAGCAGAGTGCTGGCTTCTGTATGATGCTCTGAGTCTTTATACAAGGGAAGTTTTCTCATGATGAAATCATAGGCAGTGATGAGCATGGCTAAGGCTTGTCGTGGTGGAATTCGTTACCTGGTGAGGAAGGTGTAACTGACTTAAGCCTTGGAAGTCTTTCACCCAGAAGTCTGCTTATTGAAGTATCTCACAGGGATGTGTATGTGCACAGGAGAACGTGGGTGTTACCTGCACACACCAGAGCCAGGGCACTGGTAACTGTGGGGAGTCTGGTCCAATTCCAGAGGTTGGGGATGGGACCTTACCTGTCTTCCTACTGTGTTCAGAAGAAGTTTAAATTCACTCTGGAACTGCTGCTCAGGGGTAGCTCTGGCCTTCTTTCATTCAGTGGTGAAGATGCACAGTACAAGCAAGCATTCACACAGGAACACGGCACCCTTGTTACACCTTACACTCCTTACACATGAGCCTCCTGCTCTGTGCTTCCCAAATACCTGCCAAGTTTTTTCCTGAGGCTTGCTTCCAAAAAACCCACCCTCTCCCCCCGCATTGTCTCACGTGGTCTTTACAAAATGTGGCATTTCTGTCTAAATAGTTTGCCAAAAGCCTGTGACAAACAATATTAAGTTGTCAGTCATGAGACATTGAAGAAGTGAACTGTCTTCATACCCAGTCCTAAGATATTTTTAAATGTCAGAGCTTTTGACTCAGTGGTTGTCACTGGCTCCATTTTTGGGATACCCAAAACTGGAATACATGGGCCTGATTTTCAGAAAGTGCTCTGTTCCCCTTCTGCAAATGTTAGTCCTTAAGAACATTTCAAAAATAGGCACAATTTCATCAGGATTAGTCAACACACCAGAATTTCTGACTGCAATGCATTTCTGCCATCTTTTCTGTTTTCACGCAGTCATACTTTCTAAATTCATTTTCAGATGACATTCTGCCTGGCAGAAACATATAAAGAAAATGGAGAGAAATATCCTTAATGATTTGTGAGTGACTTATTTGGGTTTGTAAGTGTTTAATTCTGATTTACTGTTGTTGGATAACTTTTAAAAGGATGAAATTTTGCATTTGAAAATGAAAAAAATAAGGTAGGCATAATAACTTCCTGCATATAATGGATCTATTTCTCAGTGCTGTTTATCAGGAAAATTGCTGTTGCATTTAATAGAACTCTTATCTGTTCAGTCCCAGTTGAAACCCACCTCGTCAAATCAATGGAACAATCCTCCTTCCACCAAATGCAAGACCATTGTAGCTTATGTTACCAACAATGATTTTTATTTTCGGAATAATTATTTCTTTCTGAAAATGGCATGTAGTGTCAGTGTGCTTGATTAAATGACCAAAACCAGAGATTAAATGATCAGAGTCAAGAGAGGAGGTGTGACTTAAGTGGTAACGTGTAGTTTGGTTTTGTTGGTGAGTGCCAGTGGAAGCTCAGCTTGATGTGAATCCTGTAGAAGCAGAAGACCAACAGCATTGTAAAAAGAAAAGCCACCTTTGTATAAGGCTTGTTTAATTTTGCATCTCCTTGCACCTTCCATCAGGTAGCTTCTTGATGCCAGCTCAGCATCAGAGCAGCACTAGCTAGCAAGTATGCTCACAAACTCAGCACTGTGGTTGAATTACTGTGAAAGCACAGAATAATCCAGGGAGGCTAGATCTGAACTCTGTAGAAGCTAGAAATGCATCCCAGTGTGATGGACTGTCCTTCGTTTGCAACACTACGGGTCTTCACCATTGCCAAGGGAATAGTATGTAGTCTACAGCTACCGTGATGCCAAGTTTCTGGACAAATTGCTCACACATTTAGCCATTGGATTCTCCCAGTGGGACTAAAAATTTACAGGAGGTGATGATTTGTCTAATAGAAAAAAAATGAATTAAAAAAATAAAGCAAAGAGAGGACAATAATGCTTGAGGTTTTTTCTCTCATAGTAAAATGGAGAAGCAATTCATCTGAGTGGCACTTTTTTTTTTTAAAGTTAGCCATATTTGCTTTCCTAATAGC
This sequence comes from Buteo buteo, assembly GCF_964188355.1. NCBI lineage: Eukaryota > Metazoa > Chordata > Aves > Accipitriformes > Accipitridae > Buteo > Buteo buteo. The sequence continues at coordinate 14,155,294 of NC_134176.1, read as the reverse complement.
ATTCTCTCATTTTTTCTGTAGGTCCAGCTGCCCAGCGCCAGGTCCAGAATGGGCCATCTCCAGATGAGATGGAGGCACAGAGAAGGTGAGTTAATCAGTTATGGTGGAGTTCTAGTTTGTAACTTGGATGAACATACAGCCCTTGCTCACCAATAAGCACTGTTCTTTTTACTTGCACCTGTTTTAAACTGATTCTGAGTTTTCTGTAATTATTGCTAATGATTCTGTAATGACTTTTAAAGGGTGAACTGAAGCTCTAGGTAAACTCTTTGCTCAGAGGCAAGTGATGTTCAGAGTTAAAGACAAAATGTGTTTAAAAGCATTTTGTGGAGTGTGTGTTTCTCAAGCACATTAAGAAAGCCTAACTTTATCCTGTTCTGGATCACCTGCTGGCAGCTGACAGTCATATTGCCCAGGGAGCATCTGACGGACCATGTACACTCTCAGTAATAGCTCAGGCTCATTTTGTGTATGGCTACTTCCTATATCATATGCTGTTCCTTTTATGGGTGTTTTGCTCTGAACTGGGATAATAAATGAAAGTGTGAAGTCATACCCTTCACCTTTACAGGTATGTCAGACTTAGTGCCCTATTACACACGGCCTTTTCTCTAGCTGCTAGGAGTGCTCTCCCTGACGCCAAATGGCGGGTGGGCAGGAGTGTCTGTCCTCATATGCCTGTCTTCATATCAGGAGGCCCATCTCCTTTCAGCTTTGCTGATTCAGCCCAGATTCCTGTAGCAGCAGTATCTTCAGCTTCCCTTGCCAAGACAAACCTATCCCATTCTGGACAAAGTCTTCCAGCGTGACCAGTAGTCCGTGCTGTCAGAACTGTGATCTGTCTGCCCGGCATCAGTGGCATCCACGCCAGCAGCGCTGCTTAGCCAGGCTTGTGTTTCCCTGTTGAAGTATAGGCTTGTGCACACAAAAAAAAGCATCTTTGTTCCCCATATTCCTGCTCAACTGCAAACATGTTGCTGCTACTGTATGAGAAACACCAGAGAATATCCTGCCATAACACGTAAGCTCGTGAGCCTCACTTCATCAGGAGTGCGCTGGAGTACAGAAATCGGCAGGACCTGTCACTGCTCCAAGTTTGGTGCCTGGCATTGCTTAAATGAGGTGTCTGCCTTTGCCTCTGTAATGAGGGAAGGCTCAGCAAGTACAGCTAGTCCTCCAGAGGACTTGGCCCAATTTTTGGTTCAGATAATAAATAGCTTTGCAAGGATTTTACTGGAACCACACTGTGGGGGCAGTTCATCCCCAAAGATGTCAGATGTTGGTCTGATATGACAGGCGCTCAGTGGGCTCTGCCTTTGTTTGTAGGTGCAACCTGTAAGCAGGCAAGGTCCCCCCTTGCAGGATCCAGGAACTGCCCTGGCCCTATGGGTTGTGTAGTTTAATATCACACGCTCCTGGAGCAGCAGAGATGAAGTGATGCAATATATCATTTGCAATGATGTTCCATGGCTACTGTTCTGACTGGTTCCTACACAAAACCATGTATAGGTTATTTAAGGCATGACCCTTACACAGGCTGTGGTAGGTACTTAGGATTATCTCTTTCCCCCTCTAAAAACTGTAAGGGAAGTATAGGGAAACTAGTCTCCTGTGCCTTTACAAATAACTCTGAACGGCCTGAGATTTAGTGGGGATTTACATATGACTATTAAATGGGTCAGCGGGTAATGATATTTCACTCGAGATATGTAAGATTTACTTTGGGATAGCAGAGCTATGATAAAGGTCAGAGGAGAGCTCCTGCTCATCCAGAGGCAGGGGGGATGCCACCTGTCCCCACCGCCTGGCTGGAAGAACTGATCCAGCTCTTCATTTAACCAGTAGATATCACTGATTCTTCAGACCATATGTAACTTAGACCTCAAATTTAGGTGTCTACTCTGTACATTTAAAGTGTGAGCAGGTTAACTACATTAGGAGAAAAAAAATTATTTTTTTCAAAAAAAAATATTTCCATTTTGAGACAGTAAAAGCCTTTTGGGTAGGTATTATTTGACTGCTACAGGTCACATGGTTCTGGGAAAGCTTCTTTTGCTCCACTGGACTGGAATAAGCTATGCCAGTAGATGCACTTAGATATTACTGCATCTGCACTAGAGGATTTTCAGCTTTAATTATGCTGATGCATTCTTTAAGCATATAGCAGACCTAATTTAGGCCTAGCTTTTTTTGAACATCTTATAAGGAGGCAAGGAAATGAAGTTATGGTAACTACTCTGCAAATTTGTCTGTTTAAAAGGTTTTTTAGAGACCTTTACACAAATGTTCGAAGAATATATTTTTAAGACAGAGTGTAATTTGTCCCCTCTTGTACTTTAGTCCTTGCATATTCCTTAAGCAGCCTTGTGCCAAATCTCAGGCATTATTTAGTTCCACTGGAATAAATTTGACTTCCTAAGCATGTAAGAACTTCTCCTTTTAGCATGTGTGCAACAGTGTATTTGGCACGTATAAACTGCTTCTGCCTAAGGGCAGACAGGGCTGACATAAATGACTTCCATGACTTCAAATGCCGGTGACTGACCCTTGTTTTGGGGAGCACCCTGTACCTGTATCTGCTCTGCAGCAGCTCTTAATGACTTAATGCCTTAACCATATTTCTTCCTGGTCTGTCAGGCTGGAGTTTTCCAAGTCTGTCCTCCAGATAAACCTAGAATTTCCCCCAGGTTTAATGAGGAAAATGTTGTCAAGTTGTTCTTCATCATCAAATTTTGCTAATAAATGCCAAGCTAGGGTTAGGGGACGGTATGCTTAGGAAATTCTTAGTACATGTGTTTACAGTTGAAGATTTAGCAGTGCAATTGATGCTGTTGCAGATGGGTTCAGCCCATAACTATCAAGTAAGAGCCAGGTTTTGTATTGAAGTAAAGATTTCTATTTATTTGGTTTAAAGTGTCATAGCTTAAATGAAACCAGTTGAATCAGCCGACCAAGACTGTTCCTCAAAACTGTTTCCCCTTTGCACATGTAATAATTTTCTCAGATGCCTATAATAGTTTTCCAGAAATTGCCTGTGTTTGATGGATTGACCGTCCTGAACACACAACCAGTTTAGGATTGATCCTTCCACAGCAAAATTGTGGATTTTCCTTTTCCATCTGTTGAATTAGAATTGAAATATGGGAAATTTGTTTTGCAAATTAAGACATTCTTTTTTTCCCTACATAATGGAACTTTATTCTTCTGGACTTTTCTTCATAAAAAAAGCTTCTGTTGATATGTAAATAAGATAGAATTATTTAAAATTGCAGTCTTGGGAAAGTACAAATACAAATGTAACAGGGAGATCTCTCTCAAATATTACGTAAGGAGTCAAAATAGTAAGTGTTGCTTAGACTTAAGCTTGCCTTACTGTGCAGCCCATGAAGTAAAGCTGTTGCAGGAACAAGAAATGCCAGGGTGGGTTTGGAGCAGGTGTGGGAGCTCTAGCTCTTTCTGCAGAGGAGTTACAGAAGAGAGAGAAGTTACGTGCGAGAGCAGACCTCTGCTGATGGACCCTGGGAACTGCACAGCTCTGCAAAGCACAGCCCGGGAAGGGGCTTGGCAGGGCATTTCCCCACGGGACACCAGGCCTGGGGAGCAGGGGAGCTAGCAGCTCCTGGGGGGAAAGGTGCCAAAAAAGCTGTACAAGGCGGTGCAATGCTGTGACCCGCACGCGTGGAGGAAACGCGGCGGTCGTCGTCCCCATGGCCGCTGTGCTGGGGCGCGAGGCGGCAGGCTGCCCGCCGGGCTGTCCAGGGCCAGCAAAGGGCTCGGGTTTGTACAGTCGGCACCGAAACGCAGATCAAGCTTCGTTATGTTTTCATTCTAACTGCGAGTCCTTTGGGCTCCTGATCCATAAAAGACCAGGACTGTGTCATTTTACGCAAGACGCCCCTTGCTCTTCCCTTGCAACGCTCATGCACTTCAGGTTAACGACAGGCATGGCTGCTCTGCTCTCCTGGGCCTTGGGCACTGACTATTCGTCGTGCAGAGCCCGCTGAGGAGTTATGTTAAATGGATCAACCAGCCCCTGCAGTGTCCAGCAGGTGCAGGGCAATGTCCTGGTTACGCTGCCCCGACACGTGCAATGGCACCGCAGCGGCCAGGGTGAGTGAAATCAATCACCTCCATCTCACGGGAACAGCATTTTTGTGAGGGACTGGCTCACACCACCCAAGACATACAGCTTGAGTGCTTCTCAGTGGATAAAGCTTTTACTCAAAATAATAAAAAATACGTAATGACCGAGGGTTTTTTCATTGCTGTTTTAGACAAGTGATGGAGCAACAGCAACAGCGCCAGGAATCTCTGGAAAGAAGAACCTCTACCACAGGCATGTATCAAACCAAGCAGATGTAGTCTCGCCCTGCTTGTCTCCTCTGGCTGTAGTCGGGGTTTGCGTGGTGCTATACAAGAGCTAGACTGCTAAAAGTGGTTGTAGTTATGATTAGGTTTTAAAGCATTTTCAGCTAGGGACTTAGACGCATTCGGGCATGGTTGTATTGTTTCACAGAGGCTCAGGTCTGCGGTGTTCAGGTGGACGTAGGCAGGTTTTGCCCTTGGCAAAACTTGTACAGCTGAGGGGGGGCTGTAGGCGTACCAAGGGGGCCTGGCCATGCTTCTTCCACACCCACGAGGAGAGCAGCCACCACAAGAGTGAAGCCACGTTTCCAGGGGATGTCAGTGTGAAGGGGTTGATGTGCTGGATGTGCCAGGTCAGGCGCTCCCCATCGCTCTGCAGCACAAAGCAAACTACAGCGCAGAGGAGAACACAGCTCTAGATGCTTATCGGTGGGGATTTTGTGGTCATGAAGTGAGGAGTCTTCTGTAAGCTTAATGGAAAAAATATATATATTTAATGAGCTTAGGAAAATCTTCTATAGCATATTAAGTTGCACTAAGCTGAGAAGAGATGACAGGAATAGCTTATAACTACAAAGTATGGCTTTGCCTCTCTGAAAGAAGGCAGAGCAAGCAAGCCAAGATGGCCATCTTGTGTTTGGGCTTTTGTTTTGGGGAAGTTTTCTCAGTTAATCTGGCCACATAAGTGAAATGTTTTTCCTCAGCTGTTAACAACTTTTTAGTTTTTGACTGGAAACCAGCTCAGACATACACACATACCTTAGTCAGCGACAGAAATTGTGGGACGCTGTTTCGGCAGAGGTTACCGTGTGCTATTCTGCATAGGGAACATAGCCAAAATCCTGCCTTGCCATCCACAAGGAGCTGTACGTGGCTCCCGAGGGCTTCTGGCTGTCCTCTCCCTGGCTACAAGGTGGCCACTGCGGTGTTCAGCGTGTCCTTTGCAGCTGCCCCTGGTGCAAGGGTGATGCTCGTGATCCTGACTCAGATTCACAGGGGGCTTGGAGGAGCCTCACTGGCACCGGAGCACACAGCCCTGCCTGTGCGGCCAGGGTCCTGCTCCGCACGGCCCCAGGGGGAGCGTGCAGCCCATCTCGTGCTGCCAGGGTCTTGCTCTGCACAGCCCTCCGGTTCTGCTGCGGGCTGGAAACCCCCAAGCCGGTGCCTGCACCATCTCCTCTTTGCTTTGTTTGAGCTTCTGTTGCATTGACTTCGCGGTTCCTTTTTCTCCGTTCCGCTTTGCCTCAGTTTCATTCCTTGCCGCGTACCCATCTTATTCTTTTCATTTGTCTTTTCTGTTCTTTTAGTTTCCACCCTTCAGATAAGCGTGTGCTCTCGCCCCTCTCAGCCCCAGTCTCCTCCTCCCACCTGCAGTAACTGCGGTGCTCCTGCCACTGGTGCTGTTCCCCCGCCACCACCTCATGCCAGCGCTGTCTCTTCGGCACCCGCTGTCCCCAAGCTGGCTAGTCAATCCTCTTTCAGATCCCTGCGGAGAGCCAGAGAGTCCCCGCAGCTCCTGCACAGGCACTCGGCCTCTGAGCTGCCAACGGCCCCGGGTTCCTCCCCTCCAGCCTGCCCAAACCGCAGGACCGCCACGCCAGGCATCAGGCGAACCTCGCTGTCTCCACCACCTCCCCATCCTCCCCACTTTCCCTTCGCCTCTCGCCAGCCTCTCAGGCGCTCTTCTCTTTCGTGCTCTCCTCGGTCTTCTGCTCCCTCCGCCACAAATTCACCACCTCCGCAGAGGGGTGACATCCTGCAGCTGCGTGGTCCCACCATCCTGCCTGTGATTCCTGTCCCGCCTGACAGGGCCAAGGGACCCACAGGTAAAGCGGGCCAGGAGACCTCAGCAAACACACCTCTGAATGGCCATCCTGAAGGACAAATTGCTTTAGGCCCCTGCGGGACCCAGGTGAAAAGCGTGGACGGCTCCTTCCTTCCACACCTAGGAGCTGCACCCTTCTCCCCGCTGCCCACCGTCACCAGCCCCCCCAGCTCCTTTGGCCAGGCTCTCTCCCCCTCCTCCCATCCACCATCTCGTCCTCCACAGCAGTGGCACCAGCCCATGTCATACTGTCTTCCATTGCCTCCCCCTTACGCTGCTGTGTCTGAGGTGACTATGCCCAGGAGGACCCCTCCTTACATGACTTCATCAGCCATTGCCCACTTGAGTAAGTACTGCTTTTGAATGAGTTGCGACCTGTGCAAAGCCTTAGCTTTCAGCTCTTTAAAAAGCCCCGTTGGCACTGCCTGTGACCACCAGAAAAAGGGCTGAGAGACCCAAGGCTACTCCTGCTGTACGTGGTTTCTGAAACCAAGGTGGAAAAGTATCAAAATCACTTGGGACCGGTCCAGGGACCTTCTGAGCTAAAAGCAAGGTGAAAAGCCAGAATTACAGGACCAGGGCCCTGTAGCTGCATTGTTGCAATGCATATTCTTACTGTATTAGCCCAGAAGGAGATTTTTATCATTCAGCAGAGTCAAATTGCATTTGGCAGCAAGCTTCGTACAAAACCTATTTTCAGCTGGTCCAAACGTAGCAGATGGGCTCTTCTGAAGCTGGAGGCCAGGTCTGCGGTAGACTTGTTGTCTGTGTAGCAATACTGGTAGAGGTTGTGATTTTTATTCTTTTTCTTAAGTGGTATTTCTGTTACCAGCAAAAGATATAACGTGGATTTTGTTATAGTTACCCAGAATCCCCTGTGCTTGTGTAATTTATTTCATTCTAGAAACTGTCTTCCTGGCCTAAACTGCATTTATAGTTGAGGGCTTGTCACTATAACTATTCCAGCAAACTTTTTTCACTGCAGGCAGATCAAGAGCTTGGGTCTGCCACTTTGCATATGGTCTTGATTTCTAGTGCTCGTCTAAAGCTTGCGGAGTTAGAGCAGTTACGAGTAATGCCTATTTGCAATTCAGATCATACGTTTTGTGACTTGGATCCATTCCTGTTTATAACCACATATAATGCTTAAATGACGTGCCTAGAAAAGGAAGAAAACTGAGACATTTCCTTTCACTTTCTGCTAAAAATATTACTGCATCCACTGGAGGCTCAGTCCTTCAGCTGATTTAAGTCCTTGAAATCCACTTAGTTCAATAAAGTTATTTTAAACTCACATCAGTCCATTATTTTGACTCGGTTCAATTTTTGCCTCAGGCTGGCCTCTAATTAGGTGGGTGTAGTTTTGCAATTACAATTAACTGTACCCACAATGAATTACTAGCTATTATGTTCGTGAACCAAAGAGGGCTTGAAACGTTTAAAGTATTTCTAATAGCAGTTATGGTTCATTTCAAGAATGGAGTTGGGAGTGTGAAATAATGGCAGCAGTAACCACAGAAATAAGGCAGTATTGTAAGAAAACCTAGATAAGAAGAAAACCAGGCTGCTAATGTTAAATACAGTTTCCAAATGTTCCTCAGTCAAAACTCGCCTGTCTTTCAAAATAACACTTACTTAACAACTGAACCTGTAATTATGTATCAGGAGCAGCCTGTTCTGAGAGAGCGTAATGTGGGGAAATAGCCTCAGGAGGTGTATTTGTTCAGCTGACCCGTTACAGACAGGCAGAACACCGCAACGGAGTTACCCACCATCAACCCCTCCAACAGGCTACTGCTTTGAGGAGCTTTGGTGAACCTTGGGGCGCTTGGAGCTGGACTCTCCCCCGCTCTTTTGCCAGACCAGCTGAGGCCACACACCTCCTGTTCGGCAGAAAGGAGGATGTGTCACTGTAGCCCACGACTGTAGTGAAAAGCTGATGTTAACCGAAGTCCACAGAGTCGGCTGATGCAGTTTATTATCTCCACGTAGAAAGCTATGAGAGAAGCAGAGGAAGGTGCCACTTATGAATTGGGAAGCAATGTCTGTGTTTTGTCTTCAGCATGGACTAAAACACTAGCCCAGCCAGGGAGAAGCGGAGGGAGAAGGCTAGTTTATCAGTGATGGGGTCCCGCAGGAGGACACAGCTGTAGCTGGTTGACCGCTGGTGCAACCACCGTTTCCCGTTCTTCTGCATGCTTCGTGCTTCCTTCAATTGCTCACTCGTCATGCGCTCAGGTCGTGGCCTTGGGAGCGGGAACGTGACCTTGTGCACGGGCTGGAGGGGATCGTGCTTCACGTCTAATTCGTATTCTCTGCATTTCAGGCCCAGCACTTCCACCTGGTCATCCCAGTGGTGCTGCTGTGATCCCTGCTTCGTCCGGGGGGCCCCCACCTCCGCCACCCCCCCCAGTCCCTCCGCCACCCATGGGAGCTGCACCCCCCCCGCCGCCCCCGCTGCCGGCGGGCGCCGGCCAAGGGGCTGGCACTGAAGATGGGTCAGTGTCAGGGCTCGCAGCGGCTCTGGCTGGTGCCAAACTAAGGAGAGTTCAACGGGTAAGGAGGTGGCACTGGGACTCCCCAATGGGCTCTTCTCTGCTGCGGGAAAGCCTGGCGCGGCTTGGTGCAATGGTCTGTAAATCCAGCGTGAAACACGGTGAAACACGCTTCAGCTGACCGTTAGGTGGACTTTTAAATGTGAGCTTGTAGTGCAAATAAAGCTGAGCAGGAAACGTTCGGTAGAATTTCTGCTCTTCAGAAAACGTTAATTAGCAAATGGCTGCAAATTCTCACGTTGCTAGGATTTCATTACTTCTGCAAAGTCCACAATTGTACTATCTGTTAGTGTTTTCCGTCATTGTAAGTGGTTAAAACAGCACCATGCTTACAAATACCAGTGTAGACTGTTGAAGCCTCACGTCAATAGGTGTCCGCTTAGGTAAGGGTTGCATAACCATGCATAAACATAATCATGAACAAACAGCACTGTGGGTTTTTTCATCATTTGCCCATATATTTGCCTCACCCAGACTGTTCCTGGTTTTAGTAAAGACCATGTGGGTCTTCTTCCCAAGACAGAACACATCCTGTCTCTGGTTTTGAGCTGTGATTATGATCGCTGTTCCTAATAATTAGGAAAACTAATCATTATGGGTGTGGTTGTAAATGAAACTTTTCATTAATTCCAATGTTGATTTCTGTCTTAAGCCAGAAGATGGTTCAGGAGGGTCCAGCCCCAGTGGGGTCTCTAAGAGCGATGCCAATCGAACAAGTAGTGGAGGAGGCGGAGGAGGACTAATGGAAGAAATGAATAAATTACTGGCAAAAAGGTTTGTACTTAGACTTCAAGTAAGCACTAGCATGAGCTCTGCAGCAAATTGTGGAACAAGGTGCTGTCATTTTTGGTTAGCAATGGGTCACTTTGGTGCTTCTTTGCAATTTGACAGGTCCTGCATCGATGTTACTTGCCGGCATTGCCTGGCCTTTAATATGAAAGTGTAGGTGTTGCAGCAATGATACCTGGCAGAGTTTAGCTGCTGTAGCAAATCCTGCAGTGTGGCAGCCTTCAAAGATGGTGATAAATATATCCTCTGGGCTTTTGCCATTTTACCATATCTATTTCAAAGTTACCGTTTTCGGAAAGAGTAAACTATGAAAGGAACTTAGAGAAATCATTCTTTATGCAGCACATTCAGGATGTTGGGCCCAAAAATATAAACAGAAGTGCAATAAAAGGATAACATCTTGGCAGGTAAATTATTCTCAATACTCAGTGTGTTTCAGGCAGGCTAGCCAAGTTATTCTCCACTAAAGTGAGTTGTGATGTATCAAGCTACCAGCTGTTAAAAGGCACTCAATTATTCCAATTATTTTTGCTTTCTCTTTTCCCGCTGGGTTCTGTCAGACTGTAACTCCCAAGTTCCTAGTGTTAAATGTTTTGGTTTTAGCTCTAAAGATTTTTTAACTTATCAATAGTGAAAGAAAAAGATGAGTAAAATAATGAAGAGTAGGTACAATTGTATAGAGCTCAGAGATGGAGGTTGTAAGTAATGTTGTCTAGGATAAAAACAGTTCCCAGTTTAGAGAGTCTGATTCCAACTTTTCTCCACATCCTGGTCATTTCAGAAGGAATTCTGAACATGGACTGTGGATGCAATCCTTTGGAAAGTGTTAAATAAATACACAACACTATAACAAGTTCTCAGCAGTGTAAAATACCAAATAGATAATTTTCTCTCTTTTCAGAATTAAAATAGTTTAATATCTTTAAATAGTTATTTCCTGGTTCACTTTCTGATCTATTTTGTGCTGCTAATCAAGACTGACCTTACTGAACTGGAAGATGTCTGTAGTCAGAGTAAGGTTCGGTGACTCGATGCTGGGGTAACTAGCTCTGTTCAAGCAAGCAAGCTAAATGGACATCTTGTATGGTTGGATATAGAAATCCGAGAAATCTCTGTGATTCTAGTCTAAAATGTACTCCAGTATGGCTTTTGGCAGTAGGATCTGGTGTCTTCAGGTACTCCAGGTCGAATCCCCTCGCTGTCTTAACGAAAGCACCTGTACTGCCACGAGCACCATACTGCCTCTGCTCTGAAAATAACAGCTGCAAATCCTTTCCCAGGGAGTTGACAGCAACAGAATTGTCTCCTAAATTTTGCTTCACAAAGCCATGGAAGTCATTGGAAATACACAAGTGCCAGTCTAGAGTGCAGTCTGGGCACATGCTGTTAAAATGATACTGAGAGGACTTCTTTTGGCTGCAAAACCCTTTTTATGTGTGATGCCATAGAGCAAGGAAAGAACCTGGCACTGTGTTTCAGGTTGCTTTTACCAAGCTGGCAGCCAGGAGGTAAAAAAGATGGTTTATAAACTGAGCATGTTCAATACAGAAATCACTGAGTGATGAGCATGGGATCTCAGGGGCCCTCTTCTGAGCAGAAAACCACATGCTCAGAAATAGGGAATGTGTCTAATGCTGGGTAAGTGACAGAGGAAGATGCTTCTGAGAGCTCAGGTGGTATAAAATATGGCTCTCTAGATTTAGTGGCCCCTATTGAAGTGCAAGCAGAATAATGAACTATCTCACAAACCGCTATCATTTCTAGCCCGGTTAAGTTTGTTGCAGGACATAAATCTAACACTGGTCTCTCACCCTGGCAAATATTTCCCTCACTCAGATTTGTAATCTTTATAACCTTTTTTCCTCAGAAGAATCAAGTAAATATTCGAGAAAGACTATAAAAATTATTATTGATCTAATAAAATTATTAATGCAGTTGAGTATCTGGAAATAATTCCCACGGAGCACTGTGCCCTACAAACGCATGTGTTTTACTCCTCTGTTTTTTTGTCAAATTTACATGAAATCCTCCAATTTGTGTATCCAGTGAGGCTTTTCTTTTGCCAGGGATATAAGAAAAGAAAAATCCTTTCACAAACTTGTAGCAGTGTTTTGAAACTCAGAAGCCTTTCTAAGTGCCACCTGCATTTTTCTGTGAGATTAATTTTGTCCACTTCAGAAGCAAGACTAAATGAAAAACCTGTTATATTGGTTTTTATAAAAAACATCTGCTAGGAGTAGTGTTCACAGGTGGATAAGGATCATCACAACCAAAGTCCATGTGGAGACTAGAGCTGCAGTTCCCCTAATTGTCTAAAATGGGAAATTGGGTGTCTAGAGAATCAGTACCTGGCACACTTGAGTACTGTTTAGACCCTAAATAGGGCTTGAAAATGAAGAATTTGGTTTTCTTTTCTTCAGCCGGTGTGGCTAACACCCAAGAAGTTTTACCATGTGTTCTTCAAAGATAAACAACCAACATTTTTGTTACTCTCATGGCCAATTGCTCCAGTGGATGGATTGTAGCTCTCTGCCACTTGCTTCTCAGAGAGTTTTGCCCCTCCTTGGAAAGCAGGACAGAGTGAGGGTCTCAGGTCCTCACTCAACACCAACACTCCCAGTCCTAGGACTACAGGACTCAGGAGCAATGCTTCCTTTAAATTGCATTTGAGACAGCAATAATCTCCTGTCACCCACCAAAGGCACTTGAAAACCCAGGCTGGTGCAGTCGTTTCCTGACTTACGGTCGCCAGCCAGAGCTTTTCCACCCTGGAGGGAGCAGGGCATCTTGGATGAGCAGAAATGGTGCCCGATCTTTCCCGGTGAGGATGGACCTGGGTTGAAGGGCTTTTCTGGTTGTCTTCCCATCACATGGGAGCACTGCCACAGCCCTTTCTCTGGGTGGGAACAGGGACAGGGCGGGTGGGATATAGGACAGGTAGCAAAATAATATTGGAGCTGCCTGAGCACAGTGTCATCACTGCAATACCCACCCGAGCCACCTGGGGGGGTTGGGTTGGTCCTCAGAAACCCCTGTGGGAGTTTGGGTTGTTCCTCCTGTGTAGGACACAGGAGCCCCCAGAGAGAAGCCATCCCTTTCTCACCCAGTTTCATACCCAGCTGCCCTTCCTTCCTCCGCTTTGACACATTTCCTTAAGCTCTGCACCCTGCATTCCTCTGTTAAACACAACCTCATAATATTACCCCCCTCCGTGAGTCATATCGCCAAGGTCTGGATTCCTCACCTGCACCCCCGTCCTACGCAACCAAATACATCCAGCCTTTGTCGCATTCCCTAGAATGAACTAAGTAAATAATAACTCCCACCAGAGCTCGAATCAGCCTTCCCACGTGGAGGATGTGTTTCTAGAGGTTGACTGTGTGTCCTCTCTCATGTTCCTTTGCAAAGGAGGAAAGCAGCATCGCAGTCAGACAAGCCAGCTGACAAAAAGGAAGAGGAAAGCCAAAACGTAAGTGAAAGACTCCTCACTGTTGTGCTCTTGCAAATATGTTGATGTGCTGCCTTATAAGCCAAAGTCCTGTGCTCATTCACTGCGTGTGGCAGGCAATGACAAGCAGTGCTGATACAGGAACAGGTTTGCACATTCCATCAAAAGCCAAATGTAACTGCTTCCACCTTTCCTGGGAGCAGCACCCTCTAAACAAGAATTTCTACCTTATTGATAGGTGAGGTATTGTCCAAACCAGATTAATAGGCGCTTTCTCATAGTCTGATCTGAGTATGGTAGGGTATGGTAGATTCTTGCACGTTAAGAAGATGTATTGAACCTTCTGGCAAGTTAATTTGAGATCAATTTCATGTTTCTTATTTTAAATTTGCAGCTTCAGCTAAGCTGAAGTGGATCATCAACCATGTGGTGTGACTTTGGATTGCCAGTCTCCATGCAAAGCAAGAATCAGCTTACTGCAGACCCCAGAGTGCACATAAAACATGTCTCTGGGGGGGTGGAGGGGAAACAGTGTATTAACCATTAGACCATTTAAAAGTTAAGACGTGTTCATGATACTTACACTAAATTGAGATAGAATTTGGACAACTTCGGGGAATTTTGATTAATTTCTCTTTTAACTGTTCTGTCTGTGTGTTGTCCACAAAGCAATTAAACAAGAATTTTGATTTGACTCAGTCTTTACACTGAACTTGATGCAGCAATTCTGAGTTCAACATGCAGATTAAAACACTTATTTACCCCCTGAAATGATGAAGAATGGGAGATCTTGCCAGTTCCAAAAGAGGCCAGGATTTATGCTGTGTCCCTTCCCATGTGGTGCTTTTCTGGGCTGCTGCTCATACAGCATTCCTGTTGCTAGCCAGTACCCTCATGAAGGCTCTCTGCCATGGCTGCAAGTTCGTAAAGCATCATGTGTGCCTCATATCACCTCTACAGAGGTATTCCCTCCAAAGACAAAGTAAGAGCTGCTCAGTAGAAGATTCATTCAGAAAATGTAGGTCTCACCCCAAGCTGAAAGCTTTGTAGCAAGAACAGGAATAAGCACTTTGGACTGTTTAAGGAGAAAAGCAGCTAATTTTTGCATGTTCCTCAAGGGGTGCTTCAAGCATGGAATTTGCCTATTGAACCCGCTATGCAACCATTGCTCTTAATCTTGCCCCAAAGCTGGTTTTGAACCATTCAGAGATGAAAGGCACCATTTAGCTTCTAACTATTCAGCCTCTGCTGTCTTTCTGCCCCTTCTACTCTCTCCTTGAAGCTCTGCACTAGTCTATATCCCAAATCAAACTTTTTGATAGCACCAAACTGTTTAGAAAGGTGTTTTAGAGAACATCTGTTTAATGTGTATCTTGAGTACACTCTGTGGTGGGGGTATCTTCCGTCAAACTGGGTGCAATTCCATTTTACAATGCACAGTTAACGTTTTGCCTGAGTGTGTTTTGAGGGCTGCTAAATAATATTGAAATGTCAAATATATGGGTGAATGTTTATGATCTGTCACACATAAATCCCAGAAAAAAGAGTCCAAATCTGTGATGTAGTGTTTAATCTTCTACTTAGGAGGAGTACTGATTGACTTAGTTACATTCTGTTAGCACCTGGACTACTCTCACTGATACCAGTGGCTGTCCTGGGCTAAAGGCTGGGATCTGACCTACTGTTCCTTCAGATGGCTCAGTTTCCATATCACAGAGAGTTCCTAAATTTGGGAAGTGGATGGTTTGTATTTAGACAACAGCAACCAGCACTTTAGAGCGGTAATTCAGCCTGGTTTGGCATACAGGGATGAGAGTGATTCAGTGGAATCATGAAAAGGTGTCCATATTAGCAAAAAATAGAAAGGATGTATTTTGCCATGCTAAAGGGAGAGAAAGGTTAAAGTTTAAATAGACTTGAGCCCATACCTTGGCAGCAGTGCCTGTTGGACATGCTTGGAGGAAACTTGCTTTCGTACCACCTGTGCTGCAGCTGGTCTCCAGAGTAGGAGAGGACTCTGCGCTTCATCTCCAGAATTCAGTAATGTCCTGTTTTTCTCTTTGTAGGATGATGCTAGCACCTCTCCTTCACCCAGTACACGAGGTCCCGCCCAGCAGCAGCAAAATTCGTCAGGTATTAAATTGAACTACTAGTGTTGTTGTTGTCTTAAGCTAGTCTTCTTCGCCACCTCTAGGCTCTAGGATCATCATCCTACTGCTGAGTGCAGCAGCAGTAACTAACAAAAAAATTCCCAAATACCTATTGTTTTAAAAACTGTACTTGGCATGAAATCATGATTTTATATGCTTCACAGCCAAGAGAATGACAATACAGCCAGTTTAATTAATGGAGTCCAGTCATGTAGCTGAGGATTTGTGTCTTCAACATTGTGCACCTAAATCTTCTAAAAGAAAAAAGATATATTATTTTACTTTTGGTGGTGTAGCTGTCCTAGTTTATACAGTTGGGGTTTGGGTCTCAGACTGTTATCCTTCCTTAACATAGTAACTTGTTGCAGTAAGCCTGATCCTGAGAGTTACTATGTGAAATTAAGGAGCCCCCCAAATATGTTTTTCCTACGATGAACTCGAATAACTGTAACTGAGTAGATAAGCTGCAAGCCAGTCAGATTCATCCTTGAGTCAGCCTTGGCTTTCATACATGCTAAAAGAAATCTCTCCCAAGGGAATGAGTATTTAACCATTCCAGCTTCCCTTTGGAACAAAGCCATGATTTACGTGCTTTGCAAGGGAAGGGGAAGAAGCCAGGAGAAAGGTGCGCATAAATGAGGAATGAGATCTAGAGATTTCCTGGGAGTGCCCATAGTTCTTTTAAAGAGCTTTTTAGGACCTCACAGATGAGCAAACCCTTGTGTATAAAGTTGTGTGCTATTCAAGTCTCTGAAACGGTCCACTTTATTTTAGACTATTTGCATAGGAGGAAATTGGGACAATAGTAAGCATTCTCGGTAACAAGGGTTATGTGGTGCAGCTTTTGGGAATGTCCTGTGAGTTAGAAATGTAGACAACATTAAATAAATTCTCTGTGGAGATTTGCATAGTGGGGGTCTCACTGCCTTTTTTTAGATACACCCACGTTTCCTGCCAACTATGCAGACAAAAAACCTAAGACTTTTTAACTTAAAATATAAATAAGTATTGTACTGAATAAACTAAGCCTTGCAGCAATTAGCCTGTATTTCTTAATAGAAGTGATTTATGCTTTTGCTCCTACTGTTCCAGTTCCATGTCTTTTTAGTATTATTTAACTCTCCAGTCCCTAATTAAAGGGATCACTAAGCAGATTTCTGCCAATGCTATAATGTAGGCAACTGCACTCATTCAGCAATGCTGCTTTCCTGGATCTTTTCTAAGTCACTTATCCTCACTGAATGAAAGCAGCTGTATAAGACAATCAACTTAAGGATTTTTTTTTTATCATTAGAGAAAAAAATAATAAACTGTAACTTTTCCTTTTTGTTTTCCAGACTCTGGGAAGAAGCCATGGGAAAGGAGCAATTCTGTTGAAAAGCCTGTATCTTCATTACTTTCTAGGTGAGCTGCACGGGGTGTCCCTGTGGCTGGCTAGCAGTCGGGATGGTCATGCTGTCCCTGTGGCACGTGCACAACTCATGTCTTGTTTCATTCCATTGCTGTAGAAATCCATCAGTGGTGAAGAGCTGTGAAGCTAAGAGCCCCACACAATCCCACGTGTCTTCTAGGTACTGGCTAACGGCCCGGCATCTTAACCGTCTTGGCTTGTCCTTTGGCTAATCCCATCATTCAGCACTAATGTTCGTCTTCGGTCACATCTTTTACTCATTCTCTTACAACCTGCTTTGTCTGTCGCTGCACAAAGTGTGAAGGTAGAGTGTGTCGTGTCAAAGGGCTGTTCCATGGAAACAGCCCCCTGCCCACGTTGGCACAGGCGTCACAGACATCACACCCTTAAGCAAGTGCTTAAAGCATCCATGCTTGTGAATCAGAGACATGGGCTTGGCAGCGTGCTGTGCCACGTGGAAGGCAGGGTTTGGAGCATCTTTTTACAGCAGGTTCAGGATGACCCTGCCAATAGGAGAAGTTTTCATTGTCCAGCCTCTGCAGAAATTCAAAAGCAAAGGCAGAAATTATCTGAAGAGCCTGCAGTTGAGAGGAGGGAACTTACTCCTCCAACTGTGCAACTCCAGTGAGTGCATGAGAAAGGAGAGCAAAGCTTTGTGCAAAAAGTGAATAACATTGAGCTGTAAAAAGGCCCAGCCACAGAGAGGGGATTCAGAAATATGGGGTACAAAAGCTGGCAGGTGTCAAAAGCCAAGAAGCCTAAAGTAGGATTCCAGAATTCCTGTTGGTCAGAACAGCCAAGCTGCAGTATCACTACCCATGTTCTTACCCACAGAGATTGAGATAAAGTTTGATGTTGGACAGCTAAAGAGAGACTTCCTTCCAGTGCTGCTCCAGGACCACGCAGTGTTACTGCAGTACTGGACACTGAGATGGATGGATAAGCTGAATAAGGAGGTAGAACACAGGCTTACGTATGTTTAGCATTTACTGCAAAGAGTTGTCCCTTATTGTACGCTGTTACATATGCGATAGTGCTGATAGTCTGCAGAGAGAAAGTTGCCAATGGCAACGATCTGCATGTACTTGCTGTGGTGTTAAAGATGCTGGAACGTGCCCTGCCCAAATATTCAGAGGGATGCACCAGTGTTACTAGAGAAAAATATAGTCCCTCCAGCTCTCCTAAAACCAATGGGACACATTGGTTCTAGGAAATACATGAGAGTTTCCAGTAGATAGAGAAAGACCATTCCTTCTCCTTGCAAATGGGAATGAAACGTGAGCTATTTAAAGCAGCCATCAAGTTTTCACCACCTGTCTTCTATAATGCCATTCCATCCTGGGAGAAGGAGGAGTTCAGTGGGAAAAAAATCCTTTCCTAGTTTAACACCTTAGTGCTCAGTCTTCGCTTGCTCGAATGACTTCTGCGGGGGAAGCAGGGCAGGTTTCAAAAGCTCTCAGTGGTGATCTGTTTCCGTTCCTGCTCAGTTAGATGGCATTTGGATCTGTCTTAACTCCCAATTTAGCTGTGAGATGGTAGGAGACATGTTAAGATTTTCCTGAGAAAAGGCTGCAAGACCAAGTGTACCCTCAGGAGCAGCAGAATCTCTGCCAGCCCCCAGTTTGGGCCCAAAGATGATGGCAAAGTTATTTGAAGCCTTTTCTACGAATTATATAGCATGGTTAATTTTTGAAATGTTTTAGAGTTACTGATTAAAAGAGAAAGCCAAGCAGCTTCTGCTTCCTTAATTTATTTTATCAGCCATCATCAGAGATCAGCCCACTGACTAATACCATCCTGGAAGAATGATAACACTCAAGTGTACTACCCATTAAGGCCAGATTGATTTTGTTTCTGGGTCAAGAAAAAGTGCCTGTGCTACACAGTGCTATCAACAAGCTCCACCTGACTCAGTCAGGCCTTCCAAGGAAAGGATTACTGGGTTATTATTTTCCCTATAGTATTTTTCTAACCTGTATTCTACTCTTACTTTAGCACCTGGTTAAAGTCTAGGTGGCCAAGACAGAGTTGCTGTACAGAAAACAGACTGTGAGAGAAAATCAGATATCTAGCTTGCAAATTGCAAATGCTGTAATAAAATACATTGTTAAACAGGCTTTATCCCCTGAAGACATCTCAGCATTTTCTAGTCTGAAATCACCAAGACTCCTGACACTAAAAAAAAAAAAAAAAAAAAAGGAGTAAATTAAGTTTCAGCGCAGTCTTTGTGCTCCTTCCAATATGTCTGCAATAGAAGAAAGCAGCATCTTTGAGGGTCAGGCTGTGCAAACGGGAGCAGTGCTGCTGCTCTCCTGCTGCTGAACGCTCCTGAGCAGCACAGGAGGGAGACTCCGGCCCAGCACTGGAGCAGGGGTGCTCCTGCTCTGGGGGGATTTCATCCACACCATCAGGTGGGTGTAGCTTAGCGTGTGTTGCAAGGAACTGACTGGCTTCTTTATGTTCTTCTTCCATTTCTCAAGGATGAAGCCAGTGAGCAGCAGCAATGATGTGGCTATGGATGCCTTAGATTTTGATCGAATGAAACAGGTGAGTGAAAAGGTCTTTCGCACTTAAGAGATTTGATGAGCTACCCATTTTCCCCCATGCATGCGCTGTACAAGCAAAACAGCTGTTCAGTCTTCTGATTTCCTCTATAACTAGGTGCTTAGAGAAGGGCTAGCTGGTGAGCAGCAAGAGAGCAAAATCTCACTGCTATTTGATCAAGATGTCTGTACAGAAATGTGCAAATAAATGTGCCAGCACCTTCTGCATCCTTGGCCTGGGAGTGCAGACGTAGCTGTTAGTAGTGCTAGGCTCTGATTGTCAGCGGAGGCGGGGGACAGGCACAACCGTGTTAAACTTGCATTTTATTCCACCGGTTAGAAGGAAATTCTGAGCAGCTGACTTGTGTTTTGTCTCATCAGGAAATATTGGAGGAAGTTGTAAGAGAGTTACACAAAGTGAAAGAGGAGATAATTGATGGTAAGAAAGAGAAAAATTATTATTTTTCTCATCTTTATGACTAATTTCCCGTAGATAAGATGATAGGAACTGCAGAGAGTTCCCTGGTGTTTTCAGACTTCTCTGAGCAGCTCTGATGTATATACACATTTGAAGAACAAGCGTCTACCTTATCTGAGCTCTGATCGTGACATTGTGTTTACATCCATTATTTTTATGCTGTTGACGAGTACTTTCACCCCCAACCTGTGAGAAATTCACTGGCCAGTGATTCTCACAGGTGGGAGGGTGAGAAAGGGCCTGCCCATAACCTGTGGCTTATCAATTTATCACAATCAGGGAGCGTGAAATCGCTTGTAACTAGCTGGCCACACAGGTCCAGGATGAGGAGGGGACAAAGGTACCAAACTGAAAATCCTTCCTGAGCATCTTCTGTAGGCTTCCTATGCTTGAAGAGCTATTTCAGACCTTCACTCGATTACAGCTTTCCAAATAGCCACATATTTTTATAGTTCATTGAAAAGTACAACAGCTGTACTAAATGTATCAGTACTTTTTTTATAAATTGCTCTGCAATATATGACTAAATGTATTTTTCAGGGCCATTATTGAAACACACAGCAAATACCTATTTGAAGCCCGCATTAGGGCATAGAAGATGCATGTCCACACCCTGCACTCCCCATCTTAGATTCACACAGAAGGGGAAAAAGAGGAGACTGTAAAACAGCTAAAAAACCATTCCCTGTCCCCTTGCCCCAGACCCGTGTGCTCACAAAACCTCGGGGCAGTTTGCAGTTGAGCAGACCCTCGCCCATATGCTACCGTCCCAGCAGCTTGGCCCGCAGAGCCTCCCTAGTTCATTCCAGTGCAAAATAAGACATTCACATAAACCACGGATGCAACTTCTTAAACCAGTACTGCAGTTTGCAAGCAAACAGCTGACTGCTTACCCTTACTCATCCTTTTACCCTCCACTCATCCTTTTACCAGCGTGTACTTTCTGCAACCTCTATACTTAGCATTTTCCGTCACACTGGGTATAACATTATGCATTAACTTTTTGGTTTGGTTTTCTAGCCATACGGCAGGAGTTGAGTAGAATCAGTACAACATAATGATTGCAAAGCATTTGGACGGTACTAAGAATGCTAGGAAGATCGGATCATTTCTAAGTGTACCAAGGTCATGCAAGATGGTGAGAGAGGACACCGGCACAGTCTTTGTTCTTATACCCTTTTTATTAGCAGACTCAGCACACTTTGAAGCTTGCTGCTGCCTTGGATTCGCTTCATTTTAAAAGTCTTAATCTAAAGAATATTAAATTTTAAATTTCTGGATTTTTTAGATTTCATCTGACACTGCACATTGGATTTGTCAGCCTTTTTTGTATTTTGTATTTGCTTATTTAAATGTATTACCTTTCTTTTTAGTAGTAGATAAGAACACACGTGAACCATTTGCTTTTGATAGATGACTTCAAAGTAATTTTACTAGTAGTCTGCAATGTAAATGAAGATCCTTTGCCAACAGAAATGTATTGTGGCATCACCAGAAGAAACGGAGACATGTTAGTTGTCAGCCAACAAGTTCTTTGTCTCAGAGTTATCACAATATAAAAAAATGGTACGTCAGTGCATCACAGTATCTGTGTTCATATTGGTAATAAACTGTTTATTGTCCACATGGCCCTGCCTTTCTTTGTTTCATTCATCCCTTGAGCTCCCACGCTTTTACGTCACTTGGGTTGATGACAAGAGGAACGTGACCGAGACTCCTCGTGGGGTGCCAGCTCCGCCTGGCCAGTGCCGCAGAGCAGGAGGGGAGAGCCTGAGCGTGTTCCGGCTGGTGCAGCGGCCACAGCCCTGCCTTCTCTTACCAGGAGACGGGGCTCTTCCCTGCCCGGCCCTCCTCGCATCGCTGGCTGAGCACCAGCTCCTGCAGTCAGGCTGCGGCGGCCTCAGCAACTTTTTGCCAAAGTCAGCAAAGGACAGTGGCTTATGGCTCTTCTCAGGCTACCATGAACTGTCCCACTGCATCTCCTGCCATCACTGAAAAAAACCCAGGTCCCATCACCTGCACTCGTAAGGGCTTCCTGTAAATAAAAGGGAGGTATTTATGCAGAACAAGGCTACCGAAGGTATTGGGAGGATGCAGGCTGGAATCATTGGCACAGCACTGCTGAACTAAAGGCTTAAGGGGAGTCATTTGTTAGTATCTCACATGTTTCATTTGTTAATGTTGTACAGGT
This sequence comes from Buteo buteo, assembly GCF_964188355.1. Taxonomy (NCBI): domain Eukaryota; kingdom Metazoa; phylum Chordata; class Aves; order Accipitriformes; family Accipitridae; genus Buteo; species Buteo buteo. The sequence goes on along the minus strand of NC_134176.1, from coordinate 14,133,539 downwards.
CTTCAGCTTTATTTCACGGGAAGTGAAGTCAAAGGTAGGAGTGCAGGACACCGAACACTTAACAGCGCACACCCACCCATATCTTTCAGGCCATAAAATTTTTTTTCTTTAGAGCCATTCTTTCCACCAGTGCAATCTTGGAAATTTCTGCTTGACTTAGTTTGGCGCAAGCTGCGCATGGCAGTAGTCTTGATACCATCTTCTTGATAACTTTGTGCGAAAGGATTGGAGGTTGGAGTTCAGCTATTGAAATCTGTCAAATATTTTCCAAGCCCCCTGCTTTGCTTCGGGCCTTCCTGAAGAGTTTGTTTTAAAAGCCAGGCTCCAGGAATGGTTTTGGGAGCAGAGCCTGGTGCAGCAGCCCCGGAGAGTCTGTGGTTGTCCCCTTGCCCGTGTCCTCCGGACCTCACGGAGCACGGCAGCAGGCAGGAGGGACTGCTGGCCAGCAACAGGAGACCCAGGAGAGGAGGCAGGGTGGGGTGTGCTTTGCAGTTAGTTGTAAAATGGGACGTGCTTTGGCTTGGGGAGAGTGGGGTTGTCCTTCAGCACTCTTCAAAGCAGCCCAGTCTGCCTTTTAGAAAAGAGTCTTTTTTCCAATGTGGTTATACTGTAGATTACATACAGGAGGAATGGAAAAAAAATTGAATTTAATGCAACAGTGAGCTCCAGGCTGAGCCTGATGTCTGTTAGTTGTTTAATGCCAGTGGAAAGGCAAGAGACAGGTTGAACAGTGGGGTAAGATTTCCACACGTGAACTAAAGCGGCAGACGTTGATGTGCAACACAATATGACAACCCCAGGACCAGGAGAAGGAGCCTTTCCAGTAAGAAGAACACAGACAAGCATCAGTAACAGCAAAGATTATAATGCTCTCTTGCATAAATTTCATACAGTAACTCACGCGTTTCTTAATTATAAACCCATTTAATGGCATACCTGATGATGGCAAGTACTTTTCAAAACTGCTGCCTCTCAGATGATCACAACCATTCTGTGAAACTCTCCCATAATCTTAGTTAAGCTTCAGGAAGTTGGGGCCTGGCACAGTTCACATTTTCCCTTGGAATGTGGCATTACGCCTAAGGTCAGTAATAACCACGTTGTAATTTGGGCCGAGTGTACAACCTGGATACGGTGTGCTGCTCTGTTAACATCAGCCACCTGCTGTAAATGAGTTTCTCTTAACTTTTTTCTTCTACCTTTGCAGGCCTTGCATAATATCAACGTAATAAGCTGAAATTTGCACCGGGCCACTTGATAGCTGTGGGAGCAAGGTGCACGGGGGTGGAAGGGGAAGCCTGGCTGATAGGGGCAGGGGAGCAGTCCTGGCATCGCTAGCGCTTCGCTGGTTCCCAGCTTACAGCTCCAGTGACAGGGATGCGCCTGGCGGTTTATTACCAGTAGTGGCACTGCTGGAGGATTTCCCCCTCCCAGATGCTAATTCGGTTTGTTTGTTGCCTCGGCAGAGAAGGGTGTCCCTTCGTGCTGGGCTTGTTGAGCCGCTGCAACAGGGCAGGCCACAGGCATTTTACATAGCAGAAATCAAAGGGGGCATTAACCCTCACTCTGACCAATCATACAGCTACTTGTTCCTCCTATCTCCTCTTGTCACATGGTAAAGGAGATCTCAATTAATTTTTAAGCGAAGAGAGTAAAACTATATATAGCCCTAATGTACTTTTAACCCAGACCCATATGCCCCATGGTTACAAAAAAGAACCCTTCTGCCAACATTACTGGTAGCGGCAAGGACAAGCGCCCATGGAAAGGACAGGATCACAGCCTTCTCCAGCAGCACCCATGGAAAGGACAGGATCACAGCCTTCTCCAGCAGCACCCATGGAAAGGACAGGATCACAGCCTTCTCCAGCAGCACCCACACGCGCTGAAACTCAGCTTGCACCGCACATCTGCAGGCACCAGGCTTCCAGCCCCTTCAAATCCCCGCTGAGATGAAGAGTGCAGAGCAGGAGGGCTGCGGGGCAGGGCTGGCCAGGCGAAGCAAGCTGGGACCATGATGGAAATACTGGTGGGAGGCAGGATAAGAAGCGGTTGCCAATTTTGGTTACCCTCTGTTTATACCACAGCCTCTGTGTCAGGCTAGGCTAGTAATCTATAGACCACATAGGTAACTGCATCATGGAACAGCTGAGTAAGGGAACTATAGAAAGGTCACCCACCATAGAGGAGAAGGACAATAGTCAGATTGAGGAAGGCAGCATAATCTTTATTATGGTTTTGATATTAACTTGCTAAGTTGGCCAGGAGAGTTGAGGAACAGCTTGCTAAGGACACGGGAAGTTGAGTATGAGATTGTGGAGTGCCAGCAGCACTGAAGTAAATTAACAAAACACTGAAGCTCGCTGACATGAGCACTGATATAAAGAAGTTCATGGAGGTTCCCACACCAAAGCTCTTCCTTTGGGAGAACTTAAGTATGTTTTTCACTGAAGAACCAGTGAAGTCTGAAATGTCAGAAGAATTCTCATTCTTCCTCTTCTTTTCCAGAAGCACAACCCACATACCGAAACAGTATCTGTGAATAAACTGGTATTCAGCCCCTGCATCACAAAGGATCTCGCATTGCTGAACAAACCTGGGTATTTACACAACTGCCAAAATCAGATGAGAAAAACGGAGGAAGGGGAAATGGAGGAGGAGGAACCCAAGTTGCAGCAGGCTAGCTCAGCTACCTGGTGTGCCAGGCTAGCGAATGGACAGACTGACTCACTGGATCCAGCACTGTAGGAAGAAGGAATGAAACTGTGTTTATTGAGGAAATCAGGCTTCCAAGGTCTAATAACATACTTGGAGGGACCAGCGAGAATGTACAATAATCCTTTTCTTTGTTACAGACATGGATTTCCAGAAGAAAACAAAAAAGTTAAACTGTCAGAGGGTTAGAGTATAAGAGGACCTTTATAGATCTCTCTATTAACCACTTAGTAAGGACAGAAGTAAGTTGTCAGCTTTCCAGGGTGGAGGGAAGTTATTAGATGGCATCTGAACTCCTGACTCCCAAAATACCATTCTGCTTGGAGAAAGGCATGGTGATTAAGTTTTTTGATGATACGGAATTATTGAGGATAGCCAGAAGTTTATAGATGGCGAGGACAGGCAGGAAGATTTAACTGTTCAGCGGGTAGAAATGACAGATGAAAGTTAATGTCAATAGCACAAAGACAGACACATAGGGAGTGAAGCAACCCCAGATCCATGTTCCAGGTATATCCCCTTAATGCCATCAGTGGCAACTTCTATATAGCCAGAGTATCATGTGCTTCATAAATGTCAAGTTGGTGCCCCTTGAATGACAGAGGAAAAAAGTTACAATTTTTCTGAAAGCTGTTAGGAACTAATATCACTATAAGGTCCCCATGTCTTCACTGACACATACTCCCAACTCCTATTCACAGAAAGGGGTATAATATAGAGAAGATCAAGAAAAGTGATCAGGAATATTAACAACCTTGGCAAGCAGCAATTAAAATTCTGTAATTTTAATGTAATTCCCTGAAGAACTTACAGTGAGGAAAAGGATGAGAAACATGAATACTGTTGAAAAGGTGAGTGAGAAGAGACCACCCAGTTCCTCCAGGAGCACATCCATGCTGCTGATCAGGCAGCAAGATGAAGACTAAAGGAAGGGTTTCTCCACGCCACAGTTCAGCTCTGACAGTTAGCTACACTGAGTATTAGATCCTAAGAATAGAAATGCATTCAGAAAAGGTTTAGACAAAGCCCTTGAATAAAGGTCAAACAGCAGCTGCTAAAATAATGATACAAATGTACAAAAATATACACATATTCCGTTGCATATATAAAACCTCTGCTACCAGCAATTATCAGAAGGTATTAGATAAGACATTGAGCTAAAGGCACCCTTGTGTTCTCCAGAAAGTATCATTTACTACTGCGTGCCAGTCCTCCCTGCTTCCACAGTCCTGTGCACGCAGAGCATCTACACCTAATCTGGCATGAAGAGAAACCAGTCCTGAACTACACACATGCATGCACCAAGCATTCTCCATTGCAGACTTAGGCACACGTGGCCCAGGAAGTTAATTCTAAGCCTAGACCAAAGGTTCATATAATCATAGCTTACTCTAATCTAGTTTCTCAGGGTTACATACACAAATATCCTTTATTAAAAAGTATCAATAGTCTAAAATAGTGCATCCAATTGCTTCATTTTCACATTCATCCTCTTGGTCTAAGGAGCATGCACCGACGCTAATTCAGCACACACAAACATCCTTCTACTTCTGCAGAAAACTCCAGTCATTCAAATGAACAAACAAAACACCAATGCAGCAGGCAGAGCTAGTCCGTTAGCTTTCTTTTGCCAGCTTGCATAGTCTCTTAACCCTTGAATAAGGACCAATAGCGTCATCAAACACAAAGTCCCACAGAACTCGAATCCAGGACTGGTGATGTGGGAGGTTATCGTAATATTCTGCTGCAATCTTTTTCACCTGGAAGAAGAAGAGAGAGAACGAGCTGTTTAGCTGCACAGGCTCGGGTGTGTTTCAGTCTTCACATTCAGATCTGATAGCACAGCCATAACCTGAAGTTACTTGTTATTGCTTGTGAGCTTCTGAAGTTCAGCCAAATGAGATGTACTTAAATAAATACAGTTAGATACTTCTTAGCAGATTTCTGATGTAAGTTTTGCCTCACAATGTCAGAATTTGAAAGATGATGGATCGCTGCCTTCAGTCAGAACTATTTTCTCTCATTTTGGAGGTGGGGGGATCTCCACAATGAGATGACTAATCCACCTTATACATTGCCAAGACTCCAACACGCTGTATTTAAAGCCCTGTTTGCTACTCGTAATACTCATCTGCTGAGGGTTCCGTGTAGGAGAGAAATACCAATTGAGAAAATGCCAGACACAGCCTTGCCTACACTTCATTTTCTTTCCTCCATTCTGCTACTGTGATACAAATCTGCGAGACGGCTTCCTCCAGCAGGCAGAGGAAATTGCAGGGGTGGTCCGTTCTCCTCAGTCTGCTGTTAAAAATGCTGCAAGATTCATTATTAGATCACAAGTCTAATACAATTTCATCCCTGTTACAAATCCCCAAGTCTTAAGACTGTTGCCATCAGAGAAGCACTGTGCATCATTGCGGGTAGTGCTTGTAGTGGGAGTAAGGCCAGAACCGGAGGACAAAGAGGTTTCAGATCTGGCAGGTTCAGGGGACTATGGGGATTCCCAGGATTCCCAGGTTATCAGTAGTCCCTGCTCCAGCTAGATTCTCTGCTTTTTGAGCACACTTATGAAGCAGCAGAGTCTGTTAACTATTGTTCCCTTGTACATAAACTGCTTGGGCATGGTTTTATTACAGCCCCACCTCCTAGACAAACAAAGCTCTATTCTAGAGTAGGTTGTCTTGCTGGACAGCTTGACTTCTCTCTTTAAAATCCCTGCAGAATTCTAAAGCCAGCTATGCTGAGCACAGCACGGACTTCCAGTGAAGAGCAAAAGGGTTACACAGAAATTGCCATCTGGGAGGAGGATCTCATCAGCATCCAAGGTGTAATGGTGGAAACTTAACACAGCATTTTGACTGTGAAAAGGTAAGAATCCCAGCAAAAGTTACATTATAAACCAGTACAGCTCCCTCCTAGTTTCCTCGTTAATTCAGCTTCCTTACAGATACTTCCCTGTGAGGTAGGTTGGGTAACTTACAAGTTTCATTAAGATCTTTTACCTCTGTACCTCAGCCCCTATATGTTCCTTCTGCTCATGGCATGGTAGTGCTGCATTGGAGGTGGAAGATTCAGTTCAGGTCTGATTGTATTCTGCCTTTCACTGAATACCTCTGACTTCCTAATAATTCCTTATATCCTGCTTTGAAGTGTTGGTCTGTACTTCAAATGTTGTTCATTTTCAATGGGATTCAGACAATATCAGCATTTCCCCTTAGAGGTATTTAACGACTGGAAGAAGGGTGATTTCCAGGCACCGGGTAAGATCTCTCGAGAAGCAAATTTAGTTCACTGTGCTCCTTCTGTAACCACCACAGTCAGAAATAATCTAATCTGGGTTTTGTATCCTCCCTTTTCCCAGCTGGGTGAACTGAAATAGCCAGAGGATGAGAGGGAGGACTATTTAGATAGTAAGCTCCCTTGACTCCCTTGAATGAAAGCCACTAATGAGGCCTTATGCAAACACAAAGAGGGTCTCAGATACCCAGCCCCAAAAGCTTCACTCCAGCTCTGATTTGGTCATTCCCTAGCACAGTGCTGCTTACAGACCTTCGTTCCTACCTCCATTTTAGAAGTTCTGCCTGAATTTTGACTCGGAACAGTAATTCAGCCCTCATCTCTACTAGCAAAGTTCATATGGCAAGCCTACCATTCCCCTCCTCTCCAGAACCCCCATATATTTCTTGCCCACAGAAACAATGGACTGAACCAGACATGTTTCCTCAGCTAGTCACATTATTCTGCAGAGCTCTTGATCATGTTAGACTCTGACCACTGAGGGCTTCGGAAAGTCTTTCTGTATTGCCCCTTGCACATGGAAGCGGAGGGCTGGAGATTCACAGAAACCAATTCAGCTCCTAGGAACATCTCAGGCAGCGGCTGTGCCCTCTGGCACCAAAGGCTAACTAAAAAGGACCCCAGTGATGAAGTAGGAAAAAATGGTCTAGAGAAGAGGCCAATAAACAGTCTGTCTATGTTCAACCCAATAGTTTCCGCACTTTCAGCAAACAAGAGCAGCAATGTAGCCTGGGCATAGTGCTGAAGAGCTCAGGTGGACAGAACATACAGGTCTGGAAACTTGCACTTAAATATATTCCACACGCATATTCTGTGGTTGTATTACAGATTTAAAATAGGCACCCAGAATACAAGTATTATTTGATAATTAAGATGATTTATCAAAATAGCCAGCAGTGAATTTTGAAGAAGATCATACACACCATATTCTGGAAGCAGGCAGCCCAGTCATGGCTGGCAAGCTGCTGGCCAGCATCAGGCGGTGGAGGAGTTGCTTGTTCACCAAGCATATCCATCTAGCACGTTCCTGCAGATTACGGTGGCAGCTCATTCTGAATGAGAAGGTCGGTATGGAAACCACAAGAGATGCCAAGGGGCTCGCACTGGAGTGTGTTACCCTAGATCAGCTGCAGGACAGTGACTCACACCTACACACAGCAGGTCTTTGCTCTGCTTGGCTTTGTGCCCAGAGGCACCTCGTGCAGGAGGGCAGGCAGCACTCGTCCCACTGGCAAGTTCCCTGTGCTCTGGGCAGGACAACTGTATGAGATGTACAGAAACAATGGAGAGGAGAAGGTGAACTGCAATAAAATATTTGTGACAAAGGAAGGGGGAAAAGGGAAAATTTAATGAATGCAGTTAGAGGGAGGCCTTCTGAACAGTTTTCTTATGGAAAAGACAAGGAGGTTTCTTAGGTGCATGTTCCCATTTTGCTATCACATGGCAGGCAAGAATTTTAAAAGTGGCTTCTCTTTTACAATGGATCTACGCAAAAGTTTCCCTGACAAAACCAGCTCATCTATTGTAATTTCTTTCAGCATCTCCATATGTAAAACAAAATTATCTCCTCCTACCAGAAAATCGGGGCGGGGGAGGGAGGGCAGAAAGTAATGGGGTTTTAATGCAGATTCCCTTTTAAATGCAACATTAAACTACATCTGTTAAGTATGTTTGAGGCTGGAAGAGTCATCCTCCATGTTGCATGCTGGGTGCAGTACAAAACCTGCGGATGGCAGTTTCCAGGTAGCAAGTTTTGCAGCCAGATCATAGATCGTCTCAAAGAGGATGGCACTGTGATGAAGTATTCCTAAATCCTGTGCCTGATTTCCCCCTCAAGCTCTCCATATTCCATTGGAGATTGTCCATTTGCTTCAATTCCTCCCCCCCTTCCTCCTTACAGATCTCAAGTGTCTTAACTCATTGCTAGTTTGTGAATAGAAGTTATCATGGAAGGATAACAAGAGATTGCAAAGTCTGCAAGAAGCTTATTAGGCACTTGGCACCTGGTATATTGAGGCTTTTCTTCAAGTAGCTCAAGGTGGTAGGTAAGAAATCACATCTTTTAGACTGAAACTTTGCTTCTGGTTTTGTGCTTGTAGAGCACAGCAACAGGACCCCAATCCTACTCCATTGTATTTGATAGGCGCAAGAGTAAAATGCAACCCAATATTTCACCATGGCTGTTTTAGACCCTTTGTCCTAGGGCTATACAGAAGCTAGAGATCCTTATGATAAGAAGCTGGAAAATTATGTTTAGAATGCTGGAAGGCATATTATGGAAGTTCCCTCTATAGTCCTTGACGGGGGGAGCACTCAAGCTAGTCCTCCTAGCCATCACAGGGTTAATAAAATCTGCAATTCAACACCAGCACATCTACCATGTTTTCCAGTCTTGTCTGTCTAATAAATCTGGTTTCATACCATGTCTTTTCCTTTTCCCACAAGCTTAATGAGTAACTAGTTTGCCTCTGGTAATGCTGCAGTTCTTATTGCAGTTTGTAGGAAGAGTACTGGGTTCCTCCTCCCGTCCCCTCTCTCCATAAGTATATTCAATCCTTCAGATAATGAAGGATGGATCTTTTTACTCATTTGGTAAACAATTTTATAGTTCTAAGGCTTCATGCAAAGACTAATCTAGTCCTAAGTCTATAGGGGTTTTTTTTTAGAGCAGGTCCTTCATTATAATGTTAAATTTCATGGTCTCTTGTGTAATCTCTCATTATACTAGTGGGACAAATTCTTACTGCACACTCATGTCACTCATCTTTAGTACCTATAAGCTTACAGCACAGCCTGATTCTTCCTCTTTCAAATCTGTCACACTTCTAGGGTAAAGGTCTTTCCAGTGGCAAACACATTACTTTGAACATTCTGAAAGACACACCTGTAACAAAGGAAAAAGCTGAATTCACTTTTCTGATAAGCAAGTGGAAGAGCCAGCTACTTTTCAAGATTAAGATCCAGTTATTCTCTGATCCTACTTATCCCCTGCTCTGCCCTGCTCTCAATCATGCAGAAACCAAATAAAGATCTATATTCCACTTTCTACTTGCCAATAATTAAAAATAAAAATAGCTATACCAAGAGGTCATCTATATTACACAATTCAACTATTAGAAGTTCAAGTGCCCAAGAGACTAGATCTGAAGAAACTAGACCTTTGCCGAGTGAAGAATTTGCTGGGAGGTTAAGCAGAGGAGAGTGAGGGGAGGTTTCTATCGCTACCTGTTATGAAATTCAAACTTTAAAGCTATCCGGAGAGGATCTGTCCCCTTATCTCCTTCCACCAAAGAGGCAGAGAATTTTTATTCTCAATTTGCAGAAAAGAATAAACAACTTGTTTTAATGGACAAGGGATTTTCTACAGTAATGGTTTTGCCAAAGGATTTTCACTTCCTAATAGATTTTCACTTGTAATTGATCACTCGTCAAAGACTCAAAGTTTTCTGTAGAGTTCTGTCAGGCAACAACGATTGACAAGCCTCATATCTCCTCCACCTGCAGTGCAAGTCTCAGTTACCCAAGAGCTAGAAACACATGAACACAAGCCCATGAAATTCAACTAATAACTCTATCCTCTTTACACAGGAGGGCAGACACTTCCAGCTGCTGCACTGCCTCGAGGAATTGGGCTGAACTATTTGTGGTGTGGGTGGGGAAGAGCTTTTCAGGTCTCAATCAGGTCTGGAGCAACAGTCCCAGCAAGTTCAATTAGTCACTCGCCTCCCTTGTGTAAGATACAGAGCTAACCTCCTTCTCTTCTTCTATTTACATTTCAGTAATCTAAGTATCTAAGCCTATCTAACAAGTTTGAACATTTGAAACTAAAACTAAACTCATGCACTTCCCAGCTGAGCTATCGGGTGTATCGGCAATGGGAGTGCCTGACAGGAGAACTTCACCTGCGAACGTGGGCTGCTTTACCAGCGGCTCTGAACCCACCAGGAACGGCCAGCTTCTCCCGGACAGAACTTCAGCAGTAAAGGAGGTGTGTTAAAACACAACTGCAGGCTAGGTAGAGGCTCTCCACGCTCTTCTACACCACAAGAAACTCTCCTCTTGTTTTGAGCCTCCTCTTAGACAGCATTTCTGTGATGAACAACATTAACTCATAAAGCAGGCTTTGCCTGGATATACCACTGTGAAAGTTGCGCGTGTTATGCAGTAGTGGGGAGGTCACAGCTCCTGAACCTCAGATTCCTCAGCTCTACCTCCACCTCATGAGGATGTTGCAGTAGTAGCCGCCAACTTTGCATCAGACCAGAGACAGAAGATGTTTCCTTCCTACTATGCCAGAGGATTTGTATGTAAGAGTAAGTACTTCGAAGTCACGTACCCCTAACGCCGTGAGCACCTGCTGAGGAACCCTTGTATTAAAACCCAGGAGAGCAGCTACATAGCTGGAGGGAAATTGAAAACCATTCCTAGACACCTGGGCTTTGCAAATTTGATTCCCACAACTGATAAAACGTAAACAAAAAGGAGCTTGACTTTCAAAAGAGGAAAGCCACAGCACTTTCCCAATGACAGATCAGGTATCCTCAGTTTCTGTGGGTGGGGCAGCAGAGCTAAAACAAGTCATGTAGAGTGGGGCTTTATTTTCTAGTGCTATTTGTGTCAGGCTGGAACATGCCCCAATACTTATGTCACCTCAAAAATAGAAAGACTTTTGTTTGATGTTAATCAAGCAATATAGTTAGCAGATTGATCATTAAACAAATTCCAAGTAGTAACTGCCACCTGGCTCACTTTAGATGGGCCTTTAAACTTTCAAAGAGACAAAACCTAGTGGCTGAGGGAAGGAAACGGAGAAACTTAGAGCATTGTTGGAGGATTTTATCATGCAAAAAGTTTTCCTCAAGGCCTCTGAGGATCAGATGTTCTTGTTTCCATCAAATAAACTAAATATTACAGCAGCTTGGCAGCCATTTCTCTCAATCTCCCGCTTAAAATGAAAGAATTCAAAACAAATCCAAAAAGCTTTCTTTTTTTCTTCTTTTTTTTTTCTTTTTAAAATTGATCCGTTGCTATGATTTGGAGTGATTTCTTTGAGACAGTTTAGCAGCTTTTATAAAAATCCAATTCACTCATGCTCATGCCATACTTACCATTGGCAATCTGCATCCGGGAATGCTGGGGAAGTCGTGATGCTCCATGTGGTAGCCTACATTAAAGGTGAGCCAGTTCAGAGGTCCATAATAAGAGTATGTCTCATACCCTTTTAAGAACATGTAGTGTTCTGCTATGAAGTGCCCAGAAATGGGATGTACACCCATGCAAAGAATCGTACCTGCTATTAAGTAAATAATAGGTTTGAGCCCCCAAAGGTAGTAAATTATAAGGTCTATAGAAAACTGGATGAGAGCGTTAAAAATTTCCATCCGTGTAATTGCTTTGGGGTTCACATACAGTGGTCTCAGACTATAGAACAGCGGCTGGAGGAAAAGCCAAAGCAGTTTCCGAAGTGGTGTACAGAAAAACCAACCCTCAAAGTCTGTGGGAATGTCCACATCCAGGCTATCCCCACCAAGGTACCGATGATGGTCAATGTGGTATTTCTTGAAGGAGGCAGAATAAGGGATGCCAATCGGCAAGTTGGCAAAGACTGCAAACCATCGGTTCCACTTGGCCTGCTTATTCCCAAAGGCGACGTTGTGTGAAATATCATGGATGGCTAGGGTCAGTGAATGGTTGATGCAACCCCCAAAACCATAAGCCCAGAAGAAAATCCATTTCCAAGATAAGTCTTTCACCAGGTAGCATGCTAGAAACTGCATGAAAACCATTCCAGATACAATCCACTTTAAATGTGGATCTGGTCCCATCAGAGTCTTGATCTCTGGATATTTTGCTAAAGAGAAAAATGCAGAGAAAAATCTCATTAGATCACAGTTAAGTAAACATAATCACCACTGGGACTCTATTTTTATCACCCTATGTTTGAGGCCCTACTTTTAGAAAATGGCAATTCCAAAGTACGGTTGCCACTACAGAGAGAGCTTTACTAAGGTACAGGTTCCATTCTCACTTCCAGCAACATGTCCAATTGTGATTGACATATAGAGAGATATACAGACATAAAAAAAAAAAAATTACCCTGATGGTCAATATGTGGCATCATGTGCCTTCACAACAACGAGTAGTGCTTCACAATGATGAGTATTAGTATGCCAAAACCCACCAGATTTAAGCTCTAAGAAGCACCTTCTCTTGAGTTTTTAATTTCCATTTTTATTTTGCTGAGTCCAGATGCTATTTTCCACAAAAGGGATGCAGCTGCCTTCTTTGTAGCCCTTTTCACACTGTTGCTTCAGACTTACTAGCAGAGGAAAGAGGGCTGAGCAACAGGCTTGCCAGGTTTTGCTCTGTGGTTAGATGACAAATGTAGCATTAAAAAAAATTCCTAAGTATTTGAGTGTTCACCAGTGCTTACAACATGTACAACTCTTTGCACAACATTACAAGAAAGTCAGCAATATTATCAGGAATTTGTAAGACACAGAAATTTTTTCTCTATTCCCATTAATTAGCCTGTTTCCAAGTCACATACCAAAACCAGGCATGAAAGTCACATAGATAATCACACAACAGCTACATGCAGCCTCACAAATACCGCAATACAGCACCAGAGAAACATGGGCTAAGCTTGCCAGGTCTGACTTGTGTTAGGCCAGGACCAGCTTGCTGATCTTTGGTTCTACTGGCCATTCATTTGTCCTTTTAAGAAAAAGAAAATACACAGAAGTACAGCTTATCTTCTAGGTGCTGTTCATTGCTTCAGGTCTCTTCTTTACGAACTCACACTTGTCACTTCCAGTATTAACTTGCACATGAATTTTTTCACTGCTTTATGGCTTTTACCCACCTACTGGCCTCCCTCCTTTAACTCATACTCTGCATTTCTCAATAATTACAGCTTACACAGATAAGACTGTAGGACAAGTCACTCATTCTGAACCCTGAGGTTACACAGCATGTCCCTGTAAGTTTAATAGGCCCATTTTATGAATATAAAAGTAAATATCATCTGACTGTCACAGTATAATACCAATGCAATAAAATCAGATTATAATGATTTGCAACCATGCAGCTGTATACACTATAAACAAAAGCTGGAGACAATACACGTAACTTCATTTGACCTTACAAGCAGCAGCAGGTACTAAGTGCAGGACGCAGAGAAGGTTTTTATAGAAGTGAACCCTGAGAAGTCTGCAGAAGCTTAGAGAGATGAAGCACTACTTAAAGAAGCAGGTTGATGTGGTCATGCCCTGCAACCCTTCCAACAACTTTTGAGCCTGTTGGCCAACTTCAGCCCAGCTTGAGAGAGGTTAGAGACAATAAAGATCAGACAAGTGCTGTGAAAGATGACGAGAAAAGAGATATTCTCGATTCTTCCTCTTGTGAGGATGAAGGGGCAAAAATCACCACGAGGAGATGTCATGGTTTAACCCCAGCTGGCAACTAAGCACCACACAGCTGCTCACTCACTCCCCCCCACCCAGGTGGGATGGGGGAGAGAATTGGGGGGGGGGGGAATTAAAACTCATGGGTTGATATAAAGACAGTTTGACAGGACAGAAAAAGAAGGGAAAATACTACTAATAATAATAATAGAATATACAAGTGACGCACAATACAATTGCTCACCACTTGCTGATGGATGCCCAGCCAATCCCTGAGCTGCAGTGCTCCCCCAGCCAACTCCCCCCAGTTTATATACTGGGCATGACATCACATGGTATGGAATATCCCTTTGGCTCATTTGGGTCAGCTGTCCTTGCTGCATTCCCTCCCAGTTTCTTGTGCACTCCCAGCCTCTGCTGGCAGGGAAGTTTGAAACACTGAAAAGTCCTTGGCTTAGTATAAACAGTGCTCAGCAACAACTAAAACATCAGTGTGTTATCAACATTATTCGCTTCCTAAATCCAAAACACAGCACTATACCAGCTACTAAGAAGAAAATTAGCTTTATTCCAGCTGAAACCAGGACAGGAGTATTCAGACAAGAGAGAGATTTTCTAAGTGGTGGGGAAGTTCTAGTAAAAGCTCGTGTCTTTCTGAAGTCAGCCAAAATTTTTGATAAAAATCTCTGAAAAGCCTGGGGGGTTTGTTTTGCTGTTTTGGTTTTGTCCTTGTTTTCACAGGTTTTGAAATCATGGTTTTCACACTAGAGATGCTAACATGCTCGAAATCATTCTCTGGTATCTACACAGGTACCAAAATTTTTTTACACAAAGTGCTGGGATATCCACTCTAAAGTATAACTTGATATAATGACCTGGTCAGAAAATCTGTTACAGAAATACAATTTTATGTAGCTTAATGTCCTGCTTCTGTCCAAAACCCAGAAAACCCTTTAATAAATCAAGCCAATTCAAATTTTCAGTCATGCAGTTGGTAGAGATAAGTTACTGCAGTCAACAGAAGAGATGAAAAAATGTAAAACAACCAAATCTGTTCCTCAGCCTGGTCAAATTGAGGCCACTTTGACCAAGAAAAAAAGTTTTAATGTGATGGGAAAATGACTAAGAGATGCTTTATACTGTAGTTTGAGAACAATGAAAGTTTTCGACCTATTTCTTTTTGTGGCAGCTAACAAGGATTGCAGATTACATTTAAGAGGTTTCAGAGTAGTAACTGCCAACTGGCAGCAACAGTGTCTGCAAGCAGCAATGCAGGTAGATCGCATTTGTCGCAGGTGACAGCTATTAAGTAACTTGCTAGGGTTTAATATTAAATTCAACACATGATTAACTCCTCTCCACCAGGAAATCTTTGCATACTAGTTAAACCACAATACTGTGTCTGTTTATCATTAATACTGATAAACCCTTCCCATTTCCATGGCATGTAGAAACCTCAGGGAGGCTGACAGGTGGGACTGCTAGGCTCACTGGAGACTAAAAGCCTCGCTGGCACAGTAGCCTGTCAGAGACTGTTTGGTTCAGGAGCGCTTCACATACAAAAGGTTGAATGCTGACCCTTTCAAAACTTGAGGCTAAGCACTTTTCAGTGAGACACACTTAATCTCAGATTAAGCGATCCTGATGACAGAAGTTTATATATAACATGCTGATGCAAAGATGGAACAACATAAACATGTATCTCATTTTTCCCTCGTGTTCATGCCTTGCAGTTAGCTGAAGGAATACTAGTAAGGCAAGATAGAGCACTTACAGTTGAAAAACCTGGACAACCCTGTAAGGCTGCTGTGACAAGTGTCCGTAGGCGCTGTGCAAACCAGACATCAGCCATCTGCACGTCCCAAAGGTGACAGAGAATCAGAGACAGGGCTACTGTGCAGTGCTGAACCAGGAGCCATAAAGGACTATCAGACTTGTGGCAACCACACAATAAAGACACCTACTCTCCACTCTTGAGACTGTTAGAGTTTCACACTATGAGGCATCTGAGTGGAGATTTTCATCATGCTGCTCTTTCCTGATTTGCTTCCATTTTGGTCTTCCTGAGCACTTTTCCATTATAAAAATGATGAGCTTCTATATGGCCAGAGTCCATTGCTTCCCAACAAGCACTGGGTCAGGACTAATACATGACAATGGGCATAAAATGTAATCTATACTGAACTCTTTGTTATGCACAATCATGGTATGGAGGGGGCACAAGAACAGAAGAAAAAGAAAACAAACCATCATTCAGCCCTTCTAGATAACGTCTTGTCTCCACCCCTCCCTTATGTGACCACATGGGACCAGGATTTGCCCTTTAGAGTACAACGGGACCAGGATGGTTCCAGCTACTCTGATGTCTCCACAGCACATTCTCCAGCCTCCAGGTTATTGAGAAAGTCTGTTAGCTCAGCCCAGCAGACAGCTTATCCACATGCACTGCTTCTAGTTGTCCAGACTGAGCCAATGTACTGGCATTTGGAGTGTGGGGATACTGGTGTAGATGTACAGCAGTGCAGAAGCATGACTTTTCTGTCTCCAAGGTCAGCACACTGCAAAAGCAGTGCAGGCACTTTAGTACAGTGGGTAGATGTAGTTAATAATTCTGCCCAGCCAGCTCCATGGTCTCTATACCATTACCTCAGCGCAGCTGAAATCTGTACCACGACGATGAAAGACAGCATTTCCCACTTGTACAACAGTGTGGATGAAAGAACAGCAGTCAAGAGAGAACAAATGCTGCAAGTATATTTTCAGAAGCGTTCACGATTCTGAAACAACTCATTTACTGAATTAATGTTTCACGGAGATCACTCCAGTGGTGTGTGCAAGCATCAGTCACCTTTCTAGACGCATGCCTCACTCTGAAATGCTACTGGCAAATTACTCTGACTACACTTTTTTTTGCCCTGATGTTCTTCTCTGGAGATCCAGGAGCACTCACCATAGCCCTACAGTGATCCTCAGTTAGGGCTGGAGTAATTGTTCCTGGAGAAGCCGTCAGTCGCTAGGTCCTGGTGTTCCTCCTCCTCAGGAGACAGCAAATATCTTGTTCTAAACCCTCATTCATCCTCTATTCCCACTGACAATGTTCCTGAGATGACTCAGGAGAGCCCCAGTTAGACCACAGTGATGGCACCAGACACAGTTTCTCATTGATGTGACATCACATACTTAGCACCTGCACATTTTGGCATACATGGGATTTGGATGTGGGCAAGAGCAGGAGCTGTCCACAAACTCAGGGGCGACAGAGGTTTAAAGGGGCAGCAGCCCTGCCCACATCCAGGAGAAGCTAGTAGTAACAAAAGAAGAAATTGAATTTCTTCATCTTCTTTTATTTTGACCACAAGTGCAGCATACAGGTATAGTCAAAGTGGAGATAATATCAGTATAAAACTTTCAGAAGGCCTGTTAAAGAGAAAGGGCGGGGAAAAAAAAAAAAGTCTGTGATGCTGCTGTCCCGGACTATGTTCTATCAACTATGAGTCCCTGCCAGAACAAATAAGAGACACCAGGCACAGGATGTTAGCTTCAGTACCCCGTGCCCTATGCTGGAGCTGTATTTGTACCAAAAAAAAAAAAACACCCGAAAGAAGTCTGTTTGCTGACATGATAGTGTTTTGCCTTTTAGCAGCTCAGCTCATGAACATGCTCATAAACAGCACAGCACACTTGAGCCCTCAGCACAGGAAAGACATGGACCTGCTGGAGCAGGTCCAGAGGAGGGACATAAAAATGATCAGAGCGGTGGAACACCTCTTCCGTGAAGAAAGGCTGAGAGAGTTGGGGTTGTTCAGCCTGGAGAAGAGAAGGCGCCAGGGAAACCTTATTGCAGCCTTTAAATACTTAAAGGGGGCTTATAAGAAAGATGGGAACAGACCTTTTAGTAGGGTCTGTTGCGATAGGACAAGGGGTAATGGTTTTAAACTAAAAGAGGGTAGATTCAGGCTAGATATAAGGAATAAATATAAGGGTGGTGAAACACTGGCACAGGTCACCCGGAGAGGTGGTAGATGCCCCATCCCTGGAAACATTCAAGGTCAGGTTGGATGTGGTCTGAGCAATCTGATCTAGCTGAAGATGTCCCTGCTCATTGCAGGGGAGTTGGACTAGTTGACCTTTAAAGGTCCTTTCCAACCCAAACCATTCTGTGATTAATTCAAACCACACATGAGCCAGGACACAAGTAGGACACACACAGAGGACAACATACATGACAAAACCTTCTGGCTTTGCACAGCCTCCTGCCCCCTCCAGTATGCAAACTAATAAGAAACCTTTATGGCCCAGCTAACTACACTGAAGTTTTATATATCCATTGTGGAAAGAAAAGGGTCTTAATGTTGTGTTTGCCACCCACAAGCTCCTAAATTGGTTTGTGCTAGCTGGTCCAAGGGAGCCAGGTCACCCAGAAGCGGCCACCAGAGGCAAAGCACCACAGTAGTGGCACATTGCTGGTGTGGACAGAGATGGATGATGTCAGCACATCACTACGACAGCAGCTATGACCTGTTTATTTATGCTTGTTTATTAGCTGGTTCAGAGAAAAGGGATGTAGGAATGCTAGAAAGAGGGCTTCCGACTCCCTCTGAAAAAAAGCTGCAACATGGAGTAAACTGAAGCCTTCAGTTGCACTTAATACTTTTTCAGCACAAGCTCCTAAACCAGTGGCTTTCTGTTCATGTGATTTATTTTATAGGTGATCCCCACAGGGAATTGGCGTGAGCACTGAGATCGCAGCTATTCTGAATGCGCTCATCAGAGAACATGCACATCAGTGGCAGCACTGTGCCCACATACCGCAGCATAAAGGGGAAACAAACTCATAGTTTCTTTGCCAGAAGCATGTGTAATTCAGAGCTTTGATTTAAGCTAAGGAGATACACATCTTGCACATTTCAGCAGGTACAATTTATCAGAATTTTCATAAATGTGAGGTTTAAATAGGCAACAGAAGAGTCAGCTGGAAGAAATAGCAGACTAATCTCTAAATAAGCAAGCAGAGCTGGAAGCTATTATACTCTAATAGGCTAAATGCTAAAATAAAATGGATTTTGGTTCTTTTATTCTGTTCTACCTTCACCCTGCCCCTGCCCCCTCCCTCCCCCCCAGGCTAACGTCTCAGTCTTTCTATAGGATAAAGCACATATAAAACACTTGCACCATCTCCACTCCAAAATAACTTGCCAAAGAACCAACTATATTATAATTAATTATTCTTGGATGTTAGATCATATTCAGACACTCCTAGCCTACCCTGAGCAACACTGATTCAGCCCTCATCTTCAGCAGCAAACAAGTGCTTCCCTAAGGATCCTGTGAGGCAAGACGTTTTCTCACAAACCTACAGTAATTTTACAAAGTTAGATCCGACCCGCAGCACAAATAAGATCTCATTCTTTCCATCCCACAACAAATTGCTCATTACTTGTATTTGGAAAACTGTTTGCAGGTGAAATGACCATTCGTTGTGTGCTTATGGTGTTACCAGCAATTGAGCAATGATTTTTTCATCTTCTCTCAAGAATGAAAAAACACCAACACTTCCCACTGTGCGAGACCATAGCTCTCCAAGGGTTTCAATCCAACAGACCCTTACTGCCACTGAAGTAGAAATCTTATTTCTACTAGAAGTAGACATCCCCTTTACATTACACCCTACATTATTTCTCCCTCTAATAGCATTTGTATAACTATACAGCAAGGCTAAGCAGATCCAGATGAAAAAACTGTCCCATCAGGCTAGTTTTTAGCCAGGTCTTTCCCTAACACAGCTCACTGCAGCATTACACAAATCTCAGTCCTGACACAAGGCAGTAACAGGCTTTTCATAAACAAGAGGGTGAGAGATCAGCAATGAAACAATTCAATTTCATAAACTGAAGGGCGTGAATAACGTGTTCAGGAACACAAATAATGTGATCAGGGTCGAAGTGCCAGCTTGGCAAGAGATCTCCACGGTAACTTAGAAGCAGTTGGCACCTAGACAGTACCAAGCACAAGCTACATTTTAATACCTAGAGTCTGAGAGCAAGATACTACAAAGAAGTAAGAGAGAAAGTATCATCCCTCCCTTGCACAAAATGCCTGTCTATTTGCTGGTATAATTATAGCCATTAGGAATCACATCCCTAGTAGGTTCATCTAGTGCAACAGTGTCCTGCCATAAGCCAGCTTCCAGTCAGCCCAGTTGATACACACAGTTCATAGCTCTGCTGCTCAACTGGAACCAGTTGCCCAGAGAAGTTGTGGATGCCCCATCCCTGGAAGTGTCCAAAGTCAGGTTAGACAGGGCTTTGAGCAACCTGAGCTAGTGAAATATGTCCCTGCTCATGGTAGGGGGATTGGACTCGCCGAGTTATCATTCAGACATATTGTCACTGACTACAAAAGTCTTACAGACACCTGGGCTACTAACTTTCAAGTCAGGACATACAACTTTGTGACAGTTGCTCTATAGGAACATATTGGGGCAACAGCCCAAGGAAACACCACTTACGTAGAAAGAAACTGCTTATGTGTTTGACAGTTTGCCCATATTTTTTTTTTCCTAATGGATAATTTCAATTTGCACTTAAATCCAGGTAGTCGTGCCTGAGAGAGACCAACATTTCAAAAAGCTGCAGCCTAAGCAGAAAACAATCAAGTTCCAGTGCTTAGCAACTAAATCATTAACCTATTGGGAGGAAAACGCTCCCTTTACCAGTATGGAATGCTGTCCCCAAGGCATTGCTATATACAAAAACGTAAAATACATGGATATTTACAGATATTTGTTCACACGTATGTGAGATTCTTACAGTGCACTCCAGCTCAATAGACATTAGACACTTTGGTAAGTACATACTCTAGATACCAGGGGTTTGCTGACCCTCAGGCTTTGAATAATACAGTGGTGATCATTATACAATATCATCTGGGATACCACAATAGTTTCAATAACTTTTGGTAATATTTTGGTATTCATGACACTAGTTTCATGATCCGTTCTGCCTCATCAGACACGGACACAGATTGTTGTGCCCACAACTTCCACGTCTCTCTTTCCATGTTGTATTTCTCTATGCCCTTCCTTCTGCTCCCACAGCTGGGGCAGGGGGAGCTGGGAGGAAGGAGATGGACCTTGATTCCAATTGCTTGTTCTGAACCCAAAGAGAGTGGGGGCAAAACCTCTGCAAGTATGCAGTTGAAAAGTCCTAAAAAGAGTTCGCTGCAGCAAGGGTAAGGCAGTCCAACCACTCCAGTACCTCCTTAGAATACAACGTCCATCATGGTTTGCAGTCTCCACTCTATAGCAAGATCAGGAAAGCAAGAGATTAGCAAGGGGAGAGACCCACCACACACACTCCTACCCGTAGCTCACCAAAACATAGTCCCCTTGACTGAAAGGATGAGTAGTAGCATGACACTAAGAAGCATCATTTTCTATAATGACAGCATTTGACTCTCTATCATGATTACATAGCAAAATAATTATTATTTTCCTGAATATAATTCAAACCTGGACCAGGATATTCCACCACCACAGCTATACCAGAAATGTTTTTGTAATTTAGATTAATCCTGGATTAATCTGTTAGTTTGTGGAGGAGTTAAGAAACTACACCCCAATATCATAGACCCAGTGCAGCACCTCAGCCACAAGCTCCAGTGCCTTCCTTCATAAAAGATCTTTAACAACTTTATCCTACTCATTAGAGGGAAGAAAAAAACGCAACCGAACAACCCAAAGAAAAACAGGAAAAAAAATTCTTCTTTATTAATAAAATGTTGAAAATATATTCTCAGGAGATACGCAACAATATTCTGCAACGACTCTGAACTTTTAGTTCTTCTCAGAAACTATCATCTTCGGAAAAACCCAACCCCCCAAACCAAAAGCAAAAACCTCCCAACCCAAGACACTCGTGTACGCAGGTAAACGCCGGCTGTACATTCAAGACCGTACCCGGTCCCTGACAAGCAGCGGGGACTTTCTGTGGTTCTCCCGCAAACCCTCACCCACATCCTCATTTATTTTATCGCACTACCAAGACGCCGGGAAAACGTGCCTGCAGGCGGACTCCCAGCCACCCCCCGCCCCGTGCAGACCCGGGAGCGCGGCCGCCCCCCGCCCGTCCCGCCCGGTCCCCCCCCGCCGCTGCCGCCAGCCCGGTGCGGGGCGGACGTCGGACGCTGCCCTGGCCGCCGGTGCGGTGGATCGCCCCGCAACGTCACCTCCCCTGGGACCCAGCTGGGCGCAGCAGGGCTCCGTTCGGCCGCCGGCGGCCCCGCCGTGCCTCTCCGCTGCCTCCAAGAAGGCGAGCCTGCGCCGGGAGGCTCGGGGGGGGGGGCAGCAACCCCCCGGGGAAAACCGCCCGCCGGGCCGCAGTCCCCGCTCTACCGCAGCCCGGCCGGTGCCCCGAGCCGCTCTCGGCACCGACATCGGCGGACCCGGCGCGGAAGCCCCGCTCCGCCCGCCCCTCCCCGTCCAGGCGAGCGCTCCGAGCCCGCCCGCCCTCCCCGACGGCGGCCGCTTCTTTCCGATCGCCTCGACGTACCCAGGATCTCCTTCCTGCGCTGCGTGTGGGGCTGCTCCGTGTAGACCCACTCGAAGTCCTCGCGCGTGACACGGTTCCCCATGGCTCCCGCTGCGCTCCGCGCCGCTCCGCGCTGCCCTTATAGCTCCGCGCCCGGCGGAGGGGCGGCCCCGCCCGCCTCCTGCCTCCGCCCGCCTCTCGCCTCCGGCGGGCCCCGGCGGGGCGGCCGCGGGGGGAGCCGCGGGTCTGCGTGGGACGGGACGGGGGGAGCTGCGCGGCTCCGCTCGGGTGTGCGGGGAGCTGGGGGAGCTGCAGAGCCCCTCTGGGGTGCGCAAGGAGGGGCCGGGGGAGAGGGGGTGCCCGGGGGCAGGAGACGGAGGGCCGCCTTGCTGTAGGGGGCACGAAGGCAGCCTGGCGAGGGGAGCGGGGTGGGCAGCGGTTCGCAGGGCAGCAGGGTCGCCGTCGAGCTGCTGCCACCACCCTGGGGCCCACCGGGGCTCAGCGCAGCCACCACAGCCATCCCCTCCTGGGATGGCCTCGGAGCGCGGGGGGATCACTGGCGCTGCTGGCTGGTTCCCGGGCGCTTCCAGACAGGGCTTTTGGAAAGCAAGGGTAGTCCAAACGCCGTAAATCCAGCGCTACAGCCCTAAGCAGAATGTGACTTAGGGCAAAGCCCAGTCACGTGAGCTCCTCCCAGGGTGGAAGAGCTGGGACGGCGGTGAAGATGACCAACGCCTGACACGCATTTCCTTGGCGCCCTGACAAACCTGTGTGAGCTGTCCCGGTAGCATCCCGCCCTTGGCTGGGTCACGCTTCACTGCTGAGATTCTGCGGAACCATTTCCCAGGTCCAGTACCATCTCCGCTGAAGTAGCAGGAAATCACACTGCTCCCTCGGTAACAAAGCCAGGCCAAGGACTTGCTAACCTTAAAACTAAGGTAACCTTGCTAACCTCTCTGATTCACAGGGAGAGGAGTTACACATGCTACACAGTGATGTTTCTCCACACACACAACCCAAAATTAAAGTGCTGCTTTTGTTCCCACTATGCTCTTTTGCAAGCCCATACCTGACCCACTGTCTGTCTTCAGTGTTCACTATCCCTATCATTAGTCCTTCCGCTGACAATATCCCATTTGGACCAGCTCCACAGCTGGAAGACAGTTTGGTTTCATTCTGTTTCAATATGTTCTCTAGCTCCCTCCACACTCTCTTACCCTTAAAAACGCCTAGCACAGTTGGAAGTTAAAAGGGGCAAAAAAGCAGCCTTGGAAATGTGAATTGTAAATATTTTTCAGCACTAATTTTTGCCTCCAAACCGTGGTAATACTATCACCTCTTACTTTAGTCTAGTTTAACTATTTAAGATTTCTTGGTAGCACAAGAGTGAATGATTTGATATGAAATGATACAAATGATATGAATTATATGAAATGATACAAGTTAAAAAACACCAACCCCCAAACCCCAAACCCTGCCATTGGACTGCTAGAAAGCTCTAGGAGGCTTCTTTGATTTATTTTTTTTTTCCCCTGAAGTGGTTGAAAAGTAAACCCTTGAATGCTTAAAGGTCCAAAGCAGGTTGAGTGGAAGGAATATGGTATAAAGGTGAGCAGCTTTCCCCAGAGCAGGAGTTTAACCACTTTTTGCTTTTATAGGTCAGTTCTCTGCAAGTACAATGGTTTCTTCACCATTGCTCCAGCACAAGGTTGGTGTTGTCCCATAAAGTTGCAGGGCCCTACCCAGTTAATGGACTGTTAATCCAAGTTAAGGTTATTACATATTTGTATAAGGAATGAATTGTTCAGAGAGCAGATGCATCAGTATCTCAGCCTAAACCTTTAATTGGCTCAAACGTTTTGGCTTGTTGACAGTATCGGTGGAGAAGCCAAAGACGACACGAACATGGTGACACCCTTCTGTCACTTCCTGCTCAGGAGTGCTCAAGGTGACTAAAAAAGCAAATTAGTCGGGCAGTCCATGCAGTTGCAAAGAAAACAAATATGACTTCATCCCCAAAAGTTTATCCAATAGGCTAGTACTATTGCATGTAGTAAATTACGCATGGAAAGTTAAGTATCTCCTTCGCAGGCAACGGCATTGTCTTCACGTAGCCTAATACTGTAAGTTCAACCCGACCACATGAGAAGAACAAAACGCTTTTCTGTCTCCAGTGAGTTGGCATCTCTTTTTGAGGATAGAATTTCATGCTTTATATTTCTGTAATAAGCCAAACAAATTATACTAATTTAAGAGTAATTGTGGATGCCAGACAAACAAGAAACACCAGCTTTAGACCATTTTACAGAATTGGCAGAAGTATTATCCAGTTCTGACTATTTGACACCCTCAGTTTTACAGCACCCCAGTAAAGCGCAAACAGGCTTACAATCATTCACAAAGGAAAAGGAGGGAGCGTTTTAACGTCACCTGGCAATAATAGCCCTCTTAATGAATACTATAATGACTGTGAACTCTACAGGTTCACATACTCACTACACTTTATGGCAAGTCAGACATGCTTCATATGGTCAGGTTCTCTCAGCTGTAGCCTTCCTTTCTTCAGCAATTTCCTATACTTGTTCAGGATTTCTAACTATTGAGAAGCCTAGTTGAGAGAAATTCCTAACACACTCAACAGGAAGAGCACAATTGCTGACTCTGTGCAGGGCGCTGTCAAATATCTCATTTACATAGTTTTAAGTACACACCACACTCACCTCCAGCATCCCAGCTGGCAATTTCCAGGGTAAAAAAGACAAAAATCCTTTGCTCCACTGAGGACATGACCAACGATATGCAGCTTTAAAACAAGATATACTGCTCCTCTCTTCCACATGACCAGGCAGACTCACACTTCCCCACCCAAAGATACCTTTCTACCAGCTGGCTTCCTAGCACAAACGTATTTCTGCTACGCAACCTGGCTACTTCCTCCTTCCACTTATTAAAACAAGAGGTGACACAGTAAATGCGGCAGGAACACCTGCACATGTTTCCCAGTGGCTATTGCCAGCCTGAAGAGCACCCTTTGTGTTTGAAGTATCTTAATTCTGCCCTGGTGTGCAGGCCTTAACTCCTCTTCTTCTGGTTTCCAGAGACTAACCTTTGTTAAAGTTGATGCTCTCGAAGTAAAATAAAGTTGTCTGGCAATTTTATCACTAAATAAGGTGATTTCTCCCCTGAATAAAGAGTTCTATGTCCCATGACAGACTTGTATTTTCTACTTTCTTCTCTGTCTGTATAAATTGGACTTTCCTTCACAGTTATTTTGATTACCTGAAGAAAACATGGCTCTATATTCACTTGTTTAGAAAATATTTTGCAGCCATTTTAATGGGGTGTCATGCTCTGACTTGGCGTAACTAGTGACAAGGTTTGCAACGTGATGTACTTTATTGAACAAAGTCAAATTTTCATAGGTAGCATAGTTTGTAGAAGAGCCATGTCGTGAACACCCCCCCCCCCGGAGTTAGCTCAGGGGAAATAGTTTTCCAACAAGCCCTAATTTCTGTTTTCCCCTCTTATCTGTGCTGACCCTTCCCTGGTTCGTTCTGGCTTTCTCCTTCCACTGGGTTAACTCTATGCCAGGGCTGCGGGTTGAATTGACCAAGAAAGGGTGCTGAGGAGCTGGTGCGACAGAATCTGCCGGGGAGCTCCCAAAACGAAAAGTGAGGTTCAAAGAAACGAAGAGCTCCCGACGGGGTGAGCTCCCTTCAGCCCAAGCTGCTCGCTCCTCCCTTGCCGTCACCTTTCCCGCTAGCCCGGCT
Organism: Buteo buteo; assembly: GCF_964188355.1. Lineage (NCBI taxonomy): Eukaryota > Metazoa > Chordata > Aves > Accipitriformes > Accipitridae > Buteo > Buteo buteo. The sequence continues at coordinate 14,107,823 of NC_134176.1, read as the reverse complement.
CCGCGCCGAGGGGCGCAGCGGGCCTCGCCTCCCGCGGCCAGCCCCGCCGGGGACCGCACAGCGCGGTGTCGCTCACGGCCGGGCGAATAACCCCTTCTCGGGCCAGGAGCAGGGGGAAGCGCGCAGGGAGAAGCAGCACAATCCGGCACCGGCATCTCACGGGGTTTGAGTACCCGCGGCACCCGCGCTCCTCGCCCGCGCGGACGCTGGGGACACGGCTGCGCGGCTGAAGGGCTCCACGGCTCTCGGATAACCCTCCTCCTCCGGCACTGCCCCCCCCGCTCTCCCGGGGGAGCGGGGCCAGACCCGACCCCCGTCTCCCCCCGCCCCGCGGCCGCCGGCGGTGCCCGACGCGGCGGCTCCAGCGGCCCCGCCGCCGCCGCGAGCGCAGGCCGCCCCCTGCCGGCAACGCGCCGACACCGCAGCGCCCCCGCGGGAACCCCGCCGCCGCGGGGGGGAACGCCGAGGAGCGGGGGGGGAACCCCGAGGAGCGGGCCGCCCTCCCTTCTCCCGCAGCTCGCCGAAGAGCGTTTTTCACGCTCACGCCGCGATCGCTCCGCGGCGCTGCGCGGGCCGAGGCCTTGGGGCAAAACGTTGCGAGTGCCGGGGCGACTGCCCGTGGGCTCTGCCTTTCCCAGAAATGGCTTTAGGGCCGTGACCGGTAACTCTGCGCTGCGTTCGCCTCATACAGGTGCGCGGTTTCTGTTACTGCAGCAAGTCTAGCTGTCCCACGGGTCTAACGGAACTCGACAAGTGGAAGACTCTGACTTAGGAAGGGGTAACTTCACCAGACCGATAGACTTGATCTGGCAGCACTCAAATGTTCTCCCCTCCTCTAGAAATACGCGCTTAAGGATTTGTAAAATGCTTTGATCTGATCATTAGCTAGAAGCTTAACAAACGCAGGCCTACTGTAATTAATGACACTGCTCTGGGATCAAGTACAGAATGTATTTAGAAAGACCACTTCTGCAGAATTCCAATGAAAACAATTTCCTCTTCTACATACGTATTTTATTTCATGTTACATTTTCACCCTTCTGCTTCTTAGTTTTTTCAAAGAATCACAATTTTCCTGGAAAGTAATTTATTCCACACAGTGGTTTATATTGTTCAGAGGATTTGCAATTGCTTTCTGTCATGAGACACATTTGCTGTTACACACCGTAAGTACATATCCCATGAACAGCTTATGCTACCCTCCCGGCAATCTTGGCATTTCAGGAACGGTTTTACTAGCATCCTGGTACAAATACCTGGATGGAGTGTATTAACTAGCCTTCCCTTGCACAGCAAAAATGTTATATATGCAAAAAGCAGCAACATTTGTAATCGCTTATCCAAATGTGAGAACCTAAGGGGTTCCCTTTTGACAAAGAGTGTCAGGATTGCGAGAGAATGTGGGTCCTGTGAAGAAAGGCATTGGATTAAACTGGGATTTCTCTCCTCCCCCTCTAAGCATGGATGTATCTTTTCTCTAAAGCCCTACCCTACTGCACCATCTCTGATATGGCAATGCTTTCTAGACCACAGCTAACCCCAGCAGATCTGCTCTTTCAGACCTATTTCCCGATACTCAGGTTTCAACCTGATGTACTTAAAACCTGATTTGTGTCAGTGCTGCTGCGCTCACTTCTGACAACAGGAGTGACACGGGCTTACAAGGGGTACTTTGTTCAGCCCCTTGAAGTCAGAGACTGACCTTTGAGTAGAGGGAGAAAAAAAAGCCCCTTGAAAATGGCTAACTGTGTATATGTGTATGTATGTGTGGAGTGCCTGCAGGAAGAATTCCTGCTGCAGGGAACAGTTGGAGAACAACTTTGAGAACAAACTACGCTAAAATCCAAAAATTATGTCATACAGTCTCTGTTTTTGCTTTGCAGAAATATTTTTAGTCAGTATACATACTGTAGCAACATACACAGTCCCTCCAAAATGGACTAGGATTTGACAATAAAACCACAAAGTAAAATTACAATCTTTCCTCCAGTGAGTTTGAGTTACAAATCTTTCTAATATAAGCACACCAGAAAAAGTATCAATCAGCTTTACTTATGCCTAAGGAGTATGAGTATTTATACTCATATTTTAGCAAACTGTCAGAGAAAATCAACTCACAATACCTATTGCCCTGTAGAAACCCAGCTAAGTTGGTTTAAGAAGAAAATAGCTGCCCTTGGGCTTTCATTGAGACCGCAGCAATTTATACATCTTATTTATTTTTAGTTAATTAGCCTCATTAATTTCAATCTGAGATTTTTTTCTTTTAAAATGTAATATTAACACTAGGGGTACTTCTTTCCTAGTGCTACTGGGATCTATCAATACCTGGTGACTTTAATGGAAGTGGAGAGCTCAGCACTTTCCAGCATCAGGTCTGGCGTCTAACCCAAGCAAACGCATATGCAGGCGGAGGGCTAACAAGTCCTGCTATTTGTAAGACAATAGGCATGAACAGGAGCTGCAGGTTTGCTTCTTGATCCCAGGGTATGAGCAGTTAGGACACACATTCACATATACTGCCTGTGCTGGCAGGTGTGAAATCATAGCATGCTGGCTCAACTAATACGCATTATTTCCCAGAAGTTTCTGTTCCTTGTGTTGTCTGTAATTTGCAAGATACAGCCTATTCAGATGTCTACACACATCCTATGTTGATAGGTTTAATATGACTGCTTTGTAAAGGCTGAGGATTTTTGGAAGGGTAGTTTCATACCCTCAGCCATGAAATCAGGAATAGAGGAGAAAATCTTCATTTTTGATCATCAGCTTTACAACTCAATAATAATTATTTCTATTTTCCATTCACAATTAAAGGATTAAATGTTTCTAGAGCAAGGATTAGGGCCCCTGATTCACATATCCTTTCATACAGTAAGAAAAACAAATTATATGATCTTGTCCTTACAACAAAGCCTCTTTAATGAGACTGGGATGATTAGTGACCATAACATAGAAATTAGCTTGGAATGGTGGCAGTGCAAACTCCGTCTCCCTCCCTCTGCAAGATAATAGCTGAGAGAAAATCCTTCCTCGCTGTGGTCAGTCTCAAAGACATAAGCAGATGACAAATGGAGGACAGTGCTATAAATCTCAGCAAATTAATTGGTGTAGCTTTGTTAGCTGCTTGGTTTGTTTTTAAGAAGGAATCTGAAGTAGGATGCAGTATAGCAAAGAAAACAATAATTATTAAAAGTACCAGAAAAAGAAACAGAGAAAAGAGGTGCACACAGAGTTCATTGCTTGTTCCCAGTCATAGTTAGCAAGCAGAACCTTATGCTCATAATGAACCTTTAAATGTGTTTTGTAGGAGTTCATACGCAAATGGGATCAGGGATTTCCCTCATGTTTAATTAGCAATAGGAGGAGAGAGGACAACATTTGTAGCAGAAGCTACTGGGCCATAAAACCCAGGCATAGTGGTAGCCATATTAGATCAGCTGGAGGTAAGGAGGCTAAATTATGAAGGACTATAAAAAGTTAAAACCACATTTCCAGCAGAGCTGCAAAGAGCTAGGACAAGGACTCTGGGAAAGGATGGCACAGCTAATTAACATTTTTCTTAGTGAATTACTTTAATGGCATTGTAAATCCTAGTTTAGATTTCTTCCTGAGTTGGTTTGGGTTTTTTTTTTCCTTCAAGACCTCTTCTGTTTTAATTGATTAATAAGCCATTCTAGATGAAGATAACAAGGAAAACCTGGTATCTTGAATTGGCCTTATTCATTAGTGTTAAATAAGTCTTTAACAGGTATTAACAAAAGAACCTTGTATTATCAACTACTGGTTTTCTTCTCCTCCAGTAAATGACTCTATATCTGGTCTTGTTTACACAAGAGCAAAAATATCTTAAAAGGTATTCATGTCACATATTTAACTAGATATGTAAGTATTACCAGTTTAGTGATGGGTGTTGATTTACAATGGGAGAGTTAATCTTCTCAAACATTAGACAAATAGTTTGTGTGAGAATGAGTTAAAAATAGGATATCAAAAGTTTCCAAATTAGTGAATTTGAAAGGCTGGGTGAAACAAACTGGGGAAAGGGTGTTGACCCCACTAGAGGCAAGAGAGAAGGCTGTAGGTGATGGCTGTGAAAAGCTCATGTTTCACAAGTTTGACACTTCAAATTTCTTCCTCTTTTTCTCACTTTAATGTAAGCTGAAGGGGGCAGGAATAGGTTTAAAAGAAAAAAACCAAGATTTAGAAAACAAGCATTGATCTTTTTGTTCATTCTTTCTTACTTTGTGAAAGATTAATTTGTTTTGTGTGACCTTCCTTTTCTTAAAATATAACAGACTTTTGTATTGACCATGTAATTCTTGTTTAAAAGAAGAGTTAGCTAGTTTTCACTTGATGCAGCTGAGATAAGGGCTAGAACAATTAGTTGTGTAGTATGAAATGAGAAACAGCTCTTTATATAAATATCATGCAACTGGATATTACACACAAAGTTGGATTGGTACAGCAATGACAACTATGGTTTCTGGAAGCTGTGAACTACTAGTTCACCACAAGAAAACAAAAAACACATGAGAGGAAAAAGCATAGTATCGATTGAGTGGCTAATGATGTTGAGTGCTGACCATCATCTGCTGATGCTATACTGAGCACACCTGAGAGACAGACTGTAAGAGTTCTCCCAAACCAGGGTCCTGCAATGCCTCAAGCATCCCATATCTTCTTGTACTCTAAGCAGCACTGCTGATTTCACTGCAGGTAGTCTGCATTTAACAAATGCTTTAAGTCTAATCAGGACACTGAGCGTCCCAGGAATAGCAAAATAAAATTACAAATAAATAAAAAAAAAGATGGAGCCATACTCTTCTAGTGGCACCCAGTGAAAGGACATGAGGCAATAGGCACAAATTGCAATACAGGAAAATTTACTTAAACATAAAGAAAGAAATTCTTTACTCTGAGGATGGTCAAACATGGGAACAGGTTGCCAAGAGAGGCTGTGGAGTTGCCGTCCTTGGAGATATTCAAAGCCCAACTGAACATGGCCCTGAGCAACCTGCTCTATTTGACCCCACTTTTGAGCAGGGATTTGGACTAGACAATCTCTAGAGATCCCTTGTAGCCTCAGGTCTTCCATGATCCTGTGAAATGGAAAAGATCAATTACTCTTGTTAGTTAAAGTCCAAGCTTAAGTATCCTTCGGGGTAAATTGAAACAAAACGTGATTTTTCAAGTTACTCATGTATGTCATCTATGCATACTAAATGGTGGCAGTAACCTGTCTTCAGAACACTTATGCTGATGAAACTCTTTGCCCTAAAACAAGAACCCAGCACATACAAACGACATATACAAAATCTAAAAGCTGAAGGAGGTTCAGAGGAGTAAGAAATATCTTTCAGAGCATGCATCTTGTCTTTTCCTTTCCCTCCCTCCCTCTCTCTTTCTTTCCCTTGTTTCTGTCTGTCCTTCTTTGTCTTTCTTGTGCATGTTACTGGTAGCTCAGGTATATGTGGATGGCACTATTTGTTTATGAGACTCTATACCAAAATTAAAAGAGGTCAGCTCTCTGTAACCCATAGCTTTCTAACTTCTCCAAAGAACGACTGTACAGAGCAACTATACTGTTTTGTGCTGGCTTTGCAGCTGTCATTTCTTTGAATCTTGAGATTTTCCCCTGCCCACCCAGCTGCTAAAGAAAGGCAAACGTGTGAGCCAGTTAAGCCCAAAAGAAAGTCTACTAGGATGGTAGAAGCTGGGTTTCTCAAGAGAAAACACGTGCAGTTTTGCTCTTTCAGATAGATATGCTCAGGACTTGAAACGACTACCAGGATTTTTGCAGTGCCAAGAAAGGAGAGTGAAGAGAAAACAATGCTGGGGTGTGTGTGTGTGTGTGTGTGTGTGAAAAGTTAAAAACTGGTTTCTGCAGACTGAAGGTGGACTACAATTTACTACAGCAGAATTTAAGGAAGGAACAAAAACACCCCAACAACCCAAACCAGCTAAATCTGAGGCATCTAGAGCTAGTAGAGCTTGTAAAGAACATATATTCTGAAAAACTTATTTGTTATGGAAGATCAAAAATAACTTTTATTTCCAATGCAAGGTTTTACATTTTTTAAATTAAGGGTTTTTTTCCCCTCACTTTTTAAATGAGGCTAAGAAACAAGCTGGAGTTCTGAGGATGGGGAGCAAAATGGGGTGTGTAGGACAGGAAGGTAAAAGATTATCAAGCGAGCAACTTCTGCTGCTATTTGGACAGAGGACAAAGTTTTCTTTTAAACAGCTTTTCACTGGGCAGCTTTCACGTTTATTTTTGCTTGTTGCTGTATTTTTTTTCTCATCAAGCAGTTGGAAAAATAATGTATGTCTAATCCTTGCAGTTAATAACAAATAATCATATGCTAGTTAAGCAAATCATTTCGTTCAGGATGAAGAGAACTGTATAATGGATAAAACGCAGAGCTGATGAAGAATATTTGTATCATGTAACATTTTCTCACTGAAAATAATGAAATGTGAATGTTGCAGTGAAACATTAAAACATTTGCTTTAAGCCAAAGTACGGGAAAAAGTAGAAAACACTTGCAATATTCAAAATAAGGTGGTTCTGATGCTTACAAACTTAGAAGTGCCTTTTCTGTCCAAAATTATATACTTGTTCAGAGTAAAAACACAAAAATGAAATGGTGTTGTACAGAATTGTTAAACTATTATCATTGACCTGGACCAAAAAATTTATACTGATAAAAAGGAGAGACTTGTGACTTTGTTCCTATATTTGACAAAGCTCATTTACACAAACACAAAAAAAACCTTGGCCCAAAATAATCAGTTCAGGGCCCAATCCCACTTTCTCTGAAGTTAATGTCAGCTCTGGTGGGAATTCAAGAGCAGGACTAAGTGCATGCCTAACATGTAGGTGACATTAATATTTTGTCTACACAAGCTTAGAGTAAAAAGTATAAGTGACTTGTGCATCTTTCCTAAAAAAAGAAATGAATGAACTCCGCAATGACTCACCATTTTTTATTACATTTAACTTTTACTGTGGGACAAGGGAGACTTCATCCTAATTTTGAAATAGTCTTATTTTCCAAAGTTACAGGCACTATTTTTCCCACACTGTTACATTTGCCCTTCCAACTATAGACAAAGGGGCAGAATTTATATGTAACGGTCTGGAAATCTCTCCCCAGGATCTAAAAATAGCCTTTCAGTTTATGAGAATTTTGCAATGACGAACTACATCTTGTAGTTTGATAAAATGGGAGTGCTGAGTGTGACTGGAGAGAAGGAATTCCCAGATCTCCACACATTAAGTAAATTTGTTGCTATTTCTGATACTTAATAGGAAATTATTTCCTAATCTCATCATTAGCCCAAAGCTCAGCATTGCTGTCTTGAGACTTGGACTAGACTAACTTCAAGAATACTTCATGCTGAGGCAGAAGAAGAAAGTATTTCTTAGCAGGAATCTTTTATCAGTTTTTATATCACACCAATTTGAGATATGAGCAACCAAAGCAGTGGTGTAGTGAGAAGTGAAGATGAAAATAGCATGTATACTTGCAGCAGCCTCGGAAATACTTAAGAGACACCTCTGTACTTGTAGTTAATAGTAGCTTAACATATAAGGGAAAGGAAAGGTGCTGTTAACAGCAGGAAAAAGAAGGAATGAGGAACAGGAGATGATCTTGTCATGAATACAGAAGGCATACAAGGTTTTAACTTGTTTTAAACCCCTCACATTCAGTAGCATTTAATTTATTTCATATAAACCAAACACTTTTTTTTTTTTAGATTTAAATATTTGCAGAGCTACCAGTACATTAATCTTAGACTGAAGATAACATACAGTCCTTTTGAAGGACTGTTCATCACTACCTTTTGAGAACATTTTACAATAAGATCTTAGGAGACCCAGTCCACGGCCCTCTATCTCCTTGCAAACACTTTCACATCCGCGTCTTCATATCAAGATAGACAGCTGTTTCTTTGCAAATACTGCTCCTGATTTAAATGCACACAGGCCTAACCCCTTCAAAGTTAATAATCAAACCAGTACAAAATACCAAGGAGTGGTATTTTCCCCCCAGCACGGGGCAGTTCCATGGCGGGGTGAGGAAGGGATGTCCTGTGGCAGAAGGGGAAGTAAGCAGAGTGTGACTGGAGCACAAAGCAAAGCACACAGTGTTTTGCTGTTGTTTGAGGGGTTTTGGTGAGCAATGGAGTTCAGGGATGGAGAGATGTGTTAATAATTAAGGCAAATGAGTACACTTGATAATTATATTTTAAGTGAGGGGATCACTTCAGGTACTGGAATTTCGTGCAGTGATTGAATTACAATGTATCGCTTATTTTAAACTCTGCTTCTGGGTAACCGAGTTCATGAACTTGGCTACTGATCTCCGCCACCGGCTGTGAATTCAGACCGCGTTCCCGCTGTCAGCGATGTGGGAACGGCAGCCAGCGCTCCTACAAGCCAACAACTTGCCTGCGCGCAATTTTGAGCTAAAGTCTGCGGGAAAGCGCTGTGCTATACACAATGCTGACCCCCCCCCCCCAAAAAAAAACCCCAAAACCAAACACCAAGCCAAAACCAAGAATAAAAACCTAAAAAAAACAAGGGAGGAGAGAGAAAAGCTCCCGGTTCTGCTGTAGAACGCAAACAAGCCGTTCCTGCCGGACGGCCTCCCGAGGCTTCTCCGGCGACCTAGCTGGCCGAGCCCGGCCCTCCGCTGGGGCCCGGCGCCCGCCCGCCCCGCAGCGGGTACCCGCCGACAGCCCTCCGCCGCAGGGCAGGGCAAGGGCTGGGCCCCGGGCCGGCTGCTCAGCCAGCCGCCGCGGGGCGAGCTCACCCGGCCGGCCGGCCAGGAAACGCCCGGGACGCGGCCGGAGCCCCCTCCGCCTCCGGCCCAGCCGCTCCGCGCGGGGGGACCCGCCACAGGCAGCGGCCAGCGCGGCGCCCCTCGCCCCCCCCCCTCCACCCTCACCGGGAGACGGCCCGCGCCCCGCTCGAGCTGGCAGCCGGTCCGCCCGCGCCGACCGTTAACGGCCGGGACGCTCGCGCGCCACCTGCCGGCGCCTCGTGGAGCGAACCCGTGCGCGCGCCGAGAGCAGGGCCTGCCCCCGGCGGAGGGGAGGATGGGGCGGTGCTTGCGCGCGGGGAAGGACGAAGAGGGAGAGGCAAGGCGGGCGGCGGAGGGGGGAGGGGGGACACCGCGGCGGAGCGATTGGCTGCTCCGCGCCGGGAGGAGCTGCTCCGCGTTCGCAGCGCTCTTTGATAGGCCGACGGTGGTAAATGGAGGCGGTCCGCTGCGGCACGGCGCGCCCCCGTAGGCTACTCCGCTCGCCTGGGCGAGTTGTGGGCGCGGCGGGCGGTGCGATTGGCCGCCTGGCGGCGGGGGGGCGGGTCCCGGCGGCAGCGGCCTCCCGGGGCTGGGGTCCGTCTCGGCGGCAGCAGCGGAAGTCTCGCGAGGGAGCGTAGCCGGGATTTGGCGGCTGGCTGCCTCCCTCTCGCTGGCTGCGAGGAGCTGGTGTTTGTGTGGAAGGGGGAGGAGGAGGAGGAGAAGAAGGAGGGGAAGCGAGAGGAGCCCGAGCCCCACCATCAGCCGAGGGGAGCGGACCGGAGCCCCCTCGCCGCCCGCGGAGCTCTCTCCCCCCCCCCCCCCCTCGCCCCGCCATGGCCTCGGGAGACACCCTGTACATCGCCACGGACGGCTCGGAGATGCCGGCCGAGATCGTGGAGCTGCACGAGATCGAGGTGGAGACCATCCCGGTGGAGACCATCGAGACCACCGTGGTGGGCGGCGAGGAGGACGAGGAGGAGGAGGAGGAGGACGAGTGCTGCGAGGAGTGCGGCCCGCACCACCCGCCCCATCACTACCACCACCACCAGCCCATGATCGCGCTGCAGCCGCTGGTCTCGGACGGGGACCCCAGCGGGGCGGGCGGCGGCGCGGCCGGCGGCGGCGGGGGACAGCTCCACCTGCACCACCACCACCAGGAGGTGATCCTGGTGCAGACCCGCGAGGAGGTGGTAGGGGGAGACGACTCGGACGGACTGCGGGCCGACGACGGCTTCGAGGACCAGATCCTCATCCCGGTGCCGGCCCCCGCCGGCGAGGACGAGTACATCGAGCAGACCCTGGTCACCGTGGCCGCCGCCGGCAGCAAGAGCGGAGGCGGCGGCTCCTCCTCGGCCGGCGGAGGGGGCCGCGTTAAGAAGGGCGGCAGCGGCAAGAAGAGCAGCAAGAAGAGTTACCTGAGCGGGGGAGGCGGCGGCGGGGCCGAGGGCGGCGGCGGCAGGAAATGGGAGCAGAAGCAGGTGCAGATCAAGACCCTGGAGGGGGAGTTCTCGGTCACCATGTGGGCCTCGGGTAAGTGCGCGCCGGACCCCTCCCTCCCCGGGCCCCGGGCCCCGCCGGCGGCTGCCCGGTTCGCCTCGGACAGTTTTGTTTTGAAGGGAGGCCATGTTTTGATGTGTGTGATGGGCGCCGCCATGTTCATCGCCAGGGCAAGTATGGCGGCTCCCCCGAAAAGATGGCGGGGTCTGCGCTGCTGCCGCCGCTGCTCCTGCCCGGCTCCGGCGGGGGGAAGGAAAGATGGCGGCGGCCGTCCAAGATGGCGGCGGCTGAGGGGGGGTGCGAGAGGGAGGGAGGCAGCGCGCCGCTGGCTCCAGGACTAGGCCGCAATGGCGTAGTTTCTGCAGCAGGGGGAGGCGGGGTGTGCGGGCGGGCACAGGGTGCGGGGCGAACCCAGCCTCCTCGCTTCTCCCCCCCGTCCCCGCCCCGCCGCCGCCGCCGCTCCCCGCGGCGCCCCGCCGCTAGCTCCACGCCTGCCCCTCGCCCTTCCCTCCCGCGGCCGCCGCCCCCCGCGCCCTCTGTCCTCCTTCTCCCCCGTTTCCCGGCCCGCCGCCGGCCCGCCTCGCCTCGCCTCCCCTCCCCTCCCCGGCCGCCGCTGCCGCCTTGCCGGCTCCCCGCCTGCCGCTCCTCTCCCTCCCGCCCCGCGCTGCCGCGCACCCGCGGCCCCATTGGGCCGCATTTTAATGCCGAGCGCGGGCGGCGGCCCCGGATGAGGCGTCTGCCGCGGGCCGTGACCGTTATGTGGGGAGGGGGGGGGGGGGGGGGAGGAGAACCGCCCGCCCCAGCGCCGCCCGCCCCGCCGGCTCTCCCCGGCCCGGGGACGGCGATCTGCCCGAAATACCGTTTTACTGCTCGCCCGGCGGGGGTGGGCCTGGGGGCCGCCCGGTACCGGCCCGCCGGGCCGCTGCGGTAGCCGGGCGGGGTGTGGGTGGGGCCTCCCCGGCCGAAGGCAGCGGTGCCGGCGAGGGGGAAGCACCTCTTAGCCCCCGCGGGGGCCGCCCGCGCCGCTCGCCGGCTTCGGAGGGGGCGGCCGCGAACAACCGGCCCTTCAGAAATCCCCTTGTCAGGAGCCAGGGGCTGACAGCCGGGAGGGGTGGCTCCGCGCTCCCGGAGGCAGACCCCCGTCCCTGGGAACCGCGGAGAGGAAAGCAGCAATTTCTGGTTGATGCTCGGAGACCGTTCAGTTTTTTCCTCGGCGAGGTCTAAAGCTTTAAATAGGCTTTTTACATAGGCGCAGGGAGTCCGTCTTGTGTGAGGTTGCCTATGTTTTTTGGAGGAGTTGGGTTTTTTTTGTGGGAGTGTCTCTTAAAGGGAATAAAATCTTGTGAAGGTGTTCAGTATCTGTGGGGCTCGGAATAAGCCTGACACGCGCCTGCCCTGCTCGCTTCTTTTACCTGCCACGATTTTCTGATCCCTTCCTTTAAAATATGGGGGGGAAGAGTCCTTTTAGTCAGTAGAAAAGTATTACTAGTGGCTAATTGGTTTTTTGGGGGTGTTTTTGTTTGGTTTTTTTGTTTGTTTGTTTTACAGAAAATGTATTGCTGGCAGCTAGGCTCTGTAGTCAAAGGTCTGTGCTAAAGTTATGTAAATGTGAAAAAAGCGGTCAAATGTATCAGTTCATGTAACATACTTTAAATGAATTTGAATAGTAGGTTGGTAGTCTATTTTGCATGTCATATTTTTTTGTCCTCTTTTGAGTTTTTCAAGAGTCTAGTAAGATAGAGATAACTCTTTATGCTTCTGATGTAGTCCAAAATGTTTGCTCTGTGATGCTTGTGAATGACCAGTAGTTGTTAGAGGGCAATGTTGAAGGAAGAGTGTATTATTGGATGGCTGAATTCACTTGTCTAAAGAGGTAAAAAACATGGTGATTCTGATTTTTACTCCCTTTTTAAATGTAGGGGATTACTTAGCAAGTATATTCTGGTATATAGTTGGTTGACAGCCCAGTGTTCCCTGCTTCTTGATGAACAGAAAAGAACTTTCATTTAAGAGTTTCCCAAATACTGTTTAGTAGAATGGGTTCTGTATGCTTCTGTCTATCATTGTATGAAACCTGAATAACTCCACTTGCTGGGTTTTTTTTCTTAGAATTGACCGCCCAATAAAGAAAAAAGATAATAGAAACTAATACAGTCTTCTGGTTTGTGGAAGCTGAATGCGAGTGGATGTATGACTCACGAGCTGGCAGGATACAGGACCTCACTGAGATCAATTGACAATTTCTAGCATGCATTTGCACTCTGAAATTTGTAGTGCCTGATAGGATGCTTCCTTAGAGCTTCTGCATGCTGATTATTACTTGACTGAAGTGAACCATGTGTATAATCAATACACTTGATTCTCCTCCCACGTACACAACTATTACATCAGGGTAGCCCTATTGATTTCCATGGTTTTGTTCTTTATGAGCATGACCATGCAAGCTCAGTGGGAATGATACCCGCTTGTAATTTACTGGAGACTGAATTGCATTGCTACATTCAACTCAGTTATATCCATGATGCAGAAGGATGCAGAATACCTATTCTGACTTGACTTCCAATGCCAAAAAAGCCCCCCAAAGGCAAAATCACAAAATACATAGGGGAAAGAAAAGTATTAAAGTTTGACCTCCCCTCCTTGTGTGCATACACCCCCCAGCTTCAAACAACCTTTGGCAATAACCTGCTCAGTTAAGAGTGTTGTGAAGTTTTACTGAGCCTATTGGATAGGCTTTTATGCCTCCTACACAGCTTACTGAATGTTATAGAAGTGGTCAAATGCTGAGGTTTGTCTGTTCTCTGAAATTTTAGAGGGGGAATGGTTGCCAGAAAAATTCCAAAAGAAGCAAAACTGGGGAAATAAAAAAAAAAGACCCAGAACAAACTACTGGCTTGCAAAACGGTAGCTATACTGAAGTTTCCCTGCAGAATCAGGCATACTTTATTTTGAACAAGGATAGTAGTTTTGCCTCTGTATTTTGACATAATTAATGACTTGCTTGCACACTGATGTAATTGACTGTTTGGTTTAAATGGTTAGCAAAAAGTTTATCAAAAGATGAATAGTAAATAAGCCCATGCATCAAGATAAAACAATGAGCCCTATATTGCTGTTCTTGGGTATTTGAATTGGGGACAAGGGCACTTGCTCACCAGAGTGTGGGAAGACAATGTGAATTAATAACTTGTTACTGTTTTCTAGTGCTGCTATATTAGCTTGTACATGGGTAGTACCAAATTTAGCCAATCATAAATCTTTGTCCATAAATGAGCATAACGTGTCTGGTGGCACCTCTTGAAATGTATAGAAATAACCTGTGAAATATATAGGAGTGTGATTAAAGGGGACTACTCAATCCTTGTCTTGTTACGTGGTTACTTAGAAGTTGCAGTACTGTTGTTGGCAACGGTTTATACTTACCATAACTTCTCTTATCACCTTGGTATCTATGGTGATATCAAACTTGTGACCCATGATTACTTTAATTAAAGTGTTGAGCTTGAAACAGGAATGCTTTGTTCTAGTTCAGATTAGCTTTCAGATCTTCAGAATGGAATTATTTGTCTTTTTTCACATGTGAAAATAGGAACTGAACAAAGGCGTTCTATTTTCTGAAAGGGTTGAAGAGGTGTGTACGGTAGATACATTAATGTTCCTTTAGTGTGTTTCCTCTATACTGTCTAATACCCATCCTCATTATTTTCATTGGGGTATTTTGTAATGGATTTAGAAAATTGTACATAGTTAATGGGGCTCTCTAAGTGAGACACCCCAATTTGTACTAGGAAAATTTGTTTTTATGAAGTGGAATTTATTTGTGCCTTTGCTAGATTCAACTTGAATCATCCTCTTCAGTGACTGTCTACAGGTTGGGTGCACAATAGTGGTGGGGGAGGGGAAAGATCATTAGAAATCGCTTTGTCAGGTTGCGCTTGCAAAAATCATTCTTAGATGCAGGACCATTTGGGAAGGGGGTGCTGAAATGTTGGCTCCACCAAATGCTGGCATTTCAAGCAGCTGGAGCTTAATTTTGAGGGGAGGGGAATCTATTGCTGTAACTACATCTGCTTGTAGGTATTGACTTTTGACTCTGTCAAGCTTTCAAACCTGAAATAGGTGTTGGCTTTAACTATTATTGCTAGCATAGATAGTCTGCAAGCTTAGGGCTGAAATAGCACAACCAAACTTAACATTGCCCGCAGATGTTAAACTGCTCAAGTACCCTATTCCTTGATGGGAAAGACAAAGACGCAGAAGTTATGTGTATGGTTTGGAAATGATTCTTGATAATCCAGGAAGCCTGTGCTGTGCACCCATATTTGGAAACTTGAGGGGTTCATGTTGGGTTTCTAGAAGGTTCTTCAAAACCTCTTAAACAACTTATAATGCCTGGAAAAAAAAAAAAGGAAGCATTTTCATTTGACTTTATCAGATTTCAGGGGTGAGAAAAATAATCACCTGCTTTCTCACCAGTTGTCTTGTATAGTATAAATAATAGACGAGTCATTAGGTTCGGTTGTGGGTCTGTATCAAGGATGGCCAAAATTCTTTGTGATGACAGGTAAAGAGCTTATTACATGAAAATTTTTCATAATGGAGGCAGAAAGTGATTGTCTGGTTCCTTTAAAATGTTAAGATGATAATCTATTTCTGACTCTGATTAAGACAACATTATTGGGTTTTGGTATCCATAAGCATTGAGTCTGCCCTGATGTTTTTACGAGTGAACCTTAGAGGATAAGGTAGATATTTTCCTGCAGCTGTTTTAAATATCTTTGCAGCTTTGAAAGACAAATACATGAATGTGGTTCATCACTTAGAATGTCTCAGTTAAGTTGCCTCTTAGCCCACCTTCAAACTAGAATCCTCTAACTTGCTGTTGGATCCTTCCCTGAAAGGTCAACGTCACTTGTATGCTGGTGATTCAGAAGGTCATAGTACTTTGGCACGGTGTCTCACAAATGTTGAAGTCAGATGATGACTATTGATATATGCAGCGTTTTTGTCAGTTCGTGTCTCAGTGTGAAATAAAGAGATGGGTGACACGGGGAAAGAAGAACCTGTTCTCCATCTGTGTGCAAGGCACATCAGAGGGAAAGTAACCTAGCAGCTGATTAGGTTAAAAAATTACATACTGTGCAAAATGGAATTTAACATTCAGAAGTGTCTGCTTAATAACTGTATTATTTAACAAGCTAATTATGGCTCTTTGCTTCCAAACATGACCAATGAACTAACTCGCCTGAGGAGATTGCAATGTGGTAGCAATAACGAAGCTGTTACTACAGTGCCTTGGTGTACTGCACAGTTGCGAATACATCCTTTATCATGTAATTGCATTTCAACTGTTCTTAAAGACAAATATGTTTAACTGATCATAAAAAGAAAATTAAGCTTAAATGTTGTTCATCCTTTTAGTTGGTAAGCAGAATGTCTTTTAACTTGGTACCTTGGGGAGGATTAGGTCTCATTGCTTTGCTACCAAGTGTACCTTCTGAGTTCCCTTTTGCACTCCTTGTTTTCCACAGGGGAATACTGTTTGAATAACAATGTGTTCTCCCTGCTCTGTAATAGAGGAGGAGGGTGGCTTAGAGAATTAGGGATCTAGAATTGGAGTACAATGGCTAAAATCAAGAATAACTGAGGCAGAAATACTGACAACACCTCTTGGGTTGAGAGTTAAGGGGGTCATCTTATAAAGCTTGGGAGTTCCAAAGATGCCAGCTGGAGCTAGCTACTGTTCTAGAAATGCATGCAATAATGTGGTTCAGAGGTGGATGGATTTTCTGTGCAACAGAAGGGCTGCAGAGATGGAGAGACTGTGGTAATAAGAGCAAAAGGTAATCAATAAAGTCTTGGGAAACAGATTCTTCCATGATTTGTCATTGATCTGGTACTTGGAATCTGTGGTTACTAGTTTTATCCCAGTAATCTGGCTTCTTCCTACATCAGTTGGTACTTGGGCTTGGTACTCTTAAAACTTCTGGTTATTTCACCAGTACAAATGTGTTTTAAGTGGTAGTCAAAAGATATGGGTGGCTAAAATGCTGAACTTTCACTGATCTTAGTAAAAAAAAGTTTGTTTGACATACTTGCTTTGAAGTGCAGAAGTGAATCCAGTTCAAGATGTGTATTGCCCCTATATAGGGCGTGAGAGAAGTGCAGATGGAAGGACACTGAACATCGAGATTTGTTTGGGCATGTCCTAAACAGGTACATAGAACAACCCAGTTTACACTAAGTATCTATCCTAATGTAATTGGGCATAGTAGGATGTTGGGAGGTATCTGTGGTATCTCTAACAAATCAGTATTTTACAGCTTTATAAGATAGATTAATACTGGACATAGCTATTGCAGTGACTGGTAGTGCATGTTTTTGTGAAGATGAAGTGATTAATTGATTGACCTGCATTCAGATCTTCAATACCTTTCAGAAGACAGGACTAAAATCCTGTTCCAAGTTCCTTACAGAAAGCTGCATTAGATCTGTAAGAATAGTGCTAAATACACGCTTAAGCAAAATGCCTTATATTTGAGTCTGCTGTACTCTCAGGTGGTTTTAAAGGACAAACCAAAGCAGATTAGATAGCATATAGCAGTTAATTTCCTGACTGGCTCCATGGCTCTGCCCGTATTTAGCTTGTATGGGTGGCATCACATTATTTTGACGTGGGCATAAACTGCATGGAGTTACTATGCCTTATTTGTACTGTACTTCTCCAGAGGTGTCACTAGAATTTCAGGGTTGTGTCTCTGTGTTTTGCTTTGCTTTGGATGCAGTATGTTTGATCCTCTGATGCTTCATGAGAGGAAAAGGGGGAAGTAATTTGTATTTAGTGGGCATCAGGACTTGCTTGAAGGCAGAAAACGTCAAGCAGTCAACTTGCCCTGTTTGCAATGAGGATACTGGTTAACTTATCAGCCTTAGTAAAAGTTTGCTTGGACTTTAGCCTCCAGACTTTGAGCTGTCTAGTCGAGTTTGGTAGGGGATACCAAATGAACTTGTGATAAATTTGGGCATAGAGAACATCGGTAAAGTTTTTCCAAACACCTTCCGAAGAAGTGTGTGGGAGTTGTTTTGTGTGGTGTTTTTGTTTTGTTTTTCCAATGAGTTAATAATGTCATAGGAAGGTCTGTAACTAGGATGATCTGGATACTAAAGAGCTACTGAAGTCTGCTGCTACTTTTGAAAAAGTATGTGACTTTTGGTGTGAACCAAGTATTCTATCTTGAAGGACGTTAGCCTGACATAACACTTTAAGGTAACTGTTTTGTATGTTGTTGTTCTGGTTTAAATTAGCTTTTTAAACTGCAGGTTTGTGTTGCTGTAGATACATCTTTTTTGGTGTAGGAAGATTTGATTCCTTTTTATTTTCACATAACTGCCAATATATTAAGTGATACTTTCTCTTATTTTCTACTGTATCAAAGCAACATGTTCATAGTTTTTCATGTTTTACTCCAGTAGCCTGTGGAATTGAATAGCTGTGGAATTGATTTCTGTTGGTGGGCTTTTGGGAAGTAAAGGCACTGAAGGCTGACTTTCTTTCAGTTTGGCCCTCAAATGGCAAGAAAGCATTGTATAATAGCGAGCCTTTATGCTAGGGAAGGAAAGATGATCTTAAGGAATGTATACAAAATTTCCCTGTTGACTCATGCATCTGATCTGAGGCAGGAAATGAAAACTTACTTCTGTTATGCATGTCATCAAACAGTCAAAGTGGAAGTTCTGGGTAGCTGTTGAAATCGCTACATTGAAGGCAGCTGATCTCATTCTAGTCTACAGCATGGAGAAGGTGTCACTTTTAGCTTTCCAGAAGTTTTGTGCTCTTCTGAGCTTCATAATGTCTTTTCTGCCTGTGTAGACATTGCAAAATATCTTTTCTCAAGCTTCTGTTTTTAAGAACAAATTGTTGCCACATCGGAGATTTATTGACTCGAATTTGTAACTCCTGCAGGTGCTGTGAAACTTAACATATAATCCTTGCTTAAGGAAGATCTAGTTGCTTTCTTTAAAGCACTGGTAAAGACTGAAAGGTACTGTGGTGAGTGGAAAACTAGATTAGAATAAAAAAAATTGTCACAATAGTCAATTTTGTAGTTTATTTCCAGTTTAATGCTGCAGATAGTATTTTCTTATTAACACTTTTGTCTTTGCGGCTTTGGAGTCTATTTTCCTCTTTCACCATGGAACATATACATGAACTGCTATTTGATCTGGTAGATCAGATTAAACCCCAAACTAGCAGTAACATTTCTAGAAATAGCTCAGTGGCAAACATTAAAAGCAGGCATTACAAATTGAATAGAAATTTGTCCTTAGTACATTTCTTTTATTTGCAGATGTCTTGTCCTCTCCTTCCTAACCAAAGTTACTGAGTAATGAATAATGTTATTTCCTATGTTTCTGTTTAGGAAAAAAAAAGAAAAAAACATTGCTTCATTTGTTTTGTGCCTTATGTTTTCCTTTTTTTTTTTTTTTTTTTTTAAATTGGGGGAATACTATTTCTGTCCTACCACCTTGTATTTCCATTCCTTAAACACTACCTGTAAAATAAAACTTCCTGTTGTTTTTGTAAAGCCTCTTGTGTATAAAGAGATCTGCAGAATCTGCTCCCCATACACAGAGTAGGAGAAGTAGTGTGGTGGCAAGTTTATTAACATTTAGCTGAGTAGTTACAGCCATATACACATCTGTTGTCCTAGGTGTATTTGAGGGTGGAAAACAGGAGAGGTGCTGTGTCTTTCTTCCTGCTGGTGTGAACACTGCAGTGAGGAACATAGGTGGATGTTTCCATTCTCTGTCTTTGTGCATCTCTGGTTTCTGTTGTAAAATAGCAAGAGGAGAGAGAAAACGTTATGTCTTGGCATGTTCCAAGGTCTGGATGTGAGTAGACAGCAACAGCAGGTCTTCCACCTGATTTCAGTGCAGTCCTTGAGCACAAATGCATAGGAGGAGCTCTAGAGCAGATAAAATAGCAGTATCTTAACTGGTGTGCAGATCAAAGCTCTGAATGATCCCTGTCTGCTGTTCTAGAGTGGGAAAGAACTTATGCTGGCCTCTGACACAGAAGGAAGAAGCCCCCTTGGGAGGGAGACACGCTATTTAGGTTTTTGCTTTCTTTCAGTCCTGTCTGCAAGTGTTGAAAACCATTAATTTTATGGGCAAGTGCTGAAGCCCACTAGCAGTTATTTTTAAATTTCTTGTCCCTCCATGATACTTCTGTTGGAGGTCAAGGGAGTCCGAAGACTGAAGTAAAGATCAGTAGTCTTAACGTCTTAGGGTAAGTATCTGCCCCTCCTCTGATGGCCTGGCTTTTTTACCGACTGCTGTTGAGATCCAGAGTGGGTATGGTGAAGGTTAGTCTTGGAGAGGTTAAGGGAATTAAATATTTAGGCATTGTTTCAGGAAGAGAGCATTATCTTTCAAATGCAGCCAACATTCATAGGATTGTTCTACTTGTTTCCTTATTTGTTTAAGTAGATATGCAACTTCTGTGCTTTTTTTGTCACCCATTGTGTTCTTTCTGTGTTCTTCATGATGTAACTGTATGGGTGTCTTTTTGCTCTATACAATTAGTGTGGAAATCTGGAAGTATTCTTCTAAGTGTGCAGCAGTAGTGAATTTGTATTGAGATGCAGCCTAATAACTTACATGTTGTTTTGATCTTTAGTATGTATTGAATTCAGTATTTTGTGTATTTCAGATGATAAAAAAGATATTGACCATGAAACAGTGGTGGAAGAGCAGATCATTGGAGAGAATTCTCCACCAGATTACTCAGAGTACATGACAGGGAAGAAACTTCCTCCTGGTGGAATACCCGGCATTGACCTCTCAGACCCCAAACAACTGGCTGAATTTGCTAGGTAAGTAGGAAGAAAGGATTTTAAAACTAAAATGGTTTTATTTTCACTGGTTTAATTATGAAACTGTTAAGCAAAATAAATAGTAGTTTTAGTTTGGCTTATTACTGCATTTAATCATCTTCTAAAACAAGGGACTTAGAGCAGAGTAGCTGATGCTGTGTTAAAATAACTTGGTTTTATATTCAGCAGTGACTTCTTAAATGATTTCTGGTCTTTGTTCTGTTGGGTAAGACAGTACCTAAATAAATTGATAGACTGCATCTTTAACATGACAGAATGTGTCTTTCATGTGAGTAGCCTTAGATTCTTCAGCACCAAAGGATCTGATAAGTGGAATGCTGCATTC
Organism: Buteo buteo; assembly: GCF_964188355.1. Lineage (NCBI taxonomy): Eukaryota > Metazoa > Chordata > Aves > Accipitriformes > Accipitridae > Buteo > Buteo buteo. The sequence goes on along the minus strand of NC_134176.1, from coordinate 14,087,292 downwards.
GGGTTGTTCAATACAAGAAAGCTAGACTACAGCATTTAGTTTGCCACTACTGTTCTTTTTCACCTGCTTCTGAAGCTCTAGGTTTTAAACTTCTTTTTACTAGAGTCTAGTGCCACTGGTAATTCCAGTTTCACAATTGGTAACTACTGCTTGGATTTCCTCTAGTGCATCAGAATTGTCCTCGTTTACGTATCAATAGATTGACCTGAGTTACAAGGTGACTTTTACTTTCAAATAGAGGTGAAGTGGGGGAAGCTCTGTTCTACGGCGGAGTACCGAAAGTGTCATGTGTCTCCTCCCCCCGCCCGCCCCCCTCCCCTCCCCGAGCCCTTGGCTCTGGTACCGAGTGCTCAGGGCAGCCGGTGGCCACCAGAGGGCAACCGTGAGGTCACCGGAGAAGTCTGCTTTGGCACAGGGAAGCTGTGACGCCTTTGCAGCGTTTACTTGGTCCCCTGCTTTGTCTGCTTGTAATGACCAAAGGCGTACTCCTCCAGTCAGTGCATGGGCAGCGTTCGTGCTGGTGTGTCCAAGTATTGAGCACAATTGTTAGCTTCCTGCAGCTGCTGGTAGGAGTTTTTGCATGTTGAAAGCAAAACGTATGCATGAAGCTATGCTCATGTTCATTTTGTTAACCAGCTGGCTATTCTTCAGAGCTCTGTTGCACAATTCTGAAACGTAGAGCAGGTGGATGGTCAGATGCTGTTACTCTTACTTCCTGGGTCAACTAGTAGAGGAAGAAGTGCGCGCTCTTTTTTTTTTTTTAACCACTGGGTTTTTCAGCTAGTTGCTAGAGGGCAGGGACTGTTGAGACAAGTTCTGGTCTGGGTTCTTGGTTAAGTGGATCTTGGTGTCCAGTGGGTGCATCTGCTCTTGTTTCACCTCTTGGATCTTGCTGCTTTTTACAAGCTTGTTCTGTTCTCTGCAGCGTGTTTGTGCCAGAGTATTGCCAGCACAGCCTTTTCCCACAATTATTTTCAGTAGAGCCATAGAACTATGGATTTTGAAGGCTCCTAGTAAGATAGTTTTGCAGGGCTTGCTCCCTGCTTCAGGCTATCAGATCTGAAAATGTATAAAAACACATCACAAACAACTGAACACAGGGTTTTATCTAAAGTGGTGGGTGGTTCTAGCTATTGATACTGTGATTACTTGTTTTACTGTTGTTGATCAAAGTGGTTATGTGTTCCTCTGAGACCTGCTGAAACGTTAATACAATTTTTTGTGAAAGAAATGTTTAAGTGATACTCTGAGTGTACATAGTGTTCTAATTCTAAAATGTTACTTACGCATTTCTGCTCATCATGTGCTTAGAATGGTATTCTCAGTTATTTCGAAATATACTGAAACCTTTGGTTCTATTAAACATTTAAGTATTGAATAGCTATCTTCTGTTAGGAAGTTTAAATAGTTTCTCATAGGGTATTCTCCATGCAAATACTGATTATTTTTCTCCAGATTGGTTTGAATACTTGAAATGGTTGCCAGGATTTGGGCTTCTTGAAATAACCAGATTGTTTCTATTGGATCTGTTTTATATTTCTTAATACTGTAAAATGTACTGCATCTTTGGGTTTTAGTTAAGTTTTCTGTTGAGAAATTAGTGGCAGCTGGCACTAATTTAAAATTGCCACTTTTTTTTATTCATGGTAGAATGTTCTAGGGAGTTCTAGAGCTAGAATTTGTAGCAGATGATGGAAAGATTGAGTTCTATGTCTACAGTCACTTTTCTGTTAATATATTTCTGTACAGCAGATAAAATGTAATCTATGTCAGTCATAAGACAAATGTATGTTGGTAGAGTAAGCAGCTTGGGGGGACATGACCTTTAGCAATATCCCCAAGTTGCTCAAAACCTGTGAAGAATTGTTCTGATAGCTTAATTGTAGATACGTGAAAACTTCAAGCATCTTTTAAGAAAGGTTTTTTGATTTCTTGGTCAGAATTGATGACTGTCAAACTTTTGCTCTTACCTTAAAAAAAAAAAAAAAAGAAAATGAAAAAGAAAATTGTTAGTTTTATGTTGGATCTTAAATGATTGTGTATAGCTGAGGCTGAAGAAGATGGGTGTATTGGCATTTGAATATTGCTTTTAAGGTTTTGGTCCTTTTGCAGTGAAGCGTATTGAAGGGACTCCTTTTAGCGAATAACATGTATTCAAGCACTGATATCTATAAACCTATTTTTATACTGATCATTTGCCTTGTTGATCTAGATTGCTGTGTGTGCAATATCGCTAGAAACCTTGCATGGCAAACTGGAAGAAAAAACTGGGTTTACATGTACTGGAATTGGGTTTAGAGGTCCTAGGAATACAGTTGTTCATGCTAAAAGAATGTGTTTATTTAGTGTAAAGTTCTCTCTGAAAGTTTCAAGCATTGCTGGTTGCTTTACAATCCAGAATTTTGAAATTCTCAGTAGCTGTATTCTGAAAACTTTGAGCAGCAAGTGAAGTTGAAATTGGTACTTTTAAACTTAGTAAGTAGCTTCATGTGCTTGTGAGTAAGGTTTAGAGTAACAAATTCGTATTTTGATGACTTTGAAAAATAATTGTGCACAGTCCACATGTAAGGAGACATGAACTGGCTAGTAAAATTGTATGCTGAGTGTATTTTGTGCAGTTGAGAGCAAATTATTTTGGGTTGCTTTCCTGTTTTCATTAAGGCAGTTGGAAGAATCTCACTACGCATCTGTAGGAATCAGCTACTCAAAACCAGGCTAGATTCACTGTTTATAACCATGCAGCTTATTTTGATCAAGGGTAAATTGACTGAGGCATTTGCATTGATTCTTAGGAACAAAGTTCTGAGGTTAAGTTTAAGCGGGCAAAGCTTGAATTTGAGTGGTAACAGATTTCAGGCAAGGTTTTGGAGTTGTGATCACAGTCTGGTTAGTGAGAGGTAAGGCAGGAGTGGACTTGATGCTTGGAAGTCCTCTGTAGCTCTGCAGCCCTCTAATTGTTTTTTTTTTGTTTGTTTGTTTGTTTTTTAAACTGCAGTATCTGCAAGGGGTACCACTGCTGCTCAGCAGCTAGGTGGCACTAGCAGCGTGAGCAGTTACAGTCTCTTGTGATACAGTTGTCTTTCGCTGCTTTTTTTAGTGCATTTGTCATTGAGTCATGTAGCAGGAATCCGGATCCTTTAACGGGAACTCTTATATTTTTTCCTGGAAAGGCTTTTATACATTCTAAAACTATTGAGAACACTGTGAATAAACAAGGTGTGTCAGAATATTAAGATGTATTCAGTAACGCATAGAGAAATGACCATAAAATATACCTGGTTAGGCAATTTATCACCTTTTACAAATTATTTGGTTCTATTGTAGGACTCATGCATTTTCTCTAGTATGCTTTAAAAATGAAATAAAAAAAATTGTGGATTTCTCTTAGGCAGTCATATTAGGATGTGAAATATTAGGTGTGAATGATCTGCTCAGAAAGAAATAAAACCTAGTAAATTACCATGTTCTGATTTTTATACCTTTGACTGGCACACTGGAAATCCCTTGAAGTGAAAGAAATGTTTCATCCAAGCCTAAATTGATTACAAGTAATTCTGTAGTTAGCTGTGAAGAAGTCATAACTGCTTGGCAATAAAAGCTTGGGGAAGTAGCAGACATTTCTAGTTGGTGCATATGGCAAACTCCCTCAAACAAAGCCACTAAAAAGGATATCCCTGATACTTTCTCCCTCTCTCTTACCCTCCAGACAGATACATGACTGAACTGGCTAAAGGAAGCAGAATAGAGACATCAGTAAAACTAAGAAATAAGAGGGGGGTATGCTATAGCTGGGAAATTGGCACAGTAATGGGTCCTAGTGGTAAAAACTTTACTCTCTATGGCTTTATCTTCTGTTCTTAGTACCTTTTCTGAAGAAGAGCCACTGTGAGGACTGCCCTTCATTTCTATCCACTTTCCAAAATGGACAGAAAACAAAGAAGAGGAAACTGCATAAGAGTTTGAAATTGGACACCTTTCTTAAAAGTGACAAAGCGTTATAGTCACCTAGATTTGTGATTTAGGCCTCTTTATAAGGTGTATGCTTTTCTACTAGTTTTGCTCTTGTTACAGAGAAGCTTAAAGTGCAGCAAACTGACAATTGCTTTACACAAAGTGTTCTTCTAGGGGAGGGGAAGTCTCTTGCTCTGTACCACACTGCAAAGGTCACTCTCTCTGTTTACACATGTAATATTCTTCATAACTGGGACAAAACTAGTAATTATTTTTGCCAGAATCTTGGAGTGGAAGAGAACTTTTTCCTTTTAAGACATTTTCTACCTAATTGTGACCAAAGCATGGTAAGACACTGGCTGTGGGCTCTTTGGTTGCAGATAGATTCCTAGGACACCTTGTGCCACTCCCCTTTTGTCCATTTATCCAAAAGCCAGTCTAGCCAGTTTCAGGAGTTCTTCAGCACAAATGAATTCTTGCAGCAGCATAGGGCCATGACGCTCATGTTGTTTGCCTCAGCAGGGCAGTACAAGGGGAATGGCAGAGTGAGGGAGCAGATCAGAAGTGGCAGTGATGCTGATGATACAGACTAATTTCCTCTTCTTCTAACTATTCTTAACAATGCAGTCATCAGCACAGGTGAATACCACTGCTGGTCGTCAGAGACCTCTAGGATATGTTGAAGGAGTTGTCTGAGAGAGAGTAATGCTGTTTAGGTCAGATTTATGTATAGAGGGAGAAGAAAGGATGTGAGAGCACAAAAATTTAAGAGGCAAAAAAGTGAGATGATGGAACAAAGGGGAAGTTCTATACTGTTATTTGTTTTTTGACCTATGGATTTTCTTTATTCCTAACCCTAACACTGTTTCTGTGGCTAACTTTTAAAACTGGATCTACCTACAAGACAACAGGTTGTGGAGATTGACAGAAGTTTGGGGTAGGGATTGGTTCTCTCAAGGTACCATTCTTTCAGTTCAGCTGGGTAGATGAAAGGAGGTAGTTAGCTGTTACTTCCTGATATTGCACAGTTACAGAGTTGGTTGCTTTATTTTGAGGTACTGAGTGGTTTAATACCTGTGATTTCATTCAATCCTTATGCATGGATAAGAGAGTGTGCTTTTATGGAGCTCATTCTGTGAAGCTATTGGGTTGCACACCTTCCTGCTGCTGTCCCTCATTCTGTCCCTCCACGCCCCCACCCCCCAATACAAGTTAAAAGACTTGGACTTTAATCACAGTGTCCCACTGCCTTGATCCAAAAGGTACACTTGCTAGTTTTTCACAGTTAGCTAGTCTGCAGTTGCTACTACTGGGCATGGCCCATATGAACTCACTGCAGAAATGAAAATTCTGGTCTTGTCATGTAAATTGACTTTCTGCAAAGGCAGCTGTTGCAAAAGTTCCACCCAGGTATTAATGTGTGTGTCTGTAGTTGTTTTAAATAGTGGTATGTGTTAGAGTTCTGTTTTTGGTTAATGTTTCAGGCTAAGAAAACTTGGACGGAGCTGTAGAGATGCTCTACTGGGTGGGAGCCAAAAGTCTATAACCACCAGCAAGAGCTACCTTCAACAGTGTAATTTAAGATCAACAGCCCAGGTTCTAGTCTGGTCTCCTTTTGCAGAAAGTTAATTTTAAAGTAAGACCAAAATCTTTTTTCTAATACATTTGAATATGTAAGTCTTTAAATTCTTCTTTGAGTGATTGTTTATATGGATTCCACAGCCTTGTGAGCAACATGACATTTTTGACAAAATGATCTGTTATAGCTGTGCCTGTGGTGTACATGCCCTCATGCCTTCAATCCAAGTGTATGAAAGGCCCAGCAGCTTCTTGCCGCCTGTGGCACTGAGATACAACCTGGACACTGTTTGCCACCTCTTCCTGTTGAAGTGTCTGCTTCTGTTTTGTTGAATAGCTTGGTTGCCTGTGAACCCTGTGCTTCTACACAGTCTTCTTCCTCCTTTTAAGCTTAAGTTGTGCACTTTCCATACTTCCAGGAGAAATGAAAAGATTTAAAATCTGCCCCTTTATTAGCTAAGCTTTATTGTAATTTGGTAGTCAATAGGGACTAAATGTTTGCACGTTTAAGTATACTGCTGGGCTGGTAACTCCTCACTTTAGAAACAAAGCTTGAAAATGAAAAAGTCAGCTTATTCCAGAATGGACACTCATAATGTTACATGCTTGCCTAGACACTGAACTGAAAAATGTACGGTGTATGTCGAAGTTCCAGTCTGTCCCATGTCTAACCATCCAGTTCAGCTGTGATTAGTTCCTCAAACTTCCTGACTACACTGATGTAGAAGTTTTCTGACTACACTGGCCAGGATGTTTACCTTCTCACTCTACTTCAGCAGCCTGTCACAGATGACACTGTTGTAGCATTTCTTTCTTAAAGATTGACTTAATACCAGAGGCAAGACACAAGAGTTACAAATAGGATTTAACACAGTGATCAGTGGGATCTTATGCCAAGTGTAAAAAATGCAGGCGCTGCCCACTAAAGCTATTTACCACATCTCTTGTGTCTAGTCTCTCCCTTTACAGGTGGTCAGTTAAGACTTCAGAACAATAGTGATTTTACTCATTCTGATGATGTCACTGACACAGATCTTGGGCCTAGGAGTTTTTTGCTCTGTGGTTGTTTTTCTTTTTTTTGCTGGGGGAATGACTCAGCCAACATTTAACAAGTTGATAGAGTTAGAAGTAAAGGAAGTGTTTTTTGGCACCAGCTTTGTCCCCTAAGGGTGTTTGATCTCTAATGGCATTAAACCGTGGCACTATGTTCTTTCATGTCCTGTCTTGTCAGAGCATTCTTCTCTGTGTGTCCATTTTGGCATAACAGTCACTCATCTCTGTGCCTTTTCCTTTTGTAAAAATCGTAGAGACTAATAAGGAGAATCCCATGCAAAGGCTAGTTGAATGCTTTCTGTAGGGGTACTGTGAGAAAACTTTTGTGTGTGTGTTTTCCTATAGCCTCAGTACCTGTAGGACTATCAGTCCAGAACCTCACTAAGAGTGTAGTTGGTTAATCCCAAACACTTGTTTGGATTTAGGTATTTAATACTTTACTCAAAGAGGCTGTGTAAACTAAACAGCATAACCATTCTGTATTCCAATTGGATTATATAAATTAAATCTAATCAATAAGGTTATCTAAATTGGTCTGTAATCTTGAAAAAAGAAAAGTTATTAGGAAGATTAAGATAATAAAGAGGCTGGTCTACAGGAACAGATAGAGTTCAGGATGTTTCTGCCCTTAAATTGATGAAATGTTTAGGTATGCTGCTGACGATGGTGCAAGAGGAGCTTTGTCTACACAAATACCTCACACCCGTCCTCTAGGAGCTGTTAGTATCTGTAAATGAGGAGATTGTTGGATGTGATGCTTTCCAGCTTCTGTATTTTTTGTCACATCTGTATTTTTAACCCTGCAGGAGACTGCAATGTTCTTCAGTTAGCACTGTACATATTCAGTGTAGTCTGGAGATGCTGAGCCAGAAGGAGTTCCCTAAGTGTCCATTTAGAGAAAAGAACAAACGCAGCCTCTAAATCCTTGGGTTTTAATGTTGTGTCTGTGAAGTGGCTAACTGTCAAGTGCTTCAGTCCGTATGTGATCACTTGAACTGTGATATGTCTGCAATACTGAGAGGAGTCAGATTGTTCAAGGGACAAATGATAGCCCACAGAGCCAAAGGAGACTTCTCCATCACATAAGACTCCACTGGCAGTTATAAGGAGATTTTCCTGGATCCAGTCCTCAGGACCTCTCTGAGAGGTTTTTTACTGCTCTTGCCTTAATTCAGCCTCACAAGGCCTTCTGTTGCTGTCCTCTCTCACCTGTCCACATGAAGGAGGCAGGTGAAACAGCAGATTTCAGCCATACGCATAGGAATGTGACAGTACTAAAGAAGACTGGACCCTGCCTGCAAAGAAACAAACGCTTATGCAGTCAAATTGGAAGAATTTTAGCTTATTTTCCCTACAGTTCTTGGGAATTGTTTTGAATGTTTCGAAGTTGCTGTTTAGCCAGTCTCAGATCAATTATTAAAAATGCATGTAAAAAAAAAAACCAAAACACCAGGTGTGCACTACTTGGAAATCTCTTCCCCCAGCCCTGTTCTTCCATATCTGTTTCCAGGAACTGAACTCACAGGGATTAAAACTGTCTTGGATAGCAACAGATTCCTCTGCTTCTTAATGTTAAGAATAGTCATCCTGAAATTCTAATTCTTTTGTTAAATTCAAGCCACTCATCTCTGTTTAATTAAGACTAGAGAGTACATCAGAAAACCTTCCATTTTTAACTTGCAGATATGATACGTAGCTATCTTGTTATACAGTATAAGATAGTTCTGTATTACCAGGAAAGTTGTTGAGGAAGTCACATAAACAGACTAGCTCCCCTTCTACAGCAAGGTTTTGGCATGCGCAAAATCTCATCACTTATTTAAGTGAATCTTCAGCGGTATGAGGTGCATTTATTTACAGGTACCTATCTCCACCTTATGGTGGAGATAAGCCTTTTTTTAATTTTATTTTTTAGAAGGCAGCACTACAGGTTTGAGAAATAAATGTAGGTAAAAGTGCAGTGCACTTCCCTGGAATAGTGTCCACACAGCTGACTCTTCTCTGACATTCAGACAGGTGGTTGTTACAGCAGGACTGTTCTAACATTGTTTTCTACAGGGAGTCTCACTGTATTTGAAACACCTAACGCATGCAAGTAATAGTTTGCTGGGCTCCTTATGTAGTCAATGGAGACTAATGGCGCCTATAATGTAGTGATGAAGATCCCCATCAGCGACCAAGAGTAAATAGATGATTGCTTGTCAGTTGCCAAGAGTGGAATCCATGTGTACAGTAGCTTAAAGTAAGAATAATTGCAGTTTCTGTTGTTCTAACGGATGTCTACATTGTCTATGTAGATTCTACAACTTGCCTGCCTTCCCTGCATCTGTAGGGTTTTCTTCTGAAGTCTTGTGTGGTGAAAATGATTGAGGCTACTCTGTCATTCATGTCCTGGTGCAGGGACAGAGAGGAAGTGAAGATAGATAGGCCACATGGGTACTGGCACAACAAAAATTGAGTTTTCAGACAAAACATCCTAATTATAATTAGTGTAAGTCAGGAAAAAACCTTCTATTTCTACATACTCAAAGGACTAGGAAGGTAGTATTAAATGTCTTATTCTGTATTCGAGAGGTCCTTCTGGAAAAGCTGAAATTTACAAATGCCAAATTATACTGTTAATGTTATTATGAAGGTTTTGAAAATATTAAACTGAGTACTATTGATGCACATAATACTATCGAATAAAAGTGTGCATTATGTAGGCAGTTACAGGAGAAGAGCTGTCTACTAATGTTTTTCTACTAATTTTTTTTTGTTTTTTATCTTTAAGAATGAAACCAAGAAAAATTAAAGAAGATGATGCTCCACGAACGATAGCTTGTCCTCACAAAGTAAGTGAAGTGCTCAGCTTCTGAGTAGGTAGTAATTTGTAGACCAGAATTTTGTATTGATGTTTTCTCTTGAGAATGAATAACTAAAGTATCTTACTGTTAATAGACTACGCTCAGTAAACTGTGTTTTAGTTATTATTCTTTAGAGGCTTCCTTAAAAACCTTTCACTGAATAATATATTATTCCCATTCCTTGTCTTAAGGTTAGTGCATCCCTAATCTTCTGGTAACCATGATGCACAGTCCCTAACATGCTGGTTTTACTGTTGTGATTTCCTGCCACCCAAGAATACATACTTGAAAGAATGTTCTGAAAGCTGTTCAAAGTACGTTCCTAAGATCTATATATCCTTGCTTGGAAACTATGACAGATTTGGAGTCTAGATCAGGAATCAGCAATTTATTGTGCAGATGCCAAAGTCAGCATTGTTGGAAGACTTTGAATTACATTCCACAGAGCTGGAAGGTGCATTGTCTTGGAAAAAGAGAGAGAGGCATCTTGGAGATGTGATTCTGACCCACTGGGAGTGGGGAGGCCTCTGTCTTGAATAAATGTTGCCAGTCACCTCGATTGGTAGCATCTAGCTTTACTGCATTATCCAGCTTTTGTAGAGCTTCTGTTAGCTGACTTAGTCTGTAACAAAAAAAAGACAAATACAATCTTGCTGACTTCTGGTCTAGATAAGTGTGAGCCTAGCAAATAATCAGGGCAGATAGCTAATAGTACACATTAGAGAGCATGAATAGAAGGCTTCTTTCTGACAGGCATAGTCTAAGGAGTTTGCTGGATTCCTCTTTGTGCTTATATTGATTTCCAATTCTTCACATTCTACAAGTGTCATGTTTTTATTGTAGTGTAGTATAGTATGTGGAGATACAGGAACAGTTACTCCTTATAATACTGAGGAATGCTGCCTTCATTTCTTTGATTTACTTTCTCATAGCTTCAACTTCATCTGAACAAGGGGAAAAAAAAGAATATTCTGTCCTTCCATTTTCTCTCTTCTAGTGTTTCTAGGCTTTGTTCATTTATTACTTCAGTTTAAAGAAGAAGAAATATTGCAGAACATGTAACTGCTCCTCTCAGAGGCAAGCAGGGACTTTGAAATAAATGCAAAAAAAATTGATAGTGTGTTTATTTTGGTGCTGCTTTGCCCCACCCAGTTCTGTTATGTGCAATGGATGATGGCACAACAGTTATTAAATTAGCCAAAGAAATTCTAGTGCCTAAAGAGAGAAGTCTTCCTGAAAGTGGCATTTCCCCCTTTTTTAAGAAATAAGGCATATTTAAATGTGGTTATTAGTTTTAAAAAAAATCATTTCCAAAGAGGAAGCCTGCAGAACTTAAGATTAGCAGTTTAATGTTCCTTTAGGTTCTGTTGTTGAATTTTATAGCTCGTAACATAGTGATGTTGGTAGACTAGTTTAATGTAAGTTTAAACAGCATCATTTGGGAGTACAGATAGAATTTATGGTTGTTAACAGGATTTTATGAGGGATTTTGAACCTTGAGGAAGACATTTATAAAACATACAATAGACGTCTATTGATTGTCACTAAAAGGTGAAAAAAGGGTATAGAAAGATAAGGGAAAGAGAGCCCCAGGTCACTTCTGGCTTAAGTGTACTCTGGAGTCAAAAGTAGTAATTCTGTGTCGATGCAGCATGAACCCCAGATTAAGACTTCCAATGGCTGTACCTGAGTTAATGTGAGTATCTTTTGCTTTTAGGTTGAGTTGGCACTAACTCAGAGATTCTCCTATCTTATTCAGTTGCCCACTATCACTTTGCAGGTTTAAACTGTAGAAGCAGTGGCAATCTCTTTATATCTCAAGGTGGTAGTGATCAATCTGCTGCTGCCAGTTTGGACAAGGTAGTTTCTGTAGGCTGTTATGTGCTGGAAACCCTCTTGCTCCATTTCTTCTCAGGAATGAGAAGGGCAGAGAAGGAAGAGGACAGAATGTTGGGAGATGGAGTGGTGCACATACAAATTGGTACTAGAGAATAATCTGTGGTATATTGGAGACTATATTGCATATTGTAGTACTGTAGTACTCAGAATATAGCACATTGAAGTGTATATACCATAGGTATCCATGAACTATCATTCTGTCTTTTGTTTGTTTTGTCTCTTTTTTTCCCTGAAACTGTTAAGTGCTTTTGTTTGGTTTATTCATTTGCTTCTTTCAGAGCTGCATCTTCTCCATGAGACTGTCCTATTATTCATTTGACTGCACATGGTTAATAATACTAAGTGAAGAGAGGGGTTTGGGGTTTTTTTGTTTGGGATTGTGGGGGTTTTTTGTCAGCTTTTCAAATGATTAGTTTTCTTGGTATTGCTTTTTAAAAATAAATGTAAGGGGTCTCCTTTTCAGGGCCAACTTTTAAGAAAGTATTCAGGATATAAAAGCATTTTTAAATGCCTGTACTCTAGCAGATAAAACCTTTTTTATCAGAACTAGCTTATCTACTAATTGAGTTTCACTGTTCTTTTTAAGGGCTGCACAAAGATGTTCAGGGACAACTCTGCCATGAGGAAGCATCTGCACACTCATGGCCCTCGAGTACACGTATGTGCAGAATGTGGCAAGGCCTTTGTGGAGAGCTCAAAACTAAAGCGACATCAGCTAGTTCATACCGGAGAGAAACCCTTTCAGGTACTGTTAACCTCCAGGCTTAAGTACCACAATTTTATTTGGTGAAAATGTGTAAACTGTAACTGTAACCTAGCTTCCATATGATTTTGGGAATACTATGTTTTTTCTAAAATCAGACGAGGCACTGAACCATCACCTTAAAAATGGGAAGTGCTCTTAAGCTAATTAGGCTATCGTTTAACTGTTTCCCTGGGCTTTTGTTAAAAATTAGCAAATTGTATGTACATGGGACATACCTTCCAAAATATGATGTAAAGCTACCCACTTTAAAAACGAAGTCTGCAGTTACTACTGATTAAGGAAAATGTCTCTTTCTCCTCATCATCTTTTCAACTTAGCACTTGTGGGCAACTGAGACTTGCGGCTGTTTGCTCAGTTGACTCATTACGCTAATTTTCAGTAGCGGGTATTAATCAATTTTCAGCAAAATGATGGTAGTCACTGAATCTCTTTCCATTCATATCAAGTCACATGAGCTTCTGCCACCAGAGGTCCCCTGCCTACTTCATATGATACTCCTTATAAATCTTCTTTACAGGTATTCATAGTTAAGATATGTTAGTTTTTGTTTTATTTGTTTTATTTATTTATTTATTTATGGTTAAATAAGTTATTTCAGAAACTTGATTTGCAGTCCTTAGGCATTCACTTAGATGTGTGTGCTGGATCTGCTGTGTGGTAAATATAAGTATTTACCGCTAAACATGTATTCCAAGCCCATCTTAAAAGTAAAGCTGGTAAAATGAGCAAATCTTTGCAGTTGTCACTGAAAGGGGGAAATTCTGATGTGAAACACTGTTTCTGTTTTCTACTACAGCATAGCAAAATACTGTTTCAGATGCGGAGAAGGTGGTTTTAGTGAAAGCATTCAAAAATAGGTACACTGCTGTGGTAAAACACTGTGAAGTATTAATTTTATTTTTTAATGCAGTTTACAAGTGATGCCCACAGCTTCACCTATAATAATCTTCAGCATCTAGCTTCATGTTTGTGCAGTCTAGTGATTTTGAAGAGGAATATGGTTCTAATCAATGACTGAAATGAGTACTGTTTTGTTAACTAATGGAGTATGTCTTTTCCTTTCAACAGTGTACGTTTGAAGGATGTGGAAAGCGTTTTTCACTGGACTTCAATTTACGCACACATGTGCGAATTCATACTGGCGACAGGCCCTATGTTTGCCCATTTGATGGCTGCAATAAGAAGTTTGCGCAATCAACTAACCTGAAATCTCACATCTTAACACATGCTAAGGCCAAAAACAACCAGTGAAAGTTGGAGGAGAAAGTTCTTGAACTCAAAGCATCTTACAGGAGTATGAATTGGAAATAAATATGCCTCCCCTTTGTATATTGTTTCTAGGAAAGAATTTTAAAAAAAGAACCCTACAAACCTAAAGGACGTGTTTTGATAAGTAGTAAATAAAAAGCAAAAAAAAAAAAACCCCCCAAAAAAAAACTTTAAGGTGACATTGCTAAGATGCTCTACCTTGCTCTGTAATCCCGTTTCAAGAACACGGTGTTTTGTAAAGTGGCCTCAACCGGAGGGGTCAGTTCATGAACTTGCATCAAAAAAGACAATTCTTTATACAACAGTGCTAAAATTGGACTTCTTTTCACGTTCTTATAAATATGAAGCTCACCTGTTGCTTACAATTTTTTTAATTTTGTATTTTCCAAGTGTGCATATTGTACACTTTTTGGGGATATGCGTAGTAATGCTATGTGTGATTTTTCTGGAGGTTGATAACTTTGCTTGCGGTAGATTTTCTTTAAAAGAATGGGCAGTTACATGCATACTTCAAAAGTATTTTCCTGTAAAGAAAAAAAGTTATATAGGTTTTGTTTGCTATCTTAATTTTGGTTGTATTCTTTGATGTTAACACATTTTGTATAATTGTATCGTATAGCTGTAATGAAATCATGTAGTATCAAATATTAGATGTGATTTAATAGTGTTAATCAATTTAAACCCATTTTAGTCACTTTTTTTGGAGAAATACTGCCAGATGCTGATGTTCAGTGTAATTTCTTTGCCTGTTCAGTTACGGAAAGTGGTGCTCAGTTGTAGAATGTATTGTACAGGCACTGACCTTTTATTAACACCTGATAATATGTACATCCCATGTAATAGAAAGGGCAACAATAAAACAGTGGTCCTAAAGAAAGAATATGGCAGAAAATGATCTGTAAGCACAGTCTATTTTCTTTTGTTGTCCAGAGCAGTCCTAGTTCCTCTTGACCTCCCAGAAATTGGAAGCTAAATAAACTCAAGTTTCCTTTACTTTGCATTCAATTACAACAATTTGTGATGAAATTACATAATGCCACGTCAAGTGGTATACCTAAACAGAATTGCTGATTGTAATTCTGTTTTTTCAGTGACCTAGACTTCCAATAACTGGAATGGTGGATTTGGAGACCTGGCAGTGTAGTGCGGAGTTTTCAGTGTGCCTGGATAGCAACTAGGTAAAACAGTACAGTAAATAACTAAATGGGCACCTTTGTTTAGTCAAGGTAAGGAATCTTGGAGGTTTAAATGCAATAACAGTAGAAAGCGGGGGAACAGTAGGGTTTGAGTGATCGTACCAGAAAAAAAGAAAATTGTCTTTTTCTTTTGGCTAACTTGTTTGACCGAGTATAATGGTGAAAATTCTTGGAACCTCGTTGGATACCTTTTACTTCAAAACAGGAATTCACAGTTCTCAGAGAACTTCATGAAATTTTGATGGTCTAACTAAAAGTGGTTACTACTCATTTGTTCAAGTGTTCAAAGTAAGAAATTTGCAGATACTATAGTAAAATGTGACAGATTAATAAACATAAGAATATGCACAGAAATGCATAAGTATTATTTTTTAGAGGGATGTGACATTTTAATATAGTAAAAACTGTTGTTAATCTTTTTCTGAATTCTGTTCTTACAAGGTTCATCAAATTTTTCATTGCTAATACCACAAAACTTACTTTTGAGTCCAGTTTTGGTGGTAGTGGAAAAAACATGGGTAATAACGAAACTACACTTAAGACCAAGGGAATTTTCATCCGTGCATAAGTTAATCTGAACACTGTAGCTCTAGTCTGAGGTTATTAGGGGTAGAAAGAAAGATGGAACATTTAATTGTAAAGTATGCATTAGAATTTTGGCAGTATTTTTTTTTTTTTTTAAATATAAGCAGTTCTTGAACAGGACAATATACTGAAACTTGTATAGTTATAGTTAAATTAAATTCTGTATACAGTTAAATTAGTGTCTATTCTTTTTGGAAGGAAATAAAATCAGTTCAGTCTAGTTCTAATTGACCTTACATTTTTTCTTAAACAGTATATATGATGGTGTTAGGCTTGCGCAGAAGTTTGCTTTCCTATGTCATAAAGTGGTACCCATCTTATTGAATTGCAAGGTAAAGAAATTCCTTGATGGTGTCAGTACTTCATCTTTGAACATACATTTGAGACTAAACTATTTATATTAAATATTGATTAGAGGATTAACTGGTAACTGAAACTTGTATTGCCCCTCGTTATATTGCATCTGATTACAGAGAGAGATCTGAAAAATTTTAATCTAGGCCTCAAATCAGTAGCATTCAATACACTCCTGAGTGTAAGTAGCAACGCTTAGCAGTGTGAAAGATCTTGCTTTGTAACTAGTTAATTCCATATTGCATGTGAATAAATAATTGCATTGAGCAGCTTCTGTAAGTTATTTAAGGTTTTGAAGTATAATTGGTACATCTTGTTCTTAAAACATCATGCTTAGTTGATTCCAGAGTTCTCCTTATGGATTTTCAGTGAAGAAATTACAGGCTTTGAGAATAGCAACAGATTTGACTTTGAAAACCACCATTGCCAGTCTACTATCGACAAGTTCCTGCGTTATACCACCAGTTTGTGAGCAAGTTCAGGTAAGGGGAGGAGAGTCTGAGGGGTGGGGTAAATGTAGCCAGTGGTTTTAAAGCTGGCAAAAGATTTAAGTGCTTACTCATCATGCCTGTTCTATTGCTCATTTGATCTTACATTTCATATTACCATATCTGGTTCTCCTGCTGTCAAAATGGAAGGGGACAAATTCTGTAGCTGTGTATCTTTTGGACTCAGACCATTTTTTAAAAGGTAGCACTGACTATAGACTTTTCTAGCTGTGTCTGTTTGTGGTCTGCTGGTAGCAGTAGGTCCTGCTTTAAATACAAGGCAAACTGAACTTAAATACCTCTTACTTCTGGAGGTTGTTTTTCTTGAAAAGGTTGGAAGATGAGCCCAGGTACAGATTTGAGATATGGAGTGAATAAATTCTTAGTGAAACGGAATGCCAGGACCTCAGCTGAACTTGCACTTGATTTTAGTTACCTTCTTTTTGAAGAGGTTCACTGTTTAATTGAGGTAGTGCAATTTGACATTCCAACCCCCAGTGGCCACAAATTGTCAATCAGCAAAGCCAAATGCTAAACACATCCTAACAACATAGCTTGTCAACAGTAATGTCATTTTAATGGCAGACGGAGATCGTTTCCCTCTGCTAATTCCACAGCAAGAAAAAAGAAAAGAAGCAATAGTTAACAGAAATGGCAAAATTATTGAGGCTTTAAAATGTTTAAAGAACGCTAATCCTTTCTAAGTGCTAGATGAAGAGGAATGGCAATGGTGGCAAAAGGTGTTTCCACTTGGCCATCACCCGCCTTAAGGTGCTCACAGGGTATTTTATTAGTGCATGCCTTGGAAGAACTGGGACTGATTAGTCTTTGTACTCAGATAAGATGGACAAACTTGAGGACAGTATGTGCTGAATTGCATTCTTCAAAATGCGGTTCCTTAAAATGCCTTGAAGAAATGGAGAAAAATCAGTATTTTTGTCAAGGCTGCTAGATAAATAGGTCTAGGAAGTCTAATCAGTCAAGTGGTAGCTGTTACTGGCATTGATTGATCCAGTTGTTCTATAATGATGGCACTTTGGAATAGTAAGTTTTTCATCTGTACGGCACCTTTAAGTCTGTGTTATGGTGGCTTGAGAAAAGGAGAGGACTTAACAGTGTTTGTGTCAGCATTAAGCTTTGACTTCTTAGTAACTGCACTAATGTTCCTGTATTGCTTAAAGCTATGGAGAAATCAAAGGTCCTTCAAAAGCTTCAGAACTTGGGGTGGATTTCAAAACTGAATGTCAGGTGTAAATTTTGCAGGCAGGAATAAAAATCAAAGTTGCACTTGGGACCAGTACGCTAATTCATAGCTGTGTAAATGGAATAGTTCAAAAGTAGCCCTTCGCTTGGGAATTGTGAAAAGGTTTCTTACATCAGCCTGATTTGGCAGTCCCAGGGCAAAAGAATGGGAGAGTGACATGAGGAAGAGGGTTTGAGACCCCACCGTAGAACACAACAAGCAGAAACATCTACACAGTGATCCATAAAGGTACAAACAAATTAGAGAAGGAATGTATGTGCTTGTATTATCATGAGACTCCGTATCCATTTTGATCATATGAATTGATCCAGTACCAAGTTGCAAAAGGCAAACAGTGTGAAGATGGCTTTACAGCAATGCTTAAATGCCACTGGGATGGCTACCGGCTTCATTTTGTAAGGTAATTTAATCAGAGGTCCTTTACTCAGTTTCATCCTCTCTGCCTAAAATAAACCAGCTTAGCCAAGTTTATGTGTACTCACAATCATCCTATATTATTAAGGCAGTTTTGCTTAGAATTTTTTTCAGTCACTTTGTTTTTGTTTCTCTGGAAGTAATCTGGAGAATATTGAAATTCCTTTTGGAGAAAGCCCGTCAGACTCAGTATAAGAGTTCATGTGAATTTTTCAGGTGCTGGCTTCCCCTAAGTAGCAGAAGAACACTGTTTTGCTGTAGGCAAATGAGTAAGATGTCTAAAAAAAGTTGCTATAAGCTAACTGTGGTTTCAGGGTTTTCTTAAGTCTTCTGTTATTTTTTTCTAACAGAAGAGCTTTAAGATTGGATGCTAATTGGATACTATTCCTCCTATTGTGTGTTACGGTGTGGACATCATAACCCTCTCATGAATTGCTGTTCTCATGAGATTCTGTGTGAACTGGAAGCTCTCTTCAGGCGCAAGCCTGAAGTTCTCTAGAAATATTGGTTAATTTTGGGAGGGAAGGAAAGGGATGGAGAGTCTGTGGGTTCCTTGCAGGACTTTTGGATGCTGCTTTTGCCACCACTTTTATATTAAGTGCTCTTGTAGTTTTAAATGTGATTTCTCTCTTATCAGGCTGATTTTAGGTACCGTCTGTGTCAGTGCTTTATTTCAGTCTGTATGGATACTCTTGAATAGTAGTTTGCCAGGAGATGGCAGTGAATTACCAGTTTGTACAGTGTGAAGAGCAGACAGAATAGCTAAGTGTCAGGGTGCCCCTATGAGATCAAGTGTCTGTAGGGTGTCCTGTGGTGTTTAGTAGACCTTGACAGACTTGGAACGTGCCAGTGTCAAAGAGCAAGTTTCCCACACCGGTGCAGAAGAATAAGCAGCACAACTCTGTGCTGATTTCTGAGAGTCCCAAGTGTACTTAAACATTCACAAAAAGCACCAGCAAGGCAATGAAAAGAAAGACTGTAAAAAAACAACTGTTGAGTGTGACATGGATCATATAGTTTTAGTAACCCATCCAGTTTTAATAGAAAATATCTTTAAAGGGAAAAGTGGAAATCTAATGACATGTAGTGTTAATGAATGTGCTTTCAACATGGCTATTTTGGTTAGCTGATAGACATGTAAAGCACCAATGCTTCATTCTAGCAGTGGCTTCCTAAAAAGTCTAAGCTTGCCTGAGGCAGTTAGGGCCTCACCATTTGACTTTCCTTCAGTGTGTTGCTGCTTGTAATGTTTGCAAGGCCCTTGCAGAGACTGCAGGACAGATGTTGCATCAGAGAGTCCTGCAGTGCTGCTTTTTAGGGAATCAAAGATCTCAAGTAAACTGGTTCTCTCTCTGGAGCAGGCCCACAGTAAAGGTGTAATTCAGAAGAATGTTGTTTGTGGATAACAGGTATATTTTTGAGATAAATTATAGAGCAGATGAAGACTGAGGCATAAGATGGACTCCTTGTTAAATAGAGGAAAATCCATACAGAAAAAAGATTGGTGACTGGGTATGTCTTAATGTACTTAAGCTGAAGCTCATCTCAGCAATTGGTTGCAAGACAAATCTGTAGAAAACTCCTACTAGTTAGTGTTTTGATTTAAGGGCTCATAAAGTCAGGTGTCCTTCAGAGCTGCAGGATGTTTGCCAAGGACCTCACTAATGTTGCCAGTTGCGAATTTGGCTTGCAAACTTTTTGACTGCCTCACGTGTGGGGCATCATGCAGCATAGGTTTTGACTTATTTTTCAACGCATTTCTTTTCTCTCAGCAAAACAGAAGATCTGGCCTTTGGATACAGAATCCTTCAGTCTTAACCGGTGCTTTGACTGAACCTCCAATGGATTTGTATGAATCCAATGACTCCCATAGCTTGAAAGGGCATACAAATGTTTATGGTTTGGAAATAGATTGTAAGGAATAATACTGTGGCTGGTGTTCAGGTTTTCCTCTTACGTGGGTGTCTGTTTGGTTTTTTTTTTATTCTTTCCTCTTGCATAGGTTAGAGATAGGGGATTTCATCTCAATTTTTCCCAGAGTGTAAAATGAAAGTGTACAGTCTCTCAGTTATGAACTGAGAGGGAAGCAGGTATCTGCCTGGGGGAAGTTAAGGGTAAGAGAGTTATTTTTACTTTTACCTCCTTTAATTGTAGTGAAAAAGCTTGAACTTTTTTACTAGCCTGTTTGAAAATTACCTGTTGTAGATTCTTCCTTAAGTGAAAATACATCAGTGCACAAGGAAGAACATCTGTGGCCTGGTTGGTTGCAACACTTGAGTATACCTGATTGAGGATAAATCTCTGCTGAAGACAACTAGATTAGGTCCTAGAAAAAGAATACTAATTTTCTTTCATACTAACTTTAGTCTAGTGAAGTCAAATTACTCTAGCAACAGTTCTTCCTATTTTGATATATTTAGCAAACAGTGCAGACCATGAGGTCAAGTTTCATTATGATTTTAGTATTTTATTGATAGACAAGTGGATATGGTTGAAATGATAGAACTCTATTTTACTGTTAGTAAAAAACATGGAGGGTTTCTTTCAGTAAGAAAAAGCAGTCATAATAAAGTATAAGTAATAACAGTGAATGATACCAAGAAGCAATTTAACTGTGTTAAATGTAAAGTTTTATAGACCTGAAGAGTGTTTTGTGAACGTTAAGAACTTGCCTTTCTTCCATATATATCAATGTATAGGGTATTATTTTTCACTGCAGAGCTTGCCTTGCTTGCTTTCAATTTATTTATTGACGAAACTGTATAGCTTGAAATCACATTCTAGGTCAAATCAGTTAAAACTGATAATAAACTATAAGTAGACACAGTTTTACTGTATATCATATGTATTATTGTGCATATTATGTCACTAATATTTTTTTTCTGTTAGTGATAACCATTTTTGTAATTAGCGAGGACAACACTACTACAAAAATAGCAAAACAATTGCATTGGGAGGATGAAAATGGCTTATTTTCCTCTGCTTTCCTCCCCCACTGCCCATAAATTCCTGAACATTGAAAGAAGCAGTGTTCTTCCTCATGACTTGAAAGCCTATCTCCACTAGGTTTGGCCCAGCAAGTTCTCTGCTTCCCTACTCCGTTGCTGTGCCTACTGGAGTCATACAGTCCCTTAGATCCTTCATCTGTCTCCACGGCTGTGGTGTTTGATATGGCATGTGGCCCTGGAGCAAGCTGCTATTTTCTCTGGCTGTTTTTCTGGCAGAAGAGGGGTTTAATAGCACCTTCTGCTAATCTAATGGTGTTTGACATACTTCTAGGCTTTAAGTTGTTCTTTAACTATTCACAGATCAAAAGTCTGGCTAACAACAGGTGTTAACATGTGTTTTCCAGCATAATAGTGAATATATTTAACTTCAAAGAACACACACCTCTCTTCTCTGCAAGGTCAACTTTTTATACTTGCATCTTAGTAACTTTCCCAGTACGCTACCTGTCCTGCACCTGTCATGTACTGGTTTTCATTCCTTGAATGTCTTGCTGCTTTTTCATGTGAACTGTAAAAAAGCTATATGCAGAGGAAGGCAAGGAAGAGAGAACAAAGAAAAAAAATTTGAATACTGTCATGTTATGGTTGCAGACATGATATATGAACTGAATTTCTCACCAGTAGTTTTACTATAATAACTTCTTTAAAACCTGGAAGGGTTGTACCTGGGTGCTTTTTTTCCTAATTGAGCATATTTGTGGCTGTGACTTGTAACACTGGTATGACCCATCCACTAGGAGGGTGGGTCAGAAGAAAGTAGAGCACGGGCACTTGGTAGTAGGTGACAGTTTTACCCCAACAACTGAAGGGAGTAAGAAAGTATTAAGAGCATCTCCTACCCAGGATCATGATGCTTGTGGGAAGGAGAGTCTGCGGAGGCACAGTACAGTTCTGTTTGACTTGGCTAAATTGGCTGACATTTGAAAAAATCTAGCAGGAAGGAACTGAATTGTGTTTGAAAAGGCTGAGGCTATTGTCTAGCTTGATTTATTGGTTAGGAGTCACACAGATTTCAAGCAACCGACATCAGACTAGGTTGAAAGCTGACTTTTACCCTCCTCTTAGGCTTGTTGAGTAACCTCCAGTGTCTGCTACTGATTATTTAAGTTCAGATGGATGACTTTCTGGAGAGAATGTTTTAGTAAATACAAGTAAAACATTGTGTAGCCCTTTCTGTTTTAATGATGTTCCTGTCTTTTAGGGAGACAGTATTTGTTTATTCCAAGTATTTGTTTCTGTGCCATAGTTCAACATCGTTGCTCCTGCTGAGAGAACACAAGGTACTTGAGTGGAACTGCTCCTGGTCACAGTTAGTTGGCGTAGTGGCCTTTCCCTTTTCTGATCTAGCAAACTGATGCTTGACAGGGTCTCTTTAGGTCATGTGTATCTACCATTTAAGAACACGAATTAGCAGAGCCAGTACCTGAAATAACCTCTCATCAGCAATGAGAGGTCTTTTTCATAGGTCATAACATGCATCATCCCGCTTTTCCTGCATGGCTTTGTATTTGGAATATTGGTGCTCTTTGTGGGCTAGTTGTGCTGTCTAAAAACAACACTACAACCTACAAAGCTTTTTGCGAAACTTGTGTATCTTGGAGCCAAGCATTCTTCTGATTCAGGTATGAACAGTGTTGTTGGCAGACCTGGTACTTGATTCTGATGTGACTCTGCAAGGACTCTAGACTTGTCTTCTGCAGTTGTGCAGCCTTGGTGCAGATCCGCACTGCTTAAACCAAATAAATGCAGAATATGAAGGGTCCAACCATGCTGCCAGCTCTTTGGCTCTAAAAGGATTGTTCTCTTAGTAGCTGTAATATCTTCAAGTCAGTCTGAAGAAGCAAGCTCAGGCAACTTCCTTTCTTTGCTTCAATGAGCTGATACGCTCTAAGCCAGAGCAAGGCACTGCCCTTCCTGGTGGTGCATGGAAGGCAGATGGGGAACAAGTTTCTTCAGGCAAAAGCCAGAAACCCCACCCTCTTGCAAGGTAGGTTTAACACAAGCATCTAAGTAAAACATAAGAAACTTTAAAGAACCAAAGTCAAAATTTTTAAAAAATTTATTCCCTCCATTTTATATACAATAATTAGACTACTGTACAAAGGTGTAAATGGTCTTTGCTGTGAGTTGTTGTGCATATGCAGCTTAGTAGACAGATTTAACATTCAATTTGAATCTCGGTGCAAGTAGGCACTAAAACATCCAACATACCTCCAAGGTATAAAAAGACATACCAGTTTTACAGGTTTCTCCAGCATATTTTGTTACAGTGCAAAATGCTATGAAATAAGGTTTCTTTAGAAAATTCATATAAATTAAACACATATTGCACTTGTCCCAACCAAAAGTGTAACAAGTTGTACTTAGTGAACTAGTCTGATACGTTTTAGAACATTCTTCATACACATGCACTCCTTCCTCCTAGCTATTTGTGCCAAATATGTGTAGTTCTTACTCCAAATCTTAAATAACTGTTTATAGCTCTTTGACTAATGCAGTCCCTCTTGAACAGACTGCTAAAAAAAAAAATCACAGTGGATTAATGTAACAAGAAAATTCTCCAAAACCCTTTTCAGTCTTCTTTCCAGTAGCACTGTAACTAAATACATAAAAATTAGTATTGTTTAAATTCATAATGCAAGTGTATTGAACACCAACCGTTTCAGACACACCCCTATTTTCTGGAAAGGTATGAAACCTCCCATTCTAAACATGTACGTATTTCTACAGTACTTTAAGCTGCTAAGCTAACATTGCACCCACAAACATTTTGTGCAATACCACAGGCAGGACTTTGACTTCTGTACATTACTGGCTGCTATGGGGCACATTGGGAGAAGTGGCGCAAAGTTGCAGTAATTTCAGAGAACAAAAGTCTGTTTGGTCTGAATGTAGTCAATACAATCTGTGCACCCACCAAATGAGAAATAGAGTTGAAGGCAAATAACATCAATCTTACTAAATTTGAGTTTCCCCAAATCCTTACAAGCCTTGAGATTTAAAGGAACAAGTGCGTTTGAGTGCAGATGGTAACTTTGTGCTTAAGATATTTATTCAAAGCTGAAAGGTGAGGGAGTAGCTTAGGAACAAATCTTTCTTCCTCTTTTTTTTTTTTTTTTTTTGTGCAAACCAGTATGAACAAAGTTGCTACTAAAACCACAGATGTATAAAAGCAGAGGAAAAGTAAAACACATGGCTAGCTGAATGCTAGTCCATGTCTTAAAACAGTTCAGGGTTACCTGCAAAATGCTTCCAACATTTAAATTCCTCCCCCTACTTCACCTCAGAGGACTACACTTACTGCTGTTACATACAAAAAGAGCATTTCTTTTCTGAAGACACTTCTGCATTCAACTCGGCTCAGTCTTTCAGAAAATGAGTGGAAGAAAACCTGATTTCTGGTACTATGACATTCTCCAGGTCCTCTTCTGGAGCCGCAGCAGTAACTGTACAGTACTTGCTAAAGGCAGGTCCCCATCTTACTTGGATACTACTAGATATGAAGTCCTTAATAAGGCAATATGCTGTTTATACAAGTAATGAGATGAAATCCTAATTTGACACATTAAGGAATTCTTTACACAGATAGTATATGTTTATACCACTTGTGCGGGTCAAGTGTTTACATTTAAAAAAAAAAACAAAAACAAAAAAACCCAAGCCCAACCAGCCGGGCTTTGGATTAGGAGAACAAACAGGTAAGGTTCACAAACTGGAAGGCTGCTGGATTACTGGACCTGGTTCACATTCACGAAGGTTGTCTTCTGACCTCATATACATTAGGAACACAGTGACAGTAGCAAAGGTAGCTGCGTTGACAGGAAAAGCACGGAGAAGCGTGGAAGTAAGACCTCTTGTGAACACCCTCCAGCCTTCTTCGTGGTAACTCTTTCTGACACAGTCTAAAATGCCGTTGTATTGTGTAACGCCTCCGACTCCGTCAGCCTGAAGCCGGGATTTGATCACATCCACGGGATAGGTTGAGAGCCAGGACACGATTCCCGACATCCCCCCAGAAAACAGCAGCTTGGGAATAACGTAACTGTCTTCAGCTTCACAGCCTAAATACCTGGTCATGCAGTCGTAGGTCAGGAAGTAAAAGCCAAAGCTTGGGGTCTCTCTTATGAATGTAGAGACCATGCCCCTGTTGATACCCCTCAGCCCTTCCTTTCGATAGATTTTGATCAAACAATCCAGAGAATTTTTGTAGTTCTTCATTTTTAGTTTGTATTCGCCTGTTCCTTGAAGCTGCATTCTTGTCTTTGCCAGCTCCATGGGACAGCAGATGATGCACTGGATAGCGCCTGCCGCTGACCCTGCAAGGAACTGGTTTAGAGGAGTGTCTTTTCCAAGAGCACGAAGCGTGTTTCCTTGTACACCGAACACGAGTGCGTTAATGAAGGTAAGTCCCATCATTGGTGACCCAATACCTTTATAGAGTCCAAAAGCCTAATGGAAGAAGGAGGGAAAAACCCTTTTTAAACAGTGGTGTTGATAACCTCCTGAAACTATGCAGAACATGGCCTTTCTGGCTCTCCCTTGTGCCCTAACTTTCTAACAGTGGCCAGAAGATTGGTATCATCTTGCTTTGTAGTAATAATTTCATTGCTGCCTAGGACACAAACATCTAAACATTTTTAGCAGTACAAATACATAGTTGAACACATCCAGAAAATAATATTAGTCCATCCGGAGAAAAGTTTTCTGCTAAAATTTATGCTTTATTTTTTATGTAGCTAAAAGCCTGAAGCCACCCTTCTAGTTATGGTCTTGAAGCTTCAGCAGAAAAAAAAGCTCACCAATTTCCTCACTCATTGCTTGAATACTCAGAAAATTAGCTATTCAAATACTCGTTATCTTATTTAAAAAGTTAACTTCAAAATATCAACTTCTAACTTAGTGATCATGAAGTTTCTGGCAAACTTCTGACTATGCTATCTGCCCTACGGTCAGGTGATGTTCAGAGTATGCTTTTCTCTTGATCTTCAATATTTGCAGGGTTTTTTTACAGCTTTCCCACCCTTCTGATACAAAATAGGCAAAGCATTAATTCTGTACTTACAGATTCTTGCTTTATGATGGTCTGAAAGCAATGGAAGGTCCCACGGTAGAGAGGTTTCTCTACATTTTGAACTTGTAGACGAACCTATAAAAAGTTGTGAGATACTGATCTGTATGTCAAGAGCAGCCTAATTGGTAAACTACTGTCTTGTACATATATGGAGATTTGCTATAGCAATGTTTATACACTGAAATGCCATATGTGGCAAAATAATTTAAAAATATTCTGTGTTTTGAATTAATTTGGGGGGTGAAAACATGAAGGCAGGAGGATTATTAACTGCTTGTAAATATTAGAAAAACAGTATGTGAAAGTACAACAGGGTACACTTATCTAGAATTTCAGATTGGTGTTTTCAAGTACTGGCTACAATAAGAACTTTCTTTAACTGCCAAGAATACTTCTGTTCACATTAAGGACTATCTGTACAAACCTGATGGAATTTCATAAAAATCTATTTACAAGTCAAGCATAAAATAAGGATAATTGTAAAAGTGTGGAAACTCTCAACACCACCCCCCCAGTGTTTTTGGCTACCAGACTTGGGACCCTTCACTGAGATCTGATTTTTTTCAGAGGGTAGCTAGGAAGAGACTCTTGAGATGTCTTACTTTGCATAAGGAAAGAATAGAAAGCCACCTGTCCTTTTAAATTTCAGTTTTTGTTTTTTTTTTTTTTTTAAGCTTGCTAAATGCAAACAATTTGTGAGGGTGTAGCTGTTTCAAACCTTTAATGTTGGTAATCAGTTACCATTTCAGTTTTGGAAAAGTTATGTTCTGCTGGACAGATAGAAGCTACTGTAACTGGTGACATTAGGAGACAGGCCAATTACCCAGATATTTTTCAACATTTAATGGAAAACTCCAATTCAGTTTTTCCTGCTAATTTGTTCTCAACACATTTCAAACAAAACAAAAAAGCCTCATAGCTACCTTGTTTGTGCAAGACCCTACACTGCAATAAATTCAATAAATTGGTTTCACTGGACTGGGGAAGTTAGAAATCTGTCTTTGTTCTCTAGCATGGAAGGCTGCAACGTTCCTCAGAAAAGATGGTTTTCAACCATTTAATGCTGCTGCTGCTGCAACTCTATCTAGGGCAAAAAATTTCAAGACTCTTACTCTGAACAAAGGAAAAGATTATCAGATCTACATGAAAGATTCCCAACTGTAAAATCTTTTTATCCCTGTTTGCCTAAAGTAGTAGTAAACACCACCACAACAATGAAAGACCCGTAAGATGATGTGGGTCTAGAAAAGGGTTTGGGGACACAGTTTGTCAAAATTCTGTGTTCAGATTAGCTTTCTCTGAGGCAAAAAATAATTATTTACAATTTCAGTATTTTTTTTTAATATTCCATTCCTACAGCATGTCACTTTGTTTTGTAAATCAAAGCTTTAGTTTTAAGTGTCCTTTTAGTATACACGTTAGTGTGTGCTAGCCAGACTGGGAGGCTGAGATCACCTCAGGTCTTCCAAGATGGAACAGGGTTTTAAAACTTCTTAGAGCTAAAAGTAGGCTTATAGCAGGATTCATAGAAAATAAATCCTTTGTCACTCAAAGTGACATTTGGGGGGGGCAGGCAGATTGTTAAAACTGCTCAAGAAGCAGACCCACAAGCAAAGTCATAAGTCTTAACAAGCTGTCAGAATTGCACAGAACGAAGGTTTTACTCCATTAATAACTTACTGCTATTGTTTCAAACCCTGTCTGTGCAGTCAGGGGACTTCCACATGTATGGGCTTTGGGAGAATTGCATGCAGCTTAGGAACCTTCTTACTTTAACTTTTCTATACACTTGTCTTTAGTAGTTCAGAATTAGTCATATTCTGTATATAGGTTGAATTTCCTAGTGGTGTACAGCTCCCACTATTTTTGTCTAAATAATTTGTGAAATATTGACCTATTAAGCGTTGTTGTAGGATAAAATATTTAGAGAGCACTGATGCTCCACATCTAAGAATGAAAAACAGCTCTTCCACTTGAGCACGGCGATGACCACATAGGTATACCTGCATTAGCAAACTGCCAGGTAAGGCAATGAATGCATATGAAACTTTATTTCATCAGTATTAATGCCATATTCAACAAGCTCTTTAGTGTGCACAACTATAGGAAGGATGAATCATGTGCAAATTTTAACCCTCTATTCTCTTCATTGTCCAATATTCTTGCTTTCTTGTTATTTGAAACCACTGTTAGTAAGGTTTTAGGTCCAATACTAACATGCTAATTTCACATCACTAAAGACTTGCATAAAGGTACTCAAGACTAAGGAAAAAAACCCACAAACAACCCAAACCCCACCACGCCCCAAAACAGTCCAAACATTTAATAATGTTCCAAATAAGTGATAAGTGATTTAGAAGTGTTTGAGCAATGAAAATGTCCTCCAAGGATATGTAGTGGATAAGACCTCAACAACAGTGTGCCTGAGATTCAGTTTTAGAACCATTGTGTGTGCAAGTATATATAGCCAGAAATGCATACCAGAAAGAAGGTTCAGAATAAGACTTTACATTAAAAAAAAAGGGATATTTAAACCCCACTCCCTCCATGCCATAGCTGTAGAAGAGGGACACATCAGTTTAAAACTAAAAAGGGAAAAAGCTTCATAAGTCTTTTAGATCTTTATTTGAACTAATACATTTGGGAATAAATTAAGACTGAGAGAAACAGAAGTGTTCACCTGGGCTATACTTACTAGGTAACTCTCCCGTGATGAGGCTTATCTGTCATCTACAACAAAGTAACACTTTTGCTGTTAATGAAGACAGCCCCTAGCTCAGAAAGTAAAGGCAGTTAAAAGCAAAAAAGCAATTTTATACATTACATCAACAAACCAGGGATAAGGAGTTTGCCAGTTCTGTGATCAGCTCAGTTGTGGGTTTTGCAGGGTGACTTCACCGGCTTAATCTCTCCCTGTGTGTCCCACCATCCCCCTCCCCGCTTTGGGAAACATGATCACCGGTCAAAAAAGGAGCTTAAAAGCCAAGACAGCAGTAAAATTCTGGCTTATCTAAGCAGCTTTCCCATTGTTCAGATATATTAAAAACTTACAGTCTAAGGTGACTACCAGCTAGCCCTTTATACACTGCAGAACTATAAAAAGGGTTAATTCTTAACACATATACATACACAACAAGTTATGCAATGTCTGTCTTTTTTTTTTTTTTAAAGACTGGTTATAGTGTTAGTTTTCCCACATACAGTGGTGACTATGCCAGCTAATAACACAAACATTAGTATTTTCTCTGAAAAATAAAGGAAATGCTTGTAATACCTTCTAATGGGCATGAAAATACAGTGTGCCATACTGGATTTCATAGAACAGTTAAAGTCATCCAGAAACAAACTATTTGCTCTATTGTAAAGCAACATGCTTTTTCTAAAGCCAACACATCTATTTTGCAATAATACATCTGCTGGAACTAGCATGGGAGCCCCAGTTTTGCAGACACTTAAATGTTTAGTTTCATGCACTAGAAGCTGTTCCACTTCAAAAACCAAAAAACCCCAGACATGCTTAACCTTAGTCTGAGCATAGAGTTTTAGCAGTTTTGCTGGCTTCAGTGAAATGACCCATCACCTTAAGTTAAGCATGTAAAACTTGGCAGGGTGGGAGGGAGAGAAAAAGACAGCCGGCCCTGTACCACCATAAAAAAAAAAAGTGCAAGTCTGGATAATACCATTCCTGAAAATATATATACTAGAATTCAACCCAATTACTTAACAGTCAAATTTACCCTACTCTGAGAAACACACATACAGTTTTTACTATTTGAGCAGCTTGCACTTGACTGGCAAGGACTAATATCCAATAACTAGGAAAATCTGTGTTGAATTAACCATGTGCTAGAATACAGAATATGGTGATGACCTCATTAACTCTGTCAGCCTTTTGCATATCTAAATTCAGCAAGGTAGAGGTATTCCAAATATAGATCTAGAGGGTGGCATGCTCTCTGCTGCAGTCAAGTGATCTGGTATATTAATTTAGCAGGGAATATATTGGCACCCCTTCTTCTATTCTTCCAGTGCAATACATTGGATAAGGCTGCTGAAAAGTGACTTAAGTTGTCATCCCATTCTGAAAAATGGGCTTGGACCCTGGGAGTCCTGGCTGAAGGGCCCTCCAGGAGATTTAAAATCTTATCTTTGAACAGGTCTTAGCTACCCTTAGTATGCATAATACATACAGCTAACAGACCATCAGAAAATCAATCTTAACTTGGAAAGTTATAAAAATGTATAGTCATACTTAAAGGGAGGAAAAAGCCCCCAGGCAAGCTTCATGCTGTGGATTTTTATCCACTTACACCCTGTGGCTAGTGTAACAAATTAATGCTTGAGGAGAAAGTAGCAGAGCTTGAAGGGGAAACAACAGAGATTTCAACCTAGTAACGAAGTAGGTTTGAGTTACAAACGCAGGGAGAGGCAGTTTGAGCAGTTAGTGATGAACAGCTGCAGAGAAGCAAGCTTAGAACAAAATTAAGTTAAAGGTAAGATTGTATTTTCAAATACAACATTGTTACTGTACTGATGTAGTTCAGGCCAATGTTTGTCATGTTACTGGGTTGAATGACACATACAAATAATTTTTTCACTTCTGAAGAGCTGGAGACTGCAAATCTATAACGAGTGGTTGAGGAGGCTCGCTCCAAGCTTTCCAGCACAGATTTATGCTCCTACAGTGCCTGGGGATTTTTTTCCTCCCCCACTTCTTGGAAAAACTTTCAAGTTCTCTACGTAGAGACAAAGGTATTTCATAATCAACCCACCTTAACAGTGTCAAATGGGTGTCCTACCAGCACTCCGGCAGCACCTGAAACAAAACAAACACCATGGTTATGCCTCACAGTTTTCTTCCTGGGTCTGGGGCTACAGTAGCCCGAGCATGACCTCCAGCCTGAGGTGTAAGTGCACAGCGTTATTGGCAGGCCAGGTAAAGAGCATCCTATCAAGTCAGAAGATAAGAGATCTACAGTTCAGTCCTTCAGGCCTGTACTAGATGCCTTTACGCTCCCGTCAAGCTTCTGAGCCCCGGTTGGGGTTGAAGTGTGTGACTACAGAGCCTGCCACATCATATGGGGTGCTCAGTGGTGACTCCTGGCCGCAGCCTAAGGGGCAGAAAAGGCAGATTTCCTCCAAAGCACAATTTTTCATGCATGTGCCACTGTGTGGAAGCGTAGAAAACCATGAAGCTTCTCTAGAAGAAGCAGAAAACTCCTGCTCTCTGCCCAAAGCCTTTCCAGATGCGATGGTACCACCTGCAGAAGGACCATGCATTACCAAAAAGCTTTGCTTTATTCTAGCATCAAAGGAATTTTTAGAAGTTACATGCAGGCCTATGAGTTATACTGCCTAATCTGAATACATGCATTTTGCACTGAAAAACTGGCTGAAGCAAGGGATCCTCTAGCTCCCTAATTCTGTGAACCAAAACTGGAAGTTCAATTCACTTATGACCTTCTCACATTTGCAGAAAGATAACATCCCTCCCTCTTCCTGAGAGGCTGCGGCAGAAATACAAAGCCTGCTGTAGGATGGAGTAATCCAGGTTGGTCAAGGCCAGCACAGTGGCAACATAGTCCAAGTCACAAAAAAAGCGGTGTGCTGCGTTTGCCATGAAAAGACCAGTGGCACAACTGACCACACGGGATCCTTGGCAAGGCAAGGATCACTAGGATGAAGTCGGAGAGAAGCTGTAAAAAAAAAAAAAAAATTAAAAAAAATATCTCTTTGCCATATTGGCAAGGAGAACAGCAAACGCAAATAACTGAAAAGCCAGACTAAATCTCCTGAACGCGGTGTAACAACCGCTAAAAATGGAAGAAGGGAGGCCGTAAGCAGATGCAGAGGGAACAGCAAGATGAGCATACGCCTTCTCTCCTCCTCTTCGCGTTCAAGCTCCCCGCTATAAATATTTTCAGGTCAGAGGGGTCCCCGAGCCTGCTGCTGCTGCCCGTTTGCTAACCCCGGGCGAGCTCCCTCCCCACCACCCCCCTTTCCAGCCCCTTTCGGGCAAACCCCGGCGCTGCGGCACCGCCACGGGGAGGGACAGCCCGCTCCCCCCCCCGCCACTTCAGGAAATCCCCGAGATCTCCCTCCCTCCCTCCCTCTCTCCCTCCCTCTCTCCGCACCGGCGCTGCCCGCTGCATCCCCCCCCCGCCCCACGCCCGCCGCCCTCGGCCCCCACCTGCGGCGGGGCGGCCCGGTGCCCTCCGCAATTCTCCGCTCACAAAATAAAAGCGCCGCGCCCAGCCCTCCCCTCCACCCCCCCTTCTCGAAAAAAAATTTCTGTTTTTCCTCCCTTGCCCCCTTTTCTCTTCCGCTTTTTTCTCCCCCCCCCTCCCCCCTTTTTATTTTTTCTCTTTTTTGCCCCCCCCCCCCCGGCCCTCACCGCCGACGCATCCCGCGAGGAAATCCAGAGCCATGCTGGCACCCTCGGTCCCCGGCGGGGCCCGGCCCTTGCGCGATGCCGCTGGGCGCACTGCCGCCGCCCGCCTCGCCGCCCGCCTTTCTACCGCCCGCCCCCGCCGGAGCGGGGCCGGGCCGCGCCCCCGGAGGGGCGGGCAGCGGGACAACTCCCCCCCGTCCCCCGCAGCCACTGGCGGCTGCGCCGGGGCGGCTCCGGCCAAAGGGCGGGACGGGGATGGGACTACCGGGGGGGGCCGGCCCAGGCCAGGCCGGAGCCATCCCTTCTTCTATTGCAGCTGGAGAATTAACCAGAAAGGCGGAAAGAAACCTCGGAGGCTGGGGGGGGGCAGAGCATCCCTCCTGCGGAGCATCGGCCGCCCCAGAGCTGTTTTGGGTGGTGCGGGGAGGCTGCCCGGGGGGGTGCTGGCTTTCCGGGTGAGGCATGCCGAGGCGCTGGTGGTCGGAAAGGCTGCGGAGCTGGTCCGTGAGGACTTTGGAGGGAGGGGGTGTCTCCTTCTAATAGGGGCGAGAGGCCCTGTAACACCTCTTCTGTGAAGAAAGGCCGAGAGAGTTGGGGTTGTTCGGCCTGGAGAAGAGAAGGCTCCGGGGAGACCTTATTGCAGCCTTTAAATACTTAAAGGGGCTTATAAAGATGGAGAGAGTCTTGTTACCAGGGCCTGTAGTGATAGAGCAGGGGCTAACCATTTAAACTAGAAGGTGGTAGGTTTAGATTTCTACAATAATAAGGAAGAAACTCTTCACAATCTCCAGCGGCGAGATGCTGGAACAGGTTGGCCAGAGAAGTTGTGGATGCCCCATCCCTGGAAGTGTTCAAAGCTGGGCTGGACAGAGCTTTGGGTGACCTGGTCTAGTGAAAGATGTCCCTGCCCAGGGCAGGGGGCTTACACCAGACGATCTTTGAAGGTCCCTTCCAACCCAAACCATTCTGTGATTCTATAACCAGATTCCCCCACCCAGTGTTGTTCCGGAGAGGGGAGAAAGGGTTGCACCAGCAGATGTGGGCCCTGTGCTAACTGCTGCCCCCATGGCACAACTGAAAGTGCGGGGATGAGACCCTACCTCTGATGGCCAAGGACACAAATCAGTAGCCTGCTGTCTGTGGGACTTAGCAGAGCCCTGGATCTCAGTCTTACACATTGCTGCTGTGTCTCACCCTGCAGAAGAGGCTTCTCCCTTCCCTGCAGACTCTTGTTTTGTATTGAACTCTGCTTTCCTAATAACATTACCTGGCCTCAAGGCGTCCTGATGCCAGAGCCTTTAAATGGGAAACTCAAGCTGTTGACATCTTCAAAAGGGAGCCCTGTTTAAGCTGCTTGTTTCTGTGGGCAGCATCTGAGCAAGGGGAATACCAGTGGCGTAGAACAGTAAGTACCCTATTCAAGCTTTGCTTAGAGTAACACAATCTTCTTCTGGGCCTGCAAAGTCAGCTTTTAGAGAGTAAGTTCCAGAAGCAGAATAGAAAAGCAGCTGGATTTTTTCTCATTTTTCTTTCTGTTTTTCTTTTTCTTTCTTTCTCTTTTTTTTTTTATTGCTTTCCATGTTATGGCAGTCCTTTTCTAGGTGTAGCAGCTCAATACGAAGCCGATGAAATCTTGCAGTGGTATAGCATACTAAAAATCAAGCCAGCTTTTACCTTCTGTGCAAAGAAAACACACAAACAAATGAATAAAGACAGGGGTGCTTCCAAGGGGGTCTGAAGCTACTACTACAGAACAAAACCAGAGAACCTGTTCCAGATTTAGCAGCACTTGGACCATCGTTACGATTAATAAGCAGATAAGATGGAAATGCAAAGCACTCAATGAATCCCTGACCTTCCTCCTATCTTCTTCCAACCCAACACTCATTTGGGTTCCTTCTCAGCTCTAAACACTCAAATCAAATCAAGCAGTCGGGCGTCTCCAGGATGCTTTTGATTCCCTGATGCACATACCTGTCCTGCCTGGGGACAGCCAGTTGGTATCAGAGAGCAGGTAGGTGGGCTGGCGCTGCCCTTTGCTGCAGCACCCGATAGCTTTGGGAGCTGCCCACTCCTGCTGTACCACACACCGTCCTACCTCCTAGCAGGGACCTTGCCAAACCCGTACACCTACAGCCAGTACTTGAAATCAGAGAGAAAGCCCTGATCAGTCCTTTTTCCCTAAACACTTTCTCCAAGTAGAGGTGGAATTGACTTTCTGGGAATCTTGTCCATTCCAGCATCCACGAGAGGAGCTGCAATCATGTGCACAGCTCTGCAGGTGAAAGTCCAGATGTTATATGCATCTGCCTTGTACCACAAGCCCTGGAAAGATCAGCTTGGCCTAAAACATTCCTGGCCAGAGTGTTTTTAATCTGTTATTCAAATCCTCTGATCTCCCAAGCGATCTGCCTCAGAGAAATTACCTTCTCCACCAGAGGTGTTTTGTAATTTTAATGTTGGCCCACAATGGACAGGGAAAACACTTCCTCTCTCTTTGCAGGCACTTCTTAGGTTATCTGAAGACAATTTCAATCTTAGTCTTTTCTTCTCTGAATTATACTGATTTTTATCTTTGACCTCTGATTCTTCTTACCCCCTGCTTTCTTCGGTTGATCTGGAGTTCCTTGAACTGACCCCTAAGGCCTTGCTGAGTGAGTAATGGGAGATTACCTTGGGTATTTGCAGACAGCACTCTTGTTCATATATCTGAATATGAGATCAGCTATTTGCAAGAGTCTTCTCATAACATAACAACATAGCATAACATAACATAACACAACATTGTTCATTCATGGGCAGCCTGTGACACATGATGTGCCCCAGACCCTTTTTAGTACATCAGTGGCATGCCAGCATGTTCCCTACCTTGTACTTGCAGTTTCTTTCTACAGTCATTCCTAGCTGTCCGTACTGAATTGCTTTTTCAAGATTGTTTTTCCAGTTTGTCAAGAACACTTGAATTCTAATCATGCTGTCGATGTTTGTGCAGCCCCTCCCAGGTTGCTGCAATCTCCAAAGGCCCGTCTTGTTCCTGCATGCTTGAGCTGTTCCTAATAAGCTTTATTCCATGCTACTGAATGTTTTATTCAATGCTACTGAACCCCACTGGAGCAGGCATGTACTTCAAAGGGGGTGTGGGGGGTGCTTTATAAATTAGCACAGAGAACATCAAGGGCTCATTGGTATAAAGTTTGGCATGTCAAGGGTTGGTTTGCTAAGAATGAGCATGGCTTTAGTCCCACTGGGGAGTTTCCCTTTTGTTCATTTTTTCTTGGTTGGGGTTTTGTTTTGTTTTTGCTTCGAATTACACTTGTGAGGCAATGTTGTATGAATGTAGAGGAGTTTATTAAGCTTGTATGGGGTGGGGGACAGTGAGTCAGTATAGGTGCTTATATATGTGTGTGGCTTCCATAGGAGCTTTGCCATAAAGGGAAGGAAGTCATATAGCTCTTGCAATTTGTTAGTATGACTTAGGCCAGATGTTTTGCCTATTGATCCAGGGCCTTATGTGTGCAGTACAGATACAGTTTTGGAGAGGAGAGCTAACCTAACACTCAAGGGAATCCAGATTTATATGGTTCTCCTCTTCAGTCAGGCTGTTATTCTAGATAGTTCCAAAGCTATGTCTGATCTTGTGTCGGCTTTGTTGATGTGTGATGCCTCCAGCTCAGAGCGTGACTCAGACATCCGTTGGGAACTCTTGTGCCCTTCAGGCTCCATAGATTCGGCTCAGCTGTGACTGCCTTTCTTTTTATTCTGCTAAAGCAGATTCAAACATAACTTACAACTCGCTGGGATGCATCCCCTAGAGAGCTGGAGTGAGGGGTTGTGCTTTCCCTGCTTTCTTCTTCTTTGGGAGCATTTGGCTTCCCTGCTGGATGGTGAAATGTGGGCTCATCAAATAGAGAAAGCAGAAAAGAAAGAGCTAATGGTGGCTTGGGAATCATATAGATTCTACTAGCACGTACAGCAGCTGCGCTGCCACATGTCTGAGAGAAAAGGTTAAAGTTGTAATTTAATGTTATCGTTCAAAGATCCTCTTCCCTTTGTCTCATTGCCTTTTAGGTCTGAATGGTGACAATTCAGGTGGAAGAGGCTTTGCAGATGATGCTGGAGGCGTGAGATAGCAGAGAAGGTTTCCCTTCGTTCTTTTGCCAAGAAGTGACCCTGTCAACTGTCTGCTGCCTTTGGTGGCACCCGGGGGAGATCTGGGAGAAGGTGAGCCTGGACAGAAACCTGGGAAAGCGAATTGGGAGAGTGGGGAGGGGAACAGAATAAGGCAGAGAGTAGAGTTAGCAGGGCAGAATTAACACTGCGGGTAAATGAAACACAAAGAGAAAGGGCAAAAGCAGAGTGAAGTAGGATAGGAACAGAAATGTGGAGTTGTGATAAACTTGTAGAAATTCTGCTGGGAATGGCATGCAATAAAATACATATTGTTGACTCAGGTGTTTCAAAATCTTTCTGTTTGCTTGTGAATTTGGCATCAGCAATTGGCCCTGTCCCAGTAGACATGTCCCACAGGAATGTAGAGGGTGGTGGACAGGGGGGTCTCCCCTTTGCTCCGCAGAGCTTCACTGGGGCTTGGCCAGCTCTGGCACTACCTGGCAGGAGAATTTCCTTTCATATAGCCTTCTGCCTCAGCCCTTGCCTTATCTTCTAAGGTAATGCACTGCTGCATCTTCACAACTTAAGTACTCATCACATTACCCAGAAAAATGCATCAGTTTCTCTTTTTATTTTGAGCTGGGACTGGACTTCGAGCTGCTTCTTCCTTGTGCCTACTTGGGCTCCCTGAATCGCTCTTCAAAGACTCTTTGGGGCAGCAGCTCTCTCTCTGTGCCCTGTTTATGATGTGAACCTAAGTGGCATTTAGACCATGTGTGAATGTTGCATTTACACTAGCAAACTGCTTGCAGGGAAAACCTTGCATTTTCCAGAGACCGCAGTCCAGCACAACTAGGCTTGAAGATCAGCTAATGCTTCACCGAACAGCTGACCATCTAAAGCAGCAATAAATGCAAATGCTGAAATGAGAGAAATATTGGGACACAATGTTAAGTATATAAGAAAAACTTAGAAGCTGAGCTGCTCTGTGGAAACACCCAGTGTCTGAAAAAGAATCTTCTCCAGGTGAATTCACTGAGTACTTTTGTGTGGATTCGAGTCCATTTTCTTTGTTTTCCTAAACACTGTTGTATTCATTGCCTCACTTGTACTCATTGCCCCACTCAATGTTATGTTGTGGGTCAGGTCATTAGGATACTCCAGATCCTCAGGATGCAGCTGTCTTTGAAGACAGAGCAGCTAAGGCATTATTCATAGGGGACTAGATGCCTCTATTATCCATTAACTTTATGACCTTGGGTGGCTTTAGGGTATTCTCTGTTGTTATTATCCCACTGGCTTCAAAGGTACTGTATATCAAATGTTGAAACTTCCCAGCCTGATAAAATCCTTTGATAAGACTGGTGTTTCAAAGCATGAGATGTAACTGATGCATTTGTACAAGAGTCAAGTGCCACTGAAACAGAGCTGCCTTGCTTAGAGATCTGCTGATGGGTAGGGGCTTTGTGATCCCCCAAAGTGTCCTGGTCAGGATCGCAGCACGTGAGAACCCTTCTGTTCCAAAGGAGATCACGGCAGGTGAACAACTGTCTAAGCTAATATCTGAGGTGCTGAGCTTGCGAGAGGCAGAGACTGAGAAGTGCTGCAGGAATGGAGTGGCTTAGTGTGCTATAAATTGTAAAGCACCCTGAAAAGTTTGGTGTAGCTCCAACTTTCCATGCTTTATCCCTGTGAAATGGAAACATTTTTATTACTGGGCACAGATATCTACTGGAAATCCCGACCGTTGCCATTTTAAGCAGAAGTGGCCAAGTTCTGACATGCACCTTCTGTTTGCCTCAGCCTCTGCTCCATGTGATACTGTAGCATTTTAGTTTGGGTTACTGGCTTTAAATACACTGGTCTGTGGGAGAAGGCAAGAGGAAGAAGCATAACATGCACTTAAAACAGTCAACAACATTTATGATCACTCTGAGGAAGAATCCATCCCTGTTCATAGTCAGTTGTTTTGTGCTTTGTTTGAAATACAAATCCGTAGCCAACATCTGGGTGCTTCCCTGGAAGCAGATGAGAAATGAACAGACCAAAAAATCAGAAAAAGCTGCTTACAGGCATCAGACCAAAGTCCTTTCCTTGGCATTATCTTTGATTTCAAAGATACTTTGAGTTCTGGTAACTAAACTGCTGAGCCTTTTCCTCTTCTGTCATGTTTCTTTCAAGCAGCTAGCAAGTAGGCTAGAGAGGGCAGACCTACGCAATCACAGCCCCGTGCTGGGTCTTTTCTTCTCTCTTCGTGGGTCCCATCTTTATTCTCTGGCTTGTGCTAGCACTATGATGGCTAAGTCACGGTAATTATTGTTTTCATGTATATTTGGGGAAGGACCTGAGTCCAAAGTACCTGAAATATTATGAGGACATCTCCTTTTATGTTTGCTGCAGGTGGAGTGAGTTTCTTTGCTGTTGGCCTTCCTTGGAGAAGACCAGAAGACTTTGCGTGCACATGCAGTCGGCGATACGGAGAGGAGGTCTCCAGCAGAACCTGTATGCTAAGCTCTTTAGCAGCACAGTTTTAAGATGGCAGAGACCACAAAGAGGCATGCTGAGATAAGAGGGTGGACAGTGAGTCCAGTTACCTGAATTAGTAACTATCTATCAGCCTAGCAGCTTTACCCATCTCTCCCTCTGCACATTACTCAGTCACTCAACAAATATACTTGTGCCTGGTGACAGTGAGCAAAAACTTCTGGGAAATCATTCAGAAAAGAAAGATAAAAACTCAGTAGCTGGCATCTTTATAGCATTTTTCCAGTCTGAATTTGCAGACAATATAACCTAAGCCTCAGGCTGTTTTTGTGAAGTAAAAATGTGCACTTATGCCCATTTTATAGATAAGGAAGCTGGTAGAACTGATTTGTCCTAAGGGAACAGGAGGCAGAGCTAGGTGGACGGCCTCCTCTGCCTGCCTCCTGTCTTTTTTTTTAAGCCACCCTGTTCTTACAGGAACATTTCTGTGAGGCAAATGGTTTTTCATTGCCAACAGCTATACAAACATGCTTTCAACACCCCGTACTTGAAATCCTCTGGCACAGTTTGTATCCACATGCAAAGTCAATGACTGGGAGACCAGGTCTCCAGCTGAATCTAAATGCTAAGTTATTCAACATTGTAGACACACAGTAACGACACCAGTCAGTAATGAATGAGGAGAGATAGCCAAAAAAAGTGGGAATATGGTGTCAGGCAGTGCCACTAAGGTTTATATACAGACATCTTTTTAATATCTTGGCCTGTCTTCAAGGCAGCTTCCTGCTGAGTCGTGTGTGGGCTTCCAGCTGTCATGTGGAATATGTTTGTTGCATTAGTCATGCAGAGGAGGCACCTATTTCTTAGAAACTGAAAGAACAGGCTTAGCAGAATGACTAATCTGCCTTTGCAGAAACTTCCCAAATACTCTGTGAGATGGGCACTCATGCGGCTCCTGAACTAACGCCAGGGAAAAGACAAGAGTGATAAGTGAGGCTGTGAACTTCATATGATATTCAGAGACCGGTACTGTTGGTACTGGTGTCTGGGTATTCTTTGCTAATGCTGGGGGTGCTCCTGAAAAACCTACAGAAACTTCTGGCTTAGACCTCAATTTTTCTCCAGCTTGAGGCAATGGAAAATGTCAGGTTAATGTTGGAGGCACAGAGTTGAACACCTGCTGATGAAATGGGTCTATATTTCCACTAGGACAGTGCACACTGCCTACAAAGATTTATGCCAGAGATCCCTGAATTAGTATTCATCAAGGTAGCATGGGTATCAGTAGCTCTTTGCCCCCCAACAATATGGGGGTCTTCTCTGGCATTAAACTTGCTTTGTAGCAGAATTTTTAAGGTAGATGCTTTCGTTTTGCTCGAATGCATCAATTAATTCAGTGTAATTTCACTTGTTTTCCACTTCTGCAAAACAAAAAGTCTTAAAATCTTTTGTATATATCCCCTCTTAACATAACCTCATAATAATGCTGGTATTTAGAAAAAGTTCCCTTTTCTGAATTCATTGGTGCCAGGTTTGCCAGTTAAGTATATTCATAACAATCTTTCCCACATGATTTAAGCAGCTGATATCAAAGTCCTAAATAACAATAATAATGCTTTATAGTGCTAGAGCTGGGTTTTATTCCAGATTTGCAAGTAGCTCTGAGGTTGTTAAATCACTTCAAATCAGATATAGTTCCAAAGGGAAGAAAGACTGTCAGCTAGTCAAAGTAATGTAGCATCTCATATTTTTCACTGGTATACAGCAGAGATCTGAGGGAGACATAGTTTGAGGATATTGGAGAAAAAGAGAGAGAGACACAGACTCTGGAGTCATCACTGATACTGCAGCAGCAGCATCAATGGATTTGGGGCTTGTCACTGTTCCTACCATGACAGCTATGTTTTACTGCCTAATGCCTGAACTATCCTGCTGAAAAGGTTGAGGGTTGCACAGTGATATCATCATGACAAATGAAGAGTACATTATCACTTAGTGGGGAAGAGGAGGCTGGGAAGGTGAGTGCCTCCCTCCGCTCCTGGCTCTCCAAACCTGCTGCCAGGTCACTGACTACATCTTCTGTTCATTAAAGTGCAGAAAATGTGCAAGAGGCTGCAAAGAGGCTCAAAGTGCAATTGGAAAGTCAATAACAGTCCTGACATCCTCTCCCTCCATCAGTCAGGAGTCCTTCCAAAGTGCTAGCAATGTCGGCTGGCATAAAATCCTTTCCCAGAGCTGACTGCGGTGGTGCACCGTTACATTTCCTCTTTCTTTTGTAAAGATCAGTATTTGGGTGCAAGATTCACATAACACTTTAAAAGAACGGTGAGAGCAATGCCATTTTTAATATAGACATATTTTCACATGGGTGTTTTTGTAGGATGGGTGCTAATGTTGTTATTTCCACCTTTTCCCATGATTTACTTCTGAACACAGACTTGTGGCTTTCTGAGAAGTGCCTGGATCCTTGCAGCGACTTCATGGCAGTGGACATATAGCACACCGATTGTGCTGAGGAGAAGATTATATATAGGGAGATTGAGTGACTTGCCCAAAGCCAGAAAATCTGTGTCACTTCTTAAATTACTGCAATCATCTTCAGTCTTCTTGGAAATGTGTTATTTTCCCTTCCCTTGGAAATGCATGTAGAAGCATTACAACCTTATATCAGCTT
This sequence comes from Buteo buteo, assembly GCF_964188355.1. Lineage (NCBI taxonomy): Eukaryota > Metazoa > Chordata > Aves > Accipitriformes > Accipitridae > Buteo > Buteo buteo. Next base: position 14,045,891 of record NC_134176.1, on the reverse strand, counting down.
TCCAGAGGTGAAATCACTGATCGCTTATATCTGGCTAAAAGTGATGCACTTGCCAATGCTCAGAGTGGTTTCCTTACCAGTTTTGTTTGTTTTGCTGTGAAATTCCTGCTGCGAATGTTTGTGTCCTTGGAATTATTGGTTTTTCTTTACTACCTGAGATAAAGGACAATGAGACACTTTGATTTGAAAATCCGTAACACAGCTGGAGCCAGAAGGTTCCACCCCCCTTTCCACCCACTGCCACGCAAGCCAAGCACCAGGCTTTGCCAGCTCAGCAGAGCTGGTGTCACTCTTTCCAGTTCCGCAATGTGCAAACAGCCTGGTGACGTAGCGGGGTAACGCTGTTTGAACAGTCTCTTCAGTCAAGGATTTTTCCAAAATAAATTGGACAGGAATTAATGGATATGCATGTGAGTGTGATATCACATAGCGTGAGGGGAATAGAAAATGCAGCGTGTTATGGCAGGAAATGAGGCAGGAACATTTTCTCCACAAGTCTGGCTCGACGAGCTAGCAGGTAGTTGCAGAGACAAAAGAGGACAGGCTTCTCTTTCACTTTGCAGGACGGATGGAGCTGGTCATGTCCTGGGAGTGAGCTGTGGAAGGAGAGAGATAAAGGGATGTCCCTGCTTTTTTTGCCTCACCTAAAAGATGTTATTTAACATTTATTACCTACTTAAATTCTCCCTCTCCACCTTTCCTTTTGCTCCATACACTTGTACAAGTCCTCTAACCCTGCTGCTGCTTTAGCCGTGGAGCAGTTCTCTCTGCCTGGGTGGGCAGACAGCTGCCTCCTCCTGTGAAGCAAATGGAGTGTTTCATCCATCCGGCGCTGTGCAAAATTAAGGCGTTCCTCGCTTTTCTATCACTTAGTTTCATAATTTCCTGCAGATTGCTTCATGTCGTCAGATCTGTCTTTTCATCTGACAGCACCTTCCACGCCCTGCTTTCTCAAAATCCCCTGTGAAATTCACCCATTTTAAACAAATCGCTCTTAAACAGTTTGCTACTGGAGGAAAGGACATGTGAGTTATTTCTAGTAGAGTACTGTCCCTTGTGGAGGCTCAAAGTGTGTGTTTCGTGTGTCATTTCCTAGGGCAGGCTTTGAGAAGACCACCAGGGTTGAGGCCAGGCCCTTTCGCTCATCCCTGCGTAGATGTGGACCATGGTGTTTCTTTGCAAGCTGGACTAGCAGTGATCTCTGTCAGTCCTTGGACATCGTGTCAAAGGGTGACAGGAATGACTCGTAGCTGATCTTGAAGATCTTCCTATTAATTCAAGGTTTCTTTGGGCTGTCTCTGTTGACCTGGGCCATTGGGGGGCTGGATTCTGGTAAGTCTTTCTAATGAGGCTGGTATATGAGAGCTAGTGTATCTCTGAAACCTGGGGAAGAGGGGATGAAGGAGGAAGCTTCTTCAGCAAGGTGTGAAAGATAGCGACATCTCAAGGACTCTACATCTCTAGGAGGACTCCTGGTAAGGGAGGCTGAATCGCTGCCTTGACGATAACTCTCTTCAGCAGGGAGTTGGTCTGTACTGTTTGGGGTGTGCCAGCAAGTAACAGCAAACACAGTAAGACAGGTTTCATTTCTCAGATGGGGTTTCCTTCACACCTTCCTACATACTTGCTCTTGTGTGAATACTTCAACACTTGTGTAGGGCTCCTCTTCCAGAGGGCTCTGCCCTTGCTGCCTTTGCGTGATGGCCAGGCCGAGTGGGTCACACAGAGCTGACGAGCATGGCAGTGGATGCTATTTGCCTTTAAGTCCTGGCTGGACACTGGGAGCAAAGGACTGGAGACGACAGTAGCAGTGACTGTGTTTGCCTGGGGCTCATGCTAAGCCCCTGTCGAGGCACACATCCCCAAAGTAGCTGCGTGCGTGCATGCATTCTTCTGGAGCCGGCTGCCCCCAGTGACATCTTCACGGGACAAGGTGAAATGTCTCAAGTCCCAAACTACTCTTCCTTCTGATGGCCACCTTCTGAATGGCCTCTGTTTGCAGAGCAATTCCAGTCAAATGGAAAACGTGACTTCTCCCAGTATACCTCACCGAAGTGACTGAAACCATTATCAGAAGGTTATCAAAACGCTTGAATCTGGAGTCAGCTTTGTGCTATATAAAGCAAACTAACATTTTGATAGAAGTGTTGGTGGGAATGAGGGTTAAAATAATTTAAAAAGAGTTAATTTTCTGTTGCAAAGGGAAGGTTTGGGGGTTGGTTGGGTTATTTTTTACAATCTCAGAAAGTTTCAGGAGGAAGATTCTCTTTGAGCTGTTCAGCTCAGGTAGAGAAGGTAGAAATTTTGCTTGGTCTTGTGACATTTCATGGGAAATACTTATTAGCTCTGACAATTTTGTCAGTGTGACATGCCAGCCGGTCTCTATTTTCTTGCCAATACTGCACCAATCACTGCAATACGTAGAAAAATGCACCCCCCCCCCCCCCCATGACACCCCCAACCATGTGATGGGAGGGAACGCATAGCAAGACTGTCATATAGGGAATATAATGAATTTCTTCACTTTGCCTGGAAGCAGCTCCCAGAAAAGCTATATTAAGCAGTGATGTCTAAGGAGTGGTCCCGAAGGTGGCGGTGACTGCTGCAGCGCAGGCTGGAGCGGCTCGGGCAGGTTGCCTGATCTCCGCAGGAACCAGGAGGCTCCTGGGCTGCCCCACAACAGGGGACCGTGTCCTTGTACCCTGGGTCACCGACACAGCAGGTCCCACACCTGGTCCCGCTGCTGGAGGGGGCCCACAATGACAGCAACTGGGAATGGCTGGTAGGAGAAGTGGAAACAACACCTTTCCCCCCACTTGGCACGTACAGGTTGTTGATGAACCGTTAATAACTCCTGTATGGTCACCAGGTGTAAAAGGAAGGGCTACTGAATAACCCAGTGTTTTAGCGGCTACACTGATATCTCTCTAGATAATATTTTACTTCTCGTTTTAAGTTTTTGCTGTCCTTGCATGATGTTTTACTGGAATAAACTGTTCTCTCCAGCGCAGAAAGTGTTCAGGGAAGGACACATAAGAAATTATGGGAAGCAAGTTACTAAGAATTCTTTAGTTTTCACTTCCCAGAAACCCCGAGCCCTCACACTGACCTGTGCTATATGTCGCTGATGCATCAGCCCATCCAAAATATGCACTTCAGACGGAAATAGGTTCTTGTGAAATGTGTGTGAGACATCACTGAGGACTGAAGTCCTCAGCTCCTCTGTGAAGCCAACCCAGGGGTGCAGCAGCCGTGAAATTTTCTTTTCCCTTTGCTGCCAATGTGCCTTGGCTCTGACCCAGAGAAACCTCTTCAAAAGGAGTACAGTTCAGGTCACGACTTGGCAAGCCCTTCACTGCATCAGGACTTTGGTTTCCAGTTTTACTCTGGGCAAAACTTAACCTTTCTGCGTAGATGTGCAGCCCTCCGGTACAGGGTTGTTGGGCAAAAACAGGCAATATGGCATTTTCTTGAATTCTTGGTTCCCCTTGACAAGCAGATCTCTCTCTGTGGTTTTCTCTTTCCCCTGCCGAGATCATCACCCTGTGCTGGTTGTAAATTAGGAAGAAAAAATTAGGTGCTGGACCAGTCTCCTGGCAAAATCCATCTCCCATCTCCCCTGCAGGACAAAATGCTGGAGTTTGGGCAGCAGCAATAGTCGTTCCTGCCCTGCCGCTGAACTCAGCAGGGAGCTGACATTGGAAAGGGGTTTGGGAGACTGAGCAAGGAGTGAAGGAACAGAGCTCCTCCAGGGGCTGGGGAAACTACCCTGTGGTCTGAAAGAGTAGCAAACGCTTTGCATGTGGTTGAGTAATTTCTGGCCTTCACCACATGTATACACTATGAGCAGGTAATAGTCTATGGGGATCTGGGTGGAGGTTTAGGGTGAGCTGTGTCGGTTAGGAAAGCCAAGGAAAATTCCTTGGGAAGGGCACAAGGAATTTTCCTTGATGGGAAAGGGGTCTGCTTCATCAGCTGGAGGAAGGGTACGCTGGGCTGGGGGGAGGAGGCGGCTCATACCCAGCCATCTCTGCCACTTCTCCACGGCGCAGGGCAAGAGCGTCCTCTGGCAAACAAGTGTGCAAGGCTGTCTTCTGGGGTTAATAAGTACAACGGGGAATGGCCCCTTCACAGCCAGCGTTACCCTGCAAGGCACCACCCCTTCTGGTTTTCCAAGCACAAAGGCACTGGGAACAGCGGCTCTGGCGCAGCGTTGCAGGGCTTCGCGGGATTACTTATTCACTGTGTTCCTGGAACAGCTCCAGGCTTCCCGTCTCTGCCTCCAGTGTACAAATTCATCAAGTATTCACGAGGCTCACAATCCCCAGAGGCAAGAGGAGACAGTAGGAAGGTGATTCGTATTGCAAATCACGCTGTCTTCGAAGGACCTGCGGGGCTCTGAAAAGACCAAAACGATATCCTCCCTTCTTCTACCTCCCTAACGTTTAATCAGGGTAATTGAGGCAGCAGACCAGTCTGGATGGATTTCATTGCCGGGGCCATTGGAGGTAAATACACAAACTAGTGCTTGTTGATGAAAGCAGATTGCTGTGTTTCCTTCTTGTTCAGCTAACGGGCAGGTCTCAATGGTAAAGCTGAGAGTCTTTCAAAGGGGGCTGCTTGTTAGAAGTGCATTCATCTTTATTAAGTGGAAAATGTCATCAGAGCAGGCTCACAGAGTTACTGGAGAGGCAGCACTGCAATTTGGTCAGCTGAGGTCATTGCCCTGCAATCTCCTCCAGTCTAATTGCAGTGCGACAGGGCAAAACTCTAATAGGAAAAGACAAAGTGGGATACGTTGTGTGCAGATACAAACCAGCGAGTAATGCCCGGACAGCAAAACCTCACAGGTCTGGTACCTGGGAGTCCTGGAAGGCTATCGGGGTCGTGGGTCTTGGGGGGTTGAGGATGTGGTTTGTGAGACAGGAGGGTGGAGGCATGGCTTTTCACAGTGAAGAAGCTCTGAATGAATGACCTTTACATTATCTTAGGTTAATATGTACTTGCAGTCGTGACGGTAATTTCAGTGCAGGCGTGCTACGTAGCAGACTTTGATCTGGGAGAAAGTAGGTTAGCCATATATAAAAAAAGTAAAAGGAGAAAAGTGTGATTTCATTCTAGGTAATTTTAGAGCATGTACTCCTCAAACCCAGCTTTGTTTTAAACAACTAAATGTAGCCACTGGTCTTGTTTCTTTTCTGAAATCTTGCCAGGTTTAGTGGAATGTCAAATACCAAGAGAGAGCCTTGGGGTTGCAGCTGCCAGAAATGCCAGGTGAACCTGTCAGATGGCAGAGACACCCCTCCCAAGCCTGCATGTCAGATCTCACTTTGAGATCTGCTGAAATTTGGCAGTTTCCCTCACCAGGAGCAGCCTGTGGTCCCGGTGCAGGTGTGCATTTCTTGGGAAGGACCATGATGACTTTTACCCTGCTCATCACCCAAAATGCGCAAATGGGGCAAGGTTTGGCATCTCTACAGCACCCAGCCCTGGAGGTGCCTGTTGCTTGGGGTGTTGGCCTTCCCCAGGGTGCTGGGGGACCCTGCTCAGGAAGGACCCTTCATGGGAGAGGGGGATATAACTAACCCCTCCATGACAGCTTGCCTTTATCCTCTTCTTTCCTTGCCAACGTTAAAGTACTCAGGTACTTCGGTGGCTGTGCTGAGGCTGGCAACAGGGTGCTCATCCCAGAAGGATTCACCAAACCCCCCGAGATGTCCCATAAATGACTGGGCTCAGCTCAGCAGGGCAGCAATGGTTGCATTCACTGCATGGACTCCTTTGCTTTTGTTGGCACAGTTGTGGTTGAGCCACTTAAGGATAAACTTCTTTTGCAAAGGAATGTGGATAGTTGAAAACACTAGTTTCAAAGTGGCCATTCACCTCGGCATTCTGCCACCGCTCCTGTGTGAGGCCGTGATTTGTGTGAAGCCTCCCTGTCTGGGCACCAGCATCACGTGCCGCCCGGCCATGCAGCAAGCACCTCCCGTGGGTGCCCTGGAAATGGGCTCAGCCTGGGAGGATGCAGGCTGGGGAGCTCCAGCTGGGATCAGAAATGTCTTTGCTTGTTTTAACGCACTTCACTGACCCCAGGATGTCAGAGAGCAAGATTTTCCGTTTTGTCACCTGTGTCCAGCTTGGGGCTTTTCTAAGAGGGATAATACACTTTTTACTGGCAGGCAGGAGTGTCTTCTGGCATGCTGTTCCCTGCTGCGAGCTTGCACAGACATGGGCGAGGTACCTGGGCAGGGCTTCAGGGCCACGCTCCCTACCCTGACATGGAACAGCTTCCAGGGATGGGACAGCTTTCCTGCAAGAACTGGGATGGTTTTGGTGCTGAACTTATTTCATGGCTTGTGTTCATTAGAGCTGAAGCTGTTTTCCTATTCGCATGGAGGCTACAAACCCAGCTGAAGTGTATCAAACAACTCAAAAGACAACACAGATAATAACAGAGTTTTTGTTTAGGAAATTACATTCTTGTGACCTTGATCTGTTTTCAGAGTGTTTTGGAGAAAGAATGGCTTAAGCACCTTTGGAAAACAGCAGAGGTGCTGCCCTTTTGAATCCCATGTAATGATCCAGCCTGGCTCAGGCACCTGCACAAATATTGTGCATCTCCTCTGAGCTATTGCTTCTGTGGCTATGGGACAATCTCAGCATCTTCAGCCCAGAAAACAGTGACCTGCTGTGACTCCAGACAGAAAGAATGTGAGAGAAACATGCTTAGTGACTGTGGAGACTTTCAATAACTACCAAATGGGGCTGAATGTTGTAGAAAGCAGCTCATCTGTAAGGATGTCCTTCCTGGCCAATAAAGCTGAGCAGGAGGTTGGACTAGAGAGGTCCCAGGTCCCCTCCAACTTGAATTTTCCTATGATCCCGTATGTGTTTTCTAGCCCTGCTGCGGCAGCAGCCTGGGCCACGGCAGGGGATGGGTATTGATGATCAGGGCTATTGATGACTAGGGGATGACTTGATTCTTATGCCAGGCATAAAGATTTGGGAAGGGGGAGTTGAGGTTCACCCAACAGTGGTAGAGCAGCAGGGTCTGTAGCACGCCCGGGCTTCTCCACATCTTGCTGCAAGGTCACACACCAGTCACATGCGGTCCAAGGGTAGATAAAATAGTCCACCTACGGTGGGAACATGCTGTCTCCTCGTCCTTACAGCTAAAGCAGCTCTTGCTGGTCGCTGTCAGGGTCGTGTTACTGGATGGAGTTCAGCTTGTTTAGGGTATGGGGCACTTCTTATGTTCCCAACTCTTCACAAAACAAAGGTCTTTCTTTGGAAGTTGCTGTCTACCCACCCAGCATATGGACCATGATGCCTGCTTCTCCCTGGGTTTCTCAGCCAGGGGGTTGCCAACAGCTCAGAGCTGTTGCAGCCTGGTGGGCTCCGTAGGGCTGCTGCTTGCTCTCTGCTGATTGCTGTTGTGGTGGCCACCCTGCCAGGATCCCTCCTCATTTGAATTGCCTGGTTGAAGTGGCCTGACTCGATGAAGAGATTGTGCGTAACCCAGTTTTGTCCCTGCACGATATGTGTGTGGGATGCTGCAACGTCTGAACAATACCTGAGAACATCTCAGATAAAGTAGGCATAAAAAAAATGGCTCACTAAACCCAACAAAGACTATTCACCTGATTTTGCTATTTGTTTTTGTCACAGCTGCTACAGTGTTACTGGGAGGGAGTCCCATAGGAACCAACTCCCGTATGCATGCTATGCATTGCTGGCCTTGTTCAATTCTGCTGTGCAAACAGGGCATGTGTGGGTCATGCTATCTTTGTCCCAGGCTATTTATATCGCATGACATTGTGCAAAGCCCTTCTTCCTCAGCCTTCGATAGACTTGGCTGAGCTCTTCAGCTCTGACAACTTAACTGCTCAGAGTGATTTGGCTTTTAAGGAGCGCAGTTCATGGCAGGCTGTGGTTGTTTGGAGATTTGGGGGGCTCACATCTCCACTTTGGTGGGAGCAGTGAAAAATTTACCTTTATGGTCTCCTCCCAAGTGGAGATGTTTGGTCCTTGCTGGAACCAAGCTGAGTGGGAGCCCTTGGGACTGAGAAGCAATGGGAAACAGGCTGGTTTGGGGCAAACCTGCTTTATTTTGTTTATGTTGCTGCTGTCTCCAGAAGGGAGGATGCTTCTTGTCAAACACTGACCCAAATCAGCCTTGGTCCCTGATGTGCATGAGCCAAGGCTCCTACCTTCCTGAGCTGGTGGAGCAAGCCAGGGCTTAGCTGTGCAAGGCACACGGTGCCCCTGCATCGCTGGCGTCTGGTCAGCCCATGGCTGCTTAATCTAAGGTTCAGGAAGCCTGAAACCCATGCGATGCCAAATCCTCCCGCCTGGAACAGGGCGCTTGGGCCAGGGGACTGCACCTCTGAGGTCAGCACTGTCATGCCGACACTGAGTTATGTGCTGCTCTTCCCTGGCTGGTGGGGTTCGTGTTTGCAGTCTGCCTCTGGCCGATGGTCGGGAATCTGCCACAGCGTAGGTGGCCCCGGGTGACTCTGTGCATTGTCACTCTGCTCGGACCAGAGGCGTTGCTCCTTCAAGCCGTATTACTCTGGTTGTGTTTTCCCCCTCACTGTCTCACTTCCAGCCTGATCTCATTTTGGTTTCGAAATATAGAGGGTGGCTTCTTGGCCCATTTTTTGTTTTCATTGCTAGTTATCTGGTGGCAGATTTGATAGGGATTTTTGAAGAACAAACCTCATTTTTCTGCAAGCAAGATGCTGTTGGTTGTTTTCTTCAGGGTAAGGCACTTCGGGATTGTCTCCTGGTGACTCACACCAGCAGCTGCTGCTTTTTTCCAAAACGCCGTAGAGCTTTCCAGAGCTCCCAAGCAGACGTGTAATCACAGGTGAACATGCCTAGTGAAATGCCCGCAGCAACTAATACATTTTTAAGTATCTTGGGTTTTATTTTTTTTAAAGAAGGACTCAATGAGAGGCTGTTTCCAACCTGTGAGCCACCAGACATGCACTGTATCTATGACTGCCTGGCCCCCTGAAGGGCTCATACAGCACTTTTCTGAACTTGATTTCTGTCTAAATAACTCACATGGCTACAGCTCCATCGTCCCCCAGCCTGGTTTCCTCTCAGATGACTTGGCAGTTGATGTACTGGGAGGGAGTTAGCTGGTCAGCGGTTTTATCGTGTTGTATCTGCCAACAGATGCATTTAGATCAGAGCTGAGAAATGCAGCGAGGTAAAAGGTCAGGGATGGTGGGTGATCTATTTGTTACTGCCACCGGGAGAAGTCCATGTTGGAGCTCTTTTGCTCTCCTTATCTGCCATTAAGGCAGTAACTTTGTGTCGTGGTCAAAACATAGCACCGTACCAGCTACTAGGAAGACGGTTAACTCTATCCCAGCTGAAACCAGGACACTTTGTCTCGCAGGATTACTTCATTTCTAACTCCAGTGGCTATTTGAAGGTCTCAAAATGAGCCTGGGTGTCAACAGAGGACTGACAAGCTCCCCAGCAGGCTGGACGTGCCGTCACTCCCGCAGGCAGGGAGTCGCGGTGAGCCGGCGCGCGGGGCGTGCTGCTGAGCACGCCGGCTTGGCGCACGCCCGGCACTAATCCCTCGCTGCCCCTGAATCCTGCCGAGCCCCGAGCGGCGGAGGGCGGGTGGTCTCACCGCAGAGCAGCGTGCCGGTTGTGCTGCGCCCCGGGGCTCCAGGCAACCTTTGCTTTTGGTTCTGGCTCTGCTTTTGCAGCAGCGTTCGGTGCACGTAGGAGATGCGCTTCAGAGGCTGAGTCCAGCATGGTGCCACGGACCCTAATGCCCAAAATTCCTCACCCAGGGTGTTAGATGTGCTCTGTAAGGTGCAGCACGTGTCCAGTCCCTGGTGTGCAGGAGGCAGCAGCAGGACCTCTCCTGCCTTCAAGAAGGAAGACAGATTGCTGAGAACCTGTAATGCTGAGGACCACCCCTCTTTTATAGACGTCTTCATGACTGCTGCTTTTATTCCTTAATATCTCCAAGTGTGGAGAACCCAAATTGCTCCAGACACCCCCTCGTGTGAGTGGGGATGCTTTGCACTTCATGCAAGGGTGCTTGGTTATAGTTCAAAGAGGCTTTACCGTCTAAGCTGAGAGGGGGGACAGAAACAGTCCAATATCATACAAGTCATCTCTCCAGCCTTCCTGCAGCAGTGCTTTCTGTGTTTCCCCCAGTCTTGGTTTGCACTGTGGTGTTATTCCTCCTGATAAGCTTCCTGTGATGCTCAGATTCCTCCTCTGAGCGTGCCTTGGTCACACAGAGAAGTCTGTGCATTTTGCTCTGTTATTCTTGGCTCAAACATTGTCTCTGGAGCTCAAGAGAGGTCTGGTGCCAAGCACGGCAGCGCTCTGAAGCTGCATTTTTCTGCCTTCCTGCCATGGGGGAAAATGGTCTGTTGTGACGTGCATTGTTAACCATCTCAATACACTCTCTGTTTCAGGTGGTCTAAGCACAGCAGTGGGTTATCCGCTGGACACAGTGAAGGTACCTACCTGTTGGACCTTTATTTCTTGACTACGGGCTGAAAACAAACAGGCCCTTTTGCTTTCCTCCTCCCTTTTAGAAAACTAGTCCCGTGGCAATGCTTTCATCTTTGTTACATCAACATATTTCACTTTATTTGGCTGTGTTGCTTTTCTCTTTTTTTACAAAAAAAAAGTAAATTGTTTGGTGATGCTATTTAATGGCTAATTATCTGGTTTGCTGCTATGGCATTTGTTGATTTTTAATTTTTTTTTTAAAATCTGATATCTGCATTTCAAAGTTGCCCCTGTATTCCTAGGTGAGAATTCAGACTGAGAGGCATTACAGTGGGATTTGGCACTGCATTCAGGAAACGTACAGGACAGAAAAAGTAAGTACCTCTCATCAGAATTGCTGATACCAGGTACGGATGACTTGTTTCAGAGAAGCAGAGCTTCCTCTGTCAGTTTGGGGAGGACAGGCAGCAGTTCCGTACAACCATTTGTTGGGAGAAGGGTCAGGATGAAATTTAGCTTTGCCGATGAGCTGTAAGATGGGAGTAAGTTTTGGCTCAGCAATGTATGGCCAGGGTTTTTGGGCAGATGCTTTCCTATGCCATTCTCTCTTAAAGTGTTCTTTTTCCTGTTTCCAACTAGGTTTGGGGATTTTACAAAGGTGTGTCTGCATCAGTTCTCACAGTATCGGTGATTTCTTCTGTTTCATTTGGCACGTACAAAAACTTCCTTTGTACCATCTGCAAGCTGCGATACGGGGCTGCAGATGCGAAGCCATCCAAGCTGGATGTTTCTCTTGCCGGAGGTGCTGCCGGTGCTGTCCGGGTAGGTAAACAGCCGAAAGGGAAAGCAAAACAAGAGATCTTGTTCACAGACTTAGGAGGCTGGAAAAGCAGTGAATGTTTTCTGTCCGGGAGGCCACAGGGGAGCCTGCAACAAGCCCGGTGGGTTTGTTTGCGCAGGGGGTCACGCTCTGCCCACGTTGGCCCCTCGCTGGCTGGCCCCGTGCCGTGGCCGAGTCCTGCTGGGCAGCTCATGCCGGATTTGGTTTAGAGTGCCAAAACACTTAAGAACACGCTGTTAAGAATGACATGGACCTTGGCAGCAAACGCAGAAAAAGGAAGAAAAACACCCTGGGCAGCAAACTTTCCAAGTGACTCTGATGGTATGTTTATGTAAGAAAGATGTAACTCAGCATGTTAAAGCACAGGCCGGTGTTTTGACAGTGGCTGCACAAGCCCGGCACAGTATCGCTGTAAAAACGGGCAGGAGACAGCATTGCCTTGTCAGGATGCAAAACTCAATGGGGCATCACTGAGAAGCGATGCTGCCTGGCAAACATGCGTGATCCCAGGGCAGGGAGGTGAGGCTGAATCCAGGAGCAGTTTCCCATAAGCAGATGGATTTCTGTGAGCGTCTGCAGGAGCTGTGAATGCAGTGGAGCTCACCCCGGCACCCCGATGGTGTGCTGGGCAGAAATGCCTGCCGGGTCACAGGAAATCCTCTTACAGAGCAGTCCAGATGGTCGGGTTACTAGGTGTTCCCTAGCAGGCAACGACTCTACTTAACACAGGCTAATTTTTTTAAAGTCTTTATGGCCTTGGTTCCAAATACAGATACATACAAGAGCCCTGATGTATGCTACCCTATAGCTGAGGACATCCCCCTTTCATGCCTGTCTGGTTTATCAGGTTGTTACAGCTGTTTCATATCCTCTGTTGATTTCTGCCTCGACTTCCACTCTGCACAGCACAGCTTGAATGCGTGTCCTGCTGCTGCTGGGTGGGATTTAGCACAGACAGAGGGGAGGAGGCTGGAACTTGCCGGTTTCAGATAATATTGTTGCCCGAAGAGGTGGGAGACAAGGAATTTGCAGGAGAGGGATCAAAACACTGCTTAAATATGAAGGCTTAACATACCATCCTCTGATGTTACAGGTTGTGTTGATGGCCCCTAGCGAAGTGGCTAAGGTTCGCATGCAGACTCAGAGGAACCCACATCCTTCCGTCGCATCTCCCCAGCCTGTTTCCAAGCCAAAGTACCGAGGGTCTCTGCACTGCCTGAAGGTGATCGCCAAGGAAGAAGGTTTTGGGGGTCTCTACAAGGGCTGCTCTGCATTACTTTGCAGAGATTGCTCTTCTTCTGCAATATATTTCCTTACCTATTCTGCTCTGTGTGACTGGCTCACACCAGCCGGGAAAAATAAACCGGGTAGGTATCGGAAAGCATCTGACATTACCTGCAAAACCAGCTTATTTAGTACCATGCTAAAAGGGAAATCAGGCTCTCAGCAAACATCGCCCAGTACCTATAAAACCTCACCCAGACTCAGTCCTCGCGTGGGGTTGCTGTTCGTTTCCTTCCTGGCACCACGGGGCCATTTGTGCCCTCCTGGTGCGGGTGCCAACAGCCCGTGTGCGAGGGCTTCGGCAGCACGACCTTGTCCTGCAGCAGCTACTCCTCTCCCTGTGCGAGCGGTGTTTACGGCACCTTCTGGTGCCTACTATGTGGGTATGAACTCCTCTTCATGCAGAAATAGGGTATGTAGCTAGAAATGGAACATGGACAAACCTCCCAGGAGCCATCATGGAGCACAGATCAGGGTCAGTCCAGAGCTTGAAAAAAAAGTCCAGGTGCAGAATGTAAAGACCCTAAAGTTTCCTGGTTATGATTTGGCTCCCAAACCCAACTATTCACTTCGAGAAAAGATCAAAGAGATGATATTCAGCAAAGAGCATCTTGGTGAGAATTGCAAAGATAAGTAGGGTATGAGTGCTCTCAGGATGCATCACATCTAGTTTGTGCGGTGTTAAAATAGAGGCTTGTCCCTCCACGAGCCAGTCTCATGTATTCAAAAATTGAGTATGCTGTGAAATTGAGAGGCCACACAGTTTGTGTGAGATCACTGGAAACATACAACTGCAAGAGCTGGACAAAATAACTGCTGAAAAACATGGAAGTTAACAACGTTAGCTGAGAAATCGGAGATGCTTGTGGCTGTATGAGTGCAAGGCTCAGGCTAACTGCTCCTCCCTTCACTCTCTCCTGCAGGTTTCCTCGTTGTGCTGCTTTCTGGTGGTTTCGCTGGAGTCCTGGCCTGGGGATTAGCTACTCCCATGGATGTCATCAAATCACGGATGCAAACAGATGAATCAGACCAGCACAAGTACAAAGGCCTTGTCCACTGTGCTAGGGAAAGTGTGAGAAAGGAGGGCACAAAAGTGCTTTTCAAAGGACTGGGCTTAAACTGCATTCGTGCCTTTCCTGTGAACATGGTGGTGTTTGTAACGTATGAAGCTGTACTGAGATTTACAGATCATTATACAAACAAAAAATAGCTTGTGCCATTCTGTTCAGAGGCATATTTTGTTTCACTTGTTTTTTTGTAACTCAACATCCACAAACAACTGCTGAACACTCCTTTGATGGACAGAGTAAGAAGCATGGACATTTCAGCACAAAGCTGGATGACTGACAGCTTTGTTTTATTCTTATAGGATTACAAACTCATCAGGGAGTCTTGGACTTACATACAACTCCCTTTTATCTTGTTAATGTATTTAGACTGTAGCCACTGCTTAGGCCCTTGAAACATTTGCAAATAATTATGTTCTAAAAAGCAGCTAGTCTGATCGGAGATTTTGGTAAAGGATTCATTTTGTTTTCTACTGGCATAGAAAGCGATCTTCACAATGAAGGCAAGAGCTGGGGGGGAGTTTGTGTAAGATCTAACACTATCCAGTGTGTGCTCTTTGCATGTAATGCTCGTATTGCATTCACTGAGTAACTTACATATTTGTGCTTCAGGCTGCAACTTTTCCTTCCCTGCTGTCATTTTCCCAAAGTAGTCTACAATTATATGCCTTTGGTAGCGGCTTTTCCTGTCCTTATTTAAGAAGTGGCAGACATGGTCTGTTTATATAATCGTGCTAATGCCCTCATTGAAAGTGAAACCAGGCAGAGGTTCCCGTAAACCATGTGATTTTCTCCCTGTGCAGCTCTCAGCATTACAGCATCAGTCCCTTGCTGGAGGGCTCTCCGGAGCTTGGCACAGCTTTGCAGGCAATCTGTTCTCATCCTGGAATGAGGGTAGAAATAGATGCAAACCCTCTTTGCTTCTCAAATGAAAGGCTGCCATAAAATCTGTGCACTGGCGGGGGAGGGTGTGGGGGGGACGCGGATCAGGCAAGTTAAAGGAGAATTGCAAAGTTGTAGAGTATAATAAAGATTTACAGCTTTTTAAAAGCGTATACTCTTCTCCCTTTAAACTATGCCGTTAGGAGCAGCCAAATGTTTTATTGTCAAAGGTACCTTTTGAAAGAATTTCTGACTTTCCTAACAATTATTTCTTTTTCACAATGGTAAAGTTTCATCAACATGTCAGTTGAAAAAAACAACACCCACACTATTGCTTCTGAAGGAAAACCCGTAAGTCCAGAAATACTTTAATTTGCTCATCCCACTTCAGGAGCGGCGTATTTGTCTTCTGTCTGTTTTAATCCCTGGATGATGACATCTGGAGCAGACTGCATCCAACCCGTCAGATTCTGCTGAAAGTGCGTTTTTGGAGGGAAAGGGGAAGACTACATTTTTTAAAGTAGGGTTTATGCCCTTCTGGTCCACAGCCACTTTTACCAGTTGATAGCACGGCTTTAACTACACTGACAGTAATTTTGCAGCAGACAGGACTTGTCAGCTACCCTGGACATAGAAAAAAGGCTCTTATACTAGAATGACAAGTTAAAAACTTTCAGATGCTACTAGAAAAGAATAAAGGGGACTTCTTCCACTCCAGACAGAAACCAGTAAAAAGCTCCAGAACTGTCCTCTGGAAATCTAAGCCTTCAACTGTTTTTTTTTAAACACGTTCACAGCCATGCTATCAAACAAAAATCATAATTCTTCTCTCAAGAGTCTAAGCAGCTCTTGCAGCTGATGCAAGAGCTGGGTTAAAAGACCAGGCAGGTGCAGAGTATGTCGCCTTAGAGGGGAGTGAGATGAAAGACCCAACACTGAACCGGATTCTCACCCAAAGTGCTTATGGCCTTAGCAACCTACCACTCCCAGTTACACCTTGGGCCATCAGCACCAAACTTCCTTTAGTCAGAAAGTCCTTGCAACAGAAGATTTAATTAAGTCCTCAAGATTTGGAATTCCTCTTAAGATGGGTCTGAAGAGTCTACTACCCTCACCTCTTTCTACAAGGGATGCATTTAACTGAGTGCTGTCCCAGCCCAGTAGTGATTTATCCCAGCTCTGCCTGGATGTTTTCTGGAATCAAACTCCTTCATGCTGTATTATTCTCAGCTGACCTTGTTCTTAGGCATTACCTCCTCTGAACAGAGACAGTAAGAAACTGCCTGCAAATCAGACTAAACAACCAGCCATTTATTGTTAGGCAGTGTTGATACCATCCATGGTCAGCCCAAGGTTTGAAAATAAAGTAGCTCAGCTTTCCTAAATAGGCTCATGCATTCAGATGACTACAAAGGTCTCCTCCTGTGGATGTAACTGAAATACAGCTGGTTTCAAGAAAAAGGAATTACAGATGAATTGTAAAAATGAGTGGGACAACTGTGGAAGCCAGTGTGAGGGGCCGAAAACTGTAAGCCTCACGGTGTTCAGCACCATATAAAAGCAGGTTCTCATGTGGCCTGAACAAACGCTACACAAGAGACCAAGTTGCATCTTCAGGCAGCTTATTTCAGGAAGGTAACTGCTTTGCAATCCATCCTGTTCACAGGCCTTTACTGGAAAAAAATATACACAGTGTATGACAGCCTGCCTTAGAGCAAGAACTCACAGCTAATTCGCACTGATACAAACTACCAACAGGAACAGGAATTGACTGCGTAAGTACTGTAAACACAGGCACATAAATATGAACCAATTTTTGTTTAATGACATGACACATTGTACATATCATGTACTTCACTACATACACACCAAACTGAGTGTTTGGCTTCAGGATTTTAGAACTTGACTGCTTTATTTTCTGATTTCTTTATATTACCTTGACCTTCAGCTACTCACAGAACTACTTAATCTGATAAATCAGCTAGCTGAAGGCCAACTATTTAATTTGATAAATTAGCTAACAGAATGAAGACACCACATTTGCTGTACTGATATTGGGTTTACGCTGCTACAGGGACTGCAGCTTGTTGTACAGATGACTTCTTTCAATAACAAAGCTGGTGGCCTTGAAAAAAAGAAAAGTTTCTTTGGAAGGCACATTCTGCTTCATGTTTTCATGTTGCTGATAATACCGTTTTTCTCTGACAATGTTTATGAATATCCAATTAGGTTTCAGCATGCCATTTCATGGTGACTTGACAAGAGTCACTTGGTGACTGTGGAAGAGCCATGTGAAGCTATTCAGAATCTGTGCTTTTCAGACAACAGCAATTGTGGAGTATCATGTTTCCACTTAAGTACCAGTCTTTATGCCAAACCTACTGAAGCGTTATTGTAAATGGGTCACATCGACCTTTCCCTCTTTCTGAGCTGGCTGCTGTACACAGGGAAATGCAATATCCACTCTTGCTTGTGACCAGTTAATCTTTGGACAACTGACCCTTATTAGCTTTCTCTGGGAGCAATCTGAAGTCCGCGTGGTAGGACTGGATAGAGGGGGTTATAAGGCAGCCTATTTCACTACTTGAAAGGCACTGGACATCAAAACGAGGACCAGATCCATCAGATGACTAAATCAACACCTAAAAGGGTAGGAAGAGACGTCAAAAACAGAGTAAGTGTAAATTAAGCCTTTTAAAAATTAAAAAAAAAAAAAAAAGAAAAAGGAAAGAGTAAAATCAAAGAAGTTTGATACGGACTTTTATCTACATTTTTATTACAGTGAGATGAACAAAATACGAGCAAATCGAGGAAAATGTAATGAACATTGCCTGATAACATTCTTAGACATTTCATGCATGCTTTTGAAGACTGCCTTGTCTTGACTTTTAAATACCTCTGGGACACGAATCGTAATTACAACAGATTTAGGAATTTGCCAAGACTCCTCTGAGAAACTGTGTCATTTGAGAAACATGTTTGTAAGAATTCATCAGAGTACTTGAACAAGGTGCTTGCTCAGTAAACAAATACTAAATAATTTTGCTATCGCTTTCCTTTCTAGAACTTTCAAAACAGATTTTAATTATTGTGTTATAAAATTAATCCATATGCTTAGTTAGAATAGAACACACTACTATTTCTCCTACAGCATATTTCCCTTTCCTGAATAATAAATTAATCCTTAATGAAATAAATCTTGCAGGACAAATCTGCATATAATATTTTAAAGAAGAAATTTGCATGATGAGTTTGTAAAAGCTCTTTAAAAGTCAATTTAAGTCTTATCTTTTATGTATAGCTTAAAGATGACAAAGAGTAGACTGCAAAAAGAGGAAGGTCATCATTAAAATCTAAAGTAACCAAGAATTAGTTTCGTTAGTACTGGATATAAGAAGCTAATTTTTTTCCTAAGAATTGCTCCACCACTTTAAAAAAAAAAAAAAAAAAAAAAAAAGCTTTTCTACTGATTGTTAAACACTTGTTAGCACTGAGACACTACGTCTGTGGGTTATAGAGAGACAGTCGCTGGTAAACATTTACTTTAATACATTAAAGTCAATAGCATTAGATTAGTGATGCCAGCTCCTACAAACTGTAAAGAAAAAGACAAAAGCTTAGCATTGCTATTTTCAGCACAAGTTTGAAACGCATGCAATAGGACTAAACTTGCCTTGCATTCCAGTCTTTCCTTGGTACCTTGCACAAACACAAACTAACAGGGGCCCTTCATATACAACTTGGCACACTGGCATTTCCATCTCAGAAATGCAAGGTCATTGCTGGAGAGGACATGTATGCTGTCACAGAACCACTACTGGTGGGAAGGCAGCGGCACCAGCTTCAGGCAGCACAAATAGCCCAGAACGTTCTCATCTACTAACAGGCTAATCCAAGGTTGACTGAAGTCAGTGAGGAGTCTCACCCTTGAAACTTCTCCCTCAACCCAAGTGTAATCAGCTGACTTCAAAGGTTTGCAGTCAAATTAGAAGTATGCTTTTTTGGTTTTTAATTCTAGTTTTTTTTCTTTTTTAAAAAAGAATGCTACAGTTGATATATGTCCACTAGGCCCCACAGTCAGAACCTGTTAAAGTTTAAATCTTTCACACCTCATTCAAGTGCCTTCCTTATATTTTTAAATGATTTGCAAATACCACACATCAATACCCACCTGTGTTATGAAAGGTATTTTTATTTGATATAGATAAGACTACGTCTGGGCTAGTAACTTTCTATTCTATATAAATACAAGGCAGATCTAACAGTTTGGATTCAGCACTGTACATATTAAAACAAATCAGCTAATAATTTGAATTTTTCTTCCATAAATCATAGCAAAGTCATTGAAGTTCTTTTTAAAAAAGGAGATAATTAAATATTACATGAGGTATTTTAACAAAGTATATTTTCTCACTGGAATACATCTTAAAATAAGTACCCCTAGTTTAAATGATTTGGTGCAGTAAAACAGAACAGACAGTACTACAAGTATCCCTGTGACCAGCAGCATCTTCATTTTCACAGCATGATTTAACACTTGGTATTTTTTTATAATTAGAAACTAAAATTTGCATTCCATACTGTCTTCCACCTGAGCATATGAAGGAACTTTATAACCTTGTGATAACCTCCTCCCTCCAGACACAGTCAGACCAGTTAAATAGCTGCAGAAACAAAAGTACAGCGAGTTTTCTGTCATTTGCCCCAGGTCAAAGAGGAAGACGGTAGCAAAACCAGCCTGATATTCTTTTTCCTGTGTTTGTCACAGGTCTCCATTTTTTCTGTATTGATCCCAGGCCTAAGTCACTGTGTAATCTACTTTGTAACATTCACTGTCTTTTTGTGTGCAGCATGTTCCCAATAGCCCAAAAGGGCATGCAGTGTAGTAAACCAAGGTACACAGGACAACAGAAAATGGAGCTACTAGTTATTATTTTGAGATATGACCTCTTACCAACATATCTAAAACAATTTACAAGTTAGGCTTTATCATCAAAATGGAAGTTTTATTTATATTTTCAACATGAAATACAACCAAATAGTGTTGTGCTGACAGACATGCTTTTCTGCAAGATTGGGCAATTCTGTCTTGCATATTCTGATTTTAAATAGATGCGAGTCCTATTTTAAACTTTTCCTGTACTCTGATGTTCATTGGAATTAACTCATTAAAAGCTGTATTTATAAAGCACCAATTGCAGGCTGTATATAACCAGGGAGTGATGACATACAACAGAAGACAACTATTACTCAGTTTTGGTTTATCCAGTAGTAAGTTACATAGGCATTTCTTCAAAATTCAAAAGCTAGCTTCCGTGGAGTCATGAACTGCTTCACCATTTCATCTGTGACCTGCTTCCGTCTCTCTTGATGAGCTGCTATCAAGGGCTGCAACGTTTCAATAAGAACCTTCTTCAGCTCCCCCGTGAGCAATTCCCCGCTTGTATATGCCTGTCAAGAAAATGTTGATTGCTAAAAACGGTGCTATATGGAAAAAGACTCAGTGACATATATTTCTTTAAAAGCCTGGCCCTAGCAAATACAAATTTGGATGTCTTAAAAATAAGCACATGACTTAGAAGATCATGTGGTATCACTCTGAAAACGTAACTTGCAAAATTGCTTGTTGCCTTTCAAAAGATTAAGGCAGCTGGGCAATTTCATATGTGACAAGTTATATGGACTGAATAAGCTACATTCTCAAGAATTTAACTAAGAAATCCTGTAATTATTTGCAGGAAACTTCATATTTTTCTCCCCAGGATCCCAGTTCAAATAAACAGTCACCCTGAGGTGTTTTTTGCAATAAGAGGTAAAAATTCTCATATCTTTCTCTCATTGCATTTGTGTAAGAGATTAGATGTGATTAAAGTATACTTTTTATAGCAAGGACAGTCAGAATCTATGTTCACACTAGTAGTCATATTCACAGTTGGTAATCTGTTCGATTGCTCCGACACTGAAAATGCTTTAGCTAGAAGCACAGGCTAACAGCTGACTGGTTCAGCCCTGATTAGAAACCATAGGTGGGGCCACTCAACTATGATTTGAAATAGCAATAAACATGATAATCTTACCTCCCCTTGTCATCAAGTCATTCATAACACCAATTCAAGGTGCAACTGTTACTGATTGAAATAGCAATAAATGTGATAATCTTACCTCCCCTTGTCATCAAGTCATTCATAACACCAATTCAAGGTGCAACTGTTACTGATGCTGGCTCAGCAACAGCAAAACATGCTAACAAGAATAAACTGAATTGTTGTAATTTCAGTAGTGGTTTTTTTGGGATAATTTTGTTTGTTTGTTTATTATAAAAACAACGATGCTTTCTCTTGAGTATCGACTTCTAAAAGTTTCTCGTTCTGGCAGCATAACTGAAATAGCTCCACTAATGCCGCTATAAGCGGCGACTTCATGTTCTCTAATCTGGTTCTGAGGCAGCACTGCACCAAGCTGCTGGCTGTGATCTAGGATTTGAGCTCTGTAGCAGAGTTATGCTAGTATTGTTGCAGTGGTGGGAGACTAATGGAAAACTGCTCAATATGTCAAATGTGCTCCAGATTTCCGTAAAGAATTTACAACAGTTTGCATGGGAATTAGTAGCTATCGAACTCTGCTCTTGTGTGGGAAAGAGTAGAGGGTTGGAGAAGAAACTGCAGCCCTTGATGTTCTTGCAGCATTTCCCAGCAGGAGAAAGCTGATAAATCAATGTGACATGGGTACTATCAACCACAGATACTGCCTTCCAGAGAACGCTTACTGCTTAGTATTGATAATGATCATAGAGCTGAAGGAAGTGAAATGTCTTGCTACTGCCCCAGGGACAGAAGTCAGCCAGATAGGTTTAAGGAAAATGCAACTTACATGAAGCAGTTTTTGCTTGTGATCAGTGAATCAATTCCTTATAACTATTACATTTCTTGTGATAAGAAACCAGCAAGCTTTAGACATGAGTCTTTGTAATTTTGCAGAGTATTTAGGTACCTTACACATTATGAACAGGCAGAGTGTATTACACAGTTAAAACAACATTAACACTAAGGTGGCCTCATTTGAAGGGTAGGGGAGATACTGTCCTACTCGGTGTCGGAGATCCTTATGAAAATACTAGGGATTTTTTTTTTTTTTTTTTAAAGAAGAGCTAGATTGACCTGGGAGAAAGAAGAATATTGCAAACAAATAGAGAGGTCTTAATATTGAAACTTGCAAGGGATGGAGAGTGCAAAAATAACACCACAATTACCTTCCTGGAGAAGGTTCACTGGAGGACTTAGTTACAGCTTTGTCCTCACAATAAGTAATGAATAGTATTATCTTCAACTTGGCTACTTACCTGCTTCAGTTGTTCAAGTCTGTCATCATCTTCTAGGAAGAAAGTCAGGTACATAAAAGATACATCAACATCACAGTTACCTCCGTACTTCCTGTGTTCTTCAATAGTATCTCTGCCTCCCGAGAAGGCATGCTTGTTGATCTGAAACAGCATAATGATTTTATTATATAATTTCTACTAAATTCTGGATTACTATATTGTAAACAGAGGTGTATCACGATCCTCCAAATTCTATACTAAGGACTAGCTGAAGGGTGAGTGGGCCAAGTTAATGTAGAGCCTCAGGACTGAAGCTGGGAGGCAAAAGGAGTTCATCAGAAGCTAGCAGGGAAAAATGGCTATAAACATACACCCCAGACAGAATAACCAGACCAAAAATAAAGCAAAAATGAAAAGTAATCCACCCAAGATTCAGTCAGAAAGGTTTTAAGTCCCTTTTGCTGAAGCAGTTGCCTGTTGGCTAGAATTTGTGCTTACAGGAAATGTACTTTATGTAAGAAAAAATAAGATATTCACTTCAACAAGAAATTAATTTTGAAGGAGATGAATCATAGAATCATTTAGGTTGGAAAAAACCTTCAAGATTCTTGAGTCCAACCATCAACCATGCCCGCTAAACCATGTTCTGAAGTGCCTTGTGTACACGCTTTTTGAATACCTCCAGGGATGGCGACTCAACGACTTCCCTGGGCAGCCTGTTCCAATGTCTGACCACCCTTTCAGTAAAGCAATTTTTCCTAATATCCAACCTAAATCTCCCTTGCCGCAATTTGAGGCCATTTCCTCTCGTCCTATCACTAGTTACTTGACAGAAGAGACCAACACCCCCCTCACTACAACCCCCTTTCAGGCAGTTGCAGAGAGTGATAAGGTCTCCCCTCAGCCTCCTCTTCTCCAGGCTAAACAACCCCAGCTCCCTCAGCCGCTCCTCGTAAGACTTGTGCTCCAGACCCTTCACGAGCTTCACTGCCCTTCTCTGGACACTCTCCAGCACCTCCATGTCTTTCCTGTAGTGAGGGGCCCAAAACTGAACACAGCACTCGAGGTGCAGCCTCACCAGTGCCGAGTACAGGGGAACAATCACCTCCCTGCTCCTGCTGGCCACGCTATTCCTGATACAGGCCAGGATGCCGTTGGCCTTCTTGGCCACCTGGGCACACTGCTGGATCATACTCCGCCAGCTGTCGACCAACACACCCAGGTCCCTTTCCACCAGGCAGCTTTCCAGCCACTCTTCCCCAAGCCTGTAGCGTTGCTTGGGGTTGTTGTGACCCCCATGCAGGACCCGGCACTTGGCCTTGTTGAACCTCATACAACTGGCCTCAGCCCATCGATCCAGCCTGTCCAGATCCCTCTGTAGAACCTCCCTACTCTCGAGCAGATCAATGCTCCTGCCCAACTTGGTGTCGCCTGCAAATGCGGTAAGGGCGCACTCAATCCCCTCGTCCAGATCATTGATAAAGATATTAAACAGAACCGGCCCCAATACTGAGCCCTGGGGAACACCACTTGTGACCCGCTGCCAACTGGATTTAACTCCATTCACTACAACCCTTTGGGCTCATCCATCCATCCAGTTTTTCACCCAGCATGAAGAAAGCATGGAGAATTTTTGAAGAAATCCTAGAGAGAACCTAGTCTCCTCATTTTCTCAGGGAAAAGGAAAACAAGAGAAAGCAAAGGTAAAGATTACAAACCCCTGGCTAGAATGGCTAAAATTAGACAAATGCCCTGTTGTTCAGTCTAAAAATGGAATACTTGCTGACTCTCCCCCTCTTTTCTTAAGCATAGCTTCCTATGGGGAGATGAACTCCACTGATGAATAGATCTATCTGCTAATCCCATTCCCTGTAAATTCAGAAACCATTGGCCAATTTGAAAAAATTTATACATGTGTGGAACTCTCAGAGGATGCTAATCTTCCTACAAATTAAAAGAAAATAAATTGCCAGGAAGAAACAAGTATTTCTCAACCATAAGCTGAGTTTTCATTTGGCTCTTGTATCTTTTCAGATATCATCATCAACCAGCCAAGAGACACACATGCATATGAAGTAGATTTTTTTTTTTTTTTTTAGTTCTGGTACCTAGGAATTGATATACACTTACAATTTTGGAACATTTTTATCACCTGTATGACTGCCTACTGCTTTTTTGAATCTTTCTAACCACCACGTTACAGATGATGTCTTGTGACAACGAATTACATACAAAAATGATGCACTGATAAATATCTAAAGAAAATAAACTGCCATCTGTCACATTACATCTATTCTTATATTGTAGGACAGCCTGAATAGTTTTACAGATACTGAGGCAGCTAAGTTTTTACATATTGTTTTGCACTTCTCCTAACTTGTCTCCTTACTAGATTTTGAAAGTCTTTGTATGAAATTTTTCCTACGTCCCTCCTCTCTACAGTCTGCCTTCTTACTAAGAGAGGGATTAAATACAATATGCCAGGTGAAAACACATTACTGTTTTACACAAAATGTTGCCTATATTAATCTCAAGTTCACTTTTTACATATTCTGGCACCTGTTCATTGACTGACGGTTTCAGTGATTTATCTATAGTGATGCACTGATCTTTTCCCTGAATTAGAATCTCAATAACAGTTTCTAGGAAAACAAGCAAATAATTGAGCTGTAATTTGGTGCTGATAGGTGAAATAAGACTAGTTTATTATAATGTTGCCATTTACCTCCTTAGATTTCCCAGATGCTTCTCAGCCTTTCCCAATATCTAGTATTTTTTCATCTTCTATTACCTGTAAGTTTTGAACCTCATTACTTAGCAATGTACTAACAATCTGAAAAATGCTGTAAGCAGTAATTTTTTTTTTTTGTGCAGCAGTGGCACTCTCTTTTTAACATCCATCCATCACCAGAAGTCACCTTTCCTACTCTAATTTTTTATTTATTGGCCATAACAATATTTGGTCTTTCACTCAAGTTCTAGTTCCATAAAGACTTCTTTCTGATGGGCTTCAGAAGCTGAAATAAATCTCAGTTTGCCCTCCATTATTCAGTACTTTACATTATGTTCAGAATTTTCTCTTTATAGCTTTTATATTCCAAGTAGCTAGAATTATTTTGTTATTTTTCCAACCAGTTTAAGAATAGCAGAAATAGGACTTACTAACTGCACATAAGGCATCTTGGATTTCTTTGCAGGTTACTAACTACTGGCCAGGAAAAAATGGAAGAATATTACCAACATTACCACTAACCATATATCCTCTATTCTGAAATTATAGGCGTTTTTAAAATGCAACTGTGTAACTGTGCATATAAACTGGGATTATTATAATCCAAACACATGAAGAATTCCAATTCTTCAAAACAGTACTGTTTAATCAGTTTCTACAGAAGATAATGAATCATTATGAGGTTACTGCAGAAGAACCTGACCTATATATGGGTTTGTTAACCATTAGAGAATTAATGAAGCCCACCCAGCAGAAATAACATATACATCTTTTTTTCTTGTTTTGATGGATAGTTATTTCATGTCTGGTTATCATACCTATAAATCTTTTTCCAAAGACTGATTTTTATTTATTTGTTTAAAATACCACAACACAAGTCAACTTTTGCTAAACTAAATCATCTCAAACTGGATAAGAGGGATTCTCCTCTGAGCTAGAAGGGGCACTAGGAATATACTCAGATAGGAGAAAAAGACCCTTCTAAAACTTAGGTGAAATTCAACATAATGTTTAATTGTGATTTGGAGGGAGGAGTGTATGGCAGCAGCAGATCCCCAAGCAGCAGGAAAAGTCTGACCTGTGTTGTAACTGTCATTGTGCAATACTTGGTGCTCCCAGCAAGGAGAGGCAAGCAAGAGAAAGAGCTGTTTATTTGGTTTACATCATGAACTGTCAGATTTCAAAACTATGGCAACATAATATTTATTTTTAGAGTATGAGCCTCCACAGCTCTTATTCTTACACTGCTGCTCTGCAGATATCAAATAAACAAACATGACATTTTGTACATTATTCTAACTAGTATTTGTACTGTTAGACTTGTTGGCAAGGCAAAAGATTATATTTGACAGTCTAGGTAAATTTGCATAACTTAGTCAATTCCTGAAGATGCTTTGCAATGAAGCGTATGGGAAAAGAGATGCAGATATGTTCAAAGAAAACACTAAAAAATTGCCATTGTAACTGTGAGGACTACCACTCCTCTTTGTTATAAAGTTCTGCGCTCTCAAGTTTTGCAGGTCCTTACCTTTGTCTTTATTTGTTTGGGTGTATCAGTGAGGAAGATGGAGGAGTTTGGGTCACTAGCACTCATTTTTGTCTGTGCTCCTTGCAAAGCTGGGAAGAAGACTGAGTGCATTAAGGCTGGTTTAGGCTGTCCAATTCTAGGTGCTACATCTCGGGTCATTCTAAAATAAGGATCCTAGAACAACCATCAATAAAAGCAAAGAATAAGTTGAAAAATGTGATTTAAAAGCTGATTAATGCTGACTCGTTCATCCCTTAACAGGTGGTCTCAAAAAAACCCCAAACCCCACAAAACATTCTAGAACCTACTTCCAATCCAGATCATCCAGAAGAACAAACAAAATTCCTTTTTTTCATTTCCATAGTTTTGCTGTACACTCCAATTCCCTCAATTAATAGGCATATTTACAAAGATTTACATTAATTCAAATAATTGTGAAAACTATGCTTAGTACACCTGGAGATGGATGCAGACTAAGATGCAAGCTTCCTCCCAAAGCATTTAACCACCAGCACAGAATTTGAATTAAAACTGTGATCAAGCTGGCAGTGCTGTGCCGATGATCTGACTTAAACCAACTGCAATAATATTACTACATAATATTGTGGCTGATGAATGTAAGTACATCATCCTCCAGTGACTGTCCCTGTGACTAAAATAGCTAAAGATTCAGACAGTACAGGATTTGATTCCTAGAAACAATACTTACTCAAAGTAATGACGCTACCACTGTCATTTGTAGCTGATGTCCTTCCATCCTCTCTATAGATCTGAATTGTTAAGGTTCTGCAACATTTCTGGCAAACTATTTCAAAGCTTCTTTATTCTTACTGATAGAAGATTTTTTCCTTATGGTTCAACATAAATCTCTTGTGCTGCAAGTTAAGCTCATTACATCTTGACCTAGTTACCATGGAGATGGCCAAAAGTTTCTTCCTACCCCCATGTCAGTATAATTTTGCATAGATTTTACTGTCTTTGCTTTCATAGATGTCAGCTCACTGTGAACTGGGTTGAGATCAAGACAGATCCAAAACTAGCAAGAATGAGTAACACATGAATACATGATTGTTGGGTTAAGCCTTCATCTTTGTCAGGACACAGCACAAAATCCCTTTCTCTCTTCCAGCTTCTGCCCCAGAAAGGTGCTTGCAGGACTGTTTTACAGATGTTTCGATATACCACCACGAAGCTTGAATGGTACATTACAAAACCAAATCCATGAAAACCAAATTAAGTAATATGATTTTCTTACCTGATCGATAGCACATGGGATAAGACACTGAATGTTCTCCTTGCCATTGAAGATCTGTGGAAATGATGAACTAAAGGATGGAGCAGCTTGAATTGCAGGAAAGCTGATCTTTCCTAGAAAACAACATGTTTGGAAAAGCTGAGAAGCCAATATAAGCAATGATAAATAGAACTTTTTGAAATATGTAAAATGCACAAGTGAATCATTCAGATATTCAGTTGAAGACCAACATCTATCTTTAACAAGCAGTGTTGCCTTATCTGAGGAAACTTTTTCATCTTTACCTTCTATGATGTCAACAAACCTCCAACTAACATAGAAACTAATGAAAAAAGGCAGGCTGTGATCACAAAGGTTCCAGAAAAGGTTCATCAGCGCATACTCCCTTCATCATTGAACTATCTACCCTTCTCAGAAATGCAATTGTTTATATCATCACTCTGAGCTGCTCATTTTTTTCTCTTTGTGAGGGAATGAGTATAGAGCTACTTATCAGGCAAGTTCCCTTCTAAGATCTTAGAATCATTGCTATATGCATGCTGTACTCGTGAAACATCTCAGATGTGCCTAGCTTTCTTTTTTATACAGTGCTTAATCACAGAGCGACCAACCTGCTTCCCTGATCAAAATCCTCTCAGAACAGAAAGCAAATAGCAGATTTTTCCAAACAATAATGAAGTAATTATCATAATACCAACTTTTATTAGAGCACTGTTAAGACAGAAGTAGGAATCTGTTCCTTGACTACACTGAAGGCTGAAAAGCTGCCACTGGCCCAATTACTGGTCAAATAATTATGTTAGTGCTCAGGAACACCAAGGTTTTAATGCCATTTTTGACACAGAATCTTTTTTTTGGCCAATGTGACAGAAACCTGCAATCACACTGAAGCAAATGGAAGGTAGAGTTTCCCAACACCTTGATAATTAGGCTTTTGAGCGCTCCTTAACTTTTTTCATATATGTGCATGTGTGTGTGTTTGTATTAATGTAACTTTTTCTGAAGCGAAAAGCTTCTATATAAATTTGGTATAGAAATTTCTAGGAGGCGTAATTGGCTATAGTTTAAAAAAAAAAGAAAAAAGAAAAAAAAAAGGAATAGTTCTCTATCCTGGGCACTTCAACGTTGGTGTTTTGTACTTTGCTGTTACTAAGGCCAAATAGGTAGATATCGTGCTAGAAATTTCACTGTACAGTGTTTTCTGTACTGAAGGAACCACAATAACACTCTTTCAGAATCAGCCTAGAAACATGGATCTTCTTGCTTTTTCTATCGTTTCATGAGTGGCAGATACTAATCTCTTTAAATTTTATTACTTAAATAGTGCCATAGAGAGTGAAAGCAAGCATCAATTCTAGTAACTCATATTACTTCCTACCAATGCAATCACTGTCTGTAAAGCCGAAGATTCCTTTCACTTGGTTAAATGTAACATGCTTCTGAACTTTGACGATGTTTTTGTAGAATCCGGTACTTGTCCTGTGAGAAAGAAAGTGGAAAAATAAAACAAGAAGTAAGAGCAGAAAACTGTATGTAGAAACTTTCACTCCAAAAGCTGAGAATGTCAAAAAACCTGCAGGATTAAATCTCACCGTTTTGGACTTTTTGTGGCCCAATGAGATGATAATTAGAGAATTATTTGCAAACAATAATTTTATGCCTTGAAAGTTTAATTTATTCTTCCCTCCTCCCAACATTTACTGTAAAATTTTTTTTGTCACAATTAACTGTCTAAACCCAGAAATATTTTGATTTGGAAATGGTGCCGAAATGTCTCATGGAACCTGAAGTTTACTTATCCTTATGCCCCCCTGTGAACTCAGGCAACCTGAATAGATCATGTCTTCTCTGCTGCTTGGTATCCCCAGTGTGTATCCCATACAGGACACCGCAGTTCACCAAAGGAATAGTAGCTCAAATCCTCCAAATTCTCATCTTCTACAGCTAAGTTCCCTGGCTGGACTTTCTCTGTCACCAAATACAGCAGCAACATTTCCAAATCAAAAATAGCTTAGCAATTTCTTCCTTTTTTTATTTCTGCTGAGGAGCTGAAGCAAAAGAAAGCGCAGGTCTGACCTGCCCTCATTCAGCCACAGGGCAGATCTGTGTTAACACAACTTTTCTAAGGCAAGAAAGTAAGGAGAGTGAAAGGAAAAACTGCTTTGTAGGCTCCACATTCTGGGGGCTGTACATTATACAGTTTGTCTCTAAAACATATATTCTCTCATCCAAATCTTTAAGGAATCTCATCACCCCACATGGAAGAAAAAAGCCGACAGCTTCAGTCCTGAACTCTGCCATAAAATTTCTTCCTTCTGAGAAGGCAGTTCCAGCAGCAGTTTCTTTTTCTTTAATCATCTTTAAACTTTATTTGAAGTTCAAATAATAATCTTTCATGTTGCATTATTAAATTAACTGACCACAACAAGTTGCTGAAATGCCTTTTGTTAGCACAGATAAAGTGCAAACACATCTCAAAGATTTTGATACCATCTTAAATAAATCTGGAGGTTTCTTGGTGGTTTAGGTATTTTTAAAATTTAGCTGGTTTAATATATTTTTCATAATATAACTTTAAGTATTATTTCATATGTTATACAGGAGAATGACAATAATATACATAAAAAGTTAGAGAGCAGAAAAATTAATATGTTTCTATTTTAAGTGTTGTAAAGCTTGTCTTGAAGATTTCAAATTTAGATACATTTATTAAAACATTGCTGGCTGTCGAAGTTGGAGAGAAAATACAGACACATTTTTTTCATTACAATGCCCTAAAGAAATTTTTACTTACCCCAAGTAGTCTAAATCAGAAAATATAAAGGTTTTATTGATGTCAAAACCACATGCAATAATGTCTTTTGCATTTTCTCTAGCATACTCATATGCCTTCTCAGTTGTCAGGTCCTTCCAAAGGTATTTCTCATCATCGGTTAACTGTATAACTAAGGGAACATCAAATACTTCTTGCAGCCACCTAATAAAAGCAGAAAGATTTTATTGCTAGGTAAGTTAAAATGAAGATGTAAGTCATGCAGTTAAAATATTTTTACACATTTAAACAAAAGTATAAAAAGAGGTCTGCTTCTTTTTTCTTTGTATGCATATGCAGTTATGTTTGTGTGTGTGAACATAATAAGCATTTTATACAGATTATAATGACAATTTACGTGGAAAAAAGACTCACACTTATTGTTTCCTGTACATATGATATCAGTCACCATTTGCAATGGAAACAGAATTCAAAGAGGCTTTTAACAATTTGAGTCCAATGTCTCTGTGTCCTGCTGCCACAGGCACTGCATTATGGAGTAATGTTACTGAGTCTCATCACAAACTCATTTTTAAGAACAACAAAAATTTTAAGGAGTGCCACAGGGCTAAGGGTGCAAGGAAGAGGAGTTTACGGTGATGCAGGGATTATGATAATTTTAGTGAAAAGGTAAGATTGCATTGTTTAGGTTCATTAATATTCACCTCACTTAAACACAACTCTTCGCAATGTATCATTTTGGCACTTCCATAAGCCACGTTCAACACTTCCTTAGAAAAAAATGTTTTGATTAATACAAATGGTAGAAATAACTTACTTTGTGAATATAAATGGGATAAGATGACCAACATGCATTGCCTGAGAGGATGGCCCTCTGCCTGTATAAAGGTAAAAGGACTTCTTATTTTCATAAGCATCAAGGATTTGGTCCATATCTCTAAAGAAAAAACAGAGAAAACATGATGCAACTCTTCAGGAAGAAGCATCCACAGCAAAAAGCTTCTATTCAAAATCATAGTGCTTTTAAAGCCAAATGTATTTTTAAATAAAATATAGTATGTTAAGTGTCCTAGAAATGAAAATGCTTTGTTTGTTCATTTTTTTAATTTAAGAAAAGTATTGCCTCCTTCAGCCTCCATGAAAACAAAAACCTCAAAGAAAAAGAATTAAAATTT
This sequence comes from Buteo buteo, assembly GCF_964188355.1. Taxonomy (NCBI): domain Eukaryota; kingdom Metazoa; phylum Chordata; class Aves; order Accipitriformes; family Accipitridae; genus Buteo; species Buteo buteo. Next base: position 14,014,540 of record NC_134176.1, on the reverse strand, counting down.
TAAAAAAGTGTAACTTTTAAAATTACTTAATTGGATAATAATTTCTAAGACCTAGTGAAACAGAGCTGGGAATCATTTCCTAAATAGGTTCAAACAACCAGCTTGGAATGCTCTCTGGTGGAGGTTATGCCATGAATCATGCTCAGGCACTTATTTGAAACGTGCTAGCTGCCATAGGCCAAACGCCCATGCATGCTAACAATTAAACAATGTAGACTGACAGGCTGGTGCTTAAGATTATTCCCTGAGCTTTTTTTATGTAATATGGATGCACAGGTCCACAGGCCATGTGAACCCTTGCTGTAATCAGCAGTGACACCATATAAGCCCTGGAGTTCTTTGCTAGGCCAATACCTTTGTCTGGCTGCTAACAGAGAGTCAAAATGGCAGGTGTACAAAGCAAAGATTCTGTGCACATTTCTTCAATTTGGGATTAGTGGGGACATATCAGAAACTGATGCAACCAAGGGTTTCAGATCTTGCCAGGGGAAATCTGCAGTAGTTGCTAATTTCAAATGACACAGTTGGTTTACCTTGTTATAGAAGAACACGGTCTTTTGCTAGTCATAGGTTTCTCCCAATAATGTTCACAGAAAGTCTACTTAACTTAATAGGACCTTTTTGAATTTTAAACCAAGAAAAACTCACCTGTGAGAAAAAAAGATTCCTCTACGTAGAAAGCGGTGAGGTTTTTGCCCAGTAGCTCTTTCTATTCGATTGATCAGATCAGTGTCAATTTTACTGCTGCCAAACCGAACTATAATAATAAAATGTAAAAAAAAAAAAAAAAATAATAATAAAAAAAGCATAGCATAGCTAGAACCAGATTTTGGATTACCAAGAACATACCAACGTGGCCTAGATCAGAAAGGACATCTCCTCCTTCAAGTCTCAGGTAAAATGGCCAGATTTTCCTGATTCTTGCCTGAAGTCCCAGCAGTCATCTCCAGTACTAACTCTATGCTAGGAGGCCAAGACTAACATGTAGTATTGGTCCATCCAAGACTGACTATAATTGCAGTCTCTTTATAGCAGAAATATTGATATTCAGAACAAAAAACATTCCAAAGAAACATATTTAGGTCAATAACTTGGCTTCTGTAAGCCTAGGATAAAAAAAGGCTGTGAGGGTCTTAACGTTCCTCTCTTGATGTCTAAATTTCTGCCCCCATATCACATGTTTTTTTTACTTTCCAACCCCAATACTCTTATGCAAACTGAATTCCTCCTTTATATGGATATGATTACAGACACTGCTCCCCTCAAGAGGCTTGAAAAGGTAATGCATAACAGTCTTGGCAATCAAGTAGGACTTACTACTTGGTGGTTTAGGAAATCAGCTTATTAATAAACAACATTTTCAGATGTAGTAATTTCATTCAAAAAAAGGTTTTGACAGAGTGAAATAGCAGTGTTTTTCCCTATTCCCCCAAAAACTGGACTGGGGAAGTCTTATTTCTTCAGTAAAGCTTCCTATACTCCAGCCCCAATTCTTGGACCCTAATAAGCAGGTCAATGCTCTATGATTTGGACTTGATTGAAAAAATCCAGACAAGAATCTACTCTTTGCTACTATTCTGCTCTATTCAACATTAGAACAACTTGCACTATTAATTATTGGAAATGCCAAAGTATTCAAGAGACAAAACAGAGATTCTGGATGCAAAGATACATTTCATATGTACAAAATATCTAGATCCATCTATTCCAACTGTCTTATTAAAGAGAGACTACACTGGCAAATTCCATGGTTATAAGACACATGTCCACATGGAAGAAGCCCTTTGGCTCTTCCTAGCTGTTACAAGAAATAATTATTCCACAGGAACATATCACCGACACTTGAAAAATTTCAGATATCTTGACAGTTTCCTAAAGAAACTAGAAACAAGGAAATTAATTCTAAACCACTCATTATGCAGCTAGTAAACTATGACTTACATGACTACTTCTGCCCTGTGGAAAACACAACAATCACTTTGAATGCCCCACATAAAATCAGGTTTACTTTGAATTCCCTCCTTAAGCATGTTCCTGCTTCCAAATTTTCAATTTCTTTTCTAAGACAAAAGCAAGTAATATTAAAAGTCTTCCTGCAGGAATATTGTAATTAACCGAAATGTCCTTCCAAAGACTACAACTTTGCACCAGAGCAGGTAGGCTTCTAAAGTTACATCCTAGCACATGGTAACCATCCTTATCTGGACAGCGTAACAGTTTACACCACTGGACAACAGAGAGGCTGATTCTAGCTGGAGGCAGAGCTCTCTATCTGTGCTGGTTACCCAATGTACTGCCTTGGGTACGCAACTCATTTACAAAGAAAATTAATATTCCTTGCTGCCCCTGCAGGTTAAGCACACTGGTGTAATTTGACAAGTCAAATATTCAGACACTCTGGGCTTATTATACTAGACTAGACTAATGTCTTCCCCAGAAAAGGGAAGGAGGCCTTCCATCCCTTTACAGCACAGGTTCTCAAAGCACAGCATGGAGGCTATTTTTAGTCCATCAAGGCTTTGCATACATCTCAAAAAAGACTATTTAAAACCATGGCCATCCTAATAATTGAGACTGCAGTGCTCTCAAGGGATTTATAAGGGGTGGGACAGAAGAGTCAGACCAATGTGTACCCTGGAGCACCAGAATGCTGAGAAGTTCTGAGTACAAGGAATTCCTCTCCTACACTCTGACTGAAAATGGGGATGTGTGTTTAAGTTTGTTATGTGAACTGTCTTTTCACTTTGTTATATGAACTATTCACTGAACAGCCTCTCACAAACAAAAATCAGGAACCCCCACTGAAAGAAAGACTCAATCTTGACATGAACGAAAAGTGGTAATGTACTCAATTTGAGCATCAACTTGAGGTAAGCATTTCTGCTGTTCCAGACCCCATATGCCCATTTCATTTTGTTCTAGAATTACCCGTATGCACAGCATTACTACAAGCCTTTGTATATAGTCATTAAACTTGAATGTTTCCAGGGATGGGGCATCTACCACCTCTCTGGGCAACCTGTGCCAGTGTTTCACCATTCTCATCATAAAAAATTCTTCCTTATATCTAGTTCTAAATCTACCATCGTTTAGTTTAAAACCATTACCCCTTGTCCTACCGCAACAGACCCTGCTAAAAAGTCTGTCCCCATCTTTCTTATAAGCTCCCTTTAAGTACTGGAAGGCTGCAATAAGGTCTCCCCGGAGCCTTCTCTTCTGCAGGCTGAACAACCCCAACTCTCTCAGCCTTTCCTCATAGGAGAGGTGTTCCACCCCTCTGATCATTTTCGTGTCCCTCCTCTGGACCTGGACCTAGAGCAGGTCCATGTCTTTCCTGTGCTGAGGACTCCAGAGCTGAACGCAGAACTCCAGGTGGGGTCTCACCAGAGCGGAGTAGAGGGGCAGAATCACCTCCCTCGACCTGCTGGCCATGCTTCTTTTGATGCAGCCCAGAATACGGTTGGCTTTCTGGGCTGCGAGTGCACATTGCTGGCTCATGTCCCGCTTTTCATGCACCAGCACCCCCAAGTCCTCCGCAGGGCTGCTCTGAATCCCTTCATCCCTCAGCCGGTGTTGATTCCAGGGGTTGCCCTGACCCAGGTGCAGGACCTTGCACTTGGCCTTGTTGAACCTCATGAGGTTCACATGAGCCCATTTCTTGAGCTTGTCCAGGTCCATCTGAATGGTATCCCATGCCTCAGGCATGTCAACTGCAGCACTCAGCTTGGTGTCTACACCATTAACCAATGGGAAACAAGTTCCTGCTTACAATTGTTCATTCACTCCAGGTGAATCAAGCAATACATCATACAAGGGAAGCACTGGGCCCATCCACTGACCTATTAAAATAAATGTCACTAAAAAAGACAAATGCTGGTACATGATTCAGCAACCACCACTTTAATCCATATGTTTTCCGAGTGTTCTCTCATCTGCTTGTCCCAAGCAAACCTTAATTACTGAATGAATTTCCTCCTAGCAAATAAAATGCCTTACAAAATGGCAAAGTAATTATAATCTGGATGAATGCTAAAAAGAGACCAAATGAACATGAAAATGTTTGATTCAGCAGAACAACAGCAACTAGTAAGAGGCTAATCTTACAGAAACAGAAAACATGAGAATGCCCCAGATTAATTGGGGCTAGCCACCCTAGAAATATTTGTATACTGTCACAGCAAGTGATTAAAAGCTCTCTGATACATAGAACACTTCACTGGAAATGCCTAAATATCTTTATTAAAAATTCACAGACTGCACAGCTCCCTTTTCTTTGCTCATCTTCATCTTTCCTGTTAAAAAAAGTGGATAAATTCTTCCGTACCTATTTCCTCTTATTCTTCTTATGAGGACATTCAAAACATTTTAGACTCTCTGTCCACAAAGAATCTGCCTTCCTAAACAGCTTCTGACAAGGACACAGTCTCCACTCCTTAACAAGCTTTTAAAAAGTTCCTACCGTGCTTTTGATCTCTAGCGTTCTAGCTTTTACCAAGACAGCTTTCAACTCGCTGTACATAAGAAGTCCTGAGAGCTGCCATTTGCAAAAGCATATCTGCACTCGCTGAAAATTTGTTGTGTACCTGTCCTCTTTGCCATTGCCATGTTGTGTTGCATACCAAAAACTAATAACCTACTATTAGTTATACAGTAACTTGACTGACCAGGCCAGTTTCAATGATCTGTGAACAGTCATGGCAACTGGGAGAAGCTCCTCGGGGCTGGAAGAAAGCCAATGACACTCCTACCTTGAAGAAAGGCAAGAAGGAGGAACTGTGGAACTACAGGCTGGCCAGCCTCACCTCAATCTCTGGGCATGTGATGGAGCAAATAATCCTGGAAACCATTCCCAAACATTATTAAAGACATGAAGGTGACTGGGAGTAGTCAGGATGGATTTATGAATAGGAAATCATGCCAGACCAACTTAATAGCCTTCTATGATGATATGACTAGCCTAGTAGATGAGGCAAGAACAGTGGATATTCTTTTTCTCAACTTTAGTAAGGCTTTTGACACCATCTCCCATCTCATTCTCATAGATAACTGATAACTGGACTAGATAAGTGAACAGTAAGGTGAACTGAAAACTGGCTGAACTGCCAAGCTCAAAGGGTTGTGAGCAGCAGCACAAAGTCCAGCTGGAGCCCAACATTATTTGTGTACCCCAGGAGGTTGATACTGGGGCCAATACTGTTTAACATCTTTGTTAATGATGTGGATGATGGGACAGTGGACACCCTCAGCAAGTTTGCAGATGAAACAATACTGGGAGGGGTAGCTGATAAAACAGATGGTTGTGTTGTCATTCAGAGGGACCTCAGCAGGCTGGAGAAATGGGCTGAGAAGACTCTCATGAAGTTCAACAAAAGGGAATGCAAAGTCCTGAATCTGGGGAGGAATAACTCCGTACACTGGTACAGGTGGGGGCCGACTGGCTGGACAGCTCCTTGGCAGAGAAGGACCTTGGGGTCCTAGGGTCCTGGTAGACAAGGAATTGAACATAAGCCAGCAATGTGCTTCTGTGGCGTTGGGAGGTCAAAGGCCTCATGGGGTGCGTTAGGAACAGTGCTGCCAGAATGTCAAGGGAGGTGATCCTTCCCCTCTACTCAGCAGTGATGAGACACATCTGGAGCATTGGGTCCAGTTCTGGGCTCCAGCACAGGAAGGACATAGACATACTAAAGTGAATCCAACAAAGGGCCATGAAGATGAAGGGCTTAGAGCATCTGTCATATGAGGACAGTTGAGAGTTGGGATTGCTGAGCCTGGGGAAGAGAAGGCTCAGGAGGGATCTTATCAATGTGTATATATATGTGCTTAGGGGAGGTGGGGGGGAGTAAAGAAGACAGCATCAGACTTTTCTCAGTGATGCCCAGTGAAAGGACAAGAAGCAACGGGCACAATCTGAAATAAAGGAAATTCCACTTAAACATATGAAAAACCTTCATATTGTGCATATGGTCAAATATTGGAACAGGTTGCCCAGGAAAGTCATGGGGTCTCCATCCTTGGAGATAAAAATAATCCTACTGGACAAGGTCCTGAGCAACCTGGTCTAGTTGACTCTGCTTTGAGGACAGGAGTTGACTAGATGATCTGCAAAAATTCCCACCAATTTCAACCATTTTGTATCATTTGCAATATTCAGCTCACTGAATTATCAGCACGGTTAGCATACAAAGCTCTATCTCACTCATCCCTCTGCTCTTTGCTCATGCTCAAACAAACAAACAAAAATTTCTAGGAATGTTCATGTCTAGTACATAGCTAACAGAACCTTTCTTCCCACAATATCTTTAGGCTGTTTTGTTGTGCAACCATACACTTAGCGTGCATGTCTAGAACAACTATTTGAGAAGAACATCCCTTTAGATTACATAGTGCTTTTAGCACTTTCATTTCTTCTGAGTAAACACAAGCACACTGGCAACTTTCTCTGGTACCACTAGTAAATAAAGAGATTACAAGTAGCACAAAAATTTCCTTTATGGTAAGAGATATCAGATGGCAAGTTCTTGGACAATACTTTTTGTTATTATTTTTAAGAGGGAGGAAGAGGAGGAAATTTATCAATAACAAGCAGTAACTGTTTCACTTCCTGAAGTGGCTAGGCTAGCATTCGTCTCTGAAAAATTTCCAACACATTACTTAGAACAAGCAAAATGACTCATCCACCAAATTCCCCAATCTGCTAGTAGTGTAAGTAAGTAAAAATCCTTTAGACTAACCCACCACTCTAGGGTAGATCAAAAGGTCATACATACACAAACAGTAACTGGAAAAAAGGGCATTGCTGTCAGGCTTTAACACGGCTTTAGAGAATTGATTTACAGTGAAGTCATGCTAGTCATTCTCAGAAAGACCTTGAGATTGTGCCAACACAAGTATTCTACTCTTACCACTTTTCTGCAAGACTTAGAACCCCCCCCCAAGAAAATATAAAAACCTACCTTCTCCATACCTCCTACACAAGTAACAAGATGAGAGATCTTGTCCACTTTTAGATTCTAACAATTATCTTTTTTCCTTCTCCCCCACCAAGATATATTTTTCTTGGCACACTTCTCCCTTTCCAACTGTTTCTTTCTCCTATTACCTTCTGCAGACTAAGCCAATATGCACAGACATTTGACGTGATCTTACAATAACATCACACAGAGTTAAAAGAATGCTGACACTAGCAACTGAGGTCCCCAAAGCAAATATACGGTTACTGCCACACAAGGGTATATGCTCTATTGTGAGAAAAAAGCTACTAAGCAGACACCAGCAATGTACAACTGATGTACTAAATAGGAATTGAAGACTGACAATAATGAAAAAAAAACAAACCCAAAGATAGCAAAAATTAATGAATAGTTCTCTCACCAGTTTCTGTGCTAGACTCAGACAAGATATTAAAATAGTGGACTGTAAAACGAATAAAGAAATTAACTAAAACCCTGTTTCCTAAATTAAAAAACTTTGCAGGTGTTGTAACACCCCTGTCTAAAATGTTTTCCATTACATGTATGTTTTTTGAGTGAGCTGCATCTTCTTCATCCAAGCCAGCACTTGGCTGCTTGATAATGTGTCTTCTGAAGAAGTCATTACACTTACAGATTTTTGCATTAGTTTTGGATCATCCCTGCCCTACCTGATTTGGAAGTCAAGGCAGATATGGAGAGATGGTAGGAAGAATCCTACAGCCTGGCCAGAATGCTCTAGGCTCTAGCTGTTCTGCATCACAGTCTCTAAAGATGCAGATACTCAGTCACAGTGCCTTCATTAACATAACTTCTAATAGCAGTCCTTGTGCCGAAAAACAAACTGCGAGTAAAAGTTTTATTTTTAACTGAAAAGTTCTTTGAAAATATTTAAGTCTTCCATAGCAAATCCCTGCCTGGGACATTTTCAGCACCTACAGCAGGTTCTTTAGACATGTAAATGCTAAGATTAGATGTAAATTAAGTGTTACCTATGATGGTTTTGATCAGGATTTGTTATGATTTCTTGCTGTTTTTGTCGTCATTAGGATCACGTTACATAAATTCCTTAGTAGCAGTGAAGAAAGAGTTATACCTATGAGTTTGTCATAATCCACGCCTTTAGCATTTGATGTCTGCACAGTCCAGGGGTCCACAAAATCCTCATCCTCTTCTTTAGTTGTACCATTGTTTATTGACATAAGATCTCTTGGAGGCAAGCCTGCCTGATAATCTTGTCCTGTTGTTGTTTTATATGACAGTTTTAATGATAATAGCATTCTCACTGCTGCATCAATTTCATCCTGAATAAAGGAAAACACACCTGTTTGACTTAACATACTTAAGATAGACAATTACATTAATGTCCTAACCTTTCAAAATTCTGCATCCATGCTTTGACTTGAATTGCATTATTCATAAACTCTGAGCCTTTATTTATATGTTTGCAACATCACTGCCAAAGGTAAAAGAAAAGCAAATAGCAGGTAACCATCTCCTAACTGGCAGAATTTAGAGCATCACCATTGCTTGCTTTTCAGAGGTAAACAAGCTTAACATTTTAAGCACAAATTTCTAAGATATTATCTAATTTACTCTACAATGCTTTTAGTGGCTCACCTTAATTTATTCATTACAATTCATTGACAGACTTGAAGACAAACTAGAACAAAAAGTTCTTCACAATTTTCATGGTTATGACCTTTTTAATACAAAGCTATTGTAACATCTCATGCAAGGAACAAATAGATTATCACTTTATTCAACTCCCAGTTTTCAAGGCTTACTCCTACAGGCAATACCCTAAGAGAACCCATATTAAAACTGACCTCTCTTTGCTGACATAGTGATGCCAGAATAGGGAACCTGAAACTAATGGCAAATTACTGAATTAAGGGAGATTAAGCAGGGACTGCCAGTACGGTTACAGGAGGACATATTTGCTAATGTGTACAACAATGCATGGAGAAAAAGAGAAACCAAGGAAGAATGCAAGTGATATAAATTTTACTTGAAACCCAAATACCTTGGATCCTGTCACATAGCATGGCAACTGGCTGAAGCAGACTTCTAAGCCTATGACTCTCTGTTCTTACTTCAGGTGTAAAAACTTTGCTCTTGCTAGTGACTACCTTGTTCCAGGTACATCCACAGTTCACAAAATGGACATAAATATTTTTTAACAAGATTTTTTTCTTACTGCAATACAAAATAGATCTCAGAACAATCATATTCTCCAGCACTTAAAGACAGACCTAACCTGAAAAAGCATGGGTTCAAAACATGAAATGGAAATACCTTTGGTGCTTTTCCTGCTTTCAGTGCTCTGACTTTCTCTCCTTGTTCAGTTACTCTTTCAAACAGCTGAAGTGGACTCAGAGATTCCAAATCACAGTTCGGACTATCAGCCATTTTGCCAGACTGCAAAAGATCTGTTTATTTACAGTTCAACTAAATTTAACGTCTTCTAATTTTTCAGCTTGTAGATTCAAAACAGCAGCAACAATAAGAAGAACTGTAGGGGAAAAAATAGTGTGTTTTATTATTTCGTTTACATCTTGAAGGTTAGATGAACAGAATAAGAATATGAAAACTATTGACCCCATACCTAATTCTATTCATATCAGATTGATAAATGTGGATACATTAACACAATGAGCTTCAGTTTCATACAGAAATGGACTGAGACTGACAAGAGTACCAAATAAATTTAGAGATCACTTTTAATGTTGTTTGTCTACGTATTTAACACCAGAACACCTTTTCAAAATCAAACTCCTGACAAAAGTAAAAGTAATGAAATATATGTATGATTCGGAGCATCTTGGAACAGTTGGTAGAGGTTATCCAATTTCTGATTAGTTAATGTTTTTGCACTACTTGATACCCTGTCAAATTCTGAATAATAATGAGATTTTTATAACGATCATATGGAATTCTGTCTTAATATATGTGATATAGTACTTCAGCCCAAAGAAAGATATAAAAAAGAAAAGCTTAGTCATCTTCTTTAATGCTTTCCTCCAGAGGTCATAAAATACACTGATGATTAGTGAGAAATGCTGCTTTCTAAAGAACAATCAATCCTTGAGTAAGCAATAGGCTGTGAATTAAAATGTACTGTTTCTCAGCAGTACATACAAAAAATAACCCAATAAGATGGCCGAGAATAACACTGCAGTCTTCCTATGTCCAACATATACCTTGATCACTGGAACTTCCCAGCACAGAGTATGCTCATGCTTCCACAAATGGGCTTCTCTCTCAGGCTAACATCTATTATGTTGTATACATTAACAATAACATCATCTGAAACTTTCTTAGCAGTCTATTAATTAACAGCAACCGAGACTTTGGAAAACTACAACTGCATAGTTTACAGTACACTAACACAGAAAGTACAGAAAGTTAAATAATGCTGTTAAAATGTTAAGTAAGCATATAGTTTCTGTTATCAAATGCATTAAAATAATTTTCATTCCACATCAGAAATATCTTGATCTTTGTCCCATCAGTTATAGTCTAAAATGTTATAAATAAGCTCTGCTGTACTTAATTTTAATGAATACACCAAACACCTTTTAGTAATTTCCAAGACAGGAGACCCTTATAACATGGATTGCATTGAATTAACTCATACTTTACTACATATGTCTCCCATAAAGGCGGCACAGCAATTCATGGTATCCCAGCAATTTCTCCCTCTAATTTTTCTAAAATTACCTGATAAATTGTCTTAAGATAATCTCTAACTGAAAAATGGAGTTTTATTTATGTCTAAGAAATCTGGTGAATCTGTTACCAATCTGCCATGAGTGAAAACTCATTTTAACTGCAAAGGCAGAATTCCTTATTTTAAGAAATCCTTATTTTCAAAAATTATTCATGCTCAGCAGGTCTCTGTACAAAATGATGAGATCTTTAGAAGTACATATGCTCTGAATCATTTTTTTGGTAAAAGTTCAAGCATCATGCTGTTTAAATATTCAGAACAGAGGATAAACAAGCATTAACTTGATATGGGAAGAGAGTTTTAAAAGCATTATGGTTCTGATTATAGTGAGCTTGCCATATTTACATAGAATAAGTGATAAAAATGGGAAAGGAGGACACCATCTGTCAGAAAAACAACATTGTAAGTGAAACTGCAACTACCTCAAATGAATCCATTTGGGATGAACATACCACAATAACAAGGTACACAGACAGCATACAAAGAATTATAAAAGAATTTCAGAAAACCTAAGGCTGTTAAAATGAGATAACAGAGCAGATCCTAATGACAAAAGTGAACTGAAGGAAAAGTAAATTTTCCATGAAAACTATCATTGCAACTTGGCCAGGGTTGTGAATTGCTGCCTCACAATCTGATGTGGTCGATTTATGCAATCACCCAAGCTATCATATAGCTTTTTTACTTGAGGAAGTGATGTCATCCTAATTCATAAGCTGATGCTTATTTTACATGCATTGTATTCAGACGTGACAGTGACAAATGCAATGCAAGTTGAAAGAGTAAATTAACTTCACGCTGAGGTGCAAATGGTGGTCTGTTGGAAACAGTGCATTTGCCCTAAGGATCCTCTGTCATGCCGTGCCCGTGCCCGTGCCCATGCCCGTGAAGGAAGAACTCTGTGCCCATGTCAAGTCCTACTGACTTGTAAAGGATTATGCCTCTTTGGAGAGATTTCCTAGCATATTATTGATCCATTGCTATGCATGAGGCATGAATACATATAGTTTACAAGATACATATGTAACTGAAGTGAATCATAAAAGCTGTTAATAAAAATACATGTTCATTTTGCTTCCTTTTCCCAGAATTAAAAAAGAAGAAACAAAAGCATATAATAGTTGCATTAGCTGTTCAGCAGTATTTCAAAGCCTTCCTTCTACAAAATAATCAGCCTAATCACAACCTTGGTTATATTTGCACTGTATATATTTAAACTGCCACTGTAAAAAGCCTTCACCCGCCTAGAAAACTTAAGAATGTTGCTTTGGTAACTTGCTGGTTACCAAAACTTATCTATCATTAAGGCTTTGTTTGTCAGACAGCTGCAATATTCCCAGATTTCAGCTTCAGTTGAATACCTTGAGAAAACTGAGACGTATATACATCCACCTGCTAATTTAATTTGCTTAGTCTATTAACACTGATATCATACTTAGATTATATAATTGACTAAAATAAGACTGACTAATGTGTTATCAGTAATACTTAAGTTTTTAACCTAATCTCGATCCCTGCAAGCTTGATTATTTGCAGTTTGACAGTGTTTTTTAAAGAGGTAATTTAAAGCATATCAAGCAATTCTCTGATGTATTCCTATAATTTAATTACATTCTTTTATTTGGATACTAGTGTTTTCCTCTTTTTCATGGTGTCACGGTTTCAGCTGGGATAGAGTTAATTTTCTTTCTGGTAGCTGGTATAGTGTTATGTCTTGGATTCAGTATGAGAACAATGTTGATAACACACTGATATTTTCAGTTGTTGCTAAGTAGCGTTTAGTCTAAAGTCAAGGATTTTTCAGCTTCTCATGCCCAGCCAGCAAGAAGGCTGAAGGGGCACAAGAGTTGGGAGGGGACACAGCCAGGGCAGCTGACCCAAACTGGCCAAAGGGGTATTCCATACCGCGTGATGTCATGCCCAGTATATAAACTGGGGGAGTTGGCCTGGGGGGATGGCTGCTGGGGAACTAACTGGGCATCGGTTGGCAAGTCGTGAGCAACTGCATTGTGCATCACTTGTTTTGTATATTCCAATCCTTTTTATTATTATTTTTATATTACTATTAATATTATTATATTTTATTATTATTGTTATTATTATTACTATTAGTTTCTTCCTTTCTGTTCTATTAAACTGTTCTTATCTCAACCCATGAGTTTTACTTGTTTTTTTCCAATTCTCTCCCCCCATGTCCCCTGGGTGGGGGGGGAAGTGAGTAAGCAGTTGTGTGGTGCTTAGTTACCAGCCGGGGTTAAACCACAACACATGGGCACAAGATATTTCACTGGAAAAGAAAGTATGCAGAGTAAATTCACATTAGAAAATGTTTATGAAGGTTAACACACGCTCTTTCTGTAGAAATATGCCAGTTATATTTACTAGCTTCAAATTCTACAAAATAGAAAAAGGTAAACAAGAATTATTCCTTGGTGTAGAACAACTTATGACTTGGTGTTTTCACTTGATTCCTAAATGTATATTCTTACTGATAGATTGCCTCGATTCACAAAGGCCGAAATGTCACAGCTAAGACTGAGCACGCATACTGGAGAGCAGTGAAAGAGAAAGACTTTTTAAAGAAAGTTTGGAATATTATGGATTTAAGCCAAGCATAGAATCCCAAATGAAGGTGCACTTTCATTAAGAAGTAGCAAAAGTAGCCTAGTCACTGCAACAAGAGATAAGAATATTACAATCATAGAACACAAAAGATATTGACTGCTACCTAAAACTTATCTCTATTTACCTCAGTACTGTCCTTATTTGCTGGAGGAATTCAAGCTAGGAATTCAGCAATATGGAACATAGGTCTTTATCTTTTGAAATTCATAAATGCAATTATGAACTGTTTGAAAGAAACATCTAGATATTCTATGTTTTATCATGACTTTTTTTCCTTGCTTTCTTATTGATTTTATGAAAACTAACAGTCCCACGCACATTAGATACTGTACGCAAACAGATTTGGAGGAAAAAAATGATACATGGGAACTTGAAAATGGACTACCAGGATATTTAGGACCAGAGTCTAAGATGAACTTAAAAGCCTGTTTCACAGCGTGAACTTGAAAGCCAAGAACTATGTGCATTTTCTATCTATGCAACGCATGGTAACTTGTAATGGGTACTGCGCTTGTGACTGTTTCAGAATATTAAATCGTCATGAGACGAGGCTCAAAAATAATCCTTGGCATTGGTATCAGAAAACTACTGTATTCTCCTCTCTATCCAACTGGATGACAGTCACAGATCTATGATCACTTTCCCTGGTTTGCTATCTGATTTGGTAAGTTAGAGACCTGAGGATTAAAGAACGGGGTTTCACATTATGTTAAGAAGAGCTCTTTCGTGACAAACATTGCATGAAGGTACATCAAGACTTCCAAAGACAACGGTAATACAAAAGTCCTGAAAAAATTTTCATGAACGAATGGAAGAATGAGAATGTAAGTTTGACAGCACTGATGTTCCTGAAAACTGTTTTGCCTCCTGGAAATAAACCAAAAAACGACCAGTGAAATTAAAGCAGGCAGTACGCACTCAGATGCTGCGTTAAACATGCCTTGAGAGGTACTCCAACATAGGCTGCATTTCATAGTTGACCTACCTTCCCAGTCACGGTAATCATCCATTTTTGTATGAAAATACAATAGAAGTATGCAAGACGATTCCTAGAGATAATAATATGACCACCCAACCGCTCTCATCTGAAGAAAGTCCAATATGACTCTTCACTATACTACAGCCGTTAAGAGCTAAACTCTTGTGCGGGAACGGCCACGCATAAAATTAACCAGCAGGCTAATGTTTCTAGCCCTGCAATGCTTCCCCACCGCACGCCTGCCCGGCCAAGGCAAAGGCACCCACCACCTTTGCCCTCCCGGGGCTGGGCCCCATCTTCCAGCGACCAGGACGGCCCCTCCCACTCCCCCCTTCTCAGGGAAAAGGGCTTTTTCTGTTGACGCATTGGCGATGGAGCCACGGGGGCTGCGGCCCCGCAGGGAGTGGAGGAAAAAGCCCTCAAGCGCCCCGTCTCACAGAGGGAGGGATGGAGGGAGGGAATGCGCCCAGCAGAGACCCCCCACCCCACCTCCCAGCGCCGCCCACGGGGGCCGCAACAACCCCCCAGCAAGCCCCTCTCCCACCCGCCGGGGTCTCTCACCGAGGCCGCATCCCCGGCCCGGCCGTGACCGACCTACCCGGCTCGGCTCTCCCTACCGCTCCTCAGTCACTGCCATTGCATCACCTTCCAACCGGCACGTCACTCACGACTCCCGGCTGGGAAACGCATCCCCCCGGAACAATTGCTTCCCACTGTCCTCCCGCCCCCCACAGTCACCACCTCAACCAACCTCCCTCCGCATCGCCCGCAGCGGCGGGAGAAGGGCTCGTACGCTCCCAGCGAGCCGCGGCCTGACCCCTGCCCTTCCCAACACGCCGCCCCTGCGGAAGGGCGGTGATACGCGGAACGGCTTGAGCGGGGCGCCTTGTTTCCACCCGGCGCACTTTTAAAGCCGGAACCGCCGCGGGTCGGCGAGTGAGTTCCGGGCCGCGCTGCAGTCGGCTGCTGTGGGGTGCAGGTACCGGCGGCGCGGGGCGGGCTCCGGGGGAGAGGAGAAGGAGACGGCCTGGGTGCTCTGGCGGCGGGTTGGGGGTCGTTCTTCCCCCTCTCCCCGGGGCTGCCGGGCGTTAGGAGCGAGGAAGTGGCCCCGGGGAGGCGGCTGCGCCTCTCGTCCGACGGCGGCCGGGCCCGTGCCCCGAGCGGCCGGGCCCGTGCCCCGAGCGGCCGGCAGTGCCGGTCTCGGCTTCCACGTCGTGCCTCTGTGGGCGTTTGCGGTCCCTTAGCGGGCCTGGGGCCTTGTGCGTGCTGACCCGAACGCTCTTCGGTTTAGTGCGATAAATCGGTCGTGTGGAAATGAAAAAAAAAAAACCCCAAACTCTATGAGCTTCCCTCTTGGCTCTGTACGTTGTAAGTCATACTGTTAATAAATTCACAGTCTAGTTGCAGTATGCTTCCAATGAGGGACGTTGTGGCTTCCCCCCGCCCCGTTTTTCTTTAGTTAGGGCAGCATAAGAAACTTCGGGGTGCTGTTTCTTTGAAAACAGCAGTGGAATGGAAAGTCTTAAGACGAGAGAGATGCTTTGCTTTTACAAAAATACTAATGCTTACGGGTGGTGTGTGTGATGGGTTGGATTTATGGTGACCAAATGTAATGGGACAGTTTCTTTCCAACATCCCACAGGAAGCTTTTATAACCTGGTGTGTGCAAGGTACCATCTTGCACTTACCTCTAATCTCAGCCTAAATTTTTTTGTGTTAAAACAAAATAAAGTAACATTGAAGGTCTATGCCAATCCACTTGTGTATCTTCTTTTATAGCTTTCAGCCAGAGGTCAGCTTCGTACTGTATTTGTTCTTTGAACGTGATGCATTTTGGCTGGGGCCTGTTTTCAACCCTGCAATACAAACACTAACCACTTGTTGCAATTATTGAAGTGCAGTCCTTCAAAGTTACTATTTATTTGATAAGAGGTTTCAATTTACAGCTAAAACCTTCAATTTACTGTTTTTGAATTGAATTGTTAGTTAAGTTTTCCTGAAACACTACTTAATTTTTTTCCTTGGCACTGTTTATGCTGTTTTAATAAACGAGGCTGTATTATTAAAAAGAACTTTTTCTTGCTCTTAGTTGCTGTCACTTACAGCTGTCATAAACTTCAGGTAAAGACAAAATGTCCTCTAGAGGGAGATCTTGATGCTTTTATGTGCTAAAATGTTGGTCACCTTGTTCCAGTTAGACGTCTTGATCACTTATCTTGGAAAGGATCTGTGATGATGAATGTGTATGTCTTAATAGGAACCTGTCTTCTGGATCTGCGTTTGGAAATTTCGTTACAGACTACAGACTGTAGCCTGTAATGTAACACTTCCGTAGGTTAAAGGAAACATGCTTGTTTTAGTTCAAATAGATCTACTTCTGAAGTTAAATGAGTAATCTTTACAAGTTCCAGAGTACTGTTCCCGCAGTACTATTTGTAGGACCTACGTTTCTGGCATCAATTCTGCAAAGGCTTGGGTAGATACTGACTTTTGTACAACGTTCTCATTTTAATCAAGATGCTTTTGAGGGTGGTTTATTCACTGACCTAAACCAAGAATTTCAGCAGCTCATCTGAAAGTGTTGTGGGTTAAATCACTTTAGCATAATGAGTGCTAACAACTGGACAAGGAAACAAAAAAAAAAAAAGTCCCATTTAATCAATCTTAGCAATTGAAGGGTAGCAGTACTTTTCTACTATAAACAGCAGAGATTGAAAGATTATTTTTGCAGAGACATCAATTGTTTGAATGTAAACCCTATACTCCACATGCTCCATCCAAATTGTTGGAAGAAGCTTGGTGGGATTGTTATGGTGATGAGTTATTCAGCATGTTACATATGCAGTCTCAGTGTGAGATTTCTTTCTCACAGACACTTTGAAAAAGTTTATTCCACAGCAAACAAGGCATCTGTGCTTTTATTTTTCTGTAAGTAAGTGCAAATGATGAATTCAGCATAGCTTCTGGCCTAAGCCTGTTCTGTAAAACTAAAGGCTGTGTGGAACTTGCTCTGTGGATATAGCTGGAAGATTTCCTCATACTGCAAGACTGCTGAATGGGTCAAAAATGCATTTACTTTTTTAGTTGCCAGTTGAACCCCTTCATACTTCTTTCAAGTCATCTGTACTGTTAAGAAATAGATACTGTTAGACTGACTCCAAAATAGTTGGTTTTGTATTCTTATAAATGTACATACCAAACCGCTACATAATTAATTACCCTTGTGTGGGGGGGGTGGGGGGGAAGTGCTACTGCAAGTAAGGTTAAAGTAATTTGCAGTACTTATGTTGCAAGTTTGTTTTCCTTTTCATACTCATTTTCATTGTTTTCTGGTATGCAAATGCATCTCTGCAGTACATTAAAAATGTATGTGAAGTGCTTGGAGGCAAATGGTGTTGCGGAATTGAATGTACAGATGTGTTATAATAGAGGAATAAATTCCATTAATAAACAGGAATAAAAGTTACAGGTTTTTTATTAAGAATAGCATATTTATATCCTTAAGTTACTCAAATTGTAGACTCTGTAATAAATTGTGCTCTGAATAATCAATTCTTTATTCTAGATCATAATTTTGGAGGATTCCAGCACTGAGATTTCTGGAGTCTGCTGTGTCTAGCCTTAATGAGTTCGTCACTGGTTGCTTATGATGATTCAGACTCTGAGACAGAAACTGAAAAGGCTGAAGTCCCCAATACTTCTAGCAGACAAACAAACCGTCCAAGTTCATCTGTGAATCGTGTTCAGTACTCTGCACCTGGTAGTTTGGGTACAAAATCTACCTATGAAATGCAGCCCACTGAGAACACTGACAGTTCTGGCACAAGCACTGTTTGTGAAGATCCCCCTGAGCACTATGCACAGAATAATAACACTGATTCGATATCTCCTCATTGTAGGAGAGCATACTCTGGCCATACTGCATTATGTATGTCCTACAAAAACTATGAACAGACATCAAGCTCTTCAACAAACTCTGGAAATGGCATTTCCCAGAAGAGAATACATAAAGACAGTACTACTGCCATAAAAGGAATTAGACCATATATCCCTAAAAGATTGCGTCAAGAAAATTCCAGTATGCCTGAAAAAAAAGAATCTGTTCAGAGAGATAGCTCAGATTGTGATGTTAAGCTGGGCATATCAGGAGAGCAGACTTCGAGAAAGATCTCTGAATTAATTAAGCCATATTTGGGATCCAAATATAAATTAACTGAAGTCCCCAAAAGCTTAATATTTTACATGTCTAAACACAGTGGCCCTGTTAATGAAATCCAGTGGTGTCCTGTTCGAGAACAAAGTCACATGCTTCTCTCGGCTTCTATGGATAAAACAGTAAAGGTAATGTAGAACAAGATGCTTTGCAGACCAGTCATCAGACTTAAAAATACTGTATTAAATAATGATCTTCTGGGAATAACATCCTTGCTTGTGTGTGTTTAACGGTTCCAGTGTATTCAGAATTCGAGGAGATGCTTTGCAATACAAGACCCTGTTATGAACTTGCAGCCTAAGCCTTCACTAGACCTATAGTCAGTAGTTCTGTTATTTTGGAATGTGTTTTTTTTGTTTGTTTGTTTTTTTTTTTTTTTATATTGGACATTGCAGTGTTTTAGATCTTAAGAAGTTAGATTTCTAGTACATAATTTCTCGTTATCTGTATTAAGGTTAGGTTTTCCTTATGGCCATTGTGACATTAAAAAGTAGGAAATAAGCACTATGGTCTGGGTACAGATTCTGCCTTAAGTCATTAAGCAACTGACTGCCAATACTGTAATAATATTTTGATGAACTTTACCTTTCTGACAGGCCTAAGTGACTACTGGTGGAGGAGGTATGTCAGGTCAGATGGATTTTTCTTCTGAACTAATGTGGCAGGTCTTGTATCCCTGAAAGGTGTCCTGTCGTGATCTAAGGAGTATTCCCACTTTAATTTGGTTTCAAGGGTTATTTGCTCAATATTTAAAGTGTATTTTCCTTCTAGCTTTAGTGAATTTGGCTTCAGTTCTTTGTTTGTTATTTTAGTCAGTCCGATGAGTCATGCTTTTATTTTAACAATGGTTAATAAAAATATTTTCTGTGTATGCTTTTCCAGATGTAGGGCTAATGCTCCCTGTGGGTTCAAATAATAGTCTTCCAAAGTGGATTTACATAGGAACATAGTTTTGATAAGAGAGCATAGAAAGTGTCCTTTTTGGTGGAAAGCATGCTTTATTGTATCTAACATGTATTTAACATAGTAGGTACAATTATTTTAAAACTTGTTCTAAAATTTAGGGCTTTTAAGTAAATACTAGTAAGTAAAGAGGCAAGAACACCACCCTCTGTATCAGCATACTTCTAAAACCAAAGGAGAGGAGGGAACTTTAAAAATGAATTTGTGTTTTGATTCCATGTAGGAAAAAATATTCTTAAATGCTCTTATTAAAATTAGGGTGGTTTTTGTGGTTTTTTTTTTTTTTTACTCTTGCTGTTTTAATTCGTAGTGGAGAACTGAGTTTCATTTAGTTTGGCTTTTGTATGATTTTTCTTATCTTAGAATTTCTTTTTTTCTTTTCTTTCCTCTTTCCCCATTTTTGCCATGGGGTCCTGTGAAATATGTGCTGACTTTGTGTCTTTGAAGCAGTGATGTTCTTGAATCTTGGACAGAGTTTCTGCTTTTTTCTCTTTTATGTCTATTAAAGCACTGGTGCTCACAGAAGAGAAAACCTCAGATCTATAGCATAAATAAAATTTACTCCTCTCAATTGCTTATCTTTTATTCTCTTAAGTTATAATAACTTCACTGGTTCTGTAGTCAACATAACCTATCACACCATCAAAATCTGAATACTTTGAACTGTGAGTGATTCCTCCTTTATTTTCTTTCCATTGCTTTTTTTACATCTTTGTCTTAAAGATTATATGAAGGAAAAAAGTACCTTGTATTTTCTTTGCAAGTGTCCTTTAATATATTTAATAAGTTAAATCTTGGCTGCTACATGAAGAACAGACTTAGAAGGAAAAGACTAAGATAAACAAAAAGTGCAGGTGGATGTTTTTGGTAAGCAGCAATTTAAATTTGGATTGTACAAAACTATATGCACCTCGGACTTCAGTGTGTCTGAATTTGACTTTTTGTCTTAAACTGTCACACCATATGCTTAATGTTTGTTTACTATCCCAGAGCCTCATTTTACTGATAAGTGAAATTATGTTTGTGTTAAATTTGGTAAAACAATCTAAAATCAAAGTTGTCATTGCAATGTAAAATTATTAAAAAGTGGAAATAATAGCCTGTCTGTTTTGTCTTCTAAGCAGAAAGGAAGATTACTTTATTTTTCTAAGGTAGTGTTACCACCCCTGATTGGAAGCAGTCTTTAACAGTAAAGCTGGTTTTTGAAGACATCTAATTGCTTTAGGTGCCCCAAACCATGGAAATTCATATAAATAAGAGTATGTTAAAGTTGGCAACACTTCAGAGCATGCAAGTCTATAACACTAATAAAGTAATAATGTGACTGTTACAAGGTATATTAAAACACACTTCCGTATTTTGGAAGGTAGCCTGTAGAGAAATACCTATGAATGCTTCTTGCTGTTATTTCTTAATGAAGTCGAAGACTAACAGTATGAACAGCAGCATCTTTAAAGTTTGCACCTTTACAGAAGTACCTTTCAGGCCAGCAGAGGGCACAGTTAGATTAAGTATTGACGTGATGTTATAAACTAATTTCACTAACTTTCTAGGGTCATGAGCCCATAAATCTCTAATGACTATCACAGCAGTAGTTTATCTTCTGGGGATTTTTTGGCTGTCTACCATTGCCTGAAGTTCTCCATTTTCTGGTAGAAGTATAAAACAACTGATTGAAAATGCAGATGCAGTTGTAGGTGTGTTATTTTTTTTCCAATCCTGTACCTTCGCACAGCTTACCTTTTTTGTTGTTTTCTTCCAAAAACAGCTGCTTGGAATTGCTAGTTTAAATCCGGGCAGTAGAAGTGTGTCCTCTCTCCCTTTAATGGGAATATGCAGACACTCAGGATATTTGCAGTATTTACTTTCAACATCC
The DNA here is from genome assembly GCF_964188355.1 of Buteo buteo. Classification (NCBI taxonomy): domain Eukaryota; kingdom Metazoa; phylum Chordata; class Aves; order Accipitriformes; family Accipitridae; genus Buteo; species Buteo buteo. Next base: position 13,993,183 of record NC_134176.1, on the reverse strand, counting down.
GATTCAGATAAAACTCAAAGCACAGTTAGAAGCCTAAAATCTCTGTATGATCAGAGAGAGTAGGCAATCCAGAGCTTCAAAACTCTGTAATTTCAGTTAGTCATTTGAATAACTGTGACTGAATATTTTTATGTGTAAATATCTTGGATTCAGTCCTTGCAGTCAGCCTATGCATTAAGATATTTATCTTTTGAAGAGTCCAGTATTAGGGGAGATAGAGTAAGAGTTCTGTATACGCAGATTTAACTGATTGTGGTAGTTTGTTGTGCTTAAATCAAAAGATCTATAGTTGTATGCTATTTTTGTACCATTTAGCCAAACAGTTTTGCATCTTTTATCTGTTCTTATGTGCTTAAATATTTTTCTCTTAAATTTTTCATCAGAAACTAAGAATTTTCCTTTCTGGGAAACTTTTTGCATGGAGAAGGAAAAAATACTTGGTTTAGTTATCTTAATTTAGTGATCTTAATTTCTTTATTGCCATCTAAATTACTACGACCAGATCAGCCATATCACACAGGTATATATCTAAAATGTATATATAGAACTGATTATGTAGTTTCTTACTTTTTAAGTGTGCGTATGTATCCTGTTTAAATCAGGCGAAAAGAACAGTCTTCCATTTATGTTCTCCCAGATTAACCAATGTGCACTTTACCATCTCCTTTATAAATCAGTAAGTCATACTAAAGTGTTTGCAATAAATGAGTTGATGTTTTCAGTTTGTGTTGACTGAAGAATAGCCTAGTGTCAGGAAAGTTCATCTGAAACAGTTTGTATAAATATCTTGCGTATTAAGGAAGGAATGCACTGTTTTAGAGGATATTATATTTTTCATTAAAAGTATTTGCTATTAATTTTTTGTGTATGGCTGCATTTAAAAAAAACAAAACCAAACCCCAAACAGTTGTCAAGTGGTACAGTTGAAAAAAATCAGTTATCGGCTCAGGGGTGTGATTCTCTAGAGTAACACTTTTACCAGCAGATGGGGCTCCTCAGCATCTTCGAAAGGAATGGTAACTAAACTGTGGCTGTGAAGACTGGAAGACTGTAATGTTTGCCTCCATGTTGTACGTCGAAAGACCAAAATTAAAAGTTTATGCATGTGTTGCAAAACGTATAAGAAAACTTCAGAGAGACCTGGAAGTAAGATAAAGCTTCAAATGGGAAGTGATATGTATTGCAGATTAATTACCCACAGTTCTTCAAATCTGGAGCATTACTCGAAGAATATTTCATGCTAAATTTTAAATTATAAGGACTGGGAGGGGGGAGCTTAGATTTAGGCTTTGGCAAGTCTTTTGCCCTCTATTTTCTTAGAATTTTGAGCTTCCCCTTTGGAAGGGGAAACTGATAGTACTTCCAGCCTAGGTAACTGGAAAAAAGGGCAGGAAACCTGATTCAAGTTAGGGAAAGTACTGGTGGGAGCTCTTACTGTGGCAGTGCTCTTCTTCACTACACATTCTACCTGTATTATAAGTGGCTTGTGTTTCTAGTTTAAGTATGTATTTTAAGGATTGTGAAACATGATTGAATTGATTAAATTTGTTTTCTTTGGATACACTTCTTCTCTACCTTCTCTTTGAATAGCTGCTGTAAATGAAATTTAGGCTGCTACTGCCATTTTGGTTTTGCCTACTTAAACACTGAAATAGTGTTTGTGATTTTTAATATCTTGTCTAGTGTTTTTTGCAACATTTTGAGACTCAACACTGTTATTAAAGGTGCCTAGTTTCCATAGTATGGATATTCAACACTTCCTGAACATCAGACCTTGTTTAGGTATTTCTGGTTTAGAACCTCAAATACAGAATCCAAAATCACAGGTTACCATTGCATACAGCTGTTTGCCTTAGGTAGCAGGGTAGAAAAAATGTCTCTTGAAAGACATGTTTACCAACTGCAGAAACCACTATACTGCATCCGCTTTGTTAGTCTCTTTTGTTTGGAGGACCTTGTAATTACATAGATCTAGAGATGTAAACATTTTCACTAGTTACTGATGCTGGACTTAGCTTTTTAACAATTGTTCATAACTGCAAGCCTCCCATACCATTATTCTGTATTTCCTATTTTGTCTTAAAATTAACTCAAGGTAACGTCTTTATATAATCATCTGTAAACTTTTAATTCTCTGTTCCTGGTTTTCTGTGTAGAGCATCACAGCAGGTATTCCATTTGTTGCAAAGTATTTCTTCATTTTCAGCACTTTCACCCTCCATTGATGGAACAGGATCAAGGAAAGAAAGTACTGTGATTCTTCGGTATGCAAGATGTGTATTTATAGCACTTTGATGGGATGACTTGTAACACGTTGTTGGAAGTTTTTCTTATGCATTTTGTTCTCTACTTGCCTAGTTGAACTGTATATCCATGTAGTCACAGCTGAATCTACACGAGGAAAGTAAAAGTTTTTAATAATGTCAGCCCATTGAACAGAGACGTTGCCTACTTCTCATGATTAAGAACACAAAACCAGCCTTACTTGTTCAGACCAAGGCTCTGTCTAGCCCAGTGGTCAGTCTCTAGTAGGGTTTGTAAGTAAATGCCTAGAGAAGAAGAACAAGTCAGAGGTTTATGGTGCCTTTAAGACCTCTTCTGGTCTCTGCTTGTTTTCAAGTCAGGGGATTTCTGAGCTCCAAAGTAGTTCGTCTTTGTAACTTGCTACCTCAAGAGATCTCCTCCAGATACTTCTCTAGTCTTAGGAGAGTCTCTTGTGATCATTAGATCTAGAGTGGTATATTACTCATACTGGTCAAATTTAATGTACGGATTTTGCTTCCTGGAGTGTATCAAGTACTACAAGAAATATGATTTTTGTTCATATTTTCGAAACCTTTAATTCTTTTGTAGTTGTGTGTTAGGAGAAAGATAGCATAGTAGTATATTCCAGGAAGTTGTTATTCTTGATCCTGTTGTATTGGACTGAAAGTGCTGGAATATTATAGCCTCCATTCATCCATATAATGTGTGTAGCACTGATGGTAGCAATACAGATGTCCTGGATACCACCGTTACCCTGCCTCAGAGTAACAAACTCTAACGTTTCTGTTTTCAACCATTCTGCACACAATTCACTTGAACTAGGCAGTGTTTCTTGTTCTGTCACATGCATGCCTGTTTATGACGGAATGAATTTAAGCTGCCAGCATATTTCCTATAAACTCACACGTAGCTGTCAGATGGCTATAGTCCTGTCACTGCTGAGCTAGATTCAAACTGTTCACTAAGCAGTATTGGGTATCGTGCTGCTAGGACCCCAAGTATTGCAATTCTTAGATTCATTTTAAAAATCTAATTGTGGCAATGCTCCTTTAACTGTAGCTGATGCGCAAGATGAAAATTTGGGGAATTGTCCTATTTAAAACATATATTCCACTTGAACTAAAATGTTTTAAAAAAGATATCTCTGATGTTTGTACACTTTTAATACTGTGTTTTAAAAATAATAAGAAGTTCTCCCCATTATCTTGGAAGTGGCAAGGAAACACTCATATTCTGGAGATTGTGTGCTGCTTACCTAGCTGTGTGAAAACATGGTCATTTTCTTGTTGAAGAGGCTATTGTTGAAGAGGCTACTAAATAGGCTATTCTGAAATACTGAAGCTGACTTTTCTTTATGATGCCTTGTTCTGACCTTCTTCCTTTATCTGTTTAGAACTATGTATATTTTTTCCAAGGACTTTAAGCTTGCTGATTATTAAGATGGAAGTACACTTATTTGACAGATATATGCATAGTAATGCCACTTTCCTGAGTGCTGAAAGGGCTTCTTTGTATACCTTGATCTTTTTCTAACAAAATTATTTCATCCACTTCAATGAGAAGTATTCTCCATAATGCTTATTTTGTAAGAAAAGGAACATCATGCAGGAAGGAATGTGCTTGACCATCAATGAAAGCTTCTGACTGTGCTTATGCCTAGATGATAATACAGGTCAGGATCTAATAGCTCTCTCTCTCACACAATTGTTCTGCAAAAGCCGTTAACACAAGTCAGCAAAGAACAGTTCATGAATGCAGTTGATTTTGGTCTCTTCATCCCAAAGGTATGTGTGGGTAAGGGTTGTTCCACATTTGGTATGTTAATACCTAGCACTGTTACATAGAGATGTATTTTTTTAATTATTTTCTTGTTTCCAGCAATGCTGTTGTCAAGGAAACAGAAATCCTTGTAATGCCTTTGTTCACATTCTCCAAATCCACAGCTGGAGATGACTTGTATAGTTTTTATTATGTTCTTAGTAGTTGACACACTCTTGTGCCTCAAAGGGTTTTTTCAAAGAAGTATGTTTCTTTGAGTATAAATAGCACCATCCTGATGTCTACGCTGTTTGATAGGCCATTGTTTTCTTTGCTTCCTCACTAATAAGAACTAAATTCAGTGCTGCTTTGGATTAGAATTTATCTTAACGCTTGTGTGAAAACTGACATTTAAAAAAAAGGGGCAAAAATGCAGTGAACCTCTTGGCTTCTGGGTTCGGTTTTCAGCTCTGTAGGGGCATTAGTTTTTCTTTACACTTGGAAATGTCTCCTGAATTAGGATCTCCTTAAATAATACTGGAGTAGTACCCCACGTGGTCTTGCAAAGCATTTTTGACTGCATTATGGCCATGTTAGAGGATGTGGCAGTGGGGGAGAAGAGCGGGAAAAGATGGGTATTTCGTGCATGGCACAACTAATATGCCTATGTTTCCCCCCAGAATGGGCAATTAGTTAAAGAAAAATTCAGAAAATAAAGTTCTTCCAAGAGCAGTAGCGTTAATGCAGCCTGGCTGTGTCTTGAGACTGGCTGGCTGTAGATCCTTTTCAACTTCTCTTTCCTTTGGGGCTTCTGCAGCGTCTTTCCCTTTTATTCAGCTGCTTAGATTGATTGAGTCTTGAGAGGCAAATACTGAGACCTCTGTGAAATTTGGTTGATGTTGACCAATAGGTGCAAAGTGGCCGCAGGCGAGATGGACGGGGGACATGGCTGTTGTGGCAGTGTTATTTCACAAACCTTTCTGCAGAAATCCAAAAGGATGGATAGTGACTTTTGGATGTCCTTAACAATGACATGGAAGAAAGGATTCTGTTTTTTCATGTTACCTAAAAAAGTTTTGGTTACTTGTGTCATTACTTAGAGAAATATCAAGAATATTAAGTGTTTATCTGACTTTTTTCATAAAAACCCATCTGTCCTGAATGGCTCAGTTCTGCACTTCCTTTATACTGAGAACTCTTCCAGCTGTTTACTAAGTGCCTCTGAAGTAGCCTGTAGTAGAGAAATAAGCAACCTTGTCCTCCTGCAAGCACAGCCAGCCTACTAGGGAAGAAAAAGTCAGGGCTAGGGATGTCAATGAAGTAGTGTCTCTAATGAAGCTTAACTAATAATATCATAAATTAAGCCCTCCAATTATGAGTAGGATCTGTGTGGGCAGCTGCTGTGCAGTCTAATGTCAGAATGTCACCTGAGGTGGGAGAAATGTATGGTGGTGTCATCCCCCTTCTGGATGCTTCAGTAAGATTGCTGGTGAAAAAGTCAAGATTTTGGTGCTTGAAAAAAATTGAGCTAGAGTAGTTTTAAGTTCTTAAATGACTGCAATACATTATGGGAGTATCTCAATTTTTTTTAACAGTTGAGAAATTCTGAATATTTTTGCTGTTTAAAAATATAAATAACACCAGTCTAACTTTGCTTCTTTTCTAGAAGTCTAGCTTTATAGATGCATCTTGCGTACTGCTATATATTTTTTTTAAAAATAAATCTGCTAAGAAAGCTACAAGGCATCAATTGTGACTTCGATTCTTTACCTCTCTTGGTCTGTTGATGTTGTCAAGGAAACAAATTTTTGAGAAACTTTGCTCTACTTTTCCAGGTTCTATAGAGAGGTTACTTGTGTAGGATTTATCCAGCATCAGGAGTAGAAACAGTTTTCCTGAAGTTTCTATTCTTTTCAGTATGTTCATGTCCTTGCTTTTTTTAAGCAGATTTTATTTCTAACATGTGTGAAATAGCTGCATCTTTAAGGTCATAATATCAGTGAAGGTACCAAAGATTGTTGACACTTGATCTTTAGATAAGTCTGATAGAAAGAACTTTAATGACATTTTGCTATATATTTATGCTATAAAGACAACTGTTAGTTATAGATTCCTTTTAAATTAAAGGGCAAGGAAACATTAAAAAAACTCTTGTTCTTTAGAGAAGTTGCTTCGCTGCTATGGAACTAATGACTTACTCTCCTTTATCATACATATCATGTTTCATTGCAGTAATCGTCCCTCTTCAAAGAAAAAGTATTTTGTGGCTAGTCTGGAACTGTGTTTGATTTGTCTTCCAGTACGTATCTGCTGGCTGACTGGCTGGTTAGGATATTAAGATTGAGCTTTACCTTCAATGTGCTTGTGGAGGCTTTTTATTTATTTAATTTAAATTAAACCTGCTGATTTTCTTCTAGGGCACATCTAAAAATGTAGTTATAGAAACTTCAACCTTTCTCAAATGTTTCAGTGGGTTAATGGATTAAAGATATTGTGCATGACAGATAGTAAAGACTGCATGTGCTTGTATGTTGTGCATGTGCCAGCTGTGTAACACCTTGCTTTCTGAAGTCAGATTTTGGAATTTGTCCTGTTCTCTAGTCTTCTTGTCTTTTTCCAGATTATACATTACTCATTAAAAGAATTTTTCTCATTCTGAACATTGTGACTAGTGGCTGGAATTGTATATTGTTATATAATGAGGAAGAGACACAGCTGGTTCTCTATAGAAAGGATGGCTGTTAGGGATGCAGGTGGTTAGGGATGACATAGTCATTACAAACATGTTAAAGCTCGGCAAATATGTTAAAGCTAGCACTATGTTAACAATGCAAAAGAAATGAAAATTAATTAGATAGTTCAATCTTACTCTGCTTGCTAGTATTGAAATAGCACTAGTTATGAATGTCCTCATTACCAGCAAAACACATAGCTGCTTGACATGATAGTTTATTTTCATAATTAAATACTTAGTTCTGCTCATCTTTAAGACTGGGTTATATCACTGACATCAGTGGGTTTAAGATTGCATCTATATTTTCCATAGCCTAGGGTTTTTCATCTTTTGGGGTTATTTTGCAGTTATGAACATTCTCAATAGCCTTGGGAATAATAAACAATTTATTTTTTAGTTGAAAGAATGAAGAGTTGTAAAGAAAATGTTACTCAGCCAGGCTTACTGATAAATGAATGCAAGATTCATTAAAGCTCAGCTTTTCAGATAGCTGTTCTGAATCACTAACTGTATACTGCCCCTTAAGTTAGATATTATTTCAAATCAGTGTGGGCAATAAGGCTGCAATAACTACTTCTTAAAATAAGCAAGCCACCTGGTCAATGTTGGGAATGGGACAGAATTTGCTCATAAATTTGGATTAGGTTATTTCTTACAGATAGAAATTTGTCCTGAAGTCCAACTGTTTACCATTATTTTTAGAACTGTGATAGCAATGTGTTACTCTGTGCTATTGCACAAATACTGCCAGTCGTGCACCCGCTCACAGTGTATCTGGCTGCGTTGTGTTGTAGAACAGCTGCCGCTCATCTGATGGTGAGGTCGGCGGAGGTTGTCCATAGCTGTTGTCCCTCCTGTGTCAAGTTCTCCCAGTGGATATGTGTAAGAATGGGACAGCTTAAATTGCTCCTCTTAATTTCTTGTGTTTGTACTTATTTGTTTTATTGACTGTATTAATAGAAGAGATGGTTATCTGATTTTATATATGTACATATATCATCATAAAGCTGTAAAGCATGATTGGCCTTAGCTGATTCATGATTTTATGTTAAAAAAGTATTGTAATATTGAAGTACAGTACGAATAGATATGTTTTGAATTTTGATAGCCACTGTTTAACTGAAGCTTAAGGGAAAAAAACCCAAACATGTTCAAAGATTTGGTCAGTGTTTGTTTTCTCCCTCCTGCTTTCAGAAATAAGTCATAGGTCAACAGCAAATAGATATACATTGTTTCAGAAGCTGGGGAGTACAGTTGCTAAGACTGTACTTCTGTTCTGAATAGAACAGTGTTTCTTACTGTAGTAGTGGATGTTCAAAATCTGTAGGATGCAAATATCTGTGGGATACGTTTTCGTGAACATATCTATCCAGTCCTCAGTTACCTGTAGGAATTGAGGACAATTAAGACAATTTGCCTTCAAAGTGCTATAAGTCTGAAATTGAGGTGTTTAACACTTATGAGGAATCCCCACTTTTAATAGAGCATAAATATACGTGACTTGGAGAAATCATTGTTGCAAATGAGTATGATACGTGTAGGTGAAGGGAAAATCAGATTATTCAATAAATGGCTGTAGAAATTTAGCTAATTATCTACTGGGGATTTGTAATACATTTGAAGTTCTTCTCCTTTGCCTGCTGGTAAAATATTGATTGCTTAACTGTTTTTTGGGCACAAATAGTAACTACTAGTAACCACTAATGTGATTGTGCTTTTAGGTGTTCTGAACACATTTATATCATTGTTAACACACTACTGTTACACTGTGAATTTGATGAGAAACTGCCAAATTTATGCCATATTATTCTTCTCCCATATAGGTTCAGCAATAGAAAATTTAGTGGTTTTAAAGTAATTCTGTCATTATATGTTGGTTTCTCTTGAATTACTTGAATATGTGCATCAAACTTCTCTGTTTTAACCATGTCATCCCAAATATGCCTAATACAGTGTATGAAGTAGATAATTTATCTGAAGTAAATCTTTGTGTATTCTTTTTCTTAAGCCAAAATTTTAGTATATGTAGTATACAACTGGGGTGGGGATTCAAGTATCTTTGCCATATTTGGCTTCACCTTCTGCTAAAGTAATTCCAGTTTTTCATATTGCACAACAAACCATAGCTTAAATCACTAACTGATTTATAATTGTATCGTAACTTCTTTTCATTTCTTCATTTTCCAGGAGCTTACCATTTGAGGTACATCCACAGCCATATTAGCTGTATTACAATGATTAGTCACAAAACACTTAAAGGTTAACTGCAAAATAGCTGGGAATTCTTCCCTTTATTTTGGTGTGTGTGGGAAGTTACTTCTCCTGCACTGTCTGCCCATCATGAATGTACAATTGTTATTTTGTAGGTTCAGAAAAACTAGTCATGCTCATAACTTTTAGCTGGCTGAAAATGTGATCTGTGAGCATCTTCCTTAGAGTCAATGGTTTATGGAGAATTTGTGATTTGCTTCAGGTGTGATTATCTCAGAATCCTTCTGCAAAATAAAGAACATACTACATTGAAAGATGGCAACTGATGGCAGAAACACTTTGCTGTTGGAAGAATAGAGTTACTGGTTAGCAATGATTTTAAGTATCCTTTACTATATATATATACACACTTACTTACAAATTGCCTTTTTTTGTGAGCTTTACTTGTAAGGGTTGCCTGTCTTCAGAGTGAAAAATAATTTTTTTTATTTATAGGTGGTTCTCTTATTTTTCTTTCTTTCTTTTTTTCCCCTTTTTTTCTTCCTTTGGCAGCTTGCCTTATTATTCAGTGTTTGGAAAGCATACCTCTTTTGCAAATAGTGGGAATTAGCTAAAAAAAGATTGGTTGGTACAGATGACTAAAATATCAGATGAAGTCTCTGATAGTATGAATCTTACTGTTTGGTCTGCTTTGCCTCAACTATTCTTGTAACTCTTATTTGATATTTTGGCTGAGAGTTTCGGATGTTTCATTTGGATTGCCTAATACATAGGGTGTTAAATTGTAGGTTCCTTTAGTACAAATTTCTGCAGTAATTCAGAGACTACTTTGGATTTTAAAATGGTTCGAGAAAGTAGCATGCATAATCTACATGTTGGGTTATGATGTATATGGTCTAATACCATCTATCTCTGTAGAGCAGATGAATTCAGTTGAAAAACATGTTTTAAATTGTTGCTTTCCTCTTAATTTGCTGTAAATTCAGTGATGAGCATCAGAAACATACACATTTATTCCCCTGAAGTGTCAAAAGGCATTATTTTGTCATACTTCCATGGGAATAGGAGAACAATACTAACAACATAGTTTTGCTTCTTATTTATTCCTTCTATTCCCTGGTTGTACTGTTCTAAAACGGGGGGGGGGGGGGGTGGGTGTAAAATCTGTAGTAGCTTTGAGGGCACATGGACCATAGCAGTTGGCCTTCAATTAATGCCTGTTTGGCAATGTGGCTTGCTTTAGGGTTAACCTTTTACATTCGGTAATGTTAGTGTAATGTAACTGCCCATTTTATTCTGCTGACCATTTAATATGGGAACAGAAGTAGTTCTCATGAAACTTTCCAAAAGTGACCATTACTGAATTTTGACTGTAAGAAAGCGTTTCAACAGTATTTTTGGTGTTCTTACACAGAATAAAGAGAGGGACAAGAAAGATCTATATACTAAGTTTTACTCCTCCACTGTATTTCTTTTTTTGGATAAGCCTGAGTAGGTTGTGTTTTTCTGAAACATGCCTTGAGCACTTGTTGGAGAACTACAGTTGTGATTTTATTGACTAGTTTGGTTGAAGATCACTTTTATATGAACTTGTGTCTTTCATAGGAGTGCAGGAACATGGTCTTAATTCTCACTGTTGTTCATCTCCAGAGTTTTTAAACATGTTTTTTCTTGCTTTCTCAGTCCATTTAGAGCTTAAGAAAACAGATATTGGGGAAGGTGGGTAACATGTAGATCTCTTGAGGAAGTTCTTCTCAAATCTGGAATTGGGAGTCTTAGATGTATGCGCTGTTTGGGGTCAGGTGTTGTCTTTCACTGATGAGAAAAGGATCAATGCTTTCTTGGAGGATGACATCCTCCTGAGCAAAGTCCAGCTAGGTGCTGTTATAAGCAGGGTACAGACTCGGGGGTTAATGACCTGCAGCGTGGAGTGTCTCATACCCTTCTCTGTTCTCTGGGCGGTCAGTGTTGCCAGTGCTTGTAACGCACCTTTGAAGCAGAACACTAAATGTGCACTTAGGCAGTTAGGCAGCAGCAGGAACTGTCTTTTAGACAAGGTCAGGAGTTTCTTGGCACTATGCAATTTCAGAACATTTGATTTTCCTTTTTTTAGAAATATTTCACCTTGTTTTTCTCTCCAACCATAATTCTTGACAAAACTTTCATCAGGAGAGACTTTTCAGGTATAGAATAAAACTGCTAGTCAAACTGGGTAGAGAGATACAGACCAGTAGGACATCCTTACAGCATATAATTATTCACATTGTTATTCTGACTGATTAAAAATCCTCTGTGTCAAATAAATGGAAAGCAATGGAGTAAACTTAATCTGTTGTACTTTAGAATGCTGCCTAAATGTTTCTTCTCCATCTTGGAGCACATTATTCATTAATCTCTTTTCTAGTGGAAAGAAGCTTTCTTTACTCTTAAAAGAATAAAGCATAAAATACCAAGGCATGACTGTTTCAACACCCTGTTCTTGGGATCATTTTTTTCCTATTTTCAGGGTTTATTTCTGCAAGTCTTGATCAAGACCAGGATCAGTGTTGGTGATCAAAACCTCCTTCCTTCTCTGAAGTCAGTAGTGGTTATAACTTTCCCCCAACAGAATCATGTCAACACATTTTCTGATTTTTCACATTTTTACATGATACATTGTATTTCAGCCCTGTAATTTGGTTGAATTTTTCTTTTTGTAATGAACTTGACTTAGCTGTAAACAAGACGGAAGAAAGTATACAACCTAATGTGGATAGTATCCTTAGTATGCACAGTAGTGGTACCCGTGGCTTGATGATGAATACTTTCAAACAAATATCCCTCATGTTGGTCTTGTGATCTTGAGTTCAGTTAAGGAAGCTCAGTCATTTTTGTTTTTTGTTTACATCTGATGGTGTGAGGAATTTATTTTTAACTGTCTCTTCTGAGAAAACAATCAGAATTAGTGTTTTTTTTTTCTCAGCTTTTGCCTGAAGGAGAGTTTCTTAACAAAAGCCGTGTACTTGCATTTGAACTCATATCCCTATATTAGCAGGTAAGCAAAGGTACCCAATTTTCCTGAGCAACAAAATACTTGATTACAGGTCTAATGATAGTTTAAGAGGTGTTTTCAGATGTGCTGAAATCAAGGACTTGAAGCAGATGAACTTAATTATCTTTGTGAATATTCACAATCACATTATGTGCTTTAAATGTCACATTTGGAAGTAGTGCCTCATTGCTAGTTAATTAACAATAATTACTCAAGGTAGTACTTATGTTTCTGGAATTTCTTACCCACTGTGAAAAATGTACTTTGCTTCTAAAGGTTTAGCAGTATAAAACCCAGATTTTACTTAACTCATTCTTAAAGTGTTACTGTTGCTTAGACCCTCTGTACCTTTTATCTCTACCTGTGCTGCATGGAGAATCAGTTACTCCATTCCATTTGCTCTGCTATATCTGGGCAGTGTTTTTAACATCTGAACCATGCTGTGTATGATATTTTTTTTTCTTTTTAAAAAAAGAAAGCCGTTGATTTTTTTTTTTTTTTTTTTTAAGCAGAATACGAAGAGACAAGCAGTAGCAAATTAGGCTGGCAGTCTAGATCTATCATGAGGTGTTACGAAGGTGTGTCGACATCTTCAGCTAAAGAAATATGGCTTATGATAATACCAGAAGGGTTTTTTCTGTCATAGCACCTATGCTCAGTATGTTTTTCTCTCTGTAAGGATGGTTTTTCTTGGCAAAGAGCATTATACAACCTAAGATAGCTTACAGTGTAACCAAAAAACCACTCATATATCCTAGAAAATCCTCCCTATGTTCTAGTTTCCAGCTTCCGTCTTCCATCTTTCTTCTCTGCCTTTCATGTAGAAACTTAATTGAAATGTCAAAGGATTCTTTTCAAGTTTTTTTCCCTTAAAAAATAAATCTTTCTTCAACAATGATAGTCTCCTTGTTTGCAGCAGCACACTTTACGTGTGCTTGTGTGTGTATGTATATTAAAATACATATATTTATATAGAGAGAGCTTTTATATATAAAGAGCTTTAAATTAACAGAAAACCTCTATTGTCAATTACTCATACTTAAAAAATGGATACTCTCTTTGCCTGCACACTTCATTCACCTGTGTGAATGAGGTGTCCACTGAAATCCTGGTAATAGTATATAACTTATATTTCATAATAATCTTTTTCTGTGATGTATAGATGCTTTACAACAAAGTTTTTGTGACAGCACTTACAACATGCTAAACATGTTTGAATTCTCAGACATCAATTTAAAGCTAATTCAGAGAACAGCAAGAAAAGTTACTAAATTTTAGAAACAGTCATGAAGATTAATTAAACTAATGATCTGTGCTTTGTGCAGTGGGAGTGGAGATTACTGCAGGTACATGAAGGCATAACCAAGCAAGTGATGAATACTGTTTGGAGAGGTAAAAGTATTTTAGTGATGGCAACATAAATGGGGAAGAAGCTGAGTGATAGGAAGCTGAAATAATAACATGAATCTGACTGTGGAAGGGTCTTCAAAGTGTTACGTGAAAATCACATTGGAAGTGGTAAGCACTTAATTGAGGAAACTTCCCAATAATAATTTTTCAGTTGTAGAATGACTTGGAGAAAACAAGCTTTTCACAACTAACAGGTTTTGATTTTAAGTATTTGGAGAAGATCATAGACTCATTCTAACTGAATGGTAATGTTCTGAATGTCAAAAAACTTTCACCCATATGTCTGCTATGTCAAATGGGTTGAAAAAAAAATAACACTTACTGCTTTATTTTTTTTCTGCCATTACACATGAAGGACTCTTTTCTTTGTAAGGACTGATGAGAAATCTGCTTTTGGGTATCTTGGTATAGAGCCTGGTTTATCAAAAAACTTGATATGCAACTGTTGACATTATGATTGTTTATTTTAGAAATTGTTCAGTTTTATGTGCTTATATAGGAATTAAATACTCCTGAAAAATATGTTCAAAACTGGTCACTAATCTCCTTAAATTTTTGCTAATATACAGAAGCCTGTAACGCTACTAGAATTTTCAAGTAACCCAAACCCAAAATATTTACATTAACTTTTAATTTTTAAATTATTCATTCTCTAGTTCTATAGTGATAGTGAAGTAAATGCAATGAAGTACTTCTAGTAGTGAAGTAACACTTTCTCTAGGCATGTCATACTGCAGTGAGAAATGCTGAACCATTCTACCTGGTCTGTGGTTGTATTGCTTAAATGTTTATGTTGTGGTAGTGACAAGGAGTCGAGCACTCTGGGACCTATGATGGAAGTTACTTTGTGTTTATGTGCATGTTTCAATGCTGCACTGCATAGAGCAGTCAAGCCAGCTTGGGTGCTAGAAGCTGCAGAGGGGGGGTTGGTGTGATGCCCTCCCAAGCTAGATAGGTGTTCCTCTGGGATAGTTTAACAGGGGGATGTCTCCTGGTACCACTGCACTGATGTGATGATCGAGTAGGCTTGCACTATGTGAATGGAACCAGAGGCATCCCCTCATGATAGAATAGAATAATTATGCATTAATGCTTGCTAAAATGAAATGTTTTCATCAAACTTTAGGAAAAAAGTGTGTGGGAGGGGCAGTGGTGTGTAATTTTACAAATATCTAAATATTACATTTGCTTATACAGTTAAAAATAATTAATTGGGTCCTATGTAAGTGCCAGGCAATGTTTGTAAGGGTCAGTATGTTCATATCTGCTCCTTGATAATTCTACATTGTCATTGATTCATGGTTTCATGTCAACATCCAAATAGGAGAAAGCTAGTTTTTAACCTGGTTCTAGATTTTTAGCATGGAGTATTATTATTTTCATTTCCAGCCTTAAAGCTATGCTTTTATAACAGCTGTAACATGAAAGTTAGTAATACTGTCTCCCTAATATGACAAAACCACAATAATTATGCAAGCTTTTTACTTAATTTCTAAACTATTACTATAGAGTAATATAGTAGATACTTTTTAACTTGTGCAATTCTGAATATGTATAGATGCTTTCAGCCACACTTCTCACTTGAGCTGTACTACTAGTTTAAATTAAAAAATTAGTTACTGCTGGCAAATAGCTTTGAAACATTTGAACTTCAGTAATAATAATCCCTCTTTAAGGCACAACTTATTGTATCTTAAATTGCTGTCATTTTTCTCACCATGTGATAGCCAGATAAAGTAAATACACAATTTTTAGATGCTTATCAGCTTTAAGAAAAAAATGTTTTTTAAAAATGAATATTGAAGCTCTGTTTAATGTTGTTGAATCTATTATTAAAGTAAACAGCCCCCTGATATATTAATAAAGAAAAGGCTATTTACCAAAGGAGTATGTTAAAGAAATAGCTAGCTGTTCTTTCAAGGTTATTTTTCAAATCTTAAAATTTGATGCAAACTGTTCTGCTTTGTATTGATGAAAAATATAATCAAAGATCTGTTGTTCAACTTCAGGTTTGCTATATGATTGTACTACATTATAGGAATGTAAACAAACATAGAAAATTCTCTCTGCTGACTAGATGTACGTTAGGTTTGCAAATGACATACCAATGCCCTTTGGGATAAAGGCCTTCATGAAATCATTGTCAATAACTTACTGTTGGGTTGACTTATGTTATAGGTTGTTCTTCAAGATTTCGCAGGAGAGAGATTAAATGTTATAAAGCACAAAGTACAGAAGCTCCATAGGGCAATCTAAATGATGTTATAGGAACTGAACTATATTACAAAGAGGAATATTAAACATATTTGTAATCTTCTGTTGTCATATGAGTGCCAGGCCCCTTTCTGTCTAATGGATTGCATAGATATGCAAAGGAGAAATAATAAAAGCTAATCAGTTTTGTTTTATGTAAAGCTGTTAATATGTAGATACTTGAGTTCCCTCAAAAAAAAAATAAAATCCGAGTATTCTAATGAGGCATGTTGACGTTGTGTAAATTGCTTGGAGAAGAGGAGCTGCTGTAATCACTTCACTTGAAAAGTGAATATACTTAAAAAGAAAATAGGATGACACAGCCGATGTTGTACATCTGTGCTAAAATTACTGTGAATTAGACCAGCCTCAGTTAACCTGAGACAGTTGATGTAATGCTGGTGGGGGCTTTACCAACTGGGGAAACAAACCAAAACTGTACCCCTCTCTTTAGTGTAGAGACACATGGATGTGAAGAGCGGGAATCAGTGCGATGGCCCCAGCGTGCTGGAGATAAATGTGGAAGTGAAATATTTTTGTCTGTAAGATGGGGGAAGCTGGAAGGGAAGGTGACACTTCTGTTGGTCACAGTAATTTCCTGGCATGCTTACCAGCCCTGCAGCTGTGCAGTGGCCCACCAGTGGGCCGAGGAATAGTTGTGGTGACGGCTGCACCAAGTGAAGAAAACTGAGTTGTGGTGTGTGTTTGGAGGGAAAGTGAAAAAAAAAATCTAAAAAATGGGCAAGCTGTAAAACAACTGGCTTCTTTCCTAGATAGCTACTGCAGAGCAGGATTGTCTCCACTACACTTAAATGTCAGGAATATCCTGAGGGAATACCTTTTGTGTGCACTGCTGCACACATTAAAGAAAACCTGGGCTCTGTGGAAGACAGCCCTCCCCATTTGTGGTGCAGACTATTTTCTTTGAGTCAGCAGGTCTTATAGGAGGCACTGAATATCCTGGGAGCCAAATGTGAACCGCTGAGAAATCCCAAGGTCTTTGGGGCATCTGCCTCGTACACTTCCAAATACTGGAGACACTCCCTGTTAGTGGCCAGGAAATGCAAACAACCATAATGTAATAATCACTTGTACCTCACCATGTTATTCATTCTGTGATGCTCTTCAGCTTCCAGGATTTAACGTGGAAGTATTTTTCCAGTATTTTCCAGTATTTTTCACAGACTTCATTCTGGATAAAATCTGCCTTCAGCCATCCAGTGGAGACCCACCTGAGCAGGAATTCCTGTGGCAGAGAGATTTGTACCTTTTACTGATCTCCCTAAGAGGAATTGTAAGTGAGGATTATGGAAGGTAGCTTTGTGCTTGGAGTTGTTGTCTGGAGGCTCTTTAATTTACGTAGGAATTACACACTTTCAATTCACATGCAACAATTCAATGTGTGTGTTAGAAGGCATAATATTCACAACATACATAGCAGCTTGTTCCAGGGGAAGCAGGAGACCAAACCTTGTTCCCAGAGACCCTTGTCACTTGGACCATAAACTTCTTGTATGTTTTTCCCCATTACTTTCCCCAGTTCTTAGAGACACGTAACAATCATAATAGCTTAGTAATGGTACAAACAGTTGTTATAAAGCAGGATGTTTTCCACAAGAAAAACAGGAAAGATTCTCAGTCTGGGTGACCTTGGTAGAACTTGAACAAGTGGAGGCTCCTATATTGTACATCCATCCTGCTGAATAACATCTTATGGAGAAAAATCTTGAAAAGACCTCAACCAAAGTTTATCCCTGTAGCCTTCAGGCTAGGTGTATTCCTCAGAGCACTTAAAAAATATCCAGTATAATTTTAAATAAGCTATCAAAATAAATTACCTTCTTCAGTGCTCTCTTGTTGTCCTGGCTAAACTGATTGTAGTTCAAAGTTATCTCTGCTACAACTAAAGTTTAGTCTTATCCTCAGTGTCACTTAAATAATCAAACTGCTCATTGTATTTCTCAAACTGTATTCCACTCTGGGAAATGCCAAAAAAATCTGCTCTTGCTTCAAGACCTTTACTGCAAGAACTTAATCAAACAGTGGGCTTGCATCCATCTTTTCTCTTCACCCCTGTTTCTGAACTCCTGCAGGATAAGGCTATTTGTGTGGAAATGAATCAAGCTGTTAAAGTTGCTCAGCTGCCAGAGGTGACTCTGATATTTCTTTCTCTGAAGGTAAATATCACTCCAGCTTGTTTCTAATTGTGTAATACAGCTTCAGTAAAATGCTACTATAAGCTGTGGTAGACAGTCCTGAATTAATTATTCATCTGGATATTAAAATATGTAGGCAAAATCAAATATCTTCAAATCCATGATAACATGGATCCTACACCTTAATATACGTTCATTTTTTTGCAGTTCCCAGCGTGTCTAGATTAGTATAGTTTTCAGAGATTGCAGCTTCACTGCCTTTTAGAGAGACGAGCAAGTGCTGTGTGTAACGTGACTGATTCACTTGCCTTCACTTGACGTCTTGGTACTGCAGAGTTTATGCTGAAACCAGCAGTGGAGGGAGCTATGTAGTACAGAGGATGCTGAACTGGTCTGAGGAGCTGGCATCTCTGTCCAAGGGTATTTGCTGCCAGCTGCTGCACTGCTGTCCCACAAGTGCCTTGCTGGCCTTTAAAGGGCTCTTAGCCAACAGGGCTGTGTTTGGAGTGGTCTGATATCAATGAAAAGCGAAGTATTTTCCCAAATCTTGGGAAAGGGGAAAGAATGCTGCTCTTACCTCTGTTGCATCTCCATTCTTTTGGAATCTCTCCTTTTTAAGAACAAAGAACTGGGGAAACTCTAGCTGTCTGCCAAAATAAAAGTCAAAAGAAGGATCACTGTATTTGGAGATCTTGATCTCATTACTTGAAGAATTTATGCTGCAAATGGCTGCAGTCTTCTAGTGTCTTTTAAAATGATACATGCGATGTAAAGCATTTTAACAAACAAATATGTGCTTCTGCAGAAGGAATCAATGTGTTTTGAAAGTCTATCAGTATAATTTCCCTGAAGTTTTTAAATGAGCAGGCAAGATAAAATGGTTTCAGGAGAATTTTGTTAATAGCGATGTTTTGGTTTCAAGGAAAGAAACTAGAACTGTGAAGATTTCACTTGGCAATGTAGAAAAAATACATAAAAGTAACAAAAATAAACATGTCAGTTTTCTCTCAACTTTAATGCTGTAAAGAAATATAACCAATAAAAAATGGCAGCAACTGTACAATGATTGTGTTTTGAACAGATTTATACCATAGGTCCTAACCAATGTATGAGTTAAAGCTCTAATACATATTACAAGAAACTAAGCTGCTTTTTCACGCCACGCTGTGTACCTGCCTACCTTGATTATAGTTTAAATAGATTATAAAATTTGATAGTTCTCTGGTTGTTCAACATGTATCCTCAATTTTTAGTTTATTTCCCCACCCTGCCTTGCATGGCAGTCATTCCTGTAGAGAAATTCAGATGATGTCTAAGGAACACTGAATTGTGTTAGTGCTTCTCTTCATTGCCCACTTCCCTGGAAGTATTTTTAAACAGCAAGATCATCTTACGGACCTTGTTTTAATATTTTTTTATTTTACTGGGGGTGGAACATGTGCTGCTAGTACTGTTCATTAAACAAGTAAGATATATAGCTCCTACTGTATTTAATTTGTTGAAACTGATTTTGTCACTTTTTAAATGTGCCTTGTATTCCACTGTGATACTAAAAATAAATGCGTATTTGAAACCTGTAGCCCTCAGCCCTGTTTAAAAAACAAACTTCTCTGCCACACACACTGTAGATGAAACTTTGTGCCCCTAAAACTCAAAGCTTGGTGCTGTATCTGAACTAGATGTTCACTGAAAATGCTACAAAACAATGAACTGAAGTCAGATGGTCTATGATTGTGTTATGAAACCCATTAAAAAAAACAAACAAAACAAAACACCCCAAACCCCCTCAAACAAGGAATTGTAGATTGGTTTTATTTTCAAGTGAATATAAGAGTACTCCAGCATTTAAAAATGCTCTGAAGTTTCATTTTAGAAACATGGCTTCAAAAAGACTACTTCAAATTTAAAAGCCTTTTGTTTAAATAATGATCAAAGATGTTAAAATTAAAGCAGATATTTATTCTTAAAAGTATTATGACACTTAAAAAAATAAAATGCTGCCTTATCTTGCCCTTTAATGTGGTATTTAACATCAGGCATGTGCAACACTTTATGAGATACTCCTTTATTTGTAGAATCTAGATCTGTCTAAGCTATTTTAGAATACTGTTGTCATTATTCAAACTCATAATTGATTTTAAGTGCCTAAGTGGTTCTAGTTATTCCAGGTATTGTTTAAACAGTGTGTATATATAGATGTTTAGTACTTTGACTCTGAAACATGTATTTTGGGTTGGCTGGAGAAAAATTTTTTACTTCTAAATGATGTGGAATAGTTTATTTATTCCTCAAGGAAAATGCAGTGGTTCTAAGTCTCCCCCCCCTCCCACCTTCAGCCTGTAATTATCAGAGTTGAAAAATCAACTACTGTTGAAGTTAATAAATTTTCATTTATTTTGGGTGAAAAGTTCAAAGCTGAAGTGCCTTTATAACAAATGATAGACCAAAGCTTGCACAGTAGCGATCATACTTCAATAATGTAATGATACTCTAAAAATATCATTTAATAGGTAGTAGTAATGTCTTAAGTCTGTGATTACTGGATCCTTGGGAACACAGATTACTTCTAAGGGATCCATAAAAAATGATTAAGAAAAGTGTGTTACTTGACAGTCAGTTTAAGGGAGCTGCATAGCCTGTGTTCCCACTGGGGGTTTCTTTCAGTTCTAGAAGCTGAAACAGATTGAAACCCACTTTAGTATTGCTTTTTTTTGGCGATGCTGTTGATTATCACCACTTAATAGCACGTTCTCTAACAGTACCCTTTTAAAACTGTATCTGGTAACAACATGTCTGGTTATTGTTCCCCCGAACCCCTCTCCGGAGCGGTGCCTGTGTCCGATCCTGCCCTGCTCAGCTGCAGCAGGACGTGCCTGGCCGCGTTCGGCAGCAAGTCGCCTGTGCGGTGATGTGGCCGTGCCGGCGCACGGAGGGAGGATGCCACGCGGTAAGCATTGCATTGCGTGTGTTGCAGTGTCACAACACGCTGAGGCCCAGACAGCTCTCCGACATGTCTCCTGTCTTTGAAACTATTAATCAGTCACTTCACTGTGGCAGAGCCACGTCAGAGTGACTGCTAGATTAGCCTTGTAAGTGCGTCTGAAATAACCCAAACTTTCTGCAGGGATGAGTTATTCCGATTTTGAGGGAAATGATCTTTCTGGTGGAAAGTGAAGCAAAGATTAGAGAATCTCTAGACTGAAAAGAGAAGCTAGCTTCACTGCCTAAAAGTGAAGAATCACTATGTATTTAATGAACGTAAAAGTAATTTTGCAATATTTTTTCAGACCCAGATGCTTATCAGGTGGTCATAAATATATTGTCTAATTGTTCTTAACTGCATAGTTATGCAGTATATGTATGAAACTGCTAATTGCTTAATCAGAAATTAATAGTGGTGTTAATATTCTCTCAGCTAGGAGGGTAAATTATAGTAGATGATACAACATTGAGAGATTAAAATCCAAATTTTCAAACTCAATCTAAAGCTTAAAGTTTATTAAGCCCCCACCCTCAACTTCCATTGGCATTAACGACTCTTGTAAGTACCAACACATATGGAGATTGGACCACTTGGATCTTAATTCTTACATAAGCAAGCAGAAGGTTAACAAACTTTAAAATTGCAAATGAAAGAGCCAAAATGAGGATGAAGTAGTTATTGTGAATTAGAATACCTCTTTCTGGTGAGAACTGCCTTCCTCTCTAAAATGATGGTATGACTTGTAATGAAGTAGCTTTACTATTGAAGTTAAACATTATAATGGTTTTTTAATGGCACCTTAATGGCCTCTCTGAGGACTTGCACTGAAATAATTTTACCTTCTCATAATTGCACTTCATAATGGACTATAGCAGCACAATTTAAGGTCTCAGTAATTTTTTCATTGGTTTGTTAAGTATAACAAACCCTCTAAGTTACCATTCTGTCAAATATAAAAAGTATTAGGTTTTTTTTTATTGTTGTATTGGGTATATAGTCCACACCTAAATATTTTGTCTGTCTCAGCAATAAGGTAGTAACTGATTTTAATAAAATTTTATCTGCATTGTGTAATAATTGTGTATATTGAATTGATTTGCCATCCAAGAGGAGAATTTCTTATGATACACTCTTTATTTCATGTGTATGTGTGACTCAAGCTAGGTGTCATGAAGTAGATTTTTACATATCCAATGCTTACATTATTCTGTGCAAATAGCCTGAAAGAAAGTGCCTGTTCAGGTTTGTTATTTTTGTGAAGCCCAGGTGTTGAATGGAAATAGTTCACTATAAATCTGGCACGACTTCAGCTCAACAGGCACAGCTACAGATATGCCATAATAAAAAGAAAATTTTACAATGAGTTGCTGTGTCATGAAAGCACTTACATATAACTGCTATTGAATAACTTTGAAACTTTTAACTGTGTTTTTATGTAAATGACCTAGCAGGCCAAGATTTTACCCTGACCTTGTTCATACTTTCACAGTTTATTTCAGTTCTCATCACAGAGATGTTAATTGTAGGTAAACATCCTTTATAAACAAACTAATTCTAATCTTCAGTTTATAAAGACAGCAGGGCCTATTTCTGAATAATTACGTAATACTGTAGCATTTATATACTTTAATTGAGCATTTAAATATGTTATTAGTATTCTGATATTTCATGTTGCAACATTCATGCATGTGTTACTTGTCAATGTTTAGCAACATTTCATCTAGGGTAAAACTTTAGCTTTTGATATAATGGCAATATATAATTTACAAATTCTCTAATAGAAATGTCTATGAAATGTTTATATCAGTCTTGCTCAGTCTCTTATCATTACCTTTTTTTTAATAATTTACGTCTTTCTTAAGAGTTCTGTTTGCCAGTTTTGACTTGACAGGCTCTCATGGAGGCTACACTATTTATTTATACTAGCAAAAACCCAGCCAATATGTATATTTCAAAATTATTTATGTTTTCAGTTTTGATTGGCTGATTAGATTTTCCTTGTGCTACAAGTTAGCTTTTGAAATATGGAATCGTTAGGTGGATGTCCAAGAGTAGATGGCCATCAAACAAGCTTAGGTTGAATGTAGTAGCTCTCATTATTAAAGCTTTACCAAGAACATTCCCTTATTGTATATAATTGGATAGATAGCTCTTGACATAGTGGTGTGGGGTTTTTGTTTTCTTTTACAGAATTCTGTTTTACTTCTCTTGTCTTTCCCTTTGCCAGCTGAAAATGTCAATGTTTTATCTTAGTCTACTAGTGTTTCTTTAAAATAATTTTGTAGGATGCTGTCAGCAAAAAGTACACTTTTGATTAGGTTGTTATTTTCCTGTTAATGGCAAAACCACCCGATTGAAGCTTCACAATTAACAATTATGGAGCCTTCCTTGGGGAAAGGGCTGCTGAGTTCCTGTGGGAGGGAAGATTAAAATAAAACACACCAAGTAATTGAAAATGTATTTCATAGGCATGCTTAGTATGTTAGTGCTGCCTCCTGAAGCTAAATGTAGTGCTTGTACTTAACACAGCCTTTGCTGGATTCACCATGTTTAAAACTTGTTGGCATGTTCGCAAATCAGTTTTCATACCACCAACTAGTTTCTAGTAGTACTGCTAACTTGGTTAGCAGTGCACTACTAGTATAACTTAAAATGCCTCTGCCTGGATAAAGCCCCCTACAAAATAAGAGCTACCTTAAGATCTAATGTACTGTTTTTTTTGTTTGTTTGTTTTTTTTTGTAAAAGAGAAGATATTCCACCTCATTGGTTTGATAAATGTACTTGAAACATTTTACTATTACAATTTTTGGGGAAAAAAAATAATGAAGTGAGACCTTACTCTGGCTGTCTCAGCTAATTGAATTTATTGTATTTTGCTACTTTCCTTTTTCCTTGTTCTCCAGTAGTGAGAGTAGTCTAGTAATAAACTATCCAAATACAAACTCTTATTCAGATATTGAAGCAATAATAAAGTTGGCTCTTTTTTACCATTCATAGTCCTGTGCTTTGGACTAGTAAGATAATCATGTTTTGAGTTATGTCTGCTGCAAGAAGAAAGCTAGTGGAAATCTGTGTTTGCTCAAATGACAGCATTGATATATACTTCTTACACTGCATCTAGATTAGGAAGATGGATGTCGTTTAAAATATGTTCCCTAGCACACTTCTAAACATTTCTGGAGCAAGTGATCAACACATCTGAAAATGTGTTAGCTTTATCTAGCTTTACAGAATCCTGCTGAAAAACTTGTTTTTGGGGCACTTGGTTTACAAATTAAGTTGGTATGCCCAAAATGTCATCAATCGTAGTCTATATGGCAATCTTAACGTCTATTTATGTCCCTCATAATTGTATGAAAATAAGTTTATTAAAACTTAAACAGGTTGTACACTAAGCTAGACCTTAGCTCAGTTTTTCATGGACCTTAGCTCTTAGTTTTTACACAGTTTAACTATATGTTTAGGCAAAAGAGTGCAAAGACAGTGATCCATTTTGTAATTCTCCTTTCAACAAATTTTACCTTCTACTAAAACTATAATATTTAGCTCATTATTTTAAGAAGACAGGAATTGAAACAGCAATGAAACATTCTAAATCTTCCTGTAGTTACTATAGGAATTTATACATATTACATTACATGCTGATTCAAGATCAGATTTTTTTCAATCACGCAGAGGCTGGAAAGGCTTAGGCATACCTGCCAATTCTAATGCTGGGCTATTTATTGCTTTTCAGCTATTTGTTGCTTTTTTCCCAGCTTTCTCTTGCCTCAGTTCTATGAACAGCAGAATGTACCTGTTTATGTGAATGAATTCTTATCTTTACTGCTGTTGGTTAGAAATACCCAAGGAGCACTTTTAACTCTTGCAGTCCTGCCCAAAGCTGCACCTCATCCAAGTGAGGAATCTGAAGAGGCAGCAGCAGCAGCAGCAAATACTTTTTTGTAATTTTTCCATGGGACTACTCTTGCCCTCTGGTCCATTGACTTTCGAAGAACCTTTTAAAGTACAGCTCTGAGCCTGCTTTGCAAACTAGAAAAGACATGATTTTCTGTAGATAGTGTGGGACTTTCTTCTTTACAGTATTTACAGAAATTACAGTATTTAGATATTGATGAGATCAGAAAAGCAGTATAGTTCAGGGAGTACCATTCTCTAGAATCTATGCCTGTTAGCAGATACGACATTCAAGTTTCAGTGACTACTTCAGTTTTGCAGTTAAAAAGAAAGAAAAAAATCAGTTTTTTCTCCTTGAGACACACCAGGGAGCAATGTTATTCCAAAAAGGGAATGGAGAGGGTCACGGGTCTTCAGCTTCACAAGTCTGTGGAGCAACCTGAGCATGCGTTGGAAGGGAGCAGCATGTGTTCTAGTCAAAGCATAGTAATTCTTCATGCTTCCTGTAACTCAGTACTATCCCACATCATCCTTGAACATGGCTGTTTCTTAAATGCCATCTTTGTGTTTAGATTAATCGAGAAGTTAGAAAAAATTTCTTGCTGTCATTTATGTAGTAGGAGCCATTGACAGAGGAAGTTGGTAGTTACAGAAGAATGGCACAGCTTGGTTAAATTAAGGGGGAAGAGTTCTGTTATTTTAGTATGGATGTTACGTTGAAATTAACCTGAATTGATCAGTTGAAAAAGTTTTTAATTTTGTTATGCATGCTCCAGAAATAAATTTCTTGTTTAGTATTCTTGATTGGCTTTGCTGTAGTTCCTTTATGCATGGAAATTCAAAGTGCGTACAACTTAATTCCCAATACTTGCTTCCAACCTCTAATTTATCACAATTGAATCATTGTTCTTGGGTTCACTGTGCAATTAGTGACAGCCGGTTTGAATAGATGCACCTCTCTCTTTCTAAAAGTAAGGCTGCTATGTTTTCTTTTCTGCAATCTAATTGGCTTGGAGGCAAGCGCGTTGTAGGTAATCATAGAATGACAATGGAAGAGACATGCTCAATTCCTAATTTATCAGTCTTCATGTGCTTGATGAGTTCTCACATTACTTTGGTTACTCTGCTTATGTTGCTGTGACTTTTTTTTTCTAGCAATGAATGCCTAGTTTGGATGGTCAGTAAGAGAAAAGCCTTTATTTTGTGTCCTATGAGCTGGTTGATAGTATAGCAGACCCCTTAACATTCTTCTGGGGCTGCTACTTACTTGAGTATCAAGTGCTGGCCCTCTCCTGCTTTCTTTTGTGACTTACCAAGAGAATTTTTATTATCTGCAACCCAAAGTACTTTATTTTCAGGGGCTGTTTTCCTGAAACCTTTCAGTCAGAAAATAGGATCTGGAAACGTATAATCTCTAATAAATGTCATCCATTATATTGTGTAGTTGCTTATGTGATTTTTAAACTTTTGATCTTGAGGGTGAGGAGGTCTGGTTGTGTTACCAAAAATGCTGGCTGCAGTATTTTCACAATGTTCCTAAGCTATACAGGAAAGCAAGCAAATTCTAAAGCCTTTATTTCCAAATATTACGAAGAATGTGAAAGAGCAATTGAATTACAACATGCCTCAGAGAAAGTGAAAAGAAAATTGCTTTTGTAAAGAAATCTCTACTATAATTTTGTCACTTGGCTGTTTGTACCTGCCATTTTGGCTCCATATATTAATCCTAGCAGATAACTATGTAATCACCATACTTTCTGTAATATGAGAGGAAATGAAATGAAAGCAGTTGATGGAAAAGAAATGGAAAGGCAATGTTATAAATAATGAAGTACAGAAGAGTAAGAACTAGTAGTGAAATATGAACTAGCTTGATACATTAAAGCCAATTTTAATAAAATTGGAAAAAAATGCAATTAAAGTGTTCATGGTATCTTAATGCCAGAAAGGCACTGGAGAAAATCTTTGAAAATAACTAGCTAATTTCAAATCTTCAAGTCTTGGCTGTTTATTTCTTTCAAATATTGGAGAATTCATTAGTTTATAATTGTAGATTTAGGGGAGGTAATACAGTAATATGTGCCTTTTTCGTAATAACATTTGCATATTTCATTGTTTTGGGGATTCTTTGTAAGGGGAAAAGACGGACTGGTTATTGTTTATAATATAAAACTGCTTGAATGTGTGGCAATAAGCAGTATTTTCAGAGTAGCAGGCTGAAATGTATGCTTTTAACTTTTTAGCTCAGCAATTAAAATCACATCTGACATCATAAGATAAAAGAACAATGTTAGGTTTAATGAGAATTTGGTATTTCATCTAGAAATAATACTGAGTTTCTGTAAGAGCTGAGTTTTGAAGTCACGCAACAACACTTGAAACAGTTGATCTCTTGGTAAAAATAATTGAGTATAAATCTTTCTTCCTTTGACAGATGCATGATAGCATCTAGTCCTATACTACTTGATACACATGTTTAAATGCCTGTGGAGGAAGATATATATTTTAGCCTGTGTATTTTTTTAATGAACTGTTCCCTCTGCCTGAGTAATTTATTATGTTCTAAATATGTAAGCCTTTATTCCATGTAAATCTATGAGTTTATTTTATAAACCTTTATCTTAAAGGTATTTATTACCAGGTATGACTAAAGTTCAGCAGCCTTTGGTATTTAAAATACAACTTTCTAAATAGTTCTAAGACACTTAATTTCTTAAAAACACTTTGAAATTAAAGCTGTAGTTGTTACATCCATGACTTTTTAAATTATAGTGTTGCGGCCTTTGCCTTCAGCCTTAGACTGTTCTTGGATACATATCTTTTTTCTGACCTCATATGTAGATGCCACGCAGAAGAATGAGTTTGGGATCCTTTTCTGGTAAAGAATCTGTAATTTGTGTTCCTTTCTGGCAGAGAAGGCATGATCAACAACTTCACTCATTTGAAATTGGAAGTTTTTTATGGCCCTAATTCCTAGGGGACACTCTTATCCCCTGTTTTGTACCAGGCTCTGAAAAAATTTTCGTTTGATACTGAAGTCCGGTGGCTATATTGTAACCTGGTTCTATATTCCTTGCAGAATTGCCGTGCTCTAAACCAGTTGATTAGTGTCTGTTTGTTTATTACTTCCCTTGGTAGTTTAGAGAACATGCTTCTGGGTTCAGGCATCATGTTGGATGCTCTTTGGGGATGTGGGTCATTTCAACTTTGCTGGTTACGCCCATGCAGTCTTTCAGGCTTATTGTTCCATCCTGGTTTGAGCCAGTGTATCCAGCATATGGAAAAAGTGAAGAAAGACAGACTAGAAAAAAGTGACTTCCACACAAGTTATTCTTGAAGCACTTGGCTATCTCAGTTGAAAGAAAAACCCTGAAATGCCTTTCATCCTGAAGAATCTGTTAATCTGACATCTGAGTGTTTGGCAGAGAGGCAAACTCACATGCAAAGGACTCAGCCCTTTGCAACCTCTCTCCTTTTTTTAATGACTGTCTGCCTGTACAGAGTAAGCACCAGCTACTGAGTAGACATTCATCTCAAGCTTTGGATAGAGTATGTTGGAACTCTGCCTCTAGCTACACTTTTCCCTTATTATGATTAAGCAGTAGAAATACACAGGAATAGGGAACTACTTAAGAGACTCTCTAAGAAAGTGCAGACTTGATGGTAGCTTTGCGATGATCCTCTGATGGGATTTGAAGCATCTTTCCTTGGTACCAACTTATAGTAGATTCTCCATTTGTGGGCATAACATGGTTAACATCTCTGTCAATTCTAGGTACAGAATGGTGTTTGTGATTTGGGGTGGACACATTGTTACAGCTGAGCATTCACAGCTCCCACCTTTTTGTAATTTCTTATTTGTATAGAAGGTGCATAGCTTGTCCTTTAATTGCCTTGTTTTCAGTTTTGCACACCCATTTTTGTTTCTTGATATGCAATGGCTCACCTTTATATGACTTTCTGTGGGCATGCGTGCATCTTTTAAGTGATTGCTGATAACCGTAAATATCAAATACCACTTCCTGCAACTAGCAAGTAGAGTTTCCCTTTTCCTCTGGAAGATGAATATTGAAAGTTAAAACTCTGAAATTGTTCTTCTGGGGATGCACTGCACAGTATCCTCCTTGCAGCAGGGCACACACAAATGTATCAAAGTTACACTGAGCTAAATTCACCAGATATAAGGCTTGAAGGAGAATCCCAGGCAGGTCATACAGAACCATACCTAGGATTGAATGCACCCAGATGAAGCTTGCAGAGCATTGCCACTGCACAGCAGGACAGGGTCTGCCATCCTCTTCTTCTGCCTTCTCTTTCCATTAAGCTGTGAAGCCACAGCAGAAGCGGCACCTCTCAGCATTTTAAAGCACATTGCGGGCTTCGGCGAATTTGCATCAGACCGTATCTTGAAGGAAGTCTGTCCTAACCCTTCTGTCTGAACTGACAGCTTATATTGGGCATTAACGACGGGGTTCGGTAGCAGGGGCTGCAGGGCTGGCCTGTGTGGGAGGAGGTTGTGAACTGCCCTGTGCTGCTACAGCTGGTTCCAGCTTGCTCTGAAATGGATGAAAACAGCTCACTGTGGGCCAGAACTTCAGAGGAGCACGTGGTGCCTCCGCCCACACATATTGAAGAAAGGGGGCAGCCACAAGGACACATGTGAGGAAACCTGAGGACGCACAGAAGGTGGTGGGAGGAGATGAGGAAGAGATGTGTGTTTGGAGAGAGGGAGCAGGGGAGCAGCAAGAAGCAAAGAGCAGGGAGTGAAAAGAGTAAGGTGCAAGGAGAGGCAACAACAAACCTGTAGGCCCTGACTCCAGCCTCCTGTGATAGCCGCTGTCTCACTGAAGGGAGTGGAAGGGACTGAGTGAAAATGGGTGAAGCTGGGGGAGGAGAAGCACCGGACTGAAATGGGGCCTGGGAAGGGAAGGTGCTCCCCTAAGTGCTCATTTAACTCTTGGCCTTTTTTCCTCAATACCTCATTCCGCAATTAAAAGTTTACGTTAGTTGGCAAGAAACTAAGTGAATTTCCTCAGTCGAGACTGCCTTGTCCATGCGGCTCTAATTCCAGAAGGCATTGCAACACTGCCGTTACCTGAGCAGAAAGAGCTGATGGAAAGCATAACAGTGAAGAGAAACGTGGTATTCAGTAACTTGTCCCTTGTGTGTGGTCAGTGGTCTCATCCATGAGAGTGGATCGTTTGTTCCGTTTCACATAATGGAGAGAAATGCGCAGCTTTAGGGGTGCGCTTTTTCCATTTATACAGCTTTCTTTTTTTAATCAAGCGGGAACTCAGAAGTGCTGTTGAACTTGCTTTACTTCATCCTTCTTGTGAAAATTGAGTTTTCATACTTAATCACTAAAACAGGACAGGAAAATATATGAAGCATGTACCACCTGTTTTTCCTTTCATCTTGATTCATTCATTAGCTTCCTCATATTAAAAGCCCTCCAAGATACCATTAACCCTTTTTTAATACTGTGACGCTTGAAATGATCATTAAAACTCATTAAAGCAGAGAAACTTACTTTCAAAAGCAGTTTAATATGAAAATTATCCTGATTTCTTTTCTTGTGGGTAGGGTAGAATACTTAGAGTATGGCCATCACGGTTTCTGTCTTAAGTGACTATTCAAGTAATTAATGATAATTGGTTGCTTTGCATTGCAGAACTGCGCTTCGTGCTAGAAGATACTTTGATGAAGTAATTTTCTATAATGGAATGTTGTCTTCTGAGTATGGACTATATAATAATGATTTTGTCAG
The DNA here is from genome assembly GCF_964188355.1 of Buteo buteo. Lineage (NCBI taxonomy): Eukaryota > Metazoa > Chordata > Aves > Accipitriformes > Accipitridae > Buteo > Buteo buteo. The sequence goes on along the minus strand of NC_134176.1, from coordinate 13,962,717 downwards.
CGAGTCCTTTTTGTCCAGTAAGAAGAAAACATAATTGAAGATAAAAATACATTACCAAAAGTCTTGCTTTTTTCTTCCCCTTTACATTCTTCTGTGTTGTGAATTGTGATGTTGCTACAAGAAAGCAAACCTCTACTTACGTTTGCTGATTTACCAGATTGTTTTTGTTTTTAACATCCTTTAAAATGCACAAACATGCAGCTAATTTTATTTTGGTACTAACTTCAGTGCTCCTACATCGACGTACATGAAGGTTGAATTTCATCTCACTTTAAAAAAAGTCATTTTTTTGTATTCTGTTAATTGCCAAGTCTGTTCCCTGCATTACATAAACAATCTTAGAATTGAGAAATTGATTAGAATAGACAAAATTCAGAATAACCTTCTAAACTCGTAGGCAGTGTTGTTTTCATCCTGCGAGTTTTTTCAGGGTGAAAATGACTAATTGAAAAGAGAATTACCATGAAGTAAAATGGTGACTTTAAAGCAATAAGCCGCCTTGGGTTTACTGAAACTGCAATAAAACTATCATGAAGCGCTCTCAAAGTGTTGATTTATTGGTACTACTAATATTAGAAGTAATAAAGTGTAGGATTTACTGGTATGGTTATAGCATTTGTTATCCATTTTATTAGACAACTCAACAGGTATTGTATTGTACAATCATAAGATATTTTATAATCTAGCTTTTACTGAAGCAGAATATTCATAGGGAAAATAGTTTTGATATTTAGCCTTCTCTCACAGAAGTGAGGATACTGCATCTTTATATGGGTCATTTGTTGCTAAACTTCTAATTTTATCTTAAAACTATGACAAAAAGAGCACCATGAAAAGGTTGTGGTTTTGATTATTGTAAACTATGTTTGGTAACTGAAATTGTAATTCAGACTAATTCTGTTTTCTACAATATTTGGAAACAATTGTCTTTCTCTTTAAAAATTATTTTTAAAATATGAGCAGGATTGTTTATGTTCTGAAAATATTGGTTGTTATATACTTAGAAAAAATTGGATAACTAGTGGAATAGGATTTCAGAAGTGCTCAGCATCAACCTAATTCTGTCCAAAAGAGACTGAAAAATATCAGTCCTTAGAAATCTCCGTGTAGCACATGATGATACTCTTACCTGCCCTCTCAGTGAAGTTAAGGTAAAATTCTACTTAAAATTACAAACTGAGTGAGAAAGCTGTAATCTGCTAGGATTCTTCTTACTTGATGGAAAGCAAGATATGATAGAGACAAAAATTTGGAAGAAAAATTATTTAAAGGGAAAATGTATTTGGATACATGCCTGCACAGAGGTAGGGCAGCATTAGGAATGGGAAAGTATAACATGAATTGCCATTGAGAGCATTGTAGACATTTCAAGAAATAATACAAGTCATAAAAATGTATTACTGATTTGTGCCTTGTTAATAAAATGCCCTAATTCTAATCAACTGTGCAATTATTTCAAACAGACTTTTACAGCTTAGCAGATATGACTTCAGAATGCAAAGCTTTCTCAGCCATGATGATTTGCTGTAGCTACTTATCAGTAACATTGAAAAAAATACTGTGATTCTTTATAAAGTTGTCCTTATCCTTCTTTTTAAGGTATGGGATGCTGTAGATACAGGCTGGTGTTTAAAAACATACTCCTGTCATTCCTGTGCTGTTCGAGCTGCCCGGTGGTCATCTTGTGGAAGAAGGATCCTCAGTGGGGGCTTTGATTCCATGCTGCATTTAACAGATGTAGAAACAGGTAAAGGTCACGTAAGGGTGCATTATAGCCCTATCTTTATTGAGTACAGATAACTTTGGATCTTCTTAGCCTTATTCGTTCTTCTAAAAAAATAGATAAAATCTATAGATCAAAGTTAGAATTGTTGAAACGTGTCCCACAAAAAAAAAATATCTCTCAGCAATTAAGGGTAGTTGGAGATATTTAAACACTGAAACATCATGATCTTAATGTCTATCTTTAACGTCATGATCACATGTAATTTCAGTTGTCAGATACTGCACAGATGAATAGAATGAAACATGGTTTTCTAATGCTCTGTCATGAACATTCGTTAAAGTGTTTGAAGAGCCTCTTAAGGCTGACTTCAGTAACATTTTTACATATGGTTAATTTAAACATAGGCTTGTACCTCATTCTCAATTGGGCTGGTTTTAAGTTTGTGCTTAAAGTTAATTAGGTGATTTTTTTTTTTTCCTTCCCCTGAATTGGACCTTAATTAGGAGTATAGAAACTTAAATTCTGGCAGGAAACCTTGAGACTGAATGTCACAGAAGCACTAGGCTGACAGCGATATGTTTCAAAAGTCGATTTTCTTTAATGATATCAAAATGCAACAGTCAAATTGAACAGGAATGTTATGTGGTATTGAGATATAAATACCGGATTGAACAGGAATATTAGGTTGTAAACACTGTGACAAACACAGTTTATGTACAGGTTCCGGATGTCAGCTGGGAACTATCACTGCATGAATCGTAACCAAGTCTAAGCTTAGAATGATGACTCCAAATGTGCATATCACTCACCGATAAGGCGAGGCACTCCATCCCAGGGAGTTTCCTTAGATGGTGTCCCCATCTAAAGGGAGAGTCTCTGCCTGCGGACCCGCTGCTCTGAGGAAGACTGGCTCAAAGGGGTCTTCCGGCAGGCTCCATTTATACCCTAGGTCGGACTGGGTCTCATGGTCATATCTGGTCAGGGGTCTAAAAACTTCTCTTAATGGTGGTGTTGCATCGGATGGGGCGTTTCTGGTAGGCTCAGGTAGCTGGGCTATATGACTTGGAACACTCTGTGTACGTGACTCCAATCACCACAGGTGGCTCAACCCCCAAACCGTGGCTTCTAGTTTTAACTCTTCTCTCAGCAGTCAGGAAGTTTTGGTCTTTATCGGGGTGGGTGCACCTGCCACACTGAACCTGGATTGCTTTGATGCAGTTGTGAATTTGATCTGGGATTTGATTGTTGTGACCTTAACAACTAATTTCCTGGATGCTGTCTCTCGTCATGTCTCCTTCACAAACTAAAGCACTTCTATCAGCTATATTTCTTCTCTCCTTTATGTATGTTATCAGTATTCATACAGCATCATTCATTGGAGCTGTACATGATAGGACACCTCTGTGTATGTGTAAATGAAAGATTAGGCCTAAAATAGTACCTGAAGAGATGCGATTTTATTTTTTCCACTTAATTTATTTTAAATGTTTAACTCCTGCAAAGGTGCAGTATATTTTTGTAAGACTACAAAGAAATCCCTACAAAAATTAGAAGCAGTTCTTGTCTAGGAGGGTTTTCTCTTATGTAAAAGTAAGAAGCACATTATATGTGAATATCTGAAGAGCAGAAGTCCTATTCAGATGAACTGGGAAAGTGGCCAAGGAAATTTGTGAATATTGTTCACATGAAAAGAAGATTCTTTTCCATGCTCTAATAATTTATTTTTCTCAACATTTGTCATACCAAAACTATTTAAATTCAATGATGGATGGCAGGAAAGGAGCTGTTGTAGTTTGGGAATGTAAAACATGTGACACAATTACGGAATATTGATGTTTTGAGAATATTCAGGTTTTGTAATGGGGAAAAGATCTTAATATATCTGATGTAGTAGTAGTACATGAGGTTAATAAACTAAGCCATTAATTTGCCAGACTTGTCTTTTTTTTATTTTCAGTCTCATTGCAGCAGCCTCATTTCTAGTCTCATATATAACTGAATTTACTAATCCAAGTGGATTTAATTTTGACTGTTGTGCTTACAAATTCTAAACAGAATGGCTACCTTCTTAATGGGGTTTAAAGCAGTAGAATAGATTTTATGTGTCTGAGTCATTTGAAGGGACAACTGTGGGGAAAATCTCATTTTGTAAAATCATAGAACAAATTCCAAAGACACATGATTTTAATCATATACTTTAATTTCTAATGTCTCTTTGACTTAACTATCCAGTAATGGGGTAGTAGTCTGGATTAAGTTGATTGTTTTGGTACCTTTGAAAGAAGGTATTTCTAGTGTTTTAGGTAATGACAACAATAATGAATTATATTTACCAAGTTTCAAAACAGATAAGCTTATAAATGGTTCTTTCCTTACTGACTTGTAAGTTATGCAGTATTTCTAACTACTTTAATAAACTGTATGAGTAAAGGCAAAATGAATGTTTATAGTCCTTGAAAATACCAGATATTCATTATTGCCTTATTTCAAGGACACAGGATTCCTTGTAGCTCCTGTGAACTGCAGCTGTAAAGTTGATGTCTGGACCTGACTTACAGTGATGCACACCTCATTTGGAAAAGTATGATATGAGTGATGGGAATTTTATTCTGATTTCCTACATGTGCAGGCCAGTTTCTGATTTCCTTCCCTGTTGCAAAGTTACTCTTTTTTTTCATACATTTCAGTCAATTCTTTTCAGAGAAACAGGGCAAGCAGTTTGCCTCTGGAATCCAAATCAATTTGATATAAAAAGCCTCATTTCCATTTGAAAAAACACTAGGCAGCTATAAGATTTTGATTTACATTAGTTCACTGAATCATTCATTCCTCCTCACTCTTCATCAGTGCTGAGATGATTTCTTCTTTGATTAACTTCAGATAGATGTTAGAACTGTTCCTTCACAGAGGACTTCTAGATACTTTTTTGGACTGAGGTCTTAATTGTTTTCCATTACTAGACTGAACTAACTACCACTGTGTTTAAATGCAGTAAATGCATGCCAGTGGGATTTTATAAATAATAATGCTGTCTTTAAAGCTTTATGCTCTTGTCTCGTGTATGTTGTTCTGGTTCAGCATTTTTCTAGTCATGTTTGCTAATGTCTAATCTTTCTTGTCTTTGTTTTCAGTATAGATTTTATATATTTAATCTGTGTTATAAAAACTTCCACATGTCCTTCACCAAAAGAAACCTAACAGTCTGAAGAGAATTACTTCTAAAAGTTTAGGAAAGGTTGCAAATACAGCTTTGTACATGCGTGGCATTGAGCTGCTCAGTTGGGTTTTTTTTTGTCATTTTGTTTTGTTTTTCTGTTAGGAACATAGTTTCTGCCCTGTTAAATCAAAATTGTAGTCTAGCTAATTGTTTGTTCTGGGTCTGATGACAGCTAGTTACAAGATTCTTCAAAGGAATGTGCCAGCATTGTTGTACCAAACAGTGCTAGGATAAATTCTCCAGGAAACTTTGTTTCTAAGCTTGGACTTAAGTTTGCATATCCCTTGTCCTAAGATATTGCATTTTCTGGAGTTATTTCCTTTTTTTAATCTTTGTGATATAAATAACATCAGAATAGAAGCAAGCTCCAGAATCTCATTAATCACAAAGCAGAATTTTTGTTGTTGTTGGCATAGAAATCCTGATGCAAGGGTAGAAGACACATCCATGAAATCTTATCCTGCAGTTTTACACCATCAAACCTCTTCCCCTTGTCAAGTGTATTTAATGGAAGTTCTTATATATAAGAAGATCTAAAATGCTGCAAGCAGGAAAAATGGACTGATAGAAACCTCATGAAGTTCAAGAAGGACAAATGCAAAGTCCTGCATCTAGAATGGAGTAATCCTGTGCAACAGAACAGGCTGGTGCTAAACTGGCTAGAAAGCAGCTTTGCAGAAAAATACCTGAGGGTTCTGGTGCTGAGTATGAATCAGCGGTGTTCTCTTGCAGCAAAGAAGGTCAACTTCATCCTGGGCCAGATTAGCAAGTGTTTACCTAGTACATAGAGAAGATGATGCCAGGCTCTTCTCGGAGATGTGCAGTGAAAGGATGAGAGGCAAAGGACAAATGCAGGAACACAGGAAACTTTTTGGCTCAACTCAGGGGTCATCAAACACTAAACCAGAATGTCCAGATAGGCTGTAGAGTCTCTATACTTAGAGATACTCAGAACTTCAGTGCACAGACCCCAAAGTAACCTGCTGCAGGTGGACCTACTTTGAGCCAGGGTTTGGACTAGCTGAGCCCTGGAGGTCCAACCTACATGCTTTGTTGATGCTATGATGAAAAACAGGGAAGGAGAAGAATTCAAACCATTGAGGTACAAGGAGTTCACTTGTCCTGGTTTGGTGAAAATAAATGCTGTTGTCCAAGTCTTCTTTTTCTAAATTCTTTTTTATAGATCATCATTCATTATCTTAAATGGTCATCCATTGTCCTAACACCAGGATGTCAAGCTAAGACTCTCCACAAATATGGTTTTCTTGAAAACTGTTGTATGTATTCAGAGTATGAGTCTGATCCAAAATATGCATAAAATGTTTAAGGAACTCAAGGTTATACATGCATCATTTGCGTGAGAGGTTCTGTGGCTACAGTTTGCGTGAGGCAAATTCAGTACTGCAGTATGGGGTTTCATAAATATTAGTAGATCCAAAACCTGTAGCTCAGCTGCCTGTAAAGATTACTGGTTAATTTTTTTTAATTGTCCTATTTTATTTACATTATTTCTTTATAAAAATAAAGCTTTTTGAAAGGTTTCACAAATCTGATAATAATGCAGCAGTCTGAACCAGTGAGACTCCCTGGTTTTGTTCATCTCTGCTAACACCACACTTGCGGTCATTTTCTACTAGTGATAGTTCAGACACTTTGTTATTTACAGAGTAGTAAGTAGTGCTATATTCAGAGAGCACTGAAAAAAAATTGCTTTTAAAACAAGTCTGGGTCAAGTACATTTGGCATTTAACTTCTGTTATGTCCAGATGTAATGGAGATGCTCTACCAACTTCAGAAGGGTAATTGTGTTTTTAAAATTTATTTATAACTATTTTTTTTTTGGAATATATGTTTTATTCATCAGTAGATTTTTCATTAGTCACAAATGAATTGGTACGATAGCATAGGCAGAACATTGGCTCGGTTGATACTATTTGCATATTGTAGATACTTTTCATTTCTTTAATATTATGACAGAGGGAATGTTCCAAGAAATTTTGGCACAATTCCTGTGTTGCCAAATGCCGCAGTTGTATTTTAGTTCATGGACTGAGCTGGATTTCAAATATAACTTCCTCAGAGTTATAGTGGGTAATTTAAATTCTCCATTATTTTGAAAGTTTTCACATTACCGTGGCCAGGATACTGAAATTAAGCTGTTGGTTTTGAAGGAAAGTTCAGATTATAGATAATGTGGTCACTTAAATCTGGTTTGTGGGGTTTTTTAACTTGTTTTATTTTACATTATTTTGAGAGTTTCTTAATGGAACATTTTGTAGCTCCAAGAGGATAGTCCAAATTTGCTTTTCTATATTTTCTTTTATATTCTAATTTGGTAGTCCTATAGATATAACATTATCATTGTTAATGCAATTGTCTTTGGTCACATAGTTAGTGCTCATACATAAACATCACCTCAGGAGAGCTGTGACTTTCTTCTCCTATTCCTCCCTTTCTCACCCAGTACTATGTAGATAGTATGTTGTTTTAACATGCATGAAGGTTTTATATGACACCTCAGAAAAAAGCTCAGTTGATTGATTTTTCTTTTTTTTTTCTTTTATTTTTTTCTTTTGAATGCATACAGACATCTATGATGTGAGGTCAAAAGTTCCCCCCAAAATTCAGCAGTTTTAAGTTGTACGTTGAACACAGTTTAGTGGTCACTCTCCAACTAGGAGGTAACAGCACTTTACTTTTATACTCAATAATGTGACGTCTTTGCAATAAGAAGGAAGAAAAATGTTGATTTGGGGGACACTTTCAAAGGTAACAGAGAAAATTATTTAATATTTCAAGCACCTTTGCATGCCAGAAACTTGTGACTGTAGGGGAAAAAATCAGGAGAAACATATAGTCAGTATAACTAGCTCTTGGAAAAATAATAAGGCCGTCTGTAAGCACGCCAAGATACAATGGATTTGTTAAGAACAAATTATGTCTGATCGATCTATCGTTCTGCTCACAATTGTGCATGAGAGAGATTGTGACTGTAATGAGATTTTTTTTAATATATTGTCTCATGTCTTTTTGTAAACACAGTAGGGAAATCTGTTCTGTATAGCAAGATTACTCTCATGTCCTTGTAAGTCTTGGGTTTCACTTTTCTTTACAGATTAGTGTAAGGAGGTGAATGTTTTTGGATTATGCAGGTAGGGGTGTGAACCTGAGGACCCCTAAACACAGTTACAGAAGCATCCTGTGCTCAATAACTGTGCTGATGTTCTGTGAAAAATTCACAATGTGAAATAGCCTTTAAAATATCTGATTTCATAGTTGAGCAGTTTCACAGTAGGCTGCAGCATAAGGGAGCAGAAACATATGTTCAAGATCTTTTTAAAGTTTTTTTTCTTACTGTGTATGTTACTGGTGAGCCTTTAATGAATGAAGAATTGAATTAAAGCACTTTAAGAATATAAAACACACTGCAAAGGTGTAGTAGATATTGTCACCAAAATTGTGAAAATTAAAGATTGAGAGAAACATTTGCTTTCTGCTTTGGAATAACAACGTCTCATACGGGAAAATGATATGTGGAATGGATTTTCCCTCAATTAGCCAAATAGATTTTCAGAAGATGTAATATTCTACAGTCTATAAGTTGCTTGAATCTTTGTTATGCTGCCTTTAGGGATTAAAATGCAATAAATATATACACAATACAGGTTTATACAAGCTTGCTGAATTACACCTGTTGTGTTCTATTATGGATAAGGAAGTCTTCTGCTCAAAGGACATCTTTTGCAATATATAAAATAAGGCCCTAAAAAGTTGAATGTTTAATGTTAATAAACTGAATAATTGTAGTGAAAAACATGCATAACTGCAAATACCAGCTTCCACAAAAGGTGGAGCAAGGTTTCCAGCAAACACAAGCTGGATTTCCCAAGCTATGGGGCTAGGTTCCATCGTAGCATGGTTACAGCCTGCAAAGCAGCAAATTCTGCTTGTAGTAGTAAAAAACACTAAATAAAGTTTGTACAAAAAAGGGCTAAGAGTTGAAGTCATTGTTTTAAAATACTGAATTGCATGAGCTATTCTGCCACATATCATCTTCCGCAGTGATCTGTTCCATCTCTCAGATGGATATTTTCCCTAAATTTCTGAGGTTCTGAAAGATTTACAGTGATAGAGGTTTCATAACTGTTTAGAGAATGTGCCTCAGCAAAGGGTTTAAGGGATGTATTAATATAAATGTTAGGAAAGTTCATTTTGCTGGGGTCGGGCATATATGTATGACAAGCAGTCTGACTTAGAGTCTGTGTATTGTGCATAAATTTCAGTTCAAGCAATAGGAGAGTTTTCTTTCTGTAATGTTGTAGTCCTCCCCTTTTGAGTATGTTATCTGCTGCTGCTACTTTGGTCTTCTGTGCTCCAGCTTTTTTCTCGTGTTATGTGACATGGCAGTAGAATGAAATTCATGTATACATCTAATTATGCCAAACTCTTCAGAACACTGTTTACTGAGTTTCCAAAAAGAGATGTTTGATTGAATTTCGCTTTGTGGGGGTGAGAGAATGAGAAAGAGTTGTATTTCAGAGTATTAATTGGAGAGCCTGAGCTTTTAAGATTAATGTATTGTGACTGCTCCTCAGACCAGTCAAAAAGCTAGTATGGTTAATATCTACATCAAACAGTAAGGTAACAGTTTAAAATAGGAAAAAGAAGGATGTTAAAGAGTACAGACGTGAATAAGATGCTCGGGTTGTTTGCATTTATTTATTACACCGTAATGTAGAATTCGTAGCACTGAGATCATTACAGTGTAATGTCTGTCACTGAGAGCTTTTGAATAAATAACAGCCTCTAGAAGACAAGAAAAGGGCAAAACCAGTGCCCACTTCTCTTTGAAAGAGGGGGAGATGGAGTAGGGAAATAGAGAATTCTAGTTTCTGGAGAAAATATTGAGCAAATGGTTGAATTATTTGGAAGTAGTTGGGGATGAGATTGAAAGATGGACTAATTAATAACAAGTCACGTTAAATCAATCTTTCTGTGGAAAAGGTAACAGATCTTGTAGTTAGTAGATGAAATGCATCTTGAATTTAGTGCACATCTTTTTTGGTTGTGTTGTACCTGACTTTTTCATGTCTTAGGCTAACGAGCACAATGGCAAGAAAAAATGTATGCATTATAGAAGAAGCAGTTTTCAGAAGTCTTGTGGCGGTAAAAACCTAAAAACCCCCCTACCTTTAGTAAGGCCAGTTAAACAATTAATGTTTGTTGGAAGTTTAGGTGATGAGTTCCACTTGATCAATTATGTATATGTCTAATGCCATTTGCACAACACACTTTATGAATAATGGTGACCTCTTGATGCATTCTTTATAAATCTGTTTGACAGGATTAGTACAGGTAGGCTGCACTTTTGCTAATTTCTGGCTGCAGTACCATTGAAAACTTGTTGATCATACTCCCAGAGTGTTTATTAAAATAGGTGCTAGTAGGAACCAAATTCCTTTGGGAGCAAAGTGCTTTTAAACTGACGAGTGAGCCTCCATGGGGAAATACAGTATCTTCTCAAGTGCTGTAGATGAGAGTAAGGTGCATGTGTATGTGGCTTTTCTAAAGCCCGCAAATGATGATGGTCATGGCATACATGAAAGCAATATCTTGTTGCTCCTCTAACTGATGATTTTAATACTTTTTTCCTTCCCTGTGGAGTCTTTTTTTTTTTTTCCTTCTGTAGCTGCTGGGATACTGAAAGCTCCCGTGGTGAGAGATGGTCACTGTTGCATATGACTTGTAGAGGGAACCTCTGCTGCCCTTATGACTTTTTTCTCTTTTGGGGGAAGGAACTGATGGACTAAATTAAGTCTTTCACTCAGTAGTGACAGAGAGACCCTTTAGATCTTGCGTGGGTAATCAGTGGAGAATCTTTTTAAAAAGAACACCCCCCCCCCCCAAAACCAGTGTTCACATAGAATAACACTCACTCCTCCCTTACGCTCCCTGCAATCTATTTTCCCTGCCCCTGCTAGCTTGAAGAGCACGTGTGATGAAGTACTATCTCTTTCTCTTCTCTTCTTTAAAACGAATAAATAAATGATTTGACAAGTCTTAGCCTCTTGACTGTGTAAGTTGACTTCAGCAGATGGGAAAAATGGAACTGATGACAAAATCAAAGAAATTGGCTCCAAATCATGAAATAAGCATAAAAAACCCCCCACCTATATGAATGATTTTCAGTATTGTTCACCTAACAGAAAGTATTTACATCCTTCCCTAATATTTTAGCTCGAAGTATTTTCAGTTATTTAAGAAAGCCTGTCTTAAGACAACTCTCACTTGCTGAAAATGTAGATTAATGAATATTTTAAGAAGCTTTTGTCATAGTATTTTAAGGGTTGTGTTGTTTTTTTTACTTCTGCAGTACCTCCTTCACTCTGACTTAAAGCAGTAACTTTATTTAATGTGGATATGTAGAATATAAAGCACAGTTGAAATTGTGAAACTGAGCAAATGTATTTATCTTGGTCCATGCTGCTGTTCCAAAAATTGTATTTCAGTGAATATACATTAATATAATGAATTTGTTAGGATGAAAAGAAGCAGTGGACTGTGGAAAACTCCTATAAATTAACCTAGCAGAATTCCGTTGCCTTTAAAAGTGTCAACAATCCAATTGATACTAACCACAGGATCCTGCAGAGATTAGTGTACGCAATTAAATGTTGGGAACAGTGTATCCATGGGAACAGCTATTGCCTTCATATGATGGTATGCAAATTATTTCCTACTTTCAAGATGAAGTTTCACTCCTACCTTCATAGAAATATAAGTAAACAACTAGAGAGTTGTAGTATAGTTTGGGATGTGGTATTTCTGTACAGACAGTATTTGGTTCTAGTTATTTTTATACCACTGAAAGAAATACTGTGGCTTCTCTGTAGGAAAAATTTAACTATTAGATTTGTAGATAGAGTCCTGCGTGTTGACTGAACCGGGACCTCAGTGGAGCTCCTCTCCTTAGTGTGGGAAACAACTTGTTCTCCCCTTTCAGTAGGAAGCAGTCAGTGGTTCAGAGGCCCATGAGCAGGAGAAATTTCATGTGGATAGAAATTAGTGAGTTCAATCTCATAGTTTCAGTAAATCAGAGTAGCCCCAGATACTTGAAATGTGTTAATATAAACATGCTCACCTTTGACAACCTTGATGTTTTTGAAACTAGTTTGGAATGAATAACATATTTCATCTTCTGCTCAAATTTTAGTCTCCACTTCTCACTTTATTTTAGGGAAGCAGATATTTAGCAGCAAAAATGAATTTAGGATCAGCGCGCTGAAGTTCCACCCTACAGAGTCAAATATTTTCATTTGTGGAGGGTTCAGCCCGGAAGTTAAAGCTTGGGATATAAGGACTTCTAAGGTAATGGAAATCTTTCTTCTCTTTCTCTTTTAAAATGTTTCCTAGGTTGGATGTGCTGTGCATTACTAAGCTGATAGATGTACTGGTCTTTTAATGAAGTGTTACTCTGAAGTATTTTGCATTTGTCATTAATTGTGTTGCCATTTGTTGATATGAACCTCTGTAACGTTTTTGAAGCATGAAGAGGAACATTGTACACAAAAAATAGGATTTTTTATTTATTTATGTAAATATGAGTAACATATAGTTGAATTAAATAAAGACAGTAGCTCACTTCAGGATTCTGAAAAGCAGTTGTGTAGTAGGAAGCAGTACAGCTAAATTGCTCTTCAAGCTGTTACATGTGGGTCAGGATGTGTGTGCCTGTACCTTTTGTGTAGAAGCCTGGAGTAATTTTTACATTCATGAAGGGCCACAGAAAGGCATGTACAGCCTCTGCCTTTACCTCATCATGAACCATGAAGAACAGCGTGCTCTCAGAGCTCAGGTAAGACTAGAGCTGTACTTGGCCAGTGGAAGCATAAGGCAAGCTGACATCCTCATGCACAGAACAGCTCAAAGAGCAGCAGTGACTGTCAAGTGAGTAGTTCTTTGTTTTCCTTTGAATTTCTCTGTGGGTAGATCCTTCTCATCGTAGTTAGCCATCTGTTTGCTCCTGAGGGTGGCAGAAGGGACCAGAAAAAGGTAAGATTGCTTATCCAAACTTTGTCTCTGACCTTGATGTACTAAGAATAATGGGTGAGAGAGGTGGGGAGATGCATTAGGTGTGAGGGCTCTAACAATAGAGCTCTGAAATAGTTATGAGAGTTGCTCTATTGAGGAAACACAGTATTCTTGTGCATTAACAATCCAGATCCTGTGCTGCAGTTGTTCCTTTGGATTTCTCACTGATGTTTGAGAAAATAATTTAATTGTGTAGGATCTATACCATAGGCTTCCCTCACATGAATAAGTTCTTAAAAGAAAAACATTAGTAAGTATATATTGAGACTGCCAAGTCTGAGGCTACTCTGAAAATGAATTTACTGTCAGTTTCAGAGTTACAGTGTCACCATGAAAACCTTTGTAAAAAGTGTGATGGAATTTATTCCATCCATCATGCTTGTATGATGGTTAGTTTTCCTTGATAAGGATAAGAAGACATACTCAAAGCACAGTTCTATGAAGGAAGGTGATTCTAGTTTTAGATTGCAAAAATTGTAAATACTTATGATAAAGGATACCTATGTAAGTTTTTTAAAAGTTGTGAGATTTTCCATAGTAACTCTTCCCTCCCTCCCCCTGCCTTGCAGTGGTATACAGTATTATGGTGTTGTCAATGAGGGATTTTGGTATACTGTCTTTAGCGTAGCCAACTTACATAACATGAAAATATGTATCACAGAAATGGGAAACCAGTACCAGTTCAAAGGGTCAGAGGTCCCCCTGTAAATTTACTGTAGAACAAAACCATTATTTTTTGGCAGGGTACTGAAGAAGAAAGACTAATAGAAGTCTTCTCTCCTGAACTGCACGGTCAGTGGTTTCATAGCATGCAAATGGAGTAGGGAATACAATTGTTCTTTCTTGAGATTCTCATAACAGTAGACCTTAATTGTGGGGAGGAGGTGCAGTCTGTAATTGAATACTAAGCTGTCCTTTTTAACATAGAGAAGCCATTGTATGTCATGGTAGGCTGAACTTCCTTTAAAAGTACTTCAGGAACTAAATGGGCATCATCTTTTTAAGGCTTAAAGACTGCTGACCACAGTGTCAAATTTGAGATATTTGATCTTAGTCAAGGAGAAGATGGCACGTGTACGTGACAAAACATTCTTTCTGAGATTTTCTAACTTGGTGCAATAAGCTTTCCTGTAAATGGTATTGTAGTTACACACAAAGTCAAATGATAGTCTAGCTGTGTACAAAGCCAGAGACATTCTTTCACTCCCTGTAGTTTCTTTATGATGGATTTTACACCTGTGTATATCTTTGAGTGACTATCTCCGAGAATCCTGTAAAGATGACTTTTCTCTAGATTTGAAATCAACTGTGATTAATGAGCATGTTCATGCCAAAAATGGCAATACCTCCAGCTTGCATGTGTCTAAGGTGCCCAGTGTCTACAGATGGAAGATGATAACTGATTCCGTTCTATAATAACAAATGACCAAAATGGCATGTTGCAAAAATATGCCTGTCTGGATGGTAGCTCATGTTGAATATGGTTATGGAAGAATATGGTTGGAAATCTTTCACAGATAGTAGGAGACAATCTCAAATATTGATAATGGAGAAGGCACTTCAGTTTCAAGGAAGTAGAAGATTAATTTACAATGGATATTTGCAGTTCAAGGGTTATGCTTGAGTAAGATTCCTTTTTCAGCCATTCTGATACCAGAGAATGTGATGACAAGACCTGAGGATGATGCAAAATTGGCATTGACTCAGGTAGAGGTAAGGGGCTAAATAACAGATGTTAATGCTTGTGCTAGATAAGTTAGTTCTGAGTCATCTCCTGAGTCTGATGCTCTCCTATTGTCAGTATCTCTGCCACATCTTGAGATGATGTTCTGATATAGTAACTTTTGTGTAAACTACATCAGGCAAAATTGCAGAGGAAAACTGCAGTTTTCAGTACTTTAGCACTGCACAGTTATAAGAAACAATAGTTATGCTTGGGATCACCTTTATGTAGGTTTCAGGGGATGACATACAAGCTGTGTGTGTTTGGATGCAGAGCCAGTGGTGAATGCTTTAGGTGACAACATCTGTGATTCATTTCCAGAGGACAAATAGACACTGTAAAAACCATTTATATCTATGTAGAAGAGGAACATTTTATTAATTTGACTATACATTCAGTCTAAACCAGCACTCATGTTTTCTACTAATTAGGGAGTATATTATCTTTGTGAGATTCAAACAGTATTTTATTGTATCTTTATGCTTTACTGCCTAACTGTGTTTTTTTGCCTCCTTGCTTACTGATCTGGGTATGGTGCCTTTTTCAAATGGGTACAATGGGGTATTTGTCTTTCCATGGCCATCCCCTGTCCACTTTCAATACTGTTACCGAAGCAGACAGTACTCATGATTATTACATTATGAATTTTTTCTTTTTGATTGAGAGTATTGCTGTTGTGTGCCATATGTCACAACATTGCATGCTGTGACATCCTTTTACCCCATCTTATGACACGATTTCTCAAAAGGCAGTGCGTTCTGTGGCCAGGATGCTATATACAGCAAAAATGAGACTAGCAGAAAAATGCATTTTTATCTCAATGACTAACTGTACACTCATTTTTGCAGTGCTGAAGCTCCAGCCTCAGAACATGCCTTAGAGAGCTGTTGATCACTAATGCACACAGTAGCTGTCTCTGTACATGCAAGACACTCCAATGCTTAGAAGGATTGTGTGTAACTCTATTTCTGTAAGCTGATGCTAATGAAGAGTTAAGGGAAACATCCCACTGTATTACAAGGAAATAATTTACTTTCCAAGAAAATAAATAAGTGAATGAATGTGTATTCTGACAGGTAAAATAGGAAAGGTTTTAGGCTTTGTAAAACAAAAAACCCAGCCTGTTTCTTTTGTACAGATCCTGTACTGGGTTCTCTCTGAAAGTTTTTAGGAGCTGTTACCTGCTTTGTTCGTTAGGAAACAATTATATTCAAGTAGAACTTCACTAGCTGGAAAACTAGCCAATTAAGTAGTGCATGAGGAATATTAATTTTAATAACGAGCAGTGTTGGAAAGTGGAAGGCTTGTGTTTACCCTGGTAACAGATACTGATTCTTTTCATTATTTGTTTGTTTGTTTCATATATTTGCTCATTTGAAAACCATAATTTTGTAGGTACTGTGATTGTCTAAAGCAGCAGTGTGGTTTACTCTTTTACTCTGAAACGTTTCTAAAAGGGGAGAGTGCTTCTATTATCCTTTGACTTTTATTTTTTCCCCCTTCTGAGGTAGCTGTAGACACCTACATTTGTATTGATTTTAAAATCTGAAGAACTAAGTGTGTGTACTGAGCGAATGTGGAAGGCGATAGCTGAGTGGAGAAAAGGGGAAAAATATCAAACTCTGTTTTGATTGCTTATGGCTTCATCTTGCAGAATGTTGAGTATCACCTATGCATCGTTACTGCAAAATAATGTACTTACATTTCAAACTCTCAGCCATAGAACAACATACTGTTGGTTAGGCACGAATCATCAATATCATCAGTATCTCATGTCTGCTTCTTCCTAGTTTGGGGGATTTCAATGGATTCTTCAGGTATTCCTGCTTTCAGCTTATATTGTTATCTTGATTCACAAGATAAAACCAGCATGCTTTCTACCTTTTCCATCTTACACATTTTTGGTCACATTCAAGATTGGATAAAGTATCCTGGCCAATATTTTGAAATTTATCCTGTTCTAACAAGTGCCATTTGCTCTTAACTGAAATAGATGTCTGAGGCCTCTTGCTACTTCGTTTCAGTTTTGATGCAAACAACCTTAGTATCTTTCAAGTGCTTTCATCCTAATTCATTACAAGATTTTCCTGTTTTGCCTGTTCAAGTGTGTTAACCTGTCATTCAGCTTGGAACGATGTGTGGATGAACTAATGATTCTTTTTGTTCCCATCATCATACTCCTGATAGCCTTTTCAGGCTTTGCAGCATATTTTGTCAATAGAGTGAGCACCCTAAATCAAGAGCTTGAATCTTGTTACTTACTGCACGTTGAAAACTCAATTTCAACATTTGCTGGTAATTCAGTTTCAGAGGTCGTTCTTTAGGATGTACTCCTGTGTTTTTCAGGCTATTCACTTGCACATCTTGAATTTAACCATGTGAGACAAAATGATAATTGTATATCAGGAAATGAGGGAAATTTTGGTGGAAATCCAGAGCAAAGTATTAAGCATCACAGAGAGAGAGAGAGAATGACTAATAACAAAAATATTGTCCAATTACACATATATGCTGTGGTTGAAATGGTCTGCTTTATGCCAGTGTGCCACATTGGTGCTTTCTGCTGATGGAAAATGACATAGAATAGCTAATAGTGGTATTTTTCCAAATTAGTACTTCTGAAATCTCACTTTGATTTTGATGGGCAACTAATTTTTAACAGGAGTGTAAATATATGAGCATAAATTACTAATATTTATTCATGTATTGAATGTGGTATAAAAATTGGATTTCTAAGTTCCAGAGAAAATGTATGAAGATAGGTTTGAGGCAGCCTTTCAGCTACTAAAACATTGAGAAATGTACAGTAGGCTATTAATGAGAAAGGCAGATACCAAAAAAAAAAAGAGGAATATTGAAAGACATTTATTGCTATCCCTGTTTTATTGAGCAAATAGGCAAAATGATTTCAAATGTAGCATTGGGTATTGAGCGAGATAAAGAATGAAAGAACAATAAGGAAGTTAAAATCTTCAAGATAAAGCTAGGCAATATACTTCAGAGAAATGAATGGATGGAACAGCTTGTTAACTGCTCAGTGAAATGTAAAGTATAGGGGTATCTCAAAATCACAGAGACAAGTAATCAAAGCCTATAAAAAAAAAAAAAGAATAAAAGAGGCAGTTGAATAGCATGGAGAGATTTATTATAGTGGTATTTCTTTCTGTTTGTGTTAAACCAGTTTTGTCTCTCTGGTGAAAATATTATTCTGGAGATCTTATATTGCTGTATAACAGATTGATTAAATTTATTAAACATTTGGAGAATGTTTATAGACACTTTATGAAAAGACCAGAAAACTTGGAATTGAGCTGCTATGTTTAAAAAAAAAAAATTAAAAAAAAATCTGCAGTGTTGATCAAAGAGGAAAGCATCATATTAAACAGCCCCCATGGGATCTTTGGACCTTAGTGCTGAACCTAGAAAAAATGTGTAAAGTGCCCTGTAAAAAGAATTGTGCAATAACATGGAGACTTTAAAGTAGTTATGTATTTTAGAAGTATTTCCTTTCTCTGAGCTGTGGAAGAATTTCTTAAGATGTCCAGCACAAGCCAGCTGAATTACACAGTCACTCTGTTTTGGCTGTTCTACACTAGCTTTTCAGACAGGAGACAATATATATTCCAACCACTTATTCTACCTGAAATTTTAATATTCCTTGAAATACCAAAGAGAACAAAGGGTTGACACTTGTATCCTTTAGCTCAACCATAAGGATTTTATTGTGTTCACAGAAGAAAATACAACTACAGATAATTTTTTCTTTTTAATTTGGGTTTCTAAGCTTACACAGATGTAATATCAGAACAAAACTACAAGTGTAACTGTCTTGTACTGATAATACTTTCAAAGGAGCTAAAGTTCTTTGTATCATGAGTGATTCATCAAAATCAATTGAAAAGATATATTTACACGTGTCAGCAAGGTTTGCATAGTGTAAAGTAGGGATGCTAGTAGCTCTGCTGAAAGGACATACAGCACTCAAGAACTTGCATCTGAATGTCTTAATTTAGATTTTCTAAATGTATCCATGTAATTATTTTTTAGTTTTGCATATTTTACCTTTTATTTACATTCTGCTTTGATTGATGAAACTTTTAATGTTTTGTAAGCATTCAGGAACTCATTCTTTATCATGTGCATACAGAAATGCAAAGAGCTCTAAAGGTACGGAGATCACTAACATTTTTTTTTACTCTGTTAAAAATAGAGGAATAATTTATTCAGCCGTTGGATGTACTCTGTTTTTGATCTTGTCCGTTGATGTTCATGTGTTCCATCTCATAAATCACTGAGGCCTGTTGGAACTTTGGCAAGAGCTATCTGCTATAGCTGTCAGAACAGCAAGTCCTGATGAAGCACCATGCAGTAATCTGGAGAGAGAATAAGTGGAAGGTGACAGGGCTGTGGCTCTCATCTTTAAGCAATAATTGAAGCTCTTAGACCTCCAAAAATGCAAATCCACTGCTTATGTTAAACAACGAGGGAAAGAGAGGAAGGGCATCAGGCAGTATAGATACAGTAGTATGACCTGACACAGCCACAGAACAGACTTTGAAGGAAAGATTAGTTACAGATATAGGAATAAATGAAATTATAAAAAAGTAAATTATAAGAGTTAAGCACAGGTTGATTTTGTGAGACTTACTTGATGTTGCTCTACAATTTTGGACTTTGATAGAGTAATTAGAGAAGCTGGAGAAGGCAGGGACTAACCTAACTACTGTAAAATGAGAAAACTAGCTAAAGGGGAGATCTCAAGAAAGGAAACTGACTGGGAGGAATTTAGTGAAGTGCTTCAGGCAGGGCTCCAAATGGAGACGACATTTATTATTTTATTTTTGAAAAATGTTTGTTACAGAAAGTGTCATACTAGCACATCAGTAAAAAAAAAGGAATAAAATATCATGCAGGAAAAATAGCAATGACTTATTAGAAATGGGAAGAGTACAAATGAATACAAATGTCCAGCCTTTTGGGATTAATAACAAAATTTTGTCAGGACATAAGGAAGGTTTCAAAAGAAGATGAATACAAAGTCAGTCTGTTGGAGTGATAGGCAAATTTAGATTTGAAAAAACTTAGATTTGAAGATTTACACAAAATTTCCATTTTTTAAATTGAGGTCTTATAAGCTATAGAAAAAATAAACTAGAAAAATGGTGGAAGCAGTTGTTTTGAGGTTTTAAAATAGTCTAGAAATGCACTGCAGAATTGTTATTATTAACAGAGGCCAAGGCAGAATAACAACAGGGTTTTTTTTCCCCATCTTGGTTTATTACTCTGGATTGTACATTGTTTAGCTACAAAATTGCAACTATCTTCTATAGCTTTATGCTTAAAAAGAAAAAATGAAAGGGATGCGCTTTATGTTGTTAAGCTATTTTTCCATACTTGAGTTTATAAAGAAATAAGCCTAAGTCATTAAAGCACAGTTTAAAAAATTAATAAATTTAGAGTGCAAGTGCAGTGCATTTGTTTCCTTGGAAACATTCTATTGCAATTTCTTTCAGATGAGATGCAGTCATTTTAAGTAGCATGTATTTAGGAGACCTAATGAATTTGTCTCTGGATAGCATATAAATATGAAAAAAGGCTGTAGAAATTGGTGGAGCTACTTGCACTTCTGGTTTCTATGGAAACAGCCAATACATTGTCATGTGCTGGTAGTGTTAGGAAGAACAATGTAATTAAAATAAGATGATTTATTCAGCCCTTTAGAAAACTAAAGTTATTCTTCTCACAGTCAGAGAAATCTTTACTGAATCTATGGACAAAAAGTTCAAAGAAATATGGTGGGGGTACATTTGTACTTGTGTAGTGGCATTTGTTTTTAAATGTTAACATTCAGGGGTCCTTTTTGAATGTGAAGGCACATTTTACATGGCTGTACCACATACATGAGAAGTCCTGCTGGGTTTATTGGGAAACCTCATACGACGGTATCGCAGATGAGAATCGTAGACCTGTCTGTGCATACAATCTCTCCTGGAGCAACTGCTCCTGGAGGGACTGAAATGGGCCAGGAACAAAACATGCCTTCCTCTGGAGCATGGGTATTTGAGTGAGAAGCTGTTGGGGAATAGCCGTTATGGTTTCAGCCCATTTCTAGACAAATTTTACACCCCAGCAGTGACCAGTATGCTTTTAAAAAACAAGAATATGAAAGCACAGCAAACTTCTTTATCACAATTCTCAGCAATGGTTACCCAGGCCTTCCTAACTTACAGTTTGGGGACTTCCAGCACCACAGATAGCGTCTTTGTCTTCCATGGCTCTCTGAGTTTTCACGCTGTGGAATTGGTTGTTCTTGATTTTTTTTAATGTCTGCAACATCCTGTAGCAAGGAATTAAACTTAAACATGTATTGTGTGAAGAAGCATCTCGTTCTGTGTGTTTTGAAGCTGCCTTCTGCTAGTTTGGAGTCTAAATTCTTATAATGGACAAAACCATTCACCTTCCCCATGCCACTCAGACTTTATTTCCAATTCTTTCAAATTCCTCTCAATCATCTCATTTCTGTACTGAAAAGTCCTTGATTATTGCTCCTCATAGAAAAGCCATTCTGTATCTCACTTGTTCCTTGTCTGTTTCCTATATACAGATTTCACTTCTTATCCTATTTGAGATGGGGAGATAATTTAAAAAAAAAAATCTGATGGGAAAACATGGGTTTTTTTCTGATAAATGGTTGATACTTTGCATCACAAGATTTTTGTGCCTTCTGAAGCAATCCAAAAGTGACTTTTAAAAAACAGTGTACATTGTTCATACCTAAAGTCTTATAGATCAGTACAAGATTAAGCTCAACCACTTCTTCATTTTAATCAGTCTCCCTTTCCTTTTAATTATTCTCAAGACCCCTTGATAATCTTGAGCTGAAAACAGAGCAGTTACAAAGAGGAAAAAACTTAAATAGAAAAGCAAAATAATTTTTTTTTCAATTACATAAAGAGAAATACAGCAGTCTTATGTTAAAAGACTTTAAAAGAACATAAGACTGTAGCGTGCTTTGTTGTCTTGTCTATGGTAGTCATGTGTTTTGATTAAAATTGCCATTATAGTTTTCACATGGAGATCAGAGACGTAAATTGGATTTGTCTTGCGGTTGTGGTTTTGTTGTGAACATGTAGCTAAAAAGCAAATAGTAGTCATCTGCCTCAACACCTTACTCTCTAGAATAGATCAACACAAATCACTTGCACTGCAGTAGATAAAAAAGCTTCTATTTTGTGGAAAATAAGCTTTCTTTTAAGTTAAAATGCACTTATATTAGTAGTAATGGTGTAGTACTGTTTCACAGAGGAAACTTGAATCAGTCACCCATTGCATTAATTACCCAACATGCCTGTAGGAAGAGGCAGTTTCATGCCAAAGCACTCAATCTAAAAAGGTAGAACAAGAAGTGGAAGAAAAAGTATGGCCACTTTTACAGGTTGGAAGCCATGGCGGTGACTAATTAAGGGTTTTTTCCATGACTATCCAGATTGCCTGTAGTCCTATTAGATTTGTTTTGAGACCTTGTCTCCTGATGCTCAGGGCAATGACTATAAAAGCACATTTCTTTCTCATCACTTGCATAAAGCTTCAGGGGATTTTAGGAAAGTGCAGTGCACATAGGTTACAGGTGACCAGCACAGCGCTGGGGCGAGCAGCAGCTTCTGAATCGCTTGTGTGGAGACTTTGAGCTTTTTTGACAAACAAAAAACCAGGCATTGCATGTGCTTTATGCAGAGAAGTATTATAAACACCCACCGGAATTACATACCTTGAATTCAGCATCATGGCATGCTTTTCAAATCATCAGAACCATAAGAATCTGTTTGATTTAATTTGTTTAAATTACCTTTCTTGTCAAATGCCTGCAGCCATGAACTCTTGCTGTAGTGAAGAAGCTTTATTATTATGTTGGATTGTGTCGACACCAGAAACTATTAGGCCTTCCTTTGAAATTATTTCTTTTATGTCCAGAAAATGCAGATTGAAGAAATTGACTGTGGTTTTCCAGTGCTTATGGCTGATAAATCTGCAAATAGAAAAAGAGCAAAAGCTGTTATTAACAAACTAAAGCCAGCAGGATAGGGAAACTGGTGCTTTCCCCAAGCAAGTTCCTCAGGCATGTCATGAATTAATTGTCTAAGTTAGAACAAAGCAGGTTTAATTATGAGTACTTTTCTGAGCAGTGGTGTTGCAATTAGTTATTTTTTGAAGCTATCTTTATGGGGGAATTTAAATACTAGGTATATCAAGTTTCCAGCTGCTATTCAAAGTGTTAATTTATTCTTCTCTGAGTCAGTTCTTACTATGTGGTTTGAAGATTAAAGAGCATAGTTTTTCTGAGGTATGTATCAAACATATAGAAGAAGATGGTCTTTTGTACTAATTTTTATAAAGACAGTTTCCTGTTGCAGAGCTAAGATACACAGGTAGTTTGGTTAGGTAACCTATCAAATAATAGACAAGCAAATATATTTAATGATTAGCAGTGAAAATGTTTAAATTGATAGTGGCAGTTTATGTAAGAGCCCAGCAGGATTTCAGCCAAAATTAAAAGTATGTGCACATTACCAACTTTACAATACTCTACTTTTTCCTTACTGAGAGATGTCTATTGCTCCAAAACCTGTTAAAAACAAGTTCCAAACCTAAACCTTAACCTCTTAACAGTGCTGGACACAATGTATGTATGAATATGTACCTACATATGTTTCACAAGGGGTTTTTTTAGAAGACGAAAACCCAAACAGTATGTTTGAGTTTTTCATCTTTAAAATAAGAAAATATTAAAGAATCACTATTGTGAATCACCATTTGGGACTTTATTTATTGCTCTGTATTGTTCTTCTCCATTTCCCAGCACCATTTGGCCTTTGTTTCTGCCTCTCTCTCCCTGTTGCTACACATTTGTGCTGCTCCATCCTCTGATCTTGCTGCTCTCTGGCACTTTTCTCTCTTGTCACTTCTGTGAAGGTGCCTGCTGCTAAGTAGCTGCCTCCTTCAGTCTGTCAGGGTGGTACAGCCTTTTGTGCCCCCTCCTCTCAGTTTAACTTTATTTCAGTTCTCCTGCAGTTCCTACAGCTGTCAGGTTTCTGTATGGTTTTCCATTTCCTATCCCAGGCAGCAATTATATTTTGTGGTGGTTTTTTTAGGGTTTTTTTCTTACTATTATTTTTGCTCCTACAAAATAGCTTAATTTTCTACTTTACTAATGAACTATGGACTTCCTTTTATAAGTCTGAAGAAATAGCTATGCATGGTGATTTCTCCATACAGAAAGTGGAGGTTATAAATATGCAAATATCACTTTTGGCTTTACAAAGTTTAATTGCTTTGTATATTATGCAGAATCCTAGGCTGAAAAATCTGACAAGAGCAAGTAACACATTTGTATATTCACTATCTTAAAAATGCAGGCAGATTTTGTGCCGGTTTTTTGAGGCTGCAGGTTTACATCTTGCTGATGTTATTACAGGGTGTGTAGGGTGCTTGCATGACTGAGGTTCTTCACTGAATGCAAACATCACGTTTCTAAACTGTACATTTTGCAGAGCCTGTGAAAAGCAATTGGAGCAGCTGCTGCTGCCATCCTTCTACATGCCAAGATCACAGGAAGCAGAGCTGGAAGGGACCTCTGGAGATCATCTAGCATGTTGCTACCCTAAAGCAGGATCAGCTAGTTCTGAACATTTCCAAACAGTCATAGATTTTTGAGCTTGAGGCAAGAAATCAAGAAGTTCTCATGTTGTGTTTGATATTTGAAATGTTTTTTCTTTTATTGGCTAAAGTATAAAACAGAGGTATAATCCAGGATATTTCACTGTCACACATGAAAATTATTTTTTAAAAAAATGTATGTGCTTAAAGTATCTGCAAAAGGTCCGGGCCCTGAAGTCAGTAGTCACATATTATGTTACAGGTATTAGGTAGGCACTGAATGCCTCACAAAGTTGGGAACCGTTTCAGTATAATACTTCAAGCACTCTCTCTGCTCTGTTGGTTTTTTTCTAGTGATGTTAGAAGGACTAACCTCTGAACACCCTGTTGGAAGTGCAGGCTGCTATGTTTTAGCTATCTTGGAGAGAGAGAGAGATAGATTTAGATATTAATAACTAGGAGTCTTTCAGTGTCCTAGTTTTATCCCCATATTCAGAGAGATGGATTGCTTTGATCTGGCCACTTGCCTTGAAGTTTCTCTTCACTGGAGGCAAATCAGAGAAAAAGAAAGCAAAAGTATTGATTTGCAAAATTCAAAGTAGACAACACAGATGCAGAAGAAAGGTGGAAAGAGAGGAAATTAAATTTGTTCATATATTCCTTAGAACAGTTCAAAATCTCTCTTACTTTTTAAGATCCAACTCACAGGCTGTTAAAATATTCAGAATCCTGTGGCTGAGGACCCATTTCTGCATGGATCCAAGACACTTTGGTGTAAGCCCTGAAAGAAGATCTAGATTTGGGAGCTCTGGGTTTTTTTGTTTGGGAAGAAGTTTTGGTAACTTCGGTATTTTCTTTTACATCACAAACTTCTTTACAGATTGTTCATATGCATTAATTACGTGATGGGAACTAGTGGACGAGCCACATTATTTGCTCTTGAGCCAAGACATGGTTTGAAGTATTGATGACTCCTTGCTGCCCTGCAGTTTCAGCAGAGTGACAGAAAAAGCCTTTGCTTCAGCAGAAGCAGCAGAGACTGCCTCTTGCCGGGACAGCTGGTAGGCAGATTAGGTGGGAGGTGTGGGATTGAATCCCTGTAAACCAAGGCAGGATCCCGGCTGAGTCCTTAAAGCACAGAACTGTTTGACAGCAGTGCTCCCGTCACCTCCATCCCTCCCTCTCTGACAGCACTTTAAAAGAGCAAACTCTGCTTGGGTTTCTTTTTTCAGGAGAGGGTGTCAGACCGAGTCCTTAATGGGATTGATGTATCTTATGCAGGATGAATGGTGTACCCTTCTGCTAAGCGTGTCCACATTGGCCTCACAGGCAGTTTCCGACTGAACATGCAAGCTTTGCTCCCTTGCCGTATGGTCCTGACACCGGGGTCTCACCACTTGAAAGTTAAGCAATGAAACACAGCAGTGTGGGACTGGGAGAACCTTGAATCATCAAGTTTATTCATCCCCAGTCATAAACAGTGATTTATCATTAAGTCTGGAATGATCAACAAGAATATTCACTTCCTGCCGTGTTCTTTTGTACTGAGTTTGTGTGGCAGGGTTTTAGTAGCAGGGGAGGGGGCTACAGGGGTGGCTCCTGTGAGAAGCTGCTAGAAGCTTCCCCAGCTCCAAGTTGGACCCGCCTCTGGCCAAGGCCGAGCACATCAGTGATGGCGGTAGCACCTCTGGGAGAACATAGTTAAGAAGGGAAACCTGCAGCAGAGAGTGGAATGTGAGAGAAACAGCTATGCAGACACCAAGGTCAGTAGAGAAGGCGGGGGGGGTGTGTGTGCACCGGAGGAGGTGATTCCCCTGCAGCCTGTGGTGAGACAGCAGGCTGTCCCCCTGCAGCCCATGGAGGACCCCACGCTGGAGCAGGTGGGTGCCCCAGAAGATGGTCATGACTCTGTGGGAGAGCCTGTGATGGAGCAATCTGTGCCTGAAGGACTGCAGTCCGTGGAAGGGACCCACGCTGGTGCAGTTCATGAAGAACTGCAGCCTGTGGGAAAGACTTGCATTGGAGAAGTTTGTGGAGGACTGTCTCCCGTGGGAGGGACCCCACTCTGGAGCAGGGGGAGAGTGTGAGGAGTCCTGCCCCTGAGGAGGAAGGAGCGGCAGAGACAATATGTGACGAACTGACCCCAACCCCCATTCCCTGTCCCCCTGTGCTGCTGGAGGGGAGAAGGTAGAGAAAACCAGGAGTGGAGTTGAGCCCGGGAAGGAGGGAGGGGTGGGGGGAAGGTGTTCTAAGATTTGGTTTTACTTCTCATTATCCTGTTTTGATTTCATTGGTAACAAATTAAGTTGATTTTGTGTTTTTTCCCAAGTCGAGTCTGTTTTTTTCTTTTCGCTAGCTCCTTTATCCTCCATGGGAGCTTCCCACAGAATCCCTCCCAAATGAGCTCTGAGCGAGCTGAAGTTTGCTCTTCTGAAATCTAAAATGTTTGGCTTAGTACTAACCTTCAGTGTGCTCAGCAGGATCCCAAACTCCACAATATTGTGATCACTGCGGCCAAGGCTATTGCTAACTGAGATATTACAAAGCAGGTTTTCTTGGTTTGTGAGTAGCAAGTCCAGCAATGCCTCAGTCCTAGTTGGCACGTCTAACATTTGTGTGAAGAAGCAGTTCTCTACGCATTCCAGGAACTTGAGGGATGACATGTGAACTGCTGTATTGTTCTTCCAACAGATGCATGGGTAGTTAAAGTCACCTGTAAGAACCAAGTTCTGTTGACCTGAAGCTTATTTAAGTGACCCAAATATTGCTTTGTTTGCCTTATTGTCTTGGAGGTCGGTAGCAAATGCCTACTGTAAGATCCTCTGGGAGATGACTGCTCTGATATTGACCCAGAGGCATTCAATAGGGCTTCCATAATCGCTGTAGTTGACTTCTATACATTCAAGGTTCTCCTTAACATAGAGTGCAACTCCTCCTCCTCTTCTTCCCTGCCTGTCTCTAATGAAACAGCCTGTAGCCATCCATTGCGATCTTCCAGACATGTGAGTTGTCCCACCATGTTTCAGTTATTCCTATGATATCATAACTTTCTGACTGGGCACAGAGCTCCAGTTCCTCCTGTTTGTTCCCCAGGCTGTGTGCGTTGGTATACATACGCTTGAGGTGGTTGGTCTTCTGGTTCTCATCTTGGGAAGCAGCTAATGCATTTGTCGCTGCTTTGGTTGGCCTGGCTTATTCCCCAGTTGGCTGCAATGGCGTAGTGTTGCCTCCTTGGACCCTGCCCCCTGAGTCCTTCACTTTAAAGCCGGTCTCACTAAGTTGGCCAGCCTGCTGCGAAAGATTCCCTTGCCTCTTCTAGAGAATCTAGAAGAGTTCATAAAATAGAAGGGAGTTTGTGTAGACCCAGCTCCACAACATTGTTGTCTAAAGCTCTTTCTGGATCTAACTCTAACTCCTTGGGAATTTATAACAGGATCTATGTATATATAAATACAATATATAAATTGTACGAATTGGTGCTTTCTTTTATCTCATTTAATTTTCCTGTGTGTGGACTCTTTACATACATTAACAAGCTATCTAATACACTAGTACTTCAACGTTTAAAAATCAGTTACTTTTTCCCATTTTATAATAATATATAGTTTGTTGGAGATAGTTATTAATACAAAGAGAGAAAACATAGGTTATCATGTTCTTCTAATCTGTCAAAAAATAATAAACTTTTTTATCCACTAGGTGTTAAGAGTGTACAAAGCTGCAGTACAACAGACATTGGATATACTCTTTCTCCCTGAAGGAAGAGAATTTCTTACAAGCACAGATGCAGTAAGCCGGGACTCAGCTGATCGTACCATTATTGCATGGGACTTCCAAAGTTCTGCGAAAATCTCCAATCAGATTTTTCATGTAAGTTTAACAACTAGTATTTTTTGGGTCATGATTTAGCATTTCACGTATGTCGGTGTTGTAAAAACAAGGCTTTTGATTTTCTGTAAGATCATTGTGTGATGTATAAAATGCTCTTAATGTAAGTTGAGGGCTTGCTTTATTTTTATATTTTAAAAACACTTACTTATTCTTAAAAAATGACCTTGAAGACTGATAGGTCTCCTTGTGTTAAAAATATTTGCATTTCAGTGCTCATTCACTGACATCTAAGCTATATTTAGGCAAGGCCACTGCAGTGTCATTCTAGCTTGCCAATGGTGCATGGCAGCAGTTGCTATAGTGCCACATTTCTTTTCCTACACTTTTTCATACATTTTTCATCAGCTGCAATGAGGGCTATTGACAAATTGAGTTTAATATTTGCATAGAAATAGCAACAGCAACCTGATACCTGCATATAGATACCTAGTACAGCATAATCACAGAGGCAAAATTTACTTTTATCAGTGCAGGTGCAGTATTTCTCTCAGTAATCTATCCAGTCAAGATGTTTAATGGACTAAATGGTCTAGAAAGGCTGACAGCTTCAAAGGAGATTCCCGAGGAAGTTAATAGATAATTCCAACTCCCTGGGTATTTTTTAAAAACCTAAGTCTAATATCTTATGTAATATAATATGATTGGATTGTATGTAGATGCTTTTTGGCTGAAATGAACAGTTCTTTACTAACAAGGACATGTAGTTGATACTCTAGTGAGATTGTTTCATGTTTAGTTTCCGCAGTTATGTCTTTGTCCAATATTGGATCTACCAGCATCTTGGATAGGCAATAGGAAAAAAAAAAAAAAGCTGTGAATGTATAAAGTACAGACCAGTCAGGTTCAGTATCAAGAAGTAAAAAACAAACAACTTTTTTCTCTTTATCCCCTGCCAAACAAACAAACAAACAGACCCCCACAGCCTACCTTCTCACGACTGCAGCATCTCTGAAATGGACTGTTTTCCCCCTTTTCTGCACTGTGAATACACAAAACTTGGTGGTAATTTTGGAAACTCTGCTTCACTTTTCTGAATTTCACCTTTGAACCGTTCAAGGTGGGAGGTAACCTCTGAGCTCTCCAAACAAATTAGATCCCAACAGGGCTTGATCTATTGCTTGTCTGCATTAACAAATGAATAGTTCAGAGCTCTAAAATAACCCATTACTACAGTATACCTAGCATAACAGCACAGTGCTCCTGCAGATTGCATTACACTTTCTGGTGCCTTACTGTTAGACCCAGTTTCTCCCCAGAAGCATGCAGTGCTCTGCCACGGAGCACACTGCTAACCAGGCACGCTGTCTAACCCTGTTTTGGTTTCTGTGCCCAGTACCATACAAAACCCAGAACTTCTGTTTCAGTTCATCACTTCCAAACCAAACAACAAAACCAGTCTGATGTTCTTCCCACTCTGCCACATAGCCCAGGGTGTCCAGTGGTAACTGTCAGCCTGGTGTCCTTCACATGCAGATGCATCCTACAACCAGCGCTCTCTTAATTGGTATTCGTGGCATCAAAATTCAGCACTGTGTCTTTAGGTTAGGCTGAAACTAGAAAAGGTTTGGACCTGGTGGAAACCTTGCAAGAGCAGCTGATTTCTGATGTAGTCACCATGCAGAGTTTTGAAAGTAATCTTAATTCAGTCTTAAATAGGAATACTAGGGTAAAGCCAAGTGTTATTCATTTTTTGAGATATTTATGAATTTACAGCCAGCAGCAGTCTACATGGCAAATCACTGTCATAAGGAACTTCTGACTTTAGTAGGCTAATAACGACCCCTATTTTTTTTGATTTTTTTTTTAAGAGTGGGGTGGGGTAAGGTGTCTCTTTAAATGGGCTGATTTCTGTTCCTGTCAGTGTGGCAAGAACAGAGAGGATGGAGGATTTGAGAACTGTACGAAGTAGCATGTAAGGCACAGTATGGCAATGGAGAAAGGGGTATGGGAGAAGAGGATTCAAACTTTAACATTCAAACTTCAGTTTTCCTTGGGCAGGAAGAGGATGATTGTGTACTGTCAGGTTGGAGTTACCTTTCTGCAGCTGTTCTGCAGTATAATTATGGTTCAAGGAGAGATGGGGTTTTGCTCAGTATCTAGGGAATTGGGGTAGAGATTTGATTTAATGTTTGTCTTGGTGTGAGATTTTCAGTGGATTCTAATAAGTATCTTTATATAATGTATACTACGGAGGTGACTTATGTATGCCTTACCTTTTATGGTCTTTCAAATATGTCAAAAGATAACCTGAATCATTTGAACAAATCTTCTGTTTCATACAACAAAACTTTCTTTAAAATTATTTTCAGGAGCGTTATACTTGCCCAAGTCTAACTCTGCACCCAAAAGAGTCTATGTTTGTTGCTCAGACGAACGGGAACTACATGGCTTTGTTTTCTGCCCAGCGACCTTACCGAATCAACAAAAAGAAAAGATATGAAGGACATAAGGTATACTTCTTCACCGGGAACTTAATATCCAAGTCTGGAAGGGAGATAGATAGCAAAGTACCTGTGCTTTTTAATGTGTCTGCTAATAGTGTTTGATTATAAATCAGTGATAGATATTAATTGGCTTCATTTGCTTTCCTGTGTGCCAGTCTATTTTGAATCATATGCACTCTGAAGAAAATAGTTATTAGAAGACTTTATGAATACTTAATGGCTTGCTTAAATAAGTTTGTGTTATAGCTGTGTTTTAAACACCTGGAGAAGTCCTTAGTGTATATCTATTTAAAGATACATTTTTTTTTTTGTACTATATTCTTTTTCAGTATATCACAATGAACTTTTTAATCAGCATCAGGAGTTACACTGTTATTGATTTTCACAGGTGGAAGGATTTGCAGTGGGCTGTGAATTTTCTCCAGATGGAACACTTTTGGTGACAGGAAGTTCAGATGGCAAAGTGTTTTTCTACAACTATCATACTGCTAGGATTATTCGCACTTTGTCTGCACATAAAGAAGCTTGTGTGAGTGCAATATTTCACCCAGTCTTGCCATCGCTCCTTGCAACATGTGATTGGGCTGGAGAAATCAAGATCTGGCAATAACAAGCAGAGTTACTTTTCAGGATGTCTCCTGTTAGTCTGTCAAAGGTGTAGGAAATAAACCATGGTATGCAATGTGAAATTTTGTTGTGATGTGTTGTAGGCAGGAGAGACTGTTGTCTGTTCTTCTATGACCTCTAAGTGTATGCTTTCATAATGCAGTTAAGATGGTCTTGTCGCTAGCTGCTGAGCAAAGAAGTTGTCTTACTCTCTCCCTTGGACCTGGTGACAAATTTCAGCCCCTTTTGTGTCAATCTTCTGGTGCTCATCTAGCCCTACCCTGCTTTGAGTAGCTAAACTTGAGAAAATTACTGCTCTTTTTATGCAGCTTTTCAATGCAGCTTTCCTAAACCAGGTTTTATCATAGAATCATAGAATCGGTTAGGTTGGAAGAGACCTTTAAGATCATCAAGTTCAACCATTAACCTAGCACTGCCAAGTCCACCACTAAACCATGTCCCTAAGTACCATGTCTACACGTCTTTTAAATACCTCCAGGGGTGGTGACTCAACCACTTCCCTGAGCAGCCAGGCCCAGTGTGTGACAACCCTTTTGGTGAAGAAATTTTTCCTAATATTCAATCTAAACCTCCCCTGGTGCAATTTGAGGCCATTTCCTCTTGGCCTCACCAAAAGTTGGTGAGGACATATTATTTAACAGAAGATAGTGTTCAGATCAATTAATGCCTATTTGATTGTCCTGGGATTTTTTTTTTCCCCACTAGTTTAGCTCCCTGACCTGGTCACTGAAGAGTTAGACAAGCAATACTGTAGTTCAAGGCAAAACAGCGTCTCAGCACAAGAAGTGGCCAGATCGTAGGGCAGGTGGGACTGCTTCTTTTGGTAATGGATAGCTGTTACCAGCTCAACCTATTGTAAAATGCCTTCTGAGAGTTCCAGGGAAAGGAGTGCCAGATAAGGTGAAATTAATTTTGAAGTCAATAAATTTGTGTTCTTGAAATCCCAATGTTTAAACTTGAGTTTTAAACTTACCTTTATGACTTTACATAAACAAAGCCAAACTATGTGTAAATATTTTTAATGAAAAAATAAACTTTTTTTATTGATGGTGTCTGTATTTCACTATTTTACTCCTTTTACTCTTGGCAAGTTAGTACTCAAGACTATCATGGAATTGATACTTGGGAGGGGAAACAGTTAATATGCTACCCTTATTTATTGCAAACACACATGCATTTCTCCATACTCTGATGTCACTTAGAAACAGAAAATTGTCATGATGCTATTCAGTGCAGGGGGTGTTCTCTGACATTCAGACAGGAGCTGGGCTATTCTGCAGCGAATAGAAAATTCATTAGGCCATAATTGTATTTACATACATATAGATTTCTTGTAAATGTACTTTAAATTTGCATTCCCTGCACTTGTATTGCTTGGTTCTAGAATTATTATCCATTTTATACATACGTGTGTGTGTGTATATATATATATGTATCACTGAAAAAATATGTCTATGCATCACATACATAAACAATATGTATTCCCAACCTTCACTCTATATAAATACGTGCTACCTTGCAGTGAGTGCTATAAGCTTGGCTTTTGTTTGGTCTGATTAGTCTATTGAGGTATTTTAACATACACTGGATAATTGTATTGAGTAAATTGTCTCTGTCATGGAATCCAGAAGTCATGTCTAATAGCAGCGTTTCCTCTGTAGCATCTTTTTATTCTTCTGATTTTTTTTCTTATTGGCACAAATACAAGGGGTTTTTATCCATTTTTCACATACTCATTTAAAACAGCTTTTTCAGAGAAAAATTTTTAGAACACTCTTGCAAATGGCAGATTTTAATTAAGTAATGGGCAAAATGTACTCCATTGGTTTGTAGTTTGTGTTTCTTATAGCTTGTAGTAAGAAATAAGCCTGTACCAAAACTGTGGATCCACAGTTATATTATTTGAAGTCTGGACGAAGATATTGTGGCTGTGTGGTTTTAATCATTTTATCAACAGTTACGATAAGTTTTAACACAGGGAATTAAATTTTAGTGAACCAGGCAACGTAGCGCAAGTAACTTTTTTTTTTTCCCAGACAGTTCTTAATTTCTTACTTCCTTGTTAGGCAATTAGCTGTTCGACAGGAGCCTGAATTTTGCACTTCTCTTGACTGTGCCTCTAGCATACAAGCCAGCTGGACCCTTTAAATGGCAACTGATTCAGTGATTTGATGAGTTACTCCTAATTCAAGCTGTGAGATCTTCATAAGTGTCAGAAAGAGTTTAGTTGAAAGTGAAGTAGTAGTTGCCTATCACTGGGCAGGCTGAATCACAACTGCATGGCATTTTCGAAGAGAGTGGCTCTGTGTCCTTCCCTTCAGGTATTGTAGTTCAAATTGTGCTATTGCTGCTTTAAAACTTCTTGCAACCAGTTGTGTCTGTATGAAGGACAGGCAGCACTGTAGTTGTGCAGTGCATCCTGTTATCTCCACAAGAGATTATCTGTCTGTTATTTTATTAAATACAGTGTTGAGAAAGGCCTCTGAAATAAGCATGAGCTCGTGGTAGAAATGCCTTACTGGATGGAGGCCCCAGCTTACGTGATGACTGCTCTATATTTGAATGAGCTCTCAGCACATTCAGCCTCAGCTAAGAGCACCTCTGGATAGAGTGAAAGAGAAAGCAGTCTTTGGGAATCATTGCACATACTGCGTGGAAAAGTAACCGCATTTTGTAATATTACTCATGTTGTTGCTTCAGTTTAACTTATGTCCTGAGGCATGATTCTGCTGTCTGGCATTTATCCCTCCTGAAATTATCTTGCAAGTATAAATTGTAGACTATTTATGGGGGTGGGAAGCTTAAATTTGATTAACGGTAGTAGAGAAAAATAAAAGAAACTTGAAGCTGTATAATCTTAAAGAATATTAAAATCAGAATTGCATTTGTGTCAGATTTCCAAGATGGCTGGAGTTTTAATTACTTATGAGATCCAGCCAAAGGTTTTATAATGCAATGAAATTATGTTCACAGCATTATCTTGTTGAAATCTCTTTCTAATATAAAACTGATTAAGAGACAGACTGAAATTTAATCATTGGAAATATTTTAGAATACTAGTGTCAATTAAGTTTTCATTATGATTCAAAGACAAATTCTTCCTTGTAATCTTATGCAATAAACTGTAATCAAAAAATATCCACATTGCTCCATCATTCTGCAATTACCAAATACTGTTTGGGCTGCAAACAAGGATTATTATGGTCAGATGAAGCTTTTAGAATGTAATGAATTGTTGGTTAATTAATTTTATTCATAAAACGGTAATCTAGAAATTTTTGAATCTTGCTTTAGGAGCAGTTCTTCTAGCTTTATATAGAGCTCTCTAGGGCGTCATATATTAGAGCCAAGGCAGAGATCTTTAGCGTTTTGAAATGGTCTAGGCTGTGTAGATAAACAAGCCAGATTCATTTTAATCTATTTTGTACTGTACCAAAAAGTAATAATGCCAATCTCTACGACTTTATTATTTGCTACTGGAGCGTTATTAATTTGGGGTGTCAGAGGATGCAAGCTATTCAACTGTCTTTATCTCAAAAACCTGCTAATTAGCAGACAGTTATTAGAATCATTGTGTTCACTCAGCTGAAATACTGTTGGTGAGTCACTCTATATTTCAACTATAGCCATAATCATGAAAATAAGGTATGGCATTACAATGGTATGACTTTCTCCACGGGGGACAGGCAAATGTAAATTTACAAGACTATGGCAGAACAGAACAAAATGGGAAGATCAAAAAATCATGGGATCTCAAATTTCCCATTTTCCTGATACATGGGTTTGGACTGCATTCAACTGAAAATATTTGCTCTGCTCAGTCCCAGCTCCTCCTAGCCACTGCTCGCATCCTCACCATTTAATTTTCAGTTTTTCTGTCCTTGTTTCAGCAGCTCGTCTTCTGCATTTAAATGTATAGTAGTCTATATGCTTCCACTACATTCATCTTCTCTTCAGTAAATTTCATTTTGCTGTGCTCTGACTAGTGGCTTTCAGGCTTTCATTCCAGCTGTCATTAGAAAGGTAGCCAGAAATCCCAGGGCACTTTGCACTCCATTCTTGCCTTTCTGTTTTCCAGTTTTAATGAGGCTTATTACTTTTGGAGATTCTACCCTCTTTCTTACTTGTCTTTCTACCTTTGATTACTGCTTTACTGTCTTGCAGATCCTTTCTATTATAGCTGCTCCTAAAAGGTGTACCTACATCAATGTTGTAGTTTGTCAGGAGTGCACTTTTTGGGAAAAAATGATAATAACAAAAAAAAAAATCTCCCAATTATTGCCACTTACAATGCTTTGGTTCACAGAGTGCACACACTGCACTTCTTTCAAACGAGCCTAAATGAGATTTGCTCCAAGACCATATTTAACATGTCCCAGCTAGTGAGACTAGACTGGAGAGAGTTCAGAGCATCCCCTACCCACCCAAATGCATGTAGGTTAGATGCTGCATTTTCAGAAGTGAGACAAACTCTACAAATTTACTCTTGTTGGGCCATACTACTTGGTAATGTAAACAGATCCTCAGGAGTTTCAAAAAACCTTTGGCACTTTCCCCTTTCTTGATAAATCTCTCATCTATCTCTTCATGACTCACCACTGTGCAGAGTGGTCTGATGTTTCCACACTTAAAAGAGTGGAAATGCAGGAAACTAAATTAATTTATGAAGGGAAAAGAAAGCGATTTTGGAAGTACTTGATCTCCAGTGGTAGTAAGACAAGGTGGCCCCTGCCCAGAGCTTGATGAATTCTGCCACGTGTGTGGAACAACTCGGTTGGGACAGAGCAGCCTAGTCTATAATGGGAATGGTGGGTCTCTAGGTGGGAGTAGGACTCCCTTTGCTGACTTTAGGAGGAGGTGTAAAGGAATTAAGCTTATTCACCTCCCTCTCCCAGTTCCTGGAGATCCTTCTACACAATCTTATTTAGAACCCTACCAGAAAGTACCTAGGTACTGCACAGAAGTGATAAAGCCTCATCCAAATGTAATTCTCACTACGTTTTCACCAGTTTGGGTAAGTGCCTCTTAAAATCAATCTAAAAACTTGCAGGAACTCTTTGGAGACGGTTGAAGTTCACCAAGGTTGAAAATGCCTGAAGTTACAGTCTAGACAGCTTCAGCTAGATCCATTCGTCTCCAATTTCCATCAGCAGGGCCACAAAACTTGGGTATCGTTCCTAGTTCTAAGTAAGTTTTATATTAACAAATTGTTTGAAGTGTGTCCTTAGAAGAGCAATTTATATAACAACTTATGCGTAAGTGTACCATCCCTGGTACAGACCTGGTTACCTTGAGAAAGCAATTTTCTTGTGTTCAGATTGTTACCACTCTCTTATAAGCAATTAGCAAAGAACTGCCTCAGAATATCATTTAGATATATCTTCACCCATGAACTATGTTATTTTTCATGTTTTACTGCATAACCACCTCCTTTGTTACCTTCCCATTAAGTGATCAAGTAAATTCCAGAGCCCTTCCACCTCACAGTGCATAGGAAATGATTTCAGTTGAATATTAGGTAAAGAATGTCATACCTTATAAAGCAAATGAGGTTTTTTGATTCCTTCCCTTTCCTTGCTTTGTTTATCTTTGCTAAGCCAAGCTCTTCTTGTTTCTAAAGAGAATTTCTTATAAGTAGAGGTAAAAGATCCATTAACCCCAGCCAGTCTGGATGGTTAATTTGCACATTTGCTATTTGTTTTAATAATTACAATTACTTGAAATGCAGAAACCATTTCAAATCATGTACTGCTTTTAGTACAAAAATGAAAATGCTTATTATGCCATTAATATGAAACATGCAACCTGTGAACTGTAAACATGACATGGACTGATTTTTATTTGTTAAAACCTCAAACAGAGAGTATTTTGACCAGATATGTGCCTTCTGAATCTGGGCAAAAGCAATGAAGTGAAATCTTAATCCTATCCAAAAACTCATCTACAGATCTTTACTTTTCTCAAACATCAAACTTGAGAGATTTAAAAAAAACCAAATCCTAGGAGACTGTAATATTGTTGAGGGAAAAAGACATGGGGTTCCTTCTACAAGTGCAAAGGAAGTAACATCTCCCTTCAGTTCACTGGTACTGGTAGTAATCTCAAACTCTTCAGTTTAGGTTCTCTCCTAATTTTTAACACCTGTGAAACTAAACGGCTGTTGGTGAGTACTCAGGTGAATCACACCCTAATGTTAAAAGATATCTGAGTCATTGCATACTCTCCATAGGGTGTCTGGTATGCACAGACCTGAACATATGCAGAAATTCCTCTTTTTTTTTTTTTTTTTTTTTTTTTTAAATCAGGCACCATTTGTTTAAAATGGTATTTTAAATGGTATTAATGGCATTTACACTGTATTACAAAAATTTACAGATAAATAAAGATAAACATTCTGGAGGACTTACGCCCTCAGAAGAAGAATGGTGCTCGCTATGATTCTCACCTTTTCCTAAAGGTAAGATGGCAGCTGAGGGCTCTGAGCACACCAGCTTG
Organism: Buteo buteo; assembly: GCF_964188355.1. NCBI lineage: Eukaryota > Metazoa > Chordata > Aves > Accipitriformes > Accipitridae > Buteo > Buteo buteo. The sequence continues at coordinate 13,924,849 of NC_134176.1, read as the reverse complement.
TGCCTCACCTCCTCCAGTGCACCAAGGACCCAGCCGACGGCGCCGTCCCCTCCGCACACCAGCACTCGGAAGGAGGGGATTTTAGAGAACGTGTGAAACCTCCATTGAGAAACAAAGCAAAGGGGAAAAGAAATGGTACAATGTAGTACAGGAAAAGCGAAGCCTCTTAATATGCTATTTAAGATAGCACATTATTATTGGATTCCGCTGCCTGCCCCCTCAATCAGTTTCAGGATCAACTTCAGCAGTGAATGGCAAAATAGGAACTTCTAGATAAAGATGTTTAAAACGAGTGAAAACCACATCCTTCATAAACCACAGATCATAAAACACAGACTAATACCAAGCCCCCAAAATCCCGCAGTCCAAGGCTCAATTCTGCAATCCTTTTTTGTAGCACTTCGGCACCTGCTCAAGGTGAGACGCACACCTGGAAGGGGAGGCGAGGGCGGCAGCGCCCAGTAAGGAGTGCAGTCTGGGAAAGCTTCGGAGAATAGTTGAAGGAAAAGGGCGAATGTGCTCGGAGGATAAGCAGCAACGTCGGGTGAAAATCAGCAGAAGAGAAGATAAGAGAAAGGCGAGACGAGAGCAGAGAAGAATGGATGTGGCTAACCACAGAACATGAGAAGGAGATGTGGAGAGCTCAGCACTATTCACAGACGTGTACACAGCACGGCTGTACCAGGGAAAGGAACGGGCCCGGCCGGGAAAGCGCGGGCAAATACGAGACATGAATAAAAGAAGCGGGAGGATCTAGTTCTTTAGATTTCACAAGCAGCGCCTGCTAGTGAACGGCCTGTTGTGCCCTTGGCCAAGAGGGTGGCTGTTGGGAGAGCTCGGGCCGGCTGGAGCTGTGCCGGCTGAAGTCCGCTCGGAGCGCGGACAGCCTGAGCAGAGCCTCCAGTCTTGTCCAAATCTCAGGCTACTGCAGCTAGGGGCAACTCCATGGTCCTCGTCAGATGGACAAACCTTGCTGCGCTCATCCTGTGACCCTGCTAGAGCTGTGGAGCTGCAGTAGGCTGGCGACGGCCTCGTGCTAATGAATCTGCCTCTCAGCTTGTGTTGCTTGCCCAGGCTGCATTGCCGTGCTAGCCAGAGCCTAGAGCTTTTTCTTTGGCCCGTACTGCACCTCTCTATAAAAGACAACATACATTTGCCCTAAGTTTGTGGCTGTGCTTGCAGGACAACCCCGCAGCACTTTAATTTTCTATTAGTGAACTCTGGCACTGCTACAGCAGTCTGGTCACGGCTATTTCAATGTCAGGTGAATTCTGCAATTCACCTGAGAAGCTGTGTACTTCCTTGGGTAATTGGCATTTTGAGAGCTTTACAGAGAAGGCAGTGGAGGCATTGTATCATTATTAAAATAAAGACAATGCTTTTGGGATTCCAGCATCTGGTATAATTTACATTTGGACCTCTGGTCTTTACTTCAGAAGTGCAATTTTTAATAATATTTTTTATTAATCATGTATAGAATGTTTTCCTTGTTTTTCAACATACTAGCTGAACTACCACATTAATTATGCACCGTTAGGGACTTTTGCTGTTTGGTGCATTTTGAATGCCCTTCAGAGAGAGGGAGGTTTGCAAGTGTGAAGTCTGACAAGGTTTCTTTGAGGGAATCAGCAAATCCCCCTCTTACTTTTACAGTTGCTTATATTAAGTTGAATGCTCTCTTTGGTGCAAATGAACTAAATGCCACTGGAATAACAGAAAATGAGTCCTTTTTTACAAAATAAAAATGTTACCAGGACCTGGGCAAAACACAATCCTTGTCTTAAATGCTTGCATTTTGGCCAATACCAATGGGTCTTTAATACAAATATGCCACGTTCGAAATTGGATGTGCTCATACAAACACTCGACATGCAAAGTGGCCTTTGGAACTGGTGTTCCACCAAATGAAAACTCCTACCTTCCTGTTGCAGTATGACCGTTTGGTGGGTCTGGGCCTTGGCACTGGAGAAATTGCTCTTCTGGTCACATTATGTTGCTGCAGGAACAAATAAAAGGTACCCTGAGATGACTTCCTCCCCCCTGCCTTTTCTCTACCCCCCCATTTTCCGTGCATTTTAAAGCCTGCTGAAACATTCCCTTCGGGACTGCAGTCCTAAAAAAAAAAAAAAGAGGATATTGACCTTTTCAGTGTGTTTTAAACTGCCTTTTACTTAGGTGTCTGTCAAGGGAGACTTTGAGAGAAATCATATTCTTCACAATCTGCACCAAGATCTGATGGTAGCATTTTTATTCAAGTTAGGAAGCCTATCTCTACTTAACTTTCACCAAACTCCTCTAGTTTAATAAATTTCCATTAGTTTTGCATTAATTATTCCTGAACCTGAGATCTTCTTGGGAGGTCGCAATGGTATGAGGGAATACAAAATAGTTTTGTAAGAGAACTTGTCAGAGGAAAATTTTGGCAGTAATTTGAGTAAATTATGGCAAAAATATCAATGGACTCTTCAAATATTTTCTAGAGGGATGTTATTTTTCTTCATAACATAAGGGCTCATCATTTGCTCCTGAAATTAATAGCTCTGTTTTTATTTTTAGCGTTCATAATTAGGGATTAATTTGCTCTCTTAATGCTTACATTTCGAATTCTGCAATCATTCTCTTTTGAGCAAGTACTCTAAATCTCTGTGAGAAAAAATCATGACAATTAAGTACATTTGAAGTGTTACTACATTATCTGGGTGATTTATTTTTATGTTCACGCTGGGCACAGTCCCATCCATGCTGAAGTCGCTGTCAGACATAGATGACACAACAGGAATTCCAATAAAGGCTTCCATGCAACGTCACTGTGGAGGTCTAACCCTCACAAGCTCCTACACAAAACTCTTCTTTCTGCTTTCAAATATAACTTCTGCCACATATCTCAAGAATTGTTCTAAATTGCCCCATGATTTCTTGTTATTATTTCCCTCTGCTTCTATTATTTCTCTGCTTGTCGGTCCCTAATGGCTCCTCGGGACAAGGACTACTGCATCGTTGAATGCCTGTAACGCACCCTTCCCATCACGGGCACAACCACAAAGAAACCTCATGTTGGAAGACTTTGAACCATCAGTTTTATCTAGCCTGTAGAGAACATGCTAAAGTGTAGTGGTAGTAGCTGTAGCTGGGAAGTTAGTAAGTGCATATCAACACAACAGCGGCATTGCTGATCTCTATTTTGAATGCCATCTTTCATCAACCAAATAATATGATGATGTGTGAAAAAGGCATACATAAAACAAATTCTTTTCTATTCACCTAGGTGTGGTGCCTAGTTTTCCAGAAACTAGCCTTCAGAACAGCCTGTCATCCAGTCAGCTGTCTAGGAACATTTTCTAGTGTTACGGCATGTGCAACCAGTGACATGATAAAGCTTGGTTTCTCTTTAATACCTCTTTGACCTATTGAGGCATCTAGGACATAGATGATAGGCTTGAACCACTTCTGCTTTCTCCCTGTAAAGGTAAAAAACATATGTTCTTTTTATGAGATTGGTTATAGAACGGGAGGTCCTGAAGACTTGCTCGCAGAGGACCAATTCACAGGAGAAGCCATCAGGGTGAGAAATGCATAATGCACTTGCCACTTCTGTCTGTGATTTCCTAGGAAAGCCCCAGCTCTCTCAGGTCCCTTGTGCTGGAAGGCTGGGTGCCGGAGCGGTGTCCTCTTAACAGCAGAGACCCAGCTCTGTCTGAGCAATGTGTCATCCCTGGAACAGGCAGGTCTTGCATGTCTCCTCGCCATCGAGCAGAGCCCTGCGGAGGGAAGGGGGAACCAGAGGAGGCTGGGAGGTGCAGTGGACATGATTTTTGCTCCAGAAAGGCTGACACCTTTGAATGCTCAGCACTCCCCTGCATCCTCAGGCAGCTGAAACATGCTTGTGGCTGCTACAGGGGAGACAGCCTGCACTGGGGCTGGCTGAAGGTGTTTATAACTGAAAGCCTCTCTGCCGTATTTATACAGGATTTCTCAAGCTGTACTTTGGAAATTGCTCTTACAGCGTTTTGGAGGATTTGGTAGCAGAGATTTTCAAAGGATGTGCAGGCCCTGGACTAAACATTCTGCACATATTCATGTGCAATTTCAGAGAGAAGTCTTGCTGGCATTGGTAATCTGCACTAGACATGTAGTCTACAGGGTCCCAGAGCATAGGCCTGCAGAGAGGTATTTACTTACACCACCTTTCACCGAGAGGCTGATCTTTGGCCCGTCTAAGCCTGTGATAAAACTGTCCCTTTGCAGAAATGCTGGGAAACAGAAGAAACCTAGTATTTGGGGAAGGAAAGCAAACTGCTATGCACTTTTGTATTGCAGTACCGTTTTCAGGAAGTGTTTTGAACACTTTAGTGCAATAAATAAAAGAAGTAGAACTAATAGGTTGCCTTGCACCTCTATTATGAAGAGGGAAATAATCAGTAGATCCCATATTCCAGGAGGCTGAACACATCAGATATCAGCCTGACATAATGAAATCTCTGCTGTGGACTGCACAAGAACCACTCTGTAACTGGCAGCCGTCTCAGGTAGGAGTGCCTTCTGCAAGGAAAGCGTTTCAGGGGAACGAGTTCCTCATCTTTCAAGGAATTACACCGTGTAACCGACACATTTGTTCCTCACTGTAATACTATTGTACAGTTTTCCATACCGGTTATTTTCTGTCTTTAAATTAGGCTTTTATTTGTATGTTAGTGGCCTGCATTTAATGTCTTTTCTGTGGCTGGGTAAGAAATGTACCTCTAGCTTTCCTAATGCAGCCAATTTGCTTCTCAGGTTTCAGATCAAATGCTCTCGCTGTAGGGCTGAAACTCATCTAAATTATTAATAGAAAGTTTTTACAGTAAGGAAATTGTCATAATTTAAGTATCTGGAATAGTACGTGTAAATCTGCAAGCTTTATGGTAGAAAATATCTTCCTCATAATCAGGATGTGGGTATACATGCAAAGATAAATGAGTGGCCCAGCAAAAATCTCTGCTATTTTTCTGGGCAAACAATACAACACAGCAGTCAAATGGAAATTCATTTGTTAAATAGAATTCAGAGCAGGTTGCTTTAGCTGCTAGGGGGGTTATGCTGACAAGGATCAAGATGGGTAGTTTATCTGCAGTTTGTATTCTAATTTGTCTGAATTCCTGAATAATTCTAATGTGATTCAGATGTGTAAGGCAATTAAATGTGAAGTTCCACAGCCAGATAGCACAGTCTGTGTATCATCAATAGGTTTAAAATGAGCCCTAAAGCCTTTGTAAGATTTGGGTTTTGGAATGTCCTTAGGATGGCTAGAGGCAGGAATTGAATTTACTGTAAATAAACTGTGGCATGAAAACTTCCACTAGTGCCCAGAGAGGACAGAAAATGCTGATGAATGTCGACGTGATAACATTTGAATGCAGTGGGTAACTCCTGCCTGACATGCATAGGGCTGGAGCAGAGAAAAATTGATTAATTCAGCCAGCACAGTGAGGGAGAAGCCTGACTGACACCACCATTAATTAGGAAAAATTTTGAGAGGTAAGTCAAGTTATGCTATATGTTTTTTTCATCTTTGTTCTACGTTTCTGAGGAGCTGCTGCCCTGGTGCCTGCTCTGCAAATGTGGGGCTGTGACATGAGGAGACATGATGATTTTCTCAGGTCTGCCCTTTGAGCCTGTGGGAAAACTCAGAACTGATCTTCTGATTTTCAGGCTCTATTGCCTGGACAACAGGCACCAGGCTCAGCAATAATAATGGTAAACCTAACCGTAGCCTGGATCCTGAGGGTCTGGAAGGCCCCCAGGTTTGGTTGCTGTTTTCTCCCTCATTCTCTGATATGTCTCACTTCATTCTGTTGTTTGTCGCTGTACAATTCTAGGCTAGGACTGTATACCCCAAGACACGAAATGTAAACATGCCTCTTTCTCTCTTGTGCTCTTGCCTTCCCCCCTACCTCCCAAGTATTCACAGCTGTGCAGTCCCTTGCAGTACCACAAATGTTAAAACCTGCCCGGACAGCCCATGGTACCCTTATCACTGATGTAATGAGGAAATGTTGCTGTGTGGATTACAACAAACGCTACAGCATCTGTATGGCAACTGAGACCCTTAAAGGAATCATCCTACGTTTGTGCTGGTGTAAATGTGATCCAAATCTGACTGTCACCAGCCTCTGAAAGAGCTACTGAAAAAGAGACTTTGCTTGTTGCCATCTGTCAGCAATATTACACTAATGAGGCTTCTTCTAGGATCTTGCTAGTTAGCCACCTGCTGAAGAGAGTGAGCGTGCTCTGCAGTGAAGTGGGTGCCTCTGGGAAGTCTTTCTCAGATGGTCAGTACTTCCTCGTTGCCTCCTGCCGTGGTTTAACTCCAACCAGCAATCAAGCGCCATGCAGCTGCTCACTCATTTCTCCCACACCCAGTTAGCTCCAGAGCAGTGATCCCCCCAGGCCAGCTCCCCCCAGTTTATATACTGGACATGACATCACATGGTCTGGAATACCCCTTTGGCCAGTTTGGGTCAGCTGTCCTGGCTGTGTCCCCTCCCAACTTCTTGTGCCCCTCCAGCCTTCTTGCTGGCTGGGCATGAGAAGCTGAAAAATCCTTGACTTAGTCTAAACGCTACTTAGCAACAACTAAAAACATCAGTGTGTTATCAACTTTATTCTCATACTAAATCCAAAACACAGCATTATACCAGCTACCAGAAAGAAAATTAACTCTATCCCAGCCAAAACCAGGGCATCTCGTTAATAGCTGCACCAGTCCAAAGAACTCTCTGAGCAGTACTGCCTCTTTGAAGGCTTCCCTTTTTTTCCCCCAGGAAGAGCTATTTCTTTCAACAGTTGTGTGAAGCATTATCCACTCAGCAGGAGAACAGGAAAAGATTCAAAGCAATCCCTAAGTATCAAAGTTTAGCTAGTGTGTATGGCACTAATGGAAGATGGTGCAGATATGTCAAGGTAGTTTGTGGCAAGGGTGGTGCCTTTTTTTAATAGATGTTTTGCGTGGATTGATAAATAGCTTTGGCTTGCAAGCAAGTATAAATATAAACTGAAGAGTGTTAAGAAACGTGATACATGCGATGTCAGTGCCTGTAGAAACATGAGGTGGAGCCCAAATGCTCTGTAGTGGTTTCTGAATACTGTACGCTGAGACATTTGCTCTGTTTCAGTTTAAGAGGGCTTTGTAAGGAGAAAGGACTGGCAAGAGAAAGGGAGGACCCGCACTAATGGACTTTCTGCTCATACTGGGGGGCAGTCTAAAGTGAATGCCAGATCCCCTGGCTCTGAGGAGCTCTGGCTTTCATCTTCAGCTAAGCCTGGAGGACTGGAAGGATGACGGTTGGGATCACAGAGGCTGGAGAGGTTTCCACAAAGGCTCTCTAGAGGCAGGGAAGTTTCTTGGGGACACTGGAGTGAAGTGTAGGCAGCCACATGCATGTCAAAAGAAATCATTCTAGCTGAGGTGGGGCAGCAAGAGAGGTGAACATGCATGCAGCTGAATAACTGCCGTTTTCAGGCTTAAACAATGTACTTGGCCTCGGAAAGCTGAAAGCCCACCATAGTCATTCTTCATTGTAGAGAAATGAAGGGGGCTATTTGAACTTCATGCAACATGTAAGGTATGCATAGCTGTGCAATGAGGTATTGTAGCCCAGGGACTGGCCTATGAATAGGAAATTTTAGATTTCACATCCAAAGGGAAAAAAAGCTAAGGATAGGAAAACATGATATTTGGTAAAGCTGGGCAGGTAATGCAATATGCATGGCCTATGCAATTACAATCAAGAGACTATTATGTCAAGTACTGTATAATCAAGTAATAAGAGACAATCTATCCTTCATAAGCTTATAGGATAAAAAGGTAGAAGAGTCATCCTAACTTTTTATAAGGATAAAATACAAATGTTGGACAAATGAACTATTTGGCAGGGCTTGGGATCTGTGTGTGTATTTTCATGAATTGCAAGTTAGGTTGTTTGAGGGGAAACTTTCTCTCTAAACACTTTCTCTCTAAACAAAGCACAAATTTAAAACTCAAAAGAGAATAGTCTCAGAAGTGAGAGACAAGTGGAGTTACGAGGAGCTCAAGCAAGAAATCAAGTTTAATTGGTGCTGTCTAGAGTGCCAAAAAGTGCATTTCATCTTCATCATCAACAGAGAATGAAAGAAAAGTAAAAGGCAGTCTAAACCTATTTTAAATAAAATACTTGTTCGGGGTCTTTGCGAAGCGTGACTTCACTGGATTTGTTGTGTTTCCACACCTTGGCTTTCTGGGCTCTGAGATCTCAGTAATGAGCTGTTTACTGACATTCTTTTCAATTAGACCATTTCTCCTTGGGTAACAAATGTTCTTCTGTTAAACTGATTTAGTCTCAGGATAGTTTTTCCCTACTGACACAAGTCAGGTCATTGTAGGTAGGACTGACAGCTATAGCAAAAAACTCCATTTGACTGTAGCTTGCAAAACATGATTATTTTTTTTTCTCTTTAAAATGAGGGGGGGAAGCCAAAATGAGAATAAAAGAAAATAGTCTGTGTTGCTAAAAGCCTTTCCCTGTGATTTTTTCATAATGTGCCCTAAAGATCAGGGGAACACAGTAAAAGTTGTGACTACAATGTTTTACTGCATTTTGTGCTGACACAGCCATCATCCTTGCTCTGTCTCCATTCCCTTATCTATCCTGCAGCTGGTCAGGAAAATTCAAGCTGGTCCAAAATAGCAAAATGCAAGTTCTCAGCTCAGTTACATATTTTCTCTGGGCAGCTCTGCTGTGTGTATTCTTTGGGCAAAATATGAAAAAAAATCTGTTTTATTGTACATGAGCAGTAAAGTCTTAGAAATGATTTGGCATTTTAATAGTTTTGATGTACAGATTAATTTTTGAATTTTCTTTCCTCCAGTTTCAAGTCTTCCCTTCCTCACCTTCAGGCTATTGTGGATTCTGAAAGAACAGGTAAGTGGGGATGAATCAGAAAATGATGATGATTCAGTTCCTGTGCAAAGACTGGGCTTGAGAACTCAAGCTTTCATTCTTTATCTTTTTCTCAAGTTATACATAAACACGAGGCTAAAATCCTTAAAATCTGTTAAAACTAAAATATCTAACTCCTCACTACCTCACTGGGATTAGGCATCTTATCTTAGTGTAACTCTCTGGGCTTTGGGGATAAGAGCATTTCCCTCACCTGTGGAGGATAAAGACTGTGAGGTGCTGAAGGTCCATTGAAATAAATTGTCAAATTACAGTCAAGTGAATCAAAAACCTTGATTTATCTCCCTGCCAGAAAATAATGGCACAGAGTCAACACATAATTTCTCAGTTAGAAGTGCTGCTACTGTTGTCCCTACCCCCTCAGGTCGGTGGCAGAGTAGCTTCCTTGAGGTGGGAGGTTGCACGCTGTCTGGAGATTCCTCCTCATACCACCCTAGATGAATGGTGTCCAGACTAAGAGGATTTCTACTGTAGGAAAAAAGCTAAATGAGGGCTTGACTGGGAGTCCACTGAAATTCATAACCTTTATGTGCTGAGAGTACTTTTTACTCCTTGTGGTCTGTTTTACGATGCCACATGTGAAGAACTGGAATTGGAAAGTATGCTGACTGACATTGACATTACAAAATTAATTAATCTGGGACTTGCTGTTTCTCTTCTTCTAAATCATAGAGCTGTCACTGCTCAGCTAGGTATAGTAAATATTGCTGTGGCTCTGCAGCTCATACGTGTGTCTGCTCTGATTCATAAATTACAAAGAAAAAATCTAGATGGGTGGATAAATTTAAATATGAATTCATTAGAGCTGACTTCAAAAATAAGAACTTTTGTCTGAATAATCATAGTTAGAGTATTAATGTATATATGTCAGTGATGGGCATGCTGCTGAGAAGGCATTTAACTCTCATCGGGGATCTTTTCCAATGGTTGCATCTTGTATCAATCACAGTTTTGGCCCTGCAGATAAAGACATTCTCCCTACTCTGGGATGTAGTAACTGTCGTTGGGGATGATCCTCGCCCCAGCAAAGGAGGAGAGGGGGTGGGAGGGACCTGGTCACTTGTCATAGGTGTAAGATGTGGGGCCATCGGCAGCCCTGAGGAGCTCCCGTCTGGCAGAAAGCAGAGTGCACTTCCATGGTGCTGCAGAAGCCTGGAGAAGAGAAAGCTCAGGGGGCTCTGAACAGCAGCCTTCTAAAACCTGCGAGGGGGTTATCAGGAGGACAGAGCTAAGGTCTTCATGAGTGGTACCTTAAACAGCAAGCTGGTGTCTAAGCAGATCTTGTGGGGTAAAAAGCTGTCTGGGGACCAATGGTGGATGGTCACCAGCTAAGGCTTCTGCCCACCTCTGTTGCAGATGGACACTTTACTCCTGGATCTCTCTGGGACTCTGACCTGCACAGCTAGCTGCAATTTATGTCACACTTTTCAAGACTTTAGGAAACTTTGACTTAGGGTTATAGGGCAGTAGAGATGACATTAGGATTCTGTTCCCCTTGTGATTCCTAGAAAGGCTGGAATTCTTATCTGCTCTGTCCTACTAATCAGAAGTTTGTGGGGATTTGCCTTTGTGGTTATTTGGAGGTGTTTCATAAGACAAGTTACTTTAGAAGGTAAGACTTTATAAGGTAAAATTTTAATAAATTTGTTTGCACTTTGAAACCTAAATCGAAGACCTGTTTGTTAAAATTGCTTTAGTGTGGGGAAATGTCATTTTAACTCTTTTGAGGCAGTTAAGAGGTTATGGGCTTTTGTAGTTAAAGCTCAACATCAGTGTAGCTTGGCATGAAAATGGTCAGTAGCTAATAATTAGAGACAGAATATATATACATTTAACTACTGTTGTAAAGGATTAGAGTATATTGCTCATACTTAGGCAAATTCTCATGGCACAGAGTCGATCCATAGATAATGGTAGATCCTCTCCGACCACATCGTATAGGACTTTGTTCAGCAGAGCACTTAAGTACACACTCCTGAGGTCAAGTTTCTCCTCAAGCACTTATTACTTCATTTAGAAAGCACGTATGTAGGAATTAAGATAGACTGAGAAGTGATAATTGTGGCTTTGTAAGGGAGACAGCCTTTGGATCCGAGTGTTATAAAAGATCCTGCACTGGAAGTGGCAAAGAATTGCAATAGAAGCTTTAGGCACGATTTGCTTTAGGCACAATTTGCCCTTAGTGAAGCCACATTGGCTGTCACCAATCCCCTCCTTATTTTCCATGTGCCCTAGCATAGTTTCTAGAAGGATCTGCTCCATGATCTTGCCAGGCACAGAGGTGAGACTGACTGGCCTGCAGTTCCCCAGGTGTCTTGGTTTCAACTTGGATAGAGTTAATTTTCTTTCTGGTAGCTGGTATAATGCTGTGTTTTGGATTTAGTATGAGAATAAAGTTGATAACACACTGATGTTTTTAGTTGTTACTAAGTAGCGTTTAGACTAAGTCAAGGATTTTTCAGCTTCTCATGCCCAGCCAGCGAGAAGGCTGGAGGGGCACGAGAAGTTGAGAGGGGACACAGCCAGGGCAGCTGACCCAAACTGGCCAAAAGGATATTCCATACCATGTGATGTCATGCCCAGTATATAAACTGGGGGGAGTTGGCCTGGGGGGAATCACCGCTTGGGAACGAACTGGGCATTGGTCGGCAGGTGGTGAGCAATTGCATTGTGCATCACTTGTATATTCCAGTCCTTTTATTATTATTATTGTCATTTTATTATTGTTGTTATTATCATTATTAGTTTCTTCCTTTCTGTTCTATTAAACTGTTTTTATCTCAACCCACGAGTTTTACTTTTTTTCCCAATTCTCTCCCCCATGCCACTGGGTGTGGGGGGTGAGTGTGCACCTTCGCAGTGCTTAGCTGCTGGCTGGGGTTAAACCACGACACCAGGTCTTCCTTTTTTCCCTTTTTAAAAGTGGGGGTTATGTTTCCCCTTTTCCACTCAGTGGGAACTGACTCCCCTTTCCTTGAGTCTCCCCCATTTCCTTCTACTGCTTTTTTGCACAGTGGGTTTGAACAACTTAGTGCTCATATTAAAATATTCTGGTGTTCAGCAGTAGAAAGTTGAGGAAGGCGTTCCTTGAAAAGAATTAGAAACTGCTAGAGTCCTGAAGGAAGTGTCTTCCAGGAAAAACTGAGAGGAGTACATCTGCACAATTTAAGCAATATTTAAAGAGAGATATCATAATAGTCTGTAAGGATTACAAGGTTGTAAACATGAATGGGGGATAAGAATTTTATAGGAAAGTCCAAAGGATGTCATTTAGTATTTTAAAATTAAACAAGGGGAAATTAATCTAAGTGGCTGTGTAATCATGGTTTGTGATGGATGTTGGAGTGGAAATACTTTTTAATTAAAAGCGCTGGAAGGGGAAAGGATTAGTCTGATAAATTTTCTAGGTTGGGAGAAGAAACTAGAAACTGTTGAATTGAAAACTACCTATTTCGTGGCTCGCCATGATTTAAACTTAGAAATTTTATCTATTTCTAGACTTTATAAAAAGCTTAAAAGAAAGTGATATGTGTTATTCAAAATTATTGAGACTTGGCACTTTTTTTTAGCCTTAATTTGGAATGAGAAAACTATTTTCACGTGTCAAAAAATGTATTTGCTTTTCATGATTTCATAATACTTATACACTGTTGTTCCTAGTGAATTGTGTCCTGTTTCCCTGGTACCTTTTTTGTATTCTTAACTGTTTTAATATGTGATTTGATATGCCTCACTCTGATCTCTTTTAGCCCCCTTTGTTTTTCCCTGATCAGTGTTCTGTGTCATGTACATTTTACTTTCAGTTTTCATTCATTAAAATGACATTTCTCATCTTCTGCTTCACTGCACTGTTGAGGACTTGTCACTTCTTTTCCTCACTCTTTCTGTTCTTACTCATGGCAAATGAAATCATTAATCAAAGCAAAAATCCTGCTATAGGTACCTACAAACTCTCCATACAGAATTTGACTACTGCAGATGTCACTCGGAAAAGTGAGGGTTTCTGGCAACATGGAGACACCTTGGCATTTTTATCATGCTTAAGAGAAAATTGGGTGTTTATGTCCTTGGGAAAAGGTATTTCGAGGCAAATTCTCAGCCACTGGAGTGGAGGGATCTGCGGCACTTTTCTTTGGCTGAAGAGCTGTTGTTTTGCATGTCTGGAGTCACTTGTCATAAAATGAACATAAGAGTACAGTCAAATTCATCAAACCGCACCTGCTTGAATGAAAAATGGAAGCTAGCTGTTGTGAGGACAATGTTTTAGATGCTGCTTTCCAACACAAATGTCCTACAGAAGGTAAGTGCTCTGAGGAACACTGCAGTAGACAGGTCTGCCACACCTTTCACCTGGATCAAAGCGTATCTTCTCCTTCTGAACAAGATATTATTAATTTGCTCTCGTACCCTCTACTACTTTGTTTATTTTTAACCAGGTTCAATCTCCTAAAAACTCAGTGACTATTAAATTTGTACTTGGGCCAAACAGGTTGTCTGGTGGCACGACAGAGCCCTCCTAAAGTCACAGCACACCACAGTGAGTCTGGAGAGACCAAGTGAAGAAAAGTGGGTAGCTGGTTTTAAATATCTCTGACGACATAGTCCAAAAATCTTCTCTATGATTTTCTCCCAGTGTGAAAACTGAAGGTAAGCAAAAAATTAAGACACCACCACAAAGAAAATTTAAATCTACTGTGAAAATAGCTAGTATCAAAAAAAAAAAAAAAAGGGGGGGGGGAGGAAAGCCATTATTGTAATCTTTAAAAGTTCTTTTTTTTTTTGAAAAAGTAAACCAAACCATAGTTAAACCCATAAATCTAAGAAAATTTAGGTGAATTATTTAAACTTTTTTTCTCATGTTCACAGAATATTTGCAAACTTACTGTTGTTTTTCTGATTAAGGAGAAATCAAAAGCAACACATTAAAGCTGAAGAACTTTTCTAGCCATTTTGATTGATTCAGTTGAAACGTGTTACAGAGTTACATATTGTTCCGTAACAGAATTTGTTAGAGAAAAATGTTACAAGTTTATAGGCTATTTTACCAGGAAACCCCAGTACTAATTGGCTGAAAAGACTGGTTTCAATCTACATATTAGTGCACATAAACTGGGAAAAAGAATCAAGTGAAACACAGAAGCAGACTTTGAAACTGCAGTAGTATGAAAGAATATAATAGAACAGGATATTAAATAATCAGGTATATAATATCTAGCAGAAACTTAATTTTGTGTAATTGCCAAAATAGCAGTTTAGTGTCAAATAATGAACAATATTATAAAAGGATTAGTCTGATACCGTGTTCCAGTTCATAAACGTCACGATTTGTTGTTTCATAGCTTACATATTTTCTTAGGTGACATAGATAACAGTTAATTTTCACCTCTTGCATACAAATCCTTGTATTCATTGACCAGAGAAATGAATGTCTTGCCTTAGAGGCTAAGTTTTATATGCCTGAATGAGTTAACAGTGTGGTTTTTTCACATTTGTTTTCTATCTTAGTATTTCAAAGGGGAAATAACAGCTTTTCTCGATCTTCAAGTCTATTTACTGCAGGTCAGATTCTGCCATGGGAAGCAGTTGGCCTTTGGAAACTTTATTCTATGCGGTTTTTATAGACTTCGTGGAATTATTTGTGGCATGACCTGCCACTCACACTCACTGTGAGCAAGTATGGGAGCATAAAAGCACAAGGTGTGTCACAGCTTTTGTACTGAAATAAGCCTCACTTTAAAGTTATGTTGTGCCTTAACTGTGTGATATTATAAGCTACCATTGTTCTCCACAGTGCTGCTACAGATCTCAGAGGAACTGTAGGGACTTGATGCCAGATCTTCCAAACAGCACAGCAAGTACTTGCACACATCAATAATGGTCAAATTTTTATATTATCCATGAAGAATACGGAGAGCAGTGGGAATTGTCGATGCCAAATGCACTGAATCTGTGGCTTCATGACTTACTTAAGATACTTATGTAGGAAATGAGCAGTTCTATAGTCCTGGTTCATGGTTACCTGCCAGGTGTCTGCTTTCAGAGAATCAGCAGAAAATATGTATTTTCTTAATAGGTATTGAATGGTAGGTCATTATTTTAGCTTTATAAGAAACTAGTTTAGATTTCCACAGTGATCTCACTGATTCCTACCGCATACGGCACTAAGTAAAGTCTTTCCCCATACATGAGCTGGTAAGAGTCAGTATTTCAAGTATAGGATATGTGTTCCATGAACATGACTTAAAAGAATTCTCAAATATTTATTGCTGTATTCTGCCTCTTACCAAGCAGCAATACTGAAGCCAGG
Source organism: Buteo buteo (assembly GCF_964188355.1). Classification (NCBI taxonomy): domain Eukaryota; kingdom Metazoa; phylum Chordata; class Aves; order Accipitriformes; family Accipitridae; genus Buteo; species Buteo buteo. The sequence goes on along the minus strand of NC_134176.1, from coordinate 13,909,567 downwards.
AAGGAAATCTACAGGATTTCCCTTTCTCTTTTTTTTTGTTTTTCTCCTCTTGTCCTTTTGCTTTTTCCCTTCTGCTGCTGTCCAAGTTGTACACTCCTTAATGGTGAAATGGTGAGAAACAGAAAACTCGACGGAGGAAATGCAATAAGTACAGGTAAAACTAGGGTTTCTCAGACCTAGGGGTGAAATTCCCATAGGCTACAGAAGGCTAGACTTTTAGAAAAGTCTCTTTGTTAGAAATAACAAGCTAGACACGAAAAAAGGCAACTGTGGAAGGTAACAGTCCTGAAGACCTAAAAGATTGTGGCAAGTATGTGTATAATGGAGGAGGAGCTCAAGTCACAAGTTTTCAATTTTCTTTTCAGTGTGCAAAGCCCCACCTAGTGAAATCAAGCCTGTTGATACACAGTTTGTCTTCCTTGTTTACTTTTCACAGACTGATGGGAAGCTGTCCTTCCACACCCAGGGGCCGCAGACCGAGAACCAGTGCTCTGGAGCTTACAGAGAGACTCCTTTAGAAAGCAATCTAAACCAGGAGCTTTACTCATTAACTTCTGCTGGACTGATGCCACCCAGAGCAATCCCATGTTCTATCGTCCAGGGTATGTTTTAATGAAGGAAAAAAACACCACCCCAAAATATCTCCACTGGTGTCTTTTATTAAGTAATGCAAAATACAGTATTAATTATGACACTGCATGCATTTTAGACAATATAAATGCAAGCCTACAGAAAATGTGACAAAGAAACCCTCAATTACTTTTGAGGTAGTATACAAGGAAAAATAGGAAAGCAGAAACACAGTGGATTAAAAGAACAAAATATTAGTATCACTTTGTGCATACATTAGTCACTCATAAATACATTTGTATGAAATAACTTAAGATACAATTCCATTCTTGTTAAAAAATATACTTCTTCAAATTCACCATTCTTGTTTGTTTTGTTTTCACATGACATTTTATGGTATTTTATCAGGTGGATTTATTTTTTATCACTGCCATCATGATTTTACCCTTTTCCTCCAAGAGTTTAGGCACAGATGGCCTCATGCACAAAAATAAATAAGAAACCTGCTTGAAGGGAAAAGAATTCTGCTCAAATAGCTTAGGATAGTCTAATAAATACCATTTTGTTTATAAAAATATTTCAGGTTTATAAAAGAGGGGAGGGGACGGTCTCCCATGTGGAAAGGATGTTAAGTGAAAAGTGCTGTATAACATTTTTGAAGAGATTTTGTTTTAAACATATAGTACCATTATGAATATATATTTTATAACAATCCTGTTTCTTAGAACCTTACTGTTCACTAGAAGTATCAAATGCTGTTTGCTTCCTTTTGTTTGTTGTCTTATTGCCGTTTTGGAAGATGCCTAGTTCAGAAGGGTTCCGTATAATTGTGCTTTTGTAAGGCTGTCCTTCCGACTCAAACCAGTACTCCCAGTCCGTTGAAACTGCTGCTGTTTGCTGTGAATACCCGAATGGCTTCCTTGCTCCATGGAAGACTGGTGGATTTCTGAAGCCTCCATTGAACTCTGATTGAGGGACTCTGCTGAGCTGTTGGGGCTCACGTCCACGTATTCTCTTTTCAATACCGGGCTATTTTCGATGTTTTTGCTACTGCATAACTGGACGGTGATCCTTTCATTTTTTTGGTCTCTTGACTCTTTTGTTTTGTAAGCAGGCAATTTGTCCTGTTTACAGCTAGTGCTGATGTCAATATTCAGGCCACTGTCTGTTCTCAGGAAGCAAGAATCCACAAGTCTGCTTTGGCAGATATCGTCTCCCTCCGAGCAGCTGTCTGCTTTGTAACTAGCATAGATGGGGCTTGTTCGACTGTCTCCCTTCTTAATAGGGCTGCTGTAGTACTGCTCTGAAAAACTACAGGGCGACAGCCTGCCAGCGTTCCTGTACGAGTACGCACCAATGTCCTCCACGCTCAATTGCCTCCATCGCCCAGGCAAGTCTTCTTCTGAGAGGTGGGTGCTCCTGCACTCGTTCCTCATTTTCTGATTCGCTAAAGCCTGCTGCGGTGTTATGGCTGAGAAATGGAAAGGTTCGTTTGCATACGGAGGCAGAGTCCTAGTAAAAGTGGGGGAGTTCTCGTTGTCATCGGCAAGCTCCATGTGCTGCGCAGGTTTGGCCTTGGCAAACCTAGGACTTCCCTGATGCTCGTAACCTGCAGGTGACTTTCTTTCAAACAGTTCGTCTCGGTTGCTCATGTAGATCGCTTGCTGAGAGGCTGTCAGAGTGTTGGCTTGGGCGTTCTCCTTCTCCTCGGATGTGACGCTGAAGCTGGAGTAGGAGCTGGAGGTCGGCAGGGAGGTAATGTACTCTGGGAAGGCTTCGTGAGAGAAGCTGGAATGGAAACCGTCTTCTTCGACGGTGCTGTCTGTGGAGTTCTGGGAGCGCAGGAACCCCATGTCTTTCACTTGCGTGTCCACACTCTGCCTCCTCTCCCTCTGCCTCTCCTCAGGGCAGTAAAGGGCAGTGTCGCTGCAGTAGATGTCCGACTTGTACTGGGGCCTTTGCCCGAGTTTTCCGGCAGAGTCCTGGAAATTGAGGTCCCTTGTAGACGGGCTTGACAAGTGTGAAGACAAGTTGTTGGGATCTGGTTTTTCCAGTACTTTGGCAATGACGCAAGTGGGTATGGTATCAGCGTAAGATGTGTGGCACAAGGGGACAGAAAGGCTGCACCCGTGCTTTTCCAGGTGGATGCTGACTCTTTCCTGAAAGTCAGATGGCAACTGTAACATAAAGAGATGGCAAAGGGGAAAGGAGAAAAGGGTACACGTCAATACTGGTGTCTGCTTGGGCTTATACAACGTGGATAGATGAGTGCTGTTTCTGACATTACATAGCTCACTATATACGGTTCTTTGACTAATGTGATGGCCACAATCTTTGTGCATTTCTGAAAACAAACATAATCAAACGACTTTCATTTATTTACTTAACGTCTGGAAATCTTCATCTGCTTCCCCTCATGGAGAACACTGTGAAACTGAAAGGCTTCCTTCCAAGTTAATCCAGGTTGGAGAGGAATGATGTAAAGACTGTAGTAAACAACAATCTTAAAAAGGCAGGTAGGGAATTACAGCCTACAGCAACACTTTCCAGACTGCGTGCCTGGGTGCCATTTGCAGTCTGAGTGTGGGGATGTGGAGGTCTCTGCTGGGGTGAGCAAAGAGGAGCAGGAGATCAGATTTATTCTGTTCTTTTGCCTTTCTTTGAGCTCCCCTTGCCTCCAAGCCAGTGCCAAATTGCCTCCTGCCCTCCAGCGTTGCATTTGATAAGCAATGTTGTTTGAAGAGGCAGGAAAGTTGGTTTCACTGACACTTAAAGCAATGGTACTGGCTGCTATGACGGGAGTGTTCCTGTGCTGGGAAGAAGCAAATCAAACTGGCTTCCTTGCCCCAGCAGCTGGACACTACTTGTCAGATCAACCATCCAGAGAAGCCTCAACGTGTTCCCCTCTTCCAGCAGCTGCTAGCAGACTGCTTTTCTAGTTTCTTACTACACTGACAGAAATAAGAGCTAAGACCTGAATTTACATCATGATTCCTGTGACAAACTAGTCAGAATTAATCAATAAGTCTGTTATGCATCAGAATTCATATAGGTTTTGAAGAACGTCAGGATCAGCTCTGTGGACGGCGGTTCCACTTGCTGTTCTGTCGTGTGGACCAGAAGAGATTGAGAGAGCACATTCCTTGGCGGGGCTCGGAAGCCTCGTAGGTAATGCCTACGCAGGTATCTCCAAGCATGCTTGCCAGCCAAATTTTCTCTGCCTTGCTCATTTCAGACCTCTATCAATGATCACACAGGGATATGAGAGAGAGCTGCATGATGGCTGTCTCTCAGTATTTCTTGCTGGACATCAGAAGAACTCATGTTCGGACTAAGTTTTGAGTTTGATATCCATGTTGATTTATGCCACTTAGGAATTTAGCCCTTGAATGCTTGGCTGAACTCTTATTTACTCAGCACTTTCTTTTTATAACTAGAAATCAAGTTCCTCTTTACCAAATAATCAGTGGTTACCCTTATAGCCCTAAAAATCTCACTCTCTCCTTAACTTTGTTTCTCTAGAGGAGAAAACCCTACAAATGCTGAAGTAGTGTCCCCCTCCTCTATTTTAGGCAAGAGAAATTTCAAGTGCCTGCTCCTTCTTATGATCTCACATCACATAAGATATAAAGCTCCTCTTTTAGCTTCACTGGGAAGGTTTTAAAGTTGGCTTAATCCCCCAAACTCAATGTATTCAAAATATGGCATGTTGTGAAATGACATTCTTGTTAATGTGGAGTAGGATGAGTGTTTTTTCAACCAACAGACCTTCCAGGATATTTTGGATTAATCATTATGTTGTTAATTAGCTCATATGTCTTCCATTGGAAATAAAGAGTATGATATTGCCAATCTGCTGGCAGACAGCAGTATTAGTCATAGCAAGTACGGATACAACAAAGATTGAATAAAAAAGGTTGTAAAACAGGGCTGCTGTAAATTGCCACAGAAATGAGGAAAAGAAATACAGTTCATTTAATGTGAAACTGCTGTATGGGGTAGCTATAATTTTAGTATCCTGTTACACCACTGTTTGATCTATTTTATATACATTATTTAGATTATGAAATGTGTTAAGTAAAAGAACATTATTTCCTGGGCATTGCCCTGGAAACTGGAATTACTAAAATGATATTGCTATATTGTACCATAGTTTAGGATTCTGGATAACATACAATACCTTGTCAGGCAATATTTGCATTTGTAAGGAAACTATTGGCTGTGACAGCACATTCACACTTGCTAAATTAATAAGTACTTAGATTTATGAGTGGAGACTTTGCCTATTTAATTGAGTGTATGAAAGTCTGGGAAATGGTGGGGAGATCCCACATTTGTGATAGTTTTCTGCAGGTGAACCACTAACTACTTTTAAGGTCTAATTCTTGCTAACAAGTAGGGTGCTTTCAAGTGTGAGTAGTGTCATGACAATTCCTGGATATGAATTGCTCAGGGAAGTCAGTTACTAGGAAAAAATAACACGACCAAGATAATGGTTAATTTGGAATTTCTGTCTCCATTCCAGAAAATCATCACCCATTTGACAGAAAAGTCTTGCTCTGTCTTTATTTGCCAGGGTTGTTTAGCGCTCTGAAGCTGTCTACTGGCTTAGAAATGGTGTATACATTCCACATTCAATTTTGCATTATTCTGTTGCAGAATTGCACAAGAGAGACCATTTGGGGGGGACATAAACCTGGTGGGACTGATGGAGGAAAGGCTTTTCTCCGCGACCTTCACCTAAGCAATATACATGAGGAAGGTGCTGTTGCTTTGTGTAGGGCCTGCATCACTAAAGACAGTCCTGTTCACTAAGATAATATTTACCTCCCCTTTAAGGAGTCTGTTTCTCAAGCCTAGTTTCCCTGGAAGCGAGGATTATTAATTAAAGTTTACACCTTGGAAATCAATCATTCAGTGCTCTGGTTGCTTTAGAAAAAGATATTTGTTCTGTCAGTCCATTTTAAAATTCAAGTTTAGAAATTAGCTGGACTGGAAAATAGCTTCAGGAGGAGAATTGATTATATCAGAATCTCTGATGCCTGCAGCTTGTCATTTCCCTGCTCTCACCCCTCCTTGTTCCCCCCCCCCCCCCAGCATTTTGCAGTCTAGAGTTCTCAGCACTTTGGTTTTGCTAAAACCTTTATTTTTCATATGATCAGTGCAGGCCCATTCTACTAGGTAGCAGAGTTTTTGGGGAAGAGAGTACCTCCAAGTTCCATCACCAGCTGTGATTTTGTCAGCACCTCCCTCAGCTGCACAGAATACCAGCAGGTGCACAAGCCTTCGTGTTGCTTAAAGGGGAGGGGGGGGGTGGGGAATCAAAGCCTTAAGGGCAGACAAGTTCTCGAATTGATACATGTAAAATAACCTGTTTTCCATAAAATATTTATTTCTTTGAATATTCACCAAGTTTGGTCACATTACCTCCGAAAGCTTATGTGCCCTGTCGTAATTCTTGCTGCACTGGAGCAACTGAGCAGCTAAATTGCAGTCCTTCCTATAGAGCTCCTAGAAAAACAAAAAATAGCCTGTTTTTTAAAGTTTGTAAATAGCTTGTGGCTTTCAGCCTTTCTCCCATGCCTGAGCAATCTTTTAAAAATTGACTTTGGGGAAATTTGGAGCATACTTTAACTTTCCAGTACATTAAGATTCCGTGTTTCTTGCATGGTCGTGAGATGTTTGCCCCTTTGCTCTGTGAGGGCTGACAAAACTACTAAAAAGAAAATTTTGACAACTGTTACTACAGAACAGTACTCTGCATTTTAAAAGATGAATACTTACCATTAGGAACTGGACTTTATACTGTTAACATGCATGGCTCTCTGAAGACTAAAATAGACATGATCTTTTAAGCAAAAAGAAAATTTAAGAACAGACATTTTTACTGAGTATTATCCAGATCAGTACTAAGATACTACTTTAGAAAATGCTTACATAATCTTATGAGGCTGTGGGAGAAATTCATTGCAGAAATATACATTGTATTGTTTTTTAAAAGAAGGCCTTTGTCTCCTTATGAAACTTTCTTGCTGGTTCCTGGCTCCTTTCATATCCTGCAGAATGCAGCTATACAAATATATTAAATCTCACTGCAAATATTTGATGCTGAAGAACAGGGTATTTTTACTGGGTAAGAAGTTACCATGAGAATTCCACACAGGGAAAAAGAGAATTTAAACAAGCCACTTATACTATTTTTGTATTGAATGGCTCCCACAGCCTATTTAATGGGAAAATTCAGTACATAGATTTGCCCTTTGTCTAAATTTAATTTAGCACACATGACCGTAACTGTATCCTTCAGCCAGTATCTTTGGGTCCCTGGAGGTAAGTGTTGTATGTTGCTTTTCCTCATCTAGGTGCCATTAAAAACAAAGTTGGCTTCAGAAGTTGACTTTATAGGTGGGCATAGATGAGATAGACAAAGCACATAGGTACTATGGACACTAGGCTGTGTTACTCTGTAAAAATCAGAAAATGTTTCTAGAGAAAAGATGTTGAATATTGAAATGTTTTTACTTTTCTCCAGTGTTAATGTTATAATTTTATTGCATGCAGATTTTTACTGTTCCACTTGTTCTTTTAAAGCTGATAAATTTTCTATGAAAAGGAAAGGTGGAAATTTCCTCTGTTTTGAAAAAAACATTTAAAAATTATTCTATAATAAGTACAACAAGATGTTCCTGGGAGTCTATGAGGCACGGGGGTAGTAACTGTAGTTTTCCTATGATCATTAGTTCATTATATCTTCATATTCAAGGGCCTTTAGATACTCTTGGTTTGTGGAGTTTTTTTGTGTCTGTATGAGGTTTTAGAGATGCCACTTCTGCTTTAAATGTACTGGGGAGATACGGTCATTTATGTACATCTTAAATTTTATATCAGTACACACTATTTTTATTCCTGAAAACAGATGCAAACACTAGGAATGCAAGAATTCAATTTAGAAGCAAAATCTGTTGCATGTGCATGTGATTCTGACATGTTACATGCACATTAAACACATAATATATTGCTGCACAAGGTATAGCACAGACAAGTACTCCAAGTCCCATATGGCATCACTAAGCACACAAAAATGAAATCGCTCCAAAATCCAATCCTTTCTTCAAAAGCTCTGTGCCTCTGTTTCTGTGAAGCAGTTGTCATGGAGAGTACAAAAAGTGTTTCTGACACTTTATTTTTAGCAGCTTTAAAAATTACTACAGAAAAATTACATGTGAGTTAAATGTGGCACGTGTACTTTGTTCTCAACATGCTGAGATATGCCATGTCACTGGAGTGACTTTCTGTCCTTTAATGTTTATCTGAATGGAAACTAGCCACATCTGTAGCAACTAGAACAATAATTGGCAATTAATACCGAAAGTGTTTCCCATTGTGTAAAACATGTTTTTGCATCAAAAGCATCATTTTACATATCTGTCAGAAGAATAAGGGGAAATATAATTGAAGGAAGAAATGCTGGCAAGGGAAAAGTATGTTCTTCCTATGTAGGATTCTTCAGTTTAACACTGTCTCTACTTATTAGGCATAACATTAATGGTTTGTTTCATATTTCTCTATTTAAAATTTGGAATTTAACCTTTACTTTCATTAGTGATGCTACATAACTAAGGGCAGAATTTTGTCTGTGAATTGACCTCAAGTATGAAGAAGTGGTACTGTTATTTGAGGCTTCTGGACCATACTCTAATGTTCAGAGTGGTTCAGAATAATTCTTGGAAGAAGAGTACTCTGAACTCCAGTCCAGTCTAAGCTGCCTTTTAAAAACTATGAATATTGAAAACAGTTCTTCAAACCTGGGCTCAAACCTGACTCCATGAAGTAGTGTAAATGCATGCATCCTTACTAGGAGAGTTTTATGATTTTTCCCCCCTCTATTTTAAATCTGAAATAACTCCACTGATTTCAGCTGAATTAGTCTGGATGTATACCTGTGCTTCTAAAACCTAAATGTAGCCCATTGCATTTACCACATTCAGTTAGTTACCGCTATTAGAGTTATGAAGTAACTGTTGTTTCAACACAATTTCTATAAAAGTAAAGGGGCAGATTGTGAACTCTTTGTTTCCGTTGGAAAGCTGTTAATAGCATAGGTACAATTCACATCAACAGGCATATTAATGGGATCAAATGCTCCCTCCTATGATTAAGAGTTCATATGAAATATGGGAAGATTGAATGTAAGATGCTGAAAAATAAGTGCTAACAGAAACATGTCTTCTGTAGATGAATTTTTTATTAAGTGTTTAAGGAATGGCACAATAATGAACTAAATGCCTGCAGTCTTCCTTTCTTTGCTGTCTTTTTAGGTTTGTCCCTGGAAGGATTTCATGAGCTGATTGCCAGCTACAGTGAGCATGCCAGTTTTCAGCAGTGTTTAATGAGATGCAGGGTGACAATCACCAGAGATGTTCCCTGTTCCCTTCCACACAGAGATAGGTAAATTATTCCACATGAACCACAGCTGGGGAAAACCTGGCTCCCACTCCCTGCAATAATCTGAGCGACCAGGCTGGGTCAATACTAACTTCTGCTGGTAGACCTCACTTGTGCTGGGCATCCCATTTCAGTGAGCAAAGACTGAAAGATCAGAGGAACTGCAGGAAGTGTAGGGCTCTACACTGCCTAAAATCCTTATGATGAATCCTCACTCCATACATGTGTCCACACAATAGCTTGGAGCATGTGCTTCCACCGGTTCGCTGTACTAGACCGAAACCGATGGCAAAATCGATGTGGGAATATTGCCATTTCTTAGAATATTTTTTCATCAGTTTTAGGTTAGACATAAGGAAAAAAATATCAATGAAAAATCTCACCCCAACCCCACAGCATAAGGAGAGCTGAATTCACAAAATGATGGGAACAATCAAACATGAATTTTAACTGTCTTGGTGACAAGTTACATTTTACGTAAACAATAAGAAATTATTCTATAATTTCATGGGAAGTGCATGGCCTAACTTATTTTTGAATATAATCTCAAGATGTATCCATAATTAAATACTTACATTGTCTTCTGACAACTTATCTATTGTCACCTTGGCCTCTATTAAGTGATTATTGAGTGCAATTATTTCATGGCTCAAAGCCCGTTTTTCCTCTTCATAATGTTGACCCTGTGTAGAAAATGGAGTAGTCAGTATTTTTTCTACTGTCAGAATAGATCAGAAAAAGGCCCAAAGGTTGATGTCATTCTCAAATCCAGGGAAAAGCACAACAGACCAGTATTTTTTTTCTTTTCTATTTTTTGCTATTTTCACTCAGCAGATGAGGCAAAGTACTTTGAAAATATGGAAGTCAAACTGAGCTCACATCAGGAACCTTCACAAAAGGCTCTAGCTAGCCTGTGCAAAAGCATTCGATTGAGCATCAGCTATTCCTTCTTCATCACAAGACAGTGTTTCTAACCTGGAAGGGACTTGGGCAGCTTTTGGCTTTTGCTACGAGAATGTTTCACTTATGCCATTAGCTCCCATTCTCATCAGGGAGGAAGAACAATATTTAAAAAGGAAAGTAGCTGTGTTTGAGCCAATTTCTTTTTAGCCGTTGACTGTGCTGGCTGCTTTAAAAGCCCTGAATGAAGTTGTTCATTTCTCAAGATGAATGTTTGCCTGATTGTGGGGTTAACACTCATTAGCAGAATGTGATCCACTGTGGGATAACAGGAAAATAGTCTGATTCAAACTTCTTGCTGCCCACTAATTTAAGCTTGTTACCAGTAGCCTGTAACTCTATTATAAATGCAAAGAAATCAGTGGGAAAAATAAAGTGCCACTGGCCCTTCCAATACAGTGTCCCATTTTCATATTGCAGTGTTTATTGCACTGCCTTATATATCAAAAATTATTTTGTAACAATCATTTATAACCCTGCCTCTGGCCTTATGTTAGTATTTAAAAGTATGGTAGCTTCTGAATGCTCTAGCTGAGATCAAGGCATCTTCCTTGTGCTCAGAGCTGTACAAGATCACGATAAGAAGAAGGTTTGCCAATTATCTGGATGGATCTTTTAGAAAGCAGTGTTGCAGTAAGAACAGAAAGTAGGGTAAACTTTAATGTACATCTGTGTTGTTTAGTGAACTCAATCCAGCGACAAATTCACAATCTCACTTCCCATTCTAAAATTATTGGAGTGATTTGTGAAGGACTTTCTCCGGCAGGATGATTGTATTAGCTACTGAAATTTCCTGAATGCCATATTGCCAGGGTCACACAAAAACCTTCCATCAACACACACTCAACATTGTCAGCTAATTGACAGCAACGGGAGTTGTGTGTTTTGAAGTCTGACTGAATATCAAGGTTAATTATCCGGCTGCAAAGCACCAGGCTATATCAAAGAAGGGTGATTAAATTGGAAGTGGCAACTCTCATCCTAAGCTGCTATTTAAAGAATAACACGTTCTCAAATGGTCTAAGCAAACCCACGGCTTGCTTTAAACAGTGTAGATATGATTGAAGTGTCTTTGTGAAGGTCTGGACTGGCCTGTTTTAATGTCAGTTTTTCTATGGGCTGCCTGTTCCCCACTGTTACAAGACCTCTGTCCTTACAGCCCAGCCGTGCCTGGAGGCTGGTTCAGGCTTGACACCTCTCCCATCCTCGTTCCCATTGATCAGGTGCTCCTGCTGGGTGCCCGAGGACTGTATCATGGAAAGCCAAAGCGTAGCTTTGAGAGCTTGCAAGAGCTTCAACCTCACTGATTTCAACATGACACATGATCTTAGGGGCTATGTTCTTTAATTAGGCAGATCGACGTGGTTTTACGTGAGGCCCTTAACTCTCATTGATTTTATTGTGAACTAAACACTTAGGCACTTTGTAAACCTCCTGGACATCTGTGCACTTCTAGAAATCTGTCTCCTTTTAGAGTATGATTGAAGATCACATTTCCAAAGGTATTTAGCTGTGTAATGAGGTAGACAAGTGACTAAAGTACCTGGGGAAAACATGTCCCCTCAATTTTCCAAGTAATTTCATGCTTCTGAAGGATTCAGGTCCACTGAGTACAGACTTAATCTTCCAGATAACCATTTGTATTGAAGATTTTATCAGTCCTTGTATGACAAGTTGTCACTGCCAGGGCAGCTGATTTGTAGGACCCCCTTTTGCTCTGAGTCTCTCTGATTTCAGTAAGTGTTGCTCTTGCCTAACCAAATTGAACTTGACTCAATATATTTTACAGTTCAGGAAGGATCATCTGATCAAGGATTTATAGTCTTCAGCAGAGAGAAACTCATATAAGGGCAGCACATTCAGGCTTTGGAAGCAGTACTTTTCATTGCCTTGAGTAATGCTGAATCTGACTGAATTAAAGTTTCATTTTATTTCAGTTATGATAACTTTTGGGCTGATGTTTTCCAGACTTTGTATCTGACCATGTGTGACTTCTTTAAAAAATATTTTATATTTGTTGAACTGTAAAATTTGCCTCAGTCCAAATTTATAGTATACAGGTCAGCACATAGACACCAAAGTAATAAACATCTCAGCAGTCCTGTGGAGGAGGGGGAGTGAGAAAGAAAGGCCAGACCCAGCCTTCTCCACCAGTGTACGTTCATATCTTTCTCTTGAAATTAGTGTTGTTGATGTGAGCAAAGAGTCTGTCTCACTGTGGCAAAATGAGCCACCCTAAGGGTGACAGGACCCTGAAAGGCTTTGGCATACTGACTACATACGGTGTGTCCATCTTTGAAAGTTCAGGGTTTCCGCCAGATGTTATTGTGGTCCAGTGGTGGCAACAAGAGGACAGGGGCTTAATCCTGACACTACCTTGGGGAAAATGGTGCAGCTGGAAGAGATGGTATGGTAGTGATGGGTCACTGCATTAAAAGGATTGCTGGTTACTGGGGACTGCAACTTTGAGCTCTCCAGTTGCAGTCGGACAATCATATTTTCAGCATCAGGTATAGATATCAGAGAGGGATGAAAGGAGGATGGGAATCATAATATCAATGCTATGGTTGTGAGTTACAAATAGAAATGCTTATTTTAGTTATAAACACTTTTGGCAGATCCCTCTATTTCTGGTAGCTTTCACATGCTTCGTCCTCCTGCTCTTCCATAAGGCTGGTGACCTCTTTCCTTTTGGCACCACTTTCTGCTTGGCAGATGCTAACAACCTACCTCTCAAAACTCAGTAACAGATTAAGTTAATGGCGTTATTGATATGCCAATAGCCTGCAGCTGGGCTGAGGGTTCCTGAAGTCCACTCTAAAATCCCATAGCTATAGGCTGCAACGGGCTGAGCTTCTGGTGTTTCTCTGTTCAGAAATATTTGTTGAGTCAGCTCAGTGCATCTTGCCCCTGCCTCCTTCCCGGCACTGAGCCAGCATAAAAGAATACAGCTCCATAGTGTCTGACTAACACGAGAGAACAGCAATCATGTGCCCATGTCTGAGTCAGATCAAATTCCGACTGCTGGGTGACTCCAGCGGTGCACAGCGCTGATATTGATGTTGGGGGAACCAAGTGCTCGGAGCCCTTGCTCCTAGCCTGGATTTAGCATGAGCCTCACTGCTTCCTTCTCAGATCTGATGAAGGAATTGGGTATCTGCTTTTCACAAAGGGATCAAATGATATAATAAAAGATATCATCTCTGTCTGGAACCTTGTTTTTCTCATAATTTGTATCTATCACCGTGACAACATCCCTCATATATTTGCAGATCCGTAAAAATATAAGGTGTCACTTTCAAAAGTGTTTGGTATCATCTAGTTCCTGCACCTGTTATCTGTGTTATAAGTGGGGTGAAAAGAGTTTTGGTAGGTTGATACAGCATGAAATAATTAATAGGTAAGTGTATTTTGGAAAGTAACAAAAGCTGGATGAAAATATCTGCTTTTCTTGCGTATTAGTGGATCCACAAAGGTTCCTAGTCTAGTCCTTCAGCAGAAATGGAGCAGCCTAAAAGTTGGCTGTCTCTCTGGTAATGTTTCAGTCTCCCTTCAATGCTTTCCAGCAGCTGGAGAGTGTCTTGCCATAAAGCAGTGTCAGCCTATTAGTCAAGACTAGGCTGCTTAGTGTCATCTCTGCTGTCCTGTGGGAGCTTTGAGACGTGTATAGACCTTTTGAAATCAGTCTCAATTTCGCAAATGAGCAGTGCTGGTCTGTGGAAATGTCAGCCTTTTCAAACATGGCAAAGTAAATCTGTTCTTGATGTTCCTGTACAAAACATTTCAATGGATAGCATTTCAATGCTACCGTGAGAATAATATAAAGGTAGTAGTGACCATCAAGCTATCAGTGGCCAGCAGCATTCTGTTGGAAATACCTCTTAGTAAGTATTAAGAACGACTGGCAGAATGAGAGAGACAGACAGAAAGAGAGAGAGAGACTTGTTCTGTTACAAATACCACCAAAGTGGCACTGGTATCCTATCCTGAATGCCTGAACAGAGGTTTACTGCAATGTTTTTGGATGTGGAATACAGGCAGAACTTTGTTCCCTTTTTTTGTTTACTACAGTGCTTGCCCAGGAGGAAGATAGCACTTCACAGGAGAAATTCCCCACCTTCTTGGATCAGTGTAACACTGTTAACTCAGTACTTTTCTCACAGAGCACCAGTTATGATCTTTACATTGCAAATATTAATAGGTGCTGTAAGGTATCTGCTAAGCAACTGCAATGCATTTATTGTTGTTCTGTGGTTCATAGCTGGCGAACAAGTGCTTGTGGGGGTATACTTTCAAAACATGGTCTGCATATTTTAAGGCGAGATTTTATAATCTCATTGAAATCATCTTACGAAGGATAAAACAGAGCAGTTGCAGATGACATAAATCTGGGAGGAGTGGCTGGGTTGTGCTGCAATCCAGAGGGACCTCAACAGGCTGGAAAAATGGGCTGATAGGAGCTTCATGAAGTTCAACTAGGGGAAATGCAAAGCCTGGCACCTGGGGTGGAAAAACCGCATGCACCAATGTATGGTGGGGGCCACCCAGCTGGAAAGCAGCTTTGCAGAAAAGAACCTGGAGGTCCTGGTGGTCATCAAGTTGAACATGAGCCAGCAACATGTGCCCTTGCTGTGAAAATGGCCAAAGGTAACCAGGGCTCCATTAGGAGGAGTGTTGCCAGCAAGTTGAGGGAGGTGACCCTTCCTCTCTACTCAGCACTGGTGTGGCCACACCTGGAGCACTGTGTCCAGTTCAGGCTCCTTGGTACAAGATGGATATGGACATACTGGAGAGACAGTCCAAGAAATGGCCAGGAATATGATTAAGGGATTGGAGCACCTCTTTTATGAGGAAAGGCTGAGAGAGCTGGGACTGTTTAGCCTGGAGAAGACAAAGCTCAGGTGGGCTCTCATCAATGTGTGTAAGAGGGAGGGTGCAAACAAGACAGAGCTAGGCTCTTTTCAGTGGTGCCCAGTGACAGGACAACAGGCAATGGGCACAAACTGAAACACAAGTGGTGTCGTCTGAAGATCAGGAAACACTTTTACTGTAAAGGTGACTGAGCACTGGAAAAGGTTGCCCAGAGATGTTGGGCAGTTTCCATCCTTGGAGCTATTCAAAAGCCATCTGGACACGGTCCTGGGCAACCTGCTCTAGGTGCTCGAGCAGGGGGGTTGGACCTGATGACCTCCAGAGGTCCCTTCAAACGTCAGCCATTCTGTGATTCTGTGAGTTCTGTAGCAAATTATGGCTACCATACCTCACCTGACTGCTGTGGTAACAGGTATGCAGCATCTGGGGTTGTTATGATATACCATATTTTAAAATCCTGTTATTGGCAAATATTGACTTCTGCCATAGAAGTAAATGCTTCTATTGTCTCTAGGTCATAATAAAATAGGGAACAAGTATGCATTGAATGTGGTGTAAGTTCACTTATGTTTCTCCCTGGTCTTCCATAAAGACTTCAAACAGACCTCAGGTTAAACTTGGTGCATGTGAATGCATGTCTTCTGGAGCCAGTGAAGCAGCATCTAATTATTACTGGTAATTACACTAATTATGGAGGATGAGAGTGTGTTATCTATCACAAAGAAAGGGCACCCAGATGCTCCATGCATTCTCAGTGATCGTTCAGTGACAGTACTTCAATGATGAATGAGGATGAATTTGTTTTATAGCACCTGCAAGTGCATATCTCTTATCCTGGTGAGAAATAAGTAAAAACAGTCATCCCTTGTGGAACTGAAGGTTGGGAGAGTATGCAATAGTCTCTCCCATCAGGTGTGGAAACTTTTCACTGTTGAAGAGGATAATAACGTTGCTTAGTTCAAGCTTATGTGCACTATTCCTCCCATCCAGGTGTGTTATGGTCTCTGCTGCGGAAGGCACGGTTTTGAAACCGTGGTGGTGCAGGGGATAACTAGGCCAGGGGCATATATGACAATGTGAAGAAAACAAGAATGAGAAAACTTGTGGTGGAAATAAAACCTTTTTTCTATTGTAACAAACTTAACAGCTGTTCTATTTACAGTACTTCCCCCTAGACCACATGCATAACATATGTTTTATCAATTGGCTCATAAAAAAAGCAAAATATGGTTTATATTTGCAGATATTACTGGGTATTCTTTGCAGTAATTCATGATTTTAAGTATTACTGCATGTTAGTTTCTGCTCTGCAGATTTTTATGTTATTATGACAGAATATGTGTTTGTGTGCGTGCATGTTTATAGATGCTTTGGAGCTATGTGAGGAGTTTATCTGCCAGTTAAGAGCCTGGCTATGGATATCCCCTACTCACACTCACTTGTACACATGGGCAGAAACTGTAATAAAAACAGTGAACTGGCAAGATGAAAACAGCAAGTAAGAATAATGAAAGACATTTAAATAAATAATGAAACTGTATCAACAGACACCAGTTGATGTAATTATCCCTGGGGTACAGAATTTGGTGCTGATCATTGCTTGAAAGCACCATTTAATACATATTGCATTTTTCATTTTACTTCTTTGTATAACAATCTTATTTTGGTTTAGCAGTAAAATCGAGTATCCAAAGGAGCTATTCACTTACAGACTCACTGAACCCACAAGTCTGTTTAAGAATGTGCATCTTTACAAACACCTAGAGGAAAAGAGCCAAACGTTCAGCTAATTTATAAGGTAATTCTTTGTCAAGTTACAAACAAAACTGCAGGTATGTGTAGGGATGTATGCAGAGGCTGTGGCAGCATCCTGATTGTACTTCATGACGTACCACTGTCTCCCACTTTGCTTCCCACAGCAGTAATCCCCAGGACAACCATCCTTGTCTCAACACCTCTCCATAATGCTAATAGAGCCTGGCTTTCAGGAATGCCATTACTTTACGGTAAGGAGTAATGACTAATTCATCGTATTTTTTCAATGGCATGTTAGATATTTATTTAAAGTGATTTTCTGTTTTCAAGCTGCCAAGAGTGCAAGCAAGGCTGCATTCTTTAGAGACAAATGTATGGCATTAAGGATTTTAAAATGCTTACTTTTCTGGGAGGGTCAGAGAAGATACGTTGTTGATGTGTCTTATGCCTGAGGCCTTACCTAGTGCAAAAATGTATGTCATGTTGGAGTGCTTCCATGTCAAGAAGATAGTGGCAAGAACATTTTTCCAATGCGACAGGCCTTTCTTATGATGAACACATGGGATAAAAGGAAGTGACAGCAGTATGACCCTTGGGTTGGCTCAGGAAGAGGCTAGATTGCCTGCTCTTGCCATAGCTTAAGTTTTTTTTTATTTTCTAATTTTACCTAGGAGTGCATCAAAATAACTAAAAAGAATTATATGGTTACAGTGAATTGAAAGGAATAGAGGCTTCAGCTGAGCTACTGGTAAGGAGTGAAACATTTTGCAAGAAGAAGAAAGAAGTTATGTGAATGGGGAGAAAAGGAGAAGTACCATTACTGCAGGCCACACAAGGTAGGCTCGCCAAGCTTGCAGCTTGAAGCTGTCACTCTAATGACTGATTGTTTGATGCTCAAGCTTTCTAGCCACACAGGTTCATCTGTGGAAGTGGAGAAATTCCTGGAGACAGGATATTGCTTAGACTCTACTTAAATGGACTGGGAAGAAAAAGTTGCACTAATTTCTCTGAGTAAAGAAGTAAAATGGCCTAGGGATAAAAATGTGGAATTCTGAACTTTGGAACCTTATATTAATTCATATTAATTGCAGATCATTTTAATATGCAAGTGAATTCTAATTAGAGTTGACTACCTAAGCAAGGGCAATTTCCCAACCAAATAACAAAACTAAGGCTAGACTATTTACAGTACTTTGCTATTTAATATTTTGTTCTGCTCTGGGAATTTTTAAATTCACATTTCCTGTCACCTTTTGACATTTTTTCTTAATAATTAGTTGGGTAGAAGAAAAATTAAGCTCCCTCCCCTTCCCCTTGTAATAGCTGTCTTAAAATAACTGTTTAGCTAAATGCTCTCCCTTGGGAGTTAAGATACTTTTCTCTCAGAAAAGTTTGGTCTGATTTATCACACTCCTGTGGCAAGGCTGACTTTTCCTCTCTAGGTTTATACTTGCACTCGAGTGCACAAGACCCATTCTTGCAGTGAAGAATTGTGCTGAGCCAGATTTGTGTCCAAGCCCTGCTTGGTGGTGCCTGGCCAGCTCAGAGCCGGTCCCAGCAGGTCTCCTCTCCCTACAGTGCTTGTCACGATAGTAATCCTGGTATTATAGTAATCCTGGTATTGTTATCCTGTAGGCTTCTGTCTCCTGACTACCCCAGTTCACGACTAGGTCTCTTCCTCTTATTGAATTTGATCCTTATATACATGTCCACATCCAATGCATGTATGCCTTTATATTCTGCTCTTTTTAGCTCTTAAATCTATTTAATATACATTGAAACATCAGCTGGGATATTGATTGGAAAGATTTGGTAAGCTAGCTGAAAAATTGCAAGTGTAGTAGAGGGAATAAGCATAATGCACTTGTGTCTTTTCTGTGTGAACTAGTCCCTCCTTTTTTATTAAAAAATATCTCCTCTATTTACTTTGTAAAAAATCTCATGTTGGGTAAAGCTATTTAAGGTTTGGTGGGGTTTTTTTTTCCCCCTAATCAACCCCAGCTCCTTGAGAACATTGTGAGAAAATCCCTATAAGCTCTTTTCAAGGCAGAGCAGGGGAAATGCTCTGTTCAAATATCTAGCCCCTCAGACCCTGCTAAATAGTATCTTTTTGGCAGCATCCCAATTCAAACTGCCATAACCCTGTATAATGACTATATTAAATAACTGGTGTGAAAAAAGGCTAAAAAAGAGGAGACATTATGTAAATTGCTTGAACAAAGAGAATTTTGCTTCCAATCCTGCTAATATGTTACTCAAGTCTCCTCTGCCTCCTAATGCAGTTTTCTGCAGAGCTGTTTTGGTGGTGGTTGTTGTAGTGCTTTTTTATACAGGTTTAATTGTGGCTCTTTGGAATTGCTGAGAAACTCTGGGTGGAGGGACAGACAGGAGTGTGCTAGAGAGCTGGAATGATGTTTGCTGCATGGTTGTGGTTACATAAGGCTTTGCTAGATGTAGTCACATTTGATCCTCATATCAGGGCCGCTGTTTCTGCTGACTAGTGTTTGAGGAGTAAACTCTCCTGGTATAAGGAAAGGCTGCAGAATGGATCTCTCGATGTACTGATTAAGCTTTACTATAAAGGAAGTGCAACACTTCCTCCCCATCTGACTGCTGGGATCAAATCCAAAGAAAATAAAACACAGATATATTTTTAAGAAAGGATTTGCTCCTACAAGCAGATAGGAAACTCACTGTTGTATGTTCCTTATGTTTCTATTCAGGGTGGTCACTTGAACCATTGCCTTCAGAGTTTGTGTAAATGAGAGAGACTCTACCTTTTGGTCAAGAGAAATGTCATAACATTCTTCCATGTTGTAAGATCAACTGTCTTACCTGAATCAGTTCTCCTCTCCCCTGTGCCATTTCAGAGCTATGCTGGAATTTCGTTTGCCTCCTTAACTATTCTGCATTATACTGTAACTCCACAGTCCTTTTTTTCAGTCGTGAATCTGGTTTAAAAGGCCTTTGCTGCCACAAAGCAGTTCATGGCCCCATCAGCTGTGCTGGCACAACATTGTTGCCATCCTGAAAGCCAGGCTGGTAAAAAATAACCCTTTAAAATGGAAACCCCCCCTTTTTTGGGAAAGACATCTTTTAAGCTATCTTTGCCATGAAGGAAAGTGTACATGGATTCAAAGCCCTCAGTATTTCTTCATGGCATTCAGAGATCTGGCTCACAGGCTGAATACTGACCTGTACTATCTCAAGATTCAGTTTTCTTTCACACTAGAGCTTTGCAAAAATTTGTACACTGTGATTTCCTGACACCGTTTATCGCAGCTATTCATATATTTCCTAATAATATTAAGTCTCCAAGGTATTATTTTCACAGCAGCTTATAAATATTAATATCCTGAATATCCTCTGCTGAAGCAGAGACTATGGCAGACCTTCCCTTATTTATATGTCTAGAGTGTCGTTGTCCAAGTCTAAGCCAGTCACCTTCCTGCCTTCCTTCAATCAGCATAGAGATTGCTTCAAAGCATGAAATTCCTCATTTTACAGTGATTTTTTAAAGAATTGTCAGAGAAACAGCTCTCCAATGGTGCCTGCTTCTCTTCACTGGCTGACAGAGGTGCTGAGGATAAAAACGCTTCAGACATTTACATGCTAAATAGACATCTAGCTTTTAGATATCTAAAACTAGGTAAAATAAAGCTTACTTTAAGTAACTAGCTCAGTGGCATACAAATCATGTTTGGCAGAGGCAAGGACTGAATCCGTATCTCCCAAGACATAAGTCTTGTAATTCATGGGAAGCTTGCTTTTCTGGGTCTGTAACTGTCCCCAGGGAAGAGCAGCATCAAGGGATTTTGCAACTAATGTGAATCTAGCTGAGATAGGCTTTCAGTAAATTGTTTGGAAATGACCTGTTGCCAGTTTTGATGGGAAAACATCAAGAAATGGAGAATATGCTGCTTCCCTGGGTAACAGGAGCTCTATGCCTCTGCATTTGCACTTTTCCTCATTTGAACAGGTCTGGATCCTGAGTGTAGTCATTGTTCTTGGTTTGTCTGATTAAAAAGCTGTCTGATATTTAGCATTTTCTCCTTGTGAAGACATTCATACTAGTCAGTTGTCTTTCTTCGCTGTGCTAAACAAGTGAGCTCCTTGAGTCTTTTGCTGAGGCAACTTCTTTACTTCTCAGTCTTATTTTTCAGTTGTCAGGAAGCTTGAGTGATTTTCCACACCCTTTTAAAAAAATTTAAATATCAGAACTTCAACCACTGTCTTCAAACTGGATTTTTGCTTGTCTGAAACTGTGGCAAAATCATCATTCTACTCTATTCACTTTTTCCACGGTTATACAAATACTACTTTTGTCTTTGTCTTGGCATGTTGCTGGGAGCTCATGCTGAATTGTTCAGCCAGCCTGACTTTCAGAGTCACTGACGTTTCCTGAGTTTCTGCTTTCCAGAGTATGACTCCCTCCCTCCACTACCCGCCTCCCATTTTTTTCAATACAGTCTGCAAAGCACCTTCATAGGTTTTATGCTTCTAAGTGTCTGTGGGAAAGCATATTTTGACTGAATGGGCACAACTTATGAAAGGCACTGGTCATTCTGAATGATTTACTTATCAACATTTAACAATGTCGCTAATCTTTTTTATCTCATTTTATCAGCAATAATTTTATATTTATTTTTAGGACACTGTTGGAAACATTGATTAATGCTGAGAACTGTATGAATCACTGGGCTTTCCTGATCCAGCCCTCTGAAAAGGACTCTTTTATAATGGAAATACCCCAGTACCTGCCACTTTTTGAGGTGGCTTTTAGTAGTTTTGCAACCCATCTACTAACTGCTTTTGATACTGTAATTTTGTAATCACAGTCCTATGAAGTGGTACTCATCATGTCTTACTATCCAAATATATCTACTCCATTGCCTTTTCTAAAGGAATAGTGGTTTATTTAACAATTTTTCATGAAAATATGTTGACTTCCGTTATTTATACTCCTGTGATTTAGTTTTCCAGTAGCTGAATATCATAAACAATCACTTTGTGTTTTGTACAACCTCTATTTACCCCATTCTATGATTGACCTCTTGGATGTTGGTACAGACAAGCATTTTTTTCAACCTCTCAGAATTCTACCAACATTCAGACACATTTAAAATAAACATCAGCTTAACACTTTAAAATGTATTTTTAATTTAGCTTGGAGTAGGAAGCTGGGAATCTGCTCAGACACTTCTTTAGGACTCTTAGGTGGAAGCTTATGTGGGCTGCTGTTTTTAAAAAAAATAGTTTTGCAAGTGTTCCCTAAGACACATTGCTCAACATTCTCTATAGTTTCCATTGAATTTGGGAATTGGATTGCAATCAGTAGCAAAAAACCATTTTGGCTTAAAGCAGAGTGTGGCCCAAGAGCTCTGCCTCCTGCTAAGAGCTTCTGAGTGAAGAGGGAATGATGCTCATCTGGTTTCTGGCCCATGTGGCAAGGCAAGGACTTGAAGGGGCATGAAATGCCCCAGTTAGGTCAGAAGGAGACATTTTCCAGCCCCGGCAGCCTGCAATAGTGGCTTTGCAAAGCTAGTGTAAGAAGTACATGACGGTTACAGTATAGTCGGGAAGGAGCTGCTTCACACTTGGACAACACAGGGCCACAGAGACAAGATGGGGAGACTTTGCCCAGTATTATTGTCCCTGAGTTTTGAGGTACACCAGCAGCAGAAGCATTTATTATACCTCCGGGTGCTACACCTAGTGATTTTGAAAAATTCTTCTGCAAAGCATCAGAGATGGAAACTCTCTCTGTAATGAGCTTTTCAGCCTAACCTTAACACACTCGATTTCTTTTTTTAACTGTGGTGCTTGTGGAGTGACATTGCTCTGAAAGTTAATTACTGCT
Organism: Buteo buteo; assembly: GCF_964188355.1. Taxonomy (NCBI): domain Eukaryota; kingdom Metazoa; phylum Chordata; class Aves; order Accipitriformes; family Accipitridae; genus Buteo; species Buteo buteo. The sequence continues at coordinate 13,887,105 of NC_134176.1, read as the reverse complement.
TATAACTAATTAATTTACTTTCAGACACAGCTCTCTGGGAAAAAAAAACCCCCAAACCAAAAACAAACGCCAAACCAAACCACAAAACTTCCTTGTAAACACACAATGTTAAAATGATTTATTTTGATTTGATCTTTTGGTAATTTGGTTTTTTCCCTTCTCTAAGGGATGGTCCTTCAGTCACGGGTGCTGAAATCACTTGACAGCTACTTCCTTCCTGCCAAGGGAATATGAAAAGCCCTGGGAGCCTGGTAGGTAAACTATTCTCTGGCATTTAGAAAATGAGGTTTAGATGCCACAACCAAATCATCTCTGACTATGAGTAAGACTTTCTTGGCTTATGGGAAATGTAAGTATTGGGCAGGATGTTAGGCCCCTAAACCTGTCAGAAAAGGAAGGAAAAAGAATAGACTTGTGCTTGAGAACAGTGCTGGTTGAGGCTTATGGCTTTGATCTTAGGAAGGAACTTTAGGGGGACTCTTTTTAATCATAATGTTTGGGAAGGAAGGGGAAATATTTGTCAGAGAATACCCCCACAAAATTAAAGGTTGGAGGCCAGAACCAAAGGCTCCACTCTAGAAAAGTCTGTATCCTTCTCCTCCTGTTGCTTGCCTTCTGATTCCTTCCACCCTCCATCTCACTGTTGTTCAAAAGTATTTCTAGAAACACAGTCTTAAATTCAGAGAAACTTTTCATCTAATTAGTGTGACTTTGTCCTCAACTTTTGGTTTATGACTTCTGTTTATGTTTTGGTTTATCTGCTTTTGTTTTCTTTGTATTTCCACATTGTTCTGTTTGAATGTATCCTCAACACAATGTAGTACATTGCATGTACTAGTTGTCTTCAGAATTGACATCTAATTTGCTGGTCCTTTTCTAAGTCTTCCTGTCATAACATTTTATACTTTAAGAGTAGAGATTTAATTCGATTTTCAGCTACCGAGATCTGTTTATTGAGAGAAACGTGCTAATGTGGAAGGACACTGAAGAGCTGTGTTGATTCTCACTAGCGGTAAGAAATTTGTGTCAAGGCTTAGGCAAAAGCTCTGATTGTTAAAAGGGTTCTTTTATCCTAATTTTTAGCTCTAGCTTTGAATCCTAACAAACATTCTTTCCGTTCTGCCACTCCGAAATACGAGAATGAATACTGTCCCCTTGCATGAATATATTTGAGGCGAGTAAGGGGCTAAACTTCAGGCAATCTGACAGCTAGAAAGTAATGTTGGATGCCTCTGCACTAGTCTCAAGTATCAGCAGAAGTCACAGGAGTTGTTCTTAGAGGCAAGGAGGTCAAGTAGATTCTGAATAAAAAAATTTTAAAATCCCCTTCTGCAACCTGCTGTGGTAGAAAAAAGTCTTGGTGTGCTCCAGAATCTAGCTCCAGTAAATGGCTTAAAGTCATCAGCAAAACTACAACTTGGTTCCCTCTCAATTTACCTGTTACAGCTGTAGGAAAAAATAACCTAATATAGATAATTTTAAATATGTTAAAGTGTAATTTAATACAGGCAAGTAGGAGGAAAAAATACTTTCATTGCAGCCAATGGGAGATCTATACTATTTAAACCTCATCACAGCCTGTGCTAACTGCTTGTGGAGATAAAAATAGGCATTATTGGAAGGTACAGAAACACTTCCTACCACTTTGGCATGATTTCAAAGTCCATATTTACCAGCAGATTAGATACAGGAGGCTGATTCTAAGCAATGTCCTAATTGCTATTTGATAGCTAATAAAAATGCAACTTAAGAGCTGGCATGAGGTACCATGTCAGATTTTAGGTTCTCTATGTGTCTTGTGTGAAAATACAGGCATTCATAAATAATTTAGACAATGCAGTCAAAACAACATGTTTTTTTAATAGGTTTCCTATGCCAGCAAGAAAACCACCGTGATCAACTCATCCGATCCATCTAGCGCATGCCATACACATTTCAATCACCAACTCCTGTGTTTGAAGAATCCATATTTTTTTCTATTGGCAAGTAACTGCCTGAAGATCCTACAGAAAGCTGGCTAGCCTTTCATGAGATGCTTGTTGCCTAGTTGAAGAAGGCTGAGTCCGTACATGTCCCCTGCCTGTTCTGGTCCAGTGAGAACCACCCTCGAGGTATCTCACTGCTCCACGTAGCTGAAGGTCATTACCAGAGCAGCCTGTCTGCTCCTTGGGTTTGGCATTTTGTGAAAGCTTTGTGCTCTGGTGGGCTGCTCTGAATGGCCGTATGAGTCTGTCCAGTCTTCCCCGGGAAAGCCATGGCGGGAGTCACCCCACATCAGCCTCAGTGAGAAGAAAGGCTGCCATTGAATGGGGCCTAGAGTCAGGTCATTGACATGAGGGTGAATTGGAGTGTGAGGACTGTAGGAGAAATGGAAATGAAAAATGGAAGTCAAACAGTGAGATCTTTAAACTGCACAACATGTTAATTGTCACTATTTATCACTGTCAAGTGACCATGGATCTGTTAGAAGTTTAGAATTGAAAACCTTAATGTATTCTTTATGGGAACAAAAGCTCCTGAATTATGCAGCAGCCTAAAATGTTCCTACTACAGGTGACTCAGCTTCTCTATGCATTATTTAGAGTCCTACGATATCAGTCTGCTGCTATGTAATTGCATTCTATACTACCCTTTTTCACTGGTGTGTTTTTACAAATCCCTAATTCTAATTGCAATCATAGGAAACAGTCCTACTAATGGACTTCTGCAGTATGCATTAATCTTCATGTAGCTTTGTGGCTGTGTCCAGCAGTATTTTAAATATATAGTAGAACCAATGGTGACTCCTTTCTAATTTTGCAGAATGAAAGCTGGAATCATATTTGCATTTCTAGTCTAAGAAAAGACATTTCAAGAACTTCTTAGCTCTATGCTGGGGGATTGTCTGGAAGATGTGGAGCAGCATCAGAACAGCAGGTTAAGATGCTCAAGAGCTCTGTGAATAGGAAGGAAGAGGTGGAAGCAGTATTTTACAAGTGTTTAAACTATCTGCCAAGACAGAGCCCTATACCCTGATTCAGGCTGGTGTTTTAGCGTTAATGTGATGCAGAAAAAAAGCTTGCGTTATGGCTTGTCTTCAAGCTTCAATCAGAAAATCACTGACCAAACCCCACACATCTCGTACCACTTCAACAACTTCTACATGTCTGAAAGATGTGTATTTCTTTTGTTGTTCTTGTAGCATTGCTTGAATGAAGTGGTCTGAACATTTAAAAATATGAAGGGATTGCCTCTAAGATTAATTTTCCATTTTTCATGTGTTGCTAAAAGATTTTCTTCAAATTATCACTATACAAACTCTCTTCTGTATTTCAAAACACAACAGACAAAACAGAGCTTTAAAATACAATTTGCTTTCCAGGCTTAAAACTGAAAAGCATTATTCTGTGCTTGTAACATGAATGAGATGCACAACATTTCTTTTAAAAGAGGATTAAAATCCAATAATCTCATTGGAAATATTATGGTGTCAAAACAGTTGATAAGAGAACCATTTTATTATCATACCACTTGTTGTGAGGATGAACAGGAATTTCCAAATTAAAAAGCCAAGTGTGTATGTGTGTGTGTGTGTGAATAAAATCTGTCCAGCCTGACATTTTCATAACACTGATGTTAATTTCTCTCCTTTCCCAAATCTCATTTTTAAAGGCACTTTTCAATTCTCTTGTAAGTGGGGAAAAAAATATGATTGGCTGTTTCTATTGCCATTGCAGAGGCTGCCACCTCCTGACTACTGGGGACAACTGCTGGTTAAGACTCAATTGAAAATCGAGTCAGAATAGAAAGTGTTCATTTTTCAGCTTCTCAACTACGTGCAACAGTACTTCTCCATGACATTTACTGTCAGGACCCATTCTCAAAGTTACTCCGAGTTATTCTGTATATTAACCTGTGCAGGACTCTGAAAGCCCTGCTGTTCTGGCGTTTCCAACTATGAAAAAAACAAGGGATAACAAGTACTGAATATGCTCCTGCTCCCTCAGGTTGGGCACAAAGGAACTTTAGTAATTAATCTGGAAAATGAATGTCCTGAGAGTGCTGAGGAGCTACTTAATGCTCCTACCTTCCTAAATGTCTGCTGAGATCAGGACAAGTAAAATGTATTTTGCCCTTTAGGAAAAATTAAAAATAATGCCAATTATGACACTAATACTGGAACTAAAAATGCAGGTGCCATATGGCGTTATGGCATATACAAGCACTGCAAGGATGATCACACTCTGAAATGAATAGAAATTTACTGCTGAGATGTTATTGCATTCCCTAGTATTGCAGTAGTGCCTGGGAGCCTTATTCAGGGACCAGGACCCCATCAAGAACAAAATGCCATGCAGAGAAAAAAATGAAGCGATCCCAGCATCAGCGGGGATCATTGTAGGCCTCAACCACCTAAACATGCTTGAGCCAAACCCTGTGTTCTTGTACAAAGGATCCTGGTTTTGTTTGTTAAGAGGACCCTTTAGGACTCATGCTGTTATATCTGTATCATCCCTTTGGATACATCCTTAAAAGGTGACTCTTGCCAAAGACAAACAAATTGCAGATCTTTTCAGCTAGTGGGAAATCTGGCAGATTTCTAATATGTCACCTAAGAAATACACATTTTCTATAAACAATGCTCAAAGAGCGATGGGTGGGGGCTGCTGCCTTGCACAGGAGATGCTGTCACAGAGATGCTGATGCTTACCTAAAAATGTGGTTACATGGTGGTATTCAGAAGAGGAGAAACCATCCTTTATGCTCAATTTTAGGCACTGTTTCTATGTCTTTGTTTAGGTATAATAATTCTGTATCAAAACTGAGTATGTTGGTAACTCACAGTATGTCCTCTTAGCCTTTTGCTTTCTCTCCCCCACACTACCTCCTTTTTGCAAACAACCAGCCTGTGTCAGTTTTGCCTTAGCCAGACTCAGCCTGCAGCCAGCTGGCTTTCAGCTGGCTCCCTGACTTCTGTGAAATATCAAGGAAACAAGGACCTCTTTCCTCTCGCTTAGATTATTTTCATTGTAAGCCCTCTGTATGCCTTTATTTTCATTTCTGGCACAGAAGACAGTCCCTGAAAAAGTGTATGCTAAGAAAGAAAAGTCATCATCTGCTGAAGAGTCAACACCCTCAGGTAGGTGTATCCAAGGCGAGTACCCTATGACTGCAGACCACTTCTGAAAATTTGGCCTTTGACTCTGTGAGGCACGAAGGTGTTCGAAAATCTGGCACTACATGTATAAATGCATTGAACACCGACCAATGCTGAGAAAATGCTCAGTTCACAAAGAGAAATGCTTGAGGCCAAAGGTGCATTGGACTAGAAAGGGCCCTGTGAGTTAATGAGTCCCACTCCTTGCTATTGCAGGCAGCTGTGCTGTAAATCCTAACCATAAACTGATCACACTTCAGCATCAATGTAACTAAGCGGTGGAGCTGCCCCTAATAAAAGTTGTTCCAGTCCTCTGGGGGTTTGCAACCTTTGTCTAATGTTCAGGCTAAATTTATTAACGGCTAGTGTCTATCCATTTGTTATTGTAGCAGCAGTGTCTTTTAGTTTAAATAGCTCTTAGCCTCTGCTAAGTTTATAGAAACTTAGACTGATGAGTTTATAGAAAGCAGTCAGAATCCCCACAGCCTTTATTCTCCTAGGCTAAACAAGCCAGCATCTTTTAATCTCATTTCAGAAGATAAATTCTTCATTTCCTTGATTATTATAGTCCTGTTACAGACTGAATTAATCTTCCTTGCATCTGGGTGCTCGGGACTGCATATTGTATTCCAGATGGCCTCATCATGGCCTTGTTCTCCAAAAATGCCTCACAAGGGACATCTGAAACCAAATGACTTTTCCAGCTATGATTGACTAATCAAGCCAGAATTTTCTTCACTTCTGGCACCTCCAGTGGGTGATCCCTAATTTATAACAGATTTTTTTCATTAGTTCGAGGGCATAGCTTTGTCCTGCCTATGGGTAGGTACATATCCGAGAGAAATGTTGAAGCACGGGGCCCTTGCTGCTCATGCAGTCAGTCAAGTAACACATTGAGTTGCTCCACAAGACAGATTCATGTTCTAACTGATGTTGGAAGTGCCCATCGTTCCCTGTTGACTACAGAAGGAACATGGGGATTTCATGTCCCTAAATTGGGTTACTTTGTTAGGTGTGCCAAAGCCTGGCCAAAGATGTGCAGCATGCACCTTGTAGTGTGTGCTGCAAAATTTCATCTTGTTCCTATGACTTGGACATCTTGTATGCTTCCCAGTTCCCACCATGGCAGCACAACTGCTGGAACTGATGTAGGACAAGTGATCACTGATTGTCGAAAGGCCTTATATTGGTTTTCTCTGACCATAAAACTGCATCCTTGGTTCCCCAAAATGTTGATGGTTCAGCTGCCTTTTCTCTTAGCATGATTGTGTCCTGCTTCCACATGGTAATTTTCTATGTTGTATCTTCATTTCTACAAGTGATTCTTTTTGCTTTGTTCCACATGAGTGTCTGCTTCACTTCTTTTTGGGCTGTCCTGAACACCAAATTCTCCACTCTCCTTTGAGATGGCTTCTTTTTTTCTTGTCTACTATTTACACAAACAAAGTTCCTTTTGCTATGTTTTACTTTCCCTTATGAAGTCTAGCTCACCTTGAATTTTGGCAATTTTAACTTTATTTCTATGCTTTATGACATACAGTTTTCTCCTTCCAAGCCTTTCAGATGCTCTGTTTATTCAAAACATTACCCACGAGGCCGTTCCTCATTCAGTTAATCCCAGAACTCCTCTGTACAATTTCCCCCCCTAATTTCCAGTGCATAATCCTGTATCTTTGATTTCAAGAGCTTTCAGGCCTTTTCCACATTCCAAGTTCTTGAATTCTTCAGTCCAGTTAAAGTCCTCTTAATTCCTCTGAATTCTGTAAGTCCAGATAAATGTTCCTCCTAATTTCTCTGAATTCTGCTGTAAAATCCAAAGTCAGAGCTGCACATTTAATTGTGATGTTACTCTGACTCTAATATATCTCTAAACAGAGTGTTTTTCTAAACATTAATTTCATTCTTTAATGACAACCATTTGAGGGTTTCTGCAAGTTGAGCTTCTACTAGTTCTACTAGTTGAGTTTCTCAAACTACTCTTCCTTAGTGTGGATCATATCCCATTTACAAGTGCGTGAACCTTTTCCATGCACTGATCTCATGGTGCTGTTGTAAGGATAAAGCAATTTCCTTTAATTGCACTCCATGCTCTGTGTGCAAAGCATCTTCAATAGATATTCTGATAAAAATCATAACAAATGAGGAAGAAAAGAAATAAACTTGTGGTCTGTTACACTTCTAACTGCAGCTGTAGCTGTTCCCGTGACAATCAGTGAACTTGTTCCAACCTTACCAGCACCCCACATTTCTATTTACTGGACTTACTTTTTTTTTCAATTTTATTGGGACAATTATGGAAGAAGACACTTATATCATGGGAATTGTTCTTCCAGGCAATTCACATCACTATGGGATGAACAATTTCTCAGCTCTTCCTCTAAGTTTACAAATACAGTTCAGATAATGTTATACCTTTTGGCTTGGTGGGCAGGGAATGAAATAAAAAATAAGTATTGTTTACCCAGATCTCAGTTATCTGACTAGGCGACTTTCAACTAGATTAAACTAATTGCATTGAAATTATGAGGCATGTAACAGCAAAAGAACGCAGAAAGTTTATGGATTTTCTTATTAGGTTTACAGTGCTATCCACAGCAAACGACTATCCCAGCTCTACTTTTTCTTACCATTTCTTACCTAGTTAGGCCCATTCCTTAGGCATACGTGTCTGTCCTAATACACCAGAGACTGAGCAGAGGATCTTTAAAACTTGAGACTTGACCTAAAAATCCTCCTGTACAAGTAAGGCCTGGAGCAGACTGGTGACATACAGCACATAATGACCACTGGGTTTTAAGTGCTCATTTAAAATAAAACACAGGTTATGGACTTTGGTTGACAGCTTATTTGGCTGACAATTTAATTGCTCTGGTGTGCTCACTTGCGTGTTCTTTGTCTCTCTCCTTCTCTTCTCCCTCCTTCCCCTCCTCCTTTCCACCAGCATTAAAGCTAGCACCTTGGAGATCCATATTTGATCACCCAGCCAAATTTCAGTGAGATGTGTTTGATTTTTTTCACAGTTTTTATCTTGGGATGTTTGGCTGAAGGTAATTTTAGCTCCTTGAACTGTGTTAAAACAGGGCTGGGATTTCAGCTGTCCTTGTAGGAACTAATTAATAGGTCATAAACATGTCACTGGAAGCAAATGTTTACCCTTAATTTTGAAAAGATGGTAAATTTGGAGATTCCATCCTCATAGGAGGAAAAAAAATCTGCTACAGCACCAGTTCTATGTACCTTTTAATTAGGTTATTTAATCAAGATGCTTTTGATCTGAACATTATTGTTCTGTATTGCAGTCCAGAGGGACTGATCAGTCTGAGATTCAACTTCCCGTGGATAACCAGCAGCACTTGGCTGCAAAGCAGGATGTTCTCTTAAACTACATGGAAAATTCTCTTAAGAGCTGCCTCAGAACATGAGGGTTAATCTTGACTGTGTATTTGAGCTCCATTTCAATTCTTTAACTGTTTGCTCACCGGAAAAGAAAATAAAACTTTACTGCCATTCTGAAGGGCTTTTATGCAGGCATCTGTGCATTTCAAGCACATCATAGAAACTTACGTAGAGTAGAAGCTGGTGATTTAAATTGGGTTGTGGGAATAGCACTGGGAAAGGCTGAACAAATAAAATGGAACTAGTTCATTCATCATTTTAATAGCGTTTAGCTTGCCTCATAAAGAAAGTGGCAGCTTTTATTGCTCATACAAGGACTTATGCTACTATTAAGGAACAATGCTTCAGCTACTTTTGCTCTAATCTGCAGAGTGTGACAAACCCCAGTGGACTGAATTCTGTTTACGACTTAGCACCTAAGCGCTAACTAATAAAGCATAGTGGAAGGGCAGTGTTTGGAAACAGCAATTGCAATATTTAAAACTTGATGATAGGAAGAAGAAGAATACCTTAAACAAAAACATTTGGCTCAGCATGTTGAAATGTTAGATGTTTCCAGATTCAAATCTGTTGACTTTTATGACTTCATGTTGCATTAAAACAGCAAGGTGTAATAGGATTAAAGCCTGATAAAAACAGGGCTTCTGCTCTAAAAATCTTAGGTGATGCAATTCTCAGTCACTGTGGAGAAATCTTGCTAGATACACTCCTAACTCTTCCTAGGCCTGCCACTGATTTTCACCCAGTCTCTGCATCCAAAGTTTTAAAGAGAAGCCTATTAACACTGACAAAACATTTAGGCTCCCAGAGATTCAGGACTTAAACTGCTAAAATGAAGGATGAGGGAGAGAGCTGAACTCCCTGGTTTTGGCCAAAAGTGTCATTTCAGAAGTGTTACCTCCAGAGAACTGCAGTGTAGACAGCTCCTGCATGCTTCTGCTTTGTGAAATGGGAACCCTGGGCTGCTGCTGTATTCTGTAGTCTATTTTTGCTCTGAATCACTGCTGTACCTCATGGGAACTGTTGTTCGTTCAGGGCAGATGGTGCAGAGAAGTCAGCAAGACAAGGACCCAAATGACAAATCCCTGAGACACTTTGGTGCCATTTCTGACACAAAGTGTTCAGTTGAGTTTGCAGTTACAAACTGAATACCTTTCAATTACTTTCTAAATGAAAAGCTGAAGTTTGCCCTTAAAAATCTGACACTGTCTGAGAAAAAAATCCAACATCATCATTTTGGAGATCAAGCATCAGACTGGTAATTTTCCACTGAAAAGGAGTTAAAACAAAACTTTTCTACCAGTCTTATAGAAGGCCTTCTAGGCTTTTATTCTCTGTTTCTGCTAAGTTAAGGTTATCCACTCCTGCAGAGAGCAATGTGGCTGTCTGTCTGTCTTGGATGTTTCTAAATCATATCTGAACTCTGATTAATCTTTACTGATACCTTTACTCACATGTTTCCCCCTCACAAATACGTGGGGATAGCTCCTAACTGACTGCTGAGCTCCTCAGTATAAATGGAATAGCAATTTGCTAATGGGCTATGTAGAAAAGGATGGAGCAGGAAAAGCTGTGGGAGGTGGATATAAAAATATCCTGGTAAGGTATCTAACCACGAAGGAATGAAATACAAGTTTTTCCTCTCTCAGATTTATTTTCTTTTCATGGTTTACCCTTCTGGCCTATAGGTTGCATCAGCTTACATTTTCCAAACTAAATATTTTACTGAAACCAATAGAAGGTCTAAAGAACAGAAGAATACCACTAGTCAGGCCAGAGGTGCATCTAGCCTACTACCTATTTGAGTGCAGAAGTGCCCAGAGTGCTGCACAAGAACAGAGAAAGCACAGTCATAATTTCCCAGAATATCCTCCCAGCCTCTGGTAATTTGCAATTTAAGGACTTTCTTACTTATAGGTGATATTATACCAAAACAGTATCTTCTTATCACTTTCTTAATCCAGATGTGATTTTAGCATCCATAATATCCTGTGGCAGGAAGATCTTTAACTAGGTGCTGTGTGGGTAAGTGTCTCCCCTTTTTTGTTTTGAGTCTGTCACTTGCTCCTGTCATTTGATGCCCTCTGGTTCTTTTATTGGTTGGAACAAGAAATCATTCCTGTTTACTTCTTCCTTGCTTTCCCATGGCTTTTCAGATGTCTTTCCTGGGATCCTCCTCTCTCCGCCATTTCTTTTACAAGCTGAAGAGTCCTATTTGTGTATTTGCACTTTGCATGGAACATGCTCCACAGTTTTCTCATCCTGTAGCTCTTTGCTGTATTTTTTCCATGTCTCCTATATCTTGTTTGAGATAGAGAAACCTAAGCTGCATATAAGAGTCAGTTTATGGATGCACCATTGACTTTTACTGTGGCATAATGATGTTCCTATTCTGTTCTTCTTGGGGGTACTGGTGGATGAAAAGCTGGACATGAGCCAGCAATGTGCACTCACAGCCCAGAAAGCCAACCGTATCCTGGGCTGCATCAAAAGAAGCGTGACCAGCAGGTCGAGGGAGGTGATTCTGCCCCTCTACTCTGCTCTGGTGAGACCCCACCTGGAGTTCTGCATTCAGCTCTGGGGTCCTCAGCACAGGAAAGACATGGACCTGCTCTAGGTCCAGGTCCAGAGGAGGGACACAAAAATGATCAGAGGGGTGGAACACCTCTCCTATGAGGAAAGGCTGAGAGAGTTGGGGTTGTTCAGTCTGCAGAAGAGAAGGCGCCAGGGAGACCTTATTGTGGCGTTCCAGTACTTAAGGAGGGCTTATAAGAAAGATGGGGACAGACTTTTTAGCAGGGTCTGTTGCGATAGGACAAGGGGTAGTGGTTTTAAACCAAAATAGGGTCGATTTAGACTAGATATAAGGAAGAAATTTTTTATGATGAGGGTGGTGAAACACTGGCACAGGTCACCCAGAGAGGTGGTAGGTGCCCCATCCCTGGAAACATTCAAGGTCAGGCTGGATGGGACTCAGAGCAACCTGATCTAGTTAAAGATGTCCCTGCTCATTGCAGGGGGGTTGGACTAGATGACCTTTAAAGGTCCCTTCCAACCCAAACCATTCTATGATTCTAATACAGAATAGTTGTGAGTTGGTGCTTTATTAGAAGTATCTGTTTTAACTCAAAACCCTGAGTGGCAATAGCTAGTTCTGAATCTCTCAGGGCATGTGTGAGGTTACAGCTGGGTTTTTAACATGCTGTCAGTCACTGCTCAGAAGCTCTTTTGCAGATTGTTGCAATCTCCTTTTACCCCCATGGTCCTGAGTAGCTCACTGCTGTCAGGAAATGCTCTCATTGCACTGGTCATCTGCCTTATACAGGTCATGTCCAAACACGCACAGGCCTGAGGTCAGATCTGCCCTTCATTTTTCTTCACTGGCAAAATGGACCACTACATTTCATTTCCTGCCTTTTAACATCTCTTAACAAGAGTAAAATACTAATTTATAACCAGCATTATCAGTTATACCATAATTTAAATTTAACCACTCATGTCTTCTGTACCTTTTCTATGTGGAACATATATTTAAGGTACAGCAAGTTTATAACAATGACAACTTCAATACCTTCATTCTGGCTGCTAGAAAGCACTACAAGAGACATACCGTGACTTCCACATCATGTATTTCTGGTGCAGACAATTAGAAATAATGAGTATGAAGATATTAATCTGGAGTTAGCCAGTTTGTTTAGACATATAATTGTGTCGTGTCTGTCCATGTGTCATGTCTGTGTCACCCTAACACCGCCCCCCCCCGTTTTTTTTTATTTTGGGGAATTTTTGTCTTTAGCTGGTGAAGACAACTTGGAAAGCAAAGGCTATGACATTGCTCCTGGATCCACCAGTCATCTGCCTGGTACCCTATTTTGATTAAGTATGTGCACTGCCAACTTGGAGGCTTTAATTTTCATGTTTTGCTCAGTGTTTGGTGGGAGAAGAAGTAGGAATAATTGGCTATAATAATGGACTTTTCATGCCTACAAAGTAAAATGAACACATTCACGGGCTCACTTCCTTCTGCTGTTGGTGCAGACTGCTTTATTCAAGCTGATTTGCAGTGGAAGCTTATCTCTAGGTTCTGGCTGTGAGACGAAAAGTAAATAAGCCTAAGCAATTAGAGAAATGTTCATGCAGGTGCAAAGAGCCTGCACAAAGCTCTGTTTACTCTTGCCTTCAAGCTCCTTTAATCATCATTGCAGAGCTTAAGTTGTACATGAGGCATTTGTGTGCTGTATATCCCACATAGAGTATTTGAGTGCTTCTATTTCACTATAGAAATCCTCAGCCCTAGAGACATATCTGGTACCGAAATAGCTCTGAGCATCTTCTCATCCTTGATGGAATGAGCCACTTCAGTAATGAGTGGACAAGCTGCAAAGTCTCCAAGGTCATCAAAGGTTTATAGTACCGCTTAGTAGCACTGTAAAAAATAATAATTCTGATCTGTGTAATTCTACAAACAACAGATGAAGGCGGCAAATGTAAAATGATGGGAATCAAAGGCTTCTGAAAGATATCCGCATTACCTTGGTAATTATCTACACATCTAATGAAATGTAAACCCCTATGGAAATCTATCTACCATGGGGATTGTCTTTTCTGTAATTTAATATTTTTTATAATTCTTTTTTTCTCTGGGATCGCCTTTTGTTTGCTTGCCCGGCTGCTACTTCAAAATTGAGCAGTTAAAACTGTGTTGCAAGGATTTCCCAAAAAAGCTTTATTCATGTTACAGAAATTCACAATAACTGCTTATTTCTTTCTCTCGTGGTGCATCCTAAAAAGTAAGCGATTTATCTATTATGTTTACATTAGTGGTGGCCTGAGGGGATAATTTCAGGCAGAAATTGTGTAATATTTTCTGCAGCAAAGCTCTTCCTTTAAGAGCAGAAAAATCACAAGGCTGTTGAACTGATGCTTCTGTTCTCTGGTAAAGAACAATTTTAGCCCATTTATTAAGAAAAGCTTTAAGTATAAGCAAATATTTGAACAATGTGTACTTTATTTTTGGATGAAGGATATGTAAAATTGACTGAGTCATAGATTTTAGGGTTTAAAGATAATGTTAAATCAGCTAATATAATCTCATCTATAAATTAGTTCATTGAATTCCAGTATTGCACTGAGAGAGATAATATGTGTTGGCTGAGGAACATCTATAATGTATGCAAATTTTGTTGTACCTCCTGTGAAAATAATCCTCGAGTTCTTGTTTGTGTTCTTGTCTGGGTTTTTGGTTGGTTGGTTGCTTGGTTTTTGTTGTTGTTGTTTTTTGAGTCCCGTCCCCCCCCCCCCGTCCCTCCCCCATGCATGGTTGATCTCAGACAGAACTTAAAGGTAGCTGAAATTTTGGGGCATTTGTCTTCATCCCTGGTCAGTTATCAAACTTTGCCCCCATCTGCTATTACAACTCTCATCTGTTTTATTTTCCTGAGAAAGTCTCTGCATATCAGTTTTTCTGTTGGTGTCTTCTCCTCCCAGGCTGACAGGATAACACATTTTTTTTCTCCTAGCCAGGATATTACAGGGAGGAGAGAGGAATATACTGTTAAAAAGTAAGCTGGAGAAATAAGAAAGAAAAGCCATCATCACCAGTCTTTTTATTCACCCTTTCCCTTTGGGAATGGGAGGCCAGCCTCATATCTGAGCAGCAAAACTGGTCCAAGCATCTCACTGAGGTAGGTCGTATTGGGATTTTGGAAGAACTGTAGATGATGGATTAGAAACAGGCAAGGAGGTTTTCAGGGGGGATCCACACAAGAGTCACAGGCTGCTACCCTCTTTCCCCCATTCCTCTGGAGTATGCCATGTACCTGACAATCCCTACCATTTCCCACAAGAACCACCTCCCTCTCCTTCCTTCCTTTCCCAGCTCCTGGGAGAGGATAAGGAAGATGGAGGAGGTGAAGGCCAGGGCTTACCGTGAGTGAAAAGAGATAAAGGCCAGGAAGGGGAGGAGGAAGGAAGCTGTGGAGAGCGCTGGTGAGTGAGGCTTTCTCATCCTGGTACTACAAGGAGTAGCAGGGACATATGGCTACTTGAGAGGTGCACTGACTACTGTCCCATGTCCTCCTGAGGCCATACTATAAATGTATGCCCTCCATGTTGTCTTCTGTTTCCTGTGCTTGTGCCCCCCTCCTAAGCCAGCAAATGTCAAAACTTTTCTAGACAGAAAGAATTCAGGTTTGCTAATTTTGCATTCAGTGATCCTAATTTCCAGGAATGATGACCGAACCTTATGAAAATAGTCATTTTGATGATTCATTTTTACTATGTCCATTTTCCTTTTCCTTCTTATTTCAGTAGTACATATATGTAACTTCCTTCTGTTCCCTGTGCAGAACATATTTGGCACCTTCTCTTTAAGTCAGTTTTAACTTAACTTCTTTGTCTGTCATGCAATCATTTTTTTTTCCAATGACTTTTGTGTCTACCCTTCCAAGTCTATCCACTTCCAAACCTGCCCAAATCTATCCTATTCTGAATCTGAATTCCCCACAAACCCATTCTGTCCACCTTTCCATGGGGAAATGGTGTGCCTGAAATCATATGCCTGAAAGCCATGTGTATCTCAGACACATTTCCATTGTAATTCTTGCTGTTCTTCACTGAATTAACTGTTATGCTTTTCTGCAAATTCACCAATTCTGCTTCTACGGGTAGAGATACTCAGCATTGTCTGGGTTGCTATATGTACATGATAGCAGAATAAAATATATACTTGTGGGTATAGCTGACTGTAACAGGGCCAAGGTATAAGGAACACTGGTAGCTGGTTCTACGTTCAGGCCATGAGTAATAACTGAAACATTCGATACTTACTTGAAGAGGTACAGAAGGCATCTGCTACCAGAAGTGAAAGATAGTAACTACTGACGTAAGTCATAAGCCTTTATGGTAGAGCACTAGTTGGTCTGTACTCAATGTGTTCATGTATTTTCCCAGTTGCATGTTCACATTAACCTGACAACTGAAATATAAGATTTGCTTGCCCTTTATTTTGGCTTTTGTACAAATACGTTTAAATTGTCCTCTTTTTCATAGTGCAAATGTAAGGTGTTTTTTCAATTTTCATGAAGTAATTAATCTTGTAGACACTTGGCTGCTTACTTTTTTGAATTATTTGGCTTCTACACTCGTTTGTTAAAAAATCAAAAATTATGTATTAAATCCATCAGCTATAATTTGAGGGGAGATGTAGTTAAAAAACAAATTTAAGAGTTGGGGGGTTGGCAAATGCAAGAAACTGTCCTTTTCCATCTTGGGCATTTTTCATTCTTCATTATGGCAAAGCAGGTGTCTGAGTTTCAGCCCTAAACCTAGATGATTGCTGCAAACATACGGCCAGTCACTTATGACCAACCACTACTATGCTTCAGGAAAAGGTGCACGTTTTGTATATAACATATTTAAGAGAGGCTTAAGTACAGCCCTGTGTAGTTGAAAAGTACTGAGTAAATTGTAATTTTTCATTGTGAGCATACAGCAGCTGGAGAGGTCTGCTCTGGGAAGGAAATTTGATGGACGCAGGGAAAGGTGCCTGAGAGAAATAAGCCTGGCGTCCATGGAGGCAATAGGGCAACCACTCATGGGAACTGGTGAGTGAAGCTCTGGTTCTTCCAATCTAGTTAAGCACTTTGCCATTCAACACCCACACTTTCAAGTATTGGAAGTGCTTTGAAAATTAGCATCTGCATAAGACATATCCCTTCTCTGGAATGCATTCTTTAGCCCTTATTGATAGGAAAAGTGCTGCTGAAGTCACACACAGGATAGCAGAAGTCTCAGACTGGATTTAAGTGAAATGACGCTAAAACCCCCATGAAGAGCAAATTAATTGGGAAGAGTTTAATTGGGATCACCAGTTTATTGGGATATCTCCCAGGGAACTGATTTAGTCTAATGAGAACGGATGGTGGTATCTGCTGATTAACTGGAAGAGTGTTAGTGTATGTTGAGCTGAACAGGGAGGGCTCTGGCAAGTTTAAAAGTGTGTTCAAGGTATTTCCTAGCTCAGAAGGGTAAGGTCTACTTTTGTGTTACTATTGTCAGAAGAGTTTTTATTTGGGAATGAATCTCATCCAGACTGTTTTGCATACAAAGTCTTCCTTCCACCAACAGATTCTCCAACTGTGATATAATAAGGGAAAAATATATTTTTTGAAAAGTCGGACCATCTGTCTTCCTGCAACAAATATAATTAGAGATAGCTATAAGGTACCTTAGCAGAGAGAGGAAAAGCATTCTGCTGTCAATGGACACAGCAGACGAGACAGGATTGACAGATGCTTGTGGTATTTTAACAGCTATGTTCCTAGGCTTTCTACTCTGTCTGCCTCAGCTGGGTGCTAAAAAATTATTCCTAGTCTCATCATTTTGGGGACTTATTATTATATGCTTAGCTTTATAGAATTGTTGAAACCCCAGCTAGATCATGTATAAAAGTTTGCCTTCAAAGTTCCTTTAAGTGCCATGTCCAAGATACCTCTCTAGTCCTTGCTTGTACTGATATTTCATATCCTTTCCCTGTGAAACAATCTGTGTTGCTCTAAAATTCTTGACATCCTAATTTAATATAATTCAGAATCTTTTATGCAGTGTATGCTGTAATAAGCTATGCCTTAATATTTATTGATGTTGCCCTTTGGTTATCCTTAATTGCTTGTGTAAAGTCACTTAGGTTAAGAGCTTTTACTTTGAGTTTAAAAACTCTCTCCTGGTACAACAATGTCCTGCTGAGAAGGTTTTGTTTCAAGACCTCCCTCTGTTTAACTTGGCTCATGCTTAAATATTTGTACTGCTGAATTTTAATTCTTTGTACTGTACCCAGGGACTCAGGGCAGAGAAGTTTGAGTGCCACAGTAATACAAATGATTGATACAGTCTCTATCAAAGTTGCCAAAATTGCTAATCTCTATATCTGGAATGTTAATGTTTTCTATAAAATTGTCAGTTAACTTGTCTATTATGGTATTTAATAACCCTGGCTGCCAGACCCAAGCTGTGCAGAAGTCAGCTACACAGTTATTAAACACATCAAAATAGAAGATCTCAACAAAGAGCATTTTCCCTTCCTCCTGGCACCTTTCATTTGGTGCAGGTGTTTGATTGTATTTCAGGAGTTCTAGTAGAAAATTCATGAAAACAGGTTATTCTCCAGGGTTCCATTTTACTATAAAGACAGCAGTTTATATCACCATTCTGCTCCTTCTTTATTTCTGCTGTCAATTCCTGTTACTTCTTTCCACTTCACAATCTATTGCACTCTTCCAGTGTGAGACCAGACCTCCCACTGACAAACTGTGGTCATGAAGAAACGATTCCTCTTTTCTGTCTAGCCATCATTTTCCAACCACTAGCCTGCTCCCATTAAGGCTGTCAATCATCTGAAGACTTCTTGGATTCAACCCCCCTTGCCTGGACTTAAAGCTTTCTTCCCCATCAGTGATATCCTACTCTCTCCTCAGCCCACTGGAAGCATGGTTTCTTTATATTTGTACTCAATACGTCATCTCTAGGACAATAGCTCATCCTGTTCTGTAACAGGGCACCTACTGAGGCCACTTTTCTTGTGCACCTCATGCTCTAGCTTCAGCTTCTTCTACACAGGTGACTCTTTATGTGTCACCAGGACAAGTATACAGCATACATTTCTAATTTAGGGGGAATGTGAAAATACAGTGTTTCATACTCCATAAGAAGTGATGTAACTTTATAAGGATTTACAGAATTTTTGAGCCTATGCAAACAAACTGTGTTGTCACCCCCCTCCCTCCCCCAACAGCAAAAAGCAACAACCCCCTGCCAAGAGCCCTCCAACCTACTGTTTCCTGCAGCAGCTATATGCCAATAAACACGTTTCGTACTCCATAATGAAAGGTGAGGGGTGGAGCTTTGTGTTTTGAGTAGAAAATCATGGATCTCATTAAAAGGAAGTATTCATTCAATTACTGAGTCATTTTCAACAGGAAAAAGTTGCAGCTAAGAGTTGACTTTGGTACCTATATCTGCCCGTCAGAGTTTTGCTATTGAAATCTATGGATGCAAGGTTATGCTTAAAAATAACTGTTGCATTTATACTATGAAACCTACATTGACACTATTAAACCTGATCTTGTCACTCTTCCTCTCCAGGTGAATACTTGCTTGAAACTCACTTGGTAGTGTAATGACACAAATAGAAAGTTCTGAGACAGTCAATCATTTAGAAGACAGAGTCAGGAATCTCGATCTCTCCTAATTGTGTTAGCAGATTTTGACATCGTGAGCATGAACTTCCCATGCGGCAGTATTGGAAATCTCTGCAGAATTGATCTAGGGCATCTGTTGTTGATGCAGGAGGAGGGAACACAGTCTGAGTAGGATGGGGAAAGAAGTGTGGACACACTGCAATCTCATCACACAGCATAGGACTACAGCAACTCTCTTCAAAACCCAGTACGCTGCTACAAAGCTGAGCTGACTTTAGTGTGTTTGGCAGAAGGAAGATTGCAAGCAAAGATGATAGCAGGTGGAGAGACTCAGAAAATTTGTAGGAGGATCTTTGTAGAAATGGCCTTCCTCTGAGGCTTTCTCCAACAATTGAGACCTTAGAAGAGGATGATCTAAGCCCTTGGAGCTCATCAGATTTTGATTTAAAAACCCACAGACTTTAAGCTACAGACACACCCTTCAGGTTGTGCAAAGCCTTTGTTCACTTCAGGTTAAATCTGCTCTCCCCTTTTTAATGAATCAAAGCTTTTATAACCCTCAGGCCTTGGTAGAGGAACTGTTTTGTTTAAAAAAGTACTGTTGGAACAACAGTAATAGCTAAGCCAGGAAAGAGCAAAACACGGAATTTTGTACCCTGCTAAACTTAGAATGGTATTTAGGGATCCTAATTGTACAGTCATCTATACAAGACCATATCCTCTCACCCCTGCATACTACCAAACAGTTATTGACGTTGAACTTAGGGAATCATGCCTGGAATATGAGTGTAATGTTTAGATAATGTATGTAAAAAGAAAAGCACCTGAAACTCTCATCATTAATGCCTAGCACTGGGTAGCTATCTGCTAATTCTGCAGTGCTCTCGGCTTAACAGAGCACTGTAAATATGAAAACCATATTTAGAAAAGGAAGTATGCTTCAGGCCCTTGAGGAAAGCTCTGCATACTTAGGTAATGATTCTTGACTTGGTTTTAACAGTTGTTTTGCTGTTCTTGCCAGTTTGATATATTGTTTTCAAGAAAATCAAATTTCATGGCACAACTTCTTAATAGACAGGACGATCTTTTTTTCGGCTCTACTTAAATTTTTGAAGTCTTCAGTCTTTTTTTTCTCCTTAAGAAGGATCATTTTAAGTGTATTTTTCTTTCAGGACACAAAAGAAGAAACACAGATACCCAGGGTGAACATAGGAAGAGATTAACAGCTTTGAATGACAGAGTATTATTGCAGTCACAGGAGCCCAGTATTCATCTCTCATAATTTAACCTCACCTCACCATCTACAAGTAAGGCACTGGATAAAGCTGCTTGTCTTGTCTCTAGTCAGTGGAAGAGGTGTGCCCAAAGGGGGTTTATGCCCATGTGCTTGGACACCTGTTTCAAGATGACAGTCACATTGTGGAGATGTTTCTTCCTCTTATTTGACTAGAGAGAAGCCTGGGGACTAGCTGAGCCTTTACACTTAATAAGCTAGAAGTAGGTGACATAAAGCACATGTTTTGCCTTAAGCTCTGATTAGTGCTTCCCTGTATTAACTTTGTTGAAAATCTAGTAGGTGGCTGAGAGTGAAGCTCTTAGGAAAAAAATTCATAAGACCTCTAGTTCACTGTTCATTGTATATCCATTTTTTGTATAATGGCATATTAGTTTTCTTTCAATCTTCTAGAAATTCTCCACGGTTCTCAGATTTCTTAGTAATACATGTTAAAACCTCAAATTTATGTTTGATATGGTCATTTCAAAACCTGAAATTGTGTTTATAAAGAGTTGCAAAGTTAAAACCATCCATTTTTAGTTATCTGCGTTTCCTATCATCCTCAGTTACTGTCAAAATACAAAATATTTTGTCATCTCATGATATAAAAAATCTTATTTTCCTACACACAGAAAGCTCATTGACTTCTCCATTACAGTACTGAAGCCAATGCACACTCCACCATGCCTAGTGGGTAAAATACCAAAGTCATTGTTTACATTTCTTCTAGTTAGATGAACTTCAGCTGCCTTATGATACCTAATATCTTACAAGTTCTTCTCCTGTATCTTTTTGCTTCCTTTATCTATTTTTTTTATTTTTCAGAGCTTGTAATTGGTATTGGCTGCTAACAGTTCTTCTTTTCACTTGCTACATGTACAGTTTCCATTTTATATAGCAATTTTTACTTCTTTTCTCAAAGTTTTTTAATCATAGCTTTCTTCTCTTTTATTCCTAAATGTGAATTCTGTTTTTAGCAAAACAATGTGAATGGTGATTGGCAAGTGTTTAAAATCTTTTCTCCCGGATGGTTTGGCTCAAAATAATTATCAGTTTTGCAAGATTCACTCTTTTTTGCATCAAATACATATATCACTGGTTTGGATTTTATTCTGTGTACAGATATCAAATGTAATAAATTCATGATCTCTTACCCTTAAGCTACAACTCATTTTAGTTCAAAGATGAGTCCCTGTATTTATCATAATGAAGGCTAAGAGAGAATTCTTTCATGTTAATGCAGCATTTTCATAATCAGGAAATTGTTGCTATAATTTTTTTTACCCACTACTAAAGAACTCTGTACTGGTTATAAGTGACCATCAGCATAGGTCATTAAAGGTAAAGATGACAGAATCCTTTTCACCTGTGTGCTAAAAATAGCTGTTTATAGAGATATTGCACAACTCGTTGCAGTGTTATGGTCTGTAGCAGGCACAGACTAGCATGTGATCTGCCTCTGCCTTCTATTAATAATTGAGGAATATTCAAGACTACTATTTTAGAGTCACCAGGCACAATACAGAGTGCCATGCCCAAGCTCTGCGATCGGCTTGATCTATCCCAAACAAGCTAATTTTAACATTTTAGTCACACAAGTCTTTTCCATGAGCTTCAGTCATAGTTCAGCACCAATGCACATACATTGCTTCTAATTCTTCTAGTTTATTACTAGATTCTTAGTGGTGGCATATAGACAGCTAGAGAGTCTCTTTTCATACCCCTTGATGACTGGATTGGTTTTATCCTTGACGCCTTGATTTTACAGCAAATGAAAACACTTTTTTTTTTTCCCTTTCAATCCCCTTTTTTTGTTATTTAAGTTGATAGCCTGACTGGTATACCTCACCAGTTCCACAGCCTGTACTTTCCTATTTGCTTTAGCAGAGTACAGCTAAACCAAACAGCTTCTTTTCCTCATAGCAAATGGATCAGGATTCCACAGAGCCCAGATTTGCCACCTAAAGCCACATGCCTAGTTAGCAACTCTTTTCCTGGGCATCCTGATTTCTATCCTGTTTTCCTCGTAGGATAGGGAGGCTCTCTGACCAGGAATTATATTGATGGCTCCTGACTTTCAGTAGTCTACTGGGAACTCTTCCTTGGAGACAATGAAGCTAGCTGGTATTAGCCCTTGTGCGGAAATTGCCATTAAAATTCCTCACTCTAATCTCTGAGCCTTTAGAATTGTGATAATCAGCTTAAGGAAGAGTGTATGTAGTTAAAATGCTGAAAGAAGCAGGCAGATCCATGCTCCTTTAGCACTCTCTTCCAAAAGGGCTTCTGACCTGTATTTCTTTTTCCTCATGGAATATATTCCCACTCTCACTCTTTATTTTTCACCTCTGGCTATTTACCCAGAAGAAAAATTCTTGGAAGTTGAGCAATGGAAAGTTGGGCAAGACCATGTAGCGTGGGTTTATCAAAATCTCATTGCAGCAGATAAAGCCAATTACGTGTGTCACTGTGGAGTAAAATAAGCCTTGTTCAAATGAATTTTCTCCCCGTGATGTTATATTTACTGAGCTCCTGCGTCACTGTAACTGGGAACCCTGAGATGTGGAGACATTAATATAACAGTATGAAAATTCACAGAGGAGCAGAGCAGGTACTGGGGAGGCATCTAACAGGGAGATAATTCTCCAGTCACCCTGGGAAGGGAAAAGGAGACAGCTGCTTTCCTTGGCGCAGAGCTTCACGCAGGGCTGTCGACATGTCTCCTGCCTACAGACTATTTCCCTCCCGAGTGCACTCAAGGAAGAAATATATAAGTGGGGGGGGGGGAAAAAAAGGAAAAAAAAAAAGGAGTGATTAAGCAGGAACATTCAGCCTGAGGCAAAAAAGTTCTGCTTTCTGCGACCTGCTGGCAGTACGCAGTGCAGGACTCTCTCCTGCTCGTGGGGTGGGCTTGTCCCAGGACTCCCGCCAAGGGCAGAGGGGCACTGCCACTCCTGGGGTGGCTCCAGGGGAGGGGTTTGCTCACTCAGCTTCCTCCTCATGTCAACCCCATAAAGTCGGATGGCTTGAGCTTTACACGTGGGAAATCATAGCGCAGCAGGTTGACACGGCCGTGTTTTGCACTCCTTACATTTTCTTACTAGGCTGTTTTTGGAGATCTAACAAAACTGAATTCCTCATTGAGACATCTCTTTTTAGCATCTTGAGTTGGGTATTGAAAGGCTGCACCCTATTAGAAGGAATTAAATCTATCTTGATAAGATAGATTTAATAATTGATAACTTAGACAACTCTGCCTTTAATCTGCCTTCATGGCATCTTGTATAGAAATTAAAGTTTTACTGTATTTGATGTCCTTTGTCTATGTATGCACTGCATTCTTTGATATCTCTCTGTATCCACACTAGAAACCTGAAAGAAAAATTGCTAAAATATTTAAACAGGAAAGTTTAGAAGTTTTGAAAGAAACCTGAAAGTATCAGGCAATTTGAGACAAAAACATCCCAATGTATTGTACTGTGCTCTCTTCAATTAGTCCCGCAACACAGAAAACTACATTTTGTGACAAAACAGAATCCATTACTACTTAAACATCACCCAACATTGGAACAAACTTCATTGAGCGTACTACAGCTGATGCATAAAGATTCAGTCAGTAAACTATGGTTTAAAAAATGCATTGAGAGACTTGGGCTAATTTTATTAGAGGTTTTAATTCTGATTCTCTGTCTAGTAGTTGGCTAACTGCAGAAGAACTATTTATTAATTTAAAGCTCATACAGCTGATTGATGTATGCTAATGTATTTTAGATTTAATAATCACATCTTCCTTAATTGAATTGTATTTGCTCAGACAGAGCATATAATTAAATCAAGTCTTTTCTAATCCTTCTCATGCCAGATTATTCTATGGTACATTGGGGAAGAACAGTCAAAAGTATGACTTTACTTAAATTAAGCTCATTGAAAAATTCCATAGTCAGATTATGAATGTTTGGGATATTCATAATTTTCCAAAATACAGAGATGTATTTTTCCATACATATCTTCTGCAATAATTAAGAAGTGTATAGAGGCAGCAGGACTGAAAATATGGCTAGGTAGGAAACAGTTTTAAGAAAATCCAGCAAATTGATACAGCAGATAGTGAAATCCACATACCACATGACCAGCAAGATACTTCAGGCAATTGCTCTCAAATGCCTTTAGAGCGATCAGCGAGAAGAGACAGAAAACAAAGCCAAGACATAGCTAAGAAATCACAGAAGAGTGGGAAAATACTTTACTGAGACATTCTGATGTGCTTGTGTATACCTGGTCAGTTGTTTCCAAGACCCAAGTCCAGGACCAAGGCTATTCCAAGACATAAAGGATTAAAAAAACCTGGCTTGAATGAGGGGGAAAAGTCATTTAGAGATGGAGATGGATTTCAGGAAGACATACCAAGGGAAAGACAAAGCAAGAAAGGTATTTGTCAGGAAAGATATTTATTTGTCAGCTGAAGTTGTTATAATCTGCTTTGCTGCTCTACTAAGAGTTGCAAGAGGAGGATGATAGAGTTTAGACATAGAGAGGTTTACTTTTTTAACCCCTTTCTCTGATTCCTGTGGACCTTTTGATAGGAGAAAAATTGAGGAATATAATTCATAGTGGGATGTTCAAGCTTGGCATTTTCTTCTTTTTATGGTAGATCAGAGGAACTTGCTATATAGATGTGCTACCAATGCATCTTCTGTGTCCATAACACTTTAAAAGATTTATTCTGCAAAACAGAGCTATGAAAATAAGCAGCATTTTTTTCTTTGAGAAATGATGTGTAGCCTCAAGTCTAAATTACTGACCTGATCTAATTTGTCCATCAGAGTTAAATTATAGAATTTATCCTTTTTAATAAACAACACTGGTTTCTGATCAAAAAATGACCTGCAGCAGAATCTGATTTCTCTTCCTGATTTCCAAACAGTATAATGTTATTAAAGATAACATTGTGGGGTGGTAGCGTTTTGTCTGAGGATTTTGATCTCATGCTCTATGGCATTTCACTTGAAGAATGATTTGCTCTTAAACTCATATTCAACCTTGTACTAGCAAAGGTCTTATAAAGATTTGTTTCCTTGACTACCCCATGCCACAGGTTTGAAATGTAATTCCATACCAGTAGAAGAAAAAAAAAAAAAGAAGTGACACTGGTGTATAATTAATAACGTATCACAGGAAGAAATCTGGTTAGTGAAGTGCTGTCAAGGTGCTGCTTGTGAATTAAAGGCATGCTTTTCTTTGCAAGTGATTTGTAAAACATATGCAGGATGGTTATTTTTCTTCCCAGTACAAAAGTGTACTAGTGCTGGTCTTTAATGTTTCTTCATGGGGGCAAGCATGCATTGATTGAGGTCAGTAGGAATATTGCCTTTCTGAGTAGGGTATGTCAGTTCATACAACTTAACACTGACGGCTGTAGAGGTTTGCTCCTTATTTGAAATAAGGCCAATCTACACAGCATACACTGAGTTAAAGGACATTATAATAAAGAGTGCTTACATCTGCACCTCCTGCTAAAGGTCTTCTTGTCACAGTGTCATCTGGAAATATTCTGGAGGTTTTCAGTTCAACAAATACCCTGTGTCTAACATGAGCTCAGGGTAAAGGCACATGTTGCCTTTTATCCAGCTCTTTTGGGATGGAAATCTGAGCAGCAAATTTAAGTTATAAACAGGGATACTTTATCTAAATTCAGTGAGTGCAAACAAACCTGGCCTTAGGCTGGGGAAGGGTCCTGTCATTCCTAGTCTGGGTTCTGCTTAGATACACTCTTTGATATAAAATATGAATGAACAGGGTATCATTGCACATGCTGGTTGCTTCTCTAAGCATGAATTAGCTGGCTGCTCATCTTTTTCAAGTGCTCAGGACTTTACTCCAGGCACTAGATATCTTCTGTGGCAAAAAGTTTCTTCCCCGTTTATAACTGTTTTATCCTGCTGACTTAGGACCAGTTCTTTAGGAAACCAGCAGCACTGAGGATCTGCTGTTTATAAATGAACATAATCAGTTCTTTGCTAACCCCACTGACAGCAGGACCAACTTGTCGGAAGCCAGAGGCATGGTTTTACTTAATTCCCATCATATTCCTTGGTATCCTCCAGCACTGCAATTATGCTTGAAAAAAATATCTTACCTATCAGCTTATTAAAAGCTTTTCTAAGCCAGCTAGTTAGCTTCACAGCCTATGCTCTTTCTACTAGCAATTGAGATAAAGTTGACAAAATGTGTTTATAGTCTTTCTGTGTACCTATTGTCTCCCACATTTCACATCAGTAGTATGCCTTGCCAGGGTAGATAATTTTATTATCCTGCTGGATAATAAAAATACTAAATAAATTATAGCTGGAAGGAATAGAGATGGTGTTGATTGATGCTAATTCCCTGAAGTCAATGTAATAGTATCTTCTGAGGCTGTGTTAGTGACAGTAGATTGAAAGAAGAAATGTTTGTTTCTGGAGGAAAAAAGAAAGAGGAAAAGAAAAAAGTACAAGATTACATATTACATTTCTAGTGAGCAAAAAGGACTCTGCTGGAGGTATGGGCCACTTGTGATAATAAAATTGACCCAAGTTCTTATGATGTTGATGATCCTACACAACTGTAGTACTGTTCTGTGAGCATAAGGGATGCAATTAGAACAAGGCAATATACAAATCAGTCTTTCTCCATCCTTCTTTTCATTTTCTCTCCACAAAAGTAATTGTTTTGTTATGTCAATTAATTCCACATTCCCTCCTGTACAGACAAAATGACATGGGTTTGAGTTCTGTAGCTGCTATACTATTTCCAAGAAGTAATTTTCTTTATTTAGAAATAAAAAAGATTATAGAAACAGATGACAGAAACCCCCTATAAGGACCTAGACTAAATGGACAAATACTCTTCTTGTATATGCTTTTTTTTTTTTTCCCTTTCTTCTATGATAAACCCTGTCTTTGCCATTTCCTATTTATTTTGTAAATGTGAGATAAGTAATTGGCATTGTAAATTAGTTCTAAGAGAAACTAGAAAGTCTTTTGATCTTTTTTGTAGGCAGTGGATTTGGATAGAGAAGGCCTAGAAGTTACATGGAAATTTGCTCCTTGCCTCTTGATGACCTTGGCTAAGACAATTCCCTCTTCTGTGCCTTGTTTTCCACATTCATAGATGACACCAGTTTTGTGAAGGACTTTGAGATGTGAAGTGCCTGCTACAGACCACCTTTTCAGGCTTATTCTTACTTCTTGCTTTCCCTTTCTTTGTGGTGAATTGGCAGATAATCACAAAGGACCAAGGCACTTACAAGAAATGCAAAGATCAAAGATACCCACATCCCAGAAATATTTCTATTATTTTCAGCTACTTTGAAAACAACAGATTTTTCTATTTCCAGATGGTCAAGATGGTAGCCCCAGGAGCTGCCCTGAGAGACAGAGACCAGCCCATGGAGATCAGGATGAAGAAAATGATCGAAAACCTCAGGTATCAAAAATGCATACTGGGGGCCAAGAGATAAGACACATGTTGAGAAGGAAAGAGTTCTGTCATCATGCAGCAGAGATGATGTTGGAAGAGAGAAGTGTCCATCGTTTTTGGATGGAAGCTGCCGTTACAGCTTCCTTAGGCTTCTCATACTTGTGGAAGATGTCCTACTAAGAGGGAGAGACAGAGCAGAAGAATAGTCCCATGGCTTTGGAAAAAATGGAAAGTAGTTTCCAGAACAGTCTCTCATGATGTTGTATTCATCTACAGCAATTAGGAAGAAGCTGGACTGCCTTACGAGTCCCTTGGGAAGAAGGATCACCCTGCCAGCTGCATAACAATGGGATAACAATGGGAACTGAATCTCTATTGAGAGAGAGAGAGAAAGGACTGAAGATGTCTGAAAGCCTGCTGCTCGTGCAAGGCAGAGTCATGTTCCCAATTTACCCAGGAGGATTCATTTATTTGACTGCAAAACTAATGGATCTACTCAGTCTAAGCCTGTGTAGTTGCTACAGGTGTTAATGTGTGTAGGTTTAAAAGGGTGGTCCTAGCACCTATTTAGCAATATTTTTTTAACCTGGAAAATGAGTTTGAAAAGAGTTAGTGAGAGATGGAGATCTTTAGCACAAAATGCCTGTAAGCATAAAAAGATGAAACCTGAAGACCTCTTAGAAATGCATTTTTTCAACTGCTATTTTTATAAATGACTAGTTTCTGTGGCATTTACGGTCATTTCCTTCCTTAGAAATGTTATTTTCCAGTTGTCTTAGTCCACAAAGCACGGACTCTCTCTGGCTTCTGCCTTAACTAACCAACCAGTATAAATTTCTCTTGAAATTCACAGCTGTCTTCATTGAATGTAAGCAAATGAGCCTGTCAGGTTGAGCTGACTCTAAACTTTTCTTGTCTTTGGGATGCAAATCCTTTTAAGTATATTTAGGTCATCTCTATTTGATTTTCATGGGACATACAGTGGGGGGGGGGGGGGGAGAAACTTAGTCTTCATAAAGGAAAGAAAATGAAAAACATGTGCTTTAAATCACTCCATTCAAAGTCACTGTCAAAGTCGTCATGTTCCATGCAAGAACATAAACATGTTGGGCTCCTGCTTTCCTTAGGTTTGTGTCAGAAATAGGCTTTTTCTTCATTGCCTTCATCTTTCACTTATGATTTAAACCATATTATGGGGTGACTGGTAGCTGTTATGGGAGACTCAGGTGCAATCTAGTGACTGGTTTAAATTCCAAAGCCAAAGCACTGGGCTGGCCTCGGTAGTTAGATGCTTTTAATGCCTGACTGAAATTGTTCATCAAATTCCTCACTACTTTCCATATTCTTTACCTTCCTGACCTGGGCACCCAGCAAGCTGCTTCCTTTAAAACAACATTCTCCTGACACAAAGTCTCAGAGCACCACTTAAAATGGCCCAGCTCATATTTAATTCATCTTTGGATTTCCCCAGCTGGAGATGCTTAGGTATATATTGTGGCCAGCAGACTGGAAAGCCCCAGATATTTAAGAGCTGGATAAACAACTCTTAATTAAATACTCTTAAAGTATTTGCTGTCCCTCTTAGTCCTCCTCCAGCTCATAGGCAGAGGAAGAAACAGGATAAAAATCAGTGCAGTGCTCAGATAGTGCAGCGTTTCAGACCTGATCTTCCTTAACACAAATCCCTCTTTAGTGCTGGTTTATATAATAATTTCTTCCAAATTTATGGCTGAGCCACACCCCCCAGCCTGCCTTGATGTAAGTGAAAAGTCAGGCATTATTGTGATGTAACAGTTTTTACCTTGATAGATGATAAAAGGTACAATGCACTGTGTGCAGAGGGAGGATGCTGGCTTTGCGGAGGCGAGAACCAAATTCCCAGTGGCTGGGGCTGCGGTGGGGAGCCTGGCAGGGCTGGTGGAGCTGGTGGCCAGCATCTCCTACACAGCAGAGTGTAGGAGTCCAGACACATCTGGACTGACAGCAGTCTGAACTGATGTCTGACCGCATTCGGTATTGTCTATACTACCGAAAGGTCCTGAACTGGCACTGAGGGAGAAGAAAGAAATTTCCTTCCTTAAAAACAGGAACCAAACCCAACAGGACTGGGGATGACACTGTGAAGAACCGGAGCTTTCGGTTTGGCAGCAGGCCCTCAAGGAGATGGGTTGGCAGACCAAGGGGTATCTGTGAGTAAGGGTTTACAAAGCGGGTGCATTGATTTATCTGCTGGTTCCCCTCGGTAAACTCAGAAAAGTGTAAGGGAAAGTGAAGACTACTCGTGACAACTGGAACTAAATATTATAAAATGTTCTTTAACTGAACAGTCCTGTGGTGGAATCGCAGTGCAAAATTTGAGGACTCTGCTTAGTCTTTTCCCACATCTTAATGGAATGAAAGAGTTATAAATCTTAATTATTTAAGAAGACAGCCTGTATATTCCCCTGCTTAACCAGTGGTTGCAAGACCAAACAAATCTCCAGTTAAAGACCTCGACTGCAGTAAGAACAGGAGTTTTATGAGTAGTGACAGCAGAATTTTAGTTCTGTGCTACATCTGCCTCTACTGTGCCATGTGTTTTGTCTCCCCCAGTTTAATACAGCAAAGTCTCCCCTGATTTCAGGATTGCATTTTTTAGCTCTTAGCCAACATAGACACTGTGGTTTATATTTTACATTTTTATTTCGAGTTCTGACGAGACAGAGGTTTCAGTTGGATACCATTTGCTGTGATCAGAAGTGTGCTTTCAAATATTTTTAAATATTTTATAGATTAGCACTCAAAAGGAAGCAGAGCCTAGAAGAAAAATAACTGCTACTTCAGCTTCTTTTCTGTGACTGCTGATGAATTAATGATTATTTTTTACATCCCTTATACCAATAGAAGGCATGAAAGTCTTTAAAATTCAGGATACCAAAAAACATTAGAAGACGGAGGCCAAGGTGGAGTCCTAGATGAATTATGAGCTGGGACCAGTCACTGGAGAGGGGGAGTTGTGGGTCACCTGTAAGGGCAGGGAGAAAGTGGTGTCCTGGGAGCATCCCAGGTCACCTGCAGGCAGGGGGAGCGAGGGACCACTGCGCCGGGAGTCTTCTTTTCCCTACTTGTTGCATTTGGACACATTATATGGTCAAAACTTGTCCAAGAATCTGAGTGTATATGTGTGTGTATACATAAATATGTGTGTATATAGAGGGATGGGGTAGGAGACAGAGGGAGAAAGTAAACCGATGGTTTATATATTTGGATTTGTATAAAGGTAGAGAAATCAAAGGCTTTTGATTTTGGAATGGCAAACTGACTAAATTAGTCAAAAAAATAAACACAGCTGTTCCTCCTAAGCAGGAAAGGGAGAGAAAGGTATCCAAGAGCCCAGTCTACCATAAGCTGTTGATTAACCAGACCAGCTGTTATTTAATCCAACTTTCTCTGAAGTATTGAAGGTTTTTGGAGTGCCCTGAAAATCAAATGGTTTGGCTGATCTAAATCAAATATGGTACTATTTTTCTCATCTTTTTGCTTTTAATAGAGTTTCCATTTGACATTTGTTTTGGTTTATGTCTTCAGTTTCAATGTTTCACAAGGCAAAGCAGTCTGGAGTTAAGTGGTGTACAGAGCCTGTTGATCTTCTTCAAGGCTCTAAAGCTACCTTCAATGACTTTCATATTAGTGAGAGAAAGAAAGGTACAGTGCTCCATAGAACCAGTCTTCCTTCTTTCTCTGCTGTTCTCTGAAATAATTTCTCAGGGTTTTAAGTGGATGCTGAAATGCAGTTTAAAAATTCTTTGCTTTGATCTGAAATACCTGATAAAAAAGCATGGATTTTCTGGAGTCCTTCCTTCTATGTTTCTAATCTTTTTATTTCGTTTACCAGTCAGAATGCCTCTACTTTATTTATCTTTTGTAGTGCATATGTAATAACTGCTAGGCCACAGATGAAGACAAAATCCCTAAGTGATTTGGGTAAAAGGAAAAAGAATATAACAAAAGAAGAGTGGAGAAAAAAACCAATAACATGAGATCAAATGTTATTTATGCTTGTACAGTGTTTATACATATATTTATGAACAAATATCAGCTATAACCCAGCTGTAACTCTGCCCTGTTGTTAGCCAGTTACAAAGCATCAGTACTCTATTCATTGTCAGCTATTTAAACAGACTCCTGAGATAAGAACGATGACATTTTCAAAGATTTGTTTCCTCTTTCTTAGTAAAGGCTGGTGTCTCTCCAGTATGTTGCCATAGTCCCTATTTACTCTCAAAGCACAGTACTCTGTTCCCCTCATTTCAAGCTGCCCACCCATGCAAATGTTACATAGGAGACTTGTGTAAAAGGTGGGCTTATCCTAGCATCCTTATAGCTGTACATCAGGACCTATAAACTGTGTATTTGTGTGCGTGCACTGTGCTTGCTGGGGCGATGCTGGGTACGGGGCTGGGCAGAAGGGGAGCAGGGAACAACTTAGGCTGTGCTCACCACCTAAAGATCTTTGGAAGCGCAAAACTGTCATTCCTTTCTTCTTTAAACAGTACCCTCACATTTCTCTGTATATTTTCTCCTAACAGTGAGTGTGACGTCCCAGCAGCATTAGCAATGAGCCAGGGCGCTAAAGGCATTGCCGTTTTTTTTAACATCTTCAAACTATCTTGAATGAGTGATGCTGTGTCTTGCAATATTAGTCTTAGATGTGGAGCCCATAAATGGTGCAGTGATTTCCTCACTCAGTTATTAATTGGCCTGTGACAGTGACACTGACATTGTAGTTGCAGACACATGCAGATCGGAAATTAATACACTGAGATTCATAGTTATGACAGCATATAAAATTCAGACCATCCAAGCTCTATTAAATCACTTAATACAAGCTGAGTGAAAGTATCTAAGAAGCATGAGAAAACCTTAGAGTACCTTATTTAAATTTGTTACTTAATGAAAACATAAATATTTAAAACCCATGAAGTTATTAACTAAATTAACCAGAATTATTTTAAAGGTACAATTTACTCAGCCAGATCATCAGCCAACGCAATCTCCATTTAAATTGATGGAGCTATGCCATCGTACACAGCTTGAGCTCTAGATCATGATACTGATAAAGTCATATATCTTTTTTAAGCATACTGCATTTGGAGTGTGAAGGGATTTTTTGTGACAGCTACATATATGTTTGTCCTATGTCTTAAGAACCATAAAACCACATTTAATATTAAAAAAAAAAGTTCACTTATGATAACTTACCATTCTGTAAAGTTTATCCTCCAGATCCTGATTAATTCTTTGTAAGGCTAGGTAATTGTTTTGTATCCTAAAACAAAGATGATATCATGTAATTGAATGCATTTTTTTGTGTGTAGTTTTTTTACCTGTAATTTTCACATCAGTACAAAACATTGGCTTGCGCTACTTGAAATCTATTTTCTTATCACTCCTGTTCCCAGTCAGTGGTTGTCTTTGAAATGCAATTACCACCTACTTCCTAAGCAAACTTCTTTGTCATGTTTGCTTACTATATTTAGCAGCAAATTCCACCAGGAAGTGAAAATATGTTTCCCATTCTGCACTTGTGTGCAGACATGCATTGTAGCATGGGAACTTGCACAAAGAGATTGTAGCTTTACATCAGGCTCAGGAATAATATGTTAGACAGGAAGCTTGAGCTGAATGCTTAGACAGTATAGGAAAAGATTTATGGAGCTCTTAATAAGGAGAATTGCAGCAGAAATCTAATGACTGTAGCAAAAGCGACA
Source organism: Buteo buteo (assembly GCF_964188355.1). NCBI lineage: Eukaryota > Metazoa > Chordata > Aves > Accipitriformes > Accipitridae > Buteo > Buteo buteo. Next base: position 13,853,895 of record NC_134176.1, on the reverse strand, counting down.
TGCGGGCATCCCCACATGACTTAGAAGAGAATATTCCTTCTTTTGACAGAAGCTCAAGGAATTGCCTGTTCTCAGGAGCTAAACACATCCTCTTTCCTCAGGAAATACATTTAGATAGCTTAGCCTGGAAAAAGGTGGGTATTTATTTTTATCAGCACTGAGGGATTGAATGGACTCACAAAATGAGACTTCCCTGCTTATTCCAGAGCGATACACCAAAGAAAAGTTTCAGTCTGTACATCTTTAGTTTGCTTAGATGGTAACCTCAGTATTGTAATGAACAAGCCGTGCAGCCTGTGGGAAAAATATCACTATTTTGGCAGTGGCTGTGCCTTTCTTTTCACAGAAGGCAAGGAGGGTAACTCCTTGATCTTGTTTGTACATATCACTTCAGCAGGATCTGAGGTGAAAAATCTAAAGCAAATGTTAGAAGTTCTGCTGTGAAGAGTTTGTCTGAATATATCTATATGTCTGTACTGGGAATCAACCTAACTTAGGTCAATAGGTCAAAGTACTTTCAGCAGTGAGTTGATTTTAGGTAATGGGCAAGTGCGTTCACTGTAAGAGTGAACTCAGATGTCATACACATTCATTCAGCAGAAAGCCACTTTCTCTGAGAAGCCTGGATCTGGACGTAATTTCCATGATGATCAGGAAGGGACTGGGATTAAAGAAGTTGCTTTGGTTTATTGTATGGTTGGGACTGACTGTTGAAATCAGAACAAAGACATTTGAACCATGCCGTGGCTGCGAATCAAGGGGTCCAGCCCAGCCCCTCCTGACAGTGAAGTGTCTCTCCCTGCTTTTGTTGCCATGGAGATTTTCTTTCCAGTTAAATGATCAAAATTCTCCATTCGGGGGCAGGCCAGCATCTTGCGGTGCCCCTCATGAGGCAGGCAGAGCTCCTGCTGGGGCTCCCAGGAATACCATGACATCTGCTGCACAGACCTGGGAGAAGAGGTCTGTGCTGAGGACAGCTGCTCTGTGGGCAGAAATAATGACATCCCCACGGGTGAAACTCCCTGGGGTACCGAGGGTCAGCCCAGACTCAGGGCAGCTGTTTCAAACATGCATTTGAGAGTCTGAGGGAAGTTGCAGTGTCGTGTACATTTTACAGAGCTGCTGAGAAGAGATTTCCTCCCTGTAAGGCAGATCTGGGGTAAAGAGTGTTTGCTAAGTTGGTGACTCAAATGGGCTGAAAATCTGCGAGACTTGTACTAACCTGCGGCTCGGTCATTTCTCACCAGTTCTCACAGTGCCATTTTGTAAATGCCCAGGTGACTTAAAGGATTGACTGAAGTTTACAGATCTCTGCATTGTCTGTGCTCCTATTAGATGCAGCATTTGCTACTAAGCCTCTGTATAGACATTTATTTGTGCAGCTCTAGGTATACTTGGGACTTTCACAGTTATCTAACCAGAGTGCACACAACAGAGAGAAATCTTAGGTACCCTGTACCCAGCTTTTCATGGCAAAGGAGAAGGCAGAGATGATCTTGGTAAACCAGTGGAAGCAAGGAGGCTTAAACCGGCTTTGCCTGCAAACACCTACTCAGCACTAACATAGTTATGTTTTGCTGGTAAGGCTGCATGCTGTGGTGCAGGGAACAAGGATTTAGAAAAATAAGATAGGGCCTGCTGGCTGAGACCAGAGGTGCCCCAGTATCTTGTCTGTCATGGTCTGTTGTTCTTCTCTAATAAGACAAAATAAAAGAGGTTAAACATGCTTTGCACCTAGGCAGCTTGCAGCTCAACTAGACATGGTGTAAAACCAATATAAACTTTTAGCACCTGCAACCCCCTAAAAGTTTGCACGGGTTCAAAAGCTTCTGCACAAATTCCTGAAAAAAAGTGGAAAAAAATTATTAGTTCAGGACTTTTCTAGCTAAGGCCTCTCTGTACCTTAGTCTGTTCTGCAGTATAGACCTATGTGGAGAGCTCAAGGGAGACATTGAAGGTTCCCTTTCCCTATCTTTAAGATCATGAGTTGCCAGCAGTAGCTGTTACTTGGATATCTGGCTTATGACTGTGGCAACACATCACTGGGTTTGCTCCTCAGCTTCTGTTGACACTGTTTTTCTCTTGGTATGGATGACTGGAAGACTGGTTACCATTAATATAATTATTCTTGGCTGGCAACACTTCCATCCATAGATGGTAAAGGGGTTTTGCATGAGCTTATTACAATCTGCTTCTCTGCTTGTAACTTTTTTTGTCTTTGTCCAGCAAATTTTCCTCTGTTGTATGTTTAGGTGAAAGTAACCCACAAACCCTAGTTCTCTAACACATTCATTTTGCACTGAAAAAACTGACCTTTTCCCAGTAAAATAAAATCCAATCTAAACAAAAAATCTATAGTAAGTAGGAAGCTGAGCTTCAAAAAGTGTTTCTATTGAGAACATTATGAAAAGATAGTCAAAATAAGCACAAACACGTGCACACATACACAAGCACATACACATGCACATATATGCATAAAACCCAAATTGGAAATCCACTGTGCCAAAAGAGGTGTCAGCAAATGTGGGTGGCAAGGAGAGAAATGGACCCAGAAATATAGGGAAGAAAGTGTTAAAGGTATAAAAGAGGAACAGGGTAATCAAATCAATCTTTGGGCAACACTAAATAAAGGAGGAGTAGGGAAAATTATTCCGATTTGAAAATGATCAGATGAGCAAATGGTAACTTAACCCTCTTTGAGGAAAAAATACACCTGAACCTTGTGAAGTATGAAACATTTTAATGTTGTAAATCTGACTTCTTTGTAAATAAAGTGAAGAATAGGTCAGCTTCACTACCCTGTGAAACTGTTTTAAGAATAAACTCCCGTGAATCAATAACATCATTTTTGAAAGCTTTTTGTGTTGTTCATATTACTAGGTGATGCCCATGTGCCTCCAGTGTACATATGTGCATGCATTAAGTGCATGTTTAGGTTCTCACCTAAATTAGGGCCTGATGGAAAGTATTCCGATCAAATTGAATATTGCATATCTGTGCTTTAACCCAGCAAGCAACACACTCCTCTCTAAGACTGCAGATCACCACTAAAGAGGAAGTTCGCAAAAGACCCTGTTTCTTTGCTCCCACTCAGTCTCAAGCCCTCTTAAGGCCATGAAATATATCTAAAGTAAAACACAAGCTTGGGCTGACTTTCTCTAAAGAAGAGAATTTCACCCAGAGTGCAGTTTAGCTTTGAAGGGTGACTGTTAAAACAGTAACTTCTTGTTCAAAAGACCTTTTCCCTCTCTGTTATCACAAGTTACACTGACTTCCTTATGAAAACAAGAGAGTTTTCCCCCATTTATTCCAAAGCTAATACTGCTACAGGATTCCTGTTCAGAACACCCCTTCAGTCCATGAAATGTCTTGCTTTTGGTGAAAGAATTATGTGTGTGGGCTAATCTCAGTGCTATATATATGCTTGTATGGGTTTATTTCTTGCGTCTTAAAATAACTCTACTCTCTGGTAAAAGCTGAGATGGGCACCTTGCCAAGTTGTTACCTGTGGTAGGGTCTAAAGCAGGAAACGCAGCCTGACCTTTGGAGACCAGTTTTGGTTCCAAGACTGGTATTTGAATATTTTTAAAATTTTACTTAAAAGACCCATGCCGATCATGTCAGATAGAGGATCACTGTGAGGTATATGAAATGCCCAATCTCTTTTCAGTCACTTTTCAAAGCTGAACCTATGCTTTACAGTTAATATTTTCAAACTCACTCAGCACCGCCCTGATCTTGCTCCCACTGGGCCAAAAGAAAAAGACCACCTCTAACTGTTTGAAGAGAGGTCAAAAACTTGACCATCAAGTCACGTAAATGACCTCCCTGCTTGGGTAAGAGAGGGAAGGCCTAGCAGCAACACAGGTAAGTCTGGATAAATTGACGATAAAGGCTTTCAGAAAGGAGTAGAAAAGGATGGCCATTCAGCCTCTTGGAAAAATTCTGCACTTTAACAGTAATGGAAGTTTAATAACAGAAATAGTCTCTAGTACGCAAGTGGGATCTTGTTACACAGAGCTTATTTATTAGGGGGGCTGAATTTCTCTCCCTGTGCAGTGAATAAAGCAAAAGACACATTATTGAAACTAATTCTAGTTCCTTGTTTTTCTCACACCGATGTTGCTCTGTGACATGTTGCTGACATGCTTTTGGATGACAGTTTTGTTTCAGATGTTATCCTTCTCCAGGTTGAGAAATCTAGTTGTTCAACTTGCAGTATGCCTTGCTATTCTCAATAGAAACATTTTTAAAGCTCACCTCATAAAATATTTTGGGCTTCCAATATGATATGTCTTCAGGGGAGTAATCACTTGCCTGAAACATAATTTTGAATATAAGTTTTCTTCATAATATGTTACAACATTCCATTAGAATATTGGAAAGTCAATTTTACTAATCTGATATTTGGTATGAGTGCTAGGCTTTGCCATGAGCAAAAAAAGACTTTCTGGCCTGAGTTTTGAAGGGTGCTTAACTTATTAGTGCCCAGTGAAGTTGATAAGAGGCTTCCTACTGACTAGGAAGACCCTTTGTTTTAACAGAAGTGGGATGGTCAGCCCCTCTGCTAAATATAATGCAGGATTTATGGCAGCTGTGCCTGAAATAATGTTTCAGGAGAAAAGAGTACACCAATGTTTCCTGTCCTTATAGCTGAAATATATTGGAACAAAATTATGTCAAGATCGAAGCTAGTTTCAGTAGCTCTGCTCCAAGTGAAGTGATAGGAAAAATATTGTTAGCAAGAAAACAATATGGAGAACCTTCAGACTGCTCTTGATAGATGTGGCTTAGTCTGGGTTTGGTTTTTGCCTTCTGCAAAGAATTAAAAATATTTCTTTGGGTATAGCCCTGGAATGACTCATTCTGAATTTTGTTTTGACTCATCTAACAAACTAAATCAAACAGTTCAATTATCTACATCAGTTAAGGAAAGTCCTCACAAGAAATGCAAATACATTCCTGCATAAAGAGATGTATTGGGTTTGCATGGCAAGGTTTTGGTAGTGGGGGCCTACAGGGGTGGCTTCTGTGAGAAGCTGCTAGAAGCTTCCCCTGTGTCCGACAGAGCCACCTCCAGACGGCTCCAAGATGGACCCGCCACTGGCCAAAGCCGAGCCCATCAGCGATGGTGGTAGCGCCTCTGGAATAACAGATTTAAGAAGGGAAAAAAAGTTACTGTGGCACAGAAACTGCAGCCAGAGAGAGGAGTGAGAACATGTGAGAGAAACAGCCCTGCAGACCCCCAGGTCAGTGCAGAAGGAGGGGGAGGAGGTGCTCCAGGCGCCGGAGCAGAGATTCCCCTGCAGCCCGTGGGGAAGACCATGGTGAGGCAGGCTGTCCCTGCAGCCCAGGGAGGTCCACGGTGGAGCAGCTCTCCGCCTGCAGCCCCTGGATGACCCCACACTGGACCAGGGAGATGTCCAAAGAAGACTGTGACCCCATGGGAAGCCCGTGCTGGAGCAGGCTCCTGGCAGGACCTGTGGCCCCATGGAGACAGCAGTCCACGCTGGAGCAGGTTTTCTGGCAGGACTTGTGACCCCGGGGGGGACCCACGCTGGAGCAGTCTGTGCCTGAAGAACTGCAGCCCATGGAAGGGACCCATGTTGGAGAAGCTCATGGAGGACTGTCTCCCGTGGGAGGGACCCCACACTGGAGCAGGAGAAGAGTGTGAGGAGTCCTGCCCCTGAGGAGGAAGGAGCAGCAGAGACAATGTCTATTGAACTGACCGTAACACCCATTCCCTGTCCCCCTGCACTACTCAGGGGGAGTAATTAGAGAAAATCAGGAGTAAAGTTGTGCCTGGGAAGGAGGGAGGGGTGGGAGGGAAGTGTTTTAAGTTTTGGTTTTATTTCTCATTATCCTACTCTGATTTGATTGGTAATAAATTAAATAATTTCCCCAAGTTGAGTCTGTTTCACTCATGATGGTAATTGATTGAGTGATCTCTCCCTGTCCTTATCTCAACCCATGAGCTTTTTGTTATATTTTCTCTCTGCTGCCCAGCTGGGGAGGGGGAGTGATAGAGGGGCTTTGGTGGGCACCTAGGATCCAGCCAGGGTCAACCCACCACAATGGGTCATTGTAGGTTCAGAAGTTTTGCAAACAAATGAAAAAATGGAGAATAAGAATCACTGATAAATTTAAAGCTAGCTTACAGACCAGTTTAATCAGTGCCATGAATGTCTGGAGTGCATGCTTATTCTAATTTGTCATTAACATTAACTAGGCCCCTGATTTGCAATTGCACCATTCCACAGCTTCAACAATTTTAAATCATAGGTTTTCAGTATCATTCCATTCTGCCTGGGACTTAAAAGTGAATGATTTGCTATACCATAATGTGAAATGTCATAATATTATTTGAATTGAACATAGTCTCAGTTTTGAGTGATGGAGGGTCAAATTCTATTCTCTTGTGTCAGTGCAATGGAGAGTAACAACAGAAAATATGCAGCCAAAGTCAGTCTAAAACATTTATCTGTCTATATACAGTATAAGTATATACATATGTAGTATGTTTATAACCTTTGTATGTGTTACACAATGTGGCACTAACCCACACGTATGTTTACACATAAACAATGTAATCTATGCACCTGTATAGTTACATTTCTATTTGCATATTTATTTTCAATACAGAGACATCTTACACGTCACATGTAAATAACTTCATGTGGTATGTAATATATATTCGATAAGTGAAATATATATTAAATGTGAAAACACACTGTGTAATCAATAAATAATAAATGAAGTATGTTTGAGACTATATGTTCATATTTTTACTTATATATGTTTTTAACACAGTCACTTGTAAATTCCTAATACCTCTGTTTATTTCAAAAAGTTAGTTACTAACCTTCTCAGTTTTTCAGTTACTTTTTCAAGTTCCTCCTGAGCACGTCTCAATTCTATTTCAAGATACTGACGTGTAGAATCAAATTCCGTTTCAAGCATTTCCAGCTTATGGGTAGTGTACGATAGACGCTTTCGTAATTCCCCCTTCTGTTCTTGCAAAGTACTAGAAAAACAAAGACCACAGCTGTAGAATTTAGCTGCTCCCAAAAAGCTTTTCATGATCCACTCTTTGACCAATTCCCTAGAGTATAGGTTGGCATTAAGCCAGAGAAGTGTGCTTAATAATTTGTTTACTGCACTTTGAAAATCTTCTGATTTAGATAGTTGACTATCTTCCCATCTGTCCTTTCTAGCACATTCGTTGCTAATATCTCATTAGCCATAATGGAATATTTTGTGAAAGAATCCTGATTAAAATACAAAATACAGTCTAGAGTTTGGTTTCACACAGCACCTCTCATTTAGAGTTATCTTAACATACTATGACTGAAATAGCAGATATCTATAGAGCAGCAACTCTAAATAAACTGTGCAAAAATATTTCCTTGCCAATAATTCAAGTTATAATATATCTATCTTGTGGAGAAAGAAAATTTTGTCTAATTTGATTCAATTTCCACCCCATTTCCTGGCCAGAGAGCTGCTAGAGATGTTGTTGTTCAGCATTTCATCTGGAGAATGGTAATCAATTAATATTACAGTTATTTTAAAGTTATGTCTCTTTCACCATTTTCCCACTTGTTTGGGAGCAAAGACTTCCCAGACTGAGGTGTGATCCCTAATTTTTCACAGTTCTTTCCCTAACAAAGAACTTATGCCCTGCTTGTAAGCTAGCTTCCGTTACACTCTGGCAGAAAAAAGTGCTGGGCACAGAATTTGGAGAGAGGAGGTTTTTCACTTTTTTGTTTTCTCTTTATTTTAGAGATGACATAAGATAGCATAAAGCCAGGAGATCCAAGCAAAATTTTTATCATGAAGGTCAAAGCGCCATCTGCACCCAAATAGTCCCTCTGGATTTGCAGCAATGAACCTGGGGATCCTTCCCTTGCTTTACTGGAGCTCAACTGTGTGACTTCAGGTGAGCCAGTCTGCACTTGTCTCAATTCTTATCTGCACAATGGAGATCTTTTATCCTTGTCTATTTAGTCTGTTGAGCTCCTCAGTCTTCTAGCACGTTTGCCAGTTGCACAGCAGGACAGGGTTCCAGTCAGAGCTGCTGTCTCTGGAGGTGACTGTAGCTTGGTTCAGATACTGCAACCTCAGTATTGAGCTGGTGTCTTGGCTTCAGGTGGGACCTCTGAGGCACGACAGAACTGGAGTCTGCCATCACCTGGAGACAAAAGTGCTACCACATGATGCACTGTGAATTGCCTTGCTTGTTTTTAATCATACAATAAAAATAATTCTTCATAAAAGAATGGCGAATCTTGATTCCCTTTGATGTCAAGTGAGTACTGCCATCAGCTTCAGTAGGATAATGTTTTGGGTCTTTAATTAGACAAGAGAGTTGGGAACAACATGCCATTCTTCAAGAAACACTTATTTAAGCGGGCTTCAGTGTGGCTGTCTTCTCCTCTACAATCTGCGATAGGAGTTTCAGTAAGTCAGTGCAAAAGCTTTACAATCTCTGCTTACTGGATCCATGCAGCTTAGATCTAGGAAACAGTCTAATGTTTTGCCAACACAGTGCTCTATTTCAATTACACATATTGCGTGGTTACAGTTATACTTAGATTACCACTTGTAGTTATAGTCTCTTAAAATAATATATTCTAATTCAGACATTTAATGCAGTTCCAGTTAATGCAACCATTTAGTTTTTATATTTCAATTGGTGAATAAAACCCCTGAATTATCTAGGGAAATGAGAATCTGTGCCCATGCTACTCATTTCTGCATGTCCTCATTCATAATGTTACCACATCATACTGCCTTTCACTTGCTTTGCTGGTGGCCTGTTGTTCTTGCTACTCATCTGCTCATCCTGGGAAAGAAGAGTGGTCAGTTTTCCTGTAGCCTGGCAACTTGGATTTTCTTCTGTGAAGTGGGAGTTACAGTGTCAAAACTGTTTAGAGTGAAAAAAGATTTGATCTCAAGTCTTCTGCTGCTTTAAAAAACCTAACCACTAGAATTTCTACAAAAAGTAGACAGTAGCTCCTCCAGCTATGCTTTTTGATAAAAATGCCCAAGCTGCTGCTCCTATGCTGGGCAAGTGCAGTTAATGCAAGATGGGCCAGATCAAGAGCTTGTGACATCCTGCTGCACTCCAGAGCTTTGGCCACTGGCAGAGTTTGACCTCTGGGAAGAAGGGGGGCTGTAAGGATACAAATATGATGGGAATGCCAGGGGTGTTTAAGTCCGTAGTAGCTGGAGACTGCTTAACAAAAGAGGAAAAAGAGGAAAGTTAATGGCCTCCAATAACTTTGTCTTCTGCTTCCTCATGTAGCTATGTTGCTTTGGGTCTCAGTTGTGTGAAGATTAGGTAGGAGCAAAGCACCTGACTCCTCAAATGAAGTTGCTTCTGCATATACCTGTGTGCCTAGACCTGCCTATGTGGGGAAATTTGGGATTTAAAATGCAAGTTCTGGGTAAATCTTGATCCTCAGGTGGAAGGCAGTGCTAGTCTGAGCTGCCAAAATGTGCTTTGGGGTTCAGATCTGGACAGCTTGGCAGGTTTTGGCAGCCTGAATCTTGTGCTAGGGCCCCAGTTGAGCAAAATTTTGAAGGATAAATTTAACTTCAAGCTCAGCCTTTTTTTCCCTTGAAGTTCACTTTGAAATGTTTGTATTCTTGAATTCTTTGCTTTCAGAATGGGATTATTCATGTCATTAAAATCAAGCCTATTCCAATGAGCTTTACTGAAACAGTCTACACACATGCAGTCTTTCACAAACTCTTTGGGTAGTAAAGCATAGCTGTAACTTTGTAAAAAAAATAAGAAAAAAAAAGGTGATTAAGGCATGTTAGGCAACTTCAAAGATCAAAGTTATTCTCATTCAGCAAACCATAATTCTGAAAAAGCTCTACTCATTTCCACCCAAGCTGAAAGATCCTGAAACTCTCCCAAACGTAATAAAACTCCTGCCCAGTGTGTACTTTGATTCATCTGATACACACAAAACCGGCTGGTCATTCTTAAGAAGACTTATTATTTTTTGACCGGAACATAACACCCGGTTTATGATGGAATTATTTAAGATGTAGTTGTAGGTACATAATAGTGAATCATTATTAAAATACAAGTTATTAGACAAAAAAGTAAAGATTTTAGAAACATAGAAATCATGTTCTGACAAGAATATGCTGAATGGCAGAAAACTTATAGCCACTTTTATGGGAGAAAAAAAAAGAAAAGACTCCAACTGGGAAAATGTTTAACTATCTGCTTTAATGTCCTTATTGAGCCAAGGAAGTTCTGAAAAGATAGCTAACTTTAAGCAATGACACAATGAAACTTATGCTTATCATTGGCACAAACAGGGAAATTTTCCTGAATCTGGGACTAAAACCATTGAATGGGTACTAATAGCTCTAATACCGAGAGCAGATTTCCCAGGATTCCCAGAACGGTTTCAGTTTCTGCATGATTTGAGCCTTATCTAGATATGTTAGTGGTTTAAGGTAAAGCCTGTTGTTTTCTCTTGCTTAGTTTTATATGAACAAACACCTAAAAAGCAAAGGCAAGGCAAGTGAGAAAAACTGTAGAAAGAAGAACACACAATGTGTTAAATTCAGTATCTCTAATAGCAGGATCAGAAGCTCAATTTTTGTTTTATACAAATCTAAGGTATTTCATGAGTTTTTTTTTTTTTTTTGCATTTCTCATGAAACAGATATTCTTCCTCTGAAAACCTTCCTCTTACTGTTAGCTTCCAGTAGTATCACTAATGCCATGCTTGAATTCTCTTTCCGTATGCTGTGTTGCATAATTTCTTGTTCTAGAAGTCCGGGCTTTTCATAAGGATTGCTTAATTTTGTTGTGTACCCCTGTAAACTTGGTAGTGGTAGTTTAGACAGGGTTGAAAAGAGGGAAAAAATAAGAAGTCAAATTATGGAGACATGAAGTCAAGCATTTAGCGTTTTCCCTTTTCTCTAAAATAACCGACTCCACAAACTAGCTGCATTTTTTTTCTGCTTGTCACATGCCAGTTAATTAATAAATTTCAATGCAGAATCTTTTTAATGTTGGTAAATCAATGTATTTCATTTCATAATTTATTTTCTATAGCTAGTTGGCTCTCATGGTTCTTTATTATTTATATAATAAAGAATATACATATTCAGCAAATACATTTTTTTATATATATATTTATATATGTTGTTTAGTTAAAAATTAAGAAAATAATTCAATGGAAAAAGTCCAGCCAGGAGAAAGGAGAGGACTTATTTGTGAATAAAAAGTAGTCTTGGGAAGTCTGGTAGTATTATGTCTTAGAAAACTAATCCTATACTCCATGGATTTCCTGAACCTCTGACAGCTGGGGAGAATTACAGGACAGGATCCAAAATCCTGTAGAATAGGACCTTTTGGATAAGTGGTTTTCTATTTCTTCTAATGATCTCCAAAGTCCTGCTCCTGTGACAACCAGTGGTTTGCAAGTCATTACCCATTTTGCTTCATTAAAGCATTTCTCTAAAAACAAGGACAGTAAGTACAATATTAAATATTTAGACTGGTGAAAAAAAAAACTCTCAAGGGAAGCTACTTTAAAGGTTATTAAAAACAGGTCTTCAGACTTTCCAAAGTATTATATTCACCAATTAGCTCTGTTTATACTCACTGAAAATATAAAATAGATATGAAAACATATATTGGCACAGAAATTTTTGCCCACAAACATTGTAATGCTGCCAGTAATTGCCAGGTTTGAATTCTGGAGTTGCTCCTTGCTGGGGAATTTGAAGCCCTCTTCCCTCCGGCAGTGCTTCTACAGAGAGACGCCAAGCCTCACTATTGAATCCCGTTGCTGGAATTGATCCTCAGGAACAATTCAGAGGCTGTTCAGGGGAGATATCACCAGGTGGGAGTTAGCACTACTCAGGCTCTACATTTAGTGAAGGGGTCTGTTTTACAGGAGAAAGATGAGAAGGCTATGCAGGCAAGTTCAAGTACCATCAAATACTCCTGGTACTTTCCTAGCGTTAAAATTTTGCTATCCCAGCTTGCACAAGAGGTAAAGCAATGAGATGTTTGCATTTCTAGTGTCACCTCTCTCTCTCCAATAGACCTCTGTCCACAAAGGGTGGCGAGTGGTCAAAATGGGTATTTTTTTTCCCTCGGCATTCCTGCCAGCCTGTACATTAAGCTGAGCATCGGTGCCACTCTGCACACCTTCAGCCCCAGGGAAGGGTGCGCAGGTCGATGAGCAGAATGGAGACAGGCAACGTGTGCCCATCTCAGCCTGCAGCCGTCGGTCAGGATTCATCTGTAGCACTGGCTGCAGAAGCTCCAGGTGAACGTATTTCCACTGGAGCATTTCAGGCAAGACTGAGATGCCATGTGGCAACGGCCTATTCTGAGGAAGGTGTGCTGGAAAACCAGCAGGTTTTCATTGTACCTGTCTGACCTTCTGCCAGCTCATCTGCCTGGCAGATGGCAGGATGGCAGAGGAGTGCTGGTGTGGAAAGTTGGGGCTGTTCAGCTGCCTGGAGGCCAGAGGATTTCTAGAGCTTGTTACCCTCAGAGAGCCCACAAAGAGGGTACTCTCTGAGAATCAACATCTGTGGGGCTGCCCCATCGGTGGAGCATCCTGGAAACCCCACGTCTCCACCTCACTGGTGAAACTGCTTTTGCTTAGGCACTTCTACATCTGCCTGCCACCCCAGGGCTTTGCTTTGTAGATCGTTCTGCGGTGTTGTTTAAAACCAGAGCAAACCTGTTTTTTTAACTATTGAAATTCTCCCAGAACGGACTGATTACTCGCCTTCACACAGCTCTAGGAGTGAGTAAAACAAAATATGATTAATGGTATTAGGAGGGAAATTAGCAGTGAAAGGAATGCAAAACGAGGGCAAGAGATGCCCATGTCAAATATACTGAAAAAACATATCAAAGGTTCTCATTTCTGGGTAGTGAAAGAAGTTTTAATGCAGCTGTGAAATCCTAAGTCCAACTAATTGTATTTTGTGGGTAAACATCCTGCTTTTGGACAAGGAATGCGTAAGTAGGAACTAACCTGGACTGGGGTTTAGGGCTCTGAGTCTTGTACCTGGCTTTGCCAACTGTGCCTAGTGTTATACCAGTCAAATGAGTTAAGGCGAGACTGACCCGACCAGAAGCAAATGTCAATACTGCTGGTCAGCTCTGGCTCCCATTCTTAGTTGGTCGTGACGAGCAGGCACTATCAGGATGAAATTAATCTGACCTGTTTTAGAAGCCTACTTTAAGATGAGGTGACGCAAATCTGAAAGTACCCATTTCCACTAATTACAAAGAGAATCTAGTCAAGTGGCTTAGACATAGACAGCCACATCTCATCAGGTAACTCCCCCTCTTCCTGACTCAGTACAGTGTGTATCAGATGAGGTAATAGTATTCCCTTTCTTGTTTGCTTAGACTGCATGGAGGCCGACAAAAAAGAACCACTAAATGCTTTTAAAGTGTTTATCACATAGTGTCTGTGATGCGTCACATTCAGGGAAATTTTAAAAATATATTCTGGAACAGAATTTCAAAAAGCATCTTTGATTCTTCTGCCCTGTGGGTTTTTATTTAGGGAAAAGTTAAAACAGTCAGCCCTGCACAGGTGCTTGCTGTGAAGAGTCTAAAGAGTAGGAGAGGGTCTCTGGGAAGGGTCAAGGGACCATCTGTGAGCCCAGCCATCGCTGATGACAGCCAGGAGCAGCGATGCGGTGGGCAGCCAGAGAGCCTGGGGGCAGGTTTGTGCATTTTGTTTTCTGGAAGCACTTTCCCAACAGCGTGAGGCTGCTGTGGACCTCTGCAAAGAGATGGCCTGTTTGGCTGACGGAGAGCAAATAGCCACATCCCTGGTTTTGTTCCTGATCTTTGAATGGAGCCTATCCTCATAGAGATAAGGGCAGTCAGCCAGGCAGATGGCAAGGCCCTGGGGGACCTCTTCCTGATACATAGCTCTCATCCCAGGGAGCAGCAAGCTGGGGACAGAGAGCTCTGGGGAAGTTTGCAGCTAGCAGAGATGCCGACAGGTCCTCAGTGCCACTGCATTGCTATTCAATGGAGCTGGACGGCATTGTCACCTTAATCTTGGGATCACCAGGGAATTTTGGCTTCAGCAGGTCCTGCTGATCCATGGCTGGTGGTCTGGATTACCCAGGACCTTTTATTCCAGCACAGCTCTGCTGCTGGTCACAGGGCATGGCTCTGGCATGGGTCACGCCAGATCTGCGTGCTGCCCAGGGTGGGCATGCTGCAAGAAAGGCACCCCAACCTTGGCTTAGGAGGAATAGCTTAGAGACAATAGTTGTGTCATTGAATCTGACCCCTCGACAATGTTTTTTAGATTTGTAGTTGTTGGGAAATGAAGTCCAAGCATTTTGCAAGTGTTTTCTAGATTAAAGAAAGATCTTTAATGAAGCAGTAATTGGATTTCTATGTTAATCAAGTTTTGATTATGTGTTACATGCTCAGGGTCACCGTTTCAAAAGGGTAATACCAAAACTATCTTCCTTGTCTGCAGTTTTTGTGGCTAACCTTGTGCTTGCTCCATCTCATTAGAAGGGGGATGGGATCAAATCAAAAAGTCTAGATCCAGATTCTGAGAATCCAACTACAGACTTGAAATTAGTTTTATTGGGGAAATAGATGACATTGTTGCAGCTCAGACCGAGAGCCCAGTCCACAAATCCCAGTGCTCTTGTGGCTCTTTATTCAGCAGCTTCATTTGTACCCAAACAAATGCCTCAGCAGCCGCGTATCCAAGTTCTACAATAGGCATTTTCCTATAGATTCAGGCTCACACATATTTTATTCAGCTCACCTGTTTTTTTGCAAATTTTCACCAAGGTCTGTCAGGTTTTTTTTCACTACAGCACATCCACCAAATTTCTCCATTATTTTCAAAGAAGTTTGTTACATATTTGAATCTTTGGAGTATGAACAGTTTGCCTGCCAAATTGCATGCAGACCTTTCCTTCCTATAGATATATATACACACATATACACACGCATACATAGATAGATAGCTTTTGGAGTTGTTTTTTTTTTTTTTTTGCAAGTATTAAACTGTTTCAATTTTCTTTCCAGTACTCATTTTCAAAATAAACAACCTGAAGCTGAGTTTGGATCGTTAGAGGGAAGGCCTGTAAATATGTTTCAGAGCAAATGTGTGGGTGATCCAAATCTGGAGCTCAGATAGATAGTTTCCAGATGACTGATGGACACATAAGACAAGTAACAGAGTCCTTTTCTTAGGTTCCAGTCATTCTGGCAGAATTTAAACCAGAGAAGAGAGATGCTTTATCAGAAATATTAGAGAGTGTCATTTGGAAGGGAAATGGGGGAAAAAAAGAGATGTCAACCAGTTGAAGTCCAAAGTTCTGTGGGACGGATCCTTAGCATGAGAGCCTATTTCATTGTATGAGGTTCAACAAGGCCAAGTGCCGGGTCCTGCATGGGGGTCACAACAACCCCATGCAGCGCTACAGGCTTGGGGAAGAGTGGCTGGAAAGCTGCCCGGCAGAGAAAGACCTGGGGGTGCTGGTTGACAGCTGGCTGGATATGATCCAGCAGTGTGCCCAGGTGGCCAAGAAGGCCAACGGCATCCTGGCCTGTATCAGGAATAGTGTGGCCAGCAGGAGCAGGGAGGTGGTTGTTCCCCTGTACTGGGCACTGGTGAGGCCGCACCTCGAGTGCTGTGTTCAGTTTTGGGCCCCTCACTACAGGAAAGACACGGAGGTGCTGGAGAGTGTCCAGAGAAGGGCAATGAAGCTCGTGAAGGGTCTGGAGCACAAGTCTTACGAGGAGCGGCTGAGGGAGCTGGGGTTGTTTAACCTGGAGCAGAGGAGGCTGAGGGGAGACCTTATCGCTCTCTGCAACTGCCTGAAAGGGGGTTGTAGTGAGGGGGGTGTTGGTCTCTTCTGTCAAGTAACTAGTGATAGGACGAGAGGAAATGGCCTCAAATTGCGGCAAAGGAGGTTTAGGTTGGATATTAGGAAAAATTGCTTTACTGAAAGGGTTGTCAGACATTGGAACAGGCTGCCCAGGGAAGTGGTGGTGTCACCACCCCTGGAGGTATTCAAAAAACCACGTAGACATGACTCATCAGGACATGGTTTAGTGGGCATGGTGGTGGTGGGTTGATGGTTGGACTTGATGATCTCAAAGGTCTTTTCCAACCTAAATGATTCTATGATTCTATGATTCTACAGCACCTGGAGAGCTGATATACGTACCTTAAAACAGGAGTATTGCTGGACTTTGCAAGGTAGCTTTTCTTCACTTACGATGTGAGTACCTGACTCTTGCATAATTTGCACAATTAAAAATGCAGACCTGGCAAGAGATATTATATGGTAAATGTGTCTAAACTGTGTTGGGTTTATTCATAAGAGGTAGAAAAGAGAGATCTCTCTCAAAAATAAAACTAAATTATGTTTTGGTTATATTGACCTAAGAGTCTTTCATTGCAGAAAGGGTGACTTCTAGAACAAGTATCAGAAGCCCACAGACACAACTATCCAACAAGAGCATTCAATATTAACCGTAATATGAGGTGATTAAGATATGAAAATTCATTTACATGTTGACATGCAAAAAACCCTTAGAGGACCAACTGTCAGCACTGAGTTGTCTTAAATGAATGCCATTATTGTCAGTGGAACGTGGTAAGATTTTTGAAATATGCCTATAATAAAGACATACAAATTGTCCTTTATTTAAAGGTACTATCCATAACCTAAGGCTCTGAATGGATTGAATAGAAATACCATGAATAAAATTACAGCTTTCAGAAATAGACACTAAAGGTGTTTTGATTATTTTAAATGAAGTTTCTTCAGCAGGCAGTCGTGATTCCCCCAGTGTGCTGAAAACTGCAAAGGGAAAATGAAAATGAACAATGAGAATCCAGACCTGCATCTAGGGAGCACGTTATTGTGCAGAGCACTAAGAAATCAAGGATGCAGAGCAGCTCATGGAGAGGGAAGAATGTGGGCTTACAAACCGGGATGTACACCGTCTACCACGAGCCCGTGAGCTGGCTAGCCCAGCGCTATGCTTGGTACAGGGCTGCACGGAGACTGAAAAGCTGAGCCAGCTCCCTGAGGACTGATTTAATACTTCTTCTAACTTGATTTGGATCTGGAGTCTTCAAAATATGTTTCTGTTTCCTATTAACGAGATGACCACTTTTGCTTACAAGACACTTTTGACGTTAAATACCTGAGCTTAGTCAGGTTGGCTGTATGTGAGAAATGAACGCAGTGCACAGTGAAAAAGCAGGAGCCTTGTGCCCATATTCAAAAGTGACTAAAGCAGAGTGAAACAGTGGAAGCAGCAGAAGCTGTTACAATCTCTGCCTTCTTCCAAGCTGCCTCCTAGCCTTTGTTAGGCTCTCCCTAAAGTCTGCGGGGACTGACTAATTTCAGCTCTGGCAGGTAGACTCTTAAGTGTCAGTGGCTTAAATGCAAACCCTTAGGTTCAATAAATGATCTTACAGAAGTTTGAATAAAGACTGTCCCTGTTCAAGATTTTTCTCTGTGTTGCTAGAAAAGGAAGGGATGAACAGATGGAAAATAAAGTTGCAAGAGAAGAAAAAAAGCATGCAATTCAAAGAGGAATACAGGTTTTCTGACTCGTCCTCTAGAGGTAGGAAGAGTATGTTTATTTTCTCATTATAATGGAGGACTCTGCTCATGTTCATGCCCTACTCCAAACTGTCTGCTTTGTCCAAATGTTGCTTAGTGCTCTGGGCCACATCTGAAATGAGTGAGCTGGTGAAGCTGGGAGAGAAGGCAGTTAAATTCTGGCGTGGCAAACTTCAGCCAGCGTTTGTCCAAGAAAGCAGAGACATAATGACCCTGACCATTCCCAAGGATGAAGGGATCTTCACACTGCTTGCTGCCCAGACTCTGCTCTTGACATGACACTGGAAGAAGGTTCATCTCTGTAAGAGCTGCTATTTTCTGGCTTTCCAGAGGCTGATATGTTTGCATAAAACATTTGGCTAGAAGAAATGGTGAGTTACAGTGTAAAGTTGCAGGGTATGAATGGATAAGGAAAGCAGCAGAAAAGGTTGACTGCAACAAATACTTGCTGTAACAAAGGCTATTGGGGGGGCTGCCTCACACAGAAAGTGATTTGAAGTTGTTGAACAGATGTTGCCTGCTTTTTAATGTCTGGCAGAGTCCTAGCGGTCTTTACTGCATCTCACTAGGGAATCTAGAATACTAAGCAGTGATGAGAAAGAAGAGAAAAAAAACCCAAAAAACCAGTGAGGTATTGAGAAATTGAGGTAGCAAAATTAGAGGTAGACTTCAATTTATGATTTGGAAGCCAAAGAGAGGTCTCCAGGCAATTGAGCAAGCTGCCTTCGGTTCCAGCAGCTCTCCTTACAGCTTCAAGTAGCCAGCTTCTAGATTGCTTTGGTTTGTAGTCACGGATAAGCACTCCCTATGGAAATTACTGAAAGCAGCCTGCCACATCAGCTCACAAGCTTATAAAGTTATATTTTAATTGTGTTATTAAACCTTTCTCACTTTTGCTTTTGTCTGTTTACCTTCCTGATTCATCTGGATCAAGCTGTGCTGAAACAGGAATGTGGTTCTTCCTGAATGGTGCTGTTTATTTGTAATAGGACATGTAATGAGAATGGGTGAAACTCACTGCCCAGAAGCAAGCTGAAATTTAACTTACTCTTTCTCTTAAAGGACTGAGGTTGGAGGTGCAGTAGGGGAGTACTATAGAAATGTGCTTTAGTAGTAGGGAAAGAATTTTGTTCCTGTTTCATTTGGTATAAAGCATCCAGACATAAGTTAATGGACAGATGTTATCATCTCTGGTCTCACCTTAGCTATTTCCTTCTTTTCCCTATCCTTTTCTCTTTCCTCTGATTTGAAATTCATCTTTGTCTGGCTCAAGGGACTCATTTTGGTGGGCTGGCTTAGCACTTCCCATCACAAACATTATGCTAAGCGCTTGAAAAAGTTAAATATACTCTTATGGCTCCAGGACCAGTAGACAGAATTACTGCTGGGACCGGGACTGGGGGGAGAAGGAACTGCAAATGCCACTGTTTTTTACTTTTATAAGCAGTGTTTATTACCTTTCTTGAGTAAATTACTGAATTTTATTTTTAATTATATCTGGTCACAGTTGCATTCCGATCCTCTTTTGTGACAGAAGTCCTACAAGACAGAAGCTCCTGTTGTATCTCTAGCTTGAATCTATAGGTGCTTGCCTTTAAAAAAAGCCAATGCTTGCCAGATATTATTAGTAAAGAGTATAGGAGATAATACTGCTGTTGCTTAGAGTGAGACACAGCACTGACCCCTCAGTCACTTTCAGTAGCCATCAGTGCAGTCAGTTCTACTGCAGTCTCTGTTCTTTACCATTTAGTTCCCCCATCACACACAGCTGTATGACATTACTAAAGCAACATGCCATAGAGGTGAGCTCTAGGGACTTTTTGGAAGGTTTTCTGGCAGTAGAATAGATCACTGGTTTGTTAACACAAGCAAACAATTAAATTAAATTAATTAATAAATTGATTAAATAATAGTCCTTAGCCTGGAAACACCCAAATTCTCAGCTGTGCACATGCAATTCAGATTCTGAGAAAAACTATTACTACACACAGGCTTATGTATAAGGTATTGAACAGGAACAATGAGAGCTACTGGCTGTTATCTGAATGAACTTATTTTGCCTGAATATTTCAAGATATTTTTAGTTTTTCTACAATAACAAATGATCCTCAGCTCTTTGATCAACTTGGTATTACAGCAAAAGAAGAGAAGGAAAAAAAGAGAAAGGAATTGCCATCTGTCATCTTTGGCTAATTATTTTGAGCCCTACCTTGTTTTATACACTGCAGCACACTATTTTAGGACTTGTTAACTGAGAAGTCTTCTACTCTGCAAGAGTATAAATGAGTTCACCTCTAGCAAGTTCCCACCACTCAGCATGTTGTGCTGTCATTTCATACAACCTTCCTCCCAACCTAATGCCATGATTTATTAGTTCAGTCGAGTCTATTTTATCCTGCTCCCTCAGCTGAACTGGCTTTTTAGAGTAAGACTGTTTTGTCGCCTTTTTTGTGGGTGTATGGAGAAGGAGAGGGAACAGGACTGCATTCCTCCAGCACCTTGGGATTAACTCTTCTGTCATTTTTGGAGTGAGCCAGTAAATGAAGGAGATCTCTGCAAGTGTGGAGGGACTAAATCAGGCAGCAGGTATTCATCTGTAAAGATGCTTGCACTATTCATGTGAAAAGCAATACACAAAGTGCTTCTTCAGAGGGGACCCAGGAGCCCTCTGCTCCCACCTACCCTGCAGATGTAGCACCCCAAAGAACCATGCAGACTGAGGAAGCAGCTTCTTTACTACAGACTTGCCCCAAAATTCCTCTTGTGCCCTGAGATGTGGATTATCTAAACACAGGTCCCTTTTTTTTTTTTTTTTTTTCCTTATAACTGAACTACTTCAGTATTCTGGGTGAATTCACACTTGTTTTTTTTAACTGTCTTCCTGAAATTTTTGTTGCTTTCTCATTAGTTTTTTTAAAAGTGAAGGTGCATCAGGCTGGATAAAATAGAATATATCCTCATTTTGTAAGTGCTGATAGTTGTCACACTCAGTATCTTTCATTTTCACAAACAAATGTTAGGATTTTTTTAGTTCCTTCAGCAAGCTGATGTTTTTCAGTATAATTGGAAAGCAAGTTTCCAGATAAATTTTTAAAGTCTAGATATGTTGAAACAGTGTGATTAAGATTTGAGTTAATCAACAGGAAAGAAACAAGCAAGCTTTCAGGAAATACTAAAATCTATCTAAAAATTTAGATCCCTGTGAACTTTTTAAAAAGCAGGGAAGGAAATGAAAATTATCTTTCAATGGCTGTTTATTTTTTTTTATGAAATGACTAAATAGCCTGAGCTCAAATCCCAGATTTGTGCATTTTAAACTTTGGTGTACTTGGAGATAAACTGTGGTATTGTCCTGCATAATGTAAGCTTATTTTATTTTGAAACTAAGAACTACAAGTGGTCAGTGATGGTAGGAAAAGAGATTTGGTTTTTTTTTTAGCGACCCCTACAGAAATGCTACTAAATGTCATCCCAAGACTGAACTTCCCCATGGGCATCCATTTAAAAACACCACATAAGATCAAACTCAGTGATGACACTGTGGCTGTGTGAATTTGTTCCGATTTTAAAAGACTTCCAAATATTCAAACAAATTGGAATCAGGGTCAAACATTTTGAAAAACAGTTTTATATGCCCTGATTATATTTTACTTCACTCGTCATCTCCTGATTTTAACAAGGACAAGTAGCAGAGCAAGGCTCTTTTTGTATCAAGCTCATCTAAACCCAGGTAAGAGTAGAGTGCATGTGCAGAGCCCCATGGGACTGAAAAATAGGAATTCAAACCACTTACTTTTCCAAGATTGTTGTTTTTTCACTCCGCAGAGTGTAGACTGTGCCAAAAAATACCAAAAAAATCTCACTTATGTCTTTGCTACACTAACAGCACTCTTAAGATGAAAATTCACACACATTATTCAAAGAAAATCAATAGACTACAAGAAGGCAATCTAAAGCTTAGCCTGTCTTTATTTTTTTATCTAATTAATTTCTTACTTTGATATATATTTCAATATTTCATATGTCGTTGAAAACTATAGGATCAGTGAATGACATTTCTTCTACATACCTGCCACTTGAAATAAAGTTAAGCAACAAAGAACAAAGAATATATTCAGGAGAAAAATAGAAGAGAATCTAAGCAAAATATGGAAAAATGAGTCATTACATAAACTTATAGTATGTGCTGCACAGGAATGTAAACTAGAATCAGTCATAACTCCTCCATCCTTTCAACATCTCTGTACCTACAGCATTGAAAAATTCCTTACTTCAGGAGACTGAAGATTAAAGTAAACCTGATAAAGGAGAGAGAATATATATATACCAGCAATTAAGAAAGGTAGGTGAACTGCCCAGATAACTGTGGCATCAACAATGACATGCAATTTATCTGTATTATAAGAACTACTCCATCATAAAAAAATATTAACTGGTAGTAGGCAGCTGTGGATTTTGCAGCTTCTTAAACAACTTTCAGTTTTTACACATTACTAACAATTATTACAGGCTTGGCTGAAGCAAGCATCTAGACTACTATAATAAACAGACCCACTGGTATTCCCCTAGTTCAGAAAACATAACGCAACTGAACAATGAGAGACTACAGACTGATGTGAAGAAATGAAACATTTTTATGGACATCAGAAAATTAGAAAGAAAGCATAACTTCACAAAACAGCACTTATTAGTTACCTGTCCCAGAGAGTAGGTGAAGATTTTGCGAGCCTGCCCTGGAGAATTCTAGGTTGCCATAGGCAGGTTGGCACCCAGGAATTTCGTACCCTGCAGCATGAATAGAGGATAAACCATGGCTAGGTATGGCTCATAAGACATACGAGTGATAACCTAGCTAGATTTGCTGCATATTAGAAGGCTCTGGCATAATTTGGTACTAATTATTATTCAGGTTATCTTACTTTAAAGCAGTATTAAAACTATAAAACAAGGTGATGTTACAGCACACACATTTAGTGGTTTTCTTGTATGACTATTGTAGGTCAGAATAAGCATTTATAATTGACCTTATGATAGCTGTAAATGGGTGCTACTCCATCTATTTTACTGGAGAAGCATTTGGTCTTCAGATTTGTGAATCAAGCCCTTGTATTTTTGCATTGTAAAAACATCAGGTTAAACAAATTTATGCTTCATTGAAAGAGGGTCAGCAAAATTCCTTCTGAGCACCGTAGTGAGAACATGTTTAACAGTGTTAATTAAATCTGGGCTGAGGTTCAAGTTCCACATACCAGGTTCCATGCACATCTACCAGCAGCAGAACAATAGCTGCAAAATATTTACTGGAAATGAAAAGCACAAAGAGAACCAATGTGAGCTAGCAATATAAGCTATGAATAACACACAGCAAAAGCAGATCCAGAGCCCAGGAGAAGGCCAACGAGGCAGGCAAATTAGCAATGAGAACTGTTGCCCAACATTAGCATCAAGCAATGCTGGTAAGATTCAAAACACTCTGTTCAGTCCTTAGTCAAGCAAATTCTCACTCAAGTCAAAGGTGTTTTTTCCTGAGTAAAATCTGAGTAAGGACTGCAGTATTTGGCCACGCAGAATACCTCATACAGTATTGCTGTGTTGCTTTGCAATATCAGAAATGCAACATAACATGCCTTGAAGGATAAACTCAATAAAAGATCAGTTTTTCCTCACTCAAGGTTATTCATATTTATGAACCAGAATTTTTGCATAAGCTTTCCCTGTGGTCAGTGATTCCTACACAGGCAGAAAATCCTACCTTCCAGTATGCAATGTCAATTACCAGTGGGTACTGCAAAGTAGGGACCTTCTGGACTGTGAACACATCCTTACATACAGGACACATTTCAGGAGAAATAACTGTGCTACAGACAGCAGCAGAGGATCTCAGTGTTTATGGGAAAGGAGAACTCTGCTGAGTCTCCTGCTACTGCTGTAAGTCCACCCTGGGACTGGCTTCATGTCAAGAACTACCAGCAGCAAGATGATGCTCTGTAAGGCACTCTGAGGAAAAGCACTAAGTGAATTCCAGCATGTTACTCTAGTTGTACCACTGAGTTGTTAATTGAATAAGGAAGGAATATTTAAGTATCTTTTAACTTTTTCTGTACCACACTTGGATTAAGTATGTGAAGACACTCAGGGATGACAGAAAAAATGAGATGGTCTGAGGTTTAGGTGTTGTCATCACATGGATTTACAGCATTATTCACTTTAAAATCAAAGCGGAGGTGAGAATAAATCTCTGCAATCTGTAATACCTCGGTATTGTCAGTTCTTCAGTGAACTGTCAGTATTACTTCAGATTATGCATCTCTCAGCTTTTCTGACGTTCTCAAGCTGCAAATCTCATAATCAATAGGTGTGTGCTTATTTAATACATACCAATTCTGCAGTACTTCACTATGTATTTTCATTCTTAACTATGGGTGTCAGCAAAACAGTCCATTGTAGGAATACAGATTTGAAAATGGTCTTTACCTGGCTCTCTGTTTTGTATCTGCATATTTTTAGGTACAAAATTGTAAACTGCTCCTAAAAATCATGCCTTTGAAATCTTAATTTTGAAAAAAAATCAGCGAATTTAGCCACAGGTTTTTCCAGAACCAGTGGAGATTTCAAACCAGCGCATTTTGCATACTTCTCTGCACTTCACTGAGAAACCCTCCATAGTAGTTTTCTAATGAAATAACAAAACTTGCAAATTCTGAGATGGATTAAATGAAAATATTGGGCTTTTCAAGCCCACAAATTAATTAAATTAGGGCTTTTGGGGCACAGAAGCCATTTGAGCAAGGAGAAATCTCTGCTGTCTTCAGATCCATTACCAGCTCTCTTCCATGTAGTCTTAATCTAACCTATCTCATACCTTTTACTGATATGTAGCAAATAGCTTTGCTATAGATAATTTTAAGGCTGTGAGGTTGTGAGATGTTTTGACAGAGAGGGGAGGGGTATGAATTCTACTTTAGCTGTTTGCTCAGTGTTTTTCCTGACATATTTCAGTAGTAAGTCCCATGTAATTGCTCCATAAATGAGCTAATGCAGAGAACAGCTCTCTGCTCTAAATGTGGTGGGTCTTTCAAAAGCTTCCCAAAAGGATTTAATAACATCCTGTCTCAGATAATCAGTGTCAGTTGTAGTCAGTCTAATCACATTCTCATGTACAAGGTTGAAAAATAATTAGTAACTGCAAGTTTTATTTGCCTGATATACAAACACAAAAATTAATTTGTCAGCTTCTGCAATTTACATGGGATATTGTTTTATCATTGGCAAATCAGAAATCAGCAAAACACACATACATTTTTGTCTAAAGCAACTGTAAATTTTAAAGGAAACAAAATGGAAAAAGCTCCCAGTCCTGTTACTGTTTTGTTTCCTTTCTGAAACAACAGTTGTAAGAAAATTGTAAGTATTGAAAATAATAAACAAGCCTATTTAAAAAGAATCTTGTATAGTCACCATATACATATAGTAGTTTACTACAGGAAAAATGTCAGTCCCCAAAACTTGATGATAAAGTATTTCAGATTATCAGATTTTAAAATGACTTTTTATTATGCTGTAGCATGATAAAGTAACTCATTTTCCTCTTCTTTCTACAGAGCTCCCTTATCCCTCACTGATGTGATTGAGAGCGACTCCAATGTCAAGTGAGGTTTGAATTTGGGCATACTGTTGTAATAGTCTGTGTTTCCTTGTCTTATCCTGGAATATGCAGTATGTTACTTCATATATTGTCTGTGGCTCATCTGACAATAATCACAGAGGATATTTACAGACCTATAGCCAATTTAAAAAAAAAAAAAAAAAAAGGTGAATTTCTCAGTGAAACACGATCAACACTTTATTTCACCGTCTAGAGAAGAACAACTAACAATTCCTCAGTTTTGGTGGCAGATGGTGATTGATTGGCTGTTCCTGGAGCAGAGTCATACAGACCGCTTTGTCTGTTTAAGAAATACTCTTATGAATAAAATAAACACAATGCCCCTTATGGTCCCCTCTCCATATATCATAGGTGAGTAAAATTTATAGCATCTGATATGTATAAAGATCCCTGGTTCATGTACTACTCCTCAGAAACACTGCTCTTTATATGGTAGGTGTATTGGGTTTGCATGGCAAGGTTTTCGTAGTGGGGGGGCTACAGGGGTGGCTTCTGTGAGAAGGTGCTAGAAGCTTCCCCTACGTCTGACAGAGCCAATGCCAGCCGGCTCCAAGACGGACCCACCGCTGGCCAAAGCCGAGCCCATCAGTGATGGTGGTAGCGCCTCTGGAATAACGGATTTAAGAAGGGAAAAAAACCTTGTGCAACAGAAACGGCAGCTGGAGAGAGGAGTGAGAACATGTGAGAGAAACAACCCTGCAGACCCCCAGGTCAGTGAAGAAGGAGGGGGAGGAGATGCTCCAGGCGCTGAAGGAAAGATTCCCCTGCAGCCCGTGGGGAAGACCATGGTGAGGCAGGCTGTCCCCCTGCAGCCCAGGGAGGTCCACGGGGGAGCAGATCTCCACCTGCAGCCCAGGGAGGACCCCACGCCGGAGCAGGTGGGTGCCCGAAGGAGGCTGTGACCTCTTGGGAAGCCTGTGCTGGAGCAGGCTCCTGGCAGTACCTGTGGCCTCATGGAGAGAGGAGTCCACGCTGGAGCAGGTTTTCTGGCAGGACTTGTGACCCTGGGGGGGACCCACGCTGGAGCAGTTTGTGCCTGAAGGACTGCAGCCCGTGGAAAGGATCTGCACTGGAGCAGTTCATGAGGAACTGCAGCCTGTGGGAAGGACCCATGTTGGAGAAGCTCATGGAGGACTGTCTCCCGTGGGAGGGACCCCAGGCTGGAGCAGGGGAAGAGTGAGGGGTCCTACCCCGAGGAGGAAGGAGCAGCAGAGACAATGTGTGATGAACTGACCACAACCCCCATTCCCTGTCCCCCTGCGCTGCTGTGGGGAAGGGGGCAGAGAAAATCAGGATTGAAGTTGTGCCTGGGAAGAAGGGAGGGGTGGGGGGAAGGTGTTTTAAGATTTGGTTTTATCTCTCATTACCCTACTCTGATTTGATTGGTAATAAATTAAATAATTTTCCCAAGTCGAGTCTGTTTTGCCTGTGATGGTAATTGATGATTGATCTCCCTGCACTTATCTCAACCCAAGAGCATTCCATTGTATTTTCTCTCCCCTGCCCAGCTGAGGAGGGGGAGTGATAGAGTGGCTTTGGTGGGCACCTGGGATCCAGCCAGGGTCAACCCACCACAGTAGGATACACATGGTTATTTTACAAATGCCAATGCAAATATGAATGATTTTTGTGAAATAATGTCTTTTTCAGAAGTTGGAGAATTTCATGGTTCCTCCACTTGTGAGTGGTGGACTTAGTGAATAGACCTCAGCAGTCTCTAAGCACAAGCCACCCCAAATCTTGCACCTGTTAAAGAGAGAAGGATTTTCTGTAGAGCAGGAAAGAATGTGTCCCGGTTTGATTTTACCTTAAACTCAGTGCTCTTTAAGACCTGAAGGGGATCTGAAAGTCACCCTTAAACTGGGTTGTGCTATTATGGTCTCTATACTTGCCCAATCTAGCCCTATTTTACCCCAGTATGAAGAAGTTAAACACAAGAACTGCTATTTTTGCCTCTATTAACACCATGCAGCTATTTTAAGGGCACGCTTTTATAAACATTAATAACCCCTCATGAAACATTGACAGAGCAAGCTGCAAGAACCGCAGGGATGCCTTGGAACATACTGTCACGACTCTACCTCCACATCCCGTCCTCACTGAAGAGGCACGTGGCAGTGATGCTGATTTAACATCACAGACTTGCAAGATACTGTCAGCTGTGCTTGCTACCTACTTTCCTACCAGTCATGCCAATGTAGGTAACTGGCTGTCATCTCCACGGAACAAAGGCTGGAGCTAATAAAAATGTCAAACAATCCATTTTCTGTGAGGGGGTGGCAGTTCTATTCCTGGAGTTACCCAGAACTATCTATGACCACAGGATTAAATAATGTAAAACTGCTGCAGGGACTGCAACAATATATCTTAATAAATATTTTATATATAATTCCCTAATTGAAAAACAGGGTCCTATGGAACCATGCATCCCCCCAGATTAGGGTAGTCTGTGGGGACTGGACCAGTAGCTTCACAGTGCGGACACAAATGCTAACAGAGTACCTGGGAATATAAGAAGGCTGGGAATGTCCATTGAGCAGAAAAGGGGGGAAGATGAGGGCACCCATTATCAGTGAAGTTAATACCCATTTTCTGATAGTATAGAAATACAGAGATGTTGCTCTGTGAACTCAGTTTAATACATTTTAGGAGAGTGTGTTGCACTGGCAAAAGGCCTGCTGGCTTGGGCACGTCTCAGTATCTTTCTGATGAGGCACAAAAATCCATCCTTCTTCCTCATGCCATTTCTTGCCTTTTTTTGCCCTACTCTTCTAACAAGCTCCTGCCATGGCTTCTCTTCATCTCCAGCTTTGCCCATCTGTGCAATTCCCATCTAATATGTTTCTGATTTGGCCACTGGCTCTTCTTGGTGCATCAGCTGCTGTAATGCTGAAGGTGAAAGACCACTTCCATGTCACCTCTTGGTGACACTTCCAGGCACTACAGCAAGCTTCATCTGCCTGGAAGAATTAGGAAGGAATTGTTGTTCAGTCCTGAAACTCTGGGATCAAGAACATTAACTGATATTGAACCTATATGAGATTTAGTTGCCAAACTAATATGTCTCTGTTAAAGAGCTACAATCCATTTTTTTTCAGATGCTTTTGAAGTGTGCAACTTTGAATGTTTATAAAAATCATAGAATCATAGATTCATAGAGTGGTTTGGGTTGGAACAACCCTTTAAAGGTCGTCTAGTTCCAACCCCCCTGCCATGGGCAGGGACCCCTTCCACTAGAGCAGCTTGCTCTAAGCCCCATCCAACCTGGCCTTGGACACTTCCAGGGATGGGGCATCCACAACTTCTGTGGGCAACCTGTTCCAGTGCCTCACCACCCTCACAGTGAAGAACTTCTTCCTTACAACTAATCTAAATCTACCCTCTTTCAGCTTAAAGCCAATACCCCTTGTCCTATCACTACATGCCCTTGTAAAAAGTCCCTCTCCAGCTTTCTTGTAAGCCCCCTTCAGGTACTGGAAGGCTGCTGTTAGGTCTCCCTGGAGCCTTCTCTTCCCAGGCTGAACAACCCCAACTCTTTCAGCCTTTCTTCACAGGAGAGGTGCTCCAGCCCTCTGATGGTCTTTGTGGCGCTCCTCTGGACTCGCTCCAACAGGTCCATGTCCTTTATATGTTGGGGGTCCCAGAGCTACACACAGTACTCCAGGTGGGGTCTTACCAGAGCACGGTAGAGGGGGAGAATCACCTCCCTCGACCTGCTGGTCATGCTTCTTTTGATGCAGCCCAGGATATGGTTGGCTTTCTGGGCTGCAAATGCACATTGCTGGGTCATGTTGAGCTTCTCGTCAACCAACACCCCCAAGTCATTTGCCGCAGGGCTGCTCTCAATCCATTCATCGCCCAGCCTGTATTTGTGCTTGGGATTGCCCTGACCCATGTGCAGGACCTTGCACTTGGCCTTGTTGAACTTCATGAGTTTCACACAGGCCCACCTCTCAAGCCTGTCAAGGTCCCTCTGGATGGCATCCCTTCCCTCCAGCGTGTCGACCACAGCACACAGCTTGGTGTCATCAGCAAACTCGCTGAGGGTGCACTCGATCCCACTGTCCATGTCACCGACAAAGATGTTAAACAGCGCCGGTCCCAGTACCGACCCCTGAGGAACGCCACTCAGCACTGCTCTCCACGCCGACATCGAGCCATTGACCGCAACTCTTTTGAGTGCGGCCATCCAGCCAAT
This sequence comes from Buteo buteo, assembly GCF_964188355.1. Classification (NCBI taxonomy): domain Eukaryota; kingdom Metazoa; phylum Chordata; class Aves; order Accipitriformes; family Accipitridae; genus Buteo; species Buteo buteo. The sequence continues at coordinate 13,824,388 of NC_134176.1, read as the reverse complement.
TCCCTATCCACCGAGTGGTCCATCCATCAAATCCATGTCTCTCCAATTTAGAGAAAAAGCTGTGGTACGGGACAGTGTCAAATGACGTCCATTGCAATTCTCTTATCCACCAATGCTGTAACCTCATCATAGAAGGCCACCAGATTTGTCAGGCACGATTTGCCCTTAGTGAAGCCACGTTGGCTGTCACTAATCACCTCCTTATTTTCCATGTGCCTTAGCATAGTTTCCGTGAGGATCTGTTCCATGATCTTGCTGGGCACAGAGGGGAGACTGACTGGCCTGCAGTTCCCATGGCCTTCCTTTTTCCCCCTTTTTAAAAATGGGCGTTATTTTTCCCCTTTTCCAGTTAGTGGGAACTTTACTGGACTGCCATGACTTCTCAAATATAATGGATAGTGGCTTAGCCACTTTAATTGCTAGTTCCCTCAGGACCCGCAGATGCAACTCATCAGGTCCCACAGATGCATCTCATCAGGTCCCATGGACTTGTGCACCTTCAGGTTCCTTAGATGGTCTCGAACCTGATTTCCTATGGTGGGAAGTTCTTCATTCTCCCAGTCCCTGCCTTTGCCTTCTGTGACTTGGGCAGTGTGGCTGGAGCACTTGCTGGTGAAGACTGAGGCAAAAAAGTCATTGAGTACAAGAGGCCAAAGTCTGCTCTCCTGAAGCCCAGGTTAGCAAGCTTGCTGTGTGCCCTCCTCACTACCCTAAGGATCTTGAATTCCACCATATCATGGTCACTGTAGCCAAGGCTGCCCTTGAGCTTCGCATTCCTGACCAGCCCCTCCTTGCTGGTGAGAACAAAGTCCAGCACAGCACCTCTCCTCCTTGGCTCCTCCATGACTTGGAGAAGGAAGTTATCATCAATGGATTCCAGAAACCTCCTGGATTGCTTATACCCTGCTGTGTTGTCCCTCCAACAGATACCAGGGTGGTTGAAGTCCCCCCTGAGGATGACCAGGGCTTGTGAAGGTGAGTCTGCTCCTATCTGTCTATAGAGGGCCTCATCAGATCCGTCTTCCTGGTCAGATGACCTGTAGCAGACCCCCACTATAATGTCACCTGTACTTGCCCTCCCTTTAAACCTGACCCATAGGCTGTTGGTCAGCTCCTCATCCATCCCCAGGCAGAGCTCCATGCACTCCAGCTGGTCCTTGACACAGAGGGCGCCAGCCCCCCCTCATCCCCCCTGCCTGTCCTTCCTAAAGAGCCTGTGTCCTTCCACTCCAACACTCCAGTCGTAGCAGCCATCCCACCATGCCAATACAATTATAGCCCTACAGGCATGTGCATGTCTCTAACTCCTCTTGTTTATTCCCCATGCTATGTGCATTTGCATAGAGGCATTTAAGTTGGGCTCCCAATGAAGCTGACTTACTGGCTGGAGTGGATGGAATTCCTTTGTGCTGCTCTTCAGGTGCTCTCCTGCTGACCTGTGATCCCTCTCCAGGGTCTGAGCATCTATTGCTGCACTGGCATCAAACTGGTAGGAGTGGGATGGATTGAGGTTCCTCTCCACCAGCAACTTTAATTCAAAGCTCTCTTTACCAGTTTGGCAAGCCTATGCTTGTTATAGCACAGATTCTTGACACTCTGGAAGGCTCCTTGGAGTATGTTAGGTCCCAGCTCCAAAGCAGGCAGGTTGAGGGCTTCTTAACAACAAAAAAAATCATTGGCTATTTTTTTGCTATGAGTAAACCCACATTTTTTTCCTTAGTTATATTTTCAGAAATGTCTAAGGCATTTTATCATAAAAATATGGCATGCAATATTCCAGTTGATATAGTTAAGATTTTGCAAAACATTAAGCAGTCTGTCAGTGGAAAATTTTGGGTGACCTCAGAGACCAGTAATGCTACTGGGTCACCATATCTATCTTACCTAGCTGTTTATCTGTCTATATTTATCAAGCCATGTGGGCAGCCTTTTGTAGAGTAAGTGTGTATGTATATGCACACACACATGTATATGTATGTATATTCTTTAAATCCACTAACTATTTTCAGAAAATGTATGTGGTAAATAGTATATAAACTCTTCAGAGTTAAACTTCCATGCTCAGAATATAAATATGTGAATGAATAATTATCACTGTATTAGCCATGTTGACAGAGCAGTTGTGGTAGGATTGGAGCTACTTGCAATGTTTGATTTTATTTGTTGATGCCTTCAAATACTTGTGTAGCCAAAACACAAATTACATTTCATTCAGACACAAGGCAGTTGGTTCAATACAGGTGTATCAACAAAACATAAGGATTTATGACTAAATGAATTGATGAACTTTCTGCTCTCAAGATCCTAAGACGCCATACCCTTTGTGAATAATGGCACAGGAGACAGCATGAGCTAATCAGTTTTACATAAATTTCTAATAATTAACAACTGGTTTAAGCTCTCAAAAGAATTTGTGGAAACAGACCACATTTTTCCAAACTTTTGCTAGCTTTACTGCATTAAGTGGGTGCTCTAGTTTGCATATGAATATCCACCATTGGCTTCAATCTAGTTAGGTATTACAACAAAATCCAAGACTGTGAGAAGCTTTGCAAGCTTGGCGATCTCTTCTCTCGGTATCACTGTGGCATTTTATTGTGGGTATATGACTTCATATTTTGTCAGTCTTTAAATGCATGAAATATACTAACTGATCTGAAATTTAACAGCTGGCTGAGTACAATTTTACTGATGATTAGATTTGGGGGAAGAGAAACAGGTGCAGAAACACTCCCTCCTGCAACTACAGAAAAATATGATAGGAATTAGTCATTCAGTATCTGCATGGAAATAATCACAAATTGTTAATAATATTTCATTTTGAGTCTCCTACTTGGGAAGCTGATCATCTGCATATTGTGAAAAGCATTAGCTAGCTTTACTGTCTTGTAGCTTATAAACTGTTTCTATAGAATAAAAACAGTCACTGTTTTCAGGGTTATAAATCATCTTTGCAATATAATTCAATGACAGCTAATAGTGTGTATACTGCTTAAATGCATTTTGTTATTTCCTGTGGGAAGCAATAGCCATAAATGCCAAAATATACCTGTTGTCTGTAGGCATTTCCCATTGGAACTATACTTGCTTATATATTTTATATGTCTCATGAACTTTCAGTACTAGTAATGGTTCTCCAATGCTGTCAGTGATAACATCCAACAGCTTACCTTAGGCGTTTATTTTGATGATGAGTTTTTGTATAATGGCAAGACTCAGTTTTCATGCAAATGGTTTTCCACATGCAAGAAAACAAATATCAGACTGACCTAAGGGCTGTCCTTTCCTCCATTTCCCTTGGGATCTTTTCTTCAAGTAGCTGAATAAGTGTTGTTTCTAATGTAATTAGGCCATCGTGAATCATTTCTCCCTACTTTTTCTCTATCATGCTTTGCTCCAGTGTCCCAGCAGCAGATCCATTTTTTGCCCTTTTTTATGGTTTGACTTCAGGCAATCTTTACAAAGCTCCAGCTGCCCCCTCTGAGTGCACATAACAAAGCTTTGTTTCAGCATGAACATTATATGGTAGCTGGCAGTATGTATCCGGCCAAGAAGACTTCTGTGTCTAGAAGTGAATTTTAACAATCTTAATGAGACAAATTTGGAAAGATGTTTTGGTTTCCTAATATGGAATATTAGGAAGCTTAAGGTATCAGGTGCATAAATTAGTAACACTATAAAAGCTACCTTGTAAATCCTTTATTGCCAGTGTAATTCTCCATTTTTCCCATTTTTTCCACAGTCTTCCTTGGAGTGTCTAAGTTTGGGAGCTTTGGATAATCACTGACTCAATTTGTCATCTAGGAATGGACTACGTGAAAGGACTTTTTTAAATATATGGATGTATTTACTGCAGACATCAACTGTGCTTGTATTTATATTTCATACCTTTTCCAAAATCTGCTATGACATTTTTAAATGGGCATGTGAATGTGTGAATAAAAACATACTGAATATAGAGTAGGATTAACTTTACTGAGAATAGCAGCTCTTTTGTGCAAAGACTGGTCTGTGCTTGCACGGTTCCAGCAATCCATGCCTGCTGCCTCCAGAGAATCTGAAAGAACTAATCATTACAAGACATCGCTTTAAAATGGCACGTTTTACATGGTAAGTATAGTAAAGCTAACATTTAAGACTGAAATGTACTCCTTTCACCCCAAAGAGTTATCCTATATTATATATGATAGCTCGATAACTTTCATTTACTCACTGAATACATAGGCTAAAGATCTGTTTTCTAAGCAGCTCCAGTAAACTACTGTGTGAGGTGTTTCAGCAAGAGAGGGAAGTGCTGGTGTGCCGCGGAAAGGGCAGTGATGTCTTTCTGGGAACAATATGCAGAATCCCAGTCACCCATTTTCAAGAGAGGGATTCAATCCTGAAGAGATGCACGGAAAAGGCTTTTTCTGAGACTTAAGAGGCATCTTAGAAAACAAACTCAAAAGCAAAACTGTTAGAAGATGGAGTATCTGGTTGCCTGTAACTGCAGAGAACTGTTCCAAAATGTCCAGGTTCCTAAATGTCTTTTTTTTTCCTTAATTGCTTTTTCACAAAAAGGCTATTGTCCATAGATTTATTGTAACAATGGATTTCAGCGCTTCCAAATCTTACTCCCTTCAGTGTTCAGTGACATTCAAGTAAATTGGTCCTTGTGGGAGAACAGAACCAGGCACCAGCTCAGTACTGCCAATGATGGGAGTGAGAAATTGAAGAAATCTCATTGAGAAAGCCAGTTTTACCTTTCAGAAATTGATGCAGCTAATGAATTTGTCATTTGATCTCTGCTAGCAATGCATTTATCAGTCCAACACTTTCACGTGTTTATAATACAAATGCACTGCAACAGAGCAGTTGTATTTTCAATTAAGAATACTATGATTACAGAGGTGATATCTAGAGCAACATTCCCAGGAGATGCTTCCAGGCGGCTTAAAATCAATAGAAATTATGAGTATTTTACATCTCTTCAGATTTGGTTTTGGTTTGTCTATATAACCCTTATCTTGTACCCCTGAAGAGCATGGGTGCTTTCACTGTGGGTAGATTTCTACGTTCCTTTTGCTGAGAAAATTAAGCACTGATCTGCTTCAGAAATCTGCTCAGTGGAGAATTGGTAAATATGCATGTAAACAACTGCCCTAGAGTATAAACTGAGCTATTTTCATGTTGTAGTGTGGTAGGTTAGAAGAAGAAATTAATTAAAAAAAGAGAGACTAGATTTCAGGTCAGAAATTGTTTTTCTTTTTCTGTCTGCTCAGAAACCCAGTTGAGTCCTCCTCTCCTGCCTGTCACTCTAGATTTAGATTATTTTTGCTAAATTCTGCTCTTAGTGAAGAAGTTATTAATCACTGACTGTACCTCTGATGAAATAATTCACTGGAATTGCCTGGGCTGGTTGGCATGGAGTTTATCTCTTGTATATCCATACAGGTTCTCTCAGTCCATCTTGCACTCTGTAGGGCTATTTGAAATTGATTCTTTCTGGTTTTATGTGTCTTCCATTATAAAGAACAGATTTTCTGTTGTCTTAGGGTATACTACATTCATTTTGAAGACACTTATCTATGCCAGGCACTGTTACATTGGACTCTTGGGTATGTCAGATAAACAATATGGCTCCCAATGTACAGAAAATCAGCTCACTTCTCTGTCACTTGACTTGCTCTCCTACCCTTTTCCCTCCTCATCCATTTAAAGTATGAGTTCATTGAGGGAGAGGAAATCTCTTAGGATTTTGGGAGAACAGCTTGCAGTATAATGAATCTTTATTGCAGGATGGGACTTCGAGCAATGTAGTAAATAGAAAATGAGAGGAGGATTCTTGTGGGATCACTTGAGTGGAGGGTCTTTTGAGAAATCAAGAAAAAGGCGAGAAAGAACAATATCTGTGGGATGGCAGTCCTTGAGATTTATTAAAAACATCCCAATACTTTCAGACTTGTTTGGGGTTAAATTTCGGATTAGCTAACTGGAAGAGTTGAAAACTATTTCATTACCCCAAATGCCATTTTAAACCAGACGAGTATCAATGAAAAAGTTGAATCCAAAATAATGCAGGAACCAGAGCAGGCTCAGAGGTAAAGAAAACACAGAATTTCACACCCCCGTGGATGAGCCATAACTGCTCCTTCTTCAAGAGGGGTGAGCAAGGATTTTTAGCTTACTCACAGCATCCTTTCCTTCGGCCATAGCAGTGGCAGGTCTCTGGCAGAGGCAAAGCAGGCAGCTGTCCCAGCAACTGCATACTTTGTCTATGTCTAGAGCTGGCTCTGCAAATCCCATTCCATTTGTTTCAGGGCTTGAATCATATACTATACCTGGCGCAAGGCCCATTCTATGCTTTGAAAGTGCTTTGGGGAAAAAAAAAAAAAGTGCTGCAAAACAAAATTGCCAGGTGTGAGCAATCAAAGCACAATTAAATCTATTATGAATGGAATGAATTATCTCCTTAAAAAAAATATTAGCTGTTGTGGAACGTGTCTCATTTAGCAATTAAAAAATGCATATGTTCAGGTGAGTCTTATTACTGCTTGGCTAACTCCTGTCATGTGCTTCTTCATACTTTCTTTTGCCAGAACTGGCTGTGTTGCAGAAAACAGTCTTCATCCAGATGTACATCAGTGAGTCACAGGCACGAGACTGCTTTATTCAGTATAGACAATGTCTAACTATGATAACAGCAAACTAATGGATACTTTTAAAACCAGAGAGATATAAATGCAGAATGCATAATGGTGAGAATTCAATGACATGAAATACACCTCTCAAAGGGAGGGCATTGAGGATTAAAGGTGAGACAGGCTCTGAAGTAGTACTTGGCTGAAGTCCAGATCATGTTTTCAAGACATGAATACAGAAAGGTTATTCTCTCTAACCAGTCTCACAGACACCTACATTTGGGATTCTGGAGTGCCCTGGGAGGTTGGACAGACACTGAGTTGCCTGGGGCTGAGCAGCTGGGCTCCCCAGCACTACTGTGATTCCTCTGCCAGGCAAGAGGTACAGGACCATGGGGGAGCCTGACCCATGCACCTAACCCATAGGGACGGGCAGTACAGAGTTAGCACAGAGCCCAGCAGCTGTGATCTTTTTTTAAGAACCCAGTGGTGACAGTGTATATCCTACACTTCTGGTGATTTGAGCACCAAATTAAAAAAAAAAAAAAAAAGGCTCTGTAGCTCTTGTTTCCTTGACTGTATGGTATTTCTTTCTTCAGCTGTTTAAGGACTCAGGGCTCCTTATTGAGGTGGTCTGAAAGTCCCCTCTGGACCCAGGGATCTCTTCTTGAGGCAATGCAGTGCCTGTATTTTATGCCCGGATTATGATTTGACTGAGATACCAGAAGAGCAAGCGTGACTTTAGGTGCAGTACACTAACGCTAACTAGGCTGTGCAAATAATTGACATTCCTTTGGATCTGACTGCCAAGTGTAACCGCTGCCTAATTGGGCCTGAGGTTTGTAACAGTGTTAACTTGTTACAGTACAAACATGGAAGCCAGAAGGTCTGATCTGGTAGCTGATCCCCTCAAACAAAATCAAAACATGTGCAGAAAGCCAGGGAGGCAGAATTTCCAGTATGATAATGGGGTCAAGACACATGGAAATCTGGTTCCTACTTGTGCAAGCTTTATTGGCCATAAACAATTAGAATCAAATTCCCATCTCAGCCAAAGGATAGCATTGTAATACCTCCCTAATGTATACTGAGGCTCTGGGCCAGTCCTGGAGGAGTTGAAAGAGTATCATGTGGCCCATATAGCCAAATCTTTTAGGGATGCAGAGGTCAAGTGAGCCTAATAGCAGACTGTACTCCCTTCACTCTCATGTAATTCTAGATCCTCTAACTTTCCCATGGTTCCTGCTAGAAGGTATCATCTCCTTTGCCAGAATGTGCTACTGCTTAGTAGCAGAGCAATGGGTTTTGTCTCTTTGCAAAATATCAGCTTCAGGCTCCTGCCAGTTCCAGACCAGAGCTGCAGTCTCTTGGCTCCTACAAGCACAAAAGGTACTGTATTAAACCAGGGTAGATTAAAAGGTTGTCTCTAGGTAAAATAACTACTTTGCTTGACTTTTGAACTGGGGAAAGCATCATGCCTGATAAACAGACACCACAACTCAGCTAATGAAAATGACAGGGATTGGGTAGCACTAGATCAGCAGATAAGCAGTCCTCCCTGACCCGGATCAAGCTGGGTGGTATTTGCAGAAGATGGTGACTACGTAATAATGTTATAGGCTGCAAGGGACCCCTGGGAATGCGAGATGAGAGATGTTTGTGGGAGAAAGAAGCACTAAATAAGTTGAATGACTCTAGGGCCATGTTTAAGGCAGTTCAGGTGTGAAAACAGTAAGTCCTCAAATATTAGATAGTTGATTCACAACAGTTTCGGTTTTCTTTTTGCTGTGACATGTTCTCTTTGCTTTATAGAAAGAAAATTTGGGGAGCTGAAGGGCTACATCCCCTCAGCTTCATTGGTCTTGCTTGTACATTGCTCATTCCTAACCTGCCCGTGATTTCCTCTGCATAATAATAACTGAGAGTATAAAATTAAGAGAGGTTTAACTTTCTCATGTCCTTGTATTGCATAGGTACAGCACAAGATCACAGAAAGAACTGAAATTGCTGTTCTGTCTGAACAGTAGCTATTCTGCAGGAAGGGTGACAACCTTGACTATCACCAGAGGCTGCTGCTCTGACTCACCGCTCACCACTGCACCACTGTACTGGTGAACATCTGAGCTGTTGGTATTAGAATTCAGAATTTTTTTACAACATATTTGTCTCTATTTTTCTTTCTCTGAGCATAGCTCAACAGTGCATCTTGTTAGCTATTTCAGCAGCTACTAGTCACTCTATCCATCCTCTTTTGGAAAGAAGCTGCACTCTTCCACTGTTGCTGGAAGGCTTAGTCTTGATCCTGGCAGCTGTTTTACACCTTTAGATGAGCAATCTTCTTGAATACTCACAAGACTATCCAGATAAGGTCTTTATATCTTGTTCTGACAGAATTTTTTCTTCCTGACTCCCTCCTTTGCAAAGTGTATTTCTGCATCACCTCTGAACTTCCTACTGGCAACTACTTCTTTGCTGAGAAGTGACATCCTTTCACGGTCTAACGCCCAGTATCATCTTGTTCCTGTCTTGTTTTCATGTAATCTACTTCTAACAGCTCCAGACATCTTGGCAGGAGGGCCGAAGCATACTCACTATCTGTATTTCTTGGCCTTTTTCTGATAAGACTTCGAGTTCCCCTGCTCCCTATGGACCCTTGAATGAACACTGAAGGGGAATGCAAAATCCTACTCTCTCCCTTGCTGTGTTCAAGTGCAACAGGAATGGCAGTTCCTGCGCTCCTGGGAATACAGACATGCTAAACTGCATAGCAAGAGGGTGGAAGGGTATGGGGCCAGCCCTGTCCTCTGTCAGCATCTCTGGCCAACATCTGGGCCAGTGTACATTGTACATTGCTCATTCCTAACATCCACGGGAGTCTAGCAATGAAGCTCCACAATTTCTTTTTCTTAGGATGTGTCTTAAAGACACATTTTGATACTTTAGGATGAATTCCTGCCCTGGCACATTTAATGTTGAAAAGCCAGTGGGAATTTAGGGTTAAGTTTCTTCTCTGGTTTCTTGTGAGTTCTCTGGCCAGACCTATGGCCAAAGTTAACACTTGTATCTCATGATATGACAAGAACATTATGCTCTTAGGTGACTGTCTACTGATAGATTATGCATTTATACCCTGGCAGAGCCATGAGCTGCTACTTTCTGACTCCTGAAGACTAATCCAGGTAGATGAACAGCTCTGTCACCTCATAGTAATCAGACCTGAGTTAGCAAAAAACCCCACATATCGGAATGTTCTGATATTTGGCCCCTTTTCATTTCTTTCTTTCTCAACATATTTCAGAAACATTTCAACCAAATCATTTGTCTTGGACAATTACACTGAGATAAGGCTACAAAAATGGGAAACTGAGGGAGAAAAAGGAAAACTTAAACATTAGCTAGTGATGTGTTCAGTTAGCTGTGCACATTTCTGGCTTATAGCATGATTGAAAAGAATTAATACATTGAGTATTGGTAGTAAGTGTGCAAATAGCTCACTAAAACAACTGTGGATTTTACACACCTTGTAGAAAGTTGTGTGACCATTTCAACCTTTGCTAAATACTTCATTAAGCGTTATGGAAAATAAAAATTTTATTTCCATTTGTAAGGTTTTTACGTCCTGGTGTTAAAAGGCCTTTCATTTCAGACAAGTCTTGCTCTCTGATTAAATCCTTTGGGTCAGGTAAAAGTATTAAAAGATTTTTCTGTCGTCACCTCACTGATGTTCAATCCCAGGTTCTTTACAACTCTGCACATTTTTAGAGGACAGTAACTTGCTGAAGGAATTCTTAGCAAGTTGATTTCAATCTGATTACAATTAACAATATGCTCCATTTCAGTTTCCCTCCTTCAAATGAGGTTGAATGATGGCAGTAGAAGTCAGAAACAGGATTTAAAATAAGCTGAGGTCTCTCTAGATTTCTGTAAATACAAGGTTCATTCATTTATGGTAGGCAGCATTTTTTTTATGTATCCTAACACTTTTCTGTTCATTTGGACCTGACAAGGTAAATGAGTAATAAAAATGAAACAGGAAAGGTAGATGCAAATAAAATGCAGTTGTCTAGATTTATTGAGCCCACTTGATAGTGTTGAAATTATTTTTTCTTATTTTTATAGCCATTCATTCTGTTCTGATAGTATATGCCAAACACCACATAAATGAATAAAGAAACAAACCTTTCTTATGTGTTAATGGAAGTGATGTACTCTAAAATCAGCGTATCTACTGCAACACAGAAAAATAGATGCTGATCAACTTGTTCTCTTCTCTGTGAATTGCATTTAAATATAAATATGGAATATAACAGCTTTTGGTTAAAATGGACAGTCCCACTAATTTAGAAGGTGGAAACACATGGGTAGCCCCACTAAAGACAAATAAGGAGCAGGCAGGTGAACCACCACAAGTGCTGGGGAGGTAGAGCACAGGCCAAGCCTGTTGGGGTATGCTCCCAGCAGCACACATGGCCACCAAACCTTCAGACTCTGGTGGTAGCAATGGGCCATAGGAGTGCTCTTCTGGGAGGCTTTGCCTTGCAGGTTACCTGGTGCAGGTGAGCTGTGGGGACTGACCCCAAGGAAAGAAGGCTGACTCTCAGCACTGGTTCCCTCCAGCATTTGCTGAGGACTGTCTGAAAAGTTCTTGAGAGTTACCACTAGGATTTGGGAAGGCTGCAGAAAGAGGTGCCTGACACACAACTCCTGAGAAGGCTATCGGCAGCCTACATCTGTGCTGCTCTGCATGAACTGTGATGGGGAAAGGTCTGAGGAATCCCCATTTGGAGAGCCTGGACTGAAGCAGAAAGGTGAAAGGATGGGAGACAAGATACGGAGACATAAAAGAGCACACATTCCTTTCTCCAACAATTTGCTAGGTATTTGTGCCTCCTCATGCACCACAGCTGAGGTGTTTCTTGCCTGGAGCAGCTGTAGCCTCACCTGCCCTCTGCAACCTGGGAAAGGAGCAGTGAGTGAGCTCCATCAGTCACTCCATCCCCCTTAAAGCAGAGATTTCTACCCTTGTGGAGCCTGACACAACCAGCAAAATCTAAAGCCAAGGTCTCCTGCAGAGAAACTTTAGGCTGAACGCTCAACTTGCAGGACTGACATTATTGAACCTACAGTAACTTGTACCAGGTAAGCTTTTGGCTAATGGTATTTCATGCTGTCTTAAAAGTAAGGATTATGGTGTGGCTTTAGGTTTTGTTCCTCACCCCATTTATTTAGTGTGACTGGGAGTACTGAGAAAAATCTGAGGTAGAGATATTTTAAGTGTTTTAAGTATTGCAGCCTTAGAACAATAACTCTACAGTGAAGCATCATTGGTGTGAAATACTCTGATATGTTAATTTAGATGTAAAGTTGTGTTAGAATTTGGGTGCCTAAGGTTAGGATGATGTGCAGAACCTTGGGTAAAATCTGTGCTTTTGATACTGAAGTGTTGATGGCAGATTGAGAATATTTCTCTTGTGGTAAATGTCAGACACGAAGGTTTTAATTGTGTAATATACTTTGGACCTGCCCCCCCCCCCCCCCCAACCCATTTATGTGCTTTTTTCACTCTTTATGGAAGCTATGTTTGTGTCATAGAGTTGGCAAGGAAACCTCTGTATTTAACAAGATAGACGCAGCATTGGTGTTTCTGTCCTGTGGCCCTGAAGCACTTTGGGTGTGTGCAAATGCTAAATGAGCTACATGAAACACTTTCAGATATTCACTGCAGTGAACAGGCTGCAACCATGGTCTTTGGGCCAAATTAGCACTGGTGTGTTGGCCCGTGAATGAGTACATTGCTGCTGTTAAAAATGAATGCAATATGGTGTGTTTACCTATTTTTCAACTATAAGAGCATTTTATAAGCACTAAGGGGGAAATTATGGCCATTTCTGTATGATAGTATAGCAGAGTATGCCTCATTCTTGTACTTCACAAACGAGATGCATTCTCCAAATACTGCCTGTGATATTGTAAGAGGGGTGCTTTGTTTTTCCAATCTCCACCATCCTGGTGAACAAAAGGCTTTGAAATTCCAGCACTAATGCAAAGAAGGTAAATATTAGGACCCTAAATTATGAGCACCTTCTGACCTGTTATTTTACAGGAATGAGGCACAGCAATAAATGTGTAATAGACACTCAACAGTGCATTACTTGGGTACTGCTGCCAATGCTGAAGGTAAATGGTTTACTGCCCTAATCTTCTTCCCCCTTATTGTTCAGGGGTAAAGAAAAATCATGCTTGAAGGAATATCAGATCTGCCTTTTATCATGTACTGTGAATAGACTGTGGGCTATACAGTTTATCTCCCTCTATGCTAGATTATCTGCCCTCCAATGCTGTTTGGCCACTGCACTTTATATCCCTTTTTCTCTTCCTTCAGCTTCTCACCTAATCAAGTCTCACAGACAATCTAAACAGAAAACAAGGCACAAAGAATCAGTTAAAGAAGGTATCACAAGTTTTATGGTAATGCAAGACTGAAACAGGTACTTTAAGCCATAGGGATGTGTTCCCTATTATCATGGTCTACAATCCATTTAACCAACTGATCAGGATTTCACTTCAAATTCATTTTAGTTTTAGTCTTTAGCACCATTTTTATGGTCACAAATAGTCCTTCAATTGCAAGACTAAATGTATACTTGGTCAGTTCACGCTAATCTGTTTTTATACCTGTGCTGCCCTGTAGCTTAAAGCATTTATCTCCCTCTCTGCTTGTTCATATCTTTCGTCTACTTATAAAGAACAAGGTGGGGGCAGGGGGGAGACAGCCAGAAAAGTTACTGGGGAATGTGAGGTTTAACAAGGACTCTCCAGATACTTGAGGTGTTTGGTGAATTTGGAGAGTGACCTTTTTTTCTCCTTTGTCATCCTGCGAGTGTTGCCTTAAGTCAGTTATATCCACTGATTTGTGAGATTTGGTTCTGTGAAAAAGGAATCGTAGAAATCCAACTGAGGGAGATGTCAGGACAACCTGCAAGAGCACCCTAACACCTCATGGGGTGAGCTCAGAGGGGACTGAGCAGGTCAGGACGGAGTGCTGGGACGAAGGGGCTGACCAAGGGTTGTGTGAGGTGAAAAGCACTTTTGTTCTGTTTCTAGCTTGAAGACTGATCTCTTCTATTTGAACTCTGGATGTTTGCTGTTGTCACTAAAGCAGTTTCATAATTTCAGTAAAGATTGGATAGTTATTTTGGTAGTTTTTTAAGGAGGGCTTGCTGACTGCTGCTGTTGGCACCCTCCTTCCTGTGTTCTCCAGATGAATGGTGTAAAAGTTTGTTTACTGCTCCCAACTTCAGAGTGCCCCTATCACCACAGTAACAATGCAATGAGATTTTTAAATGCATCATCTCTCCCGGTAAAGATGACAGCACTGAGCCAAAGAGACCCAGGCTGAAAGCCTGGTGTCAGAGCCAGGGTGGGAGCCAAGATCTTCCTGCCCCTGAATTCTGTGTGCAATGCCGATGTGCTCCCTTCCCCAGGTGTCTCTGGTTTTGCCATGCTTTGCAGGCAGGCCTGGGGAGGTGGCAGTGAAATGAAAAAAGCTTCATCAGAAATCCTTCCTCTTAAACACTAACATGCTCCCTGTATAACAAGGCTGCATGCTCCCCCAGAAGAGAAGAATCCATCCCTTGTCTTACGCTAAGGCGCTTCCAAGGAAGAAGCCTGGTCTGTGGCAGAAATGCATGTCTTGTAAATGTCAAATCACTGGAAGATTTGTATTTTGCTGTGTCGTCTGTAGCACAGGCAACAACTATTTTTCATTCAAGTAATACATCTCAGCTGGGGAGCTGATAAGGAGATGAGATTAATTTTTTATTTTTTTTTCTACCTTGCAGATTCTTTCTGTGTGATTTAATCCCTTCCATTCCTAAGTAAAAGCTTTGATCTTCTCATGTATTCTCATGAGCTGCACAAAATAATCTCAAATAAATTTTTGGTGTTGTGACCTTCTTTGTTAGTGTTGAGTTCTCTGCCTTTGCTGGTCAAGTCCTCTGGGGCAGGTTCAAAATTCTGGCGGTGGATGGTTGTACTTGTTTGCTCTGAGTGGTCTCATTGACTGCTGGACTCAGGGACACAACCTCCTTTCCGTTGGTGCCTGTGATTTATTTATTTATTTTTTATGGCTGCTCTCTGATCTTCATTATGGCTTATTTTTAATAGCATGCTTGGTCCTCTTGCAGGTGTTTTTATAGTGCTACAATCAAGTAACCTTCTTGCCTCTTGTAGGCTGAATCCAGTACTGAGGTGTTCACAGATGAAAATGTTCAACTTTGCATGCTGGGGAAATAGCATTTTTGTGAAATCAGAGTGAACAGGAATCTTCATTAAACAAAATTTAAACTAAAACTTGCCTCCTCTAAAGCAGCCTGAAATATGCTGGCTGGGGTTATGGGATCTTGATCAGGGATTTTTAAGATTTCCTCTCAATACTAAATGAATATGGGTCACTGTAAGGTCTTTTTAGGAAGAGGTTGAAGCCTCTGGCTTTCCAAATAGATGCTTCTTATAAACTGAAATTCATATGAAAAAGTTACAGTGAGAAGAGTGTAAAAAGGCACAGTGATGGACAGTGATTACACTATACTGGAAGACCTATTGATTGGGCAGTGCATCCAGTTCAGTATGTTTAATCATTTTCCACTTTGTGCAGGCTGCTTTATAGCCCTGAGTTGGCATGGTTCTTGCCTGCGCATGTGGGTAATGGAATAAAAGCAAAGGGCTCTGAGGGATTCTTGAAGTACTACAAGTAATAATCTGTGCTGGGTAGGTGTGTACAGCTTGGTAGCGGGGTTTTTTAATTGTCATTTTATTTTGCAGCATCAGGCACTTAAAAACTGTGCCTGGAACCACACCATTCTCATCCCTGTTGTAAAACATGACTGTCATCTGTCTATTAGTAGTAATGGCAGTGCCTTAGCAGATCTGCCTCCTGGATTAAGGAGGAGGCATATCTGGAGTGTGCAGTAGATGATCCAGTTTTGTTTTTGTGCTTTAGTATCATCACTGGTGTGACTGCAGGAATGGTCAAGACGACTGTATTTCTCCCAGTTGTGTGCTTTTTAGCCAACTCTTACCAGTGCAGCTGCAGCATTTATTCATTCTCATTCCAACCTTGTCTCCTTCAATATCTTTTTAATTGGATGCACAACACCTTCTCTGCTAGGGCAAAATGCCACAAGCGGACAAGGTGCTCACTTGTGAGGAAAGCAGCCTGATCTGCAAATCACTTTCTTCAACCCCACATAGATTTTTTTTTTTTTTCTCTTCATTCTCTCAGTTGGAAAGATAAGGCTTACTGCTAGTATTACAGAGTGCAAGCAGCTCTGGCTTAGGATTATTTTTAGGAAGAACTTTTAAAAGTGTATTTTAGAAAGAATCCAGTGGCAGTTGGATGTGTGTATAAGCACTTGTACATATTTACAATGTACCCAAGCCTGATACTTGAATAGATGCAGAGCTAGGATGGTTTCCTTCTTGGAAACCACAAGAAGCTAAGGGTGGCTGTCTGGGAGCCACAGATAAGGAAGGAAAGTGAGTGCCTTAGAAAGCAGAGCTGAAAGCTGCACCTACAGAACGGAGACCTGGAGTGTAGTGTTCCCATCGCTGAACCCTGGGGCCAGATGCTCTCCTGGGCTGCCCGATGGCTATGAGCTTGGAACTGTCACCCGTAAGCTCTTAGATGCTGGGCTAGGGGAGCTGCAGTTGCTGAGCTTATTCATGTAAGTGCTGAATGTTTTGTTTTAAATTACATGCTTAAAATGTCCATTTGTTCCCATTTGAATATACTCCATTCAAACTTGCCAAGATTTATGTTCTAAAACGGGAACTCATGTCCCATTCTTTACAATCACTGTATTAGCACTCAAATAGTCTTGCTACCCAGCTGGAGAGTCCTTTGAACAATCAGAGCACCTAAATATGGGAGATCCATATCAAGAATGCTGTTTATAATGCGGAACTTAAAGTCCAAACAGTGCTTCTGAGAATGGGAGCAAAAGATACAAAGATCAAAAAAAAATAAAATGCACTGTTTCTCTCCACATCAAAGCAAGCATGTAACTTCAAATGTGAAGAACTACACAGAAAGAACTGCAATACTGTATTTATCTAATGAAGACTGAAGTAACTCACGAGCTTTTAATGGTGTAGCATCAAATACCAAATATTAACTCATTATGCAATGACTCTTCTGCAGATCTGAATCTTCTGCTGGTGTAGTACTAATCAAGAAACTCCCATGTCCTACCTGCACCTGCTATATTTGAATTAGATAACCACTTTATGGAGGTGCCTCATAGTTTTCTATATGCTTAATTCATGTTGTCCTTTTAGGCTGGGAAAGAGTTCTCCATCATCCCCATTTTACAGATGAAAACTGAGGCCTGAAAAAGTTAAAGGTCAGATCCATACGGTCATTCGAATCTTGAATCCCCTCTGAGATGTTTGCAGTATCTATTTGTGTTTCAGTTGTCTTCGAGAGGTAAAGTAAATTTCTTAAACTTGTCTGTTTCAAGAATTTTCCTGTAAAGCTGTTTCCAGCTTGGGTACAAAGCTGCCTCCTCTTGGTTTCTTTAACCTTTGCCTTTCGGCCCTGTAAGGAGGAGTCTGTGTGGTGTACCCTCGGCATCAGCAGCTTTCTGCCAGCCGCCACTGCTGTGCTCCTCCTCCTCCTGCCTGGCTGCAGCCTGTGTTACCGTCAGTGACTGGGCAGCAAAAAATGGCTCAGGTTTTCCCATGTGGAAGAAGACTCTTTGCTTCGTTACATCCCTCTAAATGCCTCCTCTAGTGGTCCATGCAAGAAGAAAAGGATCTGAAAGTCTCTTTGATTGATATCTCAATCTGTCTTTCGATTTCTCCTGCTGCCTGTTTCACCTAGCTTCTGTCACTGATAATTTGCTTTTAAATGTAATGGATAAGCTCTGAACCATCCATCTCCTCCTTTAACCACAACTTCTTTCAGTGCATTAATGACTGAAAAGTTACATTTTCATTTAATGTGAATTTGCAAAGAAACCTTTAGATAATAGGCAGCTCTAATATTCTGACATCGCTGAAGCTATTAGAAGAATAAATCAAAAGAAAATTCTCCTGCTGCTGCCCGCACAAAACGGGGAGAAGGATAGAGCAGAGGTCCCAATACTGTGATGCTATGCAACAGCAATTACCATAAGCTGAAAAGGGCATAGAAATGGTAGTTAGAGTTGGGCTTCTCTCTCTGAAGCTGAGAGATGTCAGGAAGAGAGGGGGAAAACCCCACTATTGAAACTGAAGGCATGTTAATTGCCTTCATCTCGCACAATGTTTTTTATTCCTTATTGGCTGACCTTTTTTAATACACAGGAAAACATGAGAATAAATCAATGATATTACCTGTAGAAACTGCAGTAACTGTTTTGATCTGAATGCAGTTGAGTCCACTCACGCTGCTGGTGGATTTAGCTCTTAAAGCTACTGCTACTTTGCTTGCAAGAATGTATGCGGTGATGCTTGTCCAGTATCCCTAAGTGATATTAAGAGCCTGTATCTGGGCAATGAGTAGCACTGATTTTGTGGGGATTATTTATACTTGGGGACAAGTTAAGGACAAGTCTGTGTATCTGGATCCCTCTTCATGAGGGGTCTATGCCACCATGCTGTGGAGAGGCAATAGTGATGGGAGAAAAACAGTCACAAATGAGTTTTGAAGTCATTTGTGAAACAGGGAAGAAGCAAGCAGCATCATAAGCCATTTTGATTTGGCTAAGGGATGTTCTGCTTTGGAACGTGTCCCTGCTTCTTGGCTGAATTAAACTACTCATTTCAGAAATGGTTTTTCTGCTCCTGGAGCAAGAACTTCATTCTCTTGCTCTATGTTTCTCTGTCCTCTTTGTCTTAAGGCAAATAACTTGCATGTACTCTGTTGGCTTTGACAGAAGCCCCTCAAAGAACTTGGAGAAGTCACTTAACCATTCTTGGCCTTGCCTTTAAGAAGGCAGTAATCTTGCAGGAGCCACAGAGGGTTTCTGAGACATGGTTGACATCTAGAAGTGCAAATGTTCCTTTGTTGGCCAAACAAACCTACACAGTGCAGAGGCAGAAAGTAATGATTTCAGATTTCTCTCTCTCTCTGCTATGCTTCTGCTCTTTGTTCAAGGAAGGGTAGGCAAAAAAAAGGCATGCTTTATATTTCCTTTACATTACAACTCCAATACAACATTTACAATTTTAATGCTGATCTAGTGGCTTTTTTATGTGACTGATATTCAAGTACTTTAATGATTACTCGCATCACTCATTATGCAGGTAAGAAATGTAACTACCTTCACAGTGCAGATAATGCTGTACAGCTGACGAGGCTCCAGAATCATTAGTAACATGACCTTCCTGTCTGATTCGTACTTATGAATCTAATAATAAATAATCACATGTGGAACAGTCAATAGAGAAATAATGTAACACACTTCTTTCAGTACCCTAATTCAGCAGAATAAACTATGAGAAGCATTTCAGTAATTTACTATAGTAAGTGCTCTCAGCAGCTTCTGTATTTCAGCTGTTTGGTGCTCCAGCATGAAGATAATTATCTTGGTAATTAGTTATATTGTTATTTAATAGACCCTAGACAATATTCTATTTTTTGAAGGAACAGGCCTTTCCTTCTATATCTTCCTCCCCCATTACAAAAAATGTTTATCTATAAATCTTTCCCCTTGCCAAATCTTTTTTTTTTTCTGTCTACTACTTTCTCCAAAAGGATCCCAGTTATTGAAAGACAGCTTCTGCTTAGCAGCTGCATTGATGGAGCTGCAGGAGACTCCCTGTTCTTGTGTCTGCCTGAGAAAGCCGCAGGAACCTCTCCTGAACAAGCGGGGCTGGCAAGGGAATGCAGCTGAGGGGAGAGGACTGAGACCACAGAACTGTCCTCTAAAACCTGGGCTGCTTGGGAAATAGCTAAAGTGAAAAGGTTGGTGAAATGGACTGGCATTAAGGAGAATAGTGCACCTTGGTCTCTGAAGTTTGATGAAAATTAATCTTTGTTACAGTTGCATGACCTTAGACAGGGATTTTTCAACTCTTCCTGGAGTGGTGAAAAACAACAGTCTGAGGGTAGAACCCAGGATGAGAAAGAATGAACTACTTCCTGGGAGGACTTGAGATTTGGTAGTTTAAATAAGCGATTAATCTCCCAAAAGTTGCTGGAGGGGAAAATGTCTGACGTCTGCAGAATGTCAGCTCAAGTCGCTATTTGGGGAGGGGAAGGGGTGAAGCTGTTGATGGAGCATGAGGAGAATCCCTTCAGAAGATGAAGGAGTGGCAAACACCTGAGAAAAAGATGTAAGGCTAGGGAGAAGTGGGGAAAGAGCCTGGGGACTTCTGAATTTGAGTGTAGGTGGCTATGACCTTAATAAAAAGGCACTTCCCCCAGTGTCACCCTTGCTCTCAAAGTGATTTTGATTCCTCCTGTTTAAGAGGAACAGACTGTCGTCTCTCTTTTTTTTTTTTCTGTCTCACATCACTCCCTCTGTGGTATTATTTCTTACAGCCTTAGCAGGAACCAGCTTGTTTGCATATACCTCTTGTAACAAACAACATTAGCTTCTAGTTTATTTAATGCCTCCAGATTTTGTGCTTTCTGGGTACTGGCCTTGTTGTAGTTGTCCTTTCAAACAACGCTGGTTCTAAGATGCCAGGCTTTTCTCTAATTCCTTGACTGTACAGAAGATGGTCTTTTTTTTTTTTTTTTAAATTCACTTAGTGACTCAAACTCCACAAAGTACCATTCCTACTTCTCACCAGCTGGTGGTCCATATGCTGCTTCATCTCTGCTCTTGTAAATACAAGTTTGAAGTCATGCTCACAGATCAGAGTTTTGGTGGTTAATATGGCAATATGTTAAAATGTCAAATGATGCAGAATGAGTGAGTCGGGGCGGGGTGTGGGGGGAAGGCAGTATTCTGCACATTTATAAAACTTTCCTTCTAAGGGGCTCCCAGTGGTTAGCAGACATCAGGGGATTTCTGCAAGACTGATAGGGTCAGCACAGGGCTGGGATTTGGCATCCAGAGCATCTTGAGAGAAGCATCTGTGAGAGGCAGTGGCTCCCAATGTTGTCTACCAACATGTTTAAGCTCTAAATTAGGAACAAAAAATACAGTCTGGCACATTGCCCATGAAAGATTGCCAGCTTCTAGCTGAAACTCTTCATTACTCTAGAAAGGGTGGTAAGTGTTCCCCTGAGGAGGTGGAATTTTGTGACTTTGACAGTGCTTCAGAGAGAATCCTAATGGCTGTGGTTGTAACCCATGTCTGTAGAGCAAGACTATCAGATCCTTCAAAGCTTTAGCCCTCAGTCCATGTTTTCAACTCAGTAATGGCAGCACCTTCACCACCTGCATTTCAAGCAGATGTACAATCTCTGACCTGTTATACTTCCTCTTTCCATTGCATAATTGCCCTTAATTTTGGCAATCAGGGAGTGACTCTGCAAGCCAATCACCTAATTTCTAGTGCTGAAGAAAATAGGGTAAGAATAGAAAATACAACTAATAGCTTTCTGCAAAAGAGCTGCCACTAGTAAAGGGATAACAGGTTTTGGTGATTTTACTGATTCTACTGTTAATAAGAATGCCTTCTGCTGTTGTGCAAATTGTAGTTAACGAGTCTCCAGTTCAGTGGCTCATAGCAAAGGTATAAGCAAACAAGTTTGAAGTGGATTTGGAAAACCTTAAATAACTTAGTTGCTTTGTCCCATGAATCCATGCTGCAGGTGTATGCCAGCTATGGTTCCAATTAATGCAGACTTGTAGCAGGCAACACTCTAAATATGAGTGACAGGAGTATCATGCGAGTGGTTTGTTTTTCACATGAATGTAAAAAAGTATAAATAACATTGCCTTTTAGATAAAAGAATATGTTGTTTTCTCAAGTCTCTTTCTGATTCCATTAATCTCTCTGCAAAACTGTAGTTAACTGTTTTCAGCTTCTGTGTGGTCTGTGCAAACCAATATGTAATGTAACTAATCTATGCATAATGAGGTAGATAACACTCAAAAAAGGACTTGTAGTTCTGGGAAAAATTGGAGTCCTCTAAGGATGCAGTAATGGATTCATTCAGTTACTTAGAATTCAGCATGCAACCATACCTATGCCTATTGATATCTTAAGATGCCTTCCCAATGTTGTGTATATAAAGGTGATGGGATGGTCTACAAATCCAGGCTAGCAATTTAATAAGAACTGTGTGCTCTGCGTGCCATGACAATTAGTAGTTCAGTGCTATAGGAACCTTAAGATGAAAATCCTGGTAAACTTTGTTTTTACTATACCATAGGATTTGGACAACTCTTCAGTGGATGGAGATGAGAATGCAAAGTAACTGTAAAGCTGCAGTACAGTCCACATTGTATTACCACCAAAGAATTCATTAGAATTTTACTGCCAAAACTGTAACTGAAACCTTACACGTTCCCTGAAACCAAGTGACATGTAGCTATTGTTGTTTATTTGCTACATGTTCCTAGGTTATAAGAAAAGTTGTTTTCCACAGTGGGCCATGGGAGGGTTATAACCGTATTAAAAAAAATGCTTTTCAATGAGAATAAATGTTCCTCAAATCAAATCAATATTAAGCGAAACTGGCTAGATTGGCATTATTTTTCTCAAATGGCTCCAAGTGCACTGTGTGCTGGAATTAATAGGACATCTCTCTCAAATGTTTCTTCTTTTACATTTAGATGATATTCAGTCCTGGTTTGTAAAGAAAACCCTCCAGAAGTTCACAGCATGTGAAACCCATCAGTTCTAGTAACTGAGTCTGCTGAGGCTTTGTCAATTAGAAAGCATAACACAGTTAAAGGAAAGCAAGTTGAAGTCTACAGTTACTGTAAAAATCTGCATTAGCAGCTTTGTCAAGGTGGAGAAAAAAAAGACCTGTTCCTGTTGTGGGAAGTTACCTTTTTGCATCATATGCAATAGACAAGACAGCTTTACTCCTCTAAACTGACATTTGTTAGCAGACTAGCTGTTTAGTGCTATAATTTCATGTACTTTTAATTTCTCAGGAAAAAAAAATCATGACTCTTAGGTTGTGATTTCTCTTGTAGATTGAGAAGGAGGGAGGGGGAAAGGGGGCGGGGGGTGGGGTGGGGGGAGTTGCTTTGTTACCAAACAGTATAGGTCAGCTAAATTTGGCCCAAAGAAACTCATGTCAGTGTTCTCTATCTATGACTCATTTCTTCCTTTTCCTGCCCATATGCTCTGTTGCCAGAGCTACCTTTTGAGTTATACAAAGGGCTAATTAACCTTCTTCATGGAAAAGTCAAGACTCTTGAATTTGGTCTTTCCTTCACATGGGACTGGTGAGGACTGTGTATCTCCTAGAGCCTTCCTGCTCTTTGTTCCTCTAGTAGTGAAAGAGTTTAATAAAGAACATTTGATATCAAGACAAGACACAAACTGGTGGCATCTTGTGAAAAAATAAAATGGGACCAAAGAAACATGAAAGCATGCTTCAGGAGACTCCACAACTGGGAATGTCATTTTAGCAAGGGGTCTCCTGCACCTACCACAGCAGTTCCAGCTGCAGGGCAAGAGTACTGTTTTGCCTTCCACAAGTGGGAAAATGGAAGCAAAGTGAATGACAGGACTTTCTATCAGCCCTCTTCCCCTGCTCCATGCCCCCTGCTCCAGCTTGCCAGATATCTAGGGGCTCCAGAGAAAAGACTGTCATTAACTAGGCTATCCTAGACTACATGTCAAAGCGTGGGCTGGAAATCTACTCAGAAGCCTGCTTCTCATGCCCATTTCACTTGGTAGCATTGGTACAGTAAGGACAGGGATAAGCCAGGAAGATTTTGCTCTTCCTAAAGGCTTATGAGGGGTCAGAAATGAAGTGGAACTGCTGATGCTCAGATTTGGCAGGGTTCTGCTGCTGATGTGGGTTGAGAAACCAGACGCCTCACTGCGTGGCTCTGCCTGGCACTGTGCAAGGCTGCAAGAAGATGGCAGAGTGGGGGTCCTAGGGCCAGCTGCTGTGCATATTTGGGTAAAAATAAGCCAGGCCAGTAATGCACCCCTTTTAGCAAAAGCCTATCTATGAATTCAGCACTGGAAAGATGTAGGACTGAAGGCCCATTTGGACTTGTGTAAAAACTTCTTGCTCTGTTTTTTTGACTAGAACAATCAAATTTTCCTCTGTGTTGAGCTATGCTACTGCTTTCCAAGTAATTTACTTAAATATCATTCCTGCTCTGTCTTTCACCACTCTACTTGCATTGCTTTGGGCTAGTTTGCTGGGTTTCTCATTTTTATCCAGCCTTCAGAGTATTTGACTCACTTGATCTTTCACTATTTAATTGTTGGTGTCTCATCAATCTAAATCAGAATGCAAATACAAATAAAAGCATCATTGCTACTCACAAGCTGAGAGTCAAAACTAAGCATACAATTTATTTTGAATTCAAATAGAACTGTTTCAGTGCTATAGATTGTTTGTATGCAGTTTAAAAATCTTTATTTCTCTATAGAAAGCAGCACTTTCCCCATCATGAAGGATGTGCCTCTGTCAATGAATGTACTGTTACTAGTTCCCCACTGAGTTGTTAAGAATATTGGGTAGAGCTGCAAAACGTTTATTTTTCAGCCACTCATGGATCTGCATTAAGTCTTGGAACATATTTGGTACGTCAGTCTGGACTGTTTCTGATTAACTCCCTGGAAATACTACTTCTTTGTTACAGGACAGAGATAGGATTCATACCGTGAGGAAATAATATCTCAAAGGGCAAGTGACCCAGCAGTTACAAGCTTAAACATGCCTGTGTAAAGTCATTTGCATGCATTTAGTGCTACTTAAATGTCATTTCAAGCACCTACACCTGTAGGACTTCTTGGCAGTAAGACCAGTTATACAGATACATAGACAATTTCTTTCCCTGTCTGTAGACTACTCTGTACAGGTGAAGCATTGAGAACTGGGTTAATTTGTGCAGTACCTTGGTTAAGCCAGCATCCCCGAGTTAAACAGCAGCACAAAGATTTAACACTTTGTAAACAGAAACACGCAGAAAAGAGGAGTGCTGATTGTTTATCTCTTCAAATTGCCTACTGCAAGAATGAGCTCTTGGGGGGTGGCCAGGGAAAAGATTAAGTTGCCATTCATCGCTGGGAATTCCAGTATAGCTCTTGGAAGGCCTTAAAAATAGAGCAGCTCCTTAAACTGATCCTCTTGTCTAAATGGCAGTTACAGCTAACAGAAAAATAAAATTAGCTCATTTGTTTGATCTGATTTGTACTGAAACGTCAAAGTTAAAGCCCTTTGCTCTAACATGGATGTGAAACTTGGTCTTGTTGAACAGAGGGCAGCAGTTTGGGGCTGTTGTCATGAGAGTTTCTTGTGAACATGAGGGTCTTTGTAGCACAGCAGGGAGTCCCTGAAGAGCTCAGTGCCTTCCAGAAAAAGTTTGAAGCTCCTCTTTTCTTCTAGGACACCCTCCTCCTCTTCCTCCTCCTCCTTTTAAAGATGGGTAAAATCAAGGTGCAAAATTTGCATTTTGCTCCGAGTAGCTGAAATGGCATTTGTGTAGTCGTGATGTCCTGGTATAACACGTAAGTCAGTTAACTACTCCTTTACCAACAATATTCCTCTCAAATACCGTTTGCCCTCCTGGGCAACTCTGCTGCATGAGGTGTATGTATGTTCTCTTGCACACAGCCTTTCAGTTATGATTTTGCTGACATGGTGGCAGTTGGATAAGTTCAGGATGAAAGCTAGATTTCTCAATGTTTTACAGAGCTTTGCAAATGCATATATGAAGAAAGTCACACTCTAAGAGGCAATATTACTGCATGAGATACGGAGGCCCTTTTTACCCTAGGATAAACATTACTACAAACCAAGCAATGAGCAGTGACTCTGTGCACTGTTCAATGAGGTGGATCATGTTACTCCTGGAAGAGTTGAATAACAAGAGTTGTGCAGTTCATGTGAGCGGTAGAATGGTCACGCACATAAAAGAAATCCAACAAGGAGCTACAGGCACTTATGATCTTGCTATCCCGCTCGAGGGCTTTGTAAATTATACGACCCTCATATTCATGAATTCAAAAAAAAAAAAGATTATAGCTCACTATCTAGTGCCTATTTTTCAGCACATTGTACTTCATGCTAAGCTGGCTCTAGGTCATTACTAAATATTAAGACAATTCAGCCCCTTCAATTTTTTTAATGTGAAAAACTTAATAATTTTGATATATTTCAGATGCTTTTGATTTTTAAAGAACATTGAATCAAATGTGATGATACAGAGTTTTTATTTGAATGCATTCTAAAGTCACTTGTGTGTAAATCAAGAATTGATTGGTAAATTAAATTGCCTAAGCCATGCCAGCAGCAGTGGAGCTGGCAATTGCAAATGCCTGTAATAGTGTTGCAGACAAGTTATCTCCTTCCTTTCATCAGTCTGTGTGCTGTAGCAGCAGCAAGCATTCAAATTGTACTTGATTTTACCACAGAGCACAGCCAAGTGTGGTTCACAAACTATACTGCCCTTGAACCATCTGGGGTTTGCAGCTTGGAACCTCTTATGTTCTTCAGCTTATAAGATTGTTTTGTTACTGCTGCAGTTGTTGCCACTGCCTGCTTTGTGTCGCTGCTTTCACTGTTCTGCACATATCCCCCAACAGCTTTGGTCAAAGCACTTACATAAACTGAAGCCTAGTCACTATTACCAATAAAGGGGATGCAGAGAGCATCCAATTTTCCCACCTTTGAATTTTCTCACCATCAAGGGTCATTGCATGGTTTGGCAGGGGCAACCCAACAATAAAAAAAGAAACTGTCCTGGAAGCTCTACTCCCTATGCTACAAAGTTTTGAACTAATCACAAACACTATAAGAAAAGGACCTTGTTTTTTTTTTTCTGAAATATTTGTCAAAAATCCCCCCCTCCTTTTTTTCCTGAGCAGTTATAGTATTGCTTAGTGATGCACTTTGCCTTGCAAGAAAGGGGTAGGCAGAGCATTATTTGTAAGCTTGGTATCACCTAGGTCCAGCCTCTTCCCCATGACTCACTGCAGCTCCCGGTTGATGGCATGGCTCATCTCCTCCTACCTACTTCCCTGGTCTCTTCAGATGTTTGCTCAGCTCCCACTTGTCCCTGCAGGCCACTTTACACAGCTATACCTAGTTTCATTCAACTTGAATTGTTTCTGCCCCCTGCTCCTGTCATGTTTCTTGTTTGCCGGACACTTTTACTCCACTCAGTTTTTATCTAGAACTAAAAAGATACTATAACGCAGCACCTGTTACAGCAGGTGACTGGAGGTGACTCGTTCTATACTGGCATCACTGCCTTTTAGATCATTTTTCCAAGCAGCAGACAGCAGTTCAGGGCACAGGGTTGTAGGACAACATAACAGTAACACTCCTGCCTCAGCTGATGTAGCGCTGACTTGACTGACTAGCACAGGTAACACTAATAGTGGAAATTAAGTGTGATGGACTTTAGTATGAGCTACACAAGCATACTGTGCCCCTGACAGCATTAATAAAATTCTCAGAGGTGCTAGTATAGGTAGATCAGCATGGCTCTCCGCCCCAAACGATCCCAGTTCCAGGGCTGTAGTTCCCCTGGGGTCTGTGAATATATCCTCATGTGTCCATTGCTCCCATCCCTATGGTTGACAACCACCAAACTTAAAGCTGAGTGTAGTCTCGGGGGGAGAGATGTGTAGTTTACCTGTGCTACAGTCACACCTTGGATGGCAGCATGAACTAACCAGATGTGCTGATAACAGCACCGCAGGGCTGTCACTGCTGCTGGGACTGCCTGGGAGATTAAAACAACTTGCAAAGCAGAGAAAAATGAAAACCTGCTTTACCTGTTTGAATATAAGTTAGGCAGCTCTCTTTTCCTTTTCCTTTTCTTCCTCCCTCTTTCAAAATGGACCCAAAGTTCACCCAGCTAGGTGACTTTTCTACCATAACCTCTAATGACCCCAAACTCACGGCCCTTTCATGCCAGCATTTCCCTATGCTCTATTACTTCCGAGCCTGCCCTGTGCCATCTCTTTGCCTGTGTCCTCAGCTGGGGTTTCAAGTCCCAGCATCAGCTAGAGCCTGCAGATGCTGGAGCTGCTGCCTGCGCAGCCCTGCTGCTGTCCTGTGGCATTGTGCCTCTGTACAAGGCAGTGGCTCCCAGCTTATCAGCTATGGATGTGAAGACAAGACCGAGGGTAAAGTAAACCATGTTTGTTGGTTAACTTTCCGGACAAAAAAAATCCTCTCCTTGTGTTCAAGTAACTATGGTAAAATTAATGTCGATGCAGGCTGAGAGAAGGAACAAGGACAAGGTGGGGATGGCAGGAAATTGCAGTGTGTTCATTAGCATATGAAGAGGGCTATATTTATAGCAAGTGCAAGGAAGGCAGCATGATCTAGTGGGCATTTAGGAAGGTATTCACATTTTCACTAAACTACTGCAGAATCTTTTCCCTAGGACTGCACGTGCCTCTGATCTTCCTTTTGAAGAAACTGATATTCCTTCCTTACCACAGATGAACTCAAACATGCTTGAGAAAAGTCCAAGTCTGAAAATTCAAGAGACTTGGATCGAGCTGCTGACTTCCTACCAGCTGTGTGTGCAAAACAAATCACTTTCATATGTTCTGAAACAAGGACTACAATGAAATGAAGATGTTGCCTCACAGGTTCCTTGAGACACGGATCACTTTTATCAGAGATCCTTGGGTGATTAGTAAAGTGCCGAAACTAATGCTACCAAAACAATGTAATCCTCAGCTGGGGAATACCATGGTTACATTGCAAAGTAGAAAGTCAGCCTCCTTACAGATACTAATTATGTGAGCCTGGCAGTTGATGGTCGTGATGATGTGTCCTGTTCTATGTACTTTTAGGTAGACAGTTCAGCCTATTGTGGATCTTGAAAGCTTAGAACTAAGAATATTGATTTATAGAGTTTCTGAATTGTCACTGAAATTTTAGGAGTGTGTTTGAAAAAAGAAAAAGCTTTTATTGAACAATATTTTTCACCTTAACTGGCATTTTCTGTGGAGTGAGGTACTCTTCAGTGTAAGAAATGCTAATAATCTGATCAATATTTGTGTACAAAAATATAGCTGGGGGTCTTTTATGCCAAACCTTACAACATTTTCACTTGAAAGATTAAATGTTATAACCTGTATTTCAAGCAGGATTTAAATGAAAGCAAAGAAAAAACAAACTCCTGGTAGCATAGGAACTCGTCTTTCATTTGCTATAGATTCAATCTGACTTAAAGGAGCAGTTTCCAGAGTACTCGCAGTTTTGTGTGCCAGCCACCACAGATCCGCGAGGCCTTAGACTTGGAAGGCACATGCTCCTCTTGAATATATGCACCAAAGATAGCACACTGCTAAGAGTCAAAACAAAATAGAAAAGGTGTATTTGAAATTTACTTTAACTTAAAGATTTTTCAGTCCTTGTTTATAGACATGGAAAAGAATCAGATCAAAAAACCTGTATTTAAAAGGTTGTAGTCAGAAGTAATTAATGTTTAAAGTGACTGTATAACCATACACAGTCAACCTACATAAATGCAGATCCTCAAGAGGTTTGTGATTAGTAGTTAGTCTTACTTCCTGCCTAATGTATTGGTACCTTGAGATGTTATAAACACTACGTACTGCTAGGAATTGTTCACAGTGTGAAGAATTCATTGCAGTAACTGATTTTTCTAGTCAAAGTTTTAGCGCAAAATCGCATGTTTCCACTTCTAGAGGAAGTCATCCCTCTGTCAGGCTAAATACTGATAACCTCCCACCTCTGCCTCCTACTGCTCCTTCCACCTGTAACGCTGTCGTGGCAAGCCCCTGCTGAAAAGGACAGGGTGTGACATCCAGGTCACAGCAGCTCCTTGGTATACAAGGGGAATTATTACTCTGTTATGTGAGATGAATTGCATCTTTCCAGCTAGATTCCGAGTCAAGGAATGTAACGCTAAGAGGTGTATTAGTTCGCTGCACAACTGCTTGGGCTGCCCTGGCTCAGCGAATTTGGGGCTGAATAATGCATGGGTCGTCAGGGGATCAATTTTGCAGGCTCCTGCATTTGCCCCTCTGTCTGAATGGGCCTGGACACCCCAGTCCTTGGGGGTGTGCCAGATGCACTGGGCTGGAGAATGTGCAAAGCTCACTCCAAGACTTCCAGAGCTGCCGCCTTAAAATGTTTGGCCCTGTGGGCTCCCAAGGACTGTCAGTGTGGAGCAGCTTCTCTGAAAAGTGCGACTCTCTGCACCTGTTCTTCATATTTAAAAGGCATTCTTATGTTGAAGCGCGCTGTGGAATGCAAACCTGGATTTCTCTAACCCTGAGGGTTTTCAGCCTGGCCATGTAGGTTGCCCTGCTCTTCTCTCTCTCCGACAAGGCTTTGGTTTGTTTCCTTTTTGCTAATTCCAGACGCCCTTCTCCTCCCTCTTTTGCAGGACCCTCGTACTCTTTGTGCGCCCTAGCCCCGCAGCTGGTGCGGGCTCACCCTCTAGTCCTTGGGCCAACGCCACCCCAGCTCACGCGGGATGGCAGATCCTCAGCTGGCTGCAAAAAGAGAGCGGGGAAGGAGCTGGGCCCGGGGATAGGGCAGAACAAATTCAAGTATCACGCGGGAATGACTTTTCCTATGCTGTTACGCTGGTTTCTACATGTAACAAAAAATACCTCTTTCTTTCTGGCCTGCCCTTTTCCCTCTTGTTTCTTTCCTCCTTCCCCTGGCTTCAGGCTATCTTTCTACATGGCCTCTCTGAAGCCACTGTGCTTAAAAGACAAGGTAATTTGTTTTTCACCCGTGTGCCAGACTTGGATAGCTTTAGGAAAAACCTAATTCTCTCAGGTCTGTGGGTTCACCGGCTATTTAAAATAATGACTCCAGATTTGATTGCTCTTTCCTTAAACTGCTGAGGGTTCTGTCAGTTTGCATCCAAGATGACTATGGGCAGGGACCCTGGGAAAGTTGGGAAGGAGCGGTGCAGCTTCTGCTCGGGGTCCTGCCTGAGCTCCCCCGGCCCGGCTCGCTGCTCCGCTCGGAAGCACAGGGAGCCCTTGCACTGGCCTTGTGTTGGCTTGGGTGATGGGGACCAACGTCCGTCAGAAGCAACTTCTACGCACAAGAATTGTAAGCAGAAAACTTCATTAACAGACTCCCGACGCAGCCTGACCCTTCTCTTGTTGGAGTTAATAACTAAACTCCCACTTCCTTCAGCGGGGCAGTGTGGGCTTTTTCATCTATATAGTGCTCAAGGAGTACTGAGGTAAGGACTGCTGCATGCCTGACAGCTGCAAAACTAGGGTGCTAGGAAAATAGAGCTTTATGGTTGTTTATTCTTGTCATAGCAAATTCTTTCTTTTTCAGTACATTCCTGAGCTCATTCTCCTGGGCTCTGCAGCCCGTTATTGCAAATGTGGCAAGAGCCTGCATGCTAAAAGCAGAGGCCAAGGCATGCTCAGTAGAGTATTACAAGTATCATATTGCATTTGTGCACACATGCTTATCAAGCAAACATGTAAATGTATATTTGTTTGCATCTTCCAAGAGAGTAATTCATGACATGAGTGTGGATATACCATAGGTGATCTTGTTTGGATTTTTTACTAAAGGCAGGACCACATACCGAGGTCCTTTCTCAGTCGTTACTCAGGAAAAACAGCTTTAACATTATAGTGCTTACATATACGCAAAACCATAATACATTTCACAGAGTTTTTCTTTCAGCTCAAAAGTCATAATACTTTCATTTTCATGAGATACTACAAAAAATGTACAACTGAAGCACTTCATAAATAAATTCTATTAGAAACTTTCAGACATGCATCTTCAAGTCCACTGTAAGAGACTTAACCTCCTCATTCTCAAATGAAAAAGAGGATTTTGTTTCCAGACCAGAATTCATTAAACACTTTGTCAAATCTCTGTTCTTTCACATTTGCTACTTCTTCCCCAGTTATTTCCAGAATTTTAGAACTTTTCTGCATTTCTAATAACTCAAGATCGCCATTCCAAACTCAAGGAATCTACAAAGTTGTGCTTGGACAACAGTTGTCACTAACCAAACTGAGTCACTAGGTTCAGAGAAGGAATTTGGGCTTGTCCAATAAAACCATATAAGACCATGGCCAGTGTTTTGGGTTGTTAAAATAAGATCCATAAAGTATTTAAAGGATAGTAAAAAGTTCAGCTTTTACTTATCACTTTGATAATACCTGGGGACTTTATTAATAGACAGAATTTGATTTTTTAATTATTATTATTTTTTTAAAAAGGGCTAGAATGCTTTCTTCTTTCTTTTTCTTTCTTAACAACATACACAAAAGCAATATCCCCCAAAGCAGACTTGCACTCGGACATGAGATGGAAAACTTATGTTTATAAAAGCCATCTCCTTTTGCTTAAAGCAGAGAGATGTGCTGAGAAACTGGTACAGTATGACAACATTTTAAACACAGAGGAGACAAGATTTATCTGGCTGGTATACAATATAAAACAAAAATCGAACACCAATGTTACAGCATTATATTGAAACAAACCACAGTAATTAGATGCTTTGAAGTCAAGCCTATATTTTCTTCAGCTTTTTCATGAATTATTGATCCACTTTCCTCATTAAATGGAATGGCAGGCTCTTGCAGTAAATGGACAAGTGACTACAACATTTATATAATCAAATATCCTCTGCAACTCTCAATAAAACATGTTTGTGTGTAAAACATCTTTTCTGAATTGACATCCCTGCAAAACAGATTTACTAGAATAACCACATTCCTTTTCTTTTGTCTCTAAAACACAGCTTCCCTCACATCATCATGCAATCCAGTATTTTACACTGATCGTATTAAGCAGAATATTTTCCAAGAGCCTGTATCGTCCATTGTGCAACAGAACATTTCTTCCCTATAACGAGATGTAAATAAACTGTCTCACTTACCTTATTTTCTCCATCTCTGCCGCAGAGGCCTACAAGAAATCAAATAATAGGAGCAAGTGAATGAAAGAAAACATTCACTCTGCAGATTTATGCATAGTTAAGGCTTTCCAAATGGTTTTCGACAAGTGTCTACAAAGCGACGGTAAGCGAACCCCACATCTGCATTAGCCAAAAATAACATTGACAGATGAACTGGGGAATAATGCAGCGCGCTGCAGGAGCACTGTATACCCACGAGCCATGGGCAACAGAATGACTCAGTTGTAGCGCTGAGGCAGAAAATGGGGAGGGAAAAAAAAAAAAAAGCAAGCAGCAGCAAGTAACAGGTTACTGTGCCTCCTGGGTTTCAGAGGAAAAGTTGAAATGCGGTGCTACTCTCCGCTCGGTGGGCATGGCAGCAGTGCTCTGCTGGCTGGGGAATGACAGTGACTTCATCACACGTGAATTTTGAGTTCAATTCGTCATCTTCCACAGAGCCCGACAGATGGAAGGGACACAAGCTCGTCTCCTTAGTGGGAGTTTCGAGTAATCGAATTACTTTCCTCAAGTAATACACTATCTTGACAATTAGCATCTGAATACATGGAGGCTTTTCGTTAACCCTTTCACTGCTGCTCGCCCGGGCTGTAGCTCGCAACTCCGGTAACTCCTCAGGTCCCTCTGCCTGCCGCTGCAGCCAGGCTCCCGTTAACCCTTTGCCTGCGGCTCGGCACCCCTATAGCCCTGAATCCTGACATCCCGGCAGAGCCGTAGGTGGTCATTTCATTAACCTGTCTGGTTTCTTTTTACCATATAGGTGCTGTAAATCCCTACTTATCTAGAGCACGGAGACTCATTAATCTCTCTGACATTACTTATATCAAAAACGTAGTCTCGTTAACTCTTTGGTTTCTTTTTCAGCATTATCTCACGCAGATCCTTAATAGCTGCTTCCATTTAATTTTATCACACCGCTGGCACAGAATCTCATCAATCCTCCTGGTCTCGCTTTACTGTAACTAAGGAATGAGCACTCAGAGCAATCCTGCAATCTCTAGAGCCAGATAAATCGCAGCATCACAGAATCTCTTATTTATACTGAAGGCATTGCCCATTAATCGTGAACACTTTAAACCTTATTGATTAATGGCTAACAATCATATTTGAGTATGAAATAAATTAAAGATTAAAAATAGGGAAATGTAAATTTAATCAGTTAACCAGAAGGAAATTTGTCAAACTGCCTAATAAAACATCCCAAATGACAAATTGTTGGTTCTTCATTGGGTCACTCATCTTCCCTTCTTCTCATTTACTTTTGATTTGTCCATTAGATAAGTTGTCAGTTAGGCTGGTGTTTGCGTGATGCTTTCTGATGATTTACGTTAAGGATTTGGGGCATTCACCATAACTTGGTACACAAGAAGCCAGCTGCAGGAAAAGCCCTCCTCAGCTTCCCTGTAACAGATATAATACACGTCTTATGTGGTCCCTGCATGTCTCTTGGAAGCACAGAGATGCCCACGACAAATCCCAGATTTTGAGATTAAAAATCTAACCTAGGGACCCATAATTGCTTTCTCTGATTTATATCTATCCATTGAATCCATGTGTATTCTGTAGTACGCAGGAAATAGTTTAAACATTGCTGACCAGAAAATGAGCCGCAGGGGCTTTCTCCCTGGGCATGGGAAGCTACTGGCAGCCCCATGGTCTTGCCAGTTTGGTTTTGCAGAGATGAACTCTCAAAAACTGCCCTAATCATCATGTTCCTGTCATTTTGGGGAGACGACATAGTTTTCTCCAGGGCCACTCACTATTGCTTTGCCTTGAACTGTGGGAGTCACCCATGAAGACAGAGTACTTGGAATATGTGACTTCAGTCCTTCAGTTACGGCAATATCTACAGTCATAAAGGGAGGCTGCCTGGCCTTGCTTTTGCCTAGTACTTTGAATATTTCTGTACTCACAGGGTCGGGGCGGGGGTTGTTTTGTGTGATTAAAGCGCAGGATGGAGAAGCGGAGCTGTAGGCTGGCTTTCTGGCTATACTCATCTGTGAATGCAGGTGAGTCACTGGCTGCCAATCCCGACAGGAAATTAGTGGGGAAAAAAAGCACGGCAAATGCCTGACACCAAAACAAACCAGAAAACTAAACCAAGCTGCAATTACTTCTGTATGAGCTATTCACCACCACCTTTTTATGGTAGGGCTTTTTTTTTTTTTTACCTCCTCACAGTAAAATGTGCTTGTTTTGTCTAACATGGCCAATTTTCCTTTGGACCATTGGGGATGCTCTCTTCTGCCTTTCCCTGGCAGCCTGTGCAGAGAAGAGAGGGCTCCTCTCTGATGTGGGAGCAATGGGTTCAGCTCAATCCTCCTCGAGGAGGATGCTCTGACCGAGGTCAGAGCCCTTTCTGGGCTGCAGCACTGCAACGCTCTGTTACTTCTTTTGATGGGGATCCACTTCTAGTAAATAAATACGAGCACACGAAAGGACTAGAGCCTGCCTGTTTTTCAAGGGAATGCCCTAGTTTTCAGGCTAGAGAGTCAAATGAGCATATAGGAACTTGAGATGGTGAAAACAAAGATAGGAGCATCTGTAGAAATGTAGCTTTCATCTCAAGCAGTTTATTTTTTCAGATAATTGTGTTCTTTAGAAAGGTCCTTTTTTCATCCTTTTCTTTTTCCTCTCTTCTTTTTTATTTTTTCTTCATTTCTTTTTTTTCCCTCAAAAAAGCCTTAGCAACTCAAAATTATTTTAAAAGTCTGTGGTTTTCTGAAACAGCTCTATTTTCACAAGGTGACAATTTTACTAAGGCAAAGTTGCTGTTTCCTAGCCAGATCCCTGCCATTGATATAGCCTGTGGAAGTTTAGAGGTTACATCATCCTCCCACTGCTCCCTGTGAAGGCTCCTATCTGAAATATCCTACTGAACTGATTTTGAAATATATTCTAAACAGCTCTGAATTGGCCATTTTTTCAGGGCAATCTTGTCCTGAAAGTCTTGTGGGACCTGTTTCAAGCAGAAAGACTGAAGTAAATGTTGGTATAAGAATGTCCTTATGGTATGTCATTCATTAGTTGCTGCTTGCTAGTGGGTTGATTCATTTCAAGTGCTTCTTGATGCCTGAACTGAGCAGTGTGATTGAAGCTATGTGATTTTTTTTTTTAAATAAAATATTTTTAATTAAGATCGGTAATTACCTTTAATTACAGAAATATCAGATGTGATTGAAATACCTGGGGTTTTTTAAACAATATCAATGCAATGTGACTAAAGAATTTATTTAATCAGCCTAAAAATAACAATTTTTGTTTTTAACAAAAAGGTTGGCCTCAGTAATTTCCATATTACTTCCATATTCCACATTCCACAATTCCATATACAGTCTCCTACTTAAAATACTGAGACTGATTTGAAGATTTTCCTTTTTATAGAAGTACTTGGTATGGCAACTTTGCCTGGAAGCACTTTCAGGCAATGCCTAAGAGTACTGGTAGAAACTTGACTTGTTTCTAAGTATTTGAAGAAAGCAAGTGTAAAACACAGAACAACTGTCAAGACTCTCTTTTCTGGAAGTGCTGAGTATTTAAAAGTCCATTTTGGAGCAGATATTCAAAAGGCAAATCAGTTGTCTTTTTTTTTTAAATCCCCTCCTGCTTATTCTAGATTGCAACTTGATATTCTTTGATATTCTTTGAGAACAAAGTCATTTGCTGGCTTGAATGAAAGCAGGGATGCTGTTAATGGAAACCCCAGGAAATTTTACTGTGGCTTTTTTTCCCTTTAGAATATGGTTGCTATTTTTCAGACAGCATGACAACCTCTGAGTTGTTTTCAAGTCAGCAGAGTGAATGAAAAATACTGTGATGCCCTAACTTTTTATCTCCCCATGTTTGTTTAATGAGTCAAACAACCTCAAGACAATGGCATAACATTCTTAGTCATTGACATACATAAAACTTAATATAGTGATCCAATTCTTTGATTTTTTGTTATATGATTGGTGTCTATAGTGTTGATTATTTAACCAAAACCTTTTTAAATAAAATGAAAAGTCATGCTGATAGTCTATCTATCATTCTGTTCAATTCACATGGTGACTGTATTGGTAAAATCCTGTGTTTATGTTTTATTTCCTTTATTGTATTATCACTTTCTGAAGGACAAGTAATCATGAGATTTCAGATCTTCCAGCTGTCTAATGAAATTTCCTTCATCTAAGATCTTGAGGTCAATTTTCATCCTTCTGCATCTTCCCAATGTATGTGTGAAAAAGGTGGAATAGCCTGGATGTGACATTATTATTATTATTATTATCATTATTATTATTATTATTATTATTATTTTTCTTGGAAAGAGATGTTTCATTTTAGAGGGAGGTACAGGACCCAGAGGCTGTCTCAGTGCTCACCAGTCTTCCCATTGAGTTCAGTGGACTTTGGATTGGCATGTTGGCTAGCTGCTATCAAATGTATGAGAAAAGAAAAAATAGTAGGAAGTTACTGCGGCTCATTTAGTCTGCCTGTTATTACTCTGACTTGTTTAGTATTGTGAGACTTGCTTTTACTTCTGTGGTGAGGAAAGCTGTAAATGAGAGTTCACTCACAACTAAACTCATCTAGACTTCTGGTACATTTGTAAACTGTCACATGTTTTCAATCACAACTATTTCACTTCAGCATTTCTTTTGTGCTCACAGTTGTACTAAAGTTTTATTGGTAGGAACCACTGTGGCCATCTTCCTTTTTTTCCCTATAGAGTACAAAAGTAAAAGATTTGATTTAATAAAATTTACAGACTACATAATTTGATAGGATCAATCTTTAATTAGACTCTTAATTTTTAGAGATTTCTTTGTATAGGCTTTAAAGTACCACTGAAGTAACACCTGAAGAAAGACTAAAATTTAATCTATAGAAACTTTAATAGAGCTGGAGGAAGTGTCTGGCTGCATTTGATTTGGCTTCATGTTTTGAGTGTATCTAATAGATGTTTTCGAAAGAAGAAGAATCTTTCTGTAAAACTCTTGCCTGAAATTATCATGGAGATACAAAGAAAATTGAGTCCAGTTCTCCACGGTTGCCACTGTAATAGACATTTTGTTCAGCAAGCACGTCCTCCAAGCATACCTCCACACCACAGGCCATAAAACACCTCCACTATTCTCAGACCATCTGAAGACAGTTTATATATAAAAGGTGAAGAAGCTTAACCCTGAGGGAAGAAGGCAGAAGAGGTCAAGACTAACATCCTATATCCCTGAAATACCAAGGAACTTGTTGGGACCATTGGTCATTTTCCCGTGGAAAGAGGAACATCACACATACTAGAAAAAATGGGAGGGTTTTATCAAGCTGTGGGGTTTTTGCATGTCTGGCCTGAGGAAAAGCACCTGTCAACCAGTTTAGACATAAGTAACCATGAGTAAGATATACCAAATCTCTCAACACCACCAAGAGTAGCATTGCACTTTCCCAGCATTTACTCCTCATCTGGGACCAAATTCTCATGTTTCTCAGGGTGAAAGAAGAAATCCTCTGCAGCAAAATTAGGTGGCAAATAGAAGCTCAGATGTTTGGGACTAAATGCATACAACAAAGATATGACATAAATGGACCCAACTCAGTAAAGAAATAGATAAATTGTCTTTTTAATTCTTAGAGCAGATGACTAAGTTCAACACCCCAAATTTTCACATCACACCTGAATGTGCATCTCCAGAACACCACTAATCTGTCATGCAATGTCCATAAGGTGGCTGGGCTCCATCTTGAAAGAGTCAGATTTTTTTTTTCCCTGTGTGGTCTTGAACATTACTAAACTGATTGAAATCAGAGGGTGATTCTAACCATGTTCAATTTTGTATGACCAGTTTATCTCTGTTTGATCTTGTACCAATTTTATGTTTAAAGCTTATTACTCCCACCCTGTTTTTAAATTCCCATATTCATTTATGAAGAGATGTCTTATTTGAGAGGGAAAACAGGACATGATTCTTTGACTGCTGTCATAAGATTATACTCCTTTCCCTCAGTCATTTCAGTATCCCTTCTCTGGATCTATTCCAAATTCACTTAAATCTGATTTGAAAGTGGGTGATCAGAGCTGTATACTATGTACAAAACACCTTGGTACTACCTTGTAGAATAATATGAATGCTTCAGTGACTCTAAAGAAAATATATCTGCTGTGCATCTTAGGCTTGCCTCAGATTTCCTGTGGTTCTGTCACACTTGGAGGCTCATAGCTGTTTTACAGTCTAACAGTACACCTAGATACCTGTTTCTCTGCTGCCTCCAAATGACAAGCTCCATACATGAAGTCTTTATGTGGATAGCTTTGTGTTAAATTTCATCCCGTTTCCATTATTCTTCTTGTAAATAAAACAGTTCATATGTGAGCTTCCTAATTGTTGTCAATACCCACAAACGCCGTTCTCATTTAGGCAAACCTGTTTATTGACTCAGTCACTAATAAGTATTTGTAACAAGATGTGTCCAAAAATTTCTTCCAAAGTTCCAATAACCTCCTCCCAACCTGACAGACTTCCTTTTTAACATGTTACTTTTTTTAAGAAATACAATTTTCATTCAGGGTAATAATCTTGAATTACTCTCCATTATATCAGTTTTAGACAGAAATTCTCAGCTGAGCACTTTATGAACTACTTCATGCAAATCTAGATTGATCAGGACATGTTCCTTGAGTATGAAATCCATTCTCTTAACAAAAAGTTACTTTTGCTAAAATTGTTGCGTGTTATGCCACTTCCCTGCATCCTTGATTGCTCAGATTGCTTGACCATGAAGCCTTCGCTCCACTTCATGTTATATTTTCTTTTTACCAGATAGAATATAACTTTTGAACCAATGCAAACAGTGAAAAGCTTTGCTTCTGAGCTTGCCGCTTCATGTGTCAATCGATCTGGATTTTGGTTTGGGATTACCACAGGATGCCTGAAATCACCAGGGTGAATAGGCTCAGTTTGAAACTGCCTTAATTATGGTTGTTTCTGTTAAACCTTCCTCATTCTTAATCAGATATCCTACAGTTATTCCCATGTTCACTATCATTCTTACTGAAAGATGAGGCAAAATATCCCTTTAATGACTAGACCACATCTAAGTTATCCTGAACTTCTGTCCGACCTTCAGAATACACTATGTCTTCTTTCTTTTTTTCTTTTTCTGTCTTTATGGTTGAAGATCTTTTCAGCATTAGTCTTCTAAGAATCCTTAGCAAGGTCCAGCCTCACTGAAATTTCGGCTGAAAGAGACTGGGAAATAACAGCAACAGAAATAAGATAAAAAGAAATCTCGGGCATTTTTCTCACAACAGGCCTTTAAGTCATTTGTGGCACATACTGCATGCGTGAACATGTATCAAATAACCACAAATTAAATTGAAACTATGACCTACAGGCTTCTCTTTCACATGCTTGGGAAAACATAGCATTCTCAAGCTGTTTTATTTCCTAATATTTTAGGATCTTTGTTTTGCTTCCTTAGTTTCATTTTCACTCTGTAGAGCCTCAGAGCCAGATTCCCAACAGCGGTAAATTAGCAGAGCTCCAGTGAAGTCAAGCCTTGCTGATTTATACCACTAGAGGGTCTGCTCTTAAATGGCTGTTTCAGTGAGTCAAGCTGATTTCTGTCATACCCAGTACTCTCAGCTAGCATGAAATGCCATAGTTCCTCTCAAAAGACAGTCCCAAAAGAATGTGCACCTCTTCTCTATGTCGCTTGGCAAACCATCCAGTGAAACCTGAACAAAGACTGTCAAAAACAGGAGGCTTCCTGCCTTAAAATGACAGTTCAGACTCCACGTGAATTGTTCAGTATGCTTTTTCTCAATCAGATAGTTTGAACCTGTGCATGTAATTAATGTGATTAAAGTGCTTATTTGTATTAAAATAGTCCTTCTAGCCATCAGGAGAGGTGAGGATCTGTGGTGCTAGGAGTTGTACAAACTTCTCATATGAAGAGGAAAGCCTTTCCTGGACAATCTGACCAGCTGAAACAGCTGCGTACAGTATTTTTGTTCCCTTTATGATGCAGAGACGCAGCAGCACTTTTGTCTTCTGAGAATGGATTGAAGAACTACGTTTTCTTTACAGTTGTTCAACATCATATGATGCCACAGACTTACAAAAAGTTAAAACAGTTGAAGCCACACTGCTTGTCCAGCTGACACTCTGTACACTTCACTCTCAGCTAGCTTGACTCCAGTGTGACCCCAACAGGTACAGCATAACTGTAAATATTGTAAGTGAGTGGAGACTGAGAAGCCAGAGGAAAATGCAATCTAATTGACTAAGTGGAGCCTGTGTCTCTTAAACTAATACATGGCACACTGACTGCACATTGCCAGTATACTTATGTGGGTGTCTATATTACAGACATTGGTAACTGTAATTACAGACATTACATTTAAGTATTTAGCCACAGCAGTTGCCATTTAAAAAGCTCCTGTTTGTCAGTAGATAATATAAAGTGGTATTTGAGACAGTGAGGAGTAACTGCAATATCCTGGTGCACTGACTTCTGACTTGTTAAGGACAGCCACATACTGAGTGGGACCAAAGCTTGGGTCATCATGACCCAGGATGGCATATGAATTCTAACATAGCTGATCCTATGCATTTCTGTTTGCATCTTTATATCTCTACATATGTCTCTACATACTGGAGATGTTTTGTTCGTGAATGTTGGCAACGGGAAGTGGGAGAGAGATGAGAGGGCGAGCAGAACTGCAAAATTCCTACATCCTACACTTGTAGAACTCCGTTTGTTACAAAACATGCATTTTCTGCTCTAACTACATCTACCTCTATCTAGTTGATAAGAGTAATCACCTGTGGTCCTGTTAAATAAAGCTTCACCTTTTATTTTTCTTATTGTGGTCACTAGCTTTGTGCCCTGTTTTCAGCACCACCCCTAAAGGAAGGGTTCAGAGGAAGGCAACCAGAATGCTAAGACAGCTAGAAAACCCTTCCTAGCAAAACCAAGACTGAAATGACTAAAGGTAATTGTTTTCAAGCAGCGAAAAGATGGCTGTAAAGAGAAAGGAAATCAACCATTTTCCGTATTCATTGTGGATTGAATAGGAAATAATGGGCTCAAAGTGAACCCAAAAGGTTTAGAGAAAATGTTAGGGGGACTATTTTAGTCACAGAGATAGTTATGTACTGAGCAGATTGCCCGTAATAGCTGTGGGATGTCCCATAAAGTTTGGATGGATTTACACATGACTTTCCTGTCTTGGGCGGGAGGACAGACTAGATACCTTTCATGGTCCTTTCTGACTCTTCTGACTGTGATTGCCTCCCCACAAAGAAAGGACAACATAAACCAGCATAAACATTTCTTCCAACCAGCAGAATTTGCTCTCTGCTTTACTGCCTTCAACATGAGTCAGTTCCTAAGGAATGATTGCTTCCGTGGGACCCATGCACTGGGGAGTTGAGCGAGTCTCCTAAAAATAGGACATTTGTGTTCATGTCTTTTGTCACTTATGAACTTGTCTGTGGACAGGGAAGAGTAAAATAAACAAGGTGCAGCGATATATCCAGACAATGTCACAGATATTTCCTTGAAAAGAAAGCCAAACTTCAAAGCTTTCACTTCTCCTGTCACACAGCACTGGTGGAAAACAATATCTGTTTATTGATTCACCTGATTTTTTATCCCATTTCCAACCAACGTGTGTGGTGCTTCAAAGTCATACCAGTGGGGCTGTATCTATTTCTGGAACAACGGTTATTCCAGTGAATAAAATCCATGGCCTATGATAGATCATTTGGGTTTGTGTCTGTAACTGTTTAAGAGAACTTTACTTAAGCAATAGAGGAATGAGGCCAGAGAATAATATTAAGGAGATCTTTGATCTTCCTCCTTCAAACCAGTCTCTCTCTTCACCAAAGGTATAGGATCTTCCTGATAATATTATGGGTGAGATAATAAAAAATATCCCCAAACCCACAGCTGACTAGAAGGGAGTTAGGATGTTACTTGAATCAAAGGAACTGGTTCTAGTCACCACTTTGGCTTACGGGCCAGGAAAATCTAAGTATGGGGAAGAAAAGAGGAGATCATATTCCTAGAAGCGCTGTTGGTTGATGCTGGTCTTCTTTTTACCACAAAACGCCAGTGCAAAACCTACTCTGTACATTTGAGCCCTCAGTGGTGTTAGGGTACATACAAAATATGCATCTGTAAAGCAGGCTTAAAAAGTTGCATGCCCCAGTCCTTCCTTGTTAAAGTTATAAAGTGTCTTCTGCTATCTACCTGGAGGTCAAGAGATGACAAGGGACCATTATATATTCATAATGTATATCTATGTAACATGTAGATGTATTTATATGAATAACTCACTGAGAGCCTCAAGATGTTGAAAATTAATTACCATCAAATTAATCTGTGTGATAAAAGAGGGATTAGAGAGGTACCTATTTTACAGAGAGCTTGAGTTCCTTAAGGGAGTCCCAAGGTCAGACAGTGATGTTAAAAGGTAGAAGAGACTTGAATCTTATTCTCCCAAGTCTTCAGCTAATTTGCTTACTTAATCTATCTCTTTCTTCACCTCTTTTTAGGCAGGGTATGAAACTAAGAAAAGCTCCTTTTGACTGCTACTCTGCACTCCTGCAGAAGAGCCAGCCAGATTCTCACTCTAATATTGTCTAGTAAATAAGGTAAAATATTTCCTAAGCTGCAGTGATTTTGGTTTCTGCAAAGC
Source organism: Buteo buteo (assembly GCF_964188355.1). NCBI lineage: Eukaryota > Metazoa > Chordata > Aves > Accipitriformes > Accipitridae > Buteo > Buteo buteo. The sequence goes on along the minus strand of NC_134176.1, from coordinate 13,781,093 downwards.
CAGTGTTACTGGTCTCTGTCAGCACTGCTGAGTCCAGTTGTGTCATTGTAATAATTTTAAGTATAAGGTCACTTCTACGCTGGACTTGGGTGGTGTCTTAATTGCTACAGGGTTATAAGAGGTCTTTTCTTTTTATATTCACCGCACTGTGCATTAGCATTCTTCTCAGGGGTTCTTTTCTGCGAGTTTAAAGAAGTCTGTTCTTACTCCTACACAAAACGTGGAATTGTTAGGCTTTACTGTGGAGACATTAAATCAGACTCTGGAGATTCCTTTGTCGAAAAGGAAGCTGTATTGTTAAAATTACATCTGGCTTTTGCACGTGTCACATTTCACAGGAGCATTGAGCCTGTATTATCTAGTGGCTTTGCTTGCAGTCTTTCTTCACACAGTGCTATTTTTAGATTTTCATCCTGTTGGAATTCAATAGTCTAGTTGTCAAGGCAAGCAAGAGAAGATAGCTAAGGTTGAATTTGTCAATGATTCAGCCATGTTAGTTGTTACTATTACTATATAATCTTACCGTAGTGGGGGACAAATACCACATTCAGGATATATAATTGCATGGAACTGTCAGGTTTTAGATTGAAATTATTAAGTGCTTAAATATAATTACAAATCAGGTTTGAATCATTACAGAATAAGTAGAAGGTTATCAGAAGACTCTGGGGGAAGCTGTAGTTTTCCTGAAAGGAATGACAGTCTCCCACATTTACTTCAGCTATGATTTTGCCCTTTTTCCCTCTCCCCTGCCCTTTGTCTCCCCACGGGCATTTTCTTTCATATACCTTTACTGTTACATGAAGGAGAAAAGAGTTTGGCTGTGTTGTTAGATGAGGGCAGTGAAGGATCAGATCAGAACATTATCCTATCCCTGTGCATGATAAAAAATGAGGGCATTTGCAGTTAAACAGAATCAGGGTCAAAATCCATGAAAAAGCTGACTCCAGTGGGCTACAGTTTGGAGTTTAATATTGTGTCATTACACTGAGCAACTGAAAAGCCATGAATGAGAAAATAGACATAATTCTTCATAGGTGAATACCTTTGTGACGTACACGTATTTAAAGAGTACTAAAATCAATGATCCAGCAAAGCACAAAACCCACATGCAGTTCTGATCACAAGTGTTATTTCACTGAAAATAGTGTGCTCTTGTGCTTAGCATAGCTCCTGGGTCATAAAGAAAACAGAATTTTAAAGATCACCAAATTAGAGCCCTCAGTGATTTCCAAGATTCTTACTGTGCCCTCTCAGACACTGTAACAAAACCACTCTGATTTAGAAGATATGGGACATTTCCTTCAATTAAGTTAAAATTAGGAAATGCAGTCAATGTGGCACAAACTCCACAATGGCACCCCTGTCACTGAGTGTATGTATCCTGAGATGTTTAGGTACCGGGAAGACAAATGCACTTGCTGTTGCTGTAGCTGTAAGCTGGGAGGCCCCAAAGGTGCAGAGAACTGCAGGTGCTAAAGGTGCTGGTTTGAGGCTGCTCAGGGTGCAGACAGTGTGCTTGTATAGGAATGGAAATGGCAGGCCTGGGGATGGCAAAACTCGGAACTGTCTTAAATGAGCTCAGCACTTTCTAAGCTGGCTGAAACCTCCCAGCGCACTGAAACCAAGTTTCTAGATATCAGACACCCAAAGTATTATTGATTAAAAAAGGATTTAAAGTTGGCATATTATAGATACAAGATAAAATGCCTACTCGGAGAAATCCAACAACTCTTAAATTGTCCTGTTCTACAAGTTTAAGGTTAAATCATAATTTTTAAACAATAAGCCATAAACTTCAGTTGTTTGAATGCTGTCTGGTAGGAAAACCTGATTATTGCCAGTTTGCTCTTTGCAGTGTGGAAGATTTGCAGGACTGAAGTACCAGTCTCCTAGCAACCACAGATCCTCTAAGAATCTTCTCTTTGATAGTCCCTAAAATATGTTAATGCCACTAGATATTGCAAAATAAAACACTGTGACCCACACCTAATGAAATAAGGAATTTTGATTTATATCTTCAGTCCAGAATAACAATGCACTAGTCTGAAACTGTAGCACAGTTCCAACAGTGACTCAATCCAGTTTGGGTTGCTAACCATTTTTGTTTTGTTTAATTAGATTCTCATTACTAAATCCCAGTAGTGCAAATGCTTATACACATAACTGTGTACATGAGTAGTCCTAGTGAACTTCATGTGACTATTTATGTGTTTAATTACTTGCTGGACTAAAGATTTACTGTCTGAATTTTAGCAGACAATATTTTAAAGGACTGCTCTTCTCTTTTCCCCTCATTATCTACATGCATCTTATTAGGAGATTTTTCTCTGACAATCTGTTATACATATGCTGAGAAACAGAGAATTTAAATCTTGAAAGCAAAGTTCAAAGCTCACATTCTCATGGGAGATTTTGATTCACCAATTATGTTGTCCTCAGAGCATCCACAGAGTGCCTCACCCCTCCAAAGTGCAGTAAATCTTTCAGGGTGCAGCTTTGAGAACAGGAGGGAAATAAAAAAGAAGCAAGCATGTTAATCAGTTCAAATGCCTACTATGAGGGACAGCTGCAGTGGTGTGCCAAGAGACATCAAAAGGGCTACACAGATGTAAGCCAGACCAGGATGCAAGACTCTGCATTTAATGTAGAATCCCAAAGGATATATTCATGCTGCTGCATTGCTATTTTTAATGAATGAAGCAGGAAGGACCATAGTGCCAGGCAGAACTTGTTGGAAGGGACTGAAATTCTAGACTTCTGAAAAATAAGGAGGAGAGTTCACAAATGTTTTTTAAAAAGGATTTCCCCCCCTCAACCAAGCCTTTCTGAAGAGACAAAAGAATTCAAGGAAGAACAAACTGTATGAAATAGGTTCTCAGGAATCTTGGAATTAGCAAAAATGGATCTTCCCATACGGAGCTGGGCTATAAGAACACATGTATGCTAAGTCTCTGTAGGGCAGTTGTGATAATTACACAAAGGATAGCATTTCTCATCTATTTCTACTGATTATTGTTTAAGTGCCTTAGAATCTCATTAGTTCAGTCTTTATTACATTCATTATAGAGGCTTCACCAAGAAGAAAAAGGCTTCCCTTTCTTGCTTTTATAGGCAAAGGACAACTGACCGTTTGCAGTCAGAATATCTGATTGGCTTATTTCAGAGTGAAAAAAGAGATGATAGAACAGAAGTGAAGTGTATGAGAGGCAGTGTCGTGTCTGTCTCCTCCAGAGCAGCCCTGCCTGAGCTCTTGAGTGCAAGAAGGAAGGGAACTTTCCTTCTATTTAAAGCACTTCTATTTGTAGCATATTGAAAAGAGCTGCCACTAATTTCTATGCATGTAATCAGTAAGCAAAGCTACAGTAAAGTGGAGGGGGATCTTCCAGGTAATGAAGTCCTCTGTGATTGAGGACTATGGCCTTTTTAGACTAATTATAAACGGGTACTTCTAGATCGTCTAGATTTCTGAAACTGCTAAGAAATATTGCAGACATCTGATTGTATGGTTGTATGGAGCTCTGACGTTCAGTATCTTTTTAGAAGTTACTGCAAAGGCAAGGAAAGTTCATTCTGTGAGTTCTCTGGTGTGTGCTGTCAGTAGATGCAGCCAGTCAGATGATTGCTGCAATGGTCCAAAAGGAAAGCTTTTTACAAACTTTATTTATTTATAATTGTGATTATAAGTGAAAAACCAAGATCATAAACAGCTCTAAGATGTTTCTCTATTTTTATCTTACCGCTTAACTAGCAAAAATTATGATGGAATGTCATGACTGTAAAGAAAAATCTTTTTTCTCTATTCAACAAGGTTATTTCTTTCTTAGTGCCTGCATCATTATTTAGCACAACAGTTAAACTTGTCCCCTTGTCAGGGAAGTTTTTCGACTTCTTGTTATATGGCAGACACATTACACAGCCTGTCCTCCTTTGTGATCTCAAATGATTTCTGAGCCACAGCCCATATGTGAAGCAGTGCTATTGACCAAGGTCAGTCAGTCTTCTGTTCACATCCCAGGTGGCTGCCATTGAGACAAGAAAAAGGAACTGAAACATTAGGAGAGCCTTCCAAAAGGCTATAGAGAGGAGAAGAATGGGGAGGTATCAAATAATGACAGCCTATACCTGCAAACATGTCATGTTGCACTGATGAAACTTGTAAGAGAGGTATTATTGCCTTAATAATGTGTCTTCCAGTGCTTTGTTAGGCTAATGGTTTTCTGATGAATACCTGGCAAAGATAGGTGGGGAAACAGAGGTTCTGGCCTTTCCTGAGCTGCAGAGACATTACAGAACTGCTCCCTTTCACCAGAGGTCAACAGAAAGTCACTGGACTCTGAGGGCTTGTAGAAGAAATGCTTTTAATGTGGGCCAGGGGAGGTTCTCCCTTGTCAAGTGGCAATGAAGGAGACTGAGCAGGCCACATCAAAGTGAATTCAGCCAGAGTGTCCATATTAATTATACCAAAAGAGCTTCTGGGGAAATACAAATGGAAAGAGAGTGAGAGTCAAGGGGAATTTCCTCCACTGCCACAAGAACTGCTGTTTTGAGGGTGGGTATTTTTAGTTCTTATTTCTAAGGGGCTGGGCATCTTTTGAACTGTGTTATGTCCATCACTACTAGGAAAATAGCAGGTTTGGGCATCAGGAAGACAAATGCATAGAGATGAATGAGGACAGTCACTTGCAGAGACTCGAGGATATTGCACAGGTTTGGAGAAACAAGGATCGTCTGAGTGGGACCCTAATAAATTAATGAGCAGTGCTTTATAAATAGTGTCACCACATGCTGGCTTTCCAGTCAAGGTTAAATGAAGACATAGTGACTTTCTTTTAAGAAGCCAGCTAAAAAGGGAGCTAGTGTTTCAAACAGCAAAAGGGATGTTGGCAAGCTTGGTTCAATTACTTCATCTACTTTGCATTTCCTTTTCAGAAAGCCTTTTGAACTACTACTATTGCAAAAACAATTAATTGTACTCACATGTGGAGGTTTAAGGTCTAAACCTCCACCTACCCTATAACTTAGAGTGTACATGCACTACAAATGTCACTGTTTCTTCCTGTATATTTATGTAGCAATTCATACAATGACAATTGCAATCCTAATTCTATTTCAGTTAGGAGAGCTATATTATTACTGCACTGATTTGATGAAAAAGGCAAGGAAAATACAACTAATAAAGATTCAACTTGTTAAGCTCTGTAAATGAATATATATTAAGTATCTGTTAAAGGTTTTGTTTTCAATTTAAATTAAATTTTGGTATCAAAGATGGAAGATGTTGCTGTGGTTCAAGACTTCATTTCATCTAGCTTCCCAAATCCTGCTTTTCAACTCATTCTTTGTGTGACAATGGGACTAGTCTGGAGATGGATTTGGGTCTTAGTGTCTCTGTATTGATACCTGTAAAACAAAAGTTGTAAACAGCGTTTCCCAGTATCACAAATATGCAGAGAGAAGAAAAGAACCAAGGGCTGTGAAATCTTCAGAGGCAAAAGGAGCTGGGCTCAGTAAAAAAATCACAGGCAGTCTCATATCTGTAAAACACTTATGCCTGAATAGGGCAAGGAAATGGGGCATTAAATTAGGTATAAATTAAACTGAAGGCACATTTATATTGTTAGTAGTCTTTGGTGTGACAATACAGTTGTGAATATCAAGCAGTAAAATAATTGCTCTTGTGCAGAAATAAACAAAGGGAGGCTACGCATTTGCCAAATGCTTTGTAGCAAAGTAGATGGGATATTAGTCCTGAAAATCTGCTCAAGAAATTAATCAGCCTGATAAAATGGGGACAGGCAGACCAATAAACAGTAAAGCATATAAGCAGCTACAAAGTATGTAAGGTTTTTTTCTTAAAATAGCTTTCTGGATGTCCAAAAAAGAAAGAGTCACAGTGAGAGTCTGAACCTCAGGGTAGAGTATTATCATCTCATACAGTTGTACATTTCTTCTTTGAACAGTGTAAACATGAGGAACTGAGGGAAGAGTACCAGGGAAAGAAGCATTGTCACCAGTGTGGCAGAATAAAGAATCCATTGAACCAAAAAATTCATACAAAGCATAAAATAAAAAAGAGTGAGAAAAATAACTAAAATAGGGAAAGGGTTAAAAAGGACCTATCTAGAAAATCTAGGAGTAAATGGGAAATAAAAGGCTCAGCAGTCAAAATAGAAATTTTTGTATGTAATATTAATAGAACTACATAATTAAAACCAACATGCCAGGAGCCTTTTTTCACATACACTGCAGGAAAATGCCAGAGCCAGTCAGAGAAATCCCATCCTCTGATGTCCTTTTTCGGCTGGGAGAGGATCTAAATTTATAGACTGAAATTCTGGCTCTATTGATCTCTGTGTGATTTTTGCTATTCGATTCGACTGTTTCCAGAGTTTCATCCAACAGGTATATTCCTCTGGGGTAGAGAATTCACTTTAACTTCCAGTTCGATATTAGTATTTATCAGGGAGAGGATGACATTACCCTTCTCTCTCTTAAACCAAAGAAGATAGCAAGGATTTGCCTGTAAGACTGTACTTCAAACATCACTAGGAAAGGCTATCAGGATCATCTCCTCTTTAGGCTGCAGTGAGGTCAGTCTTGCAGCCTGGCTATGACTACGGAGCCAAATGAACCCTCAGAAAGAAGTACTTCATGTGGTCAAGTCATTCCTTCAAAAAGCAAAGCTGTTTTTTTTCTCTTTAGAGCAATAACTGGCACATATGAAATGAGCTAGTCAAGTTTTATAGGGAGAATTAAGACATTTTATTACATCAGTTGGTACATTCTGAGAAGCAAATAGAAAAGCCATGATGTTCCTGAAACTTTATTTGGAAGAAACAAAGGCTTAAACACATAAAGAGGCTTTGGTGTTGTTGTTTTCTTTCCCCAGCTATATCACTTAGCCCAATAGAAGTTCTCTTGCCCTTCAAACATTGCCTGTTTATAGCCTTACATTTTTGAATCTAGAATAGCACTGTAAAAATGTATGGTATGGATGTTGCATGTTCTTCCATATTTGGCTACCACTGTATATGGTTGTCTTCAGCTTGCTGATGACCTAAACACTCCCCTCATTTCTAATCTTCCATATCAATGGTCTCCAGAGGTGCATTTTGGAGTTTATGGCTCCTGGTATCATAGCATCTAAACTAAAGGTCTTATCCCTAATGTTTCACAAGAAAATGTGTGAAGTGACATAGTGAGCGATTATGGAATAACCCATAAGTAGGAACTAACTTTCTAACTCCTGTCAGGTAGAATTGGATTATACCTTGCTGCCTGATTTATATACCTTCAGATAAATGTCTAACTTTACTCTGATTCCTATTGATCTTTCAGAACTTCAGATTGTTTTGTGACAATGAGCTCTATATGAAACTTACTCTGTTTAAAAATCACTTCTTTTGATCAGTTTTGAATTTATTGCCTTTCTGTGTCATTTGAGTTTTTCATTCTTGCATTATGAAGGTAGAAACTGGAGCGCCTGACAATCATTTTTCTACCCATGGTTTTGTATATGTTTCTCCTAAACTTAATCTATTCTTTTTCTGTCTTTTCCTAAAGAAGTCTTTTAACTACTTTTTGTTCCTTTTTCCTTAAAAACTTTCTGTTTCTGTCTGGTGTTGTCAAGATGAAGACCAGAAATTTTTTCAGTACTCTAGACTGGAGTGACATAGTCACAAAAATTAATTTTTTTTTTTTTCTACCTACTTTTTTTGACTATAGCAGTGTTTAGCAAATCTTCCTACTGGGTTTTCCATGAGGATTTTTTGTTCTGTTCCTGTCTTTTCCCTCACAATAAATTTAGACTTCTTGCCATCAAGCACACTCGGATTTGTCAGTATTGAATTTTGCCTTCCCTTGTGCTATACCTTTATCCAGCTCTGCTTGTTCTCCTTGAAATCTATCCTTTCTTCATTTTCCTGAAGAAGTTTAAGGCTTTTTTCCTTCACTCTTCATCTAAAGTATGACTCACTAGTCACTGTGTTAACCTATTATTAACCTTTAACTTTTATGAACCTTATGAACCATTTAATCTTACAGTTTCTTTGTCTTAGCTTGTTTTGATTGACAAAAAAACTTTACTTCTCTCTCACTCCTTTCTGACTTCTTGCTTCAGCTAATAGGAGTTCATTTCTTTACAGAGCTCCCTAGGACCTGGCAAATGTAGCATATGCAATCTTCTGGAATGACTTGGAGAATATGAACTTTAAGAAACCTTAGAGAGGGAAGTGTTGAGCAATTACACATCAGTCAACCTTGCCTCTGTGCCTGGAATGACCATGGAGCATACCCTTTTTGAAGCCATTTCCACGCACATGAACTTCTGGTGCAGCATAATTTTGGGGTCTCTCTTCAATGTCAAACCTTGAATTTTTTGTCAGTCTCTCTAACACTGGTCTTGTCTATTCTGTGCGCAGAAATGAAGATACCTCTTTAACATTCCTATCCCTCTAGTTTCAAATCCAAGGTTATGTTAGCTTCTTTTCAGCTACGTAGTCAGAAATCCTTGACCCTGAACAGAGTCTGTTTTACAGTCTCCTAGTCTAAAATTATGACCTTTCATTCTTACACCTGGACATATAATTTTATCATTGACTATATTAATGTTCTTCAAAAAATCAAAAGTCAGATCACTTTGTTTGCTCTGATGTCATCATTATTTACCACGCTGTGAATGTTTGCGTTATCCATGAATTAATCATAATTTAAAAATTTTCCTTGCAATCACCAATGAAAAGGCTTAATATTGTTAGGCCTGATTTCTGAAATCCTTGTAAGGTGATTTCTTTTGAAACAACCCCCTAGAGAGCTGTTAGTCAGTTCTGTATTCACTGAAAAAGTGTTTTATTGTTATTGTAAAGCTCCATACATTTTTTAAAGGAAAGCATCATGTCATGACGTTTTACAGAACTTTGAAAAAACCCAGTTTAATTCCTTCCTTCCAACCTGCTGTGATTATGCAAGACTCAGACAGAGAAATTGCTTTTTACAATTATTTAGCAGCATAAATTGAGACTCAGGCTCTGTGAGGACTATGCAACCACCCCTTTTGGGTGTGTCCTTTGGTCCTGGCCCCTCTCTGTTCAGGTACGGGTTCTGGCTGAAGCTGGGTAGCTGGGTTTTCCTCCTATAAGGAGCATGACAGGACAGCAGTAGGAGAGAGAGTGCAATCCAGAATCTCACCTGATATAGAATCAGGATTACTGGGGACTTGTATGTGAGCACAGAAGCATGGAAAATTGCCCGAAATTAACATCAGGCAAAAAAAGACATAAATTCTTCTACTTAATATGTGGCTAATTCAGAAGGAAAAGCAGGTTGGGGGAGGAAATGCAAAAATAAAGAATGGAAATGTGTTGTCAGATAAACAGCCTGAAGGCAAAGCACCATTAAGGAAGAACTACTGAATTTCCTATTCAGAAATCTTTAAAAAGTTATGCCAACTTAAAATAAAAAGGTATTTAAAAAGTATAAACAAGGTAAAGCAAAGCCTGTTCATAAAAGAAAGAGACCTTTTTCCAAAGGAACCAAAAGGAATGGAAGCATGACTTGTTTAAAAGAAAGAAAAAAAGAAAAGATACAGCAAGATTTTTTTTTTCTTTGAACATTTTTTAAACCAGCTATACCAAAAGATTACAAGTCACTTCTAATTAATAGCTTATGTAGATAGAGTTTTAAACAAGCTGTTGCTTTGAAGACATTCTTACCTCTATACTAAGTAGTTTAGTTAAATAAATGATCAAATATAAGGCTGAGAATTTCTGAATATTTATCAAAATGTTTCAGATCAGTGTTGGGTAAACTATTAATAACCAAAGTCATAGGAGCAAGCTATTTTTAACCAAAGGGAATTCTTAACATTCTTTATCATCAGAAATTAAAGCATTTAATTATTGGTGAAATTATGCAAATCATGTTGTCTACAAAGGTTGTTAGTAGTGCCAGGTTTTCTCCCATGGCTCCAGAATGGAAAAGCTACATCATCCTTTTTCATTAAGAATTAAAGGCTCAGATAAATGTGGCCTCCACAGCATGTGCCCTGCTCCCTGATTCCTATATAAACTTTCTCCATGTCCACAACAAGAGCTGTAACTGGACAGTTTTCAAGGCATTTCAGGACTGAGAAGCTCAAGTGCAGCATCCATGCTGCTGAGACGACCAGGAGGGTGTCTGGCAGCAGTGGTCTGGGGTGATCTGAATCTTTCTCCATGGGAGAGACAAGCTTGTGGGGGATGCTACAAGCTTACCAGGCTGACGAGCTCCTATGTGATGAGATCCCAGGGAAACCACCACCATTTACCTCCTGGGAATTGGTCCCAAAGCTACTCCCCTCTTACCTCCAAGCAGTACCTGTCACGTTCATCTCGTCCAGTTTTGGTATACAACCCAAAGAATAAGGAAGAGTGGTAACTCCAAGAACATGCAAAAACTTGTCTGCCTGTATTTGTTTCTTTGCCTAACACATCAGAAAGCACAATGCCCTACATTGAGTGTTTGCAAGATTAGGCTCCCAAACCTTATTACTTTGCCTTTGACTTCACGTCTTAGTAATGAGCAGTTCCACAGTGGCCATAACGTATTATACATTGATAATAACAGCACAAGTATCATTAGACTTTCTTACTTACAGCATTGGTCATAATCCTCAAATCACATTTTTCCACAGATAATAAAATCCAGAGATAGATAATTTCAGGCTTTTATGCCAGAAGTGCCTGAAAAGCTATAACTCTTTTACCACTTGTTTCTTTTTCTCCCTGAGGTCTCTTTTGTTTTCTGCGTTTGATATTTTGAGAGGTAAAGTGTTAATATAAAACACTAACATGGCTGTCACTTAAGTTTTAATGTGTTCTGTTAAGTGGAGACAGGTAGAGATGCATCACTGAATAAAGAGAATTTATTTGAAGTACTGTAGCCCCAAAGTGAACACACAACACCCCATTGCACCAGTTGTAAATAAAAAATACAGAAAGTATAAAGAGAAGCAGACCTATGCAAAGGTCTGCTAGATGGGTGTTTTTAGAAATACGGAAGACAACTGGGAAATATTTTAATGGTGCGCCTATCATCTGTGAAAGTAATGGATGACAGTGGAAAACAAGATAATAAAAAGATAGTTTATTTCTGACAGTAGCAAGTTCTGCTGCACTTTTACTGAAGTTAATAGTTTCCAGTTAATCCAGACACAGTAATTTAACTGCAAAACTGCATCACAGGGGTTTGAGTGCTGTACTTGACATAGAAACATAAGATATTTTTAACTTTGAGTTATAAAAGGAAAGTGCAAATATAGAAAGTCTGTGACTGAACTAAGTCTGAACTGCATCAGCTTCACAGTTCAGAGAGGCTGTGAGTCCTGGGCTGTGGCTGGCATAAACGGCACTGACTGCTGGAAGACTCAGGACAAACCTCAGACAAGACAGTTAAATTTGCTACATCATGCAGTCATTCCATTGTAGATCAAAGTTTTCAGGGATTGACAGTGCACTGACATTATAGATGGACTTTATTTAATTTTTTTTGTTGTTACATACAGCCCAACAGGATTTACATAAGTACAAAGGAATAATTTCTTCAGGGAAGGAAATTTAGATGGCACACATGGGGGTTAATATGTTCATAGATTTAGATGCCCTTAAAGACCAATGAAGACAGCACTACAGACGTATTTGTGCATATACAACGCCATTGTTGGAAAATGCTGTTATTTTTGATACCCAAGAAATCTCCCTAGAAAATATAACACTCGTACCATTACTAAGGCTTACAGAGATGATGGCCTGATCTGGAAGAAAAAGAATGAGTTAATGTGATAATAGGGTATAGGTAACTTTGGAAAGAACCAGACTTCCTGGTCTGGAGCTAAGAACTGTTTACTGCCATACAGAAATTTTCCTTTCAACAAACTGAAGCAATCTAGAAGCTAGTCATTCCATAGGTTTTTCTTCCTGTCATCCTGGAAGGACATACCCATGCTTTTGTAAAATTCTGTTATGACTAGGAAGTTCATAAGCTATATTAAGTGTGAAATAAAAAAAGGTATTAGTGTCACAATTTAGTGTCAACCTGTCTGCTCCAGTAAAAAAAGAAAGGTGTACAGTGATTTGTGGAAACAGGTAATTCTTTTGGTGAATGTTAGTTGCTGAAAGAAGGACCTGGGAGTGACACTCATGCAAAACTACCCACTGAAAAAGGGCTGCTCACTTTAAATCACTTTAGAAAACTGAGCAGTGAAACAAACTGTTGCCCATGTCTGGAGGTATTATCACAGTAAGCACAAGCCTCAGTTGTCCATCAGTGCCTCAAGAAAGTTTATCCCATGCTCCCACCAAACTAAAATAATACCTTCACCTCTGAGCATCTTCCAGTGCTATACCTTTACCTTGCTGACCAGACTGAACACAGTGTTCTTAAAGTTATTTCCTCTCAGATCTAAAGATTAAATGATATTTTAGTACTCATCATAACTTAATTTTCTATTCTGTAGTTCAGGAAAAGTACGTGTTCACTAACAGGCTATAAGTTAAAGGTTTTTAACAAAAACCAAAGCAAGGCATACACTCTTAAGAATAACAAGAACAGAAACACTCCTAAGCAGCATAGATCAAGTACTTTGGTTTTATATTTGGTAAGCACTGCAGGGGTATAGGAAAAATTTCCGGTATGCATTAGCTTAAGGACTCCTCAAAAGATGCAAATAAGGGAATTAATCGATCATTCTATGAGTGAATTCCTTCAACTTTGTAAGGTATGTTTTTGCAACACATCCATTTTATGAGAGGATCTTGAAACACTAAGAAAACTGATTAAGAGTTATTCTTATTTTACAGCTGGGGAAACTGAGGCAGTGCCAAGACGGGCCTTTACCCAAAGTTACCAGTGGAGGCAATTGTAAGAAAAGCCAGTATTATGCCCTCCCTTACTTTGACCATCTCAGGAAAGCTTTCGTCTGTCTCAGGAGCTTCCATTATTGTCCACATTTAATAGAAGGCTCTCATGTAGTGGTAAACCCTATAAATCTATGTCCAGTTTTACCTACATTTTGCAGCAATGCTTATCTGGAAAATAGTTGTCAGTACACAAAATAACAACTAGCACTGGAGCAGCTGTGGTGTTAACAATTGTTGTTCAACAGAAAGTGGGGATTTAAAAGACATTTTTTAGCTAGTTCTTCCTGACATATTACAGCAGTGAACATGCACCTTCATAAAATCCCATTATAGCTTAGAAGACACATGCTAATATTTATTATAGCTATTAGGCTTCATAGTTTTGAGAAATGCAAGAATCAAGCTATCGATCTGTGGTACTAAAATAACTGAGTTACTAGAAGAGCTACCTGTTATTTTCTTCTGATGATAGAAGTCCAGTAAGAGTGGAAAATACTTAATCCCTAGTTGTTATGATGTTTAGCTAATCATCGTGTTATTAAACAGTGACTCAGCCAGAAGTGTTCATTTGCTTCTTCCTTCTCAAAGAACTGGAGAGGTTATGCAATGAGAAATTAAAAGCTGAAACTTTCTTCTCAACACCCTGCTCTTTGTCACTAACATTTCCCAACATGGGGGAGAGATGTATTTCCTTCAAGGAAGGGAGGAATGCTTAAGATGTGAATGATTACAAGAAAAGCAGGAAACCAACCATGGCTGTCAATACAGAATTTATAGAGCTGTAACACTGCTGTAGTAGTATCAGACAGAGACACAATAACCTGTAAAAATGATTCCTGCAGTCTTGAGCTCAGAAATGAAGCAGTTAGCTGTGTTAGTACCCAGCATTTGTTCTGAAGGCCTGGTGTTTGAAGAACAAAGCCTCTTTCCTTCCCAGGTTTCTTCCTACAATATTAGCTCCTACACTCCAAAACGGTTATGAGCAAGGTACAGAAAAGCTGCCAGTAGCTTGTGAGGGGAACAGTCTCCAACAAAAATAAACAGATAAATAATAATTCGCCAACAGATTCCCGTCTGCTGTAGGGGAATGTTTCATACTTTGTTGGAATAATTAACAGGCTTTTTGTTATTTTCTGCCACCATATGCTTCTTTTCTGCTCTGTATTTGCAGCTCCTCAGTCCAGCTCCTAGTTTTGCAGCACTGGGAGTTGAGTGGCAGACTGGTTGCGGAAGGTGGGTAGAGCAAAGGGAAGGTGGGAAAGGGGGCTTATGCACTTGCACCCTAACACTGGAAGGAAAACTTAGAGCTGCGTAAGGTCTGCTGCTGTAGCTATCAATGAAGTAAAAAGCCATTTACTTTCAACTGGGGACTGAGTGGCTCAGCAAAAGAGCCAAACTAATTTTAATTATTTGTTGTGTTCCAATTCTTATTACTGTTTCTGTTTTAATTGTATTTTTAATTAACTGCATTGATTGTAATGGACTGTACAGTTCCCTCATGTAACTTTGCTGACTGGTTTAGCATCCATTTTGGTTTACTACAACATCAAAAAAAGAAGCAAGAGGAAACCTCAAAACACCGAAAAGTGGAGAAGATGGGCATAAGCAAGGCAAATGAAAGGTCTTTTCTGCATTTTACTGCTTAATTTGGGCACCCGTGAACACAATTTTAGCAGGTTCTTGTTACCAAGTCGTTACTCCATGTAAATGCCTTACGATGAGCGGGTAACTCTGGCTTCACATGGTTTGCACGATTGCAATTCTGTTTCCTCTTTGCAATAGCCTCTGGTGTACCGGCCAACATTTTATCCGCTACGGCTGTTGGGGGATCGGCCCTGCCGGAGCAGCAGGAGGCGAGCGTCTGGCACAGCACCTCCTCCGTCCACCCTGCGTTTGCCTGCCCCACTGTGGGCCCTGGGTCCCAGCAACCATGGGGCTGCCCTGGGGTCTGGTCAGGGCAGGGCCTGGCAGCCACGGCCTGTCCCACCACCCCAGGCAGCAGCAGGGCAGCCGGGGGACACCGGGGGCAGCCCCAGCCCCGGGCCTTGGGCACCTCCCTGGGGACAGGGCCGGGCTGCGCCGTGGGCCTGCGGCTGGGCCTGGCTCGATGGGGCCCAGGGCCGGGCTGCGCCGTGGGCCTGCGGCTGGGCCTGGCTCGATGGGGCCCATGGCCAGGCAGGGCAGGGCGGTGGGAAGCCGAGACTGGCCCGGCTGCGGCATGGTTGGGCAGGGACGGACGGCCCCGGGCTGTGGACAGGGCAGGAGACACCTCAGGTAGTCAGGACCAGTAAGGCCCCTGACTGTTCACCAGCGGCTTTTGCTGTTTTGTTTCATCCTGCTGGCTTACAGGCAGTCCCGGTTTTCTTGTTGCAAGACTGTGATTCAGCTCCGAGTCTCCAGAAATAGGACGTGTCTGGTACTTTCTGTGAGCTTGCAGCACAGTGCAGCATAGCAAGCGGTGAGAAGGTCTGGCTGGCTGCTGTAGAAATAAGTGGTTGTGAACCAGTTTTATGAATCCTCAATAGCTGCTCATTTTGACTGTGTTCACACAGCAGGTTTTTGTTACTACAGTTATCTAGGGAATAGCTGTTCTTTGGGGGAAATGTCTCTTTATTTTCAAGAGAACAAGTGTTGCTGTACGAACAGGCCTAGTTTTTATTCCTCATTCTCTTTTGTTTAAAATGCTCTCGCTATCCAAGCAGGGAGCAGGAGGCAGAGACTGCCATATCACTGATCATTCTTGCCCAGCTAACATAAAATATTAATGCAAACAGCTCATAAGCTTGACAGATACAGATGTGCATTTGAATAATTTTAGTTTATCTTTGCAGGTATTGAATTTACTGTCAGAAATTGAGAGCTATTGGCCAACAGTGTCATAACAGAAGGCTTTGCAGACTACAGACTATGAGCTAGCTGTTCAGGAATAAAGACTCCAATGCTGTTGTATCCAGCTCGCTTGAGTTTTTTCAACATTAAGCTCTGAACAAGTTCTGGAATATCCTTTTGGTAGTGAAAAAGGAAACAAATTTAACTGTAGATACAGTAGTGATTTGAGGTATGGGAGACACAGTAGGATGTTTAAACAACTTATGTCTATTCTAGGTACTGAATAAGTTTTCTACAAAACAGAAAAAAAGACTTGAAGGCTTTTCCACCAAGGCTGATTTTCAGAACTGGGAAAGCTTCCTTTAAACTTGGTAAGTGCCTGCTTATTCTTGGGAAGTCAGCATTTTGGAAATTTCACAAGCATCCTCTCAAGAGTATTACACAGGGGTATAAATGTGCTCCTGTAGTTTCTAAATCAGACAAAGGAGCAGAATTGCATGTTTTATTTACTCTCTGTAGATAGATAGCAATGGTATCTCAAACTAAGGGCATCTGCTTGCTAATACCAAATAGTATTGGTCCCCCGGAGACCCCAGTCACAACTGAATATTATGAAATACCTTCTCAATAAGATTTTCCATACAGTTTTCCATCTATCTTCTAATATTTTTCTGCATATTTTCCTAGCTTGCTTATGAGAATATCATGGGAGATTGTTTTAAAGCCAAGATTTATGGCATCTGCTGCTTCTTTCTTATCCACAAGATGTTTTTCCTGTCATCTAAAACTCCTGGCACTAAAGAGTTTCATCTGAGAAGGTCAAATTTAAGCCCCTTTGCAAAAAAAGGAAGTCATTGAAACAAATGTCTGAGCTAGTCTGTGAAATTGCCATTTTTTAGAGCTTTATGAAAAAATATGTATTTTATAAATATGAAACAGCTTCCCAAATGGGGTCCTACTTCTCCTTATCAGACCTGAGGTCAAAGCTGGCAGTTCCTGATATTCTGAGACATGACTCATGGTGTTGGGGCAGGTAGTCTTCATTTCTGAGGCCCACATTTAGTATAAAACCTTCCAATCCATCCTGTAACTCATAAAAGTTTCTGCTCTTGAAATTTGTCAGTCTCAAAGTTTTAATGCTAGTTTCTGATGTGAGAAAATAAAACCCACGGAGCACCAAGCCTATAGAGAAAACAGAGTATTTCAAGTGCAGCTTTGGCAGAGTAATGTAATAGTGATTCCTTCTTCTCTGTCCCCAAAATGCATGCTGTGATAGGTTCATATTAAAAAGAGAACTTTTATTTTACTCAGGTTAGATGTTAGAGCACAGTGGGGAGGGGAGCAAGGTTACATCTATGTTTCTATTAATTGCATGCAGTACGTCAGTGGGCAGAATTTTAATAGAACCAAAAACCTTAGAATGAGTGGGGCAAAAATATCAGTTCACTCTCAAGTGAAAAATAAATCAGACCAACCTCTGGCTCTGGGCAGTGCCTTGAACTTGCAACTTCTCATGGTAGAATTCAGAGATTTTCACTATGTTGACCAGACAAAATTGTTCTGTTAATTACTGCATATGTCTGTGGGAGAGAGTCACTGCATGCTGAGGTCTTCTGCTTCTGTGATATACCAAAGCCAATGCTATGGCAGGGCAAAAATACCTGTTTCGTAAACATGACAATACAGGCTGCTGGCTGAAGAAAAAAATGAAAAATGGGTTGAAACACCTTTAAAATCTTATCTCATAAATTACACAGAAAGGCTTTTAGACCAAACTAGGGCCAGAGAAGAAAGATCTATTGGTCTTTTCTACCTCTTGTTCTTTTGCCTTCCCTTGTCTGGCTCTGCAGTTTTTGGGCATCTCTGCTGATGGTAATTGTTATAAGCCTGTTGTAGCTTCCATTACTCTGCAAGTACCATTTCTTTCTAAAGTCACCCCAAGATAGAGAGTGCAATTGAGAAATGATTTTCAAACTCAAAGGAAGGGGAAAAGTCATGTTAACAAAAATCACTGGAAAAGGAACACTAAGCATTTTTGATTGCCAATGTTGCTTTTCTCTGGCTGGTGCCAAGAGATATCGAAATCAATGTGAACTGCATGCGCTCAGCATTTTTCTCTGGCTGAGTAGCTGCCCCTCTGAAGGCGAATAGTAGATTTGGCTGGAAAATGGTTTTGTGTTCTGTTTGGAGCCCTAAATCCTGTGCAGAAATTCACCATTATAATAATGTCTGTTCCTTTATGCAAACATCTCCCTCCTGACTCACTTGCTGCTCCCCTTCTTCTCTAAAAATGGGGGGTGACGGGGGGTGAGGGAGGACAACCCAAGTACAAACCCTAACTTCAAAAATTGCAGGGTTTATGGTGAGATACTTAATTTCATTGAAAGCACATTCTTTTTATTGACAAGCAGCTCAGGATGTCTTTATTTTATCCTGCCTTGAATAAATAGCTTACTCTTTTGAGTACTGGCTTATAGATATCTATGTCCTGTAAAGAAGATTTTGATCTAATTTGTATTTGATGAGCTGAGAAGCTGTAAATGACCATATGCGTCATCTTGGGAACATTGTAGTTTTATGCACTGTGTTCGACTAGACGAAGGATCCATTAGTGACCCAACGGAGGTGTTTTAGAGCAGGCAAGGAGAACTCTCTAAACACCATCTGCTCATACTGTTGCTTGTAAAACGATGTCACATCTGCTGCTCTAAAAACATTATGCTGATCTCTCCTACAGTACGTGTCTGCTGCACTCCTCTTAGCAGTTGAAGACGGAGTCAATGCCATATTATTGGGACAAGAGGTGTTAACTATAGGTGAAATTGCACATGGCCTTCTTGAATTCCCACATCTTGTGACTGTACCATAAATGTCACAAACAAAATGAAGGAGAGGATTCAGCACTCTCTATTTAACTGATGAAGCTGGGTAAATGTGGACCATTAGTCTCTGCTGAGCCTCTTCTTGCCCCAGCTTGGCTGCTGCTGGTACTACTAATACTACTACATGCTTCAAATGTAACATGGCTAAGTCGTCTCAGAGATTGAGGAGATATTTAAGATAGCTTGATCAGTGGAAAATGAAGTTTGTCTTTGATTTCAGATGGAGTGAGGTCAGAAAGCACTACCATTTCTTTTGGTCATCAGATTTTATAGCTTATAGTATTTGGCTGCCTAACACCTATGAGGTGTTATAAAGCTAATTTACCTACCCTGAAAGCTCCAAGTGTACACATCGGCATATGTTTGCAATACTACTCATTACTACTGCACTCAGAGTGACAATTTCATGATAGGGGTGTATAGAATTAGGAAAAGAGTCAGTGTTGGTATCAGAAGGAGAGAAGGTATAATGATGCAATAGGAATCCTTGGAAGTATCGAGGAACTGCAGCCCCAATTGTCTAAAGATGTGGTACTTGACTTTCCACACCCAAATTGAATTGTTTTGACTTGTTATTCTTATACAGTATTATCAGACACAGAGACTGTTTTCAGGGATCTAGAGATGAAGAAAAAATAACAGAGTGAAGTTGTTATGGTTTATATTGCTAACAGCTCAGTGGCTATGCTATGATAATGAGTTTAAAGCTAGTAAGTCTGAAAATTGCTGTATTTGTCTGATGTCTCTGAACAAAGAAAAGAAGCGACCGGTATCTTCTTTCAGTCAAGCTTTTGGTAAAGGAACTAAGCCATGTATTTTAATGTGTATTTTGACAAAACATCTTTAGACTACCAACAGCCTGATGGTCACCTCCAACTTACAAGGCAGAGGAGAGCAAATATCTAAGCAGTGTCATGTGGGATAGCATGGCAAGGCAGAGGACAGGATGCCAGGAAAGGTGTCCATGTGGCACTTTTCGTTGCCATGAGACTCATATGAGTCCTTAATGATATGAACTGTCATGTGCATGTCATGTGCTAAAGAACTGAAGCATCTGATATAGTTCTCTTTCTTCCATTCCTCTGGTAACCTTGAGTTACCAGATCTGTGGATCAGACCCTGATTGTTTCTGCTATTGTGGGTAGTCCTGCATTGTCCTGCCTGCCTGAAAGAGCAGGAACAGACCATAAAATAGGACACTGGAAGGCTTTTCAGGCCTGTGTTCTGCTGCTGGCTTGATCACTGACCTGAGCAAATCACTTCATCTCTCTGCGCTTCTGGTGCCACCTCTTACTCTTTCTCTTTTAATGTATTGCATGCATGAGTCAGTGAAATAATAGATACTTTCCATTATAATGTATTTGAACCCAAATCTTACTTGTAAACATCACTGTACTGTAAATGAAAATGAAAGATTTGGTATTCATCCAAGAACAAAGCAATTGCCTTTTTTTACAGCATGGTAGCAGGCTGGAAGGGCTGAAAGAGGATTGAAAGCCTTCTTATATAAAAGAGCTTTGGCCTAGAGCAACAAAAATCACCATCTTGTCTGCTCTTTCAGTGAGATTCTGTTAGAACTTGGGTGCCCTAGAAACTGAGTTTCTTTAGAAATGGAAGATTAGTTGCATTTTCTACTGCTATGGCATTCTACCACAGCCTTTGCAGGAAAGTCTTACTCTACCTCAGGTTCCTTCATGCCTGGGAAGTTCAGGTGCATGAGGCTATAATTTCTAAAGATGCCTCTGCACCTCCAGAGAGCCACCCCTATGCTAAGGCATTCTTCTTGCAAGAGAACCTGTAATGAACAGCAGGAATCCTCATGCCTATCAGATAGCAGAAAGAGCAGAAATTAGTATCACTTTGTTTGTGTTCATGTCTATGACACTTTAGTAGGCTACCTATAGGGTTCCTTAACAATTAAACAGCCTACCTGAATTAGATATATACATCATCAGGATTTGTATCTTCTCAATATCATATATAAATGTCTACACTGGTCATATTTCTTCTTTAGAGTAATTATTGTAATATTAATTTCTTGTGAGAGGAATGAAAAGCAGTGTTATTCTAGCTTGTGCTTCACTCGTCTGCATTTTATACAGATGTAAGCCTTTGTAACAGGCATTTGTCCACTTCTCCCTCGAGGGCTATAGAAATTAAATACTTCAGGGCATATGCTGATTGAAATCAGAGCGAGAATGAATACTTTGTTTTCCAAGAGTTTTGCTAAGGCTACAGGAGGGAACTGAATTACTTATATGGAGCCAAAGTTTGGCCCTTTAGACTAAATCACACAGGAGGCAGCATGACTGCATCTGTGACACTCCAGGTGCCTTGTCCTGTCAGGTGGCTGTAGCATCAACCTGAGTTGGGTAATGAGACTAGTGCAATTCATTTGAGAGATGAAGGCCAGATGGAGATGTGAGACAAGCAGGGATACAGTTAGCTTGGTAGCTGCAGTATGTCAAATATAGAATAAACCCTAAAGCTGGTACCAAACCAAGCTGAGAAGCCCACCGAATAAGTTGCCGTGCAGGCACATGACTCTGGGTTCAAAAAGAGTCTGTGTTCATGCAATGATGCTGTCTAGGTAATAAGCAATTGTTGTTGGCTCTACTTTCATTGATACAGATTTGCATGGATGCAGCTAAATTATTCTCAGACACGGCTGCATAAGCATGGTTAGTTCCTACAGAGCAAGGCCATGTTTCTGCCCTCACACCACCTGCCCGATTCAGACATAATTTTTAGCATCTGAAGTCTTAGCTTCCAAAACGTTTTGTAGAAGAGGCATTATCCCAACCCAAGCTTGTTTTTCAAGAAATCCTCTGCACCAGGCTGGAACATTGTATTTCTAGCAACTCAGGGGGGATATTGCAGCTTAATCAGTCATTTGTATTGATCACGCTTGACCTTGCTTGTTTTGTGTGATGAGATAATGTCATGGCCTTAGGTGACAAGTGCACAATTCCTTAGGATATGTATGCATATAGTTGCAATGATGACGTCAATAATTAAGTGCTTCTAAGACCTCTCGCACACAGAATGTGTACTACTGATAGTTTCTCATAAGATGGAAAGATACAGCTCTTCTAAGAAAGAAACAGGACTGCTTTCCTGTGATGGAGAAAAATCAGTGTCTAATTTTGTGTTATATAATCCCTTGTGCAGGCAAAAGTAGGTACGTAAAGATGAGATCTAGTTAGAAAGCTGATCCTCATTCATGTATGTCTAAAGTTACCTGAAATGTAGTCTTCAGGTTGATTGAAATCTCAGGAAGCTGCAGACTTGCTCACGTCTGAAGTCAGTCTCCTATATGATTATTCAAGAACTAAATTATTACCCATAGTTTCCTCTTGGAACAATAGCAGTGGTATCCAAAGCTTTCCTGAAGGCATTAGTGACCTGAAGCAAATGTATTTAAGATAAAATGTGTGTTAAAAGACACAGACCAGTGTCCTCTCATGCCTGGCTTTCTCTGAAACATACCCTGAATCTGAGGAAAATAAATGTTGTTTGAACCCATCCACATTTCTCTCTGTGTTGATCTGTCCTTTAACAGACTCTGACAAGCATGTCTTCCCAGTTCTGAGAAACTTTCCATTGTATACAACCCTTTCCAGACATTTCCTGCATTTTTCAGCCTACTGAACTGGTCATTTCATTTCAGCCTGGAAGTATGACGTAGTCTCAAGTTGTGCACCCTCCTCTACATTGGTGTGTATTCAGAGGCTTGCTTTTGTCTAGTTAAGTCATTTTGCTTTCCTGCTTATTTATCCAGTGACTCCAAATTTGGATCAATACATGGAAATGAGAAATAATTTCATCCTGCTGGCCAGGTTACTAAAATATTTAGACCATAGCAAAATCATATCCATCGTATTTTGTAATTGCATTCTACCTATCAGAATTGCCTTTAACTTCAATCACTAAGTGGAGCATCCTTTTTGATCCTGCTAGCTGTCTGGAAATTCCTTTCCATAGATCTACAGTGAAGGTGGTTTATTTGTGAGATTTCATTTCAGTGGCAGCTGTTTGCAAACCGATAAATACTTGCTGCAGAAATGTCCCTGAACATTTTGACCAGTTCTCAAAAGTCTGAAAGTTGAAAATCACTTTAGTGGGTCTGGATCCAATATAGAAACACCAAATGCAGTGCAGACACAGTTGTGGACACCTCAAGGCTCTTCAGAAAGCATAACAGACAGGAGGCAATGTCACAGCATTCCTCTTCTAAGTCACAGTTCTTTTATTAGGTGCAGCTTTCTTAACCTCAAACTTTCAAGCATGTTCTTTCATGCTCTTCAGGATGTGTGTTGTTATATCTCTGCTATCCTGGTTTTATATTTAAGTCAATGTAACTGGATCCATTTCTTTCTCTCGAAGATTATCTTCTGCATATGAATAACAGCTTGGCAACTAAAACATGAAACAGTTTTAGGCAATGTTCTATATGCGTATTCAAATTAACATTACATAACCAAGTACTTTTTAAATATCTTTACAATAATGGCACCCAAGACTGTCTGTACAGTTATCCTTTTGCTTCTTACTGGGAATGCTTAGAGTGAGGACTTACACTAAATAAATTGCATTGAAGTAAAAGTTTTTGCATGTAGGAGACATTAATCCATAGATGTGGCTGAACATGTTTTGCTTTTGTTTCTTGCCCTGCCACTCCTTTCTTTTCTCATGTTGAGTTCTGCAGTCTGAGGCATTGTTTGTTGAGGTAAAATGCTTGGTAACTACTGTGTCTAATTTAAATGACTAAATTTAGAGCAGGCTGATGCTTAAATTGGAGTAGACTGATGCCTACATTAACTGAGTGGAATTACAGAACACTCAGGAGTGTTTAGTCAGTTAGTACTTGATCGGTTGGACATTCCAATCTGTACAGTATGAGCAAGCCCACTGGAAAAGATGCTCTGACAGATGGCTAACTGAAAGGTAAAAAAAGTGTATCCTGCCATGGGCTCAGGCTGGAGCCTCCTGACCCCTTTGCAGGCCAGCTCCCATTGTGGACAGCAAATTCTCTCTGTGTTTCATTATCTTTCACCTCTTCTCTTCTCCCTCTGGCCATCTTTGATAGGTGATAATTAAAACATCCAAGGACATCCTATAAAATCCTAAGCTTGGGTTGCTGAAAATTGCATGAAATTCCTAAGACTGGGATGTTCTCCCACTTGCTACAGTCCTCTGTGAGAACAGACAACCATTTGTTTTTTTGTTTTTAAATTTAAATAGACTTTTTAAAGAATAATGCGGCTGTAGCAGCTCCCATTTTACAAACATCTGTGTACATGTGTATAGTCTTAAGCAACAGTTCCTGGACCTTTGTTTTAGCAGAATTACAACTACTGCTTTGGAGACATAATAGCATAATATATCAGTTCAAAGTTTGGCAGCTCAGGATTTCTCACAATGCCATGCAAGCGAAGAACAACAATTTCCCTTTGCCCTCCTCCATAGGTGTAAATACCTCTTCCCCAACCAAAGAAAGAATCTCATAAGAAAAAATTAAAAGCATAAATATTTTTGATCAGACCATGGAAGAAAGCTTTTTTTCGTTCTTTTTCTGTTCTTAAGGTATTTTTCAGAAAAATCAGGAAAAAAATTATCTATCTAGGTGTATTAACTCCAGACACACAAACCTTAGCAATGTTTAGAGGATGTCAGAACTGTCGCTAGTACTTAAATTCACTAACTGAGCATGCCTGTTTAGTGTAGAGATACCTGAGCTAGTTCTAAGCTAGTGAGCTTGACTACCTGAGTCTGTCACAGTACTCTCTTCACCCTTTTCTGAGGGTGCTTTGCCTGCTCATATTGAGCTGGCCTGGTTATATATATGCTTCACTGCAGTGCAGGAATACCTTTCTTCTTTGATCTCATAAAGTCTTAATTTAAGACACCAAAGTAAAAGGGCTAGGGAGTTGTATCCTGTCTTTCCTTCCTCCTATACATCCTAGAGCTGGTTTCTGCAGCTACTAAAAATAAACACTCCATGTTTGTTCCACCCTGCAGAATAGTTTGTACACAGCAAGAGCCCACCCAGGAAGACAAAAACACTTCTCAAATAGTAACATTAATGCACAAGTACTTGTCACATACCACACAAAGAAGTGATTTGAGAGAGAGCTCACCATGCTTGTGCTTCTAGGCAGAGATGCAGATTTTGTGGCTGGCATTTCTTTGCTTTGAGAAATCATAATTTCTACAGGCAAGCCAGATCTTGTTCTGCATGAGGCACCATTATCAAGTGACCTGAGAGAGGGACTTGTATCCAGGGACAAGGATTTCTCTAATTTGCGTGTTCGTGCTCCAGCCACAATGTCGTCACTTCTCAGACTGTCTAAGTCTACTTCTTCATGGGTTTTCCCATCTAGAATGTTCTCTTTCCAGCTTTCAGGAGACTTTCTCTTAATATGCAAATCATCTAGGCTTCTTACACTGGATGGAAAGGTATTCTTCAGTTTAGCAGCTCGGTATGCCCTCAGGCTCATGGGATCAAGCACTCTGAAAGTAACTTCATTAATAAATTGAGAGAATTTGAGTTTAGCTTCTATTTTTTCTTCCACAACAGACAATGAACTCGATGATCCTTGACTCACCAAGCTCAAATCAGATGCAGAAGAACTGCTTTTCTTGTGAGTCTTCTTCTGCTTCTGGAGCTTTTGGCTTGCATTTCCCACTTCTGCTGGATATAGAGAAGAGTGTTCCAGTCCGTGGGTTTTTTCACCCCCTTTCTGACAGTGCTTTGATCGATGGGGTCGATAGCCTTCATCCTTATTTTTGCTTTTAACAAAGCTTTTAGCTTCTGACCTTGCACTACCCTGTAACTCAAAGCTGTCCTCACTGGAGCTGCAGCGTTTTGAGTAACTGTTCATTATCAAATCTCCAGAGAGTTTCCTCTCCGCATCAGTTCCTACTTCTGGTACACATGCAGCAGTGGATGCACTGCATGCTCGCTCTTCAGTCACCCTGCCAACCCCCTCTTGCTTGGCTGGTCTTCCAGGCACAGCACCCTCTGGCTTAGCAGGGGAAATGGAGCCCTTTGACAGTGACTCCATTTATTTTTGTGTCTGTATGTCAGCTGGCATCAGTGAAAGTGGCATTCCCATAAATCCTTCTCTATCTTGTAAGACAACAGGCATGACTTTGAAAGGCATAACAGTGCAGTCACCACATTTTATCCCATATGCATCCCAAATTATGTGTATGTTTCATAATTAGATCAATAGCACATTCTCATCATTTTAATTAGCCATACTAATGAACAGAATCTATAGGACATGCAAATTTTCCAGGGTATTGAGTGCTTAGTGGATGAGCATGGGCTTTCATTGATCCAAAGCAGCATATGATATATTCCTGTCTGTTGAACTGGAAACCAAACTACCATGATGTAGATCAATTCTCACTAAGTAAAGTCTGGGGTGGTTCTGTTTCAGGGCTTTTTAAAATCCGATAGTAGAGAAGGTCATGCTATATTGTCCTAATGCTACTAGTGTTTGCTATTCTGTTAGAAAGCTTAGTGATAGATCTGCTAGATCCAGAAAGGCAAAAAGAAAATGTGATTCTCACTTTCTATCTGCTTATTCCTGCCATAATTTTCATGCTAAAATAATTTTTAAAAGTTTGAATCCAAAGCAAGGTGCAATATTTCAGCATTGTAAATTAGTCTGGAGTACTAATGATGAGTTCTTCAAGTACCTTGCATGTGAAACTCTTCTCATTCTTTAGTGTCTTTGTAGACAGGCAAGTCTGAACTGTGAAGTGCAGAATTTCTATTTTTGCTTTGTATATGTGGGAACCTAAAGGCTAGTTTAAGTGAGGTTAAGGGCTATGCTCTGACTTTATAATCAGCGTGAAGTTTTGGAGTGTCCTGATGATGTGCCGCCACAGGAACTGACCAGAGAATGAACTGTCTGATAAACTCAAAAGGGTTTTTTTTGCATCTCCTTACTTTAGCTTAAGGGTGAAAGCAAGTCATTTAACCCTTTTTGTCTGGTGGGAGTCAGACTCTGTTTACATCACTGTCATTGCCACCACCATGGCTTTCTGACTGATGAAATGCAGCAGGTGGAGAAAGAGAAGAGAAGAAAATAACAAGCAGAAACCCTAGTGACCTCCCTTAAAGACTGGGCAGGGTGACATAAGGAGGATCCCTGGAAGGGATTGAGGAGTAGGAGAAGGTGGCAAGAAAGGGGAAAAAAGTCAGCGAAGAGCACATTTGAACATATCATACATAGCTGACAGGTCAGTGGCAGGTTGGGTTCAAATGTAGTTCCATCAGCTTTTGAAGAGCACATTGTATTTAGGTCCCTCATTACAAGTCACTTTGTCCACCTCACAGAATTTATTGTCTCCACGTTGGTAATTCCTGGACTCATTTAAACCATAGTTCATAAAAGCTGCTGAAGTGTTGCAAATCTCTCAAATTAACATAGTAAGTGCATTAATTTTGCAAATAACAGGAGGACAAGGAGATCCTTTTAATACATCAGAAATCAATTGCTTTTACTGGAATTACTTTCTGAAATGCTTCCATATTTTCTATGGGACTGTGCTATTCCATTGCATGTTGTAAACATTATCCTGATCACAGAGACAATGTGGCTTAAACTGCATAAATCCTGTTCACACTGTCTTATTTTACATGAATTTATTCCTCTCTCACTTGAATGTGAATGGTGACAGTTTAAAGGGCTGGTGAATGCTTTCTATTGCCAACACAAAGATTTTCCTGACCTTTTCAATGCAGTCAGGGACCAATACAGCACTGCTCTCTTCTTGTAAAGCCAGAATTTAGGGCTTTTTCAGTATGTCTTAATATGGACTTCTGCAAATTTATGGTTACTCATTGAAGCAAACAGGATTTGCCAAATAGGTAGGGTCTATGCTAATGCATGTCAGATCTTTTGCCTTCCAAGATCCATTAGAACTTGGCAAAGTGTGAGTTCTGCAGTTTTAATGGACTTTATTAATACGTCTGTTTCAGAAACAGAGCAAGCCACATTGTTGAGCCAGAATCTGTAATGGCTTGTACATATTTGGAGAAGAGCTTTTTTATGCATGAGGGATTGGGCTCATTTGTGCATCAACAAAGCTATGTTAACTATAAGCACAAATTCAGCCATCCATTGCATATGTGCAAATGTTAAGGTGTGAATCTGACAGAAGTCTGTGGTACATTCAACAAAAATGGCTCATATAATTCTCTTCTATTGTCAGGAATGAGCCCATTTGTTCTGAAATATGTCATCTGTATAGCAGTCAAATATAATTTAAAAAAAAATTGGAAAAATATCAGATTGTAGGGTATAGGTAACCTAGGTAAGGTATATAACACTTCTGGGTTTTGTACACTGTTTATACTGCTACTTCTCTTTCTTCAGATGATTTCTGCCTAACGACTTTAGACATATTCTGCCTAATGACTTTAGACATATGACATAGGCATATCAAAATATTAAGACAGAAAAATTAAGCCACAGCTGCAAAATGTCAAATAAGTCTTCTAACCTGAATGATATAGTTCTTTCCCCATTAATATCTCTAGATCTTGACTGGAATAGATGTTATCAAAGTTTAGAGTAACAATAACTATTGAGTGGTCTGTCTGAAATAAATTCACCAAAATATTCTCTAGAGACTGCCTGAATCACAGAAATTATTTCCACTAGTCACATGTACAAATAGAGAAGCTGAATATTAAACCAAAATATGCTTAAGAATCTAGATGTTTGAGAATTTTAACTCTTTTATAATGATTAGATGTTCATGATTTATTTTCCATATGTTAAGAGACTTTTAAAAGTGTTAAAATTATTTTGCTTTATATATCTAAATCTCTTTGAAGACATTGCTGACAAAGAGAATTTCTCGTTCTAGTGCAAGCAGGTATGTCTGTGAATAGCAATGCATTGCTGCAGTAGTCTGGGCTGTACTCTTGGAACAGATAACTTCAGAGAGCTCAAATTATTCTGTTATTTCTTGCTACAACATGCCTGTGCTAGGTGGATGTATGCCTGATTTCTAAGTTCTTCTAAAACTGTAATATTAACATTAAAATAATCTGAAGAGGAAAATCTCATGCATTAATTTCGCCCTACTTTAGAAATGGTGGGCACAATTCTTGGAATAATACAGTATCCCTGTGCAAATCAATTGAAAACTGTGTGACCTAAGTGACAGACTTCACTGTAAATAACATGTCCTTTGTTAGCAGCTCTGCCATTACCTTGTTAGTTGACCTTTGGTGAACACCTGCACTTTCTTCTGTAGTCACCATTAACTGTCCTTAAAAATTAGGAAAGGACTGTCTTCTTCTATGCATTGGTACACAATCTTGCATAATGAGACCGTGATCAAGGTGATATCTCTAGGTACTATCAAGACCCACATAGTGATAATTCATAAGAGGACCGTTTCTAGGGACTCATGTGGATCAGGTTTGTAACTTTGTGTAGTGCAATGACTAAGAAGTTCTATTCTATTTTAGTATTAACATAAGAATATAAACAGAGCAATACTGATCCTTTCCTGCTAAACTGACTGCTGAATCTGAAACATTTATAATAGAATGATAGCTAAGATCTCAGCTTAAATTGGACTTTCATAATGATTCAGTATTTCGTTTGACAAGACTGAAGCATTCAGGGACTTGTCTAGTAAACTAGTTAGGAAAACACGTGAAGATTTTTCTAAAGGTTAATTTAGGCTTATTTATATTCTGAGTGTCATTTTACACAGACATTATTAGAAACCTGCATATTTTGTATAAAAATGGAGCATAACAGAGTTACCTGCAAATATGACTTGATGAAATGAAATTACTACAGACCACTGTCTAAAGATTTAACATTAAAAGCTTAGTTCTGTGGAAATAATAAAAAAAAAATATTAATTCCCCCATCCTTTTAAATAATATCCCTGGTTTTTTAACTTCAGGAGATTTTTATTTTTGCTAATAGTATCAAAAGCAAATACAAGCTATCTTATATTTGCTGCAATAGGTTGTTATGACAACTGGAAGTTTCTTGGTGTAGAACTCTGGAAGATACGATCATTTTTGGGTCAAAGCAGACAACATTCAACAGTTTTAGAACTAAAGAAGTGTGCAAAGTTTTTGTATATCTAAAATTATGCCTTTTGATACATTAACAATAATATATTCAGCAGATTACCTACATTAAAAAATAAGTCTAAAGGTTTTCCATGTTTTGAAATTCATAAGAAAATTTTAGGTCATTAGTGAAAAAGAGTGTAAATCTGATTTTAAACAATATTGGAGTTTATTTTAATTCCAGTTGAGGTTGGTTCCAGAGCCTTTTGTAGTCAGTGAGTAGACTCCAAGATTTTGGATCAATAATTACACTGTTCTCTGTGCTGTTCTTGTTGCAGCAACGGGTGAGTTTTTTCCATTATAATGGAGTTTAATTCCTATAAGTAATTTTGTTTCTAGTTCTCAGTCATTCTTTCAGAAATACTGCCTGAGCACCAGAGCCAAACCCACCACAGCTGGTAGGAATTGCAATTCATTTCAAAGTTCTCAGTTTGCCCTACAGATGTGCAAGTCCTTCAGCACATAGTCCACTCACAAAATAGCTATATCCCAACTCTTCCAGTACCCATTCTTGTTCAGATATACTTTTCCCTCCTGCCTTTAACGAAAATATTATTGCATCTTATCCGCTTCTCTTTGCACTTAATGCAGTTCATTTTGGAGTGTTTTATGGGACCTTTCTGTTTTATAATTAAGTTTATCCCTTTAAATCATACAAATGTTCCTCTCTGGGTTTCTTTTAGCAGGTAGTTACTTTTTTTTTTTTTCCTGTAGTGGTTGCTGAATGTTAATTTGCTTTTAATACAAGGTTGTCTCGCCCAGTTTCTTCAGCAAAACAGTGTTGGCTTAAAGTCTTCTCAGCATTCTTTTATTAAGTTATTCTCCAGAAAGTGTGTCGTATTTCCAAATTAATGGGAATAATGTCTATTTCTAGGATGCTAGGTGTCACACAGCAAAAATTCCATTTCACTAAATATTACCTTCCCTATCTTTTTTTTTTCTTTTTAGAACAAATTATTTCTAATGGACAATAGACGCAGCCAGCATTGCCTGTAGTCATTTTGCCTCACTAGGTTCTGCCTGGAAGCCTTTCAGTTCTAAGGAAAATTCCAGCAGATATTTGCTTTAACTCTGTAAGATCCAGCTGTGTTCAGGACCAGTAGAATGAAGGTTCAGTTCTGTTGTTTTAACGAGTGACTGATAATGGGAAGGAGTTAAAAATATTAAAATGAGTTTTTTCTTTCTCTACCAATTGTTGGTAGCTTTCTGTCATGTAATGACAAACAGAAAATTGGACCTGTGATGCCACCATTAAATCAGTCTGCGTTCTTAACAAATGATAGGTTTTATTGGCATGACAGGGATATGAAAAGGTACTGTGGTGTCTTACAGACTAGAGACATTTAAGAAACTCATGCTTCTGTGCAGGAATCTGTATGGTGGATAGTACGTGCATCCAACCTTGAATCTAAACCTGAAGATCTAAAGGATCTAAATTCCTCTTAATTCTCATTAGTCTACCTCTCCATCATGATGAGGAGAACATTTATCTGTCTTACAACTACAGAGTGACCAAGCACAATGCAAAAGATTGCAGTGCCATCTTTCTTGCCAACAGTCACAAGTCGGATTCATTTAATTTATAGCTGTATACTAGACAGAGCTGCAGTAAGCCTGTAAGAAGTGTTGAACATTGGAGGAGAGATGTTTTTTAGCATAAATCCTGCACCACCCTGAAAACAGAGTCACTATTATCTGACTAATGATGCAGCTGCAGTAAAACTAGAGCCAGCCACCCATTTAACATGTAAGCTATATTATAGCTTTAAAAAATGAATTAAAAATTAAGGAAGAGAAGAATGTAAGAACAAAATGTTTTAATATACCAATTTAAAAATTATTTTTATCACAGTACAACAAAAGAAAAGAGTCCTTCCATTTGACACAGGTCCTTACTGCATATGGTATCATACTGTCAGAGCGCCTTCCATTACTGTGCAAGCAGCCAAATTAGTTATTGGTTTTGAGCCGTTGTCTGTTGTGTCGTCTGCTCCCTAGCAATAGAAAATTGCATTGTGGACACATGTTGCTGTGTATATTTTTAAAGCTGCTCAGAGAAATGTACCAGGCACTTGTGGCATTAGACAATTATATTTGGTTACCCTTAATTCCCAAAGGAATTTTTCCCTTTCAATATCTCATGAAGAGAAATTTTACTCTTGCTGAGAAAAGCCAGAGAAATGAAGCTGCAGACTGTGATCTTTTTTCAAGGGTTTTAAGTGATCTTTTTTTTAATCCACAGTTCAGACAATGGACTGCTTTGAAGAGAGGAATACAAAATGATATGGAGGCTGATCTACAACATAGGGAACAGATTTGAGGTCTAGTTAGGCCGAGCTTCAGAGCATATACACTATAGCATTTTCTCCACGTTGGAACTTCTTTAGCACTAAAAGCTTGTGATATCACCTGCCTGAGAGATTGTTGCCCTCATCCAAGAGAGACTGAGTTTCCTAGCTAATGGAAGATAATAGCATCTGTGAATAACAGTTACTTTATCAGATTAGTGTTTAGTTACCAACTGCAGCTGCGTACCTTGACTGTGAATGAGTCCTCAAAATGCTTTCTGTCCTCTGCCAACATCATCTTTTTCTTGCTCAGCTTCTGCTTTAGCCAACTGCTCCATGAGCTCTTTTTCACACGTTGTACCTTCTTTGTAGCCGTGCTGTAGGATGGGTAGAGTTGTAGGTCATCTGCATTACACTAGTATTTGATTCTGTGTCTCCAGTTCACTTTGTAGTCGCTTGGTGAAAAGAGAGCAAAATAATTGATCCTTCTGAGAATACACAGATAATGAGTCTTAGTTTCTTCCACTGCTCCTTGAACATGTGTGTTTTTAGGAAAGTGTCAAATCCTTTGAGCCTATTCTTAAATGTGTCCTTCGTTAAGGTAGGATGGCAGTGTCATGTGGCTTTCCAAATTAGGTATACCATTTCCCTCATTTTACTCTCCCTTTTTTCTCTTCCTATTTCCCAGCCCCTACATCCTATTATTATTATTGTTGTTGTTGTTATTATTATTGTTATTATTGTTATTTGGCAAAAGAGAAGGAAAAGGCATAAGAAAATTTAAGACAGTAGAGAGGAAAAGTGAGTGGAAGAATGGAACTAATTTCTCATGCAAAATCAGACATGGAATAAAAATACACTTCCTTTTTCTTCAGGTGGAATGAAAATATTTCCCACCCACTGAATTCTGCTTTATTTTAAAATTCATTTTATTTTCTATACCAATTTAATTTCTTTTACTTAAATCCATTCCTAGTTTGATGCTGGGTGCCACAGTTTGCAAGGCTTTGCTGTCTCTGAAGCCATATAATGTCCCTTTTTCATGTGATACCACCTTACTGGTGAATTAAAGCTACCCAAAGTCCATCCCAGTGATCCTACCAGGAGTATTGAAGAGATCTTTCAGTACAGCAGCACTTTTCTTGTCATATTTTTACATTTGCAGGAATATGTAATTCTACTAACTAAACGTTAAACAGGAAATTGTAAGACTGGGAGGAAAGTCTCTGTCAAATCTATAAACCACGAAGGAGTAAGATGTTGCTATGATATTCTCTTCTTTCCCCCCCCTGTCCAGTGAGCTTATTCAAATCAGTAAATTCTGTGCTAGACTGAGTTGTTCAAGAGCATATTACAAAAATTCACAGTCCTTTGTAGCGGGTCAAATCCCTGGAGGCTTTGACTTTCATAAAAACAATTGACCTGTACTAGGTTTGCGGGATTTCATTAGGATCATTCTTTTGGAGGATTAGGAAATCACAACGGATAAGGAAGGGATGAGCCTTTTCATCTAGGCAATGCCGCCTCCTTGATCATGAAGTCACCATTTCCCTTGGAGGCCTCCCAAATGCAGCCCTCCTCCTCCTCCTCACCCTCCTAATCTGTCTCAGAAATAGTTACCAACGATTGCTTCGTCTTGTTGCTGAATAGTAGTAATAGCTGTGGAAATTATCAAAGCTTGTTAGTGGTGTTACTAGTCACTGATCTTCTTTGTGGGGATGTTACCATAAGTTTTACTACTTACTGGTCTTGTTATAACTATCCTGTGTTTTCCTGAGATTTTGGGAAGGGCTGTGGGATGTCAGGCTAAACGTCTCCTTTACTGGCTTCTAATTTCTCAGGCTGTTCAGAGCTGGCCCTAGGAAGCTTCGTGTTGCTTGCAAAAGGAAGTATATATTATTGTTCACTATAACTGCAATACAATAATTTTGTTATCTCTCCTTTCATTCTTTATGTCTCCATATCCATAATCTGTCAAGGACTTTCTATTCCTATTACAGAGTAAATAAGAAAATGGTTGTTCTAGTTCCATGCTTCAATATGTCCTGGAAAAATTTGCTTAAAAAAGGTTGCCTGCATAGAAATGAGTTGGCTTGGCTGTATGCCTTTAAATTTGTTGTTATGAATACTTTGAAAATAACTGGGAGAAATAAGTGGTAATTTCTTGACTTCTGTTGTCATGGGGTGTTGGGGGATGGGTAACTTGAGAAGGAAGAAAGTATTTATGTAGTTTTCTGTGAAAGTTAACTGAACAATTTGATTTTTTGCAGCACATTTTTCCCTACATAAAAAATTATGATAAATAATATTATTTGTAGGTATAAGACATGTCTGTGTTAAAAGCTTCCAGGTTATTAGTACCAGAGCTGTAATGTCCCAGACGCAGCCACAATTTAGTTTTGCTGAGTGCTGTAAACCTGCATGTTTGCAATCAGAGTTTCATGTCATGGGAATTGGTGCTAAGCAGCTAGGACTAAATGAGAAAAACAATGTTTGTTTGGATGTGGATATGTGTGTGTTTGACACCAAATGTAAAGGTAGCCCTGTGGGTTGCCTGTTCCTAACTCCTTTCTGCTACAACAGTTGCAATTTAAACATGAAGCAAAATATTGCTATTTTTTTTTTCCTTCAACTCCCATAGTCCCACCCCATTTCATTATATTAAAGAGACATGTTCATCAGAGATGTTTAAATACTCTTGCAGAAAGCATGCTACAGTATGTGCTGTTTGTTTTGGCAAATGGCACACATTTATGTTGTTTCTCATACAAACAGTTATTTCATCTATACTCTGTTGGGTTTAACAATGAATGACTAATGCTTTGTATAATTATACAAAGTCATCCATTACAAATATTTTCCTTCAGCATTTAATACAAACCTGTAGTAGGTTTAATGTGTACATATTAGCTTTATTAATAATATTAATGCCACTATCTGACTTTTTCCTTTCTTGAAGATAGAAATGATTTTGTTAATTTCATACTTAATGGCCAATAGCATATTCAGAATACATATTCCATCTCTGATGAGATCAAATAGACATGTTCCATGATGTGTATTATGCAAATAAAAGATACGTAAATCATTTTAAAAAACGCTATCATGACAGTCAATTATAAGTCATTCCATTAGCTTTCTAGCACTGTAGCTTTGGGAAGCTTCATCCATATAATTTGCTGTCTTGTACCTTAATGTATTAAATATTTCCTTTTTAAGACAGTAATGTCTGCCAAAAGAAACAACAGAGCATGTTAATTCATGTTTAAAGCAGGCATTCAGTTGTCATATTGCAGCACCACTAATTCAATGCTAAAGACTTCTTTACTACCTGTTATACATTTTAAATGAAAAAAACCAACATGCTGTTAAGAGAAAGCAATACTTACTTGAGAAGGATTCTGCAAGCTCTGTTCTGCTACTCCACAGACTGAAATGATGGAGCCAGATTTAGAAGTAGCTTATTAGGTGCATACTGCTTCGACAGTTACAGCTTTTCTTTTTTTTTTAACTGAAAGACAGGATCGTTTTCTTTTAATGAAGCCAGCATAGAATGATATGCTGTCCATGTTGCTATGAGAGCATAAACTTGCAGAGCAAAGACAAGCAATTGCAGACGAACTTACCAAGGTTCATTTGCTATCAACTTCCCAGTGCCTTTCTGTGTAGTCACAAACTTTAACAGCATCAGGGAGGGTTATGGTATGTCACAAATGCAAGAAATTACTAGTTAGTCATGTATACTTGAGATTGAAAGGGACTGAGTCAGTATTGTTTGTGAATATAAGTAGAAAACTGGGTAGAGCCAAAATCTTTTGATTGAAACACCCACTGAATTCCCTTAAGAGGGGACAAGGCTCTGATTACAATCAAAGTGCAGTACCTGTTACTCTCCTTCACTCTGGTGGTTGTATGCTACTTCTAGAGCTCCAGCCCTGAGAAAGGAATGTAGGAACTGCCCCAGAGGGATCACACAAATGTGAAAAACTAAGTATTTTGTTTTGCCTTTGATATTTTGGGAGAAAAATTTTTAAGCATTACATTCTTGAGTGTACACAAACCATTGCAATTATAAAGACACATAACTATGGTTATAAAATCATCCACATGTATCTATATATTTAATATGTAAAACCATACACACTTTTGGAGTTTTAGTGATGTCACCATTTAAAGTATTTAAATGTTTTTGTTAGAATTCTGCCTGTGTAAAGCCCAACACAAGTATGTACATCATGGTCTAGTAGTCAATCATGTCTGCAGTACTGCACTGCAGAGAAGAAACGACTCTTTAAATTTAGCCCTGCATTTTGAAACATTCTACTTTAAATTGTCTTTTGCCCAAGGATGCTTTTGGATAGGGAGAGATCTCTAATGTATTTATGAATTGGAAATTACTCTGAGTAGTCAGGTTTTGGCTTATCCTGATTTGGCTGGTCCAAAAGACTGGACCTTTCATCTCTAATGTGAAGACAGAGGTGAACTGTGTAATCATCCATGCTCTGCATCATTAGCTTGCCAGCCTGAGGTGGGGAGATGGCCAATCGTTAGCCACACCTCCATGCCTTGACTTGGAAAAAAAAGTTGTCAGGGGAAAGGGAAGGATAACTGGTTACATTAAGTTATTGCACTGCTGCTGTTGAGATCCTACATGCATCCCAGACAGTGTGGGCATGCTCAGGAGCTTCACATTACAGTTGCTGTTCATCAGCTCTCAGGAGATTTGGGTTTATTGCTCCCACTGAGTTTTGAACATTGAACAACGTGCAAGACCTTGGTGTTCAAGGAAGCAGATCTTCCCAGCATCCTAGAGGCAAACTCCTAACAACAGCATCTTCCTTTCACCAGAAAAACCACCTTGCCTCTTAAAAAGCCATGATTAATGCCTCTGGACTGACAGTGAATTCAAAACTCATCAGAAGCTGCTGAAGTCCAGCACTTGTTGCTTTTAACAGCTGCAAGATACAGCTGTAGAGCAGAGGTTTCTTAGCTCATGACTCCTGGTGGCTTCAGTAGTAGAATGGCTCCTGTAGCCATAGGACCTTGTAATCACATCCCTGCTTGTGTTCCAATTTTCTTTAACCATTGGTGGCATGGTAAATATTTGGCTGCTCTTTATTGTGGGTTTTTTTCAGACCAGGAGGACCACTACATAGCTCTGTAACTACTTTTGCCATGATAAGATCTTTTGACTAACAAATTATTCCTCTCAGGCTCCATTATGTTTTAAGAGAAGACTGGTGAGTTCAAGCCAAATGCAAATGGGCAACCGTTATATGCCAGGACCTCCAAGACATGTATAGGGAAGGGAGGAAGAACAGTGCATTTCTTATGAGAAACATCATTTTTTTCCAGTGAGCTGACATGAGAGGAGAGGAAACATGACTTCATTTGCAGATTTTGCTTTAGCCACTGCCACGCTTCCAGCTGAGAGGTTAGAGAGACAAAATGTTGCCCAGCCATGTGTGTAAACCCCTTTTTCCTTTGGCTCTTCCAGGTGTAAAAATGTTTTTCCAGGTGTTAGTGGTCAGTTCCAAATTGGCCCAACAAAATGCCAGTTCCAGTTTCCAAATGAAAGTAAGGCAAGGCAGAGAAAACTCTTCATTGAACAAAACTTCTGTGGTGAACTACAAATAAACTCTTTTTTCCTACCTCTTTTTCCATTTCTCCATCTTCTTGGCTTGCTTTTCCTTTTGCACACTATGCAGTGCTGTACCAAACAAGTCTCCTTTCACTCGCTGCCCCTCCTTGAGCAGAGCTTTCTCCTGAATCCATAATCCTATTGTGAATTCCTGTACAGGAAACATGAAGCATTTCAGAATGAATGGCTGGCACAGACACTGAGCTTGGGAAAAGATACAGAATTTATGATCACTAGCCTGGCTGAGAAAACAGTAATATGATTGATTCTAAGTATATCTTGCAGAACACTGCTATCTAACCACTCATTCTTTCTCTTTTTTTTTCTCCACCTCCCTCTTTTCTCAGTAAAATAATTGCTAACAATAACCTCAGCAGCAGTAGGAAAAGAAAGTACAGTCAAGGCTCCACTTTGAATTTCAGCAGTAATGTGACTGGAATCTTTGGTCTTGCCCTTTTATGGGATTTGAACTGGATATTTTAAAACTCATTCAATGTGAGAGGAGCAGGTCTTAGAAGGGTGAGGGAATGAATGCAATGAAGCAGTTATTTCTAAAAGTTGGTGCTCCAAAAGGTAAAAGCAAAAGTCTAGGGCAAGACTGATACCATTGTTCAGGTGATCATTGGTTGTATAACTTAATTTGTTGGTAACTTTATGAGGACAGCATCCAATTTTTATTGCACCAAAGAGGATAAGGATTAAATCCTCCATCACATTCCAGCTCAGCTTGAAAGAATAACAGCGATTGCCGCAGAAATACTATTGGGTAACTACAAGTATTATCTAAGTGTCTATGAAGAAAGAGTGCATCTCCAGGTGATCCTGGGTAATACATTGAAAGCAATCACAATACCTGAAAGATAATAGAGGTTTTGGAAAGTTTAGTGCCTATTAGTGTCACCTTCTTTCAGCATCACCTTCTTTCATCGTCATGTTTTAAATCACTGTTGTTATAAATAGTCTCATCACCTCAATTCTATATATAAAATAACCAAAGGTTAGAAGCTAGAAAACTATCCAATGCAAAATAAATCATTATTCTTAAACAAAGACAGTAGTTTTCTCTCAAACAAACTGCTACGGATTCTGATAAATTCTTAGGCATTTGGAATTTTTACTAAATTTGTAAGTGTATACACACACACATATATATAAACGTACATACATACGCACATATTTTGATTTGCAAAGTAATTTATGGTTCCATGGGAAAAAAAGAAAAACTGCCTTTTTTCATTTACTTTCTTCAAACCAAGTTATTTCTAAGAGCAAGGCTGCAGTAAGAGTACTGATAGTGTGTCTGAATGGTATCTTACAGTTCTAAAAGGAGCCTACTTTGTGGTGTTCAGGCATTTTATTTACTTCCCATTATCACATTCAGAGCTTGGTAATGTGTCTTTTTAAAATCTTTCTTTGCTATGCCATGGGAAAAATGTCATTAAAACAATAAATTGGAATGGCCACTTGTGTTTGAATATAGATTTTTTCATTTAAGTGACCAACCATTATAGTGAAATTAATGTCTTTAATTGGTCTCACTCACCCTCCCTTCACGGAGTGATGGAAGCAGGGATTTTGGAGAAGGAAGCTTAATCAAGCCCTTGCGTATAGGGAATAATTTCTATCGCGAAGTCACGACATAACAGGTGGGGCTTGACAATGGCCTTCAAAATCTTTCCCTGACAGTCCAATGGCAGTTGTGCAAAACTTCACAACCCCCAGTCAGGGAGAGAGAAAGAAAGGGGACATTGATGTTCCTTTACTAACTCAAAACCTAGAGAGGAACACTGTAGGCAGGGCTGGGGGCTCCCAAGGGCAAGGGCCTCACCAGCCAGGGCCTCGTGTTTGCCCTGTAGTGCCTGTGTACATCTCTTGGACGGCCTTGGGGAAAGTCATAGCTGGTGGTGGCTGGAGTGGCTCGTTAGGAGCAGGAGTCTTAGGAAGGATTATCCCTGCAAAAGGTTTACATTTGTGCAGCAGGACTTTTGGACAAACATAAAGTCATCTCTTAAAAATTGGAGATCTGGCTGAAGCTATTTGCTGAATTTGACCTCAGTCTAGAAATAACCTCAGCTGCTCTGAACCTGTGTTTCTAAACAAAAAATAAAAATGCCCAACTTGTATCCTGAAGACCTAAGTTGTACCCTGGCTAGGGGATTATTCTGTCTTTCTAAGTCCTCTGGGATTGTTCAGCAAAATAAATGTGTCTCATCTGGCTGCAGTACTCATCACTCTGTCAAGTGTAATCAAATATGGGGAGGGGAGATAACCTTGAGAGAGGGGGTGTGCTGCAAATTCAGGCAATATATAGCAAGTTCCCTTTCACGTGTGCTCTAATCTTTTCTCCCACCATGTTTATCATTCTCCACGCATAGCCTGCTATCTGCACATCAGTCACGCTCAACTTTCAGCAGCCTGGCTATTGCACACCTACGCACAGATTCCCACAGTCTTCATTCATTTCACATTTGTATCAGCATCTAAACACCTCTACAGAAACCATAGCGTACACAGAAAATGAATGTTGTTAATGAGTGTGTTTGTGAGGAGACCTCTTTTTTTCTGGGAGATGGTCATTCTGGACACTTGTAGGTTAGATTTTGTGTTCCGGTAAACCTTGCATATTTTATTTTAAAAAAATAAAATGCAAATGTCATATGCAGTGACTCTTGAGGAACATAAACTTTACTTTTGTCGAAAGAAACACATAGGAATTTGACAGTGTCAAGCTGAGAACATTATTAAAATTAGAGGATATAATACCACCCTGTTGAAGCTATTGACTCTAATATAGCTTGGAGCAAAAAATACTTAACCTTGGGTCAGCACTGCTAAGAACATGACCTGTTAGCAATCTCTACTTTTGAAATCCAAGTGTATTTAGTTAACTCTGGAAATAAAGCTACTAAACTGGAATGCTTTTAGAATTTATGGACTTATTTTTTATCCCATTCTTTTTTTCTTTTGCTTTGAATCTTTATGGATTTTCAACAAGATAATGTTCTTTATACCATCTGTAACCAGCATTTTTCCAATATGTTGCCAATGCTGTTTCTCTGGTTATTTCTCCTAAAATTGCTTCAAGAAGATGTAGGGAAGACAAAATAGAAAAATCAGACTCCAGATGCCAAATTGATTTGCAGAAATGCATATGCCTGTTAAGCTCTATTTAGCCAGCTTTTTGCTAAGTATATTTGTTGTGCATTGTTAAATTTGACTCACTTGAAAATGAGTCTCTTTTTCAGACCCTTCAAGGTACAAAAGGGACATTTACAGCCTTATATCATGCTAGCTAATGTGAGAAAATAGGCCTTGCAAACCATAAACAACTGTCTTGTTTCTAAAGGCAGAGAATGTAAGCTACTTCTTAGAACTGCCTTTTTACCATTTTCTAACTGGTCTTTCCTAATCTTTAGCAAAAGTAGGAATAGAAATGAAATAATATAGAGTATTATAATGCTTTACAGGCAGGGAAGATTAGTTGTGAGTTAGACATAATATTCTCACTTCCTGGTATGCAGAAGTTGATCAGCTACAAGTTCCAAAGTAATGTTTGCTTGCTTGAATGACTGAGGAAATATTGATTGCTTTAGCATGCATGTTTCAGCCCGGGACATAATATGTCTATTGCTTTAGATCCTTACTTTGAACAACCTGCTTTTCCCTTAGAAGGCAATATGAAAAACAAACATATTTGTAGGGGATGTAGCTCACCATGATCCCCATGTAACCCCAGCCTTGTCCAGAAAGCAAGGATATCCATCAGCTCTGAAAATTGAAAATTCTGTTTCAGAGCAGGTGTCATTAATATAGTGCTAATGGGACATGACATCCCATTCTACCAGGTAGTATGACAGTTGCAGGGTGATGATAATCTGGGCTATTTTCTTTGCTGAAATGTAGTGTCTCTCTTTCGGGAACTGATGGATGGTTTCTGTCAACAAACAACACCATACTTACTCACCGGCTAAATGGCAACAGCATAGGATCAGTATTCTTAAGGTAATTCTTATGGGAAAAAGGAATTTTTCACCTGTTTATACCACCTATCATGTAAACTAGCCCATCTTCTTTATTTCTCAGTCTTATAAAAGGTACTATAGTTTAAATACCCCACAATTTATTTAAATTTCAGATCATGGAATCATGTGATACTTGGATTTCATTTATAAAAAGAGGAAGCTGTGCTTTAGCTTTAGATACAGAAGTGAGAAAACCCAAAACAAAGATCCGACATTTATTTTAAACTGCAATTAATTTGTACCATATCTGACTCATAAAACTGCAGTTTTCATTAGCCAGAAATGATGGTCTGTTCACATTGCAATTTGCAGTTTAAAGATGTTTCAGGTCACCGTGTAAACAGCATGACCCCTCAAAAAACATGATCCAGCTCCAAATAAGCTTAATGTGTTGGAAAGTGCTGATCTAGACTAAACCAAATCACTCTTGAACATATTTGATTCTACTGAGGAAAAATAGCAGTATCTGCTGCAGTAACAATTAAACTCCAAAATGCAAGTTCTAGGTGATCCCTTGTAGGTGCATACATACTAGAGATACTTTTAATAAGCTTTTAATAAGTTTGTGGCAACAAGGAGGCTTAAAATTTCATCATCCAAATGGTAACGTTAGGATTAGTTTTGAATTCTTGATCTTCCCAAAAATTCAAAGAGCTTCAGAAATTTAGCCTGAACTTGTGATTGGACTGACAGATATCCCGTTTAGGGTTGTTACATAAGAACACTGCTGGATAGCCCTGAGAACTTATCAGAAGTCTGCCACATAGTGTGGTTTTCAGTCTTCCACATGGATTTTAGCAAAGCTGTGCTTTACACAATACTCTATATTTCATGTCTTAACTCCTGAAGAATTACTCTGTTACTGCTTTCATCCTCGATGAATTTCCCTGAAGAAATATATTGTTTAAAGAGGCTTTCTTCTGCTAAAACATCTTTTATTTCTGGCAGCTAATAAGACCATCTCTTACTTCTGTGCTGTCAAGGGGATTATAATGAGGTAGGCTGCATTAAAAGATGGAGAATAGAAATTCACAATCAGTCTAGCAAAAGTATTCAGATACTGATGAGAGACTGTAGTGATAGATAGTGGACCAACAAAACAGCAACTGTCATTATTGCATTATCTGTATTTTTTGCTGTATGGGATGCTTTCTCTTACCTTCCCTCTTGTGAATCGTAAGGCTTGTATTTGAGTATTCATGTTTATGTTGCTCAATAGAATTGTGAATTAAAGTGTTTCTGAGAGGAGAAATTTTGTTTATGGGGGAGGCTGGATCTGCACTTTGATACAGTATGTTGCTCCAGAATTTTGAGGGCTAATAACTTCTAACTGCATTCCACTAGCAAAAGTGAAATGTATCTTCTATTGTAACTGTTACTAGGTTGGATAAAATAATATTTTACATGGAATTTGTCAGATGTGCACCTTTGGGCCTTTTATTCCTACAGAATATTTTGTGATTCTTGAGTTTGAAAAAGAGAGATAGGGAGGAAGCTGAGGAATAGAAGCATGTCTACAAAGTTCAAAGCAGCCATTTCAGGGCTCCCAGGAATGGCTAAGCATGTTATCTGAGATATGGCAGTCCTTGTAGCACACAGTAGCTATGTGGACTAGCACTGTATCAAATCCTAGAATGAACAGAAATGGCTGTCATCTGTTGTAAATGAACTATCTTCAAAATTGTAAAACCTGCCTTAAGTAAGATAGTAGACCACAGGCTAAGAGAGCCAATCTAGCAGGTAGAAGGAATTGCTTAGAGAGATTAACGTATGTGGAATATAATTTTGTATTAAAGAAGAAGGAAAGTGGGAAGGGTGGATTCATGAAGCTAATGAATTAAGAGAATGATAAATTCTCATCCTATATAGCATACTTACCATATAGAAATCCTGATGTTTTGGGGGCAATTTGGATGAGGTTGCTTTGCTGATCTGAATGCAAATTTAAGTATTTCAGTCAGTTATATGACATTAGAGGATGATAATTTTCAGAAGTGCGCAATGCCACTGCCATTGAAAATTCAATCAAATCCCTGATATTTAAATGTGGTAGAACCCAAGCATCCAGCACTGGATTTTTTTGAGACCCACTAATACACAGAACAATTTGACTGTTGCCTCCTGGTTGTATTTGCTGCCCTGAGGCATCAACAGTTTTCTCAGGGGACAGTAGATCTCCTTGCTTTAGCAATGTCTTTGGGCTTGGCCGCCTCAGCCTTCAAGGAGGGGTTGATTATTAGAGAGCTCC
Organism: Buteo buteo; assembly: GCF_964188355.1. Classification (NCBI taxonomy): domain Eukaryota; kingdom Metazoa; phylum Chordata; class Aves; order Accipitriformes; family Accipitridae; genus Buteo; species Buteo buteo. The sequence continues at coordinate 13,737,162 of NC_134176.1, read as the reverse complement.
TGGGCCACAGTGACCATCCCAAATCCCTTCACCTCACTCCTTCACTTGCATATCCAATTTGGCCAGTAGTTTTCTGGTAAAATCTATTACCATCTTTTCCAGACGTGAACAATACTGCTGTTTTGATACATGTTCAGAGGGAAGAAACAAGAGAAAATGTCCTGAATGCCTGAAGTCTGGCAGATCTGAGTTATGCTCCATGAGCCTCTGCATGTCAGACTAGCTCTAGTGGGTCTGCAAAGAGGTATTCAAAGATGCAGCCTCCACAGGAAACTTTTGGGAAAATTATATATCCCTCATGAATGGAATTATATACCTCACATGAAAACTTGTGCCAGATCAAATTAGGCTGCTTTGGAGGAAGACGAAGTACTTTCCTTCCTGTAGCATATTTTTTCTAGTTGAAGATACTCAGATCCTATATCCTACTAAGCAATAGTGCTAATAACTTTACAATAAAGTATAAGGGCTACATATGAGATACTTTATCAAGTCAATTGCTGCAAATGAGGAAATAAAATATTTTTCCAAATGCTGCATAATATTTTGCTATGATTAGATTGTGGTAATAATGTATTTACAGTTACCTTTCTAATGCAGGATAAGTAAATGCAGAACCAGCAGAGTCAGAATTTGTCAAGAGTACAGAATATCTAGTTAATGCATTTCTATGTAAGTGAAAAGCCCTCATTGGATTTTGACAGAAATACACTAGTTATAAAGGATAAAGTACTATTTATCAGAGCAATGTACTATGTTTAATACATGAAATAGATGATGTCAGGCAGACAGGTTCTTGATTTACTCTGACCAGGAATTGTTTAGACTAGACCTGCTGTCAAATTGCAACAGGGGATATTTCATCTTCTGTTCATAAGGCTTTCACTTTAATTTCAACTTAAGAGGGAGGTTCCTTTTGTCTGCTACTTAGCTAGAACTGCTTATGTAGTACTGTGCTATGTAGCAGTTCCCACGGACTTTCCTGATGTGCCTACAGTCAGTGATGGATGAAATGATCTCTGTGTAGAAGAAGAGGTGTATTTCAGTTTATAAAATGGCATGGATTCTTATTAATTACTTGAATGCCATCACTGTGCTCAGCATGGTGCAAATATGCACCTTGTTTCAAAGGAGAGCTACAACTTTAACTGTGAAATGCTTACTTGAGTTAGCAGCTGGCCATGCGTCATGCCTTTTGCCATTTATGCCTGTTCCACTGCTCTGCTCAAGATGGGTTACCCAGTAGCTTCTCAGACAAAACATTTGGCTGACAGTTACAGTGCAGTGTAGCCTCCCTCCACTTCTGTGCTCATCACATCTCTTTATGAGGCAAAGTGTTCTATTCCTTGGGGAGCAATTTGAGGCCAAACTTTTTCTCTCCCATGTTAAACATGGTTTAATCACCACATTTTTGCTATTAATACCTCTATTTTGAAATACGTAATTCACTGAACTAATAATAGAGTCTTTTTTTCCAGCACATAGTAAACATGCACTATATATTAGTTTAGCATAAGATAACTTACATCCATTATATATAATCAAAGAAAATTGTTCTTTTGAAATTTTTTCTGGACCACTGCAGCTCAACAATTTTGGGGTCCAAGTCCCACTAAAGTGATGCACAACACTGCTCCTGGGACTGTGTCTGCAGACTCTATTTTTTTTCAAGTCTGACCGGCTTATATACTAGTGTCTATACACTAGTAAATTAACATCTCTAGCGTTGGGGCTAACTGGCATAAAATAACTTTGTCCATACTGCTGATCTCTCTTAGCCTCCAAAATAGGAAAGTTACTCGCAAATTTCCTACTTGGAATGTTCCTTTGTCCATATTAATTCTTAAACTGTGCCCAGGAATTATTTAGGAAAAGGCTACTTATCTTGAGTCAAAGTTGTGCCAGGTTATAATGTCATTATAATGGCATAGACAATTGTGTTTCATTGTCTAGGAATGTTTCTTTATACTGTTCACTAACATAGGTCTGGTCTACCAGGAAGTCATTTCTTGTAACTGTTTATCAAAAAGCCACAGGAGCTCCATTCTGTCACATTTCTATTTCTTCTCCAATTTTCAGCTTTCTAAACTCAGCTAAGATAACAGCCTTGGTATTACTGCTGTTTATTTCATAGAGCTATGCTGTTGCACCTATTTTCATTAAGTCTGGGGTCTTGAATAATCCAGTGAGCTCATCTACTCAAGACTCACAATCAAATTGTGGTTTGGGGCTGGTTTTACTTTATTTTTACCTACCTGGTTTCACTTAACTTCAATGCAATATAATGGTTCAACCTAGTGTTTTCCTGAGTTCCATGCAGAAAGTCCTCCTGGGTAGCTGCTTCTTTTACCTAACCAGCATTCATCTAGTTTATGATGCTGATTTCCCAGAAATAGCACTAATTTCATTTTTCATGATTTCTATTCCTCTTTTCCCCACCTCCCCACCTGTATTTTTACACTCATCTGTTCTGTTCATTGCTTAGAACAAGTACAGTCTAAAATCAGCATGCTCTTCTTTTATTCCTTAGTGCATGGATTAGGAGTTCTAACTTTAGATACCTAAACTTGAATATTGTGTCACCATATATAAATATAATCCATGCCTAGGAATAGGCTAGCGCTAGGATTCATAAGTTTGTCATTGCTAGTGATAAGTAAATCCCCCCAAAACTCAGTCTGAATAATTACTTTTCCAAAGAAAGTTTGCCATAATGTTTATCAAGCTATATTTTATGAAACTTTAGGAATGATTTCTTGACTTCTTGACTGGGAAAACGTATTATTTTATACACAATGTAGTTTAAGAGTTAAGGTGCTCTAGAATGTATGCTGTGAGCTACCCTGTACTCTGTGATAGTAACCTTGCAAATCCTTACATAACCAAGTGATTAGCCCATAAATAATACCTTTCATTGCACAGAGACTTATGAAGATTAGGGACCAAGTTTGGTGCTCTGTGTGTATTTACAGTCATTGCATTTGTCACTCAAGAATTTTGGATATCTCAAAAACATGGCATCAACTATACTAATTAAAACTGATTTCAGCTGGAAATCTGCCTTCATTACAATCTTTTGGCAGCAATGAACATCGTATTTCACATTCTTCTCAGTTTATCATTTTCGCTTCAAAAATATTGTTTTGGGGGTTGAAATGGAAAGAATGTTTGTTGGAGCAGCTTCTGCTTTTGAAAGGTGAAGGGGGAAGTGGTATCATAGAATCGATCTCTAAAGATCATCTGGTCCAATCTTTCATGGGAAAGGGAACCTAGATGAGATTACCTAGCACCCCATCCAATCACATCTTGAAAACTTCCAGTATCACCATGCCTAGAGTAATTTCACATGAGTAACCTGAAAAGAGTTGGATTTTTTTATTTTTTAGAATGCAGTGGTCATTGCTCTAAGTTTTCTCTATTCAACCATTTGGGTTTATTTCCACAGATTTTTTTAAAGTGGAAAATGAACTCTTATTCATCACAGGAAAAGCAAAATTTTGTGGGTCTTGGGATGATATTGTCAGAAAAGACATAATCTGCTTAAAGCTTGCAAACTAAAAAAAAATAATAATTTAATTGCACCAATGAGTATAAGCTAAAAGACAGTCAAGTTAGTAGAAAATACTCTAATTCAGCTGGGTGCATTAGACACAGCAGGATGAAATATTGACATCAATTAATTAGGTATTCTAAGGGGAGGCCTCACATGTCTTTAAAAATCCTGAAATACTTAAAATGGTACAAAGCCTGTGTGGACCTCAGGCCATGTCCTGACATCTTGTCAGGGACAATTTCTAGTGTTTAGCCACTCTCAGAATAAGAAGATTTTTCCTTATGTTTAAAAGGAATTTCCTTTATTTCAGTCTGTGCCCATTGCCTCTCATGCTGTCACTGTAGCACTGAGAAGAGTCTGGTTCCATCTTCTTTACTCCCCTCCATCAGATTTTTAGCCTGTTCTCCAGGCTAAACAACCCCAGCAGACCCAGACTCTCTTCATATGACAGATGCTCCAACGTTTCATCATCCTCATTGCCCTTCACTGAACTCACTCCTGTAAGTTTTTCTTGTACTGGGGAGTCCAGAACTGGACCCAGCACCCCAGGTGTGTCTCACCAGGGCTGAGTAGTGGGGAAGAATCACTTCCCTGGACCTGTTGGCAATGCTTATCCTAAAGCAGCTGAAGATGCTGTTGGCCTTCCTCATCACAGAGGCACATTGCTGGCTCATGTTCAACCTCCTGTCTATCAGGAACCACAGGTCCTTCTCTGAAAATCTGCTTTCCAGCTTGTTGGCACCCAGTCTGTACCAGAGCATGGGTTATTCCTCCGCAGGTGCAGGATTTCTTTGCATTTCCTTTTATGAACTTCATTTCTTTCTGCCCATTTTTCCAGCCTGTCAAGGTCTCCCTAAATGGCAGCACAACCATTTGGTGTATCAAACACCCCTCCTAGTTTTGTGTCATCTACAGACCTGCTGAGGGTGCACTCGGTACAATCATTCAGGTCATTAATGAAGGTGTTGAACAATATTACCCATGGCATCCATCCCTAAGGTATAGCACTAGTGACTTATCTTTTGTTAAAGAAGAAGAGGACCAATGTACTTGTGCATGATAAAATAAGTAGAAAGGGTAAAGGAAGGGGAACAATGGAATTTTGCCTATTGTGCTTCTAAGGCTGCCCTTGCTTAACTCATATACCTTGGTATTTCCTGTTTTGTCTTCCTTAAAGATCAAAATCCTTCAAGGGGTATATCCATATGGGTTTCAAGAAGTTGATGGAGAAGGGGAAACTGTAGAGTTTACATGTATCTACTATATTGACATGTGGAAGAGCAGTTTCACTTACTGTGGAAACTCCTAATTGTTTCAATCTCTTTTACTGCTAGTGACCAACAAACCAGCGTGCAGAGGAAAGTTGACAGGATTCAGATAAAGTATTAAGTACCTCGAAGTGATTTTTTTAATATCCAGAACCTGATGTCATCAAAGTAAGGGGTTTGATTTTGGACCACTTTTAGAGAACAGTTCTAATCAATTAATATAGTTAGTTCATGCATTATACTGAAATTGAATGAGAGCAACAGAGATGCTGGCAACAGGTCAAAGTTGAAGGTACTTATTTGTCATTTGATAAAACAAACTAATGGTTTTCCAGCACAGCCTCTGAACTTTTAAGAAAGGTCACTCACACACTGCAGGGGAAATTGTCTTTCAATCAAGTCCTCCCCCCGCTTTGGCTTGATTTATGTCTTACCATTGCGAGCACCATCTGAAAATGAAAAATAACATAATGCCATAAAGGTGTTATTGGAAAACAGAAAATAACATCAATTCCATTATTGCTGACATGAAACCAAAGTGATCTGTGAATAAAAGCATTGCAGCTGATCAAAAGCTCCCATTTTGTTGTTGCCACCAAAGACACATCTCAAAATAGCGTTTCTCTTTGTGGTTATTTACTTTATTTTCAGTGTTTTTCTTGCATAAAGTCTGTCCTGATTCTGGGAAAAATTAAGGCTCATTATTGGCCTAATACAAGCTCACAGTTGTGCAGATGCTTCTGGCAATGAGATAAGCACTAAAGGGATTTGGAAGAGGGAAAAGGCATTTCCCATGTGGTCAAGTGAGTAGCCCTTCCAAGGATTAGAAGGCAGAATGGAGAAGGAAGAGATAAGATAGGGTGAGCTGGAAATAAAGGATGCAACTGTGCAAATTAAAGGTGGCTTGGTAGATAAGGTGGCCTTTAGAATGGGCACGCACCTTCCACTACTCACTGTGTGAGCTTGGGACAGCCAGTCAGTTTTTGGTACCTCGGTTATCCATTTCCAAACATGTAATTAACTCACAAGGACAAAGCCACGACAAATAGTGGAATGCCCAGCAACTACAGAGGAGTTGTAAGACTCCATGGGGCATGAGGTGAAAGAGTTATGACACACTGAGAGCAGACAACCAGGAAGATGCTGAGAGATGTTGTTCAGTATGAGGAATGAAACACAAACACATGTATATACTCTGCTGTGGTTTATACACCACTGCATTGCACAAATTGGTTGGTATGATGCACCCAAACAGATTCTCCTTTACAAATTAGAAAACAGGAATCTCAGGGGCTAAAAATGCTGATCCATCATCTGAAGTGGCCAATTTTCCAAGTTGTCTATTTTTTAATTTTGCTTTTAAAGAGGGCAGATTGGAAAGAAACACTCCAGAGAATTTGAAGAAAATGCACTGTTTTGAACAGTTGGCTGTTTATTCAGCCTTGTACCTGGGCAGTATGGTATCTGACAATAATATATTCTGTAGAAAGAGCACAAATGCATTCTCAAAACAAACTGCAGCAGAAAAAACTTCACTACCTAGTTACTAAAACACACTCAGGCTTCATTCCCCAAAGCACCTCTGTCAATCAGCTGGTGTCTTCCAGTGACTCTCAAACATGTTGACTGAATATAATGAATAGTTTAATCACTGTTTGAAGAGGTACACTCAGTCACTAATGCATTATTATACACTCATGCATTTTATTGAATGTTATTATTCATAGTGCAAGATACAGGCTTTGGCTGAAGTCTATTACTTCGATCTCAAAGAGTTTTTTCCTTCTAAAATGTGAGATATTTTGATTGTTCATTCATATTAAGCTAAGACAAAAAGCCTTGCCTGTCAGCTTTCTGTCCATGTGATCATTACTAATTCTGTTTTACAGGTGACACAAAATCCCTGGCTCATCTTTACGGAGTGCCTTGTAATATTGCTCCAAAATACTATTCAGCAATAAACATGATTATCAAACTCAGATCTCCAAGCAAGCTGCTGTAAGACAGTTTGAGTATCCTGTGAACTGCATGATGCTGTCTTTTTTGCTGAAACACAACACAGAATAAAGGTGCAGAATTAAAGGCCTACATATGGCTTCTTGTATGACAACGAAATACTAGCAGTGTAGTAGAACTCCTTTGTTTTGTGGCTTTGGAAGGAAAAAAAGGAACCTACCATGATTAAAATCACTGTCAAATACACAACTTGTCTTTCTCACAGTATTTATTCAGCAGACATTTTCAGTGTGTTTGCAAATATAATTATTCACTGATCAGCAAGACTGGGTATATAGCAAAAAACAGATGACTGACACCTAGCTTCAAACATGGATAACTCTTACACCCACTGAGCTGCTTGTACAAATGCTGATAGGGAATCTGACATTGTGCTGATGTCTACTCAGCGACAGCAGGAGATAAGAGACTGCAGTATAGTGCAGTTGACTTCTGAACTGGAATTCATCAGAATTAGGGCAACATTTAAAAATCTTACCTGCCTGGATTGGAGCTTGGCCAATCAAAAAGTAGAGAAAACAGTTCTGCATACATGCTATAGGCATGTGTGACAAGACTGCTTGTCTTTTTACTGGATGTCTTCTTTCTTAAGATGACTAGCAGGAGTAAAGTATAGGAAATAACTATGGAGATGGAAGGAAAAGATAATTTTCTGTATCTTCTGTCTGTACACTTCATGCAGTTTTCTTGTTTATTAGTACAGAAGGCATTTGAGAGTAAGGTCTTGTTTGCTATGGTCTTAATTTAAACATCAGAGTAACTGAAACTGAAATGTTATACTTGGATTGTATATATTAAACAATAACAAGGGAAGAACAGCTTTAATAGGTTATTTAGACTGGGTTTGCTAGTTTTTTACAAGATTTTGCCAAAAGCAGCCCAACATGCTCTCCATTTGCATCTAGAAATTGTCATGCTTTACTTTTACAAAATAAATGGATGAGTGGGAATCTGAGCTTTGACATAACCCCTAAGATCACAAGATACAAGTAGTATCTTACACAGAATAAGGGTGGATCTGGCTGCTCAGACATGTAATTCAATGTTGAAACGAAGATATTTGGGTTCTGTCTTGTGGGCAGCACATTGTTGACTCAGAGACAGAAAGGAAGCTGTGTTCTGTCCTGAGCATAAAACCTGAGTCTGTACACAAGAGGGTGGAACTATTTCTACTTTGCATGGATGGCATTTGCATGGATGGCAGAATGACATTTGTAGTACCTCTTTGCTATGACTACTAGAAGCTGAAAGGTTTAGGAGTGAATTTTTCCATTAGAACCTATCCCGGCACTGGACAAGCACCCTTACAGAAATAACAACAATGTGCTGAAGATACAGACTCTTTCTGTGTTGGGCTTTGTGTTACTACTGTGACTGGCTTATATTTAATGTTCTCCTTAAGACATTTCTTTGACTTAACTGGGCCTTAGTTGTACTGGACAAAGGTAGTGTAGGTTTCTGACATTGGTCTCCAGTTCTTTGGTATGCAGTCATCAAAGAGGCTAAAATTACATTGTAGGGGTAAGTTTTGATCCCTCATTCTTACTCATAAAATCTCAAAAATACTGTCTGGGAATGTTTTATGCAGTGATATATCTGAGGCTACAGACAGCTTCAAGCTCTAACTTTCACGGGAAAGGCTAAAGCCAATAACTATAGCCTACAGCAAAAGCAGATTCCTCCTCTCACCCCTCTAACCTCCCCAAATCTCTTCCTTCAAAAATTACAGGGGGGGAAGGAGATACAAATGAAAATGATCAATGCATAGGCCTGAATTCCACTTTTGTTGTTTTGTTAGGTTTGGGATGCCATCCTGTTTAAAGCAGAAAGAAAGCATTTCAAGTGGGCAAAAAATTGTAATTCTGATAACATTGAAAGTCTAGGATAACTCATTAATGCCTTATTGTGCCTGGGCTGAATGGTCAACTTAAAGTTAAGCAAAGGATTAGGACCTATTGAAATGCAAACATTTTGTCCTGCAATAAGGAAAGAGAAGGGTAGGAGACATTTCCAGACCACAGAAGACTTGCAAAGAGACATCTATTCAGATCTCTGCTGGGGGACTGCGTTAGTCTTCCATTTTCTGTGCATGGCTCAGAGCTAAAGCAGTGAGAGACAGCTATTAGCTAAAGTGAGAAGGATCACCTCCTGTGCGCGGATAGCGCAGAAGGGAGAGGCACTCGAGAAGGGACTAGGCAGCCAGCAGCATGAAGGCAACTCACCACACGATCGGGGGCAGCCTCAGTTAAGCTTTGTTGACAGGCAAGGCCTGACAGCCCTCAACTGTGAGGTAGATGTTGCCCAAGATTAAAAGCAACCCCTGGCCTTGGCAGAGGTAAAGACTGTAAAATAGCATTAGTTACACTGTAGAACTAGGCAGTGCTCCCCTAGTTATCTACTGTGTTAGGGCTTTCTTCTCTTCCTTTAAAAAGATGTTTGATGAATTGATTCATGTTTGCAAATGATGAAAAAGAGCTCATTAAACATCAGGTGGAACTTTCTTAAATGGATTGAGAGGCTCGGGATGAAGGTTTATTGCAGCCCTTTAAATCTGAGCCTGGGCCTTGTTGCTGCTAGTTAAGACTTGTCAGAAGAGTTAGAGGTGCCGGTGTTTATCCCAATCAGAGACTAATGGCTCTGCAGCTTGCTGGTAGGTTAGTATAACTATCAATTCAAAACACTAAGGCCTCTTAGGTTGGTTCAAAAGACTTACAAAATGACAAGTAAAATAGTTTTGTTTTATTTAATGTGTTTTATTGAAATGTTTTGTTTCCAGGCACATAGGAATGGAAAGGGAGGAATGGATTTATAGGAATGCTAAAAGAGGAAGTGCTCTATCAATCCTTTTCCCTATTAGCTGCCCTAGCAATTAGTTTTAAGACTTGAAGGAGCTTTCTTCTTATCTGAGGTGTCCAGGCTTCTCTCAGAGAAGTGCCCTAACAACCATACTAACAGAGTTTTAGAATGTGGTTGCCCTTGATCTTTCCTGTTAATGCGGTTCTCCTCATGTTCCCTAGGTTGAGGATGAATCCCACCTTTTGGGGTACGTAGGTTGGTGGTTGACAGTATCACAGTTCTGAGGTGGATCTACAGCTCTAAGGTTGCAAAGTGTAGTGCTGAGGCTTTCTTAAGAAAATAACAATTAGTCTCTAGCCTAGTGATTTGGACTTTCACCAGGGGAACAAAAGATTTCGGTTTCTGTTGCTGATTACAAAAGCAAGTAAACATTTTTCAGAAGTGGAAGAAGACCAGAAAGAAGGATTGCAGGCATACCCCCAAATAGCTACTGATTTTCACCTTACTTAGAGAGAGCTGATAGTTAGGAGATGTGGGCTTATGTCCCTGTATCACCAAAGGGAACTGAGTGTCCCATGTCCCACCTGAGCTGCAAAGGAAGGGAACAGTTGTTCTTACTTCCTCTAGGAATGCTGGCCCTCCTGGTAGAACTGATGTGTCTAATTTAAACTGAATTGGAGTATTTCCAGGGTAACTGCATTGTTAGTTGAGTATGCTGTTTCCCATAAACAAATACATTAAGTGCCTCAGACTGAAAAACGCTATCCCTAGTGCTATCAGCTTGCCCTCAAGAGTATATGTTTGACATGAAGAGTCTTGTTTGTTCATCTAGGCAACAAGGGAGCTGTACCAGTGAATTGGAAGCTGGAAGGAGAAAAATGCCTGCTCTATATCCCGTCCTCAGTAAAGAGGTAAGAGGGCTGACAGAATGGAAGACGAGATGCAGCATGTGGGTCAGGCTGCAAGAAGAAACTGTCTTGCAGGTAATCAGGATGAGCTAACTATTCCAGGCAGGGATTCTTGGATGTGCAGCCATTTTAGCTGGCTGAGAAGAGCTGCCAGCCTTCCTTACAGACTGGATGGGGAGTCTGCATTTCACTGTTAGCAGCTGGAGTGCTCCATGCTGGCTAACCCACTGCTACTTTCCCTTGGCTCAGAACTGGGAGGAGGCAGCTGGTGTTGTAACCTGACTGGATTTGTGGACATTTCTGCAAATATGAATTTATACACAATCAATTATAAAATCTGTATGTGCAATGTATTATTTGCTGGCTAGCAAAGTAAAGAGCCATTGCTCTGAATTCTTATGTTTCCAACATAGCATTTCTTCAACTACTAAATTAAAACAATATCACTGGTATATGAGTGTTGTTCTAATCAGCTATTTAAAGGTTTCAATTATTCATTGCTCCCCAGTAGAGGGGGTCATTAAAACCTTGACACTCTAGTGTTTAATTAACTTATGTTTCCTCATTCATTTAAGGCCATGTATTTCAACGCTAGCAGCAAGTGATAGGTTTGCCTTTACACAATATCATTAGAGAATAAATTGCACTGTGTACTTTCCTCAGTCCTAATAGTCTGGAATCTTTGGGCTGAATTAACTTGACTGTAATTGCAGTGTTGTGGCAGAGGCATTATGAAAAACAGAAGATGTTTTATATAGGCATTTATTTTGAAGAAACATTCTGGTTATTTATATGTAATTTTAAGGTAGAAAAATGGTGGTGGCCCAATATAGCTTTTAATCTGATGTACTGAAGCCTAAACAATATCTGCTTAAAAACTAGAATTCTTTGGCTGGAAATCTTCATGGGCAGAGCTGGTTCACTGGCTCTTCTGAAAGTTAATCAAGCTTTCAGCTGTTTGTAATGAGAAGATAAGATTAAATTTTGGCTAAATGTTAAATGCTAGTTATTAGAGACAACCTTGGGAAAGAAAACATTCCTAAGAACAAACTTAAATTAAAAAAATAATTCTGGTAAACTTGCAAAATATCAATAGTGCCTCTAAGCTCTTGAACTGTGATTTTAAATTTGGTAGCAGTGCCTTTTGTGTCAGAATGTGTTTTTCAGTACCTGAAATACTGCAGAAATTTAGCCAAGGTACAAGTCTTACAGTAATTGAAGTTTGCACAAGCTCAAGAGAGACTTCAGTTTTATTGTCTAATATGTCCAAATATTCCATAATGATTGAACATAGCCAGGCTCAGGCTACAGAAATAACGTGAACTTGATCTTTAATAGCTGTTCTGGACCAGGATAAACATGGACATTAAAATGTGGAGCAGGGAGGCTGTCTGTCTTTTTCTCATCTTCTGTGACATCTGTGCCCACATCTGATGAAAGAGGAGGAGGAAGAATACCTGATGCAAAAGCAGAGAGAACAAAAGCTGCACTGCAAAATGGAAAGATAGAGACAAGGAGTCTGATGAAAGTGGGATGATGAAGAAATTAAGTGAAACGGAAGTTAATTGAAATAGGAAAGAAATTAGCTGAAAATGAAGAAGCGGATAGGGAGCTATTGCATAGAGACAAAGAATTAAGGACATGGACATAGCTAAGGATAGCTAAAGAAGTGTAGTTTACACATGGAGCTGGGGGTGGTATAACTGCTTGCAAAAGAAGGCTGATGAAGGGAAGAGAATCTTGAAGAAAGAATATTGAGTATTTCACAAGGCAAAATAGAAGACAAAAGTAGATTAAAGTAAAATGTGCCTGTTTATTCTACCATGTCCCATCTGACATATCAGAACTTGAAGAATGCTTAGAATTAGATAGCCCTCTATGTTTAGCTTTTGTTGATTTCAGCCACATCTGCAAGCACTCAAATACACCTGTAAATCCAACCCTATGGTGTCCAGCTGGATACTCAGAAAATGAGGCATGTAGCGTGGCAGAAGTCCTATGAAACAACTGCTTTATAACACAGGCTTTAATGACATGATCACATATATTTATACCAGGGAACATCCTTCTGGCAGTACAGGCAATTTCTGATACTTTCTGCTGGACCTGATGGTTTTGGTATTCATGTAAGCATGTAAAAATATGTTTATTTCTTGCATCAGAACCTTTTAACAACCAGTGTGGTTAAGTTAATCTGCCTTTTAATATAGCTGCACTGTGAATATAAATTATTATAATGGTGATTGCTCCTGAGCTGTGCTTGAATTAACCTCACATGTTTACCTGGCTACCCTATGATCTCCACTAAGCATGAGCTCCACTGTGCTTCCTCCTAAATGTGTAGGAAAGGACTATATCCACAATACATAGTAAATTCTGGGTCTCATGTCACAAGCTGCCTCTTGGGGAAGCCTGCTTCTCCTCTACAGTAATATCCACAGAAGGGGTCAGTCCCTTTAAATACACAATTGCCTCCTGGCATGAGCAGGAGTCACAGGGCAAGAGAGCTCAGCTCCCCAGCAAGAAGGGGCTTATTTTCCCTCTGCCTAAGCAAAGGTGAGGCATACCTGACAGCCTCTCACAGGCACGGAGGAGGAGATAAGAGACTCTCTCTAATCAAGCCTTGATGCTAGTGCTTCTATTTTTGAAACAGGCTTACTCCAGTCTTTGAGCTTAAATCAAAACAAAGCTGGGGTCCTGTGAAGCTAAATGGATTATATTGTCACAACCTCCTGTTCTAGCTGCATAACTCCTTGAATAGTTTTTCATTACTTGATCCAAGATAAAGACATCAGCTTATTACTCCTGTGTAGCAGTTCTCTGTGTCTGTAACTTCAATCTTTAACATTTCCAAAGGGCACTTGAACCACTTGGTTTGCAATAACTTTTTTTTATCTAGACTCTTACAGATAAGATTTTTATTTTTCCCTGAGAACAGTACAACATCGTAGTTCCAGAAGCTAATAATCACTAAAGGCTTTAACCACATATATCCTTTGGAACACTAGTTATTTCTTTCTGAATATCTCAGATTTCTCATTGACACTTCTGGGTCACGTTAAACTGATTTTTTAACCTGCAGCTTTTTTCCAAGCTTTCTCTTATAATTTTTGCAACTCCTATAATTAAAGGAAATCCTGATTCTTTGCCCAATATTTTCTCCAGTATTATCATCTGGATTTGTAAAATCCCAGTGAACAAGTTAAACATTACAATTAGCGCAGCAGAAAAAATGGCTGATTTTATGTCAGTTCTTCTTCCTTATGCTGCCCCCAGAAGCAACCCACGTGACTTTCATAAAACTATATTATGGTCCAAATTATCTGCATATTTGTTTGCTAGCTGTTGGGCAACTTCAGTTGATTAAATGCACTTCTTTGTGGCTGAGCTTTGTTTCTCTATTCTGGGCTTTGCTGATCAATATACCCTATGCTGAACGAGTTCAAAATGGTTCAGGCTTGCTCAATGTGTTTTTGGCAAAGTGTTAGATTGTATTAAAAAAAAGAGAGAGAGAGAGAGAACAGTTTTTATTTCAATCTCTTCCTTTGCATTTTGGGCTGTATAATTAATTCAAGTCCATGATTTTGATTTTGCTTTATCAGAGTTTATCAACAAACACCCTGGCTCTTTGTTATGGTGTTCGATTCCACTACTTAAAAAATCAGCCATGTCCCCTCTTTCCTCCTTTTCTGTGTAGTCACTGAAGTAGAATGGTTCAGAAATCTTTCCATATCCCAAAATTATATTTTTCCCTTACATATGTTTTTTTCTCAGAAATGATTATGCATGATATAAGGTAAGAAAGAAACAAGGGTTTGGATTTTTGTTCTTTTGTTTTGTTTTGGGTGGGGTTCTTTGCCAACTGTGTCAGTAAACTGTAGCACTTGTGACTTTTGTTTTGCTTTTTCTACACTAACAACAGGAGCAGTGATTCCCACCAGCAAGATCCATCACTTATTTTTGTTTCAAAGCTGGCTGACACAGGAAGAAACCTATATTCTGCTGTCACTAGGGAAGCATCCATAACTTTGTTTCCCACTCTTCCCAGATCAAGTTTGACATTTTTAGAGGTGTTAAGGGTATAGACCATGTCTTAAGCATCAATCTTTTTTTGTCATCTATAACTGTGATGCTCTTGCATCCTGACTAGGACCTTTACTACTTCTGTCTGACCATTTCCCTGCAACCCTTCCCTACAGTTTTTCTGAAAAATCTGCTCTGGCGAGTGATAGAAATAATTCCTGATCTCTGGAATTACCTTTGCGTTCTTTTGTCCTGTTATGTAGGTCTCTTCAGCAACTATACTGTTAAAGATGGCTGTAAATATAGAGAAACACTTTCTGTCCATTCTTAAAAAATACTTTATCTCTCAGTACGTTTGTGAAGCTGGTAAATATATTGTTATACTTGCTGTTGATGTCAGAAAATTGCAACACAAATTAAATGACACATTCTCTATAAGGCTATGCTGAGGAACTGAGAATTGAACATTGGTTTCCACAATCCTGTGCATTAGCTACAAGTAAGCAGGATGATGAAAGGTGAAGTGGGAAAGGTACTGGGGGTTTACGTTAAGCTTCGGCTGTGCCGTAGGTAGCTGATGGAGAATGCCATAAGCTGAAAGGCTCTGTCTTTATTCAAACAGTATCCATTGCATATATGTGACTCAGACTCCTACTTACTGTTAAAAAAGACACTTTAAATACAAATTAAGATGCTCCTTCTACTCTTCCTCCCTCCCTCCCTCAAAATAAGTTTCTAAACCTTTACAGTTCCTCGAAGTATTCATTGGCAGTATGCTGCTATGAGTTTAAATGTCTCCAAAATTGCACACCTTTCTCACATAGGAGGGGTGAGTACAAACTGACTCAAACAGCTACCAGTTGGGCTTTATTTTTAAAACTGAGTGTGATATCTACCAGATTTATGGTACAAATGTTCACACACAAATCTGTCTCAGATTAGTAGTGTCTTTAGCCTTTCGAAATCTATATGCTGTCATTACAAAATCTTTTGAAGGAAAAAAGCTCATTACTCCCCAAAATGGACAAACTGTATTTGTCTTGTATTAATATTCATGATGCTTTCCAGAACAGACATGAAAATTGTTTTCTTTATGGTATTTAAAGGAGTATGATTATCTCAGGAGTGATTCACAAACATATGAAGTTTTTTCTTTTGCCAAGCAAAGCTAATACGCCTCTGTCAGAATTTTAATCTTCTTGCTCTCTCTGTTTTTTATAATAAATGATGCTGCATATTGTACACATTTTACAAAATGACAGAATCACTGAATAGGAAAATTAGCTCCAGTGCCTAGCACAAAATGACATTCAAACATTTATATCTGTGGGATAGTTAAGGACTTTCAAGCTAGTGCTCCAAGGCAAGATGTGAGGCGCTCTGACTTGGATTTGGTTGTGGAGGAATAAAAGGTATCTATCTCCATTGCTGTCTTCCCTGAAACTGCATGTGGAAATTTTCTGTTAGACGTGTTGGCCCTCTGTGTGGAAATCAAGTCAGCAAAATCACCCTAGTAAGGTGCTCCCAGAGCAAGTGCCTTGGTGGTGGGAAAGGATGGCTTGTGTCTCTCAGAGAGACGAAGAAAGCTTGTTCCTACCATCGGGTTGACCTGTTACCCAGTGCCACAAGGTGCAGGGAGCCGTGCTTCAGAAGGAGAACTGAAGTGCCTTTGTGTGACGGTGTCTGTGCACAGCCTTTTCCTCAGGTCCTGCTTGACAGGGGCAATCCGTCCCCTTGTCACACGTTTCATTGCTGACTACTCTGGTGGCACCTGCCCAGAAGACCAATTGCTGTCAGAGGAGCTCTCGTGGCTGCCAGACTCTGGCTGTGGCTGCGCCGTGTGCCAGAGCAGCTTCACCAAGCTGAGCGGTGCGGGGTGCTGGGCGTCACAGATCTCAGCTCTGCGAGACCAGTTCTGCTGCCTTCTCCCCGTGCCGTTGGAGAGGCGCTAGCCTTGGGCGCTGAGGAGCTAGGCACCCTCTGTGACTCATTTGCTGGCTGTTGCTGTCATTTTTATCGTTAGACAAAGAAGGACATTGATTAGGGGCAGGAGAGTCCAACCCCTCACGTCAAATTGAATTCTTGTTGCAGTGACACCTGGAAAGCCTCTGGTTTGTAGTACAGCAGGAGGCAAATCTGGGTTATTTTGGACCAAGGAAATGCAGAGCATTGCAAAAAAAGGCAGTGTGTTGAGAACACTTTGGCAGCATCCTTTCCTTCTTATAGCAATCAGGGTAAATTTTCACTTGATTGGAGCTGTAACAGAATGCCATGAGCAAGGGACCAACATAAACAGTTTGGATTCAGGTTCCATTTATCCAGAGTACCACACATGAGAGAGATGCTAAGGATTCATTGGAGGGAGGCCTTTAAAATCTCAGTGGGAATTTTGTCTGAATGAGAGCTGGGGAAAGCTTCAATAGTGGGCCAGGATACAGGAATGTAAATAAGTCCCCAGACTGAGAAGGAAGCCTGTGCCTGTCAGACACTAAAATAACAGTTGCTTAGAGCCAACTGAGCCTCTATTTATGATATAAAGATTAATAATCTGAGTGGCAACCAAAGGTGAAGTGATTCAGAAATCTAGTTTTCAATTTTTAGAAATATGGAACAGGCTGGTTTTTATAGCAGCAGATGTAAGAGGGGAGGAGGAAGGGGCAGGGCTGTGAAGGAAGCTGCAAGATGTTTTTTAGATTGTATGAAAAGCATTTGGCTGTGAACCAAAGGAAGGCATTTAAATTCTTTTCCCCCCTGAAGATAATCAGGGATGTATAGAATCAGAACCCATGAAAGGACAGTTCGTATGGCATGAGGTCAAAAGCAGTTATGTGAACATGCTAAATAAGCATCCCTTGTGGCCTGTTTGTAAGGAGATATGGACAATTGCTCTGCAGTTTCTCAGCAGTACTGGCAGGTTCTGTGCAATGTGAAAGGAGGGAATGAGGCAACATGAAGATGAAGTGACAGTGGTCAGCTGAAGGTCTCGTTACCTGAGTCCTAACTTAGGACTGTCATAGCCAGTATGATGGAGTCAAATCACTGACAAAGAAGTACATTATTCAGAGGGACAATGAGTCTCTTGTGGTGCTTGTAGATCCTGCTGGATGTTGCAGTTGCTCAACTTATCACTAACCTAAATGTGGTCATGACTAGTCAGGATTTCTTTTTCTACATGAGCCTGCCTTTAACCCCTTTCTCTCTCACCTGTAGAAAGGTGATTCCTTATCCCACACGACAGCTTATTAAAGGAACTGTTTTGGGCTTGATCCTAACTAGGGAGCAATGGGCATGCTGGATGCCTGAGCAGTGCCAAAACAATTTGGTCATGTTGTGTTTGGAAACGCATGCTCTAGCATCAGCATGAAAGACATGTTCCTTGCTAGATCAAACACAGAGAAACATTTATAAATGTGTTTTAAAGAATTTTAAACTTTTCAGTCCACATTTTCAGTCACAATCTTCAGGTTTTTCTACTCATGTTTACATATACACCCCTGTTTTCCAGGGTAAAGGATCCTTTCAACAGACATTCAAAACTTCTCACTTTAAGTCTTATTCTGAAAGAAATTGATAGAATGGTCAAATAGTGCTGGCTCTCTCTGGCTAATGGTAGTTTGGCACTGGCATTGGTAAATGGTGTGATTTCCAACTCCAGTGGAAGGTGCACATGCAGAAATTCAGCCTTACATGAGATCTGAATGCAAGCCAACTTCAGAAGACCTAAACTCAGTCTGCCAGATTGAAGCTGCAGCTGACAAATTCCTTCCCCATAGTCTGTCTTTGTGATGGCACTTACTAAATTTAAAGAGACCTTATTTTTAATCCCTGAATTGTTGTTTTCTAAGTAAATGTTTTGTATGAGAACTGTTCCACAACAGAATTTGAGAAATTCAGGGTTTTGACAACTTCTAGAACCTTATGGAAATACATCACTGTACGTCAACTTTGTTTCTCAAAAGCAGAGTGGAGTTTCTTGCTTTTTTCAAAAAGCACCAGGGATCTGATCAAACATTCAGTTATCTTTTTCATAGTACTCAGTGCTGAAAACTATGGGGTAGAGGCACCACGTGCAGTAAGTTGGTTTCAGTAGTCAGCACAAATTATGGGTTGCCTCTGGATTTTTTTAAAAGGTGATAGAAAGCCAAAGGGAAGACTGGATGTACAGCATGTAAATGGTTTTTCTCCAATAACTTTAGGTTCCTTTAACATGATAAAATCTGTATACAGCTGTCAAAGCTGACCGGTCACAAATTCCCTATTTACTCAAAACAGTTTTTCCCATATTTCCTCTTTCTACCAGGTGCTTCCAATGTGGATAAAAGGGGAGGAAAGATGAGCTATGAAGGTCATCCAATGTAGACTACTCCCAGACAAGGTTCTAGGCTCCATTCCAGTAAAGCCAGAGCTCCAAAATGGCACAGGTTCAGATTTCTAGTGCTCGGCACTCAAAGCTGTGGCCAGATGTAATACACTCAGCACCCCCTGGCTTCCATTCATGGCTGCATTTCCCAAAAGCTTTTTTATTTATTCTTTTCTTTCTTTCCTTAAAATAGTAACTATATCCTTAAATCCCAGGCTTTTTTACAAAGAGACCTAAAAATGTGTCTGCCAGCCAGATGATCTGAAAATGACCCAAGCAGGCAAATACTGGTTTTCTAAATTGCAAAAAAATGTGGCAAGAAGCTTCTGTTATGCAGGCAAAGTGAGTCTTTTCCAGTTGATTGATTGGTTGATTGATTTCCATTTTGAACATCGTACAATTGTGATTTCTTGGGGGCTTTTTCCCACTCTGGCAATTTTATTGCTTATTCAAACACACAAATGTAATTTTTTTTTCTAATATGTCATGTATGAGCATGCTGTTCTTGCCACTCTTGATCACTGTATTCCTATGCTGCTCTGAAGCAGTCAATTAAAATTATTACAAAGAAACCAACTTGGAAGAACTTGTGAGCTTTTTTTTTTAAATAAATGAGAAATGTAAGTGAATTAGTGCTATACATAGTCTCTGGTCCCAAGGGGCATTCAAAGGGAGAGTGAGTGCATAAATTCTACTTAGAAGAAGGTTGCTTAGAATCAGATAACATGGAGATTAGAGATTTTAAATGGAAAGCTCTACCAAGGGTACTGCTCTGTAGTTCTGCCAATAAAAGCCATAATTGGTCCTGGGGAAATTCTTTCTTATTTATGAGTAGAAGTAGCATGGAGAAAGGGTGCATAGAAGCAAGAACACAGGCTTTGTTTAATTCCTCAGCCTTTTTTTCCTGTGTATTTTTTCAGCCTTTATTTTATTTATTTCCTCATAATAAATGTTTTAGACATAGGCAAAAATCTTGTGGGCAGGGGGCAGAGTCCTCCCTTAGTTTTTTCTTTGTCCTAATTTTGCTGAAAGGGCTGGGGTTTTTTTTGGTTGGGGTTGGTTTGCGGTTTTTTTGTAAATAAGAAAACAGGTTTCTGATTTATGGCAATTCAGAAATCTTCCTAGGTTATCTCTGTAGACACAGGAGAGAGATGTTATTTGAGGGACTAATTCAGAGCAGGAGCTTCATCTACAAGCCTGAAGAGGGTGAATCAAGCACACTTTTCTGTTTCCCTTGACCAGAGGACAGAGATCAGCCTCAGCACAGTAAAGTACACCTTTCTGAGTATTTACAGATATGGAGCCAGTAGTGGCTGCTGGTTGAATTGTACCTGTCATCATTCAGAGGTGCCGATTTGTTGTTGCATTATTAAAAGAACCATTTTTTAAAATTTCAGATTAATTATATCAATACAAGGGCAAGAACAGAAAGAAGTACTAGTGGCAATCCATGACTACCTTTGCGATGCAAAGGCTGACTGTGTGGGAATGACAGCCAATATTGGCCTAACCACATGCACCCGTGCTACTTCATTAACACAGGTCTTTCTAGAGTACGTTCCCTCCATGGAGAAGTTAAAGCTTTCCTTTTTTTATGGTGCAAGCTATAAGATCTCTGCTATATGTATTGGGTAAGGAACAGTGCCGTCGTTACTGACAAGAATGCTCTGAGCATCCACTGCTTCCTCACATACCCGAGACAGATGCACTGCTGCTCTGAGGAGTGTTCAAAGCCAGAACTGCTTCTTGACCACTGCACCTGCAGCAGGGAGAGTAACAGGCTTCAGAGGAGTCCATCTGTCTCCCCACTCACCATGGCCAGCCCTTTGCAATGGTTGATTTAGGGTTTGGTGCTGCTGTTCTCCTTGTTCTATATTCGGCACCCCTCTGTTCTCTAGCACTGACCACCTGCTGTGGGTGGGGTTTTTTTGGGCAGAAGGCTTTGCATGTTGCCTCTACAGCTAGCTCAGATTCGTGCTGAGGTAGCAATAGCAAGGCCTTCCCTGCCACATAACATATTGCTTTGCTGGGCTGTTGCCCCCCTGTTCTCTTTTGGAAGTGGCTTTCAGCAATAACGATCCTGTGGCCAACGGAAGAAGAAGGCCAGCTGTCTGGTTTTTCTTTCCCCATTCTCTGTGGATGGGGGGACACGCTGTTTCCTCTTTTCAGTTCAAGCCTTGCTTCAGTTTTTTCTCTTTGCAACCATGAGAACCAAGTGTGTGATTTTTTTTTTTTTAGTAGAAGTTAAGATATTCAAGTTTTCAAAAAGAAAAAACTGAAGCTCTAGGACAACAGGGGCACAGATCAATGAAGAAAGCTTGGCAGATCCAATCTTTACTTAATGATATGCTAATAAAAAAAAAAAAAAAGGTTGGATTGCAGCTAAGGAATAGATTTGGAGGCCTGATCCTTTAAAGTTTGCAGGGACATTCACTAATACCCGCCATTATATTTAATAGAAGTCTGGATCCTCATTTGTCCCTTCCTGGTGCCTTTTTCCAAACAGTACTTAGTTCCCTGCTATAAAAATGTTGGAGAGAAAAGAGACAGAAAGGGTATTTGACAGTAATGGAGAAGCAAGATGTTGTTCTACTTTTTGACTATGAAGAGAATAAGAACACTTGCTTGGGACACAGGGAGATCATATAAGTTTTTAAAAATAATTTTACACAGCAGCTTAAACCATATCCATACTGGTTCCACAAACCAGCAAAATTAGTCAGAGATAACAGTCTCCCCCTTTTCCGCTTGAAGTTTAGAGATTATGAAGTGATTTTGAAGTTTAAATTGTTTTTATGATCATAAATGGGTTATTTAAAACCAAAAATATGAATTTTGGATTTTTGCAAAGGCTGTTTTTTTTTTTTTTTTTTTTTTTTTGTCCTGAGGGAGAAGATGTAATCTGTCAGTGTGTCTAGATTTGACCCATCATCTTAATGATGCATCAAGGGACCTATAAGGTGCATTTCGCCAAAGATTTACATTCTCTGTGCCTGCTGTGAATTCTCTGCTGTCTGCCCTTCGGGCATGAGATAAACAGCATTGGCTTCAGACAGTTCTCTGTATCAGGATGCTCATGTGTTTCCCATAAAGCAACTGGAAAGTTTCACAATCTTTTGCTCTCTCTCTTTTTATTTTAATTGAAAATGGAAATCCATATTTTAAGCCTTCTACCTTCTATAGCCCTTAAAGTCTTCATGGAGAAAATGAGACGAAAATTTGTTAGCACAGAATATGCACAGATCATTTAATAACCAATTTCTTTGTAGAATTGCCTGAAAACATGTATTCTGGCATCAAAGTTAAAGGAATGACTTTTTAACTAAGGTGCCTTCTAATTAAATTGTTTATTGGGTGGCATTTCAAATATAACAAAGGTTTGCCATATGGTTCCTTAAATTTCTTTAGATTCTGGGTGTCTGAGTCCCATAGACTCTAGCATAAAATCAAAATACTGACCTGCTCTATCCCTAATGGCTATATGACAGAAAAAGAATTGCCTTGAATTATTAGGACTAGAATCATAGAAACAAGAGATGCACAAGTGAGAATGTGTCCAGGTTTTGATCTGATTAGCCAGTACTACAATAAATATAGTGAAAACCAAGCAAGACCATGGCTGCATTAAAAGAGGTCATGCATGCAACACGGTCGTACTAGACGGATGATTTGTTTGAAGTGTTGAAAACCAGTTTAAAGCAATGCAAATACTTTAGGAAGCCAAAACCAAGGCGGGGTGGGGGGGGGGGTGGGGTGTGTGGCAGGATTTGGCAGGCTGTTTGGTTTTATTTTGAGATTTTTAGTGAGTTCTTGAAACCCTCTGAATTCAGACAGGTATATGAGATTTTGCATGATCAAGGGGT
Source organism: Buteo buteo (assembly GCF_964188355.1). Lineage (NCBI taxonomy): Eukaryota > Metazoa > Chordata > Aves > Accipitriformes > Accipitridae > Buteo > Buteo buteo. Next base: position 13,714,375 of record NC_134176.1, on the reverse strand, counting down.
TTTACTGATATGTGAGTAAAATGATTAACTAATTCAGTTTTGTATCATTTTTAAGTTAGGAAGTTTAAAGGCATACATGGCCTAGATAGCACTGCAGGCTTTCCTCTGTTACAATATCTCCTTCTCTTGCTCTGTTAAAACTAAAAGGATGTTTAGGTTCAATGGATTTGCTCAGGCAGCGGATCTGACAGGTAACGACTTTCAACCATCCCTTTCATTGTGATTTTCTGCAATGTTATGCAGTTTTTTCCTCTTTACCAGGGAAAATTATGGGGAGGAGTCTGATGGGACCCAGGAGCTTGTGCTTTTTATTTGTTTCCAAAGGTCAGTCTGTAGCTTGCTGCTAAGGAAGCCCTGAGAGCAGAGCTGGGAGCAATGCCAAGGGCAGGTGGCTTTGCTGAGCTGATTTGTGGACCAGCTCTTCTGCTCTATTCGCTCTCAGGCCAGAGGCTTATAATGCCTGCTGACGTATGGGGAGATGTTTCTAACTACTCACCGAGGCTAACCCATGAACTCTACTTTGAACTGACATCTTTTCTAGGGCAAGTTATCTCTCTGTGCCAGTGCAACAGCATTGTCAACAACCACCATTTGACAAATGAACACATCTGCTCACGTGCGCACAAAGTGCAGGAGCAGGTCAAAGAATGGACATCATCTATTTTTAGCTCTTTCCTTATGTGATGTTCAGACTGTGATTCTGCTCCTGAAGCCAAAAGCTGCTCCACCTAAAAAGTTTCTTGTATTATTTTCTCTCTAACTCAAAAGAGTAGTAGATCTACAGAAATTATAACTAATATATTTGGTTGCCTATGGTAATATCTGAAAAAAACCCTCAAACGAATTACTTTAAACAAAAATGCATGCTCTTTTTCCTAAATTGCCTGAAATGACTAACATCATCGAAGACCTCTAGCCTTGATGACCAGCTTGAAATTGATGGCTCTAACATAAATGACTTTTTGTGAGCAGATCTTCAGCATTTCTTTGAAACCATTCTGACCTTCAGTTCCAGAGCCTCAAAAGCAAACCACCCACACTCGCATGCGTAGTATTCTTAGCCTTTATTTGAAGCTCCCTTCTCTTTGGGATTGTTGCAGCTGGTAGCATACAATCATATGTATTAGCAAACTGATTATGTTTGCTGTGGCCATCTCTTTGCAAGGAGAGATTTAGGCTTCTGCATTGGCTGCATTATGTGGGTGATAATTTGTCATAATGACTCAGGAGTCCTGTAACTCTACAGTAGAACAAACTCTTTCAGATACCTGATTGGTACAGCAGAACTCTGTCCTTCACTTACATGTGCAATGGCGGCAATCTTTCCCTTATGTTTTGCCATGCCAGAATATGTGTATTAGGCACACAAGTTTTTAACTGTTAGGAATCTACAGCCTCTAATGGGCTGAGAAGACAGCTGAAAGAGAAAGTGGGCTATAAGATTACTGTCCTTTCATAAACACGGCCTCAACCTCTGCCAAGACTAATTTTCAAAAAATCTAGGGATGACCAAGAGTCCTTGCCTCTTGCCACTTCTAATCTGACTCAGAAAAGACAGATATTCACTTGTGCCTTATTTTCACTCAAAGAATGTTGTAAAAAAATTTGCTGAAAAAAATCCCTTTTGCTTCTGTTTCTTTTACAACTTGCAGTCTGTGAGTCTCCTGATCAGATCTAAAGAAAACCTCTTTGATAATATAAATCAGACAGTGAGCTCACTGCAGATCAATTGCAAATTTAAAAATTTTTCTCATAACCCAAAAAACACGTGGTCAGCTCCAAGATCTTGGTTTGGAGCTAACAGTGCTTTTTAGTCCATAATCAAGGGTAACAGATCACTAACTGGTGGGTACTGGTATTGCTCTAAGGAAACTACAGTGAGGAGAAGAATGTTAAAAAGGAGCTAACATTTGCACTGATGGTAAAAAAAGCTAAATAACATTAAGGAAGATCTTAATAATTTCAGTCTTTCAATGGACTGACAATAGGTTTGTGATAGCATCTGCAAAGTACATTTACGTGTTCATCCTTTCATTTTCTACTATCTTTTGATTTTTCTACTCAGCTTTAGTGAGAGCACACCTGGGGTACTGCATCCAGCTCTGAAGTCCTCAGCACAGGAAAGACATGGACCTGCTCTAGGTCCAGGTCCAGAGAAGGGACACAAAAATGATCAGAGGGATGGAAGACCTCTACTATGAAGAAAGGCCAAGAGAGTTGGGGTTGTTCAGCCTGGAGAAGAAAAGGCTCTGGGGAGACCTTATTGTGGCCTTCCAGTACTTAAAGGGGGCTTATAAGAAAGATGGGGACAGACTTTTTAGAAGGGTCTGTTGCGATAGGACAAGGGGTAATGGTTTTAAACTAAAAGAGGGTAGATTTAGACTAGATATAAGGAAGAAATTTTTTATGATGAGAATGGTGAAACACTGGCACAGGTTGCCCAGAGAGGTGGTAGATGCCCCATCCCTGGAAACATTCAAGGTCAGGCTGGATGGGACTCAGAGCAACCTGATCTAGTTGGAGATGTCCCTGCTCATTGCAGGGGGGTTGGACTAGATCATCTTTGGATGTCCCTTCCAACCCAAACTATTCTATGATTCTATGATTTTGGTAGATGTGCTAATTTACACTAGCAATGCATCTGACACAAGTTTAAAAACTGAACATTATATCAATCACACGTAATATTAACTTTTGTGTCTCGCAGAACAACTTTTGCAATTGCCTTTTCTGGATTTATGTGTTTCAGCCTAGATGTATAGCAAAACCCTGATGGTCTTTAAGGAGCAGTGCACAAAGAGTGAGGCTACCTGGTGTTCTCCCCACGTGTATGCTAACTGTGGTGTGAAAGAAACAGCTTATCGCACCAGCCTACACGTTGTATTTGCTTGAGCCATAGGAATCCTAGACTAGGATTCTTATGCTATTGCTCTGTTATACTCAGACACTAACATGAATTTAAATGAGGTGAGTCTAATTCAGTCTTAGTGTAAGGAGAGGCAAACAATTATTTCAGAAGAGTTATGCCTACATCACAGTTACCCTGCAGAGTATGCAAAGTGCAAAGTACCTCTTGCTTAAATTGAATAAATTCCAGTAAGTGTAGACCTTTCCTGAAAGCCCAAACTTGCTAATTGTATTATTCATAAGTCAACTCCCATAAGTATAAACCAACATGTATTACATCAACTGAATCCTGAATAGAGAAGGGAGTTTTAAAAAATAAGTTGCACCTAACTGTGCGTGAACTGTGAAATATATTTGTAAATTAATTTTTTATTTCCTTTTGTCATTTCTGATCTTGAGTGCAGTTGTAACCATCTTGTACCCATCACTTCTGATACACATGGCTGGCCAGAGATGCAGACAGCAACCTTGCCAAATTTACTTCACCTCTTTTCTCTCTCCTGCTTCCCATCCATATTAGTAAAAACCTTTTATGGGGACAATTGCCTTTCAGTGAGAGAAAGCTGGGAGAAAGCTGGCCAGAGTTGTCATGATCATCCTTTTCTGGTGATGGCACTTGTGACTGGTTCTGAGCTCCCCTACTCTTCCATTTTTGCACACAGTGGGAAGAAATTGCATCATCTCATCTACCTTTGTGCATGGCCTTACAGTACAACTAAAACCATCTTATAGCTAGCTGCTACCAAGAAGTGTGATCTTGCCTTTGCCCACTTCTTTCCGATGGGATTATCAATACTGTGCTTTCTGCTGGCATCGGTGATCATCTGATCCCTGAAGAAGTATGCTAAGAAAGCTAAACGAGAAGAAAGGTGATCACTTTTTCCTTTTTTAAATTTTTTTTTCCTTTAGGGTTGGTACTCTGCTAGTGAAACACCATAAACCGAGTTGGCACGCAATTAGACAAGTCCCAGGGAGGAGTCAGAAGCACGTGGCCAGGCCTGGAGCTGCAGGAGACTGATGGGATTGTCCCTGTGCACAGCAGCCAGACACTAAGTTGGTTTGGCTAAGTCACAAGCGGCACATTCAAGGGCCTGAATTAGCTTGGTCTACTCTCAGCACTAAAGTGGAATTTAAAAAAAAAAAGCTCTCAACTCCCATTAAACACCTTTAAATATTCAAATGTTTAAATATTTAGGTGACCTGAACTCCTTTTAAGAGGCTCCAGTTGAGGGACAATAGTCTGCTAATTCAGGTACCCATTCCTAATGGCCTGAGCACCCTCCCTGAGTAGAGGGAAATATAATGATTTCTGATAATTTCAGAGTCCATGGTAACATTTTGGTTTGGAGCAATTCTGTGGTTTTAAAGCCCATTTCCCAGCTGTTCTCACTTCCAATTGTTGGTTCAGTTCAGGATGTCTTTACATCCTATGTTAATGATAATTTTTTCCTTTAAATAGTTCAGGTTTCCTGTCTGACACAGATCTGTTGTAACAGAGTCCATTAATTGCTTGAATGCTACATCACAGATGAGTTTGGTTCAGAGATATGAAATCCATTAGGAAATGTTTAAATGAAGAAATCCTGCTCTTATTGGAATAAATCCCACTAAAAGACTATGAATACACAGAACAACATGTAGAGGGAAGAATGGCTCGAGTGAGTCAGCATGCAAGTCTTTCTATGTTCTTTGTATTCATCTGCAAATGACACTATTCCACTTTTTAATTTCAGTTATTACTGTGATAATGACATTCAGACTGTCAGTGCAGTATGACAATTACAGTAAAGAAATTATCTCTAAATCTTCAGAAGGAAATTCATCATTCAGGCTAACGTGTACTATAGCTCCTGCCAGCAGAACAAGAAACCATTGCTTTTATTCAAGTGACCTAGTAAATACTACCTACCACATCAACTAATAAAACATTGTCTCAGCAAATTAGCTCTTTATAACACTGTCAGAAACTTGCTGTTGTTATCACTAGACCGCCACTTTGATTTTAAATCTTTTTTTGGTGGAAAGAGCTAACTTGCCGTCTTAGTTGATGCAAGGAAGTTTTCCAGATTTACAGTGAGCACATCAGATGAAACCCACTCAGATGCAGATTTACTGGGGAAGAATGGAAAGAATACAAACCCTGCCACTAGTATCTGACTTCTGCTCCTCTGCCATGGGACTAGGAGCTCATAAGGTTCCACTGCCTACTGCAGATTTCCTTTGAGCTCCCTCCATTTCATTCACAGAGTGGGGAAGATGGAGAGAACCTGTAGCACTGTGCAGAATCCTAAGCTTCTCCCTGGCTTCTGCCCCCCGTTGCTGCCCAGTCCCATTAGGTATCGCCCCAGTGACACGGCCCTGTTTTGTAATAAGGCTTAATTTAAGTGAAGTCTACACTTTGCTTCCTGTAGTGTAGATACAATTTCAGACAATCAATGCTCTACTTAAGGTCCTCCTCCTAATTATAATACAAGATCGTATGTTCTTGTTCCCCCTGATGCTCCTTGCTGTATCTTGTGATGTAACTCATCGTATCCCTGCATAACCTCCAAAAAAACTGGGTAATGAATGGAAATGTTGAATATTGGGTGAAGGGGTTTTATCTCTGACTGGCTGCAGGAAGTTCATAGGTAAATCTGTCTCTGTTGTTAAAGCCTTCATCATCAGGGATTCCTTGGGCTTTGCTTCTCATCCTTACCATTGCATCTCCAAATGAACTTGCTGGCTGACATTGGATAGACTGTGTAGAATGAAGTGAAGGCAGAATGAAGCATTTAGTATACATCTCTGTATAACCTTCATGTCAAAGTAACTTCCCGAACAGTTTCCTGGATCTCTGAGGGCTTTGCCAAAATTGACAACTGTGTGTCAAAAATACTGTTGTTCTACTATGCATTAAAAAAGTATTTATAAAAAGGGTCACCTTTAGAATATCTCTTTGTTTAGACTGTTAATTTTAATTTACTCTGGGACTTGATGTGGTGATATAGTCTGATGAAAATCATGGATGGCTATAGTATTTAGTGATTCCTAGTGTTTTAGTGCAACTTATTTTAATGAAACATAGAGTCAAAAGCTGGGGGACCTCAAGAGGTCATTTTGGCCTTGTCCCAGCCCCGGGTCGTGATGATCTATGCTTCTGTCATTCCTGATAGACTTGCCCCTCTTACTTTTGATGACTCATGGTTGTGGAGATTTCAGAGTTTCCCCTGACAGCATATTACATGCCTGCACTACACTGACTGCTAAAAAGTTCTAATAGCATACTTGCAGCAATACATGCCCATTGCTTCTTGTTCTTCCCACCATGGACATCTGATATGGCTCTAGACATCTCTGTGTGGGCGTCTGAATAGAAGTTGGTATTCCAGCCAGGGCTTGGACGGGAGGATTGCATCACATGTCTGGTGAGCTATTCCTATTAATAGAGCCTAATGCAGCATTCGCTTTTCATTGAAACAGCATGGCATTGTTGACTCATGTTCGGTTGATGACCCACAGCATCCTTGTGATGCTTTTTTTCTGAGAGTCCTTTGCAACCAAATGTTTCCTGGTCTTTATTTGTGCAGTTGACAATTCCTGCCTAAATGTCTTTTACACCAAAAAAAGTCCCAACCTGATTAAGATTCCCCAAGCACACACTGCAGCAGTATGTCAGATCAGCAGTGCAAGTTAAGTGCATTTCTCCCTGGTTCTGCACTCCAGTCGTTGGCTTCACATTCATTGCATGGGCAGGCGATGTCTATATCCTGACACTCAGATCTCTGGGAAGGTGGAATGTGTTTTGCCACTTACTGAAGGTAAATTTGCAAACTGCAAATCAAGTCAGTTGTATCCATGGAAACATCACTTAAACATATGGGTATGCAGCCTCTCCTCTAGCCCTCTGATTAGGATCTGGCTGTTTCGCAGACCAAGTCTTTCTAGTTCAAAAAAGAAATAAATAGGAATATTCATTGTATCCAAACCAGTCTGTGAACATAAAGGACACTTGCAGACTTTCTTAATTGATTCCATCACAGTTTAGGACATCTGTACTAAATAACATTTTGTTAATTCACTATTAAAGCCTAGTTTAGAATTCCCAAGTGGGCTGATTTTTCATATCCTTTATTGAGCTCAACTGTCACAAGAATTGGGCCAGGAAGCAGAAGTGTTTGGACAATTTCAGAGAGTATTTAGCCAATAAGTATAGCACCTTCTTTGCAACAGTGCTTGAAGAGCAACACTGGAATCAGTATTCACCATAGGAACTGATATAGATGCTGCTCTTAGTTTCTATTTTACTAGTTAGGAAGGTGTTATGAAGTCATGAGCAGAGATGTGAGACAACACCTGACTAGTTGATCTGAATTCTATTCCCAGTTCAGATACTAATCTGTGACCTTGGTCAAGACATTTTGTCTCTGCTACCCAGTTTTACAGTTTGACAATGGTTACTGTCTTCCTGTTCAGAAACATCACTTTGATGACAATGAGAGTGGAGAATTATTGTAAATCTTCATTGCTATGGTTTTCAGTGAACAAAAAAGATGATTTTTTTTTTGGTCCCTGGAGAGAGGACAATTACTTTCAAAATTAACTTTCCATTGCAATATTTCAAGTGAGTTTTCTATTAGTTAAATATTCTGCAACATTCACTGTTTTGCCAAATATTCCCATCACTGAAAATACTTAGGAAAGTGAATTCAGAAGAAATTTGAATGCTGCCAAAGATAATTCACTTTAAAATGTGAATGGAAGTGTATATGTTATATGTGTTGCGTACTCAGCTATGAAATTGGCCACAGAACTTGAAGTGTTTTGCACTTTCAAGTAAAAATTTCTGGGAAAGAATTTATCTGCAAACCATTTTCATGATGTCTTTATGCCTTTTCCTTTTTAGGAAGTAACAATTTTTAAATTTATATGTCTGCCAAATCTGAATAGAATTCAGGGAACAAAGAAAAGACACTTCTGAGCCAGATGTTAATCCTTCTGCTAAATACCAGACTATGGCAGGTAGTAGCAGTATGAGAAACTGTCAAAGGAAAGTTCAGAAAAATCCTGAATATGGGGAAATATTTGGGTTCAAGATTAGCTCTCCCAATACCGAAGACCCTTGATTTTTCTTTCTACTGCCATGAAGCTTTTCTAACATTTTTTTTTCCAAGTACAATGTTTAAATGGTCTTGCTTACTATAAAAAGGAGAATGAATTTAAATTTTAATAAGAAAAACCCACAGCGTGCACCAGCATAAAATTAAAGGTTTCTTCTGCTGCCTTTTGTCCTCTAGGGTTTTTCAAAAGACTGGTATCATTCTAATATTAATTGCCTTCTGTATTTCCTATGAATGTTATGATTACGATTTACAGCTACAATCTTTTTACCAGACAAACAGTTTCATATAGCTTAATAATTTGATTATGTATAAAGCTTATGGGAGGAAATACATTCTGAAACAAATACAGGCAGGTACTTTGTATTTTAAATGACAAAACCCAACACACCATAGATTATTTTATTACAACATTTGTCTAAATTTGCTACAATTTTGCTTAACTGAGCAAAGATGCTGTTAGGTATAGCAAGGCATTGTTACCTTATCTTTTATTATTGGACAAAATCAGAAAATTACAATTTCATTAAAATATACAGCCATAATTAAAGTATGACCTTATTTTGACAATCAGGAAAAGTTTGAGCAATTATGATTCCCATTAGCATGAGATACAACTTTTGGGGCCTAATTCTGAAATGTAATGAACAGGAAAGAGGGCTGCTTGATTTTATTAATTTTGTTGTCATCATTATTATTATTTGTAGATTTGTGTGTACAGCTGTGTTACCTTATGAAACCCAAAGAAGAAAAGATTCCTTAGAAAACAAATCACTTGAGGTGGCAGAAAAGGTAAGATGAGAAGATATTTCTGCTCTTATACAGCTTTTTACAAAAGTTAAACAAAAATTAAATATGCAGCACTGGTTAAAAGGGAAAATCTAAAGCTTGATTTTTAATTGATGCAATAGTAATTCCAGAGGTAGTTTCACTAGAGAGTTCAGGCTTTGGTGTATCTTCTTTTCCCTGCCACAGAAAAGGAATTTGCCCTTCTCAGAATACATGAACCCGACTACACTAAACTCAATGAGCGTTTTACTTCTTAGTGGTTTCTAGCCAAATTTTCAGTCCTGCTTCCCATTGAATTCAGGTGACTTTTGAAAATCCTGCTAAAGACATACCTGTGTGTTTAAGTGCCCAGTTACCTTCTGTCTAGCACAGAATACAAAGTGTACTATATTGTGCATTTTTTGCCTTTTTTTTTTTTTGTGTGTGTGTGTGTCCGTCCTAGGGTCCTAAGTTAAGTTTAATTGCCCATTGCAACTGCAATGGGAATTGCATTCAGCTTGTAGAATTACAGAATCATAGAATCGTTTAGGTTGGAAAAGACCCTTAAGATCATTGAGTCCAACTGTAATGAATACCAATAGAAATTATGATTGCAAAAAGCAGAAAATGTGGATTTGTTTTATAACTTAACATTGCTACTCTCTTCTGTTGATACAATGAAGGCAGTAAAATGAAGTAAATAGATTTTTACAAGAAGATATCTATCTAAGGCTATCTCCTGTCCTCTCATTAAGGGTATTAATTAACCAGTTCTAGCCTTCATTCTTTAAATGTTTCCTTGTGGAGACTTCACTCCCTCAGGAAAAGTCACATTCCCCTTTAGACTCCATAAATGCTACCTAAAGTAAAGGAGGTGTAAAATAAAACTCTTTTCTCATTTACATCTGTGGTCCTTCACACAGTTCTCTTCACTTGGAATGGGGTTGGTTGGAGACCTGGGGAGTTAACTTGTCACGAAAACTGTAGTCTGTATAGGTCTCAGCTCTGAGTTGTGACTACATATTTACCAGGCCAAATGTGGTCGTTGTAAATTAGTTAGCCTGATGTGTAAGTGAAAGTACAATTTCTACAGTTATTGTGTTATTGCAGTTTAGTCAAGATTTGTTTCATCTTCGTTGCTGTGTGACATTGACAGGAATACACTGTTTAGAAGCTCTAAAAGTTAGATTTTATGCATTAATCCTTGGGTTCAAGACTCAGCTTTTCGCAATAGTCTTACAGTTTTCTGTAGGAGACAGTGTTTTTTATTTATTTTATTTTTTAATTTATCATTGTGTTTGTTCTTGGTGGCTTGTCATTCAAACTGGAAAATTCTCTTCAGATTTTGGTAGTATATGGCTAAGGAGGAAACTCTGACGTTGGCTTCAGAATCGGTTGGCAATATTTGTAGACCTTTATTAAAAATTTACACTAGAAATATCTATTTCACTACATTTTAATTTACCCTAATTAATTCATAAATCTTATCATGAAAGGAGAGATAGAGAATTCTGAGCTAAAACTAATCTTACTTCTCGAGTGACCTGCTAGCAAAATACATTGCACCAGACTGTCTGTGAAACCAGTGGGCATTAATCACTTGTTTAATTCCACCTCGCACTCTGATACAACTAAGATCAAGCTTCGGCTGCCTGAAAGGTTGACATTGTTCTCTTTCTAAAACTCTTTCATGTCAGCTGCATGGTAAGAGGCAATAAACTATAAATTCTCATTAAAAGACTTTGATTGCCTCTTTGTTAGGACTTTATGATTTCCTGAGACCTTAAGGTGTCCAGCTGTCATCAGAAGTCGCAGTGAGTAGGACAGCTAGTTCCCTTAGGAAGCCCTTGCCTTAACACTTTGAAATGACTACGATATCCATGTGATCTACAAAGCATGTACTCACTTCAAATATCTTCTGCAAGCTTCTAAAGAAGTCATAGCACCTTTAAACATATTCCTAAGGCTTGTTTGAATTTAAGGAATGTAAATCAATATAACCTCAAGTTGTCTTTATTTGCAGAAGGATCTAAGAGATTTCTTGTGACGGAGAGAAAGCAATAACTTGTCTTTCAACAGACAATGGGCACATTTAATAGCACTTGGCATTTGCATACTTTTACCATGTCTGCAGTATGTTGGCAGCTTTTATTGCGCTGGAAAGGTCACTGGACTGGAACGAGTGGGTGATAAGGACGGAAGAGCTGACTGTGAGCATCCCACATGTTTGACAGCAGCGGATTTGGGTGCTCTTGAAAAGGCCGATATTGACTGATGCTTCCAGGATGTGACTTTTACATTAAAGAGCATAGTGGTGCCTGGGAAGCTGTCTCCATCTGTAATGAAAGAATAAGAGTTATTTTCTAAAGGGGTGAAAAAGGTTGTGAAGCCAAATAGAAAACACTGATACGTTGAAATGTAGAGTGAGAAAGAGAGGGCCTGGTGTAACTATGCTTATTAGAGCTATGAAAAAACCCAAAGTTAATGCACAGTTCATTTTCCAGTTCATCCAATAACTGTACAGAAAGCCTGCTTGTGCCTTGCTGTTGCTTTTCTTGGGTGCCTGACAGATAGATATCTGCCACATTTCTATCACATTTCAGTTTGCATCCGGAGCAATGGCATTTGCCTGTGGAAATTCTAGCACTGTATATGATTAAGTGTCTGTTGTGAAATAGGCTCTGCAAATGGGGCAGTGCTGTGGATCCATGACTGTTCCTGTTTGGGGTCAGTAGGGTAACCGTTCAGACTTGCCAGCTCAGCTGGCATTTTTAGGCACCTAATATTTGACCTCAAGAGAGTCTAGCTTGGATTCATATTGATGGAGTTCTTTTTGTCATTCTGCATCTAGACAAGATGCTTGATCTCATACTCCCTATTTTAGTTCTCATTAATTCCAAGGTATGTGTGTTCTCATGAGCTCTGGATCATCATTTACATGTGCAGTATATGTGCACAGGTTCTGTGTTTCTTCTTCAACATGGCACCACATGCTTATTTATCTAAGAAACAATGTTAAAGGGAACAAGGAAGACAGCTTTGCTCTGCAAACACATGGGATCCTGTCGGATGACATATTCACAGCAAAGCATATAGAGATTTGTTTCCATTTGTTTAGACATCAGAAGTCTCACTGGATTTGAGATGCTTGTAAATTATCCGAGCTTAGCTTATGAGCTTGCCAGTGCTATCTGATTTGGGACAAGTTTTTAAATACTGTTTATTCCCAGACAAGAACTGCAGATATGTAAATATTCTTGTTTAGAAGGAACAATGCCTTGATTTTTTTATAATCAGTATAAAGGCTTGTGTTTAGTTTGGTTTGTGGTTCAAGTGATACCGTGCATTGACTCTTGTTTTATCCAAACATGTTTGGTGGTCTCTAATGAAGATGGCAATTTGTGTGCTCCTGAGAAATCTTGCAAAGAAAGTATACAATTACAGCATTCTGTGGTACGCTCAGGCCTATCAAGCCTCTCTTATTTCAAGCAGATGACTAATGATAGTTTGATACTCCGCATAATGGGGTGCTTTGACTAGTAATAGGGGTAAACAATCAAGTAGAGAGGAGTTAGATCTGCACTGTACTTCCATCTAGGAGTAAGAGAGGTAAGGCCTGAATAAAGGAGGATTCATTAGGCAGAAATATTTCTGTAACAAAGGCATCAGTGTAAATAATAGCATTGATATTTTGTACTGACGTCTCAGTGTCAAAATAGTAGTGCATAACTGAATTCAAGCTTCAGAAATTAATGTGCCTCCCAAATGTTTGTATGTATTAATGGCTCTATGTTCAGCAGCTCTTAGGCACTTGTTAATATTTGCTCTTCATGTTTATTTCTAGTTTATAGGTATGCCTCTTTCTTAGTGCACTGACAAGAAGGCAAAACAGCTTAATGAACTTGACTCAATACTACTTTTGATTTTGAAGTGGCATTCACAGTATAAACCATTTTTCACTGAGAACAAGGGACATATTCCATGGGAAATTCTTGAAGATTTTGCAAAAAAGCACTAAGAGCAATTGTGAGAGGAAAACTTATGTCTCTAGGATGGATTGTAATTGGGAGGAATAGAAAACAGCAAGCAGACTCATAGTCCTCAAGTTTAGGGACCAAAGACATCATTAGACCATATCACCCGGTTTCCTGCCATGGCACAAGCAAATACCTTTCACTTAATTATCCCCGTACTAAGCACAACTGCTTGTTTCACTGAAAAAATCCCAAACACAAAATTTGTCTGGCTTTTCTTCCCACCCTCCTTTTTTTTTTTCTTTTTTTTGGAGGGGGGTGGGGAGATGGAATAGCCTTTTAATACATGACATTTTCTCCCTGGTGGAGAACTTCATACTCTATAATCAAGTTCTCTTTCTGTATCTTCTGTATCTTCCTATGATACAGTCTTTTCCTAGCTTAAATAATTTTTTTGTGGGTCTCTTAAACAAGCATGAACACCATATCAGGGCTAATCATTAGTCTTGCCAGTGCTCCATGGAGGGAGAAGCCACATCTTTTTTCCTGAAACACCTCAATCCACCCAGTACCTTTTACCCCGGAATGGCTTGGGAGTTATATGGTCAGTGTGACCTCTAGTACTGAAGAACTTTTGCAGTGCTCCCATGAGTTATGTGATTGTCCACTAAGATACCGAAGGAGTCGAAGGAGTTGCATTTCCCCACTTTTATAAATTGAAATGGAAAACAACAACTTTTTTTTTTTTTCCCCTAAATTAATTATATGCTCCATCCTTGCAAAGCTGTTTTTTTGATGTCTCCAGAAAGAGTATTCAGCCATGTCATCCAAATGTTGTGTACCCTGTTACCCATTCCAGCCACAGCATTCAGCCATGGGGTCCCCTTCTGCAGATGGGACCTGCCTTTCCCTTCTTTGGCAGAGAAGTTTTCATTTGGAGGAAACAATGTTTAATTTTGTTTTAATGGGTAGAACTTAAATGTAGTTAAAGTCACCCATACTGCTCTCTACCTGCCATTATTTATATTTTGCAAATGTTTCTCTTATGTAGGTTTGCTAAGCTCAGAAAATAATGGGAGAACCTGTATAGGGATGGATGTCAAATATATTTCAATTTCATTCTTCTTTGGGAGCTACTGTTAGAGGTTTGCCACTTCCATGGTCTTTGTTCACTTTAGGAATACTGTGGAGAGCTGCTTTTTTTGACAAGAGAATGCAGTAATGTAGAAAAGCAGCCTAACAAGTCAGGCGTATTTTGCAGTTGCTTATGTACATCAAACTTTTCTCCTAAAAAATCAAATCAGACTTGTTCTACAAATACTATTTTCTGCTAAAAGATATTGATTGGCACTAATTCTATTCCTGACCTTTATCAGGTAAATGAATATTCCATTATTTTGGCCATGATTGACATTAGACTCACTAGCCTATAATTGCCTAGGTCATCTTGCTTATCCTTGTGAAGTACTCACAAGTGTTAAAATTCTTCTTGTCTGTTGTAGTTCCTACTTATTCCACTATTTTTTTCTAAAATAGGAAGTTAGTGCCCAGGGCTTACCATGGAGAATTTGTAGGATTTGGGGGTGCAAATTCTCCAGAACTGCTTGCTTTAAAAAAAAAGTTAAGCACTGATGTAGGGTATTTAACAGCCCCTTTATCTACTAGTGTACTGTAGCATTCGCTACATATCAAGGTGCCACGCTTAGATCACTGGTCGGCCCGGACCAGGGAAAGAGACAGATAACACACACAGTGTGAGCGCCAACTTCCGGCTTTTATTGCGCAGTTAATTCCTTTTATACTAACAAGGGGAGGTGGGGTTACAGGTACACCACAAGGCTGCGACTAACCCTCTAACTTTCCGTGACAACGCGAGATCTTCCGAACGCCGACCCCTACAGTGTACTACAAAGTGTTGTCTCTGGATATGTATATCATCTGCTTTTTCCCAAGTATAGATTATAAATGTTTTCAAATAGTGTTGCCTTTTCAGTATCCCTTAAAATTTTATCATGTCTATCAAGTAATGGGTGTGTTTTATTGCTACCAAATCATGTATCTTCTATATGTATATAAAAATTTGGAAGCTATGTTTCCATAAATATTCATAACATTATTTTTCTTGCCAGATGTTGATTTTTCCCTTGTGTCCTTAGAATTTCTCATCAGTTTCCTATATTTTATAAATTCTAATTTACACTGACATCTATTTCTCCTGCTTCCATTTCTGTCATTTTCCATCAATGGTAATTGCTGTCTTCATTCATCCACTGAGTTGTAGCTTTTTAACAGTCTCTAATAAAATTTGTTCATTAAGGAATCCCAATTTCTTTTAATATTCCTCCCATTACTTTTTATTAACTGTCTTGAGCTTTGGCAAAACTACCCTTCTTGATGAAATGTGCTTGTGTGTGCAACAAACTATTTTCAGATTATCCTACTTACTTCAATCAACACCAATGAGTTATTAACATTGCTTCCAATGCATCCTTCAACATCAGTCCAGTGATTAATTCATCAGGAGTTATCCTGTGAAGCAAAATTACTCTTGAGTTAAGAAATGATAGACTGCCCTACAGACTTGAATAATATTTTACTGTTTGGCAGCGGAGTGCCTCCTGTGTCTGCTTCCACAGTCAAAGTCCTTGCTAATACAATTTCATTTCTTTCCACATATATAAACATGGGCTTAAGGACTAGTTTACCCTCTTATCAGATTTGATTCAGTAGTCATTTATGTATACTCAAGTTTCTATAGATCAGGGTTATCAGTAACTCAAAACAATTAATGGGATTTTTAATAGAGAATACAGGTATCATCCTCTCCTTTTCCTCCCTCCCCACTTTTATTTTGTATTTGTTCTCTTCTTCATACCTTAGCCATAAATGCACAGGATTGAACAGAAAAGTGCTTAGATATTTATGCTAGCTTCCTACTGCTGTTGCAAGCTCATATTGAGATTTTATCCATGGTGTGCTGGCACTGAAGTTTGTCACATTCTTGTTCTCAAGAAACTAAAGCCAAAAGGTAGAAACAGGAAGTTGAGTTCACCCACAAATGGCTCAAGGGGATGAACTAAAAATTTAAATTTTGGCATTCTCCATTCAAAACAGAAGAGCCACAGGTTCATATCTGTAAACACAGCTAGAGAGGAAGCAATGCAAACCAAAGTCCATTTCCTCAAAATAAACATTTGATTTGGTATGGCACATGGTGTTGAAGAAGAAAACATAGTGAATGTCCCAGGTCTATGAGGTCTCCTGTATACCTGAATTCCCTTTCCAGTTGTCTTTCCATTGTGACTGGAAATGTTGGTGAGGGGAGGCTGCCAACGCCTTCCAGAAATTTAACCTCTGCTATCTACTCTGAGCAGGTTGATGGCACAAAGTACACATAATACACCTGGGTTTGTGAAGAGAAACAAAGATCGGTTTTGCATCCTTTTCATATTTTTCTTAAGTGCTTTCCAATAAGCCTATTGCTGTTTATTTTAACAGAAATGAAACCAATAGGCCTCTATAAAATTAATATTTGCAAAAATTAATTAATGATACCTTTGCTTATCTCCAGAGAATATGAATTACTTCCACATAATTTCAGTAGTTCAGAATAGTCTTTCTACCTGGATTATCTGAGTCTTCTCTTGGTTTTGAATAAAATAGGGACTTTAAAATGTATTTGGAAATTTTTTCTGGTTTTTGCCTTTTGTTGGTATCTGTGTAACATGTCATATATCATTGGCTGGATGAATTAAAGGGCCTTTGCTCTGAGTTCTGTTTTTGTTACATTAGGAAAATTTAATAGCAAAAACAGCTTTCACAGTACCTCTTTATAATGACAAAGGCTATATTTCTGCCAATACTCACTTGAGATTGAATTTTCTTTTGGCAGCTTTCATGACACTTTCTGCATTCATTTTTCTTTCACAGTTTGAGCCCCTGGGTTTGACTGTTGGTGAGCCACACAAAAATCCCAGCAAGTGCTGACTGGAAATTAATTTTGTAATTAAAAACCTGCTAGTATTACTCAGTGGTGAATAGCCTGACTCCAGATACTGATGCTGAGAACTGCAAGAAGCATCTAGCAGACTAGGCAAAGCGATTTGTGATGTACTCAGAGCATAGCAACACTGTAAATCTTTTTAAGGCAACTAATTTTTTGGGCTTCATCAGAACAGCAAGAAATCTATGCTGGAATTGTAATGCCTATGTGTGTACAAAGAGGATGCTGCTAGCTTTCATCTTCTTTCTTCAGGATTATCGGTCCAACACACTTCACCTTAGTTCAGTTGCACTGAGAATTCAATTTAGGTGTAACTTGACTAGAACCATGGGGGTTTTTACTGTTTCCTATACTGAGTGCACAAATACTCATGATCTAAAAACTTCAGCTGAAAAGAGCTCGACGTCCTATATTTTCTCTTGGTTGTTGTACCTCCTTTCAGCTATAACTAGAAACAAATAATCTATCATTGCTCTACAGGAACAATTTCCATTTAATTAAGGGGGTGTCTTCTGCAGACCTCCATGTCAGAGGCTCACAGCTTTCAGAACTGCAAGAGGAAAGGAGGAGACGAGAGCAGCCGCCGAGTCCCCGCGCTGCAGCACCTGCCAGCTCTGCGGGGGCCATCGTAACAACTGTGTGTTGTCCTGGACGCAGGGGTGTAATTTAATTAGATGACAGCTTTGTTTAGTAGGACATCTAGGGACTATCGGAGGTATAACTCATCCAGTACAGGTCAGTGCCTAATGTAACCACCTCCCTGTGAAGGACAGCGGCTTCCACCTTCAAGCTTCATAAACATGTCTCTAGCAGAGTGACTGAGGGAAAACCTTCTCTGGCTTCGGGGAGTGAAGGGGTCATACCTTTGCAACGGGAGATCTAGTTCTGGTTTGCATCATCTTTACTGAGGACCAGGGCACCTAATTGCTCATTTACTCTCACAAACACATACTGATTTCTACCTAGAATACAACCTACAAATGAGGTTTTCAGGCTGCTGAGAGGATGGTGAAAAGAGCATTGCTGAGAAGAGTCTACCTGTGAAGGCTGGCTAGTCTTCCTAGCCTTGAAATTAGCTTAGTACTTCTACATAAGTCCAAAAGCACAGCCTATTTCTTGTAAAGCCCCTGGGGTTTGAGGAAGAGGTTAACAGTCTTCTGTGGGACTTCACTGGCATCATTATGCCAATCTGCTCAGGGTTCCCCTTCTCAAGGGTGCAGGACCCAGTGTATAGGCTCTCCCTAACAGGACTGTGTTTTTTTCCTCACCTTTCAAATCCAGATCGCTTTTTTCCTAGGATAACACAAGGAGAGCAGATGCAGAACAGTGGTATCTATGGACCCATACACACCTGCTTGCCTGTCTATGAAAATCAGTATGACTGCCAAAGACACTGAGATCTGAGCAGGTTTGAATGTGCATTTGAACACTGGAGGAGGCTCAGAACAAGGAAGCTGTATAAAAATAGAACAAGGATGTTATTTCTCTTTGCTGTGAAGAGGCACCATAAGCCACAAGGCAGGATCATGACAATTGTGTTCAAACTGATACATACCAACAATGGCATAAAAGCCAACAGTCGTCTTAAAATTAAAACCCCTTGCTAGAGGGATAATAGATTTTAAGAAACCACTGTCTTTTATGCGTGCATTTAGGCAGGTAGGCAGAGAAAATGGAAGTGGCCACATAATCTTAACCATGGGCATAATATCCAAATAATTTTTGCAAAATGCCATTCGTGGTGTCACAGATAATTACTTGACTCTGACAAAATACAGAGTCCTATATCAGGTATTCCTTAGAAATTACAACAAAGTAGTTCATATGTGAAGCAACGCATTATTTGTATTTAGACCTGCTGCGTAGCTGTTGTGAGGGAACCTTCTGCTTTGCCCGTTGCATGCTGAGCCATTCAGAGCCTTGCAAGTAGGGTGTTGTGGTTTAACCCTGCCAGCAACTAAGCACCACGCAGCTGTTCACTCACCGCCTCCCCTACCCAATGGGATGGGGGAGAAAACTGGGGGGAAAAAAAAGTAGAAATCATGGGTTGAGATAAAGACAGTTTAATAGGACAGAAAAGGAAGGGAAAATAATACTGCTAATAATAATAAAATATACAAACCAAATGATGCACAATACAATTGCTCAACACCTGCCAACCGATGCCCAGCCAATCCCCAAACCACAGTGTTCCCCAGCCAGCTCCCCCAAGTTTATACACTGGGCATGATGCCTTTGGCTCATTTGGGTCAGCTGTCCTTGCTGTGTCCCCTCCCAGTTTCTTGAGTGCACCCAGCATCTGCTGGCAGGGCAGTATGAAAAGCTGAAAAGTCCTTGACTTAGTATAAACAGTGCTCAGCAACAACTAAACCATCAGTGTGTTATCAACATTATTCTCATCCTAAATCCAAAACACAGCACTATACCAGCTACTAAGAAGAAAATTAACTTTATTCCAGCCAAAACCAGGACACAGGGCAATTGATCGACACTGAAATTATGGCTTTTCTCAACCATTCTTCAGATGCCCATTTGCAGCAAGGAAGTGTGGAACAGCTTACAAAGCAGGCACTCAGCAATAATTTCTCCAGATACCCCCTACCAGGTAATTATTTCTCTTAGCCTGATTCTAATGTGAAGAGTATGGCTACACGTCTGGTCTCAGATACAGCAGAGGCAGTTCATACTGTCTTTCAGGAGTGTAATTTACTCCTTTGGGGGTCTTTTATGCCTTTTCACTGGTTCAGCTAGAACATTGTCCTCCAAATGAAAAGTACAGTGTTTTATTATTTGTTTCTCTAAGCATGACTACTAGGTTTTTTTGAAAAAAGGAGAGGGGAGAGAGGGAAAGAGTGGATGCAATGAGGGAAAATATCTGATAAAGTGGTAGAAATTTATATACAGAAAAGCTGCCATCACTTAGCCAGCTGTTCTGGAAAGCAGGCTAAGGAGTAGTTCAAGGCCTAAAAAACTTTTGAGAACTTGGGCAAGCAGAGAAAAAAAATGAGGTGTTATAAGTCTTTAGAAGACAGTCTCTTGACCTGAGACTACAAACCTGTAATTATGCTGACCTTTTCGTTTAACAGCTAATCTAGGATCTTAATGCTTCGTCGTGGGTGTAACACAGAAAGAATAGATAAAAGTTCTCCTGGAAAAGTATCAGTGGTGATCTTTAAGCAAGGAAATACCTGAATTTCTGATACTTTTTGAATTTTCTTTCAGAAAGTAAAAAGTTGCACCTCTCCAGAGCTGATGAGTATTTTACTCCTTTCATCTGTCACTTGCAGAGATATGAAACATTTATTTTCCCAATCTTCCCAGAATCAGTAATAAATTGTCAGAGCCAACCATTCATATCTGGTGGCTTTTTAAATAAAGGATTAGCCCTTCAATATTTCATTTTTCTCCAGAATTGTTCTGTAAGCTTGACGAGAAGGAGGTAATATGTAAAAGACTGTGCGGGGAAAAAGCTATTTGTCCAGTGGCAAAGAGATGTGGACAAGCAATTCTAGATGTTTTCTCTCCCTCCTGTTCTGTGTGTATATATAGATGTATAAAGGTGTGTGGGAGAACTGAGGGAGACAGACTGGCTGTCAGAACTGCCGGCTTTTGTCAAAGTTGTTATTGAGGACTTTTGCGAGCTGGAAGATTTCTGACAGAATCAAACTGTTGATCGGAAACTATACAGGGGAATATATCTTGCTATTACCAATATGGGTGTGTTAGAAAAAACCCTAAGCGCTCAATAATGCACATAGACCTTCCTTGCAGGCTGGTTTGGAGGCAAACAGCAGCCCTGTGGGGATTTAAAAGAGCAGTCTCTGTTGTTTTTGCAGCTTTACTCTGCTTGGCCACTGTGTTGAATTCAGTCTGGAAGTACTGAAGTGAACAAAATGTGGATATAAGAACACTTCTGAAAAACAACATGTTGCTTTTGAAAGGTCACTGAAAAGTCTGTCCTTGGGGAGGGTTCACAGTTTCTACTTTCCAGGCTGGTGTCTGTCCCCAGGCGTGAACATGCAAAGTGCATGTCACTTCTCCATGGCTTTGTGTTGAAACAGCTCTTTGGGACCTGCTCTCCTGTTCTCATTTGAATTTCAACCTTTATGGTCAAAACAGAAAGGAAGGAAGTTTACCTGTGTGTTATGTACTCTATTCTCCCATGTTGCTCTCCAGTGATGAGTGAGATGCCATCAGTATATTATACATGGCAGAAGAAAAGTGAAATGACTGAAAACCATTTACGTCTCTGCTAAAGTGCATATCCTGGTTCCTGCATTTTGGATTGATGACAAAGCTCTCAGGATGCAGAAAATGCCATTTCCAGAAATCCTCTGCTCTGTTTGCAGGTGTGGTCAAAGAGTTCCTGCTTTTTAGCATCAAGGCTGGAATTCCTTCTGTCATGAAATGCATTACTGCAGTGAAGCCATAATTTGGAGGTGTTGTGGCTAAGTATGGAGATGAAGTGAGAAAGTGCAGGGATTATATGAACAACTGGTGCATGAGTTGCTCAGATCTTACTGAGAGAAAAAGCCGGATGATACTTTTTCCTTCCAGACGCTGAGTAGGACTCGCCTGTACACCTGCTTAACTCCACAAGTAACAAGCATCACACCTGTGTGTACTCAGCAACTAGTCTGATGATGGATGTAATGACTTTTTGTGACTTAACTGTAGAGGCAACTGAAGTGCGAACTTGCAGTAAAAAAGGTATAGTTATGCTCTGGTAAAGATTGCCAAATGCCTTCCAGTCCTGCTTGGAAACCACAGCTCCCACCCCTCTTCACCAAGTCTTTGCATTTCCCTGGCCGTTTAATTGAATTTTAGATACCTGAAGACATCTGAAGAAAATCCAGTCAGAGAGGCAGAGAGAAGATCAATGCTGCAGGAGCTCACAGAAAGTGGGGTTCTAACTTGGTTTCTATGGGCATATTAGGCTATGTTGGGCAAAAAAAGATGCATTTCATTACAACATTACATGTAGCAGTGAAGTTATATTGCAGCTGGCACTGCAAAAACTAATACCTTGGTCTAGTCAAATGAGGCCTGAAGGTGACCAGGCAGAAAGGGACAGAAAAAGTGGTAGTGAAATATTTACTATGACATGATGAAACCATCAGCAAATCCAGCCTGTTTCTCCAGAATGAGTAACAAGGTGCTGAAAGCTTCTCAGCCGTGTGGTAGGACTTTGGCTCCAGGCAGTGAAATTGCAGAATCTCCCTGAAGCACAGAGTAACATGGAAAAATAGTTTTCTCAACCTGAGGGAAGGGGACTGCGTTAACTGGAGTTACTGAGGTTCTGCTCGCGTCCGCTACTCAGAAGACATGATCATAACTAAAGGCTTGGTCATATCATGGAGCTTGTACTAAAGTGAAGTAGCTATAGCAAAGAAGTCGTCTTCTTCGGTCTTCCCACTCTATACTTGTGTCTGCAGCAGGATCTGTGCATCTCCTTTTCCTTCCTGGAGAAGAAAAGCAAAGCATTGATGTGTTTCAGACCTCTAATAGCAGCGAGTTAGCTCTTACATCCATTCCCCTCTCTTCCTTCCAAGTCCGTGTAATGAACCTAGCAGCCAAACTGTCCTGACTTACTGCTAACACTTCAGGTGCAAGAAAGGAGAATAGGAGTTGGGCAGTAAGGAATGCCTCTGAGTCACAGTACCGCCTGATGTGCAATTGCAATTGAAATTATAGCAATTGCAATTGTAGCAATTGAGACAGCCTCCGCAGGAAAGGATAAGGTTACTCATACCCTCCACTGTTCTATAGAAGATGATCTTTCAAAATGTCTGCTACAATAGCACTGTTTCTAATGTGTACAAATTATTTCAAAAAGAAGTTCAACAGTGCATATTAGAGACCTTCCAACATCTTATGGAAAAGTCTATAAAGCCTTTCTGTTAAAAACTGTACTGTAAAAACTGAAGTTGCTTCCTTATTCTTTATCACTACGGACACTTGCAAGTTACCAAGAGTTTTATTGCTCGGAAGTGGTTTGTTCACATCGCTTATTCCTCACCTAAGCTGAGTCCTCTTTCTGTAACATTTGGTTGCTGTAAAATTGATTGTAAGGCTGTAGATGGTGTGTTATGTCACAAGGACGAGAGTAAGTACCAATAGCAGGTCACATCTCCCTTAAATTCCTCCCCGAGATGTAACATTTCTGGCAGCTTGTGCTCAGGTTCTGCTGTCCAGAAAAGACCCTTGCCTATTCTTGTAAACGCATCTACCTGTTACAACACAGACCATACGGTATTGTCTCATATGGAAGGGGAAGATGGGTATTTTGGTCAAAGACATTTTACCCCTAGATCAACAAGAGAAAACAAGGAGTCTTTGTGCAAGATAACAAGGTATGTCTACCTGTCTTTGCTATGATCTGCTTGGAAATGAATACAAATGGGTAAGTTCCCTCTGCACTCTTAGAGATGAGGCAAACAGTTTAGATAAAATTTAAACCTGTAACAGCTTTCATAACAATTTAGAGCATGTGGAAATGGGAATACAATAGTTGGGTCTGTGGATCCCATTTTTTTTAAAGCTCAAATATAGCAAAAGTTTCACCAGAATTCCCTTATTCAGTACTAAAATGAAGCAAAAGAGAATGCATTCTTTATAAGAAAAATTGTGTCTTAAATGTAAATATTTTTAGATGTTACTGCTCAATAAGATTTGTAATGTGCAGCTGCCATGCAATGCAGAACTTTGAAAATCAATATGTCTGCAATGTGTTTGTTGTCAAATAAAAGGGAAGTTAAAAAAAAAGTATCTGATTTATCTGAACAGTTAAAATGTCATCACACAACCCTATTTAGAGGAGCTGGAAATTAAATACTCTGAGGATAATGTTTGCTTACCCTTGATATAGGTGCATCATGCCTGTGGCTCATAGATGTCTTTATGAATACAGTGTCAGTAAGAAAAAGCTATTTCATAGAAATCTGCTTATTATAAGACTTTGAAAAAACAAAACCACACAAACAAGAATCACATATGACTGTACTATGAAATATCCTGAGGAATACAGACACGTACACAGGAAGAGGAGATGCCTTTTCAGTTACCCCACTGAGAGGCAAACTGACTCAAAACAATTCCTCTTAACTTTTTTTTCCCCCCCCATTTAAAAGCAGTTCATATGCTGTTTGGTTGGTTCAGCTTTCAAAAGGGATTTATGTAGTTCTTTATTTTCGACTGAAACGCTAAGATGTGAAAGGATTCTGTTGTTGACTTGGCCGGGAACTCCCTTTTCCAACTGTTTTGTTGTTTGTTTTATCAACATGAGTAATCACTATTCTGTGGAAGGTGTATTGAATTCTAAACTTACCCTAATAGGTGAAACATAGTTACTTGCAATGATAAATAGTTATTAATTCTATAATAAATTACTAACAGTAACATCTTCTCTATTGCAGGATGAATTTCTCTCATTCTCATGCATACACTGGGCTTGTAACAGATAATTTCCTGTAATTTGAGAACTGAAGGAAATAGTGGGGGGGGGAAATCCTTTGAACATCTGACTGAGTAAATGGGCCTGATACTTTTGTAAAAGCTTAATTTTTGGCCCAGTAGATTTTTAAAGGAATTCCTACAAGGGAAGTGTAAGAGTGATGACAAAAACTGTCAGTTCTGTTGAGCTGTTTCCCACCCAATAAGAATGTTTTTAGTGCTTTTGAGCATTGCAGCACCTGTGGTACTTGTTTTCTTTCCTGTGCATTCATAGGAGGCATTTTACTAGCGGCACTGGAAGCAGATGTTTTACTGTATGGTGCAAGCCCACAATGCCTTTGCCAGCCTGATGCCAGTTTCCTGGTACACTTTCCTTTTGCAGGTTTGCTGAAGAAACCTGAAGGAAGAAAGAGCTACCACTGACCGCCCAGCACTCTTCCAGGCCATGTCTCCAACAGTTACCAATAGCTGATTTTTAGAAATATGCAGGGTATATAACTCTTAAATGCTGGGTTTCTTTCAAAATTAATGCCAAATTCATTCTGATGAAGTTGAGGACAGGGATATTCGTTAGGGACCCATTTTCTTCAGGAGCCCAAGCAATTTCAGGGGTCGTGGAGCTGAGGAGATCTCAAGGGTCAGCACACACATTTTGCAGCAAGCAGCTATAGCCCTTGTTGATCTCCTTCCTCCCCTTCCCCAGGGACCAAGAAGGGCTTACTGCTGTCTCCAAAGAAGCTGTAGCAGCTATCTTTAAATTCCCATGGAGGTACCATGACAAGTGAAATTGTTCTCTCCTTCAGCAGAGGCAAAGGTGAGTTTCTTATCCCTCATTCAGAGCACAGTAAGGTTTTCTGGCCCAGGTGGGTATGCCCTGCACCATCCTCATCAGTTCTGCTGAATTTGGCCCCTTGATTGCAAATAGGAGAAAAGCAAGCCAGTGCCATAGGAAAAAAGACTTGAAAACTCGCCCCGCCTCCCCCCGGGTTGAGTTTCTCTGAAATGACACTGCTGAGAACTGCATCAAATTTGTGGCTATTGATATGCAGATGTTACAGTCTTTCAGTGCATCAGGACAAAGATGACTGCATTTCCACGTCTCTTTTGCACATAAATATGTATATTATCCCAGTGCCCCCGCTTCCGCCAAAATGATAGCAATTGATGTTCAAATAGGACAGGCTATGCGAGACAAAAACCACAAATAAATTACACTCGTGAAACATTCTCTTCCCTTTCCTTGTGTCAGATTTTTCTTTTCCTCTGGTATACACAAAGCTCAGGCCAAGCAGAATCCCTCTGGCTATATGTGTGGGCGGCCAATCTGGTTTTCTCCCAAGGTGACAGCTGCTTGCTTTTCATTAAGGAATATGACTGCCCTCACCTGGTGAGAACAACGCTTGGAAACTTGCCATCCCAGTGATCTCATTGCATGTGAGCATCTCTGTCACTTATGACAACTGAGCGATGCCTGCAAAACAAAGGGTCACCCACTACATAGGAGCACAGTTGCTAAAAGTTCTTTAAAATAGCTCCTGCTGTCTGACTTAAAATACAAATGTGATAGATTTGATATTATTAGATTAAATGAAAGACTGTTCTGGCATTTATTCTATTGTTACGGATTTGAAGGCATTTAATAACCTTATTTTTAATCCTGTCATATGTTTCTGTGATTATCCACAGAAACAGAGCTAGCTAGTAAGTGTTTCTATCCAAATCTGCTTAGTCTATCATACTTGATGAGATATTATTTTTGATAAAGAAATAATCTCAGGGTTTAGTTCACTTAAGTCAGAAAAGGTATTTGAAGAGTGTAAGAAAAAATTGTTAAAATGTTTCTTTTTTGTTTTACTTTGCTCAATATTGTTGCTTTGTAAGTTGTGATTTTACAATGTTAAAAATAAAATTAAAAAAGCAACTTCGTTGAAACATTTCTGATCAACTCAAAATGCGTTCAGTCATATCTTTTGTGGAGAATTTTGGGATGGTGGACTTCCATTTCTATCTCAAAACAGATTTCAGAAATCTTCAGGCCCTTCTTGAAACAAGAATTTTGCTCTCTGCACAGGGCTAAGTCGTGAATGTGGAACAGGATCAGAGACTGAAAACGTTACCTGGGGTGGCAGTTCAATTTTTCACATCCAGTAAATTAATTCTGCTGCAGTATGAAAAAGAATAAGTATTATAGGGTAAGATCCAATTTTTGAATTGCTCTCTTGGAAACTGTTAACAGATGAGGAGCCCCTTTCTCCATTGCATTCAGAGAAAGCTGAAATACACAGAGCCCCTGGGATCAAGTTGACTCATAGACACAAAAGAGGAGTCAGCCACTTTAGCTGGATTCAGAAAAATACCTAGCACCACATTAAGCCTATCCGCACTTAGTAAAATGTTTAGGGAACATGTTTAATGTTGATCTTGAATATTTCATTCAGCTGAGACCATTTGCTAAGTTGAGTCTTTTCAGGTGCACACGCTGGATGCTGGGAGGCAGTGCCTGTCATTGCAGGACATGCACTCTTGTGAATAATGAGGATATGAAAACAACTTGAGTTTCTCTCTCCATATTTGCTTCTTGAGACCTCACCCATTAATCTAATATGTAACGTTGAATTGCCCACACCAAGATTGTGATGGTTTTGGTTATTTATACATAGGGACTGTGTAGTGCAACTAGTATCACATGAATCTATGCTTTGTGTCACTAGCAACTGGGATTATTTATCCATCCCAGGGAAATTAACTTGCTTGCAGTATAGTGAATCCGTATGTAGTTTGCTGGTCATCTTCAGTTTAATTCAGTTAGTTTATGTATACCTTTTTCCTAAACAGAGGCGGTTTCAAACAGGAAAATGTCCCTCACCTGCCCCACCATTATCACAAGGCTTTTCTAAGGACCATGTTCCTTGATGTTCCCTTGACAACTTGCTTTTCATCTCTCTTTGGGTGTTTCTTATTTAATTTCTTGCACATACCCCTTAGTAAAACAAAATTCAGTGTAGTCCATCTTGCTTCTGAATGTGTATTTTCTGTGTTAATGGTGACAGCTTGTGGTATGAGTGTTCGGCACAACAGTGTTATCATAACAGCATTCAGATTCTATGGATAATTCACTGTTAATTTTTAACTGTTTCATATCTTTGCCAACCTCAAAAGTAGTAGTACCTACCAACCAGTTTCAACAGGAATTACTCCACTCACTGTACCACTGTATGGATTAATATCCTGATAGAGATTAAAATAATGACACTCCGAACAACACATTCCAAATAAAATAGCATAACAAATACAACTGGTGAATTTCAGCTAAGCAGCTATACAGATAGCATTTGAGTTAAAGGATTTTTACACATTACCATCCCAAAACAACACCGCTCTCACTCAAGTAACATCAAACAAGTTTCAGAGTTAACCACTGCCCATTTCAAAGTATAAAAATGTAACAATTCCTTTGGGGCAGAGAATTTTTATTGGTTTTTTTTTCTCTGAAGAACTTAAGCTGTTGCTGTCACAAGCTGTCTCCACCCTCCATCCCTTCCAAACCACAAAGCATTAGCCCTGGTTCTTAATGTGAATGGGAAGAAATTCAGAAGCAGTACTTCAGGCTTCTTTTCAGCCCTGAAAGGATTCAGTTATTGTGTACTCCGGGAAGGCTGTGAGGATTTTTGCCCTGCTTACCTGACCAGTGACAGTAGTTTGGAAACAGCAGTTATTCCACAAGAGAGGCAAGACCTCACCGCTGGTTTGGTGTAGCCAGTTCCTTTGGATCAACTTCATTTGGGAAAAGGGAGGTTGCATGGGGGTCATTAGCTGTTCTCCCCATCCCAGGTCATGTCCTCAAGGTAAAATTTTCTTTCTTCTGAAAAAAAAATCACATTTTTTTGGGTGAGGATCATGAACTTATCATGAGGGCTGCTTATAAAAATGAATTCTTGTTGAAAGGCTTCACCATGTATTTGGATCTCCTCTGGAGACAACCAACCATCTGACTGGCACACCAGACCCAGCCAGCCTTTGTAGAAACTCTGTAGTGCATTCTATCAACTGGAAAGCAGTTCTTCAGCTTGCCAGAGGCCTTCTCCTGCTATGGGAGCAGCTTTTCCCTTGTCCTCTGAGTCATTCTGTTCTGCCAGAGCTCATCAGGAAGATTCAGTGTGGGAAAAGAGACTCCATACCCCACTGCAGCAAAGGTGCTACTTGTGTGTGGAAGTAGAGCTGCAACTCATTTTAGTGGCTAGGTTATAGCCCGTTCTTACAAGTTGTGATGTGGTCAGGATTTCTGTGGTATCTTCTATTTCTGGAGAACTTGTGTTTATTTTGCCAATCATTTCTACCATTCCCAATCCCTATTCTGACCTGAGCAGTGCCACTCAGGAATGTCATGCATTTCCCCAAGCCCTCCATCTTTGTGTACTTCAGGATTGACATGCAATTGCAAGTCTCAGTTTCTTCAGCCACTTCCACAGACATTTGAATGTCTTTGACTTCCATCAGTACATTCATATCTACATGCTCAGGTCAAGCAAAGAATGTATAAAACAACTCATTGGCCACTTTCATCCTGAAGTTCTCAGCGATGTACCAATCTTCAGACATCCTCTGCCAGCTTACGTAGCCGCTTTCCCCCCTTCCCCTTTGGCTCTTAGCTAGCCAAAACACAATGATGGCAGGCTCCAAACCATGGTGGTTTGATTCTTATCAAACATCAGTCAGTTCTGTATCATTTCTAATTCAATTACTGAGTTAGATTCTACAGCATTATTGTCTTGACCACCTGAGACAGCAGTGACAAACTCACCTTTGGGGTTGTCTTCCCTGTCAGTCAGTAAAATCATGTAAACCCAATGAAATATTTTCTTTCAGAGATAGTACATTATCTGAGACAAACCATTCTTTCTTCCCTGGACCTCTTCAGATTAGAAATGGCACAGAAGATCGAAAAAAATCTTGTCAACCTATCTGCAATGATGTTTGCATTGTGCTGGTGTGCCAAAAGTTAACAGCGTGAGGAACCCACCCCTTCAAAGCCATCTCCCCTGTTAGCGGGAGTGGAGAGGGAAGGGCCATGGAGAAAAGCTCCTTAAATCATTGATGAGACTGGAGATGACCTAAGTGTGAGCTATGAAAAATAGCAGCACCAGGTTTGGTGTAAACTACAGAAAATGAGAGGAATGAATAAGGTCAAGGTAGTTGTAAATGTAGCTGGTTTCCAGAGGAGATCTTAAAGGGCACGTTGTCGGAAGGAAGCAGAGCCAGAGAGTAGAAAGAAGATAATTTTGTCTCAGAAATAATCCTGCAGCAATCTAAAATGATGGATTTCAATTTGCACAATATGACTGTCACATTTAAAAGGTTAATGGAAAGGGTACTTTCTGCAGGTCCCTGTTGGCATGTTGATTATACCTAGATGATACACTGATGCACGTGAAAGCCCTTGAACAGGAACAGATATGTTCACAAATGCCCTGTAACAGCTTTAGTATTCCTGCATGGAGAGCTAAAATATAGAAGCCTTGTTTCAGAAAAAGTAATTTTTTTGTCAGTGAGAAGAACTAATTCCACATACAGGTTGTTAACTTTGCAGAAAAAAAAAAATCAGAGATCTCCACACCTATGGAAGTCTTACCTGCTTTTTCTATTGTTGCTGTGTGGGCTGGAATTGGTGGGAGAAGTAGGATCCCCCTCATGCATTTCAGTAGCAAGTAAGGTGGCTGGGAAAAGCTATTGCCTGTGTAGAGTCGGAGAGCAGCTGAACTGAGCAGTGAAAAGGGTCTTGCGAGTACTCTGTGATAGCAAGGAACTTGTAGTGTGCTCCAAAGGAAAAACAAATACTATTTTGAGTCATGTGGAAGGAATATTGTGCAAGAGAAACTGCTTCTTTTGGATTTATTCAAAGAAACATAGCTTTGCAAATAATTGCCATAAATAAAGAGTACTGTGGGGTTTTTTTTAAAAAAAAAAAAGTACCACCTCATTTTCTGCTCATGGGAGCCACCAGAGAGCTCTGCCTCACTGCTCTCGTGCAGATAGACAACAGAGAATTGCTTCATTTTATACAAAGTATAATAGATGGTGCCGTATGTTTGGGAAGGATAAGCATTTCCCATTTAACTGTGGCTTCTCTCCAGGTGCAGCATGCTGTGGGAAGGTAATAGCAGTTCTGCCAGACCACACTGAGATGTCTGACATGCAATTGCTTTAGCATTTCTGCCGCTTGAGAAAAGAGCATTTGCAGCTTTTGCTAAAGGAGAGGTCTTTGCTTTCCCAGAGGACTTTGAAAGACTCAATCCCTTTCAGCACAGAAGGCAAAGGAAATACTCCCCTTGACTTCAATGAGAGTTGGGTCTAAGCCCAAACAATGGCTGATGAATGAGCTGAATCAGCTGCAAGTGTTCTCTGCTGATGCGATTGCCATCTTTTATGTAAAGCTGAAAAGGAAAGGGGATTGGGTTTTTGTCCTCCTTTCACTACCTTCTGTATGCCTGCTTGAGAAAGCTCAAGAACAGGACATGTTTCACCCCGAATCTTAGCTCTTTGTTTCTTTGCCAATCACTGCAACAGAGCACCAGTAGCCTCTGCCTCCTTTTATTCTGCATTGCAGGCCTCTGTGCTGCAGATCATTAATTACCTGTCCATAGTGTACTTGCTGTGCAGGTGCAATGTAGCCTGCATGTATGTGTTCTGGCCAATTAAACAGATTTCCAGTCACATACCCCATTCCTGTTTTTCAGCAAATCCAACTACATTGTTCATTTATCCAGCTTTTTTATACTAGCCAATAGAATTCTTTATTATATTGTTCTGAGGGCAAAGGGATTTGTTGTGTAGTCCCTGCTCGTTCTTGTATCTGATATGAAAAAAAAAAATCAAAGGAAATATCAGGGTATTTAAAAATACAACAAAAATTTTTTGTTAAATATAAAAGAAGTGTTTAATAATGTATACACACTACAGAGCATATTAGTTTAACTATATATGTTCTGACTAAATGTTGTTGGCCACAAGGAATATGGAAACAGCAACTACTGGCAACTAAGCTTTAGAAACCTGTAAGGTGTATTTTAGCCTTATAAAACTGACACTGCCGAGTGCAGCATACCAGTATTGTGTTCAGTGGAAAGAATTGCACTGCTAACCATGCACAGCAAGAAAATTCTATATCACTTCTATAGGCATGTCATATTTGAGATTGTCCCAATCCTTGGGAAGAAAAGGGCATTATTTTTTTCAGGAAACTAAAAGGTTCCTCCATAACTTGCAAAATGAAATTGCATGGTCAGAGGAAACTGTCTGCTGATGTTCTGCTCTTTTATGTTATTGAAAATGAGATTAGCATTTATGAATGGTAGATTTGACAATGCTGGAAACTGGTGGCACAGATGTACATAGAGCAAAGACAATAAGGTTTTCCTACGTGACAGTGGTGGTTTGCCTCCACATTATTTTGGAAGGACATTCTTCCATAGAATAACAAAGTCCTGGGCGTGAATTATTCTGTCCAAGATAGCCAACCAACAGCTTGTGCATTTCTTGCCATCACAGTTTATTTTACATTTAATTAATTTTCAAATAAGCCATGAAGAACAGATCAATATAGAATATATTTGGCCACTCTTAGAAAATTGTGTCACAAGGCTTTTTAAATAAAATTCTCAATGTTCTCAAAAATGGCTTTTAAAATAAATCACTACAGTTTTCTGTTCTTTGTCTTTTATTCAACAAAAGGAAGTTGTAGGTGACTTGGAAAAAAAAGAAGTAAAGAAACCGGCATTTTTGCCGCACAGTTCTATGTCCCCATGTGCACTGGGCGCTTTCCATTCTGGTCTCTGGTGGGAAGTGGTTCCATCTCCATTTCCAGAGCATAATCTAATTTTGCTTCCTAAATTGCATATTGTACTAACATCTGAATGGAGATGGAGATCATGGACTAGATTCTCTCTCTGATCCATGGTTGTAAAGCCTGATCAAGGTCCTCCTGCAGCTCAAGTGGTCATTTGGACAATGCATTCAACATGTGTATTTTTCTGAAATTATTCTGCTTTTGAAAAGTGGCTTGGGAGACCAAGTTTGTCTTTAACCGAAAGATAACAAGTGTTAGTGCAAAACTTGTCACAGTCTAAAGCTGGCCAGACTGGGGTGATTACTTTGTTTACGTGGGCCTTTCTGCATGTAGAGAATTATAACTTTTGACAAATGGGATAGCATTTCTGAAAAGTTATGTCCTTTGGGAAATTAAATCAAACAACAGAAGTTTAGTTAACAAATTCTGGGTTGTCTAACAGGCAGCAAAGAGTGAGATTTTAAATCATCACCAGTCTGTTAGATGTATGTGTGTATGTGTGTGCTCAGATATTTGATTGCCTTTTGAAAATCTGCTGAGTTGCATTTTTTGGTCTTCCAGGGTGCCCATTTTATAAATTACTGGCAATGTTACTTCTGAAAATGTAGCTGAAGTTGTCTTATATTTAATTTTCTTGTATGAGATAAATATCCTCTGTTTTTTCTTCTAGATGTGTTCCCAGACAGTTGGCAATCTTCTGAGTTTCTAAATTGGAGCTGTCTCATTCTCCATCATTCTGATACTTCATTGGGAATCAATGGAGTCTTTTCTGTGGTATCCCTTTGCATTGCCCCATTTAGTGTGCACTTTTATTCTCTGTGTCACCATGTCTTCCATCTGATTTCCAAATCTCACCAGAAATTTCATTGCTGTCTTATGACAGTGTAACTACAATTTGTCATAGCGACTCAATTGTCACCTGCATAAATGTCCTGTGATTCAATTGTCCTCCCAGCTGCAAGAGTACTCCAAGCCGACACAAGGCAGGCAATAGGAATAACAGGTACTGCCCTTTTTTCATGTCAGGGCACTGTCAAATCACTATTAGCTCACTGTAAAATCAACTTAATTATCTGTGAGATGTGTTGGAAGCAAGCTCTGTGAGCAGGAATCAAGTACTTAGAGATCTGTTTCAATATTTTTTTTCATTTTGAAATCCTAAATCATCAAATTTGCCAGTTCATGCCTTTTCAGCTTTATGGTATTTTTCCTTCCATTTTTCTTATTCTCCCTTTGGTCCTCAGTTTTCTCAAACATCTGATATTAAGAGTTGGCAATTGGGGAGTGTGCTTTTTCTTCTGCACTCTCACTTCCCAAATCATCAGCAACACTTGAAATATTCAGTAGATCGAGGGATACCTTTAATTTATTTGATTCTGTGCTCTGTACATTTAAAAAAATTAATGTTGTATAAAGTTCAAAGCTATCAAAATGAGGAAAAAGGGGATGGTTTAGGGAAAATACTTTGAAAGTCATTTAGCTGATTGTACTTTCTAGGGTAGATGAAAAAGAAAGGGGAACAGAGAAAATCCCAAAGAAGAACCAAAAAAGGATCCCATTTTAGTGACTGACTTCAGGAAAAAGAAAATATTTCAGTGCCTAAAAAGGAAAAGAAGATTCACCATTTACACACTGATTCCTCCTCCCTGGCTGTTCTTCACTATTTCAGACACACATGGGCATTTGCACTGTATTGATAGCACAACAGTGCAATTTCTGTGAGAATAGTCACCTTTATAAGTAAGTGTAAAGCAGATTTGAAAACCCGTTAGCTGTAGTACAAAATGAAAGTCCAAAATGATGAGATGCTCTTGTTCTGCACTGTGTGGGCAAGGATGAATCATTGCCCAAAAAGCCATCCAGTAGATTAAGCTCCTCTTGAAAAATCCCTCCATATTCTGACTCACTGCTTCTTACCAAAAAAGCCTGTGACAGACAAAACATTTATTTTCAAGCAACCAATTATGAAAAATAAAGTAAAATAAAGGACTGATGACCAGTTTCTAACGTGAAAAGCCTCCCTTTTAATGCCAATTGATTAATTCATCCTGTTGGATTAATTAGCTCTGCTAATTTCCCATTTGAAAATAAATTGCTTTTCAAATACGTTCTTGCCGTTTTCAAACTTGTAAAAATATTGATCCACCAGCAACATTTGAAGAAGAGTATTTATGGCCAGGGAAAACCACAGCAAAAAGGGCTGTGAGAATGATGGCCATGGCTGGCAGCCTGGCCACAGGTGTCTTGGAGCCGGACAGGGAGGGATGCCGCCGCGACCGTGGAAATACCAGAGTCAGCAATGGCATAGGAGAGAGAAAGTGTTCATATCTGTCTGTATGACTAAGTGACAATATTTATATGGATAGTCTAAGCTATTGTTGTTCAACTCATGTCCTAAACCAGCCTACGTGTTTCCCTCCAGCATGCCAGCTTCTCTCCCAGGAACGTGGCAACACGGCTTGGAAAAGGATGTCTGTGTAACTTGAAGATATACCATGTGTAATTTGGGAAGACTTAGAATAGTGATATTGCTATTTGTCACACGTTTGCAGATCCCTTGGAAAGTCTGTAGCTTACACTCAAATATTTGGATGTTGATGACCTGGATCCATTAAACTTAGAAAAACCTAAGTATTAATTAGCTACTGTATACATCCCACCATACTAGCTGCTGCCCTGCCTCCTGCTGGGGCGTTGCAGTTTGGAAGTTAATCTATTACTGCAACAGAGTGTATCCAAGGAGACATTTACACTGAAAAGACCTCTGAATTAGAACAATTTACACAAATGTACAACATTACATCATGGTAATGGACCAGATTGGAGTCCTAACTGCTCATTTTGTCATACGAGTCATGCAGTCGGTGACTGATTTCATGGAGCAGCTCACATGAGTAATAGCTCAGCACTGTGAGTAAGGGATCTGCAATCTGTCTTTCTATTATTATTTGTCTAATTATAACCTTTGTTAAGTTGAAGTGCAGATTTACAGCAGAACATGAACAGCCTCACCTGAAAGATGCATAGGTACTCCTCAAAGCAATAAAATATGATTTCTGTCCAGGAAAGTTTACAACCTACAAAGCAGTTGTGTGATAACGAGAGGGAAAAAAAAAAGAGAGACAGAGAAATAAGATAGGTATAATCAAAATCAGAGATTAGGTAGAGTTAGGAAGGAGGCATGGAGAGCATCTTTCTGGATCTTATAATTGATAGCTATATAATTACAGAAATAACTGAGAATTTACTTATGTAACCAATTGAGTGTATTGCATCTTATGATTTCTAACCTTTGATGAAAATGGCACAAGTGCCATTGGCCTGACTGATGTTGGGGGGTTTTTTCCTGTAAACTGTCCAAAACCCTGAAATTTATAGGAGTTGGCCCTTTGTGGATGAATGGAAATAAATTTGGCCCAAGCAAATTTTACAAAAATTTACTAAGACAGCTCCAGAACTTTCTACATGGGTAAATACATTCAGATAAGTATTTATTTTTGTCTTGATGTTTTTTGCATTTGCTGTTAACACAGAAATTGGTGGCAAATTTCAAGAAGCTGTGCTAATTATTCTCTGTAGTAAGAACATTTTTTCACTTGCCTCACACTTTGCTGGCATTCAGCTGTTTGGACTGATAATTCTAAATGACGTTTCAATGATTCTGGATGGTTTAAATGGCTTGGAAAAATTTCAGCTAAAACTAATTGTAAGGCTAAGAAAAATATGAAGTTTGATCCCTGTAGAGAAAAAAAAAGTTACTTCTTCCCTGCAAACTACCTGAAATTTGGTATAATAGTGTTTGGTTTATGCTTGTTCTTCTGAAATTCTAGCCAAATTGGGTTTGCTTATAGGACTTTGAAAAACCACAGTTCACATGTAATCTGTATATGATTTGAACTGGGGTTTGCTGAGCAAAGATTGGGACTGAGTGGAGAGGAGCATGAAATGAGGACCATGAGATAGCTTAGATACAAGGCTGTAAAAAAGACAGTTTGGAGAGGAGAGGGGAGAATGGGAAATCGGCAGGGAAAATTGAGGCTTTTAAGAGAGCACGCTTCAATCAAGTGCATGGAAATGAAGTGGGAATCATCATTTCTCTGCTGTCACAAATATCTGTGAAAAAAGCTAGTAAAGTGTCCGTTCCTCTCGAGCGCCGATTCAGACTGAGAATGACAACCTAAGATTGCTATCCATTATTCCATTAGCTAAAATGAGTGCACTCTCCTTAGCAGAGCCAAAGGTTCAAACCCTTCTGTTGAATCACGCCAGTGTCAGTACAATCCTAGATGACGGCATCTGGGGTTCTGGCTTTTAAAAGCCAGGGAGTGACACTGAAAAGACGAACTTGGAATGACTTTGCTGAAGATGGAAAATGCTCACATGCTTTTGTTAGAAACTCCAGCTTGAAAGTTTCTTGAGCATCTTTGTTTCGGCACCTTCTCTGCCTACACAAAACTCCAGAGGCAGTAGTGTCGGCTGGAATTAGCGAGCACTAATGGAGAGTGCTCAGTTCAGGAGCAACTGCTCAATATTTTATTTATTTCTCTGCTGTTCAGTGCGGGAACAGAGTTTCTCTGAGAGCCAGGTGCCTCTGCCCACTGACCACCTTGTCCCTGCCCCAGGACAGGCAGACCAGTGGGGTGGAAGGGCTGTGCTTGCCCCATGCAGTGAGCAGCTTGTGTTCGTTTGCTGCATGGTGTTCAAACTCTCTGGCAACACAATTGCTTCCTTATGGATTTATTTTTCTTTCTTTTTCAAATCATACCCATTATTGTAGTATCTGAGCACATCACAAGCCTTAATTATTTATTTTTATTGACTGTGAAATCAAGAATTGCCATTTATTTGTGAACAACTACAACCTGGATTTCCAGAAAATGAACCTGTTGATGTGCTGAAAGCACAGTTCCCATTGATTCCAGAAGCAGTGAGGAGTAGCCAGCTTTCCTACAAATATGTTTGTTAAATATCCATAAACAGAGACACACAGCTAGTGAACACTTTTGAGACTATCAGTGTAAATGACATATATTCCACCACATGATGTAGTAGAAGCAGATACTCCAAGGCAGTATTCAAATCCCTTAACCTTGAAATGACCCTTACTCTGCCTGGAATCCCCTGTCTCATGCATCACATAAGTTCCCACATCTGCCACATGGGAGGGAGGGTCCTAGAGACACAGTATTTTTATATTAGATTGGTAGAACTACATTGTAGTCATACGATTATAAGTCATTGTTCTGAAAAAAATAGCATAAGCATGAAATTTAAGACTGCATCATAATTCCTCAGGGTTGCACAGGTGTTCTTAAATTTCATGTACGTGATTCTGCAACAGTGGTAGTATTAATGTACTTTGTGTTACACAGAGAGAGAGATTTTGCAGACACCTGTGTAGCACTGGTGAAATCTTGGCAGGTGGATTCAGAAACAGGCACCCCATTTAGTTCAAGCAGGCCAGGATGTCTGTCTTTATATTCTGTCAATTACCTCTTTTTTGCAGAAAAGTTATAAATTAGTATTTTATATGTTAGTTATAAATTAGTATTTTAAGTTTTTATTTAGATATTGACCTTCTTAATGTGTCTGAAACTTGGAATCCCTATCAGTCACTCAAATACTTACCTAAGCAAATGCAAGACATAGTCCAAAACACATTACTGAAGGTCAAGAACACATTATCGAAGTCCTGGGCCTGGAAAAACTCAGTTGTGTATTTAACTGAAAAGTTCTGTGGATGTAAATACAGAATGTGGGATTAAGCAGGTACACACATTTTTGCAAGATCTAAAAATATTAAAATGGAAAAACACAAGTTTTGAACAGTTTTGAAATATGGTGATAAAATCTGATATATCTTTTCTTAGTGAGATGCTGGAAATGCATTAACAGCAGCCTTTACCACATAATTAATACCCTTTTGAAAATGTCAAAACCAAAACCAAAAAAAATCCTTATTGAAAGGGGAAATCCCAATGAGTTACATCTGGCAATTTTACATTGAATTTCTATAATATACAAAATTAATAAGATGATTTAGGGATTGCCTTAACTAAGCATATTGTTGTGCTTTAACACTGATTACTAATACTGTAATTGCTTCTGGTTCAAATACTGGAGCACTGCAATTGTTTCTAAGTTTAGTGCTATTTCCTTGGTAATGGCCAAGGGTAAAACAGCACATTACATAAAATTGCTGGTCACATGATTTCTATATTAAAGTTTGATCCTCCTAAAAATGAAACTAATGGGAAGATGCTGGAAAATGTGCCATAAATTAAAATTGCAAAATGCTGCAGCTTATTTAATCTCCCATGTAGAAAAGCAGACTATCTAAATAGTTCCACTGAAGTTGTACTTGTTTAGAGAAAATCTTTAACCTTGACACATTATTGAAGAAATTTCATTAACCCTTTGACATGAATGGGGCAGCTGTCATGCTTAAAGTTACATTGGAAAGACTTGCAGAAGTTGGAAGTATTTTTACACATTTTCTGCAAGTTATACTTAAATAGGCTTTGCTATATTTAGGGAACATCTAGATTTCTTTGACACACTGCCCCAGAACTGTGAAAGATTTACTGCTCAGAATGGTTCACTGGACATAGTTATCTTCATGTACTGTTTTGTGCTGGCACTTTAGAGAATGCTAGAGTTGGCGTGTAGCTGTTTAAACAGCTAAGAAACATGGTTCCTGATTACAGTACACATATTTTCAAACTTAAATAGGTTAGCAGTTATGTTTTGAATAATTTATTGGGAGACAGATTTTCTCTGCACAAACAAGGTGTTGGAAAACACATGTCACTGCTTCACTATTCAGCCACATTACTCAGTTCTCCAAAAGAGTTTGAAAAACTATTCCTGCACTAGGCAGTATGGCCGTCTTATCAGCTTTTGCAGTCAGACAGCCCAGATATTGATATGCACAGTCAATTTCTTTGAATTCCCATGTGGGACTTTTTAGTACCACACACTTTGGGAAGAGATTGGTTAATTTTTGTGTCTAAGGCTCCTGTCCTCCATTGAGTTTTCCACTAAGCAATCCACAATTTGGTGTTTTTCTCCAGATGAAAGATTGCATCTAAAGAATTTGTAAATCATATGACTTCATATCAAAATCCGATTGCATTTGTTCTCTCATCCAGCAAAAATAGATTACAGAACTGGTGTTCCAGGAAGTCTACTTTTTGTGTAAATAAAAGCTTCAGTCCTAAAGTCCTAGGGTCTTACTGAAATTCAGAGCTGGATGTTCATCTGGGGTAAAAACTGCACGACATTCATCTTCAGTATATGGAGATCAGGCATGCAGGGTTTTTTTAGACTTAATTAATCATCTGGCTGTGGAGTTTTAATCTATATTTCAAGATGATACAAACCAAAAAGGCTCATGATAAAAATGTAAATGTAGCAGCAGACCCTTAAGCACTGCATAATCGTGAATCAGGCTAACTTGCACAGAATCTATAATTCATATTGTAGGTGATCATCATTCATTATGTATTTTCATTTTTTTTAAAGAGACTTACTGTATACTTCAGGGTTTGTCAGCACTTACATATTATAAACATCATTTATGAGGGCTTGCTAATTATTTCCAGAGGCATCAGACCAAAAAAGATGGTAGCAGAACTCCTGGTTGTTGTTTACCCAGTCCTCAACTGCTAGTGGAAGGATCACACATTTAAAGTTGAGATGCGTCTGTCTATGCATCCTCTGTGTGCAGTTTTCACAGCTGATAAAATCACCTTCTCATTTACAATTGTGTAAGCTGAGAGTAATTTCAGTCAGGGCCCTGTAATGGCACTTTTGTGAAATTATTCTTTGTACAGGCAAGCAAATTGTTCCTTCTTTCTAATATCTTTTCTACTTAAGCAAAATATTTTCCGGTTTGTATGAAAAAAACTCATGTACAAACACAGCGCTGGGTGAGCAAAAGAAGGTAGAGGAACAATGTTGAGGGTAAGGTCTGGACTTCTGTTTTAACAGAAAGCCCAACCAAACCCTGAATTCTGAATGCTCCATCTGTTTTGGAGGGTATTCCAAATCCGGGTTGAAGTACTCCATCTCTAGCCTGATTCAAGTGATTTCAGGAACATCATGTTATACTAAAGCTAAGGTCAGTCATCGGTATTAGAAGTCTGTGTATTGGCTTTGCGTTTGCTTGTGGGTATGTGCAGCACAAGGGGGTTAGCTCCATACTCACTCTAACTGCATAACCATAACCCTCCGGAAGCAATTGCAGAGTTTCACTACCACAAGCACCTACCACAACCCCATTGAAATCAACTATAAGGTAAGATTTTCAGTTTTGCCCATTCTGTTGAAAGAATCTATATTGGAAGAACATCTGTGATGATTGATTTAATCTTGAATCTGGGGGAAAAGACCTTTGAAACTAGCAAAAAGTTCCCAGGGTGTGGAAATTATAATGCTAACAGACCTAATTGGAACAAAGGATATTAGCTCAAGAGCAATTTGGAAATAGGTGTTCTACCTGGCCATGATAATTAAGGTAATAATGACCCATTTGTTCAAAATAAGTTCAAAAATCCACCCAGGAAGAATTAATCACTGCTAGGTTTTTGCAGATGTGCAAGGTCAAAAATAATTATAGGGTCCTGATCCAAAGCTTATATTTCTCTATGGATCTGACCCATAATTATTTTCTGTATTTTTGTTTCTTCCCTATTTATTACATAATAGGGTTATATTTTAGGCTTAGCTAAATACTGGGGCGTAATAACAGCTGATGGTCTTGAGACTGACAGGGGCTCTGTGAGCAGGGAGGAGAAGGAGAGGAAGAAGGTGTTAGGATCCTCTGTTAGCTGGTGGCACTGGGGGAAGATGTCTGCTGGGATGCTTGAGAGAGGGTGGAAAGGGCCCGCTTACCCCCACTCCTAGCCCTGGGCACTGAAGGACGCCAATACGGGCAGATGGACAGATAAATGCATAGGTGAAGGGTGGCTTCTTTCCATCTGTCCATGCTTGCGTATAGTTCTCTTTTTAAGGAAAGTGTCCAAATCTGTTGTACAAATATAATGGATATTTTTGTGTAGTTTTGATTACAGTAATATGTCTGGGGGAATTCAGCGTCCCAGGCGAAAAGTCTACCTACTACCTGAGCATAATTTCAGCCAAATTATGGCACTACTTCAAATATAATTTTTTTTGTATTCTCTGACTTCTTACTTGTTCTCGGTGTGGAGAGAAGAGGAAAGTAATGTAAAGCATATGTGTTTATGTATGTATTTATATGTATATGTGTATATATTTAAGATAGCAAACTATGGAAGTAAATTTCATTTCATGTGAAAAAGCTGATGATACTGCTTCAGGATTGGAGAATCATAATGAAAAAAATTAATTGACAGTTTGAAAGAAAAATTCTTTCCTAGGGATTACTTCAAATGCAGCAAAATCACACTTTCTGAGAGCAATTTCTTGGGGGGGGGGGGGGGGGAGGAATTGTAACACCTGCAGCCCATTGACAATTCAGTCAACAGCTGTAACTGAGCCCCAGCAATTCACCTTGAAAAAGTTATCTTAAGCAGTCTCTCAGAAGTCTCCTCCCTTCCTGATGTACTCACTTGCTCATAGGGAGAGGAATAGCTTTGTGTGATGCTTCTCACAAATGTTGGCCGCTTCTAATGGTAAGACACAGTTTTCAGTTCCTTATGGCTTTGTTAGATGTTATCCTTTTGGACTAAAATTTTTGCCTGTAAGAGGAATCCAGAGAAATGGAGATGGTGTTTAATGGGAAGAGCTGACTGTGGCAGAGGAGTGTAGCTGCCTCCTAAGGTATTCTA
This sequence comes from Buteo buteo, assembly GCF_964188355.1. NCBI lineage: Eukaryota > Metazoa > Chordata > Aves > Accipitriformes > Accipitridae > Buteo > Buteo buteo. The sequence goes on along the minus strand of NC_134176.1, from coordinate 13,672,517 downwards.
AAGCTTGAGGTATAAAGGTAGAAAGAGGCTAAACCAGCTGCTGGGGTAAGGCTAGAGCTTCTAAGGCAGAAAGGTGAGGCCAAGAATGGAGTCAGAGAAAAGAGATCAGCAATGGGTTTGGATTGTCCGCAGAAAAAGAGGTCCAACTTGGCAGAACCTACAGCTCTGCCTATTTTTAGGCCCTCAGCACCAATGCTTGCAAGGGAAGCCAAAGCTTATGTGGTCTATCCTGAAGGAAAGTATCTTCTATTAGCAAAGCATGGTCCTCATCTCTACCTGGCAGAGCAGGACAACAGCTGTCAGTTGTTATTGTTGGTCAAATGCATGTGCTGAATTACAGAAGTATTTCAAACTGTTGTCAAGCGTGAAATACTTTCTTATTGTCAAGCACAGTCATATTGGCCTCAATACAGAGGCTTTTAGCAAGGAGTAAATCCTAAAAGCCAGCCTGCACTGACCAGCACTGCAGAGAGTTCTTCACCCCATGACAGGGAAGTTGCTGCTTGTTGCTGAGTACAAGAAGTAAGGGCACTATCCAGCCTGGGAAGGGCAACCCAGCTGCCACTCAGAGAACGGTGTCCAGCTGCTAGATTAAGATTTTCTGAATCCCAAAGAAGTGGTGGCCAAAAGCTTGCAGGTATTGACCTGTCAGTCGAAAGCCAGGTGAAGGGCCAGCTGGAGTCACAATGCTAACGCAGTGATAAGGTCCACCCTGGCAGAAGGTATCTTCTTGCCACCAGGAAGCAATCCTAGCTTTACTTTCAGCATAATTCTGGCTGCTCTCAAGTCCTGCCCTAGTTTTATAAGTACACTGGGCTTTTCAGTGCTATGGTGCTCTTGTGACATTTTTTCTGCCTGGTAGATTATGAAGTTTCTTTCCTTTTCTCTTCTGTTGAAAGATGCTACAGTGCATGACCATGGGAGTCAGTGGGATCACTTGCTGGGGTGAGGATTTTCTGTAGCTTCAGGAGTGCTTTTCCTTTCAAATAAGAATGGGTACCTTTAGCCTGACTGGGACATCCTTGAGTTTTTATTTGGTGTTGGCACAACTCACCAGTATGAGCATAGCCCAGCTGTAAGCAGTTTTCACAAAGATGTGGTGATTCTGGATGCCCTTTCTGAAACTGAGTTTTCTCGTGTAGCCTGCCCTTACAGAGAGGAGCAAGTAGGCTTCCACCTCACTCCAACTTTGCTCAAAGCTGTAGTCTGCCAGCAGATTTGTCTGGATGCTTTGGCTCCATATTTTAAGTAAATTAGAGTGTACAGGTAAAAGAAAGTGGCTGGGACATGGAATCACGGGGAGGCATGTGGGAAGGAGGTGCTGCTTTGTAGAAAAAGTGTTGTCTAACACCAGGTCTTTGAGAAGGAGGGGATGCCCTCCCTACCCCAGCTGGATGTGCAGGTTGTCTCTGTTGTAAGGGCTTTGGGAGCTTCCCATGGCAGTAATGTGACCGTGGAAGCTTCCCTCAAATGGGGGGAGTTCGTAACAGTAGGCAGTGCTTAAACACCTGCGAGGGGTGAAATAGCTCTGTCAAGAACAGTTTGAATTGTGTGGCCTTGGGGTTTATCTATGGCACATTTTGTACAACAGAAGTTGTACAAAGTCAAAGCTTGTTAATTAAGTAATGCCCCTCTTATTCACTGAATGACAGGTGTTTGCAAAGTAATTTTTCTGTAAGATGCCTGGGTAAGGCTATGTCATCAAGCATGTATTTAAACAGTCAAAAATGGATTTTTCAGGTGATCTTCAACAGATGTTAGCCAACTTTTAGGGTTTGAGTGTCTGATGTAAGCTGCTAAATGTTTACATAGAACTGATTTTAGTGCAATATATTTATGTGTTTTGCCTTTGAATTGAGCTGAGAATTTGGTCATCCTCACTGTAAAACACAGCTTTCTTGGGAATTATTGTCCAAAATAACCATTTTCAATAATCACTTTTAAGAGTTTTATCAGGAATTGCTCAGTGCCTTGCTGCAGAGTGACTTAGACTCTCAGGATCTGACCAGAATATTAATTTGGTCTTGAATATCAAAGCACAGAAAAGGACAATACATTCAGATTACTTAGTGCTCTTATTTTGTTCCCCTAGCTGTAGAAATGTTGGGGGTTTTTGTGTGCCAGTTATGAGAACGGACTCTTGGCTCCTCCATCTGGTTACTAACTACACATAGTGAAATGGTTTACTAAGGGCTGATCATAAGACAAAATGTACTGTTGTGCAGTTTGTGGTATTTTTAAATTTTTTTTCCACCGTCTGATTGTCCTTATACTTGCTGTGGTATTCTAATACATTTTATACAACTTCCATAAGAAATATACCATGAAACAATATAATTATCTGACTATATATATTCTCTTGCTAGTCTGACCTATCATTCAGGAGATACTCAGGTTTTATTCAAAACCATGTCAACAGGAGATGCACTAACTTTTGAGGACTTAGTAATGAAAGCAGTGGGGAAAGCTGAAACTGTTTGTTATCTTGTGAAGATATTCAAAACCATCTTATATAATCATAAAACAGCCCTCCCAAGAGCTCTCTTGAGAGATTAAGATGGATGTTATGGTGCCTCAGGGTAATAATATGCATTTTCAGTAACCATCTTTAGAAGACTTCCTGTTAACAAGAAACACAAATTTTTTTTTTTTTTTACTTCATGTTTAAATAATATGGGAGGTATGAGTACAGACTGATGTAAATAAAGAATGCTCTTGTTTAGGTTGTTACTATGCAACTGAATGCCCACATGGTTCTGGACCCTCTCTAAGAAGCCTGTAGTGTCCGACGCTTTTTCTGCAGGCTGTTCTCCAATCCACCGTCCTCCTTTGTCTTTGTGATTTTTGTGCGTTTACCAAATCTCTTGGGTCTTATTACTCAACATGCAGGTGCAGACATGCAGTAAACATTCCAGCTGCATATATTTAATCATAACATACTGTGTTAGACAACTGCTTTTCCAAAGAAAAAATAAAAAAGATCTGCTTTCCGCCCCCCCGCGCCCCCCCCCCCCCCCAAAAAAAGGGCAATGGCTTATAAAATGTTCCAAACTTTGTGGAAACAATTTAATAAGGCCTTGAAGGACAGGTAATCAATATTTTGTGCTTAACCATTTTATTATATGTGAGGTGTTGATTTAATAAGCTTCAATATATAATTAAAACTTGCATGTTCAGAGGTAGTGGTAAAATCTGTTGCCTGCAGAACTTGCTATTTCTATAGTAAAAATAATTACAGTTAAGTAGTCTGGAATGACAGCTATGCTTTCCTAGAAATAAAATTAATGAAAAACTTTTTTTATGCCAGAGGTCCTACAGTTATGGAGTCATGCTGGTCTTCCACTGCTATGCAAGTGCTAAAGTAGGACAGACTGATCTAAGGTAGAAGCTTATAATAAAGACATTGTCATCTGAGATACTATAACAGCTATTTGACTCCATGGACCCCCAAGTTTGCTGTCACTGTGCAGTTGGCTCCATCCTCTAAGAAGTGCAGAATGACAAGGATGGGAGAAATCGCTCCTCTTGAATCAAATGGCAATGCCCCTGCTACTGAGGTTGAAAAGCCAATGTCAGTTAGCTTTAATCGGGATGAGAGCTCTGACGGCATGGCACAGTGAAAGCCAGTTGGTAGGGGGGAGTGATACATACACCTGACACTAGCAAATAACTTTGTTCCTTTTTATGGAGCCTGGGCTGTGTACTGAACTCATTTCTCACAAAACTGGAGATTAATGTGGATTTAAACAGAGGGCATGGTGGAAAGTGTTGTGGGAGAACACATGCTGTAACTTCCTGACCTGACCTGTCACCATCTGACTTTAAACATATCTTAATAAAAGCTGTTATTTAGTTTTATCTGTAAGAATTTAAACCTTCAGTTTTTAAAAAATAATGAATTATATGGTAGGTTGTACCTCTCATATTTTAGGATCACATACTTTATTAATAATTTGTGAACTATTAGATGACAGGCTGATGTTTCATAGAATAAGTCCTAGTGGATTTAATTATACTTTTTGAATGGTTTTGTTCTCAAATTTGACTTGCTGGGTACATATAGCTTTAACCCAGACAGTTCAATTTTCACAGTGTTTATTAGGGATGTGGGATGACGTACAAACCAGGCCATTAAACCAAGGAAGCTCATGATAAACATAGTTCGTGAAAGAGTCGTTGGACTGGAAATAAAGACTTTTTCAATGTTTAAGAACACAAAGCTTTTCCACATGTTTTCCATTTTTCATATATATTTTTTTTAAGTAGAGAACATGACAGAAAGGGCTTGAGCCCAAATACTGCACGTGCTATGTCCAGGGGAAATTTTGTTTTGCTCTTGCAGCTGGCTTCTCTCTTTTCAGTGGGCCAGGTTGGTTTGTGACGGTGGGATACTCAGTAAAGTTGCACATACTGAGAACTTGATGGACTGGGATGCCTGGTGGGTTTTTCAGACCCAGCAGCCAGGTTTTGGACCCACTTCGTGCTCTTTTCTAACAGGCACAGCTGCTGTGTTTCTTCAAGCAACTGTGCAAGGAAGCTTTTTAGCATATGTAAGTAGCACCCTTATTTTTACTCATGCTCAAAGCAAGCTTCTGCTAAACAGTAATTCCTTGTAACTAACTGCTCAAGTCCATCAGGATTGTGGCAGGCTGTGGTCTTAGCTCCTAGTCCCTTGTGCCTACCTTTTGAATAGACAGTCATGTAGCACTTCAAAATAACTTTGGATAACTCCCATAAACCAGCCGGTCATCCTCATGTTGTAAGTGTTCTTTCTCCCTCATTGGGAAATTATTGGTACAGTACACTGTACCTTAGTCTGTGCTTTCAGCTAAAATTTTGTGTTTTGGGACTCTGTTTCTACCTAGAAGAGTTGATTGCAGTCAGGTTTTCCTTATTTTTTTTTTTCTTTTTTTTAAATGTATATTCATGTTAATTTACAGAAATCATGTAAAAAATCTGCCCCTTGGATGCATGGTGTTTAAACCAGATTTTTTTTGAGAAAGATAAGAGCAATTTGTCTCAAAACTATCATGTAGGTGTCTGGTCAGAGACACTGTCCGACGCTGTGCTTGTTTTTAGGATCTGCCTGAAGTTTCGTTCAGCTTGTGATTTTATTAGTTCCAACTCCCACTGACTGGCCCCAGCATTTGAGTTCACTGACCTCATCTGTGTTGTGTGATGTTCCTTTTGCTTCACTTAACCATACACATAAAGAAGAATATAGGGGTTTTTTTTCCTCACCAAGTGTGACATCAAACATCCAAATCATAGAAATAATTTTCTCCCTGAGGGAAATGACATATATGAAGAAAAAAATGTCAAGACACCATAAAAGGATTTCTAACTCTGTTACGTTTTATACCTAAATAACACAAGAAAGATGCCACACGTGAATGAAATAGAAAATCCCTACCTCCTCTCCAGCTTTAAATCTCCTTCTCCAGCCTTAAAGTTCTTTGTGATTTCTTTACTGTCTAGCCTGGGAATATATATCATCTTCCTGAGCACTCTTCCTCCTTTTCTCTGCTCGTCTTGCCTTTTTTGGTTCCTTTGAGAGTGGGATTCAGAGAAATCCTTGTCTTTTTATAATTTGTCCCTCCTGTGGGTGATGTTTTTCCAATTCATTTTAAAGCCCAGCTGGGAGATTTGATTCTTAATAATCATCCTATCCAAGTTAGTATTTGTTAGCACTTTACTGCCAGTGCTGTCCAAGTGAACAGATGATGAACAAGCAGAAAACTTTAAGTTAATTTTATTGCATTTATTCATCTTAATATTGAGACTACAGAAATAAGATTTAGGCATAAAACATTTTATAGTCAAAATGGAAAACAAAGGGAACTCTTTAGAGTGATTTGAATATATACAGATGATATACTGACCTGTCATACTTTACAGACATGTGAATTTGATCACTGAATACAGTGAAATTATACTTAAGGTAACTTTCTCTTTGGTTTCTGGTATTTTCCCATGGTTTTGTTTTTTATGATGAAATATTAAACTACCCAATTTATCTTTAACAATTTACAGCTACAATTTAAAGTTCAAAGTCTTTACATATGTTTTCTCTGTAAAATTAGCAAGTGAACTGTGTTTGGAGATTTTTGCACTGTAATCTGAAAATTATTTTTTGGGTTCTTTATGGAGAAATCATTATTTAGAAATTATATATCCCTGGTGTTTCTATGGAAACACTCTCACCTTATGCTAATGAAACAAATTATGGGAAAATAAAGTCTTTTCTTTTAGCATAGAAGAGTATTAAAAGAATATTTTTTTTCAGATTGAAAAGTTTAATGCAGATATTTGGTCAACTCCAGTGTCTCAGCACAGCTGTCAGTACAGATTCAGAAATGGGTCAGGTTCATCCTGTTCAGTGTTGAATTCCAGAAGCTGGATGGGTTACCATCAGGGTAAAACAAACGTGCTGGTTACTGGCAGTGATGTGTCAAAGTCCTTCATTTTAATCTGAGTCTAGGCATCTGGGCTCAGCAAGCACTCTGTCTATGCATGTTTACTGCTTCAAATAACATTTTTTGAGTTTTGCCCTACCTGACACAATGTACTTAGCATTTACCCACTGTGATAATTTTATTCTTCCCAGCACTGGGGAGTAGGAGGTAAAAGCTAGTAGCACTGCTATTGTAATGAAGAGGTGGTGGTTTTATTTCCAGTTTTACCACAGAGCTAAAGCTCTGATCCGTTTTCTTGCAATGGATAGCAAAATTTCTTCTGACTTCTGTGACCATTGGACCAGCTCTTCCAGGATCTCTGCGTCCCCTTTGGGCCAGACCCACTGAAGAGCGTGGGGTAGCTCTGAAGCAGGGTGCCTGGCTGGCAGTCAGGTGGGAAGCAGAACAAGCAATATCCAAATGTTCTTTATTCACTGCAGCGAACAAAGCCCGTGCTGTCTTCACCTGTGCTTCCAAGCAGAAGCTGCTCCTTGGGCGCTGTGCTGTGGGTCTGATGGCACCCAGTGAGGGCATCCAGGGATGTGATCCATCACTGCTGGGCACAGGCTGCCCCAGGCAGTTGTGGCTGCAAAGATAGTCCTGTCACAAATATTTGCAGCCGAGTGGTCCCAAGTGTCCTAAAAGACCATCTTGGACAAATTTCCCAACATTTTCTTGGTCCTGATAGAAGGTGGGGAGCAGGGGGTTGCTGCTGGTGCTTTTGGGAATTTGTGGTGGGTTTTTGTTGGGGGTTGTTGTTATTGTTAGGGAGTCCTTCTGTGGGAAGGACAGGAAGAAAGGCAAAGTTTGGTTTAAAAAGTGGTTTTGTTTTGGCAAGTTCATCCTCTTATCACAACAAAAACCCAAAAATTGATCAAAAATTATCAAGGAATGTTATTTTTTTAATCCATTTTTGTAAGGTATGTTCTCTCTGACAGGTTCTTTCAGACCTCTTTGTCAGCAGTTTCACTTGAGTTGCATTACTTCCACAAGAAGAAATTATATATAGTCTGCTGTGCTTTGTCACCTTATTTTTTCATTGTGAAAAGTCTTTCCAAATTCCCTTTACATTGCAGGAGATGCATGTTGCTGGATAAAGGCTAAGCACTGGTATTGTAAAAAGTACCAATAGGATCCTATGTGCATTTTCAGTAATATAAAGGGCTAATCAGAATAGACATGATTTTTTCCAGTTATGGACATAACATATACACACAAACCTTTATGAACATTGTTTTTAAAAATGAAACATCTAATCGTTTCTTCCTATGTGGCATTACCTCAGTCGGTGTGTGCAAACATGTAAACAGATATGCAGGGATGTGTCTTTCTCTTTACATCTTAGGACATTTAATAAGGACTAAATAAACCATTCCAGCAGGAAATTAATTTTTTTAAACTAAATAACAGATCAAACATTTTATTCCATATTATATTTCCTCAGGTACAATATTTCATAGTATTTCATAGTAAGAGAAAAGCATACAGGTACAGTAAGCTCTAATATGTAACTACCTATACAAGAATGTGCACAGTGCTGAACACTATGTAGTTCTAAATACTACATATGCTTGGAAAATATATACATCTTCATGCACTAATTGCCTATAAAATTAGTTTGGGAGAGTTGCATTCTCATTTCAAAGTTGTTTAAGGAAAAATAGTATCACTCAAAAACACTTACACACCTTTTTTCTTTAAAAGCAAGCCAGGCAACTGAAATATCTACGCCATTCATGCTAAGAATTGGCTGACTCATCAGGGAGTTTGAGCTTTGATGAACCATGAAATAGCTCCTGGAAGAGCAACCATGAGATGGTCACATATGAAACTTAAGAATATGTCGCTGCCAGATGGCACGCACAGGTTTTACTGACAACAGAGAATAACTACTAATCTTAAAAACAGCAAGACAGTAGTTGAGAAGGTCAATCAATAGTGGGGGGAATAAAGGTTAGAGCTACTACATGAAGAATTTCATATGGAGAAAATATTGCTTCTTGAGTGGTTGTTATTTGGAAACAGCTATAATTAGAGTAAGAATTTACTGAGACTTTATTAGCCTAGATACTGTTCACGTGACTGATGTTAATAGACTCGAGCCCTTTGTGGTCACATAGGTAAGAGGCAAATATAATCTGTAGCTCATTTAACTATTGCTGAATTACACTGTTCTTTTTGGTTCAAAATGGAGAAGGAAATTTGCCCTGAAAATGTGAAACAAACAGCCATCAGTAGCCTCAAAGTTGCCTTTGCTGATAACTGTATTCAGCCAGAAATTTTCTGCCAATTCAGCCTCCTGCTGCCACCCACAGCCAGCTGTGTTTAGGAGTTCTTCAGCTGACAATAGTCAGAAAGGAGGTGAAGCGGGTTTTGTGTGTTAAGAAGACAAAGTCTGGAGAAAAATCGAAGTGGTAATGGACTTAGAAGAAATAAACAAATTAAAATAAAAAAAAAAAACACCACAAAGCATTGGTTTATGCTAGCTGTTTTTCCAGGCTCAGAGTAGCAGAAGCAGCAGCTGTTGTCTTTCTCTTGATCTTCTCCATGTACTGTATTTCTGTTGCAGAGTATTTAGGCTGAAAGTTTCAATCACTGGAAAACAGGGTTCAATAATTGCTTGGGGTCTTGGATAAAGCAGCTGCCGAAAGCAGGCTCCTGGTACTGTACGTTTTTGTTGACCTTTCTTGGACACCAGTGAGGCTCTTCAGTCCCATTCCAGGCTGGAACAGAGCCGTGCTGAACTGCTGCTCATCCAAGAACAGGCTGCTGTCCCTGAAGTGCCTTTTGTGAGGATAGAATATGGCTCTAAATAGATGGATTACATATAAATATATATATGTCCAATAAATAGCATTTTACAGCACATGATTGGTGACACACCAGACCCCCAAACAACTTGATGGGTCACAGGGTTGAAACTAACTTGCATGTGGAGCAGGATCCTTTTTTCTTTGTGGAAAAGGGGAAGCATTGATCTTCACAATTGCAAAAGTTTTTCTCTCCTTCTCTTGTAGCATAACATGAAGCGTTTATTCTGAACCCTTTAGAATTAAAAACTTGCATAGGTCAGTCTGACTTGACCTCATCTCACAGAGAAGGGAGGGCAGAGCTCCCTGCAGGCTGTCTGTTTGTGATAAAACTGTGAAATTTCATGGGCACTTAACAGATGTCTCCACTGCACTGTAGTCTTTTGACTGAGGAATGCAATGAGAAAACCAAAGTGGAAGAAGAGTGCTTCAGCAGCTTGTCCAAGACCACAGAGGTTATTTGTGTCAGAACCAGGTTCAGCAGCTCTCCCAGCTTTCAGCCTGAGGGTCTCTTCAGATTTCCTCCCTGCACCCACTTTGATGTATAAACTGAAGTCTCAGTCTCTCACTTGTGCTGCTGTAAGTACCACCATTCTTGTCTCTACTTCATGAGTGTGTTCATCTGGACAGAACAAGATCCTGATGGGAATTTGCATCAAACACTGGACTAGATTTGTTCCTATGTCAAGGGATGGGGCCAGGGTTGGCAGAGTACCTTGGCTGGGATTGTCAGTATAATTTTAGCAGGAATGTGTCTCACTTTAACATGGACATATTAAACTACTGTGGTTCATAGAATATGATATTCTGTTTTGACCTTTGGCTCTCCCCCCATCAGAATTTTAATCCACTTGCAGGCTAATTACAGACTTTTCAACCTGTGGCCAAGAGGAAGGGTTATAAACATCCCCTCTTGGCCAGAGAATGGTTAGTGTGCTGTGAATGCATGGGCTGTACAATCAGCATATGAGCTGAGCCATACTAATGTGCTTGTACAAAGCTGGTATGACAAAATCTTTGGCTGGTTTTTTGACAAGTAGCCTCCTGTATAGGCACCGTGACACCATCCACACAAAGGTAGTGGGGTTTGGATTGGGTTGGTTTTCTGGTGGTGTGGTTTTCTGCGGGGTGGGGGTGATCTGGTGTGTTTGAGTTTGGAGGGTTTGTTTTGTTTGTTTTGTTGTTTTGGGTTTGGTTTTTTTTTAAACCAAGTAGGTTACTTGGTCTTTCTTCAGCCAAAGAGTCCAGAAGAGTCATAAGTCATAATGCTTTATGGAATAAGTTCCTACTTTTAGATCTTTATAAGTTGGTAGCTTCAGAGAAGGGATAAGAGGTAAAAGGAAGACTTCCCATTAATCAGATATAGCTTACTTGGTAGGTTTGCTCAAACATTCAGTTTCAACCACTCATACTGCTGCAAGTTGAGGTGTAGCAAGGCTAGGCTTCCCGATTAAAAGTGTTTCACCTCCAAAGGTTGAAAGGAAAAGCTTTTGGATTAATTTCCCTAGATCTGGATCCAGGGGTTATGAAGATGTATATAATCCTGGACCAGAACTGAAGCAGGAACGCTTTGTTTCACTGCTTTACATCAGAAGGAGCCCAATTTTCAAAAGCTCGTGAGGCTGATGTTTGGTACAAATAAATAAAATTTATTGAAATCATAGAATAATCTAGATTGTGAGGAACCTGTAAAGGTCACTTGATCCAACCTCCTCCCTCAAACCATGAGATCTTGCATACCATTTAAGTCAAAAATGTATTCTGAAAACGTATGTATCATGCATTTGGAGTATTTGTATATGACTTGGATTTGAATCTGTGATCCTGTCTACTCTTGATATGAATGTCCTTTTTTTTTAATGCATCTTCTCTTCAGCATGTCTTATATCAGTATAAGTCCATGTTTCTTGCGTAGGGTATGTAGGGATGTGTACTGGCTAGTCACATTGTCAAACCTGATGGATTTATTGTCTTTATCTGCTAACAGTGAGCAGTACCTTGGATGGAGAATAGAGCCCCATCAGCTCATAGGTGGCAACCGTTTTGGTGTCATGTCAAATAGGTCCACTTCAGTTGTCTTCAGAGGTCCAGATTTTTAGGTGAAGATTGTCAAAGGAATGGTGGAAAAGTTCTATATTGGAGGAAACTTGGAATGTGTAATCTGTTGGTCTAGCCCCAGATGAAGTTATAAAATAAATGAAAACTGAAGAGGCAAAGTAACATCTGTTGAACAAAGGTGTTCAGAGGAGGATGGAAGGAGCATTTCAAAAAGAGTGGGCTTGCAGAGGAGGACACAATCATGATTCAAGGGCTGAGTTAAGCAGCTGTGCTTTTTAGCGATTATGTGCACCAGTCCCTGACGCTGATGCTTAAGAGGTCTGTATTTCATCTGATCTGTGTCTGTGCTTAAATGTTATGGGGAAGTGGCTTGTCACTAGGAGATGGGGCCAGAGGGACATATTAGGAGTGTGTGATTAGTTTTCAGAGACCCACACGGGTATGTCATCCCAACTTCCATATCCTGGAAATACTTTGGGCTATAATTTGGTTTCAGGGGATGTGGAAAGTAAATAAACATTCACTTAAACTTTTTCTGCTCATCCGTGTACACCCTAGTGTACGTGACGTTTGGGGTTATGTGTTTCCCTCAGAGCTCCAGCTACCCACTTGTCCAAATGAAGAATTAATGTGACATGAACACAACAGAGAATTGTGCATGAAAATAAATTTATGTCCCTCAAGCACTAATTTATTTATTGGTGCTACACAGTTTCTAGACATGTACAGAGCCTAAACTAATTTATTCTACCCCATTTTTTTAATATCTAACATTTCATGACAAAGACCACACTTTATTGCCAACATTGTAATACAAGAATTAATAAATATGCAAAGTTATCTGTTATTGCTCAGTCACGAGTAATGAACATCTTGTATATCACACTGTGATGGCTGTTCTTGTTTATCTGTCTTTGGCTGCTGTACTACTGAGATTAGTTTCTGTTTTCCTTGCTTTGTAATTTATATTTTTGCCTTATTTTAGAAGCTCTCTCCTCTAACAACTGCTGTGCATGTCTCTTGATCTTATATACAAGTTACAGTGCATTAAATCTGCTCATTATTTTACGATGTTTTGCATAGATGCTTGGTAATAAAGTATATCTCATGCATTAGTAGAGAGCACATTTTTATGCATTTGGATATTGAACAGCATGTTCAAAGCTGGGCAGAAAAAAAACCCTAAAACTGAACAGAGGTGGCTGGAGGTTGACTTGAGAATCACTGAGATTTACCCAAGACTGTTTTTCTAGCTTATGTCCAGTTGTAATCAGGTGAACAACGTCTGTGACTTTTTAAACTGATCCTTACAAAAACTGGTAAGCATCACGAGCACCTCTTCCAAGCATGATTTTGAATGTTCTCCTTGGGTTCTTTGATTGGTCCCAAAGCCTGATTTCCAGAGCTGAAGCTCTCTTAATGGTAAAGCTTCTTTCTAAATAGCAGAAACTTATTTTCTTAATATGATTTGAATTTCTTCCTTACCCTACTTGAACAATTTTTCCAGAATATATCAGAGGCTGGATAGTTTTCTTGAATACTTTGTCAGTCTGGGTTTTTTTTCTTAAGTGACAAAATAATATTTAGACCAAAGCCTTGAATTCATGCAGACTGTTCAGTCTGTGCAGCCTATATTATACAGGGACTGACTCCAAACAAGAAATTTTCACTGATTCAATTGAATTCTTATGTATATAGTCTGCCTTAGTTTGTTTTTTTTTTCCTGGTCTTTTTATACTTTCTTCTTCCTTTCCTCTATTGCTATGTATTTGAAAGCAGACCTTGGTGTGATGTTTCTTTAAATGCTTATTAAATTTGGTAAATACTAAATCTGTACTTTTTTTTTTTTTAAATCCTATAAGACATCTAAAAAGAGATGCCTTTGTTTACCAGTAAAATCCTGCAAACTGAAAGATAATACTGGCCTAGCAGTAAATAATAATGCCTAAACCACATATTAGCTCAGGAATATGATGATACCTTTGATACTGAATTGGGTCAGCAAAATATCATCTCTGATAGGATTCTCTTATGGCTCCTGGCTGCTGGAGCCTTTTGGGGTACGGGGAAATGAATGGCTGTGGCCTCCAGTGGGGCAGCCAGGGTTAGGGAGTGACTGGCTGTAAGGGGAGGGTGCAACACAAGCAGGTTGGCCTGAGGGGGCGTTCCTGTATTATTTTGGAATATTTTTATTTTACGTAACAGAATCGGATGCCAGGAGCATGAATTTTGCCTGAAGGTCTCAGCAGCTTCTGTACGAACCGGTTGAGGTTTATCCAGTTTGCATCTGTTTGGATAATGTCATCTTTAATAGTCAGGAATTTAAGCCAAACCTCTGGAGGAGGTTTTAAGCCAAAATTCCTGGGAGGTGGGGAGGGAGGAAGGCAGCGTGAGGTGGTTTAACAGTGAGGAGCGGCCTCAGAAAGTGGGTACCCACCCACAGATGAACCGTGCCACTAGTGGGAGTGCTGGGTGTGCGGAGGTGCCTCGCTTGGCCAGAGCCGGAGTAATCATGCTTTTCCTCTCAGTCAAACTCTGCGAGTTATCGCCAGCCGCACGGCTGGTGCGAGGGGTGATGGGTGCCCCCATAGCCAGGGAGGTGGCACAGAGAGGCGAACTCGGGCTTGCCCCTTTGCACGGGCATGTCGTCTGCCTCCAGCACAGCGGTGGCTGTGTGGAAACCTCTGCTGCCTCACTGGAGGCTTTAGGCAAGAAGGGAAACGCTGTTTAGTATTGGGGAAAAGGTGGGGAAATATCACTCAGGTGGCCCAACTCTGGAAAGGGAGCCTGGAGGCTGCAGAAACTCCATCCTTGGAGAAATTCAAAAGCACCTGGATGCAGCCATGAGCAGCCTGATTTAACCCTGAAGGTGGCTCTGCTTTGAGCAAGGGCTGGATCGGATGGCTGCCGGAGACCCCTTCCAACTGATGTTATACTGTGGCTCTCCGAGTTGGTGATCTCTGGCTGCCAGTGGCCTGTCTGTCTCCATTTGCCTGCCACAGGTTTTCCTTCAGCAGAAAAAAGATTTTTAAATCTGCTCCAGTCAGATGTCCAGCTCTTCCTAAGAAAAATGGCAATATTCTGTCACTCTGCACAGTGCTGCCTTTTCTTTGTGGACAGTCCTTGAAATTCCCTTTTCTGGATGTTTTACCTTTGTTTGTCTTGCATCCATGATCTCTACAGTTCGGCTCAAAGTGTCTGTTTGCTGACTGCTGGGTTGAGCCCACTTTGTTCTGCTGATCACTTTGCTGTGATGCTCCTTTTGAAGGAGGGGAGGATTGCTGATGTTGCAGAGTCCTACGTCACCTGCCATGCAGTGAATGGGGCTGAATGGAGCTCCCACACCTTCTTGTGGTAGCGTCTGGCTTGTGACCTTCTCTAAGAACGAGACGAGCAAAGTCTGTAGGAATGCAAAAAGTTAAAAGATGGTGCCCAGTTTTTCAAGCGTCTTTAAATTTGAAAATAAAAAAATGTATTGGCTTTTGTAAAAAAGGAATTACCAAAACATAATGTTAGTGAATCTTCATTAGAAAGAAAATAATACATAAAACCTAAGAACTTCGTGAAAGTGTAAATAAAACAGGATCACCAAGACGATGTGGTGTTTGCCATAGAGTACCAGCAGAGTTCAGAGGTGAAGCTGCTGAGCTATCTGAGTGTGCTGTATAACATAGTGCTTTAGACAGTCTCAATGCAAAGGAATAGAAAGGGGCAAAAGTGACACCACTTTAAAAAAAAAATATTCAGATGACATACAAAATACTATCCACCAGTAAATCTGACTTCCATACCAGGCAAATTAGTGTTTGGGGGAAAAAAACCCACAATATAAAACCCAAACAAAACCAAAACACCACCACCACACCCTCCCCCAAAATCACACAAAAAAAAACCCCAAAACAACATAAAAACCCCATCAAAACCCCCACAAAACCCCACCCTAGAACAAATGTTAAATCATTTAGATGCATTGTTAGGCATATAGAGGAACAGGTAATACAGCTTTTGTAAAAGCAGCCTTGTGGTGCAAATCTGTTAGTTTGATGGAGTATGTTACTAAAACTCAGTTGATATATATTTATATATTCAATTTCTATGTCCATATTTAGGCCTTTGAAAAGCTTTTGACCAATGTTTCTCATTGAATGGTCTTTTAAAAACCAATACTTACCATGGGATAAAAGAGAAGGTCCTTTCCTGGCTTAACTGGTTAATGAGTAAGAAACAAAGGGCTAGAACAAATCTGCAGTGGAGGGAAGGTATCAATGATAGCCCACAGGGATCTGTGAGAGGATCCGTGCTGTTCTGCACATCTGTTGGTGTCCTGGAAAAAAGATGAAAAGAGAGGTGGCAAAACTTGCTGATGAGAGAAAATTATTCAGCATAGTCATAAGGCAGTCCAGCTGTGAAAGAGGCTTCTTACACTAGTAAGTGACTGGACCATAAAATAACAGAGGAAATTCAGTGTTGATAAAAGCCAGTTGAGCTTTCAGGAAAAAATAACCCTAAATATACATACATGCCAAATATCTCTAAATTAGCTCTCACTGTTATAGGAAGGAATCTGGGAGTGATTTCAGCTAGTGGTCTGGAAATGTCACCGTTGTACTCAATTGTGGTTAAAAAAGCAAAATATGGTAGTAGGAAGTACTAGGAAAGGAGTAAGGAAGTAAGCAGGAAACATGGTTATACCACTATTGAAATTCAGAGTGCACCTGTATCTTGAACAATATATGTAACTTTGCAGTTGCTCCCTTTCAGGTTGCAGAGGAAATGAAAAGCAATAAAGAATGACAGCAGGAGTGATGAGAACCTTCTGTGTAAGGAAAGACTAATTGGATTAGGACCCTTTGCCTGAAAAGATATGACAGAAGGCAGATATTTTAGATACAATACAGTGAATGTCATGTAGGGGATGGGTGAGGAATATTATTTGCTGTTTCTCAGAACACAGTAACAAGAGAATAGCAAATAAAATGCTCAAATATCAAGTTGAAAAGAAGGGAAGGAAGTATTTTTTCCACACAACTCCCACTGCATGTCTGCAGGATGCTGTGGGTACCAGTAGCTTAGTTGGGCTCAAAAAGCTGTTACACATGTTAATGGAAGGAAAATCCAGGTATGCTGTTGTAAAGAGGAGACACAGCTGCTGGTTTCCATTTTGGAGGATATGGAAAGGTGTTTCACTGCACACTTACCCTGTTATTACCCTCCGTGCCATGCAAAGATTGGGAAGGATAACCATGATTACATTCTCTAGTAAAAACTTGTTCCAGGCTTATTCAGTCTGTTGAGGATCACAAATTGCTACTACAAGAACAAATCTTGTAGTATTATACGTCTAACCCCAAACGCATTAAGTCTATACAATCTTTCCATGGACTTCAAAGTAGTCTGCACTGGGGCCTCAGATGAAATCTCAGTTCTGTTACAAACTTCGTCAAAACTGACTGGATTTCAACAGGGGCAGGATTTCACATACGTTCCTAGTCTTTCTAAAGCATAAGAGAAATGTCTCCATTAACATAGCCGTGTTTGAACCATGAGGTTTTATGGGTTGGGGAGTAATAGATTGCATATTTGAAAGGAAATGGAAATCTGTTTGCCAAAAGATGAGATCACTGCAGATGCATTCTTCAGGCTGGCTTCGTGTCTTTCAGCCAGCCCAGCATCAAGAACATTGTTTCACACATTCTTAGGTAATTAATGCTCCCCTAAACAAATTACAGGTCTGACTGAGCAAAGGTAGAACAGCTTTTCTGGACTCAAGTGTCTGCAAATGCATATTTTTCAACTGATTTCAGGTGGGGAACTCTTAAAAGCTGGTGGAGCCAGAGGGGTTAGCCTTCATTCGAGGTATGCTTAATATGCTATAAGTATAGTTTCCTTTGACTTATTTTGACTTTGCTGCTCTCCAGGCCTTATTATGGCCTCTATGTATGCATGCAAATAAGTAGGGCTCCTGGGCTACCATCTCTTGCACGTTAGCTGGCTGGGATACAGGAGGATATAGGATTATAACCATCTTTCCTAAGGCCAGCAGACAGCTTGGAAAGCACAGCTGTGAACGCCGCTCCCTGTTGCGTGGAGCTGCTATTGCTGTGCTCCTGTTGAGCACTGGAAAGATTTCAAAGATAGCTTTGTTTTGTGCTCAGCAGTAGGAAATGTCTTCAAGTCTCCGTCTTGCCTCATACCTAAAGACAGTGAGCCGTAGTTGTCTAAGTTGTGAAACCGATCTGTTTGGGAGAATTAATAAATCTTAGTTTGTAATTAAGCCTACTTAAAGCCACTTTTACTATAAATAGTTTGTCTGGGCTATAAGCCATCTTCTATTGTATGCCTGACAGGAACAGTGCAGGATAATAGCACAAAAGAAGGATCATTTACCAGGTTTCATTGGCTTAAATAATGTCTTAAAATATTCTCTGTATAGAGATAAGGGTACATGTTTACTATAATTCAGAGTTACAACAATCTAAACTGTTGAGTTATACTGTACAAAAATAGATACTGGAACTTCATGAAACATACCTGTACATTTTCTATAGTGCCAGTAGCTTCTATAGTTCTACGTAAACTTGTAATCAAAGTAGGCAGCTGTAATCAAAGATATAATTGAAGTTAGAATGCCACACTGAACTGAATCATCAAGACCTAAACCCTAGTTATCCCTCATCTTATGTGGGAAACACAAAGCCTTTACACTCAGAACTGTTGAAAAGATTTGTAAAAAAGGCTTTGGATGGTTTAGTATTGTATTCAAGTCTTTCCTTTTTTCCCCTTTTCTATTCTATAAGAAAACTCAAATTACAATTATTACAAAGCATACTTCCTAATGTTAGGTAACCAATTAAACAAACAACCTGGATCAAAGGAAATTCAATAATTATGCATCTAAGTCTGCAACTAAGTTTTAAAAAACCCATGTTTTAAAATGATGAATTATTCACAACTCAAGATGAAATGGGGAATATTCCAGCTTCTGCTTTTGAACTGTCATCATATTAATCTAGGCCACTTTATGCACATCTATAGCCTTTTTATCTCTGGAGATCTCTGCAAGATGGTGGATTCATGTTGCTAAATTTCTGTTGGCAGAGTCAAGAAACAAGTATTTGAAAACATACAGTTTATTACTATTGTGATTCAATTAATATTCAGTATTCCTAAAGGAGCTGTGAATAATAGGATCTTTTTTCTTTTTCCATATTTTGTGGCTTCCATGGTTTTATTTTCTCCCCTCCGGTTATTTTATTTATGCATATTTGTTAGATGATTTTTTTTTTAATTAGTTACCCTCATCCTCTAATATTCATTTTAACCTTTTCTTCCCTGCCCCAGTCTCCACCACCCTAGTCAGGCAGCTTCAATGTAATTCTGTTATTTAGAATATGTGTAATTCAACAGCTGGGAGCAAACTAAAAACTGAACACTTAAAAAGAAAAACGATTGAAGAAATCAGCTCCAGATGCAAGTTTTTCAGTCAGTCTCTATTTTTGAAAGATTAAAAAAAAAAAAAAAAAAAAAGCCTTGATTCCAGTGCTACAGATTTGTGTCTACTTTCAAACTTTGATGGTCCTTTTTTCAAGAATGAGGTGTGTTTTCATTCAAAACATTTAAAAGGATACCCTTCATGGCTTTGTTAGACTCCTCTCTTACCAAGCAAGTGCAAAAGTGACAATACTATAATGTCATTTAAATGGGGGACTGTCATTGTGCCTTTACCATAACAAAATCCATGAATGAGCTGTGGGCTTGCTAAGTTTCAAAATGTGAAGAACATGCAACAGGAGGCTGGGGTTAATGCATGCATGCTGATACTGGGTGACTAGGGTAAGATGGGAGCTAGGCTATATTGTGTATGAGGTATATGACCCATCCCTCAAACTGAGATCTGATCTGCTTCCAGTTCCCATCTCCTTTGGTCCAAGGAGCCTCTGGCTCATCTCAACCCCTCTGCAAGCCCCTTCCTCCATGCAGTCACAGTTGTTGTCTTCCTGCCCTAGAACCAGCTGTACCCCAAAATTCATCCCAATTTTTTCCTCCCACTCAGAGCTCCTCTCCTCACAAGGTCAGCCTTCTGCAGATCCGTCTCCTTGGAACTTCTACCCCTACCTCAACATCTTTTCCATGAGCACACTCAATTAGACATATTTAAGCTTTGGATTTTCACATATTGACAATACCAAATACTGGATTATTTTTTCTTTAAAGGCAGACATATACTAGATAATGGGGTACAACTGTGCCAGGTTGGAAAAGGAGGCTATAGGAAGAGTGCTGTAATACATTGACCTTCCCATCTGAACTCCTTTCCCCATTATGATTTCTGAGTTCATCACCCACCTCTCCCTCCCTTCTTTTCAGTGCTGTATCAGAGATAAAACCTTCTGAGTTCCTTGATTTTTGCACAAGAATCCAACAGACTTTAATGAATAGTATCTCATCCATAAACATTGCAGTATGATGTTCTGATATGCTTATGACCTGCCTGCACAAATTGCTAGTATGACCATCCACAGAAAGTAGAGTATGCTGAGCTCAGCTGCTCCTTTCAGTATAGGAAGGAAAGGAGCCTGCAGTACCAGTCATCTCCATCAACAGTAAAATAACGTTAAGAGCCTCAGAGCTGCTCAAAATAAATGAACTGTGTATAAAGAAATACTTTACAATTCGGATGTTTCCTGTGTACTTGTAAAAATGAAATGACCCTTTAATAATTCTCAAAGTACTTATTAATGTCTTCCCCTCAAATTCTTCATAAACATTTCACAAGTATTTCAGTAATAGGTTTTAATTTTCTGGCTAATAGAGATCATCTTATTAATTCTGTATGTGAAGTAGTGTTCTTGAGTGAGACCCCTTGCTTGCTCTGAATATTTCTGTATAACTCAGACAGTTTTATTCTAGCTGAAGGATATATAATTTCTCCTTAAGGACCTAGTGGACTAAATTCTGTTCCCATAATGCAGGTCTTACTACTAGAAACTGTGAGTGGCCTCAGAAGTACATGAGGCTGGTGAAGGTGTTTCTTGCAAATCCTTTCCTCTCATTTCCATGGAAAGAACAAAGAACAGCCCCATGTGGGTGAAATACCTCCTTCTCGCTTGCCAAAGGCATAGCCATATGAAATAACTTTAAGGAGAGAGAATAAGTAGTAGGTGCTAAATCTGTTAAGTACTGAGGCTCCTTGGTACGAAACATACACTTTGCCAAGAGACCCTCAACAGAAACCTAGCAAAAAGCATATGCCCCATTGGGTGCCTAAGGTTTGCCAACTGCTGATAAAGTTGGAAAGATTAATACAATGCCCCGTTCTTGCTTAAAGGGAGATGGGTGAAAGCTAAGTTACCTGGCCATCAAAGAAAAGCTCACTAGTTCTTTCCTTCCCTGATTAGTTCAATCTTTGTTTCAACTGTATTGTGTTAATTACTTCTATGATAAGCATTACATTTGTCTGAAGAAATATGCCAAATGTCCTGAATACACTGAAAAGAGACTCCAGCTCCAAAGATGGTCAGAGCAGCTTTGATGAGAGAAGACAGAATTTCTTCTTAAATGTATGAGAATTGTAGCACCTGAAGTCCACACTGTTTGCCTGGACAGAAAGAAGGATTCAGCTTTGTGGTTTGTAAACCTGCACGGCATGGGCCTGACTCTGCTGGAACAGTACCGTCCGTGGGAGAAGTGAGCATGTAAGTGGTTACACAGTCATAACAAATTATTTGTTGGAGTTGTTATGCCAGCTTATGTCAGATTGCTTGGACAGTCAAGTTAGGAAATTTTGCCTTGTCAAATATTCCAGTTCCTGTCTATGCAGGTAGAGTTCAGCATTACATGGATCTGTAGGTTTTCTACAAATTGGACTCATCTATATTTCTGTGCTAAATTATCTCATAAAACTCAACTACTTCCTTGTGTGGGATGACTCATTTTGTGAATTTAATAGTTTATAACTACATGTGTCTTTTGACTCCAAGCCAGTCAACAAAATAACCCAAATCTATGCAAAACAATTGCAGGCTAAGAGCTCTGTCCATTAGAGATGATCTATGGATTTTTACATACTAAAGAATGAGGATGCAAATCTCTGCTTTACACCTCACAGTCTATTTATCTGAACTTTTGACAGGGGACAGATGCTTTTCTTGCTCTATGAAATTCTTAGAGACAATGAATTTAAAATATAGTGTGTACAGCTGTTAGGGACTTGGATGAATAATGGCTCAAAAGACAGGAGCCTTTGAGAAGACAAAAGGCACCATGTCTTTCCCTGACCGCTGTCTTTCTCTTGGGTTATACATGTTAAGAAATTTCTGCTTTATGTGTCTTATTACAGATATTTACAAATGGAATCAGGAGTTTTCCACGGGGAAAAAAAGATAGCTGTTTTCAAGTTATATACCCTCTGTGTTTCTGCCTGACTCTAAATTACATTAAATATCTTCCTACTTACCTTTACTTAGGATACTATTGTCATTTGAAATCATCCTGGCAATATAAATACAGGCATTCAAATTGATGTTATACATTTTTACTTTATCTTTTGACTTACTCCTTTTTCTAATAAAATAGTCATTACTATTTTGCCACATGAAGTGCCAAGTGCATTTGCCTGTCATTAATTTCTTGTCTTTTTGCATCTCAAGACATGGTTGAGCAGAACTCAAAAGCCATTTCAGACTTTGAAATAATATTTTGCATCCTTATGGCTGTTACCACCTAAAGAAGACAAAGTAATTTAAAAACATGAATGGTTTCAAGCTCCGAAGCTGCTTCTAAGTGACATCTGAATCAGTGTGCTTATATGGAAAATACAAAACCAAGAACATTGAAAGACTTCCCTGAGGTACAAGAAAATCTGTAACACAGCTAGGAAAAAATACAGATGACAATTCTTGGCTCACATTATTTGTGGACTACCTAAAACCTGTCTTTCATTTTCTTCTGTTGTTTTTTTTGTTTGTTTTTCAGTTACCACATACGAGGTATTTCTAGAACAGAATTTATTTGCATTTTCTGACTCTTTCATTGTACATAATTTGATTACTTCTAGCTGAGTAGATCTGGGGGATTCTTCTGTACTTCAGCTGAAAACAACACATAAACAAATGGAAGAAAAATGGTCTTTGCAAAAGTGAAAGATAAACTACTTCAGTTGGTGCCTGCTGACCAGTTTGACCCTTTGATTGTTTTGTTCCCCCAGGATGTACCCATAGCAGTAAAGTAAGTGTGCTATGAGCATTCCTAAGTACTTAAGACAACTTTCATAGAATAGCTTTCATGTAGGCTAGTAAATTAACGTGTCCCTCCAAAAAGGAGCAGCTGCATGCAAGCTGCCCATTGGAAAGGTCCGTGGTGTATAGTGGATATTCCTGGGAATGCCTGAATTTTCTGGTATAGGCATAACCCAGGAGGAGTGAGGTGAAATACAAATTGGGCAGTCTGAAGGATTGTTCACTCTTCCTCAAAACACAGCCCATTGCTTATTTTTGGAACACATCAGCAAAAAGCACTCAAAGCTTTAGTAGACCTGAAGGAAAAATATGCATGAAGTACTTGACACATATATGCAGCTTTGGTCAAGCTATTGAAGGTTCACAGCATAGAGGTCTTCACAGATTGGGTATCTCTAAAAATACACTGATGACTCTTGCTCCTGTTGAACTCCCACGAAACCTATATTATTCACTAGTGAGATTTCACGTGTAATAGAAATCTTACTGGCAATGAGACCTTTGAGGTTTTGCGGATAAAATAACAAAGCCATTTGGCACACAACACTAATCTGAACTGACACCATCATGTCATGACTACAGAGGAAGATGAGTTGGGTCATCTGATAGTCCATTCTACCTTTTACTTACGATTCTACAAATCATGCAGGTTTTCAAAGGTATGCAGTGCTACATAGCAGACTTTTTAATGCAAAGCAATCTATTTCAGGTAGCCATGAGCTCTGAAATAGGACTGAGAAGAATGAGGCTCTCAGTAAGACTGTGATCTTCATCTGGCTGTTTGCCATGCTGAGTCATGAGATGTGCAGCCGTGAACTCAAATCTGTTTTATATACACAAAATCTATTTTAAAAGACCATTAACTAGGAGAGCACTTGGGAAGCTTCCCTTCCTAGGAAATTTTAGATGGCCTCAGAAACTCAGCTTGGTCCCTATGCATGTACAGTATTATTTGTGTACTCAGATTTATTTTTTTTTTCTCACCCCTCACAGGAGGACCACTTCCTCATGCTTTGCACAGTATGAGTGCTGATTCCTTAAGAAACTATTTTATTATTTTCCTTGTGTCCCTATTTTGTAGTGTCTGTTGTTCAAGCCCATATATGACGAGAAACAAATCAATTTCCGTATGGAAAACTTCAAAGTTTCCAGTGACTTGACTTCACATAGAAATTTTTAATTTCCCTTGAAAGTGATGGCAAAAGTTTTCAGCAGCACAAGGGAAGTTAAGTCCGTTTCACAGGGAAATTCAGTGCCTGATTGCCTTCTAGTTTGGGCTCACCCGCCTCCTGAAAGTTAAGAAACTTTGATGCCCCGATGGAGTCTTTGACCAGGTCTTCCCGATTTGGCAGCTGAGGTGGCAGGCAAGTCATCAGGAAACCAGCCAGCCATGGGACCTGTTAGATCTTGACAAAAACGTACTTTTAATGACTAACAAGGCGGGGGGGGGGGGGAGTTATCTTTCGCTGGAAGTTGTCTGGCCATGTTTAATTGCAAAATACTGTACAAACAAATCCAAGTACTTGATATACAGCTTTAAGCTTCACCCATTTTGTGAAAGAGAAGAAAGACTTGAACAATATTGCTCACCATCTTGTAGCTTTTATTATGGATAATGAATATTCAGCATGTTGTGTTTCCAGGAACTTTGCTAAAAATAGCACAGTATCCTCATTTTAAAAAGTGATGAGCATAACTGTGAAGAATGACTTTGACGCTTTTCCTTCCTCTTCTTCAGTCTGGTTTGTTAACTCCTTATATGATAACACTTCTGCTCACCATCAAACTGCCACCTCCTCAGCAGACAAACCAGGGAAGCATGAAGGCACAGACATATGGAAAAGTGAGGCTGGAGGGGAGTTCCAGGTGTTGTTCCCTCTGCTCTCAGCTTTGTGTTGGGATAAAATATATCTGAGACACTCTTAGCATATTTTCATCTAATCTGTTCATCAAGCCTCCAGAAATGTTGCAGCTCTGCCAGTGCTTAATACTGCTTATATTTTTCATCATATATAATCTGCTGCAAACAAATGATGAACAAACACCTAAACCTCTATAACTGCCTTTTAACACTTTTTATCCTTTCCTCAGTGTCCAGGATTTATGAACTCCTCAGACCTTTTGTTTCTTTCCACTGGATTCTCTCCAGTTTGTCAGCTGTTTCAGTAAATCGTAGCATGTGATTCAGACTTCCAGGTCAGTGTTTCCCAACAGCAACTACCCTCAGACAATTTATACGTTATCTGAAATGGTCATACTGATGTATCTCAGAATGAGTTGTCTCTTTTGCAGTAGGGGGCCAGTAGTCCAGCATTAAATTGTGTTCAGTTTGTCACCTAATACAACTCAGTCACCCTAGATCCTTCCTCCTATACTGCTCCACCCAGGTTATATTCTCCACTTTATACTCACTATTACAAGAGCAGAGTTTCCTTTACTAACTATCATTTTATTTAATTTTATCCTGTTGATACATTTTTTCCATTTTCTAATTTGTCAGCAATTGCCAATTCTTCTGATTTCCTTTTTTCCCTTAGATTTTTTTTCCAGAGACCCTACCAACAGTCACCAGAGTCTCTCGAAGCCTATTTTGGGAGCTCATTACCCTTATTGTGTGAACTTGCTCTTTTTTGGAGTTTAGAACTGTGAAATCTACTATTTTGTGCTCCCTTTCACTGCATTTCCATCTTCAGATTCTTGTCCAATTCCTTTTTATTTTTCAGGCTCAAATCTAAAAACATGTATTTGTAATGTTATAATTTCCTTTGCCGTCTAAAACAGAGAGGAGTTCCTAGCATCTTCCAATTCAATGGAGGTGGCCAAAGTGCTTTCTAAGACACTAATGACCCAAGTTCAAGTATTTCCTCTTCCTCATATTGAGCAAAGAATTGAGTCTGAGTAAGAGGCATCAGACTACAGTGTCAACCTCTTGGGCATAGTGGATATTCCACCAAAATAAATTTAGAGAAAAAAAATCATTGTAATCTACTCTGAGATACAATGCCATGGGAACTGGATTTTCTGAGATGAGATAGTGGGTCTGTGTGGCCTTCAGGATCTGTTTGAGTTTCCTCATGAAAGTTTCACTAAAACAAACACTTTCTCATTAAGAGTTTCAGTTTCAAAACAATAGTATTGGCCAATGCGGGAAGGAGGAACGGAGCAGGGAATCTGAGTCAAAACATTCCTAATCAGGATAATTTTTATTTAAACAGTACAGATCTACCTTCCAGCTATGTGCGTCAAATATTGGCTTCCACACAAAGAAGAGGAAGTGGGATTGTTGCTATCACTTCAAATGCAATGTTGGAGAGCTCGTAAACCAGCTCCAATTACGGAATACAATAGATATCACCAGAGTGTGATGGAATTTTGTTGCGTTTTAAAGCTCGAGGTGTCCGATTCTCCTTAAGAATGGTGAGTAAACAGGAAACAGATAGGAAAAAGGGCACTCTGAGCTATACTACTTTTAAATTCATTCATTTAAATAAATGCACTTCTCTATCACACTTGGACCTAAATGGAAGCTGAGAAAGAAAATAAGGGTGTGCTGTCTTAGCTTTGGGTACCATTTAGTCTGAACCAGAGATGCATTCTTATAATTCATGCAGAGACGAAATGTGGTAAACAAAGACTGCATAAAATGAACAGTGTTATTTAGGGCTTAGTGAGGCATCTGGCTCTAATTTTAGATGAGTTACTTCTATTGATGTCTCCATCGCCATCAAACAGTTGTTGTCTCTGCTTCTTTAGGCTTTTGTTTTCAATTGCCTTCTTTTGTGCGCAACAGCCACGCTGACACCAGGACGTTCCTTGCTTGAACCTTAAAACATGCTTAAAGCATGCTAAATGTAAAGATACAAAAGGCACATGACTTCAGAAGCCTGCAGTTGAACAGAACTAGCATGTTACAGAACGTTATGAAAATAAGTGCCTTTTACAAGAAACACATGCTGGGCAAACCCCTTGGGTTACATCTTCGCTTGTTCTAAATGCCTAGTTCCCGTGAAGCAAACTTTTCAGATCTCAGCATAGAGCTGACCCTCACAGATTGATATGAATTATGGAGTGATAGAAGTTTCTTAGTTCTGTTGGTATTATCATGGTTGAAAACAATGTTTTTTGTTATGTTAACTTCTCTTCTACTCAGAGAAACTAAATTTCACTAGAGAAACTGCATGATTCCAAAATTTATTATTAATGTATGTGCCACTTTTATTCAGTTCACTTCTCTATGAAGGTAAAATTGATTAATAAGCTTTAGTCTCTATTGAATATGAATAAATCAATTACTTTGCACATCATTGTCTTGGGTGTTTATAAATATTTCTATTGGCTTGTGTTTTTACGAATGATCATATATGCAGAAGTTTGTGATTGAATATGCAGCCCTAAACTCAGAGGAAAGTGATCCATAACAGTGAGAGAATACATGATGAGGCTGCATGTTGCAGCTCAGCCCTATACAGCTATAGGCATCATGACAGCAACTCAGAAAGGTGCCAACACTGTTACAGGTCAATGAAATCTGTGAGGGGGGGGGGAACCTAAACAACAACAACAAAATATTTCTTCCTCTAGAAGGAAGTAATGTTGCAAGAGAAAGTTGAATGACTATCAGGGGTATTGCAAATGAAACTCCCTTACATTTTCCTGTCTGGCTTTATGGATTTTCAAGACTAAGCAATTGCTATAAATGCACTTTATAGCATTTTATGTTATAAACAAATGTCCAGAAGCTTCAGGAAAACTTTATGAAAGATCCAGTTAAGGGGTCATCGCATGAAGGCACTCCCACCACTTCTTAACTAAGGTTCACAGACCACTAGATATTAAAAGTGTAGATGCACCCAGTACAGGGTTAAAGCTGATCTAAAGCCTCATTAAATTAAACCTGGGCCCAGTGAAGTCAATAGCACATTCACTAATTTCAGCAAAGAGAATTAGCAGTTTCATTTGAACACCGTATAACTGTGATGACTTGTTTCCCTTAAAATTTCATTATCAGTTTTAGCATGTAACTCAAACGAGACATGACTGAAAGTTACTTTCAAGCATATGTTTGGCATGAAAATATCTCTGCTTCAACAACCAACCTGTTTTTGCAATCATCAAAACCAGTCTGAAATTATCAGTGTGCAGGCTGAATATGTCTTAATAGCTGTATATTCAATGAAGAACTTTGATATTTAAGAACCATAGTAATAACTGGCCATTTTCTCTCGACAGATCTCTATTATCTTTAACGTATTTTCTTTGATGTTTCCAACCAGTCTGCCTCACAGGAAAGATATAGGAATACAGAAAAAATTGATACATTCTCATCAACATTTAATAGGTCCATAAAGGAGTATATTGTATATTAATGAAATTTTTATTCCTCCGCCCACCCCGAGCTTTCAGGTAGAGACTGCCAATGGTTACATTAGTCTCAGAAAAAAGATTGCCAGCTGATCAGTGAAGTTTTGTCTTTTATTATGTTATCCTGCTCTAATCAAGGATGTTGTAAGGAGTGACAACAGTGGCTTCCTCGCTGACTGCTGCTAGTTCACGTGTCCTGTGGCACCGCATATTTTTGTCTTCCATAGGGGTCTAAAGGAATTCCTTACCCTTTTCCAAAGTAATCAAGTGGCATTTTCACAGTGTTTCTGTTCATTAGGATCCCAAACCTCTTTACAACATACTCTTTTTCCTATCCTGTGCTACTGGGGAAGAAGCCCCCATCCAGGGAAAAGCACGCAACATAACTTCTGTGTGGGCTAGTACAGCACAAAAAAGGCCAGAAACAGCGCCTCTGTCATGGTTAAATTCCCTTGTATCATCCCCCACAACCTCTAACCATGCTTCATCTCCAAATTTGTCTCTACGAATCATCTGGAAAAGATATTTTTCTTGTTTTACAACAGCCATTATTATATCCTACTACCTAACCCTTTCTCTGTTAAACAGTCATTAAGAGTATCATTGCTGGTCAAAGTATTGAATTTTCACAGCCAGGTTGTGAGTTTTCCATCACTTGTGAGGAATAGAGCTAGTCCTAAGAACCACCTATACACTCTCCTCAGTCAAATGGTGAAGGACCATTTAATTTTTCACTCCTTACTTTGGTCTTTCTGCCAGCCTTTGAATTTCTGACTGATTTTGTGGACATAATCAAATACATGTGGAAAATGAGAGCCTTAGTTTATATTTAGCCTGTAAATTGAGTATGCATTCTCCAGATGTTAAGTCCCTTGTTATGATGTCTTAAACACCTGTTTATTTTCACAACTAGAATTCTGTAATGACTTATTGGGCAAAACTATTTTTCATGAAAAGTGTCTTTTGTTAAATAAAGTTATGCTGCTGTGATTCTTTTGCCTCAAATCAAATATATTCAGAAGTTACTTCAGTTCCTACTGTGATGGTTCCCATTAAAATGTAAAATGTTAATAATTAGATTTTTTTAAAAAAAGCAAACACTATATATTTTTTCAGTATACTGAACTGGCAGGCTTTTAATGTACACTGGCATCTCACTGTTCAGTCTCAGATGGTTGGTTTTGATGTCAGTCATCTCAGATAAGTGAACAGGTATTATCATCTCTATAGACAGGGAAGCAAAGACAAATATAGGGTCTGAGTTAGCACAGTGCAGAATAATAACAGCTTCAACTGACTTCAGTAGCTGTTACCGCTCATCACTTTTAAAGATCAAGCTACTTGTGTTGACTGTTAGACAAAGATAGACTTGGTTTTTAATGAGTTTTGTCCTTTAAAGAGTCACATGAAAGCTATTAAAGTTATTCTAGGAAATACCGCATTTCTCTACATCAGAAACTTCTTGATATAAGTTTAACACTTTCATTAATATCAGGTGAGCATTAATAAAGTAAATTCTTCAGTAGTCATTATCATATTTGTAATCTCTCTGGCTCAGCAAGGGCAAGATAAATGACAGATTTTAGAGCTCTCATCTTCTGGGATCATCTCTTTCTCTTTTATATTAAACAACTGTATTTCTGTGTCCAAGATCCTATGCTTATTTTTGGTATGTCAAATACTCTTATCCCATTACAAAAACTAACACAGGCTTCAGCTAGCATCTCAAAGATCTAATTGCTTCTATGTCTCCTTTATTACTCAAAGGTTCAATAATAAACAACAAATACCTTCCAGTGCAGCGAAGTTGTTAACCAGTTGCTTAAATCCTGAAGAGTCTTATGTACTTACACTTACATTAAATGCTTTGCTGAATAGGGATAGAGTGTTGATCTGAAGCCAGAACACATTGCCTGGGGCCACCAAAGTTATAAGTTTCAGCACCAGGATTAGAACTCGAGTTCCCCATTCCCAAGCACGTATGCAGGTCACTAAACTGTGCTTTACTTCGGAGTCAAGTTGGTTCTGCTAATAAGAATACTCTTTTCACTGGGGTAACAAATCAGAAAAGAATAATTGGATATAGAGGAAACAGTCTGATAATTAAATTTAATGCATCAGCTCTTTTACTCCATGAGTAATTTACATTTCTTATGAAAGCAGAGAGGGACTATGTTTCCCAGATCTTTTTTTTTCTTTTCTCTTGGTTTTATTGCTGGGAAGATGGAAAGGGGGTGTGATTGCTTTTGGTTCCACCTGTGATAATGATAATTTTTAATTTAATAAAATAAAAGTAGGAGTTTTTCTTACCAGCAAAAAATTTCTTCTCCTCACAGAACCTGAAGACAAGTGGGTGGAAATTTGTTCGTGTACATCATGATGTACAGATCACACAATGAATTACTTGTTTCTTTAAAGTTATATCCAGTTAATCTCAAGACATTTTGAATAACACCCCCCCTCAAAAAAAAAAAAAAGGTTATTTATTTCCAGCTGTTGCTGTCTTAGTGTGTCAGACTCAGTTTGTCTCAATAAAATGCAGAAGAAAATAACATTCTGTGGCATTATAGTCACTGGACTTTAAGGAATGCTTTAGAAATCTTACAAATTCTCCCTCTCACCATAGCTGCAGAGACTACATTTTAGCCCCATGCCAGGAAAAGCGTGAGCACGTTCATGCATGATGAAGGCAGAGATCCGTTATTCAAGGCTGATGCATGTGATGAAGGATGCTTAAACATCCATCTTCTCATCACCCAGATGGAATCTGTATGCTTTCACTATGATGAAGATAGATTAGGTACCGATTCAGTAAAGCACTTGCACGTGTGGATTTAGCAAGGCAGGGGGGGCAAGAAAGAAGAAAAACGAATAAAAAAAAATCCGCTAAAGATGAAACAAGGTACCACATGTCACATTCATAAAGAAATAGCTTGGGGATTTTCTATCCAGACTGCAACATTCTTGCTATTCTTAATAGCTAGTTGCCAAAACGGATGCCCTGATTAATGAGAACAGATGGATTTCTCCAGAGGGTCTGCAGATTTAGACAGTACTTTCACTAAATGAAATGCTAATGATCTGGCGCTATGCTTCTCTGTGTGGATTAGATGCCAGTAATACTATTTTATTTGTATTTGGTGGAGTTAGAACAATCCCTTTTAGACTTTTCAGATATAAAGTTCTAGCATTTTGCATCACCTCCATCTCACTAAGAGCTGTACATAAATGACCAAAATGCATGTTCTGGATTTTACTGCTTGCAAACTCTTTCGGTAGACTATACATTTCTTACAGGTTCTTCTCAAGATCTAGAGGAATATCTGGTTTTGCACTTTTTAAAATGTAGTTTCCCAAGGCAAATGAATCACTTGATTAATTCTGGTACAAAATAAGGTTACATGAAAAATTTTCACTGTTATATGCAGCACAAGCTAGTTTCTTTGAATTTCTTTCACTACAATTTCCAAGTAAAATTAATCTGAAAATTTTGTAGCACAGACATTGTTTGTGGAACTGGTCAGTTTTGTTCCCCAAAATTGCCATTAATCAATATTTCTGTTACAAAAAAAAAAAAAAAAAAAGATTAATACAGATTTTTTTTTAAAAAAGATTAATGAATTCTTCTCTAAAGTAGCTGACTCAAACCCCTCACTTTTTCTTTCATCTAAAAATCTTCTTTAATGCAATGTAATTTTTTTTTGTTTTATTTTTCTGATTTGCCAATATGGCTATTTCAAGACAAATCCACTATTTGCACAATTCACACCTGCCTAGCTATATCATTCTGTCATCTTTTTTTGTTACTGGAAAGACTGTGAGGAAAATAATGCAGAACTCAACTATTCATATGGATGTTTTAGGGCTAATCCATCTTCTCAGTAAAAAAAATTCTCATTAATCTCAAGAGAAGGATCCCTGGCTGTAACTTGCTTTAAAGAATCTGCATCTGCAGTCTAGCAGATATGTAAGGTGCAAACAGCTGATTTTCACTTGTAAACAGATGTTTTTGCTCAATGTATTCCTTTTGGAATCATAAAATAACAGCAAACTCCCTTAGGAACTCTTGCAAATGTAAGCACCAGAGGTGGGTGTGAAAATTAGAGACCAAGACTAGAAAGAAAATAAATTGGTGTAACAAAGATAAAGGAGTGTGCAATTTATAATCATCATAGTGATTGAGTGGGAAATTTGCCACTGATGTTTCTCCTGAAAAAAAAATAACAAAATAATATTCCAATGTTCAGGTACTGAATGCTGGCACAAAGAAAGATGAATCAATAATAGCCAAAAGTGACAGTAATTTGGGGGCAGCAGAGTCTGAAGAGAGATCTACTAATAGCATGCATCAGTGCTATAAACTGTGTCCACAGCTGAAAAGTGCCAGCGCAGCAGGGATGCCAGAGAATTTGTTGAGTGGTCTCGCAGAATGTCCTGGAAAGTGGCAGGCAGTCTCATTTTGTTCTAATATCACTGCACCATTGGTGATTTGCCAACCTGTTACTTTGCATAACATTTTGTCAGGAGTATAATATTTGTGGCAGACTGTCTAATCCATGGTACTGCACTGAGGAAGAGAAGACAGCTTAAAATAACTTAAATTTGATGCAAAGTGTCTTCAGTTTCCATGATTTAATTAAAGAAAGGATAGGAGACCACTTGGAGATGTTTTATGATGACTGCCCTTTCGGAATTAATTTTCCATGCCAGCCATCTTGCCCCTTCTAAATCCATTTCATGGGCACTCCAGTTTCTGTTCTTCTCCTTTCTTACTCAGAGCACTGAATGCTATCTTGCCCATACACTGTTACATTGACACCATTGCATTCACCAACTATATTTGTACTCTCAAAAAAAGTATCAGATTTGACAGGTTCTGGATGCTATGAATTCATGTTGATTGACATTAATTATATTTCCTACCTTTAGTTACTTATTAATCACATAAGCTTCTTATTCAGTTTTCTCCTTGTATGGGGTTGTGTAGGACTTCAGATCTGATGGGAAAAAAACTCAGAATAAGGCAATGTGGGATGATGCAGTTCTAACTTAGCAAATAGGCAGAAATACCAAATTCCTGGAGCTACATAAATGATATTGCCAAATATCCAGTGAAACTCCTCTGTTCCCATCCCTCATAATAAATATACCAAACAGTCAAAATTCATTTTCAACACTTCATTGACAATGGAGTGCATTAATGTACATCAGGATGAAGGTTGGCTTTGAACTTTCAAATAGAGTCTAGTTGTAGAGCAGCAAGCTTGCCCACTAGAGAAAATGGTGTGGACTGAGTCCTGTTGCACATTATACTCTGCTTAAAGCCATTGAAATTCAAACCCTTTACTGCAGAAGTGTAACATGAGACCCATTTTGGTACTGGTGCTGCTTACGCCTTGTTAAACATGATGCAAAGTGACTACATTGTCATAAGTGAGGGCTGTATGTGACAGTGGGAAACGTAAATCACTTCCTTTATCTGTAGCACTCAAAAAGTGTCAGGAAATGGGTTTTGTATTTGAATGGAATGTGGCCAAAAATGCAGCCATCTGTGCTGCTTGCTTTGCTGTCTGCCATTAAAAGATGACAATAGATGAGCCCTGACCATATGATATTTATGCTGCATTAACTTCCTGATAGATTCCCCATATGTTTCAGGCCAGCAGGGTGAACACCGCAGATCCTTGCCCTCTCTTGCTCTCCCAAAGCAGTGTGGAAACATCTTCCCTTGGCCTGTGGACCCCAAGCCTGTGTAGTCCTGGAGTCAGACAGCACCATTCCACTGAGACGGCTGACTCCCCTCCACGGGAGAGCAGATTTTCGTGCTCTCCGCAATGCTCATGCTGAGTGATGGAGAAGCCTTGAGGGTCTCTCCCACTTCAAATGCTTCAGGAAGGAATTATACCCGCCCTGAATTTACAGAAGTATCTTGTGAGGAACTGGTACTTTATGAAATTTTCTATAAAAGTGCCAGGAGAAAAACATTTATGAAGGTAGAAATGAGACTGCTGGAAAGGAAGAGGGAGCTTAAAGTTGTCAACCTTCCGTGGGTTTTGGTTTTGTTTTTTCTGGCACTGCTAAGCTTACTCTGTCAAATGGCCACCTTGCAGTAAACAGCTTACTTGGCAAATTACCACAGGAATTAAAGGAAAACCTTTAAATTCCCACATGAAGCTAAAAAGCACTCTACCAGATCTGATTTATTCTAACATAACCTGCATTGGCTTCCTTGTATGTAGAGTTTGCATCAAGTTAAGATAGCTGAAGTACTGAAGAAAATGTTAGAGTATAAATTAACCAGGTCTCACTCTATATCAGATTGAGTACAAGCATCAATTCTTTCGTTTTGGACACACTTCAGCAGCTTCTGACACTGGTGGAAAGAATGCTGTGGGCTTTGATACGTCTACAAACCTACCTCAGTCCCTGAAAGAAATATAGTGAGAGAGAACCAATTCTTATAACTAGAAAATAATGAATGCAAAACCCATCTTTAAACGTTTCCATGATCATAGTTACATGACAACTGCAAACCCAATTTGTACAGTTTACATAGAAAAAACATTTTTATTTTAATTTTGCAAACTCAACCTGGGATTAGAGACCCAGGTGGATTTTTTCTAACTCATGCATCAGCATGGAAAAAAAATTACAAACACAGCAGCTACAGCTTGGCTATCAAGTCTGTGATGCGTAAGGCAGAATTTGAACCTAGCTCTCATTCTCAAAAGTTTAATTGGGTCCCTGGGGCAAACTGTCAAGAAAGGAAACAGATATTACTCTGGATTTGAGGTGGCCTAAAAGCAGTTTCAAATCATAGGAAATGTAACCCTCGGCTCTCTGAGTTACTTTAATTTTGCATCTTGAAAGCAGGATTTTACATAGGATATTACATTGTGAGTGCACAACAAATATTTATTGTTTAACAGACATAGTAAACTGCTGGGGCTAACATGTTACTAGGTCAAACATTCACAGGCTTACCCCCACCTTGTCCCTACAGGCACTACAGACAAGTCTTCAATGGACACGTAAACTTTTGTATTGGGTCTGGCTGAGATGGAGTTAATACTCCCCACAGCAGCCCTCATAGCACTGTGCCCTGCATCAGTAGCTAGAAAGGTGTTGATAGCACACCAGTGTTTTGGCTACTGCTGAGCAGTGCTGGCACAGCATCAAGGCTGTCTCCCCAACATTTTTGCCCTCCCCTCAATGGCAGGCTGGGGCAGGGCAAGATCTTGGGAGGGGACACAATCAGGACAGCTGACCTGAACTAACCAAACAGATATTCCATACCATATGACGTCAGCTCAGATATAAAAGCTAAGTAAAGGGAGACAGAGGGGGGGGGCATTTTGTCTTCCGGAGCAACCACTACGCGTACTGAAGCCCTGCTTCCCGAGAAGTGGCTAGACATCGCCTGCTGATGGGAAGTAGAGAATAACATCATCTGTTTTTTTCTTTGCTTTCGCACGCGCGACCTTTGCTATCACTGTATTAAACTGTCCTTATCTTGACCCACGAGCCTTCTGTTATATTTTCTTCCCCCCCAGCTGAGGAGGGGGAGTGATAGAGCGGCTTTGGTGGGCACCTGGCATCCAACCAGGGTCAACCCACCACAACTTTAAGGAGACATTGGGGGAGAACTTTGTTACTTGGAACAGGTTGATCCTTATTTTTGCCGAGCTGGTATTTTCAAACTCAGCTTTTTTTTTTGCTTTCTTTTCTTTTCTCCATAGGTTCTCATACCTTTTCATGTCAGCATTTCTCTCAAGACCTTGAGTTACTGACTATTCCCAAATCAGCCCTCTGATTCTAGGTTTTTTAATCTTACATGGTCTTGCTTTATGGGCTCTTTCATTTAAAGATTGACAATGTTTTTGACAGTAAAACTAAGCCACTGTCATGTAACTGAATGTCATGAAACTGGATCCTTGTTCACAAAGGCACAGTTTTTCAAGGAGAGGCTAAAGAACTTTAGACACCTCAATTAGTCCCTGTTTCCTCTGTCCTTGTGCTATCATCTTCCATAGACTAGCCGGAGTGCCACAGTTATGATGACCAGCATATATGGAAGGAAGGGAATAGTGGTTAAAAGTTGAAAGCTAACCCAGAAAAAGATCTGTGAGGATCTATGTACATTCACAAGTGGTTCTGTCTGATAAAGCAGATCTTTAGAAAGAAACAGTTGGGGACCAGATTTCCACATCTGTACACATTTGAGGGGTTTACTTCAAGCTAATCCTATTCCACTTCAGCAACCCAAACTCCCACTGATGGATGAGGTGTACTACATGAGCAGCTGAAGCACATCTTCTGATTTGGTACTGTTCGGAAGGAACACCGCTCGCATGCTCCGAGACCCAGAGCAGAGTAAGTGGAGTGAAGTAAGCAAGCAATTCAGTTCAAACAACCAGTGCTGATCCAAATGTTCATGTCTACGTAGATGCACAGAATACTCAAAACCAAAAACAAAACAAGAAAAAGGTTACTCTCATTGATCTCTCTGCATAGAAGCAAATCATGGCCATCCTTACAATATGGGATTGGAAGGCATGCTTTCAGTGTGGAGCTTTCCCCCACCCAAACACACGCAGTCCAAATCTGTGACCCAACAAAAGTCCAAACCTATCCAACTGGATGCCTTTGTAAAGTCCAGTTCCCCCCTCCATCCTCCAGCACCCTGAATCTTCACTACATGTCTCTTCTTTCTATTACAAAATTCAGCTTACAAAATTAATCACTCCTGACCCTTACAATCCTGCCAACTACAAGTAACAATTCACTGCAACTACATAATTGTCCTTTTACATTTACTCCACGAGTGAATTACTGAAAACTGAAAATGTATGGAGTTTTGGTTTTTGCCAAGGACTGGTTCAGTGAATAGGACAAACAAAGAATTTAGACCCAATGCATGGTCATAAGGACAGTACAGAAAGCACTCAGGTGTTTAAACTTCTCACTATCTTAAAGCAAATGCTCATGAGCCCTGGTCATGAGCCTGGTGTGAACCCATTGTGATAGGTGTCATTACATTGTCAGTTAATTTTTCTCACTGCTTTTAAAACTACAGTGTTTCCTTCATATTTGTTTTCTTCAGTCACCTGGCATCATACAGCTGATTAAATTGATCTGGATTTAATGTGTTGCCTAAATGTTCTTTCATTAAAGGAAATGGTAGATCTTTGGCTACAAAGAGGAACATGGGCTATGTGCTCATTAAAAAATTAAAATTTATTAAAACAACTTCCCATGATACCTAGTTCAGTCTCAAATGGTGGCTACATGTCATGAGTATTTGGAGCAATCAAATCTCCCAAGGCATAAACTAGGCTAAGCCAGTTCTGTGCAGCACAGCACATTGCTCTCTGGTATAAAGTAGAGCTGCTAACTCCAACGTATACACTGGGTCTTTCAGCTGAAGTCCGGCCTCAGACTCATTTAATAATAATACTGGTAATAATAACAGTAATAACAGAAACAGGAAAGGGGAAAGAGAACAAAAAAGGGAAAGACAGAAGGACTTAAATTCTTCATGCAATGCAGATGTCTAAGAGCCAGAAAAATGTGTAAACTTCTCTTGCAGGAGCAGGAATGGGTACAGCATCAGTTTGTATTGCCATAAAAATAATAACAAACACATCCAGATATAATTAAGGAAAATTAATCCTGATACTGTGATTCAAAGTATTTTCTCTAGCAGGAGGATTCAAAGAGCCTTGACAACACTTGCTGATGCTATGACAACAACTGGAGTGAATTGTTTTTCTGTGCTTCCACAGCGGATAATTTGACTTTTTTCCTCCAATCCAGGATAAGGATTTTTCAGAAAATATGAAAATAGTTGGGGACTAAACACAATATGATTCTTTTCTTCACCTTTTTGATTTTTAATCTGAGCTGGGAGGAGGGAGGCATATTGTAGTCTAAACCCAACTGAGGTTAGCAGGAGCAAGGGCTGGGGTAGGATTCACTGCTGAGAAAAGGTTGCTGAATATACTTTGCAGTTCTTATTCTTGCTTATCTTCCAGCTTCTGCTTCTATAAAGAAAAGATTCATTACACAGAGATAGGCATGATTTGTTGAGTACAGTTTCAGTTCAGGACACTGGATTTATGGCGAAGCTGGAGAAGAATTTATTCAATTGTTTTCACAATGAGATCAATTTGTTTCTGAAAGTGGGAATCAGTTTCATTATTCCTGGCTGAGAGATGATGCCAAATTATCATTGAAATTGAGATGACTGATGAACCAGGAGCTGATGCAGAGGGACAATGCTGTGTTTTAATCAGAGGAGCCAAATGAAAGCTTACTGCCCTCATGAGCACAGTGCTGCCGCAGGGCAGGCTGGCTGTCACCAGCTTTCCCTTCCAGCCAAGGGCTGGCTCACAGTCTTGCCCATGCTTTGTTCCCTTCCCTGATGGATGGCAGACTGCAGACTCATAGAGTTGGAGTGGAAGCCTACTTCTCCTTGGCAGTTCTGCCTTGAGCCAGCTGGCATTACGAAAGAGCTGAATATCAATGGTTTGTTACAGCTGAATGACCCTTTTCAGGGCCAGGCACCAAATGTTTGGTTTTTTCTGAACACAGACTCTCTCGCTAGCCTTTTTCACTATCTGGCATCCGTGTTAGTGCCCAGAAGCTTTCCAGCTTTGCTGACCGGCTGGAATTAAACTGCTTCTTCCTGGGTTGCTGATCTCTTCAGCCAGTCCTCATGGGGAAGAACTTGTGTGTGTGCTGCTCTAACTGGTATTTATAGAGGTCTAAAGGAGGAAAGGAAAAGTTAATAGAGTCCTTTATCCTTGTCAGTCAAGTAGTGTTTCTTTAGAGCTTTGTATTCTGAAGATTCAGCCAACAGCCCAGAAAGGAAAAATCCCTTTTGCTATATTGTGCAGAGCAGACCTGGTGTAGTAAGGGAAACTGGGATCACTGTCACTCAAAGATTATTTGCATTGTAGCCTCTCTTGAGGGTTCCTTGTCTTGACCTGGCAGCAATAAACAGATATGGGTTCTCAATAAGCTGTTTTCCCAGTCAAGTTAACACATTCAGAAATCATGCTGAGAACTTTTGAAGCTGTAAACTTCCCAAGAGTGGGAGATTTGTGTGCAAATATTGTGGTATTGATAAAAGTTAGCCAACTTAAGATCAGACCTGAGCTCCCCTTTGTGAAGTAAACATTATGATATTTCTAGCTGTACCTAAATTCCCGTCAAGGTAGATACAACCATATGAGAAGAATGGTACCACACTCCCACTTTTGAGAACAGTAATATGTCTTGCAATGGCTGAAATGTGTTACATTCTTAGTCTGAGTTAGCAAAATGCAATAATAATAATGGCTCCAATTCTAAATAACAATTGGTAGCATCATGAATAGGGTAGGTAATCAATATAGGACATATCCTCTCTTTGGACTGACTCTGATCACACCATGTTTGTGTTTGCATTATTCCTTTCTTCAGGACAGAGTGTCATGAGTAAGCATGGATGCATATCTGTAAGAGATCTAGAAGATCTCTTCTGAATGGAGTCTCATTGACTTCAGCCCGTTAATGCATCTCTGGGACCTTACTCCATGACCACTGAAATTAAGAGTAATGTGCCATAATACCTCTTCTGCTGTGTTTCTTACACTAACCCATGATTTTTCCTGTTATAACCTCATAAACTTGCCAAAGCTGCAGTACAAAATCAAATCCTCTGCTTGCTACAATTTAGACTTAAAGTCAATTACCCCTGTTCCCATCTTGTCTGGATAGTATAGCCCTGTATGGATGGACAATAAAAGAAGAAAAAGTATGGTAATTTCAAAGCCTACAGTGCAGTATTTATTGCAGATGACAGGCAGTGGCTTAAAAGTTAGCCTGATTTTTCTTTAAGTGGCTTGTCTTTTTATTTGATGACATCAAAACCAGAGTAGGCTAGATTTTCTGCCAGGGCAATGGGGTGAAACTGCACCCATTTATAGCAGCAGAGAATTTTGCCCAGCATTTTTAAATCTCCCACAGCAGCATATAATTTATAGGCTTTTCTGTAACAATGTTCACTGTTACACAGTATGTCTGAAACCAAACAAACCTTTTTGAGACATATGGTTCTTATTATTGGAACCAAAATTATTTCCTAAAAAAAAATCACATTCGTAGTTTTCCCAGAAAGGGGCAGTGGTGTTATTTTGGGGTTTTTTTGCCTAAGGAAGAAAAACTGGGCACATGAGGAATGAAGGAAGTTTGGGCCAAGTTCTCAGGCTATTCTCTCCATTGTACAGCTTTAAACTGGGACATGTATAAAATCTGTCCTCATATAACCTAAATATTGGCCTATATAAAGGTCAAGCTTGGAGGTTCAAATTCTTTTAGAACATCATATATTCTTTTAACTGCTTCTTCCTTGCCTTGCTGTGGAGAAAGTAGATACTGATCAACATCCTACAGAGCATAGGAAACTGTGGGTCTACTGCGAGTGCCTCAGGGTTTGCTGGTTTTTTGTGTCTATCTTCCAAACTACTAATGTATTGAGACATTTCAAGGCTTGTTTCCTTTGCTGCTAGCATCTCATAATGGTACAGCTAACCTTAAAATTAAAAATCAGTCTCTAGAAGAGATCACACCAATGAAACACTTTGGACAGGGCAGAGGGTAAGTACAGATCAGTGCAGAATGCCACTTGGCAGGAAAATCCACAGCTCCAGTAAGTTTTTGTTTCAATTCAGAAGTGAAATAAAAAAACTTCAGGAAAAAAATCCCAGAAATGCAATTTTTACAGCAATTTTAAATGAAAAAAAAAATTAACATTTCATTTCCAGCATGATGTTCTTGAAAATCATAGACATCACTAAGTAATTTAGGACATTAGCAAAATTCCTCTTCCAACAGGAAAAACATTCTGGTGCCCCGAATCCATGCCTCTGAGGGGCACAGAGATACAGATGGGAGGAGGGGTAGTAGATGCTTCCATGTATCTGTTACTGCCCATGGTATTGTCATAGCAAGCGAAAACTCAAGGTTTGTATTTTTTGGAGAGGTGAAGGACCTAGAGGCCATGTCTGCCCTTTTTTTTTAGGGAAGTGTTCTATACTTTGGAGGGATTCAGCTACCCACCTTTACTATGTGCAGAGCCTGGATGATTAATTCCAGAATTGTTAATTCTGTGAAGGGAACATGTTTCCTATCTTGTGGCAGCTCAGCAGCCTGACTCCCAAAAGGTAAGCGTGATTTGCTCTCTCATGCCTCGTTCATTTGGAATGGGTTCCACAGAAAAAGAAGGAGCTGGAAAAAATATCAAGAAATCTAAAGACCTTTGGCAGTCATCTTAAAAAAGAGTAAGAAAGGGACTTTCCTCCAGAATGGGCAGCTTATAGGTGATAAGAGATACTGGAAGGTGTACCTTTCCTTCAGATAAGTTGAATGATAGACACTCCATTCCTCCATACTATGTGGTCTCCATTTGAGAGCTAGTTATGGTTATCACAGGATCCCATAACAATCAAGATGATGAATTCATGCAGTTGCCTGAGCTCTTGGGGTTTGGTGGTAGGTGACCTATGAGGATAACAGTGTCTAATTGCATATTGGCCACAAAACTCACAAAAATGTGGAGTCATAAACTAGCTGATAGAAAATGCACCATCCACCTGTGTGAGCTGGAGTGATACCATACCTGAGGTATTATTAGGCTAGTAGATTTTTGTAAATGCAGATCAATTGAAATCAATTCTTGCTTCCCACTCTCACAAAGAGGATTTATTTCAGGATGGCGTGTGAAGTAGGAATTTTTTTCTTATGCACATGTTGTATTTTTATCTGTTCATTCTTTGCTGGTTGTGAGTGAAAATAATTTATCAGTGGCAGAGAAAAAGGTCTTTTCCTGCATGACAAAACAGCACAAGCTAGAAATAGACTTTTATTCACTTTTAGATGACACTGATTATTTTCTTATTTTTTGCATATAAAATTGTCTTCTTTGCTTCTTGTATCTCATAATGGTACAGCTAACCTCATAATCAAAAAGCAGTCTCTACCCAGAAGCCACAGTGCATATACTGAGGTAAGCCTGAGAGAAGCATAGGTAATGAGGGTTTTTTTGCAAAATATTTATTGCTTTAGGCAAGTTTATAACTTTCAATGCCTCACACTTCTGTGCTCAGTAAGAACTCCGTGACAGAAATATTATCTTTAGAAACTGTTAGTCACCTGTATTACCATCCATGTGAGAGACATCATCATTGTTGTTTCTGGTCTGTTTGTTCCTGCATAGAAAATTAAGTTCATTCCAAAACCTATATAGTAAAGACCAATACATTGCAAAAGGCAGGATTCTCTATTGCAAACATAATTTCTGCATTCAAATTTTATCCAAGCATTTTGCAAACAAAATTCAAGTAGGACAGCAAGCCAAATGCACTGTTAATCATCTG
The DNA here is from genome assembly GCF_964188355.1 of Buteo buteo. Taxonomy (NCBI): domain Eukaryota; kingdom Metazoa; phylum Chordata; class Aves; order Accipitriformes; family Accipitridae; genus Buteo; species Buteo buteo. Next base: position 13,630,176 of record NC_134176.1, on the reverse strand, counting down.
GTTGTACATGCAAATCAGGCAGGTAGGGGCATGATGATTCAGATAGGCACCTTGAGGACTCAGATGTTGTTGATAAAAGCCATAGGTGGAAGAAAGTGAGGTAGTGTATCAAACTTATGAAAATGTGCTAGTTAATAATTTAATGTCCATAAATAGACCTTCTCCAGGAGCAAAATTATCTGTGCTCTGAGATATAAGAATCCATTTCTAAATGCTGTTCTTTTATTGAATTTTGCAATCAGGGCAATATCAAAAGCTCAGTTGCAACTAGGCAACTGGGTGTGGATCTTTTTCTTTGAACACCTCTGTAGAATGATGATAGATTGTAGCTGCAGGCCATGCTTTCTGTGTCTCCAGAGTCTTGTCTCAAAGGGATCAGCTAGAGCTGCCCAGTCAAGCTTCAAGTCACCATTGTACTTGACACATATCTTAAGATGATGAACCTTGTCCCAGAGAGATGACAGTCTAATATAAGGAAAAAAGTGGAAATGAAAATTATCATCTCTTATTTCTATAGGATACCTTACCCAGCAGAAATTAACCTTTTTTTTTTTTTTTTTTACTATAACTCATATACTTTTCTAGTCCTGTTTAAGCCAGTCAAATTACCCCTTGAAAATGGGTAAAAAGTAGTTTTTCTGATGTCTAAGTGATTTAGGAATGCCAGCCCAAACAGAGAGTCACTTCATAAAGATATTTCTCATTTCTTTAAGATAAACAAATCTTGAATATGAAAGCTAATGCTAGCAGAGCCAGAACATTTAGTAGGACAGATATTCCTAGATGGTGGGACTTAACAGACAAGTAAGTATTTTTGTACAGGAGCCTAGAAGAATATTCTGCAGGTGAGCTGCCTTTGTTTTTGAAGTGTCCAGATGTTTGCTTTATTTTTCATCTTTGCAGAAGCAATGGCTAATAGGAGAAAAGAGAATTTTTCAAAAACTATCAAACATTGAAGTAATGCTGGGAGAGTTAGTCTGACTATCATTAGCTCAGAAAAGGTCACCCTGACAACCTAGTTATATTTAGTTTTACCTGGATAATCTAGTTTTATGGTTTGATTTTCATCTGGGGGAATTTTTTATCATTCTGTCATTTTTAAAAACCTGCTACTTCTAATCAACAAGATGACTCCTGAAAGCATCTTCAACTTCAAATGTAACTGAAACTGCAGGACTTTCAGAATTTAATTGCCCAGATGTTTGGCCAAGAGCAAAAAGGCTTACTTCACTGCTCTTTTGAGAACTGATACAGTTTCATGACGTGCTCAGGGCTTTACTTTCATGTGTGGTCTACTTGACCTACCCTTGTGAAAAAAGCATGCAAGAAAGGAGGTACCTTGTGTTTCTCCTTCCTCTCAGTGAATTTGGCAAGTGACAGGAGCCCAGGTTGTGTTTAGCTAATAGTTTATTCTCATTTGATTCTGTGATTCCTTCCCTCCTCCCACAAAGCCACCTACGTCTTAACAGGGGATCCCAGCTTCGGCAGGTAGATCTACATCTTGAAATCCCCAAAGACTGACAGTGTTTTAATTTGGGCATTTGAGTCAGGCCGATTTCTGTTATATATCTTGTGGATGGCAGAGCATTTTAAAATACGCTGTTGCTTTTGAACAGACTGTATGGTGAAGAATATAAATAGCTTTTCAAGAATATATAATAATCACTCTATCATTACTGAGTTGTTTACTTCAACCAAATACTAATGCCAGGATGTAAGCTGAATTAATTTTATATAACAGTGCATACTATTCACATAATATCTTAAACATGCAAGCTTAGAAGTTGTTCTTGTTTGACTGAGCTCTACTCCAAGTGAACAGTTTCTAGTTACCACAAGCATTGTCTGAGTCTTTCTTCACATTTCACAGATGTAAAACAGGATGACTAGTAACTGAAGACGCAATCAAGCATCTTGATGGAGAGAATGGAGAAATGGTATCCATAAACTCGAAGCTCATCTCTAAACACTGTCCTGACCAACAGACTTTTAAGCACAGCAGAGCTGTATTTGGAGCTGTATTTAGTCCTTTAGGATCTGTTCATGATTCACTTTGGTTCCTCTCTTTGTAATCAAAGCAGCTTTGAAGTAATGAAACACCAAAAAAAGAAAGATCTCTGACTAAAAGATATTATTCTGGTCTTGAAAATGCTGATTTCCCATCTTGCCATGACACATGTTGTGAGGTTACAACTAGCCAAGATGTGGTAAAGAACAGGTTAAATTCTTCTCCTGAACAGCTAAGCAGTGAGAGAGCTTTAAATGACAATCTTTTACAGAAAAGAGGAATTAGGAATTTGTTTGAGATGACAGGACAGTAGCCCTAGTGTCAGAAAGGACACAGCTGCTGGTAATCTAAGGATGAAGATGTAATTAAGTTACACTTATGAGTATGATTAATGTGATTACAACACATGTAATCTTAATGTGTGCTTGACTGGAAGACTGAAATATATTTGGTGCATGTCAGGTTCCTTTCTGGTAATGCTTAGTTTCTATTTCTGTTGCTTAAACAAAAGAATAGAAACTTCATAAAAACTTCTCTGGATTTTTATGTTAAAGATTGTTAAATTTCACCTGAAATAAATTTTCATTCAGTCCATCTCTAATATCCACACACATTTAAAGCTTCTGGAAATCATAAGCTGAAGTTGAAAAAATCATATCAGCTTCCAAATAGTTTTTTAAACTCCAGGTTCCTAACAATTTTAACTTGGCCACTAACTTTATGTGATGAATTTATACTCCAGCCTTAGTTCCAGACACACATTGATAAACACTCCCTTGACTTTAATAAGTTTTGGACAAAACACTTCTATGCCTTCTTATGATTTTCTTAATATGAGTAATAAGTGATGCATGTTATTTGCTCAGCAGTATTAAAATGGATGATTCAGTGAAACATGAGCAATTCCTACTTTTATTTTAATGGTCATTTTTATTACAATCTGTCGCTTTCAGTGTTATTCATTGCATACCTTACTGTTTAATCATGTTTGTTCAATGAGGTGCCCTGTTTTCCACAATAGGGACAGTTTGCTTTTTGGATGTGCTTATGAATTCCTATGAACATCGTTAACATTAACCTCAGTCTAAGTGACTGGTTTTGAAAATGGTTTGACCATGTGGCTACTATGTTTACACATATACTTTCTATTTACAGTTTATTTACAAGTGTGTGACTAGTGGGTTTAACAAAGTTAGTTGTTTCCATATGACCAGCATTCCCAACACTTTTTGTGCTCTCCTAGGGACGGCAGCCCAAGTCTGAGGAAGGTCTCATTGGGGTAGGCTGTGAATAAACAGAGAACACAAAACAGCTCCTCTTTCAAAGACAAAGAAAGTATTCATCGATATATCTCAGCATACCGACAGTTTAACCTTTTCATCTTTGTAATTATTGTGGGCGTTACAGAGCAGAATTGTTTCCTTAATGAAGACTCCTTTACTGACAAATGTGCCTGTCTCATCCTTTTTGCCTTTGACTCTGCCTTTTCTGCTGTATATAGAGCAGTCCCACGCTCTCACTGCTTTGTGTGAAAAGTCGAACATTCTCTCCAGAGCAGGCTTAAGCATCAGCTAAACTTTTACTAAATCGTATACCAGATTTTTAACCTGGACTGGTAGCCATTTAGCATTTATCTAGATCTGCTATTAGCCTGCTGAGGTATCCAGCCTGTTGGGGTATGACTTTATTTGCAAAGTGCAGTCAAAAGGCTAACACAGCATTTGGGCACAGCTTAGCCCAGGGCTGATCATCCGAACTGCAAGGCCATCTTACATTATCACATTTTTTGCTCTCAGTGCATCTCAGTGCACATCAGTGGATGTGTCACTGGAATTTCTTTGGTCATGTTCCACAGCATTTTTACCTGAAGTAAATTCTGTAATGTTCTGTAGCATTACGTGCTGACAAATTGTGAGGAAAGAATGGGTCTTTTCTGAGCACTGTGGGAAACTGAGATTAGTTCTTTTCAGGTGATTAAACTTTCTTCTCATTGTAGTGTGAATGAACTACTAACAAGAGTAATAGTGGTATCCCTTTTCTATTTAAGACAGGTGGGAAATACCACTATATTTGTGTGAGTAGGTTTTGTTGGGATGGGAATGCCTTGGTTCTCAGGCACTGGTCCTTTTGTCAGCTCTCACTACCAGGTAATCACAGGAGCAGCACAATTTAGGAGTTTTGAGCTTCCACGTACATCATCACTTCATGCTGTGTTCTGAACCTGTCTCCAGCGAGTCTCTTCCTTGCCGTGACCATAATCCACTATATTTCTTTTGCTGATGTCTGACAGAAAAGAATCTTGCTCCACTGCAGCTTGGCAAGCCTACAAGTCACCAGTTTTATCCACCAGGGAACGGGGAGAGGGTGGATGGAGGTGGGCAGTGGCCAGCAGTGGCCATCAGCAGGACAGCGGGCTCAGTTTCATTGCTTGAACCTGCTAAAGGGTGAAATCTGCAGCTACAACCACTCCCTGCCTCCTGCTTCTCCTTTCTTGGCCAGAGGGCTCAGTGTTCCCTCATGAACCACTTTCAGCCACACCCAAGTACTAATTGTTTAGTAACGAAAGCTTTAATTACCAGTTTATTACGATTTTAATTACTAGGAGACTGGCAGAGACTGAGGTCAGACTACCGAAGATGCATTATTTTTTATAATAGTGGAATCTGATTTCTGTTCATCCAGGAAGAAATCTGTTTATAAGCAAGATATTGATAAGGTTTTATTCCTGTTCTAGGCAAGATTTATGTGAAGAATCGTGAGGTGCTCCTAACATTTACTATGCAGCCAGCTTGGATTAAGCCTTGCATGAAAGATTTTATCTCTTGGTTTCCAAATTTGCAGAAGGTCTTATCCAAACCTGTTTGAAGTGTATAAATGCTCAGGCAAATCATTGCCGGTAACCAAAAGCTAGAGAGGCTTAGAAAATATAATCTTACAATGGAAAAACTTATACGTGGAATAGACTGCTGCAAAGAGAACGAGAATTATCTGTTCCTTGTATCTATAGTGAACAGGACAAGAAGTAATGAGGCTAAATTAGATCAAAGGAGATTTAGGATAGACATTAGGAAAACTCTCTAACCATGGTGATAATTAACCACTGAAATAGCTTACCTTGAGAGAACATGGGGTCCCCGTAGTTACAACTTTTTAAGGGCAGATTGAAAAAGCATCTTTGAGGAGTGGATTATGTTTTCCTGTTCCTAGCTTGCTGTGGGGTAGTAGACTAGATGCCTTCCTGTGATCCTGCCTGTATCTTTATCAGCCATTAGTCTGTCAAGTCAGAATAAGACTATAGATTTTATTGATCATTGTGATTTTACAATGAATTAGATGCAGGATTAGTGATTTACATGCGTTTACGTAGTGCAAATGTTTTGACCACATGGTGTTCAGGCAAAGTAGGTTTTGCAATTCTGAAGTACGTACTACAATCAGAACTGCTGGCTTCTCTTGCTTTCTCTCCAGAAAACAGTTGCAGAGTGTTTGTTTTGTGGATGTTTGGAGATATGGTTGTAAGGTCTTTTGCTGTGAATTGCAGAGTTATTATAAGTTCTTTTCTCTGTAGACTATAAGAAACGTTTTGTGTTCTGCTTAGGGCAGACTGCTAGAAAACAAATGTACATACTCTTCTTTCATGAAGATAAGACTTCTATACTTTTGGTACATTGCACTAAAAATCTAAAATAAACGTAGCCTATATCTGGTCAATGGTGATGAAAGAATATCTAATCTCTTTTATAGAGATGTACCCAAGTGTTTGGACAGAAGTTTTGAGTGTGGTCTAATCAGTTACATTAAGGAATATTCAGATCAGTCAGTAGTTTATACACAAAATGCTTAGTAGATTATTTTAACTGCCAGCGTACTCTGAGTTGGCTAAAGCAGATTGCCTCTTTGACAGGTATTAAGATAATTTTTCCTGTTTATATTTATACCTCTGTGGGGGATCCATTGCACCTGCTCCCATTCACAAATAAAGCTTTTCACATTTCACAGGAAAAAATATGTATTGATCGCATGGGAAAAAAAAATTTGTTACGTACATATGTTACCTTCTTCAGAGGACAACAGATTTTTCTGCCACTAGGGCCTTATGGTTTTGCAAAAGCAAAATTAAGTCAGAAATAGAATCAGCTTCTTTTGGATTCAGCAATTATTTTACAAGATGTGTGCACATGTGTGTGTATCTAAATAATTTATTTGCAGGAAGATTGTTTAAAGGACAATGTGGAGCTGTGTTTCAGCAAGGGATCTGTGTGAAGACAAAAAACCCAGCTGGAACTCAGGAAAGAGAATCCGCATGGGTAAGTAAAACATCAAAGGAAAAGCAAAGACAAGTGGGCAGGCAGAGAAGGAGGGAATGGTTGGCAGAAGGAAATAAAGTGAAGGGGAGTAGACAGACATGAAAGTACAAATATAAGTGAAGTGCAGCTTCAAAGAACTTCTCAAAAGAAGACCAGATGCTCAAATTTGGTGCCAAGGGTCAGAAAAAATAATCAAGTAAGAGTCATGTGATTCAAAGTGACAAAAATTCAAGGCTAAATAGTTTCCAGAGCCAAGGCTGGAGAATGCAGTTCCTTCTGGATATTTTTAAAGTACTTCTAGAAACCCTCTCCAATCAATGAATATGAGAAAGTTGGAGGAATGTTGAACCACTTGCAGAGAATCAAGGTAGGAGCTGGAGCAGCTAGCATGAAAGAGAGGTCATAGTGATCAGGAGTGGTTGCAACATAGTCCATTTATGGACTCCCACTCTTCTTCATAGGACAATAATAAGAAAATCACAACTCCAGGAAACTGCTGAGGACCCAATCAGGCCTGGAGCAAGAATTGCTATTATTAAACAGAATAATGTTTATAACTATGAGTTGTACAAAAAAAAAACCAACAAAAACAACCCAACAAACAAACAAACGGAAAAAAAACCACAACAGGACAAAGTCCTAAATAGCTGCTCCAGGATTTCTCTATAGCCAGACTGTAGACTCTTGAACCATAAGTATGTTAGCAGCCACGCTTAACTACATCGTGGCCACACCTCAGGCCATTTGCACGTTCATAAAGAGAATTACTTACAGCCATGCAAATGGCTCTATTACGGTGATCTGAACTCAAAGGAATCCCTGACCATAGCACATTTTTTTTTTCTAGCAAGCCTTAAGGAAACTAGTTGATTTTTAGGCAGCTAAAGAGTTCAATCTTGAAATCTAAGAGCTGTTTGTTGACTCTGGATATATTGTTTCTATCCAGAGGCTGCATAAAATGTTAATGAGCATGTCTCTTATTTTCTCAGTAGACTAGGAAGCAGGGATTTAAACAGCTAAGTTATTATCACTTACACCAGCATGCAAATGAATCTGTCATTCTCTAAGCCTGAAGTAAGAAATATCCTTAGAAGAAAAAAGGTTAATCAGAAAGAGACACGAAGCAAACCACTCCTATTACCTCTGTGATTCTACTCCAGTGAGCCTCTTATTTTAAAAGGAATATATGTTTCCTGCACATAGTTTCAGGCACATTGATGTGTTTCTTTCTGTACCTCTGGCTGGGATAGGTGTGAGACATAGATGGCAGATGCGACCATCAAGAAGGGTAGATGGTACTAGACCTTCCAGACCATGGCTGTCAGGTCAAGTGCCTCTGCATGGTGGGCAGGAGCTTCCTATGGCTGGCTTGGCAGCTACAAGTAGAGATACAACCCACCATCAGTGAGACACTCCAGTACGTAAATGTCCAAGTGCCTTACCAGAAGCTAAGTAGAAAATGCAATTTTGGTGCAGGTGATAACTGAAAAATGGGGAAATTGCTGTGGGATCTGAGAAGAAGACCTGAAGAGGTTTGGGGGAAGGGGGAAATATGAAAGCAAAGGAGATTGATAATGGAGAAGGGGAAAAGGGAATGGGAAAGAAGATTTAACCCACCTAAATAGCATTCAGTCCAAAGGCACTGAACAGGACTGATATAAAGTGCTCACAGTAGCACAGAGTGTAGTAGTATGCCATAAAGTAATAGGATTTGCCAATGTGTAATATAGATCCAGTGTTAATTAAGCTGATGAGGAATGTGCTAGGAAGGAGTTCCACAGGCTGTGATATCTGCCAGAACTATAGTATGTCTACTGAGAAACCTAACCCACAAGCAGCGTCAAAGACGATGACTGCCAAAGATTTAAAAATTATGTCAGGAGTTTGAGACTAAATGAGAGATCTGAAGTGATGTGAACATGAGGTCTCTTCTAGTTATTTTACTGTTCTTTACTACCATGGCAAACCTGCTGTTAAAAATACAGTTAAGCTAGTGAGCATCAAACCCAATAAACCCCTAGTGCTCCCCTTGCATTCTTCTGCGTCACTTCCCACTGCTCCTTTGGCCCACCGCAACCCAGGTGTGGTATCTCCAGGGTCATATTGGACTCTTAAATCCTGTCTCCAACCCAGACTAACAGGAAAGAGAAGGAAGGAGATACTTGTAGCAGTGGATTTCTGCAGAAGCTGTAACATGGTCCTGAACTACAACTAAAACATTATGTTGTCACATCTGTCTTACAGTTGCCTGGTCTTTATCTATTTAGGTTGTAGGATTTGACTCTGGGGAAGCTTTGTGTGAATGTTCAAGGTCAGCCAGGCCTTATATAGACTACAGCACTGGTTTCTCTTTTTTCATAACCCAGCTGAAAAATTACGGATGTTTTTTCTTTGCTTAACTGTACGCTAGGTCATAGGCTAAAGAAGGAATGAAATGTGTCCATCAGGTACTTCTATTCCCTCCCTTCCTGCCATTAGTTGTCCCCACGAGGACTCTTTTCTTCCTTTAGTCCTTGTATAGCTCAAAGTAGCTCCAGGTCATAGGAGAGGGCAACAGGAAATCCTGAAATAAGTTGCATACATGCAAAATCCTATGCCTGCTTTAAACACAGGACTTTATATAAAGAGATATAATAGAAAGCCTGCTAACTCCCTGGGTGGACCCAATTTCAACACATCTGTTTTTCTGCAAAGCAAATAAATTGTTAAGCATAAGTAAGTAATTTAATTTTGCCATCCTCTGCATCCCCCACTAAGGATGTGTGCAATTAATATTTCAGTTGTTAACTATCAAATGTATTTACAAAGTTTTCTAGTTTAGGAACATCAAAAAGATCTAGTACGAAGGTGTGTGACTTTTGTGTCCTGATGTAGTGTTAATTTCTTTTGTCTGATTCATTTGACAAATTAATCAATACTTTAAAAAGACATTTGCTAACTTTTATAATGAAAAATACAGTAAACCTTGTTCATAATTCTTACCTTTACATTTACCTTTATTCATTTATCCTAACTAGGTAGGTCAAAGTTAAATAACTGAAGGATGTTTTTTAGAAACAGAATGGTCATGGGGTCAGTTGTTTCTTTGATGCCCCCCCATTACTTTAGCAAGCATGTGAAAAGTAATGTTTCTACACCCAGGAGGACTTAACAGAAATATTTGCCTTTACTAACTTTATGACACCTCTTTTGGTCAGCACTCAGCCCCAAAAGTGGCATTTTTAGTGTTCTGCATTTGGCCAATCTCAAAGGAATGGCGTAGACTAAAACCTAGGTCTTGTAGCAGCCTTCTCTCTGGCTTGGTTGCTCAGCCCTTCTCCGGTGCTCCTGCATGGATGTCCTCAAGCCAATCAACAGCAAAAATCCCTACAACTCTTCACGACAGACCAACCAGCTTTGGTGCTATAGTGCATTGGCATGAAGCAACTCTTCCTACTGTGGTAGTTAGCTTCTTAAACCTGGCTCAGTGCATCTTTACACGCTACCACATGGTGCACTGTCTGCCGTAATAGGCCTAAATTTATGGTGGAGGAAACTTTTTTTTTGTAGCAGGATCAGAACGTGTTTTTGAATGTACCTCGAGGTCTTGTGGTTATAACAGTCCACCCATTTCAGTGAGATTTAATGAAACCTATAATGTTACTCTATACTGCCTTGAAGGGTTTTTTTTACTCTACAATTTGTATAATTGTTTTAGAGAATAGGGTTGAATAAATCATAATAGGAAATGTAACTAAAGCTATTATCCCAACAGTAGGCCAAGCACATTGCATTTTAAAACACCAGGGAATTCCATGTGGAGCATGTACACATGGTAAGAAGGATAAGAATGAACGTTTATAGTAAGGGGTTATAATTTTGTCATACACTTCCTAAACTGTTGTTTTTTGCAGATGTGAGATAATGATATCATCTCGTACTTGGATGCCACAAATTATTTGTTGTCATGCTGAATCAAAATCATTGATTTCTTTAGAATGACTGAAATTATTTTATCACTTTATAAGAAGTGTCTTAAAATTATTGTAGTGTTAGTTAAAGACAGAAGAGTTACTGCAGACCATTTAGAACTTCTGCAAAAATAAACAAACATGAAAGCTAAAAACAATTTCAAAACTTGGCCAGAATTTTCTGTAGTTTGGGGCCATTCTCAGGTTTATAATGAAAATGGAAAGTTTCTGAGCAGACATTTCTGCTTAGTACAAACCCTTTTTTTTTCCACCAAATGCACTTCATTTGAAAATTTCAGCCATCTTTAAAAGATCTGGTTTCAAAGTGTTACTTATTTGTCCCATCTACATGTATAGAAAGAAGGATATTACATTTTTGGCCATGTAGTTTTGCTGTCTGCCTGGCAATGTACAGGAATTGTTAAAAGCCTGTTGGATTTCCTCAGGAAAGAGAGCCAATATCCTCAACAGTATTGTGTATTTATTAAAAGACAGGACCAAAAATTGAGCTTCTGCATCATCCAAACTTTTAGTGTTGCAGGAGATCCCTCCTTTTCCTTTCTCTCTTTTTTTTTTTTTTTTTTTTTTTTTTGAGAAGAATATGCCATTAGCTATTTATTTTTCTACTCTTCATTTCTGGAGTTGCTTTGCAGAAGACAATTCAGGTTTTTTCCATCCTCAGTAGTGGCATTTACTTCATTCAGCACAGAATATAGGCATGCATTACCAGATCAGGTGCCTAGGAAGAAGCCTCCAGTTGCCTTAAATCAGTCTTTTGAAATTCTCCATAGGTGCAAGAGAATCACTGGGAAGCAAAAAAAAAAAAAGACAGCACCACTCTTTGAATCTCTCCCTTCCTCCATCACCCCCCTGGATGTGAGGTTTGCTGGTTTCTCCCATTTCCAGCCCAGACAAATGACTGTCACAGTCATTTTGGTAAGACATCTCCCAGGCAGGCTTTAGTCATGCATGGGAATGAGAGGAACAGAGCAAGCAAGGGCACTAAATGAGAAATGCATACTTAGGGGTGTCAGCACCCTCCCAGGAGCTGCTGTCACAAGGGAACAGCCCTCCTCCTCTTAACAAAGCACATTGTCACATATAGAAAATCCACCCCTACCCATCCAACCTCTTCGGGGAGGTATCCCCAAAGCAGCACTGATCTTCCTTTCCTCTTTCTCCGGTCTGGCTGCATAGTCCTCACAGCAGAGGGCCAGTTGCTCTCTTCAGCCTTTGAAGATCCACCTTTGGGTGATGCTTGGGGAAGACCAGGGCTGAAAAGGATAGGGCTACCCTACAGACCCTGAGGTGATGAAACGGTCCCTAACTGAGTTTTGGCAGCGGCGATGCTGTAGCCAAGCTGGTCCCTCGCTCTGCTCACTAACAGGAACAGCAGACATCTGGTGTGACGTTGTCCTTTGCTTGCTTTCTGCTTCAGCAGAGCTAAGGCAGAGCTTGCTGCCAGCCAGAAACCAGCCTGCAGCACATTGCAGTTACAGCTTTTCCCTTGCTTTGTCCACTTTATCCGTATGCTCATCTGTGTGTACCTCGGGAAAGCCGGCTGAAATCAAAGGTTCGCTATTTCTTCCTCCAGCCACAGTGTGCGTTAGGTACTCAAATTAAAGGACAGACCTGCTGTGAAATAGAAAGTGTTCCCCAACTTGCAGCAATTTCTCATAAAGATACTGTACCAATCAGTTCAATACCTGTGGCTTTCCAATGGTAAAAGCAAATGATATTTCACAGCTGCTAACCAAGTACATAAGGATGTATAAATTAAGCAAAATGGTCTTTATTCACCTTTTGCCTTTAACTGACTGGTTTGTGTGCATAGAAATACAAAGGGATTTTTTTTCTTCTTAAAGGCAGCCAATGAAAATACCTAGTTTTTGGCTCCAATACACACAAATTCTCCCAGTAATAAAAGAAAGTTAATTTTCTACTTAAAATTCAGTTTTCCATTTGAATTGAAATTTTTATTTGTACCAGAATCTCTCCTTGGTAACTAGTAAAGAAATGTGCCCAGTATGAAATCATAAGCCTGATGATATAACCCCCAAGACATATCTTTTAGTAAAAGTTGTTTTAATTTTTGGAGTAAGATTGAATTTTGAGTCACTTGTATTTCAGGAACCCTGTGTGCCCCTTGAAGAATATCAACTCAGGAACTGCTAGTGTAGATGGGAATTATTATTTCTGAATTCTTTCAAGGAAACCTATCCTAACAACAGGTGAAGACATGTCTTTTCCGTGGGGCAGTAACTGTATGTAGATTGGACTCATCAAGGAACTAATTTACAAATTTCGTTCCCTTCCGCTAGAAATCCCAGACACATGTCTATGCCCTTGCCTTCTCTAAAATAAAAGTATAGCTGGTAAATGACTTGAAAAACTCAGATGTATGACATGATTTGTCCTTGCCATCAGAGAAGGCAAACCCCAATATTACAGACACTAGCCATACTAGCCATACTGTGTAATATGCTGCGAAAAGGCACTTGGATGCTGCATTAGAGAGAGCTGCCTCTCTCATGTTCTGTGAAAGTAAGGCCAGGAGGTTGTTCAGTGTTTCTGCAGACCTTCTATAAGATACATATGAACTTTTCTCCTGAAAAGCAGACGAGCAGATAGTTATCTTTTCCTCCACCAACCTACATCATCCAGTTTTTTAGCCATTTTTATCTCTTATATATCTTAAAGCCACATCTCTGACCTTCACACAGCCACCAGCAGGTGAAGCAGGAGAAACATGCTTCTCTGGCATCTGGGGAGATCTGGAGAACTGCATCTCTGGTTTATGGTCTCTCCCCCCATATTCTGTACTGCACAGCTATATCACTTACGAAATCCCTGAGCTACACACTGCTGGAAGATAAGAAGGGGATGTGTCACCACATGCTAGTGCCTACCCTGTTTCTTATACTAACAGATACTATGAATCTCCAGGCTCATCCAGCATAACTGTTTTTATTTTAAGCTCAGTGCTGGACTGGGTCTTCAATCATCTTTAGGATTAAAACACCTGGAAACATCTAACTAAGATCATCAATTTGTAGGCAAAACTAAAACTGCAAATAAATGTTGCAAAACAATGAAAGGCACTTGTATTGTCGACCCCAGAGAAGCAAGAGAACAAACAAGTTTGTGCCCTACAGTACCTAATACATTGAAGGCTCTGATGAAGCTAGTGTGAATTGAAGGCTTGAATGTTGAAAATTAGTGTGCTTTAATGATTCAACGATACTTAGTGGATGGCAAGAGAATAGCTGCAAACTTCTGAAGTAGAGATGACAAAAATTGCAATGCTGAAAAATGAATGCAATACATATTAATCCAGCTCATGTCATCAAACTCAGTTACTTCTCAGCTGTCAGAAAGGCATCTAAATGGGATGTAAAATCTGGTAGGTTCCCTCTGAGGACATAAAGAGCTGGATTCTTTGCCGTCCCAAGATCTGCTCCACAGAGGGAGCCTGGCTGTAGCTGCCAAATTCTCAAGCAACCTGGCCTTGAATGTAAGTTAGAAAAGACTAACGAGCTCTTTAATTGATCGTGATTATTAAAGGACCTTCTTCAGTTGTTGATCAGTGTGGCATAGTGTCCCTCTCTTGTCTCCCTGAACAAATCACATTGTCTCTTCACCTGTTTTCTCTAACACAACATCTGTTATGCCAGGATGTTGTGTGGCAGTTGATATCTCAATGGCCTGTGTGGCTTTGAGGCCACTAAGGATGCTTCCATTTGTGAGTTGGCAGCAGGTGTTTCCAGAGCTTTCCTGCTAATCAGGCTGCTTGCCAGCAGGAATGTTCACTTTTGTCCATAGCTGTGATGGACAAGCTCTGTTTGGCTGCTTATTCATTTTTCATCTTATGTTCCTTGATAGGACTAGCTGGGCAAGGTGTACCCCTCTAGAAAGCAGGAGGAGATTCCTGTTTCCCAGAGGATAAGTTTGCTCATAGAAGTGGAGTTTCTGTGGCACAAGAGAGTTGAGAGAGTTTCAGCTCAGAGCAGGGAGCCCACAGCTCATGCATAGACTGAGAAACTATTTAGAGGAACAAAGAGCAGAAATCTGGGACTCTGAGATGATCGGGATAAAATACTGCAGGGCCAGAAGGGAATGCTTGGCATTTATTGCAACTCAGAAGTATTCTGTACTGTCTGAAAACAATCCCAGGAGCAACAATGTACTTGCAAGAATAAAGTGAGCAGGAGTCATCTTGGCTGTAACAGAAAGACGTTAGCATAGCCATGTTGAGCCAAAGGTTCATTTTGCTCCATATCTCATCTCTATCAGTGAGCCTCCTACATCACAGGTGCAAAGTTGCAGTAAAAATGAAAGACTGTATCAAAAGTATTTTGAAAATCAAAGGATTTATCAATCACGTCATCCTTTTCCATGTTTTTATTGACTTCTGGAAAGAACCGTAAAAGATTTGCAGCGAAGGGCTTCCCTTTACAAAAAAACATCCTGACTTCTTCAGCAAAAAAACCAAGTTGACTCTTGCCAGTTAAATCAGATGTACCCGTCCTGGTTTCAGCTGGGATAGAGTTAATTGTCTTCCTAGTAACTGGTACGTATGAGAAGAATGTTGATAACGTTGATGTTTTCAGTTGTTGCTAAGTAGCGTTTAGTCTAAAGTCAAGGATTTTTCAGCTTCTCATGCCCAGCCAGCAAGAAAGCTGGAGGGGCACAAGAAGCTGGCACAGGACAGAGCCAGGGCAGCTGACCCAAAGTGGCCAACGGGGTATTCCATACCATGGGATGTCCCATCTAGTATAGGAAGCGGGGAGCGGGGGGAGGAATCGCCGCTTGGGGACTAGCTGGGTGTTGGTTGGCAGGTGGTGAGCAATTGCCCTGCGCATCGTTTGTACATTCCAATCCCTTTATTATTGCTGTTGTCATTTTATTAGTGTTATCATTTTCATTATTAGTTTCTTCTTTTCTGTTCTATTAAACCATTCTTATCTCAACCCACGAGTTTTACTTCTTTTCCTGATTTTCTCCCCCATCCCACTGGGGCGGGGGGGGGGGGGGCGCGGAGTGAGTGAGTGGCTGCATGGTGCTTAGTTGCTGGCTGGGGTTAAACCACAACAGTACCACATGTCCATTAATTCCATTCTTTATTATAGTTTCTACTAATTTGCTCTATATAACTATTAGGCTTCATAGGCCTGTTGAATCCCCATAACTGCTCTGGAAACATTTTTTTAAAATAGACATCTTGATGTCACCCCTGAGTCCTCAGGTATAGAGGCAATTTAAGTAAGAGGGTATACACCATGATTAGTAATTCAGCTATTTCATCCTTGCCTTCCTTTGTATCTCATAAGTGAATATGCTCTGGTCCTGGTGATATGTGACTGTTCATTTTTTCAGTCAGTTCCAGCATCCCTTCAGCATCACTTCTGATGAGTCCCCCACAGAGAATGATTTTCCGATAGGAATATCCCTCATTTCTTCTGCAGTGAACACTGATGCGGCAAAAGTCTCTACCACCTCTGGAACTGCTGTGTTCTCTGATCATGTCTTCCATATCCTGATCATCAGTAGACCCTACAAATTTTTTGACAGGCCTTTTGTTTCTGATGAGTATTAATAAATACTTATCAGTAGTTTTGATTACTTTTGCTACTTGCTCTTCAATGTCCTTGTTGCCGTTTCTTTTGTTTCTAAACATATGAAGGGTGTATATATCTACCTATTTATATTATTTCCCATCCAGTCTTTTCCAGGTTCTTCTATTTTAAAGCTACTGTTTTAGTCCATATTCCATTAAAACCTAGTTTATTTGAGTTTTAACTCATTTCAGTCTTTGAGCAATCACTACTGGAGAAGGTCCAGGCAAAGCCTTCTTGGAGCACTGGCCAATTTAAGGTCCCTTCACAATGCTGTTCTTCCTCTTCATCCTATTGAAGGGTCTAATTCGATTTCTCACTTCTCCCATGCAGGACTCATCAGCAGCCCACCATCTGCACAGATCAGAAGGAAAAAATATGTTTCTAAGGTGCTTCAGGAATGTGTTTAACTTCAGCAGTTCCCAGGTAATAGAGAATGCTTCCAGAATTACTCTGGCAAAACAGTTTATGCTTAGTTAATCATTAGCTTTTGTTTTCAAATTCTCAAGTAAATATTTATTTGATGCTCTTGAGTACCTGGGTTTTTTTCAGATACTGTATGCTTCTTGTCATTGATTCTTCCACCCACCAGCGTAAATCTCAAGACAGAACATCTGTTACTAAGTTCTCTGTGTGTGAGCCCGGACTTTCTTTTGAAGAAACCACACGGGACTCTGCTGTCCAGTTGTTCTTGGTATCCATGCAGCATTTAGAAAGCCTTAAGGTCTCACTGCTTTAAACGAATACACCAAAACTACTTCACATCTGGGAGACTAAAAGCTTACTGCATGAAACAAGCAAATACTGAAGACCTGAATTAGAGTACATTATTAACAGGGGACAAGTTCCAGACTGCATCCACCTTGAAGCCAGTAGCTCTAATCTTCCAAAGGGGCAAACCTTTTGTGAGATAAAGCCTGAAAATCACGTGGCTCATCTCTATTCTGCAGTGGCCTCTCATGATGGCTGTCCTACAAAACGGTTAAGTTGTGGAGACTTGTGAATGTGTGAGCTCAAATGAAATGACATTTTTGAAGCAGTTCTTGGAAACAAAATTAAGCATGAGCCTCAAAATTTTCATGTCCAAATGTAGCATTCATTTTAAATGGTTTAGTTTTCCTTCAGTCATTTATTTATGTATACACAAGCCACCCTCACTCATCCTATACATGCAGACATAAACACATTAATTAATTGTTTTCTCCAACGGCCTTAAAAAGGAAAGCATGAGAGAGATTTTCTGCTTCTAAATACTTGGTAGCTGCTACTATAGGGATGTGTGGAGAACACCTAGAAGCTAAATTTAGACGGCAGTACTAGGAAAAAGAAGTGTAGAAAGACAGACCTGGAAAATAGATTCTGGGTCACTGAGTCCCAGCACCTTCACCAATTGCACCACAAGATCCCTTCCTAAATATATCAAGAACCCCATTCACAGCAAGTGTGTTTTATTTGCCCTTGGTACTCCTTCTAAAAGCCTATTCAATACTGTGTTATAAACATTCTTCAAATTTCCAGTCAAATTTAATTAACGTCCAGTTTAAACCAGTCTGGTTTTGTGGTAGCTTTGTCCTCTGCACAGACAACTCTTTTCTACCCTCAGTGATATATTTATAGACAGCAGCTGTTCTCAGCCGAGGCTGAGCTCAACAGTCTCTTCTGGTCGTATTGGTCAATCCCCAGCTCTTGCCGTTCCTTTCCCTCCGCACCTCTCGCGGCTCGATTGCCTCTCTGGGTGACTGTATGCAACTGAGTGGTTGGGGTTGTGGGGACACTGCAAATTAACAAGACCTTGCATTGCCCATTCATGGATTGTTTTTCCGAGCAACTGTGTTTTACCGGCAACAGTAATCAGTTACAGATCCACTGTTACACTGTGGTCTGGTCCTTCTCCTCAGTCATATCCCATGGATGAGCTCCTGACCTTTAAAATCTGAGTCCTCAAAAGAACAAATTTGCATGCCGTTTAATTGAACTCCATCTCATTTCACCTCCTATTAATCAGTTCACTTCCTCATGTCTTATTTTCTTTTATGCAGATCTTATTTTATGACATCTTGAGCATTTGCAACATGAGGGGCTTCCTCAGCACATTTCTATTTTTTGTGCCAAGATCATTACTGAAAATATTAAACAAGGTCGATCTGGCAAAATACCCAAGAACTCCAGTAATCTCCCTCCATCCAGCCAAATACTTTCCCTTTCTACTTTTCCTACTGCAATCTCCCCTCTAACCAACTTCCTACCCAGATTACAGTTCCTGCACTTTAATTCCCAACTTTTCTGCCTAACTAAATTCCTATGTGACACTGCTTTGTTGAAGTCCAGATAGATGGTTTCACTCCCCTTTCAGTTGTCTAGAAAATCAATTATCATATTAAAGAAAGTTATCCACTTTTTTTCTGATAGAATCTATGTTTGGTAAAGCCCTTTTACATCTTTCCCATTTACCATGATATTCAAAATAGAAAATTCCTTTAGGAGCGGGGTGAGAAGCTCTGCATTCCTGAAGAGCAAGTCAAAACTGGTGAGCAAAAATGGTGATGTAGACTAGGGAGAAAACTGTGTGCAAGTCTTCATTGTTTCATCTCTTACATGAATGCGTACACAACACTCCGCTTCGACATTATTTTTGAGCCAATTTAAGTGGAAATTCCAAAGAGAACCAAACTTGTTAACAGCAAATACACAGAGGGAGGGGAGATCCACTCCAAGAGTGTTACAAGAGAGATTGCCCCTGTTGCTAAGAGCTGCTCTTGTCAAGGGTATAGAGCTTTGCAAAGCACATCCCTTCCTGTGACAGGAACAGATATACGTCCCCAAATCTCCTGAAGAATAGAAAGAAATTACATCTGATCTAGGGGGACACATTATATACTCACTGCTCACTGACATGCATTTTGAAAAGAATGAGTATAGAAGTTTAAATAAAAACAGGCAAGTAGATACAGAGTCTGGTATGTTAGAGCAAGACTCTTGATTTGAATTCCTAAGTTCTACAGCAATACAAATTATTATTCTCATCATTAATAATAATAATAATAATAATAGTATCATAAACACTTCTATAGCAAAGCACAAAATTAAAGATAAAAGTCATCTTTGTCTCATAGCAAGCTGCAACATTAAGTGGGGAATATGGAAAATGCCTCAAAGACCCAGTAAAGGCCTTCAAGGCATATATCTTGGGTAATTTGTGTTTGAGAAGCCAATATTTCTTTAAAGAAATGAAGCCAAGTTATCTCTGGGGGATAATAAGCTAGTGGTGAAGTATATTTCCTTTCTGCACCAGCAGAGGTAGTTGCTCATGGTAGGAAGAGCAAGCACTGCCTACCCTCATCTGTGTCAGATACAGAGTAGTCTTTATCCACTGTTCTAATCAGACCTCAGGCATATTTTTACATGTTTCTTATGCATACCCACTTACAGATGTCAGCAGCTTCCACTCCAGAGAAAATGTTTTTCTTTCTGCTGCAATGTGAATACAGTTCTGCCCTGACATCTATAAGCCACTATTGGTTTCCATATGTATTTTATTTGCAGCATTATGCTAGCATTAGAAACTAAATGACCCCTCTTGGAATTTCAAATAAATAAATTCCCATCTTGTTTATCTAATCCCTCTCAGAAAAAAAAACCAAAAACAAACAAAAAAAACCCGCAACCTTATTTTCAAAGAAATGTTGTATTCTTAGCAGCAGACCTCTGTTACTTCAGATGAGCTGCACCTCTCATCTCACAGAGGTCAGTGAGGTGCAGTGCAATGACAATGGATGACTCTTTGATATTATTTTTTGAGTATCGTCAGCCCACAGCAGCCAAGCAGCAAGGCTGCTCAGAGCAGCATTCTGCACTGGGTAAAACATTGTCATGGCAACCAAACAAATGGGTCATCCCACTCCTGCTCGGTTTCATTGTTGCATAGTGTATAAGAGAAATCACAGCACGAGCGTGAATGTGTCTTTGAGCTTCTGCGAGACTGAGCCAAGTTCCCTTCCTAATCTGCCCTTGGGCACGGTACCTCTTGGGGAGCTCAGGAACACGCAGATGCTTAGCTCTATGAACTCAGAGGGTGAAGACAAGGGCTTTGGAGTGAAAGCAGCTGCCAGGAACCAGCGATGATGATCTCTTCTACAAGAAATCATTGGATTGTAGAGGGAAACACACTACTAAAGCAAAGGCAATAAAGTGGGAATGGCTGAGCCACGTGCTGGTGGTGGAGTAACTGGAAAATGAGGTGATGTAGTGAGACAAGTGGATGAGGGAGTCCTCTGAGGAGTGTGAAGCTCTGTGTCTGCTGAGCACTGATTTCTTCTGACTTCTTCTGTCCTGTGCTTTTCTCACTGTTCCAGTCCTGTTCTCCTTTGTCATGTTTTTTTTATTCCCATTCTTTCCTCCTTTCCTCCTTCCCATTCTTTTGTGTATTCTGTAATAATCCTCTGCTGACACTTCATCTTCTACTCCTGTGGTCCTATTAGCTCACACCCACCCTGCCACTCTCCATAGTTTCTGGTAGGACTGCTTCAGCATCACCTATCCTTTACATTGCAAGACACTTTCTGTGATGAGGCCTTGTTTTCAGACAGATGAGAACTTAATCAATTTTATAGCTACTCCAGCTGGAGTTGTGTATGCCAGACATCTGCATGAAGAAGGTATTTTCCTTAAGTTTATGTAATTATTGTCAGCCAAAGTTCCTAAAACATTGCCAAGACTCAGGATAGGGTTGACACAGAGCTGGGCCAAAATTATGGTAATCTTAAAAAAAAAATTTAGACAAATTTCCCATACTTTACCCTATCCCCATGGTACAGAGCAGGGATATGCAGTTTATCATGACATGCTGCAGTTTCCTTCAGGGCATGCCTCCTGTTTTCCTTATTAATATCTGCTCTTTTCCAAATAAGATATAAGCCCCTGAAAAATTGCCATTTCCACAGCTCGGCGGAGAATTCTTAGTGTTTACCAGATAAGACCCAACACATTTTGTTCATGCCATGCATGCTGCAGGCCAGAGACTGAAATGCAGTGTCCCCCAAGGGGAGGATGAGACAGTAGTCTGAAAAAGGTAAGCAGACTCTTGAGATGGGAGCTGGATCAAGAGGAAGACCAAGGCTACTAGACAAGAAGATGAGTTTAAGATGATCAGCAGAGTCATAGAATCATAGAATGGTTTGAGTTGGAAGGGACTTAAAGATCATCTAGTTCCAACTCCCCTGCCATGGGCGGGGACACCTTCCACTAGACCAGGTTGCCCAAAGCCCCATCCAACCTGGCCTTGGACACTTCCAGGGATGGGGCATCCACAACTTCCCTGGGCAACCTGTTCCAGTGCCTCACTACCCTCACAGTAAAGAGTTTTTTCCTAATATCTAATCTAAATCTACCCTCTTTCAGTTTACAACCATTATCCCTGTCACTGCAGTCCCTGATAAAAAGTCCTTCCTGTCATGGTTTAACCCCAGCTGGCAACTAAGCACCACGTAGCTGCTCACTCACCTCCCTCACAGCGGGATGGGGAAGAGACAGGAGGGTAAGTGAGAAAACTTGTGGGCTGAAATAAAGACAGGTTAATAGGTAAAGCAAAAGCCACACAAGCAAGCAAAGCAAAACAAGGAATTCTTTCGCTACTTCCCATCAGCGGCAGGTGTTCAGCCATCTCCAGGAAAGCAGGGCTCCATAACGTGTAATGGTGACTTGGGAAGACAAACGCCTTCACTCCGAACGTTCTCCCCTTCCTACTTCTTCCCCAGCTTTATATGCTGACCATGATGCCATATCATCTGGAATGTCCCAGCTGTGTCCCCTCCCAACCCCTTGTGCACCCCCAGCCTGCTCTCTGGTGGGGTGGGATGAGAAGCAGAAAAGGCCTTGGCTCTGTGCAAGCACTGCTCAGCAGTAGTGAAAACATCTTGGCGTTATCAACACTGTTTCCAGCACAAATCCAAAATGTAGCCCCTTACTTGCTACTATGAAGAAAAATAACTCTATCCCAGCCAAAACCAGCACACCTTCCCATCTTTCCTGTGGGAAGAAGAAGACTTAAAGCCAGTGATTAGCTGTTTTCAGAGACCAGATCTAATGTGTGAGCAAATGAGAAGAGACAAGAAGGGTTCTGGATTTTATAATGGGGAAGAACTGGGACTGGACAGGCAAGCAGATTGTGGGGACGAAGCCTGTAATGAAAATGTACTGGGTGCAGCTTTGCAGATGAAGAACCACTTCAGTGAGAACAGGGAAGCACAGGAGACAGCCATGGGGAGAGAGAGGAGATGCAGTAAATTAAGTCGCAGCTTCCCAGAGAGCAGTGGTGAAGTGGGAGGAAAAGAAGGAGCAGGACAGATTGCATGAGGACTAGGAAAGGAGATAGTGGGACTGATTGGAAAGGAGGACTGGTGTGAGAAATCCAAGAAAGGGTAACAGAGACTGAGACAGGACCAAGAGCTATAAAATACTCTAATGAGGAAATGCTGGAAACATGGGGCAGAAGGGATTGATCGTACAGAGAAACAGCAGGAGCTATGCCTGGAACAGAATTAAAAATTCATAGGTTTTACTATTCATCTTCTGTCAGCAAATATGTGTAAAACTCCTCAGCAAAGGGTCTCATTGCCCCACTAAGAAGGACAACTTGCCATGGCCAGCAGTTACTTCACCAGCTCAAACTGCAGAGCTCTGTGCAGTACCTTTAGATGTTGCCAACACCAGCAAGCACAGGAAGACACCAGGATGATGCCACGTTATGGGATATTCTGCTCCTGTTTCCTATTTAAAAACAAACAAACCATCCAAAAAAAAAAGCAGAATATTACCTGCACACTGCTTTTAAAACAACACAAGGCTCGCAAAGCATCAGAAATGCACTTCTCTGTACAATCCTTTCTCAGCTGGCTTGTATGACTTTATTACAGTGGAAAGTTTACTTAAAGGTCACACACTTTTATTGTGACAGGAATCGGGGCTCAGTTTTATGGAACAGCCTGTTGTGAAAATGAGCTATGGCTGTGCTGTGAAAGGTCCACAGGCCCACAGGTCAGAAGGTGTGCACAGATGGAAGCAGGAGGAGAAAGTCTGATCTCTGCATTAAAGCTTCTGCAGCATTATCTTCTGCCCTGCCTCTCTCCATGATGTTGTCTACGATGTTAGGCAAGTCACTAGAGCCAGACTATTCATGTGTGGCAATTACGTTCTACTCATTATCTGAGTCTCTCACTTGAGCCTGAATTGATAAGGTATTGCGCTTTCACCATTGCCTTTCATGTCTTTGAGAGCTGTGCTTTGAAAGTCTAATGTGCTAAATGCACTGAAAAAAACGTCTTCCATTGGCAACTCAGAACAAACAAGAACTGTACTTTAATTTCTGTTGTTCCTCAGTCCTCCAGGTATAAAATGGATGTACGAGTACTGCCTTGTGTTACAGAGATATTCTGAAAATATGTTCATTTCTATTTGTGTAGCTGTTGGATGTTTGTGCAAACAGCATGAAGAGTCTCAGAGAAAGTTCAATAACTCTGTCTTGGAACAGGTTTTAAAAAGTGCAGGGGATAAGGCACAAGAGCCACATGAGTAAAAAAAATACTGAAAAGCTGTTTAAAAGGTGAGTACTCAATCAGGTAGATGTACCATGAAAAAACACAGCATATAATGATGAGATTGCAGATGGAATTAGAAAGCATAATCACAAAAAGCCAAATTAAGTTTGCATAAAGATCTTAATTGTTGCATTTCCTATCTGTTGAGGGCTTGACTTTTCAGCCTCAAAAATAATTTAATAATATAACATTGCACAGGTTTTGTACATACTCATACTTTCCCCAATAGACACAAACAAATGTTGAAAAAATAAGAGAACCCCATCCTTCAGAGCCATGGGGACAGTGTACTCTTTTCTAGATCATCATGGTCATGTTATTTGGGTGTGGTTGTATCCTAGCCTGTTGTTCTGCTTTCATTTTTATGTTCTTTCACATTCTTTCTGAGTAAAACTGTACCTTTCTATCTATTTATACAGTGCCCTGTCCAGTCAGATTACAGTCCTGATAGCAGTTGAGAGACATTTAATGCAACACAAATATTAAATCATCTTGGTATTGTCAAAATGACTGGGACCCCATCACAGGGACTGGTATTTTAGAACTGCAATATAAAAAAGCAGTCCTTGACCTAAGGAATTTATAAATTTAAAATGACACAGCCATATAACTAAGACACAGACATAAGCAGATGAAATAATAATAAAATACAGTAGTCATATCAGCAAAAAATGAGTAGTTTCCTGCATTTATGCAAACATAATTGAGAGCATCGTTGTATCTTTTGTATCAGACCTGGTTGCCATTGCTTACCAGAGCTGCAGTTAAAGGGATAGCTTTTTATTCTGCTTCTTGTCACTAGAGGCTTTTACCCATAGTAAGCAGAATGCAAGCCAGTGATCATGTAATATATGATAGATTCTTTGTTCTGTTTCCATTTCCCAAAACCCTGTTGTGTCCACTGTGTAGCACCATCTAAAAAATTAATTTTGTAAGGTATAAAAAAAGGGGGAGAATAGATCAAAATCTATATGATAGTAATGGTGAACATTACTAAATCAGAAAACTGAGTTATTCAATGTTACTGCATTATGCAAGAGAGCACAACTCAAAAGATTTATGACACATTTCTGTTTGAAGATGGGAAGGGAATAGCGGGAAAATCACACTTTTTAACAAAATGCCTAAGGGGTATTGCACTTGGAAGAGAAATATCAGATTTGTGCATGTGTTCAACATTGACAAACAATATGTAGATGAAATGTTTAATTAGTTTATAGAAGACCTGCAAGCGTGAACAATTTATAGCTAGCATAATTCAGGGTAGCAGCGAAAAAGGTGATAAAAGACAAACACGAAAAAATGACTATTTCAAGAATGTAAGCACATAAACCTTCCAGCAGAAGATCCATAGTTCATACTAGTTTGGCAAACTGAAAATGTGCTCACTTCTGACACAAAGAACCAGTATTTCCCTTGCTAATAGCCATCAGGATTGGAAATTCAAAATGCAAGGGAACTCTGTATTCAGTTCCAGTTTTTAACATGACCTGTACTGAATAGCTCCTTTTCTTTTTTTCCTCTCTAATTTCTTTCTTCCTCTTTCCAAGACTGTGGTTCACTCCAAAGGTGGCAATATAGTAAGAAGAAGAAACAGGGATGCAGCAGACCTGACCATGCGTACCTGACTTTGCCACAAGTGTGAGTTTGAACTAGTTATTTTCCTTCTCTATGCCTCGGCTTTTCTCTTCGTGAAATGCAGCCAACAACAAACTAGTGCAAATGCAGGATCTCAGCATACTCCGCAGTGAGTGAAAAAACTCATTCTTGCATGTCAAGTTATTTGTCCTTATTTGGTTTGCAAAAAGCTTATCAGTTAGATCTGATTCGGGGAAGAGCAAGTCACAGCCAATTTGGTCTTGCCTCAGCCACCTACTTAATTTTCACCACTAAGGAATGGAGGTGTTTCAGGCACAACAACAACAATGACATACCTGCTTAATTAATTTCTAGTTTTAATCTCAAACTGTGCTTTATAGAATCATTCCTATCACTGAGCGTTCTACATTAATATGTATTAAGTACTCGATCAACTTATTGAAGTAGTTAATTTGTTTCATTGGAAATTTTTCACTGAAAATTGTCTTTCCAAAGTTATAGAATATTTTAGGACTGACACAGGAATTACAGGACAAAAAGTTGTGCCTTTTGTTATGTGAGAATTCAGGCTTCCTGACTGCAAGTATTTACCAGTATTAACAATTAAATATATTATCATGGTACCATTATTGAACATTTGTTCTTCACTTGTAAATTCTTTCATTTCAAGATAAGGCTAGAAAGAAAAAAGATTTCCTGGGAAATGCAGAACTGAGACATAAACTAAACCAAGGGCTAACAGGTTGTATATCTTTGTGAAAATTCCTTTCTCAATATTACATGTGTATAAAGGGTTGATATTTTGCCAATCTCCATTTTTCTTGTTCTTGGTGCTAGACTGATGAAAAGAGCTTCTGGCTATGGCAAACAGGACTGCTTCTGGCATGCTCACCTTTATTGTTCCCATCAGAAGTTCCTTCTGGTTTGGGTTCTTTTTATTTCTCAAATAATTATTTTCATGGCACCAATTGTTATAAAATATTATCTTCACATTTACAAGTGGAACAATACTCTTGAGGCAGTTTCTTCATGTGTCTCTTACCCAGGAGGTAAAAATGCATTGAGAGAGAAGAGTAGAAAATTCATCAAAACTGATAATTTTCGACTGATGGCTATATAATATCCTGTAACAAAATAAAGATTAAATAGACCCAGACAAAATGCAAGGTAAACATAATAATGCAAATAGAACTTAGTTTAGGTTCCATTTTATAGTTTAACATTATCATTTAAAAAAGCAATGAAAACCATAATGATAAGAGACCACATTAAAAAAATAGCAGCAGAGAAACTAATTAGAAACAGTATGGAAAAGGAAAGACTTGTACAGCATACCAATATTTATAATGCAAGAGGGGGGAACCAAAAAAGAAACTATGAATTGGGACTACAACAGAGTTAAGCTAACCTGATTTCTAATATTAGTAGAGGTATATAAAAAAACAGGAATTCAAGCAAATAAACATATATATTGGAAAAAATAAACAACAAACAAACAACTAAACAACACAAAGTGAGTAGAGGAAAGTTCTGGTTTCTTTGTCAGAAGACAAAGTAAAAACACCAGAAACTTTTTGCATACAACAGGAAACAGCAGACAATAAATACCCGTATGTCAGTGTGTATAAATAACAATAATGGAACTGTTAGGAGCTGTACACAATGGAAGTAAACGCAGCATATTTCCTTTAAAATGGCACAAAACCAGAGAAAGCACTAAGAGTGAAAATAACAGCTTACTTCTGTAGTTAGCAAAAAAATCCAGCTGATATTAAGACAAAAATCAAAAATTGAATACCAGCTAGAGTTCTGACAGTAGTAATGAGTCTAGAAAGGTGTGCTGATTGTTTTTGACTTATTTTTTGCCAAACACCAACTTCTCCCTGGGGTATTGCAAGCACCCAAAGCCTCCATCATGGTCAGTTCAAAGCTTTAAAAACAGCAGGCACCTCTAAGTGTCAGAGTTCAGGTTGAAACTGTTAGTATCAGAAGATGCTAGAGGTTCCAGAGTGTAAAGTTTTGTAAGTTGTCAGAGTACCTCTATTTTGTACTGATAAATGATATTTTTTTAAAAGATTTCTTCATGCATTTATTTTTTCTGTTATGTACTTCCCCTATATCTGTTTGTTTTCCTGTATCCATATTTAGATATCATATAGAGAGATATATATTATTATATATAAGTAGATTCTACACACACTCAGAAATACACGACAATGCTTTCTCTTTCTGGATTATCCATAAGTGGACAATTTTCCAAAAAACCTGAACAGTGGTTCAATGCTGAATTTCCCCTCTCTTAGACACGTAATCTTCGATGGCTCACTATCATTTCAAACTCCATGTGGTTAAAACTAAGCTGTTCATTTTGATCTATGTCTGTCTCACAGCAAACAGCCCATTTTTCTTTATAAATATCTCTTTCAGCCAGAAGACAGAATAATTTATTCTGTCAATTCAGAAAACCATAAGAACCTAGTGCCTTAATAGAGAGACTGGTTTTCCCTCTCTTGCTTTCTCTCCTGTGTACACACAGGCAGCCCCTGCCCTGAAATGAAGTCTCAGATCTAGTTATGTTTTATACAGGAAGTAAAATTACTTTACTAGCCTCAGGAAAGTACTTAAAAATGTATTTTAAAATGTAATATCGCTAACACAGTAACAAAAATGTCCTGTTTACTGGCTGACTATTAAGAATCTAGGTGCATATTCACTGCACCAAATCTTTCACACTGCAGGAAAATAAAACATTACAGGGTGGTGTGAATTACAAACTGAAAATTATCTTCATCTCCAAGTAGGTAAAGCGTGTTGGATGTGTTGGACATATTATGACACAAACTTCCTAGCTAATATTAACATCTGTCAGACTGTCAAACACCTTTTAAAAATCCCTAGGATACAAGCTTTTTTAACATCAGTTTGCAAAGGAAAGTTTTCCTGACCAAAAGGTATTGCAGGACCATAAATGATGGCTTTGAAAGGGACATCTTGGATGATCTAATCCAAACACCTGCTTCAAGCAATGATGGTTTTATATTAGTCTTCCCTTAAGTGTACTTAACCTTTCCTTGAAGACATCTAATTATTTTACCTCTACTCTGGTGGCAAACTGTCATACTCTCTGATCAACCTCAGTGTTAAAGAAAATGTCTATATATCCAGGCTAAATTAATCTTTCTTCCAACTAGAGTTCTAGCCATTACTTCTGCCCACTACAAATTTTTGCACTTCTGTCTTTCCTGTGGTCCCACATTATGATGGATATAACTTTTAGCATTTCGCGCTCTTTAGAATAAAAAAGTCCTTCCACAATCCTCACACTGTCTTTCAATGAACGTGTCTTCATTTTTCTATACTTCAAGTACAGACAGCCCAGCACTATATAATATGATAGTGATACCTTTCCAGCTCTTTGAAAAATGTCTTTCCTTAGATTTCTTTAAATACATATGTATTCTTTTTGTAACATCTTCAGATAAGATCTCATTTTTGTTTGCATTAGTGACAGAATTGTATTTCCTGAATATATTTTATTTTACTTTATGCTTATACTACATGTACTTCTCCTCGTTTCTCATCTTTTGTGCTGTGAATAGCAAGATGAGAAAAAAATCTATTAGAAGAATAAGGGGTTTTGTTGTTGTCTTGATTTGCTTTTTATGTAGTAGTTTCTCGACCCTGTATTTTAATCGCTAGGTGCATGCATCTATCAGTGGAATAACTTTGAATGTAGAATCTTACTGAATATTTCAAATTCCTACATTTAGGGCTTTTTTTTTACAAAATCAAAGAAGGGCTGGGCTATGATCTCAGAAATGGCAAAATCTCTGACTTTCATAACATTGAGAAAGGTTAAATTTGCATTCATTTTTTAATCAAGACTGCTACAGTCAGTGGAAAGCTGCCCTAGTGATGGAAGTTTTGCCTCAGTCTTCAGAGCAGCCAAGATTCCATGTAATGTATTTTCTAAAACAGCTGGCAGAATTCTCTGTGCTATAGTAATTGGGTGATAGATAGCACTGAGCTAGTGCTTTGTCAATAGTTAGAGAGGGAGGTTATGAGGATTTTCAGTGCTAGGCAAGGGAATGGGTTTGGCTTTAACTCCTGTAAATTACTGCTGTATATTTTAGCTCTACACATTCGGGCTACTGTTCCAATGGGAAAAAACTACTGTGACAAAAAAAATATTTTGGCAATCTCTAGCTAACTGTTGATAGCTGCTATTTCTGTGTGCAGTGAAATCTGTTCTGTGCAGAAGAACTTTCTGGTTTATGTGCCCTGATACAGAAGGTGCAGGACGAGAAGCCTGTCTCCCCACTCACCTGTTGCCTTTTGTGAAGGCAGAAACATGTTATTGAAGTGGGTACGATGACAGCAGAAATAATTTCATGTTTTTTCTTGTCAGTCATCTGCCAGCACAGTATACTGAATCAGCTCGCTGAAGAGCCAGAGGTAACGCATTACAGCTGGCATGGGGGGAGAAATGCAACTGTGCAACTGGGACATGGTGTGGAGGTTAGGAGAAAAGGAGAGCGAGGATGCTCTCCTCAACCCCGACAAGCTTGTAGGCTGGCTCAGCCCATCTTGTTCAGTCACCCATGAGGATGGGACAGCCTAACATAAAAAGCGTAAAATAGTTCCTTAAGGCTCCAGCTGCATCTGATGAGCTTTTCTCTAATGGACAATGCTACTCAAAGAGTACAGTACGGAGCACAAACTTGTAAACCTAGTTAACAGATCCTAAAACTTTGTGCCTTTGTATATCCAAGGCTGATGAGATCCCTTCAAGGGATAAAGGATAAACCTCTCCACTGATAACGTTAGAGTTTCAGATACTCTCATTCGCAAAGTATTGCTGCTTTGCAAGGGAGATGGCACTGCCCTGTAATCGGTACTTTTTTATTTCTCTTTGTAATATGTCTAAGGATAGCCCAAATTAATCACAGTTATTTCTTCCTCTCGTGAGGGGTTTCACACATGGTTTCTATGTGACTCTGCTGTTAGCCTCAGATTTTTAGCTACTAGCAGTTTGCGGGGACTTGTAGGAGCTGTTATATTGATGACTTGCTTTGCGTTTCTTGTCACTTATGCAGATTCTCCATCTCCAGATTCTTGCAACAATGAAATCAAAATTTGGTTGAACTTCTCTGCAGTCAAAAGGTGTTATATTAGCAGGCAAACAGGCACTTGAGAGTACAAATACTCCCAGCCAGGACAGAACTTCAACGATTCCTTGCTGCTTCTGGATTTCCAGACTTTGCAAAGTTGCTTGCACGCTGCTGTCCAGAAGGTCGAAGCACTCTGTTTCTACATTCAATGTACAAAAGGAAGTTTTTACCAAGCTTAAATTCTCAACCTCAGTCTGTTTTTTCCAGTAGCTCAGTCTTTGAACATGTTCATTATTCCTGCCTAAGAATGCAGGATTGCTGTGTGCCATTTTCTTGGAACAAATGAAATAACAGTATCTCAGTTTCTGGACAAGGATCCCTGAAGACTTTTTTCTGGATTCAGTTGTTGTAGTCAGTGTCTTTGATGACCTGATGCCCCTGATTCCTGTAACAAGTTCCAAAGTAAATCTCCCAGGGTCCCAAGGTTTCCATGAAACTGTTTCCCAAGAAAGGTAGACTGTTGGGAGCTCAGTAGACCAGCACTCCTCAGTCTGTACTTACCACTCAAGTATTTTTAGGTGAAGAAATTGGTACAATCATTAACACCTTGGATGATCTCCATACACAGACAACCATTACAGGAGGTTTTTTAATTTCCAATTTCTAATGCAAAGACATCGGGGCGGGGGGGGGGGCACAAACCCAAATTAAAAAAATTAAGTCTATTCTCAGTAGAAATCACTGAGATCTGCCAGAACATATTTACTGTAATTTTCAAGGACTATTGTGAAGACTATGGAGATTTGGATCAGAGCGGTTTTGGCAGCAAACAAGGTAAGTAAAAATGATTTGCAGTTTGGTTTGTTCAGGTGGAAGGAGGCGAGAGAGGAGAATTAGTCTGGATTTACAGAACACTGGGGTTTCTGTTTTGAAATTATTTTTGGATTAGTATCTGGGCAGATTCAGTTCCAACAGATTCTGGTTATGTTGGATAGACTCCACTCTAACAAAAAGGATTCTGACCTCTTGGAAATAAAATTAGCAGGGTTTGTTTAGATGACTCTTGAAGTAAGTACAGGAGATGAGAAAATGGAGATTTGTCCTAATTCCAGCAATCCAAGAGGCACCCCTGAGACACAGAAGATTAAAAAGCGGAGTTGTTCTAAAAAATAGGTTATTTTTGCCTAACAGTGTATCTATGCAAAAAAAAATTTAAAAAGCCTGAAAAACAAGCAAGAAAAAGAGAGTACGAAAATTGAAGTTTGCAATGGTGATTAGAACATATCATATATAGGATTGTGAGAACAAGATTTTCCTAATGATTTTTTCATAAGATGTCAGTTTGGGATAATGCAGCTGATATTCAGTAGTTAACTCAGAAGAAACGTGCCATCATATGTCAGAGTGTATATTTACAATGCAAATTAGAGCAGATAATTTGACAGTGATGAGTGTACAGATAAAACCTATGAATTCTACAAACTCTCTACTCTTAAGTTCTGAAGAAAAAAGAATACAAGGAGAAAGGCAGAAAGCTTAAAGCCTTCTTTTGACCAGCTGGTCAAGCTACTATAGGAATATCACTGAAATCACAGAACATTTATAAGCTTTTTAACTACCCAGGTTGCCTCTTGGTCAAAAAATGCAAACAAAGGTCTAACATAACAAGGCTTCTACATCACCAAGCAGAGAAGTTAGGTCATAAGGGAGGAAAAAGCAACCTTGGTCCTATGACAGCCTAAGTGTAAACAAATAACTAAGAATAAAAGCAAAGTGAACAGACTAACCAAGAGTTGCTGATATTTACCCCAGAAAAGCACAGGATCACAGAAGGGCAGAGTCATCATTACCACTTCACATTTTCACTCCTCTAGAGTGTCATTCACGATACCCCAGCAAGGCTTGGTCTGGTGAGCTACAGTGAAAGCTGTGACGGCAAAGTAACCTTTTCAAAACAGTAAGTAGTGTTTCAGTAGTAAAAGGAAAGCAAGAGAAGCAGAACGGGCGTGTGAGCAATCTGTGCCTATAGAATCAGATAGGCACAGTTTATTTCAGATACCACAACTTTTGTAGAGCTTTGAAGAAGCAGCATCTGCCTCTCACACCTTACTTCTAAGTGGTCTCTTTCAATCCAGTCTTCATTCTCTGCTCTTCCTTTTTCTGTCCTTCACTTCCCCCATTCTTGGTTAAAACTAAAAGCCAGCACTAGCAGAAGCAAACTTTTTCAACCTAAGTGATATTGTCTTCAAGTACCAGTAAATGGGCTATGTGAAGCTAATGTGTGCTTTCTGGTGTGTATATTCTCAGGCAGGTAATGTTGAATTAGCTCATTATAATTCTAGAGGAAAAACAGATGGTTGTATAGTTTTCTTACCATATTATAGGGATCTCTAGTTGCTTCACATAAATGCAGACAAATTGGTAAATGAGGTCTGGTGGAAGAAAGCACTACATCAGCAAGCAGAAAACAGGTCCCTGAGGAATCCTAAAAACCAGGCACAACTTCTTTAAAAGAAGCAAAGAAAGAACAAGAAAGAATACCAAGAATACAAAATAGCCAGTCTATTTCCATAAGGGACAGCTCAAAGGAAGAATAAAAAGGTAGAAAAGAAGAAGGAAGAGTCACGAAAGAAAACACAGAATTTAAATTGCCTTGTGGTGGAAGTAATGTTTCTTCTGGATCTGTTCCGTGTGTAACAGACCGCTCAAGGTAGCGTTTGGGGTGTTCTGGTGCTGGGGGGGCGGGGGGGGGGCGTTTAACCCTTTAGCCTGGGAAACATAAAATATTTGACCTTCCTTGCTTTTGCTGGGGTCTTCCCCGGAAAAGTTGGCGCTCCGATGCGACCGACTAAGGCGAGAAGTCTTCAGATTTCTGAAGACCAGCCCCAAGGGAGCTCTTCGTGGCCAGCCCGAGGAAGTTTCACCGAGCTAAGAGGCGTGCTTAACACCCCCCCGCCAGCCCTCCCTCCCTCCCTCCCTCCTCCCGCACCCTTCAAGACTACCTCCCCTCGCCCTCCACCGCCACGGCGCTCAGCCGGGGCTCGCAGGGTGCCCGGCTCCCCTCTCCGCCCCCGCGCAGGACAAGAGGGCTCGGAGCGGGGGGCTGCCTCCTCGTGTGTCCCCCCACCCCGGGCGGGTCCCCTGCCTGCGGGCGGAGGGCGCGGGGGCCGGGAGGAGGCGGGCAGCCTTCCTCCCCTTCCCTCTCTCCCTCCCTCCCGGCCCTCCTTCCCCCCCGCCCCGTGGTACCGGAGCCCGGCGGCTCTGCGCCCTCCGCCGAGCTCCCCGCGGAGCGGAGCGGGGCGGCCCCGGCCATGGGGCCGGGCGCCGCCGGGCTCCTCGGCTGCTGCTGCCTGCTGCCCCTCGTCCTCCCCGCGGCCCCAGGTAACGGAGGAGGGCGGCGGGAGGGTGGCGCGGTGAAGGGGCGGGGGGGGGGGGGGGGCTGGGGGACGCGAGTTGGGAAAGTTTGGGGAGTTTGGCGGGGCTGGGCGGGAAGAGGCGGCGGGAGCCCTCCGGCTGTGTCCGCCGAGGGCTGAGCCTGCCCCTGCGCTCGCTCCGGCCGGAGATGCTGGTGGTCCGCGGGAAGGTTTTCCTCTGCATCCCGCCGAGCGCCGTTCGGTGCCGTTTGCGTTGGGTGGCAGGGGCTAAGGGTGGCGGTCCAGAGGAGCGCTGCTTGATGCAAATACTTGAAACGAACACAAAAATGCGGCTGAGACCTCTTCTCCTTAACTTGCCTTGTTCGTGCGTGACTGAATGAAAATGGGGGGGGGGGGGGGTTGGATTTTTTTTCATCCGACGTAGAGTTGAAATGAATTCAACACTTTAACTTGTTTTAAATGGAATTTCTTTTCTGACTAAAGGTACGTTTGTGTTTCAAGTAGTTCTGAAACGATGCATTTGGGGTGGCACGGTGTGAAATGACATACGTGGATCTGTTCTGCAATTTCCCTTTTAAAGTAGCGTACAGTGATATTGCATACACTTTGCGTATGCTAAAGTGACTTTGTATTCTTTGGCGGTTAATTCTTTGTGTCATTTCACTTATCCTATAGGAACACTGTAACATGCTCCAGATTAAGTTCACTTAAAATTTTATGTTGCAAAAAAATCTGTTTGAAGAAAAAAACCAGAACATTACACAGTCTGGGTTCTTTGAAAACGTCAGTAATGTGTATAGGACACGATACAGTTTTTTTTCTGAGTGCTCTTTTTTCTGGTTTGATATCATAAATCTCTTCTTCCAGGCGTGAACTGTAAAAGTGGCTGCCACCCAGAGAATGGATTTTGTGAATTTCCCAGTGAATGCAGGTAAAAAGATCTGTCAGACAGGGCTATTAGTACAGGAATAACAGCTTCAATAATTCATAGCCCTGGTAAAATAGACAGAAGCTGAAATGATTTGCCCTCTGAAAATATGGAACTGTAATGAAACAGCACTCTATTAGGATACAGTAACTGGAATCATAGACCATAGACATCTAGGTGCCTTTTTAGTCCACTTTTTCCAGTAAGAAAAGCCTTTACATTGATTAGCATTTCTTTATTTTTTTCTCACTGAATGAAATGGTTTTCTTCACATAATCTGCTTCTAGTATCCCAGAAGCATTGACGGTATCTTTTTGCTGAAGTCTGCTGCACAGTCCAATTTTGTATCTGAAAGTTTATTTATTGTGCCTCAAAAAGGGGAACATCCGTGTAATTATGTTTCTTAAAAATAAACTATGCCTCTATCTTGTCTTTTATCTCTTTCAGGTGTCAGCCTGGTTGGCAGGGTGCTCTTTGCAATCAGTGTGTTCCTTTCCCTGGGTGTTTGCACGGCAGCTGTGCCAAGCCCTGGCAGTGCGTCTGTGAGGAGGGCTGGGTTGGCAGCCTCTGTGACATCGGTGTGTACAGCCTTTCCTGTCCTTGAGCAAGTGAAACAGCCCCCTCTGGTGCTGCAGACATGCAAAAGTCCTTCTGGATAACTAATTCCAAAAGATGGAATGTTAGCACCAGATAATAAGGGGATTCTGGGCAGCGGCCCGTAAACCTGGAACGTTTACACTAATTTAGGCAGAAGCATGCAGTATCTTTAACTGTGTATATGTGTGAGCAAAGCGTAAACTCATCGTTCTATTTTAAACATTGATTATCGTGGACAAGGCCAACAAATAACTGCTCCCTTGTAGTTATAGAAGACCTTCCTATAAAAATACAAGTGATCTTGTATATATTAAATAATTTGAAATATTTACCTAACACACATTCTCTCTATATATATACGTATATATGCTACTTTCTTAATATTTCTTGAAAAGGAAAACATTGTGCCTATTTCTTCCTTTACTTAACCCAGTGATGATTCAGCGGAGTAGCATTAGTGTAACTGAGAAAAAGGTCTGCCTGAAAAGGCTGCCACTTCCCTCTCAGGTCTGAGGGGTAAGCACAGCTCTTGTGGGCATGCTCTCACCCCTTGCCAGTCAGAATGAGCCAGTTTAGCATAAGCAAGCTGAAGAATTGGCCTTTGCTAAGCTGGTTTATTTTGGCTGACACAGGCAAATGTTCGGCCAGAGATCTGAGGGGGCCGAAACCACATGAGCATCCAGGAGCATGCGCCTGTTCCGCCCACGGAGCTGCAGCTGGAAGAGGACGGGTGTCCAGGGCCTCATTCTCTTTTCATGTCTTTCAGACTTCTGTTGTTATACAGCTTATAATTTATAGAGCATGCATGTGTTCTGCCAGTGCATACCCAAAACAGTAATTAATGATGACACAGTTTGAACTGGATAAAATTTTCAAGACGACTAAAAGACTCAGAAGATTTCAGGTAGTTCACATCCTTGCAGTGACATGGACCTTGGTGCAAGGTACTCAGGTACTCACTTAGCTTCTCATCAGGTTTTGCAGACCGTACTGACCAGCTGCACACGTAAGCACAGGCAGGCTCCTTAGTTCAAAGCTTGTCCTGGTACGTTTGCAGGAGCTGTGGTAGTGATGGTGCAGATGTGACTGTAAGCTCTCAGAGATGTTGTTCGGGACACCTCTCACAGATGTGTTTGTACCTGAGACAGCTGCCTAGATTCTCATTACAGTTAGTGGGGAGGAATGGGTCCCTCTGTTGTCTGTGATCTACAATCATAGCTTTCCAAAGCTAGCCAGAACACCCCCCCACTGCCACTTTAGGAGGCTCAGTTCTATTGCTTGTCAATGACTCCAAAGGACCAGATTTTTAAAGGTACTGTCTTCACATCTAAAGATTCCTGTAAATTAATATTAAGTTTTTCAAGCTGGGCATGCTTTTAAAAACTGTAAGTGCCTAGCTGAATTTCTAAGTTCTAATATATCTTTGCAATTCTGAGCCTTGCAATGTTTCCCTCTTGCAACTGGTACTTAGGATGCAAAACAATGCTTTGGAAATTGTACCCATATCTTTATGGAAAAATGTTATTTTAATACATAATCATTAAGATAGTTAAAAAAAAAAAAGGTATCCCTTGCTCAAGTTTAGAAACTATTATTTCTCTCAACACACAGAGTCATCTCAGAGTCTTTTTTGCCAATTTAAATCTCGATCTCCATGAAAAGCTGCAAGAATATTCAGCCAAAAAAAAAAAACCATCTTTTCATCTGCAGGGACGTGTTATGTTGACAGTCTTTCATCCCAGTGGATTTACCTACTCTAAATGCATTGTTTTGCCACAAGGGATCAAGAGAAGGGTCCTCCTTTTCTTGCTATTGGAAGGTTGCTACAAATTGTTATCCTGAGCCAATAAAGCACTGAAAGCTCAAATGGGTTAATTGCTCAGCCACTGATCTCATCATCCTCTGCCAAAAAGTCGGTGTCAGTTTCCTGGCTCTATAAAGTCATTACAGACTGCTGTAACTCACTGACAGGTACCACTGACTGAAACTTGATCAGGTTAGAAAGAAGGAAGGATTTTGAAGGCTCCTGCTCTTTGGGGGATCACTGGTGTATACGCATAACTGTTTTTTAAATATGGAAATACAAACGCACCAATTTCTTACCATAAAGTACTGAACTCCCTACCTCTCTCTTCTAATACTGAATTCTTCTGTATGATGAGAGCAGGCCACAGTTGTTTTATTTTTCACATGCATATGACATTAAGTGCCTTTTTTTTTTTAGCTACTGGAGACCATTTTTAACTTCAGTTGTGTAATGAGATAAGGCATGTTAGAAAGCTACATTTGTATTGTTTCTGTGGAGATTGATGAAGTGTCGTGAGTAATGCAGTTCTGGCATTCTCTTGAAATTCTTCCTTTTTGCTGCTGTAGAAAGTTTAATATTTGCCAGGGAATTTCTGGCATAGCCACTGTTTTAATGTTGCCAGCTATGAGCAAATGCCAACTCACAAGGATGGCAAAACCCAGAATGGAAAACTGTGGGAGGGGCTGAAGTTTATTTGTCCACTACTGCAAACACCTGAAATATTTGTAAAATATAGATATAGGGCCAGCAGCTTATTTGCTTGCTAAGCATGGGAGGAAAAAAGATGATTTGGACTGGTGGTGATATCTCTTCTTCTGCTTTCTAGAAAAGTTAGTGTACAGTCTCCTTGGCTTGGATCATGGAAGTTCCTTTCTGGAGTAGTTTTAGATCATCAAGTGGTTTGCTAATGCCTCTGACTGTGTAGCTGTTGGTTTTACTACGGGCAGCCTGGTTCTCAGTTCAGGTCAAGAATGACCTTCCCAGTAATTTAGAGGCATGCAGATTATAGGTTGGGCTTGATCCACTGTAAACATGTAGGGCGGGATCAGTGTTGTCATTTATGACTATTATTGCAGTCACGTATTGCATGGCACTTTAAGAAAAAAATCCGTGAATTGGTATTAGTGTTAACACTGCTGGTTAACCTCTTTGCAATGGAATGCACCAGCCTGCCTAACTGAATGCCATGGCATCTTCCCATCCTGTGGAAACACAGCCTTGGACTCAGGGATATGAACACGTGGAACCAGGCTGCACAGCAGTTTCGCTCTGCAGCTGACATACAATACGCAGTACAGGAACCACATCAAACACTGAACATTACAAAGGGAAAGCCAATTTTTGTCAAATTTTTTCCAGGAAAAAATGACAGCCCAGTTGGAGTATATGACCCACCTTGCTAAATCAGATCAGTCATCTCTGTCATCTTGTCATCTCTGGCTGTGCCTGCATAGTCATGTTAGTGGGTCCCTGACCTCCCGCTTGAATCTTAGCCTCAGTTTGGCTAAAAAGCCAACATGTGGTGTAAGCTCGGAGTATACTGTGCTGCATGTCACTTGACTGCTTTGCCAAGGGCACGTGTTGGTAAATTGTCATCAAAGAGAGTACAGGTGGAGCCTCTAATGCCCGTGCTAGGCACGCGTGAGACAGGGTCTAGAAATTCTGCTGTGTCGTAAACTACTGCCAAGTGTGCTTTGCTCGTAAAAACACTCAGTGATTGCTTCATGTACTGCAGCATCACAACTTAGTCTTACACAAATATTAATTTACTGGTAGTGTGATCGTGGCCATTCATAATACATGTGTAAATGTACTGTCCTAATTTTTGAATTCTCATCTCAGACTCAGTTATCACTTGAAGCAAGTAAATCACTTGTTGGCCTTTTGAGAGGTAACCTAGAGAAAAATAGAGAAAATGGGCTATTTGAGGCTATTTATGTATTATGTTTTAAAAGGACATGTTCCAACAAGCTTTTAAGTTATGTTTTAAAATTAAATCCCTGACATAAATTACTGACAGTAATGTATGTATAGATATGTGTACATATATACATACCTATCCATATATGTATTTCAGAGAGTTTCCTTGCTCCTGCATCAGAGTTCATGCTTTATTAGCTGCCTTTAAAGCCTGTGAAAATAGGTGGCAAACAACTGTGCTCCAAAAAGTATTCATAGCTATTTTGGTCCTTGTGAAAATTGGAGCTTACACTCAAAGTGCATGCAAAGTGGTTGTCTTGCAATGAGAATAGGCTAATGCATTAGAAAATAGAGCCTCTTATCCAGGGAAGATTGTATTCAAAAACTAAGGCTGTTGAAATATTTTGCTATGGTTAAAATTCTGCAGTACCTCATGATATCATCTACATTTCATGTTATGTTGTGGAAAGTAAAATATAAATGCCCTGAAATCCCTTTTCATCTTCTTAGAAAGTGTTATGTGTGCCCATGTGTGTGCAAGGCATCTTCTAGTCAGCACTTCTCTGCAGCTGCTCCATTAGCTGGCTAAAATATGCACTTGTTTGTTTATTTATTTTTAATTATTTTAAAAATTCAGTAATCATTTGAGTGGGAAGTGTCTCAGCAGGGAAATTGTAAAGAAAATGAGATGTGTGACTTTGGGTCCAGACGTCATACAGCTCTCTCTTCTGAACTACATTACAGTTATGTAAGGGTTGGATGCAGCCCAAGCAAAAGATGAAATTTTAAGAGATTTTTTGTAACTTGCTGATCTCTGTTATTATGAAATGTTTGTTCATAAGCACATAATGACAGGCTCTGGGCAGGGAGCAGGGAGAATTCCCAGTTCCTGATTGCTTTATCAGAATTCTGCTCATGGAGAAGCCAAGGTTGTGAAAGAATGACTAGACTATGTAGAAGTTCTTTCCCCCATACTAATATTTTATTGATAATATTACTTATTTATAGACTGGAACAATTCAAACGTATTTTACAAGTGGGAGCTTGGAAGAGAGAAACAAGCTGAAAGTGCTTGCAATAGTTGAACAATCTGACCTCTATTTTAACAGAGGGAGGAATAAATCAGAATTTATAGACTGCAGGGTGAAGGACTGTTAAAGCTATATTTTATTTGAAGTATTATATACTACTTACTGGCTCTTTCTCATTAGATTAACTGAGCCCTGTTTTTTTTTTTTAAACAGATATTCATCCATGTTCTGCAAAACCCTGCACCAATAACTCAACGTGCATAGAGACTGGTGATGGAGGATATATTTGTCTGTGTGCCCAGGGATTTACAGGAAAAAACTGCCATCTCAAAAAAGGACCCTGCATTATTAATGGGTAAATATTGATTTCTGACATTAATTTAAGATCCACACTCCTACTGACTATTATTCAGAATTCTTTGCTAAGTGGAAGTATCTCTGTGCTAAAATATGTAATGCTTCTGCTAGTTGCTGACATTTTATCAGACTTTACAAATCTGATCTATTCATGTTGTAAAGATTTACAGATTATCAGCATGAGTTTGTGTGCATGATTTCAGTACTAAAAGTGATAATTTGCACATTTTATTGTGGTGAATTTATGCCTTCCCATGATTTTTGTAAACAAACTTGAAGTAACCTCACCTCTTCTGAGAGATAACTGTATATACAAACCATATATAGTAATAAGAACAGTAGCCAACGCACCAGCTGTCTGCACGAAAACATCTAGTCCAGCAGCCTGTCATTTTTCTTAACTGACACGTAATGGTATGTCCATAGTTTACTGAAGCAGATAATCTCACTCCCACCAGAACAGGGTGTGGGAGGCCACTGCTCTTCATTCTCTAAGAGAAGTGGGACATTAGGAACAGCATTGCCAGCAGGTTGAAGGAGGCGATCCTTGCCCTCTGCTCAGTCCTGGTAAGACACATCTGGAGTGCTGGGTCCAGTTCTGGGCTCCCCAGTACGAAAAGGACATGGACATACTGGAGTGAGTCCAATGAAGATGATTAAGGGATGGGAATCTCTGTCCTATAAGGAGAGGCTGAGAGCTGGATTATTTAGCCTGGAGAAGAGCAGGCTCTGGGGAAACTTATCCATAGGTATAAATACCTGATGGGGAGAAGCAAAGATGGAGCCAGACTTTTCTTAGAGGTGCCCAGTGAAAGGGCAAGAGGCAATGGGTACAGACTGGAAAACTTCCAGCAGTATCACTGGTAGAACTGCCTCAAAAAAGGATGACCTTTCAAAGGTAAAGAAAACATGAACTGGTGTTTTTGTTGAAATCTAGAAGTCTCTGCTGTCTTCTAGCTCATCAAGGATCTGATCCCATAAGCATATAGAATGTCTTTCTGGTGTACACAAGGTTGGTAAAACTATCACCTTAAAATACAGTCTTCTTTTTGGAGGTTGCCTTCTTTAGCTCCATATTGGTACCCTCTGGTTCTCTTTCTGCTCAGCAATAGATAAGTATGAATATTTAGATCTACCTTATGACTAAATCTTCCTGAGGACTTGTACACTCTTGTTTAAGGAAAATTAACGCCTCTTACTGTCTCTGGCAAGGATTGCCATTCTTACAACTTTACGTCAGTGGAATTTTTTTGCCATTGCTTTTAATTGGGACATAGTCACACAGTTCTGTCTGGGTTTACTTTCAACCTCTAAGATAACTGCTCTGATTGCCCTATTTCTTTTCATTGACAATGAGGAAACTTAACTTCCTCGCAAGTGCCTTGAATCACATCCAAGCTACTTGCCTAACATAGGGGATGTGAATAGCTTGCTTTCTCTACATTTCATCTGTAGAACAAATATTTCAGTAATTCAACATAGACATATATTAATTGTCCCAAAGAACAGGTGAGGTACGGCATCAACAAAATAACACAGATTAGTTCCATGTACTTGATTAAAATCCTCATGGTTTTAAATTGCTGAAACTACATTTTTGTGATGGTACTCTGTGTTTGAACTGAATGCTCATGAGCTAGTCTGGAAATCATGAACAATTTATCTTAAGGAAACAACATACTTGAAACAGTAATTCTTTTTCTCTAGAAAGCTGTGTCTTTTTCAGGAAAATGAGCTGCAGGCTCTGCAAATTGGCTTTTAGTTCGAAAAGACAACTGTTCTCAGCATAAACACTGCATGTCTGCTAATACTTCACAGTCCACCAGAGAGCGCACCTCACATGCTGGAAAGAAACCTCATCATATGATGCCATCTAATTCACACCTCACTTCCGCTCTACCTGAGTGCTAATGTTAACAATGTTGATATTACTAAGCACTGCTGCTGGCTCCTTAGTTAATATTCACAGATAAAACCAAACCAATTCACAATTCAAAGTGTTTGTTCTAGTCTGTTTACAAAATCGGGCAGATACATCTGCATTAGTGACATCCGTGTGATGGTTTGAAGTTTCGCCCTGAAGCAGAGCAGCCAGTGGTACTTTCTAAAATGAAAGCAGAGTATTTGGAAAGCAAAGAAGTGGTATGTTCCTGTTTCCACAGCTAGCCCTTCATGTACCACACCTTGCTGAACATGCGTTAAATGCCAATGCAAAGTAACGGATTCTATTCAAGGAGAGTAATTTTAATACTTGATTTATTTAAATAGACTAAAATTAGGCAAATGCAACTCAGTAATTAATAAAGAAAATTTTCAAAATTCTGCATATTTCCCCTTAACTGTTTTTTATTTAAATTGTTTACACTTCTGAAACGTTCAGAAAAAATTTTACACTTACATTCTCCAGCCATTTCTTCTTTTTCCCTAGAAAGTACTGTAATTTAACCCACCCGTGAGGGTTCAAATTTCTACACATTGCCATATCCGAAACAGCTTGTCAGATTTCCATGGGACCTGTAAAGCGAGGGTGCTAGACTCTCCAAGATAGGCCATAACCATTCATTTGCTCAAGGACTTTACAACTACAGCTTCCATATTTTGTTTAAAGCAGACATGGTGACTAGTGATTTTGGCAAAATTCCTTGTTTGCATGATCACCTCAAGTTGTCACCAACAACTGCTATGTCAAAGTCCAGGGGCAACCACACCTTTTGCTTTCCTAATACTGCTTCCAGACTTGCGGTTTGTTCTTTCAGTAGCCTTTTT
Organism: Buteo buteo; assembly: GCF_964188355.1. NCBI lineage: Eukaryota > Metazoa > Chordata > Aves > Accipitriformes > Accipitridae > Buteo > Buteo buteo. Next base: position 13,587,214 of record NC_134176.1, on the reverse strand, counting down.
TCCAGTCACCGTCTACAGTGAATGACAATACAAGAGGACAGAGCAGTTTATGTGGAAGCAGGAAAAAACAGCCAGATGATTTCTCTACCACAGTATTCAGGCTCTCCTGATGGGTGGCCACCAAGTGTTTCAGTCCCCAGTAAAGCCAGAGGTGTTTGGGGTAGTCTCTATCACAGCTACTTCCAGAGCAATGGCTGGGCATTTGAGAAGCTCAACCTTAACCCGACCGGTGGTCAGGGACCATTTGTAGTCAGGAGCTTATATCTCTTTCACAGTCATCTCACTCAGACAACAACAGATATCTTAAATCTCTGTGTCCCACCATGGAAAACCATAATGCCAGTTGCTACTGATCGCTGCGTATGTGAAATATCAGCATTCATGAAGCCATGATGTTCATTACCCCTGGGGCTTTCACCTGGAAATGTAACACTTAAATAACAGCTTGGACTTTTCAACTATGTACTGGTATATGCTGTATGTCTTCAAAGATTTATAAGTATTAGGAAAACTGTTGTTGTCAGAGAGGCTTGTTGTAAGCTTTGAATTTACATCACTTAAAACATAGTACCAGGTTATTAATTATGAAGTTCTTAAAGGGTTTGCAGAAATACTTGGTTTCCTATGGTCCTGTCCTCACATTACAGCTGCCTTTACCAAGGCTGAAATTATCCCATTTATATTTTTTATTATATTTATCAAAATTTTTGGCCGAACAGCAGTTTGCAGGAAAGTATGTGTTTGCTTCTAAATTTTTTGTGTCATGGAGCACTGGAGATGCAGAATAAAAACAATCAGCTTTACACCTAGCTGCTATGGCAGAGTGTTTTGCTTTGCCAGTACAATACATAGATTATCTTGTGAATAATCAGGTGGAAAAGAAAGCCATGCTGCTAGTGTCTTTGTTCAGTCTTGTCTAAATAGTTGCTCAGCTAAATAGCTCTAAGCATATGAAAACACTGGGAAGCTTAATTTGAATAAATGTTTGAAATAATTTAAAATCCCTTCACAGCTCTTCAGGATGAATTTATATACTGGTGTACTAATCCTGCCCGAAGGGTTGGCAGAAGATTTATAATCTGTATTGACAAAGCTGTTGAACAAACTCATTCTTGATTTAACTTCATTGACTTCAGTGGGTTTGCATTTGGAATTTGCTCTTCTGAAGAAAACCAGCTCCTTTTATTATATAAAATATTTCCTAATAGCTTCTTTTGTTGGACTTTAATTCAATTCTATGTGTTTGTTCTCTATTCTAGCTCCCCCTGCCAGAATGGAGGAACATGCATTGACGACAACGGTTTTGCACCCCATGCTTCCTGTCTGTGCCCTTCTGGTTTTGCTGGCAACTTCTGCGAAATAGATAGAGATGACTGTGAATCCAACCCGTGTGAAAATGGAGGAGCATGTACAGATATTGGTGGGGGTTTCAGCTGTTTTTGTCCCCATGGCTATACGGGAAAGCTCTGCAGCAGCCGTGTCATATTCTGTGCAAGTGGCCCATGTGAGAATGGAGGGACGTGCAGTGAACATCCCCAAGGAGGATTCGAATGCATCTGTAAACCTGAATTTGTGGGTGTGACCTGCAAACTTCCCAGCAAAAACACAAGTCTTTCTGGAGTGAATATGGAGGCAAAGCATATGCAGAATTACAAGCCACTCTCGAAAGCTCATCACAGATCAGTGCATCAACAACAAGAAATCCTGAAAATAACAATGAAAGAAACAATCCAAAATGCAGATCCCTTGCTCAGTAGAAGCCAGGTGATATGTTTTGTTGTACTGGGCTTGCTTACATGTCTTGTTGTCTTGGGTACAACTGGGATTGTGTTTTTTTCAAAATGTGAAATGTGGCTTGCTAATGCCAAATATAGTCATCTCCTACGCAAGAAAAAGAACTTTTTTCTGAAATCTAACAATGGGGAAAACCTCTCAGTTAATATTATCTTCCCAGAGAAGATCAAATTGACTAATTACACTAAGAACTACACTGCCATCTAGGCCCTTGAAAGCCAAGCAGCAACTTGCAACTTTTCATAGCAATATGTAAAATAGATTGAATTTATTGCCTGTGATTGGCCTCAATATTTGTGGGTACATTTGCTGTAGCTTGTGCTGGGTGATAATGAAGAAATATAATGTATCTGTATTGTTAAGGATTTTTCGTTCCCCAAAATAAAAGGTTAAAAAAACCCCAACATTAAAGCGCAAGGAATGTTAATTTGATTTCTTTTCAAGGCAGCTATTTTTTTGTAAAATAAAAAGGAATTTACCACTGGAACTGTAGTGCAGCTTTCTTGTCTTGTGAATAGTTTATTTGGCAAATATGGCACCTGTAAATTACTCAGTAATGTTGTTTTTTTTTAAATAAACAGCAGTTAAGGGCTATACTGGTTTATTTATTCATTTGTAAATGTTATGCTACAGCAAAGTCTGCAACAAGTGCCCCTGTTCTATTTATCTATCCTAAAATGTTAAAAAGGTGTTCAATGTCTTTGGTCATACTTTCTGTTTGGAGACCTAGTAGAGATGTAAAAGATCTGATTCTGACTTTTCTATAAATATTCCTCAAAGAACTCTGCTGAGAGAAGTATCCTTCACACCTGTGTCATGGGGAGAAACAAAAAGATAACTTGTCACCTGAAAGAGGACAGCTGCTCTTAGTTCTTCATTTCTGCTTTTTCTCAGTTATATTTCAAGGAGAGGCCAAGATTTCAAGAATCAAAAGCAGCAGTGGCAAAAGGGAAAAGGCTCCTGAAAGCCACAAAAATCATTAGGGGCCTGAGGGCGTTAGTAGGTCTTAACGCCCTTGGACCTGGTTCATCCCTTGCTGTGTCTGGGACTGTTGAGGGACCCCTGTTACCAGCTTCTGTGAGATCGTGTTGCTGGTGTGGGCATGTCCCACCCTGGGGCATGACCCTCCCGAGTCTCCCAGTTTTCCCTACAGGGCAGCCTGATGCTGGCTGCTCCCTTTAACAAACAACAAAACCAAATCACTTTGAACTGCAGCGTCTAAAGGTGTCTTTAGCTGCTGTTAAGTAACAATTTACTTCCCCAGCCACCCCAGATAGGAGCATTTAGCAGTTTCTTCTAAGCAGTCTGATAACTATGCTATTTGCAAAACCATTAACAGCTGCTCAAATTAAAAAAAAAAAAAAAAAAAAAAAAGCGCAAAAGCCTTAAAGCACATACAGGTCGTCATGCTAGGATTTTTTCTGTTGACATCTCTCTTAATGGCTGTGAGTATATAGCAAGTTTGCTGTATTGCTGATAATATTCACACATATCATAGCATTACAATGTACTGCAAAGGCTAGAGCTAACAGGAAAAGTGATGTTGAGATACTGCTGTGGAAAGTACTGACTTCTAGATAACAGGATGAAAATTTCAAAGGAAGCAGATGCTCCCTCTCAAAACGCTTGTTGAGAAGACAAATATTCATCAATCCCAGCAAGTTTTCAACCGGTCTTGGTGGAGATGACTAACTTAGAAATCCAGATGAAGGTAAAACCGGGTGTGATCAGAATATGTTAGGCTCAATTTAGAGATAATCAGAAACAGTGAATAACTCCATTGGGTAGCTCGCAGCTTTGATTCAAAACCCATTGCAACAGTAGATATTCCGTAGGAATCGGTGATTAGATTCCAGGCTCGGCTCTTCACCTTCCCCCTCCCTTTGAGCAGAGGCTCCCTCAGCCTTCAGAGCTTGCTCTGCTCCAGGCCAGAGCAAGGCTTTGAGTGACAAAGCCTGTGTTTAAAATACAAAATCCAGGTGATGAAAATTCATATTCATAAACTGCCACATGATTTTTGGCCATGGTGACCTAGTTGGCAGTTCCTCTATCACAGTGTATTTCTTCCTATGTAGAGAGGAGAGTGTCTCTGAAGAGAAGGTCATTAGCTCAGCATGGAAAAACCCACAGATTTCAGCTCCTAGTATCCTTCCAATCATTGGTGGTGTCAGAAGTGTAGAAGGCTGCTGTTGTCCTGCTGTACTCTCCAAGGGGGAAAAGTGTTATCTTAAACATGAAAGGCTGGAAAAAATAATAGCTGTCTTTAGCTTCTCTGTTCCAGAAAAGTATTAAACATATGTGTGGGAGTTTCTCATATCTGTGCTGTTAGCATAGTCAATAGCTCTGAAACCTCATCACCATGTGACAGAGAACTGGGATGATAAGAAAGATTTAAGATTAAGAAAGCTACAGTATTTGAATCAATAGCCTGCAACAGGTCTCCAAAGCAAGGAGTTTAAAACAAGCATTGTGCAGAAACACTGACATAAAGGCAAAGAGGAGACAAAGAGCACTTCAGTTTTATGTTTATTCTATGTATTTTTTTATTAATGGACAGAGAACAGCATATCTATATTACCCATTGCCAGAGGTACCAACCTATGTTGCCATTTCTCAGATTTTTGATTTCTGAATGCTCTCCCTTAGTCAAGCAATGATTTCTCTGAGCCTCAAACCCCACCTCTGCCTTACTGCCTGTAAAAAAATAAATAAATAGGGACAACTAGGCTGAGGGATGGGTTGGGACACTGAGACAGTTTGTTAAGGACAGTAGATCCCCCTTCTCCCCAAGTTATGGGAGAATATATTAAAAGGTATTTTTATTTTAACAGTCTCCCTTTGAGTCATCTTAGCCTCTGTTTCTGCTACGTTAACAAAAAAAAGACCCATAGATGTTCCACAAAGATCAGGTTTTTAGAGACACGGTGTGGATGTTTTTCTGGGATTTTTTTGTTTGGGTTTTTTTCATGGCCATGGTGGGGGAGAGGTCTGGCTGCTGTAAAAGTAGAACATATGAAGTAGTAATCACCAAATTCTGGACAAGGATGTCTGAACAGAGAATACGTGCATGGCTCTTCTTTTTACTGCCATTCTTGATATCTGTCCATAAACCAATAATGTATGCATTGCTTTTGATTAATAAGGATTCTTCTGGGTTGATAACCTGAGCTCTGTTTTCAAAGCAATATTTAGCTCCAGGTGGACCATGGTATTCCTGCTTAAAACAGACCTTCACCTTTTGAGGGTGAAGCAGTGTTAAGTAGCTGGCTGCAAGAATATATACAAACCATCACAGAAGACCATGGTCCAGATTGCACTGCTTGAGTACAATACTTTTCATAAATACGTCCTTCCCTCTCCAAGTTCTCAAATTTGCCTGTGCCTTGGCAAAATTGATTTACCATCACAGCCTTCAGGGCAAAACAATTTGCTACAAATATAGGACTCTCTTTTTTTTTAATCCAGGACTTTCCTGGCAGAACTACGTGCGTATGCATCCAGAGCACACTAAATTATTGCACACGTACTATGCATGCACTGTTGATTTTCCAAAACACATCTCATTTACTATGCATTTCTTGTGAATGAGCCATGGACAAATCTTGCATTCCTGGATGTCACACAGCCTAGGAAAATATCCAGTTCTGCCTGGCTTAGGTGAAAGAAGAGTCTTGAGAGAAGACTTTTGTGGTTGCTCAACCCATATTGGAGCCAGCACTTGAGGCCCACAAAGACGGGCCAGCTTTGCTGCATCTCTGTGGCCATTAAATGAGATCAACCCAGAAAATGTACTGTGTATTAGATTTTGCTCTTATAATATTAAATAATATTTTGAATTTTCCTCCTAAATTTCTTGAAGGAAATGAGGATATGGTTCTTTTAAAACTTTGCAAGAGGGAGAACAAGACTTTATATAAAGGGGAGTATTTCAGTCTTAAATACAAACTGGACTGTTGCCCTGGGATTTGAAGAAAACCATTAAATTAATTAATTTTGGTCATTAGCTCTAAAGAGCAAAAAGAGACTTTTTCTTCCTTCTCATTTCCCTGTAAATCCTCAAGATGGAGGACCTTTGCTGAAGCTCATATGTGAGTCAGGGTCTCAGACAAGTTTATGGGAACACGATGCAGAGTTGAGTCCTTATCCTTAGCAATCCAGACAAATTTTGCAGGCACAGAGCAACATCCATACGTTCGTGGTCTCTCAAAGGCAAGTCTGAGCAACTTCAAAGACGCTAAAATATCAATACAAAGAAGAACCAAGCCAGGTTTAACTAGAAGTTTTTATTAGACCAAAAATGTTTTTATAATGTTTTGCCACATGAAACTTGGAAGAAAAATTCTGTTTTATTCTTCTCTCCATCCACTTTCTCGAAACGATAGCCTTGCTATTAATTGCAGCCTTCTACTATGTATATCCACTTGATGGCAGCATTTGAACACAGAACCGTTTGAATCTCTTCAAACTGTCCCCTTCGAATTTTACATCAGGAAGTTTGTAACCCATCCCCAGTGACTGGTTATGGGAAAAGGGAAAAAAGGGAGAACGAGAACATGCCCGAGGTTCTTCGCCTGTAGGTAACTACTGCTCATGACCTGGTGAGCTGCAGCAAAACCAAAACAACATCTGCCTCAGCGGTGAAAGCCAGCAGTGTTTCCCCAACAGAATTACTGCTCTCCTTTGGAATTCAATGGGAGAGTAAAGACCTGCCATCTACGGACCCATTGGGCTAATGATACTTCTGAAAGTTTACTGCAATAAGAACACCTGGTTTGGATCTTCTGCCATCGTAGATGAACATTTGCATATCTGCATAAGCAATGCTGGATTTTTTGTGCCTACCCATGGCATGCAAAATTTGTCCATTCTTCTGACTTGCACTTGGCTTTTGATACACCAAACACGGACAGTATGCACTTTATAAACAAAACTATATGAATGAAGATACCTTAAATGAACAGTCACTGAGAGGAAATGAAGAACAATGAAAGGATAACCAAGAAAATATTTTAGACAAATTCAGGTAAATGGAAAGGTTTTGGTACACTAGTATACACCTAGCCTCTCCCCTTTTATTGTGTATTTTTTTCAATCCAAAAGGGCATGTACTGCAGCTTTGTCAGTAATCTCATATTCATTCCCATGTTTCCCACACCATGTAGTGAAATTTTTATTTGCCTGCCTCTGTCTTACTGACTTTCAAAGGTGTCCACATTGGAAGAGGGGACATAAATACATGTTTTAATTTTAAAAAATCTTTTGTTGTAACAAATTCAAGGACAGAACTGTGCTCGGTTTTCCAGAGCAGTGGCAGGCATCGCACAACTTGCTGGGAGTTGTGCATCTAGTTTCCAGTGAGGAATAGTTAATATTTCAACAGGCTAAATAAATGTGGAGTTCACTGGAGTTATTCCATTCTACCTTCCAGTGTTTAAATTACTGGAAGTATTTCAAGAGTCCTGTGTCTTATCATGGGGCAAGTGCAAGCTTTTAAGGGATTCAAGCCTCAACTGTCACCTGTGCCTGGTTTTCTTCCTAAATAATGGACTTGGAGGACTAAGGAGATCTGACTGATCTGATGGCTGAGAGCCTGCATTGCTGAGAGATACGAGAGGCAGCCTGTTTTCAGGGAGTGTTGCAGCAGTGCCTGTAGTTTGGAGCCTGAGAAAGAGTTAGTGATGCCTCCTTGCTGAGGGATAACAAAGATTGCCTGGAAGCCAGAGATGAAAGCATAAGAAATTGCGTGTGGGCTTATGGGAGAGAGCCATAAAGGGACCGAGTCTGATGTGGAGTTTTTCTTTAGACAGCTGCAGGGCTGTTATACTGCTAACAGATGAGCTCGTCACGGGAGATCTTAGTTTGTGCTTTATAGAGCACGTGTGAGGTTGAGGGAGCTAAGAGGGAGAAGCTGCAGCTTTACCAGGTTTGCTCTCCACAGCTGCCTGCAGGCCTGGTCCTGTTCTCCCCTCCAGAAAGCTGAAGTTTTCCAATACTTCCAGTGAGACTGCTGCCATTACCTAGGGGTGTCGTCTTCCTTATGCATATCAGTCCTTTTGATACTTTGCTCATTACTAACTAAATTCTGCATTGATCTTGCCTGTAGATTTTCATTTTTCTATCTTATGGTCATGATCTTCACCAAAAAAAAGTACTGATAAGAGAAAAAGGGTGCAAAAAATTCAGGCTGTCCTCCCGCCTCAAGCCTTTCTTCTCCAGAGAAGCTAACAAGAAAGGTTAGAGATGGTTAAGTCTCTTGGCCAAGCTGCAAAATTAAATGTGACATGCAAATGGCTTTCGAGTAGCTCCCTCCAGTTCCTGGGTAGGTAGATCCAGGGTCATCATGTCCACTGATACCATTTGCAGAAGTATGACATTGGAGGTAAAGGGCTTGTTTTACACTAATACATGTTAGTGTCTCAAATCCATCCATCTATCTTTGAAACTAACTACATGCCAATGTGTATTAGGCACAAACAAAAGCACAAAAAGAGAGTGGTGGTAGAGCACTTAGGAATAGAAGATCATGCCCAAATCAACGTAGCCATAATCCAGTAACAACTTTAGCAAAGTGCTTCAAGTGTCCTACTTTGTGGAGGCACACAAAAAAAAAAGAGAAGAAAAAGGAGAAATAGCTTAGTTTAAAGAGACAATGGAATGGTGAGTCCAAGTATTTGCTTTGAGGATGTGAAGTAAAACAGTGTGGTGGGATGGTCTCCGCAGAGCCCCAAGACAGAAGAGGAATGAAGGCCACCCAGTTAACCTGGAAACAATGAACCTCAAAGTCCTTGTCAGTCTAGCAGGCGGGACTAGCTTGAGGCAGGCGACGAAATCTAAGTAGGTGGCATAGCTAGAAGCAGCAGGGAATTTAGGCTTTTTTTCTTTCTTCTGCTCCCCCCAAGATGTGCTGGTTAGATTTGTGATACTCTAACCAATTGTTAGGGTATGTGTGACCACTACAAGATGATGCAGAATTGGCCATCCTGTTATTGATGAGTATCTACCATTCCTCTCACAATTTAAAGAGAGGTAGGAAGCAAGGAGGCTGAAATGGGATTGATGGTAGCTCATGTTTATTCTAACCTAAATGCTTGAGGTGTTGATGGGCTGTCTGTAGCCTGGTGATGCCTATAGCTAGGCAAAAACAGTGTTGTTCCATTGGGTAGGACCATGAAGTAATTCGTTCAGAAAAACAATTGTAGCTTAAAAGGATTCCTTGTTGTTCATTTTTCCCTCCAGTCTTTGGAAGAACTTGATGTAGAGGAGACAAAATTTTATTAAAGCCTGTGGTACAAATGTTGGAGCATTGAACTATCAGCCTAAATAGGTCTTCAGACATATTAACGTAATAAACACTTACATATGTTCTGTCTCTTGTGGGCAGTGCTGAGTTTGCAAATGAGTTAGTTTCCATTGGAAAAATTCCAGCTAAGGCTGCCCACAAAGCTCTGCCCAACAAATATTCATGTTTCTCCTACAGAACTACATTTGCCATAAAGCTCCAGTGAATCCAACTGATTATGCATAATACCTGTCTCCTGCTGCCTCCAAATCTCCAAAGTTTGTAAAAAAAAAAAAAAAAAAAAAAAAAAAAGGAGTAGTTTGAATATGGACAGTGTGTGCTTGAATGTTTGCAAGGTGCTTTAGCAGGCCATGGCTGTGGCAGTGAGCAATGCTGTGACTAGATGGTGCACTTGTCATGTGGTATATAGAAACTGCAAACAGAGTGGTGATAACTGCTCCTTACACAGGTATTGGTGAAAGCTCTGGTAGTGATTACTGTGTGCATATCTGTCTTCATCTTTGGGGAAGGATAATTTCAGCCATGGGATAAGGGGAAACTCTGGGGTTTGAGCTCTGAAGCCATCAAGAACATATATTCAGTATAAGAAGTGCAACACGCCCCTTCCCCCGACAAAACCACAACAAAAAAAAACCCACACACAACACACCACAGTATTTCTGCCCAATCATCCAGCAAGCCTTATTCACTATTATTTGTAATGCCTGGGTTGCAATTATACTGTAAGTAAGCCTGCCTGTACTGAAACTTGTCTGACAATCCTCTTTCTAGGAGCCTGTGCTGGGGCTGCAGTAGCAATGCCTAATGCAAATCATCCACGTTCAGGTTTCCAATGCTCAATATCTGGCTCAAGCTAATGTTGTTTTAAGTCTCAGCAAAAAACCAGCTTGGTTTCCAAGTATGAGAAGAGATTGTCTCTTCTACTTGTTATTTAAAAATAAGAACCTGACAGTCGTGTTGAAGCATAACAGTACTATTCTGAGGGCTGCTCATACAAACTTCATGTCCTTTGAACATGAGTTTTATCGTGCTGTCATTAATTTCTACTTATTAATGCAATATTTAAAACAACAAGTGTGAGGGAACCAAACACCAGGTTTACTGGAAACAACCAACCCAGGTAAATGTCAAGCCTTTTAAAAGTAGAAGTATACCTCCTGCAGGTCAGAGATCAACCCTCCCAAAGTCTTAGAGCTTCTGGCTGAAATATATTCTCTCACAGATAACAAGTTATTGTGACTTAACTGGCCCTGGTTACAGACTGCCTGAAGCTGTCCATCCTGGAGCAAATAAAAAAGTAATTTGAGTTGTTTTGTCTCTCAGTTTCAGTGAACTCAAGATGCCTTGCATTTGCTGTGAGCTGACAGTTGCACATGATTACAGGACGCAGCTGGCTGTGATGGTCTGTTATCCTGCAGGAGCATGTAAGTCTCTGTGCCTTGAGTGTGATGGACCTGAGATCCTTACTCTAAATTCCTTCCAGTGGCAGAGATGGGCATTTTAAGACTGTTAGACTGAAAACCTTCATAATGTTTATTCAAAGCCTGTCTGAGATCCTTGCTCATGCAAAGAGCAAGTGGGAAGAAAATACACTTGCAGTTTGATTCAATTTCTGTGTGTGTGTGTCTGAATAAAGATTTCAGGATAAAGCTCCTATTCTGAAATTAAAAGTGAAACTGGAGCCACAGAGGACCTTAGGGTTGCATTCTCATTTGACACAACTACATTCTTCTTGAAGTTCAGTGAGAATATCATATGATTGCTGGGATATGTAAGTTTAGTACTTCAACAAAGCAGCGTGCATCACTTGTTTTGCCTTGGCACACAACTGCCAGAGCAGCTAGAAAGGTTCGGCTGGAGCAAGGCTCCAGCAATTTTCATTCTATCCAAATGGTCAGGGTTTTTTCAACAAGTACACTCTGCAGAATCAATTTCTACTTGTAAGATAGCATTTTTTCATGAGGGAACAAAAAAGGAGCTGTGAATTACACTCTTTTGTTCATGCTGAAAAGTGTAACTGAACTGATTTAGAAAAAAAAAAGAAGTACCAACTTTGAAACAGCGTTACTGAAAGGTTAGCCTTGCTGTATTTTATCATGTTGGATCCTCTCCAGGACAACAAAGTTGTTGAGACTTGACAGTGGTGGAGGAGGGCTGAAGGTTTTTCTTGGGTGCAAGTATTTTTGAAGGATTTATCACCAAAGTCACTGCAAAGGCTGGATGGTAGGACAGGTTTAGGTTTTGAACTCTTTTTTCCTGTGAAAAACACAGGTGTAAATATTGTTTTATTTGTACCAAATAGAAACACGTCCAGTCTAAGCATGTAATTGACTTATGTAAACCACACATTAGTGTGCACTGGTTTTGACTTTCATTCTGAACACTGGTCTGAGTTCCTTTTTTAATCAGTAACACTGAAATACTTTTAGAATAAGTGCTTCAAGTAACAAAAGTCACCTTATTCTTTTTGCACTCCTGTGACAAGTAAGTATTTTTATTTTCCTCAAAATTAAAGAAGTAATGCCTTGCCAGGGTCCTGAGTTCTGGCTCTAATTTCTGCCATCAGGCCCCTAAACTTCTAGGTCCTCAGCCTTGGGACACTCCTTTTCCATGGGCTTTGTTTGTTCTGTGAATAATATGGTAGTTCTAAGGGAACTACTAATTGTCCTCTCTGGAAAAAAAATCAATATCTTGATCACTCTTTGTCTACTACCTTAAAGCTGCTTCTTTACTCGTTGCTTCTTGAACTGTTGAAGGGCATTTGTTTAAGAGCGGAGTTTTGAAAAGAAATTTCAGAAGTGTAATTCCTGTTTTTCCCCTTTGTGTACTAGTTTTGTGCCTGTGGTCAGATGGTAAAATACACTGCGCAACAACCAGTGTTGAGTAAACCCTCTTTAAACTTACTAAACCAAACGAAATGGCGTTATGTTTTCCAGCAGGGATATAGACTCTGTTAGCATAAAATAGTCAAAGGGTAGTTGATGATACTTATTTACCAGTGCAGGAGTGAATTTGAGCTGGTAAAACATATGTGCTGAGGAGGCTGAAGAAACAGAAGGTTTCGCAAGGGCAGGGAGGTTACTTTAACTGTCATGTTATGACAGCATGTGTTCATTACTTTTCTGGGCATGGCCCTTTGTTCTAGTGCCTTGCTGTATGTGTTAAATCCTACGTAGTGCTGAAGCTCCGTAGACTCAGGGTACAGTAAAAAAAAAAAAATTAAAATCCACCATGCAGTGCCGGGCTGAGTGTTAGCTTGCATGCTCAGGAGAGCGTGGAGCGGGCATTCAGCTGGATGGGGAGAGCAGGGTGGCTGTGTCAGCCCAGCACTGCCCCTGAGGCTAGGAACTCATTCCCCAGCTAGGTTTTTAGGTCAGGGCAGCAATGCACTGATGGACCTGTGCTAATTCTGCTTCCAGAGCCCATGCAGTCAGCACCAGCATTCCCCCCCTGCACCAGGTACTGTGGGTTTACCCAGACCGTCTGATCTAGGGCTCCCGAGTCACTGGGCTTCCTTGAAAATCCTGTTCTAAAAACGGCCCTACTGAATCTAAGGGAGAACCAGCGAAAGGCCGGCAAAACAACTCAGTTCTTTCTTACGATCACATTCCGTTGCCCTCTTCTCTTTTTTCACAACTTTATCACTTAAAGTAAACTAAGCCAGTAGTAATTAAATCTGAAAATCTGTGAAGAAATCTGTTCACAGGTACTGGTATCATGAAAAATGCAAAGTAAGACATGTCTGTTTTGACTGCCAGTAGACTGCCTTTACCTACGTGATAAGACTTAAATTGTGCAAGCTGGGAGGAAAGTGTGTTTCTCACTGTGTGGAACCGGCAAATGTTGGTAGAACAGAGCACTCCTGAATAAAAAGGACTCTCTATTGCTTAACAGCTTTGCAGAAGGTCCCTGGGGGAAGAAAAGGGAAGGTGAACTCAGATACAGCATCTGTATGAAAATATGTCATGGTACTGAATAGTAAATGGATGCAAGTACGGTAGAAATACTGCTTCATGTCTGGGTGTTCACATGAACACTGCGCAGGCACAACTCAGTTCTGCACCCTCCTATAGTACACTCATTCATTTTGGTTCCTTATATAGGATCAAGCCCTATGTTAGTGTTTGCTTTCTTCTAGAATAAATCTTTAAAATTACACACAAAAATAATTTTCTTTTACTCGCAGGTGAAGTTTTTAACAATGTTGAAAAGAGAGGAGAGTCAGTAATGATATCTCATTCATTCAGATGAGCACGCAATATCAACTACCCTCATTCTTTTTGGACCTAGTCTTGCAAGCCTTTGTACTGGTGTTATAGAAAATGTCATGAGAGACACAAGTTACATTTATCACCTGTAGGGAGAGGATGCCAGTTTGGACATTCAGGAACTGAACTGAACCTCTCCTTTGAACTCAGACTGATTTTGGTTTTCTTGGGTTATTATGTTTTCTTTTGGTGCCAAGTGCAAGACATATTGCAAAAGAAAATTAAAAACACAAACTGATTTTTTTAGATCTCTATCCTGCTCTTGTGGACCAGAGATTTGGCTGACTATCCAAGCATCTGGAAGCTTCCTGAAAGCATCTTCAGAGGTTTTAAAGTCTGGTCTTTTACAAGATAGTTTCTAATGGATTGTGCACCCTTCTATAAATAGTAGCATCATCTGTCTGTATATCTGCACACATACCAGTTACACTGAGTCTACCTGCAAATAAGGGTCACCGATCCAAAGGAAGTGATTGTTGTGTCCTTTATTTCATTTGCAGTAAGTCTCAGATTGGCTGTGTTCCCACAGAATGATTTATTTTGCTTTCTAAAGAGCTGAAAATTTTCTTTTGCTATAACTTTGGGCTTGAGTGCCTGGTGGTTTTTTGAGAAAGGGGCAATAGCATACTGGGAATTGTATTTAGAAAGTGTACATATGCAATGAACAAAAATAATCTATGCTAATGACAACCGCTCTTATAAGAAGAATTTGAAGTACACGTGGCTGTTTCAGCACTCCCCATCTCTCATTCTATTTAAAACTCCCTGGCAATATGTTCGTCCCCTGGACAGAGGGAGAAGACAGACATTATTTAGAGAAGGGGCAGTTATCTGATTTCACTGACATTTACCGAACATCAGAATAACAACAAAGCTCGGGTAAGAACTCTTTTGGCAAATACTGCAGACATAGAAATTCAGTGCCTAATACTGATGACACAGAACAGATTTTTCCTGTTTGTGGTGTTGAAACTTCAAAATCAACTCAGAGCTGAGACTCTTTTCCCATTGGTACCTACCTGGTGAACAAGCGGGACAAACTTAGCCAGAGCAAAAAGGGGGTCTTGTACAAGTCTCCAGACTACAGACTTTACTTCAGGAGAGTATTCATATTGATTCTATATATGAGGAAGAGTTTTCTGGTTCCATCTTACTACCAACCAGTATATAGGGTCTATTTACTTCTGTCATGTTCCACAGGAAAAAGTCTAGCTTACAGCAATACAATTTCGTCCTCTAGCTGGTCAGGTGAGTAGGATTACATGCAGAAACCCCCCGAAAGGAAGATGCATGCAGATAAGCTACCTTTCCCTTTTATGCTAGTGGATCTTCACTCATAGCTGGTCACTGAAGTCTTCAGCCTTGGCTCTTGTCCTTTATTTAAGACTAGCTCAATGTAAGTTGTCAAGGTACAGGTTTAAATATTCCTGTTTGTCTCTTGAATCTGTCTAAGGATGGAAAGCCCCTAAACTGATAGCAAGATTAAAAAAACCCAACAGCCTGTGTCCTTTCCTGTGACCCTACCCAATTCTCTTCCACAGCATCTGCAAACCAACATCCTTCTTGCCGGGGCTGCCCTAGGTGATTTCAGGAATTCATGCCAGTCAGTAAAGGATAGGTGGAGAAACAGCAGCTGAGTTAAATCCTAAGCAACGCTTTCTGAAGAGGTGCTGTGAGAAGGAATGCAGGAGCTGTGAGAAGGGACTGAAGAGTAATAATGTGGCATTCAGAATTCACTGAAGCAAGGGACTGAAGCTGATGGCCAGAAACCCCAAAGATAAGCAATATTCCAGAGAAAGCCAGGAAACCTTGTTCAGTCACCCCAATTTGTACAATAAGAAATTCTAGGTGTAACTTCTGAAGGCTGAGCTCTTGCAAAACTGCAAATCTTCTGTCATAAACTTAGACTAGGAATGTACTTGGTAATGTGGAGCTATTTGTGCCATCTGGCAGCTGTCAGCTTTCTCTATTCACTCCCCCCCTACTAATGTGAAACACAGAAACTGGACCTTTTACATCTTGCTACGTGAAAGAGGTTGGTGTCTAGAGGCTTTTTAAGGCCAAACCATTGCACTATTCTGGTGCCTGCTATCTGGGCGTCCATTGCAAACATTAATAATGACTTACCCTGGTCGGCAACAACCATATATTCCTCCTTCCTCTAATATTCCTTTATGGCAGTGTGTCTTCCAAGAACATTGCATATATCCTCTTAAATACCTGAAATTCACCTCGTACACTGCTTCAGAAGGATTTAAAAAACAGCTGGTGTTTATCTCATAGCTATCTCCATTTTTAGCTGCAGTTTACTGACCTCCAACATTTTTATCAAAGATTACATTCTTTTTTTTTCTTTTTGCCATAACACTTACAGCTATTCTCAAATCTTTTTTAGTCGGTGCTGACACTTTGCTACAAGCCACCTGTGACATGAAGTGATTAATTTGCTTGTTTTCCACTTGTGTTGTGTCCTGTGAGGAGAGGCACTGGGTCACGCAGGACCTTCACATGGTTGTGGAGAGGTTGTGCCTTCCCTGGAGGCAGAGCAGGGGCAGAGGCTTCGGGAGAAGAGGGCAAGGCAAGGCAGCAGGCAGGGATAGTTGCAGCAAGTAGCCAGGAACTTGCCCTGCAAACAGACTGCCGAGAAGGCAGAATGGGCTGTGCAGATTTTTGAGTTGATGGAAACTAAGCCTGGAAAAAAAAGTTGTTCCCATAAAGAGACAGTGAGCAAAGGCAGCTTGGTTTATAAATGCCTTTATTCTGCTGTGGAGTAACTAGATTTCTCTATGTCTAAAGGTGGGATGTTAAAAAACTAGCTTTTTCAGATTAAAGGGCTTTTTTCTTTGTTGTTTGTTTGTTTTGTGGGGGTGCAGAATATAGGGAAAAAGTCTAGATACACCTGTCTTAAAGCTCTGGTTGTTGTGGGCACAGTTCTTTGCAGTGCAAGAATAAGCAAAGGCACGATTTCTCTGGTGGCATTGACTACTGCAGGCTGGATGTCAGCTCCATGGAATGTGCCAGCATTTTCTTCACTGTGAGGGTGGTGAGGCACTGGAACAGGTTGCCCAGAGAAGTTGTGGATGCCCCATCCCTGGAAGTGTCCAAGGCCAGGCTGGATGGGGCTTTGGGCAACCTGGTCTAATGGAAGGTGTCCTTGCCCATGGCAGGGGGGGTTGGAACTAGATGATCTTTAAGGTTGCCTCCAACCCAAACCATTCTATGATTCTATGATTCTATGATTTCAATATAGCAATAAAAAATAAAGCAGGAGGAGCTGTGCAGAACAACATGCTCTGAATTGACATTTCATTGCTGGAATCATCCCTGCCTATCAAAGATGCTCTTGTTCTGCTCTCTGGAGGCAACTGTAAAGTCAAAGGCTTTTGATGTTCATATTGTGAATTAAAGTCTCATGTATTTCACAAACAGAGTGGCCTCACAGCACCTCTCTTTGCCCTGAGGTGCTCAGCTACCTGGAGGGCCCAGCTCAATGCACAACTGAGCTCGCTCTAATATCTGGCAGAAAAAGAGAACTCTCACTGTAATTATTCTCTGCAGCTACACATTTCAGATGAGAATAGCGTAAGGCAAACAGCAGCAAATAAATCCCTGCTGCTTTTCAGCAGAAAGGTAAGATGGTACATGAACCTTAGTTTTTTGGAGTTTTGTGCCTTTAGATTGGAGCTAGTGTTCGTGGAGCACTCCAGAGTGGTGAGATTTTCTGCATCAGGATGTCACAGTGCTGTGAGCACGCATCGTAGGCAATTGGTTGCCAATCCCCACAACAGTGCCAGCTTCAGAAATGAAAAATGTTGGTGGGGGTGCTGCTAACCACACATCTTACGTTCCAAAAAAATAACATATTACCTGGGCGAAGTCCATCTGCTGAAGCTGTAAAAATTCTGAGCTCTCAAAGGCCATAACAAATCTCACTGTGGAAACTTGATTCTCCACTATTCAAAGAAATTTTCCCTGTTCAGCACCTTGCCAAATATCTACAAGGTTCTGGCTTTACAAATTTCTGTAGGTTCTTTCTTGCTTCCATTTTACTTTTATTCTACTCCTCCAAGACACCAGGTCTCCTCTGCTTGTAGCATTTCCCATTTTTAAATGTTTAACTGATTTCTGAATAGCTGTTCTCTGAATATTGCTGCTTAATTGTAACATAGCACTATCTGTACTACTCAACCAAGATCAGGGTCCCATTGTGACACCCTGTATGGAAACAGAGGAGGAGACAAATCACTGTCCCAAAAGCATATAAACAAACCATGACAGAGTGAAGAGTAAGAAAGGGGGAAGATCTCTACAAGGTGGATGAGATTTGGTTAACAGACAGTCGTGACTCAGGAAACAAGTCTGAGCTGGATAATAAGAGCTGCTGTCTTACCCCCAGAGTCTGGTGGCATAACCCCAGCCTTATCTTCTAACATGGTGTGGTAGGTTTGTAAGCATTCCCAGGGTTGGCTGCATGCAGCATTATTTGAACCAAGACTGCAAATATGCCAGCGCTGATTCCAGAACTCCTCTACAGCACTATTCTGTGATTGTTTCCTCAAAAGCAGAGCTAAAAGAATTCAGCTTGATGATAGAAACTATTTTATTCCGTTTCATATGTTTGCAGCTCCTACCTCCCAAGAATCTGTTCAGCTTGCTAAAAAATGAAATTGCTACAGATGGATATTTCTTTCAATTACTGTAAAAACATGTAACAAAGCCTCTGGCATGCCAAGAACCAGGCATCAAAGCTCAAGAGCTTACATATTCTATTAAGTGGTTTAATATTGTAGAGAAGAACAGAAAAAATACAGTGTTTTGTCCCTCATGGCCTTCTTTAGGAGACCTCAGGGAACCAAAAGGTTGCAGTTTTCCTGGTCTCCCTGCTCTAATATTAAACCACTTAATAGAATATGTAAGCACTTGAGCTTTGATGCCTGGTTCTTGGCATAGCAAGTGCAGTTCATACTGGTTTGATGATTTGGGGTGGTCTGTGGGAGATTATTTTCCCCTCCTGTTGAGAAACCACAGGAAATACAAGCCTGGCGCACAGACTTTTCCTTTTTGTCTTGGGGTATAGCTTGCTCCTACTTTCCCTTGCACTACTATTTGTTACCTCAAAAAACTTTTCATTCAAAGGGAATAGCTGCAGCAAAGGTAGGTGGATGGGCACAGAGCTCCTACTCTACAATAGAGGCTTTCTATTTCATGCACCCATTTGGGGCTGCAGACATCTCACCAGAAATGCAAAGAAAGCTGAGCGTTGCCACAGACCTGAAGTGTCCTGCGGCTCAGTGGAAATAGACCATCTTGTATGTCAGCGTGAGCTGACCAAGAGGCCGTTTCATCATGTTCCCATCTACCGACACACTCCTTTGCTAGCTGTGCATGCTCTAGAACTGAAGCAGGGAAAAGGCACCCCCAAAACTGTATTATTTTCATTTATTTTTCCATGGACACATGTATCCAAATTGGAACTGTGCAAGAGTAGGAAGTTCTGCTCCATGGGAAATAGTTTCAGACTTTATTGGAAAAGCTGAGATGAAAAAAATAATTTGGAAATGTTCATTTTTATTTTCTTTAGAGTCTTGTTCATTTAGATTCATTTAAACACCAAACTGTGTTTTGCAAATGACTTGTTGGCTCAAAGGTCTGGGACCCAGTGCCCAGATTCCCCAGGACGGATCTCCAGCCATGCACCAGCCACATGATTCCCATCTTGTGCCTCATGGCTCACAAGTAAATCAGGATATTGCCAACAGAAAAAAATCCTCTAGCTTGAAATGAAGAACGTAGATAAGGAGAAGCCTGGATAGTAGGCCTCAACTGCACTTCAGCAGAGATAATCTTGTTGTAGCAAAGCACTTGATTAATATGACAGAAAGGGAAACAGAGCTGCAGCCCTTATGGAGCCATTGGCCAAGAGGGAAAAAATATAGCAGTTTATTGGAATTAAGTATGGTAGACCAGATTGAAGAGGGGCATGGGAGGAGTGAAAAATAGACTAGTTTGGGTAAATGAAATATTTATTCATCAATATCTTGAGGCAACATCAACTATTCTCACAGAATCACCTACCTTACTGAAATTTCAGCTCACTTGGACAGAAAATTGTTTTACCTGCCTCTTTTCCAAAACTAAGCTCAAGAGACATGCTCTGAGAAGTTTTGATAATTATTTCAATACTGTGTCTTTGGTCCATCTCTCCTTTTAAGTTTGGATTCTTCTCTCACTCTTACTGCTTTTATATCAGTACAACTTAGGCTCTTGGATACCTAACAAAGACACAAACTGGTCTATGGCCAGAAAATATGCCAATGACTTCTAATTTTAACAGCAGGAATAGCAAGCATTTGCTAAGTCCTGCACTCCCCTTCCACCAGCTCAACACTGGCCTGAATGAATCTCTCTTCAAATGTTTTGTGATTGCTATAATGAGATACTCTGGCTGTGTACTAGATGTGGAAACATGCTCTTAAGCCTTGTTTCTAATTTTAGAATTAGTATTATGAGGGATTTCTATTCCTTTTTCATTTAAAATCTCATTTAATAGCAGTAGAAGAGGCTATTGAAGTAAGACACCAAAATACTCAGCTGAGCTTTGGTAAACCTGTGTGTCCCTCGTTAACATGGGGGGAATTCATTGTTTGTGAAGTTTCTTTCCTTCCTTCTCCCAGCTGCAGTTTAGGTCAGTTCTTAGCTTGAGTGTGTATTGATTTGGAAGAGTTCTTAGCTACACTATTGATTATATCCAACAACAACAAACATTTAGAGCTTCAGACACCATCTCTAGAGCTCTTCAAAAACTTGTAGGCAAATTCTTGTCTGTGCCAGGAAATCTATGTTAAAATCACATATCACAGAATGGCTGAGGTTGGAAGGAACCTCTGGAGGACATCTGGTTCAACCCACCTGCTCAGGCAGGACCATCTAAACTCAGCTGCCCAGGACCATGTCCAGGCAGATTTTTAATACCTCCAAGGTGGGAGAATCTATAACTTCCCTGGGCAACCTGTATCAGTGCTCAGTGATCCTCACAGTAAAAAATTGTTTCCTGATGTTCAGGAGAAACCTCCTGTGCTTCAGCTTGTGTCCACTGCTTCATATCCTGCCACTGGGCACCACTGAAAAGAGCCTGGTTGTGTCTTCTTTGTGCCCTCCCTTCAGGTATTTATATACATTGATAGGATCCCCCCCAGCCTTCTCTTCTCCAGGCTTAACAGTCCCAGCTCTCTCAGTCTTTCCTCGTAACAGAGATGCTCTAAATCTTTAATCATCTTTGTGGCCCTTTGTTGGACTCTCTGCAGTATGTCCGTGTCTCTTTTGTACTGAGGAGCCCAGAACTGGACACAGGACTCCAGGTGTGGCCACACCAGTGCTGGAGAGAGGGGAAGGGTCACCCCTCTCAACCCGCTGGCAATGCTTTGCCTAATGCAGCTCGGGATATCGCTAGCCTTCTTTGCAGCAAGGGCACATTGCTGACTCATGTTCAACTTGGTGTTCACCAGGATCCCCGGGTCCTTTTCTGCAAAACTGCTTTCCAGATGGGTGGCCCCCAGCACGTATTGGTATGTGAGGTTGTTCTTCCCCAGGTGCGAGACTTTGCAGTTCCCCTTGTTGAACTTCATGCAGTTCCCACCAGCCCATTTCTCCAGCCTGTCGACGTCCCTCTGGACAGCAGCACAACCCTCTGGTGTATCAGCCACTCCTCCCAGTTTTGTGTCCTCCCAACTTGCTGAGGGTATACTCTGCCC
Organism: Buteo buteo; assembly: GCF_964188355.1. Taxonomy (NCBI): domain Eukaryota; kingdom Metazoa; phylum Chordata; class Aves; order Accipitriformes; family Accipitridae; genus Buteo; species Buteo buteo. The sequence continues at coordinate 13,566,101 of NC_134176.1, read as the reverse complement.
CATTATCAAAATCATTAACAAAGATGTAACACAGGATCAGAGCCAGCATTGACCCCTGGGGTACACCGCTAATTACTGGCCTCCAACTAGACTTTGTGCCATGGATCACCACCCTCTGGGCTCAGCTGTTCAGCTAGTTTTCAATCCTCCTCACCATCTGCTCATCCAGCCCATATATCAACAGCTTGTCTAGGAGAATCTTATGGAAGACAGCGTCAAAGGTCTTACTGAAGTCCAGACAGACAATATCTACTGCTTTCCCCTTGTCTACCAGGCCAGTCATTTCATCCGAGAAGTTTATCCAGTTGGTCAAGCATGACTTTCCCTTCGCGAATCCATGCTGACTACTCCTGATGATTTTCTTTTCATTCATGTGCCTGGAAGTGGTTTCCAGAATTAGCTGCTCCATCACCTTCCCAGGGACTGAGGTGAGGCTGACCAACCTGTAGTTTCCCGGAACCTCCTTCATGCCCTTCTTGAAGATAGGATCAAACATTTTTCTGCATCAATTCTGTTCCCCCCTAAAATTCACAAAATGTCCCTGGCCTTATCCAGAGATGAGACCTGTAGAAGTAGAGCATGTATACCCAGAACAGGGAAGCCTTTCACCCTCTTTCACAACCAGAGAGGTAGAAGATGGTTCACACTTGCTACTGGGTAACTAAGTTAGTAAGATACTGAATCCATGTGAATATATCCTGCCCTCTGGAATGGCTTATTTTCTCAGGCTTGCCAACAACTGACATGGTTACAAGGCATCAGAAACTGGCTTACATGCATATGGCAGGGTAGGCACATGGTGACTTGAACTTCTGAGAAGACAGGGGTACCTCAGATTTATTGGTAGAGTCATACTTGATAAAAGTACCTTCACGAGGTAGTTGGCTGTAGACAAAGCTTTAAGCTGACAGAAAAAGTCATAAGTATTCAGAATTTGGAAGGTGAAGCCAGCTGAATACACAGGAATCTATTTTCTTTTTCACAAATGAAGCGAGTATTCTCTGAAACAATGTTCCTAGTGTTGCAATTTATTTGGTATCCTTTTAATTCCTCACGAAAAGGTTAGATATCCAGTTAAAGGGACGCTATAGTTTTTTTACTTGTCACAATATACATTTATATTAACATCAAAGAAGGGAGTTGTGCAAAGGACAGATCAGTTTGGCTTTTCAGCAACCTAGCTAACACACAACTGGTATGCATAGTATACAAAGAATCCTCAATGATAATGACCTATATTGTAAAATAGGAACATGAAATAATAAGCTATTACACTGGTAGTACCTTATTCTGTAAGTTTAAAATGTTATAAAGTAAGTAACATGGATTCTTCACACCAGTTTTCTTTAAGACACTTAGGTTTTTCTGTCTTTCAAGATAATTTAAAGTCTGACAGTGCTAAGTATGATGATACTGTACTAGAAGAATAATGGAAATGGGATATTAAACATCAGAAAAGATATTCAGTATACACTGTAAAGTGCCTTGTATTTTAGCATATTTTCTAATGTACATATTAAAAAACCAGAAAGTTCTATGTTGTTGAGTGTTAGTGCTGGTTATGACTTTCTGAAAGTCTTATAGCCATCCATGTACTCTAGCTCATTATAATTACTGCTTCAGTGTACTAATGAGTGAGCATAAACATTCTAAGTCATAACTTAGCAGCTTTTATGTTTGCTTTACCTGCTTCTTAGACACACTAATACCTTTTAATAAAGCTTTGCAATTCAAGATTATAGGCTTTCATGAAGAAGCCCTCAAAGCACTTCACAAATTCCATTCACAAAACCCTGTGGATAAAGATTATCCTCATTGTAGAAGATCAGTAAATTAAGAAACAGGGTTTCAATAATCTGCTTAAGGTAACTGTGGAGTACAACCCTCAGTTCTTAATTTTAGCCCTTGTTCTAATAATTTCCTTTCATATCTTCATTTATTTTTCCTAAAAAATGATTCAAATGGCAAGCGATGTTAATTCATAACATCTATAGAGATAGGTTTGAAAGAATATTTGGCGAGGCAGTGGATGCTTTTCAGTATAAAAAGATGAGGTTTCCAGAAAGTCTTTCTGACATGCATGGGCATCTCCTAAGTAAACTGCTCCAGTCCTCTTTTCTTTCATAGTTCTTGTATGAATAACTAATTAGACTTGTCTTTGACATTGAGTTAACAGTGCCACGTCTGAACAGTGCAATACTGAGAAGTGCCACCTCTTCCCCAGCTTGCAGCAAGGTGTCCCTTCAGGTGGAGTTCAGAGCTCTCTGAAGCTCTCTTGTAGACCCTTACCTGCCTTTTCAATTGGTCATTTTAGTGCATTTTTCTCCACGCGTTTAATAAGGAGAGGAAATACAGCCTGTCAGATATATGTAGTGCTGTTGTATAGCGATGTCTTCATGTTCAGACCTGCTCTACTGCAGACCTGACTTCTTACAACTGTAGTTTAGGTTAAGAACCACTATTACCTTCACCAGTGCAGCTCCTGAGGGCAATTGCTCTCCTCAGCTATGGTGGGAGTCCATCCACAACAGCCAGGCTATACTGATGTCCTCCAATGAGTGAATAAGGGTTATGTTCCAGCCTAAACCTATTGTTTGGTTATATATAAGCTGTCCCTTTTTGCTCTTTACTTGCTTTCCAGGTACAGATCTCATGCTTTTCACCTGCCAGCTACTACTAATTTCTTCTTCTCCTGTCTCTCCTCTCAGACAGTTATTCTTAATACAATTTTATTCCATTCACTAGCATGTCTCCCACGCTTTTCCATATCTGAGGAGAGAAACTCAAGAAGATTAAAGCCCGGCAATGTTTTACTGTCATTAAAAGGGAATTGGAGGATGGAATATCACCTTGTCTTCCCACAGTGGATCTCTTTTAAACTCACCATAGCACAATCACCATTCAGTAGTATTAGCAGCATTATTAGTCATATTAGCAGCATTATTGTATATGATTGGATAAGGCATAATATGCAGATCATAACATATTCAAAAGTGGTACAGTAGCCATGGCCTGTATTGTTTGCTAAGATTACACAGATATCCCAAGCATAATATTGGAGCTGTGGCCACTGTGTTAATGCCCTAGAGTACTGTAACTTTAAGGTGTCCTTAAATAACTTGCAAAACCAGCCTAGAAAGAATAAAGATCAGATAGTGAAAAAAATTCTATTATGTAAGACATCAGTATTCTTTTAGTCTAGCCTTTTTTGTGGCTTAACTGAAACAAAAGAATACGTATTTCCAGAGAAAGGAAGTAAAAGAGACGATTGTAATGTAGAAATCCAGCAAGACTAAATTGTGCTTTTTTTTTTTAATTGCTGAAGAGTTGTACATGACTTTTTGTAGCTAATACCCCATGTCCAGGAGCTATCATGGGCTGAAAGACTTCAAGATGGTATATTTAAATACTGATGGATTGTCAAATGTAAGGTGTTACTGAGTAAATCTTTACAGAAGCCCCTAACAGCCTGATCCTACTATTGTTGTTGCTGTTAGTACACAAAATTCTCCAAGTTCCTAAGGGTACATAGAAAAAATTTTGCATTAGCTTCCAAGACATATCCTCTAAGAGATGGATTCTGTCACCTACACTCCTGTGTAGTACTTCAGTCTCCAAATATTCTTTCCAAAATCAATGGAAAAGTCACATGGCCCTGACTTGACAAAACACTGAAAATCAGTTTAAGCTAGCTAACTAGCTAGTCTGGTTTGCCACCTTCCAGCGAGGACTTATGTTTACATGATCAGAAGAACAATTCTGTGTTACCTCTGTGCCTGACCTTTCAAACCATCGTAGCACACCCCTCAGAGTGAGGCATATTACAGTACTGTAGTAAACAGTAGTAATAACTCTGGGATCCTCACAATCTGTATCGGTCTCATAACTGTGGGGGGGGGTTTCTAGTTTCTTGGGACAGGAACATATTTAGTTCTGTGATTTGGAGCAGTAGAAAGTGTCCTGTGGATGATTAAAGGTAAAGAACAATGCTTGGTTCTTGATGTACCCTGACTCAAAAACTTGCTATATCTGGTTTCCTTGACCTTGTATGAACATGTGCAAGGCTGTCCTGAGTAAGGATAAGCTCACTCTGATGTGCTGAACTGTACAGCAGGCATTTAAATGGTATAATTAAAAAAAACCAGATTTTTGTTGGTAGCACTATACATGGCAGAAAGATGACATCAGTATTTAGAAGACCTGAAAGAGGGAGATGGCAGCTCTAGCAGGACATGAAATGGTTTGAAAAAAAAGACGAATAAAGAAAGGAAATATTTTCTTACATTAAAGAAAAACTTGAGAGTTGGCAAGGAGCTGAATATAGAGATCCCCTAAGCTACACTAAACTTTTCTCTTATAATTCCTCCACCATCTAAGATGAACTGTTTGAAAGTCCAATTAGTGCCTTAATAATCATGACTGTTATCTAATGATGAATAAACCATCTGCAGAAAATATTGCAATCACAGACACAGCTGTTACCATATGCTGAAATTTTCTTACATGACCTTGGTTGCTACAGAACTTACCAGCTGAAATAAGACGTGGAAATATTGCCAGCTTCAATTAGACTAGCAAGCTGTTCCTTTCCCAAGGCTGTTCAGGCACTTCAGCCATTAACATAAAACACAAACCAAAGAGTTATTACAAATTTTGAAGACCTGTTCCTAAGCTGAAGAGGTGAAATTCTGGAAAGAATTTCAGTTCATCATTATTAATGTGGCTAAAAATAGAAAACTCAAGTACTTGATTTCAAAAGATCCCCAATTATCTGTTGCTTCTAGAAATGGAATCTTAAGCCGGGGAGGCGCAGGAAGCAGAGAGGCCCTGGAAATGAGCTGCCTTGTGTTTATTTAGAACAAAGGCACAAAAGGGGATTTTTGGCAAAGAAGTTTGGCATGCTTTTCTTTATTCAACAGGTAGGAAGTATGTGACCTTGTTTACTGTTTGTCTACGATGAGGTCTATTTCTAGCAACCCGAGACATTTTAATAAAAGTAATCCTTTAAAACCTTTCCAAATCTAAACTTTCAAACATGCATTTGTAGTAAGGAGGTGCCAGCTTAATTATGTATGCCTTTGTCAAGTAGTTAATATTTTAATCTTTTGGAGATTTTATGTTAGCCTTTCTAATCCATGTAACCCTTTCTATATTACACTAATAGCAAAATGCTGAATTTTGATATAAACCTTAACAAGTCTAATGAAACCAATGTAATTTCTTAGGCCAGGAAAATTATTTTGCCTTTTACTTGCCATTTTATTTTGCCATTTAATATAATGCAATAAAGGAATGAAAGAGATGGAGAGAATGAAGAGTGTGGGTTGAGTGTGAGTTTGTGCCTGCAAACATTCCCAGACCTGTTTTGTTTTATAGATTGCTCACTAGCAGTTCAGTGTGTGATATCAGTATTTAAAATCCAGTTTCTCTAGTAATTCGTGTAGGATGACTAGGTCACATGGCCTTTTTCTATTCTCAGAAAGCTGAAAGTAATTCTGTAAGGGGGTTCTGCGGTCAAGATAATGACTCTTCTGACTCATTTTCCATGGACATTCTCTAATATCTACTTAAAAAGTAATATTTCTGCAAACAATTCAGTTGCTGAAATTATTCATTGCAATAGGGATACTAGAATTGCTTATGGGGTGCCTGGTCATGATTTGTGGTTTTTCATTCCTTCTATCTGTTACTAGTGTCACTTTAAGTTAAAAGGACATTAAATGTATAACTACAACTATTTCCATGACCTACAAATGTTTTACTTCCCTTTGAAGGAGAGAAGAGATGGTCTATACTGAGATATGGTCCAGCTTCTCAGTAGGTAGTGAAGGAAGGGAAAAATAGAAATAGCCAGTCACAGAAATTGCCTGGCTTCTACCTCCACCACAATCTCCTTTTTCATTCAGCACATTTGTAATTCTCTTCCTCACCTACTCAATAAACTCTGTGCCATTCCCAGGCTACGAGCTCATTCACACAATGTGGTATCTGACCTATACTTTCCAGGTCTGTGCTCCTGGAACACAGTGAAAGCACTGAAGGAGTCTCACCCAAGCACTTTGTTGTGTGTCCTACTAAACAAAACAGTCCCACTCAATAGATAGTAAACAATTAACAGGCTGTTGTTAATAATGTATTAAAGTAAGGGAAACCCTGACTTAAGGAGGACAATGGGAGTTTTGCTACTGCCTTTGCAAAAGCCAAGACTTTCCTCGCTACAATTAAAATGGAATTATGCTGGCATATGCTTTAGAATGCCTGTAATTATCACTAGTTCATATGATTAAAAAGCTCAATGCATGAATCAGATTATTTACAGTGCAGTTAGAAGAGTTTGTGTGTTTGCACATATGCCTATGTATGTAACCAAGTGTACTGACTTTGGAATATTAAATAAGCCATGTATTAACCTTAAAGCTATACAAATTGGTAGTCATCTCTTATTAATACAGCAAACTCAAACTGCAGTTACTTTGTGCAGTTTGAGAACTCTGTATCCTTATTGCAAAGTCCACTTACCCAGTTTGTTAGGCCTTTGCAGAAATCATGCCTTCCTCAATAAAGCCGATAAACTTCTAAATCAATAACCACCCGAGACAGCCTAAAGTGACTATTAATTAGAAGGGAAAATGGTTTCATATAACTGATATGTATGTTCTAATGCTTTCAGGGAGGCACAAAGGAGAAAAAAGTCCCAAACTAGTTTCTAGATGTAGATAGAATAGCTTTTGGCAGCACTTAAGACATGGCTGTTTGGGCTAGGACAGGAACAGCATCTGAGACTAGGAAGACCATTTCAGTCTTACGTTTCTAATTGCAGTTAGTGAATATGTGTTTACAGTTGACCAAAAATCTTTCTGCAATGGTTTTACAGATGTGTACCTTATCAAATTCCTTTCACCAATCTCATGGGAGATGAAAAAAAGGCAAGATTGATCAATTTATAATATAATTTAAAGAGTTAGGACCCTTGCCATGCCCGGATGTGACTTATTTCAACAGGCAGATTTGTAACCCTTCAATCGGCCCATATTTTTTCAGGGACCATACATATTTTAGGTTCATAGGTGATTTATGTTCTCTCTGTCCTGCTTATGAGACTATGGTGTGCTCACCACTAGCATCTGTTTGAAAAGTAGTGCATTAGAAACTGGATCCAAGGTCATGCAGATTGAGGAGCTCATTAGAAGGTAGAACTGGGAGTTACAAAACTACTTTTTTTGTTTGTTTCTTTAAAACTCTTTCATTGTCTCTCTTAATAGTGTGTTTCCATCGTGATGGCACTCAATTATTTACTGCCTGAACCTGGCATTTACACTGCTGCCTCAGCAATCTCTCTTATTTGGCTGCTTCACAAATTTATTTCTATTTGGGTAAAAAATTGTTTCCAAAGTATGTTCAGGATCTATCTTTTCTTTCTGCATATTCCCTCCAGTTCAATCCTCTGTGCAAATTAGCAATGCCGAAATGCTTCTTAGAGCTTCCCCCCCCCGCCCCACCCTTGATTAACACTTCTCACATTTACTGAAGTCTCTTATAAATTGTGGATCAAATGTTCAGACCACCTAAATCACCTGGACCCGGGTCTAAGAAGAAACTTAGACATGATGCTGAGGTTTGCGCCACTTCAAATCTGGGGCTCTGAAGCACCCAAAACAGTGAGTGAATGGAAGAGATGCAATGCCAGTGTGTGACCTGGCAGACTGCATAAAAGAACTTGTCTGGAAAAGGTAAAGCAATCTGCAGCCATGTCTCAAAACCTGCCTGTCTCATGGGCTTAGGCCTCCAACTGTAAGCATAGGTTAGATGACACCATGAAACCTGGATTCACAAATCTGAGTTTTTTGGGAATGTAGGCAGGCATGCAGAGATTTAGGCTGAGGAGAGCTGTGAACTTAAAGGAACCACTTTATGTGGTTCCACCTTCATCAGGAGCACTGCTGTCATCAGAGCTGAGTGTGGAGGTGGACCGGCACTCACGGCTCCTGGGAGCAAGCTACAACGTGGACATGTCTATCCTGGAAAAGGAGCACTTGGGGCTCAGAATCAGAGACGGGGGAGCAAGGGCCAGGGCCCAGTACTCTCTTGCAGAACAGGCAGCAATGTGGTTTCTTCATTCAAGGCTGGGACATCTGTTCAGACATGATACACTTTGAGCAGGAGATTCATTTACTTTCTAAAACCATCTAGTCAAATCAAACATTTAACACTTCAAATTGTGAAAATTAAAGTTCAAGTAAAATGTGATCAAACCTTGAGTTCTGTTGTGATACCAGATGCTTGAAATAGCCCTGAAACTTTCCTCCCTTCTTCTCTCTTTGGCAATATTGTGGAGACAGAGGGAAGGAATGGAAGGGTTCAGAATACTGCTGTAGGAGAGGTGGTACAGGCAAAATAGGGGGACTGCATTCAGAACTGATATTATATTTACCTATAAGCTTGGAACAAAATCCCAAGCAATTCTTTGGGAGCCAGTGTAGTCACTGTCAGACAATGGGAAAGATCTGTTTCAGTTTTTATACAAAAATCTCTTTAGACTCATTTTTCATCTATAAACCTACACCTTAGACAGTCTGACCTAAAAACATACATCTTTTAGTTCCAGGTGTTGTAATTCTTGTTGACAGCCTGATTCTAAAGATCCACTCTGTAGGCCAGTGTTTCTTAATTTAATTTAATTGAATGATTGTAAGGATGTTTTTAGGAAAAAAAAACCACAGACCATCTCTACAGCGCTCCCACAATTGTCTTCATTTACAAGCAACTAAAAATTAGGCTAAAGTTTGAACGTTCATTTATTACAAAATGAAAGAAAGTCTGTTTGCTTGGAAGTATGGGGAGCATGTGTGGTTTCTTTCTAATTTCACAGACCAATATATTAAACGCTACCAGTGATGCACGGAGCACCGTTTGAGAAACACAACCCAAAAGAACTATTGGAGATACTGCGTTGGATGCAGATTGCATGATATCTTGGTTCCTAGGATGGGTGTCTAATGTATTACTGTGTTGAAAATGTCCATGCTTGATCATTTGACTGCTCTCCCTGATGTATCTGCTAAAAAGTGAGCAGAGCTGATTCTACCAGATAAGAAGCTTTTTGCTGTTGCGTACATTAAATTTGACTATTAGCTGTCTTGTAGCTCAACAGACAGCTGCAGTCAACACTGGATAAACTCTGAATTTTGGCAAGGCTGCCATTGCCAGCTTGGAGGACAGAGGGAGAGAGTTTTACAGGAACCATGTGAGGGAGCACACAGATTTATTTCTCTCTTGCCACCCTGCCCAATACTCGGAGGAAAAAAGGTTCTTTTTCTTAATGAAATTAAGAAGTGGTGATACAGTACCAGTATAAAACCAAGAACCCAACACAAACTCGATACCTTTCTGAATCCACAGACCTTTAAAATTTAAAGTCAGATGACAATATACCAAGAAAAGCATTTGTCAGATGAAGAAACTCCTATGTTAAACCCAGCAAAGCTATTGTGTTGACATAATAACTCCTCCTAAATGTTCTAAGGTTCAAATGCCACCCTCTTGGAAGAAAATACCAATTTAGATATCTTCCACGGCTCTCTTGTATTACTGATTTTCTTTTACACTGCCTATTCAGAAACTGATTAGCTTTATGATTTCCCTTCCCTTGCTTAGGAAAGAGATATCTGGAATTGTCATCCTCAGCTTTACTGTTTCAGTCTTGTCAATGAATCTCAATCAATTTTATTTTCTAGCAATACTGGTAATGCACTAAATGTGCATATTATTAGAACCTATTTAAAATCCTTGGGACAGCTGTTTTAGAACATACTTCCTTGAAAATAATTTTCAGCCTGAAAGGCAGGATTAATTAGCTTTGCAATGACCTACATAGATTGTTCAAAGTGCCTGACTGCTATCAGCCATCCAAGGAAAAAGCTAAGCAAATTGCACTTCGTTCTCATACAAGGGGCATGGAAAAAGAGAGCACATTATTTACAAGGGAAAAAAAATAACATGCTAGAGACATCAAACAGTCTATTGACATCATCTGGCAACTCATTTGAATTTATACTCAAGGAAAAATGTATTAGAACCTGAGGGCCAAGGCAATAGCAGAAAATAAGACCGCTGTCATTATTTTGAACAACAGTAATTGTCGACAGTCTCTGTCTGATGGTGATTTTACTGGTGCCTGTCTGTCAAAAAGGGTAAACACGAATTTTTAGTCTATCAGCACCTCTCATTCTTTGTCTGGCATTCTCCATGCAGTTTGTAACTTTGTAAGTATTCTGAAATCTAGTCTTTTTTGGTGTATTTTTATGCTGTGTTGTACACTGCATAGACACTTGACTGTGTCTGGGGCTCTACAACAGTATTTGTAAGGGAAGATGAATCAACCCAGTATATGCAACACCTGTCCATTCTCCTAGAGCAATGGACGATAATGGTAAAATTGCACAGTGTGGAGATGGCAGGATATATGAGAGGATACATCAGGTCTTTGCGTGGACTAGACTTCGATCTCTTGTGCTGCAGCATGCCATGAAGAAAGCCTAGACAGGGTCACACTTAGAAGATCGACTGCCAGGGTAGCCTTCAGAGCTGCCCAGTAACTGCTATAGGGCCAGGAGAATTTGTCCTTCCATCACCCAGATCAGCAGGGCTGATGTAGCACCAGGAGGGAGCAAGAAAAACCCATGAAGGAAGGAATCAGCTTCAGGACAAACTGAATGCAAAGGCTTGAAAATCCTGCATGTGGCCACAGGCAAGCTCACAGGGTCCCTGGACAGAGACCCCTTCAGAGTTTTGTCTATGTTATAGTTCCCTCCTCAGCTTTCTCCTTTCCACATTGAAGAGTCTCCCTCCATATGGCAGCTTCTTCATCCTCCTAGTCATTTTATTTGCTCTTCTCTGTACCTTCTTAAACTCCGCTATGTCCTTCATGAGAACTAGAGTCCAGAACTGTACACCACACTCAACAAGTGATGAAAAATGACACTCTTCCTTGTTCTCAGTTCTCCTTGGTTTTTTCAGACTTCTGCTACACACTGAGCTGGTGGTTGTGGAGGATTTTCAGTGACAACTCCAAGAACCCCCTCCAGAGTTGTAGCTGCCTGTTCAGAGCTCAGCATCACGTAAACATGGTTTAGACTGTTGTTCCTTTGATGCCTAAACTGATGTTTTCAACACTGCTGGGTTGAAAACCGCCACTTCCTGCTGCCCACTCGCTCAGTTTGGTGAGGTCTTTGTGGGGTTCTTCACTACCTGTGGGGCATCTGGCGATCTGAAAAAAGCTTAATATCAGCTGCAAACTTGCCACTTTCCCTGGGCATTTCCTTCCCCAGGTCACTGATGAAGATGTATAAAACTAGTACCAGTCCTTTAGGGACGGTCTTTTTTCAATAATGATAAATAATAAAAATGAGACCGACGAAGTGGCATGTAAGGTGGGCAATTCTAATGCAGCTATATCAGAATCTGGACATTTTATTAAATTCTTATTGAATCCAGCATGTACACTCCATGTGCAGCAGTGAGAAGTAGTACAGTACAGAATAGAAGATCTTTGTCAGCACTGTTAAGAAGGCAAAGTCTCATCTATCCAGACCACAGAGATTTTGCAGTACACGTCTTCCTCCCTCATGCAGTTTGCGTAACTTCTTAGCATCACCACTTCCAGGACCTGAAGTTTTTTCAGATGATTGGAAGGTACTTACGGAGTGCAGAAGATGGGCTTTGTCCAGTGATTAAATCAGCAGAGAGTCCAGGTTAGAATGGACTCTGTCACCAAATTCTTTTCACTACTTTATCCTTTAACTCCACTGTACATAAAATGTTGTTAATGCTGTACCTCTTGGGGAAGTCGGAAAGCTTTGCTCCTTAACATTTGCAGAGTTCAGAGCTGAATATAAAAACGGTATTAAGTTACAAAGTAAAATCATAATAGTAAACGTTTCCCTGAGAAGCAGAGTCTAAATCGGATCCAAAATATGTCATCTCCCTTGAGCTCTGTGTTACATCTGTGATACCAGATACAAAAACCTTGGTAAAGCCTCTCTGAGTAACTAAGAGGCAAGCTGAAAAAGCCAAGGCCCAAGAAGATACAAAAATGATCCAGCCAAATATACAGTCTCCTTGCAATAGCAGAGAGACTAGGAGTACTAAAAGCCTTAAGGCTGTTTTTTGCAACTGTTACAGGCACCCAACTTGGGCAATGACTTGACAAAGTTAGGTGCTTGGCCTATCAGGGTGTCAGAGCTTCTGCCCCAGCTGTATCTCCCTCTTTTACGACTAAAGTGAACTTTGCCTTCCAGAAAAAGGAGAGGGGAGCAGCCAAGGGAGAGTCACTCTGAAGCACCAGGCCCAGAGCTGTGTCTGAAAGGCACCAGAATTGGGATTCTGCAGTAAACACCATTAAACGGTTGGGATTCAGAGCAGCAAACTTTTTTCTACAGGTAAGCGAAAGGAGCAGCCAGCTTTTGTACACCAGCTCACTTGCAGGATGTTCTGGACTATAACCGATTGATCTCGTTTGAAAACTGGTGGGGGTGGGGGAAGTAATAATCATAAGAACAGCTATTTTTTAGGAAGACTGAACACAGGCAACGAAGCAAGTAAGGGCTGGCAGCAATGTATGCAAGCTGTGATCTCCGTATTCTTGCAGACCAGATTTGCAGATAAAGAAAAGCTTTTAATCAATGGCAGTATAAAGCTTCCTCCTGCTCAGTTTGTTACAGTCTTGGAAAAACAACAGCTCAATCAGGTAGAACTCCTCTTGTCTTGGGGCAGAAGAGTGCCCCAGGACAAGCGTTATTCCAGCCCTGTTTTCTGCAGTAATAATTTAGAGGACTTGCAAAATATCTTAAAATTTCACTCAGGAAAGCTAAGTGTTTCTGTAGAATGTGTTAAATTTCGCAATAAGATGAGAGGCAAGAGGAAACTGCAACTCTGTGTGGTAGAACGAAGGCTAACTGAATGTTGTTCATTTGGAAATGTCCTAGAGGGCATGCTATAATATAAATTGGTTTATGGTATTAATAAGGAGAGAATTCAAAGGATGATTGTTGGCAGAGGAGAACTTAACCTGGCTCAAAACTTTGAAATTACCAAAAGTAATAGAAGCAGTACTGAAAAATTACAAGATATGTGAATATAACACAGAGACAATCAAACTGCTTCAGTAAACAAAACATGAAGCCAGTTGGAAAGAACTTGCTCCCCTGAGGGTTGTTTCCATGTGGAGGAGCTCATTTTACATCAGGTTGTCAGCACAAAATGGCCCAATGTCATAAGTGCCTGAAGATAAAACTCCAGGCCAGAAAATGCAATGGTGACTGTCAAGCAGCGTATCAAACCCGGGGTAGAAACCCCATAAAAGCAGAGGACAAGAAGGCAAGCGGAGGAGGGGGAAAAGGTTTAATCCTGAAGGGAAGGTACACGTTCTAATACATAAAAAAATAAAAGCCAGGGTTTAGACACTATCAGTGGCACCCTTTAAAATAGATAGAGAGATGTCGGCTGCAGCAATGAGTTCATATCTATGACCCTGGCAAATGCCCTACCAGGTGGAGGGGTCTCTGCTTCCCCCTGCGAATACATAAGTCTCAGTGGTCTGAAGTCCAAGGCAAAGTCTGTTAGGCAGTAAGCACCCCAAAAACCTGAAAGTTAATATCTATTATTTTATGAGTACAAGGGCATGTTTTTCAGATGCAGAACTGTTCCAGCTGCTTGTAGATTAACAGTGGGAAACAGGCATGTGTGCAAGGCCTGAGCTGAGATGGTACTAGATCTATTAATAATGACCGTAATATATAGGTGATGGCTTTATGTGTCCACTGGAAGAGACTGTTAGAAGCTACCTGAGCTAGATACCAGAGGAAGCTTTCTAGACAGGGAAACAAATTGGCTCAGGCAGGAAACAGAAATTTAAGGCAAAATGCCCATTTAAATCAAGCAGTATAGAAGAAGGCAAAGAACAAGTCAAATACTGGGAGTTACATAAAGCATCGTTGGCATTTACTGAATGAATTCCTTGTCTTTATGGCAAAACACAGAAGAAGACAAGGAGAAAGGAGGGGGTGAAGGACAGGAACACCATCAATATATAACTCACTATCAAACACTCCACACTTGGCAACATCCAGAACACCAAAAATTCTGTATAGCCATCAAAATTTTTAGTCGTTTGTATGTTGAACAACAAATGTACAGGAGAACAGCTGTGTTGATCTCTGAGAGTCCTGCTGCTGTTAATGATAAAGAAATGGACAATTTGATAAAGGAACGTAAAAAGAAGAGGTTTTATAGACTGCTTCAGTTACTAGCATACTTTGGCTACTGTATTTCCCCTCCTATACTTACCCTGCTTCTTTAAGTTCATGGACTTCCTGAACTGATGTTTTGATCCAGTCTGACATGTTTTATTAGTGTATGCCCTGTGAATCTGTTTATTTATTTGCTAACTTTGTTTGGTTTTGAACTTATATGGACTTTTTGCCTCTACAACATTATCTGCCAGTGAGTTGTATAATGTAAATATTTAAACTGTGGAAGGTACTTTTAAAAACTACTTATTTTCATTGCTTTGAAAATTCTGTGTCTCCATGCTCCTATATAGAGGGAAAGGCTCAGCAGTTTTCCTGCTTATTGCTTCAGTGTTCATGTTTTTATAGATCTTTCCTTTCCAAGCTGAAAAGTCCTTTTTTTGTTCTTTCTTTGTGTGAAAGTTGTTCCAAACATCTGGTTATTCTGGTTTTTCTCTATACCTTTCCTAGGTCTACTTTATTTACATTAGTTCTAGTTCTACTGTATGGAATGACCAGATCTACACACTGTATTCAAGATATGCAGCATTCTAAGCAGCATACTGATATCTTGTCTGGTCTCAGCAATTCTCCAAAGCAGTTCCTCTATCATGGAAGCCAATGCCAAGATTTCAGATTACTTTTCTCCTGTGCCTTCATCCTACTTAAGAGTTCTTGTTGCATCTTGATCATTTGTAAACCAGAGAAATTCTCTGGCAGATTCCCTCTTCACAACTTCCAAATATTCTACAATTTTTTCCAAGTTGCTCCTCAATCTTTTTCTTTTGGCGACCTTTATTATTCTTTGCTCTTTCTTTGGTATAGTTTATGCCCTTTTCCATTTTCCCCAACTGAATATGACTTCCACCTTTTGGGAAGGGTGTCTTTTTTAGAGCTACTTTACTCTTTCATTTGGCTGTTTCATGAAGCTGGATCCTTTTCATTTTGTAGTTGGGTTTTCATTGAATGGTTCTGTTTAATTAGCACTGTTCATTAACTGTGATCCTCTGATGTGGTGGTTTTAAGCATTGTCCATGCAAGCTATAAAAAATTTGTTCTTCTAGCTGCTCCTTTTTAGCTTCCTTTTAACTAGTTTTCTCATGGCAATATAGTTATATTTAAAAAAATAAAATGCTGTTGTTCTGCATTTTCCTTTCCTATAATCCAGTTCAACATACTTATATGAGAGTGTATCATGGTCATTTTGCAGTGTCTCTTCCATAGAACTTTTTTTTTTTGAAATGCAGATAAAAACTAATTAGCAATAAAAAGAAGGACTTCAGGAACACTTTTTCAGAAAAAAACCTCCTATCAGGGTAAACACAAAGCCTATCTTTGTAGAATAAGGTGGTAGGTTTTTCAGTATGGGACATAAAGATACAGTTGCTGCTCTGTGCTCTCATTCTTTTACATTGGGTTGACCTTAAGAAAAAAAAAAACTGGCTCCAGCTGTCTTAAAAAAGTATAAAGTTGCATAAAAGATTGAAGGCAGATGATGACTGCAGAGAACAACTGCTGCCCCTAGACGGTAGCTAGTGAGCAGGAAGAGCCATGGTGCACCAGTGGCTCTGACATAAGTTAGTCAGGAACCCAGGTAGAATGGTCAATGTAAGTTACCTCCGTCAAAGTGATCGAAATAGCTAACTGCAATTCTTTTGACTTGGAATAGGGGAGGTAGCTATGTCTACCTAAAACAAATCACCTGTACTTACTATTTGATTGCTGTAAAGGAGAAAAACTAGATATCCCACATCCCTGCAATCTTTTCCAGACAATCCTTTCTCTTCCAAAATTCTCTTTAATTTGCAGTTCAATGGTACTAAAGTAAAATTATGTGGCATACTCCCTATCCTGATTTGAGATTTGTCACATAGCATTACATAATGAATTTTTGCCAAGGTCTCCCTATTTTAAAGCCCAAAATAAACCCTCAGCCTGCTATGAGTAGATATTGTCCACTACTCATATTTTCTTCTTGAGTCCTGATTTTGCCATATTGGAAAACATTGGCAACAAAGTCCATAAGTGCAAATAATGCCTGAGTGAAAACTGCAGGAGCACAATTTTTTTCACAAGTTATATCATATACTCATTGTGCATTGTTTCTCCATATAAAATGTTTCCTGACAATCTATGACATCAGGGCCAAGACTAACTTGTTTTATGGCAGCAACTGAAGCATAAAATTAAAATTAAAATCAGAAGGCTTGCAGTCACTGTCTGTTTGGAAGGAAAAATAGACCAAGAGATATTTGAAGATCTCTGCAAATCCATACAACGCACATCTGTGATGAAGTAAACGCAGCAAGGAGCTTTTGCTAGTGACCTAAATAGGATCAGATATGAAGGATCTGGATCTTAATATTCTTCTTGGAAACTTAAGCAAGGGAAAGACTTAGTCTATAGTTCATACAATTTGAATGCTATTTGAAATATAGAATTGAAGTAAATGACAGAATTCACTGGAAATTCAAGGTTTTTTTTAAATCCCACTTATATACATTATCCAATAATTACACTGATAACTTTTTTTTATCTATGATTAGCTAACACCTTTCTATGATAACTGTCAGGTATTCATTTCATACAGTCAATGAAAGAATGCTACATATACTAAAGTCAGTTATGATAAGCACCCTAGCTAAGCAGGATGTAAAAAGCTTAAAGGTGATATCTCTCAGAACTTGTATGTCTAAGTAAGGAGCAGAATCAGCAAAACTTACAAGATTACCATTTAAAACATTATGATCAGTGTGAATAACATGGACAATTCTTAACAAACTTAAATTTTTATTACTTGTTCTCTTGTGCAGTGGCTATAGTAGAGGGTCAGAGAAAAAGATAACCACTCTTGACACTGTACTGCAGAATGGTTTGCACAGTCTCATTATATTGTCTTCTGTCCAGGCTCCTTCTCACCTGTTTATAAGATAAGACAAGATGCCATGCACTTGGTTAGCTGGTGATTAAAGAGAACTTAGATGCCCAAATGCAAACCAAAACAGCTCTTTGCTACTAAAAAATCTGATGTTTGCCTAAGGTTTACAATTCACCCAGCACATAGGATTGTACCTGCGAACAAGCTGAATGCCTTGGCACTATACTTGAGCTTTCTAGATCTCAGTCAGGCTTTGGTAGAGAAACCGGAGCAAAAGTCCTCCAAAAGGTTCAGTTGAAATGTATAATCAGAACATGCCTAATGTGCTGACTAGTTCTGTTTCTTCAGACAATGCAGTTCTGGCTGCTACTTTCTTGTAAGATTGAGAGACATGTCCTTCAAAATTACTCTTCAGAACATTTATTCATGAGGTGGGAGAGCTAGGAGGAAGAGGGAATAGGGAAGAATATGAAGAATGATCAAATGTGCAAATACAGGATGGGTTAATGAGAAGCCAGGTAGCAATTCTGAAGAATAAGAGCTAAGGCTGGTTTTGGATAACATCTGCCAGAGAAAAGAGTGAATGTGATCAAAGTGATTAGTTGTTGCATGTACTTCCTTGTTTCTCACAAAATCATCTGCTTGGATAGCAGCTGGTGAAATGGGACCCGAAGTCTTATCTCTGAGAACAATTTAATGGGCAGTTTTCCTATTAAACAAATGTGTAGTTCACAAGGCTAACCAGCAGAGAGCAACACTATTTAAATTTGAGTTCAACGTGATATCTTGACAAACTAATTATTACATTACTGTGCATAAAACTGTATAATGCAGTATGTTAAATGTAAGCTCTGTTACATTAGTCACAGCCACTCACTGCCAATGCATTCCAATGTAATGTCTAACCCAGAAAAACATGTATGCAAATCATCTGAATACTTGCTTTTAATTTGCATGATGTTGAGGGGTTCTTCTGAGGTTATGATGTATGGCAAACTTGTAAAATTAAATACAGATGTACTTTCATTTCACACACAAAATTTAACTGCAAAGCTTTAACAAGGAATTTGCACAATGAAATGATTCCCTCTAGCCACCTGAAGTGGTCTGCTGGTTCAGAATGGACCCAGTTTGCGCAAGGTATATTGGGCAAATAAAAAGCATCTCTTTTATCTGCAAGTTTTTCTATATCTGTTGGGGGAAAAAGTTTACCCTCTCCTTCACATGGCAGCCCCTGAAATTTCCCAGTCTGGAATTACTCCAGCCACTCTCTTGGTGCAGCCACTGGACAACAGCTATGAAAACTGTCTGCACATTTTAGGCTGAGGGCATTGGTGCGGTGACCTGCTGAGCCCAGTCATCGTGAGAGATGCACTGGGAATCTGCCCTTCAGTGAAGCTGGCGATCTAGGCAATGACTTTTCTTGTCCTTGTCTCCATTTCTTCCAGCTTCCTAAAGATGTAGGGACCAGCTTAAAATCAAGTCTTTAAGCTCTACCAAGAAAGGCAGAGTAACAGGCTTCCCTAGATGGTGGGAGACACTGGCATCATGCCTATCCCAGCCCACAGGGTTATACTGGAAGAAGATGCATCTGCCGAGGAGCATTAACATTTCCTAATGCTGCCAATGAGCAGGGCATCTCTGCCATTCTCTGCCTGGGTGTATATGGCAGACATTATTATATAGGGAGCTGTCTTGGAACAGTTTTCAAATTTATAGTAAGACATAATGTAAGATGGCAGTGAATTCCCTGGCAAATGTGAAATAGGTTCTGAAGGGAGGAATCCTGAACTGTCCTATAATATCTCTAATGTACTTTTCCCATCTCCATTATTTTTTCATTGAGCCTCAAACAAAAGGTTACCAAAAGTGACGGTCTATCCCTTTCAATTTCTTTAGGATGAAATTAGAAATTTGGTCTTTGATCAGGTTCCAGAAAACAACAAAAAGTAGAAAAAAAAAATGTGTTTAATCCACAATGTAGTGTTTTGTATACTTAGAAAGTTAACTGACTTATTTAACATCTTACAGTAACATAGTATGCACATTATGGTGAAGTAGAGGTAGGCAACTAAATTTCCATTAAAATCTTTCTGGTTGGCCAAATGAAATTGTTCTGTCTGTTTCTACGCAGTTTTACCCACAAAACATTCTTGTAGTCTGGCTTGCAAAAAGGGATATTCACTGTAAATTTTAATTAAATATTGCTAAATATTTCCAGAAAGTGAATTTGAAATTAACACAGAGACTTCACAGCAACAGTCTGATCCAAGAAATTGTGCTCAGCTAGTCAGGGAAAAGGAACTGTAGCATGCGTCTATGCAAAATATTGGACCAGTTACAAATTATCAGAGTTCAAAACAAATAGTGTACAGAAGATGTAGAGGTCAAGCACAAGTCATCTTGGTTTGTTAGATTAATTTCCCAAATCATCTGAAAGAGTATGGAGATCTTTACAACACAAAAACATGGAAATGTCACTGAGTAAATTACTTAATTCAAAAGATCCTCCAAGCTTGCCTGTACTCCAGAAGTCACAGGGATGCATCACAGTGGAGAGGATGTAATATAAAGATTTAAAGCAAGAATATGGGACTTTTGGTTCTTAGAACTATCAAGAAGTGTAAGAGCACTGAGAGAAGGTAAAGAGGTACTAATTGCTCTGTGCCTTTGTGGTTGTTTCCTGGTCTGCTTGTACTGGCATTCTTGAAAACTGAAAGCCGACTGAACTCAAGATAGTTTCCTCTCTGATCAAAAGTATAGGAGACGATGCTTGCAGTGCAAATGGTGAGTGATAATGTCTTGAACATTTGCGTTTATCAAATGGTTTAAAATGCAGAAACTAACTGAAGTCTCATATAATGCCAGGAGCCATCCTACCTTGTGTATGCATGGTATAGAATACCATTAAACCAGCTTTCTCTTATAGCATCTTAATGCAACATATCTTAAGTCATTCACTTCACTTGGATCATATAGTCAGTACACTTCCCTCATTACTAAATACCACTGGCATTTGTGCCACCAGTGTTGATGGGGCTGGATATTCATGGGGAAGATGACAAAGCTCCAACTGGAAACTGAAGCCAAAAAAGCAATATTTCTCAAGGAGAACAGGTGTGAGGGAACACTCAGAAAGGAAGGTCTTCTTGCAAGAGAAGTTACGGATCCCATCTGAATTGGAAGGATTAGGGAAAAGAGGTAAAAGAAGATGATTTCTTGAATAGAGGGATTCTATAAGAGGCAAAAGACCCCTTTGTCCTCTGGGAAGATCGCTCAATCCCATCATATCCCTTGTTCTTGCTGGCACTCTGGCCAGCCAGATTTGTCCTTCCCAGTAACAAGAAGGACTAAGGTTAATGCAAAGTGAAGTGCATCTCTTCCATGTCATGCAGTATGTCCTCTTATGCTTTATCTTCTTATTTTTCATAGGAGCATTATTTAAAGTAAAGAAGCAGGCACAAGACAGGCTGGGGATTCACTTCTGTGCCACATGGTGAAGTGCGCTTAGCACTCCCTCCTACTTGTGCCTGAGCACAGCCTTGCCCCGGCTTGCTCAATAGCTCTGTGATGTGTCTGCTATAAGGCACAAATTGCTACAAGATCCAGTATATCCAGTCTAGAGAGTATTTGTTCCACCAACACCTCTGGGGCTAGAGAAGCCCTAGGTTGCATGACAGCATACAGGATGAAGGCATAGCCTCTCTAGCATTGTAGTCTAAAGATTCCAAATATGTTTTGTGATAACGTGGGCTTCCTACTAACCTGCATCATTGTGGATTTCTCCTGTAACATTCAACACAGTCCAATAGATACATGTTCTCAATGGGTGCAGATGTCAGCTGGGATGAGCTGTATGTATGAGAGAGTGCATGTAGTACCAGGACATAAGAATGGCCTCCTCTGCTTCCACCATTTCACACTACACTTTATTTCCCCTTCAGTTGTTTGCTGTGCCAGGATGACTGCAAAGCCTTAGAACATATGCATGTCTGTATCTTAGCAATGCTATAGTGTCAGCAGTTTTCACTAGAGATGTATGCCGGCCTTCCTGCTTTCAGTTAATGGCTGGCAATTTACAATTGTGTTACTGCTGTTTCTCCTACATTAATCTGTTACTGACTGGTCCTTTTCATGGTTTTTAACACCACCAAGATCTCCGGAACCACATTTGAGGAAGATATTCTGGTCCCAGCAGACTCATGCAAGATCATAGAACATCCCTCCCCGGGGGATCTGGCAAAACCTTGACTCAGACAATCACTGCCTTCTCAGCAGCCCAGGTCAGCTGTGTTTGGAGCGCTGGCCTGGTGGCTGAGGATGACAGTTCATCATGGGTCACCTCTTCTTTACATGCTTTCAAATCCAGCCTGCTATATTATCTGTCTATCTATCTTTCTGCCACTGATGCCTTTCCTGGCTGCTAGCTGGGATGGACTGGGGTATCCAGGTGCAGAGCTGGTGGGAAGGACTGCTGTAGCATTTTTCTTTCCAGGGGAAGGCATGGACATATTTTCTGTGAACACCTCAAAAACCACTGCACATTACCTCTCAGTCCTGACCAGCCTGCAGAAGTCCTGAACTTTGTCTGGTTAGGGCTACACCAACTCCTTCTAGGGTCTTGAGCCTCCCTTTGAAAGCCACCCATAGCTTAAACAGAAGAGCCAACAACACCTAAAATTAGATGTGTAAGGAAGACTATAACAGTAGGACAAGCATACAGCAATACTATCGAGAATACTCTCCCAGCCTCCAGCAAGTTGCAGCTCAAGAGCTTCCTGATCCTGATATACCATTGTTGTATAGCAATAAATGGATTATTCTCCCATGAACTTGTCTAGAAGGCTTGCAGATGCGTTTTCATGACTTGGGGAGGGCTCACTTGTACTTGGCCTTTTCTTAGCACCACTGCTGAGCATGAGAAGAAGACATACTTAAGCATAATCATATCTTCCTTGTCAGCACATTTCTAAGTTCTAACATTTCTAAGTTCTAGGTGAGTGAATTCTTTGGGAAATTTTCCCAGTTACACAACTTTTGAGCTGTGTGCTTTGATTTGGGAAAATCAATAGGTAAACATCCATCACGTGAACACAAATCTAGCAAGTTAATGACTCTTGCATGCAGAAGAGATGCTAGGCACCAAATAAATCCATAGGGGGGTTAGAGGGCTAGCTTTCTGGAATTATGACTCTTTCAAGCTACAAAATGAAAGCATCATTTTAAAAAGTGTTCTTAATAATTTAACTCCTGTTTTGGAGATTGGCTTTAAGAAACATGAAAGAGTTATCAAAGTTTTCTTTAGAAGGTGACATAATCTTCAAAATCATCCCAATGAGTACATTTCCAACAAGTTACTTTAACAGAGCTGCTAGTCCATCATGTACATTTTATGGAAAGATCGTCCTCTTTTATCAGATCTGTTGGGCTGCAAGCTTGTCATGGTATGTTGTGTCTTCACCTGTATTCTTTGACTGCAAGCCTCAGGATAAAAGATATTATCCCTCTTATGTGCCAAGTTCTTGAATGACAGGGATAAAAATAGAGTTTGGAAGCTGTTTATTGTTACATTATGCATTCACCTTTGAAATAGTTAAAGCCCCCCAAAACCCCAAGTTAGGTAAGTTGGAATATCATTTGCTGAACATAAATTTCTAGATGTCTGCCCACAAGGAAAAGAGAAGTCACTTTATGTCTTTGTTGAACAGAAAATGTGGCATTGCAAAGCCTATGAATTACATAGTGTTCTCCCTGAAAAATAGAATTGCATAATATGTTGTTTTACTACTGCACGTAGTAAAAAATCATTCTTAGGTCCCAAAGCCAGAAAAAACAACACATGAAAGGACAAACTGACTACAAGTTCACTGCTTTGGATATAAAAAGGTATCTGGCATGATGAAGTCTTTTTTAGTCCATGTGTTTTTCATTTGAATTGGTTCATGTAAGGTTCTTTCAAGAGGAGGAAAAAAATGTGATAAATCTCCTTAGGAATAGAGCTGTGTAAGCTTGGGAAACTCGCTGGGCAAGCCAGCTTCTTTTGTCCACCAAATTCTAGGGGCACAAGAGCCTAATGAGAGCTTAATTAAAATTGATGTGAAAAAATTAAACACTTTAAAGTATTGTTTTGGGGCTTGCAAAGCTCATGCCAGTTAAAGTCAATCATTTTGTGGCTTTGGAATTTAGTTCAATTAATATTTTTTTCTTTTCATCTGCAGGCCTCTCCTGCTATCTCTTGTCTCTCCATCTGAAAAGAAACAAACTAGGAAAAATGCTGTTAGGAAAAGAGCCCATCTGTCTGTTTTCCTCAGTTTCCCTGAGTCCAGGGGAGTGAATACTTAAGTGTTCACATCAGAGTTTAGATGCTTTTCCCCTTTGAGGACATTTTTCTACATGGTCTTTTGCAGGCAAGCGTGAAATCATTCTGTTTGAGCTCTGAGCATATGTGCATTCACTCTATGCATCCTTGGATGGAGCACGGTGCTGAGCACAAACTGGTATTTTCTGTCTTTCAGCAGGGGCTTTAGCTGGGCTCTCTGCACTGTAAATGCAGTAACATGGCTTCCAGTTCAGGGCTGTCATGCATCCAACTGGCTCAAGTCTTGGGCAGAGAAACTTGTGTTCTGCCTGCAAAACACTATGTAGACATACTCTGATACTCATTCACACTGGGCTTGATCTGAAGCCTGCTGGAATCAATGATAGTCTTTATACTTCAATAGGTTTTGCAATAATCTTTTCTCAATGCCTTGCATGAAGTATGTGTCACTCAGAACTTCTAGGGACTTCAGTGGGCCTCAGGATGCTCAATATCTAGAAGCGTTACTTTCTGCCACTTCAGATCAGCCATCCCTTTCACACAAAAATTAACACTCTTGTTCCAAGCGAATTTCCATTTTGGTGACAGATTTAGTGAGCATGAGCATCATTCATCATGTCAGTGATTCTGTTGGCACCTCTGCTTGGAGAACTTTGAACTCTAGTAAGTTCAGGGACACAATTGGAGCTCGCTTTGTTTGTAGCATTGCCTGATTAAAGCCTACTGTGCACCAGTGCAAATAAGGGCTGGGAATCAGTGGTGTTACATCAACCTGATGAGCGTGAATAGTAGTCAGGCTTTGTAAGGATAATGGTTGCTTGAAAGAGAAATGGCATCAGAAGTTAATGTATTTTTTAATAGAACAGTTTTCTCTAGCCCCTTAGAAGTAACACTCTGCATAGATCTCTAGCAAGGTTTCAATGACAGGCAATTCTCTGTTTATTTTTACATCAAACTTATTTACTCAAGCTAGAACAGAAAAGTTTAGTCTATCGGCAATGATTTTTGGGGGTTGTTCATTTTTTTCATTTGGCAAAAGAAACTAAAATAAACATAGGGTTTTTTTAAAAAAGGCTTCTGGGTTTGGGAGGAAAAAACCCACTTCCTGAAGCGGTTAATCTTGAAAACAGAATTTTGGGACCCTTCTGTTATAACTTTGTATTACAAACCAAGTAGAAAAACAAAACAATCTGAGTGCTGGAGCAACATGATCAGCTGTTTTTTTGCTAAATTAAGCCTTTCTATGAGCTAGGCCAATGGATATCAGCTATCTCTGGACATGAACGTATTTGTGTCTCAAGGGAATATTATGGGTATTTTGGTGAATAAGTCAAGCCTGTAGACAGCACAACAGAGACTATTTCTTACATATCGTTCCCAGGGAAACCAAAGTGAAAGCAGAACTTTCCAAAGAGGAAGCAGCCATCGTAAAACACTGACCAGCTGTAGGTGGATGTGCTTCACAGAAATACCACTTCTGTTTTTTTTCTTCTTTTTTTTTTTTTCTTAAACAGTGAATAGATCCTTCAAACCCATTTCTCCTGCAGGTGAATTCGACTGAATAATAAAGAACCTGCTTTTGCAGCCACATCAATTTTACATTTGTATGAAGTCCACTGCAGTCAGTTCAGTACACCCAAAATTCTGTCCCTGGGACTGAAAGACATGATGACACAGAACAAAAAGCCCAACCAGAAGCATTTGTCCAACTGAATTTTTGCAATGAAGACATTTCTTCAAGTCAATGGCAACAAAGCAATCAAGTTCAAGCACTGTAAATTCATGTATAAATTTGTTTTGTAATAATCATTCCTACCTCTGTGCTAAAGCTAGCTCCTTATATTGTATGCACTCTTATCTGTGATATTTTCTTTTAGTAGTCTCATCACTACAAAGAACTTCTAAAGCCAAGTTATGGCACTATTAGAGTCAACCCAGAATCTTTTGATCAAATAATCAAATTAAATATCAAAAGGCAATTAAAAATAAAAAGATTTCAGTCTACTTCCACTTTTCAGTTGAGCATGATGAAAGCCTTATTATTATTTTATTTCCTCCCAATTTCTCGTGTCCTACCATATGGCTTGGGTGATATGGATACACAATTACTGAAGCAGGTTTAACTTAGATCAAAGCATCATGGAATTCAACATTTTACCACTTTCTCTGAATTTCAGAGATACTGTTCCATGTTTTTTTCTGACCTATTGCCTTAAAGTACAGCAAACTCTCAGTTTACACACTTCTTACATCCCCAAAGACATCCAACATGTCACAAAGAATTGCTATTGCACTTATATTTTTCATACCTTATCAATTCTTTTCTTCACTTTCAAGTAAATGTTCTTATCAAGAGGCAAATAGATCTTCTCTCTTTTTTTTAATAACTACGGTATCTAGTATTCTAGTAAATAATGTGAACAGTATGCTGCTGTTGCTATTATTATTAGTGATAGTTTTGTTATGTCTTATGTACAGTGTACCTTACACAACATTCCAAAAAAGCAGGTTCCTGTGCCCAGAGTGTTTATGTTTCAGAGGGACAAGTTGCACCAGTTGCACCTGGAGGAACCGCAATACAGAAGAACACAAGAGTGGCCTTAAGAGCTCAGACAGGTTGTGGGTGGGATGGATATGCCTTCCTCTGTGTGACTAGCCAACTCTGCTGGCCCCAAAGCAAACAACTGGCCCCATAAGCTCTCAGAATTGTTAGGCTGCCAAGAAGGTATTTGCATCGGCTGACCTGAAGCCCATAGTGTATGGGCCTGCTTTAGGAGGCTGACCTCCCCAGCCTGCCCTCCACACGTAGGGTGGATAGCAAGAAATTGATTCCTTAAGAGGGCTTCAAGGCAGGATGTGTGCTGAACCACTGGTTACAAAGGCATTTTTGTCTCTCTTGTGATTTTACGAGGAGTCAAGGAAACCTCCTAACTTGGGCACTTAGTGTTAAGTTATTAGGCAATGTGAATACTGCAGTGGGACAGGGACAGGGCAGCTCCATTGATCCTGTGAGGGCTTAGCCCATCTTTTCCATTGCACTTCCACAATCCTTACAGCAAGAGCTGTGGCCTCTCCACACCCTTCACATTTCCTAAAACCCAGACAGCCATCTGTAGAGCAGCGGAGAGTTCAGACATCAAGGGAGTACGGGAAAATAAAAATTTTTAAAAAAAAAAAAAAAGCAGCATGGAAAGGCAAGTTGTGACATTAGTGCCTGTGTGTTGGGGGCGGTGTGTGTGTGTCTGCCGTGATTATTTAAATGTGGTTTGGTGTTGATATGTCTGTGGGAAGGTGTATTGGGTCTGGCTGAGATGGAGTTAATTCTCCCCATAGCAGCCCTTGTAGTGCTGTGCTCTTCATTGGTAGCTAGAAAGGTGTTGATAACACACCAGTGCTGGCAGTGCTGGTACAGCATCAAGGCTGTCTCTTCAACATTTTCACCCCCCTCAATGGCAGAAGGAAAGGACAAAATAATTTTGTATAGGTATAACAGCAATAAGGTGATTGTGAGGCAACGTAATTAAGGAGATGTCAGCCTGTGAGCACTGATATAACACAGTGGAAAGGGGAAGGAATTCAGAGACATGTGAACATGCTGGCTAATGTAGGATCTTAGAAGCTGAAGCCAAGAATTTGACTACATAAAAAGTACACCAGGAACCCAAGGATGTGCTCTCCTCCAGTAGACAAAAGCCAGATCCAGTGGGGCTTGCTAGGCAGCTTTGTGTCACTATTACATGTTGGTTGCATTAGTTCTGTCTTCATCAAGTGTAATTAACTCATCATCACCACAGGCTGTCTTTTTGTGATGTCAAGCTTTATAGTCTGAGCAAAAAGTCATTCATGGCTCATAGTGTCCCCCAAGCAGAAGAGCGATACCTTTGTGGCTGGAAGGACAGTCGTGATATCTGAACTGCTGGAGCACACAGAAGAAGTGTGGCAGATCCTGCCAGTGAGCTGGTGCCTGTGTGGAGGAAAATGGAGCAACAGCTCCATGCTAATCCTGTTATACCCCTAAGATGCGTAAGTGTATATAGCCAAACATTTCTTCCTTGTCAAAAACCGCTAGGGTTTGGGACACAGATAAAAAGAGAGCCCATCTGAATCTTAATTCGGTTTAAAGTGAAAAGTCTGTTTCATCCTTAAATTTCGATCAAAGTTATGACCAGGATTTCTTCAATGGTTTCAGTGTCAGCTACTTCACTATCTAAATATTTGAAATGTGTCACCAAATTGCAAGGGCTGTCCTTCACAACAGATTCTTCAGCTTTCCCAAGAGCTGTAACTGTCATTTTGGCTGAGTTTATGTTCAGACACACATTAGGGATGGATTTCATTAGATTAATTAGGTGCCATTCCTCACACAAACATTTACAAATAAGGTATTTGTTACCTGTGATGGGGGAGTCACACAGCTGACACTTTTCTAGACAAATTTCCTGGCTAACTCTTTCTGGTGCTTTTGTTTCTTGCCTTCATTATTAAATAATGCTATTCATTGCTTTGTAAGACCCTAATGAGGAAATCACCCTTTCATATTTCAGATGGCTCTGTGCTTTGGTTTAACTTGCAGCAGATTAATCCTGTCTCTTGTACTGAGTTTAGTTGCCTGTGATTCCCTTGTAAAAGCAGGTATTTTCTCTTTGTGAATAAATTTTGCTTCTCTGAGATATTATTTAGCTTTGTGAAGTCACTGTGCAACTGCCAGCACTCAGAGAGGATGCTCTCCAGGTTTCTTTTGTAACCTGCTCTGTACCAAACACAGGCACCTTCTAGCAAGCTCATCTGTGCCCTGAGAAAGATGTGCAATCCCTACCTGCTCCGTTTCTTCTCACTTTCACAGAAAGTCAAGGCAGTCTTCTGCTGGTTGTAGTTTCTCCCTTCTTGCCTTGCTGCCACCTGAGGTTATTGGTAAACTGAGCAGAGTAGTGAAGGTGGCTTGTTTCCCCTGGCTCACAGAAGTGTAGCACCAGTTGACTCTCAGAAGATGTATGGCATGAGTGTGATGTCCCCGTTCCAGCGAGCCAGCCACAAAACATCTGTTCCGCATGTGACCACGTCTGCTGTTTTGCTCCGTCATGCACAGAAGGGTCTTTCGCACCAGCTGGATGGGTGGCATAGCAGATCATCGCAGCTGCAAGCTGAGTGGGAAGTACCTGGCTCTACCTGAGGCATGAAGCCGGACACAGAGCCTGACACATCACCACACTCATGGTTAGTCCCCAAATGCTTTGCTCCCATTAAAAATCTCCATACCTTTCTTGAAACCCATTTTTTTTTAGGGAACATCTGTTATGCTGGTGCAACTGGAGGGCACATTTTGATGGTGTAAACAAGCCCAGTGGAAGTTTCATGCCGTGTTCCTACCGTTTGTTCTGCTCCCTTCTCATCTCAGTGACAGCTATGTCCTGGGCAAAGTTTGCCATTTATGTGGAAAAGTGTGGTCTTTTTAGCCTGATTTCCTAATAATATGAGAATCGTGAGATCATGTCCTCCATGTGACCGTGTTTGTGGCGAGGAAGGCCATTGTATATATATCTGATAGCCCCTCACCCTTCCCAGTAATTTTTTACCCTGTTTATCAGTCTCAACCAAAGGAAGTTGAAGTCAGAAGGTTGAGGAGCTCTGAAATGTCAAATGTCTGCTATGTTCTCTGAGATAAAGGTGCCGTTAAAGGAAAGCACTAACCATGGTAATAGCAGCACACCAAACACTAGACATCAGAAAATTTGCAGGGTTTCTCTTCCCTCTCTCCATGAGAGACGAATGTATAGGAAACCAAACTTCTTTAGTCCTGCTGCTTGTTGAATTACTTTTGTGTGTAAGGTTCAGTGTAAACAAGTGTTATCTCACTGAACGCTCCTTCCAGTCTCACTTCAGTATATAGACAATACTGACAGACAAGAACTGACTCCTGCAAGCTGTGTAATGACCAAAACACAGGGAAAAGCGTGTCAGTATGGCACCATTTTATATGCCTTTTTCTCTCAGTTTGCCAAAGCTTCAACACTATGAAGGCTCAAGGCTTACACCCTTGCATACATTTTGGTTTTGCTTTTTATAGTGTTTATCTTGCTGTTTCCACACCTGCTGATGTACATGGTAGCAGAGGCATGAACTGAGAGCAGTTTCATCTGTAGATCTCCACATATCGCTATATAGGTCACTAGGCCATACACAGGAAACCTGACTTCCACTGACAGTTACTTTTTGTCTTTGCTATTTAGAAGGCATTAGTAAGAAAGGGCATCTATCAGACCAGACAGTCATCACTGACTCATGCTAAATAGATAATATACCAAAGAACCAATACTGTTAATAAAGAGTAACGGGGCAATTCAGAAGTAAATTAGGACCCCCACCCCATTCAGTCTGAAGCCTTAACCTGACACTGCTTCTTCTCTAGTCTGTTAAGAAGTTGTGCCCTACTAAATGCCTAAATTTGAGTAAACTAAGAGTGACCTGGAAGTTAAATTAAATATCCCACTGTCATGAAAGAAATGGCCTTGCTGCACACTGTAAATTCTGAGAAATTCCATTAATGCCTGTAGACAATATGCTTAGGTTTCACACTATGAAAAACCCAAAAACCAGACTGAAGGGCAATGGGCAACTTGATCCCTTTGTAAACTTTTGTAATTTTCTAACCCATGCTTGTGTTGCAAAACTAAATTGACCCTGAATATAAAGTTTAAAAGCATTGTAAAGACATTTCCATCTTTTTCTCCTTGTCCTTACTCTGAAGTTAACTTAGCAGGATTGATCAATTCAGAGATTTATCTGCTAATAGCTACTGGCAATAGCAATGCAACATTGTCATGAATTTCCATCTTGATCCACTATATTGCACCAAAAGTACTGAAAAGGTAAAAACTTTGTATTATGCTAGGACTCTTCTGACAGGCTATGGAGTCTGTGAAAGATTCTCAGTACATACTGGTTTTTGGAAGATAACAGTTACACAACTTCACAGAGCAACAGCATCCCGGCAGCACAAATTAATTTGATCTCCATACCATGTTACTCTGACTTTACAGCATTTGGATGAGAGCTCTGGCATATGGATCAGCACTGATAGTGACTTGAACCACAGAGTAAGCTGATGCTTCTCTGCAAAAGATCGTGGCCCAAAAAAGGTTGGAGCTCTTTGCTTGCCACCACTGGGAGAAAGGGTAAAATCTGGCTATTGAAATTATGTTACCTTATTGCCTTAGAGTAAGGTGGACTCTAGGAATTCAGAGAGGTAGGGAAAAATGCATTTTATAGAGCAAAAGCAGATCTGGTTTTGAAGCACCAACTTCAGCTGGGAAGATAATGAGCTGTTGAAAATCTTCCTATTGCTGTAGTGAAGTAGACCTGCTAGGGAAAACACCATAATGCCATCTTACTTTCAGATATCTGAATGTTCTTCCTGAAGCCCTTTCTGTTTTCCTCAGACATGTGCAGCTTTACGTTATTTGATACAAATAGGGTAGTGTATAGTCCACCTCCCATTAAGGTCCATGGAGAGACTTAAAAGAACTGGGGCTGGCAAACAGCCCTTCTCCATACTGCATTGTTCGAAATGGTTACTCAACTTCCCATCTTTGACATTGTTTTCAAACATACAAGGATTTTTTAATGAAAGGAGTAAACTGAAATGTCAAATCCTCTAGATTTTCTTTTATCCTGGGTAAGCACAACTGAAACAGGCAATAGCTTTAAAAAGTTGCATAGATCTGTTACAGAGAAAGACTTCTTTATAAGGAAGGTTAGAGAAATTGGAGAATGGTAAAAAAGTGAAGAGCAACAGTATCAAATTTGTAGATGAGATGAGAGCATGAAAAAAGGAATATTGGTTAAGGAGAAAAGACTAAAAATGTGTGGAGGTTTTATTAGTGTGCAATCTCATTAGAATGAGTCACAGTTGAGCAATTTTGCCTTAGAGGAGTTCCTTTGATTCATGGTAAGAAACTGGGAGGCTCTGGAACTGAAGAAAACCAAGAATTAGTGACGGAAAATACCAGAAGTTTAGAATTTCAAATTTAGGTGATTATTTCAAATGTTCTGAATCTTGTAGCATTGTATTGTTAGATGTTAGGTTTCATAACAACATGTAGAGGTGGACGGTCTGTCCCAAGACCACTGACCTCACTTCTCCAGTACTGGAGCAGGATGATTTATACCTGGTTGATTTTGCAGAGATATTTGTCTAACCTGTTCCTAAAAATTTGCAAGGAAGGATGTTCCATGCTATCCCTGGTCTGCTCCTGTATTTTATTACATGCTTTAATATGGATCACTGATAAACTGAGGGGATTCTGTTAATCAGCTGTAACATCCACCTTGGATAAAAAACTGCTGGACTAAATTTTCATGGTTCCTTATGTCTCATTTTCCAACTTTGTGGGTCTCTAAAATCACCCTTGCTGTCCCAAAGGTTGTCTCCCTGTTGTCATTGGGGTTAGATAAAGCTAACAAAGGCCTGATGATAACTATTATTGCTACTTTAATGGCACTGGCACTATTTTACTTTCTTTATTTGAGGCATTGCTGACAGGGAAACCAAAAATGAAACAAATTTAGATAGACTAGTATGTAAACCTCAGCGAAGTAGGATTCTATCTGAAATTTGGGCAAGCATGCAGAAGTGGAATGGGAACACTTGTAGCCAAAGCTCCTTTCCTGCTCCTGGGGGAAGTCAGACAGCAAGGTACATCAGGGCTGGCCCATGTGTCAAAGGAATGTTGTGGGACACAGTGAGCAGCTGCCAGTCCAAAACATCTGCCTTCTTCAACCACCCTTCCCAGCAATACTCCAGACTTGCCAAAGACAAACCTCCAAGATGCCCTTTCAGGTGTAACTAGTGATACAGTGGAGAGTTAACACTGTGCCAGCAAGTAGCACAAACATAGGACCATGAGAAAATTACTGCTGAATCTCATGATCTGCGCAAGTGTGGTATGCCCACCAACACCCAGGCCTGCGACATCCATTTGTCATCTTTCCAGAAAAATGTTTCCAACACTTTAAAGTTTCCTGCACTTATTGGAGATTTTGGGGTTTTGTGGCATTTATGTCCATTTACGTAACTTCTGTAAATCTGTTGCTAATTGTTGTATTTGCTTCTTTATTCCATTTGTCCGATGCCCTTTGAGTGGTTTTAATAAAATCACATACTATGACTAACGTTCACTGTCCCCCACCAGAGAGTCCTTTTATGTCTCAAATAAAGAAGGTCTGCCAACTAGAGCCCAAGCCTTTATTCCTTACACACCCAAGTCTCCCATCCCGCTCATTGACATATTCGGATTCCTTCAGGATGGGCCAAGGTGATGCTCACACTGTGCAGGCCGGGAAGGCATTGCATCCACATGGTAGTCAAATTTCTCACTCAGCTGGGACAATAATGAAGCACTGAGACCCAGTCTTCAAGATTTGCAAAGGAAATGCACTCCGAACACACTCAACAGCTAGAGTGTATTTGTGCATTCTAAATACATATCCATGTTTACATTGATGTTAGAAACATATGAGAGAGGAAAACC
Source organism: Buteo buteo (assembly GCF_964188355.1). Taxonomy (NCBI): domain Eukaryota; kingdom Metazoa; phylum Chordata; class Aves; order Accipitriformes; family Accipitridae; genus Buteo; species Buteo buteo. The sequence continues at coordinate 13,533,092 of NC_134176.1, read as the reverse complement.
ATGGATGGCTTACAGTAGACACTACTTCAGGGTTTTATGCAGAAACTACCCTTCTGGATAGATTACTGCATAACTCAGCTATGTCCAAAAATCTAATTCACAAAAAATTGTATATGAGCATCTTTAGTGCTAATCGTTACAGAAGCCATTCTACTGAACAGTGCTAGTTTGCTGGGACCAGAAATGGCTCTGTACTGAATAAGGCTGTTCCAGGAAAAGTTAATCCACAAGTAGCTACTCTTTTTCATTTCCTTCATTCTCCTCTGTCTGAAGCCAAATCTGCTTGGCACTGCAGCAGCTGGCTTCAAGATAAAGCTGTAAGATCTCACACAGGCATGCTATGGTCTCTGCGTATTCACAAATGTCAACAGCTTTTGTGTAATGCAGGGTTCCCTCCATACTGGCCGACAGTGACTTGACAATGCTGTGTACTTGCACAGCCTCCCCTTATCCAAACCCAGACTAATCACAGAAAGGTCACGAAGAGAAATGTGGAAGTTTGAAAGGCTGATGCCATCAAATCCCACAATCTCAGTAGTTCCTAGTACAACCCTGAGCAGTAAGAATACGTGGATCCCAGCAACAAGTTAACAAGTTTGGGATGCTGGTCCAGAATACAGTATTCTTATTCCAAAGAGTATTAGTGCAATACTTATATACTGATTCAAAGACAAATTGGTAACATTAGTCAACAAATTATTCTAAAATGGCTATTGCCAGCAATTTATGTGTGACATAATTCAACACATCCCTCTTCTGTGGACAGCATCTATCTCACTCAAATAACATTTTTAAAATATCTCTGTTCACATATGTATAAGGCTTTTTTATATAGTTATAAAAGATTAAAGTATTGAACAAAACTATACATTTCATGAAAAACTCGTGGTTGCTTTCCAGAGCAACACACATTATAATGTGGAAATACACATTTTGATAATGTGGAAAAAGCAAGGATTTTTATTTTAGTCCCTCAATAAGGTAATTATATCAGCTTGTCCTGGGATTCTTTTGAAAGGTGATGGTCTAAAAACCCTGATCCTGACATTTTTAAAAAGTAATTTAAAAATAAACCTCTAGGCTTCACCTTTGCAGAGATGCATGTTCTTTCAAAACATGAATAAAATGAGGTTAAAAATCAAAAGGGAAACAAAAAACATAAGGTGATTTTTAAAAAGAAAAAAATATATGTTTATAATAACTACATTATTTTAGTGGCCTGGATCTTTATCTGAATACCTGGCAACTTGGAAGAGGGAGATTTCTTTCAGAAGTAAGTTTGCGCGCAGGTGTGTGTCTTACTCTAAGTGCCCTATTCCCAATTTTATTGTATGTTATAGTATTTTTTAATTTAAAACGGTGCTTGGAGGCAATAAGTAGTTCTGAAGCTAGATAAAATCTGTGCTTAAGCTATCTCAATTTTAGTATTTACCATTGTATATTCAGAAAAATATAACAGTAAAAAGCAGCCCAAAGTCTGAATGTGCTAACTGTGGTATAAGTAGAAATGTTAGTGAAAAGAACATAATGAGGAAGGTAAAAAGAAATAGCTTAATTCACTGAAAAACCCCTGTGATTTCTCAGCACTCTATCAAATGAAATGTGGTTTGGGTAAATAAGAAAAGAGAGGGGAAAAAAGTCAGCTTGTGTTGCTGGGGTGGAAAAGAACAGGTCACCAGAGCAGGCATTCTGTATGGCTTTGATAGCCACCTGCACCAGGAGGAAGAGGTTCTCTTGGTCTTGGTCTCGGGTAAGCTGCAGAGGCTCTTTAGTTAACCTCACAAGCTAGCTTAGAAATTGGAACAGCTAAAGAGCATCTGGAGTATGATCTTACTGCTCTCTTTTTTCATAATTTTGTTTCATAACTTTGTTGCAAATTCCACATTTGCATTTTTCAAGTAAATGTATTTAAATTCTGTCTCATATGAAACCAACTTTGCGTCATATGACAGACATGGGTGAGGCAGTCTTTAATATCAAACTGTGCCACTCTCACTCTTGCAATGTCCTGGCCTAGGTCCAGCATGTTAAGAAAACAAGAGAGTGCCTCTGGCTGTGCTGTAAAGGCCAATATAGACATTAGCAATGTGGGTGTCTTGTGCTGAGGATGTCAGGGCCACCAGTGAGTATGTGGCACCCATGAGTGCTCTTCACATCTGTTACCCACTGGCTGCTCAAGGCCTCTTCATGAAACAGAGGAAAATAGGAAGAATAGAGCAGCTAGCCCCACAAGAAGAAAGGAAGAAACAAGAAAGGGACAGGGCCTGAAGCCAACGGGGAACACAGACAATTTAGAAGAGATTACAAGAGAGCGGAGACAAAGGTGATAGAGGACAGAAGGGAAGGACCAGCCTGCACCCGAGCAGGATTGCATGAAGACAAGCTAGAGGAGATTTAGAGGACACATGGGACGGTCCTGCAGGACCAAGGTATGACGCATGATTATCAGGCTGATAGGCACAAGGAACAATCCCACGAAACCAAGCAAGGTAGTGAAAGAAATGAAGCTCAGGCCATCTGCAGTGGAATTTTAATTTTCTTGCAGAGAAGGATGGCAGATCTTAGCAACTTCAGAAAGTTCGAGAAGTGGCCAAAAAAGGCGTCAGTAATGAACTTTGGGGTACATTCACAGAGAGAAGACTTACCTTGCAGGGTAAATCATGTGAAACTAGGAAAATAGTTTTCTGACGTACAGCATGGTTGCTTAGAGGAGCTTGTAACAAAAATGTGAATGGAGATAAATAGGACAAGCTCATGTAATTTCTTCACTTGATTTCAATGTACAGGGAAATCACATAAAGAAGGCAGTGACAATTGGTAAGAAACTGTGAGATGACAGAAGATTTCCAGCAGAAAGAAATCATTCATATTGATGAGAATTACTATGTAAATATGTAGTCTGCCTCAGGAACCACGTAGAAGAATTTTTAAAAAATAAACAACTGAAACTTTCACATAATAAATGCAAGCAGATTGGACAACAAAATAGAAGAGCTTTAGTAATAGTATGGGGTGAGAAACTGGATATTATAACAGAAAAGAGTGGGCTAAGAGTCAAGACTAGCATGCAAGTGGTGCTGGAGAATACGCACTATCCAATGAGCATATGATCAAATTGGTAAAAAAAGTTGTCAGCATTTTAAGTTAATGATGTGGTGTTCTGCACAAGAATGGGTGAAACAGAATCTTTTTGGTTCTAAATAGCACAAGGGAAGGAGGGTGAACAAGATTGTACTGAAGCAGTCCTAAGAATCAGCCATGGCCAGTAGAGTGAGAGGGGGTACAGAGCTCTTGTTAACATTCTTAAAGGCAGAAATCTGACAGGGAACAGTCTTATTTGGGAAGACCTTAATTTCCAGATAGAGGTTGGAAAGCAAGTACAACTTTCTGCCAGGTGCAGTAAAAACTTCTGGAGTCAATCTGAAGAGGCTCTAAAGAAATATAACAAAAGCAAACACAACACAAGCTTTAAATTACCCCAGCTGAGCTCCCTCTCAGAAATTTGTGAAACTAAATTAGCCATTTGGGCACTCAAGAATGAGCAAGACTTTCTCACTCACAAGCCCTGACTTTTGAAACAAAGGAATTAATGAAACAGATACTTCTTAACAGAAAAAGTGAAAACCACTAAAATGATAACTTAGCAAACCCCAGTAATTAATGGCAAAGAGAGCTACCATCCATTCGAGAACAACTGTAGTAGTCATTGCCTTCAGGTGTGGCCAGCTGTTGATGTGAAGAGCCAGAAGTCCCTTCCCTTTCTTATACCCTCACTCGGTTCCCGTAGTACCCAGCTCACACAGTAGGCACCCTAGTCTCTCACCATCAGTGCACGCATAGCTTGGCAGAGCCCTAATACTCATCCTAAATGAAATAAACTCTGATATTCTCATGGAAGACATCAATACAGACACCCATGCATGTCAATTTTCTAAAGGGTGCTGAACATCCCTTTCAGAAGAAGGATCCACAAATCTAAAGCAGTCAAAAACACCACGCAAGTATGGTGGATCTATTTGGCAACTGATAAAGCATTTGGACAGAGCAATTAAGCATTTTCAGGAATAGAATGACATTCAGTAAGACAAAACACAAGGCTGTGTTTGTAGAGGCTATGACAGTTCTGTCCCTGAAAGGGATGCATCCATTCTTGGAGATTTTCAAGACTTGATAAAGCCCTGAGCAATGTTGTCTGAAATCAGTGTTGACAATTCTTTAAGCAGAGGCTGGACTAGAGGTTCCGAGGTCTCTTCTAACCTGAATTATCCTACTATATACCAACAAGCCAATTCAGCCATTGGTACCAGATCACGTGTGTCCTTTGGAAACCCTCTGATATATACTAAAGGGCAAGACAGACAGTAATGCTATATATGCCACAGTTTCAGGTTTTGTATATCATGCATCATTCAAGAAAAACAATATAAATCCCAAAATACTGAAAAGGTGGGGAAAATCAGAGAGATGAGAACTCAGTAAACCTTCCAGGCAGAGAGATTCAAACCGTTGTATCAGAACGGCAGTTTCTATCTATATCTGCTTAAAATATGTTAAGGCTTTTTTTAAGTGTTTACAGCAAAGGAAAACATTAGACATTAGGAATGTCCAATCAGGAAAATGACTTGCAAGATCACACTGCAGATAAACCAGGATAGAATTCAACTATTCTCTCGTCACTTATTACTGTAGATTTGGACTAATGCAAATGAGAGGAAAACAGTGCCTTTTACAGATGGCTACCTTAAAACACATTAATGCTGTTATTCTTTAAAATTTTGCCTTTTTCTTTCATGTAAATTCTTTAAGAGATGTTGCTTAGTAGGTACTGTAAGAAAAATGTGAAGTTGTATCACAGATGCTGTGAACAATGTGATGCTGAAGCTATATTTTGAGCAAGAACAGAAACAAGCTGGATGAAACATAGTAGTGCCCCTATTTTGTGGGTTCCACCAGTGGTTTGACTGGCAGATACATACCCTGCTTACATGCAGAAGCAAGAGCTTATGATCCATTCTGAGTACAAAAGCATTTGAATCAGCATGCAATCAACTAAAATTTCATAAACAACACAGACATTCTGAAATGCAAGATGGGCATGTAATTTATATCTCCATGATGATGGCTTGTTATGATGTCTTACCCCACATTTAACATTTAATCATAAAGTATTGTAGAAGTTTTAAATTTCCTGATTATAGTATACTAAGTGAAACTTAATGCACTGATAAAACTCGAGGATTTATTTATATAGGCTGAAAACATTGCAGTAATTATAAGCATATGTCAAACATACTGATCTTTGCTCAGGAGAAAGAGAAAGAAATAGGGAGAGCAAGAAAGAAAGTTAAAATGAGAAGCAAAGTGGAGAAGAGAAAAAGAGAGGAGAGGAGAGGAGAGGAGAGGAGAGGAGAGGAGAGGAGAGGAGAGGAGAGGAGAGGAGAGGAGAGGAGAGGAGAGGAGAGGAGAGGAGAGGAGAGGAGAGGAGAGGAGAGGAGAGGAGGAGGAAAAATGGAAAAACTGAAAATAAAAGAACTGGACTGGAATCAAACCTGATGTTCACCTATCTAAAAATAAGCAGAAAATTCATAAAGCAAGCTCTATTGACAGGAACTATAATGAACAGTAAAAAAACCCTGAAAATTACATAATGCTTTCATTGTTCTATTGGTTGAAGAAGGAAACTGAAAACTCTGAAGTTCTTTTTTACTGCCTTTTCAAAGTCAAAATTAACTGGAATCTGGATTAGAAAAGATTTGAATAGGAAAAAGGAAAATATAGAGATCAAAATATTTACCCACTGGTCATACTCTGTTCCTTCCTGATCTTTTGGAGGCATATCTGAAGAGAACGTGGGAGCTGTTTGGAGCTGACTCATTTCCAGTTTAAGATGGTTGGTCAGTGATATCAATGACTGGTTATGATGCTCTGTGCCAATTACCCACCACAATATCAGTGAAACAGGCTGATGTAACATCTGGATTTATCAAAGTAAAAAGCTTTTAAATCACCATGCTTTATTCTTAAAAAAAAAAAAGAAAGAAAAAAAGAAAGAAAAAATGTTGGGAGAAAACTTAGTCCTTGGAAGTCAGCAGTAGCTTTTGCCATGACCCTCAGTGGAGCCAGGCTTTTACTCTTTCTCTTTCCACAGTTTTTTTTTCCTTCATTACAGTGCCAGACCCTTCAGGTAAGCCACTGTTCTTTGTATGATCACTCTTAGTGTTACGACGGGTCTGCAACAACATCTGCAGGACACTGTGTTGCTGCAACATGGAAGCTATGGCCTGTCCTTTAAAGTGATTACAAAGACTTTTCAGGTGTCCTGCCGTTAGCTCAGATTGTATCTTAAGTCTTACCTTTCACAACAAATACTCCAAAACAGCAAAAACATAAAAAAAGAAACTGCTATGCTCAGTGGTATTCTCAGTTACTTACCATATATATACACATATTAAAAATATACCTGGAGGGAGGGAGGGAGCGTGTTACATTTTAAAATTAAACTATTAACTTACCATTGGGAGGGACATCAGCAACTTGTCAGGGAGAGGATGAGGGAAAGTTGGAGATAAGAAAACAAAACAAATATGAAATGAGAAGAACAAGAATTAAACCTAAATCTCTTCTGGAGGTCCATATTTCTTCCTAAAATATTTCCAAAGGCAAAGGTAGATATTCCTTAGACTTCTCTAGCTGATATGTAGTTGTGAGGGAGGGTGAGTTCTTCCATGGACCTAACATGTGGGAGTGCTATTGCTCTATGTTGTGCATTAATTCGCTCTTCTGTCTTAATAAATTCTTCAATTCATGACTGTGACTGCCCTTAGAAACAATGACTCATGTACGGCCAAGAGGCTCAAATTCATGGGTCTTCTGTATAGCATTTGGTCATCCCCAAATGATTTTCAAATTACATCCATAGATATTTATCTAGAAAACCTTCCTATACTCTTTGTGAAAGTGTTTCTTGATCCTTATAACACAGCAAACATGCACACAAGGAAATGCTCTATGTGCTCACCACACTCAACACACTCTTACTAAGTTGAAAAATAAGTGTATATAAGCCCATTTTAGGTTATGATCAGCCATTCTAGAGCCTTTCAATAACTCTGTAACTCTTTATCTCGGATTTGGCATTGTTTTCATTATTCTAAAAGTCCTTTCTCATCAGAAATTAATTTTGAAGGGAGTCAAACACTTCTGGGACTGAGGTTTAAGTTGGTATGTGATGAAGTTCAAAAGTTATATTGATGTCGTAGAGACTAAAACTGTTCTAAAACAAAGTTCACTTTAACTGGATATTTTTTCACACCAGAAAGTTTGATCAGTGTGCTAATGTATTTGCTAGTGGTGCAAAATCAGGCCCTACATTCTTATATGTTTGTTGAGGTTCCCTGAAAATTTTATCCTTGGACATTTGTTTGCCTCGGACTAAGTTTGGACATTCCCTTAAGAATTTTTTTTTTGTCTTTCTGCTTACTGCCTGGAATAAAATTGAAATTTTGTTCCAGTAAGGGAGGGCAGAAATAGTGAGTTTAATGTTTGTTATATGCCAAAATATATTACCAAAGCACAGAACTAAATGGTACTCAGCTAGGACAATCTGCATATCCCAAAGATTTATTTAATGGAACATAAAGGCTGAGCACATTAACTGTACTTGAGCAAGTACTGTGGGAAATGCTGTTTTCAGTTCCTGAGAAAATTAAGAAAGACTGGAATTTGTTCCTTTGAGGAAATTACAAGTGAGTTTCCTATATAGATGTTTCCTCCAGGCTTTAAAACTATGTACCTTGAACACAAACAGTTTGTATGGAACCAGGTCCCTTTTCCACCCAAGTCTAGACATTTCTTAGGACCAGGGGCTTTATGTCATGCTGCCCCTATATTTAAGGTCTTGAGTTATTTAAGTGTTATTTTTAATAAATTCCACTTGATATTATGTATGATATGGACAAGAACTGACTGGTGCTTCTGCTGAAATTCAGTTTGTCAGGAAATGCCCAATTAAGACAAAGATGAGCCCTTCAGTAACAATGCCTTGTTTTCAGTAAATAAGATGTCAAGGTCATGATAGCATCCAGTTTTTCTTTCTACTTTTTGACCTGATTCATGTTGACAACAACAAAACAATAATTTTAAAATTGTCATAAAATGGGAAATATGGATGCTTGCCCAATTGTAATGAACAAATTTCTCTGTTGTCATTGCCAAAATTAACAACTTTCTTAATTAGGAAAACTATTGTATCATTTGCTGTTGGGAGTATCTAGCATCATATCTCTACAGAAACAGGGAGAAAGAAATTTCCCTCTCCAGTGGGTTTAGTGATATAAGTGAGGTGACTGCAACAGTATTGAGCATGACTACTATAACCAATACGAAAGTCTTTTGTCTTTATCAAAGCTCACATTTCAGAGAGAGATCTAGCTCCACCTTACCACCAGTTAAGCTTTTTGTCACAATTACACTGTTGCAGGACTTCATACTTCTGGTACTGAGCCACTTCTCTTGTAATTTCAAATCTAAATTTATAATGCATAATTTTTTTTTTCTTGTTCCAAGATAGTTTTAAAATTGTTCCTTTTCCCACCCTTGTGTTTACCCACTCCACTGTATTCACAAGAAAGCAACCTCTCCTATAAAACAGTATTTCTGTTCCTTCAGTTACCCCTAATAATCCATTTCTTCATTGTTCCTCTTCATCTTTCTTGAACAAAGTTCTCCAGAATTGAACACAGCACTCAAACTGAGGTTTTCACAGATGTTTTGACAATGACTTTGATACTTCTCTAACTTTTTGCAAATTCCCAATGCACCACTGTACATTTGTCTTTTTAGTAGCTGTTTTGCATTGACAGCACGTAGTCCTCTTGTACTGGACAAATATTGCTAGGTCTTTCTCAACAACATTTCTAACTGCTAAGCTCCTAGTTGCTACCAGATGTTATTATTACTGGTTTTTTAGGTTATTTGGTTTCATCCCATCTCTGCAGGTCCTCAAGGTCCTCTTATTCTTTAATGTGATATCATGCTGTATTTGTGATGACTCTACTTTGGATAATGGGGATTCCTTTTAAGCATAAACCTAGTATTTGTCCAAATGGAGAAACGAAACTGACACCTTTAAACAAGATAAATCCCCAAACAAACAAAATAAAACCCCAAACTGTTGTCAGTAGAAATTCATTTGTAATTCTTGCTAGTTTAATGTTTAACTTTTCACATGTACCTGTTGCTGTCCCTCTGCAAGCCAACTTCTTACCTGCCTTACAGTTCCTGCAAAGATGCTTAACCCTAAGATGAGACAGAAAAGATACAGATAAAATAAATCTGGTAGACAATGCATTAAAGTATCAGGCTAGTTTAGCATATCTACCTTGGGTAAACTTAAATTGCTTTTTATACCTTTTTCTCTTTGTTTCCGTCTCTTTCAGGTCCAAAGCCAAATCAAAATAGTGAATCTGCTTAGGCTGAGAAGCACATTGATGCAACTATGTTACTTTCAGAAACTAAAGAAATTCCTCCAAACAGTGCTGTACTGTACTTTGCCATGCAGATGCAGTGGTCTATTCAGAACTTAAGGCTCTTTACGACTGCAGAGAGTACATAAATGTTTAGGCACTTCAAAGGAGAAAATGGTGGCAGTTAGGCACCTAAGCAAAAAACAGAGAGCCAAAAAGCTTTACTTGGCTGATGGATAACCCTGGAATTATGTAAGTAACTCAAGTTAAACAACAGTTCGATAACATGCCAGAAGAGTTTTTGAAGCTGCACCTATAATTCAGGACACGCCACTCCCAAGGGAGGGCTGTTGGCATTGCAACACAAAGGCTAATGGAGCCTTGTATCCGTTCTCTGGTAGAATGAACCAGAATTTCTTTTCTGTTCCCTTTCCCTTCCTTATATTTTTAACAGAAAATTTTCCTGGGTAGCATAATGCCATCATTTGCCTTCATTTCAAAGTATGTCTTACAAGGAGCTTTTGTTTATTTGGAGGGGTAGGCTATGGCTGATGTGAGTTTTCCTTCACTGTACACGTTACGTTGCTAAGTGACATTTGGCAATGAATATTGCATGTTGCTCCTGTTTCTCTGAGCCAGCAGCATTTTGTTGCTATGTTCCAGATGTCAGTGTAGTGAGATGTCATCCCTATAAGGATCAGCACTTGAACTGGAGGAGAATGAATGATTGGCAATATCTTCAACAGCTTTATTGGTATCAAAACTGATATATTATTAGTTATGAAACTCATTTTATTGGCAGCTTCTAGACAGAATTTCTCAAAGCTTGAAGGTTTTTAGATGTTTTGAATAATGGGACCAACATAAATCTACGTTTAAAGACATATTTTTTCTGAAATAAACAAAAAGGGAAACTTCTCTGTCCTTTTTTTTAAACTTCCTCTTTTCTGTATGAAAAAATAGGTTAGAAATTCATAAAAGACATGCACACACTGCAACAGAAAAAAGGTATTGAAGACGGTTTATATTTCATAACCATGCTCTGAAAATAACTATGTGGGTAGATATTTTGGTCTCTCAGAAATTTTATATATGATAACTATCTCATACTGTGAATTTGGCTCCTTATCCAGATGCAAAATATTCAATTTTTCCAACTCTTAAGCAGCTTGGGGCATGTATTATATCTTGTGCAATGAACATCTCTTTAAATATATTCAAAAACGTGCCTAGAGCTCTGGGACCCAATGACTATGCTGTGATTTTTAAAATGCTTTTGTGCCAATATCATGACATAAGCAGTAAATCAAATAGATGTACTTCTCCAAGATCAATCTTTGTTTGTGTTATAGCTATGGAGCTACCAGAGACCCTGAATAAAGACAAGCACGTAGAAGGGTTACCCAAAAGCAGACCAAGTCATCAAAGCGTTACTCAGAGTCTTAACTGAGTCCTTAGTCCCTATCCTCATACAGGAAGGAAAAAGAATTTCAAAAAGTGCCATCCTACACTTGGGTAGGTCACTTCATCCTCCTGACTACGTACTGGTAATCCAGAGTCTCCTTGCTCTTCAAGTCTGCATAAACATTGTCCTTTCACCCCTTCACAGGAGATGAAGCTTCCCTCAGGCTTTCTCATGCCGTACTCCCAATGCATATATTCCAATATTTGCTGTTCTGTGTCATCCACAGGTGTGTCATAGGTGGCAAAACTTTTGCTGAACTTTAGGTTCAATGCAAGAGTCAGGACACTCAGACAAGTCTCAGTGACGTTTTCAGGACTGTGGAGTCTAAAATGTATGCTTAGCTTGGCACCTGGAGAGCAGGCCTTGGGAATTTCATCTTACTGGTTGTGGTCATGAAGTTGAGTATACGAATATGTCACTTTTGCCAGACCAGGGTCCCTTAGCTGTAAACTAGCTGAGAATACATAACTGGGCGGAAACACTTACATGTGAAATGCCTTGGGGAGCCTTCTTTTCCTTGTATAGCCTCTAGATCTGTAACAGATGACAAACATATCCATATCTCTTTGATCACTACAAAAATAAATGTGTTTGTCTAAAATCTATTACAGGGCAATAAAAGAATATTTTAAATGTACTCAATCCAAAATCTTATCAGGCGGGAAAGTGGAATGAACCATTTACTTCATGCTCTTTTTCTATAAAAAGTCTTGTTTGTGGAGAGAAACTGTGCTTAAGAGAGCAAAAAGGTACATAAATTGCCCAATTTAGCAGCCCCGGTCAGATTAGGGATACAGTAACAAATTCTTATGCTCCTGATTCAGAAAGAGAGATAAAATGTTCTGTTTTCCTGGAAAAGCAACAACATAATTAAGTGAAGAGAATACAAATCAATGGTTTAATAAGAGAAAGGGAAGAAAAGGGATTTCTGAAACTGTGCAACTCTGCTTGCAGACCAAAATACTTCTTTTTAAACAAATGTGGGTAAGGGATTGACATTGTGTGGCTCACTGTAGGGAGCACATCGTAATTTGTACAGGCGTTACAATGCAAAGGGCCAGGCTGTGTAGAGTTGTTGCTTGACCTACTATTAGGTGACTGCACAAAGCTTACTTTCACCCCAGTGAAAGTTGCTGGTCAATGTCTACTTGTTCTTATGCACAGATGTGTGTAGAGTGTCTCATGAAAAGCCTGATTTCTTTTCTCCAATTGCAGAGATTCTCACCTTCTGCTAAGGACTTAACCTGTTTAGTTACTGGCATCAACCAAAAGATGAGTTAATACTGAAAGCTGACCATTCCAAAGAAAATCTGGAGTAACTTCTTTCCCCATTACAGGCAAGATTGGTCCCTACTTCACGCAATGGGAGAATGACCTTTGTTTCCTTTGATTTTTCTGTTTCTGGGGCAATTTTCTTTTGCTATTCTGTCAAAATTTCTACTTTCCAACTCCATAATTGCTAGCCACAGGACAAATAAAGAGCAGGTCTTGGCCAACCTCTTTAAAAGATCTTGTTCTGCTGTATGGATTACCTTTACACAGCAGTGAAGCAAACAATTAAATATGTGTAAATGCTTGTAGGCAATGAACAAAGTGGAAACATTAGCCTATAATTGCATTGGGTTGCTGATTTCTCTCCACATTTTGCTATTTTTACAAAGAAAATGTTTTGATCCAAATCCTGACCCTGCTGTAGAGTGACTCCTGGGACTGTGGAGTTAATACAGTTCTAAGTATACTGTGGGGATCGGATGGGATAAGCAAACTATGGATGTCCTATGGAGAAACAGCGTATCTTGTATATCTCAAGGCTTAGCTCTATCAAGGCCTCAGAGAGGAAATGGTAGTCAATAACTGTCTTTTGAAAATAGCCTCAGGGTAGACTAAAGTGACCTACACATACACAAAACTTACTTTATTCAGGCTTTGCACCCACCTAGAAATCACACAAGTGACCAAGTAACTTTGCATCAATGTTTAAGAACTGTGGTAAACTAAACTCTGGCTAACGTGTTTTCTAGGTATGAGAGCTAATATACCATAGTATATTTGAATTTTATTAATGTTATTTAAATAACCACTGGAAGAAAGCAGTTATAGCTTATAACTGCTATAAATATTGTTGCATTGTAAACAAATGCCCTGTTCCTAAATAGAGATGTAAATCAAGCGAGGCCCATATGAGTCAATGCAATAATAATACCTCCACCAAACTTTAGATGGTCATTATTTTTAGAATTCAAGTTTTCCATCCCTTGAGAACCTTATTCCTACATCCTAAATCAAAATCACCAAACACATCCCAGCAGTTTATTCTTTAAATATACCCTTCATTCCTTCAATACTGACAAAAAGAACATTGCTTCAAAGCTGAGCCAAAAACCAAAACAGTACATATTCCAAAAGTGAAGTGAGGGAAATAGATTCTTGTTCAGGAATTTGTCCAAGTAGAATTGAGTGCAGTACAGCTGCAACATAATAAAAAGCAATGCTGGAATCCATGGCTAACCTTTCCTCTGCGCTGCAGACAACGCCAGAGCTCTTAACTCTTCAGAGACTCCTTGGGAGATGTAGCACAATGGTCAACTGGCCATTAAATCCTAGAATACTATGTATGTGGATATGTAAATCCTACGTAAAGCAGCTCTACAAGAATTCCAGATAAGATCCATAGACTGAATAAGCTGCAATAACTCAAATAAATTCAAAGATAAGGGAGACGGTCAAAGAGAGATGTAGACATCAATTTTGTTTCAGTTTACAATTCTGAAAGGTAACTGTTTGGCATGTTTGGCTATAGCATATGTCACCACATGGAAATAAGATAGCCATTCTCACTGTGGGTCTTCATAATTTATTCCTCGTTTGGTGAAAATTTCCTTGAATCATTTTAGCATGTAATAGTGGTTATGTTCCAAGGCTTTTTGGAGGAGTAAAAGAGCAAAGGAGGAAAGCAAAAGGATTTGAGGTAGAACGGCATGTTGGGTTGTTTGTTCTATCCTTTGATTGTGCCTATTTAGTTAAGGCATCAGATGCTTTGGTTTGCTTTTCTGTAGCATGCAATTATTGTGGGAAAGCTACGTCAAATAAGTGAATGTTTTCCTTTGATCAAAAACGTGATGAAATATGTGGCCATTCTGATGTGTTCTGGGGCTAAGCTCCCCAGCACAGCTGCTGATCAAACTCTCATGAGTCCCACAGATAATTCAGATCCCTGGTACAAGGTTGTCTTAAGGAAAACCCATTGGTTCAATTGGGTGAAATGGTCTTAGAATTCACTTTGTCTGAGGGCCTGTCATATCCTTAATTTCATTTAGAATATATTTGCTGGCACCTGTAACAACCTTCAGCTGCAATTTCAAGGTCCTGTTTTTGGCAGGGTTTGGGGGTTTTTGTGAATATTTACCACGAAGACTCTTGAATGAAAGAACTTCATCATCAGGACTATATGATAGAAACTATGTATTTAAACAATATGCACTGAAGAAAGGGAAGTGAGAGATGTTTTACTACATGTATTTACTACTCAGGTATTCAACATAGATCTGTCATAGACAAGATAGTGTCGAAACACATAGAACACTTTCAAGTCTAGTATATACATATACATAGTCTTCAAATTTCAGTCGCTGGTATTCAGCAGTCTTTAACTGGAAATTAGTGGAATTTTTGGGGAATAGCTTTTAGAAATTGGCCATGGAAATGAAGGAATATGGAAAAAATCTAAAAATGGAATGAATATGGAAAAAAGACTGGAGTTTGTGTAGCTCTGTTCATTATAAAGACAAGGCAAGAGCAAACTTTGATTTGTCATCTGCTATAGAATAGAAGTGTGAAGGTAAGCCAAAGGGATTCCAGGCTTCCTGGGAATTTGAACAGATTTCTTTTGGAACTGGCATTTGTTTCTTATTCTTGAAGTGGGTTTTGGTGCAGAACTCAAACCACCCAGTTACAGGGATGTAACTCTGGCGTGCAGTGACCTTACAGCTTTGTGATTCAGAAATGTCCTTGAGTGTTGTACCTCCTACTGGTTAGACTGTAGATTGTCTGCTCCACAGTAGCAGCTGGGAGCCATTGCTACATGACTGCAAAGACAAAATAAATAGTTCTTAGACTAATAATGGAAGAAATACTTGAGGATGAAAATGATTGAAATACATGATGCTCTACTTTAGCACAAAGGGAAGAAGCGTCCCATGTCTGCCCATTGCAATGAATGCATATCAGGTATATCTCTATTGTTGTTGCTATTGTTATTACTATTATTAATTTTACAAATATGCTTCAGAGGGATCAAAGTGACATTATGCTTGATATAGTACAAATTAATAACAAAGAAGGCCATCCTTGTCCAAAAGAATCTGTAAACTGGGACACAGGGTTCAGTAACACATGGACAAATAGACTAAGGTGCCTGTCAGGTGCAACAAAGTCATGGATCTAGCTGAAGGCAAAGTTATGCCTGAGTGCCCTGTAATTGCAAGACCAAGAGTTCAGATGATGTGAAGATCTCTACAAACAGAACTCTGGTTCATGAACTTTGTTCTTCCCTAATCAGGACAGCACTTAGTCCTGAGCTTAAGGTTAACGCAATATAGAACATATTCTGAAGTGGATGGTACGCCTGTGTGCTGACTTGAATTGGGAAACTCTTCTAAGGGCAGACTGCGGTTCCAACCTGAAGGCAGAACAGGGACAACAGTAACAAGCAATAAATATACTGAAGGCATACTGTTTCTCTTTCTGTCAAGTGGCTCTAACTGTCAAGTTTTACCTCTGATTTTCCTGTGGCCTTGAGCAATATCAAAGACTTGTTAGTAACCAACAGGTCAAGATTTCTGTCATACATGATTTGATGATAGATCAGAGTTAGATACTAATATAGGTATGGCAGGCAAAGAAAGAAAGAAAGGAAGAAAAACCAGAACCTTCTTTCTATTCAACCATGCTATTCCAAACCCTATCTTGCTGTAGTACTTTGAAAGCTGGTTTAAATTAGCTATAACTATTTATGCAGCTACAGTATACAAAATCGTTAACTTATTTAACACTTTCTGTAAAAGGTGCTGCATCATTTCTCACTTCTCTTAAGAACACTTGAAACTGATTAAACATTTCCCTTGAGAAGCTACTTTATTTTATTTTGTATTTTAATTTATTTCACTGCATGATTAATGTGTAATCAACTTGGTTTGATTTTTGAAACTGTATTTTAAAACCAAATGTGAAGTAATAACTTGCGGATGGCTTGCAAAATAGTAAAAATGTGTTCCATTAAGAAAAAATAAGTATTGTGCAAATTTCATCCACCACAGAATTAACCACTCTTAGGTAAGCCTTCTGAAAGTAAGTATGATCAAAGCATCCCAAAGGTCAAGTGTTGTGGGATGATGGTAAAGCTTTAGGGCCTACAAAGTCAAGAGAACGTGAATGACTGCATAGGCACAAACAATCATCTTATCTTACATAATTGCCTCTTAAAAATTTTGACTGCAGATTTAATGTAGTTGTGCTCTCCAAATTTTTGAACTTTTGGCAAATGAATCTCCTCCAAGAATGCATGCTTCTTGCTTTGTTTTTATTAAAAATATATGTAAATCTCATTCAATTTAAAATTATGCAACAAAATGTCATCACATTTCTCACGGCCCTTGTCCTCATTGGGGCTGTGCACAGGCAGCGTCTAAAGTTAAAATCTCTTTTGAGTTAAAAATAGTGTTTATTTCTTATGTTGAAAAAAAACACAACCAACTTTTGACTCTAACTTTTGTACAGAGCTGATCCTCGCCAGAGATCTTGGCAAGTGCATCTCTTCCAAGAATACATGCTCAGTGCCATTGGTCCATTAGGCTTGCTAGAAGTGAGCAAATACCGTACCACTGAGTCAATGGGCCGACAGAACATTTCAAACTGCTCCAAAGAGATAATTGACCAGCTGAAAGTGTAAGGTAACACTAGAACTGAGATCACTGAGTAATATGATCTCATTCTGAATGTGGGTGTTTTATTTGTTTGCTTTTTGGGGGTGGGTTGGAATCTGTATAAGCCAAGATTTGATTACCAAGGACTAGAGTGGGGAGAGGGAGTAGGAAGAGAGGCCCAAAAGAGTATGTTTAAATCAAGATTAGCCGAGATCAGCCATTTTATATGACTTTCCTGTAGAGAAATCAGGAGGTTGGAAGTAGAAGAGGGGGGATAGAAAAAGGTCAGGTCCCCCAGTATTATGTTTAAAACATTTTCATTTTCTCCCACAGTATTTGGGAAGCAGAGTGAGGGCAAAGTCTTCACTGCCTTTATTTAGGTTCTCCCTGGCTTCAAAGATTGGCAAGTTCTTACTGTATTTTTACAAAGCAGACTGCTTTTCAGGCAGGTTTTCTCAAGTTCTTGCTTTATGAGTTTTGGAGAAAGATTCTGGCCAGAAAGATTCTGTTCAGAAGAAAAAGTGTTTGCAGTCTTTGGAGGCTGTTAATTCCTGGAAAAAACTTCTGGCAAACTCCAGCTCACCAAAATTTCACAGAAAATGTTTGTTAGAATTTGACCAGTTTAAATGAGTTTCTTGTGTTGGTGTCTTTACCTAGTGGAAGTTCGAATCGTGCTTGGTTTTACACACAAAGTCAAGCAATGCTGCCAACATATACAGCCCTCTTCTCTCCGAAATATTTTATTTATTTACTCTGGAGTCTGAAGACAGCTTGGAGACATGTCTCTTGCCAGTGGTATTTGCAGTGGTATTCACAGAGTTGTCCTCTAATTTTTAGAGTCAGTTTGTACTTATTTCTTAGACTCATGTAGAGATGCAATTTTGAGAGTAATAACTCTCCTAACCATGTCTGAGGTTGCCACCATTGTTCTGCATGGTCATTGACCTGGCCATCAGCCTCCAACATTAGAAGGTTTACTAGACTGCCATGTAAAACCGCCTTATACCTAGAAAGTAAAGAGGACATGAATACTCTGAAATCTTTATTTAAAAATATTGATCAAGAATCTACTGTTTCACATGTCATAAGTTATTGTAAGGAAGGATGATAGGAAGGGGTATTTTGGAACAGCAAATCGCCATGACTGCTGCAGAAGCAAGTTGGACATACCATCTTTTCCAGGACTGTAACAGGTTCCATCATGAAACTAAATAGCGCTTGGACATGGGTTGTGATCTTTTGCTTCCTACTACTGACATCTGAAAGCTCTGATCATTAGCACCTTCTTGCATATCCCAGCTGAAATGTTGTCACAACTGGCTTATACTCATCTTTCCTTGTGTTGAAATAGCCTAAAATATCTTCTTCCCATGATCACTGACAGAGAGGTATTAGATCCATCCCTCAGCCTCCATCTTACTATGATAAACTTACCAGTCTCATTCTTCCCATAGAGTAGGCTCTCCAGTACTCTAATCAACCTATTAGCCCTTTTCTGTGTTTCTTCCACTTTGAATGGGATTTTCAGAACTTCAGTATTTTCCAGCAGTGACAGATTTATTTTCTGCTCTTGAAAATGAAACCATTGGTGAATTATATCTTGCAACAATGAACCCCATAGTTATTCATTTAGGATGTGAGGAAAGAGCCTTCCAATTTGCCCCAGTCTGTGTGCAACATGTAACACAGTGCTCTTGGATGTAATGGCAAGGCAAATGAATCATAAACAGAAACAAGAAATGGCATTCAAATCTGGCAATTTGGCATGACCATTCTGTAGCTAAGGTCCCACCCTCAAGTTCAGACCAGATCTCTATAGTTCGAAAAAGAATATTCATCTGCAAAAGGATGGCACAGATGGTTTTGTGTGCATTTTTGTGCATGCAGTGTAATATATGTCATATTCTGAAAAGCTTTCTTTAAGATGTAGTTTGATCATAAGTGGAACTGGAACCACATTAATTTCTGGTGGGAATTTGTGAAAATTAGTGGAAATGCAAAAAATTAGTTATTCTCCAAATATTATGTAATAATTTAAATAATAAACTACAGTCAGCTTTTAATTTATATGAAATACATAAGTATCATGGCAAACAGCTTCAAATAAGCCTCATATTCAAAAAAAGGCTTGCCAATTTATAACAGCTGAGGATCTGTCCCTTTCCTGCTCAAACACATAATACTTTTAAAAACTTATAATCCACAAGACAACAGCTCCATACCAGGAAAATGAACTATCCACCAAAACGGAAAATAAGAAAGAAAGAAAGAAGGAAAGAAAAACAAATCTGCTTTACAAGAAGAAAACGAGACATTCCTAAAGCATTTCAGGATGACCACACACCAAGCGAAAAAAAAGACGGTTCAAAATGCCTGCCCCACACAAAGGATAACTCCGCTTGGCAGAATACAAGACTATCTCCTTTTACTAAGAACTACTCACCAATCAGTTAAAACCACTTTAACTACTTTAAGTATTTTTCCACCTTTCACAGAGTACATCAAAAGTTCAACACATACTACAAGCCAAGTAGAATATCCAGCAAGCTATATATATCCACACATGTACAAACACAAACACATATAGCATCAGGTATTCCATTTAGAAAAATAAAATCCAGACATTGACAACAGCTATATGACAATGTCCATCCCATCATTCATTAAATTCCTCACTTTTTAAAAGTTTCAGGTAGAAAGCTATGAAATATTTGCTTTTCCAGTCTCACATTGCCAGCCACATACATATACATGCACAAAAAAAGCTTCAGTTAGTCTCAGAATCACCAAAATTAACTACTGTGCAATGGTGACTGCTTTGTTATTGTTTCTGTTTCTCATGGAGATTCTAGTTATAATCAGAATGTAGTGAATACAGATGGAATAAAAAAGGTGAAAGGATCTGAGAAAATTTACACTCCTTGTCTAGGGTAAGCAAACGTATACAACAAAGAAGGATCAGGAAAATCTGAGACTTCAGTATCATCACTTTAAACTGTCTAACAATCCTTCCCAAAGGAAAGGGGGGTTTAGAGAGGGATTTGAAGCAAAGCAATGAGACAGCTTTACAGATATTTTCCAGGAAGTTCCCTCCAAATCTGGCCATCAAAAACACAAGGATCTTTGTCTGGGAAGTTAACAGGGGTAGTGGGAGCTTATGCTATGTGGCAAATGGAAGTAGGCGTAAAGAGCTTTGACTCTGAAAGCAGTCAGTGCTCTTATTTGATGAAATAAAGAAGGATGCAGCAGAAGACTATCAAGGCAGAGATACATGAAGAGATACATGAAATATCCCTAACTATGAAGTAGGGATATTGTCTTCCTGCTGTTTCCTGAAAGGCAAGAATGCCTTTATAGGGGTTGAGAAAAGGATACTATATAATTTCAGTGTCAGAAAAAAAGAATAGTCTGAGGAAAAGACAGACTTCTTAGTGGGTCGTGTAGCAATAGGACAAGGGGTAATGGTTTTAAACTAAAAGAGGGTAGATTCAGACTAGATATGAGGAAAAAAAAATTTATTATGCAGGTAGTGGAACACTGGCACAGGTTGCCCAGAGACATGGTAGATGTTCCATCATTGGAAACATTCAAGGTCAGGTTGGACGGGGCTCTGAGCAACCTGATCTAGTTGAAGATGTCCCTGCTCATTGCAGGGGGGTTGGACTACATGGCCTTTAAAGGTCCTTTCCAACCCAAACAGTTCTATGATTCTATGATAAGAATTTCAGCAACCTGCATGGCTAGGAAGCACTATATGTTGGAGATGATATGTTTGTTAAATTTAGACATTGCTTGGATGTGAGGATTTAGGTCATAATCAGATTAGCATCTTCAACCACACTAAAGTCCACAGTTATTGAGAAGAACATAGTGAGAAGTTCTGTGGTGGAAAAAATTGTGATTTGGCTAAACTAAGTTTGAATGGTTAGTAAGTCATTCACAAAGGTGTCAGACTAAAAGTTTATTTAGGACAAAAGGAGACAGGAGAGAAATACATTCGTAGATCTGTGAATCATAAGCAAAGAGATGACAAGGGAATTTTTGGTTGTAGGTACGATTACACAAAGTTAGAAGCCTTCAATTTCGTTACCAAGAGCTGGAGGATCCTCCAGAGGATGTGTTAAAGAAATGACTAGAGAAGCAGCTGAGGAGAGCCAGACCTGAGGAATCCCAGAGAGATTTCAAGGAGAGCAGAAGCAGAGAGGCCAAGAGAAGTTACGGTTATAGCAGTGAGTCTGAGATCTGGCAAAGCAGATGCCATTAGATGTTGTGGAAAGAATGGTTTCATTTAAGGGCAGAGGAGGGAAGCCAGATTGGAAGAGCTCTAGGAAGAAAAAGTGTAAACAGCACATTCAGAAAGCTTCGAGATGAAAGAGCGACTGCAGATGGGCCAGTAGCTAGAGATGCAAGGAGTCAAAAGTGTTTTATTTATGATGTGAGAGACTTAACATATGGTATAGCAAGCAGAACAAACTAGAAACAGTGAAAACAACAAATGAGAGGAGATCAAGAGGTTAAGGACAGGAATAAGAGAGGGGTATGGACACACAGGAGATGAAGAGCTAAGAAAAGAAAGGGTAAGAGGAGGCAAGCAGAAAAAAGGAATTGAAAAGAACACATGAAGCATGTCTGTGTCTGTGATCAGGGAGAAGGAGATAACTGCAGAACAGGAAAAGGGCCTCAAGGCAACAGGAAGAAGAAGGTCATGTCACATGTTAGAAAGAAAGAAAGAAAGAAAGAAAGAAAGGAAGGAAGGAAGGAAGGAAGGAAGGAAGAAAGAAAGAAAGAAAGAAAGAAAGAAAGAAAGAAAGAAAGAAAAAGAAAGAAACAAGAAAGAAAGAAAGAAGGAAGGAAGGAAGGAAGGAAAGAAAAAGAACGAACTTGCTAAGACCTGTCAAGAGAAAAGGGGGAGAATTTAAGCAGGGACTTAGAGGTGGTGAGGAGATGGGTAAAGCTGCGGGATTAGGGTACAATTAAATTTGAGGCAGTGCAGCTGTGCAACTAGACTGACGGCAGAACTGAAAGCATAGAGAGTTGAGCGGTAATGAGGTGAGTGTAATATGCTTTTTTAGATGCAGTAAAAATGGTCTTCACACTCCTTAATTTCAAACCTCTCCTCCTAGAGCTAGAAAGGCCCATATTGGAAGGGGCATCCTTCAGGACAGAATGGATGCTTCATGATAGTTTCAGAACAGAATTATAAACCTTGTTAAAAGGCAATGCTATATGAGAATAAGCAGATTTATAGTAGTCATTAAATCACAGAAAAGCCTGAAATTAGCACATATATTTTTATGACATGCATATTTTAGTCATGGAGTTATTTTGTGTAAGCTTAGTCTGAATGAAAGCAATAGACACATTTCCAGTAAAATATTTCCAGTTGAATACAGTGATATTTCCCCATATGTAAGACCCAGCCCTCTCTTTCCATAGCACAGTGTTCCTTAGGTCTGAGAGTCCTACGGTGCACACGTGCAGCAGCTGCAAGGCTAATGCAAATCACAGAAGGCAGAGACCACGACCATAAAGCGAGATACAGACACCATTAGCCATGTTGGCTGCATTATGAACCAGATCAGGAAACCAATCCAGGCTAAAACTAACCCAGCAGAAGGTTTATTTTTAAACTGATTCATTTCCCAATCATCTTCACTGACTAGCAGCACGAAGGCTTGCACTTGCAGAGGAAACGGGATGCATGGGATGGTGGCAGAAGGGAAAAAAGGGGATAGTCTTCTTTTAGGGTAGTCTTGGCTTTTTTTATCTTTCCCTGAGGACAAAACTACCTTGCAGAGAGGGGCAGAATAACTAACTGATTCTAGTCCAGTCTTAAATGAGTAAAATTATGTTGTACGTAAATCTTCCAACTTCTCCAAGCTATACTGGGATCTCATCGTGTGACATCTTAGACTTATTCCCTGCATCAGAGGAGACAGTTTATGCCTGGCACAAGTTAAAGTGAACCCAAGCTTCTTAAATAGCCAGCTTATACTCATAGTGAGCCAAATATTTTTTTTAAATTGTCCTTCATTTCCTTAGCTTGCTTACAGTGTTCTTTCTCATGTGTCCTCAAATAATTCCTCTCCTTCCTCAATGTTCTGCCCACCCCTTCCAAACTTTAGATTGCAGCCATGCCCCCATGCTCTTAGTCTTGTCTAAGTGCCAGTACTGTTTCTCTCCACTGAAATGGTGACCTTATAACACAAAGGGACTCAGGAGCATACACAGTTTTATCTAGCTTGCTGTACATAAGCTCCTCTATATCCCATCTCATCTATCATTTCTTCTTTCCAAGTATCTGCTCCCTGCTGAATTATCTGAATTTATAAGCTATTGGTTAGCTCTTGTTTTATAGGGAAAGTAGGAATCAAAAATGATCGTTTAACTCATGCCTTCCAGCAAGCTTGGGGTCAAAAGTTGCTCAAACTCCCTGCCAGTGAGAACAGGCAGTGGGAACTGTTAGCACGCACACAGTCTGCACCGCTGGAGAGCATCAGCTGAAATGTGCTCTGATAGAGACTCCTTTGGAGGAGTGCTGAATCTGCTAATGCAGCAAATTCTGTGCAGTGTGACCTGCAGAAATACTGTTTTGAATTTGAAACCATCCTAGAGGCAGGGTGCAATTTGAAGAGGGGGGAAAGAACAGCCCTGCAGTATCCAGGATGAGTGGTCTGAATGGTTTGAACAAGGGCTCAAATCGGCTCTCACACTTCCTAGATGTATCTAGATTGAATGTTTCTCCTTTTATTTTCCTCCTTCAACCAACACTGAATTGTTTACATGAACACTAATGGCTGCAGAGGAGACACTGTGAGAAAGACTTGTTTTGTAATTCAGTGGACAAAGGTACTTACCCAGACCTCCTAGGTCCAAGATCTAACCATTTTTCTGGTGGGCCTTCTTGGATAGCACCTTTCCTCTAAATCATTTTCTCAGAAAACAAAAATGGGACGACGTCATTTTTTTCTCTGAGTTCAGACAAAAATAAATGTTGGAACCGCTAATTCTTTCACAAAAAAGGGACTAATTGTGTTTTAGCAAGCCCAGCCTGGAGCCCTCAGTTGGGAACCTTGTTTGAAAATGCTAAGCTGTGAAATTGTGTCTGTTTCATGAATGAGACAAAGTCTGCCCAACAGGTAAGCTCTGTAGACAATGTCAATTATTGCCAATCTGGTTTTTTTCTAGCTTGTTTAATAAAGCTTTAAAAATGAGATAATTTTGCACTTTCAGTAATTTAAAGTCAATAATCTTAACTTTCATATGAAAAATGGCTTAGATTCTTCATGCTTCTTACAGATCTCGTTTCCCTTTTCAGCTTGCAGCTCCAAAACGCCCAACGACTTCTCTGTGCCTTCCCATATATGTTCACAAGAGAGGTGTAACACTTTGCAGACTGTGGAAAGCAGACATATAGGTCTGGATGACCCTTTTCTTAAAAAAGACTACAGGGAAATGGCCTTCTGGTTCATGAAATTAATGAACAGGCAGAATGATTTGTGAAAAACAACTGTTTTATAGGACCACCACCTGCAGTATGGGCTGGATCCCACGATGTGGAAGAAATCCAGAACATCGTTTCAGATTAATTTCTTGACATTTCAACCTCATCCTGCACCCCATCCACCAACGCAGAACATATTCAAGGGTAACAAAGATACTTCTGGCGACACACTGCAGCCATGGGAAATTGGAACGCAAGTCATGCCATATCTACTGACAGCTCATAAAGTACTCCACAGCAGTGCAAAAGATGTATTTTCTATGCCTGAAGATCATGTAGCTTGGTCTGGATTTTACTAAATAGTACTGAACTTTTGGCTGTTTATTCCTAACTCTGTGATGTAAGCTGGCCTCCCTGGAAGCCAGACTCCAAGTGCGGCAACCATTCTGTACACATAGACTGCATGGAAAGAGTTACCTAGTAATAAAAAACATATGATGCTCTGAGATCAGTTCCCCTTTCTCCCTCCCCAGGTGTTCCTTCGTGGTTGTGATTTGTGCATAAGCCTATAGAAAATGCTGTATATATGAGCCAAGATATACAAAGACTTTCAGGTTTCCAATCCCTATTTAAGCATCTAACTTTGGGTTCCTAAAAAAGGATGGAGGACCTAAATACCTTTGTAGGTCTGGCCTGCAGGATCAAATTTGAATGTTGGGAGGGGAAGGGAATTAGGTTTCATATCGCTGCTCACTGGCCAACAAGCACCCTGAACTTTCAGCCCAAATGGTTTCTGGAATCACTTGGCGTTCAGCTAGCTCTGGCTTTATTACACAGACGCATTCATTTGTTTCATGTATAATTAACATCTTAACACTCACAAAACTGACCATTAATTTTGCATCCACTGTATTTCAGAACTTCTCATATCCCAAGACACTCTTTAAAATATTTCACCCAACAACCCTATCACAGAATTCTTTTTCTTAAACTTTCTCTTATGGTCTACATTTTTTCTTTTGCAAAACAAAACAAACACAGGCGCAAGATCTTTAACTGGTCGTGGACTTTGGCCTTATTCCATTGACAACAGTGTAGTTACACTGTTATGCACCACTTTAGGATTAAAACCATTCAACACACAATTACACTTTCTTTTCTAAGTGGGTTGCTGCATCAGAAACTGATCTGAGAATTAAGACTATTTGCAATATCTTGAAAATTCTGTCCCGAAGTCCTTACTCAGATCTTCATTTCCATTGGAGCTTTATGAAACTATTTTTCACATTTTTTCTTTTGATACCAACACACCCACTGACACTTGCAATTCCTTCTCCCTTCACATCACAAACAACTTTTGCAAGAGTGCTATTCAATCCTCCAATACGTGTAGTATCATTCATCTTAACAAAGATGTCATATAGACCCAGTAGCTCCTATCAGAACTGCCTCCTTATTTTGTTAGCAAGCAACGTATAGTTATTTTTTCAGCTCTGTGTATACCTAGTTTATTTCCTTACTTTGCTTATGGAAAAGTCACATGGGCAACATCCAGCACTTCCTAAAATCACAGTATATCATCTCATCTACTTTTTCCTCAATCACTGGAACAGTTCTGTCAGCAAAGGAAAGAGGACTGGCTTTCCGACATTCTTTTCTTATCCGTCCGTGCAAGGCATTTTGGTTTGGTTTTTTCCCCTTATCTTATGGGTGACAGAACCCATACGTCAGATGTGGAACTCCTTGCTGCAGGATTGTGTCCATGCTAAAAGCCTACAGGCATCCAAGAGGAAACCAGACACCATAATGAGAGAGAAATCCACTGAAGGCTACTAAACACAAAGGAATACCTGAGCCACAGATTGCTGAAGATTGGAAAAGTATGCTGGAAAACTATTATTGTATATATAATCTCTATTTTTATTCTCTTCCTGAGGTACCCATTATCAGCCATTGCAGGGGAAAAGATAGAGAGCTCAACAGACCTTTGGTCTAAGTCTGACAAGACCAGTCCTGTCATATGTATTGGTTATTTAATAATATGTCCTAATATTTTCGGGGAGGTAAATTTAAGCTAAGCAGCCAGTAAGATGGACAATGCCTTTGCCCTTTTCCAGCTTCTCAGAATTCTCAGAATAATCCCTGTTCTTTCACTTTTGCCAGAGTTTTGAATACTTTGAGATCAAGTTTATTGGTCTCTGCTGATTTGAACACACATATCACATGTATTTTCCTTAGCCTGATCTTTATTTTGGTCTGTTTTCTTATCCTGTCATCAAAATTTCCTTTATCATCTTCTTTTAATTTACTTATTTATTCTTGATACCTTTTTTGTCCTCCATTTTAAAATTCATATTTCACCTTAGTTATTGCTCCTTTTATTTCTACAGATTTATACCATTTTCTACATTCATCCTTATTCATATTTTTTACTTCTACTTTACAACCAATTCCTTTCTGACTGTCTGGTCCTCAAAGTGCTCTTAATGCATTCAGTTTTGTCTCTCCATGTATTTCTTAGCTCAGTTTTGGAAATTATTTCCTATTTTATTTTTCTTTGAAACCACGGAACAATTTTTACTGCCTTTTAGATTAACTGGAGTTTTTCTCATTGATTTCAGAGAGCAGGAGGAGAGATTTGTCCTTTGTCCTTACCCATGTATGTAGGATGTGCACACACCCACAGAACCTGAGCTCACTCTGGGGGAAGAGCAGACCTTCGTGTCCAGGGATCATGGCTGGCACACAGCCTTGGCTAACCCAGACTACCACAGCGGCTGCCAGAACCATCTACCTGCCAACATCTCAAAAGATTTTTGTTCACACGCTGCCTTACAGCAGCCTTAGGTTTCAGCAGTGTTGTACTAGGTCACCAGCAAATAGCTGGGTCCTATGTTTATTTTAAAAACTTTCTTCTCTAGACCACCATATTGCAGTACAAAACGTACCTGACAGATACAACAGTTAATCAGAAAGGTGAAAAGAAGTCCCAAATGAATTTAAAATAGAATTTTATAACATAATAGTTTGAGTGTCAGCAGATGTTGACCATAATGTGGCTACATAAAAGTTTATAACACACAATTGTTCGTAAGTACTTTGGAAGATAACTGTATTCCTTTTTACCAGTTCAATGGCATATTATGAAAGGATTAGTGTCTGCAAAGGTTACATAAAAGATGCACTCTTATCAATTCCATGTACTGTACTCGTATGTATGTATAAGAGAAGCAAGATACTTCAAAGAAGAAGTGATTTAGATTCCAATCCTAACAACAATTAAACATGAGAGTACTGCCTCTAAAATGCTTGGCACATCAAGGCCATAATGAAAAAAAAATCAAATTCATTCTTGAGACACCTATAGAACTTAGAAAAAAATCTAATACAGAATTTTATTAAGTTGCCATATTTTACTGCCTGCATTTTTTTCCCTTGCAAAGTAACTAGATGCCCATGAAAAACCAAAAAAAAAGATACACTAAGGAAAGGATATTTTTTTAATTATTAGTTATTCATACTATGGTAGTGCTTTAGTAGCCCCTCTGTTCAGTGATCCGTACCTCATCGTGTTTGGCACTACACAAACAGAGAAGCACAAGACAGCCCCAGCCCCAGAAAATTCCCATCTTGGAAGCATTGTTTCTCTATGACTTCTTACACTCTAGTGCAATGACATGCATAGAAATACCAGCTGTCTTAGAAAGATATATCAACTGGTCCGATCTTCAGCAAGGTAAAGTCATGGAAAAGATTTATTAAGTTTTGCCTCCTAGAACAGGAGGTCCTGAACTCTGTCACAACAGAAGTGTTTTAGAGATTGCCCTGCAACAACTGCTGAGAGAGTCAAAATTCCTGCAATTGTGATTAAAAAGGACAGTAGCTTCCTACTAACTATAGCAGCTTTTTGCCTCACTTGCGGTCATTGACCACACGAAAAACTGGCTAAAGAAAGGGTGAGAGCCACTTTCCTCACTTAAAAAGCATCTAAAAGAGCGAACTCAAGACTAGGCAAATCTTCTAGGCTGCCCTTCTAGCTGATGGAGGAGGTGGGAAGCTCCGTGTGGTGGATGGACCAAAGCAAGGAGCTTCTCCCTCCTGTGTGTGAGTGAAAGGAGCCTGGGCAAAGGGCTCTCCCGGGCTGCCCCAGGCTGGGGGCTGAGCAGCACTGAGGAGTCCGGGTGCTCCCGATGCCTGCCCGGAACAAATCCAGTGTTTAGCCAAGATTTGCTATGCTATTTTCAAGGCAGGAACCCAAGCCAAAGGTTTGAATCAGACATGTTCAATGTTCTGTGTTTCTAATTAAAGCTTGCAGTTTTTATGTTTTGTTTCCAGTGTTTATTTTTAGCCAGATGATGGCCCTTTTTATTATTAGAGAAGATAATGTTGATTAATATTTTTTAAATTCTGAGAACAAACACAAAAGAAGGTTTCAGTGGAGCTTTGTGTTCTCGGTGAGCGTGGGAGACTGTCAGGGCATGCCGCTCTTCTCCACAAATAATTTTCAGTGTCACCAAATGTTGGCCAACATGCAGGGGAGGGAAGAGGGACATTAACAGCAACTAGTATGAGCTGTTCCAGGTTAAATGTAAGGGTCTAGCCCTGGTATTTTAAAGCCAAAAAAACTTCTGTCACATACAGAGAAGTCCAAAGACCCAATCAGGTACACTTGGGATATTTTTATCTCATGATCCATGAAAATCTGTCAAAGATTCTGTTTGGTTTAGGCCTGAAGTTGGTCTAACCTGTTGAAATCAATCAGATTTTTTCCATGGACTTCAGTGGGAGATGAGTCAGTGTACTATTCCTCAGAATTAGTTACAGTACCCTCGTGGTTTCACAAAGCATATTTTCAAATACTTTAGCTCATTAAAAGAAATTAACAGAATCTAAAATTCCTTGCTAGAGGCAATGGTGTCAATCAAAGATGATTCATCTCTACTACTACTTGGGAGCTACCTCTATTACTTTTTTATTCTGCAAATCCCTTTGGTCCATTTTCATGTTGTTTGACAGTTCGGAAGTTGTTTCTGAATCAACTTGCTGGAAGACACATTGGTGATAGTTATACAAGCTCATGGTGCTCTGCCTGCTGCCCTGTGAGCTGACTTGATATTTCTCATGTCCGCAGTGGTTTACTACCCATTGTTCTGCATTAAATATCTTTGCTTTCTGAGCTGTTTATCAGTCTCTAAATGCATCTGCAGAGGCTTTAATCACTTCTGTGTATTCTCAATGCTGTTGTTTCACCAACAGTGCCTGTTTCATGTCTTTATTTTTTTGTTACAATTATGAAATAAAGGCCCCATCTTGGGAAGAATCTGTATGGATGCAAGTCCTTTCTGACTACAGAGTGTCACTGAAACAGTATGGCTGTCTTCCTAGAATGGGAGTATGCAACCACCATGTAAGAAATAGAAGGCAGTGCTTTAGAGGATGCACTGGTTTTGTTAGCACCTAACTTTTTTTCTATCATTTGTTTCAAACACCCTCAAGCATGCAATTAAACCCTCAAGCATGAAATTAAATGTAGAAACTTGAATTTACTTCTGAAATTATGCTTATTGGTCTGTATAATTTCCATACATAATTGTTTTAAATCAATTCATTAAACTCTTTGTTGTGCATGGCTTAAATTAATTTTAATCTGTAGCTCAGCCACATCAGAATCAATAAGTTCTGCTTCTATGGAAGGAGAACATTCTTTTGATTGCATCATTGAGGTAAGAAAGGAGATGAAGAACTCCAAAAGGTTTTAGTAATTGAAAGCACTACAACTGGAAGGTAGAACATTTAAATATTTATGGTATAATACTCTAGAAACATCCAAATGTGTTACCAAATGTGCATAGTCCCTCATACAGATAAACTGTACTCAAACTTTTTTGATGTTTCAGTCTCTCAGTGATGCTTATGATTTCCAGAAGGGTCTTTCTTTTCTTTTCAGAAACAGTAGTGAGAATCAAAACATGAAGTCAGATACTTGTGAGCTTGGCTACACTACTGGGGGAAATCCCTTTCCAGTTTACCATCATGCTCCTGTACTTTATATTTATGAGCAAAGAATTTGTCATTAACTTAACCTTCAGTCATTGCACTGTCTTCCTCTTTGTCATATCCAAGACCATTATTCTACCTTTATGCAAAAGCTGGTGCATTGTCAAAGTTTTAACCATTGACGGCAGCACACTGTTTATGTTACTGCATTCCTGTTGCAGTTTCTTTCCCATCTTGAAAATTATTATCCAGACAACTGATTCTTCCTCTTTCAACTGTAATAACAAACAATCACTGGCATATTTTTATATTTATGTGGGTTGAGGCATTAGTGAGCACAGAGAAAAACATGCCTTTTTCACTTAGTCATTGTCTTTACGTTTGAAAAAAGTTATTATATTGTTGACTACACACAGCTTTTCTCTTACAAAGATGTATTATTCTTCTGTGAGAGAAATTCAGAAAACAGAACTGTTTTAAGTTGCTGTCATGAAATGATAACATGTACGTTTTTTTCTTTTAAAACAGTCATCATATATTTTCCTATACTCTTACATTTCTTAAAAAAAAAATTCTAACTGTTTATTTCTTACCAGCTATGCTGGAATTGCTATTATAATTTCCTCATGAGTGATTAAAAAAATGTTTTGCTTTAGCTACAGTAAATCTTGTGACAATTATTCTCCTCTTTCCTGGTACATAAAAAATAATTTCTTGAGCAAATAAAATACAGAAATTCATATTAATGAGTCAGCTTTTACTTATTCTAAATAATTTATGTACTCTATATGCCATGTGTGTTGGGATTACAACCCAAGATATTTGCCGATACACACATACTGTTTTTCCAGTTAAAAAAAAAAAAAAAAAGAAGAGAGAAAGTAAACAATCTTTGAACAACTGAAGCCTGGCTATATCCTAGCTGCAGTTCCATTAGAAAGACTGCAGCTATTTGGCAAATGCATTTCCCACTTATCCTTTTGCATTTTAACAGTGTTTGAAATCTTTGCCACACAAATTGCTTAAGAGTCTTGGAACCTCTGGTTTTAAAGGTGTTGCATAAATGCAAATTGGTATTGCTTGAGTTCACTTACACATTGTCCTGGTTTTGGCTGGGATAGAGTTAATTTTTTTCTAGTAGTTGGTATAGTGTTAAGTTTTGGATTTAGTATGAGAATAATGTTGATAACACACTGATGTTTTCAGTTGTTGGTAGGTAGTGTTTATACCAAGTCAAGGATTTTTCAGCTTCTGATGCCCAGCCAGCAAGAAGGCTGGAGGGGCACAAGAAGTTGGGAGGGGACACAGCCAGGACAGCTGACCCAAACTGGCCAAAGGGGTATTCCATACCATGTGATGTCATGTCCAGTATATAAACTGGGGGACGTTGGCCAGGATGGGGGAGCAGATCACTGCTTGGGAACTAACTGGGCATCAGTCAGTGAGTGGTGAGCAGTTGCACTGTGTATCACTTGTTTTGTATATTCCAATTCCTTTTTTATTATTATTGTCATTTTATTATTATTAAGAAGAAGAATAATAATATGATCATCATTATTATCATGATTATTATTATTTTCTTCCTTTCTGTCCTATTAAACTGCCTTTTTCTCAACCCATGAGTTTTACTTTTTTTCTATTCTCTCCCCCATCCCACTGCTGAGGGGGAGTAAGCAAGTGGCTGTGTAGTGCTTAGTTGCCAGCTGGGGTTAAACCATGACACACATGCCTTTCTTTTCAGTCAGGACTTGGGGAAATGAAGACACCTTTAGCAAAGAGGCTTTAAATTCAGTCACTCACCAAATCTCCCGCTGAGAAGCCAATGCTGTCATATTTGCATTAATCACTACCAGTTCTTGGTTCTTTTCCTTCCTTTTACCAAATGCAAAAGAAACATAGTGTTCAAGCAGTGGTCTCCATGTTGGAGGCGATGGGTTTCCACTCCAATTTTTTGAGACAGACCTTTCATTTCCTCCTGCTTCAAACCCTCACCCCATCCTGCCTAAAGCCCAAAGAAAGCCTCTTTGCAGTACCTTCCACTCAGCTGGGAACCATCCTCTTCTGCAGCCCCACCAGCAGCTCAGAATGCGCTGGCACGTTGCACATCTCAATCCTGCATGCTACTCATCAAAACTCTGCAATAAACATAGCAGCATTCACAGGTAGCAAACATTTGCTGTTTACAGAGCAATTAATGAAATGTGTCCAGAAATGTTCTTTCATGCTCTTTACCCGAGTCATACGTACAAAATTAAAGATCTGGGTTAATAAACTTTTTTTTTTTAACAGGAGAAATCTAAAATGAAGCCAAATGGATGACTTCCTATTTCAGGTTTGCAAGACAGCGAAATCTTCAGACAATGCAAAAGAAGATGCCATTTTTTGAGGGAAGGAGCTTTGTGGTATAGTTTTACTTAAAAATTAGATTCCTTTTGGTTGAATTCTACAGTGAAAACAAAGCCTAACTAAAAGTTTTGTTATTTAATGTCTCTGCAAAGCACTGGTTTGTTGACTCAGCCTTTCTTTTATTCTGGCAACTAAAGGATGAATAATGTGATATCCCTTTGAAATAAGGAATGGATGGTCTCCCTGTCTGGATGTACCAATATTTTGACCTTGACACGACAAACAGCAGCCATAACAGAGAAAAAGGTCAAGTAAAATATTGCATTCACCCTCTCCAGCTCGTTTCAGACACAGGTCTAAACCCACTAAACACCCCTGCAGCACAATTTTCTGGACTAAAATGCACCTACAAAACCATGATCTACTGACTCAGACTCACTCAGCTTTCTACAACAGAAGCTTTGTACCTTTGCTCAGCTGTAGCTCTTTAATCATGACTTTTTTTGAAAGTTAATTTCAAGAGCAATAAAACACAAATTAAATAAAAACTAAATTTTATACTATGCTGTTTGCCTGGCAAATCTTCTGAAAGAAATATTTGAAAGTTTACCAAATAGATCAAGTAATGACATTTTCCAGACTCTGGTTTTATCATCATGTAGTTTAAGCAATGATAGATGGCTTTTGGCCATTATTGGTCAGATAAGTACCAGTCAAAGGACTGGAAGACTGTGGTGGTGGTGTTGATATTGCTGCTGTTGTTTTAGTTCTAGTCTAAGTTGACCTGTGTATCTTGAGATGGTTTTCAGTTGTTGAAAAACTGCTCCATTTGTCTTCCTTCTACTGGTAAAAACAGATGGGTCCAATTCTTCTCCTAAACACAAAGGAATTGAAGATTGTATTTGAGGGCAAAATGAAACCCATGTGACTTTACAAATTAGCTTATAGGCTCCTTGACATTTAAGAATACACATTTTATATATTTTCATAAAAACATTCCCAAAACTGCATTAGACTTTTTAAAGTTGCAGATCTGCTAAAAACAAGGCTAGGACTTTGTGTGTGTCCTTTGCACATACAATGTAAGATTTCCCTTTGAATTTTCCCAGGTCCCACATTAAAAAATAGAATAATCTGTGATGATACTTAATATTTTTAACAGACATTACTGATATTTGACAGTCCTCCACAGAACACATACATGCAATGGGGTTTTTTTTCAGAAATTTTGGTATTCATGCTACAGCTATTCAAGTTAATAATTGTAAGAACAGGACGATACTAGTACATAAGTTCTCATCCCGCTCCAAAAAGAACGAATGCCCTGGATGTGATTCCAAATATACCTCTCTCTTGGGTTTCTCTTGTATTAACTTAAATTACAATGAACCATAATAGTACATATTTTCTCTAGAACTTGGCTGTACCTCAGGTCTCTCCAATGGCTCCTTCTCTCTTCTGCTTCCCTGCCCATTAGTGATACTGAAGTCCCTTTACTCTGGCATTGAAGTCAAGCATCAGTGAAGAGTTAATTTTGCCAACACACTCAGAAGTTTTCTTTATCCTCCAAGCAAGGCTCCATAAATTAATGTATTCTTGAGGTTCTTGCTCCTTCTACAATACATTAAAAACAAGACACAAAAAAAGACCATTGCATTTAAGGAAACAGGTGTTACTTATGCCTGGTCATAGAGAAAATGTTCTGCTAGTTGGCTGTTTAAATTCTGAAATGATGACATTATGTTAGATTTTTGTAGTGCTCAATTCAAATTCAGATTCTAGTCCTGCTTTGGTTTCATACCTACAGCCTAAGTGTATTCCAGAAATAGTGTTTCCACACACATTTTCTATGGCTATCTGTGGTGAATATCAATATTAAAACAAAAAGAAATGATCCTTCCAGGAACCAACAAGGGTATGTACAAGGAGTAATTTGCTGTGTTCTAGCATCTTCAGTTATTGGCAGGACCAAGCCTCCAGATCTATGTTTGCAGTGAACTATTATGATGTATGTCATAGTATTTCCAAGAATCTCATCCACTTAAAGGAGATTGTTTTGAAGGAGCTATTATTTGATGCCTTTGGGAGCCAAACTAATTAACTGCCTTAGTATTCAAACTTCGTTTTCAACAATCTGAGCTCATATTTATAAGAGAGAGACATTTTAACTAGTATTGCGATGCCACTCCCTGGAAATATTAACTCATCCCTACAGATTAAATCTTCTAAAATATAAAACTTATTGTGGCAGATGCTCAGCTACAACATTATTTTTGATGGGGTGGAAAAAGGCAAAAGCATTATTAGCTTATCTTTGTTAATGAGCAAGTAAACACTAAATTTTAGAAATTTATTTCTTTCTGTTCAGAAATCATTAATTCCTCGGGGAAAAAGGGGAAAAAAAGAAAAAGAGAAAGAGAAAGAGAAAGAGAAAGAAAAAGAAAAAGAAAAAGAAAAAGAAAAAGAAAAAGGAAAAAGAGAAAGAAAAAGAAAAAGAAAAAGAAAAAGAAAAAGAGAAAGAAAAAGAAAAAGAGAAAGAGAAAGAAAAAAGAAAAAAGAAAAAGAGAAAGAGAAAGAAAAAGAAAAAGAGAAAGAAAAAGAAAAAAGAAAAAGAGAAAGAGAAAGAAAAAGAGAAAGAAAAAAGAAAAAAGAAAAAGGAGAAAGAGAAATAGACTTTCCTTCATTAACTAGAACGATGCCTTAGATCTTAAGTGTATGGGCAATATTCTGGTTATCTTTCAAAAAAAAAACCTCTAGGCACAAATAAGCTCAGGGTCATAAGACTTCAAAAATTATATTCTTGCTGAAATATGTTCTGTCAAATTGACCGTATTATGTCTGTTCTTCATTTGCTGTCACTTAGATGTCTAGGAAAACTGATTTATTGTTACATTCAGGTCCAAGTCATATACAACATGAGGCAAATGAATGTTTGCTTTTTGCAAAAGCAAAAAAAGGGATTGGATTAAGTTTGGGATCCTAATATTTTTAATATTGTAACACAGAAATGAATGATTTGGATATTCTATGTATCTATTTGAAAGTAGCGTTAAACGCTAGAATCTGTGGAAACTCTCTCTCCATGCTAGCTAAATCATCAACAATAATCACAGAGTGCGCAGTTCTGTGGCATTTTTAGACCCTGTTATATATCCTCAGGATTACGAAAAGTTATTTTACTGGGGCTCATTTAGCTTATGAAGCACTCAGGAACAGCTCAATGGAGTCAGGGAACCCAGTCCTGGCTTCAGCAGCAGATTTCCCGGAGTAAATCCTGCGGCGCCCGTCCTGCCTTGGATCCCGCTCGCGCAGACACCCTGACTGGGCTGCCAGCACCCTGCCCCGTACCAGCCGCAGGATCAAAGCTTTGGTAGATCGCTGCCGCTGGATTCAGCCTTCACAAGCCTCAGTCTTCTAGCACTGGAGATGAGCGCTGCCGTCCTTACGAGTGAGGGAAACCGAGCTGCGGGACGGTGGGTTTATTTGCATACGGCCACACAGCAAGTCGGTGATAGAGCAGCGCAGGAGCCGGGGAGCTGCTGGCCTGCGCCAGGCCGCGAGCACACCGTGTTGCTGTAGTGGTCAGGCCGTGCGCCAGTACAAGCCGAGACATTCTAGGATAAATTGGCAGTACGCGCTCTGCAAAGTTTTCCTCCATTTATTTTATTATGTAGTGAGTGATACAGCAAAATACCCTATCTTAAAAGGATAAAAAATAGCCATACGCATTCACTGGGGCTTTATAGCGTTGAACACCAGCCTGAAGAAATGGAAGCCGGAACGAACTATTAAAAAAGTAAGAAGATAAATTCACATTTTGAAAAATAGGTCCGTTTGTCATAAGAAATCATTATAAGAAACACGTGTAAGTTCATAATTTTCATATTTTAGGTCGCTTTTTTTAATGCATATAATCTATTTACATAAACTGTGCTAAAATGCTCAACAAAACATTTAGCTGTTAGGTTGGATAGCAAAGAAAGTGATATTTTTAAAAGTCCCACATGGAGAAGGAAGAGACTGAAGGAATTTTGACATGGTCGTTAGCTTGTAGGATGAAAACAATTCATTGATATCTATTCCACGTGTTAGCCTCTGGCCCTCAGAGAGGTAATAGGACTGTTCAACTTGAAGAAAACAAGATTTTTTTATTTTATTTTTTCTTATTATTTAAAGAAAGAAGTACTTGAAAAAATTTCCCCGGAAAATCTGCTTAATGCTGGCATTATTAAGTCATGGGCATAGCTCTGTGGCTTGGGACTCTTGGAGCACTGTGCAAAAACTTGAAACTGGGCCTCTGGGTCCCTGGTGACAGAGTCAGTGTAATGTTACAGGAATGCTCATGTTTTTTGAACACAGGGAAGACTTCAGCAGTTGATCCCTGCTCCTTTTCTCTCCCCATTCTTCTTTCCTTTGCAGAAATGTCATTTATTTAATTAGAATAAATGGGCTACGCTAAGTATTTGAACCAAATCTGGGATGTAGCAATATTTGGATGTGCCCTCAACCACAAACTCAGCATGCCCGTGCCTCTACAATGTTGACTTTGGACTCTTAAGAACCCAAGCACAACTGGGGCACTTGGGGCAGGACAACTGGATAAGAAGAAGAAATCTGTGGGCCAAGGAGCTTGACTAAACATTGTGTTCCAAAAGGCAGCTCTGTACACAAAGAAGAAGGGGAGAAATAGTTTATTCAAGTGGCTCAACGCAAAACAGATGGTAAAATTTCAACAGAGCAAAGGACTGATGGGTAGTTAAAGCAAACAGGCACACTCAGCAGGCACCCTCAGAAGGCTGAGACCCCAAAACTGATACGCTTAATACTATGCTAACCTATAAGACTTAAACTTCTGAAGCCAATTTGAATGTTTCAGTATTTAAATGGACAAGCAGTGTTCCCTCAAAGGAATCTGACCTGTTTCTAAAAACACATTTTCTATGGTTCTAAAAACAGTTTCTCAGGTCAGATGTTGCCTTTTTTTTTTTTTTTTGTAATTTTCACATAAATAGAAAAGAAGCAGCCAGTCAAGCCAGTCAACCTAAAAGCGTTCAGTTCCTTCTGTGCGACTTTCCCACCTCCAGGCAGGCTTCTTGCCCTAGGAGGGACCTTTGCTTCTAAAGTTTAGACAATGAATGTCTATTGACTTAATGCACTGTCCTTGTTTTCACATTCCTGAGAACCACCTCAAAATGTCCCTTAGGTACAGAGGAGGAAAAAGTAAACTAGTGAGTCATAAAGAAAAAAAATCAGAGGTACAACTTTGGCTTCTGATGACAGGAGTGATGAGATTTTTCATTTTGTCAAATTTAGAACAAACTCTAAAATCATGCTTTTTGGAGACAGAATAGAACTCAAAACTATTGAGCCTAAATTTCCTTTTGCTTGTGGTAAAATGCAAGTTCTAGGCTGTAGCAGGTTTTTCTGTTTTGTTTTGCTATAATTTTATTCCCCTGGTAATCCCAGAAGCAGGACAAGAATTAATTTCAAACAAGGATCTTTATTGTTTTCATAGTTCAGTATTCTGTTTAATTACAAAAACATGTTTGTTGTTTTTTTAATTTAATTTTCTTTGAGAAAATGATGGTTCAAATTAAGGGGAAAAATGTTTTGCAAAACTCAATAGTTTTGTGAAACCTTAAAGTGTTTTTCTTTATGTTGTCTACAGTTTTGAAAAACCCTAAATGCTACCAGTTTTTTTATTATTTTTTAAAGGATCAAAGACCTAAATCAGTCATTGATTATGGTCAATTAAGCCCAGACAAGTAACAGTGGATGAATTTCCTAATCACACTACCACGCTAATATATATTTTTTTGCATCCACTGTGGGTGAACTTGTTCTGAACATGGAGGTCAACAAATAGATGATTAGTCACTAAAATTTCACTTACAGCTCAGGCTTCCGTATTGCAATGAACAGTGTGTAGATTCTCACTGAAGAAGGCAAACATCTGTTGAGCAGGGAAGGAAGGGTTAGTCAGCTTTCTTTGAGAAATAAGAATGCAAATTAAAGTGGAAATAATCTGCAAATTTAGTTCACAGTCCTGAAAGTGAGGACATGTTCAAAATCACCAAAGATTCAGCCAAAGCTTGGGTGTCACATGAAACTTAGCATTCATTGGAAGAAGGATATCACAAGATGCAAGTTTATTTCTACGTGATCTACATTGCCACTCTTTGCAGATCACTGGAGAGTCTCCCACTGGGTATTAGTGTAAAAGCTGTGGAACCCCAGAATGATCTTGAACTTTAACAGAAATGACCTAATTTGAAAATTCAGCCAAGAATATTTTCTTTCCCAGTGATCTTTTAAAAAATTGTAGTCTTCCAATAATGAAAAATTAACAGCAAGTTGTTACCAGCATTTTAACAGAAGAGCCAATAAGATTTTTCTGCAGTGCCTGTGCTAATTCTGCCTCTTCCAGCTGTCATGCATTGAAGACAAAGGGAGAGATATCCAAAGGCTTAGACTGGCTTTTGCTTTTTGATACAAAAATGTTCTCTTAAGATTCAGGAAGAAAGAAAAACATTTGGAAATCCTGTTATGTGGGCACATAAGATCTCTGGTTTTTTACAAGAATAGAAATGTCCAATAAAACTCAGCTACATACTCACCTAATCTACAGAACTCCATCAAGGTCATTAAAAATCAGAGAAGGCTGAAAATTATGTAGCTCTGAGTGCCACCCTTGGGAAACCTCTCCCATTTGGTCCTATCGCCTCATTCCAGAATCTGATTTTCATATTGCCCAGCATGTTTACATATCCCAGAAATAAGCTGTCTCCAGCTGGCGTACTCTACCAGAATCCAAAGTTTAAAATTGCCCCCCTGGACACAAGAGAAGTACCAAAAACTCCTGTAAGGTATGGTGTGTATAATCCATTCTTCTGTTCATTTCTACTGTGGTTTCAGAAATACAGCATTTAATAAATGGAACAGAAATAAACTGAGGCAAATCTTGAAGGATATACAACACAATTAATGCAATGCAGATTTTGATAACGTATGTGCAACTGACCATATCCCAGCCAGTGATTCACCAAGCATAAATCTTTTGTACTTGAAAGTCAAATATAATAGAGGTGAAATCTCAACTCTGTTGAAAGGAGTGGGAGTTTTCTCTTTGATTTCTAGGGGCCTGGATTTTACCCTAGGCACATTTTCTCTTCTAAAAGCACGATTCACATGGAATTAATTGAATGGACAAATTATATTAAAGTGGGTTTGTTGTCTGGTTTTGTCTTTAGACATGCACCACATACTGTAGACCTGAGATGGTATCAAAGAGAGACTAATTTGAATGAAAGACTTTCTTGACTTCAAAGAGTCAGTGATATAAACTCAAAACTTCTACTTATACATGTTTATGATATTCAGGAAACTGATCACTTAGATAATGTCACCGAATAATGTCCTTGCATACATATATTTTGTTTCAGAAATGAAATTAACCTAATGTACTCTCTATACGAGGATTTTACTATAGGGACTACTTAGGTACTTTATTTGAAAAATATCCTAGAACTAGTTGAATAACTTATTTGTTCGTATCTGCCGATTATTCTCACTGAAATATTTGTGAATCCTGTATTCTAGTTACTTTAACCAGAGAACTAAATGTGAAGGTGGGAGATCTTTAAATAATATACTCATTGTACGTATCTAAAATTTGTTTGAATAAGTGTTTAGCCAAGTAGCATCATTTCTGCAGAGCCAATATTAGGCCCTGGCTCAGCCAGGTGCTTAGCTATATGCTTTCCTGCAAAAATGTGATATATGCCTGCCTGCAAAAATAGTATTGCTGTCAGCATCAGTATCAGTTCTTCTGTCTTAAACTAGATGTATCCCCAAACTGTTGCTGAATTCTGAGTTTTATGATTAACTATTCAAAACCCAATGTTTGAATGATGAAGTCTCTGACATGAAGAATATCCCTTCGTTTCTTTTAACTTCTCAGAGTGATCTGTGAGTTCCTCCGTGAGCTTCCCTTCCCTTGGTGACCTGAGATGACCTGAATGAACTATGATGCACTGTGTGGAAAACATTCTCTCCAATCCGTCCTCCCTCATTTCTCACTTTTAATTTATTGGCCACCCACCCCTCTTTTTTCTTTTTGTTGTTGTCCAAATTTTCCTATTTCCAGCATATGTTTTAAGATTAAAAAACTCTTATTTGGCAGACGGTATAAACACTGTACCTCAACAGATGTTTTTAGTGTCAGTGCAAGAAACGGCCACACGCTGATGCGGTTCTGCTTGGCACCATTTCTTGTCTGGAGACACTGACACTGCATGAATATATTCATTTTACTGCTGGGTTCTTTTTGTCATTTTTTTCCCCCTCCTTTCCCCTCTCATGACACTGTGGCAAATTCAGTGTTTCTGTGACTTGTTCCCTCTTTGCATATCACATTATTTTATAAGTCGTCTAAGTCTTGGTTTTGAGGACGCCAACTGACCTGAATTTACCTTTGAGCACCTCTCCCTCCCCTTTAACTGTGTTAACTTGTAGCCTTTACCAACTGCTTTCATGTGTCTCAATATAACTATTTCTCTCCAAAATGTATTGCTATGCAGGCACATGTATCAAAATAGTTAGGGCCTCAGTAAGTACTATCCACAAGTTCAACGTTTTTTTCTATTTACTCAGCTGGTCATGTTCTTGTACGAAGGAGGTTTTTTTCAAGCTGTATTTGAAACAGGGGACAGGTTATGTAAGGGCATAACAAAAATATGGCTTTTGTGAAGGCACAGGCATGATCCAAAAGAGACTCTCTTTCTAAATCTCCTTCCATCTCCTAATCTGAATGGATTTTTCTGGCTTTCTGATGACAGGGGAGGTTCTTCTGTGCAAATTTGTGCCAGGTAACAGCTGAAAACGAGGACTGGAACAGTGGACAAGAGCAAAGAAATTTGAAGCTAAAGGCTATGAATTTAGAGTGCATGCTGACCATAAAAATCTCCGCTGGCTAAGTGTTACCAAATGGTGCCACATGAGACACCACAACATTTCCCTAAGCTTGCGAAAGGCCATAATTGTGGTGTTCCAGATAATCTCATGTGGTAACTGCTTAGAAAAATTGACTCTTTAATGGCAATCTCTGTGTCATATCTTTTCCTTTATTGCCCCTCTGCAAGAAAAGGGAACACAGTTAAGTGAAGCAGATGGTGGAAGAAAAAAAAGAAAGCAAGTGATAGGACACTTGATTTTCAAATAACAAGCATATCTGCCACATCCACAGCCTCACCATGAGGATGCTCACCTGCCTGCTCAACAGCACTCCCTTAGGAGTTCGGAAAAGGGATTAGAGAAGGCTTTCCCAGCTGACTGCCTTAGCTAGCAACAGTGCTGTCTCCTTCACTCCCAATCTGTTGCCTTCCCAGTCACTCAGAGAAGGAGTACCTCTTTTGGGCCACCTTCGAAAAAATGGAAAACTGGAATGTAAAGCCAGTCAAACTGTAAGGGGAAGGGGGCTGTAACCAATATTGTCCACTTTCTAGCCAATGCTTCTAACTGTTAAGCTACTACACAAAGCACAGATCTGTAGTACTGGGGTTTTTTAAAGAACAAGCCCTGCTCAGCAAGGCATGGATCGTTTCAAGGTCAGCATCCAGAAGTGGACACAGTCCCTGTACTCCAGGAATCAATGCAAGTTCACCTCCATTGCCTCCCCTTTTTGCAAGCCATCTCCCGGAGGTGCTTATCTCCTACACGCACACTGGCTGTGAGCTCCTTCCTGGGCTTGGCCACCTGTTTTAGGTATGGATACTTTTATACTGAAGTCATCCCTTTGGAGCTCATTCCAGCAGACAACCAGCAAATGATGCTGCCCAGAGGCATATGGTGTGTCCTCCTCCTCTCCACAATGGCTTCAGGGGAAATGATGCTGCTGTTTGGAAGAAGTGCAGGGAGCAACTCCAAGGGGCAGCCCCACTGTTCATTTTGCTTTTCACTTGCTACGGATCGCTGCCGGACTCCCTGGGTCTTCCTTCTCTCTCCGCTTTGTGCAAGTAGCTGAAGCCATTACTTCAAAAGTTGGGATGATGGAGCTCAGCCTGACCTTAGATAGCACTGCGTGGACTATCATCTCTCTACTGCAGCCGGCACAAACACACAAGCCTTTAGTGTCAGGGGTACATGTCTCATTATTCCGGCTGCTTTTCTCGCAAACAAATATTTATTTTGGAGAAAGCAGGGGAAATCCAATTCTCTACTTGTGGTTTCGATTCCTTTTGTCTGCAACATGTTCTGCTAGGGAAGTGATGCACAGTGATTTCTTTTTCAAATTTGCTTCTGGCTCAGTGAGAAGGTGGGTGGCAGGGCAGTTGGAAGTCATCAAGCACAAGCAATAATGTTTAGTAACCTTTTGTATGACTCTGCCCTCCAACCATTGCAACGGCTTCCTTTCTCTGTTCTTACTGGGGACAGATCCTGGGAGGTCCTGAGTAACTTTGAATTTAGCTGAGAAATTCCAAGTCCTGAACTGAAGCTCCTAAACACAGCACAGAAAAGTATCACAAAATCTTTCTTATCCATGCTGCAAAAAGGGAGCCAGCCATAAAACTGGGGTAAAGTGAAGCAAATCTCCTAAGGGCATTAGAAGAAGGCAGCAGCAGGGCAATTAACATGAGCAGGCCACAATAAACCTCTCATGCTAAGAGTCAAATCCTAATCTCCTGGGCAGCAGTTGAGTAGATAGGATCTTTACGGAATATTTATAACCAGGATGGAGCAGGTGTCAGCTTTTTCTCACCCCAATGGCAAGCATAGCTGCCTTATTGCCACCAATTAAGCAAATGTCAGCATGAAAGACGTGTTCAGAAAAAAAATTGCCTCTGGATCCCAGTAGTTGCAACTGGTTACTTGCTAATGACAAAGAGTGATGATTGGTGATATTTATTCATGTGGGAGACTTTCAAAGCAAGAAGTGGAGCTTAGCATCCCTGGCTAATGCTTTCCCAAAAGCAATATGATGGCCCATTCAATGTGCTAATACTCAGTTCTATTAGCATTTTTCATGTGCAGATTTTGGAAAGGAAGAGAGACAACTTACCAGCAAATGGAGCTTTTTTCATGTATGTAGTGCGCAAATACATTAATGCCAAGGAAGAAGGCAGGGGAAATACCTGCTTCCTGACCATGTAATTCTTCTTTCTACAGCAGTTTCCCTTCCATTCCCTTCTCTAGAGGGAAAAATGATTCTTTGTCTTTCTTGATGTCCACTGCAAGAAGAAAAGGTAAGAAATGTATATGCATATTTTGAAGAAACTTTCCTACTTTTAAATAAGCTGTTCTTCTATTTTACAGTGATTGCACACATGCATACTGACACAATGTGAGCACAGAGGAAGGCTGCATATTTACCACAAAGAGGTAATGAAAGTTCTTCATACCAATAAAGATTGTAAGAACGCTGCCAAGTGCAGCATCATTCCCGGATGCTTCCAGGATGGCCCAGGGTCTCATGA
This sequence comes from Buteo buteo, assembly GCF_964188355.1. Lineage (NCBI taxonomy): Eukaryota > Metazoa > Chordata > Aves > Accipitriformes > Accipitridae > Buteo > Buteo buteo. The sequence continues at coordinate 13,488,984 of NC_134176.1, read as the reverse complement.
AATTGAAAAGAGCTCCATATGAATACTTGGCAGATGACAGGAAAGGTGAAATTTCTCAGCATTACCACCCACTTAGCTGAAGAGCTAGTGATGTTCGCTCCAATCATGGATGCAGCCTTGACTGCAGTCTCAAAACAGGCCATGACAGCCCATTATCTACATGAATAATCTGCACACAGAGATGACAATATCCCCAGATCACTCAGCTGTTGACATAAAGAGCCTCAGAAAACATCTGGAATTTCTGATCCTGTCAGAAATCAGAAATAAGAAGAGAAAAAAGAAATAAGATAGGGATTTACCAGCATTCAGGGTGTAGAGGAAAGTCAGAGAAAATTTAAGTTTCTGACTGAGATGGAATTCTGAGCCAGAAATAAGGACGGTTTTCAAATGAAACATCCCATGAAGAATAGATATGATACAGAGAAAAAGACTCTCTTACCCTCCAGGAGAAGGTAATCTTCAACAATAAACACATCTTCTTTGGCAGATATTTCAGTGAGGAAGTTGCTGCACATTCACAGGAAGGATGTAAGTGAGGGTCATTAGCACCGGTTTCAAGTCTCATGGAGGAGAAAAGTCCTTTACAAAAGGAAACAATTTGATCAACCCTTTCTGAAATATGAGGACCAGGGTCCAGAAGTCCATCTGAAAGAAACAGACAGAGAATACCGCTCAATCTGTAAGCAGATTCCTCCTTACTATGGCCTAACAGATCCAAAAAAAATATAGTAACTCAATTAATCAGCTCTTAAAAGGCACACTAGTCTTTTCAATAACATCCAGGGTTTGCCTTGTCCCTGGAGAATGATAACAAAACAGCCACAGAAGCAGAACAAGCCAACACTGATGCCTCGAAGAAGTATGAGTATTCATCCTGAGACTCTCCACACATTTCTAGGAATGAATATTGGGCAGTTATCACTAAAGGCTGAGAACTCCTTTTCTTGTGCTCTAACTCTCTGAAGTCTATCAAAGGACCCAGCAGCAACCCAGAAAAGCATTGTCTCTGCTGAAGAATGAGGTCTCTCCAGCTTCCAATAGACTTTCTGCCCACCCATGGTTATTTGCATTTATTGCCTCTCATAAAATGCACATTTTATTCAAAGAAGAGAAACAAAGAAACTTCTGCTGGTACTGAAATCTTGGTTTGGATCTCAGGGCTAATGAGGGAAATGTGCTCCTAACACCTCAACTTCAGACAGCTGGTGCTGGAGATAGATGCCAGAAGGGCTGAGGTCACTCACAGTGTCAGTGACGAAGGGCCTGGGTTGGTGTCATGACCCAGCAATCGTGACAACCAAGAGATTCCCAGAGGAATGGTCAACAAAATGTTCAACAGACTGCTTCCAACCACTTGGCAGTATTGATAAAGCTCATGTTACAGTGGACTTGGTACTACAACAAGACTGGTACAGCTAACCTCTTTGGACCCCAGAGATCTGCTGGAATAAAGCCATAGAAGATGGCAAGTACCATTTTTTCTTGGAATTCTTTTCCTGGAAGATTTAATGGGCACCTGGAGTCTGGGGTTAATGGCCTAAAAAACAAGGAAGAGTGTAAGAAAGATTTTCAGGGCATAGGAACATCATCTAAAGCACTTGCAAATTTTGGTGCATGAGATCTTCATTATTGTTTAAGCAGAAGAGCACAATCTGACCCAGCACATGTAGTTTCTGAAGACTCGAGGTCAAAGCAGGACCACTGGCAGACATATTTCTGAAAGTTAGGTGCTCCCCTCCTGTAAGCTTGAGGCTTGAAAGATGGACACTTTAGAATAGTCTGGAATATGCCTTTCTCCTAAACAATAAAGGCATCTTGCCCAGTAAGTGGAAGCCAGAAGGAATCCAGTCACCTTCTTGGGAAGGCTCAGATAAAAAATGGATAACTGAGATAAACATGCAGAAGCCATACACAAATCCCCAAAGGCAATGAAAGAAAGACCTGTTCAGGGTTTACCAAAGACAGCCTAACCCAGGGTAACACACTGCTGAGAGATGTCAAAAAGCAAAGAACTCCAGCACAATTGTGTCATTGAGAAGGGAAACAATATGAAGCATGTCTCATTGTACATACCTGCATAAACCACACTAAACGCGCTGAAGGAATAAAATACATGGTCTCAAGTGAGAGGGTTTATATATACCCCTGTGTGAATGCATACACTGATTATCACTTAAAGCCAGGAGACAATCTCATCCATCTATTTTTATATAGACCATACTTTCTGAATATATTTCAAAATAAAAAATCTTCACTGGTGGAACTTGGAATTCTTCTTTACAATGGTGTAAGAAAAAATCAGATCTGGCCTTAATCCTTAAACTGACAAGACAAATTTTAATATTCACCCTATGAAAAGAGCAAACAATGGCTTTGTAAATCCTAAGAGTCTTAGTTTATATTACTGCGACTTGGAAACCTAATTTTTTTAAATGATATTATGTTGGATGTCATGATCGTCCAAATATTGAAGCACTTGTTTATAGTTTGGTGTTTAATAACCAAGTGCATTAAACACTTTCTGCTCTAAATTTACCAGTTCTTGGATCTTCACCAAACTCTCTGCAGAGTGCTGCTCCAGGAAAACACTATCCCAGCTCTGATGACAGCTCAAATTACTTTATATTTTTAAAGCATTAATAATTTGCAATATTAGAAATACACTGAAAAGAGGTGATTAATTACTATCATGAAGCAAAGCCTCAGACAAGCATTAATTACTGTTGTCGAGCTAATCCCAGATTTGTGTTTCATATTTACTTCTCTCCTTTATTATCTGCTTTTATTTTAGATCTATGGGATATACCCAGCAGAAGTGTTTTTGATGCACATGTTGTCAAGCCATTCCCAGAGTGATTGATAAATGCCAACCCATATAGATGAAGTTATGATACTGGACTGTGGTTGCCATATTCAACTGCGGGTGTACTAAAATTAGGCACATGTATTCCCATTTAGCCATTGAGTCATTCACATCACTAAAAAAAAGGCCACTTGTTTAGGTGCCTTTAGTTAAGTGACTAAATTGAGACCCCATGTGGCATGCATATTACAAAATAACAAGAGCTTGTTCCTTAATAGGCTCCCATGAAAGCCAACGGGAGTTTAGCCATGAAATTCAAAGGGGTCGGACTGCACCCAACTAGTGGATTGTGTAATAGCTTTTATTTTGATGTTGAGTTTTGGGTACTTTTTCTCAGTAAAAAGATTGAAAACACAAGTTAATAAATCTTCTAATTAAACCACTTACCAATATTACAACATTAGTGTTGGGATAAAAACAAGCAAAAAGAAAGGCAATTATAAAAGCGGAAAAGAAACAAAGACAAAGGAAGAAAAAGGGACAAGTAGGTGGACTCTGTCTTTGGCTGTCAGTTTGGCTCCTTCACTCTCTCCAAGGAGTCCTTTGGGGAACCAGGCTAGGCAGCAGATTTCAAAGGTGTTGACAAGCCTGGCAGACCAGCGGTTTCAATTCATCCCTCAGCAACAATGCCAGGCAGCTGTAAATGACTCTAACATTCTCTGCTTCATGACGGTTCCAGGATTAGGGATACGTTTTTGCTTTAAGCCCAGTATGGACTCCCTGCTAAGTGGCTCAAGCTCGCTTAGACAGTGAACGCTTTCAGTCTACAAGCCACAAGCCTAGTTTCTTTTGTGAAGATAAAAGGGGCAGAAATTTTTTAAAAGATGGAAAAGCACTTTGGGAAGTAAATAAGAGAAGCGTGAAAGGGACCCCACTCAACCATTTTTCTTTTAAGGAGACGTATGTTCTGAAATCCCTTCAATAGTTTGGAAGTCTCCCATCGTTAATTTGGAGGCATGTTACAAATTTTGTTCTTGTGCAGAGGATAGACAGCACCATTCAATGTTGCACAAAAATAATAATAAATTACTTAGATTTTTAACAAAGGGTGGGCACTTTTCCCATAATGCCTCCTTCGCAGCTTGGACAGGCCTCTTCCAATAAAGCAGAAATGGTCTATCCTTTTGCTACCTGAGGTCAGCATCAGGCTATGAACAGAATCAGCAGTAGGACAGTATCTGTGGCAACATCATGGGTGCCAAAGGACAGGGCCTGTCACATAACCATGCTACTCTCTAGATCACTTGCGGGGTGACCAGAAACGCTAGACACTCCAGACTCCTTTTTCCTTATAACCTGACTGCCCAGGTTTACTAAACTTTGGTTTGCAGTGTGAGGAAACAGAAGGGACAAGAATGACTGAAAAACAGACTACTTTTTTTTATACCTTCATACATTAAAAAAAAGGAGGGGGGTTGTTCATCTGCATTTTCAGCATTGCAAACCTGCAGAAGGAAAGACGAGGCTTTGGCTCAAAACAAAAAGCTCTTAATTTGTAGCTGTGATTATTACACACTTCACCCCGAACCACTGAAATAAATGGAGTTTTGCCATTGGCTTCACTGGAAACTGGCACCAAGCCTTCATTTGGTAATTTCAAGTTTGTTTTACAGCTGTAAGCCAATGCACAAAGCATATGGTTTCTGATGCATCACAAGTTAGAACTGCCTAATGAACATCGTCTTAGAAGATCACTCTCTTTTATGTATAATTTATTATGTCTTCGTCAGTGAAACCAACTCAAAGCACAAATACAAAGCAAATATATTGGGGTTGAAGTTAGAGCTACAACAGAATACACAATGGTAAATGTGCAAAACATTTTATCTTTCTTCAGTAGTTCTAATGGAAGCCTTCAAAAATTTGAAGAAGGGTCTATTATAAACAAATACTGCCTTCTTTCAGCAGAGTTTTCAAAGTTAAGATAGCTGGGAAAATAAGCTAGTTTCAACTCTTTTTTTAGTTAAAAAAAACCCAAACCCTAAAGCATCTTCCCTTCCAGGCTTGTCCTTGAATAAAATCAAAATGGATGTTTACGTCAGTACCTCAGGGAAAAAATAAATTGCCACTCTGGACAATATCAAGAGGATTAAAATTTTTATACTACTCTTTTGCACTGCCACTTTTCTGTCTTCCCAGCAGGTGCCAATAACAAAAAGCACATCCAATGATTCTAAAACACAATGTGTTCTGAAACACATGTGGCTGACAACAAGAAATCCTTTTTCATCTTGTTCTTTCTTTCATGGCCTAAATTATTAACTTGCAGTGTGCCACACACAACTCAGTTTGAGCATAAAATTGTCTCTGGATATAGCATTTCCAAACTGTTGCCAAACTGATCACTTAAAGTTGTTTATCATCTCACTGTTTAATCTGAGTAGAGATAAAAAGAAACAGAGGGTTTTCTGTATACATACAAATGGGGGGCAGGAGAATAATATTAATGGAGTATTTCTTAGCCTTCCTAGTTACGCTTCTCGTTTATGTCTAAGCAGCTTCTTGCCAACCTTAAAATTCATTAATATGGGAAATATTGAGCTCACTGGCTGCAACACCTCCATTGTAGAAATCAGACTACTATCCACCACATGTTCTGGCACAAATCCAGTTTTGTTCTCTTCCTCTTCAGTCTTCTTCTCCCTCAACCTCATTAAAGCCCTACAAAATTACCTAGGGAAACAAACACTTTAGAAAAACTCATGTCAAGGACAGTCCCTAATGCTGCCGCTTCATGGACAGAGTCACAGCAGGAGAGCACAGAACCCCATGGAGGCCACGGGGGCTCTGTCTGGGTGCGGGGACGTTCCCACATGGAAGAGATTATAGAACTGGAGAACAAGGCCAAGCAATTTGTTAATCCTTCACATGATCATGTATTTTGCATATGTTGTGCGGCAACGTAACTTTCAGTTGGGACTGGTTATGTTATGCTGAAGTTCATCTTACGTAATGCTGATCAGTTAGACCACAGATGCTGAATTAAGTGGGCCTTCAGGAGTTGGCCTTCTTGCCCCTGTGTGATTACAGAACCAAGAGCAAAGTGTACCAGGAGTAAAATAAATCAAGAACTGAAGAACAACAGTTAAAGCAGGGCTCTATATGGACTTTTTATCCCAAATTTCCCTTGTTTTTCTTTGCCATCTGAGCAGATTTTTGATTACTGCAGCCTGTGTCCAGGTTTTTTAGAGTTCTGCCAGAAACAAGAGCTGGGGCATGTTTATTTCTGAGGGCAGATCCAAGAGAGGGGATAAGTTCAGCCAGCTAGCAGGCGCTAGCATCCAAGGGAGTGAAAGAGGACATGGGGAGGGTTCATAAATCCATAGCTTTAGAAACAGAAATGGACTTGTCAGTAATTGTTCCTACAGACATGCAGACTTGGAGTGGGGAGGGAGACTGATGGGATGAATGCGCAGGTGGAAAGGATTTGAATGTAGACAGAAATGAGGAACTTACACAGATGAGTATCCAGGACACAGTGGAGAAGAAAGCTTCAAACCTGACAAGTCTGGGGTGGCTTGGTGTCGTGGTTTAAGCCCAGCTGGTAACAAAGCACCACAAAGCCGCTCACTCACTCCCTTCCCTCAGGTCCCGGTGGGATGAGGAAGAGAAAATATAAAGAAAAGCTCGTGGGTCAAGACAAGGGCAGGGAGGGATCACTCACCACTTACGGTTGTGGGCAAAAGACAGACTCAACTTGGGGAAAAAACAAAATCAATTCAATTTACTACAAATCAAATCAAAACAAGGATAATAAGAAGTAAAATCCAGATCTTAAAACACCTTCCCACCACCCCTCCTTCCTTCCCGGCTCAACTCCACTACCAGTTTTCTCCACCTCCTCCCCCCGCAGCGGCGCAGAGGGACGGGGAATTGGGGTTGGGGTCAGTTCATCACACGTTGTCTCTGTCGCTCCTTCCTCCTCAGGGGCAGGACTCCTCACTCTTCCCCTACTCCAGCGTGGAGTCCCTCCCACGGGAAACAGTTCTCCATGAGCTGCTCCAATGTGAGTCCTTCCCACAGCCTGCAGTTCTTCACAAACTGCTCCAGTATGGGTCCTCTCCACGGGCTGCAGTCCTTCAGGCACAGACTGCTCCAGTGCAGGCTTTCCCATGGAGTCACGACCATCTCGGGGGCATCCCCCTGCTCTGGCGTGGGCTCCTCCCCAGACTGCAGGTGGGCATCTGCTCCCCCACTCCCCTCCATGGGCTGGGGGGGGACAGCCTGCCGTCTCACTAGGGGCTGCAGGGGCATCCCCTCCTCCGGCACATCTCCTCCCCTCCTTCTTCACTGACCTTGCCGTCTGCACAGGAGTTTCTCTCACATTCCTATCTCTTCCCCCCACTGCAGGTTCCCCTCCTTAAATGTGTTATCACAGAGGCACTACCACCATCGCTGATGGGCTCGGCCTTGGCCAGGATGTCTGTAGGCACATTTTCTGGAGCTCCTTTTTCACTGCTGGAAATATAATAGTTCTAAATCACAGTTCTAAGCAGAGCTTAAAACATCCAGAAACATGGAAAAACCACCAAATATTTCCATAGACCTGCACTGTGCCTGAGGAGGGATAGGAACCAGTAAAAGAAAAATGGTCAGCAAAGCAGTCATGCTCTTTACTTTCACGGTGGAGCTGAAGCATTTGATATTCCTGATGCTAAGTACAGCACAGTGTAACAGAAAAATGAAAGACCTGCAAACAGCATGAAACAATGTTGAGATGTACCTTTTAAAAGTAAGAACAGAAATAAAAGTGCAATGAGAGAAGAGTTTGAGGGAAGTCAGAGGAATCACACTTGTCATTCAGGGGCTAATCAAATTCCCACTGCAAGACAAGTCCGTGTCTGGGATAAAAATTTCAGAATAACATTACTGGGACACTTATAATTTATCTTTGATAACTGTTAAACCAAGAAGCTCCAACATGTCAGAAATCTGTAACTACTTGCCAATAGACCCAATTCAGAGGTCTCTCACAATCCAAACTGGAGACTGATGGTGTATGTCTTTCATGAGAGCATTGTGTCATTTTGTAAGTGACAGTTTTGGAACCCTTGTTCCTGTTAGTGCATATGTACACACATATTGTGCATATTGCACATAGCCACTATAGCTAACATGTAACAGCAAAGTCTAGTTTTGGTTTTTTGATTAACCATAACTTTAGGAATGGGTGTAACTACAGCACAGCAAGCCTCCTGCAGCCTGCCTCCCACCACCCAGACATGTTCAGCAGGGACTGTTTGATCACCAGCGCTACCACCTAAACACTTGAATGCCCACTTCAATGTCCGGTCCCTATTCATCCACTTGAGGAGCAGCCACCCTGAGGTGGTAGGAGGAAAAAGTACCACCTTAGCAAGAAGGTTGTTTGCTCTATGGAAGGGTTTGGGGCAGCTGCTCGACTTGGGGTAGCTGGTCCCAGGGGGGAAGAGCTGCCACTCAGGCAAGGGAAGGAAGAGGGCAGCTTCTCTGGGGGTGGAAGGGCACATATAGCACATGTTTATGAGAGAGCACCTGCAGCTTGTGCTGAAGAGTGTGTGGTACTCGTTGTCTCAAGGAGCTGAGGGAATGTGCTGCAGGAGGAACCGAGCAGTTGCTTGCACTGGAAGGACAAAAGGGTGCGAGACTGCTCAGTCTGTGCTGCAAAGGTAGCAGGGCATAGGTTTCTGTGTGGGACACGACAGGCATGTTGTGCTGACCTGCAGGAACTTGGAGATACATCTATTTGGTTGACACCAAATTTTAGTTCAGTTTCTGTAGCTGAACCATCATGGCTTTCAATATGAGCTCTAGCCAACCACAGCAACCTTTGAGCTCTGGCTGCTAAACATGACAGTGAGTGCTTGGTGCAATCCAAAAAAATAACAGCGCACACTTGCTATAAGCTTCATGTTCTGTCAAGATCGTGCACACTGGTGTGATTTCAGCATGGTGGGTGGTGGGAACTCAGTGAAACTTTGGGAACTTAGAGATGTTTGAATTCAGAAAGAAATCTGTTTCTCTTCTTTTTGTTCTCTTCATTTTCAGCTAGATATAGATCTGTCTAGACAGAGTGAAGTTATATTAATAACTGCATTATTAGTATTACTACTATAGCTAACAAAACATTCAAAGTGCTTTAAAAATAGGTCAGTTCTTATTAGTGGGAGGAAATTTCATGTCCAAGATCTGGCCGAGCTGTCCTCATCCTGGCTAAGTATGGGAAGGCGACGACTGTCCTCCCACTACTCTCTGGATGTCTCCTAAGAAAGTCCTTCAGAGTTTCTGATTTACCCCTGTACCATTAGGTACAGCAAATACTAATTTCTTCCTCTTACAGCAGCTGGGCTTTTTTGTCAGTGTTCATTTTCAGGACAATTTTGCGCTGTTTATTTTGTTTTGCTTCAGTTGAAAAAGCAAGTGGCTGTCAGATTCCAGAACAAAGCTAATTTTGGTGAGGGATACTGGAAGCAGTACACAGGCATCAGTTTTTATCAGATGGAGCTAGCAAATCAGCATTTAGGTAGCCTACTTTTAGGAGCTTGTAAAGATGCTCAACTCACACTCAGATGGCTTGGTCATGAGTATTACATAAAGTTTAAATTTTGCTGGTGAGAGATTAGTCGTTGTACATTTCCTTGAAATGCCCTATGTATTCAGGTTGAACATCTGATTTTTGAGAGAACTGTATCACTTTTATCACAGCACAGAAATCAAAGAACAATATTTTTTCCTTTTTAACTGCACAAACTAGTTTTAATCCCAAGTAATTTATCCTTAAAGAGGATAGAAGAAAACTGGAAAGCAATCTGAAGCAAATCAATCTATGCTCAGATACAATTTCAAAATCTGCTTTTCCCTTCATTCTCCTTTCTTTCCCCAGTTCAGCCTCCTGAAGTTTATCTTGCTATGTAAAAAACCCAAATGTACCAACCTCTAAGAAGCTGCAGGTTACAGAAAGGTCAGTCATAGCAACAATTCATGCTGTATGGACTGGAATGTTCAGACAACTACTATTAGCCTTTTTTTTTTTTCTAATGGAAAACATAACGTTTACTAATTGACACCAGCTAGAAAACGGAACTAACTTTTCATAGGACTGAAGAATATTTGGCCAAAGAATCCAGATTTGAAACTCTGAGTAGTGATATCATTTGATCCAAGTGAACTACACAGATTTATAGAAATCTATTCTGTAAAGAGTGCATTATGCAACCAGCACTAGCAGTGTTACATGTTCAAGCATTAAGTCAAAGTCAGAGCTTTCAAAATTACCTTGGTGTAGGTACATCTGGTATCACGCTCTGTGAGATGCACAAAAAAGACCCCATTCAGAATGTCTTTGACCAACTGCTCTGGGTATTTTACAAGTATTCCCAACCCAAGTATCTGAGTTAGCTACTTAAATTAGCTACTTGTGTCACCTTCTGTAACTGGTTAAGAGAGACAGGTTCCTCCAGCACAAGAGAGACTCAATGCATCTTGGTTAGATTTTTTGGACTGAACTGCTCCAGGAGGAACCTCTCACCCTCCACTGTTCAGGGAGAGTTTGGTACATACCCCCAGGCCCCTTTTGAAGGAAAGGAAGTCCTTAAGAGGCTTTGAGTTGAAACAAGTGATCTATCTCATCCAAGCAACTTGAGGTTTTCTGTCTAATGCTGCCACAGCTTCTGTCAGCCAGCTCTGCAGAGGCATGTCTCTAATCACACCAAGTCTGGAGCAAGTGTTGGAACACATAGCACAAGCAGAAGGTGGTTCAGACAATGCCTGTAGAGATGCAGAGGACATTGACTGTGAGAGCAAACTACCTTGTCATGGATTCCTCACCTCTTCATATTCTTAAATCAAGACTGGATGACTTTCTGAAATACAAAATCTAATAAAATCTAATTATTTGGCTCGGTCCATGAGTAAGTGGTTTAAATAATGTAACCTCTATTGTATAGGAGCTTGGGCTAAATGATATGAAGATCATTTCCTGAGAAATGCTGACATTAAAAATAAATCTTTTAATTTCAGCTCATGTTCAGTGGTTTACTATGGAGGCCAACAGAGATTTGTGAGGTCTATTCGAACAATTAGTTAAACCCGGAGTATGAAAGAGAGACAAAGTTAGTAGACAGAATGTGAATTTAGAAACTCAGCCAGTTATGAAAAGTTATGCTCAGCAATGACATGACTACTTCAAGACCAAAAAAAAAAAATCTATGCTTTTGCAACTGTCCTGGATTCTTGCCCCAGGTTGTTGTTTGTTTCGAAGAAGCTGTATGGTTACATAAAGCACTACTGAGCTGAGAAGCACCAAAACTAGGATCTGTTGAATTCTGAGCTATTGATGACACATAGTTAACAAATCAAATACACCCGTGCAGTTAGAAATGTCATTTGCAAAGACCAATTTTTAAGATGGTCTTGCTTTGACAATTGTGTTATACTTTTCCTGTTTACTTTTCCTGTCTACTTTCTAAAAATTCTCATGTCACTGAGAACTGATACTGTGACGGAAATAAGGCTCAGATCACCTATGTGTATGATACTAATAACCAATAACATTCTGTACCCTAAGTAAAAGTACATAAAATATTTAATGTGCAATTAAGGGAATTTGCATACTCATAAAGGCACAGCTTATTTCAAAATTAAAGTTGTGTATATTTTCCAAATTCAAAAGAAAAGAGAAATACAATTCATCAAATATACACCTTCCATGAATGTCCCGGCTAGTTCAACAATTTTATGTTTATTTTTTCAACAACAGGAAGCTGCTTAATGACCTCTAAATCACCACAAATCATAACCAATGCAGGCTAGACCCCTCCCCAGAAAAGGTTCTGTCCAGATGCATTTTTATTGGGAATGGGGAGTAGTCACTGCAGGAACAATAATGTGCTGCCTTTTTCACTATATAGAAGTAAATTACAAATTAACAACTTGGTTTTCAAAATTAAAGGTAAAAGCACAGGAAAGCTACTCTAAAGGACACCTGTCACTTTAGAAAACCTGTAATAAAATCATATTTTTTGTACCATAGCAACATGCAAGAAAACTACCAGGAGAGTGTTTTCAATCAAAGCATTCATTTCTGTCCACAGCTGTTCTGCATTTAGTTTTTTAGTTCACATTACTCTTATCTGTTTGTCCAGGGCTAATTCAGACTGAGAAGAAGCTATATGTCACTCACTAAACAACAGTATAATTAAAAGTCCTACTGCTACAGCTGGTTTGAAACATTTGAGAGCTTGGGAATTGCAGGGAACTCATATGAAAAATAAAAAGGATGTAATCACAGCCTCCTGTACAGTTTAATGGGCAAGAGTAATTTCATGATTGCAGTTGGTTTGAATGAAGCACATTGCTCTAATTATGTATATCGTGTGTATACACACAAAGACTAGAATCTATCTGTATAATCAGGGTGATTTAAAATATTCCTGACTTTCATGATTATAACTAATCTGGGCAAACTATTTACAAATCATGAGATCATTTCATACCATAGTGTAAGACAGAACTATCTTCAAGATAGACCCCAGCCACACATTTAAACTATCCATTTTTGCATAGTGTCCAGCCTCCTGGATGGACGTAGGGAAGTACGCTCATGTCTATAGCAGTTTCTTTTTTAAACACTGAACAACCAAACCACAGGTTTCATCGTTGGGCATGCCACCGGTGAGGATGCCTACACATATTACTCTTTTCTGCACCATACTATTCTTTCTGGGAAAGTCATTCCAGACTGATGTCAGTTTGGGTATATGAAGGCTGCAGACTTGTTCTAATTGTAGTACTAAAACAAATTGTGCTTGTGCTAATACTTTCCATATTGCATTTCAGTCCACAGTAATTTTTACTTACTTTTAAGCAAAATCAGTTCTGAAAGTTTTTGTGTTATTAGAAGAACTGTACTTTTCCTGTATAATTCTTACAACAAAATGCTTCAGATGATAAAGCCGAAACTAGAAACATCAAATGCTAGCTATTTTGGAGCTCACAGCAATGATTCAGGAAACAATCCAATGCTGAACCTCACAGCTTTGTATTTCTAAACTGGAACTATCTTATATTAGCATGTTTAGACTACTAGATCTTAGAGTGATGCTTTTTATAGAAGGACTTCTGCAGATTAAGACCAGGGTTTTTTTTTTATTTGGGGGTTTGGTTTGTTTGGGTTTTTGGTTTGTTTTTTTTTTTCTTCCAAAAAAGCCTCAGTGAAGAATGTTGCCGTTATGCAGACACACTTTAAAAATGTATTTTTTAAGAAAAATTCAATGTTTCTGTCTCTCTTCATCTGTCCTTTAATTAAAAGAACTCTAGGAATTGAAAAAAATGATTCTACAAAGTTCTGATTGCCTCCTGCAAAAGCAAAACCAATGGAAGGTAACCATGGTCAGCGCCTGTATAAACAGGCATACCTGCCAAATCAAGAGAAATACTAAGAAATATTGAGAAATCAAAAGCATAAAAGAGCTAGTGGAAAACCTGGTTTATATTTAGTGGAAACACTTTTATTTTACCACTTTGAGTTAAATTTTGGAACTGAGAGAATAAATCAAAGTATTTCTTTTATGCCAGTGTACAGGGTATACAGTTGAAATTGTTTCCACTGTCCAGAAGAGGGGACATATAGTTCCTAGTAGAAGCCAGAAGTATTCATTATGCAGCAATTTGAATCATGGAAGTTATTGGAATGATACACTAACAACATGAATGGTACATACCTCAGAATTTGGGGGTAGTTTGGATAAGAGTACAAACTTCATTGATTCAGGCCTGTCTTTATGATACACGTGAGCAGAACTTCTGAATATTTCTCTGATCACAGGGTTTCCAATCTGATTCCTTATTCAGTGTTGCTTAAATTGTGCAACTTCATTTTCATCAGTTGGGAACTGCTTTGTTCGCCCTCTAGTAATATCTTTGAAATTTGTTTCATTATTCATATTGGAATTATATGATTGATTCACAGAATACGTTTTGCACTCATTTTGCTTTCTATAACTTCAGAAATAAAGTCCTAGATGTTGCCCTATTCTTAAGATTTAATTTCAGTTCACGCTAACATTTCATATTTCAGTGAAGAAAATATTTCTTAGCACAAGCAAAAACACATGATATTAATTTTGAGTATTTTTCATCTGCTTTGTCTACATCAGTTCAGGTAACTGCTTAGCCAAATGCTTTATAAAAGTATTGTGTTTAATTTACAAAGAACTCTATTCAATGAAACAGCAGAATACCCTTTTGGCTTGCTCAACTGGATACATAACAGAGACATCTGGAAAAATTGTCTAATTTCATGTTGTAAAATAATGCAGAAAAGAAAGAAGATCTTCCCCTGTTTTCCTTTACTGACTGAGAATTATATCATGTAGGCAACTTTAACCCAAAATAACATCATTCCACACACTGCTGATGTTATTTTAATTCTTTTTCTGATTACTATTTAAGAACTTGGTTCTTTTTTCACTTACACCTGACATATCCCTGATGTTATTCTGACATTTCCAGTGAATTCTCTCCTCCAAAACCAAGGAGAGCCTCTCAGGTCAATTTTCAGTTTTTCATTTTGTATTTATTTACAGATACAGAAAATAGATCTGCCGTGGGTTTGTTTCCTCTCAAGCTGTCTTGGGCTAATTCTTTTCCTATCATGGGGCCACTCTGTCTTTATTTAACTTGGTTATATTTAAGTTTTGTCTTGTAACCTTTGCCATTATTTTTTCCTTAATAGAAAAAAGATGATGCACTATTAATGTGGCTAAATTTTCCATTTAAACAATTCTAACTTGGTGTGCTTCAATACTTAATATATTCGAGATTGCCTAAGTTTTTCCCCCCATCAAGACCAAACAGAAACATATTGGTAAAATGAGCAACTTAAAGATGACAAGCTTACTGTCAGTATTCTGCTCAGCATGTAAAGTTGGCAGCTGCTTAACACTTAATCCACTTTCATAATGATGGACACTGGAAAATGTAATATATTTCTCTCTCAGCCTTTCCTAATTCACTCCATATGTAAGCAGAACTTCCATACACTTACCTCATGCACCCAGATTCCTAGCACCCCCTTCCCATGTAGAGGCAGGGTCTCCAAAGCAAATAAATAAATAAATAAATAAACAAACAAAAATGACCTTGGTGGTTTGTGGTTTTTATACACACTCTCAGTCACACATACTCAGAACCACTAAAAATCACCAGTTCCCCAGAGAGCCAAGATTTAATTTGGATCACACATTACAGGCCAGACTGGAGAGTATCTTTACAATAACAATATTTACTTATATTCATCAACAGATGGTAAAACAGCACAGGGAGAAATGCTTGAAGAAAAGTGAGCAGTTTTTCACAGAAATAATGGCCACACCAGATATAGATTATCAATAAAAAGCAAATCAGATATGCATAGAATACTTAATTCTTGCATAAGTATAGTTTCAGTTTTCAAATTATATTATAGATCAGATATTTCTTCCTTACATGTCTAACTCAAAATTGAAATTCATGTTTACACTATTCCTCTCTGACCAATTATTTGGTCAATGCCTGTTTACTATGCAAGTCAGAAATCAGAAATGCAGCACTAGGATGAGAACTGACATATGCAGCTGGAACCAGAACATTTTCTTTTTAGAGATGTTTTACAAAGAGCTGAGTTCACTGGCCATAGTTACATGGGGCTGTGTGCAGAAATACCAGAGAAGGACACAAATACCAAAGCAGAACATAACTCCCATAACTATCTAGCTATTTTCTTATAACCATCACTATTCTTTGGAATAGTTGCAAGACTAATATAGGTTTTACTTTGTTTCATTTCTCTCTCCCTAAAAAACTATCATCCCAGATTAATATATATTTTTCTCATTTTTTAAGAAGGCTGGCTCATATTGGGTTACCCTCTTCCATTACACTAATGTGCCCTATTTCCTTCAAATCCTGGTGTATAATCTGCCTGTTCAAATTGGGCTTTCTCTGGACTTCCATTTTATACACAATCTGCCGTGAGGTAAGGAAATAAAAGTTACTCTCCTGCAACACATACATACTTTGTAAGATAGTTGATGAAAAAAAAGCATTCTTTTGTAAAGTAGATTTTCTTGATTTCTATCGGCGTAACACGTCTCCCCCATCCCCAGGAAGATAGCTCTAGCCTCTACTACTCCCCAAAGAAAGCTAAAGGAATAATTCAGAAAGAACAATTACTTATGCGACTTGGACAAAGAAGCCTGCAAGAACTGGTGCTACATGATCCAGCGTTCAGATAAAGGCCAATTTGCTCATTAAATTATATCAGATAACATGAAAGTTAAATCCAGGCTGCAAAAGTCACCTAGAGTAAATATGTATAATAGAGAAACTTCTACCATCAATCACCTGCTGGAATATAGTCTGAGTGGCACTCTCTGGCACATATACTTCTACCATTTTTCTATTTCATAGCATTCTATCCATTCATAGGATCCCTTCAGACACAGAAGACAGCTGGCTAAAATGATGGCGGAAGATTTACTGAAACCAGAAGATCTTGCTAAATAAATTAATTTTTATGTATTTTACTTGCAGAAATATAATACATAAAATCATTTTTTTCCTGTGATCAACTGTAACAGTAATCTTTTCACGACTCATCCACCAACCCTAACCATGCTACTAAAAGACAATCCAGTTCTTTTGAGTCACTGTTCCTTAGGACAATTTACTACAGATGTGGAAGGAAACCTCAGCCCAGCATGAAAACACAGACTTGTTTAATAATTATTTTAAGCATTCATGAGAAATTATAGAGCACATTTCTGTTTGTAAACCATGCAAAACTTTATTTGTGAGATACGTGAATGTTTAAGTACACATTCTGTTTCTGATCGATTGCTCATTCAAATTGTCAAGTGGTCAAAAATACATTTAGAAAAAGATATAGCAAATGAAGATTACTGTGGTCATTGTTGCAAGCTAATGTGTGTGTTCATTTGGCAGACCTCAGCAGAGAGGACAGACTGCTGCTTGCTATAAACTGAGTTCAGTTCTGCAGTTTAGCTGCAGCAGCATGGAGTTCTGGGTAGGTTAATTAAAATAATTTTTTTTTAACCATGTTGTAGACATACCCTATCTAAAAGTGAAGTGTAAAAAAAAAAAAATGATGCAGAGCAAAAACCTAGTCTGATGTAATTCCTGAACCACTGGATGTCAAAAATCCAATGTTGCATAAACAAATAGGCAAACTTTTCTGCTCCTGGTCTGTCTTGTCTCCTAAGGCTGTGAGCAAGAAGACTATCTCATTATGTACACTGGGGCTTCTAAGCAGAACAATAGTACTTCTTTTTTTTTTTTCCCCCATCACTAGTGACTTTCCTGCCATCAGTATGTTGGTTATCAATCACTGACTGAAGCTCTTCATTATTAAAATATGTATTAAAAAGACATTGGTATCTACATTATCTTAATATTCAGCATTTTCTTACTGCAATACAAGTGAGTCTTTGGTTATATCTTTTACCTGGAGCCATCCCAAGAAACTACTAACAAATTTGTTAGTAAATTTGTTAACATTTGTCCTAACAAATGGAGTTATCCTTGAAACTAGCCAGTGCCAGCCTCAAAACAAGCAAAATTAGGCAGGTTCGCCATAATACACAATTATGCAGTGGAACACTCTGCCCCAGGTGTAGCTGACATGGGTTCAACAGAAAACTAGACAAGTTTACGGAAGAGGAATCCACTGAGAAAAAGACACCTCAATATTGCATCATTCTCTCTGGTTCAGGAAGTCCCCAATCTGCAAATTGTTGACTGGGAAAATATTCTCAGCGAGCATCACCGCTCGCTTCCCTGCCCTCACATCCCTCTGCAGACACAGACCTCTCTGACACTGTCAGAGACAGGACCTAGTGGTAGCAACACAGCCACTCCTCCAGTACACACTCACAAGAACACGCAGGTCGGAGGCGGAATTCAGTGCTGCTGGTGTTCAACGTTTGCTTCAGCAAAAGCTCCAATGGATTGTTAACAGAAAGCAACCTTTTGAGATTTATTGTGGACAGTCGCTGCTAAAAGAGCTTTCCAGGACAGGAGACAGCTTTTTGTTATGTGTTTGTATGGTGCCCACAAAGAGGTCCTATGGTGAGGTTTACTGGGACTTTAAGTCCCAAACATTTCCAGTCACAGCCTCACTTGAAAGGGCACCATGACCTCTCTTTCTCTAACATTTCTGTGATTGTGTCAAAATTCCTAGTTCCTGTGCCTTTTATATTACTGTGATTAAAACCCAAAGCAGGAATTACAAGCCCATGTTTGGGAATTAATGTCCATGACTGCTACCATAATACAACAAATACAAAAAAAAACCAAAAAGAGTAGTTTGTTAGCAAACAGAAATAAACTTCATAGAGACTAAACCATAATTCTCTCCAGCAAAATGTCTGCAATTGTCACTGCAAAGAAACTGAAACAATAGACAGAACAAAGAGAAGAGTTAACCAGAGTTTTTTCATTCTTTAAAAGAACAAGCAGTGTAGCCATAGATTCTCGCCAGCTTCTGTTGCCATTTAGATAGTACCGAAGACACAAGTGCTTGGAAGAGGAAGGTTGAATATGAACTAGTCAAGCTGCAACAGCAATCTTATCTATAGTGCAATAATATGAACAAATGGGTATGATAAAATTAGTTTATAAGGGCAAAAATAGTCACTTGCCATAACGCTTGGGCTTTTTCTCCCTTTAAAAATTTCTAGTAAACAAAATAAAAAGATGTTAAGAGTTATCCTTTCCCTATTTTCTTTTGTACATCTGTTATCTTCCTGCAGCCAATTTTCTCTGAAAAGTTGATGTTTTGTTGAAGCAAATCCAGTAGCTGTACAGCTGTGCTGCTGTGCAGAACAGCAACCCATTACTCACCATCCTGAGAACCATATAAAACTTGGGAAGAATAATTGTCTCTGAATTTCAAGGCTCTCCATACTTTCTCCCCTCTTACAGTATTCCAGAGAGCAAGGGGTAAAACACAGCAGTGATTATATAGTACATCAGCTACTCCTGCTGTGAACACAAGGTAGCTTCTTCCACTTTTCATCAAGGAGAAGTTACCTTTCATTTAGCCTGCTTTTACTGCTGGGTAACAGCCTACATATGGACAGCCATCATGCCATAGCTGACATATTGCAAGTTGACATTCCAGCTTATCTCATTCGTATACACTTACCTTCAGAAAAAGAAAAGGGAACGTCACCTATGTTCAATAGCAAAATGGTTCCATTTTAGAGGTTTTTTTAACCTTACATACAGCCCAGGAAAACCAGGCAACCAGGTCTTTTTAAAGTAATTTTACCACTAATCATTGCCTACATGCCAAGTAAATTTGTTTTATCATTATATGGTAGAATGTTTATATGTATCCTCAATATCTAAATTTGAATTTTAACCAGTTCCTATGCAATTAAATCTAAAACAATATCACCTCCTACCAGCCCTTCACCTGGGAGATAAGTATCTTTGAGAATTCGGACCCCAAAATTTGTTATTTCTGCTCAGTAAATACTTCTCTTTCCTGCCTAGTTTTTCTGTGTATATTTCACAGCTGTACTGGCCCAAGCAATGTTCACTGGTGAAAAATTATGGGTGTATCAAGTGGACATTGAAAAAGCTTCACTACCGAATGTACCTCTACTCCTCTAGAGGAAGTTCTTTGTGCTTAGAAATGCAAATATGGACACTTTATTGCTACTGTTCATGGATTCTAGGAATGCAGTATCAACAGACCTATTCATAATAACTGCTGGAGTGAAGACAATGATTTTTAGTTGGAATGGTTTCTGCTTTCTTACTTCTAAACAATCTCCAAGCATTGCAAACTTCCCTGACATGAAGTTTCAATGTAATGCTGTGAGAGAGCTCCTTGGGTTATGTCATGCTTCTGTTTATTGAAGAGGCCCACAGATGTCTCTTAATGATTATCCTTCTATTTCATTTATGAAACTAATGTTCTTTTCTAAAGAAAATGAAACTGTGGAGATGATGTATGTTCCAGTTAGTCCTAAATTAGAACCAAAGTGTTCAAAAACACCAAAGTGTTCCTGCCCTCGGGTGTTGGCAAACTCTGTAGAATACTTGTAGAGCTTGCTCATGTTGAGTGTTCCTTTAGGAGGTGCTGTGTAAACCAGCATTACATCAGTTCTTAAAGGCAGTAGGAAGAAGACCTGGTTAATGACAAATAACAGCACAAAAACCAGGTCCAGGAAATCCCATTGGCAAATTTTTCCCTCATGGAACAAAATATTCTGACTGCCAATCATCAGAAAGTTATCAGTTCTGAAGGGCAATAAGCAGTGAAACACGCTGGAGAAAATGTGTGGATCAGTCTTAAAATCATTTCCCCAGTGACACACCACCCTAATGCAACCTTTCTTTTATCTGCTCTCCCCTGGGCTTTTCCCTCATTTTTCCTTGCATGCTATTCAGTACCACAGTAATGGAATTACGTTCTAGTTTTCTCAATTCACTCCCTTCATTCTCATATATCATCTCTACAGAAGTATTATTTTCACTTCCGCATCACCACTTCCTCCTCTCAATCCATCTCATTAGCTCTTCTTCATTAATCTTCCTTTTTGCACTAATTTCTGCTCTTTTGTTTTGTATCTTCCTTTACTCTCCATTTAGCCTCTCTTTTTACAATACCAAAGAAAAGATGTTGGACCATTTTTCACAACTAAGAAGAGATACTCCACTCTGCATCTACTGTGAGTATATTGTGTTTTGCATTGCTGCAGATATCTTCCCAAGCACTCACACCCCTGATGTGCATTTGGGTAGATGGAACCTGTCCTGCTTGGCTAGTCTTCATCCCCTCCTCACAATCATTTGCCAGGTCACATTGCTATGCTCACTTTTCCACTCCGAAGCACAGTCTTTGCCAGCAACTTCATCACAATTTACCTGCCTCTCTTGCTAGAGATAAAGGCACAGGTTTCTCACACAGGCTTCCTTCCTTCATATGATTGTATTAGTACTGTGCTCTTACTCTGCATGACAAGACATGGCAGCATACTTTGCCTTTAAGCTAACAAGCTAGCATCCCATCAAAAATATCATGAGGAGCCTGGCAAACCATTCTTGGTGTTTTTCCATGTACCACCATGTGTATGTCAACATCTGAATGGAAAGCCAGACTTCTCCTGTGGATGTCTCACCAAGGAACATCAGATATGTAGTATTTTAAAGGCACATATTGTCTGCAAAGCAAGCTCTAGAGGGAGACAATAACACAAGCACCTAAATAGTTCCTGAGTTTCTGCATTAAAAGGCACAGATATAGCCACACAGACTGTCTGATACAGGTTCTGCTCCTACTTACCAATGAGTTTAAGGGTTAGAGAACAGAGAATGGAAATTATGAAGAGACCTACTTTTATAGTTATTTTCACAAGTGGATGCTAATTGGGTGTGAGTTCGATGTAAGTAATAACCAGGTTGATATGTCTCATATCTTAAATTGGAAGTCCAAACTGGAGGCAAACTCTCCCAAGGGCCACCTAAAGTTTTATTCAGACTGCCTTAACAAAATGAAGCAACCAAAGACCAATCAGTTTGGAACTGCCTGAAAACTGATGACAGCTAATGCAATGTAGATGTGTTTGTGAAAATAACTATGTATGTATTTAGGTATGCACAGTATTACACCACATAAATAAATACACATGAATTTACTTACTTCAGGCCAAGATGATCTTATGTTGTTTTTAAAGAAAGTGGTAATGATAGGATTGCACCAGCAAAGAAACTGTTATGAAACTGGTGGCAGAAAAGTTGGAAAAGTCCTAGTTTCCCTTCAAAACATCCATGCTTTGTCTCCAGTATTTTGGACTCAAAAGTCTGATTAAAGAAAAGCAGATTTTAAATAACTCTGCCTCAAGTCTATGTCTCCCTTCAATATAGACATCTAAATATGTGCATACATATACATATATATATAGGCATGCATACCTACATAAATAGCACAGCAGTGGAGAAAGCAAAAGCATAGGAGAAAAACCCTCTAGTTTCTCTCTGCCACTTAACCACAGTAAGACATGTCGAAGACCATCCATCCGCCTTATCCCTTAGTTCTCCATCTGTAAAATAAGAACATGTGTCTATCTCAAACGGAAGAACTTGATGAGCATTGCATTAGTAGGAGTGTTTACTAAAGCTGATCTCTACTAGGAAATGGCCACCTATTTCCAGCACAAAGGAAAACCAGCAACAATGCAAAGCTACAGTGAAATATGCTAAGTAGAGGAGTATTATGAATATTTATAGGATCTGGAGTGAGAGAGATCCAGGGATGCTGTGCTGGTTTTGACTGGGGTTAACTTTCTTCATAGCAGCTAGTACTGGGCTATGTTTTGGATTTGTGCTGGAAACAGTGTTGATAGTTCAGGGATGTTTTAGTTATTGCTGAGCAGTGCTTACACAGACTTAAGGCCTTTTCTGCTTCTCATACTGCCCCGCCAGTTGGTAGGCTGGGAGTGCACAAAAAGTTGGGAGGGGGACACAGCCAGCACAGCTGACCCCAACTGACCAAAGGGATATTCCAGACCATATAACGTCATGCTCAGCATATAAAACTGGGGGAAGTTGGCCTGGAGGGGCGGATCGCCACTCGGGGACTGGGTGAGCATCAGTCAGCGGGTGGTGAGCAATTGCATTGTGCATCGCTCGCCTTTCTTGGGTTATATTTCACTCTCTTTTTGTTATCTTCCTTTTCATTACTATTATTATTACTTTTTTTTTTAATTCAATTATTAAACTGTTCTTTTCTCAACCCATGAGTTTTCCTTGGTTTTGATTCTCCTCCCCATCCCACGGAGGCGGGGAGGGGAGGAGTGAGTGAGGGGTTGCGTGGTGCTTAGTTGCTGGCTGGGGTTAAACCATGACAGATGCTTTACAAATAATTTATTTTCAGTCACTTCAAAACTGTTTCCATTCATATATTCATCACAATAAATGAAATATATTGTACAAAGAATTAAGATTAAAAGTACTTCTCGCTTAGGTATAGATATGTAGTACTGCTAGGTTTGACCTTACTATAATGTAAACACATCACTGCTCCAAAAACAGAAGGCAAATAAGGCCCCTTCAGAGTGTACCTGTCTTCCTAAGCAATCTGTTGTAGAAAGACTTTCTTTAAGCATTTTTTTAAAGACTTTTTTTTCTACCTGTAACAGAAGTTGCATGCACATA
Organism: Buteo buteo; assembly: GCF_964188355.1. Classification (NCBI taxonomy): domain Eukaryota; kingdom Metazoa; phylum Chordata; class Aves; order Accipitriformes; family Accipitridae; genus Buteo; species Buteo buteo. The sequence goes on along the minus strand of NC_134176.1, from coordinate 13,465,913 downwards.
TATCCCCTTTCAATGGATATAATTTACTATTTGTGATGTCACAAGAGTATTTTTATACTATCTAGGTTTAAAGTACTATTAACAGGAGAAATGAAATTGTTTCTCTTTCATGTATGTCTTACCTTACAAAAGTAGAAAGAGGGTGTAGTTCCCAACGTGTGATACTCCACGTTTTTGAAATTACAGCCCTTAGAGATTTGTTTGGCATTAAATTAAAACCACTAACAAATTGCTAGTGGTAAAACATTGCATGAACATTGTTTCTTGCAAAATATTGGAAATAACTATTGTAGCATTACTCAACAGTTAAGCAACCTCTGTTTACTGTAAGTATTAGCTCCTCGAACAACGTGTCCTGCATACGTAAATCCTTTCCCTTTGGATCCAAACTCCCAACTCCTAACACTTGGATCACAAAAGTAAAACAAAAATATATGAACAAGTCTTCTTGCTAACTGGTCTAACGTCCATAGCTGGAAGAAACTGCTTACTTCAAATAAATAAATAATTAAAACATGGCTAAACAGAACCATGCTTATTTTTCAAATCTTTCCCTGCAAACAGTTTTAAAGGATACATTTCACTTAGTGAGAAATATGATTTTGTTTTGCTTGTTGTATACATCTGACGATCACAGTGTGTAGCAACTTCTCTTAGGAAAAGTAACTACAACACTGTCCATCATACATCCTAGCATCTCTTTTTGGCCTGCAATTTGAGCAAAAGAGGATTAACACGTTTCCGTCACTCTTCATCCATGTTGGAAACAATATACTGGGAAAAGAACTGAAAAATTTGAAGAATCTCCTCAATCATGAATGAGTTCAGCACTGCGATGGGAGAATATATAAACTCATTAAATTTCTCTCCTTTTCCTCTATATAGAACTAGATCCAGGAAACTAAACATTGGCTCGTCTTGGAGGGCAGGATCAAAACTAGGATTCATTCCATACTCTCTCTAGCATACTTCTGTAGTGATGTACAGTAAATGGAGACAGGCTTGACTTGTAACCTTAAGTCCAATTTCCTCATTTTCCTGTCTCAGGTTTTTTAGGCTGTTCTCTTTGGGTTTTGTAAAGGTGGGTTGGAAGAAGTCTTCTGGATTGAAATCTTTCAAGTTCAAATCCAGCCTTACAACAGAGCTGATACTGGCTCTCCTCTGAGTTTCAGATTCATTTCTAATGATTCTTTTCCACTTTGTTCCAAACACACATTGTGACAAATAAACAAGAAGAAAAGGTGACTTTTTATACAGGTCTCTTTGCATTTTTTCCTTTTTTTCTCTCTTTTAAACCATCATTACATGTAACTTATCAAATATAAAAGCACAAATCTTAGAAGAGAGTTTGTTATTTAATTACTTCTACTGTGGTTGACAACTAACATGCAGAAAATTAATTTGGATCCTACATTAATCCCAGAAGCTTAACAAAACTGAAATTTGGGAAGAAGCACAACCATCTTCACTATAAACTGAGAGGAAAGAATGTCACAACACATTTAGCACATACTACGCCAGCAGTAGTAAAGCAGAGATGGGAGTTAGCACCTGCTTAAGAAGAGAACAAGCATACTAACACTGGGAGTTGGGGGAATTTCCCCACTAAACTACAACATATAGAAAGTAGGTCACTTTTACTCTTTTGAGAATGAAGAAAAGAAACAAAATTCTGAATCATATATGAACCATTACATTAATTTTCTTTGTCTCCAGCAGCTCCCAGGAGCCTTGCAGACAGAAAAATCTGGATTTTACGACTCTGGCAATTATCTGAGTTAATACCATAGAGTTCTCTGTAACCACTTTCATTATAGTTAAGGGTCTGTCGACCTTTCTATTTTACTCCCCTTCACACTTCTTCCCATACCCCTTGCCCCTGATTTAGTGTTTGCCTGTAAAAGTTTACTCCAGATATAACTTGGCACACAAACATCTTACAAACAGGCTTTAGCTAAAATAAATCTTGAATATATCTGCAATTGAACTTATTTAGCTCTCTTGCCAGGTGTTACTGGCAGGAAAAAGGGTCAAGTTCAAATGTCTGAGGGGTCTTCTTAAAATTAATAAATGTGATTGGCTCAAGTGCCGCACCCAGAAATCTGGGAAAACTAAATATCTTCCCTGTGTGACCTTAACAGCCAATTATTTTCTATTCTGAAACATGGAGTCTATGTACAAAACAAGCAAAACTTTATGTGGGGAAAAGGAGAACTGCAGCTTGATAACATACAACAAAAAACTCTGCCATCTATAAACAGGAATAGCAAAGCTATCTGATAGTAGAGTTGAATTCAGGAGTCACATTTTATTGAGCATAAAGTAGTAGGCTAAATGTAAAAAACTGCTTACAACACTTCCATGGAATAGGAGAAACACTGGAGGTCAGCACCCAAAACAGAGGCCTAGAAAAAGAACCAACCGCTGCAATTTTCCTTGGGGACTAAGTGCAAATTCAGGGCAATGACCATTGTTCAGTGGAGCTATGCACAAAGAATGAGAAAGGGCAAAAATACAGGCACACATAAAGCAGGCAGCAGGAAAGTCCCAGAGATAACTAGAGAGCATGTAGGATGAATTTGATAAAGAAATTAAGCAAGAAAGAGGGGGTTCAGGTAGACCATTGTCTGAGGAGAGTATTAAAGCAATGAGCCTGTCATGTTTACTTCTTACAGCATTCAGGGAAATGGGAGTTCATAAATATAGACAGAATTGCAACAAAGAATGATTACATTTCATCATCAATTTGCAAAAGCATTCCCCCCGGATGTCAACTAATCACCCAGGGTTAAAAAGAGTGAAAAACTCTCGAAATTGCTCAGCACCCTTGCAGCTGCATCCCACCTCTGCCAGCGCAAACACCTTTGTAACAGCAATTCCCCTTCACCTGCTGAGCAGCACATTACTGCCAGCACAGTGCTAGAGTCTAAAGGCATATTTTGGCAAGCCTATTCCCGTGGGAAGTGCTTCTCTGACCTCGTGTTGAGATTCTGCTCCAAAATGAAGCCAGAGAGAAGTCAGAGGCACTGCTGCTGAGAGGGGCACTGGTGTAGCATGGTTACCTTAGGTCTTGATGCCCTCTCCATCCCTGTCAGCATCAGGACTCACTCCCACTTTCTCCACTCCCTGCAGCCTTTAAAAGTTAATAGCACCAAAGGCCTTAAAGGTAGTCTTTGCCATCTGGGGACACTGGCTTGCCACAAGGTTTCAGTTATTACAGTTCTCTCAATCCAAAGCCATTTTACTTAGGAAATGTGGTGTTTTCTTATGTTACTACTCAGCATGTGGCATATGGAAGATGACAGCGGAGGTTAATCTTGTGAGATCCACAATAATAAAGAGAACACGATTTACAAAAAGACAAAATATGGGTGAGAAACAAAGGAAATCATCAGCATGGAGTGATGCCAGCTACCAGGCATGGTGGATTTCCAGACAAAATCTGTGTGCAGGCATTAAAACTGTGAAAGCAAGAACTAAGCCTCCATGTAGAATTTATAATGCAAGACGAGAAAAATCATTGTTATAACATTATGGGGTGGGGGGAAAGATAATCAGGACACTCCTGTTGGAATAATGCCCCAAATGCTGGAACAGATCATCAAAATATTCAATGAGCCCAGAAAGAACAGTAGACACAAAAAGTGTTTTGTTTTGCCTCTACCTGAATAAATATTTGTATTGAATAGTGAGAAAAAAATGTTTATACTGCAGAGCTCACATTCTTGGCAGCCACATGTAGTCTCAGAAAGAATAAAAGCGAGATCATTTTTACATTTTTAAGGCAATAGACCTAGCCTTAGAAACATGCCACTCTATTGAAAGAGCAGCTGAAGTGAGCAGCGAAAGGAACATAATGATAATATATTGGTATGGAACAAGTGCAGAAACTCCAAACTAAGCAAACAGTATGGAGAATGCAGGTGCCATGTATTGTAGATGCCATCTAACATATGTGCCACAGACAGCAATTTGACAGAAAAATTAATGGCCAGCCTATAAGCTGCAGTGACAGAAACAGAGGAAGCAGAACCAATGTACCTTCATATACCACTGATATGCCAGGAAAAACACAAGCAACTATTCTTGCTGTTTCTGAAACCATTTGGAAAGACCTCCACTGAAGGGAAAGCAATGTGCAGTGTGAGTTAGCAGATGCAGAGATTCTTTACGTATGTTTATTACAGAAAAAGGCAGACAGACACTCAGCTGCCATATTTGCTGTTACATTATTAAATCAGCAATCAATCCAAATCAAACTAGATGGCAGAGCCACCTGCACTTCAGTTTCAGCCACATCACGGTTTAGCAAGACCAGGTGGTGATGAGGTGCAATACAACTGTTTCAAGACCAACAGGCCAAAGAAAGTTGTTGATAAGAAGCCCATGAAACAAGTGATAATACTTCTTGGATTCAGCAGCGGATGACAAGTTTGGATTTTATTTAAAAGGGACTATAATCCCATTGGATTCAGTAGCTGACACCAGGAAATGGATAAATACTTCACAACTGAGAACAGGCATGCCAGACATAATTCAGGAAGCACAGCTCTTGCCAGAGATAAATTCCAGTTCTGAGTGTATATGATGCAGCATGAGGTGTGAGAAAATTACAGTGATCTTTGTAACAGAGGGAGACCGCAGCTTTGCTCAATCCCAGTTTCACCTGGGAACAGATCAGAACAGACCTACTCGATTTTATTGATGCAGACTCCATGGTCCAACTACACCACTCCAATTTCTGGGAGAAAGACCATCTCAGGGACACTCAGACCAGAAGTCTGATTTGGAAACTGAAAGTTTGGCACAACTAGCAGACTGTGCTCAAACTGCTAGTTTGTTAAATCTCTTCATGATGTAGTCCTTAAAATTCACATTTTCAAATCTTATTATGCAACTACTGTAGTCAGAAAGATGACATTAAAAGCAAGGCATGATCCTTATATTATGCATGCCCCTAAAAGACAGGATTTTAAAGGCAACAGCACATATCACACAACTCACAATAGAGTTTGCAGCTCTGAAATCTTAAACTTGTTCTGCCTTCTTCCTGATTTAATGTTTTAACCTTGCACCACTTCCTGTTTATTAATATATTTTTCATTAAAAAAACCCTCTTCCTGATACAATCATCTTATTCTTGAAGGTACCCTCATGTCTTAAATCACCACTTGGTAAGACAGGAAGCAGAAGCAACGTATGTTTACTTTCCTAAAGGTGCAAGAATCTAGGAAAGAATCAGGATACAAAGCTGTGCTCTGTTTTCCTCACATAATTATCTGTGGCAGATGACCACCATGTGAAAATAACCCATAATTCACTTATGGCTTAACTGCTTTTCAAATATTACTTAAGTAGCACTCGATTTATGATACTGGCCAAGCCCCCACAAGTGATAAATGTTGCATATTACAAGCAGACCAGATCGGTCAGAACACAAGCTGTTAAAGAAACCCCAGTTTTACCCCAATAGCCTCAGAGGTTTGGCAGATTAGTAATACTTGCATATTATACAGAATATTTTCTTCTAAAGAATTCCAGCAGCTCCTCAGCACAGACTAAACTTTAGAGCATCAAATGTGACATTTGCACCCAGCAGTGATCAATTATTTTGCTTCTCAATGCAACTCTAGCTACTATACCAAAAGGAAGACAGGAGTCACCCTTCCCTCAAGCCAGCAAACACATCACCCATGGCAGGATGGTGTAAAGAGAAGTGAACACTTCTGTCCGAGCACATTCCACTGTCATTTTGCTTGTGAGTTCTTTGGTGAAAATGAGATCCTCTTTGAAGTGATATGCTGTATACTCTGGTGATAGGCTTTCATTAGCTTCATGTATTGAAAAATATCAACGACATGTATTAGCTGTCTAAAGTTAGTAATAACAATTCTGCCCTCTCCCAATCTGTTGCACACTGTATAAAGGTCACGGCACTGCTGACGCCCACATTTTTTGTTGTCTGTTTTACACAGCTGAGTACAGATTGATTGACTCATGACAGCCAAATTCTGAGATCAGGCTCTAAGCAACTATGACATCAGATGCTGCCAAAAGACATTTGATTCCTCTATTGTGAAATGCCAGGTTGGTTCTGGGACATGGTGAGAAGCCAACTCCAGTTTAGAAAATTCTATAGTGAGCTATTGTTTGATACTAAATACAAGATCATCACTCCTGCTGCTGCTGCAAATCACAGGGCGTTCAAGGACACATCTAACACTACCGCCACTTTCTACTGTATTTGCAAAATACTGCAACAAAGCTTCAAGTATCCAGACTATAGAAGGCATCTGTGAGAGAATGGAGACCCAGAACTCGTTCCTGGGAGTATGAATTAAGAAGTTGAATCTCATAAGGAAAAAGAGCCATTAGATATTCTTAAGAAGAGTTTTGTGCTCTGCTGTATTCCACACCTTGGTTCCCCCAAACCAAGTAATCATCATGTCTCCAAAGTGTTTTCTCCTGCAAACTTCTGACATTAGAAAAGCCAAAAGACATTATAATTTGAAGGTCTCATTATCATCAAAGAAATCCTAGAGCACAGGTATTTTTTATTTGCTCAGAAAGGCACATGGCAGAAGATACGACAACTTTGTTCTTCACCAGTGGTCCCAGACAATAAAAACCCAAACTGACACATCAAAATCAAATTTATGTGAAGTAATAAGGTGACAGTGAACATAGCTTGGGATTCATTGGAACAAGAAGCTGCTGAGATTCTTCTCTACTTTTGACTTCAGTCGTGTGGCCTGTCCAGATTCAGACTGACCAAGCATGTCTGACTATTGCTGGCCCACAGATAAAGCTATTTTCCACAAGTAGAGGCAGAGGTCTGGATCGAGTTAAATTGGCCATGGTATAATGAAGACAGGGGAACACTGAGGCATTGAATAAATTCTCACCTGTACCAAGGGGTACCCCTACATTTTTCATTAAATGGGAAGAACAGAGTTAAGAGTCTTATTAGGTATATCACTGGAGGTAGATTCCCAGGAATGGCCAGCAGTTTTGAATATGATACAGAAGGGCAGGATAGATTTTTCTGGTGCTGTCACATTGAATACCCTCCTGGTTTTCTCCAGATTCACTCTGATGAGAAATACACTTGCAATCCATGTGGACTTTCCAATAAACACAGAATTACTAGCCTATGTCCTGAGTATCTACAAGTTTGTCTGCAGCCTGACATTTTGCAACTTTTTGCATTTATTCCTGAGCAGTATAGTATTTTCACTAGGTTCTGCATGCAATTTAAAGAACCAAATCTTTCTTCCTGACTCCCTGATATTAATTTAAATGCCTAAACAGAACTATCACTGATTTCAGCCAATAAGGGTCCTGTCCTAAAGTGTGAGTGATGACACTGTGGCCAACTCACTATATTCTCAGCAAAAGCAGTAAAAGACAACTGAGGGCAGCTCCTTAAACCTGAGCAGTCTGTGCTTAGTAGATGTGGGGCTTGCTTGATTAGCAGCTGGTCAATTTATGTTGCAAGACAGCTCATGATGCATAACATATATTATGCTTTTAATTATTGTCTCTCAGTTTTGACTTTGGGAAAGAGGACAGTTGTGTAAAAGGAAAAAAATACTCAATTTATTTGACACCCATCTTGTCTGATTATAGATACTATGGAAAGCCATCATGAACTCAATAAAGAGATATGGAAAGGTCCTCAGAATGCAAAATACCAAATTAATCTTACTAGAGCACTTATCTTTTTAATCATATAGTAAGATGACAAGGATAACAAGTGTTTTGCACTAAAAAAAGCAGTATTCAGAAAATTCCAGCAATATGTATGCTTATTCAGATATGCCAAATATTTGGTCCTTTTTTCACAAGGTGAGTTTATGTTTGATCAGATCAAGCATCCAATTTGCCCAGCAGCCACTCCTGATGGCATCCTAAAGTGGATTCCCAGGGAAGAGTGTGAGAAGAGTGTAATATAGAGCAGTAATTCCCCAGAATATTTTTGCAGCCTCCAGGGATTTGTAGCCAAGCAATACCTGAACCAGAAGCAGCATCTCTATCTTTAGTAGCCCTTGATGGTTTCTTCTTTTCATCCAAGGACTTTTTGCATCTGAGTGTTTTTATTGTCCACAACACCTTGTGGCAAGGATCTTGACAGCTTAACAATACAATATGAGGCAAAAGTACCATTTCTTGCCTATTTTGAAATTGCCAGTTCCTAATTTCACTTTATATATCCTACTTCTTTATATAATCCTTCACAGTAAAATCTTACCTTATGTATTCACCTCTGTGCCTGGGAAGATCATGGAACAGATCCTCTTAGAAGCTACGCTAAGGCACATGGAGGACAGGGAGGTGATTCGAGACAGCCAGCACAGCTTCACCAAGGGCAAGTCTTGCCTGACCAACCTAGTGGCCTTCTGTGATGGAGTGACTACATCTGTGGATAAGGGAACAGCTACAGATGTCATCTATCTGGACTTCCGTAAGGCCTTTGACACAGTCCCCCACAACATCTTTCTCTCTAAATTGGAGAGATACAGATTTGATGGGTGGACTGTTTGGTGGATAAGGAATTGGCTGGATGGTCACATTCAGAGGGTAGTGGTCAACGGCTCAATGTCCAGATGGAGATCAGTGACAAATGATGTCCCTCAGGGGTCCATATTGAGACCAGTACTGTTTAATATCTTCATCAGTGACATAAACAGTAGGATCAAGTGCACCCTCAGCAAGTTTGCAAATAACACCAAGCTGAGGGTGTTGGGATAGGCTGCCACCCAGAGTGACCTGGACAAGCTCAAGAAATGGGTTCATGTGAACCTCATGAGGTTCAACAAGTCCAAGTGCAAGGTCCTGCACCTGGGTCAGGGCAACCCCTGGTATCGATACAGGCTGGAGGATAAAACGACTGAGAGCAGCCCTGTGGAGAAGGACTTGGGGGTGCTGGTGGATGAAAAGCTGGACATGAGCCAGCAGTGTGCACTCGCAGCCCAGAAAGCCAACCGTGTCCTGGGCTGCATCAAAAGAAGTGTGGCCAGCAGGTCAAGGGAGGTGATTCTGCCCCTCTACTCCGCTCTGGTGAGACCCCACCTGGAGTTCTGCGTTCAGCTCTGGAGTCCTCACCACAGGAAAGACATGGACCTGCTGGAGCGGGTCCAGAGGAGGGACATGAAAATGATCAGAGGGATGGAACACCTCTCCCATGAGGAAAGGCTGAGAGAGTTGGGGTTGTTCAGCCTGGAGAAGAGAAGGCTCCAGGGACACCTTATTTCAATGCTTAAAGGGGGCTTATAAGAAAGATGGGGATAAACATTTTAGTAGGGCCTGTTGCAACAGGACAAGGGGTAGTGGTTTTAAACTAAAAGAGAGTCGATTTAGACTAGATATAAGGAAGAAATTTTTTACGATGAGGGTGGTGAAACATTGGCACAGGTTGCCCAGAGAGGTGGCAGATGCCCCATCCCTGGAAGTGTTCAAGGTCAGGTTGGATGGGGCTTTGGGCAACCTGATCTAGTTGAAGATGTCCCTGCTCATTGCAGGGGGGTTGGACTAGATGACCTTTAAAGGTCCCTTCCAACCCAAACTATTCTATGATTCTATGATTCTATTCAGAATAACTTAGTACTACCAGCAAACTAAGATACGTCAAGATTTTCCTCCTCTCATTTCCAGACCATTTATTAATATTGGGAACATAGCAGGCCACAGGACAAATCCCATGGAAACTTCACTGGTAACTTCCTTCCTCTGTGAAAACTGACCATTTATTCCTGACTTTCTTTTACCCTCTGACTTCTTAGATTCTTTAAAAGCTTTTGGTAAGTTATAAACCAAGTAGGCTATATCAACCATAATTCCTTTATCCACAAGCTTACTGGCTTCTCTAAAGAATGTTACTAGATTTGTGAGGCATGACCCCACGTTACAAATCCATGTTGATTCTCTGCCAACATACAATATTCATTCCTGTGTCCACTGGTTCTTCAGAACAAATTTTTACACAAAACAGGAACCCAGCTCCCAAGTTTCTCTAGAATTCTTGGGTGAATATCATATATTGCTGTTCATTATTATCAATTTCTTCTGTAATCACTTCTACCAAAAACAGCACAATGGAATCTAATAGCATCTTGGAAACAATGAGCTTTGAGTTCCCAAGTCCTTACACAGTCACAAGGTTATGATTATAGCCAGGTAACCAATAGCTAGGGTGAAACCTAACACAAATTAATGGGATTTGGTAAAACAGGTGCTCTTATCCCTGATGATCATGAAGAATCCAACAGGGTATTGACTTCTTCAAGCCTAATTTTCTACACTCAAAAGTTAAATCAATTCCAACCTAACCTGAAATGTAATTGTAGAACTAACCCCTACAGGAATCTGTGAACATGAAACATCAGCTGTTGATATCATCCTTCATCCTAAACTTTCAGGTCAAACCTTTTTCTTCCACAAACTTGAGATAAACCCCAACCATAACTCTACTTAATATGAGGGCAGTGAACTAATTCTTGCAGCTAAAACGCATTAAAGGCACTAGCTATATCATCACCAATAGTCTTTCTAAATCTCCACCCTTCCCACTCAGGTGAACAAACTCCCTAAGAAATCTGAATAACAGCATTTGCCTTTGATGATACTAACCTGCTTCCTATCCCTGAAGCCATTCCAGACCCAGTGACAAGCTAGGCTCAACGAGCATTTCCTTCTTAACTCTACTCCTGTTTTTAACCACAAACTGAAATCTAATCAGTTGACTGTTTCAATAAGAAAAATTGATTGAGATCCATTAGCAAACAACATTTTTTCTAATCTCTTTTGGTCCTAAATAATCCAACAGTGAGCTTGGCTGATGAAGCCTCTCTCTTTTACATCATAATGACACCCTAAACCTAAGCCTAAAATTTATTAATTCAAAGTGACCAATTTGTCTAGTAAATCTGAATATAAGGCATTTGTTCCCAGTTATGCAAACTCTCATCCCATCTCTGCCAGCCTTGCAGAATGCAAGAATAAAAAGGCTTTCTACCTTCTTTTCTGAAAACTCAATTCTAGCCCTAGCCCTAAAATTAACATGTACTGTAGAGAGAGGATGAATCTGTACTGGAATACCTAATATGAAGCATATGCTCCTGCCTACGCCATACTACTCTCTCTGACATGTTTTTTCCCAGTTTCCTAGCCTTATCCCAAACCTTTCTTAAGTGGAAGATGTGTCCAGGAATACTGAAAATAAAATATTTGCTTATGACTACACCAGCCACCTTCTGAACCCTTATAAATCCAGCAATAAATCAGATTTGATACAGCCTTCCTTTCCGAAACCCTAACCCCACCTTTCACCAATTCCTACAGAAAAATTAAAGATATTTATCCCCAGTGATAGTAGCATTCTTATTCTTGCCAGTCATATGGATCTGACATTAAAACAGGTTCTCAAGCCTTTTTTTTTTTTTTTCCCCAAATTTCAAATCTAACCATAAGGTTACCCATATGCAAGAGCCCTACAGGAAAAGCATTCCTTTTTCCATTCCTGATGGTCAGGCAAGTATCTCACTATAAGATGAGCTTTTCAAACCTTATTTTCAATTTTAATCCAAACCTACTGTTTGAAAATCAGTACTCCAGAATAAAGTTCAAGAATTGGTGAATTAATAAAGAGAAGTTAGAGAACAGTATTAAGGCACTGGGTAAGGCAAAGCTCTTGTTATTAGCACGTTGGCCAATGTTTATGACTAACCTTTAAACACTGAAATAGTGTTTAGCACTGGACAAGCCATAAATAAAGATAATGCTTGCCCCATGAAACTCACTATCTAAAAGAGAGTCTTGAAGGAGACAGGATACTGTAGAAGGCTTAAAAGAGGATACTAGAGATGTGATTTCATTGCAGGTCTGCCTTACTTACCCACTTGATTAAATAAATGTTGGGAGTAAAGAGAGTACTTGACTGATATTGCTAAGTACTAATGTGCCTTACAAAGATATGGTTTGAATGAGATAGCAGGATCTGGTATATCAAATTCAGAGGTTATTTTGCACTTGGAGCACTTGGTAGGCAATCCAAAGATGGGAAGGAGAGATAGAGTGGGATGTGAGAACCTCCATGTGTGTGCCTTTACTCATTAGATGGAAAAAAGGTACATTATATTCAGCAACAGATCTGTGGTTCTGGCACATATACAGCCAGATTCAGCTATGTTGCCACATCATTTGCCTTACACATCCCACAGTGATGACAGAAACAACTGACAGGGTGGCTATAAAAGACTGGTCAGTCTTTTAGTTTGACTGGATAATACCAAGTATCTCCGCTGCTAGCATCTGCCACCCCAGAAATAACTGTTTTTAAAGGGATTTCAAACAGCACTAAAGACTGCACTACACATTATCTGTAGGCAAAACTGCAAGCGAAATTTTGGAAATTTCTTGTTGAAACTATGGTTACCAGGATGCCATCTAACAATTACTCCAAGCTAACTCAGGTGGCAATTTAACTTTAAAATGTGGATGAATTACAGAGAAATATGTATATAACTAATGCTATCTTTGCATCAGCCTCTTTCTCTGTAGAATTAACATTTTTGCCCAAGATATGTGTGTGTGTTTTATCACACATACAATAATTTATAATACTAGAAAAACGTAAAGCCAGATTCAACTGGAAAGACAAAAATCCACCCAAACCACTTGCACTGAAACACTAACCATGCCCTGCAAGAATAGCTTCCATGGTCTTGTGTGGAGGGGAAGCAATTTATCACTGAATCCAGCCCTTAGGTATCTGAACACAACTTCACATTTCAGAAGTGAGCTCTGTGACTTTCTTTCACAGGTTAAAAATACTTGTTAAAACCATCTATACCGTTGCTAAGAGAAATGACACATTTGGCAAGAATATGTGAGTGATAGCTGGAGATTCTTGAAAATAAAGTAGATTTGGCTTACAGGTTGTTTTTTTTAATTTACTTCAGAATCTTTAGTAATAGTTACCAATAAAATGCAAAGCCTTATGCAACACAAATTCAGTATACACTCACCAAAGGGCTTCTATATCTTCTTCAGAATCTTCCTATGAAGCCCCATCAGCTGAGATAGGAATACAGATTTAGATCTAACTTTTTAAAACCTTTGCAGAAATGTAAAATAAATATCTTCCATTTCATATATGGATTTAAATACAGCTTTCCTCCCGCAATAGGAAACACCAAGCCAGATTCTCAGCTCTTCACAGCTCTCTCCGCCAGTGTGCCTTGCGCGTTAGTCATTCAGATTGCTCTTAACATACACTGGAATAAATGAGCTGGGATTTAGGTCTTATCAGGCTGTTGGTGGAAGAACATGACTAGAAACCAATTCCACAGGTTATGCATTTCTATGAAATCCTTAAGAAAATGAAAATTCTGTTTTTTCTGCACTGTTTGGAAGAGAAACATGATGTTACTGAAATACGCTGTGTGTTGTTAAATGGTACTATAGAAATATGCAGACAATGACTTGAGAGAAATGAAATTGTTACTTCAAAACTCTAAGCTCTGAAACAGTCAAGTTCTAAACCATTCCTTGACTAGAAGCACGTGACTATTCCCATCAGCTTCCCCTGGGTTTCCTCGATGGTTTATGAGCTGCCATTTGGACTAGATTATGGTCAAATACAGTACCCTGAAGCTCAAGAGCAGTCCTGTAACTGGGTTCTTAGCACTAACACCTCAGACAGCCCTTTGCATTCTTTAAGCACTATGTATTTTTTAAAAAGAAAATATTTTAAAAAAAGCCTTGATGTTGTTCTGTAAACATTGTTGTCAGAGCAAAACAGCTACAAAACTTTTAATAGAAAGAGTGGAGTATTGCTTTGGATTTTCACGCATTCAGATGCCAAACTTCTTTAAGAACCTGTGCATTAGTTGTAGACATGACCTGAGCTAACCCAAAGAAAGCCACAAGCATGTCTCCTTTCCCTATTGGCAGTTACTTTAATTGGCAGGTTCACAATGAGCACTTTTGTTTGCATCCTAAACATGCAGAGCACAATTAAAATGTTTAATACTTTCATCCTGAAAGTGTAGCAATTGATGTTTTTTTACAGGCCAAGTCATTACACATTTAAATAGCATCATTCAAACACTTAGGGAACTTGTTTCACAAGGACTCAAAATGCTCCCCATTTAAAATTATATGGATTTAGCTCAGTTTAAAAATAGACATTTTGTTTGTTTTCCATTCAGTTGCTCTACTATTTGGTGCTCTTTCCTTCCACATGTAGTCTCTGAGTATTTTACTACCCCCTACTGTATGGAAAGAAAACTGTGCAATACTTTGCTGTGGACTATATGCTGCTAAGAGCTCTTGAGAGCTCCCCATCAGCTGGAACACCAAGGGGATGGATTCAGAGTCATTGGAGCTACAGGACCCTGTTTGGGTTGTCACATGAAGCTCCTAGTGGCTATGGTGTGGATAACAGAGAACAAAGTTTTCTTGACAGCTCTGAGATAGTAGACTGTTACTGGAGTAGCATGGTTCCTGGGTTTGTATAGTGCATATCATCATGTTTCCAAAGCAACTAAAAGTGCTTTGCGAAGCAATGAGTCAGATCCTGGTTGTGCAGTAACCACACACAGGGATTTATGTTTTCAGGAACTATGTGTCCAAAAGCAGCATACTGTTATATAGGTCTCTGGCACTAAACGTGTTGGGTAGCCACTGAATCAGACTGAACACTTCTAAAGCCATGTGAGCAACATTTGGTGTACTACTGTGTACCAGCACAACCCACATAATATTTACTCACTTGGGCTGCTATGTGATGTGAAGAAACTCCCCACTCTCAACTCAGCTGAACCTCACTACCTCACTTGGTAAAGAGCATAACACTAAATTACCTACCACACTTGCACAAGAAAATGCACATTCCATATGCAGTTTGTAGGTCAAATAAAGCGCACACTCAAATCTCACTCACCCATCAGCAGCAGCCAAAGCTGATCATTTCTCTTCCATTTTCTTCACAAAGTGATTTGCCAGCAAATCTGCTTGTTCTTCTACCATCAGTTCCCTGTCCTGGAAGAAAAGGGATTTAAATTTGTGCTTAGTGGCATTTCCTCTCCCACTTCAGTTCACATTGGGTTAACGTGATGATCATGCTGGGTAAACCTATCTCAAACTGTGCATTCCCTGATGTCGAGGCTGGTTGGTGGCTGGTTCACCACAGCCCTGCCCTACCTGCGTTGCTGAGTAGCAAGGTGGTCTGCTCCCTGCACTCCCCAGCTATTTGTCCTAGCCACGCTGCCTGGGAGGTAAACCTGGCTTCTTCAGTGCTTCCAAATTCACTGAGACTCTCCCAGAACAGGTTTGGGGATTTTTAACATGTCTTGTTGAAAATACCACATACCTGTTTTCCCTTCTGATTTGGGATGCAAAATATAATAATCAGAAATTGCGAAATTGTCTATGAAAGAGGAAGTGCATTTCCCACACAACTATTTGCCATTGACTGCAAGGGCAGTTTGTACAGCTAGGCTGGTAGCCTTGAGAATAATATTTTAGGAATATTTTTCCCACATTAAACTACAGCACCCTTAAAAAACTGGGTTTTTAAAGGCAGTACAGGTTGGACTGTGACCTACTGTCAGGCTGGAATAAGGGTCATTTAATATGTGTATTCTCCAGCAGCAGAAAAGCTCCTAAATGGGAAGTCCCAGAGTTTCAATCCAATCCCTTGGTCCACTGGGGAAACGACCTGCTCCAAAACTTTGCTGGCACCAGTCATTTCCTGCTCGGTGCCAATGCTGATGCATGGGCCAGCATTTTGCAGTGATGGACAAAAAGTCTGCCAGGTCCTCAGCCCTGTTTGCAGTCTAACATTGCCTGTACAAGAGACCCAGTTCGCCTGTTCTTCCCTTCCACCTCTGTCAACAGGCTTAGGCAGAAACAGAATCACTGTTCAATCACTTGTTCCTTTGGGTGAGCATAGACCTCAGTCCTTAAATAATTTCTATTGCTTTGGCACAGTGCTCCTGTCTCTGAGTAAGCCACCACTCTACCGCTCTCTTTTCAGAACAAGCCATTTCTAAAGGGTACACAGCAGTACTGGCATGTGATTTCAACCACTGAAAGCAAAATGAGCTCAGCAGGTAGAGGCAGACACCAGTCCAAATTCCCTTTCAGTCTCTAAACCAGAACTGACAATCCTTGGATACTGGACCTTCTGATGACATCCAGCACTCGGTGATGCCAGCAGATGATAAAGGTGCAACAGGCAGAGGCTATGTAACATATACTATGAGAGAGATGGATTAGCCAGACAGTTTCATGCATTCAGCTCTTTGTAAATCTAGTCATATCCAGCACAATCTACTTCTCTAAATTTCTATTAACAATTCTTATAAGAAATAATGCATTTGCCCATATTTTGATCTGATGTCAAATACATTATTTGACAAATTCTTTTTTAATTTAATTTTAATTTTTTTCAGACTGTTCAGCTAGCTCTAATAATAAAACTGCCTTATTCTGTCTTCACTTCATTTAATTCACTTCCCATTTCAGGAAAAAAAAATCAAGACTAAACATCTACCAAATGTTATTCCTCTCCAACTGAATGTGACGGATAGTCTGAGGAGCACATAAAAATTAAACAAAAAGTGCATTGTTCCCTTCCAGATTTTTCAGCTGGTGTAAATCAGCATAGCTTCACTGATGCCAAGCTGCAGAGATGTACATCAATTGAGAATCTTGCCCTTCATCTTCAGAGAGAGATATTTTCCTTACAGTTTAGGTTCTCTGCTTTTCCAGGCTCATGAAAACTCCAGCCCGCTTTCCTGCCATGCTCTGCATATCACCATAAATTATCTCCATTTTCCTTAAGTTCATTACTGCTCCTAACCTGAGAAGAGGTCCTGTAGAGAAGGCACAGAACAGCTGTGACTGCTCAGCCACTCTGTCCCAGACTCTGTCTGGGAGAGATCCAGGCATTGTAATCTACTCCGCTCTGGTGAGACCCCACCTGGAGTTCTGCGTTCAGCTCTGGAGTCCTCACCACAGGAAAGACATGGACCTGCTGGAGCAGGTCCAGAGGAGGGACACAAAAATGATCATAGGGATGGAACACCTCTCCCATGAGGAAAGGCTGAGAGAGTTGGGGTTGTTCAGCCTGGAGAAGAGAAGGCTCCAGGGACACCTTATTGCAGCCTTCCAGTACTTAAAGGGAGCTTATAAGAAAGGTGGGGACAGACTTTTTAGCAGGGTCTGTTGCGATAGGACAATGGCTAATGGTTTTAAACTAAAAGAGGGTCGATTTAGACTAGATATAAGGAAGAAATTTTTTACAATGAGGGTGGTGAAACACTGGCACAGGTCGCCCAGAGAGGTGGCAGATGCCCCATCCCTGGAAGTGTTCAAGGTCAGGTTGGATGGGGCTTTGGGCAACCTGATCTAGTTGAAGATGTCCCTGCTCGTTGCAGGGGGGTTGGACTAGATGACCTTTAAAGGTCCCTTCCAACCCAAGCTATTCTATGATTCTATGATAACTACTCAGTGTTTCAGTTTCTGATTTGTGAAATACATCCTTAGCAAAGAGGAACATGGATAGCCTTTGTTCACCATTGCTTGTCAGTTGATCTGGTCCCAGGATGCTACAAAACCTATAAAATACACAGTATCAAAATGAATTAATTTTAATTAATTTAAAATGCAGTTTTCCATTCAATTTGATCCTTCTAGCCCCTTTATTTCCTCTCCCTGAAATCCAGAGGAGCCCACCTATGGCAGTGACCTGGTATCCTCTTCCTACCACCTGGGAAACTGCAAGTGTGAGAGGGAAGGAGCCCTTGCAAGGTTAAACCCCAGGACTACCAGGCTCGTAAAGCCCCTTGCTCAGGCTAGTCAGCCTCATACACAGGCAGAAAGGTCCCTACAGACCAGGCTCAGGAACACAGGTCTAGATCACCAGTTCACTTCTTCACTTCTCCAAAGCAGCTGGGAGGAAGCCAGCTCGTAATCATTCATCTCTGAAATGCTGCCTCCAGAATTTTTGCCCACACTTGCTGTAGCACTATTGGTTGTTTGTCTTCCTTCATCCTTCCCTGCCTCACTCCCCATGATCCTTTTCTGTCATTCCTTTCCCCCGTCTTCAACCACGGCCCCTCCCAAACTAGACTAATGAAAGCTTTGTTTTCATTATATAATCCCAGTGTATAATCAAATACATTTAAAAAATAACAAAACTGTGGAACTGACAAGACATGTGTCTACCATCACCCCATATCCAAACACTGAGGTTTGAGCTTGGCTCAGGCATCTCTAAAAATGCCAAATGCAGATTTCTACAAACACAGAGTAATGGATCCATGGCTGCTGTAAACAGAATAAAGGTGCATTGTTTAAAGTTGCCTAGCAAACACACACAGTAAATCATAGATGCCTTGAGAATCAAGCTGCAGACTTCAGGCTGACAAACACTTACGCACATGTGAGATGGTTTTGGCTGGGGTAGAGTTAATTTTCTTCATAGTAGCTAGTATAGGGCTATGTTTTGGATTTGTGCTGAAAATAGTGTTGATAACTCCGAGATGTTTTCGTTACTGCTGAGCAGCGCTTACACAGAGTCAAGGCCTTTTCTGCTTCTCACCCCACCCCACCAGAGAGAGAGCAGGCTGGGGGGGGCACAAAAGGTTGGGAGGGGACACAGCTGGGACAGCTGACCCCAACTGACCAAAGGGATAGTCCAGACCATATAACATCATGCTCAGCAATAAAATTAGGGAAGGTTGGCCAGGAGGCTGCTGCTCGAGGATCGGCTGGGCATCGGTCAGTTGGTGGTGAGCAATTGTTTTCATTTGCATCGCTGGCCTTTCTTGGGTTTTATTTCTCTCTCTTTGTTATTTTCCTTTTCATTACAATATTAGTATTGTTGTTATTATTATTCAATTATTAATCTGTTCTTATCTCGATCCACAAGCTTTCTTACTTTTACCCTTCCAATTCTCTTCCCCTGTCCCACTGAGGGGGGGAGCAAGTGAGCGGCTGTGTGGTGCTTAGTTGCCAGCTGGGGTTAAACCACAACAACATGCTTAACATTCATTTAAGTCAGAGTCCCACCTTCAAACAGGACACTCACAAGCTTAAAGATAAGTAGCAGCCCAAGCACTTGAAGGACAGAAGTCTCAGTCTTGTAAGCTCTTTTTGTACTGAAAACTAATCCACTTTTAGACCATAGATATCTCTGTAATAATTCAAATCAGACACTTCCAGACAGACTTCTTTTTTTGTTTTAATTGTTTTTGAGGGTAACATTAAAAACACATTAAGCTCCCCTGTAACTGAATTCAGCTGATTTGCTTAGGTCTACCAGTGCAAGTGAAAACAGAACAGAACCTAAAGGATCATCCAGTCTAGGTTACAGGAAAAAAACATATGTAAAATTGAGGATTTCTCACAGACAGTTTTGAAATGGAGGGTCAGCTTTATATGGCAAGCACTCAGCCCTGCTCCAGGATGCCTGGCCATGCACAAAACAAATCCCAAGTCACCTCTTGTCCTGAGGATCTGGCAGAGTTGGACAACAAAGCACACTGGCAGCCCCCAGGAAGCCTTTGGATGTCTTCACACCACAGTGACATAGCATCCCATTTAGGCATTAGCAGAAGCACAGAAGTTGCGTTCCCACCTGCAGAGGTGTCCAGCATATACGGAGCTCTGGCTTGGTGCAGCTGCATTGTTCATGGCAAGTGAGTTGGCAAGTTTGCAGCCAGCCAGACCATGTCTTCATCGGAGCAGAAGACTGAACTGTAGACATGTCAGGATGAGAAAAGACAATACAAAAGAAATGAATGGTGGTGATGGTGGTGGTGGGAAAATGAATAGAGAAATAAGGAAGCAAATGAATGGAGAATAGGAGAAGTTTAAAACATCAGATTTCTCCGATTTCTTAATTAGCACAATTCTCTTTGGGTTTGGGGTGTCACTGTTGAGTTTTTGTTCGGGTTTGGAGTTTTTTAAAATGTTGTTACATCTAAGTTTGTTTCCAGAACAATTTTCTATATGGTAATAAAACACTTCTGCATTGTTCATTCCTGAAAATGCTAACTTGATTTTTACAGAAGGAAGGGGACAGCAAGAAGTACAACTCTTATTTCACAATAAGTAAAAGTCTCCCGATGGGTCTCTGTTCATGATAATATACTATGGGAAAAAAAGGACTACAAACATATTACTAGCAGTATAATAAATAGCATGTGCAAAATGTACAGTATAGTAAATACACTGTAGGGACTACTTACAGAGTCTCATACACTCCATAACCATCATCAACCGTCTTCTGTGGTTTGGCACATCAAATATTTGCTATGTACTTTACCATTTTAAAAGCACTGCAGATCCTTGGCTGGACACCAAACAAATGCTGTACATTACTTTGTCAATTGTTGCCTTGTACATTCAACGTCTGACCTTACCTCCCCCTACAGTTCAATGTGTAGAAACGCCAATAAAATACATGGTGTTTATTTCCAGTGGCTTTTATTATTAAATGGGTCTGTCACACTGACAAACCAAAGGATTTCTCTTTAAGGGGAAGTCTCAGAGGAAATCTACACCATTAGGAGACAAGGACTTTGGAATTACATATGAGAATCGCTTCTGTTAAAGAACTGGTTTGAAAGTTGTGTAAGCACATACAGCTCCGTTATCTGAAGAATAATATAGTACTTTCTGCACTGCTGTGGAAGGGCAGACATACAAGTGATCCTTATGCATTCCTTAAATACATCACTGAGGAAAACCGTGCTACATACTAATTAGTAAATGTGACACTAATACATATACATACCCCAGACAGGGCCATCTGCACAGGTAAGGGGAGAGAGAGAAGAAATTGTAGGCAGGCAAGATGGGGACACTTATCCTTCCCAGAGGCTTGGCTGGGCCAGAACATCTCAGAAGCTGAATTCTAGAGCAGCTCCCAATACTAAAGGTGGATCGGTCCATCTCCCAGCAGGCTAGACAACCTGCAAGGGCTCATTCCTGTCTGCATCTGTCTCGTTGAAGGAATCAACACCATTATAAATTACAGAATACTATATCTTATTGAAGAATGAGTAGAGGAATAATTAAACAAATGAAAGGAGTCCAGATGAATGGAAATACAGATGCAAAAGACTGAGATCCTGCTTGTACATGGACTTAGAAACGAGACTGCTAACAAGGCTGCAAATTGTGGTATCATGCAGATGCTGGCAGAAGGAAGAGTGATTTCCAGCTTACTGAGTACAACCTAGATGTCAGGAGCAGTCCATCATGAGCAGGAACCAGATACTGAGATGATGTCAAGTGGCCCTGGCTCTGATCAGTAACAGGCAATTAGAAAATGTGCTGCAGGGTGATCATGGTTCCATCCACGTGTCTGACTTCTTATCAGCACAACTGTTATTTTCTTACCAGCTCTAAAAGACCTCCTCAGCTGGCCTGGCCTGGGTTCAAGCTGGAATCTGCAACAAGAAGATTCCTCGATGGCACAAACAAATCCCAAACTTTTCCATCCAAATTTCTTTTTAAGTAAATTTTCTGTAAATAATATAAATTTACAGAAGCTTAAGGAGGTGGTACAAAGAGGCATGTTTGAAATGAAAAAATACAGTCCAGGTTTTATTCTGAAAAATAATACCAGGAAATCAAAACACACACAGCATACATAAGGATGATATGAGAACTATGATTATTGCTATTATATGGCAGTCATAATGTCCCTAAAAAACCTTGTCAGTTCTCATGGATTTGAGTTCCTATGGAAACCACTTTTATTAAGTACTGTTTTTAAAAGAACATTGTTTAGCATATTCCAGTTCCTCCTAGGTCATTGAGGTTTTTTCTGAGATACATTAACATCTAGTAATAACAGCTCCTGTAGTTCAGCACATTTAGGATTTTGCACTTTCTTATGAAAGAGGGCACATCTAATCATTACAGTAGCAAAGCCTTTACCTCGCTATCCTGAAATGGTATCAGTGAAGAATACATCCTCTAGGGCATCTAGCTGTCTCTATCTGTACTCAATTTCAATCGTTCATCAGAAAGTTTATCCATAGCTAGTCACTTCTGGAGCATTCAAATTATCCCTATCCCATGTGACACAACCTCTTTCCTAAAGGTCGGTTGAAATGCAAAGTCTCCCCTTGCCTTCCCCTCAGACTGTATTTAGATCTGCACAGAGAACTGTATATTTGTTGAAATAACTCCTTGTAGAAATGTGGCCAACTCTATTTAAATAAAGATTGATACATATGCACCAAAGACTGACCCCAAGTCTTGGTTTCAGTTATTTAACTCAAGGGAAGTAGCCACACTATCACTCCTTTGTTAGCAGATTGATTACAAATGGACTCTTGCCAATGATAAACTGATCCAGTTTGAGGATGGATGTTGAGTCCAGACATTTCTTTCAGGAGACTGTTTTCTTCTGTGCCAGAAGCTGACCTTTCATCTCCAAAAAATATGTGAATGTCCTGAGTTCAGTGTTGCAAGGATAAGTTACAAATTCAGAACCAAATACTACCTGACACTGCAATGCATGACTGAAACTGGAAAAAAAAAAAAGAACAAAAAACAAAAAAACAGCTCAAATAATAGGTTTTGAGAAATAGAACTTGAAAGTCACCTGAAACCTTGTTAGTACTGAACCCTAATGATGGTCCATGTCTAATGAACGTTGTCTGCTATTTCACCTACGATTAAATATGTCTTAAGCATGTTACAGTGACTTCCACTTTCTTTTAAGAATGACTTCTCATTTCAGTGCCTCAATCTCAATAACTATTCAGCATTACTGTCAGCAGGAAGGTAGCCCTCAAACACTTACTAGCTTCTCTACAGTTCTTCTGCAGGCAATTTTCCAGAAAGGGTTTTGGCTCTCTAAAAGTCTACAGTCTTAGTTAAGAAGCAGCAAATATAACCAACAACATGAGACTGCAAAAAGTAAGACAAAGAAAACTTTGAAGACCACTAGATTTTGAGGTCCAAAAAGTCATCTGACTGTATAATACAGGCCACAGATTTTCATCCAGGTACTTTTGCACTGAGCCATATCATTTCTGTTTGAATAAAATATATCTTCCATAAAGGCATTTAGTCTTATTTAGAAATGTCAAGAGAGAGAGAATTCACTTCTCTCCTGGGTAGTTTGTTCCAGTGGTTTACGCCAATAACATTTCCAGAGCCTACAGAATGAAGAGATGTTTTCTGCACTTATATAATTCCAACCCTCATCTCTGCAGACATAAATTCATTGAAGTCAACAGACCTCAGTCATCACCGACTTAAGCCAAAAACTTTAAGTTCCATTGACTGACTTTACTTTTAATATCACAGAAAATTTTTTTCAAGCCAAGAACCCCCAAGATGTTTACTTATTTGACAGGGAAGAGGAAGATGTGTACCAATTTCTCACACTACACTGACTCTATTAGACAAGGACTGAAGAGGTTTGGGTGTGCACACAGCATGGCAAATGTGGATCTTCAAAAAATGACCCCAAAAGACATGGCCATACCTCACTGGCAAACAAACTCATGATGGGTCAGGTACAACTTGAAAAGAAAGTGAAACATTTGCTAAAGAACTGGATGATCTAGATGTGGAGGTTAGCACGGAACAAGGAACGTGGTGGATGGTTGTTCTCAGTGCAAGATCACCCTATTCCTCTGCTTTGAAAATCTCTTCCCATCAACCCACTTCTCTAGGTGAACTGATTTTGCATTGTCTTTCTTCAATATTTTCTTACTACCACTGTCTTCATTCATTACATTGTAAATATTGGTGTCACGGTCTCTTCAGATGTTTGCAATAAAGCTGTTGCAGTAAATGGATGTATGGGGTGGGTTCATCATAATCACAGTCAGCAGTACGCATTAGGCAACAACTCAGAGCTACTGCTACTGCAAGCACCTCCTGCCACAAAAACTGCTACAGCGGCAGTCAACTTCTGCTTGTCTTTCACAGCTGGCCTTCTGAAAACAAACGGAAATAGCACGGCTTCCCTGTAAAGAAGCCAAGAGTAACAGCCCTTCCCATCAGCCAAAAGCTTCAGTTCAGCTGAGAAGGGGAAGAGTTAAAGACTGTATGGTACTTGCAGGATATAAGAATGGGAGCACAGGGAAGCAAAGTCTCATGAGCAAGAACAGGTGGAACGAAGAAGAGGACTGGGGGGGAAATTAATCTAAAAACTTATGTAACAGGTAATGTCCTCTTCATCTAAGTTTGTCAGATCACCCCATAAAGTACCCTGTTGCAGGCTACAATGTTTTTCCTGCTAAATTATGTATATAACAGGGCAACAGCCCTTTGGGGTCTTTCTGGAGCACGGTACAACACTGCTAAAAAGTGTACTATGTCTGGGTTCATGGAGAAAATGAATAGGGAGACCAATACTGCAAACATAGGCTCCACCCTGTCTCCCATGGAAGTAATATTATTAGGCATTTCTTCTGGCACCTCATAAAACTGTTCTGCTGGGAATAGGCTGGGGAGAGCAACTTTTAACACCTTAGCTGCCACTCTACTGAGTACTTCTCACCGAAAATTCACAGAATCTCTTGCACTAGCTAAACTACACTTTCCCATTCTTGTCAAGGTCAAACCTTGAAAACTTTCATATTAGGACTGGTCTTTGTCTACACTTTGGTGTCAAGAGGAATAAGAGGAATACCCTGATGTTGAACGTAAAATCAGTACTTGAAACTCTAGAAATTTCCTTGCCATTTTGCCTTTAGACACAAGATGGCAGCAAGAAATTCATTTCAAGCATTTGCTCCCATTAACTCGGTGTTACCTGGCAGTAACTGTTAAGTATGGGGGGTCGGTTATTGCGACTATTTGATGGTAGTGTCCACAAACACTACCGCCCACACACTGTTCTCCTATCACCCATGACCCTGAACTCTGCTGTTAGCTCTAGTCATAACGACCAAGTACCTATTGTACTGGGTACGCAGCCATGCAAAAAATACATCTATGGAAAATGCAGGTATCTAAGATGTGCCAAGCATGCCCTTCTAGTGGCCATAAATCAGTAAAAAACTCATTCATTAAGTCTTGCTTTATTATGTAGCCTTTTCTTCCTATTCGTTTTGGTTTTTCTAGCACCTCTATTCTTTCCTAATGTGGTATTTTTTTCTTCCTCATAGTTTTACTCTGTAGAATCTACAGCCTTTAGTAGTCCCAAAAATTTCTTTCTTTTTTTTTTTAATTTACCCCACCCATGATGTTCTAGAATTCATCTGGTCCAAAGCACCAACGTTAGAGCTGTTCAAGGAAGACTTTGCAAGTTCCTAAATGTTCTTTGTCAGAACGATTTTCTGCCCTTTAAATTCAAGTGAAAAGTGGGGGTTTGTCATTACAGAGAAACTTTATCTAATTTTACCCTATGGATAAGTGAACAGTGGAAAAATTCAGATCTTTAGTCTACATCTCCAAACTTCATTAGTATTTGTGGAACATTCACAATTTTTGCTGATATGAGAAATAGCTCCAAGGATTCCTAAGACCAAAGCAGTGCTCTAAAATTAAAAGTTATGAACCAAGCTTGCCACCTACAAGCTACAACAGACTCAGATACTCTATGAATCAAAGCAGAACACATGTAATACACACAGGCCATAGTGCCTTATATGAGTTTGAAGGATAAAGCAAGCTAAGCAGGACCCAGAGCATACCCTCAGAGCTGGCAAGCTTCTGGAGCAATGCTCCTCATGTTGCAAGTAAGCCAGAGCTGTAACGACATCACTCCACCTAATGTTGAAGTAACATGACTAAAGCACACTGAGTAAAAAAAAATGTAAGAAACTATAACAAAGATACCCATATATAAATCTATTTTTATCCCTCCACCTCCTATATGGCTTAAACTTCCTGATAGGGAACACACAGATTTTAATTATATAGCCCTTAAAGTGATGTCTGTCTGTGTACTTTATTGCATATTTCCATTGGGTTTTTAAAATCATTTTCTTCAGGCTGTTACCAATTGATTTTTTCAAGTGTCTTGTTAAAACAAGACTGTTTAGGTCAGTCTGAAAATGGACATTTAATGCTTTAACATCTCAGAACAAATATTCTGCTTCATAGTAGCCAGACATTGCACTTGACATTACAAGGACACACAGCTATTATAACATCTTGTTTGGGACACATGCGATATACAAGTATACAGAAAATTTGGCCCTCTATCTAAAGCTTATTAGTGTTTTTCCCCTCAGAAATACATGTCTGTCTTCCAAAAAAAACATCTCACAAGATTAATGAATATTCTCTTTGTTAAAAACTTTCATATTCTCTGTTCAAGAGGAACAATTTCCAGCTAGTAATTAATCTGTACTATGGTTCAAGGACAGAATTATTTACTTACAATCATGGAATGCCGGAGATTGAAAACACATTTTCATCAGGATACTAACAATAATGAGAGGGGTGGTGAGGTTTGAAGAACTCAGGTGAAATTCTTAAAATAGCCACCAAAAAATGTGTTTGACTGTTTTCCCTTCTTAACATTGAAGTTTTCACTGCACTTCAGTACATCTGTCTCACCCTAAATAAACCTACAATGACCCCCCAAATTACCTTATTTGGTTGTTTGTTTGAAGCAGTCCCAATGTTCCCATTAATACTAAGAAAAGACGCAGCATCACATTATGTGTTTAAATGGAAATCTATTCTTCTTTTCCTCAGGAATATTTCTAGCATAACATTTTAGAGATCCTGCACTTACTCTTTTCTATTCACTAAGTCTGAAGAGCTTCTCATTTGACCTGCATCTGAATAGCCGAAGACTGAATTGCACTTATAACTTTTCCAGATAGCAATTCTTATTTTAAGACCATTTGTTTTTATCTGCTATATACAGCTTTCACTTTGGAAAGCAAACACTGCAGGAGCAAAAATCCCTCTCAGCAATCTAATTACAGCAAACAAATTCCTGAGGCCAAGAATTCACACCGCTATTGTCTTCCTGGCAGGACAGGCAGATGTTCTCATGACCTTAAACCTTTGCACCTTCTTCTGGTAAACTACAGGCAAAAGATGGGAGCACAGATGTCACTTTTATTTGTCATCATGGGAGACAAATCGTAGCAGTTCCAGTAAATTGCTGCCCAATTATGGGGAGACAGGTTTTTGATTAACCTCCTTAAGCTGCAGACCATGCAAGGAGAAGCACAGACCTGCTACAGGGATGCCTCACCCGGGATAACTCTCAGACAGTCAGTTTTCCACTGATGCAGCACAAAGCAGTGGGACCGAGGGGAAGAACCAGAGCCAAGAGGTTCAGCCAGTATCGCATCTGCTCGGAGAGCAGAAAGCTGTGTCAGACCTTTCCACATTCCCAACCAGTTCTGCACCTGGTACAAAGCCTTCCTCCACTGAAGTGAGCAGATCTGAATTGGAACAGGATGAAGCTATAAATTACATGATTTATAAGCTCAGCCCAATAATGTAAACTTGATAGCCTCTCTCCCTTCACACGTATTTTTAAACAAATTCACCTTGAATACGCTCTAATATTGTTTATATGTGCTTTCCATGAACACTCAAGCAATCATATGGTACAAATACTAAATATAATTGAGCTTCTGAACTGATGCACAAATATTCATAGGAACCATATTTTAAAACTACATGATGAATAACAGTGCCAGGCACTCAGAAGTTTATCCAATTTGGTAGCAGAAACTGTGTTTACTGTGCACCAGAAATTAACCAATTAGAGTTAAACTCCAGTTTCAAATTTATCTGAGACAATATTCCCAGGGAAATCATCAATATCAATCAATTTTAGAGTAATTTTCTGATTACAAAAATTGGTTAAATCTGAATAATGAATAATTCAAAGTAACTGCTTTGTTCTTATACTGAAGTAAAGTGAGAATCTACATTTATCAGATAAATTATTCATTGCAAAATTACTCATTCTGTTCTGCCAATACACATCACACAAACAGACTCAATTACTAGAATCATGGCTTGAGAAGAAACCTTGCCTGATCTTAACTTCCAGTTTCAGCAAAATTACTTAGTCAAACATAGGACCTCAACATAGAGGCTATCATTAGGATAATGTCACATATCAAAGAAAATAAATGTAGTCTGAAGAAACCATTTAACCTAACAATACATCTTAAAATAAAAACAATTAAGGCAGCTTAAAAAACCAAGTGATATGACACCATTGAAATAATGGGCTGTTCTGGACAGAAAAGAATATTATAAATTTTTGAAGGAGGAGATGTTTATTATAGAATATAAATATTGTAGGCACAACATTTTTGAAAACTGATATGAAATGTTGCAAGAAAGTAGGAGTCTCTAATTTGGATTGCAGTCTGAGACTGAGTTACTTTAAAAACTATGACAAAGAATCTTGTAATATTAACACTTTGAATTCCTTTGTCCTATCCAAATCCAGCTAGTGAATCAGATTCATCAGTACAGATGACCTGCAACAGAGCTGATATAACACTTTTTTGCTGGAAAAAAGCAATTTCAACCAACTCAGTGAATACAGAAACAAGCATTATTTTTCAAACCGTAAGACATCATTAAAGATTTATGATATTTTAAGCCAGAGTGAGCCCTTACTTATTTGGTGTCTGATACAACTCACAAATGTGGTTCATTTAATTTTGCCTAGACCTTTTTATATTCAAGGGATATAAAGACTGAGTTGCAGGCACAAAAGTAAAACACAAAGACCAAACAGGTAGTAATTTCAGAAAATGCAAGTTTTTCCTACCAGAAGATTTGACAATGAGATAATAATTGGAGAAACTATTATGGCCATGGAATGATTCACAAACATTTCATGTTTTCCTACAATCTCCAGCTCTTAAGAGTCCTGTGGTTACAAAAGAATAGGAAATTTCATTTAAAATAAAATAACTAAATCTCTAGCTTTCACAACTGTGAAACAAACCTCCCAACATGAAAAGAATGTGTTTTAAAGAATTAGAAACCAGAATGCAAGTACAATTAAAAAATAATATATTGTTAGGAGAAACACCCTCATATTTATATTGAGGCTAACTTGATTCATGATTTTTAAGGTCTGCTACACAGGTTGTTTCCAACTGACTAAGCAACTTTCATTTCATATACTATATCATTAATATAATATAGTATTTCTTGAAAGCCAATGTTTAACAGAAAGTAGAACACATACTAGACAGTGGCTTTATTTTCACTATAGTACAAATATTCTTCTCATTAAATTTTATTTGAGGAAGACATGACATAGAACAAAATTACCCAGCAGAGAGCACTGTCTAAAGTCCAAGTGCATTTGCACTGTGTTATTAATGCAGCTACTGTGGAAGTATTTTTCAATGCATCAGAAAAGCTTCATTAAAATGAGGAGCTTAAAAAAATACTACATATTACAGCATCGATCCATGATTGTATTTATATTAACAGCCCTATCCTGTTATTCAAACCCTTGCACAGCAATGCCTTACTCTACAAAATTACCACAAAAATTACTAGATATTTCTACAGAACTGGAAAATACTCTTGCACTATTGAAGTCAACGGCTGTTGATCCAGAAGCCTAAATGGAACCAGGGAAAGTAAGATTTTAAAAAAATTAGCAATTGATAGATCCCTCTGTATTAAACATATTTTAATATCATGCTTTTCTTGTGAAACTTTACTAAAATCTGAAACTTTGCTATTGCTACGGAAGAAATACAGTATCACCTCCATCTTACCTGATGTGACTAAATTAAATAAATAAGTAGATAGACAAATTAATTAATTAATTAATTAATGCTGAAATATTTCAAGCCAGCTCATACCGAGGAAAGTCCAGAGGCTTTTCTGACAAATATGTTAAGTCTAAGCATTTCAATCTACAGTGGCCATTTTAAAAATAAGTAGTTCAATTGCTAGGCTTGAAGGAACAGAAAATAGGCAACAAAAAACATCAGATGAAGAAAATGCAATTAAAAAAATATTGTAAACCTGCCAAAATTATATAGTCCTAATTGAATGAGCGCAGGAAAGATATTGTGACAGATACGCATGTGCTATTAGAAGCAACACACTTCATTTTGTACAAAGTGTTCCCTTGGCTTGTCAGTGTGTAAAGAACAAACACCAACCAGGAGTCTTATTCACCAGATAAGGAACTGTGTTATAGTTGAACTGGATTAACCGCTAACTGAAGAATTTGATCCAGGAAGCTGAAGATGCTTGGAAACCAGATGAGTCAAATGAGAAGAACAATTTTTAAATATTTTGGAATAATTATACTCAAAGAAAAAATAATAAACAAGGGTAAAGGTAAGGGAATAAACATAAAAATTACTGATATTCTCTCAAAAACAATTTCTTCACTAAGAAAGTGGAACATTATCTAGATATTATTGCTATAAGATAGGTATACAACTGTGTGGAAAAAAGTGACTGCCAATGCCTCATTTTCAAACTAGAAGAATATGCTTGAGAAGGTCTCAGCGCAGTTGAAGTTATTAATAACTCGGTGGAACAGGAAATAGTCCTAAAACCTGGACAAAGCACAGAAGTGAAAGAGACTGCAAGCAATTTGAAAGAGAAGATTCAAAGTAAGTGTGATAAATTAGCGGGGGGGGGGGGGGAAGGAATGAAATCATTTAGATGAAATTTTATAAAGTGCAAAGTTCTGCATTAGAGGAGGAACTCAAGTATACAGTATCAAAAAGGGAAGGCTGGAAAAGAAAAGACTGGGTAAATTGGATCACAGACTGAATATGAGTCAACTGCAGACGAAGGTTTCAAAACAGAATAATATAATTCTGTGTTTATTAAAAAGAAAGCTCTATATAAAACATGGAAGGAAATTATCCCACTCTACTAACGACCGGGAAAGCCTCAGCTACATCTATTTGTGTCTTTCATTTTTAAGAAAGATGTGGTAAACTGGAAAGAGTCCTGAGGAGAACAAAGAACAAGGGGAAATTTATAAAATGTGACCTATCTGGAAAAAACAGAAGACCGAAGACAGAATGATAAACATCAGCCAATGTTGACTTTAAAAATTTTAAAGTCATCACTTATCCTGTTTCCATCAAAGGATGGCAAGAAGTAATCAGCTTCATGTGTGACAGAAGACTTAGATTAGATGTTAGCAAAAGCCCTTCTAGCTGTTAAAATAAAGCTTGCACAGGGAGACAGGCCCCTTTAAGGTAGGTGCAAGAAGGCTGGTAGGGGAAGTAACCACAGCATTACTGTGTTACAAAGCAAAAATTTTCAGCTGAAAATGAAATAAGTAAAATGAATGCAATGGGGATAGGAGGAGGGAGATGCTGGCTCTCCAGCAAATAGTCTCTTTCACTCACAGCTTCAGTCTGCCATGTCAAATGCTCGTAGCCAATTTTCGTTGGTTAAAGTCAGTATAGCTGCAATGGCTTAAAGTTTTTCTTGGTCTGTACCATCAGGTGGCATCAGACCTTGTCCTTTGTCTATGAAATGGAAAGTGGGAAATGCTTTTAACAAGAGACAGCTGTGGACAACTTTGGATGATAGCCTTGCACCGATGGCCAATTCCCTTCCCTCTTAACAGAGTACGTTCCACAAGAGGCTGTGCTTCTACATCAGGGAGGTACCCTACTAGGTTTTTAACTGTCTCTGCTACAGCAGTGGTTACATCTAGCAATCTTCCTCCTGTCCTTCCATTACACAGACCATCCAGGTTTATGGTCAGTCTGGAGCAAGCAAATGCATCTGACAGGAAGATAACAGTAGCAGCAAAAGACATGCCAAAACTCACCAAATGAGGCATAAGGATGTTAAATCTGTAACCCTGCAGCTGCATGAGAAATATTTATTTGCCTCCATCTTGGTAATCTGGCCAAGCAGATCTGTTTGGATTTGTAAATAGTCTGGTTAAAATCAGCTGTTTTTCTTAGTAGCTGATTTTAAAGTTTCCTCTTGTGAGGAAATTTTCTTGTTGTTTTGCAGATAAAAATCAAATATATTTTGAAAAGATCGTCTACATCCATGGGGGCAGAATAATATTTTGACAGAGGAAATGCCAATGTTTCTCTGCTTCGTTCTCGGCCAAAGTCACTCATCAAGGTATGGGAGGTGGTGGGGGAAGGTCAGGCCTTTGGATTTACGTGCATTTTGGCTAAGTTTCTTCCTGGCTTGAGAAGATTATTTGGGAACTATTGGCTTCAATGAACGCAGATATTATCTACGATTCTCTTTGGGTAATCAGTTTGCTTAGTGCTCTTACCAATGCAGAAAACCATTTTTTTAAAGGGATAATGGTTGACAATCTGACCAGTGCTCATCTCTTTTTAATCTCCTGCTCTGGGCTACAGTCACAGCTGAAGTGTGTTATAACGAGCACACTGCGGTGCCGGCTGCTCTTTGGGTGACAGCAGCTGACTGGTCTGGTCCAGGATCTCCTCAGAAGTAAAGGCATTACCCAGTCTACGTACAGCAAGTAGTATCATCACGAGGTGATTCACCTTCTACACAAGAGCTATTGATGAGATTGCTTTTCATGTTGCTGCCTGACTCTCAGACTGCAGAGTACGATATTGGTCAGCTGCTCCTCAGCCTCAAACCTGAGGTGCTCCAGGGTGGCACCTGGCTCATTCTCCTTCTGACACATTACAGGATCTGAGTGCCCAAGCTGCTGGACTAGAAAAGCCTTACTCAAAAACTCAGCTGCCTGGTGTGCAGTCCCACCCTGCCCCAACACAAAACCTCTATCTGTCCCCATTTGACATAGTACGTTAGAGAGGATGAGAGGGTTTTTGTCAGATGCCTCACCAGATGCTGCCAGATGTTGTCCGACGCCTTGCCAGAGTTTGCCCTGCAGCTGCTGGGCTGTCACAGCTCCTTCTCTAACCTGTTCCTGACAGGGTGCAGCTACATTCCAGCCCTCTCTTGGAGCAGCTTCTCCAATTCCAGCCAAAGCAGAAGCCTTGAGTAACAGACAGTAAAACTTTGGGCATCGAAGTGCAACACAGGCACAACAGCAACAGACAAAACAGACTGACAATTTCTTAAAGCATTCCACCTAAGAGCAGGAAATGACTATAAAAAAGCACTGAAGCACTGCATCAGCAAAAGGTTCAGAGATAAAATAAACACTGTAAACATAATACAGCCTTTCATAGTAGGAGAAAGACTGAGGGAGGAGGAACAGTACAGCCTTTGCTGTTTTGACTGGCATCACTGCTTGTCTCGCTCTGACAGGTTGCCAGGTTAAGATTTTGTTTTGAATCAGTCACTTCCCTTTGAACAGTGGCAACTGTTACCATTGTTACCCTGTTACACTGAATATAAAACAAAATTTCCACCAGCAGCTTTCCTACCATATGTTTATTCTAGGAGGCAGCAGGCATCTAGGATTTGGTAGCAATCACAGTGAGGAAACATTTGCAGGACCTATCTCAACAAAATAATTACCTCAATCACAGTAATATCATACAGAAGAAGACACTGAATTCACAACTGTTGTCCATGAGATCTAACCTAAGAAATGTAGTAACGTCAGGATTTTTTTTCTCTTTAATTGAAGGGTTATTATTTCAAGAATCATCCCTCTAAAGCATACACATGAAGTATTAGTCCCAAAACTGTTGAGCATGTTTTAACTACAAAATCATTTAACAGATTTTCTCGAAACATTTTCTGCTTTTTCTCCTCAATAAATCTAGCCACATCCTGGTGAAAGCAATTTCACATAGAAAAGTGATATGAGGGGCTTAAAACAGGGTTTCATAAGTTTTTCATATTAGCACAGCTTTAATTATGAAGATATTTTTTAATGCCTCCAAAACTATCATGATTTCCTAATTACTTATGGAAAACATTTTATAATATGACTCCTATTTACTTACAATGTAGTTTTTTCTTCCTAATCCTTTAGATATGAAGAGCTAGCTATATTAAAATCAA
Organism: Buteo buteo; assembly: GCF_964188355.1. Classification (NCBI taxonomy): domain Eukaryota; kingdom Metazoa; phylum Chordata; class Aves; order Accipitriformes; family Accipitridae; genus Buteo; species Buteo buteo. Next base: position 13,432,001 of record NC_134176.1, on the reverse strand, counting down.
TGAAATCTCTCTTTAAGAACACCTTTACCGCTAACTCATATTATCACTACAGTGCTTACTAGTTCAATAAAGTAGTTCAATAAATAATGAGTGCTCCCTCTTTGCCTGAATTCCTAGAATGAATGCCAAATTTCCTGTGGGCTCTCACTCCTAAACAAATTTACTTAAATATTTGGTGAGATAGCTAGAAGTTACTAGAAGTGGTTGAGAATACACTACCCATATGGTCTCCTGGACTTAAAAAAGCTGAAGTCTGATGTAATGTTACAGGCATCGGATGATAGTTTATTAATAACAGCTTGTATTTTTGAAAGAACCTAGAAGAGTTAGACTCCCAAATCCAACTGCCCTTTAAAGGGAAATTGTTGCTAAATCCCATAGGTTCTTTTGAAATCCCAGACATCATTAAAAAGTAGGAGAGGAGAAAGATACATCATTTTGACCTTAAAAGGAATCTACTGTCAATAATGCCAGCTGCTTGATATTGAATGAATTAGGTATTTTTTTCTATGAATGAGAATGAGTGGTCTTCTCCAATCCTAGAATTTAGCTAACATTCACATTCACCTTCTTGTAGGTAAAATAAACTTATATCAAAGTACTATATTTTGTTTATTAATTACTCTGCAGGTAGTTAGATAATAACCTTTGACTTGTTTAGCTGCATTTCATTTTTTGAACATTAACAGGAACAGTTTACATGTGTGAGATTCGTGTCATGCTGAGACAACTTTTACAAGATTAAGAGACCAGAATGTGAAGAAAGCAGAGCTTTTATAAGGTAAGACAAACAAGGCAAGGACAGGGGAGTTGAGCCTTGCATGAAATACAGATGTAAGGTATCATTGCAAAAATAAATATACAAGAAAAAAAACAAAAGTGTAATCAGCCAAAAATCATTGTTACGGCAACAGATCTGCCCCAGTAGGGTTTACCTTCCTTGTTTTAACAAGTGATTGCTCATTTCTCAGTGCCAAGCAATTTCTCTAGGCATGGAACTTGTTGCCTTCAGTGTTACAGCTGGAGGGAACTAGCTATTAAGAAAAATGACTAGTAACAGATTAAAAAATAAATGCAAAGATTGTATCAGAAAGGGCCCAGTTTCCACTTTTCATGGAAAACAATACAAGACAGGAACTCTTTTTTCCCTATTTACCTCCCCTCCTCTCTACCTATTTGTTTTCAAGCTCTCGGCATACATCAGCAAAAGCAGCACAGAAAAAAATAAGAGGAGGCAAGAGAGGGAGAACACGTAATAGATGTTAAGATATGCACAGAAAAGAAAAACACACAAGTGAAAACCACACAAATTATATTCAAGGTTTTTGAGTTGCTTTGTTTTATTGACTTCTGCTGAAGACTAACAAGCTTTTCATTATATCACATTATGTGTAATTAAAGTGTGTTACATTTGCAGATTCTGAACAACTGATGTGGTGAAGTAAGTTGTTGGAAAATAGGTATAAAGACATTTGGACTGAAGTATTGTATCTTTCTCTTAATAATGTTCAGTTAAATAAAACCTGACAGCTTCCTTATTAAAACTATGAAGTGATGTAGGACATCCTGCCTCAAGAACTCCTCAAATGTAAAATAAACAGTACGTAAAGAGGACACACTTCGCTCTCTCAACAAAATGTTCCCATCTTTTGGCTGAAACAAAGAAGCTGTATAAAGTTAGCTACATGTCCCAATAATCAAGGGAAGGAATTGGAAAATAACCCTGCCAATTGAAACTGCAGGAGTTCTTCTGGCCAATGTAGTGTCAACATGGTGTCACTTTGGCCAACGAAGTGGCTATTGGAACAACAACAAAAAAAATGTAGAGTTGTCAAAAGTGCCCATTAATAGATAAAGAATCAGCATCAATTATACACCTGTATTTGCCAAAATGCCACATGCAAATGTCTGAGGGCAAGTGGATGGGAAGAAAAACAAAAAAAAACAAACCAGTGGAAAATGTCCAGTCACCACTTTTTTCACAGAAAGAAGTCCAAGAGGAATTTTATGTCCTCCAGTGCTCTGGAGGTCAAAACTTCCAAATATACGTGAAGTAAAAATCTGTGCAAATGTCATCCATGATATGAACTCAGCTTGGATCTGTACTGGCAATTTGCACATAAGGAAATCTAATCTCTGTGTTCAGTGGTAACAGTTGCAGTTGCAAATGTGAGCAGAAGTTTTTGTATGAACAAACCAATCATTAAAGACAGACGGTCAAAAGTGATCATAACGTGCCAGAATCTTCTGTTGCCAAATTCTTCTAAAAGTTGATAACCCACTGCTAACACTGGGAGAGAAGTAACTTCTATTGAAGCCAGCAAGCCTTCTTGCAACTACTTAACTGGAGGGCTGCCATCCAAATATTCCAGATAGTTGGGATGGTAGAAGTCTCTGGAGACTTGCCTGGATTTAGGGGATGAAACTAAACATGACTTTAATATTTTATTTCAAATTTATTCCTGCTTTGGTGGACTCCCTATACCTATCCAAGCCCCTTAAATGAAATGGAAAATTGTTGACTAAGTCAGAAGACATCTGGCAGACTTAACGGAATGCACTGATGGTGTTCAATGACATCTGCTCCGCAGAGAAGCATTACCTAGGTCTGTTCAGAATAAGCCAGCTGTTCAATCATCTGGAATGAGCAGGCAGAGGTGTCTGAAGAAATCAGAAATAGAACAAAGACATATTGCCCTCAGGTGAATTGAAAATGGCCTTTCCTGGCAAAAAGCCAGGCACCCAAAGAAAAAGGATTGCCAGCTGAAGATTGTATGTCTCTCTAAAAGTATTTCCGTAGGGGTATTTCTTTGGATCAGGATGATGGGAAGGAGAATATTTGTCAGCATAAACTCTACATCCACAAGCAGTTTTCTGAGAAGTGGCAGCAAAAATGGCTTTGTGGCTTGCATGAGATTTACATTGAATAACTCTGCTGCCAATCAAGATTCTTGACTTTGTACACTCTTTACAGGGGCTGTTTCTTGAACTGGAGGGAATCAGTTGTTTACATCCTTTTATGGTAAATGATAATATTTCTACAAATAATTTAACCTCTTGCCACAGAAAAAAAAAAAAGTCATTGTTATGATCCAGGCCTGCCAAATACTCTAAATAAAATAATATAATAAAATAAATATACAAGAAAGCGTTCAGAGAAAATGGCCACTTAAAATGGTCTTATCTGAGTACCTGAGGGACTGATTTTGTAAAATTCAAACTGGCATAACCATTCAGAATAGCTTTAAACTAAGAGGCCTAGGAAAGAAGACTGGAAAAGAGCCATGTTCAACTCTCAAAACCTGATTTTATTACACAGGCAAAAGAAAAGCAGTTTGAAGGGTTCAGTAAAAAGAAAGGGAAAAAAAATCAGCAGAAGCAGCAAAGAGAAAAGTATAAGCAGAGAATATAGGAGTAGTCATGGAGACAGTTCAGTTACTGAAGGGATTACACATGATCAAGTTGAAGCGGGTGGGGTAACAGAAAGGCAACTTAGCTGTTTGGAAACCAGTGAAAGGTGGCAAGGTTACAAACTAGAGGAAGTGGAACTAATAGAGCGGGGCATGAAATCAGATAGTACAGCCATAACAAGACATGGTGGAGTGTCAGTCATGATTGGAACGTGGATATTGAAATACATGATACTCTTCTAAAAGCTAGAAATAAAATCAGGAGTAGAATACTGCCATAGTTTAATAAAGACCACTTCTGCAAGTAAAAATTTGCAATAACATGGATGAAACTGAAGCTTTTAAGGTCAAAATTAATTTGAATGAAGGGCTGCAAAATGAACTAGGGTCAGAAGTTTGCCATTGCCTCACACAGGTCAAAATTGAACCTGGATGAGGATGTCATTAATATTTTGTTGGAGAGAAAATGGCTATCAGAAATTGTATCATTGTGTAGACACATAAATTTCCCAGACACAGACTGGAAAAAACATGCTACCAAATATGGTAGGACCCATTTATTCCTGAATGTGATAGCCAAAATATTTCTTCACCAAATGTACTGTGACTAATAAGTACCATTATAAAAAAGGTTCTGGTCAGCTGGAAATGACAGATCAAGCAAAAGACCTGGGCATAGAACTTAATCACAAGATTACTGAGTCACCAGTACAATGATAAAGTGCAATGTGATAATAGCCTGCAGCTAAGGCAAAATATTTCCGATAGAAATAGGGACATATTATTATCATTATATAAGGTAACAATAAACTGCAGACAGTGCTCTGTGTTATGTTGTGTGCAAAGATGAACTCTGACCAAAACAGGTAGAAAGAAGGACTAGTCATCCTTGTAGGGAACTAAGGGTCCACTTTGGGAGGAGAGACAAAAATGGGAGCACAGACAAAATGTGGTTGCTCTCTGTGAATTGTGGGAGCACGAGGTAAGAACTGAAGGACTAAATAGAGGGTCATGTTAGGAGAGGCATAAAGTGGCCTGAATTAATTTAGGAAAGAAAAAAGGACAAGATTCCTTACAATCAGCTGTGTAAAGTCTTCCTGAAAGAAGTGCAGGAGCAAAAGTTAATTGATTGGCTAATGATGTAGGATAGTGAAGTTAGGAATGGGATTACATGGTGAAGTTCATCCTTAGTGCAGACAACAAGAGATAATGATCCAGTAAAACCCTTCCCTTCTTCAATGTCCACATATAATCATTAAACATGTCTAAGATGCAGCTTTTCATCAAGAGATATCAAACTACTCACACAGGACAATTAATATAAGTGAAATTTAGCATATACTTAATGCTTAGTTCTCTGCACACTCTACAAAGCTTTACTGATTTGTATCAGTGTAAGACATTGTTTAATATGTTCGGGTTTTTAATTATTTGCCCGTATTTCATAAGATTCACAAGACCTACACTACAGAAAATGTGGGAATATGAACCAAATCTATGTAGCACCAAATAGGATCGAATAGCACAGGCTTTTCACAATGCAAATTACGTTTCTTCAGTCCATTCTTTCTTTCTTTTTCCCATCCTCTGTTTAAAACATGAACATTAAATAAAACAAAAGGGTCACATTTAGAAAGTAGAGATGAAAATGGGTGTTTGCTTTAACATATATAGTTTAGGCTATGTTCAAAAGGTAATAGAAAGCTACCTATGTGCTTCTTTCTCCTCTGTCTCAAAGCCAAGTCCAATACTGTATGCAACTCTGTGTGTGGGTAAAGTTTTCTTTTAGATCATATTGTGACAAAACATTACAAAGTTTAAAAACGCTAAAGACTTCTTTGTGTTATCTACGGTGGACCTGTGGAATGTACCGCTGCTAGTGGTCACTGAGTCAGTGGACTTTTAAAATGAATGACTCATTTTATGACCACTAATTATTTTTGTAGCTATGCAAGATAGAACAATGAATTCAGCATCAAAATTGCATTTTCCAGGAAATAAGTTATCTGTTTGTGAGTATGGGGTCAGAAAGGAATTTATTCTCCATTTCAGCTTCATTTTGCCAGATGAGCTTGGGGATATTTCAGCTTTCCCTGACTGTAAGGGTAGTAGCTGTTACTGTACCAGGACAAGAGATGAGATATGGATTGAGGCTCCAGTGTGATATAGTTCTCTTCCCTTCCACATGGAATATAAGTCTTCCTTTATACTCCATATATGAGGAGTAAAATCAGCAAACCATGACATAACCATAAGAAAACTGAGGCTCAAGTTCATAGAGAAATAGGAAAGATATTCTCTAAAATTCAAGTAGCTATTTGTATAATATTTTCATCAGTAATATACAAAATTATATAAGCTAATGAAATTTCACACCTAGTGTCAGAATTTCAATGCTGGCCTCTATGCCCTTCTCACCTCAGTTAAACTCAACATTGTTATCTTGACACAAACTTCCTCTCCAGCCTACACAAAAAATAGCTTGAGCATTCTAGGTAATGAAGGGAGTTACAAAGCTTGTGTAACTCATTCAGAAAGAGTTAATATGGAGCTTGCACATTACATGTGTATTTCTGCATTTATACTAAGTAGGTGCATGTGAGATACACGGTTGGATAGGAATGAAGGAGGAAGGAAAAAAGATGCATAAATTGATTACACTTTCCACTTCCAGGTATCTACACTTTTAAGGTCCACTCCTGAGACTTTAAGTATCTGTAAACCACACCTCTCAAACCACATACAGAGCTACAACTACCATACTTAACTTCAGACTGCACTTTGAAGTACATAAAATCACAAAGACAACAACCAGAGGGCACTTACAACTTTCCCTGAAAAATCAAGCTTTGGGCATTCAGGCTGCTTCTCAATGTGCTCATGGAAAAGTATAAGAAGTTTAGAAGATAAGTCACAGGAAATGTACTCAACAGCATTCTTCCCCATTTTGCCAGAAGATGAATATATCAGACCCCTGCTGCCAAGGACAGTTTTGGTCTATCTGCCTGCGTTGGGCTCATCAGGAAACATTTTGTACTGTTTTCATCTGGCAGGGCTTCTAAGACAATGTGGAGGACTTTATAAAATCAGACCCACCAAAATCAAAATACATAACCTATCTGACTAGACACTAAGCTTGTTTTCATGATTACAGCAAGTCTGCTGTGATACAAGTCCTAATATTTTGAGACATGTGCTTGTATTGTAACAAGTGATTTAAAGCATTTTCAAACTGGAATCATGGGTAGACTGCTTGTAGTACAGCTGTCCATCTGGAAATTTCAGATTTTGTTTATCTATTTTCACAGGAATTTTGACACATCAAATACTTGGGGTTGCAGAAAATGACAATGTGCATTTTGACTACATACTATCTAGGTAAACACTTGTCAAATGAGGAATACTGAAATAAAAACAAGCTTTTGTGTGTGTCACTCCACAAGTTACAGTCTTTCTGGCTACTGGACCAGATTTTAGTTACTGCTCCAATACTGTTTGATAAGAAAGGCAGCACTCTGAAGATTGCCAGTCCTATAGCATGAAGAGTTGCATTTTGAATGGCATTATATGTGTATAACAATAATAATCTTTCTAGCTTATCCAAAAATAGAAAGAGCAACTGTTGAGGCCTCTTCGCTGGTAGTCATCACATTGGACCAGGCTCACTGTGAAATGATTCAAGCAAAGTGTTTGAAAAGAGATATATTTTGGTTGGATACTGGAAAATTTAGTAGAATCGAATTTGTCCTAGCTGGAGGTATGGGCTAAGAAGAAAGCCTTTAGACATCTACAGACACTGGGTTTGGCTTAGGAGTCAGGGCTCAAGTTGAGAAAAGAGTGAGTTCTCATGAAATACGCACCCAAACAACTGGAACTCCTTTGGGACCAGCTGTTCCCACCATCTTAGATTTACACAAGACATACTAAAGAACCAAAGAGGAATTTAAAAGCAACCAAAAGCCAGAACAGTAGGAGAAGCTTTGGATCCCAACCTGCCTGAACTTGGAAAGGCTTCACACACTCTACTTTTCAGCTTGAGCCCATCTGCACTTTTAAGTGTGCTTGTCAATTTAAATTAGACCTTTACAAGTAAAAATAAAAAATTATTTTACCACTAACTCTTGAAGTGTTATCTTAACAGCTGGGTAAAACATTTGCACGGAAATTCAGACCCATTCAAGTGGGCCCTGCATTCCAGGCTCCAGAGGTTTATGAACCCCAGCCCATTCAAATGAAATCTGCAATGCAGTTGTCCATAAACACAAGCAGCTCCAAAATCTCTCTCCTCAGCCAACCTCTCTTACTCAATACATGCAAATTCCCCTTCTTCTGCCTTCTCTAATCCTCTCAAGCACTTCATGCTTCCCAAAGTCAACTAATGTAGATGGAGACCTGAAATGTAGCAGAGATGGAGGACAAGATAAAAGTGTTGGTCTGATACCCTTCCAAGCCCTGAAGAACAAGCCTAAAGGTTCATTTACCCTGTGGAAACTAAAGATTTTCAAGATTAAAACAACCATAACCAACAGCCTACACCAACCATGGATAAGTAAGGAAGGGCCTTCAAATGTATTTATTTTCAGGTGCATAAAATGTATGCATTACAATTTTCTGAAAACTTTGCAAAACACATGACACCACGATAAGCAGCCATCAGAATATGACCAGGACAATGAAAGGAATTTTATTTGCATTACATTTGAATCTTTCCTTACAGAGGATAAACAAAAAATTTTCACTTTCAGTCAATCTGAAATATTTTTTTAATTTTTTAGTTCAGCAAGTAAGCTGAACAATTAATTATTCATAAAGACCTAATGGCAAAGTTTTCACTGGAAAGAAGAGGCTGGAACTCTCTACCAAGTACAAATAAAGTCTTATTTGTTTATTTAAATTCACATGAAAATTCAGTAAGTGACTAAGTTCAAGTAGATACATAGAAGAAAAGAACTGAGACTAACTTCTGACTTTCTATGTTTTCGGAAGTGTGATTCTCCCTATATGTGACATTCACACATATATTCCAGCTCACATATATCACATATCATATTGCACGTGCATATCAGGTTGCCTATATGTCCTATAACCTATGCATCACCTTACAACCCTACCTGAACCCTCTCTGGTCCTATAAGGATCAGGTCACACAGGAATGAAAGTGTAAATGAAGTTATGAATTTTATGTTAAGTATTACTGCTGAAAGACCTGCCAGAAATTATGCTGTGCATTCTACCCCATACAAATATCTGTCAAAAAGGCTAGAAGTACCCACTAAAACAGATCCTTCCTATGCATTAAACTTCATCTTCAAGCACACCATGCAACCTGGCTTAGTGGCAAATGCATATCAGCTACTATGCAATGAGGCTGAAATAATAAAACTATAGACCACAAAACATGAAGCAGACATTTGTTTTCTACTTCAAGATATTCAACAGCTGTGTTTATTCAGAGATTTTTTTTTAAGTTAGGAAATAAGACATACTGTCTTTCATATAACAGGAGTAAGAATGCTTTTATATTCATTTTCTGAAGCCATTAGTTTCTGTCTTAGCCACTGTCAAGAGGGTACTTAGAACAACTGCTGAAAGACCTTATCTGTGACAGTAATTGGCAAACCCAGATTTCTCAGTTAAACTTATAGAAACATTTTTAAGGACTTTGGCACCCAACTATTGCAGCATTTGAAATGCCACCTGCAATGGAGGAGTCCAGCATTTCTGATAGCTTTTTCACAGGCCAGAGTTATCTTACTGCAGATGAAGAGCTGCCCTTCCAAGATGCTCTGGTTGTTCCACACAGCTCTGGATGTCCATGCCAGCCATGGACCCATCCTAACAAATCCTCTGAGGATTTCCCCTATGCAGATAGTACCAGCAAGTCGCATAGCTCCTTTTGTGACTAATGCTCCATCTGACATGATGGCTAAGGGATGGCATTCCTCATGCTACAAGAATTTATTGGTGCTCAGCCAAGCATAAAGTAGACATTTTTCATCTTGTTTTATATTATACTGCCACCCACCAACACCAACTTTCAGCCTTCTCTTAAGTCTGTGGGCTTCTCCATTTTTTTATTTGTTCACTGTAGCCTGATGGCAGGCAAATTTTACTAAAACATAACAGAATAATCTTTTTCCTGTCTAATGATTGGCACTGAGAGGAACTTTTAAGTACTGGAAACGCTTAAGGTCTTCTTCATAAAGCTGATGAGCTTCTCAGCATTCTACAGACATTTTTGTAAAATTACCTAGGCAAAAGTGATCCTAGCCAAAACCAAGATTTATTAAAAACAGAGAAAATGGAATTCAAAGAAACAGTTTCCTGAATAGCAGTGAACTTAACACTTCAGTGAACCAGGATTTCTGTGATGGCACATGGTAGTGGTGGGGTCAGACACGTAACTTCAGGTAGTTCCCAAAATAAGGGTACCTAATACATATGTCACACTGTTCATATGTTTCACCCTCACCTGAATACACATTCAAGTATATACCTTCCTAGTAAAATACCACAGTCCCAAAATTCTTGCTGTTTATTCCAAATACTTTTTATGATACATACACTAAAGTAAAACACAGTATCAGATTCCAGAAGAGCATATCCCTCAGGATAGCCTCATATTGCAACATCGACGCAATGCAGATAGTTAAATTACTTTGTGCTCTGTCTTTAAACTTAATGAATCATTAATAGTAACCAAAAAAATAGTGAATTTACATTGCTGCAGACATCACCAGAGCAACTGACATAAATGTTGGGAAAAAAGTGACAAGCTTTCATCATGTGAGAGTTTCTGTTACTTTCCAGTTCTATCATTTCTCCTAGAAAAAGGCATTACCTCTCTATACAAAATTTTGCCCTACCTTTGTTTACTTAAATACCTCAGAGACATCTAAAGTTCAAAATATCTGCTATATATATGCTCATTAGCTTTTCCTACTGTTAGTGCCATGTATAGATAAAAGAGAAGGAAAGATTAAATTGTCACTAACCTTGCTAACCACACCAAAGACTGTATGCAATGGAAATGTTCAGAGATCCTGACTTTACAGCACAGGAAGATTTTCAAGGCCATGTCTTGTAGGGTCACTGTTGCTGAGCTAAGCCAGCTCTGTGTCATCTCCCTGATATTTCCTCAATTGAATGACGTCTGCCCACAGCAGGAAAGAGAAGGTCAACGTCCACTACTGGCAGACGTGCTGGAGAATGGCTGGATTTTTAAGAAAGACAGGCCATGTTCAGTTTCCAATGGGAAGTTAGAGAATAAGCTGTTTCTGGCCTCAACATTTCTTAGACTGTGGGAAAGAGCAAGGAAATCTATACAATAGTATACATTTTCATGGTAAATGAAATAAAGTTATACAGTTTAAAATATTGTTCTCAAGTATTCCTCAGGTAATCATTGCCTCCATATGTTTAAATACACATATTTATTGAATTCTAGATCATTTGCTGTAAATGCTTTCATCAAAATGACTCAACCATAACTATTTTCACTGGAGTTAGGCACAGGCTGCATAGTTTCCAATCCAGTCTTATTCTTTGTCATCTTTCTTATTCTTAGCTCTGAAATTAAGGCCTTATGTTTTAATAAGTGAAGAAGATACAAGATCCACTACTTCCACAATCCAATAATTATTTTTTTTTAGGTATAGTGACACTGGGCTGAGTCTTTGTTTACAGAATGGTTAACGTTTCTACTTATTAAAAGAGATCAAATATATACTGAACTCCACTTTATCCATTGCAGAAATCAGCTTCAGAGTTTTGTTATGAAGCTGTAAAACACAGCACCAAGTAGAACCACAGATTCCAAAACTCTGTCAGAGAACCCCTTGGGCACTTCAAGAGAGATTAAATCTACAGATTATTCAGGACAAAATAACTTGGCTTGCTTTTTGGCACCAGAAAAAAAAATACCACCATTTCTAAGACCTCAGTTTCAGTTTGCTCCTGATTTCCCAAACATCTCAAATTCTCACTGCTGGAATTCCTCACAACTGAATTCCTTCCAGTTTTTGTTGAAGAGCTTTCTTTACAGAAATATCACGAAATTATCTGATGGCAAAAATGGGTATTTTCTAAACCCACAGCTTAACTATCTAATCCCTGCATTTAAGCCTTCATCTTCATTTCAGTCATAACTGAAGGCTCCAACCCTGATGTAGGGAAGTCAGGGGATTCAATCCCTTGGTTTAAAATAAGGAGTAGGCAGAATAGCAGCAATATTGTACTCTAACCTTCTACAAAGCAGTTTCAGGCTCTGTCAAAGTATTCTCACAATCTATTGAGACAAAAATAGGAAAAAAAGCACCTGAGCACCCTGTCTGTCTGTCTAGGAAGGGCAACATAGACTAGCAAGAAAAACTCCAGCCAGCTTCTATAGGAACTGAAGGATATTAGAAGGCAAAAATCTAGGTGGAAGATACGCAACTGTACCCTCAACTTCACAACCTCTTTCACTCACACAGGAGTAAGATTCATGATCAAGATTATCATTGTATGCTGACCTGCTGAAACATCCTATAAAATACACTATCCAGCAGATATAGTCCAAACCATGTTTTCAAACAGAACCGCCCCATACAACTGAACATCTGTAATTCACTGTGGCACCAAGACTGCATAATCTCAAGCACATAACACCACTGCACTGCAATTTCAAAGCAATATAAATTTATACTTCAACCAAAATGCGTGGTCTCTATTACCTGTTCGTGCCACTCCCTCATGCCCACATTAACTTCCCTTTTTTCTCATGACTAGTTTTCAGCTGGCAAAGTTTCTTCATCTGACATCTTTTGCACCAACATGAACACTCAAGCAATCACAAGTGAGGAGTCTGAACAGGACAGCTGACCCCTTTTGGCAATAGTACAGATTGTTTAGGCAACCACTGCCTCTATTCCTCAGTGACTGGTATCAATGGCAATAAGCCATAATGTTGCAGTGATGCAGTGGCAGAAACACTAATCTGCGCTTGCATTTAAGTGAAAGTGTGAGCTTAATATATTGGCACTGACTGGTGCTGCAGCAGGCAAAAACTCGACTGTAAATCTTATTTTTACTTTGAAATGTCATGACACAACAGCTGTACTTCCAGGTACTTTTGTACTCTTTTGCTTGTCAGAAATGTGAAAAAAAGTAGTGCTAGAAAGAAAATGGGGATTTTTCTTTATGGAAAGTATTGCCTTTCCTTCTGAAAAGCCAACTATTCAACCTTTTCAAAATTTGGTAAGAGAAAACCAAATATTTTTGGCCAAAGCCACACAAAAATAGTTTGGGGGTTTCCCACAAAAAGCCCTGCAAGTTTCTAAGAAATGTAGATACTATCTGGAAGTACATTCAAAAAAAAAATTTTCCCATTCAAATAAAGATTCAGGCTGAAAGGTTATTTCGGGTAATCTCCTCCTCCTTATTTCATCAATTATGCTATTGAATCTAATTTCATCAGAAGAAAGTCTCTCATCAACTACTGTATTTAAAAAAAAACATGGGAAAAATACAAGCCATTTTTATTTGTATCTGTTTTAGTGGGAACCTCTGAAAAACAGATCAACCCAGCACCACTGGTAAGTGGTATTGCACATAAAACCAACTGCTGATTATAAATTCCAACAATGCTGGAATGTTCAATTCAATCTCAGATGAAGTTAAAACCAGGTAAAGGCACTGAAAAGAACGACCGTGACAAATTTCAACTAAGTATCAAAACATCTTACACTGACCAAGAGTATTTATGAGCCTGAAAGCATATGACCTCAATTTGAAGAACTTTAGAAAATTTTACTGTTGATTTGTTCAGTAGTATTTGAGGAAACAAGAATAAAATGCATAATCACCTATGATCTATATGCGAGAACATATCTAAACAGCTGAATATATAAATAAGGCATATTCTATAATCCAAGAAAAACAGTAACATATTTGACCAAAAAAAGGATCTTTTTCACTTAATTGTTCCCCCTATCTCTAGCAGGCTTTAAATTCACACAGAGGTATAAGACTTATATTCAGAGAAATATGGAGGAGAAAGAGAAGGAGGGAATTAAAAAAAAAAAACAGAGAAAAAACAGACCTCACATACACTCTTAAATAAATATACATGCAGATAACAAAAAGTGAACTAAAATTTCAGGAACAGAGCACTTAGAATCTATTATTTCACTTTCCAATACCACAGATATAGGCAAAATCAGAGCATGTGAATTAGTTCACTTAAGTCTAGGATTCCTGATCTTTTTCCAACGAACATTTCAGACTCATTTTGAAAAACACACCCGAGACAGATTTTCTTCTAGTGTTTGCCTGAATGGCACTCTTGCCTCTGCATAAGAATGCTGCACTGTTTTCAGATCCATTCCAATACTTTTCCCAGTGTTTCACTTTGAACTAAAGAAAATGAGAATTCTGAAGGCGCACCCTTTTAAAAAACTGAGTCACATCAGGTCACAATGACTTGGCTTAGATGGCTACATAAAACAGTGCAGTTGGCACAGATCTATCATAAACAGCTTGGTAGTGATTTTGAATGAAAATGTGTATGCTTGGAAGCCTGCTGAAAGACGAACATGGAGACGTAGATTTCCAGTTCTCAGTCCTATTCTTCCTGCTGGCAAAGCACCTGCATGTTGTTACAGGCAAATGCCAAACTCTTTGTTTGGAGGCAAGAGCTTACTCTGTCCCTCATTTATACGCACTTCCATGGCATTCTCATGCAGGCTTTCTTCTCTGTTTATTCTCAGTTTAGCGGTGTGACAGCCTCTGGTGTTCCATCCCAACAGTAAATCCTATTTTCAAAGTGCCTTACTTCTCAAGAACCACAGTGTACGATTCATGTATCTTCATCAGAAACCATCTTTAAGGATTAGCTGGCAAACCTGGGGTTCAGAAAGTTCTGGCACTACCAGGATTACACCCCAACTCCCCTAAGGAATGCTGAGATGCTTCCAGCTCGCACCTTGTCACAGCTGGGCCCTGAAGAGGACAGAACTGAAAGTATTGATGTGGCTCTGTGGAAGCAATTCAAGCAGAAAGCAAGAGGGATGAGGCACTGTTCTTCCCCAGTTTTACCCTAGGATAAATTCACTGACTTGAATGGAGTCACCCTGGAGTAGAATTAATATAATACAGTGATAAATCAGGCCTATTGATTCACTGACAGTGCCCCTGTAGGACCTTCTTGAGCAGCCAGCCTACTGAACATTGCTCGCAGCATTGTCTTCCCAAGCACTGTGCCATGCCATTTCCACAGACAAATTGTTTCCTGACACAGCAGAGACCGATCTCCATGCTTCCTGCTTAGTAAATGCATTATAACCACATTGTTTTGCACTGGTTGCCCTCTAATTTGTGTGCAAAAGGATTTTTGAGTCAAACACACAGCCCTCAGCTGTGGCAAATCCATGTGGAGTTTTGACTCCTGAAGCATCCAAAGATCACAGGAGTTACAGATGCAAAATGTATTTCCCAAACTACTTTTATGATTTGATTATTTGGGAAGCCAGGAGAGAAAAGATGGATCAAACTACTGGAGCCAAGAATGCTTTCTAAGGAGGCAATGACAGCCAAACTCCTGGCCTTGAAGTCCAAGGTAGCAATGGATGCCCTGAGGAAATATTTATACATCTCTTGGCCTTTTTTGAACTCCTCAAAAATTTTCTGCCTTTTGTTTTCAGTCAGATATTAAACCCAAGAGGCAGCTTTAGACAGTGAAAAATTATGTCTAGTCATAATTGCCTGGTAATTAGCAGCTCTCAGTGGCAGCAAGCCAAATAATAAACCTTTCTTCCAAGTATATCTAGTCATTGTTTAGATGACACCTTTCCAACTCAAGGCTTTTCATTTCTGGCCAACGTTGAAAATGCCACAAGGGTAGGACAATGTGAAATGAAAATCAGACTTCTCTTTGGAAATCAGATAGGAGGAAAAATACCTTAGGAAAAGAAAGTGCAAGAACCAGGACTGCTCCTGTCTTCTTTCAACAATTCCAAGAGACCTTTGCTGGTGGAAACATTCTGGTTTTCTCCTGAAGTTCCAAAATGCCAGTAGGCTATGTGGTGTCCCAGGCAAAGCTACAGTGAGAAAAATCAAAATTTATATTCAGCAGACTTCTTGCCTGCCCTGAAAAGTCTTGTCAATATTTAGAGGAGAGAAGGAAGGCAACCTTAGAAGGAAGATAAAATATAGACCACCACCTCTGTAAACTGCTTCACCACTGTGAGAAGACAAAGAATCTGGGGGCGTTTATCTCTCCTCAGTCTCCAATCTAGTCAATAGATACAGGCACTGTTATGGACAGAGTCCATCTGACATTTTACACATCTGCTTTAGGATAAGTAGAGCTGTACCTACAGTCCATTGACTATATTGGCTGCCTATCCACAGATCATAAAAGGATGCTCGGGGACTACCAGAGCAGCAGACTTTTACATTTCAGATGCATTTTCCTTTAGTTAGATAAAGTCCAGCCTGTTTCTCTAATCACAGAGGCCTACTGCTCTTGTAGGCTCAGATGAAGCAGTCTCCTTCATAGAAGAATGACTCTCAGCAAGGGAAAACAACATGGCTGGTTGTCAAGAATCTTCAGGAAACAGTCAGGGATATCAGAGATAGAGAACTATTGGTCAAAAACCTGCAGATGATCTATCCCAACAGACAGAAAAATACAGGCAGCCCTAATATAAAAGCAGTTCCAACGTATCTTACAGCTGTTATCTTCCAGACATCTGTCCCACCTTTTCTAACAGGAAGACTACATCTCCCTTCCCTCTTCACTCTTTCTGAGGAAAGGACATTCGATCTAATTGTGAATTGGCCGACAAATTACCTGGGCTCAGTCCAGATGTCCCTCCCTCCTCAGGACTAGGAAACTCCATCAAGAGGATGGGGACTACAGTTCAGGAATGGGGGGAGGTACCTATTCTTTAAGCATTTCCAGACTCCATGAAGCCACTCTTCTAGAGCACTCTACAAGCTGAACAGGATGTTTTGAAGGTTCCACTCATCTTCTGGTATACACTTCCACTCATTTGTAAAACAAAGCAACTTCCACAAACCAGGAAAGACAAAAGGCCAGGGGAAAAAGAAAGCACAGATTAACTAGAGATCCCATGTATTTACTTTAGACTTCAGTGCTAGTCATGGTCTCTATGTGAATAAAACAAACTAGCACATTGACAAATTAGCCAAGCTTGAAGGGATAACAAGAGCTGAAATTATTGCAATTACACAATGTGAACAGGAATGCCAAACTGAAGTTCTCTGAATTGTAAATGAGACCTGAGGGTCAGGTTCTGTCCCAGGAAACACATCAGAAACTTCACCCAAATAAGTGAAGTAGTGCTGACAGTAATCCAGTGCAGGACTGTGGGGGCTGTCTCTTCCCTGGAGAATTTTTCCCACCCTTTGGGCTCTGAGTCTTTGACTTCAGCATTAAAAGCACTGTCTTCTTGTAAGCTCAGTCACTAAACCTTCTCACTCCTCTACTGTTTGCTTTCTTGAAGGAAAAACTGAGCTTCAGCCATGAGAACACAGCATCCTGGACAGCCTGACCTGCACTCTTTGAACTCCCTGACTTCTTCACACAGGGACAGGCACCTAAAACACCAAGGGATGCTCTGCTTTAAATAACCACAGTCCTTCTGAGATAGCTCAAAAGGGATACCCCTCACATTTTAGTCTGCAGCTTTAGGTTCACAGTTTAAGCTCAGTTCTGTTCTAACAGAGTGGGGAGGAGTAAAAGTAAAGTAGAATCTCCCTAAATCTAAATAACACTATTTGCTCAGCCTGAAGTCATGACAAACCCCTTTAGACATAATTCCCTGTGGTTGCCACGGCTCCCAACACCTCAGGGAGGCTTTCTTGGATGGCCCCCAGTCCAGGATAACCAGCAGGCACTTCACACACTCCTCTGCTTGCCCTCAGCCCACTGCTACACTTTGGCCACTGGACCATTCTGACCTTACACACCTTCTGTACAAACCAGCATGATGGGGAAGGATTGTTCCATCTACCTTCCATTTCTATCTGATATGAACTTGGTGCAAATTACAAATACTTTTCATAAGTTATAAGTTGTCAGAGAACTTACCTGGTGATCTTCCAACACAGCTTCTTTTACTCCTGAGCTTCATATTAAGTGATAAATTCTGATTCTTTAACACTTTTCATTTAACTTACCTTCATTAGTTAAATCAATGCTGTTGATATCCAATAGATTTGCAGGGGGACTGCACCTACTTATACACGACCCTGGAAGCCTTTTTAATGGGATGTCATGGAGTATACTTTGGCAGGCCACTGAAAACAAGTTTATTTTACTTGCAAGATCACATAGCCAGCTCAGCAGTGCTGAAATGTGGCAATGAATTCCTCTCATCGCGTAGAGATGATGATCAGCAATACTACCAATAGATAGGAAAAACTAACCAAGTCGTCCTAGTCAGTGGATCTTACTTGCGTTTAAGACTGACACATACATAGCAATTTGCCTCTGTTCTACAGCAGCTGCAAACTATTAACTATGACAATGAAGTTGATTTTTAAACCAACAAATATGACGCCTATTATGAAAGTTTTACCATTGTCACATGGTGTGCAGTCTTTAAATTCATCTCTTGCTGTGCGGCTGAACTTTTATTGAATTTTTTTTTTTAAATTAAAAGAAGGTCATGCGAGGACGGAAAACCTCTTTGTCAATCAGACTGTGCAGTGCACAAAACTCTTCCAGAACTCTCATAAAAGCCAAGACCAGCATACTGTACTTAAAGCACAGTGTTGCAGAGATACTACAACTGTATTTGACAGATAAAAAGATACTCCCCCTCATTCCCCATTGCTTCTTTCCACCTCCAAAATGTCATCATCTTTGCTGGGTTCCCAGAAAATCTAGCACTGAATGATCCATTTGCCAACTGAGAGAGTTTTCAACATAAGAAGCCTTCCAAATTATACCCGTGGCCCAAAGCACACACCTTTGCTGTAACGCACTGATAGAAACAAATCATATGAAAACCAGCTGCCAACCCAAGAGCTACACAGAGAAGAAAAAGAAGGATTTTAGCTTCTTCTGACAACATAGGGATGCATTTGAGGAATATTTACAGTGGGGTGTCATACAAAATGTCTCTCATCGTGCACAATTAAATTGTGCCAAATCATGCTGTAAAAATCAAGACGTAACCTTTAGATAATGTTCATTTTTCCCCTATAGGCGCAGTGGCACAGGACAAAATATGCTAGAAGCCCTTATAACTATTCAGCTGAAGATCTGATTCCTCCTGGTTTCTATTTCCATTCATCTTCTTTCTCACCTCATCATATGAGCTACCCTTCTCCTTCAAAAGAACTGTGCAGAAACCCACAAGAGGGCACAATCAGGCAGAGAGGGGGGTGAGCCTCACTATTTTACATAACAAAATCATATGCATCAAAACACACACACACACACACAACTTCCCAAATGTCTGAGGTTAGTTATCCTTCATGTCCTGACAAGTTACACCCACCTTTCCCAGAGGAACTAACTCACTCCATAACAAGTACCAGACTTCTGTTAAAACAGCAAATAAAGTAGGACCACCTACCACCCAATCCTGCAAACACTTACTGGTAGACAATCCTGCATGCCTACTGCCATGCACAACCTCGGAGTTTCAGCTGGTTTGCCCATGTTAGTAAATGCTGTATCTCCAGCAAATGTTCCCAGAGTTATGCTCTATTGCTAGGTCAAAATCAGGCCAGTTCTGCAACCCCTGTTTACAGTCGGCCTCAGGCACTGACTTATGATGGAATAACTCATAAGAATGAAACACAAGTTTGGATTTCAGGATAAGGCCCCCAGTCAACATGTGGGAGCATTTATGGCTCTGTGAGACCTACGTTAAAAAATAACTTAAAAACAGACAGTGTTTCCCTATGAGTGGCCTGTTTTCCCATGTTCTAGTTTGCTCTTTCAAAAAGACTGGTAGGCTGAGATATCGGTCACTATGTGAAAATGACAACATTCGATTAAAACAATAGCAATTTTCAAGTGACGCTTTTTTTTTTCAATAGATGGATGACATTCCTAGACATTCTATTAATTAGCAGGCCCCAGGCAACACATTTGGTAAAACAGAACAATCTGGCCTTTGATTTGTATCCAGGCCTTACCCAAGATCACACAGAGGTAGCCAGGCTGCTGATAGATCCCCCACACAGAGCACACACCCCCAGCAAGCAGCTGTCTTAAGAACTGCATGTAAAGCACTTTGAAGAATTCTCAATCTGCAGACAAAGAGAGAATGATTTATTAATTAATAAAAAAACTGCTTGTGTCGGACTGGGCAAGCAGAATCTGTTAAATGGACTTTACTAATCAGTCCCAAATTTGTTTCTGCGTCCTTTTTCCAGTTACCTGTTTCAACTTCACTTTAAAAGCCATCCTGGTTGAAAAACATATCCTGAATGTTTCCTATATTTCAGGACCAGGAATTCAAACAAGCCCATAACTTTCAAAGTAAGGAGGCTATTAATATCCTGATGAGCATCTGAAATTAGCAGCATCTCATGTTCTACACCTACACGATGGTTATCTAGGAAACTGGCATCCTTTTTACATCTTTTCTGGGCAGCTATAGTTACAACCCATCAGTACACTGGATAAAAAACAGTCTCAACAGAAGATGTTGTAAGATGCCAGCTGAAACACTCAAGCTTTTGATACTCCCACCTGCATTAATAATTTCTGGTTGCATTGGATAAAGATCTGTGAATTCCTTCACGTTTAGGAATTTATTAAGGTAACCAAAACTTTGGAATCTTTCTTACTTGTTGTATTATTCATTTCATCTGTAGACGATAATGGTCCTCTTACATTAAAGATAATTAGGGCCTTAGAGGGGCTTTCAAAGACATTTCCACATTTTTTCAGTGATGTAGCTGTAACTAAAACAAAATCCAAAGGGAAAGGGGGAGGACTATTCAATCTTGAAAGCAGCCAGACTGTCTGGAGGAGATATATTTTGAAGGTTTTATTGGTGGCCCTCAGAGAAAGGCAGCTATGACCTAAGCTTGAAGGCTAGCAAGGACTATGTGGGTTTGTGTGGGAGGGGGTTAAATCTAATTTGTAAATGGTGAGTTATTAGCCCTGACATTTGAGAATAGACACTGCATTGTGTCGATGATGAGAGCAACCCTAGTTTTCTTGTTAATGGCAGTGATTCATTCTTTCCCACTCCACTATTGTTCCCGTTTACCTGGCAAAGAGAATTACTTCTTATGTGCTCCCAATTGCTGATTTCTGGAGAGACTGTTCAGATGAGCAAAAGCACAGAAGAAGAAATGCACAAAACAGGCAGAGTTCTGGGAACAGCTCTAGTGGATCTCTGAAAGGGTATGTTATTACCAACTGGCCTTTTCGCCCTCCTCTACTCCCCTTTCCACCCGAGAAAACCCTGGCTCTCTTCTGCTTTACTCGGAGCTTTCAGTCTCCCTTCCTTTCAGTTCAGGATTATTCCGTTAAACTCATGCTTTCAGAAATATCTAAAATATCCTAAGATGGGTAAAGGATTTGGAAGCTTTAAATTACTTCAGACCTATGCGTAGCCATACATTTGGTAACACAGAGCAACCAGCCCTTGATTTTCCACTACAGCCTTACCCTACTGCACAAAAGCAACTATGCCCACAACTGGCCTCCAATGCTGCGTGAGACCACCCAGAAACCACACAAGGGGTCTCAGCCCATTACGCTCACAGAAGTCCATATATTAAGTTTTTTTAAAATTGTCTTAAAGCCATGGAATATCAGGACAATGACCAGGAGTAAATCAAGGCTCAAGCCTCCACACAGAGCTGTCTCTCCAACAGCCTGTTTTATAACGTGTCTGGCTACTGCGCTCAGACTCTCTGTTTGTCACTTGGCGAAGTGCAAACCCAACACTTCTCAGGCTGCCTCCCCTCCTCCCCAGCAGACTGTGACACTGGTAGACGGGCCTGATCCCTTGCAAATGTGAAGTGGCAGAGCTGCATTGACGTCAGTGATGATACTTCTCTTTCTTACAACTACCAATCTGGCCCTCCCACTTTTACAAAAGCCCCTGAGGGGACAACATGAAACACAAAGCTTGGAAAAGTACAGAACTAGGACTTGGGAACAGCCCATGGCACAGATTAGGGGACAGTAGCCATAAAGAGTTTGAATCCAGATGTGAAATTCCCCAAGGCCAGGACTATTCAAACTCTATCTCATATGTGAAGCAAACAAGCTAAATTAACTATTGGGTCAACCTTGCCCATAAGACACAGCTTTCTGTGAGCAGCTCCACCCAAAAAGATCTTTGGGAGCTATTTACTTTGGGGCACACAAACAGCTATAGATCTGCCAAAAGGTTAAAGCACATTCCACCCTTCGTGCGGCCAGCCAGGGCCACTGCAGCAGGCAGGGCAGGCAAGCCGACCGACACACTGGGGCTTGCTCTGTGCAAATAGTTCTTGTGCCCAGTGAGCACGGAAACCACAGCTGCAACATTGCCAGTGGTGCAGAAGGTGTCACATCCAGGTAGACAGCAGAGGGCACTCAACTGACCTCAAACAAACACAGCTTAAGTGGAATGTGGTATCCTCAATTCCATCTTGGGTTTCAAGTGACTAAGTGAAGAGATGCATGAAATTCATATTGAGTCCCCAAGCTATTATGTGCCTACTGCATAGAGCTACATCACTCTCCAAGCTGCCACAGCCAGCCATGAAGGTAGCTGGGCTTTGGCCACACAGAATTCCCACAGATTTCAATGGGAATTTCAGTGTTCCAGCCTGGACTCCAAAAACGCAGTGCTGGACCCAGAGCTCTGACGGCTGGAGCCGTATTCAATATCAGCGTCTGGCAACACCCATTTGTAAAACAGTGAGTCATTCACAGGCACAGCTTTAGAGGGACAGACAGGATGACTTTAATCATACATTTCCATTTCATTAACAAAGTTCAGTAAAACCAGATGAGCATCCTGGATGATAATAGTTGGTATTAATCTAATGACTGCAGTGATCCACTGCCACAGTTAGGAATAGTTTTATATCCTACAGAATGCACTGTTTTAATTTGCTTCAAGAACATAGCAACTAATGGACTCCTGAGGCTAAGGACAAAATAATTGTTTAAATGTCCATGAATTTTATTTAGAAACAGGTTTTCTTCTGAAAATCAGAAGCATGGAAATGAATTACAGAAAGTAATTTGAAAGAGATCATCTTCAAAAGTACCTAAGTGACCTAGGAGTCTGGGACACCAGATAAATAAGCTATCATTAGCACTTTCCATTCATTGTAAACAAGGGAGCAAGTGGTTTGTGTAATGGACTGTATAGGGAGTGACATTTAATTCAGGCAGATATTACTGCAAGGTGCTCATTTGTCACAGCTGCACAGTCCTTCCCACTGACCAGTTGGGTTTCCCTTCAAACATACAGTTTTAGGTCTTTCCCTCTAACATTGGCATACATCAAGCCTCAGACCTGATGGAAAGCATCTGAAAGCAAACTGTTGGTTAAAGCTGGAGTTTGGCACTGCATTTTTACTCAAGGTTTTTTTAAAAAGAATGGACAGCCTTTGGGGCACCATTTTTCCAGATCACCATGTCTGGCTAACCCTTCTAACATATTCAGGGTATGCTTCCACGGCAGATTTGCAAACAGATGCAATTCCCTCTGCAAGTGCTCCAAGATGCCCAGATAGAAGCTACCTCTAATCCTAAAGTCATGTAACTGCAGCCCTCTTATGCTGATCCCAAGCCAATATATTCTGCTTCCCAGCAGGACTTCTTAGTTCAGGCTCAGCCACTTGCTAATGATGGCTACACAGCTTCCCATTCAGAGCCAGCTTTCACCCAGCCAGCTTGGAGCATGGACAGAGTGAGTTCATATCTGCCTGCCAAACCCTGAGTAGACATACCTTCAGTGACTCAAGCAGTTAGGAGTAGAAATGCATGATGAATCTTGTGTAATATTCTCACAGTCCAGTAAAGGCTGGCCTTCCTCACTAGTTTGAAGAGCCTGTCACAGATGGTGGTTTCCTTTGTGATAGGATTATTCCTTACTTTGTGTACCAAAACTCTTCCTCACTGACACTTTCCCAACTTCACACTGACTCCTGCTCCACTAAGAAGGCTGAGCACTCTCCTGCTTAGGGGCACGTGTTCCTTCAGGATTCACCAACTCATGAAAATATGAAACCAACATATGCTCTGCCAAACTCCTTTCACTAATTTAATTTCCCAGATTCTGTGAGGTGACAGGTCCCCAGGGAAAACCAGCACCTCACAAAGTATTACTGAGCGGATGAGACAGATTTAAATTCAGCATTGCAGTCTAAAAGCCCTCTGGTTAAGGTCATGGCAATCAGCCAACACATGAGATTTCCTACAGCTGCATCAGTCTTAGACATGAGAGAAACATCAAATGCTTTCATAGAATTAAACTTTCTACAATGCACATGTATTGGGTTTGTGTGGCAAGGTTTTGGTAGCAGAGGGCCTACAGGGGTGGCTTCTGTGAGAAGGTGCTAGAAGCTTCCCCTGTGTCCGACAGAGCCAATGCTGGCCGGCTCCAAGATGGACCCACCGCTGGCCAAAGCCAAGCCCATCAGTGACGGTGGTAGCACCTCTGGGATAACAGAGTTAAGAAGGGAAACAAAAAGTTGCTGTGTAACAGAAACTGCAGCCAGAGAGAGGAGTGAGAACATGTGAGAGAAACAGCCCTGCAGACCCCCAGGTCAGTGCAGAAGGAGGGGGAGGAGATGCTCCAGGCGCCGGAGCAGAGATTCCCCTGCAGCCTGTGGGGAAGACCATGGTGAGGCAGGCTGTCCCCCTGCAGCCCAGGGAGGTCCACAGTGGAGCAGATACCCACCTGCAGCCCGGGGAGGACCCCACACCAGAGCAGGTGGGTGCCCGAAGGAGGCTGTGACCCTGTGGGAAGCCTGCGCTGGAGCAGGCTCCTGGCAGGACCCATGGCCGCATGGAGAGAGGAGCCCACGCTGGAGCAGGTTTTCTGGCAGGACTTGTGACCCCACGGGGGACCCATGTTGGAGCAGTCTGTGCCTGAAGGACTGCAGCCCACAGAAGGGACCCACGCTGGAGCAGTTTGTGAAGAACTGCAGCCCGTGGAAAGGACCCACATTGGAGAAGTTTGTGGAGGACTGCCTCCCGTGGGAGGGATCCCAGGCTGGAGCAGGGGAAGAGTGTGAGGAGTCCTGCCCCTGAGGAGGAAGAAGCGGCAGAGATAACGTGTGATGAACTGACCCCAACCCCCATTCCCATCTCCCTGCACCGCTGAAGGGGACAGGTAGAGAATCTGGGAGTGAAGCTGTGCCCAGGAAGAAAGGAGGGGTGGGGGAAGGTGTTTTAAGATTTGGTGTTATTTCTCATTGTCCTACTCTGGTTTGATTGGCAATAAATTAAATTTATTTTCCCCAAGTTGAGTCTGGTTTGCCAGTGATGATAATTGGTTGAGTGATCTCTCCCTGTCCTTATCTCAACCTACGAGCCCTTTGTTATATTTTCTCTCCCTTGTCCAGCTGAGGGGGGGGAGTGATAGAGCAGCTTTGGTCAGTACCTGGCCTCCAGCCAGGGTCAACCCACCACAGCACACAAATCCTATTGCTCTATCTTTCTAGTGTAAAAAGCACAAGAGAACAAAAAACTGGTTTGCTTCAGAATCTTGATCACTTTCACCTCCAGCCCCAGCCTCCTGTAGAGGTCCACCATGTCTCTTAGTTACTTTTCTAGAGCTTGGTCTACTTTCCACCCATGATTTTTATAGCAAAACACCTAATAGGAAGTTTGTCTGCCATCTCCACCCAGTGGATAGCTAGGTTAATGCACTAAATTAAGTGGAAACTACCCGCTTGAAGATCTGCAGCACTTCTGATCTCAGCTTGCATCAGGAGTTAAGTGTAAGACAGAGAAAATTCATACAAATCAAAAGTTCCCCCTATCCTTCCAACAGGTTTTCTGCTTTCATCTCTGTTTTCTCCTCCACTGTCCACATACATCCAGGAATAAAGTTCCCCCTGTCATAACAGAACTTCATCAGAGTTACATTCTATGATCTAAACCGAAAACAACCTATTTGACATTTAAACCACAATTCATTTAATTTTGTTGTTTGATGACACCAATAGGCATTCATTTTCCCAATAATCTTAGTAATCAAACATTGATTTTTCAGTAGTATATTTGTCTAGATTCATTATTGTCCACACTAGTATATGTAGTTCATTTATTATTCATATTTTTAGATCATAGGGATAATGTCTCCAGGCTTATACAACACTTCTAGTTGGGCAACACCAACCTGTCAACACCTTCTTCTCTTTTGCACAGAAACTATTCCGTCATGACTGCAGCCTCCACACATATTCCAACTTCTGCGTAACCTTGTCCACTAAGTCTTTAATATTCACTTAGATTTGAGTTTGTAATTTCCAATTTGCTTTAGACAGAGCCTGTAGCAGCCCATCCAATTCAATAAAATCTTTCTAGCCTTTGGGACCAGCAATGGTGTTAACACATTGTGATTTCCATACCTTCTTTAATGTGTTTTCTTCTGCATCTCTTGATTTCAGTCAGTTTCTGATAATACTTTTCTACCAACCTGGGCAGCAAGGTAGCATCAGGTCTTGCTTCAGCAGCATAAAAATATCACTCATTCAGTCTCAGTTGGTGACAATATACTAAGAGGTGGGAAAATCTAGGTGTGCAAACTCTTCAAATACGTTTTATGTCTACTTATTCTTCCTATTCTCTGAGGAAGCCATCTAGGATCCCTAACCAAAAAATGTTCAAGAAATGTAAAAACAAAACACCCAAAACCGTTAATATCCTACAAATATGTGCTTACTGGTTGGGGAAATTAGCAATGTTGCCTTCTTCCTTTACTGTCCTATTTAGCTCTTTCCTTTCTCCTGCCTCAGTCAATACTAAAAGACCTGTGACGATCAAAGCATGAAGTCTGTGACACTCTCATTTCTGGTCCAGGTGCAACACATGCTGATCTCCTGCATCTGCGTGTGAGCATGTCTTCCTGTGTTGCACAGTCTGAGAAACCATCTAGCCTATGACTACTTTGCCAAAGGAACTTTCTCTTTACTCAGCTCCTGGCTTAATAACTACAATGTCACTCAGCATCTGTGATCACAGTTTGTTGTATGTAGCACATTGTTTATGTACAGCACTATAAGGTGGGTAACACACGCTGCCTCTCACTTATTTTCACAAGCTGAAACTAATTAATGTCATTTCATATGCCAGGGATAAGAGGACAGCTGGAAACCATCAAGGGGAAATGGGAGCAGTACATGAGCTGTTTCTTCAGTCAGCTGTTGCACTGCCCAAAGCTCACACACGCACATTTACGGCTTCCTCTCTCAGGTCCAGTCCTACTCTAGCTCTACCACTGTCACTCTGAAGTCTATACAATTATCCCAGTTTTACAATGGTATAACAGAGAACAGGCTTGGGCCCAAATATTCTACTGGCACTTGAAACATTCCTGTTTTATCAAAACTTGATACTTAAAGCCTTCTGGGTACACACACAATCAGGATAAAATAGCAATTAATACAACATAATTGCCTTAGACTATGCTCAGAAATCTCTTCCAACTCACAAATAAAAGTCCACACACTCAAGCCACAAGTCTCAGCCTACATACTCCATCAATAGACATATCTTTGTCATATCTCCTGGAGGCCAAATACAGGGTTTGTCCTAACCATGAGGAATAGAAGCAGAGAATTGAGGTTCACTGCAAATGCCATCTTACTGGTCTTCATTTTCTGTGACAGTACTCAGGCCTGGGAACAGTTATCCAGAATGCTTCTGCTGACCTCAGTTTCTGGGATAGTTCTCCCTCACTTAACCCTGAACCTTTCACATACACATGAAGATAAACACCCAAAGTTCTACATGCTAAGACTTATGCAAACACATTTTGTGCCAGAGGGCATAGGCCAATAACCTGCAAAGATCCACACCCACACAGAATTGCACAACGGACCACACGTATTTTGGAGTATGGCATTTGCCTATCGCTAAGAATTATCAAGCACCAGTCATTTCCAGAAACAGTTTGCTGGTCTCAACGGATCAGTTACACTGCATTTATTTTTGCTCTAAGCAGTACCTTCTATGCCAGTCATTCATACCAATTTGGGAGCTCACCCAGATCCTTCCCTCGCCCTTTTCCAGGTCCTCAAGCTCAATAACATTTAATTCACCAAGTGGAATTCCTCTGGCTCTTCTCTGCAATCCTAATTTCAACTTTATCCTGACGAGCTGCCAGAGGCTTAGAGAGCCTACTCCACAGGGATCCCAAATTCCACAGTCCACTGCAGCCCAACACTACATGACAGCAAATCTTTCAAAAGAAAGAAAAGACTCCATAAAACATCATCAGAGCTCTAACACTACAAAATGTGAATTCATACGTCAGTTGTAACATGTTCAAGCCTGGACACTTGGCTAATGCACAGACCTCTTCTGAGCTGGTACCTCGCTGGTGCCTTGGGTCTCAGCTCTGATCCACTGGATGGCAAGTAGATTGAGCCCAGGAAGACCAGCACTCCAGGCAAGAGCTACAGAACTTTCCTTCTAGTTCTACCACTTGCACAGTAAGCAATACACCATTTAACTGATACCCTGAGTGATTCTTCCAAAACAGAGCCAAAGAATAGAAGGGAATTTCCAGGAAGTAGCTCCCGAACTCATCCAAAATATTAAATTACAAGATATTGTGTCGATTTTCAACTACCATTGGAAAGGCCCAACTAACAATCCGATTAATCTCAAAACAATAACAGCCCTTAATCTAACATATATCAGCAAATTCCTGTTTCTCCCTTTTCTAACAAAAATAACAACACTGTAGTTGCCAGCGCATTAGTAAGATCCTACTTCTGCTCCAGAGACTGAATCAAACCTTTGTTCTTTACAGCAAAGGATTAAGAAGGTTGCTATTTTGGTAATGAGATGTGGAGAGGTACTTACTTTGCAGCTGAGATCCAGGCTGGATGCCTGAGAAAGGAATAAACTCTGTTACCTCAGATGAACTTTATTCTTATAATCAGTATATCAAACTCTGTTAGTGTGATGCATATCATTAACAATAAGGAGAGACTATTCACGAATAATTACAATTTGATAGAGTGTTTAAGCTCATTTACAAAATATGCCTTATGTTGTAGATAAAGTCATGAATGTAGATTTTAAGATAGCAACACACACACACAAGAAATTAGAAGAAGAAAAATTGCTTACTTTCTAGGTAGCTTATTGGTCAGCTGCTTCTTTTTCTTCACGCTAAGTCTAATTTTTTTCCGGATATCTCGGCTCTGTTAACAGCATATCATGGAGAAAAACTGTCAGAAAGTGGCACAAGAAGAAAAAAAACTGTCAGAAAAACAGCACATGGACAGGGACAAATGAGAGAACACTCTGAAAAGAAGATCAAATCATAGGACACAGATCCAAGTGCTGAGGCACCAACTCAGTGCCCAAGATGATTGAGAAAACTGTTTGTGAGGCTGGAAAAGGAAGCAGTGACCTGTGAAAATGAAAGCAACTTCATGAAAACATTAGTCATATAAAAAATATGTTGTTTATAGTTATCATAACAACATTTTTATTAAACAAACATGTCTGGTATATAAAGTTGTTGCAAGTAAAACATTTCCAAAGGACTAGGGTAGGTAAGGTAGTGTGGTTAGAACCTGGCACCACTTTATAATTACATAGGGATCAACTTTTTGCACTTAGAAATGGAAATGTTTGGAGCTCGCATCAGAGGAGGTCCAAATTTCTAAATGAAAAGTATTATTGTAAGAAAATCTAGGAGCATCTTCAGATATAGTAAATACAAACAGAAGTGAAGGCAAACATTTCACTTGCCTCCTGCCTATTGGCTGTTGACATGACAAAGTACTTTGAAAATACGACAAAAATTAAACTATTTACTGACTCTCATTTCCAGTCTGGCAGGACAGTGTATTTTAAACATATTTTTTAAAGACCCACCATGATGCAAAGCAACCCCAGAAACAGGCAGAATGTCAGAAAGAAATTAGTCCATTGGTCATTGCTGATATCTTCTGGGAATGCTGTTTTACATCTGATGAAACTCTTTTATCTCTCCTCTCTAATGAACAGTAAAAATCCACAGGGGTTCAGATATCTCTGGCAGTATAGGTGCCAGATTTCCTAGGGAAACAAATCTTACATAGTCAAGCTTCGCCTGCATAAGTGGTCACATGCATATTACCCCTTCAATAATTTTTTGGACACAATCACCAATTCCAGCCATATCTGATAAAAGCAGATACCTCAAACATAGTTAAATTCCTAACACAATGCTGATAAAAGCAGACACCTCAAAAACAATTAAATTCCTAACATAATGCAGGAAAATAGTTGGACGGGTGAACAGGATGGCCTTAATAGCGCTCCCAATAAATGAAAGGCTTCACTGTGAACATAACCTACCAGGATTCAGAGAGTCCACTACTATTGAGCTGTCAGGAATTTCCTAGCCACTGGAAAAGCCCCAGTTGGAGCTTGTGCCTTGTTAGAAAACCAGGGAATCCAGTGCCATAGGAAATGAGACTTTATTCATTCCAAGCTCAGGGAATCACAGTTTTCCAAAATGAACAACAGTAGAAAATTGTGCTTGCAAGTTTACATTTACAGGTAACGCTTTCATCAAATATTGAAGGAATTGGGCTCAATGCGGATGTGACAGAGCAATATTTTTTGGCCTGTAACAT
The DNA here is from genome assembly GCF_964188355.1 of Buteo buteo. Taxonomy (NCBI): domain Eukaryota; kingdom Metazoa; phylum Chordata; class Aves; order Accipitriformes; family Accipitridae; genus Buteo; species Buteo buteo. The sequence goes on along the minus strand of NC_134176.1, from coordinate 13,401,792 downwards.
GCAGGAGGTCAGAATGTACAAATAAACAGTACTCACTCTTCGAGTCTACAGAACATGTTGATTTCCTTTTAAATCCTCCAGCAGGTTAACTAAACAAAATATCTATTTACAGCAGAAAAAATGATGAAGTTATTCAAGGACTGCCGTCTGAGTATCAGTGTGAAGTTATGACAGAAGGATCTACCCGCTGAAGCTTTCCACATTTATTCTCTCCACCAGTATTGAGAATCATTGCAGATTATAAAATAACTCCCTCTTTGAGTACTTTAAGAATTTTCAGCATGGTTTCATTTTTGTATCACAGTAGAAATGCTTTGTAACTCAAATTATAACTTTCACTGAAAAGTCTCAAAGTCCCTGACCCTGGAGCTTGATCCATATTGGTGCAACTCTGACAGATCTCAAAGACAGATATGCTTACAGAAAAAAGGATCCCATCTGTCCTGGTTTTGGGTGATCAGCTAAGGAGTGATCAGCAGGACTTGCTCACCTTTTAACAGCCCCATATGGCCAGTTCTTACCTCAACCCACAAGTTTTACTTTTTTTTCCGATTCTCCTCTCCATTACTTGCTGGCTAGGGTTAAACCACAACACCACCCATGCAAGACTGGGGACTCAAATTTAATTTGCAGATTTTGCATATGCATCCCTAACATTTAGGTATTCAGCCACCTAATGGAAATTCTTTGGACTGATCCCTAGGAGGAAAAGGCATTGTGGTTGAACAAGAAATTCTGGATGTGGCAGTTTCATTTAAAAAAAAGAAAAAAAAAGAAAAGGAAAAGCATATTTGAAAATTAAATGCAGAAATTTTGGCTGCCATTTTAGTGTGGGGAATTCAAATGGAAAAAAGTGTCTTCCATGCTTTAGCTGAGTTCTCTCAGATAGCTGACTATGCCTGGCCCATGCAGCCTGTAGACAATGAATGGGCTGAATGGACAAGTCCAGTAGGAGGGAGATATTCAGCTGGATGACAGCTTTAATATCTGGCTTCAGTTTCTAAAAGTACAATCTGAGTTCTGATGGATGGATGGATGGATACATAGACACACATACACACTTTTCTTTTACAAAACACAAATCTTTTTACAATCACCTGAAATGCTCTCTCTGTGCATAATCAGGCATTTCTATGACAATAGCCTCCTATGTTTTAATTATGTATTATCTCAGACTTGAAGACTTCAGAGAAGTGTAAAATAATTAAGCCTCTGCATTTAAATGAAACAGTTTAGTCAACAGCAGTCTCTCTGCAGCATAGTTAGGCAGATCCCTCAAGTCCCTCTTTCCCCGATATGTAGGGCAATGCCATATTAAGTCAAAAGTTAGAGAATATGCCTGGTGTGTCATTCTAGGTATCAGGGAAGGGCCCGGGGTTCCAGACACCAGCTAGAGGTTACAGTACTTTAAGAGCAAACCAAATACAAGATGGACATACAAGAACCATGGCCTTTCTCTGGCTTTCTGGCCTTCCACAGCAGCTGCAGAGGCAATGCACTAGTTCTCCTAGGGTCACAGAGGGAGGGACAGACCGGAGCACTGGGTACTCTGTGCACTTGCAGTAGTTTGGGAGACTGGCAGGAGGCATCCTAGGTCCTTCCTCCCTTGAACAGTCGCAGCAAAATCAACAGGTGTTAAGAGTGCCCAGACTTGCTGAAAATGAAGCCACGGTTGTCTCGACTTGGGCAACCAGACTTTTTTTGAAAATTTTTGAAACCAGAGCCTGCAGGGAAATGAGGGTTAGAGCAAAGCTGTCCTAGCTCCCAGGCCTCACACAGAGGCAGCTCTTTGACTGTAGGACTCCTTTCTCCTCACTTCCCCTAGCCCTTTGCAGTGAGGTGGGGCCAGAGGGAGGCATTTTCAGCCTTCAGAGGACCTTTATACTGTATTAAAAATATGGTTTCTTTAATGTTTCCTTTTTCAAAAGTAGTAATATAAACTAACTGAGTGTGCTCTTAGGAGAGCTTTTGGCAAGGGTATGGGACAATCGTGTGCCAAACCTCATCTTTGGCATGAAGAAATAAACAGACTGTGGTTCTGCATAAAGACAAAACTTTTGGAAAGCCTTTAGAATATTTCTCATAATGAAACAGTGGGGGGGTAGTTTTCTTGAAATTCAGAATACTCTCCAGAATATGAATCCAACCTTTAAATGTTTTGGTCTCTTCAATTATAAACTGAGTTCCTTCATTAAAAAAAAAATAAAATTGAAACAATTAAATTATGAATCATGGATATGCTCTGATTTTGAACAATCTTCATTAAGGCTATTTCCATACCATTTCACCTGTCTATAGCAAAGAAAAATATTGAGTCACATAGGAATGAAATTATTCTCATCACTCTATATTACAAAAAGGGAAACTGAGATTGAAAGATCATGTGCTCTGTCTGCCTAAGGCCACAAAGGATCCACTGCCCAGAATAACAGTGCCAGATTAGTTTGCTCTAGACTCTGGCTGTTGAGCCGTGTGCTTCTTGATGATGTTGCCATTCAGGATATCTGAACAAGAACAGTGTCAAAGATATAGGAAAGAAAGTACCTATCTTGGATTTTATTTCTCGGTGCTCCCAGTAGTTTTCTACAGTAAACTGAATGGCAATGCAGATTATATACAGGTTTTAGAAGAAAAGCAATCACAAAGTTTTAGAAATATTTCAGTAAAAGGGTCCTGACAATGAGATTTCTCATTAACATCACACTTCAAAGGAAAATGCGACAAGTCAACTAACAGCAAAGCCTGACACCTTTATATCATTTTGGTTTATTACCTGAAACACAACCGCTGTGTTATAGAGTAGATCAACCTCCCCTATTGAGCAAATGAGGTTTATCACACATAGATCTGAAACACACTTAGATGAAGATTAAGTATCCAAAAGGCTACTATGCTTTGCCAATACACACAGAATCATGTTGGACTGCCCAATGTATCATGAGTGTTATTAAAAGAAACTAAATACTTTAAGAACATTTTAATAGTGTTCCTTTTTGATTTTGGGTGGAAGGGGAGGTTGTTCCCTTCCTTTTCAGGATTATTTTTTCTAAGTACATTTCTAAATCCTACTTAGTCTTGTTTAACTCCAGCCTTGTAAACCCTTTGTGTGTTTCTTTCTCTCCCAAGCCTCTTTAAGCACTTTTATATCTCTCCTTCCAACAAGGATTTTGCTGTATTGTTCCTTTTTGTTCTCTCAGAAATCAACTGTCTTTGCCTACAATTTGGAGAACTTCTCCCATACACACCCAAGTCCACTGCTGCAGGCAGCACAAAGGTTTCAGAATTAATAACCTATGAAAAATGAATGAGGCAATTCCCAACTCACAAAGCTTTATAGTTCTCTGCTTACTGCAGCAGATATCTCTGTAGTGGATTCACTCATGCCAAATCTTCAGCTTTTCTCTGCAATAATGACAATAACAAAAAATGTTTAGATATAGATGCCAAAACTCTGATGTCACCACGGGACTGTTCAAGCTGGAGCCAGGACCCTGCCTCAATCTAGACCTTGACACCAGTCTGTCACTTTGAGAGAAAGGACATACCTCAACTGCACAGCCCTCCAGTACAGCTACATAGTTGACATTTTTTCAAGCACATCACTGCAAGAAGTAGCGGTTAAGCCCAAAGCTTCAAGAATTTCACTAAAGAATGTACCAGTATCTGGTTATGTAAAGGCCTTTGGTTAAAGAATACATAAACTTCAAATACCACTGGGGCTTGTGGGTTGAATTTTTGGGGGTTTTGAGTTTAGGAATTTAAGTCGCATCTTACTGTGAGAAAAGAGAAAGCAAAAACAACTGAGAAATGGTACTAGTCCACTAAAAACTCAGAGCCATATGCTGTCATGCCACAATAATAAATAAGAGGCTTGTGTAGGACAGAAAGACAGGCTGTGACCTCCTTTCCACTAATTATCACAAAGCTATTTTGCTGCATTTTTATAAATACTTTCCTATCTTCACACTTAGTACACTTTGTCCCAGTGTAGCTTCCCCTCATTATCTAGGCTCCAGGTTGGTAACCAATCAGTCCAAGTTCTGATGTATGTCCAAGTCCTTCCCATCACAGTTAAGTACTTTGTGTGCAAGAAGGTGAGAGGCTTTTCTTTAAAAAATTCCTCCTTACTTTCATCACAATTCACTGTCTAAAGACATGATGCTACTATACAGAATAGGGCAAGATAGGATTCTTTAAGTTTACGATGCATATGGCAACATTTTAGGCTGTAAGTGATTCAGAGGCATTACTGAAGAGGTATTTCCTGTAAGTAGCACTATAAAAAAGTGGTTATTTAAAAGGGATTAACAAAACGACAGAGCGAAAGCGGCTGACCTACTGGGAGGTGTAACATGAAGATGGCATGAAGCCAAGAGCACGAGACAGCTGCGTAGCACATTAAGAAGCAGGACGCTGAGGATCAAGCTGGATTTATATAATAAAACCAGGGAAGAGGTTCAGTTGTGAAGAACTTCTCCGGCATGGGTGAGAAAGCTCAAGGCAATATTTTCAACTGAGTAAGCACTAGCTGATGGAGAGGAATTCCGAGGCCTGATCCAAGTTAATGAAGAGGATTTACTGACCAGGCTCTGCATTACATGATGAAAAGCCCAAGCCCTACAGTGAATTCTGACCCCAGCAGAGTCAAGTAAACTCTACTCCTATCAATAAAAGTGCTGCTGGCATTCAATGGAAATGCAAATGTGAAAGGGATGTTTCTTTCACAAATGCTTGTTAGGGAAAGTTTCATGGCCTATCATGCACGTGCACTGAAATACACAGGCAAATACAGACATCCATTGGGTAAACATCTTTAAGGTAATGTGCATGCACATTAGCACTGAGGGGTAGAGCTTGCAGTTCACTCCACTGACCTCATTCTCATCCATCTATATTTAATGTCGCCCACCACAGCAATTGAGTTCTTTACTTGCTAAATACACAATGTGGATAAATTTTGGCTTTTTCTAAATTGCTGCAGAAGGTAAATTCACAATTTTTCAAGATGAAAAAAAGGTTTCTTTTATGTAAACTTATTTTCTTAGCAGGCGATTGCAAACACATTTTAAATACCTTTGTCTTCTATTTAACAAAAAAAAAAAGAGCAGATGTTTTTTTGGATGAACTACATTGTTTATTATTTTCCTAAGATGTCCAAAACATGAAACTCATTTAACCCCTAGAGGAGTGACACAGAAATGACATGATGTGCATCATACATCAAATAATGGTCACTCCTGCTGCTCTTTAGACATCTGGGGCATAATTTGCAATTATTTGCATTTATAGAGCAAAGCTATACAATAGAAATGGGAACACATCTCCTAAGTTGATGCAGAATTAATTTTCAAAGGGTGACATGCACCATAAATCCTATTGCGTGATTACTATAAACATGCAAACAAAAGAATGAGGAACAGCGTTGTCTGCTAATGGATGTTCAGTTATGAATTTCAATTGTTACAACATGTGATTAATTTACATGTTCAAATTAAGTCTCCATTTTTGCATGTTTAATTATGAGGTATTTAAAAGCATGGATGGGTGTGTTTGATCATAAGCAGCATCTAGGAAAAAGCTTGGCACTTGCAATTTGCTTGTCCTGGTTTAAAATGTTCTCATTACATCATGGAATGAAAAAGTTAGAAAAAGGAATGTCTGTTCCCAGCTAATAATGCACACAAGTCAAGAGCTCTCCTCTTTCTAATATTTCCCATAAGGATGTGCATCAGAGATATCTTTTTGACAAGCAAATGACAGAGGGAATCTGTGAAAACAACAATGTGTCTTTGGAGAGTCCAGTAGTATACATACTGTGGATGCCATCATTTAATCCCATCTTAGAGCTCCCCCATTTCCAAAAACTTCAGACAACCCTAAATTTTAGTGGGATTTCCATTTCACGACTCTGTGCCATGGATGAAGAGCTCCAGGGACTAAGCTACAATTTTCCTAGTAAAACACAGGGGTCCAACTGCAAAGGAGGGCTTAGGGCTGTGCAAATAACTGGTTTTCAGTTCAGCTGCCAAACCAAACAGTTGAAAAAGAATGTTTGTTCAAACTGAACCGAATTCACAATTTTTCCAGGTTTCCACACCAAAACCACTACCATCCCCACCCAGCCCACTGTACTTCATCTAACATGAAATGTTCCATATGTCTCAAGAGGAAACATTTTTGGAAAATGCAAACATTTGGCAAATGCAGACATAAAAGGCAAGGAAATGCAAGACAACATTTACAAAATTGTTGCAGAAGGATTGTTCTCTCTGAATTTTTATATACAATTCACTCCTTTGCTATATGGAGAAAGTTTCTTTCCCACTGTGTTGACTATAACAGGGTTTGCCCCAGTTTCCAAAGTGAGTACCATTAATATCAGGTTGGAGAGCCACTCTTACTCTACTGCTCATTGACTCTCAACCATTATTGAAGTAGTTTGTATGAAGTGGCTTATTGGAACGGTTCCATTTTGGAATGATCTAAAGAGTAATTGCTAGGATACTCATATGAGGAGTTAGGGACCCAAATTCAAACTCCTATCTTGATCAGACAGAGCATGGGTTTGAAATCTGATCTGACTTTGCTTGTGTGACTAGGTATTGGAGGATTGTGTGTTAGGTTCTCACCCCTTGCGTTGGAAGTGGTTCACTTTCCATGCAGTGCTTAAGTGGCCACCATCAAGACTGAGAACATCTTTAAAGCCAGGTGATTAGCACACTGCCCTAGCAGAGAGGGCATCAGCCCCACAGACTGCTCCTCTGAAGCAAAAAAGTGTAAAGAGGAACAACTGAGAACACATTGCAGTAGACCTCACTGCTGCTAATGGGTCACGTCCTGTCCTAAGAGACAGTACAGCAGGATCTAAACCACCAGAGCAGAGGACAGAATTAAATTGGGCATCCACCATTGCAGATGAACAGCTTAACCACCAAGAGAGGAGGCAGAAGAGAAACACACCCCTGGTGAGGGCTGCCTTCTTCCCATCACCACCAGTATTCTTCTCAGGTTACATCCTCTGGTAGATAAGGATCAAATTACCCCAAATAATTTGCTCAGTGCCAGAAGTGACCTTTCTTTGACACTAAAATTTTTTCTCTTATTGTCCTAGAAGATGTACACATACTTTTGAGACAGAACAGTTCTTCAAACAGGAATACCCTGCCAACTAGCAAAGCAAAAAGTCTGGTACATGTAATACCAAGCTCTTCTAGACAAAAATTATTAGATACTATGAGCAGAGTTGATCAAACATATACTATGGTAGTATACATATTTGAAAATGCTTATATACCTGAAGCTTCAAGGCACTGCAGCTCAGAAGATCAGCTGCCCAATTTACAGAAAAGTCCTGGAGAAAATCCTGGCATACAGCAGCCTTCACGCCATTCCCATTCATTTCTACAATTTATGCCCTTTTCTGCATCTTGACACTATTTGCACAAGGGAGCTGCTAGACAAGCCAAAATGTAGTTTCAAAGGACTGGATTCATGAAGATTTGTGAAGGAATGGCCCTTCTGTTTGGCAAGCATCATACATCTATAGAGATGCCATAATGGCAGTGAGAGCAGTAGGAAAACATATTGTAAATATATTTATCAGAAGCAATGATTTCTAATATGACATAGAAACAATATTGAACATTTTCAGGTAATACTAGTCACTCACACTTACTGAATAACTGGATGAATCAGAGCGGTCCCTGCCCCAAAAGACAGAGATCCTAACTTAAGAAAAAATGCACAATGTAGATATATACCTGAGCTCATTGAAATTTCAATTCCAAATATGCTTTACATATTCTGAGTCCTGGAAGAGATAGAGGAAAATTGATCATCTGCAAAACACTTGAGTCTGCCTTTTCCTATCTTTCTTCTTCCTGACTGAGGCAAATAAAATTGAAAAATATTTAGTTGATTGAGATTCTGGTCACAATTCTAAAATATTTGCAATTTTTAGCAAAAGAAGAACCAGTTAAAAGCCAGCCCTAACAGCCATTTATTTTGGCATCGCTTTCTTTGAATGTAACAAATGACTAGGAGGTGACAGCCTACTTTCAGCATCACAGGTTGGAAGTAAAGCAGATTGAAATTTTACAGAGTAGAAAAGTTTTCTTCACAAAATACCTTTTAAAAAATGGGGAACTGGAGTAAACCAAGAAATGACATTTTTACTCAAGTAGTGAAGATGAAAAAGAAAAATAAGGGGGAAAAAGTGAAAGTAGTGTTATTTTCTGTTTGAAATTACTAATACATGGAAACATTGCTTTTCGAATTGCATGGAATTAAAATTATTTTTTAAATGTTACTGAAGACACTTAATTTCCTTTGTTCTCTTTTTTGTGCAAGCTTAACTGATAATCTCCTGAAGTTATCATTATAGTTGAAGCCTGCATCTATTGCTCTGGGGCAAGTAGCTTTTTGCAGAAGCTTATTAGGTTTATCACTAAACAGTAACTAAATGAAAAAACCTACGGCTTTGAAAGAAGACCTGGCATGCAGATAACATTTATGACTGAGTAAATTCCACTCATACTTCTCTAAGGAACTGTTGTTGTTTTCTGCCATGTTTGTGTGACTTTTAATGTGCTTTTCACTTCACTTTAGGCATTCAAGATTTACTGGTTAGCTTCCTGACTGATGATGAATTTTAATTTCCAAACGTTGCACGTGCAGCTGGTATTCTCAGCAGTGCTTTACCTACCACAGGAACCCAGCCATGGCCGAGGGCGTAGGTTACAGCAGCCGATACAAGACCAGGAGTGTGCAGAACTTCAGCCATTGCCCAGGAGTCACAAACAGCTTCACCCATTGAGCTACATTCAGAATATACTGGATAAAGACAGACAAGCTATTAGGGCAACCAGCAATAGCAATAAAGCTAGTTACAATACCACACTGACACAGCCATAATATTTCTTGTTCTGTGCTACCTTGTCCAGCGCCATCTGAAGACATTGCCTCTCACTGAACTCTGGCACACTGACCTCCCCAAAACCCCAACCAGATCATGACAATGCCTTAAAATGCAGCTGGATCACTCACAGGCAGAGCAATACATTCAGCAAACATTGCAAGATCTCGAGCTTGCACAGCATTACTGTGGGAGGGCTTTAGTTGGGGCTTTTAAACATTAGCTAAGGAAAAGGGCTGTTTATATCATTTCAGCACAACTCTTCATTCATTCCATTTGGATTTTTAACAGTTGCATTGCTCTTGTTCAATTAGGGGATCATCAGAAATTTGCAATATTCTGGACATTTTCAAACTTTTCACATATTTTTGTGTCAGAAATGTGGTGGGTCACATGACATGCAGCTGTGTTAACATATTTAGGGTTTGGATACTTATAAGCTCTTGCACTCTGGAGTATTATTTTTCTACTTGTTTACATTTGAGAATTACTGGATTTTGTTGGGTTTTTTAACCACAAGGTTAGAATTTATTGGAAAAAATTAAGCAATAAATAGGTACAGTGTCCTACCTTCATTTTTCATGTCCTGCCTGCCAGTAGAAGGATTAGGGAGATAAAGCTGGTTTTCTTCTGTGAAACTGCAACTAGTCCAGTCACAAGCTCACAAACACTCCTTTCCGTGTCAGCTATACTTTGACCACACAAGTGTGGTTTACAAATTATGGGAGTTACAAAAACACATGGCAAAGAGCTCTCGGCAGCCTCACTTATGTATCAGCAGGAAGAGCTTCCAAGGGACCTCTCCATCCCTGCAGTGCTGAAAAACTTCCAGGGAAAATCATCCTGGATACCGATGATCTCGTTTAACTCGGGGAAAACTGCACCCTCAGCCAGCTGTTTCATTATGGGAAAGTACCAGTTTGCATAAAAATTACTTATAAACACAAAGCTTTACCTTTGAAACACAGAGCTTTACCTGCATAAATTCTGATAACAAAAACAAGTCTGTACCAGCAGATCACAGACATGCTTCATCACTTAATCACATAGACAGATGAATAGATGCCATAATTCTTTCTAAAGGTGCATGACAGCAACCATAAATAAACTAAATGTGCAGTATCTTATTTGAGACTATTTTATTCTTTCTTAACTCTGCAGCTTTTTAAAAATGCCAACAGCCTCAACGGTGGAATCTGAGGCATGCCTGATACTGATACTGGATGCTGGTAACATCATTGTTTTACAAATAAATTTGCAATTAGACATATAAAGAAGAAAGTGATTACACAATCTCTGAGGGAAATATCTGAAATTATATATGACAACACTTCATAAATGGAAAATTTACAATGGAATTTGTTCATAAGGATTGTTGAAATAAAAACAAGATGAGTCAGTCAGTTGGCTGCAGATGGTTTAATGGACAGTTCTTCAAAATCAGCACTGTGAAGTTTGGAGAAACCATGGCAAATTCTATGACTGGAGAACTAGAAAGGGAAGTATGTCACCTGCAGTCTCACAGCAAAAGTGCTTCAGCACAGACTCACTAAAGGAATATATCCCACCTGTCCTTTAGCTGCTGCTACAGGTGTCTTACTGGTGTTAGCTTATACCTGCCAGTACCAACTGCAGACACACTTCAGCATGCAAAAAATCTCATTGAAATACCATCCTCAATCCAATTTCAGAGATTAAAAAAATAAGATTTTGGAATGCCAAAAGCATTCAGATCACTACCTCAAGCCTTCTCTGAGTTTAAGGGGAGTGACACAAGTCATTGTTCTTAAGATTGTCTTAACTGACAATAAGAAGAACACTTCTACTATAGAATAAATGACTTGCATTAGTTAAATCTATTTCTGAACACTTAGAAGTCAATTAGAGGAGGTCAACGCAATACTAGGGCATAATTCCGACTTCACCTGACTGCTTGCAGATATTTCAGCCACCTTGTTTCTGCTTGAGATACTACAGCAAGATAATGATTGTACTCTCATTAACTTGCCTTAGGAAAGGAAAAAAACCCAAAATTTTAAAAATGCAATTATTTGTCAAAGAAGACCAAGCCTACAACAGAAGCTGTGAGCTGGTCTGCTTGAGTAACTTGATGATGTCTTTCTCTTGCCTTTGAGGTACTGATCTGGCTTAAAGTCTCCATTGCCAGAGAGCGCCACAGTTCTGCAACAGCTGGTAAAAACTTGGACATTCTGTTCTGTGGGGAGGAAATTCCCACATTTCCAAAGAAGTCTTCATTCCAAACAGGAGTCAAAACATGGCACCTCAAAGTTTCTTGCAAGAAGAAAACTTCAACACATTCAGTTTTAAAAAAATAAGTTCATTTCATTGTTTAGATGGTTGTGGGGTTTTTTTCCCAAATGAAATTGGACAACAAGCTGCTCCAGGGGAATCCTGAGATTGCCCCAAGACCTAGAAGTGGTTGAGGAACACCCCTTGGGGGTAGGCTGTACCCAGTCAGGGCAGATTTTTAGACATCCTCAGAAGTAGAACTGTTTCTGCTACAAACCCATGTGGTTTCACACACAGCCAGCTTTCATGCACTACACATTCCCGATATTGGTTGGGTTTTGCTCATATATATGAAATAGAATCCGTATTTGGGCTCTATTTTTTCCCAATATACAGCCTTGCTTGCCATTTTGTTTCCCATTTTCTAGACAGCCCTGTCTGCCTGCACAAAGAACTGGATGTTAAGCAGATATGATCAATAGAAATGTTTTTTTCTGAGCCAATGCAGAGGTCAGTCTAGTCTTCCCTTCAGCCCCAGTGATAACTGATTACTTCATTGAAAAAAACCCAACCCTGTACATTCACATGAACCTAGACTGAACTGGTTCCCTGACAAATACAAAGTCTCCATCAGGATCCAAGCCTTGCCTTCAGATACCATTTTGGCACAGAAATGTGTTCATGAGCTCCTGTACTTTTTTCTAACTAGTCTGTCTCCTTCTACTCCTGTCAAACCTCTATTTACATTAGAATGTTTTTAAAAAAAAGAAGCCTGTCCAATCCAAGCTATAATGCCTCAAGATCATTTAATAGCAACTTGCAGTGTTAAACACACTACACTTCTCACCCCAATCCAAGAGGATGGCAAGCAAGGCAACAACAAGCTAAACCCCTTCAATGCATATTTTCTGATCTTCTACCTAGTAGTATATCCTTATTATTACTACAGCTACCACCCATCACAGATCAGGTTCTGACAGTCCTGTACTGACAGAATTCGCATTACACACTCAGCTACCCAGTTACTTTGACTTTGCTTCTGCTTTGCACTTCTCCTTCATTGCCTGATAAAGGTCCAGATGCCTCTTCTGATTCTGGACAGACAAGAAAACACCACCTTCCCCTAATACACAACTGGAAAAGAGCCAGGAGCTGCCACAGGAACTGGAGTCGTCAGCAGGAGCAAGGAACCAAGACATACAGGAAGCAAGGACCAGAGAAGCATGAGCAGGAAGAGCATGATGAACTTAGAAGGCGGCCAAATTAACTCTAGCATTATTCAGAATTACTAGCTTCTGTTCAGAAAGAACAAACCACTTGTCACAGTAAAGACTGATGGAAGACTCATTAAATATTTGCTTCCCTAGTAGTCTATCCTGCCTTCACCATTGAACAGGGACAGGGAAATGATGTGACTGCAAATGGACAACGGGTCCACAGATGGGAAGCAATGATGGAAGCAGCTGTAAACAGAAGGGATGTGTCCAAAAGTAAGCTTTTCTGTTCCGAAACAGGTCATTCTCAGAAAGTATCTGAAAACCTTGCAGCACACTGAAATGATTTAACCCATCTCAGAAATGTCTAATGGTCTGTACAAAACAGTAGACTTCCTGAGGCTATAGCAGGTCACATAATATCAGTCCCATCCACTTGGAATGAGGCAAGTTACAGAAAAAAGCCTGGATGATGCAAATGCCAGAAAGGTTCCCTCTGGATGCCAAGTGGTAAAACAAGTGACAGGGTGAATGTCCAAATTCATCCTTTTCTATCCTATATTAAATCCGTATTCAACATTCTTTTCTATACTACCCAGTAGCCAACAGAAAGTCAACTCAGTCATTATAGGTGAAAAGGTTTGGAACGACCATCTATCTAGAGATTGCAAGAATAGCCATGGCTTGCATAGTCAGTGTACAATTTGCTTTGCTTTCAGGAACACAGCCTACTGGAATCAGTCATCAGAAACACATTACTCTGGGTTTTGCAAGCCGTTATCTTGACTGAAGATTAAAAGTGTTTACAATGTAGTCAAGTCTGCCAATCAATATTCTCCTCTATGATTCACCTTCACAGAATTGCATAATTCTCACCTAGATTCACCACCTCCTGGAAAGCAAGGATTCCTTTTTCACCTGCAAGGCGTAGCTCTTGTAGCATCCACAATGGGAGAATAAAGGCAAGCCAGAAACCATAAAGCACTATCTCATATTAACAGACGGTCCACACTGGTTCAGAGGCCAAGTACTGAGCATTTCCATTGCATTAAATGAATCAAATATTCACAAGTCACAACAGCTGCGGGGGAAATCAGCCAACACACTGGTAAATATGCAATTGGCATTGCATACTGCCTCAACGTATCAGCTATACTGCAGCGTCCTGCCTTCGTACCTATAGTCTGTGCCTCTAGGAGGCACTATCGAACTACAGTCCAGGGCACCTAAGGCATTTCGAAAATCAGCCACAGCCATAAATCCTCTTTTCACATGTTGTTGTTCATCTGCTCTCTATGAGGAGATGATTTATTTCTGTGGTAGGGAGCTACTCAAAGGAAAGCCTCAAAACATCCTAACAAGGATAAGTGTGACATATGTGTTATGTCAGCCACTACCCATTAGAAGGCCTATTTCCTAGAACTGACATAGATGCAAGTATTTTCTGTAAAACAGTCAAAGTGCTGACACCTTCTATGATATTATGGAGGTCACTGTGAACTAGGAAATGCAACTTCCACAGACCTTTTTGTTCAGTCTGATTTTTCATGCAACATGTCATGTCACATCAGGATACATCATGTCGTGTATATGATACACATACCATGTGACATACATCTTCCGTCTCAGTACTCTGGGGCAAGATTTTCTTCATAATCTTGATTCTTCACGACATTCAGCCAATACAGCCATAAAAAGGATTCCCGTGGACAGTAATTCTCTCTCCACAGTGAATCAGCAGTGCTCATTCTCTGCAAACGAGCATTTTGGTGAGGGGCAGAATGAGACCTCTTCCCCTCAGATAGTATGGGTGGTAAAGCTCCATCTTTGTTCAGCTGAACCAATCTGGTGCAGAACTGGAGTAACACAGTGGTGAGTCAAGCTCACTATGTTTGCCCATGGAGTATTTAATTGTGTTCTTTTTGTTTGTGGTTCATGCACATAATCTAAAAGGTCATTCTACACTGAAAGCAGTTGTTTTTCCTTTTCTAATGGAAAAACAATTCCCCATCTCACAATCCATAACAATAAAAATAAGAACAACAAAACCCCACCCACATGAAAGAACCAGCCAGCAAGAACATCCCATTGCACAACATCTCCCCATCTCATAGAGGCCAACCCTTCCCAATTCTCCCTAGATATCTGTTCAAGAAGCTGGGCTATAAAGCATGCCCTGAAGATGAACAGCTCCAAGAGTTCTTGGTCCTTTGCTTGATCCAAGCAATTACTGTGACTCATTGTTCTTATTTCATGAGTGACTTTAGTTTACGGTCAATATGACAATGAGGTTGTCATGCTTGGACAGTAAACGATACATAGAAAACAGATGTTAACAGGTGTCCGCGTACTACTCCCAGTTGCCACTGGACTTACATGTTTACTGCACGTTATGGTGCAGAAAAAATTGGACTCTGCACTAATTAATTTGTCTTTAATAGTTCCTCTTCTGAATTGTTCTGTTAGAACTCTACTTTTATTGCAACTGGTGGCAGTCAATAAAACTTCATGGCTTTTTTGTAAAACGGTCAAATATGCATAAAACATATCATTTAATTGAAAAATAGAAATCTCTCCACTGAAAAAACCCCAATGTTTCTCAGTAGCTTTTAACAGACATCTGGTTTTGACAGTTCTCTTGTGATTTTTCTTCTGGTTTGCTTTGATTTTTAATCAAAAGTTAGTCCACAATCTTTCAAAAGGGAAAAGACATTATTATCTGGAGATGAGATGGGAAGTAAAAAAAGTCCAATTTTTTATCAGCTTGGGAGCCAAATTTCAATACGTTTTCACTTCTTCCACCCAAACCTTCCATTTACGACTCTAAGAGAGCTGACATACAGCACTAGCAGTAAAGCTCAAACCCCCTTTGGTGAAAGACTTTGGGTCTTTATCAAAACACTGTCAAAGTCAGCACTACCTCCTGTGAGGGAGCTCACAGGAGAGAGAGTCCAGGGTGAAGTCCAAACACAGCATGGACATTACTCTGTACCAGAGGTCTGAATTACTGCTTGTTCACACAGAATTCTGCAGCGCCTTCATGGCATGTCTCTCTTCCTTTCCTCCATCAGGGAATGCTTTGCCATGACACAAATCAAGCTCCTGAACTCTCCATTGCAAATCAAAAATTAAGACAGCTTAAGGCATATAATTTGGGTTATGATTTGCAATATTCATTAAGAGAACAGCCAATTCTGGCAAAGAAAAAAATGCCCTGAGCTATGATAATGAATACAGGGTTTGTTACAGCAACAAGACTGATGGTCTCATCCATAATGATCTGACAGTGGTTGCCTTTATACAGTGCCTTGTTTTGATTTTCTATCAATAATTATATTATGTGCCTCAAAACATCTGGCTGGCTGGCTGACTTGATGCATGTTAAAACCATCCTGTCTGTGGATATGCATTGGAATAGTAGCTATTACAAGATCACATAACAGATGTCAGGAGTAGTAATGATTCTTCAAAATTTTGTGCTAAACCACTGTGGTCCCTTCTGCCCTTGGAAGTTATGACTTGAATACATGAACTGAGCTGCCCAATGCCAAACGAATGCACTAGTGCAAAAACGCCTGTTTGCGCTTTTCTCCAACAGCTTCCCCAAGGTGCAGAGTCAACCCCTGAGTTAGCACTCACCGCATGGTATCACCTTGTTACCCAATACAAAGTAGAGAAAGAATTTCTGCAGCACATTATGCTGGCAATTCCTGGCTGGTATGGCCGTGCTGGGTTCTAACTTTCAAATAAATTGCACTTGTCTTTTGGCTGTAAGTGTGCGCATGGCTGCCCATTTGCAGGAATGTTGCATTCACTACTTCATGTGGGGCCTCAAGCACGTATCAGCCAGTCTTTAACTAGGTCAGCCCATCTAAAACACTACCATGCATTTGGGTGTCTTTTTTACCTCTTGGTATTGAATGGATTCAAACAGCTTGGGGGACTAATCGATATTTCTCTAATTTGATTTGGAATTATGATAAACTGTTTCTTCATATGCAGAGCTACAGAATCTCACTGTGAGTTAATGTGCAAGGTAACTTTAAAGCAAACTTTATGAAGAAAGTCTGTCCTTCCTTCTCCCCTTTCCTTACTTCTAGGCTCCAACCTATACACTCAGAACAGCATCTTTCGTTTGGTGTTTCAGTATTTACCATCTGTCTTTTTTGCTAGTTCTAGAACGAAAGCACAGGTTTGTGCAGCACCAGCTTTTAAGTATTTCCTGACCTAAGGGCAAAATGTAAATTTGCAAAACAAGGGCCACAAGTAAATCACTATGTTATTTGCTCTTCTCTTGCAAGAACTGTTTCTTCTTAAAATTGTCAAATTTGCAAGACCAACATTTCTAATTCTCTTCACATTTCATAGGGAAGCTGTAAAGTGAATGGGGAAGAAGGAAAATGATCTCTACCTACTTTACAAGATGTCTTTTAAGATATTTTCAGAAATGTCTTCTACATTTACAGCAGAAGTACTCTGACTATGCAGCCACATGCTGCATGTTCTGGCACCTCCATTAAAAGAAATACAAGTAATTACACTGCTCAGCATAGTGTATACAGACATTTGTGTTTGCCCAAGGTTGTCAAGAAGACTTGGGGGTGTTCGGCATTCTGCAGCATCTGAGTTACCTTGTACAAGTCAGTACCTCAGAGCAGGTAATGGCTGGCGCTTCCAACAGCCGCTCCGCACGCGTGGGTGACTACTTCACAGGGGGTAGCCTGGAGTGGGTTGACCAAAGGCTGGGTTTACGTTGGAATGATGAAGACCTGCAGCACTGAGCTGATACGCTGGGAGAAAAGATCATTTGACTGCGATTTACCTCATTCCTCTCTACAGCAAGAGCAGAAGCCAGGGAGGAAAGTACAACTCTCAGGATCACCACTAGATCCCTATTCTGACACCAATGGCACCAAGTACTTGTGGCACAATGCGAAGACACATGTTAGCTCTAACAGGAAGCATTTTACTTTTTGCAGGACTTCTCTGGATACAGCATTCAGCTGGTGGACCAGCTATAAGGTGTCTTTTAATATAAACTCACTGCTAGTTCCAAAGTTAACTCTTTGTCTGAGTTCTGATTTCCAGAGTTATTTTACAACTTGAGGCTTGAAGAGTTGGTATTTTCTTAAAGGACAGTTTGTAGGTCACAGATTAAGAAATGGTTTATAGCCATCCGAGTCAAGATTCTTTCCACTTTTTTTTTTTTTAAAAAAAAGACACACAGCTTTTTGCAAATTCACAAGCTTCTGCCATAGTCTCTCTGATCCAAATCTCTACTACTTCTCCAGTATATTTTCCACTGCCTATCCCCCACTTCCCCCTGTACCCTAAGGCCAAATTATACAAATGAATGTCTTGGGTTTTATGACATGGACACTGTTGAGAAATGTTAACCCGAAGTCACATGAAGTTTTTCTTGCTTCAAGTTCCCTTACAAACTTGAAACGCAGACTAAGTTTTTCAAATGCTTCTTTTTTCAAAATATACAAGGATCTTCCAAATAAACTCTAATGCCTAATACGGCAAAGCCAAAACAATATATGGTTTTGTACAGAGAACTGTGGAAGTCATGACTTTACAATGATTTTTTTTATGGTTTTCATTATCTTTAACTCTGGAAGGGTCTGGTTGAGCATTTAGAGGCAATAAAACTTTTCATTTAAACTCCTTAACATATGAAAATTGTCAATTGTCATGGATGAAGTCCTGGGAGCCCGATTCACTAGACCTTAATGTTCAAAGGAAAGGAAGGTCCTGAGCCCAGAAAGATTAAAAGCAAAGAAAATCCTAAACCAGCACCCTCCTGTGAACCTACAGAAGACCAAAGGACATATCACCTTGTCAATATTTGCAGGGCTATGTGTACCCACCCGACTTTGTTGTGCAAATCACTGATATAAATTCACAACCCCTAGCAGACACATGCATGAAAATAAGTGTTTACACAGAAACCTATACATACATCGGCTCGGGGGGGGGGGGGGGGGGGGTGTAAAAAAAAAAAAAAAATCAGCAGAGCTACCAGGGATTTGGATATGCAGTTAGAAAGAAACTAAACGTCATACATGAGTTATAACTGAACCTTGGCTTGTTCAGAGGCACAATGCTGCTGAATCAAGCACTTGTGCTGCCTACTGTAGCCCTCTTATTACCATGTTTTTAAATGTGGTTTTCTTTAAAAGGTAGTTTAACTTCCTAGAAGGACTTTCCATTCCTGCCTTTATTCAGTGAGTAGCCCCACTGAAATCAGCACATATATTTGCAAAACTTAGAGCAAGACCATGTTTCACTGTTGAAATTAAGAAATACCTGCACAGAGAATCTGATCCTGCTTGCCTCCTGCATGCAAATAGCTTAGTTAGGAACAATGAACCGCTAATACAGCAGAGGCAAGAAGTTCTCACCTGAGAAGGATTAGTAGGAAATCACAGAAAAAAAAAAGTTTAGAAAATCCATTCCTAATGCCCAAGGTATGAGACTACTGTATAATGTCATCAAGACCACTAAGAGTAGCAATCAAAGACACTTGATATGCTCTAATTCAATTTCAGATTACTGGTTGCAATTGGCAGTCTGTTATGTAAGTCAGGAAAGAAGGCCATAAAAGTTATCTCTGATCTTAAATATAGCTGAAATCTACTGAAGTATTATGGACAGTTGTTTTTCTCACTTTTAGCAATAGGAAATGCATTTCAGGTTACCTCTATTTCTCTTGAGCAATTTCTGTCAACTCCTACCTGTCTCCCTCACTGAAACTGCCTCCTCCTTCCACTCTTCAGACTACACAATAAATAGCATAACTAGTGGCTGGCTACAGGCAAGATATCATCCAGGATGCAGAAGGACTGCCACAGGACTGCAGCGGCAGACTTAATATTGAAGTAAATTTTACCAGTTAAGTTGCATGTATCATTCTTAATGGTCATTATTACTTTAATATTGCATTGTGGATTTAATCAGTTAATATTCTGTCTTGCCCTTGTCGGCTAGGGATGTTCGATTAACAGCACTGCTGTTATGGTAAAGAGAAAAGATTTATCATTCTTCCAGGATGAAGGTCATGAGGTTTTGGGTTGGGGGTTTGGGGTTTTTTTTTAATTTTTTGAGACAAACAAATTTGACCCATCATATAAACACAATAGGTCAATAATAAGTAATAACAATTCTTTTCCTCATTAGTTCTTCACTGTGATGTTTTCCGGGATACTCCACTTCACTGCATTACAGCAATTTTGTTGTTTTTCCAATTCCAAAGCAGAACAATAATGACAGTAGCATCCAAAAAAGTTTTTTATAATTGCCTAAATTGTATAACACCTTACCAGGATGTGAGGAAAACAGCCAAAGAATTCACATTATAAAACTGGGCATATCATCTGATATAGCAATTTTGAGCACATTTTCAGACTAGCCAGACTTTACAAGCTTTCCCAACTCCAGTTTAGCCAAAGTCTTTCATGGACCATCTGGTTCTAATGATACAAAACTAGAATATTTGGTGTCCTTTTCACTATACTACATTAAATTAAAGCTTAAAACATCAGTAAAGCAAAATCCATTCTTTTCATATTATGTTTTTTAAATTAAACATTAAGTATTTTGGCTAAGTAAATGTGTTTATTTTTGTAAAACTGTACAGCATATACTATATGATACAGTCAGCAGAATCCTTAGTTCAGTTACTCTTGCATACTCCTGGTCCACAGCCCACTGAGGCAAAGGGAAGCGTTTCCACTGACATCAATAGGCTCTAAATGAGGCTCCTACTGTGAGCGACACCACATCCTTACTCATCCTAAAACATGTATGAGGTTTCAATACTTCTCCCAAGAGAAAAGGTTCAAATTATGCTTACAGTAGCTCTTCCTAAATTAAGTAATAAAAGGGCCCAACTGTGCATTCCATGCACACTTGGTAAACCAACTGAAATTCAGTGAAATCAAAATATTAAGGATGTGATAAGAGGTTTTATAGTGGAAAGGCATTGTGAACTATATAGTCTTTGTAAGCACTGTAGCTAGCTATAAATAGGTTCTTTGGGTGCGACTTTCACAAGTGCCTGCAAGACTTTATCTTCCAGTAGTTGTAAAGCAATGGAGTTTCGAAAATCCCACCTTAATTGTAGCTTATCACTTCTGAACTCAGCCACAACAGGTTACAATTCCCTGCATTTCACCACCAGTCTTAGAAGCTTGTTCTGCAGGTGGAAACACAGACCAAGATTTCAGAAGATGTGTAGGAAAAAAGTTCATTTTTAATAGTAGAAGTGCCTAGCTTCTGTAGGTCCAAAGAGGCTAAACCAATCTGGAGGTCTGTGCAACCATCAAGGTCAACCAGCCACAGCCTCAAGAAGCTGACACCTTCCGTGGATCAGCTAAGGTCAACCAACAGCAAATACGATTTCTTACTTACAAAACCAGTTTATGTTTTACTGTACTGTAGCAAGTGGCCATCATCTTTTTCTCTATGTTTTGTTTTTCTTTGTAGTTCCTATCACTATAACCATCATTGTGAAGTTTTACCCCCCTCGTTGCAAACCCAATAGCAAATATCCCACCTATTTCACTGAGGCTAACCGAGATACAGGTATTATCCGAAGGGGACATCACAGCCTGTTCTGTTCTATACACTTCCTTGAATCCAAATATGCTGGTAGGGTAGACTTCATTTTGTTTCTTCTTTCTTTCTGCTTTTTCCTTCTCTCTCCATGGTAGCTTCCATGTTATTATTACAAAATAGTTAGAACATACAGTTCCAAGCCTGAATTCCTTACAAAGCCCCCTAAACAGGAGTTTTTCTGCAGTAAGAACGGACTGCGAGAGGACTGGATGAATTGGCCCATACGGAGTTACATGCTAGCTGTTGTTATTGTTCTCAGAGAGTGCATTTAAGGTTTTGGGAACAAACAATAAAACGAACAGCTGAACAATTTTAATCATGGCCCAGTTCCTAGTTACAATTATTTTTAAGCTGTCTCACCATTAGCTAGACTGATTTTTTTTTCCCAATGAAAAAATATATTATGTAAAACTTAATAAACTTAACAGAAATACTGTTTTTAAGTGACAATAAAAGTAAAAAAAAATTCTTATATGTAACATGCTATGACTTCTGCTCTTAGCCAAGCATTTATGAGTTACACATAATTTTTTAAATGTTCCATTCTCTATATACCTCATGTACAAGCTAGTTCTCTAGGAAAATATGCTTTCCTAGATAAGTTGAAAGAGTGACCTCTGAACTCTATGACCACAGACATGCCTGAGCAAAACTAGAATGCATGCTCATATGAAAGGCATATTTCATGCATTCTGTATTTCAAAATGCTACAGCAGGGACACATGAAAACAGAGTAAAATGACAGCTCATGCAAGCAAATGAGAACAGGAGAATAAGATGGCACAAGGACATGAAGACATTCGGAGTGACTACTGACCAAGAATATCCTTTTAAGATGCCTTCTTCATTCATTCAAGGCCTGATTCAATTACTTCCACTGGAGTCAACAGGAAGACTTGTGGTCTTCAGTGCCTGTTACTGTGGCTCATTACTTGTGTTACAGTAGCACACTGAAGATTCAATTAAGCTCAAGCACTGTAATACCAGGTCCTATACAAACACTCACAGTGTCATAATACCTTCTTCCCAGAGCTTGTAGGTCAAAAAAAAAAAAAAAATTGCAAACAAAACATGGGAAAGAATCCAAAGGGAGCCCAAGGGATTTAAGCTGCTTTACAAAAACAGTCGGTGGCAAAGCAAGAAAGACTTTGGTTGCCTGACTGTACACAGTGCCCTATCTATTAAACCTATTCTGCCTGGACTTTGGGTCAAAGCCACACTGCACAATATGAATGATAATTGAGCAAATGAAGTAAAAACCCTACCTGCTAAATACAATGAGCAGCTGTCACAGTGTTTCTACCTCGTGCAGAATACGTGCACTGCAGTAAAACTACTTTGTGTGCAGAAGGCTCCACTTGCAACTCTTGTTTTTAATAAGAGTTCTGCAGGAAAATGTCATAAACAGAAACAGAGAATCACTCCAGAGGTTACCCATTTCCCCTCCTCCCACACTACGGCAGGCTCAGTTATAACCGTGTCATTCCTAACAGATGTTTGTCTCATCTGTTGATGGATGCTCCAAGCTATCATTAGGCAATCTCTTCCAGCACTTCACCTCCCTTGCCATTAGAACTGTTTTCATTTCTTCTAATCAGAACCTTTCTTGCTGCAGCTTAATGCTATTAGTTCTCCTACCATGTCCTCTCCTCAGTATTCTCTTCCTTAGCCTAATCAACCCAAACACATTCAAATCTCTCCTTTTAAATCATCCTGTTGACTAACATTCAGCTTGAGATCCACTGTAACCTTAGTGCTTTTTCTACAGTATTCTTGCTTGGGTTGTCCATCCTGTGTTTATGCAGTTGATTATTCCTGTCTAAGTAAGTGCAATAACTTGCACTTGTCTGTCAAACAGCCCTTGAACTTTATTTCTAAATATAATTTTGAATTCTAATTATTTTCTTTAGTGTATATAGAGTTAGTGTCAACTGCAAATTTTATAAGCCTGTTCAATACCATCATGAAGGACACTACTGAAAATCTTGAATACTGGGAGGCCTCCACAGATACTCATTCAATACATCAAAGAACTACTGAAAAGTACTATTTAGATACAGTTAGTAAGCCCATTTTGCACCCACTCTACGGTAGTTTAATTGAGAATGTTTGCCTTGATTTCTTATTAGAATGTCATATAATGCAGTATCAAAGATCTTAATAAAACTGGGATAGACTTGCTAATTTTTCTGTATCCAGAGCCTCCTGCTTTGTTGTAGATTGGTTTGACACGGTCCAACAACTGACACAATTTGTTTCTGACTGTTATTGATATGTTGAGTGTTATTCAACTCTTTATCTTCAATGTGTTTAAAATCAGGTTGTTTGTAATTTCTTCCAGAATTTTGGGGGGAATCATATTTACATTAACCAGTCTTTTCTTTCTAACTGTTCTTTTTCCTCCTTTCTAAAGGTAGTCACTACCTTTTTCTGTTTCCTCACCCACCTTCAATGAGTTATCAATTACTAATTATTCTGAGACTGTTTTTTTTTAAATATCTCTAAAGGTGGTACATAAATTCCAGACAATCTGAAACAATTAACTTAGTTAAATACCATGTTAAAATCTGTACCTTAATGAAAGTGCACAGGGAAGCATGAAGGCTCATTTTGCTATTTCCTGAGTTCTTTCAGTGTTTTACTTTGCAATGTTAATTGCCCCTTCAGTAAAACCTTTCCCCCTTTTTTAAACAACTTGGGGAATTGACTGGTTGTTTTTAGCAACTTGTGTTATTGCCTAGGAACAAAGCTGGATCATTCACGTACAAACTTGGTCTTATGGCTACATGGAATAAATGTCCTGTTTGTATTCTCTGATGACTAAAAATGGATGAGTTCATATCTTTACTTCCCAAACAGTATAGCACTATGCAGAAATAGCTGTTGAATTCTAGAAGCAGTGTGGATGCATCAGTGAAATGCTGGATCTAAACTAATTAAACCTATTATTCTGGAGAGCTAGTTATCCCAGACACAAAACAATGTCGTAAGCATCAATGCTTTCAGATGGGGACTAAAGTTCTTCAAAGACAGTTCAGGTTTTTTTCTGCACAGTGCTGCATCATTGATTTTTTTAGCCAGAGCCAGATCAGATTCAAAAATGGCAATTCTTTCCATCTACTGCTTTTCCCCACCAAGATAAGATAATGCAAAGCTAAGGTTTATCTAAGTATATTCTTGAAGACATGAAAATATTGCTTAGACACTTGTATACAGCCTTGACACCAGATTAATACTGAATTCCATAACTGTGCAATTATAGGAGTCCCAAAATTGCTACCTACCTTGTTAACACAACTCGAAAAAGAATCGGTAGAAATAGTCATAGTCATCCTGATCCTCATCTTGCACTCAGTTCCTTTATCACCCTACATTCAATGTGGAGAGAGTAAT
The DNA here is from genome assembly GCF_964188355.1 of Buteo buteo. Lineage (NCBI taxonomy): Eukaryota > Metazoa > Chordata > Aves > Accipitriformes > Accipitridae > Buteo > Buteo buteo. The sequence goes on along the minus strand of NC_134176.1, from coordinate 13,377,399 downwards.
TTGACAGGTCACTTCTTATTTCTTACTGACTATACATTTCCAAGAATTTTAAGAAACAAAAACAGAGTTTCTTGTGAAAATGTAAATTATTGTTATACTGCATAGTAAGAATACTGAATGGGAATATTTAGGTAGAATTGCCTCATTTGCTTTATTCTTTTTTAACTGTTGATAAACACATGTCTAATGATTCTAAAGTTCTATGAATCTTCTGCCCACTAACCATAACCTTTCAATGTAATGCCCAAACTACTTAATAGCATCCTTGTAAGTACAGTTGTTTTCAAAATAAGAGATCATGGAATAAACTCTGGGCAGGAGGACAAACCTATAAACAAATCAGACAGTTCTTTATACAAAGATTGGTTGGAATATCAAACAAACTGCCAGAAGTTGTGCAGCCAGCAGTTAAAGTGACTTGTGTACATTAATTCAAGAAGTTGGATTATGCTTTGGAAAAGAAGGAAGTACTACAGTGCAGCAGCCACTAACATTTTTTTTTCTCTCTTTTTTTTTTTTTTTTTTGGAGTTGGAATTACGGTTAAACTGTTTCACATAGTTAACAAATATACTACAATTAGCAGACTTTCTTCTTTCATTTTCTGTAATCTGCAAGAAAGTTTTCCGTGGTTATATCAGACTGACCACTGGGTTCCCTTTGCAAGACTACACTTACATCTTTACTTGCTGAAGTAAACATGTCTCTCTTTTTTGGCTTAAGAATGCCTAGCAGCACTTTAAAAAGAAATTTAAGCCTCAAAAAACAGATGAGGAAGACAAGATAAAATAACACATCTTAACGAGTACACAGATGACTAGATAATTCAATAGATACCTGGAGAACAGAAAACTGAAATGAAAAGCATCTTCACCTCTTACATGTTTCTGTTATATCCAAGCCTTTTGTGGTCATCAGGACTTATTACACAGCAGGAAAAACAATCAGATACAGGAGATATAGTTCAGGGAAAAGGAAAACAACATGAAAAGTCAAATGCAAATTCATTTTTCACCAGACTTTTGTGTCATCATAAAACTGATAAAAAATTGTTTTCACTGGAGGAAAAGTGATTGCTACAGTTTGCCAGAAACTAAAACACCAAGATAATCACCAAGACTGAACACAGGAAAGAGGCAAAAGAAAAAAAAAATGAGGCTTCATGAAGCTTCAAACATTTCATTGGCAAAAATAAGAAGGCTCAAATATTGCTGGTATCAGTAAAGTCCCTTCATTCACTCAAGCTGTCATCCTGGTGCCTGGTGCCACAACCAGAAGTAGCAGCAATGATGAACATTGCTGTTGCAGAAATGAATGGGAAATGAATGGGAAAAAAAGATATCATCCAGTCCCTTTCCTTTCCAATGTATGCCTGTTTCCTGTGGCACATCTCTTAATAGTCTGTCCAGTATATTTTTAAAGTTCTCAAAGGATCAAGTTTCTACTGTCTCCCTTCAAAGATGCTTTTGTGACTTAGGAACAACTAGAAATGATATAGCTATGAGCTGACAGGTAAAGTAACAGGGCTGCTCAACATGGGCAATGTCAGTAACTGCCTGTGACCACCTGATCAGGAAGTAGGTGAGGCCTTCTTCAGATAACTTGGCCTTTGTCCTCACTGGGAACTTTAACCACCCCAATATCTGCTGGAGGAAAAACAGAGCAGGGCACAAGCAACTCAGGAGGTTTCTGAAGTGCATTGATGATAAATTCCTCACCTAGGTGTTTGAGGAGTCAATGAGAGTCAGTACTCAACTGGATCTCACACTTGTAAACAAGGAAGAACTGGTCAGAAACCTGAAGGTTAGGGGAATCCTTGAAGCTCCTGAAAAAACTCAAACATGAAAAGAAAGTATACAAGACGTGGAAGGAGAGATAGGTGGACCCAGGAAGAATACAGAGGCACTGTCTAAGCATGCAGAGATGGGGTTAGTATAGCCAAAGCCCACCAGCAGTTGAATCTGGCGAGGGATAGGAAGGGCAACAAGAACAACTCCTGCAAGTACATCAGCAGCAAAAGGAAAACTAGGGAAAATGTGGGGCAGCTGCTGAACAGGATAAGGTTCATGGAAAAGGCCAACATACTCATCTTAATATAAGAAAAAAGATTTTCCCAGTGAGAACAATCAATCACTGGAACAACCTCCTAAGGGACGTGGTGGAGTCCCCATCACTGGAGGTTTTCAAGACATGACTTTTGCTTTTCTCAAGGTCCAGTAAAAAGGAAGATGAAGATGAAGAAAACAGAACTCTTGTTACTACACCCACACCAATTAGTGAATAACCCAGAATCAGAACAGGACAAAGTCTGTCATGTAGCTGTAGTGCTACATCATGATGTTCCACATGCTGGAGGTAAAATCTATGAGGTTTAAATTAAGACACAGAGTAGATTTACTAGAAAGCTTTTGTTTTCTTGATCCAAGCATTTATCATCATTTTAGACTAACAGCTGAAGTTCATCTTTTGTAATGATAAATTATGGCTGGACGAAACTTGTCTGGGCCTGCCCTTTATTTCATTCTTAGTTGCATTCCCTTGGTCTTTGAGGAACAAGTAGTCAAATTAGGAAGTCCTTTTACAAAATGGTTTGCAAGAAAGCAGGTCTATTTCTGTAAACAATGGGAAAGTCCAGTTGTTGAATTATTCATGAAAGAAAAAAAGAAAATGGGGCTATTTGACATAAAAGTATCCAAAATCATACCAAAGGGTCTTCACAGTGATGGATATGCCAACAAGTGACAGTTGTGATCTACCCTGGCATGAGTTAAAAAATTATACGTTGAAGTCCCAGGGAGTAAAAGATTCACGGTTACTCACTCAGGATGCTACTAGCAACAAGGTCTTGGAAAAAAGTAAAGATCAAACACTAAACTGTGGACAAAGGTCATGGAGAAAGACAGCATTTCTGAAAGAGAAAGCCTGAGATAATATCTGTAAGCAATGCTAGTGACAAGGGAGAAAGGGAGGAGAATTGTGCCTGTACATATTTATTATTGCCAAATAGGCTGAAAAAACCCAACATCACTGCTATGGTATTTTCTTCACTAGATCTAAAGGACAGCAGCAGCGGAATCTGCTGTTTGTGTTAAAGTGTCAGGAGGGGAAAGAACAAAGACATGGAAACATCTGCTTTTAGAAGCCACTTGAAAAATAATTATGCAATAGCCTGTGAAAAACATCCGTTAAAATGCTGCTGTCCACCCATCACATAGAAAGGAGACACTTAAGGAAAATATAAGCAAGTCCAGAAGAAGATCGTGGCTCATTTTTCTCTTGGAGCACCCATTACCCCAAATCTAAACTGAAACCCAAGGGTAAGTTTAGGCGAGAGAAATATATGATAGAAGCAAGCAGGATGATATACCACTGCCGAACAGATGGTACAACCTGCTGTTACATAATCAATACAAATTGAACCAGAAACCGTGCTTAGCATGTGTACTCTTTCTGAATACAAACAAATCGCTTCCTGGGAATTTTCAGCCCTCCCATTCACAGAATCTAAGGCCTTGCAATTAGTCATGGAACTCTCTGTTCTACACCAATGAGGCTATTCCAGCACAGAGTCTCCCTGCCCATTCCACAGAGGAACTTGAGTTTTCTGTAGATCTCGTCACACCACATCTCATCTCATTATATGTGATTGGTTTAACATCCAAACCTTTCAGGTAGACTAGTGATTCCAATGCAGTGTTGTGTCAACACCGTGCTACCTGAATCCTAAAGAATGCTCTCTCCTTATCACTTCGATGTGCTGTACACACTGAATACCTCATTCAGTACTGGTTTGCATGTCCTGAACTAGGTGACTTAATCTAAAACATTTTAACCAGCAATTGACAGTGTGCATGTGCTGTTCCCATGGTCCAGCTGATGAGCAGAAACTGGCTGAACTACAGTGTTTAACCCTGTTCTACCCTGTGCCTACACCTTTAGCCAAAGTAAAGGAAGAGTTCATGTTTTAGTTCTTAAGAAGGCTTACATGAGCAAAACCACAACACCTGACACTTTCCAACTTCTGCATTGAATACTCAGTATAGCTAACTATATCTACAGATCAAATGTCATATTATTGATGAGATTCTACATTGCATGCGGCAGAAAGAGGCTGGATATGAGACCCCTGCCTCTCCTGTATCCTTTAGTTCATGCTCAAATTCAGTGGCATAAGAAATTCTGCCCTTCCTACCAAAAGAAATTCCCCTTGGGCCTCAGAATAGACCCCTAAAATTCATTGCCATGTGTTGCTGCATTTGCCTCAGAAGTGGATATTTGTCACTAGGAAGCAAAGCACTTGCTATAAATACAATATGGTTTGTAAAATGCTTCAAGATCCTCAGTGGTAAGGGACAAGCTAGAGTAATGCAAGAGGATATTATTTTTATATCAATAAAACAATGACTCCACAATATAGTCACCTTGCTTCTTAAGCTGTCAGAAGAAAATAGAATAAAGGGGGGTGGGGCGTGGGGGGGATTTAAACATGCCCAAAATAACTGTAAACTAGATTTTAAATTCATTGAAATTCCCAGGAATTGTATCCTCAAAACAACGGCTTGTAAGAAGCATCATCACAATGTTTCCTCTGCTTATTTTTGTAAATAAAGAATTTTCTATGAAACATTTTAGCCTCTGTTAGTCTCAGTTCTTTCCTGAACTATCAACAGTGAATAATGCAGATATTTTAATACATGTTTTCTTTTCTCTGTAAATTTTTTTAAAGGAACATTAAATGAGCCCAAAAACCCAACCCCAATCTTCAGGGTTTGGTAAAAGTCATCCATGTTTTGCTGCCTAAAAGCATTTACAGATGAGGAGTAAAACTTACTGACTATGACAGATTTAGGTATCTGTCAAGGAGTGGGAGGGCAGGTGGGAGAAATCTATGAGTATGTGCTGCTGTCCTCAAGTGTTTCCTTGAAATCCACAGACTCCCAGTAGTGTTCCAGAACAAGATCAGTGAGCCAAATCTTAAACCTTCTCTTGCATATAGCGGATCTCACATCTAACTCCTGTGTAAGAATACATGTTTTGGAGATCTGAGAAGGGCATTTATGAAAATACAGCTGCACAGCAAGACCTTTGTTATATTCCCCAGGTTAAAATGACATAGAGGAAGAGCTCTATCACTGCACTTCAAATTCACTGGCAAAGAGAGAAGATACTGAACTATATTGCTCTCTGAGTATTTAGCTCAATTAAAGACTGCAAAATTTGGCTCAAGTAAACTATCTTCAAATTCCTGTCTCCTGCAGCTGGAACGCAGTGAAGCCACCAGAATGAAGACCAAGCTAAATATTTTAACTCAGCAAGATACATTCTGGTTTTGTGCTCCAAACTACATGGAAGTCTATATTATGAAATGGGATTATAGGATTAGAGCAGGTTTGCCTTCGGCATCTGGAAAGTGTGGCCGTTGGCTTCAGTATAGAATTTCCCCAGCTAACATAGGTCACGTGGGTCAGACCAATTTCCATGTCAGTGCAGGACCAGCATACACATGTAAATGCCGTATGGTTGCTGCTTGACTGTAAATGATCTAGTAATAGTTTATTACAATGTTGCCACTAACTTCTAGTGCCAGTTAATTTAACATTCAGTGTAATTTAATCAAAATCCTGGGTACCGTGTAATCTGTATTATAAGCAGAAATTGTCCTCTGTAGTGACTATTTCCAATTGCCTTGGATGGGGGCAAGGGAATAACTATGCTTACTAATGTCCTTTTCTTTTTAAAGGGAAGACAAACTAGAAAAGGAAATTCAAGGGTCTTGAAAGATATGAAGGCTCACCTATACAGAGAAGCTAATTTGGATTAAGGTAGAGTATGACTTTAAATGTAAATCTCCCCGATTAAACCCTGATGAGATAGCAACTTCTGGTATCATTTGTCTTGCACAGTCTTACCTAAGAATCTGTGCAGGAAATTAGTCCAGGATAGTCTATTAGGAGGAGCCACTCTGGAATAATTTCCTATGAGAAAATCCCTGGGACCCATTGTTCAAATGCTGTTAGGCTGTACACTGAAGTCCTTTTCTATACCTGACTGGGCTGTCACCTACATCAGTTGCTCAGTTCCACTGGACTCTGCTGCCCAAGGTCTACTACTGAAGGAGCAAAAGTGTGATGGAGGTTACCCTGAGCCGAGAGTCACACTAACATTTTCATCTAGCAGTGCTGTCTTTACAGTTCATAGCTTAACTTCATCCACAGGGGTTAATTGATTCCTAGAAGATATTCAAGTCAAAGAATTAACCACTTTCTCACATGTCAATGAGATGCAATCAACATGTCAGTGGGAGAAATTGTGTAATACCTAACATTCTGAGCAGGGATTGCTCCTGTCCAGCAAGCGGCCTTTGGCCCATGCTATAAATCAGTGCAAGCAGTGAAAACCCTAGAAAACCTTGGCCTCCCTAGAAGAAACAGAAGATTTAATCTTGTCCTTAGACATTTGGGTGATGAAAATACAATCCCTTTCTCTTTTGAAATGTATAAAGCTGTTCAGAGAAGGCAATAAACCACTTGTATTATGTCATGTACTGAAAGTAACACCTGATAGTCTGTTAAAAGTACATAGAACAAATGAAATCAGACAAGTCTGATTTCTGTCAGGTTCCTTTTAAATCCTCTAGTCCTGCCACTTGCTCATCTTATGGGCTTCAAAAAATTATTTTAAGTTAATCAGTCTCCAATTAATATTAGGCCCATTTCCACTCAGAAACCTTGTAGGATTTTCCAGCTTGTTCAAATACGCTCCAAACCATCCACATTACAACAGAAGAAGTAAATAGCTCATCAGCTAAAGAACAATGACTTTGTCACCAAATCTTCTCATTACATTTTTGCTATCAGCCACCATATAGATTAATTTTATTTTTTTTTACTATAAATCCAGCTACAATAAACAAAAGTGCCCTTGTCTGGGGCACTAAAGATGTGAACATAAATATTCCATAACAATTAGAATTTTATGGAAACTATTACAGGGTAGAATAAAACTGTATGTTTGAATGAATCCCTACCAAGGCACTTTTGTTCCCCAAGTGGACAGGTAAAATTTAAAATAACAGCATTCAGAATTCAAAGACAAAACTGAAATCTCAGTGCAGTTTTTTAAATACTTTTGCTACTGATTCCTAGTTCCATGCACCATTTTTAAGCATCTTTCCATTGGTAGTGCATAAGAACAGCACTTCTCTGAATATTTTAAGTAATCTGATTAGTGAATTTTAGTTTATTTGTACATCATGAACTGAGTCTTGCCAATGTGAAGGTATAAACATTAAGAATTCACTGTTTTCTTCCCGCAAAAGTCTCCCTCTATCCCTTTTTCCTTTTCATTAAGGCTGAAACAGATCTTCCAACAACAAAAGCACAAGTCTCCGCAATTTGAAATAAAGCAGTAACTGTATTCAGTTGTACCAGTACCAAATTCTTGTCCTCTGTGGACTACACGCTATCCAGCATCATACAACTGTAAAAACATAATTATGATGAGCTAGTTGTATCAGATCTTCTACATTTCATTAGCTATAGCAGTTCATTTTGTAATACCTGTGTTATTGCCATACCTGGACACTGCTGCCATCTGTGCTATTGATTTCTTTTAGAAAGCAACCCACTCTTGATTTAAAGATGGAAAATGCACCACAAATCTAGGTAAATTGCTCCTTCACTATTAATTACCATTGACATTAGCACTCTAGGCTGTTTGTCTACTGAACAGAGGAAATAACACCTTTAATAAACACAGGTAAATCCACAAAGCTCAGTTGTCAGAGACCTATGTTTTAGAAACTCTAAGATCGCTTTGTGTATGTTAGTTCAACCCTTTCCAACTTCACTGTGAAAATAATGATTATAGGATTGGACACAGTGTTTCACTAGTGGTCTCCCTGATGCCACATCCAAAGGTAATATCATCTTCTTACTTCACTTGATAAACCCCTTTACATTTATCCAAGCATCATTTTTAGCCCTTTCAGTAACACCACTACAGGGGATGCTCATGTTCAATTAGTTATATACTTTTTATTCTGACTATTATTCAAGAGTATTTAATACAGAGTTCTATCTTCTAAGCAAGCAACATTTGTTGTATTTAGATATATGACCCTTAGTTTACCTATATTGATCTATATTGTTCAGAGGGGTGCATTTATAAAGCCTTAGGGTTGTGCATATAAGTAAACTATCTCCATTATCACCACAGCTCCTCATACTAATGGCAGCACAATGTGACCAGATCCCTGCTCCACAGACCTGCACAATGGTTCAGCCAACATTTTAAAGACAGAATCTGGAGGAAAATCTAAGACAACTGTAATTATAAACCATATTTCCTGCTCTGCCCTTTTTTATTCCATCTGCAAATTCTACCAGCTGTAACATTATATTTTATTCCAAAGCGTTGATAAAGAAATTGAAAGCCAGGCTGCACTACAAATGCTCTCCTCAGGGAAGAATTCCATAATTCCTTTTTATGACATATCAGCTAACCAGTTTTTAATTCATACAATATGGACTGCACTGATTTTGCATAGTGCTAATCTTTTTTAAATCAGAATGCCATGTGAAACTCAGTCATGTGCCTCACAGAGGCCTGAGTACAGCATGGCAACCGTCAGTAAAATCTGCAATGTTATTCATTCACCCTGTCAATGGAAATCCATTCTGTGGGGCTGAATACTACAGAAATTCAAACTGTATTGCGACTTTCTCTTTCCAGCAAGCAGCAGCATACAGTGCGAAGAAGAGAGGAGCTCTGGACGTTCACTTCCACGCCATGCCCTCTGACCTGAGGGACCAGCCATAACACATTTCTTTGCCATACGGTAGCTCTTCTCACTTCTTCATGGCTACAGACAGTTGTTGTAACCCATCTGATTATTAAGTGTGCGGCTAGGCTGCAGTGGACTCTGTCGGGGGTCGCAGTGGATTAAGTTCGTGCTGTTTGCTGTCATGGCCATTTTTAGATCGTTGCGTCTGGTGGACACTGTATACCAGGAGCAGCAGCATCCTGCCTGATGATAGTATACTCTCAGAATACATTGAAGAAAGGTTCCATTACTTTACTACATACAAGCACTGTTGTTACCTTCCTAGGACTACTCAATAAATCTTAGCACTACCAGCACCACCTCAGTACCATCCTGCCTCTGTCCTGATTGCTTTTTTTTGGTTTTGTACTAACTAAAACCTCAGTAAGCCCATGGATTGCATAAATAATGCTTGCAAAAAATTACTTCCAATGTACATAAAAATGCATATAGGCTTGAAACTCCTTTTGAGCTTTGTGGTATCTGTCCACTTTTCTGTCTACTATCTATGAGAGAAAGGCAGGCACGAGAGCAGATATTGTTATGAAGGATTTATTTCCCAGACACACTTGTGCCAGCTTCTCTCCTGAACAACTGATATAGGTTTAATTTCTATAAAATACTAGCATTCACAACAGTGAAAATACAATAAGCTGCAGCTGCCTGCAATACTGCAGAGCAGACTCAGCAAGCACTTCGTCACACGAGACACATTAGTTCTGATTCTAAAAATTGGTTAAAGTCTGATGGCAATCTGTATCTCCCAATTAATTCAAGCAAGACCTGATATACTACAGAACTACTTGACCCATCTCTGCAAAATTATGCATGCTGAGTACTACAGATTGCATTTAATCCCTCTTTGAAGATCAGGAGACAAGAACACTACATATTCAAGGATGTGGACATAGCAATTGTTTCAAACCACTGCACCTCCAAGAATGGATTGGAAGCGTAGAGGATCATTTCATGGCATTCTAAAAGACCAGAAGATGTGGCCAAAGAGAAGGGATTCACTGCCTTTTCTTTTTTTTTTTTTTAAAAAAAAAAAACAGTTGAATACTGCAAGGTAAATATAGTCCTTAATCTAAGTCTATTGATAGGCGATCCCCAAGCCTTGACCAGGTAATTAATCTGTTCCTTCATCTGGCTGGTGGAGCAAAATATTTCATCAAAACTACATTTCTCTTCAATCATCTCATGTCTACAGCAGAAAGAAGCCATAAAAAGAAGAGGCCTCTTTGCAGAGGCTTGGAAGTTAAACCAGAATAACAAAAGATGGAAGTAAGAAGTAACAGATTTGTAATTTTCTTGCCAATGTTGAAATCAGCAAATCTGGTGGGATCCTCCATTGAGATAAAGCAGTTCCAGTCTCATCTTATTTAAGTTAGCATTAATGAGGAGTAATTTGACCACTTCCAATAAAAACACCTGAATATAATCAACAGGATCAAGGCAAATTGAGGGACAGGCAACATGCTAAATAATCTCTTACAACTGCTTTTAATTGGTTAAATTATTCAACTCTGGTACAGATAGACAATGTGGCTGTTATTATTGTTACAAAGATACAGTACATATCTCTAATCAATAATAAATGATGCTGGAAATCCTATTATATTACAGCAACAAAAAAGAGGCCTCTATTTTGAATGAAAATTAAGATTGTGTTTTGTGAATTCCATAATACCAGTACATTGGTGACAAGTTGATGTGTAGCAACTAGATTTAAATTCAAAAAAAGGGTGTAGGTAGCAGGACAATTAGTTTATGACTACCGTGTTATCTTAGAAAGGGAAAAGATAGCTCAGTGTTCAGCTCCACAAAGACAACAGCACTGCAGAGCACGTGCATTAGCAGAACGTTGGGTTCTCAGCAACCTAAGCAGCCTCAGCGGTGCAGTCTCTGTGTCTCCATATACAGCATTTGAATCACTCCCTTGGATTTAGGTACCTAGATTCTGCCTAAGTTTTTCTTTAGGCATCTAAGTGCTTTTTTGGATCTCACTCTAAATTCTTACTTATCATAGAACCTTTTCCAAAAACTCCATTAATTTCTCCTGCAATTACCAGAAGACCATGACATTATTTTACTAATCAACAAAATAAAGAAAGTATTAAATTGCTTTTCTGGTTTTAAATGAACTACAAAAGAACACACATCTGCAAAGTAAACCTAAAACATTGGGTTGTGTGATTAAACCACTTTATAATAAAATATATATGTAGTGACTTCTGACAGCCTACTGCTGCAGATCATAAAATCTATTGCTTAATTGTTATCAACAAATGTATAAATATACCTCATTAACCAGTTATTATGCACATACCTCACTTGTCGACACCAAGAAACAGAAACACTGCACAAAACTCCAAATCTTTGCAATGTCCTCCACACTACTGGGAGATTACTCAGCATCTGCATGAAAACACACTCCCTCTGCAAGAGAACACAGGATTAAATAAATACTGTATGATCTAGAAACACCAGGACATCTAATCCAGGCAAGTACAATGACTTTGTTGTGTTTTCTTGGGAAAGACAAATAGTCTCTTTCCTCCTTTCACAACTCCAGGATGGAGATAACCAGTATCATTTCACAGGCTGGTGTAATGGTCATAAAATGAAATAAAAATAGTAAGAACTGCATGCTAATTTTAAATAAACCTGCATGTTGGAACGAGAAGGAATCCATACACGTATGGTTTAATCAGGCCATTCTCACTTTCTCTTTACTACGTAAAATAAGAGAACTCAAAAGGAAGTTGCAACTCATCACCCTTACAGGAAGTATCTTTTCTTCGTCCTGGCAGACTTTTAGTATTCAAGTCGAAAGATGTGGGTTCTACTTTCATCTTCTTTTGATTTATGTAATGATCCTGTTTGTTTGTGTTGAGCCCAGATTCTTTATGAGCTCAGTATACTGTCAACAACAACAGGACTCTCAGCTGAGCTTTGTGGATGCCGATGCTGAGTTGCAATTGAATTTACATGGCGCTGAAGTTTTTCTCAACCACAGCCTTCAGATTCATGACCAAACTTAGGATGGAATTAGACCCCTGTTCTGTCCCAGAGCCATTCTTCTTCTACATGGTTTTTTAATTCACTTGAGGCTCCAAAGATAGTGTCCCATAGAAGGGATGGAGATTTCACTTCTCTCAACAGTAGAAAAAATGTACAACTGGGAGAGGATGTGACCCTTGGAAAAAGCATAGCTATAAAGACAATATCAGCCCATGTTTCTAACCTTTTCGAGAAAGCCAAAGAGGCATCTGAGCATGTCAAATCTAACCACAAAATTAAATATCTATGTTGGTATTTTGCACCAGCATTCTAACTAGAAGGATGCATAAAAGGTAAACTTGAAACAGAAAAAATTAAGGTCACATACAACTTCCGTAAAAAGTGTCCTCTTAGAGGAAAATATCCATTAACTCTTTATCTGTTGTGGCGCAGACTCACTTTTCAAGATAAGTCCTGTAAATGAAGAAAACATCTGAAAAAATACCACAAATCAGGGAATTGCATGAAGCAGTTCTTGAAAACATGCAATATTCAGGTACAGACCTCAGAAACTATGGCCATAACTAACTGCTAACATAGCTAAACTGTCGCTTGTACTAACTATAACAGAAGACTTTCAAAGACCCCTTTACTCTCAGAACACCTACAGTCCCATCAGGAGACTCTACCGGCATTCTAAATAAAATTACCATTGTAATTTAACCTAGTGATAAACTCATGGCAAACTCTACTGTGATGGTATTAATGGCTGTGGCTACATTTGTCAAAGGAGGAACCCAAAATACTTTTAAGAGCTTTTAAGGTGCAATATAGAATAGAATCACAAAATCCTAGAATGGTTTGGGTTGGAACGGACCTTAAAGACCACCTAGTTCCAACCCCACTGCTGTGGGCAGGGACACCTTCCACTAGACCAGGTTGCTCAAAGCCCCATCCAACCTGGCCTTGCACACTCCAGGGATGGGGCATCCACAACTTCCCTGGGCAACTTGTTCCAGTGCCTCACCACCCTCATAGTGAAGAATGGGTGTGGATTCCTTCTCATTCCAGCATGCAGGAAATCAGCAAATAGAGTTCTATGCTCTTCTAGATTGCGGCACCTGAATACAAAAAAGCTCGTTTTGCTTTTTTGCTAAAGAACGTTTCAAGCACAGGTTCAACCTATATATGTCTTTCTCTAAGTTGGGGGCCACCTCCCACAGAATTCAATAGCACCAAGAGCTTGACCTTCAAAATGAGAAGAAAGGTTTATTTCTTACATTACAAAATGCTTCAATTATCATAGGATGTTCATGTCCATGTGAAACCAAAGGTTTTATCTCCATTCCACATCCAGCTCTGGCATATCTCTAACATGCTGTGTTTACTCTCAGCTTCTAAAATGTATTACTTTTTAAGATGAGGGGTGTGGGGGAAGCAGATAAACAGGGCAGGCCAGGCTAAATTAAGATCACAAAACCATGCCACATTTTCAGCAACCAGCTATCTATTAAACAGGATTTCAAACGTCCTTTGGATTCCTTAATAAATGAAATCCCAAGAGCTTTCTGTGTAAGATGATAGCCAACTTCCCTTTTTTTTAATGATTTTTCAGAAAGGGCACAAACTGATTCCTTGGACAGATAGTGCTTTTTATCTACAGGGACTTTGTAAACAAATTGATCCAGATGTTTTGCTTTAGAACTCTCCAGACATAGTAAATTATTCCTTACAACATCAACACTTCATTTCCTCTATTTGCAACTAACATCTCAAAACAGACCATTTTTCAAAAGACAAATAATTGAAATGTTGTATTAGCATTAACAGGATCATTTGGACACTTTCTTAAATAAAATCTGTCTTCTATATATGGATGCATTCAGTGCCATATAACAGTTTCCAGAAAGGATCAAGATCAAATATATTAAGAATGTGTTTGGAACCTTTTCCTAAGCCACTGAAAATTTATCAAAGAAATCTTAAGAATTTAATTTTTCCTTTCTTTTTTCCGCATTTATCTTTTAAAAAAACCCAGACATGTGGGATGGTCATGGATTCTAAAGTCTGCATTAAAAACTCAGACAACAACTAGTCTACCCATTAGGATGAAACTAAAGTGGGAAAAAGTAAGAAAGAGAGGGGATAGGCCTATGGACTAGGTAAAAGGACATTTAACAGTATTTGACAATACAGGCACACATACATTCAAAAATTAATGAAGAAGAAAGAAACCTGTTCCCTGTGTTTCTTAGTGGCAGGCCCAACAGGCCATTCTTCAGAAATGCATATATAGATTTTTTTAATTTAAATTTTTTAAAACCAGTAGTAAAAAGTGTTAATTTACTTTAAAGATATAAGGGACTTTCAGAAATAAGAACAAGACAAATATATTATCTGTAGAAAGAGCACTGACAAATATACCCCAGCTGAATATACCGTACCAAAACACATTTTAGCCAATTTCCCTAACTTTCTTTAGATGTTTTTCCTCCATTTTACAATGATGTGACCCGTTTCTCCATAGTGTTAAAGTAATCTTTCCTAATTACTGGCTTTCTGAAGGTCACATGCTGACAAATATAGCAAACAGCTTTCCATTCTGTGCTTCCTGAATTAGAATATTTGCTTTAAAATGAAATCATTGGTAGCTTTCCAGTTACTATAAGGACGGTGGGATCAACTGAGTACACAGCAACAGATTACAAAGCAGGTGGCTTGAGGCTAAATCTGAACAGTTTCCTCACATAGCTCTGTAAAGTGGGGTGCAGATAACTCCTAATGAGTGTTAAGGGCTGTCTGGTCACTTAGTTGTATACAAGGTCTAGACAGGTCAAGGTCTAAGGATCAGAGCTTCTAATTACATTCTATTAAATACTCATTAGTTGTAAAAGATGTCACCAGAAGACCCATCAGAGCTATATTGTCTAATTATTAAACAGTAGTGCCCTTATAAGACCCTCAGGACTTGAAAAATTATGATAAGATACTGAAAGAGAAAAAGAGACAGCCAAAAAAGAGGTGAATCTGAGGACACAGCTGAAAATCGAGGTCATTGTTCTATATCACATTCCCCATGTAAAAGAGGAATTTGAAACTCATCGTCTATTGAATCAGTCGGTATTTGGCAGCATCAATTGTAATGTTGAGTTAAACCATTTAGAAGGCAGATTTGGAGAGCCTTTCATTGCAAAATGAGCAAATAATGAAATACACTTATTTCATAACCTGTATTTGTTACAAACACAACTCACTGAGCTGTTGCTCATTCCCTAAAAGCTAATAAAAAGGAGAAATTAATATGACTAAAGCCAGCATTTTTTGATTTCCTTTAAATAAAAGCCTCGTATAAAAGCTCTTGTGGTTTGGTGATACTGTGCTGTTGCTGACTGGCAGGGCAGGATTTGGCGATGCAGCCCCCTGAAGATTGTTACACTGTTTTTTCCCCCAGTATTCATACTGGGAGAACACACCAAATCAGGCAGCTAAAAGGGGAGAACACCTGGTAGGCATGAATTCTGCAATGACATGTTTTGAACCAGCAACCCAAGTGGGTAGCAAAGAGAACAGGCTCAGGCTTTGGCTAATGAAGAGGGCCACCCACATGCATGCAGCCAAGAATGCTAGCACTCAACTGGGTCATAAGAAAAGGTAATGCTTACGTCTCGGGACAAAGAATGCTAGTATGCAGGGCTAAGGACTGATCTTGCCCAGCTGGGAGGATGATCTCAGGAGCCAGAAATATGGTCCCCAGGGTCAGGAGACAAATTCCTGAGGTTCCCTTTAAAGGCAGCACAGCAGTGCTGGAATAACTCCAAAGTACTCTGACATTTCCCTTCTTTTCTTTCTTCCTCTTTGAGCACCCCAAAACATGGCACTGTTCAGACCTCCTGGACCTATGAAACATTTTGGAGAATGAAAGGCTCCAGGTTTTATCATGAACTCTCTGGTGCTTCTCAGCCTCCTGACAGCCCTCGAATTACCTGGACTGCAGCCTTCCTTGCAATATCTTGGCTATGCTGCTCCCAGTCTGCCTGGAACCAATTAATGCATTAGCACAAAAAATGAAAAAGGAATTAATCATCCTTTTCTGAACCTCAAAAGATTCAAGTTTTGGACAGGCCTTTATGGAGATGGGGTAAGATCTGAACTGAGTTACCCCTTCCTAGCTGACAGAAAGTCTTGCTATTTATTTCCCTTCTTACCAGCTGGCACCCACATTAAGTTGTGGGGCTGCATGTATCAGGCTTACTTCCCTCACCTCTGTCCTCTATAGCACCCTGGTAGAAGCTCAAAAAGGGCACTACCCACACTCTCCCCTTTTCCGTCACAGGATGCAAACTGTCCAGTACAAGGTGGCAAGAACCCCCACTTTGTCATCTCAACTTTTGAGGGACCTTTTTGGCCCCAAATCTCAATATACTAATGCCAACAGGAACCCACAACCTTTTTTACCTCACTCATCATTTGATTACCTTCCTTCTGCCACCCAGGGGAATCTCAGAACCTCACAAACCTCTTCAGTTCCCTATAATCCTATCTATCCAGAAAAACACCTTTTTGTCCAATTCCCCTCCCCTGCCACAGTTAACCCACTCACACTCACGTCCCTCAGATGCGATGTAGTGCTTCATCCTCCATGGGACTCACAACCACCCCTCCTGCCCCGCCAACTCTCCACCAACATCTCCCACAGGCTCAGGGCATCCCTAAGCCCATACTAAGGCTGAAAGTGTCCTCAAACTCGGTCCGAGGATACCCTCACTCCTGACAAGCCTCTGCCTCCTCCCTTCTGTTTCTGGCCCTTGATAAGCAGAAACCGAGGCTGCAGGGACAGCCTTTAAGAGCAACTCATCAGCAGTGCACCAAACGCTGCCTTTGCTCTACAGAATCAATCCGCAGATGCCCCCCTCAGGGCCAGCACCGTTTAATAAACTCACTCTGTGCCCATGGCAAGCAGATGGCAACACAGGCACAGCAGGATGGGATTCAGTCACACCTGGTGCCAGGAAGAGGTAGCTCAGCCTCGAGCAGCTCAGCCACTCTGCAGGACTCCATGCCCTGCAAGGCCAGAGCTACCAGATGGCCCCGATCCCAACTACACCTTCTTCTCATTTTTTGTCCCTTTACCAGATTTCCACTTCTGCCCCCAAACACTCCTGTATTTCTTTTTTTACCCTTAAAAACACAAGGGCTGGCTTTTCAAAATGCCAATTAAGCAAGAACAGAGGGGAAATGACACATCAGGAGTAAAATGGAGCGCTCAATCCTCTGGCTCACTAATTAGGATTTATGTACTGGAAAAATCCAATTCCTGGCACCGGTGAGTTAATAAAGAAATGAAAAAATGTCTGGAAAATTGGAAAAACTGGTATAATTGTCTAAGAAAACTAGCACATCTGGTCATTTCCCCACACATTGTTATTAGCACCACAATTATTTCAGCAGGAGGCGAGCTGGGAAGAAGTAATACAGGACCAATGAAGAAAAGCAGTAGCAGGATAATCTACCATTCAGACACTGACTCCTGAGAGAAAGCAGACCTGCCGCTAAACAGGCAAGTCGCCTTTAACATTCACTTCTTTAAACTGTGATTTATAATGTTTAAACTGGAGATAATTATTTCCACTAGGGGTATCAGAACTACAAAATTACCCAGTTCCTTCTGTGCAGCCATTGACATTGGTACATAAATTGCTAATATTCTGATATTTACACGCTTTTTCTAGTGGTAGGAAGACAAATACGAGGTGCAAAGCAAGAGAAAACAGATCTCCAGACAGCAATTCATACAGCATGCATGTGTATATAAAGAGCATTCACTTGCATGCTTTTGAGACTCAAACGCTCACCATAAAGATTTCCCAGAGCGTACCAGTGAATCTGGTAAGCTACTTGTCCTTCTTTCATAATTGTTTTTATGAGGAAGGCAAGAAAAAAAAATATCCCAGGAAGAATGCCAGTAACAGTTGCGCTTTGTTGATTCTCCTTTGAGTTTTTTGCTTTTATATTTTTGCGTGGTGATATTTCATGATATGAACATTTTGACAGTTTAATGGGGTTCTCTTGCTTCTTCTGCAGCGTAATCCTTCAGGAATCTTACACAGAATGAGCCTTTTGCTAAGATATCGATTACTAAGACCTTTTTCTTTTTTAAAATGTGCATAAAAATTATTAGCCATGCTTCACAAGTAAAGTATGTTAATTTGCATTGTAGCTAAATTGGACAAGATCCAGTAAGAGATTTAGATACTTCAGTGCTAGGCAGTATAACACCTATCTTTCAGTACCTCAGATGCCACAGGAAAATTCAAAAAGGGAATGGAGTGCCAGGCGCTCTGTTCAATTCACAGGATAAGTTAGTGCCTCAGAATTTAATCCAAAGCAGCCAACACACCATGCAAGCACCTGATGGCAACACATTCAGGAGGCAATCACCTAGATAGAACTGGCCACAGGCGAATGTTAAGAAGAGTATGCCTTAAATCTTGCTCATTCGGGGAGGCAGGTTGATTTACATGGTGTCTGGAGCCCAGACGCCTCTACTCATGTTACATATCTGTCTCTGGGAGGAAAAAAACAAAAACAAAAACAAAAACAAAAACAAAAACAAAAAAAAAAAAACAAAAAAAACAAAAAAACCAAAAACAAACAAACAAACAAAAAACAAAACAAAACAAAACAAAAAAAACCAAACATGGTTCACACTTTTCTATTAAAGGTTGGGAAAGCAGATGGATTCTTGTCCTCATATAATCACCCAGTGGTTGCCCAGGCAGTAAAGGATGTCATTTCTTCCCTTAGCTCAAGGGAGCTCAAAGTGACATCTCCAAAGAAAGTTTCCTGCTTATGAGTATGCTCAGTGCCTCAAGCACAGTCAAGAAGCTCTGGGCCCAAAACAGACATCAAAACCAGAAGCACAGCAAGGTCAGTGGGTAGCTTACATGAAAGTAAGGAGACATCCCTTTTTCCCCTTCTACCGGGATTTTTTCTGTACTGTATCAAGCAGCAATTTCATGCAAAATACACAATATATCCTGGGAGCAGAGAGCAGAAACACAGGTCTCTGTGTAATCTGAGTGTCCAAGGAGTCCTTTCTCCTCACTTGCATGCTCTTCCTCTGACAAAGTGAATAGTCAACAACTGCTTACACAGTGGCAAAGCCTCATGGAGTAAGATGAAGAATGCTCTGCCACACAAACCAAGACTAGTTTCAGCCTAGGGGCTGGGCATAACTTAGTCAGTGGAAGATGAAGGACTTCATCCCATTAGATAGAGAGAACTGAACCTTTCTCACTCTTCCTGCTCAAGTATCTCAACCAGCAGGCTGGATGGAACCCCTTGCGGTGGCTTTTAGAAATAAATCAGCAGCTGCCACTCCATTGTTTTGTGAAATGACTGAATCTCTCAGCATGTGAACACCCCTAACAGATAAAGTCCATCCTGAAATTCACAAACCTGCCAGCTTTGCCTTTTCCCACACTGATGTATCATCTACCTCTTTAAATTAAACTTCTTCTTACATGTCTTCTGACATTACTCAAACACCAATTACTTTATTTCAAAATATGCTGCTTCAACACGTTCGTTTTCATCTCTTGAAATCAGCAAAGCATCCTTCCTTATCCCAAAGAAGTGGTCAATGAAACCCAACCATATTCATCTCAACCACATCAAAATTTCAAAGTGAAGCATACCAAAGAGACACAGGGGAAGGGAAGAAAGGAAGGAACTTGGACTAATGAACCTGCTGCGCTTCAACTTGGAATGCAAAAGAGCTTCTCAGCAAGTCCATACAAAACATATTAACTTGCTGTTTACAGTTACAAGATATTATGTTCTCATGCACACACAGAACTGATCTATTTTTTTTATTTTCTATACCTGTATGTGAAGACATAAACACAGGAATGCTCTGTTCCTAGATCCCTTTCAGGTCAGTATGTGATTTAGATACTGAGTTGCTTTGCATTGTCCATATTAAGGTGCATGTACAAAGCACAACACTAAGGCTCCTGGGGAATGTGTAGACAAAACAGTCAGTGACCGTTGATTCCTGGATGGTGGTGAGTCAAAGTTGGATGGCAGAAGCCCCCTGTTATTACTGCTCCTTTCTACCCACCTTGTCTTTAAATCAATGACTGCCCACAGCAGCAGAGATGATCAAATTGTCCATGAAGCAGCTCCTCAACTGTAACTATCTACAGCCTGGCATGTTCAGGTACCTGGAAATTTCTGAGCACTTGCTTTGCCAATGACCTTTGGCTCCTCACCAGAAGCTACCTATGCCCTTTAACCATTCCTGACAGATGGGCAGCAACTTCCATGACAAAAGTAGAGCACGGGGGTCAGCTGGAGATGTCTATCATTTGAACATCTCAGTTTAAAACATCTGTGTTCATAAATCAAAGCCCATGAAATGTAGGAAACTCCAGTTTCAGCTGGGGGCAGAGGGGAGGAAAGAGTTCAAGGTCTCTTTTGACTTGGACAATTCTTACCTAAATCCTACTTTAGGAACCTCAGCCCTTTTCTTATAGTATATAGTTCATTTTAATTACAATGGATTTGATTTTTTTAATCTTAATAAAGATCATGAAACCATATAGCAGCATTTACCTTAATGTCTGCAGTGCTTATAATTAACCTTTGGTCTCAGACATAATGCAGTGAGTTTTGGGGTCCTGAGGCATTAATTACATCATAGTTATGCTCAATTAGTTTGAAATTAGGATCTTTGAGACACATGTACTAAAGACCCATGCCATTAGAGAGTATCCATACAGTAGAATCGCCACATTTTATGAGGGATCATTTTGTTGTTTGGCCTCCAGTGGTGACTGCTGCCCCATTCAGCGTTTACAGATTCTCATCAGCTCATACTGAAAACCCAGCACTGTCAATAGTAAAAAATGCACTCTGCCCTGCATTACCCCTCCTACCATGCCCACTCTCATCCACAACTGATTATCAACCAAGATTTCCAAAACTGATCCTTGATATATTCTTCCTCGGAGGTGCAACTGAAAATACCTTTTTCTATTTTCCATCCCTTTGGTAACCTGCAAAAAGGAGATGCTTTACAGGGACAAGATACTGGTATCTTGTTTATTTGTATCACTAAAATCAAACCAGATTACCTAATGGACACCATTTTAAATCATCAGATTTGCTTTTCCCCATTAATATAATTTGTTTACTCTGCATACTTCAGGTGCCAACAAAGGCTAATAGGGCTGTATCACCCTCACACACTAACAGAATAAAATACCACTTCTCTGACACACAGGAAGAGTAATTTGTGAAGAATTTTACATCTTTGTATCTCAGTGCACTTTGACAAAAAACAGTGTAAGTGTTCTCATCCATACTTTACCTAATGAGGAACTGAAGTACAAAAGGGTCACAGGATGTGTTACATGCAGAGCTGGAAGCACAAAGAACAGCTCCTCTCTAAATATTAGCCCTCCTTGTATGTTTTTATTTCCCCTTACTTTTCTCCTTTTGTATTAGAAAGTCTGCCGTCAATGACTCTCATGATTGACCACATGATATTACAAAAGTCAAGAGAGTGAAAACTAAGCAACTGGGGAAAAGAAACTGCAAAGTGAGACTATTCTAAAGTCTTTGTTTCTTTTTTGTTTTAAATTACTCTCTATTTTCAGCAACTAACACAGGCTTTGATTAAGATTTTCTTTGTTAAAGAATCAACATTTTCACTCCTGCTGTTCTGTTGAGAAAGAAATCAATACCTATCCTCTGAGATATCCAGGAAATCACCGGGAAAATCATAACTGAGCAGACTTGGCATTTCTTAAATTTCTAAGTAAAAGTCAACAGGAAAAAAAATCATTCAACATTCTTTATAGAACATAAAGCAGCAAAAAAGACTTTTGCCAAAGCTTGAAAAAAAATCTTTCAAATCTTCCTAAAAAAAAAAAGGAGGGGGGGGATCATTAAGTTGGAATCCATGGAAAGAGAGTTGTTGTGCTTTGGGGTTTTTTTGGTTTGGACTATTTTTTTAAAGAGCTAAAAGAAATTTCAAGGCTTACACTTGCCTTGGAGCCTCATTGCCAATTTTTGTGGTTTTACAACCACAGACTCTTATTGCTCTTTCTTCCCCCCCCCCTTCTTTTTTTTTTTTTTTTTGAGACAGAGGGAGGAGTTGTTTGTTTGTTTTTCTAAAGTACTTCTCTCTTTCTCATTGTCGTGTATGATACCCACACACTAAACAAGGGAAACTAACACCAAAGGGCATGCAGAGAAACTGCCTATTCAAACCAAGTGACATTTTCCCTTCTTCATCACCATAGTCTAAAGGTTCTACCCGGCAGGACTGCTAAAGTGAGAGGGAGATTTCACCTCTCTCCCCAACCTGATACCCAAGTCCTGCGGGACCTTAACTCCTCCACCAGTTCCTTTTCTAGCCCATAAGCTAAGACAGCAGCTGTGCCTAGTATGAAGGAGTTAAAGCCAGTAGTCAAACTCAGCCTTTGGGCAGAGCATGCGCTGCCCAGTAGCAAAAGACTGAGCATTCATATGTTTCCAGTGCAGTTATGCCTGGGACAAGCCAGCCTCAAGTGTTTAGCCCTGTTTATCCCATGGAGCCCACAAAGAGCAGACAAGACAAACACAAGGGCCTACTTAGGAGGATTCCAACACATTGTGGTGATATGGACTGTGAAATAAGGGTGATATCTATGACCCTGAGGATATTTTGTGGGCTGCCACTGCAAGGCTGGCCAATTGACAAGTGATAGACTCTTCTTGGGCACCCATGCCAACACCCAATCTTGACTTAAGTATTGACTGTGGTCTTGCCTGCAGAGATTCTTCTCTAATATGTAGATGAAATGACCACATGCCTGTCCAGCCATGTTTTCTGCCATATCCAGTCTTGTTTTCCCCATATTACTGCTCCTGCATCATTGCCATGAAGGAATTCTACCCAAAATGCATATAGATGCACAAGACAAACAGGCTGAGGGCAAAAGATCGAGTATGGTTCCTTCCTCCTTTCATTTCACTTGCAGTCAGGCTAGTACTACAGGTATATGATGTCTACTATGAAGGAGAATATGTAAATTATCATTGTCATATTAGAAGTATTTTGTCCACTCTTGGCGGGTACTGAGTAAAACCAACGACTTTTCTGCCTATACAAGTCTTCTCTGGATCCAACTTGAAAAGTTTTACTATGAGGGCAGCCAAGGGAAAGCCAGGTTCTGACAGTGACACCGTGAGCTCCTTCATCTACTGTCCTGGGCAGCTTCAATATTTATGAGTTTTATTCTTATAAACCTCTATGAAGAAAGAGCAAAGGTTTGGGTTTTACTGATTGCTGCAGGCCCCTGCTAATTTGTCATACTGTGGTTTATGTTATGGTGGGGGGAAAGAGCACATCCTTTGCTGATTTTTATGCTTATGATTTTGTAACCTTGTTTGAAGTTTTAAATAAATAACAGCTTCTTAACAGTAGCTTGAAATAAACAGTGAGTTTGTCCCTGGCCTGTGTACAGTATTTCTTGGGTTTGGTGGTGAGTTTTGGCAAGGGGAGGGAGGTGAGAGCAAGATGTTTCCTCTGCCATTTTTCTTCTTGCACGCTGCTAGAAAATCTAGTCTTATATGCCCAACATCCCCAAGGTTGCAGAGACTACTCCTTTCTATTTCCTGATCATCTCAATGGACCCAAAGCAAGTAAGAGGGGAGACAGACCTAAAAAATAAGGCTTTAGAGATATATCTACTTCAGTCATGAGACCTACCTGGACTCATTGCCTGCAATCTCTTTGGACTAAGGACTTCCAAGACATCTGTCCTTCCCAAAGGCCAGGATAGGGACAATGTGATTCCATACCACCTTGTGTGGATTGCCTGGGGTTCAGACTTGCCTGATGCAGTCTGCACTGTTCTTGCAGGCAATATACCGCAAGCGAAAATCTGAGTTGTTGCTGGTTTCTAGTGACTAATTTTTGATAACACTAATAAAGCATTTTACAGTTTGTTGGGGCTTCTTTCCTAACTGTTCAACTCTTTCCAGTTTAAAGTAAATTCTAACACTTTCCACCACAGGAGGCATTCAGGCTAATTCAACTGATGTTCACTACAACACAAACTGATAACCAGCAGGGTGGTTAGTTGCCCTCTGTATTGTAAGGACTACTCATGCTTTTCATAGCTAACTCAAGGTGGGAATATCAGAAGAGCAGTTTGCAAAGAATTCGTTGGTTTAAGACTTGTTTACTTCTTAAGCCCATGAAAAATTCATTGCTCTAATAAAAACAGAGTGAAAATAAATAAAATGAGCTTTAAATTAAAGGAGCTTAAGTTTTACAAGTCTGTTAGAAACCAGAAAAGACACAAAGGCTTTGCAAGTCATAGAATCATAGATTCATAGAATCACAAAATCACAGAATCATAGAATGGTTTGGGTTGGAAGGGACCTCAAAGATCATCTAGTTCCAACCCCCCTGCCATGGGCAGGGACACCTTCCACTAGACCAGGTTGCTCAAAGCCCCATCCAACCTGGCCTTGAACACTTCCAGGGATGGGGCATCCACAACTTCTCTGGGCAACCTTTTTCAGTGCCTCACCACCCTCACAGTGAAGAACTTCCTCCTTACAACTAATCTAAATCTACCCTCTTTCAGTTTAAAGCCATTACCCTTTGTCATATCACTACATGCCCTTGTAAAAGGAAGTCCCTCTCTGACTTTCTTGTAGGCTGCCTTCAGTTACTGGAAAGCTGCTATAAGGTCTCCTCGGAGCCTTCTTTTCTCCAGGCTGAACAACCCCAACTCCCTCAACCTGTCTTCATAGCAGAGGTGCTCCAGTCCTAAGGAAAGGGTGTTTTTCTTTTGTATTTTACAGTATTTTTAAAGCTTCTTGAATATAAGCAATCTGTTTTACTCTCCAACATTATACTCTCTGTTCCACAGTTTGGAAAAACAAATTCCCCTTTTAGCCATTGCTTTTCCTGACCACGGGAAAATACAAACAGTGAATTTAAGCTTCATATTCCTGAAGAGGAATACATGTTGTTATGATCGTAAGTATGCTACTGCTTGAGAGCTTGACTATGCATTTTATGACTGCATGTGGAAACAGTGACATTCTTATGAATTTTCCCCTAAAAAGGGATTTACTAAAAGTAAAAGGGGTGGACTTGCAGCAGTTTACCCAAAACATAAGTTCATTATCACAGCACTGAAAAGCTATAAATAGACATTTCAGAAGAGAAAAATACGAACCATACTCTCCCCATTTCTGCCTTCCGTCATCACCCATTTCTGTCTTCTGTAACATCTAGCCATCTGTATTCAAGTTTCTGTTTTGCTCACTCTTTTCAGAAAACCAACCTCTCAACTTATCAGCCTTTCTAGCTTATGTTTTCTGTCTTTTATTTCTTCATCTCAGCCTCCTTTGGCCATGCCTTCTGTTCTCAGTATCTCACCTCCACATTTCTTGTGAAACTGCCTTTGCATTTCAGGCTCCTGAGTCAGTTTTCTCTTAACACTAGAGAGGTTTTATGCCCAGGTAAGCATTTGGCTGGGTGGTGCAAAACCACTAAACCTGGGCATGGAAGCATCTATTATTTATAAAAACACCAAGTTCATCTGCAGGTAACATTCCTGTTATAAAGTCCTGGAGTTTTGTTCTGCAACAGGGAATGAGAAAACACGGAGTGAAATTGTCATCTCATATATTTAAGACTGGGACATTTTTCTGGGTTCACTGAAGTGTAGCCTGATCTTGCAGCTTACCTTTGTTCTTTTTATGGCACACATTTTTCATCAGCTAGTGGTCCCCAATCATGCTAAGGATTATCTAACCCTAATTATACTCTGTTTTTCTTATATTTTGAATACTTAGCTACATTTTTTTGCAGGATTTCTCCAGCAGCTCCTGCTGCAGCTGTGAGTAATCCCACTACATCTCTTTCCCAGATGTTCTATAATTTCAGATAGATGTGTCTCACAGAACCCACAACTCAATTGTCAGAGATTTTGTCAATGTGCTCCCACAGTCCTTTTATACCTTTTTTGATGTGTGATCTAAAACCTTAGTGCTGAAGATAGCCCCCATAATACAAGTGTTCAGTGACATACCTGTCTATGACCCCTCCAACAGAGGCTGAGGCAGCAGATGATTACTGGCGTTTTCTCTAGGTTGATGGCTTCTGCAGGATACGTGCTCAGAATCAGTGAGGATTGGCACCCTGACATTTCCTAACATGCTGTGGCTATTCTAACCTTGCTTCACACTTAGGAACAATATTTAGGGATGAAGATTCCTGTGTGCTGGGCACTGTGGCAACATAAGCAAAACACATATCACTCTGCCCCAGGGAAATTACATTACAGGCATAGAAAGGGTGAGAAACAAATACCAAAGGCAACAACACAACACCAGGTGGTCCCACCTGTAGTGATCTACCACTAGTGATCTAGTTTCTGCCAAGGTTTCTTTTAGCTATCATCAAAAAAAGAGAGGTTTTAGTGTCTAGAGCAAGACTATAGTTTTGTTTAGTGGCTGGTTACAGGAAATTCTTTTCAGGCATTAGGAGCAGCAAAAAGGAAAACACAAAGGTAATTGCTTGAAATCAAAAACAAGAAATGAAGGTTGTCATTCCAACTGGAAGGCCAGCTTGGAGACAGCACCTGAACAGTGAGACAGAGGCTGAAGATACAAAAGGCCACAAAACCAACAAAAAGGAGTTTGCGTGTTTGGTAGGACAGATCCGGACGAATGTGGGTAGATGAGAATGGCTTATCTTAGAGAAGTTCTATAAAAAAGGCATCAAGATCTGAAAGTGATGACTTAGAAGAAAGTTTCTGCTGAATATGACTTTCCAGATCAAAAGGCCTGAACAGTAGGCAAGATGGTGATCAGGCAAGGAAGATATTGGGAAAGATTTGGGTGAGAAGTTAAACAGCTCGAGTTTGGTCATAGTAGACTTGTGCTGGTGGCTAATACCACTCAGGAATGGTTAGATGCAGACTAACATGTTCATTATCAGCTCTGGTAAAGGAAAATAGGTATGTTAATTGTCCGGAAAAAAATCAGAAGCTAAATTCAACAGTGCCTAAGGAATAGGTCCTTCTAATTTCAGTCTGTTAGTTTGTAAGACTCTTTTGTCTGCATTTAAAGTATATCACTTCTATTATTCTCACCATTGCAACTTTCATTTCATGACAACATCAACAGGAAATCAAAAAGATGAAGTCTGCTGAAAAGAATTGTCAGTGGACTCAGTAAGGGGGATTTTGCAAATGATAATCATGGCATAAACTGGCAGAGCTCCACTGATTCTAAGGGAAACCTGCCAAGCTGTGTCCAAGCATCAACTTCTTTCTGTTTCCAAATAAATGAAGTGTTTCTGACCCATAGGTTAACTCTGATCTTTGCAGTATTCATGAAGATGATTGATAACCTGGCTTTCTCTATGTCTAGATATGTATGATGAGTCACAGAAAGGTATTACAGATGATAAGTGGACAGCCGGATAGTAACTGGAGAAACCTGACAGTTCCAGAAGCTTTCAATGGCTTCTGTTTTTTTCTCTCTTCAAAATACCTGCCAGGATGTATGGTAGAGAACAGAAGCTACTTACAGTAATGGGCAAAGATGGTGAATCATCTGGGAAAAATCTGGGGTGTTTTTTTTCCTCTTCAACATATACAGCTTCAGAGTTCAAAAAGTGCTCCATATAAACAGAAGGGAAGCAATTACAGGATACTTGTTTCTGGTGTTGGTAACTCTCAAAAAAGCTGTGAAGCTAGTTTTGCTTGCAGTGTTGGCATTTTGAAGGTATTACCTTGTGAATGAACAATGGAACAAGGGGGAACAAAAAAAGAGAGATTCTTTTTTACCCATTGTATACTGAACAGAGAATCTGTTTCCCTTCAATTTACTTAAATAACAGAATTCTCCTACTCAGATAATCCAACTGAACAATGAGTTAACTGAAGAGTAAGTTTCATTCACCTCTCAGAATTAATGGCCTAGTCCAGAGCATATCATGCAGTGGTTTGAGTGGTTTGGAAGTAACATAGCTGAACTATATATTACTAGCCAAACCTGGATAGTTGTCAAAAGCATGTACCAAACAATAAGTATTGTAACAGGGTGCTTTGCAGGAATATATGAACAATGTGAATCTGATACTCCACAACCCTGCATGTTCTACAGTTGTCTACATCTGTGCAAAAAGAGTGCAAAATGTACAGATAAGATCACTTTGCACCGATGCCACTTACTATACAGAATGTAAAGCAGCAAAAAGCAAGCCTTCTGTCTCCCAGTCACCCAATGTTGATGACCAGTGGTGTTTACTCATAGACTGCTCTCCCTAAAACTTTAATATATTTGTAAGAGAACTATATGAAAAACACATTCCCTGATGGCATTATACTTTAAAAGGCTCAAAAACAAATAAATTAATTTAGTATGTTATGAAAGAATTAAACAATACCAACATATTTTTACTGTTCCCATGAGGACTACTTTTTTCTTATGGGCCTGCTCTTTGCCTCTTGCCAAAATTCAAGACAGCCCCAGAGACTGGCATGATAAACCTGCTAGTCATTTACATGAATGACAATTGCCATTTCTGAGCTTACATCTGGTAGAGGCCACCTTCCTAAAAAGGAGAATAGAGAGTGACATTTCTTCTGACACCAATAGAGAGTGACATTTCTTCTGACACCAAGTCCTCTGGGAGTTAACTACAAACACATTTCCACCTTGTTTTAATACCGCTTTAACAATCAGAAGCAAAGCTTTAATCTTTTTTAAAATATATTTCCTTAATAAAATTAAAATTCTTTTGTGATTATCCTGGCATTTAAAATAATACCGGCAACTAAAAAAGAAGTACTTAGATCATCCTACAAGATTTTAAAGGGGTTTCTTCCACAGAATCACGCAAGATAATAAAATGTGACTGTATTAATTCTAAACCAATGAGGTGACATGTCACTTAGTTAAAAGAATTGGCATATTTAGGGATAAGTTCCTAAATTCTTCATCAGAAATTATAAGATACCCCAGATAACATGATGCATCTTCTTATTTGTATTCTCAGAAACGCCTGTCCATTTTTATGGTCCAGAAAGGGAGTTTTCAATGAGCTTCTCTTGGCCCTATGTGAAGCCCCTCATCCCAAAGTCCAGAGGGCTACAGTGCTACTGGAGAAGAGATCCATTTGGACATAATGCTCTGAGAAAGCAGATCTTAGGACATATTGAAACAATTCTTACAAATTCTGAAGCCATCGGAGCCAACAGCAAAACCATCATTAACTTTAACATGGCCAGGTTTTGTCTCTTTAAATTCTCTTCATTGCGTAGCAACTTTGCTAGCTCATGAGAGGTGACTTCTGTGATGTGGCCAGCTTGACTACCATGATCATAATGGCCAACACACTAGGCAGTTCACTCATAGATAAGTGCAATTCTAACATTTTTAATTGTATGCAGTATTTAAAACAGGAGTAATTAGACTTAAAACAGGCACAAATGAGTTGGGTTTGGATAGAAGACTCGGTAACGTGTGCTGAAGGGCCCATGAGTCAACAAGGGAAGTATGTTACAACATGATTCTCCCTCCCTTATCAACTCAGCATGTATACATCAACCAAGTGTCACAGTGGCATTCCGTAAGTACATAGTGAAATGTGAATTATCTTATGGAAATGCTGGCTGCAAACAAATTTGTACTTTGTTCTCTAATTCACTTCAGTTTGCCAGTTGTGTTGTTGAGAAGATAGCCTTGACGTTATAGTTAAACTTTTACTCAGTGTGATTCTGGTAAATAAAGGGCTTGATACAATTTTTTTTTTTAACTGGAGGCAATGCCAGAGCTACATTTGTAATATACTTTATTACAAACTAATCCTAGAACCACAGGAAATGTACTGTTCATTATTCATGGCATACTAAAACTATGACTACTACTTTTACCCAGTTTGATTAGAGACAACAGTTGCTTTTGTAGCCAAATACAAATCACAATGTAGAAGGGAGGTAGGAAACGGAAGTGTCCTGGAAAAGTATATTAGTATGATTTGACACATATGTCCTGTAGCTGTTATGAACAGCTCTGGTAACAAGTTTTAATGTGATTAATGTGTTTTTAAAGGGCTTTTGGCCTTCGATTGCACTGAATATACAATAATGATCAGAACTAAGTGCATGAATAGGAAGAATATCATCACACAAAGACCTGGATTTCTACAATTTAAATTGAAGCATCACTGCAAGATAATGTGAGTAATAGCAGTATGTGTATTTCCTATGCAATAAGAAGATGTATATGATGCACTTAGAAGCAAAACAAATGCAAATATTTCTATTTGTGATTATATAAAATATCACCATAAGAATATTTACATTTAGAACAAAAATTAGGTACTTTGAGCTACACAGTCACTGAAGGTCTTCTCTTTGCAAAAGTAACTCCTACATTCATAAAAAAAAACATTTTAAAAGCAGCTTATTTCTGCGCATTAGCAGCTGAGCTCAACTGAGCTTGTAGGTTTTACTTCTTAGATTTTGTCTTTTGAGATTGCATAGATGTAAAACCTCAGGTATTACTTCCAGCACTAGAGAACTCATGGAAAAAATTCAGTAATCCATATATATATTTGTAAATATGAAAGAACACAGAAATGCAGAATATTTACACTAGATGGACACAGGGGAAGAAACTGAATGCATTAAGTATATGAGAGTGCCAACCCCTCTCCCAAAAATTCCTTCACTACAGGAACACTAACAGAAAAATAAAGTGCTCTGACTGCAGCTGGAGAAAAGGCAGAAAACTGGTTATGTTTCAAAAAGATGAACATTTGTCACTGGACACAACATAAGTAATGTATGCCATGTTCTTGAATACATACTTCTCAGGCACTGCAGGTTATTTCTTGCCCAGAGGAAAGAGGAATTGTAAACGATACAGCAGGATGGTAGGTGTGTTACGGAGCCAGGAGAACCTCTGCATTTGAAAAAAACCATGCAAGACTTGGACTCTGCCCTTTAAAAAAAACTTGGAAAACTTTTTTAAACTGTGTGATATACCAAAGCTCCAAGAATTTCTCAGAAACGGACCTTCTGAGTGTTTTGTACCTGGAAACACTAGCAGGCACAAATGTGGCTAGGTACATACATGTCTACCTTATGGATAGGTTCTGTATTGTTGCAAAAGATGGTATAAAGCATAGCACAAATGTCTGTGAAATAAATTTTAATAAATTATACTAATAAGAGTAAGGGTTTATATCTGAAAATTTTGGAAAGCAGGATAGCTTTGGCATTTCTGAACCATGAAATGTTACCGTCAGACCATCTAATGGAGTTCTACTGATTCCTACCTTACTAGTTTTTACAGGTTTTGAAATATTTCAGTTGCTAAAAAATTGGTCACTACATTGAATAAAAACACTGTAAATTCAATAAGTGAATACGAGTTGATGCCAGCACTTACGTCGCTTCCCGAAGAGCTTTGCACCAGTCTAATCAGTCAGCCTTTAGGTAGGCAAAATCTAAACAGATAAAATCATAAATGAAGAAAAATGGGCAATACAGCGTTGAATCTAGTGACCTGAGCAGGTGAATCCGCATTAAGAAAAAGTTTGTCACCAGATTTGACAAGATGGTGGTTACTAAGCCCAGAATTAAATGTTCAGGCATTCACTGGAAGACTGCTCTTTTCAACAGTGGCTACATTTTTGTTACTAATTCAACAATCCAACCACAGAAAAAGTAAACAATTTTAAGCATTCTTTTGAAAAAAAAGCCATTAGAGAAGAGAGATGTACTAATTATTGCAGATTTCTGCCTCATCCATAGATGTGGCTGCATGATTGAATCCAGCCTAGCATAAGGAAAAATAAAGAGTGCAAACGAAAGACACGCAGGAGAGCTGGCCTTGGCTTCATGCCCACCGTCATCACAGTCAAACTCTGTTTCCAAGATCCACCACAACACTTTCCTCTTAAGCTTCCTCTGGGTCACTATGACCTTTGTTAAATGGTACAACAAGTGATAAAAATGAAGACTGGGAGTACATTTGTTGCACAGTTTAAATTGAAAGGAATCAGGGGATCTGAACCAGATTGCAGTTAAATGTAATATATTGCTCAGCTACATTCCTCTTTGTTCCAGATGCGTGATTTGTTACTAGTTATAACAGAATGCAAGCTGTATTTTGTAGAGGCTAAAACCAACACATTACAGAATGCAGAAGCACCATCTATCAATTTCCTAAAAGGAAATTGCACCTGCCTGCAAACTTGTCCTCATTTGACTGAGCCCTCTGGGTAACACAATGGTTTAATGCAACAGCCCTTCGCATCTGAAGGATGTGGTTCAGCTCTGGCTTCAGACAAATGAGTTTAACAGTCTAAATTTAGCAGGTAGTGAAAGCTTATCCATTAAAAAAGAAAGAAAGAAAGAAAAAAAGAAAGAAAGAAAGATAAAGCCCTCTTCACATATCTGTGTACATCAGTGTCATTCACAGATTATGGTCTGCCACTTCCCCAAGACTGACCTACATCATTTCTGTTCTTTGAGTCTTGCAGTTCTCTCAGGCAAAGTGGGCAGCATACCCACTGCTTTGCACCAATGCCATCCTTCCCATACTTTCAGAAATGTTGACCCCTAAATTGTTAAAAAGGAGCATGGAGTTTAGCCATGTAGCTATAGCCCTGAGTACTGGCCCTGACCACTGCAAAAGTAAACAGTTATTTAAAGTTAAGTCTGTTAAAATGTTCCAGTTTATCTTCAAGCAAAAATGTAAAGCAAAGCTTTGTTTTTATTTGCTCTTTCCAAAAGACAAAGATAAAGGATGCAGTAAAAATAATGGTACTGCAAAAGGAAACAAGGTCTGCCATTCACAACATTGCAACATCAGGAAATGGGAGACAGGTGACTTGGGACAAAAACTGGTTTCAGTTGTGATTACTGTGGACACTGTTACAATTTTAATTCTTATCTGGTCTCAGCTCCTGAATTTTTTTGATGATTTAACACAGTCCTCACCCAAGCAAAACTTCTGTGGGGTTCAGTGACATTTTTGTGAGAGCAAAAGTAAGTAAAACAAGGAAGAGCTGTACAGGCAGATGACTAGACTCTGGCAGCTGGGTTACACTCAGAGCCATCTGCTGAAATGAATGGGGCTATTTATACAGCGAGGAACTGTTCAGAAACCTGTGTTGGCATATTACTCTGCATCCCCAAGTAAACTCCAAACATACACATGCTGTCTCTAAAACACATCAGGAACTACGCACAACACCATCACAGCTCAGTTCCTACCCATCACAACTGCCCTCCTGTTCTGTGCAGTGCTCACACCAGGACTGGACTTTCTATTTTGTGTCCCAGCATGTTGCTACTTTGCAGAGAAATGCTGCACGCAAAAAACTCACAGGAACCCAGCAGGAGTCACTGCCTCATGCAGAGTCAAGAGACTGGCTAACAGTGGGGCTCCCTGCGCAGGGGCTTGCAGAGTGCTCTTGCAGCAGCCTACCTGCCCCTTCCTACAGATGCGGAGGAGCAGACCAGTTCAGGAGGAAATTTTGAATTCCTGTTTTTCTTTGGGCTGTGTCGCTTCCCAGATGCTTTGCTATGGAAAGAAACACACAGCTGATCACATTGTGATAGGTCAAGCATTGTGCAGGAAGACTATTGTAGAGCTACTTATTGGGGAGCCCTGCTGACAGCCCCCAAAGAGGGCTGCCAGAGGAAACGATATGGGATTGCTTACATCCTACATGAGGCAGATGTTCAACAGGAACTAGAGAAAGAGATAGTAACTCTGAGAGAATGTGGAAGTCTTGTCTTAACCATCAGAGATCAGCTGACTTGTGGCATCATGTATTGGTATGAGGCAAGGTCACCCAACTCTCACCAAACAAAAAACTCAGCAGGAACACCCAGGCAGGAACCCCTACATTGAAGAACAAGACACCATGTCCCATGAAGATCCCACAGGGGCAGAAGTTGCTGCATTATATAATGGTGAGTTTGGCTCCTACCTCTCTGCACGGTAGGGATTCTCAGCTCCCAAGGAGTTCACAGCTTGGAGGAGCTGTAAGATGTTGCCTCTGGCCATGGGTGTGGCTTTAGTACTGCCATAATTTCCTGGCTCTTCTGTTTCTGTTGTCCATGTCAAGCGTTTTGAAGTGGCACTGTTACTTATTTCTAAGTGCAGTTGCCACTGATGCTGAACAGTGATCCATTGTTCCTATTGTTGCTTCCGCACTCAGTGGTTCATAAAAACAATGCTTAAGATGCAACTTCAGCACAGGGAGTCCCAAAACTGCTGACTGTCAGAAGCTGGGAAAGTATACAAGCAGGACGAATCACTCTGTACTTGCCCTGCTTCTTAAGACTTCTCCAGAAGCATCTTCTGCTGGCTGCTGTCAGGAACAAGGTGCTGGGACCTTTGGTCCAAGCGTGTATTGCTCCCCTTATGCTCTTCCTCTGACATCTCCCTGATCGACACTGATAGTTAAGGTTCAGTTATTTCAACTGACAATGCCAATGTCCTTTCTACTGCTGTTTAAAAACTGCTTTCAAAGTGTAACACTTTGATTTTCCATGTCAATGTACTTTCCAGATTGTACTGCATTGACTGAAGTAACCACGCCATGGGAATGAAGCAATCTTTGCTTAACAACAAAGAAAAGGCTGAAATAAATATTGGAACATATTGATATACTCTGGTTTGGACATAACTACCTCAAAAAAAAAAAAAAAAGAGAAAAAGAAAATCAGCATTCTGTCACCTGGTCCTCATGAGGATTTAAAATTTCAACAATAACAAAGGGAATGTTTGAAGATGGGGAGAATCAGGGAAGATGAGGAGATTTAAATTTCACCAGCATTTTCCAGCTTTTGACAAAATGTTAAATGGATGTTTATTTAAGCCTTTTTTTTTTCCATTTTGAAATCCTAATTTCACCAGCTGTTTTATTTTTCCCCAAAGGAAAATGAGATAAATATTTCAAAAACCATAAGAAAGTGGCATTGTTTTCTGCCAACAGAATTCCCTGTTTCATTAAGAAATTCTGAATCAAAGGGGTTAAAAAAAAAAAAGACAAATTCAGAAATTGTATATTTAAAAACCAAGTAAACAAGCATTTTTTCAACAACCCTTACTCATAAAAAGTAGAATCATAGAATCATAAAATCATTTAGGTTGGAAAAGACCTTTAAGATCATCAAGTTCAACCGTCAACTATGCCCACTAAACCGTGTCTTGAAGTGCCTTGTCTACACGTTTTTTTGAATACCTCCAGGGATGCTGACACCACCACCTCCCTGGGCAGCCTGTTCCAATTTCCAAGTAAGAGTATGATGTACTGTATGTGGAATAGAATACCTAATGATCAGAACTGCACAGCAACTCTGAATTTTAAACATATGGCAGAAGAGTATGTAGATTCCAAAGTGAAATAAAGCTTACTAAAATGGCCTGTTAATTTTGAAGGGAGAGACTTAAGATGAGAGAAATCAATGCCCACAGGACACAAACATACACACCAGACACGTGAGGGCTATGGGAAAAAGCCTGCATGGTTTCCAAAGGGAACTGTTCTTTAAGCTATTTGATAAAAGAATTGTTCAACAGATGCTTGTGTTTCTCTTGAGTAAAGAGTTAATCCCAAAGGAAGCAAAGTTCAATAGGATTCAAAATATTCATGGATTTATATGTTTTGGACATACAGAGATATGAGTTTCCCAATGAATAGGTAACGTATCTATAAGGAACAACTCATGGAATCTGCTGTTTGTTATCACAATAAATGACGATATTTGAATATACAGTATATTCAAATGCTCTGTCACAGTAATTTCAATAATGCAACTTTAAATTGCAAATGACACACCAAATTGACTGAAAAAGAAAGCTACCTATATTATTCATAAACTAGAAAAGAATGTTCATTAAAGAAATACATGAAATTAATGACAACCTAAATCTTAAAACTTGCGTAAAGAAGGAATTCATAAATGGTCCACATCCATTTAAGATTTTTTTAAACAATAAACTTTGTAAAAAGACACTTGCAAGCAGATATTACATTCAAGATTGTATTACTGAAGTTGTCTCTACATATTTAAACACTTGGAGGGGTTAATTTCTGGCCAACAATTCAAATCATACGTCATACCACAGTTTTGGATGAAGAATGTTCAAAACAGACTAGAAGAGCAATCATGAAAGGGCTAAACAACAGAGAGAAATGATAATGATGAAATGTTGATTTGCCCCTGTGTGGCAGATTAAGGAACCTGTACAGAGCGGATGTCACATTTTTTTAGCAACGCATGTACCCAAATTTGCTTTTGGCAAACATTGCTTAACTGCTGCTGTTTTTCATGAAGTCAATGAAGACTGAGTTAGATAATGAGCTGGCATGCACTTTTGAAATGTTTACTGTGTTCCTTAAAGTAAGGGGAACATGCTGGTTCTTAAACTAATTTGTTTTTTGTTGTTGGCTTCCCCCATCTCTCCCCTACTACTCTGTTCTTCCCGTCTTTGGAATAAACAGAAAATGACTGAATCTTTTGATACTCTCTTTTTTTTTTTTTTTACAATTATACAACTGAAGAATCGGTAGTTTCCAAATGGCAAACAACTGAGCCATGTCAAGAGCCATGTTAATCTCATGTGTTCACTCCATTGTTAACAATGAAGGAAGGGGGATGGGGAGGACAAAATAAAAACTGTCTATTCTGGCCTAAATGCAGGACATGAATAAGGAGAGATTCCACAAACAATGTAGTCTTTTTCTTCTGGTGGGGGGAGGTGAAGGGGAAGATGATGGTAGCAGCACTTTTGTGGAAGGAGAAGCTGCACCCATCTTGCCAGTCAATACAGCATTCAGAAAGCTTACATGGTGGGAAGAATTTCCCACCCATTGTTAACTACGAACTTGATTTCAAAATGCAGTTTTTAATTAAAATTGGCACTTCCAAGCTTCATGCTGGCATCCACCATCTTGCTAAACACTGAGCTCATTTGTGGTTCCAGCAGTTTGCAAACGCACTCTCAGAGGTGACAAACCAATTCCCATCCTGCCACCCTTCGTCAGTCCCTAGTCCCCATCCTATCATGAGCAAATGGGAAATTTGCTGCAGTAATACAAAGCAAGGACTGTAGGATGTGGCCTCATTTGGCTAGAATCCACAGATGCCATCTTTATTACTTTTAAGGCATTATTAACGGACCAGAATTCTTCAGAAATATTCGGAGGAAAACAGGGTCAGCTATTTTCAAGGCTTCTACATGCTTCACTTCACTCAGATATCCACAGCTAGAGATCCCACTGCTTAGCTTAAATTTCATTCTCTTCCAACCTATACTCCCAGTAAATAGTATTCAAAGATAGAAATTCTAAAATATTACCAACAACAGCAAAAATTTCTGGATAGGTAAGATGCAGAATTTGTCTGTTTCATGTGAAAGGACAAAATGGCTTGTCTGTTTTGTTGATTTAATGAATACATTATCATTTGCAATGCATTCCGACTTGAGGGATCTCAAATGAAAAGCCTAGTTACAGCTCTGCTGAAGAAACCAGCAAAATATCTTCACTGAATAAGAGATCACATCTCATTATTTAGGACTTTTTCTAAATAGTTCTATGGAATAAAAAGAAAAATTATCTATTTTTTCTAGCTTTGCATATTCTGAGATCTTGAAGGACAAGCTGGGAGGGCGATTTTTCTGGGTTTTTTTAATTTTATTGGGATTGATGTCTTTACAATGTCTAACATTGTTAGGTTTGCTACAAAGGATTTCACTTCGTCTTACAGTAGAAGCAAAATATTATGCAAATTGAATAAAGGACTTCACAAGACTATCCAGTTCATGTGAATACTAGCTAGCAAAGCAAGCTGTTGTTGGCTTTTGAAAAATCTGTCAACAATTAAGCTCATCAAAAGGAAATTCATAAGCCAATTTAGTAGAAATGTCTTACAAAGGCTGAACACTGTAAGGTACATTCATGCATTCAGCTCAGTTAAAGTTCTATTCATGAATTAAAGTAATTGCCAAAGATTCATATATTTGTACTAAAAGCTTGCTGAATGTACAAATCCAAATATAGAAAGAACCTCAAGATTTCTAAATTACTGCAATTTGGAGTCATTTGCAGAACAATCTTCCAACAGGAATAAATCAGTGTTCCAAGTCTTCTCACATTATTCTGAGAAATACCATCTTTCAAAAACTAGTACAAAAAAATGAAAGATATCTTACACCTACGCTCAGTGTCCACTTACCAACTTACATCTTATGTACTTCTGAAAAAAACCAGATCTTTGTTACTGCATTTAGAACATTCTATAGTCTTTATTTAAGCCAGAGGACAAGGTCTTAAGAGGGTTCTAAAGAGCACGAGAGTGCCTCAATCCTGACACCAAGGCAGGGAGGTCAACAAAAGAATATGTCTGCACTGCAGACTGTCTGTCCATCTCCCCAAATCCTGTTATAGGGCACACAGAGCCCTGTGAAAAAAAGTGTTTCTTTTGTCTTGTGATTTGTCCAAACTATGCTTAGCAGTCTAGAGAAGTCTCTCCAGGAAATTGCAGGCTTCATTATGGAAATTCTCCCTTCACTGCCTGTTAATTTGATTAGCAGACTCCAGTTTATTCAGAATTTTGCACGTATGCATCACTTGACCAGATCTGACTCATCACACATGCCCCTGTGTTGAAGACTTTATTCTGGCTTCTTCCAGTAATGAATCTGTGTTGATTTTGTAAGATCCTGTTCATGACCTTAAAGCTAGTTCATAGGGTCAGACCTTTCATTTTTCTTTGTTCAGCTATTACTTTCTGCCACTGCTCTTTCATTATTCAACCTACAGTCTTACAGGAATAGGACTTGGCTGATACTTATTTGCGAAATTCTTTGCCTTCTGATCTCAGGAATTTTGAAACTCTGTGCTTCGGTGTGTCTGATTAAGTCTGGATTAGGATTCTGTCCTTAATCTACTGTTAGCAAATGTTTCAGCTTTGGTCTGAGACACCTTATAAGAACAGCACCAAATAAATTTACATTGTATTGGAAGAAATCTATTGGGGAACAACTGCTACACTCTCTTTCCACATTTCTAGGTGACACTTATTCAGTGGCTACTGTTTGTTTCCTTTTACATAAGAGCAAGTGCAGATATTGCCAGAAAAAATCAATGTTGAAATAAATTTAAGTTTGCGAGACTGTACTAGAAGTTTTAAAACACGATAGTGATTGTACCATTACTCCCTAAATAAACAGCCTATACCTAACTCCAGAGTATTTTGGGCCGAGTTTAAAAAGAAATCCAAATATTATGGTGAAAGTCATGTAGGTGTGAAGCAAGCAATTTCCACCCCATCCTGTAGAGATACTACACATTAGCTGTACAGCTATGATTAATCATAATACTGTTCATCGTTCGAAATCGGAGTCAGTGATTTTTATAGACATCTGTTTTCTTTCACATTTACCACATACATAGATGTAGTGTCTCTATTACAGAGAT
This sequence comes from Buteo buteo, assembly GCF_964188355.1. NCBI lineage: Eukaryota > Metazoa > Chordata > Aves > Accipitriformes > Accipitridae > Buteo > Buteo buteo. The sequence goes on along the minus strand of NC_134176.1, from coordinate 13,338,036 downwards.
TTGACTCATCCAAAAACATCACAAGTCAACCACTAAATCAGTGAGGAATATGCAGCCCATTAGAAGCCATGGATAATATAAGATCCATACAGCCTTGGGGAAAGTTACTGAATTTGCCAGGCCATCGAGCTCCTTGCCTACTGCCTTGCTGGAGATGAGGTTGTGCTCGGCAAGGAAGCCTTCTGATCAGCAGGCAGCCACAAAGCTCGTGCAAGCTGGTGGACATAACTATCTTCTACTCAGCCTAAGCGAGGGAGCAAGAAAATACTCCTTTTGTTTAGCAATAAATATAACAATAGAAGCTACAGGCTAAATCACGAATCAGCATGACAAGGCTGGAGGAGGAGCTGGGCCATGCAGCCTGAGGGATCTTCCCCAGAGTCAAATGCAGAAGTGGGAGTTGGACTTTGCTTGTTACAACAACTACTTCTTGTCACAAGCAAAAAACATGCAGGAGCACGAGAAGACAGTCCAGAGACGGGTCCACAGAGGCTAGTGAAGACAGCAGTACGGCCCTCAAAGAAAAGCAGAAAGCTTTCTGGGCAAAGTGCTGGCTGCTGGAGGACTTACAACTGAATGAAGAAACACTTGAGGGTGTTCAGAGAAATTAAGACTAATAGAATATCATTGTAATTAAATAGGAATGTATCAAGGACATATCATGGTTATCAAAATCTCCTCCCTGCAGTAGCAACCTGTGGGTCCCATGTACGGGGTAGCTACTAGGGCTAAGGGGGAATAATCAGGAGACTAAGACCCCAGAGGTCTTTCTTGCAAATTGATAGTGTCAGCGGGGCAGAGATGCGTCCCTGCCACACTTTCCTCTAAATGACCCCTTAGCGTGCTAGGTAAGGCGCTCTCCAAGGAGTAGAGTTACACGACTGTACCTGCTGTGGCTGGAAACACGGAATGGAGAGGATATTTCAAGCCCATGCAGGAGAGGGGAGAGCACACTCACACCCAGCAGCACAGCCAGTGGAGCCGCTGCTCCAGCCTCCATACTACCATGCTGCTTCTCTTCTGCCGTGCGAGAGGGCCTGGGCTGCAAGAACGGGCCACCAAAGACACAAGGATTTCATACCTGACCGCTCCTGTCACCATTCTCCTCCTATTATACTTCTCCATACCATTCTTCTTGACCCAAAAATGTTCTCACAACCAGGAGGAGGACTTGGCACCAAGCATATGTTCTGATTGGGACTGCTCATCTGGGTTCAAACCTGAATTTGAAGAAGTGGGAGCTCCACCCTTGAATTACTCTCCTCTCCAGAGAGAGAACATGGTTATAACTGGCTCTGAAGCAACCTGCTGGCACATAGCAGCATAGGGTAGCTGTGTACATCCAACTTTGGGGCATCATATTCCCCCATGTGTCTCCGTAGGTCTAGCTGTTATTTTGCAGTTTGTGCTTGATGCAATTGAAAGACGCTCACTAACTTCACTAGGTTTAGATCAGGTATCAAATGGAAAATTCATAATGGAGAATGATTGACTAAAGGTTGCAGGATTTATCAAGTAATTTTGTGAGGGAATGTACAACTGCTGCCTGCTGCATACCTAAATGCACACCTGAGGTACTTAACCAACTTCCAGCTCTAAACACCTATTTTAACCCTGAATTTAGGTATCTTAACCCAAGTGACAGAAAGCAAGCTTGAATTTATTTTCTTCAGCTTTTCCTACTGACTTCTCTCTGAATTACTCTACTATGCATCCCATGATATGGTATCTCTCTCTGCTCCCAGTCAGAGTAGAGAGCTGTATACCTAATTTCAGTTGTTACCTTTGTGATGCTTTAGTGCCATAAGTTTCTTTCCAAATGAGTTAGGTTAATGTACTTATATTAGTACAACAGTATTCAGTTTTTACAAAACACCTATTTGACATTTAAGCTGAGTGCAATTGTTGGCAGCCTGCTGACATAGCAGAGAAACCAGATTTGCAGAAAACTGTCTCCTCCTGCAAATTTTCTAAGAAATATCTCATATTGAGCACATTAAAAAAAAAAGCTCTGAACATCTTCTAAAAGCTTAGCACTTATAAAGAAAAGGCAAAACAGATTGGAGTAACTAAAGAACACAGAGAAGGCAAGTAATTTGTGCTAAGGCAGTCAGGAAATCACAAGCCTAGAAAGAGCATGCAGAAAACTGGCTGTGCTCTGCCAGTGCTACTGAACAATACCCCACTGCACAGCTTTTTAAATAGTTTTTAACATTTAGCCCTTTTTAAACATGTAATTGTGCTGTGGATACTAATTTCCTCAGATCCAAGTATAATTATTCTTCTAAATATTTGGTCCATCTCTATTGTAAGCTCTTCTTAAGACAGCTACAAAATATTGCTAATATTTTTGAGTTAATAGTGTGTTTAGAAGGTCATGTCAGGTTATTGCTGGGAGGATTAAAAGATTTTCTTTCCTCCAGAGCCCTTTGTTATAAGAAACCAAGGAAATTTAAAACAGGATTTATTCCTTCGAACCGGGACAAACCAACAGAGTACCGTGGCAAGAGCATGAAGCAAAAGCACTCAGGGCCAGGAAATTTACAAAGAAAGCTTTCTTCAAACTCAAAAGTTAAGCTGAAATTTTAAAACTCTTAATGGTTCTACATTAAGGGCAGCAAAAGACAACCGGTTTCACAGTCATTCACACTTACAAGTCCTCTTTCAAAAGATCACAGTACAATACCTGGTAAGCTGTTGGCTGTCACTAACACAGGTAGACATTTCTGGCACGTACAAGCTTCATTTAGTACTTGTCAAGCCAAGCCCTGCTGGCTGCTCCCACTGTCACCAGCAGGAAGAAAGGATAGTGATGAGCATCAGCAGTGACTGCAGGGTGGCTCAGTGGAGACACAGGAACAACAGGCAGGAAGGAAGAAGACAAAAAGGAAAACCCAGGAAAGTTTGGTCTCAGGTGTCAAAACAAATCTACTGCCAGATATAATGAATTTTCCCAACAGATGTTACTTAGAAACAACTGAGACTCTCAGGCCTTAGGATCATGCCTGTAGGAAGTTTCAAGTTAGGTCTGCATCTTGATAGAAGTGCTGTCATTATATTAGTCAACTGTTAATATAGAGTAATGATGAGATCAGGGTGAATGGTAGGTCAGTTGAAGTGGATGTGCTCTCTGACTTAGTTTAAAATTGGAATGCATCAGCCGTATGAAGTGATTGTGGATGTCCCAAAATTCATTGCTCAGAATGTAATTTCTTTGGAATACTTCAAAACCCAGTAAATCCTACCCCTACCAAGGCATTAGGTATCGTGGTGTTTTCTGTCCTTAATCTTTCAGACTGATCTCTCAAATACACACAGATAAGACCTTGCTTTCTACATGCACCTTATCCTGAAAAAAATTCTACTTAGATTTTTTTCTTATCTCTGTCATTAAAGTGACCTTAGCATGGCATTCACTTCTAAGTCTTGCATCAAACTGGCTTTTTGAGCAACTGAAAGCAAGAGCGTTGATCACATGCCCACATTCTGCTGAACTGGGCTTATAAATATTCTGACCATTTCCAAATGAATGTGTCACGCCATAATGGATATCCTGAAAAAAAACTGATGCAACAGCACCAACAGAAATATTTATATAAATATTTTTTAAAGGCTTCATCAACAGGTGGCTTTCATCTACTACACAATATTGCTAGCTTAGCTACTGCAACATTGTGAACAGATGTTTTTAAGCATCATCAATAGGATTACTCTAGAATGTACTCATCATAAATCAGCATACTGCAATGTCCTTTCTGCTGGGCAGTTAATATATCCTACTTCCATCAGTTCATCTATATAATAGTTCACGTGAGGATGAATGAGCTCACTTCTATTTGAGATGACAGCTTGATGCAGCATTTCAAGGCTTAGCCTAATTTGCCCTTACTTGAGGTCAGGCAGTAACCAGTCCCAGAAAACATGTTTGTTAGATGTGACTGAAAACAGTTTAGCACTTGCATTAAAGTAATAATTAAACATGAACAGTGTGCCTTGATGTTCTTTAAATGAATGACAGATTCCATGCCCAGAGGAGTTTTCAGCCCAGTTCTGTGACAGACAAAACATAGTAATTGATCCAAGAAGAAATTAATGAAAAGAGTGCCAAGAGGTTAAGTAGGCTATCATTCTGACTGAACCATATTTTATGATGTTACTCGTCTAATATACCTCGACATAGAAGGTGGAGCTCAGTCTAACCCAGCACGCCTCCACTAAAACAGCTGGCACAAAATATCAGATGGGCTTGTTAGCAGCTTCCTCTTGAGAGCTGTTACATAAGCATGGGGACTGTAAACAAGAAAAAGAGAAAGAAATGGAAAATAACTAGATAAAAATTTCAAGGAAAAAATATTTATATGCATCTACCTTTGTAATTCTAAACTGGACAGAAAAAGGAAACTTCAGTTTCCCCTCAGATATGTAAACTCTCTAATTTAAAATAGCTTTTCACAGCAGATTTTTTTTTCACAGTTTATATCAGCTAGACGTTTCCCAGAAACGTAGAGCAATTGATATTGTTGACATCTCTACCCAGAAGTTTCTCTTCTCTCTCTAAATCATAATGCTGAGCTGACAACCCTAAGCCAAATGACTCTGGATACACATCACCAAAAAAAAAACCCCTGGGGAGTAGGTGAGCACTTAGAGAAAACTAACTTTTATTTGGGTGCCTAAGAGGAACTGTCTCCTTTCCTATCTGAGCTGGAGGCAGCTGCAATACAGGGCAGAAAAGGCCATGCTAGGATGCCCAGTTAGGAGACCAGGGTGCACTTCACACAGGGCAGTACTTACAATGTGGAGGGGAAAGGGGGTCTGGGGGGCAGAGCCCACATCCTTGGTCAGTGGCCATATCCCAACGCCTCATCGCGTGGCTCCAAGCACAGGCAGGCGGCAGAGGCTCAGGGGATGCAAACACCCGGGACAGATCCCATACCCCTCTCCTGCCACGGAGCAGGGGGGCTGCCCCCCCTCCACCTCCGCTGAGACACACCGGGAAGACAAACCCACGCTGCTGCAAGTCATCCCAGCACTCACAAACATTTAAGCTGTGAAGGCCTGGATACGCAAAGGAACTGTGCCTGGATAGAAGGGCCTAAACCCAGATTTTGTCTCACTGAATCTCCAGATTAGCTTCTGCCCAGCTCAGTTCCAGTTCCTACAGGAGAGATTCATCTCGCCTCACTTTGGGGGTCTGGTATATAATGTCTGCAGCTGAGGTAGCCCCCTTGGCTCCTGACAGGCAATGGAGAGAAATGGGCCGTTTCAGGGCACACTTCTTCTGACCTATTTGAGACATACATCTGTTTCCAGAGATGCTCTATACCATAAAAGAGTTTCTCCAGTTAGAGTTATAAACAGAGCCTAAAAAAACGGTTCAGAAGCAGAGCCCTATTTAGTTAACTGAACCCCAGCATCTGATGGTTTCATTTCCAAGTGACATTCCTGAGGTGCCCACTTCCAGGTACACTCAGAACGGGCTTCCCCAGTCTTAACAGCGCTTCCCAATTTAGCATCTGTCTAAACAAGGCTCCTCGTTATACATGGAGTTTAGGCATTCAATTCAGAAGACCGTACTAGAAGGGCTACATTCAGCAGTATAAAATATGATTCTTGTGCATCTGAGCTAGATTCAAAAGGGCACCTGGCCACAGAAGCTCTGCCTTGTACCTGGCCTGTGCCATGCGAGGGGACGCTAATTCGAAGGGATGAGAAGAGATGGCTCAGCCTCAGACAGCTGAGGAGGTTACTGTGCCCCAGTGTCCCCCTCGCCCTCCCTGCGCTGATATTTGAGCTGTTCATAAACCAGCTGCTGAACCACTGGAGTTATTTAGCACTTTAAGGGTGGGGTAAAGAGCTAGAGGTGATAACCACATTAGATGTCTCAAGCTGGCAGCAACACATAAATCAATCAGAGGCCTCAGGCACACTGAAATGGGATACACAGACAGCAAACTAAGCGGGAAGCTGGTTAAGCTAGCCAGTAGGAAACACAAAGACAAGTGCAGCGTAAGATCACATGCACACACACACGCGCGCACACACACACTTACAAACTGGCTTGGAGACTGTACTCTGTAACCCAAGTGCCAGGACATTCATCACTCAGCCTCAGTTTCCTGTTCTTCCTCTGCCAAGAGATTTTAACCTACATCTTCCAGCAGAGTGTCAGCCACGAAGCTGCCGCAGCAGGTTCCCACTGTCCTGCCCACCCCCCGTACACACACACCTTTTTATTTTCTTCCTTTTTAAAAAAACTATTCCACTTTGTACATGCCTACTAGTCTCAACGGATAGCGACCTACCTCTCCTTCCTCTGTAGTAAATATCCTAAAATAGATTTGCTAGAAATCATTCTTTTTCTTTCTCTCTGAATACTGCACAGCGAAAATACAGCAGGAACATCAGTAGGAGGGCGCCGAGTGGAAAAATCCCAACCCTGGCTAGTGTTACAGCATTCTCCTGGGTAAAAGATTTTTTCATCTACCAAAACAGGTGAAATAGCTGAATCAAAATCTCCTGTCTGAAAGGTAAGAACCTTAAGGAATAGTTGATTCAACACCACAAAACAGGCCTTTTTCTCATGAAGTTGTACATATTCTCTGCACACACCTTTTTCTGTAACCACAAGTGAGACAGGAAAGAAAGGGGATAAGAACACCTTTCTCTCAGTTTTAAGCTGTGGCCTACAGACCCAAGGATTGATCTGGTCAGGACTCAGGTAGGTGGCACAAATTCAGAAAGAGACTGATGGGTCCTGTGGGAATTTCACTAGCAGAAACTAACCCAGAAAGAATCGGCATAGGGGGAGAGAAGGTAGGTGGGAAGGCAGAGGAATGCCAGTGACACCTAGAGATATCCTTAAGTGCTAAAGAGGCATTTAAACATAATTCCTCCCATTAATCTAGCCCACTAGCTCTGGTGGTTCAATTGCCTGCACAAAGAACTGTGCTGTGCTGCCAGAGAGCTGCATATCTATGGGAACAGGTGGAGAATTTCAGCCATCACCTTCTCTGCACTGAGCACTTATTTTCTTGGGATGAAAGCAGCAGCTGCAATGGGCAGGAAAGTAAAAATATCATGCCTGTTCATACATTCTTTTCATACAGTTTGGAGAGCACTTCCCCTCTTCATTATGCTCAGCACTGGCAGATAATGCAACTTCCCTCTAGAACCACGTGCACTCTGTATACGGGTTGAGTCCAACATTAACCTACAGAGCCGTTCTAAGTAAAAACACATTAAAGGGAAGCATACTTAAAAATAGAGTTGTAATCATGTACTGTACTCAGTGTGCTTAAATAGCGCACGTAATATAGTCCAGTTTAATAACCACTCGCTACTCAGGTTTCTAACACGAAGGAAGATATAGAATGGAATTACATTTCGGCCTGGAACTTATTCTGGAGTACAGCCAGTCCCATGCAATCCATAAAAATTCCTGTGTCAAAATGATGTGTCCCGTTGTCTTGATGCCTTGATCAAGGTTTCTGAGTTTCTCACTTCTCTGACATCCTCCACATTAACAGACTCACACTGAACATATGTTAATCTAACTGCACCACTGCTGAAGCTCTGCGCAGGAATCTACTCCTTTGCAATTTTTTTGTCAGCATATACAGTAGCGAATGCTGTCCCTGTATAGCAAGTTCTCTTCTGTATAAATTAAAGAGTCAATTCAAAAGGTAGTGAAAATGCAAACATTATTGCAGAAATTTCCCTTTTGCCTGCAACCACCTTACAAAGTTACATTCTTTACTTATAAGCCACTGATTAACTGAATACAATAAAGTAACAGTAATACTTAGCCTTCTTGTAAATAATCCTAAATTACAGAAGTCTCAATAATCATATAGGTCTTCAGAAATTAAATTAGCATCCCCTTGTTATATACTTAAGCTTCCAGGTTTTCATACGGGTTTCCCATCTGAACTAAAATGAGATAATCAATTTCTTTTGTTATTCAAGGAATTTTTTTTATTATTATTTTTCCATTCCCTCCAGTTATTTGCATGGGACAATCAGAATGACAGTGCGCCAGAGTGTATAGAATAAAGGTAGAATGCAAAAGTGTCCTGCATTTTCATAAAGTGTTTCCTAATCTTCTGAAAAGCCACTGAAAGAATGAGAAAAACTAATCCACATTATAACATGGTAAACCTTCTTAAGATTATTAAGTAACCTCTGCACTCCTGGTGGGATATGGGTTTCTCCTTCCTTCAGTTGTAAGCTCCAACCAGCAGATGGTAGGTGCTCTCAATCAGAAAAGCACCAAAGTGCACCTGACAAGGGAGGAGTCTCACCCGAGGATGTGCGCAACGACATATCTGCTTTCCCCTGGCTGGTGCACCAGCCAGTGGAGGATTTGATCCAGCAAGATAGGAATGCATGGTTAGAGACCTCCAGTTGTTAGAGACTGAATACATATGAGGGCTAAGATTTTTTAAGCCAAATTCCTATTAAAAACAATAGAAATTTGGGTGTACAAATCCCTTAGTCTCTGTCCAGCCAAAGCAATTCCTCTCCCCCCAGCCTCTAGCTGCTACCCATTGGTTAGCACTGCTGGTACAATTTTTTTAGAAGGATTTGTTGCACAAAGAGAGAGACTTATTAAAAACAGAAAAGAATGTGTTGTGCCTCTGTAGCCAGAATCATAGTTTAAAAATCTGTGGGACGGATTTTCCTGAATGCTCAAAAGATACAAAATAGTTATAAACCCCTATGAACTACCACAGCGCAAGTATATGGCTGTTTTTCACCTCCAGTGAGTCAAAGGAGGTGTGTGTACTCCTGCAACTGGCACAGCATGCTTCCAGAAGAGACAAAAAAAAAAATCATGTTTTCATTAACATTTTTTCATTTTTAAACATTTTTCTCCATTATTTATTGGTTCAGAGACTATGATTCACTTTAGGATAACTTAATATAAAACCAAAATATTTTCGTCTTATTTTACGATCATTCTCTTTTGCTATAAATAGTCACTGAGCTATCAGGCCAACACTCTTGAGATCCCTCTTCTGCCTTCCCACTTCACTCTATAGCTAGATTGACTAGAATACAAGGAGGATAGTTACCTTTTTTTGAGCTAACAAGGTGCAATTCTTGTCTCTGTCCAAGGTGAATTTCACCCCAGGAGGACGAGCAGCTTACTGCATATTTGTGACCAGATCCTTAACTACTTCTACAACCAGCTCTTCTATTAGTTTCTATTTAAGTAATGTGACTTCAGTTAGATATCTGTGCATTTGCCAGCAACGGCGGGGGGGGGGTAAAGCAGCCCTTTAAAAACTTTCTCAAAGCAGTTGGAGGACAAGTCAGCTGATGAGTGTGTTTATTGCTCTCAGATAATTTGGGAAGCAAAGATGGACCATTTCCGTGTTGGGAAACCTGTTACTGAATAGACCAGACTCTAGGTAAATTGCTGTGTTTTCTTTTTTTTTTTTTTTTTTTTTTGTCTGCATCGTTGATGACTATCACGGCAAGATTATTTTTTTTCTGTTACAATTCTTTCTGAGATGAACAGAGACATCCATTGTCAACCCAGAGTCCTAGGGTGTTAGCTGCCTGCCTGCCAGGAGCCCAAATCCATGATATTACAGACATACTGCCAAGCTTCAGCTAGTGATCCAGCCATTGCCCAATGCTGTTCATGAGCACTAATAAAACTGTTAGGTGTGACTCAGACCAGACCGACCAGAAGTGACTACTGGCTCTAGGGAAGAGCTGGGGGAACCAGGGACACAGGTAGTATTCTGGCCAACCTTCCTAATGGAGGTGAAAAACAAATCATGTCAGACCATTCTATTTTGTTCCATGTTTATGGCTCACAGGTTGAGGTGGAAACAGAAAATAGGATCTCGAGTTTAGTAAGATTGTGACACATGCTGCACAACACACCCCCAACACTTCCATCATTAAACCAGTAGAAGAAAGTTCTGCAAAACACATTACTATATGATTCTTGGATGAAAACTGTATTGTTATTGCTTTGTTTTGAAAAGATTGACTAAAGCCCAGTTAGAAGTAGAATGATGGAATATTAAGGTACACTTCAAATTTGCAGGGCATCTGGCTGTGAAGAGTAAAAAAAACCTTCAGAGGACAGGTTTAAAGAGTTGTCAATTAATCACCGGCTGTGAAATCGGTGGGATGAAATAAAAAGACAAGTTCTGCACCTCAGCAGGAAAATCAAATGCACAATTCCAAAGCAGAGGAAAGCAAGTTAGCTACAGAACTGCAGAAAGATCTTAGATACAACCATGTGCAAACTGAGTTAGCAGTATGATTCTCTTGCAAATATGGCATTTTATAAGAAGTAATTAGTCCACACCTCTTGGCGCTAGTGATGCCTCTAATCAAAAATACAGTCCAGTTTTGAACAATATGTTTCAAGATTTATGCAGACAATCCAAAGAGTCCAGAGAAGAGCAACAAAAAAACCCCACACCAGGTTGGAATATACGATCTAGGAAGAAAAGCTGAAAGATTTGGGTTTGTTTAGTCTAGAAAAGAGACTGAGAGAAGACATAAGTCTTCAAATATGCAAGATGCTGTTACAAATATGACAGTGATCAACTGTTCTTCATGTCCAGCAAGGTTAGAAGAATAGTTCTGCTTACCGTGTGGCAAAAGATTTGTTAGCTATTAGGACAAAATAACTAACAAAAACAGCCATACACTGGAACAGCTCACTGAGGCTGGTCATGGAATCCTCATCACTGGAGTCCATTATGGAAAGGTTAGACAAATCACTGTCAGAAATAGTCCTTGGCTCGGCCACAAAACAGAGAGATGGACTGGTCGCCTGAGCTCTCTGCCATTCCTACAATTCTATGATTTACTAGCGAACATGCAATTTCTTGCACAAGCCACTGTTTTTAGGGGTTTAACAAGTCACACTGACTAATATATTGCATGCAAAAACCTCTATCCTGATGCCAAGTATTTCAAACTCTATTTAAAACTTTACCACTGTAAAAACTGTTATGTTCTAACAGGAAAATCCAGGAAGTAGTACTCTGCAATATTATCGTACCAAGGGAGAAGCCAAGTCATTTCAAAAGACCTTTCAAAATCTCGTGTGTGACCACAGGACAAGGTCAGAAAAGGCCAATGACATTTCTTTGTCAGAAGGTAAGAAAACCCCAACACAGTTGGGGTTGTCACAGTCTGACAAAAGCCAATACACAGCAGTCGCTAAAGGCTACATGGAAATTGATTCAGCACACTGTTACAGCAGGAACTCTCTTGAGCATAAAAACTAACACTTAACAAGCTGATACGTTTCAGAAGCTTTCATCCTGAAGCTACCTGGGGATGCTTATAACTGATGAACTTGGTGAATTTATTGAGCACATCAGACACTTAATAAGAAAGGAATCCCTGAACACTTAGAGCATCACATTAGAAAAGTGAATACTTATTGTCTGGATTAAACTATAATCAGTTCTTTGCACGAGGGCATAGAAAGAACTTGTGGATTGTGAGCTCCACCAAAGAGCCCATTACAGACCCATTGACAAAGGCATTGCTTCATACCATGTGTGACACATCTACTACAAAGAACCCAGCTCCTGTCTCAGACCTTACGTGCCATTGAGCAAAAACAAGAAAAAAAAGAAAGGAAGACTACTCTGAAAGAATTGACAAAAATGAGAAGATATGTTAAAGGCAGCCGTACTACTGGTTATGGCAGGAAATACCCTCAAAAGAAGTAAGTGTGGTGACTTCACTCCACTGATGAAAGCATCAAGCCTAGCAAAGGCCTGGGTAGACACAATAGCCTACTGTTAAATTCTAGGACAAAAATCAAGTAAAGCTAAAATCTTTAACACTTGAGAGACATTATCATCTCCACAAAAGATCCACTGGAATAGCTATGCTGATCTGACAAGGCATAATTCAGAAAAGTACTTAAGCTTCTGAAGTCTCGCAAATTTCAATGGTTTCCAGGCAATTGGTGAATGCTGTCTTGGTCAGAAAGATTCTCCTGAGTAATTTCCCCTCAAAAGCATTTCACAAAAGCACCTGAAGACAGCCTGGAAGAATGTGAGCTACCTGCAAGGATAATTCATAAAAACAGTAGCCAAGGGACTGGAAGAAGCTTAGTTTTCTTGCTAAAATGTTTAATGCAAGTTTCTGCAAAACATCTTTCTGTCTTAGGACATTTCTACATACAGATTCTGTTTTTCAGAGAACCCATTCCTGCATTCCTTGCAAACCCAAAACACCCGCTGACATCATTAGGCAATGCATTGGCATCAGAAATACGAGACTAAGCCAACAGAGGTTGTGGGTAGCCAAAACTGTGCTGGAGACAGTTCGTCCCAGTTCGGTCAAACTAACTTTTGAAATCACAGCTGGTTCACAAATTGCGAACCTCTTCGGGTCCTAGCAGACCCCACTCCCCGTTACTGCTGGCAGCTCTTTGAGAAGCTGATCCACCCATGCTCAGCACAGATGGCCACGCTTCTTCCCTCCTCAACCCTCACAAGCTAGGACCCAGAAATCCCTTCTCCTACGCTTAGGGAAGGAGCTATTCCCGCTTCCGGGCCCAGCCCCACTCCCATGCTCCCTGGCCCCACTCCCGGAACCAATTCATATGCAATGGGCTACACATCCTGCTGGTGGAGAAGGGCTAGGAGGGACTGTCTTGAAAAGATTTAAAATCTTATTAATGAATACAATACGAACTTCAAAGTCCTACTGGGGAGCAGGATTTGTGTAATGGCAAGAAAGAAAAACAAATGTATCTTGAATCCTGACACTACTAAAGGCCGTGGAGGGAAACACCCAGGGAGCCAGGATTTCAATCAACAATTGATTTGAGTACCCATTCTTGAAGTGGATGGAAGGAATCTGCTCGAGTGAAACGTAAGAAAGGAAACTACAGATGCAGGGAAAACAGAGATCACAAAGGCAAAGGGCAAGGGTTGAAAAAAAGCCAGAGTGAATTATAACAAAAGCAGCTAAAACAAACTTGAAACCACGTCAGTTAAAATGGGAGAAAAGCTTTGTTAGTATTAGCTAAATAGGCCTCCTGTAAAGAGTCAATGAGCCCTTAATTTTATGTTATTTGTACTTTGCTTAAAGAATCTTTTTCATCCTTTTACAACCCACATATGACCACTGTGTAACCCAATGTATATAAAGTGCAGGGAAGCTGCAGATTCAGGACTGACTCCGCTCCCAGTCTGGCAAAAGAATTTTGACCATTAGCTTGCAGGAGAGGGAGCAAGTCCAGCCCTTGAAGCGAAAGTCTCTTCTTCACATAATCAGGGTCAGTTGCCCCCATGCAGCTAACAAAATCTTGGGAAGGTTAGCCACCTCTCTGGTCCTGAACACGTTATGATCTTCCACATTTCTGACAAACCCCAATTCCTGGATTTAACAGGTCTCATCCAGCTATTTACTGCTGAAGGTTGTAGACGTGTGACCCCTTGGACAAACCCTAAGGAAAACGCAGAACCTCAAACACAAAACTCTGTGAAGAAAATCTCTTTCACGTGGGGGGACCACTGTAAAGCAAAAACCCTTTTCCTTTTCTGTATTAGAGCTGGCAGTTCAAGATTAGATTGTAGAGTTGGTTTCCCTGGGCAAAGTACTGCTACAGCACACTCCTATCCAGTGAAGCAGGCAGACAGACCCATGATTATTATTTTCTTTACTTTTCAGGCAATGATATTATACAGGGAGAAAAGAGAAGGAGGTAGGACAGCATCAGTATGACTACTATCTTTTAATTAGTCAGTTACAGGTCTGAGTTTTCTTTCTGCAAAACTGCCACTGAAATCCAAGGACCAATTCTTGGTAATAGTTTTTGTTTTCCCAGACAGCATATCACTGGCACAAACCCATCATCAGACTTCCTGTCAGTCTTCTCACATATTGGATGATGTTCAGAGATTGAACCCTCTGGACTACGGACATCATCCACTGGGAGAAATCCCATTTTGTAGTTTTCCTCCTATCCGACTGCTCTGTAATTCAGCGTCTTCTGCTACTCATTCTCTCCTCTACCTCCTTAAGAACATTAGCTTTCCTGCTTCAGTAGAGCCAGTGTACAGATATTTCAAAGAAAGAAGCCAAGAGCTCTAAACACTCTCCAAATTTCTCCATTGTACTGTTTGGCACATAAGGAAAACAACTTTTGACATTATGAGTGTTTCTCATTATGATGGAAGAAAAGATCTGAAACTACATTTCCCATCAGGCATCACAACTTGATTTTGATGGTTCTGAAGACAGTATCATTAGCTAACCACTACATTACTCTACTCATGTCATAATAATCATTATTACAAGTGGATCAAAAATAAATTAATCACCTGAAAACTAACTAAATATAAAATCTCCACACAAAAAAACCAATCCAAAATCAGCAGTATTACCATATTTCAGCAGCCTTGTTTTCTATGAATACATTTTATGCTTGATTTCCCATTTCCAGAATACTTTTTTTTTCTCCATTGCTGTATTCACTTGCAACTGACAATGTGAAATAGTTCTTCAAGCCTGCTTGAAGTCTACAATGAATTGTGCAGCCAGACCAGATTGTTTCATGCTTAGCTTTTAACTTTACATTTGGCTTTGGGAAAAAAAGAAAAACAAAACAAAAAAAACCACCCAGTGTTCTCTTCAATCTTTTGATTAATTTCATAGAATTTCCAGGAACATGTAAGCCACTATCAAAACTTTGTAACTTAAAGTCCCGGGTTGGGATCTGGAAGAGTATGCAGTTAATATTCATTGCAATTACAATACTTTATCATGCAGTGGAATCTGTGTTGAATGGCATCAGAATGTGGGTTTAGTTTAAGACCACTTTTACATAGATTAAGGCAAAATGCTCATGAACTATTTGATAGTTGGAGGAAAAATTTTTTTTTAATGAAGCAAAAAATATAAAATTTCACAACCTCTTTGACAGCAGACTGAATTCACCTTTTGCATCCTTGACCAAATCTGAAGCAATTCTGTTGATGCCAATGGAATGAAACTGCTGTAGAAACGACTGGGGTAGTTCTACCCCTTTTGCAATCAGTGGCAAAACTCCCACTGACTTCAGATCCCATACGTGTAGCTCAGAGGCACAGCACTGCTCTTGGTTGGCCTACTAACCTTTGTGAGTTACCACATGCTACACTTCCCATTTGCAGTCTCTGAGGTAAGCCCTCTGTGCTGTTGAAGGTTCCTGGCCTAAGGTATCATTTTCTTTGTTTACTGTCTGGCTGCATAAATGTCTGGCACAGATTTCAAAGTACAGTAGCTCAAAAATATGCTCGGTGCATATGTGCATAAACCCTGTAGTGGATTGCATCACACATCCTGCATCCGAAACTAAAATCACGTACCTAGTGCTCTCTGTGTTATTCATGATTTGCATGAAGCAGGTAATAAAATGCAGCCATATCAGTAGCATGGTTAGTAGTTTAGCATCATTGACTAAAGTGGATTTATTCCAGAATTACATCAAGTAAATGAGTTCAGGATATTTTTCTTTATGTGTGCATGAAAGAAACATACGAAATACTCCAAGAGATCAGCACGGTTCACCTAATCCAGTTTCCATCAGTGCCAACATCCACAGCACATACAAGAAATTGTATACTGTACTGTTACTGAATTACATTTCCTCCAGTTTTGCAGGACTTGGCACAGTCAAATGCTCCAAACAAATTTAAAAAAACGTTAAAAAGTACCAACTTAGTCTCAACAAAACAAGTGTCTCAGAGCAATAAGAAAACTGTTCTATAAGCTTCCAGGGAGGTCGCTTACTGTATTGGCTGCACTGGATTGTACTGAACTTGCTGAAGCCAAGCATTTAAGCAATATTTAGTTTACATAACCTAGTGATACATAATCACAGTTAAACTGCCCAAGTGAACCAAGGCAGCGATGGGAAAACACAGTGAGTTAGATTTCAGCCCGCCTTTTACATATCCTTGTCTGTCCAGCTTCAGTGGAACATTATAATTACTCCTTCCACCACATACAGATTTTGTCCCTTTTTTTAATTGCTGATTTTGTACTCCAGGCTACCATTACTTTACTACTGGCCCTCCTAAAAGGGCTGATGCAGACATGGCACAGCAGCAGTACTGGAGTCACAGTGAATCCTGAGTTGTGATAGACCCTTGGGACTGGTGTCCCTTCTGAGGCCTTGAATTTCTCACAGGTCATGGATGTTGGCAATTTAGACACAGTGAGAGGCAAGTTCTGGCTTGTTTGTTCCAGGCTAAAGAGGACACGCAAAGAAACATGAAAGTCTTGGGTGGAATAAGCAATCCCTCCTTTACTCTGGACAGGAGGTGCTGCTCTAACAGGAAAAATCTGACAAACAAGACTGAAACCTGGCTTTTATCCACTCCTAGTGGAATCAAAACCATTATACAGTCTAAATAGCTCAATAAATTTCTTCCAAGTCAATTAATATCAACATCCTTGATCTTAAAGTATTACCTCATCATAGGTTATTATTACTGTCATTCAAGGACAGGCAAAAATCTGGTGTAATTTTCCATAATCTCTACTACACATCTGAAGTTTGACAGAAACACAGTGTGTGTTTGTGAGTGGACAAGCATGGATTTCTGCAGATAGGAGGGTTAACCATGTTCAGCTTCCCATATTTTTTGATCAGCTGATCCTAGAGAGGATTTCTAAAGCTTTCAGTCCAATTCTGGCTCCAAAACATAGCCAGCTTGCCCTTGCTGTTTGGCAAGAAACAGCAAAATTGTGTTAACAGTCTCTTTCAAGAATACATGTTAGTAACTGCCAAATGACAGTTGTAATGACCCTGATGCATTTCTCCCCTTAGGGCTTTTTTGTTTAGAACCCTGCTGCCGCCCAAGCAGAAAAGATCATTCTTTTCCATGAACTCTCCCATCACCCTGAGCTTTCTCCACTGCCACCAGCACTATACCTTGTGAGAGTAAAGTAAGAAGCCACCTCCTGCCTAAGGAAGAGCTACTCCCACCTGGGATTATAGACACCAGAGCATGCATTAAGGGCTTGAAGCAGAGCCTGCTGAAATCCAAGGAGTCTTTCCATTGACTTCAACAGGCTTTTGGTCAGGTCTTGAGAATCTATTTTTACGCATCCACTCATTTTTTCCCTTGTTTATTTAAAGAACCATTTCTCTGAAATCCAGGCAGAAAGACTCTAATATTTTTGGTATTGTATCAGGGCAATGGTTTAATCATAAGTTAAATTAAGAAGTGCCACTGTCTGCAGCCAAAAGAAAGAGGCTAACTCAGACATACCACCTGTGCACTGCTTCTCTGGCTCAGCATTGACCTTGGTTGACAGGAACATGTGCCTGAAAATTGCACCCAAGAGGAAACTCATCACAACATGAACAATCACAGTAGAATGATAAACACCCACACTGCACAATAAAGCTGCCAAACCACCACAGCAGCCAGGACTCTAACTGCATCTGGAAGGAAATATGCATGTACCAAAAGAATGTATGTGTGTATACACGAGTATATACATATGTGTTTACACACACTCTCTTGCTCCACGTTGTGCCTAGAGCGCCGTGTTTCATTTTGTAATAAAATGTATGCATAAAAATACCTTTCTGCTTCCTTATGATAGAGACACTAAGATTACCAGGTTCCCTATGTGCAATCACAACAGAAGGTTATGACGTCTTGCAGGGATTTAATCCTACTGATCCATTCGCATACATTTTTCCCCTTAACAAGATAACTGATGTGTTTAGCTTTGAGTAGCTTGAATTTTCTTTTAATAATTTATGATTACATGTTCCCACAAGATCATCAAAGCTGTGAGAAGGCCATAAAAAACACACTCGGTAAGAAACTAGTCTAACTGTGTTTCCTCTTAACTAATGGAAGAAACAATGGGTTTTAAATGTTACATGGATGATTTTCTTGCACATGTGGTCTTACGCAAGATTCCTGCTGTGGAAGTCTAAGGTTGGCAGACATCTTCAAAGACTAACTGAAGAGCCAAAACAGTCTTTATGGGCTGAAATCTGTTCACAGGCACAGGTACGTGCACAAGGAGAACACAATGCATTCATGCAGAAACCACCTAAACTGTGAAAGATCAGATACATTCAGTGTTCATGCTCCCAGAGTAAGCCTTTCTGCAAAAGTGTTTGAAACAGAGAAACAACCTGGTATGCCAATGAAGACTGAAAACAATTCTCGCTTTCTGCTATCATCTTTCATCTAAAATATTTGCTATCTCCTGCCATCTCTAGACATCCATAGACCAACATCTGTGAAGTGCAAGTCATGGGGGCAATAAAAGGAGTTGAAGGTGCTTGGTTCCTCAGCATGAGAAGTATACTTGTGGCAACACAAGCAAGATTGCAAGAAATCCATTTTTTCTGTGCCTGCATGTCAATCACAGGAGATCCATATCACTCATATATGAAGGAGACAAGGAAAGGAGTTGCATCTCTGGTGAAATGTAGGGATATTCAGGGTTTCAGGATAGGTGCACTTGCAATCTGCCTGTAAAAATGTCTGATAAAACTCCCTCAATTTTGAAGGCCAAATCTGACACCTCTTAGGTAGCTTTCACACTGCAAGCGCCAACTCTGCTTAAGATGTGTGAAACCCTTGGTGTGGCTAGAAAAAGCTGTGGATCAGCTCAAGCAGCAGATCCTGCAGGGTGCTGAGCCTCTACAGTTCCTTTACAATCACTGGTGGGGTGCATTCTTCCTGCTCTTACCCACATGTGTGCATTGCAGCATTTAGTCATGTAAATAAGGGAAGAAACAGTGGTGAGGATGCATGGTTTTGGTTTTGTTTCAAAGACTGTCTGTGCCTGCAGACTTGCCAAAGCCAGATGCTGTAACTCTGCATAGCGTTACTCTGTAAGATGGGCCAGAATCTTCCAGACGCTGGGTGTGGTGGGTGCGAGGCCGCTTCATTAGCTGTTTGAAGCTGCGTGGGTAGTTTCCATTGTGGTCTAGCAGCCATGCAGGACGCACCCAAAGAAGCTGGGTAAACTGCATGCAGGAATTAGCCCACGCTAAATTCCACGCTTCCACAGCTGGATTGCTACCCATAGCCCAGCGAGCTAGCTGAAAGCAAGGTAGGTACGTCTCCAATGAGAGGAGACAGATGAAATATTCAGACAGGAGGCCCTTCTTTCTGCATCCTACAGCACAGAAC
The DNA here is from genome assembly GCF_964188355.1 of Buteo buteo. Taxonomy (NCBI): domain Eukaryota; kingdom Metazoa; phylum Chordata; class Aves; order Accipitriformes; family Accipitridae; genus Buteo; species Buteo buteo. Next base: position 13,318,873 of record NC_134176.1, on the reverse strand, counting down.
GCCACCCTGATGCTGGAGAGCAAGGTGTGAAATGGCTCCCTTGACAAAAAGGTGAGTTTAGTGAGGTATCAGGAGGCAGATCTGCTCAATAGAGTGTCCCAAAGCAGGAAAACACCAAGCTTCCATGGTTTCAACCACTGGGTTGGAAGCTAGAAGTCCTGGAAACCCTGACCTTAAAAGGAGTGACTTCCCACTAAGGGTACAGAAAACATGGAAATCCCAGTACTTTCCAGCATTTCCAGACTTTCCAATCACTTACCAGTAAATGCCAACTGAAAGTTTGCAAGCCCTGCAACAGACTTCCAGACAGCCCACAGAGCAGGGCTGCCAAAGCATCACCCATCCCATATAGCCCCACAACTGCTCTACGGAGCTGATTGATAGTCACGTGTCAAATGGCATTTTCACCGAGAAGCTGCAGGAACCAGGGAGCACATTTATTTCAGAAGTAAAATGTTTGTTGTTTCCAGAATGAAATTATCTCAAAATTTCTGGTTGGCAGAAAAATTTCTTTTTATTTCCCAGATCAATTTGGACCAAAACCCCACACTAAAAAAAATTAAAGAAAACAAGATTTCCCATGAACTGGCAATTCTGTTCTTCAGGCAGTTTAAATTGGTAAAAAGTGGAAGGGAGAAAAGGAGAGAGGAATACTGCTAATCAGCATAAATCTTCTTGAGACCTTTATATTGCCAGACTTGTTTTCATGTAATCAGTGATGTTGATACCAGATGGAACAACCGCAATTTCTTATCTAAACCTTTATATGAGCTGGGATCAAATTACCAAGGCTTAACAAGTTACCACATACCAGCTGAACCAAGCAGTCTTTGTACATCCTCAGCCCTTAACTAGCACAAGACAATGTGGTTTAACATAATCATTTTCGTTACAGGCTGAACCAAGTTTCATTGCCTTAAATATGCCACAGTCTGAATGTATACACACTTACCACATTTCACCTATAGAATTGTAGACTATCTCAAGTTGAAAGGCATCTGACACATAGTACCTCATTAATCTGCAGCAATTTGAATATATATATAAGAAAAGAGGCAATAATTGACTTGCAGCACCATCATTTTGCTGCTCTACCGCAGTGCCATTAGGAGCACCACATGAGACCAAGGGTCACGACTCTCTTACACAACAAGAGGAGCAACAGCTGTTACTCTACCAGTTACTAATTAACTGAACTAATTAACTAATAATTAATTAACTACTAGTACTATTTACCCAAGTGTTTCAGACCAAGCTTATGCATAAGTCTTATGAGAAATCTTTCCCAACCACAAAATGTGCCACAGATCACTATCTGAGTGTATCGCTCCTTTTAATGTAAGGATGTGCTGCTATGCCCAGTTTATAGATTCAGAAGGGAACCATATTAAATAGCATAAAACTCAGGTAGGAAATCTGTGGTGTAGCAAAGTTTCAAATACAACAGACCCCTATATCCCTTTTACACACCCATACCTCCTCAATGACCTGTCCTTTCAGACCACAGTGTGTTTCGGTTTCCCAAGTTAGTTGTCAGAAGTATTAGCCTGTAATCATTGAGAATAATGAGATTGCTCCTATTGCTATCAACTGTAGTTTTGCAGCTAATTTTAACAGGAATGGGCTCGTTAGCTTCAGAAATTTAAAGATACCACAATGCTTTCCTCATATTGCAAATAGAGCAGTGGGTTAGTTATTAGTTAGAGGGACTATGTATATATGTATGTATGTACATAATAATAGAAGCATATATTTTTACAATATGTATGTTGTTGAAACACCAACAGACTTAAGTTTTACTTGTGTAACCATGGAACAACCCACAGACCCATGAAACATCCTGCATCTAACTTCTGCCTTGTTTACTTTCTCAAGGTCTCCGTTAACTTATCTCTTGGTCCATAACACTGCGAGTCTGGCACAGATTTCAAACTGCTACCACTTAAAAGGAACAAATAGCCTACATCTATGGAAATTATTCTATTATTTTACCCTAAAATAGAGACTGGTGGGGGGAAGGTACATGTTTCAACACTGAGGTCAATATAAAAGAGCACTAGCTGACCTTCCTACAGGACTGTCAAACTTAAGGATCAAATATCCCATGATTTGCCATGATTAAGGACATACTCACTTCCCAGCATTTGCTGCAGTTCTGGCACATCGTGAGACAGCAAAATTTAAATCTGTAACATGACTGATAGAAGTGTTGTTTTTAAAGGTTGGAAATGTTTTAGCTCTAAATATTAAGTCACTAAGAGATTGGAATATGTATGGGATCAATTTTTCACCACATTTCATCAGTCTTTTATACTGTGAAAAGCAGTGGGGTTACTCTGGCATAAAACCAGTGCAATGGAATGGAGACTCATGCCTGTGGTCACTAACATGACCTAGTTGTATATACAAAAGGATATGGGAAAAAAATATTAAGAAAGGGTGTCAAAGCCCAAACATGTTCTAAAATGACTTTCTAGTGTGACACTAAGTAAAATCAACATTGTTTTTTGATAAAAACTTTGGTAGCATTTGTTGGAGAAGGTCTATGAGTCTCACTTGTCATTCACCATTGGGACTACAGAATTTATGTCCAAATCGGTAAGAGAAAGTTGCACCACCTTGCCACCAAACTGTGGCTGTGCCTGCAGCAGGCCGAACAGTTTGTGTGGCACGAAGAGGTCACGTGCCATCCAAAGTTACAGATGGAAGCAGATTCCAGCAAAAAGTCTGACATCATTCTAGCTGTTAGGCCGTGCTGTCTCCATTTCAAGTCTCCCTCAGACAGCTTCTTACTGAATCCAAGACTATCTTTTGAGTTTTGCCCTTGGTTTATGTTCTCATAATAATTACACACAGTAAATGTCAGAGAAGATTCATGAAGGCCATGAGAAGATAGGCCAAGCAGTACAGAAGAAATTTCTGTGCTAGACAAAGCTATGAGACGCAAGTCATGAAGGATTGTAGTCTGGAGAAAAATGGCTTGGCAAGCAAAAATGAAGGCCATAAAGTCACAGCCTTCACTGAGAAAATTCATTTAAATCAACCAAACATGAGAAGGTCCATACTGCTGTTTGCTTCTTTGGGTTTGTTTTTCTCAGTTTAGAATCAGATTTGCCTTTGAGCTCCTTCTGCCAAACTCTTGACAAGTTTCATTTTGAAAACTGACAACAACGAGGAAGCTTTTAACTGTTTTTATATTAAACTACTTCAAACTCATTTTTATCTAGCTAGAGGCAGGGTTTAATCAATTACAGGTTCTTTCTCTAAAGCAGGCCTCAGCTCAACTTAACCACAGTTTACACTGTGGCCTACATTACTAAATTCCAATGGCATTTAACTTTTCAAGGTCTTTCTTTAGAGTGGTAACACTGAGCTTTACATGATACACAGAAAAGGGTTTAGGAAATGCCAGCTGGTTACTCCTGAAAGGATTCACTGGTGGACTCCACCACCACTAATGGAAAACTGAAGAATGCACTTAGCCAGAATGATGTCAGATGTTAGGATTTCTCACTACCCATCACACACAGACACCAAAAAAAAAAAAAAAAAAAAAAAAAACACCCAACCTTTTTCACGCTTACTGGGAAGCTCCTGGAAGAGCCCAACCTTACATTCCCTGCAAACCCCCAAATTCCCTTGGATTTCACTGACAATTTTGAGTTGCACAAGCATAATTCCCTCTCCAACTAGTAACTTTTGCCAGAGCCACAAAAGGCAGGACTCTCCTACAACTGTTAGCCAGAAGATTTAGCCTTTTTGAGCTCAAATTGTCAAGCTATCCTCTAGCTCTGGTAGTTCCAGGTTCAATTCCTGGTAATGATTAGGACAACAGTTACTTCATGGAGAACACTGAATCCATCTCCAAGTACTTAAAAAATTCTTAATCCAGAAAAACACCTTCAGTTTTATTTTAGTAGGCATAAATATATACCCACATACTATCTCAAGATATGATTGAGGGGAAAAAAGCATTGAAAACTGATTTGTAATAGGAGATGCAGATTAATAATAAATGGTTACATAACACAAAATGGCACATAATGTTAGGAATCATTAACTGCAATAAAAATCAGATGTCACTGTGTCTATAACAACCCTGCAAAATTCTACTTGTCTGTTACCTCTGGGATTTTTCTTACATTTTAAAACTTGCATGGCAAAGACCAGTCAAGGAGCTTTTATGTCTGAGCTTATGAGGTTTGATAATAATTTTCTAAAGTTGCCTAGGATAGAACACATGAGAACTGCAAGCAGCTGACTCAAAGAATCACATAATATTATCTGTGTATGTATTTACAGCTTGGATTAGCAGGAAAAACACATTCAGTGAGAGAATGACATCTTCTCAAGGACTTAAAGAAAAACACAAAAAAATCAGAGCAGAATTAAGGCTTAGAAGCAGGAAAGTATACAGCAATAACTGCATAACAACCTCTCTGCAAGGCTTTCTCTCTGCCACCCTTAAAAGGCATGCTGGAAAAAACACAACAGGTCGCTCCTAAACATGATTTGGTTAGTAGGAAACAAATGCTGGCAGAAAAAAATGCAGTGGCTATTTCCCTGTACCACAACAGGATTATTACCTTTTCTCTAAATTTGACGTTTTTCTTGTATTCTGTTACTACAAAAATCTTGACTATACTTCAAGTTATAATATTAACCAAATATATCTGATTTTCTGCATTGACTTGAGGAAGCTCACTGTATGAGCGCCTATTCTTTTCTACACTGTAACCTAACACAAAAACTGCTTAAAATCCTAACTCTGAAAAAACTTCTGAAAGAGCTTAATCTGAAATTCCCCTGCAGTCAGTGGATATGCTTATCCATATTTATATGTTTGACAGCTCAGAACCCAGAAGGGCTACAGCCGGTTCCTCTCTTCCCATGCACACTGAGGTCTTTTCAAATCCCACCAACCATTTAGGTAACTCCAGCTCTCAGCTAAATAAAATGCTTAAAGTAATCTGAAGTGCACAGTCTAGACAGCCCCCATCCCAAGAACATACTTGCTACCAAAGGGCACCAAAAGTCTTCGAAACATTGTAAAGAAGTAGAGAATTTCCTTCCCTTTGAAAACAATGAGGGCCACTCCATGTGTTAACTTGGACTCACACTATCAATTGCTTTTTCCTACCTCCACAAAATGCACTCAAACTTGTATTAAGGGCCTCACGCAAACCCCTCCATTCCTGTAGTGACCAACTTCTACAGACAGATAAATTAACAAATCTCAGCATGTAAACAGGTTACAATCCTTGTTGTCGGGAGCAGTAAAAGTCTACATATTTACTTTTTTAATCAAGTCGAAAATGATAATCTAAAGCAATAGGATGACTTGACTTCTGTCTGCAGAGAGAAGAAAGTGCAAGCTGTTGCAGAAAAAATAACATTTACTGATGATATACAAATTTTGAGAGAGACAAGTGTGAACAAACAAAAGCTGTTTCATCAAATTCTGTAATAGAGGTATGCAAAGGAAATGCCAATATGCGTTACATTAATAAGATGCAGTTACTGGCAGGTGCTTAACCCTTTCAAAATCAGTGATGCTGAAAACCATGAGACTGGATTTCCTCATTTCCCTGTGCAGTACATTCTGTTTGGTCTCTCATGGGAAAATCCCCTTTGCTTTAGTCAACTTCAAAGTTTATTTTGATGCAAAATTCCCCTCGGATACAGCGATGTGACCACCTGACCTAAGCCGTTGTGTGGTAACACACATACATACTACTCTTCCCCCTACAGCATCTTTTGCAATGTATGCTGTTCACATGCCAAAAACTTTTTCCGACAGACTGTTTATTGGGAAATTAGATAAACTGGCCAACTATGTGTACCAATTAAAGGTAAAACGCTGATAAAAGCCGGCTAGAAGAACAGACAAGCAGAGGTTTACTACAAGAGAGAACAAGCTTGATGGATGGAAGAGCAGGAAAAAAGATTAAAATGGTCTCTGTAAATTAGACCAATTCAATTCAATTAGTGTATGGATACATCATGTATTTACATGTCACCATGATAATCATAGGATCCATCAAGAAACAGTATCTCTGTATGAGCAGTGGCCCAAATAGTCCATCAGTTTTGTACAGGGGTCTTCTGAGAAGACTGGCCAGGAAAGGTCTTACCCGAGACCCCTACCAGAACCTGCAGGCAGTTTGTAACACACTCCCTGGAGGAGCTGAGACACTTAGAAAATGAGATGAGAGCTGGGCATGATTTTGTGGAGCCTTGCAAGGCCCACACAGGGCAGTCATGTGCCTACATCCCTTTGCAGACCTATCTGCTAGAATTTTGCTCAAGTTTACGCAGGCCAAGTGACAACGCCGGTGCATCACCGCCCACCACACCAGTGACTGAACAACAACGCCGTCTCGCCCTTTGCGACCACCTTCTGCCACAGCTCTCTCCACTATAAGCCACTGATTAGGAAACAAAAACCCGTGCAGGGCCATTTCTCATGGAAAGCCCAATTAAGCATCCTGGGCGCCAAGCTGTAAGGGAGTGGGGATCTGAGAGGCAGATGCCCTAGCAGGAGCAAATCTGGTACTGGTTAGAGAGCCACTGCCTCAAGTACATTTTAAAAAGCTTACATATTGCACGGTTCCTTAGCTACTCCACACTGTGCTTCTGTACACTGCACTATATAATCTCCCAGTGCAGTAGGTGGGCTAGCTATTTTTAAAGTGCTTTGGATGAGTTTAGGCTGATTATCATGCTTCTTTGATTTTCCTCCTTCTCGCAAAAGAGACCGAGTTTTGTCTCAGAAATAAATACGTCTGGCAAAAGAAAACAAAGTCAGGCTTTATATAAAATTTACACTGAACATAAAATTAAGTTTAAGTACAAGACAAATCATTTTGATAAGTGGTTAATAAGTTAATAAAGATCCTATTCATCAACCCACTGGAGTTGAACATCATAGTGATTTATAATTCTCTGGAATGTTTTTACTGGTGTATTTATAACTGCTTACACCACATGGTCCTCACATGGCTAACAAGCTCTGCAGGAGCTGTTTGTTATTTAGGAAAAGCAGGTTAATGAAATCTTAATATAAAGTGAGTGACCAGACAATATATTGTAAGATATTATATTTTATAATCCATACATGAACTAAAGTATTTACCAGGCTATTCTTTAAATAACTGTTAACATATTAAGCCAGCAGCAGTGATTCATGCATACTAAACAAGAAAGTAAAGGCTTGCAATGGAAAACTCTTCTATTGCTGTCAGAAGTGGAACATAGTGAGCCGCAAAGCACTAATAAATACATGCTGCTGAATCCATTCTCAGGTTTCAGAGCCTGAAGCTCAGCCTCAGAAAGTGTTTGGATAATAAAGTGTCTCATTAATTCTGCCTGGCAGAGGTAAGAGGAGGATGTTATATGCACTATCTGTGTCCTTTGTCGTGTAGCTGGCAGCAATGCTGCTCCCTCCTAAGGCTCTGCCGGAGTAGCTAAGGCAGACCTCACCACTCCTCCCTAAGGCAGGCACTCAGTATTCAGATGGCACTGACAGCTGCTGCAAGAGAAGGGTTATGAACTCTTGCACTTCCACAACTCAATTTCAAACAGACTTTTAGTGCCAAGAGTCTTGCACAAAAGCTTGTTTACAGATCAGGAAAATGAATAGGAAAATAACGCAGTTGCTCCTGTGTCAAAATTCAACTGAACTCTACATATATCCCCAAGGTCCTACAATTCACATCCAAATATAGACTTAGACACATAGGAATAAGGCAATTTTAATACAGAGAATTTCTAGAAGAGCATTGTTTGAGCTTTATTGACTACTTAGAAAGACAAACCAAATGGCCAATTTATCCTGGAAAGCATCAGACCCTCTTTCACAACTGCATGTGATCTGGTTAGTAGAACAAAAGACTGGACTCAGCCTATCTATACTGCATGCGCCCTCAGGATCTGGCCTTGGACCTTGACCCAACAGGCTTGCCATTCCTGTGTACAGATACGGATGCTTACCTTCCTCCTTGTCTCTCCCGCTCTTCATTTGAGACCAAACACTAGCTGTATTAACACTTTTCCCTCATTCCATCTAGATGGCTTGACTTTGAACTGGAACTGAGCAGAGGAGACTTGCTTGCACAGCAACCCTCAACGTTTACCCATACGGCAACAATTAACAGCAACTTCTGTCACCACCTCTTTGCACTGAGGCGAGATCCCTGAACAAACACACCCTTGTACGCTAGCTCTTCCCAGGCCCCAGGATCACTCAGAATCATCAGTAAGAAAACCCACAGCCCAGAGTCTGACACGAACTGTGCGGACTGGCAGTGAGTTACAGCACAAGCCCACCTGAAGTTTGAACAAAGTGCAGCTACAGATGACCCCTCCATTCTGTCTCCAGATCAGATAATGAGTTGTTTGTGATTTTGGACAGTTGTTTCTTTGTTTTGCATCTCTTTCTGAGACCCTCTTTGTCTGACCTGTGTATACTCCCAAAAGTTATATCTGGACCAGGACTATTTCTCACTGCGAGCACTACATCAGCAGTTTAGGGCATTGGAGAGCTTCTTTTTAACTTCAAGTTTACCCTTGTACTTGGAGTCCTACGGCATGTACTTGAGAGCATCACTGGTACATGGAAAGCAGTTTTTCTCCTGGTAGACCCAAGGGTGATGTTGCAGGGTACCATCTAAAGCATCCCACTTGCAATGTGAGTAGTCCAGCACTACTTCTCCTCTACACAGACATGGTGCATCCCTAAGACCTGCAGCCCCTGCAAACCTTGCTGCTGGTGAACGTGCAACGCTAACTCACAGTCCTAGAACCATAAGGGATCATGCCCAGTCAAACCCTGGTCTTTCTCTCTTTGCATCACAAATACACTCTATGTGTTTATACAGTGCTTGGAGGAGTTTGATATAATTCTGTATCATTTTGCAAAGCTGTAAAGTCCTCCAGGACCGCAGAAAATCTCTGGAGAAATGGAAAAAGCAGGAATGGGAGGTAGAAAAATAGAAAAATTACTAGCGGTAGTCTCTGAACTTCATGAACCTATTACAGAAACCCCAGATGCAAAATGCGATATAGAGCTAAATTCCAGCACCCATTACTCACCCTGCTTTTGCAACATGAGTAAGTCATGCATGGAATAAGATACTGCCCTGCGTGAGACATCCAGTATAACCTGGACCACACTGCATGAGGGATTTTCTGTCCCAAAAGCAAAGAAGAAAAAAACGAGTAAAAAAGAAAGTAGAAAAAGATGACAATGTGAAAGTTCTAGGTCAACATACTATCAGAAAGACAAAAGTATGAGTTACAGTTACATATATATACTCTGAACTCTGATTTCAGAGTCGATACACATCCCATGTTCTTTTCAGGCATTTGCCTAGGAGTAGATGATTTTGTGGACATTAAGTAGCTTCGCGGGAGGAGGAGGAGGGTCAGATATTTTGTATCGTCTTTAAACTTACTGGAATTTCTTTCCAACTTTGTTCTAGCTCCAGCTTAGTTGTGTCCAAGATTCTCTCTAAGTGTACCCTACCCAATGTGTGGGCTAGGCAGACTTTAGCAGTAGGAAAAAAACAAATGAGGAAACTGCCTCTTGCTTTTTCATTCTCTCCTTACTTTTTCAATCTTTTGCTGTTGCACAGAGATTGCAACTTGCATGCCCACTAAGAAAGGCAGGGCACGTTAAATAAGGGGTAGTTCAATCAAACCACAGTCTGAACACTGCTTTCTGCACGGTCAATGGTCTAGTCTCTTCCTGTCCCGTCCCATCACCAGTCACTCTGTTGCGAACCTCTCATTTCCTATCTTCGTTCTCTGCTCTCCAAACACCCTCTCCTTTCCCCTTTCCTCTTTCACTTGCTTCTTTTGCTCCCATATACACAAAGACATACCTCTGCACTATCGTACTCGATATCTCAATAATAAAGCCAGCATTTTATATCAAAACTAAAAAGCTAAGTAACCGTGACTAATGATAAAGAAGGAGGTAGGACTTCAAGAACAATGCACCAAGGAAGCAAAAATGTCTATACTGGGCTATTGTAATCTCTCTGCAGTGGCCAGAAGTGAACACTTAACGAAAAAAATGTGAAAACACATTGTTTGGAGCAATCCCTAACCTGATAAGGTCTTAAAATTTCCATCAATTAGTGGTTTGGGGATTTCCTGTGTGGCAGCCAGCATCCAGACTACCATACTCTGTATCCATACATTAATTTCCTCAATGAATTTTTCAGTGCCCTCTCATTTTTGTGTTTGTGAGAAACAGTGATTAACTGTTGTTTGAATCTTTTTACAGAACTAATATGTGGTGCTTCCACTAGCATCCTGTATGACTGCTGACATGCTACATCCAGTCCATACAGCCATAAAGTTTTGTTTCTCATCCAATCAGTAATCACAAGCTGGTATTATCTTCCACAATAAAAACAAAACAACTATCATTATATCACATCTGTTTTCTAGCTTCAAGCAAGTGTTTAAGGGCAACTCTGGAACTATCCACATTTCTCAAAATACCTTTTCCAATTCATCACTCTGTAGTGCCAGTGGTCGTATAGTGCCAATTAACTTGTATGGTTTTGGATGTAAGCCTGACAGCAAATGCCAGCCCCTGATTCTCCACAGCCCAGAGTATACACATTCACAAATGGCTGCAATACTTATAATAACGCTTTGTTAAATGGCGAGTCTAAAAAGAGGGTTAATGTTGCCTTAAGAAGATCAGATGAATAAGGTAGTCACTGTAGTAGTTTTAGCCTACTTTTCAAGAGTTACTGGACAGCATGTGATATATTTATAAGCAGAACAGAGCTCGTATATAACTCAGGAAACATGATTTTCAAGAAATTTCAACAAATTTGAATAAAACCCCTTAGGGTGCTTTCAGGTTTTGTTGACAATTTTTCAAGAATTTGTGTAGTTTCTGCAGCTGCATATCATAGGATTTCCAGAACAGGGTTGACTCAGACACGCCCAAGTATTCTTGTAGGGTTCTGTTATTTACAAGGCGCTCTGTTAAAATGGACAGTTGTGATTTGGCTACACTCATTACTTTAATTGTCTTCACATACTTCCACGTATCTTGGTCTTGATACTGCTGGGCTATCCAGCAACATGAAGAAACTTAAGATTTGATCCTTCAAAGAGTTCATGACCCCAACCCAAAGAGTCCCATTGATCTCAGTGAATTTTGGATCAGGTTATACACACAGAACACCATCAAGAGCAACAGCAAAATCTAAACCTGAACTAGAGGGTTAATGCGGTCTGTCTCTATCCTTGTAATTTTCTGCAACAATACTACCTTCACAGTGGGTGAAATTCTGACCTCATTAACATCACTGACTAACCTTCTACGGAAGATTCCACTGATAAGGCTTCACTGATACATAAGCCTTACAAGTTAATTCACTTACGCTGTTCATTCTAATTTGAGAGAGAGCTGCCTAGAAAATTGTCAGCGTGTTTATTCCTTAAAAAAAATTCTCAAAAGAAAGATGCAAGGGCTGGAGAATACTGAATACATAAACTCAAGACTTAAGTGGTCAGATCCAATTTTTCATAAATCTGATGCAATTTTCTTAACGGTTGCAGCATAATTCTAAATTACTAACAGGGCATTTGTCTTTTTCATTTCTTTTCTTTCCTTCTTTTTCCTTTAAATTTGCAGCTGCAAATCAATGCAAACTCATTCAGCGATTACCCAGGAGAAAACTTCTATTTTGTAAAGTGAACATTGTGCTTTCGGGACCTCTCTGAAAACTTTTAACAATGTTCCACCCTTGGGCCTTTCCATCCTCCAACCCCTAGCTTGAAAGCTTGCATTCTCACTAGCCATCCCTTTTTAAGTACGCTTTTGTAAAACTGCATTGAAGTGAAAACTTCACGAAGAACTCTGTTTTATTATTTTAAATAGCAAAGGTAGCTCTCCCGCCTTGATCCTGGCATCTTACAGATTTTTTTTTTTTCATTTTGGCCAAAAATAGCAATAAGATAGACCAATTCCCAGTTTCCTATGTTACAGCTAACAAACTGATTACATTATTACTGGATAACATCACCTCTTTGGAATTAGGCTGCTAGCTGAGGTCTTATTATAGTAGTGAATTCACACCGCCACGGTTAGCGATGTCAGCATTTCTATTATAACAGTCTCTTCCTCCTCCTACTCTCTTTTCTCAAAGGACTGAAATTTGGACTTAAAAATTAACTTAAGGTTGAAGCACTGACAACGTAATCCCTGTCCATAAGTCCACAGCTTATCATTTCAGCACATTTCTGACAAGTAGCTTTGGAGTATTTTTAAGTACAGGCCCAGTCACGCCTTCCTCCTACATTCAAAACTCGAGCGTGTGTCCAGAGAACGTAGCACTCGTTCCCATTCCCTTCGTGGCTTGAGTTTCTTAATAAAAGAGCTTTTAATGATCTCCTAATTTTAGGGAGCCACTGCTTTTAAAACGGTGCATCCAACAGAAAGGGCGGACTGGAAGATGTACGTTGCCGCAGCTTCACTTCAAAAATCTGTTTCGGAACATGGGCGTCGTGCACCAAGCACGTTTCTCAGCAGCACTGCTGGTGCTGAACGACGCCGTGTCAAGGATGCGAAGAGGCTCCACCTGGGACCTCTGAGCCCGAGCCCGAGACCCGTTGCACGCTCACCACGAAGACATCTGCCGTGCGTTCTCGCTGGGACGTGCCACGAGGACTCCATGGAAACCACATGCAGCTGAAGCCCTGCAGCTCGTTTGCTGAACGGGGCGGACCGTCAAAGCCGCGTCGCACCGGTGCTCCCTGGCACTGGCTGCGGGTCCCGGTCCGGCTCTCAGCCCCCCCTTTCCCTCGCCCACCCCGCCGCTCAGCTGGCCCTCGGCCCTCCTTGCTTCTGCCCGGACGCAGGCAGGGCCACGCTCCCCGGGCCCCCCCGCCGGGGCGGGCGCCCCTCTGGGCCCAGCTCGGGGGCTCCGGCCCAGAGGTCGGCCCCGGCCCCCCCGCCCGCCCCAGCCCGCGAGTGTCGCCCGTGGCGCCCCCGGCCACACGCGCCCGGGGCAGGGACACGAGGGACGGCCACCCCCTCCCGCAGCCGACGGTCACTTACGTTGGGGGCGGCTGCCGCCGGGAACGCTGCCGGCCTCGGGGCCGGACCCCGGCCCGCTTCTGACGGGGGTGCCGGCCCGGCAAGGACGGGGGAAGGGGGGGTGGGGCGGAAGGCTGTCGGAAGGGTGAATATTTGCCGGGAAACCGGGCGTTTATTCCACTTGGCAGAAGCATAGGGGGCCGGGGCGGGGGGGGGGAATGTGTGAGAGGGGCGGCGGTGCCCGGGGAAGGGGGCGAGGAGCGGCCGCGACGTGCCCGCTCCCCGCTCGACTGGCGGATCCGCTAAGCGGCGGTGGCCGCGGGCCGCCGTGAGTCACCCCCGCCCGCGGCAGCGTCAGCCTCGCCGCGGCGTTGGCAGCCAGACGAGCCGCGGCGCGGAGCCGCCGCTGTCCTCGGATGAACCCGGCGGGGCTGCCAGCGCCAGCCGAGTGCGCGCAAAGGCGAGAGCCGGGGCTCCGCCGGCGCGGCGGCCCGCGACACCCCTTCGGTGGGGATGGCGGAGACGGGGCGGGGGGCGGGAGACGGGGGAGGGGGGGGAGGCGAGCCCCTCGGCGGCCGGGCCGGAAAGGTAAGCGTGGGACAGGGAAGGTGCGGCGGGGGCACGGTCACAAAAAGGGCACGGGGCGGGAGGCGCTGCCCCCCCGGCCCCCCGGGGCCGCCCGTCCCCCAGAGGGCGGCTGGGGCGGCCTGGGGCGCGGGGAGGGGTGGGCGCGGGTGGGCCCGCCGCCCCGAGGAGGCGGGAGGGGGGGGGGGGCGAGAGCCTCGCCGCGCCGGGCCGGGGGAGGGGATCGCTCCCGACGGCGGGGACCGCTCGTGGGTGCGAACGGCCGACACCCCCCCGGGCCCTGCCCTGTTAAAAAACCAAAACGGCAGCATCCTCCGCCCCGCGCCGCAAAGATCCGGCGGCTCTTGGGCGAAAGGTGTGTCGTTGCCCAGCAGCCTTATCTCTCCCCGCTCCCGGCCGCGGGGAGCGGCAGGAACCCGGGGCGGCTGCTGGCAGCGGCCGGCGATGTCTCGAAAGCCGCGGGCAGGGTCACGGCCGGCCCCGCTCCCCGCCGCGCTCCCACCGGCGTGTCCCCGAGTGGCGTAACCGGGGGCGGGGGGGCTCATCGCCAGCATCTTTCTTTGCCCCCACCTGTCGCCTTTAGTTTTTCTTAATTTCTTTGCCGTCCGTCCTCCCCATCCCCGACAGCTGGAGCGGGCGAGTCCCTAAGGACGCGAAAGCGTGGGAAGTGTGAACCCCGCGAAGACACCTTCTGCCCTCCGCCCCGGTCCCGGCCGGCCCCAGCGCCGCGCTTCTCCCGGGGCTTTCGTCGAGCCCCGGCTAGCGGGCTGGCGCCCGCCGGGGACTGCCCTGCGCGCCCACCCCGCGCCCTGCGGAGCGGGGGCGGTGGGGAGAGGGCGCCGCGGCCGCCCCCCCCGCGGAGCCGCGCTGGGAGGCGGGATGCCGCCGGGGAAGCGCTCGGCATCTAGGAGAGGCGACCCGGGAAAGGGCTTTTAAGGAAATTCTCCCTCGGGCAGGCGGGAGCGACGGAGCCCCGCTTTGCCGCGGGAGGGAGAGCCCTATCCCCGCACGCAGAGCAGGTCGTCGCGGTGCAGCAGGTGCCTCCGGGCCCCTTCGCTTCTTCCCCGCTCCGTCCCTTGAGAACGGCGCCCGAGGGAGCCCAGAGACAACACCTTAATAGCCGTAATAATTAAAAACAACAACAACAACAACAAAAACCCCTTCTCCCTGGCCTTAATGATCCTTTACACACATTCCCCGCCAGCTCCCTCCCCCGTCCCCCCAGTGAAGGGCACTGATTATTCGCACTCCTCTGCTTGCCGAGAGCGCAGCCTGATGAAAGGACTTTATCCTCGAGTGACTCCACCGCTTGCTCCTCCTCCTCTCCCCAGCCCGCCGGCCGCCTCGCTTCGCTCTCAGCCCTAATTGGGCTCTTGCTAATATGATTAAAGCCCAGTTAAATGTTTCTTGATAAATCTTGTCAAGAGAGGATCCCCCCCGTGCCCTCCCCTCTCTCTGTTGGTTGTCAGAAGCCCGGTTACAGACAGGACATGCCCGGCTCCTGCTGTTCATACTCTGGTGGGAAGTTGGCATTTCACAATTGTTCCTTTAACAGGGTTGTTTTGGAGCCGCTCCTGGGGATTGTTCCTCTTCAGGCCGGGCTTGCTGATAAGAACCGCCCGTGGCTTTTATGTAACACGTTAGGATTTGGTCCTGGTCCCAAAATCGCGCTGCTTCTTTAGCCTTTTATTTCATTCCCCCCCCCCCCCCCCCTTCGCTGCTGAGCTCTTAGTAGCCTGTTCCCGGAAAGGCTCTTGCTCGATGCGAGCCGGCCAGGCGCGATCGCCCCTGTAAAAGCCGCGCAGGTCCCGGCGGAGTTGCGCGGGGGCGGAAGGTGCGCACCGCGGGGGGGCTCGCCCGCGCACAGCGGGCGGCGGTCAGCGCTGCGGCGTCCCGGCCACCGCCGCCCCCCTCCCCGGGAAAAAAACCTCTTCCTCCTCTCCTGTCTCTCCGCTCCTCGGAGGAGGCTCTCCCGTTTGCTGCCCGCCGTGGTTGCGGGACGCCCCGGCCCCCCGCAAGTTTTGCGGCAGCGCTCACTGCAGCGAGCGCGCTCTCCTGCCTTAACCCGCATCTGTTCTCTTGTGGTTCCCCTGTAACTGGGCTCGGGGGGGTAAACCCCCATCCCGCCCCCGTTAGCACTTGGGGAATCAATCAGGTTGAACTCGTAGGAATTAGGAACCGGCAGACGGTGGCGGAGGGCGAGGGTGGTTCCCCGGGAGCCGGGCCCCCTGCGGCCGGCCGCGGGGCTGGGAGCGCTGCGCCCGGGCTGCCGGGGCGGCTGGGCACGGCTCGCCCCGCCGTTTTCGGGGTGCTCGTTGGTGGTGCTGTCGGCTCGCTCGCTTTTTGGTTTTCAGTTTTCTTTGGGGGTACCGAGCTTCGTCCGGGGTTTTTCGAGGGCGTTTGGTGGTTGTTGCTTCAGCCTTACCGGGCTTGGGGGCTGAGGGAGGGGTAGTTGTCTGGGGGGGGGGATGCCGGAGGGCTGTTTGCTCCCCCGTCGAGCCGAGTGTAGCCACGGAGTGGAAGCTCTTCCGTCCGGGGCTGGAGGCGGCATTTCTCGATGGCCCACCGGGCCCCGGGCTCCAGCCCGCGCCCCTCCGCCGCAGCCCCTGCCCGGCGCGGAGGCAGAGAGCCGCTGCCGCACCGCGTTCCCACGGGGGACACGCACCGCCTGCACCCGTGGGAAGCGGGGCCACAGGCCGCCGAGGAACACGGACCGACCGCCTCCGTCCCCCGCCCCGGGGAGGGTGAAGTGCCCCCGAATCCCTCCCGCTCGTCACCGTTTCAACCCCGCAGGCTGCTCCTCTCCGTGCCCGGGGCTCGCCCTCGGGGCCGGCGGTGCGGGGAGCGGGCGGCCTGCGGGAGACAGCGGAGGAAGAAGGTCAAAACCAACCAAACGAAAAATCACCCCCGGCCCTGGGGAGCGCAGCTCCGGCCAAGGCGCCAGTTCCCTGGGCAGGGGGAAACCCGAGCCGCGGGGCAAAACGGAGATCTGCCTCCCCGCCGAGCCCCGCTGCAGCCCGGCCGCCCCGCGCTGCCTCCCGGCGGCGGGAGCCCCGGGGGCTCGGGGCAGAGGCCCGGGGGCTCGGGGGGGGCACGGGAAGAGCCCCCCCGGGGCGGGCAGGGAGGGGGCAGAGCCCCGGCGGGGCGGGCAGGGAGCGCGGAGCCGAGCCCGGCGGGGCGGGCAGGGACCGGCGTCCCGGGGGGGGGGTTTCTCCGCGCTGGCTCGCCCCGACGGAGCGTCGAGCCCCCTCGGGCGAGGTCTCAGCCGTGGTTTGAGGACGGTTCCCCCTCCCCTCCCCTTTCCTTCCTTCCTCCCCTGGGTGTTCCCCCCCGGGGGGGGTCTGGGTTTGGGCGAGACCACAAGAGCTGCGGCCCCTTCGCCCCGGGGCTGTTGATTTACCCGAGGAGAGTCCCAAATAAGAAGCTGTTTGTGCTCTGGTTGGAACGCTGGAGGCTTTCTAAGAATGGCGCTTTTCTTACTTGTGTGGGGTTTTTTTTAATTTTATTTTATTTTTATTGGTACATCGAACCAGCCTACAGCATTGCTGGCAACCTTCCACCAGGTGTCTGGGGCTCAGAGAAAAATTCAAATGAATCTTAAAATTATGAGACAGTTTCCCTCCCCTCCTCCCAAATAAAATAAGAGTAAGAATTGGTACGAACTGGCCAGGAAGGGTTTCAGGCTGGAAACAGAAAAGCCCTTTTGCCCCACCAGAGTGGTGAGGACCCAGAAAGGCCTTCTGCAAGCAGGAAGGAATCAAAGCAGCTGGAAGATGGAATTTGACTGGTTTGTGAACCAGCTTCTGAGATGTGGTTACCACCTACAGTAAGGGACTTGACCCCATGATCAAAACATCCCTTCTAATCCTCTTCCTATAAAATAATAATTTGTCTTTCTATACACCGAAAGTATCTCCAAGTACATTGCACACATTAAACTATTCTGCTTCACAGCACTCCTGTAGGTACGAGTCCATATTCCCAGTCTACAGCAGAGTTAACTGGTTTGCTCCAGCTAGGTCACACTTGGAGCTGGGGGCACTAGCTCGGTCACGACACCCAGAGCTCACATCACCACCCAGCACCGCTCTGCTGCTCACTGAGGTCCCAGATGAGAGCAATACTGTTAGAAACTGAGAAGGCTACCTGCAAATACAAAGGGCTGCTTTGCAAGATCCAGGAAATACCAATTCTGGATGTTCTTTTAAAGCTAAGGATGCAGTATGAGGGAACATACCTGGAACTGGAGCTTTTAGTTTTAGACTGTCAGTGTTTGGCTATTATAATTATTTAACTAAGCTCCATTTAGTCTTGGTAAGTAGCCCCTGTTCTTTTTAGAGGAATCTTGATAAATTTACTGAAAGATTTCCTGCTCACCTGACTTACAAAAGCAATCGTTTTCTTTCTGAATAAATGAAGAGGACTGGCTGATCCTCATGCTTTCGATGTAGACAGAAAAACCTAGACTCAAATCTACTTGCTTTTCTTATGCAAATCTTCTCACAGGATTAGAAGGGAAAGTAAACAGCAGTCCAACCTTAAGATCTTTTTCTTTTTAGAGGCAGCCTGTTGTATAAATCTGAAACAGAAACTGTTTTCATTTGAAGATCAAATAGAAGTTATCTAGTGAAGCTGACAAACAGAGGCAGAATAATCTGTTTGCATTTTTGGGAAATGGATAGCTCTGGTTTTGTTTCAAGGCAAGTAACTTTTAAATAATATTTAACGAAATAATTGACCTTGATGTTTAAACTACAACTTCCTTCACGTCATTAAGCCCACTGTTTTTTAAAAAAAATGTTTAGTATCTGAACTCTGGCATTCATTCTGCTAATCTCATAATAACATTTGTTTCTTGTGGAATTTTGTTTGATGAACTCATCGGTGAAAGAGGAGAGAAGGAGTTCAGAACAACACGAGCTTTACAGCTCATTTATTTTTTTTTCTTCCTGAAAAATAGCAAAAAACCCATATGCAGAATGACTTTTCAGGAATAATTTTTCAGATGGAAGGAACAAGAAGAAGCTTTGTACAGCTGAACCATAAGCCTTGGGACAAACTGTGTTCTTTTAACATATATTCTGACTTTTAAAACACATTGCAGTCTTTGACTACAGAAAATGTTTTTGTGGAATTTGTCCTCATGATAATTAGGGTCTGAGCCTGCTTTTGAAATGTGAGAGAAATGGAACTAACTCCATAAAGTGTGTCTATCACATAAAGCTTTCAGGACAGCCTGATTCACACTATATCCTGCTCTTTGTTCAACTGACAGATTTCCAACTGCAGAAAGAGACACATATCTGGGACCTGCTATTATCTAAGCTAAATATGTACATTTTTGCATCAGTTCTATTTTATTTGAATACTCACAACTTTGCTTGGGTATCTTAAGCATGAAAGGATTGCAGACATGTGCATTTTATTAGCTATCCACCAGTCTTTGTACATGGACAAAGGTGCATAAACATACACATTTACTAGTCTCTCTGCTCTGCAAGAGTCTGGAAAATTACATGCAAAATTATTTCAAATAAAAACAAACAAGCAACCAAACAACATACACATTACCATACAAGAAAGCAGGCAAACAAACAAGGTGGGGGGAAATAAAAGCAATAAATGAACATGCAGAGTTTAGCTTAGTTTTTGTTTGGTTGTAAATGAAAAACAGCATGGCAGCAGTGGATTTTTTTTTTTTTTTTTTTTGAAGTTACGTGATCCTTGAATTACAAAACACTGGTATCTACCTAAACACTGTTGTGTACCCTGCACGTCATGTACTCATACACAGATGAAAGCTCTTCCTTTATCCCTGCTGGCACATTTTTTCTCTCCAATGAGTTCCTACTTTAAATATGTGAATGTATGAGGAATCGGGTTGCTTTACTCCCAACAGAGGACACATAGCTAACATTTCCACTGATTAACAATATTTGAATTCCCTCCCCAGTGCACAAACAGTCAGCTCAATAATGATTGCAGGCCCAGGATCTAGAGAGCATGGTGGTGTTACACAACTGGAGATGTGACGTTATCTGGCAATCTGAGCAGGGTCACGCTGATCATGGGACAATACAAATTCTGTGTCAGGCATCGTATTGATGCAGGTTGTCTCAACTTCACACAAATGTCAAATGGTGCAGGCAAGCACAAATTAAGTGGCAGAGTCATCTCCCATCTCAGCATTATCCTCTGTCTCTTCCTCCCCTATGGCAGAATTGGCACCTCAGAGTATCCCAGTGCAGTCCTTCAAGCTCCCATCCAGCTCTCCAGCCCCACATACCAGGCACCAGCTGGCTGACTGGCTAACCAGCTGTGCCTGACACAGGGGCAGCCCCCACATCAGGAGGGATGATGTGTGTTTGCAGGAGGTATATAGCTACTGGGCAGTTTCTGTTACCCCCTTACTACAATCCCATGCTGTGGCTCAACACCACCAAGTGAAGGGAGGAGGCACGCCCATCCCTGTGGGGTTATTGTGCAGTTCCCCTGCCCACATAGTCTGCCTCTGTGCCCGCAAAGCTGTATTTTTACCACTAAATATATGTGCTTATGCAACTACTGCTCTTCGGTTTTACACGGAACCAGAACATGGCACCTGGGGTTGGCAGCACTTGACCTGAGATGCTACAGGTGCTACAACAGAGTAGCAGTTGTTGTTCATCTGCAGTTACTTGCAGAAGCTGATGGCCTTTTTTTTTTTTTTTTTTTAAATTATGAGCTACAAGGAAAACACAGTTCAGTAACTCGTGCCAGTGAATTGGGTGCTGTCCCTGCTATAACTCACATCAGACCTATGACCTGTGTGTTTTGTGGTATGCGCCTGACACCCAGCTGATACATCTTTTCCCAACAACTGAGCATGGCCTGTGGCATACTGGCAGTGACAGGAGATGGCATTTCAGTCATATTGGGCAGACGTGCTCGTACCATCTTCTGTTTCTCTGATGGTGATTTGTGAGGAACCCACCTGGCATGTTGCCTCAGCCCAGGGAATAAACTGCATCTCCTCAGCACAGATTTTAAGCAGGGACCTGTGCAAAACCCGGCTTCTCTGTGAGACTGAATACACTGCCCTTCCCTGTTCCCCTGAGGTTGATTTGTCTTGAGACTGTACTGGACCTTGGGAAATTCTCTCACCCCAATATGCATATCAGTTCCCCTCACACCAGTTTAGGGAGCCAGTGACACTGACTGCATCCTAAATTTCATCGGTCTCCAGTTGTCTTGCTTTAGAATCTTTTGTCCTAAAAATCTCTTCTCATCAGGTACGGGTATTCTTTGTGTCCTCTGCTGAACTGGTGTGGAGCATTTCTGCACACTGCAAAACAGCCACTGAATATTTCCCCCGTGCATCTGTGCCGAATTCAGTGGTTCTTATGGAGATCATGTCAGTCAACTTGTAAACCTCTTCGGGGTCTGTAGGTAACACGTTATACAACCGCCTCTGCCTACTGCTGCTTCCCTGTGCTTAAACAATATCTGTCTGGATACATTTTCTTACCCTTTCCTCCAAACACACCTCTGGCTCAGTCAGAGAGCCCTGGGCAAGCTGAAAACATGATGAAGGTGCTAGTGGTGTGAATACGTATAGGATTAAGACTGCTAGCCGCTGCGGCATGTCACTACTGCCTGCGACTTACTAAAGCAGAAAATACTTGTGGGTGACATGTCCTCCACTTCACTGGGTTACATGACACATGCCAGAAAATGTGTCAGCCCACTCCCCATCTCCTTGGCATTATTAGCCCAGGGAAGGAAACACAGCCAAAGAACACACACACAACTTTGACAGGTTCTGCCTAATCCACCCACATAATGACATTTCTTATGCTAAGTGCCAGAGCGGTGTAGGGAGGCCACTGCCTGTACCAGCTGCTGGCAAGTCAAAGTTAGTTTCATGGTTACATTTAAGAGATAGCCTGATGTTACATTAAGAAGTCTTTGTCTCCTGTGGTGCAGCGCTCAGAGAATGACATCAAAAGCCTTCCTAATTCACCCCCTGGGTCATTTGATTATAGGCATGGCACAGAGCTGCGCTGCCCCAGGAGACCGTGAGTCATGGCGACACCCATGACTATCCTCTTATTCCACGGAAGGAAGTAATGTGCTTTGAGCGTAAAACAACCAGGAGTAGATTACATCCTTCCTCGTGTCAGCTTAGCCCTGCTGGCTGTCGGGGCAGGCACTGGAGAGGCGAGAGCAGCCTCTCGTTTCCCAGCCTTGCTCCTCCCCACCCCTACCTCAGGGACACTGTTCCTCCCCGTGCTGGGACGTGCCGTGTGGGCAAACCACATCAGAGGGGTTTGCTCCGCCAGGCGAGGAAGAGGACGCTCTGGCTGTCTTCTCCAATGTGGTACAGAGTTAACATCACATGGTGAAACAGCCATCTCTCCTCCAACAGGCAAGGCATATCTGATCATGAGGATGCTGTGTGTTCTCCATCCCTTGGCATTTTTCCTTGTAATTAGTCTATCTGTTTCTGATTTATTTATTTTCAGGCAGTCTTCTGCACCCTTGCTCCCTCACTTGGGCACATGGGGCAAACCACAGACTTGCCCTTAAACTACACAGAGAAATAAAATCAGAAACAGACTAACCACAAGAATCAATAGCAAGGGGCAGAAAGCACATGACTGGGTACTGCAGTTCCCTTTGGAGATCCATCTGCCTCGAAATGTGATGTAACTAGGCTCATGTACCACATCTGCAAAGGGGGTAACAGATCCTTCTTCATAACCTGACTTACAGGGTAAAACTATGCTAGGTCAGAGAAGCCAAGGCATGTTTAACAATCATTTCTAAAGAAGAAAAGGAAGTCCGGTTTGTGTTCGCAGAGCTAATGCAATCTCCTTCAACTCTGACGTGACTCCTGTTAGTGTTATTGTTGTTTCCCAGAATTTACGCTTGAATTTGGCAGAAGTCAAGAAGCAAAGGCATACACAGAACCACTTGGAGAATCAGTGTGTCTGTGTGCATGGGCCGATTCTTTCCTGAATAAACACCAGTCACTGGGCTGCTGGGTAAAGTGGCAATACAAGATGGCAGTCAGACATGTGTAGGCTCATACCCATGAGGCAAGGCTATTTAAGGATGCAATTTACACAAACACAACCAGATAATGAACCACACCTCCCAGTGCCATTAAAATATATGAATTATATTCCATAACTGTTCCTTGTTTGTCTCCCAAAAGTAGCATCGTTGCCTGGGAGGGAGTATCAAGGCGTTCATAAAAAATAGATGAGCGATACAAGAAATGAAGGCCAAACAGATGAGTATAAATAGCTTTCTGCATATCCAGAATACAGGAGCTGTCTGAAAACATTGTGATTACAGTCGATACACTCAATCCAGCCACACAGACAATGTGCTCAGCTGTCATTCCTGTACTGAACATCTTAATTGATACCCTGTGGTTCTGCAGCCCTTCATCAGGTGAACGATGTGAAGTCATTGTTCATGTGATAGATCAGACAATGGAGAAACCCTCCAGACGGAAACCTCTACTTGTTTCTGGCTAGGAAAAATAAATCTTTCCTTCTTTTGGAACCCACAGAAATACAGATGCAAAAGCAGGACGTGGATAAATGAGAGAAGATAAGGTATTGCTCCTGCAAGCAGAACATCCTGTCTTCGAGATGGGTGAGTACTTCCAAACTTTCCAAATGTTTTATTGCCCTCCAGATAGATCATGGATCTGCCTCCCTCTCCTTCCTGGATACTTTCCAGCATTTTAAGCCATAATAGTAGCAAGCAGAAAGCAGAAGTTAGTCTTGAAAAAAGAGATGAGACAAATAAAGGAAAAAAAAAAAAAAAACATACCCTGAGGATGCCCTAAATTCCATAGTCAACCTCCCGGACACTGCCACAGAATTTTGCATATCTCCATGAAGACTTGGCTGATTTTGGTTGATCATTAGCAGAACTTGGTGCAGCTGTATAAACAGCAGATTTCTACACCTACAGGCCTTCATTCATTTCCTCCAGTGAGGTTTTTAATTTGACTGGCAGCTAGCCTATCTCAGCAGCTGATAAGAGAAGAAAAAAAATCACCCTCCAGTCTTTACATCTCCACTGCCTTTCCTCTGGTTCTCATCATAGGAGGGTCCAAAGAATTAAAGAGCTCTCAATACATTCATAGCCAAATATTTACCCTAAGTGAGGTAGATTATATTTGCTTACTGTATCCATTGCCATGCTGGCATGTGTTCAAGACTGTCTAACTCCTTGGAGTACTATTGAATACTTTGGGGGAAAAAAAACCTTTGTTTATAATAAACTGTTTGCCAATGAGTGCACATTCAGTGTTGTCCAGGGTATACTAGCTCTTCAGCTCACATGCCTGGTGTTTGGGATAGCACTTTGTCTAGCTTCACAAACACAGTCTCAGAACAGTCCTGGGATATGGCTGATTTACCTTAGTCTTTTGCAGGATTATTAAGAGTATTTTGAAATTCTCTCAGGCATTTCACTGAGAAAAAAATGTAATTAAACAATGTTCAAAGGAAACATATTCTTTCAGGAAGTGCAACTTGGTCTTAATCAGCTTGCTTTTTTGAGAGCATCCCTATTTTGACAACATTTTTAATGGAGACAAATTAAAATAATATTTACATTCAATAATATTAAAGTATTGTTTTCCATAAAGTGAAAACATTTAAGTGGTTCCTTGCTTCATTTAATTCTGTTTTGAACTTTATAGCATTGATATATTTAACATTTTTCCTACTAAATTGAATATTTTAATGTCATTATAAATTTTGGGCTTTCTGGTGTGAGAATGATTTGACACTTATGGAACACTTCCATCATGCCAAATGTATTTTCTCTGAATTTTCAATCCCTGAAAACTTCAGCACCTTCACTTTTTTCCCAAGTGTTGGAATTTCCCATAGAATGGAAATTGTGTCTCCTGACCAGCTCTGCTAAAATTTCTTGCTCTATCAAAAAGAAAGGGGGGGAGGGTGTCACAAATACACAACTGTAAACTTGTCGGGATACATTTCTCATTGTTGGCTCATATGTTGCCCTCTTTTGGTAGCTTTTGTACTGTACTACACATAAAAATTATAACTGCTGTAGTAACTCAGCATCCAAAGGGGACTGAGTGCTGAATGTTAGAACTAAGTAACTGTATGAGGAGAGCAATAGGTTGCAGCTTAGGCACTTGAACTAGCTTATAGAGACGTCCTGTCAGGAGAGGAAAAGCACTAGGGAATGAATGAAGCAGTGCAATGTAAAACAGGACTATAAAGGGCAATGAGAAAGAAAAAGAAGGAGAAGGATCTGTAGGTACTCACTCATGTGAATAATTTAACCCCATATCCTGACTTTCATCCTGTGATGACAAACATGACTTTCAGGTATTTGTTCAATCAAGATTTGTAAAGGGAAGGTCTACCCTGATCATCATTCCCTTGGTATTTCCCTGTTGTTTTTTTCATAATCTGTGCAGGGGTTTTATTAAATTCTTATGGGTATTGAATAGTCAAGCCCTGAAGAGTGCCTGCTAACTTTCCAAGACTAAATCCCGGCCAAAGTCGATGCTTTTATTTTCATTATTAAATTTCTGAAAGATAAAATTAAATATTACATGTTCTTTTACATGTGATTTGCTAATACTAATTATAAAAACATGTGATACTTACTGCATTATAAATCTCGAATCATTATTTAAGTGAAACACTGAGTGTTAATTTTTTCCAGAAGAGAGTTGTTTTCTTCTGTTTCTGAGCAAAATTTAAAAAAAACCCAAAACACCTCAGTCTGTGGCAATGATTAAAAGAGTCTGAGGAGCTGGGTATTCACCTTGTCTTGACTTTCAAAAAGAATCGAGTACTAACTCCTCCAAAATGCCATTCTTAGAGAACAAACTGCTCTCTACTTCAGATAATTCTCAGTTATAAGCACAATGGTTACACAGAAGAGATATTCCCACCATATCTGTGATCCCAGTTCAGCATTTCACAGCCCTATTCTTTAAAGATTAATTTTCCTTGGTTTGAAAATCAGCATCAGGAATTCAGCCTCACAGGAGCTCTTTTATGAACAGTCACAGAGATGATTTCAGAGCTCAGAAGGGAACCGTTCCTCCCACCTTGAATTGTGGAGCTTTTGTGGCAACTCCATATGATCAGGAATTCTTGGGATTGGGAAGAACTCCCAGCCTTCCGATGTAAAGACATAAAGCTGTGCTTTATAGGCATTCTCCAGTGCTTTATTCAAACCTATCCTAAAACGCCCAGCAATATGAAATCCCTTTGAAAGACCATCTGACAGCCTTCCAATTTTCACCTTAAAAAAAAATACACCCAAAAGGCCTGATTTTGCTGCTTTCCTTCCTTTCAGTTATATAATGCTGGCTGGTTTAAGCCTTTGCAGACCTTTGTTCTGTGCGTAAGATTGCAGCAGCCCAGCCTTATGGAAATATATGACTGCCTGCTGATTTCGATGCACCCAATATGCACCTTTCAATGGCCAAGGGCTTGTAGACTTTTGCCATGTTTCCTTGCAGGTCTAACGAAGCCCCTTCTGCTCCAGCCTACCAAAGTCCTTAAACAAGTGCACCGTTTAAGCCGATATGTGTTTCCTTTGTCAAAGCCACCTAGCAGGGCTGTAAAGGGAGTTGTAAATCAGCGGTACAGCTCATGCACTTTAAGTTAAGTTTATGCTTAATAAGATGCTGGGTTTGAGCCTCAGTCTTTCCCCCAGAGTGATTTTTCCAGCCTTTGAATCGTTGTGGGATTTCTTCCAACTCCTTCCAGTCAGTCAGTGGCTGGAAATATTGAACACAGAGTTGAAAGTAATAGCACAGAGCCTTACATGTGAGCTGTTACCTCCCTGCTTTGTGTCACATGTCTGTATGTGTGCAGCTTTTATCACTATGCAAGTTCATATTTCACTCCAATCTGATCTGCTGTCCACTATACCTTGAAAAACTATCAGCAATATTGATGGCCAGGACATGTACAGTCCGATATATCTTCTTTTCTTTCCTCTTCTTTTTTTTTGTGAGTTGTTTGGGGGATTTTGTACCAGCTTTCTAATATCTGCCAGTCCTTTGATATCATTTATCTGCTGTCTCCTGTTTGCATTCCTTCCTGGTTTAGTATCATCAGCACTTTTCACTATTGTGCTGTTTACCTCTACTTTGAGATTACCATACAGATATGAAATAGAACGATGTCTGTCAAAAGTCCCTGCCATGACCCACAAGGCATTTCTACAAGCTACGATAACACAGCAATCGATCATTGCCCTTTGTTTACATTCTTTCTCCCATTTCAGTCTACACAGCAGTGTTCCCTGCCAAAACAATTAAAGTTCCTTCTCACAATATGAACACCTGAAACAGTAGCAAATTATATATCCAGTGCTCCCTATATCCACTCTCCTACATTCCCACCCAGTCTGTTTATCTCCCAGTTTACTTGCTGTGCATACTACCTTGCTTGCTGAGTGCCAGCTTGGAGCATGTTGACCATAGCCTCTGGCCTTCATCCCCGAATCTGTAATATACAGAATGCATAATGTTGCATATTAAGATGAAAGGTACATTTAATATGTGTTATCCTTTCCAAGACCACACTGCTTGCTGCTCCTGATACTATTTGCCTCAGTGTTTCCTTGGGATTAGTGGATGACTTAGCTATATGAAATAAGAAGAATTTGGCCGAAAATGTTTCAAACATTTTCCTTCATTCATGACTTTTGAGGCCAGAAAGGACCATTAACTCAGCCTGTCACAGCCTCTTCTGTGTCACAGACCATAACATTGCCCCTTTCCCCATATACTGAGTCCAGTAATTTCTGTTTGGCTGACACCTATTTTCCAGAAAGGGATCCAGTTTTAATACGTACACTATCACCTTCTTGGGCAGTTTGTTTCAGCAGTTCATCACACTTACTGCTACAAATCCAAGCCTCATTGCTTCTTAAATTTTCTTGGCTTACCTTTCCACCCACTGCTTCTTGTAATACATTCCTTTGATGCAAGACACTTTTTTTCTTGTTGTGAAGGCAATTATACACTGTATTCCAGTCATCTCGTTTTGATTTTTTCTCCAATTATTCTCCAATCTACAAGCAGTTGTCATGCCTTTTCTCCCACCCTTTTTTAGATTTCTAGCACCCGCAGCTCTGTAACACACCACCACCGTATAGTCAGCATTACACTCAACTCGTATGTCCCTGCTAACTCGTTCAAAGACGACCGTTAATCCTCTTTCACACCATCAGACCAAGTCCTGTGTCCGGTCACTTCCCCACAATGATACCAAAGCCTTTTCAAGCACCACTGTTGGGATACAATTTCTAGTGCATCAGTACAGCCACTGTCAGTGCATGACTTAAAATTCATCTCCTCTGCAGAGGTCCCGCTCACCGAATTTGGGCTGCTCCATCTTCATAATTTATTTATCATTCTATCAACTTTCATTTCCTCCCTAATTTACTAAGCATTGTTTTCCTATGGATGTACTTGTCTCTTGATCATTAAGGACAATTCTGTAGCCTGCCAGGTGTAACTCCCATTTCTGCAAACTGACTCCAGAGCTTTCATTCGGAGCTGACAGCTACTTTTTGACATCTATCAGTCAGTTCTTAATCCACTCAGCAGTCACTCAATAGCTGTTGTACAGCACTCATTTTTCCTAAGTGCCTAAACAGAGAAGGCAAACAAGTGTATTTGCTGAAAAAATAGACTTAGAACCTAAATCCTGCAAAGTGTTAAAGAGCCTAATCCCCACTGGTGCCTAAACACTTATAAGCATGCAGACTTACGTGACTGGTTTTAGGTCCGCAGTTATGAAACCTCATGCTTTGTGTATTTTTCTGTGGATATTACTTTCCCTTATCTGTGAAAGACAAAACTTAGACATCACGGCTGTTGGATGGACCACACATTTTCTTTTCTAGTCACACACACAGAGCTTTCCTTTTGTTTCTCTGCATCTCCACAGGTAACTATTATTTTTCAATAATAGTTGGCAATGTCAGTGTAATTCTGTTAGATAATACACGCAATATCTTTGGGTGCGCATTATGCAGTTTTAGTGACTTTCATCCATATATTCAAATATCCTAAGTATTCCCTCATCCGTTTCTATCAATAGGATTTATTTATTTGTGTCACAGTGTTTCTTTCTTGTTAATTGCTTCAAGTTATTTTATGTAATTAAAGACAGATGGTAAAGCAAAGTTCAGTATCTCATCCATTTGTTAATCAGTGGCTTATGCAGCTCTATAAATGTAGCAGGGTTGTTATGATTTGGGGTTTTTGTGTGCTGTGCTTTAAATTAAATACTGGGACCAATTCCTAGTTACGCTGAAGCCAATGACAAAAACTGCCATTGACCAGGATCTCACAGTGGGAGACAGTGGATGAGGAAAGCTGCGAGCCAGCTCAGTGTGGTGTTTATGCTTTACAGAGGCACACAGCTCGCCCGCTCCGAGACCCAGGTCTTACCGTGGACCTTTGCATCAACAGCTTCCACGGCGTGTTGGTGGGAAACGAGCGGCCGGGTCAGGGCGTTAATGAAGAGGTTTGTTCTCCTGACTTTGTGGAAACCCGTCCCTGGTCTCGGCATTCTTTGGGTTTATTCTATTTTGGGGGACTTATTTTTTTTTTCCATATGCAAGGGAGCAAAACATCTGTTTTCATTAAGGACATCTTGTTCTTCAGATTAGAGAAAATCACCAAGAAAGGGAGAACAAATAAAAGTCTCCAGAGGAGAAGGAGGCCCACCACGTGCTCCCCCTGGGTAGCCATCTTGAACTGATTCAGAGCGTTGCCTGCAGCCGGCAGCCTGCGAGCAGCCCCGGCCGTCCCGGCTCCCTCCCTCCCGCACGGTCCATGCACCACTCACTTCATACCCAACCTATCCATGGGCTTATTTTACCCCAGCTATTTTTTTCCCTCCAGACCTATCTGCAGAGTGCTCTCCTCACTCCGAAGTCCATCGGCAGGCTGTAGCATACTGTATCCTTTTGATGCCCTTATCTTTCCTCCTTCATAATGAAAAGATTAATTGCATTCTTGCCGGTTTCCCTGGCTGTCCCCTTTGCTCCCACACTAAGCGACTGTACCGTCCACACAGCCATCAGCAGCACCAACGGGTTGCTGACCAACTTGCTTCTCATCTGCTTGCTCCCATCTCTCAGTTCAACAAGCAATTTGGCTTTATCTGTTTTGACTCAATATTAGCCTGCTCCTATTGTTTCTCACATTCTTGCATTTCCACCAGAGTATGTGACGGACAGAAATGCAATTCCTCAATTAGACTACAAGGAGTGTGCTGGGAATCGCAAGTCAGCCTAAGGATTTATGTGCTACACCAAATTATTGTAGCTGACACAATACTTCCAGCAAGCAAGTTTGGAAATATCAGAATCTCCCCCATCCCCTCTCCACACACACACACACACGCCCACCCCCCCTCCTTGGAAAGGCCAAATTAGAGAGAATAAGGATTTCTCATCACTACCGTGAGTCGTGCTCACACCGAGCACATGGTTGGTGAGGTCAGCGACAAGGGTTACTGGGTTTGAACTACAGAAAAAATGGATTCTGCTAAACAACAGTGCAGTTAGAGAAACATGAAAGAAGAAGGGGAATGCAGAAGCAACCGAGGTCCCTAAACCACAGGCGGAAGGGAAGCGGAGACAGACTCTTGGATCTCGGAAGAATGAGCACAGACAGGTGCCATGGGACACTTTGCTCTTTTATTCACCTAACCTTTAGCCTTTAACATAAGCTTTTATTTTTCCCCCTATGAATGTTCACAAAAACAACAAACTCACTTATTGTACTCAGCCTAGGATGGGATTTTTTAAAAGTGTTAGCACCACTTCTCATTCTCAGGAACGGGCAGTGAGGCATATTTGAAAATAAATGGGTAATTTCTGCCAAGTAGGTGTCAGGCATAAACCCTATTTAAAATGCAGATATTCAACTTTAAGCACATGCTTAAGTCCCAATAAAGACAATGCAATTTAAGCAAAGTGTAATTCAGCATGTGCTTGATTGAGTGCTTGAATCAGGTCACAACTGATGAAGGATTACCCACACCAGCAGTCCAGCAGTGGACTGTAGGATGGTACTTAGATTGCTGAATCTACTACAGCAGGTGCTTTTTTCCTTCCTTTTTTTTCTTTTCTTTCTTTTTTTTTTTTTTGGTTGTTTTTTTTTTGTTCCTGTAAAACAAGTTTCATCCTTCAGGAAACCAGCTGTATTTGGCACCTATTGTAAAAAATGACAGTTGAAAATTCCAAACTGCTTAAACCACAGAGAAAAAAAATCTTCTAATGTTGATGTTGAAACACAACTTTCAGTTTTAAAGGTTGATTGTTCTTTTTTTTTCTTTTCTTTTTAATTGTTAAATGCTAAAGCAGTGAGCAGACACACTTTACAGTCTATTGCATCGGGCTCTTTCGGTAGGTTGGCTCCTGCCAACAGCAGGTTCAGGACTGCCAGTTCTAATTAAAAACTTTATTTTAAAGATACATTTCACAGTTTATTCATGGCACCCTGAGAAATTTAAATTGCTGGATTGAGCAAAGGGATACAGTTTCTTTTCTATTGATTCCCAAATAATGGCTTTAACTAATTGTTTCAGCAATTCATGATTGATCTACTATGGCTGTTGAAATCAATTTCTTCTTTTAGACAAGTCACCTAGAGTGGACTCCCTGAGTTGTGTTTATTTCTTTGCCCAGGGTTTAACTGCATTTTATTTTCCTTTGTAATTTTGTATTGCATCAGTCTAAAAATGGCCAAAGATTATTCTCGCCTCAAGAATTTCAGTGACAAATCCTTTTAGTAGTCCCAGTTGTAACGGACAGACAATTGCCATCATAAACTCTGTATAAGTAGCATTGTGAAATCTGTGATTTATAAGCATATTTCGTAGCAAAAAATATTTTGATAACCCATGCTTATCCCTGCTGTGGCCAGCTCTCTGCCTCAGAAAGAAAACACGAGTGAAACAGTTTTCTGCCTTCCGGATTTAGTGGGAAAATAGCGCCTTCAACAGCAAAGTCTTTTCTGAACACCAGCTCTAGAAATGTCACTCATACGGGTGGCTAAATTTTACTTTGGGTTATTTCTCTGCCACCTAAGGTACACACTGAATGGAGTTTCAGAGGAGCAAAATGTAGCCTAGCCTTTTGACTCATCACGTGTTTACAATTATTAATCAAATGCAGAGTATGTTTTATACTACTATAACTAGCATTTGTTATCTTGCAACCTTTATAAGTTTTTCAGATTTAAAAAAAAAATAGATTGAGTGTTTTATTAAGTGGTAAAATATAGATCACATCTTTATTTTACTATTTGGTTATTTAAGGTTAAAGAAATAGATAGTTTTACTTGTCCTCCTCAGTACGTTGATCATTAGCTATTGTAGGGCATGTTACCAGCTACAAGTCCTCTGAATAACTTGTATACTGACAATACCACATCAGAAAAAATCATTACAATTCATTAGAGCCCTATCTGCATCCTGACAATTATATAAATACACCTCAGTTGCTTAGTGAAGTCAGATGATTGCATTTACCAATGGGTTTTAAAGCATGACACAGGCTAGAGATTCACAAGAGTTTCAGACTACAGACAGCATCTTCATAAATTTTGTCATTGAGACTCACCCCTGCTTTCTGATCACACAGGCCACCTCCTGGTTTTGGTGGCTGAACAACAGCCCTGAGGCAAGTACAACTGTTAACATTTAAAAGTGCTAGCTGGGAAATATTTAATGCATTTTTAGCTACTTGTAACACCATTGAGCTGTTGGAAAAAAAAAAATTCTATCCTATCTGACCAGCCAGCTCTTCTACAGACCTCCAGCAGACACTCCCCAGGTCTTTGGTGGTCTACAGACCACAGTTTGAAATCCACTGCAATATAGAAATGACCTCACGCTTAGAGCAGCTGAAAGTTCTTCACACCTGTATTTTTTTAACAGTAAGAGATGGATCTGGCTTCAATTGCATGATAAAGGCAGACATATAATTTTGACTAAGAGACATTTAACTAAACCACCAATATATTCTCTTAATTCAAAGCAGGAATAAGGGGAACATCTCCAAATCCAAAGAATGTATTATATCATCAACTCCTTGTTTTTAAGTGGTTCCAAATCATCACAAAGATTGTGTAAGAGCAGCTGATTCCCAATATAGATATCCTTTTCTTGGGCACTAAGTCATGCCAAGACCCTGGCTGAAATTTTACAAGGAGCGCCTCAGATTGTACTTTAAATAATAGTTTTTAGTCATAAGGATTGGCTACCTTTCTTTTCTTTGAAAAGAAGCTATAAATGTACCATCATTTATTCATTTCTGAAATCATCACATTGTCCTCCAAAAGAGTTGGGTTAAAGTTACAAAATTTAGGAGCAAATGTTGTGGGACACATGTTTAGGATGTCCCTACTCCTAAACTCAAGTTTAAGAGAATGTGTCCCATCAATTGTAAATTCTATGAAAAGTGTGTTCAGCCAGCAGTAAGCACTTGAATCTTTTCTGCAAATTCCTGAAGGTGGGATTTCCCCATCATTTATTTAAAACAACTTCTATCTTGAATAAAAGTAATCCGATAGTTACTTTTAGTCTTGCCTTAGTGCACCAGTTCCAAGGTCCAGTCATTAACTAGGACTCCAAGTTAATAAGTGCTGTATGGACAGAGAGGAAGAAAATTTTCCCTACCCCAAAGGGTTTGTAATGTAAACTCCTAATTTAAAATTCATTAATTTTACACATCACCTTACATAACAATCACAATGCCATAAAAGAGTGAACACATGCTTGTAATTAAAGCCATGGCAGTCTCATCCTATTGTATGAAAAATAGCTCTATCATAATGGTCCTGAGTTCATGCCAGAATAGCAGCTAATCATGGGAGAAAGATGATCTAACGCTTACAGAACATGAAAATAGAAATGAAACATTCTGGTTCCAGCCTATTTTCTCTAGACTTGCTGGGTGATCTTGTGCGTGCTACTTAAGCTTTCAGTTCCTCAGTTTACCCATCTGCAGAACAGCAATAACAGTATTTATCTGACTCAGAAATGTTTCATAAGACTAAATCCATAAATCATTAAAGTCCCTTAATGTACTCTCAACAAGCTTTCTATGCAGCACCCATCAAAGATATTCTTGAGAAGCAAGCATGGACAACTCGTTTTAGCCCCATAATACCTCTAAAGATTAGAGTTCAGGGAATATGTGGCAGGAGCAAAAAGGTCCATCATGGTCAAATCATTTCTATTCCTGTGGTATTTGTATTTCATCTCTAATATGCAATAAGAATGAAGTTAATCAAGTGCATTTTGTAATTTCTTGCTTTATAACAGTTTAGCAAATATATATTCAAAAAGTCAGACCAAGATTTTCTACATAAAACTTGTGGAGCAACTCCTTTGATTCTTACTCTGTATATTGTTCTCGTAAGAGACATCAAAATCTTTGTAAATGAACAGGGTCACAATAATATATTACAAGGAAAGAAATTCTGGTAAATGCTACTGTGGATGACTTTTCATCTGAAAAGAATGCAGGAATAATGCTCAGTAGTCACAGCATCACTGTGTGCTTGTACCTAGCAGGAAATGCTGATACCAGATCATCAAGGTCAGTAGTCCCATTCATTGACAAAACCATTCATGATATGAGAATGAATGAAGTGTCTTGAAAGTTAGCAGTCTCTGATTCTCTGAGCAAGTTTCACAGTTCAGGACAGAGCCAATCTATCGGTGGCATACTTTCAGCATGTAATCGTCTGTAAAGTCACGTCCCAACAGAGATAATGAGGACCCATTCATTATTTGCCAGAGAAGTGCAGCAGCTTAAGCCTGACTCTCTTCTGCTGGAAAATTAAGTATTTGAAATTTGGACCTGATCCTACCTTCACTGAAGTCAATGATAAGACACCACCTGATTTCAAGGGAGCAGCAGTAGACTTTTTGTAATGCAGAGATCGCATTAAATTCACTTATCCCTCTCTCACAGAGTGGAAAGCAGGTCATGGGTCTGATGTTTGCAGCAATAATGAGGAGGCTTTAGAAACTAAATGGGATGTAGCTGATTATTTTAGCACAAATTGAACTGAAGTACTAATGACTTACCAAGCATTATTCTTATCTGTTGCACAACCAGCACATGATGATGTCCAGAAATAGTGTAACATCATACTTTGGTAAAAGGCTCAAGGGCTGATACTCCGTTCACTTGCACTGACATAAATCAGGAGGCAACTTCACTAAAGTAATTGAATTACATAAGACTAAAATTAGTGAGGGGGGAATTAGGCCTAAAAAGGACCTCTCCAAGCAGTGAAAGGGAAGAAGGTGTCACCTGTCCCCGGCCCCATCCATCTGAGACGAGGGCAGCCCCGACCAGTTGTGCTTGCGGAGAGCTCAGCCCCGCGGGGACCGCAGCAGCCCTCCTGTCACATACCCTGCGGCAGCTTTGCTGGGGGCGAAGAAAGCTGGGGGGGGGATCAGAGACACACCGAGCAGATGGGGCCACGCCAAAGGAAGCCACAGGGAAGATCAGGTCCTTGAATTTTACTGTGACGCCAACTCACCTCGGTCAATCCCAGGCCAAGGTACAGGGCTGCCCTGAGCCAGTCTGCCTAGCCAGAGAGCTGACACCGGGGTTGCGGTGAATATCCTGGAGTTATGGTTGCTTTTTGACACTTTTCCTATCTCCCTGACAAACACAGCTGCCCTTAGCAGAGGGGCATCGGCTGCTTCTGGCGTCGGCTCCTAATTGCCTGTATTCAGACAAGTTTTCCTCCAGCGTGTTACCACAGGTTACTCATACACATTATTTCACCTTTGGTGAAAATGCAAATTTCTCCATCCGGTATCAGCTCCACTCCTTCTTAGGCATGTCGCATTCCCCACTACGACATGAGGAAATGCTCAGCACTGCCCTGCCATGTCCCCCTTATTGCCCACCAAACTCTTGCCCCCAGTTGCAGGACACTGCCCGAGTCACCAAAGGGGACCGCACAGCCTCTCGTAATGGCATCCTGTTGCGAGCAGCAGCAGGGCGCACGGCGAAGCTACAGGTGAGCGTACAAGGTCCCCTCCAGGACATCGTCTGACAGTAAATCAGGGATCATCGTTCCAACACCAGGGACTGAAAACTGATCTTTGAGCCGGACTGAGGCCAACAGAGCCATGTCCTACCCTATTCAATGAGTGCTTCTACCTTCTGAGCTCAGAGAGACTAAAAGTATCGTCATACAGCCCTTTTATATCTGTTTACACAAACTCAGTATCTTGTTCTATTGAGACAGCCACAGTATTTCAAAACCAGTAGCATGTTCAGCAGAAGACCCTTAACTCATTCTTCCCTTTATACATAGCAAACACTGGTATTTCTATAGCTTTGGGAATCCTCTTTTATGTACAAAAAGCTACAATTAAGATGAACAGTTCCTGTGCAAAAATTTTGCTTTCATTGTAATGAACGATTCTGGCTTGTAAAGTTAAGGGGTCTTTTACAGCATGAATAAACTGTTTGCTAGTATTATATCTTTAAGCAGTATTTTAACTATTTTATAACTACCTACAAACCAGCATCTTACATGGCTCAGAACAATTAACTAAATTGAAGATTTAAACTAAATCAATGTTCAACAGAACAGCAGCCTTATATTTGAATGCCGAACCACACTGTGGAAAGCTTTGTTAGAAAGCAAAGAGAATGCTATTTTTCAGCTAGAACATGTGTGTACGTATAAAGGCAAAACATTATTCACAGTTAAAGTTGCAGATGAAATACAAGATTACGATTACTGAAAATCTCATATAGTACATTAGATTAGGAACAATAAACTTTGCATTTTTGTATAAAACCTTACACCTGAGAAGCTTTAAATACATTACAATAATTAAGTCTGATAACATCACTGTGATATATGTCTCCATTTACAGATGGGCAAACTGAGACTGAAAGTGGTTCTTTGTGCCAATTTGTGCCTTACCCAATCAATCAAAGAACAAAACAGCTCAGAGCTTATGATGTCCTGGCTTCCACTTCACTGGTCAAACTTTTACCAGATCACGTCTCATGCCAAGAGGACCTCATGCTAACAACCTCATTGTATTTGAGAGTGGGACCCAGAGTTTTCGACTCCATTATTGCAGTAACACTTCATCGCTTGTATTCCTGCCTATTAGTTTAGCATATACAATTATTTTTACAGCCAAATAAAATAAGTTCAGGAATTCACATACTTTTATTTTAATTATTAATCATATTATTTTCCAAGCACCTCAATTAAAATACCATTGAAAGTCTTTCTCTCATTTGTCAAAAGTCCCAGTAAATTTATTCCCCTTTTATGTGGTACTGGATTATTTACTCTTCATTTTCCACATGGAACAAGCCCTGACTAGTAACTAGATGGCAGACATGACATGTCCAAATCCCAGAAACTGTCTCGTTTGACTTCATTGGTCTGTTGAGGGTTTGGCTTTTTTCCTGATCTTGTACATGTTCGCTCCATCTTTCTGCAAATGCATCAGCCAGCCTGCCTGAGCTAGTCACAGGCAGGATTAGTAAAATTAGGCATCAGCAGATGTTAGGCTCCCAAAAATGAATACCAGTGCTGTGAAAGTATTTCAGGGGCTTTCATTCTGTGAGGGACTGTGAGATTTGCCAAGGTGGAGGGCCTTCTGCCCCTGCTCCAGTGCAGAAGCTGCCTTTTAAGACCCTTCTCTTTTCTCGGAGCAGCTGGGGCAGTTTCTGAGCCAGGACCAGGGCTGAAGCTCAGCTGGGAGGTGGCAGGATATCAGCAGAGCCCAGGTGTTGGGTTGCTTCTCCACGATAACTTATCTGCATGAAAAGAAATCGCAGGGTTGATAGGAGTTAGCAGCAGCATGGCTAATGAGGACAGAGCAGCCTGATCCATGGAAGTGTTGAGCAACCACAGCTCCCATTTACTTCAGCACTTTTGCAGATCAGACCCTCAGGGTTATTTGCATTTTGGAATAAGCCAGTCGTGGCCTACATCAGCCCATCCTCTTGGCAGTAATGGCCCAAGCCATTCCTTGCTGGCTTTGACCAGCCGTGATCAGCACGGCTCCTGATCACAGACCATGTCACACAGTTATTTTTAGCATATCAAATACGCAGAGAGACTAAGGGCCTGGTTTTTGCAAAGTGATTGAAATGCCTGTTTCCTCTCGCTCAAAGCATTTCTGTTTCCAGGCTCAGTAGACTGTTTTTTTTGACAAACTATGACTCCCCATCTTGCCACTGGGCAGGCTGTGCATGGGAGAAAAGAATCAGTTAGATTATAAAAGCTTTAGAGGATTTGTTTATTTTATCACTTCGTCTATCTTTTCAGTGTTATTGTTCTGTCAAGTAATCGAGAGATGAAGAAGAGCTACATCACAATTACACTTTGCTTTGACTCACAAAAACCAAGAAAGATGGGTCAATGGTGGCTGTCATGCACTGCACCCCTTCCCACTGCTGTCCCTTGGAAGGAGCCTTTGTTCATTTTTCCTCATTTCTGGCTACTCACCAGGAAGGGCCAACGAAGTGGGAATCTTCTTCGAGGTGATCTTCTGCATTGTTTTCCCTTTTGCATCAGTAAGAAAGAAAAGTAACTAAGCAACACAATACAGGGTTTTTTTCCTCTGACTTACAAAATGCTAAGGTTTTTTTTCCCACAGGCTTTCCTACTGCCCTACATCACTGCCATTGATTTATCTGTTTCACTGTGTGTAAAGCTCATCCTCTACTAGCTTGATTTGCTGAGGTATCGTGTACCACACCATTCATACACTCTCCCAAAGAGTTTACTTGCAGGGTTTTCATAAGGTGAGAAAATAACCTGGCTAAGACAGCTGTAACTGGATTGACTTTCCAGAAAAATTGAGTTTTCAAAAAAATTTTCCTGGGACTCATTGGGATGAGTTTAAACTTTTCTACAAAAAATGAGACAGAGAGGGATCTACCCAACCAAGTCCAATCTCATTGCAACTTGGCTACCTACCTTGGTACAAATCCCTCCTTTGTCTGATTTAAAATATAGATGTAGGCATGGGGCTGCCACACGACTACTTTAGTTGCTGGCTGTTTTGCAGAGCTTCTCTGCCTCTCTCCAGCCCTCTTTCCCCATTTCCTGCCATTCTGTACTCTCTCCCCACTGTCATCTCCTCCCCTGGTCTAGCTCTAAAAACACAGCTCTTAAAATACCCTGACCAGCTGTATGGACCTGTACAGTGACAAGGAAGCCGTGGCTATCAGAGGACTATTTGTCACACACATTGAACTTAGCTCAGAGCCTCATTAGTTCCTCATACAGGGCTTCAAGGGTATTTGTTTGGGATGGGCTGCAAACCTATCTCAACCAAAGGTAACTCCCATTCACTGGAAGATGGAGGAGGTGGTGCCAATAACATTACTGGGTTCAGGAATACAACACAGCGCGTCATAACAAGTTGCTCTGGCAACATCTGTTAACAGCCCACAGAACTATGTAGCACTTAAGCCAGATATAGCCATAATGTAGGTTTTTGCACTGAGCTGTAGCTATTTGTACCTTTCGCAGACAGCACCATATATTTTTTGCTCCTGGCCTCGGAAAACCCCACCATTTCTTTCAGGGAACATTTGCATTTCTCTGGCATTAGGCTACAATGCCATGCCAGGCACATCTCAGGAACAGCCTTTTTTGGAGATGTCAAGCTCAGAATTACATCAAATTCCTTCAGACACTCCTGTCGATGCTCAGCCAGCAGCAGAGCCTGGTCCAGACATCATTGCTTCTCAATCAATGGAGCTAACTTCTTACAGGAACTCCTCCCAGTTTCACCATCGCTCCAAATCCTTAACAGCATAGCATCCAGTTTCTTATGCTCTATCCAGCATTGGGGAAGCTGGCCTGGCACCACCAGGCAAGACTATAGAAAAGCAGTTTTGGCTTCTGAGCTCATCAGTATAACCATTTTGGTGTCTTACAGTCACTGATGGATTTGCACAGACCAACCTAGTCTCCTACAAGCAGTGAGGTCACATCAACATGGCTACCCTACCACAAATGTAGTCTATAAAGGGGGTAGATGACAGCGAAGGAGACGAGGACTCCCGTTCTCTTGCACACCATCAGCATCCTGTCACAAGTCACAATTCTTTTATGCTTTTAGCATTTTGCATGAGCAATGCATGAAAGAGGTGAGTGCAAAAACAATTTCCAGAGCGAAAATTACTTGAGAGTGTTTCTTTTGGGATAAGGGAGCCCTTCTGGGTGTCTACAGAGACAAAAGTCAAAAGAGGTTAATGCATGCCACAGCTGTGCCATACCCTTCTTCTGGCTCTAGTAAGCCTGGTGGGTTTTTCCACTGAAGCAGCAAGGGATTTTCCTATCAGAAGGCAGTTGGTATCAGCAGATCTCCTAGCTTATCTAGATGTCGCATCTCTTCCAATTTAAATGCTACATCAGTGGTTATTAAGCCTGCATTGCAAAGAAATAAAACTAAGGAAAACATTCTGGAGGGTGCTCTGGATTCTATTAAAGGATTGAATTTCTCACTATATTACACTTTTTCCATATGGCTGAAACCTGGAGCTGCCTAATACTCTGAATATGCTCGTATACTGCTAGTGGTATAATCCCAGATGGTAACAAATGACCCCATTCCAACAGCAATGTATAGAACTTTACAACACCAACGCTCAGCCGTGCTCTTGGGATATTCCCTCCAAACAATGAATGACTGGCAGATAACATAATGTTTAACTTCTGCCTTCACTTTTGTACACGCTTTATGGCTAACGCTGCAGAGCTACTCGTTTGTTAAGTACTCAGCCTTGTAACAGCACACAGATGACATGAGATATTCCCTTAGCCGCCACTGAAGGATCTCCTTTGGTCCACAAAGGTCAACTGTGGTGCACAGAGTGTGTCACTATCTGTGTGTAAGGATATGCTCTGGCACGCTAGAAGTGAGCTGATAACGTCTTACCCCTGCTTGGGCCCTTCAGCTGCCTCTTGGGGAAGTGTGAAAGGCTGCCAAGCTCAAGATGTGCTGCATCCTGCAATTTGGCTTTCCCGAGAAGAACAACCCCTCCCCCCAAACTCACCCACGCAGTTCTTTACCCCAAGAAGAGGTCATCACACAAAAAGTAGATAGGAGGGAAAGAGACTGCACACTTGACTACAACTGCAAAAGAGAGAAGTTCGGAGTCCTCCTGAGATGTTGTGTAAAGAGAAAGCAATCTGGGCTGTCTCCATTTTTACAGAAAGACCTCTGTGCTTTTGTGGACTTCATGGCCTGCCAGATGGAGACGGCTCCAAGTAACACTGAACTTTTATTGCTGCAGAAAACCAAGGAGAACTATAACCCCAAGTACTGCAGGTGTAGGAGGGAATACTTGCTCAGATGATGATTCATGTCAGCATCTGAATAAATAAGGTCAGACAGCCAGAGATTATTCCCGTGAAGGGGAGTTGATTTGTTTGGGGGGCAGAAAGGAGGGGCTGTTTGTTTGTTTCGTATCATGATACTGAAACCCTGCCCTGCTCTGAGTTTTTTTTCCAAGAATTAGTTTTCATTTATTTTAATTAAGACCTCAGTTCAGCAAAACATATAACTGGGTGTAGCCTACCTGAACTGGAATACCTATATCAAATGCAGAAATCCTAAGGTTAGCGTAGGCTGTGTAGCCAGTATTATGTAGCCTTTATAAACATATCTGCAACAGTTTTAAGGAAGACATCTCCACTACAGACCATTAAAAATAAAAATCTACTTGTCTCAGAGGGGTGAGAAAGGATTAATTAGTTAGTGCTCGTGCAGTACTGTGAAGATACAAATCATGGGACTGTGTTATTAGTAAGCAGAAGATGCCAACAGGAAGCAGCATTGTTAAAGGCACGAGGACTAACAATGGTTTTGTTCTCACATTTGTAAATGATTCTTCTGCTATTGAAAGGTGTTGGCCTTTCAGCCTAGAAGACTGAAATCCTCTTTCTTCACCCAAAAGAGCCTTCATGGGCCGTGCATACTTTCTCACACTCCCTCACCAGTGTTCCTCACTATTAGCTTATAGATGCTAGACAGTAGTCCATTCTCCACAGCCCTTTTATTGCTTGGCCTCTGCTTCAGCTGCCAAGAAGGGTGCCATTTAGACTCAATTGTTACCGTAGCTTTTACGATCTAGACATGGTGTCTAGGATCGGA
The DNA here is from genome assembly GCF_964188355.1 of Buteo buteo. Lineage (NCBI taxonomy): Eukaryota > Metazoa > Chordata > Aves > Accipitriformes > Accipitridae > Buteo > Buteo buteo. The sequence continues at coordinate 13,277,002 of NC_134176.1, read as the reverse complement.
GACTTCCTAACAATTTTGCATATGCTGCTGCGCTGCCATCAGAAGAGAATGGCTCATGGTTGCCAACAATGTGGGCAGAATTCAAAGCAGTGACCTACAGATGAAAGGCGCCCCATCCCAAAACAGGCCAGCTAAGCCATCCAGCCCCCAAATGCCAGCTCTTCACTGAATGAAACTGTATTGTGATGTGGTGCTTAGAAGAGGTGGGGGGGAGGGGAGAAGCAGTTTTAAAATATCTGTGGACAACGGCTGTCTAGAGCTGGGGCTGCAGACATTCAGACCTTGCTTACATAATATTCTATCATGCACCGTCCTCCCATCCAACTCCCCACCCCATGCCAAGGTGCTGGAGGGAGGTCTTGTTCTTATTTATGCAGCATGAATACAAAATCAGAGAGGGTGGCAGAAACTTTCCACAGAAAGGTATGGTGCTTTTGGCATGCTGGGGAAAATAGCAGAGCAAGAACAGCTTGTAAGTTAGGGGGAAGAGAAGGATTAAAGATATTGGAATAACCATATCCAAGCATTTCCTCAGAAAGCAGGATGACTGCAGCCCTTTAAACCCAAGACTCACAGAGCAAAATACGCCACAGCAGAGAAAAGCATCTTTTCTCCCTGTGTTTGCTATATTGCTCACTTTGACAAGCAAAATCCTTCTTTACCCCGTTGTCCTCAGCTCCTGCCACACATACGACCCCTGCCCTCCCTCCTCGCCAAACAGAGGCCAGCCGAAGAAGGTGATTTTGTCACCTGGAGTTAATTTATGCCGGTCTCCGCTGTGCCGTGCCGCTGTGCCGGGGTGGGACCTTTTCAGATGTCGGGATGATAGGAGAAAGAACAGTGAAGCAGCCGAGTATGTGTGGCGGGTGGCCGAGTCATCCTATCACCCCGTATTTGTGCAGTTTCTTTTAGTGCCATCCAATCTTTCCTTCTGTCCCTAAATGGCCTGTGTTGAAAATGTCCCTGCTTACAGTTGCTCAACTGGAATGAGGACAAATTGTTTGCAATGGCCCCCTTCCAAATGCTTGTGCTGTAACTTTTGTCTTGACTAGTCTCTGGAGATATCTCTAGAGTGAGTTTCCTATGACTCCTTTGCACTACCCCAAAGTCATGCCGGATTTTCTTCCTCTACTCTTTCAACTTTGTAGCGGGAATCTTGTTTAAAACACCCTCATCACAGAAAAAGCCAGAGCGGGCAGAGCCTTAATGCTGTTATGTCACAAGTTACCCAGTGAATTAAAAGCGAGGGGGTTGGGTCTCAAGGGTGCCCGAGGTTACGAAGTGGCGCTAGCAGTCGAGGAGACCCACGAGCAGAAAAAGCACGGCCACACCGAGCAGCTTTGAGTTGTTAAGTACTGGTGGTGTTAGGACTGCGTTGCCCTCCATGCTAATACATCAGCCACTTTTGTAAGTAGGAACGCCTGGCCTTTTGGCCCTCCAGGCTGCTTTGATTCGGCACTGAAAGGGTGGCGAAGGTACTCTTCCCCCTCACATTCACATGTGAATTAGTCCAGGATGAGACGGCAGCAAAAAAAAATGAGTTAGCAGAGCCTGAAAAACTAAGCCAAGAAAGGAAGGGTTTATAGTTCCAAAAACCATTGGATGAAGTTTTGCACGTAGACTCATTAATAGACATTACAGAAGAAAAGGTTCATTCCCCCCCGCTTAGATGCATGACCTATTAGACATATACGTATCAATAAAATTTGCCAAGGATAACTAAATTTGAAGACCATTGTTTGCTTGTTTTTAATGGATGTTAAAAATCAGTTATTCATCAAAAGTACAATCTGCTTTTAGAAAAGAAATACAGAGTTAATGCTATGAAATGGTCTCTTTTGACTCCACAAGAGCAGAAAAACAGGCCTGCGTAAAACACCTCCCCTTTCTCTTTCCATGCTTTGCAGAAAATGATCTGAGCATCCTCAGAGTGAGGGAGAGTGAAGCCTGGAGACGAGACAGCCGTGGGTCCTCATGGAGCCCTTGGGCGTACAAGGGCCATGATGGGGAGCAAGGTGGGCACCCATCGCCCTTCCTGCCCACTGACTGGAAGTAACCAGCCAGCACACAGACCCACTGCAGGTCACCCAGGGGGGACTTTTCCCAGGTCAGCCTTCCCAGGACTTGCAAGTCCCAGGGAGCCCTCCCACGCCACCCCCCCTCAAAGCATCCCAGCACCTTTTGCTTTATGACGAGAGAAACAGGAGTGAGGAGAAAAGAGTGATGGAGCTTAGTGAAGGCATCTCAGGGTTATGGTCACGGGGTTGTTCTGTTTGCGTGTGGTGTCGCGCATCACATTGCAATGGCATCTCCTGCTCTGTGACCGTTTTCTAGTCTCTTGATTCGGCAAGGAGAGGTAATCTCCACGGCAGATGTATCCCTGTACCTCTGAGATAACGTTACTGGTTAGGAGTGGACAGAGCACAGCCAGACAGGGCATTCCAGACAGTAGGGGTTGCTCAGTGTTTTCAGGCTTAGCAAATATAAGGATTTTGTATGACTTTGCCATTATTCTGGGGATTTAAAATCTTTGCCACTAGCCCTCTTTTTTTCTTTATTTCTTTTTTTCTTTTTTTTTTTAACCCAAGCAGTGTCGTACTGTGCCTCTGCCGTCCAGCTAGTCAGCGGAATTATTGCTTGCCTTGCATTCGGGATTTCGCAAAACACTAAGACTACTTTGTTTTTCATTAGCAGTAGAGGGGAAAAATAAACAGGCTTGGCTCATGGTTTATAATTGCATATGTAATTACCACTTTAAGACCACTATTAGCAATACAAATTAGCTCACTGCCCTTTACATCATCTCTGCAGTGCCTCTCAGAGCGCACGTAAGCCATCCCATTTTTGTCCATCAGGCAGCCAGATTCTAATCTCAGATGTGCTGAAAAAACCGTGATGTACCTCTAAAAATGATCTGCTCCGCTTGCAAACACAGCAACCAGTATTTGGAGCCATCCCATGATAACCACCATGAAGTTGGAAGCAGAACCTGTCCAGGCCAATCTTTGGGCCAAATCGGCTGCTAACCATTGTGTACCAGAGCAACTTTTTGTATTTACTCCTGGTTTGCTTTGTTTTCAGCATCTCAAAGAATCCATGGGAAGAGGTCTGCTGACATCAGGAAGGCAGAGTTTGCGCTCGGCATGACCAGTTTCTTCCACATAGGCAGTAGGGAAGATGAGGAGCATATTGTCAACAAAACACAGAGGTTATTTACAATTCAACTTCTAAAAGCTGCCACAAAGTAATGAATAGCAATGAGTAAGTCCAAAGCCATTTCAGTCTGTTTTGGTTACTACTTTATTCTCCCAGAGTTCATATTTTCAAAGAAAGCAGAGATACCAAGAGGAGAGGAAGTCTGATTCTAAGAAGCTGTAAAAAGAAATGAATGGCCACAGATCAGGGGATAATTTTATGTCTCACATGTTTTTGACCCTATGAAGAGCAACTTTAAATTGTTGCTCTCCTTCTTGATTTTAGTGGAGGCTGCAGCACACTCGATAGTTTACAAAATAGGGGATGGGTGTAAATCCTGAAAAAGTAGATCCCTAACAAAATGTTGGTCACTGAGGCCAGAAGGACCCCTTGCCCACCCCTCTGCCTGCGGCAGGATTGATTTAATTATTCTATAACTGTTCCTGTAGATGGGTGTCTGGCCTTGAATAACTCCAACGACAGTGATTGGCCAACGGCTCTTGGCAGCTTGTCCAACTGCAGAACAGTTCTACAGTTTTGCCTAATATTTAACCTAAAACTTCCCTTCTGCTTCAGCCAATTATTATTTGCCCCATCCTTGTTGACTAATGAGAATAATTGATCCTTGTCCTCTTTATAACATTCCTTTATGTCTCCTGTTATTATGTTCCCCACACTCTTCTTTTGCCTTTAGGCTAAAGGTGCCAAGTTATCTTAACCTTTCCTCTTAGATCTGAATGCCAAACTTCTTACCATCTTTCTTCCACTCCTCTAAATTCTTCAATTTGTCCACGTTTTTTCATACAGAATTGAATGCAATTACTCCAGTTATGCTTTAACCAGTGCCAAGCAGAGCGCAATAATTACTTCAGTAACCTTAGTGACCCCATCTAATAACAAAGGCAAAATGCAGCATGTAATTAAAATCTAAAAAAATAACTATTTTTAAAAGCTAATTGCCTTAACAATCAGAACATTCTACAGCCCAGAGAACACACACTAAAGAATTTAAAGGTTATTGTTCATTCAAAACATCTTTTACAATTATATTCCGTATATTGTATTCTGGGCTATGTGCAGTTTTACTCCTATTAGGAACGGTCTGTACTGCATCTCTCACACTCCCTCCCCCTCTTTTTATTTCCTGCAGATTTAACTCCTAATAGCTCCATGGGGCCCTGTCTACACTAGGGATATTCGCTAAGGATTTCCCACTGCTGCAAGCACTTCTCCAGCTCCACTGGTATGGCACAGCAGAGAACTCCCACTCATGCTTTTAATCCTTTAGGCTATTCCTACGTCTTCCAGCCTCACTAATGTCAGTGGAGCAGAGCCAATGGTGAGGCATTTTTAGAAAGTTTCCTTTACAGGGACAAAGTTTTCAGCTCCTTTGCCAAGTCCATGGTGCCCTACCTTGAACAATCGCCTTCTCTTTGTTGGCAGGCTGGTCTCTTAAAAGCTCCTCTGTCCTCTTCACATTCATCAACACTGTACATGCCCACCACAGTCTGTAACTGCACGTACTCCTGCTTTCAACTGCTATCCCTTCAGCAATGGAAATCCTTGTCAAAACCCAGCACAAATGATTCAACATTACTATCATTCTGCTGACAAGTGCCATTCTTGGAAAATGGTTACGTGAATTTCTGGAATTCCCAAAAATAACCAAATTTGGCTCCATTAACAGGAATGGCAAACTCAGACTGCAAACCCACTTGACTAAGCAGAGGCATTTAATTAAATTGTTTTTCTATTACGCAGATAAGCAGAAATATGACTGTTGTTAGTCGATGTAATAGTTTCTATTCTTGTTGCCCCATAGCACCTTAATTAAATTACAATTGTTCTGTTGAAAAACATGTCTGTGAACACCTCCAGGCAGAAAACACAGGAAAATATTCCTAACAAAATAAAAATCAGATTAGTAGTGCACTATTGCATGGTAGATAGGACAAAAAGGAATTGGATTAAGATTGCAACAGGGAAGATTCGGGTTTGACATAAGGAAATCGTAACTGTGAAGCATTGGAGTATATCATCTGGGGAAGGAGTGGAGTTTCCCATACTGGATTATCTTCTAGTACAATTCAAATGAACAGCTGACAGGAATGATACAGACATAATTGGTCCTACCTTGGTGCACACCAATGATTTAGGATCTGTTGAGGACTCTTTCACCCCTGTTTTTCTATGATTATACTTCGCTTTAAATTTCTAAAGAATGAAGTAAACTGCTGCTCTCATTTACATTCATCTGAGCCTCTTATATTCTATAAAGGCTGCATATTTACAAATGAGATCAGAATTTGGCTTCCTATAATAACACATTGTAACATGCCAGCAATTGCTCCATAACAACGAAAGAGCAAAGTACCTTGTTATATAGGTCTTGTCCCTTAACCAATACATACAAGGCAAAATAATCACTGCTTTTTATAGCAAGACCTCATCCAAGTGTGTGTGTAAGACCTTCTCATATGGCTAAGTAAAGTAACACGTCCGCACATCCTCCACCTAGAGAAGAAGTAGATCTGGAGAACTGAATGAAATCAAACAGAATTACCACCTGCAAATTTATAGTGTGCAACCAGGCATTGACTGGAGTCCAGGCAAACATGAACTTACAAGACCTAGTATGTTTGCATGGTTCTTTGGTAGTTAGGTATTTTCTTCCTTCTTATTTATTACAATGCTCTGGATAGAGACTAAATTGAATAGCTCAGTATTTGTTTTTTTTCCACTTACCTTGAAATAAGATTTGCACACATTTTTGTAACTAGATTTAAAAGATGCCAAGTGGCTTTTTAAACAATTCTCAATGCTTGCAGAAGAGTTGTTCATGGCCTCTCACATACGAGTACTTCCCTAGAACCACATCAGGAACTGATCCCCTATCCCACACAAATACAGCTTTACCCTCTTTGTCCAGAAGCAGAAAGGCACTTCTGCTTAAAACATGCCAGGACACAAAATCCCCATTGTATCCCACTAGCAAATTGTGCAATAAGACTCAATTTAAAGTCTATTTAGGTCAGTTAAGGGCTTGCCATCGACTCAGTGCATTTTGGGACAGGCCCTTAAACTATAGGTCTTAAGGACAGGAAAGCCTCCATATACGCGATAGTTCTTAGGGAAATCACTGAGGTCAGCAGAGGCTGATTGACTTCAGCAGATCACTGAGGTCAGCAGATGCTCAGTGGGACAAGAATTTTGCGCTGATCCAAAGCTATCAGAGAAATAAGTAAGAAGGTGGGAAGACTGAAGAGGGTGAGTCCTCCCCACATGTCATTCACGTTCAGGCTGTCAGTGCTGCAGCAACTGGAAAAGCCAACCAGACATCCCTACTCAGCCACGCTGTGCTTTGTAAGTGACTAAAGAGGTCAGCGCTCCCACATCGTGTAGAAATGGTTGCATGATGTGGTTTCTACTTCTAAAATAAAATTAAGATTCCATCCCCTAATTCACACAAAAGCTAACAAAATATGGTGGTTTTTTAATGATGTACAAATCAATATTATAAAAAAAATAAAGTAAATATTTCCCTTGGCAAGAAATGTAAAATATCTCATTCTCGTAACATGCAAGTTTTATATTTACACAGCGTAAAGTCCCAAATTACCATAATGTGTTAGTAGCATGAAACATTTTTAGCTGCGATGTCTTAAACAAAGCTTGAGTTACTGTCTGCAGTGCCCTTAAGCTATATGTCATAGTCTTCACAAGACTGAAACAAAACACATAGAGCAGCAAGCAGTAACCACATTAAGGTTTAATGCTTATAAACACAGAAGGTTTAACACTTGGCAAGCCAAAATTCCCCTGTGACCTGAAGACATGCAGATCGTGACCTGAGAATTAAGTGCTGTGTTAAGCAGTCAAGCTGTCTCCCTAAAGAAAAGACAAAAATAGCAAAAGACTAGCTGAGCCATTGGGTTGGCATATGTCAGGTGCATCCAGGCCCAATTCAGAGTCGATTTGTAGCCATGCGGGGCCAAGCCTGACCTAGCCCAGCCTTTCCAGGCAGGCCTTCCTAAGAAGAGGGATTTTCAGATGCACTCAACACCCGTTGTCCCCACTGACCCCCAGGGAACAGGAATATTTAAGCTACCATGCAACCAAAAAACACCACAAGAGAAAAATTCATTTGGTCTCCATCCAGAAACAGAAACCTTCTGGTATTAGTTAGAGGGAGCAAGACAAATTTACATTACTTTCCCCTGTGTATTCCTCACCATGAACATGCCCTCTTGCTCTCCCTGCCTCCCTCCAAGGGCTCTTCCCAAAAGCGAGTGCCACAGTCCTGAAAAGCCTGGTGATAGAGCGGAAAGAGAGGGAGGAGAGGAAATTAAAATGTGAAACAAAAGGTTTGAACTAAATATTTAGAGATAGATAGGTAGGTCTTTGTTTAAAGAAAGGTCTGCAAGGCAGAGAAGTTGGTTTGGGAAAGACAAAGGTCAGCAGATCAACAGCTCCAAACATCAGAGATGAAGAGGAGGCATGCAGGGAGAAGAGGGGAGTGTTAAAACAGCTGCCTGGGGGAGCTTAAAAGGGATGCTCAGCATACTCAAAACACTCTAATTTTGCCATACTAGATCTGCTTGTGCCAAATTCCCACACAGAAGAATCTCAAGGACATGAGACCAACTGGGGTATCATGGTTTTATTTCTCTTGCTTTCTTCACTGCAAGCTGCGTTTAACTTGTAAATGCACAAGTTTTCTATTCTCAAGTATTTATTGTATTCCTTACAAGATATTTTTTAAAGTTGATCAATATGAAGCTTATCCATGAAGTTACTATACAATTCCTGCTGGATTAAAATTGGACATTTCTCTGTTTATTGGTAAATTGCCAAATGCTGTTGCAAGGAACACTCAACTGTAATGAACTTTTATTCAGGGTCCCAAGGTGCTCATTACAGAGAGATGTATATATTCATATATATATATATGTATGTTAAATTAGGCAACAAAAGAATCCCATGCTGCCTAAGACCTGCTCAAAAAGCAGAATTTCCAATCTGGAGGGAATCCTGTTATTTCAACTTTCATTTCCGTCCTAAACCAGGTCAAGAAATCAAAATATCAATGAAATAAATTGGTGGAACTCAAAGATCAGAATTATTTAGGTTTGGAAATGTCTATAGACAAAATGCTGATGCTTCCAATTGAAAATACAATGGTCCCAGGCTGAAAAGTCCTGGAATATGATCCTCTTCTCACATGGATAGAAATCAAGAATAATTCTGCTAGAAATCCATGAAGTTACACTGGTGGAAGCCTTCACAAGGGTAATAAAAAAAACCCAGAATTACAAGCATTTTATAAAGCCAAGTGCTTTGGAAAGCTTTACGCTTTCAAGCTTCAGGGCATAAAGCAACCTAGGAATTAGGAGGAAAATTTCATGGCTCATCCGCACTGCTGTGATGGTGGAGGCCAGGCGGTCACGCAGCCTCACCGGGGCCGGTTGATGGCTGCTCAGGCTAAATGCAGGAATATCTATATTCTCTTTTGTTTAGCAAAAGCTGGGATTGTGGCCCACATTGCACATGGGCTAGTGCATACGGCTTGGGAATGGCAGGGTCCAAGCTGTCTGCTGGGCTTTCCAGGTGGCTGATAGACCCAGGGAGGAGGCAGCAGCCTGCCGTGCAGTGGGAAATACTGGCTCTCAGGAGCAGCCAGGCAAGCTCTGGCAACATGCTCCTGAGGAAAGCAGAGACAAACTGTCTGCCCAGCATGCTGAACGCAGAAGTCTTGGACCCGTGAGCAAAGAAGCTCTCTTCGGACGCTTAACTCCTCTCCAGGGTTCAGGAAACAAGATTTTAGATATACTCATTGCGAGGGACTCAAGGTGTCACCGAAGAAACACACTATTCTGCTATCAACTGCTCCTTTTGCTAAAGACAACTCAAAACAACTCCTCCTGCTTGGGTTTTTTTTTTTTCTGTTTGTTTTTTTTAAACAAGATTCTTTCAAAAGGCCATAGCCTTCAGGCCACAAGCTAATCTTTAACCACCCGTTTAATTTTTCTGAGCAAGCTGGCACTGACCATTGTTGGAAGCAGTCACTTTGTGGAAAAAAACCATGGACATTCCCCCGCAAAGCTGGTTCTGCAGAGGACCCGGGGACGGCTCGAGCTCTGGACAAGGCAGGCAGCTCTCTGCATCACCAGAGAGCCAACGCCAGCAAAATTGGCAGTTGTCTTCTGGTGAAAAAACAGAAATTGAGGCTGAGTGCTACTGCCATCTCGTACAGGGGTGGGGGCAGGCGTGTAAAGACATTTCTGCCTGGTTTCCACCACCTGCTCTGAAAATGGTCCCCATGCCTGCAGCAGCAGAATTACAGTGATGGGAAGCTGTGGTCTGGTCACCATCGGGCTTCAAATCTAGCATGCAATAAACACTTTGAACCCTATAAAGGTCAGAGCTGGGTATCCAAATTCATTATGTTAATTTGTCCCAAATCTAGTCAGTTTAACCTCTGAACATGACTACAGCCTGTGTTTGTAGAAGCCGGTTAGGGAAAGAGACAAGAGTCTTTGGAGTGCCTCACCTGCAAGCACTTATTTGGGGTCCAGCACTGGGAGTAACTCATCGATCTTATTTTTTTTAAAAGTTGAGATCACCATCTGATTGTGTGTAATATGCTAATGCTCTAAGGATTAGAACACAAAGCAAAAGAAAAGACTTAAGGAAATTAATGCCCCAACTTTAAATTTGAGAACTTTTTAAGAGGGATTTAAAAAATAAAAACCCAGTATCAAAAGAACAAAGATTGTTTTTTCCAGGGAAACTAAGATCCCAGTCCAAGAAAGAATGCAGAATACACTGAACCAAGAGTTTTCTAGATAATGTCAGAACCAAGCTGAGAAAAGAAGGTTGATTTGCCCCCAACTATTTATATTTTATTGTGGGCAAATCACTTCAAAGCCATATTCACTCACCACCTGAGTGAGAGAATGCAAAGTAAGGGTTAGTCAAAAAGCTTCCCATGGAGTGACCTGCATTGTTCACACCTGACTCATTCCCTGCCACCACCCTAGAAATCAACCTCCTGAACCACCTCCATCCTACAAACTTCCCTAGCCTCCACAGTGATTTCTGTAAAGTCAAGCACAATGGAACTGCAACAAAACCAAACTTCAGGTCATTGAACTCTCCCACAAAATACGGCCAGCTTCTTCCACACAGTTCTACCAAAACTTTCCAAGTCTCAGTCTAGGGCCTCAACCATCAGATCATTTCTTCTGCCCAGAGTAGGAAATAGCATCCATTTCAGGAATTATTCAGAAAGTTTGAAAATCTAGAATGAATGAAATAACCTGCAACCAGGACAAAAAGAAAAAAAAGTCTAACTTCAGAAATCAACTCGATGGAGTCAAAATTCAAGGCAATATATTTACTGGGGAAAAAAAAAAAAAAAAGAAAAAGCGCAAGCCCCATCTAATCTCTCACCCAAAACCCAACCACAGTGTCTGGACTCAACAGGGTCAGGTTATTTTCCCATAGTATCAACACCACAACTAGAAATAGAAAGAACCACAACTATCAAAAGCAGCCACTAATTTTCATTAAGTTTCCAACACCGCTTTCTGATCGAAGTGACAGTTACACTTCAGTAAAGTCTTTTGATCTTTTTGATGCTCAGCTGAATGGAATCATCACATCTTCAGAGCCGTGCACACTGAGAACATAAATTCTGACTGTTCATTGCTGGAGAGATTGCTTGCTATTTTTATTCTAGTTATTTTCTACTTTAAGAAAAAAGCTGAATTCTCTCTGTCAAAACCAACAGAAAGGTTGTTTAAAGGTATGGCAAGATATACACTCATTTAACGGAATACATACAATAGTCTTTACAATAACCTGATGAGTTCCAGAAGTGGACTCGATACTATACAGCAAAGTCAATCATGCTGGTAGATATGCCAAAAGTGCAGAACTGTTTCAGAGGTAGATTTCAAGAAATAAAAACATCTGACCAAAAATATAAGGGGATGGAAAATATGAGGTGTACATGGAGAAAATGGAGATAGCGTTAGAGAATGAATGCAACACAAACCAGCTAATGGTTTAGTAAAAAACACAATTAGTCTTGCAGGTTTGCATACCTCTAAGCCAGCAGTTCCTGAGCCGTGATGTACAAACCACCACTAGCCAACAATCTTTGGTGGCTGCCCGCTGTCAGCTGGTGGAGCGTTGTCTTTCTTGTCCCAGCTGTTACATCATACTGAAGATGTAGTTAATGGCTGTCAGACTAAACCAAGCCACTGCTGTCATTGCCACAGCGGCATTTACAGAACGGCACATGGGAAATGAATGGGATCGAAGGGCTGGGAGTAAAAATTTATTTCACTCCTCTATCTGTATGGAGATACAGAGTAATCCATGTTAAAAAAAAGAAGGTTTCTTTTGTCTGTTCAAAAATTTTGCACTAGCAAGCTTGAGCGGTCAACTGTAGACCAAACCACGGCTGATATATCAGTCAACGCAGCATTTAAAAAGAGTTCACAAAGGAAAAAAGTAATTTTGACTCCTGGCTTAGAGAAATTCCTGGCAAAGGAAGAAACTATGCTCAGCCCCCAAATAACCAAACACCCATCCACTGCATATGGAAATTATTCTGCCACCATTTTACTGCTCCAGCAGAGGGGGTGCATGGCCCTTTCGAAGCCTTGGCTCTTTTTGAAGGCTATTATTTTAAACATTTTAGTACTGGGAACTGCATGGAGCTGGCAATTATGGAATTAGAGTGCAGTGTGGAGAATGTCACTTTGAAATCATTTAGCTCAGTTCATTTCCTTTTCGAGCGCAATAGAAAGCAGATGGAGCAGGGAGGGCCAACATGCCACAGAAGAACTCCCCAGGCCTTGGCCAACACTTTCCTCCCCAGGACTTACAGAGGGGTCACCAAATCCCTGTAGAGTTATTATCCTTTAGAACCACATGCTAAATTCATCCAGGGTCCTGGTCTTTGGAGCAAGTAGCCTCACTCCTAGGTTTGTGTTACACATTGAGTGTTAGACCTAAATTGCCAACAAGGTCAACAGGGACCCAAAGCTCACACCAGAAGAGCAGTGCAGGGAAGCCAGAGAGAGGCCAGCAGAGCACAGCAGGAAGATTAAGTGCTTTGGGAAAGAGAAGCCTTGAGAGAGAGAGAGAGGCCTCCAAAGAGTTGTCCAATATGAAGGAAAGGTTCTTACCAAAAGAAAGCTTTGCTACACACAGCAAGAGTTGGACAAGAAATTGTAAGCTTGACTTGCAACAAAGATACATTGAGGTCAAGAGGAAAAAAATAAATTAAGTGCAAGGGGAGTGAAGCATTGCAGCCTTTGTTTGTAGTTGATGCTGCATCACTGGAGGTGTCGAGGAAGAGTTACAGGAATTTCTCCCAGGGACCATCTAGCTAAGTGTGATCTTGCCTCAGAGTGAAGGGATGACTTCCAGGGATGCTCTCCAGCACAACATCTTTTGGATAATTTAATAGTGCCTGTGTTTCTTATACAGAGAAGGAAGGATTCCCCAAAGGAAATTAATGTGTAATAAGAGAAACAGATCCAAGTGCTGGAGTTGCAGGAGGGTCTAACAGAGACACTGGGACTGAGGAAGTCCAAATCCATTCCCTGTTAACGTAACAGGAGAGTTATTCTTCTCTCAGTGTCTCCCTCTGCATTGTTACAAATGTCTGGGACAAGTAATGCAGAGAGCCCATGTCTCACTGGCCAGGGTTATGTGCACCAAACAGCATCTGGAGTGAGCCCCAGCCCCATACCTATCCACAGGCCTCTGAACCTACCCATGCACGGCTCCAGTTTGACCCACACATCACGCTCAACCCTTGTTCGCTCCACAGCACGAGCAAGCACATTGAAAGTGGGCCATGCTCTAAGCTTTCTGGTAGCCATTGTCCAACATGCAGGCAGCAGCACCACCACCACTGCTCCCACTTGTTTCACTGCTACTGTACAAGTTCCTTGTGCTCGTCCTTACAGCCCTTGCTGCTATTTCACACCTCTCAATAGATCTGTCTTCTTAAAAAAGTCCATTTGCTCCAGGCATTGTGTCAGATGGACAGACTTGTTCCTCAGGGACCTCCAAGGCATAGACAAGACTGATGCCAAAGAAAAGGGCAGCTATCCCAGGTTGATGGCACTGACGTGGGACACAGTGTCATCTGCTCTTCATGCCAGTCTCTTCATGCTCAGAGGAAATGTTGGCGCTAGAGACGATTTTCCCCTGGAAGACTAGTTTGTGCCGTGCATCTAGGATTACCCTCAACGAAGGCAACATTTCTGTACACACCAGACCAGCTTCAAGGCTCCCTGTGTCAGCAGTTCCCCTTCTAGAAACACATAGTGAAAGAGAAAACTTTTGCAATCACCTTAGAGAGTTTTACCACTCCCAGTTCTCACCGTTGCTGGCAACCAGTTCAAGGCTGGCTATTACCACCATGGGCATGATTGCAATAGAGGTCTGTGAGATTAGCCAGCTTGTCTGTTCATGCAGTATCTGCACTGAAAAAATACCAGGAGCTTGGTCCAGGTGCTTGCCCAATGTGCACTCTGCAGATATCCAGGCAAACTAATGAAACTCCTTAATATCTGCCACAAATACCTCAACCAAAGAGATTGCTGCTCTTCCCATTTCTGAGCCGTAAGCAGAAGGATCAGAGAGAACCACCAGCTACACCAGACACCTGAAAAAGGGCAGCTATCTGAGACTTCTCTGTGCCATGGGAGCTGGGGTTCTCCTCCTACCTCAGATATTGGCAACAGAACACTTTTCGGCACCTGAGCAAACTCTACTTACCATCTCCTACAGTGATTCAGGCACCACATCAGGACAAGCATGGGTCTGACCGCCTGCAAGCTCTCAGCAGAGCATGCACTCAGCTAGCTGACCTCAGCATGACAAACCTGGGGAAGCGGGCTGGACAGGTCATTGCTGCCTCTTGCATAACCTGTGCCAGGTCACCAGTAAGCCACCAATAAGCCAGGTCCCCAGTAAATCTATGCTGGCAGTGTCTGTCTTTCCCTGCCTCTCCCCACGTACCCCTCACAGGCAGTGTCCCTTTCTAGCACCACTGCCAGTCACACAGGATGTACAGATGTTTCTTTCCACCACTCTTCCAGCCACCAGGAGCTTCAGCCCCTCCCCAGATCAGGGAGGTAGCCCCAGGGCTACCAAGTATACTCATATGTCTCCAGATCTCTAAGTCAACACCACGGCTATTGCTCCCACACCTTCTTCTTTTCTACCTACTCATCTGCATCTTTGAAGTGTGTCCCCACATCCTCCCCCTCTTTTTTTAACCGTCGCTATAAAGAGACCTGCCCACCTACCAATTTGCAGAGAGGTCTGACTCGTATACAACAGGCTCTGGATGTTGCAACAGCATGGTACTGTTGCACACCACCTATACTACCAAAATCATAGAATCATAGAATCATTTAGGTTGGAAAAGACCTTTAAGACCATCGAGTCCAACCATTAACCTAGCACTGCCAAGTCCACCGCTCAATCATGTCCCTAAGCACCACATCTACACGTCTTTTAAATACCTCCAGGGATGGTGACTCAACTACTTCCCTGGGCAGCCTGTTCCAAAGCTTCATAACCCTTTCAGTGAAGAAATGTTTCCTAATATCTAAACTAAACCTCCCCTGGTGCAACTTGAGGCCATTTCCTCTTGTCCTATCCCTTGTTTCTTGGGAGAAGAGACTGACACCCACCTCGCTGCAACCTCCTTTCAGGCAGTTGTAGAGAGTGATAAGGTCTCCCCTCAGCCTCCTTTTCTCCAGACTGGACAACCCCAGTTCCCTCAGCCGCTCCTCATAAGGCTTGTGCTCTAGACCCTTCACCAGCTTCGTTGCTCTTCTCTGGACACGCTCCAGCACCTCAGTGTCTTTCTTGTAGCGAGGGGCCCAAAACTGAATTGAGGTGTGGCATCACAAGTGCCAAGTACAGGGGCACAATCACTCCCCTGGTCCCACTGGCCACGCTATTCCTGATACAAGCCAGGATGCCGTTGGCCTTCTTGGCCACCTGGGCACACTGCTGGCTCATACTCAGCCGGCTGTCTACCAACACCCCCCGCTCCTTTTCCACCAGGCAGCTTTCCAGCCATTCTTCCCCAAGCCTGTAGCGTTGCTTGGGGTTGTTATGACCCGAGTGCAGGACCCAATACTTAGCAGCTACAAATACAATATTTGGCATACAAAAGCCTAAGTGGTAGGAAACGTGAAAAAAGTAAAAGCAGACTTGCTCGCCAGCTCCCCCACAGCTGCGTCCTGATGAGGTCTGCAGGGTCAGCCTGCAGGGGTAGTGCTTCACTGCTGCTCCCCTGCAGCTAAGGCAGGAGCTGGAGCACTGAGGACCGTGGTGACATGGAGGGGGGGAGTCACCATGGTGTCAATGAGAGCCGTCAGTCCTTCTCCTAGGAACTTGCTTTCTGCTTTCAGAGCAGCATCTTCTTTCTCACCTGGGAGTAAAAGGTTGCCACCCAGTTGTCTCCTGGTATCAGGCCAGCACGTTCACTGGCCTCAGGTGTCTTTCCTACATCAGGCAAACACCCTGGTGAGAAAAGGCTTCTTACTTTTGGGCATACAACTCTATTTTGGGTTTGCCATGGGGGCACGCCTGAGCGTGGCCAGACCAGAAACCCTCCTGCAGAGGGAAGGCACAGCCTCGTTGGTCTGGGAACCCAGCAGTGCTGTCTGCAGTCCCGACACCCCAGAGCTGCCCCATGCGATGCCAGAGCACACGGCTCTACAGAAACTCTGGCCTTGGAATAAGAAGGCTGCCAGGGTGTGCCTGGATGGGAATGGCTGGCAGGAGGAGAGAGGGGAAGGCATCTCCCAGTGAGCTGGGGCTGTGAGGGTGTAAGCTGAGAGACCAGGCTGCTGGGCAGGGAGAGGGCACAGGAGTAGATGCGTTGGGATAACACCATCTCAGCCAAATAAACTCCACCTCTGCTTGTCACGCTAGCTGATTCCCACCTTTCCTGTCCCTCCAAGGGCTGGGGCTCAAAGGAGGACATGTACTCTCTCAAACATCACTTTGAGTGGCCACTTGGGACAGTCTGTGTTGGGTGCGAGGAGTCAAACGTGGCATTTCCTTCCTCATTGTGCTTCTGGAGAGGTTCCAGGAGCAAACCCTACTCTTGGATTCTGTTTTTAAGGGAATCAGTTGATTCAAAAGGGAGTCTAAAAGCAATCTGGTAAAAGGAAATAGGGCATAAGCAGTCAGTGTAGATTCACCCTCCCTCCACTGCCTCATCTAAAAAATTAAGTTAACATGATCTTCTTGAAGAGGAGGAGTGATTTCAAGGGTTAAAAAGAGGCAGGAAGGTATTTGAACTCTAAGAGAAATATTAAAAATCTTTTTTCAAACATACAAATATGTATTAAGAGGCATAGACAATAACTACGTGGTTATTACACTGAGTTATTTAAACATGAACAGAGTGCTCAGCAAATTAACATATAGAACAACACTGCTCTGGTAGATCAAATGATAATGGGACCTAATAGGATTTCCCTATCCCTAATTCCACTGAATCCAAGTAAGGCTGATTTAAAAGTTGTAAATGTGCAGGAGGTGGCTTCCAAGACAATAAAAAGCATTTCTGTGCTCTGAAAAACAAGCCTTGAGGATGTGACAACACATGAAAAATTCCTTTAGCTGTGCCTCTTCTCAGCACGGTTTGGATGAGCTGAGGCTGCCCCAGCGGCAGCTGTTTCTTGTGCACCCACCTAAACCAGGAAAATGTATTTGTCATATCTTGCTTCATTTCCATATGCATTCTGCTCCTGTGGCTTTCTTGGCAGCTTCCTCTCATCTGGTCCTGCACCCCACTGCATCCACGCATACAGACGAGTTCCCAGGCTGATGCACTTGCAGAGAACAGGCAACGCTCTCAGGATGCACGAGGAGAAGCGTCCCTGCCCCGGGCAGCTCATGGGCTTGATCTCAGCAGGCTGCAACAGTGTTTGAGGCAGGCATGCAGGGAGGACAGAGAGAAATGGGCAACTGAAGTACGCTTGTGTGAATAGCAATAGCCTCCCGGTTCCATTTTAATGCCATATCAAAAGTAAAGCAGGTGATGAAATATATGGGTCTGTGTGTGGGAACTGGCATAACAGAATGAATCCTGCAACTCTTCACGTTTAAAGAAGGTATTAGATTAGAAAGAGACAGATGCAAGTTTAGAAATAACAACAGACAGAAGCACTAAATGGTTTTCAGTGAAATCAACACTAAAATGCCAACATCCTGGACTAAACACCTTGTTAGAAGTGATTGAATCCCTAACAGCTGTGGTAAAATGCCTTCACTTGCAAGTGTTAGTGGTGGATAAGCAAAATTATCTTGCTGTTGTTGCTATTTATGGCAGCACCCATAACTGACTACCTGCTTTCAAAACAGATCGTTCTCCAAAGAACCTGCTACAACTGTTATGTGGATGTGAAATTATTTTCTTCTATAGTACAAGTTACTCACTGTAGGCTTCAAAGTTCAAAAAACGCCATGGTGTGTGAAACTGGAGTTAAACAACCCAAGGACTATAACTGTGTAAGGGACTTAAGAGCAATCCCCTTACTGTGAGCACCATTTATCCTCTGAACAGTAAGATTTTTAACATTGAAAAGCATGTTTGACTTCAAATTCATACTTGAATTCATAAGAAAACACTGAGGTATTCTATGTTTGCGCTAATGATTTTATTTTCTTTTATTACTGTTACAGTTTTTGTGGACAATAAAATCATCAAATACTTATGGGAATAAAAAGTAATAAGTGAAAGCTTAGAGATTTAGAGAATAATATTTCAGGAATTTTGCCTCAAATAACCAGGTCTTCTATTTTTGTTGGTGCACCTAGAGTATGCCGAGAAAAAACAGTGGTGGTGTGTCAAATAAAAAGAAACATCTCTCTCATTAGGACTGTGTTTATCGCGCTTTCAAACATTCTACATATCAATGCCCCTATTTGTCATTGTAATTCAATATAATAAAAGCTGTCAAAATTGCTCACTTTGCTTGCTAGAGACAGATTTGCTGAAGTTTTGCAGCTCGAGCCAAATAACACAGCACCAGATCCTCCAGCTTTTATTTCACTCTGCTCTAGGCAGTATTCCTACTGGTTTCTGTGCAATTTTTGCCCGAGTAAGGGCTGAAAGTTTCAGTTTTGAACATGAGACCTTTTTTGAAATAAACAGTCACAGAAATCCCGTCTACAAAGCACGTTGGGTGACTGGAATGGTACTGCTTGCGAATTTTATCTCTGAAATGCCAAGCTTATTTCCTACAGATTATTGCAAAATACAGACTAACTACATCCTTGATGAAATTCCCTCGAGGTGCATGAGGTCACCCCCAGGATTAAACACTGCCTGACCTTTTGCATACAGAGCTCAGAAGCACTGTATTTTGACGCCTACTACGCCTTCGGAGATGTTAGTCTGTTCCACTAAAAACAAAGATTATAGATCTCGTCCCTCATGGGAAGAGCTTCGATGAAGCAACTCTCTGTTATTACCTTGTCCAGAGACTCTCCAGGACCACACTGTCCTTCTGGCAATAGACAAAATAGATAAAGCTATCACTCAAGGGCAGCCTTGAGTAATGGCTACATTTTCCATCATTTGAAAAAGATGTTTTGATGCATTAAATAAAGGAAACATGTTAGGAACTTTGTGTTGGGAATAGGTAGAGTGGCAGGTCATATGAAAGGCAGCTGGGACAGTGGTTAGGGCAAAGGATTAGAGTCAGCTGCTCTTTGTCTTCTCCACACTACTGACTTGTCCTGAGATCTGGAGAAGTCTTTTATGGTAAAGCCTATAAACCAGAGTCCCTCCATCTAACTCTTCTGCAACTGCCTTTCCGCATCTGTGAAGACTGTAGCAGTTTATCATGTCAAAACACTTTTACAGGCTCACATAAAAGCTGCTAAGTATTAGCAGCTGTAGTGGCCAGTCAATGCATTTTTACCCCTTTTTGAACATGTGCCCAAAGACCATTTGATGAGGATGTGTTCTACATCTGTAAATAAACACATGTCTGTGTAGACATTGGGACCTGTAAGACCAGAGAAGATGAAAAACAAGATGAAATCCACTGACAAATGTAGCTCTTCTGACTGGAGCCTTTATGGCAGACGCATGGACAGACTCTTCCCTGAGTTTTTACTCCAGCAATTATTCCTAACTTGGCATCCAGAAGTCAGCCCTGGCTTCCAACCTGAAAAAAAAAGCAGAGAGTTAGACTAACACACACTAGCCTCCTTCAAGCATTCAGGGCATTGTGCATGTGATAAAGGGTTGGATAAAACAGTGGCAAAAGTCTGCTATCTTCCAAGGCTCAGGAAAATAAACCACAAAGGCAATTCAACAAAGTCCTCTTTGTTCCTGAATAGAACCAACAAAATGAAAGGAATCTGGTGGAAGAGAGAAGGCAAGAAAGAGGTCTGCTGCAGGGAGCAAGGACAGACAGAATCGCTCTTTCCCGGCTCCTCTGACAGAGCAAGTGCGTGATTATCACATGAGCCTCACAAAGACTGGAATTAAAGGGGCTGACTCGGCTGTCACATCGCTTAAGCTGCACTGAGGTCAAAGGAGTTCGGACTAACCGAGGTCAGCCACACGTGGCCCGGGAAACAGGGGTCTCTTTTTCTAAGCAACAGTTGCTCAGGTTGATAAAAATAGGTACCTGGAGCCCATGATGGCTCGTAAAGCTGTCCCTTAACACTGGATTCCCATGAAGTGCAGAATATAATCAATAGCGCTCTGAAAAGAACAGAGCCACAATGAAGGCAGTCAGATGGTCACTAGAAACAAGTGTAAAGGGCAAACACAGAAGAGAAGTCACCATCTGTGCTATCCCCTAAAAGACCAAGGGAAAAAATAATAAGTCTGAAATATTGGCACACAAGTATGATAAAACCCAAATGCAAATAGGTGTCAATGACATGACTGTAGAGAAGCCTGCTATTTGCATTCATCAATCATGTCTCCAACAGAGACTTCTCCTTGAAGATTTCCAGTGATGCCAGGGCTACTGAAGAATGTCCCTGTGCTAAAAATAGTACCTATTCTCTCCAATGCCCTCTGTCCCCTTTCAGCTTCTATTTCACATGATTCAGCTCCAAGAGAGGAGCAATGACCTCGTCTCACCAGGAACATCAAACATCTCCACAGCTTCGATGAACCTTTTGGTGAGAGTGGGGAAAGGAGAAGTGTATGCATCAGCTGTGTAGTTATGTGCTGGATATGTCTGGATACATCCCGAGACTTGTGTTTGAAAGCAAAACTCATGTTCATCTCCTTCAGTATGCAAGCACAGAAAAGCACCTTTTAGGGTTTTGTGGGCTTTTTGATATTTTGTTTGTTTGTTTTCTGGGGACTCAGTAGCATTTGGACTGGGTCCATAGAAAAATATATGAATTTTGTCAAAGACACAGAACTATATCACGTTACCATCATCATCACTTCTGTATATAACCGGGCTCAGGATGCTAGTGGGCTTGTTGTTCCACAGCACAGATTAAGTAATTGTCTCTGCCCAATAAACTCATACTCACCTCTATATCCTGATTTTCCATCTTGACATTATTTGTGGCAACAATGCCAAGTTTTTAAAATACCTTCTACAAATAAAGTCTGTCCCCCATTCATTCCTCGGGTCATTACACTGGGGCTTCCTGGTAAACAAACCAGATCTACTGTGACACAGACAGAGTGAACAGAATGAGGTTTTCAAGCATCACTCTGTCACACCTCTTTGTGAACAGGGAACTCACTAAAACAAATCCTGAGAGCAAGAGGGAAAGAGGGAAAACTGCAGGACCCCCAGGGGATGTCTTCAAGCTGATAGTGCAGGATGAATCTGAGAAAACAAGTCCTTGGGCAAGCTCAGTTCTCCTTTACAACCTGTTAATGACTATGTGTTTACCTGTCCTTGAGGAAAGAGACTCTATTGTGGCTTATCACACCCAGAGGCATTCCCACTGTCCTCAGGGAGGTCTGGGTCAGAAGTTAAACTGAAAACTCCAAATTCACTATCTGTGCTTCATCATTTGACAGACTTTAGACTGAATTGATGTTCAGTGTCCGGTGCTGTAATAGCAGAGAACTGCCTTTTTCATTCATTTCTGTTCTTTTAAACCAATGCTACCACATTTTTTTCTGCTCTGTTGCAAAGCTTGAGACAGTGTCCCTTAGGTCAGAATCACCTTACAGAAGGACACGCCAATGCCTGTTATTAAAGTGTATGTGTACGTGTTTAGGCCAGGTGGACGACAACTATCTCCACCGATGTTAGCTTACAGGGTCTTAGAGAAGGCAACACAGAGTGAACCACCAAAGCCAGCACCTTCAGTGCTAGTGAAGAGAACGGGTAAATCCTCAGAACATGGAATTGGGGCTTTCTGACACAGCTGGCATCCTGGTGGAGCAGGCACTCCAATCATGTACAGCCTGGGCAAGGTGAGGGGTTTGTGCTTAGGAACCTGAAGTGTCCACCCCTGGCCTCCTGGTCACTGAGAAGGCTGTGATCCACCAAACAGTAGTGTTGTCCCACAGGCGGGGTTCAGTACCTGGTGTGCAATGAGCCAATCTTACAGAGCCAAGATATTTATTTATTTCATGTCTGCACAGAGGTGGGTGCCAGTTGGTGACTCCACAAAGCTGGCACACCACACCAAAGAGCTACAACATATTTATTCTGTTACATAATTAGTAAAAACCCGCCTAAATTTACATTCATTGGTTAGTAGTCACCCTCTCATCTATTATTGGTCAGTTATATTTAAATTAACTTTGCTTGTTATGTAAATTAACACACCTGCTCCTTGCAGGTGGGGGAAGGCAATTTCCTCCAGCCTGGAATTGAGTTGGCTGTCCCAATCTCCCCCGCCACCTTTGCCTTTCCTTTAGTTTGTGCTTCTTTGGCAGTCATCTGGCCTTCGGTGCCTTCTGGGGCAGAATGTTTCCTTTTATCAGTCTTTCGTTCCCTCTACAAGGACATAGTTGTTAGCAAAGCATGCATAGTTTATACAAAGTAATCAGGCTTGCTTAGTGAAGCTATGGAGAGTACTGCTGGTCCTCCTTAAAGACCAACACATCATCTTTAACCCTGAATTTCACCACAGCTAGGCCCTGACTCAAACATACGACTACAGTAGGACGCTCTGTTCAGCGTTCTCCACTGATAATGTCCTGGTTTTCTCTACAGGGAAGTTTATTCTTGTATCTCCAAAGTGACGGGGAGTAATGGGGGTTTGTTTTTCTGCGTGTTGTCAACAGCTCCTCATCTCAGCATGTCTTGCTGGTAACTTACCCACCCGCTGCAATAAAGCAGCCTTGGTCTTTCACACCATGTTAAGGAACCAACAGAGTACTTAAACCAGGCTTGGCTTGACTGCCGATTTCAACTGAGTTCACTAGTAAAAGGAAACCCTAGTCGTTCTACTTCCCCACAGCTAGTGTTGTTCAATGCCTAGTGTTAAGATAAATTATGTTCTTGAGTGTGTAGGATGAAATAAGACTTGCTATCACAGCAGGATGAGTTTGTCAAACACTACTTACATTAGGCAGCAAACTTTTGTTCCCATAGAAGGAAGGATTTTGAAAGTAGATAACCAAGCTGATCTTGGAGATATATCACCTGGGGCCATGATTCATGATCTGTGTAGCCTCACTTAGTGCAAAGTATATCACTTTCTCTAACAGCCCTTAACAGGGACTTTGACAGAACTATTTTTTTCTTCTGAATGATATATAATCAAATTCCATTCTACAACTTCATTTTCAGTCATCTCTCTTCATTGTTCTTTTGTTCCAAGTATTCCTTGGCATGGTTTAAGAACTACTAAAATATTTAATAGGTGTTTAAAAGTAACAGCTATAACTACTTAGACTAGACATAAATAGAAGACGACTAAACGGGTCATTACCTTTACAAGAAAAGTGTTTATGGAGAAGGATTTAAGAGAAACAAGATTATAGATCCAACTGCTCCATTATTCTCTGTGTCTTAAAGGAGAAAGCAGAGTGGGTTTACAAAGTTAAGTACAGGGTAAGACTATTCTGAGTCTAATAGAAAGACGAAGGTACTGTTAGAGAGAATTTGAGAGGTGCTCAGTCCTTGGAAAAGTCAAGCCACTTCTGGGGCTGCTTAGGTAGGGATTCTTGGCTCTAACATCCCAAGGATGATCAACATTTTGATTGTGATGTTTGGTCACTAAATGATGCTAGTTGTGAACAGGAAAGAATGTATTTTCCATTCAGATGGAGAAAGGAGGGGGGAAGGTATAAGACGGAGTGTCTCTGTCCCCTTGAGATCTATCCAAGATCTTAAGAAATCAATGGAAATCTTTCCATTGAGTTCACTGTGCTCTGGATCACATCCTTACAGAGCTTGCTTTGTTGTCAAGTCCATTCCTTCTTCCCCCCTCTGTTGCTCAATTTGCTTTCTGCTGTTAGGATCTTTTTCCCAAATATTAATAAATCTGTATAATCTTTGGCCTCCAGCTGAGTCTTTCTTCTATGGCACACTGTTCCACTGTATGCGTGACTGCATGGTTGAGGGTTGCTCTGGAAATTACTCATAAAAATGAATTGCCTGGTAATACCACAATTGTCAATATGTGTAGGTTGCAGCATCCCCCCTGTGGGCCATTGTAGCAGATCATAAAACTTCATTTCCAGGAAAGTTTCAAAACTTTTATATTCTAAGGGACATTAATTATCAGAGTCCAGATGACCTGTCCCATTTCTCCATCCACTTCCTCTCTCTTTTTTTCCTCATCAGATGTGGTAGTTTGAAGGCAACTGGCAACAGATCACACATCAGGCTCCTGGTTTTATGCCCTGGTCTCATATCAATGTCAGCTGAAGTGTTTAAAAACAGTAAGACTCATAAGCCTAACGCCCAAACCAATGTTTGTATGTGACCATTTCCCCATTGTTAAACTTTTGTAACAGCAGCTGATTTACACGTCTGACACTTATGCAAATATACGCTTTGGCATTCTACAGGCTTCCCAAGACTCATGCCCTCCAGTGCTGTTTGTTGACCTCTCCTTCAAACACAGGACTTGGAGGGATCATCACAATGGCCAAACCACTCTGGACCTACATGGTTGTGAAAATTCTAGTCATGCCCCCATCAGAGTTTACAGTGATGCATTTTTTCACTGTCAAATTATATTCTGTTGAGACCAGAACGTTTTGCAGGTACATACCAGTTCTTATGAAGCTCTTACCTGGGAAAGGTTCTCATGCCTAGGATGAGACTTGAAATACATCAAAGAGCAAGAAAACTGTCACCCCTCCCAGATAATCATCCTATGATCAAGGCAATGACTGGTGGCACAGGAGTCCAGATTTCAGGTTTCTGTTCTGCAAGATGTCTGAATGTCAGAATCCTGCATCCCAGGCAAGCTTTCTGGCCACCAAACTATCAGCTACTCTGAAGAACAGCTTTCTCTGCCTCTCTTGTTGGACCTGTTTCACTTTGTATAAATAATTAAACATTAAATGGAACAAGGACTTGAACTTAGACTGCCCATTGGACTATTGCACTGGTCTTTCTCCGGGCTGGTGAATAGGTAACTGTACAAATTTGGTAAGTTGCAAAGCAACAGAGGTAGCTGAGGGGATCCCAAAAACTCAAGAAAAAAACCCAACGACTTGTGGTGAAGTCATTTAGTAGACTACAAAACACCTGTTTTTCAGTCCTTGACCTGAACAAGGCAGAACAAGGACTACTAGCTGTTCTAGGGGAGGCTTTGTCAAATCATCTCCATAGGTCATGCTTCCATCAAATTTTGAAAAGAGATAATATTTTTAAAAGTCATACTTTTTTTTTTCGGAAGTGAAAAAAAAAATTTCTGTAGCTACACTATCCTCTAACAAATCGTTTGCATTAGGATGAAGGTCTTAAGCATTTTTAGCATCATGATAGCTTGATTCTTAAAGTTGCTGAAACCTCTGCCCCAGACATGAAGAAGGATCTTAGTGTTCCAGTTCTGAGTGGAGTGATTTGTTCCTCTGACTCTCTTTCCAGCTTGACTGGCATTTTTCAAATGAAGGCTTAAGTCTGTTACTTACATACCATCTTCATATGACAAATATGACATTTAGTCATATTTAGTCATACAGAAAGATAAATGAAGGCAATCAGAAAAGTTCAGTGATTAGTGTAAGATTACCATGTAGACCATGCAAGGTTCTACTTTTTCATTAATGTCATATAATACTTTATTTTCATAAGCACTCACATAAATTCAGTTAAGAGTTAAACAACTAAAATATACAAATATGCGGGAGGTTTTATGAAGAACTACAACTTCAAAAGGGGTTGGTTTAGGAGTCATGACCTTATTTTTTGCAATAACTTATGCATCATGAACTTACGTAATTGGCAGCAGATAACATATCACACTCTCAGTTTTATGTCCTTGGTTTGACAACAGTGTCAATTGAAGTATTTGCTAACTGCAGAACTAATGGAGCCTCATAGCTGAACATGTTTTCATTTCAAAACTGATGTTTGTACCAAAACATTCCCCTTCATTGTTCTTTTTTAACATTACTAAATTCAGTATCAGAAATGGATAGGGGTATACAGATAATTTTGGACATCGAAAAAATCTTTCTGAAAACTATTTATCCTAGCAAAATTGAAATATCTGAGAAAGAAAAATACATATTTTTCTAACTAAAATGTCATCAGAAAGCATAGAAGCACACACATGAAATGGTCTTGGAGCTCTAAATCTTTGTTATCTTTTGAGCAGGAGTCAATGTTAAGGTAAATTATTGGGAAATGAATGACGTGGATTTTAAAACACTTTAGTAGGGTAGGTTTCAGTCCATTTCTTCCTTTTCCCGGAGACTGCATGAAGCAGCAGCCAAGAGGCAAAGCTAGACTGGTCCTCTGTGTTGAAACTGGACACCTCTACCATCCACTGAAAAGGTCAATACTCTTGAGACACTGGGACCTTCATAAGCTACAGCAGAAAATACATAAAGTAACAAATCATTATACAAAAGGGAGGGGTTTAAAAGGAGCCTTAGTGACTTAAGGTCTTAAAATCCATTTAAATTTAATGGCAAAGAAGCCTGAATTTATTGAGGCTCTTTTTGAGTGATCTGAGGCTTAGAAGTGGGACTTGTTTGGGGTTTGGCTCTGAAGTGTGTATTTTGTGGGGAACAGTTCTGTTTCAAGACACTTAATAATTCACAATAATGTACAACATAGAGGAAGAGAAGAGTTGGAATTTAATTTGAAGTTTTCTGCGTGACCAAATTACAAATGGCAGGAAACAATCATATGCCATCAGTTTAGTAAAGCATTTTGCTATTATGTCTCATCTGAACCTGAATTTAAAATGACCTGAAGAGAACCAGTTATGTGTTTTGAAATCTGGCTAACAGTAGATTATCGCCAGCACTATAGATTACTTGGTAGACACCATTTTTGATTCAACTTTATTGAAAACTTTCAGTACCTGGGAGAGTAAATGCCATCAGTGAAACTCCATGATGTAGCTAAACTAGGAGAAGTTATAAATAGCAGCCAAAGAAGAAAAAAAAAATATATTGAATAGCAGGAGGAAGGACAGAAAATTAAAATTGGAAAAATTGAAACTGATGTGCATAAGAAAAAGGGACACACATTCATCAGGTGGAAGAAATGCAAGGAGGTGCAGTACTGAAAGAAACCACAAGTATAGCATGGGGGGCTGCACTGTCACACAGCGAGAAAGCAAAGCCCTTTGGAGCTGTCTATGCAGAGGTCGTTACTCCAGAACAGATATGGTGGTGCACTTTGGAATCATAGGGGAAATTTGGCTTGAAGGGATATCATAAGCTGACCAAATCCATTCCTGTTTCTCTATGCAGGAACAACTATATCTATCTTATTCCTAAATTCTGTTTTGTTTAGCCTTTTCTTAAAAACTTCTCATCGTGGAATTCATTCAACTTCCATAGTGCTTCACTGCCTTTATCTTTACAAACATTTTCCTGAGATCTGACTCAAATTTCTTTTGCTGCTATATAGCATTGGATTCAGCTCTGGACAACACACTCCCCAAAAGATCTGAATTGTACCTGCATTAGCATTTTAGTTCTCATTATGCTCTGGTTCGCACGACAAAGCAGTCTCGGACTCACAGACTTTCAGAAAAAACTAAAACAGAAAGTGCATTCCAGGAGTGCATCTAATGATGTTCAACCAGTACATACATCCAGTTTGAGGGACCAGCCCAGAACTATCCCAAAACTTTAAAGCACGCCTGATTGTGGATGTTAAGCCCCCAGCACCAACCATTTTACTCTACAGGTCCTGTTTTGTGTTCACCCCACACTCCTACTAGGCCATACTACTTGCTAAAGTAGATATAGCTGCTGGCAAACACTCATTGAAGAACAGCAAAAGCTGTGGTGGGATGAAGGAATGGATTTATTACAAAAGCACAGGTCAGATACATGAAGAAGGCAAAAGGAGTTTTATAGCTATTATTTGCCCTGGTCCTGGTGACATAGAATAATTATGGTCATGCAGCTGTGTAGCCCTTCCCCTTGGGGTGACCAACACCCCAGGTTGGTCAGCTCAAGGACACAAAAGTGAATTGTAATAGCCAACAACTATATAGCCTTTAAGAATGTTAGATTTTAATTTGGTATCTCAGAACATAACCAAGGATAAGATGTAATTAAGATAAGAAAAAAATAAATAATTTCAGAGGACAATGTACTGGCATGACGTCTTTTAAACAATGGAACATCTCCCAGACTCTTCCCAGTAATGGATCCTATTTGCTTGGTGCTTTTATAGCCAGATTGGCAAATGCTAGGAAACAGCCTGCAGGATATAAACTTGCTTTGGCAAGGGATTGGCCTGGATGATCATTTCCATCTAAGCTTCCTCTCAATTGAGGCTGAAGTTTTGGAAGCAGGATCTCTTTCTTACTTTGTATTTGCCATATGAAACCATATATCAGCTGGAGCTCCTAAGTGTTAACACTTAGCTGCAACAAATGCCAGTTAGAGCTCTTGGGATCTGATGCAAACCTCCTTAGAGATGACCTGTATGCCTCCACTGATTTGAGGACCCTCAGAACAAGCCTTTGATACTCACAAAAATGGATGGCATGTCTGCAAATGTGTAAGAAGTCAGAGCCACTCTTCCTTTAAGTTACTCAAGTTGGCAAGAAGCAACCCAGCATTAGCACAAACATTGTGCAGCACTGTTAAGAGGTTACTTTGCCTGAGCTAATATTTCCTGCTAAACAGTGGTGTGCTGACACAGTGATACAGCTTCTGGATTCAAGCTGACTTGTGCCTTCTCTGTCTGCTATGTGCTCAGACAAAGTTTTCACACGCTCTTGTAGAAATGTCCTTAATTAATCTCTATGTTAATAAGCAAAAGAATACCAAAATAACAAAACAACTTCTCCCTTTTGACTCATTCCATGTGCCTCATCTCTTTAATGCCTGTCATCAGACTGTTAGTACACTGAGGCATGAATCACCTTTATTTAATGTCTAATAGAGAATCAAGCACCTTGACCCAACAAATGCAACAGAGACCAAGAGAACTGCACTGCACTCCGTCAGCAGTTGAGAGTTTTGCTGGTTCTTTGATGCCAGCTTGTCCTGTTAACATTTCTGTAATGTTGAACCTTCTTCTCTAAAAATTTGTTTCTTAAAAATGTCCCAGTTTAGCCACCCATAAATGGAGTCATCTAAGCCTTACAAGTCATTTTGAAAAATCACAACCACATTCTGGAATGGAGATGACAAATTTTTTTTTTCCACAATATGGATGTAAATTAGAATCCCTCCTTCTCTCTTTCTCAAAATCAAAGAATAATGCTCTTTACAGGGCTACATTGTACCCCTTCAACACACATACACGCACACTAAGACCAAGACCACCAATAGCAGATGCAGTATTATTTATTGCTATGTGAAAGATAAGTACGCACAACAGGGCAAGTAGGAAAAAAAATGGAAAACTAGTTTTAAATTTAAGATTACAGAGCAGAAATAACAGGAGAGGCACTTACACATATTGCTGCCCCAAGCGGGTGCGAATGTCAATGGAAAATAACTACCAAATGTTTCCAAAGCCAACCACAGAAATCAAATAAGATTCAACTTAAGCTCAATTTATTCTGAAGATTTTGTTATTATAGAGGCACACATGCATGTAGTATTCATGGTTATTTCTCAAAATTAAACTCTTCTGGGCTCAAATTTGTGTAACACCAAAAAAGGGTTTTAAAAAGAGAAATCCCTCTATTCTGTGAAACAGTTTCTGGGAACTTTCCTGGAAATCCCAGCAAGACAAGCCAAAGAGAATTATCTATGGGGAATTGCGATTGTTGCAGCAAATATGTGCTTATACTCTGATTCATTTAATTAAGCCCTTCAAGTGAATAATGGGATACAAAACAAGGGACATACTGAAGAAGAGTAATCAATCTGTAACAAGATCACTCCAGTTATTAACTGTACATTATACAAATGTAAATCCAGATTAGCAGAAAAGCCCTACTGCACTTACGTATTACGATTTTTCAATAGAAGCTTTAAAGCAGCATTTGTCAATTATGTTAATTTTAAATTATATGACTGGTGACAACACTGTATACCACCCAAGATTTTAGCATGTTGGGAAAATCTCATTTCTCTTTTGAAGTCATATTTCAAAAAACCCAATCATTTCTGAAAGATATTAATGGGGACAGAGTGAGAGAAAAAACACACACAGTGAAGAAGTTAAAATAAAAAAATAGATGTATAACAGACATATTAAACATCCAGATTACAAAGCCTGGGTGGCTATTCATTTCTATTTCACTTTAAATGAATAGTAATGTGTGAAAATTGTACTAGGAAAATAGAAACTGTTCTCTCATAAGCAATACTGCTATTTTCAAACAACAACTGCACTGTTAACACATTTATTTGTATTGTACTGTATTAGTAATAGTCAAAATTTGTTATGAACTTGTGGTTATTGAGTGAAATTCATTGATAGCCTCAGTGAATTCCTTTTGGACAAGCACGTAAGACACTCAGCAACTATGGATCTGTGGCTATTAATGAAATTGTCTTTGAGGAGATCTGCAGTTACATCTGGGTGAAGACTGGTCTCCAGTGGTCCACAAGTAGATGTACATCTACCCATGCTTATTATGGTACAGTTTGGACGAATGCCACTTTAGAGAAATGATATTAAATCATGGGAAGAATGTGTAACAGGAAGAAGTGCAGGACTCAAAGATGGAGACCGAGATGCTGCTAAGTTAGAAATGATGTTGATAACCTTTTAATGAAGCGCAGCAACACAGATGAAAAGCGAAGCACATGCTTTACATTAGTTTCTTCAGTTTCTGATGCACAATTCATAACACCGCCACAATTAAGGCATGCCAGCTTGGGCCAGGACTTCCAACAGTCTTTTAAAAAGTATGTTATCTCTCAGTATGGCCTTGAAAATTTGCATTAGTCAGACCCTGAGTGCCTCAGATTACTCAGTTTCCCATGACATTTTGATGTTCAAGTTACGTATGATAGCAGGTTGGATGAGATCAAATAGGCCAGGTGAACAAATTTCATGTACTTCATTTTTCCCAGTTAAAAAAAACAAAAACAAAAACCAACAACAACAAAACAAAACATATTTTAAAGAGGAAAGTTGCATTTTGGCCACCTGTGCACACATTTATAGCACTCTTCAGTTACAAATATGGCAAATTCTAGGGCAGTTCTACAAGCTCAACTAGAGAAGAAGAGGAAGCAAAAATTTGCACCCACACTTCAAATGCACACAGGGAGAGAAATGCTGCATTTGAACAACTTCTCTGTCTTATATGGGAGGGAGTGACTTCAGCCCCAACACACAACATATCCGAACTGGCAGAAAGCTGCTAGTAACCTCTTTAGCACTGTCATCCTTGTGTACTTGAGGACACACATGCCCAGGCTGAACTCCAACATTACCTTGTTCAGCCCTTAAATGGCAAAAATCCATCTACAATTAAAAAAAGGTACATCAAAATAACATACAGTAAGTAATGAATTTTGCAGTCCTTACTGAGCAAAACAATTTCCTCACATCACCTTTACCAGAAAGTGAAGGCTGCAATATAATACACGGTGCTAAATTAAACCTTACACAAACATTACTGACATGTACAGATGTACACTGCTTCAAGTGCTTACTCATCGTATGTAATTCAAGCAAATGGCAAGTTATTGGGGGCAAGGGCAAGCATTACAAGAGGATTTTTCAGCTATTCAAAGCTGTGAATCAAAGGTGATATATTGTTAAATTGAATGTCTATACAAGAGGACTGTGGTTATGGAATTTGATGGCAATGAGCACTGCACTGAATATAAATGTCACCTTATTTATCATCTGTTATTATTTTTAGAATGTTCATTGCAAGGAAATATACTTAAGCAACTTTAATTCTATACTAGAAAGCTCTCTATAAGAGAAAAAGTTGATTCCAGAACTTTTCAGAAAGAATATTTTCAATTTCTACAGTTCCCACAGCCAGGAAAAGAAGCACCTATTCAACTACAGTCTATAACAGTACTCATCATATCAGGTCATTTTGGGATACTTCTCTGCAGGTGTTTAACAGATTATAGCTTGCTTTCCTAATTGAAAAAATAATGCATCAAACACCAAATAAAGTAAATCATTTTTACACACAGAATGGAGGATAAATATTTTATAAAGTCCTTCTCTGACTGATTATAGCTTAGAAATGAGAAAAAGTTCCAAACACCTTCAGAAGTGATGCATTAAATGCGGGTGGCTGCATCACTTATTGCCACATGCTCAAATTCAATCATCTCCTGTCAAAGACCAAATGGCCAAAGTGATGGTGGAACCCACTAGTTAAGCAACATCTGTCCCAGTTCCCCAGATGAGATACTGCTCACCAAAACCAGGACAGCTCAGTATGGGACCTGTTCCTGTCTTCTCAGTATACACGCTCTTCCAGCTTGATTCCCCCATGAAATGGGGTCATGCCCATGGAGCATGCTAGGCCTAAGCTTGAGTGGTTTTGACGAGAGGTGACTATTACCACCAAAATATTCCCATTAAACCACACAGATCTAGGATCCCCCCCCTTCTTGCTTCTTAATTGTCACCATGACAATGTCAACACTTAAATCACCAGTACTGAACATATGCGAGATGTGGCCCAGTTTGTATCTCTTGGAGTTGTTGCCTAGACTGCTTTCAGATGCACTATTGCATTTGGTTTATATTTCTTAGGTTTTCTTTACAGCCAGAAAGCTGGAGAGAGGGGATGGGAATAAGAGAGCCCTTGTGGCATAGAGAAGATAGCAACATAACGCCCAGTTCTTCGGGTAACAGAAAAAAACTGCTTTAAAGGCCAGCTCCAAGGCCACTGTTGAAAGGGATGGATGTCACACCAAGAAGCCAGTGCTTGTTGCAGTATCTGTCTGGCGTCTCACTCGAGAAAGAGGAGCATGCTTTATTGCAATAGCTGGGGCCATCCGTATATAGGAAACACAGCAGAGTTAAACAAGGGGGAATGTTCCTAATAATGGAAATCTAAACCTTGAATATTGTAATACCTTTAATATTATGATACACTCTTAGTCTTAGTTTGGTCTAAGAGTAAGTATTTCATAAGCACAGTTGTACTGTTAAGCAAAGCCTTTTGAATTCTTTTAAAAGATGTTTACAGTAGTTAAAGAAATATCACATTTTAAAGGTACATTTCTAATGACATTCTGGCAAAACCTTAGCTGGAAACACTACCAGCACTATTTTGATAGCAAAAGTTGTGACAGTTTACATCAGCTAAGGTTATCTGCTGTCTGCTGATTATCATGATCAAACATCATTACAGGAATATGGTTAGCAGAAATGACATAGAAAACTGGGGTGCAAAAATTGGGAATGAGCTTATGAAATCTGTGAGTGTACAGAACAGGACTGGGCTATTTCACTGGAAGAACTGAATGACTTCAAGGACTGAAGCAGTACAAACAGGATGAAATCGAGAATTGTCCAGTTCAACTTCATGAAGCTGGCAGCAAAAAATACCACTATAAGCTGGGCACTTGCCAGCTGCACGTGGAGAAGAAAACTCTAGATGGTTCAGTCAAATTCAGGGTTAGCATAAGCCCCTGAAGAGAGGCAGCTATGGTAAACAAGTACAATTCAAAAACTCACAGGGTATTTCCAGCCGGTCATACATCACTGGAATACTGTGTAAAATTTAGGTCACCCCTTTCAAGGACAGACACAGCTGTGCTCCATATGGGGGAGATCCACAGCCACAGCCCTGTCACACGGCCCCCGAGCATGTGCCTGGGCTCCCATGTTTGTGTCTGGGAAATCCCATGCCACGCACCACATGAGCAGAAAATCCAGCCCGTGGGAAACATGAATGACACAGATGGGCAGCGAGCGCACAATCCGCCCGATGCTCTCCGGTTGCACTGGGCTCACCAAGATGGGTTGACTCTATGGAGCATTGACTGATACAACAGAGAGGCTCCAGAACTACTGTACAGAAACTTTTCATTTGTCCTTTGGGTTTCAGGTAGGTCCCAGCTGTATTGCACAGCACCGATCAAATAACATAGCACGTGTAGGGTACTCCCACCGTGTCCCCGACATGCCACGCTCATTGCCCAGGTGTTCAGCTGTCAAGCTGCATCTGTGTTTGTCCGTGACTTCCAGACGTCAACCAGACTGATGAGAATGACTGTGCTGAACCAGTGACCGTATGCTGTGCCAAGCAGCGCTAATGCAAGGAAGAGGAGAGGGTAGAGCCATCTCTTGTTCTCCAATTAATCTCTTCCTATATGATGCAGGAAAA
This sequence comes from Buteo buteo, assembly GCF_964188355.1. Lineage (NCBI taxonomy): Eukaryota > Metazoa > Chordata > Aves > Accipitriformes > Accipitridae > Buteo > Buteo buteo. Next base: position 13,242,913 of record NC_134176.1, on the reverse strand, counting down.
CGGACTTGACATGAAACAGGTGCAGAACGTTGCTTCTAGGAGGATCAGAGAAATGGAAAATCCATCTCGTGAGAAGAGACTGTGAGCACATCTGAATAAACAGGTGCAGACCAATGTGAGCCTCAGTTGGCCTCGTACTGGCCCAGAATCCACACAGACTGAATTAGCACGGTGCTAATGAAGACTCCAGCAGAACTCACCAGCTCAGGCTTAGCACTACACTGCCATAGCCCCACAGGCACCAGGAGAGGGCCAATTTGCATCCCAGCTCACTCAGGTCATTAGCAGAGAGAGCCTGAACCTGCCTGTCCCAGTCGGTGCCGATACGCCCCACAAGAGTTTGGCTTTTAGCCCCAGTGGAGTGGTGCCCAAGGGGATAGGACTGCCCTTGATGGTCTTAAAGGTCTTTTCAAACCTAAATGATTCTATGATTCTTTAACACGCGGAGAAAGGGGAGGCAGGAAAATTGCCTCAGCAAAGAGACAATGTTGGCACACGAACAAACAGTGTAAATCTTCCATAGATATATTTAAGCTGGAAACATGAATAATTCTAGCCATTATGGCAGCGAGATCCTAGAAGAGCTCTCGCAAGTAATGGGGGCAAAAATGTAACTAATTTTAAGATGATGCCTGATGTTCCTGAACAGATCTCTGTAACACAGAGGTGTCTGAAATACCGCTAGATGCCCTATAAGACCCCACCCCAAAAATCTCCGTTAGCTGTGAACTGCAAACCGAAATCCAATTAAAATCAGAAATTTAATTAAAAGCAGCACTTCTGAGCCGGCTCCTGGCAGGCACTACGCTGGTAAAAAGTGACAGCTGCTTCATTGGCAACGCAATGTCAACGACTGTAAAAGAGGCCAAGGAATAGGCACAGGCCACCACTGTGCAAGGACCACCCCACTTTGAAGAACGGTATTTGTAAGAAAGGCTTCAGAGCCTTTTATCTATGCTTTCATCAGCTAAGATACTTTACTCCTACTTTAATTTATATTTTGCTGCTGTCTTCCATTTTTTTGGCTCAGCGGGAGCATAATGCCAATTAAAATTAGTTAAGAAAGAAAATGTCAGTTTTTCCAAATACAACATAATTGTTCTGAAAAAAATGTTCCCTCAGTACCTAGTAAATCCAGGGTTTGTCTGCAATAACTATGCATTTCAGAACTCTTTCCCCTTTCTACCAGTAGGCTTAGATCACTTTGATCCATTTTATTTGCATATGTATTCCCCGCTTTGTATATGATTCCCATTGAAAAAAGGGGTTATTAATACCTTTTCTAAAAAAGCACCATTTTCTTGTTTTAAGAAATTCAAACTTGGTTTCAGGTAAGAACTAGTAGCAAGGGCTTAGTACTCTCATAAAATCAATTTTATTAAAATGTCAGAAATAAGAGTACAGTTGGATTCTGGGAAGCAGGTTTGCGCATATGTTAATATTCAGAGGCAATTTGTGGCCCTTAAATTAAGTTTCACAGAGGATGGTGGACTGCTCCAGGTATCCACAATAATTCACACACTGAGAAGAGTGAATTGGAACCCAAAATTTAATATCTCAGTTTAAAGTAACCATTTAATCTTTGGTGGCTTTTTTTCTGCCGGAGCTTCAGGTGGAAATGATGGGGCCTATGAAATGATGAGCTGTATCACACAGCTACGCTTGTCACAGTTTTTCCCTGTGAAGAGACTGTATTGCTTAGTCTAAGAATAACTTTAAAATTCACAGAAAGTAAGAACTGTTGAGCAGCTAAAAATAAAAAGTCATAGGAGGACGCGCTGTTAGGCATAAACATTAAGACCCTTTGAATCAACTTGAGCTGTTGAGCTAACCTAAACATTTTGGGTCAGATCCTGATCCCAGTGAATTCAAAATGATTTGTGGTGAGAATTAATGTTTCTCCTTTTACTTCTGTTTTCCAGCTAATGAGTATCAGATATAACATTGCAAGACTATTCTGTAAACAAAGTGCAAAATTAATCATTTTCAGAGGAACGTTTTATTCACAGTAGGCTGTGTAGGGAAGGAATTAAGCCTAAGTAAATAAACAATGAAGGTAAATACAAATACATAGAGAAAGTGAAAAGATTATCAGAAGATGCCATTTAAAAATTACTGGGTATATGATGAAAGCAAAATATACCACTTATGAGGAAAATTCAACGATTGAGTAAAATGCTGAGTAATTTCATCTAAGCATTAAATTATTTGCAGTTTCCTGCATAAAAGGAAAAAATAGAACAGAAATTCAGGCCCTTGTTACGCCAAAGATCTTTTCTTCATCCAAGAGCAGACAAGCTAGCAGGTTTACACAATTTTATGTCAATTAAAATATTCCATATAAACAATGCATACATGTCCAAACTAACTGCCTTCCGCTTCCAATTCTTTCTGGGCAAAGTTTGAGAAAGAAATACTGCATTGCAATATAAAATAAGCAAATTGCATCTATTTTGGAACAAGTGAAGAATTACATGCAGTTCAGATACATCAAAATTTTTCTATCTGGCTGCAGAGGCCTATTATTAGGATGTGTCAAACCTGTCCAGAAACTTCTTTCTACTATTGATAAACAAGCCACGCATTAAATTAGGAGATTAAGACATGTATTCCTTCCAGTTCTTATGTATGTTTGTCATTAACCCAAAGCAACATTGCCAAACCCCGACCACAAAAATAGTAAAAATAAATACCAAAGGTCTGGGAAGAGAAATCCTGAGGTCACAAAAAGAAGGTAACTTCAAGGGAGTATCCTGGAAATTAAGACTTATAAATCATCATGGGCTGAAAGAAACAAATTTCAGGAATTGCATAATGCCATTTTACATGGCTAAAAATAATAAGAGTTGTGGGGCAAATGCCAGGAAAAAAAAATCACTGGAAAACTTCACAAACATTTATGTTCAAAGAAAAGGCTTGAAGCAAGCAAGTTATTTGATGAGAGCCTAAGTGCACAGCGATGGTGCCTTCTAGCCTCCTGTTTGGCATGCCACTCGCTTTGAACGGGTCTGTCATGCTTAAAGCTATCATTTACACAAAACCAAACCACGTTAGGTATGTAATATACATTTTAGTGATGTTGGGGATAAAAGGTCAGTAGATTAATCATCTTCATTCTATATTCAAAAGTGGGCTGATACTGCTGCCTTTCTGGGTAAACTCCTCCATTCTTGCTAAAGTATTTGTTCCTCTGCTCTACGGCTTATTCAAAACTGTTAAACCACTACAGGATAAAACCATTATATTGTAGAAAATGAGAGTCACCTTGAAAAAGATTATCCTAGACATGATCCCTAAAGATTATTCCTGAATAAATGTTTTTTCAAATGCTATTTTTCCTGCCTTTCCCTCTGAGTCTGTTACAGATTGAAAATTCAGTGTGTATCGGTTCAGGCAGGGCATATGTAATTGCCTGAAAACCTGAGAATTCTTAAATGTTATTATTTTAAAATTCTTTATATTTTATTGCACTTGCTAAGGAAAATGAGATGATGGAAATCGCACCCTGAGTCTTCAGCCCTCCTTTTGTTTGTCATCATGCTACACGGCTTGGGCGAAATCCTGATCACAAGGAAGGCGCCGGGAGTTTTGCCACTGATCGCTCACGGCTTTCACCACACAAACCTCGGGGCTCTGAGGATCAGCCTGCGACAAAGACTGCCAGGCAGCAGTGAGACTCCCCCACGGCAAGGGAGCTCAAAGAAGTGGTGTTTCCTTTTCCTCAACAAAGCCTGGACCCAGTCTGTCAACTCAAAAGTATCCCCTTAACATTTTGAGAACATACCCTTGCCGTGCTGCCATTTAAAAGATGAAAAACTAACCTTAGTTATCAGCCTGCTGTTCTCACCTTTCTAAACAGTGTTAGTGGTTAGTGCATTGAAATTTGATGTCATATGCTGAAACAGACTCTGTTATAAAACACTGCATGTGGTGAATTTTGTTACAATCTTCTTAGAGGAGATTTAGATGCAAGCAAATTGCATCTCCTCATCCTCCTCTGCATCACACCTGAAACCGGTATGAACAAAGACAATGGAAGAAGTATTTTCTCTTTCTGCCAAGGACTTCATCTGTATTCAATGTGTATAAAGTTGCCACTTAAGTATAACTCTGTGGGGTTCCACTTCTGGACTAGTCTGTTGTCTTTGCTGCAGAGCAAACCATTCAGATGACTATAATTATACCGTACTACCAGGGGGTCCAGCCTGAGCTCTTGAGCCACAGCAGCTTTTGAGCTTGATGGGTAGCAGAGATGTGCTTGGCACGGGAGTTTCTGGATAATCTGATCTCCTACTGCTGGAGGAAGTGTGTTAGCAGCTGCTGCTGAAGTTGACATTGCTGGCTCTCCCCAGAAGCCAGCTGTGCACCCCATTCGGCTGCATTGCCCAGCAGGACCTTGTGACAGCCACTGTCATCTCCTGTACATCTCCTATATTCCTCCACTACACAAAAGGGTAAGACTACGTACATTTTCCTTTCAGTGAAGCTTGCTCAGGAAATTTCTGCTCTTAACACATTCTCACTACGCAGTCCCACCCAGGGGCAGTTTGATAATATTGCTACGGCAATCTGATGGGATGGTCCTGTTACCCCTGCCTTGGCCGCACGCTGTGGCCGTTCCTCTTGTGCCTTCTCTGAATCACACGTGATCATTTCCTTTTGTCATGAGCCAGTGTAGGGAACTAACCTGTCGGGAAATAACTCATTTTAATAAAGCCAAGCTTTTCTGCACTCTTAGTCCCTGAACCAGGTCATCTCGGGTCACCGCAGGATCACACAAGGAAGACACAGTACGGGCAGAAGTGAAGAAGGATTAATGGGGTGGAAAGTTGCACCTTTTGGCATTCATCAAGTTGCACCGTAAGTTGTGCTATTACGCACTGGTTTAGGGATCCTAAAATAAACTCAGTCACCAAAATCATCTGGGTTTAAAAACAGAATTCTTTAATCCAGAACCTTTTGGTAATCTAGTTTCTACTACAGCCTGACAGTCCGCTAGCACAACGGGGGCACTAGCGAGCAGCAGTGTGAAGGCAGGTGCAGAAACCCCTTAACACGTCAGGGGAAATGTACGCTTGGTCATGCTGCAAAACTTTGGTAGGTGGCTCACAAACTCAAGAAAATGTTGGTTTCCGCTTACTCCGAGTGAGACCTGAGTGTTGCACTAACAGACCTGTAGCTGTGGAATCAGTCCTCCCTCCAAATTAAATAATTCCTTCCCAGTTCAACCCGGAGTCTGCAAGAAGTGGGGAAAGAAAAATTTAAAAAGCTTCAGTGCAGGGAACCTCTTTGTCATATATGACATACTTGTCATGTATTTGAAGGTGAGAATGCCAGGGTGGGGTAGCTGAGTCAAAGTCCATGGCTCTGCTAGTGATTTTATAGACCAATTTGCAGCATGGCACTTTTTTTCTTTCAATTCTCAAAGCTACTCAAAGCATTGGCTAGGTGCTTGACTTTGCGTGGCTTTTTTCTGAGTCATATATATATTTAATAAAAAAAAGACAAACCAGGAGGGAGGAAAAGAAAAACAGTTGTCATCTACAAGTAGTGAAAGATTAAGAGGGATGTAGCTCCATGTACAGAATCCAGCTTACGGTAACTTTTTTCCAGTGGTGTCACTAGGAGCAAACAACTGCAAATGGAGTTTATCCACCTCCAGTTTCAGCAATATAACATTTAGCCACTTCTTACAGATACCAGACAGGTGAGTAATTTACCACTGCACTACTGCACCTCTCTGTAGTCGCTGGGTAACCACTTAACACGAGATGAAATTGTCCAGCTCTTATTTCAGGGACGGATCCAAACTTCAGCAAAGTCTTTTTTGTTTCCTTCACATAAAGTTCTGTTCTAACACATTAACAACATGTAGCTTAGAAGACATGAGAGGTGGAACTCTTCCAAAATACATTTAGTTTCCTGTCAGAAAGTATTGCGTGCCTTTGTGCAGGAAATTATAAAATAGAAAATAAACATGTAAATATACCATTTCAACACATCCTCTACATCAAAGCAGACCTGATGTTTTTAATTTCAGCTTTTTGAGGTTTTGTTTTTATAAGTTGCTAAATTTATTTTGTAGCTCCTGTTTATGAAAAGAACTTTAAGAGTTATAAATTACATTTATCAAATGAAGAAAAACTACAACTATAAAGTTCTCAAAAAAGGAAATAATGTGAACCCTGTATGTGCACCCGTGCGGACACACACACACACAAACTTATATATATTTAAGTTAGTGACTGCTGAACCACAGACCACATGCAGAAGAGTAAAAACCACCCATAACCAGATGTGCCACTGTAAAGCCCATATTTTAGGATATATTCTATGAAATCCTCAGTGCGCAGAAAGACGTAAGTTCCCACACTATTAGTAGCAGCGATATGGATTCCTAGAAAGACCAACTACCTTCACGTACCTAAAAATAATCCAAGATCCGACTGGGAGGTACGGCCCTTGTGAAGTAGAGAGAGGGTTTACCAGAGTGAAAACACATGATTTTGAAAACCATCCAGCATAACACAGGAGTGAGAACAGCAGCGACACGTCACTTCAAACCTCCCGAGAACCAAAGGGCTGCAGAAGGGATTCCACCCTTTCCCACGGAGTTTTGTATAAATATACGAGTGCTGTACTTTGACTGAACGCATCGGTGTGTGCCTTGTAGAGCCAAGCAGAGTGCTCTGAAACAGCGGCCTCAGGTTATACTTGAATTTTCCTATGGCAGGAAAGTGTAGCAGCGGGCCACTGGAGCAAAATGCTTCGGTTCTCTGCTCTATCCACAGCTGAATAGGAAACCCCAATTCAGAAGTTCCCTTCAAGCTGTTTCCAGGGAATGGAGAACAAATAATTTCCAAAGTCCCTATCCAGCTACAAATAAGCTATATAAGACCAAATACTTTGTTTTACCTCGGAATATCTCTCACTGATCTAGTAGAGCAAAGTTTGTTGATATTCAGGGTTGCAAACCCATCTGTTTACTTAGGCTTTTGTCTGTCAGCATAGTTTGAAGAGGTTGCTTTGAGAGATCAATTTTTTTTCCTGGGGGTTTCTTCAGAGCTACCACAATTTGTTATTGCGTCTGTTTAGAGGCTTTAATTTGTGGTTTTCAAGATTGCATAACTGCACAGAGAGGTGGTGAGAGGCCCACATGAAGAGTTCAAAATAAGTTTGACAATATAGTAAATATCTACTCAGTGATTTTCCCTGGACTGTGCACCACAGAATGCCAAAAAAGTTATTAATCAGGCTAGTGTATGAACATGACTTTATGAGGACTGGAGCACACATTTCCATTCAGATGCTAAAACGATGAATTCCCTTCACTTGCTGTTGACACCAACTAAAGATGATGCACTGGGGGGCTGCAAAGCAGGCGCCTGGTTAGATTGCTCTAAAACAGCCTATTTCGAACCAGATAAAGAAAAAATAAAATGAGATTTTAATTTTGTCTTTTATTTAGAGTTCTCGTAATAAGTTACATAAAAATGAAGTAAGCTGCCTAGACTCCCATGAGGAGGCTCAGCATTAATTTTTCCGTTTTGCAGATGTTAGACGGGAGGCACAGAGACATGCACAGTTACATTTGGAGAAGCGCCGGCTGTGTCCAGGGGGAGTTGCAGGTCCTCGGGGCCTCTGGGAATCTGCAGCCAAAGACCTGGCATCGGCCACAGGCAGAAAAATGGGGCCCTGAGGACCCATACGCACATTGAATGCTTGGGTCGTGCGTCCCCAGAGTCGGTGCGGCAGGCACCTGGGTGAGCGGCAGCTGTAGCAGCAGCTCAGGGATGCATGAGTCGCTTTTGTGTAGCAGCGCTCAGCATTTTGGACAACTAGTACCCCTTTCTGAAGAAGCTGGTGAAGAAATGATGTGCACGCTGCAAGCTGGGCACCCTGCATCAATGGAACGGCAAGGTTGCGAGCAGAGTTGGCGCATTTTGTCTAGCTAGGGCTGGGCTGTGTATCTACACCAAAGTAGATTTAAGCTCCGTACCGCTGGGACAGGTCTCCATCTAGTCCAGCAAGAAGGAATTTACAGGCCATCAATTCCTCCTGACTGGGTGAAGACTGGTGGTGGCCAGTCTGTGCTCAGCTCCACGAACTGCAAGCGCTTTGCTACTGAAGAACAACCCACCCAACCTAAAACCAGCCCTTGCATGTCGCTCAGTGGGCAGAACAGAGGTCTACCTGACCACGTCCCTGAGGTGACACTTGAGCCACCTGTTTAAGGACTTTGCTAGACCTACTCACGTAAGAAGCTCGTGTTTATACTTCACTCAACAACAGAAAAAAAATATCGCTGGCTCCTTCTGGGTCGCCGTAAAGGAGCATCTGCCCCGACGTACGGCTCACCTGGATGCAGCAGGACCCCCAGCGAACAAGGGGACATGGTGGGGGCAGCGCTCTCCCGCCGCCTCCACCGCCCCGCTGCCCACCCGTCGTGGCAGCCCGCAGCACCGGCCGGGCCCCAGCCCCGCGAAGGAAGTGCGGTCACGGCTGAGCTGGCAGGAGAACCCCGGGTGACACAGGCCCCGGGTGCGACCCCGGGACGAGACGAGAGGAGACGACATTCCCCGAGGATGCGGGGGCCGCCCCGACCAGGCCGGCGTCGAGCGCGGGCCAAGGCCGCCTCAGCAGCGCGGCCGGGCCGGGCCGCGCCTTCACACCCCGGCGCACACCCGCCGCCCCGGGGCCTGCCCGCCCCGCGCAGCCTCCTGCGGCCCCGGGGCTCCCCGCCGTGGCCCTCATTCCCTTGGGGGAGGCAGGCGGCCCCCCACCTCCGACTCGGGGGCCGGGGGGGGGACGCCGCCCCTCCGCCTCGGGGGCCGGGGCAAGCCGGCGGGGGAGCGCGCACGCCGCCGGGCCGGGGGACGGCAGGGCCCCGCGGCTCCCCGCCGCCTCAGCCGCCGCCGCGGCGGCTTCTCGGGCAACAGCTACCCCTAGCGGCCGGAGCGCCGCCCCGCGCCCCTCCTCCGCCGCGGGGCAGCGCCCGCCGGCCCGCGCCCACCTGGCACCCCCCCCTCCGCCCCGCTCCCCGCCGCCGCCGCCGGGGCGCGGGCCGCCCGCCGCCAGGAGCGGGGGTGGCGGCGGTCCGGGGCGGCGGCGGCGGCCGCCGGCCGTCCCGCCGCCGCGGCGGGAGGATGCGGGCGCGGCGGTTGCGCGGGTTCGAGCCCCGGGTGCCCCCGCGGCGCCGGGGCGTGTGGCGGGGCGGAGGGCCGTGCCCAGGGGCGAGCGGGCTGGCGGGGCGGGGAGGGGAGGGACGCGGCGCGGGCGGCCCGTCCCTGTCACCTGCGGGCGCTGCCGGGACGGCCCCGGCCCCCGCGGCCGCTGCCGCCGCCGCTCCGGCCCCGCGCTCGCACAAGCCCCTGCGGAGCCGGGCCGGGCCGGGCCGGGCCGGGGGGCGGGCTGCGCCTGTTGCATTGTCCTTGGCGGGGCTGTTTGTGAGCGCCTGCCGCTATCTGCGGCCGGGGACCCCGGCGGTGCCCTATCTCGGACTCTCTGCTGGTGCCTGATAGCGGCTGCTCCCTGCTTCGTTGCACGTCCCTCGCAAGCTCCCGCCGGGGCTCTCTCCCCTTTTGTCTGTGTATTTTTAGGTCATTAGAGTGGAGGGGTAGGTAATCCCCAGGCTCAAGTTCCAGAGGGGCGGGTTCTGGCCGGAGGTGGAGTCACTTTTCATTTAAATCCCTGACTATAAAATGGGCTTAAAGAGAAGCGGGATCTCAGCTGTGCTGCACAGACCCCGGCAAGCAGGGTGCGTGGGGGCCCCCAGGCAGGCAGCGCCCTGCAGCACAAGCCGCTGCGATGCTCCACTCCCTTGGCGTTCACACCTTGCAGCTGCTCACCCAGGCGGCCGCCTGCATCCTCCTCTTCCCCCGCTTCCTGCTCACCGCCGTGATGCTCTGGCTCCTGGATTTTCTGTGCATTAGGAAGAAGATGCTGGTGATGCCCACGGCGGAGGAGGCGGCCGGCGCCAGCGAGGGGCCGCCCCCCGACGACCCCCCGGTCTGCGTGTCCGACTCCAACCGCATGTTCACGCTGGAGTCGCTGAAAGCCGTGTGGCACGGGCAGAAGCTGGACTTCTTCAAGTCGGCGCACGTGGGCTCCTTAGCCCCCAACCCCGAGGTGATCCAGCTGGACGGCCAGAAGAGGCTCCGCATCCTGGACTTCGCCCGCGGCAAGAGACCCCTCATCCTCAACTTCGGCAGCTGCACCTGACCCCCGTTCATGGCCCGCCTGAGGTCCTTCCAGCGCCTGGCCGCGCACTTCGTGGACATTGCTGACTTCCTGCTGGTGTACATCGAAGAAGCACACCCCTCCGACGGCTGGGTCAGCTCGGACGCAGCCTACAACATCCCCAAGCACCAGTGCCTCCAGGACAGGCTGCGGGCAGCTCAGCTGATGAGGGAAGGGGCGCCCGATTGCCCCCTGGCCGTGGACACCATGGACAATGCTTCCAGCGCCGCCTACGGCGCCTACTTCGAGAGGCTCTACATCATCCAGGAGGAGAAGGTGATGTACCAGGGAGGCAGAGGACCAGAGGGCTACAAGATCTCGGAGCTGAGGAGCTGGCTAGACCAGTACAAAACCCGGCTCCAGAGCCCCAGCACGGTGGTCATCCAAGTGTAAAAAGGACCTGGCAAGAAGTGCAGGGGTGGAGAGTCGAGGGGAGGGCAGGAGGAGAGGTGGGGAGGGAGAAGGCGCTGCGACGCGGATGGCAGGAGCTGTCTTCCCCCGGGGACACGCGAAGGAGGCTGCTGTGCGAGCTTTCGAGCAAGATGTGCCATAGTCCTTTCTCTATTCAAATCATGTTGATTTGCCAGCCACGCTCTGTCAATACTGTATTTCCATGTGCGTTTTGTAAATAACTCTTTTTTTTTTTTTTTTTTTGAGAAGCGTTTACTATTTTTTAAGGAGGCTCTCTTCCTACGGGATCTGTTCCCAGCTGCGTGTGTGCGCGGGTGTGTGTCTGAAAAGTTGTGTACAAGTGCTCCGTGCTGCTTAGCAAGTGCTAACTGGGATTTCTAGTATTTCTTTGTGATGACCGATTTTGAAATGGGTTTCTCTAATGCCAGGAAATCGCGTCTGATGTTGTCAAGTACTAGAACTGCCAGTAGCCAGAGCTGAACGGAATGTCCTATTTATGTGTGTGGGGGGGTGGGTTTGTAAGACGTTCGTTCACCTTTTTTTTTTTTAATGAATTTTTTTAAATAATAAAGGTTGAGTAAATACACGTCTAACCTTGACTGTCTCTCTCCATCTTCAGACCGCCTCATTCGCTTTCCCTTTTGCCTACCTCGCAGTACCCTCCCCGCAGCCGAGAAGGGGAAGGCGAAGCGGCAGGCGGCAGAGGATGCGCTGCTGGGGGCTCGGGGGCGGCGAAGCCGCTGCCGCGCCCGGCGACGGGCTCTCGCTCGGCTGCGGCAGGAGCGCGCACCGCCCGCCACCCGGAGGAGAAGGCGGTGGTGGGGTGGGGTGGGGGGGTGGTACTGGGCGTCCCCAAGGGGAAATCCAAACCTCCGGGGCTCTCCTAGAGACCGGCCGGGAGGACTGTCCGCTCCCTCTCTCACCCCGGCCAGCCGCCCCCGGGGCTGAGCCCTGGGAGGGCGAAGGTGCACGGCAGGCCGGCGCCGCGCAAAGCAAGTGAATCCCGGCCAAAAAAACAGGCGGGGGAGAGCCGTGCCGGCCGGCAGAGCCGCCCCGCCGAGGACGCCCCGTCGCGGGCGCGCAGGCGGTGCCGGAGCCCGGCCGGGGCAGCGCGACCCGCACCTGCGGCGAGCGACGGCGGCTGCGGGGCTCGGGCGGGAGGGCAGCGCCCAGCCCGGCGGTGCGAGGCTCACCGTACCCTCCCCGGGGGCCGGCAGCTGCGTTTCAAAGGGTGCGAGGTGCCGGAGCTGCCCCCCCCCCCCGCCCCGGAGCCCGACAGGTGAAGCCGGGCGTGGAGAGCATCCCGCAACCCCCGCAGGAGCTGTGCAAACCCGCCCAGAAACCGCGGGTCTTTAAGCACCTCCCGCGGTGCCTCTGATCGCCTCCTTGTCCTTGACAGCAGCGGGACGAGGCGCCCGGGCTGTTCAGCCCCTGACTAAGTTTTGGAGGGGGGTGCACCGCCCGAGGGTAAGGCAAGCCGGGGACGCCGCTCTCCGCAGCTGGGGGACCGAGTCGCGCCCGCAGCGCTAAGCTAAACCTGCGGAAAGCTGTGTGTAAGGGCGTTACAGCCCCTCTCTTGTCCGTGACAATGTCCCTCTGTCCCCGCAGCCTCCCTGTCCCTCAACGTCCGCCGTTTAGACCAGCCCGCGTAACCGCTCCCGCCGCTACCCCGCAAGGAAAGAGGCACCGGGCGGTCTCTGGCAGCCAAGCCAGCGGCTCCGACCCTGCTCCTCGGTCCCCTGCCCTCGGCGGGAGCGCAGCGCCCCTGGAAAGGGGGCCACTTGGGCTGAGGTGTCGAAAGATGAGGCTCAGGTGCCCGCTTCGGGCTTCCCGACCCGTCTGGCCGGCGCAGCCCTGCTCTGCCGGCCCCTAACACCCTTCAGCGCTTCACCTTTCCGCTGCCCCCCACGAGCGGGCGCCCGGCCGGCCTCCCGCGGCACCGGGCTCGGGGCTGCACCGGCTCCGCCCGCCTCGGACGCCTCCGGTGATGCTGGGGCGGCGGGGCGAGAGGCCGAGGTGGTCTCGCTTCCCCCGGTTGCGGGGTCGGGCGCTAAGCCCAGGGCCCTCGACGAAGCCCCGGGGCGGAGGGGGAACCTCCGCGGCAGCCCCAGCAGGGCGGGCAGCGGCAGGACATCCCCCCCCCCCACCGCTCCTCCCGGCGAGGGGCAGCGCCCGCCCGGGCACGGCAGAAGTGTCAGCGCCCGAGCCGCTCCCGTGCCTCTCGCCTGGTGCACGGGCGCGTCAGCCTCGGCTCCCTCCCCGCCGCCCCACGCGGGACGAGCGAGCGCTTTTCCGCGCTCCCAGGCGCCCGAGCATCAGCGAACGCGGCTGCCTCTCGCCCAGGGCCGCCGACGCCCCCCCCCCCGCCCCGCTCCCTCCGAACGCCGTTCCCCACACGGGAGGAACCGTAGTCATGCTGGCACATCCAAGGAGGAGGGGGGAGGCGGCGAGGCAGGCGCCCACACCGGGCTCCAGAGACCAGGTGAAGGGGCCGCTCCCCTGCCGGGCCCGGCCGGGGGGCGGCCGCGGGGGGGGGCAGCCCGCCCGCCGCCGCTGCCCTGCTGCCCACCGGCGCCCAGCGCAGCCGGGCCCCCGCCGCCCCCCCCTCCCCGGCCGTTCCCAGCCCCACCCGGTTCCTGCCGCGAAAACCAAAGGTAGAGGAGCTCTCGCAAACCCGCGCAGCGGCGGCTCTTCCCTCCGGAGGCCGCCGGGAAGGACTCCCCTCAGGTAGCCTTACGGGAAGGGCGCTGGGTGCCCCCCCCCCCTCCGCCGCCCGCAGCCGCCGGGCGGGGCCGGTCCCACCCCGCGCCCCCCTCTCCTCCGCCCCCCGCTCCCCCGAGCGCAGGCGGCGGCGAAGCCCCGTGCGGAGCCGGGGCACTTGGTAGGGCTAAGGTGGGCTCCCAGAGGGGTGAGAAGGCCGGAGCCGAGGGCGGCCGGCGGGTGTCAGAGCCCCTGCGGCTCCGCGCCCGCCCTGGGAGCCGGCACCGGGTGAGCAGAGGTTGCCCGGGCTGCAGGGGCAGCCGCTATCCACGCCATTACGTGGTTTGGGTTCTCCCCCCCCCCCCCCCAACTTGGTTTTCCTTACTTTACAGTAAAGCCCTTCTTTGCTTTCTCACCTCGTTATCTCTTTTTTTCTTGGCCGCTTTTGGCACGCTTTAGTTGTAATCCGAAGTTACGGGCAACCCCCGGGCACGTCCCCGTCGTCGTCCCCCACCCCCCGGCCCGGCCCCGAGGGCATTTTCCGGTCATACAGACAGAAATGATCACTGTCCTTACTTGGGTTTTAATAGTTACAGAAACAGCCTCGTCTTTACTTTCTCCTACTAGCGGATTTTGGTCAAAGGCTATCGGAGGTCAGGATTTATTTTTTTTTTCCCCCTCTAAATAAGTCAGCTTTCTAAAGCTACATTCCTCCTTTAAACCGAACACAGAGCCCTTATTTATCACTTTCTCTTTAATCAGCAGCCGAAGAAAAAATTGCTGTGAATGCCCGGAATCCCTGAAAGAGATCACACTTTTCCTTTGCACAAATCAAAGTTATCTGCTCCTATTATATCCTCCACTTAAAAAGAATCATAAGCCTCCATCCCACTGAGCTTTCTCTGGGATACTTGTTTAGCACAGATGAGAACAATATGCTTTACATCTAAAGAGCCCAGGTGTCAGAAGCCTCTCCGGCTGATACAGAGTATTGAGAAACGTCCTATCTTTAAAACGCATTTTTACTGCCTTTCCACCTCTGTAGTGCATGAGAAACAGAAGTCAGAGAGCAGCGAAGAGATTTATCAGAGAGACATCTGAGCAGTGATTACGTGTTCTGTCAATAATTAATTGAAATATGTCCTCAGCATAATTACACACAGCCCTCTAGCCGGGAGGGGAAAAGAAAGAAGGAAGTTGTGGTGTGGTCGGAGGGGGATCTCAGGACATGGTTCCAGTCATTAAAAATGTGATGTAACATTGCAATCTGGTGTATTCTGAGGCACAAATGGGGAAACACAAACGAAACCAACTACTAAAATATTATTTGCTTTACAGCAGGGAGACAGCAAAAGCACTTGCTTTCATTAGTTGTTTTCATTCCTACTTTCTGCTGGGGATTTAAAGGTTTCTTATGATGAACAGACCAGAGGTCTTACTCATTTAATCTATAAGCTATGTGTTGTAGGTTTTGTACTGTTCACCACATAGTGACTAAATTTGATGTTTCTGATGTTTGAAATAAAAATTAAAATCACCCTGGAAATTAAAATCAGTCCAGCAAAGCATCATATATCCAACACAAATCTAGAAATGACACATTCAAAGAATCTTGCGAGCAAATTCTTACTCTGACACTAATTTTTCTGTACTTCTTCCAGTCATAAGGGAGATCATCATATCATTATTAATTTATTATTTACTAAGAGCTGTTAGAGTGCTCTTTTGGTATACAAATGCAAGAAAACAAAGGGCTTGATTCAGTTCTCGCACAAGTTTTACACTGGTGTAACTTCAATGACACGGGTGTAGTCACTTCAGAACCACCTGGGTGTAATTATGATCAAAATCTGGGCTATTGCACTTCCTTTGCTTTTCTAATGGTTCAAAACCTCTATTTTTCTACAGCATGCTGCGGAAGACAGACAGCTGTTTGAATACAGAGCTCAAAAATCATTCTCAAGTTCCTCCTCACTGACAGTGCCAGTGTCCTAAAGCCTGCCAGAACTTAGTCACGTCAGCACATTTCCTCGCCGTTCTGCACCCTCCCTACAGCCCGGGAGTTGTAAACCCCATCGATATGTGTTCCCTTCCACTTGTTAAGGCACATCCTCTCGGTGTCTTGAGCTTTAGATCAGGTAGCTTTTCACTTTTAAGCATCCAGCTGCCAAAAGGAATTTGACACCTGCTTCCTTCTTTGCAAATTTCCCTTTTCAGACAAATTCTTGATGATGCCTCTTGAAAGGGGGTTCATTTATGACCTCCGCTTAATTGACTACTCCATGTATTTCTCCACCTCTTGGCCTTCCACCTGCTTCTTCAGAGATTTTGGAAGTGGTATACAGTGGCAAATGCACTAACAATCAATGGCCAAAACCATCTTAACTAGAATGGTAAGCACTATTCAATCCTTCCTGTGTGAAAATACATTACAGTACAAGGTTAAAATCCTTCAGCTAATATGTTTTGTGTAAGAATCCTTCTCAGGGTATAATGCTTGTGCTCACAAAAGTAAGGATCCCTCAGTCCGGTCCATGGAGTTCCTGTGCCCATCAAACTTAGAAGATCAGGCCTATCTGATGTTTCCTCTCTCTTTTCCAAGTTAATAGATCCTTCCTGACTTTTCTGATGGAAGCATTTGCTGCCATTTCCTATCAACTAATAAGTATCCTCCATCTTGAAATGACCTTTAGGACATGGCCAGGTGGGGTAAGGTAGTTCAACCTCCTACACATCGCTCCCCCAGTGCCCAAAATCACCCTGACACAGAGGCAATCCCTGAATGTTGGATAAAGACAACATCTAAGAGCTGCAATTCTTACTGGAGACATTCAAGGATGAATTGGCACATGGACCCTGGCAGAAGGGGATCCCATTATCCATTATAGAGTAATGGCCACTATAATAAATGATAAACAGATTTAAATTTTACTGAAACCCCTACCAATGAGGCTAAGGACCATGGCAAAGCTTTCTATCTCTTCTGTCCATCTTCTTCCTCTCACCTTCTTAGGCTTATAAAGCAACTAGTGCTTGAGCATTCTGCATTTGACCAGACTTTCACAAGGCACCCTGAGTGGGATTTTTAGGGTCATATTTCTATTTGCTTGGTGGGTCTTGCTTTTCCCGCCTAAAGAGTCAGTCAGGATGTACATTCCTTGCAGTAGCCAAAATTCAGTATACTTATTTAAGCACTCCAGGTTACCAGGCACAATTCCTCAAATTATGTGCCAAACTGTGAAATTTAAACAAGGTGCCACAGCACAGAACCTCACTTTAATTATCATAAACTTGAAAAAATTTTGCGTTGAAACATCTTTGAGAGCTTTCTCAGAGCTCATATAACTTCATAAGCATAATTATGCCAAAGACATAGTGCCAAAGACCTGATAGTGGAAATAATTTCTAAGAACAAAAATCATTACATAACCTAAGGATAAATTTTTAAACATACTTTTATGAAAAATTATATTTTATTAAGTTATAAATAAAATCTAAAGGTATATGTTATGACTTTTTAAAATTGTTATAAGGGAAGTGACCCTTATAAAAACTATGGGACTGGGCTGAAGAAATTCTGGAAGTTGCACAATTCAATGCAAGAAAGAAAAAATTTTTAGCTATTTGATCACTTACCATTTGTGATGAAGGACAACCAGGAAAGAATGGGGCGCAAGGCTGCTGTCAACCGGATTTGCAGCACATGGACATAGAGAACATACTGTGCTACTAACACACAGACACATGCACACAATTGCAAACAGAGATCAAAATTAGTCCAAAGTGGTTTTGGAACATTGGAAAGGGAGAGGCAGGGAGTTGTGCATTTTATAGAGTGAAGTATTTATTTCAAAAAGTGATAATTATACAAAAATTTAAGCAAATTACCAAGTTCATTTCTATTTCTTCTCACTCTCAAGTGGAACACATCCGTTGCACGTATGTCAGTGAATAATGAACAGTTCTGGGGAAATGGAAAATATTAGATGGAACTCAGTTGTCTTGTTTCCTCTATTTCATTTTATCTTTTTTTTTCTTTTAACTGTACGTTGCCTTCTCTAGAATGCGTACCACTGGAACGATTATGCTGAGCTTTAGTTTTTTTGATGTTCATGCAGACCTATAGTTTTTTTAGTTAGTGTTTAGCTTCCTGATGTATCTCTGATACTAAATAATCTACCACGACATCAAACTAAGTCAATAGTTCTATCTACCTGATTAGAGCAAAAGTGTGGTAAGCAAAAGCAAGAAAATAATTTATGATACACGGAACCATTCCCCAGAACTGACCTGCAAGATCTCTCCTATTCCCATGAGATGTCTTCACTTGATTCACTCAGCTGAAATAATTCCCAGAAATTATCTATTGGGAGGAACAGAATGGAAGAAAAAAGAGCAGATTGAGAAAGAAATGTCATTGATCTTGCTTTTCATTTTTTTACTGACTGAACTTTAAAGTCTTCAGCTGCATCCTCATGAACACAGAGAGGTGCAGAGAAACTCAGTAGTGATTTACCAGTAACACTGAAACATATTGGTATGTACTATAGAAATACATCTGTGTTTCCTAAAGTTGGATAGGAAGCTATCTAGAGAGATGCGTATTAGCACTTTCTGCAGACGCTGCTGGAAGCTGGAAAGATCTCCCTTGTCTTTTACCATATATTCTGTGTTACTATGAACCCGCTTTGGAATCTTTTGTTTAGTTAATAAATCTAATCCTTAGAAAAGGGACTTGACAAAAAGGGAAGTCACACTTTACAGTTACTGAACATGCCCACTGACTCACAATTCATTTCCAGATCTGCCAAGCTTCTCTTGCTCAACGCAGTGAGACAGTGGTTCCTGGGCCAGAGGATGGGGAAGAAGCCATCGAGCATATAAGGTCTCTTGAGAGAGACGGCAGCACTGCATTACAAATGCATGAGATAAGGCCCAAACGGTGGGACGATGAAAAGAGCGAGCTGGTTGTCTATTTCCCATGCACAGCACTGACAGTTGACAGATATGCCCAGCTAAATATTTTCTGTGAAACCTGGTACTATTTTTAAAGCCAGGTGAGCAATCAGGGCATTCATTGTAATTCCCATATCATTTGTTTTAGACGATGGATGTGTCATCATTGTAAAATGGAATTTGGGTTTTTTTGGAAAAGAAATCAACACTTAAGCCATACTTTTGAGCAAGTCAAAATACACCCAAGGGTATGATTCCTTGTATGCTGCTCTTTTTAATAAGGCCAAGGAAAAGCATCACTGGATGGGATTATAATCAACTGCTGCTTTAATGCAGACAATCAAAGAAGGCTCCTTACTGATGGTTGTAAATTCATCATTAAGGATACCACTCAGAGTCATTTGGCATGACATTTTTTATGCACAGAACAGAAAAGTGCAGTATTAGCTCCTGAGTGATTGGATGAGTTGTACATCCATTAATGGACATATCAGAAAATGTTTCCCAGCTTCAACTTATCTCCTACACAAACTAAGATGCAGATTGTCTTGCTGTTGTTTACTCAAATTTTTGGTGCATTTTTCACTCTAGCCAAATCCTCTTTATTTGAGAACCTAATATCATCATGCATTGTAGATTTTACTGGTGACTCTGAGATCATAACAGTCTGTCTGTGTTCACATATTATGAAATCTACAGGATGACAGGCAATATGAGAGCAAATTAGTTGCACTAATCCTGTAACGGATAAACATTTCTCAGTTCACTGCTTTGGGAAACAAGGCAATTGGTAGATCATAAGCCCAGGAAAGTTGGACAAATTTTTGATTGAATGTTTTATCCACCCAAGTAGCCAGCTCAACCTGGCTAAAATCCATGTGTCATCCACCTGAAAATTGCAAAATTATTCCAACAAGAATTCATTAAAACTTAAAAACATTACAAGTAAAAGCTAAAAAAAAAATATAGTCATATTTTCATAAGACCACCTCTTTCATTTAAGATGGTTCATTTCTAAATATAACTAGATTTAATTTTCCAGAAAAAATACATAAAACAAAAAACTGAAAAGTTTCATTTTCCATTTTGGCCAACTCAAAAATCTAGGTTTTCCTGTTATACAAGTGAAACAAAAGATACATTATTCAAATTCCCTGCTCTGTAGTCTTTCTTCCTGTTCGTAAATTGTTCATGAACTGGTTATGATCTGTTAATCTATTCTTTATCCACACACTTCATTGATCAAATTACATGAACAAATTTCAGCCAAGAACATATCAACTAATTGTTCACTTACGGTATTCATTTAACTGTGATATATGACCATTACTTATACGAATGGTGTCATATCTGCTCCCCTGCTGGATATATGATTTTAATTTTTTTTCAGAGAGGAAGTACCAAGTTACAACATTTCTCAGATGTGAATTTTCAGATGAATAATCATTAAATGTTTAAAAGATACACAAAGTTTCTGTCTAGACAGCAGCATTATCCACCTTTAAGCCATCAACACATTTTCAGCACTCTGAACCAACATATTTTATTTAATCATATGCACAAACTATAGATATAGTTTATAGGAGAGACTAGATAAGAAGAATGCTCTTAAAAAAAAAAAAAAGGCCTGATTTCAGTACTTAGGCGTCCAATATAAAAAATATATTTTTCCCCTGTAAGTAACAGTGAGAATGCAATCATACCTCAGCTAGTATACAGCTCAGATAGTTAGGACGCTCACTTAAAGGATGAGGTTCTGGTAAAAGCCCAGCTCATGTTCATGGATCTGAACCTGGAATTTCCATATCCCTGCCAATGTCATAGCCTGTGAAATTCTCAAACCATCTCCTTGGAACTTTAGAGGAATAGGTATTGATCAGCACTTGTGGGGGATGGTGGGAGAAAGACTGCCCACTTTCCTAGCAAAGGTACTTATTTAGAATATAAAACAGGTACGTCACAGTATCAAGCAAAGTATCAGGTGCATGCCATAACTGTGAGGCTACTGTTTAATTCCAGATAATTGTCACTCTTTATTTTATTCTGACCAGAAAGTCTATTCAGACTTGAGAAACCTTCACAATGAAAATTTACTTTTAGCCAGTACATTCCCTTATAAAATAGTGAATTTACCAGAAATTTACTCCCCCTCCCGCCAAAAAAAAGTTTCATTCAAAAGTTTCAGGCCAGCTCTAGGATGGACTTTCAGAGTTGTATGTAACTGCTTTCATTGTCTGATTGGTCAACATGTTTATATATCTTCCCCTGCTGTGCATATGACCAAGCATTGTGTAGGCAGGCATGCTGGCCAATAAAATCTCAAAAAGCAGTAAACATTCCCATCAGTGCAAGCAACAGTTCTCAGTATAAATAATTGTCTTGTCATCTCTCCCCAGGCTCATTCTCTTTCCTTTCTTTCTCTCTCGCCTGCATTTCCTCAGAGATATTCTTTCTCCATCAACATAGCCTCGTGTTACTTCTCTGCAGCTCTGCTGCCCTCCATTCTAAAATCTGGCATTACAGTGAAACTTCCAAGAATTCCATTCTCTGAAGCATTATGAGTCACACTGTAGTCTTCAGCAATATTTTTAAAACACGAATGTTTTTTTAATCACTCTTGAGACCCACAGAAGAAAGTAAGGATATTATCTTGCTAACTTACAGTCGTGGTTGTTTTTTCTATTGCCACCCACACTCTCTCATCTTTCTCCAGATACTCTGTTCCAGTCTCTCAATAGTGCAGGCATATGGTATTCAAGCATGCCAGAGTCTGACTTCAAGTTTTAGTCATTTTTCTTCCTGTAAAAAGGATGGAGGGACATTAAGCCTATGACCATTTGAGAGCTTTCTTTATGTAAGCGTTTTATTAGGGTTTATACTTTAAAAAAAAAACTAACAGAGAAACATCAGGTCTGAGCCATAATTCCTCATATCTGAATACCAGCAATGACATGTGTCTGGTGTGTCAGAGGCAGCACAGAATTCATTGGTGCAACAGTGAACATCGGAAGGCAAGAATTCCTGCCTGCTCCTTGCAGGGATTTCTAAAAAAACCTTTTAACAGAGGAGCTGGTTATCTCTAGGAGATGTAGTTCTAGATACTGTCCCTGATAATAAAAATATAAATCTTTATTCTACTATTTGAAGAGCTTTCCATTTTAACGAGAAAAAAAAGAAACATTACTAAGCTATGGTAAAGTTATCAGTTCATTTTCATTCTATGTTTCAATGCTTTCTCCTTTTTCTTGTGCATGAGGGATGAGGCAGCTTGTATTACAAAAGAGTTATTTGCAGCTTAGGACAGAAGTTCCACAAATTGCTGTTATCTGCCCTGCAGATGCTCATGTGACACGCTGAATAAATATACCTCAAGGTAAGCACATAACACTGGACAATGGGCATTCAATAAAGAAGATCCCTAAAGACAACAGTTATCTGAGCTCCTGTAGAGATCAGCTTCTTGCATGAAGCATTCGAGAATGACTGGTTGCCCCATGATAGTCTTTAGAAAAAGCTGCTAGGAAATAAGAGGATGAAGAGACCTAGATTTCAAATTACCAGCTGATCATACGAAGAAAGTACATTCTTAGGTCTGAAAAGTTACTGAAAAATGGTCAGTGAGCTTGCCTGTGCAAGAGATGGTTGAGAGAACTGTGAAAATAAACACATCATTGAGAAATGGAGGTAGGATGAGTGAGATTTGCTTAAGAAAAGGCGAGAACAGTGTTAAGCGAAATAGAAAAGAATCCATATTAAATAGTAGCATTAATGCAGTAAGCCAGGAAGCTACGAGTGATCAAGACTCCCCAAGAATTAAAGTTACGTGAGAGATTTTATACACACACATGCCTATATTTATTTGTCTACACAAAATAAAGCACAATCATACTGAAACCGCTCATTTTACATCCAGCTTATATAGGGCTTTTCTGTCTCGCTGCCTCATACCCAGACATGTGGAAAAGCAATAAACTTGCCTTTCATTTTAGTAGGATTTTGCTCCTACTCTATGTATCTTTAAGAAATCTTAGCCTATTTTTTTACTTGATTGTACCAATCCTAAGCTTTTGGAGGATGCTGTAACTACCAGGCCAAGATGTTTAAAAATTGCTTTACTCACTGTGGGTTTTTTAAGATTAAAAAGAAAAAGATCATTTTCTAGGAAGTAGGGCCAAAATATTAGCACAGTTGCCTAATGTTAAGCTTTTCAATCCATATTTAGTCTCCCTAGTGTCAGTAAAGTCGTTATACCTCAGTGACAGATACCCACAAAGCTCAGTGAATGGCTGTGAGATACAACCTGGCTAAACACCAAACTATTTATAAACTCATTGTCATTATAGATTCAGGAGCCCATTTAAATACAGACAACCGGTTTTGAACATTTGTCATAAGACTGTAGCAGTGATGGGCTAGGATGTTTGGTAACTGCTGCTGTCATTGATCAGCTGTAGAGATTTCAATTTTTCACTTAAGCTCTCATTACCAAAAGAGCACCTCTTTAAGTCCCTTCTGTTTCATTATTTTGCACTACTTCTAAGAAAAAGAATATCGCCATCTTCTCTGAACCCCTATCACTGATTTTGTGCCTTGGATGGAACAGGATGCAAGGGACACTACAAACAACATCAGGTTTAGCAAAGAGAACATCATCAAAGATCAATAGCTAAAGTTTCTGGATTACTCTGAATCATTCTCCTGAGTAGCCTTCGCACTACCTTTTACTGGCTTTTCAGGAATAATTAGAAACAGGTGACAGTTGCACCATTTCTGTAAGTTTAAAGCAAGCTGAAAATCAGACTTGAGTTGCTACATTTTCAACAGCAGAAAATGTCAACAGCACAGGCAATTTTCATCTGAATTTACGCACACATTTTTCAGTGCTTCACGGAAAGAAAAGCCAGTTGACACAATAGGGAAATCTAGTACATACGAAGTATGAAGCTCTGAAAATTAAGACTGTTGTGAAATTTAGAAACGTGATATTGATGTGAATGTGCATGTCTCTAAAACAAACTCTTCTGTTGTAGATCTCAGATTTGTATATGCCAGACATAGCTGAATAAAAGCCAAAGCCTAGATTAATCCTCTTTCTATAAAAGTTGCCTACATATGTATCTGAAAATCAAAACACAGAAAACAGTATCAGAGAGCTCATAAAGAAAATAATATTTAATTACTTACAGGTTAATACCTAATTAATGCAGGTTCAGGAACCGACTCACCTTGAAGGACTTCTTGTTTTGTTTTTTTCTTGCACAAAATATACTTACAGAATTTGGTTTTCTTTTTAAGCATTCTTTAACGAACTCCCCAATACTAATGATTTAGTCACAGAAGTAAGTGTTATTTTGTTCACTCTTACCTTCTTTTTCTATAAAATGTCCCCTCAATATCATTTATGAAAAAAGGCAAAATAATATTTGGGGTAATCAATGAATAAGCATGCAAATAATTTAGAAGACAAAGACTGCATATTATAACAAGCTTAACCTAGCACGGCAATATAATGGGAGTTACAGCTGTGAGATTTTAACTGGGGAAGAATCGATGAAGATTTGCAGATGGAAGTCATGTCTCAAAAATGTATTAGGCTTGTCTAAAGGAACATGTGGATAAGATGACCTGGTAACTGTAGTGTTGCAATTCTATACTTGGATACTTGGGTGCATACAACTTGGATTTCCATAAAGCTTGGGAAAATTCACAAGCTTTTAAAAGTGTGAAGCTACCATGGCACAAGAGGAACGGCCCTCTTCTGCATTATTAGCTTTTTCCAAGTTAGGAAAGCAAAGAATGAACTAATGGTCAATTTTCAGAAGGGAAGAAGGTTACTCGCAAGGTGTTATAAGGTCTCTGCTGGTATCTGTGCTCTTCAGCAGACTCATGAGTAATCTCAAATTCAGAGTAAACAGAAACTTTATACATTCTGCCAATGATATGAAATTACTCAGGATAGTCAAAACTGAAGTTTTTTGAGGCAAAGTATAGAAGCATCTCACAGTACCAAATGACTAGCTGGTAAAGTAACAGATGAAATTAAATGACATTTCTAAGTTGGAAAAAAAGGTGTGTACACATTTTTGCACATAATGGCTGCCTGATGTAACTCTGGACAACAAAGTCTACAGAGATTTTAATGATTTAATGAAATGAATTCTTTTAATTAGTTCATATCAGTGATTCAGAGTATCCCTGATAGTGCCTTTTAATTTCATTGAAAGTTGGTGGCATTTAGCCTACCACAGTATTTTTTTATAATGCCATTTGGGGATTGAGCTTCTCTGTCTTTACAGTGCTTAATAAATATGAATTAATTATCCTAACACTCTATGAGGTCAATAAACTATATAACTCTTCTCTCACATGGGAAGAAAACTGAGTTATTTCAGTTAAATGATTTGCACAAAGTGATAAAAATGTTGAGCAACTCTCCACTAGAAAACTGTCATTTCCATTGAATCCCTTCCTAAAAGAAATCAAATTTAATTTAAGCTTTTCTTGACAAAGTGGAAAACACTTCTAAAATGTAGATATATTTCAGTCAGACATTTCTGGAAAAGAAAGGTTCAAATATTCACTTTACAATATTTTATATTTTAAAAATTACGTTTAATGAGTATCTGTATTTTAGCCAAACACTGCAATTCAAATGACCCAAAGTAGTATTAATTTGAATCCTTTTTTACTGAAGATGTTCAACAATTTGTCTTTTTGTTCCCCCTTGGGATGACTTTCTTTTACAAAGTCTCAATTTTTTTTTCGAAAGGAACAGAAAAGTTAATTCCCTGACCAGATCTGCTTGTCCATTACATGCCATGCGTGACAACACTGCAAGAACTACCTCTGAGGAATTCTTAATATCTTCTGTGTAGAAACAACATATGTCTAGTAGTATCTCTTCACAGATGAATTTTTCAGGGTAGACTAGGTCCCTGTTGATTAACATTCCCTGAAGCATCCTATGAGAGGTTTGTATGTGTGTAGGGGATACCGAAACAAAATGGAAGTGTCCTGTCCCAGACATACCTAGGCTGAAACTAAAGATTATACTGGAAGATGAGAAAAATACTGCAAAAAATTACCTAATTGTAATAGAGGAATTGGTATCAATTTTAAAGTCTGTGGTAGTAACAGCACCGAACCATGATCTGAAACGATGGGCTTCACCTGCTCAGTCAATCTATAATTCTACATATAGCCCAACTAAGGCTCTATGCGTATGAATAGATTGCATTAGGTAACTACCTGTGCCTTTTTAGACTTATTCAGCTGCTGGTCTTTACCCTTGCAGGCCCTCTGTTAAGTATGAAATCAAAATGTGTTAAAATAACCCCATGCACCAATAAATACTGGGAGAGGACCAACTGGAGAGCAGCTGTGCAGAAAAGAACCTGGAGGTCCTGGTGGACACCAAGTTGAACATGAGCCAGCAACATGCGCCCTTGCTGTGAAAAAGGCCAAAGTTATCTTGGGCTACATTAGGAAGAATGTGGTGAGCAGGTCAAAGAATGTGATTCTTCCCTTTTACTCAGCACTGGTGCAGCCACACCTGGAGCGTTGTGTCCACTTCTGGGCTCCCCAGTACAAGTGAGATACAGAGCTACTGGTGTAGCAAAGGGCCACTAAAATGATTAAGGCACTAGAGCACCTCACACGAGGAAAGGCTCAGAGACCTGGGACTGTTCAGCCTGGAGAAGAGAAGGTTCAGGGGGATATCCTCAGTGTATATAAATACTTGAAGGGAAGGTGTACAGAAGATGGAGCCAGGCTCTTTTCAGTGGTGCCCAGTAACAGGACAAGAGGCAGTGGGCGCAAATGAAAACATGGGAGTTTCCATCTGAACATCAGGAAACACTTTTTTACTGTGAGGGTGACAGAGCACTGGCATAGGTTGCCCAGGGAGATTGTGGAATCTCCATCCATGGAGATATTCGAAAGCCGTCTGGACATGGTCCTGGGCAACTGGCTGTAGGTGGCCCTGCTTGAGCAGGGGGGTTGGACCAGATGACCTCCAGAGACCCCTTCCAACCCCAACCATTCTGTGATCTGTGATTCTGTGAAATATTACTCAAATTGATAAAAGATTAAAGAGGGAAAATGAAAGAATAGAGGAGTAATTTTTTAAATGTAGTCTTTAACAAGAAAACTAAGGAAAAGATGCCTGAGCAACTAGAGCAGCAGAATCTTTCTGGTACATTTATTTATAACAAGTACTTAATAAAACAGCTAGAAAAAATATAAACCAGAAGGAGGACATATGCATCCCCAGATCATAAAGGAATTAGCTAGTTAATTTATGAACCGCTGACAATTAAATTGGTATGCCAAGAGGAGCAGGTACTGAGAAATGGAAATTTTTGAAGGAAGAAATATGGATTAACACTTTTCCTATGGAAGTCCAAGGAATTCTAGCACTTACTTTCCAGTATCTCTCACTTCTCTTTTCAGAAAAATAATTGAATAAATGTTATTAGAAAAAAAAAAGTATGAACCGAGAGAGACCAAGAGCATACTAGAACCATAAGCAACAGAAAACATGAATAGGATCAAAAGATCACAGGATAATTCAGGTTGGAAAGTATCTCTGGAGTTCATCTAGTCCAGCCTCCTGCTCAAAGCAGGGTCAGCTATGAGATCTGACCAACTTACTCACATGCAGTGTGGTCTTGAAAACCTTCAAGGACTGCACAACTTTGAGCAATCTGTTCCAATGCTTCGCTGCCCTCACTGTGAAAAAGTTTTTTTTTATATCCAGTCTGAATTTGTCTTGTTTCAACTTCTGCCCGTTATTTCTTGTCCTCCCATGATGCAGCACTGTGAATAGCCTGGCTCCATCCTCTTGGTGACCTCCTACTATAAGGTCCCCAAAAGCCATACCTTCTTCAGGTTGAACAAGCCTCAGCTTCTCCTCCTAAGGCAAATCCTTCAACCCCCTGACCATCTGGGTGGCCCTCCACTAAACTCACTCCAGTTTTAAATTTAAATGACAAATCCTGGGTAAGATATATAGCACACTCACTTCAGAGATAACCATATTGTAGTGATGAATAGTCTTTACAGGTACCAACTTTGTAGAATAGTTTGGAATCCTTCATCTTGGAGAACCGATACATAAAAGACCGAATTTGAAAAGATCTCCCTATTGAGGAACAAATATAAAGTTTTGCTTAACTTTTCTTGATACCAAAGTCCCACTTAGACAATTACATTTAAAAACTACTTGCATTTCTTAACAAGGATAGACTTGAGCACATGTTAAAGCGCTTTCCTGGATCTGGGCAAAAGTTATTATATGTAGAATACAACCTGTAACTGGACTTTATATCTGATTACAGTGCCTTTCAAAACTTTACCCACAGACGATTCACATTTTCCCAGACACTGAAAAAACCTTGTGAACTGCAAAGTAATTAAAAGACTGAAACAAAAGGTAATGGAATAACATATATCAAGTCTGGAAAGAGGTGGTAGTGGACACAACAGAGTTCACTCAGTATTACTTAAGATTTCCATTAGCTATCCATGGTGACAGAAAACAGCACTTACATTTGTAAACTATATTGTACCATTATGAATGCTAGTGAAAAGAGTGAAATACAAAGCAAAGGAGTCTGAAAATATCAGACTACGGAAGCCAATACTGCTTGCCTTCCTTACACAAAATTCCCATTGAAACAATAAGGTGTGCAGAATTTGGCTCCTGGATATAGGAAATAAAGGATCAAATCCAAAGCCCACTGAAGTCAATAGGAGACATTCTTCTGACCTCAATGGGCTTTGGATATCACCCAAAATGAGATTCATTCTGGAAAAACGCAAGCTGAAGGAAATAATCATTCAAAAAGTATCTGGGAAAGAGATGTTTGGAAAACCTGGAAATCAAAGAATACCTAGGAGACTTTGTGTAATATATGATACGTGACAAGAGCTTATGAACACTGTTACAAGATTGTACCTTTTCTAAAAGCTTATTAGTCTAGAAATGAAGACAGAATGTAAGAGAGAAGAAAACAACCCATTCCATCCAGTTAGGGAGCAGAAGTCACAGGGATATCACATCACAGTGCAGGCAGGTTGTTTTGTATGGAATTTACAATATGCCAAGCATCAGATAAAAACACAGCACTAAAGGTAATTGTCCCATTTGAGAAATCACTAATTTCTCAGCTCTTCTCCCAGATACAAGTCTGCTCGTATCTACAAAGATGAAATGCACAAAAAGTTTGCATATAGAAATTTATGGTCAGACTTCAATATGAGGCAAGTGTCACATTTGTGGTTTGGTCCCTTTCCATTATAGTGATGAAGGTCAACAGAGCCTTTTAAGATTCCATCTTTCGCACTATACATGAATATCTTGTGCTAAACAAAGGATGTCCTTCTTCCTCTTTGGTGGAAGGACACTCACTTTCATTCTCCTATATACCTTGCTGCTGTCAGGTGGAGAAAATTTCAAAGAATGTACATACATGTCAGTAAAATGAAGGTCTGACCTTATTCTCAAGATCAAATGGACTCAGCATGTGCACTGTAAACTCTCAAGCTACCTATCCTCAGCAATTACTTTCCTACAATCTCATTGCTGAGAACTGGATAAGGACATCTGTATGCACCTGCTATGTAGCAGAAAAATATAAAACAATGATAAAGGTAGTTTCCCCCCACCTAGTCTTCTGCCAACAGAAGCACCTATCCTGTCTCCATTTATTGAGCGAAAGAAGCTAAGAATGGTTTGCATAAAGAATAAACTGATTGTATTGAAAAGCTATGGCAGCCTGACTAACCCACCTACTACAGTTCAGAATGGCTTGGTCCTTCTCTGCTGTCACTACTGTTGCTGCTGAGGAGAGGAAAACTTTATTCCTCACAACCCCATCGCCCCTCAAAAAAACCAAAACCCAAACTCCAACACCAACCATGTGTGGCTCAACAAGTAAGATTCATTAGGCTCTGCAATTTCCTGCCTCATTGGTCCAGACCATCTCCATGTATTTTTTGCTTGTAAGACACAGATAAGAAAAGGGTGAAGACAACCAGACATCCCCGAGTAAATGTTTTTGAATCAATAATTGTAAGATGATTACGATAAAGACGATAAAGCTCCAGTTCATTCTAGAATGTCTTTAGGTTCGTACACTGTAGATTATATGCTATTTAGTACCATAATTTCTGGTTTAAAATATTTCTATTCTTAGATTTTAAAACAAGAATAACTTTTTTTTTTTTTTTAATTGTCTAGCTGGCCCTTCACAGAAAATGTTGGAAAACATTTTCTTTTGAAACATTCATGCTTATGCTTCATATATTTTTGGACCACTTCACATTTAAAGTTCATTGGCTTTTGCTAGAAAATCAGGTCTCAACATGACTGTAATTCTTTCAGTGAGCTCAATTCTGTGAAATCCTGAGCATTAACTTCTACTGACCAATTCTTAGGCTTTCTCTGGATCTGATCTTTTGTGACATCATAAAAATTTAAATGGAATGAAGTCACAAACAAAGGATTAAATCACATAAGTAGGAAGAAAAAGGAGCACATGGATTTTAAAACACAAACTTGTAAAGAAAATTCCTCAACAATACAAATGGGAAAAGGGAAATTGTGGATAACATAATACACAAGAGAACACTTCTGAGTAGAGTGATTTGCAAAATCTTCTTATAAAGCTTCAGTAGATTTTTTAGAAAGTAGACCCCCATGCTCTTACTCTAAATCCTCCTTGACTTTATAACAGTGATATTGGAAAAATCAAATCTCTTGCCTGAAAGCTTTAGTTTCAATTAACAAGGATGTTAAGCATTTTTTTTTCAGATACATGAAAAGAGTGACAGGATTATAGACCACCATAAATTGTTGGTATTTTAAGAATCTGACAGGCTCAGCACCATGTGCCATTCTAGCCTCTCTGTGTATCCTTTGTGGTTAAAACTCTTAAGCACTTTAAATTCTTTTGGTCAGTATTTTTTTCCTTTTAGGGCAGACAACTAGAAGCACATTCCAAGTAACCATTTATGGTGTACAGAAAATTATAAGATACTAAAATCACCTCTTTGAAGGTGTTTCCAGGCTTTGGATAGTAAAACAAATATTTTATTTATAAAAAAACAAAGTTGTTGTTTTAAATCTAGAATATAATTATCTATGTTCCAATTCAAATGAAAGACAGTAACAGCATGAAGACACAGCAAAACAATACATGTCAAATCCTAGAGCCTTTACTTGGACAAATCTCCCATCAAGCTTTGGTGGCAGCTTTGCCTCATGAAATATGGCTGAGCCAGACCTGAAATAAGCAAAAATTTAACAAGCCCCACCAGTGGAATCAGCTATGAAACAACAAATGAAATATTTATTTTTGGTGTCTGAAAAATAATGACAATCTGGTGAACTATCAATACAAAAGTAGAAGTCCACTAAAACAGAATCATTCTATGATTTGAAAAATTTGTTCGCATGTTTTTTCCAGCCTGTATCAAACATTCCAGAAAGTCCTCTGCTTCTTCAAATATCTTTTTGGTCCTCTATTGTATCTGGATAGATGAGCCTGAGGACTCCTGCTTTAGTGGACTTCTACATTTGTACTGATAATTCACCAAATTGTCATTATTTTTCAGACACCAAAACTAAATGTTCCATTTGTTGTTTCATAGCTGATTCCACTGGTGGAACTTGTTAAATTTTTGCTTATATCAGGTCTGGCTCAGCCTCATTTATCCAGATACAGAGTCCTCAGAAGCATTTAGCCAGAATACAATAGAGGACCAAAAAGATGTTTCAAGAAGCAGATGACTTTCCAGAATATTTGATACAGGCTGGAAGAAATATGCAAACAAATTTTTCAAATCATCGAGCTTTGGCAAACAAAATTGACTGTCGCTTTGCATAACTTCAATTATAAATGGCTCAGTCCTCTCACGTTTCTTCTTTTCCAATGCATAACACAAAACTGTGGACTGGTCCTGTGCAGGAGACATGTCTGGGTGCTGGGGCTTACGGTGGAGAAGAGGCCAGCATTTCTGTGAGGCAGCCAGGAAACACACTCCAGATTCCTCGGAGCCTGACACCTCCGTAAGAACTGGTGGACAGGGAGCCCATCAGACTGTCCCGCTTGACAGACCAGCGCACTGGGAGGCAGGGGACAAGAGGAGCTGCCAACCACCTGCAGCTGGTTTATCAGGTCATGGGGGGGAGAACGATTCTGGCGCTGTGCTAGGAAAGTATGTAAGACATACCCCTGTCTGTGGGGGTGCGTTGATGCAGGAGCCAAATCTATGAGTCTCACACTCGGTGCACGAAAACTTAACAGCTCAGATGGATGGGTAAAATCTGTATCTGTGTAGAAACTGCATGGGATGTAAGCTTTGCAGTTCTGCACAGGAATCTGGTTCTGCTCTGTACCATCTGTGCACCAATTGTGTGGATTGTTTGTTGAGCTTTGTTTGTTTGTTTGTTTCATTGGGGAAAGATATAGAAGCCAGTAAAAAGAATGCACTTCAGGTCAGTTTAACTCTTGAGCTATTCTTTTTTGCCCTCGCCACTGTTAATTATAGGTTCAAATTTCCTACAAGAGTTAAAAAGAAGATTCATACCTAATTGCTATTTTCTGCAATTTATTTAATTTCAAAGACAACGATTTAATTTCAAAGTTTGTTCACATTACTGAGAGTAGTGGAGAAAACCTGGAAATACAAAAAAGGTAAGATTCAAGGCCTGATTTTCAATGTTAGATCCTTGCAGCTGACAGTACATTTGTATGTGCATGTAATTGACGTAGTTTGTTTGAAATCTAATGACCATGTGATAGTACATACATGGCAGATCCAGACCTTGAAGTGGATGCTCCCATTATATTTGTGCTAATACCGCTAATACCATATACATACAAATTAGACTGAACAGTTTTTAGCAACAAGTAAATGCAACAAGATAAAGTAATGTAAGTTTATACATACACTAAACATCTATATAAATATGCACATTCTATGCGCATCTAATAAACACATTTCAGTCTATGCGCATCTAATAAACATATTTCAGAAGAAGATTTAAAATCTTGACGTCCACAGGCCCTCCAAACATGCTGTGGCACTCCCAGAGTGAAATCTGAGACTATTAAAAACAAATGGGAGCCTTGCTTAATCAGGTCTGTGCAAACTGAAGAAGCCCAGAGGGGCACCCAAGAGAATCCTTGATGAAAATCAAGATTATAATTACATCAAGGTGAAAAAAGACATTGCTCCTATCTGCTTCTCCAGAAGCTTCTCTAGACTTACAGGAAACACAGCACCTTATGCTCTCAATCAACAGAAAGCAGCAGTGGAAGAGATGGACTAAGAATTGCATAAACATTGGTAAATGTCTTACAGGAATGTTTTTTAAAATCTTGATGTTCTTTTTTGGCTTCTGGGGTTTTGGCAGGAACTCCAGTCTCTAGGCCCATTTCTGTGTACACACTTTAATGATGGGCTTGATTAAGAGACAGTAATTCCCCAGAGGTTTAGCTATCTTATTTATTGACACGAACATGGGTACAACGCCAAAATCAAATGGTTATGTCCCAAACCAATGGAAAATCACAGATGCAAAACCATGATGGATTCTTCATTTTTCAGGCTTCATGTATTTCTACTGTTTTCCACTGTATATAAGCTTTATAGCCTAACCAACACCCAACCTGGCCTTGGAAGAGATTACCTTCCGCCAAACAACAAGCAGTAGCAAAAACATCAGCCTACATCTGCCCATGAGGGAATTACATTGAGGTCCAGTTATATTTGTCCCAGTGAGTCTGCCTGCCAAGTGAGCCAGTTTCCCTCAAATGAGGATTTAAAGGAAGAACACAGATGTTGGCTCTGGGATAAGCTAAGACACGACTGCTAAGGAAAATTCTAGACAATGAACTGTGTTACTGGGTAGTTCAGGAGTCAATCTCAAAGGAAAACAAGGCAATGAGTTTATAAAAATGAACTTGCTGTCCAACCTTCTCCTACACAGGATTCCAAATTTCCAGTGAGGTCAATAGGATTTGCAGGCACATAATATATCTCAGGACAGGACTTTGTATTCAAAACTCACCTTATCTTGATGAGGTGCAACCATTTCTGGAATGACACTTAGAACTGTTTAATAACGATAGGGCACAAAATGAAGCTAGCCAGCAAAGCAGAATGTGGGCAGGGCAGCGTGCTTAGCATTTATAAAAAGGACTCAGGAATCATCACTGATCACAAATTCCGTATCTCCATAAGATTACTTAAAGACACAAAAAATTATATTCAGGAATAGAACCAAGGTTCTGATTTACATAACTGAAAGGCAATATGAAGAGAACATCCTTGCCATCCCCTGTACTAAACTAATGGCACTGAACTTCAGACTAATTGATCATTTTCTTCTTCCTCTCCCCAGCAGGCTCAGGGAGAAGAACTCTCTCCTATGGCTCTGCACTCCCAAGAAAGTTCAGTCTCCTGAAGCCTTCTCTCTTGCAGGAGAAAGTAGAGATGCTCCACAGCCTGTAGCTCTACCATATATTCTTTTACTGGAATAAGAAATGTTTCTAGATCAACAACTTAAGAAGCCAATGGAGCATCTGTGTGCCAACATTAAAGTTTCTTTTCATCTGTGAGAATTCCACGCTTTCTAAAAGCCTTGCCTTCTCATAGGAAGGTGGCCAAAATCTCACAGAGATATGAGTTTGTGGCAGAAATCTACAAGTTTTGATCACTAATTACATTATTTCTGCTTTTGAATATATCTCAGTGTACACGTGTACATTATTCTGTATGGTTTTGTTTCTGTTTTATTATTTTCTTTGGTTTGACTTCAATCTGACTTTCAGTTTAGTATGAAATTGTGAATATTTTATTTTTCATCCTTTTTTAATGTTGTGGTTGTTCTCATTCTGGTATTTAGTGACCTTCCCCTTTACTGATTCCTTTTTATTTCCTTAAGGCAACGAGTCATTCTTGTGGTGCTGTATGCAGATGGGGAAAGCTGACAGCAAAATTTTTGATGCACGCGCAATAGAAGTCCTCTTACCACCCACTCAGGTTTGTAAAAGGTAACTCTAGGTGGTATTTCTACATACAGTGGTACATTTTATCCACAGAGGTAATTGTAAAGCCTTAATTTGTCTCAGTTACTTATATATATATTATATGCATAGATATTTCTCACATAACATGATAATGTAACAAGTACGTATGCATATTATACATATGAATATGAGCGCACACATAACATTTTCCAGTATTCCAAATAGCACAAAGAAATCTTAAACAACCTGGTACCTGCAAACACTATTATATGAACAGAACAAAATGTAGTTGTCAACCAATTAAAAACATTCATGTACGAGGAACATATTTGTGTTTTATTGGATTTTTTTACTTAATTTTAAAAAGATTTTTAGACTATGATATATAATATTTCTCATGTAATAATATTTTCATCAAATCTATCTATATGAAATCTGATCATTCGTTTCCTGTGCTAGAAACCCAACAGTGTAATAATCTTAAAGAACCAAATAGTGAAATGAACTAGATACAGAAAGCCCTCACAGTCCAGTTTCATTAATATGACAAACTGCAAAACCCCAAACCCAAATATTGAATCTGATAAATATAAATTATGTTGTAGTTAGAGTAACTGTCATACAAAACACACTGACATCTTTAGGAAAACAAATGTCTCACAACTTACACAGAAGGTCATCAAACTGATAATCTAGTACAGCAGAGAAAAAAGCTGAAAAAATGTATAAACTGTGTAAAGGTTACTGATGGTGCAATGAATCTTTGAATATTGTGTTCAACTCATCTTCAAAAGATGTTTAGCTAAAAGAGAAAGGTGTCAAAGACAGGTAATGAAAATGTGGTTAAAGGCACAATATGACCCTATTATAAGAAGAGACTGAAATGATTAAGTGCTAATGTGACACAGGCATCAGATAATGAAATTTTGGCAGTAAGTGCCAAGAACAGTTACGCTGGCAGTGGTGTTTGACAAGAATTCTCAGCAAAGAAACACATAAAGGAAGCCTCATATTTCTGATCACTACTGTAAATGTAACAAAGAAAGAAAATGGAGGGGCTCAGTCATAACCTTCAACAGCCTGCCAAAGTAAACAAGAAGGCATTTGATTTTCAGCCAATAAAGACGAAGTGAAAAATGAAAGTGGGAAAGCTCTGGGTAGAGCTTTTTCTGGTAGAGACAGACAGACAGATGTGCATGATACTTTATTTATTGCTTTTTAACAATATAAATGATTGGAGAAAATTGAAGTGGTTTTTTTTAATTAAAAATTAAAAAGTATTAGTCCTTCAGACATGTGCTTAAGATGTTTAAACAAGGTACAGAGAACTTTGGAAAAATGGAAATTCAGTTGGAAAAATGCACTTTGCGTTATCAATGCTGTTTCCTGTGGAAGCTGAACTCAACTGTGGGATTACCCTTCCAAATGCATTACCAGACTACCTAGGATAGATTCTTTGCCAAGAGGCTATGGGACACCACTGATGGATAAGAGTCAGCAAGGCAGAGATATGAAATATTTCTGGAATTAACCCCTTGTACCTGCCGTGCCAACAGCAGGATATAAAACAGCAAAGTAATAAATTCTGCAGAACACTTTTTAACATATTTCATGTGACGTTAATTAATATTTGCCACAGATATTTGATAAAAGTAATTGCAGTTTCCACTATGGTCATCACACAACTTCCTCAAATAATTTTCAAAGTTAGCCATCACGCTGCTTCTGTATACGCATAAATGATCAGTGTTTCCTCCAGCTCTGGAAGTGGATATGGCAGTCACATCACTGCATGCAAATTACACTTGTTCTGAAATCAGAAGTTAAGCCAACCAGCAGTAGTTTGATGCTGGAAAGACAACTTTTCTAAAATAATCCACCATTTCAGCAGCAGAAGTCAACAGTCCCTAACCCAACAAGACTGTACTACATTGTATAGCAGGAGAGACACACTGACCTTTCAGATTCAGCCTGCTGCTATCTGTCTGTTTGTCCATCTCTTTCTGTTTCCTGCCTGCTTTTTTTCCTCCTAAGTAGGTATTTAATGATTTCTTTGATTTCCCTTACTGGTGGAAAGTTGGGAAGATGATTGATTGTTGTTAGAAGTGTTAACGCTAGCAGCAATCATTTTCCATTGTTTTAGAAAAAATATGGTCCATAGGTAATTGTCTTAATAAATTCTTGATACACTGTTTGACACCATGACAGATCATTGACTGCAAATACTCCCAGACTTTTTGTCTCCCAGGCAAGGATGAAGCTTAACACATTACTTCATGTCAAAATTGAAAGGTGGAAAACTAAAAGATGCAGAGTGAATGGAAAACTATTGCAAGACTGTCTTACATTCTTCACAGTAGTCAGTATCATATCAAATAACACATGCTTATCAAGATATTTTCTGTATCTTTCCATTACGTTGATATATCCGTATGTCCTATGAAATGACCTAAGAAAGCAGGAGCCACTGAATAATAAGCAAAGCCAAGCTGAAGATGTTATGGAAAGAAAACACTTAAATAAGCAATGTTCACCACTAGAGAATCTAGAGAAAGAACGAGAAATGGTGACCATCAGAAGTCCTACAACTATTCAGGAAGTAGCATTTAAAAATAATTTTTAAAAATATTTTACAGTGACATGTGTTTATCTTTCACATACTGATCACAGTGACAAACAAGTGTAATAAAAGAAACAAAGCCAATTTTAAGAAAAAAAAATTCATTCGCTATTCAAGCCATGGATCTGGTAACAGATGGAAACTGAACCTCTTAAAGTGTTCTTACCATAATGACTACTTGGAAAACTTTCTAAGTCCAATTATAGCCACAATTAGCACTTTTTAAGGACATACATGCATAAAGCACTGAGACAGATCCAACACAAAAAAAACCCAAAGCCCTGTTTTCTGTTTTGTTGGCTTATCACACTCCACAACTGGAAAAGGATTCGTCTTTTTCACCACTTCCCCAGATTTCCCCAGTGTCCTGGCTTCCAGAGAATGGATTTGTCTTTGTGATTTTTAGTGACACCTGCAGTTCTCTAAGAAAAATGCAGTGAGAAGGTTTTTCCCTGTGGTGCAACCCCAGCACAGTGCCCTCCATCTCATTTATCCACCACTAATGGGGCACTGGGCACAACCAAAAGGCAAAAAAGGAGATTTTCCAGTGGCTGTTGAATCATCCCACTGGGGCCACTGGCAGTTAGCATACCTGGGACGCAGACCAACTCACAGCACTCTTTTACTGCAGAACTTAAACAAAACTTTCTTCCCTTTCCCTTTGGCAGCCCTATGATATACCCCAGTTGCAGCTCAAGGTCTACCTCTTAATTGACACAGCCGATGTCTCCTAAGCTACAGGCTTTTTTCCAGCCTGCAATACAGGAGACAGAATCCTAGCACTATTAGCTACTCGCTTACCAATACGCTGTGCAAATCCTAATGTCACTTCCTATAGCTTCTTGTCATAGAATTTCATACTATGACATTAATAGACACATATTTTTAGTGACTGTTAAACATTATCTGGAGAAGAGTTATTGATCCACGAAGTAGAGGCTGAATGCATCTTGGAAAAAAAAGAATGAACTTCTGCCATCAACAGGTTGTAATGGTGTTGCTGTCCATCATACTCAATTACTGTTTATTTAAAGAGCTTCTGAGAAGCTGTGAGAAGGCTCATTGCTATTTATCCCAAAGCACGGATGTTAGCCTGCAGTTGGAATGGAAATGGGCTAAGATTTCCAATGGAAAAAAAAATTCTAGCCAAGTTTTAATTGAAGATAGATAGCAAATAAAACTTTTTTTTTTTCCCTAGGGAAAAGCAGACTCTGAAAACAAAACTGTATCAATGAATTTTGGATTATTTTTATACCAAAAGTCTAAACAATAGAAATTATATACAGAAAAGTATTTAGAAAGCCTTGAGTGAATAAAGAAAAGCCAAAACTTTTTCCAGAAAATACCAAGGTGAATACTGATGTATTTTTCCAATGTGAAGATACTTATCTGTTAGCAATCTGATGTTCCCAGCTCCATCTGCTCATGATCATAGACTAATTCTTAAAATTAATCATTATGATTTTCATTCTACAGTTTTAAACTGAGTATCAATATGTTCTGAAAGCTTTATTGCCTCTTAGAATTTCACATTCCCAATTAATCATTAAACAATCACCTTTCATTATATATACTGTTTCCCTCTTGGAGCAATGTTTATCTTTAATAGACAAGGGTCCGATAAATATTCTGGAATAGATTAATTGTTTATCACTACAACTCATAGACTTGTCTAGTAATGAAGAGAAACTGCTATTCTGTAATTCAGTAAAATAAAAATATAATGCACCCAAACATGCAATTATTGTCTTTTTTGTTTACAAGACACACATACTAAAATTTATTTGGCAAAGCAGTCTGGAATTGTTAATTCTTCTGAGGATTATACTTCTAGGAAAGCTTTGTACAGAAGCTTCTTCTGTAATTCATACTGACACCTTACTAAATCCTAGCTAAATACTCTGGATCAAGACATAGTTGCAGTGTTCCATAAACAAGGATAGTCTGGAAAGAATACCCTTACAATGTTTAGATGTCCAGACAATATCAAAACTAGTTACTGTAAAGTTTGCATAAAGCCTGAGATTATGGTGAAATTAAAATGCAATCAGTGGCTATGCAGCAAAGTTGTGGAGTCTTAGATGGGGAACTTATGTGCCCATCTTAGCACTGCCTAGACCAGAGACATTATAGAGATTCCGTTATGTTTAAAAGACAAGAACATCATGTACCCTGAAGAACTAAGTGTTTTCTAAGGGTTAACGGTAATGCTGTCATATAGAATATTATCATTAGGCACTACCATCTATCCCTTTCAGTAATTAATTAACTGATAAAAGACAATTTATTCATTCTGAAATACTGGTTGATTTCCTCTCTCGAGTACTTGGATTGCTAGACATGTCCAAGCCAGAATGCCTAGCTTGCCAGTTATTTCAACTATCTCTTTCAGTAGCCAGATACTCCACCCAAAAACTCAGTACAGAATGTAGAAAATAGGGCGATCCTGTAACTATCACGTGTTCCCTGGCTGGGAGGAAACATAAATCAGGGACCCAAAATGAATAATGCATTGCCAAGGCTTACAATCTTCAAAGACTGTGGAGGCACAGACCATCTAATATTAGTAATTAGTAAAACATTGTTCCCTTTGCAACAGAACTGGCCTAAGAATTCTTAAGACAGTGGAGCAGAGTTTAATTCTGGAAATGAAAATGAAGGAATGATTAGACAGCAAATTCTCAATGAGTATCACATGTCCTAAAGAGGCCAGCACGCTGCAGCTATGAAAATCGCTGCTCTTGAACAGGTAATGCAATAGAATGGGAACTTATATCTGCCACATCAAGAACAGTCTGGAGTGATGTGATGCGTGAGAGACCATCTGGCCTCCATTAAAAAGAGAAAACAAAGTATTAGGACACAAGAACACAGAGAAGAAACCTGTCTAGCAGTTTGAAACTGTGTCTAGAAAACAAAGCCAAATAATTCAGCAGCCAGCACTGCAATGATGTTGAGAAATAAGCAAGCCCGCTTAGACTGATGAGAAAGGAGGTTGATACTTGTAAGCCAGTTCAAGAAGCAGACACCCTTGGAATAAAACACATACATACCACTGCGCACTGATGTTGATACTTTAGACTCCCAGGCATAAGCTCTTCTTTTAATGATCAGACAAAACCATATTTTCTCACCATTCCTTCTAGCAGAATGGTTTAGATGCCTGACTAGCAAACAAATGACACTCCTGCTGTCAGGGATAGCTGAAGAGATTTTAAGCATCAAGGAGGAGATTTTAAGAAAGTAGAACCACGTGGGCAGCACAATGTGTATAGTGCTGACGGTAGCCAGCGTAGCCTTAACAATCTAAAAGATGCAAGAAGCAGACCCACCAGGTCAGAAACAGTCAGGAAGAGACAGCAAAGGAGCCGATGTGGATACAGTCCTGCTGTGCTCTGTGGATGTTGCCAAAGCTGATACAGCTGCATAACAGATTGATGCTGTAGGAGACAAGCACTGTGTGAACATCCAGCATTTTCCCCACAGACTTTACAGAGTAAATCACCAGCGTGTATGACATCCCTGGTGCTACTATGAACACCTCACCCGTTTGATTAGCCTATGCATTTACCCAAATGGCACAAGAAATTTTGGCTCTGGTGGCATGCTCAGGAGAAGATTAAAAGACAAAAGCCTTCTTAACTCACTTGAGAAGAAAACTTTGGAGTCTAGCTGCCTTTTGCATAGTGTTTGCATCTTGAACAACCAGCAAAGAGAAAACCCCTGAGAAACACAGCCCTAACTGGGAAAACCAAGGTATCCCACATGTAGACTTGATCATGGGACGTAACCTGCACATGTTCTGCACAACTGAAATGAGGCTTTGGAATAAATCCTCAATACAGGGGAAGCAAAAGGCAATATATTAATTGCAAAAGATCTTCAAAGCATTCCCTTTCAATAAGAGAACTTCCTTATACGACATATGCTGAGTAGCAAGGAAAGGGGCAAAAGCACATCTCTACTAATATTGCAATGACAAAATTTTGGATCTTGAATGTCTGCACCATAGCAAACCCATTATAATAGCTAACATGGACCCATTTCAAGAACTTGTGGTTCAGGGACAGATACTGTTTAAGACCAGAGGGCATACCTAGGACTTTGCTTTTTTCCCCAGCAACAATAACCTTTGAGGTAAAGAATACAGCTTCTGAAAAGGTTCATCAGGCAGTAAATGGAAACAGCCGTGCTAAATATGAAAGGCATTTGGGGGAGGCCTGTTTCTCCAAATAAATATTTAGGGCAGGTGCCAGACTTAGAGGGGAGAACAGAAAATTGGGGACTGTTCCTCATCAAAGAGATTATTGGATAATAGGGAAATACCAGGAGAAAAGCCTAAATTACTGCAGCTGATTCCTCTTCCCACAAGGTAAACTGCACGTCTGTTCTTTCCGTAAGGCACAACCAACATACCATGCCTAAAATATTAAATTGTTCAAAGGAAAAATGACACACATTTATTTATGGTTGCACACAATATCGCCCTTAAAACTGTGCAATGTCAATGCACATTAGGAATTCAGCACTTAAATGGCACTGAAAATGTAAATAGTGCTAGAGTTCTTATCTCTGTACTCAATCACACAAAAACCCACCACAGATAACTTTATCTTTCAATGTGTCCAGCTGCACATTGGTGTCCAAGGTCCTGCTCCTTATAAACAAGGTCAAAGCAGAAACTCTCATTAATTTCAATAATGCTGGACCTAATCCTACATATAACACCAGACAAGACACTGTCATATTTTCAGACTGATCTTTAGTCAAAGACCATTTGCTTAAGGACAGTATTTTTGCAAAAATCCTGTGTGAACATAATAAAGGGTTAAGCAGAAAGATTTTAAATCAAAACACTTATCAGTTCTTCTCACTGTTATCCCTATTCATATCATATCTCCTCAAAAAATAGTGAGTTACTTAAACAGTTGCAGCTGGTACAGAATGCATTTGGAATAACCATGAATTTCTACAGCTTCAGCAGCAGCATGCTTTGATTTAAACAGTCAGAGGATGGCTCAAATTCCATTCATCTCTTCCTCAAATAAGTGCTTTCTACCTTGTGTGAAAAAAAAATTAGTAACGTGCCAAAGTAGGAAATTAAACAGTTTGGGACTTAACAAAGGATTGGAAAAAACATAAACTACATTCGATCTGACCAAAAAAGTGGAAAGATCAATTAACTGAGTGTCTACATGAACTTAAAAGTTTGATGAACATTAGTTGGCTTAATTACCTCAATTAAGACAAGCTGCATATGGACAGAATAGGATGAAATATTATTGGTGATAAAAATTAGTCAGGACAGTCAAATCTAAAACTTACTGCTAGCATTTGCAGAAGAATTATACTGTACTGAGCAACAGGAAATAAAATTCATTAACTACAAAGACAGTATCTCTGACTCTGGAATTTCCTGAACTGCAAACTGCTGGAGCCCGGGAGAATATTCTGACAAAGTAACAATGCATGATTGCCCTGTTCTAATGTGGTTTTTTTTCCAGCAGCATTTTATTTTAGCCAGTACTGGAGACAGGAAACTGGCCTAATGTAACCTTTGGTCTAACCTAATACAATCGTTCTAATGTTCTCAAAATGGATAACGGATGCATAAAATCAATAAAGGCAACATAACACATAAGGTGAAAACATATAAAAAGATGATCTCTCAACTATCATCTTAATGAGACATGGTCTTGGAGTCATTATGGATGATTCTTTGAAAACAGCAGTTCAATATGCAACAAGATTCAAAA
This sequence comes from Buteo buteo, assembly GCF_964188355.1. Lineage (NCBI taxonomy): Eukaryota > Metazoa > Chordata > Aves > Accipitriformes > Accipitridae > Buteo > Buteo buteo. The sequence continues at coordinate 13,200,191 of NC_134176.1, read as the reverse complement.
AGACAAACATAAACTACTAGGAAAGGACAAACATAAACTACTAGGAAAGAGACAGAAATAATTCTGAGACAATATAAACCTACCATGTTCCCAACATCTACAAAGCATGCAGTTCTGACATCCCATCTCAGGAAAAAAAACGACCCTATAAAACTATAATTTTAGTTTCTAAAAAACTATAGCTTCTATGAAACCATAGAAAGCATATCAAAGATAAATAGAAGTATGGAACAGTTTCACAAAAGAGAAACAAAACACACCAAGATGCTTCCGTTCAAAAAAACCCCAGAAGATTGAAAGCAAAATACAACTAATGTCAATGTTGAGATGACTAATGTCATTAATGCAATTAAGACAGTTAACAGAGAAGAATAAATTGTTAATTGTTACTCTGCAAATAATAAGGCTCACCAAACAAAAGTCTTACATAGCAGGTGAGAGGCAATATCAAGCTAGATGGACCTTTGGTCTCATTTCATGTGGCTGATCTTATATTCTAAATGACATGAAGTAAATGATGTCAAGAATTTTTATGTAAATATTCATAGGGAAAGAATATAAATAGAGTGGATGTTCACAATTATTATAATTATTTATATCAATTTTATGGAAAGAGCTAATAAAGTTCAAGCAGATTAGCAATTAGAGTTCAGGAAAAGACCAACCACAGTAGTTTCCTGTAAAATTCTTACACCTTCTTTTGAAAGCACAAATATATCAGCAATTTTTAGAGAGAAGATACAGGACCAGATGGAATTCTTATATTCAGATGAACATAAAGTACAAGACTTTGAAGTTCTGATTTTTCACAATTTCTGAACAATTTTAGTTTCATAGAGACATATTAATCCAAGCAATACATTTATGAGGTCTTGTTTATTGTTCTGTATTGTCAATGTTTCTCAAACCTATTTCCCAGGACTATTTCTTTAAAAATGTACTACTTGTCATGTCCCACTGCCCAAGCACACCCATGTTTGTGGGGTTTTTTTTTAAATTCCAAAAAGACTTAGGCACACTGAGTAAACAGATTTAATAAGCTGAACTGAATCGTGACTTCTCCAGTTACATTTTTTGGCAGAAAATGCCTTTCTGAGTTTCTATTTCAGTAAGATTCACTTAATACAACCAAAGCTGAGTAGGCTTTGATCCACAATTACAAGGTTAAAATATATGGAAGAAGAATAATGCTGGGAAAATGGTCTCTTGGCAAATAAAAGCTGGAGCAAGTTAATCCCACCAATTTCCCACCTTTAATGAGTTCAAATCTTGCCATCGTTAATAATACTGAATTAGTTATTAACATTTATATAAATACAATTAGAGAAAGTCTTTGGACCTGCCAGTAGGATCGGAAGCTATTGGAACTTCTATCACATGAGCAAGATCAAAACCAAAGCAGCTATACTCCTTTTTTTTCTTTTGCATTAAGTAACTTCATAGCCCAAGCATCTGACTATCGTTTTGACTTTTAAGTACTTGGCTATAACCCAAAGACAGGTTCAAATAAGGTTCTTTGATTCCACATACATGCACATACACACATTCTTTCAATCCACCCTCCTTGCATGCAGGAGTCAACTGGAGTTAAAGACAGTCAGTGCCTCAAAACACGTTCAGCACTTTGCAGGATGTGGCCCTTTATCCTTATTTGCCCCCTTGTACTTGCTTAGTTCTCTTTGTGCCAGTTCCACTAATAATGTTCCTCTGCAACAAAAAATACTGTCCGAAAAACACTGATGCCTACTGTCATCTTTCCTTGAAGTGCTATACAGTCTATATCCTCAAGTTACTAAATGTAGTTTCTACATTCTATATCATCCATTTTAGAAACTAAGGTAATTCTGAAAAATAGGACAATAAAATTTTCAGTAAAATTTGCAAGATTGGAAAATTCTTCAGTAAGTACAGTCATAATTTTTCCCTGAGATATTATTCTATTGTAGTCTGTAAGGAGATCTCTATTTATTTTAAAACATAACAGGACTGAATTCTCATGGCTTGTGATCCTAAAATGTGCAGTAGAGTTTACCCTTGTCATCCAGCTCCCCTGATTTTGTTCAGATTGGAAAACTGTCCAAACTGAAAACTTTCTGCCAGTATCTTTAGGTTCCCATTCAACACAAATGACAGTATTAGTTCGATGGCACAACAGAAATGATATACACCTAGGTCTTGTTCTGACAGTCATTTAGGATGCACATCTGTATCCAAGAGCCCACAGATACCATAGTAGAATACAATAGTTTACATACAGCAGTTCTATAAATTTAGTGGTGAGGAGGACTTAGAAAATTCAGGAGTCTTCTGGACTTCATTTACGGATCATCAAATGAACTATTAAAATTTACTGCAAATCAGCCATTAGTGCCTGACAGCAGCATTCCTAAATGCACATTTGGATTCCAAAATAAAAGTGACTTGAACCTTTTGGAAGATAGTCAGCAATTTGACTGTTTGCAAGCCTATAAAAGTGTTAAGGAACCACATTTTAGCACCTAAGCTTGAAAATATTAGTTCAAATGTTTTGAACTTTATTCTTAGAGATCATACTGCTTTTAACTATGCAAACATTTGGCTTATTAGTTCCTTAAAATTTCTGTTATGAATGTAATTATCAATAGATTTCCCACAAAGTTTTAGAGGAGTCAGGGTGGAAGATTATCCAATTGGAATCTGAATTGTGGCAACAGCAGTGCAGAAGGATTTTTCATTATTGGCTTGTTAACCAGAAAATTCCTAATTTCAAGGAGACATGTAAAAGGATGAAAAAGTCTTCTTCCATTTGAGAGACATTGGTTGTTTAAAACTTTTGAGTTTTTTGCTGTCTACATGAGTATAATCACTTTGTGTTTTGTTTCTAAGTCAGTGAAATACGAATTGAATTTTCACGCTTTTCCACAAGTCCATTAGTAGCTATGGGAAGAAAGCAGTTATCAAGACAGATAAAAGCACACCTACTGTATTATTTGCCACTCATGTTAACACGTCCCAACTTCTTTAACAGATCTGTGTAGTGTTTGATGGTCACATCTCCTTTCCAGGCCTCTGTTTAGTCATCTATAAAACAGATATAATATTCTTATCAGAATAATCAGATGTTTACTTTATTAATATTTAAGTACTTACACATTCTTAGATTATTGGCACTAAATAAGTAAAAAATACTGCATACAACTTGCAGACTCCTTATTTAACAAGTCTTATGAGATAGTTTATTAGCAAATAGATTCTCAGTGAGAAAATGAGAACACTACCCACATATTAATGAATAAATTGAACATTTTAACAACTCCATTCTTAGAATCATCTCTTTTTTGGAAAATTTGGCACTAGAAATTGCTTAGCAGCAGCCCCCACTATTGGTATTTGCACTATAACTTTTATCTACTGCTTCATTAGTATTAATGCATTAATAATTCAGGATGTATTTTTATATTAGTAAGATATAGTAGATGACTCCTGTATGCTCATCAGAAAAAGTTACAGTGTGCACATCAAATTATACATTACAGAAGTGGGATGATATTACAGTGTTCCAGTACATATAAGGACAGTCCTTATATTTAAGGACATTTTAAGAACTAGAATTCTACATTAAAAGACTTAAAAGACAGATATTAATGATGCTCATTACAGAGTTTTGGAACTAACAAAGCCTTTGAGGCAAATAGTAAACCTGAATGGTCTAACAGTTCTTTTTAATCAATAAGTTAATGTCGTTATCCTATGTAGAAATGCATTTTAACATACTCCAGAGCTCATTCCTTCCAATGAATCAGTGATAGGAATCCTACAAATGCCGAGCACTCTCTTCTCAAACTTAATGTTGTTGCACTATTGCTGATCTTAAAACATGCAACTGAACCACCTTAATACAAATGTACTTTTTAATCTATACCATGTAAAAAAATTATTGATGAGTCACATATTTGTCACTAGTTTTATAGCATTGAAATATAATCAGTTTCCAAAGAAAAGGCTATTTTGACACTCAAACACAAAAAAAATTTAGCCCAAAGCAATCACAAGAAAATAAAAATACTTAAATGTGGAACAAAACCCACAGTGTTACATAAGTCATAGGCACACATAAACAGAATACATAAGGTTATTAAGTTGTTAAATTTTAAAAGCAGGTATTCTTTAGTGTTTCCCTCATTCTTAATACCTCTCAGTCTTCAGAATTCTTCTTGTGACATGAAATACATTTTGGTGTTTCACTGAAATCAGTAAGGAATTCAAGCAATGAAGAGGCAAATGAGGGACAAAAAAACCCTTACATGTTTAGGTAATCTTCAAATTATATTAAACTGATTAAAACAAATTAACAAAAATTTTAAGCAGTCAAAGAAATATTACGGGAAGTTGAAATATCAACATTCACAGAAAGAAAAACAGATGTTGTAACTAATAGTGTAAAAAGCACCTGATTTTTCATTTGCTGACTGGTTGTACATACTCAAAATTCACAAAGATAACAAAACAAAGAATGAAAGGGTAAAGAAAGCATAGTAAGGACCAGGTCTTGGACTCCTTATTCAGGTGTTTTTCTTCTGCTGATAAAACTGAATGGAACAGACATTTTGTTAAACATCTCCTTTAATAAGTCAGCTACTCTAAGACACTTTTGGGTCACATTTTGTGGTCCAGTCTGCTCTCACTACATTGCTTGAACAGCAAAAAAGACTGGATACTTCTCTCTAGGTAGAATTCCCTGATCACAAAAATCACTGCCAGCTGGCTGGAGTCCAGTATAACCAATTCCTACAGCCTAAGTTAGTAAGCAGACGATCTTTAAGGTCCCTTCCAACGCAAACCATTCTATGATGAGTCCATGAACTGGGAAGCAAGCACAGAACACGGGCAAAACAATTCCAGCCAGTGGACTGCCTCACGTGAATCATAACTAGGGTGAGGAGTTTGAGTGGTCCCCTTTCTGTAATGCTCCAAGGGCTGATGTAAAAGTGAATTTAGAATCTGAAAGCTCTAAGTACCTCCCTGCTGGTCCTTTGCCACAAAAAACAGTCCATTATCATTATGTGTTGTGAATCATTGTTTAAATGGTTTTATCATACCAGTGTTTACAAATAAATTTGGTTATTTACAGTAGTAAAGCCCAGATGCCTAAAATCCTCCCCTTGGTCCCTACCCAGGCATCCCCTACTATAAAATATTGCTGATTCACGATTCCAGTGCTTTTTTTGTGCAACTCTTACATACATTAGTAAATAAAAATAAATTATGCTGTACCTATAAGTAGCAGGAGCACTGTTCTACAAATCTCTTTTTTTTTTTTTTTTTTTATTATTTGATAAATCTGTTAATGCTAATGAGAATTCTGCTTGTGCAAGGATGGCCTCACCAGCAACTAGTCAGGAATATGGAAAAAGCAGAGTACTGTGACTAATGTTGTTAATGCCTCTTTACACAAGATTACAGAGTCACATTCTCAAATCCTGAGGGGAATTTGGCTTAGTAGCTCACCCTCTTTGATACTTTTAAAGAACAGAATGTAAGGTGCTAAAAACGTTTATTTGGCAAGAAAACGGTCTGAGACGCTTCTGAAGGTAAAATTATTTTACAGTAGGTGGGTCCAGGCATAGGAAACAGTTTAGAAGGTAACGAAGAAACCGAAGAGCATTGTGATTAACAAACAGAATGACATTATAGAGTCATGTTCTTCATTCCTCAAAAGAAATGTGAGCAGTAACAAACTCACTGCATGACACATTTCTCAAAGTATCTACTTAACTTATTTCTTTTGAGTAGCAACTTACTTAGAAAAGTGGTATTATAAACAACAGACATTTAATGAAAGAATGGTTAGATTGTAGAATCCTGTGAGGGGTTTTAAAATCTGGTAAAAAAAGTATTAGTAGCAATCAGTTTGGTTTAGAACCTAAATAAGCAAACAAACACACACCATATAAGATTATTACTTAGTTAAATATTTTTGAAAGTACATTTGACTAACGTTGCTAATTCCTCTATACACAAGTTTGTATTCTCAAACTGTAAAGAAGAATGTAGAATTTAATGATTGCTTTTTAAAGATATGTCAATGAAGAATAGGTATTCTGTCCTGAAGACAACAGGAACTGACACAGTTACGAAGAAAATTTAAGAATTAATATTATTTTAGACTATTATAACACTACAGCACTATTTGGTTTAGGCAAAGCGCTTATTACTTATTCTTAAAGCACTTAGTCCTGTCACACTGTTACCAGTAACTTTTGTAGCACTGCTTCCCAGGAGAGAGCTGCTTAAATACAGAAAAAGGCACTCCCTGGAAAAGCTGTGTGACTCCTCTGTCTGGTAGTACTTTTGTTACACAATATTTTGACCAAAACATTTATAAGTCTTTCTTAATTTAGGAATTTGTTTTTATTTCACATGTTTGATTTGTTAACTTATTAAAATATAAAAACAGGATCTCCCGTCCCAAACCAATCCATTAATCACTTTAGTACCATGTCGTTCCAGCTGTAGTCGGCAACTTCTATTTCAGAGAAAGTCAGTAAAGAAATATGCACCTAGAAATTGTGTACCTTACAACTTGAAGAAATGACTCCCTCCTCACCTCTAAAGGTTCTCAGTTTAAAACATAAGGCATGAAATTTAATAGCAAGTGGCTCCCAGAGCCAGATTATGAATGATTTTCTTTTTTCACGATGGTGAGTACTTATCCTCTTACATAGTCCCAATTCAGCCAATAGGACTACTAATTTTTTCTTTAAGTAGCCATGTTCTAGCCTTCTGTTCTACTTGGTAAAAAACTAGTAGTTTTGTCATTTCATACTACTGACAATATGCAATATTATTAAAAAAATGAGAAGTAGGGACATAGCTTATTTTTGAGTATGACCAGTCAACTTCTCTTTTCCTCATATAAAATTTGAAATCTCTTCATCAGTATATACCAGTCTGTACCCTATGTCTGTGCTGAATCCAAGGAGGAGCTACCCCTTTCACAAGCCAAATTCTGATTTATAGCATATCTAGGGACATTTCTTTAAAATATTGCAAAGTGAAAAAATTATGTGATACTTTTTCCTTGCAAATTACATGAAGGTGTACATTGAAAATGGTTTAATTTTCAAAAATTATAGCAAATGAATTGATATGAAAAATATACCATCATATAAAATACTGTATTTAGTAATAGAATTTCTTCTCTCTAGCTTTTCTTAGTAAACACATTTTTTCCTGGCTTTATATTATGGGAAGTCACAAGGCTCTTTTATTCTAGAATGATTAATTAGTTGACAAAGAGTCTAACTCGGCAGAGGATTCTGCTCTCTGTAGTTCTACATTATAGAGTACTTTACAGCTACACTTCATTGTACTTTACTTTTTAAATTTTTAAGGCTGTTATGCATCCTATTCAATTCCAATAAATTCTTAGCACATGTGTGTATGATCTGTCTATTCAATTTATATTAAAAAGTAATTCTTAATATTTTCTAGCTCGGGCAGTACTACACATAAGAGTGAGTTGATGCTGAAAGTTTTGCATCAAATCTAACATGACAGTAACTGAAATCAATGAAGACAGATTTTCAGATTTGTTGTCACAGCTCTGCCACATACCATTGGTCTGCTTTCTCTAACTTGAGATGTCAGGGCCCTTTTTTAAGACCGATTGCTTCCAGATGTATGGGATAGCGTCAGTGGAGAGAAAGAGAAAGCATACTTCCCTCTGGCATAACTAAAATTGTAGTGAAAAAGCAGCCTCCGCAAATCAAAGTCAATCTCTTCAATATATTTGTTTCTTCTGTCCTCTGTTACATACTGAATTTTTCTTTCTTATGTTTTGAGTCAACCACCAGAAAAACAGACATTTTTCCTGTGCAATTTCTTAGTGCAATAGGACTCTCTTTGCTGCCTTATTCAGGGCCAGACAATAACCTTATTCACACTGAAGAACACCTGCCCTAATGAATTGAATTCAGTGAAGCCGTTTGTAAAGTGACATATTCACCATATGAAAGATCTAATATTTTAATCATTGTATACAGCATGCCATTATACTGTAGTAGGGGCTGGTTCATGCAATTATTAATGGAAATCAAGTATGACTGTGCTAGACTGCAAGTTCACATTCTCCAGATCATTAGTATGCAACTATTATCTGCACATGATATTATGGCTCTCCAGTGATCTGTGAGAAATACATTTGATTGGTTTATTTCCTGTATTTCTTTATAGATTTCTATTAGAAGAGAACACTCTGCAATTATTGTACTCTTTTTGTGCATACCAGCAGGCAGCCCAAATTTTAAATGAGTACATAAAATGAACCGTGCTGTAGGTCAGCAGAGAAGGACATTATCCAAGGAGCTTTGGCTATTCTTCCTGTGTTATTTGTCTTGCTAATTCAGCTCTGCAGAGCTAGCAGTCAAGCCCCATTTAATAATATGATAATAGATAAGAAAGTCTTTGTTTATTACAGAGCTCTTCTAACGTCTATGCTACACTTCAGTGAAACACTGAGAAAAATACTGTACTGGAATCCTAAACAATAAACCATTAGACTATGATGCTTCATAGCCAAATATAATGTTTTCAAATGTTTCAGAATAGTTCTTAAATTCCTATGTTTGTATTTCAGGCAACATTCTTGCAATTATGAACATGTGAAACTCCAAATTATCATTAAAATTTGTTTTATTGTACTGCTTACTACATAAACACAGTATTTTTCCAAAGAAAATTTAAGAAGGTTCCCTTTTCAAGGCAAAATATGTACAAAGAAAACATAACATACTCCAAAAAAACACCAATAGAGTCATCAAGTGAGTATACATTTTTCAGCAACTTAATATCAAATTAACTTGGTTTTAGTCAACAGGAACACTAAAACACATAATAAAGCATATAACAGTAAACTCCATCTTCTTATGCCCTTAAGTTACTAGTTCTAGATACACAGGATCTAGAAACACAGAATTCAAGAGAATCAGGCAAGCGGAAGTAAAAACAAGTCAGATTCACCTGGTGGTACTGACCTATTGAAGAGAACGTGAAGCTAAGATCAAAGTTTTTTCACTCTTTCTGCATCTCAGTCCTATTTTAACACAGCTTAAGAGTTAAAGAGCATTATTTTGATCACCTATGATGTAGGGCCTGTCTTCACACAAACAGATTGCAGCCTGTCACTAACATAAGAGTTTCCTTTCACAGATCCTCACAAGCATTTCCCCCAGGACATCTGGGTGTTATTTTTCCCTGACATTATTTTTTATTTCTTTATTTATCTGCAGAACACACATAGCAGAGGCAGAAATTCTGAGACTTCTCTGTATTTCCCATTGACAATGCTCAACTTGCAGAGAGGAACTAGAGGAAAAAGGAAAATTCAATCTTCGTTGGCCATTCAAACATCAGTAACAAACACTGCCAACAAAATTACCGGCTGGTGTTTTCCACAGTTAGCCAATCTGCAATGTAAACTTCTAGCAATATTTTTGGGGGACTGGACACATATGGTTAATCCATGAAACTCAGTGCTATGATCTGCCATTATATAATATTTTGTCACTATCAGTGTGAACTGGAATTAAACTAATGAATCAGAAGCAAAAGGATCCATACATCACCACAAGCCCCTGAATAACACCTTCTGGGTGTGATAACAGCTGAAGTCTTCACATGACATTTTTAAAATAACACGGTTCATTGCATAGTTACATCTGGTCCTTAGTGGGCCACTACTATGCTACTAATAGTTTTTATTGACACTTTAAAAATAGTTGTTGTCTCATTCAAGACAGTTATTTCTTGACTAATTATTGTTCTGTGGCTACAGTTATGTTGTTGCAAATTTTATGCTTTTACATTGCAGTTTACCACTGTAGTTTATACCATTATAGCAAATACTGCTTGAGGGGATTGTCAAACAAAGACAACACGACAATGACTTCTCTCTGTGCACATGAACTGTCCAGATCAAGCTCCTTTGGTCCAAGCACAGAACTCAGAGAAAAAAAAACTTAATGCAAATATTTTGCAATATAAATTGATTGCTAGGAAAAAGAATACTGCATTTTTATGTTTTTACATTTGCTTTTGTTTTTTAAGGACAATTCACATGAAAATTAAGACAATATTTTCCTTCAATTCTTTGTAGAGATATCAGAAAAACAATTTGGCACAATAGGAACAAATACACTTGTGAATTAAAGTAAGTTTATAAAGTACAAGTAACTTTTACAAATTCTATATGTATCAATAGCAGTATAACCTCTTTAGTATCCACTGGTTGTATTTTATGGTGCATTAAGTGGTAACATTTAGAAGGTACAATCCCATCTCCTAAAACATGTTTGCTAATTGTCTGGGTACCGACAAGGGAAATGAAAGCATTGTTAAGCTAGCTATGCCATTCTCTAACTGGACCTGATACACAAGTGAGCTGACTGTATGCCAAATAGTCTTCAAAAGTAGAATCAGAACAATAAAAACATCAACACATTCATTCCCATTCGTCACTTGCAGAAATCACTCCATACGAAAAGCTAGAGATGTGTCTTTAACTGGGTCTTCTCTGTTTTCTGCTTCCACTTTGCCTTGCATTTATGAGGCATGTGTGAATGGGAAGCATCATAACCTCTTTATTCCCAAAATACATTATGAAATGTTTAGATAAAATTTCTCCAAAATATGTCAGAATATTAAAAAAAACCCACAAACACACACACAAAAAAACCACCAAAGAAGATGACTCTTACAGGATTTTTTGCAAAGATAAATAAATTTCCAAACTTCCAGAGCAGGAATATTTTTAGAGGATGAGTGAGAAATCATTTAATTTTTTGTAACATTTATCTTCACAGTAAGCAAATACCCCTTCAGACTAGACTGGCCCTTTTAGCGGGTAAGTTTGAAAAACTGATGCATTGAAATCTCAGAGTTTACTCTCTTACACAAAATGTTGCCTTTCCTTATTTTCCCTTAAGCTATACACTGGATTTTTGAAATTTCAAACTGAAAAAAGAAATTAAGGATATTTGATGTGCTTGTGGATACCAGTGCCTAGAGACACTCTCACCATGAGAGTTAGATTTTAAAGCCAGAGTTCAAGAGTAGACTAAAAAGCAACTAGTGATCCTGCCATGTTAAACGACATACCTATGAAAAAGCTACCATAGCAGAATACAACTACAGAAGTTTGATAGTCTGGAAGATCACAAGAAATCATATATATATACTCTGTTTTATAGTCACGTAAAAATATACGTAGTGTAGCTGATGCTGGTGGTTGAAGCATATATTATCATCACGTACAGAGCATTTGGTTAATTATTCCTTGTTATGTTATATAAAACAAAACTCTGAATTTATAAATAATAATGTGGCCAACATACCTTCTTTTCAACACACGTAAACCAATTCACATTGTAGATTGAGACTTGTGTTAACACGTACTGCCACTAGAGGATACTGTTGTCATATTACTATGCACCCACATTAAGTACATTAAATAGATGAAATTACTGTAAAGTTCAAGTTGCTTATTTTCTAAAGCCAGCAAAAAAAAAAAAAGAACATTTATATTTAAGTTAAGGATTTTTTTTCTTGACAAACCCTGAAGGCTTTTTTTTGTAAAAATTAGAGAGAAAAATCACACGGTATAATTGCTTATTAATTTGTATTTAGTAACTATTAGTTCGTATTTAATATGCTATTTGTTTTCAAGTAAGTGAAATTAATTTACCTCAGTCTGAGTGTGCTACCTGGGAATCTCTTGGGAGGAGACAAGAGCTCTTGTGCAGTGGTCTGACATACAGCAGATAACTGAATTTTATTGTAGTGGTGCTGGAAATACATGATCTATTTCTGAGATGTCTGTGAAATGTGATGCAGATCATGGCAATCTAAGCTGGTCTAACTACTTCTGCCACATCTCTACTCTCTTGTCCTGCGATCTCCCTTGCTCTGTACTGATCCTTTCACAGCACATGCTTTAGCAAGTTTTCTGCCATTTTAGCTCTCTAAACTAACTCACTATGATCAAGCAGGTGGTGCTCAGCACAGTCGAAGTGCAGGAATACACCGCCCCAGTGATGTGTGGCACCAAAGCTGTTTCAAATTAAACTGCTTTGTAATCAGTCTAGAAAAAGTGCTTCTCTGCTTAAAAAATCATACATTTCTGCTGTAGCTAATATAGTAATCAGATGGAAATAATTCATTTTTTATTGAGTTTAAAAATTACTGACATAAATACTGACTCCAAAAGCAGGTTTAGCTCCTTTTGACAGGTGTCATATACAATAAAAAAGGGCCCTTGAAGAAGCCTACCTCCACAGAAGGTTCAACATACACCTGGATGAAATGCCTGTGGGATTCTGTGCTATTCAAAGTGTCTTTGTTTTGATTATTTTAGAATGTCCCCAGTTCATTGTAGTATTAAAGTAATTTCCTTTGCTTCATGAAAAGGGAGGCTATTGGTGAGAGTTACAGGTATCAGACTCGAAAACTGACTGACAGTCTACCGAGGACCAGGAACCAGATCAGGCCAAGCTCGGGTATACTCACTTATGGCAATAACAGGGAATAAGAAACTTACTCCTGTAATACATTGCTTACACCTTCACTTGGGCAAAGCATAGATAAATCAGCTGCAGACTTCAATTAAGACATGCAGACAGAACTTAGAAAAAAAAACTTGCACAAGTTTGAGGAGTACACTGTATCAAATAAAAAGCCATAGTAAATTGCTGTCATCAGGAATAAGAAAGGAAAGGGGGAGAAACTGTCCCAGTCATCCTCCGCAGGTCTACCTGATGCAGTACAGCTCTAAGTTTCTCCATGTTCAGAATAAGAATTCTAATTTCTAGAAAAAAATCAAAATTTAAATTTAGTCTGGTGATATGTGGACATTCTTCTTCAATAGAAGGCCAGAATATATTTTACACACTTGTTTTCAGCTACTGAAATCTACAGTGGAACACAGTCAACTCATTTAGACTTATGCTTGACACACTGAACATTATACTGTTCAGAATTAGAGAGCATTTTTCCTTTATGACTATTATGTGTTCACAATACATGTTAATATTACTCACATGACAATACTTATATGAATGTGTGTATTTACTCAGTTATTTTGTATTGCTTTAATTTTAAAGTCAATAGGTTTAGCAATTTTTAGTATTTATAGAAGAGCTCCACCCAGAGAAGAAAACTAACAGTAAAAGTGGCTTAGAAAATGAGACCTACTAGAGAGGTAAAGAATCTGAAAGAGTGCAGGACTTGATAATTCTCTTGATACATGAAAAGTAGCTATAAAAAGATGATAATCTACTGTTCAATGTATCCACTAGAAGGAGGACTAGAAGCAGCACAGGAAACATTAAATAAATCTTATGTTGAGAAGAATTAGAACATACATTATGATAATTCTGCAGTGGATGGGAAGCCAAGGAACAGACCCGCTAAGAAGGCTGTAAAACCTTCTTTACCAAAGGTTTTTCAGTAAATTTAAATGTGTTTGTCATAGATTATTTTGAAAAGAAAACCTGACAAGAGCAATAGGCTATCCTGGATTATTTCTTCATGCATATTCCACCCTTCCCCCATATTTATAATTCCTTTATGATCCTAAACTGTTGTGAGACAAAAATCTCTACTCATTTACAATCTTACTAAAAACAAACCAAACTGGGAAAATGGTATTGCATCAGACTGGTCCACTCGTGTCATTAGTAATAGTAATCTGAACTAGGTATATACAAGGTATATACAAAAGCTATTAATAAGTAAGAAAAAAACTGTCACCTTCCTTGGATTTTTTTTTAGTTATAAACAGATATGCTTACCACACTTTCTCTATGCTCTTGTGCAAAAATCACCATGTAAATAATTCTCTCATTTCTTCTTAGCTGTCAGTTCATCAATAACATCAGGCAACACTGAATATTGGGAAGTCTCCTAACAATTTCTGAACATTTGTTCACAGTACTGAAAGGAGTCACTAGAAAAAGTAACTAGTAGTTACTAAAAAAAGAACAAAACCCAAATTCTTCAGCTTTGCCACTCCACAATTGGAGCATTATGAGTCTTCCAAATAGAGTGATTTAAATTCAGTTAGGATTATAACTTCATTAAATTGCATTACGTCACCTTAATTTAAAATTGAGTGAATCTGAGTAATTTTGAATCCAGCAAGGTCCAATAACATTGTACAGGGATTTTTCCTTGTGAACTGCTTCTTTATGCCTTACGTCTGTAGAGATAAAATCACCTCACTGTGGTTATTTTTATAAACATATTTTACTCCTGTTTTAGTAGATTTTAGTAGATTTTTGTAGCAACATATGTTAATAATCAAGCATTACAGTTTACTGTTTACAGATGATATTTAAGTAATAAAATTCCGCATGTGATCTCCACATTAAATCTATGAGATCTTCTATACTATGAAGTGTTTTACTCAGGTAAGGCTTTTTTTCCTATGACTGCTGAAACTTGTTTTAAGTTGTAGTTCTGATTTTCTTACAAATTAATTTCATTTTCTCTGAAATGAGAAATTAGAAATTTATATGCAATTAAATAGCTGTTGTAATGTCAGAACATGTGTCCTGGATTGCTAAATTAGGTAATTGTTATTATTATTACATACTATTATTATATCTGCACTAACAAGATACTTGGCTGAAGTGTTTAGGCACTTTCAGTTTTGTTTTCAAATGTACATTATTAAGCAACTGTGAATAGATAACAGCTATGTTACAGAAATGTCTAACAGCTTTCATAAAAAAGTCCAAATACATTGTCAACAGAGACACTAAACTCTGATCTATGAAATATTTTTAACCAGCATTAAGACTTTTTTCTTGGCTTTTGTTTGGGTAAGGAGACCTGAAACTGAATTTCAGGTTCAAGAGCAAGACTACTCACACATTAACCAGCGGTATGAGTTGAATTTTTCTTAAAATTTAATCAATAAGTTGCAGAGGTATTAAGAAAAGCAAGAACCCAAAATATTTTCCCCTATATTTCACCTTTCAATCTCTTGACTTTAGTGATACTGCTATGAAACATGTACTCCAATTGCTAATGACGACGGAGGACCTGAATTTTTAACATCAGGGCTGCAACTCACTTTTCTAATTCAGACACTCTTTGCATAACCTAAAGAATAAAAACAAGAACGTTTCATATCCCATCTTATTCCCCACCTCATCTTTAATACAAAGGCTATATCTGAGGTTGAGTTTGACTTCAGGATTTACTTACACCACTAAGTCAGTCAGGGTTGTGAAAAATACCCTTCTGAATGGGCTATTTGTATTGGTAAAAGTGCTACAGTAGATGTAGAAATACAGATACAGGCAAAAATGAGACACAGTTTGTGTCACTTGAAAGAATTAATATGACTGCAAAAAAACCCCCTCCTAAACCTGTTTAAGATCCATCTGTACCTGTTTATCTATACAAACTCTTTAAAGTTTCTTACAGAAGGATGAATACTAGAACAGAAAAGGCCTTGATGCTGGTCCTGGTCCTGAAGGTCAAAAAACCACAAAAACCAAAAGAGCAGTCAGACCAGCAGGGAGACCAGTCTGCAGCAAATCCTTAGAGATTCTGTAATTCATGCTGTCAGTTGCCTATCAGGCATTGGTTGCCATAGCTATAGCTCCTCGGTCCCTGTGTACTGCAATAATATGATCTTAAAGCCACAAGTGCATGAAAACTGCAGAGACCTGTATCAGAGATAAACACCCAAGTCTTTGGGTGTTTTGGCCAGTGATACTACCTGATATTAAAAAAAATAAATAAATTTAAAAAATCATATATTAAAAAGAACTTTTATTCTGCAAATGTCTTGGATCAAGGACTACACCTGCATGCCATTTTTTCCCAGGCACATAATTACTTTCCCAATGTATACAAACTGACAATTCTAAGGCAAAAAAAAGATCAATACTTCAAAAGAGCAGGACTTTCAGAGACATTAAGAACTTAACAGCTAATACTGTCTTGTTTTAGCTGCAGGCTTTAATTCTGACAACTTTTCAGATCATATTGTTCAGCAATTTAAAAACAAAACAACTCCACCAAATGATAAGACTATAAATTATGGGTTTGAATAGCTTAAGTCCTAATGCAATAATTTTATTGTGCCTGGTGGAACTGTTAATTAAAAATGGTAAAACACTGTCCAAACCAAACAAAATTCTCTGGATATTATTGGCCATTTTCCTGGCATTGACATTTCCACTGACTTCGATAGCTGCACCAATTTTTATTGGCATTCAACTCCCTATGTCCAAAACATTACCTTACTCATTTCATAGTATTAAGTGATTTATATTATCAAGTACTAGATTAGTGTAGTTGCGTTAGTTGTAACAAACTATGACAGAAATTACTCTTTTTTGCTCAGAATCTCTCTTTTGAAGAAGTATTTTGAGGCAGTGATAAAACATATTAATGCAGTATAGATTCTTATGCAAAAAACAAGCAATCTCATACTCATGGATCAATTTTAATGTCATGTCGTATGTTTTAATGCCTTCTGTCCCCTAAAATGGAAAATACCAAGCAACTTGCCATGGCTACTAAGGAGATGTTAGAGCTCAGAAGCTAAATAATGCTGAGATAGCTCATGCTGGAAGAACTAATAGCAACATAAAAGCTAGAGCACAATCTGTGAATACATTATTAATGAAGTTTTCTTCTCCAATCAGCAGATGGACACTGAACGGCTCAAGTGACTGGTAATGGGATACACAGCTTTTCATCTCAAAGTAACTGCTTCAGATCTGCCTTATGTTGATTATAACTGAAAGTTATATTTGACAGGTATTCAATAGCCAGTATGTAATAACTGGTCTTAGTCTAGCTTTTCCTGTACAATCTGGTTAAGAAAGCTGGCATGCTGTTTTCAAGCTCAGGTTGAGTAGGCCGGAAGACTTGATTATCCTTTTATGTCTAAAGGTTCGGCCCTTCAAAACAAGTCTGAAACCCAGGTACAAGTGGGACAATGGACTTAGCACATATTACAGTTGTTCAGTGGTCAGTTTCCATTAGTGTCTATCAGGTATTTTTTCAATGACTAAATTAACTTTTAAACAAAAAAACAGAGAATAAAATCAACCTGGGATGAATGGAAAAAACTAAGGTAATGAGACAGACTATTGCTTTCACAAAGCTTGGCATGAAGGACGCAATGTGTTTTTCTTTTGTACACTCAAGGCACAAGAATTTTCAGTAGTGATACGAACATACAGT
Organism: Buteo buteo; assembly: GCF_964188355.1. Lineage (NCBI taxonomy): Eukaryota > Metazoa > Chordata > Aves > Accipitriformes > Accipitridae > Buteo > Buteo buteo. Next base: position 13,182,947 of record NC_134176.1, on the reverse strand, counting down.
TTGGATGCAAAATATCTGTATTGTCAAAAAAGCATTAATAAATTGATAAATATCAAGTGATTGTAACTACCTTTTGCAGGAAGCCTAGAGAAGGCTGGCAGCTACTGTTCTCAGTAAAACTTACCATGTTCAGTGGTCTCCATGAGCTTTTAATTTATTATAGGGGTTTTTTGTGTTTACTGAACAGAACCACTCTTATATTTTCATGGAACCCAACTGAAATTAGTAGGGTTTCAAATCAGACCTAAAGGCTGCCTATATCACCTGGAATCTGACAGCAAAATTGGTCATAATGTAGAAGCACTTTTGCTTTGAAAAGAAAAATACCATAAGGGTATATTTGGAGTAAGCCTAGAAATAGCCATCTGAGAAATAATTAATCAGTCATTTTCAAACGTAAGGTGAGTTTCATATGAAAGTGTTTTTAATGAGAATGTTTTTGAATATGTATCAGGCATGAAAGGGAATTATATGTGTAAAAGAGCTGCAGACATTTAGCTGTAGGTCATAGAGTTGTTGAGTCAGAATTGTTAGAAATACAACTGTATTACCTCCTTGACATCCATGGACATTATCTTCAAGTCTAATTTCTCTCAGCTCAGTACAGAACATTAAGACAGATGCTAAAGACAGCTTTCTGACAGGATTCAATCCTTTAGGTTAAAGATGGCTGAACATGTAACTTAAATCTGTATCCCTGTATAACTATACAAACCCCTTACAATCATACTCCAATAGAATCATTGAAACTTACTTTGTATTTAATATTATTTGTTATTACCGTTATTACAATCACAGTCAAGATTGCCTCCCTCCTTATTCTAGACACTGTAAAGACAAAGTGCAGTAAAGATAGACAAGAGAGATCAAAGATGTGAAAAAGAAACAGAAACACAGAGATTAACTTGCCAAAGTCACACTGCAAATCAATGGTCAAATTAAGAATAGAATCCAGATCTTCCAAACCCCAGTCCTTTGCTGAGCTCACAGAGTATTGCCCCTGGCTTTTTTTAAGACATTTTTGTTAGCCATCAGTGTTTACCAGTAGCAATTAATGTTAGACCATAAAAAGACCTTTTGAACACAAAGCAACTGAACTTACCACCTCTCAGAAATCCACTTCCTCTGTAGCATTTACAGAATAATCAAAAAGTTGGCTACAAGGATCTTGAAAATACCTGCTGTACCATACTTGTTCAAGGTTCACCAAAGCCTACAAGAGCCTGTCAGGCTAGCTGGATACAGTATACCAGCTTCTGCAACCAACAGCATGCACAGGAACGCAATGGTCAACATCATAAATGATCAAATCTGTCTCTTCAGACCAAATGACACAGAACCTACATACAGCGGAGCAGCCTGGAAATGCACAGTCAAAGCTTGAACACATTCATCTGAGTGACTATCAAGCCTTTGCATCTCATAAGTAACGTATACATAGTAAATTTTCTTTCTAATTGTACAGCTTTTGATCATTTCCTCTCATTCTGGCTTCAAGCCCACAACTTATGCATATAGCTGATTTAGCATTTAATTGAATAATACTATTTATGAAGCATACCATTAGGGAAGTACATAGCAAAACCAGACCTTTCTGTGAAAAGGATATCTCCTTACTAGCGTATCACATACAGTGCCATGATACTTCAGTCTTGAGTGAAAACCTGTGGTTGGTTCCGTAACACAAGTAAATAAATAAAAATCTTAAAAGGTTAGCTATTAGCTCATCTAGTTTCTAATATTTAGATAAACATTTAGATAAAATGCCTTAACATATTTAGCAGAACTAAAATTCAAATCCAATTTATTAAAGTAAGTTGCAAAAATACAATTAACTCGGGGTGAAGAGTAGGATTTCTACATAGATGTATGTAAAGAATCCTTTGTTTATACATCTTACATATATCTTACATACCTTATCTCATTTATTTACACACTTTATTTACCTTATTACCATTATTCTCTTTACATATGTGAAAGAAGCTTTAAATTTAAAGTGCCATGGGAATTATGGACAGGCAGTTAGCAATCTGCTTCTTTTACATGCCAATAACAAGGATTTTACATTTCAATTTATATTGAGAAGCAGTTAACTTTAGTTCAAATGTCTGCTAATTCTTTCTTTGAAACAAAAACAAAGGAGTCCATGAAGTAATCTGGGCATTTATTCTATAAATTAAAAAACACAAGATAGGCAAACAGATGCCCATAAAACTATCTTGGCAGCCCCTGTGAAAGGAAGGGAAAAACAGCTCTCCCAATTGATTCTTGAATCAATGTTATATGTATATGGAACACTTCCCTAAGCAGTCAAGAAACATATGAAGAAAGTCTTCTGATAAAGTTGGAAAGGAACATGTAGGATAGCAATAAAAGCAAAAGCAGAGACATACAGCATGCTGGAGACACGAGCTGTTTTGTAGAAATTAAAATCTGTAAGAACAGCTGTGATTAATCAGCTATGCTCACATCAATAAATGCCATTTTCATGGACAGAAAAAAATTGTGGACAGCAAAAAAGAGCATAAAATTAAAAAAAAAAAACTTGAATCTCTTTGCAAAGGGAATGCATCAAGTATAAAGATTATGTGTCATGCTTCTGTGGAAGGCATGCAGGCAAAAAATCTGTGTCGAAGGCCTTGGTTTTTGACTTCTTAGTAATTGTCTTCTCATGTTATTGTCTGTCAGTACTTTTAATCACCTGCCTGGTGTTCAAAAGAAATCCTAAGATGCCTAAGAAATGATGATATTAATGTAAATACAACTCATACCTATGCAGAATTTTTAAAATAAATACTGAACACAAGGTGCAGACAAAGTTAACTTTGGGGCAAAGTCTGTACAGGCATACCAGACAGTCAGTACACAGCATGATATAAATACAGACGGAAGACAAATCTGTAGTTACGTTTGCCTAACACTTCCTATTACAAGGTTCTAGTTTGAAATCCTTATAACCTTTGCCAATGTTTAATTGCTCAGTCTAAATTCTCTCAGACTATCTGATTTTTTTAAAACTTCAGTAGAAATGAAGCTGACACCTTCTAAAATGTGACTAAGCAAAAATATTCTGGTTTGATGAAGTTGCCAAATTCTTGTAACTCTTATGTTGAAAAACTGAATCTAGAATGATGAACTCGTGAGTTTTGCCATCCAGTAGACTCTATAGCTGAATTACAGACCAAGGCTCCTAACAGAACACATAAAGAGATTTTGAGTGCACTATACTATCAGTCTGAATCATCACCTGTTTTGCTCCAAAGTCCTCTTCATTAGCATTCACTCTGTGTGCATGCTTGATTATTCCTGGAATAGCCTTTGAAGCAAAATAACAAGGCTTCCTCTCAGACAAAACCTAGAAGCCATTCAGTAGCTAGATAGCTCTAGGAAATTGTTTGAGTATGAAGCCTCTCTCCACTTGGCCCAATACTCCAACATCATCCTTGCAAGCCTTTTGCCTGTCATGCCCCCGTAACATGCCTCTCTGGTAACATGCTATAGTAGCAGAGAAGTGGTATGCTGCAAGCATTTCTCTTTTTATCCTGGACAAACAAAAAAGGGTATTCATTATTAAAGAACCTTTCAAAATTGTTCAGATGTCTCACATGCAAAGACAGACTTCAAGGTCCTGAGAGGAAGTCAGTGTGGCGGAGGACCTAGACTATCGCACCTCTTGAAGAAAGGAGAACTTTGACTTCAGGAAGTACCTTGACTACCAAAAGATATGTGATAGGGCTGCTTGATGCTGGGGGATTTCAGTGTAGCCCCACACAGCAATACTTAAAAACAAACTTCTTAACGATCTTAAGGAACACAGTAAGAACTGGCAAGATCACAGGATGTGGACGCAGCAGAGGAGTGATATTTGTGCTGCGTACGTAAAAAGGTTCTGGAAAGGCCTGCAGAAGACGAGATCCCTCCAAACACTGCACAGTGTAGATGCAGGCAGCCTGCCCTAGGGGGAGCAAGCCAAAAGCTGTGCTGATGGGAGCTACTCCTTACATTCTGACCAGGAAGCACGGATTGCGCTTGAAGCAGATCAGAAATCCAGCATATGCATCATCTGAGAAGGTGGACACTTCTGAGCATACTCGGAAGCAGACACTCACGTATCTACAAACTTACGGTACTTGCAGGGTTAAGTCCCGAGTATGCTTTCTGAGTATGTCTTTCAACTCTTCCCACACTGAGACAAAAATACATAGCTATATTAGCTATGACAAATCCTAAAAAAGGCAGAAAAAATTATGAGGTGTTGAAAGAAAAAATCTTGTATGGCATCAACAGGAGGTACAATTAATTGGATCTCTTCATTCATTCTATAAATACCAACTTAAATGTGATAAAAATGAAAATGTAGGAGTCTTAGCTGCAGTCACCTTTCTATGTTACTAGTCTCACTCATCTGATACAAAATTAATCTTCCCTTTGATATCATGTGGGAAGAGGGAATGGTAGTACGTGAATAGGAACATTGCATTAATGCAGCAAAAACCTGGAATCAACAAAGACTGCTAAATATTGCACCAAAACACACCATAATTTGGATACAAAAAAGAGGTGAACTATCAAAAATAAACTTGTCCCTTATACCCTCTGAATGCTAGGCACATCAAATAAATTTTAAACAGATTACTGTATTTTAAAGTATCTCTCAAGTCATTATAAATACAAAAAATAAAACCACAAAAAATAGTGGAAACATGAAAGAAGATATCCTAATTTCATCTATGTTACCAGCACAGTTGCACCTCTTTGAGTTTATTTTTCTGGAAAGACTCAACTACATGACATGCAGCAAAGCCTTGCTTTTATGATCTTTTTATTTGCTTCACTGAGGCACAAGTACATCAAGTGATTTGTACAAAGTGTTTTAATGTTACTATTTTTGTAATTCCCATCTTTATGGAATTTGGGTACCAGCACACAAGTGCAGGCACTTTTCATAGGAATTGGCATTCTGGATAAGGCAAATAGTTCATCTGGCTTAATAGTCTGTCTTTTACTTTGACCATCACACAAATTCCCACATGTAGGTCATTTTAATACTTAATAACCACTGTGCAAACTGTGGCCACAAACAGATAAAATGTTTTAACTATCATTAGATATTATTAGATATTTTTGTTATATATTATTTGTCCAGAATATTACTGAATCTTAGTAATGATGCCTGTCATGGTTTAACCCCAGTAGGCAGCTAAGCACCACACAGCCACTTGCTCACTTACCCCCAGTGGGATGGGGGAGAGAATCGAATGGGTAAAAGTGTGAAATTTTATAGGTTGAGATAAAGACAGTTTAATAATAATTAAAAAAAAAAAAAAAGACAACACAACAACAAAGGAGGGGAAAAAAAGAAAAACCAGTGATGCAAAAAAACCCCAGACAATTGCTCACCACCAGCCAACTGATGCCCAGCCAGTCCCCAAGCAACGGCAGCCCTGGCCAACCTCCCCACCCCTCCATCCAGTTTTATTGCTGAGCACATCATGTGGTCTGGGATACCCCTTTGCTTAGTTGGGGTCAGCTGTGGAAGCTACGCCCCCCCCCCAACTCCTTGTGCACCCCCAGCCTGCTCTCTGGCAGGGCAGTGTGAGAGGTAGAAAAGGCCCTGAAGTTGTGTAAGCACTGCTCAGCAGTAACTAAAACATCCTTATGTTATTAACATTGTTTTCATCACAAATCCAAAACAGAGCTAGCCCCATACAAGCTACTATGAAGAAATGTAACTCTATCCAGTACTTTGTAACTCAAAACCAGTACAAGGCCTCAGTAACATTCTGCCTGAGTTCTCCATGCTCATTATTTATGCTTTTCATGTTAATTTTAAAATTAAGTTGGCCCAAATAGAAATCCAGAATCAATGTGTTAATGAATATGGACAATAGCCACTAACAACATCTGATACCAGGCCAGTTACCATCCATATGTAACATTTCCAGCTGGTCCAGGAGCTCCATTTAAGCTCTGGCCTGAGCACCCAAACCTGGCCTGCTTTGTCAGAGTTGTATATGTATCCAGCCCTGCCTCCTTCCAGCATGACTTACTGACTGAGCTTCCTAGATGGACCTTAGGCATATATTGTAGGTAGTCTTGCCTCTGTCCCCAATCTCCTGGATGAACCTTTGACCTATGTTATCAGTAGTCCTCTCTCTGGGCTTGTCTCCTGTAAGCTTGGACTTGCATTATAGGTAGTCTTGGCTCCATTCTTGTCCTTGGCCCTCTCTCCTGTTGCTCCTGAGTGGACTTGTTAGATGGACCCCTGACTTGCTACCTTGCCTTGTCTCAGACTGGTGACTATCGCCATCCTGACCCCACTGGGATGGTACCCTGGTCAGAGAGGCCTTTGCTGTAGCCATGCTCTGATCCCAGCTCTTTCTCTCTCATGGAGCAGCCCCATTCTTCCTGCTCCCCGATAGAAGAGTCATAAGCAAGCTGACTTCTGGTTTTTCCAATAAGCCTCTGGGAGCTTAGTGAAAAGGGGGCTTAACATGAGCTTTCACTCCCCACCTGAAGAAAAGAGAGTCCTGAATTTTTAACATAAGTGAAAAACCTCCTAGTAAGCATTTTCTATAATGCTATAATTACCTAAATAATTGAAAATGTTATTCACTACATTCAAAATGAAATCTTATCTTTTCTTCAAACTTAAGAGGCAAGAAAGAGAATGAAAATTTTTAAGAACAGACAAAACTCAAAGAAATCTGTATTTCGATGCAATACTTCCACATAGTTACTGAAAATTCTTAAAGCTGAGATTTAGATAGTATAATTAATCATACGTGAGCATTTTTTTCATTTTTTACCAGTCCAAATTTTACAAAAATACGGAGTAATATTACAGCTAGAAGTATCCAATACTGACGGTACTACAAATACATATGATTAATTATGGTTCTGAATGTGCACTGCTGGTTCTGTGCTAAGTGATGCCAATAATTGCCATTTGTAACTATGTGGTTACACACAGGGCTGAAATATCATGTTAGTCACATGCATGAAGTTCTAAAATTTGACCTGTCACTCATTACCTCAAAAAAGTCTGACTTTTGTACAGCTTTGAATAAATTATTTTGTAACATTTACAACACAGCAGATCATGACAGCAGGGCATCCAACACTAATGGATATTAAAAGAATTGAGGAGAATTAAAGTCTAACTCTTTAGATTGAGAGCAGCCCAAGAATTATTTCATGTAGTTCAGGGTAGGCAGAATAAATCCATGCTAGTGGAGAAGGTTTCTGAAAGATGTTTAAGCTTCTTTGTGAAGTTGAATATACTGGCTTTGCACCTTTTGATGCTAGGTTGCATAGAATCAGAGTCTATTGCAGGTGCTGAAGAAGTAGTTTATTCCCTCAGTTAGTGCCTTCAGATTACATCTGAAGGCAGTTTCACTACTCCTGACATGAAAGTTACCTTAACTAGTAGTTTGGCCAGCACAAGCATGGAAAAATTGTTTAAATTTCAACCCATCTATTCCAGCCTCTTCACTGCCAGCGGTGCTTCAGTTTTCAGTTCTCTCTTTACGTCTGACACAGAGTGCCAGAAAACAGAAGAGGTCTGCTTCAGTCAATAAAGAAGTGTTTTGAGAAACAGCCTGCCAATATTTGACAATTGTGTATAATGATGACAGTTCACTGGCTTCTCAGACCTTGTCCACAAGTGCAGTTGCATAGTTTTAGTTGAGCCAAATTAACAGCTTGCTAGCAAAAAGTCTCATTGTCTCCTGTCTTCCCTGCTCAGTTAGTTTCCTGCCATTTTAGCAAGCTGAACTGGCATACTACCCAATTAAATTAGAGAGAGTTCATGGAAAGCAGTAAAACTGTACAATTGGGGATGGAAGATGTTATCCCTATCACAGTGACAGTGATCTGTTCAATAAACTCAGGCCAGAGCATGACTGCTTAACTGCTGTAAAGGAATTAAAACAAAACAGAAAAAGAATATCCAATACAGTTGTAATCGACTGTGTAAATATTCCCCTTTCATTGGCACATGGGACACTTGGCCCGGTTTCAAGCTATTAAATATTATCCAGGTGTTTTACACAAGACTTGAAATTATTTTGTGATTTAACTTTTGCAAGTTTAGACAATTTCATCAATACAGTAAAAAAATGCAAATTGGTAGCTATGCTACATGCATTAGCTTTTGCTATTTTAATTACAGAGATAGCCTAATCAGTCTGAATCTGTTCTGGTTTTTGAAAACATCTAGTTTGCATGAAACATGTTCAGAAGTTAATGCAAATATTAATATAGTCATATTCACACTCAGATTACATCACCTTATTTACATATTTAATTCTACTCTGTAGCAGAATAATGACGGGCCACTGTAGTAAAAAATAAGATTTCATCTTAGTGCCGCATGAAAATGTAAGTCACTTGTCTTATTCTCATATTTTATGAAGACACTAGAGCATACAGATGGAACTATTTTTCTTGTAAACCACCTCCACCCACTGATTATTTCATATAATACAGCAGGCCTTGAAAAACACAATTGCTTTCTGTTACTGGTGAATAAGACTCTTTCCCCAGCAAGTGAGGTGAGGGGGAGTCAAGTTTTCACAAGAGTTTCTACATCTGTGGTCACAAAGAAAACCTCCTAAATGTTAACTGAGTCAGTGCCATCTTTTGAACCTGCATTCAGTCTGACGTATTGATTCAAGGTTTCCCAACTAACAGCAAAATAAGAACAGACAATTTTCGCTGCTGCTATTCAGAAGTACTTGGGTAACAACAATACTGACAGAGTTTTTCCATTATTTGGAAAAACTATGAGCACTAGCAAGCACAAAGGAGGCCAAGAGCCAATGAGAAACTCATTAAGCTGCTTAAACTGATCTAAATCTAGGCTGTTGAGGTCACATCCCGCCCCCGCCACATATTTCCACCCCCTTCCTTTGGCCAATGCTAGTGTTTACAGAAGCAGGTGTTGGTGTGCCAGTTCAAGGCAAAAAAAAACCCCAAACAACATATCACTTTGGTGGGAGAGTTTTCAACCTGATCAATTCTATGAGCTGGTTTAAGGACCTGCACAATACCAGCATCAGTGCAGAGGAGGGAGATAGGAACACAACAGCTGGGAATTAAGAGTAGTTTAAGCTTCTATGAAGCTGAAACCTAACAAAGAACTGGAAGCTCTCAAGTTTATCCTCGGCTGTACAAACCCTTTCATACACTGATCAAACTCCAAACTACAGACGGAGGTAGACTTCTTTCCCTTACTGTCTCTTAGTATGTTCAAAATCCATGTTGTTCTTTTGATCAGCAGGCTCATTTATTAGTAGTAACTCTTTCATGACTGGCTCTTAACAGAAGCACAATAGTGATAACTGCACCTCATTTCTAAATCCTCAAACCAGAGAAGATTAGGGAAAGGATAAGAGGCAGACATGATTTGTTTTCTAGCACTTAAGAAACAGGAAAGGAAGGGGACTGAAGAGAGAGGAAGCAGCTCTCCATAGTCAGTAGACTTTGCAGTGCCTGGAAAAAGCAAAGTTTCTTTGTCCTTTCACCACAGCAAAAGCAAAGCGTTCAAATATTATGGATGCAAGCTGATGGTAGATACCATCACATCAGACACAAGCGGTTATTAGAAATCCCAGTTCCTAAAAATGAAAGCACAGATGCTTGCTCATGCTGGCTTTGATACTCACAGGTTAAGTAAGGAAAGAGATCAATTTCATTTTTATGCAGGTATTTATTAGGCTGTAATTTTTCTACCGTTTTGTAGCACAGCACAATTAGAATTTAATAAGCACGTCCAACCTCATTTTTAAATGCTTTATGTCTTGGCATTATTATGACTTTCAGTATTCCCTGGGTTTTTTTCCTCAGCTAACGGTAATTTGGGGCTTAAGCTGGCCACGTGAGAAAGACAGTTTGTAAAGATGAAGTATATGCACCTTTCTTCTTTTGTCTAAGAAGATTGTTCTGATTTTTGCATTCTGGCCTTGAGAGATTAAAAAGCGATTTGTCTGAAAAAAAGTATCTCTGCTACAGGTGGGCATCATGAAAACAAACACATCTGCACCCAGGCTTTTAAAAACAAACAAGGGATAAAGAAACTGTTATAAAATCAGGCTGCGACTATGCAAAGCTCACCTTTTCCTTATCCATATACTGCAAGCATATACTGAAGTCCTCAAACTGATGATGGCCACACTGGATTTGTACGAGAGGGCCACAATGCTTCAGATATGCCCTATATTGTTTTACTTTTTTTCTTCCTTGAACATTTGCCGCTCTCCAGTGACAGGCTCCCGGACCCCGCACGGCGGTCCCCCCTCTCCCTGCATCCACAGCGGCGAAGCCCATACCCCTCACTCAAGAGCGGGCTCCGGTAGGCAGCTCGGGCTCGGGGGGGCTGCAGGGACCTCTCACTTCCTACGGGGTGCCGTCGCCTGAGGGAGATCCTGCCGGAGGCCCGGGGCGCTGAGGACACCTCAGCCCGCCCCGCTGCCTCCCCTCAGAGCGGCGGCGGGACCGGGGCGCGGGAGAGGAACGGCTCAGCCTGCGGGGCCCACCCCGAGGCGTGGCTGGAGCCACGGGGCCCGCCCGTGGCGGCCCGGGCGGAGCGGGGACAGTCCCAGTCGTCCCAGTCCCAGCCGTCCCAGTCCCAGTCCCGGGCCCGGCCGCCGCCGCCGCTCGGGAGCGTGACAGGAGGGGTGAGGGGCGGGAAGGCGCCGCGAGCCCCGCCCACCAGGTGACGCTTGGGGAACCGCGACTCACGTGACGCGGGCAGCCAATGGGGAGGCAGCGGCCCTCTCACGGCGGGCGGGGGGCGGAGGAGGAAAGGGGAGGGCTGAGGCCGCCGCCGCCGAGGACGGGGGCAGCGGCTAGCGGCAGCGCGGGGCGGGCGCAGCGCGGAGCGGGGCTGCCGGGGGTTGCGACTCTGCGGCGCGTGGGGCGGCCATGCCGAATAAAAACAAGAAGGAGAAAGTGAGTCGGGGGGGGGCCGTGGCGGGGGGGGGGGGGGAGGTCGGGCCCCGCGGGGAAGCAGCGGGGCGCAGGCCCCGCGGGGAGGAGGGGCCTGGGGCAGAGCGCGGCGGGGAGCGGGGGGCGGCAGCGGCGAGCGCAGCCCGGCGCCGAGGGGGCCGGCGGGGCGCTCCCCCGCCGCTGGGGAGAGCCGGGCGAGGTGCAGCCCCCTCCTCTCACCGCTGTGTGCCGGCCGCCTTCCTTCCCCCGGGAGCCGGGTACTGGGGAGGGGGCAGCTCCCGGTGAGGCCTAGTCCGGGGGGGTGCCGTGGCGGCCGGGGTTGGGGAGGGGGGAAGGGGAAGGGGGGGGGGGCGGTCCTGGTATCGTTTCGCCGGGCCCCCGGGGTCCGCCCCGCCGAAGCGGGGGCGCGGAGCCCGCCGTGGGCAGGCGCGGAGTGGGGGGCAGCCGGAGGGAGGCCGTGGTTTTGGCGTGTGGGGGAGCGCTGGAGGGAGGGGGTGGGAAACGTGTCCTCAGCTGTGCTTGGCGGAAGGGTGAGCTGGGAGGGGGTGTCTTTTACTTTGGGGCTGGCCCGGGTGTGTTGGGGGCGGGGGGGGTGGCAGTTTTTCATGGCGGCAGGGCTGGGGGGTTAGGGGAGGTTGTCTGTCCCCACAGCTGCTTGCTCGGTCCCTGTCCCGGGAAGTTTCGCTGCTGCGTGGCTCTGGCTGCAGTTGAAGTTGTGGTTGAGGGACCACCGTAAGCCCTCAAGGAGCACTAATCGCCACTCGAAATATTTTCATGTTCCTCTCCTCACAGTGGGAGAGGATCTAGCTTTGGCCCCGCTTTGCCTCAGTTTTCCCCGGAGCTCCCGGGAGTGATTTGTCTGGCAGCCGCGAAAGGGGCTCGCACAAGTAATGGTTGCAGAAAACTTCTAAATCCAACAGAAAGTTAACTGGATTGCACTTTATTTTATGTAATAGGCAATTAGCCATATAAGTGGAAGTCAGAAACAGTGAAATATACCGTCTGCCTCATCCAGCTGCCATCCCTCCAGACCTTTTCTGTTTGTTTGACTTCTGCTTGTCTTTTAGTTTTTCAACATCGTTTTAAAATTAGATGTGGGGAGGTTGGGTGTTGTGGTTCATAGGAGTTTGTTTGTTTTAACTTTTTCCCCAGTATCTTTGCCCCCTTTGATATTAAAAACATTCAAACTTTACGAGAATAACAGATCTCAAAAATATGCTAAATATGCTATGGGTGAAGGGTGCAAGTTGAGTACAATGCTGGGAAGGAGAAATTTGAGTTGTGGGCCTAATTCTAATACTAGACTTTCTAGCCCCTAGAGCAGACAGAATAATGAAGTGTAAAATGTTTACTGCACTGATGCTAATTTCAAAGCTAAACTAAATACAAATATTCCTCAAGCTAAAAACCAAAGACAGCAAGGGTAAGTTCTTAGACATGGTTCAAATCACTTGCATTCTTTGTCCCTGCCTGCTTACCTATATGAAAACTCGTCTTATGGGTGAATTTTGAGGCATAAATAAAATTCTAAAACCTTTCTGCAGATGAAAAATGTTTAAAGCAGCTTCGTAGAGACTGGTAGTTCAGCATTAAGATCTTCCAATGAAACAGTATCATTTTTGTCCTGTCAACTTTAGTATTCTTAGTGAGTGTCTAAAAAAACCCCTTATTTCTTGACTTGAAAATCTGTGTAGACCTCCTTTTCAAAGTAACTGAGACTGCAAACTTTTTTTTTAAGGAACCTGCAAAATCAGTCAAGAGCGCAAAAAGTGGCAAAGATGGACAAGATAACCAAGAACATGAGGTAAATATTACTAAAATATGTAGGTTTTTTTAAGGCAAATTTGTCATGACTTTTGAAGAGTGTTTTAAGTTTTTCTAGATTGTTATAATTTTGACATGACAGGTGGTTTTGAGGGAAGGTGGTTGTGGAACTATTACCCCAATAGTTGACAAAAAGTCTTCTTAAGATGCTTTTGAGGAAGTTAATTTTATTTAAAGTAAATAAATGCTTGCTTGCTACAGTCTTAACCAAAAAGGAAATAGATGAATATTTATAAGGTCTTATCGTGAGGTTTTGGGCTTGTCTTCTAGTTGTTCATTGCAGTTTTTATCATTCTTTGTAATTCCCAGAGCTCTCTTCTCTCAAACTGTTGATGTTGGTTTGTCAGTAGCCTGTTACATTGTCAGGAGACCTTAGGTTTAATCAAAGGCTGCCAGTTGTTTTGTTGTGTGATTTTTTTTCCTTTTTATAGGTATACAATGGAATGTTCCATTTTGACTGATTAATCTATGGTTGATGCTGAATTTGGGGGTGGGGGTGGGGGTGTCCTTCTGTATTACTCTCTGTTTTGCCCACCAGAAAGGTGCAGTGACTTGAAAGGGGTTGATTAAATCATTATTCACTCCCTTTCCCACATTAATCCAGAAACTCAGAATTAACAGATTTGCTTCATTTGGAAATCTACTGCATAGGTGGCTTCTGAAATTTCCTTTAAAATGTTCATAACAGCCTGAAAGTAAAATACTACACTGAAAAGTTTATGTATGTCAGCCTCTAAACTACATGTCTTGATACTGAAAGATAATGTTTGAGAACAAAATACTCACCCAGCTTTACCATTTTTCCCTTCCCTGAAATGACTTGGGGGTAGGTGGGTGGGAATATTAAGTATATTCTTTCTGATACACTTCAGTGAGTTCTCATTTGTTTGTTGTGCAGAAAGATGCATGCTACTGTCAGAAATTAATAAGATCATTAAAACTTGAAAACTACTTGTAGAAGTATTTTGGCAAATTCAGATTAAAAAGTGATTGAGTTTTGGTGGAGGGAACCTAGCTCCTAGGAGGGATCTTAGCTATTAGGAAAGCTCATAGAATGAAATAAGAAATGTATCAGTATAGATGTTTATAATGGTGTAAATAGATGTACTTTATTGTAATACGTTCTGTCTTTACAGTATATTGCTGTGATGTTAAAAAGAGTACTACTTCTTGGCTGTAATTCTAGTTCCTGTGCAATTGTAAGGCTCATCATTATCAGTATCTTTGCTGTACATTTGTTGACTGCTTATTTTCTCAAGCTTCTGAATGACAAGCTGCTGAGACCAAAACTGATTTTCTTATTCCTTCTTGGTACATCAGGATAGGATGTAAAGCTCCCATAGTTAATTAGTGGAGAGCTTTAAATGTTAACTGAAAACATATATGCAATTTTGTTTGTAATTTCCTTCTGTGTTTGCAAAGCTAGCTGCTTTTTTTTTTAACTTAAAATGTGAGAGAGATGAATCTCAATAGGAGAATATGTTGTAGTGTTCATGCATTTTTCTTTTTCAGTTGTCCTTCCAGGTGGAATTCCCAATGAAAAGTACAGTTAACTTATCTATGATAATTAATCATATGTGAGTAGGGGCAGAATGGGAAAGGGACTGGGAATGTGACTGGCACATATAGTATGATTGCCATTCCCAGTGGGCATTGTTTAGTCTCCATACAATTTTGAACACCTCAGTGCTTGACTCATTAACTTAATAGAGTAATTGCACACAAATAGTAATGTAGACTTTGCTTTCTATTGTGGCTGGCTGTAATCATGATGTATGTTAGTTGGTGCCTATATGAGCAGAAACTATTTGTTAACATAGTGGGGATGAGTAAACACAGTAAAATATTCTGGAATGCACTGAATACATTTTTAGGGTTGGTTTTGTTTTTTTTTTTCTTTAGAGAAGGTTGTCTTCATATTTCCTTTTACATGTGTTTTAACATGGCTTTTTAAAAATCCTCTTCTGGACTATGAGTAGATTAGGAAATATGCTGGTTCATTTAACTTTTTCCCCTCAAAATGCATTTAATGCATATGCATTTAATGCAAATGAATTTAATGCAAATAGCAGATTGTAAAGGCTAGAAGCTGCTATTCAAAGAACAGGGACAACACAAGCAGCAGCATCCCACAAATACTTTATTTATAGACACTTTCATAGCACTTAACTAAATTCATGATGCCTTGGACTTCTATAGATAAAAATGTACAACGGATCTGAATATTTACAAAAATGATCAAGTGTTTTTCCTGTCTTGCAGTCAGGGAAATGAGATTTCAGTTGAATGAAGCTGTATGGCCAGTTTGAAAAGGGATTGAAATGATTCCCGGTATGCCAGGTCAGGATGCCCATGCTGAAAGGGGGTGAAGATCGCTTAAGTTGATGCTTGTCTCAGTTTGAAAATTACGTCAATAGCCCATAAGTGTGTAGAGAAGTACTAAATAGTAGCTGCAGTACATAGGTGACCTACTGAAGTAAATAAGTCTTCATTTAAATCTCAAAGAATCCGATTGTAGTTGTGTTTGAAAGCAAGGTCTATCTTGCCTATTTTCTTGTCTCCAGCATTCCCACCAAGCAGATATTTAGGGGAAAGAACACAAGATAATTCTTCTTGCATTACCTATGCCTTCATGACTTGATGTAATACCGAAAGAGCCATGCTACGTTTGGAGCAACATGGACCTCTCTTCTTATTTGCTGTGAGGTCAGGAGTTGATACTCAAGAAGAGAGATTCAGAAACAGAGTAGATGTATGGTCTTCCATCCTGGTATACTTTGCTTCAGGCCAGTATGTGGCTTAGAAGGTTGCTTAGCTGAGGTTTTGTTTTCTAAAAAGAAAACAAATTCAGACTAACAAGTCTGTGTATTCATTTGCTAAAGATTTCAAAGTAATGTACTTAAACTTTTTATGAAGGTACAGTGCTCATTAGTTCACATTGAAAACTTGTCGTGGTTTAACCCTGGCCAGTAACTAAGCACCACGCAGCCTCTCTATCACTCCCCCTCCTCAACTGGACAAGGGAGAGAAAATATAACAAAAGGCTTGTGAGTTGAGATAAGGACAGGGAGAGATCACTCAATCAATTACTGTCATGGGCAAAACAGACTTGATTTGGGGAAAATTAATTTATTGCCAATCAAACCAGAGTAGGGTAATGAGAAATAAAACCAAATCTTAAAACATCTTCCCCCCACCCCTCCCTTCTTTCCAGGTACAGCTTCACTCCTGATTTTCTCTACCTCCTCCCCCTCTGAGGCACAGGGGGACAGGGAATGGGGGTTGTGGTCAGTTCATCACACATTGTCTCTGCTGCTCCTTCCTTCTCAGGGGGAGGACTCCTCACACTCTTCCCCTGCTTCAGCCTGGGGTCCCTTCCATGAACCTGCCTGGACTGCAGGGGGACAGCCTGCCTCACCATGGTCTTCCCCACGGGCTGCAGGGGAATCTCTGCTCCAGCACCTGGAGCATCTCCTCCCCCTCCTTCTTCACTGACCTTGGTGTCTGCAGGGTTGTTTCTCTCACATGTTCTCACTCCTCTCTCCAGCTGCTGTTTCTGTGCCTGCCACAACTTTTTGTTTCCCTTCTTAAATATCTTATCCCAGAGGCGCTACCACTGTCACTGATTAGCTCGGCCTTGGCCAGCGGCGGTTCCAACTTGGAGCCGTCTGGCCTTGGCTCGGTCGGACATAGGGGAAGCTTCTAGCAGCTTCTGACAGAAGCCACCCCTGTAGCCTCCCTGCTACCAAAACCTTGCCACGCAAACCCGATACAACTTGAAAGTCTTAGCACAGATAAGTACTTATTAGGCAACTCATTGTGGACTATGGCAGAGGAGCTTGAGTTCTGGAGGTCGAGGGAGAGCAGAATACCTTTCCAAAAGTTCTGGGGTTGTTTTCCCCACTTTGTTCACATGTATTAGGACTGGGACTGCTCCTAAATAATTTCTGGAAATATCTACTTGTCACAGAACATTCTTTCAATCAGCTGACATTATCCTGTTTTAATTGTTTAGTATGCTAATTTGTGTCTGCATGTGACTCTGTATATATATTTATTGTCACTTGTATAAAGCAGCTGTCATTTAAGCTCTTTTCCATTATTATTGTTAGGTGGGCAATCTGTCACTCAGTGGCACAACGTTCTTGGGTGCATTGAATTCAGCATCCTTGAGGCAGAAGATTCTTCTGTATTTGTTCTTCATTGAAGCAGATGTCTTTTACAAAGATATATATTTAGCATAGATCGGATTTATCTCTTTTAATTAATGCCTGAAGTTCAGTATTAATTTATTTATAACATAAAACAGTGTTTTAAGGGTTTTGGTAGTATTCCCTACCATATTGTCAATTTGATGCCAGTTATATAGCCATCTAGATCAGGAATGGCTGATAGCCTGTAATAAAGCATCCCCAAATCCCCAAGTTTTCAGTGGACCAAATCGATAAGCTATGTTTGACTGCTGAATACAATACATAACAAACCTAGCTGTACTCTAGCTGTTTCTTCAGTATGTATTCAGTAATATGTCCCAGCTGGACTGACAGGCAAAATAGCCAGTGTTTTCATGAGTCAGTCCCATGCAGTAGATAAAATTGATTTGGAAATTGGTCTTCTTTCATTTGGAAGAAGAGAGGTACTCATATTATGAAATGAATTTGAGATTTTGAACAACTAGTCCTCTCAAGCTTGAATTGCAGAAGGGCTATAAATGGACAGTGCTGGACCTTTGGTTTTCTGAAGCTTTCTAGGGCTATTGGTTTGGGATTTTGCTTCTAACATTAGCAAAACAGGACTTAAAACCAAAACTATATAAAATCAGGATGGATTTTTCTCTTGTACAGCTATGTAAATAAAGTCTGTGGGCTTTGGGGGTTTTTTGTTTGTTTGTCTTTAAACTGGTGTGCCAACTTCTTTTAAAAAAAAAAATTTGAAAAGTAATTTCTGTCTGTGGCTTGCAGTTCTGATTTTCTTTTACAGTTTTTTTTAATGGGTTGATAGAACCATTGAAAAATACTTAAGTGTAGCAAGTGAATACACCTTTAGTACTAAATGAGATGCTATTTGTTGACTAGAAAGATGCAGTATGTATTACTCTTAAAGCAGCTATGCTTTTTTTTGTTTTTAACTTCTGTAATTTCCTATTTCCAATTTTTAGTGACATCTTGCCTTATTGTTTTTGGGAATTGGAATTTCCTTCTGCATCCAGAGCAAATGTACCTGAATAGTGAAAGACGTTACCTTAACAGTGCTTGTTATGTAACTTTAATCTTATGCTTTTAAAACTAATGAATTTGATTAAACAAGTGTATCAAGCACTGCTGTATACAAGTATTTTGTTACCTAAAAGGAGATGCTTCTGAAAACAGGATCCTGTGCCGTTCTAGTTCTTACACAAGGCTGACAACCACTTGTGTAACATATGGTGTGTGAGGTCTTTGGTTTGTGGTTTGTTTCAGTACTTGATATCCTTTACTTCCTAATCATGCTTTTAAACTCTCTGAATCCTTCCTGAATGGAAACACAGCAGTGAAGGCAAAGGCTGTTCTAATCAAAGGAGCAAAGTGGCCTTCAGAAATGGGTATCGGCAGTTTGTAAACTGAAAACATCCTTTTCATCCTTTGTTTCAAATTGTTTCTCAGGTTTTTTCGTAGGACTTAAGGCCTACCACTCCTTGAACACTTGAGTCCTCTCAAAGTTTATTAATGCATAGGTGTAATACAGAATTATTAGTATAGTTATCCCATAGAGAATACAAGTAGTAAGAAAAACCAGGTAGCCATTGAATCCACCCATATGTTCACAGACTTTACAAACATTAAATCTTGTTTGGCTTTTTTCCTCTCTCAATTTCATTTGAAGCCAGAATAAATTTGTAATTCTACAAGTGGCATTGGTTGGTTTTGGTTTTTTGTTCGTATGTCGTTGTCCCCCTCCTCCTCAGGCTTTGGGGGGCAATTTAAAAAAAAAAATATCTAGGAAAAAGTCCTGGTCCATTCCTGAATAATATACTACTTAAAAGATGACTGCCAAATGTTATCGTTTCCTACACCTTTATGGTGACTATAATTTGATATGCTTCTTCATCACTGTTTGGTTTAGCAGTCTGAAGTACTGAAAAGTAAACTTTAATAGTGACATGTAAAGTAAAAGCATGATGAGACCCAAAGATGAAATGATTTGGTGTAACAGTTCTTTAGAAGTGGTCAAGGTTATTATTATACTACTAAATGCCCAGGGACCTTGTCATGGACTATAACTCTCTTGTATACCATCTAATACAAGTACAACATTGGTGGGCAGGGGGTGAAGCAAAAAAACATTTCAATATGCATATGTGAAGTGAGAAACTTAGGAATGGATCAGGGAGCACAAGAACACAGACATCATTGGTAAAGCCACATATACAGTAGCCTTAGCTCATCAGTAGCTTTATATAATTAAAATTTACAGTAAAGTATAGGAGTTGGGCCTTAAAGCAAATGAGATGAGTTAGTGTTTGTTTTCCTTTAAATGTGGGAACCTTACATGTATAAGTGTCCATATATATATGTGTGTATATATATATACATATATAAAGAAGCACAAAGGTAGTTTTTGTTGGGTTTTTTGAAAGTAAAAGGGTGGTTCAGGCTGATCAGAGAGAAATTACAAATTAAAATCAAGAACTAAAGTAATTTAAGCCAGGCCATCATTTTTCAGATTCTTCATCTCTGTATTTATACAAATGTTTTGAAATAATACTTAGGACATTATCTAGTTTTAATCATATTTAATTAGCTAACTGATGGTTGCAGGTAACAAATTTTACTTTTCTGGGGGCATTTGTTTCTTTGAAGATTGATTACAGAAGATCCATTAAGAAACAAATGTTGCTTTGCTGCCTGTTTGTGAAGTACCAGGTGCTCACTGATGGTGGTGGTTCAGCAAATGCAAACCAGCATCAATCCGCTTGTAGTCTGAGGCTGGGCACCCTATCATCTTTGCCAATACTCTACAACCTCAGGCTGCAGATCTGATCTCTGACTGAAAGGAATCAAATGTCAGTTTGTTCCTGGAGTAAACTAGTTAAAAAGTTTAGAAGGAGCAAATGGAAACCAAACCTTATGCTATTGATATTTAACTATGAATGTAAAATTACAGTGCAAGAATGTGAAGGATGCAGTACACCACACTGAGACATCTTTGGCAATTGCTGGGATTGGTTTGATGTGTTGCAAGTCAAGTGTGTTGCACAAAGCCGTGATGATACAATTCTTTAGAAGATAAAACTTGGGCCTTGTGTGTAAGCAGCTAACAGGAAATGCAAGCAATGCTTTGTGTCGTGAAAAATAAACGCCAACAAGAAAGGTGGAAGAGCTTCTGCAAGTCGTAGATCAGTCTTCTAAAATGGTCTGTGACTGTAAAACTTGCCGTGGGCACTCCTCCACAGTGAAGAGGGCCAGATGACCTTCACTGCTTGTAGGGAACTTCCCAGTTACTGATGCAATTCAACAAACTCCATGTTGTCTCTGACAAAACACTAATACAACTCCACAGTTAGACATCAAGAGTAGCCAACAGTAGCATTGCTATACATAAATGCAAAATCACCGTTGCTAAACAAGTCCTACAATGTAAATCAGTGAGTGCTGATTACAGAGTGCTAAAATATATAAATTTTGTTGTCACCACGCTGTTGAAAAGTTAGTCTTTTTTTTATCATTATAATAACATGGATCCTCAAAGCTTTTGGATACAGCTCTTGCTATCTTGCCAAATAAAAACATAGTAAGTTATGTTGAGACTAGCACTGGACTATCCAGTGTATCTCAATCACTGAGACAATCTTGAATGATAATAAACATACTTGCTAGAAAGGTAGCTTCAAAGATCATTCTAGCTGGCCAATCCAGGTATCATTCTGGCAAATGATTTTGTTGAGGAAAAACAATAGAAATCAAAATTGTGGTCTCTGTGAAACCAACCAAAGCCTTCAGCACCACAAGCTGCATCTCCAGAGGCTCCTCAATAAGTTGTCTGTCCAAACAGTCTTGTGGCAGTGAAACTAGTGAACAATAATGGCGTAGTAGCAAGACTTCTCAACAAAGTGAGATCCTCAGAACTGTTTACCATCCAGAATGGTAACCAGCAAGCATGTTGTTTTGCTGCTGTTTTTAACTGGGTTGTTTATGGATCAATGCCCCTGTTTGTGTCCAGATGATTAAGAATCCATATCAAGCTTTGTATAGTTTGTACTGAGTCTCAGTAGATTGACTGACATTAAGATTGTAGCTAGTTGCTCCATAACAAACTTCTTACTAGTGACTGCATGAACTAGAATTTCTGTAAGCTGTCTGGATAGCTCTGTCAGGCCATATCTTTCATACCATAACAACAAAAGTTTATTCTGATATTGTCCTGTTGGAAGGCACGTTGAACTGGTGGTGTTAACAACACAGCATTGAAATCAGTTGACAAATACTGGTCTCCTGGTAGTGTGCTGTCTTGAACAACTTACCTTGGTCCCAACTGCTAATCTAACACCACCAGCTCACCTCCTGCAGGTATGCTGTGGATATGTTTAGCAGGATGATGGTTACTGAGCCATATGCCAGATACAATCTGTCCCTGTTTCCCACCCCCAAAACAGTAGATGAAGATCCACAAAGGGGAGAGCTCTGTGGCAGAGTTCAAGATTCCTGGAGTGTTCAGAGATTTTCACACTACATTGAAGTTACTGCAGAGGGGGAAAAAACTGCATGGAAGGCTCTTTACTGCTCTCCACCCATTTTGATTTCTTGATCTTTGATTTCAGTTCTCATCTCAAGAGATTAAATTAAATTCAACTTCTCAGCCTAATTACATTGATTATATATTAGGCTTCAACCTCTTAGCCGAATTACTTTGATTACATACTGGGCCCTCATACAGTTTTGAAAATGAAGTTATAAATGTCCCTTTCATGTTTTCTTATGTTCTTTGTTTAGTTTCAGTAAATTGTATTTCAGTTTCATTGTAAGTATATTTCCAGTATATAATCCAGAATGATTTTATAACTCCTTCTGAGGCTGCCTTGATAAGAAATGAGCTTTTCTGGGTGCTATAGATCAGAACTCTGTTTATCTTAATGAAAAATAAGTCCATGGAGGCTACTTACTCTACCAAAAGAAAAAGAAGGAAGGGATTAATTCTGCATTAATAGAAGCATTCTCCCTCTGTTCTCAGATTCAGACTAATGATTCTCATTAAAAGTGTTCTATGCTTTTTGCTCTGTGTACCTGCATTTCACAGGGAGTCTTAATCATGTGTTAATTGGTACAAGGTTCACCTATCCAGCTTTTGTAGTCCAGAGTTTTTATCAAGGTTTTTGCTGGTATGTGGCTTGCTGCTGCCCTTGAATTCAGTGGTGATACTCATTAGAGGGAAGAAATTTGCAGATTAGTGTTAGACTGATCTGTATCAAGAAACACCATATGGGGTGCTGCCTAGCACTGTGTTTTCTTCAGGCAGAGAGAATCTCTCTTGCCTTGTGCTAAGGCGGTGATCTGATTTTTGTCTCTAGTAAGCCATCCAATTTTTTTGATCTTGAATGACAGATGCATCCAGGTGATTTTACTGTAATTTCAGATCCTCACCTTGCTCTGACCAGTTTATCTTAGAAAGTGGTATGAAAGCTTGGTGCATCGTTACAGAGTTGACCCCCACTCTAGGCTTGGCTTGGCTAGGCTCTTGATTTTGTGGAGCAGAAGGCTGTGTGTGCTTTGGTCTAGATCAGTTATTAGTGAGTGTGCTTTGAAAGGTAAGATCAGACACAATTCTTCTGGTTGCCCATGTTTGGTCAAGGTAGCTTGAATACCAGTTTTTGGGGGGACTGTCAGAAAGGGAAGAATAGGGTTTACTGAAAGGCTTGTTGACATACAGGGGATGCAGGATAGATCCTCCTTCCAGATCCCAGTACTCTCTCTCTTATGTTGTAGGTGGCTGGCCAAAAGTAAAAGTTGTCATGTGGGCTGTTTGATCAGTTTAATTTAAAAAGGAAAATTGGCTGTAACTGTAGATGTGCTTGGTCTACTCACATCTTTATTCCCTGGTCACAAACTTAGTATTGTGCTCTGACCTATGCTTCCCTGTGTACAAGTCGGGGTGATGAAGGATCCAACTTTGCTCAAAACAGTGATGTTAAGACAAGGAATGTACTGCATCCTGCTTGATGCAGGAGGACTTAAGGGAAGAAGGGATGCAAGGACTATCTTGAACTGTCATGACTGGCAAGAAACCTCCTTCTCTTGTCCCTGCCTTTCACTCTCTTGAATTCATTTTAGGCTTATTCAAGGGCACTGAGGAACATAAACTCTTATTTTTTTTTCAGTTGTTAAAAGCAGAAGTTAAAAGTCGGAATCACACTGTTCCTGATTGTCTTAATGTTCATAAAAGTATGTAAAGCTCTAGCTTCTGAAAACTAAATTGATCAGAAGACCTGATGTTTGGGTTTTAATTATGATCTGAAGAAACACATTCTCAATCTGATGTTTTTTCAGAGCAATTTTACACATTTTTAGGGGTTTATCAGCACTTTTGGAATTGAATGTGTCTATGAGTATATAAACATTTGGATAGGAGGGAGCTGTTTGATAGACCGAGGGAAAGAATAGGTATTTCACTTTCTAGTCACGGGAAGAGAATCAATAAAAATGTATCTGTAGTTTGACTGTTTTGCTGTCAAATAAGTTGAATTGTTCACTGATGTAGCACAATGTCCATTGGTTATTCTCAGGGGTTGTGGTTTCTGAAGTAGTTTGGTTTGTTACTGGGAGGAAGAAGCTGAGCTTGGGTCTTGTACTGGGTTTGTGTGGCAGGGTTTTGGTAGCAGGGAGGCTACAGGGGTGGCTTCTGTCAGAAGCTGCTAGAAGCTTCCCCTATGTCCGACCGAGCCAAGGCCAGACGGCTCCAAGTTGGAACCGCCGCTGGCCAAGGCCGAGCTAATCAGTGACAGTGGTAGCGCCTCTGGGATAAGATATTTAAGAAGGGAAACAAAAAGTTGTGGCAGGCACAGAAACAGCAGCTGGAGAGAGGAGTGAGAACATGTGAGAGAAACAACCCTGCAGACACCAAGGTCAGTGAAGAAGGAGGGGGAGGAGATGCTCCAGGTGCTGGAGCAGAGATTCCCCTGCAGCCCGTGGGGAAGACCATGGTGAGGCAGGCTGTCCCCCTGCAGTCCAGGGAGGTCCACAGTGGAGCAGATACCCACCTGCAGCCCAGGGAGGACCCCATGCTGGAGCAGGTGGGTGCCCAAAGGAGGCTGTGACCCCGTGGGAAGCCCGTGCTGGAGCAGGCTCCTGGCAGGACCTGCAGATCTGTGGAGAGAGGAGCCCACGCTGGAGCAGGTTTTCTGGCAGGACTTACGACCCCATGGAAGGGACCCATGCTGGAGCAGTTTGTGAAGAACTGCAGCCTGTGGGAAGGACCCATGTTGGAGAACTTTGTGGAGAACTGTCTCCTGTGGGAGGAACCCCATGCTGGAGCAGGGGAAGAATGTGAGGAGTCCTCCCTCTGAGGAGGAAGGAGCAGCAGAGACAACGTGTAATGAACTGACCCCAACCCCTGGTTTTATTTCTCATTACCCTACTGTGGTTTGATTGGCAATAAATTAAGTTAATTTTCCCCAAGTCAAGTCTGTTTTGCCTGTGACAGTAATTGGTTGAGTGATCTCTCCCTATCCTTATCTCGACCCACGAGCCTTTTGTTTTATTTTCTCTCCCCTGTCCAGTTGAGGAGGGGGAGTGATAGGGTGGCTGCGTGATGCTTACTTGCTGGCTGGGGTTAAACCATGACAGGTCTTCAGTGTAAAGTAATGAGCACTCTACCTTCATAAAAAGTTAAGTATGTTACTTTGAAATCTTTAGCAAATAAATACACAGAACTGTTAGTCTGAATTTGTTTTCTTTTTAGAGGAGTGGTTAAAACTGCTGAGCTGTAGGGCTTAAGCTGACTTAACCCACTTTCTCCAGGTGCCCTTCTATCCAAGGGCTGCTTGTCTGCAAGCTCTGGAAGCCAGTTCTCTTGTGGTAGCACCATAGTGCCACTTGCAGAGGTTGTTTGGTACAGCTGTGTAGTGCAGTATTCAAATAATAATGAACTGGAAAGTGTTTTTGCAGCTTTCTGGTACATGCTGGCTGAATGACTGGAGCATGACTGAAGAGCAGGGATGATCATGGTTGATGGTAGGAAGGAGGAAGAAATCTGTTGGATAAATTGGCCAGCAATTCAGGGCTAGAATTACACTGGAGTCATCACTGCTAGATGGGAAGTTGCCATAGGAACAAAAAATGCTTTCTTTTAACATTTCTAATTAGAAACATTACCCATCCTCTTAAATAACTACTTTTGGCTAATTTTGGAATTTATCTGCTATTTAGAATACTTGGTTTCCTGAGGTGTGTGTTACCTTAGGATACCGTAGTGTGTGCATCTGTGCAAGCACTTTTTAATTTGAAATTGTGAATTTGTTTGGGAATAGAGAAAACAGGAAAGCAGCTTTTCCTGTTCAAAGTAATGAACAAAAAACAGGTGACAGTGGAAAATAGCCAGTTCAGAAAAACACCATTAGGCTCAAGCACAATATTGAAATACAGAATCCTGTGCAGTAGTAGCGTATTGGCTTTGTGTGGCAAGGTTTTGGTATTGGGGGGGGGGGGCTACAGGGGTGGATTCTGTGGGAATCTGCTAGAAGCTTCCCCTGTGTCCAGGAGAGCCAATGCCAGCCGGCTCCAAGACAGACCCACCGTTGACCAAGGCTGAGCCCGTCAGCGCCGGTGGTAGCAGCTCTAGGATAACATTCAAGGAGGGGAAAAGTTGCTGTGGAATAGAAACTGCAGCTGGAGGGAGGAGTGAGAACATGTAAGAGAAACAACCCTGCAGACACCAAGGTCAGTGCAGAAGGAGGTGGAGAACGTGCTCCAGGCGCCGGAGCAGAGATTCCCCTGCAGCCCGTGGGGAAGACCATGGTGAGGCAGGCTGTCCCCCTGCAGCCCAGGGAGGTCCACGGTGGAGCAGATACCCACCTGCAGCCCGGGGAGGACCCCACGCCGGAGCAGGTGGGAGCCCGAAGGAGGCTTTGACCCCGTGGGAAGCCCACGCTGGAGCAGGCTCCTGGCAGGATGGACCTGTGGCCCCACGGAGAGAGGAGCCCACGCTGGAGCAGGTTTTCTGGCAGGACTTATGACCCTGTGGGAAGCCTGCGCTGGAGCAGTGTGCTCCTGAAGGACTGCACCCCGTGGAAGGGACCCATGCTGGAGCAGTTTGTGAAGAACTGCAGCCTGTGGGAAGGACCCATGTTGGAGAATTTTGTGGAGGACTGTCTCCTGTGGGAGGAACCCCATGCTGGAGCAGGGGAAGAGTGTGAGGAGTCCTCCCCCTCCAGGAGGATGAAGGGGCAGAGATAATGTGTGATGAATGGACTGTAAACCCCATTCCCTGCCCCCTGTGCCGTTGGGAGCGGGGGGTAGGTAGAGAATCTGGGAGTGAAGTTATGCCTGGGAAGAAGGGAGGGGTGGAGGGAAGGTGTTCTGAGATTTGTTTTTTATTTCTCATTAGCCTACTCTGGTTGATTGGTAATAAATTGAGTTAATTTTCCCCAAGTCGAGTCTGTATTGCCCGTGATGGTAATTGGTGAGTGATCTCTCCTGTCCTTATCTCGACCCATGAGCCTTTTGTTTTATTTTCTCTCCCCTGTCCAGCTTAGGAGGGGGAGTGATAGATGTGGCTTTGGTGGGCACCTGGCATTCAGCCAGGGTCGACTCTGCCACAGGTGCTTGTTTATAATGCATCTTAACTAGCTTTTACAGTTAAAACCTGGTAAGTCATCGCTTCCTAATTTTAGTGCTGTTTTTCTTTCTGCTTAGTCTATTCATGTTTTTATTTGGAATACCTTTTTTTAACTTCAATTAATGGATAGAATTTACCTTGCAGATCACTGGTATTTCAGCAACAAGATTTTTAAGCATTTAGTGTTTGGGATTAAAAAGTGGATAATAGGTATTACTTGTACATAAATGCTTTTAACTTGCTGATGTATGCCACTTTTACTGAAATGAGTTCTAGAGTGTTTTTGGTAACTTACAACTTCTAGTATTCAGTATATTGTCTCTCTCTATTTGTTCAATAAGGCTGTAAGTGTTTTTGCTGTTGTATTAAGTTTGCAAAATGGTTAACTTAAATGTGTTTAATGAAAACTAAATGTTTTCAGTCATATCTTCAGTATATTAAGTACAGTGTATATAATATAGCAGGACTGTTAATCTATTCTTGAAGCATATACATTTCTCTCCTAGTTACGCTGCTAGAACAAAATTTGAATAAAATTACTGTCTTGGAGACTCTAAAGGTAGATAAATTTATGTAAATTTCCATGTGCGCTGAATGGGTACGCTCCTAGACCGTATGGAAGCTGTTGATGAATAAGCTATTCTGGAAATCCTTTTTAGAACATGGAGAAAAGTGGTTTCTGTTGTTTTAGCCATATCCCTATGAAAATGCCATTTATGTTATTTCATGCAGGAACAAAACACTGCTTTCATATCTACTATACTTAACAAAACTCTAATTAAATCCATTCAAACTGCCAAAGTAGCAGCATTACAACTTGATTTCCATCCTGAATCCCATTCGCATCTGATTTTTTTCCTATTTCTTACCACGTGGGCACCCTGAAAAGGAGAATATGGTCTTTCCTGCAACAGAAAAGTGCCAAATTGTATTTTCAGATATGTGTGCTTCAGTGTGTAATGTGTAAAATTGTTTGCAAATTTGAAAGGCTTCTACAGCAAATTTAAGGTCCTGTGAAATGAATTACAATACTTGCAGTAAGATTTCCTGCTCAGCTGTTTTTGTATTTTTAGTGTAGGTCACTCCTAGATGTCTTATCATTCTTATAAAGAACATAATGAAATTATTCATATTTAGAAAATGAACTATTGCGTACTTTAAACCTGCTTTTCCCTCTTCAAAAAAGGAATGAGAAAGGCAGCATCACAAGTTCTGACAGGTTTTTGTTAATGATGCATTTTATTCAGCTTGAGGGAGAGCACTGTCAAGTATAGTCTGGGAAGTAACAGCAAACTGGAAACCTATAGGTGGGAACTATTTTTCTGGTTTTATGTTATAAACTTCATACAGAGGTACAGTGACAATCTGATAAGGATTATTAGAGTAAAAACAACTTGCTCTGAGTAGGCAGTAAACTGCTACAAATCTTCATGTATGTTTTAGAAGCTGCTGAAGCTACTAGAGTAATAAGACTTGCTCCTTTAGAGTTATATCAAAGCCTGAATGCCCTAGTAAAGCTTAGGTCTCTAGCAGCAAGGCACAGTACAAATAGGCAGTGAAAGGTTCACCTGCTGTAAATAGATGTGGTCCTGTGATCCCTTTGAAGCTGAAGTTAGCCAAATACCTTGGAGACCTGGACTTCTCAGGGAAAAGGTGAGAGTAGCTAAGGAACTACATTATTTGAAAATTCCTCTTCAGTTGGCTGGTAACTTCAAATAAATGGGCTAGTGCATGTAACAAGGTGGTCTGCTCCCTTCTATATGAGGGCTGTGGTACAGAAATGAACACTGAAAAGATGAAACAGAAGAATAGATAGCTATACATTCAGAGGATGATGAATAGAGCAATTTGATTAAAAGCTTATTTTCTTTCATTTATTTCTGTAACAAAAACTTTTTTAGAAGATTTTCTAAGATCAGCTGCAATTAATTGCTTTCATTTCTTTTTAAACAGGTATCAAACAAAAAATCAAACAGCACTCCTCCCCCAGCACAACTCTCTAAAATCAAAGTACCAGCACCACAGACAGTACTGAAGAAAGAAAAGCGGCAGAGTTCTTCAAGGTTTAATGTTAGCAATAACAGGGAGCTTCAAAAACTGCCAGCTTTGAAAGGTATGTCTTTCTAAATTAGAATGACTCTTGTGGAGGATCTTGGGCATGAGACAGAGAAACATCTCAACTGTCATACTTCTTATATCTGGACAGCGTACATTATATATCAAGTATACATATGTGCAATCTTGCACATACTTGAATGCTCAAACACATTGGGTGGTTTTTTTTCTTTTCTTTCAGTCCTTATTATGAGGACTTCTATTGTGTTGCCTTCTTTGCAATCAGTATAGGAAATATCTAAGTTTCTTCAACCCAGAAATGTCTGTGTCAAAGTATATTCACTAATCTCACATCAAAGCAGAGTATTTGGGCTCTGGGCTCTATGCAAAATATTAGTAATCCGTTCTCAGTGCAGCATGCTCAAACCCTACTTCGTTTGTAGTAAAGTATCTCTTGGCATTGTGAGAAGACTTGGTCTATCGCTGTTTATTGGTCTGGTTTTCCTGAGCATGGGTCAAGTGGCGTGATGTCTTTTTCGTGAATATGAATTTTTCCTTTGTCAATTTTAAGGCTTTGTGATCTTTTAGAATTACATTTACTGCCATCTGTGATGAAAAGATGATGGTGATTGATGCATCTTCTCTTACTAACACAGCTTTTATCATCTTTATTTTAGCTACTCTCTGTTGTGTAGACACATGTTTGCATACTGTGCTTATGGTGGCTTGTAGCAGTGCTAGGTTAGAATTTTCCAAGTGTAGTCAGATGTACTGATCTACTGCTTATGAGCAACTGATTTGCACTGAAGGTTTATTTAAAAAAAAAAAACCCAACCCAAACCCAACTGTTTTGAAGTGCGATGCATACTGCTTTCCAGTGTTCAAAGTTGGCAGTGAAACTAATAGATTGCTCAAATGTTGAGTAGTACTGGTGTAGGCAATGTGAAAATGTCAAGCGATAAGACTTTTTTTCCTCCAGTCATTGTTTTCTTGATATAATAAACTCAACTTTTCAGCCCATATGAATTACACTGCTTTTCATATAGACCAAATTAGACTGCAGCATTCTTCTGTTCACACAGATACTGTTTTTACAAAAAGAATATGAAATATTGTCCATCATGTTAGTCTCTTCTCCCAAGTAACAAGCAATAGGATGAGAGGGAAACAGCCTCAAGTTACACAGGGGAGGTTTAGATTGGATATTAGGAGAAATTTCTTGACCAAAAGGCTTGTCAAGCATTGGAGCAGGCTCCCCAGGGAAGTGGTTGAGTCACCATCCCTGGAGGTAATTAAAAGACTTGTACATGTGGCACATAGGGACATAGTTTAGTGATGGATTTGGCAGTGCTAGGTTAACAGTTGGACTTAATGATCTTAAAGATCTTTTCCAACCTAAATGATTCTATGATTCTATATTAGTATAGCAGTCTATATACAAGATGCTGCTTAAAATTTTTCAAGACTTAACTGCTGTTTATTTTAATTAGTGAATTTCAATCTATTTTATTAAATTTGTAAATAAGAATATTTAGCACCACAGGTTATGAATAATACTTCCTATCTTTTAGTAGTACATAGTAGTAGAACATAGTAGGTTCATGCACAAGCTGTAACATCCAGGGTGTGACACAAGCAAATGACACTGAATTAAAGTAGTGACTTTTTTAATAAAATGTTATGCATACAGCCTCATTGACTGGCATAACCTTTGTTCAGAGACTCAGCTGCAAAGAAAAACATTTGTTACTTGGTCTAGAACCTCCGTTTTGCCCTACTTGAAATAGTATATTTCTGGTAGTGCCTGGGACTGTCAGGTCAGGGAGACTAGAATTGAGCATGCAATTAGAAGCAGAGTGGACAGCAAGCTGGAAATGAGAAAAATTAGTGCAGATGGGAGAGGGGGGAAGTAATCTGTCTTACAGTGGGAAAGGTGAAGTTTTATATCTGTTTTCACCTTGGCTCTTGCATTTTAAACTAGTAGGCCAATGAAGGGCAGAAGAATGCCTGCTTGGACTTGGCAAAAAAAAGTCTTAAACTGTGTAAGGTATGTTCTGAGAGTGGTCTAGTGTTTTTGACACAGTGTACCTAGATGTGAAGAAACTGTGCATATGCATTATAGTTGCCTTTCAGTCTGCAATCCCTCCCACCACTAAAGTGAAATGAAAGAAAAGATCTTGAGCTTATCTCTGGTGGATGTCTGATGCTGTATGTGTGTCCCCAGGCTGCAAAGGGTCAAACTTCTTGTTATGAAACACTGGTGCAATTGCTGATCTAGTGATGGGTAGTAATTACTATCTTTACTAATAAAGCCATGTCCAGTCTCATGGATCATAGCAGACGTCTGTATAATTGCTGTGCTTACTGCACGTGCTCACTCATGACCTTAATTCCCACCTATTAGGGTTGCTGAGAACACTGTTGGCCAGTCACCCTGTTCTCCTAATGTGTACATAGATATGTGACTTGATGTGTTCAGTGGGTCAAGTGAGGCTGGGAAACTTTCTTTTTGGGCAGCTTTAAGTGTGGTGTTTCGTGTCTCTGTCTGGACAGGAGTTAAAGTGGACTGGCAGGCTGTAATTTAAAGGACTGAGATGATTAAGATGGGTTTGACTTTTATGAAGCACTGGGAAGAACATAGCATTCCTTCTGGTTAGCTGTTTAACCAGCTTTCAAACTCCAGTTACTCATAACGAGTAGCTGTATTTCTATGGCTATAATAGGTAGGAAACCTTTCTTCTATCTGTAGTAGACCAGGAGATGTGTATTTTCTTCATATGTGTTGGGTTGACTACTGTGTGGTATGATGTACTTTACAAGAGATTGTATTTTAAGCAGAGCATATAGAATGGAGTTGTCTTTTTGCGTACTTGAAGGTCTGTATTTGATCTGTGAAAGCTTGTAACTGGTAAGCTCTAAATGGCCTGCAGCATTGATGAGATAACCACCTTGCTTCTGTGCCATAGGGCTGGAGTTGAGGTCAGCAGATCACTTGAAATAGTGGGAAGGGAAAGGAGGAGCTGCCAAAGTGGGTTTTCATCAAGGTTTCTTATTTAGAAAATACTTTTTGATCTTCAGGCATGCTGTGAACTTTCTCTTGGGCGTTGCACAGAAGTGCTGACGATAGGCTTCTGGAAATACCAGCCTATTTGCCCTGGTGACTGGTATTCGTGTGGTATGGTTTATATTCATTGGAGCAGTGTATGATTAACATTGTACACCCTCAGTTTATTCAGGAAATGGAGGAGCAGGATAGTTCATATAATGCAAAAAGAAAAGGAAATAAATTATGAGTTAAGAGGCTCTAAGAACAGAGATGAACATAGAAGAGAAGTCTGTGATGCAGTTGGTTTGTGGAGCATTGAGATCCATATATTAGCAAAGCTGCAAGCTGGTAAAGCTCCCTGCAGCACCGTGCAATACAACCTGATTTAGGTCAGGTAGAAGAGGTAGCTTGTCTGCCCACAGACAACCCAGAAGTATCTCTAGAGAAGTACCTTCAGAACTGTGCCAGATGTCTTAAAGATCTTACCTATTTTCACCAAAAAAAGAAAACTTCTGTGCCAACAGACTTGCGTTATGTTTATTTCTGCTTCTCCCGTTCTCCTGGTTAGCTAACGTTTGTAGTACAGGTACTTCAGTTACAGAAAGTTGATTTTTGTTTTCAGTTGTTTATTGGGAAAAAATTACTTACTGGCCTTAAAGGTGTGTGTTGTTTTATTATGATTTGAAAACTTGCAGATTAATGCTTTGGGCTTATCAAATATAAATAGTAAAGGGTGTTTCAGCCTTCAGAAACTTACCAGTTTCTTCATTTTTGTTTTCTTAAGATAATAGTTTGTAACTTAGGATATATTGAAATTGTTTACAAATTTAAAAAATGTGTTCTGTATGAGATAAACAACATAAGTGTTCAATATGAGTATTTAATAAATATATAAAAGTAGTACTATTTCTCAGGTTGTATGTACCTGACCACTGACACTGAAGTAGTTCATGTTCTTCGCAACTGCCCACTTCAACTTTATGCAAGAAGCTTCAATTCATTGTTACATTATGGATAATTTTTTCATGGTTAATTAGCAAATAATTCCACAGTGTCTGTGATTGATTGTTGTGTGCTGGCATTTATTTCTGGTGATGTTGATGGGTCGTCTTCACTTTAGTTCTTGATTCTAGATTACCTCTATGAACTTCTGACACTCAAATACATTAAATACTGAAAAAAGCTCTAGAGCTTGAATATGTGATGTATGTACTCATCTAGCTGTGTTTGTTCAATTTTGAGAGGAAACTTTTGAGAGTGTCATGATATGTTATGAATTGCATGCTTGTTGCTTGTGTACTTGATGGCTGCAATAATACATTTTCACTTCAGCTCTCATGGAGTTAGTATCCAAAGACCATCATATAGATCAAGTCTCTAAAATTTTAAAGGAAAAAAAAATTACCTAGGTTTAATGCTAAGGGAAAGGAAGGATATCTTTTTTTTTCTTGTTTCTTTTTGAGGTAATTGCATTTACTTCCAGATCTAGCTGCTCCCCCCCCTTCTCTTACTTTCATATTAAGAAAACTTTGACACACAAACATTTGTAAATTCTGTAAGTTTAGTTTACTATCTAAACCATTAGCAGATCAGACTTAATATTTTTTGTAAACTCTTCTTTTTTTTTTAATTAAGAAATAAAATTCTATTTTTCCTCTGATTTTACTGAGAATATAGTTGTTCCTTACCACGTGAGAGTAGTGGGCGAGTGTTGGCATCTGCAGGACAGAGGTTGCTGCTGTGATGGACTCACTGAGTAATTGACCAAGATCAAAAAGGAACAAAAAATAGAACACCCAGCCAGTAGTGTGGCATTTCATAACTGGTTAACTAGCAACCTAAATGTTAATGTGTTTCACTTCTATTCAACACTATTAATACAGAAAAGTAAAATTTAAGTTTAATGATTCAAAAATACACATCTTATTAAAAAAGAGTATTTATTTATAATGTTAGTAATACTTCCATTACAGGTTGACGGGTTTTTTCTCCCACAGTACAGTCTTGCTAATTATGTAGTTCTAAGATGCTCCCTTGCCCATTCTGTACATATAGTTTATATGCTATGAGGGTTTTTTAACAGTACAAACAGGTGAATGTACATGTATTTGTACATGTTATTTTGCAAGGATGATCTGATTTTAGTAAACTGTGTAAATGCACAGCATTTGGAGAACTGTTATACAAAGTGGTGAGATTTTTAAGGATGTGGTCTGAATCCCTACAATATGTAAGAGAATGTTGCAATGAGAATTCTTAAATACAGTATTAAGACGGCCTGACTGGGATAAAAGGTCTTATACAGTGTCAAATACAATTGTGTGACAAATGTAACTTTAACCTGCAAGTAATATTCATTAAAATATAATGTTCTCTGTCAGTCCTAGAATAACAAATTTGAAAAAATAAAAAAAGTCAGTGCTCCTTAATATTCTGAAGTGTTGCAAAATTTCCCAGTGAACATGTGTTAGTCATGCATATGTAAATTTGGGTGTGATTCAAAAATATGCTTTTTTTGTAGCATTTCTGTATATGTTTTTGGAAGTTGGATAGAATCCTTTTATAGCATTATAGAGGACTCCTATGATGCCAGTGTCATGGTTTTGTTTGTGGGTTTGGGGTTGGGTTTTTTGTTTTCTTTTTTAGATAGAAGTGAACATAGTTTTATGTAATCTTAAAGATGGCAATTGTAATTCAGCTTTTATTTTCAAATACAGTTCCTAATTTATTTACAGAATTACTGTTTACCTCTTGGAGTTGGATTGTGGATACAATATTCTTATAAAGGTATATACCGAGGTAGGAAGAAATGAGCTATGTTGACAGTTGTGGACATGCATGCTAACTTTTATTGCTGAGAAGTGTAGAATATGGAATAGTGTGCTGTTTTCTTAATGTAGAATAACTGCATGTGAGATGATTAAACAGATCCTGATATTTCATTGTTGAAGATCTTGCCGTGCATGTTGATCAGCCCTGGTTTTGACCTTCTGGTGGAGATGTCTGATTCTGACTTAACATGATTTCAACATTAAAAGTACTACTATCAGTCATATCTCTTAAAAAAAAAAGGGGGGGGGGAGAAATAATGAGCATGACAGGTTATAAGGGTGCCATTTTTCTAAGCACATCTTGTGTAGAGTGCATGGTTTCTCTTTTTAATTTAAGCAGAGACTTTAGAGCTACAGCAAATTCTGAGTCTGTTCTGTGCAAGAGGAGAATGTCAGGGTGGTGTCTCAACTTGTCTGGCTGTGATACAGGACTCTGATAGGGAGGCAAGCATTATTAAAGCTTTCCTAATGTTTTAAAGTCACAAATGGCTGTCTAGGAGATAGCTCTGTTTTCATCGTCTGTTCAATATTGAAGTCTGATGAATCAAGATTGCAGAAGAGGTGATTCCAGTTTGAGATTCTGATACTTAAAAAAACAATTGGACCAACTTTTCATTGATAAAACTGTTGTAACCATGAGGAAGGACGAAAAAGTGAGAATTTCTCAAGAAGTTAGAAATGTAAGGTTGTTTTGTGTTTCTCTCAACTGTAGAGTACAGATAAGTAAGCAAAACTGATATAAAGGTAAATTAAAAAGTAAATCAAGTATTGTTCTCTGTGCTGCAGAGAAATTCAACCATGTATGTTGATATTTTCCACAAACTCATATCAGGGTAAGTTCAAACTCCAGCAGAGTGTGTTACTTGTTCATTTAAAACTAGCATCTGTTTTCATGATACAAAAGAGACTGACTGGATATATGCAATATAATTGAATTTATGGGAATCATAGTGATAATGGACTACTTTGGGTTTTGAGGAGCACTTTTCTTATAAGCTCTTGAGACTGGAGATCTCAATGTTTTATGTCACGTTCATCACAGAAACCTACTCCTGCCATTTGTAAATTAGGTAGAGAACAAAGGTGCAGTACTTCGGCCTTTCCAGTTTAATCATGCTTCTTGTGTGTGTGCATGACAATTAAGGAATTTTGTCTAGCTGCAAGGTGGCAGCATCACTGTTACGCTAAAAGTATTTTATGCAAAGTAAGATGGTGGATTAAACAAGATAATGCTACTATAAAATATAATTTGCCCTAATACGTAATGCATTTAAAAGGCAAAACACTGAGGCAAAACAAATTAATTCTCATGCAAAACATCGATGAATACAGTTTTGTGAAACAGATGATGCTCTTCTCCCTTGTACATGAACTACAACGGACTAACTCAGTATGCTAAGTGCTATCCTTCTGGTCCTGGCTGCGCTCATGCTTTTATAGTATTTTTGGCAGCCCAATATTGTATCAAATTTATTGAAACAATAATACAATAAAGTTTGTTCTTTCCTACATCAGTATGGTTAGGTGTCAGTGAGTGTGTGTATTGTATTATGTGAAAGAACTGCGGAGACTTTTTTTGCCATGTTAATTTAGTAACTTTGTCTTTGAACTTTGATGTTAAAAACATTATAGTGTTGCATAAACAGCCTTTCCTGTATTTATTTTTCTTTCAAATGTTTAGAAGAATTATTAAAATATGTGTGTGGTAAGCATATACATTTCTTAAAGCAAATACTGGCAATTGTTTGGTGTTCATACAGGAAAATATGATCTATCAAATGAGTAAATACTTTAATGATTATCACATGATTAAAATATTTAGCAACTATCCAGTCTGAATTACTATGTAACATTTTAAAGATTAAGAACCATGATAGTGAGTGAATAACTACCCAAAAAAGGTTATACAGAAAAATACTTTGCTTGAATGTGTGAATTTTTTTCTTTAGCTAGCTTTACATGAAATCATAGGCTTGGATTAATGAGCCGTTTTTCATTTCAACTGCCCTATCAAACACCTACTCATTAGTCAGCAGCTGAAAGTGTTAGAAGAATGCTCTACATCTGTCACTGGCAGCATTGCCTACCAAACTTGTTTCCACTCAAGCTTGGATAGAATCCATAGAAATAGGATTTAAAATGTGGTATTGTCTTCTTTTCTAGATTCTAACCCGTCTCTGAATTCAGAGTTTGGAAATCTCTTAAAATGTCTTTTATTATGCCCTTATTTACAAAAAGAACATTTTGTTCCATTGCACAGGTCTTCATTATAATCAGACCTAAACATTTTTGCTGCTCCACTGAACTTCTCCCTTCATAAGACCTTTACTGGTCAAACATTGAATGCAATATTTATACATGTAAATATAAGTCAGTGTTTGCTGGATAACTAGCATGCTCTCAAGTTTTTATTCTTAAATATATATTTATTTGTTTTTACACTTTGTTTCTTGAAAATGACAAGGGTGACTTAGGTAATAAGGCCACAGACAGGAGTGAGTTTGGTGGTATACATTAGCTTTTTTATACTGGGCTTGGTTAAAATAGTGTGCCAATACTTGAAACAAGCTTCTGCAATCTGCCATGGGAAGTATGTTTTTGTACCAGATGCTATTCTTAAAATATATTTCTTTTAAGGTAACTAATGATTTTTTTTTTGGTGCTGTACAGCTTTCTGAACTGAACAGATATCTATTGATTTCTCCCCCCCCCACTTACAGAACCTTTTGAGTATACAATATT
Organism: Buteo buteo; assembly: GCF_964188355.1. Lineage (NCBI taxonomy): Eukaryota > Metazoa > Chordata > Aves > Accipitriformes > Accipitridae > Buteo > Buteo buteo. The sequence goes on along the minus strand of NC_134176.1, from coordinate 13,145,693 downwards.
GGCTGAATGAAAACTTGGTACTGTTGAGTCTGTGTGCTACAGTGACCATGCAAATATTAGGAAATCCAGATAGAGACAAATCCAGTCACAGGCAGATGTTTGCCAGTTCCACTTTTACTCCTTCTAGTACAGGAAAAACTGATTAAATATTATTTTCTCAAGTGGAAGGTAGAATACTATCTTTTGCCATGCTTTCAGTCTTAGGAATTCTTTAAGGAAGCCAAATGATAGTCTGTACCCATTTCATTCATCCCGGTAAGAATTTTTTTCTTATCTGTGTATATCTTTTGATAGCTAGGTATTAACATGGTGTGGTTTTACCATCCCTGTTTCCTTGAAGAATCTCCTCTTGGCTGTCCTCTGGAATTGTGTCAGAACCTTGTAGGAGAAGCCCAGTATCCTTCCTATTTCTGCGGTTTCTTCTCCAGAATGTGTAGTATCTAGTGCCCTTTCTCCCCTAAAACAAAGTTACTGTCTCTGAGTAACTCATTGTTCAGGGTTGTGAAGAGACCCTTATTTTCTGTAGCCTGACATCATTTGTGAGAATGGTAAGTTTTGCTTAGGCTATAATTGGAGGGGAAAAAAATAACGTTGGTCCTACCAATAAAAGCAAGTCATGTTTATTCCCGTCCCTTTTTTGGGTGGCTGTCTGGTGAACCAGATAATGGAATCAACGTGGCTCAAACTCATCCTTTTCCTTCTCGTTTTAACTCTGCTCAGTTCTAATCTGGTTCAACCATGCAGCTGCACAAGCCCTTGTACAGCGATTTCAGACAGTTGCACACATGTGCCTCGGAAGAGGTGGGATTGCAGCAGTAGCTCATATAGACTTACTTCAGCTTAGGCTGCCATGGAACACAGTCGAAGTTAACAGAGAACCAACCTGACAGTGAAGTAAGTGGCTTTCTGTTGGATTAGTGGACTAAACCAGCTCAGCTGTGGGTCTGATGACCACTGAAGCAGATGAGAGCAAAAAAAGCTGAGGGAAATGCAGGAAGGGGACTGAAGTAGTCTGCAACTAGGCTGGCTTAGGTTGCTGAGGAATAGCAAATTCAGCAGTTGTGGAATTATGCCTTTAGTTACCTCAGAGTTCAGACTAAATAGCCCCCTGCTCCCCCAATCCAAAAATGAAAACTCCTCTTATAATCTGAGAGGTAACCAACTTTATCCAAGGTGTCGTCATGCAAATAGAAGTTCATACAATTTTAATTATATATTGTTGATTCTGCCACTATCAGTTAGAATAGTAGCTAGTTCAGAATGGAAATAAGGGCAACCTTTGGGCAGATTAATTTGTTGTTAGGGTGGGGGGTGTGGTGGTTTTTTAAATCGCAACCTAAATGGGAGTATTTGTTTTGAAAGAAATACTATATAGCCTCCCAGTGTAAAGAGAATTTACCAGCTATAGTGCTGGATCCTAAATGTAACACGTTTAATTGTATCCTAAGAACTTTATAGGATTTTCCTTCGTTCCCATCATCAGGAAGTTAGAAGCTATGAACAAGGTTCAGAGGAAATCTGTAATAGTTTTGCTATACTGTCAATATGTTTTTTCATTCATTTAATTCTAAAAATGGATAGCTGAAGTTAATGCTTTTTTTAATTCTCTTGTAAAAAAGACACAGAAGTGTCTTCGTAAATTTGTTCAAGTAAGCTCTTCCTCCCATTGATATTCATTAGCTCTATTCCACTTGCACTAATATTCTTTCCCTCCCCATTAATAAGTCAATTCCTAACCCAATTTTCTTTGCAATTTTTTTCCCAAATGAAGTTGCTCAAAATAATTCAACTTAAGTAAATATTTTCTTTTGGTGGCAAATCAAATAATTTAAGGCTGAAACAAAGGGAGGGTATACAAATCTCCTGAGCAGAATGTACCTCCCAATCCGTATGACTGGTGAGAAGATACCAGATTTTGTTAATGAGCAAAAGGTCTTATAAAGATTGAAGTCCTTCAACTCCACTAGTCTCCTGTCAGAAGCACACCACAAATACACTGAATTATGGCTGTTTGAACCAGTTTCATGGTAGTTTACTAAGTACTGGCTTCAGATGTAACAGTCCTGCAAAGAGCAGGAAGTGTGAACAGGGTATATGTATGTTGGAAGAGAAAACTTACTTGAATGTGACTTGCTGTTCTGCCAATACTACTGCTACCGCTGCAAATGTCACATTTACTCTCTTTAGTGAAGAACAATGTAGGGGGGTTGACTCTTAAACCATTACCTAAAATTTGCTAATGAACCTCCAGCTATTTAAGCTGGGCTTATGTATAAAATAGGAAATAGCACTGTAACTGAAGTAACATTCCCTTTTTGCTGTCTTGTGTACCAGAACGGTAGCTAAGTTGTGTGCCGTTGGACCAGCAGGCTTCATATCCATTTTAATCTTCGCAGGGAGCTTCAGAGAGACAGAAGCAGCAGTTGACCATTAAAGCAAATACAGGAATAGAGATGAAAGAGAGAACAGCTGCTTCTTAAAGATGTGGTTACTAGATAAACTGGAATTTTAAACCTAATTTTTGCCGCTTCATGCTGCGGCTTATTGCTATAGAACAGTCTAATTGTACTTTAGATGGAGAAAAGAAACAGAATTTGCTTGCAAAATTCTGCATATGAAAATATTGGAAAAAATTGTCTGAGTTATTCTTCAGTTTTTTCCTTCATCCATCAAGATCTTGTAGAAAACTTTGTATTGAGGTCAGTCTTGGTTTAGTTTTTACATCTCATTCTGTTAAAGGCATATCTCTATGGTAGCTTTTCGTTTTATAAGACTAAAACTCCACATCTAAGGTATACCCAAGGGATACATAGATATATAACCTGACTTTTTGAGAATATACCTCCCCTGTTTTTGCCTAGACTGGAAGGACAAGTTATTTGAGTCTCTGTAGTCTTAGGGAAAAGGTTTAAAAAGGCATCAGAAGTTCATATAGTCCATTTTGATGTTCTCAAAAGCAGGATCAACTACATTTATATCACTCATGTTTGGCCATTTTTTTAAATTACTAGAAAGTTTGCAGTCTCTTATTTTGTTTCATTATGCTTATTGCGAGATGATTTAATATCTAACCTAATGTTCCTTGATGTAGGAGGAATTTACTGTCTGTAGTGAATGTAGAAAAACTAATTCCCTCAATCTCCATAATTACTCTTTAAAATACTTAGATATCATCAGTCTAGTCCTTTCTGTCAAAAATCCCCAAACTAACCAACAAAACAAACAAAAATGAGCCAAAAAAAAAGAAAAAAACCCAACCTCCCCACACCACACTGAACAGAGCAGCTTTATTTTTTTAATTAAGTAATATTTTCTAGATTGGTCATCTTTGAGCTTTTTCATCAGGTTTACATCCTTCTTCAACTGTGATATCTAGGAGGAACTACTTCAAATTGTCAGCAATCAGTAAATCCAGTTGATTTCTTCATCTGTATATTCCCCTTTTTTATATCCCAGTTAGACTTTTCCCTTCATCCAATTCAATAATACTCAGTACAGCTCTAACTCACCGTTGACGGTGTATTATTGTAGTGCGATACAATTTTTCTAACCAGGTACATGTATGCCCTATGATTTGGTTTTGTTCTGAATTTTCATCAGCAAATTGCCTAACTGAAAAGCATCTTCCTCTTTTTCTGATTTATTCCATTTTTGAGCAGGTATAAGGTAGGACAGTGTCATAGATAAGTAATCTAAATATTTAAAGGTGACATACTGGTGCAAATAGTATTTGGAGAGAAGCTCAGATTTGGAGATGGTGCAAGTATAACATTGTCTGTTTCTCTGAAGATCACTCCCAGAGGTGCAGTACCTAGGAGACAAAATGGTCCTTGAAATAGCTCATTGTAAAAATAAATGTGCAAGTCTCATACGATGAAGAAAAGGTTGCTTACAGTTTTGTTCCAAATACCTTAAGTAATTTAACTAAAGAGTTTAGAAATCGTTATGCTGCGCTTTTCTTGTATTTCTGGGATTATGCAGCAAAGCTGTTTTCATATGCCTATATATTGGTTCTTAGTGCTGCAATACTTTAGTTTCTAATAATAAAAGTTACTTGCAATTATTGAACTTTCTAGAAAGGAAAACCTGAGTTTTGCCATATCCAAGTTTAACAACGTTAAGTTAAACTTAAGATAGGTCCATTTTTCAATTGAAAGAAACATTCAGATAAGCATGAAACAGGAGGGTTTTTTCTCCTGAATGTCGTATGTATGTGTTTTTATTCATAACATATATATTAGCCACGAGTCATAAAACACTTCCTGGGAATGCGTATGAGGTCTTACGCTTATAAATCACTGATGATGCTAATTCAAGGGCCTGTATCTTACTGTGCACTACCTTTTAATGGGGCTCTTGAAAGCTGAAGTTGTAGATGCTGCCCTTAATGCTGTGTTTTTCCACGGTTAAGTTGAGCACCTGTTTGGTCGTTCTTGGCAGCCTTGCTGAAGGGAAGATTAAGCCTTTGGCTTTTTCAGGAAAGAAAAAAAATAAAACGCGTGCGTTCTTTCTAGCAGGTGCGCACCGAACGTTATCTGTGGGGGAAATAACAGAGCAGGCGTGAGCTCATCCAGGTTTGGTGGTGTTTTGTTTTTTTTTTTTTTTTAAAAAAAGGCAAACGCAAAAGACCCGTCACCTGCTGGGGCGGGGGTTTGCCGAGCTCCGTTTCTGCGGGGGCCGGGCCCGGCGGGAGGCGGGGAGGGCCGGGGCCGGGGCCGGGTGGGGTGTGTCGTGTCGCCGTGCCCGCCGTGCCGGCGCGGGAGCGCGGGGCGCGGTGACAGCTCCGCACCAGCCCCCGCTCATTTGCGGCCTCCTCGGTGTCATTTGAAGTTGCTGCCGTTAGCCAATGGGGCTCCTCCCGCCCGCTGACATCACTAACTAGCCAGTTCCCTCCAGCTGCAGAGCGCTTCAGTTTCTGTCTTTTTTTAAACTAAAATGGAGGCTGGTTTCTTGCCTTAAGGAATACACTGCCTTGCCTGCTGGAGCCTAGATGTTGACATGTAACAGAGCTGGCAGCAGGATGGTGGTTGACGCAGCCAATTCCAATGGGCCGTTCCAGCCCGTGGCCCTTTTGCATATTAGAGGTGAGTTATTGTGCGTGCGAGGGAGAATCGCGACCCTCTGACGAGCTAATAAATGGCTATTGTGGTGCTGGGTAAGGGGAGCAGGAAGTCCTTTGTAGCCCGGTCCCTTTCGGTTTGCTACGGCCGCAGTAGAACCGGCGGAGATCAAAACCCGTTTATCTGTTAAATGCGTTTGGGGAGGATTTAAGAATTCGTAGAGGCATTGCATACATAGTTAAAAGCAGGTTTTACTGCTTTCTGCCGTAACTCTCCCATCCCCCTTTCGAGCTGTGCTGATGTCAAAGGATGTGAAGTCACTACCCTAGAAAGGTACCGAGTGGGGGGAGGGAAGAGCCAAGTTATCGCTTATACAGTTTCTGTAGAATAAGGGCAGACGTTTGGTGTGCTTCAAAGCCTTTTTTGTGTCAATCGCTCGGATAGAGCTCCTTTAAAACCCACTGCAGCTTCTAAAAGAATTGGAAGTGTTGTTGGGGAGGAACGGGGGGAAGAGATGTGACATTTATTATGAAAATATCCTTTATGTATTCAGAAAGCATTTCCTAGAAGAGATGCGGTTCGGCTTTAACAAGCAAGCTCTTATGTGCCTGTCGCTTTGTGCAATTTTGAATGTTCCATTTCTTCACAGAATACGTTCTTTTGGGTTTGTAGAATTAGTGCATTGAAAAATCTACATTTTATGTAATTCATTGGGAAAACACATGTTGGTATGACACTCGCCTAATACTGAGTGTGTATCTCTTGTTCTGTATTCTTGCAGTTAGAAGAATTTTGTACTGCTATGGGGGTTTTTTCGTGTATTTTTTAGCTGGCTGTTAACCGACCAAAGCTTGCTTTTTTTTTTTTTTTTTAATGTCTTCCTTAAGGTGGTTTTGGTTTAGAACTTTTTATGAAAGCAGAACATGTATTAGCTGAGATCAGCACACCTTGAACAATGGCATTTATATGCAAGAAACACAGCTGATACCATTCTTAATTACCTTTGCTTCTCAGCTTTCAGTGGTGTAGGCTAGATATTAGTACTGAAAAGAGTATTTTTTTGATTAATATTCCATACACTGAAAAAATTTTGCTTTGAAAGTTTAAAAACCCCCAGCTGTTCCAAAGCCTGCTCGTTTAAGCAGTAGCACTGGTCTTCATGTATTAAGAAATAACGATTTTTCTTTACCTTTTTAAAAGAGCCCTACCCTTCTCTGTCTGAAATGGGACTGGATGTATTCTAGAAGACTCTTAATTTTGGTCGGGGGGGGGGGGCAGGGAGGGATGTGATAAAATTCCCTTGTTAGAATAGGGACTGTGCTTGTTGTCAAGGGAATATAAATGCAGCTGCTTGACCTGCAGACAGGCCTTCACTTTACACTCTGCGCAAATCACCTTAATTCTCTGAAAGGTGCTGCCTTTTGGAAGGGGAGAAGCATGGTCTTTTAAAGGTGTGAGTTAGGAAAACAAACCAAGGTTGGAATCAGAATGATGAAATATTATAATGATAAACTGTAATTGTCTCAATACAATAATAAGGTTCTTGTCAGTGAATGTATTATCCCTGTTGTTGCTCCCATCAAATACATAGTTGTGAAAACAATGGATTTTAAGAAACTGTTCTGAATTTACTTTCCTAAGACCTAAATTCTTAGTGCACTGGATAGTACAGTAGTAAAGTAGAGGTTAAAGGGGTTTGTGGTTTGGTTTGTTGTTTTGGGTTTCTTTAGATGGGCTGATGAGAGTGGACTTTCTTGTAAGCAATTAAGGAATAACTGGGAGATTGTTTTGCCTTTTTCAAGTGGTAGGAAGTAAGATGGGTCACTGGTATTATAGCCCACAGGAGTTTCTTGACACTGGGAGAGGAAAAGCATCTCTTCCGTACATACATGTATACAGAAGTTGCTTTGGGTTTGGTTTTTTTTGTGTGTACCTCATCTCAGTAGCTTCTCTGATGTTACCAGTACTGGTCTGCCTCCAAAATGAAGCCTGTCAGAACAATACATAGAAAATTAATAGCAGTAAAATTTAAACTGGTAACTCTGAAGCCTAATGACACATGTTTACTGTTTGTCCCAATCCATGCTGCTTTTACAGTTGTCCTTTTACATCATCTGTTGCAGTATAGGGTTAAATATCTAGTAGAAGTACTCCTCTTTGTAGCTATAAGAGCTAAAATTTCAATGTCAAAGCAGGGGGAGGGGGGACAAGCCCCTCAGTTGTTTCTGGTAGATCTAGTTTGTTGTAGTACAGAAGACACTGCTTTATCACCAATTTCTTATAATCTTTAAAATTTTGGGATGTTGTATTGTATTTTATTTTACACTTATATTGTAGCTACCATACTTGGCTTTAATCTTATCTTTTCAAAAAATCTGTGAAGCCTTGTGGACTACACTATCAGGACTTCTTTGAAAATAAAAATTACAATCTTGCTTTTAAAGTTAATTCTGAAGCACTTTCTGTAGCTGGATCATACGGAGCATGTAATGTTTGCGGAATAAAAAGGAAATCTGCTCTGGCATGAGATGGGAGCTTGCTCCCCTTGCTCCTGCCCCTCCTGAACTGCAGACAGCTTTCTTGTCTGGGCTACTTAGAGTTTTGCCAAAACAACATGCTTGGAAAAATAGATTCAGGTAGTTTTTAAAAATGTTACGAGTCTTGTGAAGAGGAGATAAGGGTGTCAGAATTTTATTGACTGCTATTGCTGACACTGATATCTGCACCATCACCAATAAGGAGGAGGAGTAGGTATTTGTAGGATAGGAGGTGCCAGGGCCCCAGATAACCCATCCTCTAGCAGTTCATTTGGCTGCTGGTGCTGAAGGTCATCTTGGATATGGTGCAGCCATGTAATCTTGAGTCAGACTGCTGTGGAAAGAGTTGTGAGAAGTCTTGTCGGGGTTCCCCTTTCACTCAGGAGTTGTCTTTAAGCTGAGGCCCTTGGCCTTGGTTGTTGCCTCAGCTAGGTTGCAGCTATGTGGTTGTCCAGCCACATACCTCGCTGATCTGGATCCAGATGTGTTGACTACCTGGCTTGGTGTGCCTCTTCACTGCGGACTTGCCCAGCAACCACTGGACTGCTGGCTGACCCTGATCACTGTCAGTATACCTGCTCTCCTTTCTTCATTCAGGTACTGTGAGACTATGCCCTTTGTAACAACTATAGACTGTTGGCAGTTGTTCAAGACCAATGTGTAGAAATCAGGTCTTCAGAAGACGACTTTGGACCTGTTGTTGGAAAATACCAAGCACCAAAAGAACCTAATCCACGCTGAACGCAAGTGGCGTGGAGCCATTACTGTATGTTATTTGCTTGTGCTGAAAGCATTGGCTCAGTGAGAGTGTTTGGCCTTCTGGGGTAGTGAGCCCTTGGTCATTCCACCTGCAACAGGCTTTCCGGGAGATCTGAGTTATGCTACTGCTGCATTGATCTTTCTAGAGTACAAAGATAGCGCAAAATGGTCAGCTGAGCTGCTTGTCGCTGGTTATCATGGTGAACTGAAAACCTACCTTGTATTGGAACAATCCAAAGCTTGCAAGATTACAATATCAGTCTGAGCAGCTGTTATGGCCATGGAATAACTGCTGTGGTTTGTGATCCTGGATAGAGGCTTGAGCTTGTGTCTGGCTGTGAAACAAATGGTGTAGCCAAAGCAACTGGTCGTGGTATATATGCATGGAGAGCTCCTTTAGGATCTTTGTGCATAGACAGATAACTAGCTATGAAGATGACATTAGGACAGCATAGAGAAGAGTGCTATTAGGTATTATGAATTTAAGATTTTTACAACAAGGAGGGAAGCAGAGCTGGATGGTGTTTTCAAGATGCATCTTTCCCTTTCTGGAGCCCTTCTGGCAGCTAAACCCCTAGGGTGGTGGAAGTGCACTCAACACCCTGACAGGAGGATCCCCGTAAATGAGATGAGGCCTGGGGGAAGAAATTGGGACCTTTTGATTTTCGTCTTGGCACTTCACGCAAAGAAAGCAGCTGTTAAAGCAGCATGGATTAGGACAAACAGTAAACATTTGTCACTAGACTTCAGAGTTACCAGCTCATACTTACTGTTGTGAGTTGTCTTGCTGAAAACTGTAGCTGTAGTACAGAGTGCAGTTACAGGTAGAAAATAATCAAAATTCATTTCTGTATGCAGATTAGAAATGTTTATTCATTGTGGGGGCAGACATTTTTCATTAGGAATACAATTCAATGCTGTTAAGAAAAGTCTCTTAATACTGTTTTATCGGTACGTAGAAGTAGCCCAAATGCCAGTGTTTTTATGAACTCAAGACAGAGCTATTTGAACAAAATATAGGTAAAACTCTGCTCTGATCTGCAATCACAGAATTGGCAGAAATAGAAGTTACTTTAGTGGCTTAGTTGCTGACTGGCTGGGACTGGTAGTGTCTGCTCATGCTTTTCAAAAATGATTTTCAAGATGTTTTGCAAGACATAATGAAAGTTGTGTGGGAAGGAGAGTGAGAACACCCTGATACTGTGTTAACTCAAACTGATGCTTCCCGTAGGCCGTAACCTGTTTCAAATACCTCATTGTCCATCTTTCTCCTCTGCCTTCCAGAGCAGCAGATTTTTTTTTGACAGATTTGACTTTGTCATTATTTAAGTTACTTTAGATTTTGTGAAAGATGCTTTGAATTTTTTCAAAGATGATGCAAGTGATGTTAACTTGGTCCATTCTTTCTCTGTGCTCCTTTAATGTATTAATCTTGAGTAAGGGATCATGGGAGGTAGTTCATATTCCATCTTCACATAGTGCTTTTCTACAGGGCTAAAAATGTCAGTGGTAGTGTTTTCGTGATGTAAACGCATGAGTAATTAGAAATTTGCATGCTCTTCAAAGTCTGGTGAAAGATCATTGTTCTGTTGGATTAGATACTAACATAGCATCAAGCACCTGTTGTGGTGTTTTCCCTGAGCTTGGGCTGGCTGCCTTTGATCACCATGAAGCTACTGTCAGGTTCTTAAAGCAGCCAAGTGCTATCTGGCTATTGCAAGGTGCATTTCTACTTACTTTATACTTTCATACTTGGCTATGAAAGGTCAAGTCCCTTTTGACAATATGTAAACACAGGAAACAACTTTTAAGTGAGCTGTGTACCACATTTAAACCTGAAGTATGCAATTTATTTCTTAAAGGAGAAAAGCTTGGCACTTTCATTTTAGAAAGAACCTAGCATGTGTTTCTTTTTCTTGCAAAATAATTGACCTGAAGATCCTTTTTCTAACTATACTTGCTAAAAATCATGAAGGCTCTTGCTTTGCAGGAATTGCTTCTGAGCTAAAAAAAAAGAAAAAAAAAATTATCCATTTTGTAATTAAATGGGAAGCAGAGGCCAAAGCTCACATTTCAGAAGTAATACAGACCAAATGCAGCGTGCAGAACAGTAGCCATTAATCTCATTGATGTACAAAAGGGGGCTGAAAGAACTGGGTTTGTTTGGCCTGAGGAAGGGAAGGCTAAGGGGAGGTCTTGTCTTGAGGTAACTGACAGGAGGATATAGACGACAGGGCCAGGCTTCTCTTAGAGGTCCACAGTTGCAACACAGGAGATTGCAATTGTATACAAGAGAAAAAATTTTCACATTAAAAGTGGTTAAACACTGGAACAAGATTCCAAAAGAGGCTGTAAAATCTCTGTGCTTGGAGATACTTAAAAGTTGACTGGACAATGCCATGAGCAGCCGGGTTTATCTAGCTCATCCTGCTTTGTGTGGGGGATTAGACTAGCAGAAATGAGATGGTCCCTTCTGGTGAAAAACTCATCTGCAGGACCTTGCACTTGGTCTATGATTCTGTCATTCTTTGTTGCATGTGGAACCAAAAAATGACTGGCCTTACTGTCAGTTAAAAATATCACAGTAATTACAAAATATTACAGTATCAATTTTAATGTACTTTTTAAAATTCAAAGAGCAATATTCTTATTGTAAACTATGTTTTTGGTTTGGGGTTTTTTTCCCCTTTGGTTACTAAGGCAGACTTTTTAATACTGTTGGTGCCAGCATGCCTATTAGTAGTACTTTTACCTCTGTGTTAACACGGTGTTTTAAACAATTCTTACCACATTCTTGCAAACTGTTAAAGATGGGTGACTGGAACTGCATGCAGTATTAAAAATATTGGCACACTAAAAGGGTGTTCTGTTCATTTCTTAATATCCTGTTATGAGCTCAGCAGTAGTAAAAAAATTGGGCAGGTACGTGTTTTTTACAAAACATCCATAACTCTAAAACTATCTTCTGAGTGACCTAGAACTCACAAATGTACAGAGTCAGCTATTTCACACACATTTCTTTACATTTATCGCTTTTTGAAAGATCTAAAAGATGGAATTCATTTGCTTAGTATCGTGAGACTTTTCTGTAGCTCTTTTTAACAAGCTTTAAACTGACAATGAATACAGCATTAACAAACTGTGTGACCTCACTATTCATCTTCCGTGGTAGAAATTAAAATTACACTGTTCAACAACATGTTTCTGGTAATCTTCCTGCATTATAAAACCATTATGTTAAAAGTCTAAAAATCCCGGGATAATTGTCATTTACCAACTTCTAATACTTTCCAAGAACTTGATAAATTTCAAGCATAATTTCCTTTACATGTGCTCAGTTTGCCTTTTTTTGGGTATTAATGTTTTATTATAGTCTGAATCTGGCCTATGCTGATTATGAAAGCGTACCCAAAAATCTCAGAAAGTCAGCTTTCATGCTACTGGTTTTTTGCTCTTTTGTACTTACTGCAGTGGAAAGTGAATCTGCTTTATTCCTTCTGTATTTTCTGTGTAATCATAATCTTCACCTTCACATGCATCTTGCATTTTCCACCTAAGTAGGTATTTTTAAGTATAATGAATTTAACTGATCTCAGCATGTATGTTTATTTAAATATTGATTTCCTTTAATTCTTCAACACATTTAAACTTTAGTAACCATTTAAGGTACAGTGATTCTTTGTTGTGAGAAGTGAGTAAAATCTTCCTGGGAAGAAAGGTACATAGAGTAGACATCTTAATCATTTTCTTCAGAGACACTTTTATCACAGTGATGAATCATGCTAATTCTTTTTCAGTGAATTTAAATTGAAAAATTACAGCTACTTGTAAAATTGCACCTTTATTTTTACTTTTGTGGAAATATTCCTGTGCAAAAGACCTTCAAAACTTTTTTCACCCCTGCTAATCCAATAAATGCTATTTCCCATGGCCAGCACACATCTGTCGTGCTTTTGGGTCATAGTTGGTGGTGGTTTTAGATCAAATGGATAAACCTCAGATGAGATTTAAAGGAGATGAAAATGCTTGTTCTTCCTTTTCTCCCATATGAGCCAATTATAACTTGATAATCTGAAGGGGTGAGAGCTAGCTGCATATTTGGGCTGATAGCTGTGCCTTCCTACCAAGCCACCCAGACTCCATTGATACTCAGCCTGACTCCTGGAGCTCATAGTCATCTGTCTTGCCAAAAAGTTTCCTATATCCTTATAGTAAGTTCTCAGCCACTGCTGCTCTTTAACATTGCTTAACCACATGTACTGAATTGTTAGCTTTGAAACCCATCCACTGTTCCTTTCTAAAAGTGTTGCTTCAAAAAGGAGAAGCAAGACCATCTCCCTCAAAAACAAGCAGCAGTTCTATTCTTAATGAACCTAGGCCTCTTGTATCTATAGGATTGTGAAATGTTTACTGAAGAGTTTAATCAAGTAGTATTAGATAATCATCTGAATTGTCAAAAGGACTGATACTGGTACAAATGACTGTGTTATTGTATTGCCTCTTGTATGGTTTGGCTACATTTTTTTGAAGGATATCCAGACGTAGCCACAGTACATAGCCAGACATAGCCTGACGGGTTTTTTACTGGTATATACTGAAGCAACTCATGGGGAGTGTTTCTAACACTTGACCAAGAGCAGATTTAAAGGACGTTGCTCAGTTATCATCACTCCTGCTGCGTTTAACATGGTGACATGCTTATTAACTCTTCAGTTACTGTGCATCACTTTGTATCAGAGGATATACTTTACCTTGTTACTGCTTTTACTCTGTGTGCTCTGTCATTCCTCTTACTTCACTTTGTTGGGTTGTTTTTACCTTTGTATAAATCCTTTGCCCAGATGAAGAGTGTATGTGTAAGTTCTGCTGTTGGAAGCAATGAGGGTGTTATGTGTTCATACTGCACTTAAAATCTCTAAGGGTGTATGGCTGTAAAACGTCTCTGGAGGGGGCTTCTTACTGAGCTGAAAATTCCATGGAATTATAGGAAGGTAGTCAGCTGGAATTTTTAAGTTACATTTACTGACTCATGGTGTAATTTGCACACCCCTTCAAGGAAGCAAAATTGTATCAGAATAAATGCATATTTTCCCCAAATTTTTATTCATGCATCAAAAATCTTCTGGTTTGTGATTGTTGCTATAAAATACATTTTAAGATGAAAATTCAGTGTCATCTCTTTCGGAGGAAAATTTTTGTTTTCTTTTCTGTTGCAAGCTTTTAATAATTAATTTAAGTTTCTGTAGAGTCAGCTAATTCTCCCATGTGCTCTCAAATACTATTAGCTACCAAAACTGCATTGTAAACCACACAGAATAAGTGAGCACTAGCAATATTTAATAGATACAGGAATATTTACATCGTATGCAGGCAAGGTGTTCTTCTGGTGGAGGTGGCTTTTATGTTCTAACCTTTATGCCAGAGGTAAACACCCTGTGCCAGTCAAAGTACAGTCTTGTCAGCCTAACAGAGCTGGTGCTTAGCTTCTGCCTGCATGCTTGTGTCTCAAATGACAAAACTGAGTGGGTGATGTTTTAAAGCTACATCCACACCTCTTTTCATCAATTCCACTAAATGCATATAGAAATCATGCAGTACCATTTCTGCTATAACTTGCCAATTAAGATTTCTTTTTCAAATGCAGTAAAACGAGGTGGGATCTGACTCTGAATTGTTATCGGTAGTGGAACTGACAGTTTTATGTCAATTTTCATAATTGATCTTGTTGCTGATAAGGATCTGAATTTTATGAGGTAAATATTTTCTAAGTTATCCAAAGGAAAAATGGTAAGTGAAATGTAAAAGATGTAAAAACAAAGTAAGAAGTTATTCATTTGGGACTTTTCTAGTTGTAGCAGTCTACTAATTTGAAACACTTCTTTTTTTCTTTTTTTTTGTGGAGTTTTATGGAAGGTTTTTAATTTGCATTTTTGGATTAAAGCTACCACCTGTGTGGCTTCATGTAGCCTCTAGAACCAAATTCTTGTATTGTTTTTGTATTTAAAGTGAAAGCATAACAATATCAGTGGTGGTTCAAAGGTGTCCTGTGTTCACTCAAGCCATGTTGGAAAGGAAACTTCAAGAAAATTGGTCAGAGCTTGAAATCCCATAAATAGTTTAAGGAAAAAGTGTGTTGTCTGTCCTTCGGGTGTAATAAGTTTTTCTTCAAAAATATTTTCCAAACAAACTGTAACTGGTCTTAACACTAGACTCTTTCTTCTAACCTATTCGCAGAATATTTTTATATCTTTTGCTCCTGTTACATCTAATCTTCTATATAAAGTATCTTAAAATCCAAAAATTAATGCACAGATTTTTTTGAGGACTGTCTGTTAAAGTTATTTTTATGCTATAAAAACTTCTGTGTTGTTCCTGTCCCAATAGGAAATAAAGATCTTAATGACCTTTGAATCAGAATAAACACATCCTCTCTAAAGTAAAATTTTGAGCATATACTTCACTGTGTAACTTTTCTCACTCCTTCTTACTGGAAACTCAGTGTTCATTAATGTAGCTTAAGGGATAAAGAATCCTAAAGCTTATTTTTAAATGGAAGAAATTAAAATGAATTGCTTTCATTGCACATCTAAATCTCCTGTTTAAAAAGAGAATTGTAAATAAAATAATTAACATTTTGGGAAATACTGTGGCTTTGCTAAGTGCAAATTGTGCCTGACAAATTTTGTGGCCTTCTATGATGGTATCACAGTGGTGGTGCATAAGGGAGGAACAACTGACATCATCTACCTGAACTTGTGCAAAGCCTTTGACACTGTCCCACGTGACATCCTTGTCTCTAAATTGGAGAGACATGGATTTAACGGACAGATCACTTGGTGGATAAGGAATTGGCTGGATGGTTGCACTCAAAGAGTTGCGGTCAATGGCTCGATGTCGGCGTGGAGAGCGGTGTTGAGTGGCATTCCTCAGGGGTTGGTACTGGGACCGGCGCTGTTTAACATCTTTGTCAGTGACATGGACAGTGGGATCGAGTGCACCCTCAGCAAGTTTGCTGACGACACCAAGCTGTGTGCTGTGGTCGACACGCTGGAGGGAAGGGATGCCATCCAGAGGGACCTTGACAGGCTTGAGAGGTGGGCCTGTGTGAAACTCATGAAGTTCAACAAGGCCAAGTGCAAGGTCCTGCACATGGGTCAGGGCAGTCCCAAGCACAAATACAGACTGGGGAATGAGTGGATTGAGAGCAGCCCGGCAGAGAAGGACTTGGGGGTGTTGGTGGATGAAAAATTGAATATGAGCTGGCAATGTGCGCTCACAGCCCAGAAAGCCAGTCGCGTTCTGGGCTGCATCAAAACAAGCATGACCAGCAGGTCAAGGGAGGTGATTCTCCCCCTCTGCTCTGGTGAAACCCCACTTGGAGTGCTGCATGCAGCTCTGGGGTCTCCAACAGAAGAAAGACATGGGCCTGCTCGAGTGGGTCCAGAGGAAGGCCCCAAAGATGAACAGGGACCTGGAGCACCTCCCCTATGAGGAAAGGCTGGGGAGAGTTGAGATTGTTTAGTCTGGACAAGAAAAGGCTCCAGGGAGACCTTATAGTGGTCTTCAATCTTCTTAAAATATTTTATTTTATATATATATTATTATGTTGAAAGCACATATTTTAGTACATTTTGAAATGGGCATAATTGGCTTTCTACAATATTTGAGTCAAAACTTTCCTTGCTGAAAGGTAATTTTTATTTCCTATGAGGGAGCTGCTGGTAATTGCTGTTAGCATTTGAAGTAATTGTTGTTAGCATTTGACATGGCCAGCACTGACTGCTAAGCAAGGTACTGACCTAGCTCTAAAATGATGTCTTTTTCTTCTTCCCAAAATGTTGTTGCTATCATGCTTGACCATTTCTTTTACATGTGTCGCATCAGACGAGGTGCCTAAATTTCACAGGCATGTGGGACTAAGGAAGGGTTGCTGATGCCAAAAAATGAGGAAAACTATGCACTGAGTTGGAAAGTAGGGGTTTTTTTCAGGGAATTACTCCTCCTCCTCCCCCCCCAACAAACAAAACCCCAACAAAAAATGCAAACAAAAACCTACACACAGGGGATGTGACTTACTGTCTATTAAAACTTATTAAGAAATTGCTCTCAAGAAAACCACAAAAAAGCCCTAGTGGTATTTGGTGATACTTTTGTATATCTTGTAATGACTGCTGGAAGTTTTAATGCTGTATGGTAGTTTGGGATTATTTTAATTGTTGATCAGCCATTCAGGACCTTAGTTTGCATCTCAGCTTAGAGTTACCTGCACTGTTAAAGCTCTTCCTATGAATAGACTTTTCAAAAGACTTACCCTATTCCCCATCCTATTTCTAATTTTGAAGGGAGCAGAGAATTTAGAAAGCTGATTCAGTGTTGTCATCAAAGAAAGGTTATGGAAGTTTGTGTTAATTTAAAAATAAATGTTAGCTTCAGACAAGCTGGAAAGTAAATGCAGTTGTTCTTACAACTTCACCAGAGTTCTTGCATGCTGGCTGGGCACTTGGTTTAGGTTGTATTAGGGTGTCAGATGCTTAAGTTTGACTGTAGAAAACCATGTTGGGGCTTTTCATCATGTTTTCTAATCTATTGTGTCATCTCTTTCTAAGCCAATGCATGACCCAGCATTCTTCAATGAATTCTTTGGGATATCTGTTAATAATTATTAAATTCACCTGTTGTCATTCAGAAGCATCCAATAGAAAGCAAGGAGTAAGCCCCAGGGTTTAGTGTATGTATGGGGAGTGAGGAGAGGAAGAAGTGGGCTGATGTGCTCTGGGGAAGTAACCAAGTTATTTTACTTTTTGGCTGTTGATTGTTGCTTGAATTATATTTATTGTAGATGCGTGATGGGTAACATTTGATTGGCAACTTACTCAGACTCATGAGTAGTATCTGACTAGAATTACAGGTTGGTGTGGGGAGTTTGGGTGTGTTTCAGGAAACAGCACTTCAGCTTATAGCAGATGGTTAGGCTTGATTAACTGATACTTTTTTCAACCAAGCATCCAGAGTGGCAGAGTTTATTCAGTGGTTCATGAGTTTCTTCAATTTATTTAATATAAGTCTTCTACTGAATTACACCATGCACTTGAATTATGTTCTGTAATGTAACTGAAGTGTGGTCTCACTACAGTAGTGCTCCATTTTCTCAGAGAGACTTATTTATTTAAAAATAATTTTAAAGTTTTCAAATGCAATTGAAGATGTTGCATAAGAAGTTTGATTTTATACCATGAGAATGGATTCAAGTGCACTGCAATCGGTAGGAAATTGAGGATTTTTCTCTTAGGTTTCTAGTAAGTATGTTGTGTTTAAAAGTTAGTTTTGCTGTCATATTGACTGTATGCATGCCAAAAAGCTCAACTGAGAGTTCTTTATCTGTTTGGTTTCTCTCTTCAAGACAGTTTTTTCTTCCATTGTCTATTTGATTATCCTCCCTGTCATTTTTCTCTCTAATTTTCAGGTGGAATTTTTATTTCATTAGCTCAAGCCCATTTCGGCTTGTTTCACTTGTCATTTCTTGTATAAGCATTCCTGTTTTCCTCTTTATGGTACATTGCCTTTAAAGTATTTATACAGTTATCACTTTTACTCTTCACTTTCTGTTTTTAAAAATTTTAATATAGCTTTAAAATCCTTATTTCTCTTAAATATTACTACAGATATTCTCAAGGTTTTTTAAAATTTCATATGGCTTCTAAGAACATAGTTGACTTGTGATAAAACTCTTTGTAAAGCAGGAGCTTAGGTGCAGGGTGGTGTTGGTCCACTTTTGAAAAATCATTAGGTAATTAGGTGCACAGATTATTCACTGTTGATCTACTTTTTTCATCATTAGACTTATGATGTACACCTGGAAAAGATGTTATTGGAAGTAATTTCAGTGCCTCAGGTTGTTTAGTATGTAAAAATTATGCCAAATAGTATAAAATTACAGAAGGCTTATTTTCTACTTCATTACCAGTCAATCCTTAAAATCTCCTATCTTAAACCTTTGACAGTTAAATGTCATTACTTAATGACATTGTAATCTTGTAGTTAGGAGATGGCTGCCACCAGCAATACCCTTCAGCGCTGGCTTTGCCAACCACTGCAGCTTTCAGAGGGGATTAGTGTTTTGAAGCACCTGTTTTGAGCTTCACTCCAGGACTGACAAAACATGTGCTTCTTGTTCCTTTCAGGCTCTTTTTAGCTGTAGAGTTTTGGGGTAGTGGCTTTGTAAATTTTTTTTTCTGTTGCTGTGTAGTTAATCTGATAATGGCTCATTTGGTTCTAACAGCCCCCCCCCCCTTAAATAGAAGAATATATTGCTCATTTGAATGCTGCTTATTTGAATGAAAATTTAGCCAAGAGATTTCTTTATGTAGAAAACAAAAATTTTAGATGTTATGTATCTATCTACTTCAATAAATTCCAACATCTTGCTCCTGCCTCCCCCCTCCCCACTTCTGTATCATGATTAAGACCAGTTTCATTCACAAGCTGTCATAGGTGAAATAACTTTTTTGTCTTAACTGGAGTTATGGCTAGATGCAGACTGCAGATCAGCATAGAAGCAATATCAGTGCTGTTGCTTTATTGAAAAAATAAAGCTTGAATGTTTGCTACTAACCAGGACTGGTTTGCTGGAAATAAAACCACTGGAGTACCTAATCATCCAAAAATTTGAACTGCTTCAAAAGCAAGCTGCATTTTACTTTATTTTTAATTTTAGGTAGAAAATGTGCCACATATATATTAATTTAAACATTGTTTTTAAACCTTATTTTCTATCAATATATAGGGAAATAGATCTCATGTTCTGGGTGCCAGTCTTTTTCAGGTGCATTACCAAATGTGAAACAGCAGCAGCTGGGAGCAGTGGAGTTTCTCCAAATGCAGGGAAATGAAGAGCAGCTTTTATTTCCAATTACAAATTTCTGTTATCTGAAGAACAGCCAAAACGTATTTCTGGCAGCAGCTCAGTTCCTTGAAAGCAAAGGAGTGGATGTAGCCTGTAGTTACAGCTGGTTCTCATTTCCCCCCTCTCCTGAATGCCTGGACTGCTACTGAGTGTCATGGTGCTGCATAAAGGCAGCCGATGCAGACAGAGGTCATGCTTATGGAAGTTTCAGTCTGCTGTGCAAGTACTGCTTGAGATTGGAAACTTCCCTTGTGCATTGTCCTGGTTTCAGCTGGGATAGAATTAACTGTCTTCCTAGTAGCTGGTACAGTGCTATGTTTTGAGTTCAGTATGTGAAGAATGCTGATAACACTGATGTTTTCAGTTGTTGCTCAGTAGTGTTTAGACTATAGTCAAGGATTTTTCAGCTTCTCATGCCCAGCCAGGGCACCTGACCCAAACTGGCCAACAGTGTATTCCATACCATGTGACGTCCCATCTAGTTTAGGAACTGGGAAGGGGGGGGCAGGGATTCGCCGCTCGGGGACTGGCTGGGTGTTGGTCGGCGTGTGGTGAGCAATTGCCCTGTGCATCATTTGTACATTTCAATCCTTTTATTACTACTGCTGTCATTTTGTTAGTGTTATCATTATCATTATTAGTTTCTTCTTTTCTGTTCTATTAAACCGTTCTTATCTCAACCCAGGAGTTTTACTTCTTTTCCTGATTTTCTCCCCCATCCCACTGGGTGGGGGGGGGGGTGAGTGAGCGGCTGCGTGGTGCTTAGTTGCTGGCTGGGGTTAAACCATGACAGCATCCACCCACCATTCTCGGCTCACTTTCTAACTGGCCTTGAACAAAACAACTTTACTATGATAATAGCTGGTTGGAATAAGAACTGTTTTCTTGTAATCCTTATGGAAGCTCTAAGTACCTGTAAAATATCTTAAATTATTCATCAGGAGTTTTTTGGGAATTGTGAGCTTTGTTCTTGTAGATCAGACTTGAAAGTCCATCTAATCTTCAGTGTCCTGTTTCTGACAGGAAATGTGTTTAAGTGTTTCAGGAAAAAAAAAAGGCAAGCTGTTGAGAACTACTCTGTAGGAATGTTTACAGGTATAATACATGGTAATTAGAGAAGGACCTTAAACTTACAGCTCAGTTCTTTTGGAGTAAGCCTGCATTCTTTTATGATGCTTCACATTGCGTACATGTGCATCCCTTTATCTTCAATAGTGAGATAAAGAGTGGAAGTTTGTTCCTCTTTTATGCCACTTAAAATGTTGATATATCATGCTCTCTTGAGTCTCATACAAGCACACTGTTTTTCCATGAGTGTTCCTGTGGCTTTGGTTGCTGTGGTCATTTTTCTTGTTGTAAGTGTTTCTTTTGGCAAAGAAATGCTTCTACAGGATCAATAATGTTCCAAATAAAACAATATAAGCAACAGTATGTTTTATGTATTTTCTAGTCCAACGTATGCATACAACAATATCTTGCCTGCTTTGAGCTATCTGCAGCCAAACTCCCACTCCCAGGGTTGCTAGTTATAATATAAAACGTATTGCATTTTGTATATAATTATAGTACTTTTTTGTATTCCTCGAGTTTATTTTTAAGTGCTGCTAGAAGTAACAGCTTTAATAAAACTTTTCCATGCATGAATTGGAAGATTTCTTCCCTGTGCTACCCCCTTATTTCCAATATCATGTGTTAGGATAGAATACTGTTAACTGGGAGAGTGTCCTTTCGAAGTAGTGTTAATTATTGTCATCATGACTTCAATAAAATCAGTGAAAACTGTAATGAGTTTGTCAAATAATAGAAATGCAATAAAAATTAAGTTCTGTAATCCAGAAAAGTATTCCTTGCTTTGGATTAGGATAGTAATTTAACCATTTCAAAATAAGGTAATTATTTTAAATGGAACTTTATCAAATGTTAGACAAGCTTTTGTAATCTTCTTTCTAGTTTTCTGTGATTTGTCTTATGTTCTCTTTTTAAGGACTTGATCACTAGTTCTGGAAAGAGTGTTAATTCTGGTAAATTCATGTTTTGACAGATTATGTCCTTTTTCCCATGCTTTGCAGTCCCTCTGCCTTCATGTCTGGCAATTTCCATTTCTCTTACTCAAGATATTGAACTCTGCTTATTCTTTGGAAGAAATGCTGCCTCGGTACTGTCAACTGAAATGTCAAAGAAAACATTACAAGATACTGGACTTCCCTTGTTGATGTACAACTACATAGTGCAAATTGCAAAGCTTCACTAAAGCTTTAATGCTGCTTGCTTTTCCAATGGACATCAAATTTGCAATACACTAAGACTTACTTTTGACCAGCAGAAGGGACCGTGTTATCAATATACTTGATGATATGTTCTGGGTAGTACCGTAGTTTACAGTTAAATGTTGTTTTTCACTATCATTAAAAATGCTAGCCCTTCAGTAGGTTTGCAGACATGTTTCATAAGATGTGTTGTCTACTTGCAAACAGGAGTCACCTTACATGCCCGGACTTTTGCTCTACACCAGTTTCTTAAGGAAGCAGTTACTTTTAGCATGTGATTTTTGGTTAGTCTTTTTTTTCCAATAACCTTGTTTTCGCACGTGCTACTTCTCCTGTGTGTGGTGGTCTGTGTATTCTTTGACTTAAACCTCTGTGTGTGTTTCTGTATGAAAAAATCTAGCTGCCCATTTAAAATGAGAGGACCTTTTTTTTACTGATGTGTGTGTACATAGTCTGATTGGTAGCTATGGGTATCTGATAGTTTTAAAGAAAAAAGAGCTATTTTTCTTTTAATGAAATGAGGAGCTGTCAGCCGAGCAAAAGAGGTACCTCTGCTGAGCCTTTATGTATAAGCAAGAAAGTGCTCGCACAACTGAGATTAATTTTATCTTCTGTATGTATTTTCTGCAAATTATGAACCATGTCTCTTGTTTTCTGCTTTCAAAATGATGTAACATAGTGAGTTTTACTAACCACAAATTGTGTTTTGTGGTAGAAATTGTATCAACTGTTCTTCCTGTCGGGGCATGACCTAAAAACTTTAAGCTTCTAGTTTATTTCAGTTTCGATCTGTATTAGAAAAAAGCAGTTTTGTGTGACATCTCTGGGTCACCTACTTATCCTGCCTTGCCTTTTGTCCTCCATTCAGCAACTATTAAATTACACTGTTGCCATAGAAAAATGGGCTTCTGTGAAAAAAGATAGGGGATGGGTCAATCATCAATGCCCAGTGATGACACAACTACAATACAAAACTAAAAATACAGTTTTTAGATTTGAAGGAACATTAAAAATGTTACCCAGAGAACAGTAAGTTCTCTACAGTCCTACAGTGCAAAAATACTCGTGTATCCTACAATATTGTACATACGTTCGGGCACTTAAAAACTGAACTTAAGTGTTTTCTGGTTTATTTTTACTTTTTCTAATTCTCTGAAACCAGCCAAAAATTATTTTAATATGAAGACAGGAAAAATCTTGGTTTGTGAGAATATAACTATGTTTTAGTTCTCTAGCTGTGCTGTACCTTAAAAAAAATGGTGGTTTCTCGGGTTGTGATACTCTGTTGGTAGCTCCTGGGTGCAGAATGATGCCACATCCTGGCTGAGAAGTAAGCAAGGACGGGAGGGAGGACAGTTACCAGTATGAAAAGTTCATTTGCAGTGACTCATTTAACTTTAACTCGCAGTAAGAATGGCTAAAGACATACCTGAAGCTTCCAAGGAATCGGTGTTCATACAAAGTTGACTTTAAATTTTAGCTTTTACGACAAATCATCTGTCTTCTGTTAAGGCAGGTGGTAGCTGAGTACCTGATCTTTCCCTGGCTGTTTCAAATTGAGCAATGGACTGAAAGTGCTGCCTTTCTCAGAGTGAGATAATGGTATAGTTAGTCTGGTAATAAAAGCACAGCTGGTATCAATTATGCAGTGGAAAGAAACATATTTTATACTCATCAGTAAGTTTATGTGGCAAGGCCACAGTCTAAGGTGATGTTGAAGATTTTTAAACTGAAGAGCTATTTCTCTATCAATACTGTTAAAATAGAAGGGGTAGAGCTTGCATCTCCATAGGTTGTGTAAGTTGATCTAATGGTTATCCTGGGATTGGAAGGAAAGAAACTCTGAGAAACTTGAATAAGATAAAAAGCTGATCCCTCAGGCTCAGAGGCTTACCTTGCTATCATAGTACCTACCTTCTTTTGATACATTTTCTAGTATATTTTTCTATCTTACAAAAAGGACAGTAGGATAAATAATGCAGATTTAGGCATGAAATATGCCATTACAATATTTGTGTAAATCTGTGTCAGGAATTGCTGGACATCCAATCCAAATGTAAGACTGAAATTCTTTGTGATTCTGAAAAATTACGCTCCTGTTCCAGTAGAGGACCAGAAATAGTACTCATTTGAAAGTGTGGTTACTGATAGGGATTGAATAAAGAGTCTTAAGATTATACTAGTGCTACTGTTTGGAAACAAATTCTTTGAAAATGATGTAAATAGCGGCTAGCAAATGGGGGGGGGGCATTGTGTATGGTTTGTTTTGATTTGGGGGGGTGTTTGGTTTGTTTGTTTTTTAAAAAAAAACAAACAAAAAACCAAACCCAAAACATTGCTCAGTGAAGAGCTCCAAATACCAGTTTTGGAATAACTGTAAGGAGTAGCTTCTGAATAACCATGGCCTTCCCATGGTCGTTGGGGAATGGAGCATGAGAATTGCTCAATTATAGAAACTTCTACCTAATAGCAGTCTCTTCAAATGTCAGTTAATTTCAGCAATTGGAAGTCAAGGGTTATGGCTTAATTGAAGTGGAAGGTGATGTAGAAGTCACCATGCAGTTAACTGGAAGAACGTAACAGATAGTCCCTGGTATGTGACTGAGGATAAATGACTTCTTGGGGTGTCTTGGAGTTGCTCTGCAGGTACACATATGTTCTCTGCACAAACATTACATTCTACTCAAGTCAGCTTCCTAGAAGCCTTCTATTTTATGTCATACTGAAATCATCCTTTCAAACCTTAAAAGTAGGGATGATCTTGATTTGATGGCAAGTACTCCAGACAAGTGCCACAAGAGATTTGAGGTCTGGACCCTTGAAAGCTGTTGATGAACACTCCTAAAAGGAGGAGAAAAAAAAAAAACAAAAAAAACCAAAAAAACCAAATAAAACGCAGTTCCTTAGAAATGTGTGAGGTTCTCAGGCTATATAAAGAACATCTTTCTCTTCTAGAATAACAAGGATGACTGAGGTACTTAAAATGGTTAGGCCACTTCAGAATAAATGGCAAGGGAGGTGGCTTGCCTTGTTGAGGGTATTTCTTAACCCTCTTAGTTGTCAGTCTTTAACTTCTGGTATTAGTAGTAATTGCAGCTTTAATGGTTCCTCTCCTTTCTGATTAGTGTACTGTAAATCATCGTAACTGTGTGTCCATTACTTATACGATTATAATCGCTATTTAGGCTTTAGATTTTGTGGAGTATACATTCATAGCACAGTATCCCCAAGTGAAATTGTGTTGTTACACTTCAGGTTGAACCACTTTCTGTTTTACAGTTCAGTTAATTGGGAAAAGGTAACCGCTCCAACCACTTTGTACATCCGAGACTTTTTACATTCAGGTCATAAATTTGGCTGACTTTCACTATGCAAACTACTCAATTAAATACTCTTTTTTGCAGGAGAAATTATTCATTGCTATGGTTTTTAATCCAAATAGGCAAAAGTGTGTGTATTCAGATACAAAATTTATGTGGCTTAAAGTACCTTCAATTTGTTCACAACAGTGTATGGGAATTTTGGTTTATTTGCCAGAAAGTTGTTGTTCTGCTTAGGGACACCTGTTATTTAGCACCTTCTTTTTTGTTCTTGAAGTCTGCACTATCCTCGGACTCTTGGTGACACTGAAGTCTGTAACAGGTTATGGTTTCTTTCATGTACACTACATTTTTATTCTGTATGTTCTTCAGGGCTATTACTCTACAGGGGTTTTTTCCTGGAATTAATTTTCAGAGCAATTTAGTGTACATTAATTAAAAAAAAAAGCCAGCTGTTTTAAACCAAATGTATCTTCCAGGTTTACTATAACAAAAGTACTTTTGAAAGCAACTTCTCTTGGGGAGGGAGGAGCTACTCCAGCTTTTGTTATCTTAAGGAGAAGTTTGTCAGGCACTTAAAGGAGAGCAACTCACTGTATTTAACTAATCCACTGGGCCGTAGATATCTGTCAGACATTCAGTTTATTAGATTGTACGTGCATGTGTTAGGTTGTGTGTCCTTGTATTCAGTAGTACTACTTGAAATACTTTGATGGTAGCTTTTGCTGCTTGCGTTTAAGAAAATTTTAGCATTTTATGATACTTTAAGGAAAAAAGTCATCAACTGGAAGAAGTGGGGATAAACTGCAGAACTATTTACAAAGGCAATGTAGTCTTACTCTGTTTTTTAACATGCTATTAATGTCTTAACAGTTCATATCTAACAACAAAGTCATGCAGAAACATAAAATGTGTTATGGTGTTAATTTACACAGACTTTCTGTGGTGTGTTCACATTTCTCGTCTGAAGCTTAGTGCTTTAGTCATGTGGTCATTTTAACTGGGCATCAATTTTTGCTGCTGTCAAAATATGGTACTGCTTTCTTTACTGCTGGCCAGTTACTTTAGTATTTCCTAAGTATTGAAAGCTAAGGTCCTGATCCTGAAAGTTTTTGCTGTGTATAATGATCTGTAATTTCACATGCATTAGTCATCTTAACTGCTCATAGGATTACTTAAGGAAGAAATAAAGCACATGCAGAATTTTGTGGCATCGAGGCTAAAGGTCTGTAGAACTTAAAAAGCTAACTTCTGTTCTGTAACTGTTGAAATGTTAGCCATAGGAGGTATTTTAGTTTGTCATCATATGAATGTTTATAAACAGCAGTCTAGTGTTAGTTCTTTCTTAACACTAACCTAAACTTAAACTTCCACATTTATATTTGGACTTGGTGATTTACGCGTACTTTAGTTTCAGATTATAATTGGTGGTTTTCTGTCTAAATGAGTATATCTTTAATTTTTCGAAGGTTCATTATTTTGGAAAATACTGATGGCAAAAGTAGTGCTGGCTTACTTGCTTATCAATTCTGTGTATGAATTTTGAACTGTGCAGTCTAATTTCACTTTACATGGAAGTGCTAATTAATTACAGAGGATCAGCAGGGAGGATTAAGGTGTAAAGCATAGGAAGTAAAAAATTGGGAAGTAAAAACTTTAATTTTTTTTTTATAATCTAGGTATCCTTGTCAAACAATAAAAATACCACTGCACAAAGACTGTATAAGGCAAGGCAACCTTTGTCTTAAAAGGTTAAGTGTCTGTATAACAGCAGTATAGACAATGAATTATAGAGTGTTACCAAAAGAGTACAAATATTGTCTTTCTTAAAAAATTTTTTTTATTTGTTATTGAAGATGAGGGAGTCTGATCTCAAGATATTTGAAGCCTGTGAAATATTTTTAATAGGTATCACAAAAGAGAGAAATCAACAGTTTCTTATCAGCTGCATCTGAGAGATGATTAAAGAATGAGTAAATATCAAACGAGGTATTTACTCAGTTTGTTTTAAAATTTACTGTTTGTTTTTTTTTTTCATATCTTACATTCATTTTGGTGATTAAGTATGGTCTTTCCTAGAAGACCAGTGTTGTTTAATTTTGCAGTGCTGGCCACAGTTAACCAGACAGGTTCCTGCAAGTGCTTAAATAGATTCATAATACAAGTCTAACTCTTGTACATGTGAAACAAACATTCAAAATAGTGTTACGCATTGATCAAATAGTTGAAGATCCTAAGTGCATTGCTGCAGCTTCTTTAAATATTTCTTGTGTTAATGAAATTTTAAAAAATCTTGAATAGTTGTTTTGTGCCTAGATGTGGTTACAGCAGCCTGTTGTGTTGTAGGAGGCACTCAATATAAAAACAGACTTTGTGAGGTGGCAGCTCCCAGGTTTAAAAAGTGGCTCTGGCTTAAATCTAATGCTGAAACTGAAGTGCCACCCATTTATCTCTACTATGAAAAACAGAGTATTTCTGTAAATACGTCATAATATTCTTTACACAAATGGAGCTGTTTGGGGATTTCCTTGAGGCATTTTTTTTAAAGTATGTATTTTTTTTCCATGCAGTATCTATTTCTGGCAAAGGCAAGTATGCACCACTGTTGCAATTTTGTTAAATCATCCTGTCATGTACAGTGTATTTTACTGGGGTTCATACTCTGGGTCATTATGTTCTTGAAAGTTTTTTGAAGATTCCATAATTTTGCTTGTAGTATTAAGCGCTGCTATGCCTGTGTCTCAGGAGGTAAAAATGGGGAGAAGAGTGAAGTCCACAACAATATAACTGATAATCAATTATTTTTCCTTTTCAGATGTTCCTCCTGCTGATCAAGAAAAGCTTTTTATCCAGAAGTTACGACAATGTTGTGTACTTTTTGACTTTGTTTCTGATCCACTAAGTGACCTAAAGTGGAAGGAAGTAAAACGAGCAGCTTTAAGTGAAATGGTAGAATATATCACACACAATCGCAATGTGATTACAGAACCTATTTACCCTGAAGTAGTACATATGGTAAGTGATTTAACAAAGGGAACTATTTTGAGTTTTTTTAATTCACAGTTGTTTCTTCAGCTGTATCAATTTATCTTAAGAAATCTTACTGAAATCTTCAAAGAAGATCAACTGTCTTTGCACATCTGCAAAATGGTAATATAATGGTGCTTTTAAATCCCATTGCCAATGTTGATTCCTCCTCTTTGTAAGACAGAAACTAGACACATGTATGAAGCAGAGGTAAATGGTTTAAGTTGGTAAAAATGAAATTTTGTATTTTAAAAGAAAGGGGGGGTGTGCTTCCCGCCCCCAAATCTTTTTTAGAATAGGTGTTTTTTAAAATAGGGAGGAAAGTTCAATACATCTAGCTGTTTAAAAAAATGTGTAGACTGCAAAACTGAAAAGGGGGGGGGGGGATTAGAAGATTAGAATTAAGATCACCTGTGCAAGCTTGACACTTAATTTTATGTAATGCCATTCAGTACCAATGTTTGATTTTTATTCTGTATTCAGAGGTGAGAGTGAGAGTCAGACTGTATTTAGCACACAGGATGGCAGATCATGGTTCTGCTGGAACAAGCTATGTGAACTGTTCAGACCTGCGTTGTTTCTCCTCTCTCACTATCCAAATCGTAGCCAGCTAGACCTAGTTTATTTTTCTGTCATGCTTAAGTCCACTCCAGAGGAGGAGGTGGCTGTGAAACTACAGGAGATTCTTTCAGCTTTCGTTGCAGTGACTAGACACCAGTTGCCTGGAGTAGCAGTTGGGTTGAGGTCTTTAGCTGTTGTCTGCAATACACTGAGAACAGAAAGCATCTTTTGAAATTCCTGACTGCTAAGCCTACAAGAAGCTCTTGACCATGTGTGACAAGATGTTTTTTCCTGAGACTTTATAGTCTGGGGTGAATTTTCAGGGGGATGAGAAAACAGTGCATTTTTAACATAAATATGAACTTAGTCAAATTTTGAGGTCCTCCTACAAATCAGAGACTTTGAAGCTTCGTCAAAGACTCTTAAGGATTTATAGTATGAAGGAGGTTGCTTATTCTGAAGATTGCTTGTAATCTAAATTAGCCATAAGTGTTTACTGATACAGAAGTTATTTTCATGAGAACTTCTGAGTATATGAGGATTACGTATAACTCTAGATGTCAAACATGTACACAGAGCATTAGGACATGTGGGATCATGGCTTTTCCCATGTCTTGATAGCTTATTTATATCTTTGCTAATTGATTGCTTGTTTTGGAATACTTGACGCTGATGAAAGGGGAGTTACAAAAGAGAATAAGCTTGCTGACACTTCATTTAGATAAAATGGAGTTCACAATGAGTTCTTGAACATCTGTGCCAGACATTAGTGTTTGCTCTGTGTAAGAATCTTAACTGCCCATAATTTCATAACTTTTGCGTTATGTGCCTGCATCATCTTCTCCATCAAATAGTTATGGCCAGAATATGTTTGGCTGAGGAGGATATATACTTCACTTTCAGATGCAACTAATGGTAATAAAGTCTGCACTTCGGTCAGTTTAATAAATCTTCATGCAGAATTTGGCTACTGTCTTTAATTCCCAGTGTTTTGCTGGCAGCATGCAGCATCTGACAATTCTTTCAGTTAATTTAAAATGCTTTTTATGTACAAGGTTCTAAAGGGCGTGGGGTTTCCTTGCATGGGACTTACACGGCCCTGCAATAGATGCTGTCAGTGAAGGCACTTGAACTGGTATTTTGAGGTTAAATTCAGATAGCAATTTTTTAGGCTGCTTTTATGGAACAATTTTCTCTTGGTCATCTATTCTGAAACAACTGTATTCTTCTTGCAGTAGTAGCTTCTTTCTTTCAGGCATGTATGTGTAGATTGAGGTGTACTTTTACTAAGTGCTAGCAGTGGATTTGAGTTGATTGTGTGGATTTTAAGGAAAAAGAAATCTAACGTCTTTGTGTACTTTAAGACTCTTCCAGGAAATGTAAGTTGTATGCTGTTACTGACACTGGATTATATTAATAAAGAATAGCATTTTTAGTAAAATTATGAGAGTGAGCAAGAAATACTTGGATTTGAGAGTGGTTCTTGGTTTGGAAAGTTTGTGGAGTTGGTAGTTGGCATAGGAATTAGGATTTTACTGTGCCATTCTGTTCAACTTCACAATTTGGAGGTTACTGATTTATGTATGAGTATATACCGATATACGTGTATATATGTGTGTGTGTCTTTTTGTTTGGTTTTGCTAACATGTTATTTAGGCCAAATGCTTAGGACAATGAATTTCACAAGTTACCTGTTTAATAATATGTTTCTTTTTCAATAGCTTTGAATCTTCTTTCTCCCTGACAAGAGAAGCATCTATCTTATCATCTGGTTCTTCTTTATTCTTTATTATTCTAGAGCTGAAGTCATGCCTGTTCCCCTCACCCTTCTTATTTTGCTTTAAGTGTCCTGGGCTAATTTATAGTAAGGTCTTGTCTTTAAGCTGTATATTTATCTAATGACTTAGTTCAATTATTTAATGTTTAGCATAAGTCTCCTTTTCAAAAGATATGAGAGAAATTAATTTCTAAAATGGATCTAATGTTATTCTTCAGAGTGGATACAGGAGTTTCTTCCCTTTTCTTCCTCAAAGAGCCAGCTGACATGTCCTTCAAATTCTTTTTACATTTCTAAGCAATGATGTGGTGGGAAAGGAAATGTTTCTATTAAACACTTGTATAACAAGTTCCATTTCTCAGATATAATATAGTACGGTTGGATTGATTAATCTCAGAGCAGGAACTTACCTCTTCTCAAAACTGTAAGACGTAATCAAATGTCTGAATAGATCTTGTAAATGTACATAATAAATTTAGCTTTTTTGATCAAAAGCATCTGTTAGAGATTCTTGTTTAGAAAAGAATATATACCTTTTAGTTTGGCTTTTGAAGAAAACGCGGCTTTGACAGTGTTCTGTTGTGTATTTGTCAGAAGCACAGATGCTTAGGATATTAGTTTTGTAAAACTTTGTGACAATTGCTAGCTCTGTAGAATACAGACCCAAATTGATGACGCTTTCCACCTCATGGAAGACGGGCAGTACTTGGATTATATCTGTTTTAAGAGGGACTATGAAAGCGAACATAAATATGAATATTCCCCAGCTAGCTAGCTAGAAAGTATTGAGGAGAGCTGAGAGGAAACTAGGGCACTACTAGATGTGGAGATCCAGGGTTGAAGTGTTCGGAAAAAGAAGTAGATCAAAAGCATGTATAAATATGGCTTACTTATTTCTGTAGCTCCCAGAATAATCTCCTTAGTGATGATGATGATGAACTTGTGGGTGGTAAATTAACGTTTTTGTGAAGCACATAGGCTAATACTACTTTTTAAAACTGATAATATATAGGAACAGATCTAATTTTATTCAGCAACTGAAGCAGTTTTCCCTGCAGCTTTTCATGCATTATGAAAATTAAATTACATACTCAGTTATACCCATGCAAGGTTGATTTTTTTTGTTTGTTTTGGGCGTTTTGCAGGTGTGGTTTTTTGTTTTGTTTTTTTTACTCTGATCTTTGGTCTAGAATAAGAGATGTTACTGTTAGCAGAAGTGTACTGCTTGTGGCTCTATTTAGCTATTAGGATGGCTTTATTCACATAAATATAGAAGGTGCAGACTTTCAGATTATATAGCTTGTCATTCAGAGCTCTTCATGTTAGGCTTCACTCAGGCTGCTTAGCAGAAGGGAGGAGAAAATGTTTAATGATATCTCTGATGCTTAGTTGCTTGAAAATATTCTCCAGTGTTATACAGACTGGGCCACCAGAAAAACAGTGTATTGTACATAACTACCATTACAGCAAACATACCTGTGAAGTGGTAAAAATGCAGGTTGTTTGCTTATCCTTTTTTGTTTGCTCATCCTCTGTAATTATGTCCTTTGGAGTCCAGTATTATCAGTGCTCACAGCACTGAGAATTTTGGCACACTAGCCCCGTTTTCATGAAGACTCAAATTTCATAAAGGGGGGGGGGGGCTTGTGGTGTTTTGTTCGAGAGGGTGGGGAACTGGGGAGGGGACAAGAGAGTCTGAGGTTTGTGCCTTCACTGAGAGATGCTGCATCTTGATTTGAGCAGTTTTGTTCTGTTGGTCAAGGATATAAAACACAAAACAGATCAGTCTTTATTGATTCTATTGCTCATGGAACAAATTATTTTGGTTTTGGGTTTTAACTCTTTCCATTTGATATTCTCAAAAATAAAAAATATAAAACGTTGTACCTAACGCCTTACATGACCAGGCTTTTCTCCTTTGCCTGAGACTTTCTCGTATAGAAAAGGCTGATTGTTCTTCCATTTGTCTAACAACCTTAGCAAGTTTTAAATTTCAAGTATAGTCTTCCCGGGTTTGTTTTCTTGGAACACCATTGACTATTGTAAACTTTCATGGTATTTTTTTAAACAAAGATTGGAGGTTGTTAGTTGCTTCATGTCCATGCTTTTAAAAAGGGGAACATAAAGATGTTTCAGCTTTACTTTTAATTCTCTGAAATAGTGATTACTCCAATACGCTAGTCTCTGTCTATATCAGGCCTACACCTCAGTTGCTGAAATAAAGGAATATTCTGAAGAAAAATGGAGCATCAGGATGACCTTTCCTTCATGGGAATATGATGTAAGGCTTGCAGATTTAGCTGATGCAGTTTGATACTGCCTCCCACTGTCTGCTCTGCCATCTGTCAGATAGTCCTTGTACATATAGTTCTTAGCCCTGCCAGTTAATAGGTAATTCATGGCATTATTTTAAACTGTGAATGGAGGTGTTAATTAGTCAGAATGTGAAGAGGGAAACATGGCATTCTGTAGCTTTTCCCAGAGTCCCACTAATGATGGGTGGAATGCATTCTTCTACAAAGTAATATCTTTAAACTGAGACAGCTTCATCTTTCAGAGCTTTCGAGTAATCTTCAAATGATTAGCAAGAAAGCTTTGATGCTATTTAAAAAAAAAGGGAGGGGGGGTGGCAAAAAAACCCAACCCAACCAACCAACCAAACTCAGTAAAGCCTGAGAAAGAATAAAAATATGTGTATGGCACATGTGATTATTATCTGTGGTGGAATTTGAACATAATAAAGACTGAAATTGTGGCATAAATAAATAATAGATTTTAAATGTGATATTGGAGTAGACCTTGCATTCTGAATAGCTACATCATAAATAAACTCAAACTTGTAGGGTTTAGGGTGGTTTTTTTAAATTAAGCTGTATTATATACTTGCTGAAAGTGTAGGAACCTTTCAGCTGATGAAATTAAAAAAATGTTCTTTTGCATCCTCAGATAAGACATTCAGTTTGGTGCAAGTTCCATTTTCCCCCTGCCCCGTAGCTGGTCCTGGAGATGCCCTGTACTGGCATGTTTGCTGAGCCAAGTATTGGTTTTCTTGGAAAGGCTCTATAAATGTTTCTGCTGCTCCTGGTGATGTAGCCTTTTGCAAAGAATGTTCGTTTTCCTGGCAAATAAGCTTCTCTGCCCTGTTGTCTCTTACTTTGCCAGACTTAGGAAATGTATTCTCAGATTTTTCCCCTAAATACTTGCAAAAAGACACCTCCGATCTGTTACAGCAATAGAATATCAATAGCAATGTATAGGTTAACTCTTAACCAGTACTTGTGGTACGTATTTAGGACAGAGTATGTGTGCCTTATGGTGATGCTCCATGCAACCAGCTGCGGCTGATTTGATAAATCAGTTTTGTGCACGATGTAGCTCTCCATTCAGCATAGTCACCAGTCTCATTGTGAGCAAATGTTTACCAAAATCTAAAGAATCTTAATGTTTTTATAAAGCACAAAATGATCTGTGTATATGAAAGCAGAATTTACTTTAGTGTTGTAAGAAGGAATAGACTTGAAGAGAATTTCTTTATGGAGCTTAATATACTCAATTGTTACGAAGGGTTAGGACAGTACACCACTTTTTATTTTGGCAGTCTTCTCATCGTTTCTGCGATGTGTTCCAGCTGCTGTGAGAGACTGAGGTATTTGTCTCAAAGGATCATTTTGAAGCACTGGAGGCGGTTTGGGACCATATACTAATTTGAATTGATTTTTTATTATTAATATTATTCCATACAAAATAAGTTTAGACTGCTTGGTACTGGTTTGATAATGAGTAAGCAACAAAATAGAAGAAGAAAGTCTCTCTTGGGTGCACTTACGTGGCTAAATAGATTACATTTTTCTACCTGCTCAGCAATTTGGTTGTCTCCTACCAACATCTGCCCTAACTAATACTCTGGATTACAAGTGGAATTGAGGAATTAGTCTCTTTTCAGTACTGACAGCCACAGCTGTCTTGCATGTACAGATAAAGGCTTTCTCAGGTTTTCTTACTGGCATGGACAGAAACATGTTCCCTCCAACTTGCTCGCTAAAGTTTTAATCGTTAAATCAGGATGTGAGAACAACCATTTGAATCACTAGCTAGTTGTTCCTTTCTTATGCACAAAGAAGCCAGCTGGTTTTGCTAGCTGTCATTACAGGTGGAGAATTTAGGATTCTGCAGACCTTTTAAATCTTTGCACCATTCTAGGTAAGGTTACTCTTGAGAATGTGTGCTAAATTTATCCCAAAAATCATGTAAGGTTCTGCGCCTCCCCACCCCAAGCCAACACCTGTGTTTTACTTCACGTTTGTGATTATATGCATTGTATAAATTGATATAAATGTGATTATTTCTGATTATATATTTTTAAAAAATAATAATAATTCAAGCTACATGCATTTAGTGATGAGGTTTTTTTGCCTAGAACAGGACATCATAGAAAAGTTTGCTGTCCATATGACAGGAAATGGCATTTTTGTCTTTATTAGGGACTTTGAAACTCTCCTCATGTTAAAGGGGTTTGTGAAGAGTACTACTTTAGTTCATACATAGTATGAAAGTGTGTCTAGACAAGCACTTGGAAACACACAAATAATTTATCTGTGTATATATCAACAACTTGAAAAGCAATTCATCTTTCTAGTCTGCTCCACTTCCATGAGGATGGTAAATGGTTTTCAGGGGTTTGAGAATTCAGATGGAGTGAAGGATTTAAAGGATTACAGTGCGCATTTCTTCCCCCTCAATGCCCCCATGATGTCAGGTAGATGGACATAGTTTAAGAGAACTGCTACTAAGAGGAGGAGGGAGGAATTTGGTTTTGAAGTGTTTCCATGTGTATATACCCACGGTGTGAAATGAAACTGATAATATTTTACAGAAAAGAACAGTTGCAGGTAATCTTTGTTTTGCATCTCTGCTTCTGACTTCCACTTTTGCAGGTTGTTGCAACGCCTTGTAAAACGTATATATAAAAAATGTTTGTGTAAACATTTTATATACATTTGCTTGGGCTTTTAAAATGTGTGTATGTGTAAAGACATCAGAGCAATATCCTCATAAAACATGTCCCAACAGTAGATTTGTGTTTTAAAGTGTATTGTGTGGAAAAGTGTTATCCAAGTTAGAAACCTTTAAAGAATTTATGTACCTTATTGTTTAAACTACTGGGTTATATAGCTTGTACTTTTGGAAATCTTAATTCAAGTAGTTCACGTAGAGAATTCTCAGTCAAAACCATCTTTGAAGTCTTTTTTAATCATTCACTTGTTTCAGAGTTCTTAAAGGCATATGTGATTTCAGTTTGCAGTTAATATGTTTCGAACATTACCACCATCTTCCAATCCAACGGGAGCAGAATTTGATCCAGAGGAAGATGAACCAACCTTAGAAGCTGCATGGCCTCATCTACAGGTATTTAATGTTTAGACTAGGATGTCATAGTCTAACAGAATTTTGACATTAAAGTTGTTGTTTATTGACTCAAACTTGTTTAGGTTATGTGTTTATTTCAAGTCAATTACTTTTCTCTGCAATATTTAAAATATATATTTTAAAAAATCTTAGTATATTATAGGTTAAAGGCTTGTTTCTTGTGGTATAGATGTAACTTGCGATTTTAAATGAGCTTCCGTTTGTCAGTATGAATGCTTTGATCTGACTCAGGCAGAGCTCTAGCTTTCAGAGGTACCATGACAAACAGAGGAGAACAGAGAATTTGAAACAAGTACTTCTGGGCGTGATGAATATTAGATTACTGTATGTCATTTGAGTAAAATCTAGTGATGGAGCTCAGCAGAATTTCAATGCAGTTTAAAGAACCTTAAGTTCTTGTACTTTGTCAGGAGAGCAAGAGCAAAGCTTTTGCTGTGTGGTATATAAATAAAAACATAGTGCTGTTCTGAGCAACTAATTAGTAATTTTGTTAATGTGCTGTTTATTAAATGGTTCCTTGTTTAAAAGACTAATACTGGGTTTTGTTGGTTTTTTTCAGCTTGTTTATGAATTTTTCTTAAGGTTTTTAGAATCTCCAGATTTTCAACCTAATATAGCTAAGAAATATATTGATCAGAAGTTTGTATTACAGGTGAGGTAAAAAAAAATTTTTAACTTCAAGCTCTAAATTATTTTTACAATGCAGTAGATTCAAGTAAAGTGCATCTCTTCTTTTCCCTCTTTGCAGCTTTTAGAGCTCTTTGACAGTGAAGATCCTCGTGAAAGAGATTTTCTTAAAACAACTCTTCACAGAATATATGGGAAATTCTTAGGCCTAAGAGCTTACATCCGGAAACAAATTAATAATATATTTTATAGGTATGTCAGTATCTTTGCATTGTGATGCATGTGATCAGATATACAACTAAAAATACTCCCAAGACACTGCTAGCAATTTTTTTTTAATTCTTAGTAAGTTTATACCCAATATTGCTATATCTAACAATAATTAATACCAGTCTGGGTGACTTAAATTAGGATAGTCTTGCACACAGCATAAATTTGGCAGCTGAAATTTGAGCTAGTATGTGATTCAGTGGGTGGTTTGGTATCTTTATCTGTGATGCTTTTTTTATTGGGTATTAGTATTTGTATTACAGTACTGCCTTAACAAAACTTAGCTCTTCATAATGCAGAAGTTGGGCTCAAATCGAATGACTGAGAGATCTAGAATTTGCTTGAAGGAACATATTTACTGCCTTTTCTTTCCTCAGAACTGAGATGTACCATTTAGGGCTCATGAAATATTTTTTTAATTGCAATAGAATGAACTGTAGTATTATCCTCAATTAAAAAAAAAAGTAAAGATGAAAAATTAATCCACTGTATTACCAAAGGTCTTTAGAAGTGTGTTTTTACTGCCATTATGTAAAGTGTGAATACAAGATTATGGTGCCTTTTTTTTTTTAGTCTTTTAGTTTTGGTATACTTCTCTTTTCTACAATGTTGTATATCAGTTATACATTCCTTCCATCATGCTTCCCTTTTTCTCTACCACTGTTGTTTTCATCCCAAAATGAATGTATGATGCTACCCCTTTAAGAAAGTAGCAAAAAGCTGCCACATACTTGGTGCCATCTCATGAATGGCACCCAGCAGTACCAGCTGTAGAGGGAGTTTATCCTCCCTTTCTATGGTAACAAGTAAGTCTTAGAAGAGATACAGAGGGGCTACTTCAAAATAGTTAGTAAGCCTTCACTGTCTTGCAGATAACTGCTCTTGACTGGATGTGTCAAGAGCCAGTATGTCCTACCGAAAAAGTACAGGTATATTTTTCAAACAAAGATGTAAATTCTTTTTTTCTCTACAAATAGATTTTATTAAATTAATTCCAAAATGCATAATTTTGGAAAAATATCTGAAGCAGATGGTACAACAGCATCACAGCGTATTATAATGTGCTTCTGAATAGCGTTTTTATTTTGTTACTTCTTGCACTTTACTTTCAGGGATAATGGAAGCAAAGTCTTCAAACATAGATAGTTCTGGTGCAAGGCTTTTGAAAGACTGAGAAATGTTCTGGTCATTAGATCAACTTTGTATTAGTTTGTATATAAATATGTTTTCAATCTGAAATGTGTATGGGAGATTATAAAATTTGCACTGTAGAGACTACCTTTGTCTACGAAGTTGGGGGGGGTTAAACAGAAAACCTCACTTAATTGTGTAATAGTTAGGAGCTAGAAGTTAAAAAATTTTGCATCCAAGTGTAAACTAGTGTTCCTGCATGTGAGCACAAGGGAGGAAAGTTGTTTCAACCTCTGTTTTGAATTAGTGGATTGTGCACAATAAGCTCTTAAAGTATGTGTAGAATTTCTCAATATATTTCCTTTCTTACACTTTTTCCTGCAAGTCATCAGTTTGTTATTGTGCTTACCTAAAAAATGTATGGTCTTTGTCTTTTAGTCACTGATCAGAATTTCATGAATTCTGTCCCGATAGTGCATTAATTGTTTATGTTTTTCTACTGTAACTTTTTTTTTAAATTGAATCTTTATGTTCCTGTTAATTCACTGTGAAGCTTTTCGTATCATTGCCTTTAGTTTTGCTTTGAATTGTTGTGCTGTATTCTATGGAAAGGATCTTTAAGGAGAAAAAGCTGTCACATCAAATATTCTGGATTTTAAGTAGCTGTTAATGTGTCAGTCTATGACAAATTTTCAAATAAATATTTTTAATGAGTGGAATTATTTTCTCATAAGTGTAAATTTTTATAACTATTTGCAAAATACCTGAAGTTTTGCATAGAACTTTCTCAATAAATTTACACTCAGGTGATGGGGAAGAAGAGCGGAAAGGTGATTGCCTAGTAAATTACAGTGCTCTGTCACAAGAAAATTCAGGAAAATTTTACTTCCTCTGTTTATTACAGAGCCTTTTGTATGCACAGTAGTCTGTAATGCCAGAGAGCTTTTTAGATCCATAAGTAGTAACTGTTTGAACACCTTGTGCTTGCATGCGCTATGGACTGTTGAGTCATGGCATTTGATTATGCCAGATGCTCTTGTGTTATTTTAATATTTAAGGTGTTGTTTGCTGTGTTCAGTTTTGCATTATTAAAATGGCATAGAATATGAGTATTGGAAAAAGCTCAAGTGCATGCTGCTATGTTAAATGTGGGGGGAAAGAGCAAGCAAGTGTGAAGGTTGAAAGCAGCTTGACGTGCTATTGATTCATCTCCACAAAGTTTGTTTTCCACTATACATTTCTGTTTTCTTTTTACTGAATGACTAAAACCTCGAAGGTCGAGGCTATCTGTAATGTTAGATGGGGATCTTGGTGTTAGATTTGTATCTCTCTTCAGCAGTAACTCAGTAAAACTTTTTATTTATTTAGGTTTATTTATGAAACAGAACATCACAATGGCATAGCAGAATTACTGGAAATACTGGGAAGGTAAGTTGTAGGTTTGTTTAACTAAACTTGCTTGGTCTTCAGAGTAGACTTTAAAAATCAAGTTGGGGGTTGTGGATTGCTTTGAGACAAGATTAAAATAGCTTCATATCATGTCAAAGCTGTAACGAAGAGAATACGTTTTGTCTAAGATTGCGGAAACACAGCAAAAACTTGAACCTTGTGGCAGTGTTTTGGGATGTTGACAGTGTCTTAAATCTTATTTTTTTTTGTCTTATGTTCTAGCTTAGGGTCTTTGTAATTAATATTAGTTGTAAAGCAACTATAAATAACATGTAATGAGTTGAAATTTATTCAAAAATTCTAACATCACTAAATGTGTATTGGGTAAACAAAGGAAGCATAGATTATGAAATTTCAGAAACCTTCTTCTGTTAATCCCATTATTTTTCAAACTTCAGTGACGTATCCAAAAGCCCTTGAAACTAAAATTTTACAACTTAAAGCCGATAGCCTCATCAAAACTAGTGTTTTTATCAACTGATCTCTAATCCATGTGCAAGCTTTTGGTTTTTTATACATTAATACACTTTAAAAGTTTAGTTAAGTTTACTTTATGGTGTTTCCGTATCTTTGCACATAAAAATAACAAGCCAGCGAGAGCAGGTTCTGCAGGGTTTGGTCTGGTTGGGCTTTGGATATCTCCA
Source organism: Buteo buteo (assembly GCF_964188355.1). Taxonomy (NCBI): domain Eukaryota; kingdom Metazoa; phylum Chordata; class Aves; order Accipitriformes; family Accipitridae; genus Buteo; species Buteo buteo. The sequence continues at coordinate 13,105,934 of NC_134176.1, read as the reverse complement.
AGGATGGAGAACCCACAACGTCTCGGGGCAACAGGTTCCCATGTTTGATCACGCTCACAATAGAAAGGGGTTTTTTTTCTTACATTTGGATGAAATTTCATGTGTTTCAATTTGTGCCCATTGCCTCTTGCCCTTTAACTGGGCACTGCTGAGAAGAGTCTGACTGTCATCTTCACACCATCCCTTCACATATTTGTACACATGGGTAAAATCCCCCTGAGCTTTCTCTTCTCCAGGCTAAACAGCTTTCTTAGCCTTTCTTTGTATGACAGGTGCTCTAGGCCCTTCGTTATCTTCATGGCAATTTACTGGACTCCCTCCAGTATGTCCACATTCTTCTTGTCCAGGGGAGCCCAGAACTGGATCGAGCACTCCAGATGGCTCACCAGGGCTGAGCACAGGTGAAGGATCACCTCCCTCAACCTGCTGGCAATGCAGTTCTTAATGCAGCCGAGAATGCTGTTGAAACTGGAAATATGTTTTAAAATTTTCTAGGTCTACGTGTCTGCGCAGAATAGTTCTTTAATTTTCAATGAAATGTTCAATGGTTAAAGGAGTTACATATCCATCATTACTTCAGCATACTATAATCAAGTAATACTCATCAAGATATACTGAAGACTATGTAAAGCTTAAATACTAGAACATGGAACTGAATCTTCAAAACTGTTACTTAAGTCAGCAGCTTTTTCATTCTTGGTTTTGTTAGGTGTTAAGGGAGAAGCTGCTGCCTGAGCATTCACGCACTGATCAAGGAGTTGCACACACCCCACCTGAGACTTCAGTTGCTCGGACCGGAGTCCCTTCGCAGTGGGCAACTCCAGTGAGCCCACGGGTGTCCCTTCCGACTCCTTACACACACACACACACATTCACCCTTGGGCGCCGCTTCTTTCCTTAGGCTCAACCCTTGTTTCCCCGCAACAGAATCTCTAATTAAGGCCTTCAATGTAAAAAGCGTAATTTATTCTACCTGTGGTGCACAAATTTAGATGGCTCGAGCTGGGTACCTCTGGAGAGGGACCCCAAACACTAAAATCCCTGGGCAATTGCACCCTTACAATCTAAGTTCCTGCCCCTCGCACCATAGCCTGGTCCAATAGCAATATTCGGGTCTGGGGTCGTCTTCTCTCTCATTGAGTCCTTTTTCTTGTCTCTAGGCAGGTTCTTTCTCTTTTGTCTTTTTTATGCTACTTGTTACTATGTCTCCTTTTCCTGGCTCAGACCCGTGCTTTCCAAATCTTCTTAACTGCTCTGATCAGAGAATACGTCAACGTTAGGCAAAAGCATTAAGCAAGCTATGAGTTCTATTTTATCACAAGCAACTACTTTTAAGCAGCTATAAGTCCTTAAAGCCCTCCAAAACATATTAGCAGCCTCTATAATTTATATACATTCTTCTGCTACTATAGCCTCCCAGTCTTATCCCATTATTGCCATGCACTGGTTTGTCTCATTCAGATGTGGTCTGCATGCTCATGTAGCTCAGCTTTGCCACCTTCCACAACATACGTTAGCTTTGTGTTACACATTTAAAAGTTAAGGGTGTTTTTTTTCTCAGGCTTCCAAATCAAAATGTCTAGTAGCTAAATGAGTCTTCCGAGTTGTAACTGTTCTCTATTGGTTATTCTTCCAGTCCATTGAGGAGTTTCACACAGCGTGTTGTTGACATGGAGCTTCTTACGAGTAACAGTTTTTAGTTAGGTTCCTGGGTTTGACTTATCAGAAGTAAAGAGGAGTTGAATTTCATGCTGAAGTACTGCATTTCATTCTTTTCCTTTGCTAAGTACTATATAATACTGGACAAATGAACACTTCCAGTAGGAACTACTAATGTGGTTATGTTTTTTCCAACAATCATCTCTTGACAGGATTGCAGAATTTCTTCATACTCAATCAAGGACAAACTTGCCCTACAATTCTGCTCCTCTTTGTGGTTGTTAACCCTTAAAACATCTTGGAGAAGCTTTTTTTTTTTTTTAAATGAAGTTAATCTATATGTGTTGAGTATGTAGAAGTTGTGGCAAGAACACCATAGAAGTGTTAATGTAGAAATGGGGTTTTGGTATTAAGCACTGAGAGACTTCAGGAGGAATAACCTTGTATCCTCAAAACAGTTGAGCAGTCATTACTAGTGAAAATTATTTTAAGCATGTATGGCACGGGTGAGCAAGCGTTACCTAGTAAGTCTTAATTCTGGGACATCATCTGATTTGTGAGATCTGATATACATGTAACTGAATATTTTAATGTGGTTTTTTAAGACAAGTTTGGCAGGTTCCTTTTGCTTGGGTGCCTTCTGTCCTTGTTAGTGAGGAGGAATTAATAAAATAGGATTTAAAATAGTAAATGGGCAATAGGATTCTGGATGTTTTAACTGATGTTAATGCTAGCAAAGGAAGTGAACACAAAACACTGTTCTATTCTAGTACTTTGTTTTTAGGTAAAGGTGCCGTTGACCCAGTATTGAGCCACATCTACACTCACCTCTAACTGAGATGTTATGTGTTGAGATGCTGTTTGGTTATATGCTAGGGTCTTGCACAAATAGTAATATTTTAGTGGAAGTCATGTTTTGACTTGTCTGCTGTCCTGGATTGGTCTCTTCTACATCCAGTCTCTGGTTCATTCTTTTAATTCCATGAAGAAGCTGGGAGAAATGTGTATTCAGAGCTTTGATGAAGTGAATAGTTCATAGTGAAAGTTGGAATCTGGAGTGTAGTTATAGTCATATAAGTTGCTTGGAAGAAGAATTTGGGACCTGTGAAAGACTTGGGTGAGGAATGGGCAAAGGTTGATTTGACTATTCTATTAATTTGTAATCTTTAGAGAACTGGATCAAAAATTAAATAGTCTCTGGCACATGCTTAATTTGTAAATTTTTCTGTTGCATCATGTTCTCCAGGAGATGACCAAAAAAAAGGGCACTGAAAACAAGAGTTTTGATATATCCTGTACAGTAGTGCAGATTTTGTATATTTACTGATTTTTATTTTTAAATTTCTTTCCCTGGCAGCATAATTAATGGATTTGCCTTACCATTAAAAGAAGAGCACAAAATATTCCTATTGAAGGTTTTGTTACCATTGCACAAAGTGAAATCACTCAGTGTCTACCATCCACAGGTAGGTTTTGTTTGGCGCTTTTCATACTAGTGTTAAACTAAGTTGTCCTAGAGAGGTCAGGGGGACTCTAGTCATTCTGTCATGGATTCTGTTCGAAGCTCCAACACTTCATTGCTGACTGGACATGGGGAAATTACTTAATATATGTACCTATAATGCTTCACTTGTTGAGGAAAAGAAAAAAAATTGTGTGTGTGTGTTCGTGTATAAATAAATAAATACCTTTTTTGAAAGCACTGTAGTGTTTATAGATGAAATACATTAAGTAGTTGGTTAATGTGAGACTTCTTGATAATTTGTCCACACCCAGAATTTTTTGTTTATCTTGTTCTTGTCTGTAATGTTTAGACATACAAAAATTGAAGAAAAGTATGGGTTTAATGAATATCATCTATAAACAGTTTTTTCTAAACTACATGGAGAATTTCAGTGGAATTCGGTTTCTTACAACTGTTGATGTTTTGAAATGAAATGGGCATTTACTAGGACATCATTATTTAATTCGATAGATCCTTCTAGAAGTACACAGAAAAAAAAGGGGTATCTGAGATTTATTGTGCTTTTAAACCACCTGTATCTTTTTTGTGCTGAGTTTAGTTCCATTCAGAATTCCTAGAGGAGTGGGAAATCATACAGTGTTAGAGAAAACACAGTATTATTGTGATGTGCTGAAATTTTCTCTGTGAAAGATTGTTACATAGCTTTGGGTTTTTTTTAATTTGAAGGTTCAACATTTTCGTGTAAGTTCAAGTACTCCTAAGTTTTAAGTACCATTTCTTCAAATAAAATTACTGACAACTTGTATTTTTAAGAACACTATTTGTATAATTACAATTCTCTAGCAATTAGAGATGCTTAGAAGTGTTTGCTTTGGATCTTGCCTACTGGGGCTCCCATTGGTTCCTGTTGAAATAGTAGGCTAGAGTGGCTCCCATTTCAAAAGATTTTATTTTTTTTTCCTAATGCTATGAACATAACCTGTTGGGGTGTGGCCAATCAGACCTTTCTTATAAGCTGAACTAGTGCAGGCAACTGTGATTGCCACCTTTTCTTCTACTTACCTGAGATGGATTGGTCTTCATCTATTCCCCTTAATTCACAACCTAATTCTCCAGAACCTTCAGATGATTTGCATTTCTCATTACGGTCAGTAAAAGAAGATAGTGACATAGGGATATGTCACTTACATGTCCCACTGTGAATGAAATGGGAAAGCATTTCACATGAGCTTAGTGTGTGAAACACCAGAGTAAAACCACAAAAAATCACGTTGAAACAGTGGCAGATATTCAGAAGGATTTGCTGCCGAATCGAAATACACATGAAGAAAGCTAATTTCTATATTCAATTCAAATTTACTTCAGAATAGTGGAGAACACTAGATGTAATAATCTTTGTCCATTCCTCAGATTACCTAGGGACATTCTTGGTAGCAGTCATCAAAAACTGGAAAGGAATTGGGCTCATCAGCTGAACTTCCATAAATGGAGAGACATTAGAAGAATGATTAAACAGTTCGTGAGGTGTGCAGTGATCCTTCCATTTACTTTGCGACTATTGGCCTATCAAGTGAAAGGGATGTAATAGTTCACCATTTAGGCACAGATAGACAGTCTCATTCTCAGAATTGAAGTTGGTAAATACTGTAATTGAACCTCAGCTTGCATCAGTTTTACATTAATATGCATAATTATCATTAGTTCTCATGTATAGAAAATCTTAATTTTTACAACTGTTCAATGCATTTTTAACTAACTTAGGTTATGAAATAGAGAATACTTATTAAATCAGCATGGGACACCAAAATACTAGTGAGTGGAAAGCACTTTAGAGGACAAGGTTGTGATTTTTAAATCCTATGTTTGAAAAGATGATTTGTGCTGAAATGCAAAGTACTAGGTGTAAAAACAAAGCATCAAATTATGTGTTTATATTATAACCCAGAAAAAGGCAAGGAGAGACTTGGGAAGGTTGGGAAAAATTGGTAAAGCATATTTACCCTTCTATTGTTTATATTGTCTGCCAAATAATTTTTGTAAAATTACCGAAAAACTATTGTGGGTTTTTTTAATTCAGTAGTGTTCTCCACTTATGCTAGTGATTTCAAAGTGTATTCAGTTTCACAGTGGGCATTAATAAAAATCTTTTTCTTTTACTGTAGCTGGCGTACTGTGTAGTTCAATTTTTAGAAAAGGACAGCACACTTACAGAACCAGTAAGTTCTTGCTATTACTATATATTTTGGAATATTAATATCTTTCATCTGTAGACTGTTCAAGGAGATTTGGGGAACAAAATATTGGTATGTAATTGTTTTTATTAGGAAGAGTCAAATATTTAACCATTTTGATCTATCAAATTCAGTTTTTCCAACAGTTGTTTGGAATGTCCAAAATGAATTAAAACAACATTAAGAGCATACCTTTTACAAACAGACCAGAGTTTATTCTACTTATTTTGTTCTGACTGACTGGATATGAGATGGTTGATCCAGAAGCATTTTAGTCAGAAATGAGCTTGCCTGAACTGTACTCTGTTGAGAGACTGGTGTTGTGATGGAACACAGATTTCTGGCACATGGAGCTACCTACTGATGCAAGACTTTTGAGTCAGATCCTGTTCATGACTACCAAGTTTGGACCATAGACAAAACCAGACTATGGTCTGGCTGCACATAATTGCATAGATGAATACTTTTAATTGTCCTCAATAGTATATAGTGTTTTGCCTCATTACACCAAATATTAATTAGGTAAGAACTAATATGTTTAATCTCTAAGCAGCAATCAGTAAAAGGATTGCTACCAAAGAAAGTGCACATTATTAGATTATAACCGTTTCTATTGTAAAATGGGAACTGGGCTTCTTGAAACAAATGAATTATGCAGCTGAGCAAGAGCTCTCTTCTACTTGGAGCTTTTAATATTTGCTAAGATATCAAATCTCAGACATTCTGTCATTTGTGCTGTATGAGATCTTGAAATCTTAGCTTTCTTCCAGACATCACCTAGAATGTTACATATTTCCTAGTACAAATCTGAACTAATATGCATCCAAGTCTGTTTCCCTTTTTGGTCCCAAATTAGTACATGATTACAACATTCTTTAAAAACTTAACACATGCATCACCAAAGTACTAAGTTCCCCTTCAGAAATTCTGGTCATTACAAAATAAAATGCTTTGTTTCCTCTTATAATTGTCATGAGAGACATTTTGACGTATTACTAAAAAAATCTGCATAAGTTCCCCAAGGTTTCATTGAGGACACAGTGTCTGCTTTTGTGATTAAATAATACTTGCATGAAAGATGCACTGATTTCTCAGTGAGTTGTCTTGTCGGTGATGATACTAAATATTGCTTATAGTCTTTAAATATGAAAAGATGGACTTACATAAAAATGTCCTCCATTTCAGAAAACAGAGACTGGGTTTTTTGCCTAAATGAGAGGGGGGAAAAAATGTTATCTGAGAGAAACGTGAATGGATTGTTGCAGCTTTTAAACCATATGAGAAGACAAATATAAACTTTATTTTTAAAGAGTTTTTTTCAAGAAGTCTGTACTGTTTGGGTTGCTTTTTTTTTCCTCCAGTTCTACATTTAGGAATAAACAAACACTGTCATATTTTTGTTCTTTATATGTCTTTTCAATCTTTAACCACAAAACAAAAGCATTTATAAACTTATACATTCAAGGTTGTATTAAGTTCTCATCAAAAATACCTAAATTTAAGATTGAGTGCTATGCCAGTCATTTTTAAGTATCTAACATGGTTTAAATATCCTTTGAAGGAAAATGTCGTCTTATTTGAATATTGTTGGGCACCAAATTGCCACAGATGGAAAACAGTTTTCATAGTAAAAATAAAAAAAAATAAAAATTTTTAAAATATTACACTTTGGTTTGAAAACTGACATCTTTGGGAAAAAATCATCATCCTTTCATAAGAAAAACATTTGAGTCTACTCGCATTTTCCTTAAATCAGAAATTGCTAACAGTACAAGAGTCATTATTTCTTCAATATATCTTTGTGTATTTTTGAAGATCCTTGAATAAATTATGATGTAACTGATAACTCATAAATACAATGTCCGAATACATTTAACTGCTGAACTAGTACCACTTTTCAGACTTAAATTCTTCTACTTACATACTCAATAGATGAGAGAGTTTGTTTTTCAATTAGACTTCAGAAACATTTCCCACAGATGTGTAGACTCTTTCTGAAGAGTTGTGAGCCAGCTGGCAGACAACTTCCTTTTGTCACATTTTAATGGATCCTTTAGTTGTCTCACCTCCTCCTTTCCTTCCCCCTCCCTGTCTTTTGGATGTTCATGGTTTGCTAGGCAAAAAGTGCTTCAGCAAGCTGGGTAAATAATTTAATAATCATGAAGAAAGTTAAGTCTGTGATTATAGTAATATAGTCAATTAAATAAAACTCAACATTTAAGAGCAACACGCCTAGAGTAGTCGGTCACCTGTCGATTTGGGTATTTGTAGTAAATCTTTTCTTAAAATATAATGATAGCACTTAATTTCTTGAACTTCAGAGTATGCCTCCAAGAAATTAGATATTGAAAGCCGCTATCACTTAAGTGGCAGATAATTTTCCCCATAGCATAGTAGCAAATTTGCACTTTGATGATTATGTTAAGTTAGATTTCAGGTTACTTTCTATAGTCTTTTGATTATTATTTTTGAATGTGTCTTTTAAGTGTATAACTTTGTTTTCTGAAGTGTTTTTAGACCTATTAACAGTTCTTTCTGTAACACTGAACCATATCTGATCACTGCTGCCACATGGGACAAGAAATCTGCATTTTGTCTTCTGTTTAAAATATCAGACTACTTAATGAAATATAATTTAGTGCGAGGCAAAGTCAAATTATCATGAAGATTGTGTTCACTTTGTCTCTGCAGGTTGTAATGGCACTGCTGAAATACTGGCCAAAGACTCACAGTCCAAAAGAAGTCATGTTTTTAAATGAACTAGAAGAAATTCTAGATGTGATTGAACCATCTGAATTCGTAAAAGTTATGGAGCCTCTTTTCAGACAGCTAGCCAAATGTGTGTCCAGTCCACACTTTCAGGTCTGTATTTACTGAATGTACAATAATATAAGGATTCTTATAAAGCAGACTTGTTAATGGTATTACCTACTGTTATTCACAGTAGTGAATTCTATTTGTTGCAGAAAGTCTTCAATTCTGTTTCAAATTTTAGGGATCCAAATGTTAGCTTTATCGTTTCTTTTCAAGAGTGCGGTATGTGAATTCATATCGGGTGATTCGCTTCAGTGTTATGCTTAACATAAAAGCTTAAAAGCTCACTGTTTTCAGAAGTACTTGAACCCTTTCAGTACATAGTATTTGCATTTCACTGCTTATAGTAGAGTTCTACAGATACTATTTCTTCGGGAAACCATTCTTTGCTTGAATTTCAGACTTCATAGGTTATAGTTTGAATCATATCCCTATCAATGAGAAAGTAATTTTTCCATCTCTCCATCAGCTCCATGACTCCCATTTGCACTAGAAAAATCCAAATCTAAGTTGCAACTTTTCTTACCTTTCCCTTATATTTGCCAAATTTTTCAATTATTTGCTCTTTAAGAGATTGTCTGAAGAAGTGTTCCTTTTTTCATGTTGTCTTAGGTTGCGGAGCGAGCATTATACTACTGGAATAATGAATATATTATGAGTTTAATTAGTGATAACGCAGCAAAGATTTTACCCATCATGTTTCCATCCTTGTACCGGAATTCAAAGACGCATTGGAACAAGTAAGAAGCGCTTGTACAAATAAAAGCCTAGTTTTAGGCTTAAAAGTGGTTCAGATATTTGAGTTGCTAGTTTTAACAGTGTGTTGAGCTGTTCATTCTATGCCATTAAAGTTGCTGGATAAGGAGGAGACTAGGAAGTCTTAAGAATTTAGAAAGGTAGCTTTTCCTTTAAACATTCCTTCCTCCATTAAACAAGAAACAGTGTTGTAGTGCAACTGATCTATAACACATTTTTATTAATATGAAGCAAATTTAGCGTTAATCTGTAGTTCAGATACTTCTAAAGACTAACTTTGGTTTCTGATCTCTAGCCTCTTTGCTGATTTGCATTTCTTCCACATTCTAATGGAATATGTTGTAAATCAGGTCATTTTTTCCTTTCCTTTTTTTTTTCGTTTATTGTTTTCTTTTCTTTCTCCATTGACTATTTTCACTTTTTGCCCCACAATAACATAGTACTTATGCATGAAAACAGTCCTGGTCAGCTCCTTTCTGCAGCTGTTCCATTGTAAAGTGCCTCTTTGAGCTATTGTGCAACTGCTGGGATGGTGAAAGTATCACAGTCTGGCACTGGCCATGCATTGAGGACTGCTGATGGGTTGGCCAAGAATGACTAATCAATCTGCTACTAAACACAGGAAAAGAAATGGAAGATAAAGTGATGTTGAAGTGATTGGTTACTGTCACTAGGTGTAAGCAGTAACAAATAATGTACTCATAAATAAAATTCTGATTCAGTGATGCAATTTTACATAGTAAATATGAATTGCTGTCAGTTGTTTTTTCTGGCTTTCAAGGCCATGCATTCATTTTATTCTGAGCAGAAGTCATACTACCCAGTACAGCTGCACTCTTGCTTGTAACTCACATATATGATACAAAGTAATCATTTAAATGATTGCTTTTTGGATTTAATGATCAGCAATAGACTACAGACTGGAACTGTAAATTACTCTGTAAAAGTGCTTCATAAAGCAGGTTATTTTTGTTCAATTTTTCTGATCTTTTCCACTTCACTTTTCTAACACTTTTCTGAAGAGTCCTGGCATAATTATGCTGTTGCTGTGTGGCAGTTTTCAAAATGAATGTTGTCTTTTCTAGACTCCTTTTAATCACTAACTTTTTTTCCTTGAATTTGTCAGTTGCCAGTAAGTTACTTATATCAAGATCTTTAATGTCATCGTGCGTTCTCTCTAATAACCCTAGTTTGATTAGTGTCAGCTACTAAATTTCAAAACTAGACCTGTATTGATACACGTAGTATTAAAAATGAAGTTCAGACATCAAAAGTGTGACGAGTAGTATTATAGAGTAAGAAAACTGCATTCAAAGTTCGTAATTTTAGTACTTGCATTAGCCCTTTTGAGGGTAAACTGAAACTTCCACTAACTAGTTTTGTTTCCACTTATTCTGAAATGATGTAATTTTCCAGTTATGTAGGCTATTGGCTACTGTTGACCAGAAAAAATAGATTTCAAACTTTAAAGTACTCTGAGTTTCAACCAGAAGTTTTACTTATAGGACAATACATGGCTTGATATACAATGCTCTGAAACTCTTCATGGAGATGAACCAAAAACTGTTCGATGACTGCACACAGCAATTTAAAGCAGAAAAACTGAAGTAAGTTTTCATGTCAGTGTGTCTGTCTGTTCTTGAATAATTTGTTCAGAGTGCATTAGCTCTGAAAAACTACTGTGTCTTTAGTGGGAAGTTACCCATTTGATTACAGTACAGCAGTCTCAAAATCAACTTGGTGAAACTTCCTGTTACATATGAACTGTAAAATCTTAAGAATAGGATGCTTCATGTAATCTTTGACCTAATACTGCTGGGGGTCATCGTCTTCCTAAAAATTAATTTTGAGAGGGACACAGCTAGTCATGTAGCCCAGTGTAAAAGATCTGTTAAACAGTTTAGTTTACATCCTGTGTTTATTTTAGCATGCTTTATTTACCCAGTGTTATTTTCTTTCATGTTGTCACTCAGTTCTTCCCAAAACACTTTTCCAAGTATTTTTCAGCATTGCATTGTGTGTGAGCATATGTGCATGTTTTTCTAAAAATTACCCAAAATAAAGTTGTTAGTATACTGTAATACAGGGCATTCGTACGTTATTTGCCAGAAGAATCCTGTTGCGTTTAGTTTACTCTTGCATAGGCCAGTGAACAGAGCAGGGATTTGGAAGATAGAATTTTTCTGGTTTATGCCCAAAAATGCAGCTAGCTTTTATGATCATAAAGTCACTTATCATCTGTTCCTCTATTTCTAATTTTGTTAAATAGACATAATTTTTTGAATATTCAGTATATTTATTTTAAAGCTTACTAAAGTGAGATCAAGAAGTCAAAAGTGTTAATGGTTTGGCGCTCATTTTAGGGGCTGGGGAGCATAGTTAGAAAGTGGGTACTGAAAATACCTGGATTTTAATTTTATTTTTAATTTCAAAGTGAACAGGGATTTCTTCAAGTAGTGGTTCAACTTATACACCTATTTTAAACCAATATGCTGGACGTAGTACAAATTCTTAATGTAGATTGGTTTGTCCAAGTTTTGAAGTTCCTTATTACAATTTAAGTAGAAATGAGCTTACAGTATAACAAATTTTGAAGATATATGCATGTTTGTAGATAACAAAATGTGAACGTTTGCTTTTTAAAAAAAGACTATGTAAGGTTCTCTTCCCTCATGGCACATAAGTAGAATCCCTTTTAAATGGGAAAGCAATCTTTTCTTCTCTGTTTTTTGGGGTGGCATTTTGAGTGTGAGCTAAGACAGGAAGAGTGCTGTGTGACATAGTAATAAAACAAAAACAAAAAAAATCCCCCAACACACAAGAATTTTAAAAGGGGATTGTTAAAGAGTTCTTCCTCCCCTGCCCAAACTTAACTTAATTGAGAGATGGAGGCAAATTGTGTATGTGTTTGAATATAGCTGCTCATATTTTTTTTTAACGTTTGGATCATCTGATCTACACATTGAAGCCTGACAGCATTTTTAGCAGTCTTAAGCTCAAAGCCCTTTTAAACTCTACAACCTTTCAAAGACAGGTGTTCATTCTAGTCTCCACAATAAGTTGTTTATCTGTAAGAAAGGAAAAAAACCCTAGATTTTACCATTTTTAATTACATTAGGCATAAGGAAACAAACCTTTCCCACCTTAAATTTAAAAAAAATAAAAGCATCCCGTGTCATCCTTATAGGCTTGTGACTCCCTTGAATGAGTGTGGTTTTGTTGGGTACTTCTCTGTTAGAGTTCAGTTCAAAATGTCTCTGGGCCTTTTCCTTTAAACTATTACCTGAAGCTGTTGGGCTGATGGTAAGAATCTCTGCCTGTTTTTTATGATTGGATCCTAGTTTCTTATGTTTCAATATAGAATTCAAATATTGTAAAACACAAACACTTTCAACATAGATCAAGACTTCTTTCTGTTTTAATTTTAACTCTTTTAACAATGTACAGTTATTAAAGATAAACTGGTATCAGCAGTTTGGTGCTTTCATAAGAAAATAGAAGTTTTTTCCCTTTTAATGTTGCTTTGTGATCGTGGGGTATTGATATGATGCAAACTATCCTGTCAGAGGTGTATAAGTGATATTTTGGGCAGTAGGCTAAAACAGGCATAGCTAAATAATTTATTCTTTTGAATTATTATAGTATATTTCTTCATGCTTAAGAAAGTATATAGGTTGTGATGCAAGATTCACCAAGCTTCTTTTGCCATTTTTGTTTCTGATTTTTTTTTTTCCTCCCCCTCCAGAGAGAAGCTAAAACTGAAGGAACGGGAAGAAGCATGGGTTAAAATAGAAAATCTAGCCAAATCAAATCCCCAGGTATTTAGAAAAGATTAACATGTTCATGTTTAAATACTTTAGTTTTGTTAAATCTCAGTGGGAGAAACAGGTCTGACTGATTATGGAAATAAAGCAATTTTACTAATTGTATTATGAAAGACACAATAAAAGTACTTTTAAAATTTGTAACCTTTCTCTTGTGCAAGTAATTATTTTTTTTAAAAAGGGTTTCTGAAAAGTATGATATGAAGTACTTTTTTTCCATTTCTTATAATAGGAGGTATACTGTATTGCAGTTTGAAAAGCTATTGTGCAAAATTATGGAAAATATAGAGATGCCATAATTGGTTTCTCTTGAAAAGCTGTTTTGCAAACAATATATTACAAAAGAGATCTTTCTACAAACTGTGAGTTATGACTGGTCAGTTTTCCTCTGTGTCAAATGGATTAAAGTAATATTGTGCGTTCTTGTCTGCTGCATTTGTTCTCATACTTGCATTGGGCCGATCTTCTGGTGAACCTGCACCTCAGGTTCTTAGTAAAATGAAAACATCCTGTCAGGCAATACTTGATGTAACTGAAATTTTGATAAAGAAACAAAGGTCCTTTAGACTATTCATTATATTTTGAAATTATGGGAGAAGGGAATGGTTTGGCTTGGTTTGTTTCTCTCCCCACCCCCCACCCCTATTTAATTTGCCTGGAGAATGCTGCCAGTTTTCCTTTATCTCAATCATACTGATTGCTGCTATGGGCAAAAAAACCCCAAACATTTCAATTACTTCACAGCCAGAATTTTACTATACTGCAGTAAGAAGCTTACTGTACTGTATTTTTCCAACATGGTTAGCTGAGTTTTAAAGTGGTGGAGGATGGAGTAATGGTACTCTATAAACAGAAGTGGGATACTTTATGGTGTCATCTTTTTTCTAAGAAGGAGGAATTTCATAAATGTTTTCTACCTCTTGTGGCATTTCTCAGGGAATAATTACTAAACCACTCAAAATTTGTTAAAATTAAACAATGTCATTTGACAACAGATCAGTTAAATTAAAAAAGAGCCATTCATATAAAAGCAGCGATTGACTTTCAGTGACAAAATGTTCCTCTAATCAGATAAGCCGTACCAAAGCCTTGCTTGAAAAGTACTTGATATACGTGGTCATTTGCTGTCACAAATGATGAACTATTGCATGTCTGGCTAAATAAAGGAGTTGACTTGTAGTAGTAAAATTTAGAGTTCTACAGTGTAAATGTCCTTTTCTTACCAAGTAATTTTTTGTAACTGTGTACTTTTTCTGAAACTGGTTAACACAACCTGTATACAGTACGTTCTGCATAGTATGCTTGAAGAGAGCCAATAATTGGAAGCAATTTAAAATAATTTTTATTTTGAACACTGAGTGCTCCACTGAATTGACGTAAGGATATAAATGTTTTTAGCACTCTATGTAGTGGATTTTTAAGGTTGGGTTTTTTTTCCCCTGGGATTTCTATTAACTTTTTAATTTGTCTAATTACTGACAACTCTTGTTGTTCAGAGCTATTCCTGACTCTGCGTGATACAAGAATACATTTTAAGATTTTAGATCATTATAATTATATTCATTAAATCCTTGCTGTCAATTTTTTTAACAGTACGTTCTCTCGTCCAACACAAAATTGCACCAGAAAGTTAAATCATTGTGTTTGGGTTGCTACACTGTTCACAAATCACTAGACAATGCATTAATAATGTTTCAGATAAATGATTGCCAAAGTAGACATTCAGTATTGTCAAAATCTGAATATTTTAAAATTCAATCTCAGATAATCAAAACATATTTTTTGTAGTCTGACTGTTTTTCAACAGGACATTTCTGCCAAGTGAAAGTATTGGAGTTCCATTTTAAAATTTATTACTTGGTGCCTGGAAGCATAAAATATTGAAGCTAATCTCAGATAACTAATCATATCGTTCAAATGCTCAAATACACTCTTAGTATTTAGGTATTACTACTAAGAATTATTATTTTAACACTTTGCATTTTATTAGTACCCAACATATAGTGATACGAGTTTGATGAACAGTCCTGTTGCAATGGAAACAGATGGGCCTTTAATTGAAGATTTGCAGATGCTGAAAAAGACAGTGAAAGAAGAGGCTTGTCAGGTAAAGCCATGTGAAGATAAAGTACTCTATGAATTACTTTTTTTTAAGCGACTGTTAATAATAGACGTAAACATGGGTTGTATTTTTCAGCCCTGTAACCATATATCCTAGAGTAATAAACTTCATTAGAGCTGCTACTTTTAGGTGATGCTGTAGCAACCAGCAATGCAGTGTTAAATTTCTAATGCCTGTGAATCTACTGTATGGTCTCCTTAGACATTGCTTCTACAGAAGGTTTCATTTTCTTTTCACTTAGAAATAGCTTTTTGTGTCATGATGGGAACAAAGATCATGCTTTAAGGATAGTTAAAAATATGGCTAAAATCTACCACATCATGTTCTATTCTTTTCTCTATGTAACAGTTTTGGTTTTTCATAAGGAAAACTTGTATAAAATACAGTCAGATTCTAGTGATGACTTTTTTGTTTGTTTATTATTCAGAGCTGCCTTAGTGGCTAAAGCTACTGTGTTTTGAAAAAATGTGTGAAGTGTGCATTTGTTTTGACCACTCATGGGTCGTCTTCCTCAGTCCACCATCTGTCATGTTCCATTGCATACTACAGGGCAAGGACTCTCAAGGTCATTCCAGTCTTTTTGTCTTTAGCTAATGCTTAGTAATCTTCAGGTGTTTTTAATTTAACTTCAGTAAACTGGAACTGGAATCCTGACATTCAAACTAGAGATTTAAACTTGGACCTGATGGAAAATGGAAAGGTGCCAGGGAGCATTGCAGTATCACCAAGATGTCTGGCAGAAATATCAGTAATATGAATATCTCTAAATCCAGTAAAGTATAAGACCAGAGAAATGATCTGGAGCTGGAAAAACTGGTTGAGATCAGAGATAAATTCTGTTAATTTGAACTAATGTATCAAACAAAATTTAATGAAAATAAGCACATGGTCAACCTAACCTCCTCTATAACTTTCTTAAAATTCTAGTGTCGTTATCCTGCAACATTATTTTTTATTTATTATTTGTACTCTGGCATTTTGGATGAAGGTCAAAAAAGAAATGCTGGAATGCCTCCAAGACATGCTCAGTGATGGCTGTTTAAGCATTTCTCTGGAGTGGAACCCTATGCATTACACGTAAATCTCGGTGGCTGAGTTACATGCCTATCCAGGGCAATGAATGACAGCAGCATTCCCCTGAATGGGAATGCTGGTCAGAGGTTGTCAGTGAGGAGCACTAGGCTTATTAAAGTTTCTAAACTTCTGCCTTTCTTTAGGCCTTGGATAGTTTAGCCAGGCCCACGTGATGGGAAGAGGGGCCTCCTTTCACTAGCTCCAGAGCCTAGAACCAGTTCTAGTGGAGAAAGATGCATACAAGATTAAGCAGTACTCATTTTTTTCAATAATCTTAGAGTTGTATTGACAGTAGTGTCCATCTTTTACTATGCTATTTCCTAGCGCATAACCATTTTCTCAAGATCTATGAGACCTTGGTTCCCTTTCCATCCTGGCCAGAGGGAATTAAAACCTGTACCTCCTAACTCTGAGTGTTCTAACATTAGTTCTATAAGAGGAGCTGAAGTATGACTATATACTAGTAGTTGGGACAAGCAGTTAAGAACAAAGTTCCCAGTCCCAGCTGCTGGAAGTGTTTGGGGATTTGGGCCAGTATTCCACAATGTAAAATGTGCAAATAGTAATGGCAGCCCAAACAAAGATTGTAAGCTTGCTTTTCAAAGATAAAGATTCTGTTCTAGCAGAGCTAATAGAATGGTTTGAAACAGAAATTCTTGTTATTAGAAAAACTTAGAGAAATCTGCGAGAAGTATAAAGCTTGCAAGAGGATTGATAAGTCTGGGCCACTAGGCAGGAAAAGGATTGATTAAGGATTAGGGTATTGCAGAAGGCAAGCTAGGCAGCATTTTTGGATGAGTCTTTGAGTGGAAAGACAGTTATGTATCCCTTGCTAAGTACCATCAGAAATTTCTGCTAAAAAAAGAGGTATTACCATTATCAGTTTAAAAAAAAAAAAAAAGGGCAAGTCAAAAGGACAGCTTAGTTTTTTGTTTGTTTGTTTGTTTTTAATAAACAGAAAACTTCTGAATTGAGGAACCATGTAAAGATCTGTATGGTTTCATTGAAAGTAAGGTTTATGCCAGAGGTTAGCAATGTAGCAGAATGTCCATACTGAAGAGGTGATGGAATGACAGAGGAAAGCAGACCTGGAATTTTTTTCTGTGCCAGACTGTAAGCGTTTTTAGTGAATACTCTTTGCTACAGTAAAATTTGACCACCATGACTGACTGACTGTTTGAACATGCTAGTAAATCAATGGCTAAGTAAAAGCCAGTCAGTTCTTTTAAGGACTTTTTTATAGAAGAACATGAATAAACAACATTAACAGGCAAATTGGGGTAGGTGAGAGACATACAAACTATATGAGGACACTATTATATAGTTTAAAGATACTTTGATAGGAATACTGTCTGATTTTGAGAGAACATCAGTAAAATAGTACAGCAGAACCTTAAATTTTCAGATACATGAATAGCGTAATTGGAAGCATGGAAAAAACTTAAAATCATTTATCTCACATGTAGAGACATACAAAATGAAAAATAAGTGAGAAGATTATTTTTTAAAGTTATCAAGTGATAATCATAGTAATGTCATGATTGCTAATAGCTTAGAATTTGTTAGTTGTTTCTCTCAGAAAAAAAAGTCAAGACTTGAAACTGCGTAGTTGGTGAGGTAAAGAGGAGAAAGTATAAACTTTTTCCCATGTTTTTTTATTTCTTTTCTGATAAATGAACATGCTGATGTGCAAGAAATATTTTTAAGTAATTGTTTAGTAATTAATGTTTTTGGCCGACTTTGTTCTATTTTTATTTCAGGCACAGAAAGATCAGAAGAAAGATCGTCCTCTTGTGCGACGCAAGTCAGAACTGCCTCAGGATATCTATACCATGAAAGCCTTGGAATCACACTGCAGAGCTGATGAATTAATATCACATGATGGGCATTAAACTATTACAGTGAAATATTATTTTGGAGGAAAAGTTTTTTTCTGGACTCAGTTCTACTGTAGAACTTACTTTTTTGTGCCATACCAATCAGTTACACACAAAGTCAAAGCTTTCTTCAACCCAGTTCTGTAGGCAATAACTTAATAGAGTATGCAGCTCAAGATTAGTAGTTCAAACAATGGTAAACTACCCAATTCCATATGCAGAATATTGGGTTGACTGTAATGAAGTGGACACAGTTTCCTGGAGGTGTTTATCATAGTACCAGCTAGCTGATAACATGCAGTTTTTATAGTCATATTTGAGAAAAGCATTCTATAAACTCTTTTCTGTCTAAATAAGTGAATGACCAATAGTTGGTACTAATGATAAATGAGTGTTTTCAAAATTAGAATTATTTCAAATTTAAGTATTAAACTTTTTCTAGGATTTCTCAATTTTACAGTTGTTTCCACATTATTGCTGTCTTGTAATATACCAGCAGTTTTGAAAATACACAGTTATTCTTTCATATTACAAAACTTGGCTTACAAACTGGTAACTTTCATGACAATCCTTAATCACCATTCCTTTCTAAGAATTCTGTAAATTTATTTCTCCTTTACTTAGGATAAAGATATCTATCTATATATACCATGTCCAAATACTTTATGTATATTTAAAGCCATATTTTCCGGTCTTTAGTGTATAATACAGCACCAGTATTCCAGATATGAACTGGTAGAAGAATTTTTCCGAAAATGAAAATTTGTTTACTATAACTCGGAATAGACTGAATATAAAATTCCATTTTAAGTTTTTTCAAGTCAATAAAATACTCCTCCACTGTTTTCTCCCTTATCTGAGCTCTTAATACTCAGCATTTTTCTTGGGCTCTAGGAGTTCTATATTCTGTGGCAGATAACTATGCGTGATTTTAGTTGCATCAGTTTTTACCTGAAAGATGAACATAACCTTTCAGGAAACACAACATCACAAGCTTATTAAAATAAGAAAAAGAACGGACCCTTGAATTCCATTCTGCTTCTTTTTAAATGAGTAAGAGCTGAGGAGATAGTGACCATAATTTTACCGTGAAGATATTTTTTGTTGTTGTTGTAAAGAGCACATGTGCTGCAAATACACCTCACAAGTGAACTGAAAATGCATCTGAGTTGCTGATGATCTTCAAATGCTGCTATATATTCCACAAGATTACTTGCATGTAATGAGCTTTTTGTTGTAGATGGAAAAGCACGGGAGGAAAATCTCTTTAAAAATATAGTGCTTTGTCTTCAATATTTGATTTCTCTCAGGGTGGCCAGTATTTTGACTTACTTATCCTGCTTACAAGCTGTTTGAAATGTGTTCTGCTATTCTAAATGGGTGATTAGTTTCTTTTGTCTCTGGCAGTAACATGATATAACTTAATGTTTAATGTCTTGATGCATAAAGAGATAAAAACGTGGCTTCTTTAAAAATAGTTTTGTTTTACTTTTTAAGGAAGTATAACGTCTCCTGCATCCATTAAAAAAAAAATTGCGCAAAGCAGACATTCATAGTAACCTTGTGCAGATGTAGTGCCTGCTGTTTGTTGGTTGCATTTAACATTCAATTTCCAGTATTTGTTACGTTGTCTATTGGAAGAAAATTGTGGGTGGTAAATATTGGCTGACAACAACTAAACTTAAAGACCAACCAACCCAACTTTTAAGTGGAATGTCCACCGTGTCTGAAAACATTTCCTGTAAAACTTGAAAAAGAATATGCTTTACCATTAGGATAAACTATATTAAAACAGTTTAAAGATGCCTTCTCCTTTTGAGGGAAAAAGGGTGCTTTTTTAATTGTGTAAAGCAATGTCTATGTATTTTGATATACCATTGTTTGAACTTCCATCTTTAGCTGGTAGATTATCAGATTATCAGTTACCTTTGATTTTGGGTGTTCAGTATGTTTGTGCAAGAGGTTGCTGAAAGGAGTTATGTTACCCAAGGAAAAAAAACTGTATATCAATGTTTGATTGATTGTGTGATGCTCAACGTATAAGAACATCTTTCACTGTCTAGATTTTATTTCTGTTCTTTATTGAAGATAAACACTCACCAAAAAAGGGAAATACTATGGTATTTTTAAAGGTTTAAAGTTCACCATAAATTCCTATTAGAAGTTTTGGGCCACTGAACATTTGCTTAGGCAATATTCCAAAATCTATCACCAGTAATGGTTTAGCATGTTTATTATCAATATTGATATACTTCTTATCCTGTACTAAACAATTCAAAAACTAATACATCCGAAGTAAAAAGAAAAATTAAAGTAGAGTTTTGGTGATTGTTGTTCTTCATAAAGTTCTGTGTCTGACACCTTCCCCCGTTTTCCAAAATTAACACCTGTACATCAGGAATGTCAAAAGTAATATTACAAGTGTCTTTTTAGTGTGGCTTTAGTATGGCTTCATTTTAATATTGTACATACATTGTACCTTGTTTTATGGTAATAAGTAATAAAAATGTAGACTTCATATTTTGTACAGAATTGTCCTATGTACAGAATAAAAAGTTCCTAGAAACAGCAAAAATAGGTAAGTGGCACAATTATTTTTCATTAGACAATATCTGTAACATTATGCGTTAGTGGAATGTTAAGTTCAAATGTACCTACATATTTTTTAACATTTTGTAATTCAATTTTTTGTTCTGGCATTGTTTCTGAAGAACTTCATACACCTGCCATTTAATATGCTTTTATCTAATTTTAAAACTTTAAAAAAAAAATGGTGTATTATATGGACAAATAAAGAACATGTGAATTTTACTTGCTCATCATGAAACTAAATGTAGCACAGGGTGTTTGGGGGTGTGTTCAGATTATCATTGTTAGCAGAATTGGCTGTACAAATTTAAGATAATTTCATAACTTTTACAAAAGCAAAAAAAAGTTTATGGAAAGGCCATTAGTGGAAAAACTGGAGTAATGGATGGATGTTCAGTAGAAAAAGCAGACTTAACTTTTAGAACAACTGTCAGTACTGAAAGGAATTTCATAAATGTCCAATCTACAACTACAAATGATGCACCTTTCATATCATCATGTTTTTCCCTCTGCCGTGGTTTAACCCCAGCCAGCAAGTAAGCACCACGCAGCCACTCACTCATGCCTCCCCTCTGCCCCTGTGGGAGGGGGAGGAGAATTGAAAACAAGTAGAACTTAATAATTGAAATAAGAAATAAAATAATAATTGTAATGAAAAGGAAGATAAAAGGAGAGAAATACCAGACAAGTGACGCACAATGCAATTGCTCACCACCCACTGACTGATGCTCAGCCAGTCCCCAAGCAGCTATCTGCCCCTCCTGGCCAGCTCCCCCCAGTTTATGTACTGGGCATGACATCACATGGTATGGAATACCCCTTTGGCCAGTTTGGGTCAGCTGTCCTGGCTGCGTGCCCTCCCAAATTCTTGTGCCCCTCCAGCCATCTTGCTGGCTGGGCATCAGAAGCTGAAAAAATCCTTGACTTGGTATAAACACTACTTAGCCACAGCTGATAATGTCAGTGTGTTACCAACCTTATTCTCATACTGAATCCAAGATGTAACACTATACCAGCTACTAGAAAGAAAATTAACTCTATCCCAGCTGAAACCAGGACAACCTGTAGTGCTTCCTATATTGACAGGCTTCAAGCAAAGTAGCCATAAAATCAGGGATTATAGTGTGGTAGGTGAGAAATGGTCAGGTAGTAAGGACATAGGAAAAAAACTGCAGTAGGAATTGTCTTCCGTCTGGAATCCATAAAAGTCTTCGAAAGAACTAAGGAAATTACTTGTATAAAGCTGACTTTCAGTAAGTAGTGGGGTTGGGGGCGGGGGAGCGGTAGTTGTAAGCCTGGGATCAATATCTAACTACTGACTTGAGTTATAAATGTGAGATTTGAGTTATAAATGAAGCATTTGCATACTGAAAGAGTTTTTTGCACAAGCTCAGAAGTTAACTCATCACATGCACTCTCAAGCTTAATCATGAATCAAAAACTAGATACTGAAACTGGTGGATTCAGTCATTCAGTTTACAAAATCAGGGTCAAATACCTCTCAAAATGTAATGTTTTAAAATACTGTCAGTAGTGATTTTTTTTCTATATAAATACCTTATTGAGTTAGCAAGTGAGCTTTAATCATTTCTAAGGGAATTGAGCTCAGGGGCTTTGAACAACATTTTTTGGCATTGTTTGCTTGGTTTGGCTTTTTAGAAGTGGAAAGGAAGGTGCTAGTGTAGCGCAAGTATGCTTGTGTTTGGAGTTTTGTTGGTTTGTTTTATGGAAACTATTTTAGTACCTTACAGTGTACTTAGAGGAGATAACCTGCAATCATAGCTATCCCAAGTATTGTTCTGGATCCCATTATGGACCACCCACCTAAAAGTGGAGCATTTCTGTCCTTGAATCCTTACTGTGCATAATGGTTGTGGAGACTTTCACTGCATATAGCTAAATTACCATATCGCTGTCTCCTTGGATTATAGTTTCTTTTATATGATGAGGCTTGGCTTGAGCTGTCTTTACCTTATGAAATAAAACTTCAATGTAGTTAAAAATTTTGTATGAAAAATTTCCCAAGGGAGAATTTACTGTGGAGCTAAAGAATATAATACATTATTCCTTCCTCACATAATTGAAGAGCAGCATGACTGCGGGTGGCTTTCTCTGAACCCACTCATATTGGGACTGCATTCACTCCTGCACAAGCAAATGACTTGTACGCACAAAGCATGAAGATTCATAAGCATCAACCCTATGGTGTTGAGGGGAGAGGGCTTCCACTGTTTTGCTACAACGGGGAGAAGGGTATTCACATAATTGCCTTAAGCTATTTAGGTGGTTTTGTGATCCAGAAGACCACACTAAGAGGGTTTGTGCTAGCATGAAGGCTAGTAATTTTTCTAGTATTCTGTCTGTAGAATTAGAGGTGCAAGAGGCTTAGAGATGGGAAAGCAAGTGATTTGCTCTGATTGTTCGTTGTTTGGGGTTTTTGCGTTGGGTTTGGTCTCAAATACTACCAAATTACTATTAAATACAGAAAAAAAAAAATTTTTTTTTTTTTTTGGCTGAAGCTGTTTCTTTTGTAACTTAAGCAAAAGCTTTTCTTTCTACTTACGTTGTATGGCATTTGCCAGGAGCAGATCTTGTCTGTCTTGACAAGTCCTAGTTCTCATTCTCTGAAATACTTATTTTTACTTGAATTATAGGGGAAATTTGTCATATTGGCAATCTTGCCATGTGGATGACTGATTTCAATGGCTTCGCGCATACCTGTGAGAAGGGCCAGGTCCTTTGTGTATCCAAGAAAAGGACATTCATAATTAACTAGAGATGGATCAAGACAAACTATTTTTCACCCTGACTGAGCAAGCTAAAGCTTTTTTTCTCCATAGGCTTTAACTGAACATAAGAACTTGTGCGAAAAGTTAGTTTACTTTATCTTTGCTTTGATTTTCTTTAACCTAATTTACAACATCTTCCTCTCACTCCCTTTGGTGCAGGAGGTAAGGCTGAAGTGATTAAAGGAATACAAAGTGTCTTACCTACACTGGCTTTTAGTTGCAAGTAGCCTAGCATTTAAATACCAGGATCCTAGACTTGTTCTTTATACCATAAAGTCTTGTCGCACATGGCGTATTTTGGTTTTTAAAACCTACAGTAAGATGAGACTTGCTTGCATTTTTTGACCCTACTTTCTCTGCAGTTCAGCAGCAATGTATATAAATAATTACTTGAATTCTTATTTCCTATCTCTGCCATGCTTTCTTCTTCTTACTTCCT
This sequence comes from Buteo buteo, assembly GCF_964188355.1. Taxonomy (NCBI): domain Eukaryota; kingdom Metazoa; phylum Chordata; class Aves; order Accipitriformes; family Accipitridae; genus Buteo; species Buteo buteo. The sequence continues at coordinate 13,082,295 of NC_134176.1, read as the reverse complement.
TGCTTTACTTTCCTTATTCATATTTTTTCCTGGCAGCAATTTTGCAGCAATGAAATACTGTATCTTGCTCTGTAAGCCACAAAAATTTTGTGACATTTTGGTGCAGCAGAAGACAGCTGTTTTAGAAGAATGAGGATGCTAGCACTTAGAACCATAGCTTGAGCTAACCTAAGAGATGCCAAGTTACACTTGAGATGGATCTAGGCTGCTTGAGAGTATTATCAACACCCTTTTAACGAACATCCTGAAAGCCAGGCTGTTAATTTAACCTGTGTTTTTGGGATGCTTGGCCTGTACTGACACTTACTACATGGATAGAAGTAGTAGATAATTCTCCACCCTTTGGAAAGCAGTGAAGCAGGACCAGATATGGGGTAGCCTTGGAGGAATTCAGACAGCCTAGCAAAGATAGCTCTTTGTTTTCATATGAAATGTAATCCTAAAACAACCTGCATGTAGAAGAATGATAGGGTGTGTGCAAACCAGACTTCGGAAAATGGAAATAGGTTGTATTAAACATGATTTCAGTAACTATATTCTGTAAATAGAATATTCAGATGAGTACCACTATTTTTCTTTGTCAGAAATAAAATTTACCTTTCTAGTAAGAAGGGGGGGGGGCGGGACACTAAACGGGTTTGATTGATTTTCAGTAAATCACTTCTATCAGTTCTAGTGCTTGTGGTTGAAACATGGTTGCTGAACAGATCATTTTGCTTCCAGACAAGAAGGTTTGAGGTTTCTATTACTTAAGAAATCAATGTTTTTTCAAAGTTAAATTGGACTCCTAAACCCCTTAGGAGCCTGCTTGAGCAGAGGCATGCTATTTTGCTGGCAGACATGGAGGAGCTGGGGTATGGAGCTGGCCTTTCTGAATTCCCAGTAACCTAGCTGGACATCCACACTTCAGTGCTGAGTTACACTTGTGTAGTGGCTTCCAGGTCAGGACTTCCTTTGTCAGGCAGGATATCCTACCCCATCTTCCTTGTTTCTTGTGCAGTACATCTGAACAGATCCAGGGCGTGAGGGTCTCTGTGCACTTGGCTGTGTATCTGCCTGAGGAAGCGCATGTGGGGTTCAGAGGCAGTTTTGTATGGTTCGTTTGCTTGTTTTTCTTTTTTGGGCAACATCCCCTTCTCCATTTCCATATGAACCAAAACTGGAGTTTTCAGTCTGTGGGTCACCCAATGGCCTCGGAGTACTTTTGGGGACTCGGTGGAGTTGCTCTGGAACTGCACTGCCACCTCCCCTCTCCCAGCCAGGACCGGGGGGGGGGGGGGCGGGACGGACCGGTTTGGGTAAGGAGGAACAGGATTGTCCACCTCAGTGGCAGTGAGCGAAACTCATCTAATACCTTAGATCAGTCAAAGATACAACTGGGATAGGGCAGGCACATATGCAGTGGCTGTAAAAGAGCCCTAAGGACTTTTTTAAAACAAAAGGAGATTCTGAAGGAAAAGTCCCCTTCTTGCTGCTGTGTTTTCGGTCCCTCCTTGTGTTCTTTATGTCCTGTGATTTGGGAACCAGTCTCGCAAAAGACCGGGATTAATTGTTCTGGTGCTGGATTCATTAAACTGTAAATAGCCGGGTGTGTAAAGCACCCGAGGTAAAAGGGGCCGGGGGTTGCCCCGCACTGAAGAGAAGCCCCGTCTGGTGACAGGCTGGCCTGCTGCTTTCTTCACGGGAAAACGTCATGTGTACCACCTCTTCTCACGGCTTCTCGGTTTACTTTTCGCGTAAAACAAGCACTTTTCTTCTTCGACCACTTGAGCCCCGGGGCCGCCTTATCCTCCAGCCAGCGGGGCGGCAGCAGCAGACCCCACCTCGGCCGGGCTGCGCTGCCCGGCAGCCGAGGGCAGGGGGCGGCGGCTCGCCCCTCTCCCCCGCCGCTCAGCTACCGCTCCCTCCTTCCAGAAGAAACCGGTGCCCTCAACCCTTTGTTAAACACGGGGGCGGGGAGGCCCCGCCCGCTCCCCCCGGCGGCTGCCGGGACCGGGCGCCGCCCCCTCGGCCCGGCGGCGGGGGGCGGGACGGACTGCCCTTCCCAGGCTCCCCCGCGGCGGCCAGGCGTCGCTCGCAGCGCGGCGCACCGCGGCGGGGCGGGCCAGTGCCGGGGCGGCGGCGGCTGAGCGCGGCGCGGCTGCCGGTGTCCCTGCCTCGGCATGTCCGACTCCGGCGGCGGCGGGGGCGGCGGCCCCGGCGGCGAGGAAGGCGGCATGGAGGTGTCGGGCTCGGCGGTGCAGAACGTGGCCGACGTGTCGGTGCTGCAGAAGCACCTGCGCAAGCTGGTGCCGCTGCTGCTGGAGGACGGCGGCGAGGCGCCGGCGGTGCTGGAGGCGGCGCTGGAGGAGAAGGGCGCCGTGGAGCATATGCGCAAGTTCCTCTCCGACCCGCAGGTCCACACGGTCCTGGTGGAGCGCTCCACCCTCAAAGGTGAGGCGAGAGCCGGGCGGCCGCCGCGCTCTCAAAATGGCGGCGGCGCCCGTCGCCGCCTGCCTCGAGCCACCGCCCTGCCGAGGGGTGGGAGGGGCGCGCCGCCGCCGCCCTCCCCCGCCCGCCGCCTCACGGAGGGCCCGCCGCCTCACGGAGGGCCCCGGTCGGGGACGCGCCGGCCTGCCGCGCTGCGGGCCCGGCCTCGGCCTCGCCCTCCGCGGGGCTCGGTGTTACGCGAGGGCGGCGGCCGCAAGGGCCCGCTGGGGCGGGCGGGTCCGGCGGCGGCGGCGGCTGCTGCCTCCGCCTGGCCCGGCCTCCGCCGTTATTCTTTGTTCTGCGCTTCTGGGGCCTGAGCCGACGCTGCTCGGCGGTCTCGGGGCAGATGCTCGGCGGGGCTGTGGGCTGGGTGTGGGCGCGGGTGCTGCGTGTTGCCGCGGCTGTAGCCTGTCCTGCTTGGAAAGGCGGCGAAAGTGCTTCGTCAGTAGGCTGTAGGCGCTAACTACTGCGGCCTCCTTCCTGCCGGGGAAATGACCTCCTTCTTGGCACGGCAGATAACCGCTCTGAAACAGAACGAAAAAAACCCACCAACCCCAAAACCTTGGAGAAAAGAAAAAAAAAAACAAACCCCAAACCAAAACCCAAACCTGAATCAGCCTGTAAAAAGCATTATTCCATGGTTAATTAGCGAGATTCCGAAATTCATAAATCAAGATGTAGACCTTACAGTGTCTTTGTTTAGTTAGCAAAGCCTGGTGGCCATGCTGCTTGTAAATGGTTCTCGGAAATCTCATCAAATGCTGCGTTAAATGCTACAGCTAAGTTGACACTCAGACTTCAGAAACATCTTTGTTATTGACACACTGCGGTTGCTGACTGTTTATTTCTAAAATGACTTCTTATTGCCAGCAAATCTGTTGCTAAATAGGTGCTTGTTGTCACAGAATCCAGTCTAATAAACAACAAAATATAACTAGGCTTCCTTAATAACACACACCTTTACTATTAAACAAGACCTACAGTCCATACATGGCTACATGCCTGCCAATGTGAGCTTGCAAAATTTTAATATTAAACTTCTGGATGTCTGCACCTAGCGTGCCGTTGGTTCAGTCCCTGTAGGTGTATGTCAAATCTTAAGAGTCATACTTCATATTGCATTATTTAACATGTCAACAGCTGCAGTATAAGATACTGGATATATGACCTGCGGTTGCTGCACACTGAGGGAAACATGAAGAAGGTTCTTCTACTAGCTGTCTGTTCACTGTGAACTTAAGATGTTGCCCAAAATATCCTGTCTTTGTTTATCTTACGCCTATTTCTGGGGATTATCCTCCTCCTTCCCATTCCAAAGTTTGAGACTTCTTTTTCAGCAGCGATAACACTAGAATTTTCTAGGGGGGCGGAGAACAACGATCTTTATGAATTCACAATACCGCGTTTAAAGAAAATCTATTGGATGTTAATAGGCTATGCAGATGATTTCTAAATTTCTCTTATGTCTGGCTCAGGAGGTTGCTCACTCTTAGTTCAGATTGGAAGTAATGAAGATAGTGGTGATCAGTTAGCTCCAGGCTTGTCACGTAGGTATTGTTATATATGTATGGTTAAAAACAAATTGAGATGCTTATTAGGTGTTTTAGAAGCTAAATAATAATTTACTATGAGCAGAAGGCATTTCCATTGATGTTTTCTGGTTTAATAGCAGTTATTTAGGGAAAGTGGATTCTCTGATTGACAGCCAGTCTTCAAACTTAACAGATTCAGAACCTCCAGGAGCATATGGAGATCTTGTTTTCTCTGATACTATTAAAAGCAAATTATTGAAAATTTTGCATGGATTAGATAGTATGAAGTAAATTGCTGATTGCAAATACAATAAAACAGAAGCCATATTTCTGAGTAATGAAAAATGCTGTGTGGTACGTATTGGGTTTGTGTGGCAAGGTTTTGGTAGCATGGGGGCTACAGGGGTGGCCTCTGTGAGAAGCTGCTGGAAGCTTCCCCTATGTCCGACAGAGCCAAGGCCAGCCAGCTCTAAGATGGACCCCCTGCCAGCCAAGGCCAAGCTAATCAGCGATAGTGGTAGCACCTTTGTGATAACACATTTAAGAAGGGGGAAAAAAAGTTGCTGCAGCACAGAAATTGCAGCTGGAGAGAGGAGTAAGAACATGTGAGAGAACCAACCCTGCAGACACCCAGGTCAGTGAAGAAGGAGGGGGAGGAGGTGCTCCAGGCGCCGGAGCAGAGATTCCCCTGCAGCCTGTAGGGAAGACCCTGGTGAGGCAGGCTGTCCCCCTGCAGCCCAGGGAGGTCCACAGTGGAGCAGATACCCACCTGCAGCCCGGGGAGGACCCCACGCTGGAGCAGGTGGATGCTTGAAGGAGGCTGTGACGCCATGGAGAGAGGACCCCATGCTGGAGCAGGTTTTCTGGCAGGACTTGTGACCCCACAGGGGACCCATGCTGGAGCAGTCCATGCTTGAAGGACTGCACCCCATGGAAGGGACCCACACTGCAGCAGTTCATGAAGAACTGCAGCCTGTGGGAAGGACCCACATTGGAGAATTTCGTGGAGAACTGTCTCCTGTGGGAGGAACCCCAGGCTGGAGCAGGGGAAGAATGTGAGGAGTCCTCCCCCTGAGGAGGAAGGAGCGGCAGAGAGAACGTGTGATGAACTGACCCCAACCCCCATTCCCTGTCCCCCTGTGCTTCTGGGGGGGGGGGGGGGGGGCAGTTAGGCAGAGAATTCAGGAGTGAAGCTGTGCCCAGGAAGAAGGGAGGGGTGGGGGGAAGGCATTTTAAGATTTGGTGTTATTTCTCATTACCCTACTCTGGTTTGATTGGCAATAATTTATTGCCAATGAAATTATTGGCAATAATTTTGCCCAAGTTGAGTCTGTTTTGCTCGTGACGGTACTTGATTGAGTAATCTCTCCCTGTCATTACCTCGACCTATGAGTCTTTTGTTTTATTTTCTCTCCCCTGTCTAGTTGAGGAGGGGGAGTGATGGAGGGGCTTTGGTGGGCACCTGGGGTCCAGCCAGGGTCAACCCACCACAAGTATCACGAGCTACACAGCCTGCCAACAGCTTTCATATGGATTCCTCCGGCATCTAGTGCAGTGTTGTTCTGTGAGCAGGCTTCTGGTGCTTGGAATCACAAATGTGACACCCAAAGGCTGTATCTCCTATGAAGGGCCAAATGAAATCAGAGCAGCGCAAGAGTCCACTGTAATGTGTCCAGTCAGAGTGTGTCCCCCAACAGGGAGTAACCTTCTGCACCGAAATCACTGCATTGCAGCACAACTGCCTGCATCCCCAGCAATTACATCATCTGTGATACATTGGCTGTGGTAATGCCCGAGTACTTCCATGACTTGGGTTTTTGTTTTGTCAGGAGGTTTTTTTGTTCAGAGACTTAATTTCCAAATCGTTTTCAAAGAAAAAGTCTGAAAATACGAAGCAACCATTAAAAGAAAAAAGCAGCTGTTTAATGTTCTCACTGAAGTGTAGTTATCCTGGCAGCATATGTCTACAAATAAATGCACATTCTCTATTGCGGAAGATTTCTCTCTGAAAATGTGAGTTATAATTTTCTGCTTGTAATGTTTCATCATTTTTTATAGCAACCTAAAAACATTAATGGAGTTTTGTTAATGAACCCACTCCAAATCTGAGGGATATTGCAAAGCTAAATTTAACTTAATTTAGTTAATTACGTTGGTGTAGAAATTGAAGGTTAGAAAATAATCTGGTAATAGCAGAAGATTGTTGAGAGTGGCAGATGCCTTAGAAATAGAGTATTTCTTACGTACATATTTTTTGCAGAGGATGTGGGAGATGAAGGAGAAGAGGAAAAAGAGTTCATTTCCTACAGTATCAGCACTGACATTCATTATGGAATAAAATCAAACAGGTGAGTTAGTAAAATAGATCTTGACATTTCTACCCTATGAATGCAAAACCTACACAAGCAGATTTACTGACTTTACCTACAAATTTACCTCCAGTTTCCCTAGTGCTTCATGCAGTGTCTTTATTCAGGTGGGGCAGTAGCTTTTCAGGGTGGAAGCTCTGATAAAAAAAGGGTGTGTCATGAGGCTGGAAGGAATGGATTTAGGACTTCTACCTCTGAGGTTAAGGAAACAAGGTCTTACTAATTTGGCATACTTGCAAATGTAACATACGCAACTTGGGTTCAATAATTTTCGGTTACGTCTGACTCTTACATATTTGTCACTTAACCTTAATGCATATTTAACTCTGAAGCTTCATGTATGCCTCTTTAGTGTGCCCATACTGCACAGTCTTTATTGATAGCTACGTTTGGCTCATTACTGAAGTAGAAAGATGTATTTATTGGAAGACTTGTGTTCAGTTCTCTTAGAAGAAAGATTATAAAGTATGATGATGCAGGTTAGCATTTGACTCCTGCAACCTAAACTTGCAGGCAGATTAAAGCTATTGTAACTGTCACTTAAGTTTCAAATGTTTAGTTGGTAACTCTCTCCTCTGTTCTGCAGCCTGGCGTTCATTAAGCGTACACCAGTGATTGATGCCGACAAACCAGTGTCTTCCCAACTGAGAGTGCTCACTCTCAGTGAAGATTCTCCGTATGAAACATTACACTCTTTCATTAGCAATGCTGTTGCTCCCTTTTTCAAGTCCTATATCAGAGAATCTGGCAAAGCAGACAGGTAATTCAGTATAAACACTGCATTTCTCTGCTAGTGAATTAAAGTAGGTGTTTAATGAAAAAAGTAACAGTGATTCTTCAAGGCAAGTCATGTGAAATTGTTTAAGCACACAGTTGCATATGATGCTGTTGCTGACTCTGGGGAGGTAGTTCAGATGGCTTAAATGTGTTGTGTATGGTTTTTGTTTTGGCTTCTTATAAGGAAACATCTATGCTTTTTCAGGGATGGAGATAAGATGGCTCCTTCAGTTGAGAAAAAGATTGCAGAACTTGAAATGGGCCTCTTGCATCTGCAGCAGAATATTGAAATTCCAGAGATTAGTCTGCCAATTCATGCAACCATTACTAATGTTGCCAAGCAGTGTTATGAACGTGGAGAAAAACCGAAGGTTACAGATTTTGGTGAGAAGGCTGAGGATCCGTTATTCCTCAATCAGCTACAATCTGGAGTCAACCGCTGGATTAGAGAGATACAAAAGGTAAAAAAAAAAAAGAAGAAAAAAGTACTAGACGATGTGATAAGAACTTCCACATAGTACTTTTTATTGTCTTCACAGTTTTAACTGGTAAAATACTGCTCCATGCAGGGTACTCTGAAGATCTGAGACCAGTTTTCTGAGTCATCAGAGATGCTAGTCTAAATTAGATTAAGTCTAATACTAGGCTAGACTAAGCCTGGTCTAAATTTAGAGTCTAGTCTAAATTGTTCTGCAAGTAGCTGAGAGCATGACTGTTTTATCTCTATTGTAATAGACTCAAGTAACTGGCAGTAACCTTGTGAATTTTTTAAGTATTCTTCAAATCTTTGCAGCAGATTGAGAGAAACAGGTCTTGTTGGTTTGTTTTATTTTCCCAGGTGCATCCACAACCACTTCAGAACAGTTGCTGCAGTCCTATCTTGTTATCTCTTGTACTCCTGCCTGTTACTTTTAAAAAGAACTCTGCTGTCACTCAAAAATAGCATCTCAGATACTACTCTGGCTTTTTTCCTCCATGGGCGCAGTAAACACCTACTGGTCGTGGAACAGTGGTGCCCTTTCCTACTCCAGAGCATAAAATGTTTGTTTTCTTGTCTGTCTTATCTGCCATTAACCAGAATACAGACACTGATCAGGGAAGTGGACAGGTGACCTTTTTAGGCTGTGCTGAAGATACTACACGAAGGTCTTAAAACCGACCTTTAGGACCACTAGAATTAAACTTTGACTCTCGTTGCACTGCGGTTCCTACACTTCTCGCAGAATGAGTGCCAAAACTGTCTGAGGTTTGATTATTAAAACCTAGTAGATGTTATGTGTTTCAATTATATTTAGTAATGGAGCAAGTTTTTACAGTTGAAGCATATAAATTAAATGCTCTTCTCCCTCCCTTCTCTTTGTCTCTGTTACTTTTAAGGTGACCAAATTAGATCGGGACCCTGCATCGGGCACTGCGTTACAGGAGATAAGCTTCTGGTTAAATTTGGAACGGGCTTTATATCGCATTCAGGAAAAACGTGAAAGTCCAGAAGTTCTTCTGACTCTGGATATTCTAAAACATGGCAAACGTTTTCATGCAACTGTGAGCTTTGATACGGACACAGGTAAAATGTCTGTTCAATAAAATTTTTCACAAGTGTCCTACAGAACTTAAGCTGTTAAGAAACTTGAACATTGTGGTACAACGAACAATGCTATTTAGAGTAACCTTGGTCTAGTTAAAGCTATGTATTTGATTAATGAAATGAAAAATTATATTCACAGTCTTTTCTATTACATTTAGGTCTAAAACAGGCTCTGGAAACTGTGAATGACTATAATCCACTGATGAAAGACTTTCCGCTGAATGACTTGCTGTCTGCTACTGAGCTGGACAAAATAAGGCAGGCCCTTGTTGCAATATTTACCCATTTGAGAAAAATCAGAAATACAAAATACCCAATCCAAAGGGCACTGCGTTTAGTGGAGGCTATTTCAAGAGATCTGAGCTCTCAGCTACTTAAAGTGTTGGGAACCAGAAAATTGATGCATGTTGCCTATGAAGAATTTGAAAAGGTATGTTCATAGTTTTGTGATACTGGTGCCTGTATTTTTACATTGAATAGTGATTTTCAGGAAGCATTTCATCTCGGAGCTTAAGTTCCTATTCTGAAACTCTCTTCAGGTAATGGTTGCCTGCTTTGAAGTGTTCCAAACCTGGGATGATGAATATGAGAAGCTACAAGTTCTGCTCAGAGATATTGTGAAAAGAAAAAGGGAAGAGAACCTGAAGATGGTGTGGCGTATCAATCCTGCTCATAGGAAACTCCAGGGTCGTCTTGATCAAATGAGGAAATTCAGGCGTCAGCATGAGCAGCTGAGGGCAGTTATTGTGAGAGTCTTGCGACCTCAGGTAACTTTCTTGGTCATTATCAGACAGAAAATCTGTGTGGCTTCTTCAAGAGTGTTCACTGTTGCTTTAAAAAGTTACCAACACAGAACGAATGTAACATTCAGTTTCACTGTCTGCTTCCAAAAACAGTCTAATTTTGAACCCTTGCTAATAGGCTTAGCTTTAATTCTGACCTACATCACATACTACATGACCATACTCATGTTAATAGACACAGCAAGTCCACACATAACGTAGAAGAGTGTAAATAAGTGTAAATACTTGTGTGTGTAAATACTTAGCTTAGCTAAACCACAGTGGAAAATGAGATTATGCTGCACAGTAGTGGAAGTTTGTGAAGTAACTGCGTTGCCCCATTCCTTGTGGAACTTAAATCTGAAACATGACTGCAAGTTTGTTAAGGATTTGGTACTAATTTGTAGGGGTTTTGCAGTTCTTATTAAAACAGTCTGTGTTTAGTTATTTGTAGGTAAATTTTGAAGCATCCAACTCACTAAACTGTGATTCTAATGCAGGTAACTGCTGTTGCCCAGCAAAATCAAGGAGAGGTACCTGAACCACAGGATATGAAAGTAGCAGAAGTCCTTTTTGATGCTGCAGATGCTAATGCGATTGAAGAAGTCAATCTTGCTTATGAGAATGTTAAGGAAGTAGATGGGTTAGATGTTTCCAAAGAAGGTACAGAAGCCTGGGAGGCAGCAATGAAACGATATGATGAAAGAATTGATAGAGTTGAAACAAGAATAACTGCCCGTTTGAGAGACCAGCTTGGTACAGCAAAGAATGCTAATGAAATGTTCAGAATCTTCTCCCGGTTTAATGCTTTGTTTGTCAGACCTCACATTCGTGGTGCCATTCGAGAATATCAAACACAATTGATCCAGCGTGTAAAAGATGATATCGAGTCTCTTCATGACAAATTTAAAGTACAATACCCACAGAGTCAGGCTTGTAAAATGAGTCATGTTCGTGACTTGCCTCCTGTGTCTGGGTCTATAATTTGGGCAAAACAGATTGACAGACAGCTCACTGCTTACATGAAGCGTGTTGAGGATGTCCTTGGCAAAGGTTGGGAGAACCATGTAGAAGGTCAGAAGCTAAAGCAGGATGGAGATAGCTTTCGCATGAAACTCAACACTCAGGAGATATTTGATGACTGGGCAAGAAAAGTTCAGCAACGCAATCTTGGTGTGTCTGGTCGTATTTTCACTATTGAAAGCACTCGTGTTAGAGGTCGAACTGGAAACGTCCTGAAACTGAAAGTCAACTTTCTCCCAGAAATAATTACGCTTTCAAAAGAAGTCCGAAACCTGAAATGGCTTGGTTTCCGTGTTCCACTAGCAATTGTCAACAAAGCTCACCAAGCAAACCAGCTCTACCCATTTGCTATTTCTCTCATTGAAAGTGTCCGTACATATGAACGAACATGTGAAAAAGTAGAAGAGCGTAATACTATCTCACTTTTGGTGGCTGGCTTGAAGAAAGAGGTGCAGGCTTTGATTGCAGAAGGAATTGCCCTCGTGTGGGAATCATACAAACTTGATCCGTATGTACAGCGCTTAGCTGAGACCGTCTTCAGTTTCCAGGAAAAGGTTTGTTTTATCTTTCAAATTCTGCAAAATTTTTACATTTATACTTAAGTAATGTGTGGTTAACCAAAAGTGGAATTGGATAGCCGATGACCTGTTCTGTAGCTCTTTGGTTAAGTAGCTGATCAAGTTGGCACAAATTGGCCAGCTGAATTGATCTTTTAGTACTACTAAAATTGATGGACTTGCTGCATCCAAATAGAGAGAAGTGACTAACCATTACTGCATAATTATTGTTGCCTCCAACCTGTCAAACTAAACATCCTATTTTTCCTAAACCATTTCAGGTGGATGATCTGCTCATTATTGAAGAGAAAATAGACCTGGAAGTGAGATCATTGGAAACATGCATGTATGATCACAAAACTTTCTCGGAAATCTTGAACAGGGTTCAGAAAGCTGTGGATGATTTAAATCTTCATTCATATTCCAATTTGCCGATCTGGGTCAATAAGTTGGATATGGAGGTAGGTTTGAGATCAAGGAGTAGTATATATTTAGGGGAAACATTTTAAGCAGGTGCAAAATGTTTTTTTATTATACTCTTCATAGTCACCCAGGGAAGATTCTGTCTCACCATTCTCTGAAAATTTCAGTGTTTTCAGTATACAGAAGATGCAAGACTTGTTTGTTTTTAGCTGTTGACTTTGGGGATCAATTAATTCAAGGGGAGTTTTGTCCTTTGAAGAAAAAAGTTTGATACAGCTTGGCTGCCTAGAAGGTGCTGGGGAGCGAGGTAGATAAAGGATGGTGAAAACTTGCTATGCAGGTAGCAAAGACTCATTGCCTTCATATTGTTTGGTTCTGCCTGTTAAGTTTCAGGTTATTGGACAGTAAGCCAACTTCAAAGCAGTTAAAATTGTTTAATTCCATTAAAGTCCATGAAGACAGGAGAAGCTTTGAATTGATGTTCAGTGAAAATTTACCAAAACTCTTAGACCTCTTTAATTACTTAGTAAAGGAGCACTTGGTTCTTTGAGGCACCATAGTGTGCCTGGTGTGAGAATATATCAACAGTGGGGACCTTTATGCAGCAAATATGCAGCTTTTTCCTTCAATGTGGCTTATTTTCTTTAGATTGAAAGAATCCTGGGTGTTCGTTTGCAAGCTGGACTGAGGGCCTGGACCCAAGTTCTTCTTGGACAAGCAGATGACAAAGCAGAAGTTGACATGGATACAGATGCTCCTCAAGTGAGCCATAAGCCTGGTGGCGAACCGAAGATCAAAGTAAGTTTTGGTGTGGCTTTTTTTGTTGTGTCTTTCCTTATTGTCAATTACTTAATGCAAGAATTCTATCTGAGGCTTATATGGGAGATAAATGTTTCTTCTGCATCTCATTTTGGAGGAATACTTGCCTCCTCCCATTTAAGTGCAAGTTGATTTTTCAAAAGTGTGTGCTACTTCTTGAAGTCCAAAATTCTTGCCTACATGTAGTAGTAGTATCTGCCAGTAAAACTGAGTGTGTTTACTGTTTCTGCAGAACATTGTACATGAACTAAGAATTACCAACCAGGTGATATATTTGAATCCACCAATTGAAGAGTGTAGATACAAACTTTATCAAGAAATGTTTTCTTGGAAGATGGTAATCCTGTCTCTACCAAGAATTCAAAGTCAGAGATATCAGGTAAGTGTAATGAAGTTGTATCTAAGTCTGAGCAATTATTTTCACTTTGCAATTAATTGTGCTCGGCATCTTAGTATGTTGCTCTAGGACTGAATCTGAGTGCCCTAGAAATTGACGTATATCACATGTGTAATTGTGGTTCTTAGGTTGGAGTGCACTATGAGCTGTCTGAGGAAGAAAAATTCTATCGTAATGCATTGACAAGGATGCCTGATGGCCCTGCAGCTCTGGAGGAGTCGTACTCTGCTGTCATGGGAATTGTGACTGAAGTGGAGCAGTATGTCAAGGTAGGAGACTGACACTGCATAATGCTACAACTAAAATGAACATGGACTTTTCTCTCAGTTTTCCTGGGGGCTGGGGACACATAACTCTTGGAATATACTGGAGAAGTTCTGAATGTTGTTTGTGAAATACCTCAATTAGGTTTGGCTGCAGTACCAGTGTCTGTGGGATATGCAGGCTGAAAACATATACAACCGTCTTGGAGAAGACCTGAATAAGTGGCAAGCCCTTTTGGTTCAGATAAGAAAGGCAAGAGGAACATTTGACAATGCAGAAACCAGAAAAGAATTTGGACCTGTTGTAATAGACTATGGAAAGGTAAGAAATTGTAATTATTGTTTGTGATAAATGCATTAAATTCCAGAATGGGTGTATTACAGAAAAAAGCAAGGCCAACAAATTACTATTATGTAACTTTATTCAATTTGTAGGTACAATCAAAGGTGAACTTGAAGTATGACTCCTGGCACAAGGAAGTGCTCAGCAAATTTGGCCAAATGCTTGGTCAGAATATGACAGAGTTTCATTCACAAATTTCTAAGGTAAGACAAGTCCAAATTCCAGTTTTTCACTTTCAGATCAACTCTTCTAGACTTCTAAAACACTGATTTGTGCCCCAAACAGTCCCGTCAAGAACTGGAGCAGCATTCAGTGGACACTGCCAGCACATCAGATGCAGTGACGTTCATCACATACGTGCAGTCCTTGAAACGTAAAATCAAGCAGTTTGAAAAGCAAGTTGAGGTATGTTGTCTTGCTAATGATTCTCACTTCTGGAAACGTCAGGCTTAGCTCTTAGGATGCAGCTTCACAATATTCAAGTTCTCTTGAGAACAGACTTGAACTTCATATCCTGAGGAATCCTGTGAACTCTATAGTGAGCGCTTGTTAAAATACGTTGAGTATTTAGCCTTGCGACTTAAGTTTAGTTCTGTCTTTATAGCTTACAACCACTGTCTCTTGTAGCTTTATCGCAATGGTCAACGCTTGCTTGAGAAACAAAGGTTCCAGTTTCCATCCTCTTGGCTGTACATTGACAACATTGAAGGAGAATGGGGTGCCTTTAATGACATCATGCGTAGAAAGGATTCTGCCATTCAGCAACAAGTAGCAAATTTGCAGATGAAGATAGTTCAAGAGGATCGTGCAGTGGAGAGCCGAACAATTGACTTGCTAACAGATTGGGAGAAAACAAAGCCCGTGACAGTAAGTAGTGATGATTAATACTCTTTCAGCAAATGAGGTAGATTCTCTGCATTCAATAAGAAGTAGGCAGTTTATTTTTATGCTTTTTTGCATTTTTGAGGGTTCTATAATAACTTGCCAATGTGATGATTTGGGGGGGGGGTGTGTGCCACAGAGGGAGATGTACCCTTAAAATGTAGGCCTTTGTTAGGTGCAAGAAGCAAGATGACTTCAGTTACTAAAAAAGCTTTGGCTGAAACAAGGGATATGTCAGAGGCATGCATGTAGGAGGATTCAGAACTGAGCTGCTTTTTTGGTTGGGTTTGGTTTTTTTTTCCTCCTAAGTTGATATTTACTAAAGCAAAAAAACTGGATGTAAAAGTGGGATGAGACTTATTCTGGATTAGTGTGTACCCTTATTGTAAGCAAACTGGAAATGGAAAAATGAGACAAACCAACATTTAGTATTTAGTCCTTACTTTTAATTTGGCTTCAACTTGGTGATAGGGTTTTTCGATTAATGTATCCCATGCAAACTTCAGGGAAACCTGCGTCCAGAAGAGGCTCTTCAAGCTCTTACCATTTACGAAGGAAAATTCGGTAGGCTGAAGGATGATCGTGAGAAGTGTGCCAAGGCCAAGGAAGCTCTGGAACTAACAGATACAGGACTACTCAGTGGCAGTGAAGAGCGTGTCCAGGTACAACCTGCTCACACAACTTCTTGTCAGTTTCACATGAAAATGTTTCAGATCCATCTCTCTCTCCCTTAAGAGAGTGACTTGGAGCCTGTGTTGTACTAATGTCAAGACACGATCTCCCCACTCGTTTAGTTCTAGCCTTAAAAGATTGTCTGTGATCTCTTCCTTGACTGTCTTAGTCTTGTGAAGGCATTATGTGACGTGAGATGTGAAAATCTCATCTGGGTCACCTGCTATTGCAGTTCTGTTGAATTGGCAAGCTATCTGAAGGTTTTTGACATGTTAAAAGTATTCTGCTTAACTCCTCCATGCTAATGACTTTGAAGAAGTTGGGAATAACTGCTGTTGTTTGATACATTCTTTACTATAGGTAGCCCTTGAAGAGTTGCAGGATCTCAAAGGCGTCTGGTCTGAACTCTCTAAGGTCTGGGAACAGATTGATCAAATGAAAGAACAACCCTGGGTTTCAGTACAGCCTCGCAAGGTACTTCACTTCTGTGTACATAAACAACGTAACTACTGCAAGTATATGCAAATTAGGAATTAGACCTCTTGAGATAGACATGCTCAATCGTCACATTCCAGATCGTTTTCAGTGTTCAGGTACCTTTTTCATTATCATGTGAGTGTGTTTCTTCTCATGCTAAGCTGAAAAAAATTCACAGGGTCTTGTCACAACTTAAGGAATTTTGCACTGGATTTATGCAATTGCAGTAGTTTTGAAGTTGAGATTGGACTGAATCTACAGAGAAGAAACTGTGCTGTTTTTAAATAGGCTGTTGGGCATCATTAGGGAGACTTCATTACATGGTTGAATGAACAGCATTGGTTTTAGTTCAATGCTCAGGAGGTAGAGCATGGTAGGAACACTAAGCCATAAACTGTCTGTGGCAATACTATGTCATAAATCTTACTCAGACCAATAAAATTGCATTCCCAGCTATGGAGTAACCACATCTTATGCAAATGCGTGTAACACTAAAAGAGCTGTACTGTCAATAATACCTCATTAGCGACAGGTTTTTGAAAAATATATAGACAGCTTTAAACCTTTACAACTATATGCATAACATTTGCAGAGAAAGATTTCATTGTTTTTATGTTACTGACAGCTTCGACAAAACTTAGATGGTCTGCTGAACCAACTGAAAAACTTCCCTGCCCGCTTGCGACAGTACGCCTCCTATGAGTATGTTCAGAGACTTCTGAAGGGCTACATGAAGGTAAGTTATACTCATTTCTAAAATGCGTGTCTTTTGTAGTTTGAGTTCAAGGATGTAACTTGCTTTCTTGTCTTCTGTAGATAAACATGTTAGTTATTGAACTGAAATCCGAGGCGCTTAAAGATCGTCACTGGAAACAGCTGATGAAAAGGCTTCACGTTAACTGGGTTGTCTCAGAATTGACGCTGGGTCAGATCTGGGATGTCGATTTACAGAGGAATGAAGCAATTGTCAAAGATGTACTGCTCGTGGCTCAGGGAGAGATGGCTTTGGAAGAGTTCTTGAAACAGGCTAGTATCAGCTCTTGTATGTATGCACTTAATAGCAAATCAAGGCTTGCTGTTGGGTGGCTGACACTTGTGTAGTAAACTTGTCAGTCTAAGCTGTTGATGCAAGCACTGAGACTCATGGAGCACTCTGTTTTGGGGAACAGCTTAAAGCTATGTAAGCTTCCTCTGATGAAACTTGCATTATTTGGGAAAAGCAGTCCTTTATAATGACTGCAAAGACCCCATGTTCCTTAAGTTTTACCTAAGTGCATCATATTCTCAGTGTTTTTAACAAAAGCTTGAGCGTAAACCCAGAATCCTTGGGTAAAAAAAGTAAAATCTGATTACTGTAATACATTTCTGGTTTGTAACTATGTTGGAGCAGACATGATTGATGATCTTAAACATTCTTTTCTTCAGATAAGAGAAGTGTGGAACACTTATGAACTGGACTTGGTCAATTACCAGAATAAATGTCGCTTGATTCGTGGATGGGATGACCTTTTCAACAAAGTAAAAGAGCACATCAACAGTGTATCTGCTATGAAGCTATCACCGTACTACAAGGTATAATGGAGAACAAAGCTAAAGAATCTTCTTTTAATTCTGCCTTCTGCTCTTCTTTAGTTTATATGTTTGTCAGCGGGGACTATAGTCACTATTTAAGTTGACAGGCAATTAATTGCATATGCATGTTTTGTAACTCTCAAACAACTGTTTGCACTAGTAAATATTAGCAGTCAAACTCCTGATAATATTAAAACGAATATTAATGCAGTGTTTAAACTTCAGGTGTTTGAGGAAGATGCCCTTAGCTGGGAAGATAAGCTGAACCGTATCATGGCACTCTTTGATGTCTGGATAGATGTCCAAAGGCGATGGGTCTACCTAGAGGGTATCTTTACCGGCAGCGCAGACATCAAGCACTTGCTGCCTGTGGAGACCCAGCGGTTCCAGAGGTAACTTTTTAATTGTTTTGCTCTTTTCTTGCCTCCCTTGGGGCACCATGTGGACAGGCCTGCAACTTCATGACTTCAGTTTAGCACTCTCCAAGTTGAAATACTAACTGTATTCTTACCTGGTCCAGCTGGATTACAGCCCTGCTGTAGACATAAGTTCATCAAGCAAACAGATACAGCACGAGGTGCATGTAGACAACTATGACAGGAAAAGATTTATAATAAACAGGCTGATGTACAATTTTTAGAAGGTGATTGGGGTCTGGGTGGTTTTTCTTGCTAGTTCCAGTCAGCTACCTCAAGGATTTTTCTGGTGTTGTTGTGGGTGCAATAAGCAGGCTGATTTCAGTTGCTGCAGCCTTTAGTCTCATCCTTCAAATGTCATTTTCTTCCTCTGCTTTAAGTTGCTCTGGTCATCCTTATTCATTCCACACACTTCCAGTCAGATCAAAGAATCAGATTTACACATCTGTTCAGGAAATGAAGAAAAGTAGACCTTCAGCAGTGGAATTAATGGATTGAACATTGCAAAGAAGTTAGATTTTGTTGTTGTGGACTTGAGGTAGATGAAGAGCTATTTTGGGAATTTAGCCTTTTGTTCCCTAGGGCAGCTGCAACAAATGGAGAGGCAGTGGTCATTAGAGACAAATAACTTTTGTGTTCTGCAGGCCCATGGTTACTGAATTTGCACTAACGTACAGTGTTATTTTACTTGCAGCATCAGTACTGAATTTTTGGCACTCATGAAAAAGGTGTCCAAATCTCCACTTGTGATGGACGTTCTCAACATTCAAGGTGTGCAGAGGTCATTAGAGAGACTGGCAGACTTGCTTGGGAAGATACAGAAGGCACTGGGAGAATACTTGGAAAGGGAGAGGTCCTCTTTCCCTCGGTAAGAAGTTGATTTTAGTTGACTCTTGAAGTAAGTAATTTGATGTTTCTGTGCAAGAATTGATGCACTGTTCTGTAAAGCCTCTGCCAATTTTCATGTATTGCATATATATTAGATGTTATAACAAATATTTGTTGGCTAAAAACAGAATGCGGTTATAGCTGCTTCTCAGGAAGTGGGACTAAAACTTCCCTTACTTGCTCATCTGTGGCTGGTTGTAGGATTCAGATATTGCTTAAGGAACCATTGCAGCTGGTTTCTGTAAACTTACAGGTTCTATTTTGAACTGCTTAATTCTGGCATTTGATTGAAGGAAGGTTTCTAAATTGTCAGAATCCAGTATTTAAGTCATTGGTTGTGACTTACCTCTAGTCCTCAACTAGTTTGTCACTTAGCGTGAGAGTAAGGGTGAGGTGAGGTACTGAGTGGGACTTCTCCCTGCCTAATAGACTTAATTCAGTCCCAAGCTCTACTGTGGATGTTTCAGGGATGAGTAGGTAAAGAAAACTATCCACAGTATGGAGCATGTATACGCTTTTGTATGGTACAGACCCCATGAACTGAGACTTAATCTTAAAACTGAAGTACTTCTAGAAAATTTATGGTTTGTGCACTCTTGCAATGTTGGGGAAATGAGTGTCAATTACTCCCATATAGTGGCCATCTATGAAGCATAAATAAATTAAAAGTGATAGTAGGAGTTCTGATATAGATCTGATTTTATGTAATTACTAGGTTTTATTTTGTTGGTGATGAAGACTTGCTTGAAATCATTGGAAACAGCAAAAATGTTGCTAAGCTGCAGAAACACTTCAAGAAGATGTTTGCTGGCGTTTCTAGCATTATTCTCAGTGAAGATAATTCTGTGGTTCTTGGGATATCCTCACGTGAAGGAGAGGAGGTACAGCTGCAGTGTTTCTTTTTAAATAAAATTCTGAATGTAAGTGAATGCGGGCTGACTTAAACCTAATTCTTGCAGGTTCTGTTCAAAACACCTGTCTCCATCACAGAACATCCCAAGATCAATGAGTGGCTCACTCTTGTTGAAAAAGAAATGAGAGTGACCCTTGCTAAATTGCTTGCAGAATCTGTTACTGAAGTAGAAATCTTTGGAAAAGCAACTTCAATTGATCCAGCAGTCTACATCTCTTGGATTGACAAATACCAGGTATCAATATGGAACACCTAAGCATAATGCAGCTCGGTCCCTTCAGTGAGGAAGACTATCTGATGAGGATTTTTGTTACACAGGCTCAGCTTGTTGTCCTGTCAGCCCAGATTGCGTGGTCTGAGAACGTAGAGTCAGCCCTCAACGGTATGGGTGGAGTTGGAGACAACAGTCCTCTCCACTCTGTGCTAGCTAATGTTGAGGTCACACTCAATGTCCTGGCAGACTCTGTGCTGATGGAGCAGCCACCTCTTCGCAGAAGGAAACTGGAGCACTTGGTGAGTAAAAACCTCCTTTCCTCTTCTGGGTTTGCAGGTAAGGATTTTTAAAGTTTAATGAAAAGACTGGTTAATCTAAGACTTATTTTTCCTCTAGGAAAAAGTTTCATGCAATTTAAGCGACTACATCAAGTGCTGATCCTGTAGGTGCTGGTAGTTTTTCACTCTGATCAGCTTAATGTGTGATAGTATATTATAGACCACGTCACTGAATTGCTCTTCAAATTAGCCCTTCCAAATATGGAAGTTACTGATTTCTTCTTTCAAACATAAAATAACTCATTAAGCTGCTTATTATTGTAATTAGTATATGCTTTTGTTTGTAGATAAGGATTGAGGGGGGGCGGGGAGTTAAAATTGACCTGGGTTATTTCTATAGATTTTGAGAGGAAAATACCTGCTCTGTTTTAGGAGTGCTTGTCTGTCTGCGTAGTTTCTGGCAAGTAAAATACCTAGTTCAGTAGTGTAATGGATTAAAAGACTAACCAGACCAGAGTGCTTTGCTGAAATCTAGCGAAGTCCTTAACAAGAGCAGTCAACATTGTTAGTTTTGTCTTTGTAACAGCAGATGTTAAGGCAGAGACTGTTGGTAGATTGTGATTTCTAAGTGATGGCAATTTACTATGCTAATCTGAGAAGCTGTAGGTTTCCTGGCATTATTAGCAGAGGCTTGTATTGCTGTTGTCTAAGGAGTTACTTCATTCTCCAGATCACTGAGTTGGTGCACCAGCGAGACGTTACAAGATCACTGATCAAAAGCAAGATCGACAACTCCAAGTCCTTTGAGTGGCTCAGCCAAATGCGGTTCTACTTTGACCCAAAACAGACAGATGTGTTGCAACAGCTCTCCATTCAGATGGCAAATGCCAAATTCAACTATGGTTTTGAGTACCTTGGTGTTCAGGATAAGCTAGTACAGACTCCTCTTACTGACCGCTGCTACCTGACAATGACACAAGCCCTTGAGGCAAGACTTGGAGGATCGCCATTTGGTAAGTTTGTACTGAAGTACAATAAAAACTTGAGACATGTATATAAACTCTTATCCTCTCTAATATATAGCTTTAATGTAAACATGCAGAACACTTTTAACTAATATTGAAGAACAAAACAGTCTTTTGGGGGAAGCTGTAACAGTTTTAGGTTTCGCTGAACCTTCTTGTTGGGGACCATCAGAATCAGCATGCTGGCAGATTACATGGGTAGGCAGAGGTACCTCAGATGACAAACACTAAAATATGTCTGTCCCGTTTTAAAAATAGGTCCTGCTGGTACTGGTAAAACAGAATCTGTTAAGGCTCTTGGACATCAGCTTGGCCGCTTTGTGTTGGTTTTCAACTGTGATGAAACATTTGACTTCCAGGTAAGCTGTTTGATTTAAAAAAATGCAGTCTTTGCTAACAAGCAGTAGGAATCTCTTCAGAACTCTGAAACAGCCAGCAGTGTTTATTTTCAAGATGATTATAAGTCTTAACTGAGCCACTATCTGCATATCACATAGACATTCTGTAACAAAAAATGCCTAAAGCAAAAGTGGGGCAGAACATTGCTGGGCGAGTTTTGGTTTTTTTTCAGACCAGGTAGTTCTATAGCAGCAAATGGAGGGAAAAGAAGAGAAAGTATGGGGTGGGGGCTTAAGACTGGCTTTAGGAAAGAAACTTGAACTGTTTAGTTTGCATTGGTAGTACTGGTTTAATGGAGCACAGATGGGAGCATGAGACTGCCGAAGTAGCTGTACTATCACCAAATTATCCTTTGCGACATAACTGTGAAGTTTGCCTCAGCATGTGAAAGGTTCTTCAAAACTAAGAAAATTTACCTAAATATTTCAAAATCAATGATATCTTCAAACTGAGGACCAGATGAAGTGCCTCTCTAAACTGTAACACAGCAAATGTCTCAAAACAAAAACCTTAGTCGGGTGTATATATATAAAAAACAATATAAAACATGGACAAGGAATCATGATACTTCATTGACTCTGCCAGGTTGGCCATCTGTTTTGGGTTTTTTTCTGTACAGCTATATTTTGATCAGACCAGGGGTCCATGTAGTGAGCATTTGGCCTGTAGTGGTGAGTGTAAGAATATACCTAGGGAGTAGTAAGATCACAGATAGTGCATGATACTCTTTCCTTGCCCCCAATCCCCTTCATACCTCTGACAGTTGTGAGGATCAGAAGGTCTTGAGCTGAAATGGGTTACTTTATTCATGCTCCAGTGAACCTTTTTCTGGATACCTATTTCTTGTCTTAAATCCACATGCACACTTGCTTCTACAGCATTCTCTACTGCGTTACTATGCACTTTATGAAGGAGTACTTTCTTTTGTTTTTTTCTAATGATTTCTTAGTTCTTGTAGTGGAAAAGGCAGTGAACAGTTGATTCCTATTCATCCTAAACCAGTGGCTTTTAGACCTCTATCATGTTCCCTCATGCTGCCTTTTGCAGAATCCTACCTTAAAGGTTGTTCTTTAGATGGAAGCCTTATCATATTCTGGCAATCCAGTTTGCTCTTCTGAAATGTTTTGTAATTCTAGTATCCTCCTTGTGATAAAGAACTAGAACTGCACCTAGCATTAATGGTATCAGCAAACAAAACATGCAGTGGACTCGACTGTTTTGTGAATACACTGCAGTACAGTATGTAGTAATAGGAAGCTATGATCATCTTCTATGATTCTATGAAGCAGTGAACATCTGAAAGTCAGTTAGAACCCTTTTATAACTACAAAGTACTACAAAAGTGGTAACCTACATATAAATGCAGCCCCTTCCTGTCTTGGATGCATTGTATAAAGTGCTCTTCTCTGCTCCATTTACCTACGCATAGGCAAGAATGATCATGCAACTTCAGTGACTTTTCCCCTCTACGTGCAGGCAATGGGACGCATCTTTGTGGGACTTTGCCAAGTGGGTGCGTGGGGCTGCTTTGATGAGTTCAACAGACTGGAGGAGCGTATGCTCTCAGCCGTTTCTCAGCAAGTTCAGTGCATCCAGGAAGCTTTGCGAGAGCATTCCAACCCCAACTATGACAAGAGTATGTAATCATTCATTCCTAATAGTGCTGTACAGCATCTGTAGTGTCCTTTATGCTGTTTTGTTGCTCAGTTACATTTCTCCCAAACAATCCAAGGATGAAGCCACTTTCTATCAAAAACTTGAAGTAACTTTCAGCTGATAGAAATTTGCATTCGAGTATTTGAGTTGCAGTACTAGAGGACCCACTGTCCATTACTGTAGGAAGCTAAAATAGAATAAAGTATGACTTCTGTTGTCGGGGTGATTGATCACTGATTCAGGTGTAACTAAATACACTCTCCTTTCAGCTGCAACACCAATTACTTGTGAGCTGCTGAACAAACAAGTGAAAGTGAGCCCTGACATGGCTATCTTCATCACCATGAATCCTGGCTATGCAGGCAGATCAAATCTGCCTGACAATTTGAAGAAGTTGTTCCGTAGCTTGGCAATGACAAAACCAGACCGTCAGTTGATTGCCCAGGTCATGTTGTACTCCCAAGGCTTCCGTACAGCTGAAGTGCTTGCCAATAAGATAGTACCATTCTTCAAGTGAGTAACAAGTTTGGCTCCAATCAGTAAAAATAGAGCTTGTTTTTCAAAGCTGTAATTTTCTTTGCAACTCAGTAAGCATGTTGTGCAGCAGTCGTTTCAAGCAATCATTTCAAGTAAACAGTGACATTTACCGAGTGTTGTGTTGGTCCCTGTTGAGATTGTATTTTGTCTGGTTTGCTTCTTAGGCTTTGTGATGAACAGCTGTCCTCTCAAAGTCACTATGATTTTGGCTTGAGAGCACTGAAGAGTGTGCTAGTTAGTGCAGGTAATGTGAAGAGGGAGAGGATTCAGAAGATAAAGCGGGAGAAAGAAGAGCGTGGTGAAGTTGTTGATGAGGGAGAAATCGCTGAGAACTTGCCAGAACAAGAGGTAATATGTGTGTATGAACTCTTCACTTCTGTGATAAAGTACAGGATGCACACTGAACAAAGCAAATAACCCTGCAGTGTTTAACATTTAGGGTTAAGCCTTGCAAGCAAAGTAATGTTAGTTACAAAAGGTACTAATTTGATAGCTTAGAAACACAAAGTTAAACATGTCTTAGGAGTCCCTGAATCACAGTGAAAGACTTGTTCTTATGAGGTGGTGCATTCATAATGCTTATTGCTGCTCAGTTCCTCAGCAGTTAATACCAAAAGCATAGTGAAGAGGCATAAAAAACTACAGTTGTATAAACTGAAAATAAGTAGGAATTCATTGTGTAGTTTCAAAGTTGAAACCCCATCAGTGGTTGTTTTTACCAAGACCACTGTGGTCTGGTGCTTCATCAGTAAAGTATTTACCAAAGCATTCCTTGTCAAGCACGTTTGGTAAAGCAAACTTTACAAAAAATCTTAACCAAAACGTGACTGTCTCTGCAGATCCTGATCCAAAGTGTATGTGAAACTATGGTACCAAAACTGGTTGCAGAAGACATTCCTTTGCTGTTCAGTCTCCTTTCTGATGTATTCCCTGGAGTACAGTATCATCGTGGGGAGATGACAGCCTTGCGAGAGGAGCTTAAGAAAGTGTGTCAGGAAATGTACCTTACCTATGGTGATGGAGAAGAAGTTGGTGGCATGTGGGTTGAAAAGGTAAAATATAAAACTGAAAATGTGGAATTGAAGTTTATGTATGAGACTAAACTTCATTTTTTTATTGTGAAAGGTGGAAAGCTTTTTCCTTTGTCTTAAGCAAGCAATACATAGAAGCTTAGATTGACTACTGACATTAAGACTTAGTTGGTACATCATTTCTTCTGTCACAGGTTCTTCAGCTGTATCAGATTACACAGATAAATCATGGATTGATGATGGTCGGTCCCTCTGGAAGTGGAAAGAGCATGGCTTGGAGAGTACTTCTGAAAGCCCTTGAACGGCTGGAGGGTGTGGAAGGTGTTGCTCATATTATAGATCCAAAAGCAATCAGTAAAGATCACCTCTATGGTACTTTAGATCCAAACACCAGAGAATGGACAGATGGCTTGTTTACACATGTCCTAAGAAAGTGAGTTTTTAATAGCACAAATTAAAAATGGCCAGTACATTTGTGCCATGAATAATCTGGCCTTACTGAGTCTTTGTTCTCTACTGCAATAAATATTTCCTTTAATGTAGAATCATAGACAATGTGAGAGGTGAACTACAAAAACGTCAGTGGATTATCTTTGATGGTGATGTAGACCCTGAATGGGTTGAGAACTTGAACTCTGTTTTGGATGACAACAAACTGCTGACTCTGCCAAATGGAGAACGTCTCAGCCTTCCGCCAAATGTAATGCTACATTTTTTTACATGATGCTTATGTGCTGTCCTGTAAACTTGTTGCTTTTATCTTAATCTATACTAGTGCTGTCCTGCTTTCTTATCACAAGCAGAGTAATACTGATCTCAGGTAGTGGCTTGCTGGAGTTAGGAGCTTTTGTGGAAACAAACATTTCATGTTATACTTACTCTGACCCTGTAAGACAAACTTTGTGGATTATATAAAAGTCTAGGGTAAAAATCAATAACGATGAACTTATCTTAGGATAGTTTAATACTGCTGTTGATTATTCAAAGTCTAAATACAAATTATTTTAAAAGGTCTGTTTTTTGGGGGGAGTTTTTTTGTTTTGTTTTGTGTTCATTTGTTTTTACTTCAAACTCTTGTTTTAAATTTCTACTCTTTAGGTGCGTATCATGTTTGAGGTACAGGATCTGAAATATGCCACCTTGGCTACTGTGTCAAGGTGTGGCATGGTCTGGTTCAGTGAAGATGTTCTCAGTACAGACATGATATTCAATAACTTCCTGGCCAGACTGAGAAGCATTCCTCTGGATGAAGGTGAGGAGGAAGCTCAGCGAAGGCGAAAGGGCAAAGAAGATGAAGGAGAAGAAGCAGCATCCCCAATGTTGCAGGTATAACTTAGATTACATTATGGGATAATGTAGTAAGAATGCTTGTATCACAAGTAGTATGGTGTACTTAGAATTTATGACAGCCTATCATAGAAAAGCTGGCTTCCTCTTTACATATTTTTTCTTTAAAGAATATTGAACTCTGAAGCATCTAAAACAAAATTATTTCCTGCTGCCTGGTAATCAAATGAGAAGCAAGTGCTTTCAGCAGTGTTTGTCTCCCCCAACAGATTCAGAGAGATGCTGCAACAATAATGCAGCCATATTTCACATCTAATGGCCTGGTAACTAAAGCACTTGAACATGCTTTCAAGTTGGAGCATATTATGGATCTCACCCGCTTGCGTTGTCTTGGTTCTCTGTTCTCCATGTTGCATCAAGCTTGCCGCAACGTAGCCCAGTACAATGCCAATCATCCAGACTTTCCAATGCAGATAGATCAACTAGAGCGTTACATCCAGGTAAATACAATATGCTGCTATAAGTGACTGCTGTGTTTGACATGTCAGTATAGCAGCTAGATTTGATTTACTGTTTATTAAGTTTTGTTCCATTACTCTAAAACCAATAGCTGCTTTTGCTGCTTCTTACAGAGGTACCTGGTCTATGCAATACTCTGGTCTCTTTCTGGAGACAGTCGTTTGAAAATGAGAGCAGAGCTGGGAGAATACATCAGGAGAATTACCACTGTGCCACTGCCGACTGCACCCAACATACCTATAATTGACTATGAGGTAAGCCTTTCTTATGCTAGAAGTATTGCTCTTTTGTGTTCCTAGAAGCTTGCTTTAGATTTTGGAGATGAAACTGGAAAATAAAACACTAGACTATTTTAAATTTTACAGTTTCACAGTTCAGCGAACAAGCTGCCTCTTTAAATAAACACATCACATTTGATGCTACAAACTATTGTATGGTTTAAAAAAAAATACTTTAACTAAGGTTGAGCTATATTCCTTTTCTAAATTGTCTGATCATGTTTTTGTGCTCCTAGGTGTCCATTACAGGTGAATGGGTGCCGTGGCAATCCAAGGTTCCTCAAATTGAAGTTGAAACACACAAAGTTGCAGCTCCTGATGTTGTAGTACCAACCCTAGATACAGTTCGCCATGAAGCATTGCTGTATACTTGGCTGGCAGAACACAAACCTCTAGTACTGTGTGGCCCACCAGGTTCTGGAAAGACCATGACCCTCTTCAGTGCTCTCAGAGCTCTGCCTGATATGGAGGTACACAAGAGAGTGTGTGTGTATGGATGCCTGCACGTATGTGTGAATTACAGAGTAGTAACAAGTCTTTAATCTTCTTAAAGATTAAAGGAGTCTTGATTTAGCATGGAAATTATTTGCTAGCCAGAATTCGGTGATACCTCCACCTCAGTCAGTCATGTGTATACATAGCAAAAAAAAATTATGTTGAGCAGAATCTAAAATTTATGTCTCAAGATCCTTAACCTGAAAGCTACTTCCTTCCTTTGCCGCTTCAATAATACAGGAGCATTCCTTCATTTAGTATTTTAAAACCTGTGGTAATGTTTAGGAATAGCTCTTGTCCTTCAGTGTATTTAGGTGAAGTAACAGTTACATGAAGCTATGATGTTCTAAGGACAAGGTTGGGCAGGAGGCACTGCTGCGTGGTAAATGGAGAACCTGCAGTGGGAAGCAAACGGTATACAGGCAGTAACCTGAAATATAGATGGTATATGTACTTCCACTGTAGAAAGCCAACACCTGTTTTCAGGACTCTTGATAAACCCTTTTTCAAACCTTAGTGTATGTTAACTATTTCTTTTCACTGTTTTGTTAAGGTGGTTGGACTCAACTTTTCTAGTGCTACTACTCCAGAACTGCTCTTGAAAACTTTTGATCACTACTGTGAGTACAGACGTACACCTAATGGAGTGGTGCTGGCTCCTGTTCAGTTAGGAAAGTGGCTGGTGCTGTTCTGTGATGAAATCAACTTGCCAGATATGGATAAGTATGGCACACAGAGAGTCATATCCTTCATTAGACAGGTTTGTTTTCCTTTGTAACCAACTATACTGTAGTTATTTTCAGGGAAATACAGTGTTCACTGATTTTATTTTACTTTTATTTCCAGATGGTGGAACATGGAGGATTCTATCGTACATCAGACCAGACATGGGTGAAACTGGAGAGAATTCAGTTTGTTGGTGCATGTAATCCGCCTACTGATCCTGGAAGAAAACCTCTGTCACATAGGTAATGTATCTAGTAAACTGTATAGCAACAGAATAGGGGTCAAAATTGAAGCATTGACTATGTGATCTGTTCTTAATACACTTGTTTAACACCAGCTCTGCTGAAACTGTGTTCCTTGCTTTTAAACTAACTCCTAGTTGGTTCTTAACCTGACAGCCAACCGGTGGACTCACTGTTACACTTCTCAACCTGTCTGAAATTCTGTGGATACTTCAGAATGCTTTTTGGTCCGAGTCACTAAGGAGCAATCAAACCGACTGCAGTTACTGCTGATAATTTTGAAACAAGCAGTTATTTAATTTTGACAAAAGATAATGGAAATAGTACAGGCTGTAATTTTACTCTCTGAACTGTGTAATATGCTTACCTTTCAGATTTTTACGACATGTTCCTGTGGTTTATGTGGACTATCCTGGACCAGCTTCACTTACTCAGATATATGGAACATTCAATCGTGCAATGCTAAGGCTGATCCCATCACTTCGCACGTATGCAGAACCTCTCACTGCTGCTATGGTAGAATTCTACACAATGTCTCAGGTAACTTGTTAAATACAACCCCAAGCTCTAATCAGAAGTTTTCCTTTTATGCTGAATCATTTAACATGCATTGTTTGCCTTTCATATAGATAATATGTGTACAACTCAACTAATTACTTGAGTTCTGGTAAAAGCCACTGAGTGATGCTAGCAAAGTAATATCTTGCAATGCCAAGGCCTGTAAAAAATATGGTGCAACTTTGGGATGAAGTAACTAATTAAGTGTAAATTTTTAGGAGAGATTCACTCAGGATACACAGCCACACTACATCTATTCACCACGTGAAATGACTCGATGGGTGAGAGGTATATTCGAAGCATTAAGACCACTAGAAACCTTACCAGTTGAAGGCCTTATCAGGATTTGGGCCCATGAAGCTTTACGTCTCTTCCAAGACAGGTAAAATCAACATGAGATGGGGAGGAAAAAAAGATGTTTCAAAATTAATTTTTCCCACTCTTTGCCAATTTTCATTAGAAGACCAAACTGAAGTGTGCTTCATGTTAAATAGCTGGAATACAAATGATAATATTTCCCTACACTCTAACTTGATGCTCTTGGGAGTAGTATCTGTGCAAAGCAGAAACATACTTTAGTTGTAGCCCTGCTATGTGATGTGATTGTATCCTCCCATTACAGAGGATTTGTGGTCACTGACTTGTTTCTTTATCCAGACTTGTAGAAGATGAGGAGAGACGCTGGACTGATGAGAACATTGATATGGTTGCTCTGAAACACTTCCCCAATATTGACAAAGAAAAAGCTATGAGCAGACCTATCTTATACAGCAACTGGCTGTCAAAGGCAAGTAAAAATTTGGGGGGGGGGGAATAGTTTGGGAGCAACTGAGTGATGCAGCTCTTATGACTATATTAACATGATAATTGGTGCCCATCATTTTGTTAAACTGATCTCCAAGAAGTTCTTACTATGATTATCTGAAGTGAACTCTACCACAAAGTTAACAGCTGTTATGCCAAGGATCCTATTGTAAGATCTACCGCAGTACATGAAGGCAGTATTAAGTAATATTTCTCAAGAACAGTATAACACTCCCAGAAAGTTGCTGACAGTTATTGCTTATGGAATCTCTTGGATAAGGCAGTGACCCTTGAAGAATACTGATATTATAAATTTTATGGTGGACTGTTTCTTGCAATCTGGAGTGGTCCAGCTGGGCAATCTGTAGAAATCCTGCTGGGCCAAGGCAAAAGTCCATCTAGCCTACTACCCACCTCTGTGACCAATAGCAAGTGGCTAGGAAAGGCTGTTTCAGATAAATTGGGGGAGTGAGGGAGGGGAGTAAGTCTGTCATGCTACTTCCCAGTCTCTTTGGTGACTGGCAGCACAGACAACCTATGGTAGGTTCGGTAGGTACAGTGTTTAAAGCCCATGCCGCTGTCTGTGGCACTCTAGGCTGTGGACGTGTTCCTGTGCAAGTTAAATGAGTACAGCATTCTTAAGCTTTTGTAGAGGATTGCTACTTTAAGTATTCTAATAGTTCTGCTTTCATCTACTCATAAGTTGATCCCTAAGCAAAATTCCCTTAATCTTTAATTCCATACTGTATTGACTGATTCTTTTAGGATTATATTCCAGTGGATCAAGAAGAATTAAGAGACTATGTGAAAGCTAGGCTTAAAGTCTTTTATGAAGAAGAACTTGATGTACCGCTTGTTTTGTTCAATGAAGTCTTGGATCATGTGTTAAGAATTGACCGGTAAGTTGAGACTTCAGTTGCTGCTTGTATAAATAGTATTTAGAGACTTTTTCTAAAACAGTAGCCTGAGTACAGAGTAAATAAGAATGGAGCATGATCCCATTTTTGTCCATAGATTATATACTGCTGGCCTCCAGATAGCAGGATCCTATCTGGAAAGGTGTGTCAGTTTTGGTACTAACTTGAAGTTTAGGTGTTCAAGGAAAAGCTTTAGTAAGTTGATAACACTTATCAAACATACTTGGTTATGGTCTTTTTCAGAATCTTCCGTCAGCCACAGGGTCACTTGCTGCTTATTGGAGTCAGTGGAGCAGGGAAAACAACCCTCTCAAGATTTGTTGCCTGGATGAACGGTTTGAGTGTCTACCAAATTAAGGTTGGTATGCCAGTTTAACTTAAAAAAACCTGTTAGTCAAAACTCTTAATTTCTTAAATATTGACTGCTAAAATATGCCATTAAAAGCTAAACCAAAATGTTAATAACCAATGTTAAATCTTACTAGGTTCACAGAAAATATACAGGTGAAGATTTTGATGAAGACCTTAGGACAGTATTGAGACGTTCTGGCTGTAAAAATGAAAAAATAGCTTTTATAATGGATGAGTCAAATGTGTTGGATTCTGGATTCCTGGAGAGAATGAACACTCTCCTAGCCAATGGAGAGGTAAGAAGATACTAAATAAATACTTGAAGCACCTTTTTACAACTATAAGCTACAACAAAGCGATCTTTTGAATTAGGTTCCTGGTCTCTTTGAAGGAGATGAATATGCCACCCTCATGACTCAGTGTAAAGAAGGAGCACAGAAAGAAGGTTTGATGTTAGATTCACATGAGGAACTCTACAAATGGTTCACCAGCCAAGTTATTCGCAATCTCCACGTTGTGTTCACTATGAATCCATCTTCTGAGGGCCTGAAGGACAGGGCAGCTACCTCTCCTGCTCTCTTCAACAGGTAATTGCTGTATATTCCAACACGTATTACAAGTACTGTTAACAAAGGTACTTTGGGGGACATCTTCACAAATGCTTTGTATTTTAGGTGTGTCTTGAACTGGTTTGGAGACTGGTCAACTGAGGCGCTGTACCAAGTTGGCAAAGAGTTCACAAGCAAAATGGATCTTGAGAAGCCAAATTATATTGTGCCCGATTACATGCCAGTTGTGTATGATAAGCTACCACAACCACCATCGCACAGGGAAGCTATTGTTAATAGTTGTGTGTTTGTTCATCAGACGCTTCATCAGGTATGTTATTATTACACTGCTTAGCTTACACTAATCTCTAGGCCACAGCATCATGCATCGGTTTCCTAAAAAGTGTGATCTTTGGCATCCAAATAGATATAAAAACAATGCATAATCTACAACTTTTTCTTCCCTAAAGGCTAATGCTCGTCTGGCAAAACGAGGAGGCAGAACCATGGCAATCACACCACGCCACTATTTAGACTTCATCAACCATTATGCCAACTTGTTCAATGAGAAACGAAGTGAATTGGAGGAACAGCAAATGCATTTGAATGTTGGTCTTAGAAAAATCAAGGAAACGGTTGATCAGGTACTTATCTTTAAAATTTTGCCCTCTATAAGGCCAGAGTGATTAAATATATCTCTGTGCTTAATATGAATTCTCTCTCCCATCTTACAATCTATCTTAGGTGGAAGAATTGCGGCGTGACCTAAGAATAAAGAGTCAGGAACTGGAAGTGAAGAATGCAGCAGCCAATGACAAGTTGAAAAAGATGGTGAAAGATCAGCAGGAAGCTGAGAAGAAAAAGGTAAAAATCTTTGTTAAATCTCTGTGCATAGTAAATATTTTTATTTATGAAACAGAGCCTGCAGAGCAAACACTGGAAGAAGTTCCAGCTTCTAAAAAGCAGTATTTTGTCTGTGAAATTTCCTTCTAGGTCATGAGCCAGGAGATTCAGGAACAGCTGCACAAGCAGCAGGAGGTCATTGCAGACAAGCAGATGAGTGTAAAAGAAGATCTTGACAAGGTGGAGCCTGCTGTCATTGAAGCTCAGAATGGTATGTTAGCATGTGAAGAGATCACAGTATAGTCTTGGATCTAAAACTGGAGTCTATGGGAATGTGTTTTGGTGTGGTCTGAGTTGGTCCTGTTTAACAAAAGTGAAGGCTCTTAGCATGGAGCTAAACAGTGTTGAAGAAATTCCTAGTCTTTGGGCTGTGATTTTGTGCTGTTTGTAGTACTGATCTGATACTTGATACTCCTTTTATGGCTTGTGGCTTAGTTTCTGGCAGACCAGCTCTAGTTATTTATTCAGTCTGTGTATTCATAAAGAAAGCTCATAATCAGAAAGGCTACTGATGCCTTATTGCTGCACAGGCAGCGTACAGTCAAGCTGTCCATTTGTTAAATTGGATAGAGGAATCGCTGCTTTAAGTGAATCATTTTTAGGTAGCAGAATAAGTTGCCTGTGGCCAGTTGGCAAGTTGACATTCACAGAAGTTTATCTTGTGATACAGTAGTTTGAATGTTATCCACTAGTATCTGCTTCTCTAATAACCTCAAATTCCTTTTGAGAATCTTGAAGCATTTTTACAAATCCAAGGTATTTTAATGGACTTTGCTAACTGTTTGTTTTCTTCTCGATCAACATTCATCATTTTTCTGGCACTGGTTAGCTGTGAAGTCAATAAAGAAACAGCACCTGGTAGAGGTCCGTTCTATGGCTAATCCACCTGCAGCAGTTAAGCTAGCACTGGAGTCCATCTGCCTATTACTAGGTGAAAGTACAACTGACTGGAAACAAATACGTTCTATCATCATGAGAGAGAACTTCATTCCAACCATTGTTAACTTCTCTGCTGAGGAAATCAGGTAAGTGTGACATATTTATATGAATAAACTATTTACAAAGCTATGGAGGGTCTTAACTGGACTTTTCTCTGTGTAATTGCTTTGGTAGCACTTCTTTTGAGACTGATTTATTCCTGCATGTAGTGAATGTGTAGATGGTATAGGAAACAGACTAGTGAAGCAAAGGTACATCATGCAAACTGAGACAAAACAGCTGCTGTTGAGTAACTTCAGGGCATGGTTGCAAAGCAGTGTATTGCTGTCCAAAGCCATGTTATTAGTTGAAAGTAGTTTTGCAGCAATAACAGACCACGTTGCTGAGGGCTTTATCCAGGCTGACCTAGCTGGTTCTGAATCTGAGGGGAAGGTCAGACTAGAGACATCTGAATTCCCTTCCAACTCTTCTGAGCAGAGTTAAGCAATTTTTGAGTGACTAATCTTAAAATCTTGTTAAATGCCTTTTATCACCCATAAGCTGTAATTTCTGAAACATCTTGAGCTAATTAAAACATCCCAGCTACCAGTTAGCAAAACTGCTAGGAAGTGTTCATGTTGGCTGTGGAATGCAGGTGAGACAATGGGATACTGAACACCTGTGTGCTGACAGACAGTGTACTCATGCTATCTTTAAAAACTTTTCCCTTGCAGTGATGCCATCCGGGAGAAGATGAAGAAAAACTATCTGTCAAATCCAAGTTACAACTATGAAATTGTAAACAGAGCATCACTGGCCTGTGGACCTATGGTGAAATGGGCAATTGCACAGGTAAAGTCAGTACTGTGGGGAAACAAACACAAGGTAAAAAGAGTGAGCCTGAAGACATATAACCATGTCTAAAGGTTCTGAACTTGCCTCTATTCAACTAAATATTGCAAACTATTTTGTTTCAAAGAAATCGGTAGATGGTTCAGATGAGTGATCATGGGCTCTGTAGTACTGTGCCAGAGGACTAATGGCTAATTGTTATACAGCTTTTGCACCGAGAAACTTAAGGTTTACCGTAAACAGTAGCAGATCCTTGCTGCATGTAGTGTCATTCTACAGGACAGGACAGTTCTCAATTGGAAAATGTAATGCAATCCTCTTAATAGAGACTGCATAAGTTTTTGTCTTGCCTCAGAGTGGGGCACACTCACAGGCAGCTGTGTCAAGGACTTTTAGGCAGACTTTTAAATACTTGACTAGTTTTCTAAAGGAATAGGCTTTTGGGAAGATGCCCCCAGACTGAGATATCCAAGAATGGTTTTACTTGCTGTTGGTTCAATACAGCAGAATGCTTGGCTTGTTAAAACTGTGCCTGCTATGAATGGCATGATGCGGAGAGACTATTTAGCTTGAATCTTTCCAATAGGCCGTATCCTGATTGTTCTGTGGCTTAGCTATGCTCAATTCTTTACTAAGAAAGGCAGATTAGCACAGTACTGGCATAGACACACAGTCAAGTATTTATGCAAAACAGTGCTATACGCTATTTAATGTGTATATTAATAATGTGTATATTAAGCATATTAATTCTTACACAGGTCATAGTACCTAAGCTTAAAAAGATGCAGTTGACAGTATATACCTGAATGCTGTGGTTCTTGTTAACACATGTCACTTTAGAAAGTAAAAAGGTCTTATTTACTGTTTACAGCTGAACTATGCTGATATGTTGAAAAGAGTGGAACCACTACGCAATGAACTGCAGAAGCTGGAGGATGATGCCAAAGACAACCAACAGAAAGCAAATGAAGTGGAGCAGATGATTCGTGATCTTGAGGCCAGTATTGCCCGTTACAAAGAAGAATATGCAGTACTGATTTCGGAGGCTCAAGCTATTAAGGCAGACTTGGCTGCTGTGGAAGCAAAAGTAAGACTTATATATCAGTAATTTCCATTCTTTGATTTTTGACAGTTGGAAACTGAACCATTCTTCAAACTTGTGACCGGACTTAGGTGCTTCCTCTGTGTAGCACATTTGAGCTGTCTGTTTCATCTCTGGATGTCATGAAGCTTCTTAGGCTACTGAAACCTGGCTGGAGTTAGAAATCTCAACCCATGTAGCTAGTCAATTAACAAGACAGTTCACGTAAGGCTTAAAATAAGTAGAAAGTGTTTGGAAACAGATGGGTGTAGTGTAATTGTAATGTCTTAACTGGACTGGAGAGGGGGGCATGGGGAGAATTCCTCTATGTCTTGATCTAATCATTAGCACGTCACTACTATGCTAGTACTTAGCACTTTTAAGTTCATCAAGATAACAGTTAAAAACAACATGATAAATTAACACTGAAGTGAAGAAACACAACTTTAATTTCATTCCAAGCTTTTAAATTTAACTTGGGCCTTGAGTCAATATTTAAGTGTCCTGAGAGACTTGTAATACTATAAAAATCTGTCATCTAAAGAGTCTACTTCACCACTTATTTCTAGGTAAACCGTAGCACAGCTCTTCTGAAGAGTCTTTCTGCTGAACGTGAAAGATGGGAGAAGACAAGTGAAACTTTCAAGAACCAGATGTCTACTATTGCAGGAGACTGCTTACTTTCAGGAGCTTTTATTGCCTATGCTGGCTACTTTGATCAGCAGATGCGTCAGAATCTGTTCACTACGTGGTCTCACCATTTGCAGCAAGCAAATATCCAGGTAAAGATACAGTCATGAGTTAACTGCAAATCAATTTACTGCAACAGTTAAAAGAAGCTTTAAGATGGCTAAGTAAAGAATGGAGCTATTGGAAAAGAATACCTTGTCGAGCTGCATTTACTCAAAATGTCTTCACCAGCTAGTTGGAGAATCTCTAGTCAAATATTAACTCTGTGTACTTCTTGCAGTTCCGTACAGACATTGCAAGGACAGAGTACCTTTCCAACGCAGATGAGCGGCTTCGCTGGCAAGCAAGTTCTCTACCTGCAGACGACCTGTGCACTGAGAATGCCATCATGCTCAAGCGGTTTAATAGGTATTTCGTTCTAAGATGTAGAATTCTAAAGCAACGTTCTTGCAGCAGGCAGGGTTTTGCACCTATCAAAGAATCACAGTAACTTTTTCAAAGCACTGTTTCACTGTTGTGAGAGCTTCTAATGTTTGTAAAAGCTTCTCAACTGGTTGTAAACATAAAAACTCTCATTTGTCTTTGCTTGCCTTTTTTGTTATGCTTAGCTGTTAAAATAAGTTGGCTTGAATTGAAGTTGTTTTGTGCCCAATACAGACTTACCTTTCAAAACTCTGAACTGAAATAAGCCATTGAACCTGGCCAACTTCTTCAATACACAAGCTTTTAGAGTTGAGACTAATAATGCAACCTAAATTCATAAAACTGCTTAGAGGCTGTCTGCAGTTAAAACCCAAATAATGAAAGTGTTTTATTACTAACTTAGGTATCCATTGATCATTGATCCCTCTGGGCAAGCTACAGAGTTTATCATGAATGAATATAAAGACCGTAAGATAACTCGTACTAGTTTCTTGGATGACGCTTTCAGGAAGAACTTGGAAAGTGCCTTGAGATTTGGTAACCCACTTCTAGTCCAGGTTAGTTGCATGATCGTGTAAAAACTGTTTAAAATTCTTGAATTTTGCCCTGTGTACTAGAAAAGTTTGCAATTGTTCTGTTAGTAAGATGCAAATGACTCTATTTTCAAACCATATTTTAACAAGTGAACTAGTACGGAGTGATATGCAAGGTGTTAGACCTGAGAAAAATACAATTAGTGAGATACACAATCAAAAGAACATATTTCCTTTTCCCACCATTTCAAGATCAAATGTTTTTATTTTGAAATGATCTTTCTTTACCTCCACTCTATAAAATGACATGCAACCTGTTCGTCTGTTTCTTTGTTTCCATATGCTATCTCTTGTCATAGATAATAGCACCTAATACAGCTAGTTATCTAGAATTAAATGTACTCTGAGTAGCAGGAGGAAGTTTCGGTAATACAAAGAAGTAGGCAACTGTAGGAATAGTTGACTTTCACTTGAGATTAATATCTTTTTCGTTTCTTCGTATGGAAATGGGAAGACAAGGGATTAGCTCATAGACAAGATCAGTAACTGTTGCTTGTGCTGCTTAGGATAGGGCTTATGGATTAGAACTATAACACAATTACAACCATTAATAATACTCCCCTTCTGAGATTTTGTATGCTAATAGCCCAAATTCTGTGCTTGTGTAGCTCAACTACAAATCTAAAGCGGAAAAATGTTCTGAACATGATCCATATTCCAAACGAACTGCAAATTGCTTGCTTACCAGAGCTTTAAGCCCCAGTTGAACCAGGATTTTTAGTTTGAGACACTTGCAAGCAACAGAATCTCTTAACACATCTCTGCTTATAGGATGTGGAGAGCTATGATCCAGTTCTGAATCCTGTTCTGAATCGTGAAGTCCGGAGAACTGGAGGCAGAGTTCTGATTACTCTGGGAGACCAAGATATTGATTTGTCACCATCCTTCGTTATCTTCCTCTCTACCAGAGATCCAACAGTAAGTAAAACAAAAGGCTGTCCTGTTTGTAGAAATAGGATGTCAGAGAGCTGAGAAAATTTTTTGTGTTTCCTGTGATAGGTTGAATTCCCACCAGACCTCTGCTCTCGTGTTACATTTGTGAACTTTACAGTAACTCGCAGCAGCTTACAGAGCCAGTGTCTAAATGAAGTCCTGAAAGCTGAAAGACCAGATGTTGATGAAAAACGCTCTGACCTGCTCAAGCTTCAGGGTATGCTTACCAAAATTAAAGTAACTTCCTCCTGTTGTAAAAGAATACAATGGCTTTACTGTAGTTGTAGAAATACATAGTGAAATGTCTTTAGAGCTGATACTCTTGCTTTTTCAGGATGTCCAATGGGAAAGCATACACAATTCATATAATTCTTAGAAACAAACACTCCTATAAAATACGTAACCTGATTTTTCTTCTAATTAAGGTGAATTTCAGCTGCGCTTGCGTCAGTTAGAAAAATCCCTGCTACAAGCGCTTAATGAAGTGAAGGGACGTATCCTGGATGATGACACCATCATTACTACTCTTGAGAACCTGAAGAAGGAAGCAGCAGAGGTCACCAGGAAAGTAGAAGAGACTGATATTGTCATGCAAGAAGTGGAGACTGTTTCTCAGCAGTACTTGCCTCTTTCTACAGCATGCAGCAGTATCTACTTTACTATGGAGTCACTGAAACAGGTAGGATGAGTTGTTCTTCCTACCAGAAGCTTCATATATTTACTGTTCAAAGCTAAATAGGCACTGCCTAATTCCAGCCCTGGCTACCATATTGCAGTTTGGTAGGCATAAGCCATTGACTATCAAACAGCAGGACTCTAGAGAGAAAAGCCAAACTCTTGTGTCTTTCAGATACATTTCCTGTACCAATACTCTCTCCAGTTTTTCTTGGACATCTATCACAATGTCTTGTATGAGAACCCAAACCTGAAGGGAATTACAGACCATACTCAGCGTCTCTCAATCATCACAAAGGATCTCTTCCAGGTTCAGTTTTTTAATCAGTAAATGTAATTCTTTCATCATTTTGAAGGGTTGGAGTTCAAGGCCTCTTATGCTGCTAACTTCACTGTTTTGTTGGTAGGTGGCTTTCAATAGAGTGGCACGTGGCATGCTGCATCAAGATCATATAACATTTGCTATGTTGTTGGCCCGGATTAAACTGAAAGGCACTATTGGGTAAACGTGTTTTCTAGCTTCACTTTAGTTGAAAAAGGGAGGGATGTCTTGAAGGGACCTAGCTAAAGTCTTCTTTTCCCTTACATTAGGGAGCCCACATATGATGCAGAATTCCAGCACTTCTTGAGAGGGAAGGAGATTGTACTAAACACTGCATCTCTCCCCAAAATCAATGGTTTGACTGTAGAGCAAACAGAAGCAATGATGAGGTTGAGCTGCCTTCCTGCATTTAAGGACCTTGTTTCAAAAGTTCAGGCTGATGAGGTGAGTGTTGGCTAGGGTTTGTTTCTGCACTAAACTATCTGGTTAAGCTTTTTAGGTGTCTGTTTCAAGAGCTTCACGCTTACAAGCAAGCTCTTCTAGTATGAGAAGGGAAGCCTTACAGATTGACTAGTTGTGGAAATGAATGTTCTTACTTCATTTGTAATCCAGCTATAAAACTTGAGTTGTAAATACCAGCATTGTTCATCACTCAGCCTTGGAAGCAGCTTCACCATTCATCTAACTTTGCGATCAGCTTTGGTTCCTGTGGTAGCAGAAAGTGCAATACTGTGTGTCTTTTACTGTATTGCTATTGTAAAATAATTACGCAGTAGTGGGGAGCAGCCCTAGCTATACATAACATCATAATGGTGGGCTCTTGGATATTACTATTTTGAATAAATTTGGGTAGTGCTCAGCTGCTGAACACTCTGCTCCTTCTCATGACTGAAGTGTTCTAAGAATACATGTGTCCCCTGACTGGGAAACTGTATGTTCCAAAATATGTCCATATCTTAAATAGTACCTGTTTGGTTGCCCTGCCTAGTTTTTATATTTAAAGTTGAATTCTCTTGCTGTGTCGCTAATTTTCCTCAAACTCTTCAACGTGGGGTAAAATAACGTATAGCTTGGGCTGGGACTTGGTAAAGATCTGTAGAATCAGTGGTGGTGGAAGCAGTGCAGAACTAGGGCATATCAGTGAAATGATTGGACACATCTAAAGAAAGCATAATAGACAAAGCATAGTTTGACTTTTAGATGTGGATTTTTGTTTTTAAAAAACAGAACTTGGAGAAATTCATTGAAGAAAAATGAGTCGAGAACTTAATAAATGTGGTGGTCAAGTTGCAGTCTTGTTCAGGGAAACATTCAAACCATTTATATATATGAAACACTTAAACCATACATGTCTATAAGCCTTGGAAAAGACCAAACTATGTTGAGTGTTGGACAATATTTGGGGCTAAGTTTAATGTTTAACTTAATTTTGTTAAAATAATAATGCTTCTGTTTAATAGTGTTAGCCCTGTCTTATTTCTCAAGATTTACTCATAGATGGAAGCTCAAATGCTTCATCTGGTACTCAATCTAAATTTTTATTCTAAAGGTAGATGATAAGGTATGAGCATTAAATGGGAAAAATCTTACAGACTTGTGCATTTCGTTGTTTAAACATTTAGCTACTCATTAGAATTTTTAAAGATCTGTTTGCAAATCCAAACCAAGGTTAGTAGAGTTTGGGCTGTACCAAGTTCAACCCTACCCTAGCAATCTTTGTTTCCTGCTGAAAGTTGGTATGTAGCTGAACACTTCTGCAGTACATTAAATTCTAGATTTTAAGGCTGAGGTTGAACATCTCTTGTACCATGAACAGGACCTGCACCTTGCAGCAGATTTTTGCTGCCATGAAACTCCATTTCAAGTTTTTTTGCATTTTCTTTCAATATAGCAATTCTGTATCTGGCTGGATAGCAGTTCACCAGAGCAGACTGTACCATACCTTTGGACTGAAGAAAAACCTGCAAGTAAGTTATTGCACTAGTGTCCAAACCAATCCTACTGTACTAATCTAAGTACAACTACTATGATTTTAAAGCAATTCTAAAGTAGAACTTTAATTTGGACCTTAATGCCTGGGAAGATGATAAAGTTGGGACTGTGAAAGAACGTCAGGTCTGGTGGGTTTGGTTTTGTGGGTTTGTTTGTTTGTTGGCTTGTTTTGTTTTTTAAAAGCAAACTTTTATAAGCAGTAGTTACTACACTTGGTTCCTGCAGCTTAACCTGTGATCTAGTCTTCCACCAAGGATGAAACGTATTTCTACAATCTCATTAGATTACATAATAGTTTGGATTAACCTTAGTCATTGCAAATCTGGAAACAGCTCAATACTTTAAACAAGACACAGATTTTCTGAGGACAGGGCTGGTCTACTAGAATGTTTCTTCCTGCAGTTGTATCTAAGCATGAGGTATTAATTCTTGCTGCATTAGTTGTTAGTGCTAATTTGTTAAGAGTTAGAACTTAAGGGTAATTGTTGCCTTACAGTTCCTCCCCTGTCTGAAAGGTAATGTTAGGAAGTGTTTGACATCTGTGATCATTCAGGGCTCATTCCTGGAGGTGGCTTTCTAAATTAAGGATTCTAAGCTTGTGTTTACTAGCTACTGTAAAGCTGCTTGACCATTAACTGAAGCAGCTCTAGGTCACCTATCCTGTCCATGCTAGACAAGTATACAATACTTCAAAGTCTAGCAGAACAGCAGATTATTGAATGAGTGAGAAGATGTGAAGAGATCTATTGTCCCTTAAAGTTAAAATCACTTCATGGCAATTCTTCTAGAGTGTAGATTTTGTAAACCAGTAGCATTTCAGTAGAATGCAAAAGCATCTTGCCAAGGTAGGCTTTTAAAGGGCTCACAAAGTGAGCAATTGAGCAGGTAATTAAAATGTCGCAGAAGACAAACCAACTGAAGATGGTAAGTTTCTTTGGACTGCCAAAGTGAAGACAGAATATAAGCATTCCATTAAGATGTTGCAACAGATCTTTCAAAGCGATAACCGAGTTTCTAAATATCTGGTCTTCAGAACAAGACGGGAAAAACTGAACAGAGAATTGGAAGAGAGGAAGATGTTGAGGATGGTTTTCTTACCTTTCCATTTAATCCTGTCTCCTCTTCTCAGCTCCTATTGGACAGGCCATCCATCGCTTGCTCCTGATCCAGGCCTTCCGTCCAGATCGTTTGTTGGCAATGGCACATACCTTTGTTTCAACAAATCTTGGAGAGTCTTTCATGTCCATTATGGAGCAGCCTTTAGATCTGACACACATTGTAGATACAGAGGTAACCTGCTTGTTTTTGAAAGGCTAAAATCCTGAGGTAGTGCTTAGCGCCACCTTGCATGAGTTCTGTAGTGAGTAAAGCTATCCTCCGGAACATTTCTTCCACTTATCCTTCTTCCCATGGTATGAGGAGTGGATTGTTTTCCTATTTGTTAATGTAAAACTAAGAGTAGTGTAATGTCTTTAGCTAGACAGAGTGAAGAAGGACTGAGCTTACTGCATTCTCGTATTCATGTATTGACTGATTTGTATCCTTTTAAACTTCTCGGACAACAGGTGAAACCTAATACCCCTGTGCTGATGTGTTCAGTGCCTGGTTACGATGCCAGTGGTCATGTTGAAGACCTTGCAGCTGAGCAGAATACACAGATTACCTCTATTGCTATTGGTAAGAACATACCTTATTTCATCATCTAATCATAAATGAAATTGTTAGCAGTAAGAGCTTTAGCAACCTCTCTGTTTTTTAGGTTCTGCTGAAGGGTTTAACCAAGCAGATAAAGCAATAAACACAGCAGTGAAATCTGGAAGGTAAGTTCTATCTCCTTTGTAGCTAGAGTACTGCCTAGTAGAAAGGTAAACAGGGAAGGGGGAAGTAATCTATTGGCTAAATGGGTAAAACTATGAGTAAAAAAAATTAGGACTATCTTCTGAACTGAAATTTGTAATAACTTCAGCATAGCTGTTCACAACTTCTCTTCGATTTAAATATTTTCAAGAGAAATAGGTTGTATCTGCAAAACAGGAAAGTTAGCCCATTTACAGTATACAGTAACTGATTCTGTGTAGAAGACAGGTTTAAAAGGGAGGAAAATCTGTAGCATAGATACCATATTCTGTTACTCTTTATGGTGATTATAGCCAGGATCCCTAAGCTGTACGCTAAAAAGCGCTTGTTCTGTTTCAAAACTTCACAGATGGGTAATGCTGAAGAACGTTCACCTGGCTCCTGGCTGGCTCATGCAACTAGAGAAGAAGCTACATTCCCTACAACCCCATGCTTGCTTCAGACTCTTCCTTACCATGGAGATTAATCCAAAGGTAATGTTGATTTGAAATTTGATTCTCTGATAGAGTAACCAGCTTGCAGAGCCAAAAGTGCTACTACCTGGGGAAGGTTTTCTCATGACTGCCTTTATGCAGTAAAGCAAAAGGAGAATACATGCTTGTCAGGGTGGTTACTAGCCTTGGTTTCTGATAACTTAATTGTAGCTGAAAACTTCATACCATTCCTTTTGCTGCTTCCCCTACCCTGCAAAAGAAAGGCAGGACTTTACTGTCTGTGCTTACAATGAGGTTTTGAAGCTAATGCAAACTGTACTGTTAGAGGCATTTAATTTAGTGAATGCTAAAGGAGCTGGATTTGAGTTTATCGATCTTTTTCTAGGTGCCAGTGAATTTGTTACGTGCCGGCCGAATCTTTGTGTTTGAACCTCCTCCTGGTGTAAAGGCAAACATGCTGAGGACTTTCAGTAGCATTCCGGTTTCTAGAATGTGCAAGGTAAGGCTGCAGTTTGTGTAGATGAAAGAAAATGGAAGAATGTTTTCATTAAAATTTTACCTTAGATGATAAAACCTCAGCTTCTAAGATGTACATAGAATGCTTTTTCTCTCATGGAAGTGAAGTAGTAGTTGCTGCTTCTGTTGATAAAATATATTCAGTTTTGGTAGCAATCTAGCATCAAAGCTGATATTTTTCTAGCCTTTTAGCAGCCTTTGATTTTTATCAGTTCACTTGAGTAACAGTTGTGGGGTTTTGTTTTGTTTTGTTTTTTTTCCCTCTGCACTTCCTAGTCTCCAAATGAGCGTGCTCGTTTGTATTTCCTCCTTGCCTGGTTCCATGCCATTATCCAAGAGCGCTTGCGCTATGCTCCGTTGGGTTGGTCCAAGAAATATGAATTTGGAGAATCTGATCTGAGGTCTGCCTGTGACACAGTAGACACATGGTTGGA
The DNA here is from genome assembly GCF_964188355.1 of Buteo buteo. Classification (NCBI taxonomy): domain Eukaryota; kingdom Metazoa; phylum Chordata; class Aves; order Accipitriformes; family Accipitridae; genus Buteo; species Buteo buteo. The sequence continues at coordinate 13,038,648 of NC_134176.1, read as the reverse complement.
TGATACAGCGAAGGCAAGTAGTATTGTGTACTTAGGTATGGGTAATACTTAGATTACTTAAGATCTTCAGTAAAACAGTCTGTTCATGGAAGCATGTAGTAAGCTAAATGAGTAGGCAAAAATAACCTGATGGCAATTTAACTTAGTTTTTGAATCTGATTCCTCGATCAGAGGAGATGTGGAAAGGATTGTTTCCTGCTAATTACATTGCATTTTACTTACAGGGTCGCCAAAACATTTCACCTGATAAAATCCCCTGGTCTGCACTAAAGACACTGATGGCACAGTCTATCTATGGAGGTCGTATTGATAATGAATTTGATCAACGTTTGTTAAACACTTTCTTGGAACGTCTGTTCACTACTTTAAGTTTTGATAGTGAATTCAAACTGGCTTGCAAAGTTGATGGACACAAAGATATTCAGATGCCAGATGGAATCAGGTATTTTTTTCTTTATCCTGATCTCTATGTACAACTTCTCTTTTTTTAAATTCAAAAAAAAAAAAAAGAAAAAACACCACCCCCACCCCCCCACCCCAAAAAAAAACCCCAACCAACCAACAACCAAAAAAACCCTATCCTGTATCTCTGTGCTGGAATTTAGCCGTGTAAACATTTGTTTCAGGCAAAGAATTACCTTGCCATTCTAATAGGGGAAGCCTTCTAATGAATATTAAAACTCTGACTTGCAGGCGTGAAGAGTTTGTCCAGTGGGTTGAGATGCTGCCAGATACACAAACACCGTCATGGCTGGGCCTGCCAAATAATGCAGAGAAAGTTCTTCTCACCACACAAGGTAAAACCAGAACTTTAACAATGTCTTGTATAGATTACTAGGCCACCATTTAAACTAAAAAGCAGAAGAGAAATATAAATCCTGCTGCAGAGTTGATAGCTTTCCCCTCCTCCTTCAACGTAGTTGGTTTAACTTCTGCAAGGTAAGACACTCGAGTAGTCCAAAAACTGACCAATAGCTTGTGAATTAAAAAAGCAGTTACGTTCAGCCTCTCAGAAGTCAAGCTCCCATCTTGATTCTGGAAAGCTTTGTTGTCGGCTCTGGAGCCACCTTACAGCTAGGCAGTTCTGAATCTTAGGTCTAGACTAGGGAAAAAGAAAAGTGCTAGTTCTTGCATGTAATAGGATGTTTTCATCTTGATGCCAGTGCTTCTCTGATTAACAGCATATCTTCTGTTTTAGGCATAGATATGATCAGTAAAATGCTGAAAATGCAGATGCTAGAGGATGAGGATGATCTAGCTTATGCAGAAACTGAGAAGAAGACAAGAACTGATTCTACATCAGATGGTCGCCCAGCCTGGATGAGAACACTGCATACCACAGCCTCTAACTGGCTTCACCTTATCCCACAAACTCTAAACCATCTGAAGCGGACTGTGGAAAACATTAAGGTAAGAACTAAGTTTTATGTAACATGGGCATAGGAAGTACACAAGTTCTGATGCATTGTGCATTGTGATTTGCAAGCGCTGATTAAACTGTTTGGGGGGGACAATAGAACCTGTACCAACGCTATGTAATGCCCTGCTGGGTTTCTTGAAGTGCTCTTAAAAGTTGGTTTATGTCTTCGGCGGATTATTTGAAGAAAGACAATGGCAAACTATCTATCAAGGGTACCGCTTCTGAAGCTTCTCTGTGATCAGGTAGCAAGAAACAAGTGCTTCCTGTTGTACTTGTAGCACACTGACTGCTACTTATGATATTGCCTCTAAAGCCAGTGCACATTAATTACTGCTAAAATTTAGTGATGGTCAGTGAGGAGAGATAGAGCAGCAGCTTCTGCTAACTGGGAACAGAAATTGCAAGGGCTGGAGGAAACTATTGAGGTCTGGACAGTAGTACCCTAAGCTCCAACTCGGGAATAAGCTCCCCAGTTGCATGTGCCCATGATTGCCCAACTGCTGCTAAAGACTTACTCTGGGATAGTAGGTGAGAACCTTTTGTGCTGATGAAAAGGAATCTCAGGTTGATTGGAAGGAGCTACAGCAGGCAGTAGTTATTAATTAATTATTCAACTAAGACTTCTACTTTCTTGCTTCTCCAAGGGAGAGGAGATTGTCAGTTGTAAAACAGTCTCTGCAATCACTTTCTGCACCATAGACTGCATCTTCATGTTTAATGTTTGTAGTCACAGTGTCACTGGACAGTGCATCCAGGATTTTGGGATTGCTTTTTGTAGCAGTTCTCCAGCAAGAACTTTGATCTGCAACTTACTTTCAATGTTTTGACAATCAGGATCCTTTGTTCCGATTCTTTGAGAGAGAGGTGAAAATGGGAGCTAAGCTGCTTCAGGATGTTCGTCAGGACCTTGCAGATGTGGTTCAAGTGTGTGAAGGAAAAAAGAAACAAACCAATTATTTGCGTACACTTATAAATGAACTGGTAAAAGGTATGGTAATTCAAATTAGCATCTCTCACTGCTCTCTTTACCTCTTGCACTCTGTAAGTTAGAGGCTATTATGCTCAGCAGCTTAAAAAAAAAATGGCAGAAAAATTGGGACTGACTTTACCATTTGATACAAGCAATACTTTTGAGTCGAGCATAAAATTCCAGTTGGTTTTGTTTGGGATTTCAAGTTGAGATAGCTAATGGTACAGGCTTTCTGGTACAGTTTACATCAGCAGCTTAATTTCTAAGCTGAAATCTTACTAAATTCTTTCAGTGTCTGAATTGTGATGGAGCAAAGTTATTATACCACAAAGTGACTAATATTACTCCTATAAAAATCTCCTAGAAAATATTCAAGTTCTCTAAACTTCTGTTTCAAGATTATACATAAATGTGGAATTTTCACAGACATCCTGCTTCTAGTAATACATGAAGATCTGCTGTCTGCTTTGAACAAAAGCATTTCCTGAAACACAGATACTTGACCTCTTCAGTTTTTTCTAACAAACTCAAATCTTCATGAAAACTTGAAGAGCAGTTACTGCAGTATATAGCTGCGTGTAACTGAAGTTGCTGTTGCAGGGTTTCTGTAACTGGATGTCATTTTAAATAAATAGTAGACCTGGAGGCCATCTGCTTTGTAATCTTTGAAAGTGCATTCACTTACTAAGGAGCCTTTTACAATAGAGGCTGACTGATACCCTGGTCTGAGTCTTAAATGGCTATTGCGAGGAAAAAGTGAAGTGTCAAAATAGTGTGTAATTGTAACATGTATGCAAACAAAACTTAATTCTGTTCACGTTTTTCACAGGTATTTTGCCTCGTAGCTGGTCTCATTACACAGTGCCAGCTGGTATGACTGTTATTCAGTGGGTGTCCGACTTCAGCGAGCGCATTAAACAGCTGCAGAGTATTTCCCAGGCAGCTGCTTCTGGTGGAGCAAAAGAACTAAAGGTATCTTGTGCTGACTTCTTTTAGAGGTTATTGGTGGAGCTGTGTAACTACTTCATGGAGCCTTCACATGAAGGCTTCTAAATAGTTCCTCAGGCAAAACAACTTCAGTCAGTGCTTGTAAATACTGTTGAGTATCTCCTGATCTCAAAATCGTGAGGCTTAGCAGGCTAACTGTTCATACAGATTAGAGGGAAACTTAGTATTTTAGAATGATAGAAGTAGCCTTATGAGGAAGAAGCAGTTTAGCAGTTACACAGTGTTACAGTAGCAGCAGGAAAATCTTAATGTAAATAGGTTGCTGAAGTAATATTTACAATAATCATTAATTAATAGTGAAGCTGATATACTTTTTTCACTTTTTCTTTTTTTTTTTTTTTTTTTTTTAAATCCCCTGCTCCAAATAGAACATCCACGTGTGCCTTGGTGGCCTGTTTGTACCAGAGGCATATATTACTGCTACAAGACAATATGTTGCCCAGGCAAACAGTTGGTCCCTTGAAGAACTCTGTCTTGAGGTCAACGTTACAACTACACAGAATGCAGTACTGGATGCATGCAGTTTTGGAGTCACAGGTAAACTTAGCAGAAAGAAGGGGTCCTTGCTCTAAAATATTTTCAGAAGCTTCTGGTATTAAATAGGCTATATCAAATGAAAAAGGTCATACCATTGCAAAAGTTAAACAACTTCAGAAAGTGTGTATTAAAGATCAGTTTAATACTAGTTAGTAGGGATGTACTTATAATGCTAACAAATTTCAAGACTCAGGTCAGTGTATATTTGAGCGGTATTGGATAGTATATCTGCTACAACCTCTTTATTTTGCAGTATGAAATACTTACCTCTCATTTAGTGGACTTGGCCCTTAAATGATGCATAGGGAGGCAATATTTGGATGTATGAAAGCTCTTAGAACTCTAAAGCATATTTCAATTTACAGGCCTGAAGCTTCAGGGAGCTACATGCAGTAACAACAAGCTGTCACTTTCGAATGCTATTTCAACTGTACTGCCCATTACACAGCTTCGCTGGATCAAGCAGACAAATGCTGATAAAAAAGCAAATGTTGTAAGTATTGATAAAAATAATTTTAAGAAGAACTCTCATAATTAGATATACCTAGTAATTTTTTTCCTGAAGCTTTATGGATACTTTTATCAGGCACCACAAATCAAATTGTTCCTTTCTAATATTCTCAGTGTCACTTAGTACCTAAATTCCAGGCTAGCAGCAAACAGACCTAGTGCTGACTAGGTCTTTCCTTTGTAGTTAGATAAGAAGGAGAGCCATCCAAAAATATTAATGCTGTTCAGGCCAAAACTTGAATTTATACTTAAAAAGGCTGTGCTTTAGGTGAATTTATTGGGCCTGGTTTATTTCTTATATTTTTGAGTAGAGTTATCTGAGACTAAATTCCCATCTCATAAATAGCATGGAGTATTATAGAAACTTCTTATGCTCTTCAGCTACCTTACATAACTCTTCTTTTATATTCATGCTTTTTCCCAGGTTACTTTACCAGTTTATCTGAACTTCACTCGTGCTGATCTGATTTTCACGGTTGACTTCGAAATAGCTACCAAGGAAGACCCCCGTAGCTTCTATGAACGTGGTGTTGCAGTTCTCTGTACTGAGTGAAAAGATTTGTTTTAACTGGTAATGCTGTAGTAATTGTCAGTCTTCTATGTAGTATTCACTTGTATACTTTTGTAACCTGGTTAGGCTGGTTGTTAGATGGATTAAGTTGACTAGAAAGAAAGGGGGTGGTGCATTGGAAAGCTGATAGGCTAGATATCTTTGAAGGAAAATTGAATGAGATCTTTAGATGGTTATTGGTAGATGTGATATTTGATGGATCATGTTATATGAAATAAAATCTATAGCAAGACTTTTGACTCTCTGTTTCTGGAAGTAAAATTCTTACAGTGATTTTTTTGGTCTGGAAAAACTACCTATGATCTTTTCAGAGAATAACAAGTAATAAGTCAGTATTCAAGCATATTGGTGACCTTCACACAGCTCGCTCAGCAGCTGGTTCAGCTAACCTCCGGTAACAAGAACCTTGGAATGTGAATCTTCAGTGCAGTAAGACACAAAGCCTGACATTATCTGCTATGGTATCTGATGCCATTGCATGAACTATTTGTAATGAACTGGCTCTTGCTCAAAGTAACCTACATTTACACAGCTGCTGAGATGCATTCAGAAGCTAGAGCATCTTAAACAAGCCTTTCTTGTCCTATTGACCACAGGGCTGCTTCTTTCCGAAGTTGCTTTTGTGGTGAAATAAGCCTCTAGTTTCATGTCTCGTTAAGCCCAGGAGGATAGTATTAAAGGCTTAAACAAGGAATTACAGTATTATTTCAGAGATGCAAACGTGACCAACTGTTAGCAAATTAGGAAAGCTGAGAGTTCCTGCTGATTGCTTGTGTTGCTGTAATGGTTTGGGTATTTGCTTGCTTTGATAAATTCATGGGGTAAGCATTTCTACCCTTCTTGCCCTCCTGTCAGAACACCTGTCCTCTCTAACAGTGGTTAATACCAAGTGTTCAAAGATGCAGATGAAGAATACAGGTGCATAGCTTTTCAATCTCAAAACAGAAATCTCAGGAGCTCCTTCCTTCCAGCAGTTTCTCCTATGAAAGCAGTGACTTTCTGAACTTCCATCAACTGCAACATTTTTTCTGTGGTAAGTGGTTCTACAGCACAGGCCTGGACTGGGAGGAAGAATTGTTATCTCAGCCTGCCTCACTTAACTTGTTTCAGCTGATGCCTACTAGCTACTAAAATAGAGAATTCTGCTCTCCATACTGTTTTGTATAGTTAATCTCTGTAGGTTGAACTGTACTGGCTGGTTTTATTGTCTTATAAAGAACGAATCCTAAACCAGTGCATCAGGTAATCTTTGTCTGCTGCTTGTAGTTCTTGTATGCAGCTGTGAGGAACAGAGATGGGAACTGCATGCATTGTCGAAGATCAGTTTTAGCCATAACATAGTGCCCTTGTGCTGGTTCAGCTTCTCTAAGTTGCTTTCCTTTCCATCACCAGAATACTGGTATCTGGAATTCATGCTGTCACTCCCTACAGGATCACTTCAAATAAATACATTGTACAGTAAGGAAGCAGACCTCCTGCTAGCAGTGTGCTCTGGATACTGGTTGCAGTGTGAAGTAGTAGCTTAAATATGCACAAGTTCTAGCTGTTAGCACCTTTCTTTCAGCAACTCCATCTTGTGCTTAGCTCAGCACCTGGGCTGTGGTACCAGCTTACAGCTACTATAAAAATCTTCAGTTAAACCAGTTCCACCTATTAGCCAGTACTAATGATGAGATCAAGAGAATCTCAAATATGCTTGAAGTAGCTAGCTTCCCAAACTCTTCAGCTCTTTATACATTAACTTCTGCATTAGGCCTGAATTAAAGGTGCATTTTCAGTTCAGAATTTAATCCACAGTTGTATTCTCATACTGAATAAGCAGACTTTGAATGTCTGAATATATACTGTCTCATGTGGCTTACCCTTCAACTTCTTTCTCTACTGATTGTTCCTGTACTATTTTTTTCTAGTGGATTATTTATTTCAGTATGCTGTGTTAAATAACTGGTTTAAGTGAAATCCTCAGTAGCTGAGTTTAAGGTTCTTGGCTGCAGTTTGAAGGTCAGTAGTTCAATTTTATTTAGTCTCAGATGAGGTGGCTGAAGACCATTCAGCAGATAGCTAGGACTTAGAAGGGTGTAACTTGCCTGACACAGGGCTGAAGGGTTTGACTGTGTCACAATGTCGTATTTTTGAAGCTTTTCACGAGCCTTAATTCTAGAGATCTGTGGCCTAGCTTCAGTACACACACAGCTATAGCTGCAAGGGGTTTTGCTGCAATTAACTTACTTGACTGTTCACTGCAGCATTCTTTGCTGCTGGGGCACATCAGAGGGCAAGCACAGTAGCTTGTGTCTTAGGGGAAAGGCCTCTGAAGCTTAGTGTTCTAACCAGTTTGTTTCCAAGCTGTCTAAAAAACACCCCCATATCTCCAGACTGGGGATAAGGATGAAAGCAAAGTTACTTTAATAAAATAAATACACAGCTGTTAGTGGCAGGGTAGAAGGCTGGAAGTTACATAGTATCTTGAGTGGCTTTCCACCTTATGAAAGAAACTGCAAATTAAAAATCTCTGCCAGTCATACAGAATAAATGCTTTCACAAGTAGTTGGTCCCATCATATTTTCAAGCCATCATTATACTTTTATAGCTAGTAGTTCCCATTTCACATAAATGGACTACCCAGGCTTTAAAGGTACAGTTTTTGCTGACTAACTGGCCTCCCATCTGTGCGCACCACTTACTTCTGCAGCTTGTGATTGTTCTCGCTAAGGAAGAAGAGTGCTTTCAACTGATGTGTTCAACTTCACATTGTAAATTCTAAACTGGCAGGCATACTGAGACTTATACCTAAAACATCGTTCAAAACGGGCAGGAACAGATATGTTAATAGCACAAGTCAACTTCTCCCTCTTTGAAGAAAAATTATAAAAAAAAAAAAGCTAGATTGCCTTTAGTTGCAGTCAATTCAACTTAATGCAATTCAGTTGTTTGTAGTGAAACCTGTAAGGTCATTCACCCTATAGCTACTTCCCTCAGACATACAAAGAGCCAAACCCTGACATGAAGCAGGTGAGGTAAGCTATAGCTATTGAAGACTAACTGCAACCATGTGGTCATTCTTCCTTGCCTCCTCAACAAACCCTTGTAATTAATACCTTTTTGAAATTACACTGAAACTGAGCAGATGCCTTCAGGAGTTAGGCTGGTGCTTCAAGGGACCCCAGGCACCAAAGCAGCACCCAGGCATAAAGCTTAGCTGTGATTCTCTGGACATACCTTAGCTAGTTTTCACTTAAATTGCCACCCAAGCTTATTTAGTTGATTCCATCTTTTCAGGTGGATCTCAAAGCTTACAGTACACAGTGCAGCTGCATTTGTAACAGGCTTGAGCTAGTTTGTTTAAAGCTTGTTCAGTTCAGGTACCATCTGCAAAAGAAATCTCTACCAGGTTCATTCTTCAGAACAAACAGTTTATCCAACAATTTAGTCATACCTCAAATTAAGTTGCACGCAATTTCTTTCTTCTTAGTTTTTCACTAGCACCCTCTGGAATGGGAATCCCTTGTTTTCTTTTAATTAAGGGCTGTTTGGCCATTGCACCATCACAGTCAGCTGCGAGTATGGGTTGTGGGGCACTGTCACCTGGGCTTGCAAGGAGATCCGCAGAGGTTGAAGGGTTAATACTCATCAATAAGGAATGGTCAGGTGTCAGCCACAGGGAGGTAAAGGCTTCTGTGGCTCCAGGCAGTTCAGATGAATGCAACAGGCTTCTCAGGAAATCCTTCTCTTGGCTAGGAACTTCCAGGAGTTCTTTACAGTCATTTACTTTCTGAGTTTCACTGACTTTTGTTTCTGGGCAGAGCCAGTCTGGAGGTTTAGGGAAGGACTCTCCATCTTCTGAAGTATCAGCATGCTCCAAGGCCATTGCTTTTGGGGCACTGTTCACCCATGGTGCAACTTTTATACTATTTAAAGAATTCAAGCTACAGTCAGAGTGAATGGATGCATCTTCTGAATCACCATCATAAGGATCTGAAAACTAAAATAAAGGTCTCTAAATATGGTGGATGCTTATTTGTCCTTTAAAAAATACAAGAGACAACGTACAGTGGGCTTTAAAACCACCTTCAACATAAGTCACAGACTGACTCTGAAAGTTTTTCTGTTTATCCACACGTTCCCACCTATATTTTAATTTTTGGATGCTACACTGAGAACAAGGCTGCTGCATAATAGCCAAACCTACTTGCAGTCTCCTGGAGTCCCTTGCTTTCTTGAGTCCTCCAGCAAGTGGGCTGGGCATGACCTATTCAAGAGAAGTTAACAGGCTTGTAAAGCACCTTCCTATTGAATTATTGATCAAAGTAAAACCAAAGTAGGTAAAAATCCTCAAGAAGAGGAAGCCAGATTGTCCCCTTGCTAGAAGATAGTAAAAAGCGTATCTCAGTCTAACTTTTAAAGACTTGTTAAAGTTAGCTTAAAATAGAGGGACCAAGGAGAGCTATGGTAAGTACTGCACTTAAAACATTGAGAACAATGAGTAATTGTATACCTTACCACCAGAAAAGTAAACCAAAATCTGCATTTAACTAGTAGACAAGATATAATTTAGAGTTTAGAGAGCTTCCCTCCCACTGGGGTCCCTTTTTGTTCTTTTACATAAGGATGATCTGAAATTCCTCCTTATTAGTTGGATTACGAATTTTCTTTCCTTTGGGGAGTTCTGTAACACAGTCAAACCAAATCCTTTCAATCAGTCTCAATATCACTGCTGTAACACTGAGGTTTCAGGCTCCTTTTCCCCATGTGATTAAACATGGGCCTGTCTAGACCTGGACAAAGAACTTCATGAATTTGTGCTTGAGAACCACATCATTCTGAAATAGTGCTTATAGTCTGGGTCTACAAAAAAAAAAAAAGCCATGTAGGGAGACTCCCTTTTAAAAGCAAGCCACAGGCACAAAGCAGTCACACCAAGGAGGGGGGGGAGTTTGCTGCAAGGGAAGTGCTGCTTTAGAATGATCCACCACAGCTGCTCAGAGAACAAGCTGGCAGTCACTGGTGTGCCTGCTTTCAGTGGGGAAGGAGGAGAGCCTGAGCACAGCTGATGCAAAGCAGGACTAGACAAATCTGGACTCCCCGCAACACAAACCTGAAGGCTTTGGTGGACGAGCTGCAGTCCAAGCCCATTTGCGACTGCGTTCTTGAACTATTTCAAGGGCACAGAGACATCCCCACAAAGCCAGTGGGTACTGCTGGGCAATGAAGAAAAGTAGCTTCTCCAAAGAAAGCCCAGAAATCCCCCAGCCCTGGCCTGGCACCTGCCTCAGCACCCTTGGTGAGAGCAACCGGCTCTTTGTCCAGGCTGGGACCCTTGCAAGCCCCTCTTCCACCCAGCCCAGCCATCAGAGTCCAGCCAGACAGCTGGACTTCCAGCCTTGTTTCTCCCAGAAGGAGACAGGGGGCAACTCAGCTTTCCCCTGTGGTTTCTGGAAGGTAAAGTGGCAGGTTCCTGGCAGACAGTTTCTCTAACCCATGGAGCGCAGCAATTTGCACGGACTAACAGCAAGCATCAGTTCTGAAGACTTTTACCCAGAAATTAAGTATTTAGCTCTCTACTCCAGAATCAGGCCTTTTTTCATCAACATTAAACACACTGGTTTGACAGAACAATGTTCAGGAAGTTACGAATATTTGTAAGTAATTCTCACAGCAACAGAGCTGCTCTCATAATCTCATCCAAAACGGACAGTCACAAGGTAGAGGTTCTCCACCCAGAGCTGTAGAAATCCTACCGGACCAGAGCTGCTGAAAGTTAACCACCAGAAACAACCCAGTTCAGCTTTAAGCACTTTTTAGCAGAGAAGTGCTTATGCTACATTTGTCTACCTAAAACACTGGCACTTTCTTGCCTCATCCCCCCAAAATCAATTTTGCTAAAATTGATAACAGTTGTAAGGAAAAGCCTGATGGATAGAGTAGTGTTGGGTTTGTGGTGTGGGTTGTTTTTTTTTTCCCTCCTTTCCTTTTACAGTCACAAAACCAACAACCTCAGCAACTGTGCCTTAGACTCTCCCTGCTGGGACTGAAGGAAGAGTTGGATACCCATCAGGGAATCTCATCACCTTCAAAATGCTTCAGAGAGTCGGTTCTTACCTCTGTGCTGGATTCAGACTCAGACTCCGTACTCGACTCTACTATGCACTTCTGCTGCAGAGGAGGAAGAGAAAGAAACACTACTCAAAGCAGAAGTTACCACAGCTTCGGGTTGAAGCTGAAGTTCTTGTACAAACTGTAAATGCTGTGTTTCTCCAAAGCTTTCCCATCTGAAGCCAGCTTGTCCTTCCAAATATCCCACATTTGTGGTGCTGGTTGGGTTGTACAAGTGAGACATAGGGGAAAAATAGAAGTCTTCCCCCTGTCTCCCCCAAAAAATACAATGGGAAGCTATCCAGAACATCCCTGGCATTTACCACAAACAGTTACTCCAGGTCTGTAAATAACTTTACAAAATGGTTTTTCATTTGCACTGGGGTTTTGTTTGTTTCTTTGCTTTGGGTGGGCCCACACCTCAGAAATGTAATCGCAGATAAACAGCTAAACCTATATGCTCATTTTTTCTAAAGCTCTTGCTACAGAAACCTTATGAACAAATAGCCCCCTTATTCCCCAGGTGGTAGCACAGAAGTGGAATAGCTTCCTCCCTCCTTCTTTGTTTCTTTGCAGGTGACACCATTTGAATTAATTCATTCACACCTGTTCTTCATGCACTCTTTTCCAGCACAGCTAGCTGCACTATCAGGCTAATGACAAAGCAACTAACACTTTCTAACTTTTATTTTAATAGGGAGATAGAGAAGCAGCAATTAGGAAAAAAGTTACCATGTATTTACGTGCCAGTCTTTCTATGTAGTCTGGGCTTTTAACAGAATCCTTCATTTCCTGAGCATCTACTAAAACAGGCAGAGGGTAGAAGAGCATATTAGAGAAAGTCTTCTCATAGATAAATTGCCCAGACATGGTAGCTCCCTCCCTTCATGCTATAAAGGTTGGTGAATCCTTCACAAAGTCTGTGTTAAGTTCTCAAAGGCAGCTTCTGTTTAAAAACAAACAAGAAGCACCCACTGTCTTCTACCAAAACAATTACTTGACTCACTGGTCCTTCATGCAGCATAAGAAAAATATTTTTTTTTAAAGAAGCTTATACTCTGTAAAGTGGATTTTTTTTTTTTCCTCCCAAAAGGCACTAGAAGTTTTCTGAACCCTCAGAGAGGTATCTGTACTCGAAACCTCAAACCAGAATAGAGAGGGACAAACGCAAAGCTGTGCTGAGAGTCAGCCCTCTATCCCAGCACTCCCACACTGGCACTCAGCCGCTGTACAAACACCCGCGCTCTGTTACAGGGTGTTCCTTTCCCCACATACCCTCCATAGGCTGCCCAGTCCCATGCCTCTTTCTCCGCCGCTGCCTCTTCCCAGTTGAAGCCATCCTGCTCCCAGCACCTTCCACCTCCTCCAGCTTTATCAGCTGGGCCCCCAGCTGCCCCACCTCCCCCCCCACCTCTCACACATGCCCTGCTCAGCTCCCTCAGCCTGGAGGCTTCGCTCTTTTGAAAAACAGGGTGGTGAAGTAAGGAAAAAGACTAAGGTCCTCCTGTGAAAGCACTTCGTGCCACTGCTAGAGCCTCCAGACTGCTCCTCACGGCGTGTTCACCAGAGCCGACTGTGGGGAGGTCTACAGCAGAATTGCACGCAACATAGAGCATGGCAGTTCGAGTCCTCTAGTCATTACGTTTCTCTAAGTGCGTATATGTATAAAGCACATGCCTACGCTGACACGCACACACATCTGCAGTTGAGTTTGCAAGGCCTGGTGGCCAGAGACGCAACGCTCCTCCCTTGCTCTCACCGATTTATTTTCTATAGCCCCATTTCATTCGCGTGACCTTCAGGCTGACAGAAGATATAGTCAACGGTCAAAGGGAAAAAGACCTCTCCCCTCCAGAGGCAGCCAGCATATTCAAAGACGTTTCCAGACAATCTCCCATCTGTTGGGTGGACAGTTGAGGTTGGACACACAAGGTTTTCTAAGCATCCCTCTTAATCACTTTTAGAATCCATCACATGTGATTTGGTGGACTCTGATACTGTCACCCTTACTTGCCATCACTTGCTGAGAAAAGGAACAACAATTTTGCTATTTTTAAATACCAAGAATAGTACTTTTTCAGATTTACCAGAAAACTATGAATCAGGTCCATTTTTTTCAAAGAACCGGATGTGATTTGACCCTTTAAAGGCCACATGCCCATTCCCCTTCTTCTCCCCCTTTTAATAGGGAAATAAGGAACTAATTATTTTTACTTTTTCAAATCAAATTCCTCTTCTTCCCATTATTTCCTTCCTCTCTGGCTTTCTTGCATCTTCCTGCACAATACAGAAGGTACTATTGTTTTAGATTAATTTTTAAATGAGTATAAAAGCCTCAGGAAAACAAGCATCTCACTCTGGAGCCAGCAGTGGGCTATCATTCTGCAAAGGCACCAGGAACAAGCCCCTGGGGAGGTGACAGTGAGAGCAGCTGCACTGGGAGCAGCTCACAAACTCCACGAGCCTCCCACTCCACTTCTGCCTCCAGCTGAAGTAGGTCCTATCACATACACCTTTTTTCTTCTCGGACACCTCCTTTTCCACCTCCTTACCTTCTCTACCCAGGCCAGGACCACCTGGTGGTTATTCCCCCTCTTTGGATTCTCCATCCACTTCCAAAACAGACCAGGGCAGCCAAAAGTCTCATACACATCCCCCAGCACCTCTCACGGCTGAGGTGGGAGCTAAGCAGCCCCGCGTTAGTGCCCGCAGTGCCAGCTGAGTTGAATGAGCACATCTGATCACCATCCTTAATCCAAACACATGGCTTGGAGTCATTTCTCCCACAAAAGCCTCCCCAAAAATAGCTACTGATGCTTACAGGCAAAAGCTGTTAGCGACAAGGCCCTGGCCTCTGGGGCTCAAGGGAATTGTTGGTCTGTGAGGGATTACAGATGAAATCGTGGCTGTGAGGTTGGGATCAGGCCAAGGCTTGCACAATGAACCCACGGCCGGCACCCACCTGGGCAGGGGTTGGGCAGCAGAGGGGCAGTCAGGCAACAGATTGCCAAGGAAGATTTTTGGGGTTCCACTTTCCAAAGCACGCACACAATGCCATCGCCAAGCCAGGGCAGCTTTCAGCCGTATCAAGTTGGTGCAATATGAATAAGGAGGGTGGCCAGAGGGTTGCAGAGACACAGAAATGCTCGCTTGAGCCATTCATGGCGGTCATTTACTGTACTGCTGCTGGGTGCTTTGGCTCTCCTTTTCACTCTCGGAAAAAGCCTTTGTGCCAGCCCCAGGTAGCTCTAATTTCCCCTGAGTACAGGCTTTCTGGCCAGCTGAGAACATAGGTAATTAATACACTTCTTCTCTTGTTTTCAAAGGCATCATCGCTCCTTCTCCTCTCACCCATGGGTGCCTGCAGCAGACCAGCGCTGTGAAAGCCTCTCTCGGCAGATCAGTTCAGCCTCTGCCTTATAACTTCCCATCTAATAAAGCACACATGCATCTCTGTTGTTCTTTAAAAAATTACTTCTCCCCCCCCATTTGAAATGCAGTTGACTTCTACATACAGAGACAAAACATACTAGATGATTGTCTGCTGTGAAATGTGCTGGAGGAAAAACTGTAAAAAGCTCATTTGTCCAAGATGAACAACAACCCTTAAAGCTCTGGGGCTGGGGCCAGCAGAGCTCAGCAGAGCAGACACTAAAGCTGGAGCAGAGGCTGCCCAAGGTTGCAAGTCTGTCAGGGAAGGGCCACATCTCACTTCTTGCCTGCAGAGCAGCCAGGACTGCTGTCTTTGGGAGCAGGTTTAGGTGGCAGTTTATGTTAATCTTGAATTATTAATTAATAATCTTGAATACCTCCTATTAGTCAATGGAAATGATCATCGTGTAGCTGCAAATTGCATCTGTGAGCCGTGAACAGGGAACTGATTCACAGTGAACTGTGTCTGATTCACAGATATCTTGTTCCAGCCAAGCCTCCCACTATAAGAAATGCAAAGGGTACAGAATGAACTGGGGCTTTTGGCTCTCGACATGCAGCTCTGCAGCCATCTGGGTGCTCCAGCTGTGGTTTCATCTGGGGGCTGAAACCAAAGCAATCAAGCAAATAATACTTTTTCTCCATGGGGACAGAAGGTGAACACTTAGGAAAACAAAAACCTGAATGAGCTCCTGATCTCTGAAGGCCGAGATGAAGCAAGATCAGCCTTTTTCCTTAAAGCCACAGCCCTTCTATAAGCCCAGGCGACACTTTCTAGTGCTTTTTTCTCCCTTTAACTCTCAGACCAGTGTCACCCTGCCTCCTGAGAGCCACCACGTGTCCCTCAGTGCCTCTATGGCTGTAGGCGCTCATCTGGTCCTGCTGCTGCTGATGCCCCCCCAGCTGCCAAAGACAAGACAGATTGGTCACAGGGTAACTCCAGGCAGGATCAGAATGAGCAGAGATAGTTCTATTAGTTTCGGCAGAGGGCTTGACAGAAGCACGCGCCTGTCTTACTATGAGTCATCTTTGGAAGGCAATGCCGATCTCTGAATTTTAATCCTCAAGCACTGTTGGAATTGCTGTATGGCAATGAAGCCCAACACCAGTATCGCTTGTGCTATTTAGACATTAGGAATCGTGTCTTTCACACATGAAACATTTTTTTAAAAATGCAAGATGGGATTGTATTGCGGTGAAACGGTTTTTACCTCATTTGCAATAGGGAACAATTAAAACAAGATACTTAATCCAAATTAAGTTCATCAGATGAAGCAAGTGCAGATCAGAGAATGAAGATCTGCAGGTGATTGGCCACTTGGGTCAACCCACTGCCAAACACTGATCAAGAACATTTCAGTCAAGCCCAAGAGTGCTGTGGGAAGCTAAAACCAAGATGCTGCAGAAACTGCAAGTTATTGTCTCACACCATGTGTTTCTGCCTATGACCAGTGTAGGAAATCTTTTAGAGTCCCTTTCCTATTAAAATCAAGCTGTGAGCAAAGACATTAAAAGTACAGTTTCCAGCTGTTTTGCAGAACATAAATTGGCTTTATCCTTTACTTTATATGTGCTTGTACATACGGTGCAGTATATGACTGGAAGTATGGCCAAACTACAACTGCTGCTGCAGCCTCCTCATTCCCACATCTTACCTCAAAATGTGCTACTGCACCTATTATTGTTAATATATGGCTGTTAACTCCTGACAAAAACAAAAAGAGAGAACAAAGGCAGCCTTTAAATTCCTGTACTCACAGCAGTTTCCACATAACAACATCCCATTCTTATCTTTGTTAAGTCTTCTCCCTGTGATGCACGACAGAAGCATGTGGGAGACAGAGATGTCCTTGGTGTCTCCAGTCTGGGAGTACAGAAGTGCTATATTTGGACGCAGCTGTTTTGAATACTCCCAAGGAACCATATCCAAAACACAGGGTATTGCGTGGTACAGAAACCATAAGGAGTTGTTAAGATTCTTAGTTTTCTCTTGCACATAAGTGGCAGCATCATCTGGAGACCTGAGCTGGAGGTTGGAAAACACAGCATCGGTTCTTGACTTTTCTTTGTGTCTTGATGCATGGAATCACTGACCTTGGAAAAATCACTTCAGCGCTTTTTAAACCTTGTTTCCCCATTTGAAAAATGTGGGTGTAATGCTGGTTTTCTTTAATCTACCTTTGGAATGTCACAGTTGGCCAGGGAAGATGAAAGGTACCTATTTTTCTCAAAACAAAAATAAAACCAAACATCTCGCTGTAGCAGAGTATTAATAACCCAGGAAGCCATGTTGGCATTTGGAGAGGGAATTTAATTTTTAAAGACTGGCTGGACTATTGCTGTTTTACCTCCAAGTTTGTTCATGAATACTGGAGAGGAAATATTTTGCCTTACTTGCAATACAGGTTTTTAGTCACCCATAGATTTGACAGGCTGATGCTGTTCTGAAGATGGAAGTATTTCATGGTAATGTCCCCTGGACCATCCACATCCCCTTCTTTCTTTTGAGGCTGTAAAAATAAGGACTTTTGGCTGCCTCTGTTCCCTCAGCCACTTCCTTAGGTACGAGACTGCGGTCTTGGAATTAGGATACTGAGGAGGCGAGGAAGGTGATCAGAGTGTGAATATGCAGACTCCCTTTCCTAAAACCCCAGTTATACGTGACTAACGTGCTGGGATTTGTTTTGAATGGCCTCTGTACATTCCTCCTCTTAGCTCAGTTTCATCAGTAACTGCACCATCTGGAGCAAGCAGGCTGTGAAGCCAAACTCAAGGCTGACACACATCACCCCACCTGCCCGATGAGCTGCAGTCTGGCTGCTGGACCGATTTCTCAGGTGCTCTGCAGGCTGTAACACAGCAAAGTATTTGAATAATGCAGCTCCAGCATTTCCACAAGTACATCCGCACCAAAGGCACCGCCATTTCCGATGCGTGATGTGATCTAATCCTATCAGGTGAAGGACAATGGTTACTCCAGAGACTTCTCTTACATATGTTCTACCCCACTTTAATTTTACTTTAATGTTTTGCCTAACTTTGGGGGCCTGTTTTATGAAAGCTGCATGTTTTCTGACATGTGGAGTTCATACTTGCCTGGAGATTGTGCATGGCTTCTGGGGATGAATATTGCTTATTTTAGTTGCTACTTCCAGTGGATTTCATGCCAACTGAACATCTAGGGATGCATTAGCATCACTTGAGGAATACAATACATCAGTCAGCCACTTGTTCGCAGTTTCAGCCTTTTCTGTTAAATATGTTTAGACAGGCAGAGCAGACAGCACAAAAGCTGAACGGGGGCTTTGAAAACTGGGCGAGGACTAAGCTGAGTTCTTGCAATAAGCTGCTTCTCTGACTGGTTAGCAAGTTTTAACAAGCCTTTCAAAGCCCCTTTATCTCAGGAGCGTACACAGCCCTTTCAGCAGTGACCGTGCAGTAAGCTTGATACATCTGCTCAGGAGAGACCGAAAAGCTTCAGGTGAAGCATTTGTGCTCAGCCCAGACTCACGCTGGAACTGCCTTGTTACCAGCAGCCCAAATGTGAAAGCTTTTCGGTTTAAAACTACAGAGCTCTCTCACTTTGGCTGGGCTCTGTGGGATCCTACAGATATAAGAGGACTTCAGGGTGACAGCAGTGTCCAGGGAACAAGACAGTATGGATGCGCCCTGTTTCTATCTGGAGGTATCAATATTCCATGGATTCCAAAATTCACCTCTTCAGCCAGGCAGAAGTGGCATGAGGATACAGAACAGATCTATTATCTCATTTTTCAGAAAAAGAAAGCCTGGAAGTAATTTTTGGCCAAACCATGCGTGGGAATCATGGGTGTTTATAGGGTTTGTCTTGCTTTGTTATTGCTCGCTGGAAAACAGACTGGAAGAAAAGCACAGGAGACTAACGGAGAACTAAGTAGGAAGACAACTCTTAATTCTCATGACTCCATTCAATGAATGTTACAGCCTGTATCATCTGCTGCTCCGGGTCTAATTTCAGACTGAAACGATGCACCTGGTCGCTAGTGCTACAGTACATGCTGACAGTGTGGAGAGTCTAAATCAGCATCTGCAAAGAACATCTTCACTGAGCTAGCATGACCCTCCCGTAGGGATTTGCCTTGTGCAATAGCCTTAACATTTGGCTTAGCTTCCTGGAGTGTTTTCATAACGTCCTGGCCTTGGAGTTGCTGAAATCCTGCTTGGTTGTACTGTCAGGAAATGTTATCTCGTGCTCTCCTCTCAAGCAGAACAGGGCTGACGGGGCTCCAGGGCAGGTGGTTACAAGGACCAGCCCAACTGCATTTGAACCTGGTCCCTTTTCACTTTGCACAGTGTTGCTTCAGGAATGGAGCCTGGCATCCTTAGCTGGAGTTTTGTAACTCCAGCTGGAGTAACACCAGTGATCTGGCCACCTCTTACAGTAAGAGAGTGCTGGAAATAACAGTTCATATGTCAGCTGGGAGCTCTGGGGAATGAAGGTGGTGTATACATACATACTTGCACAACTTTTACAGTAGAAAAATAAAAAAATGCCTCTCCTCCTCTCAGGGCACTATGAAATGCCAGGTACCTTTTATGACCACATGGACAGAGTACCACGGGACCAAGAGGTGTATTTCCTAATTCCTTAATGTTTCATTTCCAGATCTGCCTCAACCTACATAAGCTCTGACCAAAACTAGTACCTACACTTTTAGAAAATGACTAAGATCAAGCATATTGTTCCAAACTGATAAAACATAGCAAATGCATTTAAATTATTAACTCCAGAAGGGATTAGCATGGCAAACTGTGTAGCTCATCCACTGAAGAACCTGAAGAAAATGAGCAATAGTCAGCACACTATAAAGATGTGCCTCAGTAACATCCTGCAAGAGAAGGCAACAAGAATATCCCAGCCATACATCAACACATCATCCACTCTGTTACACTTAATTAAAAAAAAGAAAAAAAAAAAAGGCAGTATTTCAGTATCTAGCTGAACCCGAGCTCCTGTGTCCTCAGAAAGAAAACAGGAAGTCTGAAGGAGGGGGTGGCTCTTCCCAGAAGCTTTGCCTTTCCAACCCCATCAACCAGCGCTTCTTTTAAGATCCTAAGACAGACAGCAATAATTGGGGCAGTGAGAAGGACTTTGTCCTTCTTAATCATCTAAACTTTTCAGGTCCCTTAATTATAATTGCTTAGATTCAGCATGGATCTACCACGGGCTTTCATGAAGTAAGCAGGACCCAGCCCTACCTGTAACAGCTTTAATTCTACTACGCAACTTCAACCACTGCATAAAGGAACCTTAGCATAACTTCAGAAATTTCATAGTACATTAATGACAGGACCAAGTATTGTGAATATTATTATTATTATTATTATTGTCATCCTTACTTTAGGGCACATGAAGGTCTTTTTCCTTAATTTTTCACCAGTGCATTCTAGAATCAGAAACATTTGCTCTTTGTTCAATACACATGTCACTGTCCCACTCTGGTAGCAGAACAGCTGTGATAGAGTTCTCCAGAAATCCCACAGATCCTGAAGGCTCAATCTCCATGGGTGAAGGGCATTCAGGTACCCGGGGCCATTCGGACTCTGCAGTAGTTCCAGATTTCTGAGGCAGTTCATACAGTTCCACTGATTTTGATGGAAAAGCAGCTGTCTCCTTACCAATTATTTCCACTGGTGTTTGAAAATCATCTTCCAGTTCCATGTAAGTATCACTGTGGGACTCTGTAACTGGCAGGACTGAGATTCCAGGTGTAAGAATAAGTTGTGCATCTTCTAAATGGGAAACATCTCCCAAATCTACTGCCTCTGGCATGCTGTGCATCAGTAGAGGTTTAATCCCTTTCTGATGTTTACCCCTAGTGAAATTCATACTGCAGTCTGCATGAAGCAATCCGTCTTCTGAGCAACCACAGTAAGTATCTAAAAACTAAAATAAAATTACTCCGAATGAGCGAGGCAAGTTCTGTCCTGCCAGCTCCATCTCCCACCAAAGGAATCACTGAGATACCCGGGTGGGAGGTTTCTCCCAGACTTCCAGTGCACAAAACTCTCTGGCACAGGGGCCAGAAGAGCAAAGCAAGAATGCTGGAGAGCATTTTAGCAAGTAGAGCACAACCCTCAGTGGCACTTTGCAGGAGAGACTATCACCGTTATTCCATAAATCTCTGCACGCATCTTTTTATGTAACTTTTACTTTGCAACAAAAGCCTGTTAACAGCTTTTTAAATACTGCTTCAGGAAAAACTAGTGGAACAGCACTTGAAAAGGCCTCTCAGGAAAAAATGAGGGGTTTTTTTGCTTTAAAAACTGTTATGGACTGTGTTTTTTCTAATAGAGAAAGGCATCTCACCATTATAATTTACAACTAGTCATAAATAGGTAAGAAAAAAATGACATAGTGAAATATACTTGGAAACCATACTTGTGTATTTTACCACACTAATAATAAAATGCTTGGCTCGTGGTTCAAATCAGAACCCTGTGCAGTTGTAAACCCAAACACCCTCTGCCCCACACCCTCCTCTTCCTCGTCACCCCATCGAAACAGCACCTTGGTACAAAAGAACGCGCATCTCCGTCTCCTCTTCACACTGCTGCTGCTAAGGATACTGAATGCTTCTCTGATACAATTACATCTGCTCCTCCTCGGACCAGCCATACTTTGGAGTTTTATTCACGAGTTCTTTATTTTTAGCCTTAATTTAAAAAAATACAATGTTTTATACAATTTGCTAGCACAAAACCAAATCTTTGTCCGTAATCACTTTTCATTGTCCAATATGACTTTTTCAGAATTTTTCTAGGTAAGGTTTGCTTTGTTGAAGATAAAGAACATTTAAACAAGAGCAATTCACATCACTCTTTGTTTAGGGTGCTCTCACTATTAAGCAAATAGGCAGGTCAGGCAGAAGACCATCTGAAATGATCCATTTGCCAAAGTTTCTACTGTCAAGACCTCCAAATACAAATTAGGAATGTGAAAAAAAGAACATTTCATAGTTGGCTGTAAATGAATGCAAAATACTGGAAAAAACTCTTCATTGGCAAGACACATCATTGGCCACAAATACTATAGTAACTGTTTATGTATGTGGGCTATCAATAGCACATTTTAGATGGATTTTTTATTTCAAAAATGAATCGTTTCCCCTCATTCATCACCACCCATGTATTTTTTCTGCTCCTTTCCTTGTTACATTTGGAAATCCACGAAGTTCAATTGTTACAATTTATACAACAATGAAAGCCATTTTTCTTCTCTGCTGCCATCCAAAATTAAGACTGTACAACATGCCTTTCACTAGAGCAACAGGGGCACCAGCACTTCATCTCCTAAGGTTCAAAAATCCACATACAGAGTAAATGTGCTCTCCACATACAGAGTAGTTTCCTTCCAGAGAGAGCAGCAGAATCAAGTACTTCTGAATTTGGTATCCCAATGCCTTAACCCTGGCATGATTCCAAAAAGACTACTGTCGATAGGAAAATGTTCTCATGAACTTCAATGAAACCTCCGATCGTCAGCAGTGTAAGCTCTCAACCAGGACGTGAGAAGCATAACACCAAGCTGTGCCAAGTTTTATTGTAATCACTTATTCAGAGCTGTTTGCTCCACTGCTCTGCAGCTCCAATACAGAAGAACATGTTTTAATATCAGTACCCAACTCTTTGCTGAACTTTGTCATGCATTTCTGCTTAGAAGAAATGAACTTGCAAGCCCCAACCAGTACTGTACCATGAGCCTCACTGTAGGGTCAAAGAGCCCTGAAAAAAAGTGAAGTTATTATTAGGGCACCCAGCCATTCCTAAACTCCACTGTGGTGCTCTGCGACACTTTTATTTACTGTTAAAAACAGTACAAAATGTGAGAAAACAAGGACCGTGAACTGCTACTACAGGCAGCTTAGCAAGAGAACTTTTGATAACAGTGTCCTTATTTCCTAAAATGTATTTCAGCAAAAAGGTGGCCAATGAGGGGAGCTCCGCACTGTGCCAAAGCAAAACCCACTGCCGTTGTGTCCTTTGTGCAAGATCTACGGTCTGACTCCTCAGCGTAGTGGCAGGAAACGACTCAAAACACCAATACGTTCTCACGGCAAGAAATACTGGAGATAACCCACAAGTTTCACCTGAATTCTTCTCTAACAGATGAATTAGTTTTCAAGGGAGGTAAAGACTTGAGATGAAGACTTGAGCCATCACTTCAGTGACAAACTGGAAAAGTCTACCTCTAGCATTTTTTGTCACTGTAAATTCTAAATCTCAACATACTAACTGGAAGATATTTCCACAATTTTTTTTACACATTGCAAGAGATCTTGTAAAACAGATTTTAGTCACAAGATACATGTACCTTAAAATCCACCTGATTTTAAGTCCTTAGTTTTGGTACAATGCTACTCAATTTTTTGCCAGTGAGCCTTATAAGAAATTACCCAGAGCAGACTGAAATGTCATCCTCATAGCTTTCAACATGTAAGTATCACCAAGGTGGAGGTGTTTACCTTCTGATTACTTCTGTCATCCACACAGCAAACTGCAAGTCAGTACTGATGTACACACTCCTAACTGTGCAACCCCTCTTACAAGCTGGAAGACCACATTTTGAGGTCATCCTCATTACTATAGCAACAGCATATTCACTGCTATGGCACAAGGTAGTCATGGAACACATGAGGTACCTCATCCTAGTCAGGTGGCTTACAGCAGAACAAAAACCTATTGACTAGGAACAGTGACACTGAAATTTAATTAGATCTCGCCTCAGCCCCAGGCTGGTGGGGGGAACTGATCTCTTGCCTCACTGCCCGACAGAATTACTTGTTTTGACATTGCTTACACCTTCACCTTGCTTCTAACTTTCACTAACATGGTAACACCGACCTCCAGTCTTTTGGAAATACCCATAATTTGAAGCAATTTTGGACATGTCATGACAGAGTGACAGGTGGGGAGGACAAACCCCCCACATGTAGTGACCCGTGACTTCAAACTATTTTGTAGGTGACAAGAACTCTAGTCACCATGAGCTGCAACAAGCTTTGTGACAAACTTTGGACATGACGGGATGTAAAGCACTGGGACCTGTGGGAGGAAAGTGTTTTTGAAAGGCACGTTTCCTTTCCTAAACTTTGATTCTTAACGATCAAAGGCAAGCAGCATCCATTTCCACCAAGTTACTACTGTATCTCCCTCTTGGAGTAACTTGGTCTAATGCAAGTGCAGTCTGAAGCATACAGGGTATGTCAGTGCAGCAGTTGGGGGTGTAGAAAACAGAAGCCTTCAAGCACATTAGCCCTTCAGCAATTGTGTAAGCAGTACTGGAGCAGATTTATTTTCATATCCAATCCGTAGTTTCATTTTGGAGAGAATTCAGAATGATTTGCAAGAATGTGAGCACATCAGTCTCAAACTGACAGAGAAAAGGTCAGTTTGAAGTGATTGCTGTAAGGCCACTTACCTCAGAGCACAGCACTGCCTTTGCATATCTATCACTCTATCCTACAAGTGAAGCGTAAATTGGGACTTGCCCCACCCCCAGGAGAGTACTGCTTTGACATAAACTCATAGTATACTTAGGAACCCAGAACTTGTGCAACAAACTACTTTGCATTATAGCTTGCCTGAAGTTGATTCAGTACCTTAAAGTTACCACTACAACCAAAACCAATTGTCCTTTCACTGGATTACAAGCAAGCTGAAACACACCATCAGATGTAAATTTTTTTACATTGAGCTCTGCTTCCCAAATACTGGTTATGAAGCAGGTAAGAACAGATGCAAATCTAGGAAACTGAAGACTAGTCAGAAAACAGGGGCAAGATGGTCAGAACTTGTCCCTCCCCCTCCCCCCGAGGAGTTCATTAAACTCCAGCTTCTTACAAGTACCAAACCTTATCTGAAGTCAGTGAAGGGTATCCAATCTGCATTAAGTGCTTAGCAGGCAGGGGAGCCACTGGATCTGGCTATTAACAACTCCCATTTCCTTTTACTACTCTCCTTTAAACAGGAAGGTCAAGGAATACAGAATGCAGCACAACATGGTCATTTCTTCAAAGTCTGTATGTATGATGTAGGGCTGACTACCTCACTTCACATGGAAAACTCATCACCTCAGGATGGCATGATTAATTGGGCTTACAGCTTTAGGAGCCTAGCTCCATTAGCAAAGTTTTCAAAAGAATTCCTGGATTATCAACACAAGTTAGGTTTAACTTGAGGCAAATAATCACTTTTTCAGAAATTAAAATTGTCTTGAGATCTTTGAGAACTGCCTGACTTTTCTGCTTTCATGTGGTACTAGTTTGTAGTGGCACTGCAGAGCATGCAGTATTAATTATAAACTTAAGACAGCATCTAGCACTCAAGATCCAAAGCAGAAGCTGAATGCCAAGAACAGCAGGTTTTGTTCCCAGCGTTAACAGACAAGTCAGTGACACAACTCATTCTTAACACTTTTATTCTTACAGTTCTAGGTTTGAACTGTACATGCAGAGTTGCATAAGTCACAATAGAGATTTACAGTGGATTCTATTCTATGGTAGAGTGCAATCCAGAATCCTTAAACAGTATAAAAAACAACTTTAAACATCAAGACCTTGTTAGGAGCAAAAGGGTTAAAGCTTCCCCAAGTATTTCAGCTCTCCTAGATACCTAGTTACTAGGTACTGTATGTTAGATTAGAGTTGAAGAGCTGTATAACACTAAACAAACTTGAACATCCTGATGTCATACCATCTTTGTTACTTCTTTCCCACATTTCTGGCAATTAAGAATAAGTCAAAAACCCTGCCACCTGCAACCAGCTAAATACAGACAAAAATAACTACTCCTTACTTGCCT
Organism: Buteo buteo; assembly: GCF_964188355.1. Lineage (NCBI taxonomy): Eukaryota > Metazoa > Chordata > Aves > Accipitriformes > Accipitridae > Buteo > Buteo buteo. Next base: position 13,013,265 of record NC_134176.1, on the reverse strand, counting down.
GTTTAGGGTTGTACAGTGTTAAAGAAAATATTCCCTCAATGGCATTTGTATCTCACATCAGCTGAAAAAGCAATGTAACAAAAATAAAGGTATAACATCTTTGAAAATAAATATAAAGAGGGAATGCAGACAAAGTGTCAAAGATTTTTTTTTTTGGCAGGTAACATTCATAATATACAAAATATAACTTATTCATATTAGCCAAGGAAACATTCATGAGTTCCCATAAACTGTTTTAATCCACCTCCTCCATGCGTGATGTATCATCATCTCCTTCAAGAGGTGGCATCTCCTCAGTAACTGCTGGACTGGCTTCTTCTGCAGCAGTATCATCTTCATCAATGCCTGTTCAGAAAACACATGTATCATCAATGCTGGTATCAGAACTCAAAGCTATATTCTCCTTAACACTTCAACCCATTTAAGATCCCCCCTTTTCCACAGGTACAAAGAAGCACCAAGGTGATCTCTAGACAGTCGGTACCCTGCAAGGGCACATAACCACACCCAGAGTTTACTGGAGACAGGACAGACTGCTAACTTACCCAGGCCAAGTTTGATCATTCTATAAATGCGGTTGGCATGTGTCTGAGGATCTTCTAAACTGAAGCCAGAGGACAGAAGTGCTGTCTCGTACAGCAAAATGACAAGATCCTTCACAGACTTGTCATTCTTATCAGCCTCTGCTTTCTGCCTCAGTGTTTCAATGATGGAATGATCAGGATTAATCTCCAGATGTTTCTTTGCTGCCATGTATCCCATTGTGGAGTTGTCTCTTAGTGCCTGCGCTTTCATGATCCTCTCCATATTGGCAGTCCAGCCATATGTACTTGTTACAATACAGCATGGAGAAGTAACTAAACGATTGGAGACAACCACCTAGAAAAATGAACACAAAGCAAAAGTTTGCAATTTAACATTTCAACACATATACTTGGTTTACTATCCCCACTGATTTAAGCAAGGTTCGAAGTTGAAATGCTGCTGCATGTCACCAAGACCCAAGGCTCATGAGATTCAGCTTAAGAATTTGCAGCACCAACTCAACAGAACCACTCAGCTTCACTGAAAAACATAGCCACCTTGTATCTATAAAGCCATATCTTGCAGAGAGACTGCAGTCTCTTTCAGAAAAGTCAATTGTAACACACCGTTACCTGAGCCTTCTCTGCAATTTCATTTCAGATCATTAAACTTCTTGTATACAAACTGAGTACTACTAATTACCTTTTCTACTTTCTTTTCAAGGATATCTTTCATTATTTTGCAAAGGTTTTCAAACTTGGCTTTCTTCTCCTCCTGTTTCTTTTTCTCTTCCTCATCTTCTGGAAGCTCCAAACCCTCTTTTGTTACAGAAACCAGGGTCTTGCCTTCAAATTCCTTCAGCTGCTGCACACAGTATTCATCAATAGGCTCAATCATGTAGATCACTTCCAGGCCATGTTTGCGAAGACGCTCCACAAAAGCGGAGTTGGCCACCTGATCTTTTGTTTCACCTGCAAGAATCAAGAACACCAGTTGTGGTTTAAGCCTCAGCACTGTAACATGGCAGACAAACATGTCTTCTGAAGAGCCTATGCAGCATTTCCAGTGACACTTGGATGTCCATACCAGGGAAAAACAAGGGGCACAAAACAGGTATGACAAGCTACTGCAAAGATGAGGTTGGCCTGAAGAGACTCAAGCCTTTCAAACTGACACCATAGCTTGTAACATTTCACTGGTTTGAAAGTGTATTTGTATTTCCTGGGAAACCAGGTAGAGAAACGTTTCCCATCCCTGCCAAGGAAGTAAACTGAGAAGCCCTGTAAACAGCATTTGTATTTTGAAAAAAGCCTTAGTATCTGATGCCCAAACAGTTAAACTGGTTTGAGCATTAGGTCTTAAAAATTCAGATACTCCTGGCCAGATATTCTTAGCTACAGCCTGAACACAAAGCTATCTTAAAGGCACCTCGGAGACTCTGAAACATACTTTCTGGGCTTACAGGGGGAAAAAAATGCTGATGAAGCTAGCTGTGCAAGGGGCACTTTTATCTGTAGTTAGTCCTGATGTCCTCATGGACATAGTACCATATTAAGGAACTGTAACCACTGTAACAAGTATGACAAGCATGTCCTGCACAATGTGGTGCCCCTTTTCTTTCTTTCTACATTTACCAAGAGAACTGCCACGGTTGTTTATTTTCCATTTTCTGACCCCAAAAAGATAACCCTATGTAGGTACCTGCATTTAGACAATTTGTTACCGACTCACCAGTAATGTAGTAGACATGTTTCTGGTTTTCCTTCATCCGAGTGCAGTAGTCCTTCAGAGAAACCATTTCATCGCCAGATGCAGATGTGTAATACCTCAGTAATTCCGACAGCTTCTTGCGGTTCTGGGAGTCTTCATGTATACCAAGCTACAAAAGTAGAAGAAAAAAATGGAAGCTACTGAAGTCTTAAAATCACTTTAGACAAATACTAAACTGTGGTAAGTCTAGTATTTCAGGCAGAACAAAAATCTGTAGCTTCTACAATGAGTATTATTAAGCAGAAAGACTACAAACCTTGATGTTCTTGGAGAACTGCTCATAGAACTTTTTGTAATTCTCCTTGTCTTCAGCCAACTCAGTGAAAAGTTCTAAGCACTTCTTCACCAAGTTCTTCCGGATCACTTTCAGGATCTTGCTTTGCTGCAGCATTTCACGAGAAATATTCAGAGGTAAATCCTCAGAGTCTACCACACCTCTCATGAAATCTGGAAGAGGACAGTGAGAATTAGCATTGCAGATCTCAAAGAAAACAAGATTACCAGTTACCACCTAATTGGCTTTGCCCTTTTAAAATGATGAATTGGTTTCTACAGGATTCTAGACAACATGAACTAAGCAGTACTTTCAACTGCTTGGGTACTCCCTGATCAGCTGTTTAGGACTCAGTCTTCCCCCACCCCTCAAATTTCTTTAAATATGAAGGGAAACTACAAAATTGCTAAGCAGTTTATCTATGTCTTGGGAAACATTTTCCTCAAAAATATACTCACTCAGATATTCAGGGATCAGTTCCTCACAGTTGTCCATGATAAAAACTCTGCGTACATACAGCTTGATGTTGTTCTTCTTCTTCCTGTTTTCAAACAGATCAAAGGGTGCACGCCGTGGGACAAACAGGAGAGCTCTAAATTCCAACTGCCCTTCCACAGAGAAGTGCTGTGAGAAAGCAAGATGATCATTTTAGTCAGTTTGCATGGCTCTCACTTCAGTAACTGTTTAACAACTCTTCAAATGCAGAAGGCACACAGTAACCATCTGAGATTTCAGAAAAAACTCAGTAGGCAAGACACTGGTCAGGAATAAGCACTTTCTCCAGACAGACATATCCAAGTTCTGTTCAGTCCCTACCAGGCAAGTAGACCAATTTTGGTTCCATATATTATATACTAAGCCTCAGGAAGCATGCGTATTCTTACAGCACTTCCCACTATAGACACAGAAAAAGGACAATTGCATCTCACCCTTCACCTTTAGCTGTAGGTCTTTTCAAAAATAAGCTACAAATTCAAGCAACTCAATTTACATTTATCTGAGATCTATTTTTAAATTTTTCAATTAGACTTGGCAACAACTAAGCTACAAATTGGTAAGGCATCTGCACTTATTTTTATTTACTGCAGATTTGATTTAAGATTATAAACACAGCCTTAGCAGTTACCAGAATAATTGCAGCACAAAGTGTTACCCTCAAGTAGTGAAGGGTTTGAATCACAGTATGATCTGGGACAATGGATGAGAGTTCAGCAGCATGTTTAGCAAGCTTCCAGCTTTAATGGAAAGTGTAGTTGTGCCTGAAGACAGACAAGAACTTACTTTGACAGCCAAGTGGTCTTCCCAGTCATTAGTCAGACTCTTGTAGAATTCCCCGTATTCCTCATTGGTTATGTCATCTGGATTCCTGGTCCAAATTGGCTTGGTCTTGTTGAGCTCTTCCTGATCAATGTACTTCTCCTTAATCTTCTTTTTCTTCTTCTTATCTCCATCCTTCTTTTCTTCTTCTTCATCAGAACCAACATCCTCAATCTCTGGTTTATCTTCGGTCTTTTCCTCCTTCTCCTCTTTCTCCTCTTCCTTTTCCTCAGCCTCATCATCACTCACCTCCTTATCACGTTCCTTCTCCACCTACAAGAGAGATCATTAGTTGAATTGAGTGATAAAACTAACAGGTTTGTAACAGCTCTAAGGTATCCCCTGTAGTCTCACAAAGCTAGAAACTACATGAACATGTCATCAAGTTTTCCTCCTTGACTCAACTAAGGACTTGCATTCTGGGTGCCAAGACAAGTAGTATTTTGTTTTCATGTGCTTATGTGGTAGATTATGCCAGTTTCATTACACTGAACTACCACTAACAATGCATCAAGATGTAGTTGATTTTCTCAATAGTATGGAGACTGTGATACTACTAGCTTGGTAAACACATTTTTTACTTAGTCTTGTAAAATGAATTTGTAATTAATAGTCTTGTAAAATGAAGTTATATTTAACAGAATTACATTTCTTAAGAGCTGCCTCCAGGTAACAACAATTTTAATTAACAAAATACACATGCACTACTCGTTCTTAAATTTCAAAAATTCACTTGTTTTAGGGTGGCAATACTTTAGTATTTCAAGCAAGGTACGTACAAAGAGTGTAATAGGATAGCCGATGAACTGAGAATGCTTTTTCACTATTTCCTTGATTCGCCGTTCTTCCAGGTATTCAGTTTGATCTTCTTTAAGATGCAGGATGACTTTTGTTCCACGCCCCAACGGTTCACCTAGAATGGAGTTCACAGGTTTTACTTGTGCAGCAGCAGACTAGACTTTGACTAGTTCTAAAATGTGCCTTCTTTAAAAAAAGCACTGCTGTTATGTCTTCACCACCGGGAAAACATAAGCTTCTGTCTCCAGAAGCAGCCTTACAGACACTTCCTCAAGCTTACTGTAGCCAGCACGTATTTTCAAGTACACTTATAGATATTTTCACTAATTAGCGTGTTCATGTGTTACCTTCTAAGTTTCTGTATACACAGTAACTGTAGGAGTCTACACAAGTATTTCCATGTATAAGCTCTAAAAGATTAGTCTTCATTATAATGCACCATTTACTTAAGCATTCCCTTACCATGTATCAAGTTACTCAAACTGGAATGGTGAGAACAGCTGTGCCTGAGCTTGTTCTGACACATGACTAGTACTACCCCTTTTATCTGTTGCTTCTGTCTTTCTCAATGCATGCAGTAGATATGTGAATGCCAGAAATCTTCAGAAAGCACACTTGAGCAGAAACATTCCATACTCACCATTATCAAGTCTGACAGTGAAAGATCCTCCAGCTGATGACTCCCAAGCATACTGCTCATCATCATTGTGCTTGGTGATCACTGTCACTTTTTCTGCAACCAGGTAGGCAGAGTAGAAGCCAACACCGAACTGGCCAATCATGGATATATCAGCCCCTGCCTGCAGTGCTTCCATGAAAGCCTTGGTACCAGACTTGGCAATTGTACCAAGGTTGTTGACCAGGTCAGCTTTGGTCATCCCTATGCCTGTATCCACAATTGTCAGAGTGCGATCATGCTTGTTTGGAATCAGGTTAATTTTCAGATCTTTTCCAGAATCCAGCTTGCTTGGGTCAGTCAAGCTCTCGTATCTTATCTTGTCCAGAGCCTGTAAGAGAAGAGGCAGGCTTTAAAATTCCCTGACTATTCCCAAAAATCTATTGTCTTATTGACATGATCCAGGCTAAAAATTAAGATACTTACATCTGATGAATTGGAAATCAGCTCCCTCAGAAATATTTCCTTATTGGAATAGAAAGTGTTGATGATCAGAGACATCAACTGAGCAATCTCTGCCTGGAAGGCAAAGGTCTCCACCTCCTCCTCCATAGGTTGGTCTTGAGTTTGCACAGCTTCCGGCATCTGTAAGGAGAGAGTGAGTTGAAATCTCGGCCTGAACGGCTTGTGCACACATCTTTTTGCAGGCAGTGACAATGGCATTCTAAGGCAAAAGGTATTTAACAACGTGGTTTCAAATACAGCACCCCATAGGAACACCCCCCCCCATCTTATTTTCCTACCAGTAGCAACTCCAGAATTGAGGAATGCAGAAACTAGACGCAAGATTTTAACTCATCAACTTGCTTTACCTTCACTTTGATTTGCACCACTTAGAGTAACACAGAACTTTTCCTCTCTTCCCCATTAATTTACAAATCAAAATGCAACTCTTACTTCCGTGTCACAGACCAAGTACGCATTACAAAAAAAAAAATGCAACTGACAACTTTGCCCAACATTTGAGAGGTTAGTTGCAGTAGTCGATTCTCACCCTAAAGTCTCTATGCTTTCCTTTTCTCACGTCCACCACGTATTTTGCTCACACAACTACTATCTTCAGCTGCAGTGTCCGCAACTCCAACTTATGTAGCAAGATGGCCCAGCCGAACTCGTTACTCTGTCCTACACAGACAGATTATCCGAACTTCACCGCCCACCTGCTGCCTAGGCTATTCTCTGCACAAGTCAAAGTTCAGGAACGACAGATCCAACTCAATGAGGAACAACCGCCCCCCCACTCCACCCCACTTAAGTGGCTACGGAATGGAGACCAAGCACAATGCCGTAAACCGTAACTACAACGCTAACGAGGTAAGAAATCGCCAGCCCATCCATCAGCTACGGGACCCGGCTCCAAACGCCCCAGCGGGGGCCGCCGCCCGGGAGGCGGGTCGGGAGAGTCGCCGGGCGCGAGCAGCCTCCTCGCGCGCCGCCGCGCAGCGCCCCCTGCAGGCTCCGCTCGGAACCATCAAAGATTCTAGAAACTGCCAGAGCCTTCCCCGCCCGCCCCCCCTCACCCCCCCGCCCGCCCCAGCCCCGCGCAGCCCGCAGCACCCCCCGCCGCCAGCAGGGAGCATTGCCCCCTCCACGCCGCCAACAGGGAGCATTGCCGGGCCCCCCTGCCCGGGCCAGCAGGGAGCATTGCCGCCCCCGCCCCCCCCCCATGCCGCTAACAAGCAGCACTGCTGCCCCCCCCTCCCCGGCCAGCAAGGAGCATTGCCGCCCGCCCCCGCCGCCAGCACGGAGCGTTGCCGAACGGTCCCCGGCCCCCGCTCCCTCCCCACGCTTGCCTTAGCCGCTTTTCCCCTCAGAACCGCCTGCCGCAGTCCCTCCGTCTTACGCCCTCATGGCCGAAAGCCCATTCATTGAGAGTAAGGCTCGCTCGCTGTCCATCCACCCCCCCACCCCCCCCCCCGCGACTGCCCCCCCGCAGCGAAGCGGAGTCGGGTCGCCCCCCTTGCAGCCCCTACGAAGGGGGAGCTAGTCCTACAGGTACACCCCGAACAATAAACAGCCTCCTCCACCCGCCACCTACGCCTCCCTCTCCCAGCCCTGCAAGCGGAAAAACCACCCCCCCCAGGAGCTGCCCGCCGGTTTTTCCCCCTCTCCACCTCCTTACTTCAGAAACAAACAAAAAAAGGCATTCAAGATACTGATTTTAGAGCCATCTGCACCTCACTGCCTTACAACCGTACCCACACTGCGAGACCCAGTACCCCTCTGAGCCCACTTCAGCTTTAACAAGGACTAAAGAGGGGATTAAAAAAGAAGGCACGTCCCGCACCACGCGGTTCCCTGTATTCACCACCACCCCCCCAACTACCAGCACGGCGCCCAGACATGCACCAACCGCTGGCGTTTGAAAGGAAAACGCTCCCGCAGAAGAGCCATCCCCTGTGTAAAACCGGCTACCGCTACAGCCGCCTCCGCCGCTCACCTTTACGGGGGGGATGGGCTGCTAGTCTCCTCACTGAAGCTGCCAATACGCTCTACCCGCACCGCTGTGCCTCCACTAGTGCGCGCTCCCCGCCGCCCGCTTCGCTTATATACGCCCGGCGCCGCCTCCTTCCAGAACCATCGGGAACCTTCACTGACAGGCACGGGGGAGGGGGCGGCTCGGCGCTGGGGGGGGAAGGGGGCGGAGACCCCCGGCCACGCCGCGAGGGGGTGGGGTCGAGCCGCTCGCAGCCAATAGTAGCCCTCCGCGACAGCCGTCCGTCAGGGCGCGAGTCTCGCGCAGGCGTCTTCCGTGGTCTCCGCTGTCAGGGCGAGGGTGGGTTCTGCGCATGAGCCGGCGGCTGAATGAGCGCGCGCGCGCTCCCCATTTGTCCAACCGTCGGCTCGGCCGGGGGGGGGGGGGGGGGGAGGGGGGGGCGCGGAGGGTCAGTGGCGGGCGGGCGCATGCGCGGTGGCCGCCCGGGGTGGCGGTTGGGCGCGCGCGGCGCCGAAGGGGAGGGGTCCGGGGGGGGGGGGATTTGCGCAAGCGGCGGGTGACGTCATTCGCTGCCCTACGCCTCTCAGAACGTCCTAGAAGCGGCCCCGCTGCGCTCTTGAGAAGGGCCTAGAAACCGGGGGGGGGGCTCCCCTCCCCGTCCCCCCGCTATCTCCCGCCGGGAGGAGGGCCTAGAATCGGGGCGCGGGGCCGGAGCCGCCCTGGCTCCCCTCAGCGCCCTGTCTGCCGCTCCGTGCCCGCCCGGCCGCGGGCGGGTTAGTCGCGCCGGGCGGCTCCCCGCAGGCCGGTTGTGCAGGCGGCTGCGGCTCTGCTTCCCCCCCCCCCCCCTCCCGCCCCGGGTCGGGGCTGCGGGGCGGGATGGGGAGGCTGCGGGAGGGCCGGGCACCGCGGGCCTGCTCTGCCTTGCCCGCCGGGCAGGAGCCGTCTGTTCTGCCAGGCGTAGCTGGATGAATCACGGCTTAGGGATGCTGTGGTAAAGCGTTTAGCCTAATCAGGGAAAACAAAAGTCGCTTCTCACACGGCAAGTCTAAGTCTGCAAGTTGCACAAAACCGTGTCTCTTAGTCTGTGTTTCTTCAGGATAAAAAAGAGTCAAGTGATCGCATCCAACAAGCTCAGAAGACCTACATAGCTATGCAGTTACTTAAGGGTTTAAATGCTAGTAGTAGACACGAGACGGATACCAATGCCCTTCAGTTTGTTAACAGCCCGTAGCCTGAAACCCACTAGGATTCTCAGCCCGGACCTGGCTTTTGCCATCTAGCCTGTGGGAAATCTCAGCTGATGTTCAAAGAGCACAGCTACAGACATCTTTAAACATACGTTCATACATCTTGCATAAAGGCTTGAATAAGTACACATCTCATTACACCCAGTAGCTCTGTGATTACGGCATTTAGCAGGGGGTTATTTTTACATCCTGAACGACCTGATTGGGAGCAGGGAGTTAAATGCAAGACTTCCATGTCTCAGGAGAATGATCTGCATCACATGTGTTCCAGAGCAGGCTTCTGAAACTTTCTTCTTGGAGCTGATCCACTTTTTGGGATATAAATACCAAGTGAAGCTGCACGTTACAACTGTACACTGATGTAAGCATCAATCTAGACAATCTCCCTGCTCTAAAGAATACCAACTTATTTACTTGAGGAATAAGAAGGATTTTGTTTCCGTAGCAAAAATTTGTCCCAGATGCAACTTCTTGGCATTTTCTGTTGGCTCTTAGGTGTAACCTAGACAGTTATCTAGTTCAACATCTGACTGGCTTTTAGGAATCCAATTTTTATATGCCTAATCAGCCCTTCTCCCAGTTAAGTATCCTAAATTACACTAGGTAGCGTGCCCTATGAATTAGGTACTACAATACTTAGGTCCATTAATGCATTTAACCAAAAATCCTTATGCTGAATTTAACATCCTTAGCATCCGTTACCCTGCAGTTTGACCTAGACAAGCAAATCTGATTGAATTGGGGCCTACAGGCTTGATTTTGTTGCAGCATCATGTCTTTCAGGGAGTTTTCAGTAATTCTTGTTATCTGACAAGAAGATACTTTATGTGTGTAAGACATCACGTAGGACCTATCAGGGAATTAAAATTACAGCTTGTTTCATTGCAGTTTCTGCAGTATCTGGATCTGTATCTCCATTGGTGCAATGATGCAGGTGCAGGACTCTGCCCTTCTAAATAGTGGTGTTACAGCTCTCACCCAAGCAGTTGGCCAAAATACAGGGTCCTGCAGGCTATTTTAATTAGAAGGAAAAATTAATTGTGGTGTCAACAGTAACATAAGAGGGTGTATAGATGAGCCACTGCTCAGCACACAGAAGAAATCGAATTGTAAGATTGACGTTACTTGCTCACAGTTCTAAGCCACTGAAAAGGCTGGATTTCAGCCAATGCTCATCCTAGAAAGTTCTGCGCTTATGTCTGGGTCACCTTTTTGGTGCTTACTCTGGCTGGTTGTTTTCTGTACCTTCTCTGAGTCTGATTTTCTGCTGCTTCTCAATGCATTTCTTTTCCTTTCTCTCAAACACTTACGCTTCTACAAAATAATATGCACCAAAATCCTTTCTTGACTATGACATGTTCCTTTCTTTGCGTAGTGACTATGATTTCAATAGTCCTACAGCTGCTTTGGCTGTCTGCTTCCATAAAGCAGCTTAATGTCTTTTTACCGCTATCCTAATAAAGTGTGGCAGTTATACCCAAGAATAATGATGTAACTTCCGTGTTTTTCTTTGATTAAAAATAGACCTGGTATAGTGCAAATTCTATAGGACATGCCTTTTAGGCTGAAACCCTGTTACATTCAGATTCCATTAACTGAAATGTTTCCTAATGTTTATTTGGGTCACAATAAGTTCTGTATTTTAGAGAACTGCTAAGCTACTACAACTTACGGAAATCTGTCCAAGCATTTTTTCCCAGTAATATTCTACTAAAATTACTTGCGTGCTCTCCTTTTGAGATGTCCAGAATTTTACGACTGCCACTTTTATCAAAATATTCAAGATGTTGTTTTAAGAAAATCCTTTCCTTTCTAATCTCTTGATAAATATGGATTCAGTCATTGAGACTTAGGGATATATGTAATTTCAAGCATGTGAAGACCTGTGGAAGGTTTTGCATATGTCTGCAGAATCACACATCTCTATACTGTCTAATGTAGCAGTCTATCATTCCGTTTCTCTTTTGTGATCATGCTATTCAGCTTTCAAAAGCAGTCTTCAAAAGCAGACTTATTTCTTTTGTAAAAATTGTTTGACAAGTGCACTAGGAGAAAGTAATCTCATACCAAACCATCTAAGTTTTCCCAGCTGTGCTTAACCCAAGTTCCTGTGTGCCTGTGTATTTTCTTCATGACTTGTGAATAATCTATATTATTTTTGTTCTGTTATGCAGGGAGAGCTAGTGAAGATAGGCACTTTGTTCCTATGGTTACTCTATTTTAACTGACTGCAGTTTTGTATTGCTTCATTGTTAGGCTAAAAAGACTGGTTCCAGACTTGGTTTCTGTCAGAGTTAATTTTGGGGGAAAATCTGAGCAACATAGTTCCATTTTTTCAACCAAGAGATCAATATATTTTCATATTTTAACAAATAGTTCTATTAACAGGGCAAATGCTGAAGCCTGGTATTTTCAAGGCCTACCTTCACACACATTTGTTCCCTCCCATATCCCCTAGATGCCCCTGACCCCTCTCCTCATTGTCCCAAACCCATCTATCCTTCATGTGCCTTCCTTTAATGTTCCGTCTGGGTGAGAAGCAGTACGTACTATGGCTGCTGCAGACGTGTGCTCAGCGAAGAGCTAGTCGTTGCCTCCTAGCTGTTAGGCCAGCCAAACAGGGAGGATAAAGCTGAATTCTCCCTGCCCCTTCCTTCAAAAGAAGCAACAAGAGCACATGTCTCTGCTGCCCTCCTATTGATTTTTGCAGGCAGGCCTTAATATCTCTGTGATCTCTGTTCTTCTGTTAACTTTGATTGAATTGGTTAAATAGGTCAAAATTATTAGGAAGGGACTGATGGACAACAACCATGTTATTGCATGTGCTTAATTTCCTTAGGAAAATAGACTAAAATATTCTTCCTTTTTTTTTGTAACAACAGTTGCAGCTAATGTCTGAGGGATGGTTACATGGGATTTCATTTTTTCTGATTATACAGTATTAAAATAAATAATATGAAGCAACTGCCATTTATTCATTAAGATTTACTACTTCAAACATTACTGTAAATGCAAAAGTAAAAAAACCCAACAGCCACAATATTCAATTCTAATTCAAAATTCAAAGCTCAGGCAGGTAGCTGATTTGCCATTTTCTTGTCAGAATCTGAGCAACTTTTGCTTTCAGAAAATTGAGATTTGAATCAAATGTTGAAGAGTCAGGTCTTCTTTAACCAGAAACTGTTCCATGCCAACAACACATGCTAGGAAGTTAGATACAGTGCTGCACTAACTGCATGGGCCTCAATCTTGCATTTGCTGGTTTCCTAAGGATTAGTCCCATACTTTTTCGCCATATACATTTGCATCGTAATAGATTCTTTAATTACACAATTTCATAGAACTCCTTGCTATATGAAAGTTACAAAATTAAAAAAGAACAAAGTAAAATATGGGTGGAAGAAAGTTATTTAATGTTCAAAGCATTAAAATAACACCCAGGAAAACTGGGTTTTATTCTTGATTCCATCAAAGGCTGCTTCTGTGTTGCTGAAAAAGACCTTTATTTTTATAAGCCGCAAAGAAATTAAATGACATTTGCATAGAGAATTCTAATTTCAGCATTTAACCAACTTTTGAGTGCTTGGTGTTGTAGCCTTAATGCTTTTATAACATGGCTTTAAAATGAATTCTGTTTGAGTTCTGACAGATTTGTCATGTTGTTATCTCAGTGCTTCAGGGTTTACTTAAGGAAGACAAAACAGCAGCAACTGAAACTACCTAAACAGTAGATCTCAGAAGACTGACATAAGTAGAAAGATGTGGTAATATGTGTCTAGTTTTCTTTAACATATGGAATTATGCATGTAAAATCTATGTTATCATAATGAAATGTAAAGCCAGCTAGGGATGTCTGACTGTGCAAAGCTTCATGCTTTCTTAAAACTGTTCCTCAGGCTGTCTTGTTTCCTACTTTCTTATGTCTTACTGGAAGGCCAAGTGATCACAAGATCTTTAGGTCATTAAAAAAAAGTGATTCATACTAGAAATAGGATCGATTGTCACTTAGAAGGAATATTTTTGTGGTGGAAAGCTACTTAAGAGGCAGAGAACAATTATCGATCTCATAAAATGTAGTGGTACTTTTGAACTGTAGGTGGCAGCAATAATTGTATGGACCAAGGACAATACGTACGCCTCTTTTTTTTCTAAAAGTTTATGGTTCTTGAAGTATGTATTAGGGACTGTAGTAACTGTCAGAGTCATTGCTGTCAGAAGGAATTCTGAAGGGACTTAAACTGTTGAACAAGAATATATTTGTTATAGCAAAAGTCAACAATTCCACTACTAACACGTCAATTATAATTTATAATAAAAGCTCAGCTGCATAAGAAGGCTGAGAGAATGAGCATGGGAAAGCCTGGATATATGGAATGTTTACAAGGCCCCAGAATAATTGTTTAACCTTATCATAAATTACTTTATATGCTGTTTGTTACAAAATTAGTAGGTTAAGTTTATAACCACTACAATTTGATATTTTAAATTGGTCCTCATCTTAATACTCCCTCGTGACTGGAGCAAGGGATACTGTCTTTACATTTTGTACCTTAAATCATGATTTACACTTTCCCAGAATAAATGCATAATTATGCACTTTTTAGCTGAGATTATATGTACAAAGCAAGAATTACACCTATGCAAACTTAGCGACACAGGACATTTCGTCTTCCACAGAGTTACAAGTGTTTCTTTCCAGTGTCTGGTTCTGCTCTTTGCTTGTAAGAGCACTGCAAGATGACTGCAGTACCTGTTTGCTGAAACGTGTGCCGTCTTTGTCTAGCACAGGACCGAAAAAACAGTACACACAGTTATTTGGTTTGGAGAATGACAGTAGAATCTCATGCCCATCAGAACCCCCTTAAATCAGGAATAGTTACATTAAAATGTTAGCTTTAGAGCAAGAACAACAGGTATGGTGGCAGCTATAAATTTTATTATCTATAGCTAAGAGCTTTTTTCCATTCCTATGCATAAGTTTCAATAGATCCTAATTCAGAAGGAGAAGAAACTTGGAGAAAAAGATCTTCCAGAGAGCAGGAGGTTCGACTAAAAAGCCCCCAGACAAACAAAACCCTAGACTTCCCATGAAGACGTTAAAAATTTATAGTGATAGTAAAGTTACATCTCTAGAAAAATAACTTAATAGAGCCTCAGCATCAAGAAGTGTGGAAATAAACCTGATACTTTTTTCCCTGTATATATTCAAGTTCTAAGAATTGGATTCAGTATAACAGTAAAGGTTGTGGGTTTAGTAAATGTAACAGCTAAACACTGTTGCATATTTACTAGTAGGTATGCGTATGTATGGAGCACTTACATACCATGTTTTGTGTGCGTGGTTGGTTTGGTGACAAAACTGTCCTCCAAGCCACCTTCAAAATAGTACAACTAAAGTCTCTAAAATCTTAAATTAAATCTAAATTAATTAAAACTAGGAAGCTATATACTATTGGAAATTATATCACAAAGCATGTATTTCACTAACTCATTCTTGATGCAAAAGTATTTATTTTTCAAATTACTGAACACAGATTCTATTTCAGAGTTGAGTTAGATAATTAGGACATGACAGAAAAGTTGATAGTAGGAAATAAATTTTGGATTCATTTTAAATAGACACACAGAAGACAAGTTCTAGTCCTGGATTTTAAGCAGGTAAGCAGGTGCTGAGGGAAGTAGTTCCTGCAGTCACCTGTACTGGAAAGATCACATATTTTTCTATAAAGAAGATTGTTATATAAGAAATACATATTTTATATAAAGAAGACAGCTTTGGGATCACAGTGATGTGGTAAAGGCAAGAAGAAAAATTTTTGGAAAGGCCTTCATACTTCAGGAACACTTCCGAAGCAGCTACTTCTTAGTAAGTACAGTTCCTAGAGAGAAAGAAACCTTCAAATAAAGGTTTACCTTAGAAATCAGGGGATTCAGGAAAAGAGTGAGAGCAATGTGATGCGGAGATCACTTAGACTTTCAGATTTAGTTATAAATGGAATTTTAGTTGTTTAAGGCGTTGAGAAAGTAGGTTTACTAAGCAGCGAGGGCTGGAATCAGGGTAAACTAGGTTAAAAAAACCAAATCATTAAACATTTCTATTGAGGATACTGAGCATGCAATAAGATGAACCATCCAACTTTTAAGGGCACAGAAATGGGAAGAATTGAAGAATCTTGCAGAACTTCTGCTTAAATCGGTGCAGAAAAGAATGTGATAAACCTGGATCTGGAAAGAATTTGCAGTGAGGACTTTTAGTTAATTATTAAGTTTGAATTATGGCTCAAAACTAGCTCATATACCACACAGCCAAGTTACCTTGGATCTGACCAGTATGAAAGGAGCAGCGTGAGAAAGAGCTGTAAGAAGCCTTGGCGGAGGGTTTGCCATCTTAGCTTAGGAGCTGCCTTTAAGCCTAGGCCCTTGGCTTTGATCCTTGCCTGAGCTGTTCTGTAGCTGTGCCTGAGTTCAGCCTTGTACTTTGCTGATCCCAGCCTTGCCGTGCTGATCTGACTTCTTGGCTTGTCTTTGGACCTTCCTCATTATTACAGATTTGTGTGGCAATCATTGAGCTGTTGGCTGAAACATTACTGGACCAACTCTCCTCTTCTTGTTCAGGTACCGTGGGATTATGACCCTTGCCAGTATGCTCTCTGCCCCTGCCTGCCTTGTTTTCACCCTTGGCTCCTGGCTCACCCTCCCTTGTGGAGCAACTTGCTCTTTTACACTCCAACAGTCTGGTCCCTCCTTGAAAGAAGTGTCCAGGTAGAACACCTCATATTCTGGAAAATTGCTTACAAAACTTGTAAGCCTTCTTTCCTTCTGATGGTCAAGGAAAACTTTGAAGAATTTTATTATTATACTTTTTCTTGTCACCTTTGTAATTCTGCTCTGCTGCAATATCTGTGAAGAAATATTTAAAGTCAGCTGTTCAGAATTCAATACACGCTGGACTATACTATGAGTCTGCTACATGCCTAGAAGTTTCAAATTTCATCATGAAGCATGTTTCAACAAAGGTTTTAGAAGTCATAGGAATTTAAAAAATCTGCAAATTCAGGGTCCACATTTTTCAGGACAGGAGATTATTAGCATTTAAAACAGATGTCCATGAAGTTGATTCTTCCTAGTAATTAAAACATAGGATATAGTCTTTACTTTGGCACTCTATACTGTAAGAAAAAGGCAAGAAATTAGTTTAAGTCTGTCCATATGTTCTGAGTAGACCCTTTAATACATGGTTGATAGATATTTTTTTTTTCATATTTCAGACAGTACTTTCATTTTATGAGAGAGATACTGTTAAGGAAAAAACAAGGTACTAAAATTATGGAGTACTTTCAGGTAATCACAGATTAAGGCTTCACAGCTATCCATGATGAACACTCTGCTTAGGCACAGTTTAATGTTCTTTTCCTGCTGTGTCAGACAGATCAAAAGATCTATTTCTTGTGAAAAAACAGGAGGGCTCTGAATCCCAGCTTCCTCTCCACAAAAGAATGCTGAAAAAAGAATAGTAGCTGTAGGATGATTCTGATTAAAGCTGACTATGAGTAGGTACTTGGAGAAATTTTGTCAAGAGCTGTAGAAGTACTTGATTAATCATATACAAATTATCTGTAGGCTACAGTAACCAGGCATAGTGAATTAGAGGGAAAGTCAGTTTTCATTTCTTTCAAAGAGATGCTTACTGCCGTACTGAGGCAAATCTCCTGAAGTAACTTGGCTGTTCATACTGAAATCCAGCTTTGCAGTCAGCTGAGCTGAGGGTATTCTTAGCCAATTAATATGCATGTCAGTATAATGCAGCTGCTCTACATTATGAAAGTAGGACAGACTAGAGTTACTAGAAGTCAACAGGTTATTTCGTAATCGGAGTGGTGCTGGTTAATACTTGCCACAAGATATTTCTGCCTTTTTTCTCTTGTCATTGACAAAACAAAACAAGAGAGAGGAAAAACCCTCCAGAATGGCTCTTTCAGCTGGGTGGGAGTCACATTGACTCCCATGATTGACAAAACTGTTTCAGACGCTGACAGTCCAGGGTATCTGCATCTCCACTTTATTTGGATTAGATATGTCTGGAATAGTGAAAGTGCCTTTACTTTGTCAAATTCAAGTTACTTTTTAAATGTCTAGTGTTTAAAATAAAAGCAGCAACTTCACTCTAACCAGAAAAGTTCTTTATTATAAAATAAAACTACAAAAACCTGATGACAGAATGCATTTTCTGTGTCTTGTTCTTGCTGTCCTTCACAGTAATCTACAAAACTAAGTTGCAGGAAGGGGCAGTAAAGGATTGGGATAGGAAAAGAAGGAATTTTTCAGCTTTTCTTCCTCAGGGCATAGTTGCTCTTTCTAATGACTTATCTAAAATTGTATTTCCTCAGTCCATTTGTTCAAAATAAAATATCCCTCTCACCTGTAGTTCTGTAGAACTGTTCCAAGTTTGTTTCATCTGACAGAAATACAGTTCTGAATTTATAGTAAATATAACCATGATGACTTGGCTTCCTTCTCCTTAGTTATCCGAGACAGAAAATTACAGTGGGCCATTCTTTTCTCTAGAAGCCTCTGCATTCACATTCCTATTATATTCTTTAATTTGCATGTTATTTCCATCTTGATTGACTTCCCTGCATATCACTGCTTTTTTAAGTGTCATTATAGGTCATATGAGAAGTATTTCCAACTCTGCTTTGTAGTTTTGTAGAATTCATTCATGAAATAATACTGATACATTGGCATTCGAAGTACCTTTCTAAACTGCTTTCTGCTCATCTGTTTTCAGTTTTGGAACTAGAGCCATAATACCTAGCACTTAAAAGCCAGAATTACTGACCAGTCAGTGCAAACCAGACCTCTTTCAGAAGCATATCTAAATATGTCAGGAGATTTCTTTGGCCCCAAATGTACAACTTCAGGATATATCAGTACAAAATACACATTCATAGTTTATGGCTTCACCTGCGTAATTAGGATCTTCAGCTACAAACATGTATTTTCATTGTCAAGTAGTCCAGACTTTAACAAAAGCATGAACTGTGTCTTACTATATTCACTAATGTAAATGTTGGCTTTATAAGACATTCTCTGGGTTGGTGAATGAGATGCTCAGCATCTAGATTTGCCTGATACGTGGTATAACTCTATTCTACATAGATAGTACTCTTAAAGAGATCATTAGGAAAACAAACCGAGAAATTACCACACAATGTAATGCAGAGTCCTTCTTGTAAATGTTAATGCTAGCATTACAAGGACAGCTTAGTTAATGTTGTACTAGTAGCATCTGGGAATGATGCAAAGACATTAGGTATGCAACTAGTGTTTCAGGGCATGTACTATTAGCATCTCAAACAAGGCACTTACAAAGAGTGTAATTGGATAGCTGATGAATTGAGAACGCCTCTTCACAATTTCTTTGATTTGCCTTTCTTCCAAATATTCTCTTTGGTCTTCCTTTGGATTTAGGATAATCTTTGTTCTACAGCCATGGGGTTTCCCTTGAATGAAATCTGAGAGTTTTAATGGCAGTACAAATGGCAAAATAGCAAGCTTTTTCTGAAATTATGAGTAATATAATTGTAATAAGAAATTCTTAATCATCATTGACTACCTGATAACGATGAACTGGTGCTTTATACCCATTCTGTGCTCCAACAAATGCAACAGCTACAGCAATTATACCATTTCAATGTAAATTTCCCCCAACTTTCAAAACCCTGATGAAGCACAGCAGTACACAGCAACATATGAACTGCAATGAGGAGTTTATAACACAGAAATTCATTAAGTTTGACCTTTTTCTTTAAATATTATACATACTAAAAATGAAATGCAGCAGAGGTGCTGTATTGTGTGATACCATCTTCGTTCTCTTGCTATACAAAGTTCAGTCAATGGTTATTATCCAGCCAGGGCAAATTTGCTGCTAAAGATACTATTATATCAGACTGTGCACCGATGCTACTGCTGCTGCTCTGCAGTATGTTCACTTGACATTAGCCAGCCACAAGACAGAGAACAGTGAATTCCATTCATGAACATTTATCCTTATCAACGACAGCAAGAGAGCCTTGAACTGAAGGTGACATATATACTGCCTTGCTTTGTGAGCACGGTCACATTTGCAGTCAGGTAGACAGAGAAGAAGCTGACTCCAAACTGACCAAACCTGGAGACACCAGCACGAGCAATGTTTCTATTAAAGCTCTGCTACTGGACCTCACAGTAGTAATGGGGTCAGCTTTGGCCATCCTGTGCCTGAATCCATGATGGTCAGAGTGCAGTTGTGCTTGTCGGGTCAGTCATTCCCAGGATTCAGCTTGTTTGGCTCAGTCATGGCCTCTAGTCTGATTTTGTCCAGAGACCACAACAGAAGGCTTGAGCATTCTGAGGATACACTTAAGAATTTAGGCAGTGTTTTACTGGCTGAGTGACATTAATAGCTAGATTACTTGCAACCAATGAATTGCACACTGGCTCCCTCAGAAAGGTTTTCTTGCTGGAACAGAAAGTATTGATGAGCAACTATTTCAGCCTGGATGGTAAGAGTATTCTCCTCTTCATCCATGGGCTGATCTTAATTTTGCACAGATTCAGTGTTAATAAGGATAAATAGAGCTGAAACCTTACTGCACTTATATTTATACACACACACTTGACTGTGGCATATGGCTTTTTAAACTGAGTGAAAAAATACAAATAATTTTGGATATATGTCTTGAGAGCGAAGGACAGAGAAATATAATTATTGTTTCACATGTATCGTTAATAGTACAGTGCATATTTTGGATTTTCACTTCTCTCCCATTTCTAATTTCTTGCTTAAGATGAAGATAGCATAGGGTGAATAATTGTTTAATCAATAGGAATTTAGTAGGCTTTTTAATGTAGTCACGTTAGATTGTATTATAAAACAAGAAAAGTCATCACAAGATTTGATTTATTATCACTAATTAATTTCCCATTTACATTCTGGAACATCCCAGAGTTTAAATTTTACAGTTATAACAAAATAACAAAAGACTGGAGATTCTCATTCTCCCTGCATAGGAAGGCTCTGAGGTAATTATTTAATTTTAAGAATAAGCTTGGAATTTCTCTGGGAGAATGAGAGATATTGGCTTAGTTGGTATAATGATGAAACTAATATGGGCTTGCTCATAATCCATTCAAGTCAGAATAATACTGCAAGGAAACACATTTTATTGAAGGGACATGTTATAGTGTAAAGTCCCTCCTGTTGATCATTTAATGGTAATCAAACCTGAAACCATCTAAAGATGTAGAGTTCCCGTTTAAGATACACTCCTATTTAATGTTCCTGTTTAAGTTATGCTTAAACAGTCCCCTTTATTCACCCACCTGTTTTGAATAAAGACCATGAAAGCCTCGAGTCTTGCTACTAGCTGGTTTTATTTTGCTCAAAGTTCTTTCCTGTCACAGCTGTGGGAAGAAAAGAAGACAAGAAACAGAATAAATTATAATTTAGACTGACTATAAAGATTATGACAAGATTATGTTTGAATTTTCAAAAGGGAAGTGATGGACAGAAACATATTGTAGCCACATTTCAGCTTACCTTATCAGAGCAACTAATCTTCATCAGCTAAGTCTGGCAGTAAAAGAACCTGTCACCAGTCATCTTTCTGCAGAATTTACTCTAAGTAACCTGCAAACCACACTTTTTAAAAAAATCAGCCCATCACTTGGTTTAGACATGCAGCAGGAGGAGAGTTGAGAGAAAATGAACAAGACTCCTTAGGCATGGAGCAAGTCAAGACAGGCGCTGATAGTGCATTATTCTGACATACCATTTATCAAAGGCTGACTGGGTTTGCTAACCCATATATTACAGGCAAGCAGCCTCCTCATTTGTTGTTTGGAAACTCTGATCCTTATCCTGCACTTCAAAAGAGCTTTATCATCATTTATTCTTACAGAAGGTAAGTAAAATGCTACCTACTCAAAATAGTGTTGATTTATATTGATATTACACAACTATAAATGATAATGTTAAGGGTAAACTTAGAGACTCACAGCGTGAGGCTGGAAGGAACTTCCGGAGGTCATCTCATCCAACCACTCTGCTGAAGCAGGGTCACCTACAGCAGGTTGCCCATGACTGTGTCCGCTAACAGCTGCTCTAAAATGAACTCATTGATGAGTGACATCCTTTTGCAGTTACACAAAGTGGACCACAGCCCTCTTTCAGAAAGAATCTTAAACCTAAACTTTCTACAGGAGCAGCTGATTCCGCCCCATCACACTTGGCCTCAGCTTAAAGAGCACTGAAGAACAGAAATGGAAGATATCTCTATTTGTGAATGGGGGGGTGGCTAAAGTGCATTAATGGACTGGTCATGTTTCTGAATACAAATGAAGATCGTAGCAGCCTAACTTGTAAGATTAATCCATTAAAGCAAAAGACAAGCTTAGAAACTATGTTAATAATATACTAATGAGGATTCCTCCTTGGTGCTTGTGCTATTGCTACAGTGGGCAAAGGGAGGAATATGGGTCTCTGTGTATGCCCTACTACCCATCTAAGAGCTGGGACATGAGAGTTCAGCATGAAGTCTGTTTAGTTTGCAATGCTGTTAGAATTCACCAGATGGGGCTAATACAGCAAATATAAATATTCTCTATAGAAGTCATACTGAACAAATATATATAGATAAGTATAGAGCAATATATATTTGTGTATGTGGCACAGGAGTTTTAACCTTCTGAAAGTCTTTTTTTTTTTTTTTTTTTTACTCCCTCAATGAGTCCATTATTTATAATAGATACTTTGTTTCAATGATTTTCTATGAATTATACGTTTAACTATTCAAGCATTCACTACCACCTCAGAAACAAATAGCTGTCTCAGGAAATCTACAGTAGGCTACATCAGGCTTCCTTATTTTATTATTTTTTTTTAATCTCTAAAAATCTATAAACCCACATATATAAAAATGGAAGGGTATGTGTTATCTTCAATCCCTAGATATTATGCTTTTTTCTATGTTTAACTAAAATTACAAATAAAAGTTGTAAAATTAGTTTAAGCTTACAAATGTGTACAGCTTTCCCTTTTCATATGGTACACTGATACAGAGATTGATACTAAGTCCATCTCCCAGATTTAGTTTCATGTGGAGAATCTGAAAATATTTAGACGTCACAGTAAAGTTTTAGTTAGCTGATTCAAAAAAAAAAGGAAATCCCTGCATGCCAGTATATCTATCAAGTGTCCTCATCTGTGTCAAATCACTGAATAGGGAAGTTACTATTTGAAAATTGGAAGCAATTGCCTGTGAAAGATGTCAGACTGACACTCTCTAAATTCTACCATGCCTTTAATAAGCAATTCTATCATTATTACTATCAAAGGGGATGAAAATACATTAAGATTTAGTATGTATCCACCCTATATTTGGTTTTAGCACGTTACAGCTACTTATGAAAATAAAAATCACAGTGAACAAATAGACATCAGATGGCATTTAACTCAACCGACTGAACTGCTATTGGGAAATGACATAGTGTTAGACCTAGCACTTAGTCACAGAAAGATGGAGGCAAAAGACAAGAAATGTCACACTAATGTGCATACTTGATTAAATGATTACTGATAAGTATATGTTGCATAAGAATGTAATATTGTATGAGCTGGATAAGTCTGATAGTTACAGGTAAACCAGAAAAGCAGGGACCGAAGAGCCTACTCTACATAGGTAATCTTCAAACCACGCTTTTCTTTAGTAATCCCATCACTTGCTTTATATATGCAGCAGGAGAAAGAGAGTAGAGAGAAACTGAACAAGTCTCATTAGGCATGGAGGAAGTAAGACTTTCAGCTGGACAGGCACTTAGACTGCTGAAAGCCTGAGAGCTGATAGTTTTTTATGATTAATTAAATTTTGTGTGTGATGAAATTGTAAGGTAGATATGATAATGATGTAAGACTGTATGCATCATAGCAATAAATCCCCATTCTCCTCAGCCAACCTCTCTTTGTCTTGTAGATGACAAAATCCCCATTATAAGAAAAATGATCCCACTTTGATGGAAAAATTGTATTGGGAAGTTTTATCTAAACAGTTACACAGTTCCACTCACCAATCTTCCAGTTCCTAGATATCAGTAAGTTCTGGACACCAGATGGATGGTGAAGACTTGTGAATTTAACTTATGCCCTTCCTGACTTGCAAACGAAAGTCATGAGCATGACCATAATAATAACCATAATGAAGCCAGCTCATAATTCAGAGAAATAAGCTCTCCTTTCTTTAAATGTGCAATCATTCAGCTAGCACAGAACGAACAGCCTGTGCTATGCAGTATCCAAAGCTCCTGTGTTTCAGTGAGCTCACAGAAAAACTCATAAAAAGTCCCATTAGAAAATCATCTATCTAAAACTTCCATGCTTCATCTAAAACAATTTGGAGACAGTCATTCAGGCCATGGAACTGAAATTACACTTATGACACTGATGGAGAATCTCCTCCTATGACTGGAGAGAAAGCAGATAGCCATTCTTCTTCTGAAGCTCTCTGCAACATGCTTGAGATAATATTGCCTCATATGAGAAAGGTGATAAAGGAATGCAAAATGTACTGGCAAGTTTTCAGTCCCTCTTTGAGAAATACACCAAAGCAACAGAGAAAGATCTCACTATCAGTTAGGTAGATGACCTGGTGGAGACTGAGGAACTTGGGATAAATTTAAGACATCCATGCATATACATGCAAAATGTTCAGAGGCTCTTGATTCTGGTCACCTTTTACAACTTACTCACTTCTTTGTTTTAGGCTGGTAATGCTTCCTTTTCCTTGGCTGTTAAAGCCCATTCTTTCCAAGGACACCTTTCTCAGCTTTCCTTATTTCCTGTTCTGCTTAGAAAGTCTTAAATCACACAATGGCAGCCACTTTTCTTGCATGGGTGACTGTGAACCAACTGTTGCTCACACCAACTACAGGTTGCTTGGCTGACCTGCAACACCTGTCAATAACCATGTATTATAACACAATACCCACAAGCTTCCCAGTGAAAACCAGTTGAATGAAATAGCTGATTTTGATGGAAGAGAAAATAATTTTGAAGCATTTACATACTGAATCTTTTGTTGTTTATGTTACAAACACAGAAGAGTCTACTGCAGACTTGCAGGAGTGGTCTTGGCCTTCTTGATGGCAGTACATTCTCACACTGCAGCACTGACAAGCATCACTGTCTACAAATTCCAGTTTTGTAAGAAACACAGTTGTTGCTGCTGGCCAACAATCAGACCTTACTTATTCATAGGTTTGTCATTCCTCAGCTGGATTACAGCAAAATTGTATGCATGGATAAGATGTCTCCCATATTTAGGGAGTTTGGAGAAGCACATAATGCTGTAGCACATCTTAGAAACACAAGCTATTTGTAGGCATATCAAACTAATCTCTCTGGCTTTCCATAAAATTTAAATTAAATTCATTATCTCAGTCTTATCTTCAGAGAACATAATTTCCAGGACAGCTACAGCCTCAAGATAAGAACTGTCGCTGACAAGAACAGTGCTCTTCACTATGGAGGTAAGGTAATCTGTTCAGGAGACAACTTAGAGAGACCTGACTGCAAACAGAAAAATGAAATCTTCCAAAGACACAACAGAGTTCACTGTCATCCAATCCCAACTGCAAAGGAGATTTCTTTTACCATGCCTTCTTCAATCCAAATGTTTGTTTTTAGAAATATCTATTTATTTTTAAGTAATAACCTTCCCCAACTATGAAAACAAAATGTTTCACATGCTCTTACTCTGGAGAAGGGATGAGAATACAAACAACATGCAATGTATTCTACCATAGCAGAAACTTACTTGATAACACCCTTTCACTTTGTAATACATATCATAATGCATGATCTCATGTATTTAGTGTTAAATGTATGTAGTGGTTGAGAAGACATTCTTAATGCAAATAAGAAGCTATGAAACTATGCCATAAATGATATTTTCTCAGGATGAAAGCAAGTTAGATGTACTTTAAAGTCCATGTAAGTAATTGGAAACATATTTCCAACACTGTAATTCTTTTTCTTCATATTAAATGGAACTTGCATGCCATTCTTCTCACTAGCGTCAACCTTTTGATGAGTTCAGATGTGTCACTTATGTATCTCTGTATGCCTCTCTCTGTTACTAATTCACACACATTCATAATTTGTTAAAATTTGACACATTGCAGAGCTTTTGAGTCTTTTGACTCTTAAGCCAGTCACACACTAAATGCCTAAATTAGTTTTGGCATCAGAAGTCGAAGCAAGACTTGACAGACCTACTATAGTTAACAGACACTGCAGAGATGGTCTCCTGATTCCTGCATCATAATCAGCAGGCACTGCACACTAGAATACATACTATTTGCATGATGGAACATGGGTGTAGTCACCATCCTCTTTTTTTTTTTTTTCTCAGAAGAGCTGGTAAAAGCATCACTAATATCAGTTGTTGCATTTTAGAGAAGTAACAGATGGCCTTCAAATTCAAGCAGAGAAAAGTTTTATTGTTAACTGTACTTGTATTGCATAAGTTTTAAGGCTGAGATTTCCTCATGGCCAGCAAAAGCTCTATTAATACTACATCCTGAAAAGTTGCAGGACCAATTTATGCTCTGCATAAATCAATCTCAAAGGACCGCACTATTTTATTAATGTTAGTGAATTTTGCTTGTATCTGTTTTCCAATTTGCCAAAACATTTGTGAGAAGGCACGATACTGCAGTGATTCTGACTGACTTCTATTTATTGGTTGTGCGGTGCATACAAAACAACACATCTACGGGTGTACTCATGGGATCATTTCAGAACTATCATCTTTGGTTCGCTTGAAACAGAAGAATTTACAAGTGGTACAGAGAATTTTTTCATAGGGCTTATCTCTGTAATCTCTTTTTTCCCATTCTTTAACCAAGTATTTGATGAGTATTGTTGATGGAGCTGTACAATAGTGTTCTTGTGACTTGCAGCTGTGTTTTTCAAATGAATATTTGTCTTGGATTCTCTGTGGAATCTCTCAGCAGCTTTTATTGATGTTTCTTGGTAAATGTTAAACACTACATCAATTCTTTTGACTTTCTGCACCATCATGTACTGCTGATAACCAGGTACTTGTTAACTTTGTTTATTCTTTGGATGACACTCATTCCATCAGTGACAGATGGCCTGCTGTGGTTCCAGTATGATTTGCATTCCACATGGTCCCTCTACCAAAGTTGCCTGCTTTGTTCTTCAAAGTGATCTATCCAACGTTGTCCGTGTGTAATAAATAAGACATAATAAATGCCTGCTTGGAGCAACACTTTTAAAAAAAATTTTTTTTTGTTAAATCCTTGTCTGTTTTGAATATTATTACTTAGAGATCCTTGCATTTCCTGTTCTCCTTTTGGTGACTGAAAACATTCTGATCTTCTCTCTGGAAGTCCATTCACGAAATTTCCGCATAAAAGAACCACTCTCGAGACGATTCTTAAAATAATTGCAGGTCTGCTCACCTACTTTATGTGCTTTTAGGAGGTCATCAATACCATTTGGCAGGACTGGCTAAGAAGCTAACAAGATCTATTGGTCATTATTGATTGGCTTTATCTTAAGAATTTCCAACAAGGCTTCAATACCTGGCCTTCTGGAAGTTCGATTATCTGTACTTGTTGAGACACTCAGATACATAGTCTATTCTGCATGAGTTAACCTGGAGGTCTGTGGCTGTTTCCTGTCTCTCAGCTACCTTGTACTAATATTTTGATGGTCAGCAGCAAGATAGTATTTAGCTGCAAACTAAATCTCTTTGAACTAAATTGATTGGAAACTAAATCCCTTTAACCCCTTGGAGTCTGAGTGGACTTCTGTGGTTGAGGTGATCTAGTGGAAAGAAAGGGAGGTCCCGCTTCCCTCCAGCTCTGCTGTGCATTCCTGTCCCCTCCCTTATGTAGTCAGTGTTTTTCATTTAACCCCCCATTCATTTCGCATTTGCAGGAAGTTTAATTCTCTATCCATTTATCTTTCAGAAATGACTCATCGTGAGGCCAGATGAGCACGGCTGCTGGTAAAGGAAGCAGCAGCAGCAGATAGTCACAGTCAAGAAAGAAGAGAGCAGGACAACCCCTTTGGTAGCAGCCACATTAGAGCGACACAGCTACAGCATGAAACCATACCTTGAAAGTGTGGGTTTTATTGTTAATGTAAGATGATCTAACTCTGCGCTGCTTATCTTCCCCCAGTTGCACATTCCCAACTCCTTCCTTATTTTGGCTCTAGGAATTCTGCGATGAGTTGGATCAGCCTGGTTGCTGATCAACAGTTTACTTACCTGAGAACCCATCATTTCTTTGTGCGTGTTAGTTTTCAAGTGGATCTGACTCACCCTTTGGTTGCATGATTACTAGAACTGATGCAAGGGAGGTAATGGAAATATGTACCTGAAGATAGAGGAGAGGTCAAAGCCCTTTTTTACAGTTGGAGATCAGTCTTAGATTAGCTTGAGTCAATCATAAGGCTGTAGTTAGACAAACTCTTTAAGCTGAAACCTCTGCCAAAAGAAACAGTCCTGCCTCCCTGCCCAGTGAAAACAATCCTTTCCAACCCTATGCCACTTCCTTCTGACATTGATCTGGTTCACTGTGCAACACAGCTGGTTGTGTAGTTGCACGACGATCGGAACAATGAAGTGAGTTATCTGACAACCAGTTTTTCAGGTTAACGTTTCAGGTCAACTCCCCAGCCTGGCTGTGCCTGCGGCTGGCAGTTCAGAGGCTGCCGCAGAGCGGGAGGGATGGTGGCACAGTCTCCTTCAGGGGCAGCGTGGCCTTGACATGAAGCCTCAAAGTAGAGCTGTATTTGCTGTCTCTGACCTGACTTACCCACGGGACTCTTCCAGCAGGGTTCAGCAACCCCATCCGACCAGGCTTTCAGGAGCTGGCCGGCGCGCTGGCAGCAGCCTGGGGACAACGCTGGCCGGGGCCAAGGCAAACGAGCCCAGGAACGCAGCCAGGGTGGCGGCACCCCGTTCTGGCTGCCCCGTGGCGGAGGCTCTCACCCGGGAGCCATTACCCCTACAAAACGGCGCTGCCCCAGCGCGCACTGACTGACACCCCTCCGACCCCAGCTCGGCACCTCAGGCGGTGGCGGTTACCATCGCGCCCCACGCGCTGCCAGAGGCAGACGCCCCACGTCCTGAGGCGACGGGTCCCTGCGGGCCCGAAAAGCCTTCTCCTCACACCCACCAGCGGGAGCCCGACCCCCCCTATCCCCCCCGTCCCCCACAACACTCGCCCACCGGCACCGCCGCCATCTTGAGCGACCCCCCCCTCCCCTTCGCCCCGCGGCGGGCGGCCCCCGCCCCCCACCCCCGGCGCCCCGCCCCCCCCGCAGACCCCGCCCCTTCCCCGCGAGGGCCCACCCAAGGGCGGGCAGCCCGGCGCGTGCGCAGACGCGCAGTAAACAGGCGCCGCCGCTCCTCCCCCTTACGCCGTTTGCGTGGCCGCCTCCGCGCAGGGCCGCGCGAGCGCCGGCGGCGGCGGCGGTTGCGCAGTGGCGCTACATCCGGGCACTGGGGCAGGATGAATGCTCCTTTCCAAGATGGCGGCGGAGGGAGGAGGGAAGGAGATGAACGAGATTAAGACCCAGTTCACCACCCGGGAGGGGCTGTACAAGCTGCTGAGCCACTCGGAGTACAGCCGGCCTAACCGGGTGCCCTTCAACTCGCAGGGCTCCAACCCGGTCCGCGTTTCCTTCGTCAACGTCAACGACCAGAGCGGCAACGGGGACCGGCTCTGCTTCAATGTGGGCCGGGAGCTCTACTTCTACATCTACAAGGGGGTCCGCAAGGTACCGGGGCTCGGCCGCTGGGCTGGGGGGGCGAGTGGCGGGGGCTCCGCGCCGCCCGCCCGCCGAGGGTCCGCTGGCTGCCGGTGGAGTGTGGGAGCCCCGCCGCGGGGGGCTGCGCCGTGGGCGGGGGGCAGAGGCCGCCCCGCCGGGCCGCCTCTCCTTCGGCCCCCCACCGGCGGCCTTGGGTCTGGCAGCTTCTCGGTTGCGGCCCGGTCGTGGCTGGGACTTCAGCCGCTCTCCCGATTAACTGGCCTGTGGGGTAGCGGTTAGGGGAGGGGGAGCGTAGGCCCGGGCTGGAGGGCTGTGTGAGGGGACCGGCGCTGGCTCAGTACTAGTGGGCTACGTCAAATACGGTGTCGCCGACGGTAGGTGTCTGGGGGTTGGCCCTGTGGAGGGTGGCGATTGCTTGGGCCCTCCTTGGCGTGCAGGAACGAGGATTGGCTTTCCATTGGCAAGGCAACCCTGGGCCTTCTTCACCTGCTGCTTCAGGTCTGAGTTTGCTGGGCACTAATGCCTGCCGTGATTATGGTGGTGTCAAATCCCTCCTTCCAGGATCTTTCTAGCTTTGATTGAATGGCTACAGTATTCATTGTAATTTTAGGCCTTTATCGTGACTTTGAAGCGTGGACTGATTTTAGGATTGTTTCTAAATGGGAGCAGTGCAGTGAGCTGAGGTTTAAATGTCAGATAACTAACACAGGGAAAGTTGCTTTTACAGGAAAGAACCATTGATGCACTTGAGAGAGACTCTTTGCTTGTCATTATTTGATGCAGGACTAACAGTTCATGCGTTTGATCTCTTGGGTCACCGTATTTATGAACAAACCCTTTCTGCTTGTTTTTTAAGGCCCTTGATTTTATGGGATTTAGAGAAGCATTCAGAATTTGTCATGCCAAGTGAACGTGTGTCACCCCTAATATATGTAAACACAGATATAATGATTGTCAGCTTGCTATTTTATGTTTCAAAAAGTGGGTGTTCATTATCTTACATACTTGGGACTCAGCTGCCATAACGTGTATACCTTGAAATCTTCCTGCTCTGAGTCTACCATTCAGCATGGGATGAAGGCACAGAGAACTAGTGACGTATGTAAGGCTGTGCAGGAAGCTTGTAGATGAGCAACGAATTATACCTGAATCTACTATGTCCATATCATTCCTCCTCTGTATAAAATGTAAGCACCAACAGGAGAATAAAGCCTGCGTGGTTATCTGTTGACTGTGACTTAACAGATCTGATATGTCCTGTATAATTACATGGAAAAGTGTGCTTATGGATTTTAGTTTCACCCTTTAATGAATTTTAATGATCTAGTTATGTTTTAAATAATACTTGGGCAATAGTTTCTTTAAGCATGTGATGAGTATTTTGTATCAAACAGTATTTGCTATTTATAAGCAGTTGCTGTCTTTACTATTTACAAGGTATTGCGGGCGGCAATATCTCTGAAAATCTGTATTGTAAATTATTACCATGTTTGGATTCTGATATCTTATGTTTGTTTTTTCCATACAAAGTAACTGCAGAGTTTTTTCACATAGATTACAGAGCAGGCCTTTATGTAGTTTAGTAATGGCACATGTGATTCTTGCAAGTTGTCTTAGTCATCTCTTGCCACACTTCTGAAAAATAAAAATGTAAAGCCTGGAACTTCATTGAAAATAGGGAAGCGAATAACTTTTTCAAATTATAAAAATTACTTTGACCTGAGTACTCTACATTTTTTTTAGATGCTAAAAGCTGCTGGTGATACACAGTAATGAGAAAATTTTAGTTTGTCAGATTGTTAAATACTTTTTTCTCTGAGTAGTGTAAAACATACGCATTGTTAGAACAGAATTCATTTCAATGACCTTTAACAGTGTTAGCAATTTAGAATACACTATATATTCTATGCGTATAATACATTAACTTCAGTAAAGTGAATCTAGAGGAAGAGCTGAAATAGATTGAAACAAACTTAAGGAAAATGCTTTACATGAGAACGGGGAAGATAGTCTGTCTTGAACTTGTAATACTTGCTGCTTTGGAATTTATTTTGAAACTATTCAGTTGGAAGTCATTGTTTTGTCTATGTACAAAGTTGACATAAGAACAGGCTGACAGTCTTTCAACTGATTATTTGAGCTTTTCAGAATCAACAGTTATATCTCGTGGCTATCATAAAAGTGAGAGCGCTGTTGTTACCTAAACTGACACTGTGTAATTCTGCCTAAACTGAACAAACTATCAAACTGCCTGCCTTCCTGTTCTTGGGAGCAGGAGGGTGGGAGAGGGACTTTATCTGTTGACCAAACTATTTGTGATCCTCTGCATATTACAGATGCTGATAACTTCATTTTTTTAACTGTTATTTCATGATTATCCAAGTAACCCTTTAAAAAAATTACCTAATTACTTTAAGACTATAATTTTCATTTTAGCTAAGTAATATTAGAATATGAGTTGAATTTAGTGAAGCTTTGCTATATGTATATATCAGGTAGCTATGATTTTGTCTTTTTTTAAGGTCTGCTTCTTTTCTTGCTAGGAAAATGCTATATTTTTACTAAAATGAGTGAAAGAGCCACCAGGACTTTATTTTAAGTAACCCTGTCTGTTAGATTCTGAGAGAATTCTTGCATTGGTAATCCATTGCAGATCAGTACACATCAAGTAAGAGTCATAGTTAAGCCATGAATGATACTTAAGAGTAAACAATGTGATATTGAGTCAAAGATACCACTTGAAAGGATATTTCTTGAAATCAATGACGCTTTCTTCTTTTAGTTTCCCTTAAATCCTAAATACATTGCATCTGCTATATCTAGTTTGTAAGTCATCTTTTTAAGTAGGCTGCTAATCTATGTGTTCTGTTTAGGATATTTAACCTATATAAAGAAAAAAATGTTTCCAGGGATGTTTCTTTAACCTTGATCCTTCTTCCAAGAAACTTGGTTGAAAAGTTACATCTAGTGTCCAGGACAGTGATGTGGAGATTGGAGTACTAATAGACAATGATAATAGTTTGGTAGAGAGACAAGAGAGAGTTTTGGGCAGCATTTCAAGCTGCCTTTAGAGACTTTTTGAAGGAAAAAGGTATTATCTTCCAACTTTGTTCTTCACAACTTTAAAAAGGAAGCTGAGTTTTTACTGTTTTATGTTTCCATGTTACCATTAAACTTTACCATTACCATGAAACATGTTACCATGTTTTCATGTTTTCTATGTCATAGAAAGCACATTAATTATGAGCCAGTGCATTGTTGTTTTTATAATGAAACTTATGCAGCTCTCTTTGTGTTAATAAGGCAACGCAGGCTTCCAGAAAACTGCTGCTTTCTGATTTGGATCCACTGAAAAAAGAAATGAACCTATAGTTTAGTAAGGAGAAATAAAACTGTGATGGAATGAGATGTGGTTGCTTTACTTATGTAAGTATATAATTATTCTCAACTGCACTGAGTGTCAGTGGGCTTTCCCTTTCAGTCTTCCTTAACTTTGGCTTTAAGGTTAGATGTGTACAGTGATCTCTTGTTAAATAGAAGGGGTAAATTTTCGTGAACACAACTGATCTAGTGACAGCTGAAAATGATGGTCTAGCAGTATTAGTATCCTCTTCGCAGTGCACTCCTATCTCCTTGCTGTCTTTGGCAGTGCTCAACCTCTGGTTGAGCTAGTTCAGCTTGCTAAACCAGCAGCAAAGTACTTGCTGTTTTTCTGGGCAGATTTTCTCTTCATTTGGTGAGTTGAACTGTCTCATCTTGGGGTCGGATATTAGCAGGCACAGTGAGAGCAAAGAAAGGGGTGGTGGTGCGAGGTGGGGAAGGAACAAAGCTACCCCCTTCAATGGCCTGGGCTGTCAGATCAGATCCACTGCCTTACGAGACCTCTCCTGAATAAAGCCTTTACTTTAGCCTTAAGTCAGATTCAGAGTGATCTGTTCTTGGGGGATTGTTGACTTAATTTTGATTAAGAGAGTTAAAGGTGTTAAAGGAAGCCTTTTCTATTATTTTAGGCATTTGCTTCTTCATGGAGTAGGCTTATAAGGTAATAGTTCAAAATTTATTGCTTAAACAGGGATGCATTAATGCTTTGGATGGGTTGCCTTTTCCTGCAGCCCCAAATCAGGAGTGAGGGATGTTACTTGATTCTTGCTTATGAGACAGTCTTGGGCTACTCAAATATGGTTTGTGGCTAGCTTTGCAAAATGACTTATTAGTTGATTCATTAGGCTAGAAAAGGAGAGAGCTATCTCTTCTTCCTTGCCTTAGGAACCATTGACAAAACAAGGCTTTCTAGATTGCTGCTGACATTAACTATCAAATCTGTTTTCCTTTCTACTAGGAAGCTAGTGTATTTTCCTTTAAGGAATTGTGTATATGATAATTTATTATTCTCTGTATGTTGTAAAGGTTTCTGGGCAAGTTAGTCTGCAACTGTCACTGCAATACAGTCATATACAGGTACGTATTAGCCATAGTGTTGCATGGTGCACAGTCTTAGTTTTTATGTAACATATTGGGAGGTTACGAAATTTGAATGTGTAGT
Source organism: Buteo buteo (assembly GCF_964188355.1). Lineage (NCBI taxonomy): Eukaryota > Metazoa > Chordata > Aves > Accipitriformes > Accipitridae > Buteo > Buteo buteo. The sequence continues at coordinate 12,979,829 of NC_134176.1, read as the reverse complement.
TTAGCTTATTACCTTATGTTAAACTTTTTGCATTGTATTTAAATCCTGGCTATCTACTGTCTGTGTTAACGTATGACAGACTTTCCTAACGTTGGTTGTTTCTTTTTTTGGAACTTCTTTCTCAGAAAAAGAGGCTTTGTCTTTAGTTCTACTTTTTACCTGCAGCTACCTAAAGCAGCAGTCTGTCAATAATGAGAATATTATAGTATGTTGTAATGCTGTTGGAGTAGAAACATATGTAGGTGGCAGAGGCATGGAAGGCAGAATCTCTTGACTGTCTTTTTAACCTTATGTTGAGCAAGTGGCTTAGAAGTAATTATATTTGTACTAAGATGAAAGTGATTTCGTATCTCAACTTCTTTTATTAAGAGTTAGCATACTGGCAGTCCCTGGTTATCAGTAAAAATACTGACGATGTGTAGGATTCCTTCCTTTGCAGTTCTCTAAATTACCTTTTTTATGTCTGGCTTGATACTGGAGTCTTTGTTGTCCAGCTGAGAATTGTTATCCTTGGTGGTGACTTTCATTCTATAGACTGTTCCTCTAGGATCTTGTCAAAATGACAGAATGGTAATGGGTGGCATTTGTCACTGTGCTTAATAAATTGCTCTGGGAAGAGTAGTATATGAGAGTTCTGGGTTGGAAGCTGGAATCTGTAGAGAGAAAGATCAAGTTTTCTCAAGAAGTGGTGGGAAGGTGAGTTTGTATTACTGTATACTTAGAGATCACTAAGCTGTGTCAGGCCTTTGAAAAAGGTGTGTGTTTTAATAGCATATATGAGCTGTAAAAATGCTGAGATTTGTAAGGATCTTTGAAGATACTCTTGCTCTGAAGCAAAGGGAAGTATACGTACATCTTCGTGACCAGTTCTTAAACTTGCAGTAACAAGAATTCCACAAAAAAAAAAAAGTTATTCCTAAATAACTTGTTTTGGTGCTCAGTTTTTTTTCCTCCCCCCTGCCCCAATATGTAGCTAAACTTCTTGTTCAACGAAAAAAAAAACCAACCCAAACCCCAGGCTGAATGCTGTTATTTACTGTGGCCATAGAGAACAGTTGACTGTTGCCTTTAGCTTTTACATATTTGAAAACTTGTTAATTTTTCCCCTCATTTTTCCTAAGGTAAATAAATGTAGTTCTTTTAACCTTTCTTCTCAGATCATGACTTCCAAATGTTTGATTGCTCTCCTCTGTATTGGCTTCTGTTAGCTTGCATTTGTGGTACCTAAACTAGATATAGTACTTCCACTCTGCCTTCAGTGCAGAGTAAGTGAGAATTATTGCCTGCTGTGTCTGTCTTCTAATATTCTTACTAACATATTGAATAATATTGACATTTTAAAATCATTCTCATAGTGTTGACTGACTTGGATTGTTTCTTACCATATTGCTGTTTTTCTCCATGTTTTGATTTTCTTGTTGTTTATAAATGCCACGTAGTGTTTTCATTGAATTTTGTTCTATTAAGTTCATTGGAGAGTGTTTTTATTTCCAGTTCTGTGCTGCATACTGCAAAAAATCCTTCCGATCTTGATGTCATTCACAAATTTGATGTGTACTCTCTTCCATTAAGGAAAGTATCTCACAGAACTTAATGCATTGCATTTGCTGCTGACCTTTTTCTCTAGTCCAGTTACTTTTTCAGAAGACAATGAGATTCGTTTGGTGCTTGCTTTTGGCAACTTTACTTTGTGTGCTTTTTTCCCCCCCCTTTGTCTAGGTGCTTACAGTGTGATTTGTTTGTGGTTTTGATACCAAAGAAAGTATGGTATATTACTGGTAATACACATATTATATTACTACTATGACTGTTGAATTCTACTACAAAATGTTCTGCATTTAAAATTTTATTTATACCAGAATGAAACATCACTTTTGTTGTCAAAGAGATGACAGATTGCTGGTGTACCACAATATAGACAGCAGACCTTTTCTCAAAGTTATCTGGTGCCGTCCTGCAACTGGGAAGATACCCTTTTTCTGTGCTGGAGGAATTTGTGTAGTCCACGTTTCTTGGGTGTGCTGGATGTGACACTCTCTAAATCTGTTTTGTTTCTCTTCAAAAGGGTGTTGTAGATTTCTTTTTTTCAAGAATTCTGTTAATTTCCTGATGAGTTTTTTCTTCTCTGTCTTGTAGATGGTAGTTGTTATGTTGGGACTGTATTTGCCAGTCCTGTGGAGGGAGGTCTTGTGGCTAGATCAGTAGTACTTTACCTGTTGATCTCTGCTTGTGAAGGTATTTGAAAGTCTCTTGGGAATTCGTTTCAAGTGTTTAATGGATGGATATACTTACCACCTTGAGTTTTATGATGGAGATAGATGTTTCCTTTCTTAATTCTAGCTGGGCTGTACTAAGGACGGACAGGACATGTTACCAAACGTTCCTGTAGAGTTTTCTGCAGGGTGGGTTTTTTTGGTAATCCCTTTCTTTCAATGATGCTTCTGAAGGAAATAGTGAAGAGCTAGTGTAGATTACAGAAATATAGGTAGATTTAAGTGTTTAACTTTGTTGTGAGGCTTATATAGAGCAACTAGGACTGGCTTGAGTAAGAGGAAAGACTAAAACGCTGCTTTAAAGACTAAATGGCTGCTTTAAAATGTCACTGTTACACTCTTAAATGTTTCTTGCTGTGGAAGAGAATGAAATATCTGCACTTGATGGAGCTTGCAAGACTATTATCTGGGGGCTACTTCTGAGTTGTAGATAGCGGCATTAGTCTGTAGTGCTTTTACTTCTCCTAGTCTGTGCTTCAAGCCTGTATCACAACTGTTTGACTTCAGTAAGCGATTGCAGTATATCCTCTGAAGGACTGCTCTCGGAGGTAATAGTTCATTTATCTGTAGCTGCCTGTTTGGCTGGCATGTTTGAGAGTGAATACTAGGCTATGCTGGCCAAATCCCCAAATTGATATGCAGTATTTCATAGGCAGTGAATTTTTGTGCGTGTGGTTGTTTGCTTGTTTGGTGGGTGGGTTGTTTTTTTTTTTCCACTACAGATATAATTTGGTGGTTTTTTTTGTTTCATATTGAAGTTTAATTGTAGTAATATTGCACTTACATGAATTCAGTTGGGGGAATTTAAATTAGTGTAAAACCATTAATTGTGGCACTTACTGTTTTGCAAATTGACAAAATTTTAGTCATAATGCTTCACAGGTGTGAATAATGGTCATGTGTAACAAACACTTCTGTGTCTGTAGTGAGTTTTGTGGGCCAGCTTTGTCAGAATATTTACAAAAATGTTGTGCTATGTGCTTAAATTACAAGGAGTTTGCAGTATGCTTTGACATCTGACAGTCTGCAAAACAGTTAAGTAGTTAACTGTCAATGGTTAAGTGTACATTGAAGATGCCTCAAACTCTAATTAAATGTTGTCTAGACCCATCTCTGACAGGACTACAAGCCATAATTGTCTTGTTTGGCATTCTAGAATCAAATTTAAGACCCTAATTTGAAGTATTATTGTAGTTCTCTGGCTAAAGGGAACCATCTGAAATACTATCTTTTGAAGGACTTGTATCCAAAGGCCACTTGCTGTCCAGTTGTCATGACTATGAGTTGACACACTTGGACAAATTACTATTTGGAAACAGTGCCATTTAGCACCAGTAGTGCCTAATAATGCCATTGTCCTCTTAGAAAGCTTAAAGAAGCTAAACAGTAATGTTAAATGTGCCATACTGTAAGTTAAAGTAATAATATTCTTTTGAGTCCTTCTCAGAAATTGAGTATTTTTCTTTCATTATCTCACACCACTTTTAAGTCCAAATGTATATTCAGTCCATCTTCTAGCATCTATATCCCTCCCATTTCTTGCCCCCTGTAACTTAAAGCAGCTGCTTTTGCTTGTTCCGGCTTCTGTTCAGCAGACTGTTGGTAGACTAGATGTAGCCCTGTAGTTTTTGTGGGCAGGACCACCAGCCGCTACAATTGAAGTCTTTCCAGTGGCAGTGTCATAACTTGCATTGGGATTTTTCTCTTGCATTATTCAGTAAAGCTGTTCATGATGGAATGATAGATCTCTGATAGATACTTTCTGCAAATTGATTTTAGGTTTGGTTTACCAACTATAATTCGTCTTTAATTTCATGAGTTAATCATAAGGTTCTCATGTGGCTGTAATGGTCAAAGAAATAATGCTTATAATTTTTTAAAATTATTTTTTATTTTTAACTCTGTGTGGGTTTGGAAGATGGCTGTATTAAGCAGCGCTTTGTTTAATAATGCCTAACTTTTGTACACCTAGAGAATGTGAAGTGCCGTATTAAACTAAATGCTAGTCTAAGCAAAAACTTTAACTTAAAAATGCCCTGGAATAGTGAGAAAACATTAGATGTTATGAACAGACTTCATTATCCCAAGGCTCCTAGGAATAAAAAAAAAGTAATTCTTCTTATCTTACAGGAAGTTTACATACATTTTGTCAGGAAAGTGATACTACATAAAACTTTGAGAGGACTCCAGTTTATGACTTTAATGCTTCCTTTCAACTAAAGAAGGGAGCAGTGACAACAGGAGACTGAATGGATGCCAATATATATTGAAACTATCTGTTAAAAATCCACAAGTCTGGTGAGCTAAACTATTGGAACTATGCCTTAAGGACACTTGAGCCTGCACAGTCACAAGGATAACTCAGTAAATCTGAGTAACATAAATGTCTTCTCTTACTGACTTACAATTGTAACCATAACAAATATGTAATCCTACAAGTCATAGTCCTGTCATATTTTAACTATGGCAATTTATTTCTGAGGATTTTTTTTTTTTTTTGGTCACAGTTCTTGTAACTAAGACTTTTACAAAAGTTGTGCAGATTTTCTTTAGATTTGAGGTGGATATTGGAGCATGACCCTGATACAAGTTTGAAGCTATCATTAAAATGAAATTTTGGCAGTTGTTGTATTTTTCTTGTTGTCTTGACTTTTCTGGTTTTCTATTAGTTACTGTCCTCAGTATTATAGAGAAAGAGTTATGCAATGATTTCTCTTTTGTATCATGTTCATAAGATTTTAAATTATAGTTTAGATGTTTGGATTTGCATAATTTAGTGGTCTGAAATACTACCTCTAAAATCAACTTTAATACTGTATTGTGAAGCCATAGATAGAGGCTTAGTCTGCATTTTCCTTTAGATTTCCACCTTTCCTACTAGGATCTATATAGCAAACAGTTTGATTTATTTTTCAGACTTCCTTTTTAAACAAAAGTATTTCTAGAGCTTTTTTTGTTTGTTTAATATTTATTTGGTTTGTGGTTTGGGTTTTTTTGGTTTGGGTTTTTTTTTTTCCTTTTTAAGAGGAGAGTGGGCCAGAGACCTTCAGTAGCTACCTGCTTGCACTTACGGTGTCAAGAGGATCTGTCTTTAAAAAATAATTTATGAAGGCAGGAATAGTAGCATGGTTAAGCAATACCACTTTTGAAGTTTGATACCACGTATACTGCTGAATGCAGTATTTCTTAACCTGTCTTATAGCCCATCATGCATGTGTCAGTATGTATCAGTTCAAATTACTACTCTATTGCTTATAAATAACCAAATAATTTTTTTTTAAGTGTGCCTATTCAATGTGATGTATTGATCCAAGAGGAGTTTTTTGCCAAATAAGACGTTCAGAAATACAGAGCGGGGCTTGTAAAAGAAAGATGCATGGGTTGACTAGGGAATAATTCCTGTTTAATAGCATCAGCTACATATCTCAACAGGTGACTTCTAGCAAAATGTTGCCATTACTTCAGAATGTGAACTTATGCTCTGTCCCCTCTAAAGGAAAACTGTCCAGTTACGTTCACATCAGTTTAAAACATGGGGATGGCCTGCCTTTCTTGCCTTCAGCAGTGAAACTATTGTCCCTTGTACAGAATAACTTAGGGCTTTGTGTCATGTAGTCAGCAAACACCTGCAAAGTTTTAAGATGCTTGTCCTAGATGGAAGTTTCCAACCTTCTAACAGTGTTGGCAGAATAGACTCTGTGCCAGTGAAGTGACTGTTCAAGTGTAGTTCTGTGTTTTAGCCACAATGCAGCCTCTAAAAATGCACTAGACTGAACTGGGATGGTTAAGCGTGGGCACACGTTAGCACTTTTGAATCGGAGAGAGATGGGGCAAACAACTGCTCTGAACAACTCAGATGCCCAGATGAAGCTGCCTTTAGTGATGCTTAAGATGATTCATACTTTTCCTCATTGCTAAGAGTAACAAAGTGCTTGTTGTCAATTAAGTTACTGCAGCAGTCTAGAGGCAGCTTGCTTAGCGCTCTCTTACGTTGCGCTGTAGCAGCCTGCATGTCTGTTCCTTCTGAGCGATAGGTAACCCCTTTTGCAAAAAAGTATTGGGCTGGCATTGATCTAGTGGATCTGTGTATTGTTTTTTGTTAGTCCTAAATTGATACAGGCTTTGCTTGTATGTAAGAGAGCCAAAGAGGAATGCTAGTAAGATCAGTGCTCAGAGAAGTCCAGTCTTATGATGCTAGAAAATGCTTTTCCTGTGCTTTCTCTTCAGTCATTTGGGATCCCTTTCTTCATTTGTAGCACCTCTGATTAGTAGATGTCTTGCAGCTGTGGCACTTCCAGCACAAGTTGATATAAAGGAGACTTTAGATTTGGACAGTCTGCTGATGTCAGTGCTGGTTAAAGGTATGATTATTTTTGACAGCAGAAATCCCTAGCATGCATAGTATTAGTATGCCCATATCAATGGGAGGAATGATTTAATAGCTAGGCTGTGTTCTGTCAGTAGCCTGTGTTCAGTTCTGCACCCTCATACAGGCTTCTGTTAGGACCTTTAGCAAGATGCTTGAGATGTGGGCAGTTACTCAGTGGTCAGCACTACTGTCTGCAAGAAGATCAGTAGGTGACAATAGCAAAGTCTGGTCACTCCCTCCTACTCTTGAGACAAAAATTAGCCTGAGGAAGAAGACAATGTTACATGACCATTTTGGTACATTAAACACTTTTAGTCTTTTAGTGGTAATTTTTGAAGAAAGTCATTAACAACAGGCAAAAGGGTTTTTTTTCCCCCCACATAGTATCTGTACCGGTGTACTGGCAGCACTTACTATTACTTGAAGTATCTTAATACTTTGCTTACTTTAAGATAAGGCTATGGGGAAAACTAGTGCTGAAATTGGGAACATGCTGCCTTTTGCTCTAGAACTTCTGAAGCAGGATTCTGGTTTGCAGACTAGGTGATATCCTAGAACTTGTATGTATGGGATTGTGGGAAGTCTGAGTTCACTGCAGTATGTCTGTGTTAGGGATTTGGTCCTGGATATTTGTTTTCTGGTAGCCTGTGCTCCTATTCTTGTTCTGTAAGCTTTTTGTCTGGTTGGGTTGTTATGAAATGTCTTCAGCCCCAAAAGGAAGACACATTGCAAATTAACAACTTCAGGACAAGAGTTAAGGCAAATATGTTATGTCATCTGTCTGTTACTAAATATGACCACAAAAAGCATAAACCAGTGGGCATCATTCTGGTTTTGGAGCATAGGTTATACATTTGATTGATAATTTATTCACATAACTTCTGTAGGACTCTTCTGGGGCTCTTAGAATAACAGCCAGTTACATCTTATTTTTACTACAAAAGTAATTAGGGCTTTGTTCTAGTAATATCTTGTTAATGTGCTGCAACATGATGGACTTATGGGCTTAATAAAAACACTGTATCAGAAATGTCTGGCATTCCTGTAGGGCTCGCAAAATCCAACAGTAGCCAGAAAAGACATAATTCTGACTTGCTGGACAGATATTACTGTGGTGTATTTGACTTTTATTGAGCTTTGTAATAAAAAAATATAAATTAACAATTAACTGCTACAGTGAAGTAAGTTTCTATAGCAACAAGGCAATGCAGGGTACGATTACTCCAATTACTCAGACTGCTTTTCTGTAACAGATAATTTTTTTTCTTACAAGCAGTGAATTTACACTGTTGGACTGAAACATTGTTTTGTTATAGGAACTGATGATCCTGAGCTCTCTTGCTGCTGCCTTTTTTTTTTTTTCCCCCCTCCTGAAGAAATAACTTTTCCTCTTATGTGCTGAAAAGGGGATGGGGGAAATTTTCAAAGATAAATACCAGGGTGGTAGACTGGTGGAAACTCGACCTACTACTTCTTGACTGTGTGTTACTTAGTATAACAGAGCTATACTGGATATGTTGTTATGCAGTATGAATTTATAGTTCACTTCTACCTGTTGACAAGTCTACGTGAAACTGAACTTGCTCTAATTTAATAATAATGATCATATAGTAGCTTGCAAATTTCAAGTAAATCAATAGTCTGAATGCTGATTCCCTGAATCAATCTGGCTTTTGGTTATTTGTTCTTTGTATGTTTAAAGTCTCTGTATATTTTCTTTGTTTCAATACTTCTGAATACCCTTAAAGAGAGGAATGTTTTACTTTAAGCTTCAGTGTTAAAATTGGAAGAAAAGATTAGGGTATTGTCAAGGAACTGCAGGTGTTGGGGTTTTTTTTTGCCATAAAACACACTTGTAAAGCCAACTTTTGAGTGTTACTGTATTTTGATCTTTTTTAAACTTAGAAGAAATGAAATTTGAACAACTTCAGTGATGAAGCTACAGCAGCCTTAGTGTTTCAACAGGGAATTTAATTTTGTGTGATGTATTTTAAGGATACTTTGGGTGTCTGATCAATTGAAAGAAGAAACAAAAGCAGCAGTTCTGTCTCTGGCAAGCTGTATATGCAGTCAACCTCAAAGGATGCTATTGACAGGTGTGCATGTATTGTTAAAGTGCATTTTTCTGATATCGTAACAAAACCAATACCCATGTTTCAGAGAAGAAAAAAGTACGATTCAAAACTAAAGTGAAAGTAATGCCTTTGAAGGTGTGACCGACTAGAACACTAGTTCTACAGGTCAGGTAACTTTTTTATGTGTGCATGGGAGGAGATGAACAATTGGGAGATGACAATGTCATTAAGTCATGCAGTGTTTCCAGTTTGTTCCATGTTTTGGGGGCCATCTAAAAGCAGTCTGCCAGCTCTAATTTCAATGAGTGTCACCTTTAGCAAGTATAATTTTCTAACCAGTTTTGTTTACAGAGCTGAGCCAATTCAATTTCCCACTGAAAGTAACTTACTAACTGTTTAATAAGTATTGCAACTGAGCCTGTGACCTGAATGAAAATAGTTGCTGAATTGTGCCAGAATGTGTGGTTTTACTTGGAATCCATTTGATATTTACATACCTATTTTCCTTAATTTAATTTGTTTCTTACATCTAGTATATGTATCTTATCTTTGTTCAGCTCATCTGAATCATGCCTCATTCAGCATTAAAAACAGGTGAGAAAGGACTGATTGTAAGTGTAGGCAACAGTGTGACTAGACTGTAGGAGTAGGAGGAAATTAAAGGATCCACTAGAGGATAAGGAGCAAGGAGATCAGAAAGATAACTATTACTTTTTTACTTTAGAGCTATGAATCTGTTACAGCTTACTAGATTGTAACTATTGAGAAAGGAGTTACAGTTAACTAAGCATAAATCTTAAGTGAACCTTGCTGAACTTAATTATGTAGTGTAGTTAAGAGGTAGTTGTTACAGTACACTTAATTTTCTCAGTTCCTCAAAAGTGAAGAGACTAAAATGTGTGCTTCAGTGCATTCCAGCCTTTACAGAAGGTGATACATTCTTTACATAGCATCTGACAGTCCATAAGTAGTAGTGCAGCATGAACTTTATTCAGTGTCTGCGAATGTTTGATACGTTCTCTACTATTCTGAAATCAGTTGCTTTTTAATTCACGGTATTCCTAACAGTGAAAACTTCTGCTAAAAACCCTTTGACTGCCTGTGACTCCAGTGACAGGCAGGTATTTTCTTAAGGCTTATCCTTGATTGTGTTTAGATAGAGAAAAACGTGCAGGAGTGCTACTCAACACACACCTCACCCCAACAACAATCCCCCCACCCCCAAACCTGAGAATTCTCAACTGCTTCAAGTTACTACCTCAAAATTTCAAAAGCTTAAACTGAAAGTAGACTTCTGTGCTAGGGGTTTTTCTTTGTTTGTTTGTTTTGCTTAAAGTAAAACATTGTTTCCCTGCAGTGGGAAAACATTTATGGATAACATGTATTATATAGGCAGCTTTATTTGAAGTTCAGGTGCTCAGCCTTTCTAGTGTAACACTCTGGTAGTAAGGGAGAATTATAACTTAAGTTTGTGTCCTTGTACGAACTAGCAATTCTAAGTTGATATAATAGATATTTTAACTAAGGGAGTTATAGAACCTTAAACTCATTTTGTTCTGGAGTGGGGAGAGAATGAAAATGCTTAGTTCTTGGAAACTTTTAACATATTTTAATGATTACAGGGACTGTGACAACTGTTGAGAATAGAGCTTCAAGTTGAGGTCTTCTAGGAGTGGTTTTGGAAACAATATTTTCGTTGGTGATATTGGGACAAAGAAGTAAGAGCATGTACATGATGGCAAAATTCTCATAATAAAGTTGGGAGGCATCATTGTTCATAATCAGAGTATTTTATATGGAGAAACAAGCTGATATCAGAACAGTAACTGAAGTGAAAATTAATGGGAAAAAATACATAGGGAATTTTTGCTTCAGCCAGAAAACTTTGAAAAGATGATAACCAGAGTGTAATGTTGATTGTAAGCTGAGCCAGCTTGTGATACAGCTGTTGAAGGCAATAGGAAATAAATGCAATTCAAAGACGTATCAAATGAGGATTACCAATAGAAATAAGGAAGTGTCTTTAGTGCCATTGTAGAAGGCACTGCAAAGATGGCTTTAATATTGTATGAAATTCTGGTTGCTTGTGTTGATGAAGGTGAATTTCAACTCCTGCTACTAGGAGAAGATGGTATCTAATGTAAAACTGGAGAAAGAAGAGTGTGATTTTAATTAGCTGAGCAAAGCAATCACTATTTCTTAAAACTGTGAAAGGAAGAAGAGAAGAAAGGAGAGAATAAATAATACAAAACCTTCCCTAGATGTATGAGAGACATTGCCAGATCTCCCACTAATCCCAATTGTGCAAAATTTACTATTAATTCAGAAGGATCCTGCTCTTTGACCAGCCCCGCTCTAAGCTATTGCTTACAGTTGAACTGCATAATGAAAATACTGTGGTGGTGATAGGCTAGAGACTCTATGGGAAGTATAGAATAGATTTTAAGAGGCAGAGAGTGTTTCATCCAGAAGCTTCTTTGAGCTGAGCCAGATGAATGGAATGAAGAAAATGTGTAGTGATACAAATCCAACTATCTGTGTGGTACCCAGAGAGGCTACCTTACTGGCTTTTAGATACAGGAGAGGAAATGAAGTATAAAATACTGAGGAGCTGGAGACAGTAAAGTCCAATGAAAGAAAGGATGTACAGCTGACTTTGCAGATACCATGGAAAGAGCATGCTATGTTTTATGGTAACAGTATCTCAGTAGTTTTGTAGGGAAGCTTCAGGGGGGTCATTTTGTGGTTTAGGTATTCTTGGAGACGGTTCTCTGTATTGTAAGTCTGCATTTATATGGCAGGCATTGAAGATCAGAACTATTTCATCCTATCTTTAACCATAAGCAGAGTAAAGGATGAGACTTTCTTGACTAGTAACATCAGGTAATAGTGGATACATTCATTTATTATAAAAAGAGGTGACCAGCCAACCCTTACTTCTTTTTGTATCATATAGGGTAGTGAGCCTGAAAAAAACTAAGCAGTAAGCCTTTTTTTGTTTCAGGTTTTCCTAATCTGTTTTCTACTTACTTTTATATAAAACTTTAGTATGCTGAGGTATTTGGTATGTTTTCTGGGAATTAGGAAATATTCCATGTGCTTAAAACAGATGTTTTCTTATTCAGGATTCTGTGTTTGAGATAAATGTTTGAAGAAAGATCTTTTTTCAAAATGGAAACTAAGAGAAGCTAGCAACTGTGGCTTGGCTTTGCTGATGTTAATCCTAGAACTTCAAGTAAGTTAACCAGTTACCTGGCCCCTCTTGCACCAGAACAGAACAGTTTTCTACCAGGGTGCAAACTTTAATGTATGGAAATTGTCTTTCTCATTCAAGTGTCCTCTTGGAACAAATTTTCCTTTCTGACAGGAGTGCAAAGTCTTGATTCACAGGAGAGAAGATAGTGTCAAGTAGAAACTCTTTGCTGTTCTAATGTAGCTCCTTATATTTTGAATATACCCCATTCCTCACATCTGAGTGCATTCTCTTTATTTGGTAGCTATTTATGCACATCTTTGGCAGTGAAGTTTCCCCATTACCCTCCCATCTTAACAGCAAAAATCCTTTGAAGTTTGTAACAGTTAATAAGGTGATTCCTCCAGTATGAGAATTACTTGCTTCACTCTTTGGAATACAATACAATGTTAATGTATCTTGATCAATATGCAACACTAAACAGTTAAACAGAATTTCAAGTAGAGGCTCAGGCTGCTTAGTTACCGTGGCAAACACAGTAGGAAATTCATGCCAAAGTTTGGAAACTAAGATACACAAAAGAAAACTTGTAAACTGAAATAATCTCTTTGGAGAGCAAATCTAGTTGTTTATAATTTTATTAGAGCCTGTTTTCCAAAGAATACTGTTTTAAAATCCTGTTTTATCAAGCAAATCTTAATTGCCAGTTCAGAGTTTTGCACAAAGCAGGCAATATTCACAAGCAGGGAAGAGTGACATTCTTTGTTGGCTTGCCCTCTAACTGTAAGGGCATTGAGTGAATAGAATAGCCTCTTGGAGGCAGAGAAATTACTTAAGTACTGTAATCAAGGTTGACATATTTTCAGTGTGCAATGTGTTGTTTAACAGACGTGACCAGGCTATTCTGTATGTGTGTGTGTGTGTATATATATATATATCTGATGTTAATGATTGTATGTATGTTAGATCATATATATATATATATATGGTCTCTCTATATTTAATTATTTGTCTGTGTTCATCATTATGTATATTATATATATATTTTTTAATGACTTGTGTATGTTAAAGATCTTGCAGTATTTAATTCACTGTCCTGCAGTTGTTTGTCTTAAGGCTTGCTAACTGTAACAAAGATCTATATGTTGGTATTTTAATAGGGTGATTTTCAGTTTGATAGGTTCCCTGTTTAGTAAGCTGCCTTTGAACTGTCTGTGAACACAGTATTTCGTATTGCAGTCATGTCAGTATATTGTGGCAAAATCTGATATTATTACATGTGACTTGCTGTACAGTTTTTTCCATAGGTGTGGTCACATGCAAATCAAGCAGTTATTTTTCTCTTTCTGAATGTAAACTAGTCTGTGTATCTACATGCACTTTTTCCTCATCCTCCAAAGGGGAAGGTGTTATATAGAAAGGCTAGTCCGTGGCTTGAGAGAGACACTACTTCTAAAAACTTCCTGAAGATCGAGGCTAGAGTTGGAGTTGGACATTGAGATTGTGTGCACCTACCCCAACATGTGACTCAACCGTATCACTTTATGTATTGCATAATCTGGATTGGAGATTATGTTAGATAGTTGGAGGCTAAGGGAAATCAGTTTAGGTTATTATTGACAAACTGATTTACTTGCTTCTGCCTTTATAGCACATGATGTATTGGGAAGGAAGGCTGGATGTCATGATAACTAGGAAGTGGTGTTATTAGAACATGAAATGTTGGAGGTGATGGAACAAACAGTGTAGTATTAGGCTGAAATGGTGTTCAGGAGTTCTCATGAGTTTTAAGTGTAAAGAGGGTGAGCTGCAGACTTAGAATCATACAGTTGTTTAGGTTGGAAAAGACCTTTAAGATCATCGAGTCCAACCGTAAACCTAATACTGCCAAGTCCACCACTAAACCATGTCCCTGAGCACCACATCTACATGTCTTCTAAATACCTTCAGGGATGGTGACTCAACTACTTCCCTGGGCAGCCTTGTTACAAGTAGTAACTGTTATATTGAATTACAGGTTAGTATGTGCTTTTTGCTGACATCTTTTAAAAAGGACTTACTGATCACTTTATAATTAAAACAAAAGTAGAATGTGAAAACATCTGGAAGATTATACTTGACTTTAACTCAAAGGAAAGTAAAAACTTGGAGGCCACAGAAAGAGATGAACTGTGCCATTGATTAGCCACAGTAAATAAAACTTTAAATAGCTTTCATCCCACTAAGTTTAGCATATGGTAATTTTATAGTTCTGTGGTACATCCATGACTTCAGGAAAAGAAAAGAGAAAAGCAGCAGAAATTGAAGGTGGACTAATTAACTGGCAAGAGGCAGTTATAATAAACTTGGGAGATGCAATTATGCTAGGTGAACGAGCAGGAGTGCTTGTTTCCACTAATCTTTCGGTGGCACACACTGCAGGAAAAAACGTGAGTCAGTTTGGAACCACTGCATAAAAAGAAGAGGGGATTGCTATAGATGACTACCTTAATTCATCAATACTTGAATCCTAATTTTTCTATATTGTAAGAAATGGAATCGGAAAGAATATTAGAAACAATGGAGTAAATCATATTGCACTGTACAAATCAGTAGATCCATCTATATGTCTTCATACAGGTCTAAAAAAAAGGGGGGTATTACAAAGAGATTCAGAGAAATGGTGAAAATTGTGATAGCTGAAAACTTCTGTGGAAATACTGATAAGGATGGGACTGCTTATTCTAGTAAGCAGTGTAAGTGCTCTATATGTAAGGAATGTTGGACACCATTGTCTCTTATTCGGAAGAAGGAGGTATTCAGTAAAATCAGAGGGGAACAAAATTCAGAACTGATACTTTTTTTCACATATTTAACTTTATCAGGATATGTTGCTTCAGTCATCTAAGTAAATAATGAACAGAAAGTGGGTGTTAAAATCTGGCAATATTTGCAATTCCATGTAGTAAATGAAAAAAAATCCTGTAAAGGGTTATTAAACTTCCATATTTACAATTTAAATAGCTTCCTGAAAGAAATATAGGATGGACAATAATCCATTAATGCAGCTAACTTCCTGAACTTACTTCTGGAACGTGTATCTGCCCACTGTTGAAGAAATGGTTTTGGAGTAAAAAGTCGGATTGTGGTCTAGTTCTGCAGTCTATGATTATGAAGTATGTATGTGCCATGACTTGTTAAATCTGTGTCTTAATTTTTAAGCCAGTTAGGGAGAGACTAGTATAAAAACGTGACCTGTCACCAATGGTTTATTAATAGCCCTGAGAGATCATTATTTTGAATTTAAAACTGCACAGTGAGATCTCCTTCTTACATATGTGCTTAAAAAGAGCTGAGTAGGGGGAGAAGAGGAGGAAAGTGTCTGCATTGCATGCAGAACATACGTGATTCTGAATTAGGTTTCTGTTGGAGAGGTTTTTATCCAGCAGGCTGAGCTACAGTTGAGCCAAAATTCTGTAGACTAGCCATTGGGAAGAGACAATAATACTGATATCATGCCGCCTTTTCCCTTCTTCCTGTTAAAAAAAAAAAAAGGCAACTAATTGCTTAAACCAAAATAGAATATCTAATTCAGTTCATGTCTTTTGGGAGTGTGTGATACAATGAGTATATTCAGAGTTGTTTGAGTTTAACCAGCCTGTTTACAGATTTAGTGTGGCCAAATGCATAACACTTAAGTCAAAGCCTCAATTTTTATCCGAATTGATCGTGCCATTAACTGACACCCACAATAAGGTGAACTTTGCAAAAGGAACTGTGAAATTCTGCTTTTGTTAGCTGTTCTTCAGTGTGGGTTTCTGGGTGATTATTTAGATGCTCAAGAACAAGTTAAATTAGCTCTTATGGTCTTTCTGTATCATAGTAAAGCAGTATTGTGCAAAGTATGATGTAAAGGATTGGAGCGCTTCTAGGGACGAAAGGGACAGGTTTTCTTCTGCAGGTATAATAAAAATTAACTTTGTTAAATATGTAGAAACAAACACCTTTTGAAAAGTTAAGTTAAAATGTTATGTCATTTCCCTGAAGTTTTAGTGATTGGATTATAGTTTAGCTGAAGATTGCTCAAGTTACTTGGAGTGCTTCCAGTCTACTTCCAGGCTGTTTGGTTTCTCTTGGAAACACTAAGCTCACAGACCTTTTCAGGACTGACCAGGACTTGCTCCGGAGAGCTGCGCTGAGGGTTGTGGTCAGTTCATTAGAACACTTTGGGTCTGACCCAGCTCTTTGAACAGCACTGTCACAAGTTGTATGGTTTGGTCTTCCAGCCAAAAGGAGCAGTGTCAGCATGGGTCTAAATTTCACCAAACGAGTAACGCGTTGAATTGAAAATGCTTTAGGTTTCTAAAGGAACAATTTCAGTGACTCTAGACTTCTGTTGGCTTGTGACAGGTTGGAGGCGGCAGCAGTGGTCTCTGCTCAGAAGGCAGAGGAGGTATTTTTTGTGTGGAGATGCTCTTAACATTGTTTCAATTTCCCTCAACCTCCCTGGCCTTCAATAGTTCAAATGTGTTAACATGCCTGTCCTACCTTGATGCCCTTTGCCTGGTCTCACAAACAAAGGGTAAATTGATTCTATATGTACCTCAAGTGAATGGGGATTTGTAACAAACAATGATTTTTCTTTTTTTGGGATGCTGCTGTTCTGGGTTCTTGGAACTCTTTTTAAATAAAAAGTCTACTTTTTCTAGGGTTATTGGTAGACTGGTGCTTTTACCTTAGATAAGTTCCAATAGGATGTGCTGATCTATACTGTAACCAGATAAATATTTTGGTTTATAGCCTTACTAAAATGGAGTTAACATTGTAATGGTAAGTTGTAAATCAAACAGTCCTTTATGTGTGTTCTCTATGGTGTTCACATCCACTTTCTTGATCTTGGCAATTATATATCCATTGGTCCAGTTAATATCACATAGATTTATTTCAAACCAGTGCATGCTCTTTGCTCTGAGTGCTTAGAATAATTCTTCTGGAAACAGAATATGATTATTTTATTGGATGCTTCAGAAAACTAAACTGATCTTTGACTAAATATGGATTTATGTCCAGTTGTCTGGACTAGAGCTTTTATCTTAATGTATGTGGTCATAGTTGTCTGTATGCATAAACGCTGAAATCTTGTTAACTAATGCTTTTCTCCTTTCAAAAGTCATGTATGTCTTTTATGGCCCCAAGTGCTAGTTAAATCTAGAAGGGAGAAGAATATCAAGTAGCTTCCCGAATTTGCAAATGGCTTTGTACAAAATTGATCTTTAAGACTTTGTTATGGATGAATTGTGTGGAACACTCGAAAAAATTAGGTTAAATAAAATTACTTGGTGTCCCTGTTTTACTAACAGAGCTGTTCTTACACAGTATCCTAGAAACTCTTGTCACATGCCTTAAGTGTTCCTGTTCAGCATTTAATCAAGTGCTTTGTAACTTATAAAAAACCTTCTGCAATGATACAGGAACCCATTTATGAGAAACAGTGTTGTTCAGGAGAGTAAATGTTCTGTTGAGTGGAAATAAATCTTGAAACACTTTTGCTGGGAGCAGGTATAAATGCAAATTATTTTAAACTTTAAGTGAGCTCATTCAAAATATTTATGTATTAGAAAAGGTACATCAGAAGATATGTCACTGAAGCCAAATTAATAATGATCATATCTTGAAGATCAAGATCTTGATATTTAGAGAAGTTAAAATGGCACCAAGTGGCAGCTACACTTTCTGGAGACTTTCTAGAGAAAGGAAGCTATAGAGATAACTTTATGGAAAGTCTTTGAGGCAGTATGTTAAAAATATCAGATTCTTTTTCCTGCCTGCTAATTGTTTTTGTCCCAATTTCTTAGTTTTTAATTTTCAGAATCCATGTTGTCCAGTGCAACTTTAATCCCTTTCTCATAGGTTCTCTTGTCTTCAATTAGAGAGGAATAAGGGAAAGTGAATGCATGTGCTTGTTTTCAGTGTTAGTTCATACTTGCCCTTATATAAATTGGCAGCAAATCCAGCATTGGTTGTGCTGTTGTGAGTGTTAAGCTATTGGTGCTTCAATTCATAGAGCTGAAAGATCAGCCAAATTTTAAAAGCAAAACTAAAATAGTTTTCTTGAGGTTTACAAATGTGACTTTAATGTAAAGCAGGTACATTGAATGCCATGTTGCAAAATAAAGACCTACTATTTCCCTAGCGTTAATGGCTTTGCAAGGCTTAGAAGACACTTAAAACTAGTCCTGTGTGTACACACAAAACACCTATTATGCAACCCTTAAAGCTAAGCACATCACTCGGGTATGGAAAAAGCCGCTCTTACTTATTTCAGAAGCTGTCCTTACATTTAAGAAACCTATTGTAGCTATGTATAAATAGGGCAACTTTACAAATGATTGTCTGATGGCTTTTTACAGAATCCTAAAGAGAATTTATACTTTTTTTTCAGTTTACAAGTGTTACCACTTTCAAACTAATTTAAGTTTTTGGGGGGCTTCTGAAGTGGCCCTACCTGAAAATTTCATGCTGTTGAATCTGAAGAGACCCTGGAACTGATGTGTGTTCTTACTAGACCTTAAACTTTCTACTGAGAAAGCTAAGGTCGTTATAGTCAGCAGTCTGTCAGCTTACATGCAGTTATAATTGTAGAAGGTATTTTATTACTGATTGGCTATGGCACTGTCAGCTGCACTGAAGAGTGTTTTATTAGGGCTTTATAGTTGCAGGAAGTGTTGCCTGGACTTTCTGTTATGTATCTCATATACATCAAGCAGAACTTTTGCTCTACATCAGTGTTCTTTATAGGGAAAGACAACTAACTTGTTGCTATTGTTTTCTGCCTGTGTGAAATTCCTTTAAGATGTAAACCAGACCTGTTAAGTAAACTGGGAGTGACCATGTTGCTGCTGCTTTGGTTGATCCTCAGCTTAGGATCTCAGGGTCATTCAGCTTGGAAGGGGCCTCTGAGAGTCTCTGGTCTAACCTCCTGCCTAAAACAGGGTCAGCTATAAGATCAGGCCAGCTCGAAGCAACAGTGAAGTAACTACAAATGATTCTATTGCTAATATTAAGTGAGCTGTATTTGGGCTCTACAAAAGGGATCTGGAAATCTAGTCCTTTGATAATAAAGTAATCAGAGGGATTTCCAGTGTGAAGTATTGAAGCTAGTATTTCTGTCAGAAACAATGAACAGAGTTTGCCAGAAAATTCTGCAAATGTCTCCAGGGTAACTCAGCTTTCTTGCCATGTTCCTCAACTTTCTCTGTCCTTCAGCTAGCTCTGCAGGAAGGAGAGCGAGACCAGAACTGACATGGAGGAAGAATAAACAAGCTGTTAAGGGACCTCCTGGTTTAGTTTTCCCTGTCCTTGCTAATACAGTTAGCAAGTCTGTCCTGGAAGACCCTGTGCTGTTCACTAGGGGATACTGTAAGGCAAAGTGCTGCAGCAAGGGTTACCTTGCCTCTTCTTTTCAGCTAGGATTTAAAGATCATCTGTGAAGTTCAATAAAGTTTACTTAGTAATAATCCTAAGAGTTGTTTTCTCATGTTAACTTGTAGAGCATTATAACAAGCACAGCTTTCTCAAATTGTTCTGTTTACAGACCAGGGACCATTACATCCCTGGACAGCAAGGTATTGAAGAGATATCAAGCTGCAGGCAATAAGTTGTGAATTCCAAGCTCCAGAAATGCTGAGGAAATTGTTTTCAAAAGTGTATCTTGGTTCTTTGTGTCTTCTCTTTTATTTTGTGCTGGAGCTCTACGTACATAGCTAATCTGTAATCTGCCATTTGTGACCAATTAATTCTCTGGACAAGAGAGAATTTAAGAGGATTTTTGGAAGTAAAATTTTTATTGAATGTTTCCCCTTACTTCCAGGCTTAAAGACCTAATATTCTGTCTTGATCTCATAGCTATGACCCATTGAAAGCCAGTCTCCTGGCAAATGTGATATTAAATACTATTAAGTATATAAAGGAAGCATTTTGATGACTGCAGTTGAAATTATCGGAGGTAAATTAATAAATAACTCCTTTCCGTTCTGATCTTGGAGATGTTTTTTGGCTTGGAAGGTGTATTGGGTTTGCGTGGCAAGATTTTGGTAGTGGGGGGGCTACAGGGGTGTCTTCTGTGAGAAGCTGCTAGAAGCTTCCCCTACGTCTGACAGAGCCAATGCCGGCCGGCTCCAAGACGGACCCACCGCTGGCCAAGGCCGAGCCCATCAGTGATGGTGGTAGCACCTCTGGAATAACAGATTTAAGAAGGGAAAAAAACCTTGTGCAACAGAAACGGCAGCTGGAGAGAGGAGTGAGAACATGTGAGAGAAACAACCCTGCAGACCCCCAGGCCAGTGAAGAAGGAGGGGGAGGAGATGCTCCAGGCACCGGAGCAGAGATTCCTGTGCAGCCCGTGGGGAAGACCATGGTGAGGCAGGCTGTCCCCCTGCAGCCCAGGCAGGTCCACAGCAAAGCAGATCTCCACCTGCAGCCCATGGAGGACCCCACGCCGGAGCAGGCGGATGCCCAAAGGAGGCTGTGACCCTGTGGGAAGCCTGTGCTGGAGCAGGCTCCTGGCAGGATGGACCTGTGGCCCTGTGGAGAGAGAAGCCCATGGTAGAGCAGGTTTTCTGGCAGGACTTGTGACCCTGCAGGGGACCCGCGCTGGAGCAGTGTGCTCCTGAAGGACTGCACCCTGTGAAGGGACCCATGCTGGAGCAGTTTGTGAAGAACTGCAGCCTGTGGGAAGGACTCATGTTGGAGAAGTTCATGGAGAACTGTCTCCCGTGGGAGGGACCCCACACTGGAGCAGGGAACAGTGTAGAGGAGTCGTCCTCCTGAGGAGGAAGGAGCGGCAGAGACAACGCATGATGAACTGACCATGACCCCCATTTCCCGTCCCCCTGCGTTGCTTGGGGGGGGAGAAGGTGGAGAAAACTGGGAGTAAAGTTAAGTCTGGGAAAGAGGGAGGGGTGGGTGAAGATGTTTTAAGATTTATTTTTATTTCTTATTACCCTGCTCTGATTGGATTAGTAATAAATTAAACTAGTTTCCCCCAGTTGAGTCTGTATTGCCTGTGATGATAATTGGGGAGTGATCTCTCCCTGTCCTTATCTCAACCCATGAACCTTTTGTTTTATTTTCTCTCCCCTGTCCAGCTTAGGAGGGGGGAGTGATAGATTTGACTTTGATGGGCACCTGGTGTCCAGCCAGGGTCAATCCAGCACAGAAGGAAATATAGCATCTATGATACTTTTAATTCAACTAAAATTTGCAGAAAGCTGCATATGTAAGTTAGGAAAAGAAAAGGTACAGGAAGAAATCGCACCTGTCAAGGAGTATGATTAAATGCTGACTTGAAATAATGTGATTCACTGTATGGGAAATCTTAGTATGAAAGCTCTAAGACTCAGATCAGTAGTATATAAAAAGAATGAATCTTGGACAGATAGTAATCTGGCTTTGACCTTAAAATTACATACAGCTACAGAACCAAGGTTATTGATGCCCATCCTAATCAGACATTTCAAATAACAGAATCTGAAAACTTAAATATTTGCTTCAGACTGAGGTGACAGATTTCTCCCCCCCCCCCCCCCCCCCCCCAATTCCTAGTGTTTAGGTACTTAAAGCTGTGGTTAAGATGTTCCACTTGACTGCCTTTCTGCTGGAAGTCGTGATTCAGGGTGAATGGGCAACTGCTAGACTGTTAGATTTTTCTTATTTTTATTTTTTTTTACCTCCCTACCCTAGCAGAGGGGGGGTAATTTTGCTAAAATAGAGTGTTGTGAGAGTTAACTAAATGGGACTGGGAAGTCTCCAGAACAGTTACATGGTTCATGTTTTAATTCTAGAGTATGAGTTCATCACAAAGAACTAAATGGCAAAGTTTGTCAATTTTTCTTCTGTAAAGTTCTCTAGAGAGTTTTAATCTGTTCAAAGGCAGGACTCGGAAGCTGTTGATGCCCCAGGTACTATTCTCTTTCAAAATACATCACCATTCTTCTGAGAGGGGGGCAGTTTACATCACTTTGTTCAGTAAATAATGTCATATCCTAGGATTTGACAGTTGTAGACTCAGATCTCTTTTCTGAGAATCAAATCTTCCACAAAATAGCTATAGCAAATGGACTTGGTGGTGAGCTAATGAAATGCTGAGTCCCAGGCACGACTGAATTTTATGAGTAAGCTCTTTTCTTGTTCTTAGCAAAATCCAACAGCAATCCTTCAACTGTGCAGAAATAAAAAAAGTCTCCTACTTCTTATGCTCATTGATTCTACCCCGTATTTCAGTTAAGAGGGATCAAGACTCAGAGTACTTTTGTGCTTGTAGATTTGACTTATCTCCACGAGACAACTATATTATAACTGAAAACACTAGCTGCATGTAAATAAAAGGCGGGGCATCCCTGTCAGTAGAAGCCTGGTAATTCTGGGTTGAATTTGTTTATTCTCCATTTAAGTTTAGACAGATTGTCACTGCCATCTGGTTCCCAGAGAACAGCTAGAACAAGCACGGTGAAGTCTGTGCTTAGATTTAATATATCAGAATTTCATGTCTTGCTAGATCTGTTATCACATAATTTCAGAAGATGGGGAACTTCAGTCACACCAAATTTGTCGGACAACAAAACCAAAAGCTAGTGATATAAAACCTCAGCCAGACAAAAGAACAAGGTGTAGTTCCAATCTGAAAATAGCCACCTCTTGATACTTTGCTGCTTAAAACAATAGTGAAGATTCAGAAGAACAACCTGGGAATACCTGTGTTTTCTGCTGGCTGGGAGAGTCTATGGTTCTCTGATCATTCAGCATGATTCAGGCTGAGTTGTGTTTACTTTAAAAGGGATCTTCTTTCTTAGGCATTGTGTCCTGCTGGAACTTTAGTCCAGAGGACACAACCTCAAGTCTCATGGGTGAGAGGAGAGAGATGTGGTACCTTGTTAACTCTGTGTTTCTTTGAGGTATGGAGGGATGCATCTATATGTTTCTATAGGATGGTCTTCCAGATAGAAATGCTACCTCAATTTTGAGAGTTATCCCTTGATATCACTTAGTTTTGTAGTGACACAGGACAAGGGAATCTTGCACAATAAAAGAGATAACTGCATGGCCTCTAGGATTTGATCTTTCAGCTTCAAATTACAGATTTACATGTGTCTCTGAATGCTCCTTGGTAGGCATGCACCTAATCCTATGATTTCCCAGTAGAGCTAGTATTCTATTTAAGTTCTCCTTGAAGATGTATTGCTAATATTCTTCTTTAGCTTATAATGGATCTCTGGGCTCTGGAGAATAACTTTTTAATCTGCTGACTTTAGAAGTTGGAATACATCATCTCATTTTTGAGTTTTCAACCAGGAGGCCATACACCTGATTAAACTGGTTTATAATATATGCTACAAAACACAAGTGCAACTTTAATACTGTTGCATATATATGCTTATCATGCATATACTGTAGTTAAATTTGCCTTGGAAATGGCTCACCTGACATGAATCACTGTGTAGCTAGTTATGATTTTTCCCTACTGACAGGTCTAGTTTCTGGCTGTGTAGCTCCATGCACACCAAGGATTTGCTGCTCTTTAGACCTCATCCTCGAAGGTTTAATACACTGGGGCGATTTTCTTTTATATGAAGCTTGTCCTCTTCCTCAAAGAAGTTTTATTTCTTATATTGCTGGCCCAGTTCCCTCTGACTAAAAATACTGAAAAAGTATGTATCAAAATTAGAGTCCCAAATCACAGCTACATCTCAGGTCTGTAATATTGTTGAGTATCTGCAGCTTTCTAATTACAGACTCTGAACCTAGTAAATAGGGAGTTTAAAAAAAAAAAAAAACAAACCAAACAAAAAAAATGTTGAACCTGATGTATGATTTTGCATATTAAATATATGGGGTTTAATCACTGGATGATGAAAGATTAGGTTGTCTGGAAGTGATATGGGGATAAACACGGGTTACACAATTGAGAGCGCATTTTAGATTGCTTTTCAGTTCCTTTTGATGCTTCTGACACTTTAGTGCCAGATCTTCAGTTGTTTATATTGAGGTTCCTCAGTTTTGTTAGCACTTACTTTGTCTGAGCTATATTTGAATTCTGTGTTCAGTGTCAGAACCACAATTAC
Source organism: Buteo buteo (assembly GCF_964188355.1). NCBI lineage: Eukaryota > Metazoa > Chordata > Aves > Accipitriformes > Accipitridae > Buteo > Buteo buteo. Next base: position 12,955,821 of record NC_134176.1, on the reverse strand, counting down.
TCTGTAGCTTAATGGCTTAAAATATGTTTTATGATCACAGTATCAGCATGTGGAGTCAGTGTTCCTAGAATATGCTCTCCTAGGATCTAGCTGATCATTTTTTAAATTATTGAGACCAATATTGTATGTTTGCCTGTTATAAAAGGATAGACATAGAGTACAAGAATCAGGTGATTGAGAATATGCTATTTTTAATCCAAAATTGGATTGTACTCAATATTGAGAAAGCTGCTACTAGGAAAGTAAAAGATAACTTGTCTCTGTGTGATGGAATGCCTTTTCTGGCAGGATAAGCCTTCGGGGAATAGGTTGATATTGAGGACTCGCTGGAGCCTTTGTGTTACTGAATGGTTTTCACTGGTTTGTCATGTGATGTAGTTGCAAAGGCTAGGTAGGTATAGTGTTTAGCAAAATTGAAAACACAAGTATTGCATTATATTAAAAGATAAACCTTTTGATGACATCTTGGATGTCTTGATAAATACAAAGCTGCTTTCTAAAGTAGGGTTTTGTGACTGCATAAATTGTTGCAAATAAAACTGGTTATATACACACATTGTGATAAACTATCTTAATTCTGTTTACTCTCTTTTCAGGCTGCGGACTTGAGTAAACCAATAGACAAAAGGATATACAAAGGAACACAACCTACATGCCATGACTTCAATCACTTAACGGCCACAGCAGAAAGTGTGTCTCTTCTAGTGGGCTTCTCTGCAGGCCAGGTCCAACTTATAGACCCTATTAAAAAAGAAACAAGCAAATTATTTAATGAGGAAGTAAGTAGAAATCTTAACATTGTTGCATGCAATGTATTTGTGATATTAAAGATCCTAGATTTTCAGAGTTCTGTAGATGGCTCCGTTTGCCTATACAGCTTATCATTCAGTCACTGCCTTTGTTTTTCAGCTGTTTCATTGGCTTGGAGTACATACACAAAAATGTTATTCATGAAGGAATATTTTGCACTTTGAGATGAAAAATTAGGACTTTCTAGTTTGCGTAATACTATAACTAGCGTTAATGATAGTTAACTGATGGAAAAAAGGTCTACAGATCTAAATGTTGCTGCATGTGCTCTGCAGTCTGTTGTTTCTGAGGCTTCTGGTTCCGAATGAAGAAGAAAACATTTAAGCCTCTATTTAACTAATATATTATGGTCTAAATATTAAATAAGGTAAAAATACCAATTCTTATGGTCAGGATGTTACAGCAGAAACTGTATCAAGGATTCTTAAAGGCTTGCTGGGGAAAGACAAAGATATCAAGCTGAATGCGGCATAGAAAAAGCTGAAGGCTTATGAGGTCTTGGCCATGTGATGTTCCTGAAACTCTCCATCTGCTTTTTCTGCTGCTGTGCAATAAGAAAAGATAGAAGGGAGTACTGAGGGGGATGATTAATGCCAAGTTACAGAACCACTGGCTTTGATTATCTGGTAGTATTGGCATTCTTAGAAGAGTAAGTGTCTAGATGCTAACAAGGAAAGAAATTTTTGACAGCATTTTCTGCAGAGGGTAAGCTACAGGAATTTGGGTGGTTTAGGGGGTGTTGGTTGTTTTTTTGGGGGTGTTTTTTTGCTCCTTTTTGTGTTTTTAATCCAGCTGCAGGTGACGTGGGGGGGGAATAGCAAAGAGCTTTGCAGGTATTTTTGGGTGTTTTTTTTTTTTTTTTAATAATAAATTTCAAATATGGATAAGAGCTTTGCAGATGAAGTTAAGCCTTGTGCAGCTTTTAAACTGAGCAAGCATATCCTTCCCACCTCAGAGAGATGTGTTGCCTTGCTCTGTCTCTGTGCAAAGAAGATTGAAGTATTGTTCTCAATGGGGATGTTTTATAATTAGAACTGTCTAATTCCTCCTCAGCTTTCTAAAATTAGCTACATCTAGATCAGAAGAGGGGTGTTTTTCTTCTTACTTAGCCTTTTCCCACCTGCTCTGTCTCTCTGCTTGTGCTGAGTGGGAAACGGTGCTGGCGAATCTTAATGTTGCATGGAGTACTCTGGTAGAAACCTCTGTATAAATAGTTGAAATGTTCATTTTAGCATTGTCCTAACACCTCTCTCTGCAAAAAACCACAACTCCAAACCAAAAAACCCAAACTTTGTCATTGGTGCAAATTCATCACTGGGAGTGCTGGTCTGGTTGTGAACAAATTGCTTGTGTAAGTACAGCTCTGATTTAATCTTGTATGATAATAGTGTAAGTGTTACAAATGGCAGTAGAAATACTATAAACAACTAGAGTTTCATATCACAGAGCAGTTCCCACTCTTGTAGGTGAACTATAGTTGCTTTGAGGAAAACTCCTGCTGAAACACTTACATAAAGGTCCAATGCATGCTTACATGCCTTGATTTTGTTTAACTGTCTAGAGTCTGCAGTGTAAAGCTGTGTTGCAGGCTGAATAGTTCTTGTGGTAGTCTACAAATGATGGAAGCACTGAAGCCACTTTCCGTTAGACTGTGTTATCTTTTCTCTGTGCTATAACCAGTATTACTTCACTTTGGTGGGAATACATCCTTTGACAGTTTGGTGGAAATTAAATGAGGTGATCTATTTTCTACAAAGCTAACCTAAGGATTTGCTCAGTGTTACCAAAACTACATGCACAGTACGCTAGAGTTAAATGACAAATTCTTGTTTCCTACACTGATCTTATCTGCATTTACAACCAATTCTAAAACTTTTATATATTTTTAATCTGTCAGTTACAATATTGAAGTTTGCCCTGGATGTGTTTGGAAGTTCTGGCTTGTATTGAAAAGCCATTTCAGAGAAACATTAGTGAGCATTGATGTTTGAGCCAGTTTGTTTGCTTCAAGACGAAGGTGCCTTTTGGGTTTTGAATCTATTTAGAGTTTAGATAGTGAGAATAAACCTGTCTTCATAGGCAGAAGGTCGTCTAAATGAGTGTTTACACCTTTCAATGGATTTAGCACTAGGGCTAGAGGTAATAGAATTCACCACCTGTCCTGTTAGTAATTTGGTGATTCAGGTAGCCCAAAGCTCTGTTTTGACTATCACCTGTGATAAAGCAATCAGGATAGCACTTAATCATATGTGATATGTGAAATAACTTAACCTGTTATGACACAGAAGTTTGTTGAACTTAGACTGCAGTAAGGCTATTGCATTTTAACTTGTTACTCTTCCCACCCCACCTTTTTTTTTAAAATTCTATTCATGTAGAAGACAATAGGGACTTGAAAAGCTGAGGTGGGTGTACTGTGCAGCTTGTGGCTGCCTACCTAAATCAATCTGTATCAACAGTGGTATTCCTTCTAGCTGTGTCAATTAAATTAGTGATATTTTCTTATTCCCAAAACCAACCAAGTATACCTCACAGATTCAGTTGTTTCCATGTGGTAGTTGGTTATTCTCAAGCTAGCCAACACCTAGCCAGTTCAATTATGTTTCTTCCATCATTTTTTAAATTCTTTTTTTATTTAAACTAAAGCCTTGAGCTGCATTTCTTTTCCTAATAAACTTTTCATATACCTGTGTTGCCAAAGCTCTTTGTCAGACCTTAATGTATATTCCTTGATTGCCTCAGTTTTTTCACTCCTTTGTGGCCTATGCCTATAATTTTGTACCTTCAAGCTTGTTCCAAACATGACTACTAAGATAATCTTGGCTTGCCTTCCTGACTGGTGACTGAAGTTCCTTCACTTACTATTCTTTCACCAAATTGATCATAAATTCCCTATCCCAGCTACTCCACTGATTTACTTGATACTGCATTCAGTCCATTCTTGTAATGAATCTGCCAGTCATACTGACTTCAAGTCTTGTTTTGTTGTGCTGCAGAAGTGTGTGAGCCCAGTTGAAAGTCTTCAGAAAGTCATAACTTCAGAGTTTTTATGTTCCTGCTGAATTTAAAGCTCTGCTGGTTGAGAAGGGGATGAGTTGTAATCACTTGCTACATATCAGCTTAAAGTCTCTCTGCATCTTGTCTCTTTGAGCTAATCTGTTCTCATTGCAGATTGCGATCTTCTGTTTTGTTCCTAGCCTCCTTGGAGTAAAGATTAGGTTTGCAGGATTTCTGTACAATATTTAAGATCATGTAACCCAACAAGATTATGGACTTAAAATGCCATTTCTAGCATAAAATTTGAGCAACTGCTCTTATGAGTAGAGGTTGTATGTCATGTTAAGCTACTCTACTAGAGGAGAGCAAGAAATTTCGCTTTGTTGCTCTATTAGCAGTAGTTTTGTAATGAGAAGACTATTGCCTATAGCAAACGGGCTGGGCTGATGTTCCCTGTCCATATTCTCTTGGTATGTACCAGGTAACTTTCTGACTAATGTTTCTGATCTCATCATTACTGAGACATGAATGATAGGTATCACTGAACACATGACAAACTATTTAAAATATCACTACAGAAGCTAAGAATATGTTAGTTTAAAGCTACCACATTTGAGGAGAAGTTCCTAGATTAAGTGACATCTCAGCTCTCCAGTGCAAAATGGCTAATTTAACCAATGAGAAATTACAGAAGAGAGGCTTCCTGGTCTTACACTGAGGTTGACAGCAGCAAAAGTATACGTGTAAATATAACCTAAAATGACCAGATGCTGCTTTCCAGTGATAGTTACAGGCCCAGAATTGATAACAGTCAATGAATTATCCATTAGTTTGGTTTTTTTTTTTTTTATTTGTGATGAACAGCATAGCAAGGTTTGGGGGGGATTTTTTTTTTGTTCTTTGTTTTTTAACACTTTTGTAACTTGTTCTGGTATCGTTAGGCTCTTTGTATTTGCATTCTTGCCTTTTGTGTAGCTGAGCTCTTCTTTCAGCCTATAATCAATCTATGCCAAATACAAATCTTGAATGTGCATGTAAAGAATTACTTGTCTCCAAGTTGCAGTTGAGTCATGCCATGACTGAGTTGGTAAGTTTTAGAAGTCTACCAGAACTACACTAGCAAACTCAAGGAGTCAAACTTTATCTCTCAGTTCTTACAGCATTGAAGACAGTATGATCAGCAGTGTTTAATGTGTGTGTTCATTCTTTTGCAATGATGGATTCTATTAAAATGTTTTTCTTTAAAGGAAGCTTCTTAATCAGGTGGTAACTGAGAGTATTGACAGGTCCTTGGCTAATGAATGATAAGTAATTGGAGGGTGGGTGGGGATTCTAAGGTGAAGAGTATTTGGTGCCTTCTGAATTCACTGGAGCACGTGCATTTAACTACTAACTTTCCAGCCACATGGTAACAGGATCACTGTGTACGTAGCTTTTGTTCCCTGAATCAGTAAAATCTGGTAAAGGCTCCTAAAGCGGCCCCTCCCCCTTCCCCCCATGAATTTTATTTGTGGTTTCAGATAAAACCAGAGTCTAAATGTACTGTTGTTGATTTATAAGCTGTTTGTTATGTAGTACAGATGAGTAACTGCCTTTTTTCCCTTTAGCTCATTCTGTGTTTTATTGTTTTCTTTTCATATTCTTCAACCTACACAGCAAAAAATAAACCTAAGAACACTACCTTTAGATTCATAACAACAGATTGGCTTGATTGAAGTATGTTCTTTGTGGAATGTGACTGGACCACAATAATAACCTTTGGTAGCACTTTGTCTAAAAATAATTTCCTCTTTACTGCCTGATAAGATTATAAGTTTTTGAAGATACAGTAACATAGCTCCTTTATAGAACGCTGAGTTCACTTTGCTTAAGTATTGTTCCCCATTCCCCAGAAAGCTCAGATTTACAGTTAATTATTAAAACTTCAATTTTCAGACTTTCTGATGTGTATCTTCTTTGTTTTTCACAGAGACTAATAGACAAATCCAGAGTAACCTGTGTAAAATGGGTACCAGGTTCGGAAAGCCTTTTCCTAGTAGCTCATTCCAGTGGCAATATGTACTTGTATAATGTGGAGCACACTTGTGGTACCACAGCCCCGCACTACCAGCTACTTAAACAAGGAGAAAGTTTTGCAGTTCACACTTGCAAGAGTAAATCCACAAGAAACCCTCTGCTTAAATGGACAGTAGGTGAGGGTGCCCTGAATGAATTTGCCTTTTCCCCAGATGGGAAGTTCTTGGCATGTGTGAGCCAGGATGGTTTTCTTCGTGTGTTTAACTTTGATTCAGTGGAATTGCATGGTACAATGAAAAGCTACTTTGGAGGACTGCTGTGTGTGTGTTGGAGTCCCGATGGGAAATACATAGTGACAGGTGGAGAGGATGACTTGGTAACAGTTTGGTCTTTCGTGGACTGTCGAGTAATAGCGAGAGGCCATGGACATAAATCATGGGTCAGTGTTGTTGCGTTTGATCCATATACCACTAGTGTAGAAGAGAGTGACCCGATGGAATTTAGCGGAAGTGATGAGGATTTCCAAGACCTTCATTTTGGCAGAGATCGAGCAAATAGTACGCAATCTAGGCTATCCAAAAGGAACTCTACAGACAGTCGTCCAGTAAGCGTTACGTATAGATTTGGTTCAGTAGGCCAGGACACGCAGCTCTGTTTGTGGGATCTTACAGAAGATATCCTCTTCCCTCACCAACCTCTCTCAAGAGCAAGGACACATACAAATGTCATGAACGCCACAAGTCCACCTGCTGGAAGTGGTGGAACTAACCCAGGAAGTAATGGAAACAGTATCACAACACCTGGAAACTCTGTACCCCCTCCTCTTCCACGGTCAAACAGCCTTCCACACTCTGCAGTCTCAAATGCTGGCAGTAAAAGCAGTGTCATGGATGGTGCCATTGCTTCTGGTGTTAGTAAATTTGCAACCTTATCGCTACACGATCGGAAGGAAAGACACCATGAAAAAGATCACAAGAGAAATCATAGCATGGGACATATATCTAGCAAGAGCAGTGACAAACTGAACCTAGTTACTAAAACCAAAACGGACCCAGCTAAAACTTTGGGAACACCTCTCTGTCCCCGAATGGAAGATGTTCCCTTGTTAGAGCCTCTTATCTGTAAAAAGATAGCACATGAAAGACTGACTGTGTTAATTTTTCTTGAAGACTGTATAGTCACTGCTTGTCAGGAGGGATTTATTTGCACATGGGCAAGGCCTGGTAAAGTGGTAAGTTTTAATCCTTAATGCTGCATCAAAGAACTAGAACTCTGAATAGGTAGTTTTCTTGAAATATAAATGAATGTTGAATATAAAATTTCTTTATGCTTAATGTAAAAAAAAAAAAAAAAATAAAAAAAAATCCTCAGAGCCATACTTTTGGATACTGCATGCCATATTTCTGAATGATTTGAAGTGTCTTGGATACAATTATTAAGTATAGTTGCCTTCCAGCAGAAGAAATAAATACTGTGCATCTAAACTATTGATCAGTGTTCTTATACTTAAGCATAACCACAATATGGTAAAAGCTATTTATGTAAAAATTTAAGTAAAACATGTCAATCACTAAAATAACTATAATCCTTCTAATGTTTTCTAAAAAATACAGCACTCCCAATGAGAGTAGCTTATGAAAAGCTGCTGCTTATAAGTCTAGTGAGAAATGTGAGCCTCTGAAAAAATTAAAACCAAAGTGTTTTATTCCTCTATACTTTTCTGTGGTGGCCTGCCATTAATGTAAAGCCAGTTCTTATTAAAATGTCAGCCATTTTATGCACAGATTTGTGAGCCCTTTACTGACTGTAGTTTATGCTCTTGAAATTGTGAATCAGTACTATCAAGGAACTCTAATTTTAGCCAGGTCTTGATTTATGTATTTGTTAAGTTAGGGAAAATCATGCAAGCTTTCTCTAAGTAGTTTCAGTGTTATGTTACTGTCAGTTTTGTTAGGCAATTTGATCATTGACAAGCTCGTGCTTTTTGATGGCACCTGTTCTATCATTTGAACCTTCATTAAAATATATTACTAGTTTTAACTCTTGTTGTTAATGCACTTGAACACAGATAAAACTTTCTTTTTCTTCTGTCCAATGTATAGCAAGCTAAATTTTGAATGAAGCTAAATGTGGTGATTATTTTATTAAAAAGTACTTTGTGCTACAATAGCTTTGTTTGCCAGCAACATTGTAAAGTAATACAGCTATGAAAACATTACCAGAGTTGATCTAGCAAAAAGGACCATTAGTTTTGTGAAAATTTCTGAAAGGGCATGTAGGTTATCTGAAGAAAAAGAAATAATCTGGTAATACCTGAATATTGCCATGTTGGGCAACCTAAATGAAAATCTGATGTTCATTAGGTTTTAACTATTTGGTTCATAAATCTGACTTTTGAAGTGGAGGTACTGTATATATTTATATACCACATCTTCATTGCTATAAACTTTTAAGTAAAACTCAGTAATTTTTCTTAAAACTGTTTGTATAATGTAAGTTTCTTTTGAGATGTTATCAAATTTGTCACAACATAGGTATGCGTAGAGAGCTATGTCTGCTCTGCATCTTAATGCATATTTAAAGGTTGAATCTAAAACTAAAACCTGTAAACCCTTTTCTGGGCAGAAGGGAGGAGGGTGTTCCCTAAAAGTATTTTTTACCTAACAACTACAGATCCAGCATTAATTAAAAAAAAAAAAAAAAAAAAAAAAAGAGCACCCCCCAAAAACACTAAACTATTTAAAATGTTTGTCCTAAATGAAAATACTAAAGCAGTTATCACGTCTGTGACTCAGTGCAATTCACATCTTATGAATTAACTTTATACGCATACAGCAGTGCCTCAGATTTCTATTGTAACCTATATTTTCTTTTTGTTCTAAAACTCCTTTGTGTACTACTAAACACTACACTGTTAAATTTATTTTCAGTGGCTGAGGTGGGTTTTGTTAAACTGGGTATAACTTAAATATTTTTGTGTATTGACTTTGATTTGGAATATGACATTTCAAATATTTCAGAGATAAAGTATGCAGTACCAAAAATCAGGATTTATGTATTGGCCAATATGGAAAACTTTAATTACAGGTAAGTAATTTTCATGCTGAAGTTATCACTTTCAAAATTAATATATTGCACAGTGATGTAAATGCCATATTGTTTAGGAAGTATTTACTTAAAATTTTTCAAATTAATTTGTTTTTCTGATTTTACTTGCATTTCTAGTGAGCTCACTCTGCTGGTAAAAACTAAATTTTGGTGGCATGTTTACAGGGCTTTGATAGGAAAATATTTGTGCCAGAAGGACATTATGACCATCCTTTTTGTTTATAGGAAAGCACTTAATAATTTTATTTAATGAAAATTGTCAAAGTATAAAACACTCATGGTAATGTCTTTCTTACTGGGTTATATACCATTCATTTCTGTTTCACCAGCTGTTTTATCCTAGGCTATCCCATTACTTTGGGATTTAAAGCTGCTATTTCTAGTCTTCCTTTTGAAATATGGGTCCCCAAGTGATCTTAAAACTCCGCCACTTTTTTGTCTGCCAACTCTAGAGTGAGAGCCTCTGAATCTTGCTGCTTCTTCCATCATTGCCTCAAAAGGCCTTCATTAAATTCATGCCACTACCAGCCTAAAGAAAGAATTGGATGGAAAACTGAAGCAGGCTTGCAGTGTCTAATGTAATTTCTGTTGCGCCAGTGCTACCTTTCCCTCTCATTTTTAATAGCCATTGAAATAACATGCTGGATAATTGGACAGTGTATGACAAGTTCTCTTCATTTTTCTGGTTGGGCTGGTGCTGCCCTTAGTGGGAAAAAAAATTCAGAAATGTCTCTTCAGCCATGATCTTTATGATAGTTGATAGGCTGCACAGTACTTACAGAGTATCCTGACTGTTTATAAACTTTCCAAATTACTACTTCCGTGTATACATTATCATACCTTGAGCTTCCTCACTGGATATACCATTCTTGCATTGCACTTCCAGAACTGTTGTACTAACTCTCAGGCAGAGTGAGGTGAAGTAAATGGCAAAATTCAATTAGAAACAAATTGAATGAGGCTCAGGGTTCATTAATTTCAATTTTTTTACTGTCATTTCTTGTTAGCCTGTTTTTGCGGAAGAAGGTTCAGGGTGGTGAGCAAAATAGGTTGCCTTAACAAGAGTATGAACTTTCTTCTCAACATGGTGACAATTAGCTGTCGCTTCTCCCCCCGTCTTTCCCAGGCCCTGATGGGAAACCTAAATGGGATTATAGAGCTGTTGTATTAATCTGAAAACACAGAAAAATAATTTTAAAGGAGCCAAGGTAAACTTCATGTGCTATCTTTATAGCTACTTCAAACTGAATTTCAGGACCTGCGGAAGCAATTAAAAATAAAAACAAAACCAACCCACAAAACCCGTGAAAAACCAAAGTGGTATCTGGATATGCAAAACAAGTTTTCTCTGAACTTTGTGGTCAGAGGAACTATCTATGTGATTTCTGTGTTTGACTTCAGAAGTTAATTTTGAATTCACCATCTTGTACAGTGACTCCATTATATTTAAGTGAAAGTTGCTGATTAGTTGTTTCCTTTGTAAGAAAGCTCAAGGTAAGATTTGCCAGGAGTATGAACAGGTGAAATGGCAGTGTATAACCTAGCAAGATAAACATGCTACCATTTTGTAAAACAAGTGCACATGGAATTTATTTATTTGACTTATTGTACAGGAAAACTTAGACTTAAATTATAACATCCTTGAATTTTCTAGTTAACTACAATTGTAGTACAGTATCATGTTTTAGTATGACTTCTGTTTTAGTGAAAGTACTTAAACATTCATGTACTATATTTGAGTGAGATGAGCAGCTATACATACTAATTCTTCCTCAATGGAAAGGAGCATTTCATCATTACAATTGAAGTTCAATTGCTGGTATTTAAGTACTATCAAATAGATTTCTTTCAACGTGATACGGTATCTGTATAAACTTCAGGGATGATTATAGTAAAACTGAAACACAGCTATATGACTTCAGGTTACCATGCTAAAATTTGAAGCTTTCTGTAATGTGCATGATAGCAAAGTTGCACATAGCATACCCACATTATCAGGGTGAATTTAAACCTAGTACACTGGTGTGATATTTATAGCAAGGTATGTGTGTTTGCGCGTGTGCGTGTGTGAGGAGGTGTGACTAGTGGCTCCAGTAAAGCCAGGAGAGATCATAACCCTGTAAAGGCTTTATGATGAGGATGTCTGGATTAGGAAATAACATGACTTTTACTAAACACTTTTTAGAAAACCCATGTTCTGAATTATCACCTCTTAAAATTTGATTATGTACTTGGAATGACTGTATATGTCTGCCCCTTTAACAACATAAAGCTACTAAATTAATATTTAAAATGCTGGCCTGCTTATGTTACAATAATAAAATTTGTGTCAGTTCATTTCCTGTCAATTTACTTGTAAAGATTAAACAATATTTTTTCTGCATTTTATGAGTTCTGTATACTGGAGTTTGTTAAAGATTGACATGTTAGGTGATACTGTACAAAATTGTATTGACTTTAGTGAAAATCAAAAGTAAAATTCATATGTATTTCCTTTTTACACTTCCATCTAATTTCTTGACAACTTGAATAAATTTCATAGAGCCTTTCTAACATGAACTATTGTTAATTTAACTGTTGCAATAATTAAGCTTTAAGAAGTATTGTTGGTATATTTATAATTTTAAGAAGATCATGTTTGTTTCATACTGCTTATTTTTAGCTGTTCTATTGTCACTGTTACAGCTGAAGAACTTTACTAAATACTTGACATTACAAAATAACTTGCTGGGGTTGTCCTCTGTATACTGATGTTAAATAAAAATGTGTGATTGAACTGTAAATGTAGATAACTTTCAATAGTCCTTTCCACATTTGAGTTTTAATTTATCTTGCAGTCCTTAGGTGGTCTTATGCTATCATACTGTGCTGAACAAATGACCACAATGAAAGCTGTTAACTTGCCTATTTTAAAGTAAGAAGTTGATCGCATCCTGTAACCTGCTCTGAGTAAATGTTTCACTTCATCTCAAGACAATGCATACATTTTGATGTTTAAATCTTGCTGATAAGGTCATGTCTCATGATATTTATTTTTTTTTAGGACTAGAGTAATATGAAATAGAATACTTACCAAACTTGTTTAAACTCAGATTCAGTAAAACATGGACATGGATGTATCCAGATTCTCTCTGCCTACCTGTCAAATAGGAGCTGGGGCAGAGCATTGTCCTTCCTTCTAGGACTCTACAGGAGCTCTTTCCTCTATGGATTCTGGTGCAGGGTATGTTCTTTATTCCAGCTTTAGATCTTGACGTTTACCTAATGAATACTGAATTTACAGCCCTGAGGATATGGCTCACTCTGATTCAAGCATCTTGTGTCTAGAAAAACTGTGGCTAGTCTAGAACTAAATTCATCTGAACTAAACCTAAACTACTCTAAAACTCTGGCTGCAATATTTCTTGGAACCAATTTAGGTGACGACTTAAGACGTTGTCCTTCTGTCTGAGTGGACTAGGAATTGTGCCACCCTTGCAGCAGCGGTTTGGTGTTAACCGATGAAGGAACCAAACAAATTATATTTACCAAAGTCTTTCAAAGGGAAATTTCAGTGACAAAGATAGTTACTTTGGGCCCAGTCTGAGGTAGGACTCTGTCTCTTAGGCAAAAATACTCTGTAGACCAAAGCTGAGGAAATCATCTTTCTTATGTGAACTTGAGAACTTTCTGGTACTTTAGAAGGTATTGTTTGACCCCTATGATGGTCTATATACATACATATATTTAAGAATGGTGCCAGTGGAGCAACAAAATTAAATTGGTCCTGAAAGCTTCTAGGAACATCCAGTTACATCAAATGATGCAAGAACTGGTTGGCCAAACCAGATTCTCAACAGTCAGTGTGAGCATGAAACAAAACTAAATTCCACAAGTTCTGTGGTCATAGAAGATACTTTGGCAAAAGATGTCTCACAACATGAAAGTGTCGTCTTGTTTGTCTTTATTTAATAATGTTGCACAAACTTCTTAAGGAAATAACTTGTATGATCACATTATTTTCTGGTTTTTGAAGTTGGATTTTGGGTAGGTGCTGATCAACCTCATCAAATTCACTTGGCTCATTTCTTCTTCTGCTAAGACCACACTTATTTTGCAGCTAACACAAATGGGGTTGCCTTAAGTCATATGCTTTCCCTGAGATTTTCCCTGGTTTATCTCAAATTCATTATTTTCTAATATGAAAATTTTAAACCTTACTGACTTTTGTAGTTTGAGGAAGGTAGAGAAACCAGAAACCATTCCTAAGCATGTGAGCCCTTACTACCTAAATGAAACCTAAGGTCCTATTGCTCGAGCCAGATCAGGTTTTTGCTGGCAAAAGCCTTTTTTGCTTTTCCCAGCACACAAGTAGTTGCATCTTAAACTATTTTTTTTTTTTGTCTTGAACATGCGTATCTTCCATTTGCCAACCATATACTAGTCTTGAAGTAATCTTGCCTAATACCACTAGACAGATTTTTAGTTAGTCTGCTGGTTTTCTAGCAGCAGTTTTTCTTGACTTTTTGTTGATTATGAGTAAAATGGTGATACACCTCTAGTAGGAGAAAGACTCCTTTATGTACACAGAAGAGAAGTTGCAAGTAAAACCTCCTTGATGCTACTACATGCTTTTACAAGATCTGGTGTCAGATGGTTTAAGCATTTATACTTTTCTGTAACACTACTAGAACAAAGGAGGAAAAAAAAAGCAGCAAACGAAAGACAAATAATACATTTAAAACTCCATTTAGTGAACACATAGACTGTGTAAAGATAGGTGTTAGCTTTGCTGTATCCTTTTAAATCCCATACAAAATACTTCTCTGTAGTATGTTATGTGAATGTTCAGCATGTTCTTCCTTGAACATTCTCATTTAATTAATTTTATGACTCCATTAGGATTAATATCTGATTTAGTGAGTATATGCAGTTCAGAGACTTATGCTAATAAATGCTGATTCATTTGGATAAGAAACTGTTGGAGATTTTGTTCATGCAAATCTTAAAACCAATTCAGCTGATTTGACTACAGAATTTTAAACAAATGTGAAAAATCTCATTCTGTTTTGGCATATTCTTGCTCAAATACTGGATTGGACCGTGGGCTCTTTTGTCAAGCAAAGGTCTCATCTAGATTACTTTTTCAAATTGCTCCAGGAATATCACTGTTCTGGACAAGAATAAACTACCTATGGAATATTCTTCACATAGTAAATTCCTGTTATTTCATATACTGGCAATAGCAGAAATGGTTTAACCAAATGAGTGCCATTTTTGTATGGGCATTAGTTAATTCAACCTTTTTTTAAATTGGTTTAATTGCATTAGTGAAGTCTACTGAGACTTTTTTTATGTTCGTTGTTACATTGGACCCTTTGCTTTGTTTTTTCTACCTTTCAATTTCAAAACAGAAAGTAGGAAAGACGTGCAGAGTTCAGACATCCAGCCAGTTACTGAGAGTCAGCTGAGCTGTTTTACAGAAGGAGCGCGCTCTTCTCAGGGTGAAGGCTGAGCGTGTGCCAGGAGCATTGTGAAGTAGCACATAGACATGAACTGCCCATATCCTGCTCATGTGTCCAAACTTGCAGTTTATTATCTAGATTAGTGAAACTACATTTGATTGCATCTTTGGCTCCAATTAATCCTGTTCTAATTTACATGAAGAAAATATTAACTCAGTAGTTACTGATGGCTTTTTTTCTTAGTAGTACCTTCCTGATTTTTTTTTTTTTAAACACAGCAATTACGTGCTGATCTTTCATAGAATTAGTTTCTGTTGTGAAGCCTTGTGTTTCATATCTTTGGAAGAAAAATACCCCCCCTGCAGTCTCATGAATTATGAAGAGGGTTAGTCTTAACACTGCTGCAGGTCTTTCTGAACAGACCACAGCTGTGAGTGCCATGAACCTTGGGTGGAAATGAACCTTACTGATCGTATTTGTTATGGCTTTTCATTCCTACCATGCAAGCCTATTTTTACCGAATACGCAAAGCCCTGTGTGTTTTGGGAAGTCAGAGAATACATAGATAAACGTAGAACAGCCCTAGCAACTAGTGCTGAAATAGTCTGCGTTCAGTACTCTCACACTGCTAATTGATGTAAGAAAAACGACACTGTGTTCTGTGAAAGAAGGACATTTCAGCTGTAGAGTATTCCATTAAGATGGCAGATGGTGCAGCACCTACTTGGAGGACCCTCCCTGAAGTTGTGATGAAGATTGTTGTGTCAAATTCCTGACTTAGGTCTCATAACTGTTCAATTTCCCACCCCCTGCTAGACCTGCATGCTGACAGTGCTACTAACAAAAGGCTACATATATTTTTTCAAAACTTTCTTTGAACAGTCTCTTAATTTGTTTCTGCTGCTTGCTCAGTATGATCTGTTTGTTCTTAAACTTTAAGCTGATGCCCTGTACTGCACGGCAGTTGTCGCTTCTCAATTCTTTTGTTTTCCGTCATGGCTATTAAACTGTGTGGCCTTGCTGTTGCGCTAATAAGTTGCTGCAGCTTTTGTTCCATCTTTTTTCCGTCTCGTTGAGTAGACTGGGTGGTTTCATCACAGAAGGCACTGGAGTCTAATTTGTTATTCTTTCTTTACAGGCAAGAGCTTTCTATATATATTTTTTCCATAACCTTATCCATTGTATTATTCCCAGAGAATGCAATTACAAATATTCTAGTCCCACACCCTTTGTATTACAGATCAGACTCTTACAGGGTAACTTTTGTATCAAAACTCTAACTTTTTTTTGAGCCCTCACTTGTTTTTCTAATGTGGCTTTCTAAAGTTTCCTATGTTACACCTAACGTAACTTCTTAAATGGCCTTGCTTGAAAGGTTCTGATATAACGGCAAAATTCTACAGAATCTCTTTTGTTACTTGGGACCACGGAGAACGCTTGCCACTTTGGTAAAACTTACATGCCTAAAAAACTCCTACTCTTGCTTTTCTTGTTTGAACATCTAAGGTCTAAGATGTCTTCTGAAATTAAGTACTTGGAAGAACTCAGCATTTCTCATCTCTCCCACAGAAGTGAAGTTCTGGAAGTTTTAAGGCAGTACTTGCAAAGTTTTTGAAATGTCTGTCTGCAGTAGCACAAGGGTATTGATCTTGAGATTCTTTCCACTTTGGTGTTCCTCTGGCTTGCTTGCTCAGAGTTGCAGAATTAATTCAGAGTGAGGATTGAAATATAAGGAGTTCCTAGTATTCACTTACTCAGAGCCACCTGCACTGCACTTCTGCTCTTTAAAGCAGGGAGCATTCACAGCCTGGGAGATGAAACCAGGACTGAGTGACTCCTTGTTCCTAGTCTTGGAACTTGAATTCCAAAGTGCCTGGTAGTTCACGAGGAACAAGGCACCACAGTGAATTTCAGTATGTACCGCCTGTTTCTAGAGGAGTTGTAGGAAAATGAATGACTCCTCCTTTTGTTTTCCAACAATTGGTTGCATTACAGTGTAAATCTGATATTAGAACAATGCTTATTTCTCTTCATCTGTATAGCATGGTTACAAGCCTGTTGAAAAAGACTTCACATAATGTCATCCCTAGTACTTCCTGTGTGCTTATAAAGCACATATTTGCATATGAACAGTTTGGACCACCAGTTTATTAAAGACTGAAAATAATACCTTTGGACGTCTTTTTCCAGGGTACTTGAAAGTCGCTTAGTGGATGTAATCTTCTGGCAAGAAAGACCTTCCAGTTGCTGCTGCACTTAATAGACTTCTAAAGAATGCTTTGGTAATGAACTATGGAGTTCTGATTCATCTTCATCACTTTTGAACAAAACTTTCTTGGTAAAAATTTTCAGAAGTGCTTCAGTAGCTTGTTGGCTCTAAAATTCTTTTTTCACCATCTATTCCTTAACTAATAACTAAGAAACGTTTTGTTCTCTTCTTGTGAAATATGCAGTATCTTTGCACATCCTGAATGTTAAGCAAGTTTAAAGACCAGTCCACTTAAGTCTACCTCAACAGTGTTTGAATTGGATATCCACTACATAAACGAGTAAAAATTTAAAGTGTTCTCGTTCCTCCAGGTGTGATCTATAGAAGGCACCAAATCAAGCGCCACATACTTCATTATATATAAATGTGATCTAAAATGTGTGCATGTGTATATACACACGCGTGCATGCGCACACCCAGAGTCTGTTTTAAGTCCTACAAATGTATCCAGAGTCATAATGTGCCTGAGCTGGTAGATTAGATGTTTTTTAAAAGGACGGGCTATGGTTTTAGTAGAAACTTGATTACTTGAATCCACCCTGAAGTCCTCCTTCCACCTCTTCTGTCTATGGTCAGGGTTTTCTTCCATCAGTCGTGACTTTTCAGTTCTTGGATCCAAGCAAAAAAGAGCTCCTGTAGATTCTGAAGATGTGACCTAATTCTACATTGTGTGCTAATTGCTGCCTGAGCTTGTCTAGTTTGATGGATCTGAGTCACAGGATCTTAATTTTGAGGTAAGAACCTAAGCTGGTAGCTGTTTAGAGGAATTGCTAAAAGTGCATTTATCACGCCTGCATAATAAGGAGTTGCACAGTGATACTCATTGGTGTGCTTCCAGCTTAGCTGCCATTGTGCTCCTCAGCCTGCTGGCACTTGTAACTAAATAATGACCTTGCAAGAAGACTAAATTGTATTTTGATATTAAATTTTTCCTAAATAAGTCTAACATACAGTTACTTTTATGTGAATTATTAAGGGGCTACTGTACATAAATCTGAAATGGAATCTGTCTGTTGATATCTACCCATAAGGTATAGTTGCCTTAATCCAGAACAGTAGCCCCTGTCTAGCAAGGGGTGCTGCACAGTTGCAGGATTATGTCTGAAATGAAGTAAGTCTCATTTTATTTGAATGGTGATGTAGTTTAAACGAGCTGGTAAAAAGTTTTCCCGAATGCAAGCTTAAATTGTAATGGGAAATCTTTACTGAACTCTTGCTCAGTGTTTCATTCTCTTTTAAAATTTCCAAAATAAATATTTGGTTAGATAATCTATTTTTCTATTCAAAGCTTGTAATATTCAGTAGCATCTAAGAGATTGAGCATTTCCCTGTATCAGGTTAGGTGTCAAACTTGTTGATATTGGAATAGGTTTGTTGCTACCCTAATAAAATGCTGATCGCTTTTTTGGTGTATGATTTTTAAAGTTTCACAGTTCACAATGACTCAAAACGCAAGGTAGATTAAATCAAATGCTGGGATCAGATTCATCATGTCATAAACGCACACACTTTCTTACTGACTGAAAGCTCTTTTGTGTGCTGCTTGGCTGACACAATAGTGGCTTAGATTCTGTTGTGGGAAGGAAGGTGCTGACGTCTAAAGTAAGCAAGTGGTGGTAAAAATAAGTTGTACTCGTTTTAGCTTCAGGCTAAGAACTTTATAAGAATAATGTCAGGTTCTCTTGCTGGATTAATGTAAACTGCTTTGTTTGCAGGGTTTATTGTCATCCCAAAACCAGGCCAATTCTCCAAGTGGAACTGTAGTATAGCCATCACACTACTGCTAGCAAATCTCTGAACGCAGGACAAGAAGTAATGACAGTGGAACCAGGAGCTGTTCTTCAGGCAAAGAGCATCACAAATTATAATGTGGCAGAGCGTAAACATGGAATTATGTGAATCACATAGTACTTTGCAAATGAGTAATGTAATGAGTTCTTATTACAGCTAATACTGCTAGGCTGCTCACCCAAGGAAGGGTTTTCATTTAAAAAAAAAAAAGCTTCCTTTGGTGCTGCAGGAAAAAATAGTAACGTTTTTGGTTTTCTTTATACTTTTCAAGTCCAGTGTAATTTAATCTCTCTCTATAAATATATAAATAAAAGATATATATATATAGTGTAAAATAAAGTATGTTTCTTAAATTCAACTAAGTTCAATGGTTAAAACTAGTACTTCACCATTGTTTATTTTGCACTGATTTTTTTAACCAGAGATGGCTAGAAGACAGCCTGGAATGCACTCATGGAAAATGAAAGTCATTACTTTCTGGCTTCAAAATGTTATTCAGGAAGATGGATGCTGCAATCATAGATTTTTAAAACAAAATTGTTTTGCACTTAAATAGTTTAATGCTAATAGAGAATTACTTTAAAATTGGTGTCCAGACACCAGAAAAACTATGTTGTGGAGAAAAGATCCTTTGTATCTATTAAACATTTATTTTAATATTGTTGTTTCCAACTGCAATCAGCTCTGTATTATATGTATAAATACTGTAATTCAGTGATGGGGGAGGGGAGTAACGGAGTAACACTAGAAATTCTCATTCATTTACGAAAGTGATATTTCTAATTCAGAAAATACATATTAAACTATCTTGAATATGCATTTTTGTTTACTTTCTGTTCAAATTCAATCACTTTTGATGTAATCAATCCTTTGTTGAATTAAACGTTTGGTACAGAAATACCATCTAAACTTTGTAGAACAAATTCCTTTCAAAAAGTTTGAACATCACTTCATATTTAATATAGTTGAATTACAATTAGGAGAGTAAAATAACATTGTTCTGTTCTCATTCTTAATGGTTTATCTCCAAATACATCATACAGTGGAAATCTTGCAGACAAACTTTGCGGGATAAGGATTTTGTAATCATATAGTCCTCTATATTTGTCTTGGGAGTTGAAGTGAAATATCCAGCAGCAGTAGATATACACACTTCCTGACTAGGCAATCTAAAATTAGGTCAACATACTGGAGTAGATGCGTTTCTGAGACAACTTGTTTGTCTTACATCAGGCACCTCATTTATAATTCAGTGCTCTTAAACTGATAAGTGTTATGGAGATAGACATATCCATGTATTTGTATAGTTTAATACTGCTTGTCTGAACACGTTCTTTTTAATCAGCCAGCAACAGAACACTTAAATTGTTTTCAGTAGTTCTTGCAAAGATTAAAAAAATCCCCCAAGAGACGTTGCTCTGTGCCAAGCCCCAGAATGACAGAAGTATCTGCCATAGCTTTCCCTTTATCCTATGTAGCAATATTTGCAAATAGGCTTTTGCTGAATCTTGCAGCTGGACATCAGGCAGGCAGAGCAGAAGGGAGGCCACTAGGCCTGGGAATGTGGAACTTGCCCAGGTACGCACATGCTGGATCTGAGGTCACATATTAGTGCCCTTCCTGCTCTCCCAACAATAAAGCTGGGTAGAATTTTTTAAATTGCAAGTAAACTTTAGCCATTTTCTGGCAGGGGAAGTTAATTTTTTTCAGGAAATGAATGAAAATTTGGGAGAAACAACTGCAGTAACTACTTGTAACTAAGTCTTATTCTTGTAATGCAGCTAGCATGTAGAAAACTGCCACATTCATTTATAAGCTGGCAATTAGATTGTCTACTTTAGTAAAGATGGAGCTGTACTTTACAATTCTTCTCTACTTATGTTCTTCTAAAATATAAGGAATGGGGAAAATACTGAAACAGCAGGGTTATTGTTCAGAAGTTTTGTTTTATTAACATAGTGGGTTTAACTGTTAAAATACAGATAAACCTCATCATTAAAAATTAGTGTAGTTATCTGACTGTAGACTTCTTTTATATAAGCACTTCATATGGTCTGAGTCAAAATCAAACAGTTGAGAAAATGTGTAATAACTTTAAAAGACTTTTTTCCTTCAGCTGGAAAAATACAAAACCAGTATGGAAAGGACCGTAGTATACAACATCAGGGTAATAATAGCAGCTACTTGCATATACGTTTGCAGAGTACAGCCCTGCTGCAAATCATACTTCAACAGCATACAAAGAATGTATGTGCTTTTTCTTTTTTCAGCCTCTTCTTTACTATTAGGCAATCATCTAAAAGCTTGAACTGCCCATCCCACCCTTCATTCCATATGGGAAAAAAATTATTTTAGAAAGAAAAAGGATACTAATTACTTACCTGGAAGGAACTTGAGTTCTACTATAGATACAGCTCTTAATAAATAACTTTCTCCTACTGTGTTAAAAAAAAATTTAAAAGTGAGTGGAACACAGATGATCTCAATATGGAATTTTAGCTGGAAGAATGAGGGCAGAAACAATACTTGCCAGTTTGTAGTATAAAGTCGAGCGTATTTTAACTATAAAGCAGGTGGGAAAACTCAAGTGTGCCTACTAATCCAACAGCCAGAGAAGTGTAAGTTATCTCCAGAGGTATAATGGCAAAGAACTTGTTATGAAATAAATACCTGTGAAGCACTGTATGTGCTAAACTGTGTAAGATCCACCTGAAAGCGTAAAATAAATGAAGAAAACATTCCAATGTAGTCCTTCACTTCAAATTTCCAATTTTCATAGCAAAAACAATCTGCTGAATGTGAAATTGCCTTTTTCATTATAACAGCCTGTGACAGCCCCAGATACAGAGTATGTGAGAGAGAATTGCTGGTAGCATACAAGATATTACTCTGATAGCCTTTTCTCTCCAAGTAAAAACTTACCAAAAATTCTGACTTCACCTTTTTAAAAAAAACCCAACCACTTTCCTGGTGTATGAATAATTACCTACCTGGTATATTAATTACAGAAGCAAACAATTTTGCAGTAACACTTTTGAAAATAGTAAAGTATCTTGTGCATACATGATCTGAGGGAATTTTTTTTTTCCTTTTTAGTTGAAATGTTGAAATACTTAAACTTCAGCATCTGTGTTTTGAGGTTTCCAGAAAAAATTATGGGAAGCTACCAATACAATTAACATTATCTCCATCAGGAACATTCTCTTGATAATACAAGCCTTGGTCTACTGTAGAATGCTAGGTAGGAGAGCTCTGAGTATGAATGATCAGTCAAATATGGGTAGGAGAATTTATCCTTTTTTTTTTTTTTAAATCTTGTAAGACAGTAACTGTGGAGAGCAATATCCCTCATATACAATAAAAGTTACCTATTTTTAGACCATCATTTTTACTGCTGGACACCATGCTCAACTCCAAATATATTAGCACCAAGCAATTCACCATCTTCCTCTCTGGAAAAAACACTGGATAAGCTCATAGTACCTTTTGCTCAGAGTTCCAAAGGCAAGAAGTCAGAGGTTACTGTTACACTGTGTTGCCTATAGAACTGCAGTCCTTAATTCCATTTCCTAAGCTTAGCATCACACCTTTCTTTGTGTGGTTTATGTTAGGTTCTATGCTAGGTTCATATACATTTATTTTATATATATTTACATATATGTACACCTGTGCTAGGTATTCATACAAATACTGGATTGCCTTATTGTTGAAGTTCTCTATCTGTTTGATCAGTATGAGCTGCTAACATAAAAGCATGATGAAGAGGGGAGATGAATAACTGTAACAGAGCGGTAAAACTCAGCCAGTCACTATGTCTTTATGTAGCCCCCACTGCACTTTGAGATACCATGGTCAGGAGCATATTTTCTGCTTAGGACTGGAGGAAAGACAGCATCCATCCTGTATGAGTTTCAATAAAATGAGAAAAAGCAGTTAGCTATACCGTTATGTTCTGCTGTTTAAAATTCTCCCTTTATTATGATGTTCTCACTCTACTGGTGTAGAACACTTCCTCCACTAAAACTCTGCTTATGTGTTTGTTCAATCCTAGTAAGAGAAATCTGCTATTCCTCTGGCATACCTAGGATGAGCAGCAGCAATACAGGCTTCCCTGCAGAGCCTTGTTCATGGGCTATAGCCTTATTTTACAAGAATTGTTGCCAGGGCTGGGATGTTTCTCCATTCTCGCTATTGAGATTCTGAAAGTTTGCTACAAAGAAATGGAATAAAACGAGCAAAGGTACTGTAGGGCTGTATGATGCAGGCACAAGACAGGACAACTTGGATAGTCGCATTTGTATCAATATAAAAAAATTACTCCCACAGTATGCACTGCAAACATTTAGCCTGCTATTTTTGCATTTTAAAAAATCTGCTAGTGAATGTCATGTTGATCCTCAGTACAGTATGTGAAAATAATACCTTCTTCAAAAGGTAAATATAAGATAGACAGGTGCTTTTAAGCAGTAGATCTCAAAAGGATTCATAAAGAACTTGAGTCTCATGAGCTTCCCCACATAGAAAAGCTACAACATGGAATTTGGGCATGCTCAAAGTTACCCAGAAGCTGAATGGCAGAACAAGGAATAGGATCTAATGCAGGCACAACAGAATCCTAAAAGTGTTGAGATGCCAGTTCTTAAAAAAACCACTAACAAATCAAAAAACCCCACAACAAAAAAGCCACCTACTGGAAAACCTCTTAACTGAGTGAGAACAATTGTTATTTTCACAAATGCACAGCCTAATAAAAACTCAGATGGAGAGCTGAGAGCATAATGGACATAGCTTTTATTCTAGATGAGTAGTATTTTTATAAAATTTTCATGTGAATTTAACTGCATTGTTTGAGCTGCATCTTAACTGATTAGAATAAAGAGTTTGTCTGGATTTAGAGCATCAATCTCAAATTGATGCTTAATTGTTGGCTTAGTAACTTTAACGTGGTCTGCTACCCAGTGCGTTTTTTCATAATGCCTCATGGGCAGCAGTGACTTGTAATACAACATGGCCCTTGCCTGCCTTCTAATGGCTTCATTTTCACTTTTTTGTTGCACAGAAACTTTTGAACAGCAGCAGCAGTCCCAGAGGTATTTGGTTACTGGAAAAAAAGCTGATCACTTCCCAATTATGAGCAGAGTAACTTTTAGAACTATTAAAAAGACAAAAAAGTTATTTGCAAAACCTGTCTTGCATGCATACTTGGTACACAGGAGATTTTTAAACCCCCAGCTAAGTATGACTTGCACAAACTAATTTGTTTTTTAAATAGCAAAACTGTTTTGTAACACATCACCAAATTTAAGTATTGCAAATTATTATTGCATATTTTTAGGAGATCTCGGGAATTTTAAAATCAGTGGTATCAAAGTGCAATAACTACTCTTTCCAAATAAGATAAAAATGCTGCCTCTTAACTTACCTTTTATAGCACTAGGAAACAGTAACATTATATTAAATAGTTACTGATGATCTGTGCCCAAAATTTCTGAAACATGATAAGATACATGCCTTTACTGCTCTTTTAAGCAAGTAGCTACAATATCAGTCAGTGTTAAAACTTTTGATTAATATTAAGATCAACCTTGACTTGAAGAAAACTATGACTAAATTTTATTTGCTTTTGAATCAGATAAAAAGTTGCTTTAGATTATAGTTATATAAAAATACTCAGCAGTTACAGAAACTGCATCAAAATCAGGTATCTCATATGATTGCATAATCTGCACATTCTCAATAAAACTTGAGATTGAACTTATTGAATACAGGAGGTGAATACTTTCCAGAGTTGACTGAAAAATAAAAATATTTTACATGAAAAAAAATTATAAAAAAATTAGCTGTCATTTATAATATAATATGAAAACTCATATTTTGTAGATAACATTCCAGTCTTATATCTGAAGCTCAAAGAATCTTTTCATGTTATTTTTAACCAACCTCCTCCTCCATCAGGTTCTAAAAGGAAAAAATACTTAGAAAGTTCAATACAGAGTGCTCTCTAAGCTCTGCCAGAACAATGTTTTAATTAAATATTGATACCCTTCAGGAACAGAATACCAAAATGGTAGGTAAGCAGCCCTCATAACCTTGTGGGGTTTTCCTACAAATTGCCAGAGAAACACAAAATAAGGCACTGCTGCTCTTGTTAGATATCTAGCAATGGAAGCATGATTGGGTCTCTCTCGCTGCATAGTTGTGCTTTTCCTTACACTCCAAATACTTTACAAGGCGGTCAGTAACCTCCTCCTCTTCGTTCTATAGCAGGTAAGTGGAAATGTTTCGGGGAAGACTTAAGTGCCTTCTGTTTCTCAGACTGTTGAGGAAACAACAGAAGTTTGAAATACGCTCTGTAAAATACATTTTGCTATTACACTTTAATGAGCAAGTTAGAGTCTATACCTCAATATATATTTGATCCAATAAATCTAACAGACAGTATCATAGGGGTTTCACCACTTTCCTTAGGTGCCTGGAAAACTGAATGCAATGCAGGAGTAGGACAAGAAGTAATTGACTTTCTGGCTACTCCAGAAAGATTTAATTTTGGTAATTCTCCACAAGGAGGTCCATGTTGCCGTTTTGGTTTTTTTCTGGAATTTCCTGAGAGAATGCTTTTAAAATAACTAAACAAGATTCAGTTTCTTTCTCAGAACATCTTAAGGAATAAAATTAAAAGAGAAAATCCAAATAATCAGAAAAAAACCTCAGCCATACACTATACACTACTTCAGCTAATCCTTTTTAAAAAATTATTGCCTTGCTTGATGTTTCTTGCAATTTTTCCTGAAGGAACTTCGGACAAAGCGTACATTGATGAACCCCAGAACTAAACTGGTGGAAAAAGTGGCTGCTCATATGGAAGGGGAGTTCATACTTTTAAGGTTAAATGCACAGCAGAAAATAATTTATAATTTTTTTGCTACTGTAATTTGGGTTTTTTTTGAGAAAAACCTGTATTTGAGAGTTTTTCATGTAGTACTAACTTCCATCTCACCTTGCAGATCTAGCAAACCCTTAAGAGTGAATACGCTGAGTATTTTTCACATAGCTTGACTATAAACAAAGTTTTGTTTTGCCAGGATTTTTAATCAGATTTTAATTTTTTTACTTCCAGTGTCAAACACAAGTTTAGGATTTTGCCAGATATCATCTAAATACAGGATAATTAAGTTAAAAAAAAATATTTGCTCAAAATGTAGACTGATGGCCTGAAAAGGCAAAAGCACACTTTCTGTCTGCTACAACTTCATCTGTAAAAGTCTTTAACTCAAAGGCAGACAGCAAAAAGAGGATGATGATATTAAAAAAAAAAAAAAGTGGAACTGACCTTTTAAGTAATAGCAACTATGACAAGAGTCTACTGAAGGGATTATGTGGTATCACAGCTTCTAAACTCTAAGTCATGTGTTTCAGGGCTTTGGGGGGAGGGGGAGACTGCATCAGACCAAATAAAGATCAGTGTTTAGGCAGACTGAATAAAACCAAGTAATCAGCTTAAGTAAAACATTTGTTTCTAGCTAACAAGCTCAGTGCCACAAATTACTTTCTCTAAATGGGCTGACAATTCTTCCACTTAAACATTACCTGTCTTTGACCTTCCTTTGAAATTTGCCACAAATGCAGAGGTACTTGCCCTGATGTATTTCCTAGTAATCTTAATTTTTTGTGCGTGGCCAAAGCTTGTGTATCAGCTGCCCTAAAAAGTTTTGGGAAACAAAACAAAACAAACAAACAAAAAGATAAAAACATCAGTTGTGCTTTAGGTGAAGTTTGGACTCAAGGCAAAGAATTATGTTGACTGAATTACATTCATTATATTGCAAGCTAAGTACTAGCACTGTAAGCAAACTTCATTTCAGTCCACTTTAAATAATAAGCTCACAGTGCTCCCCCCACTTTTTAATTTTAGTCTTCAAGATTGAAGTGATTTGAAGTCACTTGCCAGAGTTCTTGAAAATAAGGGTGCTGTAATGCTTGATGGGCAGCAATTCTCTCATCAGGATCATATTTTATCATTGCATACAGGAGAGAGAAGCCTTTGGGAGACAAATTGTGCACAAGAGGAGGTATTCCTTTTCCTCTTTTAAAAGGGAAATCAAAAGTCGCAATTCTTGACCTGTGTTAAGCAAGTTGAGAACAAACAGTTATTCATGCATATTAAGAAAGAATTACCATTTACTGAAAAAAAAAATTTCTCATCTGGTTTAGGTAATCATTTTTTAGGGACAAGTAAGTAATACTTGGGGAAAAAAAGGAAGTTTTCTTTCCTAACAAGTTATGTCATTGGCCTTAAAGATACTGTGGAAATAAAAGGCCAAATAATATTGATACAGGCTCAGATTTCCACTGCTCTGCCTACAAGGATCACAAATGTGTGACTATCTATCTCTGGGTAGGCATAGAAGACACTGCTCTTTGGTCAGCAGCCATTGCAACAGAATTAGATTTTTGTGGTGGTTCCCTAAGCAGAAATTGCACATGGTTTTACAGTTACATTGTGGATATTTAAAAAAGTGATATTAATGACTATGGGAGTGCATACTTACTGCTTGAACTTCTTGAGAGTTTTGTTAGCAGGAGTGCCTATAATGTCATGGATTTTTGAAATTTGGTCCAGCTCATTAGATCCAGGGAAGAGAGGCTGAAAACTGCAAGGTAAGAGATGGTATTAGCACTAGAGAAGACACAATTAAACTAGTTTAAGTGGCATAGCTGCCACTTAAAAAATTTTCATTTACAAGGAAGATACATTTTAGAATTATTCATTTGTGGACAGTTTAATACCAACCAACAACTGAAGGATAGCATGTGAGCAGCAGACCAATACAATTGCATGTTTGGATGGAAAGGGTAGTTTGGGTTATTAAAAAGAAACCTGTAGTTGCCCTCTCCTCACAGGTTTGGGGTAAAATATATAAAGACAACATCCTTCCTGGTGAAAGGCAATGGATATGGGATTGTTTTCTTCTAGTAAAGTGGCAGATCCCAGAAGACAATGTGTTTTCCTCATTTTAAGACAGCAGAGTCAAGCAGTTCCGCTTGCTGTGTATGTACGTAGAAATATATAAGAAACATTCCATTCCTAACACACAGGTTCTTTGCAAGCAGCAATACTGGAATGATGGTAATTTGAACTGTGTTCCTGAGCTTGATCCTCAGTTAATGTAAGAATAGAGTCCTTGAAAACATTGTTATCACAATAGAGCAATCTGACTTAACAAGTTAGGTCCACTAACATTTGTTTCTTGCACATGTTGCTTTTTTCCATATTAGCAGAACATTTCCTTGGGCTTATAACGTAAGAAACACTTCAGTAGCACCACATGATTCTTGAAAGCAAAATACTCAGCCCTCTTTGTTGATGGGGGAAACTTCTTTTAACTGAATGCAGATTCAATCAAACAGCTGGCTGCACGCTTCTCTGAACGTCTTCATAAAGCTTTGAGCAGAGGAAGGAAAGAAAAGAGATCTGATTCATGTTGTGCAGCTTTATCAAGACAAGCAGTTGGGAGTAGCTTTTGTGTGAACTACAAAACTGTGCTGCCTCTAAATGTAAAACTGTAACATAGTGAAGAACAACTGTGCAATCCACAAAAAAATGTAATCCAGGAACCATGCTTATAAGGAACAGAAGGAGGGAGACCAAGATTTGAAAGGTAAGCATGGCTGAGTAAAAGACTAAAAATTCTTAGACAGTGTGATGTAAGCATAAAGGCTTACGCAAACGCTCAACAGCAAAACCTGCAAGATGCACTTAAAAAGAAAAACCCCTGTCCATAACTTCCTTTAGCTTGGCAAGCCTGTATCTTTTTTTCATTCTGTAATTTCCAATAAACATCCCTCATTTCTCTCTGAACACATCTATCAGGTCTCTGAAAATGTGCAGTGGTTGCAAAGAATGAAATTCATTACATTAAGCTAAAATTACGAGGAAATATCTTTAAGGTTTTTTGCCTTAAGAAAACTTAAGTTTGCAGCATGTAATTTTCTTGCCAAACTTCAAAGCCCACCTGATTCAAACTGAAATGGAAAACCACAGCATTTTTAAAGCTTTTGGTCCAAATTACTTTGCAAAAGAACTGCCACATTTGGGATTTTTCTGTTAACAGTTTTCTGACCGAAGTAGAACTGTTTCTACAAGTTAGCAGGCAAAGCATAAGGGTTGTCATTTAATGTGATGGTGATGGCAGCAGCTGTACTTGCCATGTGGAGGAGGAGGAAAGTAGCAAAGAAAATGTTATCACTCCTGGTTGCATATCAGAGACAGCAGTGTGGGAGGAGAATAAAGAAGAACTGCTGCCGTTGCTAGGGCACAAAGATATTGGAGATATACTCATGGTGGTTATTTTTCCTTTTTTTCTTGAAGACCAGTGACAATTTTTTTTAGTTATAGTTTCAGTGTCATTGAAAAGCTTGAAGGACTTTAATCCAGGTTTTCCTGAACTCTTCCTTCATCAGAATCCAACTTCAAAATATTCCAGGACATAAGGTCCCGGCACAAGGGTCTTAAACACACTATATTGTAAATCAAAGTAGTAAATCAGAGGGAGTGTCTTCTCTAATCTCCTCTGGTTTTGCAGAATAATAAGTTAAAAAAGAGGGAAAAATTTTACCATCAGGTGCATTAACAAGATTGAGGATAGTTAGCGATGCTTATGAGAGGAAATGAGCCATACTCTATTCAGAGATAAAGCAGAGAAAATACATTTTTACCAAATCGAATATGAAGCCAACGGGGGAAAAAACCCCAACCAAACAACAAAACAACCAACTGTTCAAAAATGTTATTTTCCTTGTAAATAATTTTTTGTTGGTACTATGTTCTCTTGAACATCCCACTGCTTTATTACTAACTTGCCATAGGGTGAAGAGAGTGCCAGACAAAACAGGATTACTGCCTCATGACCCCTGCAGACTAATCACAGAAGAAGCTTCCACAAAACCATGGAAACAAAGATCATATTACCCATACTATGTGCTCCTTACTTGAGTTATTTACCTTTGATTTTCTTTATTAATAATAACCAAAATCCTCCACTGTACCTTGTAATTTCATAGAAAACACAGCCAGCACTCCACATATCAATTTTGTAACTATAGTAGCCATTTGTAAGTAAGCATTCAGGTGCTCGATACCAGCGTGTGGAGATATATTCTGTATGTGGCTGCTTAGAATAGATACTCCTACAAGATCCAAAATCTCCTAACTTCAGGGTATTCTTCTGCAAAAATAAAGTATTTTGACAAATTAGAAATGCTGAAATATTCAAGCAAAGATTTTCCTTAAATGTGTGAAGTAGTCATCATAAAGAAATCACAGATTACTTTAAGAATAAACTTCCAGAAATCCCAGGGGTAGTATTATAACAGTAAAACTGCATTTAAATAGCAAGTAGCTCCAGGCTTGAGGATATCTGTGTCCCTTAATATGTTCGAATACAGTTCTGTACATCATTAAAAGAAAGACCTAAGAGTTAACTGAAAAGCATATGGACTATTACTGAATGGAAGACTGCGAAATAGGACATCCGGATTAAGTTATTTTCTTAGAGTTCTTGTGTTTAGCATTGATGTAATAGGTGGCTTTGGCTTCTCTTTGTAAGAGCTTCTCCTGTACAATTCTAAGATTTAAAAGAAAAATTTATCTCCAGAAAATAAAATTTCATAAACTGAATTTTGAAATCCTTGCTTTTCAGACATTAGCAAAGTAACATTCTGAAACTGTCAGGAGAACAGATTTCAGTGAATAAATCTTCTGAAAGCTAATACCTTCTGCTCTCTTTTGTATGGATAACTTCCACTAAACGTAGGAATTGAATGTAGCAAGTGTGAGCTGCAGAACGGAACCCTATCGCTTGTTTCTAGGTTAACACAGAAAGGAAAATATATAATAGAGGATAAAGAACAGGTTTTTAGGTTGGAGTGAACACATGCAGGCTGTAGTGCATCTGATTAAGTTCACATTTTAGCCAATAACAAACTTTCTTGTTCATCAGGAATATGGTATTAGAGGTAACTGTCTATATATTTTTTTAAAAACTGTAGTTTTATTCATGAAGAAACATTACCTTCTCAGAGTAAAGAGAAAAATACTGGTACACTTCACTTTCAGTTAAATAGTCTCACATAAAATTAATTACCTTTATTAATATGTTTTCTGGTTTCACATCTCTGTGAAATATCCCATTTCTGTACCAATATAAACACCAGAGAGAAGAGTTCAGTAAAAAGATAAACATTATCAGTGCTTCCAATTATTTGTAGAAAAATACTTAAAGAAACTAACACTTTCTTCAAACTTATCAACAGCATAGTAAAAAACCTGAATTTTGCCACCATGTTGAGACAACAGCTATAGGTATGGGAATGGGGAAATGGCAAGTCCAGGAAGGGGAGGCCAGGCTTTCTGCTTTTGCTCTCACCAGGGTTACTACAGGATTGCAAGGGCCACCCCCTCCCAGGAGGGCTCCCTGCAGCAGGTACTACAGCTCCTTTGGGGTGCTGGCAGCAGCCTGGGCTGCCTGCTTGCTGCCTTCCAGGGCTCTGCTATAGGCAAAGATGCACCTTTTTCCCCCCTGCAGCAGCCTGCTGCCCCAGACAATTGTATGTCTCTGCTTAGAGATGACCCTGAAATAAATGTATGATACATTTTCTGTAAAGCTGTTGCTGAACCAGGTCTCTTACCTATGTATGTAATCAAGAGATTTGCATAACTGGTACATGTAGTTCTTAATTTTTTTTTCAGGTAAGGGCTTTCTCCTTCCTAGAATTAAATTTCAAGTTGTACAAGTCCTTTTTAGCAAACCACAGAATACAAAAAAATTACTCTTCAGCTTCCTATAGTGCATTGATATTACCTTTTTCAATTATACAATTCTTGTCATTTATAGCTAGCTTTGTAATCCATTTTCCACTCAATTTCAGACATAATTTAGATTTCAGTATGCACCAGAATAGCTCAGCTAACAACTGTCAATTTAACAGTCTGTAATCTGCCTTAGCTTTTACTGCATGTTTTCCTTGCAGTATTTGTTTCCCTCAGTTCTAACAGAACTGCAGTATTTCACTAGACATCTAATTTCCTCTCTAAACAAAGTAACTGTCCTTAAGGTTCAAGATTCATATCAATCACCTCCAATTACTGCAATACTTAAATGACCGTGATTCACATTTGACTTGCCAATTAAAGGTTAGCCTATGTAGTTTAGCTTGCTATTGCTGTTGCACAATAATGACAGTTATAAAATTTATCTGTTTTTCAGAGCCACTCAAGTAACTACTCAGCTTTTTTCTTTTATAGGCTCCAAAGGTCTTTTAATCTTGCTGTAATGCCTTTATGTAACGCTGCAATGTCATCAACGGAGGCAGAAATGATCACATTTTTGAAAAACAAAGCAGGTACTGATCTGCCTGATGACAGTAGTATGAGTAATTGGCTGGGGAGGAGGAGGGAGATTATCAGGACACTAACTCATTGAGGCTGCAAGTCCTAGCAGCCGGCAGGACTTGTGTTCCTAACTGATTACAGCACTCCTCCAGTCAGCCACATAATCCACTGAGCAGGATTAGATAACAAAGTACTTGAAACAGAGTACCATTTACATCAGGAATTGTAGTATTATTACCCCAGTAGAGATAAATGGTGTTTTCAACATCAAGATTTTTGACATTTATAGTGGAAAAGACTTTATAAAAATGCAGTTATTCAAACCAACTCACATTATTATTAGTATTTAAAAAATCAGGCCTTCACAAAAAAAAAGTCCTGCTCAATTGTTTTTTCATTACAGGTCACTAGTAAAATCTGGAGCAGATGCTCTGCTACTTCCAGATTTATCATTAGAGAAACCTTAGTTGGAAGTAATGATGAAGCGAATTGTAAGGTGGTGGCATTTGAGGCTATAATTGTTTTTGCTTGAGGCATCTTCCCACCTCTCTCGGAGCCATATTTTTTTCATCACTTTAAATGACCAAACTGTTCTTGATTAAACAAAAGGCAAGACTGTTTTTCAGTTATTAAATGACTTGTGATACCACTATAAATTAATAGCAAGAGTATTATGACTTTGTGTAAAGACAAATAGCCTTGTCTTGACACAAATCTGTCAGTTTAAGGAAAAAAACAAAAGGATCAACTTTCCACATTAGTAGCATTACAGTGAACTGTTCTAATTACAGAAGTGTTTCCATACACCTTGTTAAATTAGAAATTCATTTTCAGTCAACGCCTGCTTCAAGTTTTTCTTCATTACAAAATTTCATACAACCCATGCTCGCCTCTAAATTTTTCTAACTTAAAGCTTTTTTAAGTTGTTCTGCACCTGTATTAATCTTAATTTTGCAAGATTCATAGTCAAAAAATGACAAGCATTTGCATTTCTATATGCTGCAGAAATTTACAAAAGACTACAAATCATCTGAAATGGAACTACTTTTGTACACTCTGAAAACTGTTTTGTGACAGAGCATTGCTAGTGAACACAATTTAGTTGTTCTACAAATTAGTAACGCACTCCTTCAAATCACAGCACTGAAAATTCAAAAGGAGCTCCTTCTATGTGCCATTGTTATCTAGATATCCTCAGTCAATAAGTGTTCTGGCTCAGAACTAAGATTAATTTTCCAGTTTAACTACGTACTTGGAATTATTGCTATATTTATTGTTTGAAATGACTGCCACGTTACATTTCTTGACTTTGCAATAAGCCAATAGGAAATTGTGGTGTTGACATGTCTACTTTGAAACTCCAAAATTAATTTCTGAAGAATGCAAAGCACTTGACCCAAATGAAATACTTTAATACTTCAAAATATCAAAATACTTTTAAAAAAATTATTATAATCTCCATAGGAATCTGTGGTTCATGTTCCCATTTTATTCTATGATTTGACAAGCTCCACCCCATGTATCACCGCCCTGTACAAGGTGAAAAAAAGACATTGTATCATGGGAAACACAGTCCAGATACAAAATCCATACCATAAAGAAGAACCAGCAATTTATAGAAGTTCAGGTAGACCCAGATTAATGTTTAGATAACCCCTAACTGCAGCATTTCAGATTACAATTGAACACAGATATCATTTTGAACTGATTCACCATGCCATAAAAAAGGAGGCTTTTAAAACTAAGTGGCAGGAAAACAATCTTCTTATGGAAAACTTGAATTTGCTAAAAACTATATTTTAAAATAAATAAATAAATAAACACCATAGCAGAACATACTGAAACTACTAGACTAATTTCCACCTGTATATAATGCTTAATATAGCAGGCTTTTTCACACAAAAAGAATGAGAGAAACACTGAGAAATGTAACCAAATGAAAGCAAATACTCTGAGGTAAAAAAAAAGGCAGTTAAAGAACATGCCTAAACATTCTGATTTTTCATAACTGAAGTACAGTATCTTTCCTGGAAGACGATGCAGGATTGTTTTTAACGCACTGGACTAACTTACTATCCAATGAGGACTCCTTCATATATGCTATTACTCTAAATTTACAACTTCACAAATTTATCCTGGAAAAATGAAATGTCTTATTTAAACCAGCAAATATTCACACCTGCTTCAGTGATCAGCAAACAACTGTATTTTAACCTCAAATTCGTATCTAGGTCAGGAAGAGGGTTACTTCTTTTGTTAGAAATCTGAATACTCAGTGTCACTAACGTAATGTTTTGGAGCAAGTCTTTTATCTCTTCTATTACACTGAATGACAGTTGCATGCTCAGTTATTGAGCAGTTAAATGAATCTCCCAACTGTTAAGACATTACAAATTTTTAATTAGTCAGAAAAAAATCCTCTTTTAATATTGAATTGTAAGTGCGTGCCCCTTCATCTCCTCTATCCAACTCTTTTGGTGTTTATATGAGATCTAGTTTTAAATCAGCTCTTGTTTTAAACTTTTTTGTAGGAACTCTTCCTTAAGCTTTACGGTCTCCCATCTGCTTCAACGAACAGCTCCAGGATTTTTAAATATAGGAGGTTTCAGGGAACAATGTTATTTTATAGAGAAAACTTGGTAAAAGGCATTTTTACTAGATATAAAAACTGAAAATCATTATTCATTGATTCAGTAGTTTTCATGGGAATAATTTTCTTGTTACATCACTACAGTCCTGACCTAACAAAGAACCTATTTAAGTTGCACTTTTTGTTACATAAAGCAATTATTTTGTGTTTTGCAGTCAAGGTTGTTTCCCTGTTTTCATGTCAAGTTTGACTGTAGAAATAGATGGCCATTGACCTGACTTATTAGAAACCTGCATGCATCCATGCCTTTAACAAGCGGATGTATTGCACTGGAAAGAAATAAAGAGTAACTTAGTACAGCACAAAATTTCCCTATGAATTATTTAATATGTAACAGTGAACAACCAAGTAAAAAATAATTAATTCCACTTTGTGATCTATACAAGAAGGGTTTGTGTGTTTCTTAAGCATATGCTACATACCTTTTATCAGCTCATAAATATTCATGTCCATAAGTTCACATATCAGTGAAAGGGACCCAGCTTTTTTATCACTGGAGAAACAAGTAAGGAGACTTTAAGCTAGAAATGTTGATCTGTACACAGTGTAGAAAAAAGTATTCAGTTTAACCAGTATTAAAATGGACATTTTCATTTTTAATCGATACTTTCTCATAGAAATATTTCAACTTAGGGTCTGAGGTATCATAGCTTTAGTTTATACTATCCAAAGTGTCCGTTACAAAAGTTAAGTGATTTACACCATGAAGTCATTTGAAGGCATGTTTTTTGGGCATATGACACTGTTCAGTATCAAGAAATTTCCAGTAAATTAACTGATACAATCTAACAATAAAAGATAGGAAAGCCATTACGCCATATATGAAAATACTTTCTAGTTAGGTCCCCAGTAGGGTTCTATTGTATGGAAACTGGTATCTGACTGGAATCTGTGTTTTACTGACCACAGGAGTTTTAAGTATTATCACGATATGATAATACATCTGACATTTTATTTTCCATTTCACTGCACTGCAGAGGCAGATGTCTTCAGGTCTTCAGTTTTTCTTGTAAGATAATTGCATTAAAGTACATCCCCTGTGCAATGTTCCATTAACCCAGACAGCAAAAGGTTGAGGGTACAATCTGCAATTCAGTTTGCAGACAGACTGTGAAAGAGCTAGGCGAGCTGGCTGGCCATCTGGATTACACTTCGTTAACAACACGGCAGCTGAAGCTGAGAATTCCAGAAAGCTAAGCTGCTGACACAATTACCAGCTTTCCATATATTTGTAGAAAACGGGCCTGTCAATAACAGTATAGTACCAGAGCCTTGAGCAGAAGAGTAAAACAGCCTGAAGAGCAAGAAAAAATTATTTTAGAGCAGTCAACAAGTTTTGTGTCAAGTATTTGATATATATCTGCTGTTACATAGTGAGGAAGTGTAATGCACAGTAATGGAGTAAATGCTGTCATAAAACCTGATCTCTTTGTGAGACAGAACATGTGCCCAGAAGACACTTAGGTGCCTAATGAGGCTAAGGAACCCAGCTTCATCACTGATTGATCTCTTTCCAAATTCATAGCTCAGCTGCTGCCTAATTCAGAAGTTTAAACTTCTATTACTTGCAAAGGGATGTCTGTAAAGTTGCCTACAAAATGATACTGCCAAATAGTTTGCTTGGATCCCTAGTTCAAACTGACAAGTCAAACCAAGATCCTTGAACTACCAGAGCCTATTCCACACAGCTCCGAGTGTGCCTTACCAAAATACTGTTTCCAGTAGACATGATGTTGTGCAGTTAAAGCACTCACTGGATATGGGACATGGGTTGAAATCACCAGCAAGTTATTACATATTATGATACAAAGTTTAGGCATGCTTAAAATATATCTAGTCTGTAATTTCAATACTGCTGCAAAAGAGCCAGAAAAAGTGAGAGCTACATTAGATTTTCTTAACCAAAAAGGCATGAAGACTTCAGAATTTGAAAAATCTGTTTTTTTCTTTCTGTTGGAATAAAAAGCTGGTTAAGTGCCTATAGGTTGCCTCTAGACCCAAAAGTTACTGAATATTGTTCAAATAAAGGAATAAAAAAAATAAAGAAATGAATGCACCATACTTACAAAACAACTTCATGTAACACAAGGATATTAGGATGTGGACTCAGCCTCCTTAGTGCTTGTATTTCTCTCAGATTATTCACTTGTTCCATACTAAAGTTGAATTAAAAAGAAAAGAGGAAGACTGACTTGCAATCAGGGACTGGATTATAATTGTCTTTCTTCTCTGCCATAAGACTGTCAGAATCTACTGCACTTCAGCCTGTAATTGAACTTTCAAACACAGGACCTGATAAATTGTTTGCCTGCTTTGTTTCTTCAATAGAGCAAATCAGTAATCAGGAGAATGGCTTTATTCCTTCTTGCAGTCTGGAGTATCTGGACTTACCTAAACAAGGTAAGTAGTAATGAATTGTGCTCCAGACATCAGTTACCATGCCAAGGAGCTATCTGGGAGGAATTTTGTGTTGCATAATAGTATCTATGATACTGTTTATTCTGCGCTGATGTAACATACGTTCCAACTATTGCTCAGCATGATGCTGAAAGTGACAATCTAGCCTTGCCAAATTTAACATTTGAAATTAAGTTTTGATGCTAACCTCTTATATGAAAAATAGACACTGTTCAACTATTGTTTAATTATTATGTTGCCTTCCTAGACTTTAATAAACAACAAAACTACATGCTACAGAAACTCTGGGGAGGAAGCAGGAAACAAAGAGCTTTGCACACTAGGTAATGGATCAGAGCAGGACACATGCCTTCTCACACTCAGACTTAAAGCTAAAAGCCAAAACAATATTTTCCAATGTGAAACTTGTATGGGTAGGTTCTGTTTAAAACACTGTTATCTGTTGCTAAAAGAGTTCTTTTAATCAAAAGAATTTGTCAGTCAATTTATCAAGGGGTTAAAGTCCTAAAAGATGTTTTAAACATGCTACATGAAAAATAGTCTGCTTGTTGTGCCCTATTGTTATGCCCTACCACTGAATTGTATACCATCTGCTGTTGATATAGATAAGCAGTTAATTTAAATACTCTTTTGATCATAAATTGAACAATTTTGTCAGTTGTAGGTAACGTATAAATGGACCAACAGAACTCTAACAATACAAGAGAGAATCAGAAGCCACATTACTTGCAGATATGAGTGTTTTTTTTTAAACTTACAGCCTTTGAAGCTGAGTTACATTGTGAAATCTCACCCAAGAGCAAAATGTCCCATTTTACTTTGTATGTACAAATGTGTCACTCCCGCTGATTTCACTAGGAACTTAATATTTTTAACTGAGAATACAAAGTCAGTGACCCAAAAGGCATTGTTTGGCAGACATATATTGGGAGGAGAATGTCAATTCTATGTCTACTTCCACACAGCCCTCTCCTCTATTTTCCTAACTGATAGAAAGCACCTGTTTTATGATCATATAGCATCTTGCTGATGGATGTAATTAAACATAAATGCAAATATGAAGTAGAACTAATGCTATACATAGACTAAGGATAAATACAGTGTTTTAAACTTGCATTAAAACAGCATTCAAAGTAAGACTGAAAAAAGTATTGTCCAGGGGGAGGACTGACACTTTTCCTCCTCCTATTACTATTTACAGCAAAAAGAAAAACAGCACAAGTATATTCAGTGCATTCAGAAAGGCAGAAATCAACTATTTAGTCCTCATTCTTCTCATTTCACCCTCAACCCAGTGGCTGGGCAGCATTTAGTACAGTGGATGACATCAATTAGAGTACTCAAGGAAATAACCCAAATGCCAAATGGGAAGGCCCTGCATAATCAGCAACAGAGCTCCGTTTCTGCACTGCATGCAAACCTTTTTAATACATGTGTATTCAAAAAACTTCACTTAGTCTTAATTTCACATTTCCCTACTGAATTTAAATAAGATTTTCTGTAGTACTATGATTAATTATGCATACCTTTCAAAATGTTGCTTCATGTGTTTACATGCATAGTACTTTCCATCCCTAAGACTCAGTGTCTTCAGAACATCAGAAAATGTTCCCTCTCCTATCTTACCAACTGGTTGATATTCTAAAAACAAAAATAAACTGTTTCAGTATGTTTAAAATAGAAATTGTTATGAACACTGCATATCAATCCATACTCAATTTGTTAAATTCTAATGGAAATACTTTAAATAAAAGGGTTTTTTTGTTAACACAAAAGTTATTTGAGAGAAAATATAATGAATAACAGCAACTAAAGTTTTGCTGCCCATATTACAGAAATCTGTATTCCTGAAAGTAAAATACAGTAATTCTATCTTAGACAATAACTACCTCCTTGATCAGAGACATGATGCCTCTGCACACAGCACATCATACGTTTTCTCTGCTGCAGCACACTAGCAACTCATACCTGAACTTATTCTTTGCTTCTTTCATACCCCCCTGCCTTATTTACATTGTACTGAAAACATAAAATTATCTTGAAAAGCAAATGTATCTTGTCATTGTTCCAACATGGGGGTTTTTGTTGTTTGGGTGCTTTTGGGTTTTTGTTTGTTTGTTTGTTTTGGGTTGGGTGTTTTTTGTTTGTTTTTTGGTTTAACTTTTTTTTTTTTTTTTTTTTTTTTTAAGCAAAGCAGTTGCTGCTTTTCAAGCTTTATTCCCATATTAAATTCAGATATGAGTTTTGCACTAGGCCAAAAATAATGCTTGGCTTTGATAATGAAGTGCACCAAACACAAGCAAGTGACAAATCAGTCAATTTTAGTTCTGCAGAACTTCAAGAGATGAACCAGATCACATAAGGGTTATGAAGAAAGCTTTATTCACATTAATTTCTGAGTCTTCTCCTAATTTCCTTCAGAACTGACATTTCTTTTCTTTCCTCCTTTATTCTCCTTCATCTTTGTGATTAACTGTTCCTTACCAATCCCTTCACCCACTTTGTCCTCCTGTTTCCCTTTATTTTTAGCACCTACAGATTCTGTCCTTGATAATTCACCCAGTGATTTCATCTGAGCAAAACCAAATCTGGTTAGCTTTATGCTGCTGTTACTTTTGACATAGTCTTATTATTGAAGAAAGCTCCAAACCCAGTCATTTTGAGGGAGGCTGAGCAGGAAACCTCTTTTATCATGTTCAACCTTTTAATAGGAGTCAGAATAACTGTAGGAGTCTTAAGCTACGTTGATAGCAGTAAATTCAATGAAGTGTAGTTGTCTGTATTAGTTACTGTGACAACAGTCCCTGGCATGGATTTGGCCTGTGACAACCTGCACTCTCCTAGGCACCTTCCCAACCTGATGTGAGGACTCCTTCTAAGGTCATTTCTCAAGCAGTTTCTGTCCTACTGCCTTGTTTTGGAAGATAAGAGAATTTACTAGCATAGATGTGGGCCATTTCATGCCAGCTGCTCTTTGTGTCCAAGAAGATTTCCAGATATGTTTAATTTACAAGTATAAATACAGCCTCACAGTGAAGAAAGCCTGCCAAGAAATTTTGCAGAGGGAAAAGTTACGGAGGCAGGGACATTCTAACGCTGTCTTCCAACTAGCAATCAATTTGTATTGTTTTCATCTCTTTTCTCCACCCCAACTGTCACACTTACTCCTGTGGGGGAAAAAAAAAAAAAGGTCTTTCCTTTCCTTGTGATCCAAATGCTTATATTTTAATTAGTAGAAACCTTCCCCTTGCAAATTCCTCTTTCTCCAATACAGTAGCAGCACTTCTGTGAGAACTGTCAGTTGCTCTTCTCATTTTTATCACGTGCTGCTTATGTTTTCTGATCATTATCCATCATGTGGGATCATAAACTAACTAATTAGGCTATCTAAATTTGAAAAATAGGAAAAAGCAGAGTAATTTAAAATCAATGACACCATCTAATGCACTCTATACACAAAATTCACATATAGAACTATTTTAAAAGCAGAAACAGAATTTGAAAATCATTATGGGTAAAGGAGGTAATCTCTAACAGAGACTCCAACATAGGGAAGAGACTATGAGACTGTTTAATTCATGTGGCTGTTATTTGATAACTGGTCAATTAGTCCTTTAAGCAAGGTGATCCCTAGCCTTTGGCATTCACTAAGCAACAGGACTGAACAAGTAACATGCTTTGTCAGCAGAAATCACACTTGCACCGTGCTCTCTACCTCTCACCTTAAGTTTTAATTTTGTAACTATCTAAATAGCTATATATAAGATGGTGAAAATTCAGAATACTTAAATCCCACTCTTACAGAATTCCAAAGAAAAAGCGTCAATGGATTTTTTTAGTAGCAACTGATACTCACCAATCAGTCAGGTACACACTGGCTATGTTGTATGTTCATATAACGTCAGAGCCAGCCCTTGTGGCGAAAAATACCCGAGGCAGATAGATAAAAAAAAAAAAAAAAAAAAAGCTATTTGTTGACCTACTCCTTGATTCTAATAAATGGCAATCCCACATTTTTTCTTTTCTTAAATGTAAGTAATTGATTCTCTGGCATAAAAAAATTTTCAAATCATATGATCTGAAAGTAGGATCTTAATATCTATGGTATACAAACCAAAGTACTTTGGCAGAGAAACACAGGGAAAGCATTATTGTACAAATTTATTGAAAATATTTTTAGATATATAAGGAAGTCAGATAGTATATGTTTATATAATTTGGTTTTGCTATATTTTCTTCTGTACATGTGTTTTGCTCCTACAACAGAAGTCCAGGTAACAGTGGAGGGCTCAGAATAATTTGATTTTTTTTTTAATTTTAAACTGAAGAGTTCTAATAGTATGAGAAGAGTTAATTCTTTACACACTTTAAAACATTTTTACAGCACTAAAGATTTTCTTCATGTAAGTGTGTAAGGTTTGTTATTTTAATTTTTTTACAATAGAGTACTATATATAAAATAAAAACCCCACACATAACAAAAAACTGAGGCTTTAACCTTGCACTTGAGAGAGAGCTATCCAGTGAAAAGAATGACAGCAAAGACCCGAATAATTTCAATTGATTGAATAAAGCACAGATTCAGGAATGAAAATTGCATTATTTGAAATGTCTCTTTGATGCGCAAAATTAACGTGTAAACTCTCAACAAAACAGGTCACTGAAGATGAGAGCGCATTTCTCCTAGGGAGAAAATTAGAATGATCATGTGACAAGTTAGTTATCGTTTAATGAGAAGCTGAAAGGAACTCGGACATTGTAAGAATAATAAACATTTATATAGACTTCAAATGTACTAACAATTTAATACAAATATTGAATTTGCGTCCACAAGCCAAGATTTCTGGAGATTCTTAAAAATCCGCTTCAGCACCACATAACTGATCCTTTCAAAGTGACCAGGTTGCAAAAAAAACTCCACCAAAACAGTGGACTTCAAACACACATTGAAAGAGAACAGTCAGGTCAAAGCGTGTCAATTTTAGGCTATGAAACTTACTACAGCTACAAAACAAAACTAAGTACCAGTTAGTTTACCTGAATTTGTGGTACTCAAAGATGAAGAATGACAGAAATGTTAAAAATTTTATCACCATTTCAAGACCGAAAGCTTTGAGGATGAAATTCAATAAACAGTGTTTTAATTACACTTGCATATAACATTAAGAAAGACCTAATTACCAGTTAACAATTCTTTCATGGCATCTATAACAAGCTAGATATTGCCTAACCTCTTCCTTCCTTTCCCTGTTTCAGCACACACAGATGTTCAGGCTTAGAATGGTTAGCAGAAAGGCAGATAAAGGTTAGGATGAATAAGTTGTAGCAATCTGAACTAGTCTAACACCAAAAAAGTGGCCATGAAAATGGCAGAGAGGTAATCATTCAACAGAAGGGCCATTTAATGTGCAAGAGGCTACAGGACCCAGGAAACTAAGAACAATGTAAATTAAAATTATGGGCAAGTGATGGAATTCAAAGACTACACCCATATTACTGTAACTAGAGAGCACAGAAAATCAACCATCATTTGGAATTAAAGAATCCATTGCAAAATGACAGAAAAGATAGCACTACAATAGCCAAACCAGTGTATTATAAAAATCTAAAGCAGATATTTTGTTGTGAAGGTGCTGAGATACTGAGGAAGAAAAAACCACGACATTTAAATATGACATTGATGCATGTGGGAAGAGAGAAATAACCAAAAAACACCAAAGAAAGCAACAAGAAGTTCAGCTGCAGCCACAGTCACAAGGCCATGGTACATAATTATTGCATTCGGATAACTGCCAAACGTGTAGGATGTGACACGGGATGATTTGAAGAAGGATGCTAAGTAATGGAAAGAAAGGCTTGCAGAACAAATAATGAGAAAACCTAGCAATTTCTGAGAAGGTACTTAGAGATACTGGAAGACAGACAGGCTACTGCTTCACTGGAGTGGGAGAAAGACTTATTAGCAGCACCCTGTTGAAGAGGAGGACTGGCATGCAGAGAGAGACCAGCGTTGACATGTGCGGTCTACGCACGGAGGTCTAGGAGCTGGCAGCGGGCTACTGTGACGGCGGTTTCCAAGGACTAAAAAAGCACCTACGACCACCTCAGCCCGGGTGCTCCCCGCGCGGCCCGGGAACCCGGTCCCCGCTGATCGCAGGCCTCCTCAGAGGCGCCGGGGCCCACGCAACCCCTCAGGAAGGGCCCCCTGCCCGCGGCCCCCGCACCGAGCAGGGCCCTCTGCTTTCCCCCACACCCCCTTACTGTTCATCCTGCGCTCGCCTGCAGGTCTCGGGGTGAGCGAGAGAGCGACCGGGCGCCCTCCCGACCGCCGAACACCTCCCGGCCGCCAGGCCCTCAGCGCGCCATGTTGTATTCCCGTCACCCCGGCAACCGCGCAGGCTCCGGCTCCCCGCCCCCGCCGGAGCCGCGCAGGCGCAGTGCAGCCGCCCGGCCGGCGGGGAGGGAGGTGACGCAGGCGCAGCGGGCACGGCGCGGGTCCTCCGTTCGCCAAGAGCGCTGCGCATGCGCTGTTGTCAGAGCGGCGGCGGGCGTCTGTCAGCCGGTGGGGCCCGGCCCGGCCCTACCCTGCCGCTGCTCGCTGAGGCGCCGGGCGAGCGCCGGCGTCCCTTTCGGCCACGGAGCGTGTGGCGGTGGCCCTTCGGTTCCGCACCTCCGCCCGTGTCTTGGTTTGCGGGGAGCGGTTCTTCTCCCCGCGCTCCCCGGGCCTGTCTTCCCTGGGACCGTGGCGTTGAGCCTTACGTTGGTAAGGGGTTAACGCGTGCAGCCCTGGCTCCACATCGGCGAGCGCTCCGTCAGTCCAGTGGCGGCATCGGTGGCCCTGGCTTGCGGCAGTCACTTGCAGGCTGACGGCTGGTGCGGGAGCTCGGTCTCTGAGGCGCCCCGGCCGGCCGGAGTCGATCTTCGGTGATCTCCTGATCCCTGGTGGTTCCCCCCTGCCGCTGCAGGCTTGAGTTACGTGGGCTTCGCTTCTGGGCCGCTTAGGCGAGTGCCGTGCGTGTCTCCAGTGCCCAGCTTGCAGGAGGAGTGAATGGAGAGACGAGGATCTGGAGGACGGCCTCCTGGAATATTGACCGTGTTCTCCTCACCGAGCCGTGGTGAGCCGGTCTCCAAAAAACCCTGTGTTTTGGAGAGGTGTCATCCCCCTGTCATGGTGTTTGCCTTTTGCTAAATGGACGTAATGTATGTTAACATAGGCTTCAAAGCTGAGA
Organism: Buteo buteo; assembly: GCF_964188355.1. NCBI lineage: Eukaryota > Metazoa > Chordata > Aves > Accipitriformes > Accipitridae > Buteo > Buteo buteo. Next base: position 12,911,699 of record NC_134176.1, on the reverse strand, counting down.
AGAAAAGTTGTCTTTTCAATGCTGCCTATGTAGCAAAAAGTACTAGGAAAAGGTGAATCATTTGTCCACGCAAACTAAGATCTTAACAGTGCATTTGTATTGGATTTGCACAGCAAGGTTTTGGTAGAGGGGGGCTACAGGGGTGGCTTCTGTGAGAAGCTACTAGAAGAAGCTTCCCCTGTGTCCAACAGAGCCAATGCCAGCCAGCTCCAAGATGGACCCACCACTGGCCAAGGCCGAGCTCATCAGCGCCGGTGGTTGCAGCTCTAGGATAACATTCAAGGAGGGGAAAAGTTGCTGTGGAACAGAAACTGCAGCTGGAGGGAGGAGTGAGAACATGTGAGAGAAACAACCCTGCAGACCCCCAGGTCAGTGAAGAAGGAGGGGGAGGAGGTGCTCCAGGTGCTGGAGCAGAGATTCCCGTGCAGCCCGTGGGGAAGACCATGGTGAGGCAGGCTGTCTCCCTGCAGCCCAGGGAGGTCCATGGTGGAGAAGATATCCGGATACCTGCAGCCCGGGGAGGACCCCACGGCGGAGCAGGTGGATGCCCAAAGGAGGCTTTGACCCTGTGGGAAGCCTGTGCTGGAGCAGGCTCCTGGCAGGACCTGTGGCCCTGTGGAAAGAGGAGCCCATGCTGGAGCAGGTTTTCTGGCAGGACTTGTGACCCCGCAGGGGACCCATGCTGGAGCAGTGTGTTCCTGAAGGACTGCACCCCATGGAAGGGACCCGCACTGGAGCAGTTCATGAGGAACTGCAGCCTGCGGGAAGGACTCATGTTGGAGAAGTTCATGGAGGACTGTCTCCTGTGGGAGAGACCCCACACTGTAGCAGGGGAAGAGTGTGAGGAGTCCTGCCCCTGAGGAGGATGAAGTGGCAGAGACAACATGTGATGAACTGACCATAATCCCCATTCCCCGTCCCCCTGTGCTGCTCGGGGAGGGGTAGGTAGAGAATCCACGAATGAAGCTGTGCTTGGGAAGAAGGGAGGGGTGGAGGGAAGGTGTTTTGAGATTTGGGTTTATTTCTCATTACCCTACTCTGGTTGATTGGCAATAAATTAAATGAATTTCCCCAGTTGAGTCTGTTTTATCTGTGATGGTAATTGGTGAGTGATCTCCCTGTCCTTATCTCAACCCATGAGGCTTTCATTTTATTTTCTCTCCCCTGTCCAGTTTAGGAGGAGGAGTGATAGATGTGGCTTTGGTGGGCACCTGGCATCCAGCCAGGGTCAACCCACCACAGCATTAAACAGCCTGAACAGTAAACGCTTTAAAATAAATACCCCAAATAAGTATTTTGTTTAATTAAATAAAACTGGAACCATACCCTAGAAGACCTGGGGAAGCGTTTAGCCTATTGACCTTGGGGTGAAGTCGCCCCCTGACCATGTCCTTTGGTGGTTGCTACCTCCCAGGCGCCGCATCTCTATAGGCACGGCAGAGTGCTTTTTGGTTGGGCTGATCAGTTAAGCGTGTGTTCCCACCCGTGCGGGCCCGGCTCCGGCCCTCCCGGGGGGCGAGGCGGTCCCTTCCTGCCGCCTCTCCTGCCCTCCCCTCCGGAGTAGCGGGGTGGGGGCGGTAGGGCCGGCGTGCCGTTATCCACCCCCAGAGGGAGCCCTCACTGTCGGCCGGCCGGTTAGCTCAGTTGGTTAGAGCGTGGTGCTAATAACGCCAAGGTCGCGGGTTCGATCCCCGTACGGGCCAGGTGCTACTTCCTTTTTTTTTCTTTGCTCTTCTCTCCCCGCCGCCCTCCGGTTTGTCCCAGCGACTCCCTTCCCACCCACCGCACCCATTTGTGCTGAGACACGCGATGTTCCCTCTGCACAGGGACACAGCGGCGGGGGCCTCACCCAGCCCGGCTGCGGCCGTGCTCCGCCGTGCTCCCGCGGCTGATGGAGCCCGGGCCGCCCCCGGCAGAGACTGGATTCCTATTTCTGCGAGGGCGGCTGCCACGCCGGCTGGCCCGCAACGTGCTCGGGTCACCCCTTCGGGCGCGTTTTCTTCCGTGCGGGTTCCGCTTCACGCGTGGCACCACCTGTTTGTTGGTCTTACTCCCCGCGGGCGCGCGAAGCCCCACCCAGCAGAGAGTGAGTGCCGAGCCGCCGAGTACAGACTTTGTCTCAAGGGCGGGAAACCCGACTCGCATTAATTCCCTCCAGCCGGGGGGGTTCTTTAATTCTTCATTAATTTATGTCCCCCGTGGGTCCCGTCCCGTCCCCCCGCCAACCCCGGCCCGGGCCACGCGCTCCGGGCGCGAACCGTGTCCCGCCACGCCGCCGAAGGCTTTTTGCCCCCGCGAAGCCGCCGTCGGTGCCGGACGGCCCCGCCCCAGGGGCGCGGCGGGCCGCTGCCGGGGGCGCCATTGGCCCGCGTGCCGCCGGTGCCCCTCGCTTCGCCCGGCGCCTCCGAGACCTCGCCGGGGGGGGGGGGGGGCCGATGCGGCTCCCGCCCGCTGACGCCTGCCAAGATGGCGGCTCCTGAGGAGGGGGGCACCGAGGCGCCGCCGCCCCCCCCTCCTCCCGCTGAAGACGAGCCCCCCGGAGGGGCGGCCGCCGCCTGCGGGGTTCCCCTCAGCGTGGCGGCGGGCAGGGCCGCCCGGCCAGCGGCGGAGGCGGAGGAGGAGGGGGGCGGCGCGGGCGCGGTAGGGCCCGTCGGCCCGCCGCCCCCCGCGGAGGGCCCGGAGCTGCTGGCGGTGACGGAGGAGCTGGCGCAGAGCTTGGCCGCCCTGGAAGGCGGCGCGGCGGCGGCCGGCACCGTCCTCTACCTGCAGGCGGACGGGAGCCTGGTGGAGGGCGCGGGGCTGAGCGCCGAGGAGCAGCGGCGGCTGCTGGAGCAGCTGCTGGCCGCCGCCGAGGGCCCGGGGCCGGTGACGGCGGAGCCGCCGCCGCCCCCCCCGCCGCCTCGGCACGCCGCCACGCCGCTGGCCCCCGCGGAGCTCCAGCGGGTCATCGAGCAAGTGAGCAAGGCCCAGGAGCAGCAGAAGCCGCCGGCGGTGGCAGCCGCCCCGCCGGAGCCCTGCCCGGGGCCGCCGCCCTCCCGCGGCGAGGGGCGTCCGCCGTCCCGGGACGCTGGCCCGTTGCCGCCGCAGGCCTGCGGGGCCGCCCCGCCGCTGGCCAGCATCATGCACAACGCCGCCCAGCAGCTGCAGAGCGTGGCCCAGCGGGTCGCCCTGCAGCAGGGCAAGTCCATGGCGGCCGCCCGGCTCCTCCCGCAGAAGGTAACCCAGGCGGGGGCTGGGGAGGGAGGGAGAGAGGCTGCGGCGCCCGTGGGGTGGTGAAATGCACCGCCGAGGGCAGGTCTCGGGGCGGCGGTTTAATGGTTTTTAACTTTTTTTTTTTTTGGTCTTCCTCCTCAGTCACACCTGCCCTTGGGTGTAGACTCCGGTCTCGCAGCTGAAAGACACAACTTCAGCATGGTTTAGACAAATCCGCGTTTGAATGTAGATACTAGCTGCTGCGGTCAGTGTTTTGGTCTGACTACACATGCAGCTAAAACAGCTTAGAAGAGCTGTTCAATAGCGGCTAAGTAGTGATGCACAGGTAGAAAATGCGTCCCACTCTTACAGAAGGTGACAGTACCTGGGCTTTCAGCCCACGTTTTGGGGTGCAGGGGTTGTCAAGTGATTGGTTTGAGCTGAGGCAGAAATTTGGATGAGGAGGAGAGACTGTGAGGGAGGTGAACAGTAACACATGCCTCATCTTAATCATCATCACAAAGTGTTTTTTGAACTGAGCACTTACTACAGTATGTCCTGGCTCTGGTATTTGGCCTGTGTTGTTTAGCAGACTGTAGTTCACCTGCGTCTGGTTTGCTGAAGGTTATGAAATTGCCTAGGTAGTGGCATTGACTCTGCTATTCCGGAACAGGCCTGCTAGCAGGAAACAAAGCTGTGACATGGTCTAAAACTTCACATGCTTTAGTTGAACAGCAGTCAGATCAGTAAATGTGCAGGAAAGCCTGTAGCTTGAAGGAAGAGAATCCGTGCTTTCATGTTAACCTGTGCTTTGATGCGTTAAAACGGAAAACTAATGATGTGCATTGGTTTCTTCGTGCTTTGCTTTGAGGGCACATGTATATCATCTTGACAAGTATTGTCTTTATTTAGAAATACTGTATGTGTGTGATCTCAACTCTTCCTTTTTTCCACAAAAGCAGCTGGAAGCCATTTGTGTCCAAGTTCAGCCAGGACAGATGAAGGAAACTGAAAGGCCAATGCCGTCATTGGCACCAATCCAGTCCAAAACTATAACGCTGAGTCAGTCGGTTGGTAGAAATTCTAGCATACCAGGACTTGGCATTATTAATCCCCAGATAATTAGGATACAGCCTGTTACAGGAACTGAGCAGCAGCAGCAGCAGCTATTCCTGCATAGTTCTTCCGAGTCTCCAATTCAGTTGCTTATGCAGAGACCTTTACCATCTCATGGATCAGTGTCTGTGAACAAGATTCCCACATCTAAGATGCTAAATGGACAGAAAACTACACGTGCCACAGTATCTGCTACAAGGTCTCCAAATACTACCATGGTTGCAGCTAGTTCAGCAAATACTCTGATACCATGCCTTGAAAAAAAACAAAAAGATGACAAGTTAAAAAAATCCTTGAAAGTGAAAACTCGTTCTGGACGGATTTCACGCCCCCCCAAATACAAAGCTAAAGATTATAAATTCATTAAAATGGAGGATTTGGCTGATGGTCATCAGTCTGATTCTGATGACTACTCTGAGCTAAGTATAGAAGATGATGAAGAAGGAAAGGTGAAGGGAAAGGATGCATTATTCAGTTCTTCAAATTATAATCTGAAACCCAAAACGTTTAAATGTCAGACTTGTGAAAAATCCTATATAGGAAAAGGAGGATTAGCAAGACATTATAAACTTAACCCAGGCCATGGACAGCTGGAGTCTTCACCTCAAAAAATACCTTTAAATAAGCCTAATGGAAGTGTATTTGTGGACAATGCCTGTGAAATAAGAGAGGAAATGATAAGTCCAGCACATTTGGATTCAACTGCTGTCACTTTAAATAATGAAAATGCACTAGCTACCAGTCTGGAAGAAACTGTTGGTTCGAAGGCTGGAGAACAGGTAAAGTGTGTTACTTAGAAAAGCTGTCAGTTCTGTGGAAAGTAGAATGGCAGGTTTGTAGCAGCATAGTCTTGTACTGCTCAGAATATCCACTGATACACTAAATCGAACAAATTTCCCATTGAAGTGTTTTAAAAATCAAATTATTTTCTCTTGCAGCGTTGCAGGAATAGTATTCTTGCACAGGCACATAAAATGTTCACTGAGTGTTCATTTGTTACTGGTTTTCTGACATAGTTTTCAGCTTGAAAAAACTTTGCGTAAATGGCATCATTCAGTTACAACCTTTGGCATGATAGACAGCAAGACACCATCTGCTTTATCAATTTCTGTTAGAGAAATTGAGATTTTTCTGTGATGTCACTTGTTTGGAATCCGACAGTGGACCACAGCTTTTCCTAGCGTAGGTTTTGAAAGTGTGGCTTTGCTACCACTGCAAATGAAACACTTTGGTGAAACTTGAGTCTCTCGGTTAGAAGCTACTTTAGCTGCAAATTTTTTTCTGTGATGTTTTCTGTTCTGGCCACTTCAAAGTAAAGTTTCTCTTTTAATATTAAAATAACTCTAACTTCTTGCAGCAAGAGCTGATACGGCTGCTGTCTAGGAAAAAATACTCATTTAGATGTAGCAGTGTCACATTTTTTACTTTTATTTGTAAATGTGTACTTATCCTCAGAAACGTGAACATTTACAGCTTAAGATGCCAATGCAGCAAACAAACCTCAACTGTCCTCTACATTCTTCTCTCATCTGTGGAAAGAGAGAATTGCAGAATAGTGAAGTCTGCTCTCTGTATTATTATGTAGCTGTTACTTCCCTGCGCAGCACTTATTTTACCCAGGATGATGGGAATTTAGAAAAATTTCAGTCAGTCTCATGTAATACTACTACTGATTACTAGATTTCTATTATACCTGCTACTTTTAACTAGCAAATATGAATTCTACAAATTTGCACTTTAACTCATAGATTTGTTAGAGTTTTTGGCCAGGTAAATACTTTCTAGGAAGAATAGCAGGATTATTAAAACTGGTACATTAATACAGACAGGAAGGCAATCAAGATCCCCATGCTCAACCTAGTCTTACATCATATTTAGAACTAATTTAGTAATTTAATCCCTGGATAGAACTGACATAAATTTGGCCTTTTTAGAGCTTTCCTAATCACTAGAACAGTAGGGAGCTACTGAACGTTGGAATGAAAGTGTACTGATTATGAAAAGAAGCCTGATATAACTCAGTACTATTGTAAGCTCTCTTAAAAAAATACTAGGACATTCTTAGAAATTCTAGCTTGGAAAGGAAGACAAGATGTGTTCAGGAAGAAATCACTGCTTTGATCAGTAAAAAAAATTTTGCACTGAAATCACAATGACAGCCATACAAAATGTACTTTGAGTTTGCCATGTGGTTTTATAACAGAAGCAACCTCTTAGCTGTGTCCTTAGGGAATACTAAGGATTTTGAAATGTTGAAACTGGGCGATGTATTTTGATTTTTTAGTTACCAGGCTTGTCGCTATTCATGGCTGTTCAGAGTTTTTGTCTTTCATGTGAAGTCTTCGTGCTTTGACGTAGTTACCGTGAAACCCAAATTTTTCTTTGGATATGTTCTACTGCTAGTTATTTCTACAACCTCTTTATTTGAAGAGGGCATATTTTACTTCAAAAACATTAAACATATTTAACTGACATAAAATAGCTTTTTAATTACATTCCCTTAATCTTTGCATTTTGTATGACATTTTGTGAATCAAAAATGCTAACTTCGCAAATTATGGCATATGTGTTGCAGAAGTGGCAGTCTTACTAATGTGTTAGATTTATTCCACAACTTTCTTTGCAGTTATGCTTGTATCCCAACTTTGCATTTATTTAATATGCTATTTATTGTTTGAATAGATGAACTTAATTATAAAATTGTCTTCCTCAAAACACTGTTTAAAATGGTGAATAAATACTTACCTCTTTCTTTTAATTAAGACTTCTAAGTCTGCAGAAAGCAGACAGATGTTGGCAGAACAACAAAATGAAACCAGTTCAGGACACCGGGGACCCATAACGGCTAAAGGACCTGGAAGACCCAGACGACCAAAGAGACGTGGTCGACCAAGGATGGGTGGAAGATCTAGGTGTTCTGGAAGGCTTAGTAGACCTGGTCAGTCCCCTTCAAAGTCACTTAGTAGTGTGTCAGCAGAACACAATGTATTCAGAAGAAAAGCTAGGTTAAAAGAGGTATGGTTCTCTTCTGCAATTACTTCACAAGTATCTTCCCCCCGCCCTTTTTTTGGTTGGTTTTTTTTTTTTTTTTTTTGGATCGCTTATTTTCAAGGAATCATTTTCAAAAAGATTGATTTTTTATTTTTTATTTTTTTTTTACGTCCTTATGTACTGACAAGATGAAAGCCTAAGACGTCTTCTAAGAAGAAAACATTAAGTTGTCTTTTAAGGAAAAAATACTTGTAGCAGAACATTGGACAAAGGCAAAATGGGAACTCAGTCTGGAAAGGGACTTTTGACATGTAGATATATACTCTCACTATCCTTTTTCTGGAGAAGGAAAGTTACTAGCTACTATTGTGTATCTCCTCCAACACAGTAAAAAGAAATAAACCCAACTGAATTTGGGCAACATCAAAAAAGGAAAAGAAAAAACAAACCAAAACCACAAAGAAGCTCTGGGGAGAGGATAGAATGGGGATTAAAATCCATGCCACTAACACAATCTTTTGGTTGCTTCCAGTGTGTTTTGGAAGATCCTTTATGGCTACTAAACCTACTGATGTTGCTGCTCTTTCTATGAATTGGCAACATTTGTGGGATTGAGTTTTGTCTGTATATGGGTAATAATTGTTTTGAGGTTTTCTAATTTATCTCCTCTTTTGGTGTTATGTTTGCATCTATTGTCAAAGCTGCTTAAACATATAGTGTATCTTTCAAAAAAGAGTAGCAATATTTTATGTTCTGAATGTGGGATGCATAACTTCCGTAGGCTGCTTTGCTCTAATAAACTCATTCTGGCTTTTGACAGCTAATACAACAATGTGATAATGAAGACTTAATGGAGCTGGCTCTCCCACGTCTTACAAAGCTTGTTACAGTATATGAATTTCTGTTGATGAAGGTGAGTTTTTTATGTAAAAATGTTAAATTATTTTCGGGAGACTTCCATTAGTATACATAAAAGGATTCCTTTAGAAATGTATCTGAATTTCCTAAGTTAGAATTGTGCAGAATGTAGATGTTCTGCAGGTCACTTCAGTCTTACTCAGGCAAAACTCTGGTAGGTCTCTTGATTGAAAGCCTTACTTTTTGCTGCCTGATTTAGTGGCATTTTTGAATATTCCATAATCTTTTGACTTGAATGTTTCTATTTTAAAATAATGTTGAAGAAAACAAACTGACAGACTTTAATTTAATCTTCTTTTTTAAAATATAGGGGGGGGAAAACAAACCCTTTTTTTCCCCTCTTATTTCTAGGTTGAAAAAGGGTATCCAGCCAAAGCTTACTTCCCAGATGTGTATAGGGAATTTGAAGACTTGCATAATATGGTAAAGAAAATGGCTTTTGATCACCTCAGTAATTCTGATTTGCTGAGTTGCCAGCAGCCTGTTGAAATAAAAGATGCTAAGGTAATAAAGCACTCTATTAGGAACTGTGATTTTTTTTTTGGTTTTGTTTTATTTATTTTAGATGCTTTGCGTATTTTTTTTCTCTGATAAGCTTTGTCATGCTGGTAAAGTTATTTGAAGAAAACGTGTTTTTTGATGAACACAAATAGTCATAATTGTAAAAAGTCCAACAACTAACCAAAGAGAAAAACAAATCCATACTAAAACTACAATTCTAGTTTATGGCAGTAGATAAAACTAGAAATATTTTAAAAAAATTCTAGTAGTACTGATACCTGTCTTGCATATTTAGGGTAGTATGAAGCTGCATGTTACTGCAAGGTGTATTTAGCATTAACTGCTAATCAAAGTACATCTTGATGTTTGATTAGGCAGGAGGTGTCTATATTTAAAACGAGTGGCCTTGATATAAAGGGATAAGTGGTTTCATTGCAAAATGAGGACAAACTGAATGCATCTATGCAGTTCCGTCATACTAACAAATATGAAAGGTAGTGAATACATTAATAAAACTGCAAACTGTTATTTCAGTGAGTTCAGATTCATTGTTTATGCAGCTGTATCTAGAAAGACAATGTAGGTTTGCTTTTCTGGTGGTTGTTTTTTGTTTTTTTTTAATGTGGGTCTGCTTAGCCTTATGGTTCCTTATTGATCTGTGTTCCTGTTGCTTAGAATAAAACAGCTCTTTGTACATATTTTTGTTTTCCCTTCTCTGTTTCCAGTAGTGAAAACACAATTTTGTATACTACCTCCAATAAAATTTCTAAATGATGTGGTCATTAAGGTACATCAGCACTGAACTTGCAACTGCTATGAGAGGGGAGCACACTGGAAACTGAGTAGGGACAGTAGAGATAAGATTTTGGTTCTTATAATAATCCTGGTTTAAAAAAATAAAGTCCTGTATTGACTGTTAGCAGTGGTTAATATTTATTTTTTCAGAATAAATCATGATGTTCACTGTACAAACTAAAAAACTTTCTAGAATTACTGCATGCTCATCTGGCTATTTTGTAACTAACACTGATGTTTCCCTTTGGAGAAATGAGGTTGCACCAAGTAAAGGGATGCTGTTGATACTGGCAGTCCCAAAATAGAACCTCTTTCTTGCTTCTCTTCAGTGTTAATGTGCATTCTTAATATAGAATTATGCTCTTAAAACCCAAACAAACAAAAAATCCAACCCACCCTTGAGAAGTTGCATAGTAGCACACCTATGTAAGGATGAAGCACAGGAATGGAATGGGGTGGGGGAAATCTTGAGATATATTAAGAGATACTCTTAAACAGGAAGACTTAAATGTTTTTTAAATAATGGAGTGCCTCGACAGTGTTCTTTATTAGACTCTGCTCTTAGCAACTGTCTCTGGATTCTATATATAACCATTGTACTCCTAATTCTTTCAAGTTCGCCTGTTAATATTCACCTTCAAGTGAAGGTCGTGTTCTATTAATATGGAGGCTAGTAGAAGACATGGCAGTCTAAATACTTCATTGAGCTGTGATGATTGATTGCCAGATTAGACCCCATGTAGTTCTAGTTCAGTTCTAAGAAAATGAATCAGTATTTCAGCATTCAGACCGGAGAGGCTAACTTTTACTTTTTTTCCTATAACTGTTTTTAAAGGTTGCTGCATCACTAGGAATTACAGAAATACTCACTGGAGAACGAAAGATGCAAGGTGTAGACTCTTGTTCACAGTGTATAACTAAAATGGTTAGTGAGCAAGTACCTGTGGAGATACTGGGACAAAAACGGTTAGCTGAGGTATGGAATACCTTTGTGAAAATTAAAAATGAAACTAAGACAAATTAAAACTTGTTAAAACAGATAATTATTCCGTACAACATCATACTAGTATTATCTGACTCATGTTAAAGTAAGGCTTTCATGGTGTTTGGAGTTTGGAAATACTTAAAGAAGTACTCTCTACTGTGGTATCATAGCAGAGCATATGAATTAGCATGCTAAAGGTGTACTTTGGGAAGACACTTGGTAGCATTCAGGACAGAATCTCAAAGGCTTACAGGTAATCTCATGACACAGGAAAGAAAGGATTTTGTTGAGGCGCTAGTAAATGGAGGCCCCACAGCGAGAAGGATCCCTAGATTCTAATACTTTGTGTTGGAGTAAACGGGCTAACTTACAGCAGGCTCAAATGTTGCAGAAGTGGTTGCTCTGCTAATTGGTGGTTGGTAGAGGTGCATTAAAACAGTTCCTTTCTTTCTAACAAGTCAGTTGACCACATTTAGTCTGTTTACAGCTGTAGCAGGGAGCCGTGTTTCCTCTTCTTGAAAGTCACATACATCTCTATGGTCTGTCCTCTTAACTGTTCTACTTTTTATTTAATCCAGAGTTGTTTCTGGTGGTGGGCAAATAAGACTAGTGCTTTTCCATTTTCTGCCTGTGGTTAAATTTAAAGAGCTGATTGGTCTTTCTTCATTAACCAAACAGTGCTGGGCAGGCTGTTCATAGCTCTTCACTGAACTTGGAGAGAGAGCTTATACAAGATTTCATGCCGCACAGCTAATCACAAAGGCTTGGAGAGAAGCTTTGATGTTGAAGCAAAGGCAGATCGTTTCAACCAAATATCAAAAGCAATCAGTGGCATTTTTGGTGAATTCCGAGGGCTGTGTTTAAATCCTTACCTTTTAGGAAGAACTTTAGTGTAAAATCCTGTTTTTAAGGAGAGTATCAGTTCACTGCCATGAAGTGCCCACAGTTACTTTGTGATCTTTTCCAATATTGTCAGCTGTTAAGGTGGCAGCCAGTTAATTATCTCTTGTATTGACAGAGCTCAGGGGAGGAACTGTTGCCATCAGCCAAAAGGACCAAGTTAGAAGACGTAATGGAGAATGTGAATAATGCTTATGCCAGTCAAGATGAAGTGAAAGAAAAGAGTGGGAATTTGTGTACACTGTTTGAAAAAGATGGTAACTTCTTCACATTTTCTAATTCTGTTCTGTTTGTGGAGGAGCTGAACAAATCTCTGTTCCTCAAACTTCTGTGTTTTTTGTCCTAAGATTTCATTTCTTAACTTGCGTCCCAGGTCATTCAGAAGCAGTTGTTTAACTGGAAAGGCCTCACGGGGGGCGGGGGGGGGGGAAGTTAGGGATGATGCAGATCACAGCAGTAGCTCAATTCTGAATGCATGATAATCCAGATATTGATACTACTGCAGTACTATGAGAATAGTACTGTCCTATACTGCGTACTTCCTGAATGCTTCCTCTCCGCCCTATCCCTTATAGTGGAAATGGTGCACTATCTTTGTGCCAGCAGTGGGAGAGCAGAGGAAGAGGAAGCAGTGTGCGTGTCCTTCCTCTTTGCCCCAGCAGGCTGCAATAGCAGTATCATCAGAGCTTTGTGGATCCTGGGGGAGGGGGACAGCTGGTGCAGTCCGTCTTGGATCCCAGGGGAGATGCAAGACCTGAAGATTAGAATTGCACTGTTTTGCACCGCAGTCTTTGGATGGTTGCCTTTCTTTTTATCCCTTCTTTGTCTTTATTCCCCCTGCCCCTCAGACTGGCAGGGTAACAGTGGATTGGAAAGGAGAGTGAGATGGGTGCCCCACCTGTAATCTCCCAAAACTCCACTGGTCTTTTATGCAAAAGTGTTGCTGTAATTTAGAGGCATTATGATCACTGTTGTGAAAGACTTCAGCCCTTAGCCATCTTTAGTAAAATGTGTATATCAGTACTGTCCTCTTGCTTTGTAAATATCTTTTTTTTGGTGTTGCTCTAAGCTGCTTTGCTTTTGCCCTTCGCATGTCTTCCTTCAATGGTTATGTTTTTGTTTTCCCCCTTAGTTTATTTTTCTTTCTCTGAAAGGCTCTCTGCATTACCATCCTTATTTCTTGTTGTATTAGGATTTTCTTCTGGGCTATGAGTTTTTAAAATTTTGTTCCACTTGAACCTGCTAGTAGGGCTTTTGCTAGTCTACAGTGCAAAGTTAAAAATGGTCCCTTGTGCAGTGTTAGGCCCCCTTTGTTGTGCAGTGATATCTTTCATAATAACACCCACACACACACACAACCTACTTGTTCCTTTTGGTCTTCAATAATAAAAACTGACAGCTCATGCTACTGCAGCTTAGTGATTATTGTTGAACTACCTACTGGGTTTGTGACCTGGCTCTTGGTGGTCCAGGTCAAATAACTGGTAAAACACACTAAATTTCTAGCATTTCTCTTCTGTCACAAGATGAAAGTGCTCCTGGGGCTGTTAGCACAGCTAATAAGATACGTAGTAACTTGATGACATGTCTGAGTCCAGGATGAGCTTGATTATCAACAGAAATTTTATCAAGTTTAAATGCTTCTGTCAATGTAGTAATGGTAATGGGGATGAGCAGCTGACAACTTTGTGCCTGGTATATTCTTTATCTTTTAATGTTACCACCTGTATGCCAGATGGAAAAAAATTGAGTTTGACTTTCAGCCCAGGTTGTTTTCAGGATTAACAGGAAAATGCTGCTTCAACTGTAAGGTCTCTTGGTATGGAAATATTCAATGATATTTCACTATCCAAAAATTCCTCAAGTATTTTTATACTGGCTTTCTCATTGGGAAGTGATGTGAAACTCTTGCAAGGTGCTTCAGGTTTGCTAATTTGGGGGAAGAAAGTAGGGAAGTAGTCTAGCTTTTCCTCCAAAATTATTGCTGAAAAATATTTTTTTTGCACATGCAACATTAGATTGCCCAACAAAATGATATTTCTTTCACCTTTTCAGGTTTTAATCCATTAAATGGAGAAATCCTGCTTTCAGAAGATAGGCATATCACTTGCTGTGCAATTGGAAGTACATTACCGACAGCAGAGGAACATAATTCACTTGCTGATTCAGGAGTTAGGAATGATGCTGAAAATTCAGGTACCTTCTCCCAGACTGTGAAAATGAGGATAGAGTATTCCCAACCTGTGAACGTACAGGGACCAGACATGGCAGGTGACGCATCTCTGCTACATACTGAAGTTGTATTGCCTGTTGAAGCAGATGGCTCACCTCAGTTAGTTCAAGCACACTTTGTGAGTGAGAATACAGCAGGTGGACTGTCAGCTCCTGAACTCTGCAGCTCTGTGTCAGAGAATGCAGTGGGCAGTCAGAGCACTAACTTACCAAGAAGTGAAGAAAATGGTCACAATCAAAAATACCAGAAACTGCAAGAAGAAAACCATAATTTTGCAATTAAAGAACATTCTGAACAACTTCGTAATGCTGGTATGACTGATGAGATGCAGCAACTTGAAAAAGTGTTTTCAACAAACACTGTGCCAATAAGCTATCCGCACAGTGTTCAGACTGAGTCACATCAGAACCCTGTCCAGGAAGCCTCCTTGTCTGCTCATGTGAACCATGAAAACTCTTTTAAAAACCCCAATGAATTTTCTTGTGGCACAGAGGAACAACATGTGCTGGAGAATACAGTTACTGTAGATGAAACTGTGGCCTTTGAGATTACTGATGAGAGCCATGATTTTTTGTCTCAGGGACATGAACAGATTTTTATTCAGACTTCAGATGGGCTTATCCTGCCTCATCCAGACACTGCTGTTTTGTCTCAGGCAGAAGGTATTGTTATTGTAACTGATTCCAATGGTACTACAATGCACATTCGCACACCTGAGGGGATACCTTTGGAAACTGTGGAAGCACTACTGGCAATGGAAGCAGATGGCCAAAGTGAAGATATTTTGCTCTCGCAAAGTGAATTGGAGCCATAAATTAGAAAACTGTATATGCTTTCTTCTGGAAAAGATGGACTCTATAAAATGTATATTTTTCTAATGTGAATACTGAAATAATTGAAATTTAACTTATTTGTAAACTGTTTCTATGCCCTGTACTTTTTATAACTTATGTTTATATAATTCTAGCAGCATTGCAACCAAAAATTCTAGAATTAACATCATTCTATTTGCTTTATATGTTGGGGGTGGGTGGAAAGTGGAAATCTGTCAACCCTAAAACTGTTGCACTATTCCCTTTTGTTACATAATTCCTTTTCTCTCTAGCCATCTGAAACTGCAGTAAGTTGTACTGCTGTTCAGCAGTGATGTGCTGTGTACTGGCAAGCTGTATATGGGTAAAATAAAAACATGAAAAATGTGTGTTTTCTGTGCCATTGAGATTACAAAACATGCTGTTACTGCACTTTCTTAAAGCTAGCTTGAATATTCATTAGCATTTAGACTTGATGTGCATAAATCTGCCTGGAAAAACGGGCAGTCTTAAATATAATCCACACTTGTGCATTCCGGGAACAATGTGACAGCCTAGCTGATCCTTACTTAAATAAGCATCCACTGAGTTAGAGACAAAAATACCCTCAAACAAGATCTGGCTGGTACTGAACTGTTGGAAATGTATTTAAGTATGCTTGTCTAATGTTCAGCCACACCTTTAAAAACTGCTGTTACTTAAGTCAGAAATGGGAAGGTGCTTGTAGTGATCTGATTTTCATTAATGAGATACCAAATTCTTTTTTTACTTAGTCTGTGATGATCTGGTTTTGTTAGACTTTTATTATACTTTTTTGTTCAGATGATGCATCCTTTATCAGTTCTAAGCTTTGACCTTCCTAGTAATTCCACACTGCCCTGTACAACTTAATCATAATAAAAAGATACCCTTGACTATAATACCTGTTCCTCTATGCAGACAGAAAACTCACAAAACTACTTATCTACTGCTATCTTGTGTTTTTGTCATACTTTCAGTATGTTGCTTGCATGATAATATATTTGTGGAGACCTCCTAGCAGCTTCTTGTCCAAGGCACTGTCTTTACTTTCAAGAAGCTTAGCACATGAAAAAGAACAGCCTTAAATGACCCATATCTTTATTTTGTTCATGAGCTATTGTAGACATTACTGAAAACTGGTAACATACCTTTTAAATCTGGTGTGTTGCCTCCTTGCTAAATACATGAGGCTACTGAGATAACTGGATAAATCAGCTAAATGGACCTGTAATATGCAGGAGAACTGTTCTTAACTATGAACATTGATTTTTTTCATGGTCTTGTTACTGAGGAAAACCACTAAAATTTAATCTAAACAAGAGCAAGGACAATTTAGAGATGAAACAGTCTGCTCTATTGTATCTCTTTAACACAGTTGGGTTTGGTTTTGTTTGGTTTTTGCTGTGTTTGTTTTTTTTCTTGGTTGCCTAAGTAGAAGGTTAATTTCATTAGCCAAAACACTGCATTTTATGTGTGCATGTGAAAGATGTCATCATATGTTAGTGAGCTCCTGTCTGGTGGTTGGGTTTATGGTGTAGTTTTTGTTTTGGTTTTTTTCTCCTCCTTTTTTTAGGAGGTGGTAATGGTCAGAGGATACAGGGCTACCTTACAAGTGAAGATACCATACAAAGCAAGGTTCTGCTGGTCTTTCACAGTCTTCAATTGCAGTGAGCAATTCTTTATTATGCTCTTTTGTACCAATGTCTAACAGCTACATCTGAGGGCTTCAAATACAACAATCAACTGCTTAGAGCTATAATGGCAAAACATCTCTGCAATGATTTTGCAGTAATCATCTTATGTCTGATAGCACTCAATGAGCAAGGGGGTCTGTGAATGTGAAGACTCCTTCCTGAAGAGCTTATTTCCTCTAAGAAACAAGAACAAACCACAATTTCCGCCTGTGCAGAAAATGAAAATTTGCTTCAATTCTGCCTTCCCTATTGATTTGCACATGCTGGGGAATACAATACACCTACTCTCATCTTATAGAATTGTTCTTTTAAGTGAACCAACCTTTTCTCCTTGAAAAATATTTCCCAAGTATGAAGGTGTTTCCATAGTGACAAGGGTCTGGCCCTACTCAGAAAAATTAAGGTAGCTGTTAAACTAGGTGGAACGCTTGCACAGAAAAATAAAACCCAACAAAGCTATTCATAACTGATTGTATTCTCCTTGAGCGACAGCAGAATTTCTTTTTAGATGCTAGAAATTTGGGGTAAGAATAGAACACTATTAAGCTGTCAGAAACAACCTCATTGTTGAGCAGAACAACATGTTGAGAAATCTTTTCCAATTCATGTCTGTCTGTTCTGTTATTGCAGAAAACTCATGTATTTCCCTTACCAAGCTTATGGGGTTTCAGCTTGAAACTAGTTAATTAAGTGACACTACTTTTCCTATCAGAAATTTGTTCCAGAATCTCTCACTGTTTTAATTAGATTTTTCTAGTGTCAAGCCGCAGCCATCATGGTCATTTCATAGCAGTGTGCATTTCGTGTTACTGTCTTTCAGTTCAAATAGTTGTTTCAAGGAGAATCAAGGGTAAACATCTGTCAGGGCACAACAATGAAACACTTAGAAACACCACATAATTGTGTGAAATATGAGATCTAAATAAACAGTTTATATAGAACCAGGTCATACAGGCAATCAGTAAGTGGAAGGAATTTTGATTATTAATCATAATGAAGTAAGCAGAAGGCCTACATTCACTACATGTTAGGGATTTAACTAAAAGTTTAATGACACAGCTGTGTAGTTTCCACAGTGTAGTAACACTATTCTGAAAAGTGATAATTTGCAATAGCAGCTAACAGTTACTAAAGGCTGGGGTAAGTGGAGCAGCTTCTCCACGTTACAGTGATTATTACATCTTTAGGAGTGAAAGCAAATAAGGGTACTGAATTCCACTTCAGCATTTAGCTTTTGCATTAACTGTTTCTCCTGAACACACTCTCTACTCTCCAAAAAAGCAGCTTGAAAAAGAAAAGCAAGAATTTGAGCCACCAATTCCTGTCATGTAAACTGCTAACCAAAAATACAGAGGAGGCACACCTTTAAACCAAAACCACGTGACATCAGAAACAGTAATCCAAGGAAAAACTCACTGAGCCCTATGAGAGGAAGCAAACAATACAGGATAAGGCCATGACTGAAGCAGGTCTTGTTTTTATTCAATAGTTGCTTTCATGAAACATCTCTAAAAGAAAAAGTTACAATGAATTAAAAGAGACAAGACCTTTTCACTGTATGACTGTGGAATGGTGAGTTGTACTAAATCTTCCCAGTGTGCTAGTTCAGGCTTGGATCACTCTTCAAGGGTGATGTACCTAACCACGCTATAATCAAAACCAAACCAGAATTTACACTAGTGTCTATGACAGCATTTCAGAACCACATACCAAACTATGTGGATCCTTTTGGATCCTGCCTTTTGTGCTTTCCTTTCCTTTTCCCCATTTATAAAGCAAGTACAAAAGCACTAGCCCTGTTAAGCCATGCCCATGGAAGATCAGGAAGTGCTGAATTTCTACGGTGAAAGGGACAATGTAAGTATTTTAGACTGTCAAGACTTGGAAAGTAGTTAAATTCTTTGCTGTAGGTGCCTATGTCCATTGAATCCCCCCAGACTACCAAGTAGTGCTTACCTCTTTCTGATTATAGGGGACTTGGCCTCCTACCTGTAGCCTCTCTATTGAACTTAAAATGGATAAAGCAACCAAAACCAGATTGTCCCTTGAAGAAAAAGGAGTATCGTCTGATACAAAATAATAAATACAAATAGAGAAAAATATTTTTAATGTTTTACAAAAATTCAACTCACTTGGTAAGTTGCAATTTGCCATTTCAGTTTCATGTAAGCATCATTAGAAGCAAGCCATGTAACATTTGAACTTCTAGCACTGTCTATGTCCTGTTTCCAGCAGCATGGCTTCAAGTAGTAGTTTGCTGCTGTTCTCAATGTAAGGCTGATATAACCATGATGATAAATAGACCATCATCAGATCCTGGTCAGCAGAATGAGCAATTTCTTGTACAATTGTTTGCTTGAGTTGTAGTTCCTTCTTGTACATTTCAGAGAGCTTCAAAGAAACCTCATCTGAAATGGATTGAAAAACCAAGCACGTTGACTAGAACATTTCAGCAATTCTCTAGAAGTTAAATTATACTTGTAATATGTTGATCATTAAAAACCCGCTACCTTACATAAGCTATTCCCCATATTGAGACATCTTGTTTTTTACAGCATTAATAATGTTTGTGCACTAGAATATAAAATGCTAAACAACTTCCTCAGCTTTTGGATACATTTGATACACTTGTGATTTTGACATGAATCCCCTTTTAATTCTAGAATAAGCAGTGGTATTGATTCTCAGGATCCACTGTAAAATTAGCAATTATAGCTATTCTTTCAAATAACTGAGAATTGATTTTAAAATTTGGTAATGCTATCTTGAAATACAAGCTTCACATTTTAAAGTCACTGTTGATTTTAGCTAATCTAAAGGATGTCCTCACATGCTGTCAGGCACTTTAGCAATGCACAATCACCAATAAGTGATACCAATAGTGAAAAATAACAGTAAAACAAAAAAACAGACCAAAACTGAAGTGTGTAATGTAAAAAATAATATTCTTATTAGTTATGTTAGTAATACTGGTATGGGGGGTTAAAATGTATTTATGTAATAATCTTTAATTGGTTTACTTTCTAAAAAATAGCCACAAAAATTATATTTAAAGAGAGACTGATCTTGTGTTTCTAACTTAGCCTGAACTATCACTACCTTCAGGAAGATTTAATCTTTCATGGAGTAGAGAGCATCATTAAATGATTCAGTCACAACAAGTGCTTTGACAGCAGCTGTCTTTCTTTGTCATTCTTACCCTTTTAAGCTGGCAGAAACTAATACATAAGATGCTCGCTAACTTGTGGTAGTGAAGTAAGAAGCAGGGCTTCACAAAGGTATGACTTTCACTTCACAAAGAAGGCAGTTGGTTTGCATGCAATCAGGCTTCTCTTGAATTCAGTTTTAAAACTGCAGTAATACCAGCTGGGAGGCAGTACCTTTTGCCATCAAGTGAATGCTAAAAGGATTGATGTTAACAGTAGACAGTAACCAAACATTTCTTTACTTGTCTTGACTGACATTGAGATCAGAGGAATTTTTCTTTGGCTGCCTGAGAAATAACTGAGGTATAGCTTGTTCTTCACATTCAAGAATTTCATTTCAGTGTCAAATAACAAGTCAAGTCAGTTAAGCCTACAGCTTAACACTACCAAGTTGCAAATACATGTCTCTCTACAAAGGATGTGGCTGTTGCAGCTTGAACACTGTAAGCTGCTGACAAGCTTAGTTTTATGCTGTAATTGTTGCATGTCAGACAATGCTTGGCAATTCATGCAAGCAGTCATCAGCAGTAATCCTAAGCCAAGTAGTGCATTCATGTGTTTATTGATTAGTCAATTATAAAGGAGACGGATACACTCTCTCTCTAAGGCAAGACATTCACATAAAAGGGTTTATTTTTCAGTCCTAAATTAGATGACATCAATGACACAACACAATTAGCTAAGATAATCAATATTTTACTTACAGAAGTATGGTGTGGGCCACGTATGAAAGAAAGGTGCTGTGCAACTCCCAGCTCCACAGTGGAATGTTTCCAAGTCACAGATTGCTTTAGTAGTCAAAGTAAGCTTTTCCATTTTCAGTTGTATTTTTGTCTGAAAATGATGAACATGTAATGTTAACAAACATCTCGGGAACATTAGGCTACTATAATCTTAAACATTTTTTTAAAATAAACTATTTCTGAAGACTATTTATTCTTAACATTTCTAACTCACTTTTTTTAACTCCAGACAGGAATCAAAGATGGAATTTATACACAGATTTAATATGAGATACCCTAAAATTTTGAACACTGCAGATATGACTTACTGACTCTGATTTTGCGTAATTCTTTTATTTCCTCCATGTAGAAATATATTAAAGCACCCTCTCATTTTTTCACCTGTCTCTGCGTTTCTCCCATAGCAATTTAGTACTAGGGAAAACCATCAGGCTGTCTATGAATAAGTGTGGTACAAGCCCTATAAACACATGCTTTCTTACATTACCATGTTAAGATGACTTAAATTTTATTTCAAAAGATCAGTGGCAGGTGAGAAAAGCAGCTCAAGCTATGACTGACAATACGTCTAGGCTGATTTAACAGCTTGCTTCAAAAAACAGGTCATTCCATCCACTTCCTTCATGTTCACCTGACTTTGTGCACTACTGATGGGGACTAATATTTACAAGAAAATGGAGCTTGCAGGCCATATCTTTAAGTCAAGAAGATAAAATACAGATATTTCTATAGACTCCTAAGCTGGTACAGACTCATGAGGAACGAAAAATAAAGTATGTCTGTAGCAGCTATGTTTAGTATCCAATCTAACACTGGCTGCTTAGACTCCTATTGCTCAGGAGTAGTAAAAAATTGCATCAACACACTTGGTAGTCTGAATACAAAACTACCTCAAGGAAAAAAAAAAGAAAAAAAATTCCCAAATTACTGTTACTTTTCCCCACACAACAAAATTTGAGGAAAATCTAGCTGCTTTTCTGCTTATTCTAAATACTGGGCTGGTATCCTGTCTATATGAAAAATAGCTCTATCGTCTTTTTAATGGGCTTCCACTATGGCAGAAGGCTGTAAAAGTTATTTTTAATACAAATTTTAAGTTACAGTATTAGGCAAAAAACCACTATTTTTGTTTCCTCTCAAACCGACAGGTGACATTAATTCCTAGCAATGTATCCAGAAAAAAGATGGGTTACACAATAATTATCTTACTCTACTCTCTAGAGAAGGAGTTCTGTACAGAAAAAGCAGGTAGGCAGACTAAAAATGTAACTGCATTATGTCTCATCAGTTAGCTGCAAGGATATGATGGCAGGTAAAGCACTCCTTTATGCTTTGTTGTTTGTCTTGTTCTAAACAGGGGGAATATTCAGGATGAGAAAACAGGTGCAGTTTTAGAATGCATTTTTTGTATGACTCATTTTCAGAAGATCACTTTATAAAGGGATGACTAGAATTATAAGCAGAAAGCAGATGTAAAACCAATTTTCAAATTTATCAATCAAGCAAATAAATGGTACACACCAGATTTATCATCCATTTAGGTTTGAAGCCAAAGAACTATGAATAAAAATCCCAATCTTCTGTTTACAACAAATACTTGAGGACATTTCCTTATGTCATACTTGAACATACTGGGAATTGATTCATATTGACTAAGATTGAAAAATGAGCGTTACCATATGCTTTAAGGTCTCAAGTAATTCCGCACAGCAATTGTCCAGTTCTTCATTGTATTTTGGAGTTGGCTTTTCAGATTCTGTGGTACCGTTATCACATGCCATCTCCCATTTGTTGTCTGGAAATCTAAAATAGAAACATAAAGGAGAGTAAACAACTGCATACAGGTTTACTCAAGCTGTGCAGATTTAAAATCCATGTGGTCTGATCCTACAAAATCTCTCTCTCACAGGCTGTTCATGAGAATTCCTACATAAAAATAGTAAGATACATAGCTAGCCATGGGAGCAACTGGGGCCGGTACCATAATCTTCAGAGGAACATAGAATTTACCTTAGAGCATGTGCTTGAAAAAACAGTTGCAGGTGTTAAGATAACGCCTCTTCCCACTTTACCTTGCCCCTGTGTTGGAGGTTATTCTCTCATAACGGACAAAGTATGCCCAGGCTTCATGCACAATTTAAGCCAAGACATTTAACTGTGAACCCAGAGCAGCTAATGTGCGGACACCTACCCTGTCTTGCTGACTTTCCCACAGAAGCTGTCAGCTTAGACAGGGGAGAGGGACTTGCTAGAGTGAAAGCAACATCTGACACTATTACAGCAAAATATTCCTGAGCTTGTACCTGTCAGAACCCTGTCAGACAAATCCTGTTCAGCTGTCAGGACTCTGGAGAATTTTTTTCTCAAAACCCTGTTAAAGGTTTTTCTTTACAGCGTGAAGATAATAGCTCTACCAAAGTGGTTGGTTTTCTGTTTAGTTTTGTTTTCTTTTTTTTTTTAAATCATCACTGTTACAACTTTTTTGTCTATATAAATCACTGATTCTTTCTTAAAATCTGCTGAACTTTTGACTTGAGTGAAATTTCGTAATACTGGCCTCAGTATAAATATGCAAGAGAGTAAGGGAACTCACATGGGCTGAGATCTATAGGATTAGATTCTAACTTTGTACATTATATAAGTATTTTAAATATTCGTTATGCTTGACTATGTATAAAAAACATTTTCCATTTCTTGCAAATATCATTACTTTATGAGATTATTTTAATCTGAGATGTTTATTATTTGAATGTAAATAGTTTATGTAAAAAAAAAGTGCAACTGCTGAGTTTGATCTAAGAGTTGACATATTCTTTCCCCCATCTCCAAAAAGAACTTTTTAGTGAAGAAAACAGATTAATTTCTCAATAAAGGCAATCTTTATGCTGTCTTTACTTGTATGTATTAGCATACTTACTGCTCACTGATCTTCATGTTGACTATTTTGTTTGCGACAGTAAATCCATTATCATTCAGTCTCTCCCATTTCATCATTAAATTATGCCAGTCTGCTGCATTATCTTTAATTTTTCTTGCGCTGACAGGTAAAACAGGTCTTCTTGGGGTACCATCAGCAGGACTTTTTGCTGCATGACAAAATAAAGACATTCAAGCCATTTAAAGCACACAGAAACAAATCAGCATGCTGTCCAGCAGCTGTTTGTGCAAACGATTTCCTCGCTTTACTGCAGAACATTGATTAAAGTAAAACGGAATTTACATTAACTGTCTTCAGTCATGAAACCTAATTCCTCAACTATCAGCCTTATTACTACTTACAAGAAAACCGTGTTGTTAAAAAAATGCAAGCATGTTCTGAGATGTGATGCTGTTACATGGCCTGTAGCGGCTTTGCAGGACTGACCAATCTATCCACCTTCCGCCAACGTACGATAACAGTAAGAAATCACAGCCACAATTACCGCATGCGTGCAGCGCTCACGCCGTGAACGTCTCACTTAATTCGCGCCTACACACGAGCTTGAAGCGTCTGGGAGAAAGCTGCGTCCCACCAAAGACGGCGGGTGCTTTACCCCTGACCGTCACCCCACATTTCACGAAGCGTCCTCAGAGGAACACACAGCAAGGGGAACCTGCTGCACAGGGCAACTCCCTTCAGGGGTGAGCGTCCCCTCAGGGCCCCGGGGGGCTGCCAGCGGCCCTTTCTGCCCCCACCTTCACACCTCAGGTCCCGCCCCACCCCAGGCAGCAAGGGGGCTGCCAGGCCGGCCCGAAGCCAAGCCATAAGGCCCGCCGCTCCGCCCGCACCTCGGCTGGTTTTAACTTTTATTCGGAGGCGCTTGAAAAGCGGTCACAGACGCGAAGCCCACGCACGTGGCGAGGCACGGGTGTCACTCGCTTCTCCCGGGGGCATGAACGAGCGCCGGGCGCCTTCCTCGCCCGCACCCACACCCACGCGTGGCGGTAACACGCCGCCGGGCTAGCAGGGCGCAACGGACACCCACACCTGACTAATTTAGCCGGGAAGCGCCAGGACCCGGCCTCTGGCTGCTCCCCGCTGCCCCAGGCCCGGGCCTAGCCCCCCGCGGCCCCTCGCTCCCCCCCAGAGGGAGCAGCCGGCCCTGGAGCCCGGCCGCTGCCGCCGCTCGGCGGGGTGAGGGGAGCAGCCCCCCCCTTACACCCCGCCCCGCAGCCACCCGCCCTCATTCACTCCCTCCCTCACTCACCCGCCATGGCGGCGCCCCGCGGAAGTGCGCTCACGTCCGGCCCCGCCCAGGCCCGGCCCCGCCGAGCGGCGCAGGGAGCCGGGGCCGCCGCCGCTGCCTCGGGGCCTGGGCGACGCCGCGCTCTCTCCCCCCCCGCCTCCTGCCCCCGCCGGCAGACTACGGCCGCCCCGCGCTCCCGAGGAGGTGAGTGGAGCCGCGTCTCCGCGGAGGCGGGCGGGAGCCGCCTGAGGGTCTGCCCCGGCTCTCGCTCCCCCTCCCCGGTCGCCGCTAAGCGGGGCCTGCCGCAGCCGCCTGTTGCGGCCGGGCTGAGCCCGGCGGGCGGGCTCTCCCGCTCCTCTCCCGGAGGCTCGTCTTCGGAGAGCGCGGGTGTGAGAGTGCGCTGTGGCATTTGGGGAGGGCGGGGGGCGAGGCGGCCGTTACGCGCCCGCGGAGCGGCTGGAGCGGCTTCGCCGCCTCCCCCCCCCCCCCTCCCCCCCGACCCGGCTGGGGCTCTGGGTCTGGTCTGGGTGGTAAATCCGGCATAAGCTGAGGTAAAGCCAGCGGGAAAGCGAGGCGGCGCTGCTGGCTGTCCGTCCGGCAGCCCCCGGCTGTGTTCTTCCTCCCCTGTCAGGAGCTGGAAACCCGTCAAGTGCTAGAACGCAGCGTGTTGGGAAGGACTGGTTTGAAACAACTGCCAGAATATAGAAACACGTTTAGGGAAGGAAGGTTTCCTAGAGAAACTGGGTGTCCCAAGACCATCAGAGTGAGTAAAGCCCGGGTTCCGCTGCCCCCCTCAGCGTACCTGCATGGGCAGTGACCCCAGGTGCTCCTTTTTCTATCCTTTCCATCTCCGACACCTACGTTGGATTGTTTGGTTGTGGTTTTTTTCTTCTTTCAAAAGAAACTCTTGAGCAAAAATGCAGCATTTCATGAGTTGTGTAGAGCGACAGGCGTGTTAATCGGGTTCCTCAGCATTCCCTTCAGTGGGCTGTGAGTTTGTGTTCTCCTCTCTGCTTGGCAGCTGTTTGCTGGGAAAAGCTCTGGAGATGTGGCAGTCGAGTACCCTGCTCTGTAGGCTAAAAATGCAAGAAGTACTAGAAAATAAAACCACTTTCCTTTTTAGTTGGCAGGATCTAGCTGAGATAGTAGATTGTTGTGTTTAGCTGTGGTCATATATATGAATTTGTCCATACTCTGATGAACTTAAATTTAAGTTTTTGTGTCAAAGAATGAAAAAACACAAAGCTGTTTTCCCCCTTGCACACATAGGACACTCGAGCTCAGAGAAATGCAGTGACAGCTTTAGCCTTCTGCAGTCAATCTGTGGCATACCCTGGCACTGAACCTTTAACCACTGCTTATTTGTTTAACCATGGGATTATCTCTTGCTTCAGTTGCCTCTGTTAGGCAGCATTGAGCCTTATTCCTGTTTCTGAGACCAGAGAAAAAGAAAAAAAGTTTGCTTTTCAAAACATGGCCTTGAATGCAATATTTAAAAACTTGTTTTGAACTTTGCGAGTTGAGAAGGAAGGACTGTCTTCATGTGGTGATTGTTTTTGATGTGCAACATAAGGTATTTTTCTCTACTTTATCTCTGCTGCAGGATCGCAGCTTAGCACAAGCTGATTTGCCCTATACGGCTGTTATGTACTTCAGAGTAACTGTGGCTGACGCAGTGTGAACATGTGCATCCAATTCCAAAATCTGTCTGAGAAAATAGATTATATCCACTGTTTGCCTTTGATTAATGAAGTAAGAAGAACAGATAGCAAATAATCCTAAAGCTGTTAATAAAGAGACTACATGTAATACACAACTGTGATTAGGGGGATGTTGAAGACTTTAGGCTCAAAAGCAGAAAATTGTGGTGTTTGTGCGGTTTTTGAATATATAGGCCACATTGCAATTCTCTAGTCCTTTATACATTTGGTTTGTGTAGATAAAATTACTTAATTGGCAGTATTTTTAGTAAAGTAATGATTTGAACTTTGTTATATGTTTCCACACAAGCAGTGCAAGTGTTTTGTTAGTCTGTAAACCATTCAAGATGAAACTAATTTGTGTACGATGGCAAGAAATTGTAGTTTATTAATACACTTTTTTATTGTACAGGGTGAATGGGTTACTGAGAACAAAACTTAATTTCATTTTTTTAAAACTTTGTCATCAGAGAAGACTGAAATAAGATTGTATATAAATTTTATGAAGAGTGAGAACCCTAACCTGACAGCAGTTTTTTTTAATTTAACTTAGTATATGACAAGAAATAATTCCTCCCAGTGTTGTTGGTTTGCTTTGGGGGGGGGGGGGGGAGTGTGGGGAACCCTATCAAACTCTCCCTTTTCTTTACTCTTTTTAAATTAAGTGTAAGCTTACAAAACATACATCAGGTTGCAGATAGGGTAGTTGTAGAGGAAGGAGTAATAGTCTTTTTCTGGATAATACGAATTTCCATAATTCCATAGTTTGTAATGAATTACTATGTTTTTAGCAGTTTAGTTGAGCTGGAACGATAAGTGATGGTAACTAAGAGAGAGAATGAATTTTGAGGACTTGCAAGGTCCTTTGGCAACTGGGGAGTGCGAGGTGGTTCCAGCTACAAGAGCAGCTTTGGATGATGACAGATGTGAATTGTAGGAGTGACAAAGGGGACTTAAAAAACAAAATATGTGAAATTCATGAGGCAGTAGCTGGGGAGTGGTAGAAGTTGAGATTAGACAGAGGAAGATTTGTACGTGTGAGACTCAGGACAAAGACTGGATTTTATTTTATTAGAAAAAAGAAAGAAAGGAAAAAAAAAAAACCAAACCCCCAAACCAGACCAGCAGCTAGTAAAATTACTAAACTGGCAAAGCAGCATGTTTAGAACAGCAAACAAGAGACTTTAGCGGTGGGGTCTCTTTTTATTTAGTTGAGAGTAGATAGAAAGTAGTAAATGCTGAAGGAGAGGGCAGAAGACCTAAAATACAGGATAGGAAATAGGTGGTGTGTGAAAATATTGTAAAAGAGTGGTGATGCACTGAGGTTATCTGTTAACTTAGAAAACAACTCTGAAAGCAACTCTTCATTCAGAAATAGTTTGGACACATTAATCAGCTAACCTTTGTGATATTTTATGAAATGGTTGTCATGACTGGCAGTAAATACTGGAGGAGAGTGGAATTAATTTCTAAGCTCTAGCAAGCAGTAGAATTTATCACAATTAAGAACATCTAATAACTGCTGCTAGCTCACTTACTGGCAGGTTTTGTAACACAGGTAAAATACGGGTTCAGTAACCAATCTTTATTCCTGTGGTCTTGTCTAACATGGGCTTAAATGGGTAATGTCATGCGAGTAATCCCTTTGGATTTAGTGGAATTGTATGTTGACAACAAGTGTTGCAGGGCCCAAAGCCACTGTGCTGAATCCTCTTGCACAATAACTGAAATAGTTTGAAAATTGAGACTCGGAGCTTTTCACAGTAATGGAGATATTAAACTAAAGCAGGTATATTTTTTCTAATTTAGTTGATATACACTGTAAGCAATGTGTGAAGCTGCCAAACAAATACCATTTTCCATCCTCAGAGAAATAAAAACTAGGCACAGTAGGGCATATCACACAAATTGCAGTAGGAATACTTTACAGAATAATTTTGAGCATTTAGAAGTGTTTCTAACTTCAATTGACATATTTCTGTTTTTCACTTCTCTAAGGAAGTTAGAACTTTGCTGAAGCTTAAGAAAATCTTCAGTTTTACAGGCTTAAACAACCATTAATCAGACTTGCTCATGGCAAAATAAAATTCAAGAAGTAAAGGTTTCTTTCTTTTTCTGTGTTCCAGAGTCATCCATGAGGAGAATAGCTACTGCTGCAAAATGTTCTTGTCAAGGCTGTCACCCCACGATGAGAAAAATTACTGGGTTTAATTAAATTTTTAAAATATTTTTAGGTATGGCATGGTCATACCAACTTTTTCTGAAGATCCCAGTACGTTATTACTGTGATGAGCTCTGACTACATTTTTTTTCTTGAAGAAGGCAAACAGAATCTTTGTTTCCGTTATTCTTAGAAAGATACCAGAATTGTCCCCTAAGTGTATTTCATGCATCAGCATGAAATTATTTGCTTAACCATAAAGGGAAACACGGGCATATGGTACTTTTTTCTGTTTGCTCCTTATCTTTCTAAATTCAATTGCTATATGGATATTTCCTGTGTCTGTCAAACTGGGATTTTTTCATGTTTGCATTGCCCTCTTTTTCCCACAGTATTCTTGGTTTTTGGTTGTTATTTGATTATATAGCAGATGTAGCTCTGACTGAATTGTTTCTCAACCGTGTTTTTCTTGGGGTGCGGGGCATTAAGGAGTTGAGCATAAATACTAGTTTGATACTTTGATCTTATAGTACTAACGGAGTGAATATCCCATGCTCTGAGCACTGAAAGTATTGAGGGTAGAATTTGCAGATAGGTGAAGAAATATACCGTGTTGGTTGTTCAGTGTCAGAGCCCTTACAGTTCTTTCACTAGCTGGAGGAGAAGAAATACTGCATTTGAACTTAACTTTGACGAGCTCACAGCTGCAAGAAAAAGTGATTACCCCGTATTTAGTGGTTACCATACATCCTTAAGATATTGGCTGAACCTAAGAAATAAGCTTATTCTTACGAAAAGGGTTCTTCTGAGAATAACTTACATTCACTAGAAGAGTTTAACTTGCTTTTTCTTTATACAGAAGAACCAGAGAATTTCTGCATCCCTACTTGCTAAATGGTGTCTTTCTGTTAACCATATACTCTTTTCAAACAAGTTAATGACACGTGTTTTGCTTTTGTCTTCCAGATTTCCCTACACAGTCAAGTAGATGTGTTTATTTCAGCCTTAAAATTGCTGATGCCAATGCTTGCTATGGCATCTGTGGCTTCACCAGTTATATTTAAGGAGTTTTGTCCATTATATTATCTTCTCAATGCCATTCCTACAAAGATCCAAAAAGGCTTTCGCTCTATTGTGGTATACCTCACAGCACTCGATACCAATGGAGACTACATTGCTGTGGGGAGCAGCATTGGTATGCTTTATCTCTACTGCAGACATTTAAACCAGATGAAAAAATACAATTTTGAGGTAAATACTAACTTTTACTCTTGTCTCTTCTAATGAAGCTGAGTTGCTCAGAATTGAGCTGCTGTTTGTTGCTCATTAACTTTGCAAGTTTTATGTATGGTTTGTTTCAACAGGGAAAGTGTGAATCTATTACTTTTGTAAAGCTGTTGAGTTGTTTCGATGATCTAGTTGCTCTTGGTACAGCCTCAGGTCGGGTTGCAGTTTTTCAGCTTGTGTCTTCATTACCTGGAAGAAACAAACAGGTAAATCTTTGCATTTGGCTAAACTTCTGTGAGGTTTAGTATGGCGTATCCTAGTAGAGTGTTATCATGATTCTTTATAATAGTGAAAACCAGCGAATTTTGCCTGATGAAATATCTGTGAATGTGTTTTAGGCTTCGTATTTTAAGCTTATAAAAGCAATAATCTTAAAGCATGTTTTTAATTACAAAAGATATATTTAATCAAAAATACTTTTGAGAAATTCCTAATTTGTAATAACTGGCTGAGCTATTTGGTGGTGGGTTTTTTGATTGTTTGTTTAGGGTTTTTTGTGCTAAATAAAAATTAGAATTACCTGTGGTTTTGTACTTAACGTCCAATTTATCAGTCCAAGTCACTGAATAGGCTTTGTCTGCATTTTCTTTCCCCCTCATTCTTGTATTGCTTTGGTATTGTTTCATAGCTTCGGAGATTTGATGTTGCTGGTATCCACAAAAGTAGCATTACAGCTTTAGCTTGGAGTCCCAATGGAATGAAATTATTCTCTGGAGATGACAAAGGGAAGATTGTCTACTCTGCCCTAGACCTAGACCAGGTGAGCATTTATTATAGAGACCTTAATTGCCATTTACAATTTTCTGAAAGAATGCTTGTGTGTTTAAATATTTAGCAATTAGTTAACTGCTTAGTATCGTGTATTTAGTTGGACTGCTTTATTGCTGTGTGTACACTTTGGCCAAGTGTGCACACGCCCAGCAAGACTACCATTGGGTGTCCTTCGCAGCTGCCTTACCTTTTTAAAAAAATAATATATAAAAAAGTGGTGATCCTTCTCATTTTCTCATGTTTCTGTCTGAAATAACTATCATATCTTCCTTCAGCTTTCAGCCAGTACTTTCTCTTTTGTTTGGAAAGGGTACCTTGCTGATTCACTATATTGATCAAGTACTCTTTTCAGAATTGTTCATCATCTCGGTCTAGAGTTTGGAATGAAAGTAATATTTGGGTTCTCCTGGGTGACTAGCATGTTTCCAGTAAATGGAAATTTTCTAATGTCTTGTTAATTAATACAGACCTGGGGTATCAACAAAGTAAGTGCTAACTTGAATTTCTATATGGGAGAAAAGTTTAAACAACAGCCATCCTGATTTACCTATGACTGTCCCTCATTTGATTTGACAGAGAGGTTTAACATCTCCAAATGTAGTAATGATCTCAGCATTATATGACCTGGCAGTGGAGAAGGAAGAAAATCTGTCCTAGCATTTCTATTGATTTCAAGTGAAATGCGTTGGCTAATATTTTAAGAGAAATTGAATTTCATAGTGTGCTACTGTGGTACTCAAAATATAACTCCCCTCTTGTCTGCATAAAGGAGCTCCACATTCATTAAGTGAACTTTGTGCAACAGTAGTTCAAAAGCTTTTGTTTGTTTATTTGTTTTCTCTTTCTTGGGTTTATTAATTTCTTTGAAGTTGGTTACTACCTTACATTTTTAGAAAGGTTGACTCTTGTTAATTGCATGTATCTTTAAAAGGGTATTTGCAACTCCAGCCTTGTATTGGAAGAGCCATCTTCAATTGTCCAGTTGGAATACAACCAGAAGGTGCTGCTTGTCTCTACTTTACAACGGACTCTACTTTTTTACACAGAAGAGAAATCTGTCAAGCAAGTTGGAACACAGCCCAGAAAAAAGTAACCCTTATAAAATCTTGATGCAGGCACATCTATTAATTCTAGCTTTTCAGAGTGGATTACAGAGAGAGTGATCTAAGCAGTGAAATTAACACAACACAGCAGTCCACTCATAAAAAGTTAGTTACAGTAGCTATGTGTGCTCAAACATGAAATGACAATTCTACCTACTTAAAAAACGCATGGTTGCAAATGTTACAGTCATATTTTCAGGGCACTATTATGCAAAAATATTTAAGATGTTTTCTCATTGCTTAAACTGAAATCGCCGCCAAACTTCCTTTGCAGTCCCTCTTGGTTTACTGTGACTTGGTGTGAGCATTGTAATCAGGTCCATCTAATGGCTGATGTAATATCTGATGCAAAAAGCAAGTCAGCATCCCAAATTTTCTTACACACTGAAGTGAATTAAAAGGGAAAATGTATAGCAAGCACTTAAAGTTGATGTGAAGGCTAGGAACTTCTGTAACTTTATGGCATCTTCTATTGCGTAATATCTCTCGAATATGAAGGAGAAGGGAACCCAGCCTTAGAACAGCATCACTGACTATATCTAGAAGTAGAGGAACCTGACTCTTGAAAGAAGATTTATAATGTATCTTTCAGGGATATGAATAGTAAGAGGAATACCAAGGACCATCTTATGTGTGGGGGGTTTTCTTCGGTCATAGTAATGGTGTTTTTATGCGTGAGAGATGAAGATTTTAACAGTTTAAGTCTGTTCCGTGCTTCTTGCAAGTAGAGGTTGTCAGTTTCTTAGCATTAGTTTGTAGTGTTTTGCCTGGTTTTTATTAATCCTGGGAGAAGTATGACTGCACAGTAGGATCCTTCTGAGATGGACAGAGAGTACCGTTAAGGCTATGAAGCTTATTAAGAGTCGTCGTTTAACTTGCCTAATAGATGTCAGACACTACATCTAAAGCTGAGGGAAAACTGTTCTTACTTGGAAGCACTGTTCTTGTCTTACTGTAACCAAATTTGTACTTCAGACATTTGACTGAATACCTTAATCAAAGATTTTTATTTTCAATAATTTGGAGTCGTAAATTTGTGCCATCAGTTTTAAAAATTTTTTCCAAGTTGACTATATAGCTTTTAAAATAAATTTTTCTTTTGCATTTTAGCACTGGCAAATTTGGAGCATGTTTTATACCTGGCCTATGTAAACAGAGTGACCTGACACTATTTGCTGCCAGACCTGGGCTTCGTCTCTGGAAGTCTGATGTTCATGGAACTGTTCAGGCCACGTTCATATTGAAAGATGTATTTGCTGGAGGAATAAAAACTTTTGAACTGTATCCTCGTTTGGAACCACCTGACAGAGGAAGTTACAGCTCCCCGGAGAAACACCTTGGGCTTGTTTCGTGCTTTTTCCGAGAAGGATGGGTGCTGACCTGGAATGAATACAGCATCTACTTACTAGACACTGTGAACCAGGTAGATAAGTCTTGTGGGTGCCTATTTTGTTTCTTACTTTTATTCGTTCATTCTATGCCATGAGACTTTCTTTGGGTTATCCATTACGCTTCCATGATTTAAATCCATATTTGAACATAACAAAGATGACTTTCTTGTCTCCCTCTTCAAGTTGTTGTTGCAATGATATACTCAGAAACTAGCTTGGTATATTATATATATGAAAATTAAATATGTTTAAACTTTCAGTCCAGGTGTTAACATCATAATTAATTCTGATACTTAGCAAAGCATACATAAATCTAAAATCTAGTAACTAATGCAAAAAGAAATTTTAGGCCTATACAATATGCCTGGAACTATTTATTCTTTCCCTTCTAGTACTGTTGGTGTCCGCAAAAAAGCGAGTATTACATTTTATTTGGTATAGAGTGAGCTGTTAGCTATTTTGTCTTCTTAAAAGTGCATATGAAAGTGAATGCAAGCTTGTATTAAACATTTGTACTGTGGCTCTTTTCTGCCACCGAATTATAATTGTTTAAATTGTTGTTATATTGTTGCTGCTAGTTTGGACAGAGGAAATTAATAGATCTGTGGAATGAAAATTAGTATGAAAATGAGCTACATCATGATTAAAGGGTGCTTCCCTGTTTTTTTTTTCTATTTTCTTTCTTTGTGATAAGGTAAAATCTTTATTTTGTAACTATCTATGTTGATTAAATTCCAGTGAACACTTTTGTTAAGAGCACCATCTTGTCCAAACAGTGTCCTAATCTGATACCAGTTATTTCTTTCTGTGTTGACTCTTTATAGGCTTTGATTGGTGGCTTGGAAGGATATGGTGATATTGTGTCTGTATCCTGTACCAACAATGAGATTTTTCTCTTAAAGGGAGATAGAGACATAATAAGAATTTCAAGCAGACCTGAAGGACTGTCATCAATAGGTTTGTATAGATTAGAAAACTTTAGTGTGTACTTTGTGGAACATGGTGCCTATCATACTTTTTTTTATATTAAAAAAAACCCCAAACAACCCAACCCAACCCAAACCCCACAAAAACCCCTTCCGAGTTATTGCAAAAACCTACTAGGTGCTGTAGAGTTACTTATCTGTTTCTACAGATTATATTTAGAGATCTGGTTTATCTGCTCATATGAGCTTCTGGTTTGGCTGCAGTGAGAATGGGGGCATTAAGAAACTAATTATCATTCCCTTTTTTTGAGAGTGGATCAGCATTATCCCAGCCAGCCATCTCTAATCTGTGCATCTGAGACCTTATTCTCAACCATGATGGTGAAGCAATTTGGATTCCTGATCATTGTTATCTCTTTACTGGTCAGTCTCAATCATCTGGGTTGGAGATACCTGAATATGTTGATTCTATGCCACCTGTCACCACCTACATTCCAGAGAAAATCTCAGCCTTTCCAGCAATGAAAAAGAAAGAACTGGCAAAGAACACTCACTAGAATTCCGAAAAGAATTTGAGAGTTCATTTTCTTATTTGTTGCCATCTGAGTTCAGCATCTGTGTTACTAGAACTCTGTAAAAGGGATTAATAATACTTCCTTAATGATGGTGCTGGCTGATTTCTCAATCATAAAGATTGTAAACACCATTATCCAGCATATTACACTCACAGGACTACTTACGCATTTAAAATACTTCATCTTAGCTTTGCATTAGCAAAATGCTAGTAAATATGCTATGAAGTCTCACTGAATGCTAGAGAACTTAACTTTCTTATCATTTCATATTAGTGATAGCTGTAGTCATTTAAGCAGTTCTTTACTCACAAACTTGTAGGGAGTGTTTATTTTTTTAATCTTAACTTCCAAGTATAGTTTGAAAGGAGCCTTCTTGAAGTATATTTTCTTCTAATTACCACAGTGGTTTTTCTGGTAAATTTTCCTTGAGTCTTTCAAGATCCTGAGTGTTTGAATGAAGAAGTTGAAGATAACAGGGCGGCACTTCAGTGTGTGATACAGTTGGGTCTTCCAAGCTGAAGACCTGTACCGTTCTTCATACATAAACATAAATTCAGAATTTTGCTGATAGAAGTTTGATACAGGCTTTGGGGGATTGATTTTACTAAAATGATTTCATATAGGTTTACTCACATGAAGTTTACATTGTGTATGTGTATATATATATTTGAAATGTTGCAAACTTAGAATATTTTTCTAGTGCATAAAGCTTCTTTCAATACTTTCCAAGAACTATTCCCCTACTCACTTGATGCACTAGTATTTATACTTCTATTTTTCTTTTGATCAGTTTCAGATGTGAATTCAAAATTGCCGAATCCTTTAACAGATACGAGTCCTAAATTGCTGACCCCATTATCAGTAGTTGCATCTGTATCATCTGGCCCTTCAGTGGAAACGGATAAAAAAATGGTTACTTCCCCTTCAGTTGTTGGTGATAAAAATGACTCTTATTCTTTAGAGAAAGATTATCTGGAAACTCCAATGCTATCAGAGAAAAGTTCTGATAGAGTGGGAGACTTGAGCAATGAAACAAGAAGAAGGGGCTGCTCTGTAGTAAGTGAATCAAGAAGCAGAAGCAGTTCAGTAAATTCTGTGGACAGTGGCTCTAGCTTTATGATATGTGCAGACCAACTTTCGGAAGCTCAGAGAGAAGGTCAACTTTCTTCACAAAGGTTCAGCACAATCAGCTCTGAAGATTTTGATCAAGAACTCATTGTAAAGCCAATTAAAGTGAAAAAGAAAAAAAAGAAGAAACAAGGTAAGTCCAGCAGAACTTTCCCTGCCACTGCTCATTATTAGAAAATGTCACTTTTGATGTTTCACACAAGAGAGCATGTGTTTGACAAGGTTTGTTTATATTGTATTGTCATGCTCTTGAGATATTTGAGTGTTTGTGGTGGGCCATTTATGTTCAAGATGAAAGCCTGTTTTGAAAGTGATAAATTGATTAAGTCTTTTTAGATCTGTTTATTAGTTTAACTTTGTTTTGCTTTATGTAAACATGCTTAAGGTTCTAATGTATGGGGTAGTGGTAGCAAACAAAGCAACACTCTGCTTCCAGTTTTATGTTGGAATTGTGTAATATCTATTCATCCTATTTAGAATATTTGACAGTGTCTTTCTTAGCCATGGTTTTTAGTTTGTTAAAATAATGTGAGTACTTGATTACTTTAATTGTTTACTATATTGGTGTTACAACTTTAAAATGTTTTGCTATTAATACTTTTCTGGCTTTATATGTATCATTTAGTGTTGAAGTTGAAATAAATCAGTATGTTAAAATTTAGGTTTAACTGTGTTCTTCCTCCAGTGATAAAGATATTTTAATTTCTTACCTTGCATCAAAACTTAATAGACTTTATTAATATTATTTTTTCCCCCTTTTTTTTGTTTTGTGAGAACAGAAAGTGGGACCAGGAAAAACCACAGCTCTCTGGAAGGTACACCAATTTATGAGCGTCAGCTTTCAGGTGATAGTCCACATTCATTGAATGCAGACTCATTTTCCGTGACTTCCAGCCTAATGAGTGGCAGCATTGATCATTTGAGTACTGGATCTCCAGAAAGCATCTTCAGTGTGGAGTCCCATACCATCTTGCAAGAAGATAATGGTTCGGAAACTTTCAGTGTCCTACAGTCTCCTGAGTCTGCGACTGTACTAATTAATGAAGAAAATGGAGATATGATTGATTTACAGAAACTTCCAAACAGTGACAGTGGCATGGGTACTTCAACTATTATAGATACTTTGACATCTGTCTCTCCTCTAATCCTCACAGAAGACTTGACAAGCAGTGTTGATGGTGAATATGATGGTAGTGTGGTTTCTGCAAGCAATGAATGCTGTCTTGAAAAGCTGAGCCAAGAGGAGGAGCCAGATTTTCCTACATTGTGTGAAATAGATGAAAATTTAGATAAAATGAAGCTGCAGGATACTGAAAAATCTTTTGAAGAGCCAGACCTTACAGACCAAGAGTTTTTGGAATGTGACAGTGTACTTGGTGTTCAGACATCACTGACGCCAAAGGAAAGTGATGAAACTGGTAGGGAAGACCAACAGCAACTCTCTCTGATACACAGTGCTCTGTCAGATCCTTCTGTTCTCCACTTTGACATCTCTAACGATGTTTATTCAGATAACACTTCCATTTCTGGGTGGAATTTTGAAAGTGCAATCAAAGCTAAATCTAGTACAAGTGCTGCTGAATGGGTAGCAGACGCTCGTGAAAGTAAGACTGAGAAATCTGCCTCAAGTGATGAAGAGGATATTTATGGACATAGCTTACCGTATTCATCCTCAGAGACTAGCATGCCTGAAGTTGGTGCTGGGCCTGGTTCCCAGGATGTGGCCAAGATAAGCCTAGATGAAATGGTGCTGTTAAAATCTGATCAGGTATATGTTTCAATTTAGTTAAAATACATAATTGTAGCATTTCAAAAGAAACATTCATGTAATTATTATCCTTTACTTCTTTAGGAAAGCAATTTTTTTTCTTACTTGAGTAAACAAGTAAAGCATAAAGCCAAACAGCAATATGTGTTGTAACTCTTATGAAATGTGACGTATCCGACTTCAGAATGGTTGATGTGTACTTAACAATGTGAAGAAGCTGCACTGGCAGTATTATTCCCAGCTCAACAAAAATGCTGTCATAAACCGATCCATTAAAGAGTGAACAGTAAAACCAAGTCATGCTCAAAGGCTGCTCCTTGTTAGGGTCTCCATTAGCCCAAATTCTGCACGATGCTGTCCCCAACCTCAGCTGACCTCATGGGGAATTAATGCTGATTATCTCACATGGCTGGCCCCTGTTTAAGGATCATTTAACCTGTAAATACTCAGAATAAGGATTAGTCTTTCTTTGTGCCCTAGACAGCCATTAGTACTATTTAAATTGTTGACATTTTTCCTTGTTCTGTTAGCCTCTTTCATTCATTGTTATGTTGTGGGTGAACATTTCCAGAAATAGCAATTCTCATATGGACCATAGAAAAGAAGTACTAAAATTAATTGTAAAATCTGCAAAATTGCCAAAATCACTGGGAGTTTTAGCAGAAGTCTTAAGAAGGAAATACAATTCTTCTAGGTTGGGGGTTTTGTTTCTTTTTAAATCTAACAGCCTTGTATTGAGATCAACCAAGTATTTGTTGATGAACATTGAGTTATAAATTGATGGTGTCCTATCTGGTAACAACTGCAGCCCAAAGTGTAGAAGACTTCTAGTTTCAGGTTATGATAGTCTTGCACTCTGGAAAGTTTAGAAAAGCTCCAAAGATGCTTACATTATAGGTCATGTTGGCAGCGCTTGGGTTCACCTCATGCAAGCTATCAAAATTTAAGATAGCAGTCTCTAAACCAAATTTCTGCAATACATGGCTCCTGTACCATACAGAGTATCGGAGTTGCATGTATAGCTGTGTCTGCGCTCCAGCCATCTTGTTGCCTTTGCTCATCACTTCAATGACAACAAGTAATTTCCTGGACTAGGGACAGACTGTACATTTTTATGTATTCCTTTTTGCCTCTGCCATTTACTTTAAGTATGTGTTCTTTAGTTAATAAGAGAAGATTTTCCACTTTTCAGAGGTAGATGACTGTGGAGGGTTTTGGTTTTTGCTAAAACTTTTGTTCCAGTAGTCATACTTCGCAGTACATACTACCTTGGAGAACACTGACAGATGTAGTTTTATTTTACACAAGGCAAACGTATTCATTGATTAGGGTACTTAAGAACCTTAAGTCTAGCTTTTTTTTAATCAAAATACGGGAGCTGCTGTGCTTGTATAGCCATTTTCTCGTGCAGTTTGAAGACACCTGACAGAGTTCTGACTCTACAGTTTTTAGTTTGCAGAGAGCTGGATGGGATACTCTGGCCCTGGTTATGGCATCCTGAGCCTGGTTGTCTCGGAGAAGTATATCTGGTGCCTGGACTACAGGGGCAGCCTGTACTGCAGCGCGCTGCCCGCCGCTGGCCTGCGCTGGCAGAAGTTTGAAGACGGTGTCCAGCAGGTGGCAGTTTCCCCCTCAGGTTGGTTGGCTTCTCTCTTAAATGCAAAACGTGTGTGGACTCGTGCGTTTTCTTTGCTTTCTTATTGTTTTAACAACGGCAGTTACTTAATTAGATGAAACTTGTCATTTTTCTGAGATTACAGATCCAGTTCTGTGACTATGTAATTTCCACATAGGCAGTTTATTATTATTTTTTAATACAGTACTTCTAGAAACTTGGTTGGTTGGGACTTGTTTCATGTAAAAGTAGTGTGGGTCTGTTTGTTGTGGTTTTGGGGGTTTTTTGGGTTTTTTAAAGTCATATCAGGTGATACGACTGCATCTTCACTACTTCTGCATCCCATGTTCTAGTTTATGTGGCTGTCTTTCTAACAGGTTCACATTGCATTTTGGGAAGTTTTCAACATGCATCTACCCGAGTAAAGTGAACTTCAGAAGCAGCAGTTGCATGGTAGTCAGAGATAAATGAAGAGGTCCTTGTCTATACAAAACCTTGGGTTTTGATACAGAACTGCTTATGATTCCCAAATTTAAAATTATTTTTGTTGTAAATGTAGGATTGGTTTTGTGTATGGGCTTGTTTGTTGTTGTTGGGGTTTTTATTGTTTGGGTTTTTTTAATACTAAAGAAAAAAGCTTTTAATTTTTGGTGCATTTGTATATGAGTTTTTTCTGGATGGTTGGGAATGGGGATCATGTTGGATTAAAATGAAACAGGTTTTGATTATAAATTTGTGTCGCTTTTGGCCTTCCAGATTGTTTCAGGATTGGTGCGAAAATACAAATTTCAGACATTTTCTTTACTTAGTCTCCTGTCTTGCCACTGCTTTTCTTCCCCTGTCATCTCTAAAAGCACATGTCAATCTTTCCTTCTCTCTGTAGGGGAAGATTTGCTATCTGTTTTAAGAAGTGTGTTCTATTTGATCTGTAGCTGAGCTTTGTTATGGACAAAAAAAATTTATGAGTGGCTGTGCTAGGTGAGGTCATAGGCTCATCCAGCTCAGTATCTTGTCCTTAACAGTGGTCAAAAGCAGATGTTTGCAGAAAAGTAAAAGGAATGGGCTGGCATGTATGACATTTGCCCTTGGTAGTTTCAGACTGCAATTGTTGGTAGCTCGGAGATCTCCTGGGCAAAAGGTTGTTTCTCTGTGTTTTTTAGCCTTCAGTTCTAGGAACTCACCCAATTTTTCACTGAATCCATACAAATTTCTAGTATCCACAGTTTCCCGTGGATGTATTAACACAAGAGCATGTTAACCAGAAACATCAAAATGGAATCAGATGCTACTTTGTGGAATTATTCAAAGGAAGTTAATATGACAATGTACTGCTCTGGTAGGAACCAACATGGATGCCAATCAGCAGTTAGGTTTGGAATTCCATTTTGTTATCCTTGCTAATTCAAGTGAGGGGGAAAAAGTTCTCAAGATGGATTTGTGAAGTTGCATTTCTGAGTTTTGTCTGCTCATGATGTGCACAGCTGTTCAGGTCTTTGTCACTCACGACTGGTCTGCAAAAGTAATGATTTACTACTAGTATTTGTAAAAGGTGGAAGTACTACAATTAACCCCTTTTCCTTTATGTACAGAGAATGTACCAAACTAGTACAGAAGCAAGCCATGAACTTCAGTCTCTTAATAGTAGGCTTGTTTGGCCCTGACATGGAACTTGTTTTATTTGTTAGTGTTCAGTGCACAACTAAGGAGAAGTGACTTGCGTTTGAACATTTAAAAATCGCACATACTCTAATGGTAAATGCATTTCAGCAATTCCTGGAGAAGTTGGCCACTGTTCTGGTCTTTCTTTTAAAAAAAAAAAAATTATAAGTGTTTTTAAATCTCGCATTTT
Source organism: Buteo buteo (assembly GCF_964188355.1). Taxonomy (NCBI): domain Eukaryota; kingdom Metazoa; phylum Chordata; class Aves; order Accipitriformes; family Accipitridae; genus Buteo; species Buteo buteo. The sequence continues at coordinate 12,871,152 of NC_134176.1, read as the reverse complement.
TGTTTAGTGCTGCTCATTTGCCTTTCCCTCATATTAGTTTAGGTGTAGGTAGGACAAGTCAGCTGCTTCTGTTACAGTAATTGCTAAGTGATATTAAGTTCTGTCTTAACTCCTCATACAGGGGCTCTTCTCTGGAAGATTGAACAGAAGACTAACAAAGCATTTGCTTGTGGAAAAGTAACTATAAAAGGAAAACGCCACTGGTATGAGGCTTTACCTCAGGCTGTATTTGTAGCTTTAAGTGATGACACTGCCTGGATTATCAGAACAAATGGAGATCTGTATCTGCAAACAGGTACCTGAATTAATTGCGGGCTCTTTGAATTTTTGCGGGCTAAGATTATTAGAGTTCAAGTCTATGGAATGATCATAATTTGTTTTAAACTTTTATCCACAGCCAGGACATAGGGAAACCTTTTTATTTTGATAAATGGTTGGAAACTGTTGTGAGATTCTGTGTAATTAGCACACTGGAAAGCCAGTTCATGGCCACTTATTTTTTTCTGCCAAGTGGATTACATACAGTATAGAGAATTTATGACATGGGAAGGATATGGGATGGATGCACATAAATAGAAAAGGATTGCAGAAAATATTGAAATAATATTCTTGCCTTGAAAATGGTATGGTGCACTGAAACAACTGAGCCTTAAGTGGGTTTTCTTTTCTTGCTTTAAGGATTTTAACAAAGTTTTAAGAAGGACTTTGAAAGGCGATGAGATAGTGTGTGGCTGTTCAGAAGAAATTCAGGTACGGGGGACAGAGTAGGGGAAAGTAGAAGCTGTGTGTTTTGAAAAGCACAGATCGGTTGGAGGTAAGAGTTACCACTTGATAATGAAAGGAAGGTATTCTGAGAAGATCATAAAGTGCTTTAGAAGTATAGACAAGTGGTCAAGTATTTTATGTGATAGAGAAAGCAAAGCCAGTGGATGAATGGAACGGGCTGTGGAGCAGCAGTCTTTACAGCTGCCTTCTCACTAGGTGAGAATGAGGCAAGAATCAGAAAAATGGATAGTGTAGTGGCAACTTTGAAGTCATGGCCTTAGTTTTATCTGCTTCAGTGAACAGAAGAGGATGCATTTGGAAGATGTTATGCAGAAAATATTCAGGCTAAATACAAGGAGGTAGAATGAAGGATGGAGGTCCAAGTTTTAGACTTAAGGGAGAAGAGTATCAAGGGCTCTTGGGCATGTGGGTTTTGCAGAGAGAGCTGAGCTGGTAAGGAAAAATTACAAATAACATGATGAAAGAAGAAGGGGAGAACTGGATAAGGGGGAAACAGACGCACTAAAGCACAACAACATTACAAGTGGCTATCAAAATTCTTATTTGTCTTCTGTTTAATTCTGGTACTTTCCTAATTTCTATTGTAGATTTAATTGCTGTAGCACAATATAGAAATTCTTTGTGATTAAGAAAATTGTTTAAATACACAGCATTGTTTCAAAGATACTCTACTCTTAAATTATTTTCTTTTCATTAAGTGTAGTAGTTACAGAGAAATCAAGTGGCCTGCCCAAGGTCATATGCATATTGTCAACAAGCATGGATAGTGGTGATAGAGTGAACTTTTGATGCCAATTGCACAGGGCTCTGTGGAAGTTTGTCAATATTTTTTTTCTTCCCTGGGAGAGATTGGTTTGATTATATCAGCTTACATTCTGCTGTTCTTAGGCTTCTAAATTTGTGTTTGATGCCAAAAATACATTCTTAGTGTATCTGTCTTGTAAATGTGAGGTAACCGGTGGATAGTTGTTTCTCTAGGATTTTTTAATTCCCGCCACTGTCCTCCCTAACTTCTGTAAAAAAAAGTGTGTGCTCAGAGGTTTGGAAATGAACGTTCTCCTTGTTATTTTACAATATCATACAGATGAGTCTGCTGCTTTGGCAGCATTAGAAAATTCAGCAAAAGCTATGTCTCTTGAGGTGTTTCACATGCAGCCGTGTAAATCAAGCTTCAGTCTAACTGTGAAGAAGACATGTTCCGCTAGATTATGTGTATAAATGTGTACAAACTACCTGTAAATCTACCAGAACCTCTCTCCTTTCAGTATTACATGCTGTGGCATGCTCTTTTGCAATTGCTCTGCTGCCACTATTCAGATCAGGTTGCTTCTCTCCCTGACATGTTTTGAGCGAAAGTTCTTCTGTTAGTGCCACCTTCTCTGATGCTTCTGCCAAGTCCAATACAGGTTTTATAAACGGAGGTTCCTGATACTGACACTAGAGGGAGAAAAAGAACAGAAATGACAAGACAGGACTTGTGCACTCTGCAGGATGTTGAAGGATATATAGTGTTTTATTTCTTAAAATACAAATTCAGCTATATTAGAGGAAATGATTAATAGTTTATAGAAAGAATAGTCAATCAAGGTAATAGTGATCAAATGCAAAATGTTAGCGTGTCAAGGATATTCCCCTCCTCATTTTCTTTTGTTGGGTAGCTTTGTCTATTTTCTTTTAGTTGCAAAAAGCCGAAGTTTGTAAAGCAATCCTCATTTTTTGATTTCTAGGCCTGAGTGTGGATCGTCCTTGTGCCCGAGCAGTAAAGGTTGACTGCCCTTATCCACTGTCACAGGTTACATCCAGAAATAATGTTGTGTGGGCATTGAGTGAGCAGCGGGCCCTGCTATACCGGGAGGGAGTACGCAGCTTTTGTCCTGAAGGAGAACAATGGAAGAGTGATATTGTCAGGTAATGACACTGGTGGGACAGCGTCATAACCTGAATGACACAAATAATTGTTTTCAGTGCTGGTACTCCTTGATGTTTGAAAAAGCGTTACCTGAACTTGTGTGTATATGTACTTATATATGTGTGTGTGTGTGTATGTGTGTATATGTCCTTTAGTCTTTCTCCAGACATACTCAGAGTAACTGGTGGTTTTCTGTCTGATGAATGACTGCTATATAATGAAAGAAATTGCCATAAACACAAGTGGTAACAGAGTTAAAGTGAGTTTAAGAATGTGAGAACAATTTTTAAAAGATGTCTACAATGTCTTTCAATATGACTTTTTTGATTGAATACTGTTTATTTAATTTGTGCCATAAAGGCTTTAATGAGCTCTCCAGATATGAGTGACTTTTTTCCGAGATTAAATCTCAGCATTTTCTTGGTCATCCACGCAACTGGATAATACTTTTCCACTTCCCAGTCACAGATTTTTATAAATATTCTGGGTAATTGGTATTTAGCTTTGTAGTTGATCCTGTGCTCGAGGTAGTTTGTGATAAAGTTAAAAGCAGTGAGTCTTTACTGCTGGCTTTGAAACTCTAGCATATACTCTCTTGTGACATCAGCCTGAAGCGGGTATAGGAAGAAATTCCAGTTCTTGTTGTCATATGATTTTATCTTCTACTGAATACCCTATTATGAAGCTTTAACTTGTGTTACCTCCCAGCCTGGTATTTGGCTCTTGAAAAGTCTAAGGAAATATTCAGTGTCTTGTTCAAATCTGAAATTTGCATGTACTTTAATTAGTTTATTTAATGAAAATATCTGTTTGACCTACACCTTAGGTACAGTTAATGTTCTTGGGCTTTGTATTAAAATTGCAGAAAGCAATCCCTATTTGTTCTTAAATTGTTGAGAAATGTTCTCTGAAAGAAATAGCATTGTTGGCTACCTTTTAAATGTCTGATATGATCACCTGATCCTGTTGATTTTCTGAGCTTGAAAATTGTTTACTTATACAGGAAACTTATAGTCCTAAATGCAACATTTATCTTTGCCATATAGTTAGGTTGAGTTTTCTATTTATGGATCCTGAACTGCTAGTATTGTTCTCAGAATAGGTCAAGGAAATTGGAGGAGATAGTTATGAAGCTGCTTTATCAAAAACTTAAAGAATACAGCTCTTTATTTCTTATTTACTGAACAAAATAGGTTTTGTTTAGTTTCATTGTCATGTATCCAAGTTTCAAATCTCAAGTGATCTTTGAAGGACTCAGTTTTTTGTTGTTGAATGGTTTTTACTTATGCAAACTAATAAAATTTGAATTACTGAATAACTGTGAAAATTTGAAATCAAATGTATTTTTGAGCTTGGCCACACTGAGTTTGATCATTTTGACCTGCTGTTAGCATTATAACAGCTTCCTTAAAATACCGTAAGCATAAATTTGAAGTAAGGTTTTTAATTTTTTTACTTGTTTGCATTTCCAGTGAAATGCAAGCTTTGGAACCAGTGTGCATAACCCTTGGAGATCAGCAGACATTATGGGCTTTGGATATCCATGGAAATCTGTGGTTCAGAACTGGTATAGTTTCAAAGAAACCACAAGGAGATGATAACCATTGGTGGCAAGTAGGCATTTTTTTTTATTTTGCTTTCAGTTTGGTCTTTTACCTTGGGTTTATTATTTGTATTGTTTTCCCATGAGAGTCTAAGATAAAATTCAATGAATTGTTTGATACATTATAGCATTCTTTATTCAATATATTAAAACCACAGTGTGGCTATGGCTGAAATCCCTTTTCATGTCTGCTATAAAAAAGGGGAAAAAAACCATCCCATGGTCATCCAGAGCAGCATCACAACAGTTTTCAGGAACACAAGAAATGCTCTACCAGGTCATATCAATGGTGCATGTAGCTTCATATCTTAACAGTGGCAATAGGACATGCTGTTTAGGCAAAGCATTCAAGTCTGGCTGCTGAATACAGTCTCTTCTCTTGTTTTCCAGTACCCATCATTTTCCTTAGCTAGATGAAATAAATAATAAGTAACCTTGCAAAAATTTATTATGCATTTTTCCATTCAGTTGAGGTTTCTTCGAACCATGTGGGGCTGCTTGCTTCAGTCGCAGATCATATGGGTAAAAACAACTTGGTTACTGCAAGTACTCCCTGGTATTGATTTAGAATTCCCAACTCTTTGTTTTCCCCAGCTTTTCTTACTTTCCCCAGAGATAGGGGTGGGGGAGAAGGGGGTACAAAAACAGTTACAGAGAAAATTTGTTTGTCTACATGTCTACCTAAGTTAAAAGAATTTCATTTTATGGACATATGTAATCTCTTCTTGTATGTGGTCATCATGAATAGCTTGGCTTTGAGGTTATTAGCAAACTGCTCTTCTTTTTGTGCTCTTAAGCATTTCCTTACTTTCTAGGAGTATCCCAGATTGTTGCCATCCTGGTTGTCCATGACATAACTTGGGTAATTGCTTATTTAAACCTCCTCCTGCCTTATGAATTAAAATGCCCATGAGGTTGTTGTCAAGGAGTATTATATACAGGTTTTTGCGATGTGGTTTAAATTGCTACACTATGCAAGTTTCTTTCTTCCTTTGGGAAATTGAAAATTCACCTCTTAGTTTGTGGAGTTCAACATGTTTTTAGGGAGAGAGGAGAGCCGTCATCCCAAAACAAAGGACTTTCTTAAAATGCAGAATTCAAATTGGATTGTTGGGTAGGAGGGAGCTGTAAGCTGATGTTTAATATTGGTTCTTTTTTATTATCAAGACTCATTCAAAATATACCAGTTCTATTTTTCCCTTCCTACACTTAGAAGGTTTCTAAACTCTTGGTAGATTTCCTGTACATAAAGCACACACACAAAAAGAAAAGCTTCTGATGAAAGGTTCTGCAGTTCACCCAAAAGCTTAATTAATTATCAAGAACACTTTTTTTTTTTCCAGGTAAGCATCACTGATTATGTAGTGTTTGACCAGTGCAGCCTGTTCCAGACGATAATCCAGGCAACTCATACAGTGGCAACAGCAGCTCAGGCACCTGTGGAGAAGGTGGCTGATAAACTTCGAATGGCATTTTGGTCACAGCAGCTTCAGTGTCAACCCAGCCTCCTTGGAGTTAACAGCAGCGGAGTCTGGATCTCTTCAGGCAAAAATGAATTCCATGTGGCAAAGGGAAACTTAATAGGTTGGTGTGCTTTTATGTCTAATATTTCTAAGTTAAGAGAAATAAATAGGAGAAAGAAACTAACTACCGTTCTGTCACCACAAAAATTACCATGGTGAGTCAGGGCAACTTTAACAAACAATTCCATGTTTAAAAATTAAATGAAATTATTCCTTATCATTTGGTCTTAAATACTTTCCCATTTAAAGGGAAATATTTTTCATGGAAAATTCATTGTCCACAAGTGAACTGTGCACAAGTTACTCCTTATAGTACCTGCACTTGTCTCTTCTTTGGGGTGAGAAGGCAATCTCAAGCTATTGTACCTGTTAATATCTAGCACAATGGACTATGGTTTGTGATTGGTGTGACTATGCAAAACAGTAATGTTAAGGTTTTACAGTGATAATAGAGGAATTGCTTTATTTATCTTTCTGGCTATATTTCTTAAAATAGAATTTTGATTTAGTACATTTTTTTTAGTCAGGTGAACACTAAGAATAGACCTAGAACATTGTCTGTTTAACCTCATTGCCAAATTGGTCTCCTGTTGAAAACCATTAATCTTCTCCCTTATCCTCCTTTTCTGCATTCCCAATTTTTTCTGTGTGTGTGCGTGTATGTATACATATGTGTCAGGAGGAGGTTTTCTCCCCCCCACCTCCCCCAATAGTTTCTTGAAAGATGTATGTAGAAAATCTTGTCTAGATGGTATTTAATAATTGATTGCAATAGAACTTCTTTTAAATGGTAACATTTTAAATAATAACAAATTTTAATAGAAAATTAAGTTTCATACTAATACCACTCTGTTCTTTCTTTCTAGGCACTTACTGGAATAATATTGTGCCTCGTGGTACTGCTTCTGCCACAAAATGGATTTTTGTGTTGGCTTCCACAGCTTCATCTAAAGAAGGTTAGTGAGTCAACAGTGCAGTCACATAATATTTGATTTTTAAATAGAGTGGAATTGATGATGTAAGTAATTAAATACCTTAAATTACTTCATATTTTGGGTGCCTTTTTTCTTCTGTATGCAGGGATCTAAAATATTTGAAGTAAGGTGGAAATATGTCTGTAAAACTACAGAGGTAAAAAAAAGCATATCATCCCCTCTGCCACCTTTGGTGTGGAGTGGCATCCAAGAGAGAAACGGGTAGTCCTTTAGGAGCAGTAACTTCCGTTGTAACAGTAACATGAATTGCCGGAATTTGTGCTATGGAATCTTGGAGCATGCTTTGCTGGAATGCCCATACTAACCCAGTATTTCTGTCAGTGCAGTTATTGCAGCAAAATTGCACATTTTATTGTAAAAGTGCAACCATGGAGAAAATTCAACTGCTAGTTAAAATAGTTAGCAATTGCGTTGTCTAAGTACACTGGCTTTATTGGCAAAAATGTGTGATTTAGAGCTGAAAAAAATTGCTGTTTTTCAAAGGCAATTATCAAGGATAAAGAGCAAAATAATGAAGGGGAGCGATAGTGCACTGTTGTGTATGTATTCTCTCTATTAGTTTCCTCAAATGAGATCACTTACTACTTACTTCATTTGAGAAAGGGAGTATTTGGGTGCCTAAATAAGGGTTTAGGATGCATACTTGTACTTCAAAATCTTAGCCTATGAACATAGCCCAGAAGCTTTAGTTTTGTCTTCAAATGTACGGATCATATTTACAGAGGAAGTAGATGTGTAAGCTTTCTCAGTGTGGTTAGGAATTATTTTAATAACAGAAATGTCCTTTCCATAGGAAGCTTTCTGTGGCTGTGCCAAAGCAACAAGGATCTGTTTTGTGTCAGTGATCAGAATCCTCAGTTTCGTCCTTCTACAGTGCAGTTGCCACCGGAGACTGAAATGGTGCACTACTCTGCCTGCCAGGATGCCATTTGGGGTTTGGATAGTCTTGGGCAGATATTTATCAGAACACTTTCATCCAGCTGTCCAACAGGGATGCATTGGACAAAACTGGATCTCTCTCAATTAGGTATGACGTTTTTATTCAGTAGACTATCTCTTAACTCTCTTAGCAGACAGTCAATATTCTCCTTCAGAAATATCTTTTGGTTTACTGATATAGAATATTACATTTACTGGATTAAATAGTACTACGATAATGGGCCTCACAGCAGAGGACTGTAAAACATCAGGAACAGCTATGGCTTTCAAACAATGTTTCATTTAGCCTTTTGCTGGAGACAGCATGTTTACTGTTTGCAAGGTACTTTATCTATTTCATACACAAAGCCCTGAATTTTATGGTTAAACACGTTCTTAACAGAGTGATCAAAGCTTCTTTAGGATCCCGTGAAGGAAAAATTATGTTCCATGAGTGATGCAGCTAGTAACACTCTTATGTTTGGGTTTATACCCATGTCGTGATTCAGCATAATGTTAAGAATGTGCTGCTGGTTAACTGCTCTTTTCATTTGGTTAGGCATAAGACCAAGATTGTTGACCGTATTTTGATCATTAAAATATCCTTCCAGTTTGGCTCTGGGGTAATCAGGCTACTTGTCAGCTTCATCAGTAATATTCCAGTTAGATTTATTCCTTTGGTAGTCTGACTGTTAGAACATTCTTATCTTCATGCTAACCTGCATTCCTGTTTCAAGTGAAGATAAAAGAAACTGAGAGTATGCACCATTCTTGCACCATTTAAAAAATAATTCAACTGTTTTGTAATTTTTCCATTTTTAGTGGCAGTGTTCATGACACAGCTGAAAGGCAGACACAGCTGGCAGACTTTAAGCCTCGTGTACAATTTGTAATACTTTATGGGAAACTTTTTAAAATGTGTCTTTCAAAAGTGATTTGTTTGCCAGTTATACACCAGGTTTTGCAGACCTGATGAATTGGTTCCAAATTACTAATTGTACCATAGTTTAAGCACTGCTTGATGCCTTTTACCTTCACTGATGCGTTTGTCCACACTCTCCTTCTTGTGTTGCTTAGTATAGTTTGAAATTTTTATCATGATACCATTGCTTTCCAGCAGTTTAGATAATAACTAACTGAAATAATAAATAACTTCTTGCTATTTCTGAAAATCTCAAAGCACTCATAAAGGAAATCAGTGTAATTGGTGCTAGCTGACTGTAATATCTGGCTTGTGAACTTCAGCAGTTCAGAAGTTTGATCTTTACATTCAGCTGTTCTGTTAGCTTCACAGCACGTGGTGGTATCACGGAAATCTGGGGTCAGGAAATACTTCAAACACTCCACCTTACCTGTCACTCTGGGTTAATACTTAAGTGTGAAAATGTTTTAGGCATTTTTCCTTCAATTAAATGCATATGGCAGATCACTGCTGACAAGATAGTGCATATCCATGTTTATAATATAAAAGCCTTTATTTGCGATAATGAGGCTGAAGAAATTGGAGAACTGTTGTTATTGTTCAAGTGTATGTTTAAGTTTACTTCTGAAACATTAGGACTGTAATTAGGGGGAGGGGGAGGAAGCAAGTAGCTGTAAAATGGACTTTAGAATTCTGTATGGAAGTGATGTGGTTGCCAGCATTAATGTTGAAATATTCATAGTATGTTGGTAGTATCTTCCTCTTGCCTTTACACTATGTACTGGGAGTAGTATCTAGTAAATTATTTTGATTAGAGTTCCACTATTGCTATCAAGTTTTCTAAACACAGTAGAATGACCTTTAGGTTTCAACAATAAACAATGCCTCTGAATCATGCTACTTTCTCTAAACAGTAGGTGAATGTGGTTAGCGTGACCTTCTCCTAAGATAAAAACAGTAAGTGAGAGGAAGGAGAAACCCCAAAACATTAACATAAGGGCTGCATTTTTTAATATCAAATTGTACTGTAGACGTAAATAATACCAGCTATGCCGAGTAGGTGATATGTGATTCCATGTTTAAGTGCTCTGATGCTTGTTTGGATCAGAACATTTCAGCAGCTGATATGTCATGTGACAAAGCCGTTACTTCGAGTCATACTTTATGTTAGAAGGAATAATGAGGTTTTAAGTAAGATTTTGACTGTGTAGCTGAATGTCAAGCCCCTGCCTGCAAAAGAAAGTTATTCTAGATGTTCTTATCCCAAGCAGTGCAAGTTTTTGTGTATAGTTTTGTCATTTGTTTTTAATATGAAGCTGTATGGTTAAAGGAAATTTTGGGGTGAGAGGAATTAATTCGAATTCCCATGATTCAGAAAGTTAAAATAGTTTTTGGTTAATGAGAAGATCTCTTTACTATTACAGATAACTAAAAGATAAAGCTATGTAGTCCTGTTCCCTGTTCTTTCCTCCAGCAAGCCTTAACGACAGGGAATATTGCCTGCTGCAGAAATAAATTCTTTCAACTTGCACTCTGTGGGATGAAACTGCACCCCTCCTCTTTGAGGAGTGCTGTATTTGATGCACTTTACAAGCATTCGTTGCCAGATTTCACATCACTGAAGAGAGAAATGTTACCAATAATGGGATATCCCAAGAAGCACTGGCATGTTCAACCAACCAGCAAGGCCTATTTTTAGAGTCTTTAGTTTGGAGTCTGACCAGAGCATTCCTTCTCTTGTATATCTGTACTTATTGGGTCCCTCTTTCAGTAGAACATGTTTTCCATTACTTAGCATTGTGTTGTCCCGACACTGGGAGAAAAAAAAAAAAAAAAATCAAATGTTACATGTGTTACATCACATGGCTATTTTAAAATGAATGTGAAAGTTAAGAGTTTCAGTTGACAGTTAACTAGCAGTGCTTTTTAGTCTAAAATATCAGGTATGCTTCTCTACTGTCTTTGCAAACTTTTAAGAGCAAGATTGATAGGTGTGATTGGGTATGCAAAAAAAACCCAAACTACCCCACCCCAAAATTCTAGAACATACTTATTTGGGGGCTTTTTTTTCATTGTGCTGACTTACATAGGGTTAAAATACTGCTGCACTTTTTAGATAGGTGTAATAAATATGTACACTGTTGAATATAAATCCGTTTGAAAATCAGCTCCTTTATTTACAGATGTGAAACTGGTATGTTAACACTGAAATGCATAATCCATATGCTCATATTTTTAAAGTGCTGGTAGCATTAGGAATGTTCTTTGCTGAATGTATTAGCAGATCAACACCTTTAAAGGCCTACAAGCACAGCCAGCTACAGAGAAACGTTCACATTAGGTCATGTGAAAGTTTGTCTAGGCACTGATAACATTTGTCACAGAATATTTCCCTGCTTGAATTCGGTTATTTTAATAGCATATTTTTAGCGTGCTTTAGAAATTGCAGTATTCTATGACTAAAACATTTACTTTTAGATTTAAATGAGAAATACCTCACATACACTAACTGGTTATTTTATTCATTGTATCCAGTGATTTTTTTTTTTCTCTCACAAGTTGTATTAACTTTTAATCATTTTTATGTGACTGTGTTGAAAGCTAGTTTAATATAATCAAGTCTAAATAAGAGTTCTCATTATTAGCTGAATTTGACAGGAAAATGCCAGGTTGCTAATAGTCTCTTTGTTATTAGGTGCTGTAAAGCTGATCAGCTTGACCTGTGGAAATCAGCATGTTTGGGCCTGTGACACCAGTGGTGGCATTTATTTCCGTGTAGGAACTCAACCTCTTAACCCCAGTTTGATGCTTCCTGCGTGGATAATGATCGAGCCACCTATACAGGTAAAATGTTGATTACAATTCTTTGTAATCCAGTGGTTTAGCTCTATGCATTTGAAAAAGAGTAATTTTAACACTCATGGAAAACAATATAGCCAGATTTTAAATGTGTAGCTTGAAACTTTGTCCCACATGCTTTACTTCTACAGGATTTCTGTCCCCACCCACCCCACCCCCTCAAAAAAACCCAAAAACCAAACCACCCAAAACCAAAACAGAACAAACAAACAACAAAAAATCCCCAAACCCCCCAGAGTCTGTATAATGTACTCTGAATATGCTGCCTTATTACTGTAAGTCATCCCAAATTCATCTAACTGTTACAAATAACTTGTGGAAGATTTTTTTTTCCTTTCTATCCTTAATGAAACTTTACTATTCTTGTAACACAGCAACTTCCTGGGCACATAGTAGAATGCAGCCTTGAACCATACACTGAACACTTGCTGCATGTTAGCCAAGAAGCTGGACTGGCAAACAGCACAAAGCAGAGGGTGTGGGAAGGCTCTGCTCAAGTGCCATGGCGCTGAAGTGCCTGCCTCCCTCTTCCTTTATCCTCACCCTTGTGAGTCTGGGACACTTGCCAGGGTGCTGTGCCTGGATTTAGGGACGTTGCTTATCATCCAGTGGTTAGTAAGTGTGCAGTACAATTGCAGCTCTTCTGTATTCCTGGAATGGGCAAATTTTATATCCTTTATACCTGCCAGCTGGGAGAGTTGAAAGAAGCCTCCTAAAGTACGCTGGGAGCATCTCTTCTGAATATAGAGAATGGACAAAATATGTTTCTCCAGTGTCTGGTTTCTTTTTTAATCTCTCCTTAAACCTCAGTGCTTGCTTTTGTTGCTGCTCTAATACTTTGCAAGTTAAGCTATAAAATGGGAGTAATTTCTGTGTCATGGGTTGGGACTGCTGTAATGGAGCTGACCTCTGACTACTGATTTCATTCTTTGCTCCTTGGCATGAAATCACTTGAACTGGCTGCTGATCTAGCATAGTAGCACTGGATGTGTTTGCATACTTGATTTACATTTTACACTGTTACAGGATTTCTCTTGAAGATTTGGAAACGTGTACTTTTGGAAGGACATATTAAGAAATAGAAGTAAATCTGTGGCAGTAGAGTTGCCATAGTTTATTTGTTATTTACATTGTTCACTTTTAGTTCTGCTTATCTTTCATCAGCCAATTATTAGCTCCTTTTGTGAATCTCACAGTGTAACAGCAAAGAAGGGCAGGGAAACAGGGACATGAAACTGCAGATTTGCATCCCATCAGTTAGCACAGCACTGGTTATGCTTATTCTTCTGTACTGGGAATGTGCTCAGTCAGTCCTGGAGAAATGGCACCTTATTTTGCAGAATAGCAGAACAGACTGATAAATAAGTACCAATATCACTTGCAACAAGGGCTAGATTGCGCTGCTCATTATTCGTGTGCTGGAAGTGAGTCTTTCTGATGTAATCTATAAGAGACAATTTTTTTCTGCTAACAGAGGGCAGGGCAGCAGGAATAGGAGACTGAGGATATCAGTGATGATATCTTCCACAAGAGTAGTATTCTTAAAATGGAGGAAAAACACATTCCAGGATGTGTTCCACTTAAACTGAGTTTGCCAAGAGACAGAGAATTAGACTTGTGTAGTATCTTCTTACCAAAGATTTGTCTATCTAGGAAAATAGCCTGAAAAGCTGTTTCTCTACAGTGATACTATTTTGTCTGTACTAAGTGCAGTCTCTACTCTTCCACTGAAGTAGATTAAACTACTAAATACAAAGGTGTTTACAAGAAACTGGAATTTGCCGTGTCTCATTATTTAGCAGTGACTTCCCTATGTAGAAAGTCTTTAAGTAGACAAGGTTGAAAATCCAATTATTTCCTATTAGCTTATTGAGGAAGCTGGATGATGTTGCCTTCCAAAATGATAACCTTCTGATACCCAGAGCAGTGTCATTCTCTCTTCTGTTATCTTGCCAACAGCTGACGTTGCAAATTTAATGAGTCATATGAAAGGGCAAAAATTCAAACATTGCTTGCAGAGAAGGTGAAAATTTGTGGGTTACATGCTTGTTTTGAGACAATTCCAGCATGTTAAAACAAGTCATTAAAGTACAGAAGGAGCAACCATTCATGCTTTTACAAAGGCTTAATGCAAAATAAGAAAAGATGTGAACTTTAAAATTATTTCCAAATGCTAGTTTAGTGTTTGGATAACAAATGTAACAGACGATGGCTGAAAAGTGGACTATTCAGTGAACAGTTTGCTTATTAGCAGCACCTTACTGTTATCTGTCCCTTAATTGACTTGGACGCAGTTCATGCTGCATCACTTTATCTTCAGAACAACAGAAATATTGTAAGAAGTATTTGTGAATGATTCAGTCATTTTTTTGTTTGAAGAAGGAAATCAATATTGCCTTTTGCTTGCTTTAAGTACAGGAGCATTCTCAAATAACGTAATTTAAAACCAACTATGGATATTTCATTCCCTAGTAAATGTCAGAGCCAATATGACTTGCCATATCCCAGATCTCATGACTCATGAGCAGCTTGTGAGCAGCTACAGACTCTGCTTTTATGGTGTCACTTTTCGTTAAAGGAGTGCTGCAATTGCACAGCATCCATCTTTGCACAACTTCACAAACTATTCAGAGAGGCAGTAGTTTTGATGAGATTTTACTCATGCTAAAATCAGTGAATATAACTTAAGTTCAGTCTTTGCTCTGTGATGCTGTATGGTTGTTTTTTAATCTAGACTAAAACCATTCTTATTTGTTACTCTTCTCTTTGTAAGTCCCTACTGCAGTATCTATTGAGGTGAAAAATAACATTTTATGTTCTCTGCCCTCCCTCTTCTTTATTTTATCCAACACTTCGGAAGTAGTTGGTAACATCGTTACGGTATCTTGAGCAGTAGTAGTTTATATGTAGTTGTTTTCTATGCTTCATCCATTCTGTCCTGCAGTCTTAGAAGTCAAAATAATTATGTAGTTAGCAGCTTTTTGGAAGCTGCTTTAAGGACATTGACAAAGCTGATCAAAATTCTTTCATGAAATGATTTTAGTCCAGGAGGTAGAACTATGTTTTTCATTCTACCGTTAATATACAGGATAAAACTATTATCTGCTGTAGCATGCCTCAATATACGTTAAATTTAATTCGAAAAAATGAACAGGAAATATAAATATTATGTATGTAGATACTATAAAGTATGTTTCTACATGTGTGGGCATGTATATTTATGAAGATTTAATGCTTTGCAGATTTCTGGCCTAAAGAAATAATAATTAAAAATCAAATATAAAATTAATATAGTTAATAAGACTGATTTGGGTGATTATGGAGTAGAAGTTGATCAAAAGTTAAAAATCATCAGATTGCTTCAAAATGTCCCTAGAAGTTGAATGCTTGTTTGGAAAGAATTCTTTCAACATTTCAGCTTTGATTTTGGCACCTTCTGAAAAACATGCAGAGACACAATCTGATTTTGAGAAATGCTCACTTCTACAAGTACTACTTAATGTAAGAACTGGCCTTAAGAACCACCTTCTTAGGTTTACATTAAGGGATCTATCAGATAAGCAGAACTTTATTTAAAAGGATTAAGGGAAACAAAGATCAGGACAAGTATTCGTAACGAGTGACCAATCATTTATTGCTTGTAAACAATCAGTCTTACTCTAAAAATAGATTAAACATTTTATTAATTGCTGTTTCCTTAATTGTTACTCTTTTGCTCTTTTGTAACCAAATTTCATGGAGAATAGGATTGAATAAGCAATTTTATTAAATTGAGCGGTTTATTTAAATATCTGCATAGCTTGGCCAAACTGAGGAGTAAAAGGGGTTTATTTAAGGAGATGTTTGCTATTTGGCTACTGGTATAAAGCTTTTGTTGATCCTTTGTAGTTCCTAGGGTCTCAGCAGAAGAGTACCGCTTAACTTAAACTTAGTTGGGCATAAAATGATCTCTTGCAGTGTGTGCATTTCAAGTTAGAGAAACTTCTGATTTACTGCTCTTCCCATAAACAACGTAGTAATTGTCTCTTTATATTTTAAGCTTGATATCATAGGTAAGAGAAGAGAGTCAAAATTCTAACTGATCTAGGAGGAGCTATTTTTTTTTTTCCTCACACACACACACAAAAATATTAAGGCTGTTCACACTTTCACTGTCATTCAAACATTGTTAAAACTACAAAGCAAATGGTGGTTAAAAATATAATTTGAAATTTAGGAAATTTCTCTGTAATTCTACAAAATCAATACATGCTAGATTTCATTTCTTTTCAATACCTTCCTTTCTCTTAATTTACATTCAGTGTAAGGAGGTTGGCTGTGCCTTATGGATGAGTGGTGACTTGTTAGAAATGGTTGTCATGATCTTTGTTTCCTTTTTTCTCTCTAAATAAAGGTCTGCTTACCGTACAGAACACTTAATGCAAATCTGGAGACTTTCTTCCCCTGCCATCTGCCTTGCCTTTGCATTTTTCACTGAGGTTTCTGTTGTTATTAAGGCTAGTTTTGTGTTAAGTGGTACTTAGAGAAGGAAGTGGTGAGCACTCCTCAGGATCAGATTTTGCCATTACATCTTTTTCGGTAGGTGCCAAAATCAAAGCTGAAATGTAGGGAGGGTTTGTTTGAAATAATCTTCAAGGATTGGATATGTGGAGGCAGAGAGATTTTTCTGTTGAAAATGCTTCATAACTTTCGCTTCAGAATCGATCCGTGCTACTTTTGAAAGTAGTCTCCTGCACTTGGGTCACAACAACCCCATGCAATGCTACAGGCCTGGGGAAGAGTTGCTGGAAAGACCTGGCAGAAAAAGACCTGGGGGTGCTGGGTGACAGCCGGCTGAGTATGAGCCAGCAGTGTGCCCAGGTGGCCAAGAAGGGCAATAGCATCCTGGCTTGTATCAGGAGTAGTGTGGCCAGCAGGACTGTGGGAGTGATTGAGCCCCTGTACTTGGCATTCGTGATGCCATACCTTGAACAGCGTGTTCAAGGGCAGCAATGCTGGTGAAGGGTCTAGAGCACAAGTCTTCTGAGGAGCAGCTGAGGAAACTGAGGTTGTTTAGCCTGGAGAAAAGGAGGCTGAGGGGAGACCTTATCGCTCCCTACAACTGCCTGAAAGGAGGTTGTAGCAAGGTGGGTGTTGGTCTCTTCTCCCAAGTAACAAGCCATAGGATGAGAGGAAACAGCCTCAAGTTGTGCCAGGGGAGGTTTAGATTGGGTATCAGGAAAAATTTCTTCACCGAAAAGGTTGTCAAGCATTGGAACAGGCTGCCCAGGGAAGCAGTGGAGTCACCATCCCTGGAGGTATTTAAAAGACGTGTAGATGTGGTGCTTAGGGACATGGTTGAGTGGTGGACTTGGTAGTGTTGGGGTTAACGGTTGGACTCGATGATCTTAAAGGTCTATTCCAACCTAAATGATTCTATGATTCTACTTGCCCTGGAAAACAGTTCTTCTAATGCATAATCCATATGACTGTTCTTTTCAAGTCTGATTGTTTTCACTAGCACAGACTAGCTTGGATTAGCTAGCTGTTGCACAGGTATCTTTCTGAGTTGCTGTGAGTTCCACTTTGGAGTGCCTAAGATGAAATGCAGAGGAATTTTCTCTTATTAGACCAATTCTGCTTAGGTTGGAGGGGTGTAATGCTCATTAAACCTTCTGGTTATCTATAGACCAGACTAGCTAGTCTATTGTTCCATATATCTTTACTTATGTGAGGCTTCCTGAAGACACTAACAGGGAGAGGATTTTCCTGGAGGACCGCACTTGTCAAGATGATATGGAGAAAAACTGTTTGGCAGTAGTAAGAGTAGCTATATCAACGTGGGTTGCAAATAAGTATAAGAAATCGAGGCTCCTGCAGCAGTGTATTTTGTTTAGCTGATTTAGAATGCCATAATGTATAAGTTCAAATGTGTACTATTTGTCACAGGCATGCCTTTCTTAAGAAATTGTAAGTTACATAAAAGATGCTTTAGCTAGTGGGAAAAAAAGCAACTCCAGCATTTTTACTGAAGTTGCCTCATGCCGATTCCATTGCTCAGTTCAGTGCTTATTATCTTCCTTTTTATTGCTAGTTAAGAAAACTGCTGTCAGTATATTTCACTGTATTTTTCTGCTGTGGAGTTTTAGCTTTCTGATACTTGTTTTAAGGCATTGCTATCGCCCTGTTCAGAAAAGTGTGCATGTAGCCTGTCACATTAGATAGCAATTATTATCAGCACCAGAAGCTTCAGATCACAAAAAATGCACAAAATGATACACCCAGAAAACTGAGTAGATGATCCTTCTGTATCCTTTTGAAATACGATCTCAAGGTGGTATGCTTGCTTATTGACAAGACTAGCTTACACTGAAAACAAAAACTGTGGGAAGGAGAACCTTCTGCTTTCATACTTTCACTTGTTCAGTACTAGAAACATCCTCACATCTGCACTTTTCCAATGTGCCCATATTTTGGTTAGCTAACACAGAATAATGTATTTAATTATTTTTCAGAGAGATTAAGAAATATATTTAACATTCAGTTGGGTAAATAAACTTACTACAGTTATCATTGTTGAGTTTTGAGAGTTTTTCAGAGTTATTTTATTTAAAAATAAAACCATAATGGTGTAAAAATTCATGGGTAAATGGTACGTGTCTTGATTTAGTAAGCATGTGCCTTGGTTTCAGTGGAACTGTTCATGTGCTTGTAGGTAGTGATAGCCTGAACTATTTAATAAATAGGAGTCCTTGAACAGTGATTTTGAGAGACAGTCATAAAAAATTGCTTGTGCTAGTATAAACTAAGAGTTTGGGGGATTTTTTTGTTCTATTTCATCTTCATTAAAGCTTCATCTGCATTTTCTCAATTCTGGTTAGAGCAGTTTTTATTGCTTTTTGTGTGACTAAACTTCAGCTTGCTTGATTTTAAAAGCTCTGGGGGGCTGGATCCAGTTGACAGGTTTGTAATTGGGAGCTTAGCTATCGTGAAGTAAATTGGGGCAGCAAAGGTGGGTGCTAAGCTCAGAGCGTATGGTCAGTGAAGAGAACTTCAGTGAACCAACAAGTCCGCACAGAGTAAGGAGACACCCTGGCATAACTGCTGGGCACATCAGACCCTTTGACCTTGAATTAGGAGCTTGGAGGCCTCTCCCCATAGTGTATTACTGTCTCCCTATTTTATGATGATGTTAGTAGACAAAGTGCTGAAAACCTCTCTTTGCGGACCAGCCTGGTGATCAGTTGTCTTCCCAGGGAGCTGGAGGGCTGGGTTGTGGATTCTCTCCTGCTCCGAAGGCCCTTCCTACAGAACTGCCAAATAGTCTGGTCTGTAGGAAGACCCTGTCCACTGAACCCAAATCTAATGAAGCTAAAAAGCAAGCAAGGCAGAGGAGATTGGGCTATATATAGTCTAGTAAATGGATCATCTATCTGGGAGGCAGTGACTTAATTTCTGATCCCTGACTCCTGGAGTACTTTTCTTTTTATCCAGTAGTTTAACACATTGCATAGCCTTGTATTTGGGGTCCACACTTTACCTGGGACAGTACTTAGTCCAGAGCTTTAGATTAGGTATAAAGAAGAAACTCTTCACTGTGAGGGTGGTGAGGCACTGGAACAGGTTGCCCAGAGAAGTTGTGGATGCCCCATCCCTGGAAGTGTCCAAGGCCAGGCTGGATGGGGCTTTGAGCAACCTGGTCTAATGGAAGGTGTCCCTGCCCATGGCAGGGGGGTTGGAACTAGATGGTCTTTAAGGTCCCTTCCAACCCAAACTATTCTTTGATTCTATGGCTGAGTACTACTAGATGAGTAGTAATTGTATCTTGAGTGCATTTCTAGTGTTCAGTGGCTTACAGGATGTATTTTGCATCCTGACAGATTGTAACTTTTTCAGAATTGGTCAATGTTGATTTTTTTAAATTTTTTTTAATTATTAACTTTTTACCTCCTGCTTGAGTTCATGGGGTTTTCTTTTACAGGTGTGTTGGCATTTTTTTCACCCCTGTGGTGATGTAAATGAATTGTAACATAACAGTTATATGCATTTGTTCATAAAGCAGTGCAGTAATGAAATGGGGATTTCTGTTACTGTCAAAGGTGTGTGGTGTTTTCATCACAAATGTGTTAAATAACATGGACAAACATTAAAAAGCAACAGTTTAATAACTGTTTATGTTTGTCAGAGCAAAGCAGAGCTGAGGCTGAAGGTAAAAATGCATGGGTGTTTTTACCTTACAAAAATGCTTTACTTTCCTTGGTAAGGTATTTAAGTTTCAAAAACTAGAGAGGTGCACTTTACTGGCATAACCAGTGTGAAAGCATGTTTTACTGATGCCCGTTAAAGGTGTGTGTGTTAAAAAAAAAAAAAAAAAAAAAAAAAAAAAAGGCACCTTGGTTACTCAGAGCTTTGCTTATAGTAGGTTTTTATTACCTTGTGCTAAATTATGTTCTATGGGAAGTTGTTGCATGTAGTGTTTACTTAACATACCTGTACTTAACATACATTTCTGTAAAAACTTAACTGTTCTTAACAGTTCAGTTTTTCAGTATGTTATTAAAAATGCCTGTAGTGGTAATTACAGACAGCTTATCATCTCCTACACTACAGTTTCTAATCTTAGGTATAAGACAGTTATAACCAGAAGACAGTTGGGCAAGCCTGAGTAGGCTTGTAGTTTGTATGGTCGTAGTGATTGCATTGAAGTTTAATTTTTTTTTAATTGCTTGTAAAGAACAGTTGTACTAAATATTTTGAAAGTATTTTATGGTTCTGTTGAACTTTATCATGTTGAATAGTTGCATGGGTTTGGTATGACCTTTTCTAGCATTTGATGCCATATGTTGTAGTCTTTTCCATGTTTCTGCAAGAAAAAGTATTGGACTAAAAAATTTAGAGTCGACAAAGGAGAGGTCAAGGAATTGACTCCTTGGCTTTGCCTTTTCTTCCTGGAGACTGGAGATACCCAGCTAAGGCCCTCATCTGTTTATTCACTAAAGGCAGAAAGTGGGGGAAAGGGTCATGTTGTTGTTCTAAGGCTTCTGAGGAAAATAGTGCTCCAGTTTTTCAGTTAATAAATAATAATCTTTTTCTGACAATACAATGGCAGCATTACTGAAGAACACATGGCTTCCAGGAAGACTAAACATAGATTCATCTTTCTGTTTGTGTATATTGCCTTGAACTTCTCTGCAGAGAAAAAAGGGGCACTTAATTTAGTAAGCTGTTCTCCTCAAGGTCTGAATGCAAAACATTCTGGTCAATACCGCTCTTAACGTTGCTCATGCTTTCTTGATATCTGTAATGCTGAAAGTGCTTTACAACCTTCATTCAAATTGAACTTAGAAAATAATATGCAAATAGTTAGGCCTGTATTAAAGGAGGGTCTCTCTAAGTTGCATTCTTTGTTATTATAGTTAATAGGGTCTGGATGTCTGTTAGCCATGAAAATAGTCAGATTAGTCTGATATACAGATAATGCTAAACAGTGTGAGAAGTATCTCTAATCTGACCTTCTTACAGCCTGGCCTGGACCTGCTGATGGTGTTTCTGATTTGTCTTTTGAGCAGAATATTTGTGCTGCGTGTAGCCACCAGCCTGTTATTAAAAGGACTGGTCTTGGACAGGCTGAGAATGTTATGTTTAGTCTTCCTCGTCCTGGATATTTGCAGCAGAACAGAGATAGTGGAGGTCTGCTGCTATGTGGACTCTGTGCTCCTGAAAAGTGACATGGAAGATGTTCTGATGCCTTTTTTGTGGGTATATGTGTGTTTGTCCTTTCCACCTTGACAAGGAAGTTGAACCACTGTGTTTTGGGTTCAGGCATGACTGAATTAGTTAAAATAAGACAAAACTTTTGAGTAGTAGGTCGGGGGTGAGGGTGGAACTACATCAGTTTTTACTTTGGATTTTGTTTGATACTGTTGTTTAAATGAAATTCTTACATTGAAGCATGTTTCTCTGGTTTGCAGAAGGAAAGGAAATTACTTCCCCAGAATTATAAAGCTAAGGGACAACTTTGTAACTTAATTATGTTTAGCACAGACACTACTTCTTGATACCATTTAACAAATTGTCGGTTAAGTGCTTCCTTCAAGTTTACTTCATTTTATCAGCACTGTTTTCTCATCAGACACATGGGTGCTAGCAAACTATTTTTCATTGTTTTTATTTGTAGCAGACAACGAAGGTATTCACAGCTTAGTATGTAGTTTTAAATGTTGCACAGTACATAGTTAGCATGTGTTGCAGTCAGTGGTTGTAGTGGGAAATCTTCGAAAGACAGAGTGTGACTGGGGTTTCTGTAGCTGA
Organism: Buteo buteo; assembly: GCF_964188355.1. Classification (NCBI taxonomy): domain Eukaryota; kingdom Metazoa; phylum Chordata; class Aves; order Accipitriformes; family Accipitridae; genus Buteo; species Buteo buteo. The sequence goes on along the minus strand of NC_134176.1, from coordinate 12,849,347 downwards.
GGTACGAGACCAGAGGACGGGAGGATCTGCATTCTGTTCTTGGCTAAAACCATCAGTGTCCTGAGATTTTTTGAGTTTAGAAATTTTTGCAACCACAAGTAAAAGGAAAACAATATTCCACCATTTTTTATCAGATAACACTGAATCCATTAATGCTGTATAACAAGTCGATCTCTCACAGTGATGAGTATTGTGGATAAACCTATAAACAGTTTGGTGTGTCAGCATCTGAAAAGAAAGGTTGAGAAACTCTTTAAAATTCCAAACTCTTCAGTAAATTACAAATATGACACATTTCGCAGTCAAGGTTTATAAATCTCATGAATGCTATTGGAAGTTAAAACAACTGAGAAAGTCTCCGCTGAAATAATTTATTAATTTTCATGGTTATCAGTCTCTGAAATGTTATCAGCAGATTTATAAATTTGAACAGATATCTCTCTTTACTGCCATGAGAGAACTCTAATCTTTAACTGCAGCTGTAGAGTTCTGTTTCTTGTTATATAGATTATAAAATACTTAAAGCATGCTTATGGTAATTAAAACTTAGTGGAAATGAGGGATATCTGAGATGCTGTCAGTATGATTGTTACAAAAAATAGTACATTATGTCAAGAAAATTTTAAATTAATTTTATCTACCCTACTGTGGTAGCCATGAGACCACCTTTTTGTTGTAGATGGCTGCTTTCTGAGTAAAAAAACCCAGAGGTAAAACATCTGCAACAGGCTTTAAGAATTGCCTGTACTTGTTTCCCAATCTTGTCACTGTTTTGTGCCAAAAGCTGCTGTATATAATCATATAGCTCTCTGTCCCATCAGTTGTCCTTTGCTGTCTGTTTCACAGCAGAAAGCTGCAGTGGAGGGCGGTGTTTTCTGTTAAGAGCATTGGATGCTGTCATCAGTGTATTGCCTGGATCCTTTCTAATGAGAGTGAGTAGGAGGATGTTTTATTGATGCGAGTTTATCAGAAAGAGCTAAGTAGCCTGAAAGAGGAAGAGAAGCTGGAAGTCAAATACCCAGAGAGGTAGGGAAACGTAAGGAGGAAACAGGAGCTCACTTAGAAAAACAAAGAATGAGAAGAATTTTTGGCCAAGACTGTAGAGTTGTTACTTTGAACTTGATAATTTCCATTTGTTTCTTAGATACGTTGGTGCTGCAGAATAGGGTAGAGGTAATTCCTTTGATTATACTTGAACCTGCAGTGGTATCAGAAGCAATCTAGCTGAGCATCATGCAACTCCTTTCATGTTACCTCTTTGGGGTGTTTTGTCTGCTTTTATTAGCTTCCACTACCTATAAATCTGTCATAATGAACAGGCTTAGGTACTGGGTGTAAGCACTCAGTACATCTTTCTGGATAGAAATATTCCTCCAGTTCATTTTCAGGGAATTCTTTTCTAGACAAATGACAGGAAGAGAGGAATGGAATCCTGACATGGAAGAATGGAGGGCAAGGTGTACAAATCCCAACAGTTCAGTAACAAGGGTCACACCAAGCTGTTTGGCACAGTTGGGACGTGGAAGTGTATTGCAGAGGTGGAGCATAGACAGACACACTGGCAATTCGTGGTGGGAAGGAGATGGGGGAAGAGTGGCAGAAAGTCCTAAATCAGAGGAAGAGGTAACTGTGGTAGAAGAACATTGCTGGGAGGGTGAGATAAGTGGATTTAAAAAAAAAAAAAGAAAGAAAGAAAAAACGTAAAGATCTGTTACCTGCAGTAGTTCAGTCTGCACAAGCTAGTAACTGCACAGCTCCCTTACTTGAAAACATGGACTACAAGAGCAGAAACACGGAGAGGGTTGTGGTGAAGCTGGAAGCAGCACAGTAGCAAGACACACAGCATTACAGTGCTGTGGGAAGGTGAGCAGGGTAAGGTAGGAAGGAGTCAGAGCCAAAGTAGCCATAGAAAGAAATGAATGAAAGTGGAGGGGAGAAACGGGAACAGGGCCAGGAGTGAGGATAACTTTCAGTGAAGAGGCAGCAAAACCAGAGGGGAGAGTTGTATGGGGGTTTGGGGTTTTTTTGGTTGGTTGGTTTGGGGTTTTTTTGTTTTGGTTTGTTTTTGGTTTTGTTTTGTTTTTTTTCCTCAATATGGTACTTCAGTTTATTTGTAATACAGCAGAATACCAGTTTGAAAGTAACTAGGCAGTTATATGGTGGTGGTGGGTTGACGGTTGGACTTGATGATCTTAAAGGTCTTCTCCAACGTAAATGATTCTGTGATTCTATATATTCCATGTAGTCAACAATCTTCAAGACAATTAGTGTCTTTACAGTAAGTGTTTAAACAGCAGCCATTGTGAATTTACTGCGACCAGAGCTAAACACTTCATCTAGCCTCTACCAGCCTCAAGCTTCTAACAGAGGGCAAGTACCTAATGAGAGCACAAACATGAGAAGATAGTCTGTCAAAGGCCTTGCAACCTGAAGAGACAGGATTGATTTGGTGATGCACGTCAAACTTGCTTATAGCTGGGTCAGACATATGTTAGCACCAGAATTTTAAAAGCAAAACCAAAGCAAGTAACTGTTATGTACACAGAAGGCCCATCTGGGACTGAGTTGTGTGCTTATATACACATGCAGATTACGCTTCTGTATTCCTAGGTTTATATTTGCAAAGAGCTGCTTGCTCTTCTATTTATCACACTGGGAATTCAGCTTATGCCTATGAAGCTAAAGCAAGAAATGCAGTGCTTCTTTGTCAGGTGGTGATGTATTTCAGGGCACCTTACCGTCTTCTTCAGTGGCTTTATTAGTCTGATGTGGAGAAAAACTTTTTTCCTTATTCTTATCTGCATTTTATTTAAAGTACATGTTTTGCAGGATATTTGTATTTGCTAAACGTGTTGGCTGATATATTTTGCTACAAAATCATCATCTTTATGATGTCCATAAAACTTGGTCAGTAACACTGATTTTGAACCGTAGTTAAGGCAAATCTCCGTAGAAGCAGGTAAAATAAGGACTCCCCTGGGAGCAGAATAGGAGGCGTATTTCACTTGAGTGTGCCAACAGGTAGTGTTGTGGATGCTTTCCTGCAGGTGTGGCTGCTCCAGTACTGCAGTGGTCTGCAAGGAGTTCCACAGTCATAATCCTGTAGAATGGAGTACAGGGAAGAAGGCAGATCACCATTTCATTGCAAAAAGGAGACATTCAGACTGTAAAAATGTACTGCTTGTATATGTTTGGAAATAAAGTGCACATTTAGTTATGTTAGGAAAACTTTCAGGAAGGCGAGAGGAAACTATTGTACTTTGTGCATTTCAGTGGAGGAGTTCTCTCTTCAACTTGCAATTGAAACTGTACCTGAGTGGAATAACAGTGGTTAAGCAAATACTAGTATTATTAGACTCAGATGCTGAACATTAAATATGTATATCTTTATCAGCAACTTTGGGTGACATTCATTCATGTTCCTTTTCTATTTAGGAAGGGATTGACTTCTTGCAAAATAGGTAATTTTGTACAATGTCAGTCAAATTTCTTCCTGTCTTTAGTATCTTGTAAATATTTTACTTCTCTTGCGTACTTCTGTGAAGAACAAGTGATACAGTAGTACAAAGATACAGTAGTACAAAGTTTAAATACTGTGCTTAATTTTTATAGCCGGTAGGAATCAACTTGGTCAGCATTCATTCAAGTCCAAATGATCAGATGTTGTGGGCAATTGATAGCAAATGGAATGTCCATGTACGAGTTGGAATTACAGATGAGATGCCTGTAGGCACTGACTGGGAACATGTACCAGGTAAAAATTAATGCATCAGTTCTGTGTTCTTTCTGCTGTTTTCTCAGTGTTGGGTTTTTTGTTTGTTTGTTTTTTTCCCCTGTTGCTTTTTAAATTGGATAGCAATGCTTAAATCCAATATTTTTCTCAGCAATCAAGTGTGCTTATTTATAGGAACATAGTAAAGTATTTGATAAGGGTTATCTTTTAAAGAGGACCTTGGTTTTACTTAAAAACACTTCAGTAGTTATTGAAGAGAAATCTGATTATTTTGATGAATTTCCATTGTGTGTTATTTCAGGCTGCTGCCACTGAATTAATAAATGGTATAGTTCCCTTTCAGTTAGAACTAAGGCAGTGTTCCTAAGCAATAGGAGACTACTGTGCTGTGGGAAGTTTTGTATTTAAACGTGATACAACATGGAGTTCCTACCTAGATGTGGCTAACAAAAACCTAATGCTATTTTGCACATCTATCTGTTAATCCTGCGTGCTGGACGCAGTCTAGATTAGGTAAATATGTTTTTGCATTGTCTGTAAATAAAACTAAATTTTAGTTGTTCCTTTCTAAATAACTGTATTGATGCTGTCTGCTTTTTAAAGATTTTTCACTGCATAAACGCATGGCACTTAGTTGCAGAGTACTTGTTTTCTTGTGAGGAAGAAGAAACAAAAATTCCACAACGTCTATAATGTTAACCATTTTTAGACAAACTAAAGTTATAACTGTTGGATTATTCCCCATATGGTAATAAAATACAGCAGAGGCTCCAAAAGTATGTTTTGAAGATCCTCTAATTGGTTGTTGCTTGTGACTGTGGCCACATAACAAAATGTATCCACAGTGTGATATCCTTATGGTCAATAGATGCAGTGAGTACAAAGTCAGCAATTAAAAAGCTTTTTTGTTCACCAGTGCTTCATGTGCTGCAAGTGGCCTACTTTGTGATATTCTGCTTACTCAGGGCCAGAAGCTCAGATTTGAATAGCATCTACTCTGTTTAACTCCCCTAAAGTCAGTGTAAGTAAATATGTAGTCCTAAATTGTCTTCTTGCCAATCCTTTCTTAGAAAGCCTCCTGGAAAACTAGGTGTTTCTTTGTGCCTTTTATAATGGAGAGTTCTTCTCTTCTATTAATATTAAAAAATATAAAAACTGCTATAGTTTTGCCATCTTCTCTTAATAAACTTTTCTGCAAGTGTATTTAGTGTATAAGAAAGCCTGTGATTATTCCGTCTTCATGTCCAATTATCTTTAGGTTTGCAGGCTTGTCAGCTGGCTCTAAGTACAAGAACTGTTTGGGCACGCTGTCCAAATGGAGATGTAGCTCGTCGATATGGCATTACTGACAAGAATCCAGCAGGAGACTACTGGAAGAAGATTCCTGGAAATGTCTTACGTTTAACAGGCAAGTTGGTTCAGAATGACAGTCCAAAACATTGGGATACCTGCTTTGACTTCTGCCTAATGGTGCTAAAGCTGACCATATGCAGGGATAGCTGCATACTCTAAATGCCTTGTTGACTGTGAGAGTTTCACCAGGGGTGCTTTTATCACATTAGTAAAAACCTTGTCCGGGTATAATTAGGAAAATGGATCCAAATATTATTCATTTAATGTTTATAATTGGAACCTGCTACCTTAATTAAAAGATGGATAATTTATGCTTTGCAGTGACCCCTCTAGATGAACTGTGGGCGATCAGTGCTTCAGGATCCCTTCTCCAGCGCCTCACTAAGACCTTTAGCCATTCCCATAGTTTGCAGAAAAATAATGACAATTCTGTTCTGCTTCACCCTGATGATTTTGAAGATGAATGGGAAGTGATATGAAGTCTCTCAAGCTTGTGAAGCAGTGAAAAAAACAGAAGGTCATATGGAATTTCTGTAATGTATGTACAGAATGTTGGATCTAAAAGCCACTTATTGGACCTGTAATATTAGCACTTTTGTATTGAAAAACTGACCTGTTAAATAGCCCCCGAGCTGTGAGTTCTGATGTTTGTTCCATTATGTCTTGGGAGACTCCTTAGGTGTGGCATACTGCAATTGTTATACCATACTACTGTAGAAGCTCCTTTGGAAATATAACTCTTAAGTTAATCTTACTAGCAATGAAAGTGACTACTTCACAACAGCATGCACACTAATACATGTATACTTATTTTGAGAAGGAATTCTGTTGCATTAAATATTCCTCTACAGCAGAAACATTAAGCATTTCTCAGTTTCTTCTTGTACTTGGAACTCCAAACTGATGGGAACGCTCTCCGACTGTTGTACATATATTTAGAATTATTTTCCCTTGCAGCATGGAAGAAAATAAAGCAAAGTATTTCTTAGTAAGATCTCAGAACATCATAATTATACAGCATTGGTGTTGAAATGAACTTGGTTTGATCCATTTCCATGTAAATATCTGCAAGGCTATACTAAACTTCCATTTCTAGAAATTTGGTTCATAATTTGGCTTCATTCACAAGGGAGACATTTGGATTACACCTAAAATTCAGGGGGACATCTGCCCATTTCACACAGCCATCAGGAAGCTGGCAGATTTTGGGGGGTAAGTCCCACTTTGGAGTAGGAAGAAGTTGCATGTTGGGTTTGTAGTACAAAGCAGGAATGTCCAAGGCAGCTTTCATAATTCCTGTTGTGCTGTATTTGTGCCTCCAGCCAGTGCTTTAATATTTGGACTCAAATTGTTTTGAGTACCAAACTTAGATGTATTAAAAGGAAAAATGGTAATTGATAGAATTACCTATGTATCCCATTAAAAATTGTGATATTGTGAGAAAATACTTAACAATATTCTGATTTTTAGCTATGTTAGCTAAATTTTGAAGTGTCTTAACAGATGTTACAGCAGAGGTATGTGATGAACTGGGAAGTAACCTAAGTTAATCATTGCAGTTTATTTTTCTTTAAAGTAAATCTTCTTTGAAAGATACCTCATCTTTTTTAAGCAATAGAACTATAGATGAGAGAACCTGAGTTCGGTATGTAGGTGGAGGAGTTATTTTATGTTTGTTCTAAGCTTATAAATCATCAGAATGTTTTAAGCAGCTGCTAACCGGTACTGTAAAAGAGCCAGCTTCAGAAAAGGCCAGGAGTTGAAAAGTGGGGATGTTTCTGTTTTGAGAACTTAATACATACGAAAAAAGATGTATTTTCTTTTTAACCTCTGTTCTCTTTCAGAATAATTCATGTGTGTACTGCACTAAACTTGGAACAAACATGGTGCAAGGTGAGAATGTAAATCAGTGGAGAGAGAACCCAGTTATGTCACTTTTTTTAGTAGCACTTGTGATATTGGCTGTCAGTTCTCAGTCTGATCTTTCAGTGTTATAGGGAGGACAGATTTGTTTCCCTTTTACAGATGATATGTTTGCTTCATAGCTATCGCATCCGTATATGGAGATACCCCAGTGGGTTTTTTTAGCCTGTCTGGCAGTGGATCGTAATGGAATCAGCTTGTGAAGTAACCCAGTCTGTTTTATGCAAGCATAGTTTGGTATCTTGAGGACCCCAAAGAAGCTGAAATTCAGCTTAAAAGTATCTTGTGGCAGCTCCTGAGTCAATCCCTTTGGAGAAGGGACACGAGTACTTCTCTGTGCCCTGCCAAGCACCAGATGCTCAAGTACAACGGCATTCTTTAATAGTGACATTTTTGTATTACATTTTTCAAAGTCATCTTAATAATGGCTAGAGCTTGCTAGTTGTTTGTTTACTGTATAATACTGTACTATGGTCGTTAATATTAAATTGGTGTCGAGAGCTCTTACCAGACTACTTTTTAGCGTAGTTTTAATGAAATTAGGATGGGTTTTTACTTTTATTTCTGTATTTAGGTTTTTGGTTTTGTTTGTGCTTTGAGACAAGTGCAATAAACTAGATTTTTAAGAAATAAATTACTGTGGTAAGACTCATCTGTTGTATGATTCACAAGAGAGTTCTCTGTGTCTGGAAATTGTCTTGATGTGGAAGACAGACATGCTTATGAAACCCCTCCCCTACTATTACCCCAGACAATATAATGACAATGTAAGGATCTGGATATTATAAAGTTCATTTCATATATTTTTTTAATTGTGACAGGTGTGTCAAAAAAGCAAAATGGTCATCTTCCAAGCACAGACAATTAAACACTTCTCATATTTGAATATTAAGCTTATTGCCTCTATATTAAAGTGGTCTTGCTATAGAAGAAGTAAACAAGTTTCTTTCCTTACATGCTAAACAAAAATTGCACTTGCATGTTAAATATTTTAGCTTTCAGTGAAGAATATGCATGTGTAGTCACAGCTAGAAAATGTTCAAGCAGAAAATAGGTGATTGTACCACGTGCTGTAACTGCACCCTTCCTTGCATTTTAAAATGTCTGAGCTCATCTGAAGACCTCTGTGTTTCTGGCCTTTAACTGGAACTACAGCTGGGGCTTCAGGAGAGCACCTTAGCTTCACTTTCCAGAGGGGAGAACTGTTTCCTGACAGAGTTGTGACCTGGGTAACTTCACACAAGAAGGCACAGCAATGATTAATGATGCTTCTGACACTTCAACCCACTTCCAGCCACAGGAATCCTGTTCAGATTCACATGGTAATGTCCCTGCCAGTTAGCATAGCTTTTATCTTGACAAACTGGTTCAGCTGCTTCTGCTGGCTCCTGCAGGGAAATGGTAGTCTCCTTACAGCACCCCGTTGCTATTATGCAGGAGTAGTCCTTATGTCACAGCTTAAGGAAGTTCAGATGACTGTGATGAGTTGGTGTGAAACAGCCATCTTAGATATCTAAGTAACTCTTGGTTTTCTTGGTCTTGCAGCAATAAAAAGGCATAGGATCATGTTAAATGGTACCAACAAAAATCTGTCACTAACAAGTATCAAAGAAAATACATTAATTGCTTAAGAAAGATAGTAGAAGTGTTGTTAGGAAACGCTGCTACCACTAAGAAAATGATAATGAGGAACACTTAGTTACGGACTTGGGTCATTGTCTAAACGTAGCTTTATGTATACAGGTACAGAGAATCACATTTATTCCAAACTCTTTGTACCTGTGCAAAGAGTGTCTTTGATGTGCTGGACAAGAATCCCCCCTTCTTCCCCACACACATGTGAACATCAGAAGGTCTGAACCCCATAACTCCTCTACATTACGTCTCAATAGATGAGTCCTGTCAAGTATCTCAAAGGCACTTGCGAGTTATTTCAGACTAGTGTGGCATTCTGGCTTATCTTTTTGCTTCTCTTAAAACTCCCGTTAATGAGCGAGCTGTTGCTAGTTGTTTCTACTAGAGTTCTGGATAGATGTCAAGCAACAACCTTGAGACAACTTTTCAGTAAATGCTGTTCTGAGTGTAAAGGCTTGAAATTCAAATGCCTGTTTTTCTATGGCTTTGCCTTGTTAATTAGCAATTAGAAATGCATCAATCATATATGAAGATATGGAGATCTCCATTACCGTGGTGAAAAATCTCTGGTCTTCAGTTTTTACATTAACCAGCCCTGTCCACATCCCACCCCTACCATCAGGATAAGAGAGATAAGATGTGGATTGAGGATTTCTAGCTGTAAACTGTGAGATGCAGGCTTTATTCCTCTTGTAGCCTTCCTGAAAGTGAAATTTGCATGTTGGGAATAGTATTATGGCCAGCAAAGAAAGCTGATGTATCCCTTGCCAAAGTAGATCACTCTAGTTGTTTGATAATGAGTTATTGCAATTAAAAATAACCACTCTCACATCAGCAGAACAGTAGAGAACTTGTGGTATAGAAGACTAGATTTTAATTACTGGCAAGTGAAAGTTGAGTTGCAGTCGTCATCTTTTGTGAGTTATTACAGCCAGAGCTCCATGGATAAAGATTAAAATATCTGGATAAATGAAATTATCTCTCTAGTCTGCTGAATGGCGGTATCTAGGTTTATCACATAAATAGCTATGGATTTCTCATCACTTGAAATCAAGATAGGAAGTGAGGTTTTGGGTTCAGTGCAGGAAACGTTGTAGATAATACTGTGGCTGGTATCATACTGGAAGCTAGGCAAAAATACCATTATGATTCCTTTGGTCTTTGAGTTTATCTGACTTGAAACCTATTTGAATAGGCCTATTAAAGTTGTTATATTAGCCATAAAGTTAAAAATCTGCTTGATGCTAGTGGGGAAAAAAACCTGCTGTAGAAAAAGTAAAGATCTGTTTGAGAAACTTTATGTTTTTATGGAATGTGGACTTTTTATATACATATATATACACATAAATAAAAGCTGTGATTTCTGTTCTCTAAAAGCTAATACAATGGTAACAAAATACCAAAAAATACTGAATCCTCCAAACTGAAAAATGCTCTTTCTATCTTGGCCCCAGAAATGGCTAAAATATACTGATTTTTATAGCTTGTGATTTTCTGATAGAGACACTGAATAGTACACAACTGAATAGCACTGAGTGGAGCTGTAGTTATGAATTAATCTTTCAAACATTATTCATTATTTCTGTCCAATATAGAAGAAACCAGAAGAAATAAGAAGACTTATTTTTCCTTTTTAATATACCTTTCTCATAACCTCAGCTGAGATTCACTTGCAGCAGATAAAGGAAGGAGACTTCAATTTACGCTTGAGTTTTGAATCTCGTATCCAGAGAAAATATACCTAAAGATGTGTACAGAATTGGTAAGTACAGGATGTTAATACATCTTGAATTCGCACAAGTTGACTGCATGCTTTATTTATATTCAGGGGACCTGTAGTCTAAGCAGTATAGCAAGACTTTGCCCAGAGCTCTCTGTTGTTATGAGTGTGCATAGGTATCTTGTATTCAGAAAGGAGAAGTGGCGTAGATGTTATGTCTGTTAAAGCATGAAATGAGAATACTCAGTAGATGACTCCTTGCTGAAGTTGTTGCACTGCTGTATTTTGCATAACCATGGGGTGAATGAGTTTAGCAAAGCTCTCCTGGGTCAGGTGAAAGATCGAGCTAATTAGACCTCTCCCAGAGAAAATAAAAGACTGGGAAGAAAGTTCCAGGGAAGCCCCCAGCAGACTGCCTGGCACGTGTGCCTGGTTACGCAGCAGGGGGATGTATAAAAAAAGAATGAATTTACTTGAGCTGCAGGGGGAAAAATGCAACTGCCAGCAAGAAACCCCACAATCCCTGGTTGTTACAGGGGACAGACCAGCCAGCTGATCATGGGAAGTGCAAAGTAAGTAGGGTAATTGCTAGGATGACTGAGATTTTACTTGCTCAGCTCCCACGCTTGTCTTGCTAAATCCGTTCTCTGCCTCAACAGATGGGTTATAGTCTGTTCCCTCCGTGAGCCACACCCAGTGCTCCAAATTGGGAATAACAAACATGTGAAGCAGTGGATCTGCACTTGTTCCATGGTACTGTGGTGAAAGTCAGTCCTTTTAAGTTAAGGAGAACATGGTAAATGATCAGTGTAACACTTTAAAATAACAGGTTTGGCACTGTTAATTCACTTTATAATTACTGTAATAATAATGCTGACCTTGTTAATATTTAAAATTGATGCCATAGGTACTTGTGTAGGAGATCTGTCGGGCTTCAGGTCTAATTAGCTGGTTACTTAAAATCCTATCAGCATGGGGTCTGTGTTTAAAACAACAAAAAAATCTGATATGTGTTTGTGCTGAGAACAGATACATTGGAGAGCTGGATCCTGTTGCTTGTAAGGCCTGCTGACTTCTTTTCATACTGTTCTTTGCTTCATGGAGAGATCTTTCTCCTGTCCTTCCATGCACGACTACATGATTACATGGCACCCATAGAGAGCATTCCTGGGAGGAAAACACAGGACTGCGTAGAGACAATTCTGAGTGTTTTGTATGTCACCTTCTTTCCTTCCTCCCCATCTTGCCACTTCTAATTGCTGTAGGACAGGAGTTGAGGTCCAGGGAGATAGCGAAGCAGCTCCTTCTACTTAAGCTTTGGTATTTTATTAAAACTGAAGTTAAAGCCAGCAGGTTTTTGCATTACCTTTAACCTTGTCCGTAGTCCTTTGCAGCATGTTTTTCACCATTGCTGGCTGCTTGCAATATGGTAGCTTCTTAAACCTGATTTTAATAGAAGACTTTCAAGATGGAAGGTGACAGATGGTTGGTTGTTTTTGGTTTTGTTTTTTGTTTTTAATAGGCAAGAGGTGCCATATCTTGCCAGATGAGTTTTCAAAGCATACTGAGCAAGGTGGGCTCAGCTTTCACTTAAAAGGCCATGCTTCATTCAATCCCTAAGTTTCGTGTATCATACATCCAGTGATTTCTCAAAGTCAGTTTTAGGAGCAGGTTGGCATCTATCTTACTGTCAAGTTCAGACACCTAAAGAAGCATATTATCTCTGCAGAACTGTACTGCTAAGAGCTAGACTTCAGTGTCTCCCATAGCACATTTGTTCTGGGCAGCACGGACAGGCTTATAGCCTAGATACTATTCCCTACCTTGTGAGTTTTGCCAGCTTCCCTGGTGGATAATAGGAATCTTCTGCAGATCTTGGCAAACATCTGGTTTCTTAGGTCTGTCTCTAAGGATTCTTGCTTTAGGTCTAGGGTTCCCTGCTACAGTTCCCGAAGTCAGCCAAGGTGGAACACGTCGGCATAACACAGACATAAATCACATCCTCGATCAATTGTTACATTGAAACTTCCTTCATGCTCTCTTCATACTGAATTTCACCAAATTTCATGCAGTTTTTCATTTAGAAAGTTAGTGTTGTGGGGAGTAGCACACCTCTTCTTGTATCTAGTATCTACAGTTTTTTGAGGACTTTAATGGGTGACAGTGACTTTCAGCTTGAGCTGGGTATTTTTGAAATCCAATGTCTAATGGACCCAACAATTAGACCTATCTCTGTGTACCCAGATGATTTGCATATCATTATCCTATTTGCTTTCTGCATTCAAGATTCTCATCATTCATTATTGATCTCTGTTAGTTTTACGAGTACCAACTTGTACAGAGTGAGTAAATATAAAATAGTGATTCCCCAAAATTCTTGAGTGGGTTGACCTGGGTCACCACTAAAACTTCTTTGCAGATTTTCCTGCGCTTTTTCCATCAAGCTTTTAAAAAGCACTGCAAAAGTTGTAAACTTCTGTAAATCAAATATGGTCCACTTGTCAGTGCCTGATGGAGCATCATTTTAGAATCACTGCTGCAGTAGAAATGTGTACATATTCTTGCTTTCGCAACAAGAATAAATAATCTGACAACAATTGAAAATTAGTTTGTTTTTGTTTATTAACATAAGTATCATTGATCTCTTGGCTTATATTTAGCTTTTTTTCCCAATAGCAGATTTACGGTATCTGAATTCGGTTGTCATGTTAAGCTCAAGAAATACTGGTAACAATTCTAACCACACTGTGGTGACTAGCAACAAAAAAATATATATTTTTATTATTTTGAAGAATTATTTTGTGAAAACACAGCCAGGCAAGTAGAGAATATTGGAACACTTGTCTTTCGTATTTAGTCCTGTATAAATCCATGGCAAAGCTTTCACTACAATGGATCTGGATATGGCTTCAGGAATAATATTAGTAGGATCTAAGGCTTTGCCATACAACATCTCGAGAGGCAACTCGGTTTCTGTTCAGCCAAGTAAGGGATGTTTTTGGAAACCATCCCAGGCTAGTGATTTTGCAAAATAAATGCATCTGCTTTGTATGAAGTGATAGGCAGGTACTGAGCGTGTTTCTTCCTTGGCAGTGACTCATAAAGTACTAACATGGATGATACTTGGGGAAGGAACCATCTTTTTTTCTTCTCTTTATCCCAGTGTCTCTGCTGTAGTCCAGTTAAGTAAGGAGTATCTTTGGAAGTCATTTTCTGCCACTGGTTGGAAAACAGGAGCATGTCTTTTCAAAAGATAGTCAAGTTACAGGGGGAACCGTGTAGTAGGTTTTATATAATATTTGCGGTTTTGGTCCTGGTTTGGGGTGAAGGTCTTTTGCATTGCATAGCGCTAATGTAGTTTTGTTTCCCTCTGATATTGATGTGTTCATATCTAGGTTACTGCAAACAGCTGGAAGCACCTGAATTTCAGAAAAGAGGTTCTGAGAAAACCAGTATTAATAATGAACTGAGCAGAGAGAATGGTAGATTTGAATGGCATTAGCAGAAAGCCAGGCCTTTTGAAGGTGTGGAACATGTGCATCTTCCATTGATGTCATTTGGTGCTGTGGACACTCAGCATTTCTGCAGATCAGTCCTCTGGCTATTTTGGTTTGTACGTGAGCACATTCAGGGCTTATTGATGGCCTGTGTGAAAACAGTGGTCTTCATTGTAGAGAAGCCACAAAAGCAACCAGCCAGCTAGTAACATCACCTGTAATAGCTGTAACGTAAGTAGGGTTTTGTTTGGTTGTTTTTACGTTCAGAATCAGTATGTCAAGAGCTAAGATGAGAAGGATTCATTTGATCACTGGTGTTTTGACATTACAACAACGTGGCAAATTTATAAAAGGAAAATGGTTAGACTTACGTAGTAAATCCATTTTTGTCAAGCGTTAGGTGCTGGTTTCAGTAATCTTTCTCCCCAGAGGTGATCCCTCCACAAGTAGATGCTCACATTTAGTATCAGCCTTTGTCTTCAACAGGCCTGCACTGTGTGCTGTAACCTTTTTATTTATTACCTGGTAATTTGCACCAAAGCCAGCCATCTCAGGTATTTCTCCATGTTTTCTTGTGGTAGCAGCACTTTCCAAAGGGATGATCAGCAGTAAACTTGTCTTTACCTATAGGCAGATGAAGAAGGAGGGCAGGCAAACAAGAAACAGGAGTTGAAGGTTTGCTGCTGTGACAGACTTACTGTGCTTGGGAGCAGTTTCCAAACACTGCTCAGAAAGGAGTAAACCTAAGCGGTGAGCAGGATGGGGTGACCCTTGCTAACCAGAAGTTCAGTGGGGTGTCAAGCTTGGAGTTTACAGTGAAGGTGTGGACTTGAGAGTAGCGTGATGGTCAGGGCAAGTCCATCCTACAGTAATTGAAAAGTGAGAAACAAACCAATAAAGAATTGTGTTTTCCCATTGCAGAGGCTGGGGAACTAGGAAGGCAGGCTAAAATGCCATGATCGTTGTGCTAGAGTTTCATGTTTTGATATCATGAAGAATACAGGTTCTCTGTAGGCTCTGAGCTCAAGACTTGCTGTCACAGTGCATGCAGCCCTTTTCCCAGCTGAGCTAAAAGTCATCGGCTCAGATAGTCAAACTGGCTTTTTTCTTCACAGACACCAGCTAACAGAGAGAGGTAGGACACATATCTTTCTGCCACACTATATTTAATGCCTAGGTCATCAAGGCCACTTGTGGTCAACATTGCATTAAAACAGCATGTTCGGTATGTGTCCCGTCAGGAAGGGTGTCTCCTACAGAGTCAGCTGCATCAGTGTCAGGTTTGGATCTGAGTAAAGCTTCAGTGTAGCCTAATTAATGAATAGGGTCTGCTAAGGTCACAGTCCAAAGCAGGGATTTGGTTGCATAAATTTCTATGCTTTTGTTTTAACAGGGAGTCTACACAAGATTTGTTTGGTATCTGAGCAACCAGTTCTAAAGCATCAAATCCCAAGCAGGAGGCAGGAAAGGCTTTTTTGATTCTGGAACAAAAGACTTCCAAATACCCTCCCAGCTCTGTATCCTTGGTGTGGTACAGGACACTGCCACTTCTGCATGCATGAACTGAAAATGCTGAAAAGGTGAATAGATGCAGATCCAGACTACCAGCTGGAACTTGTCACCTCCCAAAGTGAGTGCTCAGTGCTGCTTAGCACCCTCTGAAAGGCATAGCATTTGCTAAACAGAGCTTTTCCTTTTAAGTTGGAGGTGGGCAGAGCCAAGCTCTGTGTTACTCCTCCCCTCTTCTGCCTGGCTCTAGCTTGGAAAGTTATTCCCTCACCATCAGAGGCAGCAAGGCAATTCACTCCCCCTTTTTTTCTCTTCCCATCGTTCAAAAAAAGTGGAAAGAGGATGGGAACACATCAGAGTCCTGCTGTTTGAGCAGAGCATAGAGGATTGTGGTTTTCTTTTTGGCCCCAGTGGGCTTAGCTGCACAGTAGAGAGAGACGTGCCTGGTAACTCCCTAGCTTGTACAAGCAAAAATGCTGTTTGCAGGTGCAGCATGGGCTATTGCAGGACAAGGTCTGCTGTTAGCTGGCTTGTGTTGAGTGAGTGCCTCTGAGACCTGAGCAGTTAAAGGTCACTGCTGTGGCCACCACAGGGCAATATTGAGCCAGAGACCTCTGGTGATAAGAATATTTGCTGATATTACTTGAGAAAAAGCTCAAGCTCAGAAGCTGATATTTAACTGCCTTATGTCTCTCTAAACTGGTAAGAGGAGGAGATCTGATGTGAGTTGGCTGTTCATCGTGTGGGCAATGCATCAGTACCACAGGCATATCGTTGCTAGGCATATCTAAGTATGTATGTAAGTGTAGCTGATACCATGTGGTACCAAAGAATTAGGACTTCAAGTTCTCACAGCATTCATGAGACAAGTGTTGTAGTGCCTGGCCATGCTGTCCTCCCCAACCCCCAGCTGCTTCCTACTCTGTGCTTCCCCAGGGGCCTAATCTCACTGGGGAGCCAGGATTTACCAAATTTCTTCCACAGTGAAGGATAGCTTGGATGCTGGACATGCTCTTCACCCATCACCATGCTGGTAGCGTGCTTCCCCTGCACCCTAAAAGCAGGGGTATAAGCAGTGCTGGAAGGGGCCAGTGGCAGACAAAAGTCTCAGGACAGGCTGTGCTGGGGGAGAATGCTTTATTTGTGAGAGAGGGAGTGGAGGGTGGAGTGTCTCCCACTGCACAGTCAATCTGGGGTGACGACCCCAGGAGAAGCCATAGTCTCCCAGGAGATCAGACTGACTGGAGCAAAGGGTTATAAGGAGATACACCTTGAGTCTTTCACCTAGAGCTCGATACCATGGCCCTGGCTGATGGGGTGATAGCTTGCTGACCTGTCACGAAGGTTGGGATGATGTGGATGTGAACTGGCCGTCTCTGGCCAGCACCTTGTACAGAGTTCCAATACCACAGCCGATGTTCTACACAGTGAAGGCAACCTGAGTGATAGGTACGCTACCTTCGCTGTGCAGCTGGCATTTTACTTTGAAGGAAATGATCTGGGTTTATCCTTCAAAATATTCTACCCGACGAGTGACTCGGTGAGTGACTCGCCTGGTCTGCCCTCCCAGCAGCTTTACCTCAAGGCTGTCTCAGAAGGTGTTTTTCTGCCTGGGCGTTCTCAGTGTAACCACAGCCCTGGTGCTGCTACTGGCAGGGAAGATGAGGTGGCAGCAAAGCTGAGTCAAACCTTGGGCATCTGAAGGAGGAGGCAAACCTGAGGGAGTGCCACGCTCTTCTTGCTCGCATGTGAGTGTTTCCCTTCGCTGACACTGAAAGCTCTGCAATGACTCTCTGTCAGATGGCCGTGGCCCTACAGTGCTCTCCGTAGTTTTCCTAAGCTCTGTGGTCCCTAAGGTCCCAGCATCCCTCCTGCTGGGTAAGCCTGCAAATGTGTTGAAAGTGAAAGAAGCAATGTGCCCCTCTTTTCACAGAAGCAGTGGACAAGCAGTAACTCAGGTCACCTCCATTACTAGTTCAGGACTTTTGTCCAGCCTGCCTGTGGCCATAGCCCTGTCTGTGCATGTCATTCATGAAGGACTAAAATCAGTTTGATAGTCTTTTGATGCATCCTTCTGTCTTGTCACTTTAAGTCACTAACCATCAATAGCTTTCCTTATTGCAGGAGTGGGAGAGAGCAGGAGAGCACTAGCAGATGGTTTTGGAGGAAAGGACGTTCAAAAACAGCTCCTCAAGGGACTTCATTCTCTCTCTTACTGTGAGTTAGAAATTACTTATCCTTTTAGGCTTTGCTTTAAAATGCTGCCTCAGACATTGTCAGGGAAATGACACCGCATTAAAAATATGAATGTGATGTAGTACAATGTGTTTATTATAATTTACTTGCACCATTAAAAAGAAGAACCCTAATGATTACAAAATAAAGCCTGAATATTAAGAGCATGATGCCAAAAAACCACCCTTACATCAAAACAGTAATTACCCCTGGGGCTGGAACAAAGGAGCAGAGGGACAATTTTGGTCAGGGGAGCTTTGCTGGCTGAGAGAGAGGATGGGGCTGCCCAGTATTCCAAACAGAGCCAGGGTCTGCGGATACTGCCTGGTCACTGGTGTGTGAGGACTGGTGGGAGGACAGACAGTTTGCCCTCAAAGCCATGAGGCTGTGGGAGAGGAGCCGTGGCACTGGTGGTGAATGGTGCAGGAATCGGGGAGCCAAGCAGCAGGGAGGATGCTGTCCTCCTTGGAGCTGGAAGCTGCTCCCTGTCCTGGCTGAGGCGTGCAGCCAAGTGCTTTCTGCCTGGAAGCCTCTCTCTCCCCTTGGCCTGGTTCCATTGCTTTCCACAGAGGGCCCTAAGGGAAGGGCTTGGCTCGCCCTGATGTCTTGCTCATCTCCCTGTTGAGATCCATGGAGCTTCCTGCCCTCGTGTTTGCCTTAGGTGGGAAGTGCAGGGAAGGGGAGACAGGCGCATGGTCTCCCCTCGTATCCCAGGCATGCAGGTGTCTTGCCATGGCTTGGAATGAGTTGCATCAGGCCTGAATTGGGGAACTGAACTTTTCGGGCCTAATATGCTTTCCTGAAGGAGAAGGGTTGATTTGCACTGTGTTTCCCATTAGATTTGTAGTACAGGGAACATAACCTTACAATGGCTGGTGTGACTGAAGGAACAAGGGTCCTGACTTACTGGCTCAGACTCTTGCTGAAACCTTGCTCACAGAGCTGAAGCCCAAGCTTGAGACAGATCAAAGTCCCTTTCTGCCTTCCCTGCTTCTCTGAAGTGGGTCTCTGCCTCCCTCCTTGCTGACTCAGATCCATTCTGGTTAATTCTTGCATTTGCATTAGGAAGCGATTAAGTTTTCCTACAGAAGAAAGAGGCAGGGTTGATGGCAGGGGATGTTTTGTGGTTTAGGGACAGACGAGAGATTGAGATGATGTGGATGGGACCTTTTGCCTGGCTCAGCCACAAGTTCCTCAGAGCGCCTTGGATGCTCCACTGTTTAAAAATCTATAAGGTTGGACTTGAAGCAGATGCTGCAAATCAATCAGATGTGATAGGCCTAGCATGGGAATTGCTGGCCTATGTGATATGCAATTTAGACTAGATGACTAAACTCTTCTGATTTTAGCAATAATTCCTAAATGTGATGAGTTTCTCATCATTTGAGGCTTCTGAAGATTTACTTTGTTCATTTATGTGGTCTTTCCACTTACCAACTAAACCACTGGGCAAAGAGATAACCGCCCTTGCAGAGGTCATCAGGGCAAGCGGGTGGAACTTTTTTATCCCAGCTGAACTTGGATCCATTTCTTTTAGCTGCAGTGAGGGATCTCTGATGTTTTTGCAAACTGTATTTCTGTTTTCTGCTCTGACTGCTGAGTTATGTTTTGCAAGAGAGCTCTGCTCCTTCTGTTCTTGTGCTTCACGTGCATGTGTACCTGCTTGGTGGAAAGAGCAGGCATAAGTCAGTGCAAGCAGCAGCCTTGCAATGCCATAGATGTGATTCTTGTGCGTGATAATAGAGGACAGTTTGATGTGGTCTGAGCAAGTAATAGGCAGAATTTCTTTTTCACACATGGTAGGTAGAGGAGAGACCACTGAAGCCAGGCTAGGAATTAATGGTGATCTAACCTCAGACAGCTGCTGACACCAACCAGTGATGGAAATACTGTTATTAACATAGGTGTTATGAAAGTTGGTTTGCAAGGATTTACAGTGCTGTTTAAATATTAAGCACATGGCATGGGTGCCTTGTTTGCCTAGTTGGGAGCATTGATCTGAAGATGGGGTGATGCAATGCACAATGATCTGCTGATGTCAATAGATTGGTTATATTGCAAGGCAAAAGCCCGTACGACTTGAACACCAGACATAAGACAAATAGGGATTAGGAAACAAACCTGGCACCCTGGCTCGTTTCTAGTTTCTCTCTTTCCATGCCTCTGTGCTGGATCTCTGTCCTTGCTATTTTCAACTTCATTTTCAAACCAGCCTGTAATTGCAGCCCTGCCTATAGTGAAGGCCTCCTCTCCCGGCAGGTCTTGCTCTCAGTGGTTTCCTGCTTCCTCTTCTCCTTTACTTAATGCCTGCCTTGGTTTGCAAGACTGGTTTGTCCACACGGAGGAGCCTGTTCATTAACAGCCCTGTTTCTCTGCCGCTGAAACTGGATGAAACCATTACCTATTTGCAGCAGATACTCTTTGTGCGGTGCTGAGCGTTAAGCTGATGTTAGGCTTGATATTCTATATCTATGCATATTCATGAAGCGAGTAATTTTCAGGTGTGCTTAATATCTGCATCTTCTGCCAAATTTAAGGTGCTCACCTCTGGTAAAGCTCAATATGAAGCTGTGACCATGGCAAGAATAAGGATGTAGCTTTTATGGCAGGACAATATGTCAGAGAGCAAGACTGAGACAAATGGTACAGTAAGGGATTTTTTAGACTATTTAAACCACCTAGTTTTGTATTCACGTCAATTTAAATTCTTTAACTACTTAACATTTTGGGTAAAAGAGAACTGTTAAAGATCCCAAATCCATCTTTTAAACAAGTTACTCAAAATTACAATAGACTTCAGCTCCTTCAGCAGACTCTAGACAGGCTAAACTTTTTAACTCCTGAAATAAGAGAGCTGCAGAGAGGAGTCAATTGCAAAGAGTCAAAAATAAAAGTAACCCAGTACTTCCTCTCTCCCCTTGCTTTCTGAATGAAAGTGTTTCAGGCCTTTTTTACCTGTCACAGCAGATAAAACCACTTTGTACTAAAAGGTGGGTAGTATATGATATTTTGTTTTGAAAGTGCTTGAGCAACACATAGGAAATATTTATTATATTTATCACTATTCCATGATAGAAAGTAGTTTTTTAGAGGAACTGGCTTTAACTAAGCTTTTCAGGAATGCTGGCTCTATATACTGCCTTTTATGCTTTTGAAAGCATTTCCTACAGATGAGTAATTTGCTTTGCGTGACTAGATTAACCTGTGCAGGTATGACGGAAGCTTTTAAGTATATATCCTTACCCCTGCGCTCTCATGGTGTTAGGACTTGGTGAATCTTCTTTCCCATACCTTTGTGGCCAGCTCCCTGATTCCAGCACTGTCAGTCCTCTTCTGCAGAGACATCATGACTGTCCATGTTTGCTTTATTAAGCTTGGCAATGGTGTTGCAACTGGCACTAACTGGCATTTTTGCTGGCAGCCTTCGCCAAGAGACAGAGAACTGAATGGGCTGTGGAGCCTGCACTCCACTGTGCTCCAAAGGTGGCAGAGGACAGAGAGATGCTGGCAAGTCAGTCTGAGGAAAGCTGATGCCACTGTTGCTTGGTCTATAAACAAAGGACTTGTGTTTCCAAAGCCGAGAAGCCCCAGCCTTTTTCCAAGCTGTGACTCTGTTTGAAAAACAAGCCTGGACCCGGTTACATGAGTGATCTGTGTAGTCACCAGTGTAGTTTGCCCACAGTTACTCTCAGCCTCTCCAGATTAAGCATCCCAGACACATCAACAAGCCACACGTAGCGAGGTCTGTCAGTGACCTTCAGCAGAGTGATCCCAGCATGGGCTCAGCAATCAGCTTGACTTCTGTCCTAGAATAACAGGAGGGGCGCAGCAGTTAGCTGACTTTGGACGCATCACAACATATTGAGGGGACCCTTTCTGTTTGTTAAAGTGAATTACCCACGAGCTGGTGGGAGGGCTGTAGGGAATCACAGGGGCAGCTTTGGCCTTGAATTCTTGTTTTGTTAACGGGCTCATTTTAAGGTGTAGGATGTCCTGCCCAGCCTGTCATGCTGTTCCAATGTGTAATTACCCTCACAGCTTGGGAGCTGGAGCGTCTTCCAGCGCTCAGTTCCACAGACCAACTCCCCACTGCTGAATCTCATTATGTCTTTGTCAGCAAGGCTGATAAACCTTTCTTCCTACCCCCAGCTGTGTCTCTTCCCCCACCTCAAGACACTTTCCCACGTGCAAGTTAGACCTGACTGCTTTACTTCTTGTCTGTTTTGGAAGATGTTTCCGCACCATTATTACAGAAGCAATGGGGAACATGTACCCAAATAAAGAATTTAGCAACACAGATTTTTTTAGATATTGTTTTAAGTGGCTAAGCGAGGGCTTAGTTTTTTGGATTTCTATATTTTTATTATCAACAAGGTAGCTGAAGAGAACAGTTAAGAGTTGTTCTATGCTTTCCAGCAAGGGACCTAAATTTCCCATGGTAATTAGTTTGAGCGTGTATCAGCTTGGTTTCTTGAGAAGAAGGAACATTTGCTCTTCTAGGAAACGTTTCCGTGCCATCAGTCTAAGAATAGCAATCTTCTTTCTGTTGCATCTCAAATTTCAGATGTATGGCTTATCTTTTATTGTGCGTGCAGTATGGAGGTTATTTTAGATGAAATACCACTCTGTTCTGCTGAAGCATGAACATCTTACAGTGCCTCATTCTGTGGTTTTCTTTTTTTTTTTTCCTAACCAAAATTAATTTATGAATAAAGAAATTTGTGCCGTGAACATGGCCTCTTCTCTCTGAGCGCATCAATTCCTTGATGACCCCAAAGGGAACAACAGTGCTGGAATAGTTCAAGTGGCAAACAACTCCCTGGCTACAAATTTAAGCACTGAAACAAAACCCTACAGTTTCACTGGCGGCTTCCAAGAACAGAGGCAAAGCTACAGCGCTGTGGCCTAGGAGATTTCTATCGTTGCAATGCTGGCAGAGCCGGCAAAGCTCGCTCCCTGCAGAGCGGGCAGGGGCAGTGCCAGTTTTACAGGGAAGTAAGCAGCATGACTGCCCAGAATGCTGTAGAGTAAAGGTTGCAGAGCAAAGAACTGAAGCTGTACCCTTTGCTCAGGACTTTGATGTGTCTAAATGCAAGTGTTGGAGGCAGGACAGTACCCCTAAAGGGCTTTTTGATCTGGAGCAGCTGTGAGGATGTTTTATGTACCTTGGAGCATCTCAGAAGGGATAGGTGGGGGAAGGCTGGATATCTAAGCTACTCCTCTGGTACCCAAAGTGGACACCAAGACTGCCACAGCCCTCAGCTGAACCTAAGCCATCACATCCTGCCAGGGACTGGCAGTAGAGGGGCCGGAATCCACCAAAAAAAGCTATTCTAGGGTCCTCGGCCATTGCCATACCTCCACAAATCCCTCTGGGCATAGCAGAGGGCAGGCAGAAGGAGGCTGGCCCTCCTGCTCCATGCTACCCTCCTCACACCTCAGCAATCACACAGAGGGGCTGCAGGGTGCATTCCTGCCTGGGCAGAAACAGTTTTGGTCAGAGCAATGTGCATACTCCTGCTCTCCTCTGCCTGACAACAAGCACCTTGACTCTCCAAGGAGAAGAGAGAGAAGTTTGCAAGAAAACCAACTATTATTTATGCACATTTTAAAATACATTTTGTTCAGCTACACATCCCTGCCAGCTTTGTTTAGGGAAGTTTCAATAGTATCTGGCTTCTCTTTGCCCTTGTGTACAAGATGAGGAAGTTTTCATCTGTGCCTTTAAAAAAAACTCACATCCCTGCCAAGATGTATTAGGAGAGCTGTAAAAAAGGAGTCATCCTGTTCCAGGACCACGAGGCTTATGTAACAGGGAAATCCTAACAAAAAGATACACCCCCATCCCACACACACTTTTCCAAGGCACATGCCACTTCAGGGCTTTCAGTCGCTCAATTTGTATTTTGATCACATCTGCCACTGGTTTATTCATATGTATTTACAAATATGTTCTCCCACATACCCTCATTTGTACATGCCATAGAATGTTTTTATAAAATGCAGTGCGGACCTCACCTCACCACAAGGATCTTTAAATAAAATACATTGTAAAGTGCCAGATACAATTCTTTTAAAAAACACAGTTCTAATTAAAACAGATGCTTGGCCGCTGCGTTAGCAGCTTCATATACTGATACATTTTTAGCATAACAGTCTATTTCTGTCAGGTGAGCGGGAGGCTCTCATACCACCCCTCTAGCTCTCCAGTTTCAGGTCCAAAGGCTTTAGAAAATGAGGCAGAGGCAGATCATCCAGAGCCTCTGGGAAATGCTCAGGTGAAATGGTCCTGATCAAGACGCGCATGGCTCTGACAAACAGCGACGGGGGAGCTAAGCCCACCAGGCACAGGAACCTGTTCTCCCCCAGGAGGTCCTGCCACCGCTGCCGGTTGTCCAACAGTTGCTGTTTCATTGTGAACTGGAGGTCCTGAGGCACGAAGAAGAAGAGGCAGTCGAGGCAGAGGAGCTTGGCACGCACGTTGGCTGCCGGCGTGTGGGAAATCTGCTGCAGCAAAGTGTCGAGAGGGGTATTCCCGGCGCTGTCCTGCAAGCAGGGCGACGCGCCGTGCCCGAGCAGCAGGAGCAAGCACTCGGGTCGCACCAGCTCGCAGGCCACGTGCAAGGCCGTCTTGCCGCCCTCCACGCGGCTGCAGCCCCGGCGGTCCAGGTGGCCGGCTCTGTCGCTCGGCGGGAAGGCTTGGAGGGCCTTGAGGATTCGGAAGAGGATGCGGACCCGGTCGTAGCGGACGGCCATGGCCAGGTGCGGGGCCGAGGACTGGCAGCAGCTGAAGCTTTGGCTGGGCACGGCCAGGGCGCTCTGGGGGAACTTAGTCAGCAGGTGCCGGGCGTAGGGCTGGTGGTCGTGCACCAGGGCGTAGAGCAGGGCCTCCGAGGGCGAGTACACGCTCACCTTGCCCCCGTCCTCCCAGTGGAAGACCTCCATGGTCCGCATGTCCTCCAGGAACCAGACGGGCAGCAGGTCCCTCACCGCCTGGTAGAAGGCGAAGGAGGATTTCTTGCACTGCTTCTGGGACTGGGCCCCGCGGCCGCCGACCCACCGGACGCTCCAGGGCATGGCGGGCTCCGCCGGGGGCTGCCTCCCACTTCGGCGCACAGAGGCCGCATCGGGCCCGGACCTGCGGGAGCGGGAAGGGCGGTCAGTACCGTGCGGCCGGGGCTCGCCCGCCGGCCTGCCCGACCCTCCGGCCGCCGGCCCGGGGCGGGGAGCCGCGGCGGCCCCGCCGCACCGAACAACACCCCCGGTGCAGGGGACACCCCTACGCCGGTGCGCGGGAACCGCCTCCCCCCGGTGCAGGGGACGCCCACGTCCCCGGCGCAGGGGACCCGCTCTCCCCCCACCCGGTGCCCGGGACGCCCATATCGCCGGTGCCTGGGAACGGCCTCCGCTCGGTGCGCAGGACGTCCGTATCCCGGGGCACGGGAACGCCTCCGCCCCCCCCTCCCCGCTCCCGGGTCGCCGCCGCCCGGCGCTCACCTCTCCGCCGTCCCCGCGGTGCCGCCGGCCGCTGCCCGTGGCCGCCGCAGCGGAGGGGCGGGGGGGGGCGGGAGCGCGGCGCGCCGCCGCGGGGCCCTTTTATCCCCACCCCCCGCCCCGGGCGGTGAAGGTCGGTCAGGACCGGGGAACTGTCCAGCCGCCGCCGATTGGCGGCCGCCCCGGCTCCCCCGGGCGCCTATTGGCTGCGCCGGGAGGACGGGGCCCTGCACCATCGCGTGCGTCACGGGAGGCAAAGTTCCAAGAAACTTGGCTGCCGCCTCGGAGTCCCGGCGGGGGCGGGGCGGGGACTGACGGGGCGGGGGGGGGGGGTATGGGGTCCCGGGGGTGAGGGGGGCCTGGGAGCGTGGGATCCAGCGGCTAGAGGGGCACGGGGGCCGGGGGGCACGGGGGCCTGGAGTCCGGGGTGCGGGGGGACCCTGGGGATAGGGGGGGGGGTGTGGGGTGCAGACAGCATGGGGTCCCTGGGGATATGGGGGTGTGTGGGGTGTGGGGTGCAGACAGCACCGGGGTCCCTGGGGATATGGGGATCTGGAGGTCTGGGGTGCAGACAGCACAGGGTCCCTGGGGATATGGGCTCCTGGGGTGCAGACAGCACAGAGACCCTGGGGATATGGGCTCCTGGGGGATATGGGGTGCAGACAGCACGGGGTCTGTGGGGATACAGGGTCCTGAGTCTATGAGGTCCAGGGCACACAGGGACGCGGACGCGTGGGGGCATGGCGGCTGGGCCACAGGGAGACCTGTGCGCAGGGGCTTTGGGACACCCAGGCTCCTGGGCGTCGGAGGGGGCAGACGCGCAGTGCCCTGCGTGCAGGGGGTCCCGGGCAGGCGGTGTCACACCTCCCTGCCCGCCCTGGCAGGGCCCAGCCGGACCCACGCCAGTTCTCGGCTCACCCCCTGCCCGCGGCCGGCGGCGGCTCTGGCTGGAGGCTGGCGCTGGCCTTCAGCCGGCGCCGGCTGTGGGCTCCCACGTGTGTGCGCACACGTGCTCGCTGCAAAACTCGTGGCTCTCGCTTGTCTCCCAGATAGTGACATTTGCCTGCAGCCCTTCCCGCTGACAGTCACCCAACAGGTTTTGGCTACAGAGGAGCAAGGAGAGGGTCGTGGCGTGGGGTGAGCCCGGCACTGCGGGCAGCCCTGCACCAGGGGCTCCCCCCGGGGTGCCTGCAGTCCCTTGGCCCTAAAATGCACCTGTACAGGTAACGGCCACGCGCTGGTAAAGCAAGTGCTGTCGTTATTGAGATCTCCTCTCTCATAAGGCCTCCTTACTGACAGCAAATCTTGGGATCTGCTCCATCCTTACCCCCCCCCAAGGCGAGTTCAGAGCATTTCCCTCTTTCACACTGTGTGTTTGCCCCCCAGCATCTCCCCCTCTTGCAGCCATCGCTCTCTCAATCAGGAAGGCGCAATCAGACTCTCCGCAGGCGGGCGATGCCGGTCGCTGTCAGGTTCATGGCGAACACCTCTGGTTTCTCCGTCCTTGCGGTTCCCCAGCATTCTCCTCCCCAGTGTGGGAGCACAGCTGCTGCCGACCGCTGCTGGAACAGGCGACGCTTTCCACGTGTCCCAGCACGACGTGGGGGACGGCACGCACCGGGGGGGCTCGCCAGGCGTCTGCTGAAATGCCCCCCTTCCTTGCAGCCCTCCCTGTGAAGCTGCCCGGGCGGCAGGGAGGGAGCCGGCAGCATGCTGCCAGCCCTCCCCTTGACCCCGATGAGAACGGAGCTGGCGAGGAACAACCGCTGCCTTTGTCACGCCTCTTCTGAACCGCCATTCAGCCAGGGAAACAATGCTCAAACTGTGCTCGGTTCGCTTTGTAACTTCTTCCCTGCCACGCGATGCTCACACCAAAACCCGGGGGTCCGTGCGAGGGTATGTGGGCAGGTGGGTGAGCCGGGCAGGACGCTGCACGCCACTGTCACACTCAGAAACTCTTGGTGACCGCATCTGAGGGAAGAGAAATCAGGGTAACATGTGCTGAGCTGCACTGCCGGTGAGAATTACGTCCAGCATTTGTCAATGCGATTCGTCATCTGAGGATCCCCGCGGATCCACCACAGTTCCTGGCGTCTCGGATGTCAGCCGCGGCACGGAAAATCCTCTTTCATCCCTCGTGTCCGATTCCGGATGAAAACTCATTAAAGGCAGCCACTTCCACCACTCCCTGCTATCGCTGGGGCACTCGCCTGTCAGCCGCATCCTATTACTGCAGGCATGGGATAATTTGTACCAAAGCGCAGGATCAAAAGAAATGGTTTAAAAATAGCTAATTCTATAGCCCTTCCTTTGTGTCCGGTGCAGCCCCACCCGCCCGTGCCTCGGTGCCTGTCGCTGATGGCAGCGGTACCTGCTGCATCTCTGCGTGCCACCTGCTCCGGGAGATGGCCCTGCCTGACTACAAATCCCAAATTCTTTCCCTGCCATCACCGGGACATTGCCATCAATTTGGATGTCCAGCATGGTGATGAGCCAGGTTGCCCAGCCCTTTCCACTCATCTTCCACACATGCCCAGGCAAGGCGAGTGGTGTCAGAGCCCAAAGGCAGGCCATTAGTGTAGTCACAAAGCCAAATTGGATTTTGTGTAGGAAATTCATGTCTCTGGCGTGGAAGCAGGACTGTTTTTCTCAGGCCAAGCTCTCCTATGGAGGTGGGGGGACCAGCTACAACCATAGGGTGCTTCGGTACCCAGCACTGGATTAAAAATAGGCCAGAGTGTGCTGAGTGCTTGCGGCCTCGCAGCCGGTGGGTAACCCAGAGGCTGGCCCCTGTCTGCAAAATGTATCTGTCACATGCATTCGAAGCAGGAGCCTGCCTGTAGGAAAGGCAGCCTGTTTGTGGGTTGCACTGGAGAAAAAATATTGCATTTGCCCCCCGAATTGTTTATAGCATGCCCAGCTCTAGTGACAAAACGCAACAGCCCAGAAAGGTTTTAATTTTGTGATACCTATTTTACGTGCAGACCCACGGACATGACTTGTTTGTTTGCAGTCCAGACTGCTTTTAATCACTTTGAATTAAGTAACTGATCTTATTACTGATCCGACTATGAGAGGGCTTATCACAGGTTCCTTGGCACATGACGAAGATTAATCCATTGGTGCGACCATGTCTGAGTAATGTGACGTGTCCTCTCAGAGCTATTTTTTTCTTCACTCTCCTCCAGGACCTTGATCCTTTGGTTTCTCCAGCCAGTGACCAAGTAAAACCCGCTTAATGCTACCGAAACCCAGACACGTAATGGGACAAAGGGAAAAGCTCTGCCATTTCTTGTGGCAGGCATAATTTGTTTCCTGAGGTTTTCATTAAATTGAGGGCAGGATCATATTGACTTAATGGACACGATCGTGGGTGTAATTAAAAGCAATCTGAAAGTAGGCAGTATCAGTGAGCACACTGAACATAGTTAATGTTTAGTGCTGGTTTTGAGCATGAGATGGAAGATGGGCAAAGAGTGCATCGCTCATTTTTGAAAAGGCTGAAAGATAGGGGTTTTACTCCGGCCCTTGCAAGGATTTTGGGCGCGGGTTTGACTCTGAACATTTACCAGTCTCCTCTCTCGAAAGCAGGCTCAGGACCAAAGGTCAGCAGAGTTCGGACAACAGCCCCAGACCCGTGGTGGGCTGGAGCAGCAGAGCTGCTGCTTTGCTTTAAGCCTCTGGCTCTGGGGTCCTCGTCAGCGGGTTGGATAGAAATGCCTAATGTCCCATTTAGCTAAAATTAAACATCTTCAGAGAGAAGTAATGATCGAGGAGAGTCAGGGGTTTGCAGTAGGGGTGCTGGGCTGGACTATAGATGCTGAATGTTGCCCTCCCACCGCGGGTACCTCACTGACCTCCAGTTTAATCTCGCTGTGCCACCCGCATCCCATCGGCAGAACGGGTGCAGTAACGCCGCTTCGACCACCTTGTTTTAGCCGGTGAGCTCATTAGGTCATATTGGTTTGGTCCTTGGGGTCCTGGCTCTGCGTGGGGACCCCTCTGCTCTGTGGTGCTAGACGGGGGACAGAGGCTGGTCATGCGGTGCTGGCCTTGGGGAGACAAGAAGGCAGAGCTGCTGGCGGTCACTAGACAGGACTTACCTCCTTTGGCGAGGACTTGCCAGGCGAAGAGGCCGATGGTGGCCCCAGGCACCTCTCTTTAGCTGTGATGAATAGTAGCTGTTGCTGACACCTCGTGGAAGCCTTAGATAAACAGTTTCTCCAGAAACTTTTCTGTTTCCTTTCCTCTGCTGGTGCTGGTTCCTCACTTGAGGAGCTCACCCTTTATTTCTATTATCTCCAGACTACCCAGCCGGGAAGCAGGCAGCAGAGCCCTTGGCTGCCTGCAGGACCAGGGATGGGAGGGCAGCTGAGGAAGGCTGCCCGGGGACTGTCCTTTCCCTCCCCGAGGAGGAGGAGGATGCGTCTCCTGCCTGCCTGGTGGTGAGGGCAACTCACCATGGATGCCTGTTGCACATCAGATGCGGAGGGGACAGCACCCCCCTCCTACACCCACCGCTGAGTCTGTAACGTCCATCGCGTCCACGCCTTTCGTGTGCCTGTTTTGCCCATCTCCATTTTTCAGGGGGGCATATTGGCAAGTGGCTGTTACAAATCACTCTGTCCTTTCATTTCAGAATCTCAAATCGCTTTGGAAAAAAGGCACAGAAATTTTCCTGGGAAATGGGAAAATATTTTCATTTCAGAAACAAGACCGCTGAAGATGCCCCAGAGAGTCAGCGGTGATCTGGGTTGGAGCATTGCTCCTGGCTCCCTTGCTGAGACCATCGGACAGCATCGCTCCATCCAGGGGAGGAGTTGTGGCCTTGCACCCTGTTCTCACCGCTCACCCCTGCTCTGCCTCGCTCAGCACCCACCTCTTCTTCCTCCTCAGTCTTCCTTTGTATTACAGTCACTCTCTACTTGCCTGACTTTGTATGAGTCATGATTTTACATGGAGCCTGAGCTGCCCATAACCCTGGCTGCTTTGCTTCCTCTGCTGCGTTACAGGGTCAGCTCCATCCTGACCCACAGCGTGAAAGAAAAGCTGCTTTGGAAACAGCAAAATGAACAAGCCTTCTCTTGTTACTCTTGTTTCCTGGCTGCTGCTGAGTGAATGTGACACCCGTCCAAAACTCCGCATCCCAAATGACGCTTGGGGACCCAAGTGAAGCTCTGAAATGCTTCGTTTTAGAAAGGAAATCCCTCTGCTGGCTGTGGAGGAAGCACGTAACATGAGGGTTGACTACTGCCGAACGTCAGTGCCGGCTGGTGGGAGGCTGAATAAATGGCTCAACTGGCGTCATGGATCTGTTGAGGTTGTCAGTGTCCACTGGTGGGATAACCCAATTTTTAGGCTTTGAATCTTATTTTTTAGCCTGGTTCCTTGACAGAGAGCGCAGAAAAGTGTTCTGGCAGAAGTGAGGTGGGCAGTGAGGTGATAAGGTCCTTCAGCTGTAGGCATCTCACAAGCCCTCAGGGATGATCACAGGTTACCATCAGTGTCCTGGCTAGGTTTGTGGGCCACCCGTCATTAAGCCTTGATTTTGGCACCTGTAATAAATGAGCCTCGTTCAGCCTTTTGGAAATCTAGGGAAACTCCCAGAGCTGCAGCAGGGATTAAATTTGATCTAGTATGTTACAGTGGGAAGCTGAAAAGTGTACTTGGCCCTTAAAAGACAAAAAAGTACCTTTGGGTGAGCCTTTCTGTTTCGTAAGCAAGCGGATGAGAGGGGTCAGAGAGATCGTGGCGCCTGTGGATGATTTTGGCCTTCAGCTTGATGTTGGTTGTTAAAAATATTTTCCCAGATGTATTAATACGACCAGACTGGATTGCATCTGAGCTGAACATTGTGAGCCTAAGGCAGGACATAAATATAGAAGCAAAACAGCCTGACATAAGAGTCATCTGTCCTCTTCTGCACAAGAAGTGAAGGGGAAAGAGAGGGAACTTACTTCGTTGCAATTTTTAGACACTCCCAGGCATTAGCCTGAGCCTCAGAGAGTGCCTGCACCGGTGTCCTGGGGCACAGAAGACCCCACGTATCCCTCACTCAGCTCCTAGCGTGCTGTGCCACAGGACTGTGCACTCAGCACATTTTTAACCCGGGGTTAGATTTGCCTAGACAAGATCTGCAATTGGGAATGACTATTTGTTTGATGTGTTTGCCTAACAGGATTACCCTTATCATAATGATATAGCAACCTGGCCTTGGCAGAGCAAACCTCAGGGGCTTGAGGGGTCAAACCCTCGCCTCCCTTGCCCCAGATACGCACAGCGTAGCTTGTCTCTTATCATGCAATATCTAGCCAGTGCTTTGGTTGGCATTCAGTGGTCCGCTTTTGGAAAGAGTAATTGTGCCATGTACTGCTGCCTGCTGACATCACGCTTGGCATTTCTGTCTCCACACCTGAAAGAAAAAAGATAAATCAATAATATTCAAAGGTTAGAAAAATGATGCAGTGTTTTACAATTAGAGAATGGGTTGCCTTCCCTGTTGGGAATTGCTCTGAGCAGGCGCCTGATTTAATTCAGTGTGAGTTGGTTGCCCTCTGGCTCTCTAAGAGTAGGTAATGAACCAATGAGTTGTCTGCTTTTTGTACTGTATATTGTGAATGTGCCTAAAATCATTACAAAAGCACCTGCTTGTCTATAAAAGTGTATCTGTGATTATTAAAGTTTGTGGACTTAAAAGACTTGAGGAATATGTAGGATGAAAGACCCGTTTTCCTGCAGATAAGTAGGATAAAGGCATTGCTAAAGCAGAGTCTGACTGCACTGATGATCGGCACCTAGGCTTGTCCACTCCAGTTTCTGGCCAGGGTGGGGGCACCTCCTTGCTCCCCAGCGGTGTCATTTTAACCCAGCACTTCTCAGGCCAGCTGACATGAGCCTGGCCTTACCAGCTCCCCCGGCTATTTGTGGAAGCAGAACTTGCCGCTCGCTATTTGCCTGTTCCAAACCAAGCAGGATCCTCTATTTATAATGTGCTATAATTGGCTTGAATGAAACCTGTGGTTCTCTGGGCTTTAGGGCTCCAGGACTGCTGGTGCAGCAGCACCCTAATTCCCAGGAATGCTCCTGGGGATGCTGAGATGCTCTGCATAAAGCCGAGGGATGCGTAGGTACCTAGTGTGAGCCGTATGTTCACAGGCTCTTGGTTTCTGGAGCAGGCTGTACTTGTCAGGGCTGTGTAGATCCCCTTCTCTGAATGAGGTTTGGGGGGACAGGGCCTCTTCGGAGCAAGGCAGAGAGACATCTTCCCTCTGCAGCAGCATCACCGTGGAGATGCTCAGGTTACCCTAACCATCCCGTTTTTCCCCCCTCAAGGCATTTAGAGCTGGGATGTGAGACGGTCAGAAATGACCTATTCAACCATCGGGCCTCAACAATTTGAGTTCACCTGTGATTGGTGTATATTTAATTTTGGTGGCGTGTGTGGCTGTTCACACCCCGCTGTTCAGAGCGGAACTGTTCTGACCTCATAGCTCATTGCAGGACAAACTCCTCCTAGCTAAGACAAAGCAAAGCAGCCACCTCACTTTTCTTTAGAAGGAGGTGCATATAGTATAATGCTTACCCAAGGGTTATATTTGATCTGGTTTTGCTGTAATAAATCCCTCTGCCATTTGAATCATCAAACACGATAGAGATAAGGCCAAGCAGAAAGATTAAAAAAAAAAAATTGGCTAATGCTTTGCATGTCTTTGAGGACTTATTTTTATTCCCATTTGTTCGTTCTCTCCACTCTTGGCTGCTGCTGGGTCTGTTGAAATAACAAACAGGGATGAGGAAAGAGGGCAGCTCTGTCATGAGCTTCCTTCGGTGGGAAGCGGCTGCGTTACAGCAGTTAACTCCAACGGCAACTGCAGCCTCAATAGGCAGCTGTTCATCTGTCGCATACATCCCAATAGGAAACCTGGTTTATTTTCTGAAAAAGATTGTATTATCAGGCAAAACCCTTTTTGCTGCAAAGTGCTGTTTAGAAAGAGGCTGTCTTTCTCTTTCGCTTTGTAAAAAATAGTCAGAAGTCTTCCAGTGCTGCCTAAAGGTGCTCTGCTGCCAAGAAAACCTCCCAGGTCTGGTGATGAGGCCTCTGTAATATTTCTGGTTTCTCTGTAATTATTTTCTAACGAAATTTTCAAGTACAAGTACAATCAGGAGGTTAGACCATAGCGAGTTCGCAGTAGCGTTTTTCAGTTTGCTTTTTCTTTTTCTAAAACAGTAGCTATCCCTTATGTAGAGCAGTAAGATAATTTTGTGCATACAAAGGCGCCTAAAATCAGGGCGGCAATGCTTTTTACCTGCCAGATTTGGCACTGGCATCATTTTATGCAATTCTCCATTTGGAAGCATTGCTTTTGCATTGAAATTATTGTGACTACCTGATCAGATTTGTCCATTAGTATGTCTCTTCATGGCTTATTAAGTGGCTGAGGGATTAGGGTGCAGCTCCCCTTGCCAGGATTTCCCTCTGCTCCTGCACATGCAATTTAGGAAAATGGGAGGGCTGATGTTTCCAAGGTGTTGCCGGTATTTTGTGATGCCTCCAGCCCAGAAAACAGAAATTATAAAGGGCTAAAAAGGTCATGTAAAGTAACAGGGAGATGAGATGCATGACAAAAACAAGCCAGGTATAAATAGTGAGGCTGGTATAAATAGCGAGGCTGAGAAACACCCGAGCCCAGCTGCTAAGCATGGCAGAAAGGTCGGCTCGCTCCCTGAGCGGTGCAGGGGCCCTGGCAGTCTGCTTCCCTTTGGCTCTGCTCCCTGGACCTCTCCTGTAGCCCTGCTGGGACACCAGCACAGGGATGGGCTCGCTGTCACCTTCCATCTCGGCAGCGGGGCTGGAGCAGCAGCCACCGTTGACATGAAGAGCGTGTTTGGAGCACACACACTTTTTTTATTGCAGAAAGGGGTGAAGCACACTTGGACAAGGTCTGGGGCTCCTTCAGATGTTTTCCCAGTGCTGCTGGGGCCGCGGGGCATGGCATGCCACGGAGGCTGGGCAGGGCCGGTGCCCATGCCGGCCACGCAGCCCGTCTGCGTACCCCGCACACGCCAACGTGGTCCGTCGCAGCCGAGGGTTGTTTGATGGGCTCTTGGGAGCGCTGCCGTTTGGCAGCTCACCCGGAGCTGGGTATGGCAGCATCTCCTGGAGCGCCTGACAATGCGGGTGGGAATTTCACTTCAATAAAATGGGAATTCTTACTAAATCCAGTAGGAAGGCAGGTAACACAAGCAGGAAGAATGGTCTATGCATAGTGAGTCACAGCTCCAGGGGCTGGAAATGTGAATAATGAAACTTTCCAGAGCTTTATAGCTCATGCTAAGAGATGTTGCAGGAGACAGACAAAATACTCAGGCACCCCTCTTCACATCTCTGCTTTGTTGCTGCCAGCCTTTAGCCCCACTCTTCTACCCCCAAACCAGGGATGACAGAATAAGAATTGCCTGTGTCCCAGTTTGCAGCCAGGTGTTTCAGCTTAAACTACTGAGGAAAGTGGGTCTGGGCTAATACATCAATATAGTGTGGTAAAGGGATGTAGATCTTGGAATAATGGCTGTGCTTGGGGGAAGTAATGCTGTTGGGTTGGGTTTTTTAAAATGATGTCAGCATTTGAGATCCCTTATACCTGTGATTGGCTTTAGACCGCAAGAAACATGAAATTTCATATCAGTTTACCTTGGAAATCTTGCTGCTGTCTTTGAGCCACAAGTACTCCTGGAGACAGGCTGCTCTTGCAATTCATGTGTTCTGTGAAGCAGAAAGAAAAACATTTTGGCGA
Source organism: Buteo buteo (assembly GCF_964188355.1). Taxonomy (NCBI): domain Eukaryota; kingdom Metazoa; phylum Chordata; class Aves; order Accipitriformes; family Accipitridae; genus Buteo; species Buteo buteo. The sequence continues at coordinate 12,814,457 of NC_134176.1, read as the reverse complement.
GGGTTCAGGCACTTTTCTCTGTTGTCCTGGTGATAAGTGCCTGATAAGAGTTCAAGGTCTTTGCTTGCTCGTAGAGAATAAAAGCAGCTTTTCTTAAGTTGCTGCTGGCATCCCTGAGCTCCTGGAGGGTACTGGTTTGTTGTTCCCAGTGTCTGGGCTGTTCTTGGTGAGTAAGACAAGGTTGTGCTGTGTGGGTTGTAATTTGTCCTACATCAGAGATGAGCTTCCAGGTTTTCAGTCTCCGGCATGCTGCAGTGACTATGCCATGGCAAGCATTTGGGTGAGCTGGATGCTCCCTCTGAGGGGCTGGGGCTTCATGGAAGGAACGTGGGATGGTGGCACAAGCCTGCTGCAGCTGGTAGCTGGCTGCAGAGGTCCCGGGAAGCAAGCCAGGGCTGGCTGCTGTTTTAGAACCATCACTAGGTTTCAGAGTTGACAGCCTAGGGAGATGTAAAGGCAAGGCAAGCCTTCCTGGTGCTGCTACTTCCAGCTTTTTGTCACCTCGGGAAGATGAGACTGGTTCTCTGATGCTTGGTTTGTGCTCTCAAAGACTAAGTGTGTCTGAGGACTGGATTTTTTTAGGAGGAGCGTAAGGATGGTAGTGTGGGGAGACGTGAGGCAAGTTCAGAGCAGCGAGATGTGACGTTCAGGCTTGCTGTCTGGGCTCCAGTGGGCTGAACCAGATGCCAGGAGCTGAACTCAGGTCACCTGCAGTGGGAGGATGGAGCTGCATCCACTCTGCTCTGCTGCCTACCAGCCCTTGCTCTCACGGGGCTTCCCCAGCTCCATCTGCCTGACGCTGTGGGTAACTTCCCAAAGCTGGAGCCTCAACTGCTTTCGTTTTTGCAAAGACCTGTTAGTCATTTCCCACTTTTAAACAAACATTTCAGAGGCACTGGAGAAGCTGAGCCACCAAAAGGACAAAGCTCTGTTGCTTTTAAAGTAGCTCATTCATCAGTGAGTTTTATTGTGCAACAGCTCAGCCACTGATGAGTTGAAACCACCCTCTGCTCGTTCTACCGGGAACAGGAAAACGTGCTTCTTGTGTGGGCTGGTTTTTCAATCTTCAGTTAGACTTCCGCTTTAAAAGTGTTGTAGATGAGTTGGCTTTGTTGTGAGTTTTTTTAATATTTTTTTTTTACAATTAAAAAAGAAAAATCTTTTATTTTTTCATATTTTTTTTAAATTTATTCTTCCCCTTTCTTTTGCAGTGAGGCCTGGGTTTGTCTCATTGCTTTTCTGCGGATGATCCCATGCTGTCTTGAGACCTTCCCTTCTTCCTTACATCCAGAGGTCTCCCTGGGTTTCTCTGAGGACACTTGCATTGGTTGGGCAATGGGGATCTGAGGCATGGTTGTTCCTGCAAACTAAAGGCAAACAATTCAAATCAATCCTTGAAAAGGAGGAATCTTCTCACCCATGTTTAACTGCTCTCTGTCTTCGGCACTTTTTTAACCTTCCTTTCTACTTGTGTGACCTGCCCGTAGGTGTGGGCTCACGCATTCCTCCTGCTAACCTGGGCAGGGCATCGGGCGCCTGGCGCGCGGTTCCACGCTGACATGCTTCTTGAAAATCCGATGTGACTGAGGGCACGCACAGCTTGGGGGTGAGTTATTGCCAGCTCTCCTGGAGCATTACCGAGCAGTGCTGGAAGTGGCCCTGGGGAACAGCACTCTTGCAAACGATCAGCCAGCCCCTTCCTCAAAGAGCCCCTCGGAATAAAAAGTTTGTAGGGCTTAAAGGGGAAAATTGCTTCACCAAAAAAATCCCAGAGAGCACCAAGTATTCAAAAAACAGTGGGAAATGTTTAAATCAAATTTTTAACAGCATATTGGCCACTTTAGTTAAGAGATTTATTCTTGACTCATTAAAAAAGAGCCCAACTTAATTATTGACCTAAATGCTGCCTCATGAGCGGCAGAGGCTGCAAGCCTGAGGCAGGCAGAGCCGAGAGCTGCGGGGCTGAGTTTTGCTCTGAGATCTCCATCAGTGAATAGATGCTCAGTGTCACGCTGTCCTGCCTTAGCTCCTCATCCCGGGAGGTGTGTGCTGCATCCCCAGGCCGGCCCTGAGGGATGCGGGGCCTCTGAGGGCTGCCCAGAGCAGCAGCTCGGGACCTGCCTCAGCATTTAGTTTAACTCCCACCGAAGGGGCTGGGGTTCACTTCAAAGCTCAGCGTGTGCCAGGTGGTCTCTCAGCTGGGACACCTACTTGACTGCTGGTGTGAAGAGTGTGTTGCTCTGCTACGTAAGCCTTTCAGGTTCCCTCCGATTTACTGTACTTCGGTAGGAGCTGGAAAATAACATTTTCTGCTGGACCTCCCCCTCTGCAGCAAGGGCCTGGCTCTGTGCCCATGAGGCAGATTCAAGTGTTCAATTTGGGTATCTCCAGTGACATTGGTCAGGCACAAAAACCATGCGATCCAAGAGAAGCAAAATAATAATTTTAGCTACCTTACCCCAAATATCAGTCTCTCTCTGTCTTTTTTTTTTTTTTTTTTAAATGATTTTATTTTTATTTTTAGGGCTCTTTTTCCTAAGCTGCTTAACACTAGGAAAACCAGAAGCTTGTTGTCATTAAATTGGGACCACGGCACAAATGGCCAGGGCTCCTGCCACCGGACCGAAGCGGACCTGTGGTGCTTCTTCCAACCTGCCTTGCCGCAGCAGTGAGTGGATCAGCAGCCAAAGGTTACCCCCTGCAGTACATCTAAAGCTACTGCACGTATAACACGAGCTGGATCTCATTTATTGATGTCGATTTGCATGTTGAAAAAAAAAAAGGGAAGTAGAAAAAAAAGCAGCTTGCTCCTCTAAACTCCAGAGTCAATTCTACCGACCTCAGTAAAAGTGGATGGGGTTGTCAATGGCATGAAAGAATCAGCAATTATTGGCACTGTTCTTCTTTGTGGGACCCAACTGGGAGTTTCTCTGGGAGATACGTTAAGCCAAGGATCATGGTATAATAACTAGATCCACAGGTCAGCTCCAGATGTAGTTTTGACCAGGCATGAACAAAAAAGGGGCTAAAAGTTTATGTAGTTCAAGGGACAACTGAAAAAATTCACGGGGAAACATGCTGAGGGACACTAAGGCTACACTGCAGCCGTTTGAATTGCCTAAGAATCAAACTGTTGGAGATAGTGGGTTTTTTGGGGGGAAACACTTTTGTTGATTCTCTGTTCTTGTAGTACCCCCTCCTCTGGGGAAACCTGGGACTGACAGACCTTCGAATGGTCCAGCCCCATGGCTCTTGTTCTCTCATAGGCATCTGTGCCAGCGCTTCCCAAAGCAGTTGGGGCTTGCTGTTGCTGCACGCTCTTGCCAAATTTAGGCAAATGTAGCTGAATGTATTACACAGAGGTCACAGCTAAAATGTCCTTTCCAGCGTTACCTGGTTAGGTCCTTTTCCAAATGAAAATTGAGCTCCTGAAGAACGTGCTGGCCTTGTACCTCACCTGTGCTGAGGTCTGTCCACCTGTGCATCACCTACACCAAGGTCTGCCCATGCTTCAGAGGCATCTACCCCAGTCTATTGACCGGTCCCATTTTAGGGATGCAGTGGGGCTTGGCCAGCAGTTGGCAGGGGCTCGTAAAGCGGTTGGGGCGTTTTGTCCCCCTCTAGCATGCACATACAGACTCCTTGAGCTCTTAGCTGGCTGCTGGCACAGCCCTCAGCATGGCACAGCCTGTGTTTTCTCATGTGAAATTCAATAAATTCAGCATTTTCAGGACCTTTGCATAATCAGGGTTTTCAATCTTCTCCTTCATTGCCTTCTAATACACCCTCCTAACAATTAACTCTGTGTGTTGGGAGAACGCCAAATGCAGGGTAAAAGACTTCGTTTTTCTTTCCCATAATTAAATGTCGTGTTTGCTGCTGTCTCTCCCACTCGATTAAGTGTCCGTGTATGGTCTAAAATGCTCTTTGGTGAATTAGCATAAGGTCTGTCAGGATTCGACCAATATTCTCCTTCCCACTGCATCTGTGCAGCTCACAAAGAGCAGCGTTGACTGGCAGCGGGGGCCTGGAAATGGGCTGTTCCCCCGGCCTTTTGCGGGGGGAACGGGGTCAGGCTGGGGGGAGCACTGCGAGGCTGTGTGCCCACCTCCCTTCGCCCCCTGCCCAAAGCAGCCATGCCTGGAGATGGAGCCTGCGACCCTCCACGTGGCGTCGTGGCTGCGCCTGGCTCGCTCCTGCAGGAAACTTCTTGGATGGTAGAGGAAACAGGTTTTTACTGCAATTCCGTAAAAACCACTTGCAAAACCTCTCCTGGGTCTCCATCCATGCTGCAGGCTAATTGGGGCAGCCAGCTGATAAAATAATCTTTTTTTAATTACATCTAAAGACATGTTGGAGACACACTCCCCAAGCCAGACTCGGGCAACATCTAAAGCACTGCAAGTGATGGCAAAAAAATATAGTAGGGTGTCACCGATGAACAGATCTGTGAGTTATAGGCTGTGAGGTGCCGCAGGTATAGTAACTTTCTACCAGTTTGGGATGAGCTGGAAGTGAGATAATGGCTGGGGTCCTCAGCACAAGACGAGCAGTGTGGTAACCCCAGCTGGCAGTCCTGTCCTGGGGAACGGCTCATCCCTGCTTGGGGTGTTTCCCCAAAAAGCATTCCCTGGAGCTAGTGCCCCTGTTGCCACATCTCCCAGGGCTGCTCTGTGCCACCAAACTCCAGATAGAGGGTGCTGGTATGTACCTGGGCGGTATGACTTTTCAAAGAGGCAGCATACTTCTGCTCAACTTTTTGGCACAGCCCCAGCTCCTGCCGGGGGTCTGTCCCCGTCTCCATTACATCCTGCAGTGCCCAGCCCTGCTCTTTAGCCTCCAAAATGTTCCTGGAGCCTTCTTCCCCCCCCGTGCTCATTCAATTGCTCGATTCTTTAATTTTCATAATTCTTCAACTTCTGTTTCATTACCAAGTTCAGAAGTAGTCTTTCCGATATGGGAGGATGGGTAATTATAAGTTGGGAGAAGACTTTGTGGTGAGGGGAACAGAGCTGGCAGAGAAACCCGGGATGTGGGTGCGAGTGCCAAGCCCTCCTTGCCTGGATGGACCTCCGCTCCCTGAGGATGGACCTTGCTGGGTGGGATCTCCGACCACCGCTATTTCCCCACCTCCTCCCGCACCCCTCTCTATGTCCTTCGGATAAACAGCCGCAAAAAGGGAGCCTTTGTTTCCAGCAGCGTTGGGGGAATGGCTCATGGTGGTACAGATAACCCTGCCTGCAAACCAGCAGAGAGGCTGCAGTACAACCGGGAGGGTACACAATGAATTATTCACCAGCTGTTTCCTCTCCTTTCAAGACGTTTGCTGTAAAACCAGGGGCCAGAAGTGGTGCATGTGAGCTGTGTAATCAACCACACAGAAGGAGTTTGAGCTTTTGGCTCGCTGGGTACTCAGTCCATCCCGGTCACGGAGACCTGGTTTGTGCAAATCTGTGTCTGGACCTCCACGGTGTTTGACTGTGGGTGGCCCATAAATGTGTTTTCTTTGCTTTCTGGATGCCTGCTGAAGACCTGAAAATCTGATTTACAGAAGCGCCAGGTGCCTGCAGCTTCGACAGACATTATTAGGAGCGATGCTTTAAACATACAGAGAGAGTCACGGTGCCACGCACCCCGATGACTCAGGTCTTGGGGCTTTCTGCTTGGGCCCCTGCAATAAATGGCTGTTTGAAACCTCTCCTTTGTGTGCCCCAGTCCCAAAGGTGGGGATAGCGACAGCCCTCCACTCCTCGGGCTGCAGTTAAAGTAGATGCTCTCACGTCGGTGAAGCGCTGCATTGGTGAGACGCTCCAGAGAAAAGCCCATGAGGAGAAAAGACAGGTCTCCATGCCTGTGTCCAGCACTGAGAAAAAATGATGCTGAGCAAGTACTGCTCAGTCTTAGGGCTCTGTGTGTGGTTTTATTTCTACCTCTGGCTGAAAACCATTGTCTAAGATGTGAATAAAAAGCATTGCTGGTTTTTTTTCCTTCAACCTAGCTATTCAAATGGCCATGAAAAATATGTCTGTTCTTTTCTTTTATAACCTCTTACAAGGTCTCAATTTTAGCCTCCACTCCCCAGACCCCATAAAATAAATGGGTAGAAACACCGTAAAAATGAACAAAATCCCCAAACATAGCTAGTTTGTATTCTGAGTGTCTTATTAAACGAATATTTTAAAAAAATCCCTCTCCTTACATAAATATGTGATCATTTACAAATCTGTAACTAATTTTAAGCTGTTTGAAACAGCCTTATAGCAGAATGACCTAGAAATAGAGCTTTACAATGAGGTGCCAGACAACCACACTAAAGAATGAGAACAGAGCAGATATGAGATACCTGTATTTTAAAATATTCAAAGAAGTTATGCCTAGAAAGCATACAAGTTTCGAAGAAAACAAAAAGGTGAAACTGTTAATTTTTTACATATATTTGGCTTTAAATAATAAGAATATTTTCCCCCTAGGTGTTCAGCACCCTGCCATACCCGGGAACCGAGCACTCAAACACCACCTTCCTCTCCAGCCTTTCACCTTCTAGCAGCGCGTACCCCAGCCAACACCTCCACCTTTCCAGAGCAACAGCAGAGACCTGAGAGAAGTTACTGGAAAAGGACGGTATCCTCTTGTATTGCCTCGTCTATTTACATAACAGCTATCTTGGAGCCGGAAAGCAAAGTCTTTTGTGCCTGCAGTTTCAAGGGAAACTCATGGCGAGGGGCGGGGAATAGAGGAGTGGACATAAAAACAAATGGACAAGCACATTGCATTTCTGTTCCTTGTGCTGAATAATGATGCACAGTGAGTTGAAAACCTGCCCTGTGCGGCCAAGTCCTACCTGATCCTCTGGCCCTGCTGGATGCGGGTGGTGAGAAGTGCTTCCCAGCCTCCCGGTTCGCATGCTGACAAGGTCTAGGCATGAAGTTGAGACTGGTCCAGCCATTCCCCAGCCCCGGTCAGGTCCTATTCCAAGGTAAGAAGAGCAAGGTTAGGTTTGGATCCTCCTTCGTCATTGCCCCCAGGGCAGGAGCATCCTTCACTAGTGCCCTCCTGCTCCCACGTATACCTTTGTCATTAAACCAGAGGGTGGCTCCAGGCTTTGCCTCAGTCCGTCTGGGAACAGAGGAAAAGGGAGCCTGTCTCCCAAGGGAAGGTGGAAACAGCTGAGCTGGCAAGCAGAAAATCCAGCCTTGTCCTGGCTGTGCCCAGGCTCCGGTACCCATTCCCTCTGCAAGGAAGTGCCTTCGAGAGGGGTTAAAATGTTGCTGCCCCTTTGGTGGAGACTGAGCTGGCCCCAAAGCAGGGCTGAGCTCGTGCTGCTGCTGCTGCTGGTGGGTGCATGATGGCAACCTACTTGATTACGTTCCCAGCAGTGGGTATAGCAACGTGTTGCCAGATGATGAGACCTCACACAGTCTTAAGGATGCTTTTAGATTTGTCTATTAATAACTCCCTATGTTTTCATTACTGGGAACATAAATATGTATCCCCAAATGCTCCTGATCATCACAGACCTCATCAGGCTGGGAGTTGATAAATTGGTGACTGATTTCAGTTCTGTCCAATGTAAAGTTTTGTGATTGATTGATCAGCGTGGCCGGAGCCCTCCTCGCCTCACTTCTATGCCAAAATTCTGGGTGCATATGCTCATTACAGTGACAGGCTGGGAACAAAGCTCAGGAGAAAAGCTGCAGGAGCTAGGCCAGTCCTGGATCAGGCTGGCATAACTTCAACTGATTTGAATGTGAATTAACGCCCATTTAGGCCAGGCCTGGAATTTGCCCCTGGCATGGGCTGGCTCTCTGCAGCTTCACTACGTGGGTCATTTGTGCCCCAAAATGCTGTTTGTGGAAAAAGAGCTGAGCAAAAGCAGATCATGGTGCCAGCCTGAGCTGTGATTTTGGCTATGAAAAATGTGACTAATATGAGCGAGTCTTTTCTCTTGTGATCTAACTTAGATTTTAACTTCTGTTAAAAATTAAAGTAGTTAATGAGTGCATACAAATGTGTGTGCATGGGATGCAAACACGTAAACTCCCACCCATGAACACACACTGTATATACTGGCTGATTCTAGTATAAGTGTTTCGTTTCTGGATTTAAAATTCCTCCAGATTTAGTACTTTGGAGTTAAGATTTTGTCACGCAGTACACAGGCCTGCCAAGATGCTCAGTGCGAATGTTGGATTTGATCTGGTTGCTGCCAGTTTCTTGGGTGATTTGGGATCTGGGCTTTGTCACGTAGTCCTGTCTCTGACCCCAAAAGTCTCTTCGGGCTCTGGACTACCTGAGCTGCTGGTTTTGGGGTACATGGGTATGGTGGTAGGGTCTCCCCAGACTGGAGGTTGGTATTTCCACTTCCCTCAAGGGTCACTTTGTAGTGTCTTGTAGCTGTTGGGTGATTAAATTAAAGTGTTCAACCTAGTGGCAACATAGGAGCGACATCAGCGACCCCACTGATGGGAACACGCGTGCACATGTGTGTGTAAGACCAAATACAGCGTAATGTCTAGCAAGAAGATATTTGCAAGATGACAAATTAGATCTGCTGAGACGAGAGCTGCCCCGGTCCCTCCACAGCTGGTGGGACCATGTCCCTGTGCCCAGCACTGACTCTCCATCCTCTGGTAACATGAAAATCACCAAGGGCCAGCTGCCGCCTCCCTGCCAGCTCAGCTTGGATCTGCCAGCTTCAAATATCACCCTGAGCCATTATCTGTTATAAATGCAGCTCTTCCTGGGATCAAAGAGAGCAACCACATCAAAAAAGACTTGTTCTCGCTGCTCGGGGCAGGACAGCCACCCCCGGGAGCGACAGAGGACGCAGCCATGCCCTGCTGAGGTCCAGAAGAAAATGGCACTTCTGGGCACTCTCTGGCTGCTTTTAAAAGTCTTAATAATTTTAAGGCCCACATTTGGGCTAAAGTAAAACAAATCACAATTTAGGGAGTCTGTATTCTAGTCACTCACGTGAGAATTATTTTAGGACAAAGAGCAGCAGCATTTGCAGTCTAGTGTGACACTCTTTGCAAGTATTAATTTGGTCTTGTTGCTGCGGGGACTTACTGGAGAAAGGAATGGCAAGAAGAGAAACAATGTAAACAAAGTGGAGAAGGAAACTGGAAAGCGAAGGTCTTGTCTCCCCTGGTGTGTTAGAACCAGAGTCCTGTCTGGAGATGGTCTTCACCAACGGTGGTGAAATGTCTTTGTCTAGATCTCCATGCCTGAGCACAGAAGGGGAGAGAAGAGCAGTTTTGGCCCCAGAAATGAAGAAATAGGAGGGTGAAATTATGCTTTCCTGCTGCAAAGTGTAGCAGCCACCTGGCCTCATGTGGAGTCACCCAAAAGCCTACTGCAGTGAAGAGCAAAATGTGGCCGTAGCAATCCAACCACTTATCGAGCTGGAGAGGGTCTGAAGCCAACTAATTTGGTAACAGCATGTTTTTGTAGTGTAATCCCGTGTTAGTCTTTAAAATGTTAAATCAGGAGTGAAATCAAGATTTTTCTCACTGCTGGATTTAGTTCAGGCTTTCCAAACGGGATAACACAGCTGAGTGCCACATTCATCGGAGTTGTTGTATTTCATCTCATTTGACTTCCTAGTTTGTCCTGAATAGCCGAGGACTTTCTAATAAAATAGTTTTGTGCTCTGGAGGCTGCTCAGAGCCGGTCATATTAAGGAACCCTGGATAATATTTCAGAGAGTGTCTCAGAAACGAGAAGATGTACCTCAAACCCGGGCTGCAAGCCCCGGGGCTGTTGAACGTCAGACTTCCTATTCTAGCACCGGTTTTCCCCAGCAGGACCCAAGCTATCGGTGAGATCACTGCATGGCTGGGCTCTGCTTTTAGGGGCCAAGAAACTCCCTTAAAGAACCAGTGCAAGTTGCAGGGCAGAATGTGCACTGTGCTGAACTGGGTGACACTGGTTTGGAGGCTACTGGTACACGGGGAACAGCGGGAGATGGCGTTTCCTAATATTTAGTCCCCACGTGCAAAGGCTGTCACAGGATGCATGACTCATACTTAATGGGCCTTCAACTGTTTCTGTTGATGTTGCTGTCTCAAACGGCCTGGGAAAGGCTGGTCAGGAGAGATCCCAAGGCGGGCAGTCCACGCACAGCCTCCTCTGCCACCGCTGCAGCAGGGCTGGAGGGTCAGCCACTCCGAGGGGGAGAGCAGGGGGCTCAGGGGCCACGTCCACCCTTGCCTGCCTCTGCCTGCCTTGGTCCAGGCGCCATCCCTTCCCCGAGGTGGGAGAAAGGCACGCGTGCGTTGGGAGAACTTTTCTGGGAATCCTTTGCCACTGGGGAAATCCCCCCAGCTTCCCGTCCCGCTCCTTGGGACAGGTCGGACGGAGGCGTCCTGTGTGCAGTGTGGTGAAATCGGATCTGGTTTTTTTCTGCGACACAGATCTCATTTTACCTGCCCGTTTCCTACCCATCAGCAGCTCAAGGAGCCAGCTGTGTCTTACGTTGAGCCCTTGCTTGAAGTCAGCGGTGTTTCTGCAGCTTTCGGTCACAGATCTGAGTGCGCTGATGACTAACAGCTTCCACGGACCCATCCATGCATGCTGTCTTCTCCATCCCTTGTGAAACAGAGAGGTATGAACAGAGAAGGAAATCAAGTAAGTGACAACGATGACAGTCTGGCACTAACTGAATGACTCAGCAGACACCCTGTTTTCAGTTATTTACATTCAATAAACCTCATCTTCAGGGTTGAATTTTTCTTGTTCAATTCTCATCGGGTGCTCAAACCACACACAATACTTTGCAAATATAGATTTCCAAAAAAACAGTGCGATGAATAGTTTTAGCACAGCTGGTTCTTGTAATACTGTTCTGGTTTCAAATATTCAAGAATCCTTTTAGAGCCCCACGTCCTCATTCCTGGTATTAGAGTCAAACCTTAGCTTTTATTTTATTTTAAATTCTATTCCAGCTCTCAACTTCTAGCTTATAATTTTGCCCTAGAAAGGCTTAGGAAATGAAATTAAAAGACACTTTCAAATGCATTGTTTTTAAGATCACTGATGATTTTTACATTAGATAATTTGAGCCTGGTGTTATCTTTAAGTGCTGGAATCACAGCTGATAACATCAAAAATAGGGTATTCAAGATAAGGTCCCTTTTAAACAAGTAGCACACAAGGAGCTGACCAATATTAAAACCTCTTGAAAAAAACCCACGACACAAAAATAGCTGATGTGAGTGCAACCCAGCATAGTTTCTGCCTGGTTCTGCAGGATGCTGGGTGGGCACAGTCCCAGGCACAGACCCAGTGAAGCTCACTTGCCTCTGACCCCTTGTACACCATCAATGCCCAGATACCCACAGAAACCACCTGGATTGCTAAACCCCTCCCCAGGTGGGTGGTTAAAGCTTTCATTTAGACAGAATAAAACCCTCAACAACCTACAGCTCCTACAGATTAGCCTTCAGGTGATTGCTCTTAGCTATTTGAGCTGGCTTTAGAGGGCACCGAGAAGCTGGGAGGTCTAGTTTGGGAATCCTGGAGAGGAGGTGCTGCCCTGGGGTATTGCTCTTTGCTGGCGTGTTCAGTAGTGGTGTGGCAGTCCTGGGATTTGGGCTGGGGAGAAGCTTGTTTTGTTAAGCTTTCTACCAGGGGCTGAGCGGTGCCTGCAGGGAGCCTTCCTCTGCCTTGGAAGATGAAGGTGGGCTTCCACCTCCCTGGAGGGTGTAAGAGCTGGGCTGGGGCTAACGAGGCTCGTGTGTGTTTTGGAGGATGGAGAAGCGAAGCCTGAGCAATGTTCAAGGGTTGGAGAGCTCTGCATGCCTTAACAATGGTGAGTTCAGTGTGGGCTGCTCCCTGGTATGGGAAAACTTGCCCATCTAAATTATTCAGAGCTGGGACCTGGGGAGCAGGTGGGTCCCGGGGCGGTGGGGGTAATCTGCAGTGTGAGGCTGGAGGAAGGCACATCTGCTGGCAGCTGGCCTCAGGGGACATCTCCCAGAGGTTCCCTATGATAACTAGTCAGTGCTTCCATGGTGCTGGTGATGGATGCGGGAGCAATGCTTGCTGCACTGGCTCTGAGTCTCCCTGGCCAAAGTAATTATTTCTCTTGGAAGTTTCATCTTGCCACTTTGGATGTTTTGCTTTTAGGCTGATTTGTGGCTGCGTCCAGCCCTTCCAACAGCAGCTGAACACTAACAGCTGAAGGCTTTACAGTAATATGCTTAGTGTAATAAGATTTATTATTTTAAATGCCTGATTAAAAGCCCTGGGGACTGGAATTCTCCCTCTCATCAGGGCACCGACAAGTACCCTGGCACCGGTGGGTGAGGTTTCCTCTCCTCCAGCAATCACCGGAGTTGTACACCTTGTTCCCACGTCCAGCCTGCTTTTAGGTGTAAAAAAGCATTTTGTTCTGTTCCTACCACCCTTCGCTCCTGGTGCTGGTTGCATCAGGGACTCCTCTGACGTGGATTTCTGCCCTTTGAGCTGGATGGCCATCGCTGAGTTGCTTCATCCTGGCTGGGAAACAGGCTGTACGTGAGGGCACTTGTAATGTGGGGCTCCGGGGCACAGACCTTTGCATCTGAGCAGCTGCGCTCACAAGGGGAGTGGTGCTACAAAGCACCTGTGCGTTGCAAAATTAGCCTTACGTGTAACGGTGCTGCGTGTGATGTGCCCCAGACAGGGGGAACAGGCTCAGAGCGAGGTGGGAAAGAAAATATGTTTCTACTTCTAGCAGTTCAGCCTTCAAGCTCCCAGACAAAATATAAATTTCAGCTTGAAGATAAAGTATATTCTATTAAATGTCTTCAACTATATATTTAAACTGTACCAGAGAATCAGACCAGAAATTTAGAAGATAATTGAATCTGAATATTAAACCAGCAATTCCCCAGAGGCGAAATTTTTTCAACTTGTCTGATTCTCCAAGGAGATGGTATTCCCAAAGAACTAATTTTGTAACTAATGATCAGATGAAATAAGGCTTTATCAATGGTTTACAAGACCTAACTTGGCACTAGTTGAACGCATATGGAATTTGTCATTAGTAATAATGAAAAAAATGTTTGAAACTTTTTCATTGAACGTGCATTTTTTCATTGAAAATGCACTTGTAACCAAAACCTCTTCTCCTCTCAATCTGTGAGGTTGGTAAAAGATGATTATGCCCTCTGTAACCTGTATCAAAGGAGACCCTACCTTTCTATATCATTTTCCTTTTATTTGAAGATCTTATTACAGAAGCTGATGGAAGTTGTCATGACGTGAGCGAGAGACAGAAAAGTTGCCAAATGTCTTGGAAACACAGGCAGCTACTTCTGGGAAAGCGGATGGCTAAGGGCTAACAGGAAGGCAACTGCTTGATTCCAAATTTAGATTCAATGTCCCAAATAGCATAAATCTGCTGAATTCTGTCTATTCAGGCCTTTTAAAGATCTTGTGCTTGGGATGCTGTGTCTCAGGACATTTGAAGGTAAATGCTGTCCCCATTTGGCACTAGTGGAATGGCTGAGCAGATCAGGGATTATTTATTCTTTATTATTAGCATGTGTTGGAAAAAATACTAATTTTTCAATGTGCTCTGCCCTGGGCAGTGGAGGAACAAGCAGAGCACAGCAGCTTTGGGCTGGGTGGGTGAAGGAGTTGCGGGGAGAGGGCTGGGGGAGGAGGGGGGGTGCTGCTGGGGAGAGGTTGGTGCTGTTGCTCCCATGGATGGACTTTCCTGGGGGAGTAGAAGGGGCTCTGCCTCCCTCCCTGCCCCCCTCCTCGCTCAGCAGGAGTGGATGTGCTGATTCAGCAGTTATGGACCATTGGGTGCCTGCAATGGACCTGCCGTGTGTGCGGCTGTCCCCAGAGGGGCACGGTGTCCGTCAAGGAGCGATAGTGAATGAGGAACCAGAGGGTCAAATGCAGCTGCTTTTCCCTCAGTCCTGGGCAATGAGGTGCGATGCTGTTCCCAAAAAGGAAGAGTTGTCCTGGGCCAGCCAAAGGACTGACATTCGGTTCCCAACACAGCAAGGGAGCTGTCAGAAGCGGGGAGATGCTTGAAATGAGCCATTGCCAGGTGGGTGTTTGTTGGCTGATGACTGGGAGGACCTGGGTGGATGAGTGAGAAAGGGATAGCAGTAAAACTGGAAAAAGAGTGGGAAAGAGAAGGATCTGACTAATGGGCCCGTGTCTGAGAGGCATGTGAAACGTGCTGTAGAGTCCAACAGTCTATCTTCTCCTAAGGTAGTGATCAGTTACATCCCGCTGCCTAACAGAAGGGGATTGTGCGCTTCAGTCCAGTGCCCTGCACAGCATCTGCTCCCCTTTGATATAAAAAGATGGATTAGGTCAACAAGACATACTATAGATGGCTTATTTATAACATATTCCTGCACCTATGTGTTGGCCGAGCAAAGATTGTTTAGCCTTGTGAACCATGCAGGCGTGCACAGGTACTCAGGAGAAATTATGGAAATGCTGATTGTTGGCAGAGCAACATGAGCAGAAATATTGGGGAAAACCGAGTGCTGTTTGCCTCCACAGTTCTTCTTTCGGCAGGGACAGCTGGGCTGTTATCCACTGTCCCATGCTTGGAGGAAGGAGCCCCTCCTGTGCACTGACCTCCTTTTCCCTTCCCTTTCTGCCCAGTCTTGGATGGTTTTGGTGCTGCTCTGGGCATGTCCTGCGAGAGCAGGGTGCACCTCTGGTGGCAGGACCTCACCTGCATGGCCTTAACACCTGAGCCATGGTTGTAAGGAGCACAGAAGGAGAAACAAAACCCCAAAGGCAGATACGGACACCAAATGCCCAGCCCTCATTGAGTGTTGGAGGCATAGGGACACCTGAAAATCCCACATGGACGGATGTCGACTAACTGGGAGGGTGTGAACCTTCCCGGTTGAGGTGGATCAAGAGAGGGAGAAGACTTTTGCTCCCCTCTGCATGTGGGTCCCTGCCTCTGTGTCCTGCTGGGGTGCAGCAATCTGCCCTGTATTCTGACCAGGTGCCGCTGGCCAGGCGACATGAGGGTCCACATGCTTCAACCCACAAACCTGCCCTGCCCAGTGGTTGGTGATGCCCAGAGCCACCCCAAGAAGAGCATGGGGGATGCTCTTACGGGGGGGGGTGTGTGTGTGTGAGCATGAATGCCTGAGGGGATGTCAGCCCTGGGAGGCTCCAGTCAGCATCTGAGCCCGGGTGAGCTTCCCCTCAGCAAACGCTCACACTGGATGACTGTGTGGCGCAGTCATGCGGTGGCAGCCATCCAGCCCCACAAAGCAACAGAAACTTTAAAAAGAAGTTGCTGAACAACACCTAAGGGGAGGCCTGCAAAAGGCCCAAAGTACTCTGGTTGGGACCATCTGTCCAAGGCTAAGGTGGACAATGCCCCGACCCAACGTGGCCCCAAGGCCCTGGTGTGGCTGGTGGCATCCTGGGGTAGGTGAAACCTGCTAGGGAGCTCAGGGTGAGGCTGGTCTGTGCTGACCTGTAAGGCAAAAATAGCCATGTTGCTTTTAACTTTAACTATTTTTAGGTGGAGGAGTGACATGAAAGCCCAATTCTCCTCTCATATGTGCTGGTTTTCCACCAAGACCCAGCAACAGTCTGGCTTGTGCTGGTGCAGTGGAAGAGCTGTCTCGATGTTGGCCCAACCTGCTGTGCCAAAGCAGTCAAAGTTATTGCAATGAGCATACCAGGTCTTGCACTGACTGTCCCTTGCTGGATTTGGAGCTAGGTTGCCAAAGAAAATCAACTGCTTGGGAAGGTGGGCAGCTTTTGTAGCAGTTGGCGATGCTGCTTGGTTTTTTGTGGCTCCTGTTGAAGCTTCTCCAATGGCTCTGCCCTGTGGGACCTAGTAGGGATTCACCCTGAAATCACTGCTGGGAAAAGGGGCTGCTTCAGCCTCCCCCAAGCTTTGGGGGGTGCCTGTGTCTTGGGACTGAACTGCGGCTTAAGGGCTTGGCCCCGGCATTGGGGCGTAGGGTGTCCCCTGTGTCACTGGCAAGGCCAGCAGCTCCCAGCTGTGCTGCCCTCCCTTCCGAAGTGACAGGCTGCTGTCCTGATAGTTCACGGGTCCTGCAAGACGCTTTGAAAACTTGTTGTAAGTGGGGATGTTTGAGCTCGCTTTTCTCATCGGATGGCAGTGCAGGAGCGATGCAATTAGCCTGCTGGCAGGCTGCAGCCGCTCGCAGGGATTGCTTCGTTCCTAACCTGCTGCCTCAGCTGGTTGAATAGTTGGAGTGTTTCCCTCTCAAAAGCATCTGCATTTTAAAGGTTGGTAACTGCTCACTTAAATTCCTCCCTCCCGAGAGGAGCAGGTCTCTTGAAGGCATCTCTTGTTGCTTGTTCGAACAAAATGCAGCAGCCTGCGGATAACTCGGGCTTCAGCCCTGGGTGCAAAGGGGAACCAGATGGTGTGTAAAAGTCCCTGCCCTTGTCTTTTGGGACGGCTGTGAGCTGTGCTCATCGGCTCTGTAAAGCCTGCTTTGCTTTTCACGGGACCGAGCAGCATGGAGGGGTGGGTGCTTGGCTTTGGTGTTTCTTATTACGTGGCCAGCGGGTCCCTGCGCTTGGAGGGGCTTTGGTACCCCCCACGGCTCAGCGCTGGGTGCGCTGGGGTTGCTGCCTGTTGGATCTTGTTGTCTTCACAGAGCCGCTCCTCCCACGCGTGAGGAGCTTGGTTGGGAGCTGCTCTGCTGGGTTTGGATTTCCTTTTTTTTTTTTTTTTTTTTTCCTTCTTAATTTCCCCAGTCATTGTCACTGCAGGCTGATGGCTTTTTACAAATTCAGCTCCACTAGAGGGCAATGCGATCTGGCGTGGGAAAGGGAGCGAGCCGGCGAGGAAATGGCACAACGTGCACGTAGGGATGCGATGGTGGTGGGTGACCGTCGGCCCTGGCGTGGCGTGGGGCTGGGCAAAAAAAGGGCTCAGCCCATCCCTGAGTGGGACCCCAGCACTGGGGTGAGAGCATCTCCCGTCTGTCTGCGAACCCGCACGGTGCGAGGCTTGCTGGTTGGCGCAGAGACGGGAAAGAACTTGACAGTCAATGAATGTCACCGAAAAGCGGGGGGGGGGGGGGAAAGCCCGAAGTAACACTGAGCACTTCTGAAATGGCAAAGAAAATGCGTGGGTGGGGGGATGGATGACACGCACAAGTACGTGTTCCTGCTGCGAGTAGAGGAGCCGGCTCCGGACACATCTTTCTCTTCCCTGGAGATGTCAAGGAAGATTGCTCTGTGCTTTGAGCACCGTCCAGTGCGGCGGGAGGTGACAGCGCCTGTCACGAGTTGTCTGTTCTCTTGTCCTCCCCCGGGGTGGGGAGGAGGTGGGTGCAGAGGGCACTTTGTTTTCATCAGGTCTGGGGGATTGTATTTTACTCAATATATTGAATATAAAAGAAAGGGTCGGCTTCCTTCCCTGGTCTTGGTGGGTAAGGTTTGTTATAACATCACACCACTCTGTTCCGAGAACGCATGTGATAGTGTGGCTTCTGCTGGGGGCCTGGAAGGCTGTAAAAACTGAGTTTGTCGTGGTGGTGTTTTAGGTGTTTTTTTCTTTGCTTTTTGCTTTTGAAGGACATGGAGATAGCTGATGATCTGTGCTTCATTACATATGATCAGGCACAACAAAACCTGCAGGAATGAGTCCAGAGAGGGATGGAGGCAGGGGGATGCTCCAGCCAAGTGACCAGCCCAACCGTGGGGCAGAGGACTGGGGGGTGCACAGGGCTGGCTGGGCAGAGAGGTGAGGGTGATGAGGTGCCTTCATCAAAGAAAAGCCCTGGGCTTTGCCAGCAGCGAGGGCAGAGTTGGTAAGCGGCAGTGGCAGTTGGCCAGCAGCTGCGTGGTGTGGCTATAAAGTGCATACACCTTCAAATATGGCTTGTTGGCTGCAAGCTGGTTCCTCCCAGGGGCAGAGCCTCCCTGCCTCCACTGCAGGCACCCCCTCCTGTGCCCCTTCTTCTGCAGAGGGTCCTCTTCTTCCAGGGCCAAATGCCGTCCCAAATGCTTCATGTCCCAACTGCTACGGTGGCTGAGCAGCACATCCTTTCAATGTAAGGGAAAAAGCGAGGAAGATGACCCAGGGGAGTCTATCTGCTCCAAATGTGGTTTTGGGGTTTAAGGCCACCTCTCCATCCAAATTTCAGGGGGCTGTGGTGTGGAGGTAGATTCTAATGCTCCAGGAGTGACTCTTGGCTTTGGCACTCTTGCTGTCCCATCAAAGCCCCTGCTGTGGGCTGTCCATGCTGGTCTCGCTGCTGTCCCAGAGAAGGCTGTAGCACAGCGTGAGCGGTGCTGGGGGGGCCCATGAGACCCTACCCTGCTCCATGGCTCTGGGTGGCCAAAAACTTCTCGAGCCCAGGCTGGCCCTGGTTTTGCCCCAAGCCATCTCCCGGGGTAGCCGCAGCCAGCGTGAAGGGCTCCCCATCGGGGAGGTAACACACCACAAGAGCTGCCCACCTGGTTGGAAACTGCACCCGTTTAAATTTATGTGGAACCTGCTGCAAGGTGGCACATCAATAAAAAAATGTGAATTGCTGACTTTGACATTCTCTCACAGGAAAACTGACCTTGGGAGATGATAAAATGCAGCTGTACCGAGGAGTTACCTAATGAAGTTTGACTTTAGTTATTCTAGGTTTTCTTCAACTTTTGGTAGATGGTCTTCCCTGTATTAACACTGTAGCAGCTCTCCTCCTTCTGCCCAGCACCTTGGGCACAGGCGTGTGGGACTTGGTGACTACTTCCAGAAGGCTGGGAAGAAAGCAAAATTAATTCCAGTTCAGTACATGATGTCATTTTGTTTTTCTTCTGTGGTTTATTTTTCTTTAATTTAATCTGCTCCAAATTTGGCTACACAGAAATTTCCACTCCAACCCAACCCGTGAGCTTTTGACAGGCTTATTTAAGACCTACAGCTGGAAGAAGTAATTAAGGTTCCACTGAAAATGCAACTTCTTAAACTAAAGCAAAAGAACTAAATTTCAACTTAGTCTTACTTTATAATCTCAGGTTCAGCTTTGTAGGTATGTAACATTTTACTGCGGATTGTGAAAATACGGTGCTTGAATCCCCCTTTTCTTTTTGGGGTGGAAGCTCACAAAGGCATAAAAAGCCCCTGAAAACACATTTCTCTCCCTTCACAAACCAAGGCCTATGATAGGTGTCTGCCAGTGATGGAAGGAAATGATTTTTTGTTTTCTGCTAATGTCTAGTATTGGAGGTGCGGGGCAGGGCAGGATAGTCCTCAGCCCAAAAGCCATAGGGAAAGGGTAAGTGGAGGAACGTGGGCAGCAGAAGGTGTGGCGAGTGTTCACTGTGCCCATGGCCCTGTGGTGCTCTAAAAGCAGAGGGAGCCAGCCCAACGGGTGATGTTTCAGTGGGCGTTCAGTGGGTAGTGTATCGGTGGCAAATGGTGGGTGTGCAGGCACTGAAAAGGATGGGTGAGGAGAAAATTCTGGCTTCCCTTCTAGAAACCTGGACCAAGCTAGGTTTACACCAGCCATATGGAGAGCTGGAGCAGATGCAATGAATCAGACCCACCATGGGAAGCCTGATCCTTTCCTCAAGAGCATT
The DNA here is from genome assembly GCF_964188355.1 of Buteo buteo. Taxonomy (NCBI): domain Eukaryota; kingdom Metazoa; phylum Chordata; class Aves; order Accipitriformes; family Accipitridae; genus Buteo; species Buteo buteo. The sequence continues at coordinate 12,794,909 of NC_134176.1, read as the reverse complement.
TCCACCTCCAGCCTTGACGCCTTGCTTTCCCGTTCCCACCTCCGTGGGGCTGCTGGTGTAACTTGGGGAGCATTTAGGCATCTGTCCTCCTCAGCAGCCCCTTGGGACAGAGCTGTCCCCAGGGCCCTCAGAGCCATGTCAGCAGCCCAGGTGGGCTCCCACGGTCAGGAGGCAGGAGGTCTTGGCAGCATGCGGAGCTGTGGGGACCCTCCAGTTACAAATAAGTCCAGCTCCTTTGCGGAGCAGCACAGAGAGGCAAGGAGAAAGCCACCAGGCTGAGAAGTGCTGTATCAGCTGGCGTGGGGTATTCGCCTTCTGTCCAGGCTCAGAGGGGGGGAACCTAATTCCTCAGTGTTCCCCTCGGGAACCAGGATGCAGCCTGTCAGGTTTTAGAGTTTGATTTAAAAGTCTGCTTTTGTGTTCAGCACCTGCTGTTTCCTGCCCTTGGAATGGGAAGCCCGTGTTGGTTGCGAGTTGACAGCGATGACTCCGCAATCTGTCCTGTTCCTCCAAACGGTGTCAGGGCTCAGGCAGCACTTGGCAGAGCACAGCAGGGAGCAAGCATTTTAAAAGCTTCAGGAAATGCACATCAAATTATTTTTTTTCTTTTTAGGGTGCAGCAAAGGAAACAAGCACTTTTAAAAGTTTGCCTCCACTGGAGGGCTGGTGTTGCAGGAGCCAGGGGTTGTCCTTGTTTGACGAGGACCTGGATGAGTTGCGCCTCTGTGCCTGGTTCTTGTACTGCTGACCTGAGCTTTGGAGCTTCCAGCCATGAGACCCTTCCAGGCAATACCTGCTCCAGGTCAGCTATGGCCCTCAGAGCCATAAATGTGCTACCGGTCCTTTGCTCAGCGTTGGCCACGGGGATGGGAGGGGGAGCTGTGCCTTGCCTGCATCTCCCCAAGAGCAATTGCCATGTCAGAAGGGGGGGGGAGTTTAGGCCTGGCTCAGGGAGAGGGTGTGTAAAACTAACGCTACAGCTGCCTGGAAATATACTCAAATGGAAATATGCACAAATTTCTTAAAAATCAGTAAAGCAAATAAGTAGTGTGGAATCCTTAGAAAATCAGACGATCAAATTTTTGACAGGGAACAGCACTCCACACTGATTTTTGTTTACTAACTTGCAGGCATTCTTGAACAGCCTTCTCCTGTCATCCCTTTCTTCCCCCTCAACATTTCTAAAGGTTTTCCTGGGAAGAGGGGCCAAGGAAATTGCTGATGCTCAATGGAAAATTTAGGATTTTTTTTTTTTTTTTTTTATTGTAATTGCAGGGACAAACCTTGTTCTGTTTTCCAGAAAAACTTTACTTAGTTAACTTTCTTGAATGAATCGCTGCTGTTAAGAGAAAAGCACTGCTGATCTTGTCTCTATCACTTCCTATTACACCAGTACCTCATCTCCAGAATATGTACTGTTAATCCTGTCTAAAGCCAGTCCCTGCCTTAAAAATTCACTTTGGCTGGCTGGGGCTGTTGCTACTGTTTATCAACAAGCACAGTTAAAATGTGCTGCTGCTTTTTGCATCGTACTGTGATGCAGATTTGTCCAACTTCAACATCAGGAGCTGGATGAGAGGAGAACCATGAGTTTAGTTTGCTGATGCCGTGAATGCCTGCTCCTGGATACTGGATCGCTGCTGTCGTGACCCCCTTGCTGCAGAGCCTTGGTGCAGCACGAGCTCCTGCTGCATGTCCGAATGGGCTTAAAACATTCTGACAAGTAGACTGTATCAGCTGGCTTGATGCAAGATCAGATAGTGTTTGTCAGGGCTGTTCCAGCTGTACAGTTCATTGGCGATTACCCATCTTCCCACATCTGGCACAGCCCTGGCACGTAGCACCCAGCTTGCTGGGTAATTCAGTCTCCCTGTGCTTGTACCTGACCAGCACCAATTCTGCACCGCGGGTGACCTGCTGGTGTTCTCACCTGGCAAGGCTGAGGGTGAAGCGGTGGTTGGAGATGGGCATACTCGTTCCATCCTGCAGCTGGCAAATACTGGCGAAGGAACAATGTTTTAGGTGGGCAGGGATGCAGACCCAGGGGACTGCCAATGTGCTGGGGTAACCCAGGCCAGGCAAAGCTCTGCTGTGGCACGGACCGCTGGCCCTGACCTGGGGAGGAGCTGGGATGGTCCTCAGCCCCTATGAACCCAGAGGCAGCTGAAAGGGTGCAGCCCAAGCCTGGAGGGTTTATCCCTGCCGCGTACAGGAGTGCAATATTTGTGGAAGAGGAGATGGGCTACGTTTGCTCAGCAGACCCAGGGGAAGCTGTGTCCTGGGGAGCAGAGAGTGGGAGGCGAAGGGAAAAGCAGAGAGCAATTTAAAGGAGTCCTCTAGTATTCATTTGCCTGCCTGTGCCGTGAGGTTAATGAGGAGGCTGTTTGGGAGCTTACAGCACTGCTGCTGCATTGTGGCATTTGCTAACACAGCTTTTAAGTCAAAGGGGGAGAGAGAGGGAAAGGAATCAACTGAAACTTTTTTTTAAATTTAAAATAAAATCCTTTAGATTTGGTGATGCAAAAAAATGTGAATAACTTCATCCCTGTTACAATGTATTTTGAGACAGTTTCATGTGCAAACTGCCTCATTTTCATTGATCTTGCAATAAAAAGCAGCCGACTGCTCACCAGGGTTGGCTCTGGCCATGTCCCTCAGTGACACATTTGCAGTTGGCAGGGGGAGGAGGGAGTTCACATGGGGCCAAACACATCCCAAGTGGGTGTTCCTCCAAGCGGGGAGAGCCGCAGTGCAGAGATGCGTCTGTGGTGGCTTGTTGTCCTCAGAAAAGCCCTGGAGGGCTGGGAAGGGACAGTAGTGTCCCTGTGCCAGCTCTCATATATGTTCAGCAGAGCTTTTTTCTGGTCCTTAGTCCCACTGGCTCCACATGGGCTCCTCATGGTTTGAGGAGGGGCTGTGATGAGCCGGGGCAAATCCTCTAAAGCATCTCTGCAGCCTGGTGCTCGCAGCAACGAGTCTCTGAAGGTGTGGGTCTGCTAGGGCTACTCTCAGCAAAACTGTGCTTTGGGTGTCACTTCGGTGGAGTTGACCATGCAACTGAACTCCCAGTTCCTCGGTTATCTCCTGTGAGAGATGTACCTGCTATTCCCTATAGCCTTTATGGGTAGCCTGGAAAGAGGTAAAGCCTGGGTGTTACAGGGAGTGCTGGCCAAAAACTTGCTTTGCTGTAAGTGCCTGCATTCGCCTCCTATATCCTCAGGTGGGTCACGCGTATGAGCAGCACAACTGGAGAACTCCTGCTACTGGCAGATAAGTGATGTCTCAGTGTGTTCAGAGTTTAAAAAAAATCTACTTTTCTTGTTCCAAATGATTTTAAAAAGCAAGCTAATTGTCTAGATGATTTCCCTTGCACCAGAGAGTTCATCTTTCCATGTTTGGCACAGTCAGGTTCTAGCCCAGTAGTGGGGCTTTGGTTGCTCTGATAGTACAGACAAACAGCGATGATCAGGAGGAAAAATGACAGTGACATTGAAACAAAATATACTGAGCTGGGCCGGTTTTCTTTGCAAGTATTTTGCTTTCCCACAGTCGCAGAAATCTTTGCCTGGGGATCCCATGCTGGGACAAATCCTCCTGGGACAAGCAGCTCAAAGGCGTTTTTGGGAGGGGAAACATTCTTCTAGCCCAGCTTTGGCAAAAGCACACACAAGTGTAGGAGTACAGGGCAAAAACCCTCTGACCTGTCCCTCCATCTCCTCTCCCAGCAATGGGCTGGGTTCCTCAGGAGCCGCAAGCCCCTATCTCCTCCCTTCTTAACTAGAGCCATCCCAGATTACCAGGGGTTTGGCATCTGAATCATACAATCTGTTGGTGACCTGAGCTAGTGGGAGATTTGGAAACTTGTCACCAGGATGCAGAGCAAGACTCTGTTCATAAGTTATGCTGTTGCTGTAACATACGTCCTTGAGGGCGAGTGGCATGAACAGCAGCTCTGACGTGAAATGCTCCCGTGTGGCTCCGTTCCCCTCGGCGGGGAGAGCCACGCAGAGCCTCGGCAGCCCTTCCTGGCAGCCAGCATTTCGGGTGCAGTCCAGCTGCATGTGCCTGACCCTGGATGGTCGCGATTTGGGACTGCAGCAGAGGAGTTTGCACGCCGAGCTGGGGATGCTGGGGGAGGAAGGCAGCTGGCATGGCCGCGCTTGCAGAGCCAGTGTTGGTGAGCTGACCTGCTGGAAATGATTTGACCTCTTTCTCTTAATTGGTGGGCCCCGGTTGGGGTGATCATAATTATGGTGGCTCCTCATTGATGCTGAGCTGCACAAGGGTGGCAGACGCGCACGTCGCGTGGGGCTGGGTCAACTTTCTGAGCAAGGGTGTTTTCACGTGGGTTGCCAGAGCCCACGCAGACCTCTGGAAACACTGGGTGGCCTCTTTATCCTGGGATGGTATTAAAGGCAACCCCGGAGGGGAAAATGCCAGGACAGGGGAGCTAGGAAGGCATGGAAAAGGAGCGAGGGGGAAGGGAGGTGGAGAAGAAGTTTGCTGAGGGCCTAATTAGCATGAGTGAAAAAATGGTGATAGGGGGAAGAGAGGCTGGGAAGGAAGGGAGAGCTATGTGTATATACGGAAAGACCAGCTGGTGGACAGCAATCAGATAAATGGGAAGAAACCAGAAGCAGGAGAGGAACAGGGATGGGGAAACGGGAGGGGAGAGGGAGAGGGTGGGGAGGATGGTTAGTTGTTTCGAGGGATTTTTTTCAGCAGAAGAAAATTAGGGTTAAGGGAAATGGAAAGCTGTGGAATGTGGAGAGAAGAGAGGAACTGAGGGAGGAGAATCTGGCTTTAATATTTCTCCTCTCCTGGGAGAGGAGAAATTGTTTTCAGGATAGCTGTGCACTTGGTTACACTGAGAGGAAAACCTGAACAGTAAAAGCAAGAAAAAGAGGACCAAGGTCCATAAGGAATGCAAAAAGACCAAAGGAACAGAAGGAAACTGTAGAGCCATTTATTGCAGAGAGACTGCAATTGGATTTTCTTTTCCCTACTAAGCAGGTGTAAAAGTGGGTTCAGCTCCCCTTCTCTCTCTGGAGCAACCCTGGGGCAACTGTTCTGCTGTTCCTCTGTTGGTTATGCTGCAGTTGGGTTACATCCATGCTGTGCACATGTGAGCAGGGCTTGTGCATGGACCTGTTTTGCATTCCCAGGCCGGCCCCCGGGGGCTTCCCCTGCAGTGCTGGCTCTGGGCCCCGGCTGTGCCCGGGTCTGCAGCCCTGACACCAGGCACGGGGCTCAGAAAGCTGCGTGGCCGGGGGAGTGTGTGCTCTCCCTCATGAGCTGTGCCCCAGGGAAGCTAAACCTCTGTGGCAGCCTCCCCTGCTCCATCTCCTAGCTGTGTGCCAGGCGAGAGTTCCATTTTAATTACCGAGCAATAAACTTTTTCACATCCCCTTTGGAGCCACTGCCGTTGAGCTGTGCTGGTGTGCGGTGCTCAGGATGCTGAGCCCCCGGGTGCATCTGCGATGCCCAGACCACACAGCTGGGAAGGAAACTAAAACCAAGAAGTAGCCCAAACCACAGTGCCAATGGTGACCCTTTGGAGGTGGCTGTGGTGGCACCATCTCTGCTATTAAGCAGAGATAAGGCCAGGGTGTACATAGGTCTCTCCTGTTTCTTGGTTTCTTTCTGCAATATCCACCCTCTATAATTCTGGTTATGTGGGTGTAATCACGTATAGAGTTCTCAGCTGCTGTTCTTCCCCACCTTGTACAACCATACCGGTGTGCTGCCTATAGGCTATAGGCAGAGGAAACTCAGATATGATTGATTAAGAAAAAGTTGCTATTGCCTGGATCGTACAGGCTCTGCCCATACCTGATGACTGGGCACATGCAAAACAGTGCTGGTAGCCTGGAAACTGGGTTGTAGAAATTTTTTGGGGTGTGTGTGGGGTTTTTTTGCAACTTCATTTTATGTATGTGAATTTTTGACAGACCTGGTGAAAATGTTTAACAGCTTCCACATCACTTAAAACAACCCCTGCTTTTTGCTTACTGTAATGGGGTCTTTGGTAAAATAGAATGAGAACTATCCATGTAGGCTATCAAAGGTGCTCATGGAAAGGGTCCTTCTGTGAAGTATAAGTAGTTTCGCATTTTAATGCACTTCTGGATAGCTCTTGGTTCAGTGCGAGGCTTGCACTCAGCAGAGAGGAAAAAAATGTCTGTTAAGCAGAAGTCATTATCAAAATAATGGCACCATAATACAGGCCTGCTCCTTGTCACCACCCAAGCAGTCATGCTGGACCAAATGGAACCAGGAGTAAAGTGCCATTCCTATAGAGATCTCTAAATCAGCTACAGTGGTGCTGTAAATCAGGAGTGACTCCAAAAAGGCTGCCAGCATCACCCTTCCACACCTGTCCTTCAGCGGGTGTTTCTGAAAAGGGGGAAGGCACACAATGACCTGTGAAGTCAGGAATATGAGTATGGTGTGGTCCTACGTACGCCAGCGCCCTGGGCAGGACTCGGGCAGCCAAGGGGGAATTGCTCCTGGGCAGCGTTTGTCCCCAACAGGACAGTGGGGTGGGGGGGCCCCGCGCCTTTGCGGGTACCCATTGGCAGAGTGATGCTGTCGTGCTGCCCTTGATGCAAAATGTACGCCACTGTGCAAACATGGTTTTGCCTTTGATGGGGGAAGGAAAAATCCAGGACTGGGCAAGACAGAAAGCAAGGTGATCCCAGAAAAGTAAAGTGAATCCTGTTTGAGGACATAAGTGATGGCGATGGCCATGGGTGTTATGAGAAAATCCTTCTTATGTGGGTATGTCTGCTGTAATATAACTGCTTCAGGCAAAAGGCACAGTCTGATTTGGCAACAGATAAAGGCTAAGTGAAACTTTTTTTGTTTATTTTTCTTAGCTTTACAGCTCATAACTGGAGTGGCTGGGTTTCTTCCACAAAAAATGCAAAAATTCAATTACATTGAAATGGCTGAAAGCTAAAGAAAATTAAAGCTGAACTTTCTTTTTTTCTGAACTTCTGCTTTTCTAAAAATTTCAAACACCACTTTGTTTTGAACTTTTCTTCTATTTTTATTCAATTTTAATTAATTTTAATGAAAAACCTTAATGCTGTGGTTCAGTACAAAACCAGGTATTTAATTTCACATCAAACTGAAGTGCTGGTAGCAATAATAATCATATTAATAGCCATTTTCATAATACAAAGAAAGGGACATGCTGAGGCTGGGGATCTTGTTTGGAAGGGGAGACTCACTGGGCACCCTGGTGACAGCAGCCAGAACGCAAGTGCATGTGGTGGTCTGTCCCTTTCATTGACAGAGTAAGATCATACAGTCAAATCGTACAGTCACTGCTCTTACAGACAGTGTGGCCCTTCTGGGATGGAATAAGGAAACTACAGTCCCTCCTTTTCTACCTTTAAGAGCAGTTCAGGGCTCCGGATCACACTGATCCCCTCCCTTCTCTCCATCCAACTATAGGAGGCCAAAGTGCTTTTGCTTGGTGAAAAACAAACCACCCCCAAACCCCAGAAAAAATACCAAACTCCCTCCCCCAGCCGAATTAGGTATTTTTTATAGGGTGACCTTTTGAGGGAAGCAAACATCATCAGTCAGAGCAAGCACCAAGAGGGTTGTACGTGATACGTGATAAACTGAAACCATACCAGGTTGGGTGGTTTAACTGTTTTAGCAGCCAGACGCAGAGGGCTGGAAGGATGCGGGGATGTACATAGAGCCCTGTCGCCCGTAAGGACCGAGCCTGTGATCCGAGTGATGAGCCGGTGGGTCCCCGACCTCCACTACCCAGGGGTGCGCGCAGGGAGCGGTGACCGGCGGCAGTCTCGCCCTCGGCTCTGCCTGTTGGCTTCGCTTTTAACGTTTTTGTTTCCTGTGTTGTGGTGGACGGGTTCGCAGGCAGCGCTTCCTGCCAGACATCAGTCGGGGACCACAAAGCGAGCTGGATCAATAGTCTCGCCGCTGTGATGTCCTTTTGATTAGCGCGGTGTCTCGGTGGCCGCATCCCGGTGCCGTATCGGCCGCCCTTGGCTGGAGGTATCAGCCTGAATCAGGCTTGGCCTGTCTCGGAAATGACAAGGTTTTCTATAACATCCCGTTATTGGCAACTTCTACTTTGTGTCAGATACAGACAATGGACTTGTCGGGTTTCATCTGCCAGAGGAGAAGCAGCTATGAATATCTCCCCTATGCAAATCTGTGCAGCCAAGCAAAGAGCACAGCCACTCACGGCGTGTCAGGGTCCCCTCCCGGGTACCCAAAGATCTCTCTGGTTTTCTGGTCAAGAATCATTATACCAAAGACACACTCTTCTCCTCCATCTTTAGAATGCAAAGAATTTGTAAAGGCCAAAACACACTTCCAAGTCCTCTTCTGTACGTTACGGGTTTGAACTGCAAGGTTACGCTTGGGTCGTTCTCTGGCTTTTCCTGGGAGCAGGATGTTTATGGAAAGCTCGGTTATCACACGTGCGTTTGCGAGATGAGACCTGAAGAAAAAACCCACCCAGCGTTGCAAAACATTTGAAGAAGCTACAGGGATTACCTGCCTGGGCCCAGCTGCTGCGCTGGCGTGGGAGCTGGGGCAGAGCCCACCGCCTCGCTGCAGTGGCATCCGTGCTGCCCTCAGCCCAGCCCGTCTTGGTGTTGGGAGAGTGCTTCCCCGTCCGTTTTATAACTAAAGGCTGGAGGATTATGTTCAGCCTTTGACTATCCAGTTCCCTTTCTCCACTTCTTCAGACGGCGTCGCTCCAAGCGGGACCCGCTGGAGGTGACTCGGGCCACTTTCTTTGCTCTGGCTCCGAGAACTGGTGGCCGGCAGCTGGCCCACCTCGAACTGCCGGCCAGGCAGGACGCCTTTCAAACAGTGGATGAATAAAAATGGATATATAGACTGCTCCTGGCCTTATAAGTGAAAAAAAGAGAAAAGATTTTCACTGCGCTGCTTGTTTTTATTTTTGTTGTTACCTTTGCGAGCACAGGCGGCCGCGGGGCAGTATGAGAGGACACAGGCTGCGCTGTGAGGCGCGGCTGTTAAACTGCTCAAAACAGTGAATCTTTCACCATTTTGGTCAAAAGCATCCTTAAAAGCGAGGCAAACCTTAGCACTGATTTGAAGCGCAGAGCATTTTACGTCTCAGTTTGTCTGTGAGGCCAACTTGGATACCAGCTGCCCCCCCCCAGCAGGAGCATGCCTGGGCTGCCCACCTCTGGCAAAGCTGAGACCCCCTGGCAGGGCAGATGTCAGGAGCCACCAGCCCCACTGCTGCACAGCCCCCTCCTGCTACCAGAAGGTGCTGGCGTGTCCTGATAATCCCATCTGTTAAAAATGCTTGATGTAATTGAGGAAAAATGCTGTATTTACCTTTTGCTCATCTTAACTCAGTTTGAAGAAAAGGCTCTGCTCTCCTTGCTTGGGGAGGACATTGTCCAGAAAGGTTAACGATAGAGGATGTTTATATGGGAACGGAGTTTCCCAAGGAGGGAGCTGGGTGGAGGAGATGTGTCGTCCAGTTGTCATTTTAATTTCCTGTTTTTAAATGACCGGTCTCAGCCTTTTAGAGAGAATACGGGGGCAAGCTGTGTTGGATGTGTGCTTTGCCATCATGACAGTGTGAAGTGAATGAACTGATGCCTCCGGGCCTGCTCATGGAGGCCCTCAGGGCTCAGAAGCCCAGCATCTGCCATGGGTTGGGTGGTCCCGTCTTTGGAAAACAGCCACTTGCCGGAGGGCACCTTCAGTTTAACAACAGGAGGGGCGTATCAGTGATGTGAGAGACTTGTTCCACCTTTAGTGCTGCCTAGTATGATACGTGCCCCATAAGAGCTATAGGGCAGTTGATGTGGTTACCCGATGGGCTCCTGGCCCTTCTTCCCCACTCACACCCGTGCAGTGGTTACACCCAGCCCTGTAGCAGCACCCAAACCTCTTATGGGTCTCCAGGGGTGTCATGTCAACCTGCTAGCCAGGAACTTCGATGGACAAAGACATGCCGGCCGTCTTGCTGGAGGTAGGGTCTGGAATAGTGCTGTTTTGCCTCCAGATGCCCAACCAAATTTATGCATCAGCACAGCCTCCTTGCCCAGTCTGAAAGCCTGAGAGAAATTGCTCCGTAGCTCTTCTACAGAAGGCACCGGGGAGAGGTGGGGACCTAAGCAGTTTTGGGGCACAATTCCCTGTGTAAAGACACCATCAAAGGTTTGGAAGATAGGTGTGAGCCAGTAAACTGGAAGGGGCATTCCAGCTGCCCATGGTACTGGGCTGAAGTTGGACATATTGATGGAGCAAGGTTGTTCGTACCAGCGAGAGCTGCATTATAAAGGGGCTAGCAGATGGATGCCTAACACAAAGGACTGAATTCAGTGCTGACCTGCACCATGTGCAGCCCTTCAGTGGGCTGGCGTGGGGTGCCAGTCAGCTTTCAGTTTGTCCCCAGTGAAGCCCTTATTCTAGTTGGACTCTATTATACGGCATGGGGTTTGCTGCGTTAGTGGGAATGGGATCAGAAACACCTATATGGGAGACACTGCCCACAAACAAAAGTAATTTTTCAGTTTTTCACAATTTGACTAGTGTTTCGGGGAAAAAAAAGGCTCCTGATGGCGATCCGTGTCTAAAATTTCTGCTAGGTAGCTGCATCCTGCTGTGTCCTGCCCTGACCCTACATCATTTTCAGCTGTCACCGGCTGTCCCTTGCTCTTGCCTTGTGAACTGTGTGAAACAAAACAAGAACAAGTACAGCACAAAAGTGCGAACGGCCTGTGCTGCAGACCTCCCTCGGGCTCTCTTCAAGAACAGAGGCCGGAAGCCAGCGGCTCTGGAGACGTGCCCTGGGTGAACTCCAGGAGAAGACAACTTGCTCCGCACGCCAGCGAACAGCCTCTCACCGGCGCGGCTGAGGGGCACCAAGCTCCTGGCGCTCGCTAAAGCAGCCAGCGTGGGGTCAGGGCACAGAAAAGCGGAGCCTGAAGGTCTCTTTGTGGTTACCAAAAGGGTGGGTTAGACTTCTGGGCAAGCAGCACCTCTGCTGCTCCTGCCCGCTCAGCACCCTGCCGCCTTCTTGCCAGGGCAGCACGGGGCTGGGGAAGCTCCTCCTTAACTTTCTCATACAATGCAGCAGAAAGTCTGTTATTTCTGCATAGCCTGGAGCTCAGGCAAGCTACTCTAAGTCTGGGTCTGGCTGCCTGCAAAAAGCGTTACCCAGCTTTTGTTTGCTTGGCTTTGTTTTCCCTTTTGTTTGCCCCTCTTATTTTTATTTTTTTTTCATTCCGAGTAGGGGGAGCATTTGAATCCCCAGCAAATCAGCGCAAGATCGATTTTTAGCAACATCTAACGTATGCGCTGCTCTCCTGCAGTCAGAAGAAGAGAGCAGAGGAACTGCGCTGAGCCGCAGTGCCGTGGGGTGCCTCCGTCGTCCACGGACACCAAGGTTGGAGCGGGCAGCGAGAGCGGCCGCTCGTCCTCCTGCCCGCTGCAGCCCACTCGCGCGCCCTGTGCTGCCTCTAACAGACACCCGGGTTTCTGTCCATATATACATAGATTTCTAACGTGCGGCAGAAGCGACGTTAGGCTTACCTTTGGGTGGTTGTGGTTTTTTTGGCATGGCGATTGTTGGACCTCTCTCCCCGCTCTGCAATGAAGAGGAAGTTGACTCAATGTTTGTTACATTTTGTAGATTACGGATGCCCATCTACAGCATATGTTTACAACGAATTTATAGACCCCTATAAAGGGGCTTACAGGCATTATATTTAATTAATGTGGCAGAAATTATATTATTGTAATAACTGCCTGGCCTTTAGAGGTAAAACTCAGAGCCAAGGATTCCCAGATGAATCATCTCCGATAAGAACCAGAAATGACACAGGACATATATTGTATAGTGAATTTGTTTGGATTGGTACCTTTAGGGTATTCAGCCTTGCCAAATCTCTGCGGAGCTGACACAGTTTATTACACATTTTCATTTATTAAGAGATTATTTGACTGCAGTTTGTTGTTTTATTGTACAGCAGGTGATAATTTTACACTAAATTAACTGTAACATCTCTGTTAGGAACAGGCCGAAGAGGCTTCTTGCTATGATGCTAAATACTAAGTAATGGCTTTTATTCATCAAGGGAGTAATTTACTCTCATGTGCAGGGCTTGAATAAGACTCTCCACCAACCTGTTATTAGCCTGTGCGTGTATGCGGTTCAGGTTAGGGTTAATGGGTCTTGTGCCAACGCAGGCTGCCTCTTAGAAACAGATATCTGTGCTAGCTCGCTACTTTGAGGGTTGAGTGAAAAATGGTTCAAGGCTACCACATCTGCACTTAGGCAGACAAATGGCCACTGAGGTCTGGAGGTGGGTGATGCTCATCGTGGCAGCCCAGGAGCCCGGCTTTTAGCATCAGAAGAGGTTACAGCTGGGCAGGCAAAAAAGTGAAAGCTCCCAGCACAGCCTGACTCTTCAGTAAGATAAAAAGATGCTGTTTCTGTTCCTGGCTTAAATATTTGTTATTTCAACTGTTAATTCAACCAGAAAAATAATTTTCAAACCTTTTATAAAAACAAAGGAAAAAACGAGCAACAACAACCATCCCCCTTTTCCCACAGAAATTAATAACTATTGAAGGAAAAATATTTATTCAAAAGCCCCTTTTTCCATTTAAAATAGATTACAGATGAAAATAATTTGCTTATCCCTTAATGAAGTCCATTATACCAGGCTAGTTTCATAGTCTGTCTCACACAGATACCGTCGAGTTAAGCTTTGTGTTGGGAGATGGGAATTCCACACCAAATTGAATTGGAGACTGAAGCAGGAACAATTATGGCTGCAAATTATTAAAGCTTTGCTATATTGGAAATTCACAGCATGCTTATAGTGGTAACTTACTATTAAGAAGAACCATACTACAAAGCTAAAAATAGAGGAAAAAATCAGAACCATATTGCTTTGATCACAATTCCATGTTTAAAGAAAGTAATCATTGGCAAAATAATCCCCTTCCCAACTGCGCCGTGGATTAGCTTTGGTTAATGCTAACATTTCCTTTATATGGATCACATCAAGGGAAAAATTATCAATTAAAATCTAGGGCTGAGTAAGTAATTCATAGTAAATAATTTACTTGAGGGAACCCCCTGACACACACACGCTCTTTCTCACTTATGACTTTTCTGCAAGCACACCCTGACTTTCAGCACATGATACTGGTGAGCAATAACTTACTGAGTGGTTAGCTGTGAGTTACACACATTTGTTCTGACTGGACAAGCAGATGAAGTCTTATATTTCTACCTGCTGAAGGGATGATCAGAGCTCCTAAATTAGGTGTCCAGTGTATTTTTTTTTATGATTAGTTATTCCAAATTGTCTTCTGGGGAATATTTTCTAGCACTCCTTTTAAAATTCACTACTCAAAGATCATTCTGTGGCAAGCTTGTTAGCTGGAGCGCTCACGGAAAGCTGCTACCAAAGCAGTGCACATCCACATGCTGAGAATATGAAAAATTATTCTTAACTACTTTTTGCAGTATTCCCCAGATCTGAAAGCATTGAATAGGCTTGTCTGGTTTATTGATTTGGGGGTGTTTGTTATTGTTTTTGGATGAGGGAATGTGAGACTATGTAAATGGCTATTGCCTTTTGGGAATGACATTTGATTTCTTCCCCCCTCTCCAATTTTTTGGAGTCCCTGTTTGCTGCGAAGGAAACATACAGCCAATTTCCAGCTCATCGTTAATGTGGATTTGGGGTTTTTTTCAACAGCAAGGGCAATACCAGCCTATGAAACAAAACTCTCCCAGGCGCCAGGCCTGGGAATTAAGTGTTTGTGAGTGGGAGGCTCTGCCTGTGCATCCCAGCTCAGATGCAAGCATTTGGGGAAAAAACGTGCGCACTTGAGAGCGGAGGAGGTGCATGGCACCCCATGGACACCAAAGGCACACCTGCGCAGAAGGTATGCTTGAGAACGAATCCTTTGCTGGATAGCTTACAAAAGCTGCTGCTCCTAAAGCCACCAGCAAAAAAAGATGAGCAAATCTGGGAATAAACTGAGATTCAAACAAATCCTTTGTGCACATTCAACGCATCTTTTGTGCAAAGTTGAGAATTGAAATGCATTCGATCCTTTGAAAGAAGTTACAGTCAGCGCATTTTTAGAGGGATGCGGTCTTGTGCCTGGACTGGAACCTTCAGGTCCCTTCTGCCCTTGCCTCTGTAACAGCCCAGTGATGTACATCTCTGTGGTTTTTAGCCGGCACACAACAGCATAGTGGGAGCTTGTAAAGCCCTGAGAGATCCTTAAGTGAGGGCTGTTCTACAAGGGCCCACTGAGATTACAACAGACAGGATTGCAAACAGTGATGTTAGCTGGCATGAGTGACATGAACATCAACTAGATCATGTCTATTTCTAACATCCAGCAAAATTATTAGAACCACTACTTTTATCATCAGCAAGGATAAAAAAACCCTAAAAGGATAGGGCTACTATGGGACATCCTATACAAAATGATGCTTGGAGGTTGCACCACTGTATATGCTATTAAGTTACATTTCTACCTCTCTAGCATCCCTGTAGCCTGCTCAAAGAGCTGTAAGTAAAACCTGAGCAGCTGATAACCACTTCACAAATGAAAACCTTGATTTTATTTGATGGTATAAGACTTGAGTAGAAAATGGGGGGAAAAACACAGAGCAGAATAAATTTTATTAGTAGAGTAGATGTGGCAGAATAATTACAATTTCTGGGAGAGTCTTGGAAACAGCATAAGAAGGCTGGAAAAGAAATAGCAGCTTAAATTTTGATTGTCTGTTTGGGGTGATAGTAAAGTCAAGAGTGCCATTTCCAGTCTAAAATCCTTATATCCAATACTACAGAGCATTAGAGCCTAAATAAGGATTTGAATACAAATGTCTTCAACTCCGGCTCACCACAAAATTAAAGGATCTGTTCCAGGAAATACAGTATCCGCATGAAGCGACCCCCCCTAGATCTATGGCTTTGAAGCTTAAGTTTTAATTTGGGATTAAGAAAAAAAAAAAAAGTTGCACAAGGCCCTGCAGAAGTCTGACATGGTGTCCTGGAAGAGATCCTGTGCCGCTGCGGGCTCAAGCAGAGCTGGGTTGGAGGTCTCGCCACTTGCCCGCCCCGGAGAGGGAACGCTGCCCGCGGTGATGCTGCTGATGTGAGGGTGATGCTGCTGGTGCGAGAGTGATTCAGCTGCGAACACAGAGAGAAACGCTGAATCCAGGACAGGCGGGCTGGCACACAGGCTGGCTGTGCCCCAGCGACGGTGGTTTTAAAACCAAACACGCGTGTTTTGTGTTAAGGCTGGCCTCCCTCTGTCCAAATGCGTTGCAGATTACAGATGATGTGGGCTTTGCATGGGTAATTTTTTCTTTCTCATCTTGGTATAAGGCAGCCCAGGAGACACTATCATATATGATGTGTGCATTTTTCTTGCGCTCTGTGTTTCATTTACTCAAAAGAGCTTCTTAGCAGCCCAGATACAGTAGGTGACCACTTCCATTACTCTCAGCGTTGCGCAACGTTATTATTTTGCTTGTCTTCTTTTATGTGCAGGCTTGAGTGCACTTGGAAGCACCAGGCAGAGCTCACTCATTTAGGGACATCTGAACTGGGGCAAAATAAGATATCCAGTAGGTTTTACCATCACGCCTTTACCTCCTAGTGTAGACAGAGCTGGCCGTAGGGTCATCTTCAATAGATGCCCATGGGTGGCCCTACCAAACCAGATGCCTCAGCGCTGGAAGTGCTGTGTCCCAGCAACAGCGACGGCAGGGTCCCGGGATGCAGGGGATGCTGTTAGCTGAGCTGCTTTGGAGCTGGGGCTGGGTCACAGCTCCATTGCTGGGCCCGCTGGCTCCGGGGTTTGTGGCCTCTGTGGTGTTTTCCCTGGGTCAGCGTCACAGACCCGGCAGCACCGGGCGGCTCTGCCTCGGGGTGACAGCGGGGAGTCACCGACCAGCCGCACCGACACGCTGCCAGCTGCCCGGTTGCTCTGTAAGCAATTCTGAGCTTGGGTTTTGGTTTTATTTATTCGGTTACATAAAATATTCAAATTTGAAAAAAAACCCCAAACCCCACAACACCTAAAGATATTTCCAGAGACCAGTATTTTCCGTCTGCTCCTGCTGGGCAGGGTCCCTGGCCCTTCGGCCCCTGGGACAGCAGTTTCCATTTTGAGCTCTGACGTTCTTCGGTCAGACCTGGCTACAGGAGCCTGTTCAAAATAGGGGCCTCCTAAGCCTGGTTCACGAGCCACTTGCAAGCTCCACTCCAAGGTGAGTGTGTGCAAATTCACTGGCTGTATTCCTTGTCTTTCTTGCTTGTTGTGCAACTAAAGATTGGTTTCTGAGTGATCCCGCTGTGCATCCTGAGTCCTGCAGGGAGACATGCCAGTACGAGCCATATTAGTAAAAAGCGCTAGTGAAAGGGTAGGCAACTTTGTTCTAGCATTGCAGCTCAGCTGTGGGCTCGGAGGGCCAGGGAACCTTTGGTGAGGGGCTGCTGCTCAGCAGACACGGGTTGTAATTTTTTCACCTGGAAGAGCTGCATCTTCCCAAGGAGGGAAGAGCCTCTGAAAACCTCCTGTGATGTCTTAAAACATTTTGAAATTTTTTCCCTTTTTGAAATAAAGAACTCATTAACTTTTCTGTTCCTCTGAGTCCCCGTGCTTCCCATTCCCAGAGGCATAACATTGAGCCTAATCACCAACTAGAACAACTGAGGCCTTTATTTTGGTGTAAATCTGCATGAAAAAAAGAAAGTCCCCTGTGTATACAGCTGTAACACTTGCATGATTGTAAGAAAAATGGAGGAACCCACAACTGATTTCCAAATCTGCATCTTCCTTTTTCCTATAATGAGCATGATGCATAATTTACACAGGCAAGAAAACGTATGAAGCTGATTATTTTTTTCTTTCTGTGTGTTTTCATTCAGTTGCAGAAGGGCTGGAACTCCAGAAAGCTGAGATAAGAGCCCTACCCTTTCCTTGGTGCGGTGAGCACGATATGGAGGATGGAGGGGAACTCAAGGTACAACCGTGAGGACTTAGTTGGGTCTTTCCAGCAGCTATCAAAAAACCCCTGTCTTGTCTCTTTCCTGTTTTGAAAAGGAGGAGCATGAGAGCCATGGTGTGAAATGCTTAGCGGTGTCGGGGGCAATCAACGTCTCAGTCACTGAGATACCTGCCCACACCCAGGACTATGGCAATAAACTGCTGACTACAACCAATATTATAAAAATTCCTCCCTGGATGCCTTAGACACATCAGTGGTTTTGCATGTGTCGAAGACTCACTGGGTGATGACATATTTCCTCCCTGGGTTGACTCATGAGCTGCTCCTCCTGGTTATTATGAAAGTTGGAAGCACTTTAACGTTGCCTGCTGCAAGTACATTTCATGGAAAGAGAGAAAAATCTCAATATTATTTTTGCATTCAGTGATTTGACCCTTTCACTTTTGCAGTTGGTGAGCTTTGCCACTTTGACATTTATTTAAATAGCTTGTTAGTGGCAGAAGCAACGACAATAAAATTTGTGTGTTTAATTTGAAGCAAACAATCTCCACTGTTAATCTGGCCTTCAAGGCCTGAGGTAAACAACCGCATTTCAAGGGAATGCTGCTAAGGAAAGAAAAGTCTGTTGGGTGCTACTTTTTTTAAATGATGAGACAAAATGTTTAACAGTCTAAAAGCTCTAAGCCCTGAGTTGTTATGGGGAGATAACAGCTCCGTTAATTAGGTGATCAAATAATACTTTATTAGTAAATTCTTGCATCGGTCTGGCATGGCTTGTGCTTGTTTATGAGACATGTGACTCTCTTCTTTTGAGCATTTATAATATTCCAGTAGGTTATTGAATGTAATTGCCGTAATTCTCTAATCCGTATATTTTCATCAGTGTTGTGTGCTGATTGTGACCTGGTTCAGGGTATTTGTCTGTGCTGATTTTCAGCAGCTGACAGGAAAAAAAATAAAAGGTCTTTTCATGATGGGCAAGTTTGCCACTGATTCAGCCCTTGTTTTCTGTCACTCACCAGGAGAGCTGAGACTGGTAGATCCATGTACTTGAGCTCATTCCGAGTTAGCACCACGCCAGCAGGTGGGCAGAGGGGAAAGCGAGAGGGAAGAGGCTGGATAAAGCCGTTAGGGCAGCTGACAGGGAGACCAGGAGCCGACCCAGCTCCCCTGCCGCTGACTCCTGAGCAGGGGCAGTTTATATGGGGATGGACAACACCTCCTGTTGCGGCTGCTTGCCCTGCCGCACGGACGGCGAAACCGCCTGTGAGCTGCTGATGGCCAGAGCTTACAGCCTGGTGGTTTAAGGGAGACTCAAATCACTGCTGACCCACCTTGAAACGCGGGCTGTAGGCAGAGCGCTCAGGCGTGCGGCAAGAGCCGGCGTGGGGAGCCGGAGGGTCGGCGGCAGAGCTCTGCCAGCAGAAGTCACCCGGCCCTCGAGTCAGCGCCAGGGCGTCTTGCAGGGACGTGGGCTGCCCAGATTGAAATCGCTGGTGGATTTAAATCAGACCCAGCGTTTCACAACGCAGCCTCTCCCTGTAGTTCCCGTATCCGCTTGTATATCATGCAGCTCCTTCACAGCCTGCAGTACTTTTAACACGTAACATACATGTTTATCTCAATGCGGGATAGACACCAATTAACACTGCTCGTTAATGAGGGCACAATCAACTTGAATAACCTTGAACCACCGAGTGCACACAGTGATGTATGAATGAGAGGTTAACTGCAGATGACAGCTCATTTCTTTTTGTTCTTCTGCCCAGAACATCCTGCCAATACACACATTATAAATAACGTGTTCTTGTGATGGTAGCGGGGGCATTTCAGAAGTGAGTGTCTCTGTTTTAGGAGTGCTTGCATGACATTCGGGGTTTCAGCCTTAATACCATCTATTGCCTCGGCGGCTGGGATCAGCTGTTTCCCCCCAGGATCTCCACTGCTTGTACCCTAGACCGCAGCCCCGTTCTGCTTTCTGAATTAGAAAGTTGAATGTGAAACAGATTAACTTAAAAACCTACAGAAAAGGGCAAGTGGCATTTTTGATGTGCCTGAGACGCCCGGGCCCATCTGACTCACAGTTCACAAGTTGCGGAGCGGTGTCATTCGTAATTCGTGTTAATGCTCACTTGCTCACCCACCCACAGCTGTGTTATATACTGCTTTTCCATGCAAAACACTCAGCCAGCAATAAAGCCCAGTTACCATCACGCTATCTCCGCTCTCGCACAGATTATGCCACCTCAGTGTTCTTTCTGTGGGGAATATATTTACTTGCTGTAAGGAGCCATCTAGTGAGGGTTTACTGCACATAAAATCAAAGTAAGCGTTTCTTTACTGTTTCCAGGCAATACCGAAAGAAAAAGTGCTATTTTTTTTCCCCTCCTCCCCCCCTCCATGTGCTCCTGCTGCACTCGAGCCACAGCGAAAGCAAACAGCTTGCGCAGGTGAGGCTGTGTGGGACTGAATGCTTATTCCTCTGGCCACCTCTTTACAAAAGACAGGGAGCACACACGCTCGCCCTCGCTCAGCTCTGCTCTTGAGGTACCCACGCGGCGTAAGGAAGAGTCCCAAAGGACCTGCCCTCTGCGCTGGCAAGAGCGAAAGCAAAGCGAGTGGGTGGAGAATACAGGGAAGGGCCACGCTAGGCAGAAGTGAAAGGCCTGGTCCCATCTTAGCAAATGGGGAGCGGAAGAACAGAGCAAGCTGGTGAAGTGGCCCTTGTCATGCAGGCAGCGATGGCATAGCCGGGAACTTAATTCAATTTACAGAAGAGCCTCAATCAGCAGACAGATAAAGACAGCCACGTTTGAACGGTGGGCACTTCTGTGCTAGGTTTTTTTTTGTTTTTTGTTTTTTCTTTAAAGAACGATGAACTTCAGCAGATGAAAATGTGAGGGTAGAGTTCAGAGTGTCGGTGCACTACAGAAATTTGAAGTTACTGCTCCTGGAGCATCAAAAGTACAGCTACCTTGCAAATCTATATTGTTATGAATTTTACAGTTTGCAGAAGGTACTGAACACACCAAGTTAAATATTAAGCACTCACTCAGTGAAATGACAAGCAGCTTTTCTACAGGGTAGAAGTAAGATTTCATGTTGTGCTCTGAAACTATGCCCAGTGAGCGTGGCTGGGTGGAGGGAGGGGGTGCAGGACCAGCATCATTCATTTTGGTTGTACCGAAGCAACCTCCAGGCTAAATCCGAGCGGCCACAGGCAGCGGGGTCTCTGTCGGGGTGTGCCTGGGATGCTCCACAGCAGGTGATGTGCTGGAGTCTCCATCGTGACATTCACTGCGGAGCCTCCTCCGGTCCCTGCGAGCCTCTTGGGGTGGGAGTTTGCAAGCAAACAAGCAGCTGCGCATCACTTTGAGCAGCCTTATGCTGTGCTGGCACTGGAGTAATCCTCCCCATCTCCTGCCTGCGTATTTCCAGCGCTGGTTCTCAGCTTTTCCATCCCTCGATAGCTCAGCTTTGTGCTCTCCCATGTTGTCCTCAGCTCAGTTGCCTTAGGGACAACTGGCCAGCCCTGGATGGGAGAGTGCTGAGCGTCAGCTCCTCCGTAGGGCTGAAAAAAATGGCAGGCACACTGGAGGAAAGAGATGCTGAGACGTTTGACACTGTAGTACACAATAAACAGGACAGTAATTTTTCATAGCTACACTGCATATCAGGATAGGGAAAGTAATCCAACTTTTATAAACAAGCCTTTATTCTACAAAACCCAGACACACTCTCATGCACAAGAATATGCACTGAATTATGAATGCCTGTCATTTTACAATAGCCTTTTTTTTGGGGGGGGGGGAATACAAACAATGAAATTTTTTTTTTTTACAGGGAGAAGATCCCCATTTTTAGTCTGTGGAAAGTATTTGACTACATCAATGATTAATAGGTTTAATGTAATAGCTGCAACTGAAATTTAAAAAGCAAACAAGCCAAACAGAGCCGAATGGATTTGTTATAATGATTTCATTAGGGATTTTTAAAAGTTTGCTTTATACTTGCAGTTTGTTTTCAGAAAGAATTGGCTGAATTCAGTCAAAATGGTTTGTTCTTTGTCTGTCCGTGGTCACCATAGCTACCATTTCAATCTGTTAACATATGTGGTATTATTTTGTTCCTTTCTCTTAAACTCTGTTCACAGATGCTGTCAAGATTTTCCTTTGTACATATCTGATCGGTTCGTGCCAGGTTTGGCTCCACGCCTTTTCAGACGAGAGCCTCTATGATGAGGACAAGGTCGTTAGGCACTTGGTGCAGCAATGGAGACAGAAGGAGAAGCTGGGGTGGGGATGGCTTCTACTCCACTATGGCATGGGATCTGTGAGAAATATCTTGGGAAGATGTTCTCAGAAGTGTATCTTTTCTCTGGAGAGGTAGGTATTCCCTGGATGTGCTGTGGCAGATCTTCAGCTGCCGTAAATCAGTATAAATGCATTCATTTTAGTGGTGCTGTCGTGCCTGCTGATGGTCAGGTCCTGTGATGTTGCTCATTACACAGGTTTTGGGTAAGGAGCCAAGACATGAAGGGAGGCACGGCTACATAATTTTAAATAAATAAGTAATAAGATTGTATAGACTCTACGCTCTTGCTCTTTCCAGTCTTAGAAAAGGTTCAGGTTGCCACTGAGTAAGGAGGTGAATCCACTCTGTACAATGGAGGTGACTGGAATATCTAGTGGAGATCAGATTATCCACACTTCACATTTTAATTGGCATTGAGTGGGGAAAAGAGTCAGTTTTCTCTATTGCTGAATGTGAAGATGATTGAGATGGCTTCATTTTCTTTCCAGCTGTGAAGCAGGCAGGTAAATGTATTGATGTGAGTATGTATGCAGTACAGTTTATAGCGGGGAAGCCATAAGAGAAATCAGATAGTCTGGAAAATACACAATTTTCTTTCACAACAAAGCTCTCACAGTAAAGAGTAAAGTTAAGGTGAGTCTGTCTCTTTTTTTTTTTTCATCATAGTATAAAAGCCTTTGTTTAAAGCTCTCTGGGTCTGATTTTCAGAGCTGCTGAGCACCCTGCTCTCTGATTTCTTTTAACTGGAGATGTCGGTGTTCAGCATTTCTGGCAGCCGGGGCCCGTCTACTAATGCCTGCAGAGAGTAGCTGGAGAAAGTGTGAGAAACATTATTGTAATGAGGGGCTAATTCTGCCTCTTCTTCCTGCCTCTCAGTGCAGATGAAAGAGTGCCTGCGAGTCATGTTATGTGCACGGAGAAAGGGAATTCTGATTTACTGGCTCTGGCTCCCCAGGGGCAGGGATGCTCTCCTAGCACAACTCACAGTAAGTCACATCTGTATTTCCAGTATAAGGCCCATTTTTAAGGACTCCTAGTTCGGCTATAAAAATTCACTTAGCGTGCATGAATAGAAACCAAATTGACAAGATAGACCATAACTGCTCTGAAAGGGCCATTAGTTCCTGTCGTATGAAAAATCCACGTTTAAAAAAGCGAGTATTGTTCACATTTGCACAACAGGCTGTAACTGTTCCTTCTAAGTCATTATAGCCTGTACGGAAATAATCATTTTCAAAATCACTATTGATACCACAGGCACAGAAACAGCAGGAAGCAGATGCCTGTGCTTGATATTAATCCAGAGCCTTCCAGTGCCTCTGAGCAGGTTGGATCAGTCTAAACTCTACATTTACGCTGATGTAACTGAGAAGAGGAAGACCACAGTACAAAGAATTGATGTGATGACTGGGAGTTTGGTGCAGGGTTTCTGGTGTCCTCAGATGAATGCCAGCGGTGCAGTGGCTGTGAGAGTGTACCAACAAGTTGTCCATTGAGAAACACCATCCATCCCCTGTGCTCAGTGCTGGTGGGGAGAGGAGGGGAAATGCATCTGTATTTGTCCTTTTGGTGTTTAATAAGGGAAAAGCCCGGGGCAGATAGGAATGGAGCTCTTTTTTTAATTGTGATTTTAAGAGGTACTAGGTTATGGCATTTTCTAAAATTGTTTCTTTAAGCCGGTGATTAATCCCTCACTTGATGTCAAATTGAAGTTTCTTTGATTTTTTTTTCTTTTCTTTTGCAGGTTTTCATGTGTTGCAGGTTTTCCTTAGACAAATAGTAGTGAGGAACTCACTTTGATTTCTCTCTCCTCCCCCTGAGATTGCTAGCATTTGAGATTTCCAGATTATATTTGGAATGAATGGAAGAGAGAGTGTAAAATCAAAGGTTGGCACTAGAGTCCTGATGAGTTGTGCTATGCCTTAGGGGTGTGTTCATGGAAACACTGGGCCTGAGCCTTCTTGTACTGGTTTTACAACAAAGGGGATTTCCAGGGATGTCAGCAGAGTGATCCCCATGTTTGTCAGAAGGATGTGAATAAGACGACTTTCTCTACTCCCACGTGTGCGTATGGACATACCAACCTATACATTTTTACTCTCTTACAAAAGTTTTCTTGGACCTATGACTATGTGTTTTGAGGGCAATTTCAGATGAATTTCTAACAGTTCCCTTTCCCATGGGAATGCCAGTGGTCAGAGGCCCTGCAGGATACCCCTGGCTGAATTTCCCTAAGATCGTGCTATGTCATGGGAAGAGATTGGGCTGAATGGTGGAGTAAGGGGGGCTGTGTTGGCAGAAAGTCAAACTGGGGATTTTTTGGTAGGATTTCAGGAGCAAGCAGCTGCCTCTCAGCTGGACCTCTCCTCCCCATTGCTGGGATTACAATAGCAGCAAGGCAAGTGAAGAGGACCTTCAGGGAGGCAGGAGACTGCCTGGCTGAGGAACTTTGCTGCAGGGTTTCAGCTGGAGCCCCAGACACCAGAGTGCCTCCGTGGGAGCGTGCAGGCAGGGGGCTTGCCTGCCAGGTTGCAAAGGCGGGACCCCTCTCTCTGGGCTGCCTTTTCTGCTCCCACCAGTGGACTGCAACGACGTGGGCCGCTGGAAAGCTGCCACCGTGGAGGGTCTCGCATAGAGGAGTTGTCCTGCTGGATCCGGCTGATGCTTCTTGTAGCCCGTTAGCCTTGCCACTAGCAGCATCCTTCAAAGGTAACGCCACAGCACTGCGCAAGTAGCTGCTCCTGGGGAAAGCTTCCTCCCTCACTCAAAAAAAAAAAAAAAGGAGATTGATTTAAATGCTGAAGTGCAAGGGATTGTATTCCTTGCAAAGCTCTTAAAATTAATATCTGCTGTTAAAGCCCTGGATCTCTTAATGCACAGCATCCAATCTTTGTCCCATTAGGTCTCGTGACCCAGAGCTCACTGAAGGGATTGTGTGCATTTCTTGTTTGAAATCTCCTGTGAGAAAAATTAAGTTATTGGACTCCTGGCCACCCTGAAAACGATGGCAGCTGTCCCCTGCATCTCTGTCTCCCCTCACAGACTTTAGCATTGCGTGCTGGCTGCCCCGCTGCTGAGATAGTGATGATGGAGAGGAGTGAAATGAAAGAAGTTTATAAAAAGAGAGTGTTATCTCCCCAGGTAAGTGCAGTGCTAGCTGCAATTGTCCCTATGATGAAGTGGCTCCTGAAAAGGAAATCTTTTTTCCCCGTTTGTTTTTTTTTAAGGAGTGATAAATCTCTTCACACCTTGTGTTTCTCTTCTGATACAGCGATTTTTTACTTAAACACAGAACTGAGTGGAGCAAAGCCATCAGCTATCTGAGGCTTTCTACTCTGATTTTGCTATGCGCCCCTTCCTCATCCTCAGGAAGGGCACGGTGTCTGTCCCACCTCATACGAGGCTTGGTTTCTGTGAGAAGGCACCAGCTATGGAGGGGTTAATGGCACCACAGCCTAGCTCCTGTCTCACCCCCTCTCCCTGCTGTCCCTTCCCACTTTCCTCTCCTGACCCTTCTTTAGAGCTGCTCAGGGGTGCAGGGTTTGGGGCAGAGAGGGGCTGCCTGCTCTGGGTGCTGTCTGCCGGGGGGTGCCCCTGCTCCAGAGCCCCCCCCTGGCTGGGGAGGTGGGGGAGCTAAGGGGGAACAGGGCTCCTCAACAGCCTGAAATTGAATTAGCTGAGAGAAGCTCCCAGGAGGAAAAGGAGAGAGGGGAGTCCAGTGGGAGCAACATGGGGTGGCGGGGAAGGCCATACGCCCCAGGAGCCAAATCCCTGCTGAGGGGATGCTCATAGCAGCATGTACAGATGGGTGACTCCTGTTCCCCTCACCTTCACAAGCTGTGAAATAGCTCCTAGCACGGAGGCTGAAACAAACCCACTGGGGTCTGCGTTCACACTTCGCTGGGATAGGTGAGGCGTTCTCCGCAACTCTGCCCGCACCAAGGCATCGTGTTTGTCCCGCTGCTCCGCCTGGCATCGCCAGCCTGTGCCTGCGCAGGATTTCAGTCCCATCCCCTCCTTCCTCCCAGGGCGAGCCCTTAGTGCCTCCCCTCTGGGCCAGCCAGGAGCCCCGCTCCAGGCCAGGATGGGTTCCCCTGCCACTGCGGCTCCCCTGGTCCCACCACGCTCACCCACAGCTGCCAGCAGCCCTTCTCCTGCCTGCCCCCGCTGATCCAACCCCAGCTGCCTCCCTGCACCCTCGCACTCCCACCGTGGTCATCCCCGTATTTTTTCCGCTGGCCTCCCACTCACTACAGGATATGAGCCGTTCTCTCCAGTGGGAAATGAAAGTTTGGATTAAAATTTGCAGTATTATTCCTTCTCTAAAAGCAGCTTTCAGGCTGAAAGGCTCCAAGGACAAATTTCCAAAGGAGCGCAGGAGCTTTAGGGACAGATTTTTAAGGTCTTTTAGCTACATTAAAATGAAATTAGATGCCCCTTGGGATTTTTTCAGCAGAAGGAGTTGTTTTTGAAATTTGCATGTGATGTCTGTTTATGTCTTTTAGGCATCTAAATGCTTCCAGAGATTTGGGTTTTGAACACCTAAGTCCCCTTGAAACCAAAGCAAGCCAGGCATCAACTCCCCTACATTCCTTCCAAATTCCAGCCAAAATTGTTGTCAAACTTGGAGCACAAAGTTCTAATGTAAGAGATTATAAACCCGATTTCCGCTCTGCTTTAGCAGGCAGCTTAGCACCAGGGAAAAAAAACCAACCCATAGTGTTGACTGTATAAACATCTTGTTCAAAGGGTAACACTTTCCTGATTAATAGCCTTTCAGTATTAAAAACAATCAGTCTAGATTGTGATTAATTGTCCCTTCTACTACTAGTAACCAAATATATGTATGTGTATATACATACATACATATATATATACACACTTGTGTAAACACACAGGGACATTCTCACTGGGGTAAGCATTTTTAGTGTGTCTGTTTTAAAGGAAAATACAATACGCAGGAGGTGAGAGCTCTTTTTTACAACTGGGGCAAACGGGAAGGGTTTTAGCTCTTGTAACCCTTTGTTGCAAGAACCAGCAGCCCCAGGGATGCGTGGTGAGCATTGCTGGCCTGGGGAAAGGCACAGAACGCTCACCTGGGCAGGGAGGAGACCAAGAAAGAGGCAGAAGATGCTTTGCTTTTTGTCCAGGGAATGAAGGCTGCTTAGTTGTTGGGCATCCTGGCTCCATTTCTGTTTCATCTGTATTTTACTTGTGGGACTGACAGGGTTAATGACAATAAAAAGTTTTCATTTAAAAGTTGGCTTTTTAGGAGGTGCTTTTCCTTTGACAAAGATAACCAAATTTCAAGAAATTATTTAAAAAGACAGTCCTGCCTGGTGCAACCTGTTAGGCTACAGCAAACACACAACAGTGACACCATCTTTATAAGGAAAAGACTTTTTCCCCCCCACCTTTTGCTCTGATATCTAAACAGCTGAACAGGTTAACCATTACGTTACAGTAATGTCCAGAAGTTGCAGTCAATCTCAGGAGCTAGGAAAAATGCTATCCTTGATTTATGTGACCCAGTCTGCTACAGATTGTACACGAAACTCCGCCTGATCCTTCACATGGCTTGATGAGCCTCAGCAGGGTGTGCGCAGTCACATGTAAGATCATGGCCTAACGTGTCTAAATGAAGTATTGATCCACGTAAACAGGAACGTGCTCACCAGAGTCTCTCTTAGTTCTCTGGGGGTTTCCTCCTCATCTGTCCCACCTTGAGGAACTTAAAAATAACAAAGTTTTAACATCGGTATCTTCAGAGCAAGCGGCATGAGCCAGAGTAGAATTTGTTGCTCTCTTGGCATTTGCAGTAGCCAGAGGCTGCAAAAAAGTGCATTCACTGTTGCTGCTGAAAAAGAAAATACAATTCTGTATTTTGTGTACAGTCTCTGTGTACACACTCGCCTACACCCTGCAAAGAGTTTTCTTTATGGCCAGAAAAGAATTTTTCAAAGTTTCCTTCAAGAACACCACCAAAATCTGTAGCGCTGTGTTGGGACACTCAAAACTTCACGATTTTAACCTAAGCAGAAAGAAACCCAACGCCACTGTTAAGGAAACAAACACACAGAGAAAAATTTCTCAACGGCTAGAAACAAAAAGCTCCATCGGCACCAGAGACGTTATGTTCAGGGCTCATGGATTTCTGCAGGAAGGTTTGGAAAAGCAGCCCTGCCGGGGTTGAAGAGGGTGTTGTTGGCGCGGGCCAACAGCTGTGACAGGCGCCAGCTGGCCGTGACGGCCGCAGCCCCGAGACCTCCTGCTCTGGGGACAGACACACGCGCGACCCTCGGCGCCCAAGGGAGGAGGAAGGCACCCATCCGCTCCTGGCCGTCTCCTCATCTTCTGCTGGGGACGAGGAGCAGCCTGGTGAGCGGGCCGGAATGGCAGAATGTGCCCCACTGTCCCAGCGGGTGGCTTCGGCACGGTGGCATCCCTCCCGGTGCTGCCGAGCAGAGCTGGGGCTGCAGGGGACGTGGGGCTCCTTCAGCCCGCTCCGACGGGACGGGATGGGATGGAATGGGACGGCACGGGATAGGATGGGATGGGAAGGGACAGGACGGGATGGTGGTGCTCAACCCCACTCCCGGGAGGGGCAGGGCCGGGGCCACAGCTCCAGGAAAGGCAAACAGTTGTGAAGTGCCAGCGGTAAATGTCGTTTCGACGGTTTAAAAGAGTGAAATTGTGTTATAAATATTTTAGGTGATTGACTTAAATTTTAATCCCGGGGCCTAAATGGGTAACAGCTATGAAGAGAGGCGGAGGGAGGGAGAGGAAGTGAAGGAAGACCAAAATTAGGCCTCAATTTGCAAAGCCATACACACGTGTCTCCGTGTAAGCTCATCTGTGGTCTCAGGCTCAAGTTCAAGTTGAATACTCAGGTGTACTTCAGACTAATTCTTGGGCAAGATTTTTTTTTTTTTTTCCCCGGGCTTGGACCTACAAAGCAGATGGAAAAACCTTTTCCATTTCACTCAAGCTCATTTTTAAATGAAAAATCGGGTGTTCCCTTCCTGCCCTTGCATTTCTGGAGTAGAAATACTGGAGCGTGGAAAAGGGTAATGAACACTCTGCCATGTTTGCATTCCTGTCTATCATGAAAATGTATTCTGCGCTAAAGAACTAATACACTTTGCACTGGGAAGTATTTGTGGCTGTCAGTGCTGGGGTTTAAGAGCATCGCTAATTATTCCCGATTTAGAACTGATATTTTTAAAGAGTGTGGAATCAAGAGTCACTGTCATAAAATTTAGTTTTGTGAGCTAGACAAAGTTATTTTTATGCAGTGTAAATAAACTTATTTTTTGCGCTGTAAATAAGTAACTGTGGTGAATAAATATTCACAGGTACATGCATGCGTACATGAAGGAAACTGGTTATGCATCTGTCAGTATATACACACAACACACATACTGAGTATAGAGGGGAAAGTAAATATTGTAAAGAGGTCAGTATGCTGAAAGTAACTACCATGCATTTAAAAAAGGTAATTTCTTTCCCCAATTTTAATGGAGCAAATAGCACATGAAAATCAAGGACCCCTTCCAAACTACTACCGAGAAGCAAAATAATTTTGATCATCTTAAGCACAATATAGAAAAGGAATGGTAAGCCCAGTACTAGAGACCGTAGCTCTCCCTCAGCAGCTCTTTCCCCCTCCCCCTGTGCAAATTCTCTTGGATTAAAATGGCAGAGGGAGGAGGGGAGTGGCTGGGGACAGTTTTTCTGATATGAGATAACCACTGCTAGTCAAATCGCACTTTTAATCGCACGGGCCAATAAAAAGAAAACTTGCTACAGAAGTTGATTTGAATGAAAATGGAAGACACACCCCACAAGCTGCTTTCCATGATTATGTATTGTTTTCCCTCACCCCGCCGCACAGTTCAAGTCGCGAATAAAAGCGAGCAGTTTGTGTACTTTTGTTGCCCATTTTCGCCAGGACGGGTCTGGAGCTGCCGCCCCCGTCCCGTGTGTCCCCCCCCGCAATTCCTCCCCTGCAGCGCACAGGGCTCTGCCGGCCGGCAGCCTCGTGCCACGAGGAAAGGAAAAGTGGTCTCACTTCCCCTTTTGTTTCCTGCCCTCGCCCCTCGCCCCGGCTCCCTCCCGGTTTTTGGGAGCGCTGCCGTTGGAGGCGGACGGCGGGGCAGTACCCACGCTCCCGCCTTACACTCGGGGAAAGCACAAACGCGTGGGACGACGCCGTCGCCGGCCCCGAAAGCCCGATCTGAGGACGGCGGCCATGCGGGGAGGAGGGCTCCCGTGCCGTGCCAGGCCTCCGCAGGCTGAAGGGGCTCCACCGCGGCCCGAGACCCCCCCCCCCACGGCCACGACGCCGAGGCCGCTCGGGGAGAGCCACGCGCCTGGCCGGCAAGGCGCGAGCTGTGGGAATTTGGGCCGTGGGGTCCGCGGCTCACGCTGGGCCCCAAGAGCGGGTCTCGACTCGGCAGGAGAGCCCCTCCAGGGGAAGGGGGGGGGGGAGCTCAGGAGTTACTTGCGAGGAGCTCCGGGCGACCACCGCTGCAGCCCGGGGCAAGGGCTCCTTCAGCGGCTCCTCCCGAACGCGAGACGCCCCGGCGGGCGGCTCTGCCTCCGGGGCGGGTGGGGGGGGTAAGCCGGCAGCACCCTCATGACGGGGCCCGATCCTGCTCGGGGCTGGGCTGCGGCCCGGGGGCCCCGTCCGTGCGGTGCCTGCTGCGCCCATCCCCTCAGGGCTCCGCTCCCGGGAATCGGGAACTCCCCCCCGCCCCCGACGCTGTCCCGCACCCTCAGCGCCGCTCCTAGCCCCCACCTCAGGGCACCCCCAACCCCTCGGAGGACTCTCTTCTTCTTCGCCCCCCCCCCCCCCGCCTCCGCGGTCCAACCGCCCCCGCCGGCGGGGGCCGTCCCGAGTGGGTCGCCCACAGAACCCCAGCACCAACCGCCCCCCCCGGGCAACGGGGGCTTTGTATGGAATCCCATTCAAACCACGCCATAACCTTCCGCCGCGGGGGGGGGCGGGCGAGTGGGGGGGGGGGGGAGAGAGGGAAAGTAGTCCCTAGCTACAGTCGTCCGGGGGGCTGAGTCCACAGCGCGGGCGGCGAACCCCGCCGCAGACCCCTCCGCGGGCCGGGCCGGGCCGTGGAGCGCCGCTCCGCTCCGGCGGGGGCGTGCGAACCCGCCTCTCCCCGGCTCCGCTCCGGCGCAGCCCTCGGAGGAGAGGTATCGCTGGGCGGAGAGATCGCGGAGCCCTCACACGTACGGCCCGGCGATACGCCTCCACCTAACCCAGCAAACGGAAGCGCCGGGCCGCCACGATGGACGGGAAGCGCCGTCCAATGGGCAGGCGGGCTAGCCTCCCAAAATGTAGGTTGAGCCAATGGCAAGGAGCAGGAGCGGGGAGAGGCGGGGCCGGCCGCAGGCAGCAGCGCAGGTTGAACGGAGTCCCAGCGCAGGGCTGGGATGAGCCTCAAAGTTCGGGGCGATCGTGGTGGGGGATGTAGCAGTGCCGCTGCCGCCGCGCACCGGCCCGGCCCGCCCCGGCTCCCGCCTCCCCCGGCCCCCCCCCGCAGTTTTTAAACTCGGATTTCCCCCCCCCTCCCCTTCTTCTCCACTCCCCCCTCCCCCCCCCTTCCCCCCCTTTCCTCCCCTAAATGCCAGCCATGATCGAGAAGGGCCCGGAGGTCTCGGGGAAACGGCGGGGCAGGAACCACAACGCCGCCGGCGCGAATAATAACAACAACGGCGGTAGCAAAAGTTTATCCGCCGCCCCCAACGGCAACAGCAGCGGCAACTCCTGGGAGGAGGGTAGCTCGGGGTCCTCCAGCGATGAGGAGCACGGTGAGGAGCGGGGGGGCGGCGGTGTGTGGTGACTGGAGGGGGGGGGGTGTCAGGGGCCGGGCGGGCCCACGCGGGTAACGCTTCTCCCTCTGCCTCCCTCAGCTGGCGGCGGTATGAGGGTCGGGCCGCAGTACCAGGCGGTGGTCCCTGATTTCGACCCCGGTAAGTCTTTATTATTTTTTAGGCGGGGGGCGACTACCTCCCCTAACCCCCCCCCCCATCCGTTGCTTTGGACCCTCGATGAGCGGAGCCCGGGGGGGTACTCCCTCATGGGGGGGTGTGTGTTCAAAAATAATCCCCCCTAATTCCAGTCCCAAACACCCAAAGCAGGAGCAAGGACCCCCCCTTCCCACCCCCCCCCGTTTGATAAAAGAAGTCTCGATGCTTTCCAGAGGGCGCTTTGCAGGCAGGGAGGAACAGGGAAGCTGGCAGGGCTAGAGGAGGCAGGAGATGGCAGTTGGGTGGTTTTTTTTTTTTTCTTTCTTTCTTTCTTTCTTTTTTTTTTTTTTAATCCCCTCCTGGACGCATGTGCCTGTGGGCTCGGTGGTAGGGATGGAACTAAAAGACATCAAGTTGTAAATATAATTTTTTTGAAGGTATGTAGAAGCGACTTGGGTCTGTATTTTAATTTTCTCTCTTCCTAAGAAGCTGCTCGCCTCCCCCCCTCCAAAAAAAAAAATGTTTCACATTCCAGCTATTCTGCTGCGGTTCTTTGTAAGCTAATTTAAAGTGGCATGGAAGCAAATTTTGAGCAAACAAAGGAATTGGGGCTGTGCTGAAAGGCAGGTGCTGGAAGCACGTTAGTACTGATGTATCTCCGTGTATAGAAAGACAGGCTGTTGACCTCCTTAGTTTGAAATCTAAGCAATTTTTTTTTTTTGTATTGTTCCTTTGTAACTGGAGGCTGAAGCTAGCGAAAACCCCTCCTCCTGTCTGGAGATACTAGCGTTTGGAGTTGTCCCTTTGCCCAGCCCAAACTTAATTGAATCCTCCGCACCTCTTGCCTTAAAACAAAAAGAATGGTGTGGAAAGCCACCGTGTCTCCTTATCAAATAATCTTGAGAGTTACTATTGTGTGGATTCAGGAAAAAGGTTTCTCGTGGATCGTCCTCAGACTGTGCACTAATGTGTTGGATACCTTTTTTATTATTAAATATATATGTTTGTTCTTAACTGTTAAGGTCTCGGCGTGGGGGAAGGGAGGGCAAAGAGGATTTTTTTCTTGAGTTCAATATTACTTGTCTTTATTTACAGAATCATTTTTTGCTACTCCTTCCCTCTTCATTTTCTTGACAGAATAAGATACAAGGTCTTGGCACATGGGAACTCCATTTCTTGGTTGACCAGGAGGAGGAAGGGGCGGGGGGGGGGGGGAAGGAGGGGAAAAAGAGGGGGGGGAGAAGGGGAGAGCTGTTAGTTAGGCAGCAGTTGACACTGTTTTTCAATCTGTAGGTCAAACACAACATTTCTGTAACACACAACGTGCATCACGCTGGCTGTTAGCCAGGTATCACAACAATACTTGGGCTTTTCGGTCACCCCTGTGAATTACACTCTTTTGTGCAATTCATTTCTCTAATATAATAGATGGAGGGGAAAAAAATACTATGTGCCCCTTCCTCACTATTATGTGCTTAGTTATACATTGTTCTGGTTTTAACTTATAGATGTACAGTGACCTATACAAAGGTTATTGCTTTCTGTGCTGTGTGGAGTGGAAGGGAGGGGGAAGTGTGTGATGTGGAGAAACAATTTTTTTTCTGAGTAATATATACACTAACACAGCATCAGCAGGCGCTCTTTTTGAGTACACAGTATAATATAGCAAGCTCTTAGTAGATTCACCTGAAGCAAATGATCAGTCTTCTGATGATCTGAATGGGCATTGGATCCTCCTTTACTGGTCTTTCTATTTTTATTTTTTTTTTCTTAAAAGGATACTTTTTAGCTAAGTTTGAGGTGAACTTTTGTCTGCTTGTGTGTTGAAGAGTTGGTTTCCTGGCCTGTGGAATTATTCTGGAATAATTTTGCAATGCAACATTGTTCCCTGAATTTTGTGATCCCTTCTTGGTCCTAAAGGCTAAATAGCTACATTGTGTTTATTTGTTATGCCTCTTTTGTTTCCCTGTTTAAGAAAGAAAACTGTAAATAAGCCCAACACACTGCACTAAGACCTTTTGACTGAAACGTGTTAAATTGTCCTGTTTCACTGGTAATTTCAAAGTTAAATCAATGGAATAGTGTTATCAGAGTGCACAGATGCTGTGTCTGTTTCTCGCTAGAAATTTTAGGGACTGGTTGACCGAAGGATCGTAAGGCTTGAAGGTTGTTTGGTGTTGAGTTGCACTGGCTTTCACCTTCAGATTAGCTGGCTGGTAAAATGCGGAGGGCTCATGCTGCTCTAGCTGTGTCTGAGGGGAAAATGGCACAGACGAGGCCTTGTGTGTGTTTTTTGTTTTTTTTTTTTGGTTTTTGTTTTTTTTTTTAACTTGATGTTCAATTATACCTTGGGTTTGGCTGAGGTATATCTGTAACTGCTGATTCTTACATCAGCATTCTTATGTGGGTGTTCCTCTGTCCCCATGCATAGGGGCAGAAAAAGTGTTTAATTTTGTTTCATGTCTCAGCCTCATGCAAGCTGTAGCAAAGAGCAATAAAATCAGGAAAGCTTTTCTGAAATTTTTTTCTGTGAGACTACAGGAGAAAGGAGAGGTAGAGCAAGGCAGTGGTGGGATGTTGGTCTGGGTTTCATGAATCAAATAGCCAGAGAAGAGCACAAATAGTACCATATGGTACGGCCTGAAAGTGAAGAGAGTGTCTCCTGAATGATTGCCTAAGTTTAGGGAGGGAAGGGACCTCAGCACCTTTCAGGTAGCATGGAGGAGGATAGAGAGTGCTCGTCTCCCTTCTTTGAGCAGAGTATGAGGAAAGTAGTTAAGGGTTGTGCTTCTCTGTTTTTGCTTCATCCTTAGAACCAGAAAATAACAAGTTCTCATTCTGGATTAAAATATCTTGGTGCAAGTTTTTAATACTCCTTGTGGCTAAAACTTGCTGTGGCAGTGGCCAAGGAAGGGCCTGATGCAATTCTTTGATTGTAAAAATGCTTGTGGCTGGAATCCTCTGTAGGAGGTGGTCCTTACTCGCAGCTCCTTTAAGTAAATCTCTTTACAGTGGCAAGGCCTATTCCATGTGCTGGCAGAGCCTATAGGTTCTTTGCCAAAGTTAATGTTGCTATCTTTCTTTTCTTTTCTTTCTTACCTATCCCAATCTCCCCTTACTTTGAGAAAGTAAGTTCTCACTGCGTTGATCCCACTTCTTGTATTGTCTCAAAAACTTACACCTCTATTATTATTTGTGTAATAAGAATAATTGTACAGTAAAGGCAAGGGTTTTGCAGAGGCAACGTGTTTATTGAACAAGCTGATTCAACTAGGGAGAAGAACAGGCAAAACTTTTTGGGCTGAAAATCACATGCCAGAGCTCACTAGAATCAGTAAAACTTGCAGTTCAGCTGTGTTTCACTGTTTGGCCTTGATTTCACAGATGTGATGTGAAAAATTGCTATTGTCTCTCCTATTTCTTCTCTTACTAGAGCTCAGAGCCAGCTGAAAATTCTGTGCATTAAAGAAAGGCTGGTATCGGTAGGTCAGCATTTCTTGCGAGTTCTCAGCCTGAGACGTTGAAGGTTTTGAAGAGGGAAAACTATTATGGTTCTTTTAATCCGTACAAATGAAACCCACATGTCCTGTTAATGGAAAAATTCGGTGGAAGGAAATATTGCCTATCCTAAAGCTAAATAAAAATCTTTTGTGTGGGGAAGCACTGATATTGTATTTGACCATTTGACTTGTTGCTTATTAATTTCTGCTATTGGAACATTGAAAATAGGTGGAAGAAAACATTAGTGAGCACTTTAACACAGCCAGTGAATTTAAAGATTAAAGCTTCCATAATTTTGAGGAGTGTTAACTTCCTGAAGAGAATGGTCTCTGCTGTATTTTGACATGTATTGAAGGCAGGTGAACTTTTCTTTCTCCTTTGTAGCACTACAACTTTAGATTCCCTCATTTGTTGCGATGGCAGTAAAAAACCAAGCCACATCCTATGCCTTTGGACATCAGCTGTGTTGGTCATCTTTGGAAGGCAGCTTCTGGAGCCATATCCAGTGGAAACAGATGAGCAAAAGCTGTTTTAACTCAATAGTGTCTTGTTGTAGAGATCCAAAGTTGAAATGCATGTCAGTTGGGAGACTTCAGTCCCTTGTTTGCAACACTGCTCTCTTCCCAGTTTTCTCTTGTTGTACTGCAACAGGTAAAAGTAAAAATGGTGGAAGGAAATACTCTAGTGCTTTCACCTCTAGATGCAGAAAAGTCTACTGGAAGGTGCTCACTGCTAGAACGTCACTAATCCTTGAGAAGCTAATTCTCTGGTCCACACCGTTAGCTGTTCTCTGCGTGCTCCTGCACAAACATTTGATATTCTGTGCCTTTCCTTCATGGCCCAGACTGTGTTGTTTCAGTGTTACCAAAAGATGAATGGGGCGGGGGGCGGGGGGGAACCCTGAAAAAGAAACCAACAACCCTTTTCAATGTAGTCAGAAACTCTTGTCAGTGTAGTTGTGTCCAAGAAGGGTAAAAAAACCCAAACAACATAGTCCCTGCTGTCTCTGATCTGGAATGCCTGATAGGGAAGCGGTGGCCTGGCAGTGTCCTAGGAGAGGAAGGTGGTGCATCCATCCATCCAATTCTGGCTTTTAAAATGCGTCCACCCTCTGTCTATCTAGGATCAAAGGTGAAAGTATAATAATGGGACAGTCCCTGGGTGGCTGATTCCCCTAGAATAGCTGTATTTCTCTGATGGTTGTAAAGGCCAGATTTCATTAGGTTGTATCTTCAGCTACTTCATGGGGTTCTTGGCAGAAGCATCTATTGGCCTACGCAATAGGGACTGTAACCCTTTAACAAGAGGTTGTTAAAAGCCCCCTTATGATGTGCACTTGGCAAGTCCAACTCCCAGCCAGCTTGTTCTGTTTCTTTGTTTGCAAATAGTTCTGCTCCCAACAGTCCTAATAGTTTGCAAATCGTCTGAGTACCCAATGACGGTAAGAGAAAATGGTGTTTAGGTGAATGGACTCATCAGAAAGAGGGTGGGGAAAAAAGTGTGCTCTTCAAGTGAGACTTTGGGATCTCCATCTAAGCAAGTGGAAAAGTCAAAACCAAGCTCCTGAAACTGGAAATACTGGTATCCTGGAAAGCTATCTCATCTCCTCAAATAACTTTGCCTTAAATGCAACAGGCAGGAACTCCTGTAGTGCAACAGTCTCTTTGGAAAAGAAGGGAGAGTTATGAGGATGTTTGATCTAATTGGAAATACCAAACCATACCATACTAATGCCCAATGTGTTTGGGCAGACAGAGGCTCCCTAGTATCCTGATAAAGCAGGCATGCCTCGATCCTTTCACTCTTAGCTGAGGAGACTGTGCATTGTCCCCAACAAGAGTGTGTCTTCCCAATTAGGTAGTCGAAAATTTAGATACTGTGGGTTTTCTCCTAAACTTTCTGGTGGGAGAAGAGGAGCTTTTCCACCTAGCTGTAGTCTGCTCAGCCCCTTACTCCCTCCTGGGTATTTGTCTTGCCCTACTTCTTCCACAAGTCACAGCCTCTCTGTATGTGCTGTACTGCGGAGCAGATGAGAAGGTCCTCAACAGGCGCTCCACAAAAAGCTGCTGCTGAAACCTTGTTTTTTTCGGCTGTCTCAACCGCATGGGCATTTAGGTACAGTCAAAGGGAGTTCTCAAGGCCAGACTGGTCCCTGGCAGCCCTGGGGAAGGGGGAGATGACTCCTGCTGCATCCTTACTGTGCTGGCAACTCTGCTGGTGCGAGGGTGAGTCTCAGTCTCATCTTGTTCCATCACCGGTACGTACTCCTGGTCCAGTCACTGTGGCAGGAGAGGTTGCAGTCCCACTACTCCTACATTAGGAGAATGAGGCAGACTTTTAGATGCTGACACTTCAGCTTATCCTCTGTTTTTTAAGTCCACCCTGGAGAAAAAGAGGAAGAGTAGTGCTCAAGTTGGAGACTTGATTATCCATATCTGGCACCTCAGCAGGAGTACAGCTGTTGAT
Source organism: Buteo buteo (assembly GCF_964188355.1). NCBI lineage: Eukaryota > Metazoa > Chordata > Aves > Accipitriformes > Accipitridae > Buteo > Buteo buteo. The sequence continues at coordinate 12,757,606 of NC_134176.1, read as the reverse complement.
TTGGTGCATACCTTTCTTACCTCTGGGCTGCTCACCCGAGGGAGACCATTTTTAAACTTGTGTGGCTCAGTAGTTAGCTTTCACCCAGTCTGTTCACTCATCCTGTGAAGGGGTGCATAGGCTACTGGTGGTGAGCAGACCTCCTGCTCCGCCTTATTCCAAGGCATGGCTTTGGAGCTTTCTTGTTATTCAAATAGTACGGAGAACATCCTTCTCAAACCTTAATGCTGTAGTAAACAAACAAGTCTCAGTGCAGCCAAAGCCTGTGGCTTCCTTCCCTGCCTGGCACATGCAATGTTTCTATGTGGAGGTAATAGCTGTCTCATGTACTGACAAATGTATTAATGGCTGGACTGGAATTAATACTAGGTAGAGTGACTGCTTTGTTCTTCATAGCTGGTTCCTGCTGCTTAATGAGTTGCTCTTAAAACTCTTGTTTTCAGCCCTAGTTAGGTCTGTGACTTGGCCAAGTGAAGGCTTAGAGCTCCCTGTGATTAGTCATTATAATTAGCTCGGAAATCTTTGCCTCTGTGATCAAGGCGCACTGTATAATGCGGCTTATAGTGGGCTCTAGTCCTGTTGCATACCTTCAGAGTAGTATAAACGACAATGCTTTGTTGCACATACGTATGTATTTTTTTTAACTGTGTTGTAACTTTAATATACAATTTTTTAATATGCGCCAGGCAGGTAAATCTGAAGTAACTGGCTCCTCAGAAACTTGTGGTTAGTGCTAGTCCCTGCTTCCCTCAGATACAACAATTTCTGGTTGTGGCCAAGGCTTGCCTTACCCGTTCCAAGTGTAAGGTAAGATTGAGACATAGTGACTAGTGGCTGATTGAGTCTAGAGACCAAATCAAAAAGAAAGAACATGCTCTCTTCCTAGGAAGTCTGTACCTCTTTCTGCACTGGGTGACCTTGTCTTTTGAGGCTTTGACTTGATGGTATAACAAGATGAGCAATCCCATGTTCTTAAGTGTTTAAACTTGAAAGAACAGTTCGAAATTCAGTTCTTGAAAACACAAAGTTGATTTGTAAACTAAACTAGGCCTTAAAAAATGCTTTTGTAGGGAATGTTAGATTAGGTATCTCTTTCTTTAAATGTGACAAGATTTTAATTTATAGTTCCATATGAAAGTTTTGACTTTGTGCTTTTCGAAAGTGCAAGAGGATGTGCTCAGCCTTAGTGAAGGCAGTGAAAGTTTCTCCAGCATATTCTAGAATTGGGCTGCTTTTATGCTCCTCTCTGTTTTGAAATGCAACAGATTGTGATGGGTCTGCCTTTAAGTTTTGTAGGTCAAACTTGATAAATATGCTTCACTTCTCATGTAAAGTTTTGAGAAGAAACAAGTGAGTTTAATCTACCTTTCCAAGTACCTTCAAAAATTGAGCTCTATGCAGCAGCTTGCTCTTTGAACTTCATAAAGGAAGTATTGGTAAATGTTGCCTCTCTGGGGGGAGGAGGCTGCAGCAGTGTGATAAAATTGCAAAAATCCCCTCTTGGGAGGAAATTCTAGTCTATGCTTCCCCCTTCAGCCCTGTCCTTCTATTGTGCAGGTACCTCTAGGGGACATCAGCAGGGTCTCGTATGTACTCTGTGTGTGTGTAACTAGGTGTATCTCGAGAAAAATATTCCCCTGCCCCATTAGGGGCAGGAGAGTAAGGTTGTGAGATTTTTGTCCTTAAAGTTATTTCATCTTCCTTGCCCACCTCCCTTATCTCTGTGCTCTTCACCTGGATGGATTTCACAAATCATAATCTGAAAGAGCCAATGGCTTGTTTTTGTAGTGTAGTTGTCTAATTAGAGGAGTCTAACCACGTGGCTGTCTATTGCAGCTTTTCAGTTCTGCTGTCTGTAGGTATCTGTGATAACCTGTCATGATAGCATGTGGATGTACTTTTAGATGACCAGATGTCTTACCAGGTTGGGGTTTAGTTCATATAGAGACTTTGATTTGAGAGTTGGGTATTGAAAGTAATTCTTAATGTACATGACCTTGAATTGGTGTCCTTCTAGACTTTATAACCATAGTATGAAAGCACAGTGTAACAAATGTGTAATCATAGCTGTGGCTTCTGGGTTCAGAAACCCTGAGGAATAGGTATAAACAAAGCTTGTGTGTAGGGGCATGATGCCTGCCCTCCCCTCTTAACTGGTCCCTGGAGAGGGTACAGAGAGATTCTAGTTCCACAGGGGGATTGGGGATGGATAAAGGCTAAGAAAAACCTCTCCTGAGTAGGAAATGCCCTCCCCTCTTGAACCGGAGCATCAGGACTGGGAAAGTCTGGTTTACATAACAGCATTGCTTTTGAAGCAACTCTTTACTTGCAGCTTGCATTGAAATGTAGATTTTTTTTCTCTTCCCTCTGACTTCCCACCTTCTTTGGGGGGGAATGCTCATACCTCTGTTCTCACATCAACATCAGTTTTAGTTTTGGCCACGTGTGAATTGGGATAGGGGGAGGATTTTTCACCGCCTCCCCACCCTGTGTTGAGAGCTAGCTGCCCCACGTAGCAGGCACTGTTGGCTGGAGTTGTATATAGTTCTGTGTTTAGGTTGCTAACAGCTGTGTGAGAAGCTCTAAGTGCTGCATCTGTAATTCAAGCTTTTTTTGTGCTAAACAGTGCAAATGATCTGTAGATACCAGTATGTGTGTCTATTCCCCTGGCTGACATCTCTCCATCCCCAGAAGGGGGCTGCTCTGGGTGCTTTCAAGGGGAGTAAAGGGCTGTAAAGGCAGGCAGGTGTACCAGGTGTAGCGTTCGTACTTTCTCCGTATTGTTTTCTGTCTGGGAATCTTAAAGATGTCCCTCCTGGGACCCTTGTGCTGATTTGTGCAGCTACCACTGCACTGTTCATGACAGTAGCCATGGGAACACAAGTAGGATGATACAAGTTTAAACTCCAACTTGTTGCTAGGCAGACCCAGCTCAATGTGTGGATTAAGTAGTCTTAACCCCCCCCCCCCCTTCTGATATTCTACCTCTTTCGTGGGGGAGGACAACTCGGCTTGCCCCAAATTCTGGGTCTTTGTCTTTAGGCTGGCAGAATGAAACCAGCCCCAAAAGGGTCCCCTGACACCAGCCAACCGTGGGGGAAACCCCTCTTGTACATCTGAATAATGAGTATGTGGTGGCTGGGTGAGTGGGATTTTCAGCAGGTAGGTTTTGACACAACCTTTTCTTAAAAACAAAGTGCTGCGAAGCAAAGTGATGTGCCATCCAATGCAAATCTAAAAGTTGTAGCCTGCGTTAAAATAGATACTGCTAAAAGTGACATACTCTAAACAAAGGTCACGGGCTTAAAATATCACAAGATCACTTCTAAACTCTGGCTGTAAAAACTTAAAATTATGACTAAGGCAAGGTAAACACCTTCAAAACTTACACTGCTTTTGCAACTGTTAGCGTAGATGCTGGTATGTGCTGGATGAGCTGGCGTAGACCTTTTAACTTGGGCAATCTCTTGTTGCTAAGTTGCTTTGTCGCAAGCTTGTGTTTTGGCACTTCTTGTTCAAGAAATAAGGGCAGCCCATTCCCTCATGTTATTTTTGTCGTCAGTGCCTGACAAAGGATGTATGGCAAATTACAGGGGCCTGAAGGGAACTGGCGACCCAAACTCTAAGGGAGCGATGGGGCCCGTGTGCTTCTTGAGGGCTGAGCTCCAGCATGCCTTTGTCTCTGCAGCTGTTGGCTTCCTGTATCACAGCAGTAATTGGTTATGCTCTAGCCACTGGTTTAAATGGATCTTTTTTTATTTTATAAACATTTGCTGTGCAGTAACTGTCATTCCTGTTGGAGTAAGGCCATTTATAGAGATGCTCCCAATTACCACCTGCTCTTTTTCTTTCTTAGCGAAGTACGCTCTTACCTAATTTAACCTCCCAGAGCAACTGCTTTGAAGTTATTTTCTCTTTGCACCTTGGCTCACTGCTATCCCTTTCCCCTCTGACCACCTTAACAAACTGCAGTTGTCCCTGCTTGTCCTTCCAGAAATTACCTAGTTCTGTGGGGAAGAACTTCTTGCTTGGTTTGCCCCAAATGTTTTCGTAGTCAACTCTTGTAAGAAAAGATTGCTTTCCTTTAATATGCCTCAGCCCTTTTTTTCATTTCCTAAGTTGCTCTTTGTGGTTCTCCCGCTTTCATTATAATTTGTGTACAGCTTCTAGATCCTATCTGTCCACCCTCTTACTAACCCATCCCTGCTCAGATTTCTGTGCTTTTCTTTATGCTCTTGAGCCCTTTTTCCCTGTACTTCGTCCCTCCAGGAGGGATACCTTCTCTGTGCCTGAACTACATTGTAGTTGTTCTTGCCAGTTACCTCTCAGGCTGGAAGAAAGTGGTTGTGATTTTTACTTTTTCCCTGTACTCCCTCCCTCCAGGAGAGATACCTTCTCTGTGCCTGAACTACATTGTAGTTGTTCTTGCCAGTTACCTCTCAGGCTGGAAGAAAGTGGTTGTGATTTTTACTTTTTCCCTGTACTCCCTCCCTCCAGGAGAGATACCTTCTCTGTGCCTGAACTACATTGTAGTTGTTCTTGCCAGTTACCTCTCAGGCTGGAAGAAAGTGGTTGTGATTTTTACTTTGTTACAATTTTGCTCTGAAAGAGGTAAAAATCTAGCAGAACTCTGCCCCTTAACCGATTTTACAACTTGCACACCTCTGGATATGGCATCTGCCTGCTTTTCAAGCATTTAAATAGCAGTGATGTTTTTGCCTTTTCAGGCTCTTTTCTCAAGGCTTTCTTGCATCGCTGAAGAATTTCTTCCTCAGCTTCTCCTGTGGAAGCCTCAAGGCGCTGCTTGCTTTTGTAGGAGCTTCCCCCCACTTTAGCCTGGTAGAGCATCTGTCTCTTTGGCCAGTAGTGTCACTCTTCTCCTGAACTGCTGCTGCTGTAAGCAAACAGATGTGTGAGAAAGGTGAGAGAGTTGATCTCTCCTGTAGCCAGGGCTGCCCTGGGGACAGGCTGAGTGCTTGGCTGGAGCTTCCAGCTGGCCCCTGCTTGCTGGGCACTGAGGCTGAGTTGCCGTGAGTAGCTCTGAAGCCTATCCTACAAATTTGGAGAGGAGGGAGGGGAGGTCTCCTTGCCTGTTTTGTGAATAAAGCAAACCTTAGGGTTGCTGGCTGACTCAGATCTGCATGCGGTGAGTTGTGATGCAATGAGGATGGGCAAGTGCTCCGAAGAGCTTTTCCTCTTTTTGCTGTAGGCTCAGCCTTAGGCTCATCGTTGGGTGTGCTGAGTTGGGTGGTGCTGAGGGGAGCTGCGAGAGAGTACAGATGGATCTCATCTGAAGTTCTCATTGCCTCTCTTCTGTTAAGCTTTGTAAAAGTATTGAAGAACTTGGGGGAGAGGCTTGCTGGTGGGAACTTGGTGGCAGAGGGAAGACTTTTCAGAGCTGTCCTCTGGCTTTCAGCCCAAGATCTGAGTTGCTTTGCAAATTGTTTCCTCCTGTGCATACTGGCTCTGAGAAGTGAGTCTGCTCTCTGTGAAAATGCTGCATTGTGCTCTAGCTCCTTCTGTATTTTGGGTGGGTTTTTAGTCCCCTTGATTTGGTTCTTAAGATGGTTCTCCCCCCACCTAGATTTGCTTGGGAGTGTGAGTGCATGGGATCAGTTTCTTTTGTTTCTTTTCTTGGGCACTTTCAGGTGAAACAACAAGCTGTCCTCCACATGCAGGTCAGATGCTGTCCTTGTGGTACAAACAGGGCAGGCACAAATCCAGCCATCCCACCAACAGTCTGAAAATTGGCAAGGGTCTAGATATATTTGTGGATTTGGGTGAAAAATGACTTTTTCTATTGGAGCAGAACCAAAGGTGGTGGAGCTGGGAGGTGTTGCAGTTTGCTCTGGTGCAGCTAGTGACTGAGTGACAACCATGTGCTGGTCCAGGAGCAGAGATGGGCAGCACTTGTTTTGCCTGACAATCCAAGACCGGCTGCTGCTGGTTTGAAAGGGTGGATGTATATGGACAGGAACTTTATAAACGTTTAAGCTGTTCAAAGTGTGCGTGAGAGTAGTTACATTTAGGAAAATTATGTCTTTTATTGTACCCATCTTGCTGAAGTTATTTCGGAGGATGGAGAAGAAATAAAGACAGAACTTCTTAAACCCCTAATAAGAATATTTTTAGAGGTCATAAAAACAAATAACTGAGGTGTTGGGGGAATTAGGCTTGGAAGTAGTCCTTATGGCTCTGAAACTTGCTGGGAAGGGGACTGTTTCCATGTTCTCTTACCTGAGCCCTTGCAAAGAGGCTCTGGGAGCAGACACTGGTCTCCTCTTGAAATCAACTGTCTCCAGCTCAGTTTGGTGGAATGCTGCCCTGTCTGGTTATCACTCGCTCAGCGGTGGCTGCTGCGTTGCCCAGAGCAATACCTCCCGAGCAGTAGTGTGTCCTTTTGTTTCAGCTCAAGAGAAGGAAACAACTGGATGCAGTAGTATTGCTTGCAAAATGATGTCAATGTCTGCTGAGGGAGGGGGTGGAAGGAGATGTGATGGGGTCTCTAAAAGACATGGGTAGGAGAAACCTTTCCAGTGACTATATAGTGCCTATATAAATAAAGGCAGTGGATTTAATTCATGGTGCCAGAGCTGGGACAAAGCTTCGAGCAGGTGCACACCCAGAGCTTGCCTAAGTTGGATAAATGCTTGCTGAAATGTTTATCAAATGTAAGAATAAAAGGAAAAGGGTTGTATTTAACCTTTTTTTTTTTTGATGATGCATTTTAAAAATAACTTACATTTCTAAAGTGAGCAGCAGTTACAACCAGGGTTTGAAAAATTGACTTGGTACTTGCAAGCCACAGTGGGAAACACCTGTGCTGCAATATGCCCTGCAGCAGGAAGGGATAAAATGGTTGGGTGCTGCTCGCTTACTGTGGTGTTTGTTGGCTGTTGCAGCGGGATTCTCCTTGTGTGCTAGGGTTGCCTTTGCACTCTTATTGCTACTTGGTTCTTGCTCTTTCATCAGTAGACATAATTTGGCTTCGTATCTGTATTTCACTGCTGTTCAAGTGATTCTGAGCCTCTGGAGTAGGAAAGAATGAATCTAGTTAGTCTTAGCTCAGTTTTACCCCTGTAAAACTGTGGCATGCCATTGAGGCACTGAAGCTGTCTTCAGACTAAGGAAGACACTACTGCACTAATGTGCTAATTTTATACTCTCACTTGGCAGGTTGCCTTTGTAATCAAAGGGCTGGAAATTTTTCAGTGTGAACAAAATGTTCTAAGTAGCTGTTCTCTAGGTGGAAATGGATTTGATACATGGGATACTGCCTTCAAAAGAAATCCATTTTTCCATATCTTTCTGGGTATAATCATTCTAACTAAAATTCTCTTTCCTGACTAAGTGAAGCTATAGTCAAGACCTGGGTAAGGCTTACCTGTGAAGTTTCCTTAGCAGTGCTGTTATCTCATCAATCTCTATGGATCTGATGGGAATGGAGAGGGGGGATGTTTTCAGAAAGTACCTAGGAGTTTTAGGAATGACAGTTGTAATGAATTTTAACAGAACCATTCTATTATGTGTCATTTTCTCTTGGTTTGGTTAATAACTATTGTACAGGCTTGGTAGAGAGCATGGTCAGAATACAAAAGCTTGTTTTAAGCAAGTTTGGAAGAGAATATCCTGGTGAGTTGTACAGTACCTGGCACATGGGGATTATGCAGCAGGGAGTAAGTATCTGCTTCTCATCAGTAGTGTAAAAGTAATTAGAAACATCTCTTAATGCCCTTGGGTTTTTTGCCCATTGTTTTAGGGAATCAGTGAGCACTGACTAGAGAACATACATATCCTGACTTTACTTTTTCCAATGAAAATGTCCATGGGAGCAGAACAATCACAGAGTAATCATATATTTTTAAAGTGGTTTGAAAGGAAATGTTAACTCAAAGGCCATGCTATGTTACTAGAAAGCTTAAAACAAATGGCAGAATTGCTGTGAAACTCATGTCTTTGTTGCCTTTGATTTTTTTTTTAAAGTAACTTCCAGTGTTCTTGAATCTATATAGAATTTTAAATACACTATTTTTTAATAAGCCTAAAATTTCAACTTCTGTAATACTGTAATGAGAGCTGCCTGCTTAACTTTGTTGCTTTGAGTTTAAGATGAAACAAAACTCTGTGTGCCATATGTTAAAAGGACAAGCTGACTGGACAACAAGAATGTGTTTTATCTTCTGCATTTTGGCAAGACTCTGTAGTCTTGGAGGGCAACTGTAAGGAGAGAGAAATCAGTGAAGATGCAAGAATGATGTGAGAAGGACTTGTGGGGTCAGCAAAGCTGGAAGCTAACTGTCTTAGATGGGAGGGGGGAATAGGAAGAGAACCAACCAAGAAGGGCTGAAAAGTGGCAGTGGGGAAAATATTAATTAAAAAAAAATCTCATGCTGTTAGTGTCCTCTTCTAAAGATATTTGGCCATTCTTTCTGTTGTTTTATCATTTGATAGATTAAACAGTTGCCAGTTCAAGTGAATGCAAATCTACCCTTCCTACACTTTGGAGAATATGATCTTGAATTGAATTCCTGAGATCAGGAGACAACCAGGCTGGTGGGGTGGTGGTGGAAGGGAAGCTACAGTATCGTACTAGCCAAAGGCTGCTGTATCTGAAGGCCTGACACATCCACATTGAGCTGAGCTACTGCTTCTGCCTACAGCAGCTGTTCTTGTCAGTGTTAGGGGCTTATGGACATGGCCGAGTACTGCTCTGGCAACCTGGGCAAATATGCAGCTTGCCTGGTGATGGGAGAGCCAGAGCAGGCCTGTCCTTCCTTTCTCTCCTCCCAGGGAAGGAGAACTGTGGCTTTCGCTGTTCATGTGCCCTCTGCCAGCCCTGCAGCTGCTCAGGCCATTCAGCTGAAACTCTTTGCTGTGACTTTGTTCTACCTAACCCAAAAGCAGTTTGCTCAGAAGTTGAGGACTTACATAGTGGGGATGCAAGTTGGTTTTGGCACCTGCTCTTGTTGCTCTGTCACTTGTGATTTCCTGTGACCGTCAGCAAAGTGTGATGTCCCCACAGCATACTGTTTACATGGCCCTGCTGTGCTGGGCTTGGTGAAGCATGGTCACCATGGAGCTAATGGCTTGCCATAAGCTGCAATAAAGGTGTGGGGGGGGTTGCAAGTAAGCATTTCAGCCAACCTGTCAGTATATTTTACTTTCCTCTCCTCCTCTTTGTCCTGCCTGTCCCTTGAAGCCAGGCATCATCCCTTTGTACTGCCGTTGGAGCATGGGGACCTCATGCGTGATTACCTTCTGCTGGACTGTAGCAGGCCACTGGAAGTGCAAGTGAGCCAATTGAACTGCTGGCTCTAGGGAGTGTGCCCTAGCCAGATGCAGGAAGAGCTGAACACTGTAAGTCACCATGCAGGCTGGCTCTTGGCACAATATTCAGCTGAATAAAATTGCAAGATGTGCTTTGCAGGGTCTAGAGTCTGAGTTCACCTCTGAGTGGATCTTCTCAAGTCTTGTTACTTCTGTTTAGGCTCGAATTTTACAGTACCAGGTCTCGTTCCTCCATCTTTTTTTTACTCCTTGTAAGTTCTTAGCTAAATATTTGTTTGGGTTAGGGGGCCCTTATGGCTTTCTCTCTACCTCTAACCTCCCTTCTTTCCAGACTCCTTGTTTCATCCCTGAGCTGCACAAAACACCTTATCTCTTTCAGAGTTGGAAATACTGTTCCTGTCTGCATTCTTTAGACCTCTCTGAGGCTGGGACAGGCCTTGCCTAACAGAACTCCTAGGTCATGCCAATTCCTGTTCCTTGTGTCATGCAACAGCTCAACCTCCCCCCTCTGAAAAACAAGCAATATTGCGGTCACTTGTGTGCTGTTCCTGTGCTGTGCATTCAGAGCAGGACCCTCCTCTGCCATTGCGGTGTCCTTGCTGCAGCAGGTGGTTACTCTGGTGCTGAATTTGGCCAGGTGTGCCCAGGACCGTGTTCAGTAAGAGCAGGCATTTTGTGCTGGTGCTGTTCTTAGACAGGTGTGAGATCCTTGTCATACTTGGATCACAGTACAGTTACACCCTGTTGTTTCACAGATGTGTCCGTCACACAACTGTTGGGCGACAAAGATGTTCTTGTCAAAGCAGATGTTTAAGTGGCTATTTAACTTGCATCGTAGTGAACTGTCTCAGTGCAACTACAATTGAATGGAGTAGGATTAGGGGCTAGCATTGAGGGAGGTGGGGGGAACACTGCCTCCAAATAGCCATAAACAAATAGTCTTTGGTTGCGGCCAAGCACAGCTAGAGTGTTAGTGAAGTGAGCAAGGGGATGAAGTAATGATTGTGGACAGACCTTGGAATGAATTGGACGGGGGGGAAGCTGGCAGCACACCAAAAATGGCCCTTCTGTGTAGATGTCTGACTAATTGGCAGCGATGGGGGAAAGAGCACGTAGGATGCTGGGATTTGACACTAGCCTCTGAAGGGCTCTCTGGGGCATATCTGACCACTGGAAGTGGCTTGTGAAGGTGGCTGATACGTTCCTGCCAGGTTTAGATGTGTAGTAACAAGCGAAGGTGAGCAGTGGCAGGGGAAGAAAAATAACTTATTCCCCTCCTTCAGTCATTTGCAGTGTAAGACTACAAGCTTGTTCTGAGTTTGGGGAAAATGAATGCTATCAGCTGCAATGTTCATGGCTCTTGGTACTTGCTTCCCTCCACATAGAGGAGCTTGGGACATTTGTGTGCCACAGGTGAAGTAGCCACTGTTCCTGTTTAGGGCAAGACTGCACTGTTTATCCAGGTACTAAGATGAGTAGTTGGCACCTCTGCTCTGCATATGTGTTCTCCATAGCTAAGCCTTCATCAAGTTCTTGTGTTTCTTAACTCTGTTAGCCTCCAGCTGGGTCACCTCTCTTTGCACAATGGAGGCTGGACTTCAATGAATGAGAAACTGAGGTGAGCCAGCTTGGTATGCAGACAATGTGGTGATATTTCTTCCCCTTCCTCCCCTTTTTGGCCCAGTAGCTTAAAACCTGGTTCTGAAGAGCATCCTCCAGTTGATTTTTGAAATGGGGAAACAGGCAAGGCTTCTTCTAATAAGGGAAAGTAAGCTTGGTTTAGGTTACTGTGCCCTGCAGCAAAGAACACTGACATTTGAAAGTAAGAGGTAGTGGTGGGGAGAAGACTCTAAAAAGAGCTTGGTTTCATTAAGCAAAGTCATCTAAAATCTTGACATGTGAGAATCATTTCCACTTGGCAGAGACTGTGACAGGTGTTTCACCATAGGATACTCATTGCTTAAATTCCAGTGTGACCTTGGGCAGAAAGCTGAACCTTTTAGCTTTCTCTATTTTACATTAAAGCTACCTGTGTTGTTCAGTATGGGGATGAGAATGGAGTGGACAAGCACATGTGTAGTGACATGAGAGAAGAAACCAGCAGCCTGAGCAGAGCTAGTGCTTTATGAGGCAGGGCTGGAATCCTCCCCCATCTGGTTGGGTGACAAGTAAGATGGGGAGAGGAGGTGTCAGTGTTTGTGGTCTGTCTTACTAACAGAATTGATGCATCTGAAGTCTGGTCTGACCACAGCAAACTAATTCATGTTCTGAAGGTAAAACAGGAAGAAATTTTCCGTTGTAATCTCTCTTCCAAAAGTCAAAAGTGTTTCTGGCTGCAGGCTAACTAGGATGCATTAACTATTCCACTGTGAATTCCTCATGGAGACAGTGTGCTTGCTCTAGCTTTACTGCAAAGTAAAGCAGGTGCAGCCAGTGCTTGGCTTGCCTGGCCATCTCGGGGAGGAGTCTGCATTTGTGCATTGGTGGGGGGAGGGAGATGTCTCTAGCAGGGAAGGCAGAAGCTAAATTTACACATTTCCCTTTCAGGCTGCTGGGAAGGAAGAGAAATATATAGCAAATAAATGTGTGTTGGGGTTAGACTCTGTTGTGCCAGACCTGTGCTGGTCCTTAAGAGCAGTGTTGATGTGTCTCAAAGTTTAATTCCTTTCCTCTGTGTATAATGGAGTGATGAGGGACCAGAAGGTTTCCTGGACTGTTCAGTGCTGCTCATGTAAGGGCATACTTCTCTGGGTTACCTTAACTTTTAGTTCACGATGCTGCCTCTCTTGCTTGCTCATGCAAGAAAAACTGCTCCCGAGGACCACTGGAGTTGGGGAGTCCTCCGCTCTGATTGCTCTGGCATTGTCCCTGTTTCTGCAATGTTGCTTCTGTGGGTGATGCCTGGCATGGTGGAGCAGCCACAGCCCTGGAGCAGGGGGATTTCACTGGCTCAGGAGAAACCCACTTCCACGTTAAACAAAGGGTTTGGAGGGTGTTTCTTGGCAGTTTCTTCCATGCTTTTTTCTGTGACTATTTCACCAGAGAGTTTCTGAGAATCTGGAGACTTGTCCCCTGAATATCTGGGAGGGGAATACAAGATACTGGAGAAGGTAGGGAAACTCTTGAGGCAGTGTGTTCTGGCATGCTGAATTCAGGCAAGTGCCTGAAGCCCAGAATTTCCCACACTCAAAGGCCTCATCTACTGCAAAAGCTGGAGAAGTGAATGCCAAGGGATGCTAATAGAAGCATGTTCAGTTCTCCCGGACTCCTCTCTAGCTGCCTGCCTAAATAAACACCCTCTGCATCAGTCACACTGTTGTCTCATGCCTCTGAGCTAGCTAATTTTCCTCATGATGGTGTAAAAGAGGAAATGAATTCCAAATCTTTATTAAATGACAACTCCAGCGCTATGCCTTGCTAAGCGATGAGAGGACAGCTGGTCTATGGAGACACCACAGCATTTGTCACTCAACCATGTGCAAGGTAGCCAGAGGGTGCTGAGTGCCTGCTGCATCCATCAGAAGTCCTTGGTAGTGGAACTCAGGTTTGTTTGAGCCCACCCAATGCAAGGTGCGTCTGTACAATATGTGAGTCCTGGTTGTTTGGAAGTCTTAACGGAACTTGTGTTCAGTTGGCTCTTGGAAGGGAGAGATTAAAAGCAATGTGTCTGCTGTGGTCCATGAAGACCATGGCCTATTGGATGGTGAAGTTATCTTCCTAGGCTCCATTATAATGGAGCCTTAGGGGCACACTGAGGGGAATAGAATCTTGTTACTCTGATGTGGAGGCATAATTTAAGGAGGCCCCTCGCAGGGTTCAAGGCCTCCTAGTGACCTGCTTTCCTGTGAAGAGATGCTAGGCTATGACCAAGTACGCCTGGCTGTAGTTTGACGTGTGTGTTATGACAGATGAGTATGCAGGTGAGCTGAGAAGAGGGTAGGAGGTCAGAGTAGCTAGAAGAGCTTCCCCTGGATCTAGCAGCCAAACAGCCATTGTCTTAATCAGTATGTTGTGGGAATGGCTTGCAGAGAGAGGAATGAAACAAACACTGGCTCAGCAACCTGCTTGCTAGTGTGCATCCAAGTGTCTTGAAAATGTATTTCTTTAAAGTGTATTACCAGCTATGCAGAGCATTTCGTGTCTCAGACAAGTGTCTCAGACAAATTGATCTGTAGCTGTACCTTGGTTATCATAAGACTTTTTGCAGGGTATGTCTATCATGCTAAACAAATCATCTGTCCATCTAGTGACAAAAATCCCTGCTATTTATTCCTGGAAACCTGCATTTGAATTGCCAGTGTGAACACTCTGGTGGGCTAAGCAGTAAGTCTGAAGTGCGTCGTGCTGTCTTGATCCCTGCTTGGTGCAATATGTGCAAGGGAGCCCGGACAGAGCCCCCGGGTTCAGGAGCAGTTGCTGGAAGCCATGCTGCCTGCTGCCTGTGTCTTCTCAGTTCTGTGAAGTTTTATGCTTTTAAGTGAATGATCTTTCATGGTAATTGGTCCAGTGGCTTGGAGAAAAGAGGTATGCAGCACCATGTCCTGCTGTAGAGCTGCTTGTAGGGGAGCAGAGTGTGATGTTGCTGGAATTTCGAGAGCAGTCCTTGAGGCCCATCATTAAGTACCCCGTGACTGGCTCTGATCGAAGGCTTGCAGGGTGGCTCTGTTGCTAGTTTGTGAAGCTCTTTCCTTGTGGCTTTATCAATTACAGCTTTAAAAGTAAACTTGGAATTATTGGCTGTGTGCAGGCTTGTGATGGTGGGATGCACTGTTAGTTCATCTTTGAGAGGTGTGGGTCAGCTGCTGGCAGGCAGAAATCCGTGATATAGGTGCTGTGTGGCCAGCAAGCCCCACCCTTCTACCAGCAGAACTTGCTGGAAGGCATTTCGGTATAGCTCTACAAAGCACAGCTCTGCCAATATAGCAGGATACGTACTGGGAACACTCGGGGGATGGTTTTGTACTTAACTGCTATGGAGTGAATCCATGAACTTAGGAGCATAAATGCCATGAACCAGAGCCCAGCTAGGTCAGCGGAACAAGTCCCTTTGGGTTGGAGGGCTGTACGCTGGGCCTTGTATTGCCATTTTTCCTCTCTTTCCCAGTTTATGATGTGAAAGAGTTGTGGGATGTTTTTCCCTCTTCCTTTTATATTTATGTAGCTGGTTTCAATCCACAGTATTGTCTTATCCTATCATCTGTGATTCTCCAAAATTGTAAATTGGCAAAAGACTAGAATAAAGCTTACCAATATGTTAAAATCTTTTTTAGTTTTCTAGGAGCTCTTATGATAAGAACAACCAGATTCCTAGAACCTAAATGTCTTGTCCTTGTTTGTTTAGTTTTCTTTTTAATAGCTGTCTCCGGTGATGTTTTTCAGGCAGTTCACCTGGTGTGGAGGTAAGACTTGCTGTTCTGAACTTCTCAGAATCACTTCTGCTTGCCTGCCTTCTAAAGGCTCTTGCACTCAGTATCTGTAGAGTTGCAGCACCTGGTTAGAATAAACTGATGTGGCACATGAAGAAGAATGGACTGGGGAAGTAGGGGAGAAGACTTGTATCTGAAACTGCAGAGGCATACATGGCCTCCTTTCTTATGGCTAGTAGCATGCTTTTCTTTCTAGTTCACTGATTTATTCCTTCATTTTCCTGTGCATTAGTCTTTGAAATAATGCTAGAAAAGGATAGTCATAGATGCAGTTTCCCCTGTTTGGAAGTCTAGCAGAGATAGATTATTAGTTTCTCTGTAACTAACTTATCCTCCTTAACTACTGCTTTTTGTTCCTGGATTTTCCAGAAGGTCTTGCTGACTTGCATCAAAACAGGAAGTCTGCAGTGCTGTAAATAACTGGGTGGTTCAGTCTGATTTTTTCCATCCAACATTTTACCAACCAGAATTAAAATTCCTTTTTATTGGCATCAGTTGTCCTAAGCTAGGGCTAGACTTTCTCTTGGCACATAATAACCTATCGAGTTTCATTATGGAGAAACATGTGGGATTTGAGGATGAATGGTGTTGGTCCTGCCTTGCCCTTCTGTTGTATTTTGGCACTATTCCCTACAAAGGTACTGTATGTGAAGACACTGCAGAATGTCAGAGCATCCTTGGACTCAGCCTGAAGGTTGCTGTCTGTCTTAACCTGACTGTAGGAAAAGAAGCCTTAGTTCAGCAGCCTCTGAGGAGGAGCACACCAGATGGACACAGAGGATTTCAGTTTCCTGGTGAAGTTCTGCTGCTGAATTGACTCAGTTATACCAGTATAACCATGGAGCAGCCTCCTTCCACTGCAAGAGTGGACACAGTGTGGTGTGACTACTTTTTCACTGGTAACTGCTCAGTTTAACTTGCTCTCATATTCTATATCTGTGAAGAGATTTGGGTTATGTCATAACTGTCCCTGCTTGGGGTAGCAGCTATAGGTAGGCTAACTGTACTCTACAGTGAGATTCCTGGGTATAAGAACTTCAGGAACTCCTTTTGATAGCTCAGGTATATGGGTATCATCCTCTTGCTATGTTCTTTTAGTAGTTTAAGTAAAGCTTAAGCTGTGTAGTACAACTCTGGCTACAGATCTGCAGAGACGTAGGGTTCTGACTTACTCTTTGTCTATACTAAAAAGCTCTTCCTGTATGAGCTGAGCTAGGGTGTGAATTTAATCTGCTGTAGTTAAGGCTGTATAACCCTTACAGAGGAACTCCAGTTGGTTGTGAATAGCTTGCTTTCCCCTCCCTTTCTTCTCCTTCCCAATGGGGTGTCCTATTTAAAAGGGGTTTTGTGAAACCTTAAATGATGTTTGGGAAGGTGCAGGCTTTCCTAGGTAGGCAAGGCATCTCATATCATGCTAGACACCGCTCTGAGGCTGCAAGCCCAAGGACACCTTCCTGTTGTTCTGCTGGAGTGAATGGTTTCTGCTTTTGCTTTGCCCCCTCAGGCCAGGAACCATTTGTGCTGGTTTTGGCTGGGGTAGAGTTAACTTTCTTCATAGCAGGTAGTACTGGGCTATGTTTTGGATTTGTGCTGGAAACAGTGTTGAGAATTCAGGGATGTTTTAGTTATTGCTGAGCAGTGCTTACACAGAGCCAAGGCCTTTTCTGCTCCTCACCCCACCCCACCAGTGAGGAGGCTGGGGGTGCACAAGGAGTTGGGAGGGGACACAGCCGGGACAGCTGACCCCAACTGACCAAAGGGATATTCCAGACCATATGATGTCATGCTCCTCATATAAAGCTGGGGGAAGGAGGAGGAAGGGGGGGATGTTGGAAGTGATGGCGTTTGTCTTCCCAAGTAACCGTTATGCGTGATGGAGCCCTGCTTTCCTGGAGGTGGCTGAAGACTTGCCTGCTGATGGGAAGTGGTGAATGAATGCCTTGTTTTGCTTTGCTTGCATGCGCAGCTTTTGTTTTACCAGTTAAACTGTCTTTATGTTGACCCACGAGTTTTCTCACTTTTACTCTTCTGACTCTCTCCCCCATCCCAACCCAGGGGTGGGGGTGGTGGAGTGAGCGAGTGGCTGTCTGGTGCTTAGTTGCTGGCTGGGGTTAAACCATGACACATTTTATGGAGATCTCTGATATCTAGATCCCCGGAAAGGCCTGTGTCTCAAGCAAAAGGGCTACATCTACCATAAGACTTGCCCAGGTAACTGGCCTGACACTGGTGTCTGCTCCCATTAGCACTGGAACTAGATGTCCAAGTGCTGTTGGTGTCTACACTGGAAAAGTTACAGAATAGAGTGTGTGACTGGAAAGCACAGTAGCTCTCCTGCAGAACTCCACTTTCCCTTTCCCCACCCCCAAGGGGGCATTTTTGTAGTTCAACCTGCTGTGGAAGTTGTGGATATGATGGATGGAAGCCTCCTATGGCCAGCATTAACTCCAGGAGGTAACTTGAATTGACTTTCTGTGGTCTTCCCACTTTGAAATGCGCTGTGGTAAAAATTCCCCCAAAGTCTGTCTTTGCCTGGCTCACACATGCGCAGCACTTCTTTCTGCCGTGGAGCCCAGAACACTGTCCTGATAATGGCCTTTAGACTTTCTAGCCCTTTGCCTGTATGTCTGCAAAGTGCTGAGTATCGCCGCGAGTTGAAGGCAGGAGGAAATCGAGGCACTGAGGTAAAATGACTTGCTTCTGCTCCAGAGAATAAAATGTGGTTTCCCGATAGCATCCCTGCTCCATGTTCAGTCACTTGCTGTGGTAGTCAGAAATAAATCTATTTTCATACAGCTTTTCTTCAGAACTGCAGTGCATAAGCATTCTAGCAGACGATCTAAGCTTTTCTTGTAACAGTGCTTGAGAGGAGAAAACATAGGTCTTCTGGCTGCAAAGCAACTTAGCAGGGTGAGGTCTTCATGAATCAGTAATGAAATGCAGGGAGTCCCATTCCAAGGATCAGATCTTTTAGGACTATGAGAAGAAAATAATTCCCTTGGGTTTTTTGTTTGTTTTAATAAATGAATAAAGTGGTTTTATAGGTGTCTGGGCTCAAAGTCAGAAGGTCAGACTAACACAGATCCTCACAACCAGAAGAAAATGATACCTGGGACTGGTTCATGGATGATGGCATTGTGTTTCATGAAGGCCGGATAGTTCTCTAGGGCGAGATTCAGTACATGAAGCAACACTTAATCTCTGTGGAAAGGTCATGGATGTGATGTACTAGATGTGAGGACTTGATAGGGAAAAAGAGTAAGTCATTAGCTCTAAGAATCCACTTTCCCCTCCCTAAGTCCAATGTGGAAAAAACAGAAGGGATATTCTTGAGATATATTTAGGATTAAAAGTGAAAAGCTTTAAATGGAGATGACTGCTGCACTTAAGTTATTCAGAATGTTTTCTGTCACTAATGAATTCAAATATGTTTGCTTCATTTAAAAAAAGAAAATTGGTATATATGAATTTAATTAGTGTTAAAGTGGGATCAGATTTACTTTTTGTGCTTGCTGTTTCCGTGTCACAATGAAGGACACTTTTATGTAGACTGGGATGTTGTACTTGTTTCTTTATGTTTGCGTTATGACACTAGCTCTTTATTTAAGTACCATTTCAGAGCCCCCAGGATATATAACATTCTGTTTAAGTTAACAGTATTGATACATTCTATTTCTGATGGTTTTCCTCCCTTCTTTGTCTCACTTCAGAGATACACCAACTGGCAACAAATACACTTATTACCGTAGTGTGCTGCGACGTTCTAGTCTCACTTCGGAATGGTGATAAATGTATCTTGTATTAAAGAGCTTTATTTGAAAGCGTATCTGATAGAAATTTATGGGCTAACTCAATTAAGCATGACGTGTTTCTCATTCCTAGATGAGCAAAGGAAGTTCCAAGCTCCTAGAGTTGACTTCTTTGAAGATTTCTGGGAAAGCGCAGGTAGAAAGAAAAGAGAAATAGTTTTCACTCCCCGTGTTTCAAAACTTCAGGAAACATTACTCTTTTGGGTGATGCATGAGATGAACAAGACTGATCATCTTTATGTTAGGATGTAACAAGACAGAACAGTGTCTAATCTGTGAGAACGTGGGACATGGCACAGACCTTTCCCTCTGTCCTCTGCGTGTGTGCCTTGTTCTACAAGGATTTAGGCAGCTGGGGAAGTTCCCTTTCTAATTCACAAGTGTTATTTTTAGTGGCAGTGCTGAGAATGATAGTATTGTAGATGGTCTTGAAATCACCCAAACAAAGAAACTGCAGGAACAAGGGAAACTCACCATGTTTTTTGAACAATGGCAGAAGTGGTAGGGTTGTGTGATGGTTTCAAGTGAGTTTTCTGCAGAAGGGCCAAGGAAGCCAGGGAAGAGATTGTTAGTATAGCTCAATGGCAAACCCAGGGATGATAATTGCTGCTTCTATAAAAAAGAAAAAAAGATATTTTTTTTTTCCCTTGTGGCAAGTTTTCTAGTGGCCAAAATTGATGGTTCTGTAGGAGCAGCAGAGGAAGATCTTCTGAAAGCAGAAAAATCTGCTTTCCTAGCAGTGTTGGTAGCATGTCCTTGGCCTATACATTTGAACTGAAACCTCTGTTCAGTAAGGTGCCAGCATCACATGGTAAACTTTACAGTTGGACAGAGAAAGTGCAACCAACAGTTGGATATGACCAATCCTAAACTTGATGAGGGAGCAACAACTGACCATCTAGTACGTGTGCATACAGCTTATGGGGGGATCTACTCTGCAGTATTCTTCTGTCAGGAGATGGCTGTAAGAGACAAATGCTTACGTTTTGTTTCTACATACCATAGCCTGGTGTGTTCCCTGTTCCTCTTGTCTCTCCCCTGCTCCTACAGGGGAAATTCTTTCTTGGAGGTGGTACAGTAGAGCAAAGGCATGGAGCCCTTGCCTTACGTGAAGTGTTATTGCAGGGCACTAGCTGAGCCTGCTGGCATGTGACTTTTAGTTTTAGGAATCGAGAAGCAACCTAGAAGCTCATTGTAACACCTTTAGCTTTCCAGTAGCGTCACCCTGGCAAAGTGGAGCTTGGAAGAAAACGGTGTGGTTATTCTGCTCCTGTAGACCACTGGGTGGGATCTTCAGAAGGGCTTTACTCTCAGTTAGGATGTTGGGGGGGGAGGTTGTATCACCAACCAGTGTCAGATGGAAACAAGTTTTCCAGTCTTACCGGCTCTACCCAAAAAGAACTGTCCACGGGCAGTAAGCTGGAGATGTGGAAACTGGTTCTCTGGTGTCATCTTTCCTAGAAATTGCTGCAGAGTTCTCTACTGGAGATAGCATGGATATTTAAACGAACTGCATAGAGGGAGTGCTGTTTTCTTGGTGTACTGCTATAGTCAAGGGTGCAAGGATTCTCAAACAGATAGAGCCCAGGCATCTTATTAGGCATTGCTTAATTATTACTCCTTTTTCTTGTGCAGGAATAACTTAAAACCTGCTCTCCCAGCATCTGTGCTAGTCTTATGTGACTCCTCTACTTACTGACTGGGCAGTTGTATAAGGAGGTGCTGAGGTTGTGGGGGGATGTGCCTGGGTTCTGGGACTCATTGTTGAACTGCTCTTTGACTGATAATGTCATTTGATGAACCTGTTCATACTTGTGGCTGAACTGTTGGGTTCTGTGGGAGGGGGGAAATGGGGGCTTTTGGAGGGGACTCTTTTAGGAAGGTTAGACCAAACTCAGCAGCAACAGACATCTAAACTCTCCTGCATGTAAATTGATGCCTCTGGTTCAGGACAGCACTAGATGTAATGGGATCATCTTGTTCTGCAAGTCTGGAACAGCTGGCAATGGATCTGGAACACTGCTATGAGAAAGTGGTCTTTGACAGACTTTTGTAAGCAGGTTCCTTATTCCTTTCTCTGTGGGGGCACAGAAACAAGTAAGGCCATGCAGTCAGCAGCCTGGCAGTCTGAAGTACTGTGCAAAAGGTGGCTACAGGTCTAAGGCTGATATTGTTAGGACTGTGTTGCTGGAGGCCATGTGAGTTGGTCTAGCGTGTGGCTTACCAGCCTGGACGCAATGCTGGTACCTGTGATAATCATGACCTTGAGGAAAAGAACATCCCAGATATCTTGGGGCTTATCAGGGATGTTTCTGTCTCCCTGCCTTGTGCCAAGGTCTTGCAAGCTTTGCTGGTGTTCGGGCCTTGCTGGAACAGAAGAGCTGGTGTTTGTAGCTTATGCTGGATATACCAGAAAAAATACCTGGGTGCAAAGATCTAGCATCCAGCTTTTGAGAAAGCCTGACCATATTCCTACTGAATGACAGTTTTTGAAGATGGGGTTTGTCTGGAGCTTCAGGGTGTCCCGTTTTCCTGCTGTTTCTGTGTCTTGTGCAGTGGCACGTGTCATGACGACTCCTGCAGGAAGCTCCCACGGCTGTTGCAGGATAGTGGAGAGTTGTCTGTGGATGTTTGGAGTGGTGAGCATGTCACAGTACTGCAGCTGGATGCCCTCACACAGGGCTCTGTAAGTGGAGATGTAGGAGGTGTTGACAAGAGTGAGCTTGGAGTCTCGCTTGCATTTGGGCCCAGTACAGACAGCTAGTGCCTTCTGTGGGCATTGCTCAGGTGGGATCTCAAGAACAAGTAGAATAAGATGTTCTTGTCGCTCAGCAAAGTAAATGCATGCTGGAGGCATCTGCCGTAGGAAAAGAGCTTCTGTCTTCTTGCTCAGTGATGCTGGTTTACTCTCAAGTTTGTGTTCTTTTTATTTTATTTAACTGGAGCTTGGTATCTTTTACAGGCTATGAACTCTTCCTCCTTTGCTGTTGTACATTTGGGCTAGGTATTAATGAACAGAATCACTGCCAGCGTCATGAATATCTGACTACAAATAACTTTATCATTAGAAAGTTGGACCAATTGGAGCATGCCTTAAAGGCAGCTGAGGCTCCCAGCACTGTCCCTGGCCATGCTAACAAGTATTGGTTTAACGTGTGCCAAGCTTTTGCTGAGGGACTGTGTGCATGCAAGGAGGGGGAGGTGAGGCGAGGTGAGGCTGAGGGATTTTCTGGGGTAGGAGGAGGAGTAGAAGAGAGGTCTGTGGAGTCAACTTACCCGGCATTATTTTGACGCTCATTCTTTCCCTTCAACATAGATATAACTGGACTCAGCAATTTGTATTTGAGTGCTGGCACAGAGCAGAAGACTCGAGACTTTCAAATGCGCAGGGTGAAATCAGTGTTATAGCAGTACCTACAGCTCCCAGTTGCAGATCGGCGCTCGGTTGTACTATGAATGGTGGTTGTTAGTCCCCGTTTCATGGTACCTGTTTTGTAGTCTATCCTTTAAGGTAGCAAACCTTGATTGAAATAGCAGCCTATGAAAATCCAGACATCAGGGAAAATGGTTGTCTTGCAGAAAATGCAATAAATTGTGCTGGGAAAGTTACAGAGGAAGTGCAGGCCAGGATAGAAATGAAGAGGACAGGCAGCTTTTCTGCTGAGGAAGATGCAAGTGTCTCAAAATACTTGGCAGAGCCCCTTGCTATGGGTAAATGGTGCGGATTCCCTGGCTTGCCTTGCCTTCTAGTTTTCTTTGACAGTCTGCTTTCCTCTCTGGTGCCAGTGTGTCTCAGCTTTTCTCTGTTCCAGCCCACATATGCACCTGTAAGGCTGTTGTGTTCTCCAAGATGCTCTGCACAGACTTTTTTTTTTTTTCCCCTTTGAAGCCCCAGCAACCTTAGCATGGTTTAGCTTCTCAGTCTCTAATATTGCTCTTATAAATACTGTCCCTCCCCTGAGGCTTTCTGTCCTCCTTATGTCCCTGTGTGTTTTGTTTCCCCTGCTGCCTTGTTCTTGTTGCCTTTTTTTTTTTTAAAAAAAACTTCTGTATGGATGTGTGTAAGCCCCATTAAGTACTTTTCTACAAGCTGGGGAGCTGAGGTTTGGATTTGGAGTGACCTGATGGCAGAACAAGAGGCTGCATTGGGTCATTCACGCTCAGAAGATGACAGTGTGGAGACAGTGCTCCAGAGTGGCCAGGGTGGTAGCACTGCATGTAGGAGGACAGGGACTGTTGCTTAAGGCCTCCTTAGGTGGCTGGAGCTCAACATGGTGCCCCATGGAGAGCCACTGGATGCTTTTATGGAGTTATCCAGTGGTCACTGCGTAAAGAAAATGAGCTTGGCAGCTGCATTTTGAATTTGTCCAGTGTAGTGCGGAGCAGCATAATTGATGTGCGAGAAGACACAGCTGTGTTCCTATCAAACAGCTGCCGGGGGCTGGCCACTGCATTTTTTTCCATTATATAATTTGTGGGAAGGGAAAACGAGACCTCTGGGCTCTTAACACAGGCAGGGACGCTCTGGCTGCTTTCGCTAGGATGATGGTTTTTGGAAGGAAGGGAGAGAGATGTTTTGCCCTGAGCATGAATTATGTCTAAAAGGGATTTTTTTTTTTCCTTCTTCTTTTTAAATTGGAGAAAACAGAAGAATTTTCAGCCTCAATAAAGAGGCATTTAAGTGCTGAATAGGATCTCGGTCTTCGGATTGGAAAGACTAATGGCCCTGAACACAGTAAAATTAAGTTAATTTTGTAGCTGTGTGTGTGTGTGAGGAGGACCGTGCTGCAGCGTGCGCAGTACGAGGGACGTGCTACAGGGCAGGTAAGTGCTGAGCAAACCGCCTTCCTCTGCCTTGCCAGGAAGAGTCTCCTCCTTCCCCTCCTGGGGCAGCGCCAAGCCGGGTTCCTCCCTCAGCTCTCTACCAAACCACACTGTTCTCCTTCCAGCAGGGTCTTGGCTTTTCCGTTTATCTGTCCTGCCAGGCTGGCATTCGGCTGGCTTCTCCTTATCTGCTTAGCCTCACCGTCTTTGTGCTTGCTTCCTTGTGGCGATGGTTGGAGAACAACGCTCCGTCTCCCCTTCCCCCATCTCCTGCCTGCCTAGGCTTTCCCAGCCCTCTCCCCTGTCTCCTGCTGCTTCTCAGCTCTTTGTGTGAGCTCTGCTCCTGACGCTCGCCACGTGGTGGTTGCGTTTTAGAGAGCTTGTAAGGCCTTGCGCCTGCAAACTTCTGTCCTCTTTGTTAAACGGGGTGGGGAAGAAGGGGGTCATGCTTTAGACGTGGATAGGTCGTAACTGGTTTGCTTTTCCCTAAAGCATCTAAGCAGAGCAGAAAGCCCCGTGCTTTTCCGCAGGGTGCCCCAAGCGCTACGGGCCTCTTCTCAGTGTTCACCTTTGTGCTTGTGTCCTGGCTGATTTCTTTGTAAATATGCCGTGGTATGCAAATGCCGGCACTGCAGAAGGAGTGTTTGTAATCTCAAAGCGGAGGCAGCTCAGGAAAATCCAACATTTTTGCAGGGCTGTGCCCCTGTTTTGTTCCTCTGGGCTGTAAGTGTACTTGCTGCTGCTTACTGCTGAGACGCTGTCTCTCCAGGGTTTGGTTTGCTGTTACTTGGCACCTTTTAGGATCAGTTATGTTTGGCGTAAAGTGGGAGTATGGGCAGCACAGCAGTGCAGAATGGGTGCAAGGCAGTGGTTGGTGTGGAGCAATGATGAATTATTTAGCCTCTCTTGTAGTTATCATACTGCTTGCTTGCTCTGAAATTTTTAATGTAGATGCAAGACAAACTAGTTCTCAGACTCTTCGGAAAGTGGGAGAAGGAGAGGAACCAGGTAACTTGTTTGGGATAGTCTTTTACTAAAAGTTGAATGTTAAAAACAAAATTTTAAGATTTGCCACAATTGTTAGCTACATTTTAAATATAGTGCTTACTGTGTCTCTGAGTTTGGCAAAAATGGGGAAAAACAGACTGACTTGTGAAATCTGTCAGGAAAATGTGATCCAGGAGCTGCCTGCATTTTAAGGGCGTGTTAAATCTGACTTTGTGTTTTTGGGTATGAGTATTATCCTTACAGCACCCTGTTGATCCAGGCCCCGTGCAGACAGAAGGAGAGGGACTGTCTGTCCCTGGGGGAGCTTATGAGCTAATGAATACACCAGTCGTCTCCAAGAAGAGCTGGAATCAGACTTGAGTTTTCAAGATCTGATTGGAAATATTACAAGTGTGTTATTTATGGGCTCCGATTTGATTTTAGCATTTCTGAGAGTGGGGTGATGAGGAAGGATGACCCACAGTTGGGGCTCTAACACAGGGCCCAGGAAACCTGGCTCAACTCCTGTGAGCCTGGCACTTGGTGCTTTGCTTGTGTGTGTGTTGATAAAAGCTCTCATCTGCTGGTTAGGGGTACTGTGAGGATAAGGACCTGGAAGACTGTCATGGATGGGGGTGAGAGGAGGATATGCAACCGTCACAGACATTTAAAAGTCGGATTTGTGTGGGTTAAACTGGGCATGCTCGCAGCCTGTTGATTGCAGTTGCACACCACATCGGTGCATGACTCAGTGCTGGGTGGGATTTGATATATAAGCTTCTCTTACGCTCACGTTAGCCTGAGGACAAGTGGCTGCTTCTGGAGATGGCTGTGTCGGGAAAGGAAGCTGTACCTCTTTTTCAGAGGTTGCTATCTCTGCTGCTCTGCCAGCCAGGCCATGCGCGTAACCTCTATAAAACCAGCTTTGGGTAGAAGTGGCTGGGTTAGCTTAGGTGACTTCAGCACAGAGGTGAGGCTTCTCCTGGGTATGCTGTCAGGGCCTGATTCTGCTGCTATTGGAGGGCACTACCGCCAGCAGGAAGGTGCTGTGGTGGTACCTTCCTGGATGCCTCTCCACAGCACCCAGCTGGGTTTGGAAGATGTGTGCCTGCCACTGTATGTGATGGGCTTGTCTGCTTATGGCCTTGAAAAGTGGTGGTGTTTGACCCAGGTTTTAAAGAATAATAATAATGTGAGAAATCTTTACTGTCTTTGAGAGCTGACTGTGCTTAGCTGTTGCTGATTGATTTATTTGACTGTGTAAAATGATTTCGTACTGCAAGAGTACAGTAACATGGAATTTCTCTCTCATTTGACCCTATGAGTGGACTCTTGTCTGGATGGAGACACCAGTGTGTCCTATCTGCATGCCCTTCATAGTACTGTCTTGCCAAGCAGGAATACGTTTGGCCAGCAGCCTTAGTTCATAAGCCATTGAGCATAACTAGTTGTGATCCCCCCGCCGCCCCCCGAACTCCTGAGATGTAGGGTGAGGAGGAGGAGGAGAAGTGCCTACATCCCATACTCTTTGGAGACTCGGTTCTAGTTAGTCAGATCTGTTCCTGACTGTCTCTTGGCAAGAGAAGCGTGGTGGAAAAAATAAACCAGTTCCTTTACGTTAACCAAGAATCTATGTTTTATATCACTGGTGCTTTCTAGGCACTAGTTACTTCCACTAATCAGTGCAAGCTATCTCAAAAGGATGCTGTCATGTGAACTTTGGATGGGTGGGAAGGGAAGAGGTGTTGCTAAAAATACCAAAAAGTAATCTCTCTGCTTTGCAAACACTTGAGACTGACTTTTTTTCTTTTCTCCCCCCCCCCCCCCCTTGCATTGGGCAATAGAAACAGGCCAGCTGGCCCTTAATGTGTGGGAAAGATGAGTAAAATGCTGCTTGTTTGGGTTACCAGTGCTTGTGCAGGCCTATGAAGGCCAAGTTTGAAGCTTTGCAGGGGAAACCAGGTCTGCTCTATGAGTAAAGGAGTTCAGTGCTTTCTAAAGCTGGGGTGGTGGGAGTGTCTCTTCTGAGCAAAGGCAAAAGCACTGGTCCCTCTCCCATGTTTTCTGTTCCTCTCCTCATTCCCAAAAGGGTGCTGGGGAATGGGAGAGGGTGGCTGGAGCCAGGGATTGGGGACTACTTGGGTCTGTGGTCTAAACAGCATTGCTGTTTAACGGGAAAAGGAATGGGGGAAGCCGCAAGGTCTGAGAAACACTCTGTTGGCTTCTTGTTCCTTGTGTCATGTCTCCTGGAGGAAGAAGCCTTGGGAAGCTAGAGGTATCCTGGAGCCGGGGCTTGGAGAGGAGCCACTGTGCACTTCTCACTCTGAATAAAGCAACGGTTGTGTATTCTCCATGCCAAATTACATATCTTGTTATTTTTGTTTCTTGCTTTTTATTTTTACTACTAACAGCTGGATTGTCCTTTTGTCAGTGTGTAAAAGACAGTATGTGAATGGGAGGAGGGGGCGGCAGGGGGAGTGTGGGTATCTGCTGAACGGGGGGAATGGGCAACCTGTTCAGTCTTGTGACAGCATGGCTGTAAAAATGACAGGTGACACTTGTTGTTATGTGCTAAGTAATATTTGGAGAGGGGGGTAGGATAGGGTGGAACAACCCTTAACTGTATGTGTATGGTAGTGGTCTCTAAATTAGCTGTTGCCTTTCCAGATAAAGATCTTGGGAGTTATAGTGGTTTTTTCATCAACTCAATGGTAATAGTGAAAAGGCAAGTGTATTGTTAAAAGCTGTTATGAAAGCATCTGAGAACAAAACAGAACCTCATTATGGCATGTTTTATAAATCCTGTGGTGTACCCTCTTCTCGAACAGTGCGTACAGTTCTGGTTGTGTCCCGTTTCCATCCCTCCCCCATGCATACATGCTTCTCAGAGCTGTAAGATAACCAGATAAAAGTACAGGAATTGTTCTTGTTTCCCATCTCTGTACGAGGGAGAAGCAGAAAAGCCCAGACTGTTTAGCTTGGAAAACAGATGACCGAGAGGAGCATGGCAGAGGGTCTGTAAAACAAACAGCAAGAGTCACGGAGGAGGTGAACAGGGTGCAGTTATCCTCTGCTTCTCCTAAGGCAGGAAATGGGGCCACCAAATGAAATGACTGGGTAGCAGCTCCAGAGCTGAGGAGGCAGTGTGTGCATGGGCTTTCTTTGTTCTCCTTCAGACAACAAATATATAATTAAATTGAAGCACTCTGCCACAGGATGTTGTAGATGCCAAAATTACAAATGGGTTCAAAAAGGATTAGACAATTTGATGGACTAACCCCCCCTGCCTCCCGTGCCTGCCCCCTCCCCCCCCGCCATGAAGGGCCATTAAATCCAATGATGCAGATGCAGTGCCAGGCTCAGGAAGTCTCTCTGCTGGTCCTGGTCTCATTATTCCTAAGTGCTGCCTGTGAATAATGGGCAGGACAGGGCCCAAACAGCTCTTCTTGCTGGGGGTAAGGGAACACAACAGAGGACCCTGTTCAATGGGTGGGAAGAGCTGAGGGCTGGCTTAGTAAAGAAATGGGAGACAGTATGAATGTGGAGCTGTGCGTGTAGGAGTTGCTGATTGTCAAGGATGAGGGGAGGCAGCAGAATCAAGAACTGTGATGGAAAGAGAGAAAGATCTGTTTGCCTTATCTTTGCTTCCTCATCAGTGGATTGTTTGGCTTCAGATAGATTTGGCAGTGCCTAGATATTTGTCGGCAGCACGAGACCTGCTGCTTGAGGGAACTGTGCTATGTTATTGCTGTTCCTTTTCTGTGTATTAAATTCTATATGTGGATCTTGCATACATGTAGGCGTGCCTGTATGACTTCTTGGTCACCTAAATGAAAGTGGAAGGGAAATAGTGTAGAGGGAAGGAAGGAAGGAAATCTCCTCTCGTTGGGGCAGCGTTCAGGGAGATTGAAGAGAAACCAACAGAAGTTGGCTCATTGTAGCTTGGCTCAGCTTGTAGTTTGGCTCTCAGAACTAATTGTGTGCATGCATTTACCTATTTTTAACAAACTTTAAAATGGTTCACTGCGTGGTTCTGTGGAGGTCCTGCATGGATGTTTTTTTGTAGGGTTGTGAGTGTGCAGGGATTCCCACGGTTGGTGGCAGGATGTGGGGCCCAGCGTGGCGGCCGTGGGTTGTGGGGTGGTAGCCACAGGGTGCGTGGGGCCCATGAGGTCTCACCTGTGGTGCTTGCTTTTGTTGCTACTGACTGGCGGGATGGCACGGGTCCAGTCCCCTCCCAGTCCTCCTGATGGAGCTTTGGAGCTGCTGCGGCTCTGAACCGCAGCCTGGGGAGGCCAGGGCTGCTCTCTGTGATGTTGAGGGGGAGAAGTGTGCTTGGGAGGGCAGGTAAGCCTCAGAGCTCCAACCCGACATGTGTGCTGCAGGCTTTTGCTTTGTTCTGGTTGCCTGCTTTTTGGCTGTGCATTCGGGATTGCTGTAGTATAATTACTAGTCCTCCTCCTTTAAAAAAAAAAAAGTGGACAGTGCAAATTTTTACCTTCTTAAAAAGGCTTGCGAGAGATCTATGGTAAAATCTTAATCAAACGTGCATTTTCTCCTCTTAATTTTATACTTAACTCTCTCTTTAAACAAACTCCAACCCTTTCACGTTTCAGTACAAAACGCTGGCCATGTCTAGACAAAAGCCTGTTATGATTAGCAGAGGTGTGCTTCTTGATGCTGAGTGTGTGTGGGGGGGTATATTCATGCTTCTGATATGTTAATGTATTTCCTGCCTCTGTATGGGTTGCAGGGCTTGTGTGTGGAGAACTCACTGCAGAACTTGGATTGGAATTGCATGCATGTAGAAAAAATAATTTTACACACTTAGAGTGTATATTGAAAAGCTGTTTGCTTGTATAGTTATTCAGACCTCATCTATGGCTGCACATTGGTGCCACCTGCTTGCAGGAAAGAATGAGTGGACTCCTATTATTCAGGGGGAAAAAAAAAAAATCAAGGCGAGGCCTCAACATCTGTTCTGGCTTTGTTATTCAGTCTGGCCTGGGCTGTGGGCAAAATGTAGGCCACAGCTTTTACTTTACTGCTAGCTCTTAAACCGGAAAGGCATCTTGGTCAGATATGTTCTTAAAAAGTTTAAAATAAAATACAAAGATGTGAAGTTCAAACCTAGTATGGGTTGAACTTGATTAAAGAACAGGAAACTATTACTATCCTTGCTTTTTTCTCATTTTCTCTTCCAGTTCTTCTAGTGGTAATATTTTTTATCACTGCAGAGTGACCTTTGTAATCATTGCTGGATGATTAATCTTTAACTGGGTGATTTTTAAAGCAATATTTTTCACACTGTTGTAATGTGTGATACCATGGGTTTTTGTAGCACAGCACCTACAGTTATTCTGAGGCAATAAAGCCCTTCAGCCTGTGTTTCCAGTGCTGCTGCTCTGTATAGAAACCCAAATAGCCTTTGTTTCCCTAGGCAGATACAAAAATGCCCTCAGAACTTTATTTGCATATAGATTATAATGCCAGCCGGGTGTAGTCATGTATAGGAAGAGCTAACTGCTGCTTAATTTATAACTTTTTAATTAAAAAACGTTCCTCAACTTGCAGGATTCCAGTCTAAAATGTTCTGCTGCATTTAATGCTGCTATACTGTATACAAAGGTGGTATTTCTATGAGGTACCAGCTACTGTATCTAGGCAGTCCTTGGGAAACACAAATGAAAGGGGATCACAAGCATTATTTGCTGACTCAGGGAGAAGTCACATGCAGAAGGAAGTGGAGATGTACAGCAAAGTTCTTGAAATGTCTTTGAGTCGCTGCTTGGGACACCAGTGCCAGCAGTGGGGAAGGAAGGTGGAAAAAGCTTTTCTTCTGACTCTCAATTTTGTTTGAATCCTCTTGTGCTACATAGGTATTTTGTTGTTGTATCACAGCTGTGCATTTACAATTACACTGTGAGCCTGAGTAATATCAATGAGCCAGTGAGAGAGAGTTTTTTAAACTATGGGAGCCAGTGCGTCCCTTGTCTTATTTTGTTTAACAGTCATCATGGGTACTGTAAGCAGGGGATTTTACCCTATGCAATAAATACAGGGTCTACACTGATAAAGAAAATGCAGGGTTGGGAATGGAAGCACTTGTTTCATTAGAAGTAAATACATTTAGACTTGATCCAAAACTGCTTTAAGTAGCATTCAAACAGCTTAATTGTTATATGTCAGCTCCAGCTCTTCCCCAAATAATAAAAACATCAATTCACCTTTGGGTATTGTACAATGCATGTTTTGTGTATAATGCTGAGGGTTACGTATTAAAAGGAAGAGGTGTTTCTTAGTCTTTCTTTTTAAAGCTGCAATATGTGATTTAAAAATGAGTTAGTACCAGTTATGGGGGGATCAGTAAGTGCTGTTAGGAATGCAATAGCCTTTGTAGGTGGGAATCTCACCATCCTGTACCTTGGGGTTTTCAGTTGTTGTGTAAACTTTAATAACTTCATGAAATATGTTGTTTAGATCTGCAAACCTGAAGAATTCCCTGTACTTCTATGGGAAGTGCTTTTTAAACTTTGATTTGCCCATGTTTGCCTTCCAGAGATGGTACAGAAGTGTATATCTGTGTCAAGCACCTGACAGTGGATGTGCTTTTCTGAGTTACCTTTGCTGTCTCTAAATAACAGAGGAACTGACTAGCAACAGGTTCCTACTCTTCATGGTGTGTGGTACAGTGCTCTCGCATAGTCACGTGTTAGTGTGTTTTACTTTGAAATTCAGAGGGCTTCAATAGCTCTGAAATGCCTTGTGCAAACAGCAACAGCAAAAGCTCACATCAGAGACTACTGAAAGGGTTATGGAGAAGGAAGAATGCTGGAGGCCTCCTGGCAGAGCTTCACCCTGACTTGGGCAGGATGGAGCTGGGAGCAAAGTGTGTCTTGGCATCTGGAGGAGGTGAGAATCGTCCCTCTGAGGGGTCAATATAGGTGCCAGAAGCAAAGCGTAAAGCGATCTTGAACAGCTCACAGCTGCGGCTGGAACATACAGCATCCTTGGGGGAGAGCTGAGAGACGGAGCAGCTCCCTCAAGTACAGGAGCTCAAGTGGGAGCTGGCACCGCTGCCTTGCACAGAAGCAAAATAATAGGTGACAGAGTGATTGGTGGCTCTTTGAGAGGCCTCAGCTCCCACTGAGTTTATTCTGGCACGTTTCTTCTCTAACTTGGAGAAGAAAAATAAAATGGGATGCGTCAGGCTGGAGCTGTGTGGTGCTGGGCTCCCACTCGCTGGCGGGCTCCGTTGGCTTCCTGCTTGTTCTTCATGTATGCTGTCATTCCACCAGTGGTCCTTAAGACAGCCTAAACTGGTGCTGTGATTGAGGGAGGCACCCTGCCTGTCCCTGCTTCCTCATTCCCCTTCCTTGTCTCTTAGGATATGCAGTAGGAAACTAGGAATGGGTATGAGTTAAAGCTAACAGCTTTTTTGTTGGATTGCCTTTTTTTTTTTTTTTTTGAGCTCAGGTATATCCCCTGCTTTGGTTTGTCAAGTAGGTGTTGGTGCCAGTGGAAGGGGAAACAGCCTCCCTCCCTCTCTTTTGCAGTAGTGCTGCTGAACCATCATGTTGGGGTGAAGCTCTGCGCGGTAAAGGCAGAGAGGCCTCTGTCCACATGGGCCTGCTGCTCCCTGTGTGCCTACTTGGCTGTTTGTCTCACCTTGCAGCCAGCTGATTTGATTTAATAACTGGGGAAAATGCTGTTTGCTTTCTATTTTGCCAGGTTACTTTTAGTGAATGTGCTTGGCTTGGAGGGATAAGTGCCAGAGTCAGCACAGGATGGGGGGGAGAAGCGGGGAGCATGTGTCAGGAGAGCAGAGAAATGCTGGCTGAGCAGGACCTCCTCTCCCTTCAGAAGTGGTGAGGTGTTGGATGGATTCAAGCTGTGAAGTGCAAGCTTCACTGTTTGGCCTTTTGACACAGCTCTTCAGAGGCTCTTGGTTCATCTCACCAAAAGGAGATTAAGGTGGGATGAAGGGAGTGGTATTACTGCCAGGCACAGCTTTCCTTCTGTACTGATGCTAGCTGTTCCATGGCTAACTTGAAATTGGGGAGGGGTCAAAAGGATGGGGAAGGTAGTGTCTGACCTGTAGGGGAGACTTCATGTGTGTGGTACAGTGACCTTTAGAAGTTTCTGTTTGGAGATGTGCCCATTTCCCTTTCCCTGTCAGGTGTCCTGATTTCACAGCACCCTGGTAGAGGTGGGAGAGAAGCACACTTGTTGCTTTCAGCCCTGCTTTGTTGTCCATTTGCAGCAGCTCTGCTGAGTGTGGTGGCTGAGGAGCCTGAAGGGCATGTGCGCATGTCTTGGCGCTCTTGCAATGTTCTGGAGAGAGCCTGAACCAAGATCTGTGGTTTCATGTCAACACAAATGTATTCATGATGTCAAACTGCAGCACATTCAACACTGAGCTTATTCATATGGTCCTGATTCCAGCACTGGTACAACTTTGGTTTGCCTAAGAGAAAATAAGAAGTTACAATATCTGCAGAAGAACCCCTCAGATGTGGGGAGATGCATGCATTTTTCTTGGTGTAGGGAGGGGGTCCAGACTCAGGGTTTAAGGTAATAGACACATCAGAAGACTTGCAAGGTTATTTAGGGCTTGGTGTCCTTTAAGAAGTTCCTTGCAAGGAACTTACAAGTTCTACCTTTCTCCTCTGTTTCTGCAGGGGGTCCTGGCAGAGTTGACCCTCTGCTCTCTGACTTGGAGTAAATGCAGCAGAGGAATGTGGCTCTGGGAGGAAGGGAGTGGGTTTTAAGAGTTTTTGGGTTGGGTGGTGGTTTTTTTGTTTGCTTGTGTGGTTTTTTTTTTGGTTGTGTTTAGTTTTTTTTTAATTGGACAAAAGAAAAATCTCTTTGCTCTCACTTTACTCTTTGTTTTCCTTCTTTGTGAGCTGGGATCACTCAGGTGTGGGGTCTACGGTGGATTTACCCCTGAGGCTTTAAACTTTGTGGGTGGTAGTAGGAGAAGAGGACTGATGGATGTCTTGCTGTATGCAAGTGGAAATTGGACAGACAGATGCTCAGGAGTGAGGCTGTCCCATGTAGTAACCTTCACAGCAGGGAAAAGACATGCTGTAAAGACTCAGTCAAGATACTTTTTTAAAAAAATCAGCCTGATGCCTCTTGGAGTCTGAACTGACTGCTGCTGCTGGTTGAAACCTCTCTCTTGTTTTTCTGTGGGGCAGTCTTGCAACAGCTTTCCAGAAGTTGGAGAAGAGCCGTAGCTGCTGTGGGTTGGGGTTTCATGTCTTGCAAGGTGCTGTTCTTCCATGTGCCAGGCCTGTGCCTTAGCACAGGCAGCCCAGGGAGCTCCCAGGGTAGGAGAGCCTCAGCCTGTGGGCAGAGGTGATAGGAACTCCAACGGCGGTGTTGTCTCTCTGCTGTGCAAATCGATATATTCCTACACACAGTGTGGTCAGCTGCATGCTGGTGTTGAGATGTGTCCTCACAGGTCTAGGGGGAAAAAAACCAAAAATCCTCCACAACTTCTTTCTAATGTTGATTATATGGGTATTCCACCCTGCCACATCTCCTCCCTTGCACAGTTGAACTGTTTGGGCTTGTGCAGTAAACCACATCTGTAAATGAGACCAACTTTAAAAATAACATTTTCTTCACAAAGTGAGTTTTAAACTGGATTGGTTCCCTCCTGAATTTCAGCATATAGTCCATGGGGAAGGGGTATGTTCTGGGGACAAGGAAAGAGAGAGGGATGGGAACTGCTATGGAAAAAGCAATGTGATACTGTGCCTGGTTGGGGCTGTATATCTCTGCTTCGATAAAGGCAATGGGAGCTTGCATCCCCTGTGAATACTGGCAGGGGAACAAAATTTAGGGGGTGCTGCTTGTAGTAGAAGTTCTTTCTCTTGGGGATGGAGGGAGCATCCATGATTCCTCCCAAACTTGGGACAAATGGGAAAGCCAGCAGTGGGAAGTGATTACAGAATGTTTGCTCCCACAACAGCTGTGATAGGGAGCTAATGGCTGTGGCAGAGACTTTATAAATACCTGGTGGGTAGCCTAGATGAAAGTGCGGGATTAACTGAAATGTGAGATGATCTTGTCTGCCAATATACAGCTCTTCTAAACACAGGTTGCACTGGGTTAACTGCAGTTGCTTAAACAAACTCAATTGATCCTAAATTGATCTGTTCCCCTAAAAAAGAGTAAACCTTGCCATCCTTATGTGGCTATTTTGTTATGAAATATATAATGGACTAAACTGAATTAGCTTTTTAGCTTTGTCACTGAAGTGTAGAGTGTTTGAATTCACCCTTGCATCCTTTGTCCAGAAGCAGGGGACAGGGGAAGGAATTCCCCCATGTTGGTGAACTTTCAAGCTGTGCTTGGAAAGATGCAGAAAAGGGATGTAATAACCGCTCTGCTCTAAGCCCCTTCTCTTGTGGCTGTTGCTCTGAAATAACCATTTCAACGTGCTTTCAAATTCTGAGCAAGCTCTTAAGCGCTTCCTTGCTATGTCATGTCGTAGAGTACTTATGCTCTGTGTATTTATGATGGGGTCAATGCTGGACTTGGAAGAATGCCTGTCATGCCTGCCTTGTGTGTGGGATACGGTAAACATGGGGACTGTGGGCTTGAGAAGGGTGATG
Source organism: Buteo buteo (assembly GCF_964188355.1). Classification (NCBI taxonomy): domain Eukaryota; kingdom Metazoa; phylum Chordata; class Aves; order Accipitriformes; family Accipitridae; genus Buteo; species Buteo buteo. The sequence continues at coordinate 12,722,647 of NC_134176.1, read as the reverse complement.
GGGAGAATGCGGTGCTGGAAGGTGAAGGAGCTGGGTGGCAGGCTAAGTCACCTCTGATATTACAGAGGGAGTCTCGGCCTCTATGGATGTTTGAGGAACACACCCACCCACACCTCCCTGCCCTTCTATGTGTGTTGGCCTTTAGGTGCTTCTGTCCTTTGGAGAGAAGCATGAGTTTTAAGTCAACCCTACTGTGTGCCTTGCTGTCATGGTTTAACCCCAGCCAGCAACTAAGCACCACGCAGCTGTTCACTCACTTCCCCCCCTACCCAGTGGGATGGGGGAGAGAATCGGGGAAAAAAAAGTAAAACTTGTGGGTTGAATTAAGAACAGTTTAATAGAACAGAAAGGAAGAAAATAATAATGATAATAACAACAATAAAGGGACAATAATAAAAGAATTGGAATGTACAAAAGAAGTGATGCACAATGCAATTGCTCACCACTTGCCGACCGATGCCCAGTTAGTTTCTGAGCAGTGATCCCCCCAGGCCCACTCCCCCCAGTTTATGTACTGGGCATGACGTCACATGGTATGGAATACCCCTTTGGCCAGTTGGGGTCAGCTGTCCTGGCTGTGTCCCCTCCCAACTTCTTGCGCCCCTCCAGCCTTCTTGCTGGCTGGGCATTGAGAAGCTGAAAAATCCTTGACTTGGTATAAACACTACTTAGCAACAGCTGAAAACATCAGTGTGTTATCAACATTCTTTTCATACTGAATCCAAGACATAACATCATCCCAGCTGCTAGGAAGAAAATTAACTCTATCCCAGCCAAAACCAGGACATGTGCACTGGCCTCTACCTGTGAGGAATGAGGGCTGAGGGTGGATAAGTGTGGGCTTGGGTGGAAAGGCAGAGTGGGAGAGATGTGGGAATACCGAAGGTGCTGCTTCACACCCATTTACAAGTGCAGTGTAACTTGTTTGGTTGTTGTTACCGAGAGGCTGGAGGAAGGCAGAGGAGAAGAAGCTTGGTTGTGGGAGCTGGACAGAAGGGGGTCCTGAGGACTGCATGAAGGGGCTTCTTGTTCTGGGTGTGAGGCCCAGGGAGTGGTTTACCCTGGCTCATAAGGAGTGGATGTGGGGCTGGAAGGAGGTAGCTCCTAACCCAGGCACTCCCTTTGCAAAGGTGCCTGGGTGCCTGAGAGCGGAGCTGTGGTGGAGGACGAGGAACACGTTTCACCAACCTCGCTTGGGTGCCATGGGGTCCCACAGTACTTCTCTGCTCTGGTTGTCACCTCCCAGGGCTCGCTGCACTTCACAGTCAGGAAGGCTGTGGCACTCCCTCTGCAATGCCCCAAAGTGTAACTTGGGGTTTTAACCGTGGGAGGTGAAACTTCACCCACCTTGCTGCGGGTGAGCTGAGCTAGCGGCACTCTGCTCCTGAAAGGGACAGCTGGGCTGGGATGTGCTCCTGACATGTCAGGGAGGAGGTTCAGCCTGTTAAACTAGGAGAAAACTTTTCCCTTTTCCCTGAGTTATGTAGGTTTTGCCAGTTCAGCGAGTGAGACTGTGGTAAAGCCAGGCTGCCAATTTGCCTAGTGTTACATGTCGCTGGCAGAATTTGGGCATCAGGCTCCTGAACTGCAGTGGGTTACTGGGGGTGTGTTGGGATTTGGGTGGAAAGTGTTTAACTTCCTAGACACCTGACTGATGATTGAGTATTTTTATGGGATGAGAACATGCTTTTCAGTGTAATGCAAAGTGAGGAGAGAGACTTCTTTTCTTTCCACATTTTGAACCCCATGCTAGACATTAGTAGGAAAGACCATCCTCCATAGGAAGAGCGAGGAGCAGAATTTGATGAAGGGGAGGCTTGAGGTTGCCTTGTTTTTTGCATTCTGGACCTTGACTTGAAATGAAGGAGAAAGTAAAATTTAATCCCCAATGTTTCAAGACTTTTTTTTTTTTGTGTGTGTGTGAACTTGTAATATAAAATTCAGTATTGTAATTTTAAATTCAGACACCCTTCATGTTCTGTTTATAGACCTGGTCTCCACCCCCCATAGGCTGTTGTCTCTTCTCACTCCTGTTTTTCTGCCTAGTGTAGAAAGTAATGAATGTGTGCAGTGCACAAAATACCTTGTATGTGCAGTTGCTAACCTTATTTAAAAAAAAGCAACCAAGAAACTGTGTGAAAGATAATCATGGTGTTTGCTATGAAAAAAATTGTTAGCTCAATGTAAATATGTTGCTGGCAACTGGTTATTTTTAATACATGCTATTTGTGCTTTAAATTTAATGTTAGAATATTTTTGTCATCTAAACCCTGACTGTTCTTAGCTGAGCAGATTTCAGGTTAAAAACAGTAGTCAGACCATGAGAGTTCATAGCATTGTAATGTAATTTTGTTTTACTAGCTCTTTTCTGACCTGTTTAATGCATCATGAAGTGGTGTTTGTATGTCTAATTGCAAAGCGCAGAGAAAATAGCATTGTGTTGAAATATTGCTTAAAACTTCAGTGTTGTGTGACGTTTTGTAGTGGAAGTAGTACTGTAGGCACTCGTTCATAACAAGACCTGCAAGTTTCTGTCGGCCAGGGTGGGTAGTTGAGCTGGCTGTGTGTGTGCTGACTCAACAGAGCAAGTTTCTTTCTCTTCTCGTCCTCCTCCTCTTTTGACTGCTTGTGACTGAACAACAGCAGATTCACAAGAACTTGCAGTTGAAATGTACCTTTGCTTGAGGTTGCTCTTTCAAATTATGCAGCTGTGGTTCTTCATTTGAGACTTTCAGAGCTCTTATGGTAGCCAGGTGTTAAGTTGGTTAAAAACGGACTTGCTTTCTGTGTGTGGGTGCGTGTATGCAGCGTGGGTGTGAATGCACAAGAATTTCTCTGGAGCAGTTGAGCGGAGTACCTGATTCTGACCTGGGGGACCCAGTGTCACCTGGGTGGGCGTTCCTGTCTGTATGGCAGATGGAGACCTAGAAAGGCTGCTGGGGCAGGGGAGGAGGTGGTCAGAAGTGAAATCTGGGAGGTTCATGCATGTGCGTACCCTGAAGTGTTAATCTAGCTGCACAGTACAGGCTTATGATGTCAAGGGCTTGGAGCCTGCTGCCTAAGCCTAGCTCCTCCCTTTTTCATTAACGATGGCTGGAAGAAAAATAATCAAGTATGCTGGAAGAGAAACATTAATTAACTTTTAATTTAGATCTAACATATGCTTCTTGGTGTACTTGCATGAAAGAGTGAGTGTGTGGTATCTGTCATGTTATATAGGGGGTGATGCATTGAAGAAACAAGGAAAAGCCTCAGGTCTGAATGGGAAGATGGGGTTTTAACTCTGCGGATGGGTTTTGTATCTTGATTAAAAGCTGCAGATGTGTGATAAGTCACTTTTGTATCCATTTTGCATCTGAAATTACTTTCTCTGTAACTTGGTTTGTATCTGTTTTCTCTTAAGCCAAACTCGCAAGGCGAAGTCAGGAGAGAGAGAATCTCGGCATGCTGGTCTGGTCACCTAACCAGAATCTGTCTGAAGCAAAATGTAAGTCTCTTCAAGTACTTTTATTCTCCCTTTCCCTTACATGTATCACTTCAAGAATGCAAAGTTGCCACTTTCAGTGGAGAGGTTATGTCTGTGACCTTTCCATTATGATTTGAAATTAATTTGAAAAAAGAAAAGCCTACAAAGCAATCCCCCCGAAGATCTTTGTTCCCTGCTGGGCAGCTGCTCAGAGCATTAGATCCACGGAGGCAGGGAAAGCAGGAGAAACGTGACACACTTTCTTCCTTGGTATGAATTCTTTAAGATATTTATCCACAGGCCTACATGATCTGCTTTTTAGCTGCTGGTGCTGTAGAAGATGACAGAAATAACTGGGGAGAGCAAAATGAAAAGTATTTGGCAGGGGGGGAATATATGGTAATTAGCAGTACCTTTTTCCCACAAAGGCACAAATAAAATCCACATCTGGAGCCCATGGAGGTTTAAATGCCAGAACAATTGCAGTGCCTTGGAATTCCACGTGAGGGCAATTACTAGCACTCTGTGTGTCTGGGAACAAGTCTCAGTACTGCTGCCAGATGGCAGAACTAGTGTTTGAAAGGTTTGTCTAGCTACAGTTCTCCTCATGAATAAGTAGGACTCCTTGATTAAAGGGCTGCTGTTTGAATGCAGTAACTAAACCTAAGTGCTTTTGGGGGAGCGAGCTGAAAGGAGCTATTTTTGACTTTGTGCTCATACCTTTTTTTTTCTCCTTTCTGATTCTGCGATCAAGAATAAGAATCTTGCATTCCTGTTCCTCTGCAGTTGTTTGTGATGGCACTATTAAGCTGATACCTGGTTCTCGCTTAGACCCAAGGGCTAAGATGCATCACAAGACACTTGTGAGGATGTAGTGGCATTTGCAAATTAAGGCAGTAGAGACTGTGCACAAACTGGCTCTGTCATGAAAGGGCTGGGCTCTGCCCTGGGGCATTTGTTCCACTGAGCAAGTTGCCCCTTAAATTACAGAAGGATGATGGTACTGTGATCTACAGATAAAAAGGGCTTTGCAAGGATCATGTCTGCCTTCTCTCCTACCAGTGGTTTCTTGTCTGCTCCCTGCTGGCTATTGGATGCTGAACTAAATAAGACTGATGAGGAGAGGGATATATTTGACAGTTATCTACAGCTAGAAACATCTAAAAAGGTGTAAAAGCAAGAAACTGTAGCCTTCACCAAAAGGAATGACTGTTGATGGGTCGTCTGTGACAGGATTCCTGTAGCTGCCTCTGAAGTCTAAGTGTCTTTTGAATCTCAGCTCAGCTTTGGAACATTTAACTCCTGCCTGATAGGAAACAGGTTTCTTGAAGAGGGAAGAGAGAATGAAGGAGGAAAAGGAGTGAAGATATGTGGAGTTGAGTAAAATAATCTGTGACTCAATATTCTGTGGTAATTGGCACAAAAATATGCAAGGATATTATAGAGCATAAAAAGGATATAATATCTGCTAAGAAGATGTCATGAACCTAAGAGTTAATTAAAAATGTGGTGTGACACTGATGAATAAAAACTAGGTGGTGGTTGACTGTTGCTGGCACAATAAGAAAGTTGGGGAAAACAATATGAGGATAAGAAGAGGGCAAGAAGAAATTTCTCAGAAGACTCAAAATTCTAGTAAGAGTATAGGCTCATCAGTGATTTCACCTTCCAAAAAAGATGAGAGGAAAAAATTAATAGATATTTCATATGGTGTTTTGGGGAGAGAAGTATGATGCTCTTGCGCCATACATGACACACAAAATATCTCCCAGGCGCCTAATTGATATAGAGGGATGGAGTTGTGAAATTCAGCATCTAATAGTAGTACAAAAACCCAAAGGAGCATTGGGAGAGATGGTTGAGGGGACCTTGGAGTGGCAGGAAACACTGCTGCAGATGGGGAGAGGGCAGCTATGCAGGCAGTGCAAGAACAGGGTGAGAGTGGGCTGGTTGGTCATTGCTTTGTCTTGAGGCGATTGGAGCTGGCACTACCAAAAGGTTATCAGCTATTCCTGTCTCTACCTGGCATTACTAAAAATGAACTGTGAAAAACAAATCCTGCTGAAGGTAGCTGCTTTTGTTCTTTTTGAGGCTAGAAATTGATTGATTGGTAGAAATAACTTTACAGCTCTAATGTATTCAGCCAGCTGTTAGGCATTGATTGCATGAGAGTCTGATTCAATCCCCCTTCCTTTCAAAAGATGGGAACCTCCTCCAAAATACCAGTGCTCTGCAATGGCTGTAGAGCATTTACTAAACCTATTACAAGCAGAGTTCCCTAATGTGTTTTATGGTTTGTGACGAAAGAACATCAGGGGACAGAAGGTCTCTTCAGCTACTCTCAAGTTCACTGACAAGTCTTGGCATTGTTGATAGTGAATCCTAATTAAATGGGCTCCATGGGGATGTGTAAGAGGACTGATGATGATCAACATTTCCATCAGTGGTATGGGAATTGATATGGAATTGCTGTGGAGAGGAATTGAGGATGAGCCATAGACTGACAGGATGCTAAATAAAATGAATGCTACTGATAGTCTTGTAGAGTGCTTTGGGTCTTTTCCTAACTTGGACTGATGCCAATGCAATGGGCTCTTAATGGTAGGGTTATGAATCTCAGTGCTGAAAGCTCTGGCCTTCTGCATTAAGGCTGATGTTTGGAAAGAAGTGGCTTGGAGAGCAATTTCGGGGACACAGTGGGCAGGTAGTTTGACAAAGTTTCCCAGTGTCCTGCTTGACTCAGTGGATGATGTGGGTGTAAACAGAGTGAGGCAGTCACTGGAACAGTTTGCTGCCTCTGCACCCAGCAGTGTTCAGGAAAATGAACCTCAGAATAGTGGCTTTAGTGTTCAAAAACTGAGAAAAGGATGGAGACGGGAGCTACTGAAACATTTTGGAAACTGAAGATGAAGCAAACTCCATCTGTTTAGCTTACTGAAGAGACTGAAAGGGGACTATTGTCAATTATTTTCTCAAAGGGAAATTTTGACACAGTAAGAGACATGCATAATACAAATAGATGGCTGCAAAATAAGTCCACATGGACTGAAATGAAATGCCTGAGTGTGTGGGGGTTGGAAGTTATCCAGATAAGTGATGGATTCTCTATCTCTTGATGCCTTTTAAACCATGGATTTTCATGACGTGTGTGTTATCCTTGGTGCGGGGAATCGTTGGCACTGTGAAATTGTAAGTGGAAGGAGCTGTGGTCTCCAGGAGGTTGGTGTAGCCCCATGGGCTGTAAGTACTGTGAATCCTAGCTAGCACATCCATTCTTAATATTGCTGTTCAGGTTGAAGTGTGGGTGAACAAATCCTTCCAATCAGCAGCATGTTGGTACCTGTGTCTCGTTACTTTCATTTGTGTTCCAAAGCCTTGAAACCATCCTGTGGCTGTTCTTGTGGTGAACTCTTTAAGTCACAGGACTCTTTTCTGTTCCTGTGGCTGAGGCTCAACGTGAAGATGGAAGTTAGTGCAGCACATGTTAGCTGTCAGCTTGGAGTGAACTGGTAGGTCTTGTGAGCAGGACAGTTCTTTGCAATCAGTGAAACTCTTGGCAGCCACCTCTGTTAAAGTTGAATCTGTGCTACAAAACACTGTGAGCAGATCTGTGACAATGCTCAGAGCAATGTGTGCTGATGGGTTTGGCAGAGGGCTGGCCAAACTGGCGGAGGTTGTGGGAGGGTCCTCGCTAAGCTGCTGAAACAAATCCAGTAAAGACCAGTGTGTCAGCCAAGACCTGGTGCATGTCTGCATACCTGATGCTCCAGGCTCATACAATTAGTTAAAGTTTGTTTGGGTCCCATGCACACTATATGCTGTAACATTGTTTTAATCACATTGGAGAAACCTTTTGCCTGGATGTCATGAAATGATGGATATTGTAGAGAAGATTAAAACAAACAAAAGTATGTGTTGGCACATTGATCCCTTTTTTTATCCTGTGCCTTGTTAACCATTAATTCTTGGTACAAATGACTTACTGCCTTGCCCATATTAATACCAAAGTTGAATGCTGCCAGCATGTTCCATATCTACTGCCAGACTTCTGCCTTTGAGGGGTCAGTTGCATAGCAGTTGCCACCATTAGTGAGTAGTTCACAAAGTTAGCCCAAAGCTAGAAGTTTGTCCCGTTTCTTTTGAAGAAGAAAGAAAGAATTGTCATTGTGCGGTAACTGAACATTTGGACTGAAAATAACTGTGCTCCTCTTCCAGCTCTGCTCCAAATACCCTGTGTGCTGTGGCTGGTGTCGCACCTCTTACAAAGAGCTTGCTTTCAAAACGAGACTCCTGAGGGGGCTCTCTGAGGGCTTGGTGCCACAGAGGGCAACTGTTCTGGCTGTGCTGGGACTCTGTCACGGAGGGTGGGGAGGGAGACAGGGAAAGAGGAGGAAGAGTGAGGTCTTGAGCAAGGTGACATTGAGGAGCAGGAACAGCTAGGTGGAAGACAGGCATCTATTCTCTTTGAGTGGCATGTGGGGAAGGAGGGGGGGAAGTAGTGAAAAATGCATTGTAACAATGCTGTGGAAACCCTGCACAGGATAGAGCTGGGCCAGCACAAAGCTATTAATAAAACAGCAGTGTCTCTCTCTCTCTCTCTCTGCCAAGTACGCCAATGGGTGGAACCATAAAAATGACATTGGGTTGGTTTAGAAATGAGCAAGTGCTGGCATGCTGCAGCTGCCCAGGAGTGAGGGATGGAAACCAGGCAAGAGGATAGGATGTGATGATTGCTTTTATGCATCTGCAGTTCAAAGGTGAACTACAAGAGGAGAAAGATGTATTGTTTTGCTAGTGATAAGCTCCATTTTGAAAGTAATTTTTCTGCTGTCTTCCTGACAGAATATGTGTGCTGCTAGATGGGAGTTTTGGTTTGTCACTGATGTCTTGGTGGGTGTCTCCAGTGGATTTGCAGTTTATGGGGTGTCACTGAAGAGGCAGGCACTGTCCTTGTTACCCAGAGGACAGCAGGTTGTGGATGGCAGGTGGGTCCCCTGGTCTTGCAGTGCTGCTTCTGTTTGACCCGATGGTTGATCGGCTGGCATGTCAACTTTGGATGCTCACTAGTCCCTCGCTCTGTTACTCTGTGGCATCTCTTCCTGTGAGGCTGCAGCTGGCTCCCTGCTTTACATTATGCCTGCCTTGGTGCACTTGGAGAGAATTTAGGTAGCCTCCTTCTCCCTACGGAGGAGCGGTAGAAGTGCCCAGGGGACATGGGGCAGAGGAATGCCAGAATTAGCTGAAGCAGCAAGTGCTCCAACATCCTTGTGATGTGCTTGGCCAAAGCCTGTGGCTGGGGGGAGAGGGAGGGGTCCCTAAATGTGCTGCAAAACCTGATGCTGGGAAGGCAGCAATGTGCAAGCTGAGGCTCTGATGGAGGAAGAAGTGCTGGTTGCTATGGTTACTAGGGATATTAACCCTGTGGTGTCTGGATGGGGCAAGGTTTAGTTAACTGTGCCACAGGCTGGGTAACGGTTGGGAGCGTGGAGCAGCAGTGCTCCACCCTAAGAAGCTATGAGTTGGCATTCAGGATCTCAAAAGCCTATGTCCCAACCAAGTCTGTAAGTGTGTACTGGTCATTAGTGTGTCAACAGCCTTCTTTGGGTGAGAGTGAATTTTGGTAGCTGTCCTCTGTTGTGAAGGTGAGGTGAATCCCAAAATTTCTGAGGGCAGGTTGCAGATGTAAGTGGCCAGAGTCTGTCTCCAGCTGTAGTTCAGGGGGCAGTCTTTCCATAGAACAGGCTATGATTATTCTTCAGTTTCTCTTTTAAAGGGGATGTTAAACAAACTTGGAAATGACCTTTTTCTGAATTTTCTAACTTAAAATGACTACCAGAGTAGAGGACAGGAAAATGTCTTTTCTGTCGGCATACAACACCATCAAGTACTGTCATCAATTCTCATTTTTCTTGGGGTGTAGGGTGCCCTAGCAATAAATAAATGTGAGTGGAACACCACAAATGGGAGAGAGTAGACTGGGGAAAGTGTTGATCTTAAAATCTCCTTTCTAGAAAATGAAGCCCCTGTTTAACAGGATGCATTTAAAATGGAAGGGATTCATGCTTTAGAGGTACCTGAGCCACCCCCTCCCTGGCACACAGGCACCTATCCCCAGACAGCAGCAGTGAGGGAGAGGATGTAGTCAGGTGTGTATTCAGCATCAGCAAAGCTGCTTTTTAAGTCCCTCCTCTTCACCATGCTGTAAACAGGATCCTTGAAATAGTTGGAATTGTGGTTTTATTTTTAGTCCCTTCTCCCTTCCAACCCCTATCGTTTCTGTGACCTGATTTATAACACAACCCCATGAAAGATTGCATTGGTGCCCAGCAAGAGTGCAGCCACCTTGGTCAGGGATGGGAGAGTGGGAGCTGCTTAGGCTTTGCCACCAGAGAGAAAAAAGCATCGTTGAACTCTTAGCTGAGCTTCTTTTTTTTTTTTTTTTTTTTTTTTTTTTTTTTTTTTTTTTTTTTTTTTGTAGCTGGCTAAGTGCTGTGGGAGGTTTTGAAAGAAGGAGTGTATGTATTGTGCTTTTCTTGTTTGGGTTTTTTCTGCTTGTTTGTGTCTGAGGATTTTTTTTGTTGAGGTTTTTTTTTATTATTATTTTTGGTAGTAGGAAAAGTGTTAGCCTAAAATATAGCTGCCAGGTAGAGCCAAGACTTCCAGGTTTCTGAGGGGTGGACTTCAGAGGTTATAATTGTTGCCTGAAGCTAGGTGCTTACCTTTTGTCACTCAAGTGAAGACAGCAAAAAAAACAAACTTAGGATTTTGCTGTTTGTTTGTGTGCCTTCCCTAGAAATATCAGTTTGTTGACTGTCCCAGTGACAGCAAAAAGGATTAATGGAAAAGCAGAATTGGGTTTACGTTTATCCCTAATCCAAATTTCATATTATGCAGTGAACCTGGCAGCTGTGAAGCTTGGATGCAAATACAGAGCTGAAGAATACAACTCCATGAATTCAGAAATGAGAGAACTGGTGTTTAATTTAAGATTCTGCTTGAGTTTAGCTGTAGAAATAAGTCATGACCACTTCTCCCAGCAGCTGCAGTTTCTGCACTTCAGAAAATGCTCAAAAGGTGAAGGTGAAAGGAGGCAGTTTTTCATTTTAACTCAGGCAACTTTTGATGCTTATAGTAGCAATATTGTGAACAGCAAAAAGAAGATACCAGGCTTCAAAGGCTATGGGTGTATCCCAGAAATGGCTGAGTTGCCTCAAACTTAGCTGCAGTTTCCCCTTTGTCATCTGCCGTGCTATTGCAATGCTGTGTGGAAATCTCAGAGCAGCAGGTTGATATTTCTGGATCCTGAATGCATATTTAAATTAAGATGAGATTTTAACCCTTTCACAGCAGTGATTTGTATTGGAGGCAGGAAAGAAATTTAGTTTGAAAAGACTAAGGTGTGTGTTTGGGATGGATTTCACCCAAGGTACAGTGGATTGTGGTTATTTATTTATCTGGGGGGGGGGGGGAACCCCAAACAACAACAACAAAAACCCCCAAACCCCAACAACCCACAAACAAAAAACCTGGAGGAGAGAATGTGTTGGAGAGTATCCAGAAAAAGGATGTCTTATCTAAGGTAGCTGTGTTATCCTGGAGGAATTTTTGCTGTTGTGCTGGGGGGTGGCCAGTCACCAGTTTCTTCATGTGCCTTGTTCTCTCCTGCCACCTGTTTGTTCCTCCTTTTTATTGCAGTGTGAAACAGGCCTTCTCTGAACGTGTCGAGATGACCCAGTTTGAAAATGCCGGCTGCCACTACTGTTGCTGCTGTGGGGATTGAATTAGTGCTGGCGCTAGGAAGAAGCTTTTTTCCTAAGAGAAGTTTAGAGACAAGATGATGTGGATGTAATGGAGTGATGATAGCAGTGTTAAGAGTTACCCTGGCAGCAAGCCTTGATCTGAAACACGTTTGGGAGCAGTCTTAGCCAGCCTGATAGGTGCTGTGTGAGTTGTAGGACCAGTATGACGAGAACTTAGCAGGCTGCAGCTATTTTGTGCTGCTTGGACCCAGCCCTGGGACGGGCTGAGTGTGCTCCGGTCTTGCTGGTCTTGGTGGGAATGGCAGGCTCAGAGTGTTTCAGAGGACAAGGTCTTTTTTCCTGACCTCTTGTCTGTTACTGTAGCTGTGAAGGGAAAATAAGAAGGATCAGGAAACTGGAGGGTAATGTTTTTTTTTAATTTGTCCTTAGAGCAAGGTTAGTCAGCAAAGGCACCAACAAGTGCATGTTTATAGGGCTGTGATGGGAGCTGTGTGCAGGCAGGGAGGAGCTTTTGTGGGGTATGTCCTCCACTGAGGAATGCTTGAGGAGGTCATGGTCATAACAGGTTGCTGTGATGAGTTCCTACACTGCTGAGTGTGACCTTTACAGAGGTGCTAGTGCAGGAGGCAGGGCAGCTAGGCTTTCTCAAGGACATGTGCCAGAGCTTCCCTCACCATAATGTGTTTACTGTGGCATTATTTGCTCTAATTAGGAACCACTCCCAGAAGTTATTTTACCTGTACTCTTAGTTTTGCTCTCCATGTTAAGTTACTTTCCTGATCATGTGCTTCTCATGCAGATTCATATTCTGGTAGGGTAGTAGTGACTTTTCTAGCACTGCAAGGATTAGTAGCAATATGTAATTACTTCTCTGTAAGGACTGGGTTTCTAAATCCTGGCTAAGAGCTGTGACCACCTACCACTGATATTCCAGGATCTAGTTAGTGGCATTGGTTTATCATAGACTTTTCTGCTCAGTCTCTTAGGATCAGCCTTGATGGCCCGGGGCTTGTATGTAATCCATGTTTCAGCATGTGCTGTGTGAATCTATAAGTTGATTTTTTTCTAAATTGACTTAACTTTATGTATTTTTGAATACCTTAATATTGGTCAACATAAACACTAATACTTTGGTTTAGAGGCTACTATAAAGATCATGTTGCCCAAGATCTGGCTTTGTAAGCTTGCTGTCTTTCTGCATGGACTTCTTGGGGGGAGGGGGTGTCAAAAACATTTCTTTGCACCTCTTTGGTTTCAGACATGTAGGAAGTAAACAGGTGCAAGAATGGATGTATTGAGTGTCAGTGTCTCCTGAAGGCTGGCCTGCCTATAGTAGGGCAATCCACATGAGTTTGTCCATAGGTAGCTTCTGATCTCTGGTGGAGAAAGGGCTCTTCACCTAAATCTCTGTTTGTTGCCCAGGTTCTCACATTGTGTGAGGTAAGGTACCAGGAATTCCATGAACTGCTGCACCTTAACCTGTATTAGGCACCTGTTTATGTTGCCTTAGTTCATTGCCTGCCTTACTAAGTGATTAAGCAGCTGCTTATCAAGCAGCTGAACTGTTCTTGCAGGAAGCAAGAATAGAAACTTTCAGGAGAGGGATGGGGCAGACAGCTGGGGGGCAGAGCCACAACCGCTCTCAAGATAAGCTGTTCTCTTTAGGTTCTGCAGCACTGTGTGCATTGGAAGTGTTTGTCTTGTCTCCGTTGCTCAGCTTCCCGCTAACTTGCTTACACCCTGCTGATGTGAAAGTGAGGAAAATGGAGTCTTTCAAAGCAAGTTTGAGGCCTAATTTTTTTTTGATTCTTAGCACCCAGGTACAGTAGTGCAATGAGTGGAGTTGTGGGAGGCCCTTGCCTTCTCAGAAAGGGCCAGCCCCAAACATCTGAAAACAGGTTTTTAACTGTGGATGTAGAAGGAACAAAAGCATCTCAGTAATACTTCAGAAAATAAAACCTGAAGGTTTAGTTCCCTTCCACATCAAGCTGCCTTCACTTAGTCCCTATCATTCTTCATCTGATTTTGCTGGAAGCAAGTTTCATGCAACTTGTTCACAAGTGCAGAGGCCATCTGGATTACTGAGACTATTATGTTACTCATATAGCCGGGTTTGGAAGTGAGGGGGCTGGCTGCAAAAGGTAACTGAAATAGTAAGTGGTGCTTTTGTGACCTGACCGTTTGCCATTCAGGATCATGGGGTTGTCCTGTTCCAGCTGCTGAGGAGCTGAATGCAGGCAATTACAGCTGGAGGCTCTTTCCCCTCCGCGAGCAGCTCCTGGCTCTCAGCACATCTGCTGAGGGCAGCTCCTCTGTGTGACTCCGACTCGTTTCCTTCCTTTCGCTGCCTGCTGGCTTGCCTGATGCTTCCTTTCTGCCCAAGTGACATCCTTCAAGGAGGTAGCCAGGGGACAAATTGGTAATTTCTTTTGCTTTTGTATCCATTATAAAGGGGGTCAGCATGGCTTCAACTCTCTTGACACCGGTTTTATTATCGGTAACAATAATAATGAGCTGTAATTTAACCTGATGGCTATTCTGCTCCCACACACCCCTTGTGTGTGTGCCCTCATGCTGCACAAAGACCCTGTGTCATGGGGAAGTGGAGTTACCCAGGCTGTTTAGGAGGCCTGGCTCTGATACAGTACTTTTATTAGCTTATATTCCTACTGCAATGGAGAATATAACAGTTCTGGTTTTAGACAGGAGCTTTCAAAAATTTTTGGAGGGTGGAAAATGGACCTTGTGGAAGGTTTCACCCTCTTTAGAGGGCTTTGAGTCTGGATAGTCCTTGGTGGCATCTGAAGCTGGTTGACAGCAGGTTGCTTGACCAAGCTTTATGGTAGTCTGTGCTGACTATTTTGCAGAAGAATTTTAGCATATATCACATGATGTGGATGAAGAACTGAGAATGTTCCTAGGTAGAGTACTGAAGCCTTGTATCAAGACTGCTAGTAGTTTGAGTCTGTGGTCTCCTACTGACTCTGTCATCAGTGTGTGTCAAACTTTTTTTCAAATTGGTGAAACTAGCTTTTGGAAAGAATGCACTGGATCAGGCATTCTCAAGGAGTGCAAAAAATAATAATTCCATAAGAAAATTTGCATGAGGGAGGTTTCTTCTAATCCAAGTTACCATCTCCTGCGTTGAACCATCTGATAAAATAATTTTTTTAATATTCTACCACTTGTCACAACTGTATTGATAATAGTGCTGCTTGCATTGCTTGGGCATGTTGCTGCCTGTAGTTGAAGTATATAATCCAAGGCTATAACCTCTCAGTAGAGTTAACTCAAGCCATGGTTTGACAGCAGAATAAATCTGGCTTTAGGGCTTCTCGGACTGAATTGAGAGCATTGTGCTGAATAATGCAAAGAGCTGTTCTGCTATAAACTCACTTTGTTGTTTGGGCACGTGCTCTGTGCATTTATCCTGTCTGTAACTTCTCATCTGTGTCTTGGAAGGTCATATGTGGGAACGAGTATTCCCTCCCTGCCAGAAGCTAATGTGTGCTGGTTTTATGTTCTTACATGGGCTCCAAACCCAATATCAAGTGCTCTGGCTAATCACATTTAATACAGTCCAGTGCCTGTGTCCGATTTAGGATCAGGTTTGCACTGCTGAATGGTAGCCATGCTCAGATCCCGTATGGTCACAGATTAGGTCCCCGGGTGATCTGATGTGGCTCTGCCTATTCTGTGCTAGGTCCCAGAGGTAGTGTTTCCTCTTTGCTACTGCCCCGTCAGATCTCCCTCATCCTTTTCTCTTCTGTGGTACATATGCAGATGTCTGGACTTGTGGTACCCAGGGCTCTGTAGATACTGAAACCTGTGTGTCATGGTTTAACCCCAGCCAGCAACTAAGCACCACGCAGCTGCTCACTTGCTCCCCCCCCACCCAGTGGGATGGGTGAGAGAATCGGGGGGAGGAGGGGGAAGTAAAACTTGTGGGTTGAAATAAGAACAGTTTAATAGAACAGAAAGGAAGAAAGTAATGATGATAATAATAAAAGAATTAGAATAAACAAAACAAGTGATACACAATGCAATTGCTCACCACTTGCTGACTGATGCCCAGTTAGTTCCTGAGCAGTGATCCCCCCAGGCCCACTCCCCCCAGTTTATGTACTGGACATGACATCACATGGTATGGAATACCCCTTTGGCCAGTTTGGGTCAGCTGTCCTGGCTGTGTCCCCTCCCAACTTCTTGTGCCCCTCCAGCCTTCTTGCTGGCTGGGCATTGAGAAGCTGAAAAATCCTTGACTTGGTATAAACACTACTTGGCAACAATTGAAAACATTGGTGTGTTATCAACATTCTTCTCATACTGAATCCAAGACATAACACTATCCCAGCTGCTAGGAAGAAAATTAACTCTATCCCAGCTGAAACCAGGACACTGCCATTCCTCCAGTAAGGTGGTGTTCAGTGCTATGGTGCAGAAAATTTCTGACTGAAGGTTAAATGTGATGGATGTATATACAAGAAGCAGTCTTTCTTCCCGGAGGGTCCTCCATGGATGCCCTTACAATGGGCATCCACATGGCCTTTCTGAGGGAGAACAGCAGCAGCATCAGAGAGCAAGAGAGGCAAGAGAGCATCAGCTGGCTGGCTTTCTTTATGGTAATCCTCGTTAATACACTCTCCCACACATATACATGGTGTGTTGAGCCTTTTCTTGATGTGATAGTGTCAGCTGAGGGTGCAACTTTAGGAATGAGTGTATGTGAGTATACGTCAGTAAAAGCTTTAAAAGTAATGCATGTTTACTAGCAAAACTTTCCAGGTAAACAGTTTAAAATCGTTTTGGGAAGCTATAAAAACTATGCTAGATTTGTCAGTACACCTGTGTCTGCAGTACAGCTTTCCTGCTGGTATAGCAAAACCTAAAGGCAGATGAGTCAGGTCTTTAACCATCACTGGAGTTTCAACTTTGGACTTGCCCTTAGATGCAGGCCATGCAAAGAGCAGTATTAAAAATAATAATAATTAAAAAAAAGGGGGGAGGAATATGGTGTTTCTTTTCTAGCGTATTAGTTTGCACTGCTTGGGTGGGGACTGGTTGCCTTTGTGTAAGAAAGGAAGCTTTTGGTAGGTATCAGGGCTTTTAAAGGAATAAATCTCCCAGCAATGGGGGCAGTCCATTTTATTCCTTGTTTTATGCTCTCTGAGGCTGCAGTTTCCAGGCTCCAGATGTGGTTCCGTTAGCCACTCTTTCCTCACCAGCGCTAGTTTACATAGCCATGCCTGTTCCTGCTCACTGTGCTGTGCCAGAGCAAGGAATGAGTCGGGCTTTTGGCTGAGCCAGTCTCATCGCTTGTCTCTTCTAAGGCTTGTGTTACCTCCCAGCAAAGTGATTTTTATGTAGTATAGAACCATATAAAGAATGTAAAACTCTGTTTTATGAATAGCATGCTGCTTTGGTGGCGGGCAGCTGTTCAGTGCCTTGAGTGGCTCCAGAGCTAGTGCAAGAGAAGGGGCAGCCTGCGTAGCTAGGGCTGGTGATAGGAGGGTCTGGGACTGCCCCTCCTGGTAGGTGAGAACGTGTCTCTGTACTTTCAACCACCACCACTCAATGCTTGTATGGCTTCACTGCTGCTTGGGTGAGGGAGCTAATGCAGCAGGAGAGGGTTGGCTGTTTTTTCAGGTGGAACAGTTTCTCAGTCCAGTTCTCTGGGGGTCCAGGCAAATGTTTGTGCTTCCTGGTGGGAAGAGGTGGCTGGAGGCTAGGGGTGCTTAACCTGGCCTGCTGCCAAAGGAGAATCCTAATGCAGTGGCACCCTCTGGTCCTTAGTACGTGGACAAGAGATGATATACAAGTAAAATCTGAGCTACAGGGAGGTAAGTGGGTGGGAGGCTAAGATATACTGTGGAGTTCTGTGACTCGAGGTACTCTGTCCCGCTGCAGGGTATTTTCTCTTGCTCCTATTCAAGTAAGCTTCTCCAGGTAAGGTTGGTTTTCCTTTGCCTTGCAGTTGCATCCAGACTTTTCCCTCACCTGCTGCAGATGCAACGGAGTTGAGGCCTACATTTTCTCATGCCATCAGTTGCATGAAGTGATTTTTAAGTAGCCTTTGTGTCTGTGTAACTAGTACTCTCTGTTCCTAGAAAGTGTTGAAGGAGGCTGTATGCCTGCCCAGGTGGGTGCAGCATGGGGCAGAAAACATGGCTGTGCTCTGACTCCCTGTTCCTCGCCTGCCTCTGACACACATCACATCTTCCCAAGAAGAGGAAATAGCTTTTCCAAGGCAGAATACCCTTTTAAATAGGCGGGTTTTATTTTCTTTTAAGTGATTCTGCCCAGAAAATTGGTCAAGCCACCTTGCTTTGATCTCTGTCTGTCCCCCATGTGCCCCCCCCCCCCCCCCCCCCCCCCCCCCCCCCCCCGCCTCCTGTTGCAGCTAGCTTTAGTGAGATATTTGTCCAAACTCTTGTGGTTTTTGCAGCTTCCTCTCCTGTGCTGGGACCACGAGGTGGCAGGATTGTTCCACCAATGCTGCAAGGGTGGTGAGACGGCAATGCAGCTGCTCATTTTTATAGCCAAGGCAAAAACTGTGCTTAGTTGTTTGTGTACCATCATAATTGTGTTTTGAAATTTGGAAGAATTTCACATGTATGTGTCTAATCCATGATCCTTATTTTCTTTCTATAACATTGATTTGTTCTGGGTCTTGCCTTTTTTTTTAATCTGTTCTCAAGGGAGATGGAAGGGAGGGGGGACATGTACAGCAACATCCAGAATTCTTCACAGGTTCCAGCATTGATCAAACCCTGTGAAGCACATTACTGAGGCAGTGAAGGCTGCTGCTTTTGTCCTCATTTCACCCCATTCTGTCAGGGTATTGCATCACGTAATATGCAAAGTGTTCAGAGCTCCTGCAGTACCCCAGTAATAGGGGTGAACTAAGGTTGCAGCAACAGCTCTATCTCTGCATTCCTGTTGCTTTCTATAGGCTTTAGCACACTCGCTTCTGCTGCAAACCCTCCTTGGGGTCACTGAGTCCACTAAACATGATGCAATGCTTGTGGGGTCATTAAGAAGCAATTTGGGTAGGGGGGAGAAATTGTCCCAAAAGACGCACTTGGAGAGATCATTTAATCTGATCAAATGGTGATGAGGGGAGTCATTGCTTTCATGCATTTCCCTTTGCAGAGTTCTCCCACCCCCCTGAAATTAATGCTCCTGTTTTACATCTCTCAATTCACTGTTGTAGGATGCGGGACTGAAAATCAGCAATGCAGTTGTTTGTTCTTCTCTCCTTCCCTCTGTCAGCCAAGAGGGTCCCCTTTCTTTTGCTTCTAGTGGGGAATTCTTGCAGGAAGATGGTTAGCAGAAGAAAAGGGTGTATGAGAAAGATGGCTGGAAACAAGACCACAAAATTCAAGGGGTTGACAGCATTGTTTTGGTCAGAAATTCTCCTCACTAGATGGCGAGGGGGAAGCATCTTTCCCTGCTTCCTTTCCCACTCCCTTCCATTTCCCTTGTCTCTTTGGCTGTGTTAGTGCTACACCTGGGGTCCTTTGGTCATCTAATTGTAGACCTCACTTCTTGTATTAGGGAGAGGTGTTTTTAGCATCTGAACACTCTGTGCTCCTCTTTGCTGGTGACAATGTGTATGTGGGGCTCTGTTCCCTTTGTCTCCCTACCTTTTGTGCTACTTCTGCCTTCCTGAGCATGACTGGCTGTAGAAAGGGACTCTTTGGGCCAGTGCTCACTCCATTTCAGGTGTGGGGCAGATGGGGGGGTCCTGCTTACCCCTGCACAGCTAAAATGCATGCAAGAGAAGAAATGTAGCCAAATAGGTAAAGAAATACCAGTTTATGATTCTCTTGTCTGTCCATCCCCCATCTGGTTTCTAGTAGCAACGAGAGCCTTTACAGGAGCAATGCATCTCCTGTGTCACACAACTGTCTCTATTCAAGTATTGTTGTCTTTTTGGGCCTGGTCTGTGCTGAAATATCTTTCCAGCATAGAGATATGAGTTGGATGGGAGGGGAGGATGCTCTTGTCTGCCCTCTTCAGGGAAAAATTATGCTGGTAGAAAGGGTGTGTGATGGTGTTGCTTATGCTGGGGGAGATGGAATGGGTTTGTTTTCCTGCTCTTGCTTATTCTCTTCTTGAAAGTGGCTAAGAGCCGTGCTGGCAAACTGTCTCTTCTGGTGTAAGCAGGGCTCTGCCCCAGGCTCCTCTGGCTCTGAACTCTGATGTCTAAACAGATTGATGGGTTACATGCTAAGCATGACTGAATGCCACTGAAATGCAGTGGAGCAGAATTCACGTGCCTGCTGCCCTGGGCTTGCTAGAGGTGCATGGGGAAGGCAGAGATGGAAGAGGGTACTTATTTATCTGGTGTGGCATGTGAAGCATTATGCTTGTGGCAATTCCAGGCTCTACTAGTATGGGAGACTAAAGGGATCCTGTGACTCAGCTGGTGCCATGCTCTTTCTTGCTCACTTCATATGGAGGGGGATGGTAAATAAAGAGCAATCAGAAGGATTGCTCAAGGGACTGTTGTACCTCTCAGATGGTGCAAGCATCAAAGCGAGTGAGCCTGCAATTAGCCAAGAAATGACAAGCAGAATGGGGTAGATTGTCAGTAAGCAGGCAGGGAACAAGCCAAGAGTAGAGTACAATGTTGTATTCCTTGTCCTTCCTTCATCCACAAACACTCTTTTAGTGTATAGAAGGAGCATTACTGTGTGTTCATGGTTGGTTTACTGCCTTATTGCCTTTTTCTTGTTTTTCTCTTCTCTTCCTCCATTGTAACAATGAGGTGTTACAGACCCCACCGTGACAAGAAAAGCATCCTGCCTCCTTTCATGGTGTCCTATCACTCATAGTCTACTGTTTGGCTCTATGGTGTATTGACTTGATTCAAGAGAAATCCTATTGATATGTGGGGACGTTGCTAATGTTCTTGCTCATTTAGGAGAGAAAATGCTGTAATGAGTTTTTTGGTGGAGGGGAGTGGGGAGCAAGGGGGAGGAATTATGTTTGCATTGCTTATAGCATCTGGTATAAGAAAGGTAATATGCTGGAAAGGAGAACGACCTCATCTTTTCTCTGTATATATTAAAGGATAAGATGCTGAAGTCTAATCAGGAACTGTAGGTCCCTCTACAGTGAGAGAGAGCTAGTTAATGCAGCAGTACTTAGCATTCAAGAGCTTAATTCAGCCTTGGACTTCAGAGAATTCAACTCCTTTCCCTCCTCCTTCCTTGCACCTCCCCCTTAGACAAAATATATAACACTGCAATACTGTGCAATACTATTGCAACACTGTGCAATACCTGTCCTAAGGAAGCTGAGAGCATTTAGCTGAAGTACAGGGAAATGCTGCACTTATGCGTTCGTGGCAGCCTTTGTTTTTGGTGTAGTTATAAAGTCTGGAAGCATCTGAAGTCACTCTTCTGCCCACATCGTAGTGATGTTCCCTGCCCTGTTTGGTGTGTGGAGGGAAGGGATGGTGTGTAGGGAGGAAGCAGTTCCCTTCTCTGTCTCCATTGCCCAGTGTGGTCCTCCTGGATCATGTTCTTCCCTTGGGGTGTGGTTTTGCAAGTTGGTTGGTTTTTTTTCTGTTGTTGTTGTATTCCCCCCCACCCCCCCGCAAAGCTGATTTCTGAGGCTCCTACCCTTTGGTAACCCTCAGGATGTTCTATTATGCAATGCAGCGATTTCAGTCTAAGAAGTTTCTATCACTGTCCCTGTCACCTCCACTGTCTGTGCAACTATTTTTTTGTTTGCCTTGTGCAAGAAAAGGTTGTTTGCAAGAAGGGATGGTTTTCATACCAGTTCAGTATGGTGCTTAGAAACAATTTGTTGACTTGGAGAGGCAGATACGTTTGTGCTGCAGGGGTGCAAATGAGTGGTTGTGGCTACACCTTTCTCCAAAGGGCTAATAAAACTTTTACTGAATGTATCCAGAACATGGTCCAACTAATGGGTTCATCAGCCCCTTGGGAGTCCCCATTGTGTGCAGGTGGGAGCTTGAAAGAGGAAGAACTTCATGGCGCATCCTTGCTAATGTGGAACCGTGCCTGTATTTACTGCATGCTCTTCTCCTGCCACAACATGTGGCTCTATTAATATTCTCTTGGACTTTTCCATGGCACTTAAAGCCCTTTTTTGCAACACCTTTTTGTGAAAAACAATTAATGCATCTCCTTTCCAAATCCAGCATTGATATCACATGTCATATTGTCTAGTAAGGTGGGATGTCCACTTTCTTTGTATTGATGACAAGCTGAAAATAAGAGGCTGGTGCTCTCCTGCTGTGCATTTTCTGATCTATCCTCTCTGCTTTCACAATACCTTTTGAGTTCATTGCTTAGTTTGCTCAGCTAAAGGAAGAATTGAGGACTGTCCCAGCTTGAAGGGAAGGCTTTAAGAAATGCCATGCTATTGGACACCAGAGACTCCATGCAACTGTTCTCAAAGGCAGAGAACATGGGAGAAGCACATTTGAGGGCTGAAGTTAATCATGAGGCCCAAACTGTGGGGAATGTGGCTTCCTTAGCTGCAGTGTACACAGAACCATTGCCTTCTGGAGGTGCTGCACGTGCTCTCCATGAGTTGGGTGCTCAGCACAGGAATTTGCTTGCATCTCTCCCTGGGTATCTGCAGAGAAGGAAACAGGAATGATTTTTGAGTTCATTGCTAAGTAACTTGTCTTGAAGTCCAAAATTTGTAGAAGAAACTGAATTCTGGCTGTGTGTGCCAGTTCCAAGTCTTTTAGGGTATTTGCGTGTTGGGGATGCTACAACCGACCAATGCTTCCAGCATCTTCCACTCCATTAAGTGAAGTGCAAGTTTCACCTTTTAGCTAGTATTTTTTTCAAGGGTGGTGTTATCATTACAGTGCGTTTAATAATGACCAAGCACAAGGGCGTAGAATTCAGAACGCCACCTCTGCTACTGACTTTGATCCAGCCCTCTCAAATGGGTGCTGTTGCATATAATGTAAGTTCAGTCATTCATACTGAAAGAGACTTTTGGGTTTTAGTCCCATCTGTACAAAATATAACTCCTCAGGGCATCTTCACATTGTAAAGGTTAAAAGCTCGTGGGGGCCTAATAATACATAGAGGTGGGGTTTGGTCCAAGATAAAAATTGCTGAGGCATAAGGGCTGAAAAATTTGCCAAGATTATCTGCAGTGGTTGTGCAACACTAGGAGTCTGGCAGTATTGGAATGTATGGATTGTGTCGGGATTTTTGTTCTTAAGAAAACAACTGCTTTGAGGGATTAAAAAAACCAACAAACAAACCACCAGGTAGCTGAGACAGTCATGCCTATAGCTTTGGTGAAAAAGTTCTGAAATATTATATGCCATGTTTCAGAAGTACTGGAACTGGATTGGATATCATGCATCATTTAGGCTTGTTAAGGAAAATATGTAGTAGTTTGTGTGTGACTGTTGTTGTTCTTTTATTTTCTTCCTTTCCTGAATTGTTGGAAACAGCAGCTATTCATGAGAGTTCTCTGTGGAGGATGCAATGACCATGACTTAAGTCAGAGCTGCAGGACTGGGTTTTAGACTGGAAAGGGGAAGGGAAAAGCAGATGAGATGTTGTATGAAATGCTCTTATGCCTTCTCTTTGTTTTTCAGTGGACGAATATATTGCCATTGCTAAAGAGAAGCATGGATACAATATGGAGCAGGTAACAACCCTTTGAATACTTACTTTATTTTAAAATCTTTTCCAGCAGGTATTAAAACGTGACCTAAAGTGTCTGCCTAAAACTGGTTCTTCCTTTCTGTACTGTCTGTGTTTCCTTCTCTCCTACTTCTCCCCAAACTGACTGCTCCTGATAGTAACCTGTGCTCTGGGGGTATGGAGTTCTTCCTAGTTTTACATCAAGAGTCAAAAGAAGAAAAACAACCATTGTAATTTCTATTGGAGTTTGGCCATGAGCATGGCTTCCTATGGTGACTACCTCTTGAACACTTTCAGAACCCCTAAACAATGTTAAAAAGATTGGCTTGTCTTTGGACAGCTGCCTGATTTCATTGCAGTTTCCAGTTGACTGCTCCACCTCTGCTTCATGGATGTATTGGCAGTTATTATGAGCTATTGAACCATCATATGCTTTTCAGAGGCAAACCAATATCTGCGGTTATTTACCTTAAAACTGTGCTGCAAATCATTTTGCATTTCATAAATGAGCACCTCAGACGTTGGTGCAGTAGCAGTGGACAACTTCACCAGCTGTCTCTGAGGTTAGCTGGTGCCTTTAGCCTAGGCATGGAAATCCTGGTCTGAGAAGCAGACCTCTGCTTTATTCCATGTGGTCTAGGATTGTGTACTAATCTTCTCTGTGTTAACTAACATTGATTTCAACACTCATCTGGGGAGATGAGTAGACCTGTGCCTGGGAAGCTTTTCTGAATTCTGTGGAGTTTCCTTATGCACTAATACTCGCCCGGAAAGAGAAGGCGGGGAATCTCACGACTTACTGTATTGGCAAATTATGTACCGTCTCTACAAAGGGATTCTATGAAAACTTGAAAGTTTATGAAATTGTTCAGGCAAAGGCCACGAGTATAGAAACCAATGATTTGGATGGGCAAGGGTTTCTATTTAAATAACTCTGCTGTCCTTTTTGAGTCAGACTTTCAGTGGTTGGTAGTCATGCTCAAAAAGACTTGTTATAGAACAAGAGCATTGAAGTTGAGATAGCCAGCAAAACCAGGAATAATCAGACTTGATAATTATAGTTTCTAAGAGCAGAAAACAGCAATAAAAGGAAGATGAAGGCACCAAAAGGCTGTGAACTTAAATGAAAATAAGGATGGTAGCTCACTTCAGTTGAGATGGGGGTATCCTAGTTTTAGATGTCGTGGGTAATATTTGCCAAAAGAGATGGTCTCAGGGTAATAAAAATGGGTTTCATTATTTTAGTGGAGAAGTGTTGTTTGGAGGGTATAGACTGACCCAGAAGGCTAATCAAAACGAAGCTTGTGATTTTTAAAAAACCCACTGAATTCTTGTGTTTTGAAAAACTTTGATTTGGCTAACAGAGATTTGCATTCATTTTAATGTTGGAAATACAGACCCTCCTACTCATTCCTTGAAGTCTTTTTCCCTGTTTTTCTCCCCTCCTCTGTGTACAGAAGTAGAAGTTATGGGACTTGCCACACCAGGATATAAAGTGGATAAGCAACTTGTAAAAATGTCTCTCCTAAAAATTTTCTCATTCCTTTCCTAGCACTCACATAATACTCTAGAGTTAAACATGTTTCCCAGGTCCTTTGGAATTTCCTAGACAGCTAAGCGAGGTACTTCAGGAAATAACTGGAGAGGATCTATCTTCTATCACTCTGGAAGGCATGTACTCATTTTGTATTATAGGGACAAGTGTCAAGGCTTTCAAATCGGGATGATTTGTTGTGTCACCAAGGGACACTGTCTCTTCAGCAGGTATCATCAGAGTTTCTATTGGCTGCGTAACTGTAGACAAGCTGATACGGACTCCCTGGAAGCCAGTCAGAGCTCACTTTAGCATTTGGCCACTGTCTCTGGGCTTTGCTGGCCAAGGCAGCCCTTTCCCATGCATGCATCCCCCGACAGCCGGTCTCTTTGGACCCCTGTGCAGGTTGCTTGGCTGACAGTCATCGCACAGAGATTCTCATTCTTCCATCTGTGCCCCCTGCCCAAAACCTACCTTTGCAGTTTAAGATGTGCTAGTTTGTTGAAGGGAGTGGTGAGCTACCTGGCAGGGTGGCTGTGGCGCATGCTGGGGCTCTTCTGCCCAGTGGCTTTCCTGTCCAGCTGGCCGCATTTGCACTGTGCATGGCTCCTATATCTGTCCTTTCTCTCCTTTTGCCTGTGGCCAAGTGCCCCCTTGTTGGCTCTGCTGCTGTCGGATGATGGCTGGAGGCTCGGGGCTGTGTTGGTGGGAGTCCCTGCAGCCTCGCCAGCTTGAGGGCAGGCTCCAGCAGGCGAGTGAGCTCTGGCAGGGCAAGCCCGCTTCAGCTGGTGTTGCAAACCAGGTGTAGGTGGTTGTGCTGAGCTGTAGCAGTCACGGACTTTTGGGAGCACTACATCAAGTCTGGCCATGAGCTGTGCTCTCCTGCTAGCCTGTCTCAGACACCCTGGGACAAAGGAGGCTGGAAAAGCTGTGTACTCACCTGTGTATGAGTGCAGAGCTCTCCTAGGACAGCACGGGGTGGAGGAGGCATACTGCTTTCCTGTTTAAATTAAACAAGCCTATAAGGAAAACCTTTTTGTTTACCTTTTGCTTTGTGTAAGCAACTGTCCCCTCAGCCCTTGCTAGCACCTTAGTAGTATTTAACACTACCCTGCCCTACCAAAATGTCTCCCTCCTTGTTTTTCTCTTGCTTTCTCACAGGGATATTTGGTACACCTTGTATCTGCAGCTGAAAGGGATGGCGGGGGAGAGAGAACTCAGTCCTTTGTGACTGCAAAATAGTTCCTTTGCCCCCATGTTTGCCAGAGTGGATGGAGATAAGTGGCTGAGTGGCTCCTATGACAACTTGAGTGGCTGTGCTGCAACCAAGACTACTTGTTTTGCATGGTGGCAAAAGGGAGGAGAGGCTGCCTGGGCAGCACTGAGAGGCCAGTAGGGTCAGGACAAGATCTTGGATAACACTAATATTTATATGCATACTCTCTGCAGAATCTCAGGGGAGCAAGATCCCATAAAGGAACTGCTTTTTGCATAGCGAAGCATAATGGGGAAACCCCGAATTTGGAGGGATTTTGTAGCTCTGAGTGGCCAGGGCGAAACTACTAGATGAGGGTAACTGTGGCTGCGAAACCCGAGCTGAGTTTGCATATGATGAGCAGGTTATTCTGATGTTTTACTCAGCATGTTAGGGATTGTTTTCACTTTACAGCCATTGCAAAAGGCTGGTTTCTTGCTCTGCAGAGTCAGGCCTTCCCAAAATGACTTGCGGTGGTCGCTGGCATGCCAGATGTAGTGATGTGTCATAACACGCAGGGGCTGTGCACCCCTGTGAGAGGGGTGGCTGCGAGCGAGTGTCTCGGAGATGGTGGGAGGAGGACGGTTTGCAGATGGTGAAGCACAGCGCATGCACTTTGTCTTTGGAACTGAGAACTAGAGACTGCAACAGTGAAACGAGGTGTCTCTCAAGGGAACAAATGAGCAGCATCCAAAATAAGTGAGATTTGTTCCTCCTTCGGGCCAGGGACATCTTAGCAGCAAGTCAAGGTTGTTCATGCTCTCTGCCTTTCCTTCTTCCAGTTCTTCCTGCATCTCCCCTCCCCGAAAGAGCCCCCTAAACAACCATAAAAGCCCCCAGTTAACTAAACCGTCCTCCTAATTGCATAGGAAATGAAGGGAGTTTAGCACTGGCAAGAAGCTTCCTTTTGTCCGGCCTGTTTTTTAGGTAGTCTTCCCAAGTCTTTTCTTAGCTTTCCTGTGCATACCATGATCAGTAAAGTTGGGGTCATTTCTTCAATTTTCTTCTCCCCCCTTTCTGTTGCTACTCTCTTTATTACATTACTACCAGTGTGGTTTGGATAAACTTCAAGTTGGTCTTCACCCTAGCAGGGTGGGGATCAGATTCCAGGTTTCTTGCACACAGAAAAGTGTCTGATGTAGCTGAGAATTAAAATTATGTCTAACATGTTGCCTGAGAAAAATGCTGTAGCTCTCCCTTTGCGTGCATATAATAATGTTTCTTGTGATTACAGTTGTCCGCTTGGTGTCCTTGTTATTTCTAGGCCCTCGGGATGCTGTTTTGGCACAAGCACAACATAGAGAAGTCTTTGGCAGATCTGCCAAACTTTACTCCGTTCCCAGATGAGTGGACAGTGGAAGACAAGGTCTTGTTTGAACAGGCCTTCAGTTTCCATGGGAAAACCTTTCACAGGATCCAGCAGATGGTAAGTAGTGTCACAGGAATGGAAAAGCAGAACAGGTGGTTGGACTGTCATCTTCAGTGCTGATTGTGCTGAACTCCTGTCTAATGCTCTTGAGAGAGAACAGGCCAAAGGGGATGTTAGAGGAAAAATCTGACCATGGATGGAAAGAAACAACATTGTTTCCAGAGTCTTCGTGGAAGTGTTTTCCTGAAGTGCTTTATTCATTCAGGATAAACTGTGACTGTGCAATTTTTTTGGCTGGAAATTACAGTGTTCAGTCCCTGGCGTGCTATGGTAGTGTTTATGTCTTAGCTGGAGTTCAGGCATGGTTTGTACACATGTGCCCACCCACACACAGAGTAAAGATCATCTCTCTGTGCAAAGTTGATTTCCTTTCTTACAGCCTGCTTTTTAGGAATTAATTTTATATGACTATGAAGTCTGTGCTTAATGTGATTTGGGACTGTCAGTGGATGCTGTGGTGGAGGTTTATACATCATTACAAGCATTCAGTCCTTTGCTTTTGGTTGGTAGTGATATTTTTTTAAACTGTGATTGAAAACGTCAAGGGTAGCTTTCTGCCTGAAAGGGAACTGCTGGGGTGTGTGCAATTTTCTTTCAAAAGAGGGAGAGGATGGGATGTAAAATTTTTTTATTGATTGTATCTTAAGAGTTTCTTCAAGTGGTTCATCACCTGGGTGGGAACCAGACTTTGTTCTTTGCTCTCCTTCAGTAAAGTGCCTCTTGAGTGTTCCAGCAGGACCCGGTTATGTTGGTTGTGACCCTTTGAAGTGAGCCTAGGCTGTTGCAGTCTGTTCACCCTCTTTCAAAGCATATGTGAAGGTCTGTGTTCCTGATCCCGCTGAAAAGCAAAAGACAACTTGCCTCCCAAGTATGAAGAAAAACTGCCAGGACCCTTTTCAAAAGGGTAGCAGGAAGAGGCTCGTTCTCCTCATGTCCTCCTTGAATCTTTCTTCACTGGGGTTCATTTACAAACGTTCTTGGAGTCCTAGGGCCTCCCACTCCCTTGGGTCAGATGACGGGGCTTGCACATACTATGCACAGCTGATACAGACAGTCTGGAGAGTTGTGGACTCCTGAAGGGTGAAGCTGTTTTCTTCTTTATTCCTCTGTTCTTACACAGGGGGGGAAAAAACAGGAGGGGAATCTCATGGCGGGGAAAGAGAACATAAAGCCTGTCCTGTTGCTTGGTTAAATGCCAAAGCAAGAAATTATCAATTTGGTTTATGTGCAGAAGCATGACTCTGTCCCTGAGTGAAGCGCATTCCAATACAGGGATGCCAAGCTCATGCACTGTTCCCTAGGTAATGATATTTTTTTACTGTTGCTCCCAGAAAAGCCATCCTGCATGAAAGGAATTAAATGGCATGAAGCTTTGTGTTTAGCAGGGGACAGGAATCAATGGCTCCGGAGCATGTTAGTTGTTAGTTTATATATGCTGCCCCATTAGCACCAGCGCAGCTTGGAACTGAGGGGAAAAATCATCAAAGCTAGAGAATGAAGAGTGAGTTACGTTATTTACCGGAGCTGGTTCTGATATTTTGGCACTCTTAACGTGCGTTTATAGCCAAGTGGATGTTTGTCACGAACAGCCTTGTCCCTGAGTTTGTTCTGCGGAACTCTTTAATTTCAGCACATCAGCCTGCAGCATTGCTCTTGGCAACGCAACATTGACATAGCACCTGTGCTTTGCCAATGCAGATGGATTTATGTCTGTGTGCAGCTGTAGGCCAAGGTGGTAGTTCTGGTGTGATCCATTATAAGGACTTAAAGTCAACCTGCAGTCTGAGAACCAGACTTATCTCAAGTGAAGACTTAAACTGCAGTATCTGAATAAGAGAGATCTGGCTCTTGCTCACAGTTTTGTTTTCCTCCCTACCTGTCCTGCCCTCCAAGCTGAATCAGACACTTACCTAAAACATGTTTTATTCAGCAAGAAAGGCTGGACTTTTACCTTGTAGAAGTCCTGTGTAAGAACATCCATGCAGAGTACCTCAGAAATAGAGAATTAGTCTTAATGTAGTCATATGCTTTTTGGGGGAAGACTTTTCATTCATAGCTACAGGGCAAAGACATTAGTGTAAGAGGAGAAAAAAAAATAATTCTGAGACTTGTTTTTTCTTATATCCTCAGTTCACTATACAGTAACATTTCACCTTTTGAAAACATCTTTTGTTGAGACCTTTGAATAGACTTCATCATGTGAATGGTGTGAATAAGCCTTTTTAACCAAACATCAAAGATACGCTTGGGATGTAGCCTGCAATTCAGCAGTTCCTGCGGTTGCTTACACATGCCTATGTTGGCTTTTAAAACTGTTATCTCAGTTGCAAGGCCCCATTTTGGATTTGCTCTTGCTATGTTCTTCTATTCTGAAGGGAACCAGCTACCTGGCTGGTGAGTGGAGGCTTGCTGAGATGCTCTTCAGAGATTTTGATGGCCTAAATAGTAGGCACTAACCTGAAGCACTCCCCCATAGATCATTTTTGGAAAGGCTGCAGAACTGCCTTGCTTGAGCCTTTGAGAGAATCCAACATAGAGAGATCAGATGTTCCTTGATAAAAACAGACCGATTGTATGTGAACTCCTGGGGATACTTTACATATAAACAT
This sequence comes from Buteo buteo, assembly GCF_964188355.1. Taxonomy (NCBI): domain Eukaryota; kingdom Metazoa; phylum Chordata; class Aves; order Accipitriformes; family Accipitridae; genus Buteo; species Buteo buteo. Next base: position 12,692,937 of record NC_134176.1, on the reverse strand, counting down.
ATAAAAGGATACATGTTTAATTTACAGCTTCCTGACAAATCAATAGCCAGCCTGGTGAAATTTTACTACTCCTGGAAGAAGACAAGGACTAAAACTAGTGTGATGGACCGTCATGCTCGTAAACAAAAAAGGGAACGTGAGGAAAGGTAGGTTTGCAAGCAGAAAGGCTGTGTATTGACGCACACTGATTTCTTTAGACTATCTCAGAGATTCCTGTTAGCTTGTAAGAAACTAGATGTAGGATTTTCCCCAAAATGTTTCCTAGTACCACACCTTCTTTTCCCACCCCTCTTCCCTGCTGTGCATGTTTTGCTTTGCTTAAAGCCAAAGGAATCTGTTAGCAATTAAGTGTGCTTCCTTTTTCAGCACTGATTGCTCTCTAGTGCAGTGGTCACCGTTCCATTACTCTAGAAGCTTTTTCTCTGATACTGCTTGAGGGTAGCGAAAATGAAATTAAAACTGTTTACAAGCTGATTGGCACTGTCGTCAGCAGAGCCAGAAAAGCTTATAAGCAGAGCAGTAAAAGGAAGTCATGAAAGAGCTAGAAATCTGCCTTTATTTCCTCCATGTGATGCTCAGTTGAGTGAGAACGTGCACCTAATGGGGAACAGGCTCTAGTGCAGCACCCCTCAGCATGCACACACAGACCCTTCCTGTGCCTTTTACTTAGAAAGCTGTTACCAATAAGGCTGTCAGGCCAAGCTCTGTTCCCTGAGAAAGATGAAATTAAGGCTCTGTTTTTGAGTGACGTGAGAAGAGGGTACCACAGGGGAACTTAGGATGAGTTCTCTGGCAGAGGTGTCCCAAGGAGTGCTGGGTGCATTAGGATTTGGGTGGTTGGTGTTTGGGATGTCACTAGCCACTGAGCTTCAGCAGATGAGCTTGACTCCTGCTTGTGCAGCTTTGCCTGCAAGTTCACCGCCCTGGATGCCTGTGCAAGCCTTTGAAGGTAGGTCAGCCAGTGGCCTTGTGTGTATTGCTAGAAGTATGTATACAGTTAGAACTGTCACTTGATGACTTTCCCTAGTTCTGGAGCTGACAGAGCCTCAGAAATGCAGTGGCCTCAGGTGTGTGGGGGGAAAAAAACCCCCGAGCCTCTGAACAGCAGCAATTCTGTCTGCTTGATGCAGGTACCTTCTCAGCCTGCTTTAAAATGCAGTTAATGTCTTTGCAGACCAAACTTGAGGTGCGCCTGGCTTTGGAAGACTCCTAATGTAATTGGGCAAAATTCTGCAAAAGCTTTTCCCTCAAAGGAGTTGCTTGTCTAGCACTTCCCAGGGAGCTGTTTGCTGGCTCCAGTGCGTATGAGCAAGCCCCGTTTGGGAAGGGGGAAGAAATGTGTTTCCAGGCTTGAGCTGTACTACACCAATGACTCACGCAACCTCTCCCATCTCTCCATTAGGTCAGCAATACTTGCTTAACAGGCAGGGCCAGGGAAAATACTACCAGCCAAATTGTGCAGTATTTGGTTGGCTTTCTCTGACCTGACTCTCTTTTTCCATTCTGTTGTTTTCCCTTCTGTGCAAAGGCTGTCTTGATTTCTTGATTTTTTTTTTCTCTCCTGCCCATCCTGCTTTTTTTTTTTCCTACTAATTTCTGAGGAGGGGGGAAATCTCTTATAAGGAGTATGTGTTTGTCTCATACTATGTGGTTTAGGATCTTTTAATACTACCTCTCTATTTTTGTTCTGTACTCATAAATGAAATTACTACAATTTGGAAGTACACCTCTTTGGTACCTATGCCTGTTTGCTGGGAAAAGCACCACCGCAGAGCATCTGGTGATTGGGAAAGAACTGTAGGGGCTGCCATGTGCTGTAATTTTGTAACCTTTGAGGAAGGCAGCTGGATTGGAAATGCGTGATTTGGTTTACACCTGCAGCAAGCTAAGCACCAGGCCGTCAGCTTGATGTTTGATTTCCCTTCTTCCCCTCCATTATGTAAAATAGTCAGACCCCTACATCCCCGAAGGATTTGTCAGTGCAGCCACGCAGGGCGTGGAAGCAAAGCTGAGTGAGTTTGGGGTTGCCCGGATTTTGAGGTTGTACTGTGCCATTGGGTGTTGGCAAAACTTCAAAAATCTTCAGTTAATAGTGATCAGTGTCTAAAACTGCAGAAATGAGTGGGTGGGTTTTGATCTAGCTCATGTCTAGGGAACTTGCTGGAATAGAAGAACAGACTACAAGCACAGCGAAGGCTGTGGAAGTTCGGCCTTTGCAGAAAGGCTGAAATCTGAACCTAGGTGAGAACACAAGGAAGCACTTTTGGAGATGAGGTTAAGAGAAGAGGCAGTCTGAGGTATCTCACTCGAATACTGCTATATCTCTTCTGTGGCTAGGCAGGGAAATTCCCCAACCTCTCAGATTGTCACTAAAATAGCTCCCGGTGCATTCGGGACCAGGTTTTCAGTAGCCGTTCTTAGCTGTATGCAAGGGGCTTTGTCTATGCAGCTCTGGGAGGGGGTGCTTGTGAGTTTATTCCCTGGAATCGTGATTACACAAACCAAATATCTTGTGAATTGGCTTGTGAGCCAGGCGGCTTGGGAGAGTAGCAATGGCTTGTATAGGTGACTGCTGTTGTGGAGATGGATGCCAGCTCAAGCCACCCGGCTGTACGTTCCTCCTTAGACTGTCTGCGCAGGACGTCGCTGCAGCAGGGAGACAGCCGTGAGTGAGCACCAGTGCCGCAGCCGCGCTCGCCAGCAGCTGCCGTGCCTGCTGTCCCCCGCTCCTGTGCGAACACCCCCCGGCTAGCTCCAGTACCCCAGCAGCATAGCACAGCTTCTGCTGGGGTTTCCCTGCACAGCCCTGCTGCGCACTGGTGCTGTGACATACCTGCACCAGCCGAAGTTCCTCGTCCCAGGCTATAAAGTTTGATATGACAAAATAGATTTATTTTTCTTATTAAAAAAAAAAAAGGAAGCTTTGATTAGGTCAGCTTATTTCTTCCGTTTCTGGGCATCATCCCAAATAGTGCAATTAACTTTAGTTGTGTACAGTACAAAAACTCTAAATGGTGCAAATATATTCGATTTAATGTCTGATTAAAATTCCAATGAAGCCAAACAGGCCAGGTGTGCCAAGGTCACTTTCAATATGGCCACAATTTCATGCCTGTTATTATTCTGTAACTGATAACCTCTTTTTCTTTTCCAGGGGAGAATGAAATGTGAGGCTGTCACTGAAAAAAAAAAACCCAACCCAAAACCCAAAAAACCCCAAACATTTTTTTATGCTTGTTCTTGAGGGAGTTTTATCTTGTGCATGTCTATTTTGCTAAATGTTAAGAAGCTGTATGAAATCCGTGTTCTAGCTACTTGCTGTAATTCTAAGTCTTTGTTTCTGTCTTGGTCTGCCTAAAGTTAAAATGCTCAGTATCCCATGTTCTTTAAAAGATACCTTTTGTAATTAATTTCATATATCTTGCCTTCACCTGAGCAGACTTACTTTGCCTAAGTACACTACTGAGAAGTCTTCCTTTACAAGAGATGGTCCCTAGTATCTTTACAATTAAGAATTTCTTGACTTAAAACAAAAACAAAGAAAAAAAACCCACCCCAACCCTGTAAAAAACCACCCTGGGAATAAAACTAAGGAAAGCTGTTGGACTTGCTGTTGCATCCATGCATTTCTTTTAGCATGCTATTTATAGAAAGAGAGCCTCACAAACTAATACAGTACTGCTTGCTTTTGTCTTCCAGTGAGGATGAAATGGAGGAAGCAAATGGAAATAACCCTATTGATATTGAAGTTGAACAAAACAAGGAGAGCAAAAAGGAGGTATAATTCTTTTCTTACTACTGTACAAATGAAAGTGTTTACTTACTAGCTACTTCATGTAGAAGCTGACAGTATCTAATTTTCTTTATTTGTCCTTTGTATAGTTGTCATACAAGAAAAGAAGAATTGTCTTCAGAATTATTCTTAGATCAAGACAAGTATAGACAAATAAGTTATTATGCATGTAGCTGGGAAAATTTAAGACTTTACCATCCCATGAGAATGTACTGTGTGAATGTTTTAGTCTTTTTGATTATCTTTGGCTGTGTTAGCTTGAACCACCTTCAGTGATGGTTTAAGTCAACCTAACTGCATGGAGATGGAGTAGAAGCACTTATGTCCCCACTGAGATGGCTTGGTGGAGGGGAAATATGTCCTTTAGTCTGTTCTAGGTAGATTAGCAAGAGTGTGTTTATTTACACCTTGGACTCTAAGGTAAATTCCTGTTGTACTGAAATCCTCAACAATAGTTCTGAGAATTTCAGTGACACCAGGATTGCAACTATAGTGGTGAACAGTAAAGGAGAAAGCTTCTGTGTGGCCAGTTCATTTTGTCTGGCAGAGGGCCCTTAACCTGTTATGTGTGGAATATTTTATCTACTTAAAACATAGTACTTGCACCTCACTTCAAATACTTCACTTTAAGTGGGCATAGAGTTCTGGATTAAAATAGCCACACAAATATAATGGACAGTTTTGAAAACCTAGTCTGTGATGCTTAACAGGAAAGTGTATACTTTATTTTCATGTGTATAACCTGCTGGTTATCTGTTACTAAATAAAAAAAGCCTTGCCATTCAGCAGCAGTGTGGGTTGTATGTGTGAGTGGGTGCTACAGGAAGATGTTTACCCTAAGGCCTTCTCACCTTGAAGTAGCTCCCTTTCCTGATTTCTTGTAGCCTGATTTCTCTCCCACAGTCCCTCTCTTTCAATTTTTTTTGAATTATTTTTTTAAAAGGGTATAGGTAGGAAAAAACCACTAGAAATATTTAAAAACATTATTGCACACAGGCAAAAACAAAGTCCTAGAGCAGCTGTTCTGTCAGTTGCTGTCAGTGAGATTAATTCCTCTAGTAAATTATTTTGAATGGAAATAACTGAAAAATCACAGCATTTTAGTCTGTTCTTCACCCATGCCAAGGTGCTCTCTAGACTTCCCAGCAAAGCCTAGCTGTTGCTTCTGCTGAAGGAACCATCATCCCTGATGACTTCCTAGGAGCAGAGTGGATGTGAAGCCTTACAAGAAGCTTGAGTTCTCAAAAGCCTCAGCAACACCCAAACTGGAAGGGTTCTCACTTGGCTAAGTTGCAGCTGCATACTGCAGGTCTCCAGTGTGTCTCGTAAATAATTCATACTATCATCTCATTTCCCATTATTTTAATAAATCTTCAAGTTTAGATTTCTTCATAAGCTCTTTGAAAGCTTGCATCTGTAAGAGAGCTCCCTTCAGTCCCCTTCATTATTGCTTCCTTCCCTAACAATGCTGGCATGCTCTGAACTTGCTGCAGAAGAGGGAAGGGTAGTTCTTCGCCAACTTGGCTGCCTCTGTTTTAAGGCCAAACCAGAGCAGATGGCTGACAGCTACCATCAAGACATTTTTGTAGAAAATCTTGTATGGGAAGAGGCTGTCTGCTGTCCCTGTCACACTAATACAGGCCATGGCACTCTAACCAATCTGAAAGAGATCACCAGAACTCATGGAGCATGTGCAGTCTGGCTGTGTATGCAATAGTGGGAAGCCTTGTGGGGGCTTTTCTGGACAGGAATTGTACTGGTGGGAAGAATGAAGCTGACAACCTGCATAGCCTGTTCAGACTTAATTTGATTTGATTTTGCAGTACCTGAGCCTGGGGCTGACTGAAAATGCCTTGAGAGAGAGCAGGTATCCAGGAGGGGGATATGTTCTTTCTTGATCATTATGTTTCTTTTAACGAAGTGGTCAGATGTGCAGAGGTGGTGATGTACCACTAGCCCAGGACTCTTACCGTAAAGAACCTCCCTGTTGCAACCCTGCAGAGATGGTTTTTCCAGCTCTGAGAGATGTCAGTTACCGCATGACTTGCCAAGTAATACTGGGATTTCTCAGAGTATCTGAAATCTCTTACGTTTCCTCTTTTGGGGATCATTTAAGGGGGAATCTTTCTTCTTTTTTTTCGTGGTTTTTTTCTTTTTTTCCCTTCTCTACTTTCAGTGTTAGTGCAACTGTTCAGGTTTCTTTAGATAGTGACTCCATAATACTGAGGTCATGAACTAGAGCTGCTTTCTTCACATCTTCCCTGTTCCCTGAGATGTCTCCCATTTCATCCTCTGCTTTTACATGGCTTGAGATAGCTTGGTCTTTTCCTTTTACACAGTGAAATCTGAGGGAGGGAACCTTGTTTGTATTAAGAGGTTTGTAAGAGTGAAGTGCACTGGATAGCAGTGGCAATATCTAAATAAAGAGAGGAGCTCTGCTAAATTCCTGCATCTTAATTCTCTCTGGTTTTCATGAATTGATTTAATTCTACAGAGATGTGTGTGGCCAGGAAAGCAAGAGTTTCCAAGATAGGGTAGATGTTCAAATTTTCAGAGCCAGCACAATATCACCAGGGCCTAGAGGCATTTGGAGCTGTCAAAAACTGTTTTGCTGGAGCTCTGGCTTCTTGTCCGCAACACAAGAGCTTCACATTCTTTGAACTGTATAAAACAATCATTTGAAACTACTTTCATTTTTCCTTAATGTTGAGGTTTCTGGGATATTTGCACTGCAGGCATTGTATGTTGGTCAACCTACAGCCTGAACCTGTTGTGAGGCATTACTGCATGATCCTGTGAAATTTTCTATGTAGATGAAATATGAATAAATCTGAAATATCCATGTTGAATAATTTACCCGGCTCAGTTATCAAAACGCTTGTTTCTGAAGCGGAGTGCAGAGCTTACCTCACTTATTCATAGCTAAACCAGGCTGGTTTCTCCTGCTCACCGCTCCCTTCTGCAAAAAGAAATAGGGTATCCATCCTGCAACAGCAATAGTTATCTCTTGCTCCTGGGCTTGCCTTGGGCATCGCCTCTCATGGAGTCATTGAAAACAGGCAATTGTCCATATTATTGCTCCTATGTGGCTCTGGCCATTGAGCCCGTGAAGAGGGTGCAAGCTTTTATCTGCTGGCAAGCTGTGCTGGGGTCTTCCAGTCTTCGGGAGGCAGAGCCTCATGCTTACATGGGGCTTTGTGCTCAGCCTTGTGTGGGTTTGAATGTGAGCGTTTTAATGCTTATTAATGAGCAAATGCTGCAAACTGTGTAGAAACTACATGTAGCTGCAAATTAGGAGGGAAACAATAGAGCTAAGTGAAGCCAATGTGTTTAAAGCTGGCAGTGATCAAGTTGAGGATTTCAGATGTGTGGCTTCCTCTCTCTGCTTTTTCTCTCCTTGCCACCCTTCTGTTCTGTGTTCTTGGCTAGGCTCCAGCCACTGGGTAATAAATCTTGGGTATGAGTTGCTTGTTGAAAATAACTTCTGGAAGAAATGGTTTCGGTATTGGAGAATCAGATGTGCGCTTGAAGTATCTGTAGTATAGTGTCCTAGCTAATCTACCTGTTAGAGGTGTTTGCCTAATTCTTTGCTTTAGGCAGAAGGTGTAAAAGTAACTAGTGGTGTGTGAAATACTCCCTTTTCCAAAAGAGACTTAAATTTTACTGCATCAGTTTAATGGAACAGTTGATATATCAGTGCTATGCAAAAAAACTTGGCTTCCAAGAAACCACGTAATGATTAAGAATGACTTTGTAGTCACCTTGCTCCTTTATCCTTAGCCTTTAAATAAATTTGGTTTATTCCTTCTCCTGTCTCGTATGTAGAAAAACAAGTGTCTGTAAACTCTTCTAGTTGCGTTCTTTCCCTGTCTCCAAACTCCACTTTGTTTCCTTCTGGTGTTCAGTTAAACTGGTGTGTTCAGACCTGGAGATAAAAGCAAGGACAGAGGTTTCAGAGTGTTTGAAAATAACCAGAATTTTTAACTGCTGGAAGATTGGACATCTGTCTCCCAAAATGAGAATGGGCAGAGAAGACAACCAGTATCTCTATAAACATTGAAAGCTGCCTAGAAGAAAGATTTGTGTAAGACTGTTTGTATGATGTGCCGCTTAAAGCAAAAAATGTCTTCCTGTCTTCAGGCCAGCTTTTTCATTCTCTAACCTTTGACAATGGCTAAAAGTCATAGAAGCACAGAATGGTTTGAGTTGGAAGGGTCTGTTAAAAATCATCTAGTTTTGTAAAAATGACTGCTGTTTGCCAGATGCCGCCTGCTGAAACCGTTCCTCAGGTGAAGAAGGAGAAGCACAGTACGCAGGCCAAGAACAGAGCGAAGAGGAAACCTCCCAAAGGAATGTTCCTTTCCCAAGAAGATGTGGAGGCTGTTTCTGCCAACGCGACAGCTGCTACCACTGTACTCAGACAACTGGACATGGAATTAGTCTCAATCAAACGACAGGTATGGGTGGGATAGTTCAAGAATAACTAGTATTTTTGGTGGTAGTGCCTGTCACAGTCTGCAAAGTTCACAGGAATTTGTAGCTTGGCAGTGATGATGCACATCGTTATGTGGCTTAATTGACAAGCTGCTAGCCTTGTGCTATAAACTAATGCAGCCCTGTGTTTTATGTCTCTTATGTTTTAGTTCTACGGGCAAGACTACTTTATACCTAAAGTGAAGCAAGGAAAAGTCCATAGCACTGACTTGAAGGAACATTTGTTGGCACTTTAGTGTTTCTTGCACTTTGGAGTTCCTTATGTTTTAACTCTGAACTTCCCTCAGATGACATTGGTTTCAGCAGTATCTGATCTCCATCTGCAGCAGTCAGTTTCCTTTGCCTTTTCATATGGTACTTTTGGAACAGGCAGATACATTTGTTTTATTCACTCTTAGAGAGAATACCTCATACAAACTTTCCTATGTACCTTTTGCTTCCCTGAGGGATCTGCCGCTTAAACAAGTGTTTTTCAAGTATCTGTTAGTAAAGACAGGTTTGCTACATGAGTCTGTTTCCTAGTTCTAAACATTTTCACTGTTTTTAAAGCAGAGATCTGACTCAAGGTCTTTATTAAACTTAATAGAATTGGTATTTTGGTCTGAAGCCTTTTTCTTGGTATTCTTGGAGAAGTGGAGCTCTCTAGCAGTCTTTGATTCATTACTTGTTGTGAACAGGGCATTTCTTCTTATGCTGGGCTTTATACAGACCTGGAAGTTGGGGCAGTTCTTGCTCCAAATAACTTGCAGGCAGGATAGAATAAATTAAATGGGATCTCCTGATGTGCCAGCTGCTCCTGCATTACTTTATTCCAATATAACAAACTTTCTTTTTGGAAAAGGGAGGTTGTGAGGAAAAACTGGAATGCTGAGCTTGTGGGGTTCCTGCTGGGGCTGCTGGAAGAAGGCTTGTCCAAAGTGGTTTTGTTTTTTGTTTGTTTGGTGGGGTTTTTTGTTTGTTTTGGTTTGGTTTTTTAATCCTTGTTAAAGGGATGAAACTTTCTTTTCAGATTCAGAATATCAAACAGACAAACAGCGCACTCAAAGAAAAACTTGAAGGTGGTATAGAACAATACAGACTTCCAGAGGTAGGATCATTTTCTGACCTGTGTTTATTGTGGAGATAAATGTTAATTTGTGTTTATGTACCAGGGCTATTTGCGTTGCCAGTAAACTAGGACCAATGCCCTATTAGTTGTCAGTGTGAATCAAGACCTTTACCATATTCACTGTTGTTGTGTAATGGAAAGAAATGGGAGATGAGAAGAAAGTAAGAGCAATGTTTAACATGTGAAAGTGATTTCTAACAGCAGCACAGTTATCCCAGGTATACCACGTTTTGTCAGTGTTGTATCCGTATGCCCTTGTGAGAGATAGTTGCTTTGCTCTAAATACTGAGAAATGTAGGAGAGGATGTTAATGGCCCATCTTTCTCTTGGCACTTGGTGCTTTTGCTGTTTTCCTTCCAACTCTGGTACCTCACGCTGGAAGTAATTTGACCAAGATTACAGAGGGTGTCTGTGATAAAAACAAGTAGGTGCTTTGGAAGAGCGTGGCTCTTGGTTATCTGCTCAGACCATTCCCTATCTTTTTGTATTACCATGACTTACAGGCGCAGTGTATGTCACAGTTAACTGAATGGATGCCATACGCGGTTCTTTGTTGAAAACATTGTTGCTACTAAAAGCAATGATGCAGTTTGAATAGCAGTTAATTCCTTGTTGTGTTTTTGTGAGGTTTTTATGAGCTCAGATACAAGTGAAAGTTGTTGCTTATGTAAATGAAGTTACCTGATTTTTTCTGATGTCTAGGTCGTTCAGAAATTTAATGCACGTTGGACCACGGATGAGCAGCTTCTTGCTGTGCAAGGTATGGCACTACAAGTCTATTTGTACTTCAGTTGGTGATAATCAAAACTCTGCTGCATTTCAAAGCTGTGTTTCCCTTCAGTGGCTGATGAAGGATTTTGACATCGCTGTCTACTAATGCCCAAAGAATGGAATTGAACAGGGAAACAATATCCTCCCTTCCCCTCCCTAGGCAGTATAAATTGCACCATATGAATGTTTGCAAATATTCTCTGCTCGTGCAAGCTTTCAGAAAGTGAAACTCTACTGGAGTCACTGCTATGCTCTTTGTCTGCATAACTTCTCAAGTAGTACAGGCAGATTTACACAGGTTTTCTAGATTTGGCTCTGCCCATCTTTACTACATCTCTATTTTATTCTCTTCTCCCGGGCTAGTCTTAACTGTGTATCTTGCCCAATGTAGACTTTTTTTTTTTCTGGATTAATCTGAGAAAAGCTTGCAACTTTGACAGAAGTTCAGCTTTGGATCCTTATGCTGTGACTTGAGCCTGATTTGTGGTCTTTGTGGAAATAACACATTGTTTTTGTTTTTCTTTTTGTTGCTTTTAGCAATCAGGAAATACGGCCGAGACTTTCAGGCAATCTCTGATGTGATTGGAAACAAATCTGTGGTGCAAGTGAAAAACTTTTTTGTAAATTATCGGCGTCGCTTCAACATAGATGAAGTTCTACAGGAGTGGGAGGCAGAGCACGGCAAAGAGGAGACAAATGGAACCAATAGCCAGAAGCCTGTAAAATCCCCTGATAATTCCACTAAAATGTCCGAAGAGGAAGATGAGGTAAATCCAATTTAAAAGTCACATAAAATTCCCAATCTGAGCTCAGTTCAGATAGATGTGTGTGTGTGTGTATATGTGTGTGTATATATATATATATATATATATATGTACTCTTTGAAAAAGCCATTTTTGACAATCTTCAATCTGAGCATATTTCACTTCCTCTGGATATACAGGTTCCAGTACTGATTTTTGGAATTGGGAATTCCAGACATATATGAAAGTGGAAAGAGAACAGTTAATTTGCAGCCCTCTGACAGGATCTATATCTCATCAACACATGGACATTTTAATGCCTCTTGCTGCTGAAACCCCATACATCTTTTTCTCACTTGGATGTTTTCCCTGCACTCAGTTCTCCAAGCTGTTCTAGGTTTGGCTTTGTGGGACCGTACAGTCTTCTGAGGCAAAGCTTGCTCTTTCATTTTTGACAATGGAGTGGTTTCACTCTGGGGAAGGAAAGCAAGCTATAAACAAGGAGAGTGTGTGAAACTGTTCACTCTGGAGTTACCTAGAGGCAAAGTTTCCTTGATTTTACAGCAGTTTCTGTGAAGACAGAAATTCTAGAAACAGCCTCTCCTTGATGGAGCTTCACGGAGTTAACACTTCTCCAATGACAATCTGTGTTTAAAGTTAACTAAGAGACTGTAGAGTGTTTGTAACAACCTTTCATATTTAAAAATGTAATATTAACACAGTCTTGCAAAAGAAGACCCAACTAGAGGTTTGCATGTTAAAAATGTCTGATCTAGGACTCCCTTTGGCCTAATTTTGTAAGACAGCTTGGCACAAAAGCTATGTCTTCTAAATGCAAGCACAGTCAACAGTGTAAGGTGAATTTTGGTCTCACATGGACTAAAGACTTTTCAGTGTACTGTATATTCTTGTTGCCCTGATTATGGTTGGCTCACTTGTACATTGCCATTCAGACATTCAGAGAGCAGAACTTCATTGCTGCACAAATCCTAACAATGTGTTATTCAAAGATGCTTATATCTGGGGACTAGGTCCAAAGGCATGACAGATGAACAAAACCAAACTCAAAAAACTTGCCTTCTCAGAAGGGTGTGAGTGAAGTTGCCCCATTCTTCCAGAATTGAGAGGTGGAGCAAAGAAGCAATGGTACTAGTATGTAGCCACCCATTTGGAAGACAGGTGGCTTGTGTCACTGCCTTTTCCTGTGACCAGTAGAGTTGTATCTGTTGGCAGTGCAGAGTTTTTCTTCTCTGAGCCCTCTGAGATTCTTCCTTGCTCCTGAAAGTTACAGTCAAAAAAGGGGAGTCTCACTTGAGATAGGAAGAAAATTGTTGCATCAGGAACCGGAGTGTGCAGATGTGGCCAAGTGTGTGGATACTGGAGCAATGAGGATCCCAGACAAGTTAGCAGAGGAGGAAGAGGGAGACTGGAGGCATGACAGCAATGTCTGGTGAAACGACTGGTGGAGCAGCAGTTGTAATCCCCAAAACAGTGATATAAAGTGCCCAGGCTGGAGCCGAGCAAGTGCTGAGTTGTGAAAAGGGGACCAAAACAATAGGCTGGTGGGAATAGTTGCAAAGGCGAGAGAAAAGGCAGCTATTGTGAGAGTCGGGCAGTTCAGTGTGCCCTGCAGTACAGTAAGGGATGAGAGCAGAGCCTGCCTGCACCAGTCTGACACAGGCAGGAGCCAGGCAGGGTGGCAGTGAGCTGCCAGCTGTGACATACCATGTATGCCTTACCCTAGCACCATGTGGCTTGTAGTTCTCGATGAAGCCTACTCTGGATGGTAGGAACTGATGTGTCACAGCTGGGAGGAGGAAGGTGCTGGCAGCATGGAGGGGATTTTAACTACCAAGCCTGCAGCTTTTTATAAAAATGCTCAAGGAAGGAACACAGGGGTGTTGCACACTGGACGTCTAATGGCCACCATGTTCTCTGAGCACATCAGACATTGCCTCTCAGGCTGGCTGTAAATGTGGTGCTCCTGCCTTTGCAGGTAGCATAAGCACAGTGCGGACTGGGTGCCTGTCTGAGCAGTTCTGGGGGCAAAGTGAAATGTCATTGGGATTATCGCATAAGTGATCTACATGGGCTAGGAGGGGGGTTCCTGGTCCCTCCTGAGCTGCGCAGTACCGTGTGGCTGGTGCCTGCTCTTGAGAGCACTTGCACAAGCGGCTGGTCAAGTCGGGTGGACTCAGTCAGTCAGCAGTAGCCAGGAGAAGACTTTGTTGACCTAACACTGAAGTCCCTTGGGTGCTTTCTCCCCTGGCATGCCTTGTCTGTCTGGCTGCCAGCCTAGTAAAAGCTTTGTCAGCCCTCTGTCTGCTCTGGGCTTTCCCCTTCAGTGTGTTTTCATAGCAAGTGACCACAGTTGGTGTCTTTTGTGTTGTTTTTTTTGTTTTGTTTTGTTGTTTGTTTTTTTTAAGAGGAGAGGTGAGACTGTTGATTATAAAGCAGCCTCAACTCCAGTCTTAATTCTTGTATGTTTACACTCCAAACAAATCGTAGTGTGGCTCAGAATAGGGGAAGCTGCTGTAATTCTTCTCATGTGCCAGGGTTGTCCGTTTTGTTGCTTTCAGTACCATGGATCTGGGGTGAAGTTTGGAGATGCAAGAAAGCCTATGTGTATTCATTTTTAAACTAAACGTCTCCTTTTTCTCCCCCCTCCCCCTTCCCTCCAGGCTACTTCTGTTCTTGATGTCAGATATGCATCTGCTTCGTGAGAAGGTGCTGTAGCCTAGAACAATTTGTGTTGACTACTGTGTTATCCAGGATATCAGGTATTAGCAAACCTCAGACAGCCATCTGCATCATATCTGTGGACAAGCAGCTATTACCAAAAAAAGGCAAACGCTTCCAGTCCTGTGCTACATCTGCCTTAATCTCCCCTCATTCCTCCATACTGCCTCCACTTTCTTTCAAAAGCACCCCGGTAGCTCAGCTCTCCATTTCATCAGCGTCCTGCTTAAGCATGGGGATTTCTAGAACCAGTAACACCTGTCTGTAAATTTTGACCAACCTGCAAAACAAGGAGCTCCTTAGCAGCCCCACAGTAACTCTACACATTAGGAGTTCTTATAATACTTGGTCCGTAGGGTATAAGTACATATTGCTGCATGGCCTTGTGGTCTCCGCTTCCTGTGTATTCTTATGATGACACTATTATTAGCGAGCTTTCTATAAAGGAGAGGCCTGTGCACATGCCAGTGGTGTCAGATTTGTTCTGAAATGACAGGGCATGCTAACAAGCAATCTTGAATAATGCAAAGTGATAGGAAATGTTATTTCTAAGGTTTGGTCAGTCCAAGGTTGTAAACGTAACTCATTACACTTCTGGTTTGTGCAATTCTTTCCACTGTATTTGTGTGTTTTTGCTTCATAGAAAGCTCCCTAATTGAGCATTTTATTCCTGTATATTTTAATGGCTTTTATTTAGTGCAAAAGGGAATACGTAACCTGAAACAGTTTGATACGCTATTTAACCCCTGGCATTCAGCATTTGCATTGTAACTTGTTAAATGAGTGCTACACAACTTTCTTTTTCCTGATCCTCTGTGGGATTAAGTCAAAACAACTTTCTCTGGTGCCTCTCCTTTTGGAATATGTGCCTTTTTACATTTGGCTACCATAGGTCACTTTCTGTCCCAGTGTCTAATTCCTCCTCAGAGTGCTGTTTGCCAAAGACATCAAACTACTTCTCCCACTGAAAGTCTGGATGAGGGTTGGAGCACCAAATTCAACCTTCAGGTAGTTTTTGGTCTCTCAGAATTTTAATGGAGAAGATCTGGGTTAATTTCATTGGCCATTTTAACCCTTCTGAAGCACACATTGCTTTCATGTTCTGAACCAAAATATGCAATTTAAAAATCTAAGAGGTGCTTTTCCAAATATTTGGTGCATGCAGCTTTCAAATCCCCAGCCCTCTGCTTGGACGACCTGTGCTGTGGCCTATCTAGCTGGCTTGAACTGGAGCTGTTCTTGAAAGTCCCGTATGAGGACTTTGCACCTTGAACAAGTTGCTGACTGCCAAGCAGACAGTGCTCAGAGAAGCTAGAAACAGTAGTATTACTTCTTGTCCATTGGAAAGCTGCAAAATAACACTAGTCACAAAGCATTTAAAAATGGTTAATTTAATGGTGTTGGAAGAAACCACCAGGTGTCTTTGCATGTGGAAAAAAGGACCTTTCCCTCTCTTCCTCTACAGAGGGTTCAAGCCAAGATGGCACACAGCAATGTATGGCACCAGCCTCTCTTAACACAACCTGAAATGAGCTAGTCCATACCCTGGCCTGCAGCGGAGGTGCTGCAGCTCGGAGTCTAGCCCTGAACTTGGTGCTGATGTTTGAGCTGCTGAGCTGTGCCATGTTGTGTGCTGTGACGGCTCTGCTCTCTGTACCTAAACGAGGTAGGCTAATGCCAGCTGGCTGACAGCCGGCTGTGACTGCACCTCCTGCAGTGTAGACACAACCCAAGGAAAGGCAGGGGAGGTAGCCTCGTGTACTGCTGAGGTGGTCTTCTCCTTGGGCCTTGCGTGAGGAAAGTAATTCAACATCAGAAATCGAGCAACAACACAGGCGAAGGAGCAGATAGGCCTATCTTAGGACAAGCTAGGGT
This sequence comes from Buteo buteo, assembly GCF_964188355.1. Classification (NCBI taxonomy): domain Eukaryota; kingdom Metazoa; phylum Chordata; class Aves; order Accipitriformes; family Accipitridae; genus Buteo; species Buteo buteo. The sequence continues at coordinate 12,677,414 of NC_134176.1, read as the reverse complement.
GTGGAGCCCAAAAAGAGTCTGTTTCAGCCACTTTGCAGCTGTTTCTGAGCAGTTTCATTCTGGTAGCTCCAGAGAGATCCTTTGAGGTGATAGGAGGAGGGAAGGGATCTAGTCCCTGTCCTCTGTACTGGAAACCTGTAATCCCAAGTTTGTGGCAGCGCCTCTACAGCTGTTGACGTGAACTGGCAGCTCTGATGGTGGCCCTGCAGGCGTTCCTTCTGTCCTGTGCCAGTTGGAGTTGGGAGTCTCTTGTGGGAAAGGACACTAGTTGTTAGCCAGTGTGAATTAGGATTAAAGACGGGCAAATAGCACTGTGAATTCAGCTGACAGTTCTGCTGTAAAGCAATGCCGCTCATTAGAAATACTCTAGTATTAACCTCCTCCTGGTTCCAATGCACGGCGACAGGTCCTCGCCAGTGTGAGCACGCTGTGTGAGCTTGCGTCCCAGCTGGTGAGACTCATCAGGAGAGGCTTCTGCTGGCGAGTTGAGTTACCTGTGAAGACTTTTCATCAGTTTTTGCCCTCAAATCTGTCCATCTGATGATCAGAAAAGTTGTGTTTTGGCTTCATCCCCAAGGGGTAGGGGGAAACATGTATAATTCATGATACTAGGAAGAAAAAAGTTGTTTAATTACTTTTCAGTTGACTGCTATCTTATTGTAGTTGATACATACAATATAATAGCACTGTATTTTAAACGTTTAGTTTTTTACATTCTCTTTAACTATGTTTTTAAATGCGATAAAATAATTTTAGCTTTTGAAAGTTTAAATGGTTTGGTCTTGTTTAGGTGAAGACCCTCATTTTCTTTTTTAAATGGGTCAAGCATTAGATACATCAACTGGTTGCATTCTGATTAGAAGGGTCCACAAAGATAACTGCATAAGATAGAATAGTCACTTAAATTTTGTTTCTTAAACTATCAATGTGAATGTCATAATTATATATATTTTGTGGAAAATGGGAAATTATTTCTCCTAAGTATAAGTTATTGTGCAAAATATGGTATCGTTAAAGAAAATGATAGTTTAAGTTTTAGTTTTAGAAATCTTAAAGATATAAAAGTGTATTGCATATGCATAAACAAATTTCATTTGTTCTATTTAATTTTTATGTAGTTGTGTAAAGTGCTAGGTAACTTCTTTTTTCGCTTATCCATTAAAACAACCTTGTTACTTGAATATTCGTGTTTAACTGGTTTGAAACAGTGATCAATTTTTGTAATATAATCTTATAACCAAGGGAAAAAAAAAATACATGCCTCAGTTGTGCTTAACAATATAGCAACAATGTACAATCAGATGCTTAAGACCATAGTAGCCATAACTGGTAGTACAACCACAATGGTTGTGTCTTGATATATTTAATACCAATGGGGATAATGAATTCTTAATATATTTTTACAAGTTTGCAACCAGGAAGACCCCATAAATATCCACTAGAACACTTTTTTAATAGTTAATATAAGAGTGAAACTCTTGTTCTCTTAAAGCAATGTCCTGACAAACATTTTTCTTTCCTGTACAAGTACATCTGAAACGTTATGTATTAAAATATGCTCATTGTCACTTTAAATTTCAGTTTTTATTCTCTAAATCGCTAACATGCTGTTGGTATTCTTGCACACCAAATACGAGCCAAACAGTGCATTACACTAACTTGATCACTGGATTTGTGACCATAAATCTCCAAGTCAATGAAGCGCAAAAATATCGTAGGAGATTTTTCTGATAACACGTTTTTTGAAATCTGTGTAAAATTATGCATAGCCCATTCAGCGATGAGTGGCCTGGTATTTACTCTTTACAAAAAAAAAAAAAAGAAAAATGATTTTTATTAGCTCCAGCTTGTCTTCAGCAAGTCAAAATCTAGTGATCTTGTGCAATGCCCCTAAAGCAAATACTTTCTGCCACTCCCTGGATAAATGCAGCTTTTCCTGTTGATAGTAAAGCACAATTGCAGTGAAAGTTACAGTTCAGAAGATGGAAGGTCAGTATAGTCTATGCATGTTGTATAATAATGAGTGTTTACATTCATATTCTCCTAAAATAAAATTTATACTGGAGTGTATAGTATTCCATTATGTAGATTTTATCAATTTTGTTAACTGCTTATAGATTGCTTAAAAGAAGTTTTTTCAAGATTTTAAAAGATGTATAAGGTTAAGTTTGCAAATATAATGGAAATGCTGTATAGCTTTTGAAGTGATAAAATACTCGTTGGGATTTTAAAGAAAGTATGTTGTAATAATGCTGTTGTAAGTAATATTTTAAATGTCTTTTTTGCCTGTTTTCTATAATTCAGCACACTTCCTGTGATGAATGTTCATAGCATTATAAAATTGCTTAGCCACTGAAAAGTAACATTTGGTTTTGAATTATTTTACTGTATGAGGAATTATAGTGGGGTAAATTCCTTCGTGAAATTCTACATAATTCATTTTTCTATGATTTCCAATGTTTGCTGACATCAAATAAAATTTTTTCAAGCCATTGATGTAATAAAATACGTAGTAAAATGTTATTGATGTAAAACGTGGTTCTGCTATGTAATTGATCCCCTACCTTTCAGATTTTGGTCAGGAGAACCGACCGGGGTTTGCCCCTTCCTGTACTGCGTCGTCTGCGTGTAGGTTGCCGTCGGAGCGCAGGTTAACTGCCGCTGGAGTCAGCGGGCAGAGTCCCGGTCTCGAGCAGCCTTTAGTGTGGTGCTGCCAGCTGGAGCTGCCTGGTGCAGTTCACGCCAGGGGTCCCGGAGAGACCGCTGCTCCTTTCTTGATGGTTCGGCGTATTCCTTCCCCTGGCCATGCAGCTGCATGCTCTGCAGTCCCGCCGGCACGGGCATCGCCTTCAGGCAACGGGCAGCGCTGTCGCGAGGCAGCTCTCGTGTTTGGGAAGCGGTGGGACTGGGATGCTGGCTGGTCTTGAGGGGCTGGAGCCGGAGTCTAGCTCGTAGGGTATGGATGGAGACTAGCTGACAGTGTTGTTGCTATTATAATGAGGACCTGAAGAGTAAACTGTCTGCTGCATGCAAAGTGCTAGCACTTGGCTGTACAAGTTAACAAGATCATCATCTTTGTCCTGCAATGAAAGAAATGCATTTAAAATGTATAGGAAAAGGCAACTCTTACCCTTGAAGCTTAGCAATGTGTAGATGTTGCTATCATAGATGCTCAAAATGGCAGGAAATTTTGCACTGGCGTTGAACCTTGGTATTTTCAGGAAGGTAATATTTTCTGTCTTCACGTAAATGCAGAAGCGCGGACAAGACATTATAGGGCAGTTCAGGGGCAACTGCTTTGTGTTGTCTTATTACATTCAACAGGCAGGGTACCAGCAGTGCTTTGTGAGTCTGGGTGTCAGCACAGGACAAATGACAAGGAGTTTTCTGCTTTGCTGGCATATGTTAAATGCAGCAGAACTAATACAGCAAGATACTGTGGTGGTTTCCAATGCTGTAGTAGGAGGGCAGGAATTAGTCATGCCTTTTTTAGCCGTCGTCTGACTTGAAGATCTTTCAGCCCTTAACCTTCAGTACAAACCAGCCCTTCCTGCCCATGTGCCCCCCCAACCCCAAAGTAAAACAAAGAGAAACAAAGAAGGAACTTCCCTCCTTTCAATCAGGGAGCATAAGCAGGTGAGGAAACTGGGACTTCCTCTGCCCAAACATGGACCTGAGGAATCTCCTGAGGAGTCCAGAAGCAAAGATGAAGTAGTGGTAATGCTACTGTTTTAAAAACACAGGTGCTATGTTTCTACCTAGTAATGGTATGTATTTGTAAATGGGAATGCAGTGTTGAATTAGTGCTGAATGGAGTTAAAATGCTGTATTTAGTATTCCTTATAGCCTGTTTCCTACATAAACAGATTGGTATCTGATAACTTCCAATGTCGAAGTCTTAAGGCACCAGCACTCTAGCAACTACTGTGGTTTAGACTTTTAAGGTTTGACCTTAATTAAGCTTTGGACCTTAACTAAGCATGGGAATATGTGTATATGCGGAAACCTTTGTTTCCAGAATGCATACACATGTCTTCCAGGTCTTGTTCATACTCCACAGCTTGCAGAGATGGGAAACACGACAGCACTGAGCACTTCTCCCTTAGGGTAGGAGCTGCCTTGCAGGATGCAGTATGAGCTGGAGTTCAGGCTGAAAGGGAAGAGTTCGGTGTTGGTGCTGTTTGTACGCTGAGATCTTAATCTAATCCCCAAGTATCAGCTTTATGAAATAACAGTGTAAGCGTGGATTTTATTTCATAAACCAACTTCCAGTCTGAAAGATACAGTGTGATGTTTGAGAGAGAACTGGGTATCAAACCTATTATCTCATTCCCCTCTAAACCATGCTCTGGCTTATCCACCCAAATCGTCTTTGAACTAATATAAGGCAAATGTAATTTCTGCTCTTGCTGTTAGTGAACAAAATGTGCATGTGTGTATGTAAAAACAAACAAGAAAAAAAAAACAACCAACCAAAAACAACTCCATCCCTTCACCCCCCCTCCTAAAACTCCGCAAAGAACCTGCTGACGGTGGTAGAGGAAGTGTTTGCTTTGCTGCAGAAGGGCTAGGCAGAGAATTACTGTAAAATACTAAGGCAACTAGTTTCTGAAGTCATCAGGAAGGGAAATCTTGAGGACAGTAGCATACAGGAGGTCTGAACTTTTAGCAAAGATGGAGAAATCACCTGGAAGTCTCCCCTACTGAATGGGAAAAGTTTGCATGGAAGAAGGCCGCAGGCCTAACAAGGGCAGCAAAGGGCAGGGACTTGTACGATGGGGAAAAACATTGATCAGCCGAGGAGTTTACACTGGGGAGATCAGGAAATGGGAGTAAGAGAACTGCCAGATGTCATGCTGACTTCTGTTTGTTTCTAGCCAGAGATGATGGTGAGGGAGAGGTTGAGATGGTTGTTCTGACTCTGTCCAGATACTTAGTTTTCACTAAGGTCGTTTGGAACAGGAGAAGTTGTGTGGGGTGATGGAAATAACACACGCACATGCGAACTGGGAGGAGCTTTTCCCCATCTGCACATTTTGGGGGAGCAGATATAATTTGTCTGACACCTAGCATATGAAACTGTATGGCTTAGCAAGACCTGAATAAGCTTTTAAAATGGAAGATCATACTATGTGACTAACAAAGCTGTGAACTGCTTTCTAAAAGAAAAAGATGAATAGGAGGTCTAGGCAGGTGCAGACTTCTTGATACTGCCTTGTGTATTCAAGGTTTAGAATAAGTCATGATGGAAAGGAGAATTAGGTGAATTAATAAAATAGAAGAATGGCTGCAATGGGCTTGCCAGAGAAAGACTTGTGCCTGACTAGTCAATCACAAGGTGCAAGATTCATCAGTGGATACGGATATCACTGCCTGAGCTCGCTGTCCAGAATCCCTTAGAGAAATAAGCTTTTCTAGGGTATAATTAATTTAATCCTAAATTAGATGTTGAAAACTGATCTAATGTATTACATCCTGAAAGTGCTTATTGCTCCCCTTATTATAGATTATAGGCAGAGCCTAGGGCTCTGTCTTGGCTGTGGAAGCTGGGCATTAACCACGGTAGTGCCATGGCTGCCTCGCCTCAACCCCGGGAGGGGGCAAGGACTTAGAAGGGCTGGGGGTTTTGCCTGTTGTCTGTAAATGGCACCCCAGGGGTCACAGGTTAAGTAAGATAAAGGCAGTGCGGATGGGCAAAAAATTAGGCTGGATTTTAGTCTGTCCATAACCTTAGCGAGGTGGTTCTTCCAGGTTTGGGGACAAATCTCTGCCATAACCCTAAGCTCTGAAAGTTGTAAAGGAGATGCCATGGTTACTGAGCTGAACTCCACACAGCAGATTCTTTCCAGCTCCCTGCTTCTTGGTACAGAAGGCCATTGGGCAAACTCTGGTTTGCCAGTTGGGTCTACCCTTACTGCCAGCTGGTTTTCTTCCTCCAGAAGAGTAGTGGTGTTGAATCACAGGGATTTGTACTGTTGGCAGGGTCACAGCTTCTGGTGGAAGGGTGCTGGAGGAGACATGCCTACCTCTGATCGTATCTGTAGTCTTCCCCTGTTCCAGGTCCCTGGCTGCCTGCAGGTGGCCAGCACGTTGCAGAGGCCAAGCAGCTCTCTGCTATGAAAGGTGAAGAGAGGTGCTGTGAGCGTGTAAGAGTGCTGGCTGTGCTCCACCAGGATGAAGCTGCTGGCTGACAGCTGTGTGGGTGAGAGCTGGGAACAGAGGGCTCCCTGGAGCCGCCAGGTCCGTGGCTGTGCTCTGCGGGGTGGGGTAAATGGCTTTGGGATAGGGGAGACTAAGAGGGATGCCCTTGGCCAAGTAAAAGTTGCGTTGTGGCACTCTGGTCTGGATTTTGCGTGTGCTATTCTTGGTATAGAAGCTGATTTGAAGAAGCCTTGACTCGCTCCGGTCGCCTTGCCAGCCTTGGACCGCAGCCCACAGCAGCCGGGCCACTCGCCACTGGGATGCAGTAACAACTTGTTCTCCCAGTGCCAGACCCAGGACCTTGCTGCTGGCGTGGGGAGGCTTGGGAAGGCCATTCACGGGAACACCGGCAGATTCCCAGAGATTCCCGCTCAGTTGGTTTGGGGGTTTTGTGTTAGCTTATGTTTTCTTTTTCCTCATGTAAGATGAATTGGGTTCCCTATAGGAAAGATTGGCTTGAAGGATTCTGTTTCTTTTAATTTCAGTAGCTACTGGATGTTGCGTTTCCCCAAACTGCAGCATGGCATGTCCTGTAGGCTTGTCTCCATCGTTGACAACTGAATTCCTTGTCCTGCTTTCCTGTAGGGAGGGTCCCTACTCCTGTCCTGCGCTCTTTCCACATGAAGGAGGATTAAATCTGCCTCCTGCCATGAGATATAGTGGGAAATCTGGGACAGGATTGGAAACTTCTGCAGCTTCTAAACAAGTATGTCCTCCTGAAGGTCCCAGATCTTCATTGCTTGTTGAAATATGCCTCTGATAACAGAACCAGCTCCCCTGTGGCTTGGTACCTTTTAAGTACTCTAGAAATGTACCTGTATTGGGGGGGGGAACCTCACTGGACCCAATTTCCATTCTTTTGGGCCCTCTCTTGAAGAGTCAGCTCAGATAAGAAGTGTCATCATTCGCTGCCGAATGTTATGCCGAAAATGTTATTCTTGTATATTTCCTATCATTTTTAGCCTTTCCAGTAGAACTTCAGGGACAGCTTTTCTGATGCCAAAAGTAGTTTTGCATCCCTGATCAGTATGTTGTCTGTTAATATTCTCCCTTAAAAAAATAAATTAAAAACAGCTATTAAAAAAAACAAAAAAAACCCCAAAAGCAGTTAATTGGATGTTCTTCTTTAAGCTAATTCCCTTTTGCTGCATGGCTGGTTCTCTCCTCTTTGCACGATCAAGTCTCGCTGGTACAAATATTCTGAGAAGATAACTTCTAAGTTTAATCAAATTCTCCTTTAAAAGTATTTGTATACAGATTCCAGTTTCTGCAATTAATCACGGGAGGTCCTGGGTTCAGTGCCATGCTGTACTCGGGAAGCAAACAATTCTCTGTGTCTGTGCTTTATCACAAGCAGCCTCTTGCTTTGACTTTCAATGAGTGACCCAGAACCACAGTGGGATTTAGCAGCAGAAAAATAATTTAAGAGAATTGTGCTATGCACACAAGGAAGATAAACTAGTCAAGCAATTTGTTATGAACAATGCCTTTAGCCCAAGGCATGGATGGATAACTTCTCTTCCTCCTGGTTTTATTTTCGTGCATTGTTAGCTGCGAGTACTGCAATCTGCCTAGGGGTCCAGATTTGCGGTTCAGAATCCAGCATCAAAAAAAAAGACCCATAATAAATAACTATGAATTGACTTGCATCTTCACTGCCCTCAATTGTGCGCTGCCTAGGGCCTCCGTAATGTGAGATACGCTAAGTCCTCTTCTGCCAGCCTGTCTCTCAAGGTGCAGAGAAAATATCTTACAATAAGAGGAGAAAACTTAACTTAATTTTTATATACTTACATGTATATAAATAAAAATTACTCATGACTCCCTAACTTCTGCTGGATGTCCCAAGATATTTTTATATTAATGCTTTAAACTGCAAGTCCCTCAGATGAGGAAGCCTCTGCTACAGGCATTAAATAAATAGTTGGGAGCCTAATCCAAGCCTTGTTAGGTGCTTTTACATAGTCTTCAGTAAGAGTTGGACCAGGTGGATAGTAAATAACTTTATAATGTTAGGGCAAATGCAGTTTCAAATGATTACCCGTCAGCCTCTCATTAGTGTCTGTGGCCAAGCAGAAACTTGACAAGGAAAGATGTGCCTTGCTAATGAAGGAACGCGTCAGCATGCTGTGAGAAGCAGCAAGATTTCAGCAATGCTTTATTGGCTCGAGAGAGCATCTAGCACCTCTGAATTGCTTCCTTGTTGGTCGGTGAATCTGTTTTGAGGACTTGGAGGAGGGCATTACTTTGGATTCAGGAAACTCTTTGCATTTTACTTTGTCCACTGGAGATGGTAATTTCCTGGATCAGACTGGTTAATCTCAAGGATTTCACTAGTAATATGTGTTAACAAGAGGGCAGTCTTCTGTCCTTCTGCAATGTTTTGCTTTTGCTCTGGTATGAAAAGAAAAAGTAATCTGTAAAATGAAGTGAAGAAGGTTTATATCATTTTTGTTGCTGTTTTTGTATTTGAAGGTTGCCAAAAGGCAGTGGAATCATCTCTGTTTTTCTTGTAAAGGTGTGTTTTTTCATTTAGTAACTCAGTGTTGTTTCTACAGCCTCCTGGGACGGAGAGGTCACAATGCTGTATAAATGAAAGCTGAGTAATTGAAACAATTTTCAATGTTTTCATATTTTACTAAAAAGTTTAATGTTTACTTAATGCCCTGTAAACACTCAGGAGAATACATCTTTATTTAAAAATTCAGAACCTACTAAAGGCTTCAAACAACTGCTGGTTACTTGCAGGGACTCACAGCACTGCTGAGAGTCATTAATGTGCTCATGGTGGAGGAGGAAACTGTAATTTCTGCTAATTTCTGCCAAGACTAAGTCAATGTTAACTCACCTGTGAGCTCAGGGTAGAGAGTAGTAATGTCAGTGTGAAAGTGTTGATGTCTGTAGATGGGAAGTGTTAGGATGTGTCCTCCCTGTGGATAAGTAAATCCTACAATAATGCCCAGTTAGGGCTTGGATTGCCAATCTGTGGGTGTTTGGGAGGTAAAACCCTTCGTTAATATTGCACAGGAGGAATTATGTACCTAAGGAAGAAGGCATTTCCTAATCCTTGTGATACATGGCTACCAAAGGTCCCAGAATGTCATTTTAGGCAGTGCACTCAAGGTGTTGTACAAGAGATTTGTGGAAGATGTTGTCTGGCAGCAAAGGGTTATTTTTGACTTGTATAAAACAAGCCCTACGAAAAGTTGATGATGGTGGGAAGGGGGCTGACTTGAGGAACTGCGTGTGGTTGTGAGTGTGGCCCTGTTGGAAGAACATTGCAGAGGCTGAGGTCGCATGTTGGAGTAGCAGACTGAAGGGATGGGTCCTTGTTTGGATGCAAGAAGCTTCTGGAGAGAGGTGTCGGTGTGGACTTGCTTTCTGAAGGCTGAAGTTCTCTGATGCTAGAAGGGTATTGCCCTTGGCGTTGGCTTGCTCCTTGGCAATGATGGTATTTATAGCAGGTTTTTCTGGAAACTCCTAACCAGGGATAATCAAAGCACAGAAGAAAGTTGGAGAGCACAAGAAGAATGTCTTGATATTATACACATCAGCAAGATTGCTGGGCTGTGCTCCAGCTACAGACTAGCGTGGGCGTCTAGAAATCAACAAAAGGTACCTTAAACCTACGTTGGGAGTAGTGGAAGCACCGTCGCGGTGTGTGGGGGAGCTGGGGCTTGGGACCTCTGCCATGGTCCCACCTCTAAGACCATTCCTGAGTAATGGACAAACAGTTTGGTCTGTTTTCCATGCTGGGCCTGGCTGCACATCACAAGATCCATTTTTCATAACAGCCTTTTATAGCCAGTTGTTTTCCCAGAATAGCGAGAGCTTTGGAGAATACTGTCCAAATTTCTGCAGCGTGTGACTATTTTGATTCTAAATGAGTTGTTTTGTAGGCAAAACCCAACGGCCACTTGCCTGGGTGGCTCTAGCTCGGCTTGGTTTATTTTCCATATACTAATTATTCCTGTGAGATTCAGTTTGTGATTTCTGTTCAGCTGTTGAGGTGTCTCGGGTGTGATGACAAAGTAACGTGTCATCTAAGTAAATTAGTGTGTGAAAACTGTATGTCCTGAAGTGTTTGGGTAATGGTTGCAGAAGCCTTTGGAAGCCACGTGTTTGTGGCTGGAAGCTGGGCAGCGCATGTGTGCTGCTCTCTTAAATATTGCCTGCAGCAGAAGCTGGGGAAGAATCTGTAGACCCTAAGAAGGAAGGGGCACGGATGTGCCCTCGCATTTCCTCTTTGCTCCTTCCTACCCCCCTTACAAGGTCTTTCGTGTGGGAAGCTTGGTGTAAGTCCGGATTACTCTGGCTGTTCAAAGATACTGAAATCTGCTGCTAAAAAATCCACGTCTCGTCCAGTGGTGAAGCCGAGGCTACAGAAGGGTGACAGCAAGAACAGCAAATGACTGGAGGGAAGCGGTGCAAGTCCTTGGGGGATGGAGAGGAGGCACTGAGTGTAGGCTACGCCGTGGGTGCAGGGAGCAGCTCGCAGCCCTGAGGTGACTGGATTTACTTCTGCAGGAGATGGTTTCTGACCAGGGAGGTGGACAGGTGGGTGCTTCAGCCCAGGCTGTGAGGTAGGGCTAGAAATTAGGTCTTGATGAAGTCCTGGAAATGAGGCGGCAAAGGGAATTAATCATTAGCAGAGCTGAGTGACAGATGTGTCACATTCTTTATTGCTGTGAAACTTTGAGTTTGGTTGTCTTTCTACACAAACTGTTTCTCAACAGCCTGTGTTCAATGCAGGAGTGCCGGGTGGTACCTCCAGCCTGTACTTTGCCAGTGTCGGTAAAGCTCTGAGGAGGAGAGGATGGGGAAGGTGTTCCCAGTGGCTCCAAAAAGTGATTAATCTTGTCAGATGACAACCCAAGCAATACCTAGTGCAAAGGATTGGGAACTGCTTGAATAAATTATGAATCACAAATGATTTATTTGGGGGTTTTCTCTGAAGAGAAGTCTAGATGAGTATAATTTGAGGGGGAGGCACCAGCTGTGCTAGGATGCATGAAGGACCCACGCGTCTAGTGACAAATGATCAAGTGGGATGAAATCTTGTAGGTTTTGAATGCCAGAAAGGCCCACAGCCATGTTTTGTGTGGATTATCCCACCACACAGAGTTAATAGCCCTAAAACGTCTCAGAACCTGCCTGATGACCTCTGCACTGAGACCGCGTTCAGACCCCCAGGCTGGCCATACTTGCGGCTCTTCTGCAGCTCCTCAGGGTCTTCGCTAGGTCTTCTAGTGCCTCTATCCCACATTCCTGTCTCTCCAGGGCTGGGTTTTAAACCCACAGCTGCCTTCTGATGTATCATGGTAGTTTCCATGCATTGGATGTCAGCTGGACCTCCCCAGCTCTGCCAGGGGCCGTAGTGGTGTAGAGGCTCCCACAAAGCAAGTCCACGCTTGCTCAGGTTAGCAGGACAGCAGTGGGAGGAGGTGGTGCGTGGGAGCACGTGTTCGGCATTTGGTACCGGAGTGAAGACTGTTCCTCCAAGTCCAGCACTGTTGATATTTAGCTCAAGGGCTTCATTCAGCCTCCTGAGCCAAGCGGTGCTCTTTTCTTTGGGAGGTGATGTCTCAAGAGGACAAGCCATCTATGCAGGCAATTGTGGGAGCTTGCCCTAATTATCCCTTTCTCCCCTTTCCTCTCCCACACACTTCAGCAGTTCCCATCGGGTAAGGAATACCAATTTATTCATAACGACTTTTGCTTGATGTGACTGTTTCCACGGCCTTTATCATATCTCTGTGCTTCCAGAACATCAGCTCTGTCACACCTGTAATTTATTCTTGAGCTGTAATGTAGCTCTTGGAAAGATGCCCAGGTTTGACTTCAAGCAACGATGAATTCACAAGGTCCCTAAGCAAGTTGCTTCAATTGTAAGTTACCTTTGCTGCCTTAATTTGCCCAGCATCTTTTTTTTTTTCCTACTTGGTATATCTCATTGCATCTCCTTCTGCTATGTTAAAGACTATTATCAGACACTTCTTCTCAACCTGGTACTTGTAGATGAGGAGGCAGCTACATCTTGGTCTGAGTTTGGATGAACTGAGTAGTATGAGGTTTCTGCTGTTCTCACGAAAGGCAGACTTTATGGAACTGAAATGCCCTCCACTCAAACCCATGGTATTTGGCACTGGTGGTGAATCTCCCTTCCCCTGTGTTTCCTGGCATAAATTGTTTGATAGGTAGGTTCCTGTTTCATAGTTGCATTGAAGATGCTCTGGAAGTCAGGGAGCCTGTTTAACCTGATCCTATTTCCAAGCTTTCTCTTTTACAAAAGGCGATTTCCTCTCTTTGTGTGTGTCCTTGTGTCAGCCACAACTTGCATGGGAAATAAACATACGCGTGTGGCTGCTTTGCCTGTTTGAGGAACCTGGCAAGAGCCCATCTCCCAGCATGGCAGAGGATGCTGAGTGCAGAAAGTGATTAAATGTTTGTCTAGCAAGCAGAGCAGTGTGTTTAGCTGCCTGGAGGAAAAGCAGACTTGTGGGACTCGAGCTGAGCTCATTCATTTTCTGATCCCTGAACTAATCTAACTGAAAAAAATGAAATACAAAATGAGAGAAATTCTGCAGTCTCTGCAACTCTGTCTCTAATTGGCAAAGTCCAGGTAAGAGGCTCCAGGTGTGAAAAGAAGTCCCTGAGAAAAAAAATGTGGCTTCCTATGGAGGCCGGGAGGGGCACCAACATCTCGAGGCAGAACCGATCCGTGGGGCAGGGAGCTGGGTTTAGGCTCCTCTGGGAAGGGCATGGGGGAGGCTCCAGTCCCTGACCCCCTTCCCGAGGATACCGAAGGGGACTGCGGGCCAGATGTGCTGCCTCCCTCCTGCAGCAAGGACCTTTCTAGATGTTGCCTTTAACTAAGAGGCACCGCTAACAGGTTTGCATTCCCTGCGGTGCTCTTCCGTGCCACCTCTCCGCTGCTGTAGGGGGAGATGGGGAAATGGTTAGCCACTGGTGAGCGTGGCAGTGCACCGAGCAGCCTCATTAGTCGGCATTTAACTTCTCGTCTTCCTCCTCCTCCCCTGTTTATCTCTGGTACACACCTGTTGCAAGTTCGATCAAAAAAAAAAAAAAAAGGGGGGGGGGGGGAAGGTGAGGTTTTCCATGCCCAGGAAAAGGGAGCGCAGACCCCCTGTCGGTGTGCTGTCAGCAAATATCGAGCATGGTTGGGGATTAATTAGTAAGAACCCCTGGGTAGACTTGTTGAGCAGGAAATGCCAGCCCCAGAAGAGAGCCTAGTGTCATGTTAAGGACACTTGTCGGTGTGTAGTAACTGTAGTAACCGACTGCACAAAAATAAACACGTTGCTAAATTGCTCATAAATCTTACCCTGACCATGGGATCTGTTGGGTTCCAGCTCAAGCCAAGTGCCATCAGTTGAAGTGGGAAAAAGGCAGCGGGATGCTCACTTCCCCTCGGGAGCTGCTGATGGTTCTGGGTTGAGCCTTCCTAAAGGTGACTTTCCACCCAGAGGTGATGGCATTCAAATCTCCTCCCCTCCTGGAGAGGATTGCTTTGCACCTAAGTCGAGCAAAGCATCTCCAGCATCTGAAATAATGGGAAAGCTCTGGGATCTGTGGAAGAGGCTAAAGGAAGGATAAATGCAACTACTGAAATTGCCTCCCACTAATGCAGTGCCGGCAGTGTTTCAGCCAGTCGGTTAGGAGGAATGGTTATGGAGATACTTGATTCTGCCCAAGTGGGATTTATCAGAGTCAGCCTGCTGCTGTCCGTCAGCAACGGAGAAAAATTATGTTCTACGCTGGGAGAGGAATTTGCAAACCCTGGTACAAAATGAGTAACAAGAGTAAATCAATTGGAGATGCACTGTGCTTATTCTGGGAATGGCAGAGCGAGCAGTGCAGCATTTAGTTCAATTGGTAGTATTAGATAAAATGCTGTATTTCATATGTAGGCATTTACTGGTATTTCCTTTATTTTTAGAAATGCTCTTGGCTTTTGTAATCATGCTTCATTTTGGTGTTGCAACAGTATTATTGGGAAGAGAAACAGCGGTGCAGATGCTGGTTTTTTTCTACAGCACTGTCCCCATATTTCTTTCAAGTCTTGGGGGTAATTAGGGCCAAAGACCTGCCCAATTTACTGCAGCCTGGTTGGGTTACTTGAGGGCGAGGTATCTGCCTGCAGGGTTCCTCACCGCCGCTGCTGCCGCCACGTTGGGACCCTTCTGCATGTGCTTTTGCTCTGTCCCTTTAGGGACATGCCCCTCTTACCATGCGAGCCCCCAGGCCTCTGATTTCTGCAGGGAAAGCTTGGCTTAGCCTTTCCCCCAAGCCTGTCTCTTCACCTTCAGGGCATCGTTTCTCCCTGTGGCTCCCGAAACAAGCCCAGAAGCGTTGGAGCCCTCTTACAGCCGCACCGACCTCGGAGCTGCGCAACCAGCCGGTGCTTGCGGGAACCCGGGGAGCTTCCTCAAAGCAGGACAACTTCTCCATATGCTGTATTATAAGTGCCTTTATACTGGGTTGGAAAAGTCGAGCCTTCCACTTCGCTTCTCCAGGAGCCGCTGTCAGCCCGTGGGCTGGCGTCCCTCCCACCGCCCCTTGGCTTCGGTCACCAGCGGTCCAGCAAGGAGGCTGAAATGGCACGGGGAAAATGCTCTTCCTTTTCCACACTTGCGGGAGATGGATTAAAATGTTCGTCGCTTTTTTTGCCTCTAACAGAGAATTGTAATTAAATGTCCCTTTCCTTAATGTCTCCTATGGTAATTTGAGACAACTTATTAAAGGCTCAATGACTGTCGCTGCTGCATAGCACTGCCTCCTCCTGCCCAGTACCCCGAGCAAGGTCAGGGGTCTGTTGTGTGAGATGCTGCACTAATGCACAGCAAGATGTGACTCTTGCTTTAATGACCTCCTTCTCGGTAGGTAGCTGGGATCTGTGAACCCCCAAAGGAGGCCTTTTTTTTTTTTTTTTTTTTAGAGATGTTCCCTGAAAAATAGGAGTGAGAAGAATACCATATTTCTCTGTGATTGCTTTTAAAGAGGAAGGGTTAGCTATTGAAAATATTACACATGCCTTTGCCGATCCATGCTCAGGCATGTTGATGTGATGGACCAAAAGAGAAGCAGCTTTGTTCAGTGAAACAGTGTTTCTCAGTAGGAAATTTCCTACATGAAATTCTCCCCAAGTAAGGGCAGCAGCACAGAGATGAAGTGTCAACATGAAGCTTCAGCTGTGGAAAGGAAAATATATTACAGCTCTGAGGAGAAAATGAAAAGAAATCCAGCATGCTTTAACATGCATACTTTGCTAGGACTTCCACCACTCAGTCAGACTACTTCTCCTTTGAAAAAATAAAAAATTGTAGTCAATTAAAAATCAAACCGTCCCATGTGTATGAGTTCAAGTGACTGGGCTGGGTTTTTTTAACGTTTACTTCATGCACTTACACTAACTGAAATGCTAGTTATATTGAATGAGTCTTTAAAAATGCCCTGGCTTCACTATATCCCAGCAAATGTCACTGGAAAAAGACATTTAATTATAGCCTGCTTCAGGAAAAAAAAAAAATCAAGGTTAAATTAATACTAATGTCTGTTTGAAAAATATAATAAATGTTAGACTAGGTGAGGAAGCATGAACAATTGTCTGCAGCTTTGCAGGATACTGCTTTTGCAAATTCATGGAAAATTAAAACCCATTAGCATCTTGAGTACTTCGCAGAGGAGTTCTAGCAGAAGTCGTAGCTGTTCCCCTGCCCTGCTGGAAGTGCCCTGGGTGGCTCGGCCCATGCTGCGAGCTCCGGGCGATACCTGCCCTGGGCTTGATTCACTGGAGCCTTCCTCCCGCGGAGCCCCCGGTCAGGTAAAATGTAGGTCGGCTGCTGCGGCATTGGCCTCTGCGGGGAAGCAGGAGCTCGGTGGAGCCGCTGTGAAGGTGGGCGCTGGGCTGGGAGTTGGCAGCCTGGGGCAGCATCAGCGGGTCGGGGTGGGAAGGGGGATGCAGCGGGTTTTAAACCCCGGTGTGAGGTGAGGCTGCGGGTTACGTGTGGCTCTTAGCCATCGGGGACGCAAATTTGTTCCCTTCGCAAGCGCTGAAGCAGTAAAACGTACTGAAAGAGCCAACCCAGAATGCCTGTCAGCCTTTGGATGAGTTTATACAGGAGCTGATATGTAGCCAAAGTGGGAGGACTTTTACTGCCATTAGCAGATGTTGGTGGCTGCCACTCTAAAAATGAGCTCGGCTGTAAATCAGCTTTTCTACCTCTGCAAGATTATTTTTTCTTTCTCTAGTTTTCACGTTGCTCAGAACAGCATCAAATTCTTCTCCATCCCCCTCTCCCTCCTCCATCCTCTCCTGTGCCTCTGCCAAGGGCTAAAAATTCCCAGTTTCCGAACGTGAACGTCGAGCTTGCAGCAAACCCTGGGGGTTGCAGTGCTCCGGATACAGAGGACCCGCCGAGATCCGGCAGCAACTGCTCGACCCCTCGGCAGCGCCGGCCCCCGCGGGACCAGCCCCGTCCCGCTGGGTAGCTCGGTCACGGAGGTACGGCCACAGCGTTGGGTGGAGATGTCCAGATGTTGGCAACAGCTTCGCACAGGCACCACGTGTAGGTGGTGGTGGTGGTTGTGGCGGGGGCAGTTGCCTGGCTGGGGTAATGACTTGGATGCATCTTAGTGTAAGAGATGAATTAACAAGTATCCCTGCCGGCTGCAGAAAGGCATCGTCTGCTTGTCTCTGGCTGCAAACTTACTGTTCCCAAAACTGCTCTGACGGGGCTGCTCTGGGACGCTGCCGTTCAGCCCCACTGTCTTAAAGGAAGGAAGGACTTGCATAGCACTGAAAAAGCAATTCAGCGGGACTTGGTCGTCCTCAGCGCTGGCCTTCTCGCTCTTGTGCACCCCAAGTGTCCCCGTGCTGACATCCTTAGTCCCCTCCCTGGTGCAATGAGCCCAACCGGCCTCGTTCTGCAGCTTGGAGAACAGAGCTGCCATCTCCCCTTTTTCTGGATGTACCCAACGAAGGGTTTCATGTTTCTCTTATAGATCCGGTCCCCTCTAGCAATCCCTTCGGAGGCACGAGGAGGGTGGAATTGCCCCCCAGCACCCAGAATAACACCTCGTTATACATTTGTATGCTGTGCTGGGACTGTAGGCGTCGCTTCCCATGAAGTAGCTAGGCTGGAGATCCCAGACCGAGCCAAATTGCTTTCGGCTCAGAGGAGTTTCTTCACAATAATTTTCCCCCCCCGAAACACTTAAACTCATAACACTCAAGCTGTGGTTTGTTATCTGTTGTTTCCATAGTTGTTATGCTATGACTAGCAGATAGACTTTTAGACAGGAGACCACGTGTTTACTGGTTTGTAATCTTTAATAATGCTATTTTTGGATTTGAAGGACAATGATCCAAAATCAATATATATTTTCCCAGCATAAGCAGGTCTGTGCCAGCCTTGGCCTCTGAATCTGGCTTCCTTCAGTATGTTCAGAACATTAGCTTAGGGTTTTTTTATTCTGTCTCTTTTTCTTTTTACTTTAGAGGTATCACTTTCTGCATTGCCTTCACCTACTACTAGGAATTGGACTTTTATTTTGTTTTCTTTCCCTTCTTTAGTTCTGCTTCTCTTTACTTTTTTTCTCCACAAACTCCTGCCCCATGATATGAATTTTCATTCAGTAAGGTAAGATGGATCCCACCCTGGTTTCAGATGATGGTGACCAACCAGCTCATGTGTAGATAGGTACCTGTGTTGTAAAGCCTCTCTTTTTATCTGATGGAGAAAAATCCCCACTTCTAGGATACGACTCCTCTCTTCCTAAGCTAGATCTCTAAACTAGCTGAGATGATGTGCATCCCAGAGGTGCCTGTTCTCCTCCCTTAACCCACAAGGGACCCCAGACAGGCAGTGCAGACGCAAGCTTCCATGCTGGACATCCTGAAAGTTGGGGAAGATGAACCCAAACGCTGAAGCTTAACATGTTTTCAGCCCTAGAATAGGAACTCGTTACTTGAAACAAACTCTTCAACATTTTGTTTTCCTCTGACATTCAGCTTGCTTCTATCGATGATAGAAATTATTTTCCTACTGTGATAGCCGAGTTCAGCAATGAGCACGGTTACATTTTCTTTTCAACCCTTTTATTGAAACTCTATCTACCCACTCACAGAAGTGTTCAATTTATAAGACACCTTCATGCTCACGCTGACATTTCACTCTCTGGGTGCCTTGGCTTCTTGAGAAATCCCCGCGAGCAGTTCCCTTCCTCATCTTTGTACCGAGGCCATCTGCTCCCTGCAGGGCTGGACCTTTGGGGTTTCTTTCAAGGTACGTTTCTGTGGGTCCTCACCACGTTCTTGTAAACACACCAGAGTTGCAGAAGCCCACGTGTATTTCCACACTGGACGGAAAACCCTTTGTGCAAATATGCCGGGCTTTGCAAATCTTTTCTTGGGTCTTGCAATTCTGGCTCTGCGTCCCCGGTCTCTGGGGCTGGGATTTGCTTACTCAGTCCACTGTGGTTTTTTGGCCGGGATTTGCAGTTGTGATCTATAGCAATGGTGAATCCTTGCTGGGCTCTTTTAGCAGGCTCTTTTCCAGCTTTGGGTCTCTGACAGCCCTTACAATCTAGCCTTAAACTAGGCATTTCACTAGGCTATGGGTTTGATGTAAATCTCCCATCTCAGATCTCAGAAGCTTCTGTCTTTATATGAAAGCGGTATCCCTCCAATTTTTTTTTGTAAGACTGCAGTGTTGTTCTATTTCTTTTCTACTGTCACCTAATAACCAGCTCTTCCCACTTAGCTGTAGACTATTGAGCAAGACTAATCCTATTGACTGTGAAAAATGATATTTGTTTTAAAGCCATGCTTTGCTTGTCTTCCTTTTGAGCATGTCTTCATAAAAATAAAAGCTTGCATGAGCCTTTTTTGATGGTATTTCTGGTGCTAGGCACCTTCCTGTCTCTTCCAAATTCTCTCAGGCAAGAGACAAGTGTTATAATCCATTATTTAATTTCATATCTCGTTTCTCCTTTACCCCTGTCAGTTTTATCCACTTGATGCCCTGTGCTCTCAAAGCTTCATGTGTCAGTGGGTAACTTTCCTGCGATAAAGGCAAGAGATTACTTTTTTGGAGGAAAAGCAGTGATTTTAGTAAGTCCTATTGCCTTGGTCTTGCCTAGAGCATTGAGCTTTTCAGCCGTAGTACATCAGTGATGCAAATCCTGCCTGCAAATCCAGCATGGATTTCCTGTGTCTGGTCCCAAACTGCAGCATGGCACTAAGATATTCAGATATTCAGGTGCTTGAGAAGACCAGAAGATTGCTCTTGACTCAAGAACTTCAGACCTGATTCTGCATTTCCAGAAATACGGATACACTGTTGTTTTGAAATGTCCCTTTTCTGGCAACCCCATTCTTACCTGGCCTACTGAAGACAATATACCTTGCAATGCTGGTATACGATTTACCTCCTTGACGATTTCTGCGAGCTGCCCTGATGGGAATACAAGAATTCAAGCCTGCAGCTGGATCCTCTGGTATACAAAATCCTGAAATGACAAATTAAGCTTTCAGAAACAGGTACAGTGTAATTCCAGAGCCACTATGGAGCATTTTGTGTACATGCTGTTCCCCTGCCTGATCGCCCATTGTGGGTTATGATGCTTTTTCTTCCCCTCCCTTATTATGTGCAGTGAAAAAATGGATTATTCTGAGCATTTGAACAGATAGTTGCAGCCCTCCTAATCCATGGGTAAGAGATGCTGTAATATTTATTAGTCTGTCAATAAGGATGCCTGGAGAGGAGAAAAAGGAGGTCTGAAATACAAACATGGAAAACAAACAAACATATATATATGTGATATATATTCCTCACAAACTAGCAAAGAGAAAGCAAACCGGTATGTCCATGGTCTAGAAACGGGCTGCTGCAGTGAAAGCAAGAGGAACATTATCACCTAAACCCTCACAAAAACTGCAAATCAACATTTTCTGAGCTGAGCCACTATAAAAGAGGCACCTCTGCATTCCATTTCTAAATTAATTCATATAAAAGCAAAAAACCCCAACCAACCCCAACCCACACATGCCAAAACCCTGACAAATATCCAGCCAGCTCCAGTTCCTGTTGCAGTGCAGATCATTGCTAATTTTTCTGTAGAATGAGTTGGTGCCAGACTGTTACCCTGATGCTTTTGACTCGGGCTAGAAATGTCCTGCAGCTCCTTTCTTCCCCTCTTCAGGAGCGGGAAGGAACGATTTTCCCCCCTTCCATGATTAATTGTTTCACATCCTGGAAAATGGAATAGAAGGCTTCAGGTAAGGGGAAAACAGTAATTCCTTGTGACGCCGGAGACAAGGTCATGAATGCATCAGCGGCCAAGGATTTCCTCATGTTTGTTAGCAGCAAATGTGAATTTGTTGGTGGCTGTGTGTTGGATTAATGCTGAGTCTTGCGCTGCGTTAGCAGTGTGGGTAACGTGAGGGATTTCTGGGGAGGTTTTAATGAAAGAAATTCTTGTGATAAAGCGAATCTGAAGAGTATCTGCTCACTGTTGCATGGTGAAACACTAGGAATGAAGGGTACAGGTACCTCTAACCAGATCACTGTGAATGCCATTTGATTTTAAGCAAGAGCTTGTGGCAGGACACGTGGTGATGATGTGAGTAGAGATGCCACCTTGGGAGGGAAGAGCTGCGGGTCCAGACACAGCTGGGCAGAGGGACGCACCGTGCCCATGTGCACCCACAGGAGACTCGTGGATTTGGCATTGAAGCTCAGGCATCCACAGTGCTCTGCTCCAGCGACCCAGCCAAAGGTTGTTCTCTGCCACTGTGGGCATCTGCTTGCAGTTTCCATACCTAACCTCGCCCAGACAGCTCATGTCCTCTGGGACTGGTGGGGAAAAAACTGTGGAAGGAAAGGGAGGTACAGAGATTAGGGACCAGTTTTGGTGGGGGAGCTGATGCTCCTTCCCCAGGAAAAAGCACAGCTTAGTTCAGTGCTTGGGCTGCAAATGTCAGAGGCTGGCCCCATCTGGCTTTGGTGGGAACCAAGGGAGGGTTCATGACCAAGGAGAGAGGAGGAAGAAAACAGCAGAAAAAGGTAAAGCAAGGAATTAAAGTAATAAAGGAGAAAAGACGGAACAGAGAGCAAAAGCAGAAGGAAGATCCTCTCTCCCACCTCTCCTGCGGTCCCTCTGGTGCCACTCTTACCCCCGGCTGCATGGCCACGCTCTCCAGCTGGGCTCGTGCCACGGGTGCCAGGGTGGACGCGGCTGCCGAGCTGCCTTCATTTAGCTTGAGCAAACACATCGCTTCAGAGCGGTAAAACAGAAAACGAGAACATCGCATGGGTTTGGGGGTTTTTTTTTGGAGTCAAGTTGCAGTCCCAACCTGGAGACCTTGGGGCTGGCAGGCGGCCAGCTCCTGGTGACAGCGTGGTGCTCGCAAGAGCACCTCAGGCCCCAGTAAGCACAGAACTCCGGGTCTAGCTCAGTAAATTGACCTATTACGTGGAATTTGAACATCCCAAGTTGAGATCCCCTAAGGCAGATAACCCTCCACTGCTATCTGGAACAATAGCCAGGAGCCAGCCAGCTGACCGGCGGCATTAGCCTCCACCCTGCCCGATTGCCCTTTGCAAAGGGAGCCCACGGGGGACTGTACCAAAACAACCCCAGCCCAGAGGCTTTCAGCTGTGACTTGAGATGCAGCCAGATGCATCGGTCAGTGTTGCCAGTGCGAGTGACTTCATGACCTGGATCGAGCGATGCTTGCTTCACGGGGGAGAGTGGTGCACAGCGGTCCACAGGTCCCGAGTAGGTCAGGGTTAGCCGGAGGCAGCGAGGTCTCTTGTTACTAGCTCCTGGACAGCTTGGCAGTCTGCGGGTAAGTCTCCTGCCAAAAGATGATCTACAGCTTGTAGCAATGCATGCGGTACAGAGTGCTATTGGCTGGATCTCGCCTTCACAGGGAATGCAAAATGGGTATTTTAAAGGAACTTCCCCTGTTGTTCATCCAGCACATCTTTTGGGTATGGAGAATAGGTAGAGTTCTGTACTCTATACTATAGAGTTTGCTACTCTAGTGAAGGAGTGTGGGATGGAGGGAGTGTGCTCTTATAAGAGCAAAATGTCAGTTTTACACAGTAAAGACAATTCTGTGCGAGTAACAAGTGCCACCACTACACATCATCAGGTACTCTTTGCTCATTTGCGTTCTTCAAATATTGCCTGAGGTAGAGGAGAATGCAGATAGTAGGTAGGAAAGGAAAATCAAATTCTTATTGTCTGAGCCTGAAATGCATAACAGAGATACTGCTCTCCCACCCCCCCCATGTCTATACACAATTTTAGCTAAGCCACTGGGGGGTTTTCTGTGTTTGTAGGGTATCTGTAACTTCTGGAGTGCCTTTTCCCTCTGCACACGTAACAGAAGTTTTAGGTGAATTTAAGTGAGACAGCCCGTTAGTGAAATGCTAAAGCAGTGCTCGAGCCGACTACATTTCATTTGCGTGTCTTTCACTTCCCAGTTCTGGACCATCAGCCAACTGTGAACTGGGTTCCAGCTAAGCAGCTAGCGACAACAAGCTATTGCAGGCAGCTTCCCCTGCCCTCGCGCTGCAGGTCTCGGAGCAGAAGGTCCCAATAAATGCATTTAATAACTTTACACGTTAGGGTGCAGCGATCCAAGGCACTCACTCTTCGGGCCAGGCAGGAATCCCTTGTCTGCCATCACTGTCTGCAACCCTGGAAGTGATTGTGCACGTTTTTAACCTGAACGGCTGTGTTGCTGCGCTGTGTGTGATGGCGTATAACTCACAAATAGGAATCAAACTGAGCAGCCTCATTCATAGGCATGATTAGCTGGGGTCATTAAAGTTTCCTTGGTTTTGAAGCTACTACGCTGTGAGCTTTTAGAGGGAAGTTTCAATTCTGCTCTACCTAACCAGGCAACGCTCAGTTTTGTTCATCCTGAGGTTGAGGGATGATTTTGTTTTCTTTCGCATAAGCTTTATCTCCTCATTTTTAGAGATAGTAACGGGAAATAAAAAATGAGCATAGCAAAAGGTGGCAGACCTGTTTTCCACTGAGATTTGGGTGGTGCGGGGAATTGGTCAGGGACGGAGATGTCAAGAAAGGCAGGGGCGGAGGGCTCTTGCAATGGCAGAGGGGAGGTCGAGGAGGCCACGGAGCGGTGGGACAGAGCTGGGAAGTGGCCTGGGTGGGAGGAGGTGGCAAAGGAGGGCTGTGACATTTCCTAGGGGTCACCGTGTGGTGTTTAGAAAGCGAAGGATGTATTGAAGCGGCTCCCAGGCCAAAAAGGAGGCAGGTAAAGCTGCCTGAGGACAGAAAAACAGCTATGCTACTCCCCTATTTCTGATGAAGGGGAACAATACGTGTGCTGAAGCCCTGCAGGCTGGAACGCGGCATGTTGTGTTTAAGACCAGAGGTAACTTCATTAGAGCTGTTATATTTAGCCTGTCCTATAAAGACTCTTATTTCTATGGAATATTACATAGAAACTGTTACTATGTACAACACACTAGAAAAATGTGGTTTCTGTCCCACAGAGCTCACAATCTGCTTCTGCAAATTAACTTTGCTGACAAAGGTTAGATGGCAAAAGGTAGAATATTTGAATCTGTGAATTATCAAATACATGGACGGTGAACTCAGAGGAATAGGTCCAGCGGGGAGATCGAGTCTCCTGTGCTGATGTGATCACACCTCTGGGGTGGTGCGGGCTCCCGTGGGCATCAAGGAGCAGAGCTGGACCGGGGGCCCTGCAGAAGGTACCAGTTTTATACAGAAAAGGAGGAGACCTGGGGTAAGGGTGAAGGAGACCAGCTCCGCCCAAGCTTTGATGACATTTTCAGATGTTGAGTGAGATTAAATCCCAGCCTGCCTGGATGTTACCAGTGGTCAAACACGGGAACAGGTCGCCCAGAGAGGATGTAGCATCTCCACCCACGGAGATACACAAAGCCCGACCGAGCAACCTGCCCTGGCTGACTCTGCCCTGGGCAGGGGGTGGACACACCGTCTCCAGAGGTCCCTGCCAGCCTCAGCCATCCTGATACTGCAAAACATCCAGTCCCATCGCTCCTATTGCTCCCTCCTGCTTGGAGACACAGCTAGTGCACCGTAGCCCTGTTGTAAAGCTCGAGGAGGATGCCCTGAACCCCCTAAATGCCAAGGAAAGTGGCACCAGGCTGGCCCAGGGTGTGCTGGGAGGCCAGAGGGTTAATTCTGAGAAGCGTGTGCCTTTGAAACTGGCACTGAAACTCATCTCTCAGCTCCCCAGGGAAGGCGTGCAGCTGCCGCTTCCCCTCGCGCCCTGGCCCCGCACCCCGGGGACGCCCCGGAGCCCCCTCCCACCCACCCGGCCTCCACCCAAACCTCAGGCCCTCTCTCCCCTAAGATGGTCTGAAAGTGCTGGGGGGACCCATGGGACCAACTCCAGGCTGGGGCTGGGGCAGAGCAGGCCCCCAGGGACCTGCCCGGCAGGAGCTGTGCCTCCGTGAGGAGGTGGAGGCACTGAAGCATCCGTCTATCCATCCGTCTATCCCCCTGAACGAGTCGCAAAACCTGTGCTCTGGGGCAGAGGGAAGAGCCTGATGGAGGGAGCTGCTCTCTGGGCTCTTCCCACCCCAGGGAAAGGAGTTTCCTGGGAGAAGCCACGAGCCACTTGGAGGCCTCTTGCAGGGGCGACGCTCTGGGGAGGGTCCGTGTGCAGGGCTCAGGTAGCTGCTTTCTGCTCTGCCCGCCGGCGCTTTTGGACCACGAGGGGCCCCCAGGTTTGGCGCAGAAAGCCAGGGCTGGGCGACCACCTTCGGCAGGGGCTCAGCAGACGCTGCCACGTGTCACACCTCGCCAGGGAGAGGGCTGCGGGTGGCTTGCTTTTAAGAAGCAAGCAAGCATCGCCTGGACAGCTGTGAGCTGAAGCAGTGCCCTGGTCTGCTCACTGGAGGAAGGCTGAGCAGGTTGGCAGTCTTCCTCGTCCCGTGGGAGCTACGCCGGGATCCCGCCAGCCTCTGTGCAGAGGGGATGCAGCCTGCCCTGGTGTCTCTGAGACGGGGGCTTTTGGGAAGCCTTCAGCATTGATGGCATCGGGGAGAGAGATGTACGACTCCGAGACTGATTTCTGGAAATAGGGGGCCATGCTTTAGCTAAGTAAAAGTTGCTCCCATCGCTTGGCCGAGACAGGAGAAGGCCGTTTTGGCAGCATGTTGCTGCTCTGTCCAGGCAGTGGGTGGGGAGGAGCCATTCAAGGTGTCAAATGATAGCAAGGAGCTAAGAAAAACTGCAGGGAAATTATTAACCTCAGCTATAAATACTCTGTTAAATTGCCATAAACTGCGTGCGGTGGTTAGCATAAGACGCTGCAAACAAATGGTCATTCATTCAACTACTAAGCAGGGCTCCTAAACCACAATTAACATAAAAATGCTCTACCTCAAGAAGCCAGACTTTTATTCTATTGTTTTTCTATTCAGAGCAATATTACAATGCTGGAATGCGCCTCAGCAGCTTTTCAGGCCTTTCCCATAATATAGAGCAGGCTTATGCAGGCTGTGTTAGAAAGAGCGTCTGCCTGGTTGTGTGTCCCCAGCAGAAGCTGAATATTGGCGAGGGAAATTCCTCCACTAGCAGCATACTTATAAACGAGGTGGTTTCAGATTTTACTTGCTGAAAGGAAGAGGTTTGGCAAATTGGTTGCACTTTGTTTTCCATCTGGGCCATCATGGTACTGGGACCCCTAATGAAAGGTGAGCCGATGGAGGAAAGCCTGGTTAGGAGAGACTCAGGGCTTTATTCCTTGTGGAAGTGGAGCTGTACACCCAGCAGCAGAGCAGCAGCACATTAAGCTGTCACTAGCGATATGCGTATCCAGCAGCGGGAGAAGCCAGGGATTTCTTAGCTGGTAACCTCAAGTCTGTATGACTGATTTTGTTAACCCTCTCAAAAATCTGTCTTTTTTCAAGTATCCCCTAAAATCAATCAGGTTTTGGTCTTTGGTACCTGGAACATGCTACAGACTAGTACAATTCTCTGCTTGCTTTAGCTTAACACTTTGAGTTTTCTATTTCCCTGCTGTAGACTGTGGTCACCCACCTAGTAATTAGAAGGCGGATCTTCAAAGCATGGACATTAAACAGAAGCCTCCTCAGATTCAGTTTCTTACTGTGTATTTATCCAGTCTACAACTAGATTTGCACAAGTGGGATGTCCGCTTAGCATATTTTATATCAAGAAGCACCTTTTCTGAGAGGAACCTTCTTCAACTGATTTCCAGCGAGTATCTGAATGCACCCAGATTTGAGGAGGTCTTGATTTATGTGTGTCGACACTTGGTTAGCTGGCAGCTCCAGGCTTTGCGTGGAGAAGCGCCTCATCCTGAAAATGATTGTTTTAATTTCATTCTCACGCTAAAGGTAGAGGATATTAGAAACCGAAGTCTTAATGGCTCACGATAAAATATGGAATACCAACTACCCATTACATTTGTTATTGTCTCTTTCTTCTGTAAATCAATATAATTGAATTTCTCCTAACTTCTCCAGTATTGCATGAAGCCACGTGCAATCACAGGGGATGCTGCACAAAGATGAATAAGCACAACGCCTTTTAAATGAGCAAAGCACCAAGTAGCCTCTCTGTAAGATTTGTTTTGCAGCACACTCACGTCCTCCTAAGCTGGCCTGGCTCTGTCCTAAGGGGAAGACTCCTTTCCCTGCAGCAGCTGGGACTTTCTGCAATATTCAGAAATAGCGCGTGGACTTCTCACTGCCAGGATGGTCCTGGTCTCAGGAGGGGACGAGACCCTCTGCTGAATAGGCTTTTCAGTGTCAGTGAATCGATTCCCAACTGAAGCTTGTCTCTGCCTCAGTTTCCACAGCTGTCTGACTTTGCCAGCTACCTGGCTTCTCACCTGACTTTAGTAATTTCTTCTCCTTTGCCCAAGATTCCTGTTTTTTAAACTGAGAGACACCGGGTGCTAAGGCCCCTTTTGCTGTTCCTGCTACGCAGCTGGCACATCTACCTGCCCCCTTCTGCCTGCCCTGTCCCCAGTGCAGTGCCCGTGTGAAGGCGTTCACAGCGCTTCCCCTCCCTACCCGTCAGAGAGCTTACCAGAAGGGAGGTGGCTGCCCCATTTTACAGAGAGGGAAACTGAGGCAGAGAGCCAGGTGTCTTCTACGGGATCATTGGGAGGCAAAGGTGGTGCTGGAAGTAGAGACTGTGTTTCCTGACCTGTAGGTCTGTGCTCTCACCTCTATCGCTTCTTTACTGGGTGCCTTTTACCCATGTTAGTGCTGGGCTGGAGGCAGGCTGAGCACAGCTCCTCCAGCCTCCCGAGAGGCCTGGGTGCAGGACCAGGCTGCCTCGTCTATCCCAGGGAAAAACCAGTTTTTGTGCTTCACTGCATGCATTTGTAATTCCCCAAAAGCTCCTGAGGGACCCCAGGAGAAAGCAAACAGCATCTTGCATGCTGGGAATTCCCCAAATGGGGTCCAAAGCTATGAGCTAAAATGCCAGTGTTTCACTTTCCTCGCTGTCTTCACAGCAAGGCTGGGGGTCCTCGCCTGCCCCTGCGGCTCCTGCCCACACGGGCCGCCAGCAGCCAGCCCATCTCTTCCTATCGGGAGGGCGCGCATCTCCCTTAAATAACAGCAGTTAGAGACTGAACCAGCTTTCGATCTTGAGCTAGTCTTCTCCGAGGTGCAGGGCAAATTCGTTCGGATTTGGAGCACTGGTCCACGCTTGAGCACTGTAAACCGTTCAGACCACCCCTGAAGCGGAAGGCTGTTAGCTGACCCTCATCTTTAATCACAGCAGTGACAGAGGTGGGATCTTTGCACTTGGCAAACACGGCTGGGGCGCGCAGGAACCTACCCCAGGCAGGGGCAGAGCTGCTCCGGCGAGGTCCAGCTCCCCTCCGCCGGCGGCTGCGGGGTCAGCCTTGCGGGGCAGTCAGGGGTGCCGTGCCGCAGGAGAGGCAGCGGGTCCAGCGGCGACAGGGCAGTTAAAGCTCAGATTTGCACAGCATCGGCGGAGCATCCGGCCCCGCATTTTGCTGGGCTGCAGTCACACTAGCTTTTGGGGGGGGTTAACCACACTCCTGGGGCGTGCGCCTGAGCAAACCTCCTGCGTGCGTGGCCAGTGATGCCATTGCCTCCAGATATGGCTGCGTATGGAAACGGGCACATCGTCCGGCTGGGATGGATTAGAGCCAGCACCCGTGGAGAGGGCTTTCCGATCCCCACCCGGCGCAGAAGGGCTTTACTTGCTCAGCACACCCAGGGCGAGGGCATAGACTCTTCTCCTGGCTCGCTGCAAAGCGGACTAGTATGCTTATCAGTCATTAACCTCCTCCCCCACCACCGAGAAACCCCCTAAAAATCCCAAACCACCATAAAAATGTGTTGGCAGAATAGGAGCGAGTCATGCAGTGATATTTGGAAAACACAATCTTGTTTTCAAAATAGATTAATGATGGGTTTGGTGCCGGGGAGTCTGCCCTCCCCACCCCCCCTTAGAAAAGCATTACAGGCAGGTCTGCAGTCCAGCAGTATAACTTCCTAAAAAATAAATAAAAGACTAGCTAATAATAACAGCGCCGCTACTATTACTACTAATAGCGTGCTTCAGGCTGGCAATGTCTGCACTTTTACAAGCCTGCTCTGAATGAGAGGAGCCGGGCAACGGGGAGGTCACAAGCCAATTAACTGGGCTCCACCCTGGCAGGGGCAGTGGCATTGCCTGATGGAAACTTAATGGCGAGGTTAAACGGCTGCCCCACTGGATCCTAATGCAGTCCATGTCGTTCCGAGCGGGAGCTAATTTGACAAATCCGAGGCTTTTCCCTCACATCTTGCTGGAGGCCAGGCTCTTCTCTCACCCCGCAGAGCTGTGCTGGCTGGAGGTGTGATGAGATGTAGCAGGAGCTTTAGAGGATCGTGGCGAAAAAAAGCCCCTTGCATATGCCCTGAGCAGCTTTTTCCCTACTAGAGCTTGTTTGGGGTAAGGGGAGAAGAGGAGAGGTTGGGTATATTTATCTGGCAGAAATTCACTTTTGCAGATGACCGTCGCCTGCACACAGACCGCTTTGCCTGGGTATAGCCTGATCTAGTTACGCTGGTAAAACCCCGCCAGCGCAGCTCCAGCCCCTACCCAAAATGTTCCTGGCAGCCCCCGGCGACGTTTTATTCTGCGGCACAATCTGGTCCGAGCACAAGCGCTGCTTGGAGGGATTGATGCCGTGTCCTGCCGTGAAGGATTTTAGCAGCGGTTCCTGGGGACGCAGGGCAGAGCGGGGCTGTCGGCAGCAGCCTGGGGGCCGGGGGATTGCAGTCACATGCTGCGACTGCAGGGCTGGAGGAGAATTAGTAAAATTTGCTGCAGGATTCCCACACCCTTGCAGCAGAGACTGGCACTGCATCCCGGGGGCCTCTGATTCAGCTCTTTCTCCCCTTGGTCTCGATTGCCAGCACTACGTTTTTATCAGATACTAGGGACTACGAAGTGATTTTCCTAAAAGCTGCTATTCAGAGCAATCCCCCCCCCCCCAATGCTATTATTTAATGAAATCAATACACAGTGTTGTTACGCGTTACGTTGTTTGTAAGCTATAAGCTTTCAAGCTAGGAATTGGATCAACATTATTCAAAGCCTTTTCAATTTGCCATGCCTGCCAACTTATATGTTGATTGTGTTATTTTGCCCAAATAGCATCAACTTGCTAAACCATGGGAAGAAATTTAGGTACGTTAACAAGAAGGATTAGAGTCTGTCATCAGGATTTACCTGCATGTCAGCAGAGATGCGGCTGCATATACTTTATTTTTCCTATCTGTTGCTCCGTTTGCTTGCATGCATGTGTACCTACAGCACAGCCTCCTTCCAGGTACCGTCAGACTGCACCACGCGCTGTTTGCTAAAATGAAAGCCAAGGTGCGAGCCTGCAGAGGCGCTGGAAGTTGCATTCGGGCTGTGCCAAGTCTCCCTGAGCTCTCTGCTGTGCCAAAGCTTCGCGATCGAAGCGGTAACGCCGTCAGCGTTCCCTCGCCCAGGGACACCCACCTGGGTCACTGCAGCAAGGCTGGACTACGGCTGCTGCTAAAACAGCCCCCCCGCCTTCCCCTTCTTGAGCAGTTTTTTGAAGTGTAATTTTGCAGTTGCATTAGCGCAGAGTTTGGTATCGAACTTCTCTCCTTTTTTCATAGGCAGAAGGTGGGAGGGCAAATGAGCTTTGCTTAATAACGCTATTGATGAAACGGTCCCAACTCCTCCATGAAGTTCACTGCTCATTAAAGAGAACAGGCTGCAGCTACGCTTTTGGCTGTTCGCTTCTTTCAGCAGTGCCCCACAGACCAAACGGCAGCACTGCAGCTCTCATCGCTGACACGGTATCTTCTTTTGCACAAAGATCATTCAAACCATTTTCCTTTGAAACAAAAGCTTTGTAGTTAGCAAGGAGATCTGAGGAGCTGCTGTCGGGTTAGGGGCTCAATGAGGTGATGAGGGACTGAGTGAACGAATTGACTTGCAGCATACAGCCGCAGCTCCCGCAGGTCCTCTGGACTTATTTACATGAGACGTTTTGGTTTTATCCGCCTGAGGAGACACCAGTACATCCCTTCCCTTCCCTTCCTGGGCAGACCCGAAACTGTGTGTGTAAGTGGTGGTGGGAGAAAGTGGGGCTGGAGAAAGGGGACAGAGGAGACAGATGCTATCAGAGATGCAATGGCCCGTGCTTCTGTTTTGCCAGCTTCGCTATGTTGGTCGGAGCAACGGCTTTTTACCCTTCTCTTGCCAAAAAAATAGCTGTGCTGGCAAATGTCCCAGTGCTGATGCGGTCGTATCACTTGAAAAGGACTTTGCTGGCATTATTTGCTCTCTCCCAAGAGCCAGTCTGAGATATTCCAGCCGAAGGACGTTGCGATAAGCTGCATTTCCGTAAGGGTGTTTGCTGGCAGATGTGACCTGTAGCTGGGGAAGGTAGGGATAGTCAGGAAGGAAAAGATATCCTTTTAAAAACATGAATCAACCACTTGCAAATTTATATGCATTTCTGCTACCAAGAAAAAAAAAAAAGAAGAAACAAATCCCAGGTTTTTGGGGTGCTCCCCTGCATGCTTTTTGAACCTCTGCAGTTACTGTGAGAGCCAGACAAGTGCAAGCAGGAGAGAGGGAGTAGTTTTATCTTCATGAGAATGGCTAAACCACAGAGACCAAGGGCTTTGTCAGGGGAGCTCCAGGAGGTCCTGTGGTGGCAGTCTGAAGCCTGATTGCCTCTATCTGACCACCCCAGACTTTGCTGGACGTTACTGCCTGCGTAGCAGTGAATGCGAGTCCCTATCTTGGTTGTGAACAGTCCCCCCAGCATTAGTGGGCCAGCAGGAAAAAATAGCAATGGCTCCTCACCTACTTAGAAGTGTCCCATGTGAGGTGTGTGACACACACATTTTGCTGTGCTGTGCTCTTGTTCCACACGCAGGAGTTGAGAACTTCCCACAGTAAGGAGGTCTAGGCAGCACACAGCCGGCTGCCTTGCCCCCAGTTCCTGCAGAGAGCCAGGGAGCTGCAGGAAAGCTGGGGGGGGGACACGGACTTGGGCTAAATGGTTGCTATGAAAGTGAGATTATGTGCTCATATTATCACTCTGTCCTCCTCTGATTTTGACAAAATTAGACAAAATTTCGGAGACCTCAGAATTTTCTATCATCTCCTTCAGTTCCATGAATATGTAGACCTGTTACCACTCCTAGGACAGGGATGGGGCAGCAACTCATCTTTCCCTGGGTATCTGGGAAGAATCCAGCCTCACCTTTAAGATCTTGTTTGTAGGAAACAAACTTAATTTATTTGGCTGCGCACAGTATTACCTGCTTCTTTGACTGCTTGCACTTGTCTGTTTTACTGTATGACAATCCCAAGTAGGGCTCCACGATGCTGAGACTCAGGGCTTGTTTAAAGCCTGAGGGCAGGACAGCCTCGTTGATGTCTGTGCTGGACCTCATCATGGCATGCCACAATGGGAGGTGAGGGGTGAACAGTGGAGCAGCAGCTCTTCAGATGTCCCCTAT
The DNA here is from genome assembly GCF_964188355.1 of Buteo buteo. Taxonomy (NCBI): domain Eukaryota; kingdom Metazoa; phylum Chordata; class Aves; order Accipitriformes; family Accipitridae; genus Buteo; species Buteo buteo. Next base: position 12,645,138 of record NC_134176.1, on the reverse strand, counting down.
GGACAGGTCTTTCAAGACAGCCCCTGGCATAGCCTGAAGATGCTGACGAGTGCTGATGGCCTGCAGCATGAATGATGAGGTGATAAAGACCAAGATGTCCCTGGCACTCATCAGGGTCGGTTTGGCTGCCTATGCCAAAATCCAATGCGAGTTTCAGAGGAACCCCCACCTGGACCTGGACCTGGACCTGGACCTGCACCTGGACCTGGACCTGGACCTGCCAGTTTGCTTGGTGGGTAAGTCCGCTGAGCGGAAAGGTAACAACAACCTGGATATGCCTTGGGGAGGACCCTAATGAAGTCAAAATTAGATGATGGCAGGTTGGTAGAGATGGGGGTGATGACAGACTATACTTTCCTTCTTGCATCTCAGAAGGAGGATGGGTGCGAGAGCTTGAGACAGTTCATGCCAGGGTGCTGAGATACCTCAGGATTGTGCTCAAAGCCTGAGTTTATGTGCTGCCGCTGCAAACCAGCATCAGCACTGACGCAGTTTCCCCGGTACTGATGGTGCTCAGCAGGTATTTCAGGGCTGTGATATGGGAGTGAGGCAGGGCAGCATGAACTGAGTCTCACGCAGACACATGTACTTCTGGCACAGAGTGGACATGCCTCTGAGGCTTACAGGGCTGGCACGGGCGTTGCAGGATCAGCTGGTTACTGAATCACGGGGACCAGGGCTGGGAAGGGATTTTGGAAATCCATCTGCCTGCCATCAGTGATACCAACGGTGCTATCGCTAGCAGCAGTGGTGTAGGATAGTCCTTTCTTCGTCACCAGATGGTCACAGGATGTTCCAAGCCCCTCTGTGATTGGTATCATGAAAAAATGTATGCCAAACTCTCTGGACTCTGAGCTCTCCATGGGCTTTAGATCCTATTTCTGCTCTGGTTCAGCCATCAATGTGTAGCACCTGGTAAGTGCTTCTGCTTGGAGCAAAGTCTGATCTCCATGAGCTGAAGCAGTCCAGAGCATGCATGGGCTACACGGGTGGAGTGTAACCATATTTACCTGAGCGCACTTCTGCAGGCTCTGAAGGTGTAACTCGTTTCTCTCCTTGCTTCAGGATATAGACAAAGGAGAGAGGGGCCAAGTCCATGTCCTCTGGATCCTGGAGGAATCACTTGGCAGACGAGCAATGGATGAGGTACTCACATGGGAGCACCACCTCTGAGCTCCTGGCACAGAGAGAAGGTGAGGGAGAAGTGGGGAGCTCTTCCCCCGTGGTCTCAGGGAACCAAAGGGAAGGGCTCACCCTGAGGATGCTGGTTTGGGCAGTCCCCTAGGCATGGGATATTACGTGCCGCCCAGGCAAAAGGGATAGATTCCTTTTTAGATGCTGAAATTAAGAGAATAAACCCCAGAAACTAAAGGTGTTTTTTACACAGGAACTTTAAAGTAAGAAAAAAAAAATCCATTCAGAAAACAAATCCAGACACAAGCCCCAAGGTGGGAGTTAAAACAGAAGCTGTTTCCCCTCAGTAACATTCATGGCAGAATTCACTTTACTGCAGTGTAATGTCATAGCACACAGTACATTGGCACAAATGATGTTTTAGGCAGAAATAAAACTTGTAGTTTGAATGTCTTTTAAATTCATCCTTTGTTTTCGTGCCAGCCATTTTCTAATTTTTTATGTAATCTCTTGCTTTCCTTAACAGAAGTAGAAAAACCCCAGATCAATGGCAGAGGGAGGTGTATGTACCTTCATTAAATGAGAAAATCCCATTACATAGAGATAATGCTCTGACCCCCATCGCAAACCTTCAGCCTTTGCTAATGCTGAAAGGATACTACCAACTTCAGCGTCACATGACTTTTACCACAAATAATTAAAATGTCTCTATTTTTCTAGTGTGTTCACTGGGTAAATTTCAGGATATACTCTGTGTTATCAGTTTTGCTGCTACTTTCAAGTAAAATCAGCTATTTTGTTTCCCTTGTGGTTCTGGATGGCTCTTTTCTTGAGTAAGAAGGAAGCTCAAAAGGAGACTTCAATTATATATCCAGAAAAGCATTCAGTGGAGAGAAAAGGGTCAGGTGTAGCACATGAAATTGTCTGTATTTTCTAACACTTTCCCAACATCAGGCTGAAAATGTCCCATGAAATTCACATGCATCTTAAAATAAAAGGGAAAAAAACCCACAACTGGAAGATTTTCGTGCCTTTGTTTAGACTCTGGTCAGATCAGAGAACTGCCTATTTGCACTATTCATGCTAATTATTTTCTCTGAAACAAAACCCGCACAAAACAATGTTGGGAATTTTTTTTTTCTTTGGGTTGGCTTTTGTGGTGAGCATTGTATTTGCTTCTACAGCACATTTTTCCATTTGTTTTCATGTACTTTCATAACTCCTACAAAAAAACCCACAACCTTTGCAGGATAACTTAGAACAAACCCTACTTACTTTAACAGTATTTTTCACGGTGCAAGTAATATGCACAGCTCATCCACTGATGCAGTCCTGTGGCTTGAAAGGTGTTTGTTGCATTATCTCACTTAGATAATTTTGTAGGCGCTGGCGAACGTGGCTTTGAAACAGTCAATAAAGTAAGGTGAAAACCTGAATTATCTTTGTTTTCACACATTTTGGAATACTGATAGAAAACTCAAGTTGCAACGCGAAAAGAAGTATTGTACGTGTGCATTTAGCCCTACAGAGTCATCTCAGTTCAGCTCCATGGAGCCCTTAGAAGTGGTTATGAGACCAAATGTTTTTCTCATTCATTAGACGGCACTGGCTGGCAGGTACTTCTGTACAGAAGAATGTTGGGACTGATGTAGTTACGAGACCACTTTGTGACGTGAGCTCTGATCTTACACCTGGTGTTGCTGTGTCTGTGGGCTGCAGAGCGGACCCGCGGGGTGTGAGCTGTAAAGAAGCCACAAAGCCAAGAGGCACGGCTCCACATACCCATTAGCCACCAGGAGAAGGGGTGAATTCCTGGTCCCACTGAAGTTGGTAGGAGTTTTCTCATCCACTCCAGTATGTTTTACTCTGACTGTCTGGTTCTTCGGCTCCAAAACACACATTTTTATCTCTTGAGCAAAAAGAGAGTCCCTGCAGCTGTCGGTAGTAATAAGTCTCTTCAAGTCAGTCACCGGGGAGCAACTTCACTCATTTGTACACACAAAGCTGGTGTAATGCAGGGATGTCAAAAAGCGACCGTGGCCGGCACCTGCAGACAGGCTGAAAACGTCGATTCTCATTGACTTCGGAGCTGCAGTTCTGTATTGACTTCCAAAGAGTTTTCCCTGCATGAGAACGGTGGGGTTTAGCCTGGAAAATGCTAGAGCCAGCTAAAGGAAAGTGCTATTATAGCTGCTGATTATAGATGAGGAGTGTCTGTCGGGATCTCCCTTCCTTCCCTCTCCAGCCCAGAGGAGTTGCTTGAACTGGAAAGCAACCAGCATGTGGAGTATGACATGGGTTTAAACTTCAAGTGTCTTTTAAAGGTGGCCAGTTGTAACACTTCGTAGAGAGATGCCACAAGATTTGTTCTTTTCTTTTTTTTTTAAAAAAAGGTGAATTTTATTTTTCTTGGAACAATTGAGTATGGTGGCTTTTAAAGGAAATTAAGCCCAATTTTTTTTCTGCATTTTTGAATGATAACTAAACTAATGTTGCTGGCAGTGAGAGGGCTGCTACTGAGTCAAAGGACAGCAAAGGTTCCTGTGCTTGCCAGCAAAGCTCCCCCTGGACTGAGTCTGGTGTGGCAAAGAGTTCCATATGGTCCCATATATCTGTGTGTGTGTGTGTGTGTGTGTGTGTGTGTGTGTGTGTGTGTGTATAGAGAGAGATATATATTCTCACGTGTGTGTATATACCCATATGTAGACAGGAGTTTTTAAAAACAAAAAACTAAAATCAAGGAAATAAACCACTTACCAGATCCTAAAGGGCTCCTGTCATTCAAAAATATTTTTATTTTGAAATATTTATGCTATTTAAAAAAATATTTCCTATGAGGTCAAGATTCAGAAGTATTGTCTCAATAGATTGCGTATTTTTTAGGAGTGTGGAGGGGTTGGAGGGCAAGGTTAAGTTATCAGAAATATCAACAACAGGCTATGTGAGTATCATGGCAAGTATCTGAAGACTGGATTGAATTTTATGCTGGGTTCATGGTTTGGTAAAGGGTTTTCGCCAGTGCTGTGCTGAAAACCTCTCCCTCTGCCCGTGTTTTGAATGTGGGACAGAAAGGGCTCTTCGAGCATTTCTTGTCAACAGGGATGAATTCTGGTCTGAGAACAGGGAATATTTTCTAGCACATGATGTAAAAGGGAAGGGGAGATTAGTTTACTAGCTTTGTGCACTTTGGCCCTTTTACACATACTAATTAAAGTGGTTTGATGGTAGTTTGAGGATAGTATTAGGATCATCTGTTAGTCAGACTTCAAGTTAATTAACCAGCCAACCCGCTCACACTGGAAGGGGCTCGTGTATGATTATGAGTCACCCACTTGGGTAACTGATATTTGTTTATTTTTAGGCAGACTACAAGGCACCCAGACACTATGGCAATGGGTTCCAGATCAGTACTTTAAATATATGAAATATACTGGTGATTTGGACCTTGCAGATGAGAGAAGTGCCTGCTTGCTCACAACCTCTCCCTTTGTAGATGATGAGGTCAGGCTCATCACATGAAGACAAATTCCTTATCCTAAGTATAGTTAAGGCTCATTCCTGAAATATACAGAAAGCATTATTTTGGGATGGATCTGTATGTGCTTTTGCAGCCCTTGATTGGCCCTGTATTCCTAAGTGAAAAAGTTGGTCTTGTCCATGTAAGAATATAAATATGCATGGCACTACATTAATAGCTTTCAAATATGTTTTGTGCCTTTGTCCTTTGCTCTTGAAGCATGGTGCTGGGTCCATGAAAGCATGAGAGCTTGGCAAAAGCGAGGTACAGAAAGCACAGTGGAATTTGGGAACAGAGGTGGGGGTCTTTGGGACTGTTGAAACAGGCTGCCTGTCTTCGCAGGTGATTGCACTATATAATCCCTTTAATGAATTCATCAAGCTCCGTTTCATACTGAATTAAGCTCCTGCCCTTTGCTGCCCCAGCGCCACGCTTCTCGCTGCCACCATAAACGCATTCATGGCCAGCTCAGAGCCGTTTGTTCTTGTGCCAATGCTGACTTTTCTTCAGTAGCTTTTTTTATAGGGCATGTCCCAGTCTGTTCCGTCAGGAGCAGGAGGAAAATTTTTCTTGTCCACCTTTCTGTATGGGGAATTTGGAAACAGGAGGAGGGCTTTGTCTAACTGGGAGTCTTCCAGGGGCCAGTGCCTCCTCTTCAAGCGGAGTAAGTACTTTTCTCCGTTTCCCCTTCCTGTCCTCAGTTTTTACCTCCTCCATCCTTTCCTCTATCACACGTTTCTCCCACCAGCCTCCTGTTTTGCTTCCTGTGGCACCTGGCGCATGCACTCCCTGTCACGTCTGTCCCCATTTTGCTCCCTTTCCTCTCCGCCATCCCTTTGATGCCCCGGCCTCCCGCAGACCGGCTCCTTCACCCGTGGTGGTTCGGGTTCCCCTTCCAGCTCAGGTCGGGCTCCCTCGCCTCCCGGCCAGGCACTGCTCCGTCAAGGGCCAGGCACAGCTTTACAGTGGTGGCTGAGGACTTCTAGTGCTGGTAGCTCAGGCCGGTGCTCAACCCTCAACAGGGGCGAGATGTCACCCATCACGGCTCTTCAACTCTGTTGCAGTGAAACCATGGTGCTCGGGGTCCTTGGCTCACCCCTTCCTACTCGTTTCTCTCTTCAGGGTGTCCCCTGGCGCTGTCATGCTGCATCTCCCATGGGTGGCCTCAAGCCTTTGCGGAGGGACCAGTGTCCACGTGCCTTTCCAGCTCAGCCATGAACCTTTGCTGTGGGGGGGTCAATGAGGAGCGCCTGGGAGAGGGGGCTGAGAGACGAACCCCGCCGCCCCCCGGGGTAAGGCAGCCGCCCGTCTGCTCCATGTGGAAGGGCAGCAGCGGAGAGAAAAGTGACACTGTCTCCATTGCTTGTTATTTGCTTTTGGTCTGGGGGAAAGTATGGGGTAGGGGGGCATAAAATGTCACCGATTCCCCTGCAGAAGTGACTTTGGACCGTGGAGGGTGACGGGAAGAGAGAAAGCCGTAGTGAAATGCAGTCCTGGTAACTTGTTCGTATTGCTGGATGCCTTGAGTCCCACACATTTATCTGTGACTGTGAGATATGGAGCGTTACTTAAATTGTGTAAATAATCATTTATTCATTCTTACTCTATGGCCTGGTACACAGAAAAAAATATGCTTGGAATAAGGTATCTTTCTGGAAAAGTGTCATTTTTATAAGAATTGCATTAAGCGAAGAGTTCACTTAATTTAAAATTCCCCTTTTGTGGATTTATGTCTTAATATTGCAATTTTAACATTGTTTTTGTTTAGTGTATTTTGTGTAAGCAGTCACTTAATTTGCAATGACTTTATTTTATTATTACAAAGCTGATTTCTGTGTTTTCTGGTGTTTGTTTTAGCATTGTAACTACATAAACACAGTCTTCCCTTTGATTTCCAAATGGAAACCTCTGCATTTTCATTTTCCTGAAATGAGATCTTTTAAGATTTTTCCTTGAAATTGTTTTGCTGTATACATTTCATGTTTGGTCACTTCTACAATGAAATTTGATGAGCTTTCCTTACAATAGTTTCCAGTGCAATAGTACTGCAGCATGAGTCCTATGATTTTGGTAAATGCAACAAGAAGACTTTTACATGAACTCTTTCTATATTGTGGTTAGTTAGGATTTGGAAAAGAATTTTTGACAATTATGGTGAAATTAAAGAGAGGTCCTTTGTGCATGAGTTCAGACTGAGACAACTTCTCACAGCAGTTTCATCCCAGTTGTCGGTGGTGGGGGAATCACATTAAGGAGGTTTAGCACTGGGTGATTGGAAAGGGATTTTCTGCAAGCCATGGAGGCCTGGCAACAGCAGCGTGATGGGGAAGTTTTTCTGCATGCCTTCTGGCTCTTGGCTCAAGCCAATGGCACAGATCTCACGCTATTGCAAACACTCAATTAAATCACCACTGTATTTTATAAACAATTTAAAAATATCAGACGTAGCAAAACAAACATGGAGATGACAGAATCAGTTTTGGTTTTAGAGGTGGCGGAGAACAGAACATCCTTTTCTTGGAAACACTACACTTCCAGCAGGAAAGCTGCTCCTTTGCAGCGTGTGTCATCTTCTCCAGAAATTGTTTGCAAAGTCTCAGGCAACACTGGCCCATGGAAACCCATGTGCCAATGTTTGTAGGAGCATGGGCTCCCCACCTCTCCCGGGGATGTTTGTTCTATCTGTCACCTAAATAAAAATCACTCTTGCAATTCTTGCATATGAGGGCTAAAAATTTTGGTATGAACTTAGGAAATAAATAATTTGGATAGAGAAAAAGAAGTGCTTTTACAGACCTAGAAGCAGCTGTCCATTTTGAAAAGCAGTGGTAAAAATCATGCCTGGGCTTTGTCTTGAAATCTGTTATTTTAAGCTGATGGCCAGGAAGTAGGTAGCTGCCATGCTTTCCACCTAGGCAACTGCAGCTAAGGGCTGGGTTTGGCTCACTGATGTGTGAGAAAGGAAGACCAACCTCCCACTTCAGGTCTCAGGTTGTGTTGATGCTTGAGTAGTTTGAAAACATACTAATGACCCCTTATTTAATAAAGGAACAGACCGAACCTCACTTGAACATCCCAAATACAGCACAGTATTAATTAATTTCTCCAAAGTAACCTTCCAAAGTTAAGCTGCATATGAGTCCTCCTTTGTGTCAGTGTCCTAATGTACTTGAAGTTCTCAAAGAGTTACCTGATTTTTGTCTCTTTTGGCTGACAGATGCATTTCTGAGCAAGCTTGGAGGCTTTCATGCAGGTTGCCCGGTTGCCCACATTTCATGCTCATCTATCGGGTCTTGAGAACCCACTGTGCTGCCGTCTGCCCCCATTTGTTGATGTTGCTGGCAGATATGCTGGTGCAAGGTGAGAAACTTACAGCTGAGATCCTGAGGGTTCATTTAGCATGCAGCATAGATGCAGCAGCTCTGGAAAGCTGCCTTAACTTGAATGAGTGCTGTATCCCCATCGGGTGTTGCAATGGCAGAGAAATTACAGGATGCCTCACTGTCTTTGTTTTTGCTCCTTATTCTTTCTATATCTGGCTCTAGCAGCCCTCTTTGGGGTACAGATTTTCTCTGCTGGAGTCATCCTCCCAGAAGGCTTTACAGTCCTCTCACCCTGGCTTAACAGCTAAATGTCTTGCAGTCTGGGAGCGTCCTGAGGTTTTTACATCTGTAAGGCAGAGCTGATCCTCCTGCATGGACTAGATAACCAGCTGGATTAGATGACCTCTCAAGGGACCTTCAAACCCTTTCTTCTGTCATCACACCCCTCAAAGAGATCGTCCAAGTGCCGGGAATGGGACTAAGGGCTGCCTGAGGGGTCGGAAGCAAAGAGACATAAAATGGGTATTTCCACAGAAGGGCAAGAAATGACCCTGAGGACTAAAATAGACTGGTGTCCTTCTGTGCGTCTTTGCAGTTAAACTCCCAGTATCACACATGTCGTCTCTGGGGGCTTGGGAAGAATCTAGAGGGACCAATACTCTTTAGCCTCTAGATAACACTCATTTAATTCTTGGGCTCTATACCTTAAAAAATTTGCATTGAAAATATCTATTAAGATTAGGTTCTCTTTCAGTAATGATTTATTTTTGTCAAGGACTACTGGTTTCATTCTTGGGCTGGTGTGCTCAGCTTTAACAGTCCTTCAGCTTCCAAAGTTTCTCTTGAAACAATGCCCAGGTTATTTAAAAAAATGATGGTCCCAAAGCAAAAGCAAAGAGCAAACCAATTCAGCTTATGAAAGTTTACAGGGAATGGGGGCAAATATCTGTTTAGCTCTGTTTCAGTTTTGTTGGCATAAAGTTAAGATGTATAAAATGTCCTGGAGTTTAAGATGTCAGTCCTTCAGGTGACTTCATGCAGGTGGGTCACTGCGTGATGTGGAAAGCCTGTCCGGCTTCCTTTGTTCCTATCCCCTCTCCCCCGCCAGACCCAGCAGCACTCTCAGCTGTCAGCTCCCTTGCCTGAACCCTGGGCCCAGGTCTGAATGGGATCCTCCTGCCAAGCCGGGGAGGTGTTTTTATCCTCCTTCCTTCACAGGGAAGTAAAGGGAACTGCAGCAAGAGAAGAAGAAAAATCAAATCTCTTCACTGGGGCCTGGGCAAATAGTTGACTCTCTTGAGTCTCCAAGTTATTTTTGTTTAATAAAACGCAGCAGAGGAGGCTTTCTCAGGAGACTCTCTTTGCTTCACTGTGTACTTCGGGGTCAATATTTTAACAACTTGTTTTTCCTCGCATTTGTACTTTTACAGTAAGTGTTTCTGCTGGCACGGCTCAGGTGGGACTGGCCCCATTCAAATGCAGGTAGAGAGGAATAAACAGCTGGGACCCTCAGCCTGTCACACTGCGATAGAACGAACAAAATGCCACAAACATACGCACCAGGCACGGGCGGTGGGAGCTTTCTCAGGTGTCGCTACAGCCGATGTGCAGAGAGAGCACATGGGCAGCAAGGGGCAGATCTGTACACGAGTAAGTGGAAAACCATGATCCTGAAAATCCCTCTGTAGCTAAAACCTAACTCAAAGAAGCACCTTGGCTTTTGAAATGAAAACTCACTGGAGAGCTGAAGTTTGTGTGCGTGTGTGGAGGCACCCTAGTCCTAAAGCCAAAAGCGTGTTGCTAAGACTGTGCCCACGCATCTCCCCACAGGGACGCCAGACGACAGGATCTAACCCACCTCCAACGTATCCGTAGCTGAGTTCTCTTGCAAATCAAGGTGAGGAGACCCCCTCGTTCTGCAACGTCTCTCCCATCCTCCCTTGTGCTGGCCCAAGGCTCTGCTCCAGCACAGCCACAACAGCCTTGCGAGCACCCCGTGGCTCAGACCCTCTCCAGGCGCTGGAAGGCACGGGGCTGCTGTCTCTCCTGCGTTAGTGCCTGGACCACTGTGCTGTGGGACACAAGGGAGGGTCTGCCTGCCCGCTTTCTGCGCGGGGCAGCTGGCAGGAGCAGCCCGCTTTTCTCCCTGGGGCCCTGCAATCCCTTCCCTGGTGTTTCAGGGGTAGGCGTTTGCTCATGCATCGAACACCGTGCTCATCCCTCTACTTATGGGGGAGAACAGGGGCTGGGGATGGCTGTGGTGCCAGCCAGAGCAATAAACCTGCAGGGTGCCTGCCTGAGACCCTGCGAAAGCGTGGAAGCAGGATGGGTGCAGTGCATGCTCCCTCCCAGCACCGGCCACGGGGGCTCTGCCGCAGCCCGGCCCGGCACAAGGAGAGTTTGTCCCACAGGAGGTGACCACCCTCTGGGAGCTTGCACGCCGCAGCAGATTAGAGTGGGATGGCTGAATCAGCTTCCCAGCAGTGCTGTGCCCACCCTCCACAGCATCCCTACAATGGGGACGGTTGCTGAGGATGTGCAGGAGCTCCTGAACTGCTGCAGTTGTGACAGTCCACTACATTAAATTAAAGCAGGACTGATTTTTGCTTGATAAAGCAGGGTGAAAATGTGGAAATCAACACCTTTAAGGTATTTGGAGTTACACAGGGTTGAACTCAGTCCCTCACACAAGATCTTTTAAAAAATAAAGGTAATGAAAGTATTAAAAATACACAGAATTGATTGGAGCAAAAGGCCTGTTGTCCCAGGCTCAGGGTTCTGCTAAATTCACAAGGCAAATTAGAAAGTCATTAATAAAGGATAAAATGATGAGTGAGTGAGGTTTCTGCCCATTTGGGGTCTGCAGTGGGCACTAGGTGAGGAGGACAGATTTCTGGGGAAGTTGTTAACTGTCAGGGCTGCCCTGCCCAGGCTCTTCTCTAATCCCAGAAACCACTAAGTTACTAAGATGGGTGTCTTCTACTCGATCTCAGAAAAAATTATGTAGTCAGGGAAACCGGAGGAAAGGATCTGGCCGAAATCTTCATTTCCACCTGGTTGGGCTTCTACTTCTTATTTTCTTTCTTCCCTCTGCCTGTTTCCTCTTCTCTCCTCTGTCTGCTTGTGGCCCTATTTCAAAGTCTGCATTAGGCAGCCAAGATGATTGCATTTTGTTAGAGTACTGTGAGGGTGCTCAGAAAGGCTGAGCAGTGCCCTGAACAGCTGAATGTTGGTACAAATCATCTCAGAGGAAATGATAAGAGCGTGCGCTGTGCCCTTTCTTTCACAATGATATGGAGAGGAAGAGTCAGCACCACAACAGCCGCTGTGTTTTCTGTCTCTTCCCTCTCGCTCTCCATTCGTGTGATCTTGTCTGTTTTTCCTCTGGAGGAACAAAAGAAAACAACATCTGCTCTGGCCCATTTAAAATAACCTTTTCCCTTTTTGCCAAAATGGACAGTTGTTGTCACCTCCAGTACCTTACAAGAGCCAGTCAAAGAGTGGCTTTGCCTAACGGTAGGTCATTCTGTAAGCAGGAAAAATAATGAAGCCTTTTTCTCTGCAGATCTATGTTCCTATCACGTAAAGGGCAGTATTGACTTTTAAGTTAATTATACCCCAATCTACTGTTATCTCTGCATAAAGCATAAATGATATCATACTCTGCGACTTCCATGTTCTTCAGCCACTCTGCCTCCCTCGCCTCCCCACGGCTGCTCCACTGCCTTCAGCTGGCTGGCTTTCCTTCTACTTTCCATCTTCCCTGCACATTACAGCTTCTGTGTTTTTCTGCTGTTCCAGGTTTCTCTTGAGATCATCTTGTCATTTCCTCCTCCTTTTTAACCCATCTCTTCCCCTGACGTGACCGTTCTTCTCTTTGCAGGGCTGTGCAAGCTGCTGTTGTAACTGTAAATAACAGGAGGGCTGTGGTCAAGCAGTAACAACTCCCAGGACACGGGGAGCACCAGGGGAAGTGGGGCGATACCTCACCCCACTCCCCCCCCCCACCGGTGATCTCTCAAGGTCTCTCACATCCCCATTAACCACAACAGACCCTCCAGAACTAGCCGTGCTCCAGAGATGGGACCCATCAACGGTCCTTCTCCACTGTTGACCATTTACCCACTGGCCGTAATCCAGCTAGGGAATCTCTTTTTCCTGCTATCTGCCATTGCACTGCAGGGACTACAGCTCTTTCATGCACCTCTTGATAGCACAGGGTTCATCCCAGCTCTCAGCATGGGGGTGGGACAGTAGCTGTAACGTCGGTACCAGGGCCCATGCGGCACAGCAACCAAAGGAGGAAGAACTGAGCTACAGCTACTCCTCTCTGGTACTCAATCAGCCCTTTGCACTGTGCCGTGCACTTCCTCAGTGGCTGCTATCTCTTATTATACATTTTTAATTGATTAATTTTTCATCCTTATCCTAAGGTCACACGTTCATGGCAGTCATTGTCAGCACCCCGTGTTCATTTCATGTAAAGCTATATATAGACATTTCCCAGATGACATATCCCTAATGTCCAATATCCTTTTATGGCTCGTGTTAAGTCAGATTTCAGACCTTTAGACTAGGATGTGTTTAGTCCTTGTCTGGACCATAAGCCACGCTGCTCAGGAGAAGCTTGTCGGTGCCACCGGCGTGACTGCAGTTACGCAGCTACATGAATTTTCCATTTTTTTTCACTTTTTTTTTTTGTCATTGCATTAGCCTGCCCTCTTCCCTTTACTGCCTGTCCTCGGCGTACTATCTGAGTGTGGCCGGGAGGGCTCCTGTGTCTGGCCTTTACCACAATGGCACTGCAGTGGCTGTTGCATATAGCGTGAGTTGAGGCACCGCGTGTACTCACCAAAGCACTATGCTTCCCCTTTCTTTTCCCTTACAACATTCCTCCCCTCCTAGGAGCCAAGTGATATTCTAGAAATTGGGTGACACGAGCAAAATCATCCGAGGTCAACTTGGGAAGGTCCAAACCATGCTCTCTGCTTCCTGGCCACTGGGTTTTATAAATCACATAAGAATTTAATTAACTGCGAAGAACTTTACTTTCTGTATTAAATTCTATTGAGATTGGTTAATGGGGGAAAGAAGGTGCGGGGGGAGAGATGTGCATTGCCCAGCTGATCTCATAAGCCTTATTTCTTTAGGAAATTGGGATAAAATGGGAAAGGGAATAAGGGTGTTAAAAATAACAGCCTTACTTGATCCTTCGCATATCCGATGCTTTTAATATTTTCTCTCTTTTTCAATATGTTAAGGAGGATATGCAGGGCTGAGATGCTCTGTCTGAAGCCTCGGACTTCATTTACCAAGTTGAAGTTGAGTTAGCACCTCCGAGCCTCTGGAGCTGTGTCTTGCATCAGAAACAGCACAGCTCATTATCATCCCTGAACTCTGCTCCTATCAGTTGCTGTGCTAGGTGATGCTAGGTGACACATGGAGGAAAACAGGTTCTCTTCCAGAATATGTGAAAAGGTAGGTTTGACATAAGATTAAATCAATAAGAGGAAGATTGATGAGCATTCATTACCTGTAGTTATTGAGAAGACTGTTTTAAGAGAAGGGAAAGTTTACCTTAGGACATTTGTTCCCCTCCTTTTTGTTGTACAGCTGCTTGTCAGTCAGCTCTTTGGCTGCCACAGTTGGGACTGTGTGCTTCAAGGTGAACTGTTGCTTATTTCAGTTTGCCTTAAAATGTTGCTTGGCACACCAAGGTAGTTCAGGAGATGATTGATGAGCAATGAGACAAGCACGCAGCAGGGACAGGCTGGACAGCTGGGATGACTTCAGCCACAGTCCAGAGCTGATCCTATCATTTAAAGGGCAGGATTGGGTCAAAAGGAAAAAGGATGCTAAGGGAGAAACGATGAATAAGGGAGAGACAGTTTCAAAGGCTAGGAGACAGGCTGTGATACGGTAGTCACCATAGTGATGACGAGGGAGGGAGGCAGAAGACAGGGCAAAAACAAAGTCAGTCAATAGTAAAAACATTCAAGGTTCAAAAAGCAGCCTGCTGGCTTTGTGCATGTCTGGGGATCCTGAAGACTGGGCAGGCACCGGCTGGCACCTCCATGCCCTTCTGCTGCTATTAGTTTTATTTTGCTAAAGGTACATTTCAAGTTCTTATTTTGACCATCACAGTAACAGTGACGACAATGTTTTAGCTAAAGGATATTCTCTTTCAATACAAGTGACTCTTTGCTAAACTTGACTGTCTTTTACTAGTGCCTTTGAATTGTTAGTGCATTTATTTGCTGTGAAGGAAGGATTGCCCTACTGATGGGGTAATCAGAATACAGCTACACCAGCCACAGCAGGATCTGCAGATCTGTGGTAGACCCCTTGGTCCTCCAGTGCATGGAGAAGGGATGGTAACATCAGCAGGGGCTCCACAAAAGCCACTATGCTGAAATGCCAGTTATCAAAAATAGTCCAAAGGAGACACTGAAAAGAAGAGACAGCCTTGGATATACACTACAACTTTAGAAGAGACTGCAGCAATTTAAGACATGATCATCCTTTTAGTTGTTTGAGTTTGTTGCATCTCTGCCCGAGGTTACCATTGTCACAGCAGAACGGTTCACCTGAGTGCTCTTCATCTGCTCCAGTGCAATGTCTGACCAGTTAGTTCTTGCACTGGAGCAGATGAGTTATGTCACAAGCAACTCTGCCAGCCCTGTTAAGGGAAAGCAAAAGTTTTCAGCCCAGGAGTTGTAGCTGAAGGACAAGGAGCTAATTCCTTACGCTGCCACAGTTACATTTGCAAGAGGCCATCTGACCAAAGCTTTAAATCCGTCCCTTCCCATGGCATGGACATCTTACTGCACACCACCAGGCAGTGCCTTTCTCCTTTCAAAATTCAAACTGGGGCCAGATGCCTGAAACTTTGCCTTATTGTGTTAGTCTGTTTGTTGTTGTTTTTGTTGTTTCTGTGTCAGCTGCTGGAGATGACACAAGAGGGGTTAGAGCATTTGACAAGAAAGAGATCTATTCACCTCCTGTCTATCAGCAGAGCATCCAGGCATAGCTGGAACTATGCTGGAAGAGAAGACCCTGCAGACCTTTTGAAGCTTTTTCTCTAATTAGAGATTCTTGAGGGAGGAGAAGCAGGGAGAATAACTCTGTTCCAGATATTACAGCACCTATCCCTAAGTCTCATAATCCCAGGACATCCCTAATAATTTAGCTAGTCATGCCTAGTCTTGTTCTGTCTTTGTCCCCTCAAAACTTTATTCCAGACAGCAATGTTTCTCTGAACTGTGGGAAAAGAGACATATAAGCTTAAGAGACAAAATCCTTAATGCTTCATAGTAAAATCGTGGTTTTTTTTCTTTCTTTCTTCAGAAATCAAGTGAATTTTAGTTTTCCTTTCAATGAGGAAAGGCCTTTGACTATGCCATGAGAAGTTTAGGGGTTTTGTGATTTTTGCCAGATTTTTAAGGGTGTAGGATGGACTGAATCTCTGGATTTACTTCACATTCAGTAAATATCCTCACCAGACTACTCCTCCCATTCCATTTGGGTTGCAAAACCAAGTCTAACCTTGCAGGAAAGAGGGTGTCAAGCCTAATTAGCCCCTTCCTTGGATCTCTTAAGCAGGCTGGACCACATATTAAAGTTCTTGATTCTTGGACCCTGCAGTTCTAGACAGCTTTCAGGTTTCCTGGGCCCTCCTACAACCATTTAAAAATGTGCATGTTCTGTGAACTGTACTGCATGATGAACTACTGAAATTGTGAACCTGAATTACAGACAAAACATCCTGGCCCTTACTTCTGCATGTATTTTTATAGTATTTCAATACTTTGTGTTATATGGCCCTCGTAGTGTTCAAGCACCAACAAGAGCTCAGATTACAGCATGGCAGTCTTCAATAACCTGCCTTTGGGGTTTTTTTTGGCAAAGGCTTCACAATGGTACCCTGGTGTGGGGCACAGGCCTAGAGGTGAGAGGGATAGAAAGGAAAAGGGAAATTGCATAAGCAATAGGGAGGAGAAACAGGAATTAACGTGATTAAAAGATGGCTGGTCCTTGGTGTAAAGGCATTGACAGTGTAGAAAGAGAACAGTACTTGGATGGAAAATCCAGAGATGGAGGTTATAGTGAGGCCATCAGAGAGACTGGGATGAGGATGAGATCCCTGAGCAATGGAGAGTGAAGTTAAAATGGGAAAAGTGAACAGCATGAGAGGAAGCAGGGATGTGGAAAAGACTGAGATGCAGAAAGGTCCATTTTAGGGGAACGCCCACCAAGATGTGCGATATCCCCTGTCAGTGCATGGAAAGGCATTCAGGCTGCTAAGCCTCCCTGTTCTGCTGTCTATAGATAGCAGTGAAGCTGTGATGGCAGGAGAGGTGCTCTCCCCTCCAGAGTGCACGGCATTGTAGAACTGTGAGCAGATACTCCATTAGGTCAAGCAGTAGAAGTCTGTGGAGTGGATCTAAAGAGCCTCCTCTTTCCAATCATGAGAATATGAATGATTCCAGATGACAGAGTAAAAAAAAAGTCTTCACTCTCCTTTCCCTTGCCTCAAACTAGAAATCTACATGTACAATTGACAATGAGGTTGAAGTTCAGGTGATTCAGAAATTCAGATGACTCAGAAAAATGACAGAATAAAGACTGCATTATGATGCAGTCCTTAGTGGGATACTATTTTTTCCAAAGGACTTGAATTTCTTCAGTACACAAGATGGACAGAGGATCCCTTAGTCATCCTGTTTTATCTGCAGTATTTAATGTGTGGCCCCCTACATATTTCATTGTGTGTCATTCAGGCTTGTTTTAAAAGCCATCTGTTTCCTCCTAAGTAAGGATGCCATATATTTGTTTTTCTCTGGTACATCCTTCTTTTCTGCCCTTTGAGTCCCATCTGGATGATTCTTTTAGGCGATAAACAGGATTTTAAAAGAGAGTTTGATGGATAGGTGCTCTTGACTTTGGAGGATTTGAGAGTTACCATGTAAGACCTCTATTCCTCTTACTTTTTGTCAGTGATATGGTAGCTCAAGTCCTAAAATTTTCTCTAGTGCTCATCACTGCTATTCTTGAGGGCTTCACAAACACTCAATTCATCTTCATATCAGCCTGGCGAGGGTTTCATTTTGGTCTGTTATTTTGGGGAAAAGTTAGGTGGGGTTTTAGATATAAATTTCATTATCCGTCTTTCAACTTTGATTATAGGGTGCATCTGTCCAAGCAAAGACCTTGCCAACAGCATGCTAGTAGCACAATGGATAACACCCTCTGGTTATAGATCAGAAGACTGCAAGTGTGACTCCTGGATCGTTTCTATTTTGCAGGCCACATGCTTTTCCCTTCTCATTCAAGGTGTTTGAAGCATAGCATGGTAAACTCGCTTTGCCATCTTGAATGCCTTACTAGCTGAGTGTGCAAATACCCCATTTTCACCCACTTTCTATAGGACTTGGTTTGTGTAGCTCCAAGTACGTCTTTAAGGTTAAAGTGAAATAGAGATCTGGAAGGCAGGAATCTCTCTTGCTGCACGCTTCACATCTAAACCCCAACAGAATGACCCATTACTCGGAGACGTAGCGCATCCTATGGAAAAAAAGTGATCGCATCATTAAAGGCTTCAGAATTAATATTAAGAAGCAGGGCAGAAGCGATATCAGTCAAACTGAAGTTG
The DNA here is from genome assembly GCF_964188355.1 of Buteo buteo. NCBI lineage: Eukaryota > Metazoa > Chordata > Aves > Accipitriformes > Accipitridae > Buteo > Buteo buteo. The sequence continues at coordinate 12,627,512 of NC_134176.1, read as the reverse complement.
CACACACAGGCTTAATTTTAGTGCTTCCTCAATTCCCCCATCACATTGTTCTTACTAGATCTTGATACAAATGCTGGAACTAGAAATGGAATGACAAGTATGCTTAGCTGAGCTGATATCAGTTCACTGCAAAATATATTAGCTGTGACCAATAAAGTCAGATTATTTCACTGGATTTACTCTGGGTTTATCCTAGTGTAACCCGGAACAGACTGTGGCCCAGTGGGATGGGAAAAGTTACACTTTAAAGAAATAAATCTCACCTATTTCAAGTTTTATTAGCTTCTGTTTCTGTTGTGCCTTTCAATTTTTATATTTGTCATATACTGGGGCTTGGCTGGATGAAAGCTTTAGTCTTCATTGTGTTACAGAGTTTTTCTAAAGAGTAGATGATGTTTTTAAAAAGCCAAGAATAGACAATACGTGTAATTGTTGATAGTGAACTTACTCTTGGCTCAATTTAGCCTTTAGCGTGACAAAGAATTTTATCCAAGAGCATAGTGAATCTATATGGTATTGCCAAATTGAATAATTTAAAAATCATGAGTCAGATCTTTAAAAAAAAATATTATGACATGGACTTCTAATTATAATGTTTGGGAGTGAATATATGTTCAACTCATTTTGCTTTGCCTTCTGATTCCTGAGCCTTTGCAGTGTGCTCAGGTTATATTTTTAAGCTTTCTATCTACAACCATGAGAGCAAGAAAATTACTGCCTTTTTGTTTAAATGAAAGAAAAATGAGAGTTTCTCACATAATCACATTACTCCCAGAGCTGGTACTTTGAGGAAAAAGCCTCAAATATCACAAAACTTAGGATAAAAATTGTGAGAATTGGCAATTTGTAGCTCCTCAAAGGTGCCTGAGTTTTAGATATGCCCTTCTTACAAATAAAGAACTTCCTGAAGTATATAAAAAATGCAAAGCTATACTTCAGCGGCAATACCATTAGAAATAACTTCTCCTTTTCCAGGGAAAGATGCAGATTGCCACCTTCTCTCCACAACCACTGAAATGGGAGGCCCAGCTACAGAAAAAAAAGTTCTGATCTTAGCTGAGTCAACAATCTGTTACCACAGTATGGATTGGGAATAACTCCAGGAAAGTTAGTGCAAATACCACAGCTTTCCACTTTGGATCTAAGATCAGAATGTTTCCTGATACCTCGGGGAAACTGGAGGAGGGAGGGACACTGGTTTTTGGTTTTATGACTGTCTATTATCTCAAACAGCCCAGGAAAGGTTTGGGGCCTCCTTCTGCTCTGGATTACGTTGGTTTAATTCTGCAGCAATTGCATAAAGACAAATTATCATACCCCAGATAAGACTGAGGCCAAAGAAGAATTTAGCTTTTTGCAACTTTTAGTTCAGTACAAAGATGACATTAGATTTTGTGCATTTTAACTCACATCTGTCTGCGACAGGGGAGCATTTAATTCAGGACGTGGAAGCACTTTTCTCAATGGCTAGAGCAGACACTGAAGACTGAACTCAGGAAAGTGGTACAGGATCTGATATGGGCTCTTATCTCTCTGGGATATAATCTAGGAAGAATGAAAAAGTGAAGAACCTGGAAACCGCTGTGGCATGACCTCGTGAATGGAGAAGTCCCATTGTCCCACCTCCCTAGGGATCCTCAGAATTCAGCTATTCCATCTGAGGCTGGACGTGGCAGCCTCTTGTCCTCAAACCCAGTGACAACATTTGTCTGCTATTATTAAAGTGGGAGGGTTGCACTCAGAATGTTCTGGGGCTGCTTTGGCTACATCTGCTAATATTACAAGAGTGCCTGGGCCTGCCTGCAGTTTGACAACAGGTTCTGATCTATTATTATCTGTTTTTATGAACAAATACATGCACATCTCTTTTTGCTTTGCAAAGAGTCCTTGCTTTCCACACTGGCAGCAGATTACTGGGTGTGTCCTGTAAGATGACCAGATGATCTCTCCATACATCTGCTGCTGCTCCAGGGGTTCTTTACTCTTCTTTCCCCTTTGCAGTCTAAGCATCTCTCCTGAGTTTCAAGGGACCTTTTTTTTTTGTCATGAGGGCAGCTACAGCGAAGTGTTACCACCTTTTGCCCCTTTTTCTGTAGGGAGATGCCTAGGACTGATACACCATCCCATGGCTACAGCAGATGACCACTGCTGGCAGCAGTAGCTCACTCATTTCGTGTGGAAAACCTTCAAGCCAGTTTTGTGAGGCACGCTCCTTTCCAATCATCTGAAGGCTCTAAAGGAATTTTTCTAATACTTCTAGCTCTGACTTTTGCAGGGCCTGAGCTAATATTTCACCACTTTCACAACAGGTCTTTCAGCATCTGGAAGAGCAGGAGGGGCTTTTCTCCAGCGGGTATGGCTCTTGTGTGGGTTGGTGCCAACAGAACTTGTCTGTAATCCCCCCAATATCAAAACAGCAGCCTCTACAGTGGAATAGTTGAAGACCCAATGTCCAACAGGTCTGTTTGTTTGACTTCTTCTTGCTGCTTGGGCCTTGGTGTGGGTCTGCACCAGAAGTCTGAATAGTCCTGCACGATTAAGAAACTCAAGGTAGTTACCCTACCAGGGTAGCTCTCTTCCAGGTGCCGTACATGAAAGATCCACAGCTCATTACAACTGTCTGGCAGCTGACTGGCACTGGCCTTCCTCACACTGGGAGGCCTCCTCCTTCCTCATCCCTGCACTAGCAGTTCTGCCATCCTACATCTCTCAGGTTCATTGGAAATCTTACTCTGGATAGCCAGCTTGCCTTTTTCCTTCTCAGCTTTTCTCCCCAGTCTATGTGCTCTTGAGTCATTACTCCTTTATGCTAATCATTGGAGCTGAGTTCTTTCTAGCTCTCTTTAATTACTGTCTAGCTTATATATAAACCCCTCATACTGTAATCATGGAGATAGTAAAGATTATGCAAATGCTGATTAGGGTGTAATGTGGCTTGCAGAGCATTCATCATAACTGGTGAGAGGGGAGAAGAAGGGAAGCTTGATTCTTAGGGGCTAGGCTGAAGCTGTCCTAAGAGCATTTAGATTTTACTTTTTTTACTTGAAAACTGAACACATTTGATACAGAGAATACCGAAACTCAGCAAGGAATATATCTGAATATAATCATGCTTCCCTGAAGATACATTTAAACTAGATACCTGTTCTTGGGTCTCACCTATGTGATACGTGGGGGGTGCTAAGACAGTCAGTTGTTTGCATCCCAAGACAGCCACTCTCATCCTGAAACCACCTGGAGCACTTTTTGTCACTTTCTTCATATGCACAGGGCAGAAACCTCCCCAAACCCTGTGATAAAAAATTATAGGCGAAAGTGAAATTATTCTAAATATGAGTCAGTGAATATACTGATCTTCTTTCCTCCCCTAACTCTGAAGACTCAGGTGGATAAGTAGAATCCAGCTAAGAGAGATCTTCAGACAAACAGCTGGGTAATTATTTTTTCTTTGGAGTTACCTTATTTTATGTATACTATCATGAGGCAGAATGAATGGTACCTGGGAAACTGTAAATCTGAATTACCAATTACTATACAAGGTGAGAAAATTGCTAAGAATAGTGGAAAAAACTGTTGAGTAACAAGAGGCAGACCAACAAGGTACTACAGGCTTTATGGTAAAAGCCAGAGACAGAAGGACATCATACCATCACACAGGTGTGCATATGTCTTAGAACCAACACCTGCGGATCTACTAAAGGGCTGCATATATGTTAAGACAAAGGCTGGTGGGGAACTGTTAACGCCATGAAGGAAGTCCCCAAACTGTGTCTGTAAGAACTAGATCCAGAACGGAACATCCTTCAGTAGCACAACAGTATCTCTGTCATACACGCAGGGCAGGATCCATGCAATTTAACAAAGGGAATCAGGGTTAGCTTTATCAGCTGTAGCTCCCAAGGGAACAGTGTTGACAAGAGAAGTGTTGTTTTCCTCTAGGCTTCTAGAACAACGATTCTTTAGATGATGATTGCTCCTGACTGGATTCTCTCCAGGAATTTGCTGGCATTACAGCGTAGCAAACACAGAGGTTCCATCTCGTGGTAATCTCTTTGGTACTGGAGCCTGGTAGGTCCGCCTGGGTCAGGCTGCGTATGAAGTCAGGAACAAATATTTCAGGGTCTGGAGATGCATCTTTTGCAGACAGTTTACTTATAGCAAAAGAACACCCAGAGGCTCAGACAACCTTCATGAATACTCTGAAATCTTGCTTTAGAACTTGCTAGAGCAGTGTCAATAGAAGTGGGGTAAAAAAGCCTCTCAGCTGGCACAGCTGGAAACAAATCTGTTCTGATGCTCTGATGGCACTGGAGGTAAGGCACACAGCTAAGCTGGAAGCCAGGAAAGTGATGAGACTCAATGACCACCTCTCAGTCATCTCAAATGCTCAAATTGTTCCTAAGCCTGATTCTCACAGGTTGGTTTGTGTTCCCATGACTACATGCAGAAAAGGTGAAAGTAAAAATAGTTACGTCACCCTGAAGAAACAGCTATTATTGATTACTGTGAGGAGCCAATAACAATTTCTACAATAATGAACAATTCTCAGCACTGAAAGTATACTCATCTGGTCTTTCTGCCAATATTAGGTAAGGCTTTTTCCTCTTATATGATTAGATTCTGAGATTCTTGATGAAGAAAAGATCCTAAGGATATTTTCAGAAATAGATGTATCATCCAGAAAATGAGGGCATCTGGATAAATCAATACAGCTGTTATATTCATGTCAGCCTTTTATTTTGCCAGGTATTCAACAGAATCCTTGCAGTTGTTAGTTACAAACTAGTATAATAACTGATGTTTTATGTCTGGGGAAAACTTTTGGACCAAATCCTTGTTCCTGATAAAGCTGCTTTGTGCTGCTCAAAAGGCACAAAGCAGCCCTTAAGATGCTTTTACCGGTTATATTCAGATTCAGCTGTCACAGGGAAATCTCCATATGGTAGAGAGCTGGTCTTGCTGAGTTTGCACTCTTCCCATCACAGCTCTGATTTTGCAGCCATACTGAGAGACAGACGTACAGCTGAAGCATTGCTGTGCTCTGGTAATTCCCTGCTGTGGAACCGTATCTTGTCTCTTTTTCCAGGTACAGCTTAGAGTTCACGTGAACCACTTTACCGGCCTCTTTGGAAATCCACTGACATGCACTCAAAAATTTCATTTGACTCCAAAGTCAATTTGGCACAGGCACAATGACAGTCCTGATGGTAGGGGAGCCTGGGGACCTCAATATATTTTTAATAGTCTCAACAAGAGAGTAAGAAGGCCCTAAGATTACTGAGACACAGTTGTGATATGCCATACTAATATATCTTGTCAATTGTGAAGCGGATCTATAAGCTGACGTGGGAATTACAATTAGCTTGAAAGAAAGGAAAAATGTCACATAGCATACTCATAAAGGCATATATAACTAACTTCTGGAAGACTTGGGGAATGTTTCACCTCAAATGCTTGTCATTTAGAAAGCCATCACTTTCTAGGAATTTAAAGTAGAAAATCACTGCTTGGGCAGGGGAAATCTTTTTTTCTTTAAGCAAGTGGGCTATCACATTAGACATTATTGCTTAGTAGCAGTTGAAATAAACCCCAGGGAATCTTTATCTCATGTATAGGATGCAGTAAATGGATGTGTATTCCCATGATACAGCTCCTCTTGGGCTGTGCTTCAGCAATGAAAAGGAATATAAATTTAATGATTTTATTACTCTGTTAATAAGCATCTTCAATCCAAAGCATAGGATGAGGAAGCTGCAAGTCAAGAAGCTGCCTCAGTGCCAGAAACACAGAAACTGGGTCCTGCTAAGTCTTGCTCAGATCCACAATAGGTATCAATTAGGAACGAAACATTACCACCTTCTGCAGAAACTGTGGAGAGGGCATGTACAATGCACACGAATCACAATGCTTAGAGTTAGCATTATGCACAGAAGCAGTGCCACACTGTACCTGAAACAGCAGGGCTAATAAGGATGTACTGTATCATTACTAATTACAAATGTTCAGCTGAATGACTGTTAATTGCATTAAGCAAACTCAAAGAAGAAACAATGGTTTGCTGCCCTCTCCCCCTGCCCCTCCTCAGGTTTACTTCCAGCATTAAAAATAACCTGTTGATGCCACTTTTGGGAAGATAGGACTGGAAATGATCCCTCTCTACAACTATGCAATGACCATTTTGTTTAAGAGGTCTCACAGAATACCTTTCCTGCAGCCACCACTCATGGAGGGTCACAAAACACTTTTCAGTATCAGGTAATAAACTTAAGAGCTGCAGTAAAAGACCAAACCTCTCAAGCACAATATCACAGAAGACTATAACCAGGACCCCTGCAACAAGGTATTTGCCAGATAAGATTCTGAGAAAGTGGCAGGGGGAAAAAAGGCAAAACAGTCCTTTGCAAGGCTCACCTGAGGGAAGAGGTTTTGTTGCGACCCAAATCTGGCAATCAATTCAACCGTACGCCTGTGAGCAAGACACACCACAAACCACCTGATGATTTAATGTCACCAGTGTCCTTTCTACATCCTGTTTCCGACTAATTTCCAGTGCTTCAGAAGCAGTTGAAAAAACCCTCACAAGCCAAATGCAGATGGGGTAGAGGACTAGAAGAAGCCCTGAAGCTTGGGAATGGTTGAAGTACAATGCCAAAGGTCAGCAGCTCAGTCCCCTTTAAAGCTCCCTTGGCCACACCGAAGTATCATGGGCCCAGTTTAAAATAACTTAGGTGCTTGTGCCTAGAGTACTGTGTTTCTGCTCCTGGAATGGTTAGAAAGCTTTCCAGTCTAAGTGTCCTCATGACCAATTTATAATCATACACCCTTGTGCTAGTATAATTCTTTAATTTAAATAGTTCTCCTTCCTTGATATTTACTGTTTGAATGTATTTACAGTGAATCATCATGCTGTTTTGGCTTCATTTGGCTAGTTAAGGAAGCAAAGCTTGCTTGCTTGCAGCTCCTGTTCAATGCAATCTCTGCTCCCCTGCTACCCCAGTATTCCTCTTCTGCACCTGTGGTGACCTGAGTCAATCTTCTCTGATTGTAAGTCACGAGAATGGGACATAATTTTCCAAAGAAGGGTCCTTAGTAAAGCTGTATTAATACTTCCCTCTCTCTACTAAAAATACCCTACTTTGTGCATCATAGACTCACATAAGCCTTTTCCACAGCTATTCCCACTGGCAGCTCACAGTCATTTTCTCATGGAGGAATTCACCCATATAGTAAGGTCAGATGAGTAGGCCTAAGGCTATCAGAATCACCACCTTTCTCCTTTCACTATAGAGTGTTTTAGGCACAGGGTACTACTACTAAGCTTGAACAAATCCTTGCTTTGGCAATTGTAATTTCCTTTACCAGCTTCTTTCAATATCTCTGGGTAAAAATCATCTTTGGGTTCCTCTGTCCTGTCAGCCTCACAAATTTCCTCCATTTCTCTAAGTCTGCTGTTCTGTGATTCCAAGCCTTAGACAAAGATCTACATTTCTCCCTCTTGCAGTTTAACATAAGCTCGATTAGTCCGTGATCACTCAGTTCAAGATTAGTTTCAATACTACGGCCTTCTACAAGGTCCTTGCCACTTATTAATACTAGGCCTAAAATAGCATCCTCATTCATGGACTCAGTCCTTGTTTGCTTGAGAAATCAGGTTTCTATGACACTCGAGAACATTTAAGCCCTACTATTTCCCTGTGGTATTTTCCAATCTGTTTCTGAGAAATTATAGTTTTCCATAATCACATGATATTCGCTTTTCTAGATCTTCCCCGTACCTTTTGGAGATAACTATCCCTGTCCAAGTTTGTAATGGATTACCATCCTTCTCTCGGTAGATTTTTTTTTTCTTTGCTCTCATGTAATTTTCCAATGTAATGCCCTATTATTTTATTTCTTCAAACCATTTTACTAAAATATAGTGTTACTCCATGGTCTTTGCCATTATTTCTGTTGTTCTAAGCAGCTACCCCTCCAACAACTATATTCTAAACATTACTGCTAAGCGGTGGTGTGCAGCGTGTAGCAGCACCATTGAGACACTGTTTCAGGCCCCAGTGAAAACATTGCTTATAACACGAAATTCCAAACCAGTTAAAGACAAGACATTCGTGACACATCTCGCTGTAATAACCGTATTAGAAATCTTTAAAATCTTGTAGTCATGATGTGGAAAAAGAAAAAACCACTAAAGCACTTGAAACAGTAGATATTGCTCTAGATCAATGCTTTATCCCTTTGGCTACAGACATTTTTAAATGTGGAAAAGCTTCTGACATGTTTTAGATGGTATAAGAATTTGTTTTATCTTTTTAGGGAAGAATACATTAATATAGCTGCTAGAGCTACAGGCACTGGAATCCTGTTATGTTTTTTTCCTTTTTTTTTTTTTTTTATTAGGGCAAAACAAGAAGACACATATACAACAGCAAAAAGAGTGGCAAGGGAGGATATTGCAGGTTTGTCTCTGATAGAAACTTATTTGCAGCCTCGCTGCTGGAGAAATCCAGGCTCGGTGCACAGTCCTATCAGCTGGTCCAGAGCTAAGCAATCTTGAACAAGTGATGGGAACATTTAAGACATCGGTCTTAGATTGTCTTTCTGATCGCAGGTTCACGGCATCATTTCAAAAGGCGCAGCTGTCTTGACAGCTAAACCAGCCTCTTACTGGGGACAGCAGCGAAAGGCGGGAGAGATAGAGGGGGGGAGAGAGAGAAAGCAGAGAAGTGGGATGAGGAAAAAAACAGCACACAAGGCGGGAATGAGCAGGGCGAGCCAAGCTTCGTATTTTAGGGGCTGGTGAGGACACAGCCGGAGCTGGAGATGTTTGGTTTTGCAAGGGCAGGTTGGTGTGGGCGTTACAGAGTTCCGGGGGATGAAGACCGAAGAGGGTCAGGATGGATTTCGGGACGCGGGGAGATGCTGTAAGCGGCAACTATGACGCAAAGCTTGTCCGTTCAGGATCACGCATCCAACTGTTCCTCCCTAGTGATCCCTCGATAAACAACGTCCAAAAAGGATGGTGACCTCATCCCACTGAAATTAGCCAAACACCACACATTTCTCCGTGTTCAGCGCCGCACATTCCTTACAGCTCCGGCTCTCCCGGCTCCCTGACCTACCAGCCCCACCGCTCCTCCCGCAGCTCCGAAGGCCCCTGTGCGGCAATTCCTCCAGCCGACCCCGGCCCGCGCTGCCGACGGCTCCGGCCGAGCCCCCCCCCGGCTCCGGCCGAGCCCCCCGCACCGCTTCTGCGCCAGAGCCGCCCCCCCCTCTTCCCCCAGCAGCCCGGTGAGGCGGCGGGGAGATGACAAGCCGCAGAACGCTGCCCCGCGTACAAGGGAGGCCGCCGGTACCGGCCGAGCATCTGCCCTGTGAATCACGACATGCCGCGATACCAGCGGAGCCCGCTGCAGGCATCTATTTAACCCGGTCCTACGGGGCGTCAGCGTCGCCCCCCTTCCCCCGCCGCCGGGAGAGCCCTCTGTGGAGGGGGGACGGGTGCCTCCCGCACCTCCGGGACACCGGGGAAGGGAACACACCCCCCGCCCCGCCGGCCGGTGACTCGGGGTTGCCACCCACGGTCGGGGCCACCTACGGTGGGCTGCTCCCCGCCTGCGGCCGGCCCGGGCCTCCCTGAGGCGATCGGCCTCCCCGGGGCGGGGGGGGGGGGGGGGGGGGGACCGGCTCTGGCTCGCTGCTCTTTTCCGATCTTTTCCAGACTCTTCTCCCCCTCCTCTCCCTCCCCCCGCCGCGGTGTTTCCTCCCTCCCCTTTTTCCCCGTGGCATTTTTTTTTAATTATTATTTGAAATAAAGGCTATTGTGTTCGAGGCGACCCTTTGTGCGGGGTTGCTCCCACCCCCCTCGGGGCGGAGAGGGGAAAAGCAAGCGGCTCTCCGCCGCGCCGATCCCTCCCTCCCCGGCGCCCCGCGTCCCGCCGCCATCCCCCGCGCCCTTCTCTTCCTCAGCGCTCCCGCCCTTCCCCCAGTGCCCAAACGGCCGGGCCGGCGCAGCAACGCCCGCCCTCAGGCCGAGCCCCCGCAGCGGCGGGGCGAGCCTCGGCACGGCTACCCCGGCACCACCCCCCGCCCCGAGCGGGACGCGCCGTCTCCTCGCAGCCCACCCCGCGCCTCCTTCGCCGCTTGCGGAGGGCCGGGCAGGCGCCGGGCGGGACGGGCTCCGTCTGCCGGACGGGGAGCGCGGGGGCCCCCTCACCCCGGGTCGTGCCCGCGGCGGCGGCGGCGGCGGGGGGGGGAGGGGGTAACGGCGGCATCAGGTGCAGCCGGGGCAGGCGGGCAGGGCAGGCCCGGCCCCCGGTTGCCGCCTGCGCGCTGAGCGGCTCGGCCGGGCCCGCCCCTCGGTGTGTGAGGAGGAGCCGGGAGAGCAGCGGGCTTCGCCGGGGATTTCCAGCCTGAGCGGGCGGGAGAGGAAGTGCGGGGCGGGGGGAGACGGCGCAGAGCGGCAGGGACTTTCCGTCGGGCTGGCGGTCGCCTTCGCCGGGCTCCAGCTGCCGCCCGCCGCCCCGCTCCCCTCACACGCTCGCAGGTAGGGCGTCCGCGGGGCTCGGCGCGCCCCGGGGAGCGGCGCGGTGAGGCGGCGAAGGCGGGAGGGGGGGTAGTGTAGGGGGGGGCGCTTCACCGCCGCCGTGGCGGCGGCGGCTCCCGCTCGGGGCTCCGGCACCGGCCGGGCTCGCTTGCCCACACGGGCTCCCTGGGCAGAGGGACGGGGCCGGGCGGGCGGCGAGAGCTGGGCGGGTGGGGGTGCTCCCGCGGAGCCGGCGGGGGGCAAGGTGGCGGCGCGGCGCTGATACGAGGCATCTGCTACCAGGCAGGGGCCGAGCGCGCTTCACCCGCAGCCTGTTGCCGGGACCTTGGCGGCGGCTGGTGCCCGGGGACAGATCAGCCCCCGGCGGGGGCGGCGTGGACTCTGCCTGCCCGGACGCACTCGCACTCCAGGGCTTTGCAGGTGCCCCCTTTTCACTTACTTACTCCTGCCTCCCCTCCTCCCTCCCCCCTCTCCTCTTGCCTTCTCCCCCCTCCGCCCCGCGGTGTGTGTGCGTGTGTGCGTGTCGGGGAGGGAAGGCGAGGAGAGGGGAGGCCGGCCGGCAGGCCGGAGCGGAGCCGTGCGGCAGCGGGCGGCGCGGCGGCGCTTGCGGCGTTTGATGTGTCGTTTGAATGCAGAAGCCTCGCTCCGCTCCTGGCTCCCTCCATATGCAGTGCTGGGGGCGGGCCGACGGCCTTTAAAGGGGCACTGCCGGCAGCCGCCGCGGCTGGGAGCCGAGCGCGGGGCCCCCCGCAACTTTGCGCCTCTCCCGAGGCTGCCCTCTGCGGCGGCTCCGGCTCCTCGGCTCGGCTCGGCTCTGCGCCGCCGTGGCGGTGCCTGCGCCGGCGGCCGCTCGGCTCCCGTGCGATGGGGACTTGGGCGGCCGCCGCCGCCGCCGGCGGGGAAAATCCGGTGCCGTTGGTACGGAGCTGGCCCTGATCGGTGCGGAAGGAGTTATATTTGTGTAAAGTCTGTCTGCCGACGACGGCCCTGCGCTATAAGCCCGTCTGCCTGGCGTGAGCGGAAAGAAAAGTGTTTTGTTTTCACGCCATTCATTTTAGGGGCTGATTCGCGACACCGCGTTTTAATACGTTAAATTAACTACCGTGTTGTAGGTTAGAAAAAAATAACGAGTGTTTAAAAGTTTATACTGAGTCATTCCTCTGCAGATGAACCTATGACTGACTCATAATTTGAGAACTGCAGTGGCTTGTAAAATAGGAAGGTAAGGCATTTACATCTTGATTTATTTGTATCTTGAACTGTCTAAGATATGAATTTTCTGCGGAAAAACAAGAGAAACGGTATTAATGCTGAGAGGCGTGATCTCATGTTCTACCGATCTGAGCTCGTCTGTGACGTGAAACACTGTATGTGCACCTCTGTGTGGATCTTTACCGTGCTTTAGGACGTTTTTCATCTTTTTCTATTTCTGTAGTAGTAAATTGTGGGAAGTTCCAATGATACAATTTGAAATTTGCAGTCTCCTTGGGTCGGTGACTTCTCTAGCTTGTTGAGACCTAACCGAGCCTTGTATATTGTAATTCGTGCTTTTTTTATTTCTTCGGTGGAACTGTCTATTTTTCCTTGCAGGCTTGTCCTGTAGAATGCGCATAGCATTATTGAGCACTACACTGAACTTGCATTCATAGACTGATAAGGAGTTTAGTGTATGATGTGAAGGTGTACTAGCGGTATTTAGCTTAGGCAAATGAAATAGTGTAATTTGGAATGGTTTGTAAAAATCTGTATTTAAAACAGCTACTGACTTGCAGGGAAGCCTGGATTTAAAGGCTACACTGGTTGTTAGAGTTAGAACTAAGAGATCATAGCCTATACTGTATGTTGCTCTTTAAAATGAGCCATTTGGCTAAAAGTGTCTATAAATGGCAATCCGTACACACCATGTATGGATTAACGTAAATGTTATTAATTGTGATTAGGGAGAGGGGTTTTGTTTTAAGGTGAGAAATACTGAACATTTTGACTGAATCGGAGGTTTTTTATGGCTGAACTGGGAAACCCCTTGTCATAAAGCTTGATAACGGAAACATTGATGTTTCATGACTTTGGGCATTGCAAGCAGACGGCACTATGAGGTTATAAAAGTTGCTTTGTTCCAACGTGAAAATGGTAGGTGTTTTACTGAAATATGACTTGATGAGAAGCTTCCAATAATAGCTGGACCTAGAATATAGAAAGGTAAAGTGCATTCAGTAGCAAAGCAAATTAATTCTAATCAAAAGAGGGTGCTAAATGACTCAGTCTTTAGGCTTTCCTGAAGTCCTTCTGCAGTTAAGTTTGATGATACCAATTTTGAGAAGCCATTATTGTATGGATTCAGAGAATTTGATCATCCTGTAAGCATATTTACTGTTGGTATCTTGGAAAACTGTGTAAGATGACAGTAGTTAGCATCAGTGACAAAAAATTCTTTATGAAGTCTTACCAGTCCATGCTAATAGAGTTTGTCTTCTAAACGATTTCATGATCTCATTGTATTTTAGATCTTTATGTTGTTCTTGGCCATAATGAAAAGTTTAAGTGAGATAAGAGGAACATGTTTTTTTCAATACTGAAGTCCAGCTGTTCTGTTAGTAGGTATGGCAATGCTAAAAATGTGAGAAGCCAGAAATCTTAATTTTTAACTTCTGTTATTAAACCACTGGAACATAAATACATTGATAAGTAGATGATCGGAGTTCTGCAGATGGAAAGGCAGTTTAAAAATAGGAATGACTTAAATCTACTCCAATATCTTAAACTGGCTTTGTATGAATAGATATTGCAAGAATAACACGTTTTGATCTCTGATATGTTAGATGATGCAATAACTGGATTTCATTAGGTTTTTTTATTATAATAGTGTTTCTTAATTGAAGGTGCCGAATCTTATAACGTCTGAAGACTGCTCATTACACGTTGGTTTCAGATGTCTGTGCTTTTGTGCACAGTTCCTTTAAAGAATTGCCAAGGCTTAATTTTTATTTATTTTTTTTTATGCCTGTGGGTGGGTACTTTCTGAATGTGATGCTTGTATTTGAAACCTCCTGGCATTTTTGGCGTATGGCTCAGGAACACCAAAAGTGGTACGAGAGAGTGAAATTGGAGATTTCAAGATGTGGTATGGGGAAAAGAAGCCAAGGGAGGGAGAGTTCTGTATTTTTGTGCAACAGAATAAAGGTGTGATTGTAGCACAAGAGGTAGTGCTGTAGTCATGCTAGGTTTTATCTTATACTTTTAACCTGTGGTGGTAAAGTGGTGACATAGAAACAGCAGTGAAGGGCTGGCAAAGAGAGTGTAACTGGTCTCCCAGCTCTGCCTACTGGAAGCCCCTACCCTCATAAATGAATAGTTTAAAGCCAGTGTGTGTTTGTTTTGACAAATCACAAACACATTTCATTTTTTCTATGCCTTTATTTTAAGGTAGAAAGAGAAAGGACTAGAGAATTGGAAGGAAAGGGGTGGCAACTTGCAATGAAAGATCATGAGGTGTCTGCAAAGTAGGAAGAGGTGCTCCTCTTCTAATAATGCGAAAGAAGAGAAAAGGAAATAAAGACAAAAAAGCCTCTAGAAAATGAGTAAGGAACGTATACAGTAGAAGGATCTTAGAACTTATGGAGAAAATAAGGCAAAAGATTATTCAGTATTGGGAATTGAGAGAGAGAGAGAGTCTTTGAGGGTGTTTTCTTCCTGGAGATCTTTTCTACTGGAGCACTGATAGCAAAGTATCATTGCCACTGTGAGTTCAGTTGCTACTGACTGTTGGCTTTGTAACTAGGTTAACAGGGCGACTGTCTCTAAAATTATATACAACAACTGTAGGTCACTAGTCCTCTCCACCTCCCCCAAAATGTTAAGCTTTTGATTTCCACGCTGTTGTTCTTCCCTGCTGCTTTGCTCTGCATGTGTAAAGTGTGACTTTAGTAGAATTCCACGTTCTGCAGTTCATCTAGTCAAGGGCAGCATGGGAAGTGAAGTCTCAACACATTTGTGGTGTTGGACATGTGTGACAGCCTCCATCGCTGGCTCCCTCCTTGTACTGAAAATTGGGGTGTTGTGTACTTTGACGTCAAGACTGAATTTTTGCAAGTTGCAGACATTAGAATTGCAATGGGCATAGCAGGAATGCTTTAAGTTGGAATGCTTCATAGTTCCAGTATTATTTTCTATAGTATCATAAAATGATCATTTATGAAATAGATTTCTCTGATGTATAGTGGAAACATTCTGTAGATTATTTACAATGATAAAAATTGCTAATGATTCTGTAGTATAGTTTAAATGCTCTGAAGTGCATAATATCCTTTCACATATGGTATATGTAGCAAATGCTTCAGTCAAAAACATTAGTGAAAGAAGTAATGAAACTTCTATTTTACATGCTTTAATGATGACTGTATGGAAGCTCATAATTAGAAAAATTTAACATTTAGACTAATACTGAACTTTTGTCTAACTTTGTGGGTTTTGCATTAATATGAAAAACATATTTTTGTAAATAAAGTAAGATATTCCCACTCAAGACAAGCTTGAAATGCCATGTGTCTTTACAGCTTTCTTGGGCATCTAGCAAAAAGAGTTATTTTGATTTAGTCTGTCTTGAAAAGCATGTTGCAGATGCTACTGTAAGATAAGAATTGCCTTCCTGGCTGCCTCTTCATTCCTGCAAGCTTTGACATCTATCAAGAAAGAGAAGATGGTCCATTGAAGATGCCAGTGTGAAATCTAGGAGACCTGGAGGCTGTTGGTTTTTTTTTTGTTGTTGTTGTTCCTGTAGATGTGTGTACTGTAAGTCATTCAGTTAGGGCCAGACTGACAAGGGGCTTTGATGTTGCAGTATGGAGTGATGTGACATCATGCCTGAGTCCCAAGGGCAGAAGGGGGATTCCAATCCAAGTTTCCTACTTCCCTGGGGAGTATTCTCATCATCAAGCCACAGGCCAGTTAAGAGTAGTGTCACTTCCTTCTCTTGTAACTCTTCTGCTATGCCAGGAATAATCAAAACTCAGTGTGCCTGAGAAACAGAGCAAGAGGAAGCATGATGTCTCAGTCAAGCGGTTAGGACAATTACCAGGATGAGGAAAGATACATAGTCTGTTCGTGCTTCTTCCACTGCTGTTTCATTTATTGTTTTCTGGTGCATTTGAACTTGATGTTGAGATGCTTGCTGACGTGATCAACCTTGTCAAGACAGATATTTCCTTAAGCATAGAAGATGTGCTGGGGAAGAAGAGTACTGATACTTGGGTGCTGCTTGGGTTAGGTGGTAGCTGACTGGAAGTTCTAAGAATGACTTTGATGAAGCTGATGGCTTATGTGTGTCTGGCTTCTGGCTCCACATACAGACCATTTTCCTGGTCTGTAATAAAGTGGGAATAGTGGAGCTTTCCTGCAATCTGAGGACACAAAAAATGATGAGGTGCTGAGACCCAGCAGGGTGGTATAAGCGTCATCTGTTGATAAATGAAATGAATTGCAAGTGCCATGTAGAGGCATCCTGTTCTGTCTCCTCTACAGCATTGCACCATTCTGCACTGTCAGCATCGTGGGACAGGAAGCAGTATTTGCTTCACACTCTTCCCTTGTTGCGTACAGCAAACGTGCAGTGCTATATGAAGCTGAGTGTGCATGACAGAATTTGTCAGTGGTAGCTATTCTGGTGCTTGTACTTGTTACCAACTTTCTGCTTTGGATGTTCTAGAAAAGTAACGTTTTCTTATTCTATGGAACCAGCTTACATGATAAATGTGCCTAAAATAACTTTCTAACAGTTCATAAACCAAACTTTGGCAATGTAAATGGATTTTGTTTTGTAAGCTCATCCATGTACTTGAGAGAGGGAGATAATGAGAACAATTATTAGAGGTCTTATAATGGCGATCTTGTGTACTGTACCAGTTTGAGTATGCCCCTCTCTGTCTTTCTACAGAGAGGAACCTTCTGAAAGTATGTTGCCTTGCATGTTGTCGCTTCTAACTTAATGACTTGCAGATGTAAGTCTTGATTTTTGCATTGGAAGTATAGCCTTACAATTTTCACTCAACTTGTTCTTGTTTTAATCTCCTTTAAACCATCCCAAGTGACTCCTCTTTCTGCATTTTATGTTCTTCAGCTACTAAGGGAATGCTTTTGTCCATGATGTACTTCTCTTCCATCTGAAGTTGTTTGGCCAAACAGTATAAATGGTCTTAATTTCTCAAGCTTGTTCCTCTGATTCTTAGAAGTGGCTTAATTTGAACTGCTTTCAGTCACATCTCTTTTAATTTTAAAGTTGTTAAGGGATGACTTTTATTCCAAGGTGGTTTCATCCTTGCACTTGAGCAAAGTGACTGCATTTTCCCCTTTACTTCAATTTACATCACTTTTCTCTTGAAATACTTGTTTCCAGGCTTGTACTTAATTTCACACCTGGCTAATAATTTTTATCTGCAAATCCACTTTTCTTTGACCTCTCTGTAGCTACTTGCTTCTTTGATTCCCTCTCTACTCTACCTCCCACTCCATGTGAATTAACAGACTCTTCTCTTCCAGGTCACTAAAGATAGTCTAAAATGTACCCTACTGTTGTCTGAAGTACACATGTCTTTAAATCTACACTTGCTCTCTCATTCCATCCTTTTTACTGTCCTCTTTTCTGTTCAGCACAACACCCTTGAGAGAGGAGTATTGTGCTTTTGCCTGGAAATGTTTTTATTGTTGTGGTTGAATCTGATCAGGATACCAGTTCTACATTCAGTAGGTGCCAAAGGTAAAGTGCTTGTGGTTGTAAAATGACATGTTCTCAAAATGCTACCATTTGGCTGACAGTTTGAGTAGAAGGAAGTTGGATACCTAAATAAGTGAAGGCTGCTGATTTGCATATGTGCAAAATCTAGCAGTTCTGTAGCAGTTTTAGAACCCTTTGATGCAGTAATATTTTCATTGCCTTCTAAAACTTAGCATTTTGGGGGGCAAAAAAGAAAGGATTTGAGCTAACTTCATTTGAAGTTAATAATATGTATTATCACTTGAAGTCAGCGGTATCTTTTCTGTCTTGTTTTCCATCAGGAGTTGAATCATGTTTCTGTCTACAGAATCTCGGTGTGCTATATTTCAGATTAGCAAATATGTCTTACTACTCACCCATGGTGTCAATATGTAATGGAAAACCAATGGATCCTATGTTGCAGTTAAGCTAGTAGATATTGCTGTTGTGTTGCTCATACTGTTTGGCAGGGGGGTTTGTGTCTGTGTTATAGCAAGGTATTTTGACACTTTTTTGGAGCATGTGCAGAAGAATGCTCTTGGCAGTCTCTAGGAAGATAAAACAAATTTATTGTTATTTGCATGTTGTACTTCAGCTATTTTTCAATACCTGGGACCATAAATTTCCCTTATTCCTCTTTCTTTCTTACAAATTCCTGAAAACTTCACTTGCATGTCTAAATAATCCTTTTCAAAATGAAACTTCCAGTATTTTGGCCAGCAAGATTTTGAGGGAGTTTTGGGGGATTTACTCGGTTGGTTGGTTGTGTGGGTTTTTTTTTTATTATTTTTTTTTTGTGTGTTTGGGTTGTTTGGGTTTTTTTAGTTGTGTTTTTTTGTTTGTTTGTTTGCTTTGTTGTTGTGTGGTGGGTTTGTTTGGGTTTTTTTTGTTTGTTTGTTTGGTTTTGGTATTTTATTTTATTTTTTAAAGAAAGATTTAGGACAAGCAAATAAATACCCACGCACTGCATTCTGTGTATTTTTGCTGAGGACATTCTCTCAAAATAAATGAGGAAGAAGCTTGGAATTGTCCTGTTTGTATAAAGCAAGCTGTTTGTACATATAGCCAAAATATGATGCTGTATTTTTTCAGAATTATTTACTAAGACTTCTGGTGTATTTTTTTTTTTAAATATGAACTCTCAATTTATTAGTTGGCTGTTCTGAGATGAGATGGGGTAGACAGATGTTGGAAGTCCTTTGAGCTATACATAAAAAGGCAGTTATTCCAGAATAAGAGTGTCCATATGTCAAGTTAATTGGAAAAGTTCAAAGTAGTTGAACCCTTACTTGCAATGTTGTGATTTATATAAAGAATAAGGAGGACAAAGTGCAGCGAGTCAAAAATACTACTTCTTATAGATCTGTTTTGAACATAAGCTCTGTCATGTTTGTTTGCATGAGAAAATGTTAATGAGATAAATAGTGGAAGCTGACAACAGTCATCACGCTACATGCTTTACTGATGCTTACGATAATTTGCTACCCATCTCCCATAGTATGTTTTGTAGCAGAAGTGCAACCTGAAGATGTCTTGGAATGCTTAACTTCATCTTAAGCAGATGTAGATAGTGACTTCTGTTGCTATGGTTAAGGTCCAGGTTTGTCCATATTCCTTACACTTCAGAGGTACTGACATCTCTGTTTTGGTTTCAGAGGGAAAGTTTAAACATGCTTAAGGTAACTGTATTTTTAAGCTGGCATTGCTGCTTCACAGTTACTGTTTTGCTTTTGTTTTGTTTTGGTTTTTTTTTTAAAGTGTTTCTAACTAAAATCTTACTAAAATTTTATCTCCTGGTTAAACAAACATCCTGTTGTACTTAATAAATTTGTGTGTGAATGTAATGTTTGTGGGGAAAAAAGGGAGTGTCTATTGTCTATGGAGAAATGATTTGGCTTCTCTTGTAGCTAATCAGTTTTTATAGAGTATTAAATAGGCCATGTGTTAAAGTATCAGTTGTTAACACCTCCAAAATAAAATGTTTGTCATGTTAAAGAAGGGGAAAAATTGGTAAGCTCTCCATTAGATGGTGCTGCTGGGATTGAAATATTTATATACCTAATGGAAGCAGACCTCTGCCGAGAACTGTTTTCATGGCTGTATTTTATTTTTTTTTTTTTTTTTAAAGGACTTCTCTTTAAAATACTTTCCAAAGGCAGGGATACATGCAAACTTGCTGTTTGTGGGTTTTTTTGTTTGTTTGTTTGTGGTTTTTTTTTTTTTTTTAGTCTGAAATGAATAGATAAGATACTAAAAAGACAGGCTGTCTCCATGGGAAGGAGGTATGGAAGAAATAAATCATAGGCTTTTTGCATGGGTGATTTAGATTTTAGCAGCTGCCTCTGTTGTCGCTCTCATCTGTTTTAAGTGTTGACTCTGTGTTATGTTCATGCCCTGCCATCATGTAGATGGGGATATTGCAGTATTAAAGAAATATATTGTCAAGAAATACTTGATTTAAAAATCCAAAAATTATTTAGACTGACTGTTATAGCAATAACACCCTCATGAATCTAGTATTTGAGTTCCTGTCATCTTGATGACCCTTTTCCACTACCATTTCTTTTTAAAGAGCAGTATTTTAACTTAAACATGTTATGATAGTATTCCTTTGCCTGAGCCCTGATTCACTAGTGATTTTTAGAAAAACTTAAGGGAACAAAGATGGTGCCTTACACACAGAGGCACTGAGTACCACCTTGAATGCTGTAGGTGATCCCAGATGGTCTGAAGTTGATGCTCCAAAAGTGTGCAGTCCATATGGCCAAACCCTTATCTGCCAGTCCTGCGCATGTCTTGGATATTTTAGGGCATCTAAAATTATACTAAACACCCATAATTGGACACCTGACTTGTTCTGCAATAGTTAGAGTTGAGATGCATATTATATAAAAACCCCATGCATTAGCAAGTGTATTTGTTAAATACTCCTTGCTGTTAGGATTCCTTCACAGATAGCAAGACAAGGTTGCTGAGGTCTTTGAATTCTCCTGCACCACAGGGCTGCAAGTAGAACCCCCCCCCCCCCCCCAATTTAGAAATGGTATTGGTCAAGAGTGATAGAGTTAGTCAGGCTGGGTTCACGAAGCCACAGCTCTTGTCATATTACCAGTAGAAGTAATTTTAGTGTGATTTAAAGAATCAATATAATTATGACCAGGTAGCAAAAAAGTTTAGCAGCATTAAATAGCACTGAGCAAGAAATGTAAGAGACAAAATCTTTCTTAAGAAACAGATTTTTATTTTTTTTCTTTTGAAGAAGTAGTAACTTAGCAAAAATCCACTTCTTGAGGTTGGAAAGTTTAAATAATTTCAGATCGAGCAGCGGGAAGCCTAGCTTAGCAGACTTAGCCTGAGTTTAACAGCTGTTGAAGCGGTGTGCAGCAGCCAGTGGACTTCACATGTAATCTTCTGTTTTCAAAAAAAGAAATTGAGAAGTTTGCTAAAATCTTTGTTGACTTTCTAAGCTTGGCCAGGGTTAAAATGTGTGATTGCCAGGTGCTGTTATTTCCTCAAAATCTAGCAGGTTGAAGTAATAGGCAGAGGGATGATTCTTCTTGGTCTTAATCATCCATTTTGGAATAAGTCAAATAGGAAAAGTTATCAGTTATGTGATAACTGGAGAAATGGACAAGCTGTTGTGTGAGAGAACTTGGCCATTAGTGTTTTATCAGTTTGCTAATAATAACTTACAGCTTGCTAATAATGACGCTTAAAGGGGCAATTAAAAGATAGCAGTTATGATGTCATCCAGCCATACAATTTCACATCAAATATGGACTTGCTATTCTTCAGTTACTTGATTGGCTTGCTAAGAGAGGCCAAAACCGAAGGTGGAAATGAATTGGGCAAAGTTAGTTGTGCTTGTTCACCTTGAATAGAAAGTCTTGATTCTAACATTGCCATAGGATAGTGTATAGACAGAAGGGTGATAGTATTCTGGGCTCTATTACTATTTAATACTTAAACATTAGCAAAACCTAGCCTTGCTTCTTCCCTCCTACCTCAACTTTCAACTGGTTGAGTTTACAGGCTAAGACTTGGCAATTAATAGGATTTGTCATTGTATTTTGCTGTGCTTAGATTCCAGAAGGAGGAATAACTATTGTTCCTACAGTCAAAATGACATCAACAGCGTATCCCACAGGAATGTTGATCAGAGAGGGCATAGTAAGGACAGTCAGGGAAGAAGTGGCAATGTGTTGTAGCATATTAAGGATGCCTACGTTTATTTTTAGGTGTAGAAGCTAATGAGGGGAGGTCTAGGGAGTGATAAGAGCAGTATTGTGATAGACCCACCAAAAATGGGTGGGATGGTAAAGCTTATTTTCTGTTTTAAAAACATACTAAATGAACAAATGATCAAACATGAGATTTGGCGTAAATGAAGGATTTTATTTGCACAGGTATCTTTTGAGAAAGGCGCATGGGACATGCGCTCCTGTGCAAGAATTCATTGATGTACAGGAAAGTTCTTGTTAGTAAATACGGATGCTTGTCTTGATTTAATGTTGAACAAGAGAGGAAGGAGCTTGCTAAAAAGATGGAAGAAGGAGGCAGCTTGTGAAAGATTAACTTGAACTGATAAAACTCGGTATTTCTACGAAGTGAGGGAGGAAGAACAGCAAAATAGAGAAGAACAGCAAAATAAGGACAACAACAAAATTTCAGAAGATTTGTAGGTAAGAAGCCATAGGAAGCATGTTAGTCTTAAGAAGAAGGAATTCAGTAAAGTTATCTTTTTTTAGGGAACAAACTTGAGTTAGTAATTTTTATTTTCTTTTGCAATGACACGCAGCAACAGACTGTTTTGGCTAAATCAGTACATTGCCAACAATCTGAAATTTGAGAAGAAATTGTATGAATCGAGGTGATAGTATTAAAGATGAGTAAGAAAGAATGGCATAAGTGTGTAGGGAGAAGATTGGAGTGTTTGAGCCATAGAACAATATTAAACTAACATGGGAGATGAAAGGATAATGAGAAGATGTTTTTCCTATGGTCTTGAGCAGTAAGAGGGCATTGGTCCAGTAGCCAATATGGAGGGAAAAGTGACAAAAGTTGATGCCAAGAGAAATTAAGTAATTAATTCTTCTTTCTTCTATCTACTTTAGACGAACCAACTGATATAATGCATAACTCAATTAGCTGTTAACTCTTTCACATCTGTTTGGGATAATTGATTGAGGTTAAATGCAATTCAAAAGGGTTTTTGTACTTGATCTTGTTATTAGTTTTCTGTGATAAAAGTGATGTGAAACTGAGTAACGAAATTTATTTTCCAGAGAAACTAGAATAAATGTTTTGTTTATAAACATCTGCAAGATAACAAAATGATGGTAAGGGCCATTAGAAATTTGTCCATAGTATTTTATCACAATTCTTTCTGTATCCTGATGAAGGGTCTAGGGGACTGAGGAGAAACAATCTAGTTTAAATGACATGGCTGCAAGGGTAGCATGCAAGGGATTGGAAAAGCGAGCAGGAAGATGCAGGTAACTGTCATCCTCTTGGGTAATATTGCCTAGACATCTGTATTGGCTCCTGAGATAGTTAAAATTTTCCAACAGGGACTTTAAGGACTGAATAATAGAGAACAAATTTAGTACATTTGCAAATGGATACCAAACTGGGAACCCCTGTAAGTATTCTGGAGAACAGAACTCCAGTTCAGAATGAACAGGCCTTGATGGGGTCAGTGACATTGGGTAGCTCACTGCTCTTAAGTTTTCATATGGCCTATGTTTTTCTTGCAACCAAGGAAGCAGCTTCAGTTTCTCTTTTTCTCCTGATTTCAAATACTGAATCCAATTCAAGATGTCATTGAGCTTCAAAGTACTTGGCCTACAGCCTCTTGTATTATCTTAAATGAAATGCCTGAACCTGCTGTTAAGACTAGATGCAATGTGTCAGTCTTGATGCTGTTACCAACACTGAAATGAAATCATGTATTTCCGCCACTCTTAGAGTAGACCCAGAGCTGCAGTGTGCTAGAACTCACTTTGTACCTTGGGTAGTGTTTAAACCACCAGTGAACATGAGTTTTATGTTGTAAGACATTGCGAAGTGAACTGTAAAAAGCAAGGAACCCAAGGAGCCATGTGCGTTATGGTTTTTTCCCCCTTTTTTTTTTTTTTTTTTTTACTACCACAAGTGTAGTAAATTCCAAATGGAGAGGTGGGAAGGCCAAACAAAGATGTAGCAATATCTTAATGGCTGTAGTTAGTCATTAGGACTCAAGCATCAGAGCCTGTTGCCAAGTATGACATACAATAGGTAAAATAGAAACAAGAGCGTTTAGAGAGCGTTTTAATAATACATGTTTCTATATGGCCTTACTCCCTGTAAGTGCTCCCTGATCCTATATGATATGGTCCTTAAACTGCTGTTGTCTCTTTGTTCTTCTGGTCTCTAGTAATTTTTTCCTGTAGATAGAAATGTTCTTTAAGAAACCTTTATTGTTGTAGTGCATACAAGTGACTTCTGAGATGCTGTTTCCTTATGGCCTCCAGTGAAACCACCCTACATATCCAGACGTTAACTGCAAGAGTAAAAAGGCCAGCATATAATGGCTGTTAATTAGTACAGAACAGTTCAGCTTCCATTGTTCTAAACTAATGTAGGATATTAATCTGTTTTCAATAACTAGGATGAGACTAAGTGGTGACTGGGTCATTCTTTCTGCAGACACTCAAAGACTCATAGAATCATAGAATGATTTGGGTTGGAAGGGACCTTAAAGATCATCTAGTTCCAACCCCCCTGCCATGGGCAGGGACACCTTCCACTAGACCAGGTTGCTCAAAGCCCCATCCAGCCTGGCCTTGCACAATTCCAGGGATGGGGCATCCACAGCTTCCCTGGGCAATTTGTTCCAGTGCCTCACCACCCTCACAGTGAAGAACTTCTTCCTTACATCTAATCTAAATCTACCCTCTTTCAGTTTAAAGCCGTTAACCCTTCTGGTATCACTACATGGCCTTGTAAAAAGTCCCTCTCCACCTTTCTTGTAAGCCCCCTTCAGGTACTGGAAGGCTGCTATAAGGTCTCCTCAGAACCTTCTTTTCTCCAGGCTGAACAACCCCAACTCTCTCAGCCCGTCTTCACAGGAGAGGTGCTCCAGTCCTCTGGTCATTTCTGTGGCCCCCCTCTGGACTCGCTCCAACAGGTCCATGTCCTTCTCATGTTGGGGGCCCCAGAGCTGAACACAACACTCCAGGTGGGGTCTCATGAGAGTGGAGTGGAGGGGGAGAATCACCTCCCTCGTCCTGCTGGCCACACTTCTTTTGATGCAGCCCAGGATACGGTTGCCTTTCTGGGCTGCAGGTGCACATTGCCGGCTCATGTTGAGCTTCTCGACAACCAACACCCCCAAGTCCTTCTCTGCCGGGCTGCTCTCAATCCACTCATCGCCCAGCCTGTATTTGTGCTTGGGATTCCCCTGACCCATGTGCAGGACCTTGCACTTGGCCTTGTTGAACTTCATGAGTTTCACACAGGCCCACCTCTCAAGCCTGTCAAGGTCCCTCTGGATGGCATCCCTTCCCTCCAGCGTGTCGACCACAGCACACAGCTTGGTGTCATCAGCAAACTTGCTGAGGGTGCACTCGATCCCACTGTCCATGTCACCGACAAAGATGTTAAACAGCGCCGGTCCCAGTACCGACCCCTGAGGGTGTGTGGTCAGTCCTCTTTGTGAGAGGCTGTGACTGTGGCAGAACTAGTTAGTCCAAATTAACTTTGGAAAAGCAGGCGGGGTGAGAATTGATATCAGGCTGATGACTTTTCAGGATTATGTTAACTGATAAAACTGTCCTACTATCAATACTGAATGAGCAGAAATGCATAGGGGAAATAGATCTTGGAATGTTACACATTTTAAATCAGTAATACCATTGCTGCGGTTTGCCCAAATGTAATTGTTTCTGGTGGTTGTCTAAACACAGAAGGCTTCAGGGTTGTCTCCAGTCCATATTCAGACTTGCAGATAGTCAGACTGGAGGTATAAAGTCTGTGAAGTCAATATGTCAGTAGAGAACTCTTTAAGTGTTCTTAAACAGGGGGCTTTATCTTCTAATGTCCACAAGCAGAGCACTGTAGACGGATAGAAGTCTTCATTACAGAAAAAAAATGAGTCTTTCAGGTGTGTAGTGTTGTTCTGTCTGCCTTCATCCTTTCGTTTTTTCCATTCACCAGAGAACTAGATCAGGGGCTGGACTATAGGCTAGAACATAGCTGTTTGTTGCCGCTGCAAGGATGTATTTTTTTTTTAATCCATCTTTTGCCTCTGGTCTAGTTTGGGGTTTTTTTGTGTGTGTAGGGGTGTTGGTTTTTTTGTGTGTTGGGGGGGGGGGTTTGTTTGTTTGTTTGTTTGTTTGTGTTTTTTTTGTTTTTTTTTTTTTTTAATTTGCATTGTGCATTTTGTGTTTTGGATTACTGTACTCAGGTCTTTCCCTGAACCATATTGTTAGACAAGAACAACTGAAGCCTCTATAGCATTATATTGCTATCTGAATTGAGGAAATTGTTTTCATGGTGTGACCTTAGTTTACGACAGTAGCTCCAAGGGTTCTGATCTCTGCAGGGCCATCTTGCAAAATAGCGGATTAAGCTTGCTCCAGCATGATTTCCAGATGTCTAATGCCCTAGGAAGAGCTGTGCTTACTCTTGTGATTTGAAGTGTAGTAATTGCCTTAGGTGGAAAACCTAAGGCAGACCACAAAACCAGTATTGTTCTGGCTGTGGTTTTTTGATAAGGCATACAGGGAGCGCAGCCTGCCACTTCATGGAGGGTGAGGACTGGTATTCAGTATGTGGATAAAGATGATGCAGTCCATGTAAGTACAGCACTATCAAGACTGACAAGAAAACTCTAGTTGCGGGTGAGAAGTGCTTAGCTGTCCTGGGGAACTTAAAAAACTGTACTACTGTCTGTTTTCTGTGTGAACTGGTGGACACCTTTGGGTCCTCAGGATGGTTCCCAGAGATTGCTTTGGCCATTACAACATGGAGATGTTGCTTTTTACTTGGGCAATGCAGCTGTATTGCTGGTTGTGGTCTGTATGCTCCAGGGATAGAATTTAGGCCTTCAAATGAATAAGTGCATCACCAGATAACAGAAAGAAACATGCTTTTTGTTGTTTTGCATGCTTTTTTCTTTTCTCTTTCCGTAATTACAAGTTTGTTCTGTCGTGCAGTGGAGACAGCCCCCTTAACTAGGTTTCAGTTTAAAAAGGAGCATATAGTTATTGGAGTCAGAAGGCCTCTTTCATTCCTTCTTCTGTTATCATCAACTAAGACAAAATGTGCATAATCACAAATGTGGCTTTTGCTGGCAGATATATAGGTAAAGTAAATTGTCTGTGAGAAGAAAAGTGAGATAGAATGTCTTAATGTACTGTAGGGTTGAAAGACTGTTTCAGTAGGACAGAACGCTTTTTAAAGGATTTGCATCACCGTAAGTAAAATAAAAAAAAAGGACCACAGAAACAGTTGTTCATACATTGCATTATGGAGCCCTAACACCAGGAGCTGGTAAAAGATGATGAATTTAACTCTCTGAATTTGGGCTTCTAAACTTCCCCCCAACCCCACAAACACAATGCTTTGTGTTCTGTTAGGAAAGTTGTATTGCACTGTCATGGTAAGAGAGTTGTACTACTTCAGTACTAAAACAAATGTGGTGTTTGTGCTTTTGAGACTTTACATAGTAGGATTTAGTTTATGATCAGTTTTGTAATTTAAAGTCTGTTTTAGAGCTCTAAATCCTAATACTTAGGTATTTATGAGCCACAGCATTAATTAAAAATATTTATTCAATTTCCAGCTTTCAACAAGTTGTATAATTAAAAAAACAGGCTTACTCTTAAGTATCATTAAAAATATTTTAAAAGCAGCAACTAAAATATAATCTGAACAATCTGTATTTTTAAATTGATTATTTTTAGCAGAATAAGGTGAATAATATCTGAGCTGTGAGATGTTTTGAATTCACTCTTTAATTTTAAATACAATCTTTAAGCTGTTATTAGCCCTCTGAAAACTGAGGAAAGATTCTTTCATTCAAGCTACTTTACTTTGAGTGAACTGGATTTTATGCTATAGTGGTGGTGTAGCATATTTTCACCGCTAAAAGAAGGAAAGAACACCTTTCAGTTCATTACTGACTGTAGGGATTCTAGGCTCTCGTTAGCTTTTATTTCACAGTAAAGTGAAAATGGAAGAAATAAGATGGTATCGTGCTTTCTTGTAAATCCATTCCAATTGTTTCACTAGTATGAATTTTCTACAAGAATAAAACTGGTAACTTAAACTGCTTCAGTTCTCAGTATCACAGTTTAGAAGTGGTGATGATGTCCTAGCCAATATATTTTAATACCATTTTGTGGTAGTATTAAAACTACCTGTGTTTTCAATGTTCATATTTCCTTCCTTTTATATCGGAGTGTAAATCTTTCCTATGCTGAATAGGTTGAAGTACAGTAGCTAGTAAAATTAGACCTGTGTTGTGAAATGGAGCATGCATCTCAGATAGATAGTTTCTTTTCTTGGTTTTGGTTTAGGTTAACAGAAGTATCTTTACATCTGCAGTTTCTGGAAATTTAAGAACACTGTGAACCTCTGGCCAAGAAAAATTTTCCCATTATGTAAAACATTCTTGCAGACTAGCTTGACTCACTAAGTGGTGGCAGTGGTGACTTCCTCCATGAAGTAAATAGACTTTTGCAATGAATTTTCTAGTGAACTGATAAATCTCAGTGCAGCTTTTTGATTTGCTGTAGTTTGTTATGGTTTCGTGCAACCTTAACCTACTATTTCTCTTTTCTGCCTTCAGGCTTGTGAGAATTGTTTCTGTATATTAATAGGAGATGCTTGAAACCGACCTTACTTGTTTCTTTCCCAGCAGGAAAGCCTGAGTGCTTAGGCTTTAACTGAATCAAGACCAGCTCTCAGCAGTGGGAGACAATATATTAATCCATTGGAAGCACAGACTGCTGTCTTGTGTGTCACTGTGGTTTGTGTTGTGAATTTTTTTCATGTAAACAGGTAGGTAGCAACAATTCTTCTGCTGTATATATTTTTGTGATATGTACATTTTAGAAACCTCATGAAAGTTGTGTGAGTTGGGGTTTTTTGTTGGGTTTTTTTTTGGTAGAAGTAGTATTTGTATCATGGCATGAAACTGTAAAGTACCTTGTTCTCCTTTGTGTTTTCACATCTTTAAGTTGATTGTATTAATTTTACAAATCATCTTCAGTGCCTGGACTTGCTTTAGTTATGAATGAGGGTGATACCTCAGAAGTCAAACAAGTTTCATTCTTATTTCTCTAAGTAAACCCACTTACAGCCTTGCTCTTTCTTATTCTGTCTTCCACACAATCAGAATGGACTATTTAGCAAGTTCTTCTGCACTCTTTGCCTGATGGAATTAATTTGGCTGATAGTATATGGAGGTTTGTTTATTTATAAACTTTTGTTTCATTTTATCAGTTCTGTTGTATTTGTGAGAAAGGTAAGCAAATTATCTCAATTTTATTAAACATCTGAGGGAAAGATTTTTTTTTTTATTTTTATTTCAAATAGCTTAAAAAATACGATTAGAACTCTCACAGGTGGTAGCCAGCTTCCTCAGTCAGCCACAGCCCAATTCGGGAAACTACAGTATACCTTAGTTGCAAGAAGAGAAAACTTCCTGAAGCTTTTAGAACAGTACATTAAATGTTTGAGGTTGTGCTTTACTTCCTTGTTCCGCTCTACTTTTTCTGGAGTTTGAAAAGAAATGATGCTTCTACAAAAAAGTTAGTAGTCCTTTTTGCCTTCAGTTTAAGCTGTAAATTAGGAATGGATAAAAAAAGAAGTGAAACATGCTCCTTTCAACTTCTTGACACATAGGAAATTCCTCAGTCCTTCAGGTGAGTGATAGGGATTGTGTCTTTAGAGAGTAGCAGCAGGTGATGCTCTGGGACTGCTCTATGGCCTGTTCCTCAGAGTAGGTGCAGCTTTAAAAGCTGGAAGGTAGAGAGGCTTTTTCAAAATTTGTGGAAAAGGGGTAAAAATAAGCTTTTTGCTATAATAACAATAGACAGTATGTTAAGTGCCATGACTAAGAACTTCTCGTAAGTAATAAATTATGTAATTAATGATGCTGTTTATACACAGAAGTTCATGTTCTTGTTACAGTAAGTTCTTTTTTTGTAGATTCACATAACAGTCCTTTCTAGGTTGTGATCTAGATGTAGCACCTGAAGGGTGCAGGAGGAGGAAATAGTCTGCTGGAGTGGTTGGATGCTATCTTGGCCTTTTCTCTTTCTGTCTTACCCTCCCACCAAGAATACACGGGACCTCGAACAATTTATGAAACAAACTTGCTATCTTTCTGTAAGATTTTCTTCCTTGGCCCCATTTTCTAACTTAGTGCTAGGTGTTTTTTTTCCTAAGAAATGCTGTATGCATCCTCGATAGTGTGTGAATCCCAGCCAGAAAGCAACTAGGCTGCACGTGGCTGTCTTCAGTGTCCTGAAGCAAAACAGGTTAAAAAGTGTTGTTAAGGCACTAGTTTTAAACTAACTGAGGAAACTGAAAGATACTATGTTGCATTTTTAGGGGAAAGGGATATTTTTGTTCTCCCTCCCCCCAGCTTTACCAGGATACAATTATGGTTTGGTGTTCCTTATTACTAGTTTTTTTTTTTTTTTAACTTTTGGCGGTTCCCAGCTTAAGACTGAAGTCCTGTTATACAAGGTAATATTTATACAAGTATGTGAAGAGATGGGAACTTGGTAGGTGTCCAGGTAAGATCAGAGAAAGGAGGCATTATATCTGTTCCTCAACACAGGAGAATAGAAATGTACAGAAGTACTCTAAGTCATGCAGAAAGGCTCTGATAGCTCTTCTGATTTTTTTCTGTTTCAAAGCCAACATGCCTTTTCCCTTTTCAATTCATTATCGTATTTTTCAAATGTGGTATATGATGTTTGGTCTACAAACCAGAGAAGAGATTTGAAACTGAAGATGACCTTTAGTGTTAAATAAATTATTTTCAGCAGAGACAAACTTAAAATAAAACTAACTAAAACTTTGTTTGGGAACCTAAACTGAGTATATGTTGTCCGTTACAGGAATTTCAATTTTAACTAAGCCATGTTAGAAAAGAAAAAAAAAGTAAACCTGCTGTTTCAGTGCATGGAAACTCAGGAGCCTCTATGAAGAGTAAGCAAAGGACTTGGGCACAGCTGTGAGAAATTAATCTTTCTCCCATATGTGGGTGAGGGAGTGGGTAGTAGGTATGTTCATTATATCTGCGAGTCTGTACCTATGTTGCCCATTACTTTTTCTTTAAAAGGCCAGCATAAACCTTGTTGAAACACACCACAAAAACCAACCAACCTTTTCACTGCTGTGAGCCAAAACCCAAACCCATTTCCTTTCTTCTTAGCCCCATACAATGTGCTCTGAATGCTGGCTACTGCCCCTTCTCTTGGCAGGGTTGCAGCAGAAGGTAGAGAAGTGCTGAATTGCGGCTGGAGGTTTCTGAGCTTTCTGTGTCCTTGTCGGCATGTGTTCAGCCCCGCCTAACGTTTCAGTGAGGCCAAACCAGAAAAGACTGGGTAGGATCTTCCTCCGTGGAAGATCCATGGATCTCAAGGAATAATAGGTTGCTGATGGTAGGCAGCTGGGCTGCTATGGGCTAAAAGATCTGGCCTTGAGCCTTGCTCCGCAGGATGCAGAGGGAAGGAGCAGTGATGAGCCTATTGTTGCAAAAGAGTCAACAACTGGCTGATTGACACTCAGCACTCATTGTTGCTCCCTTAGCTCTTAAATGCAGCTGTGGAGAATGAAGAAGCGAGGTGGGGGAGAAAAAAAAAGTGAACCCAAGTAAAAATTAGACTTCTAGTGTTCAAAGAGGCAATGGGCATAAATTAAAAAACCCATAAAATTCCATCTAAACACAAGAAAAACTTTGACTGTGGGGGTGCTCAAACACTGCAACAGGTTGCCCAGAGTGGTAGTAGAGTCACTGTGTTTGCAGATACTCAAAACCTGATGGGACACCGTTATGGGCAGCGGGGTCTCGCTGATCCTGCTTGAGCAGGGGGATTGGACTAGATGATTTCCAGATGTCCCTTCCAATGCTCAACCCTTCTGTGAAAGCTTCTTTAATATTCAGATGTATTCTTTAGCTGCTGTTGTGGAACACTTGGGAAATAATTACAAATGCCCCTGCTGGGCATTACAAATGCCGGCTGGGCATTTGTCTCACAAATGCCGCTGCTGTGTAATCACGGCAGTTTTAATTGTATAGGGAAAGCATCCAAGTATTAAAATAGTTAATTGACTAAACTCCCTGATTTAAGCAGCAAAAGCAAAAAAACCCACCAGCACCACTACGTTTTGCCCCAGACCCAGAAAAGCCCCAAACACCCCAAACCTTAAAAGACTTTTTTTCTTTAGTTTTTTAACCCTCTAAAATATTAGAGGTTATGAGAATAAAAGGTTGCTTTAATGTAACTTATAAACAGTGAAGTCACTAAATAGAAGAAACAACTTAAAAATTTTAAAAATGGTTTATGTTTTTTTCCCCAATTCCCTCTAGTTTTGCCACAAAGTAAGATCCCAAACTTATCCTATGAAAAATGAAGGAAAAGAAAGGCAGGAACACAAGAGGAGAAACAGCAGAGAGAATCCTAAGAGATCCCACCAAACTCTGCAGTTTATTCCTTTCAGCCCACAACTAGTAAGACCTGAGGTGATTTGAATGAACTTTTCTGTAACTGTGTTTCTTTCCCTGGCTCTTTTAGTCCTCCCCTGTTTGCGTTTTGCATAGCCCTCAGAAGGACTGCAGTGCAGTAATTGGCAAGGAGGGAATTACTAGGAAGGAAAATCAAGCTATGGTGATTCCTTTTGCAGTGTTGTGTTGCTGAAATCTGCATTTTGGAGCAGGAGGTAATGAACGGGTGCCTTCAGGTTTCCAATTCAGAGATCTGACTGCTTGCAAAAGAAGGGTGTGGATAAGTTTTCATTAAGTGTCCCTAGTGTGTGCATGGCATGCTGGACAGCCATTAAGTTTATTGATGCAGTGGTTTGTTTTTTTTCTTGATATGAAACACTTCCAGTTTCTGCCTAATACTTTGTTTTTAATCCTCTGTGCTCAGACAGTGGAGAATTAAGGTAAGGTACTTTTTGTTGCCTAACACATAAAGGATAATAGAAGTAATTTCTGCATGTTGTAGCATGCAACAATAACTGCATTCTGTTGGAAAGTAAAAGTTTTGATTACCTTTTTTATTGCTTGTAACTCATTGAAATTCATTGTAATAAATTCCTTGAATTATCTAGTATATTAAAGTTGACAAACAGTTACTTGTACTTCATATATATTAAAATCTCTTTTTGTAGTCAGTTTTCACTTTGATTATCTAATATAATAAGGAATTGTTTTCAAGAACAGTGTTCTGGGAATGTCCCTCTTTTTATGATAATCTTAAGAGCTAAAAACCCAATCCTTTCTATGTCTTATCCATGTCTTTGGATGTTTTTTTAATGCCAGAATTTAAAGGGTATAGCACTGTCATAATGCTGCTGTTTAGCTGTGGAGTGCACTTTTTCAGTAAGAATGAAACCTTGGAGGTGCCTGAATCCTCTGTGAATCAGAAGGGATTGCTGTTGTGTTGGGAGAGAAAGGAGAGGCTGGAAGTACAAAACTCTCTGCTCTAAATTTAGTTTTATAGCTAAGAATATGAATGGACAGTGACCAGGGCAGTCATAATTAGTGTCTAAACTCAGGAGGGGAGCTTGAAAGAGCTTTAGAACTTAAATTTCTTGCTGAGTTACTGTATAAATGTTTATTACAGAAATTCATACTTAATTCATGACATCTGTAAGAATTATGGGTGATTTGCAATTTATATACTCTTTGGGTGGGGAAAGTGTTGTACAGTTGCAGATCTCCTTTTTGTATGTAAGAGTTCATTCCTCTAGTTTTCTGTAAATCTCAGAGCTGGGCTATTTTTCCAGCTGCTTTGTTTCTAGAATGAGCCAGATTGGGCTTTCTTTGGCCAGTGTGTTTCTTTTGCCAGAGTCTGTAACTGCTCATGAGCCTATTACTTAATATGATTCTGGTCCAAAGTAGCGTGGCTGTTACTTTATTAGTAGCAGTAGCCTTTCCTTTCTACCCCCTGAGGACCAAAGGTGAATTGTAGCATGTGACAAAGATCAAAAAATCAGAAAGCCACAAAAAAGACTCACCTATAGCTGTGGAAGTAGATAAATAAAAGGACTAGATAAATGTTGTCTTGGTCTCATGTTACCAAGCCACTTACTTTAGACATGATAATGGGAATGAGAGCCCATCACATTTACTGGCAGGTACGCAATTCTGTGACTGTCTGAACTTCCATAACCAGCTCTGTGTAACTGCTGAGGCTGATCCATCTTCGCAGCATTCTGTGCAGGATGACAGCTGGGAACACGCTGCCGAGGTGGGCCCTTGGTGCTGGTCTGCTTAGTGTCATCTGGGAACATCGCTGCTCTGGCACTACGGAATAGCTGCTCAGATTTGTCAGAGTTCACTGGCACTGTTGGACTCTGTGGTAGGTGGATGCAAACTTCATTGACGAGTTGAGAAACTAAAATTCTTGCAAAAATGTGGTTTGACTGTATATATTATAAATAGTCAGGTGAGGTTACTGCAACGTGGTTACAAAATGTTGTTGCTGAAGTGTAAATATGAGAGAAACTGTGGGGACTTAAGATTTAGTCTACTGGTGGCCTGGGCGTTGTTGTAGCATGGTTGTATTTAAACTTTACTATCAACATTTAGGAATGCATATAGATAGAGATTGATGAAGATTTGTATTAATTATGCTTTCAGACTCCTTTCCCCTTTTTCTCTGTGCTTGTAAAAATTCCAGGATCAAACAAGCTTGGCCAAATCAGGTTGCTTTCTTCTAAAACCAAATCAGGTTGCTTTTTGGTTTGAATATTGTCATGGGGTGTTTTTTTCAAGAAACGCTCTGTAGAACAATTAGTTACTTTCCCAGAATTGGGCTGATGTTTCCAAATGGAATTTAACAGACTGTTACCAAGAAAATGGTACTGCTTGGAAGATTTTGTATAGTCTGTAATGACATGTAATGTGTCTGGGTGGAGAAGTTTTTGAGTGTGTGAAGGCAGGAAAAATTAGCTGTGATCTTTACTTTGTGCATGTCCTTCGGTAATGTTGTGTTGTTGAGAGTCCTTTCTGAACAATAGTGGAGGAGAGGAAAACGGTGGTTGAAAAATCACATGTTGGTATGTTACCTGTAATGTTCTTTACGTTATTATTAAAAATTAGTTTGGTACTTCCTCAGTTTCATTAGACTAACTTTTTACAAATGCTGAGAAGCCTGTTACAGGGTTTTTCAATGAAGGTAACATAACTTAAACTTTTCTTTCTTTAGGGCAAAGAAAGAAACCGGGCAGACTATAGCAAAGCTCCCCTTATTGGCAAGAGTAAAGAGAACTCTAACAGAGCATTGAGAAAGCCTATTCTCCTTTATCCTCAACCTGCAGATCAAATGAGATTCAAATAAAACACAGGAAAAGTAAGCAAAGTCTTCCAAATTTGGGGGAAGGGAGAGGTGTTAGTGTGTGAAGAAAAGAAGTGTACAGATTTGATCAAGAAAACTGTTGCACAAACTGGAAATCAAAAGCTTTTTTAAACTAACAATTCCCCTTTTAATATTGTAGTCTCTTCAGTTGTCTGTCAAGGAGAACTGTTATGTGAGAAGGAGTATATAATTTCCAGACTGATAGAGAGTTTACCTGGTAGCAGATAGCTAGTGAAGAGGTTGGAAGAGGCAGTGAGTAAGAGCAAAGGCTGGGCTGGGAAGAAGACAAGAACTATCAAGGGTTTCAACCTTGATGCCATTCTGACAGCAGCTGTGATACTGATGAGGTATTTAAATGGAAAAGGGTCTTGTAACCTGTTCTTAATATGAACCTCTTCTGAAGAGTAGATTGTAAGAAAATACATATATTTTATGGAATTATGTTACTACTAGTTTGGAGACTCACCTTTAATCTTCTAGTGCTTGTAACTTGACTTGTGGTTGCTTGAAGCTGTATTCACATCTATGTCAAATTCTTTGGTGACACTGCCACTGCTTTGTGTGGCTGTGATACAGTAAAATTCTTCCTTGATGCTTTTGTTTTTAATATAACTTTTTTTGGCTGCTGGGAAAAATCTTGCATTTGTCAAGCATGAAAATTCTGAGAGCCTTGGATAAACTTTGAAGGAGAGAGATTTATTTGGAATTATAGATTTGATGTACTTTCTCTCATAGGTTTCTTTTGCCTTTTGTTTGAGTGCATGGCTAAACTGGGCTGTACTCGATCCAAACTTCATGAGCTTGCTAGCTAATGGTTAGGAGACAAATTGCTATTACATTTATGTAGTAGTTCATGATTTATTTATTTTTTCTACTAAAGCATGGGTATTTGTATAGAGGAGAACATTTTACCTGAACAGTCTTTTTACAGCTTTGAAGTAGGTGGTTAGGACTCATGGAATATTTTTTTTTTTTACCTACCTGTCATCTTGAACTTTACGGGAAATCTCCTTTTTGCTTTGTTTTTAATTCACTATCTAGTCATACACATAATATTTCCTCCTTACATTGAAAATGTATTACAACTTTTTGTGAGGATGAGCATTTACTTTGATGACTTTGGTCTGAATTTCATGTGCAATGCTTGGTTTGCATTGCACTGCTGCTATGATGAAAGATAGATGCCAGTAATATATATTGCAAAAATCTGTGTTGTTGACTTTTATGTTGTGCTTCAAGGTAAAACTTGAATGTGGTACTGGCAGGCTTGATTGAAACTACTGGTCAAAACTCAGCAGATGAGAGAAAAAAGGGGGCTTTATAAAGGATAGTATATGAGTACAAGAAGTTTGTATTAATAGAGATGAGCTCTTACTTGCATATAATATTCAGCTTAGGCCACTTTTTTAAAAAAAAATGTATCTGGACATGATTTAAAAAAAAAAAGGGGTGATGACATACCATTAAAGACTTAAAATTTTCATGTGGGAAGAGAGAGAAAATTGGGATTGTCCTCATTCAGCTGAATTTAAGATACTGTGGATTTGCCTTAATTACAGCTGTTGTTGGTGCTCTATCCTCTGTAAGTGCACTAGTGAAATCCCTTACTTCAGCAAGACACAGAAGCTGTTTGGATTGATAACAAAATGTATCCTTGTTCCAAAATGGGATAACCTTCACTTATACTTATTTGCTGACAGCTATGCTGGTGATAGGTGTGATTAGTAAAAACTCTGGTGCAATCAATACCTGGGAGAATAAATTACTAAAACTATATAAAGGAAAAAAAAGTACAGCATGAGTTTACGTATACCTAGTTTAATAATTCTTTTTTTTTTTTTTCCTCTGAATAACTCTCTTGAAAAGTGGAAGATTAAAAAAACAAAAGAAGCAAGGAAAAACTGATTTTTGATACTGTATGATTAACCTACAGAACTCACTAATCTGAGATAACAGCAGGAATTTTTTGCTCTTGGCCTCAAAATAATTGCTTCTAGGGTTAGCAGAGGAATAGAGGAAGCGGGGATCATGCTTAACATGCTTAGGAGCTACCTTTTTTTTTTTCTTTTTTTCTTTTTCCTCCAACTGTTGTATGTTGCTAGAAAACTTTCAACTATGTCTACTGAAAGCAAATACTCCTAGGCTTGAATGAAATGATGACATGATGTCTGTGCTGTAGGCTATGAGCCTATCCACTAGTGTGTTGCAGAGGTTGTTTAATTATGGAAAAGAATCCCAGAACTGGATTGTGCCTGGCTTCATGCATGTATATTATGGCATTTTTCATGTATTTTTGGACTTTATGCTATATTGTAGGAAGCACATTTATAAATGTTCTTAATTTGATTCAATCTTACACTTTGGGGGGGATCTTCTAAAGGCAGCACTACAAGAGCTTCCAGAACAATGTGAAGCAGTTAGAAGAAAGGATTCTTCACAAAAGCATTTATAATGTTAAGGTGGTAGTTCTCCTTTATATATAGAGATGAGGGTACCTTGACCTCTCTAGCTGTTTGTCTATAATATTATACCTAGTGTTTTCAGATCCTGAAATTGTTTCATATAGATCATAAAGCATTGGGCTGCAGTTTAGTTGGGAAGTATTATGAAAAAAAATCTCTTATGAGACTAAGAAAGGCAGGCAGGTGATTTCTTCTTATCCAGACTTCTAGGAGGATTTAGACTGGTGACAAATCTCACTAGAAGAAGAGTCTAAAAATAATACTTTCTACTGATGTAAAACACTTCAGGCCAGGGATGCTATAAAGGGTAAGCAATATAGTGCTTATTTTACAGTTTAGGGGGAAACAAAATGGTAAAGTCTTAAAATCATGTAGCACTCAGTAGAATTGATGGAAAAAAATTCCAAACCACTGCTGTAATATTGGAAGCTTCATTGCCTAGATACAAGTTATTTGTAAAAAGTGGGGAATCAGCACTCTCTGTCCTTTAAACTCTAATCTTAGGACTTAAGCTGCTTGCTCTTACAGTGACTGTCCTCTGCATACTTTTAAATCTGGCATTTGCTCCAATTGGAAGTTATTCTGTGCATTCTGCATAGCTAGACTGTGCCTACATGGATCTTTATAATGCAAGCAGATAGTCTTTATCAGCATAAATTCTCCAAGGAATCTCTGAGGATTCTCATTTAGTTTCTAGTGCAACACCTGGAGGCTTTCAGGTTTGAATTTTCAAAAATAAAAATGCACGTTTAAATGTAAGATTGCCATTAATACATTAAACAAAATTGCTCTATTCAGTATTTATTTGGTAGAGGTGAACACGATTTCATTAATATTAACTAGAGGAGCCCTCTGGCTTTAAGCATGCAAAAAGAATTTTCAACTAAAACTGGCATCTTCATATTCCAAATCTCAGAAATCTTTCTGAGGCTTTGTGGATGGTGTGGAAAGCACCAATTTTTAACATGTCTCTTCAGCAGCAGCAGTGCTGTACAATTCTACCAGAAATTTCTTTGAAAGGTTGCTGTCTCCTGTGTTAAACTTTTTTTTGGCTGTGTAACAGTGATAAACGCTTGCTTTTGGGTAGTGATATGAAATTTGGTCAGAAAAATTTGTAAAGTACTCTTACAATCTTCACATTAAGTATATTGTAGACGGACAACATCCTCATCGATTTTTGTTAATTCACAAAATCCAGTGCAAGAGAGAAACATTCAAAGGTATGTGGGTTTTTTTTGTCCATAGTAGTATCCTGTCTGAACTGGTGCTGTAGAGATGGCTTGTTTTCAAGATGTCAACAATGTCTATTGATCTGAAACCTCCAGAATAACAGTTGATAAAAACCTGCAGGCAGCAAATACAAGACTTAAGGTTGGCAAGGCAAAATAATAAAATAGTTTGATGTATGGAAAAGTAATCACAATCAGAGAGAGAAACTAGGCAGTTGCATGCAAGTTCCAGGTAAAAGAATCTTTTAATGGGACTTTGCAGCTGGAAAAACAAATACCATTATACACCAGAAGGAATTTGTGTCTTATATAGACTTGGCCTTCAATATTGTATTCCCAAAGCCTACGTTTACTACAAGAGGAAGCAACAAGTTCCTTCCTTTCTTACATTGCTGGGAAACATGTTTTGAGAATTTAAATCTTCAGTTACAAAAAAACCAGTTTCTTCCATGAAAACCTTTTGTAAAGGTAAAAAATACTGTAGATAGCAAGTGAATGTGAAGTTCTGATTCTGAACATTCTGACAAGTCTGAATTAAGGGTCTATGTCTTTTTCCAGACCTTGTTTTTTCCTCCTGAAAGTTCAGCTTCAGTAATACATTTTTACTAGAGATGTGGAAACTAGAATGCACTTTACTATAACTAGAAATACTAGCACACGTGTTGTGGTGGTTTGGTTTTTTTAAATTATTTTTTTTCTGTGTGTTGTTTTTTTTCTTCCAGATTCCATTTACAATGTGTTTCAATAGGTTTTTTCCTCTAATAGAAGAATCTTAACAATGTGCCCCCCTGTCACTTTTCCCAAACTTCAAGATGTTAGTAATAGAAAATACAATATAAGCAGTGAAGTATACAGTACGAGCACTGAAATCACTGAAGTTAAACCTGCTATCACTTCATTAAACAAGTGGACAATGTCTGTGTCTTCCCTCATGTTCTGATAAATAATAAAATAAAAATGGCGAGAGAGTTGCCCTTATGCCCTTTTTTCCTTTTTCTTCCTGAATAAGAAGCAATGATTTTAGACAAAGCTGAAGACATCATCTAGAATGGTGGAAAAATTCACTTAAGATTAGTGAGAGGTTGGAATCTGTGCATGAATGAATATTGCCCAGGCAGTTTAATGTTAAATAAAATATTCCGATGATGTTGCTTGCTGTTATTAATTTCTAGAATTTGGTTAGTATTTAGGGCAGTGTGAAAAAGTAATTCTTTCTTATCTGTGTTTATAGTATGCAGTGGTTGACTGGATAAAATGGAAGAGCAGGAAATGTTTTATGTGGGTGAGTTTCCATAGGAGACAGGATAGATAGATGATTTTTTTTTTTTTGAGCATTGGATGTAGGCTGAGAAAACTTATTTTGGTTACAATGGAAAGAATTTCTTGTGGAAGTGAGATATCGTGATCTCAGTTTCCTGGGATAGCCATTTCTAGTTCCGCAGTACTTCGTTACAACATTAATTCAAAAAGTGCAGAGCCATACTTGAAGTTGCATTCTGTGTCATTTACCAGCTTACTCTATTCTCTGCTGTGTTCAGAATTTCTTGGGAGGATTATTTTGTTAAAGATGAGCTGCATTTTGAAATTAGATTAACTAATATTTTGAGGATTCTTGAGAAGGCAGTTTTCCTGTAATTATTTATAATAAACCTCTTGAAGTGCTTTTGGTTTTTTTCTTTTTTTATTTTGCTTTTCATGGACACCTTTGCCTTCACACGCTTTCTTCTTATGCGTGTGGAAGATGAGGTGAAGAATTTTAAGACGGGTAGTACCTCTGCTTAGATTTCAAGGCTGGATTCATTAAGAGTCAACACAGATGCACTCTGCCAGAAATTGGCAATATAGAAAGTATTCTTCATGCACTTGCCAGTTAGCAGAGTAGATAGATAGACTGTGATTTGAAGAGTATCTGTTGCTATTTTGCTGGACTTCTGAAATTTCAATAGATTGGAAACGAGTATCTCTTTGTTTAAGAGAGTGGAAAAGAATAACATCCGTTGATAGGTCTAGGTTTAAAAAAAGAAAAGGAAAAAAAAGGCTGACAACTTTTAAGACAGCAAGATTTTTTGATTACTACTTGGTGATTTCAGAGATGAGACTTTGGTGTATTAAGTTGATATAATTTTAAAGCAAGTTGTTTCTGATAAATCATGCAGCAGATTTTTCAACCCAAGTTATGCCTTCAAGAAAAGGGGACTTTTTTAGGTCACTAGGGGATGAGACATCTTTTTCTAGGACACTATATTTTGGCCAAAATGATTGCGATATACTATCTGCCTTAGCCCTTGTTGATCCTTGTTAGGATGTGTCACGGGTAGTTCAAATTTACTGTTTCCCAGTCACAGCAAGCATAAGTGGGAAACATAGTGAATGACTTCTTTTTT
Organism: Buteo buteo; assembly: GCF_964188355.1. Taxonomy (NCBI): domain Eukaryota; kingdom Metazoa; phylum Chordata; class Aves; order Accipitriformes; family Accipitridae; genus Buteo; species Buteo buteo. The sequence goes on along the minus strand of NC_134176.1, from coordinate 12,586,561 downwards.
GGGTGTATGTGATTTGACATTACCACTTGTAACTTGTGAACCAATGACTTCTATGCCGTGCAATAAAAGTAAAGGAAGCGTTAGGCTTGGTGTAAAACGAGAAGTAGAGGAAATCTGGACTGCTGGAAATAGCTTCCCATAAAAACAGAGTATTCAGAATGCAAATATAAACTGGTTTTGCTAGTTCTCTCTTCAAAGCATATATAAAATAATTTCGTAAAAGGAAGCTACCTTTAACTTGAAATATTATTATCATGGCATTTCCCAGAATATTTGATCTGAATATTTTTCTTTTGTGGTAGATCGAACTTTTCCTTTGTAAACAGAGCCAGAAGTTACAAAAAAATACAGTGTTGATCCACTTCCTCCACATGGGACTGGCATATCTATCTCAATCATGGACTTCCCCTGAACAGCAGTGGAAGAGATTAAAATACACTTTGTCCTGTGATCATCTGACTGTCTTTTGATCTTTCCTATTCTTCAAATGCTTCTACTAAAATCCTTGTATAGAAATATGGATCCCAACTGGGGGTTAACTTCATAAGTGAAATGCAATAACCTTGTATATTTTCTCTTCTCTCTCCTGCACCCATAGACAAGAACCAAAACTGGAATTCAAAATGCAGAAGGGCGAGCTTGGACAGCATGTCTCTTATCTGTTGTCTTGTGACCCAGGCTTTCAAAGCTTAAGAGGTCTTTTGATTTCTAAAAGAGGCTTTTGGTTTCTTGCACTTCAAATGACTTTATACTGTATTTTGGTAGCCCGCTGAGATTAAGAAGTAATTATTGAAAGCTGTAGATAGCAAGTGTAAGTCAAAATACAAACACTTTGTTTTTACTACTGCCTCAGGCTGAATCTTAAAGTGGTTTTGCCAGCCCATATGTCATGATTCAAAAGAATGCTGTTAACTTTCAAAAGAGTAATAGTTGAACATAGCATCACAAAAAAATCAGCTTTCCTAAAGGGCACTGAATTACTTTACTGCTCTTTTTTTTTAATAGTTAAAATTTTATCCCTTTTAAAGTTAATTTGTTTGTTTGGGTTTTTTTTGTTTTGTTATGTTTTCTTCCATCAGCGCAGTATGTGTTAGACTGAATGTGAATTCTATTCAACATATTATTGGGTAGTTACTAAAAGTGTCAGTCCCTGGGCTCTTGGATACTCCAAACTATATTAATACTACATTATTATTTATAAATATTCCCATTCTTATCTCTTAATGCTGATGTAATTACTTTACACATCTATCCAATGCTTTCTTTTCTATTTAGAATCTAATTTGTTACACTGAGCAGGAGGGAGTATACATTAGAACTGTTTTCATGAAAGCATAGTCTAGCAGGCTTGCTAAATTGAGTTCCCTGTACTGGGATGTTGTTCTGTTTAATCCTGTAAGACACTTCACATGAATGTGTAGACTCGTTGAAAGAAATAGAGCCAAGGAAAGTGATAAAAAGTTAAAAGAATAAAGCAATGTAAAACTTAGCTTATGGTTCATTTTCTGCTATTCAATCATTTTGCAAACTAGAACATGGGAAATGCACAATGGTTGCGATTCAAGTGACATGCATGATTGTTCTTTTGCAAGAATATCAGATAACATTCTTGGTTATACTTCTGATTTTCTAGTTCAGATAGGAAAAGAAGGACTAGTCTGTACCATCCAAGTGAAAAATAGTTTTGCTATTTGTTCAATAATTTTTACAGAATAGAGCCCTTAAAGATTATGGTGAGATCTGGTTTAGTTGCTTGAGAACATAGCAGTTTGTGCATTGGAACAGCCCTTTTTTCTACATAAGAATATCACGCCATAATTGCTATAATAAAAACTCCTCACAGAGGAGTCTTAAGGACTGGAAGAGGTTGCTTGTAGAGGTTGTGGTATCTTCATCCCTGGAGTTTTTGAAAACTCAGCTTTGGACAACCTGATCTAACTTTGAAGTTGGCCTTGCTCTGAACAGGAGGTTGGGCTAAATGGCCTCCAGAAGTGCCTTCCAACCTCAGCGTCCCTGGGATACTGCACTAAAAAGTGGCTGTGAAGAGCTTGCAAATGGCAGAAGCTTCTTGTGTGGAGAATGCTCAGTGTCTTCTGTGTGTTTTCAAGGGCTTCTGTCCTACTTGCTTATATCCAAGTAGTGATTTTTCCTGTTGATCTCATGTGTTCTATTATGTATATGATCTCAAGGTCTTCTTCACAGTAGGTTTATGTTAGTTTATGCAAGGAAGGTGGATGCTTATGGAGGTATAGGGCAAAATTTAAAGTAGTTAAAATACCCAGTTTATTTTAACACAAGGAAAAATAAGTTTTAAATATCAATGCTGCTTTTATTTTCATACAGGAATTGGTCTTAGTATTTGAATGTTTTGCATAAAAGAAGATAAGGAGTGGTCTTGTCTCTTTCACTGTGTAAAGTTGTATCTAGTGTTGGTGACCAGCAACCCTTTCCCGTCCTCCCATAACCCCCTCAGAATTTTCTTTTGAAGCATATGCTGGAAATACCTCAGCACTGGTTAGCTGATCCTATATATGCTGTATAGAAATAGTGAATAGTGCTTCAAGCATGACAAGTACATGGAGGAAAAAAAAAATAAATCAGTAGTTCCCCTGTACAAACAAGAGGAGTGAAAGTGCCAAGACTTCTGACCTCACACATGGCAAAATCGATGGATGGTCCTTTGCTTTCAAACCTGCGCTCTGGTGCTGCTTCAGTCACTGTCTAGGTATTTTTGTGGAGTGATTCAAGCTATTTGCATTTTATTTAGCAGTTGTTCTTCTGTGCCCTTGTCCAGACTCAACAGTGGGGCTTTTACCAGAATGCCAGGCTGAGGGGTGGCTGGATGCTGTGAGGATGGCTCTCTGCAGTAAGACACCTTCATGCTTAAGAGCTCTAGAGTCAAGATTCCCATGGCAGCCTCCCTGCTCAGCTTTAATTTTTTTTTGACATGTGTGCACTCAGTAAATTAATAATATGTTGTCACCAATATACTGCTTTCAGTTTGCATTATTGTTTTAACGAGTCATCGAGGTACAACAGTATATGTTGCATATTGTAGTCATGCTTGGAAATAGAAGCAGAACCAAGTCAGAAGATTTGTCTAAAAGATACTGAAAGAAAGATGTACGTTCTTTTTAGTACGTATGTGCTAGGAATTTATTAGAAGCTATAAAATGCTGAAATGTAAGACAAAGGAAAAGTTAAGGTTGTTTTAATAATTTAATTTTAAGATAAAGATTTCTGTGTGAGAACTTGAAGCAATAATTCTTGGTGATAGAAAGCATATGGGCTGGGAAGACTGAAGAGCTAGAAATACCACCCCAGGTACTTGATTATTTGGTGCTCTGAGGCTATCCTATAAAGCACAGAAGAAAATTCTGTGAAGAGTGAAACTGATGAAGTCTGGTTTCCTAGTAATCTGTGCCCTACATCCCTTTTTTTAACCCCTACTCCCCCTTCCTCAAAAAAAAAAAACCCAAACAAACAACCAAAAAAAAACCCCTGCCATTATTATATTGGAGGAGACTAAGACCATGAAGTTTGCCTGGACAAGAAGGAGCAGGTGGTCTTGTCTGGCTTGGATGTAATTGTGTACTGACTTGCCAACTGATAGATCACAGGTGGTGATGACCGAGGTACTTTTACAGCCTCTTGCTTAGTGAGACACTACATTAGGTTTCTCTTTCTGTTCCCCACATAGCTGCTCATTTTCATGAAACCTATCTGTCCAGTTGGTTCCCAAGTGTTTTTGAGAGGCTGGGAGGAGAGACAGCACAGTCACAAGCCCTATCTCATTAAAAGCTAGACTAAAAAAACATACCCCACACTACCAAAAAAATTACCTAGTTAGAATGAGGCCCTGAAGTTTGTGTGGTTTTACGCTTTTTAGATAAGATTATATAAACTGTTTTTTGAAGAGGAAAGATTGAATCATCTCATTGGTCACTCTTCTGCTGTGATCTTTAGCTCCCTCTTGCAACTTCAGGTTTCTTTTTCAGAACTTAATTTAGATACTGTTGTTCTGTTAGGAATGTCGTTCTGTTTGGGTAACTTCTGTTTTCAGTGCAAATTGTAATTTGATTGAAAAGCTTTTCTGTCCTAAATAATAACCAAATTAGATTGTGTCTTCTGTTATCCTCTTCTCTGGTAGTGTAACAAAAACACTTACTTCAAATAACTTCTTGACCTTTTTGAATTTTAAAACTTCGGCAAAAGCTTATTTACTTTGTATTGTCAATATGTTGAAAACTGTCTTCATGCAGAGCTTGCTAGCTGCCAAATCCTGTGGTCCCTTTTGCCATCAATTTTTTGGGGGGTGTTTTAGATTACATAAGAGTTAACACTTTTCCTGGTTTTTTAGATGCAAATTGGTTTTGAATTTTTATAGAAGCTTTACTGTATTTCTATGTTGCAAATTGGTTTTATTCCCAAAAAGCAAATAAAAAAAATATATGTGGTATAATACAGAACACTAATGCAGATTTCTAGGATGTTTGCCCTCTCTGTGGTGAGAACAGCATCCTTGCTTAAACAAGGAAAGAGAAAAATGCTTTTTGTTCGGGAACTCCTATGCTTTCTAATTCTTGGAACATCTTTGTCAGTAGATTCACTTTTGTTTCCAGTTTCTAATGCTCTGTACTAATGTTAGTATGAGCTAAGTAACAACAAATTGTTCTAACCTTTATTACAGTATATACAGCCTGAAATATTAACTGGGGTCTAGCCTCAGATACTTGAGTAGCACTTATATTGAACAAGAGTAGTGACAAAAATGCAGTGCAGTGAGACCTGACAGACTGGAGCGAGCAGTGTCACCCATCTGATGACCAGAACAATCTCTGCTTCTGTTACTCTGCAGAAGCATGACTATAAGCATGTGTTGGCTGCAGGAGAGGTGGCTGAAGGAATGTAATCAAGAGTGGACAAAACTGACCTTGGTGACTGTGCCTCTTTTTATGTGCTTATCTGGCCTGAAAGGTGGGATTGTCCAAGATTTAACAGTTTTAAGTCATCTAAAAGTCATATTCTTTTATTGTGATGATTTTTCCCAGGGATTAGAAATTGGACCAAGAAATAGCTAGTAGTGAATTAAGAGTTAAGATTTAGCTTGCTGAACAGGAACCAGAGTCTTTGACTTGATGGCAGCTTGCCATGCCTTTAGGAACCGGAGGCCCCCACCAGAACTAGCCTATCTTGAATGTTCTAGCCAGATTCCTCTCCCTGCTTTCTGGAGGTATGTTATCTTCACTGCTGTAAGTGCATGGTATCTTACTGAGGTGTGACTTCAAAATTGCTTCTTGTTGGCAGTTTGAAACATGATTATGGGGGTATAATCTGAGTCCTGCTGTTAAAGGTTCCTGAAAAGGAAAAGAAGACGTTGCAGATGACACCCTGTAGTGGTATGTAAACCATAATAGAAAGTTGTTTGCAAAAGGGTGGCAGCTGAAATGTTTGTATTATCTGCACTTGTGTTCACCACTGATCTCATACACAGGTGTAACAGCATGCAACTCACATGCATGAGGACATAGCTCTGTGCATGCAGATTTGTGTGTGCAGTTTGATAGACATCACGTCTCCCCACTCCCTTGTTAAATGCAGCTCTTTCATTGTAGTAAGGAGTTCTTTTGGTGTTCTTTTAAGCTCAGTTCTCTATTGTATTTTATTGCAGTACTTCATGAATGGCTTCCTAGTTTTGCTGCATAAGATAATGCTGGCAGTTCAGAGTATCATGGAAGAGAATTCCTCACCAAGCTGGCCACTCTGCTGCTGCGCTTTTTAGCTTTTCTGGTCTGACATACTTCTTCATAAAACAGAAATATATAAGCTGAGGCACACAAATATTATTCTTAGGCATATTGCATAGTAAATTTTATTTATCAGTGTGCTTTCTGGTTGTTTTCTGTGACGAGGTATCCAATATGTCACTTCCAAAAGTGGAGTCCTGTGGAGCCCTGTGCAGCTTATTTTGGTATGAAATCTTTCTCGCCAGCTGACAGTCCAGCCCCAGAGGAGTTTCATATCTCTATGAAACTCTCACCTGCTGCTCATTTGGCATTCAGTACTCTTTCTCAGTTAAATCTTGAATATTATTCTTACCCCTGCCTGCCTCATTGTGATTAATAAACTGAATAGTTTCCCTGAAGAAATCATGCTATTGGAAGACTTCACATCTCTAATCATCTTTAGCTTCTTTTTGTTTGGAAGAAACTTAATGGGGAAACAGATGTTCAATAGTTTTGTTGTATGACTTGCAAGTTCAGGAACTTTGTGCTTTCTTGACTTGCCAATTCTCCTGTCAGCATCTCTTTTAGTGCCTCTTTTTCTGAATTTCTTCTGTGGGTCAGAATCAGGCCATGCCTTGTTTTATTCTGGCATTTTAAGAAAAATCGCATTCCCTGTCTTGTTCTTACCAGTCAACATTCTTGAAGTTGGCTTTTGACTTCCAAGAGTTGACAGAATGGTAGAGGTCTTTAATATGATTAAAAAAAAATGCAGTTGCAGTGGGAAAAGAGGCATCAGTATCTACCTACAAATTATAAATCAGAGAACTGAAAACCTTTACAGATTCCTAAACTGCTAGCTCCAAATGAAGCTCTTCCCACAGTTGTGCACAAGAAGCAAATCCATAGATAGCATCCAGATGGGTGAAACTTAGCTTATGGAGTTGCACTTTTTTCTTTCCCTCTCTTGCTAATCTCCTTTTCTTTTACAGCTGCAACAAAGTGCCAAGTCCTAAGCTCATGACTGGGTTCCCCTCTGTCCAGTCACAGATGTTCAGCAATGGCTGTCATGTCTTGGACAATCTCTAAAGCTAGACTACTTTCATCAACTGCTTTCCTTTCTCACTCATGTCACTTCTCTTAACCTCCTTGTCTCTCAGCATCACATCTCATTTCTTGTATGCTGGTTATAGTCTCTTGAATTGCCTCTTCAGTATCATCATTATCTGGCTTTTTGTTTGTTTTTTTTAATGGTTGCTGCTGAAACTCCAGTTCAGGCTTTGCTTACTTCCCTGGTCTGAAATAACCTGAATTTCCTCATTAATGAGGACTGCAAGTTACTTACAGTTCAGCACTGATTTTTCTGTTTTTTCAGATACTGTTCTGCCAAGGCACTAGACTCTGCAGTCTTTGAACAGTAGACAAGGAACAGGCAGATATTAATTCAGATTATGCACCAGCATTTATATTTCCCTTTCAGTTACTGTAGAAACTGTTTTGTTTCTTTGTGGGGTTTGTGGGTTGGTTTTTTTTTTGGAGGAGGGGGAGGAGGTGGTGGTGGTGGGAGGGAATGTTTGTTTGGGTTTCTTGTTTTTCTGGTTTTGAATAAGACCCAAACATCGGATCTACTGAGTTATGAGGATGGTTTTCTTGCACTCTCTCTGTGTTTGATGGAGATACAGAGACGCTGTCCCCCTGGGGCAGGGGTCAATGAAGTGTGGATTTGTCATTCAGCACCTCTATCCTTACTCAGCTGATGTTGGTAAAGACATGAAATGGTATCAGTGATGAGATGCAATGATTTTGTCTTTTGTTTCTAGAAATAACAGTTGGCATCAGAAATGAAAGAAATTTCCTTGGCTGTTTAGTCTCCATGGAGAATTCTATACCAAAACTATAGATGCAGAAATGATTTACAAGAAAATACGTTCAATTACAAGTACTTGTGTGGTGGGTTTTAGGCTTAGCGAGGGAAGATAAGAGATGACAAAAACAGTGCACAAGAAGGTTTGCGTGTTTGGGATGTGAGTCATTCGACTCCCTTTGTCGTATTGGTGGACATACTTTTATAATTGAGAAATGAACTGGACCTCATTTCTTCATTCTGCTTCTTAAAGTTGAATTATAGCGCTCAAGGCAACTGTAGAGCAGTGGAATAGGTTTATATTTCAAGTGTCAGTTAACATGGAGGGAGAATTGGAGTATGCCTTTCTCTTGTAAATAGCCAGGCATTTCTCTTATGTAAATAGATGTTGATCCTCCAACTGTGCTTTCTCCTTCATGTGCTGAGGTTTTTTAAGACCACTTAACACTTGTTTGACTAGAAGATAAGCAAGGAAATCACTGAAAATGGGTTTTAAAATTTAACCTGGGGTATTTTTCCTCTGTTGCTCTGCTAATACTTTGCATGCTGACCTAGAAGAATCATAGTCCAAGATAATAGGTACTGTAATTCAGTCTTCAACTGCATTAATTATTTTTTCATCTGCCTGTCAGTTGTGCTTAGTCCTGGTGAATTAATCAAGTGGCCATGTTATATAGGCCTTTCTCCTCTGTTAATTAGACTTGTATCACCTGTTCCCTTCATGTGGGGATGTACAATGAAAAGGTTGGAAAGTGTTTAAAAAGTAAAAACCTGTTGTGTTGTTATAAAACAGACTTAAAGCAGCATGTCTTATACCTTGCTATTGCATGGGATAGACAGGAAGAGTTGGCAGTGAAGGTGCATAGACTCCAGATATGCTGTATAGTGGTTGTGTGCTTTTCACAGTAGCATCTGAGTAGTAGCGTGCACAGTACTGGACCAGTGCACCTTCACCACCACAGCCCTTGCTGCTTCCTCTGCTTCAAAGAGAGAGAGAAAGACATGGAAGAATGCAAGCTCTGTTCTTTTTTGTTCCTAGAGTGATGCCAATAATTAACTAACACGTTGCTTTCAGGAATAGGTTTTAATTCTTGACCTTCTAGAGCCATTGAAAAATATAGAATATTTTATGGGTTTGCTACGCTTAATAAACTTAGGCAGTTACGTATGTATTATGATGTGTGGACACATATTTTTTCTTAGTGCTTTCTGGTTTTACGTAGTCTCTCAGAGATGCTGTGTTTGTTTTATTTAAATGGAAAAAGAGGTCTTCATTTCTCAGAAGTTTTCTCATTTTTGCTTCACAGAAACTATCTTAGAGCATGGACACCAGTAAGAAGACAGAACCCCCTTTATCTGTGGAAATGGTGCAACAAAGGGCCAATCCTGATCGCAGTCCTTCGGCATCAATTTATGTTCCAGAGCAAGGTGGCTACAAAGAGAAATTTGTAAATGCTGTGGAAGATAAGTATAAATGCGAAAAATGTCACCTCATCTTATGCAATCCTAAACAGACTGAATGTGGACACAGATTCTGTGAGACCTGCATGAATGCCTTGCTAAGGTATGTTTTTTGTTGTGACAGAACATGTTAATAACTTTGTCTTGTGAACCGCTGAAAATAGCGTGAACACCGTTGTAGTTTTAGGAATACATTAAGCTAATGCCCTGGCTTGAAGCAGCCTTCCACTTGTTGCTTGCTTGATTATTTGTTATCCATATGCTGGTGCAAACATTTGTGTTCTACTCTGGGTCAGGATGAGACAACTAAGCTTTCCATCAGTATTGTTGGAATGGTTGTTAAAGTGGTTTAATCCCATGTAGTGATGTGCGTTAGATAAGAATTTCATTGCCTGTGGAGCCTAGACTGAGTAGCTATTTCACATGACTGGTAACATGGCTAGTTTGGCGTAGAATGCTCTTAGTGAATTGTGGTTATGTGAGGAAGTGAGCCTGCAGAGGCTCCTTGGGGTGATGGTACCTAACCTAGCTGGGGACCCAGCCTTACAGTTGAGTGGTGGGACCCTTGGATAAATGTAACTGCTTGTGGAGCTTCCTTTTCCCATAACCATTCTAGCTGTATGTCCTGGGGCTTGTATGTTTTGTGGATTCCAGGAGGGTCAGGAAGGCTGGCTTCTTTTACTGAGATGTTTGGGCCAGAGTGCAAAGTGGTGGTGAAGTGAATGTTATAGGTGTAAAATTAATGCTGAGAGATTCAACCTTTCCTAGTCTAGGTAAGAATAAAAGTGTGATCATTCAAGGAGTATCTAGCTTTTAACAAGTATCTGTGCATCAGTAGAAGTATATTTCTTTGCCTCTCAATTTTGATGCATTGCTACTGATTGTATTCAGCAGTGTGATTTCAAAACTTGGTCTAATGTTTGGAGACCATTCTGCAAGCTTTAATCTCCTGGGGTAAATAAGCAGTCAATACTTCCATTTGCTACTGGGAAAACAGAGGTATAGAAGACATTGAGCTCGCTGGATGTTGCACACTGCACTACTAAGAGGATTTGACTTTAGAAGGTCTTGGTGATCTCGCGTTTACTTTTTGTGACCATCCTGACTCTAGGTATTAGCTTATATTTCCCTTGGAAATACTGTAATCTCAGATGTATATAAATCAAGACTACATGCAGCATGGCAAAAGAAATTGGAGGATATTACATCACTGTGTCTCATGATAAAGAGTAACCTCCTGTATTGGGCAAATACAAGGGTCCATAGCTCACTAATCCACTCCTGTCGGTTTTGTGCTACAGCATGTCAAATTTAAAACAACAAAAAAACCCCGCCAACTTTTTTTTCAATACACATTTTCAGGTGAGGTGTAGTTTTCATTTAAGAAATGCAGTTATTTCTTTTGAATATATGTTTTTGGAAGAGTCTTACATGGTTAATAACAGTGACTGCAGAAAAGCAAACACCTGCCATGCTTGATGCGTGCAGATGGACAGAGCAGATCCTTAACAATCTAAGCAGTAACAATTCTGGCATTGCTGTAATCTGGGCAATTTTCCTTCCCTGCTGTGAGACATGCACGTGTGCTTATTACAGTGCAGCTAGAACATGTGTCATTTTACTTTCTTGACTTTCCAACTAGAGTGTTATTGAAAAGGACACATGGGTAAGACCATCTACCACACTGCTCTTTCATTCGAGTTATTTCACTATATTTAAGTGCTTGTTGCAAACAAATCCTTTATTAAAATTAAATTTACAGCTCTTTTTTTTGAGAAATAAAAAGTGCCATAAAACTGGAAGCAAAAGAAGTTTATGTTGTTTCTGCATTTGGCACAAAAAATTTTCATTCAGTGTTGATATGCTGCTGCATACACACACACTGATTATATGTTAGCAGCTTCTGTTCCAGTGTTATTTGAGGACAAAGAATTGGGAGTCAGTGTAGATAACGCAGTAAAGATGTCTGCTCAGTATGCAGCAGTAGTTTAGAAGAGCAGGTGGGATGCTTGAGTGAATTCAGTAAGAGCAAGGAAAGCATGACATTGTATTAAACACTATATGCCCTCAAGTAGATTAGTTCCCCCCCCCTTTTTTTTTTTTTTTTTTTTTACTTAACAAAAATATTACAGATACTGAAGCTGCAAGGTAGTTAAGCTGCTCAGAAATATGATGGGACACGTATGGTCAGTTCAAGAAGCAGAAGCCAGTGAGATGATTTGAAATAACCATACTGATTATATAACATAATCAAACTTATTCAGCCTTTTACATTGATTTGCACAGCTCCTAGCAGCCACAACTTACAGCCTGTCAGTGAGTTGCTTTACAAAAGAATTTACCTAGCTTTTACTTAGTGCTTTTCATCCATAGATCTCGGTGCTTTACAAGGGAGATCAGTATGACTATCCCCATTTTACATAGGGAAAAGGAGCTAAAAAGGAATGAAGGGTTTTACACTATGACACCTGGCAGATCAGAGCCAGAAACAGCTGTAGGAACCAAGATTTCCCACACTCCAGTTTCTGTTCACGGACTGCTCTGCTCCTCAACCTGCCTGTTGTCTAAGAGATCACAAGTTTGGTAATTAGATTACCAAAACAGCTACAGGGCAGTAGTTCAGATAAAGGAGGGAGCGAGGATCTGTAACAGTTACTAAAACCAGAACAGACTTGAAGGAGATGGACATAAATACTTTTTTACCCTAAAAGGATATATAATTGACTGTCAGAGGAAGTGAAGTTTAATTAGGTGTTGTTTGAAAAAGGACTGGATAATTGAAGAGAAAATATTTTGCCTGTTTGCACAGCTAGATTGAGAAGTGACAAAAATTGTGGATCAGGTGCAGACTGTAAAATAAGGAATGAATTTTGCCACCTTGAAGAAAACCACTGCGCAGTTGGCTGGAGGCATTGTGGTGGTCTTATTTCCTCAGCAATGCCAGATTACTGTCCACTGAAAACTTGGTGTTCAAATTTTTTGAAATAACATTGTGTTATCTCATTATAACGAACTATATCCACTTCTAATGATTTTAAAATATATTCAATAATTGTAACTAAGTAAAGTGCCTAATAAATGGAAATTTTTGTCCTACAAAAATTCAGATGAGTTAAACTAGTTTTTCTGTTTTCTTTTTTCTCCAGTTCTTCTAGTCCAAAATGTACAGCGTGTCAAGAAAGCATAGTAAAAGATAAGGTATTGTTAAAGTTGTTTTTTTATTCAAGAATATTGAATTGTGTGGTGTACATAAGAAGTGTTATTGCTTTGTGGTAATTATTTCATAAGCCTAACAAGCAATGTGAGGAGGATAATTTTGTTATAAGACCTAAACCTTGTATTTTATATAGGAGGACAGCTCACTTTTACTGTTAACGACATGGTAGAAAATGGCAGGTCAGCTTCATCCCTAATGGTCCAGCCAGGTGTCACATCTTGTTTTCATAGTTGGGAGCTGCAGCAACACACTGCAGTTGTCCTCCCATCAACCAGGAGGGTGATAAGAAGTACTGCATCTCCTTTAGATGCAGAGATGTGACAGATCTAGGCAAATCTTACTCCTGATTTAGCTCCAGACCAGTGTCTACTGTTTCACTAATCTGTTTTTACGGTGTGTTCTTCTGTGAACCACACTGGAACCAGAACAGTGTGGAGTTACAGTAACTAATAGAATCAGATGATTCTTCTATGGATATTTCACTGATACCCTCTTCACTGTTTTTCACAGCAAAACTTTGTATTGCCTTTGAAAGGTTGAGGGTAGAGAAAATTCTTTTTGACTTAGTACACAGTTTATGCAGTTTTTACATTAGATTTTTCTAAAGTGTTTAGTAAATTCTTTGTGTTAGTAGTCTTCCCTGCCTAAATGAACACTTGTTACAGTAACCATTTTCAAGAAAAGGTTAGTGGGTACATGAATCTCTCCTCATCTTAACTCAAAATAGTTCTCTAAACAGTGCTCAGTGTAATTCAGTTTTGACATGGACGGTCTCTCCAGGAGCTCAGACCAATAATCATGACGCCTACTTTATTTGTCTTTTTAACACTAACTTTCTGGCTCCCAATATACATAAATATGTACATTTATTATGAGACTTCAAATATCTCTAAAACAGGAGGAGGACAAGAAGGGCAGTGTATATTAAATACATGTTAGACTAACTGTGTAAGTCAGTAATTTTCATGAAACTGGAAACTTCTCTCTCCCCTTAGAATGCTGATGTCCAAAATCACTGAAGAGCTATTAGATGGTCTTGGAAAAACTGTTTAAAAATTGTCGTCTTACCTTAACTTCAGTCAGCAAAACTGTACCTAGTAACCCTGTGAATTACTTTGGAAAAAATACTACAGTAGTGGCAATTGATTATTCAAATGAGATTTGTTGATTCATTAAACTTCACATATGCATCAGTGGCCTGTGTCAGATGAGACTGGATGAGAATGGTTGCAGTGTTTCCTTCTTCACTGATACTGGGGATAGATTCATAGTCACTGTGGACAGATCTGATCATAATTGTCTGTTGTTGTTGTTAAATGTTAGCATGCAGAACCATTCTGTAATTACACTAATCCTCCAGTGCATGCAGTATAGCAGAACTGCATTTGTCAGAGAAGTTGGGCTTGCTTCTTTGGTGTTTCTTAATGGTCATGAAAGCAGCTGCAAAATAACTAGAAGTTTTTAGCCCTTTGTTTTGGTCTTCAAAATAGTAGTAATGGTCTTCAGTCCTTATCTCCAGTTCCTGCCCTTAGCAATGGGGCTTCTTGAGAGTGCGGTTGTGTTGTCTCTTTATCTTTTATGGGGTATCACCCATAAAAGGTGGAAAGTCCAAACCCCAAGCTGTGTATTTCTAATTTTTTGCAATTCTATTATAGACAAAAAATGCTTATAAACATTAAAATGGAGAGATAGTTAAAGCCTGCTTATCTGTGAAATAATAAACCTCCTCCAGTCTAAGACCTTAGAAAATGTCTTTAATATTGTGTTACCACTGAAGTGCAAGTAGGTGTTCCAACTAACCAGTCTAGTCCTTGTGGGACTGTCTTCCATGAAATCCTTCCTTTCTGAACCACTGTGCTTTGGCTCTTTTTTTGTCTTTATGGTATTGTGCCTAATGCATCAGCTTCCCAAACGTTGTAGAGAATTCTAGCTTATGCAGGCCTATCAAGCCTGGCAAGAAAATAGCAAAAAATTTAGTCCTTTCTTGTACCTTTCCTTTTGTTGTAGTTATAGTAAATGTGAAACAATAGTAGAGCATCTGTCCAAATAGTCTTTCTCACTGGGCTGCTTCACAGTGGAGGAATCTCAGTGATGCCCACATTCAAGAAAAACTGAATGGTAGGGTTTTATTTCTGGCACATAAAGCTAGAATTAAATGACACTGCTGTAGCCAAATTGCATGGCCTTTACTTTGTTTGAACTTGCATATTCTTGACAGGTTTTAAATTTCTAAAATGAAGTGATTTTTTTATTTTTCAGGTATTTAAAGATAATTGTTGCAGGAGAGAACTACTTGCCCTTCAAATATACTGCAGAAATGAAAACAAGGGCTGTAAAGAACAGCTGTCTTTGGGTCAATTACTGGTAAGTAATCTGACATACTCATAAGCTTCCTTTTGAGTTAAAGAAAGAGAAGAAATCTCACAAATTAAAGCCCCAGTCCATTTCTTGACTTGCTCACACTAGGGGTTATTCTGACATTTATAAATCAGAATAGAGTTAAACTGTTTTGAAACTCAGCTTTTTGATGAGCTATAAGGAATTGTAGTAACAAATCATGCAATTGTGTGACACTAAAGCTCAGAAATATAAATGCATGAAGCAAATGACAAGGGTGAACTAAAATTGGGAAAAATCTTAATGTGTACTTTACAAATGTGAGAAATTTGAATTCTGTTTTGGTGTGGTTTTGTTTTTATTTACTAGTCTTGATCCTCATATAAGTGGTGGTTTATGCATGGAGTTAAACCTTTGGTTTCTCCAGACTTGTACAGAATAACCTATAGCTTTGTTTTGTGAAGGTATAACATAGCAGTAATCCAATAATATAACAGTTGTAAGGTATGGCTAACCCAGCAGTTTGTAGTCAGATGTATAGGTACTTGCTTTGAGCGAGCAAGCTCAGGTACTTAAACAATTTAAAGCAGCATCTGTGTTTATGTGGAATAATACACCTTGGAAAAGAATGCTTACCTTTTGTTTAAATAGCCTGTGTGGAATTTTGGACTGTGTTGGAATACTTTTAGTATAAACGTAGCTCACATACATCTATAATACAGTGAAATCTGCTGTCTAGGTAAAGGGAGTGTAAAGTCAGAAATGTATTCCTGAGTGGATTTGTTAGTGTTTGCTCTTGCACAATACAGTGCTCAAAATAACTTTACTTACTTTGGTTCTGAAGTTACTTAATGTGGGATGTCTTCAAAGTATAGAAGACATGCACAAAATTTAGTTGGCTTGACTTTTTTTTTTTTATCTTTCAGATGCATTTGAAAACTGATTGTCAGTTTGAAGAGCTCTCGTGTCCTCGTGCTGATTGCAAAGAAAAAATACTGAGAAAAGATTTGCCAGACCACGTGGAGAAGACCTGTAAATACCGGGAGACGACCTGTAAATACTGTAAAAGCCAAGTTCCAATGATTATGTTGCAGGTGCAGTATTTTCTTGTGTATATAGAACAACTTTCCATACATTAGTGTGAAATAATAACTCTTCTTGTGCTTCTCTCTAGCTGCCAATAGAGCCTTGGCCTCTCAGCCAGAATTAGTAAGTCAAAAGAGAAAATAGGCTGACTTTCAAAACACTTTTTTTCTGCAAGAACACCAGTCACTTCATTGACTAGGAAACATTTTCTTTTTTCTGATGTTCAGATACTGCATTTTAAAAAAAAATTCAGATCCACTGCATAATACTGATACTAAAGTAATTTTTGCTATGCTTTTTTATTTTGCTTTAATTGATATAATAAATGCAACTGCCATGATAACAATTAAATGTTGTGCAGGAAGAGCATAAGCATAGCAATTGACTGGAGAAATAGCATCTTTCTGTATAATCCTTCTTCAGTACTGTGTGATCTGTTATGAGAGGAGAGGAGGAAATAGTGTAAAAGCAAACTGTGTCTTGGCATAACCAGGAATGGTACACGGCAGGCTTAAGCAGAGTTACTGCTGTTCCTGGCATACAAGTAGGTTATTGGATAAGCAGCATGTTGTGAGTTAGAAGTATAGAGCAGAGGTTGAGAAAGTCATACTTAACTTTACACACAGCATTGTAACTTGACTATGTTAACGTTATTTTTGCATTGAGCTGTATTATGCTGAATCTCTCTTGCTGTAATTTTGACATTTTTTTAAAAAACTCTGTTTACATAGTTTTCCATAGTTTGGACAGTCTCAAATTTTGGACTTTCTTAATACAGTAAGAGTGGTGAGAATTTGATTTTCATTCGTGTTCTTGTGTATTGTTAGGTGAAATCTCACAATGATGAGAAGCATTCTTTGCTCAGAGGTGGTGTTACAAAAAGGTGTAGGTAGAATCTCACTGAGTTCTGATTTAGATTGGGCTTCTAATTATTTGAGTGTATACTTGCAAGGGCTGGTACTTTAATAATTGTGCATTACCAAGCATAAGGTGGCTGAGACATGAAAATACACAGAGAAAATTAAGTTTACACTGTGTTTATTCTGGCACATTCTGATACAGAGGTGAAACTGTATTTAGTTAGACTATGGATGCTGTTCTCCCAGAATTTTCTTTAGGTGGGGAATTGATGTGAGGCAAAGAGTGACAGTAAAAGATGTGTAGTGTCTTAACAGACAAAATCAGTGAGTATTAAATATGTTGTCTTGTTTAAACCCTATTTCCATATCTAAGTAACATGCTCACAGGTTCCTTGCAGGCAGTTTCTTTTTATAGGAGCAATGTAGTTAGATTTTTGAGAGTCTGAAATCATCTGTAAATTTTGAGGAATATAGAACTCTATTTTAGTTTAAAAGCTTTCTCTTTTATGAGATAGTGATGGATTTAACATTTATGAAATCTTTGAACTAGCAGTAGCTTTCAAGATGCTCAGAAGCTGAGACAAGTTTTAGTCTATCAGATTTTTAATTCACAGCGAAACCAATTTTAGACATTCACATTGGAAACAAGAGTGGCATATTACTCTAAAGTACAGAAAAGAGCATTTGTAAATAAAGTAATTGTTCTCCAAAATCTTAAGTGGTGGAATTAAGAGTTGCTCTAAGAGGTAATAGAATTGGCTTATCCAGAGAGCCAAAGAGGTTTGTTAAAATGTAGTTTTATGTTGAGATGTCACTATTCTGATTGTATATAAGTTGGTACCACTATTCACCTGCTCTTAAAAGTTCTAAACAAATCTACATTTGTAAATCAGAACGTTTCCAAGCAGTGTTACATGTTCTCATGTTACATTGGCTTATATGTTCCAGTACAGTTTTGCTTCCATGCTGCTTTAAGGGTGCAGAAAGCTCTGCAATTAGAAGATGAGCACTTGGCTGCTTTTTTTTTTTTTGCCTAGATTTTTTAAATGTTCAGTGATTATAGAAATGCAGATTTTTTTTTTTTCTTGTGGCCTGATAAAATGTTACCTTGTTGTACTTTGGTAATGAGAATCAGACACTTAATGAGACTGTACATTTGAATGAAAGGCTCCTTTTGACTTCTCATTTGAGTTTTGTCACCTAGAGCCTGAGTTAATCTCTAGCTTCTGTAGCCTAAAATTTTCTCTAATGTAATAATGACTGAAGCAGGCCTCAGTGACTTGAACTGAAAACGGAGATAGAGGGAGCGTACCGAGAAAAAAGGTATGCAAATGGAAACAAAAATAATTTTACCGGAGTACGTATGGTTCATGTCTTCATAGAATCCCATGACCTGTGGGGTAGGAAATCCCCGTTGTTGGAGGCAGACTCTTTAGTTAACAGTGTTAGTACACATTTTTTTAGATTGTATTTGTCTTGCCTGTAATGTCACTAGGTGAGTTAACTTCTTAATTTCTTTTCTTTTGTTTAAACCATCTAAAAAGTGGGGGGTTTTGTCACAAAGGTACCTTTTCCATTCTGTAACTTCTGGCAGATAAAGATGGTGCATTGTTAGAACAGAAATTAGTAGCCTTGAAATGCTTCTGAGTTGTTATATTTTTCTGTGGATAATCCACAAAACTGCTTGGAAGTGCTTCTCCTATGAAATTGATACTTGGGCAGTAGTAGTATGATACAGATCTGGCAGGACAGCATCGCTAAGTGTGTAGGCTCTTTCTGGCCACAGAAAGGCTGTCCCAGGCAGGCCCTGCCAAGGCAATCTGGACTCTGCTCAGTAGTCTGAAACACAGCGGAGCTGACTGGGACAGCCACTGGGGAAGACGCAAGACCTTGTCATCTTGCTCCCTTGTCGCTGCTCTGGACCAGGCATGTTCGTAATGTGGCACTGGCTTCTCTGAGGAGCCGTGTTAATATCCTGCCTTCCCCTCATCTGTGCCAGGTGCCCTGCATGCGGTGTCACCCGTGTTCTGTGCTGCATTTGGCTTTTGGTTTTGTGCGCTCAACTGTGAATTTAGCTGGTCAGTAGGAAGAGGATTCTGCCACTGGAGTGGGATTACTTGTGTATATCCTGAAGTCATTGGGAAGGCTCCCCTTGGTTTTGGGGGGGGGCCCTGGCAGGCAGAGTGAGGAGGAGAACTAGAGAGAGGGCTGAGAAGAAGTTGCATGTTGCCTTTTTTCCATGAACTGAGAGTCAGTGCCATAGCCTTTGCCAGATAGTTTGGGTAAGTCAGAGGAGAGAGCAAGGGAATTAAAATTAGGGAATGGATGTTAGAAGGGAGTATTCATTTTCTAGTTTTGTAGTTGGTAAACCATTAAAGAAGCCTGTAGGGCAGTAGGCCCCTAAAGCTGCGCAGTCGTGTGTGGTGTCTCTCTTCAACATGATGACATACGTGTTCAGAATGAGGGGGGCCCAGATCCAGTTCTTGAGTCTGAGCAGAAATGGCCCTATGGGCCATTGCTTACCAGAAGAGTACCAGAGTCACCCTGACAGAGGTGTTCTCAGTCTGTTAGCATTGCTCCTGGTTGGGTATCCATGTCCTGGTGGGGAGGGACTGAAGCTACCTCCTCACCTCCTCATTTTGGGAGGCTGTCCCAACTCTCTGGCTAAGGAGCAACTTAGGCTTCCTTGCTTTCTGTTGCGGTGACTGTCTACATGTGCTACACCAAGTGAACGAGCACGAATAAGAAGGATGGCAGGATAGACTTGCTTCAGAGCAGCATACCTGATGATCTGTTTTTAAAAGTGAGGAGGTATACATTTTCAAATATTTGCAGATTTATGATAGAGTTCTGAACTAAGGCCCTTCATATCTCAGAGCTTGGCTCTCCTTCAAGTCTTGGTTTTGTTTCAAAAAATAGATGTCATTACTGGGCAAAAAGGGCATGCTATTTGTTCTTCCTTTTCTAACAGCCTTATAAATCTAGTCCTTTGTTTCCTTTGCTTTTCTTAAGTACCAGAAATGAAACAGCTTGTTTCAAGTTGAATGGGACATGTCACTTGACATGAAATGAAATTTTTTTTTCCAGATTTTTCATTTTGTTGAGAAAAACGAGAGAAGAAACATAAATTCAATTAGCTTGGGCCTGATTGTCTTCCCTCCCTATGGTGATATGGTTTGACAGCTGTACTAAAGTTTCTGTCATCATCTAGGTTCAGATCAAAATGCCTGCCCGGCATCAGGATAAAATTTCAACATCTATTTGAACTTCGGGTGTATAACAGTGAGACTTAGTATCAGATGTTTGAGAATCAAAATTAGAAAAGAATTGGAGGGGAATATCCATACATAGGAAGGAGAGATTCTCTGAGAGTGGGCAATGTACATTTCTGAAGAGCTTTTCCATGCACTGTATACCCTTACTAAAAAGGACATCTGTGTTGGTTCTGCTTGCTCTTAAAGATGCCCATTTTTGAGAGTAATTCTTGGGGAGGAAAACCTGAATTTTATTATTGTTTCATTGCTCTAAGTAAAAACAATAAAATGGGAAGCAAATAGATTTATTCTGTGTGGGAAAACACAAGAAAACCCATATTTTTGCTTCAGAATATCAAGATGTCTGTCGAAAGCAGAAACTGATGTTTGAGCAATTGCAGTTCTGTAACTCTGCACAAGTGGGATAAACATTGAAAAAAAATCTTGTGTGTTGTTTTTTTTTTAAATTATTGTAGGATGCTTTTCTTTGCAGGTAAGTCCTCTTTAATTTCAGAGTAAGAGTTAATTTGTGGCTTGTTTGCTTTTTCCTCTGTAGAAACATGAAGATACAGACTGCCCGTGTGTCATGGTTTCATGTCCTCATAAATGTAGTGTTAAAACACTCATGAGGAGCGAGGTAAGAAGTCATACCCAGTGTTGTGCTGAAAAATTAAATATTTTTTTTTTAGTAAGATCTCGCAAGAATTTTGCCAGAAGCCATTTCCTTATTAAAATGTGAGATCTAAAGAAAAGCTTTTTCTACCACACAGTTAAGTGTGATAACACTCAAATATTTTAAATGATTTCTTGAAAAACTATTTAAAAAGAAATAATTTCTTAGTTTTATGTCATTATTACACTTGGCTTGCCCAAGATTAGTGCATGCTTTTCCTGCTTTCATTTTTACTAGCTCTCCCCCTGCCCTTCCCCCATTTGAAGCATTTTTGAGTACAGTAGAGCAGCATCTTGGGGTAGTTAGCTTGTATTAAAATAAAAAGAGAGAATTAAAATTTAGTGGACATTGGCAAGAGTTAGTAAAGACTAGAAAAATCATATAAACATGTAGAATAATTTCATGGAAAAACTTAAATTATTATTAAATCTGTTAAATTTGGGGAAAAATAACTGACACTTAAAGAATTAGTGTAAGAAAGAGGGTAATATGAGTACAGCATTCTAACAGCCAGATGCAACAATGCATAAAAATTTCTCTTAATGTCTAGAAGCTTGCAGTAATATATAGACCAAATTAAAAAAAAATTGAAACCTGTCGTCTTTGAACAGATCCATGTTCTTGTACATTAAAAGATATAAGTAGCATCTCTCAAAGTCAATAGGTTTTCTTTTTTTCTAAAAATAATAACTTACTCACCAAGGATGGGGAAGAGCTTATTTAAGTCTTCAGCACTCCATAAGAATCACTTAAGTTTCTGGTCTGAGGATAAGCTTTTCTTTTCACTGATACTTACTTCCTGAGTTGGAGTTGTACTGTTTTTCAGTTACACTTGTAAATTATTAATCATGTCATAGTGACAAGGCACATAAAGCACCTGCCAAACACAGGGGCAGTTTTTTCCCCCAGGATAATGAAATATAAAATACATGATAGATACTGTACCTATTAAGAGAAATTGAGCTGCTAAGAAAAGAGAAAATATATATACTGAGCTAATTCTATCAGTGATTACTTCCGAGTTTAGATCCTGGTTCTGGAGCACTTAGGCATATTCTTAATTCTTGATGTTAGCAGTTACTTTGAGAAGAGGTGTATCTGAGTGCTAATAAGAATTGACCCATTAAAGCTGGGGTCATTACATATATTGTCAGAATTGGGTTCTCAAACCATTGGTAGAAACAGAACTTTAAACGGTCATCTTGCCCTGCATCATCTGTTGCTGTATGTTGCTTAATTTTTTTCTGATACTGTGAAAATGTATATATTACTTAACTGCATGGTTAGGGACAATGACTCTAATACAGAAAATGGGAAAAT
This sequence comes from Buteo buteo, assembly GCF_964188355.1. Classification (NCBI taxonomy): domain Eukaryota; kingdom Metazoa; phylum Chordata; class Aves; order Accipitriformes; family Accipitridae; genus Buteo; species Buteo buteo. The sequence goes on along the minus strand of NC_134176.1, from coordinate 12,564,766 downwards.
GCCTGCCTAACAGTTTGAGACGATTCTGTAGTGTACAAGTGAATATCTTACTGTAGAATAAAAGGCAATTTTTCATGTTTAATCCACAACTCTTTGGCAGGCTTCTAGTTTTGAGAAGTTGAAATTGTGGCATTCTTGTAAAGCCTGTTACACCATGTCTCTTTCTTATTTGGTCTTATTTGTTTTTTTCTGAACCACATGTCTTTTGAAACTATACTGTGAATTTCTACAGATGGTGTATAGAACATAATAGGTGTATGTCAAAGATGAGTGACCGATTGCATCTCGGTATCAGATTTTAAAGACTGTCCTGTCTGTTCCAGAGCTACATGTTCAAAGGAGAATTGGTTCACCACTTCTTTCTGTGGAGGTGGATGAGCTGAGTCATGTGGGGCTTATGGTGTGGGAATTTCAAATGAGATTTTGAAACCCAAAAGAGTGATGCCAGCTGAGGAGCTAGGCTTTAGCTCCTGTCTGCTTTGTGGGAGATGCAAACTGCAGATCCTGTTTTTGAAGAGTGTTTGTTGCACTGTCCTTTCCAAAAATGGCTCTTTGCTCCAACTTTTAGGCAGTTTGCATCCAGCTGCTGCCTGCTGTGCTGCAATGGCTGCTATCTGTATATATGTATATGCTTCTGTGAATTCCTTTATTTTTAAAGGAAAAGTGGTCTGTGCTCATAATAATCCAAGATATTGGAATAAATCTCAATCTGTGAAAAATGCAGGCATTTTACTAATCAGTTTTAATCCTGTGTACTGCTTTTTTTTTTTTGAAGTTACTCAACTGTACCTATTCTAAAACTCTGTCTGTTTCATGCAGTACTTGTTTAGTCTTTTTTGTGTAATTTAACTGTTAAATTTAGGCACGGAGAATTGCATGTTATGTTTTGAGAAATTGGTTCCTCATGAAATTGGGATTAGAAAAAATGTACTTTACTACAGTGAAACTGATCTTAAGACTTGCTCAGAACACCAGTGAAAAATTACCTGTTGGGAGAAGATTAGTCATTCGCTAAAGTCAAATGAAATCATATAAATAATTGTAGAGTGTGTTCTTTTTAATTGGGTTGCCTATTGAAATGGTCTTTAGTAGAAGTTTCACTGTATATTAAATGTATCACACTGTATACTGTATTGGCATGTGCGTGTGGTTTACATATGTGTATATATAGTATTTGCACTTTAGATCAGACTGGAGAAAATATACACACGTGTATTGTATGTTCTGCAAATGGCACACAATACAAACCTGATAACCTGTGCCCTTTATGTTTTGAGCATTATCATGCAAACGTCTTTTGCCAAAACTCACATTTTTTTCCTATTGCAGTTGAATGCACATTTGTCAGAATGTATTAATGCCCCAAGTACCTGTAGTTTTAAGCGTTATGGCTGCACTTTTCAGGTCAGTATATAACAATTATACTTCCCAATTGATGAAAGTCTGCAAATAAAAACCTAACTCTTTGACGTGAAAGTTCTGGACTTCTCTAGTCTTGGTTAAGAAAGTCATCCAGTTGCACCAAGTGATTATGCAGCAGATGTTTGGTTTTGCATTTTAAAGATAAACAATACAAAAGCCCACACATTCCTGCAGTGGTTTGGGAGTTCAGTTATTAGGTACATCTTGTTGAAATAGGAACATACACATTTGAAGAACTTTTTAATTTAGAATAAGAGGAAAGTCACTTTTGTTCTTCAGAAAATAGACTAGTAACTTCAGTTGTTTTTATGAAAGTATTTATTTTCTTGAGCTAAGTATGTTTATATTTTCTCTCATTTGTGTGTCTTAATAGTTTTATTAAGGTTAAACATAGGTTAGTGCCCTTAAAACATGTATTTTTATGTGCATTCATATGTCTGTGTGCACATAGGTGTATAATCAAAGCATAGCATGAAATTTATTTTAAAAAAAGAAGTTTTAGATTTTAATCCTGGCAATCCCTGCAATATTTTAAAAAATTAAAAAAGCACCAAACCTCAGAGTTTAGTTTCAGTAGTATTATTCCAGTCTCTTCCAATATTCTGCTTCCCTTACCATATATCTTGGGGAATTTGGATGCTTAGATAATGAATTAGGAAATTTCAGAAACTGCTGACAGGAAAAAATGGAGTTTATCAGATAGTGTGATTCATTTGTTAGCCCATGATAACTTAAAGAGACAAGAACCTTAAGCAGCAACACTTCTCAATAAACTACTTCCTGCAGGTATTTCCAGGTTCTTAAATAATGAGCATTCATCATTTTAAGTGTTAACAGTAATGCTCTTAGTGGTAGAAGTGATCAGTGCTGTAACCCTGCCCACTGTTATGTCGTATGTATTGCCATTCATTTTATGTATGTATATGTGTGCATATATGTACATATATCCACATATATATTTTTAGTATTTTATATAGAGTACATACCTTGAGGATCATTGAAACCTATTCAGTTGCTTTGCAGTGTATCTACTATCAAAGCTAATATACTCTGCATTGCAAAACACTGATGTAGGTGTAATACAACACAATACACGAAGAAAGTAATATGGTCTTCATCTTATGTACTCTGTATATGATCTATGTGTGTTCTGTAAACTTCTTATATAGTGGTTATTTGTAACAGCATTTATAGGTTGTGCAGAGGCAGCATATCTGAATATCATAGAGCAATCATGGTAACATCTTAGGATGACAAACTAGGCATTGTAATATCTCTCAAAGTAGTTTATAAAGCTGGCAGTTTCCAGTGATGATAAATTTATCTTAAATATTTGTCTTTAATAATCAACTGAGGGAAAATTTAGTGCTTATGAAGCTGTTCATGAAATACAACAGAAGTTTTAAATTACAGTTTGGGGAATTGGACATTTTAGGTTTTGCTTGACTCAAGAGTTTTATTGTGCTTTGTTTAGTGTAAAGCTACACAGAAGACTCTAAAATACAATTCATTCTGTAAATCTTGTTCATCTTTATTGTCTCTGACGTATCAAGCACACTGGATGGAGATATATGGCAGTTGTATAAAACACTTGCTATATTAAATGTATTCCTGACTTTTGTAAATTCCCAAGTAGATTTCCCTTCTCTCTACAGTTCTGCAACATGCATCCGTGAACCAAAATATGTAGTGTTGGTTCGATGTCTTGATATAATCTTTCTTTGTAGGTTTAAAAGAAGTGGAATTGGCTAAAATGTATAAATTCTTTGTTGTCACAGGGAACAAACCAACAAATTAAAGCACATGAAGCCAGCTCAGCAGTGCAGCATGTTAACTTATTGAAAGAGTGGAGCAATGCTCTAGAAAATAAGGTATATCTTCTACTCACTTCTAATTTTCATTGATTTCTTTAAATCATAAAAGTACTAGAAGAAGCGCTTTTTTTTCTGTTTAACAGCTGTTCAACAGTACAGCTAAAGTACTAGTAGGCTCCAAAAGCAATCAAGCCATTTAGCATATCTGGTACCTTTGTTATAATAAAATGCTGTGAGAAACTTGGCTTCGCAACTCCATGTACAATTTTCCTCATTGGTAACTTAATTAAAACACTTTCTTCACATAGATAAACAGTCCACTATTAAATTTCCTCTCTGAGCTGCCTTCTTACAAAAGGGAGGGTTCAGAAAGCTGTGGCAGCACTATGAGCTGTGTTTTTGCTACCTCAGTATTTTTCAGAGATAATATTATTAGAAATACCATGTAATAAACTGGTTATTCATTTATTTTTGTTCTTGCTCTCCAAACTTAACAACCTGCAAAGGTTAATTAAATTAAACATATTGTAACTCACAGGCATGATGATTTCTGCTTTAGTGCATGAAGTTCATGTTGCAGTGCTTCCTTGGGACTCCTGGTTTTAGATTGTTTGGGATTTGGGATTTGCTGGAAATTGTATCCATATCAGCTACGATCTTGTGAATCATTTGAATGACTTAACCATCTGTTCTGCAAATAAAATTTAAGGCTTTGATTTAAAAATACAAAACTTCAGATCAAATCACTGTTTTCTTAAATCTTTTTCAAAAAGTTTTACGTAGCCATTAAAATAATGTTTCTGCTTTTTTGGGGCGGGGGTGGGGGGGAATCCCAGAATTAATCCCAATTAATCCCAAACTGTTCTACAAATGTAGGCAGAAGAGTCAGGAGCCCCTTCAGATTTTTCTAGAATGAGTTAAATGAGAGTAACAATGCCAGTGTCAGCTCAGCGGCAGTTATGATGTGTGTGGCTTGTGACTTCTGTCATCTCACAGCAGACTGCTAGCTTGAGTTTAGTGAACTCTGTCTAGAAAGCATATTCCCTTCTTGGCCTACAGTGATCTCTCTATGCATGGGTTTCCAGCAAGGTCCTGCAGCTGCCAGAAAGTATAGTTTTAAAGCAGAAGTTAAGAGGAACAGCAAAATATTATTTTATCCCTGGCACATTTGTCCCTGGACTGCTTGTTTTTGAACTTCAAGCCCCATAAGGAAACCACTGAACATGGGAGAGCTCTAGTGTAGTTTTTTTAGACAGAATTTTTACTACATGTGTAGGCCTTAGTCTGATGATCAATAACAATACGTAAGTTTGCTTTTGCACTTTAATGTCTTTGTTAATGTAGGAACTGTACATTTTTCAGTTGTAATGGATACAAATTCATATCCTTAGGGTTTTTTTCTTTAGTCTGATTAAACCTATAGAATTTATTTTGCATCATAGGGAAAAAACATGTTCCCTGTGACTTCCCAAATAGATGATGTTCTGCCTTTTGTCAGTGTCCTGAGAGGTGCTTTGTCATTTAAAAAATACCCAGCAGTTCTGTGTTTGTCTCTTACAGAGCTAAGGGAATATACACTTTACTACTTTTTTATGTTCAATTTTTGTTTTAACTTTCATTTAGGACATAACTGCTTATCATTGTTTGTCTCTTTTTTTCTTTTTTTTTTCTCCCTTTTCACTTCCTGCTTTGTAGACTTCTTCCTATTCATAATAAAGAGTTGAATCACTGGAAATCCCAAGACCGTGCCAAGTTACCAGAATAGCTAACCGCATATCATATGTCAGTGACTTTATTCTAGAGAAGGATAACAAAATGATTTGTAACTTCATTGTTGTTCTCTTCTTTGAGAAAAAATTAATCGATACACTGAAGAACAACAGTGCAAAGTTAACTTAGCTGATGAGTATCACAGAAATCTTGGCCCTGCTGAAGTCAGTGGAAGTCTTGTTGGTTTCGGTAGGGCCAAGATTTCATTTGGGGTACTCACTGTGATATGTATAGAGGGGAAAGGAGGAGTTGCTTTCTCCCAGTCACCACGTTCTTTAACAGTGCTTGTGGAGTATGCAGACTGAAAGTCTTCAGAGCCGCAAAGATTGCGCTAAGTTGTGAGTTTGGTATTTGAATGGTGGTGCTGCTGGCAAAGAGCAGTAAGAGAAGGTCAGATGTAAAATCTTGAATCAAAACTTTGTGGGGCAAATTAAAATTCAGTGTTTTGTTCACTCTGTGATGGGACAGACTTGCAGACTGAACTCCCACGGGTTTTATGATGTTGGAAATAATGAGTTAAACATAATTTTGTGGCTTCGTCACATTCTTAAAGAAATCTGGTATAAACTGTTTTTTCTTTTTTAATATGTGACTTAAATATGGGACCTGTTTTAATCTAGTTCTTTGTGGCATAAGGTTTCTTCCTTTCTTCTTTAGTAAGCAATAATAAGCAATAGGTTAATTTGAAAAACTGCCAAATAAGAGCATGCTTATCCTAGGAATATTTCAAATATGACAAGGAAGTAAAGGAAGCTGATTGATGCAGTTTGTAAATAGATGCTGTGTTTCCTTTACACTGTTTTTTAACTGAAGTTAAAAAAACTTATGCCAAGTGCAATTAGGAAACTATATTTAGTGTTAAAGATTCCTTATTTACAAATTACCACCAAACTACATTTACTGCCTTAGCAATGACAGTTTTGTGTGATTAAGGTCTTCAGGACATAATTCTGTTTTTCTTGTGTTCTGTAAAACTGTGTGGAAAATCTCAGTACAAGACAGGCCTACGTTTTATAGCTTGTACAAAAATGGAAATGTAATGCTAGTGACACAGAGTGTAACTGCCTTATGATTGGGAGGCCTGGGGAAGGAAACAGTGAGAAAAGGGGAATGTAAAGATCACAATTAACTAAAGAACTCTGATTCATTAAGGAAAACAAGGTTGCAAAAAATTAAAGTGGCTACCCAGCAGATCTGAAATACGTGGGAGGCAGGGATACTGGTTTAAATTTAAACTTGTTCTTGAAAATTTTCTCTAGTACCTAGGCATGCATTCTGTCAGCCTTGAGATTGTTTCTCTCTCTGCACTGGCAAAATTAGCTTGTCTCATTTCTGTGGAGCCTCCTCTGCCGGTTTTTCCATATATAAAACATGGAACTAATGTATGTGTGTATATGCACACATGCTATGCTATATTTGAAAGTAGATACACACATATATTATGGTATCTGTGTTTTTGGGCCCCTGTCTGACAGACCTGCTGAATGCCTGTGGACTTTGGCAGTCCTTTGTCTAGTGTAGGCTAGTATAGAGATTGAAATTATTTACCTTTTTAAACAGGCTAGCTTCTTCAGTCTAGGAATGCAGTGACACGTAAGTGATTCTACTATGTCTGATTAGAGGGCAGTTAAGGTGGTGGAATTCTACAGTGGTACCCACATCAGAGGTAAAAATGGCTTGACTTCCAACTAGCATCTGTATTGAGTGTGGTGGTGTAGATTTTTTTTGGAAACATGAAGCATCCAAGTAATTGGTCTTAATGTGGAACGTTTATCAAGATTTTCCTGGGTCAAAAATGGTGCTGCTTCTTATCCATATAAAGATCTATCTGTGGAACTAGTCAGGGCATGTCCAAACTTCATTTTGTGTCAAGTGTTTGTTTTCTACGTTTTTGCCACTGAATAATCTTGCCTGGGGAAAAATGAGATTTTAAAAAAAAAAAAAAGCAACCCACCACCACAAAGGTACCCCCTTCCCCAAACCATATTAATGAACAGAGCACAAAATAGTGTGATGGAGAATATTTACTGTATTACTTTCATCCCCAAGGAGATATGTTATATGATCTTCTAACAAGGCTCATGTTTTAAAATCAGAATGAGTCACTAAGGAATGAATTCATAAAATGTCAATACAGAGAGAGAATATAATCCACAGCCTGTAGCTCTTTAGTCTTTTCTACTAGTAGGCACCATTGGATTTTCCTTCAAATGCATGGATCCCTTCTGTATTCGCTCATTTCAGGAGTTTTCATCACCATCACATTCTGTGAAGCCAAGCCAATCCCATGCAGATGTTTTTCCTTAAATTTGCTATAGATCAGGAAAGATTGGAGTGGGTGAGGAAGACTAATGTTCGCTTTCCCGACTAGCTTTTCAGCTGCTCGTCTTCTCTCTGGTATCCCTTCTGTGCAGGGCTTGAGTTCTTAACACTGATCTAGAGCTAAATAGGTTGTTTCTTGCAAACTCCAGGCAACTCCCAAGTCAGTTAGTGGAAACCAGGAAACCAAGCCATTAAATAACAAACTGAATAAAGAAAAGATTATGCATAGACACAAGTTCTTTTGCTGTTTGTGTATCCCATCTGCACTTTCATTAGCTAAAGTTGTACCAATACCATGCTGTGGAAGTGCAAAAGTAGCTATCAGAAGGTTGGGGTTTATTTATATATTTGCAAGATATGGAGAGAGATTTTACTAGGATCTCATCCCTTTCATGTGTTTAAGATAGTTTAAAACTAACAAAGTTATATAGGTATTTCTAATAAACTTTGGCAGGAGTAATTGTAGAATTTTTTCCAGGTGGCCTTGCTCCAGAATGAAAGTTTGGAAAAGAACAAGAGTATACAAACTTTACATAATCAGATTTGTAGCTTTGAAATAGAAATTGAAAGACAGAAGGAAATGCTGCGGAATAATGAATCTAAAATACTTCATTTACAGGTAAGAAATTTAGAATCTCCCCATTAAAGCAGAAATGGTAGTAGCTTCTGTTCTGTGCCTTTACACTTGTGAAGTGAGGTGTTCTAATTAAAAAGGGGGGGGGAGAGAGTTTACCTTATTATAAAGCTATTCTGATTCTTTTTTTTTTTTTTTTTTTTTTTCTTCTGGTCAGTAGCTGGTTTGTTGTGTTTGTTGGAGTAAGATACTTCACTATAACACTGCAGTTGCCTAGCCTATGTTAAAACAAAATCCCCTGTTTAAAAAGGGAAAAGATTGAAAATAAAATTACAAATCTTATCTGAAGAATAATCATAATTATTTTTTCTTCTCTACAAAAAATAACTGCTTGAGGAACTACTGTCAAACTGGAGGACAAGATTAGCACCTTAAAACTGTCATATGTATATTGTATATTTCTTTTGTACTTGCTGGTATTTTAAAAAATACTGATCATGAGTGAGATCAGTCTGGTGTGGAATTAATCCAAACGTAGTACAATGCATTTGAATACACATTTTAAAATCCATGTTTCTTTTGTCCTTCTTCTGAGGAAAATGTATCTAATTATTCCTTTGCCAGTAGGTCTGAGTTTCTTATTCTGTGGTCTGAGTCACCTGGCCACAAGCCAGTGTCAAGCTAGAAATCCTCTGAATGCTCTAGCATGGTGCTGAGCCCAAGCTGAAATTCTTTGCTCTGCATTCAGAGCTGACTTGGCATGTGGACGCTGGGAATTTGTGTTAGCTTGCGTGATACTAACCACAATTAGGGAAACCTTAGGAGATACTTAGCAGCTATTGTGAAGGTATTGTTTACATGTTATTTCAGCATGTCTGCTGCTAGAATATCAGATACTGTTTCAACATCCAGCTTAAAGGAATGTAAATAAAAATATCATTTTCACTTACTATTCACTTCACATGCTAAACTGCAAATGTTGATACTCAAGCCAGATACACTTATCCAGAGTATGGCTGCAATTTAAAGGGTGGCCCATTCAAGAGCTCAGAGCCTTGAGACCCTCAATGTTGGTTTATAAGGAAACCTTTAAGTTTGGCAACAGCAACATTTCTCTGTATAGCGCTTACTTCTTTCCATGTTCTGCCCACTTAGTAACCAGTTTAGCCTGCCTTACTCATTGTTATTTGGTCTGATGATAGTCTGGGATATGGCTGCATGCTTACAATACTGCATTCTGACACTGGGAAGCTAATCCTTGTGTGTATTGATATTGCTGATTGAATCTACCAGGAGGTAAGTTAATTTGTAAGCCTGGGGTTTTTACACATGCTATCTCAATAACCAGTGATGAGAGGGGAAATGCAAAAAACGTAGAGCAGAGTTTTTCATGATTGTCTTGATGACAGATGCAATATCTTTGATGTCTTCAAGCTGTAAGTGTTAGCAAAATTAATTTTCAAATGGTTTATGTCTAGGAAAAAAAAAAACAAACCACAAAACAATATGGTTGGCAGATTCCAACAGCTGGCTTTTTGGTGGTAATAAGTAGTAAGAGAGGATGTGTTTTGCCGCCAACCCCCCCCCGCCCCTTACTACTTCTCACCAGCTATTTTAGTTTAGTTAGTTTAAGCCAAACCGTGTCTTACAGCTATTTCAGCCTGATGCCTTCCACTTACTGGAACTTCCTGGTTCAGTCAGGTTGTTAAGAACATCCTGGAAACACACCTCAACTTGGTTTCCCCTGGGCAATATGATTAGACTTCTTCGGTTACCTACTAGGAGTTGAAGGAATCAGTTACCTGTTGTGAGCTATTCTTTTTCTGGGTTGCGTTGAGCAGCCATGTCTGTACAAGAGCCACAGATATTTCCACTGTAGAACTAGCCAATTCAGGTCTGGACAAGCGATATTTGCTTAGTCCCCCAAGTCCTATGCATGCTAGTAATTTCTAGTACAGTTTCAGTATTAGTTGTCGTGTAATCTTCTTTGGCTTGGGAATGGCTGTTTCACTGAGCACAACTGGCACCATTTGCACTGTGAGGCATTTAACACTAGCGTAAAGGCATCTAAGGTGTCTGGGCACTGGCAGGAACCTCAACCTCAAGGTGTTTTGATTCAGATTAATTTTCTATATACTGGTCTCTGGGGAAAGTGTTTTTACCAAGGGAGTATGTGATACTTCTTGACTGCTGTCTTGTAGAAAGGAGCTTTCACATCCAGTATTCAGTCTTTCTTACGAGCATACAGAAGCATATTAGTAAGCCAAGTCTTGAGCTGAGTGTGGACATGAGGTACTTAAAGATGAAAGAAACAGTGGCCTTATGAATATAAAATGATTTGACTGGTAATACATTCCTTCAAAGGAGGAGAATGTATGATTTGTTTTCCCAGTTAAGTAGTACCTTTGGTTCATTTTCTAGTGTGTTCTTTAGCTTTTCAGTTTGCTCTATCACTTGCAATGGAAAGGTCCATTAGGACCATCTGAATGAGAGAGCACTGCAAATATAACTTTCTTCAGTTCCTCATGACATTATCTAAATTCTTTTAGTAGTAATAGTGCTAAAATTCTGGGAATTGTTTATTAGAAATACCAAACAAAACCTAGATGAAAATCAACATCCAGAAGAGCACTCAGTGGTTTGCCAGGCATATAACTCTGGATTAATGATCTGGAGAGGTCAGTTGCTGGAATAAAAGTGCATGCAGAAAATTGATATCTACTTGAAAATTTATGAGTACAGTGTGAGACATCTGTGTGCTTTCTAATGGAATAATTAGAGTAAAATTCCCTACTGCTGCATTAAATTCAGATTTAGTACCTCCCAGCATGAGAAAGGTTGACTCCCTGTAGGGTGAAAAGATAGAGATCCCACTGCTTTTTAAAAACAGAATACAAGTCTACTTCTGATTATTTGGTATCTCTTGAATTCTCATGAAGAGTTACAGGAGATAAAATACTACACGTTTGCCAATGTGTAGTAGAAGCAGCTAAAAACCAGAATTGGTTGTGCATGTACAAAGGTAGAATGTTGCACGCAGGTTGATGGAGAGAAGTTGGACCCTAGTAACAACTTCTAGTAAACTTCTCCCAAAAGAAGAATAGTTTACAAGTTCTTCTGCATCTTTACCAGTTTCCCAATTAATCTCAAAATGTATTCATTCATTTTGTTTGATACCGTGTTAGTGCCAAGAGGTCCCAATTGGAAATTAGAGCATCTCTGCGTGAGGCACTGTACAAACCCACGACCATGTTACTGTTCTTGCCTTGGAGAGCTCGTTTTGTGTGAGTAGAGGAAAAAGATTGGACTTGGGCACACCTTGAGTTTACTTTTGTATGTTAACTGTGAACTAATGGTCAAATCTTGTGGCTCTGCTTTTACAATGTTCATTCAGGCCATTCCATGGTGTGTTTCCTTTTATATATAGCTAACAGCCCTTCTCTATTTTATTTTCTGATTACCATTAGTCCAAGTGAGAGGGTGCAACTGTGTTGGTAGCTGATGATTAGTACATCCAGGCAAGTTGCTTAAATGAGACCGTACCCCTACATTTATGATTCAGTACACAGCTTTCCTTCACAAAGTTGTAATTTTGCAAGTGAGATATATAAGCTTGTTTTAAAACACCAACATAGAAATAAATAGTTAATCTTGAAATATGTTAGATTACTCAGTCGTTTTGAGACACAACAAAATAAAACACTCCTAGAGCATGATTTTGCTAGCTGGCTGATCAAATTGACAGTCTTCAATTAATTATTACAGACTTTCAGTATAACTGAAACCACATGATTAAAAGCAAATGCATAAAAGGGGAAGTGAAGGTTGCATGAGGCAGAAGGGTTTTCCCCATCAGTGAGGAACATTGAATCCACATGGCTAACCAGAAGGCAGATGCAAAATAACTTTATTTTCTTGTTTTGTACTCAACTACTACTTTTTTTTAAGAAGTGAAAAATCATTTTTACACATGTTGGCACTGTATGAAGATAAACTATAAAGTTAGATTTGGACTTTAACTGTAGGTGGTAGTAAAAGTAGTTTCTTGTCTCAAATATTTGTGTTATCATTTGAACTTCACAACTGATTATGGGGTTCTGGCTAAAATTCCTGCTAGTCCAAATTAGCTGTGATAACATGAACTGCTATGTATTTCTTGCATCAGATTTGAGGTAGACTGGGAAATATGTTCTCCTTTATATTTGTAATATACTGAGGTGCTTGCAATGTCCCTCTTTCAGAGAATACCAGCCTTTCCGTATATTTTTTTTCTGTAGTATTATATTTCATGCCTTACCAAAATCAGCTGGGTTTTTTGCTTTGTTTTCTTGAAAAGACTCAACAGCAAGCACCTTCAGGATGCATGGCTTAATCAATTTAGGAAGTAAGGGTGGGAATTTTAAAAGCGCTTAAGGGGACAGAAGTGGTAGTTTTGTTTACACTCTGGAGGGCTTCTGCTATGGTTATGGGCAAATAATAACTTAGGCTTTGATAACTGATTTATGTGAGCTTGCTAATGCCGCTGTATCTGCACATATACGTACTCAGGCTCCATGTGTGCAAGAGTACTGATGTTTTTCTGGAGGGGTAAGTTATTTTGCTGTTGCCCCATGATAAACTCATGCACATGAGCAGCCACTTGATTCACACCATGGTAAGTTGCTGTGCCCATACTTTGTTGCTTAAGTACTCTGACATGAAACCCAGCAAATATCAGCCCATAATGTCAATATAGAGACATTCAGAATATTGTTCTTGCATGGAAAGGTTTTTTAAAAAAAAAAAAATTTAGGTAAGAGCACACTAACAATTCATTTTTTTAAAATAATTGTATTGATAATTCTGATAGTGCTCTAATACTAATACCTATGCAGCACTAAAGATTTTTATAAGTGTTTTATAAATAGTTGGGCTATTCCTCTAAATTTTCAAGGTTTGTGTTATTAAAATATTTGACATAAGTGAAACTTGTTTATATTGGAAATGCATCTTCTTATCGATATATAATCCTTGTTTAATTTGCATAATTTAATGTCTTTTTGTTATTTTAACTCATAACTTGCTATTTTATAAAGCGAGTGATAGACAGTCAAGCAGAGAAACTGAAAGAACTGGACAAAGAAATCCGTCCCTTCCGACAGAACTGGGAGGAGGCTGACAGTATGAAGAGCAGTGTAGAATCCCTCCAGAACAGAGTAACTGAGCTGGAAAGTGTTGATAAAACTGCAGGGCAAGGAGCTCGAAATACAAGTAAGTGTGAGCACAATGGACTGAAGTACTCAGCAGTGCTGTCAAGAGAAAAATGGTGTCCTTTGAATGGCACTCCCGTTGTGATTTTTATGTGGAAGCATCAATAATGCTGATTCTACTGGGTTTTGAATAGGAAACTGCGTAATCCCTTTGATGATGTGACATTGCTTCCGTGCTGTTTCTTAGGCTTGATTCTTGTCTTTTATTTTGTTTTCTTGACCCTTGTCTTGATTACAATGTTAGTTCATTATAAATAATTTCTCAGTTGATCTTTGACAGCTAATAGCTTTCAGCAGCTTCTTTAACTATAGTCTCGGTATATTGACAAGTAATCTTTTATTACTCTTCTCCCCCATGAATGGATCAACAGGATGGTACCTGAAACCACCTGTCCTGGTATCTGTTACAGAGGTGTATTTGATCCAAAGGAAACTGTGAGATCTGATTGAGAATAAGGTTATTGTTGTGCTTGCTGAATAAAGCGAAAACTGGAGTTTAGCAGGATAGTGTAGATCATGTGTAATTGTTTAAATGATTGGGACAAAGAACTTGACATTTAAATAGATCTGTATAAAAGAAACCTGCCTTATGAATTCATCTACTTCTCAGAATTCTTTGTTGGCCAACTTTCCAGTGTGCGAAGACAGAGTGTTATATTTTCATGTAAGGGAAAGGGGCTATTAAAAACAGCCCTCCCTCCAAACTAAGTAAGTGACCATATAATGCAGAGCTAAGCTTGAATTTTCTGTTCTTTTATGATGAACTTTAGACATGTTAACAGCACTACAGTTCAGAGACAAGTAGTGTCTGAGAAGAATATTTTGCTAGATCAGGATTGCTTCTGAATTTCAGAGGGATTATGTAGGACGTGTGACCACTTCCAAGGTGTTCACTGCCAATAGCAATCTACAGATAGTGCTACCAAGTCTCCTCTCAAAAAATGGAAGGCTCTGTAGTTATATTGCTTAGTGACCACAAAATTTATGTTAGATTTCAGTATTTGACTTTCACTGCACATGTGATTAACACCCATGTTTGTAAAAAATCCCAGCTAACCTAGATACTAGCTGGCAAACTATCATTTGTGGAAGTTGCTTCCACAGTGGCCAAATGCACTTTGGTTCTTGAGGAGGAAAGTGTTTTCATATACAATAGCAACATTGGCAATATTTTTTTCTTTTTTTTCCTCCTCTTTTTTTTTTTATACTCTTTAGAAAAAAACCACTTTTCTCACCCCTGTCCTTTCTGTTTTCTCACAGGCCTGCTAGAGACACAGCTGAGCAGACATGATCAGATGCTGAGCGTTCATGATATTCGGCTGGCTGACATGGACCTCCGATTCCAAGTTTTGGAAACTGCTAGTTACAACGGAGTATTAATTTGGAAAATTCGAGATTATAAACGTCGGAAGCAAGAGGCAGTCATGGGGAAGACTCTGTCCTTGTACAGCCAACCCTTTTATACTGGATACTTTGGCTACAAGATGTGTGCCAGAGTTTACCTTAATGGAGATGGCATGGGAAAGGGGACGCACTTGTCGCTGTTTTTTGTCATAATGCGTGGAGAATACGATGCGTTGCTTCCTTGGCCGTTTAAACAGAAAGTGACTCTCATGCTAATGGATCAGGGACCATCTCGACGCCACTTAGGAGATGCTTTCAAGCCAGATCCAAACAGCAGCAGTTTCAAGAAGCCAACTGGAGAAATGAACATTGCATCTGGCTGCCCAGTCTTTGTGGCTCAAACTGTTCTAGAGAATGGAACGTATATTAAAGATGATACTATTTTTATTAAAGTCATAGTGGATACATCAGATCTACCAGACCCCTGACATACAATGGGGGAGGCGGATTAAACAGAAGACAACTCCGTTTGGGGGTTTTATATCAGTTTGTCTTCAATCAGAGGTCCTAAAGCTCACAGAACCACCTTGTGGAACAGACGGAAGAGTTTGAAGGCATAACTGCATAGGGTCCAATTGCGAAAGTAGCAACACATTAAGAAATCATACCATGGTATATTTTTTAATAGAACTAGCAACACTTAAGCTCTGAAGAATCACTTATCCCTCATGAGGATAATGATTATGGTCAGAGAGGATTTTTTTTTAACTTATTAATGATCTAGTCAATTGGAGGTGAAAAGACGTACAGTATGTGCTGAATAAATTACTGACTTTTATTTCTTTAAGCTAGAATACAAAAACAAAAAAAACTTCACGTGGGCTAGCTGGAAATTGTCAGCATGTTAAAAGAAGAAATGATGAAGTAATGTTGCAATTATGATATTATTTGAAAAACTGAGGTGCAATCTTGTCTGAAATATAGTATATTGTCTTTTTAAGGCCTCATCTGGTCTCTGTTTTAATAATTACTTTGTTGGAAGATCTTGGAAAAGTATCCATGTCTTCTCAAAAGTATCTGAATCAAAATCATATTTTTATTTAAAGTTCTATTGTTACAGAAAACATTTTATTTTAAAACTGTTGATAGACTGATATTTCTTGGAAGAAAAATAGAAGATATCAAACACTGGTTATCACTTGTGATAGGAAAAAAAACTATTCAATTCTGTTATTTCTCTTTAGAAATGTAAACCTACAATATATGTCGTAGTTAATGACACTATTTCAAAATTAAGGAAAAATCACTCATGGATGCTGTGCATCATTATCAGATTTATAATTGTTTTCACCCTAAAATAGGGCATTTGTTGAACTTTGGAGTTCTAAACGGAATCCTGTACATTTTTTAAAGTTCTGCCCCATGCTTTCCAATCAAGCTATATATGTTGCACATTATGCTGTCAGCAGTATATAGTATTTTCAGTATTGGGGAGGAGGATTAGTGCTGAAAAAAGCCTATATGTTTGTTCTGTACTAGCAGCCATTGCTTCTAAAGGACAAATCAGCAATGTCTTAATACAGTGATGGTGGCTTGCATGCATACATGTGCCTTAGATGTGCCGTGCTGCTTATAAACCATAGCTTTTTATTCAGATTAATTCTGATATCTGAAATGGTAGTTTAAAAGGACTTCAGGCATAATGTTTAGCCATGTCTTCAGAGCGCATAGGTACCTTGCGATGTACAAAATAGAAGCCAAAGGCCATTTCTTTGACTTCTGGAGCTTCTATGACTTGGCCATGGTAGAATCCATCTTATTCAGGTGCCAAAACGTTATGCTCAGTGCTCCTATGGAGCTTGGACTAGACAGTCCCCATGGCCACTGTGAAGGCGGGTGACATTTTTCCTCTAATGCCTGTGGTTGTAAGGTGGTATCACATGAAATGGACCCATCTGAGAACTCGGGGGGGCTGCGAATGTATATGCTTATGACAGCTTTTCATAGCAGGCAAGCATCCTAACAGGGAATGCACGGGCTTCTTTCTTATAACAGCCTGAACTGTAGTGGAAAGCATTTGCTAGCCCTGAAACGTGCTGATTGCAGCCTGCTGTGTTCATCTGCTTCTTATTTAATAGCCTGTGACAAGCAAGTCTAGAGATATAGCCTGACTGTGGTGCTCTTTAAAATCCAAGAACCGCTTAAGCAGAGTGGGCTTGCACCACTGTGTTTTTAGCCTTTGTGGGCTTGAAAGAAAACGTTGCATCTCAGCCTTTAACGTCAGGTTCAATGCGTTTTCTGCTTTTTGAGGCATAGTCACAATTTCTGTCTAAGGTGCAGTTGAATTCATGCCTTTGTATTTCAGCTTGTCTTTGCCGTTGTCTTTTTTGGCTGTGCCTTCACACACAGTGCCTGCAAGAAGTATTTATTAATATACAATGCATGCTAAGTGGTCTTCATGGGTTTTCCAGGCACCTGCTAGAATACTGCCTGCTGCTGACTGTCGCAACTGTCAGCAGCAACTTGTCTTCCTTTTCTTGCCTTCCGTTGTCCAGGTACTGTACTCCCTTTATGGTACATAGCTGTCAACAGGTGCAAGCTCAAATATGGAGGCATGTGCTAGCATTTAATTTCTAGCATGGAAGGAGGACGTTCTGCACAAGAGATAAATATCTATAGATATACCTGCATCTATATCTCTAGATATAATTATATGGCACTTGCAGTTTTATGCAGGCTGCATAAGCAAACCCATCACTTACGCTTTAGGGCGAAGGTTCGCTCAACTTGTGTCATTTTAATAATTGTGAATGTAGGCAGCTGAGCTTTTGTGTTTGTGCATCACAGAATTTTACTGAAAACAGGATTCCCAAGTGGAAATGTCCAAAGGACTCTCCTCCCATTGCCAATGCATGTCTTGTAAACTTAAATGAAACCGTTTGGCCATCTCAAAACAGTTTATATCCTGTTTCAATCTGGGACTTGGAGGAGATTTCTAGTATAAGCAGGGCCCAGCATATTCTGCAGATTTGTGACTACAGTTTCCAACTCCTGTGACAGAATTGCGCTTCTAAATCCAGGCTCTTTAAAATAGGAGGAAAAAAGTGTTTCCAGCCTTTGTGATTGAAAGAGAACTTTGAAACATGCGAAAAGTGTAAACTAATAGGGAAGTCTTCCTGAGTCTGCGCACAGCCTAAACTAGTAGCTTTAAGAGATCTGAATATCTCCTCTTAGTGGGATATTGACTCAGAAACTTCATAGAGAAGTTTAAATATGAACACTGCTAACTATATTAATGCCGATCACTGTAGCAGAAACATCAGTCACTGTTGTATTTCACAGATCTCTATGCTGCTTTCCACATCTCCCAAGTGCCAAAAGCACCAGCTGCCAGAATCTTCAGCTTCACTTGGGCAGCTTTTATAATGCAGTAATGTGCTATCGATATAAAAATATTTTTGCATATATGCTTTTTATCACAGTTAATAAAATGGAGGCCTACTGCACTTATTTTTTAAAAATACATGAAGCTGCCAGAGAATTTCCAGTTTGCCAACCCTGTGTACTGTGAAATCCAGGATCTTGCTACACAAATGTAGACACCGCCTGCTGTGGAATACCTGAAGCCTTGACTGAACACACCTTTCTCCGCAGAACTCGCAGGCCATCTCTGTAGAGTTCTTACTGTGTACATAGAAATCGGTTTCCTCTGCTTTCCAGCAAGGAGTATGTAGCATTTTGTGAAAACAAGGCCACTGTATATTCTCTAAATTGAAAGGAAAAGATAGCTGGTGCTTTACTCAACACTTAAATAATTTAACTTTTTCTCTCATCATTGAAATGCCCTTTATCCTTTTTTCTATATGTTCCTGACCCAGATATCCGAAGTTTTCTAGGGACTGTCTGTTTAAAGTGATTCATAGGGCAACAGTCTGCCCCCACATATACTCCTGAATCCCGGCTAACTCCTGTGGTATGCCATTATTGCAAGGGGGTCCCAGAGTATTTGCATTACTTTGAACAGAGTTTCTTCAATGGAATCTTTTTTTCCTCTGCTTAGTAATTCTTAGCAGCACACAACTGAAGTCTCTTGCTGGTATTCTTTCTTAATGATGACACTCCAAGTTATGTACAAGCCTCTTCCGTTTCCAGCTTTCTCTAGGGAGATTCCAGTGTGTGACAATCTGGATGTTGCCCTTTTTGTACGCTCTTCAGCACAGGGTGAGTGCATCTGTTACCTAGAGAGTCTTGAATTTTAAACAGGATGAAACTATTTGGGTGTTTAAAGACCAACCTGTGATTATGATGCATGACCATGTCTGCATTACTTTTCTGATCTAATTAAAGGGGTCTTGTTTCAGTTACTGTCTACATGGTACACCTTCAACTGCTGACAATATGCAATGTTGTTTTCAGCCTTGTACTGTAAATGTTGTTCTTCACAAAGAGAATGTGCAATAGGAGAAGGGGATGATGGGTGGCATAATTTTGATGGAAAAAAAATGTTGTGGGTAACATGCTAGCTTTCTTTAGAAATACGAAATACAGTCTATTTCCTTTTTTCTGTGGGTTTTCCTACTTGGAAAAGGAAAGTTGAAGATATATGCCTGTCTCTGTGCCTGGTGAATTTCTCAAATGCAAAGGTAATCGAGATTTGTGTTAGTTGTAATTTAAGTGTTGAACCCATGAATGTTAGGTTGTGATTGTATCGTTTGTGTTTCTCGGCTTGCCATGATTCTGGTTTGTTGAGATGGAATTTAAAAGCTACCACCTATTTGTATCTGTATTCCATCATGTGGGATAGGCATTTCACCAACAATGCAGGGTTTCTGTTGTTTTGTTTCATTTTTAAAACACGGGTGCTGTTTGGTCCAAGACAGAGAAGCATGTGGGGAGTGACAAGAAAAGTTGCCTGCACCACAGAAGAGTGAAAAATGTGACTGCAGTATCGATGCCTTGATATGATTTAACTATGCAAATATACAAATAGGTGAGGGGGAAAAATTCTTGGGTTGCATACCTAATCTCTTTGGTTTTGCTCTGTAAATTACTCGTACATGTGTAGGTACATACATATACGCACAGACGTGCATGCACATATATATGCAAAGTCTTTTCTTTACGTAGAAGTGATGAAACAAAACCCTTTCCCCCAAGTTATACTTGATCAGTTGGTGCAAATATAACTTGCTGCTGCTAAGGGAGGATCTTGGCTAAGGGCAAACTTTGGGTTCACACCTCACAGGTTTGAAGACCTGTATATAACAAACAAACAGTTTGTTTAGCCTTTCTGAAGACCTTGGAATGTCACCTAGGACACAGGTCCTTCCTCATACTCCGCTAATTTGGAGATTCCTGAATTTTAAACAAAAATAGTGATGGGCAACTTGTTAATTGCAAATGCTGTCCTTTAATTTGGGAACAAAGATAATAAAAAGCAGCTGGACCTCTTCCTGGAATTCCTATCCTGTTGAGTCAATACCTCTGTATTCTGGTTGACCTAGAAATCATAGCTACTGCAATAAAAGCAATCGGTTTGGGAATTCAGTCAGAGTAGTTTTTAGTGCTATGTACAGCATAGGAAGCACTTCACATCTGCAAACATGTTCTTCTTCTAGCAAGTGCTGTTTTTATTTTCTGGAAAAAGGAAATCAAGGATGAGATGTGAAGTGACTTGTCCGGAGTCACAAAAGGAATCTCCTGGAACCAGGACTGAATGAGAGGTTCCAGTTCCCTAGTGTTATCTTCAAATCCCTAGGTTTTGCTCTTTTAATATGTTTGTCCCTTAAAGGAACCAAAAATCAAGTTGACATACCTTAAAGACCCGCATCAGGACAGTAAGGGCTAGAATTAAAAATACAAGCTGTCATGATTTGGGGTTGTACGTGTGTGGTAGCCCAGATGTTGCTCACTACTTGGCAGTGCTTTGCACAGCCTGCAGAGCGGAAGGCCAGCGCAATGTGTCGATGTGAATAATAGCAGCAAATGTGTGTCCTGCTCTGTTTGTTCAGAATCACCCAACAAAGTCAGTCTCATTTGACACTCCTCTTAACTGAGGAGGGAGAATACCATTTTAAATTGAAGTGGGTTCATCTTTGTTCTACCAGCCTGTAGCATGACTGACCATTTCTTTCTTGTGGGGCTTTCTCCTGTTTTCTTTAAACCAAAATATGGAGGGCTTAATTGTTCTTTCCTGCCTCTTAATCCAGGCTTTTGCTGAGAAGCACCAGTTAGGAAGGTTGTGGAAAACTTTGGACTGCTGATTCAGGGACATCCTCTTAAGATTTAGAAGAGTAGAGATATACAGCGTGTAAGGGATCTGACTATTCCTATTTCTCTTCTAATTTGTGGTCAAGACTGCAGCTTCTGTCTTCCATTTCATGATCTTAGTGTAGATACTAGGCTGTGTTTATTTAGTTTTTTTTCCCTCCAAGTTAGGATTAGTTCCTTAGGGTTCGAATAAGTTCTGAATTTCACAGAGAAGCACCTGAACCAAAATCCTGGATCCAAACATCCCAGACTTGATGTGGAATTCAAATCTGGATCCCAACTCTGTGGCTTACTAACCTACCCATTTAGGGGAGGGTTTCTTGTCTCTATGTGGTGTTTGTGTTTTTGGTCCTTTGGAACTAAGCTTTTAATTTGGTTGCCAGTTCTGCAAGGACTTTTTAACTTCTTAGCAATGCCGGTGTTCACACGCTCCATTGCTGGCAGTGTGATGCGTAGTGATAAAATTTGACTCTGTCTAAGGGTTACTGAGATAAACCAGCATTATCATTCGTAAAGGTCATTTTCTTGCATAGTGTTGTGAGCTTTGGATTTGAATATAGCTCACATATGAAAGGACACATCTTCCAACTATGACCTGCGTCACTGGCAGAGAGTTGTATAATCTGTACTTGTGGAATGGGAAGGTACAAGCTTCCATTGTTGCTGATGCATCATGTGATCCACCTATTTTGTTTTTCTTATAGCTGTTGTTTGGTTTATATATTTTTTTCAGTTTTATAGGAAAAAAAAAAAAGAACGGGGGAAGTTCAGGATTTTTTCTACAAGGTATAAAACTCCAATGATTTAGTGGTGATTAGAGAGCTGTGAAAAATACCCCATTAGGAGATGATGGGCTAAACATAGGTCCATTTCTCTTAGACAAGTAGGATAACCTTTAAGATGCATGGAACAACGTAATAATCGGGAAAACTAAAGCTGACATTTGTTTCCAAGAAATTCTGTAAGAAATATCTATGGAAAAGACATCAGTAATCGAGAATAATGTACAAATTAATATGTTTGAAACTTGTGTATCCATTTCTTTATTCTCATACTCTTCAGTGAACGGTACACTTGTGTTCAGTTTTATGATCAAAAACAAAGACCAAAGAAGGCCAACCTCATTTGATTGTGTATATTCTGCCTGTCTTAATTATCAATAGCTGTAAGGATACAGTGCAAGTGATCTGGTAACCAGTGGTTCTCGTCCTTTTCTTTTAGGGGGGAAAACAACTTTAAAATGTATAATTTATTGCTCAGCAATAACCATGTTGTTAAAATAATAATAAAAAAAAAGGAATTAGCAACATGTCTTAATTTCCCAATAGCATTATTATATGTTGTATTTCAGTTTATTGTATATTGTGTTTTTGTATTTATTTGTGTTTGGAGGTCTTGCTATGTCTTTTTGTGTTTAAATGCTAATAAACAAGGACAGTGTGTAAGAGTGTAGAATGCCAAACTCTGAAATGCTAAACTGTGTTATTAAAGGAAAAATAAATCTAAGTAGGAAATCATATTTTTTAAAAAAAACCTGGTGTGTTGAATTTAAATGACTGCTGTTGACATGTAAATGGCCAAGGTGCATCCTTTCTCCTCTCTGAAGCCACTGTATGTTGGCTGTTCAGTGCTTTGTGCTTACGCACCTGATAGACCTTTGTTGTGGCATTTCCCTTCCTCTTCACAGGAAACTTAGCTTATTATCAGAGTCCTATTTTCCATGGGATAGCTCTGCTAGAATAAACTAGGTGATGGTGTTCATCCTAACGTCAGTGTCAAGAGTCTCATGCAAATAGAGTAGAAATAATTGAAATGGCTTTTCGTGCATTTGTGTTACACGGCTTTCCCAAAGAGATGCAGGAAAGGAGAGACAGTGTGGCTTGAATGTCTGAAAATGTAATTATTTTTTTTTTTCCTCCTCATTGTCATTAGTGACTCTTCATTTCTCAACTCAGAAATGCATTTCAGGTGTGTGCTTGAAATCATGGAACACAGTGTAGTCTGTAAAAGCAGCACGCTGTTTTGAAATGAGTGAAGCAATAATATTTCCACCACATTTCAGATTCAGCCTAGCGATGAAAACTCTGATCCCCACGGGTGGTGTATGAAGCATGTCACTTCTACTGAGCACTATGCTGATCTGTGTGTCTTTCCATTTCTTCTTCCCTCCCACTCCTTTCTTACTGAAATTCCCACTTCCCCTCTTTCACGTCACTGCAGGGGCAATACTGGGTTTAGCAATGTGGGAATGTCTCGTCTGTGCTCAGAGGCGAGACCGCAGCGCCTCGGCAAAAGCCACCGCCGCGCTGCCGGCACCCGAATGTGAGTGCGACCCAGCCGGCCCATACCGGCGTTTGCAGCAGGTAGTCTAAAAGTGCACTGGGTGGCACTGAATGCCTTTTCTTGATAAAATGGGGATGCCAGCGAAAAGGCAAAGACAGGAAGGTGGGCACGGCGAGAAGGAAGGGTGGCGAAGAAGTGCTGTCCTTGCTGCGCGCAGGATGTGCTGAGGTGGATGTTCCCTTCTGCTGCTGACAGCAGTCACTGCTAAGTGACTCTGGATGCTCTGGCATCCCCTGCCCACTCATCACACTTTCCACTCGTGCTCCCACGGCTGTCACTGGAGGGGCTGTGCTGCCTAAAGCTCTTCACGTCTCCTCGCTGTGGAGCATGAAAAGATGGTGAACTTCATCTTAATGAAGTGGGTTACTTTCAAGCAGAGGCCTCTTAAAGAAGAGCAGCTGTTGCTAGCCCTGGAGCTCCTCCTTCCAAATTTCTTTGCTTGGTGCTGCTCAGATGTGACACTTGTGTCATTACAGTGCAGCGGGATAGGTGGAGAGGAAACAAATTGCTTTAAAGATGAAGGCAAACGCTGATTCTCTTCTCACCTCCCTGCTCCTCCTCTGCCACCAATGAATCACAATTGAAACGATACACGATGCTGTTCCTGGCAGGAGTGAGTCTTTATAGAAGGTTTCTTCCCCGCGACAGGTCACGGAAGGTGACTGGCAGCGTTACAGCGTGCTTTCCCCCGGCGGGTGATACGGTAACTTAAGGTGATGGGAGCAGAGTGCCAGCTCTGGGAGAGCAGAGTGCGGAGCTTTCCTGGTCTACAGAGGGTGCTGCGCAGGCATGTATGTTGCCCGAGCCTGGACCTGCTGCTGGGCCCATCTCTTGCAAGAATTGCAGGGGCATTTTTTAAAATGTTGTTGAAGTTTTCCAGAGTTTCAAGCCTTGGGTTTGCTTGCCATCTAGTAAGGAGAAGCATTTTCAAAGCCTCTGACTTCTTGGTCCTGCAGATGAACCGATCTCCTGCTCTCTGGGACAGCCTGCTTCGATGTGACCAAGTCCTGGAATTGTTTGAGGAAGGGGGAAACATCCGCTGGTCAAAACGAGTGGCGAAAGAGGTGATTTCCCGTGTCCTTCCCCAAAGCTGTTTTTCCATGAGTCAGTGGTGTAGTTCCTTCCCACGCGCCCGGGTTGAACCCGGGAGGCTGTTGCCATCGAGTAACCTGTCTGGCTTGTCCTTGTTGTTTGGCCAAAAGAGGGGATAACCCCAGTGCCTTCCCCTGCCCCCCGGCGAATGCGGCACCTGGGGAGGGTGAGCCCACCCAGCTCTGTTCATTCGGGGTAACCTCTGGCAGTGGTGAACGTCAGACCCCGATGCGTGCTCTCGCGTGTCCCATAGGCTTCCAAGAACGGGGAACGGCCCAAGCCGGGACCTGAATTCCCACCGGCTGGGCTGGCAAACACAGAAGAGACCCTGGGGACTGACTTCCACCCCGCGGGCTGCAAATTGGGTTAAGCGGTGTTTGGCCACAGTACCGGTTGCAGCTGGTGGAAATGTGTGTTTTGACAACATCGCTGTGCTGATTAGAGGCAGGAGTTGTTTGCAGACATCGCTATGGACGCTCGATGGCTGCTTTGTGCCAACACAGAAGCTCCCGCGGAGGAGATAATTTGGATCAGCCCTGGCTGGTAGAAATGGCATCTGTCTCGGCGTACCCCGCGCCATCAGGCAGCGGGAAGGCAGGCGAGGCGCGAGCCTCTCCCCAGCCCTTGCCCCTTTAGCAGATGTCCCGGGGGCAGATAGCGGTGGCTGGTAAGTGGCGCTCAGTTCTCCGAGGATAAAAAGAAACCTTACCCAAGCGCAGGGGCTGGATGAAGGGGGCTGGTTAAAGTGTGCGGCAGGGTGTGGGCTCGCGACTTTGGGAACGGGCCTGCTGGCTCCGATCCCCCCATCCACACGGATGTAGCTCCGTAGCTGCTTCTTGCAGCCATCCTCGGCAGGAAGCCCTTGTTCTCCTGCTTCAGACTATGAGATAAAAAGCAAGTCATGGCTTCCAGGTAGCTCTGAGATCAGACGTGATCCCCTCCGGTGACTTCTCCTGCCTTGCTGCTCCCAGGGGAAGGTGACCGTGTGGCTGCTGGAGGCTTGTTAAGTGCTGGGTGAGTTCCTCTTGCTGAATCGGCGCAGAGTCCCAAAGAGGGTTTAACTCCATGGGCTGACTGAATATTCAGCTTTAGCTCCCGACCGGCCCTGGCGTGGGGCCGTGCCTCTCCTGGCAGCGTGCACAGCTCCTCTGCCACTGGGGATCAGCTGTGGCAGTACAGAATGTGCTGTTGCACCTGAGACTTCAATGTTTTCTTAAATAAAAGGAAATCCCGTGGGGGATCTTACTTTGCTCCCTCTGATCGCTGCTTGGGGCTGCCTGCTTTCGGGGCAGCCATGAGATGCAACAGCTAGAGGGTCTGTCACCAGCCAGGGCACTTCTCCCCAGTTATTTAGGATTAACTTCACATCCAAACCTTAAGCAATGCCACACTGCGCCAGTGTCACACCGTGCCTGGCAAATAACATGTGCTTGGGTACAGCCTGGCCTGTCAGCGTGCCCTGGAAGCAGTCTCCTGCCCCCAGTGGGGTAGCTTCAGTTTGGAGCCAGCTGGTTTTGGCATGCCTCTGCCCTCTCT
The DNA here is from genome assembly GCF_964188355.1 of Buteo buteo. Lineage (NCBI taxonomy): Eukaryota > Metazoa > Chordata > Aves > Accipitriformes > Accipitridae > Buteo > Buteo buteo. The sequence continues at coordinate 12,539,030 of NC_134176.1, read as the reverse complement.
GTTTGAGACCACGGGGCCTAACAGGGTTATCACAGAATAATTTTTCCATGCGTTTAGTGACTTTCTGGAGACAGTGCTATTGCAGCTTTGCTGTTCGGAGGGCTGCAGGGAGCGTGCGTGAGTTGGGGGCGATCACCCACCTCGGGGACTGGTGCTCACAACCATCGGTGCTTCATACCGATGGGCTCAGCGCTGCTTTCCCTTTCCAGCCACCAAGTGCTGGGACCGAGGGCTCGCGTAGGAGGAGATGTCCCTTGAGTTGCAGGCTGCAACCGTTTTAAGCGGCGAGAAGAAATGCAGTTGTACAACAGGGAAGAATTCAGAGAGGTGCTGGATGTCCCTGAAGGTCTTTAGGAGGTGGCTTTGCTGACTGACTAAGGGGAATGGTGTTTCTGGCTTTGATACCAGTTTATAACTCAATGCTGGGAAGGTCAAGCATCCGCTGTAAGCTCTTTTCGCCCTCTGTGGTGGGGATGTGCTTGCCCTCCCCAGGGGCATCGGGGGGAGCAGGCTGGGGAGCAGAAGGGCGAGCTGTGGCGGCAAGGAGTAAAATGTGCTGATCTCAGCATTAGGGCAATTGCTTTCATTTCTGGGGACTCATTTCTCCTTCCTTTCGTCTTTGCTTCTCTCTCCCTGTAACCGCCTGATCCAAGTCTCGCTCCCGTGCAGCCTTCCGTTGTGCCTGCCTGGTCCTGGGGCGCAGCAGCGTCTTGGGGTGGTAGCGGTGACGAAAGCTGGGTTGGAGAGGAGTGTGCTCTGGCCCTGGGGAGAGACCGGCAGCCGGGGCCAGCTTTTTCTGTCCCCTCACTCCCAGCAGTAACACTGCAGTGAGCGGCTGTCCCCAGTAACACAGGTTTTGCTGGGATTTCTGTAATCGCCCTGCCCTGCCCTAACACTAGAGTGGGGGGAGCAGGGACTATCCATCCACAGGGAAGGATTTTGCAGCCCTTTGATGAACACAGGGCAGATGGGGTATTTTAGACCTCTGCCTGCTTGTCAGATGAATCCTGGCTCACTTAAAGTCAGACAGGTATTAGCTTTGGTGGGACCGGAGCTGCTGAGCAGCTGAAAGGAGCAGGGTCCAGAAGCAGCAGCTGCAGGGCACAAAAAGTAAAAATAAGGGTGTGGAGCACCTCCCGAAACACTGGGTTTCAGGGCCCATGGCATCGCTCTCTGCACAGGGTCCTGTGAACAGTTTCTCCCCTCCTGCCCGCCCCAGCCATGCTGTGGGATGCTGAGGCCACAGCCAAGCATGCACCCTGCCCTCTGCACACTGCCGTCCTTTCTGTGTGCTGTTATTGCTGACTATCCATGATTTATATTTTTTCCTCCTCTATTAAAATACAGAACGTCTCACTGCAGCCAGTATTCACCCCTCTCCCCTGGGAGAGATTTGTGAGTGGCAATGAGAGCACGGGAGCCTTTCACCTTGAGGACATCTCTCGGCATCCAGCTCCCTGCACAGAAAGCACTGACCGCATTCTGGCCGATGCCCAGGCTGAGAGCTGCTGCTCAGGAGCTTTTTCTCTTGGCAATTCGTGGGCCACACTCATGACACCGGTGGGCCCAGAGCTCCAGGAAGGGACACCTCCACGTTCCTTCACAAGGCACGGTGCATCGCCCGGGGCTGCGCCGGGCATCCTGGGGACAGGAGCCCTGCTGCTCTTCTCAGTCCTGTGCTTGCAGCAGAGGTGCAAAATAACACCAAGTGGGTTAACGCTTTGGGAGACAGAGAGATTACCCAGGAGTAATGGGTCCCTAGTCCCCACTCTCCCCCCGGTCTGCCCAGCTGGAAGCTGGGAAGCAGTGGGAGCATGAAGGGTGGGATGGGGATGGCCTGTTCCCCCTCCTGTGCTCTTAAATGCTCGCGGGTGTCAGGTCAGAGCTTCTTGCGGTTGGTGACGCCTCCACTGATGTCCCCTCCAAGCACTTCTCCAGTCTCCTCCTGGGCTCCTGTAAACCCCTGTGTTCACAAATCTTCCGCCCTCACCCTGCTTGTACCAGCGTCAGCCGAAGGGCTCCTGCCGGAGGGGTGCTGAGCCCTCGGGCTCTCCCCACGGCATGGGCCTCTGTCACCATCCCCAGGCTGTCCCCTTCCCAGGATATCGCTGCTCTCCTCCCGTCCTTTTCTGCTCCTAACACACTCTTGTGAAGACGTGGGCATTGCTCCGTGCTGGGGCAGAGGAGGAGGATGGTGGAGTCCTTCCTCCTCCTGCAGTCACGTGCGCTGGTGCCGCCGCCGGCTGCCACCTTCGACCCCCGGCAGCCTCAACAAAAGCAGCGTGGGGCTGCGCCGGCGCTGCCGCGGCGTGCGCCGGGTAATGAGCAAATCAGCTGGTGGCCAAAGTACAATTACAAGTCGTCGCTGGAAGCTGCTCTCTTCCAAGCGAGCTAATTGAAAATACATTGAGACCATTATTAGTAATTACAAGGTAGCCGGCATTCTGCAGGGGAGGGCGGCGTGGGACGTGCACGCGGTGCCCTTTAGCAGGACCCGGGTGGGTGGAGGGAGGGTGGATGGCGAGGTCCGGCGAGCCGACCCGGGGACCCTCTCCGCCTCCTCCCCCAGTGGCTCTCCCAGGCTCCCCGTGGATGCCAAGGCAGCGGGGACCTCGGGAAAGGAGCAGCTGTGAGAGCGAACCAGCTTCTGGGACTGAGCAAGGCTCTGGTCCGTACTGGGGGAAACCTGCCTCCCGCACCGGTTTACTCCCTTCCTCCTCGAGCCTCCTCGGGGCTGAGCCCATCACGTGCCCCCGCGGAGGGTCCAAGGTCCAGCCGGGCAGGGGCTGTGGAAGCGAGGGCTGGCAGCCTGCTGCAAAATGAAGCGCCCGGTCTTCCTCCTCGGTGTCCTGCAGCTCCTCGGTGAGTATGCCCAGGGCCCCACCGCCACGGTGAGCAGGGGTGACCGCCGGACAACTTGCCCATTTCGGGTGTGCTTTTGGCAATTCTGTTTCAGAGCAGAGCTGCAGGCTCTGTCACTTAAGGCGTAGCTGTTAACACAAATGGGGAAAGGTATTTCCAACCGGACAGAGCGAAGGCAGGGGAATGAGGCTGGGATCAGTGTATCATACCCCCTGCACCTCCCCAGGTTGAGTTTTCCTGCTCTTATTTGAAGCCAGCAGCTCCGCACTGCAGGACACATTCTCTGTTGAATATGCATGTCTCTTTGATGTTCAAGGACTGCGCTTCCCGGGAGACAAGGCTGATTAAATAGCACGCTGATATTTCCAGGGCTGTGGAGGGTGCAGGAATGCATCAGCGCAGCTGCACGGGGGGAAAAGGCTTTGCATCAGGAGATTAACCTCCACAGCCCCAGAGCCCCTGGCCCGAGGAGATGCCGCTGCTGATGCAGTCAGGTCAGCGCAGAGATCCATCCCTGCGTGTGGTGTGGCACGAGCTCGCTTGACACAACACCTTGCAGCTGTGGGAGCGTGAGGCGTGTGTGCAATGGGACCAGCTGAGCCTTTCTGCTGGGGCTCTAACCTTCCCGTTCCCTGGTTTTCCAGGAGAGGAGGGATGCAAGTCAACCGCAGCAGGGACAGAACAACTTGCAATTACCATCTCAGGGCTTTTTGCTTTCTTAAGCTCTTTTTGACTCCAAGCCAGCAAGGTGTTTGTGCCCACAACACTGCAAGCGGCTGCGTGGGTCCTGTCCTTATCACCGTTACAGGCCTTTTCCCTCTCAGTGGGTTTTAAAGTGGATATGGGGCAAGGGGGAGTTTGCTCTGCTTGAGGGCCCCTTCAGGCAGCTGAAAGCGGTGGCTGCAGCCCGGCGTGGGGCTGGGGGAGCCCATCTGTCCCTTGCACTCGGGTTCCAGCCCCTGTTCCTACATTAGGACTTCCGTTCTGATTAAATACACATCATTTTCTCTTCGCCTGGACGTGGCTACGTACAGCAAGTGGTCTCAGTGGTGCCCCTGGCAGAGTCAGACAGTGCAAATTACAATCCAAGACGTTTGTTGTTTGCTGATAAAGCCTCTGCAGAGCCTATTTAGCACAACTGGCCACATCTCTCCCCATCATTTGAACTGGCAGGGCCCAAGCTTTCTGCAGTGCACCTCCCTCCATCAGCTGGAGTCTTTCAGACCTCCCTCCCTTCCCCGGGTCGGGGGGTCCCCGGGCCCCCTCCTGCCCCCTCTCCACCTAACCTTCAGCACCCAAGTCCCACTGCCCTGCCTGGTCCTCTCCACCCCTGGCTTGCTATGTATTTTGTAGTTTTGTGGGGTTTTCCCCTCAAGAAAAGATGATCCATATTAAGAGCAAAGGTTGGTTGGGTTTGGGGTTTTTTTCCTCTTTTCTGTCTCATAACTCACTTGCGTGAAGCCATTTAATTGAGGCTGCTGGAGATTCATCTTCAGCTGGGTGTGCATCTCCCAGCCAAGCCTGGGCAATGCCAGGCCGGGAGGCGTGCAGCTCTGCCACGCTTATGCAGAGCGGGGTCAGGATGGAAACCCACCTCTGCCACGGCCCATCCCTGGCCAGCGGCCTCATCCCTGCGGGGACCCATGGGCAGGACTGCCACCATCCTGGCAAGCCCCATGGGGAAGACCTCTATTTCCCAACCTGCCTGTGCCTCAGGCTGCAGGACACCATTGAATCCTCCTCCTCCCGTCCCAATCACATGAAGCAAGCCCATATTTTGTGCTACACATCCCAGAGCAAATGCCTTTTCTCCTCTCACCCTGTCTTCATGGCCCTGCTGGCTCTGCATGCCCGCTCCGTACCTACTGGAAACACCAAGGTCGAGGGGTCTCTGCATGTTTGATTAGTCCGAGTGGCAACAAAACCCACTGCAATGAATGCTTAGGTACCAGGTGTATGTATTCTTGCCCATTGCTTGCAGGACTTTCCTGCCTTCTCTCTGTCTGCCAAGTATTTGTCCCTTACTCCTCTTCCTACCTGGGTGGGTAAAAGCCATCACCCAGCCAAAAAAATCCCTTGTACAGAGAGGAGGGCTGTGACTGCTCAACTGGAAACATGCAGGGGTTGCTCCTGGGTGGAAAATCCCCAAATGTGGCCTGAAAAGAATAACCCATGCCATAGCACATCCCAGAGAGGGCTCCCAGTGTCTCCCACGGACTGGGTTACGCTGTTTTCCCTGCTCCTCCCAGCTGCTGCAGCTGCCGTGTACAAGCAGTGGATCCCCAACACCAATTTTGAAACCGCCTCCAACTGGGAGAAAGGCAGAGTCCCCTGTGCCAGCGACGTGGTTCGTTTTGAGAAGAACAAGGTATCGGCCATTTTTATGTTATTTTAATTTTATTTTTATTTTAATTTTTTGCAAAACGCCATTGGGCGTTCAGAAAAGCCCTTTACCTGCCAGGGGAAAGCCTGCTTTTATTTTTCCTTTTCTTGTAGGTCATCTCAGTCTTCGTCGGGTCTCCCCATGCTCTGACGGACATGGTAAGGCAGCGTCTGGCGGCGCCGGGGGGGTGGGCAGGGGCAGGGCTGGCGCGGGAGCACTGCCAGCCAGGTGGCACATCCCCCTGTCCCCCCTTCTCCAGCGACTTTGACGTTTTGCTTCAGCCAGACTCGCCCAGGATGCCTCAGCTGGGGCAGGGAATGAGAGTCACAGCAGCCTTGGGGGTCTCTGTGCTGTGGAGCCAAAAAGCCATTTTCTGGGATTTTTTTTTTTTTTTCATTGGGGGTTACGGGGGGAAGAACCCTAAAACCCACTTTCATTTGGAAGAAGTTAATTTTTCCTCCCCAAAGGAAGGATAAAACCCCCTTTATGGGACTGAGGCCTTGGCAGTAGTTTGCTGAGGAGCACCAACGCACGGCACTGCCGATACAGAGCACGCTGTAGCCCTGGGCAGAGGCTAAGCGAAGCTGACATCAAAAGATCTTGAAATGAAAACAAACCGTTCTGGGAAATCCCAAAATGTTGCTCAAGAAATTTTCTTTCAAGTGCCATTGGGTTTTATATTTTTTCTGTGGCATTATTAGCCTGGCTGTGGAAGGATGGGTGCAACACCCTGCCGAAATGCACTTGTTGGGTGAGATAAGACTGGGGGGGTCTTGCCTCGGAGGGGTTTTTGAACAACCCAGTATCCCCAAAAAGAGGAGCCCTGCCCGGAGCAGGCCGTGCGGTGTCTCAATCCCTACAGTTTGGAGGGTCAAATTTAAGAGGGAGGAATTAAAGGGCAGAGCAAACCCACTGCCCCAACACGCTGGCATGGGACAGGTCACCGGCAAGCCCCATCCCAGCACTGGGACAGCACGAAATGGGCTGGATTCTGTTTGCAAAACCTCCTCCCCTGGACAGCACGAGCTTGTGGCCAAGTTTTCTCTCTCGGTTTTAGGGCGGCATTGCTCTTTTATCAGCCATTAAATCCAAACAAGCCCTTGAAATTTATGTGGTGTAATTTGTTCAGGCTGTCTATGCCACTAATAGTTTTGATGCTTTAATAATGCCATGTGCCACATTTAATCCCTCTACAAATATTTGGAGGAGTTACTTTATTTATATGGCATTTTAAATATGAATTTTAGAAGGAAAGAATGTACTGGGGAAATACGTACAAATATAATGTAATAAACGATGTGGAATTTACCCAGAGAAGAAAAGAGCAAAATATCACTCCAGTAGATTTTATTTTACTTACAGATGAATGTATAATATTTCTAAAGTACTTTCATCAGAGGCCTGCAAAGTGCATAATTGCAGAGCAGCGTTACTCATTACGGCGTAAGCCTTTCCCAACCAAGCTAAAGAGCGGCGCTGAGCCGCCCTGCGGCTGGCTGAAGGAGAGGGAGGCACACCGCCACCTTTGCACAGCTAATGACCCCCGTGGCTGTGCCGCCGCGCTGACCGTCCGACGGCTGCTCGGGTGGACGTTTCCCATCACGACTGAGGGATGGGGTCCGGGTGCCGGGCTGGCCCCCGACTCATCCCGATCAAAGGATCCAGCGGTCCTCGCGGGAGCTCCTGGTGACCCTCTGCTACCCCAGGGTTTCTCCAGGGCCCTGCTGCTGGCCAGCAGCTGTGTGGGCTCCAGGGTTGCAGTGAATATTATAGCCCCGCCGCTGTGCAGGAGGAGAGGAGGGCTGGGGGGCCCACAAGGGAATAAATCACGGCACCACTCCCCTCCAGCCAGGGGCTCGTCCCACTGCTGCACCGAATTGCACCGCCTGTGAGCAGCCAGGCTCGTCCCAGGCTATAACCCGTACTGCAGCTCACGCCTTTCTTCAGAGCATCACCGCCCCAGCGATTCACGATAAACTGTCCCAGCAAGTTTCCTAGCACGGTGGTTAATATTTCTTTGTAATTTCAGCTCAGCCACTTCCCTCCTGTACGCTGCCATGCTCTGTTGTCACCAGGTGATACAGGGACTGCCAAGATTAGGGATGAAAAAAGAATGAAATCCAGCACCTGAGCTGGTCTGCCACTTGTGGGGATGGCGTGAAATTTGGCAACCGGGCGATTGGAAAATGAATTGGTCGTGAGGCTTTTTGCAGAGAGGCTGGGCTGCACCTGTTGGGCTGCTGGCCGTGCTGCGCTGGAGCATTAATCACTTAAATCAGTAGGAATACATTAAGCTTTAGAGTCGCCATGGAGATGCGATACAGCCTTTGGCCAAAAAAAAAAAGAGCGTGTTGCTTGCTGTAGTAGCACAGGAGGAAACGCGCGGCCGGGGAAGGGGCTGGGCTCCCGTTGACTTTCATGAGGACAGTGCCCACCACGGCGGGTGCAGGGGGGGATGCTCAGTGCTGGTGCCCTGCCAATGGAGGGGGTTTAAACCCTCTGGTTATGGCTGCGCTTCCATAGGGACCCAGGCCACGGCACGGCTGTGGCTGCGATCCCGACATTTGCCCTGATAACACCAGCCCTGGTGCAGTTTGTGCCCCAGCTGGCCAGCACCGCAGCGTAGGCCAGGGATGGATGATGCCGCTTGCTATTTTTGGGGTGGCAGGAATCGGGTTTAGCCACGTGGGCAGAACAGCCTCGCTCGACCCCCACGGTGGCAGGGTCAGGGCACTGGCTGGGCTTATTCAGCAGCACCGATGTCACCTTTCCAGCTCTGCCCCGTCACCGAGCCCTGCCACGGTGGCGGCAGCTGCCCGTACGTCTTTCTTGCCCGCCTGGTGAGAGGCCACAAAAGGCTGGGTGAGGGTTGGGAACATGCAGGGCACGGGGGTCTAACCAGGGACGCCTTGCCCAGCCTTATATTTTTAGCTGCCTAATTGCGAGAGCAGAATGTACTCAGCTTTGCTGCAGGATGCTCCCGCTCGGTTCCTGGCAGAGATTGATCTCGAAATGCCAATTGCTCTCCAGGGGTACCGGCTCTAATGAATTGCCACAGTTTGTGCTCATCCCAGGCACTGGCGTTCCCTCCCCCCTGCTTCCCAAACAGCAGGGTAACGAAACACCCAGAGAAGGGATTATTTTTCCTTCTCCTGAGATGAAGATAAAAAATTTCATGGGAGCGCGTGTGTGCCAGCACATAATTACAAGCCCAAATCCTGCAGGCTTTTCTCCGGCAGCGTTCCCACTGAAGGTTTGCCCTAGGAAAGGAGTGCAGTAAACCAGCCTTTTACAGTCACCTCCCCAGTTTATTTGCTCCTTGCAGGCTAGTTTCCAGCGGGAGGAGTTATTAAAGCCTATGGTGGCCAGAGCAGCTTGCCAGCATCCCGGGCTGGAGCGGATGCTGGGGCAGGTCTGGCTGGGTGGCTGCTCCGTGGACCGGCTGCCTGCATCTCGAGCCGCTTCCCAGCTCTCTCTGACCTTGTCTGTGGAGGCAAATGGCTTTAAGCCTCTGTGTGCCTTCTGCATCCATAGCTCAAGTGTCTTGGGCTGGTTTACCTTAATGTGCTCCCTGAAGGGCTCCCAACGTCCCCGTGTCTCCCCGGGACAGCTGATTTCCGCACCCTGCTGCGACCTGTTTGGCTCCACATCTGGAGGTGTGCGCTGGGAGGCTGCAGTCAAATTAATGGCCTTTTGAGGCCCGTTGCTTTTTTTATCCCCCCAGTAAATGGGGCCTGCGGGGTAGTTTGGCAGGGGTGTTCCAGCCAGCACCTGCGTGGGACGGCCAGGAGCTGCGGCTCCTTTGTGGGGATGGGCAGGAGTGTGATGTTTCGGGGGCCCGATGTGCCAAGGCCACCCTTCTGCCAGGGGACACGGTGGCAAGGCCAGCTTGGGCAGGTGATGCGGGGAGCCCGCACCCTGAAACGCAATGTAAAACGTGATGAGCAGACACGGCAGGGGAACCAGCTCCTGCATTAATGACAGCGTGGCCGCGCTGCTGCCGAAGGACCCTGCCTTGCAGGAGGGGGAGGCAGGGACTCAGGCAGGGGAGAGCAGCCAAGCACCTCGTTAGCTTGCAGGGGATGACGCTGAAATGGTGATGTCCCACTGGTGCACTGCTCCTTTGCCTGAGCCCCTGCCTGCTCCGGGGGGGCAAAAGCAGGGGGGCAAAACAGAGGGGCAAGTTATTGCTGGGAGCAGAGGAGGGCTGGTGGGCATCTTCTGCCTGCCACCAATGGGTCCCACGGAGAGGAGCACTAGCTTCTGTGCCCTGCCCTGCACCAGCCTGCCTGAGTGTGGGTTTCATGGGGATAAAAACTGTATTTTTTGCCTGTTTTCCCTGGGATGCTAAAGCCCCCGCTCCTCATGGGGGCATGTGCCTGGACAGGGAGCTCTTTGGGCAGCAACCTCGTAGCCCAGCAGCAGGTCACCCTCCTCGGCTCACCCAGAGATCTCAGGGTGGCCGCAGGTCATCCTGCCTCAGTGGCCCCTCTTGCCAAGGGTCTGGAATAGCTGCTGTGGGATCGGGGGCCATGGCGGGGGCAGGCCAGATCTGGCAGTGGGCTGGCGGTGTGGGGTGCTGTGTGCGGCCGGGGGGAAGGAAGCCGGCCCAAGGATGCAGGTGGAAGCTTTACCCAGGCAGGAAAGCGACTAAATGAACCCCCGCTAACGAACCTAAGAAACCCTGTGGCAAGCAAGCCCTTGGCAACGCTCCAGAGCTGTCAAAAGGGATTCACCTGCAGATGAATCTGGCCCTGTGCCTTCCTGGCACTTTCAGCCAGCAGCTGGATCCCACCCAAGCACCCGCACGCCCAGCTGCGCTCAGACCTCCTGGCCCCAGTGGGTGTGGGGAAAATCTCCGTTATTCCCACCCACGGGCAGCCACAGGCAAGGGCTGCCTGCCTGCTGCCATCTGCGGGCTGCCGCTGCCCCAGCAAAGCAGGATGGGGAGAGATGATACAGAAATGGTTTTCCTTGCGCATTAATGCCTGCGGTGGGCTACAGCACTCCACGTTGGAGAAGTAACCCCCTCGCGTCCTGCCCCAGCGGTGTTTTTCGATGAGGTGCCACCAGCCGCAGCCCTGAAGCTGCTCCCGGGCTGGGATGTACCCGGGAGCCACGTGCAGCCCTGATGGCGACCGACCTGCTCGCTGGTGCACCCGTGGGTGCAGCACTGCGGAGTCCAGCGCGCCCAGGCAGTCTCGGTGTTGCGTGATAGGGATGGTGGCACCATCTCACCCGAGCAAGGAACCCAAATGTGTTGACGCTGCAAATTGAAACAAGGCTGGGGGAATAGCCGGCTGCAATCACGAGCCTCGCTCACCCGAGTTCAAAGCAGAAGTGCTGCGGTTTTTTTCCTGCGCTGATGACAGTGACACGCCAGTCACACTGCTGCTGTCAGTCATCTCAGCCCAATGCTCGTGAATCGAGCAGAGACAGGACGTGCCAGAGGCCAGTTCAAAGCCACCCACTTCAAAAGCTGCCTCTCAGGCCTTTGCTGTTTTTTTCTTCTGCGTTTTGGAGGTTAGTGTCATTTTCACTTACACGCTGGGGCAGTGGGGTGTCTTCTCAGTGAGTGGTGCAGCGCTGGAGTTGCAAACGTCGTGACTGGGGGCCGAGAGCCACATGGGGTCTTTCCTCTCTCTTCTTGCTGACTTTTTGATGAGAAAAATGATAACTGTGTTTCAATTGTCATTACACTTGATAATGATGACCAAGGAGATAAGTCATTTACCGGTATCAGGGATGGGAAATGACTAATGGGACTCTAAGCTTGCTGTATTAATGGCCCTGGGGTACAGGTTGGCAGGAGCAAGGGAAAGCAGATGAAACTGCCAGCTTTTTGGCTCTGCTCCTTTGGTACATGTCATTGCTCAGTTCAAAATGTACTTGGAAAGTGGCCCAGCCTATATGCAATTTCTATACTAAACTCCCAAATGCAGAAAGCCACTGCCCAACCAGAGTCCCTATTTGTCCTCTGCAGTGAGCTGAGATGCTTAATTTATGCTAGGAAAAAAGAAAAGGCAAATTATTTACAAACTAGGATCAACTGGACAATGGAACTACTTCTGAAATGCTGCCCAGTGGTGTGCATCTCGGGGAGGGCTGGTGGTGGATGGGCAACAGGTCCACCTTGGTGGGCAAGGAGCCATAGCTGTGGGGGCCAGCCTCCGAAATTCCTGCTACGAAGCAGAAGTACAGGGTTCTTCTTGCACTTCATGTCTGTGGAGATGAGGTGACTCCATCCCCTGGCTTGCATTGTGTTGCGTTGCATTTTAATTCCAGGGCTGGGGCTAACAGCATTTGGGCAGTCCCAGAGTGTCAAGTGGGACACCCTGTGTGCTGTGGGACTTTCATTTCCCTGCCACGCTCACGCTCACGTGGACTGCTTCCTCTGGGCTTGGGAAGTCCAGCCAGCCTGGGGTTTTGGCCCTAGTGGTGGAGGGGGTTCTCCAGTGCTAGCTGGAGAAGCTGCATCCTCTTGAGAGAGCCTTGAGGCCAGTGTCTCCTGAGCTCTGCACAGGCACGGCAGGCGTGGGGCAGGTTTAGCATGAGGCATTTTCTCCCACCTCTCCCCGTGGGCAGGATTGGAGCCGTGCACTGCTGACCCCGTGTCTGCTCCGCACCCCGTCCAGACCCCCCTCACCTGGACCCTCCCAGGCACAGGAGGACGCAACCTCAGTTGGTCGCTGGACCAGCATTTGCGCATCTGTGCGTGCATGTGTATCCCTAACCAAGCAAGCCCACCTCATCCCCGCTCTTGCCACACTGAACTCAGCCACGCCATGTGAATCCTTACCGGGTTTTTCTTGCTCTGGTTTGTGCATAATGCGTGCACACAATGCTCTTGCATCGCTCCCTGCAGCAGCGTGAGTGATGCAGCTTACAAATGTAGGCACATATTTGTCTAGGTGTTGTCTCTGGCTTTTTTTCTCCCCCCTAGTTAATTTATGAAGAGCCACACGAACAACCCCCTGGACAGGAAAGTTCATTGTGTCCTGCATGGCCACCGCAGGGTGTTTGGGAAGCTCTGACCCACAGCCGTTGTCAATGTGTTTGGTAACTACAGGGGAAAGAGCTGTCAGGCAGGCAGGGATGAGAGCAGGGACTTCCCAACCTGGTGGTCTCGATCCAGCCACATCACTCACAAACGCTGACTTCTGCAGCCTCGGAAAGCAAGCAGAGGCCAGCCAGTCGTGGCCCTGCTGTGTCACCCATCCCTGTCACCAGCAGCTGCTCTCTGATTTTTCTTCCTCCACCCAAGATCCCTGCAGCTGTGGGCCTGAGTGCCCACAGGTGACTGCTGGGAAGAGCTGGTACCCCGAGTCGGTGAAACGATCCACTACATCCCATCCAAAATCCCACTCTGAGCAGCACAGCTGGCCCCCAGCAGCCAGCTGGCCCCCCTCACTGCTTGGCCCCGTCATGCACAGCAGGCTGCAGGGTGGCAACCTGCAAACTGGGCAGGAGGCAGCGGTGAGGGGCTCCAGCCCGAAATGGCCCAGCGGGTTTGGGAGAAGGGACTTGGCCGGCAGTGCTGCTGGTGTCTGCCCTGGGTGTAGGTGTTAGCTGATTGCTCCAAAGTGTTCCACCCCCCCAATTCCTGTGTGGGCTTACAGGAAAACAAGCCAGGGCACTTCTGAAGTGAAGCACCTTGTGAAAGAAGTTGGTAGCATAGACTTTGCCCAGCAAAAAGCAGGCCAAGCCCTGAGCCTCAAAACATCACTAGACACAGCTTTTATATCTGCAGCTAAAGGGCACATTGTCATTCATATCCCAGCAGACTTTTCAGCCTCTTTCAGTGCTTCAGTATTGGAAGAATTGGCTTTACTCAAGAGTAATAGAAATTCAGAGAACTTGATGGCGTGGTTTCCAGTTAGGCACGACACATGCTCCTGGAGCAGGGTCCATAGGCAAAGGCTTCTTCCTAGCCGGTGGGGAGACTCCATACCCTTGGGGCAGATGTTGCCCAGACCTCAGCTATTCACCTCGTCATCCCCTCTTGTCCAGCCCAACGTACGACATCATTGCTGGGTCTGAAGCGGATGGTGCACGGGAGCACTGCAGGGCTCTTCTCAGTGTCAGCCGTCCTCTGCTCTCCACCCTGGCTTCTCACAGTTCCTGAACCAAGAGGGGGACCTGGGCTATGGCCTTCAAAGCACCACACCACCAAGGCACTACACACCTAGACCGCTGCCTACAGCTTGGGGGTGAGGAGCATTTTGCCATGTCCACCCCCCCCAAGACAGTCCCTGTGTGGGACAGAGCATCCTCAGGCAAGACCGCCCCAAGGACAGAGAGCTATCGCAGCCACCCACAGCAGTCGTTCATAAGTCTTGCTTTCTCTAACCTACATGCATATTTAAAGACCAATTAAGTAGACGAAACCTTAAAATCCCATCTAACGTGCTTCTGCCTGAGCACAGGATCCAGTGCATCAGCATAACGCAGCCCTGGAGGGCTTCCAGCTGCTCTCTGGGGAGTGATGCTAAAACCCTGGACGGACTGAGTTAGAGGAGAAGGGAGCCTTGAACATCACTCCTTCCTATGTGAAAATATTGGGGAAAAACCAGACTTTCTCTCTGGCAGTTTCTAAACATAAAATAAGATGGGCTGGGCGGAATAACCTATGTGCTGTGAATGAGTTGCCTGATGCAGTCATTTGCCAAGGCCTGTCTCGGAGTCGGCAGTGCCAGCTGGTGACCTGGGTGCCCACGGCTCCTTGCTGAAAGGGCTCCCATGGCAGAGCTGCACGTGTTGATGTTTGTCCTTGTGCCCACGAGCAGAAGCCTGGCTGAGCTGAAGCCAGGCAAGTGTGGTGACCCTGACTACCTGCCAGTGACGTTCTACCCAACCAGAAGAGGGTCTAGCTATGGCAACTTGTGCCAAATGCTGCTGTGTGTTTTACTTAGCTTGCGCTGAGTGCGAATCTACTAGCTGACACCTCACCAAGCATTGCTTGGGCCCCTGAGGTATTTTTCATGGGGCAAGTGCAGCCCCCGGAGGTGGGAACCCATTAAGCGAGGGGACATCTGGGCACTTGCTGAGTAAGGTTGGGTTTTTTATGGCATACCAATGTATAAAGCCATTCCTGAGCTGCTGGGAGTGTGTGCAAGAGGAGGAAGGAGCTGTCAAAAGAGCTTATTTTGCTTTTACTTTGTTCTTGCTTCCCCGAACGCTTCATGTTTTTCTGTGTTACTGGAAGATAACGTCAAACTGCCTCTCCACATCGCAGCGTCCCCGTCTGTAAGAACGGGAGCTGATACTTCCACATTAACTTGGGGCACGGCGAGGGTAACTCCTAATGACTGTAAAGTGCCTTGGAGACAGCAAGTGTAATAGGCAGCCTAATAATTAGCACTGTTATTTGATTACAAGCCTGGGTGGCTGGCAGCGGGATCACACAGTAATACTCTGAATCCCTTCGTCTAGTACCTGCCCCTGAATGGAGAATTCGTGCTGGCATCTGGTGCAGGATTTGCAGCTTTCGATGGCAGCTGGGATCCAGGCTGTGACTCAGGTATTTTGTGCCCAGACCAGTCACCCCGTCAGCCCCTGATTAATCATGCAAATTCAGCCCAAACACTTCTACAAAGGTCTTTCCTGTCCCACCTCAGAGCAAAGTGAATCACTCCTCTTTTAATACCTACCTTTTCTTTGATGACCTCCCTCACATCAGATCTTTTTTTTCCTGCTAGATCACCTGTCTTCTAAAAAAGTAATTATAGTAGGGAAGCCTTTGAAGTTGTAGCAGAGAGGCAAATATTGTTTGTATTTTACCCTGCCTATTAAGCATGTAGCCACATCAAAGCCCTTTTATTTTCTTTGCCATGGTTTTTCTAAAGAAAACCGTTTAGGAATTACACACCGGTGAGCTGAACCGCAGCCATCGCAGCGAGCTGGCCTTTGGCCCAATGTGCACAGGCACTTCGGTGTGAGCGCATCCTTCCCTCCTCTCTTAGCCTCCAGCCCAGGTTTGCTGTGACTGAGACAGCAGGTTTGTTTCACTGGTGCCTGTTATTAGCCTGAAAGCTGTTTGCTAGGGAGATGTATTTTGGGTATTTAAGAGCTACCTAATGCTTTCAGTGGCAAGTAATTTTTTTAGTTCAGCTGCAGGAAAGGAAGAGTCAAAAAGTGTGCCTGTGTTCTGACTAGCAAAAAAAAAGAGAAAAAAGAAAGAAAAAGCCCAAACGGGTCTGCCCAGAGGAAGGGCTGTAGCATCAGGCTCTCCGGAGCCACTCCAAAATCCTTCATCCCTATCATTTTTCTGCTTTGGAGCTGTTTGCCCCCCATCAGGGATGCTCTGGCAGCTGCGCTTTGCACTGGGCTTTTCCTGCTGACCATGGGCTGCTCCCCTGAAACCAACAGGCACTTCTGGGGCAACTTTCACAAATGGATTTTTTTAAAGCATGATTTTAAAACAAATGCCAATAATTCAGTCAATAAATGCCTGCACGCTGGTTGAATCGGTAAAGATTCAGCTGTTGGGGAAGGGTAAGAAGGAAGCAGGGCACTGCGTGATGATACTAACTGTGGTCAGCAGGGAAATGGTTAATAGTTAAGTAATTAATGGTTAAATGAGCCACTGGTTTTGGGGTTACCCACTGCAGGGAAGAGGGCTGGTCACATTTCTGCAGGCCTGCCAGGCTGCTTGGGAACTGGGATGTGAATTATCATACCCATTTTTATCGAGTTTAGCTGTTATTCAGCATTTAGGCAGCTGGTTTACTCCCTAACCATGAGGGTGAGCTTTAAAGAAGGGGGAAAAATGTCCTGTGGGATCTGGGGGCAGAGGTCTGCAGCCAGAAGTGGGGTCCAGGCTGAGCTGCTGAGACCCCAGCCCCGAGCACTGGAACGCTCCGCAGAGCTCCGGGACGTGCCTGCGGCAGCCGGGGTGGTGCCGGGGCCAGCTCCTCACTCCCTGCCCGCAGGGCGAGCTCCTCCGCTTCGGGCCAAGCAGTGCCTGGTTTTACCAACCCAAATGCATCTGCTGGGGCTGCGGATTTGGGTCCGGGTCACGCTCAGCCTTTCCTGTTGCTTTTCCAGGTGCGACAGTGAGGTTCGCTGATGCTGAGCACCACGCCTGGTTCAACCCCACGCTGTGGCAGGCCGTGTCCCCCGACGGCGAGCTGGAGCCAAGCGGGCGCATCTTTTCCGTGGATGAGGAACGCGTCCCGTGCCGCTACGACGATGTTATTTTCCAGCCCGAAACCTCCTTCCGGGTAAACGTCGACTCATCGCAGCGAGTGATTCATCTCCGCAGCATCTCTCTCATGGGCCAGGTAACGAGGGGACGAGGAGAAACCAGCTCAACGCCTCCTCGCCACGGCCCCAAAGTAGGTCAGGAGAGGAAGGACCAGCCAGGGGTGGAGGAGTGGGGCTGCGTGGGGAGATGGGGCACTCCCACGGTGCTGCAGCTTCACGGGCTGCTGCTGCTGTGGATGGTCTCGACAATTTTTTTTTCCTTCTACTGTTTTGTTATCACCTCCCTCCCTGCGGTGTGGGAGCACAGGCCATCTCACTATTCGCATTAAAAAAAAAAAAAAAGGCCAGTATGCACAGGTCGAACCACCTGCGAATGGCATCTTCTCTGGCACCCAGGGGCTGCCCCTTTCCCAGGCACGTGTCCGCAACCGCGCTGCTTGGGGACTCTTGGGGACACCTCGCTCCCGCCCCCGACCTTAACATGGCCCGTGGCTCGGTGATCGTCTCCCAGCTTTGCTTCAGTACTGTTCTTTAATTGATTGGAAGGATAATTATGGAAATGCTGGCAGCCTGCTGTGCTTCAGCCCAGGAATCGGGCGCACAACGAGCCCCGTCCCTCGCCGGTCGGAGGAGTGAAAGATCACAGGCGCTGCAGCAGTAAACACAGGCTCCTTCCAGGAGTGGGAGATGTGGCAGACATTTTACATGTTATTTATTATTTCTACTGCTGCACTGCCTGGGATCTGCCATTTCAGGACCAGGCATTAGGTAAGTGCTTTTTGAGTTATAAACTCAGGCGGTGTCCAGGCGGGTGCAGGCGAGTCTGGACAAGGCAGCACCCAACGGAGCTCACCTCGGGGACACGTAGCCCCAGGGATGCAGAGGTGGATGGTCCTGGGTGCTTGGAGTGATGCCAGTCCCACTGATACCCGGGGACTACCCCACGGCACATCATCCGCCCCCCCAGGGACTGCAGCGGGCTGTGCCCCAGGGCAGAGGCTGCTGCTGAGCAATGAGGTGGAAGGAGAAGGAGCTTTTTATTTTTATGATTGTGATTTCCTAAACACTGACCTTGTAAGCTACTTTTTGTCACTTTGTAGCCAGCCCACTCCTTGCTCTGTGTGGGGTATTTTCACCCCAGGGCCTGAAAAATTCTTCTGTTGTGCCAGGGCACGGGGGAGCCTCCTGTGGAAGACGGAGGGTGAGGGAATTACCGGCAGCTTGGCAGGACAAGGCTGGTCAGTCCAGCTCAGCCTTTGCTAATGCCAAGCCCGCTGAAACGCTTCCCAGATTGAAGGAAAATACCTCAGATCCAACCCCTTCCTCCCAGTAATTAAAAGCTGATAACTTGAATTCTCTGGGCCGGCAGAAAGAAGGAAAGCAAGAAGAAAAAGAAGCCCAACCACCTCATGACTTATTTGTGGTCCTTTTTTCTGGTTTTAAATTAGAAAGGTTTTTTTCTCTTGGCCCCGTGGAAAAGCCTGAATGGATGTATTGGCAGGATTTTCCTTCTGTACTCTCCCTGTGATGGGGCTGCCCCAAGCCGGCCGTCAGATGTGGCACCAGGCATCCCGGTGACACGGCCGGGTGCCCGGGGACAGCCCGGGGACCTGGCTGGGGATACTCATCGGCTTTGCTGCTCTTCCCCGTGCAGGAGCTCAGCAGCCCCGAGGCCTGGGCTGGGTACCTGCGGGGTCCCTCTGCCCCGCTGCAGTTTCACGGCAATGGCACTCTCCGGGTGACGGGCACCGGCTGTCCCGACAAGTCCGGCTGCGCCTGCGGGAACGCCCCGGTGAGTCTGCCCATTGCAATTTAGGGGGGCTGCCATCGCCGTTGGCGGGGCGAGGGACTGACGCTGCCCTGCTCTCCTTTAGGATGGCCACCGCATCTGCGCGGCCCTGCTCGGGGTGTCGGGGAGGCAGTGCCCAGCGCCAGCGTGCCAGAGCCCTTTGCAGCCCCTTGGCCACTGCTGCGGGGTCTGTGGTGAGTGGGGGGCACGGCCCTATTCCTCCTCCCCGCTGTGCTGGCTGCCCCAGTTCCCTTCCCCTGGCTCCGTAAGGGAAAGCTGGGAGCGGGGGGTGCTGCTGGTCATGGGCTGAATTTTTGCTGTATCACTGCTCCCACGGGTCCTATCTGCGGGTCCCATCCGCAGTTCCCATCTGCATCCTGGGTGCCACCCTCCCAGGGCATGTCTCCGAAGCATCAGCCTGTCTTCTGGGAGCCTGTTCTGAGTTGCAGCCCTTTGTCCCTGCCTCTGGTTTATCTTGTCAGGATGTCACAGCTCGTCAAGCTAATAGGGCTCTGCTGAGTTTATGCAGTGTAAAACACTCAGAGGAAATGCACCTTTTTCACCATAATGTTAGCTTTCCAACAGCAAGTTTGTTTCATTTCATTTGAAATAAAAACATGCAGATTGACAGCGTTCCCTCTGCAATGGGCACTTCTCCATTAATCTGCCTGGAAGGTTGCTAAGGGGAATTTTTCATGCACAATTGTACCTAGATATTTGGTATATCATATTTGGTATATCGTACCAAATCCATTAAAACGGCATCATATGTTTCTCTGATGTGCTCCTAAAAGCAGAGCTCCTTAAAGCCTTTAGGAGAATTTCATATTTCAACAAATGCTTACTTGCATTTTTTCCAAGGAAAACTTTTGACTCAATGACTGCAGTGCAGCGGTATGGGGAGCGCAGGTGTTCCCCAATCTCCGCCTTCTCCCCAAAGCCAGGGTAGCGTTGCTGAATCGCAGCCTTGCAGCCCCAAAACCAGGTACATGCAAAGCGTCCTGGAGGGACACATGGGGGAAAGATTTCCAGGGAAAGCTTCTCTCCAGAATATGGTGGAAACCAAAAGCCTTTCATCAAACCCAGTTAATAAAAAGACCAGCGAGGGAGAGAGAGGTTTCTTGGGGCAGCACTGCTCAGGCAGGGCTGTGGAGCCGCCTCTCCTGAGCCCAGCCAGACCAGTTGCACAGATATACTGGAGGGTCCCCAGTGCCTTTCGTGGCAGTCGGAGCTGCGCTGCCGTGGCAGCTGTCTGCCCGGGCTCGGTGACAGTGTCATGTCTGTCTGTTTTCGGGTTGCAGGAGCCACCATTAACCTGGATTTCACTCCTGATTTTGACCTGCAGAAGTACCGGGACAGGCTGGTCCAAGGCTTGCTGAGCCAGGTACGTGAGCCTGCTGGATTGGGAGGGACTAACGAAACCACAAGCCACTGGCCACATCTGCCGGTGACCCGATGCTGGTGGGGCTGTCTGGGGGAAGCATGCGGTCCCAGCGATGCAGGGCGTTCAGCATCACTCCTCACTAGCCTGCAAGGGCTCACCTCCCTCATTTGGCCTCTTGGATGAGCCAACTTGCCATGGGGGCTGGCACAGCCTCCCTCGCTCCCCACCACAGCCCCCTGCCCCTCTCAACGCGGGGCAGGAGCAGCTGCCGGCATGCAGATGGGGAAGGATGCAGGGGGGCTTGCTGGAAACCCTGGTCTAGAAAACACAGGAGGTCAGCTCTGGATAACGTGGGAGGTCAGCCCATGCAGCTGGGATCACGCAAACCTGCAGCAGGGGATCCCCGTGACCTCTGGGAGACGGCTCCCAACGCTGGGCTGCTTTTTGATTCCCCAGTAGTCCAGCTCTAGGTGGGTAACCGGCACTGACCAGCACTCGGATGCGTGTTCTACAAGGCATCGCTCCACGCTGCTGCTTGTCAGACACAGCACGGTATCCCTCCTCCTGGCTGGGAGCTGCCGGGGGAGGAGGGGTGCTCCGAGTTACACCGGGAGGATCGATATCAGAGTATTGCTCTATTGATCCCGAGCTGAAAGCCTGCTGTCTGCCCTCCTTACAGCCGCACATGTCTTAACACAGCGTGTAATGGGTGCGCTACACGAAATTGCTTTCTCGGCACGCTCACCTCCGCGGGGGGATGCTGCGTGCAGGGTGCTGGTCACAGCTTGGAAGGGAGGGGAGGTATGAACCTCTCGTTTGGGAGACGCAACGGCACTGCAGTAACAGGGATGGCAGCTCTGTGATGGGGATCACATGAAGATTTATAGGTGGGCCTTGCTGGTGCATCCATCGTGGCTGTCTGTAGAGGTGACTGATTTCTGCCTGCCACTTTCATGGGTTTTACGTGTCTCCTTGTGCTTTGAAAAGCCCAAGTATGCCAGCGTGCGGATGGCCATATCCAAGGTGCACAAAGCGCAGACCTTCCTGGGAGTCATACCCCGAAGCTCCACTCCTCTCATCCAAATCGTGCTGATCGATGATGGAGCAGGAGCGCAGATGGGCAGCACTGCGGAGCAGCTGGCAGCAGACATCATGGAGGACGTAGCACAGCACGGTAATGCCGCTGTCCTCGGCGGGTCCCCCGCGGGTGCACCAAAACCCACTGCTGTCCGGAGCTCCTTGTCCTCCGCCAGCAGCCCACGTGTCCAGTTGGGTTTTGAATGTCTCCAAGGATGGAGACTCCACAACATCTCCAGGCAACCTGTCCTTGCGATTGACCACCTTTGCAGCAAAACATTTTTTCTTATATTTAACTGGAATTTACTGTATTTCCATTTGTGCCCATTGCCTCTTGCCCTGTCACTGGGCATCGCTGATAAGACCCTGGCCCAGCACTCCATCTGTGTCTCACCAGGGCAGAGCAGAAGGGAAGGCTCACCTCCCTTGACCTGCTGGCAACTCCCCTCCACATGCAGCGCTGGATACCATTGTCCTTCCATGCCACGTCTGGCTATGGTCAGCTTGGTGCCCACCAGGACCCCCAGGTCTCCCTCTGCAGAGCTGCTTTCCAGCCAGAACGCTGCATGTAGAGGCAGCCATGTAAGTTGGCAGATGCCGATGAGCACGTAGGTCGCAGCCAGGGGACCTGGTGGTTGCGTGGGTAGCAGCCCCACATGGCCTTGTCCCAGTAGAGTCCACCCAGCTGTGTACCCACCCCCTGTCCCCGGGGGAAGGTGATCAACCAGGCGAGAAGTGCCAGACCCAACTGCAGGCTCCCTCTGCCCTGCGCGTGAGTTGGTGTGGGGATGTGTTGCCCTGTCCAGTCCTCACCCCTGTTTCTTCCTGCCCTTTCCCAGGTGAAACACTTGGCATTTCAAGTGGCAAAATGGAGGCGGCCACTGGCAGCGCTTTCAGCAGGCAAGAGGGCAGCCATGCATTGAACAGGATCATAGTGGGGACGGTCTCAGGGCTACTCTTCAGTCTCCTATTCCTTGGAGGGATCCTCTTTCTCTACAGAAAGGGAAAGCTAAGGTACGGGTGAGGCTTCCGCTGGCAGCATGTTGCCAGGCTTCTCCTGCCTGGGGGCAGCTATCATCCCCAGGCTGTCCTTCTAGCCAGGCTGGTGGCAGGAGACATGCAGGGCTGCCCAGAGCTCCCATGGTCGTGGGCATGGCTGGGTGGTCTGCTATATCCAACATTACTAGTTCATAGCATCACAGAATGGTTTGGGTTGGCAGGGATCTTTGAAGATCGTCTAGTTCCAACCCCCCCTGCCATGGGCTGGGACATTTTCCACTAGATCAGGTTGCTCAAAACCCCATCCAACCCGGCCTTGGGTGCGTCCAATGATGGGGCAGCCACAGCTTCTCTGGGAAACCTCTTACAGTGCCTCACCACCCCCACACTAAAGAATTTCTTCCTTATATCTAGCCTAAATTTACCCTCTTCTAGTTTAAAACGATTGCCCTCGTTGTTCTTCACAGTTTATTGGCAGTGAGGTGGCTGAAGGGAACTTTGTACTCTTGGACTGGTACGTGGCTGGGAGGACTTGCTTCTTGGTGCCATGGTGCACGGTGTACTCTGGTGGGAGTGGGTGGCTCGGCTGGAGCTCTGCACAGCCTGGTTGTGCTGCCTGGGGCCATCTCCTGTTCCTTGTAACTGTTAGTTTGTAGTCCTGCTGGGGGATGGAGGACTGAA
The DNA here is from genome assembly GCF_964188355.1 of Buteo buteo. Taxonomy (NCBI): domain Eukaryota; kingdom Metazoa; phylum Chordata; class Aves; order Accipitriformes; family Accipitridae; genus Buteo; species Buteo buteo. The sequence goes on along the minus strand of NC_134176.1, from coordinate 12,516,650 downwards.
ACTGCCAGCTGCTAAATAGAAACGCATCAAAATAAGTCAAAGCGCGCATCCTGCAGCTTTGTAGCCATGAAAGGGAGTGACAGCATCCAGAAGCGAATGCAGCTTCTGGTGCAGAAGTTGCTCACGCTGTGAGGAGAGTGGTGTGCGGGTCCCGGGGGAGGGACAGTGGGGTACGCGGCACCTGACCTCACCGCAGCTGGGAGCTGGTCAGAAACACCTTCTCCATCACCTTTTCTCCTCACAGCTTGGTGACAGGCTCCAGCAGCGAATAGGGCATCCCAGCAGCACCCACAGCAGGCGCTTGGGTCACCCACCTCTGCTCCTCGCTCACGTGCCCACCTTCACGCGGGGCCCTGTGTCTCCCAAGGAGGGTTTTGCAGGATTTATTGGCAGGTGTATTTGTGTGGGGGGCTGTCCGCTGAGCCGCTGTGGATCATCTCACCTACTTGACCATGGGCAAACAGGATGGACCCTGTGCTTTCTATAACCGGGGGGGTGGGAACTGCTTTAATTTGTGCGTGCAGGGTGCATTGATGACTCCCAGGGCGTGCCAGCCATGTTGCAGGCTCACAAGTCAGGTTGTTTCTTCCCTCCTGGTTCCTCTGCTGGGGTTTTCTCACCACAGAGCAGAAGCTGTGGCCAGGGATGCTTGCCCTGCCACTCAGCACGTGCTGACGTGACATTTCCTAGCAATAAACCTGCGCCTTCGTTTAATTTCTAAATAAAACTCCCAGCCCCATAATTGCTACTTGATGATTTATCTTCCACTGACACTTCTTTGGATGCCGGACAGGCCTTTGAAACCGGCTCCGTCAGCGGCGAGAGGGAAGTTCGTGTAGCTACAGGAGACAGAGCTGAACCCAAGCCCAGGCCATGTCCCCAGCTGACCTGTTCCTGCTGCGTGTCCCCAGGTGGCTTCGGGGCAGGGCCCTTACGGGCAGCGCTGCCGAGCCTCGTGGAGGCATCCGACACCAACAGGGATACTGCAAATTAGGCAGGAGGCTCTGCGAGCTTGCAAACAGAGTCTGCCTCCATGCAGCGGAGCCATTCTGACCAGCAGCGAAGCGGCGAATGTAGCTTGTTTCCACCAGAAAGGGCCTGGCACAGCCTCCCTGCAGATAGCACAGCACCTCCGATCACGTACATAGAGCCTGTGGTCACAGTGTTTAAGTATCGGTGGGCTCTCAGGGCCAGTGGTGACATCTGCGGCCCCACTGCTGAGCCCACCCACACCAGGTGCCTGGTGCAGGGTATGATGCTCAGTGACTGGGACCCTTAGGATAAGAGTAATGAAGAAAATAATAAAAGTAGTGATGGTGATTAAGAAGATAATATGAATAACATGATAAAAATAATGATAAAAGTAATTAGTGCTTGTTGAGACTGCAGTGGGAACAGGTGTCAGCTCTGTGGCAATTCATTTTAGGCCACAGGGGGAGAGTGATGGCTCCAAAACGAAGCCTGTGCTGGGGTTGTCTGCCTCTGACAAACTCCCCTCCAGGATGCAGGTCCCAGCCCTCCAGGTTTAATGGTTTCTGCTGGATAGGGCTGGTTTTCCCTGTGAAAGGGTACAAACATCCTGCTTCAGACAGCCTGAAACTTTGCCCCCATATTTTCCCATCCACCTCTTGAAGATGCAGTGTTTCGGCTGGGGGAGCTGCTGGGACAGGAGGGGTGCAGGTGGGTGATGCTCGGGTCTCTCCCCAGATTGCCCACCCTGCGCCTCCCCCGGCCCTGGGACAGAGCAGAGGAGATGGCGGCCCCTGACCCAGCCGGTGACAAAGGCTTCGACAACCCCATGTTTGGGGTGGTGAGTTGCCGCTGCCCCGGGGACACGGGGATGCTCGGGGACGCTCGGGGACGTGGGCAGGAGGCAGCAGGGCCCCAGCCAGGACCCTCTCAGGTGCTGGTGGAGGTGCAACGCGCCCGGCAGGGCTCCTCCTTTCTCCAGCCCAGGAGGGATTTTGGGGATGGTCCCGTCCTCCCATGGGTCACCAGCTGCTCGGCTGCTGCAGGGAGTCAGCACTGGGTGGGTTTTGGCGAGGGTTTTGCTTCCCTTCCCCATCAGTTGATTTTCCCTCATTAGCCACTGCAGGAGCCACCGAGCACTGACTGCGGAGAGGAGACGCCGCAGGAGATGGCTCCCAAAGACCACCAGGTCTTCTACCTCAACCCTCTGTACGATGCAAGCGAGACGGAGACCTGACGGCGCGGCCTCATGCTGGGGACACCCACCACCTCCCTGGGAACACCGCCGCCTCTCCAGCCCTCACAGCCCCTCTCATCACTCCTGGTGGGATCTAAAGAACAAGCAGATTCCTCCTGAATAAAAGTCAGCATGGTGAAGGAAACCACAGCAAACCTTCACCATTAGGGCTCAGCCGCACAGACACAGCCTCCCTGGTGTCACTTCTGGGTTTTAAACTGTGGGGGGTTTTTTCAGTTGTTTTTAGACAGTTCAACATTGAGATTTGGGTCTCAGGTGATAGCTGGGGTAGTTGGGGTCTAACTCAGCACCCTGTGCTTTAGCCAGCACCATGCTGGACTTGCCCAGGGCATGCAGCAGGTAGGAGGATGCATTCCTAGATGCAGGATGGAAATTCAGTGCTCAAACACATTTCAAAATACGTCCCAGAACCTTCGGGGCTCGGACCCATTAGTTGGGTTTAAAAGGAGTTATTTTGCTTTCCAGCAGTGTGCGCGGTGCTAGGGGATCTCTGCTCAGGGTCCCCTGTTCCTTCTCTTGGGGACCTCACTCCCGTCCCCCGAGTGCTGGCACGAGGCGCAGTCCTGCGCAAACGCTTCCCTCCCCATCCCCTCCGCCGAGCCGCCTGAGCTTGCTCCTTCCCTCTGCGCCCTGGCTGACAGTTACAACGCCCTCTTGGACCTACCTGGGGATTTATCGCGGCATTCCCCATGGCGAGAGAGCGCATCTGTATTCCTGGTACAAGGGGAAAGAGGTTTGGTGCTGGTGGCAGGGGTCCCCGGGGAGGGATGCAGGCAGGAACCCGACGGCCGGGGACAGTCACGCTGCTCCGTCTCGGACGAGAGTTGGGGCAGCGGCACCGAGGGGCCTTGTTAGCAGTGGCATTTGTGGCCTGGCGTGTGTCAAATACCATCAGCTGCCCGCAATGTCAGGCAGCGCTTCATTATGGCAGCAGGTCTGATGGGTGAGGCTGAAATTATGGAGATGTATGCAAATTTATGCAAATTTACACTCTACTGGGTTTCCAGTAGGGCTTGTTGGCATATTCCATAAGGAAGCAGCTATTTTAAGTTTATTATATTTTGTTCTAGTCTCTGGAAGACACAATCCCTTCTCAAAGGCCTGGGAATTCATCATTGGGTGCATCAGAGCCCTGATGAAGGGTGCCGGGCAGCGTGTGGCAGTGAGTCCGGCCCTGCTACGCCCCTGCCCTCAGAAAGACCTCGGGGATCAGGCAGGACACAAAACACGAGCCAGGCAGGGAACAAGACCATCCCCATGGCCCTGGTCGCTGCCATCGCTTTGCAAGCGGGACAGAGCCGGGGCTGGGAGGAGGTCTGGGCTCGGGGGTGCACCGCTGGGATTTCACCACTCGCTTCTCTCCTGAGGGTGTCCCTCCGGCAGGACTGGGATGAAAAGCCACTTGTCTGGGCAGGAGCTTCCTTCAGTGAACTGGTCATCAGCCGGGTCAAAAAGCAGAAGCAGCCATCGGCTGCTGCAGGCCACCCCACGGTCCTGCAACAAGTGCATCTCTGTGGAGAGCAGTGACCCAGGGCCAGGTCCCCAAAACTCACCCCACAGCACACAGTCACCCCCATGACATAAACTCAAGGGAGACCCCCCCCCACCCCAAGCCCTCATCCGGACCTCACGAGGCCGGACAATACCCTCTGGCCGGGGGGGTCGGTGCGGACACGGAGGAGCGCGGTCAGCCCGTGCGTTGCTCGCCGGCGAGGTGCTGGCGCAGCGATGTTACCATGGTGCCTGCGAGAGCAGCCGCGGCATCTGCCGTCCCTGCGCCGCAGCTGGGTCTCGCTGCGGAGGGGGAGGCGTTCGGATCTGTACAGGTGTTGTACTTGCTGCCTGTGAGAGTCTTTTTTGCTCTTTTCCCCCTTCAGATCAGTTCATCGCAAGTGGCTGAATCTCCTCTAGCTTACAAGCGTTTGAATACACATGTACACATGATTTATTTTTCCATGGCCGAGGCCGATGCGGTGCTGCATGCTGGAGGCCATTGCACCAGGCAGCCCATCACCCCAGAGCCGCCCCGCGCAAGAGGAGGGCTCAGGGCCATCCCCCAACGACCCCCTTGCCGCTCGTCCCGGAGCGAATCGCTTCCCTCCCTGTGCTAATTTTGGGCTCCAGGATCACGAGGGGTCTCGGTGGCTGCAACCCTGTGACGTGTGCTAAAGGCGAGAGGCAAGAGCATCCCGCGGCCACGTGCTAGGGGAGGGAAAAGACAGCCCGCTGGCAACAGGCACCATTGCACAAGATGGTGGCAGGATGGTCTCCTTCCCCTGCCAGCAGCCGAGGACCTCAGCTCTGCGTCCCGCCTGGGCACGGGGGGATTTCAGGCGTGTGCCCGTGCGGTGGGACAGCCTCCGGGGACGCGCAGGGGGAGGCAGCCCGCCCTGCGGCACGGCTCACCGCCTGGTCACCCCTCCGTATTGGGGTGTATGGATTTGCTGCTGGCGAGGCTTCATTTTTAAAATGCATTAGCAGCTCGAGGTCACTTACAATAGAGGCTTTAATTAAAGCAGAGATCAATTTTTGTCAGCGTACTAGCAGAGCACAGTCTGTACTTTTCCTTCAGGAGCCACGTTCGCTTGCTCGTACAGAAAGCATTGCAGGGAGGGGGGAGCTCTGCAGAAAAAAACTGAAGCACCAGAGTCGGTTTGCGACGTCGGGGGCCAACAGCTGCTGGAAAAACAGCTGTATCACTACCCTGCGCACCGGCGCACGCAGGCAGGGTAACGCAATGGGTTTCGGTACGTAAGGGTCTCTCCTGGGATCCTGCCTAACCGAGGACTTTATATCTTTGGTAAGCAGTGCATTAGCTGGGTGGTTTATACCGCCGAGGCTGTGCACGGCACGGCTGGGCACCTGATGGCTTTGTTTTGCTCTTGGTCCTGAGAGTCAAGGGTCCCCCGCTGTGGCAGACTAATGCAAAATGCATTAGTGTTAATGGCAAGATCTTAGGAGTCATTGCTTCCCAGGGTCTTAAAAGAAAAGGCAACCTGCACACTATTACTGGACACCAACTCGTGTCATTGTGCCTTCCCTCCACATGTGCCAGCCGCCCGCAGAAGTTGTGCAAAGCCGGATTCAGACAGTGCAGCAGGCAGCAGGGCTCAAAATGCCGCTGAGCCTACAGACAGACTTGGCCCACTGCATTTTTTTTAATTTGTTTTGTTTTGTTTTGTTTCTTTTTAGCAGGAGGTAGCAGCAGCGAAAGGGAGATTTGGCAGCGACGGGCACCGCTGGAGTGCGGGAGGTGGCCAAGACGCTGCGGGATGGCAGCGGAGCTGTGGCCATTCCTCCATCGGCACGCAGGGCTCCGCGCTGCTCTTCCTCACCGGACCGCAGAGCAGGGACTGCGTAAGGAACTGGGAAGCAGGCGATGCTGCAAAAAGTCTGAGGGTTTTATCTACGAGAAAACAACCAATAAAGCTGCATAAACCTGTGTAGTCAGGTGACAAGAAAGTGCTGCAGCTTACTGGGGAGCAGGGAAAATATTTGCTGCAAGGACGGGGAACCGGCTGATTCCTGAGTTCATGTTCCTCCTCTGGCTGTAGCGCAGCATTGCAGCTCTCGCTTGCTGAGCACGTCCTGCTGTCTTCTGCTCCTGTCCTCAGCTAACCCCGCCAACAACGCCAGTCTGAGCATCATTCGCCACTGGGACATGCTCTGCCAACGTTTGGCTTTCCCTGGCATCCCGCAAAGAGGCGTGCAGCTGAGGTCCGGTCTCGCCATCACCTCCCGACCCCAGAAACACGTTTAGGAGGGCTTTTTCCGACCCCGCGGTGCTGCAGTGCCCTGCCGATGGGGCGCTGAGCCCAGGCTAACGGGGCAGCAGCTCTCAAGCCCAAGGCTGCCGAGGAGGGATAGAAGGGGAAACGGAGAGGGGACCCACAGTTACAGGAGTGCAGGCAGTCAGGAGAAGGTGGTCCAGACCTGCTCCCACTGTAAGAGAAGGCAAGGGCAAGTGAATGCTGCTTTTTGGTATGTCCCCCTCACTTCTGCCTGCCGGACCTGCTTCGTACAGAGCAGGCAGAGCGTAGACTGGAACACGAGTTGCTCCAGCAGGCCGGCACGCAAGAATACCATCTCTCTTTTTTTTTTCCTTTTCCTTTTAAAATAGGTTAAACTCAGCAGCAAGACAAGGTTTGTGGTCATGATGTGACACCTTCCTTTGACTGTTACTTTGCTTAACTGCCCCTAATGGTGCAGTTCAGTTCCCACAGTCACATCTCCCTCAAAGGCTTCCCTGCTTCTCAGTGCTTTAGACTACCGCGCCAGCTCTTAAGATGTGTATGCGTCTGCTTTCTCCCAGGGCTACCTGATCTGGTGTTGTGCAGAACGAGGGTGCCTGGACCTTCAGCATGTCCACCCTGAAGACCCCTCCCTGTGACTGCGCTGTGTTAAGCACTTACCCCGCAAACACAAAGTGAGTGTTTACGCACCCCCCGAGCAGATCGCACCCATTTAGGAAGCTGTTTATTTTCAGCACATGTGCTGTAGGCAGAGGTGTTGGCAGATGGGTTTAGTTCTTGCATAGCAAGTGACACCAGGATGTATTCCAAAATACGCAGCCTTTTGGGGCAAAGATCTGTGCTAGAAGTGACCAAGTTCTGGTGAGCACACCCATCGCCCCAGCTTTGGGACCTGATGTAATGCCTCCATGGAAATTGAATGGGCAGAGGAATGCAGAGACCAAATTATCCTCATTCCTTGGAAAATTCAATTCCTCACTTGTGATACTAGACTGGTAGCCTCCAGGGAGAAGAAAGTGCACCGTCAGAAGAATATTTCACATCGAGTCTTGAATTTCTGCATTTCTGAAAGTTCTCCTGAGGGCTTGGGAGGACTCTTTAGGTAACTGGAATCGGAAGCCTTAAGGGAAGAGGTTTGCAAAGGGCTGTGGTACAGGACTTGAGGAGGAATTCTGCTTGGCCAGACTTGAGGGGGAAAAAAAAAAAAAAGAACAGAATAATGTATTCATACTAAGCAATTAATTTATTTTTCTAGAAATGTTCTCCTGCTTAAATTATAACCTAGCCCTGGCACTGCTGAGTGCTATGATTTAATACCCCCATAATTAAAGACTTTGTTGTCATACGAAGTCCTCACTGCACAGAGAAAAATCAGCTCAAGAGCAGTAGAAATGTTTTTTAAAAGTCAAAGGCTGATTAGCATGAATACTTGTGAGAAGGCTTCCAGCACACAGCCCTCAAACCTCCTGTCAGCTATCACCCCAATCCCCAGGGCAGAGTGTGGGTGCACTTTCCCAACCCACCCCACTTCAGGCTGCTGGCCTTGCCCAGGTGGGTTTGGTCAAGCGAGGAACGACACCATCCATGCCTTTCGACATGCCCCTAGGCCTTCCCCATTTAAATAGCCTGGAGTAGGATGGGCAAGACAAAGCGAGAAGTAATCCAGGAGCACTTAGGCACTCCGTAAGTCATGAGGGACGCTTACCCAGGACACGCTAGAGATGTTGGCTCTGTTCTGGTACGGTGAGCTCCGTGGTGCTCAAATACTGGAGCATGAGGGGAGCTTTAAAAAAATCCCCTCTATCAGGGGCTGCACCATTCACACACCAGTCCTTGAAATGTTCCCAAGTGTTTCTTTGCAACGACTGCTTTGACAAGAAGTCAAAAGTCTTTATTGTTTTATCACACTTAAGTTGCTGGAATAGATCCTGCAGCCTCCTTATTGTGCTTTGGCCATAAGGAAATAGTCACATCAATAATTTAAAAATTAATTAATGGGGCCAGCGACTCGATGAAATGACAACTCTAACACAAACCAAGGGCACAAAATTTCAACACTGTATTCCACCAAAAGGACTTCCATCACTCCTGAACATGCATTTACGTGCAGAAACACACACCTTTCTCATAGCATTCAGGTATGGAGCTTCAAAGTATCTTTCAGTTTATGTAAACTGTCCATGTGAACAAAGTGAATCTACCATGAAACTAAAGCAAGTGTCAGCGGTGGACTGTTTTCACATGTCAAGACAGACGACTATGAACTTTAAAACCTCCCTCTTCTGCTTTATTGACAGGTAAATTGTTCAAAAATGTTCTCACAATTCAATAATTACAAAGACTTAGACTTACATTAAAAAAGTAAAAACCAGAAAACCCCCAAAGCAGTAGTGTCCAGCTCTAACTGAGCCCCTTTATCAAGAATCTGAGAAAAAGAGCAAGTACTGTCGAACACTTAACGTAACAGGATTAAATGTTGACTAGAACACTCAGTTTAAACTAAAGATAAGTGCACGTCCTATACAGTGTTTCAGAAAAGAACATTAGCCATTGGTATATCATTAGCCCATTTAAACCAAATTTTAAATAAGTGACATCCAACTGTCATAAAATTGGCACAGAAGGCACACTAGTGTGACAATGACAAACTGGATATGCCAGCCACTGAATTAATTACAAGCTTTTAATGAAACATGGTCACAAATCTTTGATTACTAAATGTATAATACATGGAAGCATGAGATTAAATATACACGCAAAACATCACCACTGCACGTGGGCCATAGCAAAATATACAGGAGTGTGTTGTGCATTTTTCTACATGATCAATACTTGATTAATAATCATGGGGTCTTCATGCAGGTGAGGATACAATTAATGAGAAAAGCAGCACCCCCAGTTACACATCCTTCACGTTCCACTTTGGTAACCAATACAACAGACTGATGTTTTAGTGCGATATAGTCCCTTAGATCAAGCAGACTTCAAGGGCAATGCGTCCATGGGAAGGCTTGCTAGCTAAACAATGTAGTGTGTCCTTACACCAAAAAACCCAGGAGAAACAGCTTCTCAGAAGGAGATAGGCAGGAACTAGGAGTAAAATTTTTTTCACAGCAGTAGTTACCAATATTTTGAAAGCCCTGACTAATGACTGATTGATGAGGACTAAAAAGCAGGGTATGGGTAAAAGATAACTGGCAGTAGTCCTATGTACAAGACTAAAAAGTTGGTAGAAAGATAGAAAGACAGTTATGCAGCTGTATATGTAATGGCTAAATGAATTAAAAGGCCACAAAACTATAACCAACTTTTTTTTTTTTTTTTTTTTACTTCCTGGTGATTCTATTGATGTTGGAAACGACCTACAGCTTCCTAGCATTCTCCTTAAGATTTAGGAAACAAACAGTTATGGGAAAAAGGGAGAAGTGTATTCATCTGAGGATGTAACTAGACCTGCTCGCATTTCCTATTTAGAGGTCCAAATTGTGTCTAAAAGGATTTCCTGCTAATGAGACATTACATCATTCTATAGAAAAATAATATTCCTGATATTGTAGCAACATTATCAGTATCTCTCTCTATTTCTTCTTCAGCATAAGAATAAGACTATTTACTGGTGGCCTTAAATGCTCCTATGCAATAAAACTGTCACAGCTGTGCAGAAAGGAATCAACCGTAACTGAGCAGTGAACAATTCTGCATAAAAAGCTCAATTGCTATTTAGTAAAGAATTTTCTTCAATAGTTGTATCTACAATCTGGATATATAATTATTCTTGTACAACACTAGAGATTCAGTGTCAGTCTTGGCACTAGCATCTGAGACAGCTTTGCCCTGCTCTTGAATACTCCACGGAGTAGTGGATGATCGAAGCCAGAACGGTGAAAGCGGTAGTGTTATGCGTCACAGGTTGACTGGTCCAGTCCATCTAGTGTAAGCTGATTCCTATGAGGAGAGTTGGGACTTGGGGGACCACTTGGATTTGAACTGTTGGATGGAGTAGAGTGTTTCGTGGAGTCTGAATCAGGCTGTTAACAAGAAACATAAAAAAAAAATATGCTTACTTAAAATCAATTCTTTACACTCAAAAGCTTTCAAAGGCACTCAAAAATTAGGGTGAGCAACACCTACGCAGCAGTGTGTATTAGATTCATTTCATAGCTAAATATTCATGCAAATACTTCCATTATCGTCAACAGGCTGTAGTGCAGTCCTGAAGGTGACCTTCTGACTTCACCGGAATTATGGCAAAGTATGTGGAAATTGCTACATCTCAGTCTCCTCTCCTTTAGCCATTGCAAAGCTGTCCTGATGCAACACATCCGTCTGTCCACTGTTGTTCTGGGTTTACCCGCCTGTGTTTTTTAAGCAATTTTTATAGCCCAGGAGTAGATTTATCCGCCCATATAAACATGTAAACAATTACGGTCAAATCATCTTCACTTTGGTGAGAAGGAAGGAAACAAGTATATGGACTGTTTACAAAACAGCAACAGTGGCAAGCATGTGAAGTGCCTGACAAAAGAGTGAAGGTTGCCAAGTATCAGGCTGGAGATCTGGAAACAGAATATACTTACTGGAGACTCCCTACGTCAATATCTAATAAAGACAGTCTATCTACAGTTGTTTCCCCAGCGTTAGACTGGTTGTTGGATATTTGCCTTCACAGACTCCTCTCACTTCAACAGGATGGCTGGCAAGTTTCCCACTATTTTGATGAGTTACAACTCTGAGCACTGCACACATTCACAGCTAATGAAATACTGCACAGGAAAAACTGGTACCATTGCAGCAAGTTATTTTCAAGAAAGGGAATATATATTTAATGAATAGCTTGAAAGGTAACATCCTTCAAGAATGCTGTTCACAAGGTTTTGCATGGCTCAAACAGTAATAAGATCATCTATAACAGGATTATCCTAACATGATCCAGTTCATTCTGTGATAAAGCCAAAAGCCATGGGAAAAATAGTATAAAGCCAAAAGGTGTTATTAGAGCCTCCTTTTTTTAATTTAAGAAATCATAAGAAATTCTAAGATCTACCAAAAAAGAAAATGCAAAACCTCAGAATCCACCGCTACTTGTGCCTACAAACAGCAATTATCGTCACAGCATGGAATGTAATGGAATTTGGGAAGGATGCTGCAGAATAAGTCAACTGACATAGTCCGTCAACAGCACCTTTGAAAATCAAGACAGTTTTAAAAATACCTGTGTTTAGAGATCCCTATTTTCACATGCTTTTAATGGCTTACTCAAGGTGACAAAGGAAGTCAGAGCACAGCTGTGATCAGAACTCTGGACAAATGCTTTGACTTGGGGTGTACTAAGGCATCCTGCAAAGGTCTGGCTTTAGGAAAACACCCTTCAAAATCCAGAGCATTACATGGGCCTATAGTTGGGTATGAAAAAGCACTAAGAAGATGTAAAGATCTTGATCTAGGAGTTTGCTTCCCAGGAGTGATTCCTAACACTTTCCTTGCAAAGGCAGTGCTTGAGCAAAGCTTGGAAGAAGCTACATCCATGATAAATCAAGGAAATAAAAATCGTACGTCTTCTCCCCTTAGATTCAGGGACACCAGTTTTGTACAGCCAGGGCACTTTCAGTTTGGTGACTACTGGCACATACTTTTACTCTTGCTAAAAGCAGCTTTATGTGTTTTAAAATATGATTTCTTCTCAAGTTACGTGACAAAAAGTCTTCCTTAAGGCAGCACAGAAAATTACTTAACTAGTCGTATTACTTTGCTATTCTATGCTAATAGCCCAGAGAACATTTTTAGGAGCTTTGAGGACATTTCATCAATTAGTCACATTTCCCTTGTCTACAAAGCTTAATCCAAGACATAATATACTTCTTAAAATATCACCATAAAAAGATCTCTTCACAGCTTTGCTTTTTTGCTGGCATATCTAACTTGCAAACATGTATTACAGGCTGGGGGAAATATTTGTGGAAGGAAAACATCGTCAAAATCATGGTCTTTATGAAGTATTTCCTCAGAAATTTAATCTATTGGAAAAAGAAAACCACCTACGGCAACCAGACATCATAAGTCTCCATTTAATAAAAGCTACCTTACCTCTTTGTCAAACTCCTGGTCAGGATCGGACATACTTCGGGAAGGCATGGCTCCTCCCACATCACTGCCACCTATAGAGAAAGAAGGAAAAAAAGGCAGGTTTACACCTCTTGTTGAAGCCATAAATTACAGCTCAGAACTGACAAGCTTGCTTCCAGCCTTACTTGACGAGGGCCATGAAATATAGGTTTTGTTTCTCTGCTGCTGCTGCTGCTGCCGTGAGAGGTTAGCTGTAGGTGGGCATGGTTTTTCATCCTGTGCAGCAGGTAGGACACTCTACAGTTGAAATGAAACACCTTGTTAGCCAGCAACAAAAGCTATCCAACTAGGAGTTGTAACTCATGAAAACTTTACTGTGCTTTTGAAGCTATTACAACCCAGTGTTGGTAGAAAAACTCTGAACTTACTTGACCACATCCACATATTTTCAGTAACAGACACAAACCCTGAGAAAGACAGAGAAAGAACTAAGCCCCATAGCAGCCACTGGAACCTGTCAGCCAGCAAACCCTCTATGAAGGGGCAGGGACTGTACCAACAGCGCTGCTTTCCTTCCTCCTCCTGCTGAAAGGACAAATACATTACCCTCACCTAGGCTAGCTGAGAAGGACAAAAGAAAGCCTGACTAGCAGCTATAAAATGGAGGGTACAGAACATAAAAGTGTATCTTCACACCTTCCTCTCACGGATTTAACACTGAAATAGCTCAACAAAATGCTGTATTTTTAAAATACAAAATAAAAATAATGCTATAAAGCACTGCAACTTACATGCATCTTAGTTACCTCCACAGCATTAGTTTTTTTCCCCTTTGTTTCTGCTCTAGAATTGGCGAAGTGCCACAAGCACACCATTCCAGTTCCTAACAGTTTGTAGCTACTCCTACCCTTGCTAGGGAAGCAGAGGAGGGACAGGAAGAGGAAGAAAGCAGAGGGGAGCCTTGCAGTGAGGAATGGTCACTCTGGAGAAGTGTGATAGACGTGCTCAAAGCCTGTTGGAGGTGATATCAGAGCAGAATGCCGAGAGGATGAGGGGGAAGGAAATTCATTCTGTTATTTTAAGAAGACAAACAAGAAAAAGGAAGGAGGAGAGACTGATTATTTACAAAACTACTAACAAGCTGTTGGCAGTGATATCTATTTCTTTCAGTGTCTCATTCATAAGTCAGCTACAAGTCAGCAGTATTTCCTTGCACAGGATTTAGAAGCATTGCACATCAGGAAGGTTCACCTTTCTCAAAATGATTAAAAGAAGAATTTGCTACAGAGAGAATACTTGAACCCCACACACCTCAGCTTCACAGTTTTTCTGAGCACAAACAAACGCACATATATCTCCCTCCCTTTTAAATGTATTTTACCAGTGGGAGATCCATGAGAACCTGCATTCCATCTCCTGGTCCCATATGAGCCACATGGTTGAAATTTGTTGGGTTAGAAATCATCTTTGACCTTAGCTCAGGGTCTCTAAGCATTTCCCTAAAAGAACAGAATGATTTTTACTATTAGCATTCTCAGTGTCTGCATGTCATCATGCATATTAAGCTACAGAGCACGATTAAATTCTTACCGCCTTTGTTGTAATCGCTCTTCCTCGGGAACCTTAAATACAAATCTTCTTTTGCTCCTAGTTCGAAGCATTTGCTTCTTGCTATTGTCAGATGTTTCTGGTACACTGAGGACAGCTCCTGCTGCAATATCACAATGGAATTTTACATACATAGGTACACGTTGACCCAGATGCATTCAGTACAAGTTTCATCTCATGCAAAGGTAACATTGCTTAAAATTACCCAGTTAGCTTTGTATCATTTTCCTGTATCTCCCCTTGCTCAGTACTCACCTGCAAACTTGTTCTTGAAATATATTAGTCTTGGTGGCTCGCAGTTAAGGAGATTCAGCGTGCCGTCCATGTTTAATGGTCTGATCTGTTTTGAGGAAGGAGACAGAGAATTAACTCAAGCCTAGCATACACACTGAAGAAACATCTCATTTGGAATTAACCCAGTTAAGTTCTATATTCAAAGAAAATTACTTACCCTTCGCAGGCCAATAGTCTGGACCCATTCCATAGTGTTAACATCAAATACATCAACACCATACTCGCTATACACTGTTACATACGAAGAATTGCAACCTGCACAGATTAAAAAAACAGAAAACCCTAATATGGTTTCGGTAGTCCAGAACTACATATACATGAGCAAATTTCAATAGTTACATGTTGTCCGCTATACGCAAGATACATTTTAAAACAATTTTTCCCAGCCTCACTTTCAAACAGATACTTTTGTGATAATAGATTTGCTAACAACAACTGCCAGCATCATGAAAGATCTAAATTTGACCCTTTCAGTATTTTTAAACTTCAAATTATGATTTCATGAAATTGCAAAATAGCATCTGAAGTTTTCAGATGCATACAAATTTGCTATTTGGTAGGAACTGAGCAGCTAGCTTTTATACAGATGCAGATTACTTCATTTCGGAAGCAGCAAACTAACTATACATCTGCTGCGTGCAGGGGAAAAGAGAGGGCCACCATCTGTGAGGTGGGTCATGAAGTCATGATGCGGATCTGTTCTCAATTTCCTTCCCCTTTTGCTAACAATTATCTAGCTTTAGATATTCATGTATGGGTTGCTTTCATCAGGTTAACAGAAGAATGTCAATGCTTAAAGCCCACAACCCATTTTCTCTTTTCAACTTTTTTTTTTTTAAAAGCATAAAAGGCATCAGCAGACAAGTTCATTTTAGGTCAAACTAAAAGCAGAGATCCCTGGAGCTTCATATCAACACGCTTCTGCTCATGTAAAGCCTGTGTCATGATGTAAAGAGCAGTTACTAGAAATTTATGCCATTTAATAAAGAACTGCTTCAATAAACAAAGGGAAAATAACCCAGTAGGATACTAAACACATCACAGAATCTTCTTGTAAGATCTGAAGTAAGGTTGTGGTGCTATTTTTAAAATTCATTCACAGAAAGTGTTGGACAGCTATCATAAATATGCATCCCAGCAGTGATTTATAGTCAAGTATTTATTACACGGGGTCACAGTTGGCTTGGATGGCCAGATCAAGGGAGACCACTGAGCATCAGATAGAAACACCAACTGCTTCTGCCTAGCCAGCTTGTAGCCAAGGCCAGCACTTACCAGTCAGAGCTGATGAGCTTGATCAGATCTCAACTGATTCCCAGTCAGACACGTCAGTGTCTGCACTGGGCTTGCCCACGCTACAGCTTTGAGACCTGCTGGCTCCAAGTCTTTGCACTCCACTGTACTCAAGCTAAGCAGCCCCACAATCCCTACACCGACTCAGAACAGAAGCAGCACATTAAGCTGGTTTAACTGCAACCTAGACAGGCCACCCAATGTACAAGAGTTGACTGTCTTAGTGCAGACCTCGGCCTCTCCTAGCATGAGGGGACTGAATGCCCTAGAGACAAATTCTCCACCGTATCCTAAAACCTCTCTACAACATGGTCCTTTACCACAGCAGAAACTACAATGGGGGAGAACCATTTCCACTTCAATGATGTCCTGATGGGACAGTTAAAAAAAAGTCACCATCACTAGTGACAGATACCAGGACTAAGGAGGGAGGACAAGGCTAATGAAAAGGGAAGCAATCCCATTTCCTTTGGTAGCGGAAAAAGTTGCTCTTTCCAAAACAGCCCTAGGCCAACACCACTCAGGATTGCACATACAAGAATGCTATAAAATCGTTTACAGTAAGAACAGCTTCTAATAATAACAGACAAAACCATTAACTAGCAAGCCTAGTTTGCTGAAATGCAAAATACTGTAGAGATGATAAAGGAAAAGGAAACATTAGCTTTGGCTAATGGTGTTTTAAAGTAAATTTGCAACTACATTGTTTCCTTGGGCCTTTGCTTCAGACTCCTGTACAGAATTAGGTCAGAGTAAAGCAAGCGAACAATTTCAGTTCAAGACAATTAAAATTAAACAAACTGCTATTAGACCCTGGCCTGATCAAACCAACACGCACCTAACTGTTCGCTGTACTATTTAAACAAAAAGCTATTTCTTGCCTTCAATCATTCAAAACATTTTAATTGCTATTTGAGGTCCAAACAGAAATCCCTGTTTTATCATGAACTGCCTTTGACTACTGAATACTGAAAAATGCTCTGCATGTGCTTCTATCCTAACTAGCTGATAAACCTATGCTCCCGAAATGAGCAGAGCAGTTGAGAAGTCACCCTCCACCTGCCTATGTTATTTTTGGAAATTCTCCCCCTAAAAATAAAACCAAAAGGTGAAAAATTGCTACCAGTTCTGCCAAAAGCAGTATTTTTACCTGTTACTTTGTTATCTTTATGAACCTTTAGAGTCACAGCTACACCATTTCTTCAACTTTCTATTGTACTTTGAGTACAGGATACAGAAGACATCCTACAGACAACTAGACGTTTACACTCTCTAGGGGAGCAAAAATCTTTACAGAATTTCACAGACCGGTAGTCTTGCACTGTCCTGCATCCAGGACTACTCTCTGTAAAAGTTATTTTGCATTCCATTATTTGTTCTTCTGTGTCCTGTAACAAGACAGAGCTTCTTTTCTTGCAGCATCCAGGATCTCAGCCCAGGAGATCGCCAAGTCCAAAACTACCATCAGGAAGAACTATGTATGCTGTTAACTCATCAAAACTTGAACTGTAAATATTGAAAGACAAACCGAAGCAAAATAGAATACAGTGCTGATTATTTTTAGACAAGTAAAGCAGCAACAGGGATATGGCAACAGAAAAACATATACATACTACAGGCAACAGGAGTTGCAGGCCACATTAGTTCCTGCATGCGTGACCTTCGACCTTGCGAATCGACGTATACTCCCATATGGCTGAAGCAAAGCAGGTATTCCTCATTACTGAGCTCCACAGCACAAAGGGCATCAAAAGACTGCTGTGAGAGGAAGATAAGCGAGGGGTCATTAGGATTTACCAGGTTTATAGATTGTCCATCTCCCTGGATGGTCAACAGAGAGAACCCAGACTGGTAGCCAACACAGAGCTTGTCCTTGAACACTGCCATCCACTGTACAGTTCCTGGAGCCTGAATTTCACCAAATTTTTTGTGGAAAGGTTTAGTTCTGTGAATTTCATAGCAAAAAACCTGTCGTTTGACAGCCACAAACAAACAAGTTGAAGAACTCTTCTTTAGTGTTCCAGTTGTAATCAATTGGCAGCCTTTAGTTTCTGTAAGCTTAATGTCAAAGTTTCCTTCCGACCCATCCAGAGAGGCCCAGGGGTAAAGGTGAACGTGGTGGTTCCGACCGCAGATGAGGATGATAATTTTCTCTTTGGGAGCAAGCTCGATCTGGTACACCTTCTTGCAGTCAGCAGCTCGGACTATCACTGCAAAGGAAATAATAGCTGCCATAAGTTAAACAAGAAAACCATCAGGCCTGGAAACACTGCAGTGTTACATACTGATATCTGAAAGTGACTCTAAACACATACCAGATAAGAAAGAGCACTTATTACACATTTGATGCTCTCTTATTAATTTTCAGAACAAACAATGAAACAAAGCATTCCTGTAACTCTCTCTATGGATGGATACAAAGTCTCAGCAACACTTTTCAGGAAAAGGCTGCTTAACATCTGGGATAAACAGAAATAATAAGATCTGTACTATCTATACACTGTAAGATGCTGTACCTTCTGAAATGGGTCCCACCTTCAGGAAAATATCAGTATCTTCAGTAAATTACGGAGGAAGACCAAATTAGCAGAACACAAAGAGAAGAAATATAAAGTATTTAATGCTGGTAACTGAGGATACAATGCTGTACTGTTGGCAAATGTCTCAGCCAATAAAATAGCAGTACCGTAAGTGGGTGTTAAACATTTACATGGAAAGGCAAAAAATTCTGTGTGTGATGGGGAAAGGATAAGAAGGAATGGGCTTAAGCTGTAGGAATAGAGGTTTAGGACAGGCACCAGGAAAAGCTTTCTCACACTAAGGACTAGTCAGGCTGAGGAGTTTCACTGTTCGAAGGATTAGAGGCAGCTAAAGGGGTTAGGTACAATGTGTTCTGCTTTTAGGATCATGGGTATACAGGCACTTTCAAGAAAGTGGTTAGTATTTCATGGGGTACAAATAGAAGAGACTAAGCAATTCCAAACTAGGAAATATAATACACATAAGCCAATTATACTAAAATGTCACTTTCATCCTTCTGTTAGCTGAATGCATTCAAAGTATTTGTAAATGATAATTAAAAAGAAATATTAACTGGAGATTATATGCGTTTTTCAGTAATAGTTGAGTAACCTAGCCAAGTTAGCAAATTCTGTAAACTTTGTAACAAGTCTTTAGCTGTTTAGATCAAAGTCAAGTGCTTTTGTGGCACCCCCCCACTTGCACAAATAGATATATGATATGTCTGAAGAAATGTTCTATGAAATAACCAGCTGTTGGAACTTTGCCGCAGAGACAAGATTTTTTTTCCCTAACTCTAACTCCAGCTTATAGTTTAGTTTATTTGTCAAGAACTAAGTGATATCCAGACCAAAGACCTTTGATATAAGCAGCTGGCAGTTAATTAACACTGAAAATTACAACTGCCATAAAATGAAAAAGAGATTAAAATTTATAAAAATGGTATTAACACACAGGAACCACCCACAGAAAACTCCTGCAAAACATCCTTTAACTTAAAACCAAATTTGATAATTTATTTTCACATTTACATATGACACGGTGATGCAGATAATCATTCCTTTATGAAATGACCTTTCAAATTAAATGTACAATTTTCTTTTATGCAAGAAGCTGTACTGGAATCTCTGGAATTATCTGCATCTAAAGTTATGTTTATATCTAACTACTTACAGAATTGTGACCACTGGAAGTTTACTCGAAGGAATGGCATGTATTACTGCTAAAAAGAATTTCAAGTATCTGCTGTCTCCATGTATAAAGCAGTTTCTCCTGGAATTGGGCAATGGCTTATTCTAAGCAAGAGGAAGCAATAATATTTTGCTTTTTGCCCAAAACCCACATCCCTGACTTCATTTGATTTTGAAAGTCAATTAAGTCTTTAAAAGTCTGTATTCACTGCTTTATTTTACATTGAAATCCAAGTGTAACTGCAATCCAACTTTCAAATAGCCACAAACTAAATTGCATTGAAAAAGGAAATTCAAACTCTTCCATCAAGGCTAAAATTGAAGAAATATCTTTTCTGATATTTGAGTGACAATGACTAAAAACAATCAAAGGGATATTTCAGGAGCATCTCAGTGATTTTTCCAAAGTTGGAAAAGACACCTTTTAATTTTACAAATCTGTATCACTGACCTCAACATCCTCAACACCCAGATAGTTAAGGACACCTGAAGAACATAAGCTCAGAGGTTATAAATATAGGTGAAGAAAGCACTAGGTATTTTGTTAGAAACAATACTATCAGAGTGCCAAGACTGTCAGCTCTTGTACTACAAAAAGTATGGATTTAGAGTGTTGTTTAAATTTAGAGTGCCTCAGAATTTATAAGAAAGCACGGATTTCACAAGGTATGCTTGGTGCTTTTAAAGTCAGAGAGAAAGAAATAACTAATATTTCCTACGGTAACTTGGAAAAGGATATAAATAGTAGTAGATTATTGTACTTTAAATTTGGGTTGCTTCTTAGAAGTATATTACTTTACTTCTACAAATTCAGTTTAACTCATCTAGTTTTTTCTTTTTCTTTTTTTTTTTTTTTTCATTTGTTTGTTAAAAATAAGAATACCTTATTTTGGAAGCAGATTGAAAAATTAACCAGACTTGTTCTTTGCTTTTCTATGTTTAAAACTGCATTTTGTAGATATTGACCCCAAACGATCCCCATGCTCATGTCCTAGTAATCCTTTGGGCCTCCATGCTTTCCCCACCATACCAAGGCACATCTCCCATTGTTATTTGTGTTTGTGCTCAGTACATCAGATTAAAGGGAAAAATGCTTCCCTTACTCCCTAGCTGTGACGCCTAATAATTCGACGATAGAGGGATATGACTGTGCTGCCCAGTGACTACACAGCACACACTTTGCTGTGGTGCCTGGAGCACACTCTGTGTGAACTTCTGGAAGGGACACGGTAAGTCTTCAGAAAGAATAGGCTAAACTGATCCCATTTTTCCCAAAGCAGAGGGCAGAGTGTATTAAGAACAGGAAGGAAAAAGCAGGTTCAGGAGGAAACACAGGATCAGGGAAATAAAGAGATAATGGAAAGGGGAAAGCAAGGCATTTGCTTTGGCCATCATCGGTCTGAAACAGGATGTGAGTGGTTGTCAAATTTCTGGAAGAAACAGACAACAATATGTGGTGGCTTTAATGGAAAGTCTACAAACTCTTGTGTTGCTTGCACTGGCTGTCTAACTTCGAATTCATGGCAGTTTAAGTCCTCTGATGGTGCAGGTCAGAATAAGTCTGTTTCCATGTCAAGTTTTTCTCACTCAATTCAAGTTCTATTTAGTGAGTGCCTGATAATTTGCTGTGCATCAACTGCTGCTGTGTGTGCTCTGTGTGCTGAAGCATTTTGCTACCTGCTGTGGGAACACAGTTAAGGTGAGAATGTGTCAGAATATGCCCAGTAACTCATCTCTCTAATTTCAGCCAGTCAACTGAATGTAATGATAATCACCAAATTAGTGCTTGTATCTCACATTCACTTTTCCTTCTCATCAATTAACTGAGTGCTTAATACTTACTATACATGAAGGGCTGTTGTGTAACCTATATTATAACAGCACTAGAAGTTATGGAGCTCATTATTCTGTATGTAATTACTGCATGCATTATGGCCCAACTTACCGTCACGGGTCACCTCTATCACATACAGTCCTTCTTCTGAACCAATTGCTATTCTATCTCGATCTAAACCAGCAAGGAGAAAAAAGGCTATTAATTCAGCTACACTTAATCTTGTCTCTAAAACAGACTGTTTGCTTTGAACGGCTGGAAAAGTTTCGGGACAAACAGATTTTCAACAGCAAATCAATTCTGCTTAAGTTCACACAGTCTGCCAAAAGCATGCTATATACCATATTGCTAAAACAACTAAACAGTATTATTTACTCCAAGTGGATGAAGAAATTTGAATATTGATGCAAGATTAGCATTTCCCCCCCCATTATTAAATTCCTATAAAGGAATTCAGCTGAGGAATTTATTTCAAGGTGTCAGTGCTCTCATTACAGAAGCCCATGTAAAAGCCCCAACAACCCTCACACACTTAAAAAGTTAAACCAAACATACCTACAATAGCAGCAGCTAAACTTGCTTTAATAAGAGGCAGCGTACTGTCATAGGCTTCTTGTGGAATATGCACAACCTGGTTTTTCAGTCTGTTTTTGTGCAGGATAGACTGCAACCCTTCTAGGATTCCAACCCACTTTCTCTTCTCATTCTCATTTTCCGTCAGGATGAGTAGAGAACAAGACTTTGAAGGCAAACCTAAGAGAGAAGCTGTCACCTTTTAACAGATAGAAAAAGTGAAATTAGTAAAGAGTAATAAAAGCCCTTTTTGTCGGTATTATATACTTCAGAACTGTGAAAGTGAAATACACTTTTTCATAACAAAGTGATGGTGTACCTGAGGGGTATGCAACACAGCATGCAGCTAATATGGCCACAGTGCTTCAAAAAAACCCCGCACAAGCCACAGTGGTTTTGTCAGTTTTGCTTAATCATTCTGAATCCTAAAATATGGGCAAGGAATGCTACACTGTGTTGTGGTTTAACCCCAGGCAGCAACTAAGCACCACGCAGCCACTCACTCGCTGCTCCCCGCCCCCCCCGCAAGCAGGATGGGGGAAAGAATTGGAAGGAAGAAGGTAAAACTTGTGGGTTGAGATAAAAACAGTTTAATAGAACAGAAAGGAAGAAACTAATAGTGATAATAATAATAATAATAAAATGACAATCATAATAAAAGAGTTGGAATATACAAAACAAGTGATGCACAATGCAATTGCTCACCACCTGCCAACTGATGCCCAGTTAGCTCCTGAGCAGTGATCCCCCCAGGCCAACTGCCCCCAATGTATATACTGGACATGACATCACATGGTATGGAATACCCCTTTGGCCAGTTTGGGTCAGCTGTCCTGGCTGTGTCCCCTCCCAACTTCTTGTGCCCCTCCAGCCTTCTTGCTGGCTGGGCATGAGAAGCTGAAAAACCCTTGACTTAGTCTAAACATTACTTAGCAACAACTGAAAACATCAGTGTATTATCAACATTGTTCTCATAGTGAATCCAAGACATAACACTATACCAGCTACTAGGAAGAAAATTAACTTTATCCCAGCCAAAACCAGGATAATTCCTTTACTACAATAATCAATACATGGCAGTAAAAGGCTCCTTCCTGCTCCCTCCTGATCCCTCTCCCCACCATCATCTAATAACTTACTGAAAATGACATACATGTTTTCTGAGTCAGATGCATTTAAACCCAATGGTATTGCTATGATCGGTTCTAGATTTTGATTTTCCTGCTTAATTTTCAAAATATTTGTCTGGGGGGAAGAGCACATCATGTCTGCATTAAAAGCTCTGGAGGAAAGCAATGTTTTGAGACTGAAGTAGCGCATTCTCCCACTTCCCCGTGTTAAAAGAAAATCACTATGGCTTCACTTAATTTTCAGGTAAATCATCCTTATATCTCAAAGCAGAATGCATCCTGAATAGAAAAACTATCCAGGAACTTTCTGTTGCCCAAAGTATGCACTTACTATTTCTTAATATTAGTTTTGTGTCCTGTATGAAGAGATCAAAGGGTTTATGAGATCATGGGAACTGTGGCTTTCAGTCACAGACAAAGTTAGGCCATCAGCCAATATCAGCCCTCACAACAGACTTTTAGAATAACAACAGTTAGAGAGAAAAAAAGCAGCAGAAGGTGCAAAAGTGCAAACCTGAAAGCTGTAACTATTCATACATGGAATAACACACCTTCAGCCTATACACCTTTATAAGAATATCATGGTAAAGATGGATGATGTGGTTATGCAACATACACTTTCTTAAAGAGTGAATTAAGCAATAACATGCATCTTAAAAGATAAAATATATCTGAAAATAAACTTGGGACAATAGGATTTGAAAGACAGAACTCCAGAAGAGAAAAGTGAAGAGCAATAGGAAAAGAACCGAGTAGCCTGCAATTGCTCGAAGCTCTTATTACTCTGCATCAAGCTTTGTTCATGTCTAAACTGTAACTAAGCATTAATATTTTTAAGATGGATGGAGGCATAATGGATAATATTTCTAAATTTGAAAACAAAACAAAACCAAACCAGACTTCAGCTATAGTTTTCCCTTTGAAGTACCACCATGTATTACTTCTCAGTCTTTTGAAGGTGGCATCTTACATGCAGTCAAATGCAGAAAACATGGGAGAAGTTGGTCATAATGTACCTAGCGTTATTCATCATACAAAAATCCAGTATTTACTATGAAACTCAAGGCTTCTTAAATCAAACTACTAAGCTGTGGAAGGACTCCACTACAGACACTCTTACACTATTATCAAAAACGTATTGATGGCAGCACTTAGACTGTAGTGTCTGGATGCCAGGATGGCCTAACATCCAGCTTTAAAAACTGGTTACCAAGGAGAGAATGTTGGAGTCTGAGACAAGTTCTTCCTCTTCCTGATTTCATGGGGGGGTCTAAGGTGGCAATATTTTAGTGCTTGGCAGCATTCTGATACTGCTTTCTGCTGGTGGAGGATCCAAAAGAAATTAAAATCTGTCTTTGGTGGACCACCAATATCATCCTGTGTTACATGAAATAACAGATATGAAAGAAGGACCACATTTTTTACACAGATGACATAAAGTAACAGTTTTAATTGTTGCGTAGAAGCCACTCTATATCATTATGTCAGCAAGATACAAACCTACAACTAAATGAAATTGAGAAAACAGACTCTCTTGCATCAGATATTACTTGTTTCCATTTTAGAAATTCCTTCTTTTGAAGGGGGACATAAAACTGAGAAGAGATGGACTTTGGCAGCACCTTCTCTGGTCCCTGTCAACAGGGTATCTAAATGGATATACTCACACACCAGGTTTCCAGTTAATTAATCAGATCCCTTTAGTAGGGGATAATCTGATCAAACCGCGGAGACATTTTGTCATGTCTAGCCACACAAATATTCTTACATGGGGATATCTGACAAAAGTTTTTTTCTTAGATACCCTTTCAGTTAAAAACTGCAGGCAGAAATTAGAGCAGCAAGTCAGGCAGGCTAAACTGTATGGATGCTTTTTTCTTAAGCAAATCAACCACCATTCTGCATAGTTCATTTTCTCTCCTCAGAAGTCCTTTCCCATAGTATTCCACATTTGCTAATTTGAGAAGAGAGCAGGCAGATGGGAATAAAAAAAAAATTAAAAATACATTTAGAAACAAGAGGAAAATTAAGGTAAAAGCAGTAGTAAACCAAAGGATGAAAATCCACTGCAGAAAATATTTCTACAAAAAAGCAGAAAAGCAAAGCCACAGGAGCATTTAAACACTCAAGACATTACCTAAGTAAAACCCTAAAGGACCAAATGATTGGCACTGCATGTGACTGTCAGCTCTTTGGCTTCCATGTTCCATTGACTTGATTCTAAATGACTGAGGATTAGAGACGCTGAAAACAGTGAGTTTCTATATTCAAATTCAAGGGATTATAGATATTGGCTACTAACATACTCTTCTCTGTATTTTATAACTCCAGATTAAATATAATTCACATGAAACCCAAGAAAGAAGTTCCTGCTGTTAAAAACTAAATACAGCATTCACATATAATATTCTCTTTGATGTATGTTCTAACGAAGCTAATTATTTTCTCTTAAATTTTTTCTACTATACTTAAATATGAAATTAAGGAAACTAGAATTTCAAATGTATTTTTTTATACAAGACAATACATGGCAAACTAGAATCAGTGAGCACAACCCGGCTTCAGCCTACTCTGTTACAGCATCAGTTCCTAAAGCTAGAGTCCTCCAAAGCTAAGAAAGAAAAACCAGGATCTGGTAATACCAATGGAAGTGGAGACAAAAATATACTGAATTATAATCAAGAATACAAAAAAAGTCAAACTTGATATACAAGGAAGCAGCAAAAGAAGGAGAACTTTGTTCTTTACAATTCAGTTATAAGAGAAGTATCATATTATTTATTCTTCTACACATTTCAGCACCCCTTGTAAATTCTTATACTTCTGCATAGCTTAATGAACATTTAATATGGATAACATACTTCACTATCAAAACAAAACACGGGTATTTAACTTGTATTTTCTTTAAGAGCAAATTGGTAACCATACCCTGAATATACAAGGGATGTCCTTACGAGTTGCATGTATTACATCCGATGCTAGGACAGAGCTCACACAAAAATCTTCATCTCTAGTAAGAAAGAGAGCAAGAGAATCACATACATGCACACACTAACATTATTCAGCAAAATCTAATTGATATCACAACTGTTTCAATAGCCTGCAATCTCCTAACACCGCACAGAGGTCACAACTGCCATCACTGCTTTATTATGCTCTAACCATCCTTGACCCAAACAACTCACAAGCTTTAGTTATGTTTCTACAGCATTCAGTACATGTAACTCAGTCCACCTGAAGTGGGGTGGCTTTGTGTAGTTTTGGTTTACCGACCACACCTACTCTACAATTAGCAGCAAGAATATTGCTCTTCCAGCCCAGCAGACACATTAGAAATGAATAATTCATACCTCAATGTGTAGCAAGAGAGGGGCCTTTGGAAAAAAAGAAAAATCACATAAAAAGCTCTTGGCAACATAATTATAGTTTGTGGGATTCAAATACGGGTTTTCAAAACAGCTAGATTTTATTCTCTATTACAGTAAAATAAACAGACATCAGAACTTCTGCATTTCAGTGCTCCACCCCAGCGGGCTTGTCTACACAAGACTTTTTAAACTGAATTTGACCAAGTTGATCACCATAATTGCCAATTTTAGCGTAAAGATGACACTAATGCCTGAAATTTGCCCATGCTAGAATTCATAGCTGTGGTGGTTAACGTCTATTAAAACATCTAAGAATCCTCGGAAGACAGACTCGAAGAGGCAGCTACAATAAGCAGATAAAGCATGGGACAGTTGGCATTATATCTGGCTGAGATGCTTCAAGCAATGTACAGATGTGAATGCTGTTATTTGCAATACTTCCACGCTTCTGCTCCTGCTGCCAAAATGTCAGAGAGAGCTGACACTGATGGTTCTCAGAGAATAAATATGAGAACAGAACAGCAGTACTGATGCAACCCCATGGTATTACTGCCTGGAAAAAATATATATCAAGGTGCTTGTGAATGCAAACTTTATATTCAACAGAGATAAAAAGTGCTGTAACATGAAAAGGTATTACACCTTCTTGATAATTCCATAAATTGAAATTAAAAAAACTTCTTGGTTACTCTGATCAATGCAAGTCGCAGAACTTTTGTAGACAGCGTTCAGTGGTTCAAATGTTTCACCATGAAAAAACTCCTGTGAGAAGGCAGGGTCAGAGCCACTGGCATTGCAAATTACTTGGTGCTTTTCTGAAGACTACTTCAGTTTTTCTAATGTTCCTGAAATGACCGGCTATGGGATGATCTGTGACTCAATGTTAAGGTCAGAGTGCAGAGGAAAAACAATCTACCAAATTCTATTTGTTTTCCATGTGTGCATATGGAATTCTAGGAAGAAGCATGCTAATACTGTAAATATTAGTGATTGTAATATAAGTGACTATAAAGTCACTTAAGTGACTTCTTGTTGAGCCAACTTGTTCAGCCTAAACTTAGCTGAAGTCTATATACAGAAGACAGGTCTTCTCAGACCAGAGCTCTCATGATCTTCAAGTTTCCTGTGTACTATAAATATATATTCCTGTTAGGAAAAAAATACGGAGGATATCTACTCTGTCATAATAATACAAACCTGAGATCCAAGACTTGACTTGCAACAACTCCAGGCTGGGTGGATTTTCCTTCAGGCACATCATATAAGAACAGTTTACAGTCACAGACAACTGCATAAGCCCTCTGCCACCCTTTCTTAACTCCTGTAGGCTTTGGGACCTGTGTATAAATAACTGATTGCTTATTAAATGTAAGCACATGTAGTAGACACAAAAAGCAGGGACATTTAGAAAAGCTTGTACTTAGATCAACGGAATTAGAACACATTCTACTTGCCCTTCAAAACGGAGTGAAAAATGTCAAGTAATCAAGCAATCAGTTTTCCTCCCTTAAGTTCAACCATTCCCTGTTACAATTTAATAAGTCTATTAGGCAGCATTAGGACAAACAATGGGGCTTGTATATTCCACAAATGCCAAAATGGTAAGAGTTTACCTTTTATATTATGCTTACATCAACACTGACAGAAATTCTTCCTTAAAGCATGCTTCCCCCCACTCCCCTCCTGCTTATGAACGTTGTAGCTACTAATCTACTAACCTTTAGCTCTTGTAGTAAAACCAACCGTTTCTCCCACATCTAAAGCAATGAAGGTTAAATAAGTTACATAAGATAGCACACAAAGCCTTACAGCTTTAGCACATTTCAGGAGATCTGTTTAAACATACTTGGACGTTCCAAGCTGCATAGCTGTAAGTGAAGTTTAGTATTCTTCTCTTGTCCAAGAACAAAAGACTATTACCTTGACATAACCTTTATAGGCGGTTCCTATTCCTCTTTGCACATCTACTCCAAGAGGCCTTTTGGCTTGCTCAGGGGGTATGGGGCAGACCTGAGGTGCGCTATCCTTGCAGGAAACATGGCATGCAAATGAACACACTAAGTACAAAAGAGAAAATTCACAGTGAAATGCGTGTATGAGTCAATCATAACAGGAGATTAACGCAGTCTACCCTTACGCTCAGCAAATTAATTAATCACATTAAAACAGGCAGTCAAATATTGCAATAGCCCACTATGCTAAAGGAGTAGGACCTAGATATTGTACAAGACCCTCCAAAGTGCTTTTATTTTCTCTTTTAAGCCTATTACTTCCATAAAGGGCAGGAACTGAGTCCACACTTCAAGGCAACTTTTGAAAGCACTGTCCAGAAGGAAAAGGAATTGGTCAGCCTCACTGGTGTTAAGCAGAAACTAACCCAGTCACAGAAGAGAAAAAGTATTAATAAAGGAGGAATAAAAAATACGGGGCAGTGATAGGGAACAAGACAAATATAGTAGGTGTTTAATTTGATCCAAGTATGCAAGAATACTGCAAAGACAAAATAACACTAAATTGACAAAAAAATTAGAAAGGGTTAAACTAATAAACACAGGCAATAGACTTGTAAAGCATAATAAAGTAGAAGCCAAGGGACAAGGACTGAAACGCTGTGTGGTGAAACGGGTATATCTATCTATCTCAGAGATCAAATAAGGACCAAACATCTATACTAATTGTTACATTCTTTCTTACCATTTACACCACTTTGTACCACTTTGTGCTACACCAGCAAGGGACAGACATCTCTAAGTCCCTTATCTATACAGCACTTCACACAGAAGCACTACACAGAAAAAACTCAGAATATATGCTACTTCACATGAGACAGACTACCAAGAACTGCAGAACGAATTGACACGTTATATCGAGGAATCTGACCCACAGTTTATGGACCAGATCTTTCCACAGAGATTTTGCCTGGTTTGTCCCAGCTACCCTGTTTCTACCAGTAGGCTTGGGAAGGCAGTGGGAGAGTGGCATGGCACTCTGACCTACCCTGTGCGTCCTCCTAACCATATTCTTGGAAGTGAGCATCTGGCAGATACCCTTTGCACATATAGTCCCATTCTTACAAAGGGTCAAAGGATTCCAGAAAACCTGGAAACAGCCTGCTTCTGCTAGAGCCACAGACTGTGCTGCAAACCAACCCCTCACAATGCCCAAGGGAACAGCCAGGAGAGAGGGCAGCCCAGAGCAGGCTGCCTGGCTTGTTCTTTGAACTACAGTTGCTCCCACAAGAACTGGGGTTACCAAAAAGTTGTGCGTGCAAAGTATTGTAGGTGCTCCCCAAGACCAGATAATAAATTCAGCTCTTTCAGAAGGCATCATAATTATTTGGGACCACGCATATCAAGGCACACGCATTGCAGAACAGGGGAAATCCAAAGGATATAGCCAGTTTTACAGGCCTCTGGCAATGCAGCTGTATTTTACCATAGTCTCCAGCATTAAAAAGAGGAGGAACAGGGAAAAGCCAGTCATTGGGAGTGGAACATGGCAAGTTTTGTTCTACTGGAGTCATCTCTGTTCTCATGTCAATGTGATTCCAGTTTTTTCTGTAGCTGTCAAGATCTGGAGTAGAAGAGGCAAACTGGAAAACTAATTATGCAGAGCTTAATCAAAATACATGAGGGAAAAAAAAAGACCTAAGTTGATAGCTACACTAAAGGAAAAAGACCGTTTCAAACTTGCAGAAAGAGATGCAAAAACAAGAGTTCAGAACTGCCAGCAATGGGAGACAAAAGGCAGCCCCAGGGCAAGTGCTGGCAGAACAATAGGTGCTCCTGGGGAAAAACTGCCACCAGAAGATCTGCCACGAAAAAAGCCCTGAAGGGCAGATGAGGCAATCTGAATATGATATTGAAGGTGTCACTGGAGAGAGTGTCACTAGCATGAACTATGCTAGGCACAGAAATGCAATAAGGTTATATATACTGTAGTGTCTTCAACAGATTTGTGGACTATTTACTGAGTTCATGTGTCTAATCAAGATACAGATAAGTATTTTCAAATAAAAATACCCCCATATACTCAAACATGAAATTCAATAGCGACACATGCATCAGAGAAAGCATTTTAAGTAAAACTAATGGACAGCAAGACAGGCTACAGGCCCAAAAACCTAGCAAATGGTCCTTCCAACATACAGGGTTTATGATCAGGATAGCATAAAACAGACTCAGATTCATGTTACCAGAGCATTCCCATAGTCTGCTGTACTATGGAAACAGAAAACAGTCCTGCCTTCTCCACCTCCCCCCCCCCAACTCACACTGTAACAGCACTAATGGTAGCAGAATTAATTAATAATATGAACATGAACCATGAGGGCTTACATTAATTCTTTAACTTTAGAAGTCTGATGATGATGCAAAAAGAAAGGAGAACCATTCAGTGGCAGCCACCCCCCTCTCTCATGCCCTCCCCAAAGAAATGGCTGCCTTAAAACACATTAGTGTTTTGGGATGATTTTTTCAGGGTCTTGCTGAAAATATAAAAAGTTTAACTGACTCACCGTCACAGGCATAACCTTGTCGAACTAATCCCACCATAAGAGAGGTGCAATGACTACACTGAGTAGGGCTTGTGAATGACTTGATATTGAGCTGGTGAGCTTTAGGCTGAAAGATACATTCAGGATAAAAAATAACTTTTCACTTTCTGTACTTAGGTAATGCAAGCATCTCCCTTCACCACCCTCCACTATATCAGAGTGTACATTATGAAACCTGGGCTTCTTTTAAGTAAGTGCAGCTTGAAAAAGCCACTGCAAGACAATAGTAAGAGTTTTATTTCCAACTGCACAAGACACTCAAACCCAAGCCTACAACCAACTATTTTTTGTCATTCCTTCAGACAAATCAAAACCCATCAACTTGCATTTGGAAACATTTGATTAAAAACACAGACCTAAACAAACACGCACATGACAAACCCAAACAGGACAAGAACAAACATGGAGGGCTAACTTATAAATGGTATTTTTTCCTTTGTTCTTTAGAATAAGGTTAGCACAGTCCCCCTACCTTTGGTACAGCTAGAGAAATGGATTGAATGGTGGGGGAAGGAGCAGCAGGCATCCTCTGAAGCCGAATTGGTTCCTGAATCACAAAAAACTGTAATTGAGCAAAATGAGGCTTCAAGAATTTGCTTCAAGATTGGGGTGGCAAAACTTATTGTTTTCTGATTATTTTTTTTCTTTTTTGAAAATTATAAAAAATGTAATTGTCATAAACATCATAATTCTGATTTAATAGAAACAGATTGTGTTTTAAAGCACTCACAGGAAAGCCTGCACACTAACAAACAAGCAGTAATACAAAAAACATATGAAAATGAGGTACATCAACATACACAGAGCCAGCAAAAAGGTTTCATTTGCAACTGTCCTCAAAGCGGGTGCAATTAACACTGACACATTGCAAATAAGCAACATTCAATACTGCTTCTTCATAATGAATGCTGCAATATGTATTTATCATGAACAAGACAGAGAGACTTTCTAGTGAATTACTCTTTAGGGTAAAATAATGGCTCTCTTACTTCTTGTTGTTGCTCTGCAGTTACAACTGAAGTAGATGGTGAAACTTCTGACTTGGGACCCTGTGTTTCCTGCTCACTAATAGAACTGGTCTGCAAAAGTGACAGCAAACATGTTAGATTAGATACCACAGATCTGATGAAGTGTTCTCATGTCAACAAAATGGAAACAAAAAACAATGGTGATTTCTATATGCAGTACACATACATCTAACAACTTTCCACTCTGAAAAAAAAAAAATATCTTTCCTCAAAACAAACCCTGCCACCTGACGGAAAAGCTGTAAAGGTGGAAGTACTGAAATGCAAAACCTCATAGTAGGTAGCATAAATGCTGTAACAGCTGCCTTCTCCCAGCAAGGCTGTGTCTAATCTCTTGCATGCAGGTATGGAATGATGTTTGTGAAGCTTGGTGATCATCCATAAAATAGCTTATTTCTCATGGTACTACACTAGGATTTTTCTAGCACACAGCATCCAGCAATTCTGCCACAAGAAAAATTAAGTAGTACTACACAACCTTTCAAAAAGTTGTTTAAAAATGGTTGGCCTCTGTCATTAAAAGAATCATGTCTACTTAATCACATTGTCTTTTACTTCACTAAAATTTAAGACCAGCATCCATTACAAGCCTTCTATTAATTTCACACTTAAATTAGCAACTACTAATTGCCAGCACAAGGGGGAAGTATGCTACAATTCCAGAGCTAAAGCAGCTGGGTGTGGAAGTAGGATACTGTATTACTGTACTCTGAGGACATCATGAAAATCATGATTAACAAACATCAGATTAGACTTCACATCAATGATGTAATTAGCACTAAAGGCAACAGTAATGAATCACTCACTTCCCAGCCAGCTTAGACAGGAAGATGGCTCAAGTTCAGTTAGCTCATTAAATATGTTCAGATATTTGGGGTTTTTTTTGTTATGAATTGATTGGTAGGGCTGGGCCATTTAAGATCAAATTGTACCATTATGTAAGATGAACTATTTAAAAATGCTAAGTGTGATTCAGCTTTAGCCACAGAGATAGTCAAAATATATAATAGTAAGCCTGTGAAGAGGTATTAAAAGAAAATTAAACTAGCTCTATTTAGTGGATTAAGTTACAGAGAAGTTAAGGAAGTAAAATATCTAGTTTTAGAAGGCCATTTTTACTATGACAGGTCACAATAAAGTAAAGAGACAAAACTACTAGCAAAAACTTACTTCTTCCCAAAAGGCTAGCAGAGAAGATGTAGACGAAGAAGAAACAGAATCCTTTGTTGTAACAGATATGAGGGATAAAAATGATCACTTATCACCCACAGGAAAACTTCAGCTAGAGTATTAGTAGCCTAGCTAAATAAAATGTTTTATATGGCCAAATGATATTTATTCAAATTAAATTAACCCAGAGCAGATGACATGGACTATCTTTATAAGTACACATGAAAAAAATTGTTAATGGAAATCATTAAGTACAGTATCAGCAATTTTAATGTAATTCATCAGAAAATGCCACCTGCATTTCCATAGCGACTACATATTTATTGCAAGATCTGTAGAACGGAATCTTGATTAGTTATGGGCTTGATATTCTACATGCTAAAGTATATCTGGTACTTTTTAAAGCATATTTTAAAATATCAAGGTTGGTAGATAAAAATTATTATTCAGATAGTAGCATATATCATGTTTCTCTTTCTTCCCTCCACCTCATCCATATAGCACATCTTACTGCTTCACCAAGAAAGGCAGCGTTGACATTTTTTGACTGGGAACAGCACATACACGAAGTGTATGCAAATATCACAGCATGTCCATAGGCTTTCTTTTTAGCCACAGTGACAATTGGGGAGGGGGGTACACATTTCAGATATAAAAATCTAACCAGCCTGATGAGTTTTTAACCTGAGCCCCTTTAAATCAGCTCCATAAACATAACAGATTATTCTTTCCAGTTCAAGCTCTTGGTTTTATCCTAAACTGTCTGTATGTTTTGCAAAAAAACATCCCAGAAAATCTTCACAGATCAAGAGTTCAGGAAGTAAGGAAATGTGATTCAACGTTGCATTTAACAGTTGCTTCCTTGGGGAATGCACAAACCTTTTAAAGTGAAATGCCCACTTGGAGCTGTGATTTGTATGGTTAGTTTTCTAAGGATCACAGGGTGTGTCATGATAAACTTGTTATACCAACATCTGTGCCTCCTCTGATTCTCTTCCCAGTTCCTTCTACTCTAACCACTCCATTAAGATCTGGAGCCAATAATTTTACGTATCTGTTTAAACACTCCTTGAACTGTGTGAACACTTTTCCTTGTATTAACCAGCATCTTTCAACTGCAAAGCATTTAATCCCTTATTTGTAACAGGGTGTGCCAGCCCTTCCAAAAAGGCCCTGAATATATATTATTTAGCCAAACATTTGAGATTAACCTAAACAAAGAAGTTAGAACGGGTAATAATTAATGTGAACTTCTGGGAATATTTCCCAAAGGTGAGAGCTTCTCTACAAAATACCAAGCAATCTGACATCTACTGGGCATCCAATTCTGTGTCACACTAATTTCGTTAGTATGCCAGATCCAAACGTGCCACATAGTGCCCAAGTATTACTTTTATGTAATAAAAATATAATTCTGTTACCATATTTTTATAGTTACTTTATGTAAAAACTCACTCTGAAAGTCAGATCACGTGCAAGAGGAGAGGTGTTGAAATATTCAAAAATGGAGTCTTGAAAGTCTGGAAGTTTGAGACCTAAAACACAAAGCAGAACAGGCTTAGCTAAAAGGCAACATTGCAGGTGGTGTTAGAACTCTTGTTAAAACACAGTAACTTTAATTACCTGAATCTGTTCTGTATTTTTCTTCCAGTTTTTTCTTCAAACCTTCCATCTCTTCCAACAGTTCCCTATTTTTCGCTTCTGATTCCTTTAATTTACTAAAGCAACAAAATATGATCAAAATGCAATCTGAAATATCTCAAAGGCAGCAATGCCAGTGCACAGGGTTGTTCATTTCTGGTCCTACATCTCAGATGTTTGGAAAATGCCTTTTTTTTGTTTTGGTTTTTTTTGAGCAGTGGTGGTATTTTAAAAGATATATTATTTTTTTAAGCTGATTAATTTTATTTTTCCCCTGAATAGGCACCTCACTACTTGACTAGATAGTGAAAACTGTACTTGAGACTCCTGCTATCATTGCAGATATCTGCCAAACAAAAACTATTCTAATAGTAGTTTGGCTTTTAATTCCCAATATGTCTACTCGCCAGTTTGTCTAAGAAAAGGTATTGAATTTGCTTTGAATTTGCTCTTATGTTTTTTTTTCCTCAGGTGCCCAAGATCTGTATCTTATTACCAAACTATTCACAGCAGTGAAATGTTTACTTGAAAAAATTTTTACAGTTCTCATTTGACTATGTAAGAAATGTGTAGTCTGTAGAATGGCATCTTTCTGGCAAAGTCAAATATCCCAGGCACAAGGGGCCATTTTAAGAAAGTTGTTACTATTCTAATCAGCAATTTAGAGCAGTACATTAAAACACAAACAGAGCCAAAGCCCTTATTACCTTTCAAAAGATATGTTTGCATCTTTAACTTTTCGTAGTTCTTCTTGAACTAGTTGTTTGGCACGAATTTCTGCATCAAGGGCAGATTGTAATTCCAGCCTAGCTGACATATCCAACTTCTGACTGCGTCGCACTTTCCAAAGTGGATCCTGTCGTAGTAAGTTACCGAGTATTAATATCAACTGTCTAAAAATATTTCTGCTCTTGTTCAAAGACATGAATTAGCTTTAACAATGGTTCAGAGAATGCTCTTTTAATTAGTTATGGACAGCATACCTGTGGCATAGCAATCAGTCAATAGTCAGACTTTGTTACACAAAAATGAAGTAATGAGCAATATTTATATTGGTTAAACCACTAACACAATATGCTTGAAACCAAAATGCTGGATCACTGAGCATGGAATTCAAACTAAGAGAACACATTGAAAATGCCTAGTGTTCATTGTCCAATCTAGAAAAGAGTATAAAACTTGCACAGTGACACACTAGACTTCCAATCATGAGATAAATGTAATATTTAATGTAAAACATACCAATCTAAAACATACCAAGAGTAACAAAACCACGAAAAAATGGAATAATTCAGGTCTTGAGATACCCAAGATATCTAGAACGTTTGCCTAAACAACTCTTATGCTTGCTAAGTAGTATACACTATACTTCTTCATACACCATGCAATTCTACCCTACTACCCTCAAAAGCTAATATTCTGAGCTGTTCAGGCATTTTTCAGTGTCAACTACCTTTTTTTATATTCCCTGATGGATACCTTTCTAGTCACACATGAACTTGTAACAGTCATAAACATGAAAGGAATTTTTTATGTTGAGAAATAATTGCCTTAGATCAGGTTCTGCTGAAGTTACAAAACCAGTTGTAATATAAAGAACAGACAGCATTCAGACAGCATTCTTTATTCTGGCAGTAGCTAAGAGGAAAATGCCAACTACATTTGATCCGATATTTCTTCCTATTAAACCTCTCAATATTATAACTGTCTCTTGATGATGTAGGCAAATGTTAGTTGATAGGAAGTCATGACTTTCTCTTATTCTCTCCAATTCATAGGTTTGGAAGGGGCAAGTAACTTCTTATCTCTATAAACCAGCAGCAGATGGACTCCTTGCATGGCAGACTGTGCTGACTGGCATTGCCAGGGATGTGAGCTTCCATGCCTAGCTGCAAATGGCTCTCCCTTTCCTTATGGCAGGTATTTAGTACCTGCCAAGGCAAACCAGTGTTTTCGTCTTTGAAACCATGCTCCTTTTTGAGAGCTGTTCTATTTTGCAGATTTTATCGGGAAATTCATGTTACTACTGTATTGGAAACTTATGGCATAAGGTCTCACTGTTCTGCATGTAAATAAAGCTACATGCTCTCAGCATGTCACTAGTTTGTAACAATATCAACCAGCTAATACTTGTTCACAAAAGAAAACTAACTTTGTTATCTCACTGTAACAGCAATTAAAATTATTCACTTGCTTCTAATGTGGCGAGGTACATTTCTGTACTCCCCTTTAATGGTTTAAGTTACTGTTTCTTCTCTCCTCTGTACTGTTTGAAGCAGTTTATGATGGCAGATTAGTATGAAACAACCGCCCCCTGTAATTATCAAATTCTGATCAGATTACCTAGATGGATTTCACAAGCAATAGATAAAAACTAGACAGCAGAGCAGAGGATATATTAGAAAAGAATTCTGATTGTGAACAGATAGCTGAAACTAAAAATGTATCATCTTAGACATCCCCAGGACAGCCTGAATACTTGCTATTTTCTTACCAGTGTTCGTGACCCCAGACTAGAACTTCTCAATGATTCTAGTTCTTCTGTCATCTTGGAAGCTAATGCTTGGAGGTAGCCACGAGCATCCTTCTCATCACTTACCCTGTTGTGCAATTACAAAAACCTGTTACTTAAGTTTCATGGCTCATAGCACCAAATACTGTACCACCAAATAATCAGAGTGTTTGCACTGGATTTAGGGATATAACAGAAATGGACAAAGCAGGGAAAACTCCCAACAACAGAAAACTGAATACATCTTAGTTCGTCTGCTTTAGATTTTTCTTTTATCTGATCCTCTTGATTGTGGCTGTTGCTAAGGAAACGAAGTTTCCCTTCTGCCATCAGCAAGAATTCTGCAGAGATTCACTGTTATTGTTTGGAACACGATCTGCATATTGCTTGCTCAATTTTTATAAGGGCTACCTTCAAGTCCTTCTTGTCTCGCATGCTGAAAATACTTGCACACAGCTTGCTAAAACAGCAAAAAACAGAGGGAAGAACTGACCTGTGAATTAAGTTCAAGTGCTTGTCTAGTACAGCTAGTGAGGTTCTTCTATATGTTAACATGGATCTTCCTGAATGAATTTATCAAAATATTCCAAATTGGGTGATTTAATGATCACTTTAGAGACTGAAGCAAGCTGACACCAAAACCCTCTCCTTCGTACTTAATAGCATCTGGCAATTTCACTTGTCATTACTACTCAGCAATACTAGAAAGCAGAAGAGAAACAGCTAATCAGCGCTCAGAAGTACCATGCTTTTGTTGATCCCAGACAAAGAGAAAGGGCCTAGCTATACATTGAAAGAAAAAAAAAAAAGCCAATCAATATTTCAAAAGTTGAAAGTAGCCATCTGGATCTCTAAACAGCACATACCATTGAATAATTTCTGCAATTTGAGCTTCCCAGTGAGCAACAGACTCCTTCTTTGCTGCTAGGTCTTGGAGCTCATCTTCTAGCTGTCTGTTCTGTGCTGTTAATTTGTCCACAAAGGAGCAGAGCTGAAACAAAAGATTAATTTAATCTGTGACTTATGTCAGTTTCAGACTTTTTACATATGTGTAGGTCTACACACCTACAGAATCTGAACAAACAAGACCACCCTGGGCTATCTGGAAGTTCTAACACAGACCAAAGAACTGGAAGGGGTTCTTTTTTTGTGGAACTGGAGACTAGCTCCTGAGCATAGAAGAACACACCGCTAGTTCACACAAAACAAAGGAAAAGTAAATGTAGAGGTCATCGAGAGGAATGAGGTTTAACTGTAAGCCATCAGGAAGGCAGGCAGTCTTTGTAAATGCTTCCCTCTCTGTGTGGCCTTCATTAAGAAATCAGAAGGTGGTGCCCTCTGAGTTGTGGGAATCAATCCCACAAAGAGCAGTACTGAGATGCTCAAGTTACTATTTAGCTAGATCTCTGACATTTATATGGCAAAAATGACGCTTGTTTTATTCAGGTACTGCCTGAACATTCACAGATCTTGTTCTGACCAATGAGTACACTACTTCAACAAAAGAAAGTAATGAAGTAATAATATATTTTGCTTAAAAATGTTTCCTGAAATAATTACCCTTTCATTTTCTGTTGTCAGCTTTTTGTTATCTTCCAAGAGCATAGATCTTTCGCGCTCATATTTCTCTTTCATTGTTCCTACTGCTTCCTCCATTTCACTGTGCCTAAGGAGAAGGACAAGAAATAGAAACACTTACACTGTAACATTGCTGAACCTGTAGACTGGATTTTCAAAAAGGAATAAACAGAGTTAAGGTGAAATACCAACCTGCACAGATACCTATGCAATGCAATACACAAAAAAAAGAAATCCATGGTTAATGAATCATGCCCAAAAGCTTACCTCTCTCGCTTTGTTTTCTCTAATTTATCCTTTAATATCATGATCTCTTTCTGCAGTGCAAGCTGATGGCTCTCTGAATCATGTACTTCCTTTTTCACATTTTTTACTTCCAAAACATGTGATGCTTCTCGTCGGACCAGCTCCTCTTCATAAAATAAGATTTTCTTTTCCAGCTCAGACTTAATTTTGGAAAGCTCCTGCTGATGTTCTAGTGTGGCACCTGCTGCCCGGCCTCCCTGCTTCAGCTGTAGAAGAAGAGAAACCATCAGGAAGAGTCTATGATCTTTGTATTTTGGGAATATTATTTAAAATTAGAATTGTCCAACTGGTGGCACCTGGGAAAATTTTTATTTGGGCCCCAAGTGATTTAAAAGGTGCCTGTCTCCAACCATTAAGACCTGTAAGTGACTGCTGTGCTTACATGACCCTAATAGGGGGTTCGAATGGGTTGCAGAGATAACAGATTTGGACCATATTGGTTTAGTATCTGCTTAGAATTTATATAAAATGGACACTTTCAAGATGTTCATGTCCAATGAGATATTAAAGTCTTTCAAGCAAAAAAGCAAATAAATCTGAACAGGATAGGTCAGGTTTCTAGTAATGCTGTAGTTTTTAAGTTTCCCACAGGTATCAACAGTTGTGCAAGCAAAACTATTGCAGCTCCTGTGCCATGAGTAAACAATTATCAAAAAACATGTAACCTTTAAAGCTTCCAGTTCATTTTCCAGTTGTTTGGAGAAGACCTCACTGTGCTCCCGAAGCTTGCGTTCTTTTGATGCTTCTGCTACAACTTCTTCAAGTTGGGCTTCCAGCTGTAACAGAAGTAATTTTAAGTCATTTCAACACAAGATAGTGTATTATTTCCTTTCCTCCATATGGACAAGCAGCAAGTTTTCCTTATTTCTATTTTACATTACACCACTATAACAATCATCTTAGAATGTCATGATAATTGTTTTGCCTTCAGTGATCCAGGCATCTGTCTCATGCAGTAGAACTATTACTATATGACTTTTGTACTGATATATACCAAGTATATACAGGGAAACTGCTCAGCTTCTGTTAATGCTAAGAGAAGGAAATGGCACTAGGAAGTCATTCCAGTTGTGAAAGAAGTCTCATACATTTACAGGTCAGCTCCATGCCTCAGTATCTACTAAGGCAGCTTAAAAATCCCAACCTTTGAGCCAAACTATTGCAAAATACTTCAAATTTGAACACTGAACACTTTTATTTTGCAGTTATGGAACAAAGTAAGCTTGATCATCCATTTATTGACTTCAGAAAGCTTATCAGAAAGACGATTTATATTTAGAAGCAACTGTTGGGATTCAACCAACAGTAGCACAGTTTTAAAACATGACAGGAAGAGTAAGATTTGTTTTTCTGCATTCAAATGCAACTACCAAAGTTGTTTTTAAAAGGACCGTATTTACAATTGTGGGCCAAGATAATGAATTTATAGACTATGTTCTGAATAGAAGATTGATACAGCTGTTAGGAAAGGCAGAACAGAGGAATTTGGGAGAACAAAGACAGGAGATTATAAAGCCCTGCATGGAGATATTTAACTGAATAAGCAACAATACTTGAATACCTGCTACACTCTACTGTAGAGATGAGGTGCCACAGCCCTTCAACTTTCCCAATTAACTACTACTTATTCATAGATAAAAGTCCGAGAAACTTCATCTCTTACTACATTTTCATAGACTGCCCTTCAATTTGCTAGAAGTTTTGTAGCAATGTTTATAAAGCTCTTGAATTTCTCTTCTACACTTCACCCAAAGAATATATAAAATTTAATGTTTTTCAGTAATTAAAACACTCCGGGTTAACTACAATAGCTGTTTCTTCTGCCCTCTTCTGGTTATCTACTTCATCTCATATAAAACTATAAATTACCTAGAATACTAATTGGAAATAAATTTGCTTAAAGATATTACAGACATTCTCTAAAATGACTAACTAGAGAGGAAGGAAAACCATGTATTTAGTCTGTATCACTATTCCTCCCTCCAGCTGAAGAGAAAAATTCAGTTAAAAAAAACAACAAACAAACTCAGAATACTCCAACCTTAAAACACATGAAGACATTAAGCTTTCTAGGTTTCAAGCTGACTATGAGTCAGAGTCTACAAGAATCAAAACACAAGAACTAAGAAGCTGGGCATATAGCAAGAATAGTTTCCTCCAGACTAAAATCAGCCTGAGTACAAATAAAAAAAGAAGACTCAGTTAGTTTCCTGCTACATCAGTAAAACGTTTAGAAACAAATTCAAGATCTATTTTGTGACCTGTAGCAAAGTCATATGGAAGAGTTACTGTGGCGATTTCTTACAGATGGACAAAGTAAATTATCATTAACAGTCCCAATTTTTCAATACAATCACATATGAGATACTGGATAAGCAGCAGCTGAAACATGCTGTTAGCTATTTTATCAAGCTACCTCTTTTCTGATCTTCTCTGATTTACGGATGTCCTGTCGCATAGCATCAATTTTCTGCATGCTCACTTCCACCTCTTCTTCTTTGTCGCGAAGTTGCCGGGACAGCTTCTGCTTTTGAGACCGCAAGTCTCCCATCCTCTCACTGAGCTCAGAGAACTCCTGCACAGCTAGCTTTCTTTGTTGGTGGGCATCCCTCAATTCTTTGGATTGCATCTTTAATCTCTCTGAGGCTTCTACAAGTTGCTGGTTTAAATTAAAAAATGTAACAAAGAGAGTCATTTGAACTTCATATATTCTTTCCAAGAACAAAGGAACTGCACCTACATAAGCATTGAAAGCTCAACCATCTCACATAACTTCTAAATATTATTTCTAATTCTTAATTTATACTTTTTCTTTTTTCCTGGCTAAGCAGCTACAGTAACATACCAAGACAGCAGTTATTCTGCTTCTAATGTGGCAGCTCCAAAAGTGTCTTTGGTGTACCAGAAGTTTTTCTAATAAATCTGACTACACAAGGCCACCCCACTTCTAAATAACTTAATTTTAGATTACCACCATGTACCTGCATAACAGTAACCTTTTTTAAAGGAATGTTTTAGCAGACAGCACATTCAAGGGACATATCAGATATACTACACCAAGACTGAGATGCTGCAGCAAATCTTGTGAAATTCTTCAGAAAACTGAGGAAGATTCCTTAGAACAAACTGTGAAGCTCTAATACTTCAACTGAAAGTATAAAAGCTGTTTCTTTTACAGCAAGTAGTTAACAAAAATTAACAAGATTAAAATAAAACCTGAATGTTCTACATAAAATCATTTGAGAATGGGAGAAAAAAAATAAGAAAAAGAGCAGAATTAGACAACAGAATAAATGTATACTGGCCAAGGGACTTCTAAAAATCTCTGCCGTTAGTAGGAGTATTGCAGGAGCATTCATCAACTTCCCAAAAGGCATGTGTTCAAACCAGAAGGAGCAGATTTTCCTTCTCCGCTACTCATACACTCTGGTAAATAACCCTTACCAGTGGTTAACAGACAGAAGAGAGGCTGTTAAATTCTAGTGGACAAAAACCCCAGAGATTTTGGCCCATGGATTACTTTTGGGTCCATCTAAATGCCACGTGAGCAATACAGTTGCTAGACTTTTCCAAAACTAGCTCTTTGAATAGATATAGTTTTCTTGATATTATTGAAAGTGGTATGTAGTATATGCAAACCCATATTTACTTTACTGCAAAATATTTTGCTGACACACTAAGATACTGTTACACTTTAGGAAGCAAACAAATGTGTAATTTACACAAGAGTAAATAAATCCAGCAATTACATAAAAGTCAACCTCAGCCTTAAGCAATAATTAACCTTTTGGTATTACAAAGAGTAAGTGGGCTCAAGTTAGAGCAGTGACCTAGCTCTATTAACTCTTTCAGATATATATATGCTTTCTGGTATCTACAGAACTGATGACTAGCCATAGATCCGAGTTTAACTCCTGTGTATATTATCATAGAATCATTTAAGTTGGGCGCTGGGCACCTGAGAAACAACTGGTCTTACTATTAAAGACTGAGACAAAGTAGGCATTAAGTACCTCAGCCTTTTCCTCATTCTTTGTCACCCTGTTTCCCACTGCATCCAATGAAGGATGGAGATACTCCTTAGACCTCTTTTTGTTGCTAATGTATTTATAGAAACATTTTTTATTGTCTTTTACAGCAGTAGCCAGATTAAGTTCTAGCTGGACTTTAGCCCTTCTAATTTTCTCCCTGCATACCCTCACGACATCTTTGTAGCCCCCCAAGTTGCCTGCCCCTTCTTCCAAAGGCCATAAACTCTCCCTGTTTTCCGGAGTTCCAGCCAAAGCTCTCTGTTCAGCCAGGCTGGTCTACCCTGCTGGCTTGTCTTTCAGCACATGGGGATGGCCTGCTCCTGTGCCTTTCAGATTTCCTCTTGAAGAATGTCCAGCCTTCCTGGACTCCTTTGCCCTTCAGGACTACCTCCCAAGGGACTCTGCCAAACAGTCTCTGAAACAGGCCAAATCTGCCCTTCGGAAGTCCAAGGTAGCAGTTCTGCTGACCCCCCTCCTTACTTCTCCAAGAATCAAAAACTCTTTGTGATGACTGTGCCCGAGACAGCCTCCAACCATCACATCACCCGCAAGTCCTCCTCTGTTTGCAAACAACAGGTCCAGCGGAGCACCTTCCCTAGTTGGCTCACTCACCAGCTGTGTCAGGAAATTACCTTCCAACCACTCCAGGAACCTCTTGGACTGTTTCCTCTCTGCTGTATTGTATTGCCAGCAGACATCTGGTAAGTTGAAGTCCCCCACGAGAACAAGGGCTAGCGATTGTGAGACTTCTCCTAGCTGCTTCTCCTATTCTCCTAGAATATTTTGTCTGCCTCTTCATCCTGGTTGGGCAGTCTATAACAGACTCCCACCATGATATCTGCCTTGTTGGCCTTCCCCCTGCTTCTTACCCATAAACACTCAACCCTATCATCATCACTGTCAAGCTCTGGACAGTCAAAACACGCCCTGACAGGGCTACCCCACCACCTCTCCGTCCTTGCCTAACCCCTTCTGAAGAGTTTATAGCCATCCATGGCAGCACTCCAGTTACAGGAGTCATCCCACCATGTTTCTGTAACGGCAACTATATCATAGTTTTCCTGCTGCACAATGGCTTCCAGCTCCTCCTGTTGCCCATGCTGCGTGCATTGGTGTAGATGCACTTCAGTTGGGCTATTGATCCTGCCACCATTTTTGGGGGAGAAGCCCTAATTCCTACGTGACCATCCTCAGGCACTTCTGTGTTTTCTAACACATCAATAACCCTTGTGTCTTTGCTGTCACATGGCTTGCCATCCCATACCTCCACTGTGATGGCAGACCGCAAGACCTCACTAGCACACCATCCCTCAAACACTGGTGTGCCAACCACAGGCTTATCTCTAGCAAGCAGGTTTTATCCCTTTTCCCCTTCAAATCTAGTTTAAAGCTCTTTCAACGAGCCCTGCTAACTCCTGTGCAAAGATCCTTTCCCCCTTTGAGACAGGTGTACCCTTGTCTGTCGCCAGCAGGCCTGGTGTCATGTAAACCGACCCATGATCAAAATCCCCCAAATTCTGGCGGTGACACCAGCCTTGGAGCCAGGTATTGATCTGCTGGCTCCTCCTGTTTCTTCCCACATCATTCCCTGCAACTGGAAGGATAGAAGAGAAGACTACTTGTACTCCTGATCCCCTCACCAGTCGTCCCAAGGCCCTGAAGTCTCTCTTCATTGCCCTCAGACTTTTACTGAAACAGTTGAGAAAAATTAAACAGGTAAACTAAAACCATTCTTTAAGTGTTTGTTCCATCTGGCAGAACACATTTGAAATAAGTGAGATGCCTATCAATTTCCAAAAAAACAA
Organism: Buteo buteo; assembly: GCF_964188355.1. Lineage (NCBI taxonomy): Eukaryota > Metazoa > Chordata > Aves > Accipitriformes > Accipitridae > Buteo > Buteo buteo. Next base: position 12,472,172 of record NC_134176.1, on the reverse strand, counting down.
AGTGTGCTGCTTTGGAAAACTACTCTATTGCTAATGAAATTAACAGGTTCACTAACATCTCGGTATAGTTTTAAAAAGAAGCATTTAAAACACTAAAATTGCAGTCACAACAGAACTGTTCTATAACTACTTTACATGATCATTTTTAAACATATCTGTGTTTGGATCAATACCTTATGAAGGTCCTCCTTTTCTTGCCGCAGTACTCTGCACTGTTTTTCTAGTCCTTTCAACTTGTGTATAGAGTCTTCATGTTCTTGTCGAAAAGCCACTGCATCTGCAAGCTGTCCTTCCAGTTTACTTATATCTGTAGATTAATACACATTAAAGGTAACTGGTCCCAAATTTACACCAATAAAGCAAGCAACATTACTCAAGCAAACTGGCATCACTTTGCTTGGAAAATCAACTTCTTTCCCTTTCCCATGAATTTAGACTGTTTAAGGTAATATTGAGGCACTGACACCAAATAATATTAATTTTCTCAGCCTGTTAAAGAAATCCTCCCAAAGACTGTGATCTCTAAGTGAAAAAAGCCTTAGCACAGGGCTTTGGTTTGAGGAATGCAACTTCTAGCCCTTTAAAAAATTGATATAAACTTGAGTTGTTCCAATTCTAGTTCTAGTAATTTGTCTCCTAAATAGTTTTCATTATATGACAAGCAAGGCTACAGTCAATCATTAGTGCATCTAGCAAGACATGAAAGGACTATTTATTTCCTAGAGCAGACAAGAACTAACAATCTGGGAAGGAAATACCATCCTGCATGAGGCAGGCTGGAGACCCAACTGCCCATATTCCTGGCAGCATGTTCTCCTTGGTAGTTCTCTCTTTACTCTCAAAGATAATTAAAGAAATTTGATTTGAGATTATCATCTTTAAGCACAACAAACTAACCATCTTTATATATTTCTGCTCAATCTTAAAAGCTGGTAAGAAAATGAACCGCCATTCTCCATTTGGTTTTAATTACTACTTCTTTTAATCAAATAAATAAGAAATTGCACAGGGAATAACTTTCTGAAGTTCCACTGATGTCTGTGGCAGCACAGGAAAATCAGACATATGTATTCAGGGATCCCAAGCACTGCTGCAATGATTAAAGTATTATTCCTTTCATCACTTCAGCACAAACGTCCTCCCACCCTACATCAACCAATACTACTTCTTTTTAAAAATCAGTCCATACTGCTAGTTTTTATATTTAACAGGACACCATTGGCTGAAGAGCTAGATAAACATGAACCATTTGCAGAAGTAGCACCTTAATCTAACTATTTTGACTCAAACCTAATTCCAGAAAACACAAGAATAGCTTTTTTTGGAAGGATAATCTACGTAGGAGAGCTGAGCTGATTTTTGCCATGCATGCACCTACAAAGGGAGTATATTGCCAAACTGCAGTTGCATCAGGAACTCGGCATCTGAACTCACTTATGCTATTCTACAGGCCCCTATAAACCTCTCAGCCAAGTCATCAGGATTGAAAACTACAATTTTATCACTGATTCCCACTTAAAAATTAGATGCTAACAGTTCTGTATGGATAAACTAATAGCATTGTCAAGCAACAGATTTTTAGTGATATGGATGAGTCAGTCTTCTCTCAGGACAGATGCCAGTATTTGTTTTTCTGCAATACTCAGTGCTTCCTAATTAATGCATCACCAGACAGAAACACAAAGGGAGCAGGAGCTCAGAAACATTTAAATGTGAACTATTATTATACATCCTCCCCACCTATCCCCTTATGTTACTAAAGAGCAACTAGTCTTCTCTCCCCACTGCCTCTTACATCTGCCTCCAAGTAAAAGCACTCCAAAACAATACTCCCCCAAAAAAGAAGGGAACAGGATCTCCTGAGATTTTTAGGGAAATAAACACCACACAAAATATTTAACTGAATCCATACATACAATTCATTGTACTCTAGACTCCCCACGCTAGTATATGCTATCAGGCCAAGCAAGTGGAAGAAAAAGTGCTCATCTGGAAAAATTGAAATGCCTCTTAATATTGAACAAGACTTTAAAAACTGTTTGGTTTTTTAGCACCTCAAGAACATTAATTTTTCTTATTGCAAAAACACAATACCTAATGTTACCAGGAGTAGCAAAATAAATTGCATTACTATAATTACCATGCCAGAGGCTTACCTGTTAATTTGTTCTTCAGCCGTTCGATTTCTTCATTTAATTTTTTAATCTCCTTATCACGGCTTGTATTTACTGTAACACACACTGGACCCTGGAGGTTCTGCATTGTCTGTGTAGATTCTTAAAATCAGAAGAGGAAGGAAAAGGTTTTCAATAAAATACACTCCAATTCCTCCTAATGAACAGAACTAAGAATCCGAACAAATATAAATCACTAACCTTGCAGTTTTCTGTTCAAATCCTGCTTTTCTTGCTCTAACTTCCGTATTTTCTTTTCATAGCCTTCTATTTGTGAAGTGTTCTTTAAGTCACGCTGTACATCCATATCTTTGGTTACAGTGTCAGACTGCATCGCACTCTTTAAAGTGCCTCTATCAGATAAAGAGCTGAAAACAAATACATAAGTTAGAACATTTTAATAAATACTCACAGCAATCTACAGCAGTGACATGCTGCGATTCCACCAAATACGCACCTCAAATTTACATGAACAATTAGTGCAGTAATTTTTACTGTTGAGACAACTGTCAGGGTAGATAAAGTTATTATTCCCTAGCTACTGTGTATGCTGCTGTAGAATGAAGATACCTGCATTCAGGACTTCAATGATGTGGACGTACATTTAGTTTAGAAACTGCCTAAATAACTGAAAATGTTAACTCTCCTATGCCAAAGGTTACTTCTACCTGACAGCGAAGTAAGCAGGTAAATGTACCTGCACTGAGAGCTGAGAAACAAACCCAAAAGTTTAGTTTAAAATGTGACAAAGATGGATTTAAGTTAAGCCATATGATCTCACCCTGAAAAGGATGAGTGTACTGGGTTCTTTCTGAAATAGTATTGCACGGGGTAACAAACCCCAGCAAAGGGAAATAACGGAATAACAAACAGGGCAGCATAACCTTAAGATCAGAGACAAGTATATGTTTGAGGGATCTCTGAAGTCAGATGGAGGTCATTTCAAAGATGTGCAAAGTGAGCCACTTTGACCATGCTCAGAACCATCTATGTTAACTACCAGCAGGACTTCGGAGCAATGAGCTAATCCTGAACTGTTCCTGGCAGATGTGCAATGTGGACAAGACTTGCTCTCAGCCTCTCAGTGCAGGAACAGCAAGTTTCTACCCAACTGCAAGTGACATGTCTAGTCCCTTAACTTTCATTTATTTCAAATAGATAAAATATTAAATACAAAAGCATCTAATCTTGACAAGCATGATCAAAACACGTTCAGAAACCTGGGGGAAAAAAAAGGGATAAAGGTTTTTCATAGGTACACCTATGGACATCAGCCTTTCTACGTGTTTATAAAAATGAGAATTTCCTAGAATTAGCTGCATTTGGGAAACAAGTTTAATGAGCAACATATCCTTTACTTACCTATCAGTTGTGTATGTAAACCCAACGAATGGCAAATGCAATCCAGAAAACCCTGTATGAGAACTTGGTGGCACCACTTCCTGCATGAAAACAACATGCATGAAAACCCGAAAGAGAACCCATACAGAGCTAAAGGCATTTGATTTAGCCTCAACAGTTAAAGAGAGACAGCTAATGGAAAGACTTTTCTTAGCGCATACCAATTGACAATTGGCAGTTATGCTTCACTGTATAGCCTTCTATTGTCCCTGGATGAACTTTATTTCAGATTAGGTCACTTAATATAATGACTAGAATTTAGGAGCCTCTTGAACTGCCACTTGGAAGCATTTCAACAAGTTCAAAGCATAATGCAACCAACAAAAGAAAACCTGAAATTTGAAGTTCCTAATTAAAGGTGACCTGGCAACAAAATGCATGCTGTTAGTTTTAGTATGCTAGTTACTGTTAAGATACGTAACCAAAAAAACATGCCAAAAGCTCTTCATTTCTTGGAACACAAGCTGATGAACAAATTACCACTTAAGCCCTCTGCTTCTCCTGACCCAAATTTGTAAACTGCTACACAACAGAAATGGAGGAGGGGAACACCAGTGTCCCCACTCCAAAAACCAACCTCCTGGTTCTTATGCGAGTGGAGAAATAGCAGTGTGAGCGCTCTCACCTGGACAGCTCTGACTGCAAGCTACATGGAGAATATATGTGTATTTCTGAAGACAGATTATTTTTTTTTTCACCTTTGAAAAGGAATAAATCCAAATACTAGCTCCTTGTAAAGGTAAACTAAAAGGGCAACTAAGCATTTTTTCCCCACCTAAATATGTTTTAACTTTGACTGACTGTGTAACAGTAGTCCATTTTGGCAAGTGCTACCATTTAGAAAAACAGCTCACAATTTTTGATAACCCAAAATGCCAAAGAGATGAAAAACTTGAATTTTTCACATTCAAAATTACTTATTTTTCATTTCTTACATTACTTATTTTGAAATAAGTTCTCACTACTACCTTATAGTGCAGCAAGGTTGCATATTTGCATTAGTAATATATAAAACCAGACTCACTGGATTTCTTAATACATCATCATCTACATCAAAGTTTGAGGTGTCAGAAGGACTGCTAACTTCTGGAATGTAAGGTGCTTCTAGGTTTCGGATGTTATCCCAATTAAGTCCTTCAAAAAATGCATGAGACTTAAAATCTTCTATTCCATTCTGTCCCAGTCTACGTTCCCTACTGCAGATAAGTCGCTGAATAAGATCTTTTGCTTCTTCAGATACATCTGTAACATGGGATGGAAACTGAAATCGTTCCTAGAAAACAAAACAAATAGAGAAATTTTTAGAGGAAGAATCCATTCCATAACTTTCAACAGTAGTTTCAAAAAGAACATACTAAGTTACATCAATAAAACTGGAAGTGAATAGTCAAACATTGCTCTTGTTCCAGCAAGCAGCGGCAAAGCACAATGCAATACATTCAGTGTTAGACTTGTCTTAAAATGGATTTCAAGGACAAGTAATCATTTCTCAATTTGTTTAACACAGATCTGTTTGAAACTAACTGCAATTACAGTAACTCTATTTGGAAAAGCAAACTTCTTTTTTTAAGACATACAGGAATTTTGACACACTACAATATATTAAAGATCATACAATAAAGGCAGACTCTCACTGGTATTCTTAGTCACAGATCTACTGTTCTCCTGAAGATGTACTCCTTGAGATTTTATTAATTTCAATTCTTAAAAACTCATGACGGTAGTAAATTCTTTATAAAACATTGTTCTATTTAAGGATGTATTTTTCTAATTTATAGGTTAAATACCTAGTTTTCTTACCAAAATATAACCCACATTTAGCAAAGATTTATATTATTATAAACAAACAGAAGATCTAAAAATTGTAGTTACCACTAACATCTGAAATTACTTTAGATAAAAATTGGGAAAACTTTTTCTGTATTTTAGCTTGCTACTACTACCACTGCATAGTCAAAAAGGGCTTTTTGGTTTGGTTTTTTTTCAATAAAGGACAATAGCATGCACATATATATACACACACATATACATATTTACATATATATAAACCCCCCAACTTTCCAAGTTTAAAATGAGATCATTAGGGACCAAACCAGTATAATTGAAATTAAAGTTTAAAACTTTCACTAAAAACCACACAATCATATTGATTGTGTGTCCAAATGAGATTAAAACATTAAGTCTGCAGGACAACAGTTTCAAACTTCCTCCCAAATAGCTTAAGAGCCAGGTAGCCAGAATTTGCACTGGTTACATTTGCAACCAGTTAGTTCGTTGAAGAAATTAAAGCAAGAGAGAGATTAATATTCATCACAGCAAGGGTGTCAGCTCTGGCAAGGATTTCACATATTATCCATCACTGCTTCACCATGAGAGCACAGCTTTGTAAACACCAGTAAACTGCACGCATCCTGGGGAGAAGAAAATGCAACAACACACCCTATGCAATAGCTTCTGGCTACCTAGGATGAGTATGCACCTAAACACATCCTCCTAATACAGCTCTTGAAAGGACACCATCAACTGGTGTTCTTACTTCTCTGATGTTCAAAATGCACCCAGAAGTTCCAACACTTGTCTACCACTTTGACTCTGGACAAACCCCCCTACCTCATGTTCTTCATGCAGCTCATGTCTACACTGGTTGACTTGCCTTTTCCCTTTTTTGTACTGTTACCAGTGTGACAGAAAATGTGCACAGCTGTGTAAATAATGCATTACTTCATTTCTCCTTCACCGTCCAGAGGAAACTTTCAATGGGCCCAACACGAGAGTTGGTTTTTATTTCGATTTTGTGATGACTGCTTAGGTTTTCCAACAAGAACAACGTCAGCATTTAGAGAAAAATTTCAATTTGACAAAGAATTCAATTTCTGCAGTTCAGAGAAGCAAATGTTCCTATAAACCTGAACCAACAAACCTACACAATATGGTTCTAAAACACTGAAAAAGCAAAGACCTACTATCACTTCAGTATCTTTCAGTGATAACAGTTTATCTGTAAACATTATAAACTCCGTGAGTACACAGAGATTTAATATAGCTCTTACTTCATGATTCATAATCTTCCCATAGGTTTCCACTAACGACTCTGCATAAAAGGGTGTTTCACCATACAGCATTTCATACATGCAGACACCCAACGACCACCAGTCACATTCAGGCCCATATTTTCCCATTCCATCTTCCATTGCTTGCAGTATCTCAGGGGAGATGTAGTCAGGTGTACCCACTGCTACTGATGACTGTACCTTAAAAATAAGGCAAACAATAATTCTTGTAAGATTTCAGGTTCTCTCAGCAATTTCCTCACTCACACACTAGTATTTCTGACAAACAGAGACACCACAACATGATTTTGGAAAAAGAAGAGATTTATAAAATCACTGCAACAACATAAAGAAAATGTTAAGAAAGTAGCAAAGACTGCAAAGATTAAGTTTGGATCTACTTCTACATAAAATCAGTTGATAAGTTTTATTCTGAACACAGTAGAAACCCAAAATAATCACAGCTACTGTGAACGCAGAAAGACAACAGAAGAATATGTTTTGCCTTTGTGTCTGTTTATACTTCAAAATTGCAATTGGCTGCCAGAAGTTGAACTGAAAAATTAGTAAGTAGGAAGTTCAAGTCATATGACCAAATTTTACAGTTTCATTTGAAGATCACAAAACAAGGTGCTCGGGCAAGTAGTCCCCTATTTTTAGTATGACAGAAATTGGTTTAATGCTTATTGCATAATGTGTAACTGGTTGCAATACAGGGGTAAGGTGGGGAATTGTCGTGCACCCAAGTACTAGGGAAGCCTGGACCATCAGGGCAGTGGCAGAGCAGCTCTAACCTCTAGGAACGTGTTCTCAGGTTTCACACAGAGTTACAATGGCTCCTTCCAAATTATTTTGTATGTTACATGGTAAATCCTTAGCAGGCATTTTATGGCTAAAGAATGTCACCAAGACCTGAGTTTGTGCCAAAATTGGTGAATGATGTTGCATGCCATACCTTGGCAGGACTGGAACCCCTGGAAGCACCCAAAACTAGGCAAAACAAACAAAATCCATCACGAGTGATTTAGCTTTTAGGGGTGTATCCAATCTGGTGGACAAGATGGCCACTTATCATAACGTTGCTGTTCCATTTGTAAAAAGCATATAAAACAAACCGTTTTTTAATTATAGAATCATAGAATCATTTAGGTTGGAAAGGACCTTTAAGATCATCAAGTCCAACTGTTAACCTAACACTGCCAAGTCCACCACTAAACCATGTCCCTAAGCACCACATCTACACATATTTAAATACCTCCAGGGATGGTGACTCCACTGCTTCCCTGGGCAGCCTGTTCCAATGCTTGACAACCCTTTCAGTGAAGAAATTTTTCCTGATATCCAATCTGAACCTCCCCTGGCGCAACTTGAGGCCGTATCCTCTCACGCTATCGTTTGTTACTTGGGAGAAGAGACCGACACCCACCTCGCTACAACCTCCTTTCAGGCAGTTGTAGAGAGCGATAAGGGCTCCCTCCAGCCTCCTTTTCTTCAGGCTGAACAACCCCAGTTCCCTCAGCCGCTCCTCATAAGGCTTGGGCTCCAGACCTTCATCAGCTTCGTTGCCCTTCTCTGGACACGCTCCAGCACCTCAGTGTCTTTCCTGTAGTGAGGGGCCCAAAACTGAACACAGCACTCGAGGTGCGGCCTCACCAGTGCCCAGTACAGGGGGACGATCACTTCCCTGCTCCTGCTGGCCACACTATTTCTGATACAAGCCAGGATGCTGTTGGCCTTCTTGGCCACCTGGGCACACTGCTGGCTCATACTCAGCCGGCTGTTGACCGACACCCCCAGGTCCTTTTCCACCGGGCAGCTTTCCAGCCACTCTACCCCAAGCCTGTAGCATTCCATGGGGTTGTTGTGACCTAAATGCAGGGCCCGACATTTAGCCTTGTTGAACCTCATACAGTTGGCCTCAGCCCATCGATCCAGCCTGTCCAGATCCCTCTGTAGAACCTTCCCACCCTCAAGCAGATCAACACTCCCGCCCAACTTGGTGTCACCTGCAAACTTACTGAGGGCGCACTCAATTCCCTCATCCAGATTGTTACTGAAGATATTAAAATGGCCCCAATACTGAGCCCTGGGGAACACCACTTATGACCAGCTGCCAAGTGGATTTAACTCCATTCACCACCACTCTTTGGGCCCAGGCACCCAGCCATTTTTTTATCCAGCAAAGAGTACGCCCGTCCAAGCCATGAGCAGCCAGTTTCTCCAGAAGAATGCTGTGGGAAACGGTGTCAAAGGCTTCATTAAAGTCTAGGTAGTCAACATCCACAGCCTTTCCCTCATCCTCTAAGTGGGTCACCTTGTCATGGAAGGAGATCAGGTTAGTCAAGCAGGACCTGCCTTTCATAAACCCATGCTGCCTGGGCCCGATCGCCTTGTTGTCCTGTACATGCCGTGTTGATGGCACTCAAGATGATCTGCTCCATTACCTTCCCGGCACCGAGGTCAGACTGACAGTCCTGTAGTTCCCTGGATCCTCCTTCCGGCCCTTCTTGTAGATGGGCATCACATTTGCTAACCTCCAGTCAACTGGGACCTCCCCGGTTAGCCAGGACTGCTGATAAATGATTGAAAGTGGCTTGGTGAGCACTTCCACCAGCTCCCTCAGTACCCTTGGGTGGATCCCATCCAGCCCCATAGACTTGTGTGTGTCTTAAGTGGTGTAGCTGGTTGCTAACCATTTCCCCTGGGATTATGGGGGCTTCATTCTGCTCCTCGTCCCTGTCTTCCAGCTCAGGGCGCTGGGCACCTGAGGAACAACTGATCTTACTATTAAAGACTGAGACAAAGTAGGCATTAAGTACCTCAGCCTTTTCCTCATCCTTTGTCACCCTGTTTCCCACTGCATCCAATGAGGGATGGAGATACTCCTTAGACCTCTTTTTGTTGTTAGTGTATTTATAGAAACGTTTTTTATGGTCTTTTACAGCAGTAGCCAGATTAAGTTCCTGTTGTGCTTAGTTATGTCCTCATTTTGGATGACTTATACTTCAAGTCTGTCACGGCTTCTAGGTTCCTGGTCACCTGTGATTCCAATACATAATTAGTATCAAATTTCTATCCTTTTTGAACAAAGGGTGTTTGGACAGTTCATAATAATCTCATGAGAACTGAAATAGCCAGTAGAAGAAAACATGAAAGACAGAAAAACATAGCAAAGAATAACTTTAAACGGTAGCAACCTGTAAAACAGGGAGATGAAGATGTCAAAAACGTTTTTAGAAGTATGTTGAATTATACTCTTCCCTTAATTTTTAGCATGTCAATAAGCTTACAATCTATCACCTCCCTGATGCATGCTCACAATGTCTAATAGCTTTAAGACCAGGAACTCACTCACGAAGTCCCACTACCAGTGACCCGATTAAATTTTTCTTCATACATACTGTGCCATCTTCACTCATTTTCAGACAGGACCCAAAGTCTGCCAGTCGTATGTGACCATTCATGTCCAAAAGAACATTATCAGGCTTTATGTCCCTGTTACAATAGAAAGAAGTGAGAAGATTTAAATATATAGTATTAGCTCTGCTTGTAAAGATTAATCTTGCATCAGAAGAACAAAGAATTTTATGTTGGATATCCACTGATGCAAACTCTTTTTACTGCACTACTTACGACTGTCTCCTCCTGCCCAAATTAAAACTTTGCCCACAATATTGAAGCTTTAGATTACATCAGTTTTTCAAGCTCATCAAAGTTGAACTCTGAATGGTCAAATAACCAAGCAGAATAATTACAGTGAGTCATACTGACTGTAAAAGATAGGCAGTTTACTTCACCAACATAATTTCAAGATTATATGCATCACAATATACTGTTTACAAGCAAGATAGATAAAAGAGAAAAGGCAATATTTTAATCTCATGTTTTTTACCGAGACTTAATAACTAAATCCTAGCTTCTTATCTAGGAAGATTTATTTTTTTTTTTACTGATTCTCTAAATTTTGTCCAGCATTTCTGTTGGCCATTATTTTTCATTTGCTATTCAAGACTTTCTATACACTATTGCACAGCACATTTGGTTCTACGGACACCTAAAGACTTTTGCATCCCATCTACATGTGGCAGTTACTCTGCAAGCCACTGAATTCCCCCAGCTCTGGGATCAGGGCAATGCCATTTCAACAGGATACAGTAACATTAGAAAGTCTCCAATATCAAACAGTTTTTTTCCTATTCTTACACATATATAGCAGGTTATAAAATGATATACAGCATGCTAAAATGATATACAGCATGCTAAGGCTACTAAATGACATGGAACTAAGATTCCAATTTCATTCTAGCTCATTACTTGATATTCTTTTTGATATCAGGAAGGTAGGCAAAAAGGATTTACTAAAGAGCACGTTAATTGAATTTAGTCTGCTGATTAACCACATTTTATTTCACCACTTTGTACTCAAATTCACACAAAGTAAAGTATCAGTAAAAGATCAATCATCCAGACAACATAATAAGACAGTCCCAATACATATTATGCTGTTTGGGTTTTTTTTTATTAATAGCTTCAAAATATCCCAAATGATTTTAAGAGCACCTAGCCAAGATGTTGGGAAGGTGACAAGAAAGGAAGAGAGAAGAGCAAGTGCAGAAAACAAAACCAACTCAGTTATGCATCAATTCTGCAGGCTAAAAAGGAGAACATCCATGTCTTCCAAGGTAACATACACCAGTCTTCTTGCCTTTCTTTACCCAACACTATCCAGGATCAGCTCCCAACATGGCAGCATATCATCATGCTATTCTGAAATATTATTATTTATCTGAGATAGCCAAAAAGGATAACCAAGCCTATAAATGTGCTGATTTGATGGGGGTTTTTAGATATCATATTTACTTAAATAATACTATCTATTAGTAATAAATAAAACCACATGTGCTTTACCTTAAACCCACCAGTCTTGTTGCACCATAAAATCCTGTATTTCTTTTCAAATGCTCAAAAACTTAAAAATTGTACAATAGCTTCAGCTTAATTTTTGAGAGACTAGAATTACTAGGAACAAAGAAAAAAAAGTGCTGTAATACACCTTGCTACATAGATGTGTAACCTGACAATGTCTGATTTTTAAGATGCTGAATTACAGAGTTTCACACCTGAGGAGACTTATGAGAAAAACCATGATAGGTTTAACAAAGGGTCCTCATATGTGTAAAAAACCTGCCAATCTGATAAATTTTTCAAACACAAACTTGGATTAACACTTTTTAACCAAGGGCTAATGCTTTGAAATTAATTACTGAAAACTTCACTAATACTGTTGCTCATTAGCCGTATTAAGACAAAATAGTAAATGCTAATCTATGCCCGTCAACATAAATTAAATGCATACTTACTTGTTGTAATACAGAAAAATATGCATTAACACAGAAGATTAGACCATCTCACTATGCTTTCCCGATAAACTCTTTAGTAATTTTCTACTGTTAAACTTATTCCATACATTCCAGTTCCAGCTATTGTCAACATTTCCTTACAGGCCAATGACCACAAGTCAAGCTCAGTAGGTGCAGAGAACTATTAAAGCTTATATACAACTATACACCAATTTGTTTGTTTGTTTGTTTTTTAAAGAACACCACTCACAGTGCCACTCGAAGCATGAACCAATCTCATCCAACACATCTCCTCTTTTCTGCTTTGCATGCAGATCTCGCTTGCCTAAGGGAACACTGTTTCTGTTCAGAAAAGCTTAATGCCTCATCTCTGAGCTCTACTGTTTCCTATCTACAGCTAACAGGTCATATAAGCCTTTAAAGGGTCCTTGAAATCCTCTCCAGAGCAATCATGCTTCCTCCTAATCCATTCCAGTTGCCAAGCAGTAATTTCTTGGGCATTCATATATCTCCTATTCAAAGCGTATGTTTTGGCCTCAGAGCCATTCATTCCTATTGCCACAACAGACATTCATTCAGTCTCATGCAAAGGTATAGCTGGTCAGTTAGTCAGGCCACTTTCCTCAGAAATGGGTGCAATGGTGCCTCTGGTGAACTTCTCTGAGTCTGTAACATTTTTATATCCCCACATATTGTCCACATTCACTCACAGGCATATTAGAATTTATGCATCTTTTCTTTTTTTAATTTTTGAAACAGTGATCGAAGTCTGAACAGAAGAATTCAAAGTTTTATAGTCTGAGAATTCCCTGTGTCTTTTAAACAATGATTGTAAATAAAAATCACCTCAATTTGGTTTTCACCCATAAATTTCACAAAAGAGACAGTAAAACTGTCTTTATTTCACAGTCTAAGAAATAAAGGCATAAAGAGGTAAAGGGACCTGGCCGAGAGGGACCTGCCAAGTCAGATACAATGCTAGTATGAAGTCCACTTCTCCTGAGCTGGGACTTTCAGTGACCTACTGTGAACCTACACATACAGCCATAAGCAGTATTCAGTTAACTGAAAAACCTCACTGCTCTCACACTCTGTATTTTCTAACTTCTCTGTTTATTGAAATCAAGCTATAAAGTCAGCATATAAAGAGACAACTGCAAAGGTTTCCAGAATTAGTATAATTTTGGTTTCTAATTGACATCTCATACACAGTTGTTAAATCTGAAAAGCAAACAAAGGATAGAAATTCTCCCGATCAAGACTCTTACAATGATGAAAAAATATTTATCAAATGCCTCCCTTGCACTACTCACAGCTCTTCTAAAACAGCTGTTCCAAGAAGCAGCCAAAAAAGCATCACACAAAGTGTACTCTACCTTCCTGACCTGTTTCCTCTGACAGAGAATGAGGAATATTATATACTCTTAACTACTACAGAACACAACCTAAGTTAACATGATGGTAGGCACTGAGCCGGAATATAAAACCTGTGCACAGAAACAACTAGACCAGCACATACCACTCATTACAAAAACCGTTTGAGGATGACCTCAGGTAAATAGATGCATTAATGTTATCATGGTCTTACTGTGCGTAAATTTTGCAGAATGTCTAAACTTTTGCAGAGAATTCAAACTGCTTCAAACTTTTGGCTGACTTGGACAAAGGCAGATAAATATTCATGAAGTGAATTGAGAATAAGTCAAGAAGCCTGATTAAAAATAGAAGCTTTAGTAAAAGCTTAGTCAGATAAACGTCACTGCTTCTAATATCAATCCATCAAAACTTGATATTTAAAGTGTAATAGCTTATACAGGTATTTTACAGTATATAGTAAGCAAGTACCCACAGTAGTTTGCCTGTGGCTACTGTGTCCATCTGTATACATAGCAGTATCTTTACAATTAGCTTCATATAACTGTGCATGTATTTTTTGCCAAGTGAGACGGTATTTTACCTGTGCACATAATGCAGCTCATGTATGGAATGTATAGCAAGCACCATTTCACCAATGTAGAACCTAGCCATATCTTCAGGAAGCTTGTCTTCAAACTTACTGAGAAGCGTCAGTAAGTCACCACCAACATAGTAGTCCATCACTAGGTACTGAAAAGGGAGAAATAAAGCAGTCAAGTACTGAGAGACAGCTGGTAAGAAAAAAAAATTAAAGTTTATCAGTTAACCCCTGAAAAAAACTCTTTCACTAATTTTTTTCTGTACCTGGGGAAAGTAGTCAAAATTAGTAATCTTTTGCATTACTTTTATTTGCTTATTTAGTTTAAAAAGATATCATATTCCTTTAATAATAACAGTAAGGATGACACATCAGCATTCAGTTCTCACCATAAAAAAAAAAAAACCAAACACCCAAGATACAGCAGCAACAAACAAGTAAATTGGGGCGAGTTTATTTGTCTTAACTACAGTGTCACACAAAGAAAATGATCTAACATCACCAAAACTACTGTAGGTTATCAACCCTTAAGGTGAGAACTTCCAGAGGATGCAGGAAGAAAAAAACATATTTAAAAACAGTACTTGATGCAGCTTAGTATAAAATATACATTTCATTACTCTTTTTAGTTTTGGTACCATTTCAATACTACTAGTGGTTCCAAAAGTGGAACTTATCACATCAACATCTTCAAATATTTATCTTGGCACATGCCACATCATGGATGCATAACATAGCTGGCAAGAGCTTGATGACACGATACATTAGGGATGCCCATGACAAGCCAGAAGCACTGTCAAGCCAAAGGCACTACAGTGGGAAATTAAAACAACAACAACAACAAAATCCCAAACAAACAAACAAACAAAAAAATCAAACATTAATGTTCTTTTGAATATATTTCAATGAAAAAGTAAACAGCCTCCTAGGCCAATCAGCCATTATCCTCTCCATGGAAAGGACGAACACAGATAGGGTAACATGAAAGAAAAGGACTCAGACTTGCTATTTGTTTCTTATACCACCAACTGAGGATTGCACTATAGTTATTTCCTAGCAATATCCACCTAAATCCAGACCATCACTTCAGGTATAATGACTTTATCTAGTACTACCAGTCTTGAGCCATTTTGTTCCATGCTTCCCAAGATGATTTGATAAGTGGTTTTAGGAATAACTTTGCTTATTCTGGAATTAACTTCCCAAAGCAGTCATCTTATTTTTCTCCTCAAGGTAAAACAACCTACAATCCACTGTCCCTGCCACAGATTCATCTTCCACAAGGGAAGCAAATTAAAGAAGATAGGAACCCAAAGGAACATAAAGTGGAATACTATCTCACTATCTTTTGGCTTAAAAAAGCAACTCTGAAAGGCACAGGTTGTGATATTTTTCTCCATCTTATTCAAATTATAGCTTAATCTGATAGGCAAATTTCATCACTTATGTTGAAATCAATCCGTTCATATTGCACAACCCATCAAGGAATTTTAAACGTGTGTTGGAACACTGTAGACATGCAACAATTACATTTGAAAACAAAAAGCTACAGACAGGAACCAGCAATGTTTTAAAAGGGATATTGTATTAAAGTATTTTCTCTCAAATTCAAGGCTAAGAGAGCTTATAGAGGCTTCTGTGGGAGCTGAAATATCCTGCCTGTCAGAGACAAGGTAATGCACTTCCCTCAGCTTCCACAGCGTTCATAACTCAGCAAGAACTCAGCTGACCCATGAAATGAGGCACTTGGATCAGAGGAAGGTTGTGAGACCTCTTCTGTAAGAAAGTCAAATTTTATTCATCTTCCAATTCACAACGATCTTCTTGCCAGGAGGCACTTCTCCCTTCACATGGGGTTAAAATAAAGGCTATTCTGATGCTGAAATCTAGCGGTATTGCATTTCTTCTAGGGAAGTGACTACATCAAATAGGGACAGCAGTTGGAAATCAAAGGAAAAAAATACATCATAATACTCTTATGAATACTCAGATGCCTTTAAGAAGCTGACAACAGACAAACACACATATGCCCTTCTTCATGAATAAGACTGAAAGAAAATTATTCTGGTAAGTCACAAGAAAACTAAAAGATTTTAATCTGGAAGAGATTAAGAACTTCAGGTCCCATACATGTTTCTAATATTCATGGACTATGTTTCACCTACACCATATCTGCTTCAGCAAAATCACAAAAGGTTTACTTAACCCATCTTGACTCAAACTGTCTCTACGAAAGCTTTCTAAGAACCAGAAAAAAGCCATGCTAGCATTTCCATATAATGTCATTTAGGAGTTGGCTGTTTAGAAAACAGTACCACATGGTGTATTTGCCTCTCAAACATTTTAAAACTACAGGAGCAGAACCAGAAAACGAACCCCAGAACATATACATTTCATAGAATTTTGTGTTTCTTGCTTATACTTAAGTTCTGCATCATCACATATTCTACTAATATTAAATAGAGGGAATGAAACCTCAATTAATTCTAGACTCTCAAGGGCACCTACTACTTTTCTACCTTAACATCTTACCTTCTTTTTATTTGTCTTGTTCAGAACCCTTTATCATGCAGCCAGAGGAGGATGGCAAAGCCCTAGGTGTGGGAAGACACCAAGGTTCTCTCTCTGCTTCAGGGTTAGCTTACGTGGTTTTGCATTTAAGAATCACTAGCTATAATGCACAAACATCACTGGGAGCAGATACCAGAACCTAGAGCTTTCTCTTTCAGAGGACCGATGTCCACTCTAGGTTGAAGAACCAAGCTCTCTTGCCTGTTCTTGTTTTGTTCTCAGCTTTACATTCCATTCTACAATGATCAAGGATGCACAGCACAACTGAAAAATAAACCCAACCTGCCCAGGTTCTGTAACATGGCAGCACTCTCCCAAGATGTGCAAAAACGTGGATATAAACTTCTTCAAGATGAGCAGAGATCTTTTAGCCCCTGGACAAGTGAAGCACTAAGATATTATGGAAGAGAACCTTCTGCCCAGGTTCTTGGATGAAAGTCACTTCCTAACGTGTTTCACCTTTTCTTCACGCATCATTTACAATAGAGTGACTGAGATGCAGACACACTCCATCTGTGAGCACCAGACATTTACATAAGATGGATGCTGAGTAACAAACAAACCAAATTGGAAGGCAGCATCTCAGCACACACAGAGCCAGACCTCAGGCAAGCTGGGAATCTGCTGACTTTGGCTGCTAGGCAGAGTTGTTGCTTTCTGAGATACTGGATCTTAAATTAGATGCTAGATGTCTAATTCTGCTGTCGAGTGAAAGTTCAACATCTAAATGTCTTTGGGAACTTGAGGAAAAGAACTGTATTATACTGCTATAGCTTATTGGAACAGATTTGTATAAAACGGTATTGGCAACGCTAGAACCATCTCTATACTGTCATTGCTACTGCTTGCTATCTTGCACAGTTAACAATTTTTTGTTAGGTAGCTCCATTCTTACAAGCTACTTGGAAATACTTTACAGGATGTCTTAGGTTATTTTTATGCAAGTCTGAAGGCTGTTTGGTTCCAAGGGAATTTGAAATTATGAGCTATCTTCATGAGGCAGTGCCAGAGATGACTAAACTTTGAGAGGTTGAAAATCTGGATCTATCACAAAGCATTCAATAGAAATAGCTTGCAAATGAGGGTAAGACCCGACTACTTATTTGCTTACAATGTGCTTGTTATTCTGAAAATACTTTTAACATGACAGTCAAAATAATTGTTTTGTTTCAGCACCTGTGAAAACGTTTTGAGTATCTCCTCTTTCATATACTCAGTTCCTGAACTTGCTGACAGCCTTTTATCAATACATTTTTTTTCTTATTTATAACCATGACTTGCTACTGTGGTACTCTCTAAAAAGCATTAAGAAGGTGAAAACTTTCACATTACAACTGTGTCAGTTGTTACAGAAATAGCAGGTTTGCAAATGCAGCCTCAAGTAACCATTTGTTACTGTATGGTTCAGTATATTGCAGTACATTGGGGCTTTACTGACTTTGCTCCTGACCAGTACTCTCCTGATTTCTGTGACTATAGTGACATAGCTTATATGTTATAGTTCTAGTAACCCACCATTAAAAAAACATAACAGGAGTAATGACTTTCTTTATAAACATATTTTATTTAAATACTTTTAAGAAATAGGCTATTTTTTTTCCTGAGGCCTTTAAAATACCAGTTTAATATTTTTTTAAATAAAATTTTAAATTCCTTTTGCCATTTTAAAACAAACTCTTGCTTCAAAAGACATTCTTAAAGTTTAAAATAAAATAAAAATATTCTTTACTTTCACAGGGTTAACTCCTCCCAAATTATTTAACTGCAGTGTTATCCAAAACATTAAACTTAAGCATGACATATTTTATGCAAGGGTAGATTAGTTAATATAAAGTGCTTAACCAAACCTCTATATACCATAGTACTACAAGTCTTTCTCACTCTCCTGGAATTACAGTCAGTCCGTTTGAAGTTTCTCTTCGAGGAGAAAACAAGAATGTTGAAACACTTTTGAGGCATGAGGTGGACTGATTTATTGCACAAATATCCTTAAATGCACCAAAAATAAAGTTTTTTCATAACCTAAAGTTTTTATTTGCTGATGAATCAAACATACCAAATAGTTCTCGTCTTGAAAGGCATAGTGCAACGTAGTAATCCACTGACAATCTCCATTCACGAGCACATTTCTCTCCTCTCGGAAGCAAGCTGTCTAAAGGAAGAGAGAGGAAAAAGCCATTGTCAACATCAACAAGTAGTTTTCACAGGATGAATATATATGGATGTTTTATGGGATTATTTAAAATTACTGAACAGAGGTCTCTATTCATTGGAATTCAGCCTGCACAAGTGACAAGCCAGGGAATCTGTGCAGGCTTGTAGTCAGGCATTCAGTCACTCTAATCCTGACTGTGACCTTAAAAAAACTGAAACAAAACAAAACAACCCAACCAACACACACCCACCAAAACACCAAAAAGCCCACAAACCAATTTGAGTCAACACTGAATCTTTGTTCCATAATGTATTTTTAAAAGGCAGAAAAATGGTAACTTGTCACTGCAATCTGTATCAGAAAGATACCAGCTCTAGGAAAGTAAGTCTGGTGGTTCTGAAAAAGACCTTTGTGAAAATGGAGTTTCATGTACACTTTTCTTACATTACAGTTCCAGTTCCAGCACTGCCAACACACTACAGGAAATAAGCAGATTTTACTATTACTGTCTTATCTTTGTTCAGTATAATACATTTTCATTTTCAATAATCTTTCCTCTACTTCAAACAACACACTGCAACACTTCAGAGAAGCAAGCTCCGTGTAACAACAGGTTTTCTCAGCATCTTTACATAAAACCAACTTTCATAAACTTCAAGCGAGTCCTCCTTAATAAAAATATATTAACGTTTTTATTGGATCAGAACCATAAAGATGCAGACCTTGGGACTCTTACACTACTCTCAACTCAGAGAGCCATTATTATGATATTCTGTAGCTGCAGATTCAAGTGTTTGGGTTCTAGATAAGAATTGTTGGGTTTTTTTGTCATTACCACTTGTCCAGATGTCTTGGAAAATGCACTATGGAAGACACATGCCTAGGAAGCCCAAGCCTTACCATATACTGATTGCACCTTATAAAGGTATCTCAACAATTTTTCCCCCTAAGGAAGCAAAAGTCAATCTACAGTTCTACTGAAGAAGACCATACTGTGGCCACATTGTAAAGTCAGCAATTATTGGTGCAAAGAGATGTAAACTGTAATTAAATGTTAACTGAGAGTGGTTTAACTGTTTATGAATGCAAGGGCAAAGTATCACTCTACAAAAAGTTTGGCAGCAACAGCAACTCCAAGTAATCCTATCGCCTGCCTACAGGCCCAGAGCACAGGACTTCGCAGTTTTTCTGGCACCACAATGTGAGGAGGCTGCCAACACAGAAAACTAGTTTGTTTATTTTCAAATACATCAGTTCCTTGATCCAGTTCACTGTGCAACCTCAAATAGCGAGGGAATGTTATGAACCCTCCAAAACCAGTAATGCTGCTGAACACTTTGCATCATGACTTCGAAGTATAAAACTCTCTTTCTCTGCTTACACTATCTTAAAAGGCCTTGAGATGTGCCTTGAAAAAGCATGACAGGCTACCTAATCAGACAGTCAGGACTTATTTGGAGCTGTCAACAGTAATACACTAATGACTATGTATTTTGCTGTCAGAACAACGAATACAAATGGTCCACCTTATCAACATAAATGGCATGCCTATTTTTGCTTGCAACCCATTTAAGGATGTCAGCTGATATTCACTAATCTTTCCTGTATTTTAGTGGCTTCCGACCATATGTTTTTTTCCTGCAGCTAGTGCACAAATAAGCAGTATTTAGATAACTTTTTGCTATTTTTAATAAGTCATACAAAACAAATAAACCAGTACAACAATGTGCTTCTTAAACCACTCATACAGTGGATAAGAAACCACCTGAAGTCTGCTTTTCAGTGGAACTACCCACTTAAGAGGCTACTGTATTCTTGCAGGCTTCATTTTAAAAACTAACAAGTTTTACCACATTTGGGAAATTTTAACACGCAGATGTTTTATGAACTTGATATGCAGGTTATAAAGTCTTGCTTATCCAGAAAAGCCAAAACAAGTAGCAACCTTTACTGGAAAAGACAAAGGGGCACAGCAGAGAAGACAGTTCCTTTATTGCCCTTTGTAGATGGGGAAAATCAGTGGAAAGAGAACTTAGCTGGACTGTTACTTGTCCTATGTGTGTACTGGGAAAACTATTGCTCATTATACATCTTTCTTGGTGGATAATCCTCTTCCACCTCTCACCTGCCTGAGAGGGTAAGAGGAGTTAGTCGCATAATTTGAAGACAGCTTGTAAACATCTGTCTTCTCAGGACATCTCTACATGTAAAAGTTTCAGCTATTTAGGTAGGCCATTTAATTAAGTCGCTTTAAAAATGACTGAAGTAAGCCAGTGTAGCTGTATTTCCATTAGAGTTTGGGAGCCCTCTACAAGCATTGGGGTTTAAAACAATTCTATACTGACCAATGAATTAACCCAACTGAAATCTGTGTAGAAAGGGCACCAAATTTCCCCTGTACAGGGGAAGGCTTAATGCAGAACCACTGATGCAACACAGCCAAGAGTGTGAACACTCCTGACAGCTCAAAGAACAGCTGAGTGGCAGTGGCTGCCGCTGCTTGTAAAGAAGAGCATGGACCGATGGACAGAGTGTGACTAAATTAAACTTAACAAGAGGGAGAAGATTTATTCACAGGAAAAGAGCTGGCACTGATTCACTGAAAGGAAGGGAGGGACTAGGAAGGGTAGGCTGGGGGGAGGACGTGTCAGGAAGGGGACAGAAGAATGGGACAAGGAAGGGTCAGCAGGCTCAGTCCTCTGCAAGCAGCTAGCCTTCGCCCCTTAACAGAACTGCTGCAAGTATTAATGCACTACATATATTTTCCCCTCAAATCTACTGCTCATTTACCTGCTGACTTATGTAATATTACATTTGCCGTAACGTTTTCCTCTACCAGGCAAGAGTAGGTATCCTAGGAATATGCCACTTCCCAAAGCATATTCTTAGTAGGTCTTTTCCTAATCTGTGAAGTACCCATTCACATTTACATAATTTGTTGTGACAACGTACATATCCTTTAATCAAAAATACCCTTCTGAAACAGATTTACCTTCTTAACACATTTTGTTTTACAGTCTGAATCTGTGATTCCAAAATACTTAGTTATAGTTTCACCAGTTATATAAATCCTGTTACAAACTGTAGGATGCAAAGCTCCTTAATGTATGCTTTCTGAATGCAAGGCAAACAAGACCTTTTCATAACGTTTTTGTATACAGCTGTGAATGTCATAGTAGCACCAATCTCAGCTTTCATGTAGTCTTTAACTTGCCTTTATTGTAAACAAAAATCTGGCCAATAAATTCAGGGTAAGAACTAGGGCAGACTGTCTGGTAAACGAATACACAGTAATGCTGAGAACAGATGCCTGGAAGGGACTGTCAGACTTGATTGCATTAAAACAGCTTAAGAAAAAAAGAAAAAAAGAAAAAAGAATGAAGCTCCTATGTTCATGAAATAATTCTTCCTAATCTGGAAGAGCTTCAATGTAATTTTCTTAATACCATTTAAAAAATTCTCTGCATTAAAGAACCATATTACTTACCTCTGCCCTTTTAAGCATTTCCCACTTATTTAGAATTTTCATTGCGTAAATGCGCTCTGTACACTTCATTTTAACAACTGCAACCTGAAATAATAAGATATCTTTATTTAACAAAAGCATGGTCAGAAGAGAAATACAATTTTCAAACAGCTTATTGGTCACAAATTAATAAAATAAGTTACTAAGGAGTCATCAGCGATCAACTCGCACATTGATAAACTACAGCTTGAGTCTTTGCTCCTTCTATATTCCTCCTACATTATTACTATGTGCTTGATGCACAGCACACCATGTGTGGTCAAGTGCTCATGATTAAGTACACTGGGAATGATACAGGAGGAGCATGAAGCTTTTCATATGAAGATGCACAGTAAAGCTGCATTGTTTGCCAAGAACAAGTGATGCTTGTACGTCATGCCTTCAGCCAATGAGGCAACATTTAAAAGGGCAGCCTGAGAAAACAAGAAAGACTGCTGTCAACAGAAATACACTGCCATTTGACTAATTTGTTTTCACATTTCAGGTTTTAAAAACTTGAAAGACATTTGCAAATTAACATGCTTTTGTGTACTGTATGCAGATATTTAAAAAGAAGCAAAAACAGTATTCATTTACTTATTCATCATTTTGCTTGAAGCATTTTACTATGCATCCTGTGTATCAGACTTGCTTGGACTGGTCTATTACAAACAGTAGCTGTGCACATAGTTGTACAGTGAAAGAAAAAACAGAAGACTACAAAAACTTCAAGGCTTAGGAATGCAAAGACTTTATTTTGACCAAGACTTGTATTCTTCAAGACCAAAACTAATTCTTCTTGTGGTAAAGCCATCATTTCCACAAAATTCTTCCAGCTGGCAAAAGAAGAGCAGGCATCATGACTAAGACAGCAACACTTTCACAGGACTATACATGGACTGCTTGAATATTTCTGCTGCTTCTCAGCTCATCTCTATTTCAGAAGTAGAAAACCAACCAGCTTTCAGTGCTTTCAACAGGGCTCTGAGTAGCAGTGGGAAAAGTAACAGCTTGCCCCTTCTGTTGCTTAAAAACTCTTGTCTATAAGGGATTCAGGAACTACAGCAGCTCTAAGACGACACTGACTATAAAACAAGGTTGGAATAGTGCGTCAAGCAGAGCAATACTATACAAAGTCAGAAGTTCTGAGGAGGGAAGAGGGAAATACACCACCTCCCTGCACCTTATCAGTAAAGGACTTCCAGATGAGGGGCAGGGAGACAACTGCTTCTCCGGTAACACAAGAACGGAATTTTCACATTCAGACAGACACCTCACTCTGCAGATGCACACCTAAGCCTTCCACCCCTCAGTGTGTGAAGCTCCACTCACCAGGTCACGTCACAGATGAGCGACACCTAGTACACACCTGCACACAGAGTCATGTAATGGAAACAGCTTAAGAAAAGGACTAGCAGGCACCCATCACAGGAAAGATGAGGGAACCTGGCCCTAAACACAGCCGGGAAAGACACTAAGAAGAAGCTTCTGTAAGCAATGCAGAATATCCACGGCTACGTTACATCCCAGTGTCTCCTGGCCTACAAACACCTCCCGCAGACACTGCTCGTGCTGTGGGGGAAGGATGAGTAAGACAAGAAAGTCTCAACCAAACACATGAGGTTCCTTGGCACATAAGAAAGGGCTCAACACTGACTTTCAGTAATGGCCTAAAATGTTGAGCCTTGCTTCTAGCCTCATCACGGCCTTGCAGTTAAAAGCCATTCTAACAACCTCTCTCCATACACTTAATTGAATCATTACCCTGATACAGCTGAAGGCACACTAAGTCAAACTGCAGATTAAAAGCTTTGAGAAACTGCAAGATGCTGACATTACCCACTATACATTTTAAACTCTGTTCCGTACAGAACATGATGACTCAGGAAATACCCCCATTTCCACTGAAGGGACAGACCAGAATTGAGCGCAATTACCCGCTGCAGACGAACAAAAGCTCTGGGGCAGAAGCAATTTGCAAGCATAGCTCTGCAAGCCCTGAAGAAGCAACATTCAAGTTTCATTACACCACAGCACTAGAACTGCTCAGCCATTTACGTACAAATATAGTGCACAAATCAGAACCCAGATATGCATCTACTGTACTTTATCTAAGTCCATCACTGTCTGAAAGCACTGCAGGATGGCAGAAGTTTGAAGCGTGCTCAACTGCTGAGGAATGACGTGAGCCTGGCATCGCCGAGCACACGCACAGCTGAGGAGCTGTGCAAACGTTAGAACAAAGTAGTAAATGAGAACAGGCCTGGAAAAAGAAAAAAAAGAAAAGAAGGAAGCCGAATCTGTAGAACCTATTTAGCAATTCCCCAGTTGCTATCTATATTAGTGCTATTTATTTTCAACTGAAAGGACTGCTTAAAAAAGCCCCATTTAAACTTTCTGGAGGAAGGTAATTGTCTTCTGTGGAAGAAAAGTAGAATTAATAAAAGGAAAGTTGACTCATTTTCACATTAAGGGGATGTCAAGTAATGGCACCAGTAAACACACTGCTGCTTTAGTTGTAAGGGTGACAGTGGGATAGATTCTCGTGCCAGTAGAAAAATTCATGCAACCATACAGCAAAACAGGTAATTCCCCAAGAATTTTACCTCTGAAAAGAAACCTGAAAAGTGCAGATGATGCCTCACAGAAGGAACAGAATTTTGGCCTCTCTGGACCTGACTCCTCAATGCATTCTAATCATTAGAATTTTATTTTTTTTTTTAAGAAAACAAACAGACATGCACAACCTAAACCTCACTGATGCCTGAACTCAAACAGGCAATAAACTAAATTATGCCTTGATAAACTCAGTACTATTATAAGAAAGAATATTTTCACAATATTGCAAAAAGTCCTACACCCTTTGTTCCATAAAACACCTCAGTGTTTCCTTGAGTTAGCTTTCTTTCACTTTCTTTCTCAGGTGGCAGTATTTTTAAGTTTATATTTGTCATATAATGCTTTGGCTGCTTCTGAGATGCCACAGTATAGCTGTTTTTTCTTACTTTTGTATTAATTCCTCTTTCTCTGGCATACCTCAAATTCAATTACAATAACCACACTGACCACTTTGCGAGATCAAACAGAAACCTCTTACATTGCAATTGTGCTAATCATGCAAGATGTCAGGTTTCAAATATGATGGCTCCTATACTACATACCAATCCACCACATCTAGTAACGTAAGAAAAAATACTCGGTGTTCAGAGGTATTCCAAAATTCCAAAGGATGCAGATTTGTACACTGCTGCAAATGCCTACTTTAAGAACAAAAGCATTGCTTCTATTTTCAAAGTTTAAAAATCTACTGGCTGAACAAGTGCTCATGTTATGCACAGACTGTAAAAGACCAGGATTTAATTTTGACGCTCGCTCTTCACTTCCAAGACTATTACAACTTACACTGTAACAGGAGTTAAAAAAAAAAAAAGTATGTTAAGAATAATGAAATGAAAAAAAGGCACAAGCAGAGGTATAAAATAGCTTCTGAAGAAGATTTAATAACCTAAAACATTCCAGGCCTGGAAGAGATAACAGCTATGATAGGCATACAAAACCACGAATGTTGCAGAGAAGATGAACAGAGAACAATTATTTGCTGTTTCTAGCACAGAAATTGAAAAGAATCAAATCAAATAAAAAGGTAGCAAGATTAAGGAAGTATTATTGTCACACGACAGTTCTGGAACTCGGCCACAGGCTGCTGTGGACACCTTAAGTATTCAGAGAGTATCTAAGTACATGCTTAATAACCGAGTAACACACATAGTAGAAGTCTCAGTGACTACTGACCACAGAGTTACAGGTGTGGTTAGGGAGTCCTTGAACCCTCAGCCACTGGGAGCTGGGAGGGTTCAGCTCTGCTCCATCCTTGGAGTCTTTTTTTACACCTCTCTACCTGGCCAAAGGGATGGGATGTGGGCTAACTAGTCCACACACCTTTGACCCAGAACAACTATCTTTGATACCTGTGTCAAATTAAGGAAATTAAAACTTACTCAACTTGCATCTCATTGTGCTAGGCTGGAATGGAGAATCAGGGGTTCCGAACACTCAGCAATCACAGAGTGGTTCGGTAGAGAGATTTAAATGATTCTGTTTTACCAAGTCTTATAACACTGACAAGGAAAAATTCCACACGCAGGGGCTCCCCCACCACTGCAACTCCCCTTCCAGGCAAGCCCGTATGGGTCTAATCTGTCACCAGCCGATTTGATTACCATCACTGTGACTTGTCATGCTCAAGATTCACAGCAACAGGGACGCTGCAATAAAAATCAAGAATGTTTCCTCAAGGACCTCAGAAAGCCTAATGAATCCTAGTGTCTACAGTTCAACCAACTTTAGACATATTTACATCAAAAAAATGTACGAGAACTGGGGCTAAAGCATAAGTGAGAGCCAGCTGTGGTAACTACATACCACAACACCCTATCAGATTTGTATTACTTCTGCTATCCATTTTCTTGTCGTGCTTTTTGCCTCAAAGCTCTGTTTCACTTGTACTGCAATAAAATAAAAAAAAGAACCAATATAGCTAAAATAACATTTTTAGACTTTGGCAAGAGCTAGTATTTTGCTTCTTGAATTGTTTTATAGAATTATTTTGCTGTGTTTTGATCTTCAAAACCCACTTCATATTGACATTTAGGGCAGTAATTCACAAAGCCATCCTAGGCCAAGTACCGCCTTTCTTCATGCCCCGATGAAACCTACAGGGTGGGAATCTGAGCCAAATCAGCCTCTACAAACATGACAGAACTTCCCACCACTGTACTCTGCCCTTTGAGTGACATGATCAGCATTAGTAAGCAGCATCAAGTTACAAATTATCTTTTATGTAAATGATAAGAATGGCATAAGAAAGTGCAGAAATCATTTAAATGCAAGACTGGATTTCCAGAAAACAGTTAAGATAGTTAACAAAAAGACTTCTTGGAAACCATGCTGGCATTAATTTCAAAGCAAAGATAAAAAAGCTAAGTAGGACACTATTCATGCTCATGGTATGTTAAACTTACGTTGCAAGTAAAACTTATCCTCAAGGACTGGACTTTCAGGAATAAGGCGAAACACAAATGCAAAAAGTTCTCAGCTGAGAAGAGGAACACAGACAGGTGATAACCCTCATGCAAGCAGCTTGTAACAGCAGGTAGTTAAGACAAACACAACTCTGGAATTCATAGGCAGATACACACCACGAGAGATGGGTAAACATTACTGCCTTGTAGAAATACAAACTCACCGGAAACTCCACACACAGCCACACCTCAGAGAACTAAACTTTATCTGGAGCAGATGTCAAGGAGGGCTATTGAGATGATCAAGGAACTAAAGAGCCTCTCACACTACTGTGGGAATAGAAAAAGCTTTACTTGTTAAAAAAGAAAAAAAAGTGGATATGATTGCTGCCTACAAATAAAATTGAAAGGAAGGACATCAGTAATAAGGATGATAAAAGATCTGTTTACGCTAATGGACAATAAAATTACATGGATAAAATAGTGTAAAATTACCATGAATTAACCTTTGGCAGGAACTTGGAATGGTTCTAGACATTTGAGCAGAGATTTTAGACAAGCCTTTCAACCGGGAGAAGAGTTGAAATGTCATTTCAGATGTAAACAATTTATCCATAATGTCTTATTACCAGATTCATAATTGAATATTACAGCCATTTCCCTCAGTTAAAGCTTGTATATGCCACTTTTACTCTACTATTTCTGTCTCACGCTATTGATACCTTGGTCACTAGCTACTGAAAAAACACTGCAGGAACTGCTTTACCCTCCTGATACTTCGGATATGAAAAGTCTTTGATATATAGCTCATTAGTTAACAGTTTTAATACTGCATCTTTGAGGAAAAACTGGTCTGGACTGCTTTATCAGTTTTTTCATGTCTATTTTACATTTAAAACGAGCAACCAGAGTGTCTTTTTGTAGGGTTCATATGATTTTGCTTTGGGAATGTGCACTGTGGCATATTTTTGAACACACAGTGTGGATCTTCATGTTGTGCAAATAAGAAATCACTTAGAAGTGCCAGCCAGAAAGGTTCTGCAAAAGAAGAATAAAGGCCCCGAATAACACCTAAGCTCTTCCTCAGCAATCAGGGGACTGCAGAGACAAATGGCTGGTCTCGCAGCAGCACTACAATGAACTGTGTCTCTCCAGCTCCTTGCAACCTGCCTGTCACCATAGTAACTTGGTGCTGCCATACAAACAGACATGGAGCTGGGGAGGACGAAGATTGCAACCAGCTCTTTTGAAGCATTTTCAAAACAAAGCAGCTTCTTTCTTTGTCCATTTCCACAGCAGAAAATAGCTTGCTTTGGTATTTTTCTTGTGAAGACCACACTGTAGAAAAGCAAAGCTAATAAAATATTTCTTCTGCATCATATTCTGAATGCTCCGACTCTTTGAATAGCTGGATGAAAAGTGTCATATGTTGTGTGCGATACTTAGGAATTCAGTTCATCTACAATGTAGGAGGGTATAGTCCCTGCTGGGTACCTAATACCAATCATCAAAGCTTCTGAATAGGCGAGACAGCCTTAATTGCAGTCCATAGGCTCACTGTGCCCCAGGTTAATTTCTAGAAGTACATAAAAACATTAAACTCAGTACCCTACAGCTGCGGGAAAAGGCACAAACAGCTCTGCATCTCACTGCCAAGCACAACTGTCCACAGGAAGCTTAGGTTTTGCATATTCACTTTTGAGTCTCACTGCACCCTTAGCCAGTATATCTCTCATTAGGAACCACATAATTTATCAGAAACTGGTGGTACACAGGGGATCATCTTGTTCTCTCAACCATTATTTTTTGTCTTCTGGAAACACTTTTTTTTTTGTCTGTTGATTCCAGCTCAGACTCTGACTAAGCATCCTTAGTCGAGGTAACACATCCTATTGCTGAACACTACAGAGATCAAGTCTGTACACAACAGCATTTATATGAAAAGGTATTTCTAATCCATCCAGAGCAGTAATACTTAGGTGGGGCACATTAGGAGTTTTAGTTATTTTTGTGCTAAGCAAGACCAAGCAGTTCCACCCTTCCGCTGGAACCACAGTAAGCGTTGCTCATTCAAGAAATCCTTGCTAACAAACAAGGGAAGGAAAACAATTGTTTCAGTCCCATGCTGCCAAATTTCCAGGAGGTGTCAGCCACGTTATACAATCCAAGTTCTCAAACAAGGTACATCGTGACCCGGTTCTTCTTTCAACAACTGCTCTTCATTGAAATGCATTAATCTACAGCAGTGTGCCTAAATTGTCCTTTAAACAAAATGAGGAAAAGTGATCTTAAAGACTTACAAGTACATTACTAAGAGGTCAGATAAACCTTGCAGAAAAGCAAGCGCAAGTATTTAGAGCCAGACAGTCCCTATACCCAGGATCCTCCTCCCATCCCTCCCACCATACTGTGGCACTAGTACTCCCAGTTCCTTTGACATGCAGAGGCAAACACCAAGCACACAGAAGGCACTTCTTAGGCTGGCATAAGTTTCTCAGGCAAGCACAATCCCACCCAGCCAAGGTTCTCAGGACATTATTTCATTTCAAATAATGGTCCACAGTATTTCCAGATGGAAGGAATAGTCAGGCACTTGCAAACTTCACGCCACAGGTGGTTTGGGTTCTTTGTTTTGGTGTGGTTTTTTAAAGGTCTAAAAGCTGGAGGAGTTTTCCATTCCATGCTCATATTATTTAAATCTTCTCCTATAGAATGGGTATTTTCACTAGTTAACAAAAACCTTCACCATACACAACATACTCATTCTTGTCTACAAAGACAGACTTCTACATTAAATTTATTAATAGAAACCAGAATTAAGATTATAGAAAACCATTTTAGTTCTGATTTTATTTCAGGGGGATTTTTAATTATTATTAGTTTTATTCCTCATATAGGTTGCCGCCCTGTACACAAGCTATCTGCCTATCTGACCCACAAAAAAGAAAGACTGAAAGTAATATTGGGGCACTCATGAAAATGTTCCACCCAGCTGGGTGTATGCCCAGGCAAATACAATATAGACAGGGAAGAGTCAGGATAGTTTATCCTTCTTACAGCTAGCATTTCAAATTGTATGCTATTCTAAGTGTCATGCACTCAAAGAACATTTAAAACTTTTCTTCATAACTATGAAACTTCTGAAAATATTAAATTATGTTCTCAAGGCTGTAACTCCAGGAGTCAAGAGCCTTAAAAGTGGGTTCGCATGGCAAGGTTTTGGTAGCGGGGCGGGCTACAGGGGTGGCTTCTGTAAGAAGCTGCTAGAAGCTTCCCCTGTGTCTGACAGAGCCAATGCCAGCTGGCTCTGAGACAGACCCGCTGCTGGCCAAGGCCAAGCCCATCAGCGCTGGTGGTAGCGCCTTTGTGATAACACATTTAAGAAGGGGAAAAAAAAGCTGATGCGCAACAGAAACTGCAGCTGGAGAGAGCAGTGAGAACATGTGAGAGAAACAACCCTGCAGACCCCCAGGTCAGTGAAGAAGGAGGGGAGGAGATGCTCCAGGCACCGGAACACAGATTCCCCTGCAGCCCGTGGGGAAGACCATGGTGAGGCAGGCTGTCCCCCTGCAGCCCAGGCAGGTCCACGGTGGAGCGGATACCCACCTGCAGCCCGGGGAGGACCCCACACCAGAGCAGGTGGGTGCCCGAAGGAGGCTGTGACCCCGTGGGAAGCCCGCGCTGGAGCAGGCTCCTGGCAGGACCTGTGGCCCCGTGGAGAGAGAAGCCCATGGTAGAGCAGGTTTTCTGGCAGGACTTGTGACCCCGCAGGGGACCCATGCTGGAGCAGTCTGTGCCTGAAGGACTGCACCCCGTGGAAGGGACCCATGCTGGAGCAGTTCATGAGGAACTGCAGCCTGTGGGAAGGACCCACATTGGAGAATTTCATGGAGAGCTGTCTCCTGTGGGAGGAACGCCACGCTGGAGCAGGGGAAGAATGTGAGGAGTCCTGTCCCTGAGGAGGAAGGAGTGGCAGAGATAACATGTAATGAACTGACCCCAATCCCCATTCCCCGTCCCCCTGTGCTACTCAGGGGGAGGAGGCAGAGAATTGGGGAGTGAAGCTGTGCCCAGGAAGAAGGGATGGGTGGGGGAAGGTGTTTTTAAGATTTGGTTTTCTTTCTCTTTACCCTACTCTTATTTGATTGGTAATAAACTAAATAATTTCCCCAAGTCGAGTCTGTTTTGCCTGTGATGGTAATTGGTGAGTGATCTCTCCCTGTCCTTATCTCGACCCATGAGCCTTTTGTTATATTTTCTCTCCCCTGTCCAGCTTAGGAGGGGGAGTGATAGATGTGGCTTTGGTGGGCACCTGGCATCCAGCCAGGGTCAACCCACCAGAGTTGCTGTAAAGGATATTCAGACTTTCAGTTTACCCAGCATGCACAGTGGCTGTCTTAGTTTATGAGAAAAGGAGAACGGCGTGTTTTGGTAGGTGGCTAGAGAAGAAATCTCTATGTTCTGAGCTAGGCTATTTGTGTGCTAGCATAATAATGAGAACTTTAAGGAACATTTTTTTCTCTTGCTTTCTCAGATCTCCTGTCCTATGAGAACTTTCACGCAGGTGGGTTTGGATTACCAGTTAGGTTTTGTTCTCATATTGCTGGAGAAAGTGTAAAGAACCAGGCTGAGTTCTCCTGGTTTGAAAAGGAAAAAGAAAGAAAAAGGCACTGACATGCCAGTACAGATATGTACTGGTGGTTATATTAAGTTGCCTTACATTAGATACTGATTTTGCAGTTGTGTTCACAGGGACAAGCTCACATGTGGTCTCAATCCTCTCTCCAGTCAAAGACCATGTTTCCTTGGCTTACATGTTGTATGGCAAAAATTGACCACTGATCCTGACTAATAACTAATATCACATCTTTATTTTGTTTAAGGTATCTTTCTTCAAAAGCTACTGATTTACACAAAAGTTCTTTGGTAAGACTAAAGCCCTTGGCATTCTCCAAAAAGTCCAAAGTAGCTAAACTGGGAAGAATGGAATGTAGTTTTCATCCTTTTTGAAGTCTGCCTTGTTTAGCTGTTCAGCATTTAAACTACTTAATTCTAATAGGAGTATGTTTAGTTTAATTCTGATTCATTTCTTTATGCATTCTAACAAATATTTTATAGGTATTTTTAAAATGTATTTCTAGCAGATAGTTGTGTTTGGGTTGGTGTTTTTTAAATAAGAACTAATGAATACCTTTATAACCACTACAATCTCATCAACTAATTTCTAACATAGCTCCTATGTATGTGTGAACATACTATGGAAAAATTACAGCTCCTCCATTCAGTTTTCTCAAAGTTGCTTTATACCACTCAGATGCCAGAAGTCCCTCTCAAGAAACTAGATTTTATTTTCTTATTATGCAATGCCAACCTTTTATAATTACTATCTTATAATGCCTACAATATTTGGCAGTTATAGCAGTGTAGTATACACAACAGTCAAAGGATTCATTCATAAGCAAAAACCACGAAATATTCTCTGGCAAGTGGGATTAAAGTATAATGAACTTAAAATCAATCACTCCTGCATAATTTAAACTGATAAAAAAGTTTCAAGCTGCTACAACTATAAACTGAAACTTTTATAATTAAAAGATGAACAAGACAAGGTGATACTGACAGATAACTAACACCACTGACTTTGTGAGCACTCACAGCTCTAACAGAAGGATGAAATTCAGATACTTTCTCATTTCACTTCTGTGAAATTTCATTTCCACTGGGGGGGATGGGATGTACAAATTGCTTTAGTTAAGTTCCATGCTTTTCCAAATGAAAGAATATGTAAGACATTGCTGATTCAGGCACTCCAAACACTATTAATACAAGTTTCCACCCAGAATTTGTTTCTTTTATACACCTTAAGACTCTTGATCCAAAGCTAAGAAAGGTCATCCTAAATGCCCTAGCAAGCATGAAGTGAAGTCTCCTGAAGTTCATATAAATACTTCATCTGCTGTTGTACTGAGATTTCCAGTTGGTCAATCCCTTAAGTGGAGAAGAGCATCTTTTTGGAAAAGAACAGAGCAAGTACTATGGAAAACAGCCCTTCCTTAAAGTTACACTGTGTGAAGGAATTCCCAACACTGACTCCATCTGCGAGTCACTATAAAGGGTTCCCTTGACCTGAAAGCATTTTTGATAGCTATAGCATTCACAAGTCTTGCTCTGAAAAGATCCAGAAACCACTTCTAATCCCACAAAAAGACAAACTGCCAAAACACTAATCTAAAATTCTTTAGATATCAGTGGTCACAGCCACTATAGCAAGTAATTTGGCACAGCAAAACCAGAACAACAGATGAAAGCAGCCTGTGCTGTGCCTTCCCATCTATACTGTATGCAGTTCGGGAATTTTGCTTCAGACTGTATGTAGCCTAGTCTCCTGGACCAAACATGCTTTGAAGCTGTTAGGAGAGTCAAACCCAGTGATTGATTCTTATGTACTCCTTGGGGCCAGAAGCACATTTGGTGCACACCTGGAACAGAGGTTCTGGCTTAGCTTCCTCCAAAAGAAAGCCAGCTCATGCATAGCAAAATCATTCCACAGTAAGTGGGGGCAATCTCTTCAAAACCGTGCTACTGCTTTGAATTAAAACCCTAATGGAGAGATAGACAGTTACCTACTACTGTCTTGATTCTCTAGGCCTTTTATCTATTTATAAACCTCTTCGCTCAGACCTCTTTTGTGGACTTAATTTGTAGCTTTCAGCCCTTCCTTAGACTTATCTAATTTTCTCTCCCATTTCTGCTTCTTCCTGTCCAACTCTTTGTAGTAACTTTTCTCTCTAACAGCCATGTTCAAATAATACATGCCAGCTAAAATCAAACACTCAAGTGAAAGAACCAACTGATTTTCATGCAGTATTTCTACTACCCTAAGATAACAATTTCTTTTTGTAACAAATGTTGCAACTCATCAAGTTCAACATCCACTAGAAAGTGAACTTTTGTCTTACAGGTCAAGATGTTACTATTTATCTGGACATTTTATTTAAAATGCTCAAGTTCCTTCAGCAGCTATGCTCCCAATGATTACATGTGAACTACATGTTACCCATCACATCATTAGATGATGGCACAGATGAAAACACTTGAAACACTAATTTCTGTCTTAGGTGTCCACCTTCCTCCAAAGCAGTCTCTAAGGTAGCTTAAAATTATGTGGATATGAAGCTATTACTTCACGCACTACCAAGTGCATCTGAACACAGAAACCTCATTGCTTTCTGAACCTAGTTCAAGTAGGGTCCTGGCATTTTTCTAACTTAGTTTCTGGTCTGCCCCTGATACCTCTGTCCCACAATCAAACCCTATGAGAAAGAGTTTGACGTGTCCAAGGGCACACCATGCCTGGAAGGAGAGCCCTGCACAGCACACAGTCCTGCTCTCTGTGGAGAAAATGGGAGATGAAGATAAGGAAGCCTAGCCTTAGCCATTGGCAGCAGAAGTTGTAACAAAGTGCTAATGGGCTGAAGTGAGCCGCTAATGGCTGTCACTACATTTGACTTTAGTGTGGGACTACTTAGAAGAAGCTTCCTGAAAGAAATCTAAGGCGTTTTCTACTTACAGAAATTCTCTAGTTAATAAACTCTTTTGCTGACAGCTATGGCTTTAGTTACACATACTTAAATGCTGAAAGGGTTGTCTTTGAGGTTCTCCAGAAGTCTCAGGTATCCTATTCCTACTGGAGGGGACATACTCATGAATGCTTTTGCCAGTGGCAAGCCCTATAAGACTTCTGTGACTGGTGAGACTTTCATCAAGTATATTAAGAAGTAAAGCTTCAGTCCAGGGTCCTGGGACTGGCGAGTCCTCAAAACACAAGGCGTTCCTATCATCCCAGCATGATTCAACTTGCTGTCCAAAAAACAGATCCAGCAGCCTTTGATCTTCAAAGATGACAGGGAACAGCCTTTGAGGCAGCCAAATGCGTCTTTGTGCATTACCAGATTGCTACAGAGACAGGCAGATGGGTGGAGCAGCCTCCACGTTCCTACCATAGAAGCAGCCCAGTTCTGTGTTAAATTATAGCAGCACAGAAGAGTACATATGGCAAGTGGGAGAAGAGATCCCAAATTCAGCTGTGCAGCTGCTAGGTGGGACCACCCTGTTCATACACACATTGAAGAGACACTTGTTTTGCTACACTGAAGTCAGAATGAGCCAGTCACAGAAATGGCAGAACTGGACACTAAATATGCTGCTTCCAAGGGACCTTTCACTAGTACCTAGCTACATCCCACATTTGGTAGTATTTTAACACATCTGTGTGAATCTTTTGTCTTTAGGACAAGTACAGCTCAACTGTAGCAAGAAATCAGATGCACAGACGATGAAAGTTACATTACTACAACATTAAAAATCTCTTACCTCACCAAATGCACCTCTTCCAATCACTTTTATAATTTCAAAGTCATCTCGATGCAGTTGCATTTCCTTTACCAATTTTGTAAATGGTCTTGCTGTTTAAGAAAAAAAAGAATCAATTATGAAGAGAAATATTGTAAGCCAAAATAATCCATAAACCAGAGATCAAAAGTACTGGTTGCATAGCCAGTGCAATAATATTTTGTCAACTACTATTAGAACTATAGAAGTAAAAAATATTAATTACGCTATTTAATTAACACTTAGAATTTTTTAAAACATTCAATCCTATGATTGGTTCTGCCTTGCTGCCAGTGAGTAAAGAGCAAAGTAGTCTTTCAGAATGATTTCCCACCACCCCCTTTCTTTAGGGTTTTGTGAATCAGTGAAGGACCATATGAAAGGAAGAGAGCTGATTCCTTATTGGTAAACCCTAGAGAAAATCTGTCCTATCCTTCAGTCACTAGAATAATTCTCTTCCTAAGCAGAGTTCAGCTTTACTTTTTATTATTTCAGCTAGTACCAGCTAAAGCTTTAACAACTCACTCTCAAGAGATAGCTCTATCAACTCAATAGCAATGAAACCATTTTCTACAAGATCTGTGGCTAATTTAAGATTCTTTACTTTGAACTTTCTTTCCTGTTAAGCAACATTCACCACATCTCAATTAGACCAAGTATTGAAGGGTTGCAGCCTAAAAGATGTCCAGCAATTAACTAACCTACACTTACTTTATTGTCACGGTCCCACTGGATTCAAGATATTTCTCAAAATACCTGGTTGATAAAATTCCACTGTACCTGCAGATCCTATCAATTTTCTCCTCTCCAGTTCCCATTCAGAATATTTTATTTATTTCTAGCATATCACAGGATAAGGATTACTGTTTAGATAAAACATGTTACAATTCACTACTCTGATTATGAAGACCAAATCAATAAGGAAAAACAGCGGTGCAAGTTAAACTCCACAACAGCAAGTATGGTGTCTACAAAGCAGCAGCTTACACTTCTTACTAACCACAAAAAAGATTGCTCTTCTTCACCTCATCACAAACATCATCAGACTAAAGAGATTGAACTTTTTAAACACATGTATTTTTCCCATTTGCAACTGAACAAAACATCACAGAACTACTACTTGTAATTCAGCTCAGAATCCCGTTTTACCTCACCTTACGTTATGATTAAGCTAATGAGTTATAAGCCAAACAGAATTCCTGAAAGAGGGGTCACTGCTTGTTGATGTATTTCAGACACTAACACAAACAAAACCTTACAAACACACAGAAGATATGGAAGTCTGAACTGGAGATTACAGACTTCATACTAAGTCTAACCAAGAAAGCCTGAAAACCTCTCAGCAAAAATTCATATAACAACTAATAAATTGAAGAAATAGCTGTACTGAAGAATAGCCATGCTGCTTCTTTCTACTTAGGAGAGGTGTTATTGAAAAGGTTTTCCCCAAAGTAATACCCCTTTCACTGCAAGTTTCTTTTGTATCTGAAGTACAAAATGTAAGAATGAGACTCTACTAGATTTTCTGCTAGATTCCTCATTTCAGCTGGGCAGAGAACACCTACCATGTTCTGCCCCACCACAAGGCCACTGAGACTACCATCCCCAAACCCCAAATTGTTTCTAACAAACTCACCCAGCAACACCAACTCAAACCAGTTAGAGACCCATACTAGTCCAATCAGACACCTATACAACTAAATACCACTGCCGATGGCTGTGATATATATCCATTATTTTGCCAGGTTCTCTTGCCTTCTTTCCTTCCCATCAAATCAGGACAGACTGAGGAAACACAGCTACAGATAAGAGATAAATATGAAAGTTCTATTATCAAGTTATGGATCACTATGACAGAATGCAGGTCATTAGACTAATTTTGCAGAACACCAGCTTCTGTTATTAAAATTCAAGCAGAGGGGAAACAAAATCTAGTAATTTTACTTCTGGGGGATACTAATGAAATAATTTTATTTTTTTTTTAAAAGAAATAACCAATTTTAGCAATAATTTTGGTCAATAAACAGAATACAAAAATAATTGTTTTAAGTATTTATAAAAAACCCTGCTGCTGTAAACTGATCACAAGCAACTTTCAAAGCAGGAAGACGCAAACCTACGCAAGCTTAAGCTGTCTTGTACACTTAATAAAATCAGCCTTGTTTCTTACATTTTTCTTGTTTTGTCAACTGGTGACAAAATATTTTATTATTTTGTCTACAGTTTTCCTTGGTTTGAAGTGTATCAAACTTCACCTCGCTAAAATTGGGATTCAGTTTAGAAATGCATTAAGTTGTATTAAAGCGAGTGAATCCAATTAGTTTTCTATTTTAAAAGACAATAAATATTATGTATCAAGCAGAGCATGTACTTAAATTTGAGTAAACAGAAGAAACAGTGTCTGCAGAGAAAGGCATTAATGCTATATTTCTAGGAATTGTACCCTTCAGGAAGGAAGGGTTAGCAGACCTCATTCTCTTTACCACTATTTCAGCCGGAAAACTGCAAGAGTCCTAGATTGGTCCTGCTTTTTTGAACTCAATTGGTCAACTGAAGTAGTACATATTAAAATGAATTAGTTTAATACATGTAAATGAAAAAAAGTATTCCCTCCTAAAAGGAAGTTACTATTTTTACAAGCTATTTGTGCACTTAACTCATGTTGGCTTTTAGTATTTAGCAGGTGTGTTGGTGTTCAGAACCACTGCAGCTTCAGTGGTCTCTCTCTTGGAAAGCTAAGCATCAAACATGAATATTTGAATGTACAGAAAAACTTTAAATTGGATAGGACTTCCACTGAAATGCAAAAATTCGAGTCTTTGTCAAGGTATCCAAGATTCCTTAAAAGTAAATACAATTTGAAAATAAAACCTAATATCCACAGAATCTCATCATCACAGAGACTGCAGCAGAGGTTACGCAGCAGATCAGAGCTCACGTAGCAGATCAGAGCGAGCTCAGAGGAGGCAACACACCATTAATTCATTTAAACTGATATTCACCTTATTGGCATTTTTGGAGTAGAACCTTGTTTACACCAGGATCTGACCTGCTGCTTTTAAGCACTGGATTGCACAATTTTTACCTCTTAGTAAGTTAAATCAAAAAATATTTCCAATTTGCTTTCCTGCTCCCCCCTCAGGAGGTTGCTGTTCCTCAACACTCTCATATCCAGATCAGTAGCATGTACAGAACTGGCACAACTGAGTGAGCAGAAACTTGCACCGAAAAGCATCAGAGAGCTGTGTTCACTGTGCTTGCCAGAATGATGCCAAGTGATATACCCACCACTACGTAACTGGTAAAAAACTCCAGCTTCTCCTTTTACATATCACTATTTTACAAATAGGGAACTCAAAGCAAACTTCTCACCATATAGTGGAATGGATAATTACACTTTACTCTTTAGTTTTGATCCCAATATTGAAAGCAGGACTTAGGGAGTTGATTTAATACTTAATGAAAGTATTTCATCCTGGCAAACAGAAGCATTAGCTGTACTGGGGGTTGTGTTGGCAGTGATTACTGAATTTTGTTATATATACACTGTCGTCAGGGTAACATTAGCTGAGAGTAATTGCAAGAGTTTGTTTATTCGTGACTATGAGGCTGTAATCATAATTTGGGATAGGCCTTCTATGTGGAATATATTTGTATGCATCACTGCCTTTTCTCTCAAGCTGATTTTGCATTATTATACTTACACTTGTTTGGAAGAAGGGTATTCTCCATAAGGCCACACAAGAAAAAAAAAAACTCAACTAATTTTAAGGAGCCAAGAAATGCATGCTCTCAAGAGTATAATACAAAACAGTAACAGTCGATGTTTTGATCAATATTCATAACAGGAAGTGAAATGCCAGCATTTATTTCTT
The DNA here is from genome assembly GCF_964188355.1 of Buteo buteo. NCBI lineage: Eukaryota > Metazoa > Chordata > Aves > Accipitriformes > Accipitridae > Buteo > Buteo buteo. The sequence goes on along the minus strand of NC_134176.1, from coordinate 12,432,715 downwards.
CATTGAAAACCAGGTTATGTATCAAAGACATAATTCTCTACCCACAAACAAGTTCTATTCCGATCATATTCTCCTCTTCCCCTGATAGATGGGACTAGGATATTTTGTTTGCACAAAAAGAAAACATCAATTTGAATAATTTGAAAACATAATTTGAAGCACAGCCATACGTAAATAGGTTTGTGATTTAGGTTTGTAAGTTGGTGCATCTACACTGAAGTCAATTAGTATTGTGCCACCTGATAAAAGATATTTGAAGACTGTTTCGGAATGACTAAAAGGTGCAGGAAATGCCAGCGGACATAATCTGACTCATCAGATCAGGCACTCTGCACTGCTACCCCAGGAATGGGCACATGCTGGCCTCTGTCAAGGTCAGAAGCATATGTCAAACTTGCTCTCATTTCCAAAAGCAGGTCAGGGAAGGATGGTAGTATTGTCAACATCACCCTCAAAAAAATCATAGGACAACTTTTCCCAAGCTAGAATGTGGTTAAAAATGAGAAGTGTTGAGGTATGTTTGGGATTTTTACTTTCTGTTCAGATTCTGAACCATTCAATTTATGTCAATAGTATACTATCTGGAATCACAAAAGCTAGCACCTTTATCTTACAGTGGAAAAAAGACTACCCGCTGGGATTATGATATCTACTGCTTCAGTGGTGGAGCTACCCAACGGCTCTAATTTGAGGACTCCTGAGAATTTTGTCAGGCAGTGCAAGTTTCCAGAAATTCAGAGTCATAAAAATCACTGAGTCAAAGCTGCCAAATGTTCAAGAACATCTGATGTTTTGTATCATTGGCAGCTTCAAGTTTTAAATAAATGTCACAACTGCAGGAAAATAATATACAGGTTTACAGGTCTCTCTCAACAATTCAAGTTGAAAGGGACCTCAGGAGGTCTCTAGTCCAACCTCCTCCTCAAATCACAGTCAATGTTGATTTCAGACCAGGTTACTCAGAGTTTTGCCTGGTCAGGTCTTAAAAACTTCCAAGGATGGAGACTCCATGGCCTCTCTGGACAACCTATTCATATACTGGACTGCCCTGCACCAGATAGCTTCACAGTTCGGAACTGATCGTGTAAGTGATTTGGGGTTTAAGTCATTATATAACATGATGATAACATTCAGGTATATCTACCCAGAAAGTATGTCCAAACTGTCTGGTCATACAGAAATTCATCTGCCACCACGCTGCCTTTATCTACTCATCCCCTTTACAAAACATTGTGGTAGGAAACTATGCAAATTGCAAAATATTAATGTCAGGGAAACAACAAAATGACGCAGATAATTGTCTGTGGAGCCATACTCCCACCAGGCAGATGCAATATTTTATTTAAGATGTTTTCTTTGGAGGAAGAACATGAAAGAGCAGCAAGTTTTACCATTTCCCTCAACCATTCCCCTTAACTTACATTCTAGAAATCAAGTAACTTGTTTGCCCTTTGTGCACCCTTTTCAAAGAAACAGCATTCCTGTGATATTGCTACTAAAACAGTAGGCTGACAGGTTTAACAAGTTAGTGCTTGTATACATGTCTTGGGAGATACCCACACCCAGGTAGCCCCAACCTGCTTACTAGAGTGATAAATACCAGTTACAACCCACACTTGAGTTTTAAAGAAGTACAATCCTCTTGCAACCTGATTGTGAAATTTTCCCTGTATTTTAGAAATGTAAATTTTTGTTAATCCTTCCATCCTTTGTTGACTCCAGTCTTAATTTTTCCAGTATAAATTTTGCCAATAGATCCTTGCCTCCCTTTTCCTGTGCTGGCCTGTTTCCTCTTACTGTCTACCCCTGTGAATGTTTTTTTTCAGTCTGGTTTCCTAAGGAAGTAAGGTATGTGTGATCATACTGTTTGGCAGTCTGAGTTCATTCCTCCTGCCTGCTACCTTTTGATCCCAGTAAAGACCCTTAATATCCCCTTTACAAAATGTCACTGAAGTTGTCCAAAGATACCAAGTTGCTACAAGTTTTATAAAAAAAAAAAAATGGCAGTGAATAGGACAGCCACCCACAGTATCATCTCCACTAAGGGAAAGGCTGCAGCAGGAATAGAGCAATCACCTGCTTAACTGGACAACCAGCACATACTAAGGTGCAAAGCAGACATATCTTGCTGTCCATAGTCATGGAAGGACAGTAGACCAATACCAACACAGAAGAGGGAAGAAAAGAAGCATACAGCAGAAAAGGGAAGGTATTACAGTGGGAAGGGCAGGAGTTTATTTCACTGAGCCTCGTAAAGGAGGCAGATCCCAGTTCTGCAAGAAGCCAAACTTCACCAAGTTCTGCTGTTTACAAGCAAAAGGTGACACGTTCTGTGTTCTCCGACACATTTTCTGCTGGGCCTTTGACTTCTGCCATGCCCTCCCTCCCGTTTTTATAACATACATACACACAGTTCACTTACTCTGCCTCCTGCTCAATGATCCGATTCTTCATCATTCATCAACATCCACTAGACAATAAATTCAGTGGTGCAAGACTTTGATTATCATTAAAATGACACAAGCTCCACTGGGTAAAAACCCGAGAAGCACACCTGGTTACCTTTTGCAAAGTGCTTACAGCCCTTGCAGAACAGCCTCTTGATACGGGGACACTGCTTCACACACTGTCAGAGTCCCCGGTCCACCTAGCCAGTGCCTGCCTAGTTAGTACGTCCCAATTTTAAGATGTTCTCATCTAACAGTATTTATCTGAACTGAAATGCCAGCAGAAATAGATATATACACTAATACAACACCAAGAAAGTCTGAATCTTCTTGAGGCTGATTGCCAGCATTTTTCAAGAAAGTGGTAACTATTATTAAATTAAATATTGTATTGTGATACTTAATCTAGTATACAAATTATTTAAAGAAACCTCAAACTTTTCTGAAGCAGCAGCACACAAAGATAGCCACTTGCAGCCATGATTATGGATTTTGCTTCAATTTATGAAAGCCTTCTGACATATGCAAAATAGAGTGCCTGACCACTTTCAATCAGATACCTTGCTGGTATGAGTTTGGACAAGATTTGGATTAGATAATTACATGCGAAATCCTCAAAGGTTTTAAAGGATAAAACCGTCATTACTTTTAGGCATAAACCAAGACTGAGTGCTCATAGCTTCTCCATTTTACTCCATGAGCATCTTTATCAGTTACAGAAAAACTGATCCTGGCATTTAGAATTTGTGTGCTAGTTTGAGATAACTGCATGAAAAATTTATCACTGTGCTAAAGGGTAATGGCATCAGGAAATGTTTTGAAGAAAAATATTGAGTAATAGTTCTGGTGCTGAACCTATTAGCGTCGCTAAATTTGCCAGCAGAAGAGCAGGGCACTTACCTTGAAATATCATCCATGTTCACTGTTATTCTTTTTGTGTGGCAAGCCCCAAAAGCAAGTACCACATAGGACTAAATCCGCAGCAATATGCTACCATTTGCCAGCTCCTTGATGAATGTTACCACAAACACTTAATAGCTGGCTATATGCCTGACTAGCCCATTCACTGCCTTTCATGCTTACAATGAAAGGACACCAAAGATAATACTCAAGATTTGTACAGACAAGTACTGAGGAACATGCAGATGGTTCCAAGTAGTCCAAGCAACAAAACATGTTGCCAGTTTAACTGCTGTCAAAGCCACCATGCCTCTCTTTGAGAGCTAGACAACAACAGAGTTCTAGCAGGCGAGAGGAAGTAAGTGTTGGCTTACATATCCAAGAACAAACAACAAATTACTATTCTCTATACTCATATATATATATGTATATATATATAAAAAGACAGTAGCTTACATTTTTTTATATTTATTTATTTATTTATTTTATAGATATATAAAAGACAGTAGCTTACCTACGGAAAAGTAATGGTCAGGTAAAATAAAAACCACCCTCAAAGGTAATGGTATACACTAATGCTAAAATGGATGCAAGTCCAAGGAAGACAAAGCTTGTATCTGAGATCTAACAGAGGAGGAAGCTCACTGCCCAATTTCTCCTCTTCATGTTGTGTTACTGTCATGGAATGATCCATAATTTAGGAAAATACAACTTGGTCTCTAGAACCAATTCAGGCAGGGTTTGTCTTTTTTTTTTTTTTTTTTTTTTTTTTAAATACTGAAGTGGACCTTGGAAGGCAGAACTATTAGTACTAGGACTGAAAAAAAATGTGACTGTGAATAGCATTTAGTTTGGGAAACCCAGAAGTGACTCACTATCCACACAAGCTTGGTGCAGCCTCACAATACATAACATTTTAGCATAGAGCTGTCAGGACACAGACAGACTTTTTTAAGAAGGATGACACATTCTGAACAAGAAAACCTGCACCTTTATTAGTACTAACCAGAGCATTTCAAAAAACACTCAGCAGCTTCTAGCCCAACTCATGGGAGAACTAAGAAAGCTCCTAGAGAAACTGTGTTCCTGACTGCAGTTTGTAGTCCAGTTTTTCATACCTCTTTCCAACTTGTTACATTTGTTTGGGAGAGGGAAAGCTGCCAGGCCCCTCTAACCTTTTCCTAAGGTTCCCAGCTCTTTCAGCAGACTAGACACCCATGATGGAATCCCTGGTGGTCCATCAGCCTCTTCAGCTTTAAAGACTTCACTGACTAATCTATTGTGCAGAAGCTCAGTAATGTCTGCAAGCTGTCACTTTCTGAAGAGACTGAAATACCAGATCTTCTACTTGAACTTCCTAAGGTTTTCAAACATGGTTCCTTCCTTCCTCTTAAGCCTTGCTAAAAGAATGTAAAGATTACTGTTCCACAATAAGAATCTTTTCTCCTCTTGAATAACTGTCAATATCCAATGCCTTCTTAAGCTTCATCTTCAGGCCTTTTATTTTCCTCAAGATGATCATACCCAGCCCAGAAGACACATGCACATCAAGTCATATAAAAGCTCTTGAATTACAGACTTTCCCTGGGACTGTCTGACATCCCAGACATTTGAGACAGCTGAATGGGGAGCTACACAACCACTTTAATCCAGGAAATCCATTCTGCTGCTGAAAGAGCTCCTCGTTCCTTCCCACCACACTCCACCCCTCCATTGCCTGGATCATCATTAGTGTTCATGTGGTATGTCAAATCAGGAAACATTTCCAGGTGAAAGCTAACTTGTCTATCCCATCCCCTCCCAGCGAACCATTCACCCAGTGTGACTCACATACAGCTGTCACACTGGAGCCGCAGCCCAGGCGGGCAGCAGGATGAGGCTGGAGAACGGCAAAATGGCCTTTTTTGGAACTGATGTGGATCTGCCTCAGACTGCAGTGAGCATGGGAGTGCTACGCTGTTTCTAGCCAACCTACAGCACATTAGGACAGGATCTTCCAAGATACATATAAAAAAAACATTGTAAGAAATGGATGACAACAAACACCACAGAGTACGATCTCTGTTTAATACAGCTTTATTTGTACCCGAATTTTTCTGTACTCCTAGTCCAGGGCCAGATTTTGCAGGTGTCGGAGAGGTCGTTTAAGCCACATCAAATGGCGATCACGTATTGAAGCACATCAGTAATGGAAAACTTGTTTCAGGCTTCTACATGAATCACTAGTTCCAAACAGTAAAATTTCAATGATTCAATTTCTTTCATTCCATAATGAAGTTGTAAATATTGCTAAAATCCACTTATTTTACTGCATGATGAATAATCTAAAAAGCAGAGTTAATTTTTTTTGTAGAATAGTTTGAGAATTAGGACTGCTCAGAAAAACCCTTTGATATTGTCACTTATTTTTTCAGATAGTTTCAAACTAGAGATTAATAAAATCCCAAATTTGAGCTCACCCAAACTTCAGTAACAATGTATGAATGAATCTAAATTTCATCAGACTCAGCACCTTTTGCACACTCTGCTAAGAAATAAAACAATTCCAATCTGATGACCACACTGTGGTGATATAAGCTTACATACACTTACATTAATTAAGAAGCCACCACTTACATCACCAACACATAAGCAAAGTTCTGGTTTTCTGACTGCCTGCTTCGTTTCATCTTGAAAGTAAAACTTAGCAAGACAAGCAGCATAACTGTTTTATCAATTATTTACAGTAAATGCATAACTTTTGTTTTCTCCAGATATATGGAAGATGTTCTCTCAAGTTACTAAAAACTTAATACATGCATTATGTAACAGAACAATTCATACTTTACATTGGTACATTTACCACGTCACCTCCTTTATTTTAAAGGTTAGAGGTTTCTATTAATAAAACTTTTCTTGACAAAGCACCCTACACAAATGCACTTACAGTGACAGGAGAGAAATCCACTTAGGAGGCATCCTTTTTCTCTGCTTATAAATTTAGAGCGAAGTAAAGATGTAGTTCAATGACACAATTGAAATGGATCACTGTGAGAGGGGCAGTTACACGGATCTGCTCTCTTCCTTACATCAGCTGTAACAAATTTGGCTGGTCTCACCTCACTGACCCGATTCTGCTCACTAAACCAGCAGAAACCCAACCTACCAAGACACATAATGCAACTACCATCCTGTGGCCCAACAAACTGAATCATCGTCACGGATGGCTCGGAAGAGGCTGCTACACCTGCGCAAGCAAGAAGGGTAAAGGAGCGCAGCTCTTTTTCAGAGGCCGTCATCTTAAGTAGCACAGACCACGGTGAGATGAACTGCCCACGCAACAGCCTTCACGGCCGTCCAGCTGCTGCAGAGGTGGCCTGTCTTGGTGCTAACACCCAGGCAGCTGCACGGCAAGTTGGGTGAGGGAGCAGAGTCAAATGACAATTACCTTCTTCCTGATACTTCAGTTCTCAGCCAGATCAACACCACTATGGTGGAAATAGGAAATATAAGAGTAAGGGGATGGGGCATTCCATCAGCTTACGGTGCTACAGAACTGCACCTGATTTTTTTTGATGGCTCAAGGCTGTAACACTATGCATATAAACACCCTGAACTGTTTTTCAATTTCAAGAGTTCAGACAGCAACAGCTACTTTAAGCACAGGTGTGGCAGATCTTTCTCTTCATTCCACTTCCTTTTAAATGGCAGCGGGCAGGAGGACATTTTCTCAGACATTACTCACCCTGTTTCAGAACCTCCCTGGAGCTCCAGATCTAATTAAAAGGTCAATGAAAGTCAGATTTTGCCATAGGAAAAGGCCACAAAGACATGAGACAAGCAATTACTGTAAACAGGCACTAGAATATTTGGAGTAGCTCAAGCTACTCAGAAGCAGAGAAGAGGAGGACTGTCTTTAAATCTGCGGAGGATACTAACAAGTCCTGTACGAAGATTTGCTACACATGATAGTGGAAGGCTCAGAGTGCTGTTGTTTATTATTATAAGTACTTTCATTTCTTCAGCTCCCTCTCTGGATGAGGAATTCTAGCCCTGCTCCTTCCAATGCCCCTGGCTGGGAGTGATGAAAAGGAAGACCATTTACAGCAGCACTGTTTTCAATGACTCAAAGTGCTGAAAGTCACTACCAACAAAACACAAGGCAAGCAGGGCATTAGGAGCATGGTCAGCCACCTGTAACAGAAAAAAACCTGGGTTTTGGGGTATTCAGAAGGCAAGCACATCTCCAGAGGGCAGGATGCTTCCTGACACTTACTTGCTCAGAAAGTATGTAAAGAGAGTAGAAAGGGAAGACAAATAAACCTCTCAGCCTTCCAAGGTGTGATGAAAACTTTATCCAGATAAAGCAATGTGCTTCTAATTTCACTATGCAGCTTTTCCTTAATGTCCAACACTGACTCAGCACACTTCAAAATATGTCTATATCTATCCCCACACTTTCCATATACTACAGTTAAAATTTAAATTGAAAAAGGGAAGTCTAGCTTTTGCAGGGGGACAAAAAAAAAAATCTGCTGGAAATCTATGAGGAGATCCTAAACCTGGCCTTAGATGTAGATTTCCAGAAATGCAGTCAAACTGTGTGGTACACGGATCATTAGCAGTACAGATTTTTTAAAAGTGCTCATGGATCAAAGAAAAAAAGCCAAAATTTGTCATTATTAAGAAATAAACCAAGAAATTGTCATTATTAAGAAATAAACCAAGAAGCCTGCAGAATTCTGGTTTATAATTTAGTTATCAGTTTGCTAAATAGCATCAACTAATTGTTCTGAAGTTTCAAACTGACCAAAATCATTATACCTGCTATTAAATAAGAATAAAAATCTATCTAAAGCTTGCTGGGGGGGGGGGGGGGGGGGGCAGTTAATACAGACTGAATAGCCCTGAAAGAAAACATTTTGGATAAATGATAATTTAGAATATTAGACACATGACAGTTTATACATGTTCAAATTTTTAAACTCTCCTTTAAATCAAATAGTCATCCTTAAGGAATTCAAACCCTGGAACAGTTAAGAGTAAATTTTTAAAATCCAACTGATTTAGTGCACGACTAAGGAGCTTTAACATTGCATGTATATGCAAAGCATACGCAACAAGAATCTAAAAACAGAACACCATGCCTTTTCCTAGAGACATTTCCAAGTCTCTGAGCATTATAAATTCAGCTTTCTCTAGTACAGTTGGGATAGAGTTTTTCCTTCTTCTCTTCCCCTCATTCTGCATTTTTTCATCCCTTCTTATCCAACTTCTTCCTAATTAATGTACAGTACACTGAATAACCTCTTTCCCCTTATCTCAGTATTTTGTGTATCAAAGAACACACTTTTGCTTTTGTTTAGTATTTTTAGCCCATCTTTTCCTAACACCTTTGCCCTGATGTCTTTCAGAAATTCTTAAATCCAGTTTCTGGATCATGATTTTAGACAGCGAGCTCTCAACAGACTGCCAGCCCACATGACACACTGTTTAATGGACATGCTTCTAGGCATTCCCAAACCTCTTGTAGGCTCCTGGAAGCTTGTATCTCCACACCACCATTCCAAACCAGAACATACCTCCTGTTACTGCACACCCCAGCACGATCAACAACAGCCCAAGCTCCCTGGGCTCTAGCTTCTCCCTCTTTCTTGCATAGGCTTAAAGCCAGTAGAAAACAAAAATATCCTCGTTGTCCTTAGCTCATACCAAAATTACTGCCATTAAAATATGAAAAGTATTTCAATCATTACACTCACAGTTGTAAACACCACATGGCACCTTTACATCTTGCTCCTCAGCTTTTCAAGGTAAGCGTATCAAGTGAGGATCATCCGAGCAAGTTTTTATATCAGATGCAGTATCTGATACAACATTCTGCTTTTAAAAATCATCATTTTAAACACAACTTCTCAGTTTCGTACACTCCTCTTCACTTGAATTTAAGGGTAAGATTATCTGCATGCAGGTTTTTTTAATAAGCACTACATCCATAATCCTTTTGCCCTAAGATTTATTTCCATGCATTTAAGTAGAGAATTCCTTTTCCTTCCTCATTTACAGCCTATCTAGACAGGTGTGTTGATTTGAAAACAGAAAATCAAGTACCAGGACATACAGAACAAGCTTGTAGTAGGCTGGCAATCTCAAAACTTCACCTGTACCTCAGGATCCATTCTGTTGGCTCCCAACCTTTTCCTTTACTCATACTTGAAAATAACAACCAGACGTTTAGATGCTCCAATGCAACACCGGGGTGAGCACCTGCATGCCAGTACAGATGCAGTTGGAAAACCCTGCCAGTGTAGATGTGCTTTTACAACTTTCCATTTCCCGAGTAGGAGCCAGTGAGGATGCATTAACTTCCTTCCAGAAATCTTCTGACATACTACATGGCCTCTGAGGACGCCACAAGCAGAAGATGAGACCACAAGCAGAAGAAGGAGGAATTTCTGCCACTCTTCAAAATACTTCAAGCTGTTGCAATGTAACTGCAAACTAGCATAGACATTGAGTCAACCACTTACACAGAGAAAAGCCGAATGGTTGCCTTCCTACTTCCTTACACATCATTTTAGCTATACCCCATTCCCTTCTCTTTTTCCATGCAGAATATAACATTTTCCTTTACCAATTTATCTCCAGTGTCATCTAAGTAAACCTTAGCTACTTTGCCCATCCAGTGATTGTTTTAGCTCTTAAGTAATATTTTCCACTTGCATTGACTCACTTTAAAAAAACCATTCAGTCCCAAACCACAATCTTTTAAAGGCTGACAAGCTCTTCATCGTTGATACTGTAGTTCAGACGTGCTAGTTTCATTTTTTATGCTAGTATTGTGGAGCTGAGGCTACGTAATCCTTTTGTTCCATAAACTTTTTGGAATTTTCTAACGGAAAAGTCTGGAAGAGATGTAATCTTTCTTTTTTTTCCTTTACTTTTTCATCTCTTAAGATTCTCAATATTTATGCCACTTACATCTGTTTTTTTAACCTACATGAAAAAGGTGCTCAGGACTGCTTTAGTAACACATCATTCCATCTCTGGGTTGCCACTGTGAATCCAGCAAGGACATAAATATTACCAAAAATGTTTTTAATCTCTTGGTAGTTTCATGGCCTTTAAAGTAACACACAAGATTTGATCTGATTCTTATGGGCAGGTACACACACAACAGAAGTCTTTGTCAATGGTCTCCAAGACAGAGATAACCATGCAGCACTGAGGGGAAAGAAGGCTGTGCTTATAAAGCTTGCATTTTTGTTTTTCAAATCTTCTGTAAAGGAGTTCAAGTCTTGAAGACTGTTCTTCTGGCAACCATCTTAATGTTTATACCCTAACAGATCAGCAATTTCACTATTATCATAATTTCTTGACGCTTAACTCATTTTCTATATAGTTTGAATTTTAAAACCAAGTGCATAGCAGCATCATTTAAAAAAAAATCTACGTCCACAAAATCTTTGAAAAGAAGTATCAGAAACAGCTATATGTTGAACTATTCCACTGTATTATTTGCATGAGCAGCAAGTGTCACTTTGTCAAAATTTCTAATATGGTGGTCAGACTGCACCAGTAGTTACTCTTACACAGGACAAAAATGTACCTAATTATTTTAAGAAATTTTACAATAGCTGAGTAGTTTGGGGAGTTCCCTACAAAACTTCACCCCTGACTGACTGTTCAGCTGTATTTTAAAGGAAGGAAAGAAGCCAGAATTGTTTACAGCTGTATTACATGAAATCAAAATTTAAGAAGTTGTCCTTTTCTGAAGAGCTACTCTATAAGAAACACATTTTCAAAGAACCAAGAAGTCAATCTGGAGTCTTGTCTTTCCTATGTGAACATATTTTAACATATCAAAACCCCCAAAAGTCTAGTAAGAATCTTTCAGTTACCACATACGAAAAAATTTTCTTCGAGTATCATTGGTTCCATCTCTCTCCTTCAAAATCTTATTTAACAGACATTTTAGTACATAAGCTCAACTTAGAAGTTTTCCTTAAAGTACAGGCTATCACTGCTGGAAGTACCAGGTAAAGATGTCTGGCCTAACCACAGTTTGTAGTAGTACTGTAGATCAATATTTAGAACTTCAAGTGATGCTTTGCCCAGTTCTTTTCTAATTCATGTACCTGCTTATTTTTTATTCCAATACTGCAAATTTTAATTCAAATACCATGAATCCTCAATAACCTATTTCTGGACAAGTGTTAAAAGATTACAAGTAGACAGTGTTGACTTCCTCTTCCACAAATTGTTATGCACAGCTGAATTTATTTCCTTGCCAATTTTTTTTTTTTTTTTTTTTTTTTAAACACAAAAGTGATAACTAACAGCAAGTCCCTCAGAAAACAGAGAGGACAGGTTCTTAAGTGTTATATGGCACATGAGGGGGGAGGGAGAGATGAGGGCAAGGAGATTGAAGTAAGAAGTAGGTCTTGCCCATGCCTCTCTCTTGCAGAAAGATTATCCATTATCTTTCACCAGCTGTCACCCATTTCAGAGCTCCCCACAGAGCTCTGAAGGTAAATTACTGGAGCACATTTTCCAGTAAAGTCTCTGTATTATTTATTCTGTAGCTATCAAGCATATACTTGAAGTAAGAGCTATTATTACCAACATCCATAATGACCTATTACAGCCACTGATGCAAAAGATCATTGCAGCACTATGTGTACAAACATGCATTGCTGTTTTAAAGACAACACTGCAAAATGCCTTCTCTAAACACAAATAGGAAATAAGAAGTAAAAAGTCTGAACAATGAAACAAAAGAGGAAATTAAGGACATGAGATGATGGGAATGATATTTCTCAGTAGTTTTAGTCAGCAAGACTCAGTTCGGTAAAGAAGTTATTGCCATTACTTCACAATCTGCTGAGGGCTCACAACCACAGCATTTGAAACAACTACACAACACTTGTAACAAAGTTTCTTCTGAAAAATTAACACATATTATAAATTGCTCACATACAGTCCTTGCCCCAGAAGGGTAATGGACCATTACATTATATAGTACTGTCAATGAATGCCTTCATGACATAGCCAACAGCCTATGTTCTCTGGCAAGGATGTCCACCAAACTTGTGGGCATTTAGGAATCATGAGAATTTTGAAAAGTCTTATTACTTTCCCAGGAATTTTCTGCAAGCAATGTACTCAAAAACAGAGATATGAATTAATTGTATGGAAAGTCAAGTGTCACTTAAGATACCCTATTAATAATTACAACTCACCACTAATAAAGGATTCAGTTCTTTTTGTCCCATTTGTACACTGTTATCCTCATCATCAACACTTCCTGTGCTATTTTCCATATATCAATATGATTTTGAAACACTGAATTTGTTGTGTGTTTTGGTTTGTTAAGTGCACTATCATCAAGAAAGAGTGTCAGCATTTAAATGACGTAGAAAGTCCAACTTCATGCAATTCATACAAGTTCTTATTTTAAAGAGGAAACCAAAAACCAGCTAATACCTTCCATTAGATCTTCACAACTATGAGGAAGATTTGCTTCACCCTGTTATTAGCAACTGCTTAGTCAGACTCCTTATAATGTCCGATATAAGGACATTAGGAACCCTATTACAGATCCCTTTGTGATATGAGAGCATATCTAGCAGAACAGCTGAACCTGTATTTTTCATAAAGGATGATTCAGGCTCACAGTCATGCAGGGACTGCAGGCTCTTCTGACAGCTCCTTGGAACAAAGCTTTAAAATACTTCAACTGCTATCAAGGCTAACAACTAGACATAAGGAAGTCACACTTGGGAAAAAGCAGTAGACATAAAACACAGGTTCAAAGTTCTTGAAACCTGTTCTGGAAATTCTCTTCCAGGAACATGGAAACCTGTGCTTTTGTTAAATATACGGCAGAACAACATGAACAAAATTTAGTTTCCCATCATTTACAAGCCTAAAATTTAGTTAAAACCTTGTCAATACTTACGTTCAGACTACATGGTAAAAAATGCCAACCAATCAGGGTAAACACCTAAGATTACAAAAAAATGAATAGTAAATATATACATGTCATGTCAACTACTTTACCTACAACAAGAAGATTCTATTTCACATATTTCTTTTCATTCTGAGAAGTATGAAGAACAACTGTTTTCTATTACAACAGCCATGATGTTAAATAAATTTGCTAACACAGGAGAAAAAAAAACCCAACAAACATGATACTGAATGACAGAATAATTTTAGGTTGCAAGGGACCTCAGGAGATCAGAGTCCAACCTCCTACTCAAAGCTGATACAAAGTCAAAGTTCGATCAGGTTGCTCAAAGCCTTGTCCAGCTGAGGTTTATCTCCTAGAATGGAGAGACTACCTCCTCTCTTGAGTGCCTCTTCCAGTGCCTGACCAGCCTCAGGAGGAATATTTTTTTTCCTCTTACACATAGTCAGAATCCTCCTTGCCATAGCCTGTGTCCATTGCCTCTCCTTCTTGGCAGTACACCTGAGAAGAGTCTGCCTCTGTGTCCTCCCTAACCACACACCTGGCAGTTGAGGATCATGATCAGATTCCCCTTCTCCAGGCTCACCAAACCCAGGTATCTCAGGCTTTTCTTGCACATCACATGCTTCAGGCCTCCAACCATCAGTGGTTATCTGCTGGACTCATTTCAGTTTCCCAGTGTTTTTTCTGTACTGGGAAGCTCAGAAATGGCCTCACAAGTGCTGTAAAGAACAGAATAACCACTTCTCTCAACCTGCTGGCTACACTCTTGCTGATGCAGTCCAGTACACAGGCAGCTTCCATTTCTACGATGATGCACTACTGACTTTTCCAACTAATTGTTTACCAGGATCCCCAAATCTTTTTCTGCGAGGCTGCTTTCTAGTTGGTCGTTCCCCAACTTTCACAGCTCCACAGTGCAAGACTTTGCACTTAGTCGTGCTGAACTTTGTGAGGTTTTACAGCATGAAGGAAATATAATGCTGGTATGCAAAAGGTAAAGTATAGAATGTAATCTCTGCTATCCCTGCCCTGAAAAAGTGCCTGAAACATTAAACAAAACCTTTACAATGTTTAATACTACCCAGAAGAACAGGTAGTTTATAACTAGACTACCTGTAGCTCTGATTCTGTCAAAATGAACCAGGGCACTTCTGCTCCTGGTTTGAGCCACTCAAATGCATGCATACCTTTAACATCGAGGATAATTACTGCAAAGCCCTTTCCTAAGTGCAGTAAAAGCTTCTGCATCACTGATTTATTTTTAAAATGAAAAATCCCTCCCTTCCCTCCTTCTCAAAGTGTCAGGTCTTTTGTCTTTACAATTCACATCAGACACAGTCAACTTCAGGATGCACAAGGATTGATTATTTCTAGCCACGGATGTAGACTTGCCTGGGTCTTGCATGCCTGGGTCAAGCCTGACCAGTATAGCCCCGTTGGTTGGTATGGCACTACATCCCATCCAGTAAATCCTGCCGGCCCACAATAACATACACAGAGCGATAACCACAGTTCAGTTGCCATAATAACCAGTAAATACTTCTAAGGGCAAGATAAAGACAGTCTGTGGGCCTGATACAGCATCCAGTTAGGTATCCCCACTGGATGTTGTTCTGTATTATGTTATCTGGAGTACTAGACCAGCAGCACCACATTTTAAAAACAGCTGTTTGATATTGTCATTATTCCCAACTTAAATACTAACTGTCCAGGAAACCAAAGGCTGAACTTACTGGTAAGGGACATCTTCAGTTACATAACAGAGTAAGTTAACACAGTGAAACTTAATTCCTCTGTGCAGCAACACCATGCCACATGACTAAGGCATTTTGCTACAACTAGTTAAAGCTGGTCTGGAAGGAAAATGTGCTTCTTCCCTGTGACACAACAGGCTAACTCATCTGCAACTTCTCAGAAAGTCTGCTCTGAAAGATGAACTGTTGTGAGTTTAGGAAAAATACCATATTACCCATAAAAGGCAGAAAAATTAAATACCACAGACTCCAGTCTTCACTCTCCATTTATAACCCAACATCTAGCAGTTACTAGCTACCAGTTATTCCTTTAAGACCTTTGGATCACTTTTAGCCATTTGTACATGTAAAAATTTTATTCTCCCAGCCTCCTGTAGTAAGTCATATAGGATGAGGTTCTGAATCACAAAAATGTAGTTTCCTTTTTTTAGGTGAGTAACTTGAGAGGGTTGCAGGGCAACAAAGCCATCCTACAAGGAACCACTAATAGCAAGTATGCAGTGAGATCCCCTCCTTGCCTTAAAGAGCATACAAACTAAAAAGAAAGAAAATGTGGACAGATATTACGTTCCCAATTTACTCAGACGCAGTGCAAACGATCACAGACTAAATAACGGAAACCAAATTCCTTAATTTAAAATTTGCAATACAAACTTCTTACTCAAGCGTACCTTTTGTACCTTGCGTACAAAAAATACATTTGCTACTTGTCTTTGGATCCACCATCCAAGAATAGCCAGAAGCCTGCAGAACAAAGCCTGCAGAGCATGCACACCAGGCATCCATCTCTCAGCGCTAACAAGAGGCAAGGAGACCATAGCCACATAGCCACCATACACAGAAACGGGGGTGGAGGGAACGACGACACATGATAACCTAACTAATCCTATCAGAAAAAGAGCTAAATTTAAAGACTAAACATGCATCTTAAAAAGCAAACCCTTGGGAACATATTTCAAAATGATAATAGGATCTTCATGCCTAAAGTCACCCTCCTGCTGTTTCTACTCTGCTTTAATTACAGTAAAATAAAAGACACTCAGAACAGTCCAGCTTTCAGTACTGATAATCCAAGTCACACAGGCAGCAATAAAGCCGGCAGCACACAGAAAAGCTCCGTGAAGAAGCCAACTTTTGAGGAAGGATGTGCAAAATGAAGATCATAGAAGTCATGCTGTAACAACAGCAGAAATCCAAAGGCATGCAAGGCAATGGAGACGACCCGCACCCACCCCGAAGGTACACACGGATCTCTGGGAGAGGGGGGGAACCAGGGACAGAGGAGTTCCTCAAGAGTGGGAAAAAGGTTTCAGATGCCCCAGAAGTATTACTAGAAACCTCGTCCTTCCTCAGATGAGGACAGAGATTTCCCACACATCACCTGGCACAACTCTAAAAGGGATTCAAGTTTTTAATGCCTTCAATTAAAAAAATGGGTTCTTTGCTGGGAGAGGGTATTTGTTGTCTTTTTTCTCAGTATTATAGGGTTTAAACCAATTTAGGGCATGATCTATTTTTACGTACCTTTGGAGAATTTCTAGTGACCCAAAGCTTTTCCTTAAGTCTCATCTATCCAGGGAAGGCATACAGTTTAGTTCTTAGGCTAAGGGACCATTACTAGCAGGAAAATCACAATATACTAAAACCCCACATACTTCTGTAGGGGTTGCTGTATCTTTGGGTAAAGTTACACCATCTATAAATAGAGCGGATCTACATCCCACAAACTACACAGTCCCAAATAAAAGTACAATATTGCCAGAATAGCTGCAACACTCCTTTAAGACTGACTTCCACATTATCTCCTTAAGTGAGTTTATAACTGGCTTCATCTTATTTCTTACTTCGTCTTTCGCTGAACTTTTTGATGAAAATCAGAACAATATAACCTAGGTTTAAGCTGAATTAAAAGTCCAGACAGAATTTTGTATAGACTTTTCTAAAATCCTGAACATGCATGTCTCACTAAACTAGCACAAACACATTTCAAGTAGGACTTCACAAAGCAATTATCCATGTTTATTTTTATGTTGGAGAACAATTATAAATGGTGAAAAGAATTTGGGATATATCTGGAATTGATGCTGCTTCTGATCTTTTCTCTTCTTGGCCTTTTTAGGAAAGGCAGCTATACATATTCAGCCCTCAACAGCACTACACTTAAGCAAATTAAGAACTATACCTCAGCCTTCATTAATGCACACCTGACTAATAAACTCCATACATTTTCAATCATTCAATATTTGGTGAAGACTTTTCCACCATTTTCCAAAGCTCAGACTCCTTTATAGAGGTCTCATGTTGGGCATCCAGAGGTACTAGTCACATTTGAAGCTTCAGGCCATGGTTAAGTAATAACATGTTTCAGTGTTAAGACCCTGACGACATGAATGACAGAAATTAAGATCTCAGGCACTTCAGGATGCCTAAGGCCTCAGCTGGCAATGACGGATGCACACACTTAATCTGAATGCACTCTAAGTGTATCTACAGACATGATTACTGAGGTCTATGCAAAATCAAGGCTTAAGAAAACAGTGTGCAGCCTCCTATTGAAGAGAGCTACATTCATTATAGTGAATAAAGATCTTTATAAATGAAAGTTTGCTTTCTGGAAATCTGCATACGCTGATGAGAAAAATAGAGTGGAGTATTTCAGTATTAGGAGACAGCTAAAATGAACACATCACATTGAACCACAGACCAAATGTACTTAGAAATTTTTAGATGTGGCAAAGCTTTTTAAAATTAAATCCCTTTTCTTAAAAACAAAAACAACTCCCCCCCCCAAAAAAAAAAAAAAAAAACAACCCTAGAGCTTCAGTGGGATACATCAGTGAGCATGACACAAGCTCTTTGGTAACTACATCAAGAATATATTGGAATTCTCAAGTGTACCTTATGAAACACTTAGAAATCTCAACTCTGTTTAAAGCATTATCAAATGCAAAAATAGAGTAAAAAGCTTTAACAAGTCCCTTCTGTTTTCCTAAACAGATTTGCATGTGCTCCACCACCCTATTCATCTTTTCAGACATGGATAATGAAAAGGATGAATCCGTAAAATTTTTCCTAATCCTAGGCAGTATATTCTGTTAATGGCTGAAATAAATTTGCGATTGTTTAGGTAAGTATTATAATTCTTCCTTTTTGTAATACACATCTAAAACAGCTTGCATGAATTGCCTCAAATTACGAGCAACGGATAAAATGTAAGTTTCATAAATTTGAAGAATCTGTAGTAGTTTAACATTCCCAACTAATCTCAGCTACAGATCAACATTTCTAAAATTCAAAACATTAACATATAACCATGAAGTAAAAGCAACTTGGTAAAAAAAGCTAATGAAACAAGTCTTTTCAGTTCTGACTCACACAGTTAAAATCATTTGTTTCTAGTAGGTGTAGAAGAAACTGACTCACTCCCACATGTGAATTATTTGCAAAAAAATGTTAGTTCAACTTCATTTGTTAAAAAAGTTCATTGCACTGAATCTGCCGACTAAACCAACATCCAAGTCATTTCCACTGATAATGCATAACTGTGCCAACCACAGAAGTTTTAAGGATGTAAATTACTTTTTTTTTCAAAATACTGTATTTTAATATTACCTATGAAGAAGCAATATGAAAATAATTTAGATTTCTAAGCAAAACAAGTCAGAAAAAACATTAGATTTATGGATGCTTATAAAACCTTACTTCTGCATTCTATCTATACCTTATCATGTACCATGAGTGAAAAACTACTAGCTGCACACATTTTTTCCTATATGTAGGCAAATTTATCAATGACTTATTTACCCCTTTCTGAGTTTTCATATGTAAACAAAATTAAAATACAAAATACAGGTCACAGCCTTTAACGTACTGCATAATTCCTCAAGCCCTCACTAAAGACAGTGGCTATTTATTAGCAACTTTATCCACAGGAGAAGAGATATCAACTTCCTTCTATGGAACAAAAGACAAGCTTCACTCAGGATGTCTGTCATTTTAACAGCACATGCCAGTGTATCTCTTATCCTCCAGACCACATTACTTTCCCACTCTCAAAACACGGCTGTGGCATTCAGTGCCAATGTTTCACAGCATAAAGTTTTACAGAAAAAGTCATTAAAAGATATTGCCTCATTCTAAAAATAACAGATTAGAACAGATGTACTGTAAAGTGTCCATCATACATACAGCACCAGACTTTGAACCTCATGCCTTCAGATCACTCACCAGCCCTGACTACAATGCTATCAAAGCTAACATGGCGGTTTGGGCTACTTAACGTGAATTAATCCTAACACATATTTTTCAAAAGAACAAAACTAGTCTACTCAAAGCAGAGAACGCAGGAAACCGGGATTCGGCAGTCAGGCTCACACTATTCTGCCAGATGACCATAAAAGACTTCATTAGCAAAGGCGATGCAAGCTACCATGCCCCATCTCTGACCACAGGAAAGCCTTCAGGGAGCAGGAAAGGGTTCCAGCTGCATCCACACTGCACTGTGCACAAAGAAACCATGGCCACCACCACCACTGGCCTTTCCAGAACCTCTGCAAGGCACCTATAGCTTCATCCTGTCCCAGTGGGCCCTCATCCACACCCTCCTGCCGCTAGCTCTAGTATAAGGGATCGTAATAGGCTTTGGTAGATAGAGGATGGAAGTAGAGGAACTCAGGCCGGAATCTGAAATTCAGTTTTCTTGTTCATCAGCTGTCTTCATTATCCAACCACACTCACTTCACACATGTGCCCAACAGGCTTATCGCTCACTGCACAGCTTTTGCCTGCACAGAAAAGGACATTATACAAGCTAGCAGAGCCTGAGGTCCCTTCCTGGCTTTCTATGTGTGTTTCTGCAAGCAGGGGAGGGGGGAGGAGTGCTAAAGGGAAAAGAGAGGAATTTAAGCCCTCAAGAGATATGTCATGTTATCAAGAGACAGTTTTTCCCCTGGTGTAACCCAAAAAGGCCAAAGAAAAGATCCTCATAAGGAACCCTCAAAGTCTGACAACTCTAAAGTCATCTCAAAAATACTCAGGGATAGTTTCTGCCTCCTATACTGCCAGCCCACTCAGCCACACATCGTGCCCCCACCTTCACCTAGCACTTTTTCCAGTACATCAGTGCCTGTGGCAGTCAGAGGACTAGGTCTACCCTGCAGCTAGTTTTCGAGATGCTCTAATGCAGGCTGGGAAGAACTTTTCGCAGGTCCACATCTACACTTCTGAGTACAACTACTTTCAGGCTGAGAGAACAGGCTCTACACTCTTCTGACAGAAAGGCCACCCTGCAAGGTCCTCCCTTCCCTCATTAGATTTTTTTTTTTTTTTATTTGAAAGGTTAAGGTGCCTCTTTAAGCAAACTGGAAAGAGAAGAAAGTAGATCTGGGAGTAGACTTTCAAAGTTCACAGAGCCGCCCCAACAGCAAGATCCAAATTTGAAGCATCAGTCCTGACAGTGACCCAAAGTTGTGAATCGCTGCACCAGCAGCAGCAGCATGACAGCAACCCTTTCCGGTGAAATTTCTGTGCATGATTTTTCCATCTATGGTCCAACCTCAAGTGTAACAGATATATACGCAAAAGTGGCAGCTGGAGTCTAGGCTTAGAGAGGTTGCTTTGAGTGCTCTGCATGCACGTTTCCCCCTCCTGCAGCCCAGACTGGGAATATATTGCTGTTACTACACCATCATCCACTGCCTATTATGCCAGGCTGTCTTCAAGGGCTCAGCAGCAGGTGCCCAGTCGGCCAACTTGTGCTAATCTTCTGCAATCTTCTTTCTTTCCCCCACAGCTTCAGCTCCCTTAAAGCTCCTCTCAGGAAAAATAAAAACAAACACCCAAGCAAAAAAACCCACCACCACCATCCAAAAGCAGAACACCAGTCTAGCTGGGTAGCAAGCTTTGCACAAACTAAGAACACAGAAGATAAGTCAGCATTCAGACAGCTCATAACACATCAGGAGAAATAGTCCATAGAAGTATCTCGCGCACCTGCTTCAAGGAAAAAAAACCCACATTTCAGATCAGTCTAAACTACTCTGACATTGGTTTTGAGGTGTTCTCACAGAGAGGACTAGCTAGTACATAGTCCAGGATTGAGACAACACTGAATGAACTATGTGGGGACATGTGCCATCTTGCCCTCTGTAGCATGCCAGCCATACAAAACAGGGTCAGAGGAAACAAAGGCTGGAGCAAGAGAGTCTATGCAGCACCAAGAGCATTTGGAATACAAATAAGGCCCATTCCTGTTAGGCTCTTCTCTGAACATGCTTGCCTACTGGCTGCAAACTGTGCCAAGTAGCTGTTCAAAAATGGAGCAGCCGGTTGCGCCAGTCCCTGCTGAGTGGAAGTAAGGGGCAGTAAGCACCAGCCACAGCCAACTAAGATAACTCCTGCAAAACAAGGTGATGTCAGACAAGCATGAATGTGATGCCAGCCAGCAAGGTGCCCTGCAAGCAGCCGTTCTAGCACAGGATTATGAAAGATTCAGATCTCTCAGTATGACAGAACAAGGGGCTCCATAAGGAGGAACACACTGTACCTGAAAGCCAAAGGATAGGTGATGCACGGACACCTAAGCTGCAGCCATACTGCTCCAGCACTCCTGTACTTCTCTCCTTGTCACATGAAACACGGGACAGCACACATTTTTTGCAGGAAGAGTCTCTTAGGAGGTCCCTCTGCAGTGCATGGACAATACCACCCTACAGCACCCAAGCACTGGCGTGCACCATAATCTAAGTCGAAAGGCCACGCAGCCTCCTCTGTGCTTGCTGAGAGCTTTAGGTAGTCTTCACTAGTGGTCTAGGTCAGCTTTACCAAGGGAAGTACCTCCATAGACTTCCAGAGCTATGCAGACTGTTTTACAGGCTTTCTAGGACCCGGGACTGTCTAGTTCCAGCATCTCCCCAGATAGCAGCCAAGTTGCTCTCGTGACAACTGGAAGGATGAGCAGAGATGGTCAAGCAATTTGGCCTCAGAGGCACAAGGGCTGTAGCAGCCCAGTCTCACTGATGACTTTCAGAGAGGAATGAGCAAGTATAACTAGAATAAACAGGACTCCTCACTGTTAGGATTCTTCACTATTTCTCACTCTAGGAGCAGCAGATGTAGCAACAGTTTAAAAGACACTAAGCACAAATTTGGAAAATTCTTTCGGAACATGTAGACATAGGTCTGCTATCTAACAGACTTGGATTCAATTCCCACTAAGAATACTGAGCATTATTTCAATATCTATTCTATAAACAATACAGTGATAACCAATTGGGCGAGACGTTATTCAACAGGAGTTATAAATAAAAATAACTAGAAGACTTTTGAACTCCTCGCAGCTCAGCTAGCTCTTCTCCAAAGACGCTTGGCATAAAGATACATGTATTACACTTCCAGTACAGGGAAAAAATATAGGCTGTTTGAAAGCTCCATTCACCATGGGAAAGCTACAATCGCCAAGGTTAAAATGGCAGATTCTTACAACATTTCTAAAGCGATGGAAGCCACAAGTTGCCTCAAGGCGAACAGCCACACCCTACGCTCTTCTATGATTAGCAAATAGGAAGAAGATTTTGAAGAAATAAGCCTGTGGCAGGACTGCAAGGAAGCAGCAGCAGGATTTATAGGACAGAGGCAACGAGATCCACCATTTGGGGCTCACCAGCCTCTGCAGGTGAAGTGCAAGGCTTCTACAGATGTTGAATGGGGAGAAGGTGGCTTAAGTCTCACAGGATAAATGTGGGACTTAAGTTTTCTGGACTCCCCACTTCCCTTCTCCCACAGTCACAAGCTCCAGAATACCAGCAGCATCATGCTGCTGTCAGAGAGCAGAGATGTCCACATCCAGCAGCTATACCACGCAACTCAGCATCTCCTCTGCACCCCAAAGCCAGGAAACAACTCTGCCTCAACTACCACGCCTGAACTCTGTTTTCTCTTGGCAATTAAAAATGCAAGCAAGTCCATTAGCCACGCTGAATCATTTTAAGGGAATTTTACGTGTGTGATACCTCACACCCAGTTTTAAATCCAAAATAGTAAAGAAATGCTTGTTATATAGTTCGGTTTAATTTAACCTTAATACCTATGCAGCTTATTTCCATTGTCAATGATAAGTCTCCATTTTGTCAAAAGGAAATTCCTTCTGTCTCCAGCTGATAAAGAAACACTGATCTTCAAAGTATATCCCAAATATTTAACTACACTCTCATGCTTTTGCAGACACATAACAGCACACAAAACTTATGTACATCAATCCAGAATATCTTCTAACAGAGAATCAGGCTGTAATTAAGACTGCACATCGTGACATGAGGAAGATTAGAGTGTTTGGCATGATATTCTCCCTATTAGCTGGAGGCAGAAACAAGTTCCTTGTCAGTGGAAACATACTGTGAGGGCATTAGGACACAGATAAAAGGTGTCTCGTTGTTGGCATTTATTTGTTTTTAACAGCTTGAAGGAAAGGGAGGAACACACAGTATCGACTGTAATTGGTTTTAAGGGTATTCCTTGTTGATGGAACACAAATATACAGCAGTCCAGATTTAGGCCATCCCCTTACCATCAAGGGCCTGGATTATAAACTTTTATCCCCACTCCGCAGCACCAGATGGTAGCTCACATACATTTCAATTATTTATTGAATAGGCACTTTGTTATACTAGGGTAATCCCACACTGCAGTAAGAACTACACACTGTTTTTATTGCGAGCTATACTTTTCATCAAGTCAGTAACCTTTTCACATTCAGTGAACGCAATAAATAGAATTAAAAGAAGCAATTTTATAAACAATTGGATAATCGGCCTCTCCATCACACAGAAAATGACAACGCAAGGATCAATCAGTAAGACACAACCACCAGCAGTGCTATAGAAAAAGCATATCATTCTTTGGCCTGCCCCAAATCCTTTCCTCAACTTCAGTGCTCAAAGTACCGTTGTAGTCTGATCTATCACATTTAACAGTTTGTAGGTGCTCACTTGTTCAAGCCATCAGCTTGAAAACAAGAATATAAAACCAGACTGCACTTTGCAGAAGACGTACAAAGCTCCCACCACAAAACAAATAATCAATGTTCCCCAGGCTGCAGCCTTGCGGGGCAGATGTGATAAAGCGGTTAATTATTCAGTTGGCAATCGCATTACTGACGTCAATAGAAGAGTCCAGGAAGTGAATCCTCTTAGTTTGTTAGTGTATGACAAAGAGTGGTGGTCCCCACAGAAATTAAGGAAAACCAGCTGTCCCTACATGTTAGTGCTCTGGTCTGTAGTGCTAAAGACACACATTTGCATTTACTGAAGTAAATCAGCCCCTCCCTCTCCCTTAGGAAATCCTTTGTTTTGTTTCTTTTTTTTTTTTTTTTTTTTTTAAGAGGGCTCTTTAAAAGCCTAATTAACTGTACATGCATGGAACAGCTGATAAACGGGACAATATACTCGTGAGCAATGATCCCTCCTCCCTCCCCTCCAATTCTTATTCCATGGAGAAGTTAAGTCACCTCCGTCGTACATTATTATTCATAACTTACTCAGCTGAATAAACCAGTCAGCCACCATGGCCATTTTAACATAATTTCATTTAAGCATGCAGCAGGGAAGGATCTCTACTATCCACATACCTGTAGTCAATAGTCTTAGCTAAACAACACTGGACAGAAAACTTTTATCCTAGGCGTTATCACAAGTATCCACGTTTTCTTTTGTCAGCACGCTCCGGATTATTGGAGGTTCTCATTATCAGGCTGCTTAACAGTAGGAAACCATTAAACAAAGCTGTTATAAAGGCTGCCTAGAATTGCTCTGTCCTTCGGGGGCATGCCCAAATTAAAAAGACTGCATGATGAACGGTAACTGTTGTTCCTTCAAGACACACACGCACACACACACGCCCTCTCTAGCAGCGACGAATCCGGCACAAGAGCCGCGTTTCAAAGCCTGAGCCTGCTGCTCTCCCCCTCCCCCAGGTAGGAAACCCTCCGAGGAGCACGGGATTAGCCTGACATTTCGGGTTAAGCCGAGCAGGGTTGCAGGCCAAGGACACTCCGGTGCTGTTCCTGCTGCCGGCTGCCAAGCGGTTCGCTTGGGACCGAGCGGAGCTGGGAGGAGACCTGCGAGGGGTCAAGGCCCGGCTGGCGGCGGGGGTGTTCCCCAGGGAGGCTCCGCATCCAGGGGCGGCGTCTCCCCACCCCGGCCCGGCCCGGCTGCAGACGGGAGCGGCGGCGGGGAGCGAACTCCCGGGGCCGGGCCGGGCCGGACCGCTCTCCCGGGCCAGCTCGCCGCCCCTCGCCCGGGGATCAAGCCGGCGGGGATCCCACCACCCCCCTCCGACACACCCCCCCGCTATCCGGGTCCCGTCCCTCCCCCTCACGGCCCCGGCCCGGCAACGTCGTCCCCCGTCCGTCCCGTCCCCCCCCCATCCCCGCGGCTCGCCCCCGTCCTCACCCCACTCGAGGAAGTCGGAGACGTATCGGTCGCGGCGGAGCGGCGAGTCGCGGCTGCACTCGGCGTAGACGCCGACCAGGAGGTCGAGCAGGGTCTCCACGCTCAGCACGCTGTCGTGCCGCTGCGGCCCGTCCAGCACCAGCTGCTCCAGCCGCTTCAGCCGCACCTTGGCCGACATGGTGCCGCGGCGGCGGGCGCAGGGCAGGGCCGGGCAGGGCCGAGCCGGGCCGAGCCGCTCGGGCGGCGGCGAAGCCGGCGGACGGCGGCGCGCAAAGGCCCGGGGCGCCGCGCTCAGCCGCGCCGCACCGCCCGCGCCCCGCGCCGCCTCCCGCCCCTCACGGCCGCGCCGGGGCCGAGCGGCTCCTTCCACGGGCTCCGCCTCAGGCCCGGACGGTCCATGGGCCGCACCCGGCCACCCCCCCTCCCCGCTCCGGCCTCTCCCCGGCGGCGGGGAAGGGCTGCTCCCGCTCCTCCTCCTCCTCCTCCTCCCCCGGCAGCGGCGGCCCCGGCGAGCGCAGCCCGGCGCGTCCCACGGAGCAGCCCCGGCGGCGCCCGGCCACGCCCACCACGCAGCGTCCGCGCGCTCCGACGTGGGCAGCGCCGCGCGAAGCCGCGCAGGAAGATTGGGACGAGCGCCGCGCCGTAGCGGCGGCGGGCGGGGGGGGGGACGGGGATGGGGCCGGGCCTGCCCGCTCCGTGCAGCGCCTCGGCAGATTCGCCGCGGAGGGCGTGAGGGGCGGAGGCAGCGCGGGCTGCGCGTTCCCATCCGCACTTTCGTCCCCCAGCCTCTGCCACCCCGACAGAGTTTCGGGGGCGAGGTCTCCTCCCCGCCCGCCCGGCCGGGACCGCGGCGCTCTGGAGGCCGGGTAGCCTGCCCCGAGCCACCCCGGCCCGTAGCAGGCTGTGCCGGGCCGTGGCTCCCCTCGAAGGACAGGGGTGACCCCGGGGACCGCCATCCCCCCAGGCCTTTGCGGGCTGCTGCCTGCCCAGCGCCGATGTCGGGCTCGGGAGGCTTCTCCGGCCGCGGCTGGAGCAGGGCCTCCCCTTGCCCTGCCTCGGCCGCAGTTCCCTGCTCTCTGGCCAGGCTTGCCTCGGTGGAGCCCCTGGCAACAGGCGCGGGGCTGGCAGGGTAGGCAAGGCCCCACAGCAGGACATGGCATCTGGAAGCTGTGGGTTTCTGCGCTTTTCAAAACCTACCTGGTGATGGGGCTTTATTTCAAAGCAGCGGCAGCAGCAGCTAGCCTGGGCAAAGAGAGCCCTGTGCGTTAACAGCTGCTGTTCACGCTCCCTTGAAGGAGAAGGGAACTGGGTGTAAGGCACTCAAAACTTTCTGCTGTGCTTTTTTATTCTTATTTTTGCATTACAACTTAGTCTGAGAACTGTTCTCTCCGGAGGCTGCAGCACCTTAAGGCAAGATGCTGAGTAGCTTGAGATGGGAGTTTACGTCTCTAGGAATGCAGCCAGTCAGGTCCTGATGCAAAGCTGAACTGGGAAAGATGCCTTTTCCTTGCTAGTCTCCCCTGGAGAGTACATAGAACGCTGTGTGCTGAAAATCATCACACCGGAAAGAGAGCCAGCTGGGTGCTGGTTCTGTAGAGCTGGGAAAACCCCTGCCCCCAGGAGCTGGAGCTAGACAGGGGTTTGCACCATGGTAGCTGCAGTTGCCAGGGGTCCTCCACAGTCAGACATGACATGTCAGTCGTCATTGAAAGACCTGAATGTCCTCAACCATCACCTTCAGGGCCAGTGGCTATGCCAAACCCGACCAGTGCTGCATACAGGGAGCTGCCCTTTTCAAAAGGGCAAGAGCATAACCAGACAGAGCTAGATGGAGTATTGCGTAGCAGAAAGTATTGCTCCCAACGTGACAGAGAGGTGCAGCAAATGATTACAGAAATACTTGTTTCTGGGAGCCCTTGCCCCTCAAGCATGTCTGATAGGTATCTCTTTGACACCAAATACCTGTTATATATGAGAGCTCTTCAGGTCGTAATAATACTGTGCTGTGCATTTGGACCTGCTACCTGGATCAAGAGGTACGGCTGTGTTGGGACCTGTTAATTCTAAAAAGTGCAATTCAATAGAAGATCCCATGAATCATACTTTTATACCGAGAACCTATAATTTCAAAACAAAGAAAACCCACAGTGGACTAAAATAGTTTTGTTTTGTTTTCTTTTTCCTAAATTACTTCTATCTCTTTGTACTTCCTTCTGCAAACATCCACTTGAAAAAAAATATTTCACAGTGTATCTTGAAGTTTTCATTGTTTCTCTGTGTTCCTCCCTGGTTACAGTTGTTTCATCTGACCTCAAACTGTTTAATATCACAGATACATTCATTTGCAGGATCCTTAGCATTTTGACAATCCCAATTGTTTTTCTGGTGCTGTTGCTTTATTTTAAAGGAGAGTTTAACATTTTCCGCTTATTACCACTTCGGAGACTCATTTTGGGGCAGTTGACCAGAGTAATGGCTAGGGAGAACAGAGCTTTAAAGATCCTGTTACAATATCTATCTTTCCCCTTCTTATCTGTTCCTGCAGATGGTGATTATCACCACCTCCTTCAGCAAGGAAGAGATTATAAAGGAAACTGCAGCTGGATGAAGAAATAGCCATTTTCTGTCTACCAGTCGCTCTAATGTTTCCAGTTTCCTCAGTCTGTTTTACATTAGTAGAATACAGAGCAATTCCTGACTTACACCAGTCACAGGGAAGAATCAGGTCCTGTGCTGGGAAAACGACAGATGGGTGACAGATGATATTGAAGCCTGCTTTAACAACTATGGAAGGTTTAGTATATCGGACCAGCACATGCAGGATTATTTATGAGCAATACTGTAGGTATTCCAGAATTAGTTCAAAGATTTCAAAAACTCTTGCAAAGAGTTAAAAGGCTTGTGTATTGTGAATAATGCTGGGTTTTCACAGCAACATTTTCAGTTACAAAAAACGTACCTAGCTGAAAAGTGACATTTGGTATACATACTAAAAAATGTATGTAAGCTTGAAAATGTAGCTGAAGGTATTCTGCCTCTGTTACTCATCTGTGCCAATTCCATATACTAACAATAAATGTGGTCTGGCTAAAATGAATTAAATGATCCATCTTAACAGTTCCCTTTTCCTGTGGCATATTTCAGTGGAAAAATACAGCCCCTTTTTCTGGGACTGATCTGATTTTAAAAATCCTCTCTTTTTTGTGAGAAAAAAAAAGTAAGTGAAAGGTTCTCACTTATATATTTTCTGGAATCATTGTAGAGCCACAGAACTGAAGGCACAAAGTCCATATGGCTACTGGAAAGTTTTTTCAGATCGAATCAACTTAGGTCTCCTTTTTTTTTTTTTTTTTTGTTTTTGTTTTTGGCTGTACTCCAAGTAACTTAGTAACTAGTAGAGGGAGAAATTCTGTTACAGAATTTTGATGGCAACAGGAAATAGCTGTGTCACCACTTTATGACTTTAGGAAAATCCACCCACAGATCATTTTGGAATTGAGAAGAATGAAGAAATATGAAGAGAATGGACAGAAATTGCAAACATAGCTCATTGACAATGAAGACCCCCATGCTAAAAAAAAAAAAGCGAAGATGTGGCAAATATTTACTTTGTCACATTCAGACAGATAATTCTAGAAAAAGAGAAAAAAACATCAAGTTTCAATCTTTTATTTGCTTTTTGGTTTAATCGTTTTTACATTAATAAGCAAGGGGAGACGCTGAACAGCTAGAAAACCTAGCTAGAAGACCTAAATATATTCTACTCATTAAGGAAATGAGCTGAAATTTCTAACTGAGAGAGGAGCTGACTAATGTGCAGCAAGGGAGGAGTTTTCTAAGTATTCAGAATGCAAAATATAATTAAATTGAAATCAGAGAAAGCTCATAGTAATGAGTTCCAAAGGTAGAATATAAGAAAGAGTTAAACATGCTTAAAAGCAACATGACTGGTTTATATCTTGTTGTTATCATAGACTTTCCTTCCTGGAATTATTTTTTAGGAAACTGTCACCTTTCCAGCTCTGTTTGTATTTGGCAATATTCTAAAAAATTCCTTCTTGCCAAAAGCAGTGTAAATCTACAGCTGTCATCCATACTGGGAGCCAAAAATAGTCTATCAGTGGGGGCTGTCTTTGATGACCTTGCATCATGTAAGTTTGAGCATTGAGCTAATGTACTCAGTATTAAAAACAACAGCAGCTAAGTCACCATTGGTGTGATGTTAGCCATGGTGGGAAGTACACGGAAAATTTCTCAAAGAAGAGAAGGTCTCTTCTCTTTTGGTGATGAATGCTAGAACTCTGCTTCAGCTTCCAGGGAGCTCTGTCTGCCTCAGCTCACTGGTAATGCACTAGCTGAGCAAGAAAGTTTCACAAATGCTCTTGTCTTTGCACATGATGATGAGTGAAGTGGGAGGAAAGAAAGGGCAGTTGTTCACAGAGAAATGCTGGGAAGGGCTAAGAGTCTAGTCATTTCCAATTTTCATTTTCCAAATGCTTTCTCATAATAATAATAAAAAAAAAAGAGCAGCAAAGCCATTTGGCAGGCTACCTTCTGTTAAGTGCATTCTGCCATTAAGTGCATTTGTTGACAGTTCTTCTGTTTTGCTTTTGTACGTATCTAGATTTTGGTGATGATATAACCCAACATTTTGAACTGAAGGTGAGGCAAACTGGGATATGAAAAGATTTTGCACTTGGTGCATGCTTTCTTAAAGAGAAAAAAACCTAAAGAAGCAAAAAATCTTTAGGTGTATTAGTAGAGACGTTTAGGGATATTATCACTTCTGACTCATTTGTTTTGCGG
The DNA here is from genome assembly GCF_964188355.1 of Buteo buteo. Lineage (NCBI taxonomy): Eukaryota > Metazoa > Chordata > Aves > Accipitriformes > Accipitridae > Buteo > Buteo buteo. The sequence goes on along the minus strand of NC_134176.1, from coordinate 12,402,408 downwards.
GATTTAGCAAGTGGAGTGCCATCATAGGGGAAGAAACCATGCTAATCCCTCACTTCTTCCAGACTAGATGCAGCAGGTTCCCAAACACATTGGGTTTTACTTCAGTACTTTTTCTTACTCCTATAGTTTTCTTACTCAATAATTTATGCCTATTTAAAGTTCACCTGAAAGAAGGGAACTTGCCTCCCTGCTGCTGTTTCAGGAAACCGTCAGTCTTATTGATCAGTATGTTTCCTGATTACAGGCAGTTTAACACAAGGAGCCTGAAATGGATCACATCAAATTAACGGGCTTCCCATTCCATTCACACTTTGAGAGCAGCATTAGCTGAAGTGGGCAGCTGCTTCCATCAAAATCATTACGAGGCCACTTGTTCTTTTTTTTTGCAGAATTTGTCTGAAAAATGACTTAAGTGTAGGAAACTAGGGGTTTAGATGAGGTCATTGTCATGGACATCTGGAACAGAATGTCATCACCACATTTAGGCAACACAAGAGCTCATTTTTATTTCAGTTCTGATTTCAAGTCCACAATATCCTAACGAAAGCATTGGCTCAATGATCCAGTCTGTTCAGGCACATGGCAGTGTTGAAAGAGTGACAAAACAAAACATACCTCCCCGCCTTAGGCTCATGGTACTTCAGGGATCTTAAAGGAGATGGAAGCAGTGGTACAGAGTTGATATTACAGAACCCAAATACTCTTCTAAAATTATGGCATCTTGCAAGTAGCAGTACCACGTCTTGCTCTCTGTGCAGCTGCCATTTTGTCATTTAATAGTGTTGTGTTACTGCAACTTCACATCTGCCAGACTCAGTCAGATCAATCTTTGTACAAAGTGTGAAAAGCATCATGTTGCTAGAGGCAATTTTTTTTCGCTTGAGTTGATGCTAGACTAAGATTATCCGATTTTGTTTTGTGGGCTTTTTTATTTTTTGCTACATACTCTGGCACTCTGGTTCAGCCAAGCTGACAGTAGTACTGTTCGTTGCAGAGAATAAGACGAGTTTTAGGTGATACGTGCAAAAAATAGATAGGAAATGTGTTCCTTTTTCTTAGCTAATCTGTAGGATTAGTTCTCTTGGGTTGCTGAGAGTAGCAGTGTTATTCATATTATATTTTATATTAATCCTGTGTTTTATTAATTTTTTTATGTCTTGAGAGGAATGACTGGAGCTGAAAAATAAAACTTCTCCAGTCTTCTCTCTTGAACCTTTAAAAATCTGTCACTGACTTTAATAGGAGTGTTCCCATGGAGATAAGCACAACTAAGTCTACCTACAAGGAAAAGAAATAATCTGCTTTGAATGAAATATTTTTGCATTTTAAGTGATGTTACCTTAATATACACTTCTTTCTTCTATGACAAAGTGCTCTTTGATTTTCAGAAACTGTATAATCAAAATAAAAAGCAAGTTCTATTGTATTCTCTTCCCTGGTTCCCTCTCCACAATGGACAATCCATAGATAATAATTGTGTGGCAATGAGAAGTTGAAATCAGAAAATATTCCAATCTATTTCTAAGATACATTCAGGAAAAATACAGCTGTACACTGGCCTAAAAGCAGCAGGAAATATTGTGCAGAAAAGAATTTTACTTCTTCAGTAATGACGACCTGGCAAACCATTCTCAGCTGATGGTTCTTTATTATAAATTTCCAAGCACTGTTCAGAAAGGCAGAGGTGAGACCAGAATGGCTTCAATTTATTCACAGTATCCTGGGACAGTGAAAAAATAACTGTACCAACTTCAGCATCAAATATCCTGACAGGCTGCTCCTGATAATTCTCACTTTTCTGTTCAACAGAACCTCTTCCAAAAACAGTGATTTTTCTGACAATGTGCAAAAAAGACATTTTGCTCCTATTCATTTGCTCTGAGCAAAGATTGTACCCAAGCTTCAGGTTGATCTTGGCTGCACCATTACACATCCAGAGGCACTCAGTCTGGATTTATACAAATGCTACTATCTTTGGCTTCCGCCTTACCCCATCTCAGCAGAGCTGCGCAGAAGCACTCCATCTTACATGTTATGCCAGCAATTACCAAGATTTGTAACAACATTGACAGCAATTCAGAAGAGACCTGAACTTCACAGCACTGGAGGCAAGTGTGAATGCTACCCCTGTCTGACTCCCCTTCTCCCAGCCACTGCCAGTCCCCCACCCCATGGGAAATTCTTGATCCCCCCCTTTCCACCTTCCTGCTGGGGGCTGGCTCCCTGTCATCCCTCATGTTGACCCCCTTCTCTTCGGGACTAGCGATGAGCTACTCATTGTCCGGTAGCAGATGCTGCAGGAGTGGGTGGTGGCACCCAGCTGGACTCTTCGGAGGTCTGGGGAGATCATGCAGTCTGCAGGAATCAAGGGGAAGGGCAGACAAAAAGCCAGGGAGGACCCTGAAGAGCTGGATATGTACCTGCTGATTTGGGGTTGGGGGCTGAATGGCGATGCTCCTGGAAGGGCATTCACCTGCTCTTGGAAGGAGTAGCAGCAAGCCTCACTCTTCCACCTTCAGTGAAGAAGGAAAGGACAACTGCTGGCCCTGCACAGGTCTCCAGCTGGCTCCATAGTTGCCAGCCCTCAACCACTCCTGGCAATAAAAAGTTATCTGCAGTCCCCACTCTTTTATCTTCTTTTCTTTTTAGCTCTGTATAGTTGTCTCCATACAATGTTGAAATGATCCACACATTTCAGAACAACTTGAAGTGTTTAAAATCGAATCTGTGGTGAACTGCTTCAGTTGGGATTTCAACTTTGCAGACACGATGAACCACAACGTTACAGGTGTGGGTGCAATTCCTACTAACATGGGGGGTAGAGACTGCATCTGCTAGTGCGTGAGGCAGTGTCAAACATACACTTTATGGCATCACACATGTTTTATCAAAGCCCTGTTTTCAGTGACAAAAGACCAGGCAGTAATTACCACATGGTGCCAAGAGGCCGTAGACCCAGGCGAGGAGGTCCTCCAACCAGCAGGCACCAAGGGAGGAGCAGCAAGGAGGGATTCCCCAAGTAGGCTTGGGTTCAGAGAGCTGCTTCCCTGCCGTGAGATATAAGGGCAGATGGATGGTGTAAGAGGAAGCAGCTGCTGTGATTATGACCTGTTGTTCTGAGTCTGTTAGCTGTGATGGGGAAATGGGGACTTTTCTGAGTGCAGAAATGAAGACTCTACAGTCGCCATTGCCACAGGCTGTGTGCTGAGGCTGGACAACCCAGAATAGCGTGAAGGTGTGATTGTTCTTTCTGAGAGGATCACCTCGAATACTGTGTGTAGTTCTAGGCCCTGCAATTTAAGAAGGATGTTAAGGTCCTTGAACGCATCCAGAGGAGGGCAACAAAGCTGGTGAAAGGGCTGGAAGGAATGCCATATGAGGAGCGGCTAAGGACTTTGGGCTTGTCTCATTTGGAGAAAAGGAGGCTGAGGGGCAACCTTATTGTATTCTACAGCTTCCTGAGGTGGGGAAGTGGAGAGGGAGGTGCTGATCTCTTCTCCCTGGTATCCAGTGAAGGGATGCATGAGAATGTCTCAAAGCTGTGCCAGGAAAGTTTAGGCTGGAGATTAGGAAGCATTTCTTTACCAAGTGGGTGGTCAAACACTGGAACAGGCTTCCTAGAGAGGTGGTCCATGCCCCAAGCCTGTCAGTCTTTAAGCAGCATTTGGACAATGCCCTTAAAATGCCTTAACTTGGTCAGCCCTTAAGTGGTCAGGCAGTTGGACTAGCTGATTGTTGTAGGTCCCTTTCAAATGAAATATTCTATTCTGTTCTGTTCTATTCTATTCTAAATGGATACTGCTTCTGTTCCTGACATTAAGCAGGAGGGGGGTAGATCCTCAGCTAAAGTAAGTTGTCATGATTTCATTGAAGTCAATAGCAAATTGCAGAGACTCACTGTCAATAACTGAACTCCCCAGGGCTGATCTTCAGCTGGTAGAAATGGTCATAACTTCATTGAAATCCACTGATGTCCAGCTGACCCTGAGGTTTTGCTATTGATTATGCTGGGAGTAGGTCAAGACCTAAATTTAATTTTGTGATGGTCTGGGAACAGGATACATTATTTCAAAGCATCCATCATTACTGCAATTAATTGGTGCCTGTCCTGGGTAAGGCTGTGTCTTTCAGTCATTGAAATGCTGCTTGCCAATCTATGATTTGCCCTGCAGATGTGAAAATCTGCACTGACATAATATATGTAAAGCAGAAGGGGTTTGACTATTTCAGGTTTCATTTAGGTGTGTAGCCTATGGTTGCCTCAGGTAACACCGAGGTACTACTTAATCATGATAACATGATTAGGATGCAAATCCACATGCCTAATTTAAATACATTTGTTCTCTGAACCATCCAGCTGGGTGTAGTTTCTAAGAGTAAATGCAAAGTACTCACAGCAGGCTTCAGCTCAAGCAGAATCTCAGGGACAGCTTCCAAATGTAATCACTCATTGTCATAGTAGAAAGTTGAGGTCACCTTTTTAAAAGTGCTGGGAGTCCAGGTGTTACACATGATCCTCACTGCTTGTATTACAGAATCACAGAATGGTTGGGGTTGGAAGGGGCCTCTGTAGGTCATCTGGTCCAACCCCCCTGCTCAAGCAGGGTCACCTAGAGCCAGTTGCCCGGGACCATGGGCAGTATCTCCAGGGATGAGAGAATCATAGAATGGTTTGTGTTGGAAGGGACCTTAAAGATCATCTAGTTCCAAGCCCTCTGCCATGGGCAGGGACACCTTCCACTAGACCAGGTTACTCAAAGCTCGCAATATTTCCAGGGATGGAGACTCCACAACCTCCCTGGGTAACCTGTACCAGTGCTTGGTCACCCTCACAGAGAAAAAGTGTTTCTTGATGTTCAGATGGAAACTCCCAGGTTTCAGTTTGTGCCCACTGCCTCTTCTCCTGTCACTGGGCACCACTGAAAAGAGCCTGGTTCCGTCCTCTTTGCACTCCCCCTTCAGGTACTTATGTATGTTGATAAGATCCCCCCAGAGCCTTCTCTTCTCCAGGCTGAACAGTCCCAGCTCCCTGAGCCTTTCCTCATAAGAGAGATGCTCTAGTCCCTTAATTATCTTAGTGGCCCCTCACTGGTCTCTCTCCACTATGTCCATGTCTGCCTTGTACTGGGGAGCCCAGAACTGGACACAGTGCTCCAGATATGGCCTCACCTGTGTTGAGTAGAGGGGAAGGATCACTCTCAACCTCCTGGCAACATTCCTCCTACCGCAGCCCAGGGTACCTTTGGCCTTCTTTGTCACAAGGACGCATTGCTGGCTCATCTAACTGCCATCTTTTCTGGGGAAAACAGGCTTTGTGCAGGAGTAGAGAGGGTATCACCCCTCAAGCCAAGCCTCACAGAGAACCTCCTGTGACACTGCTCAGTAGGGCTGATACAGTCTCTCCTCTGAACATAACAAAGACTGCTCTAAGCTAACAAATGGACCTACCTTGTCAGGTCCTCACTAGTCATGTCCACGCATCTATCTTGCCCCGAAACTATCTGGTGTGTTACTACTGAGAAAGCCTCCTTGAGGAGCAGCCACCACTGAACAGGCTGATGTGCAGATCCCACTGTGGGATCCTGCTGGACCCCTAGCAAAGCACGAGGATGTCCTTGGCTGGTGGCACACACAGTAACATGGGGCAGCAACCCAAGGTTTGAGCCATGCTGAGCCCTGGGTGGAAACCTACCCCAGGATTTTGACCCTGATGTCATGTAGGCAGACTCATGTATCTAAAGTGCCTTGTAGCAGCCTCCGACTTGCCGAGATGCAGCCTGGTCAGCTTGGCCATTGCCCCTCTAGCTTTACTGGTGTTGCTGTGAGTAGCTGTCCTGCCTGTGTGGGACAGGCCGTGACATTAGCAGTGGATTTGGCAGTGTTAGGTTTACAGTTGGACTCGATCTTAAAGGTCTTTTCCAACCTAAATCATTCTATGATTCTGTGATTCTAATGCAGTTGGCATGCAGTCTCCGGTCCTGTTCTGCCTGCACCTCCTCCTGCATTTCCCCTTGAGAATAACTCCTGAGGCTCCCGTGAAGGTTTGCTTCATTTTCACTACCTTGAGGCAGGGCTATGGGCCTCATTCATCACAAAGTATGAGCTCTAATGGTGTTTTAATGGCCCTTTCTAGTTAGCATATGACCATGCAGAAGGGCTTTTGTATTCCCATGGGCACACAGCTAAACCTATAGTAGTTTTGCTTGCAGACTCCTTCCCCCATCATGCTGAAGGAAAGTGGTGAGATTAAGAAGCCTGGTCCTTTAGACTGTAGGCTGGACATATGCTTAATATCTCTTTCCTATAAAAGCCCTGATTTGCAAGAAACTCAAATACACTTTGGGAAAGCACCATCTATAATATGTGCAAATGACTTACGATGGAAAAGGACTAGAAACTTGGAACATGGAATGTTTTGATCTTATGCAGTTCAGGCCACCTCCAAAATACGGCATTGCAACCAGAGGAGTGTCACAGCCATGCAAAAGTTGAGAGAGCTGGAAGACTGTCTTTTAAAAATGAGCAAACCCACTGTTTTGTAGCAGAAGCAAGCCAGCTAGATATGCAGTGTAAGCATGTATTATGATGAGCCTCGGTTATTAGCAGTCACCGGTTTGGAAGCCGTCAGTGAATAAATTTGCTGTTTCAGGATAAAAAAGAGAGCATGGTATCTGCTTCGTCAGTAGTCACTGCAGAAGTGAATGATGAAATAATAGGAACAGTCCATGAAGGACTGGACTGAGGCATGCTGGTTTTCTCAAGTTTGACATAAGAAATGGGCAAGAGAACTACAGTGCTAAAACAGAGGAGGAAACCAATCACATGGTAAAACCGTCCTTGGGCTATGAATAGTTATAAGGGAAGGAGATCAGCTAACTGTGCCACATTTAAAGATACGGCTGTGCAGAACTCCGGAGATCAGGTCACTGTTAATCATGTCAATCAGTTAGTCAGTATTGATCCAGGATGGAGAGGGCACATGAGCAGCTGAACTAAGGAACCTTTTTCCAGTGGATCTGTGCCCTGTGCACTAACGCTCATTCCTCCACTCGTCCTCTGTATCATTTCGACAGCAGCATCCTCAGATCTGCTCTGCATCCAGCTCTCCAGTCCCGTTCCCACCTTTCCCGCTCATGCTTCCCGTGTCCCTGTCCTCCAGCCCTGCAGCGTGCCAAAGTGTTTACAACTTCCTTCTGGCTAATCACAATATTTCCAGTTCCCCTCTTGTTTCCCACCCACCTCTTGTGGGCTCTCAACCAAGTGCCGCGAGCATCCTGGCTGTGTTTGTTGCCAGACCTGGTAGGTAAGGGCTGGAGGCAGTCTTGCCTTTCTCTCTGGGAGGGTACAAATGCAGCATCTCTCTCTATTAAATCATCCATTTGCACAGAACTTGCAAGAAGACAGCGTCATTGCTATTTCTGTGCTTTTGCCAAATTTGGTAGAAATCAGATTCAGTAGTTACTGGTGCAGGGAGAACACCAGACACATAACCAGAAGACAGGCTGCTAAGTAAATCAGAAACGACCAGAACACCAGACGCCTGAGGAGCTCTGACTGTGACTTGTAAGAATGCCGATAGCAGAAATACCTGCATGATGAAGCAGCAGACGAAGAACAGCCATAGAAATACCCCGGAGGCTTTGAGGAACCCAAATCTAGATAGGGACGTCACAGAAATGTTAAGAGTTTGAGGTTTTGACTGAGTGTTGTATGAGAGTTATGAAAGATGTTGGTATCTACAAGATAACACGAGGAAGATGACACAAAGGCAGCTGAGGATGAACATGCAGCGTGATGGACTGTTTGCATTCATAATCCAACTCAGTCTCTTGCAGAGGGTTATGATATTGCTGAAAGTGGATACAAAAAGCTGATAGGATGAAGCAAAAGATGTTTTTGTGGCTTGCCGGACACGATGGGGCAGAGTGGAAGTCCTAACAGCATGTGAGCATTTTACAAAAGTGGCAGTGAAGGGAAGATAGCAAGTGGGAGTGAGTCCAATAAAGAACAAAAATGGGAGCTTTTAGTTCTAAAGAATTCAATTGCAGAAAGGCAGAGGAACACTTTAATGAGCTCCTTAACAGAGAGGTGGGCAAAGGTGAAGAGTAAGTGGCCGTTTTCCAGACAGCTGAGCTGTTCGCAGCAGAAATTTTGAAAAAAAGATGCAAAAGATGCTTGGGAAGCTCAGGACCAACAAGGCATCAGGGCACAGAGTGTTCCTGCTGAATTACTAAAAAATGGGTGGTGGAGATAAGATGAAAGCCATTACAAGCTATTTTTATTGGCTTGGAGGTTTGAAACAATAATGGAAGGGTTGACCGTGACCTAAATTGCATGCCCAGTTTCGAGAAAGGAGGAAAATGAGAGTGTGAGAATGTCAGAAAATGCTCTTTAAGGCTTGTAAAATGGAACTGTGACACCTGGGAGAGGCAGACCCCTTGCTGCAGGGAGCTAGTCTGGCTTTCCCAAACACAGGACTCAAGACAGTCCGAGATGGTTTTGCTGCTGACAGCTCTGGAGGCCTTTCAGCCCGTGCCCTGATCCGAATAAGCAGCTCTGTGGGTTCAGGCACAGCAGACCCAGGGACAACAAGCCCCACACGCTCCGCGCAACTGCTGGGGCTGCGTTTTTAATGTAACTCCTTGTGTCTGTTTCTGGATGGCCTCTGAGTTTCTTCTCTGTCTCTCAACCCTTGTCACTCAGCTCCATACACTACCCAGACAAAACCATGCTATCCAGAACAGTGGAATTCCTGAGCAGCCTCCCCTATATGAAACATATGTTTACTGAGTCTTAAAGATCCCTTAAATGGAAGAGCAGCACAGAAACCTACCATAGCTCTAGCTCATGAGATTTAGCCCAATCCTAAACCAGCATTTATGGAACTACTGCTTTTGTTTTGTGCTGTAATCTCAGCAAAATGCACCTACCACAGGCCATATGGTGCAGATTCGGCATTCAGTACCACCAGTGATGGTGTTATTCCTCCCAGTTTTATTGCAGCTACATACAATGCTGACGAGCTCGAAACTTTTCTGAATAGGACTCCGGAATACTTGGCAGTGTATTGCATGACAGTGCTATTTGCAGCTTGGCACTTCTCCCTGATTTATTGTTTCACATTAGTCATCAACATTAAAGCCCATCTCTCCTTTATTGGCTTCAGGTCAGAGACTGATGCCCTGATTCACTTTGAGAAGCACCCAACTTTACAAATATTCCCACTGACGTTCAAGGATCTCCGGTTCAGTTTGCAGAGCAGGTGGTTATGAAACTGTCATTTGCTTGTACATGAAATATAACCGTGTAAAAAAATTCCAGTATGTAATCTTCACAGTCACCTTTCAGAGTAGAGCTGTATTGCACACAGACCAGCTCCCTTCCTGCTTATTAAATTCGACTGTTGTCTTAACCTGCAAATTTTGGTAACTAATATTTCATATCCCAACCTAGTCATTTAAAAATACAAGGCATTACAGATGATTAAAATCTTAAAATCAAACGCTTGCTGGTTTGCTTATGTCCTAGCCTTCCCTCATAAGCTGTTTTTAAGCCAGTTGTCTATCTAACTAGATGCTTTACTGCATTATCATACCACAGCCAATACTTAATTAATCTTTAACTTTTCTCTTTATGAAGTGCTTTTTAAAAATCTTGGCACAAAATATCCTCTCTATTTTCTTTTACTATCATCCCATTAACAGCTTTGAAACATTGCAATGAATTAGTTATGCAAGACTTCTCATCATTTCACATCGCCTGTCTCATCATTGTAAATAAGGCACTGAAGCGCTGATTTACCAAGACCTGTCTCAAATAGATTACTGCATCCTTCAGAAATAACAGTATTTTCTTCCTAATACATGTTTGTGTTGGGTTCCCCCCCCCCCCCATATTTGACTGCATTTTTCTTTTGGGAATATTGCCTCACTCTGATAGGATCGGTTCAAGTATTTTTGAACTCTGCAAATTCTATGATGACTCGCCTTTAATTGCTTCTGATGTCTTTCACCTTTTTGCTGGGCTGGCTGGCAAGTTCAACCAGCTCTACGTTCCCAAGGTAGAGAAAAACCCAACAGATTTCTGCAGCTTCTGTAATCATTCCCCTCAGCAGAGTTGCTGAAAGGCTGAGGAACACCAGCCTTTGCCCTGGCAGCATATCACTGCTTAAGCATGCTTTATAGGTACTTCAACTGCTAGGACATATGGTGCAAAATATGTGCCGGCAAATCATTTCCAACTGTCATGGTCTTTAAGGCCCCGAGATACCTCGTTCGGCAGCCTAGGCTGCGGCAAGCACATTGCTATGTCCTGTGGCATCCTCCTTTTCCCTGACTTATATCCACTTGAGCAGAAGGAAAACAGTAGCAGCAGATTGATTGCAATATAGTTACTGCTTTTCAACACAGAAGGTTTTATTTTAAAATCACATTTGCCCTTTATCTTGTATCTTGCTTGTACCTGTCATGTCGATAGTTACCAGGTAGGGAAAGGAAAGAAATGCAACCCCAGATAACCCAGCAAATAAACATGTGATGGGCTAATTTTTACTGAAGAAGTTTTTCCACTTTGCAATGATTCAGCAGCAGCTGCCATAAAATCTTTGATTTTTTTTTTTTTTTTTGTGATAGTGGAATAAATACAGTATTATTAATGCTCAGAAAAAACCCCATACCAAAACCCAGAGATTTTTTTCAGCTTGCTAATAAACCTGGCAGTTTACTGTTCCAACAAAAGCAATATATCTAGGAAAGCAGCAAGTACAATTAATTCACACTTGATGCAAGTGTCCAAAGATGCAGAGTGATCTAAGCTGCAAGGCGAAAGCAACTTAATTCTTGCTTTTAGGACACTACAAAGTGAACAAAGTGCCCTGAAATGGCTTTTACACGCAGGACGCAGCCAGGCCTGCCCAGCAGCCGCCCGTGGCACTTGGCAGGCGTGCAGGGCACACGGGCTCATCCTTCGCTTCGGTGTGAGCACTCCCACTTCGTTCACTCAAAGCTGGCCGCGCTCCATCGTAGCCGGTAAACCGGCAATCCCCTTCTCTCCAGGATGCTGACACAGCGTGCCACACGGCACAGCGCCGACAGCTAGCACTTGGTGTGCGTGGCTGGCACACCGTGCTGGCGCGCAGAGGAGGGCTGCAGCCCGCTGCCCACCCGGCTGAACCCGGATTAGCCCGGCCACCGGAGCCTCTCCTGCCTCCCCATGGGCTGTGGTGGCTGAAGGAGCCTTCTGGTCCTGCTTTGGAGAAGCATCTCCGAGCGCGAGCAGGGGATGCCAGCCCAGCTGCTGCTCCTCATTGCTGGCTGTCATTTGCCACACTGCAACAGCAGGTTTGGTGCTGCAGGTAACAACCTGAGCCCTGGAGAGCTCGGGGCCATGTCCTCACTGGTGCAGACTAGTGCATCCTCCTTCCCTACCCCATGCTTTCTACACAGGTGTCTTTTACTTCAGCTTGAGGAGAGCAGCAAAGGAAACCAAAGCCAATACAAGCCCCTGGAAGGGACAGAGGGTGGGCTGAGGTCCCTGTAACACAGTGACTGCTGCAGCCAGCAAGGGCAATGCTCAGCTCTGCTCCTTCCTAGGGGAGATGCCACTGAGAGCTGGCACGGCCAAAAGAGCTCATGGCTCCACGCCAGTGGAGATCCTTGAGAGGCAGGGTGTAACTCAGCAGGCGGTAGGTCATTTTTTCCAGTCTGAGGTAAGATGGGCATCTGTGGAGAAGGGAGATGGGATGGTCTGAGTCACCCCACAGCCAACTCACCCTGCAAGGACTCATGCCTGTGCAAGGGAAGGGACAATGGCCAGTGGCTGTAGAAATGGAGAAGTGGAGGGCAGCTGTGCCTGGTGGAGCCTGGGCTTAAGCCCAAGCTGCAGCCTCAGTCTCCTGAGACTCTCTCTGCTTGCTGGAGAGAGACAGGCTCCTCTGGGGCTCCATCGGAGCAGAAATCCAATTTGGATGGCCAGATGTGCCTTCTGTTTCTCCTCCTCTGTGGGTCGCGAGGAATCCCACGTCCTCCAAGCATGCATACATATGAGTGTGTAACACAGGTAAGCCAGTCTCAATAGATGCTCAGAAACATTTGAAACATTAATCTGAGTGGTGAAAATCGAAAGTAGACACAGAAATATATATTAAAAAAATACAGAGATACATAGAAAATAACTAGTTGAGAAAGCTACATATGGGAGCAGTTTTGAATTAAATACCACTTAAAAGTGTGATGGTTACTTTAACCACAAAAGGGTTGGTCTTATGCTGCAACAGTCACAGTGTCAGAGCACATGAGAGATGCAGGGAGTGAGCACATATGACGCAGCTGAGTCGTGGAGAAAGAGAGAAAAAAGAAAGATGGATTTAACCCTCAGATTGTGGTTGAATAGTTCCAGACCTCCAGCAGCAAGACCTCCTCCTGCTGCTCGCTCCTTTGTGGGGCTGGGTGCATGATGCTCTGTCCCTGCACTCCTGCTAGCATGGTTATTTGTAGCTCCTCCGTCCACTTCTTGGTGAGACCAGGCAGGGAAAGGAGCAGAGGGGGCAGAAACCGCCGTCTCGTGTCTCAGGGCCAGGTGGGAAATGAGCAGGGGCAGGGAGATACCTGCAGAAGGACCACTGCCAGAGGCAAGTCGTCCTGGATCCCCAGACTTGGCAGGATGGTTTCATAGAGAAGTGAAGCATGGGGCATAGGAAAATATCTGGGTTTTCTCCCCCTGGGTGATGGAAAACATTTCATGATTAAACTGAAAGAATTCTTTCATAGCAATTGGAGCGACAATTAGTGACAATGGCAGGCAGCTGTTGTACTGTGACCACGGCTTATTAAGCTAATCATAATTGTCTCCCTGTTACCTTGTGCTCCTCCCTGTCTGTATGGGGCATCCATCTGTTGTCGCTTGTTCTGTAATTAAACCGGAAGCTCTTTGGGGCAGGGACCATCTTTTCATTATGTTTTGCACAAGGGGGTCCCAATCAGAGCCTCTGGCTGCTACTCCAGTGCAAATAAAGTGGCAATAAATAAGGGAAAATATGCTACTTCTCTTTGATTTGAATACCAGTTACAGCTTAGAAAGCATTACTGCTAATGAGACGTGGTTTCTGAGGGGGAAATGTGCTTCATCACTGGAGAGAGACACACACTTTGCTGCCGGCGAAGGCTCGAGGGTCGTGGTGAGACTGACCCTCCTGAGACTGCAGTGTGCGAGCTCCAGTGTCCCATGGGAGGCCGAAGGCTTTGCCCCCAGCCGAGTGCTCAGCAGTCAGTGGAGGAGGCATCAGTGAATTTGCCACAGGTCACTTACCCCCTGGGCCAGGGCTGGCCCCGATCAGTTGAGGGAACCTGGGAACCGTAACCCTAAGCACCCGCCACAGCCTTGCTCCTCGGAGCTGCACCCTGTGCCAGCTGCTGGCTGCTCCTGGGGCACGTGCCAATGGTACCCCGTGTGCTGATGTGTGTGTGTCTGTGTCTGCACACGCATCCGTGGGCAGGACACGGGGAGGACCTGGCGTGGGGCATCCTGCAGCTGGGAAAGCGCAGAGCACGGCGCTGAGCCAGGGAGGCTGGTCCACGGCCCCTGCGCCCAGGGCAGCGGTGCTGCTCCGGCTCGGGATGGCGCGTGGGCAGCAGCTGGACCCTGCTCCAGTGGGGACACCAGGAGCCTTAGTGTCAGGTCAAAATAGGGGGAAAAAACCCTCCACCTGAGGCCTGCAGTGCAACACCTTGATGCAGGCAGTTCATCACTCACGTCTCCTCTTTCTACAGCATGTTTTCCACGTCCCTATAGAAGTATGTTACTTCACCGCTGTGTTAGTAGTCTGCTTCAGAGGCAGTAAACAAAAGCCCGCACGGCTAGTTCACACTTCACCGGGCATCAAGCTTCGCATGTGTCAGTACTCTTATTTTATTTGAAGCTCCAGGAGGCTGGGAGTTTGCTGCAATTAGCGCTTTACTGAAAGCCCTGCAAGGCCAGGACCCATCTCTTTCTCCGGCACGGCTTCGAGGCGCAGCAAGAAGGGGTCCCAGGTACGGCGGGCGCAGCAGCCTGCGCAGCACACGCCGTGCACCCACCATTTCTGGCGCTGCCGTCAGCCCCTGCGGCATCCCCTCTGAAAACAGGCGCTGCCTTTGCGATCGCTCCCGCTCCCTGCAAACCAGCTGGAAAAAAATTCTCCACTCCCCTAAGAGAATATTGCCAACCCGCCCCAAGAGCGCGGTGCATGTTATGAATATTAATACTGAAGGCTTGGTGGAAAAAATAACCCGAGTGCCCTCTAGTGACACGGGATCCGAGCCGTGCTGGGGCTCCGGGGGGGGATCGGTGGATTTGGGGTGCGGAGGTCTGGCTGAGCAGGGGTGATGGGAGCCCAGGCAGGCCCGAGGCGGTGATTTGGGGGAGAGACCTTTGCAAGGATGAGGACTGATAAAAATAAGCTGTGGCCTTGCTGCTGTAGCCTGCTGGAAACCCTGGCTGTCGGCAGCAGCCGTGCAGCCTGTACGTGCAAGCTGACCACCCAGAAAGCCCACCAGTAAGATACTGGTGCCGTCCCTGACCTGCCTTTTCCCAGCTGCCCTGGCCCAGCGGCAGCAGCCCTGTTATCCAGCTTCTCCAATTCTTCAGCTTTTTCCTGCCTTGAATTCATGCTCCCCTGTGACACAGTATTTTCCATGGAAACCAGCGATAAAGTCACAGACAAATGTTCCTCGCAGTTCTGTCACCAGCTGCCCTTTCAAATACATGAGGCAAGAGAGGCGGCCGGCGGTACCTTACCTCAGCCCGCTCCCCTCGCCTCTGCAGCCTCAGGGCTTCGAGCCGGGGGCTGGCAGGCACGGGCATCTCTCCCCTCCCTCTGTGCAGCCCTGCACACAGCGAGGGCGAAGAAACGTCTCTTCTTCCAGCTGTCCCCTGCGTGGGGACTCTATCTGTCCCAGGCAACTCCCTGGTTTTTGTCGGGATTTTGGTGTGTCTCTCCATTTGCCTTCTTGCAACGTTTCCTGCGGTGGGCTCGGGTAGGAGCCTACCTGTTCCTTGGCTTCCTGGTGGAAATCCATTTACTGGAATAAGTCAAGTGAGGAGATGAACAGCTGAGCAAATTGCCGGCGTCCTCAGCTGGCAGGCCTTCGCTCTGCATGCAGGCTGGACCGGCGTTGCCATTGCTAAAATGAGGGCAATTAAAATGGGCAGCTTGACTGCCAATATATCTTCCCAGTCCAATGTAGTTGCTTGGAATAGAGAGAGGCTTTCATGCGATAATGCAAATTATCATCATAAGTCAAATAACAATAATAAAGAGCTAGGGTGATAATGCTGACTGTAATTATTGCATTTATTACAGCAAAGCAAGACAAGAACGAAACGCGGCTGAGCTGATCTTGTAAACCATCCTTGCCCTAAGCGGGCTGCAGTCCCAACACAGCAGTCCTGCACAGCAGCAGAAGGATGGGGACATTCAAACTAGCCACACAGCTCCTCAGGAAAGTTTGCAGGTTGTACTGGGTTGTCTAATGCACTCCAAGTATTCTGATGGTTTTCCACATTTTGTTTTAAAAACGAGCTTAAAATAAGCGAGAGCTGAGTGGATTATTACTTGGCTTTAGTCTGCCGAAGGATGAGGCTTTTAATATGCATGCCCAGTTTGCAAAGCTTTTCCTTTTCTGTTGCTCTTTTGCAAAGCATTTAAACATATTGACTTGGAACCATAAAGCAAATCCCTGAACATTAATTCCAGACAAAAAGCCTTTTTTTTTTTTCCCTGGGAACTCTGATTGGGAAAATGTAGCCAGTAGATGCGCTTGATTTATAAAGGAGCATCCTTGCAGCTCTGACCCTTTGAATACTATTTTTCAAGCCCTGACTGCCTGTGAGAGGCCAGGATGCGACTGCTGTGACCGCTGGGCCGGCTGTTATCCTGGAGGAGGACCCCAGGGTGGGTCTCTCCGGGATCAGGAGCGGCAGGCCTGTCTCTTCCCAGCCGTGGAGACTGCACAGCAGCGCTTTCCACCCTTCAGCTACGGGCAGCTGCAGCCTGCGTTGCACTGCAGAGAGGAACGGGCAATCGCTACTGCACGTCTGCATCCATAAACCGGCTCATAAATCACCCCAGCAGCAGCCCAGGGAGAGGACAGGAGCTTGTGATAATAATTATCTGTCACTTCCAGCCAGAACCCTCTTTCCAAAGGGCCATTTTCCCCCCGCTTAAATCCCAATCCAATCCAGTGGCCTTTACAGTGTCTTGCTCAGCGCAAGCCAAGGTGGCACAGGATTCCCCTTGTCTGCTGCAGACCCTGCTCGCTGCAGTGGAAAACCATAACCGTGCCCTCTAACCGTGACGGGTTCTGTAACCGCAGCCCTGTGTTGTAACCGCAGCGGGAGCAGGAACCATGTCGGCAAGGCTTCTGGCCACTTTCTGCCTGTCAGATGCTATGTCTTTCCAGGATGTTTCTCCCTGTGTAATGGTTATCAAATAAGATGAATGAATCGAGCAATAAGATGCCACATTGCTGCCTGTGACTGGACTTCTCCAGCCTGACTAACTGCAAATGCTCTCCTAAGTCAGCGGCCCGCGAGTCCCTGGGGGATTAGTCAGAGTTTCCAGCACTCAGGATCACTGCAGACGAAGCCACGGTGCCACTCCTGGTTTCGTGCAAGTCGACGTGTACGCACAAGCCTGGGCATGGGGACAAGCAGGGCATCCAGCTCACAGCCACCAGCTCTTCTATGGAGCCCTGAATTTACAGATTCAACAGTCCAGTAATTATAAAAATGAAGGAAAGGTAACTTTTGTGCTGCATCATAAGATCGCCATAAGACCAAGGCTATGCCATTTTGCCTCTCGGCTCAGAAGCCTTACTCCAGCCAGCCCCCAGGCTCCGTCTTGAAATCATGCACCCTGCTGTGTCCCACCTCAGCCACTTTACTTCCCCCATGTAGGCAGTGTTGATGCCTGATTTGTGGTTATGCTTCTGTCTCCCCCCTTCAGCAGCTGCTAGAAAGCCCTCCCCAAATCCACCTGCCGACTGCAGCGATCTCTCTTAAGTCATCTCCAAAATTTTCTAGAAGTTGTGTGGTGAACCAGGACAAGCGGAGCAGCAAACCACAGGCAGCAAAGGGGCTGGTTTTACTGCTGCCCTCTGCTTTATGGACATATTGAAGCCCCTTGTCCCATCCTTCGGCATGAAGATCCTGGGGGAGAAGGGGACTCTCCCTGAGGGTGTGTTTGCACAGCACCTCACCCTGCATGACCCACCAAGGAGCCCACCAAGGCACAACGAGGGTGGGTGGCATGCACACCCAGCAGGTTAAGAGGGACCATCAAGTGGGATTCAGCACAGAGGTCTGGGCACAACTGTTGACCAAGTCCCACAGCTGTGGGGCGAGGAAAGTGCGTGCTTGTGTTTCCCCTAAGCACCTGCTGGTTGCCTTTCCAGGGCACAGGCTAGAGAGGACTTTGTTCAGCCATTTTGTGTAACATTAATTTGAAAAATAAATAGAGAAAAATAAAAATAACCTGCCCTTGAAACAGGATCAGTGCTACAGTGGTGAATAAAAGTAAGCAATAGTCTCTGCTTGGGGCTCTAGGCACCTGGTGAGGAACGAGTAAACTCTTGCTGCCCAAATGAGAAGTGAATAAACTCCATTTGCTTGCCTTCACCTTTGACTTTGATGTGCAGAATCAAAATCTCCAGACTTCCTACGTTGATGGAAACAGCACAAAGACGTCAAGGCTTCCTCAGGATGCTTATGATTCTGCGATCTCCCCTCCTTCCCCTGCTCTCTGCCCCTTCAGTCGCTGATCAAACATCTGAATTCAAAGAGGCTGATCCTGAGGTAAGAGGTATGTCTTCACTCATTTCTAGTATACATCAAGACAGCACCTGGTCCTCTGAAATAAAAATGGATCCAACAGCAAAGGAATCAAAAGGCAGAGCCCAGCTCTGGCCGCGGCCTTTCTCCAACCAGGACACCAACACCCAGCCCCTCACTGCTGCTCCTGGGCAATAAATAATTCCTGCTGAAGACAAAGGAGACAGGGAGAGGCAGGCAGAGAGCACATGCTGCTTCATTTAGCAGCACATTCCCTTCTTGAAAGGCACCAAGCGGCCAAGCCACTGGCCAGCATTCATCCCTCCGATAAAAGAATGTGTTGGGAAGTGGGTTGCAGGCTGCCAGGATGGAGACGGCAGCGATGTGAGTGGCTACCATCGCTGGCAAACACTGGGAAATGAATGTCACACACCTTCCCCTGTGCCCAAGCTGCACGGGGCGCTGCGGTAGGGGTTGGTCAGCAGCAGGAGCGAGGGCAAGGAAAGAGGTTTGCCGGCTGCTGGCCTTGCAAGGGGCTGTGCCTTAGCGCATTCGCTCTGGCAAGGGTCAAACCCGGTGTCTGCAGACTGCAGTGGGAATCTGGTGGCTGGACTCAGTGGGAGCCAAGCTGGTGCTTTAAGCTAGTAGCCTGGGTCCCCCTGACACGGCCAGCTCTGAGCTGGAGCCCATGCCTTCAGCACTGAAAACAAGCCCCACACTGACGGCAGTGAGAGCAGGAGCCGGCTCCTCTTTCCCATCTCATGAGAGAAGAGAGGCATCCCATTTCTGCTTAAAGAGGAAAGAGTTTGCACTCTCACGGCAGTGGCTGGTCAGTGGGCAGCGACTGGTGCTGTGCTGCCGGAGGTCAGGTCTCCACTGGTGGTGCTGGTGGTCATTTTGGAAGGATCTGCTGGAGAAAAGGGCTAGCACCAAGCAAGGAAAAAAAAACCACCCCGAGTCTTTCTATTCACCTCTGTTATCTTAGGCTTTGATTGTTTATTGGGGTGGTCGGAAAGGCTTATTCTGCCTTCAGCCCAGCACCTTGCATCTTGTCTCCTTTCAACAGGCAGAGCAGGGGGCCAAGGCTGGGTGTGAGGTGTCTTGCTAAAAGATGGCAGCTTTCTGTCAAGAGGGAGCATGGGGCTCAAGAGGAAAGGAAGGCAGAAGACAGTCTGAGAACAAGAAGACAGAACCCCAGAAACAGGAGAGAGAGAGGACTGCCAGAAGAAAGAGAAGAAGGAGGAGAAGGTGGAGTTGTGGGGACAGACAAAACAAAGAAAGACTAAGAAAGAGACCTGCAGCAGATAGATATTTATATTGCTCTGACTTCCAAAGATTTAAACCCATCTTGCTACTCACTCATGGTGCTGGACATGCTTTAAATAACCACCTGACCTTCCTCCTTTGCCCTCTGACTTGTCTTCTCCTGCAGCTGGCTGCTCTTGTTGCCCACAACGCATAGAGCCCTCAGGGCCACCGGTGGCTCTGGCCAGCGAGGTTGGCCTCGCAGGGTGGTGGAGTGCCCAGGGGCTGCATAAACGAAACACGTCATCCTCATCGGAGTGATGGCAAGCCAGGGAGATGCTTCTTGCCTGTGCTTTGCCCCATGTGGACCCTGCTTGCTGCGGCCCAGCTAGCTCATCCGCCTCTTGCTCTGGGCGGGCGGCTCAGCTCACTCCCATCACCCTTTCCTCTTTCTCCTCTTCCAAAGGCTGTGGGGTCTCCTGCCCCTTCTGCTTTTGCTCTTTTTCAGGCAAGTCTTAAGGCAATCAGCTGCTCCTTTCACAGCCCAGTTCAGGCCTTCTGTCTTGCTCTCCATTTTGTTGCAGGCTACTTCTTTCACATCCTGGCAATGCCACTTCTCTAAATAATGTATGTGGTGGGGATAGCCACACGGTCTTTCTGGTCCTCACACATATGTACCTTTGTATGTAAGTACCAGCTTGTGCTGTGGGAGGACATCACAGGATCCATCAGGTGGACATCCCATAAGCTGCCCAGCACTCTACCCTGTATTTTAATAAAATTTTGGCTCAGCTTTTGGCTGCTCCCACAGGGTGCACAAGACTGTAAAGGCACATAGAGCCCTTGACATCTATTACATGGGCTTAGAAATTTGGGTTAGGGCTAGGCATCTCTGCACCACCTTGTACAGGTCTCTAGCACAGCTGGGCCTGAAAGTGCAAAGCCAAGGGGACCTGGACTCAGGGGGGACAAGGTGTCCCCAGGCACTCTGATCTGCATAGGGGCAGCAACTTTGTAAGCTTTCCTGCTGAGCCAGCCATGTTTGCCTGCTGACATCTTCTGCATGAGGACTTTGTTTCCCCCCTGCAAGCTCTCCCCAGAGGAAATCCTGCCTCTCGCTGAATGCCTGGTGTGCTGGAGCAGAACGGGGCTGGGGCTTCTTCCGACATCTTTTCAACGGTTAGTGAGTGAGGTCAACACAAAAGCATTTCTAGTTCCACGACAGCTCATGTGCAGTTGATGTTGCTGAGATCTGGGTGACCAGGCTGAAGAGACACAGTCAAAGCAAAACCGATTTGCTCTGTCAGCTGTGCACTATCGTGCTACCTAATAGCCAAGTTCCCTCTTGATGTGGAAACCACCAGTCTGAATGATACCATTATGAAATAGCCTTGCTTTGTTTTCCAAAGACTTCAGACATTTCTAACACACGCAATCCTTGCTAAATTTTCCAAGCAAGTGAGATGTAAATAGTAATTCTTGCAGAAAAAGAACGTGTGTTTTCCATTTCACTTACACCCTTTGTACCGTGACGCAAAGGAGCTCTTGGATGGATCTGGGGCATAGAAGACCCAGCTGCAGCCAGTCACGGTCCTCCTTGCTAAATGCACCAGGGAGCCCAAAGAAACCTATCTGGTGAGAAGGGCAAGGCAGAAGCATCACCAAATGGTATCGTTCTCCATAAATTTTCAGTACACAGTGATTTATGTTTCTGAATAAAGCACATCAAGCATATTGGATGGCTCAGTGGCTGTTCTACACCAAAACGCTTCCTAGCTCCTTTTTCATGTACTGTCACTAAGTCTTATGGAGTATCTCACAAGTGGAAAATGAGGTGGAATTGAAATAAATTGTCCTGGAGGGAGCTGCAGGCTCATGGGTGTTTAACGTGTAAAAGTCTAGCAAGCATCACTTCACTTACAAGATATCTATTTGCCAAAGGTTTATTTTACAAGCTCTACACACTGCTGTTATTATTTGTGTTGTTATCAGGCCTTAGATTCGCACAGAAAATAGGACCTCTCTGAATCTGACACCTTATCACAAGAGAATAAGAAATTGTCCTGCAATCAGCAGCTTAAGTTTGAAATATAGAGAACGGATGAAGGAGGGAAAGAAAGGTATGGGAAGGTTCAGTTACCTACCTGAGTTCATGCAGCAAAGCAGCAGACCCTAATTCACAGCCTCGCAGCTGCAGGCACGTCCTGAGCCTCATGCCAGCTCCACGCCCCCAGCGGAGCTTTCGGTGGCATGGCTTGTCTCTCTTTGTTTGTGTCTCAGAATGAGTTACAGCTGGAATAAGGGATACAGCTGGGACTGAAACACGAAAACACAAGAGGGAAAAGAATAAAAGGAAGGAGTGAGGGAGGATAAGAACATTTTCAGGTGGTTTGGGGTCACAGGGATGAAAGGAAGGGGTCAGGCAACAGAGGCAGACAGCAGTGCTGACAGTGCCCTGGCAGACAACAGCATAGAAGGTGCCGAGAGAGAAGGAAGAGGGGTGAAAGGGCTGCCAAGCAGGTGCGGGGCCATGGCTAGTGAAAAGGGAGGTGAGAGCCGGGGAGAAGTGGATTGAAAAGGGGCAGAGGAGCTGGCAGACAGGCTGGGAATGAGGAGGAAGGTGACAGCTCTCTGAAAGCGCTGCAAGATGAAGACTTGGATGAAGCCAGGTTGTGGGGTAGATGGAGGATGCTACGGAGACAGGAAAGCCCAGCCCCGTGGGACAGAGGGAAGCAGCAGGGGAAGGAAATGCAGCGACACTGCCAGGGACACAGCCACTGCGGACTTGAGCTTGAGGGACTGCAGGAAAGGGCAGAGGAGTGACAACCATGGATGGTCTGGGGGGAAAGAACTTTGGGGAAAAGCAGTTCTGTCCCTAAAACTGGTCATAAGGCATGAAAGTGAGAGCATTAAACGAGCACCTCCCCATCGCTGGGGGCACGAGCGTAGCTGTGAAGCCGAACACACCCTGGAAAACTCAAATTACTGTATTTTACCTTGCAAGCAGAACGAGGCACCTGGCTGGGTACCGCGGCCCAAACTGCAGCGTGGTTTCCTAACCGCCCCCCCCCCCGCGCCTCCCTGGGCTGAACGGCGGGGGGGTACCGGCCGCGGGGCCGCCGAAGTTGTGCTTTTGGGGAGGCCCACGAGAGGGAGCCAGGAGTAAAGGAAAGGCGGCTGCTGCCTCCGCCACGGCCCGCGGAGCCCCCGTGTGTGTCCCGTCCCGTCCCGTCCCGTCCCCCCCGCCCGGCGGCTGCGGGAGCTCCGCGGGAGGGACCCGGGAGGCCTCGCACCCCGCCGGCCCCACGCACGACCCGCACAGCTGGGGTTTGGCCGCCAAGTAACGTCTTTGGACGGCATTTGGGGCTTTAAGCGCGGGAGAAACGCTGCAGGCGACATCCCCCGTGAATGAATACCCACGGAATGAATTTAGGACGTAACCTTTGCCGCCGAAGGCTAAACCTGGTGCAAGTGGCAAAGGTGGCCGGACGGCCCGGGGGTGACCCTTGGGGCTCCAAGCGAGGAAGGTGAGCACATGCTTGCGTTGAGCCTCCGTTTAAGCCATTTTCTGGAGGTGGGCTCCAGAGCTCGGCGCCTCGCAGGGGGAGATCCGGACGCAGAGGAGCTCCGTCCACTTCTCCGGGGATCAGCCTCGTGTTGCCGAGGTCCGCGGGAGATGCGGTGTCGGCGCAGAGAGCAGGGAGGTCATCGGTACCTGCGCACCTCCCGCCCTGCGAGGGCTACGGAACGCCGCTGCGCTGCGGCGAGGGAGCAGCTCGGCCCACCAGAGCGAAGGAAACTCTCGAGGCCGCGTGGGTAGCCTGACGCGTAGAAACGGCTGGTTTGAAAAGTGGCTGCAGAGGAAAAATACGGCCCTTTATTGAAAGGCAAATTAGTAGCAGGCTCTCTCCAGCGAGCGTTCGGGGAAAGCATACAGGGCCCGCGTTGTTATTACTCTCCTGAAGCTTCCTACCACACTGGGAGAGGCACAGCCAGGGCTGGATAAATAATACATCATAATTTTCAAGTCCCCGAGAGGTGACTTGGAGGTAGTTCAAAAGTTCAATGAATTATCAGTTCCCCTCGGGTTCTTTATTTCTCTTGCAAAGGATGCTATCAATCTCGATAACTCACTAGCTACCAAAAATAATAAGTAAAAGATCATTATGTTGAAATATGTGTTGTAAAGCAGCATAGCAATTTGGAAGATTAATTCAGTCCAGAAGGGGCAATAGCTGCTGGCTAGAGATGGGCTGGACACCAATTACTGCTCTCACTCATTACTTCCATGGACAGGGATTGGGAAAACACCTGCAGTGCATGAATAATTCTCCTTGAGTTAATATGCTTTCATTCAGTGCTGATTAACTCTATTTATACCTCATCTATGGTGATGAGAGCAACGTGATTCATTCCTTTATTTCCGTAACTCTCTGATAAATTGCATTTATTTGCCATGTCTGACCTCCTCACGTGCGCACTGCCTATTAATCCTTCTCAGCCCGGGCTGCTGCTGCCACCATCCCAGGCCCTTCAGTAGCCATCAAACAGCTGCTTCTCATTTTCTTTCCTCCGTTTAAAAGCACCTGCTACAAAAATGTGGGTCAAGGGAGAAAACAGACTGCAAATTTCTCTATGAAGATGGAGCAGAGGGGGTATATTTTGTGCACACGATATCTGGCTCTGTAGGGTGCTTGTCCTATAGTGAAGCCTCAAGGTACTAGTGAAGAAATAATGATCAAATGTAATCTTTTGGGGGTATTCAGTCCTGGGTGACTGAGAACTGCAAGGTAAGTCATCCTGGCCGTGCCTCAATATACAAGGCATGACCAGCTTGAAATCAAATGTTGCCATTGGCATCACAGAGGACTAGCCTGTGTCATGGGATATTTTTTTCCACTTTTGTTTTTCAGGTTTATTTTAATTTTTATTTCTCTAGCTCCTGCTCTGAGTCAGGGCTACAGGGTTCATGACCTGGGGCTTACTTTTCCAGCAGGCTGATTGAAACACGTTGTGGCTAAACACTGTCTCCTGAGGCTGGCAGGATGAAGTCTGCAGGGAGACCTCGAGTGTACGAAATGTTGCTGCTTCTCCCCCATCAGCACAGCACTGCCCAAGCTCAGCATTAAAACTTGTCTTAAGATGGGTTGTAAAGTAAACGCAAGATGCTTGCAAGCAGTAGAGATGCTCTTTTGCTGCTTTGCAAGTGGAGATGTGTTGCCCAGGGGAAATGCTGGCTGGTAAAATCCCTCACATTCCCAATGGGAGCCCAGACATGTAATCTGCCCCAGTCTGTGAGCAAACTGGGGAAGATTGACTTTGGTTGTCAGAGTCATTCTAGGAATGGCTTAGGTTTTGCTGAGCTGGCAGATGGCCTGCATTTTCCTGTAAGCTCCCTTCCAGCTTTCTAAGTCCAAGTATTGCAGCGCTTGGGTTTCCAGTACAGCAGGCAAACATCTTAAAACTTTAAAATATTACCCTGAGATCATTTCAGATCATAGAGTTACAGAATCAAGGAGCTGCCAGAGATCATTTGATTCAATCCTCAGTTCAAAGCAAGACTAACTTCAAGATTAAATCAGGTTACCCAGGGCCTTTCCTAGTCAAGCTTTGAAAATCTCTAAGGATGGAGATTGTACAACCTCTGTATGTGACCTGTTCCAGCATTTGACCACCCTTGCTGTGAAAATTTTTTCCTTTACATATATTATCTTATTTTTTACGCATCCTTCCATGCCATTGCAGATCCAACACTTAGGACCTGCGGCATTTCCCATAATCTAGGCAGGAGGAAATTTGGCCTTTCTGCTCAGCCCTGCCCGTGGTCTCCCTGCAGCACGGGCGTGTGCTTTCCTGGTGTGGGACAGGCTGGATTCCCTGGAGGAGCTGAAATACCTCCTCTAATACCTGATCCCCACTGCTGAGCTATGAATCTTTTTCCTGACTTTCTGAGGGCACGTTCCTCTCTTGCATTTTCCTTTGATCATTGTTTCAAAATCTTGAGGGGATTCAGCTGCCTGCTCTGTTTATCTTCCTACCCTTTCTTCTCATTCAAGGTCTCCAAACACCTTACCTAGGAATGAGATAAAAGCTTTCACTGAGGCCCTGGCCCTTTTGTCTAATTCCCCAGTCTGCCTGGATCTCCTCACCAGCCTTGTCAGGCTTAAATGTCATCGTATGGTTCATGTAGATGCTTCAAGATAGCTCACTGTCCTCCCTCTCCCTGTGTTTCGAATCACACTTTTATTTCTGGCGTGTCCAAGGTCTTTCCTTTTCTCAGTAGAGAGCTGTGCTCAGCAGCCCACTCTGCTCTGGTGGCACTTCAGAGCCAGGTCACCCTGGCCAAGCCTTTGGTGCAGAATTTGTTGTAAATGGCCTTCTACCACTGATGGCTGTGGTTCAGGCAGTGTCTCTGCCGGTGCTTTTTGTCATCATCTCGTACCCATCGAATTATAACCGGAGGGTGGTGAAGGATTGTTGCAGGTGGCACGTGGGGGAGTTTGGGGACAAGAGGGTCAGAGCTGGCAAGGGTGGGTTAAATCCTCCCTTTAACAGTACCGTGGCAGTGATGGGTGTTCAGCTGCAGGGCTTGCTGGCTCTAGAATTAGCAGCTTTGCTCCCTCCCTGTAAGCTAGAAGGGAAGATCTCCCTTTACTGCTGCCCCCCCCCCCCCCCCCCCCCAAATCTGAGAGGACCCCTGAGATGCCAGCTGGACATTTGGGGAGAATGGGTTCAGGCTTCAGTCCTGCCGATCAGGGTTGTTTTGCCGTGACACACTGCCTTTACCTGCTTTGGAGGCTGAACATCAGAGTAAGTCTCCCTTTGGCTTCTCTTGGCTTATTTCAGTGTGACCTCTTCAATTTTGGCTCTTTCCTGAGACTTTTCTCACCTGCAAGCCAACACAATGCTCCCCAGAACAGCCCTCTCACGACAACAGGGAGGATTCGCTCCGACAACAACGCTCCTCGCTCCCTGCCATGGGCTCCCAGGGCTTCTCTCCCCACAGGCTCCCAACGCTTGCCCAGGCTGCTTGCTCTCGACGTGGTCCGGGCCAGGTTGGCAGCGGGTGCAGATCAAACACCGTTTGATTACACCAGTTTGTGGTGGCTGAGGCTGGGACCTGCCACTTGCTTACTCCTGCCCCGAACCGCTCAGTGCCTCCTGCTAGTGTGAAACAGCCCCAAGTCAACCAAGGGCATGGTGCATCTGGAGATGTTTTCTGCCTCCAGAAGATCAGCAGGATGTCAAAGGCTTAAATAACAAAGAGGAAGGCCCTTAAAATAAGCTTTTATAGCTCTGCTGTTGCACTTCAGCATGGCAGAGGGATGTTTCGGGTGTAGGTGAGGTCGGATAACTGCCAGCAGCACACTGGGTGGTCGAGGGAACACCGACGGGCTGGCCAGGAAAGGCTTCATCAAACAACACTGAGATATGCACTTGGGAAAAATACCATCATTTGGAAAAATTCACATAATTCGGTTTTGAAGGAAAGTCATTAGTACTGAGAGATGGTTAGATCTGAGAGGTGGCACAACCGTCCACAGATGGATGGACATTGGAGTCAGGCCGTATGGGGATTGCTGCAAGCCCAGAAAATAAGTGTAAAGGGATAACACAGCTGCTGCTGGAAAAAGCAAACCTCTCAGCTTCTTGCACCGCCCTGCGTGCGGTGTCCCCCTCCCCGCTCCCCGTGCGTGCTGCCATAAGGCACATCCTGGAGCTGCAGTTAATGGAGAAGTGATTTGTCTCATAACTGCAGCTTTACACAGTGTGCTACTGTGGGCGTTACAAATTGCTAAGCAGATTTAAAGTGTTCTTTGAGTTGCAAACTGCAGTATTTCTCCACATAGTGATTATTATTCATCTTTTCCAAGACACCGTGGGCCTGATCCTGCAATCTGCACTCCTATTAAAGTCAGTGCTGTGGGAGTACTGCCGGCGTACAGACAGCAGGAGTAAGACCCAATTAATTTAGCCGCGGGGAAGAGAAGGGCAGCAAACAAGCTTTTTTCCTTTCTTTTTTTTTTTTTTTTTCTTTTTTCCTGTGCATGTATGTGAATTTTCTTGTTCTGTCGGCACTTTCAGAGACATATGTCTGGGTGCAGGCTGCTGGCTGGTGCAGCACAGGTGTGCTTGCAAGCTTCCAGGCTCTCTGGAGACATGTCCTCCCTTACTCTGCCTCTTTCTTTCTTTCTTTCATTTTGGTCAGATGACCAGTAAGTCTTTCTCAATGGAAATGTCATCAAAACTGGTTCACAGCCATAGAAAGTTTTCCTTTGGTCCAGCTGATGATGTCCAACACCACCATGTTTGGTTTAAAACAGGCATACCTGTTGTGCTTTAGAGCTGGTAATTCTGGTGCTTCCTCCTGAGCCGTGAGCGTGGTGGCAAGGGGCACAGGTAGAGACTTAAAATGCTATGTTTGGAAAAGCAGGAGGTCTAAAAATGTGGTGTGGGTGTATGCCTTGAGCCCTGGCCCACACCAGCAGGCCTGCAGGGGCTGGTTCCCACCGAGAGCATCCCCTGTGGGATGCTGCAGAGAGCATTTATGGGTCTGTTCCCCACCCAGCACCAGGGTCTGTCTGTGAGCAATGTGGAAAAAGTCTCTGACCCTCATTCACCCACTTCTTCTAAGGAAGACAGCTCAGACCTTGTGAAGGAGTAGGCAACTCTCCTTCAGGAACCGGTCCCCCGTGTTCTCCCTGCCTGGAGGTGGTGGCACCAAGGTGGTGACCTACTGCTGCACTTTGAGGACCATAAAACCCAGGACGGCTGCCATGGTGGCCCAGCCCCTGGGCTGTGCCACTGGTTCTTCTGTCGCAGGAAGGTGGCTGCTGCTGCAGGACATGGCAGCAGGGGTGGGGGGAGCTGTGCCACCTCCTACCTCCATCCAAGGATGTAGACCTTCCATCAGGCTCAGTTGATGAGCGATGAGACAACAGCGAGCCTCATGGCGTGAGGTGTTCATGGAAACGTGTGTTGCTAAGCAAAGGGGATATTGTGCTTTGTACCAACTAGAGTGTTTTTAGCTTGTGAGATTGCATGCCTCAAGAACAGTTGTAACAGCTGAGTCTAGGAGTCGCAAATACACGGTCTTCAGGCTAAGGATGAGCTGGAGTCGTCCCGCCAGGAGGAGGGTGCTTGTGTGTCTGTGACACTGGGATACTTGGTGTCCTTAGCAAGGGCTCCTCAAGTCCTGCTGGGCTTTGGACAAGAGCTTCCACCATGCTGGGAAACCTCTGCCTCCTTGCCCCAGACCCCAGCAGCACAGGGTGATGCCTGGGTGAAAGCCAACATCTCCCCCTTACTTGCTTCTGAAACCTCTCAGGGATTTTTCCTGGCCTCACAGAAAGCCATGACAAATCTCCTGTCACCTCCGCGGGAGGCAGTGTGAGCCAGGAACATCTTAGGGAGTGAGTGAAAAACACTGTCAAAAACATAAGGAAAAGCAAGTGGGAAAAGGTCATGATTAGTTACTTTTCTGCCATGTGCATGTATAATAATGAACCTTGGGAGTGAGGCCACATTAGTCCTAATTACAGCTCTTCAAATATTTATATAGCTTAATCTGTTCACCTTGCTCTTTGGCATGGTCCAACCTATCTGTAGGGCTGACCTTTCCAACTCAGCCCCATTTGTATGCTTTGCAGGCCTCTGGGTACTATTACTTTGCTTCATCTGAGAGGGGGAAAATGCATCACATCAGAAGAGTAAATCCCAGGTAATAAGGGTACAATGTTAAATAAAACCAAGAGGATATAAACACAATCTCCTCTTTCAAAGTCACTTATGCAGATTCTTAACTAATGCAAAACCAGGAGATTTCAGGAAAATTAGCCACCAGATATGCCCTGAAGAATCAGCTGAGACAACCATGCTTATTTTCCTGTGATGTCCATCAAATTGGAAATGATACCTCCAGCAGTAACAAACTAGTATATTAACCCCCTCTTTCACTTCTCAGTGCTTCATTACAACAGGTCTGTTTAGATGTAATGGGAATGGCTGGGACATAGATGAGATGCTCATGGCTATGCTGTGGAATTAGCTGTGCAGCCCATCCCTTCTTTAGCCCTCTTCTTCAAGTCCTTCTTCAAATACCTTTCTTTCAAGACACCTAGGAATGCCAGGCTGATTTCCAAAGACTACTTGTAAACTAGAGGATTGAAAATCTGAAATAATCATAGAATCATAGAATGGTTTGGGTTGGAAGGGACCTCAAACACCATCTAGTTCCACCCCCCTTGCCATGGGCAGGGACACCTTCCACTAGACCAGGTTGCTCAAAGCCCCATCCAACCTGGCCTTGGACACTTCCAGGGATGGGGCATCCACAGCCCCTCTGGGCAACCTGTTCCAGTGCCTCACCACCCTCACAGTGAAGAATTTCTTCCTTACATCTAATCTAAATCTACCCTCTTTCAGTTTAAAGCCATTAGTATTTATAATGTTAACATAATGTTATAATGGTAACATAATACTAGTTAAGATCCTCCAACCTTGGATGATCCCCACTCCCCATGCTGTACGCTGACCATCTAGTGGGTAAGTTCATGTAGAAACTGTCCCATAATGAGTCTGTGGGGAATTTGGCAAATTATGGGCAGTCTATAACACCACCACCGAAATGACAATCAATACATACAGAAGAGCTGGGCAGCTCTGAGGATTTTGGTCACCTTGGCAATTTGAAGAAGCTCTAGTGTAGCATACTTCATCCTGAGCACCCTTATGAACCTATTATACAGGCAAAACAATACACCTGTACCTTGAGGTGCTTCCACAAAACCTTCATTAAGGAAATGTTACACCAGAGGAACTAAATTAATTTGCATAAAAAGTGCCTGATGTCCTCAAGCTGCTCACTTCCATACCAAATTTACTGGCTAGTCTAGGTCTGAAATAATAAATAAAATCAGCTCAGGGACCATTCTCTGGCCCTGACGTCAACTGGCACAGATTAGCCAATTCCAGTCCATAACACATCTGACTCTGGGTCTCATCTGGTCCCCATGTGCTGCCCCTGTGGCCCTAATACAATATTTCTAGTATTATCTTTTTTTTTTTTTTTCCCAGTTCAAAGCTTCTGAGCTAGTGTTGCAGTTGAACAGGATGATGTTTTATTTCTATGAAAATGGGGGTATGGAAAAAGTGTGGGACTGATGGAGGACTGTGTGTGGAGGACGGTGCTGAAGCTGGTGCAGCCTGTCCCCCACTGCTCATTTGGGAATGGTCCTCTGTGCGTGCTGCCCTCCACGCCATCCAGGGCACTGGTTGGCAGAGCACTGGCTGGCACCAGCCAGCGCCAGGCCAGGGAGCAAGACGACAATTAAACAGCGTGGATGACGGTCCACACCTAGGGCCTTTCATTTGCTCATCCTGATGGACCCATAAGAAACCTCCATGAGTAGGTGCTGTTTGACTTCCCAGTGAGGCTGTTTGGTCTCTAGGGTTCATAAAGGCTCGTTTCAAACTATGGTTGGCTGGAAACTTTCCAGCAAAGTTTCAGGCCAACAGCTGCTTTCTTCAGGTCATGAATGTCTCAAGTAGAACACGTTAGGTTCAGCTGACAAAAATCTGAGGCCAGGCTGTGGGGTGCCACCTTCTGGATCCCTAACATCCCCAGGCTGAGGGTACTGCAAACTGTGAAGTCAGAAAGATGTATTATTTGGAAAGTCTTTTCCTGGGCTAAGAAGCCCTCAGGTTATGGGTCTTTGACCCCAATTTGCTGAGATTCTGGGAGGGGAGTGGAGAAAAAGGGAAGAAAAATGCTATTTTTGGAGAATCTGAACTCCTGATCTTCAGCCAGCTCTGGTACCAACATTGCCACTTCT
Source organism: Buteo buteo (assembly GCF_964188355.1). Classification (NCBI taxonomy): domain Eukaryota; kingdom Metazoa; phylum Chordata; class Aves; order Accipitriformes; family Accipitridae; genus Buteo; species Buteo buteo. Next base: position 12,371,524 of record NC_134176.1, on the reverse strand, counting down.
GGTAGGTTTCCAAACATTAACCAAGTGATACTGCTCCTTATTGGGACTGACTTCCTTGGTACCCCTGTGTGCCCACCACAGCTCCAGCAACATCCTGACTAGATGCCAGCTCGCCGGTGCCACAGCTTCAGTGACATCTTGACTAGAGGCCAGCTCTCCGGTGCTGTCGTTTCCCAGTGCTTGAGAGGAGCGTGTTCATTTAGCAGCACTGCACATCTCCTCTACAGAACCTGCAGGACCCCGACGGGGCTGCCTCTCCAGGGCTGCACACTTGGTCTCCATCTGGAGAAGCACTGCCAGGACAAGGAGAGCCATGGGAAAGGGGTGGCCCTCCTGGAGCCAGTCCAGCGCTGCGGGAAGGCAAGACCACTCTGGCAGAAGTGTTTGCAGGCAGACAGTGATCCCACTCTTTGTTCAGCTTAGGAAGAGCTGGAGTATAGTTGTAGAGATAACGTCCCTGATATTACAGGTGTGCTGTACAGATTATGCTGCCAGATAGGACAGTGGTGGGATAGACCGTTTTCGCAGAACCACCCTGTTGGCAGTAGGAAGCAAGACAAAAGTAATGCCCAGCATCTTTTTTTTACCTCAGAAGTGCCCCAGGGTCTGCTAAAGTAGACATTAGCAAATGCAGCCAGTGATGGGCAGAGACCTAGCAGATTTGTGTAATGCACTCAAATGCCTTGAGAAGAGCTTCACTGAACACAGTGCAGAGACAGCCTCCAGTAGCAGATACGTATAAATACATATGAATTATATAATATATATTTAAATATTTAGACAATATATAAACCTGTTCTCCAGGTACTGGCTCTTTATTTGCTTAGCATTCAACCCTCTTTCCAATGTGTTTACATGCATCACACAACCCAAAATGAAGTCATCTGAGACGTACAGGTTTGCTGCCTACCATGTCCACCCTGCAGCCATCAGCCAGACTGACAGCCCTCACATCCCATGCCTGCGTTACTGACAGTTTGCTCAGCCCTGTACACCCGCAGCAGCTCACACAATGCAGCGTTCAGTGCACCAGCAACACATTGGTTAGATAATCAAGCACACTGTGAACCCAGTATGTGTATAATAGTGATACATCCTGGGCAGAAAAACTCTCTAGAAAAGGTTCTCTAGCTCATTATTTTGCTCAGCTGATTAAGAAGGTGAGCTATCAGCGGTGGGCTCCTGCAACCGAGCTACCGAGGCTGACCAAGGTGCATGCAGAATTTAGGGTGCTGTGAAGTGCTTAGGAAGACCGCTGGGAAACTCAGTTCATTTATAGTGCGCTTGTGCTGCTCTGTAGGTCCTGTGTAAAGGAAATCAGAGCCCATATGGCACAGCACACCCCTGCAAGGCAAAGATGCTCTGCTGGGAGAGAGCTGGCTCTCCCCTTCCACTCCTGCAGGCGCAAGGAGAGCCAGCCAGGCAGACACCGGCTCCCGGTGTGATCCTGGCATGACCATTGCCTCTTCAGACAAGACCTGTTTGGGGTCTGGGGAGTTTGTACCAAAGTGATGTCCTCCAGCTACCCAGCGCTGCCCATTTGCTCTAACATCTGCCCTGGGGGTGCGAGCAGCACTGAGCCTTTGCCGTAGGGGTCTGTCCCTGGGGAAGCAGCCGGGTGAGCATCGCCTCCTCCTGAAGGGAACTGAAGAGTGGGAAGGAAGGAGGTGAATGGCATTCCTGAAATGTGGGAAAAGAAACATTTTATCTTGGTTGCCATGGAAACTGAGAATGGACAATAAGCACTTAGAGGTTTTATCATTTCCCTTAGCACCTGTAGCACACAACCCGTGTGAAGAGGAGCATTATCATGCACAGGGAGGCTGACAGATAGCTGAATGGGAAAAAATGTGTGAGAGAATCTGTTCCAGGGCCGACAGAGACAGCAGGGAGACAGCACTCCCTGAGGTGCTCCCAAAGAATGGGAATGGGGCACCCTGGAAGGAGGGATTGTACGGGCAGCGCAGAGGCAAACATCTGGGGAGACTGGATTTGGCACAGGGAACCCTGTGCAACCCAGGGAACATACCATTTTGGGGCTCACGTTACTGCCAGCCCCGCTTTGGCACTTTCTGTGGTCCTATACATCCTTAGTCCAACCAGACATCTCTTTCACAGCTGTGATGTTTGTGCGTTTCCTCACTGTAGTCTTTGGGGTTTTATTCAACATGTCATGTATGACTTTCCTCACTCAAATTAATTTTGGTGCAGTTGATTGGAAAAGGTCATGTAGATCCAGCTCAACCCCTAAATGACAGATAATGCCCACACACCATCAATACATCAAACAGGAAGACATTTCCTTGGTTACAATGCATTTGTAGGCCAAAAATCACTCTCTGTCCTCAGCACACCAAACATCCATTATGTTGTGGTCATGACTATTTTGGTCATTTTGCAGAGATGCTTTCCCCATCTGCCTAAAATATTAAATTTCTGCCTCTCGCTCCCACTCACATTCCTGCTCCAATATTTCCTTCAGGATGTCTCTCTTCTTATGGATGTGCAAAAAACTGCAGGCACTTATCACATGAGGCGCATCATGATGAGCAACACCCACCCTTCTCATGAAGTACCACCTCCCTCCTATCCATTTTCCTGAAGTACATGCCAGCGATCATCTGCAACCACTCCGCACAAAGCTAAATAATTCTTCCTTCATGCCGAAACCACCAACAAAGAGCTTCCTCGGCCAAGGAAACAGAGCATACACTGAATCCAGATGCCCAGAACAAGAAGAGGAACCATAATGTTCACAGCCTCTCTAGAAGCAAATAGTCCCTCTCCATTCCAGCCCCAAGACCTGATTTTTGCAATAACACAGCATTACAGACCTTTCCACTTCACATTACTGTCAGTGAATATTTTATAGTGATCAGTCAGCCTCTCCAAACCCATGGAAAATACCTTTTCCTGCTAGCAAAGTCTAGGCATGCATATCTATCATTTACAACCCTTTAAAGCCAGCACCAAGTCTTACACATTGCCAGGCTTATGACATGATGGAGTGGAAACCTCCCCATTTCAAATCCCCGTGAGAACATTTGCTCTGTAGCTGATCTCCCAAGCCCAGCTGGTGAGCTCCTGATCAGCAGTAGGATGCCAGAGGTAATGGTGGCACGGTTGCCCACTTGGATGGGCACATTCATGGCTATGCTCTTCTTGTGTAGCTCTGGGCTCTGCTCATATCTCCAATTGGTCTTTGTCATCCAAAAGCTTTGCCACTGGCAGTTCTGCACCACTACCTGCATCCCACCAGTCATTGCTGCCTATGTGAGCCCTGAAACAAAAATTTCATCACGTAAAACTGCTTCACATAAGCACTCCACAAAATTTGATCTCATCTTCCTACAGCATCATTTCCTACAGCTGTATCACCTCAGTATCCAATGTCTTAGGAAAGCCCAGATGCAAATTCTTCTGCTTGCCCAACTACAAATGCATGTGCATAATGCCATCCATATTAATGAATCTCATAATCATAGCACTTAGCAGCATGTCCTCCATCTGCTGCCCAATAGTAATTTGAAAATGGTGCCAGAAACATTAATGGATGGCAGGAAAAGATGTGAATCACGGGAGTTTGGCAGTTTAATACATTTACCCCTCCAGACCAGTATTCCTGCAGTTTCAGAAAGCGTCCCACAATGTACTGCCAGTAAATTTGTAGAGTGCAGAATAGAGCTAGGGACGGCTGGACCTCAGGACATCTCCCAAGTACTGAGCAAACAGTGTATGCACAAGGATTGTCAGGAGAAGCATCTTAGACTATCATTAAGAAGGAGGGTGGGCCAGGGAGTTTGATACAGTGTGTACAATGTACGTATAGATATACAGAAAAATACCTTCCCTCTATAGACATGGCCAAAGATCTAAAAAAGTCAATGTCTTTTCTAGTTGGCCCAAATACATCCTTCAAAATTTAGAGAAAGATGTGAATACTAGAGAGGGAGAAACTGCAACCTGTCTTTCCAACTGATAGCTGGGATTAAATCCAGAATAGTTGTTCTTCCCCATTGAGCTATATGACTATATTGTGACAGGTATGCCATTTGAATCTAATTTTTCACAGTGTGGAGAAACATAGTTCAACTGACTTTCTGTGAGAGTAAGGCCTTTCTCTGGCTATATTAATATACATACTGGTGTACAGCAAACATGATTTAAAGCAAAGGTCTGCTGAGAATTAATGTTCCAGATAAACGCTTGTTTTTTGCCTGACGCAGCACCAGGATGAATGGGCTGTTGTTAGGTTGAATTCTTTTCTTGTTACCAAGCAGGTCTCCCAGTAGCACTTGCAAAGATAAGGGGATCAGATCTCCAAACTCAGGGTGAAAGATGATCACTAGATCAAGATGGAAATTATTCTCTTGCTTTCAAGTTATCAGGTAGTGGCCATTACTACAGGCCATTGTGTTAGTTTGGAAACATATAAAATACCCTATTTTCTTCATCCCTAATACTGAGATTGTTGCCATACCATTAATATGCCCTTCTTATCTTTTCTCGCTTTTCCTCATTTGATATGTAACTTCACACTTTGCTTTGCTTGACACTTTGCTGTGTAACCTATATCCCAAAAAGAACACAAGTGACTGTGGGTCATATTTGTTTGGTAGCAGGTCTAGCAGCTGATTGTCTTCCAAGTTGTCCATACAGGATATGTAGCCGGTTAGCATATAGCGATTTCTACCTTGTAAATCCGAGGTCTCCTCCTTTATCGCATTGCTTCACAACAGAGATAAGTGTGTCCTGCAAACACATTTCTCTTCATCTGAATCTTTTTATGGATTTGCTTTGACTATGTTCCTTCCTTTTTCGTGTTTGCTTTCCACAGTTATCCTAGGGAACACATTTTCTGGTAGGAATACTCACCAAGTGTGAATTTAGCGTGAAAACACATTTCAAACTTATAACAACTACTTACATCACAAAATAATTCCAGAAAGTTACACTCACCCACTTGGGAACAGAAACATATCACACCATCAGAATATCAACATCTCCCAAGGAACTGGCCACAAATGAGACACAGAGCACAGATTATTCCAATAAATTATTTAGCAAATAAGTCTGAACAATAGGTCCATATGTAAATATTGTGATCTTTTCTCAGATAATCTATGAAGAGAAATTATTTAGCTATGTGTCAGGTGAATTATTCAACTGAATACTTGGAAAATAAGTGAGATGCAAAACGTCTGCTCTTAAAGAAGTCCTCCTTTCAATCAACTAATCTTGTTAGCAAGTTGGCTTCTGACATAGGAAAAATGGAAAGAGGAGGAAGCAGAACAGTTTCTTCCTGAAGAGCATTGATTATATGTCAGCAACATCCTTGTTTTAAATCTGGAGAAGCAGTCTCTGAATGCTAGTAACTTCCTTAAATCTTTCCTCAAGTTTGTAAAGTTATGCCTAGTCCAGGCGCTACATCTCAAAACTTCTGCAGAGATGCCCAAGGTCATAGTTAATACGTTTCTCAAAGAGATTCAAGAAATTAGCAAAAAAAGGTTCCTCATGCAGCTCTGTTTGTTTCTTCTGTTGCATCACAAACTGTATTTCCCTCTTCTTGCACCTCTCCTGAGTTATATCACAGCACCCCACTAAGGAAAAGATTAATACATCTAGTGACTCTCTCTTTCAAAACCACATTGAAATGCTTCTCCAAGAAACGCAGCCTGCATCCCCCTTGAGCAACGAAGTCTGCCATCTGGTAGGTTTCTTCTTTATAGTCATTTAGAGGATATTAAATCTTCTTTTGTATGCAGAGAATTAGGTGGTGGAGGGACTTAGCATTCTATTTAAGAAAAAAAAAAAAAGGGAGGAGAAAAAACAGTTCAGAAAGTCATTGTGTCCAGAGAAGAATATTAGAGAGGCATTAAACAGAAAGACAAAAGGCAAGCTAGCTTCAGCTCCTTTGAAAGCTGTAAATCATTCCGACTCCTCGGGTGGTTGGTTAAGTTCATTGTTAGTTGGGTAATTATTGTCCTTTCTTAGAACCTAAGCTTCTAAACATATTTTGAAACAAAATCATCCAAAATGAGCAGCCAGAAAGACCTAATGGTGTCAAGGGGGAGTCAGGGAAAAAATATGTTCAAACAGAGCCTTTAAAGAAACCCATAACTTCCCATTTACATAGCTAAATTGCTTATCTTTGGAATATTAGGGCTTTTACAAGCTGTTCTCTTTGGTCACTGAGGAAGCATTGAAGGTAGCTGGTTCCTAAGGGAGAAAAAGCCTCCAGACAAGGTTTTTGGTTTACTTTGGGGACTTTTAATGACCCTCTAACCTGGAGACTAATGGCACAGGCTAATGCTTCTAGATCTGTTGTTTCAGCAGATGCCAGGAGTGTTTGCCCAGGTGGAGTGCCCCGTCTGTGAAGTGGGGGCTGTTTGCGGACTCTTACAGCTGGAGGGATCAGGTAAATCCAAACAGAGTAAAGATACAGCAAATCTACAGGCATGCTAGAAATTCAGGAGAGTTGTGCAAGGTCTGATACTCTAAAGCAAATGATATACAGTGATTGATGGCATGCAAAGACATAGACCAGCAGCTTCTAAAACAGGCTTCACGACCCTAGGAGGTTTAAGCAGGGCCATAAACCTAAGTTAGATTCAGGTTAATTTTGTTTTAATGCTGATAATTGTGGTTGTTTCAAGCATTCTGTCTATAAGTGAGGATTCAAGGAAAAGAAAAGTTGAGAACATTGAGCTAGACAGTGCCACCACAAAATGCAGAAGAGCCCTGAATTTGAAACCACTGTAGCACCTGCATCGGTGAAGTGTCCAGCACCGCACAGAGCAGCCCTGAGCTAAGTTCTCTAGAAATGTGGGGAAAAGTAGTAGCAATCAGGAGTGCCATTTTGTGCCGTCCTATAGCCTCACCCTGCAAACTCATCCAGACTTGCAGGACACGGCTGGCCCAGCTGCCTACCTGGGACTACATAGTCACCTCAGGGCTTGTATAAGTCAGAAGCTCTCTAAAATGGGAATCCAACTGTTCATGAATCATGGCAAAGATAGAAGAAGCCCTCAGAAAAATACTATATGTCCATCTAAAGTGCTGACCCAGCACAGGGCAGCACCTACACCACAAAGTAGATCCATGTGAGCCAGCTGGAAGAACCAGATGCAACTTGGAGCCGTCCTCTGGCTCACATTGCTACCTGTAGGGAAAAATAACCCTGTAAGTACCAGCAGCAGCAGCAGATCTCCAAACCCCTCCGCTATTCCTCTGGATTCACAGAGAGTCAGATTCCTACCAGACTCATGTGTCAGCAGGTCATAAAAAGTTTTAAGTCGCCTTTTCTTTTTCTGGCGTTCTGGAAGAAGTTGTACTAACAATGAGCCACTGCTTGACAGCTCTGAATCCCAAGCTGTTGGGATACAGTGTGACTTCCAACATATTGCTTCCAGCCCCCACCACCCACGGGGAATGGCCTGGCAGGGGGAGCAGCGCAGCCTGTTAGGAGAAGCCTCTAACAAAGAGATCCCTTATTCCCTGCACTCAGCTAAAGGGCAGCACCCACATCAGTCAATGCAAGGAAGACAGTTCAGCTTCTTGCGGGTCAGGAGATCAGAAGAGTGGTGATAACTTTACACATTTTTTGTGCTGCGTGGCCCAAATGAAAGGATGCAGAATGAAAGATACCACATCCAGAAAGGACGGAGGGTTTTTCTACCTTGAACTGCAGCTTCAAAACCCATGCAGGAAAGCTAACCCTAGAGGGCTGAAAAAGGAAGAAAAAAATCAAACGCCACCAACTGCTGTCATTGGACCTGGCTTCGCTCCAAGGTCTGTCAGAGCTGAGATTGATTAGGATATATGGTATCCTGGAAACAGTCGGTACCTTCAGCTGGTTATAAAGCCATTTTAATTGTCTCGCTACCACCATGGCAACCATACTCTCAACCACAGCCTCCAGGAGGGGAGACAGGCTGTTGGAGGACAGTCCTGTGCCTATAGAACACATCTGATGATGATGATGCAGTGATCCAGATGGATAAAACCTTGCTCCAATGCCAGAAGGGACCAAATTTGGAGAAGGAAATGAAGCCAGTACTGTCATCCATAGTAACACGTTATCATAGCCAAAATTAAGCATAATAATTTAGACGAACCTTTGGTATTATACAGGGAGGCCCCCATTACGGCAATCCCTGCAGGTCTTATCCCGTGAACAACCCCTGCAGTGTTGCACACCCACGGGTGGGGTATGCAGGGCCACGTTCCCTGCACAGCAGCAAGGGATGAAAATGTGTGGCCTCGAAAGCATGTCAGGGAGTGAAGCCTGAAGGGATGGGGAAAGGGTGTAAGTAGGAGCTCTGCAGCCAAGGAAAGACAGGTGTTTTAATAAAAATTTACTCTCCTCCTTCCAGTAAGTTTTTTTATATTTAACATCAGAAAGCTCTGTGTGATTCTTTATTATTTTCCCAGCCTGAAGCCCTGGCATTTGAAGCTTCTGTGATTCTCATGCTCAGTGCATGTTAATACACCTTACCTTCTCCAGTTCAAGCAGCACCACGGCGTTACCAGATTTTCTGATCCAAAAGCCCTTGTACCAGGTGGGAATTGATCCCTTTTGCTGCTGCCTGATTTGTGTGAGAGCTGAGCCTGCTGTTGCCAGCTAGCCCATGCCCGCTTGGACCAAGAAGCTGTGCTGCCTGGGTTTTCCTTCAGGATATGCAGCCATGGGACTTTATGTATTACGAGATGCTTCACAAAAACACCTTTTAAAATAATCATGTACCTGCAAATGAATTGGAAACTCTTCTCTCCCCTGTCTCTGCAAAGACATTACTCAGTCAAATGCAACCAGAAAATTGAAGGACTGAGAATTTTCAATCAGGACTGGGGTGATTAATTGTCTCGGAGCACTCACAAGGTGACCTGCATGGCAAACAACAAGGTATGACATCTCACAATTCACAACGAGAGATGTGTCCAGGAGGGACAGCAGTGATCCATAGAGAGGAGAGTGATGGGAGAAGAAAGGTCAAACTTACAACACTAAATTCACAAGGTTAATAACACCTTAGCATCATGCATGTTTATCTGATTCCTTCACTTCGGCTGAGCCGGCACGGCTGTCCCTGCTTCTGATGTTACCCTGCAACAGAGGCAAAAGAAATTGGTTTTTTAATCTATGGCAAAAAGGTTTGTGGTAAGACACACAGTAAGATGGACAGTTGCCACCTCTCAGCTGATGCACTGACTTGTTAAGGCACGGGAAGAAAAGCAGCATACACACCATGAAGAAGCAAGGTGATAGCTGCATCTCTTGCACACAGCTCTACAGGCAGATACAGAAGATGGACACATACGTGTGCAAGCGTCACTGTAGACATCCACCCTGTGGAAATCGCATGTCTAACCTGGGTGCCTTTGGCCATAATAACAAGTCAGATCTTGGCAGAGGCTCAAGACAGGGGCTTCTCTGATGCAGCAGTGCTGCACCGGGGGCTTGCACATGGTCCCCTCCTGAGAAACCAGAGACAGCACATGCAGCTGGCGTCACCCAGGGCCTCAGCACCAGCACGTCTCAGCGAGCCTCCAGACCACGGGTTTTCATCTTGATTTAGTGTGCAGGATGAATGGCCTTCCCCCAACCAGTCTTACTCCAGATCCGAAAATGCAAGCTCCTTCTCTTGGAGCCAAGAATTATTTCTATGATATTATTTAATAAAGGCATCTATCCAATACTTGGGGTGTCCTGGCATAATCAATCATGAAATTAAATTCAATTTGTGCAGTGTTCAAATCAATTCTGCAGGAATAACACTGGCTGACTGGCACTTACCCTGTTCATCATCTGGAGAGCCTTTGCTGTCCAGCCTATTTTAGCAGTGGGCTTCAGAAACCACCGGTATGGGGCTTCCAGGAGCCCACATGGAGCATATCCCCTCCATGTCCTCTGCTTACCCAACTGCTGTCTGATCAACTTGCCCATGGAGGGAAGTGAATTCCCCACTCGGGGCCTCAAAGGTTGCAAACGCAACTCCAAAGCCCTCCTGGAGAGCACCAGGCAGATGCTGGTTGCTTCATCTGAATGTTTTCACTAGCTGCCACGGACACATCTTGAGCTGACAGAGGCATGGACCGCATCACAAGTGTTTGTGTGAGAAACGAAGGGTCACATTTCCTCACCAGATACATGGTAAACACCCAGTGGAGGTATTGCTACAAGAGGACCATCAAACAGCATCTAGGGATTTCTTTGATCCCAAGGGACCTCAACCATCCCATCTGGTCATCCACATTGTTCCTTATTATCCCTACTGCTCTGTCTGGGGAGTGTCCCAGCCAGCTGCTCTTAAATCAGTCTCAGCTAGCGGTTGCCCATTGCCCAGTGACATCCAAAGAAGGGGAGAGAGCCCTCGACCGGTGCCCAGCCCTCGAAGGCCCCAACATGCTGGTGGGGAGGAAGGACAGAGAGGGTCTGAGCTATACCCGTTACCTGAAAGCCCCTCAAGAAGAGGCACAACCGCCCACTTCCCCACCACGATCTCTGTGAGGAGCAGGAGCAAAGCCCCACCACACTCTGCAGGGCACCGTGGGGGCTGAAGGCAGACATCATGTCCCACAGTACCCACAGGGCTGGGTGCAGCCCCTGTGTGCCACCGAGGCACATCTGCCACCCAGGACTACACAGATCCTGTGGTGGGGACAGAAGCTTGTTCTTTTCTTCCTTTTGGCCACTAAACCAAAAGAAATAGTTGTTTACACAAAACTCAAAATAGCTTTAAAACATCTTTTTTTTTCTGACAGCAGTCACCCCCTGTCCCTGCTCTCCACCTTGCCTGTTGCAGCTCCTGGTGAAGCAACTCAGGAAAAAGTGCAAGCAGGAACCTGCTTGTGGGGAGTGGAGAGTAGAAGTGGAAGCAGAGGCAAAGTCCCTCAGTGGCACCGCACTGTCTCCACTGACCTCCCTGCAAGATTTGGGTGCCATTAGATGGGATGGAGATGCCTGAGGAGGGCAGCAGCAGTTTCTCTGTTTCACCCACTGGAGCAGCTTGGCCAGCTCCCTAATATCACCCTGGGGTTCTAGTCACAGGGATGCCTTCTTCCTAAAGATTTCCTGCAATTCCTAATGTTATTGGGAAGTTGGTTTTAACATCCACCCTATAAATCTCCCCTTACAGCTGTTTTGTCCTCAGACAAGAAAAACTCACGATTACAAGTCTGGGAACAAAACTGCCAGAAACAAATGGCCAGCCCATTGCCACAGCAGAGTTCGTCCTCAGCACACCGCGTCTTTATATACTGAAGCTATATATTGCATATATAGGTTTAAACCGATAGCTACATTTTACACACAGTTGCAAAAGGAGCGTGTAAAAAGCACGCAGTGTGTAAAAGCTCACAGCTCAGGAGCAGCTCCCAAAGGAGAGCTGACACAACCAGTTCTTGGGTGGCTGTCCATGCCCGTAACCCTGGCACTGGAAAATATCCTGGTAGATACACTCTCTGGACAGAGAGTGCACATATATCTACCTATATCCTTTGGGAAGGAGCTGCCTTCACTCCCAAATGGGTTCACTGGGCATGGGCACAGATCCCTCCTGTCCACTGTCTGGGTGCACGAAGAGCTGAACGCAGCTGTGCTAGCGCTGCCCCACTGCCCTAATTCAATTACCTTTCAGCACTGCCCACAGAAACAGGCGGGTGTCTTCTCTTAAATCAGCAGCAGCTGACATTTTTCTCCCCACCAGCCAAGCGTGAATCACCCTGAAATGGAGGCCGAGCTCCTTGTTTCCTGACAACTCAACGTTAGCCCGAGCAGAGGAGATGGAAGTGGAGGTTACGCGGGCAGAGGCTCCAGCGCCTGCAGCCGTGCCTCCCCCGATCCTCCACGTGCCCCGTGCCCTCCGTGCGTGCTGGCACCGGTTTCGCAGGACCTCACACGAACCAAATTCTGGAAGGGCCTCCCCGCCTGACATCCATCTCCCCTTCAGTGCTCCATCGTGCTCTCCAGTGCTCGTGCTGGAATCGCCGCTCTTGGGAAAGGCCTCAAGGCAGGGCCTGTTCCGGCAGCTGTGGTGCATGTCCCTCCTTGGAGCCCCCCTGCCCGCGGGGCCAAGCGAAGAGGGGACCCCAGGGGCTGCCCCTCTGCCGGCTGAACCCACAGCTCCAATTGCTGGACGTGCAGCGGGAGGAAGGCATGTCTCGGCCCCCCTCAGCGCCGGCACTCGAGCTGCTTCCCTGGGGGATGCACAGCAGTGGTGGGGGGCACCACGCTCCTTTGTACGGCCCTCCGGGGCCACAGCCCTCCACCGCTGCTCCCCAGGCTGCTGCCACCAGAGCGCCTCACCCCACCGCGGGGGGGGGTTTCTGCCTCTTTCCGCAGCATCACAAATAGAAGCAGAGCTGCAAACGCTCCCCTGACAGCCTCTCTCCAGTGGGTTTGGGGTGGGCTCCTGATAGCCCCCTGGCAGGGGGGGGGAGCCCCTTATCGCAGCCCTGGCATCGTCTGCCTGCCAGCCCCAGCTCTGTGGCCCCTCTGGACGAGGTGGTGATGGGATGCTGCCCACAGGAGAGCGTGTCCCTGCCGTGGGGTGAAGCACCCGCTCCCCTCCTCGAGAGAAACCCCCCAAAAAGAACCAGAAAAAGTTTGTGCCTCCTGAATTCAGCGTTTTCTCAGCAGGGACCGCTGCGGGGGGGGTCGGGTCAGCCCCACACCCGTGAGCAGGGCAAGGCGGGGGGAACCCCTCCGGGACAGTGTCCGCTCCCGGGGCCCCTCTGTCCCGCGCGTGGGGCGCTGTGTGGGCCGGGACCGTGCGGGGGCTAGCGGGGGGGGGGCCCTGCGGTTCCACGCGTGTCCCCAGAAAGTGCCGGCCCCCCGAGGGCTGCCGCCCCCACTTCCCCCCCCTCCTCCCGCGGGGCGGCCCGGGGCGCGGCGGGGGGGCCGTGCCGTGCCGTTCCGTGCCGTTCGGTCCCGGGGGGGCCGTGGCTGCGCGCCGCCCCGCCGGCGCTGCCGGGGGAGTGGTTTCCCCGCTCTGGCAGCGGCGGGGCCGGTCTGCGGGCGGGGAGGTGCCGCGGCAGCGGCGGTGCCAGCGCCCGGCCCGGGAGGATGCGGACGCGCTGACGGAGCTGCCGGCTCCCCTCTGCCGCCGTGCATGGGCGGCGGGCGGCTGCCGCCTCGCCTCGCCTCGCCTGCCCCGCCGGTGAGCCGGGCCGGGGGGGCGGCCGGGGTGGGGGGGTCTCCGCCGGGCTCGGCGGGGGGGGAGCGGGGAGCGGCCGCCCCGGGCTCGGCTGCGGGGTCCGGCGGCAGCCCCCCGGGGAAGAGCCGCCACCTGTAAGTCCTTCGCCCGCAGCCCGGGAAGCTGCTCCCTTGGCGCCGTGGGGCAGCGCGCCCGTGGCGGAGCCGGCAGCCGGAGCCGGGCGCTGGGGCGGCGGTGCGGGGCGGTGCGGGCCGGTGCCGGGCGGTGCGGGTCGGTGCGGGCGGGGAGCGGGGCGCGGGAGCCGTCCGAGCGCCGTCCGGGAAAAGTGTCTCGTTTCCACGCCTGGCTGCGGGGAGTTACGGGGGAAGGAAAGGCAGAAAGTGCGGCTCCGCCGTGGGTCGTTTCTCCAGATGCTTTTTTTTTTTTTTTTTTCTGGAGGAAAGGACGTTAAGGAGAATTCACTGAAAAACGGATTCTCCTTTAAAAAAAAAAACCATCCAACTTGTTCGGCAGCCGAAGGGGCTGTGTGAAGGAATCCTGATGAATGAGCGTAGCACTGAGGGAGTTGTTTGTTTGTGGTCTGCGATCGCCTCAGCTGTTCGTTTATTCCTTTTTTTTTTTTTTTTTTTTTCCAAGGCAACTTTTGAGGCGAGGAAGCGGGTAACAAAGCGCAAGTTTAGGACAATGATGCTTTTGCTTGCAGCCTAGCTGAACTGGGTAAAAGAACACTGAAATCCTGCTTTTCCCATCAGGTAGCAAATACCACACATACGATTACTTGTAGAGAAAGAAAGAACCTACTTTGGTCTGTAAATGAGGACTATGTTTCACTCTGAGCAAGGGGTGTGAATATTTTCCTGCTGCCAAATGAACACACCACAAAAATTTTCTTTTCATCTGGGACAGAGCAGTGTTTGTAGATCTCTGAATATGGCTACAGTCTCGGAGGGGAGTTAGGTTAGCCTGGATGTAGCATTAACCCCTCAAGCCACAATAAGCAATACACAGAGAGAAATTTGTTTCCATTAGTCTTTTCCTGACTGAGATCTTTACTGCAGTTGTACAGTCAGTACGGCGAAGGAAGCCCTCCCGGCTATAGGCTCAAATCTTACTGACGGACCCAGAAGTTGCTATTCACACCTGTCCTGTAGCCTGGTTCTCGGCACAATGCCTCCTTATGAGTAGCCTGAAAATGAAGGTGAAGCGAGGAAATCTGCCTACACGCAACCAGGCTCGAGCCAGTGTTTTCCATCTCTTAGATTTAATGAGCAACAAATTTTTGTGCCCAGAAAAGAATCCAGCTCACAGCTCAGGATTTTGATAATTAATATTCCACTTAAAAAACATGTTTTCAGAGTCAACATTATGATTACAGAGAGAAAACAAGCAAACAGGGAATGACTTGACCTGGTTTCCTTGCTTTCCCCATCTAGCCTGACAATTTGTCAATCAAGTGGAATTTCCTCTTAACGTCTCTGGTACATTACTTTAGCAGAAGAAATGAATGTGCAAATATAGTCACTACTTTCCCTCCCTTCTCACAATGATCTCTTTGTATTAAGCAACAGGCTTTTGCATAGATCAGGTATCAAACCCACCGTGTCACAGGCTGAAATTGCTCCTTCTCCCTCATTTCTGAAATTATACCCCTGCGTTTGCGCCTATTTAACCACATCTGTCGATTTTGGAGGGTCGGTCAGAGAAGCCTTGATCTGGGGCAGATCCTGTGTCATGTAAGGCAGCAGGAGCCCTGCTAGGACTTCAAGGAGACCAGCATCTGCCTCAGCCACAGCCCTTCCCTTTGCTCCTCAGACATGTGTACGTTCTCTGGAAAAATCTGTAAATGAATCAATTTCCTGCATTTTTCCATCTTCAAAGGAAGGCTTTATTGCAAACCCCAGGAAAACTGCCAACCAATAACAAGCAGGTAGAATGAAAAAGACTGATTGATACCAACAGGTCCTTAAAACCTTGTCTCAGCCCCCCGTTTCAGCCTTTGTCCCTCCTTCATCGTAAGTCCGTAGGGGCTGGGATCACCTCTCCTTCATGGTTTGGAGAGAGCATGACCAGTACCGTCCTGTGAAGAGCAAATACCAGTGCTGGAAGAAGCTGTGGGCCAGCAGGACAATCCCCTGCTCTCGTCAGGGTGTATTGACTGATCCCATAGTGCCCATATCCCCATAGGACTAGGAGAAGATAGTCCAAGTCCAGCTTCTCTGTTGAGACCACTGCAACTTCTGTAAGATGCAGCCTGAATTTTCAGCTGAGTTCTATCTCTGACATGCACGCACATAAACTGCCTCTGCAAATATTTAGGAGACCTCTAGATCCGGAAGGTGCATGTTAATTGGTTGGCAGGAAGACTCACAGTCCTATTAATGCATATCTGCTTTCAGCGTTAATGACTCATTAAAAAAAAATACTGCATTTTTATTTTTTTAATAATTTCTTTATTTTTAGCTGTGTGTTGTCCTCACCCTTCATCGTGCCCACCCCTACTGCGATAGCACACAGTGTTCTCATATCCTCCATCTCAGGCTGGGGCAACTTCCCATACTTGGAAATTCAATTAAGGTGATGGAGTTTTAATTCATAGACAAAACCAGCTGCATGTCTGGTGTTAGGTTGTGATGTCGTGACACCTGCGGTTGTGCTATTAATTACCAAGAGGGAACATTAAAAGTCTCTTCGTTGTCATTGTTCTCTTAGGAGCGTCTGGTGGGTTTTTGTTTGCTTGGTATTTAAATCTAACACTTTTACTGCATTGGCTTTACTGAATTCTCTACTAAATGCTCAATATTGCATCATATTACAGCACTAATAGCATCATATTCTAATTTTCCCAAATTTACAGAGAAAGAACTAGTTTATCTTTTAAGTAAATACTGTTCTACCTGACTGTACCTAACCTCTTATCCTATTCTGTTACCTAGAAATGAGCCTAGCAATAGACTATCTGGAGTATTGTTTCAGTGCCAGAAAGACATCAGACATTTTGCAATCCATTTCCCATGACATTTCCATCTAAGAATCACCTACTCTGTGTTGATGCTCTGCAATGTTTTTTTCCCACTCATCTTCTGCTTGTGGGACTGTGGCCTGAATTCAGGACCAGCCAGAAATACCTAGGGAATAGTAGAAAGAAGCACATGAAGCCAATTTTCAGCTGTCACCAATTCCCACGGGTGCTTGTAAGGTGAGGGACAATCGTGGCATGAAATATGAGGGATGAGAGAATTGTCATCTTCCAGGGAAGATCCCAGAAACAAAACCATTTCTTCCTGAGACCCTTTAGTAACGGTTGTTCTGAATTAGAAGGAATAATATACTTATTTGTAAGGTGTTGGCTTCATAAGGTTGTTTTGAGAAATTGAAGCTGATGCAAGGTTCGCTGTGTGAGAGGAGCTCAGAAACACTCCGCTTGGCACAGGCATTTCCGATCCCAAAAGCAACTTCTCGGATGAGAGAGTATTTGCACAGCAAGTACCAGAAGAGATACCTCTAAAAACATTTAACAGCTTGTTGAGGCTTATCTCTAATTTTGATGGGGCTGTTTTCTTAATGAGGTCCTCTCACATCAATTAGCTGCTGAATCTGATGTTAAAAAAAATAAATCCAAACTTTCTTTTGGCACACGGTTCCATGAGGACTCTGTGGAGATTTCCACGATACCGAGGTCTACCAGCATTCAGAGGAGCTGGCTTAGTCATTCTTCCCATCTGCTCTGCTCCTTCCTCCTTCCACTGCTCTGCACATGCTTCCTGGCTGTCTGCTCCTCATCCTTATCTCCGAGAATCCTGGCTGGCTGCCCTGCTCTCCTCCCTTGCCGTACCTATCCCTTGTGGCATCTTCCGCGAGGAAGCTCAGGTAGTCTAGTGCTGAGATCAAAGAGCTGAAATAAATGAGCTTCTCTAAAGCAGCCAGGAAAAAGAAAGAGAAAAAAGAAAAACCTACCAAGTAAGCACCCATAGCAAGCAGTGTCGCAGACATCATTTGCAAAAAACCTTGAGTTAAATCACCCCCAAATCATGAGACTGCTTTGAAAATTGTGATAATTAAACACAGGTACATTTTAGTTCTTTTCCTTCTTCTTTGGCCACTTATGAGTCGAGTTTCTAGCTCCTTTTTGCAAACAGGGCTGGTAGGAACTTGGACAACTACAACAAACTGGAAGGTGAGGTTTGCGTGTAGTCATGGCTCTCCGGGAGCTGGGGATGCAAGAAGAGCGACGGCTCCCTGATGCCTCACTGTGCAACACCAGGAGTCAAGAAGGCTGAGTTAGAGTGATCTGCCAGGACCATGCCCTTTGCGAGCCTGTATTTTCTAGTGTTGGTAGTCCGCAGATGAGTGTTTGAGAAACTCCTCAGGATGATATTTACCCCCGTAGCTTCTTTGGAGCAGAAACAGTAAAAACTGCAGCTCGCTGTGAAGTTAGCGGTGAGAGGCAGCATGGTCTGGAAATAGCAGCCTCCTACCCCTTTTCGCTCTCCCAAACTACGTGCTGTGTCTCATGCTGAAATGCCTGCTCCTCCACATCGAGAGTCATTTCATCTTGCTGCTTCCTGAGAGAGATCGACATCCTCTGCAGAGCACACGCTGCCGAGGAGAGGAAGGCAGCTTTGGCCTGCGGAGAGCAGAACTCAAGTACTGTGTGGGTGGCCGAAGACAAGAGCTTCTGAAATGAGGGAACAGAACAGATCTCTAATCTCCAGACTCTGACACATATCGCACTTTTCTCAGTTGCTTAGGAAAGAGATTTGCATCCAAAAAGAAGTGGGAGGTTTAAATAGGAGTTCATACACACGCGCATTTATCTTCCGTGGTCCATACGGTAATTTACATTTCGCTAGTCCCATGGAATCCACAACACTTCATAAAGTGCCTCCATTACAAATGTGCAACCAGGGGAAACAAAGAAGCTGTCCAAGTTCCTATCCACAGTGTCCAAAAGCTGAGCTCAGTAGGCAGTCACGGAAACTGGAGGCTGCAGGGTGTCACTGAGGTAAGTGCTTATTTTGGGTTGTGCCAAGATGCTGAAGCTAGTACCCCACCCTCAGCAGAGGTACTGGGCATGGTCCTACCTATGGATGGCCCAGTCCACCGTAGCTCCATCCTCCTAGGACACTAACGTAAGACTGAGGCATAGAAGAGTTGGATCCACAGAGGCACCTGGACCTAGAAAACACCAACTGACAGTTCCTTGCAGGGACGTGCACCTTCTGGTACCATGTGAGCAGCTCCTTCATGGCTTCATCAGCCGCAACAAGCGTAACTCTGTCCTAGATCGCCCACTCATCCACCCTGGCTGAACTGACAGCCCGATCTGCTGCAGCAAAGTGGCCCAAATAAGGCACCCTTTCTTCTTCTGAGTGGAAAAACCTCCTTGGACATGTTTGTTTATTGGGAACTGCTGAGCAGGGTTTACTGTGGCCCGTCGAAATTTTCCACTTTGCAAAAATCAAGCAGTAGCCCATTGCTTCTCCTGCCTAACGCCATTCTTATGCATGCCCTGTCCCAATTTTCCTTGTAATCAACAGCAGGGGTTTCTTTTTGTAGCACACAAAGACTAGACGCCTTGAATGAAGAAAAGTTTGCATTTATCCAGAGGCTTTAGTGGGGTGAAGCAGGGGGGGACCGGATGCCCAAGGCTGAACTCCTGGTTTGTTTGAGGCACTATCTGAAATCAGTGGGAACCGTGTGTGCGCTGCGATTGCATGGGCGAGCTCCCAGAACTCGGTCTTTACAGTCCTCCCGCGCGTGAAGCTGAGCCCGCGGAGCCATGTGGGGGACGTCTCTCCAGCACAATTTAAATACGGGGCTGGTAAAGTCCCTGGGATTGTCCCATTGAAATAAGAAGGGGAGGGCTCCAGTTTCTGCGGTGCCAGAAAAATGATAAATTTGCACGCGGAGCAGTGGTTCAAGGCCAATTTCTGCTGCCTATCTACACTTATTTTTTAGGAGGTGCACCTTCAATGTGGTATTGTTAGGCTGTTATCATAATATTTCCATGAGTGCTCAGTGAGGGAATGATTAACTCCGGAAGCCTGGGAGGGGAGGAGGCTGTCCTGCAGCCCCTGCTAATCCACCGGCAGCCCTGGCACCCTGCGGTCAGGTCTCCCTCTGCCACCCAGATGTCTCCAACGCTGGGGCAGCTGGGAGAGGAGGGGTGATGCTCTCAGAGTAGGAGGCATCTCTAAATAAGTGACCTGATGTCGGAGGTGCTGCTGCCTACCGGGGAAGCGTTGGAGCTCGGCACCTCTGAAACGTGGGGCGCCTTTATCGAGCGGCCAATCTGCAGGCTGCTAGGATTGCAACCTGTGGCCGGTTCCTGTTTCTGTTTTGCCCGATGAAGTGCACTCACCTTAAAAACATCTACTTTGCAATTCACAGTGGATTTATCTCAAGGAAAGGCCTCCTCTGCTGTGCGTGGTGGAGTCCTATCCCTGCACAGCAAGGCCAGGCGCAGCCCAGGAGAGACAGCCAGGCTGGGCTTCCCACACCCCCCAGCTGGGCAGAATTGCTGCATGACATCCTGCTGCTGCTCCCTGGTGCTGGTTGTCCTCCCGTAGGTGGTGAGACCACGCCACCGGGACAGACTGTGTCCTTGTGCTATAGAAACTCCAAACACACAGTGTGTCCCAGATGCTTTCCGAAGTGGGAGAGAAGCCCAGAGAGCACCTTTCGGTGCTTGGGCTTTTGGTCCGTGCCAAGCTGCACCGGTGGAAATCCATCCCGTTGTGTGGGGTGGGAGGCTGAAGGCCCTTGATCTAGGCAAAGGGGCCACCACTGAAGCGTTGCATCGTCTCACTGGTGGAACCAGCTCTCTTATCATTCTTATCATTCTTAGCATATCTTGGTCGTATCTCCTCACACTTTGCTTGGTGCTATGGCTCCTAAAGAGGCAGGATGTGACCAGCTCATTGCAGTAGTCCCTAAATCAACTGTCCTTTACTGGGAGGTGTAGCAGGGCTCTCCAAGCCCAGAGGATGGGTGTCCAGGCAGTGTCACTGGGCTCTGAGACTTGAGACTTCTTGGTCGCTGTTAATAGCAGCACAGCTGTGTTGGGACTCCTGGAGCCAGAGAAGAAGCTGGTTATCAAGCTGAGGCAAAGGAGGGCAAGTCATTTTGGGGGCGGAAGAGAGGTAGGTTGGGAGAGGGTGCATTGAGCAAACGGGCTCCAGGCTGGACTAATCGGCAAAGCAGAAAAGGTGGGTAAAAGTAAGAAGGGACAAGAAGAGATAAGCAGAGAAAGGCTTTACTCAAGTAAATTCCAGACTGCTTCCACTGCAGTAAAGGCTTGTCGCATGGTCTCAGTAGCTGTGCCTTGTTTTTAAAAGATAAAGCAGTATCGTAGAAGGAAGAGTATTAGTTTATGTTTTCTCTAGTGTCAGCCAAGATAATCACATCTATTAGATAGATAAAGTGAGTATTTCCTCTTTACAGAATAAATGCATTCTGGTAGTTTTATACACTGGAAACACCGAACTCTTCAACAATCTTGACTGGGAAGAAGTTTTCCTGTTTTAAAATATGGCTGTGGGGCTGGGAGAAGGGACTTCTTCCACACTGCAGTCCTTAAGCGATGTTCTTTTTCTTCCAGCAGTCAAGTAGCTGAGCCCCAGGTCCCGACATCCCCTCTCAAACGTTGCATGCACCATAGGACCGAGTTGCCCAAAACATTGGAGAAGAGATTGGTCTTGGGTCAGTTCAATCCAGAGGTCCTTTGCTGAGACTGGAAAAGCAATGGATGTGGGTTTAATTAATTTAGTACTGTCTGGATCCTTATATACCGCTAACCAGGCATCTGAAGATACCTCTAAACAGCAAGTGGCCTGGCTTGGATTCCAGCCAGTGGCCATGTGGTACCTGCTTCGTTATCTCTTACACCATTTTGTCTGTCATTGACAGATGACTCAGTGTAGTAACTGCTCTTATTACATCCAGTCTTTTCTAAAGGAGAGATTGAAGGTAGACAAATTCATGCTGAGTTTTCATAGGTTTAATAGCAGCGGTTTTGTAATGGGTAGTGGGATAAAAATCTTCCCAGAGTGTTGGATAACATGGTGTTGGATGCTCTCTGGTTTCCATACAAGAGACAAGCACTGAGCGTAGTCGTAAATTTTTAAGGGAAAAAACATTAGCCTCTCTGAAGTTGGTTTGATCATTGGTTAGGAAGGAAAATTGCCAGACAAGAATTAAACCTTCTGAATTGAATCCTGGGGATGGAGATGTGATTTCCTGCTTCCCTAATTTGCAATATGCATGGCCTGTGGCATGAGAAGAAACTCCAGAATGCAATGCACAATTTTTCCTCTGTCATTGTTTTTGAATAAAATCAGTGTGCAGTTAATCCAGTGTTATAAATCTTGGTAGGAAGGCTTCCAGAGCAGGTTGATTTGTTTAATCACTTGGGCTGGAATCCAAACCACTGGAGGATATAAAATATATACACTAGTGCCATTCACTTCACTGAAAACACCTTTTTCCCATCCAAGGAAATAGCTGTGGCTGGCATGAATATATATTTGGCAAGCTGTAGGGCTAAACAAATTTCTCAGAAAATCATCTTTGGCCAAGATACTGACTATATTCAGCACTGTAATTCCTCAAGCTCTTCAGCTAAGATGTTCTAACAGAGAAGACATCAGAAATCAGTGATTCACACGTTGAAATGGTGGGATCCTTACCTCTGCTCACCAGGCTCCCTGTCCTGATAGCAGTCAAAGTATTACCTTCAGTTTGGAATAGACCTTTGCAAAAATCACTTCTCCTGTGATATCTGAAAGAAATGTGCAGTAATGTAATCCTAAGGTATCCTTCTTTCAGCGTATTTTCTCTTCTGTGTGCCTTGACCAGTAGCTTCTTGAGCAGGAATCTCGTTCTTTGATGGTTTGAACCGTGTCTCATTAAGCATGCTGATCTTGCCAAATAGGGGTATACATTTTTATTTTCTGGTTTTCCAACTATCATCAAAATTCCTGTATGGGAGAATTTCAGACTGTCCCAGTTTCAGCAGATTTTATGTAGCTTACACGAAGGAATAAAGTTTAGCATCACAAAAAGAGTCAGATTGCAAGGTATTTCAGCTAAGAGCTTTGGGTGGGTTTGGAACATTAATTGCCTCGGTAATACACGAGGTATGCTACGAGCTGCATCCTTAGTGAGATCAAATCCCATCTGGCATAGAAGATTATACAGTAGGAGTTTCTGCAGCAAGTTTTCAGTAGTACTCTTTCACACCAGTTACTGCCAGCGTTCTCGCTTTGGTTGCACGCTCTGACTCTGTTTTATTGTCTCTTTCAGGCACTTCTAGGATTTGACAGAGTTTGCACGACACTTTATCAACAACGTGAACGCCTGCAGCAAGGACAGTTTTTGGAAGCGACATCCGTTGATGTGATTGAAGGTAACATGCTCTCTTCTGTTGTTGCCCTGTACTCGCTATTTACTCCCACGGAGCCCCATGCCCTGGCTGGGTGTCCCCTTTTGCTGCCTGTCCTGTTTGGTGAGGTGAGAGCAGGATCAGGCCACGGTTTGGTGCATGTCTGAGCATCCTCCAGGCTGATCCTTGCTTCAGGTAAAAAGCTCTTCCTAACCGTGGCTCAGCCTGTCCCATAAAATGTGGTTTTGCCCCTCTTCTTAAGGAAATCTTTGCTTGTGTCACACAAGCTGCCTCTTTTCCATAGCCACATAAATGCTTCACGTTCTTGAATCCTGAAGCTGGTCTTCATTCAAATACTGTTTTGCCACCAGGAGTTTCACAGGTCAGTTTTGCCCTCTGTTCAAAACCTAAAATAAAAATGTGTGCATTGTTTCTGAGCACTTTCTTATGGTAGGTGGTTTAGCACTTGTCAGCCTATATATTGCTGTATGTTACTGACCTTGTTAGTGCCATCACAAATAGCAGAAAGCAAGCTGTGCATTTGCTCCATGCCCCTGGAAAAAGATCAGCATAGCGTGGTCCTGCAACTGTAACAGTTGCATTTAAGAAAATCTTCTCCAAATGCGGTTTTCTCACAGAAAAGCAAGAACAGATTTTGCTTTTTCTTTTCCTAATTGATATATTTGCGCTTAATGAAACCTAGGGGAAGTAAATGCATCCCTTAATTCACTGCCACAAGAATTTTAAGGTTGAGAGTAGGTGACTCATCCACCAGAACAGAATTTATTCTTTGTTTGTAAATGCTATTTATTGCCTTGTTTTGCATCACTATGGCTACTGTATGTCATTGGTGGTATCAGCATCTACCGTACATAAAATGAATGCAAGACCAAATTTTAAAAAGATATCGTTCTTATAATAATTTGCTTGTATCAGCCACTTTTCTGTTGTATGTTAGTACACCTCACATAAAAGCAGCACTAAAAGTGGCTCAATATTTTTCCATCAAAACTGGCTGAAAAGTAAAAAATCCTTCTGCACATGAATCATATCATAGCTAAAAAAGCCCTAAGCAGCCACCAAACCCCTTTTTCATATTCTGTGGCTTTATAAACAGTTCAGTGATGTCCTACAGGTGATTTCGAAGTTTCAGGTGAACTGATTTGCAGTGGCATTCTCAATTATTTTACCTCTAGTTATTTTTAATGTTAAATACCTAGTTAAGCTTGTTGGGAGCTTCACTGCTTTCACAGCCCATATAGATTCTTCTGCTTTCCTTTACTGTTTTTAAGAGGAGACTGAGAACAATTAATCTATTCCAGTTAAAGCCTAATTCTTTTGCCAATTGCATGGCCCCATGTTCTTTTCTGAAACACATCAAGTACAATCACTTCTGCCATCCTATTCAATCAAAGCCTTAAGTTGCACAGATTTTGTGAAATGGCCTGGGCTTCAGCAGCTTGGGAGCTGATTCACTGAGGCATCTGCTGTAACACTGGCAGGACTGTCACCATTTTCCTAGCCAGAATCATTTGTCTTTGTCATTTAGAAATAATCTGCAGGGTGTAATGTGGTCTTAGGGAAGCACGGAGCCCATTATTGCTCAATAATAGAATTTCATGAGGTCTTAACAACATCTTTGAGTTCATATGACATATTTGACAGTGCATGTGTGGATGTATATCTCTAATGTCCCATGGAACAAGGACAGAGAAGTGTTTTAAACACTTGGGACATATTGAAGGGCTGCTAAAATAAACCAGCCAGCTGTAGGCGACTGCAAGATTCTGTGGCTGGCTAGCTGGGACCAACCCCCAGGACACACAGCAGTGGGACATGTCTTCTCCGTGGTAGCCAAGCCCAAGACTTCATAAATCCCAGCCCCCCGCAAAGCCACCAAGATCATTTCCATCCAGACACACACTTTCTCATTTCCCTTTCCCTGCAGTCCAGGACAGCTGGGGATGGGGCACTGAACCCCAAAAAGGATCTGAAAAGAAAGACGTTCATCTTGGGCATGATCAGAGCAGCGGGCCCTGTGCTCCTCCAGGCTCATGGCTGGGTCTGGCTGACAGGCAGTGTGAAAGCTCCCCAAACCAACTCTTCCCGAAGAGTTGGGGTGGGAGAGAGGCGTCCTGCTATGGCCCACTGTGGTCATCTGCAGAGGCAGTGCTGGTGAGGCAGCAGGAGGGATGCAAAAGGGTCCCTCTGGGACCAAGGGAGAGACCAGGACCAGGACGGGGAAAAAAGCAAGAACCACATGAGCACCAGCGGTGATCAGAGGGAGGAGGTAACGGAGGGAGTGCTGCTTTCCTTTTGGGCAAGGAAGGGTCCAAGGGCACGACTCTGTCCTTTTAAGCACTGTCTCGGGTGGCAGGAACAGCTGGCACAGCTGGGCCCACGGTCACTGCTCTGGGAAAGGGTCTTCCATTTCCAGATCACCACTCCCTCAGTGCTGTTGTCCGTGGGTGTCCAGTGGTATGGCCCACTGGATGCTGCAGGAATAAAAGCATGTGTCCAGAAAATAAATGTATTTTACCGCTTAGGTGGTTTGTGGTGTCCCTGGAGAGGGGTACAGGTCCAAGTAAGGGCAGGGAGCTCAAAACGCTCTTCCTAACAGGCAGAATCTGTCCCTCTTCTACTGTGCCGTGGCTCTGGGAGGATTCAGGCTGTGTAAGCTGGGGGATGCCCAGGTCAGGGGTTTGGTTCAGCCTCCTGCCGAATTTCAGAGCCTGCGCCTGCTCTCCTCGTGTGTGTGTACCCGGAAGCGTGCTGTTTAATTCAGCGTTTGTTGGGTCCAAGGCTGGCGCTTCAGGGCTTTTCCCTAAGCTGATGGATTCCTATGGGGTCGGGTCGTGGCCCACAGCTGAGCTCAAGTGTCTCCTGGGTCCGCCGTGCTCTTTTTTAAATACGATGCAGTGGGAGTGAAAGTCTCTGTGATATCACGCTGCTCTGTGCTACAGCTAATTAAAGTCATTGTGAAAGGTTTTGTAGTAATTGCAGATATTGTAAAATTTAGCTTTGCGGGATAATTGGTAATGTAAGCCTGAAACAAGTTATCCTTAAGATGTTTTAGTTTGCATTTCTCAGTAGGAGCAGCCTTTACAAAGAAGGCTTTTGTGAGTGAAGCAGGACCAGAATTAATGGCAGCATTTAGTCGTGCCTAAAGGGGTGCTTGCTGTGGCAGGTGGCAGGGCGGTGTAATTGAGGATGCCTACGTTCTGCGTGCTGCAGGAGGCTCCGGCAGCCGGTAGCTGCTGTACCTGACAAATGCCAGCTAAAGAGAGTGAAATGCCTGGGGCCAGACCATCGAGGCCTGATGTATTCCCGTCCAAAACGAATGTGGCCCCTTCAGTCTGTAGGTGAGAGTGGTTCAGGCTCTGTTTGCTCCTGTGCACTTAATATGCATTATGGAGTCTTCAGGCATCCTCAAATTTTTCAGTAGAATGCTGTGTCTAGAAATCTCAAATGTGAGGAAAATCCTAACGCCATAGAGACGTGCAGCTACCCAGCCATGGGCTGGGCTGAGCTCCCTGCAGCGGAGACTGCGACCGGCTCTCATCCCTCTGCTCCAGGGTGCTGAAGTGCCCAGCGGAACAAGGAGAGCGCAAGGGCCAGTGCTGTAGTGCTTTGGGTGCCAAACAGCCCAGGGGGATGCTTAATGGGCACATAAGCAGATTAGGTTCTGAAGTCCCTGATTTAAATGAAATTTAGGTGCCAAACCTTCCCTGATGCATTTGAAAATCCCACTCAACACCTCTCTGAATACTCAGGCAAGTAAAGACTACCGAAAATCTGGCCCTTAGACACCGATACAGCTGGTATGTCTGAATTAATAGTTTAAAAAGAAGTGCTGGCTCATGACTAAATGGAAGAGACATCTGGGAAGACCAAATATTGAAGACATTAGGAGGAATCAGAATGAGAATTTAATTCAAGGCTGATATTTCCATGAGTAACTTTTTTTGGTCAACAGATGCAATTTCTGAGCTCATATATCAGTAATAAACTGGTTGCTGATAACATTGGAGGACTCCCATTTTCCCTCTGGGACTCTATGGGGGTCCTCTCTGCTGTCCCAGGGGGCAGCTGGGGTTGATGCCCTGCTCTGCATCATGGCACACAGCAGTAGCAGTTGGCTTGGAGGGCCATGGAAACGCTTCTCGGTGGGCTGTTTAGAAAGCACAGTCTGTAATGCAATTATTTTAACAAATATGAAAAGCTAATGTCTTTTTTTAAATTAAGTGTTGGGCCAGAGCTCAGAGCTGAGTTTTCCCATTCTGCTTTAATATTCGCAGCATGACAGAGGTGATGAACACACGGGAACCGGTGATGGAGGAATTTGCGCTCAGCCAGACTCCTGAGGAAGAAGGAGGCCCTTCAAGCCAGGTAACTTGAGAAAAACTGGAAAGTATCCTGAGTTGCTTTTCAAAAGCAATTTAATGCAACCAATAACTGTCATACATGTTAGATGTCGAATTGCAGAGCACAGCTGCCAGAAGAACAAGCCCTGAAATACCTGTTTGATCCTACTTAGGTTTTATTTTTAAAAGGTAAGAGTTCTGGCAGGAGGGTTTTGTCAGGTGCCACGTCTCTGGGGCACAGTGACAGCGATGCCCGGCCCCTGCAGGGATGCAAGCAAAGAGGGTGTTTGTCACCAAGAGTTCAGATCGAGCAACCATCGTGTGATGGAAGACATCCAGCCAATACTGCACTGCAGCTTTTATACAGCCACCCTTGTAATGAGCTAAGTTTCCTCAGGCTCAGAGGGAGCTCCCTTTTTAGAAAAGAGACCATTTGAAACGGTTGTGTAATTCACATAAATGGCTGTGCCATCATAGCAGCAGCACTGGTCAGGGCCATTTGCTGGCAGGTGCAAGAGCATTTTCTGTCCCCAGGCTGTCTCACACACCCACTCTCATAGCCGCCTGCGGCGCTAATTCCAGCAGGAGGGATCACGATGTCCCGAGCCCCCCTTGTGACAACCCCCGCACCCCCGTTTGTGCTCTGTGGTTGTGCTCATGACTCTCAGTGTCACTGCCAGGGACAAACCACCTAAACGTGTCCTGGTGGACCTGAGCTGCTTCTCAGCATAAGGTGTATTATTGCGACTAGACTCAGAAAACTACTCTAGGAGCAGCCTATTGCAGGTTAAAACCAAGCATTTGGAAGCCAGGGAAGTCAGAGCTGAAATTTTGCAAATTCCTTTCAGATCACTTGTGCATGTAATGAAAGGCTGTGTGCAATGAAAGAGTGTACCATAGGCTTTCCCATGCCTCATTGACCGCACAGGATAGATGCTGCTCACTCAAAGAGCACATTTTCAATATTCTTTTTCCTCTTTTTCACTGAGTCCCAGGTTTTCATTATTGTGTTAGTGTACGCTGCCCGAACTCTGTGCCAGCTCCGATTCCACCTATGTATTTAGGGCTGTTCTATGGTGTCCCTGATCATATGCTCCAGAGGTTTTCCCCCAGCTCCTTTACCCTTCCTCTCTGGGAGAAGGTGGTACCATCCACATTTTAGTGATAGCCACCTGAGGCAAAAAAAGCAAAAAGAAAAGAGAGGTAGCACAAAATCAGTGACTCAGTGGGAAAACTAGGTTTCTTCCAGCAACTTCCAAGCACTCTGGCCAGGAGACCGGTCCTTCTCTTCCTGCAGGCTCCTGCCCACTCGTCACACACTCCAGCTTCCGCAGAAAAACACAGCAAGGCCCGACAGGCAGCTCTGCTTCCTGCCAGTCCTGACTCATTCCTGGAGGGATGTGGTAAATACTGGGCTCTGGTGGAAAAAAACATTATGTGATTGGTGTGAGAAAAGACCATATGAGAATGACACAAACAAAAATAGCCAAGCTGAGGCCGCACAGGTGCCTTTCCTAAATTTTGTTGCAACCATAATAGTCGGCTCTTAGCGCATTTTTAGATCAGTGTGTGTCATTTCCTAGGGCTCCAGAAAGCAGATGAAAAAGCAGAAGTTTTCTTGTATTGGATCCCCCATCCAGGGTTGCCAGCAGGCTTGGGGATGGGGTGGCTGTCACGCAGCCCCCTGCCACCGGAGCAGGCTGAGCAGCAGCCGGGGGAAGAGGTCACTGTCACCTGCATGTGCAGCCCTAGGAGGAAATAAGGCAATTTGCCCACAATTTTATGGCTATTTTCTGCCAGCTGAGGTGGTGAGGCTCAGGGAGCTGGGCTCCACCATGGGTCTGAAGAAGAGCTCAGGGGTGTCTCTGGACCTGTCCTGGCCAAGGAGATTTTACCTTGTCTTATATTTGAAAATAGCAAGATCGTATTAGCAGCCTCTTAAAAATTCCTTCCAGTCAAGACAGCTACCATGGAAATGTCTTTCCAAATTATAAACAGGAGGAGGCTGTGTAATGGGAAGTTGGGGGTAACTTTTCCGATAAGGCAGCATGAGCAGCATTGCTTGATCAGGGCAAGTTATGCCCATGTGTGTGCAGCTCAGGGTGGCATTAGAAAGCTTTACCTTCAGTGATTCACTGGTCTAGGTGCACTGAAGGGGCTTTCTCACTAAAGAAGTTTCTTCTTAATTGTGTCTCACTTTGCAACACTAACAATGATATACAACATTTTTCACCTTTGTGTAGATTTGCAAAGAGTAACGAATCCCTGCAACACTACCATGGGGAGCAAGGGTGTGAGGATGAGAATTATTGTCCGTCCTCATCTCCAGAAGTCAGATACAGGCATTGCAGCAATGATAAAAATGTGCTTGCTGCTTCCCAGACACGTAGGAAGAGAATTGCCCTGCCCAAGGGCTTGCCTCCCCGTGCCAGCTCTGATGCCAAGTGGGACAACTAAACACTAAGCTCAGAGAGAGCAGCTACTGGGATGAAGGAAGGTTGCAAAAGCCATGGAGCAAACACTTCCAGTGGGTTATGACACCCCCAGGTCCCTGGCAGTGCCCTGGGGGATATGCCCACTTTTATGGTGGTTAGGGAATATCTGTGTGTTTCTGCCTGTGCAGGAGCTGTGCTGAGACTGGCCCACATAACCAGCAGTGCTCAGTCTAACCAGAGACCTCGATTCAGTGGTGAATGTGTTGCAGATGTGGGGGGAGGTTCCCACCAGCACACAGTAAATCTGTGGCAGTGCCTGGAGTTAAACTGGGATGGTTCTTGCTCTCAACCCCTAGTTCAGTCCCCTAGTCTGCACCTTGATTTTATTGTTACAAACAAAACAAAACAAAACAAAACTCGGCTAGCATGGATAAATTTACAACCCATTAGTGCAGGTATACGGAAGTTTTAGAAGCCAGGAGTTAAGGTTTCAGTGAAGCAACAACAGAGTTTGTCTTACATTAACATCCTGCAGGAGCTGGAATTACTGTTCCTCAAAAAAAACCCCAGAAGAAAGCCCAATCCAAAACAAAGTATCCTGAGAGATTTAAATGAACCAGCGATGTTGAAAACAAGAAAGCATTTTTATGTGTTACAATATCCTTCACTAAAAAGACCTAGTTCAGCTTCAAGCTTTAATCGCTGCATAGTGTTTGACCTGCAGCTTCAATGTGACAAATGAAAATAATAGCTGGCACCATCCTCTGTGTAAAGATGATCTCTGGGACTACCTGTTTTGCATGAATGCATCATAAAATATAGTGTTTCACATTACAGAAAATAGCTCTGCAGAATGGTGGCTTCTTAATAAACTGTCACTGCAAGAAAACATGAATATCATATCAGAGTAAAAGGACAACAGCTAGAAGGGCTGCAGAAGCCATTTAGCTTAGTGTTACAGCAACGACCTTTGTGTCCTAAAAATCCACCAGAACTGAAACACCAGTGTTTGGCAACATAATGAATTTTGTTGCCTAAGTTTCCATTTTTACTATGCACGTCAGATCACACAAGTCAAGGCGATTGTCTGCTCGTCACACTGGCGAGCAAAGTCGGTTCTTTGCCCAGGAAGGGACAATATGTGCAGAGGAGAATGTGCTGACACCTATAGCCCCTCTGCATCCACGCCGGCAAGGAGCTGGATTTAGCTACTTTTGAGATCCTCCCTGTGCAGGACTGTTGCCCTGCACCAGTTTGAAGGGGGTTTTTAATGGACTTGGGAGTGCATGTCAAATGTAGAAAGGATGCTAAGACAGAGCATGTACTTTGCTTGTTCTGAACACGCATCCCTGGGCAAGGCTTTGACGGACGTGTCCCCAAATGTCTCACCAGGCCTTCCCAGACTCACGCGAGAAGTACCCCAAGCTGTCCAAAAGACTGCCGTCAATTGTGGTGGAGCCGACCGAGTCTGGGGAGGTGGAGAGTGGAGAGCTGCGCTGGCCTCCTGATGACCTGAAATCAGCAGAGGACAAGGGTCTTCATGGTGACCAAAGAGTCTGTGTCCAGCAGCAGCAGCAGCAGATGGATCTGGAAGGTTTGAATGAGTAATTTTGTCCTTGTTCCCCATAGGAAAATAGCAGTTTCAGGCCATGCCATGCACTGAAGTTAATAGCGTACCAAAAAGCAGTAGGTGCTTGAAGGTGCCCAGAAACACCTGCACTGGAGAGGGAGTCCTGTGGACTGAAAGTTTCCTTGTAGCTTTTGAGTACATGGTGTTTTCATCTGCATCAGGCTCAGTGCTGGCCACTCACATGGCCAACAAGCAGATTACTGCACATTCGCAGTTCACTCTAGGAAATGGTAATCCTGTTCGATAGCATAGATCTACCTCCCTGTCTCCTAGCCTAGAAGCAAAGTGTTTAACAGCTGCACATTTTCAAAGCATCGTGGTGTCCCAGGAGTGCATTAGTGTAGCAGGAGCTCACAAATATGTAGATATGTCTAGTAGTGTTATTGTGGGGTAAACACGGCTAAAGGTAAGAGCTTGTTGGAGTGTAGCTTGCACAGGGAATGCTCCAGTGTGGAACTGGTCTATTTATTTCTGGTTTTTTTCATGTTGGTGCTCTCTTTTTCTCTTAAGGAGTGACATGGTTTCCATTTCAGTGCACCAACGTTTGCCACCCAAATGTCTAGAGACAGCAGCCAGGATGGGGTGCAAGATGCACCTTCCTTTACCTTCAAAGGGGCGATGACAAATGGTCTGATCTTGAAGTGTTAAATCTCCTGCTATTCCAGTTGGCATTTCTGGGTGGTAGCAACCACAGGGTTTGATCATTCAAGAAGAAATATGAGCCAAATCTATGGCCTCCAGGTTGCACATTATGGCCTCTGTGTTGTTTTTTGTGCATATTAGGACTCATTAGGTCTTCAGGACGGAGAGTTTGTGCAGATTTCACTAAGACAGCAGGTAGCCCTCCTGCTACAGTGGCTGTGCATAGGGATCATCACCTCATCTCACTAATACCTGTCCTGAGGTCTCAAGTCCCCTGTAAAGTCAGACTGTGATGCACTCAGAGTTCCCTACTCCAGGTTTAACTACTGGTTTGCAAGTAGAGCAAATTGCTTATGTCAGGTCTGATCACCCTAACCGATCAAGTGCCTGGTGGAGCAGGGAATCAGATGAAGGCTGTTGTACCTGTATGGGGAAATAAATACTGACGAGCCATTTCTTTGCAGATACTTTAGCGCACCCAGCTCACGAAGTGGAAGACAGTACAGATACTCTGGAAAGCAGAACTGAAGAGGACGAGTAGGGACTCCATGGCCTCAGAAGTGAAACTTCATTGTGAATGTTGTTGGAAAGCTAACACACTCTGAAGACATGTCAAAGTAATCTGTGTTTAAATCTGCAAGGGTTTTATTTAGTTAGTACCTGGTAAGAAGCGTCTGGGCTTTAGAACTGTTCTTTTCAACATTTTGATTTTCAGGCTGGGATTCATATTATTTGTTTAATTTTTCCTTGGGAAACAATGTGTTGGGAAACAATGGTGTTAGGAAATATGAGATTATCAAGGAAAAAATGCTCCTAATTTCAATTAGCACATTTCATTGGTTTTACCTTTTTCGAGCAAGGCTGCTTTCAGGTATCAACAGCAGGACAAAGGGGTTACATTTCTACAGGAGGGATGTCTTAAATCTAAAACCTTTCTTGTTTTTAGCCATTTAAAACTAGCACTGTGATATTATGGACAATAGATGTAATATAATGTCACCATTTGATTTTGTAACTTTTGTATAGAGACGCAAGTGTAAGATTTGCCTCCAGGCTGCTGCCCCGGGGCGGCCCAGAGCAGTTCTCTCCCTTTGGCTAACCTGTGCAAATTTGGACGAACCAGCCTTTTCTTAGCCGCCTTTTCAATAAGGCTCACGCCTTTCGGAAACGCTTTCTCGCTGTACATTGGTGAGGCGGATTAGCTAGCCGCTGGTGTTCGTGGAGTGAGGCTGTCTGTTGTAGGCCTGGTCGGGTGGATCGCGCTGTTCGTGCACTCTCGAGGCCCAGGTCCAGCTGTGGCGTGGCGCGCGCTCCTCTCCCTTGAAGCCAACGCGATGGCTCTCGCTTCCGCCAGGGCTGGATTTGTCCCGCCTCGTTAACAGAAATCGTTGTGACGATTCTTCTTTTGGTATGTTTTGCGTATAACGCAGGTGCGGAGGCCCAGCCGTTCCTCCCTCGACCCGAGCCGGGTGGTGGTCGGGGTGGGTGATAGGAGCTGCATAGCACGGCCCAAACCTGCCCTCCGTTTTGCCTGACGCCAGGTCCCCCCCGAGCCACCCGCCGTAGGAGGGGGTGGAGGAGGGCCGAGGTGGTGGGGGGCAGCCACCCGGCAGGGAGCACGTGTGCCGGGGGGTGCCCTCGCCCGCGGCATGGCCCCCTCGGCTTTGGTTGCATGGCCACCTCCTGGAGACCAGAGCTCGCGGTGGGACAAGCTGTCTCTGGGACACCTCGGGCCTCCAGTGGATTTTCCATGGGGATTTGGGGACCGTTTTGACAGGGGTGAACCCCTTCCTGCACGGGGACCTCCCAGAGACTCCCTCCCACCGTCCCAGGAGAAGCACCCACCTTGGCCCAAAACGCTACCCCTCGGACGGTGTTGGTGGAGGTAGATAATGCATGTACTCAAAAGGGTTTGACTGTGTCAGTGACGAGTGTCCCGTAAGCTACGAAGTTGGCTTTCTCCATCTCTGCAGGGCTGGATGGGGTCTGTACTTCCAATTAATGTTGCAGCCGGAAGAAGCCGCTCACTGTAGGTGGAACGAAATAACAGGATTTCTTCCAGCGTTAACTCCTAAGTTGACTTCCAAGTGCTTTCTTTTCTCCAATAATAATTTTCTCTAATGGCAACTGTTAATTGTGTGATGGTGGATAAAATTTACTGGCCAGATGTATTAATAAGATAAGTTTATACCTTCTTAGCAACCAAATTTAATATATTTACTTACAAAGAATTCTGTGCAATGAATGTTTAATACAAAGGAAAGAGACTATTTTACTTCAAAGCAACATTAATTTATGTACAAAACTATATAGCTCATTATTTGGGGTGTTTGGGATCTAGGACCCTTTTTATAAGCAGTGTAGTATAGTATAATGTGATACTTAAGTTAAACTCTGCTCTCTCAACCTATATAACAATCTGTTTTACCTTCTTGATGTAGACTTTCTTACCTACACTGTCACAGAATTATTTTGTTGGATGAATGGGATTCTGGTCAGAGCACCAGAGTAACTGAAGACTTCAAGAGCACCTCCTAAATCTGGCTGCTGTCACCATCACCCCCTTCACTGGTGACAGTTTTCTGGTAAAGCCAACGAAGCAAGAACAAGCTCGAGCTACGTGTTTGGGTAGCAGAGAAGCAGCGAGAGAAGGTCCCTGGCTCGGACCCATCTGCCGCTGTCGTGGTGGGAGGAGAGCCGCACTGGTGAGGTGGCCGGGTGGATGCGAGGTGCTCTTTAAATGCTGCTTTTGCATCGACCGTCAAGAAGTTTTACAAAGCTCTGGGGGGGAAAACAACGATGGTGACGACATATTTTTAGCTGTGTGATTTCCTTTCAATCTGCATCTGCCCAGCTCCATGAGGAATGACGTTAGACATATCACTTAATTTGCTTTTCGCTTTATAAAAGGAAAAACAGTTGTTTGAAACACTTCCCCCAATTTTATGCGCTCTCTATCTGCTTTCAGACGCTCCCTCCCTTCCTGCTCTGGATGGCCCTTATCCTATTTCCACCTGAGGTCAATGGCACTTCCCTAAATAAGTTTCCCAAAGAAACAACAAAATTCTACATACACCCTGAAAAAAATGCCATGGAGCACTACTTTTTTCATCCTAGTACATAGAGCTACAGCCCATATAGAAATGCCAGATTTCCTCCTTCCAGCCTAATTACTCCTCTCTTCTCTTTTTCCTCTTTTGTGCTGCTCCCTTGAAGTATTTTACCTGAAGCAAATGGATGCTTGAAACTAGAGCTTTCTTCTAAAGCAGTGTGGCCTCAGTTTAACAACCATGCAAAGCTAACTCCTCCTCCCATTTTTATTTTTCTGAACATGGGCCAGAGGCCCTAAAATAGGAGAGCAAGATAGAGAGAAAATTGTTTTATACAAACAAGCCCTATTTATTCAACTTGCAGGTCTATGAATGTCTACTTACTTTGTCTGTGTGCAAGTGTTGTCTCTCTAATAAACTCAATAGTTGTTTTGTATTTTTTTCTGGATTAAAAGCTTTGTAGAAACTAAAAAGGAAAAAAAAAGACATTCAGTCATATTTTTCTAGTCTAGCTTGTAGAATATTTCATGTAGTGCAGAAAGGAAGTTTTATGGAGTAAGACATTGTTGGATTTTGCTCTATTTCAGTTCTTTCTAATTTTGTAAAATGCCACCTGTACATAATACTTGACTAATGTATGTCCTGTAGATGTATTACACCATTTAGCCTATTAAATGCCTATACTGGACCGATTGGAACAAGTGGTATACCTACAGTGTCTTGGTTTAAAAATGCAAAGGGTTATTTGTGGTGGTGTGTAGCTCCTGTCCTACCACTAATAAAGGTAATACAGGGGAACGAAGCTCGCTCTAAGCCTGCCTTTGCCCCGTGGTGTGCAAATACTCGCACTGGCACTCCATCCCACGTGCTCCTACACAGATATATTCACATTTACATCAATGGCACTTGCCATCTCTGTCTCTTTCCTTTGAGCCCTTCTAGACCAGGCAGCTCAATGCCCACTGCTTCTGTCTTGGGATTTTCTTGCTGCCCTGCTTGGCGCGGCCCCTTCGCCCTGGGTGGTACGCTGCCTTGCGTGCTGCGCTAGCAGCGAGCCAGTTGGCTCATCTTCATTCACCTTTTAATGCAATGCACATTTTTTAACATTTTCTGGAAAGGCTATTGTGGAGCCCAGCAGGAACTCACATTACTAGAAACCTATACCCTGTGCAAGGAGAGCGGGGTCATGTGGCAGAGAAGATCAGAGGCAGAGATAGTCTGCCACTGAACAACCAATTTTTTTCCCCAAACGTCACGTTGCCAAAAAGCAAAGGATCAGATAACTGGAGGGTGAGAGTCCCTCTTATTTCCCAGTTCAAAAGCAGCTGCTACTCGCCAAGTTGGGTGTATCAGTATGGCAAAAAGCATTGCTTGGGGGCAAAGCCAGTTTCTCCACAGCCAGGCTGGGGACGTGCCGCTGCAGAGCTGTGCCTGGTGGGCAGTGGTGGCGTGGTTAGGGAAATTTTCTGTATCCCAGGCTGGAGGCAATGACCCCAGCTTTGGCACTGCAGCACTTGCAAACCTGATGCTTAATGTCACTCGGTACTGGAGTTTCCATGCACCATGCATGGAAAATCTCATGTCCAGGCATATATTACCCTGGGGGGTGGTGGTAGAGTGACTGACACTGCCTCCTTCTTACCTCCCTAGAAGATTGCCCTTCCTTCTGGGGTTCTCCTATGTGGTGTTCAGCCACATAAGGATGCAACAGGTGCTACCTGATGGCTCCAGGGGATGCAATTTCAACTGGTGCCAATTTTATGTCACTGTGAGGCTGTGCTGAGTCCTGGCTGTTCTCTTTCCTTGAGTCTGAAGGCAGGGGAGTTTATCTGTAATTAGTTATATAGGATGAGCATGGGAACACTGTTGTCTTGCTCCTAACATTGATATTTTAAACTTAAATCCACTGGATCCTCAGGTTCATTTAATGTTATCCCATTGACGTATTATGAGACATTTTCATTTATCTTTAATCAGACATCTGCTTAGTAGTTCTTTCTTTTAGATGTATTCTGCTTGACACTCCTGTCTAAAGGAGCAAATAACATTTTCAGTGGAATTAGCCTTTACTTAAACCGCTAGTAAGAGATGGAAACTGGCTTTTATGACGTTAAACTGAAAAATGTCACGTCTAAATCGAATCAATCCTAATTTGTGTTTTTACCATCTTTTTTTCTTTTTTTTTCCAAATCCAATATTTGTGTGAATTCTTTTGCGGAGAAAGGTGATCCCTGGCAGCTACGGGGAGCCATGACTCCCATAACAAACAGCACATCCCTCACATTCATGTTATAAAAGCTGTTACTCATATAGCACTGCTTCCACCACAAATTAGAGCAAGGCACCCTTCTTCCCTTTGTCTTTGAAAGCATATTGTGGCTTTCATTTCAGAGACAGTAACTCTCCAAAGTTTAAATTCACTCAGTTCTGGAAAACTAGGTTTTTAACAAAGTTTCTGGTTTTCTCTCTTAAGAAAAAAAAATAAAATGAAAAAAATAAACTTGAAACATTAAAAAGTTGTAATTTTCCTCTAAGAACACTGCGAAAACATTTTCCTCTATTTTCTCCAACATTTCTGCCATGAAGAGTCCAAAAACTTCACATCTAACCTTAGCAGACTGTCCTTCTGGAGATGCTCCCTGAGCGCAGGTAGGAGGGTGGGCAGGAGCAGAGAAGCAGGGGCCTCCAGGGAGGTGGGGACATGGACCAGGAGCTATTCTCCTCACACGCAGCTTTCAGACCCCAGATCTTACACTATGAAGGACAAGGATCTTTTCATCCTACCTGACAATTCATGCCCACACACCAAAGGAAATCTGTTTAAAATGCCTGTGATTGCAGTGAGTCCAGCCATTAAATGGATGTTTGCAATCAAGCCAGCATTCAGCTTCGGCATGGCTCCTGGAGTGTGACAAATTCTCTTTATGAATTAGTCATTTAATTTATGAAACATAGGTTGGATATTGTCACATATCCACGTGTCCTCCATACCCCTGACAACTGTACCCCCACGCATTACTATTCAGTAGGCGATGAAGCCATGAAAACCCCTGGGACTGGGATGCTGCTGGGATGTACAGCCAGATCCAGGGGCTGGGGAAAGCTCCAGATACCACAGCACTGGAAACCTAAGAATAATTTATTGTTGCTGTTAACTACTCACTGGTGGTGATTTGGGCAGGAAGAACTAGCACAGGCACCTCTCTCATCAATCCAGCCTTCCCTTGGCAGCCTCGTACGTCCTCCTGGGTTAGCTCTTCAGGCTGGTGAGGTCTTGCAACTACAGAACTGCAACTGAAAACACAGGGGAGGAACAAAATAAACTGAACATGGCATGAAAACCAGCAACTCAGGTGCTATTTCACTGGTACTGGTCTTTAACTCCTAGCTTGGGTGTGCAGAGGGAAGCAAATAGCTTTTTTTCCCCAAATTTACAACTGAGGCAGAACAAAGTGAATTGGACACAAAAGTCGTCTCCACGTAGCTGTGGAGGGCAGTGGCTCTGGAAGCAGCGTGGTTGGTTTTCTAATTCTTAATGGCCATGTCCAGCCGCTGGCCCTGCTGTTCCCCAGCAGGACACACATGTGGCTGGGGTGGTTCATCCTCCCCCTCCTCATGAGTCCTGCTGCAGAAGAGGTTTCTCTAAATCTCAGGTGTTCCTGTCCATCCTGGTTTTGGTTAATTTGGCCCAGTGATATGGCCCAGAGGTGCTGGGATGGTGTCCCTTGTGGGGGGACAGGAGCTAACCCCACTCCTGCAAAGGGTCTCTACAGAGAGAGAAGAGCAGCTCCTGGTGACTTTTCCACCATGAAGCCCTCGAGGTACCACAGGGATGAACAGTCACTCCCACCATGCTGAACCCAAGTTTGCTCCAGTAGGAACAAGAAAAAAAATTAAGATGGGGTTTGGGATGCTAAGCACCCAGAGGGCTTGGTGCTTAAAGCACAACCAGAAAACATGAGCAAAGGCAAAGCAGCCATTTGACTCCTGCTGGCCCCAGCACCTTTCTTCTAGCTCAAGGTCTCTCTTTGGACCAAGGCCAGTGCCCTTGGTTACCTTTAACGACCCTTTAGCAAAGGGACACATCTCAGATTGAAGCTGTGCCTCCCAAGCATGATTGTAACTGAGGAGACACATCTGAATTCCCTAGTTCACATAGAGGCTAAGGTGCTGCTTCCTATTTATAGCCAGGCTGGGTTAAATAAAGTGCCTTATTCATCCCTGAGGTTTTAAACAAATTCCAGAGAGGACAAAGGGCCTTGTGTCTTTTTCCCCACCCTTTTTTTTTTTTTTTTTTAGCCTAGTTTGTACATGCAGAGCTAAGGCTTGTTCCAAGAGTGATTCAAAATAAGACTAGAAAATTATTTGCTGGCTCAGCATGAACCACTGTCCTGCTAGAAATCATCTGTATGATTTTCATATGCATTCTGAGAAAAAGAAGCTATTAAAATAATACAAAGTTTCGACATGTGGGCACAAACCCTGCTTGCAGAGCCACTGATAGAAATCCTCTAAATTTGCTGGCATTGCTTTGGGTCCACTGCAGCTGAGGGATGAGTTTTGTTACTGAAGAGAAGAAAAACGGAATAAAATGAGGGTATTTTAAATCCCTGTTTTACAGAAATGCTTAGTAATATATTGAAATAAGCAGAGCAAGAGATGGTGCTTATCATGCTAAGCTGCTGTCCCAAGCAAGGCCAGCTCTCTGAGTCAGTACAGATTTTACTGCGTTCTTCAAAATTTTTCTGGCTTCTGACAGACATGTAAAGCTTTCTCACCATGTAGAGCTACAGTGTGTTTGGGTAGCAGTGCTGCTGGAGGTGCTGGAGGTTCGAACAACGCAGCAAACTGCATTGCTTAGGTGCTTGCATTTCATTTCAGCAAATAGGAAAGAACTGATTCAACTCACAAATAACCCAGACGTGTAATTACCTTGTTTTTGCAATAGGTGATTTTGTCACAACCTAGCATCTGGCTCCGGTTGTGATAACCACTAATGTAACCGAGCCAAAGCTTTCCTTCCAAGTGATTCGATTTTAAACGCTTTAGGGTAGCAACTGCCTTTTTGTTGCTTTGTATTGGAAATGCCTGCACAGCACCTATGGCAGCGGGCTCCGCTCTGTGAGCAGGAGAGTCCCTGCAGTGGGAAGAAGCCGGCAGGAGATGCTTGCGGTGCCTGAACCCACACCGAGGTGCCTGGTCCATACCCTGCCCGAGGCTCGAGCTGTGCCTTCCCTGCTCCGGGGCAGCTTTTGGGATATTGCCCCTCTCCCCACTACTGCGAGCCCTGCTCCCCCCTGCAGCCCTCCCGGGGAAGGCAAAACCAGCAGGTTTTTGCTGCATTCCCTGCTGCAGGTGCCCGGGGCCAAACTGAGAGTGGGCTGAGGCCAGAGGCAGGTGAAATGGTCCAAGAGCTGCCCAACACATTTGCCTAAGAGTAAAAGCAACAGCTCTGAGTGTCTCTGGTTATCTTTCCTGGTTACTCTTGAGTTGCCAGAAAAACCACAGACAAATTAACTAATTTGTTCTTTCGGGTTTTTTTGTTTGGTGGGTTTGTTCCCCCCCCCTCCAGAAAATCTCACATGCATTTATACGAAGACATAAAGTTTTTCTGCCATGCAGAACTCTGCCAAGAGCTGTGCTTGTTATTCCAGATTTACAATAAAAATTGTTGTCCAAATGACCTAGATACATAGAATACAGCACTTAAGTGAGGATTTGGCTAAATCCAGCACACATATCTAATCAGGAAACTTATAAAGGCTTGGGAAAACACTGTGATGTGATCTTACAGAGTCTTAATATGTGGCTGTGCATAGGTTACAGGAGAAGAGACAGGCAATACTGCGTTAATGCTGGAAACTATGTTTTGTATTGGTTTGTAACATCTGCTGGCCAAAGGAGAGAACTAAGAGCATCTTGAGATGTAAATCAACCTGATCCACCAACTTGGTGCCTGAATCATTCAACCTCTTGTATCTCAGTCTTAGAAAACTGGATAAATGACTGATTCCCAAAATGAGAAGCAGATGCTGCTACATTTTAGCAAAATCTTCCTGCTTGTGGAACTATTCTTACTTAGAAGGAAAATTCCACAGGCAAGAATTTTTTGTGCCTTGAACACAAGAGGATGCAAGCTCTTGGCAGAAGCATGGCTGCAGATGGCAGGATAAGGCCCATGCTTTACACCAGAGCAGAATACAGCTTTCACTGTAATGCGATCACGCCTGCCGTGTTCATAAACAACAGAGCTTCTGTAGCAACATATGCTATAGGAGATGCATCGCAGTAGGTAGGTTTTCAAGTACTGTACCTCTGCAGAGTAGTTAATTTACACAAGTTAAACACACACAAACTGAATGAGACATACTGGCACAGAGCATATGGTGCCAAACATCAAATATTAAACATTCCTAGAGTGACCATCAACTCTGCACCGGAGAAAGATTTCAGAAGAAACTGGAAGAGCTCATTTCCACTCCAATTTTACTGTGATTAGCACTGCACTCAAGATACCCATGTTGATATTTCAGGCTTTACAAGGCACCACTATTTATTCTGGTTTACAATGTCACCTTCCTTTTCAGTGCATTTTAAACTTTAAGATCATGTCTAGAATTCGTAAGTTGAAATTTATCAGGACTGTATATGCCAGCACTAACTCAGAAAATTTGCATATACTAGTCTTTCTACACGCTACCAGGAATACGTAACACTCTGTACACTGAATTAGCCCATAGTTAAGCTAGATCTTCTCTTTGTGGATTTATTTTTTTACCTAGAATGATACCATTACCTTCTGAGTAATGGTTTGCTACCAACTCAAAGCAAAATGCTCTGGACACAATATGCATGAAAGAGCAGGAATCTCCAATGTCTAATGTGAAAACAGCTAATGCAGATACTCAGCTTTTATCACAAAGGCATAAACCAACCCCAGCTGTGTCCATGCTGCTAGGCTAGGTCTAGTGAAGTTGTGCTCACGAATCTCCAAACCAATGTTCCTCTGAGATCAGGTATGTACAGAGGTAATTCCTTTGACTTTGTGGACCTGCTTCTAGATGGGTAATACACTGAATTTGGGCATTTGGACTGTTACTGGAGGTAACTTTTGAAGTGGTTGTGACCCTGTTCATCTGGTGTGCATTTTTTGGCAGCTTTGCTGGGCTTCCCTTGAGAACTTTCCTCATGTGTCTTCTTGGAGAGTTCAGGTAGCTCAAACAAAGAAAGGATTAAAAAACACAGGATGGGATCCATTATGGTGCTGGTATGTTTCCCTCTCTTTTTCTGTTTCCCTCTCCTTTTCAGAAAAATTTTGCAAAAGGGCATGTTAGCCCGAGCTGGTCTCTTCTGTACCAGAGGCTGGTGGATTTGTCCCACAGCCTGGGGTAGGTCAGCTAATACGCCCCATCTTTGCTAAGCAGCTTATTTTCTGTCTTTGAATTCCTACATGTCAAGCACACAAACAGCATATTAAAGATTAATGCAAAAGGCCCTGAAGATTGGAGCTTCCTGAAAGGCATCGCGCAGCAGGTCTTCGTTAGCGCATGAGAGCAGATGGACACACCGCCGGGGGGCTGACAGCACATGCAACGCCTCTCCACACTTTCTTCTCCAGCCTAATGCCTCTGAACTTCATAAGCAGCCTCAAAACATAAATAAATGATTCAGAAGAAGATGGATTAACCAGGGGGGAGAAGTGTCACTTGCTGTGTTGTAGGAGTCCCTAGACCTCTGTTCTGGTTCTTGTTTCACCACAAACCTAGGCGTCGCCACTTCATCTATCTGAGCTGAAGTCACACAAGGAGATTTATATGTTCAGTCCCCAAATTTTCAACCCCTCCATCTTTACTCTTCTAGGAGTATCTACCTTTCCTCAGTAAAGCCCTCTGCATTTTTACATCTGACATCCACAGCTGCATACACCTGTGGGAGTCACAAACCTTCTCATCGGCGGGGTCCGGTCCAGGAGACAGTGTCCCCACAGGACAGATTTTGGCTGCCTCTTCTCAGGGCAGGAGGAAGGTTGCTGAGCAGTTGTTAAGTGTTCCACACTAAGAGCATGGCATTGAGATGATACACCGATTAAAAGCAGTGACACTCTTATTTTTTTCCCTTTTCACCCCAAACTTAAAAGCAGCAATTTATATGCCTAGCATTTCAGAAATGTTTAAAATTAAAAAAGACTACCAAATAATACTTCTAATGCCCACACAATGTGACACCGAACACTGCTGCTTAGCAAATTGGACAAGATTCATTATACGTGATATAAGAGCATGAGTATAACAACAGTGTTTTTACTTGCAGCTCCTGAAGACAGTAACAGTTTGTATAAAACATAGTGGTGAGGCTGGTATGATTTAGGGATTACATCTTCAAACTCATGGGTAGAAACATACATGTAGTTACCAGAAGTTGTTACTCTTCAGTTCTTGACCCTTCTCCTTTTTGACATTAGCTTTCATGTTGCATTTCTGGTGTTGACGCTGAGCTTTATACACAAAAACTGAAATAGCTCAAATATTCTACATTCCTATCAGCAGTCGCCTGATGTTGCTACACACCCATCTCTCCTCTCCAGGACGCAGCTGCCTCTGTTGGACACGAACAGCCAAGAGAGAGCCGAGGAGCCAAACCTGCGGCTGTAGCGATGGTCAGCCAAACCGTGCCGCTGGCACTGACCTTGCTGCCTGCCCCGAGCAGGTGCCCGTGCTCAGCCCTCCCCGAGTGCCACCAAACCAACACCTACAAACCGAATTGTTGCCCTTTTGCAGCCCACATGTACCTAACGCCTTCCTGCACTGCCTCCTCTCCATCCCCATCTGCTGAAGGGGCTGACACAACGGCAGCCACCCACCACCAGAGTCATCAGCAGATGCTTGTGATACCTGGGACCCCTCTGGGGTTGGCTTGAGCCATTGCTCCAGACTACAGAGCAGAGGGACAGACAGCAAACTTTTTGCCAGTGCTATCAGTGGGACCTGCCTCTCATCGCTGTGCCCTGTGCTTTAACGCTGAGATTTGCTTCATGCGGCATTCAGCCCCAGCACTGCCCAGCACCCTGCGTGATGCCACGAGCTGTCCATCCTTCTGCTCTGTGACAATTCACCGGAGCTGCAAACTCAGGCAATGCCTGGTTGTTTTCTGAACTTGCATCTAGTTTTGTGGCA
This sequence comes from Buteo buteo, assembly GCF_964188355.1. NCBI lineage: Eukaryota > Metazoa > Chordata > Aves > Accipitriformes > Accipitridae > Buteo > Buteo buteo. The sequence goes on along the minus strand of NC_134176.1, from coordinate 12,327,691 downwards.
ACTCTCTATCTTGCTAGATAATATCCAGCCATGCAATTCAGTCCACAACCTGTAGCATCATGCAAATGAATTTTTATTATCAAACATTCAAAAGGGAACTTTTTTGCAGAAGAACATGTTTCAAAACGTCTAACAATCTCCGCTTTCTTCAACACAATGTTTCCAAGTGGAGGAAAAAGAAATACCTACCCAGCTTCCAGAAACACGCTACTCACCATAGAAACTATAAACTAAAACAACCCTACTAGTGATTGCAGCTCAATGGAGCATTTTAGTTAATAGGTTATTTGAGTAAGAAGGATATTTGCAAAACATCGCTGCTAATCCTGCCGTTTGCTGTATGTGGAAGGGCTCCAGCTGAGTTCAGTGAAACTCCACCCATGCAGAGTAGGCAGCAGAATGAGGGACACAATGAGCTCTCGCCTTTTTTTACCAAAATAACCTGTCAGCAGCCATGTTTCAATGTAAGCTAATCAGGAATAAACAGGGGATTATTTCTCTATAGTAGTTCAACTTTTTTTTGCTCTCTGTCCCAGCAGAGCAGTTCAGGATTTGCATTCACATCAGCTACGCTGGATGACCATCACTGGCTGTAGTGTAGCTGAGGCTGGGTGTGAGTCATGGGGTAACCAGGATCTTGTGCTGCCCCAAACCAATTTATCCTGCTCTTTCCCCTCGTCAGTACTGGGAAAGCCTCTCTGTCTTTCTTGGCACAGGTGGAAAATTATAGGAGTGCTCCAAGCAGGGCTTTTTAGCCTGCACCTTCTCTGCAAGCTGACTCTACTCCTACTCATGCCAGCTCACCTGGCTGGAAGTGCCACCAAACTTGTGCCAGCTGGTCTTGGGTGCACAGATGAGTGAAATGGTAACACTAGGTAGGAGCTCAGCTTAACTCCACAACAAAGAGCATGTCCTTTGGTCCAGATTTCTCTTTCTGAATTCTTAGCCATTCCATTTAGTGCAGGTTGATTTATACCTACCCGTCCTCTGTTTCCCATGAGAAGTCACAAGCTGAGTTTTAAAGGCAAACCTTTAAGTAAATTTATAGCCTACATCAGGTTTTTCATCTTGGAAGAAGCAAAGCCATAAATTTCCCATACAAGTGCTTCAAAAATCATCCCCTTTTTGATTCATTATTCTTGAAAGTCTTTCTGAGCCAGAAAATGCAGACCTCTCTGGGATATTCATTTTGAAAGTTGAACAAAGGACTGAAGCATCATTTAGGAAGTCTGTTCAACACTCCAGAAGATGAGCAACCCAAATATGCAACTGCATATATTATCTTCCTTCTGACCGAGTGACAGCAGCCTCTCCATCACACAGACAAAAAGCACATGAATACTCCAAGAAGCCAGTGCTTAGGAATGTGAATTTTCAAGGTATCAAGTGCCTGTTCCAAGAAATTGAAACAGCTTTTGCAAAATACATTACAAATGGAAGACACATGTATCTGTGCAGATATTTGCAGAGGCTGGGTGGTCTAGGCACAAGGACCTCTGGGCCATAGGATTGTCAGCTCCGAGTGTTCAAAAGTTCTATGACTGGCTTAAAATTACAAGATTTAAAATGAGTGGATCTGGGCTCCCCAATTGCTTTTTGCAGCAGGGGAAGAGGAGAGGTACTGCATTTTCAATAGTTTCTCTGCAGCACAAAGGGCTGAGAACATCCTTTAGAAAATCCCCAAACTGAGAATCTCTGATAGTCTCATGACTCCAAGTACTGGATTTCCAGAGAGAGAATGAGAGAACATGATCTAGTGAGCAATAAACCCTAAGTTAGTGATACTGCCTTGGAAACCCACGTTCCCCCATGATTTCAAGCCTACTCTGTGACGCTGGGCTGGTCGCTGGGTCCCTCTGTGCTAATCCCACACAAGGACATCAGCCCCAGGGCCAGACTCCTGTGCCTCCTGGAAACCAGTAGACTCACCGAAGGAGTCACAGAGGCTCCATGGGATGTACATGGGAAGATGTAGTGCCTGGGAAACTGGACTCATTACAGGCAGCCTGATATGAGCGGGGAAGCCCAAGTTATGCTGCAGGAAATCCTGAGGAAAGAGGTGGTTTGAGTTCCACCTCTCCCAGCGACTTACACAGTGGTGTTGAGGGGTGTTTGCCTCTGCTCAGTGCTTGCAGCCATGAGATTTGGGGCCACCCCAAGCTTCTCCTCCTCCCAGCATGACAGAGGGGCAGCCCCCGCCGGCAGGGAAAGGCATTTCAGGGCCTCCTCTGCACCAGGTCAGCTGGAAAGAGCACAGCTCAGGGGCTGGTATCTGGGGAGATTTGGGGACAAGGGAAAGAGAGACTCGAGGATTTCAACCCTTGCTGTAGTGAATCCTCACTCCAAAATATTTTTTAATTCACACTTATCTTCCAGCTGACTGCCCTAAGCAGCAGTCTAGAGGGTCTTTCTCTTCCCTTCTCGGGCGAACAGCTGTTCGATGTTGCATGTGAAGTGCAGTAGGTTTTTTTGCTTTTAAGGTGTTGAAAATAGACTGCAGCCTCACAACTCCCTAGTGCTTTACAGAGCAATCACCTCTGAGGCGGGAAATGTGGTCAAATCCCCCAGGCAGACGTGAAAACTCTGAGGCTTCCTCACATCCCACGGTGCGCACCAGACAGCTGAGCCCCCAGATGTGAATGTGATGGCTTCATCCTGATGCTGCCTCCTGGGGAAAACACTGAACCGCTCAGACAGGATGGCGAGCGTGCCAGTGACCTTCTTCAACTCGGAAAAACTGCAGAATAATTTAGACTGGGAGAGATCTATAGAGTTTTTTTGGTCCAACCCCTGCTCAAAGCATGGCTACCTTTGGTGGTAGAGCAGGCTGCTCATGGCTATGTCCCATTGAATCTTGAACACCTTCAAGGATGGAATCACCGCATCCTCTCTGGGCTCCTGCTGTCCTGCTTGACCACCCTCTTGGGGAAGTTTTTTTCCTTATGTCCTATCCCTTGCTGCAATATGTGACTGTCACCTTCTGTGCTTTCACTGTGTACACCTGAGAAGAGTTTGCCTCTTCTCCATGACCACCCACTGGTGATTAGACAAGACAAGACAGAAAGGAGATCTCTCTTTAGCCTTCTGGGAATTGGAAAGGTGGGTTTAATAAAAAGATGAACCATTGACTCAGACCTGGTGCTCAGGACGTCTTGGCTTAGTGACTCACTCCAACACCAGCCTCCCTGACATCATTGGCAGGTAATCAGAGGAATGTGGCTCCAAAGTGTCCAGCTCTCGGAGGAACAGCTCCTCTGTGTTCCTAGAGGAGGTCGGTTTCTCACTGCTTCCATCTGGACACTTTGGAGCAGAATTTTTCCATGTGGTGATCACCTGCCATGAAGATCATGCTTGAAAACCCAGGTGTTTCTTTGACACCTAAATAACAATTTAAAAAAAACACCACACTGGATGCAATAGGTGCAGAGCAGATGGTCAGTGAGGTCTCTGTGCTTAACCTCTCCAGCCCTAAACCAGACATTATAAGACTCCCTTTCTCTTACCTTTATCTGTCTTCTCCAGGGACATTTTCAAGGTCTCTGGGCAAGGGCTATCTTTCCTCAGTCCATACAGCAAAAGGAAACTCTGGTCCTATTTGGGTCCTGTGTGACATAAACCATAGACTTTCTCTCCATGGCTGTTGCTGTAGCAGTGCTACCAGTGGCTCACAAATCAATACGCTCCACTTCCACCGGGCTTTTGATGGGCAAAAGAGGTGTTTCCACAACACAGATGTGGAGGAAGCCATGGTGACAGTGTGTGTAGGAGTGGGGCTCTGCAGGCACCTCAGCTGCTCCTTGTCACACCAACCACATTGTTCACTGGCATTGCTAAAAAGCAGTGGAGGACAATAGCTATTGCGATTTTCTCCTGTTGGGACAAGTACCCCCTTGTTTAAAAATCCACACCTCTATGCACGCCTACACAATACTCCAAATCATTGCAATATGTGGACTCAGATGATATGAATAATATAAATATTCCTTTGTACTTGTTAAGAGATTTAAGCTCTCCCCTCCACACACACTCCCCTGTGTGCCTCTATATATCTGATAATATGGGATTATAAAACAGTGCTGTTATTCCTGTGGGGTTTGATTATTTAACATTGTACTGAGCAAAGTTATCAGAGCAATCCTGATGGACCGAAATAACTCTTTGTTTCTGATGTGGTGTTTGCAAAATGGGAGCCAAAAATAGCTATTGGCTGGTTGACTTGAAATATTGCTGACCTTTCAGCACACCCAGCAGAATCCACCAGCGTAGAAATCCCTTTGCTCTGGGTGTGCAGAGCAAACCACCCTCCGCTCATCTCTTCCATTTGACTTCTACTGAACTCGGGTCCCTTCCCATTTGCTTTCAGTTCCCATTTGCTTTCAGTCCCCTTGGATCATGTGCCGAAGGGGAGACAGAGGTGAGCCCCACCTGGGAAGTCTGTCTGGCCTTCCAGGAGAAGAGTCTGTAAGGGTACGCCACCACCTGCCCCACTTCTGTGACCGTTTTGGGTGACCCAGAGCCAGCCACAAGTGTAAATGTCTTTTGAACTGTTTCCTCCTCTACGCACAGAGGCAGACCTGGACTTGGATGCCAGATGGAACCCAGAAGACCATTCCCAGTTCCACTCAGGCAGGGTGTCTGGCTTTCTGACCTGTGTGCCCCCTTTTCCTCCCTGGTTTGCATTTCTCCATCCTGCTCAGGGCTTTGCTGGCCAATACACATATAAACACCTAACAACCCTGAAGAGGCAAAGTATGTTAGGTGTTTGTCAAAGCTTAAGCCCACGAAGCGCCGATCCCTGCAACTAATTTCCTCCTATATAACCAACCCTCCAACTGTTCTGTTTGCCCTGTGGTTTAAAAACATCCCTTAATCAAGGAGTATTTTATCCTCTGTCTCATGCTGAACCTACAGTTCCATACCAAAGGGCAAGGATTTAAGAAATTCCTGCATGGGTCTCATGTCCTCTTCTCCTCAGCCATGCACGTGACTGTGAGAGAGGTGCCTCCTGCTCATCTCCACTCCTTCTCACAGTGCCTCCTGTCCATGACTACTCCTTCTCACCCTTCTCCCACCTCCTTAGCTGAAAGAAAAAAAACAACAGGGCACACAGGAATGAAGGCACCTCATAAATCAGGGAGCCAGCTGAACGAACAGAGACATCAGGAGCAAGTTCAGGCAATAGCCAGAGAAAAGGCTACGTGTGCTCCTAGTCTAGGGGTCTGTTCCTGCCTTGATCCATGGGACCACCAGTGGGCAAGTCCAAGAGACAGGGAAGATCCTGCCGGGTTGACTGAGTCACACTCAGAGAAGCTTTGTGAGAAGCAGCTCCACCTTTTCCCTACCACCCCTTCTTGACTTGCCACAAGGCATATTGCTTGGTTTGCAGGATACAAAATGATATAAGACTGGACATCCAGCAAAAATCTCTTTGCTGGCGATGTTTGAAGAAAACATCTGCTCATGCTGGATCTTGAGGGAAGCTCCGGCCAACATAGGCTGAACCCAGAGCTCTGGTGATGCGCAGAAGTGGCTGCGGGGAGCTGAGAGTGCAACACTGCTTTGACAGTTTCAAGGCAAACTTCCCTGCCGTGCACAGGGCTTGTGGAAAGGAGAAATTCTCAAGGAATTCAGCTGTGAAATTCCCGCAAGCCTTTCCTGTGCAAACTGTGATTATTTTGAAGGTTCACATGCATAGCTCCACTTAGGGGAATTTTCACAGGGGAATTTTCACAGAGAAAGGCAGCCTTGATACAACACAACCATCAAATTTCATATCACTCCTGCAATCATTTCATAAAATGGGCAAAACAATATGCTTTTTTATGCTTTATTCTCAGAAACTGCTACTTTAGATTAACATTTTTACATATACGGTAAATATCAAATTACCTGGCTCAGTCAGAATGCTCTTAATGTTACATTTCAGCCCAAACAGGAAAAGGCTGGAAGGGAAAAAAGGGTCTTATAACCAGAAGCATCGGGCAAGCAGCTTGAATAACAGGTAGTGTTAGCAAGACAGCCTGTAGCAGAATGCTGATGGGCCTTTCCAAAGACAGCACTGTCAGCAAAAGTGTTCCTAAACATGCTATAGGAGTACAAGAGAAACAGCAAAAAGAAGGAACCTGGAAGTATTAATAAATTCTACTGATTTGGGTAATACTTACTCCTCCTGTAATACTGCAAGAAGTGCACAGGTCCTGGTCAAACTCTGTGAAAAATACCTTACTGTGAACCTGCTGGGAAGGGACTAGTCCTACTTTTTAATTAGTTTCTAATGGTGTTGAGATCAGACTGGCTGTTTAAGGGATGTTCCTTGCCAGCAACAACCCCACTAGCCTACCTCAAATTTGTTTTTATGTAAAAGAGACAAAGCTTGGTGAAGAGAGGGTGAAAGCAGAAAACGATCAGCATCCAACCTTTGAAACTCAGCCAGTTTTAAACCTGGTTTGAGTCACATCGGTGCTGTGGATCACCATGACAAAGTCGTTACTCCCCGCCTGACACCCCTGCTGACACCAGTAGGTATTTTGCTTGCAGAATATGAGCAGGAATGTGCAGCAGATAGATACTTCATTACAGGCTGGATCTTCCATTAACCCTTTCAGTGGTTCTGACAAATTTTTGCTTTACTGCTTTGATTGCAAGTTGTCTTCAGGAATTATCCACAGCAGAATCTGACTCAGGCAGCATTGATCTCAGATTTGACCTGCTTGTCTTTTGTTGCTTCACATCCTTATTTTATCATTCTTCAAAGACAAGTGTATTTTCTCTGTAACAAGACCATCTTGTAGAGGGTTAGCATACAAAGGGCAGATTACCGGAGAATCAAGAGCAAAGCCCTTCGGGACACTTGTGCAAATTGCAGCTGAAGCAGATGGTATTTAAACAGAAAGTGTGGGCACAATTAGGGGGGGAAGAGAAGCCACAGAGGACCTGGAAGGCAGACTGACATGATCTCGTAGCCTTGGCAACACCTTCTCCTGATTGCCCACATCGAATGCAGAGGATAGGGCATGAAGGAGGTCGCTAATCAAGTGCCATCTTTGACAATCTTCTTCATTTCTGCCATTCTTCACTGAAGGGCTCCTGCCTTTCTCCCAGCCCATGGAAAGGTGGTGCGGATTTGCCCAGAGGAGCAGCGAGCAGCTTAACTACCAGAATAAATAACTCAGGACCTCCAAGGAGCTGCATGAAATCATGCTGATGGCAGGACAGAAATATAAAGGACACACAGACCAAAGTTTTCAGACATAACTGTGGTCAGGGAGGGCTTTCTCTCTGCACACCTTGTTTGCTCCCTCCCTGACCCATGCCTTGGCAGCACACTGGTACCTGGCCACCAGCTAGGCTGGAACCAGCAGTGCTCACAGGCAGCTGCACAGTGTGCCAGCAGCTGGGAAGACAGGCGGCTGCTGGACCTGCTGCTCAGGCATCAACGGGCTACAAAGCTGGAAATAACAAACCGAGGTGAGCTTCAGCTTCAGCAGCTGCCTAGGGAAGGACAGAAATAGGCTACTGAAGGTCTCGGGTGTTATTATCTCCAAGCACAAACGCAGTGATTTCCTAAGAGAGATGGCCCCAAAACACACACACAGCAAAGCAGAGTCAACCTCCCTTTAGTGACTTTGGTAAAATTGATGGTTGAGATATGGAGCAAGCTCTTGGAAAGCAGGTAAAGAGATGCTCAGAGAGGGCAGGTGTCCAGAAAGGCAGGCAAGTCCCCTGCATTAACTTCAGCAAATTGCACACACCAAGCTATTCCCTTTGTAGTCAATGGAGAAAAGCAGAGGTTTCTAGAGGAAGATCATCTCACCTTTGAGTAGATGTTTTAAATGAAGGGAAACAAAGAGGTTCACAACATAAGATAGAAAGAAAACTACATGCAAAACTTGTGACACTGGGGGTCTTAAGGGATTTCCAAGAAAACTGAAAAGAACAAAGAAATATTTTCTCTCTACTCTCCCTGGCATAATCACCTTGGGCATTACATGGAAAAACATTCATTTAGATGACAGAGAGATGCCATTTTTTAATTTGACATCTCTAAATTTCAGAATAAAACTTTCTGCATCACCTGCCAACTTACCTAAAATATGCAGCTTCAGTATTTTACCTACAAAAGTGTTTCTAAGGCTTTGTCTGCTAAAGAACGCAGTGGATAAGCAACCTGAACTCTAATGTAAGCAATTCTTATTACCCTGGGATTGTAGGAGGAGTAAACAAACAAGGAAGATCTACTGCAAGGGTAAGTGTTCAGGGGAAAAAATGGGTACATAAGGAGCTGAAAAATCTGAAAGAAAAAAAAAAAGATTTGGTTCTTTTCAAAATCATCCTCAGCTTACACAAATCAGTTCAAGCGGATGTGGATTCAGGTCTCTTTTGCAGGCTGCAGTCCCTGCAGGACTGAGCAGCCACTGCTCTTCACCTCTGGAACATATGGTCCAGAACCTTCTGGCTGTCACAAGGATAAACCTCTTGCATGAAATTTCCCCATACATTTGTCTTGCCTCCTTCAGTGACACCTGCCCTGATCTGCTCCTCTTCCCCCATAAGCAGCACTTTATCAGCAGCATAGATGAGCACATTTTACATTCCATAACAAGTCCCAAAGGGGGAATCTTGGTTGCCATCTGAGCTCTGATCTTCACTGGCACTTTGGTCTCACCTTTTAGGACTCTTCTGCTGCTCAGTTTTGCATGTGCCTTACAGTTGCTGGGGGATGTTCTGAGCACACCTGCAACCCCCCCCCCGCCAACCCACTTTAATGCTGGAGCCATGCAGAGCTTCAAACAAAGCCTTTAAACCTTTCCTAAGAGCCAATATGATTGTAAACAACTTTTTTTCCCTCCCATTATGGACTATTGACACAGCTGTTCTCTTTCATCACTCAGCCTATGGAGCAGAAGCATAATTTCAACATGAAAAGAACATTAATAAATTTTCTCTGCTCCTCACTAAACTGCTCTCCCATGTTAATGATCTGCAGCGTTAGGTATGAACAAGTGTCAGCGCTCGCAGCGTCTGGAGCTTGGAAGATGTGAGGATCCCTGCATAGACATCAAGGAAGGTGGCAGGCGGGATGCCATGGGAACAGGGGCAGAGGAGGAAAGGCTAGGAACACCTCCTGCAGCTCAGGGCCTGGCTGTACATGACTTTGCATCACTTAAAATCCAGGGGGACACTCACAGTCCCTGCGTCCAGCTTGACTTGGGAGGTCAGCTTCCTCCCCCACAGCAGCAGCCTGGGCCCTTCTACATGGAAACAGGATAAGGACATGAGTAATATCGAAAAAGGGTGTTTTATTAACAAGAGGAGTTGCATGCAGACCTATGCTGAAGCGGTAAGCCAGGCAGCTTGCAGCTGATGGTTCCTTCTGCGCGGCCAAGCTGCAGCTCTGATTCTGCAGATGGAGGATCCAAGAGGCCCTGTGCATCCTGCTCTGCCTTCACTCTCCTGGTAGCTCCCTGGGCACGCGAGAGCATCCCTTCATTCCCTGGGCACCTGCACTGCCATACCCAGCGCGACATCCGTGTCCCTGTCCCCAAAGCAGGGTGACACCCTGGATGCCCTGGGAGCAGGAGCAGGGCTGAGTCGACACCGTTCTCTGGATATCTTATCAGACTTTTTATTTTTAAAACAGGAGAATAATATTTCTCTTTGCCTGTGTCGGGAGCGTTCTGGGTGGGTTTGCAGCACTGCTTCTGGGAGAGCATCCAACGTCCTCTGCCGTGTTTGGAAAGGGTGGCTCCCGCCCCACCGCCAGGACTGCCGTTGATGACATTGGCAGCTGCGGCAGATTTGGCCCATGGACCTTTCTCTCCTGGTTGGTTTTCATCCCATCTCTCGTGTTTTTTTCCACCCGGCCTCCTCCCTCCAGGACGAAGATAAATGTCTCTCTGGCTGCTCCTTGCAGTTGCCCTCGCTGTCCCCCCGGCAGCTGGTGCCACGCATGCGTCCCTGGGTGCTAGCAGAGCTGCCAGAGCCACCACAGCCCCTGTTTTCCAGCGTGGCAGCCAGCCGTGGGACGCAACCTGAAACCCCGCAGGAAGCTCCCGCCTGTTCCCATCCCTCGCTATCCAGGAGTCGCCTGTTTTTAGCAGCTTTCTGCACTGTGGTGCTGTGAAGGTAAAGAACAGCCTCTCCCCAGCCCAGGACTCGTCCAGGATCCCACATCTCTCCAGGTATAATAGTGTGAAAATACTGATTAATCGGAGGTTCACAGCAGCAAGAGCAGCCCCATCCAGGCAGCAGCCAGGCAGGGGGAGAGCATCCCTGGGGCTCTGGGAGGAGGCAGAGGGCAAACGCCGGTAAAGCAACCTGCAGCCTGCCCAGGACAAGGAGCAGCGGGGAAGGATGGAGACGTGCTCCCTGCAGGCACACTGCACTGAGGAAAACCAGAAAAAGTGGGTTAGCTCCTACGCCGATGGCTCTGCAAGCCCCTCCGTGAGAGCGTGAACATCCTGCCTCCCCAAGGGACTGACGCCGTGCCCACGAAGAGTGCACAGGGTGTCCGAGCAAGTCCTGAGCACGTCCGCACCAGTGGCAGAAGTGCCCTCGCAGTCTGGCTGCTCATGGGGCTCCTGGCCACCTGGAGCAGACCAGTGCCCACTGGTGCTGGTGCCTCTCGTGGCAGCCCAGCCTCGAGTCAAGACGAATCTTCAAGGGACCCTCCTGGCCCTTTTCCCCACCCTGAGCTCTCCAGATAAACCAAAATTCAAGAGCTAGGTTTTGTGAGCAGAAGAGAACAAAGAACCCTTTGGCGTAGAGAAGAATCAAAATGAGTCAGAATAAAAGTAAATGGTGTTTGCAATTCAGACAGCTGCTGCAAAGATGGGTTTCCTTCCCAGGTTTCCCCAGCCCAGCAGCTGTGTCTCCCTGCACAGAGACCAGCCCTTTCTGGGGACCAACTCTCTCTCTCCATCACCTCCAAGGCCAGGCTGTGTGCCACCCCTGCCTGTACCAAGCAAACAGAAAGCTTTCTACCCTGTGTCATCCCTCATAGGCTTCATAGGAATATAACATAGGAACAGACAACTCCCTGTGAAAAGACCTTAAATCATCTGTCATATCTTTGCTGCACCTCAGCACAGATTTAGCCTGATACCTGCTGGTGGCTGAGACCTCTTACCAGCGTAAGCAGTAACCTGTGTTAGCTGCAGCTTTGAAACCACTTAATTCTCAGACATTTGCGTTTCTTATGATAGCAAACCTAGCTCCCTTCTTTCCCCGGTTTGGCACTCAAACCTGCACCGATATACAGTCCAAAGAGGTGAAATCAGCATTGCTGTCCCGTTCTCTGCCTTAGGCACCCATTTCTCGGCATCTTTCAGATGATGCACTGTGGGTGTGACCACAACTGCTGGGAGCAGCTCAGCGCCTCCAGGCTCGTTCCTGTCTGACCTGCAACATCAGCAACACCAAAAGTCCCAAATCTGTCCTTCAGAATCATGGAGGTGGCTTAAAAAACTTAAGGTATGGTACACTGTGTGTGATTAAAAAATATATTTAAGTTCTTTTTAATTTGATGGTTTGGTTTCTGTGCGGTTAGGAGCAGTGCTTTATATTTTATACAATTCTGACAGCTGGAAACTTCGTTTTCATTTCAACAGAAGTGAAGCTTCTGCATCAAGGAACTGGGGTTTTAAGAAAACAATAAATATGAGAATCACAAGACTTAGCAATGCTTTCATTAGTAACAGCCATTTTCTGAGAACACCAAATGGTTGGGTAGCCAAAGGCCAGGTTATGAGATCTGTATAACAAAGGCGTCACCCTACTCACAAAAACACACACGTCTTTCATAATTCCTTTTTGTGTGCCAGTTGGAAGGATGCTCTTGTAAGGAAGATACTTACCTGGATTGCAACAGCTCAGGATCTGATTCCCAGCTCTACTGCAGATTTTCTCCTTGAGCTCAGGAAACTGATGTTCAAACTCTCTCTGCCACGGTTTCCGCATTTGAAAACTAAGGAAACTAGTGATCTCTCAAAATGGCTAAGACTCTAAACCTATGTCTTATTTTATTCAAGTTTCCAAAGAACTTAGAAAATGTCACATAGATCTATAAATTACAAAGCATTATTTTTCATATGAACTTTGTCTTGAACCAAACTCTCCTCTTTGACTCATTGTCCTCAGTTGACACTGGCATGTTCCTTCCTTCATGCCTTTAATTGCTTCAGTATTTCGTAACTACAAGACTTATAAAAATTAATTAGAATGTAAATTAAATGATAGCTTGCGGGGGGAGTGCAATTACCATGATTTCATTTTTCAGTGTTACATCTCTTGGTACCAACAGGTCTGTGCAACAGGTGTGCCAATTAATAGCAGGCGATAGAAATGTCTGCAGTCACTTACCTCTCTGTGCTTCAGGTTATTCAGTAAATGTTGTCTTGTGCAATTACTATACAAGTACCTATCCTGAGTCTCCAGCTCCATCAGATTAAGAGGTGAGAGGATGAGATCTTCATTCAGCATGAAAAGAAAGAGAAACATGCCCAAAACAATGGACAAACCTTTAAGAAACCTTACAAATTATTTTCCACATGGTAAACAGATGGCTGCTGAGGTAGGTAAATGAAGCGGCATATTTAAAGTTTTATTTTGTCATCATGCCTTCACCCCGGTCTAGCTGAGAATGGATCGGCCTTTCCATTATATCTGTGTATTTACAGTTGTTGAGTTCAACATGCCTTTAGGCTGAAATTACCAAGTATCAAAAAGAATGTCAGTAATTAACCTGATTATACCAAATCTGAAAATAGAGTTGGGGGAGTCATGTTTTTTCTTGCTTACCTAGAAATGGAAAATGAAACACTTCTAACAGGGATATGAAAAAATCACCAGCGCATTTCCAAAGACTCTGAAATAAGTGCAGTTTATCAACAGTCACCCTAAACCCCATCAGTCTTTATGAAAACAGGTGGTGGAAACTCAAGTTGTTTAGCATCAGAAAATCCCAGAGCTTGTGATCTTCACCGTCTGACAAGCCAAAGGAACAGCCGCAGCGCTGGCAGCATGCTCTCAGCAGGGCAATTGCTGCAGCAAGGGGGACCGTTTTCACACAAAGCTGGCTGGAGACAGTGCACGGGGGTTTCTTGGAGCCACTCACAGAATGGGTGAGGCTGGCAGGGACTTCTGGAGACCATCTGTCCAAGCCCCTGTGCAGGGCAGCGTCACCGAAAGCAGGTTTCTCAGGGCTGTGCCCAGTCAGTTTTTGAATATCTCCAAGGATGCAGACACCACAACCTCCCTGAGCAACCTCTTCTGCTGTTCAGTCACAGTCAAGGCTGAGCTTAGGAGAGAGTGGGAAGAAACCGGTGCCTTGTGTGCAAGATGTCTTTTGATAGAAATGTATGAATACAGAGTTAAAATTTCCTGCTTGTGGGGTATGGAGAAATGGAGGTTCTGACTGCAACACGAGCACTGAAGGAAACGCACTATCCTGGAGATGCAATAGTGAAACTACAGGAGGTGAAGGTACAGCTTCTGGTCATGCTGTGAAAGACTGTAGAGAAATAAGGAGGCAAAATATGCAACAGAGTAAAAACTGGTTGAGTCATGTTATTTTAGGGAATGATGGTCTACCGGGACTGTGCTGGGCCCCTACTGCAAACTCATCTGGTCATGGACAAATACTGCTGTAATGATCCAGGCAGAGATGTGCTGAAAGAGTCGTATCACTGTGGGAGCCTTTACTGCCCCAGCGGCAGCCTGGAAAGTAAGTGCAACTGGTGATGATATTTCTGACTGTCATGGCTCAGAAACCAGTGAGGACTGCCAAGAATCAGGCTGAGTTAAACCTTGCACTGGAAATAACAATATAGATCTTGCTCAGGTACATAAATAAAAGGGGAATAAGGACAGAGCTGTTCTGTTATGTGGTGAGAGCATGGTAGATTAAAGATAACTGAGGTATCTCCCCAAAACCAAGCAAATGCTTTGCTTGAGTGAGAATGTTGACGCTGAAAATAACAGGGAAGGTGGGCTAGGTAGTACGAATAAAGACAAAAAAATGGAAACCATACCTAAAGTAAAGGCATAAATCTAACATGCTGTTGTGTTAGAGTAAGCAAATGGACAGAGAATAAGAACAAATCATCTCTGCTGCAGCCTTCTGGCATGTCCTAGTAGCGAGACTCCTCAGGGAAGTCAGGGCAGTCACACCTGACTAGGCAAGAGCAAATGTAGCACATACATGCCAGGATGGTGGGAAAAAAGGTATGAAAGGCTTTAGAACACATTCTGAAGAAAGGAACGATTAAATACACAGATAAAATGGGATAAAAATGGAGTAAAATTATTTTACTTAACATTGGGACAGACTAACCTGACTTCTACCATTTGTGTTAAATTTTCCAGCTATACAATTCATCAGGCTGGAGAGAAGCAAAATGTTCTTACAGAATCAGACAGAAAATACAGAAAATGTTTAGGGCAGAAAGAAATCAGCAGAAGAAAAGAAAGCCTATTATTCTTGAAATTCCGTTCCTTCCAAATTGTAGCAATCCACCATGGAAACAATCCCCATTTCTGAAACTGCCTGAAAACAGACTTGTCTTTATTTATATTTCCTATACTATTGTACAGTAACAGCATTATTGTAGTATCCCGGATCCCACTGCCCAGCTTTGCAGGAGAATCTGAAAAGAGGAAGATGTCTCTTTACGGCCATTTATCTGAGCACCTCACAAATGAGAGGGTAAGAAGGCATAACACTTGGATAAAGTCAGTCACGTTTTTTTGAGAAGGCTACAGAGGTCAGCATCAGTGATGTACCCCTTGAAAGAGAAAGGGCACCAGCTTCCCTCCCTTGAGGGCTATTGAAGGAGCTTGCAAGGGGAGCCAGGCAAGTCAGCTGCAGTGGCACAGAGAAGAAGGAGGCATGGGAAGGATGCATACTCGAAGCAATGGCGAGGATGGTGATCTCTGCAGCAGCAGCATGAACAGATTAGGGCAGGGCCACAGACCATTTGTCTGGATCAAGCAGAAGGGGGCTTGCAAGGAGCAAAACACAAAACAACATGTGTCTGGGCAGGAGCTTTGGTCCTAGCACAGCTAGATGCACCCTTTTGTAGACATGTAACGTGAGAAGAAATTCAGAGGGTTTAGCCATGACCTGGATGCTGGGGCCAAGTAAAGATCATGCCCTCTCAGCCATGGCCTCTATGGAGGCAGGGTGTTAGAGAGATTGCTAAAGCAACTTAACCAAGTACTTGGTTAAGCACTGGAGGAGAAATAAATCCAACCAAGGTATGCAGACATTTCAGCTAGGCAGTCATTTCAAGTGGTGAGAAACTGAAGAGGCCTCTCAAGAACCAATGGCTGGACTGTGACTTATACCAGTATAGTAATAGCAAGATTTGGCCAGGTAGGATTAGTTATTATCATCTTTTACCTGTGTCTGTATAGAACATTTTTGCTGTGAATTGCAAAAGCTTTGGTGCAATAAGCTTTCCCTGATTTCTTTATTTAGTACTGGGGAAGAGGCTGAAGATGAAAGTACAAACAGGCTCATAAAAGCAGTAGCCAGTCTACAACAAACAGTTTGGTCAAACATCATAAAACCTGGTGTGCCTTTGCCTCCTGCACAGAGCCACCGGAGCAGTCCCAGGGCACTCTGGAGCCATTCACTCTTGTGCTACCACTGCCCAGAAGAGCTCCGTGTAAGAGCACTGAAGAGTTCAACAGGACCTACCACCTAAAGCGAGGTGTTAATGTGTAAAGAGCCAACATTAGGACAAATAGTGGTTGACAACTAAGACTGAAAACTTCTTAGGGAGCACGTGTCACAGCAATACTGGGTCGCAGTGAAGGATGACGGACCACAGCAGCTACCAACAGAGCTCACCTGGGGACCAACGCCAGGGGCTGTGGGGTTGGTCAGGACGTTGCTCTGTGCAAAACACCATTCACATGCCCAAACATGCAGCTCTGCGCCTCGGCACTTGTAGGGCACAAAGAGAAAAGCCGCCGTATTTATGCAGTCCCATCTGAGCAAAATGGGGCCTTCACAGAAACTGACAGTGAGTCAGGATAAAATCCACGAGATGTTCCCCTCCCTCTCCTGTCCTCCCCCCCCGCACGTTGGGAGCTGCCTCCTTGCTTCCATTCTGCAAAACGAGGAAGGCTTTTCCATCCGTCAGGAGGAAGGGGCTCCTTGGCCTGCTTTTTTTAAGAGCATAGACAGGCCTTGATCCAAACTGACCCAGATTTCAGGGAAGCTTGGGATGTAGCTTCTCGGTTTACGTCCATCTTGTATTTTTAACCAAAAGATGTTTCTGGTTAAGATATCCTCTAAACAGCAAGCAAGGAAGGAAAAGGAAGAAAAAGAACCTATAAATAGCCTCTATCTGAGCCTGTGGAAGGGCAGAGAGCATGGGGACATGCAGAAACACTCCTCCGAGACACTGTCCTCAGAACTGGGACCCATGGCAGCGCAGCCCATCCCACTGTGCTACGCTGGTGCAAACTGGGACTTTGCAAAGTCTAACTTCGGTTTCAAAATGGGGGGCCCTGAAATCCTGCCACCCCTACAGTCATCCTTGCAGCTCAGGCAGCATGGTGAGCATTCCCTGCAGGAGCACGAGTTGTACACACAGCTGCAACCTTTAGTGCAGGGTACGCAGGCAGCTCCGGCCACATTTCCAGCACGTCTCCCAGAATAAACCCTCTGTGTCTCTGGGCACGTGTGTCTGCATGTGGAAAATCAGCATTTGTGCTATGGTGCTATCTATGTATGCCACAATTTGCCCAGCTTCTGCAGTCAAATAAGCCTATTTTTGTAGGGCTGCTGAAAATATGGCCCTTAATTACCGCCTTCAGCAGGGAGTGGGATTATCTAGTGGATGAGATTAGCAGCCTTGTTGCTCTCAGGGATGACATGTTGGCCAGCTGAACTCCAGTTGGCAGTCCTGCTCCAAGTCACGTTTTATGCCCTCTCCAAAAGTAATAGTGCTATTTTTCAAATTTATAGATGAGTCTACCCCTTGTACTTTTGTAATCAGTCCTTTCTTGGCTCTTTGCAAGAAACTTTCAAAAAAAAAAAAAGTTTAAGATTGGCTTTTATACTGCTGTATGGTCACTGAAAACCGTTTGTGCTGCTCTGATATGAAAATGATGTATTTAGTTCTACACAGTTGGGAGAGAAAGGGAGAGTATGCCTGAGACCTGTCTCTCCATCACAGGCACCCCCACGGGAAACAGAACCAAATTGAGGAGATAGAGCCCATCAGAGGAACCTGGTCAGGGCAAAGAAAGGGGGAGAGAGGGGAAAATATCAACCCTTTTCAAATTCTGGATGTGTTTATGCATTGCCATGTCAGAGCAGAAGACCTCCCCTTTCCCACCTTTTAATGCATTTTGCTTTTGCATCGTTTTCCCTTCTTCCCTGTTGCTTCCTCTTGGACACTGAGTGACATTAGTGTTATTTTTTTCTTAACTGGGACTCTCCTACTTGTGTCCCTGCACAAGAATGGCTCCACACATATCCTAGAAAAACCAGCATTTTTGTTTTCACAGTTCTTTTTGTTTTCCATTCTCTAACTTCTCCAAAGTGAAGTTTTGAAAGGTTAGACAGTGGAAAAAGGAAGATTTGGAAAGTATATCTGAACATTGTACTTTCCCTGGCAAGCAGATGGAGGAAAAGTTGAGGGGTGGTGGTGATGAGAGTAGGGAGTGGAAAAGAAAAACCTGACTGAAAGGAAAAAAAAAACAATAATTTTTTATTTTGAAAATTGGCAGGTGGAGACAAAATCAATATTTTCACATTTCCTGAAAATTCTCATGAAATTGCTGTTTTGCCGAAAATGAAACTTTCCCATGACTTACCTCCCTCTTGTCACAGTTAAGTATATTCCCGTTGGAAAATATATATGTGTCAAGTCCAGGATGAAGAACAAAATAATGCTGGAGCACCCCAGGGAAGGTCGTGGGTGCAGCGGTGAGCTGGGCTGCTGCCACGCCCATAGGAGACCTGGCCAGCACCACAGATGTGCTGCTCGCCAGTGTTGGTGGGCTTGCAGGTTCCCTAGCCAGGTCAGTGGTGCTGGGGTCCAGGAAACCCCCCCCATGTTGGGGAACAGTCTGCCATAACCAGACAGCTATAATTAAGGGGTACACCAGTACTCAATGACTGTACTCAACTGTACTTGATGATCAGTTGCTTATGGTGAGACTGGAGGTATTTACAGTCCAAAAGACATCTTTGCAGGGTCCTGCATCCTTCAGCATCTTCATCACTAACATTAATAATGGGATAGAAAAGATGCTTATTATATTCACAAATAGCTTCAGCATGGGGCAGGCTGCTGCTCTGTGCTGGATCACAGGTGAATGTAAAGCAACCTCAAAAAATCAGAGAAATATTCTGAAAAAAGGTAGGATGAAATTCAATGAGGACAAATTCAAAGTCCCAACTGTAGGAAGAAACAAGCATTCATGTTTATGGGCGATAAGAAGCTAGTTTGGTATCAGCTGGGTAGGAAAGGATCTGAAGGTTTTAGTGGGTCACAACCTGACCACAAATCAACATTGCTGTTGCAAAAAAGTCAAATACCGTACTGTGACATAAAAACAGGATTGCTGCTGATAAGACAGGTGAAGTAATTCTAGTCTGTGCAACACTGGGAATATTTTAGCTTGAGTTACTGCATTCAGTTTGGAGGCAATTTAAGAAGGTCATGAGCTTGCTGGAGGGAGTTCAGAGGACACAACAGCTGGGTGAGCAAGGACTCAAAAACACAACTTGCGTGGGAAAGTCAGAAGTGGGTCTGTTCTGCCCGGAGAAGAAAGGATGAATTCAAAGGACAAAGAAAAGAAGAAACACATTTTCCCCCATTTCTACTGTGGGTAGGACAAAAATAATGTGCATAAGTTACAGCGAGGGAGATTCAGACAAAACCCAGCAGAGCTTTGGGTCAGTGGGAACAGAGAAGCACCGGAGCTGCTGAGCCAAGCTGTGTGGGTCTCTGTCTCTCAACATGTAAGAAGAGGTTGGGCAAGTACCTTGAGAAATGGCACAGGTATGTCACCCAAGATAATTCCTTGTCAGTGCCGTTCCACCCAGTTTCCTGTGAGTTTTAGGACGGGTGTCATAACAGTTCAGCAAGTGGTGATTTTTAAAAAATAGCTTCCGAAAGGCTTGGAGCTTCCCGAAGACACCCAAATCTTCTCTCTTTCTGCAAGCTTTTCCCACTGCTTTGTATCTCCACTGGCTTCAGTGAAACAAGGGCTTGCCGGCTGCAGCTCTTGGACCACATCAATGACTACTCGCAGTCAAACATTTAATTTACCTCCCAGCCACACTTGGAGGCTCTGGTGTGAACAGCTATTTTTAAAGCCACCATCCTGCCACATTGGAACATTTGCTCGGTAGTAGAGAGTGTGCTCGAAGAAATAATGACTACCTTTTTATCCAAAGACTATTATAGCTAATGTTTAAAGTTCACTGAAAAACATGTTTCTGTATATTTGTATGGAAAGTATATTTAAGGCAAACCTCCCTTAAACTCTACTCAATAAGCAAAGAGCACACAGCAATACTCCACTCTTGACATTTTAAAAAGCCCTCTGATGTTCTTTTCTTCCTCTAACAATGGGGCCAATTTTCCCTTTCCTGGCTGCCAGCCTGCCCTCGCTTTTTCTTTTAGCACCTCTTGAAATTACCTTGACCTCACCTTTAAGCACAGTCTTCTCCAGGACACTAAGCTCAGACAGGGTGGGAGGTGTTGCTGATGGAGAAATGAAAGATCAGACATTAGCGCAAGGGTGAGAATATTATCAGCACTCACCATTTTCTCTAATGAGGACCCAGCAACCCCCTGGGGCCACCATTAATATTGATCACAGGCCTTGCCTCTGCCCTGTCACTTCCCAGGGCTGCAAATCTCTGATGCTTTCTGGCCATCCTTCTCCATGAAGGACTGACTGACTGCTGTACGGGCACCTACGTTTCAGAGGGGAAAGCAAATGGACCAGGTTCAGACTAAGCCCCTTCCCAGCCGTCATCTTCATGACACAGCTCAGTCTCTTGCTATTTTACTGCTGTACTGACAGAGACAGATGTTGGCTGCTGCTGCCACACACTCATCCTCACCAGACTGGAGGTAGCTGCCTCTCACAGCTGGAAAATAAGTAGTCTTCTCACTTACAGGTTTAAACACCACCAGGAAAAAAAAAAATATGAGCCTCCCCCTGATAAAAATAGCAGTCATCTACCAAGAGGAGCCCAAAACTGTGAGTGTGTCTGCGCTGGAGGAGTTGCATTGCTAATTCATAGGCACAGGGCCAGCACAGATCTCCAGCTGTGGCTGTCTCACTTCAGGCCAGGTCTGCTACAGGTTTGTCACTGCCCAGGGTCACCTTGTTGACGGACCACATGATGGGCTTTGAGACCAGGAGCAAACAGCCATGCTCTACCCATTACTGTTTCAGTAAGCATTGCAATGAGGTCATCTGCTCATCAGTAAGCTCTGCCACATCTAAAAAAAAATTTGGCTTCTGAAAAAACCCCAGCATAGCCCTGAAGCTGGTGAAAGACTTCTCCTTCACCACCACTATACATGAAACCCTCTATTTATCTTTCTGATACCAGACACCACTGATCCAAGCCCATCAGCACAGCTCAGTCCCGCTCCAGCAAAGGCTTCCCTCTGGGGCAACCGTCTCTGCTGGCTCCATAGCTCCTGGCTTGACTTTTGAGCCATGCCTATACTTGAAAGGCAACTCAGATTCAAGTAGGGTGTTAATTTTAAGTGCAATCCCCATTCTTAAATATCTCAACGCATCCAAAATGTGTTATGCTAAACCAGAAAAGGGCATTCAACCTAGAATAAAATGGATCATGCATAAAAACAGATAGCTGCTATGGAAAAAACTAGTCCTGAGTTACTCCAAACAGACAAGCTCTGAGCATGCCAGCGAGCTCGGAAAATAGCACGTTCATGAGGTGTTGGCCAGAAAGGAGATCCAGCCCATATTCAGTAGACTGAAGAAACTTTGTAGGCCCGGAGGAGAAAGGCTCTGCACCCTGTTAGCAAGCAGTCGGCGCACTTCTGAGGGTATTCTCCTGAAGGTAATTAGCAGCTCCCACCTTGCCAAGGCTCAGACGAACGGTTATCCAATTTTTTTAACAGCCTGGCACTTCTGAAGAATAACCTAGGGACATTGTCTACAGACAAGTCCTGCAGCTGGTTCACGGCAGGGTGCTTCCTCACCACCAAACACAGTAAAACATTAACTGAACATGCTAATGAAGGCCTACGTGCACCTTTTGCCATAGGTGGCTTGCCCTCCGTGGCAAGCCCCACGTGTTGCCCCAGGGCCTGGCAGCCTCTCCTTCCCGCTCCCTGCAGCACGAGCCATGGCTCCAAGCCCCCGTCCTACCCTTGTGGTGTAGAGCTCTTACCCAATTTTTTCACATGCCACAACTGATTCTCACTGGGTGGTGGGATGAGCAGCCCCAGGGGAAGGTGCTCATCCCCACACAGGTCCTCCCACACCCCAAGGCGGTGAGCCAGGCTCTCCCTTCTCCAGCGCAAATCCCCACTGCTTTGGCTGCAAGTTTGTTCACCTCAGCATCCCAGGCTCATGAAAGCCGGTGGCCTGTGTGTGATGCTGTGGTCCTCCCACGGTGTTGCAGATCCCTGTGTCCTTGTCACCGCTTTCTCACCCAGCATTACAAACTTTTTTTTTTTCCTTCTAAATTTTCTAGTGCCATCACAGGCCCTGTTATTTGGTTTGTGGCTGTGACTACTTGCTGTATAAAAGAAGCAGGAGGAAGGTCCAGCCTGAGTGTGATGTAGGGGCAAGGAGCTACTAGTAACTGCAACGAGGAGGAGACATGAGCATGCTTGCTTACCACCTTCCAGCTGATTCAAATGAGCAAGGAGAGCTGGAAAAGCAGCAAAGTACACTGCTTCAGCTGGTCCTGTAACAGTGGTATGCCAGCAGTGGGACCAAGGAGTAACCTTCTCCTTTCTTAGGGAGAACCACCTGCACATGTGGCTGCCACGTTTCTGGGTGACCCTTTTTGAGCCAAGTCAGCTCCAGAGGGTCCATATTTTTGCTCCTAGGAGAGAAGTGCCAGCAGTTTGCACAGCCACCGGCAGCGCGGTCTGAGCTGTGCCATGAAACAACAGAAGAAGGGAAGAGGTGAGGAGAGAGGACAGACCTAGAAATTCGGACAAGATTTTCACAGCTGCACAGTCACTTCACTATGCCCTCAGCTCTCATGAGGTGCTCAAGAAGCAAACATAAACACAGCCCAACCTGTACAGAGTCAGTAGTCTCACAAACAGGGAGAAGGCAGAAGACCTTGACAGACCTGGCAGATCCACATACGACGTGTGGTGTGGGGTAACGTTATGCTGTGGGTGACAGCAGAGATGTGTTATGGGGAGATTTAAGCAATGAGACTTCTGTGGCTTGATGAATTTTCTCTCTTTCCAGTAGACAGAGGCAACACCCCACTCCAGAGAGCTCAGATTAGGACTGTGCAAATAGCTGAGGGTTTTTGGCTTTAATCCCAAATCAAAATATTTTAAGAAATCTGAGCAACCTGAAAAAAAAAAATTGTTATTCTTTTGGGCTAAGTAGATTGGTTTGAGCCACCCATCCCTCTCCTTCTCTCCAGTGATACTGCAGAAATATTTGTGTATGGATGCATTTATTTTGGGACACCTGAAGAAAAAGAAAAAAAAAGAAAAAAAAAAAAAGAAGAGGGCTGTCTTCCCCACTGCTGCAAATAACTGCAGCAGCCTTCCTTCCCTGAGCATTTCATGTCAAGTGGCTGGTTTCTTGGGGTTCTTAGCCGTATCAAGATTTTACCACCATGCAGATCAGGGTCAGGAATGCTAAAGCCAGGGCTACACTCACAAGCATGTAGGAGGTAATGGTAACCTTGTAGGGAGTCCAGAGAAATGGAGAAACCAAGACTGAG
Source organism: Buteo buteo (assembly GCF_964188355.1). Taxonomy (NCBI): domain Eukaryota; kingdom Metazoa; phylum Chordata; class Aves; order Accipitriformes; family Accipitridae; genus Buteo; species Buteo buteo. The sequence goes on along the minus strand of NC_134176.1, from coordinate 12,304,749 downwards.
CCCATGCCTAAACAGAGGCCCTAGTCTCACTAATCCAAAGACTGATGGGGTTTGTACTGACTTGACCCAGGAGTCATTGCACTGTGATTATATAGGAGTACTGGTGTGAAGAGGTCAAAATTGGGCCACCTGAAGAAGAGAGCTTGTCAGTACTGGACAGGAAACCAACACTCTGCTTTGTAGCAAATGGCCTATTTAAAAATCTCATTAATAGACCTGATTTCAATCAAAAATTTGAGTCGAATATTTAAGAAAGAATTTTAGGGTGTTAATTTTGATATAAAAACCAAATTTGAGAACAAAGCTTTTCCAAACCATGCTCCATCCTCAGCAATTCCATTCCAATAATATCAGTTAGATCATCAAAATACTGTCATTAAAAAAAAAGTATTCCTGCAAAAAAATTCATTTTCCTGGTGGAAAATCATCTGTTGTTACTTCTTCATCATAGCCCAGTGCGAGGAGCTGTTTGCTGTTCTGTATGATGAATGTACAGCACAACTGGGAACCTGTAACAAATGCATGCATGTGATCTAGTCAAAAGGAAAATATTAGGCAGAGGGAAAACCAGGTACAAATTTTACTTGTATCATCATGAGTTGTGATTATTTTTATGGAGTAATAGGATGCTGGCAACGCGATTTTTTTTTTATGCTAATAAAACAAAATTCAGTCTTTCAGAAAGCAGCACCCTTTAACTGGCATTTACTAAAATTTGTTTCAAGCTACTCCTTTAAAACATAACTGAGTTTTCACTTCCTCTGAAGGTCTGCAAGTATCTTCAGCATGGGAGGAACCAAGCAGGTGACCAAGCTGCACCAAGGAAGCAGTAAAGCAAACTGCACCCACTGCAGCTACATGTAAAAAACAGACTGAAAAATAGGAAACCCTCCTTATCTGAAAGGACTCTTCAGTTCTAGTCATGTTGAAGGCTGAAACAAGAAAAAGAAACCTTGACCTCTTTCATAAAGGTCTTTGAGGTCTCTCAAAGAGGAAAAAAGCTCTATAAAAGCTATTTATATTGTTTTCGGAGAAGTGTGATTTCTACATTGTCAGCAGGTCCTTATGGTCTCAGGCAAGGCTTGCTTCAGTTTGGAGCTTTGCAGCCCTGTCACTTGAGAGTTAAAAAGGGATAGTTTCTTCCCTTCTCACCCATCAAGTAATGGCAATGGATGCTTAAGACTAGGGGAACAAAATGGTTTTTCTTCCGAAACCCATCAAATTCTGGTGCGGGAGAATGGTGTGGGGAGCAGAAACAGCTTCATGCCTTCACCTAAAGCAGCATTTATGGTCCTTTTGCATTGGTCCCATTTATGGACCCCTCGGGGGCCTTTTTAATTGCACATCCATCACCACTTCTTCTCCAAGGCATCGCTGTTCCCCTCGGACAGCTTGAACAGTCCGTGCATCTTCTCTGGAGGCTCCAAAACTCCTTCCTGGCTGCAACTTGCCTCACCTGGGACCCACAACCTGCCCAGACCTGGCTCATCGCTTGCTGTGTTTGGGACCGTCGACGGACCCCACGACAAGCCCTGCTCTGCCTGTGCCTTTAGTCCCCGGGGGGATTGTGGTGTCGGGGGGCGCACACCCCACCTGGGGCCATCTCGGCTCCCAGCTCCACTCCCCTCACAGGCAGCCTGGCTCTGGCTGCGCCCTGACACAGGCAGCACATTGTGAATGCCTTTATATCAGGAGACTACCATACACAGCACCAGCACAGTCTGAATTACAGATAATTTCAAATTGCAGAGGGAAGAAAAATATTTAGCAAAATTATGTAACTGAGGTTCAAAAATAGCCTATTGCCATCTGGTTGTGCTATTTTGAAGACCAAAAACCCCTCAAGTCTTTTTAAAGCTAGCTATACTGTTTGCAAACTCAGCCAAATTTTTTACGAAATCTCAAATTTCGCATGCTTGATTTACCTCCGGAGTTTTTTGAACCAGCTTTGCCTGCGCACAAGCCATACCCAGTCATACAGCTCCATTCCATGTCTGCCATGCGTATTTTAAAAGCCCTGTCACATTCCTCTAAAAGCAGGTGCGCAACGTCAGGAGAAGGCAGGAAAAAATCTAAAATAAAATCTAAAATAAAACATTAAATAAGATACAAACCCCTCAAACACTATGGATTAATCCCCAACCAGCTGTCCTGCCTCCACCGGGCACCAGGAGACAGCTATTTTAGCAGCCTGAGCAGCAAAGAAAACATCATCCCCTAGCTGTTACATTTGCTAAAGCAACTGGGAGCTGCAGAGGGCCTGAAACGCTGCCCAGACATGACCTTCCCCATTAAACAGAGGATAACTTCATGTCATTTGCACCCAGCTGAAATGTCAGCATGGAAGTGAGCATCACCCTGAAACCCCTCCAGGCCAGCAGCTCGCCACCACAGGGACAGAGCTGAGCACCCGGTGGTGTGACAATGTGCCAGGTGGTGAGGTTATCCAGCCTGTCCTAGATCAGCCACGCATCACCACTTCTTAGGTCTACTATTCAAACATCCCTACTGACTACTAACCTTACCAACAAATCCGAAGAAACCACCTTCCTACAACTGCAATTGAGTCTCAAAAGTCATGCATCAGTGAGAGCGACTTGTATGGAAACCGTCAGCATTCAATATTGGTTATGTATCATTCTCCAGGATATAGAAAAAACCAGCAATGCTTCCAAATGCATTCTAACAACATCTAGCCTGAACCTGACCCCTGCAGCAGGGATGAGGGGCAGCACCTACCTGCTCTGCTCTCCTCTCAGACTTGCTGCCACAGCACTGAGCTAATGACTTCCACAGCCAACGTATCAGGGAAAGATTGTTTCACTTCAGCAGTTTTATGTGTATTGCCTTTCAGCCTTATTACATAAGGTTAATTATTTCTGACTTGCTTCCTCCGTACAGGTTGGCACTATGCGCCTATTGCCTGCCCTGATGCTTTGCAGTCCTGACTCCTTTTCACACTTGCCTTCTGAGATAGGGACACAGCGTAGTCTCCCAGCATAGACCTTCATCACCTCTGGACACGTGATCTGCCTCCACTGATGCTCACAGGTGCCCAAACCTGGAGGGAAACGTGGCCTGAAGCAAAGCCTGGGACCAGGCTGTTTACCTCCAGGAGTCTGGTTGAGGTGCTCCTGCAGGAGGTGCGGTCACGGAGCTGCACACCCAGTGGTAGGTAAATGCTGAAAGCAAGTTATTTAATAGCATTATTATAGTGTTACTCACTTGGAGTGAACTATTAGCTAATAGTCAGGACTTCATAGGGCTGTTTCTCCACTGGAAAAATTGAGAATCCAATTAAGATGTGTCCCAGGTGCAGTTCTGTTTATTTACAGCAACTGAGTACAAAGCCTTGTTTTGTCAAGTGTGGAAGAACAAAAAAAAGACAATAACAACAACAACAACAACCATAAGAACAGTTTTCTTGCTCACATTTGCCAAAGATGTCATTTGCCATGGCAGCTTATAGCTACCTAAATGGAGGCTGCTGCCACTCCGCCTCCCCCTATCCTTGGTCCCTGGCTATGTGGGGCTGCCCCCCTTGTCTAGGATATGTAGGATCTGATCAGACTGCCAAGGGGTTCGTGAAGGAGGTGGAAAGGATTCCAGGATGGATGCCAGGATGATAGGAGTATCAGCTTCAGTTGTCCGAAGCTGCATTCCTTTAGCAGGTCTGGGTTTCCAATGAGCTCTATCCCTGATGGACAGCAGAAGTATTTCTTCTGGTTTCTTTCTTAACCACATGAGGCTATGACTAATTAACCCCTCTGACCTTGTGATTACAATCCCAAAGGAAAGCCCTGCCACTCACTGCTCCCCTGGACGAGGCTCCCACTGGCCTGGGCTTGACTTGCAAGGCCAAGCTTGCTGGTCATGTTGGCCATCAAGTGACAGTGCCTTGGCCATGCCAGGCTCTCAGAGGGAAAAGAGGTGCTCAGCATACCTGTCATCCCTACCAGCCTGTGGATAAAGATCAAAGACCCGCTTGATCGCAGCCATCAAATGTCCTGCCATGCGGTATATTTTCAGCCCCATTTTCCACACCTCCTCCTCCGCCTAACACCCTGCTCGCTGCTCAGGGAGCCAGAGCTGGCGATCCGCAGCAACACACTGGTTTGTTTTCTCCTTGGGCTGTCACAGTTAATTGGGAAACCCAATAAAGTTTAAGCACTTCAAATTAAACTTCTGAAGAGCCGCTAGTTAGCCTCTGTCAACGCTGAATTTCATCTGAGTCTTATTTGGTCCCTTGCTAACCTAGGCATGGAGCTTTGCCAGCTCCATCTTCGCCCTCCCTTGGAGGTCGCTCATGAAGCTGATGAACATGAGCTTGTGCAACACCCACTCTCACCCCCCCATCACCCCAAGCACCAGCCACTTGTCCTGGCAGTGTGCCGTGCCTTGCCGCGCTCTCATCCTGGCCATCCCGGGGCAGGGCTGCTCGCCTGCCTCATTAACCTCTGGGACAGAGGCTTTTTAGTCAGAGCAGGTCAGAAAAACATTATTCAGTGAATTGTAAGTTTGACATATTGTGCTGCTCCAAAGGAAGACATGCTGAGTTCAAGTCGACAGTTCTAGCTGAAAAAAAGTACTTTTAAAAAAAGATAACAAGGCTTTATATCAGCATTTTTGACAAAAAGCATCTAAATGGCATTTTTAGTTTGAAACTGACTTTTTTTTTCTTGAAAAGAGAAAGTCAACAAGTAAAGAACCACATGGTCAGACAGAAGTTTCTCTCCCCCCATCTGCTCCATATCACTCAGTCTTTGCAGTACATCACCCTACAGGAGGGAGAGGGGAGAATCCTAGTTACCCATTTAAAAAGAATAACCAAAAATTTCAAAAAATGACAAGGCACTTCCCGTACTTATGAAACACCATCTTCCCAGCAAGTGCTCCACCGCCGGTTGTGGCTATTAAAGTTCTTGATGAAGTTTCTCCTTCAGCCCAGGACAGAATCTCCCAAAATCAGGCAGCTCTGTGACAAACCCACATTCAAGCCTCTGTTCCCCTGTGCACATGGAAAATCCCCACTGAAACCAGGGTATTCCCTTCCCTGAGCTGGCTCCTCTCAGAGCTTTCCAGTCCCCTCTGTCTTTAAAGGGCTTGATTTTGTTTCTGAAGGGAATCATGTTTTCATTCTGGTTTCAGGCTAGATCCAGTACATGTCACCTCCGTGCTCCATAACAGCTACATGCATCGCCTCTCCCTCTGTAAGGCACCATCATCTCTTCCGCTTGTAATTAAGACAGATGAGCAGCAGTTGACAGTGCAGAGGTTAATGGCAATTCAATTCACAGTGCACTATGGGCAGCGCAATGGTGAGTGGATGAATGTAGCCACAGACTCATCTGTCACCTCCTCCACCAAGCAGCCCGCTCCCCGTGAAGGTGTACGTGCAGAGTGATGCTGTCACTTTGAGTGCTTTGGTTTAGGCACTGAGCAGGGTGCTCCAGCCAGAGCTATGCCTGACTGGCACCCCCTCAGGGCTGAGGAGGGGGCGACCCTCCCTCTCTTAACCAACTATACAAGGCAACCCTGCTCCTACCTTGGAGACCATAATTTGGTGCCTAATGTTAGGCGGGATGATGCCAGACCATACACGAGGCTCAGCCTCCTGTCTTACCCCTGTTCTCCGCTCTGCCCTCCCCTAGCAGGCAGGATAGATCAGGAAACCCAGGCACACAAGGGCTGGATGCAGCATCCAAACTGCATCTGCGCCAGCGCCGAACACAGAGGAAACACAATCTCACCACTCCCACTCGCTGTCCGCTTTATGCACCAGAGAATTGCGTTAGCTCTCAGTCATCAGCACAGCACACAACTGCACCCGCTCTTCTTATTGTCCACCATGACCTTCCCCTCTGCATCTCCAGCAGCTTTCAGAAGCACTGGCCTCCCTGAAACCCCCTCCCCTGCAGTAAGCCTGGCCCCAACTCTTTACTTCTGGATGAAGGTCCCTGTATTTGGCCCTGTTGACATAAACAAACTACTTTCTTTAACCTAATTTACCAAAAGGGTCCACTCAGCATCAAGGTCTTCTTCATGAGCTACCACTCTCCCAGCGTCTACACCTGCAAGCTGCCAAGGTTTTCTTTGCAAGCTACTCCGAAAGTTAAATAGGACAGGGCAAAGCTCCAGGACTGTCCTAATGTAGTTACCGGCACGATTTCCAGAGAATAGTTGGCTCAGGAAGGGAGCAGCTGCTACCTCCAACCTGCAAACTGGAGCTTCAAAGAAAGCATTTCTGGAGAGAGGCTTTTTGGACAGCCTTTGTAATGGGGAAGAAGAGTCCTACCACTGCTGTAAGCTGTCAGTGACTGAAGGGGTTTTTGCCTGTGCTTCCTAAAGTAAGGAAATTTCTGTCAGGATTTGTGTGGTTAGCCTGCAAGCCCTAGAGTGGCATCTGAGTTGGCCTGGGACAGGTCTGGCAGATGTGGGATGTTTGGCAGGTTGGACTATTGCTCGTGGAAAGATTGCAGAAAAAGTGAGGCTTGAAGCAGGTTTCATATAGTGGGACCATGGGGTTCCAAGGAGTACTTGAAGAGAAAGGGGAAGAGCAGGAGATGCTGACATTTTGTTTTCTAGCAGTAGAAGCACTGTGAATTGGACACCTGCTCAATTCAGAGATGCACCAGGACTCTGCATTCCCTTGCTTATCACATGCCAAAGCTTTCATTTTACTTTGCAGCACCAATGAGGGTCTCTCATGGGAGCCTGATGGATTCACACCACTTTCTTAAGAGTTAGCTGGACGCATTAGTATTTCTTGACCATCAGTCAAACTATGGTTGCAGTGGCCCTGTGAGGGAACAGTAGCAAGACAAGGAGATTGGAAAGCCAATCCACAGGTGTGTATCAGGGATTTCTCATACAGGAAAGCCTCCTATGACATCCTTCAGGATGTCTAGAGACTGAAAACAAGGAAGAGGTGAGCCCACCTCCCAAGCAAATCAGCTTTGAGTTGTCTAAGACTGTCCCTGCAGCGTCAGCTGAGCAGGGACCAGCTGTCTAGCACAAGTGAGATGTCAGAGCTGCTGCTCACTTGTGGCTGGTAAAGGTTGGAAAGAGGTAACAGCCTTCCTGGAAGCTATGGGGTTGTAGGTAAAGAAACTTGTGGAAAAAAGAGCTTTTGGAGGTCTTCGCTGCCATTTTGGAACTGATTGCCTACATACCAATGGGAACAGGATTTAACTTCTCATGCATAGTAGGAAGAAAGCAAGCCTGGCTGCTGTGAGTGGTTAGGAGCTCTCAGTGATGTTTCCCAACTGATCAGCAGGTTTTAAGGAAAAGAGTTTCTAGACAGGAAAGAGAAGAAAAATAGGCTCTTAAAAAAAAGTAGTATTCCAGTTTCCTGCCACCAGCTCTGGCTGTCACGTGCAGGCTGCTGCCCTGCAGACTGCTTGGTGGTCCTGGCATGGGCATCGCCCCACACCAGCCAGGACCTAATTGCTCAGGGCTCGTTCAATTGTCCCAACTGAGACTTGGCCCATGGGCTGGCCGGGACCCTCTTCCGTTTCCTTCATGTGGACTTTCCCCACAGTGGAATGAGGAGGCCAGTTCCCAAGGTCTGGGCACAGCCTATTTCACCCCGGTACAGCCTCTCCCCGATGCTGGCAGATGACTGTGGGGCAGATGCTCTCTGCCTGCCACCTCCTGGGCAAGCCCTCAGAAAGCCTGGCCGTGCTCTGCTTTGGAAAAAAAGCCTCCACACCCACAAATTGCACAAGAAATGGTTAATGGCTACAGAAACGATGACTACAAGAGAGACCCAGAGTCTTCACTGTGGGCTGGTGGCTTTGCTGAAGAGTTCGTCCTGAGCTGCCAAAGACAGGATCTTGTTTGCTGCCAAACACTCAGGAGCCTGGGAAAGTCCCTGCTTTTGTGCACCCCCCGAAGAACAGGGTCACATTGGAGATAGCCTTGATACTGCTCCTACCAGAGAGCCGTAGCAAGGCTGGTGGGTAGACCATGTAGCAGAGTGCCTTGGTTGCTTCTGCAAGAGTACATGATGGGAAGGCAAACAAATTGGACTCGTGCCCTGTTCTGATTCTTTGTGTATGAGAGGCTCTAAGTGTTTTGTTTTCTGCTTTTTCTTACTTAAAAAAAATATCAAACATCAAGTTGTGTTTTGGCAGAGGTCTCCTTAGAAGGTCTAAAGAATTGGAGTGGGAGGTTTTGCAGCTTCTAGTGAAAGGGGGAGAGGAGGAGTTGTTGAACTGCAAAGATTTTCTCTTCCAACTGTTGGTTAGGAGTGGAGTTAGATAAATGTTAGCTAAATACAGACTGCTTAAAACATTTCGTAGGAAAAGCAATTCTACTCGAAATTCGTCAGCTTTTACTTGCACTGTCATAATACTATTAGTTCTCTAGTGAAGAAAAAACAAACAGGGTAGACAAGACCTGAATTGCTAATGTAAAAACAAGAAACAAAACAATTTTTTTACCATCCTCACACAACAAAGAAGTTGACTGAGTGCCCATTTCTCCTTAGCTTTGCACATTCTTTGCTACTTCTTCCTCTTACCATAAGCGTAAGAGAAAGGAGCACATGGGAGTTACACTTTACTTCATGTTGCCTCAACTTCCTCGTACTCCCAGTGCACAGGACCCAGGGGATTTCTGACCTCGACAGTGGCAGGGGTCTAGGAGATACAAGCATACAGGCCAGGCAAAACTGGTTTCTCAGATCTACAAATGGAGGCGAGGATTGGAGCCTCTAGATGGAGGACAAGGCTGACAACTCGGGCTGTCAGCAGATATTTCTCAGGTGGAGGTAATAGAATGCAGATGGCTATTTATGAGCCTTGGACCAGTTAGTGGTCGTCCACTGACCGGTCCTAACCAAACTGTCTTGGCCAGAAGTCAGGACCTCAAAGAGAAAGCCTGAAGCAATAGACTTATTACAGATAGGTTTCCAGAACATACCTACAGACACACCAGCTGGAAAATCATCTCAAGTCATAGGCAAGACAGAGAGAGCAGTGATCTGCTCAGCATGAGTGAGTGTAGATAGCCAGGAGCAGGTTGCATCAAACTGAAGAACAAAGGAGTGATGAATCTCTGAGGCACCCCAGCTGGAGGAAGAGGGGACACTGCCCTGCCTTTGAGTGACACTGTGCAAATAAAGACCAGCAATAGGTGAAAGACTCTTGACATGGATTATGCTGTTGAAAATCATCCAGCACTACCCCTAAATAAGAAGGGTGCAGTGAAGAAGATAGAGACAAGTGCTATCATGTCATCAAAGACTTTGTTACAGCATGGTTATAATACCAAACCTTTCACAGACAAGGTGACTCTGCAGGTAAGGATAGATAAGGATGAAATAAGTTAAATCAATGTGCCACAGGGGACTGTTTCATACATTGGAAATAAAGACAGGAACTTTGCCAACACCTCACTGGCAACTTCTAACTTTTCTCCCCAAGAAATATGAAAAGTGAAACATGTATTACCAGGTACATTTTCTCATGATTATAAAGAGCTCGTGTGAGCATACAAGGCAGCTCTGGACAATATTGACAGGAACTCAAATGCTTCCCCCCCCCCCCCCCAAGTAATTTTATAAAAAGCAAACAAATAAAACTTCTAAGACATACAAGAGAACTTGAATTTCAGCCTTCAAAGAACTTACCCACATGGGATCCAGTTCTCAATACTGTATGCCAGGCACATGCATGTAAATATTGCAGGTTTGTGATTTCCTGAGGATATGGAGTAAAAGGTAAAAATTATGCCAAGATACCATAGGAGAAGTCCTTATGAAAATAAACAGGCTGCTCTGAATGTCCTCACTATTAATAGCCAGGAGAAAAAAACTGATGAAAAATATGTTCCAGATTGATCCTGCAGAAGATCAGCTAGAGAAAAGAGCTAAACATTGACAGGTTTGCCCACGAGCATGGGGTGGCAAGCACAAAAGGGTATGTGAGATCCCTTCCAAACCTTAGAGACCTACAAGTGAACCAGTTGCAACTAGAGTGACTCAGTCAAAACTGACATGGAAATACTCTCTCTAGCTATGAAGGACAAAGAAAACTTTAAGTAGACCTTTTTATTCATGATGGTGAATAAATATTACTTGAAACAAAACTCACCTTTATAGGCATAAAGGTAGAATTTTATATTAATCACAAGCAAATATCACCTTAGAGGATTTCAAAGCGATTGCCAACAAAGTAAAGACTCACAAAGCAACACACCAGGATAAAATTCCTGCCATTTTCTTCCAGCAGCTATGTAAAGAAAGCTTTGAAACAAAGCTACATCTCCTCAGCTGAGCCTGGGAAAGGAATCTACCCCTAAGGATGGGAAAAAAAGATGTTCAGAATTTCCTCAGCAGATTTAAACTACTGTAACAATCAGGATGGAAACATGCTGTTGCCTGTTCCAAGGCAATTCTTTTTGCATAACAGCACTAAGCAGAGCCCACAACACTGTCAAGAACAGGCTTCCAATGCAACTTCAGTTTTGTCCTATACTTGCATTGACCATATTTTCCACATCATTTAAACAAATGCATATAAAAAAAAGAAAAGCAGCTATCATGTGTCCATATTATACTGGCTTTCAGAAAGTCTTTGACAGGGCAGGCAGAGACTTTCCATGGCAGATATTCTCCAATACCAGAACAGTCACATCTGGTCACACTGAAGGTCCATCTAGCCCTACATGCTGGCTCCAATAGCAGCCAATAAGAGATGTTTAGGGAAAGAACACAGGTATGGAGCATGCATACAGTGATTTTTCTTTTTTTCCCCTAGGTGTACTTCCCTCATTCCCCACCCCAAACATCTGTGACTTAAGGTCTTACTGAGCCAGGAGACCATCATTGTATTTAATTGCCTTTCGGTGGATTTTCATTTTCCTTGACTGCCTACTCACTTTGTGAATCCTCGTAAAATTCTGTCATCTTCAACATCCCCTGGCAATGCAATTCACAGCTGAACTGTGTGGTGTGGAAAAAATTAACCTCTTTTACATTTTGAGCCAACCTCCTGCTAATTACACTTGATGATCTTCAGTTCTTGTACTGACAGAAACAGGGTATGATCATCCCACATTCAACTCTTCCATTGCCTGTTATGATTTCACAGACATCTCTTACATTCCCCTCATTTCTCTCTTTCAGGCTGAAGATTTGCGGTCTGCTAGAAATCTTCCCCCAGAGACCAAACGTGATCTCCATTCATGAGTTAAGAAATGCTCAGTGCTACCACTAAGTAACAAAATCAAGTATTTCTCCTTCCCTGAGCTGGAACAAATACTCAGTTCTCTGAAGGAACTGGCCTTTTTCACGGCAACTACAGTTCCAGGTTTGGACAGCACGGTTGGGGATCTGGGCTTATTTAACAACATTTATCTCCTGAGTGATAAACAGGATGCAACACCATACAGACAGGCCAGTTTGAACCAGCTAGCAGAAAACAAACCTTAAAATCAGAGGGAAAAAAAGTCAACGTGTCCTCATACCATCTCCTAGAAACAGGATCTTTGGGAATTTCTGATGCATTTACTTACCTAGGCAGCAGTTTTCCTAAATCTGGTGGCTTCATCCACAGTGGATAGGACTTCTTTTTGCAGGATTAGCAGTGGAATTCCAGCACCCTCAGCACAAAGCTACAGCTCTTTAGCAATAGAGCACTAAGCATAGGTCAGAGTCGTAGAAGAGAGGGAAGTCCAGCCAACAGCAGTTAAATAGCTTTTATCGTGAATGCCTGCAGCAGATGTTCAGAATAAAATGGCCAGACATAATGAAAACTGCTGAGATCCTATAGTGCAAAAGTCCACCCACAGCTGTACAAACAGCACAGGAGAGAAGAATTGTCTTAGGTATGTCCTACAAAAGCTGGGCAACAGGGTCTCTAAACAAACTATTACAGGCAAACCCCAAATGAAAACCAGCCTAGTGTGATCCCTGCAATATAAAAACAACTACAGCAGTGATTTTATAAGGGAACAGTTTGAGAAAATTGAGGCATTTGTCCATTACGGGGCTGTCTGGCAGGGACAAGCTCTGCCTCCTGCACCTGGCAGGTGACACATGCATCACAACCACCAGAGGCTGGAGCGGAGCTTACCAGGAGCATCAGAACCAAACTGATCTCAAGTATTATGATCCCTGCAGTATGAGCAAGGCCCTTACACACTGCTTGATCTTTCTGGCTTGCTATAACCTCCTCATTATAGCTTTTGGGCTTTGAGATGCCCCAGGCCCGTGTCCTATCTCATGACACTCAGCATTAGTGATACTGTAATAAAAAGGGTCTCAGCTGTTCATGCAGCTAACCAAAAGGTCTAATTTTATTTTAAAAAATGCATTAAATGTAATCTTAAAAAGCCATCTTTTCGCCTTTGAATTGGTACATTGATGTTACTTTGACTTGTGTCTCATGGTATAGCATTACCCTTAGGAAAGCAAAGGGAGCCAAGTTTCAAAACATTTTCTATTGCAGGCTTATATAACTTCACAAGACAACATTGCTAGACAACTTCATGTAATAGTTTACAGACTTGTAAGCTTTTTAATAGCAATCCAAAATAATTGTCTCCTAATATCGCCTGACTTTGGAGGAGCCTTGCCAGTTTCCATCAGTCAGGAAATCTGTTCCTTGGGCTCATTCACAGAACATTTTGAGCATCTCTGGCAAAACATTGGCTTAAGCAAGAGAAGAAGTTACTCTGAAATAAACTCAAAAGTAAGTGTAGAGATAGCAGTAAGGAAAAGTCCAGGGTAATTTCATTTTCATGGGGATGCACAGGCACCAAAATATCCACAAGAAGACATCTCAGCATCCTTGTGCCCCTGACACAAAGCAAAACAGAAAGTCTCATTTCTCTGCAAATGGTCCCAGAGCTGATCAAGGAGCAGTCAGTGCCACTGGTCCGCTGCAGTGGCCTGAACAGCACATAAATCAAAGTGGCTCCAGCACAAAAAATAAGTTGTTGTGTTGTTGTTTTGTTTTTTCCTGAGGGATAAGACCTTCCTTTAAAATAAGCATGTGGAGGACTTGATGTGGAGCTTCTTCCTAGTAGCAGCGCAGATTCAGAAACCTACTGTGGTCACATCTCTGCTGTCACTTTTACAGGTACTTGGTAGAGAGGGAAATAATTGCCTGAGACTCTAGAGCAAAAGCTGCTTGAAGGCAGATCTCAAAGCCCAGTTGCGGAAGCCTGGGGCCTCCTCGCACGGTCTGACACGAAGGACCCAGCAGACCCACAAGAGGAGCAGCAAAGGCACTCTTCACAGCAGCCATCTCACCACACAAGGGCATCTACAGCAACCTGCCAATTAGGGAATGCAGCTCAAGCCTCGCCAGCTCCAGTTCCAGTAGTGCCAATCCCAAGGAGTGCAAACACCATAACTTCTCAGAAAAATCAGCAGATTGAACAATAAAAGCAGGCTTCCAGGGGTCTTGCCTAACAGCTTCAGGTTACCGCAGGGAATACGTTTCCCATGCCAGAGAGGGTCCTGCTGGAGCACTGCACCAGCACAACAACGTGCAGACCCAATACCAGCTCAGGCTAGAGTTATTTTCTCACACCAAGGCCTTCTGCTCTGGCTGCCCTCTCACACAGGAGATTTTAGCAGCTTTGTGCACTCACACACCCTCACACTCAGCTTCGGTTCTTCTTCACTCCAGCTTCCCCTGCACCTCTGGAGGGTCAGCAGAGCATCACCCACCAGGGAACAGGCAGCATCACAGCTCACCTCACCCTAACACTATGCCAAAGCACAAATTCAAGGCCTCTGAGATGCCTCTTGGTTGGCTTGCTTTAGCAATACTGCATAGAGCTGTGGAGAAAACAGCAGTCCCAGCATTGACTGTAGTTAAGGAATTTTGTTAGCTCACATGCTTCAGCTGCAAACCATCAGCTGATCAGCAATATTTACTTATCATTAACATCAATGAAAAAATAACCCTAAGGAGCTCTGAGTGACACAAAAGAAAGTTGTGAAGGGATTTCACCTGCTCTGTATCACTTCTCACTTCAAAAAATAAAGTGGTTTAATGACTCCTCTTCAGTGAGGCCCTTTGCTGCCGGCTGTTGGTTACACTGCAGTGTTTTACAGTTGCCCCATGCAAAGAGAAGAATGATTTCTTGCTGGGATGAAATGAGGTGCAAAGTCCCTCAGCAGGGCTGTTTCACGGATTACCTGCACAGCAGAAGTCCCTGTCAGCGCGTCACATCAGCAGCCGATCTCCATCCTCAAGGTGTGACACGTCCCTCACCCCCTCCCTCGTCAGCAGCAGGACTTTGGGCACAGCTGGGATGCCTGTGGCCTCTTCCTTGCCCTGTGCGAGGGGAAAAAAAATCACTGAAACAGAGAGCCGAGCTTCCTTTTGTTTGCCTCCCCCGTCATCACTTTGAGTCACCACGCGGAGGGTGCGTGGTGCCTCCGAGCGCTGCGGTGACACACCGAGCCCCGGCACCGAAGCTGGGAGCACCGAGGAGTGCTCACGAGTGGCAGGAAGAGGCACCGTGACGTACATGAGTCATGATTTTTTTCCCTTGCATTACTATGTGTTCCTCACAAAAGAAACGTAAAGCACTCTCTCCATCGCTCTGTTTCAAGCCCACGTTTTTCTCAAGGAGACGAAACCTGGGCTGAAGGCAGGACCCCAAGGCTGCCCCCCACTTCTGCTCGCCACTCCCCACACTGATGCTGCCGGACCCTTGCGACTGCTCTGTGTGTGCGACCGCTCCTCGGCGGGGCGATGGCGGGGGACCACGCGACAGGAGCACCTCACAGACACCTCTGCTGAGGAGTCAAGTGCTGGAGGGTTTGAAACCCATGCAAGGCTGCAAATGGAGCCTGATCCCCCTGCGCTTACAAAGCTGGAAAGTCTGGAAACCCTGAAGTAACTCTCAGAAAACGCTGCTTGCCTCAGACTTTCTTTAGAGACTAGATAAAGCAAGAAAAAAGTTTGTGCAGTAGCTGCTTTTGCCTTTTGATAGCCTGTTTCTCCAGCACAGACAGAAAAGATAAAGGGAACTCTATGGGGAAGAGATTTGCACTGAAGAATATTTCTGAGTCACTGATCAGTGAAGGAAATAAAAGGCCTAAGATCTTCTTGCTCACTTAAAGAAAAAAAAATGGATCATTGATTTTACTGGGACTCCCCTAGGTAAAGCAGTTACCTAAAGTACAATATGTTTTTATTGTGCGACTGGGAACTGGATGCAAACATTTATAAATCTTCCTTTGAGGAGGTTATCACTCAGCCGTTTTAAATAGGTTTGTGTTATACAAAAATCCTTAAAAGCAGACACCCCTCGCATTTAAAAGATGCCTGAGGCTGGGCGAGGGCCCACATTTGGAAATATACCACGTGCCCTAACAGATGAAGCCCTCTCCCCACCAGGAGGCCTAATTGCCCCCCCAGCAGACCCCCAGTGCTGGCATGTGGACCAGGACCCACTGGAGCTGGTCCAGCCCCGAAAAGGCAGAGCACAGCCCGGGGAATCGGTGGGATCCCCCAAGGCAGGCTGAGGACAGCACCTCCCCACCCTGCGTCCACTGGATTCTGGGGCAGGCAGGAACGCGGTGGCTTGTGGCTACTGGAGCCAGGTGGGATTAGCTGCTGGCCACTACTAACAGGAACAGAGTTCACTCATTTAAAACTCACTCAGGTATCTCTGCATTCACCGTGCTCTCTGCGGGATTGCAAAGCCAGCACACCGTTAGCAAGACGCAGTTGTGCTAAGGTAGTGGCAGTCTAAGGCTGCAAGAGAGGTAAGGAGTGCAGGAAGATAGATCTTCTATTATAGCAGCTGTATGTCAGAAGAACTGGACAAACGCTGGCCCAGAGAGGGTTTGCATACCCTACAACTTGTCTTTTTTGCAGTTGTGTTAATTTATCAAACAAGAATGGAGCCTGCAGAGGCTGTGGAGACCACAAAGGGCTGGTATGCAATCTGTTCGGTACTGCTTAGCTGCAGTGAATTAAAATCAGTGTCGCTAAAGCACTATAACTCACTTTTCAGGCCACGCAGTAGTTAAAAGGTGTCTTTTGAAATAGTTTTCTCCTGTACATTGAAGGAAACATTCTCTGTCTCTTCCAGTCCAGGAATTAGGGGCAGAAAGTGAAGCCTGCTTCAAAGTGAAGCCCAGCTTCAAAACAAGCAAAAGAAAGTGGTTCTTCAGAGAGTGGGTGGCCATGGGGGACTCCTCGCTGCATGATGTTTTGGATGCTAAAAGTTTGCTTGCATTCAAGAGAAAGCTGGAGAAGTTCCTGGAAGAAGAACCTACAGAGTGTTGCTACATGCACACTGCAAACCACGTTTAGCCTAGGAAGCCCCTGAGCTGAAAATGGTTGGAGGCTGGAGGAGTATCATCTGATGTATCTGTTTTCTTACTCTTCTCTGCACACCTGTTTATGACGGCTTTCAGAGAGGATGCTGGGCTAGATGGACCTATGGCCAGATCCGGTATTGCCAGATTTGTGCTCTTTTAAAACAAGCCACACTGATCCAAGTTGTCTTCACACCAGTATGACAGTGTCTGTTCATTGGGACCAAAATAAACTACGTGGGACCCGTGTAAAGGAAGGGCTGAAGGATGGAGGAATCTAAAACAAGAAGTGAGAAGAGAAGCCAGCTCCCAGGAGCAGCCGTGCCACAGAAAGCAAAGTTTTCTCTGGATGATCCCCTGGCCCTTCCCTTTCTTCCCTGGGCTCCGATGAGGGCAGCTCCAGCTCGCCAGCTCCTGGACCAGGATGGTCACAGTCCCCTCACCAGCCCCAGAAGAAGACCCATCTGCAGGGACATAAAAATACAGAAAGGCAAGGAGCAATTCCTCTTTGGGCTGGGGGCCCACCGTTTCCCCTCCTTACAGGCAGCCCTGTTTGTTTGCACAGCTCGTGTTGTACTTGTTGCTCTTGGAGTACCAGCCCTGGGTGGAGGAGCAGAGGGGGTACTGATGCCTGGAGTTCAACTGTACAGCTAATCCTCAGCCATAAACACAGGCAAAATAAAGTATCAGGCTGCTTTTTTTTTTCTCCATATTTTGAAAATGGTAACAAGAAGTAGTTTCCACTTCTTCTGTCCCCTGTGTTGCCCCTGCTTCCTAAACACTGAGCTCTCCCCAGCTGGGCACTCCAAGGTAGCAGTGCACATACCCCATTTGGAGGCACGAAAGGGAGCATTGCTTGGCTAGCATCGCTCTGAGGTGGTCTGTCCTGCCCAGGGAGGCTTAGCAGGAGCACATAGCCCCCTGGACAATGCCTGTGGGCAGGAAAGGGCTCAGGAGCAGGAGTTACTGGGGCTACTGGCCATGCTGGGCGGCAGCACGATGCTCCCAGCATGGGCACATTGGAACCAGTCTGCTCAGTTCTCAGACCTTCTCAGTCCTAAAGACCTTTCAGAAAACCTAAAGAATAACAGTAATTAAATGCAAACCAGTGCCTGGACATGATCAAGTAATGCTGGCCTGGAGGGTGTAGCAGAGGAAGCCAGCAAATGTATACCCCAGTGTCAGAGGAGCGCAGGTCTGTCCCTGTGCCACGGTGAGTCTCACCAAGGCCACCAAGCGTGAGTGAAGCATGAAATCCAGTCAGCAATAGGCAGTCAGTCACAAGAAAGCATCTTCCTGGGGGCTGTTGACATTATTATTCTAGATCAAGAAGCAAATCCTACGTGTTAGTTACTTAGTAGATGAAGTTACCATGCCAACTCATATGCTACCTTTTTTTTATTATTATTATTATTGCGAGAGTAGGCAGCGCTCCCTTGAGATTTCACAAAAGGGGAGGAAAAATGTCAAAGTGCCAAGAATATAATGGAATTTCTAGTCTCAACCCTCTTCCCCATAGATCTGTTTTTCAGCATACATCCCTCTCCTTCTCATGGCAGCAGCGAGGCTAAGCCAAGACACTCTCTGAATGGTAATTTAGTGGCCAGCCCACGATATTGTGGTGCTACACTTCAGTAATCCACAGCTTTCTGCCCCCGCTTTGTACAATTTTCAGGGAACTAATGCAAGGAGCTGGTGCCAAATGATTGCACAGCCTTCCCCCAACCTCTCCTTGACTTCTCTCCACTTCTTTCCTTGTTCACTGTTTCTCTCCTGTCTTCCCATGCATCTTCTTTTCCTCTGCTGGGAAGATTTTTATTTCTGCCAGTTACTTTCATTTTTTTCTCTGCTGGCTTTATTTGTTTTGCTTCACAAAACATATTATATTCCCATCTCTTCCCCCACTCGGTGCTGCCCCTTCTGTTCTCCATCACCTCTAAGGCCCCCTTGCAGAGCATGGACCCCCCAGGGGAGCTGATGTGGGTACCACCAGCATGATGCTGGGAGGCAGGGAATTAGCTGTTCATACCAGTAACCATTTTAGACAGGCACCAGTTCAGCATGAACATGAGAAAGCCTTTGCCTGCCAGAGCTGCTGTGCCCAACCTTGCTGGAGGCAGAGCTGAAAGTCTGCCTAAATTTAGTGCACTTTGCTTTCTGCCTTGGGACTAAAAGCAATCCAGCTCCAAGAAGTGCGGGTGCTGTAGCGTCTCCTGGGGGAAATCCAGTGATGCAGGATGTATGAAAAAAGAGGGGCTGCGGGGAAGAGATTGGGGGCAGGATGCGGCCGCCAGCTTCCTACACCTCTTTGGGAACCTGCGTAGGGTTGGTTTCTTGAGGAACAACAAGATTCTTGAGAGTCTACGGGGAAAAAAGGTACATTCGGTTTAATGCAGCCACTCCTGGCACTGCCTCCTGGCACAGCCGGGAGTCCTTGGTGCAGCGCTCAGCTGGATCAGCGCGGGAGCCACTTGTGCCCATACACCGACGGTTGGTTGTGTCAACATAGCCGTTTGTTTGGAAGACAGGCGGAGGATGCCTGGCAGGGGCTGTGTGGCTGCGGGGGGAGGTGGGGAGGGCAGGAGTCTCCGAGCTGCTCGCCGCGGTGGGGCGAGGGGGTCCGGGCGCTCGCTGTTCCTGCAGCAGAGATGGGCAGGGGGACGCCAGCCACCGCTTTCAGATCTTGGTCCAGATCTTATATCCCTTGTTGTAAGCAGACACTTGAATCCAGGGTTTACCTTCACCACCTAAGAGCTAGCTCTACCTTCTAAGAAGGAAAAGCGCAGATACTTGCACTAGTTTCACACCCTATTGTATTTAAGACCTCCATGTGAACCAGAAAAGTTGGGCACAGACCTTTTTACCAAGTAAAGGTTCCTTCACGACTCGCCTTGCATCACTTTACCTTGCTTATCTGTTCACAGCCCTAGTTAGTTAATTCAAGGATGTGATACGGGTCGTGACTCAGCAGCTGGCTGCGGCCAGCACCAAACAGGATACGTTAATTTGTTCTGGTCAACAGCCAAGGCCATGTCCCCCTTTTTGTCTTATTTAATGATTTTGGCTATTGACCATTGTATTCAAATGCAGTCAAGCACAGTGAAGACAGGCCATCCAGAGGTGCTCCTCAGTTTTTCACAGGCAATGCAGCAGGTAAATATGAATTACTGCGGTTCTAATATTATGCGATGTATGCTGATGCTTGGCTTTTTGTGGTCAGGTTCCACACATTCATTCGACTTTTCTTCTTACCACTGGACCCCGCAACACGTGAAAGCCTGACTTAGTGGTGCGTAACAGGACTTCCCAAAAGTGCCCAGTGGCTGCCAGCTCTGCTCCCACTGAGTCTGGTGGACATGAGCTAAATCCACATCGACTTCACACCACCTGCTCCCCCCCCGAGATAAGAAATATTTTAGAAGTATCAAGCTCAAGCAGAAGCAATCCTTAGGCTTTGGAGAGGTTGCTCGCAGGAATGAGGGCAACCCCCATATATCAGTGCTGCTGAAGGGATGCAGAGATTGGGGGCTGTGATTCGAGAAATCACACCAGTGCGATTATCGGTTTGCACATAATGACCTGAATCATGGCTTGTGGGGGGGTTATTTTCATCTTGGTGCAGTGCTATAGCATGGTGGGTTGTACAGTGTGATGCAGCATGTAGTAAATCTGAAACCAAACTGCACTCGCTCTGAGTAACTCAGAGCCCACAATCACAGCTTAAGTAGAGGGTGAATTGCATGTCAGAATACGATGCTGAGAAAGAACAACAAAAGCCCAGAGAAGTTTAGCAGGGGAAATTGAAAAGGCTTGTTGGTTCTATTCTTTCAATCTGATAAAAGTCAATAATATATTAGAAAGAAGTGTTTAGTAGGTCAAAGAAGAGGAGATGACTGACATTCCTCTGCGATGTGGTATAAAGATAATTACCACGAGGCCAAATATTTTTCAATGTCAGTTTAGCAGATGAAGCCAGAGAGAAAATTAAAATGCAGGAGACAAAATGTGCGATAGCCACAGAAGCAATACAACTTTGGCTTCATTGTTTATCCTTTGATTTTTTAGCAGGCTGGGGAAGACATTTGTGTTTGGATTTAAAATTTGATTTGTCAGTCCCATTGCTATTTTGCAATCATAGAGAGGGAGGATTTATACACCTTAGTGTCATCTTCTCTCATCCTTATTCTCCCCTTCCAAGAAAAGGTATCTCAAATGGCTGATTAGAAAACAAAGAATGCAGAAAACTGGAGGAATGTCCTTGGAGTTTTGTTAATTCAAACACATCTATGTTTGCTCTTCTGCGGAATTGCTAAAAATGGCCTAAAATCCAAATTCCTGCATAAGAGAGGGCTGAAGCCTGACTCAGACCAGAGCTGCGTGGTTCCAGCACGCCTGCCAGGCACTGCTGCAGGAGGAAGGTGCCAGTCTCCCTTTCGGAGCCTGCTCTGTTTTGCACCAGCAACAAAGCAGTCCCTGGTGCAAGGCTGGTGACCTTGTGTGTATCTAGGTGAGGCTCTGGCTAGCCAAGGTATGCTTGCATGACAGGGGAGACCAAAGCGGACACCAAGTATTACCTGCCACCTCCTGCCATCCAGCTCTACCCATCTAACTGAAAGCAAAAATGGGGAGAGAGGCAGGAAAGGTCAGGCAAGGTTTCATGTAAAACACTTTAAAAACAAACAAACCAAAAAAACTGAAAAATTAAAAATTTGAGTCACGAATTGATTTCTTCTCTCCCCCTGCCCTCCACATTGGTTGGTGTGGCTGCTGGCCTGGGAAATCAGGCAAGAGGGATGCCCCACGGCGTGGCACCAGCCTGCCGTCGGTGCTGCGGCTCCCTCTGGGAGTGCCCAGCTCCAAGGTGTCCGTCCACGTGGCTATGGCAGAGCTCTGCAGCGCTGCTCGGCGTGTGGGACGTGGGTGTGAAGTGGCTGGGTGATGAGGAGGGAGCTGCTGCTTCTCTGCAGAGAGAAGGGAAAAAGTCTCCCTCTGGGAAGGGACGATGCTGACAGCCACTGGGAGCTGGGGCCTCGCACGGGGCTCCATAGAAACAGGCAGAAAGCTCAGCTTGCTCCCATCTGCTGACTTCAAAATGGGTTTGGGGTTTTTTTTATTATTTCTTTCCCGCAGCGGCGGTGAGAAGCCCATCCGGCACGGGTGGCATCAAGAAGCAGCAAGGGTCCCGGGCTGATGTGGGTGTTGTGCCCACGGTGATGCGCTCGGCAGGAACGCGGGCACTGCTGCAAACCGAGGGGCTGGTCGCAGGACACAGCTCCCAGGCGGGGGGAGCGATGCTCCCTGGAGAGCCCAGCTCCACGGTGCCACAGCTGAAGAGGGCTGCAGAGCCGCAGCACTGACAGCTTCATCCGTCTCATCTTCTTCATCTTCTTCCTCTGCATCCGTCTCCTCTTCCAGCTTTCCAACTGATGCCAGGCTTTCCAGCACATCCTCAGCTCTACAGAGACAGGTTTGGCTCAGTCCTAGAAGGGATGCGAACCAGAGTTTCTCGCATACCGAGGCTATGCTGTGGCTTGTAGGGCATGTCAGGCCCTCAAAACTGTGTCAGTAGCGTTAGGTCAAATTAAACCACATCTGTTGGCAAAAAAGGAGAAAGGATGGCCCAGCTAGGAGGTAGTGCAGACCGACGCAGGTTGCTCAACCTCAGCTGCACCAAGGCATGTTCGATGCTGCACAAACCACACAGACACTGCTCAGAGGAGTTTTCTGTGGGCTCGGGGATAGAGTCACGGCTGTGCTGCCATGACACTTGGCCCCATCTTGGCAGAGGGGGGGACAATGTGGTCCGAGGCAATCTGCTGGGCTTTGCTCTTGGCAGTCATGTGAGGACCAGGGCAGCAGTAGGGTCTGGGCTGGCAGGACACAGGAGGCCTGGGGAACATGTCCCTCTCAGATCTCCACTCTGCCCTCTCCTGCCTCTGCAAGTGCAGGATTTCATCCCCTTCCAGCGGGGCAGGGAGAAAAGCTGGGTCTTAAGTCTGGTACCATGATTTACTTCCATTCCTGCAAGATTTGCTGGGCAGAGGCAGACTGACTTTCAGACCCAGAAGCGGATTTCTCACCCACATGATTCAGAGAGTAAAATAAAAATGATTTTGTGCTTTAATCGTCACCCTGCCAGCACTAGAGCATCGCGGAAGGAAGGAAGCAGGGAGAAACACTACCGAAGGGTGAAATGTTCACTGCAAGAATTCGTATGAAGGGAGATGTGATGGCCTGTGGTCCTTTGCTGTCCCCTACATAGAGGCACATGTGTGAACACAACCGTCTCTATGTGAGCATACGCAGACAGGTTACAATTACAGCATGCACTGGGGTGACATAGTGGCACGTGGAGGTAACTAAGTACTCGGTAAATCTGAAACCTTTGTTTTCCAAGTTGGAAGAAAGTCAGTTCTGTCTCCCCATGTCCAATGCTGGAGCAGATTTTTGATGCTGGAGCAGATAGAGGCAATTAAGCAGATCTTTCACTTTCTGGTTTTGGCTCTAGTGCAGCGAGGTTTTTGCAAGAGCACCTTGGGAGCCCGGGACACCCACGCACCCCAACGGCAGCTCTGCCCCCCCAGCGGCACAAGCCCCGCAGCGGAGGGGAGCGCACCGCCAGGCAGCCTCTCCTTGTTTCACCCCAGATAAATCACAGCTTCCCGCTAACACACGCACAGAGGCAGCCCTGGCACTGCAGAATTACATCTGCTCCACTTGCCTCCTTTTTTTTTTTTTCTTCCCCCTGGGGAAATGTGATATATACGCTTTCTTAAAGGGCCACATGGCACATCCAAATATGACCCGTTGGGGTGTGCACCGATGCCCAATTTTGTGCAACAGCCCCGAAACACCTGGAGTGTGCATCAGCGGGGGAAACCGCTGCTGCTGCACCACGCCGGTTCCCTGTGCCAATGGCAGCCCTGACTTGCTGGAGGAAGGCAGGGCCGGGGATGCGGAGGCAGGGGACGGCGGAGCAGTTTGCAGAGTGTTTGCCAACGGAGGGATGCCGGAGGAACCAGCCTGCTGCCGCCCAGTGGGAGGAGATGCATGGGAGCCCTTGGGCGAAGGGTGGCCATGGAGGGTGGCCAGGGAGGGCAATGCAAGCAGCCGTGCTCCCCCCAAGCAGCCAGCCCCTGTTTTGAAGCAGGGTGACCCACCGCCCAAAAACCCAGTCCCCACAGGGGTGGCTGTACAGGAGACAGGCTTTGCCTGTGCCCCTGCAATTGGGGCTCAGTGGGGCCACAGCGGCCAGCTGGCACTGCCAGCCTCTCTGACAGGCACATGTGCTCCCATACACTGTTTTTGCACCCATTTCTGCAAGAACCACAAGGAGGAGGGGCAAAATCCGCCAGCGCATGTGAGCAATTCATTGTGTCCCTGTCAGCACTTTAAATCAAATTAAACTATACAAAAAAGAAAATGGCATTTCTACGGCAGCACCTGTTATGCTACTGCAATTAGGCTCCATTGTAGCCACGCACACTAAAAGGTTTCAAAACACGGCTATATAAATCCCCTCGGACTGAAAAAGAAAAAAATTGCCAGTGAGCTGGTCCATTTGGAAAGGGCTGTGTACAAACAGGACTGACAGACGGCTCTCAGGGCTGAGTGCTTCGGGGATACTCAAATTATACACCCGAGCCGCTCGACTGCATGGGTGATGTTAATCCGGGGTGTGAGCAAGAGCCATTCCCACTGACCTCCTCAGCAGCTGCCCATGCTCCCACTGCTCCGGGGGGTTCTGGCACCATTTTCTACTGGCCTCCAGTTTTCCATAGGGATTACACATTTAATAAAATAAAGGACAAACTCCTAGGACTGGTTTACAATAGCGTCATTAAACGGACTCCAGTCAGCCAGAAGAGGAGCCTGGTGTTTTGCAGCAGCAGCAAGGGTTTGCAAACACTCTAATAACTGGTTAGGAGCGACTGCCTTCAGCTGCTTAATAACCAGCTACGGCTTAACCAGTTCGCTCTGAACAAAGCAACATCATGATTTCTGTACTGGCCAGATGCAGACGCACCAGAAAGGTCCAACCGCCCCAACATCGCCGCGCAGAAATGATGCATGATTTGCTGCAAATGATGGGAAAGACTGTGAGGGTCATGTTGATGGATTGCACATGAAATAGTTTGGGGCAAACCAACCGAAGAGAGTGACCGGGCTCTGACACTTGCCCTGAGCGTGGCTCAGTTATAAAACCTTCAGCTGCCTTGCACGGGCAAGGCCCCTCTGCCATCGCCGACTACCCACCCTTCTGGTGACGCCCGTTAAGTGAATTATCTTCACACCGATGGGCCCCTGCAGGCATTCATTGGCACAATAGATTAGAGCAATTTCAGCAGATTTATGGATTGAGGGTTTATGGAGTCATTGATATGTGAATTAAGCACTGACTGACTGAGACTAACTCTTCAAAAGGAGTCATTATAATCTCTATAGACATATAATGATTCCAGTGACAACATCTTCAATGAAACTTCAAAAACACTTATTTAAAAAAAAAAAAAAGTACAGTAATATATATTTAAATAAAGTGCTAGTTCTCAGTTTTTCCCAGACACCAAATGTAAGGAAAATTCAGCTTCCCAGAGATTGGACATTCTAGCTTCATCCGGGTAGATGTTCAGTAAAAGCAGCTTCCCCCTTCCCTGGGGCATTGCTGTGGGGACCACAGCTCACACTGGTGTAGGCAATGCAAAGGTGTGATACATGCACCCTCTGGCAATGGGAGAAACCCATGGACTCATACTGTTATACAGATAAGAACCAGTCTGCACCCCTCCATCAAACCAAGCCTGGGATTAAGCTGGAGAAAGTTCAGCCAGGAAGAAGAAGAGGCCGGAGAGGTTTCTTACAAGGCTCCGCTGGTTTTTCTCAAGGTCCTTGTGCTTGAGAATATCCTGCAGCAATGTGGCAAAAAATATTAACCTGGCTTTGGTAAAGTTTTTGAGCACCGTAGACTGGAAATTTTGGTGCAGTAGAGCAAACCCCTGCAATGGAGAAGGACAAGTTCCTGCCGACTGTGACCTCCCCATCCTCTGCAGGAGCTCCCACCTCAGTCCTTGGCCTCAATGACATATTTTCAACAGCAGACATCTAGCTGTGGTGACATGAACAGCAGGCAGGTGCCTTTGCTCCAGAAGTGGTTTGCGCTTAGCCACCTGATTTAAATGTCAGAGTAGTTGAACTTTGCTTGAATCGCCCAGCGGGGCTTAATCCCTGCTCACAGGCTGCTGGCCACAGGGGAGCAATTAGCCCTCGGCCACCTCCAAGGGGAAACCCTCCCATCTAAGTGTGATGTCCTGTCTCCAGGTGATGGGGCTGGTTATCCCTCCCGTGCTGATGGACCTCAGGCTCCATCCCACTGAAGCCCACAGAGTCGCACCACAGTGAAAAGCTGTGGCATCAGGCTGGTGTTTTGGCAAAGCGTGGGGCGAATTAAGAGTGGAAGCACAATCATGTAGGTAATCCGTGGTCACTGTCATGCACAAAGTGCTTCTGCTCTTTGAGGTCTGGTTTGGCAGCTCCTGTGATGAATGGGATGAGGGCACCCTGCCCGGTAGGACAGCAGCTTCTTTCTGAAGTCAATGAGCTGTGACATTTAAATCTCGAGGCTGGTCCAAGGGCTGGGGTGATGGACT
Source organism: Buteo buteo (assembly GCF_964188355.1). Lineage (NCBI taxonomy): Eukaryota > Metazoa > Chordata > Aves > Accipitriformes > Accipitridae > Buteo > Buteo buteo. Next base: position 12,278,805 of record NC_134176.1, on the reverse strand, counting down.
CCACCCTGGCCTTCCTGATGTTCACTGCAAATTAACGGGCTACTGAGCTCCCAACCTGAACAGCTAGGTTTTTGTGCGAAGAGCAATTACCATCCATCTACTCATTGGCTCACCACTAATGAAAACCAAGCAGAAAGAAACGCTCCGCAGACGGCACCACAGCGTGTCCCTGATGCACCAGCTGAGCATCCCTGGCTGCACCACGCAGCACCGGGGCTGGTGGGGGCTGGTCCTTGCTGTGCTGGTGAAACGTGCTTGCGGAGCTGTTGCAGTGAGTGGTGAGCACAGGATTTGTAGCTCAAACGGACAGAACCAGGTGAACGGGGAAGCCTGTCTCCCGGGTACACCATCCCCGTTGGCCTCGCACGAGGTCTGGCACACTTTGGCATAGCTCCTGGTATAGCACACAGGTCTGGTGGCTTGCTGAAAGTGTTAAACATTTTCATTATACCAAAAGAGAAAAAAAACCAGTGTGAGAGATCCTGCTCACACAGGCCTATTTCAGACCTTTTCTGGGAGGAGGGGAGGGAAAATTTTGATGCTTATCCTTCAAAAGCACCTAGGATGAGCTTCTGCAGCAGTGGCAGCTCTCATGAAAAATCCTCCTGGCCCACCTTTCTGCAATGAAATGAGCACTTGTGTGTTTGTTTCCCGGTGTAATTTACTAATCCCAGTGGTCTCCTTCCATGGCTGTGCAGAAACAGTGCCGGACCCCGTCACACAGCCATCCCTGGGTCTGGATCACCCTCCCCTCCCAGGTAACACTCTTGTGCTTTGCAGAAATGCATCTTCCAAATGCTTCCACTCAAGCCCAGGGGCCAGCATCCCCTCTGCAAAAGCCAGTCTCCAAATCACAACCTGCTTCTTCCCTGCAAATGGACTTTTCAGCTTAAGGCTCAACCCTCCCTCACGTCCTCCTACACCCTAAAAACAGGAAGAAAAATATTGCAGGTAAAGCAATATATCTCATTTCACTGCAAACCACCCCCCAGGAGGCAATGGCTGCATAGGCACATGCAGCCTCTGAGCATGCCTGTGCCTCATCCATCACCAATGGTGCTGTTAAAAATATCAGGCCAGCTTCTCTGCTGCAATAAATCACTGCAGCTCCACCCGCATGGGCTGAGATTTTGGCCCCACCACGGGGTGAGTGAAACCTGCAGAAAGGGAACGGGTCACAGCACACCCTGCCGAGGCCATGCCAGTTGGGCTGCCGAGGCTGGGCGTGGGGATCCAGCACAGCTTTCTGCAACTGCATGGGAGCAATATTCCCCCACAGCCTCAGCAATGGCTTTTTCTCCTGGCACTTGGAGCTGATGAAAATGTCGGGGCTGCAGAGTGGTTTGCGGGACCCCTCCGTGCCACTTTTCCTGCCCCTCACCCCCACCAAGGAGCACTGCGCCTCTGAAGCCTTTCACCGTGCTCCACGAATGTTAGATCCAAGAAAAGAAATAAGCATGAAGACAATAAATGAGTAATAACCCCAAAGAAGGGAAGAGGGAGAAAATAAGCCTCAAACCAAATATTCAGAAGGGTCAGGAGGAAAAAGCAGCAGTGTGAAAGCCTCACAGAGGTTAGTGGCTGCAGGCCATTAGGGAGCTGTTGGCCAGCAACACGGCTGCAGATTTGGGCTGTGAATGTCCTTCACACTATGGCTGAGGAAATCAGAAACCCCTTGAAATATTCTCATAGCAAGAGATCAACCAACACACCTCATCTATATGACCCTCCCAAGGAGAATAAACCAAATACCTGCATTTCACAGATGGGGAAACTGAGGCAGAGGGCACAGCAACATGCTCAGGAGGTTGTCCTGCTTCAGCTGTGTTTGTTAAACCCAGATTAAGCCAAAGCAAGGACAAGACAAGCAAACACAGGGGCCAGGGACATCTGCAAGCTGCACAAATACCCACTGAGAAGAGACCCCTGAACCCCAGAGGGAGGGAGGAAGGAGAGAGCAGGGAACCCCATGCTTTCTCTTTGGCCATGGCCAGAGGGGTGTCTCCCCATGCACAAGGCAGAGAGGACAGGAACCCTGCACCTAAACTGCTGCTTACAGACACTTCTCCAAATCGATCCCAAAGATCTCAGGTGGTACAGCTTCAACAGGTGGAAAAACACTGTCCTCTTCCCCCTTGCAGATGGAGGGCAAGTTATTGCCTGCCTTTTTTCAGCAGTCCTCTCCATAGCTGAAACCTCTTGTGTGGCCTCTCTTAACTTAAACAACCCCAATGCATTCAATTTCTCTTCACAGCCTTTATTTTCTAGATCTCTGAAAAGCTGATCTGACCACCTGCATGACTGTGAAATTTTCTGCACTCCCTCCACCTCGCTTCTCTGCAGCCCTATTTATAGTAATTTTTATGCACCTACAACTTGACAAAAACTCTTTGCAAAAGCCACATGGACAAATGTGCTTGCACATGGGGGGACTTCACTGCTGCAAGACTCAAAGCTCATCAAGGGTAAAAAGAATTACGTTAATCCCACTTTCATGGGGAACATCAACACATGGGAGATTCCCGCAGGGCATGTACTGAGGGCTCTGCTTGCAAGCTGGCATGCACTGATTGACATGGTGAAGGCTGGAGGGGTCCTGCCCCATGGTGAGCGGTTCTGCAGCAGGATCCAGCGGAGACATCTCCAGGTATACCTCCTCTGCTGTGGACCGGGCCCTGAGGGCGAGGAGGATGGGACCGTCCCGTCCCAGGTGGGGGTGGCAACAGTGCAAGAGCATGTGGCCATGGGAAACAGGGAGAAACGTGCTGGATTTGAGGATGAATTTGTTGTGAGAAGGAAAAAAGAAGAATCCCTTGCAAACTGAGCATAATGGATAGGGAATGGGGCTGTGTTGCCAAAAGCCATACATGTTTGAAAGCCTGTGAGGCAGAAGCCTCAGTTCCCTCTGACAACATTTCCAGAAATATTGGTATTCCAGAAATCCAGATATTTAGGGACAAGGAGCTTGTACATCATTCTCTAATCCTTACCTCATGCCTTGATCTCTCCCAGCACCTCTGCATCCCCGTCAGCCTGGTATCTGGACATCAGCAACTCCTCACCATTAACATCTATCAGTAATTGGGCTAACCCTAAAAAGATAAAGTGAAAACCCCTTGACACTGCTGTATGGTGAAGTATAGTCAGAAAAAGGAGCCGAGGTCACAGAGCCAAACAGCTGAGAACAAGCCCAGTTTTCCATTAAAGCCAGGCTGGAAATTTCTCATTGAATGTAGCTTGCAAAAATTGGCTACTGGATTGCAGCAGCCACTTGCCATGAGATCCCTGACCACAGCTCTAAGGCACTGGTGCTTTCACCTGGATTTGCTAGGTTCTCTCTTACTTGTGATTTCTCAGCCCATTTTTGCTGCCTTTTCTGTTTTCTTCTTCCTGGTCAAGTTGTCCTGGTGGGAAGGTCCAAGCGTAGCGTGGTCCACCAGCCTACTGCTAGCTCAGGCTGAGAGCATCAATATTCAAACCCCCAGACGGTGATTCATCTGTTCTTGCGACTGTGCCCAGAGACCCAAAAGGCAATTAAGCTGGTGCTGCTGAGTGGAAGGTAATGTCATGATGTTTCCTCCAGATGGCCAGATCTTTTCAGGAGCATGTGTTCCTGTGATGGCAGGGCTAAATAACCACACAAAGCACCATGTGAACAACAGTACGGCGCAGCCAGGATGCTGCATGGCTGTCACTGGGTCAGTGAGTGGATTAGCAAAGGCTGAACAGGAGACAATCCGAAGCATTGCTGGGGAAAAACAGTTGGAGGCCATCTACTGCAAGGACTGGCTTTTCTCTCCAGTTCACTCGTCCACTTCAAATTAAGAGCATGGTTGTGAGTTTAGCATCAGAGGGCTGCACCTTCCTGGTGGCTGGGAGGGATGGAGGAGCTTCAATGGGCCTAAGATGCCCAGGGCTGGCTTGGGTACCCCATGGCTCGCTGGCAACAGAGTGGTATCCACGTGGTGCCCACGGCACTAAGCACCACGAGCTTTTTAGTGCTAAGTCCTCTGAATGCTCACCAGCTCAACCATGGTACTGCTGAGAAAACATACACCTCATACTGCAGGTCTGTTAATGGTGGCAAGTGAGGGATCAAGACTTCTTGAAGACTTTTCTCTCCAGGGGCTACGGAGAGTAAGGAGGGATAGATATATTATAGCATCGCCCAGCTTCACCATTTTGTTGAACACCACCAGAGTCAGTGGGCTTTTTTCTTTGAAGCCCCCTCCTGGAGTAAGGAGACCCTTAGGTTTCCTTTTCTAAGAAAATTAACCCTCACAGCTAGCTTGAGGGTTATGACCTTCTAGCAAAATTGAAGGAAAATGGTAAATAACTGCACAACATAGTAAATTTTTAAATTATCGTGACCTTCTGGGGCCAGACTTCTGGAATCAGCATCGCCCTGATGGCATTTCCAGGAACATGTGTGCTCCTTGAGAGCTGGTGCTGGGAGAGAGCACTGGAAAGAGCTGCAGGGAGAGAGGTGACCTAAACTGTGGGGTGCAGAGCTCCCACAGGGTTGTATTTATTAGCAACTCAGCAGGCCCTGGTGCTAGCTGTGTTTCGGGGTAGTTGACATCCCCCAGGGAGGTCCAGATCAGACCCCATCCACGTCAGACCTGCCACCTATTCTGGCTGCACCCCAGCCGTAGCAAACCTGTCTGTACACACCAACACCCTGTAAATGCCTGGTGGAGGAGGCAATTACTGACCGGGATGGAAAGAGTTTACCTGGGCTTTGTGTCCAAAGGGGCTTTCCAAACCTCAGCGTGTGCCTGAGTAAATAGCTCCTTCCCTTTGTCCCCATTGTCACCCTGCCAGAGTGGAAGAAGCATTACCCATTGTGGTTCTCCCCAGCACAGCGGGGCTGTCTCTGGCTTAAACGTGGCTTTGAAGAGCCCAAGGATGAAAAGCTCAGCACTGGACCACCTGGCTGGGGGAGGCTTCAGGCAGGACTCCCCTTGTACCATGGAGCAGCCCCAAATGATGCTCTGCCAGTCCCACCTCACCATCAGGGCATCTTCCCACCAGTCCACACTGCCACTCTTCCCTCTTTAGTTGATCATAATTATTCCCACCCCGCACACATTCCATCGCCTGGACACAGAGCCTCTCCCAGCCATAGGGAAGTTACGAACCCCTCTGTTCTCCTCTGCACAGCACAAAGTCCAAATGCCACAGGACTTCATTGCATCAATCTCTCACTAAACCCTCTGATCTCCCCTATCACGCTGACAGGTGACTAGCTTGCAGGCTTCTAAAGCAAAGAGGTGCATGTTGCCTGTGGCACCTCCTGATTTACCCCTCTTGCTTCAAACAGGGGCCTCAGCCACCTGGAACTGCCCGGTGTGCCCAGTGGGACAGCCTGGCTCACCTCCATCTGGGCACCACATGCTCCCCAGGGTTAAATCACTTACACCACTCAGTTACAAGCCAAGTGACTGTGTTTAATGTCATTTAAACCTTCCAGACCCCTTTTTTGCTCCTGTGCATTGAGTTCCCTTCAAAGCGTCCAAACGCTCCGGGGATGGAGGGATCCAGGGCAAGTATCCACATGGAAATAAGTGCCCCTGGGGCAAAGTGAGGGCCAGAGAGGTGAATATATAAATGAATAACCATGAGACACGGCGCTTCCCGTCCCTCACCCACGCCTGGCAATCATTACTGGCACCGAGCCGCCCATGACCTCTGGAAACGGGGCAGAAGGGGGTGAAATGCAGCCATTCTCACACGGCAGCTCTGGGGCTGCTTTTGAACCCCCACACCCAGACACCACAGGGCTTCACCCCACCAGGGGAGGACCAGGTGCCAAAAACCTTCTCCCCCAGCTGCCCCAGGCTGGCTCAGCCCAGCAGCTCACCGTGTTGTCGCGTCTCTGGTTTCACCTCTGTTTGTAGGGTAAATGATTAACCTTGAATCTTGGAGCTCGTTCAGCATTTCTCCCCAACCTCCTCCTTCTTTTAAATGCCCAGACATACTGAAAATCAAATAGTGCCCGAGTGTCTCCTGGGGAGCAAACAGGGAAAGCTGCTGGCGGTCTTGGGCAGGTGGGGACAGGCCTTTTTTTTGACTTCCAACAGCCTTTTTCCAGAGGACTAAGGAGGATGGAGAGCAGCGCCATGCCCAGAGGGACCCCCTTGGCCGGCCCGGGTGTGCGGGACAGTGCTCCAGTCAGCTGAGGTGGGCGAGCTCCCCCAGACCCGTGCCCTGCAGAGCTGCCCACCCACCACCCCATCTCCCCAGGATTTCCTGCGGCACAGAGTTGCTCTTGGTTTCTGTGGATCGCGCCTGTGTTATCCCAGCTCCACTGTGGAGAGGATCAGTTCGGTTGGTACTGGGGTATGTATCCCTTCTTTCCTTGCCCGCGGGCTCATATTTTATGGTCCTCCTCCCCGGCTCCCTCCACCACACAGCTCACCCCTTTGATCATTACTGCTGCTCCACTCTGGCCACAGAGCCCCCAAGCAGGGTTTGAGCTAGGGACTCAGCCCCCTTCCTACTGAAATCCCTGGCAAATGGGGTGTCCTCCTCTCCCTCCCACCTTCCGTATGGGCTGTTACGGGATGAGCTCCTGAGCAAGGCAGTGAATGATTAAATATTCCTCTGAGAGGGTGTGATGCAGGGTCTGAGCCCCAACTGTGCGAGCAGCACTGCAAACCCATGGGAAGACGCAGTCCCTGCAGTTTATAGCCCGTGAAATAACCATGCGCAAGGGAGCAAAACAATGACCAAACTCGGGCTGAGGAAGGATGAGATCTATTTCCAGAGTCCCAACATGTCTGTTCACTGCAATCATATTTCAATCTCTGGCTCCTGTGAGCTGGACAGACCTGAGACAGGCAGTTCCTGGGTGACCTCAAGCAATAGCTGCTTCTAATGATTTAAACTGATCGCTGAGCTGCCTTGAGCGTGCCGTGGGGAAATGTCACATTTCCCATCCTCAGAGCTCTGCAATGTACAATGTCCCCGTGAGCGGGCCGTGTTAGCTACTGACCTGGTGAGAGCCCTTTGCAAGGGAGGGAAGGCAAAACCTCTGTCTCTTTCCCCTTCCCAAGCACTTGGGCCAGCCCTCGGGGTGGGCAGAGGGGAGCTAGTCTGTCTGCAGCAGGGCAGGAGCCGAGCAAGTGCAGGGAATGTGACTACAGAGCCCAGTAGCACTGACAGGAGCACTTCTGTTGACATCTGAAATCTCCTGCAGCATCCCCTGCAGCTCACACAGGGGCTGGCTTGGCCCTCGAGATACCCATTCTCAGCACCCCAGGATGCAGTGCTCTGAGGCAGGATGAGTGATGTGAACCTTTACTGCATCGTACAGCCTCCTGCGCTGTAACCATGACGATTTGGAGTGTGGAGATTGCTGTGGGTTTGGTGGAAGGGGCTAGAGCAGAGCTTAGCCACCAGCCGGGGAGCGCTCACCCCTGGGCCACCTTCTAGCAGCAGCAGCAGGTCAGGGCTTGAGCAGGGCAGAAGCAGCAGCACGACCCAAAGTTGCTGTATCCACATCAGAAAGTGGCAACATCTCAGTGAGACTCAGGAAGGGTTATCATTCCTACATGGCTGGAAATCCACCTAGAAGAATGGAAAGTAAAAGCATATCCTGTTACCAACCAAAATGGTATGTTTACACAGATTTCATCATCTCTGACGTTTAGGGATGCCTTGGTGCTGGAGAAATAGCTGCCACTTGCCTGATTTATGGAGTTAAGTAGAGCTTTCCAGAGCTAAAAGCAGGTCAGCACCTGGAATCTGTGACTAGAGAGATTGTTTCAGTAGCTACAGGCTAGAACAACTTGCTCTGTCCTTGTATTAGGCACAGGAAAGGGATGGGCCAGATTTTCAGTCCAGGACTGACTTTGGACACACAGTAATACCCTGTTATGAACATCTCATCTAATTCTGCTGTTTTATGCAGTTCAGTGATTACTGTCAACCTGTTTGGAAAACTCCTTATTGAAAGACAAGATGAATAGAAATACAGAGTCAGACCCAAGGAGCGTGACCTCGGAACCAGCCTCACTGACTAACAGCACAGGGGAGGAAAAGATGGAGGTTGCTTCTGAACAAAGCAGCCCAACTTTGCATAGCAGGGACAGTGGGTTCTTTGAAAGAGGTATTAAAACAATGTTAAGCATCCGGAAATCAAAACGAAGTCCAAACAAAGAGAAAGGAAAGGAAGGTACTGGCACTTGGAAAGGAAAACGACTTTCTTTGCGATTCTCCAAGAGCTACGAGGAGAACAAAACCACGATCTGTAATGGTGTGGAGGAGATTGGTGAGAAGATAGAAGCAAAGCCCGTTCAAGGAAAGCCTCTTTCAGGTAAGAATCATAGCCACCAGTGTAATTTGCTTGGCAGGATATACATAACCTTCAAGTAATGTACACTTTGCAAGTCTTGCGCCCAACAGAGGTGCTAAAGAACAGGCACCCCATTATGGGGCAGAGACAACCGTCAGTTACCCCTTGCACAAACACGTTGGGGCGTTACCTGGCCCAGCCTGGGCAGATCGCCTGTCACTGAACTTGCTGCTCTGTGGCCTCCACCGCGTTAGTTTAAGCATATCAACAACCTACCTATCAACCTATCCGCTCACATATCAGTGGACATATCGCCCCTCAGACATATCAGTCACCAATCTGCTGAGCACAGTTTGGGAACTGCTGGTCTGACAATATCTAGAAGTGCAGTGCAGTGTGGGCTATTCCTACACTATTGCCTGCATTTTACTTCTGGACAATTTCTGCTCTTCGGCTCTCGGACTGATGGTCACCAGACTGTACTCCGTAAGTTGCTGCAGGGCCTTGATGGGGAAAAAAGATGGTTTGGATGTGATCGGGTTTGGCACCTCCAACTTGGTTCCTAATCTTAGAGACTGCCTGGTGAATAGACCTCCACAGATGCTTTGCTCTCTTACACTGAATTCCCATCTATTCTCACAACAGCAGTGCTGCAAGTATTTGTTCAGTTTGTTTTCCTCACACTGGTTATTCTCATGCATTTTGTCAGCATTATATAGATAGGTCTTAGTCAAATTATAGTAACTACCTTCAGTGTAGCTCTCACCTTTCCGCAAGTGTGGGCAGACTGCAACGACTTTGATCTTGGTTTGAGCACTGTTCTCCTCCACCTTCTCAAGGCTGAGGAACTACAATGCATGCACCAGGAGATAGACTGAGGTGGGTCAACATGGCTTCACCTTTCCTCAGTCTAAATTTCTAGAAAGAATTTCTTGGTCTACTGCATCGGTTGTCATGGGCATCGAAGGGCTGACATTGTCTCACTGCTATAATGTGCTCTACTGTGCCATGAAGTTATTTACTGCTTTGCACTGATACATTGTGAGGTTGGTAAGCTGGATCTGAGCCCATCTCATAAACTTTGCTAGTCTGTTCTCAAAGGGTCTTAGATGAGAAGCAACAGGAAATGTTACCATAAGCCCTTTTCTTCTCCTGGAATAAACAAGCTGAGGAATTGCACGAATAAGGCCCATCCTGTGCCCAATAACTCGTGACTGGCCTAGACTAGAGCAGCTCTGTCAGAAACACGTCCCATCCTGAGATAAATATGGCAAGCGATGGAGACTCCACCATGTGCACCATTAAGCTGCATAATGGTTAATTGCCTTTCAATTGTCTTCCTTCAACTACCAGCTGGCTGATCTTGTATTGCTAAATTAAAGATCCATTTAGCACCCAATATCACCTCCCTGACTAATTATCCTAGATGGTGATTAAATGGTGTTTTCTCACTTTGATAAACAGAACAGAATGTATTCCTTTAGTCTCTCACTGCAAGCACTTGTGCAAACACAGGTTTTATATTAATTTATCTAGAAGAGACTAAGTTAAGTGGCACAATCTCCCTCCCCTCTGAGTGCAGAAGCAACTGTAGCTCCATATAGGGACTCAAAGCTCTATGCATTCTATGCTGCATCAATAGTTGGGTTATCTGGTGTATTTCCAACTTCATACAGATACTCTCACGCTGTACAGACTATTTGGTGCATATGGTATAAAATTTGTGTGCAGACAAGCCCAAGGGCATAAATTATGGGCTATGAACCAGTCTTTCATATGTTCCCTGAGTGCTCTCCAATTTTTCCATATCATTTTATGTGTGTATGTCCCAGAAGCAGTGGCCACACATGCCTAAGTAATACCCTTTCCCTTCTCCTCTTTAATATTTGCCTTATGCCCAGTATCACAGTGGGATCTCCTGTTCAGAGCATCTGTTATGATGCTGGAGATGGTGAGAGCTTCCTGGGGCCTCTCTAAAGCTAACAGTGCTCTTGGATCTCCTCAACACATGGCAAATACTTCTTATGCTACTGGCAAATAGGCAGCGGTTCTTGCACAAGCAAGGCATTGAAAAAGAAATGGGAAACTCAGTAGACCTCAGCCACTTTGGGGGTAACACTATTTGGTGACTTTCCCACAGCCTCAGCCAACACCAGCCAGTATTGGTGCTGAGGCAAAGGAGGTAGGGAAAACCCACGTGAGACCTGAGCACCAGGAGAAAGCACTCGCAGGTTTGGATCCCCATCCAGTGCACACACCTCCCAAAACCATCCAGGGACAGCAGCGCTTGGAAGACAAATGTCACTGGTGAGAGGCAGTGCTGCGTATCTGACTGTAGGTTTACATAGAGGTGATGAACAGCCAGGTCACCCAACCCTGAACCACCACAGGTGGGTGAACTTCACATACCTGGCATATTTTGGCGTTCCTCCATTTCCTTCTGCTGGGACCTGGCACCACCATCCCAGAGACTGTCCTCACTCCCCAGCCAAAGGGTTATCGCAGATTGCAGTAACTGCAGGGCTGAGAAGCTGTGGCTTCTGGTCCTCCAGAAGTCCCTCTTTTTGTTGAGAGAAGGCTGAGGACCACAAGCAATCACAGAACATCTCCTAAATGTCTGGAATAGCTAAGAGGCCAGCCATGAATGGGCCAGTCTCTGGCTTGCTACCTCAGTCGCTATATCTCAAGGAGTCATCATAACGCAAATCACCAGCGACAACCTCTGTAGTTTGCATTAGCATTTTGCTCAGCCTTCAGAAATGCAAGAGCCAGTTTGGCTGTGACATTAGTTGATCATGTGTCTTAGGAAAACTCGATAATGCACAAAATCAAGACAGGAGGGAAGCCTGGGGTTTGCCCAAGGTTACATCTGAACCGGGAATGTTCCCAAAAACGTATCATCAGGAGCATCCCCAAGCCACGGCCAATTCAGCAGCAGAGTGTGCTGGGCACTCTGGTATGCTGGGAAACAAGGGTATCTGTGCTAAAGGAAATCCTGCTGGTAGGGTATATCCCAAACTGTCCCTGCTGCCAGTCCCACTTCGGCTCCACACTAACAGAGGGGCAGAGCCAGAGGCAGTTTTATGCAGCCTGAGACCCCAGTGTCCCTCTGCGCAGCCTCATTAGCCGTTGCTTGAGGTTTTCCTGCAGGGCTATAATCAGTTTTTTGGATATCTCTTACCACTGAAACCAGTAGTTTAGACATGTGGCTCAATTTGCAGTGATTGCATTTCCGTTGCTTTCCTCTCCTGTGTCAAACAGGAGCTGGAGAGACGAGGGGGGTCAGTCTCAGGGGTACTGCTGGGACCTGGCTACTCAGAGCAGCCCTGCAAGCCTCCCTGTGAGGCATCTTGTCCTGTTACCAACCTGTCAATCACCTAATGCCTGCTTTGTCCCAACCCCTTCCCCCCATTCTTTCTGCAGTAATGGAAATCAATGAACTTATTCAGAAAAGGCAACTTTTGGAAGCATTTGCAAGCATCAGGTACTTGGAAGATGAGGCTATTGCTGAACGGGATGCTGAGAAATACCAAGATAACCCCCAGGAATTTGTACGGAAATCCAAGGATGTGGATTTGCTTTATAACTCTATCACAAATGCGATCCAGTCCATTGTGGTGGGAACGCTGGAGCATCCCAATGTAGAGGACACTATGCTGACCTCCCTGGTGACTTTAATTGCTTGTGAAGCAGCAGCTCATCCTAACACAGGCAATGCTGCTGGTCCTGGGTCGGACTTGCTTGGGACACCCAGAAAGTGGAGGGAGGAGTGGAGGGAAGCTATCAACGAGAGTGCTAGAAAAAGAGTCCTGAGGATACCCATGGCATCGAAGGAAGAAGAGAGTTCTTGGCTTGATCTCCACTTAGGATTCCTCCAGAAACAACTGAGTGAAGACTTACTGAAAATCAAGTTATCAGTAAAAAAGTGCTATCCGGAGGAGTACCGGGTGTGTGACACCTATGTGGAGGCTTTTCACAAGGCCATTGCCTCACACTTGCAAGATCTCTCCCAGAGACCGCTGGAATTCAATGAGCTCTACACCTTACTCGACTGGGTGGCCAACACCTACCACAGGTAAGATGCTGCAGTTGCCACATTGCTTCAGCCTCTTCCAGAGACCGGCAGGGCCACAGCGTGCTTTGAAAGCACCAAGCTATTTTCAGTTTCCTGAGTGAGGAAGAAACACAGTCTCTTCTACAGTAGAGCCAGATAGCCAATCTATTAATAGGTGGGGACAAAGGTTTGTAAATAAAACACTTACTGCTTTTCACAGATCTAAATTACCTTGTTTTACTCCCCTCTCCCACTTGCTGTTCTCACATGCCAGGAATCTCCTCCTTGCAGCTGTGATAAACCTCCTCCTTTTCTGCAAATATTTTGCAAGGTCCAGCAGCTGCACGGTGACTTTTCCAGGCACAGGGAGGGACCTGTGGGGGAGCCCTGCCTTCTTCCTTTTTAATTAAAGCTGTGATGCATTTGGAAACGGGCCACGTTACCCTCCATGTTCAGGGGTCAGAGTTGTCTCAAGGAGATGCCAAGACAACACCATGTGGAATTAGCCACAGTAAAACAAAGGCTCTGGCTCAGACGTGTCCACTAGTTGAATGGGAGGTCCATGTTTTTTAGGACCTCTTAAAGCTCCCTGTAATTCAGGGGTGACTAAAATATTCTAGGAGCTGCATAGATGTATCAAACACCATCCTCAGGGTACCCTCTGCATGTGGGAGTAAAGGCAGGAATTCTGCACAACAGTAAAAACTCTGATGCTGGACATTGCCTGATTTTACAGCCGAAGGAGACATCTAAGATAGGCACCTGTAGAAGGTCCAGGCATTGTTTGTCCTCAGTTGTTCACTGGGCTAGACCACAGACCATCATCCCAGGCCCAGAGATCTCCCAGACTAAAACCCAACAGAAATACACAGTGGGGTGGGAAGAAGAAGAGAGGCAACATCCACAGGAGTTGGGTCTGGTAATGAGCATGTAAAAACAGCCATGTCAAAGCAAAATGGTGTCTGCCCCAGTAGCTGGTCTCCAGGAATGGCCTGAACCAAAGGAAGGGACAAACGCAAACCAATTGGCACCCCTCAAACAAACAAAAAAGGGAGTGAAGGCAGGAGTAGTGACACTGAGTCAAACAGTGGGCAAAAATGGACAGGGAAGGGGCAGTGGTGGAGCAGGGCAAGGAGCAGCAACACTTGCCCAGAGCACTCCTAGCCTGGGGTAGCTTTGGGGTCAGGATCATTTGTACTGCAGATGGTCTTTGTTTTCAACAGCCCTCAACAGATTTCTTCTGTGAACTTGTCCAGTTGCTCCCAAACCCCTATTTACAGTGTGGTGACTGTGATGACATGTGTGTAACCCCCTCAGCATCATGGCACTGGCTGACCAGCATTATGGCAGGACCGCTATGGGAGTGACCCTCCCACCCGTTGTCCTCCCTCACGTGTCTCTGCTGATCTCATCTGGAGGGAAATTCCTGCATGTCCCCAGCCCCTGGGAACTGTACTGCAACCCAACATTGCAGGAGACAGGGGGAGAAACAAGCTTCAGCAGCCTGGTTCTGCACCAAAGTGCCCCCATCGTATTTCTCTAACTTGCTGAGAAAGAGCTTATTAAGAGCTTGCAGCGTTTTGAGCACTGCTTGCAATCACCTTGCTGGGATGGGCTGTTTCCATTTGATTTTCTCATTCTCAAAGAACTTCATCCCCTCTTGGGACCCATCCCAAAAGAGAAGAAACTGTCTGACCCAAACTCGTTATCGATGCTACAATTCAAACAACTGGGAAAAAAGGAAGAGGGGAATAAGCTCCTCGAGTATACATTTGAGCCAGTCATTTCAGTCATGGCAGAGAGTTTGTATTTAAATCTGTGGTGTCCTTTTAAATGAACAGCAGACTCTTGCACCAGCTGGGCTGTGCAATGCTCCACACGTGCAGATATACCTCTCTGGGAAATCTGAACATTGACTCCAGGACACTATCAGCATGCTGAGCTTTTTTTCTGCTGAGCAGTCAGTCACTCTGCACCAGCCTGACCTTGTACAGTGCAATCCGCACTTGGATCCAGACCTAACCATGGGCTTGACGCTGGTTTGGCAATGGGAACGCTTTTTGGTGGTTGGGCAAATGAGCAGACTGTGTGTAGGACATGGCTGCTGTGCTCCCTGCTAACCAGGTGACTGCTTGCAACAGTCATCAAGTGCATGAATATTTTCTTCTTTCTGCTCTCCACTTTCATTACCCTGAAAGACGCAATGCCTCCACGGTCCATGGCAGATTGCAAGGGTAGCACATTCAATTGTACGGGCTAATAATGGGTTTCTCGCCCCAGAGGGAGAAACACAATCACTCCTTCCCTTTCCCTGCCTCCCCGCTAATCAGCTGGCCTCATTACACCACAATCCAGAGGAGAGTGAGTGGAAAAGTTGCGTGTCAGCTGAGTGCACTTTGGAGTCAGACTCTGTAGCTGCAGGTCCACCCACCGCTTCCATCTGCGGAGGAACCGTGGTGCTGCCATGGCCGGTGTCCCAGGCATGGGAATGCCTTCCAGAGGCTGCCCTGCGCAGAGCAGGACCTGCTCTGCCACCTCCCCTTCCTAGGGATAACGCACAGGGAAAAATAACAGGATGACATAAGCCGTGATGTGACACCGGAGAGGAGCCAGGGAGATCAGCTAACTCCAAAGCAGCACGCTGCTACAGGAATTACCCTGAAAGGCATTTTGCAAGCTTGTAGTCAAATGAATCAGCTTCAGGTTGTTTATTTAAAAAAAGTAAATTCTCATAGCACTTTTCATGTCCAAACAACTCAGAAGTCTCATGATTTCTAAGGTGGGCTGGAACCTTAGATCATTTTGATTTTGAATAATTAGGATTTTGAATAGCAAGGAAAGATTTTCTTGTTAAAGCTTGAAAACAAGCATCGCAATTTAAGCTTTAAGTATATTTCTCACGGCTTAATAATTATGTAGCTCATGCCACATGAATATTCCATCAGTTTACTCACACTCTGAGGCAACATAATTTGTTCGTTTGAATCTTTCCAGTGAACTCTTTCTGGGTCACCCCGATCTCAAACCAGAAGTTAAGACAGAAAACCTGTCCCTGCTGTTAACACCAGCTGATTGGGATAAACTGAAAAATGACTACATCACTTCTGCAAAGGTGAGAGTTTTGTCCTTGTCCCCACGTGCCCCCCAGGGAAGGTATGGGAGCCCCAGCCTCCAGGGCAGAGGTCTTGGGTGGCTGCATCGTGGTTTCTAGCCCCACCAGGTGCTGAGTCCTGCCAGCACCATGCAGAACGGCCTTTAATCAAAAGCAGAAAAGTCCTGAACACCAATTCAGGGACTGAAGCAGGCCATGGGTCCGAACCTGGGTGATCACAGAGCCAAAGGGACTGTACCAGACCCATAGAGTATGGCAGAGGCTTACCGAAAGGTCATAGCTGGGCTTCATCAGACTGAACGCATTGCAAAGCTAGATGTAAAGGCATTTTAGCTGCTACTTTCACAGCGTGTGATCTCCTCCAGCACATCCGAGGTTTGCTATAGGCAGACAACTTTGGGTATGTCCCCGCCAAAGGACCTCCCCATGGTTGAGCTCCTCCTAGGAGGCCCCTTCTGCAGCTTTCTGCCGTCCTTGGCTGGGACCCTGTGTGAGACTACGTGCTTTCCTGGCTCTTTGCTGGGCTCAGACATCTTCTTGCAGACCATTTCTGAAACAGGGCACTGCTCAAGGTGAGCTCAAGGTACCTAGCTGAATAAAATCAGTATTGCTCCATTGTGCTGGTGAAGGATCATTTTGTTTCACCGGCAAAAAGATGGATTTATCAGCCAGGACTGAACAATGCTGCCACTTACCTGAGTGGCTGTACCACCAGAAAGGACTGGTTTGATCTTTAGTCCTGACCCCGTGCACTACACGTGCTAGAGGACTTTGCAACCGACCAGTCAACCAGCTGGCACTATTGCCCTGCCAAGAGAATGATTCTCCCTTGATTTGGGAGTACCTTGCCCCCGCACAGCACAGCTCCTGGTTTTTCCCGAAATCCTGTGTAGACCGACAGCGTCTGGAGCAAGACCTTTGACTCTGCCTACCTCTTCGCACCGCACGCGTGAGCCTTACACACGTGCCGACAGAGCAAAACACAGCGAGCCGCTTTACTCATGCTTGCTTGTTATCCTGAGCTGCATGTTTCCTTCCTACGTTTAACATTTAGGGGAAAATCAAAAGCTATTTTGGAAACATCCTGCGACTGGAGGTCACGGAGAAGTGGGAGAAGGAAGTTCATCCAGAAGTGAAGGAAAACCTCTACCACTCCTCGGTCTCCTTTGATATTCAAACGGTATTTAATTAGTTGGGGCAAAGTGTGGGGGGCTCTGTGGCTCCAGGGAAACTGGATTGTTACCTTCTGGCATGGAGGTACTGCCTCCTGCGATAATTTATGTTAGTCACGCACTGGCAGAATACATTAGAGCAGAAAATGCCATTTATTACAACTTTTAGCTCTCCCGCTTGCCTTCTAGCTGCAAATTAAACCTGCTGTCAATTGTGTCAGCAACATAATAGGCAACTGATTTTAAAGTCCTTAAATCTCTTTGATTAAAAAGAAAAAAAGAGAGAGGGAGAAAAAGGCAGAAAGAAAACGTTTGTTAGAAAAACCCCTTGGCTGAAAGAGTGACTTTGTCCCGGGGCTGTGGCTGCCACGGAAAGGCCGTAGGCAGTGACAGCCACTCCAATTTAAACAGTACAAAAAACAAAAGCTCCTGCTAGCTTTAGGGACTACAGGGTAATAAATCCAGGAGGGGTTTGGATTCATTCTCCTCACTCAAAGGGTTGAGTCATTTCAATTAAATAATACCATAAAAAAGAGAGGGAGAGAAAAAGAAAGAAAATCAAAGAGTTTTGCCTGCTGCCGTGACTCTTTTTCCATAGAGGAATATTACACGCTGTGTGATCACCAGGAAGGAAGATCTGAATGGGATGAGCAGATGGGTAGGATGCCTCAAGAAGCACCAGAGCAGGACAGCAGCCTGCCTCACTCCAGGGTTGTGGGAATGGGAATTAGGGAGGAGTCCCAGTGCAAGCAAGATTTCGGGGTGATGGCCGACCCTCTCTGTGGCCCCAGTGTCACTCCTGGGGAGGGGGCTTGGGTGAGCCCCCAGGGATGGTGCTTGTAGCCACCCTCACCATGAGGACAGGGGGACAGATCAGCTCCTCTTGGACATTGGGTTGGGGACTGATGTCTCCAGCAAATCACCCCAAAAGAGGAGGATGGCACCAGGGCAGCTCGGGGCTCCAGTCAACACTGCATCCAACTCACGCTCAGACAGCGGAAGGACACTGGGCCTTTAGGGATGAATGATTATGCCACAAATCAGTTTGTGCCTCTTGGCCCATTCTGGATTATTATTTTTAAGACCGCCAGAGAATAATGAAAACCACCTGGCAACAAGTCAGCTGTTTCCTCCTTTGCTAGGCGAGTCATTTTTATCAACTAAAGCTGCATGAGAACCTTGTGAAGGATGTTTCACCTGTGCTTGTCCCATTCACTGGAGTTTTTTTGTGCCCTTTTCTAGATCATCGGGGAGCACACGAAGATATCTGGAACAATCAGTAGAAGCCTGGAAATGAAAATGCTTGAGCTGTGCCTGGCAGAGCTGCACGAATTCATACCAAGGTCATTGCCGCTCTGGGCAGCGTATTCCTTCCAGATGAGTCCCACATTGGTAAAAAAGCAAGGAAAAGGTCCATGCAGTGGGCCAGACCTGGCACTGAGCAGGCACAGGCCTGCTCCTGGGAGAATTAGAGATCACAATGAGCCCAATAATGAGCAAGCTGCAAAACAACTTGGAGGGAGTCATAAATAGACCCAGATGGGACTCTTGCAAGTCCCAAAATCTGAGGTCAGAGCTCCAGGAAGGAGCTGCTGGCTGGAAAGGAATGGGACCACTGTGGTCCCATCCATCTGGGACCATTGTGGTATTGGATGCTGGTTGCTTGCAACTGCAGCCATGGGCAAGCAGCAGTTATGGACCCCCAGATCCAGACCCTGCTTGCCCAAAACATCATCTTTGTGTCCCAGGGTGAGTCCCGCCAAGAGGGTTTTCTTCTGCATGCTGTGGCTGTGGGCGTAGAAGTGGCTGATGGGACCCTCTCTGTTACACCCGGGCAAAACATATAGCTGGGCTGCCTTCTGAGTCTTTCTAAAATTTACCCGTTGTCCAAAGGACACAGGACCCTGCACCTTTGCTGAAATGACAGTTTTCTGCTTGGTAGTCCCCGAGTTATGGCCTCAGCTCTTACCCCTGCGACATGCTTTGGGAATGCTCCAGGGAAGGTTTTTGGCTCGCAGAGGGTCCCGGCACAGCAACACGCTGTCTGACCTCTCCAGTGGGGCTGTGTTTTGGGGGGTTCATGGCCGCTTGCCAGAGCAGCAATCTACGGAACAGAAAGGCTGTGCGGCGTGAGTCAACTCTGAACAAGATTAAAAATTATTTCGCATTAACCTTTGAAGTTTTCCACCTCTGGCAGGCGCTGCGTGGAGAGTTTGCTAGTAGACGTTTTGCAGGAGTGAGGGTAAAGAGCCCGAGCACTCCTTTCTTAGACTGTGAACCCAGGGCATGGCAGGTGTCCAAAGTGTGCTAAAGGCAATGCTTTCTCTTCTAAACCCTCGGCCAGCAGTCCACACTTGTCTCCCATACCCTGAGTGAGCAGGGTATTTGGCTATTACTAGCTATTTGGCTTTGAAGTCTGCCTGGGTTTTGAAGGAGAAACACAGTACTAACGTTCTGTTCTTTATTTTTTTCCTTTTTTCCCCTTTTTTTCCTTTTTTCTTTTTTCTCTTTGTTCTTTTTCTTTTCTTTTTTCTTTGTTCTCTTTTAAAATTATTTTTTCTTTTTTTCCTTTTTTTTTAAAACAAAATTGGCGTAAAATGCAAGCTGGGGCAGCAAGGGTTCCCAGATGAAAGGGTCACTGAAACTTAAGCTTTTTCTTAAACAAACCTGAGATGCAAGCAGCTGAGGCTGGCCTGAGCAGGTTCCTTCACCCTGACAAAGAATGGGACCACCAGGCAAAACCTGCCTGAGCGTGCAGCCTCCTGCCAGCAGTGCAGGTCTGGGTGTAGAACAGCTGTCAAAACCCTAAAAGATGTGCTACACAGAAAACAGCTACCTAACACACCATGCTAGGATCACAGGGGGAAAATGCTGCCCCATTCCTATTCACCTTCTGTTGTAAAATCAGCCCTAAGGTAAATCTTTTCCTTGTGTGCTTAAGAGGACTCATATTATATTGCCCCAAAAGCCAGAGAAATGAAGGACCAGACTGATGACCCTGAGCACCACGGCCACAATTAATCTGTCATTGTGAGGTAAAGTCAGGGATCTGGCGTGCTGAGATCCCTGGCATCTCTCCAAAAGTGCTGTGTGCCCGCTCAGGCGAGCGTACCCTAAACCCATAATTATCTACCATCTATTCCCCGCCAATGCACACGCATGTTATGACAGCTGGAAAAAACACGTCCGCATACAGAGGGGACGGTTTGGGCCAGCCACTGGTGTCTCCTGACATCGCCGTGTACGCAGCTGAGCCATCCTCGGTACCCCCACCGTTAGCGTTACCTGTGTGTCTTCTCCCGCAGGTTCGGGGAGGAGTTCGTGGCGTGGAGCACTGCCCGGGACAGCCCCATCTTTGCGCCCTATTTCGTTGCCTACGTCAACAGCTTCCACGACCTGGCGTAAGTCCGCTCGCCCTGAGCAGAGCTGCCGTGTTGCTGGGGTCCGGGAGGGTGGCAGTGCCCGGAAAGGAAAGACCAAGGTCTCCTTGGGGTGCACCACTGGGTGCTCAGCTCCAGCCTTTCCTCACCTCGCGGGGGGATGTTCCCCAACAGATGCAGATAAAAGTCACAAGGGTGAAGAGGCAGAAGCAGGGTTGGACCCAGTGCTTGTGTGAAAGCTTTAATCTCATTTTTCAGCCCATCTTTTTCAGCCTCAGAGGAGGGGGGTTTTTTCACTTTTTGTCCTGGAGGTTAGCAGTATAAACCCAGCAACATGGTTTGAAGGCTGCTTTTGGCACCAGGCTGGAGGAAACTCTGTGAAAGCACTCAACCTGCAAATAAACCCCTGCCATCGCTGCTGGCAGCAGGAACTTCTAGGGCTTTGCTTGTGTTATGAATTAGTTATTTAAAGCCATCCATTGAAAAGGCCTCTGATGAACAGGTATGCCCACCAGCTCTGACTATCAGAGTGCTTCCAGGAGAGGGACACTCTCCCTGTAAGCAGGATGGTGCCAGTCAGTGCGTGTCCCAGGGTCTGGTCCATCGGCCCAGTGCCGCGGCACAGGACGACCTTGCAGGTGCCACCGCGCAGCCGCCGGCGCAGCCGCTGCAGCCCTCCTGGGCCAGCGCCCCGGGGAACCGAGGCTGTTCGTACAGCACCGGTCCCGGGGGGACGGTCTGCGGCCACGGGGGAACACGGTCCACCGGGGCCCAGGGGCTCTTCAGCATCTGGGGGTCATCCCTGCCGTGCAGATGCGGTGCTTCGGTGGCCAACCCACACGGCGTTAACGCCTGGGGTCTGGCCACCAAAAAACTTGGGTTGTTATCTCCAGCCCATGCCGCTGCATCGCTGCCTGGCCCGGCCTGCGGCGGGGATGCTCTATGCCAAATATTATTCCGGGGCTGCAGAGGATTTCGCGTTGCAGCGTCTCCCAGGAGCCGACGGCTCCAGCCGCAGTGAGCACTACCGTCGGCGAGTCTCTAGATGGCACGGTCTCTCCAGCAATGCTAACCTCGCCGAGGAGCTGGTTTTCTCTGCCTCCTCCTGCCCCTGCGGAAAATGGCTCTGCCATTCCCTGCCGGGGACTAGAGAGGTGGGGAAGGGGGATGCCAGCCCCGGGCAGGGACCTGGCAGGCGTTTGGGTGGTGGGTTGGCTCCGCGGGGTTTATTCCTGAGTCGGGTTAAGAATTCGTCAGCCTGGGGTGATGAGTTGCTGGGCAGAGGTAGGTGACTTAACAGCATGATTTTGTGGATGCTGGAACCAGATTTCAGGTGTTCAGCAGGAGTTACGGACCTGAGCCCCCCAGCCTGGGGCAAGAGGGATACTCTTAGGTGTTTTGTAGTCCTGCCTGGGCAGCCTCAGACATATAAACTCGCTACCAGGCAGCGGCAGGAACCCGCCGTGCTCTGTGGTCACAGCAGTGGATGTGGCACGTCCAGGGATGCTCGGGGACCACTAGCATTTTGGCGGTGCTGCCTCAGTTCCCCCCGGAGAGTGTTTCAGCAGGGCAGGGATGGAAAGTGAGAAGAAAGCCAGGAGCTCACAACGCCCCCAAAACCTGCGCATACTGCTGGGGATTTCATTAACCCCTCAGAAGTTGTGTTTTCATCCTCATCAGTGTGAAACCTTGCAGAAGTACACACTGTCCGTAGGAAATTCCACAGGTTTCCACTTCTGTAGTTCACAGTCCCAGCCACTGCTGAGAGACGCCGTGTGGAGTGAGTTAGCCAGGCTCTGGGGGAGGAAGGGTCAGCAGCTTTCCCTTCTCTGGCTTTATTATTTATTTCTCTCTTACCCCATAAGCCCCTCTGTGCTCTCTCAGAGACCTGGCCATCATTTAGCAGAAGTGTTGCTCAAGTGAAAAAGTAACCAGCCTACGCAACTGCTCTGCATGATTGAATTGTCCCACCTGATGACGAAATAGGTGTTTTTTTAGGCACAGTTACTCAGTTGTGATTAATTTTCAGTGTATAGGATTGTGCAAAAAGAGTTCTTACTTTGACCCATTAAGTGTTTCCAAGAGGAAGTACTAGATGTGCAAATTTATTTAAAAATAATGCCCAAGATGCCAATCTGGATAAAATGCTTAGGACAGTGTAATAGTTTACATTTTAACATTAACCCGTTGGTGGTGTCTCTCTCTCTCTCTAGGTCAGGGTTAGAAACGGTGTTTAAAGTCAACACTGAGGAACTGCAGAAGATTTTGGCAGCTCTGACAAGGAACTTCACAAATATTTTTTTAAATAAATTAAGAACAAAAGCACAGGTAAGAGGATCTTGGCCACGTTAGTTCCTAAATATAAGGGGTATGTGCAGGACCACTGCAGCAGCTGAGGGTCATTGCACTTCCCTTGTCTCGCCAACTAGACCTCATTTTGCAGCGCATGACATTACGGTCCCTCCAAAAAGCATTGTGCCTCACATTCACAGAAATCCTCCTTAACCCAAAGTGACACTTCCAGCATCCTGGGAGTTTTTTACTATGAGCAATGATACATTTGTCAAGCTGTTTAACTTTAGTACAATAGCAACTAAAAAAAAAGGGTGGCTTCCAGCATCTCAGGCAAAGCAGTCAGGGAAACCTTATCCATAGTGAAGCACCGGGGAAGACAGCTGGACACCACCAGTGGGACATTTTTCCTTCTATCCCAACATTTGGATTTTTCAGGACTTTGATTTGCTTATTTGTAGATCTGCCATCACGGTCTGTTATCAACCTCTTAAGACAGGAGAGAATTCATCCTGGCAGAGGTGATTCTTCCAGGCTGTTTCCATGGTGAAGAAAGACTGATTCTTTCAGTGTGAGGATGCTAAAGCTCTGGTATCAGCTGATAAAGCTCTGATATCAGCTTAACTTATGTTAAGAGGCCTATAAGGCAAGATACTGCAACGCAGTTTGTGCTTCCCAGCTCTGCTCTGAGCCAGCTGGGGATCCACTAGCCCTAGCTGGTACATCACAAGAAATGGGGGAAATTAAGCTTTGGTGCCACCCCTTTTCACTCATCCTAATTCACTTTTTAAATCACCAAGCATAACTTTCAGAAACCAAGACAGTCACGCAACTGCTCCGATCTAAGCCAAGCCCGCCTGGCCAAGGGGACTTTCCAGTGACTGCAGAGCATGTCTCAGAGCCTAAGTGGCAGGCAAGGAAGGAGTCAAGCCAAGGCATTGAGCAAGAGACCCGAAATGCCGTGAGAACTGAGAGCAGCCAAGGCAAAGCATTTCTAAACAGCCCTCCAGCAGGCTGGGAGCACAGCAGGAGGGCACAAGTGGGGGAAATAATTGGGAAGGAGGTTGCCAGGAGCCTAAAGACAGAGATCCTGAGAGCTAAGAGGAGAAAAGTACAAAGGGGATGTGTCCAAGAAGGGATATTTTGAATTTGACCCTTAGGGGAGTCTCTTCCAGGTGCCATCAGAAGCCTTTAGCAGATATTGCTGTGTTTCTATGTGGAGGCATGTTAGCTCTAGGGACCTGGCAAGGGAAATAGCCCACTGGGGACACTTCGTCAGAGCACCTTGAACACAGGGCAGATGCGAAATGGTGCCATCACTCCCATGTCATCAGTGAGGCATCAAGAGGGATCAAGTCGGGGATGCTCCCAGCTGCTATTCCCCCCCACCACAGCAGAGCAATGAGCAGAAGGAAAATCCCAGTGAGATTTTGTGCAGACACATGGGTCTGGAGGGAGTACGGACAGCCCCCTGCAAGTGCTGTGAGCAAGAGAAGCTTGATTTCTGTGTGGAGAAGACTGGAGGGGTGATGGATTACTGGGCTGATTTCCAACAGATTTATTACCAAGTGACTTGTCATGGCCATAGCTATTGCAAACCCATTTAACACTAGCATACCTGGTTGCATACCACAGCCTGTTCTAGCCAAGCCTGAGTTTCATCTGATTAACATTCACATCTGTTTCTTCATCCATACAGTAGGGATACAAATTTATTTACCTAAAGAAATATAGCTGGTGGATTAGAAGGTGGTACAGAGCAAGGAGATGAGGTGTCCCAAGTAAGCCTTTAATGCCAAAGCATCTCCTGCTCAGGGAGTGATGCTTCTCCTGTCTGCGCTGGGGTGCCTACCCAGAAAGGGAAGGTGCGCATCTGAATTCTCTGGGGTGGAGAGAGAAACCCAGCCTGCTCTGTGCCCCTGGTGCCTAATGTGAGTCTTCACGCAGAGTGGGTGCGCAGCCGGCGCTCTGTGCTTTTTGGTTCAAGGCCCCCGAGCAGGCTTACAGCTGGGTGCCTTCAGCTAGTGCATCAGCTAGTCTGAAAATTACTGGTGCCATCAGTGAGTTGGTCTTTTTTCAGCCACTCCTTAAGAAAATCCTCACCAAGGACTGGATTTTGGCGACGGAAAGGCCAGACTCGCTGGCGTTGGCAGTCTCGCAGTTCTCCAAGCACCTGCAGCACATGAGGGAGCCCCTGGGCCAGGTAGGTGGCTGGTCCCATGGCCGGGTGCAGTGACGCTGGGGAGGTCCCACTGTCATTTGCAGGCTGTGGTCTGATCTGCAGACTCCTTTCCAGCGTCGGGGGGTGTTTATAATTGTGGGGACTGTTCACGTGGGGGAGTTCAGCTACTACCATACTTACACGTGAGCATAAGCAACGCTTTCCCTTTCTGTAGTTTAAATGCAGGAACTGATTTCTTTAAAGAGGAATAAAAAGCTCTGGTGAACGTTACCACTGAACATTATAATTCCATGAGTCATAGGCTTATGTGCTCCTTTCACATCTATGTAGTTTTGAAATAAATGGGGAGGTGACAACAGCTTTATATTTAAAATCTGCAAGCACCATCGAAACCTAGTTTTAAAACAATCCTAAATATTCCCCTTTGCTACTGAGGACCCAAACTGCCAACACAATATTATGGGCTATTTCAGGGTATTTCCATGGCATTCCCTTGGGCACTGCCATTGCTGTCTGCTGGAGCAAGGGGCTGCCAGCTCCCTTCGGCAGGGCTGGCCTGGGCAGCGTGTGCTGATGGTGTGCTGCCTTCGTGTATCTCTTCCACACCCCCTTGGCTGCTGCTAAAGACCAAAAGGCTTCCCCTGCCCTCTCTCACTGCTGTGGCCTTGCGTGGGAACCACAGAAAAACCATGAGGCTTGATTTTTTTAAACAGGAGCTCCTTCGTGATATTCATAAGTACATGGTGAGGGAATACATCATGCAGGTCATCAAACCCAGACGGAAAATGAATGCGGAGACACAGCAGCAAGTGAGTGAAAAGATGAACCAGGAAGCCAGAATCCTTAATAATACACTCATTGATCAGGTATGTTAGTTCCCTCCTGGCATTCCCCGACTTCCCTGTTCCCAGAGGTGCAATATCCCTGTGCTTGGCTTCCCGGGGACTGAGGCCGCAGGCTCTCGAGGAGGGCAAGCCTCAAGAAATGTAAAAATGCCTAAAAGAGAGCAAGCGAGGTGGTTACTGCAGGTCCATGGTGTGGACTTCCAGCCCAGCGGCCACTCTGCACTAGCGGCTTGTGCGTGCTCAGCTGGCGGCTCCCCGATTGCAGCGCAGGGTGTTTTAACACACTTCCAGGTGCACGGGCACTTTGCGTAGGATGGTTTGTGTGCTGTAGGATCACACTCATCCCGTGGCAACTTCCTGCTGGGTGCGTTCCCTTGGGCCATGGGATGCACCTTGTCTCCAAAGGATCCCTACCCTGAGTACAGCTCAGGGGGACGAATCCGTTGAGAAGGTCCATCCAGGCACACAGTCTGCAGACAGGAGGGTGATGGGGAGAAAATTGTGGCTGTTGGTGTGTTTTGTGACTAGGCAACATCAGCCTGGGATTTGCAGGGAAGCCAAAGTCGAATTAATTGGATTTTGCAGAAAGTCAGGTGTCCTGGGCTCCAAGTCCCACTGAGGCAGATCCCTCTCAGAAATGAAGCACACGAAACTGTCAGGCACCAGGAGGTGAAGTCTCTGGCATCCGCTGCCGTGCCAGACTACAGCCACAACGCCCTGCTCAGGCTAGCTGGGGTGCTCATGAGCACCGGGGAGCGCAGAGTCAGGCCCCAGTGGAGCTCCCAGGGGTACCTTCCCATCGCCGCCCAGCGCTGCCTCGGCCAGCATCCTGGTGCCCCCCAGCAGCACGCCGCCCACCCGAGGGCAGCCTGTCCAGCCTGCAGCAGTACTGTCTTACACCCGTAAAAGCATCCTGCTGCTGTGCTCTGCACTGCAGGTAAAAAGGCATTTTGGAGGTGCTGTGCTCCCCCCTGACATCCCCGTATGCCTCCTTGTTTGCAGGGCTCTGACTCTGACTGGCTTCTTCCCGCCATACACCACATTGCCAATATAATTGGGGAGAAGAAAAAAGACAGGATCAAGGAGTACGTCAAGGAGCTGTGTCAGGATTATCCGGATATCAGGTACATGAAATGGCAGATGCCAGAACTGCTGGGCTCCATCCCAAACAGCACGAGCTCGCCCCATGCCTTGGCCAAGCTCTTCAGCTTCTCTTCTCTGCTAGTAGCTACATGTTAGAGGTGCCAGCAACAGGGGGAATCCCGCCTTATTTTTCTTTCTCTATGACTGTATCCTTTCTCTTTTTTCCCCTGTCTGCTGGGTCTTATAATGCACACAAGTTGCCTCAAAAGCATTCTCATTTTAGAACAGAACAGAACAGAACAGAACAGAACAGAATAGAATAGAATAGAATAGAATAGAATAGAATAGAATAGAATAGAATAGAATATTTCAGTTGGAAAAGGCCTACAACAATCATCTAGTCCAACTGCCTGACCACTTAAGGGCTGACCAGAAGTTAAAGCATGTTGTTAATTGTCCAAATGCCACTTAAACACTGACAGGCTTGGGGCATCGACCACCTCTCTAGGAAGCCTGTTCCAGTGTTTGACCACCCTCTTGGTAAAGAAATGCTTCCTAATGTCCAGTCTAAAGCTCCTCTGACACAGCTTTGAACCATTCCCTTGCATCCTATCACTGGATACCATTTTATTTCTTCAGATGAACCTTGTTTCACTGTAAAGCTCCAGGTTGCTTTTCAGTTCATTACCAGTATTAGCCCAGCTTGCCAATTTACAGGCTCCAGCTTTGGAGCAAATAGTTTGTCTCCTGTTCCCAGGCTCAGTCCTCAAAGTGCAGCACACATTGACACAGTGCAGCTACAGTTTCTGAAAGGCCCTCAACACAACCACTACATTTTGGAATAAATTACAAATTCTTTCTTTTGTACTTTCCATTTGCTGTTCCAAAGCAGCATCTACAAAATTTAAGGCTACTGGAAAAGTGAACAAACAAAGTGACTAGCTCTGTCTATGACTAGGCAGCTGCATATCAGAAGTTACCTCCTCTGCTACAGCTCTTCTACCAGCTATTGAGGAGGAATATCAGTGGTACAGCTTGCAAAAAAATTCCATTTCATCAGAGTCATTTCAGAAAAGGACTAAAGGTTTTTGCACTGGGTTACACAGTTCCTGCTGGATAACAGTTATACAATCAAAATAAACCATAAATTTAACAAATTGCTCAGAACACTGAAGTGGACCCTCAAATATTCAGAAAAAAATGACATTAAGGATATTTTCTTCTCCCCAAAACTAAGGCTCAAAATTTTTATAAGTATGTTTAACTTAAGTGGGTCAGTTATGCTTCAAGCTTATCTGTGTGGAGAAATTCAAACGTGGACTTGAAAAAGAATAATTGTTCCAGAGTCATTTCCTAGGTGAACGCATGTATCCTACAAAAAAAAAAAAAAAAAAAAACCTTAATCCCAGTGGCCAGACTAAGCTGATGAAGGAGGCAGTGCCTGTTCTGGGAAGGATGGGAGAGGTAAATAATGACTAGTCAGGCTCAGCTACTTGAAGACAATTTTCCGGGCAGAAAAGCCATTTACAAGGCTATGATTTGTGGTACTTTTTCATCATTAGCCTTAGACCCAAGCCAGGTCCTCTTGGTTGATCTGTGTCCTGGCTTTCCGTTATTAAGTAATACTATTTTTAACAATTAAGTTTGGGAAATAAGGCAGAACCTGCTAGACCTGCATTGCTTCCTGTTCAGGTCTCTGTTAATTTTTCCCCTGAGCTCTCGGAGATGTTGCTGAATTTGTATATATCAAGATTACTGGAACAGGATATGTTTCCAAGTTGGCTTTCCCAGCTCTAATCTAATTAATGCCTGTCAGCTTCCTAAATATTAGCACTTCTATTACTCAACTCAAAATAATCATTAAATAAAAGGTCTGCAGCCTCTCAGGAAAACTTGCAAAAGACATCACGTGTGTGTGGAGAGGGAGGAGGAAATTCCCCAAAGCACCAGCAGCAGGAGTGTGTCCCACCAGCAGTGTTAGGAGCTGACCCTCGCTGGCTCGGTACCTCCGGCGGCCGCAGACCCCCGTCCTGGTGACTCCTCCAGCGCGGCGAGGGGACGTTCCCCAGCGCTTCGCCGTGGCCTCGCTCCGCCTCCGGCATGGTTGTTGGTTGCTTACCTCTGGGCTGGTTTTTCCTGCCAGGACTGAGCGAGGTCTTGTTTGGTTTCTGCAGGAAGGAGCACATCCTGGCAGTCCTCGCGCTCCGGGGGCTGGGGCGCGCCAGGAGAGCGGCAATTTTCCGGCAAGGCTACCATGTGTTGGAGAGCCCCGACGGTAGGGAGGACAGCACGCTCTTCGCTGAAATTGATGCCCCGGTGTCCATCAGCTGCTTCTAAAACAGAACCAAAACAGCAGCCAGCATCTTCCCTCCTCCTACGCTGCCTCTACGGCACGATCCAAAATCTGCTACCCCACCTCGCTCCTCTGCAAACAAAACTTTTTGACGGCCATGGGAAAAGAAGTCGTTTTCTGAACTTGCCAGCCCGAGTTCAGAAACCAAAGGCAACAGACGTGCCAAGACACTGACCTCCTGCAAGAGCTCCTGGGCAGCAGCTCCAGGCACTGTGTCCACCCTGTGTTCAATACAGATTTTATTGCTAGGAGGCTGCTCTGTTGTTTGGTCCAAGTTTGAGTCTCTTTTCAGAGAACAGGAGAAAACCAAAAGGAGTTTACTCAGAGCTATATTAAGGCTTGGACTGTGCACTGCATAATTATACAGCAGCAGAGCAAGAGCCTCCTTCATAATTAGTGTCCCTGAGCAACTGAGGGGCAGAGCTTGGGCAGGGATGTGGTAGTGCCCAAGTCTTATTTCCTCCCCTGTGAACCAGCTGGCTGAGCTGGCATGACACAAGGTTGGTGACATTGTGACCTGATGCCACAAACCACTACCTGCCCAAGGAGGAAAACCTTGGAGGGTAACCAAACCCCACAGCTGGGCTGCGTAGCGCATGGACCACTCTGCACTCCACGATGGACCCTGTGGCCCTTCTGGTGTTTCAGCAGATTTTCCTCATTCATGGGCTGCCTTGCAAAACTCCTGTTGGACTGAAGACCTGTTCATGCCATCACAGCCTCTCTGTGGGCAGACATGTCTGGATCCGACATGCCATGTAGAGGGAGGCTCCGAGTCCTCCTTGCCCTGGGGAAAAGGGCCACCATGCCCCTAGTCCATTTTCTTGTGTGTTCAAACATATTTTAACAAATCTGGTACAATCTGACCACAGTATGAAACCTAATGTGAGGTGGACAGGCACAGTGCTACAGATCAGATCCTCATCTGGTGTAAACCAGCATCACCCCATTGATGGACATGGAACACCACTGGTTTAACTCCGTGAGGGTTTGAAAGCGTTACATCCAGCATCTGCAGGGGAGACTAAAAGAGACATCCAGCAGCCTACGGCCGTATAAATCTGATTTTATTTAATCCAATTTATCCTTTAGGTTGCCCTCTGCAGGAATTAATCCAAGACTCTGTACGGAGACATGTTTATGATCTATCAATTAATGTGATAAATGTGGACATGGCATAGCCTTGAACACTAATTTGTCTGCTGCAGAGCTTAGAGCATCAGTAGTGAGCATCTTTCGTTTCCTTTGCTCTGGTTTGCACCAGTATAAATTTCAGCCCGGGTGAGCAGCAGGTGCTGGTGACAAGCCAAGGGAGCTGTTCTGATGGATAAGAAATACAGAGTGCACCTTTAATTCACAATCATCATATGAAAATTTTTCTAAGGTAGACTTGCTACCTCTACAGTCAAGATAAGTGTTTTTCTAAAGATGGCTTTGAAATATCGGGTATAAATTGAAAGCTTGAGGCAGGAAATCCCGGGAGGAATTTTCTGCCCTGCATCATTCTTCAATACAGCTCATGACAATTCCTGCAAATCCTCGGCTTGGTGACTCTCTGTATTTCCTATGGAGAAGGAGAAGTAAAATATCATCTGCATCTCCCAATAGGTGTGCAGAGCTCAGGAACACTTTAGAGCTCCCCTTCTTTGTCCTGGGGACATGGTGCAAGCAGGGAGCCCTGGATTACTCCATGGGTGTGTGAGCTACATCCCCCATCCCAGCAGAGGGGAAGGGCATCAGCACTGAGAGGTTTACATCTAATGTCAAAAGCATTGACTAAGTGGGAGAGACAAAAAGGGGATTTCAACTTTTGCATCTTCAGTCTGAGACATCTAATACTGTTTTTTTTCAGAGAAGTGCAGGATCTGAGGCACTAAAGCCTCAGTGGGAGTTTTTGTGCATCAGAAATTTCCCTCTGCCCTATATGCATCTCTGATCCAAGCACCTCACGCAAGGCATCTGTGGCACAGAAATTTTCCCAAGCGCATTAAATGTATACTGGGTTTTCAATCTTATTATTTTACTGGCAGTATCTCCATAAAGCAGCTGCCTTTCCTCAGGCTCCAGCTGTCTGGCCCTGGGATTAGATAAGGCGCTTGGCTTCTGTTTTCTAATAAAAGTAAGTTGCTACCCTGAAGTCATGGAGGAAAGCTGGGAACAATGACCTGCTTTTTGTCACAGCCTCTCCTGGGACACTTGGATCCTGGAGCCTGGCATCCTGTGAGCCAGCGGCAGGAGCTCAGCCTGCTTCCTCTGGGAGCTGCTCCTCTCCTGCTGCTTGCTCTTGAGCAAACCAGTTTAAGGTTAAACCCATTAGGGCGAGACTACGGTTCAGTCCCCGTCCTGCCCCAATAGCCATGCAAGCGGAGAGGGAGCTCCAGGGGGGGTGGGGAGCCGGGGTCCCCCCTTGCACAGAAGGATGCTCGGTCTGGGCTGCGGGAGCAGATCCCGGCGACACCCGAGCAAGGAAAGAGGAAGGGCTGTGCTCTCCGAAATGAGCTGATGCTGTCCAGCCATCTTCTGTGAAACACCCGGTGTTCATTAGGACCATATTTCACATTCCAATAAAAGAGAAGAAAGGCCTCCCAGAGCTTTTATTATGGAATACGTTGCTTTTGTAGGAAAGTGCCAAGAAGTTCACTTATTACCCTGTTAACTCCCTCTGTTGTTTCCCTGTGGTTTCCACAATCAGCCCTATTCCCAGCCCGGCACACAGTTACATTCCTCACCAGGAGACACAGCTCACTCTTGCCCTGGAGGGCCCAAGCTACCAAGTGCAGATACATCCTCCAGTGAATAAGGATTTCTCAAAAGTGGCCGACTAAATGGAAGAGCCAAACTCTCTCCAGATTTAGCTTCTCAAGGGTAAATGCTGCATTTCGGGGGGGATCTGGCACAGCTCGCAGCACTGTGTGGGTGGTGACAGATATTTTTTTGTTTCAGAGGTCTCTGCTGTTTCACAATACTGTTTGTTTCTGGTTTGGGGTGAAAAGCAGTGTTTCCAGTACACTCTGTCCAAGAGAACAGTGCCTGCAGCCAAGGTGGCCCATGGGCTGGGGTTTGCCATCTGAGACTGGCCTTTGGGTGCCCTCATTTCAGCAATTTTGCTCAGTGAAATTGTCTTTTCCTGGAAGGAAGACACAGAAAACAGGCTCATTCCAAGCAAGATAGGAACAATACCAAGCCATTGCACTGAAAGCGCAGGAGGCTGTCCTTGAGCTGAGGATACTAATCAATCAGTCGAAATATTCCAGAAAAAGCCTTTTAGTGCAGCAGCACTCTAATGTTTAGCTCCCTGCTGTGCGGTATCTTTCAGCAAAGAGCTTTCAATTGGGTTAAAATATTAAGAACATTCAGTGAGAAGTGGATTGCAGTATTATATCCACTTTATGAGCTGGGCAATGTGGCCTGACATCACCCAGCAAATATGGCTGGGAAGAAAAAAGGTGCCAGGTTGTTATTATATCAGGGGTTCCTGAAAAGTCAAGCTGTATTAGTTTTAGGCTTAATTACTTTGGTAATTATATATCACAGTTCTCCAAAGTACCAGGGTTTAGCAAACATTTATCTTCTGTATTTTGCATATTTCTCCATGAAATCTCGTAGCTGGATTTACTACCCCAAAGCCAGTTATTTTGGTTCTCCAGGCACTGGGCAGATACAGGAGTGCTGTGCTTAGCATCCCTGTGCACTTCCATCCCTTAAGGACATTTTTATGTACTACTGCTAATGATGACATAACATTAGCACTGGGATTGGCCCACCTCTCCCATAAAATCTGTGCAAAAGATCAGTCAGGTTGCCAGAGCATTTATTGGACATAGCATGTTTAAACTGTTTAGTATTACTATTATAATAATAAGACAGTATTGGGAAAAGATGAAGAATGATGTAAATTAATGTGTGGGGAAAGTGGATTAAGATGACTTTTTAAAGAACTACAAGAATTTCCTCTAGTCCCACAGCCACATAACTATTTGCCTGAGGACACTGAGAAAATGTGAACTTCGCTTCCCTGTATTCATCCCTGTCACACTGAGCACTACAAATAGCCACTAATATTCTTCCAATGTAGCACTCTCCATTTAGATTTGTGAATTCGTATCAAGTCATTCAAATACATTATCCCAGAAAAGAAGTAACATGTAAAGCAGAGGAACATCCAGGAAAAGGCTGTTGTAGTATTTTTGCCATCTTGCTACCTAAGGGAGAGTCTCAAAATGCCTGTGTAAGGCTTTCTCTGTTAGCTGCACAGAGATTATACCTCTTGCTAAATGAGGCAGAAGAAGTGAATAGAAGATCAAAGATGAGCACCTAAGTCCCAAGATGTTTGACCAGGCACAGTTTATGTTTGGCTATGCATGAAATTGGGCCT
This sequence comes from Buteo buteo, assembly GCF_964188355.1. Lineage (NCBI taxonomy): Eukaryota > Metazoa > Chordata > Aves > Accipitriformes > Accipitridae > Buteo > Buteo buteo. The sequence goes on along the minus strand of NC_134176.1, from coordinate 12,245,658 downwards.
GGCAGAACAACTAGGTCTGTAGCCTGAGCTCCATAGTGAGCATGGGGCTGGGGAGCTGCCACAGGCTTTGTTATAGGATGCAGGATTGTGCCTTGGTTCCCAGGACTGTGGGGAGACTGGCATCAGGCAAGACAGAACTGCTTTTCTGTGAACAGTGTTACACAAGTACAGAAAAAGCAAATCAAGCCAGAAGGCAGAAAGGGGTGGTTATACAGCTTGCCAAGGCATCCCCCGGCTGCACTCAGCCCCTGGAAAGGGGCTGGCGACCTGCAGCTGAGAGAATGATGCTGATAATCAGAAGAAAGCCCAGAAAACAGGAACGACCTTGTAAACCACATCCACAGAGAAAGAGAGGTTTGCTTAACATTTGTCAGTGCAGAGCAGTGGCCTTCAACTTTTTTCTGTCTATGGACTAAAAAAGTATTTCCAGGGAAGGCACAGAGCACAGACACAGTCTTCCAGTCAGTTAAAAAATTGCTGCAAAAGGGAAGGAATAAGCTCCTCTCCATTTTCTGTGGGGGTCAGGCATAGACAAACAAGCTTCTGCTGCAGCAAATAGATGCAAGTCAGATGCAGCAAAACCACCGCTAGTGCTGATAGGGCTGAAGCACTGAGGACAGCGTGGCGTGCGTACCATCAGTGGCATTCAGCAGCAGGCCAGGCAGGTACCCACAAGAGATGTGCCGGCATGGCTGGTCCTGGTCTGCGATGGGACAGAGGTGCTGAATCCCTTTGAGCAGTGCTGCGTGACCACACAGACACAGGAACAGGAGCGCGTTGGTGACCTGCGCCACCAGGCTGACAACATGTGGTGACACTGATGCTGTGGCACTCTAGGGCTAGAGGGATGCGAGGGACCATGGGGCCATAACCAGCCCCAGGGGGCTGTTTTACTTTCAGATGCCAACCTGCAACGAGGAGCTGCAATCTCAGTGGCACACAGTGCCAGCTCCAAGAACAAGACCAGGGCGTTTCTCTTGCTTTCACGTGCACATATCCAACAGCACTTTCCGCTGATGCTCATAATAGGTACTCCCAGAACCAAAATTATAGAAAATGAAAGTAATTGTAAAAGTCTGGCATCCTGAGCAAGGCACTAAATGCTGGGGATCATTTTCTGAGTGAGGGAGCTCACAACTTTACAATACTTGGGAAAAAATATTTCCTGAAGGAACTGTGTTATGAACAGAAGCTCATTGAGTAGATAAGAGGTAATCATGGAATTAATCATCAAAGATTCACTAGGAGGAGCAAGGCCAAAAGAGCTGGTGGCTTTTGTCCCCAAAAGCATGTCACTTGAACACATGGACCATCATCTTCCCCTTGCAGCCCCAATTACAGCACAAGAATGCATTACACATGCTTTCATCTTGAGAGCCCTTTAAACGAAAGGTCCTTGAGCCCTCCAAAGCACTAGTGAAAGCCCACAGTGCCCCTTTCCCTCAGTGATCTCAAGGCTGAATCCACCCAGCACCTGTTCTTGCTAAGCAGTCGTTCGTCACCCTCCAAAACAAAGACTGTTCCCCGGGATGACGCATGTACCATCTTCAAGGAGATGCGTGGAGAGAAATAACAAGCCAAAGGTCCGGGCTTAATTTGCCCGTGGCAAGAAGTTCTCCCGGCAAGCTCAGGGAGGAGCTGTTATTTGGAAGCACGATTGCTTGTGGCTGCTGAAGGGTGCACAAGACACCACATTGGCTCAGGAGACCTTCTTCTGGATCTGATGAACTGGATCCTGGCGGCATGGGGAGAGGGGCAAAGGGGAGACAGCGGGATGCAGGGAGGGGAAGCACTAAGAAATAGTTTGTGCTTCTTACCCCATACATCTCCTGACCTAGCCTGCAGCCTGGCCCTCCACTTGCCTCTGCCCAGCAGGAGATGACGGCCCCGGGAAGGAGGCACCCACATGGCTCCGGTCCTCCATCCCCACCTACCTCAGGGGTGCCTTGTGGCATCATGTGTGAAATGCCTCTCTGTAACTCAGTTTTATCTGAAAAAACCAGCTCTTTTTTCCTTTTTTATTAACCGCATGACTTTTGCTCGTTTCTTCACTACCAAACAGCACAAAACCAAATTCAGCCCTGGCACAAGAGAGAATAGATCCGTGGGATTGTACCAAGTTGTGGTCTAAATTTCAACCTGATTATTCTGTGCAAAGAAAAAAGCCATGCTTGAGAGGATCCTGCGCTTGCAGTGCTGGCCAGGATCTCGGAGCAGCTGCAGCACCCTCCCAGGCTGGGCATGCCCTTGGCACGGCAGCAGTCGGCATTGCGGCGAAGGCTACGTACGCCGCGGCAAGAGAGCACCTCCCAGGACCCCCCATGGTGGAGTCCCACATGGAACGTTTCAGTGCTGCCCATGGGGAGGGGGCTGAACCTGAACACACCATTTCTTCTGCTTTTGGCCCCGATCCTTGGGTCTGGGATTTCTCATTTCTGTACAAATGCCTTTTGCAAGTGATTAAATACTGAAACAGCTCAAGGTTTTCTCTTCTAAGTGAATTAATAAAAAAAAAAAAAAAAGGACTTGTTTGGCTTGCAACAGGGCAGGAATACTTGAATGGATGCCTAGTTTTGCTTATTAAACATCCAGAGCAGGAGAAATACTTCAGTTAACAAAACTGCCTACAGCCAGGCAGCAAACCTCACTGCAATATTTCCCGGAGTTATTCACAATCCATTGCAAACAACAACTGCTACGTCTTCACAATCAGTCACCTTGGGCCTTGGCGTGTGGATTTAGATGCCATTGTTTTAGTCACGACACAAAAAATGAATTGCATTGTTGCTGTTGCAGCTCTGTTTCTGGGAAGAATGCTTTCATGGAGTGTACAGAACAGAATCCTCAAAGGAATATTATTTTCCACAGTTTAAAAAAAAAAAAGAACTTTAATACTATATGTAACAGCCCTTTCAACCTCTTATAAGTGAAACTGCTTCTTCCTAATGCAGGCGGATAGAAGCCTGAAGGAGCTAAAATTGCACACACGGGGTTTACTTTTAAATACTGCACCCAAAATACTGCCTTTACATAGGCATTGCAATATTGGTTTTCATATCCGTCACTCATCTTCACTTACTTTGGAGCTTTTAATCTGTTTTATGAAGGGGATGTTAGAAACACTATGACAACCTCATCTGATGCTGGAGTGGTTTAGGAAGGATCCATGTCTGGCCCCTGCGCTATTGGGACAACTCCTAGGAGAGCAAATATGTACAAAGCACCTTACCCAGCCCAGCTGTGCAGGTTCTGCCAGGACAGGGGGAGGCAAAGAAAAATGTTATCATCCTGAAGAGCCAGCAGGATTCCTCAGATGTTTGTTGAGGAAAGAGGAACATTTTATTGCAAGGTCAGTGGGAATTTCAGTCCTCGGGAGATCTGTAAATCTCATTTAGGAATACGCCACTACTTACAAAGAGATGAAGGGCCTCTCTCTACTGCCAGTAAATTTGATAGCAACAACTCCGCTGATTTCAACAGTGCAAGATAAGCGATGAGTTCCTTACTGAGTCAGAGGGTTTCAAACACAGGCTATTGAGTCCTCATGGCCACTTGGATTTCCCCTGAAAACTTCCTTCTGTGCCACTCACCAAACCTGAATTTGCTTGGACACGTGAGGATAACCCAGCAGGAGAGAGCCTGCGAACAGCAACAGGCAAACCTTGAGGACCCAAAATGAAGTTCAAAATAGAAGAACTTCTTGGTGTCTTGCTTTCAAGACCTCAAAAAGAAGTACTGCTTTTGCAGTTTCATATGTGTTTTCCCCCACCAGTACTTTCCACCATGCAGTAATGGGGAATTTATGGGCAGCCTTTCCTGCTGGGCAAAAAGAGATGCCCCAAGGCAGTGAGCCCTGGGGCAGGGCTGGAAGAAAACAACTGCAGTGAGAAGATGTCCTGATTAGTCCATCCAGGTCTAAATATGATGCTGCTACCATCATGGGGGCCAGCTGGGATTTGGTTCCATCCAGTGACCTTTGAGATCTGTGTTTCATTCCCTAATCTAAAATTAGGCCTCCCACCCGCTGTACACAAACTGTGTGCCAGCCCAAGCACAGACATCGGTGTCTGGGGAGGACCCACGAACTGAACACTAGTGAGGACAAGCATGCCCCGGTCCCAGCTTTTAAACATATTGAGCATATTTCTCCCGCAGCCGTGGGCAGCAGGTATTCGAGCAGCTCTGCCAACACGGCTGAAGCAGCTCTGGCTGCTGCAGGATGGTTTTGGCAATGCCAGGGTTCAGCTGGCAAGTTTTGTTTTGCGGCAGCTGTTGAGGATCACTCGACGTACAGGCAGCCCAGTGCAAGCGTTGGTCTCGAGCTTGGTTTTGTATTCAAGACCTGACGCTGCAGAGAAGGCGCGTCAGGACCAGGAGATGGGCAACCCAGCCCTGCGCTGTGCAGCACAGCTGGGCTATCACACCTGGGAGCACCAAGCCACATCACAGAAAGCACGGCTGTCCGATGCTGCCCGGGATGTGGCTTCTCGCACCATTTCTTGTAGCTTAACTGGTGAGGCAGGTCCCGTTTGCCTTCCCTCAGCCCCTGGCTGTGCCAACCTCTGAGGGCACCCGAGTCAAAAGCGGCCCCATCTTCGTGACTCCTTTTTAATGCAGAAGCACTGTGAGAAAAACAGCATGCACCTTGCAATCACACACACAGATGCTCGTCTGGCTTTACAGAGAGCTGGTCCTTGTGTGTTCATGCTGCCTGCCCCCCGCCCTCCCCAGGGGCATTAGGAAGCTGGAAACAGAGAAGCAGTGTTATATAAAGAAGCAAGAGTAAGCTGGGGAAAATAAAGAAGAACCGTGGGGTAGTAAGTGCTGGAGTACTTTAAAAATAGGGTGATAAAAATGATGGTGCTTTTCTGTGAGAGGATCTCTGAGGCTTCTCTGAAGCAGCAGTGTTTCCCAAAATAGCTGTGGTACAGGCAGATGTGACCCTTCCCAATTGCCCCAGCCCAGAGCTCTTGCAGATCTGCTCCGAGCGCCTCGTTCAGCCCCATCCCAGACCCGAGCCCGGTGCTGCGACCCCACAACATGCCCTCTGTTTCCCAATGGGAGTGGGATGGCAGGAAGCCATCCGCTGGAGTGAGATGTGATGAGACTACCGGACTTCCACACCGGACAAAGCACTTCCAATTTCCTTCAGGTGAAGAGGAAAAAGCTACACCCTTCCCTTAGCTCCTGTCGCTCCTCCCCAAGTCACCGTGTGGCAGATGTTGAGGATGCCTGTCTGTCTGCAAGCAGCTCCAAACACAGGGACAGTATCGCTACCTCCATTTCATGGGGGAGGGCCATTTGTCCCAGGCTACGAAGCCTCTTGGCCACAGGTCCAGGGATAGCAAACTGGGAATGTCTGGCTGCCAGGGCTGTCAGGACAAGGGGACCTCATTTCCAGCACATGAAGTCTCCTGCCCGCTGTGAGCATGTCAGGGACAGCTGGGCCCAGCCAGAAACCTCTGATATGGACCCCTCCTCCAGTCTCCATGTCAGGGGGAGGCTGGCAGAGCGACCTCAAAAATGCACACCTCCCTCGCACAAATATCAGGGGGAGGGTGCCAGAGAAGCTGCGGAGACGGATGCCTCCTCCACCAGAAATATCACGGCAAAGGTGTCATCAACCTCAGCTATGGACCACTCCTCAAGCAGAAATATCAGGGTGGGGATGCAGACCACGCTTGCATACAAGTCCTTCCTTTGACAAAGATTTAGGACATTCCTGTCAGATTTGAATTCCTGGTTCATTACTCAGACATATAGGATTTTTGATGCCAGTAGAAAACAAAAAAAAAAATCAAGAAAGCTCTGTTTGGTTAGTTCGATGCAGATGTGGCTGGAGAAGGCAAAACCATCACTATGTGAGGTTTGTACTGCTGGTAACAAAGTTCTCAAAAGGGGTTCACACTTTTGAAGCTGCGGGTCAAACCTCCAACACCAACCTCCCTCGAACAGACCTGGGTAAAAACATGCATATTCACCATTTGGGGAGGAAGAGAAGGGAGCCAGAACTTTGAGAGAAGGATGAAGATACACTGCTGCAGCGGTTGTTGCTGCTGAACATGGTTGGTGAAGGTCATCCTGCTTGGCTCTCACATCTAGATTCAGCAAAGCCTGAGCAAATCAATCTGCTCAGCACAAGGGCAGGCTTTTGTCTGCGGCAACAGGGTCCACGTTGGAAAATGGATTTTGCAGGAGGAAGGTAAATTTTTGGATCTGAGAATACCAGTTTGGGTGAGTCCAATACTTAAAAAATATTCCATATTGTTTAGCATTAAGGTGTTGAGTTTAGGTGTTGCTTTTGACCAGTAAGATATTACTAGAATTGGCCAACTTGATGGTTAACTTCAGGCTGAGCTATCACAGATGAGGGAAGAGTCTGCTCCTCACCTACCACAACACATAACCTGCACAAGGAGTTCTTTAGACAAGGCCATGAGTAGGCTTCAAAGACAGCAGGAATCTGTCCCTTGGTGTGTTTCTGTGACCATTTTGAAAGCCAAGGGATGTTGTACTTCAAACCATATAACTTAACGCATGTCTACAGACAAAGAATTCATTGCGAATGCGTAATTATCAAGGGTTGTGGGGCACAAATGAACACAAAGTTGGGCCAGGGAAGTAGTTCATGAAATAAGAGAAAAAATGAGAGGTTATATCCTGTCATCTCACAGGAGGCATCTCAGACTGGCTAGAAACAATAGTCCTATCAGCCTGAAAGGTTTCAGACTTGTGTCCCAGGAGGTACTCTCCACTCACCTGTGGAAGCTGGGCCCTAGGACATATAGAAGTCCAGTTAGCTGCAACCTAGGAGGTCCATTGGCACATAGAGAAACCACAAGAGGAAGCAAAACTTCATCCTAGTGATTTTGGATATTTTCAGAAGGAGAAGTCCTGCGTCCTCCATCTTTGCTCACCACTACTTATTTATGTCTTTTACATGAAGCAGTCATCAACAGTCACGGGAAATTCCCTACAGTGGTTAGTACTGTGTGACATAATCTGCATGGTGAACTTGGGTCCCCTCACCTCCCATTTCCCATGCTCTGTTCCTGCTGCTTACAACTACCCTGTTCCTGTGCTATAAAGCCAATATTTGGGTATATCATCACAGCTCTTCTGACCCTGGTAGCTGATGGAGAAAAAGAGCTCTTGTTTCCATTACTTGCAGTCATCATGAATACTGGAGAGGAAGACAACTCAATCAATCACAAGTAACATATTTTGGTAAGCACATCATTGAAGCAATCCTTTCAAGACCCGAGTGGTCTGAGTTAAAATACACAACACTCTTGAGAGCTGGATCCATCTCGTCTAGACCTCACACCAGTTACCAGCTGCTTTGCCTCAGCTGCTGAGCAGTAACAGCGCCTTTTGAGCCAGCACGTTCCTCCACCGACCTGCCACGTCCCTCCACTCAGGGAGAGGAGCTGGGGCCCCTCACAACCTAGCTGCCATTGCTCTGGCCTGCAGATCTGAGTCAGTCTTCAGCAATCAAATTTTCAGCCCTTTCACTGACCCCAAACTTTATAAGCTTCTGAAGAGAGACAGATAAATGTGGCTGGTGTGACCTCTTGGTCTTTTACCCTACAGTTTAATGAGGACCCCAAATTCTCCTCTGTTACCCCTGTTTGTACATGTCACCTCTTCTATCAAAATATCCCACAGTGAGCAGAAATAAGAGGTATTTCGTGCACAAGAGCAGTGAAGCAACCAGCTATGAGCAGCTCAGGGCACAGCAGACGCAGTTCCCATGCTCCTTCATGTGCCTCCCCCAGCACTGCAGGCAGGTCAGCCACCAAGGTGGCATCCTGCCCCATCCACCTCCCCACGCTGCTGCACACCCCATCTGCCATAGAAAAGCTGCTGGACATTACCTGACCCTGGCTTTCCAGTCCAGCCCCACACTGAGAGCATTTTTTGACTCTCAAGCTGTACTTCAGGCAGCTCTACTTGGGCTTGTGTACCCCAGCTGCTCCAGGAGATGGTCCCCCAATCCCCAGCAGAAGGTGACAGGGTGATGCCCACTCACCCAGAGGGCTGCTACCAGCCACCTGCACCCAGACCTGCTGCTTTTCTAGCACTGAAACATGCACAGCTGGAATTACTTAGGACAAATGAGTTAAGCTCATGGAAAATCTCACAGGAAAACTAATAGCTCCCCTGTCTGGTAATAAAGGTGAGTAAAACAAGCTTGAACAAAAATCTCAAATACCATTCAATGAATAAGCATATTGAATTAATGGATTCCAGGAAGAAAACCTCTACCCTTGTAACAATCTGCTTCTTGACACGCCTTCAGCTGGCAGTGAAGGATAACAGCTCTTCAGCAGGCTGAAAGAAGAAATTAAAACTTTACTTCAAAAATAATCTCTTTATCAACACCTCTTGTTTTTAGTCTCTTCATTTTTACAGGTAAGACAAATCTTTCATTGTCTAGTGCAAAGGATTCACAACTTTTTTTAGTAGAGACATGTCCCTTTTATAGGCTCGTGCTCAGCTAAATCTGGATATTAGGACTGCTAGTGAGAAAGTCTTCGATGCTCAGTATAAAAGAGGTGAACGATCCCATGTAAGTTTGCTGATCAAATTTAAGGAAGCATTTGGAAAATTAAGTAACAAATCTCTGAAGTACATCTTGCTTTTAAGTGTAGGTTGCAGCTGAGAAATATATCATGTATATTATGGAAGTTAAGTGTAAACCCCCAGATTTCTCAAAATCACAGACTTAAGATAGCTTCTTAGATAGCATAAACTATAAACACAGAATATCAGTGTAGCTCTATGCAATACATTCTAAGTAGTTACAGAGCACGGAAGAATTCCCATGCAGCACTAGAAGATGCGCAGCCTGGTATAACTTGGTTAGCCACTACCCGATATTATGCAAGTAAATGCAAGATGCCTGTCTCAGTAATCAGACTACATAGCCAAGCAATGGCGTGCTGGTCTACCAGCAGGAGGTCACAGTGCAGTGATAGGTTTGTTTGGGGTAAACAAGGTCACTAGAAGGATGACACCTAAGCTCTAGGTTTTTAATTTAAGACCCAGTTACAAGATGCTTCTTGTTCCCCTGCCTGCTGGCAGGATTGCCCTGACCCCACTGAAGTTAACTTACAGTAGCTAAAGATAAGGCCCAGCAACAAATCACACTACATGAATCTGCTTTGGATCCCACATAGATCATTCTGTACAGACAGTTATCCAAGAAAACAACCAAGGATGCCTGCAGATTTGCAGCTACATTTGCTAACACCAGCTGAGCATCAGAATCCCTTGGGCTTTCCCACATCACTTGCTGCAGGAGTCTCCTACAGCCAGGGTCTCCTGTGTTAAGCTGGGGATGAGGCGTCAGTGTCATAAAACAGTAGCACTACTGCTGAGCCAAATGCAAAGACCCCCTGAATATTTAAAGAGAGGTTTCACTGGGTCTGAGACACGTGTCACTGAGCCACTTCCCGCTGCAGATTCACAGCACACCTGGGGACAGACACCCCTGCATCCTGCAGAGATCACATAACCGAGGAAAGGACGGGAGAAGGGAACCAGCCCCTGGCCCTCCTTGCATCCAGAACAGCATCGTCTGCTTTCAGCCAGCCACGAACGCTGCCTGCCCGGCCATGCCCAGAGCTACCTGTGTATATAACTCCCAGGCCACACCAGCCTCCCCAGTGCCTCCCAGGAACCACGTCCCTTTGCCTCCTGCACAAAAGGGTCATTGGATGCAGTGTCAAGCTCGCCTCCAGCTGCACCATGCTGCCCCAAAACCGTCTGTAACTGCAGATGGCAAACCTTTCCTCTCCCCTTCACATTGCTGTTGGAGAAGGCAATGAAGCACAGCGAAAGTTACTGCACTTCAGGGCCAAAGCTCGCACCCTTTCATGTTGCCAATGATTTTCAGACTGATGTGGCATCCAGCATTTCCGTCCCATGACGATGATTTTTCCTGGCTACGGGTTGTCAGGCAGCAAGGGGACCCAGCCCCGAGGCAGTCCCGGAGGGGGACCCTCCGCCCTGCTTAGCCACAGGCTGGCCTGAGGTCAGTCAGTGTTTTCCAGAGACCAGAGATCGCGGGCTTGCCCATTAGGGTGGCCCCTCCGCTTCTGCTTCCTGCTTTGGCAGACATTGCTGGGGGGGTGGTGGGGGGTGTTCCCTGCTACCATGATCTTTTGGAGGGGAGAGTCCCACAGACGAAAGCAGCAGCCCCGGCAGGCAAGATGCCTGCTGAAAGGCACAAACTGGGAGAAGCATCTGCTCTCCAGCACCGTGCCCGCTCAGCCAGGTGCCTCCTTCCAGCAGAAACGTTGGCCCCAAGTCACATCTGCTGCAGGGGGATGCCCCCATGCTGGGCCTGCACAGCCCCCCTGAAAGCTGTGCGGCCACAGAGGCGCTGAGGGTGGGCATCAGCAGCACCATGAAAGCTCACGGTTCACACTCAGCTTTAAGTCTCTGGACCATATTTTTGCATTTTGCTTTAGACCACAGCCATCACATATAAAACAGAAATCATCCCAGGCACGGTAACCAGGCACTGGGACCTGCTGCTTGCCCCACTCCCTGCCCCACAGCAGCTTCCCAGGAAAGGAGAGAGGAGGTACTCTCTGCAGGACCACAATATTTTGATTTTCTGCCTCCAGGGCAGCTGCTTCAGCCCAGATCTCACCCAGATGGGTGCAGAAGATGCTCCATGTTGATGCTATCTAAGCGAGGGACAGCACAGCCCTGGCAGCCTTCCCAGACCCTCTGCGAGGCCCCCCACACCCATCGCTGTCACCCCGGCATCCCCTGGCTGTCCCCCAGCCTTCCCCTGCCGTGGCAGCGCGAACACTTCCCCAGCGTAAGGGGCTCACCACACCTCCACGGCCAGGGATGCAGGTGCCTAGGAAATCAGGGACAGAAATCAGGAAGACAAATGTCCCTTCTCCAAGAAGATACAAGTTCAGAGGCTTTGGGGGGAGGAAGGGAGCCCGTGTCTCCCCGTCCCGAGGCAGGGGCTCAACCCGCTGTACTGAAGGTGCTTGATTGTATTAGTGGCTCTTGGGAGCAAGCCCTGCTCTGGGTAAGGTGCTTTCCCTTGGGCACAACGCGGCCCCCCGAGACGGCCAGCTGTGCTTTCGGGCACGCACCTCACCCCTGCCAGCCCACCCGTGGCAGCACCCCGCTCGGGGAGCAGAGCTTTTGGGGGCACCTGCCCCATCCCTAACGGTGCCTTTCCAAACCTGCAATGGGGACACATCACACATACAACCCCCCCCCCCCGCCCGGCAGCGAGGCCTGGGTACCGCCGTACCCCATCCACCGCTCCCTCAGGGCACGACGCGGGGGCTCAGCTCCCCGGCAGGGGCAGAAGCCCCCACGCCCGGGGCCAGCCGCCCCCCCCCCCCCCCCCCAACCCTCCGCGGGGACTTCTTCTCCCCCGTCGGAGGGGATTTCTCGCTTCCCTTCGGCTCGAGCCCATTTGGGGAGGGGAGGCGCAGCCGGAGTTCCCCCAGCCAGCGGGCTCCCTGCGTAGCCGGGTCCCCGCCTCCGCGCCCTCCCCTTATAGCCGGGCTGCCCCGGGGCTCCGCAGCCAGCGCCGCCCGCCGCCGCCCCGCCAGCCCGCCCGGGACCCGCCGCCGCCGCCGCCGAGTAAGTCCTTCGTGCCGCCTGGCCGTGCTGCGGACCTCGGGCCTTTCCCCTTCCTTCCCCGTAGGGCCGGCGTGTCTCTCCCGCTTCTCCCTCCCGGCTCACTTGTTGCAAGGCTAGCGAGCGCCGAGGCTCCCCCGTTGGGTCCGGGAGAGGGGAGGAAGGAGTAAGTGGAAGGGGCTAAAGGATGGAGTCGCGGGCTAAGCGACAGATTTCAGCCCCCACCTTGTCATTGCCGGCATAGAGAATAAATCGGGCTGCTGCGAGGAGGACGGCAGCTCCAGACACATCCCGGGGCTGGGGACGGACGGTGAGAATGTGTCTGGCAATTGCATTGACAGCTGCGTCCGGTTTCTGTCGCTCATCCCCCAAATTTTAGGGCACGAACACAGGCTGCGAGCAGTGATTCCTGTTGCTGTCCCCCCGACCCCCCCCAACCCCTTCCCCAAAAGCTGGACGTAGGTCTTGGGCACCGAAGCATCCTAAACCCAGACCAGGCACTGGGATCCAGGTTCAGCGTGGCACTTCCCACCCCCTCCTCTTTGTTCGGAAGGAAGCGGTTTTCTCCCAAATCACAGGAAAATAATTGGGTTATGATTCACTCAGCCCAATGGCCCTGGAAAAACACCATTTCAGTGCCTGGATCCTGGATGGTCCCAGGCAGCCCCTGTGCCCTGCACCCTGCCAGGGTCGCTGCACTGACCTGGCACATTTCTGCGTTGCCATGCTCGCCATTTTGTGACTATTTTTTTTCCTAGTCAGGCAAGTCCCACTGCCCCTAGGACCTGCCTTTTCCCAGAGCACTGAAGTGCCTGTCAAAACTCCCTCCTATCCTTGGGCAGCTGCCCCACATCCACTGCAGGCACAAAGTGAAGGCTTCAACCTCAGGGTTAGGATCCTCAGCGTGTTTAAAGTAGGATTTCTTCTTGAGGCTGCTGCAAAGTAAGGAAGAGACTTTCTGTGACTGGAGCATATGGCTGATCTAGAAGCCGTGGTCCCTCACCATCATACCCAAGTTCAGAGCAGAAAACCTGAAGAAACAGTCATTCTCCAAGGCATTCAACCACTTGTCCCCGCCAAGGGACTTTGAGGCTTGCCAGTTCTGATAGACGCGATCGAACAGGAGCAGAGAGCTTTGGAAAACTCAGGTTTGGGTTTGCTTCAGTCACCCTCTCTGTAAAAAGAGGCCTGGAAAGCCAAAGAGTCTGAAAGTGCTGGCAGAGGCGAGCGCTCCAGGAACTCTGGGTCTGGCTCCTGGGGATTTTGTGTATCTTCTCAGTCACTGTTAGCTCTAGCAGTGAACTTTGCAAATTCCGGGCCTGAATGCAGGATTTCGATTCGGGAATAGTAATATGAAAACAAAATCCTAGACAGCAGCAGCTGGTTTCTCTTTCAGCAGCAGCAGCAGTTTAAAATTATACTGCCCAGATTTGAAGTGAGAAGAAAAAGGAGCATATTACACTGCATTTTCTCTGTTCTTTCCCAATAACAATATCTATGTGTAATTTTCTCTTCTCTTTCGCTATTTGAAAAATTCTCACTAACAACAGGAGGCGCTGGTTTACAGACCGTTTTCAGTTGTGCCTTAGTAATTTAGGGAAACCAAATTCTCATTTAAAAATGACCAAGGCACCGAGTAACTCTATCTACGCTGTTCCCCAGACAGTGGTAACACGGTTTAATGGTGGTTTAAAGCATCTCACACCAGGTGACATCCCTGGGGATCCTCTGCCTGGTCTGCCACTGCCATTCCTCTAGGTGCCTTGGGTCCCCCATCACCCCCAGCCCCATGGGGGTGCCTGTCACTGCTAAAGCACATGGATCAAGTCCCCCAGGGAGGCTCTGCTCCTGCCTTGACTTCTTTGCTGGAGACATAGGTTTTGTTTCCCCTCGGCTTTTGACCCCATTAGGAGTAGAGCTTAGCCACCATCAGGGTGCTGTTGGACCACATGGGGTGGTGGGTGTCCCGTAGGGGTCCCCGGACAGGAGCATGGATTTGAGCAGCACAGTAAAATTTCAAGGTGGGGCTGTTGGTGGCCCAGCTCATCTGTGGACTGTGATTTCCCAGGGAGAGCCAAGTGGGAGCCCCCAGCTTCATGGTGTCTCCATTCAGTACCCAATCCAGCTAAAGAGAATGGATAGGAAAAAACCCACCTCCTAGGAGGGCTTCCCAACTTGCAAAGATTGGGGCTGGCACCTCTGTAGACTCTTTGCTTTGATTTATTAGCAGCTTATTTAGGTGTCACTGCAAAGTCTGAGGTACACTAAACTCAGACTGGCTGCACTGCTTTGCCGCTTCAAAAGATGGTTTGACCAGGTGCAATTTTCTCAAGTGGGCAGAGGTGACCCCAGTTCCATGGGAAGCAGGTGGGGGGAGAAAAGGCTGATGCGAATGCAGAGAACAAACTTTGCTAAATAACTCTGAATTTCTGAGAGGCTGTGGGAGTGGGGGGGATTTCCACTAAAACAAGACAAATCCCTGTGACCTAGAATGTCAGCAGGCTGGAGAGGACTGAAAATCCAAACAAATGCTTGTTAATACTGGCAGCAGCTCAGGAAAAAGCAGTCAAGAAAAAGAACAGGAAAAAAATTCAGAATAGGGGTAATTAATAAATCTCTTCCCCTGAGTGCTCTCTGGCACACTATGAGCTGCCCCTTACAAATGAGCTTACTCCTAAGTGTGCAGTGGGAAAGCCATTTCCTTCAAGGAGAAAAAGGAGAAAACAGGAAGCCACCATGCCCAGAGTCTGAGTTGTGTCCTGTGTCGTAGCTCTGCTCCAGGCGTTTCCCTTGCCCTTGCTGCCCACCCTGGAAAAGCTCCAGCCTGGGCGTACACGCCGTGATCGGCACCATGCGGGGAGTTCGCTGGGTCCCTCTCTGGTGTGCCAGCAGCCAACAGCACTGCTGTCCTAATGGTACAGGGCTTCTGTATAGGGTAGCAGAGGATGCTATGCGAGCTGTGCTGCTCTTCTGGTTGGAAACCGTAAGCTGAATATACTACGTCAAAAATAATTGGAGCTAAAGACTCCCCTGGCTCAAACTATAGTGCCACAAAATAATAATGAGGATGGTGATGATGATGATAACAGTAAATTAACAGTAAATTAGTAATAATAGGGACTTAGGATCTATGTCAAGTCTTGACCTTAAATCATTACATTTCCCAAGACTTGAATTTTAGCTCTGTGCCTGGGAAATTATTCAGCATTTCCCAAAGCGTTAACTGCTAAAATAATTAGAAGCCTGCTGGACTTTTAACAAGCTTTGATTTGTGAACACAGGCATACAGGAGCAGCCCATGGCCATCCGAGCCAGAGTCGAGCTCCTGGCATGTCCTGTCTGCCGCAGCGAGCAGGAGCGTGTGCTGGGGAAGGCACAAGGAGCAGTGCTGGCACAGCATCTCCCGCCCGTGGCCTCCAGACGTAACCAGTGCCATCTCTTTTTAGCTGAGTGTTTCTTGTAGAAAGTGGGGTTTTTTTCTATAAGAAAGTTTTTAATAGGAATTTTCTTATAGGTGTTTGTTACAGTAAGTGGTTGGTCATCTAATGATAAGAGAAGAGGTGGAGGGGGAGGTTTTGGTACTACTTGTCATAAGTGTCCGAGGCTGCATTTCAAGGTAGAACTGGGAGCTGGAGTTTAATGGTATTTCCTGCTGCAGATACAAACATATGCAAACCAGCAGTGGCAAACTGATGAATGCTGGGCGAACGTTCAAGCTGGCCAAATGTGAGTAAGCATAGTAGCTATTGCACTGACAGCCTTACTCAGATGTTTAACTCCCTCACTGTTTATTAGCTCAAGATGAAAAAGCACACCCTAACATGCCAATATTGCCAACAGTTCACATGCTGCTGATGTGCAGCCCCTGGACAAAAATGCTGGAGCTGATATTATCTTTCTTCTAATTCTGCTGTGGGACTTCTTTAGGCAGGTCAGGGCATAGGGACGCGCTGCAGATGATGGCTCGGTGCGCTCTGCAGAGGGACCACCGCAGGGGCTCACCCAGGCTGCAGCCCCCGGCAGCACATGCCCAGCTACCTGCTTCGCTCCCGGCACCGCCAGCCCCTGCGCTTGGCCCTTTCAGAGCATTACCAGGACAAAGTTCTGCCAGATGTTAAAAACTAGGCTTTTAACCAGCTTAGTCTTTCCCTTACAGACTCTTCTATGTGTAGTGTCATTTCAATGGTTTTCAAAGATACATGACATTCATCTTAGTGTTGAAGAAGAAGCAAAACCATTTTGAAATCCACCTTTCTGGCTGTCATTCATCAAAACAAAAGACTCTGAAAGTCATCTTTAGCTATAAGAAAGGGAGAGGTACTTTCTTTGTTTAGAAACCAAAAAAAAAAAAGGAACAATAAATGCTTTGTTTGGAATAATAGGAGAGAGAAGAAGGAATCGGCTGAGTCTGTGCTTGAATAAACAGGAAGGAAGGGATTTGGCAGAATGACTCTAAACACAGTGCTGTATTGGGAATGCAGGCTAGGAAAATAGCCCTACAAAAATTAGGAAAGTCCCAAACGCTTATAGAGAATGCCTGTTACCATGATTTTTTTTTTTTTTTTTTTTTTTTGTAACAGAAAAGTAACAAAAAGGAGCTCATTTCCACCGTTTTTAGGATTCTAGTGGGACATCCTGACTAGAGTAGCCAGAGTGAACCGTGGGGGGTTCTCCTCCCTCCCTGCCCAGTAAATGTGCTAGGGGAAGAAGTGCGTGAAGAAGTAGCTTGAGCCATGACTCACGGCCGCTGGGCAGCTCTGGTGCTCGAGCCCCCTTCGCTCGCCCATGCAACCGGCCCCACAGCCCTGGGGGACAAGGGCTCTGCTCAGCAGCAACCCAACACAGCGACCCAACGCAGCGACCCAACACAGCCACCCAACGCCTCTGGCAGCCACCGCCGTCCCGCTCAGCCGTAGAAGCACCTTAGGTTTACCTTTGTGCTTTGTCCCAGGTCACAGACCACCAGTGTAGCTGAGAGCCAGCCAGAATGTGCACACACACACACACACACACACACCTTTCTTTCCTTCCCGAATGAGTTTTCATCTTTATTATGTTTTAGAAGCAAATAGCATTACTAATCCTGAACATGACCTGGCAGCCGAAGCATGGAGAAGGAAATCTTTCAGCCGTGTCAGGCTGTAACTGCTCCACCTGGCTGCTACCACTAAGCTGATGCGTCAGAACTCTCCAAGCTGCCGGGAGCCAGCAGGAGCAATCACAATTAAAACGAAAACCACAGTCTTCCAACCAGTTTGCCCAGAAATAAGTATTACAGTTTGTATCAGCATGATGCGTATCAACAGTATAAATTTAACAAGGGTATTTGAAGATCACGCCATTGTGGCCTTATAACTGAAACCAAATTCTTTCTTTATTTAAAGCCTAATTCCTCTGCCCTTACGCAGTACAAGTAAGCCAAAACTTGCCCAACTTCTTTATACGGAAGTGCACTGGTCTCCCAGAAAGTCACTTAAAAAAAAGTGTTGTTAGAACAAAGATTGGAAACTACAAGTCACTTTATTTACAATAATTACATAGTTATAATCATTATATAAATGAATAGAATTATGCAAATAAATCTATAGCAATATATTAAATGATACATGTACCTAGATAATTCTAAATATAAATTCTAAAAAGATGTTGTTACAATAACAAATTTCTATCGTTAATTATTTGTAGCGCAGGAGTGTTGGTGGTAGAGCAGGACTCTGGCAAGATAATGTCTGTTTAAACAAGGCTAAACCACCCTGATCCTCACGCCTCGTTCCTATTTCCCCCTCAGCCAGGCGAGGATTGCTCTGGACATGCAGCAGCCCTGGTCACTAGCACCAGTTTAATTTAGCAGCCCTGGGAAAATTCCAATCTGGTTAGTGCCTGCTCTCAGAACCTTACCCCCCCCACCCCCCCCATTTCACTAGCATTTCTTTCTGCACAAGCCACGGCCCACATTTCAACATGAACAGATGGGACAACAATTCCTCCCAGGTATTTGAAAACACCCAAGTCACACTGAAGTTTCAACAAGCTGTGCTGAAGTTGCCTTGTCTTGGGACGCCGTAGTCACCCTGGGACCGTTTTGAAAATAAGATTGCGTAGACTGTGAGTGGGTTTGAAGGGTCTGAATGCATCCCTGAGCTTGCGTCTGCCACCGTAGGGATGCAGGCAGCATGTAGAGCATTGAAGCCATGCTTCTGACTGGGATTTTGGGGCCTAAAATGATAAGCCTCGTGATGCTCATATCAGGAGATACTGCTGTGCTTCCCACATTGCCATCCTTTCAACCATGTTTTTCACATCCCTGATGGTTTTGAACTCTCAGCCACCTTCTTTTGGAGCTCTCCTCAATAAAGCTAAGGATTTTATTACTAACTTAAATGGGGACACAGTTAAACCAGCAGGACTTTTGCTCAGCAAAGACTGATGCATACCTGGCTTGGTAGGCTCATCTCATTTTCATGCTGTAATTGCAGGCTCATTGTGCAATAAGTTAAATGGGTGCTTCCACAAACAGATCTACAGCCAAATGAGCAGAGATCAGCAAAATCAGGCCCTGAGGAAGGTGGGAATTAATCCTGATGCCATATAAAAGTATGGGAGTTTGTGGTTGCTTTGAATAGCCACAGGACACTTGTCCCACTCACTCATATCATTCATGTGCAGCATCCATGCTCACGTCCGTACTCCCACAGCGTCCAGTGGGAGAGCCCCGCTCTCCTGTATCCAGACAAGCTCAAGGTCTCCAATCAGGCCATCTGAATCACCCTTAAAATCACTCATCAATTTTCTCTAAGTTATTTATTAGACCAGAGAGCTGCTTCCATCCTCTCAGTTACCTGAGGTGCCGTTGCTCAGGAGCAATCCTGCAGAGCTGTCCTTATACCAGACATGTGTAGCGCTCCCCACACAGGGACAACTCATTCCAGCATTTGGTTTTTTAGTGGGAATACACCTTGCCACATTGTGCAATGGTAGTTTTTATGCAAACTGTTATAATCTGACCAGTTCTTTCTGAAATTTACAGGCTAGAAGGAAAATGATGAAATTGTTACCTTTTTTCCAAAGTGGTCCTATTGGAATACGCAATGGATCAGAGGGTTGCATTGGTGCAAACAGGCAGCTTGAAAACCCTTCGACATCAGTAGCTGAGCAAGGCCCTGCCTGTCCTGAACCTTCTGGAGACGAGATCTGGTCCAGGGACCAGGAGAAGATGAGTGAAAGGCCAGAGGCAGCCTGCAGACCCTCACGTGCATCTTCCATCACGAGCAATGGGAGCTGCACCTCTGCTGGGGACAGCCCTGAAAAGGGGAAGAAAGGAATAAAGGGAATCTTTACAAATGCACTTAAGAAAATGAAAAAGATCAAGCCACCCAGTGGTAAGTGCTCCTCCATCCTCCTTGCACCACCTCATAGGCCATAGTTTCCTCTAGAGGGGCTGCATGAGGTGGAGAATTGTCCCCTTGAGAAACAAGGGCACCGACAGACTGAAGTGACTTGGCCAAGGAGCCTGAGGAAACGTGGGTTGAGGGAGACATGACCTCAAGTCCTAGTCCTTTGGTACCAAGGGCACACTCCTTGAGAAACTGCCAGTTTGCAGGTTTTCTGTCCGAAACGAAACTTATTTCTACCTCTCATGGGGGCACAGAGATCTGTGAGTAGGTGAGAAACCAAAGCTTACCTCTCTGCTCTGTTCCTCCATGAAACTACCACCCTGTGAAATCTCCTCTTCCCCCAGGGACAGCAGTGAGCAGCACGTGTAGGTCTTTCCCGGGGCTGATATATAAACATACAGCTCCTCCAGTCATGGGCACTGTCCCTGCAGGGTGCTTAGAGAGGTAGAAAAATATCTGCTCAGTGAAACCCAGAACTGGAGATGGAAGTGTCCTTTGGCACTTCCAAGGCTCCCTTGCCACCTCAGGTGACACATCTTGTTACCTGATTCATAAACTTAGCAAGCTGTACCTTAAAATAAGTTCATTTTTTAGTCCTACCTTCTTTACTGGGGCCTCTTCCAAAGTCTCACTGTTTTAGTACAAATTATTTCATTTCCAGGCAAGCCTTTACCTGGCTAGTTGGCATCTCTTTCTCCATGTGCCAGATGTTTTCCCTAACTGGTGGTTTTCCTTCTCGGCCTTGAATTTGCTCAGCTAAATGAACTGAGTCTGCTGAAAACAGGCCCTTCGTGCCTTTGTTCTGACTGCCACATTTCCCCATTCCCAATGTCTTGTTTTGAAATAAAGCAACCAGAATTGCAGAAAATATTCCAGATGAGATACCACTGATGCCTGGTACAATATGTTACTATTTTCCTATCTTAGCTGGACATTCCTCACTGGATACATCCTGGGGTCATATCTGACATTTTCACCATCATCTCACAGTAATGATTTACTAATTCTCCAGGCATCTCTCTTCTTCCTCCATCTCAGGCTGATTCACATCCAGCTTGCAGCAGAAAATCCTATTTGTTACTAAGTAACCTTTGTTCTATTGAATTTGTATCTTATACTTTGTGCTATTGAATTTCAGCCCATTTACTATTCAAGTTATCCCGTTGTTCCTGTATCACACACCAAGCCCTCAGTTTCGATAATGTCTCTGAACTTTGTGTAATCAGCAGATGCCATTAGGGCACTCCCGGCTTTTGTGCCACAGTCTCCAAGGAGAATATGAAGTAAGATGAGTTTCATGAATAATGTAAGCTTTCTCCACCCAGGGTTCTCCATACGAAGCTTACACACATAGCAAAACTTATTCTGGGGTATAACTTCTCCAGTTTAACTAATAATTTCCCAGATTGCACCATATCAAGTAGTTCAGATAAAATAGTTCAATTGTATTTATCTTGCCTGCTAAATATGTCCTCCAAAAATATTTCGCAGGTCAGATTGTGCCAACCTATTTCTGGAACACCCATGTGGTATTTCCTCTAGCACATCTTATTTAGCTACATCTTTCCATCTACACTTTTTCTAAAGCCATGCTTCTGACTTGAGGTCATATTAATGTGAAGGGGGATAATAAATAAATAAATAGATAGATAGATAAATAAATAAAACTCCACAAATCTAAATTTAGGGGAAAAAAATACAGGTAGCTCATGAATAGCTGTCCATATGTAACACATTGGTGATGGGTATTTAGATTTCCATTTCCCCACTTAGAGGCAAGCTAGAAATAACCTGATATTTAAATAAACAGAAGAATTTTCTATATGGTGAAGGAGCCTAAGATCTAACACTATAGAACTGTAAACATTTTTTTTAAAAAGTATTCCAGAGCCATCATTTTTTTAAAAAAAACAGAAATTCAAATCTTCACTACTGGGTAAAGAAAGGCTGTTCTTTTTTCACCAGTCAAACAAGTCATGGAACTCCTTGAAGAGCAAAAGCTTTGTGATGCTGCTCAGCATCTGATTGTCCTGGAGAAGACCCTGTCTAGCAAAAGTGAGGAGGGACTGAACATCAGCCAGCAAGACGTTGAGTCCGTCTACGAAGTTCTGAAGCACAAAGTCTTCAGCATCTTGAAAGACTCCGTACTGCTAGCAAAAACAAACCCAGAACTGCTGCAGCAGGCTGTAGAAGTACTGAAAGAGCAGGAGAAAGAAGATCAGAACTACACGTCGGAGAATCCACCTGACCAAAACATGCAGTTTAGACCTAGAAAATGGAAAGACCTTTGGATGGCTACAGTAAAGGAGTCAGTAGAGACTCGAATGAAGGACACAAGCCATACTTCTAGAACTGAGAACCTCTCCACAGTTGGCCAGAACCTCCTGCACATGGGAAAGACAATGAAAGAAGATTTGACAGTGATTGTAAAGTACATTAAACAGCTTTATCCCCCTGAGTTTAATGTGTTCAGCACATATGCAGAACTCTACCACAATTATTTTGCATCCCAGGCGAAGAAAAATGCTGAGTCTCATCTGGAAGACAAGGATATTTACCTTCTCCTCTCATGGGTGCACAACATATATCCAAAGTAAGTGAGACTTTTACACATGTTTACCCCTGGTGATCAGCACAGGTTCACTGACTGCAAAACCAGGCATTTGCTTGATTTATGGATCAGTATCACTGTGATGCAGTCTGGCACCTGGCTAGGTTTTGGTGTCACTGGCATCGTGCTGATGGCCAGGACAGTTGGAAGGGACACACTGAAGGATGCTAGTCTGTAAACCATGGGCTAACCCCACCATTCAGGCTTCTGGGCAACAGATATACACACAGATGTTTAGGGCTTCACTTCTGGCGTAAATTGGACAGGTTCATTGCCCTGATCTCTATTCCAGTTGCAGACCTGAACTAATTCTTGGAAAATTTGGGAATTTCAGCCCTCTGGACCAGACAGCAGCCAATAATAGAACAACCTGAGATACAATTATCCTGGGCATCGAGGGTGTTGCTTAGGTGTTACCCACAGTCTATGCTCTCCTCCCAGTTAGGCAACCAAAGGGTGCATCCCTGTGAGAGGACATCATCAGCCAAGGGTCACCCTTCATCCTCACAAGCCCTGTATGTTATAGAACTGAAAATATTCCTTGTTGTGGCTTATAGTACTGGATGGAGAATTGAGAGCTCTCATTTCTTAGGTGAAAACCAGTAAATACACCAGCAGCGTTTCTTCTGTTCTAAAGCCATTCAACCTTCACCTCCACTTTTTCCTTCTCATGTTTCACTGGCGGAGTATAATGAGTCAGTGTTGACGCTGGAAGTTCTCCAGAGCCAGCGCTGTGCTCTCGGTCAGGATATTCAGGCCTGAACCAGCGTGTGTTTGGAAATCAGTAGCTGCGAGGAGCACGGCTCAGCCACAGCAGCACAGCCTGGTACTGGGGACGGTGTTGGCCACGGCAGCGGCTGCTTTGCAGTGTGTTCCCAGAGGCCACGTCCAGATGTCTGCTGAGGGACCACCGTCTCCATAGCTGGCAGTGAAGGGAGCAGCGAGGAGGAGGAAGAGGAGGAGGAGGAAGGTTGCACAACAGCCTGGCCCCAGGTTCCAGTGTCATATCAGAAACAGCCCATGTGTGGGAAGCACGGCGGTGTACCCATGTGGAGCTGGGTGATGTGCAAACATGGGGCTCAGGCGATGTTCAGGGTTATTCTCTGCAGCTCCAGAAGGAGAGGCTGCTTCCAAATCAGCCCCCCAAAACCAAGTGCTGGCCTGAGCCACCCACAGCTGGCAGATCCCTTCCCTCAAAGCTGCTCAGGAGCACCTGGCTCAGCCAGCATGCGGTGGGGATGTGACAGCAGGATATGAAACCACCCACCCCATTCCCAATTAGCCACAAAATGCCAGCTTTTCATCTGACCACCTCTATAGATGGAGAGAGGTCGCGTCCTGGGGCTAGATGCTTCAGGTCCCCCATCCCCACCAGAGCTCAGTGGCCGGTGCTCAGGAGCTCGGCAGAACATGACTGCATTCCCCAGCATTGCTTGGGCTCCCACCCTCACAGGTCTCACCCCTGACACAGATTCAGCTCCTCCAAGTCCTGCCTGGACTAAGGACAATGTACATTTCCATCTGTTTTTTCACTGATAGCCTCAAAAAGCGTCAGTGATTTTCATCAACAGCTGTCTTGCATTACACTGCCCTTGGAAAATGTGATTGTTTGGCTTTTTCATTCCAGAGATATGAGAAAAGATCGTGTTTTAGCCGAGGAGTTGGAAAAAGTTAAGCTTGGAAGCCTTTTGCCATCAAGTCTGAGCAAAGAGCTTGAAAAGAAATACCTTGACAGTGAAGAGGTGAGAATCTGTTCAGTCCCCCCTCTTCCCTTTACTACTCCCATATGACCCCTCGGAGGAGCTCTGACTTGTCCTGCACACATAACTTCTCACCTGTGAGCCACACACCCTTCCAGAGACAAGCAAAAGCAAGAATGCTATTGTTTCTTTTGGGGGGACAGGTCGGCTTGCTGCTAGATGGGACTTGCAGAGCGAACTTGATAGCCCTGTGAGCCATCAGAAAAGAACTGCTCTGTTCTCACAAACCTTGTGGTAGGAAGGTGGGGAAAAATCCAACAACAAATCTTTATGGGTAATTTTCCGGTTATCTGTTAAATCCCCAGAGGGATTTATGCTCCTTCTCGCGGATGATGGATTCAGAATTACTTCTGGTCTCTGCAGCAGTGCCAGACCTTGGGTGAGCGCAAAGCATACAGGTCTGGTCTTGAAAAATCTGTTTCTTTGATGGAGAATTGCCTGTTCTGCAGAGCATAACAGTTGCTCTGGTTTTTGGATCACACTTGCCTTAATGGAAACAAGAAGCAACTTTTACAGTACTCCCAGATCTTAGGGCTTTTGGCATTTGGGGCTGGAATTCCTGGAAAATGAGAAGACAAGTTCCAGATTTAGCTGTAGCCTGTGATGATTTGCATATGGGAAGCGGTGGGTGTGAGGGCTGCAAGGCGCATGAACAAGGCACCTGGAGACCAGAAATATATGCCAGCCACCGTACAGACCATTTCCAAAGCCTTGCTGCACAGCGTGCACACAAGAGGGGCTGGGGCAGAGAAAACCTGAGAACATTTTGTTTCACTTCCCAATGCTCGTAAGATGTCAGAAGGGCTCATGAAAAGCGATTGCAAAACCAGGCCCAGAGGGTAGCACCGAATGTGACACACAGGCAATGCGTGACTGGGGGAATTTGGGCTCCGGCACGCGTAGCTGCCTGTAACCTTCTTATCCACCGCTCCCCTCCCCTGCCCTCCAGACCACCACTGACGTGGTGAGGTGGCGGGCAGGGACATGGATCTTGGTCTTCATTCCTACCCTGAAATATTCAACTCGTTATTGCATAGGTGGATATTGTGGGGGGGTTGTCCTTGCTGCCGTGAAGTGGTGGGAAAGGCATCTCGTGACAAGGAGCCTTAATTTCTCAGCCAGGGCCAAGGAAAAAGTCTGATGAGCCAGACAAATGGTGGGTGGGCAAGTAAAACCTGCATATGGCAGGAGCCGCTACATCCGCTTTGTGGTAAATGCTGTTGTTCTTCCTTCCCTAAAGGCTACTATCAAAAATTCACTGAGCAAATGTTTAGATAAAGAAATTCAAAGATGGAAAGAAGACAAAGAACCGGAGAAACTAAATGGGCATTTTCAGAGTGAACTACTAGCAATATTTGTTATCCAGGTAATACAGATATATATGAAAAATAAACAATTGCATCCTGCACATATTTAGGCTTTGAGAGCAACTATGGTCAATGCAGGAAAGCAAAACACCAAGTCGCTTGTGTAGGGCAGTAGTAGAGGTAGGTGGTACAGGGGAGCCCATACGCAACGGTCTGGCACGGTCCTGGTCTACCACGTGCTGGAAACAAACTCCTCTATAAGCAAAACAAGCAGGAAAGCTGCCTTGGTTTCTCCCTGTGCAGTCTCTTCTGCACCCCCAGCCAACACCAAGCCACTAGGTGCTGGCTAATGTAGCAGCAGAGAGACCAGAGACAGGTTTAGCCGAGCGAGGAAGCCGCACGGTGCTGTTGCCTTGCTTGCTCCCAGGGAGACTGTCACGGGCAGAGCACTCCAAGTGCTCACACCCTTTCCCCATGCTCAACACTCTCCCTCCTCTGGCTATAGAGGATTAGTAGAGTTTGTTATTAAAAAATAAACCTTGCATGTGTTGAGATTTTTGTCCTTAAATTGTTTTTTTTTTAAAGCAATCATATGACATTCAGCAAAAAAAGCAAAAAAACCCCAGGTGTCATTTTCCCCATTTTCTCAGCTATTTTATAGCCTTTCTTTAACGCTTCTTTCTTCTTTACTTCTGTCCCCATTTGAAGATGGGGTTCAAAATTGGCTTGAACCCACCAAACAAGTATAGCTGCTCTGCACGGTCCCTGGCTCGGTCGCAGCGGGGGATGCAGGAGAGCTGGGTGCAGTTACCGCAGTTAAGGATCTGTAGCCATTCTAACCAGCAAACCTGCCCTTTTTGGAGCAGGCGACATTTAAAGTTGATCTTGTTCGTTTGTTAGAGTATCTACAGCGGCCAGAAGCGAGCCAAGGACATCAGCGCGGCAGTGGGCGAGGAGCTGTCGGATCGCCTGTCGAAGGAGCTGCCTGCCTTCCTGAAAAGGTGCGGTCGGGCAGCGTCGGGCAGCGGGGCTGGCAGGGCCACCCGGGGCACGCACTCATCCGCCTCTCCTCTTCCATCTCCCCTCCAGCTACAAGGATGCTTTTGAAGACTTTAAGGAGAAAAGCAAGAAGCACAGATACTACAAGGCTATACTGATTGCAAATATTAACAATTGCTGGAATTTTAGGTAAGGGTCCAAAAGAAAAGGCTTTGCTCCTTCCTCTGCAGGCAACGGACAATAGTGTGGCAGAGGGGAGGTACTCCAGAGTGGGCAGAGGAAGGTTTGGAGACCTCCGAATTTCCCTCTCTCTCTTTTGAGGACAGATTATTCTGACCTTGCTGATATTTCCCTGCAGAGACTACGCAGAGAAAAACATGGCAGAAGCGGACTACAATAAAGCCAGTATCCTCAGCACTCTCGGCGACATTGAAAACAGCGGCTTTGATGTGCTGCTTCAACAGCTGTTTGCCCAGCTGAAGGTACCCTACCCATGACCCACAACCTCCTGCCCTATGGCTCAGCCTGTGCCAGTGCTGGGCATGTTCTCCTGCCGTGCTATCGGCTGCCCAAATCTCTGATTGAAATGGAGCAAAGTTCAGAAGGGCATCGCTGCCAGGAAACTCAGGCTCACCTCTCCTTGAGCTGCTCCTCGAGCCTGCAGGCAAAATGGGCGCAGCTACATAGGCGTTACTGTGCAGATGAACATAGAATGTGCTGATCACATCTAAGATAACTGCTGCAGGAGGGAGAATCTCAACCTGCAAGAGTTTACACTCCAAACTGTAGGAAGCAATCACAAATGACATGAACTGCGATTACGCAGCTTTTGGCTTCTTCATAAAGGTGGCCTGAAAGGCACTTTTGGCTTCTTTCTTTTTTTTTCTTTTTTTTTTTTTTTATATATAACACAAGCCTTTTAAGTTAAGGAAGTGTGGTGGAGGAGAAGGCGTAGGAGTCAGGAACGTTCAGCCACAATCTCTCCTGCTTTCTCTGTAGGGCCTTTTGGAAGGCATGACAGAGCAGGGGTGCTTTTTTTATTTTCATATTTATTTACTGTGGCCAAGAAAACTTGTGATTGAAAATGTCTCATAATGATTCATGTTTTTCCCTGATGGTTCCATAATTCTCTAATCAGACAAGACGGTATGGACAAAACATTAACAATGTAGAAATAAAAAAGCATCTCCAATATAAGCCTCTCAAGCCCTCAGTCATCTTCATCATGAGAAACCCAGTACAGCCCCCTCTTCCCCTGTCCCCGTAAGTCATCGTCACATGTCCCTGCACAGGACTGCACACCACGCTGTCGCTATGTAGGATACTGTACATATAGAAATGCTAAATATACATGTGCATAGAATTCGTTTTGAGGCAACTAAGCAGATTTCCCTTTTTTCAGCCAATTTATAAGAAGTTTACAGAAAATAAGTGGGACTCCAGCAATGAAATTATGAATGAGATCATTAAAACCACCAGCAAACACATTTCAGACTTCCGGACCCTAAAGGACCCTTTCTACCATGTAAGTCCAAGAGAAATATTGGCGGGATTATGGGATGCCAAGGCTGCATTTTCAGCACTGATACTCTGCGACTCGAGTTGCCTTGACCCGTATTAAGCTGGTGAGCTGGCCTGGCATCGGAGAGCCCTTTCAGGCAGGATTTCCATCAGCATGCAGTTTACTTAGATTAGCCAAATAAATCTCACTCTTCTCCAACAGAAGCAAACTCCTGTAGCTCTGCTGCAGTGTTTGCAGAGAAAACCACCCCTTCTGTAGCGAAAATGCTTTAGGGACTACCAAAAATACGGCTTTATTTATGTACGGGTTTGGTTTAGCAACCCTGAAGCACAGACGCAATTGCATGGTTCTGACTCATGGCTCCTTTGATTGCCCTAAGGACTGGAGGAGATGGATGCAGCTGGGACAAATCCCAGATAACTGAGCCGCAACCACATTTTCAGTAGTGCTGGGGTATATATCAAACATCATTATATAAAAAAATCTTTGATTTCCTGCCTTTGTCTTTTTAGTAGATGAAACAAAATTATGATGTTTTGTGTATTAGAGAGAGGAACAGGAGGAGCAGCATGAATTCCTGTTTCTCTGGAGTACTGTTACTTCTTTAACACACAGAGATCATTTCTATGCTTTAAACTCTTCCCAGAAGGAAACAACAGTTGGAAATTCCCACATTTCATTAGTTTGAGTACAAAGAAATTCTCGGCATCTAGGATGTCCCGTAACCAGTTGTGGGGAGGTTGGCAGCTAGCGCCATTCCCGATGTGTGATCAGCAGCAGGCATTTGGTGGGGCACATCTTAGAGCACCCAAGATGTTTTTGTCCTCCATCCACACACATGGCTTGTTCTGTCCCCAAGCAAAAGACAGATGGATGACCCCCCCTCTCCTTCCCAACAGGCTATCATGGAGAAGATCCACGCCCGTTTGGTTAAAGAGTACATTGTGAGGCTGCTGAAGAGGAAAGTCAGCCTGAAAACTCCAGCACAACAGCAAAACCTGGCCCAACACATCTCCAAGAACGCTGCTGATCTGGAAGCCTTCTGCACCAGCAATGTACGTGAGTGCTCGCTGCGTCCGCAAGAGCACGGGGCATGGGCACACTGAAAAACAGGAAAATACATTTTATGGGGCCTCTTGTTAAACTTTCCAACTCAGCTTAATTTCCTGGAAGGCAGGACCTTAGATAGAAAGAGGTCTCCAAGTGCCTGTGGCAGGAAGGCTCCCCTGCCACCAGCCTGCCCTCCCCCGCATGGAGAGCGATTATTTCATCTTCTGTCCCATGGACAGCAGTTGCCTTTTGAAGATTTATATTAATAGGGTCAGAAGATTTAGCTAAACACTGCACTGCTCTGGTTTCAGTACAGCTTGTGTGGAGTCTGGGTTTTGACTTTTCCCTTTCGCACTTGATTTCCCTTACTCTGCTGCTTTTAGGTCAGGCAGGGGCTGGCATGGGCAGTGCTGGGTCTCTGGGACACAAGAGTTTCCTCCACAAGAGGCATGGCTGAAAGACCCCTCTCTGTCCTCTGAGAACACCTTCCTCCTTTCACGCCTCTAAATTTGCCTGCAAAAAAGCTAAGCCAAGCCCTGTCCTCTACCATCCCACGTACATCTGACTGGAGAAGGAACAAGCCTGAGCATCGCTCGGCGTGGGCAGGAGGTCAGCCAGCCGATGCCTTGGGACATCCAATGACCAGAAAACAGGTCCAGTTGGGGCTTTTACCTGAGTGGGCAGGGAGAGGATTTTGGCAATGCCTGGAGATGCTAAAGGCAGGGTTGTGTGCAGACAGCATGTGGCAGTGCATTACCTTGCCCATCAGACCTCACACACACACCGGGCAGCATAGAAACCCAAGGAAAGGAAAACATGATTGAGGGAGGAGCAGAGAGAGTTTGTTGAAGTGGATGTGGAAACCTCAGTCTTGTGGCAAACCCTACACCACTTGCGTAAGAGGATTAAAAAGCACCACAAAACTAATCCAATTTCTCCAAGGCTGGTCCAGGCTAGAAACATCACTGAAAACAGTGAGGCACCTCAAATCGCTGCCATGTCCTTCTCCATCACCAGGAAACAGCCTCAGGAGCTGGCTTGGCAGCACCCCTGGTGAAACACAGCTCCTGGGCTGGGTGGAGGTTTGCACCTCCACGATGCCCTGCTGACCGCTTTCTCTTCTGGCAGGGCTCTCAAGCAACGTGGCTGAATTCGGCGCTCCCCAAACTGGCTGAAATAATCCGACTTCAGGATTTAGGTGCTATTAAAATTGAAGTTGCAACACTCGCCACGACATACCCAGATATCCGGTAAGAGGTGCTGAAACAGATTTGCAAATACTCGTATGGAATTTTAGCTGAGCCAGGAAACAGGCAGATATGAGTATAGGTGAGGTTCATATAGCCTGAGTCTATAAAAACAGGTGGGGGCTGCCTGCCAGGCTGTGGCAATCCCAGTGCCATCGGACAACAAAATAAGATATTAAAAAAAGCCTATTTATATATTCCAAATTCTGGTCTGGTTTTCTCCTTTGTCTTGGAGATTCCCTACCCTACCCCAAGTGTCCTGGGATGGTGCTGGGTCCCATGTAGGATAGCCAGATGCCAACCTGGCGCCTGCCAGGGACCTCAGTGCCATGGCAGGGTGGGGGCCGTATCCTGGCGCAAGGGACCAGGCACGCGGCGATCTGCAGCAGGAGATAACACCTACCCATTTTTCTTTTTCCACAGCAAAAGGCACCTGGAAGCATTCCTGTACATCAAAGCCAATTTGTCACGCAGTGAACTCAAAAGCGTCCTGGGCTACTTGGCAGACAGCACAGCATCCACGCCACCCGGGGCCCCACTCTTCTCCAACATAAACGTGTCCTAGGCCAAGCCACCCCTTGGCACGCTCCTTGTGCCGGACTGTGGGCTAAGCCCGGGATGGAGACCATCCTCTGGAGTGATGCACAGCGCACGCTGCCGCCTTTTCCTACGGAAAACACTTTGTCCTAACCTGGTGCTCAGCATCTTTACAGGAATCACTGTCCTCCATGCACAGCTGGGAAAAGGGGGCACCCGTGGGTGGAGCAGTGCTTGCAAGGAGCAGGGCTGCTCCTCACAGCAGTCACAGACTCCTTCCAAGGTCTCCTAGGGGCCACCACGTTCTCTGCCTGGACGCTGCCCTGGTGCTCTGACCTCCGTCTACCTCACAGGGTGCCACGAAGGCCACGTCACTGACTCCCCAGCTAGCTCAGGCTGAGCACGTACCTCCTGTGTAGCTTTTTGTCTTCTAAGGAGACAGAGGGAAACGAAAAACGAAGCCAAAATCTAGGGATGTTGGAAAAGTCCCATGTGAGCGTGCTTGCACCCCATCGGCCTTCCTCTGAGCCAGGCAGGGGTGGCTGCATTAGGCTGATGGGAGAGGCACCAGGTTTGGGGTGAGGAGGAGCTGTTGCTCAGCCACGGCAGGATTCCCGCTGTCCCCCTGCGCTGCAGCATCCCCAGATCTGGGGCTTGGAGCGGCCTCGGCTGCGCGCTCTGCCCCGTGCAGCAGCGTTGCCCAGGGGCATCGAGGTTTCCGAACCGGCCCCGGAGAGCCCTGGCTGTGCCCACAGCAGCGGTCCAGCCAGGGCAGCGAGTGCTTCCTTCACCTCTGTGAGGTGGGAGCGCCCGAGCCCCCGGCAGCCACCAGCCGCTCTGCAATGACCCCGTCCAGCGCATCCGCACTGGGGTGGCACCCCGCTAACAGAGCGTTAGGAGCCAGCTGCCTATTGGAATGGATCATGTGGGGTAAGCCCCAGCATCTAGTAAAGCACTTTGGGTGTTGCTTAAGCCTTCCCTATTGAGGCCATGACTTTTCCAGACCCCATTGAAGTCATAGGCTTTGGATGGGTGGTGGAACTGGTCTCAAATGCCATTAAAATGTACTGAGCACCCTGTGTGCGTCACCATTTTCTTGCTCACTCTTTCCCCTCTTGCTGTGAGGTAGATATGATGTGAAAACACAGATGGGTCTGTTGTGAAACTACGTTTTGTTTTTACAGCCCAGTTTTTTGGGAAGCAAAACACTTGCCAGAACAACAATGTGTTTAGTTGAAGACCTCTCCCTTCTGTTTTTCTGTGTTTCAACTTTTGTATCAGGCTGTAGAAAGTCAGTTCGGAAGGGAGACACATAGTGACTGTGCAAACCATGTAATGTATTTATATGCATATGCAGTATACCATTGGTGTATTTTTGCATCCAATTTTTTTTTCTCAGTTAGAGATATTAATTTGCAATGTTTATATTTAAACAGTATTCAAATATGCTAGAAAAGTGACTCATTTATTCTGTCTCTGGCTGTTGTTTACTGTGTTGCCGCATGTAGTCCTATGTACTCCTTCAAAGGGCCAATTCTTCCACTACTCCCAGCCTGCTCCGGTGAATGTCACCCACTGGTTCCAGGAAGGGAGCCTCTTACTGGACTACAGACAAGCTGGAAACGCAGAGGCACCCTCTGTTTGTGCTGTGTGTGGGTCTCATAGCATGGCTTTCCTTGCTCTCTGGAGCAAGGACTGCTGCGTGCACTGTGTTTATGGCATCTGGTATAACAAGGTCCAACACATCAGCCTCTAAGCACTACCGCAGTCTCAGTGTTGAATAATAAAAGATATATATTTGACACACATCTCATCCTTACTGCTCTGGCATCCCCCTTTCTCCATCTCTGTTGTCTCCTCCGGTTCATACAAGTCTTTAGCAGATGCAGCCCACTAGAATTTGGCCCCAGCCAGCCCTGCTGGCCCCCTTTTACCCTCCTAGCAGCTGCTGTTAAACCTGTGGCTTTGCTGCTGTCTGCAGTGAGACAGATACAGGAGTCCCCGGCCAACAGGTTATATGACAAAATTGTATACCGGGAGAAAAGCAGTGCTTTGGTTTCAGGCTGCTGCCTGGCCGTGGGTAGTGCAAACCACCCACTCCTTCCATAAGCACACTCATGCTCACGCAAAACTCATATATACACATAATTTAAAAACTTATTAAACATTATTTAAACACTTATCCCAGCTACAATTTAAGGCCAAACGCCAAAATGACTTCTAGCAGTGCTGAACATTCATGACAACTGTCACCTATTGTACAACATTTTCTTTTCCAATTAGTGAAAGGTCATATTATTGCTATAAATAATTGCATTTTGATTTAGTGATCTGTTAAGGGCCTACAGAAATGCATCACACAAGTGATTACGCTGGTCTTTAAAAAAAAAAAAAAATCCAGCTAAGTAAGTGCTCAAAGGAAAATAGTGAATCTATTTATATATCATAATTAGGATGGGTAGAAGAAAATGGTTTTCATACACATTTCATAAGCCATATGGAACTGCATTGAGCAATTCTCTTCATCTTGCTATAAAAACCCAGCTTTCAGCTCTAATGAGCCCAGGAAACTACTTTATTTATCTTCCTTTATGACTCGACATTTCCAATGGCATTTATTTATATGTGGCATATTACACATAGCCAGGTACTTTCAGGAAGTTGCATGAATGTCTTCTGATAACAGTGTTAGATTAATACTTATAAATAGCAGTCCTATAAACTAACTAAATAAAATTTTCTGAGGTCAGCGTGGCTAGATTTTCTTTATCACGCAACCTCTGCTGATGTTGATGTCTGCCCCTCCTTGGAAGCAGAGCAGATAGCCAAGATGAAAAAAATAAAATCAGCTTTATAAAACAGTTAAGAAAGCTGGTTGCGGTGGCATCGCCAGCTCTCCCAGTGGGTTGTCATCAGTGCCACCAGGACATCAGCCTGCAACAGCCACCGCATTGGACACGGACTGAGCTCACACACACACACTCCTGGCTCCCTACTCATCCATCGCACCAGGCACTTCCATCATTTGGCAGAAGACTTGCAATTTGCAGTGCAAAAGGCACAGGGACGCAAACCACAGCATACCAGTGGGCGGACCGAGGCATTACTCACCTCCCCTGCTCCTGCAGGAGCCATCTGCTGCACCCCAAATCCCCGATGACACCTGGGGAACCTCTGCCCTTGCTGCAGGGGAAGCCAAAACCAGTCAGAGAGCTCCTGGGCTCCTCTCAAGTGTGACGATGGTGTAAAAAAGCAGAAACCTTCTGTTAGAACCTGCTGAGAAACTTTGGGGTTTGCAGACCTGGAAATAAAGCGTTAAGAAACCAGAAGGCCTGCAATTCTTCCTCTTTGAGGCTGGATCTTCTCACCAGGATCCCCTGAGATAGGACAGCACTGGACTAAAGGCCATAGGATTTATTGATGTACTGATTTTAAGAGAGACACACTAGACCAAAGTGCTTTGGTAATTGGGCCTTTCTGAATTCAGCCCACATCTCTGGGCGGACAGTCCTGGCTTCATTGACATGCACAGTGACAGGCACAGGTGACAGTTCCTCACCTACTAATCGATGTAAAGCAGGAAGAGTACATGCAATTACCTAGTCACAAAGGGTGTGGCAGCAATTTGCTGACATCCATTTGCAAATGTTGTATTTTGTTTAGCTGGTATGAACTTTAATAAGAGAAAACCAGGAAACCCCAATCCAGCGGGAAGAGACTGTGAAGCCTGGCAATGCGTGGAGCATCCTGCAGGAAAGGTGCATCTGGAGCGAGTGGGGACAGCAGAACCTCCTTCCCCAGGGGAATTAGAGCACACAGGCTGCGGGTCCTGCATCTCCTGGCACGGTTTCACATGCTGCCTCATCACCTGCCTCTGCTTTGCACAGCTTGGGTCAAAAGCCAGTGCTGGGGACCAAATGGGCAGGAGTCAGCATCGCTGAGCGTTGGGGAGGAAGGTTATTTCGAGAATGGGCCAGAGGCCAGTAAGCTTGGGTGTGACACTAGCAAAATTGTGCTTTGCCAGACTGTAGATTGAACCCCATGAGAGTAATTGCTGCCTTCCTGCATGACTTAAAAGAGGATGTGGCCGTACCACTCACACTGATATCTTTGAAATACAAAACAGCTTTTCTGTAGCCACAATAATAGAGATGGCAGGTAATGTCAGGGGATTTCAATAATTACTCATCAGTGCAGCAACCACAGACTTCCCACTTAGCAAAGGTGCAACTCCACATTGCTGGGGAGGGAGGCAAATCTCACCTCCTGGGGAAAAACCAGAGGAAATGCGGTGGAGCAGACACACACATCAGGCTGTTCAGGTGCACATTACTGGAAGAAGGTTAATTGCATTTTTTTAAAGCAGTATGAAGTCTTTAAGGCTACTGTGATTGTTTGCACCTGCTAGGCACCATTTCTCCTTGCTACCCAGGGCTTTCTCCTCTAGAAATCAGGTTTAAAAAAAAACCCTTTTGAACTGACCAGATTGAAGGCTTCCCTACAAACCCATTTTTCATCTCTTCTCTGGGTCTTAGCCCTCAGAGGTTTTTGGTTGCTTCTTTCACCTCTCCACAAGTCTTAGATGTTTGCCCCAGCTCCCCTCCCAACACTACCCAGTAGTGCCTTTGGACCACATTCTCCTAATCCTCCCACCCTTCATTCAGCAGATGGGACACACCAGAGCAAGTCATGTACCTGCACCCAGAAAGACCATCATTTGAGGATGAGGAATTCATCACTATTTATCTAAGTAGTTTTCATGCAAATAGTGCAGAGCACTTGAGCTGTAATAACTCTCCTAATGGACTAATAACAGAGGAAAACTTATCATTTAGCAGAAAAGCTGAGCTCTCAAAAGTATGCATTAATGTTGGAACGGCTGTGATGGGAAGAGATTAGCTCTGAAAGGGAGGAGATTATAACAAACTCTCGGGTAGAACAATATTGGTCCTGGAGTCTTCAAGAGCTTTTGAGCTCTATCCCAAAGGCTGAAGGCCAGTCCCCAAGTCCCACTGGCAAGAGCAGTGGAGCCTGAGAGCTAAACCAAGCGTAGATTAGAGAAAATATCAGGACAAAGCTAACAATGCTATGTCCTAGTTAACGGAGGGTTGTTTCTGCTCTTTGGTTTCGTTGCAGTCCCCTCTGCCCTACACCAAGGCTACAAGAAGTGGTGACAGCTGACCTGTGGGTCAGGGACTGTCATCTTCCCACTCCTGCACAGCAGACACCTTGTCTTTGGCAAGGTCCCAACCCCAACTTCATGCGTTGTGACACAGCCCCTTCCCAATCTGCATGGGGCTATGCAGACCCAAAAAGGTTGGTTGAAGCTACCCAGTCCCTCTGTTTAACATGTGGGGAGTGCCAGAGGCATTTCCAATGCCTCAGGAGAGGCATTCAACCCAGCAGGATCCTGGCAGCCACCCGCTTGTGATAAGATTGGGCAGACACTCCAGGACCCCACCGGCCTTGAGGTCCCTTGGTCGGCAAGCAGTTGTGAAGCGAACGTCATCTGCAGAGGCCACACTTCATGCAGAGGTGTCCTCGTTGTCCTGCCTGGGCATGGGTGGTTTGCAGTAAGCAGCTCTGAGCAGCCTTGTGTCCCTCCCCGGGATGCTTGGGAAGGGGCACCCCATTCCACCTCCGAGGGATAACAGGGCTTGGGGTAACTCAAGAGAGGCAGGTAGAAGCCACAGACCAATCCTGTCATCTCATGGGGCAGACACTCGTAAGAGTTACTAAAAAAGGGGGGCAAACCAAACCAGGGTAACTCTTACACACGCTGGGTGGGCTAGACCTGATCCTGGAGGAACCTTGGCAGCTTGCGAAGATCTCATAGGTAACACTGTTAATCCTGGAGCTGGCAAAACACAGCACGAGCAGTAATCCAGATAACCCTTGCTGTATATCAGTAAGAGAAACATAGGATGTGCCCTAGAGAAACAAGGCTGCAGAAGTAGACACTGAGAAGGTGGGAGAGCAGCCTTCAAGTACCTGCCATGCCTCTGGCTGTGCTCAAAAGTTTTTTGTTGGTCTTTGTTTAACTGTCCAGCTCAGCATCCCCTTCTGATCCATTAAAATACCACAAAGACTAAAGTATTACTGTGGAATGCATGAACTGCTCAAGCTCCCGTTTTTGTTTGATTTGATTTCTCTACAAAGTCTCTCTTAAGGAGCTCAGATTGCTTTTACTTGGGAAACATTTTGTCAGATCAGCACGTACAGCATGAAATCAATAGCAGCTTTTGAAGAAAGACCAGATTCATCCATCATCTAGAACAATCTCTTAAGCCAGCTTTTCTTGGGTAGAAACCACAGTTAATAAAAGGAAAAGGTTCCACCTTCCTTCCACCTACCTCAAAACCTCACCCTCCATGTCCCCTGTGGGCAATGGGCAAAAGCCCATCTCTCCATGTAACACTATTTCTGTACAAAAAAACTATTTCTGTATAAAATAACACTATTTCTATCCAGATATGATGATGTTCTTTCCAGTGTAAGTTTCTACTATCTCATATGAACAACTCTATACTAGAGGTTTCAGTTTGTTATTCAAAATTATACCGATTGCCCATTTTCATACATTTCAATATAGCTTGACCTGAAAAACAAATTTCTGCTTTCAGTAGTACGTGAGCAATGCTTCCATGTTAATGTGTAAATTATCATTAAGAGAACCAACACATAGCAGATTTCTGCAATCTATTTACCACTCTCTATACACAGAAAAAATTCTTCATAGGGGTGCTTTCAAGACAGAAATGGAGGCAATAAAATCTATAGATTTTTGAGACCTGCTACCTGAAGTTGTAATGGATACTTAGATCATTCCTTAGCCTAAGACTCCTGCATCGCACATGTATACAGCGTCTTCACACAGACGCTACTACCATAACAACTGTTTTTCTTCCACTCTGTATCCAGCCTTTTGCCCAGTTTCAGCCCTTCAAAGAACACTGTTTTCTGGAAATTCAACATTTTTCGCCACAGAAAGTGGCCAAATCAGGGTATTTTGTTTGGCAAACTCAAACCATGAAGTCTGGGACCTGAGAACTAGATGTGCCGATGTGTGAAACTCCCTCTCTCTTCCCACGCTCTGCCACAGCGTGTGCTTAGATGAGTCCCAGTGTGGGTTTTGGTCATTATTCCTTGTGGTAACTTTCACTTCAAGGAAAATATCAGAAAATTAAGGCCATGCAAGTTCACAATGTTGTAGGAGCTTTGACATGTTATGAAAGAAATACAAATAATGTGCAGAGGACTTCTCTGTCTTCTCCAGGTTTGTGAGCCGTCAAGAACCTCAGTGTTTCAGCCATGCAATTCCCACCTAACGTACAAAATAATTTAATAACCAGAAAACACATTACCATCTTACAATCTTACCTCTACTTCCAGTATTCAGGACCGACAAATTGGGAGTCCTGAAATTCTGAATTCTCTGAATTCTGAAGCTTTTGGTAGACAAAGACAAATATATGCAGGGTATGTCCAAAAGGACAAGGGTGGGCATCAGCCCCCAGAGGCTGCTGTAACTGGTCTCGGGAGCCAGTGACAAGCCACATGG
Source organism: Buteo buteo (assembly GCF_964188355.1). NCBI lineage: Eukaryota > Metazoa > Chordata > Aves > Accipitriformes > Accipitridae > Buteo > Buteo buteo. The sequence continues at coordinate 12,208,045 of NC_134176.1, read as the reverse complement.
TTGTTCTGTTGAAGTGTTTCACCTGCCTGTCATCAGGGCAGCCTGTGAGGTTTGGTGAAGGAGGTGTTCCTCTCAAGGACAGGCTGAGAAGTCATCCAGGGGCAGTGTCACCTCTCCCGGCAGCAAAGAGCTGCTTACTGGAAAGCCGCTGCAGGAGGGAAAACCCTGCCTACGTATGTAAGTATGGGAAACGACCACTGCTGTAATCAAGTGGTTGTCTATCGCCTGGATAAGGAGGGAACAGGAAGAGTTCCCAGGAAGAAGGTAATACCTGCCTGGATGTCTTGGGACAATGTCAGAGGTGGATGGTTGTGCTGTGGAAGGGGAGAGTGACCTAGCACCAGCACCAAGAAGGGGGACCCAGAGCTGGTCTCTGAGCAAAGCTTTTTAAATACTTTCTCTGTCAGAGGCTCCTGACAGGCACAAGCCAGAGCGCAGGAGCAGGAGGAGGCAGGGAGCCTTCCTGGTCTAGCATTAGTGCAAACGGCAACAGTGGCACATCTTTCGTGCCTTCATTTGCATCTCTCATGAGCATGTGCAATGGTGTTCTCAGGTGGAAGAACAAATTAGGAACACCTGGCTGTGTTTGTGCTCTTACTTTAACCTGGCTTGGGTGACTGCAGCGTGAGGTGACTGGGCAGCAATGGGCTATCCCGACAGACCATGGCATTCCTCCTCCAAAGACACAGCAAACCCACAGTTAAGGGCTGAAGCGCCATAATGCAGTGCCCCAGCTCCCTCAAATACTCCTAGCCACAGGCATGACGTGTGAGGGCAGCAAAGGCATCTCCTGGGGGCCTGGTGGCTCTCCAGTACACAGCACGAGCTGGGGGCAAGTGCCTGGACGTGGGCAGAGCCACAGGAGGATTGTCACAGCTGCGACTGAAAGCCAGAGAGACGCAGTCTTCAAGGTCAGATGATGACCAGCTTAGGACATTTGGCTTTATATTTGGCAGTGATGCAATTAGCTAGAAGCAAATATTCATTTTCCATTGATCTGTAGGCAGGGCAACCGTCACCAAAGGTAACATGAGCACTGTCAGTGATAGATGATAGGTTGTCAAGGTTCAGACCATCTGACTCCTCTACGTTTCTGTGTGGTCAACAGTTCTTAATGCAGTTTCACTTCTCTTGGGAAAAAAAAAAAGGTGCAGAACGGATTATTTCCCTCCCACTATATAGTACCAAGCGTGCCAAGAAATGGTGTGGTATTTCCACAACCTGAGGCAGAGGTTTCCTTTCCCAGCCAGGATATCCTTGTCAATCTGCAAAGCTTCGGTGCTATCAGCCACAGCTGTGCTGCACACAGAAGCCAGTCTGAGGCCAAAATGCTTTCAGGGGTGAAGTTTCAGGCAGCAGTTTGTGCCAAGTGAAAATTTAGCTAAACAGCAGGAGGGACCTGGAGGAGGGAGTACCCTGCCCTGCCTTCTGCTGCCCCTCAGCTGCAGGAACCACAGCCCTGCAGATATACCTTCACAAGTCTGTAAGTGACCAGTGCCACAAACATCATCTTGTCCTAACCCTGCCTTCAGCCACAGCATCCAGAAAACAGAGGCCCTTCCTGAGCTGCTTGGCCAGAGCTCTTTCCTAGCCTGCTTTTAGCTGCCGTCTGCCCAGATCAAGGAATTTTCTTTATGGCAGAGGAGTGTGTTGCTCAGCATGTGTCTGCTCTCCCGTCATTGTCTGTTCTTCATCCAGCTGCATTCAAGTAATGCCATTAATGAAGGTCATCAAGCATCACTTATCATCTCTTATAGCCAGACCAAAATGTCTAAATGCTGCACATTATGCAGATCGGCTGAGGGGAGGTGGGAGCAGGAAGGAAGGGGAGATGACCACAGAATAAGAGAGTGTTTACACGCATTGCACAATGCTGGAGCCATGGGACAGAGGTGACCCCGACTTACACCAAGCCAGAAACATGCTGAGCTGTGTCTGCTGGCGCCCCGAGGGTGCCGTTCCCAGCGGACATTGATCCTGCCCCAGCAGCTCTGCTGGCCACCAGGCGGGTGCAGCACCAGCTGGTGGAGGGGTGATCAGCCACCTCCCTCCCCACTTAGCCACGACAGACACTGTTATCTCACTTACCGCTGACAACAACCCACCTAAGCCGGGAGGGAAAGGAAACCTAGGGATGAACTGTGTTTGTGCAGCGTGGGGAGCTGGCCCTGGGGAGCTCAAAGTGCATCCTGCCGAGGTCTGGGTCGGAGATTTTGGGCTCGCTGCAAGAAGAAGAAGTGCGCACCAACCTGCCTCCTGAAGCCAGCTGTCAGGGACGCACAGTGTTGGTCTCAGAGGGGACCTGGTAGCTCTGGAAAGCAGATTGGTCTTTCTCACTTATCACATGGAGGAGACAGGTAATTCATTGGTAGTGTGTGAACTTTTGAACTCCTCAATGTGGCTGCTCAGCTGGGAAGAGGAAGAAACCTCTGAGGTCTTAGTCCAGGTAGCAATTGCACCTTTGACTAAAAACTGCTCCTCTGAAGAGCCACCTAGAGAGATTGCTGTGGGCAAACAGAGTACAGAGGTGTGCACGGAGCCCGCGGTGGCTGAGCATCCATCAGGCCAGCACCTGGGCAAGTGCTGTCCTCAGCCTCCCTCCAGCCTCCACCACAGCACCGTGGGCACTGTGTTTACCCTGAAAAGAAGCAAGACAGATGGTAATTTCATCAGCCCAGGAATGCACATGCCCTTTGAGTCGTCGGTCTCATGTTTCCTCTGCTCTCTCACTTTTCTCTCCTGTCCAACACGCGCTTTAGCTTGTAGCATTTTGGGAAAGAGGTTATCATGTGTGAGGCTGGCTTGGTGCCTAACCAAACTTGCTTTTCAAATATAAGTGGAGCGGTCAAGCATCTCCAGCAGCACAGCAGAGTAGGTCACACAGATTTCACTGTGCCCCAGTACAGCTGACACAGCCACAACGTGCATCCACCAGGTCGGCCCACATCGAGCAAAAAATGAGGACATCAGGCATTATTTTTATTGGCTTTCCTCCATGCAGTTGAATTGTGTGTCCTTTGCTTTGGGTTTGTTTGCTTTAATTTATCCCTCATTACAGGAAAGCAGTGGCAAAAGATCTTTGAACAATCTCAAGTCTCATTAAGTTAACAACGGCTGGGAGAAATCAAACAGGCTGTGTAGTTCAGTCAAAAACCTGTAAGTTGAGTTAATATAATAGAGTCCATATTGCTACACTTATACTTAGTTTTAAGCACACAAGAGATTTTGAGTCATGTGTTTCTGCATGGATGTAAGCATGTAGATAAGCTAGACAGGACCGGGCTTAAAAGCCTTTACTACAGCGTGCTCCCTGCTTTACTTACATCTCCAGTACAACCACTTGCCTGCTCCCATTGAAACACACTTCGGTTCACAATGTAAATGGAATCGAGCCAAGCCAAAAAATTCTTAAAGAAGTGGACTGCACTTTTTTCAGGGCAGATGCACAGCAATAACCCCGCAGAAATCACATTGTGCTCAGACTGACTTGAACCACACTGCTGTTTCACTGGGGGAAGAGTTATTTGGCGTTGTTCCTCCTTGGAACAGCCATCTATTTAGATGGCCCATGGGCCCAGGATCACAGCCCAGTGCTGAGTATTTATTCCCTCTGTGCACCAGGGAAAAGAGCTGTGCTGCATTTTACAGACCAGGAGATGAAACACAGATGTGACCTGCCCTTGGACACACGTCATGAGCTTGCAGCAGGACACAGACTTGAGCCCAGGCCCAAAGGTCCCGTGCACCCTTCAGCCACCAGACCAGCTTAGATTTCCAATCAGGCTAAGGCAGCAAGTTTGGAAATGGAGAAAAGTCTCCCGCCATCCTCCCTTCTGACATCTATTATGCAATACTGATGGCACTGCGATGCAAAAGGCACCAGCAAGAAGATGCAAGCTATGGCTCAGAAATTCCCTGTGTTGCATGCTGCTGGGGGCTGGATGTGGCAGGGAGCAAGTTTTTAACTACCCCATGGAAAGGAAGGGACAGAGAAAAGTCACTGTGTCCTTTGGCAAGGAGGACGCATCAGCCAAGCCAGGCTGGGCAACACGTGGAGGGAATAACCCAAACTGCACCTCATGCCCCAGGCAGCTGCCCACCTTCACACCTGCCCAAACTCCTGGGACCCACCTGAAGGAACTCTACAGTTTTGGGGCAATTTTGTTTCTGGGGGCTCCTGGAAATCTGACAATGTAAATCACTTTCCTGGATCCAAAGTTTTCTGCATCTTGCTCTGGAGGGCCTCCCTTGAACCCATGGGTTTTGCACTGCTGTAAGCCAGCGGCAATCAGAGGTCAGCCCCACATGGGGCACACTGGGAGAGGATGTCACATGAATGGCATCCCCAAACATGTGCACTCCCTCCCACTCACAACTGGGTCATTTCTCCATCACAACTAAACCGACTGTTTTTACCATTAAGTAACCCCAGAAAAGCATCTAAGTGTTTTCCTTAGTGGCCATCTATGTGTCTCTTCCACAGACACCCCTCCTGTCTGCCACAATGTGCCCCTCACATATTGATTTTCCAATTTAAAAAAAAAGCGTCTCCCAAGAGGATCTACAGTTGGTGCCCCCTCCCTGTGCTTCCAGCCTTAGTTTCAAATCCTGTTTGCTTGAAACTAAGTGAACAACCTCCAGGGTTATCAGAAGGAAGGAGGAAGGCCATCATCATGGACGTAGTGGACTGTCCCCACGGGCTGTCCTCCAGACCGCCATTGGGACATCCCTGGTGTAAGGCAGCAGCCTCACCAGCATGTCCCAGTCTGCTTCTCTGAGGTTCTTATGAAACAAATCCTAAAACGTTAGGGACAACAAGGAGGGACCCTGTGCCCTGAGACACAAAGCTCAAATGTAATGTGGGGATGGAGAAAGGATGGGTGTGTGATATGCTTGGACAGACACACGTCCTTAGGAAATCTGGCAGATCTCTCTCTTTTTGCAGCAGATTCAAGTGGGAAGGATGCAAAACTGTTGGGCGAGCTTTGGAGAAGCACAAAGCAGCTGTACCCCCTTTGCACTGTGGCCCCATGCCCAGGAAAGGCTCCTCACCAGGGCAGGGACGGGCAGGCTCCCTCCAGCACGGGGGCTGTGTGGCAGCAGTCATGGCCCCTGTGGCAAGGACAGCCCTTGGATGTTTCCAAATAACCTGGAAGACACCCACAGAGCCTGAACCCCTCCCATCGGGTGGCACAGGCACCCAGCAGGAACCTTTGTCACCTTTCTCATGGTGATGCACCAGGGAAGAGCCAGCCCTGCTAGGCAAGGAGAAACGGCACCTCGCAAACCCACTGGTGTTCTTGGAGGGGGTGAGCAAGGGAGCGCAGGGGAGATATGGTTGCTGTAACCTACCTAGGTTTCCAAAAGGCATTTGACAAGCTGTTGCCAAAGGCTCTGAGAGAAAATGGGAAGCAATAGGATGAGTGAGAAGGTCCTCACAGGGATGAGTAACAGAGCAGAGATGGGAAATAAGGAGCAATTTTCATATTGGAGGGGTGTCCTTCCATGCAGGGTTGTGCTGGGGTCTCTGCAGGAACCTGGGCAGGGGTGGACAGGCAGGGGACCCTATCATTTGCGAATGATACCAAATTACTTATGGCAGCAAAAGTGACCTTATGAGGCTGAGCAAGCAGATGTTCAAGTGGCAGAGGAGATCTATGCAAAGGGATGCAAAATCCTTGTTTTACATAGAAAACAGGGGAGGCAAATGTGACCCTGGGCAGACAGTGCTGTGGAAATGCTACCTAATGCAAGGAAGTGAGCAGAAACCTCAAACTGAATGCTAGGAGTTACTAAGAGAGGAAAAAGTGAACAGATCAGGAACAAGAAATTGTGCCATAACACAAACTCATGGGAGCCCTAGCTCAAGGACTGTGCATGGTTTGGGTCCCTCTGTCTCAAAGATATGCCAGCAGAAGTGCAGAAGGTCCAGCAGAAGTGCAGAAGGTCCAGAGCAGAGGTGTGAGGTTAGCAGAGTCATGGCAGAGCTTCTGGGTAAGCAGGACAGGATCCTCCAGGCTGGAAGTGGGACAACTGAGGATGGAAGTCTGCAAAATAACAGAGGACTAGAGAGGGTGGAAAGAGGAAAACCGTCTCATCCTACAGAAGAGGAATCAGATGAAGGTAATAGGTGCAAGACCCAAAACCATAAAACTGAAGCTTTTTTCACGCAGTGTGTAATTAGGCTGCAGCAACTCCTGCTGCAGGATGCTGTGGTTGCTAAAATCTAAGCTATATGAGGAAAGCAGCCAGACAGGGATGGAGAGGGGGCAAGAGGAACAAAATAAGGCTTTTAAATACAGACACTGCTCTGGCTCAGGAAACGTGTAAGCTACAAATTGCTAGTGTCTGGGAGAGTATATGTGGGTGGATCATGCTTCTCTCATCCCTTCTGCTTTCCCTGGGCACCTCTTCTGGCTGCTGTCAGGAACAGACACTGCGCTGGAGAGATGTTTGGCTTGACCCATGCAGCTATTCTGCACCCGCTTCCAGATTCCCCAGCTCTCTGAGGCTTGTGGATTTGTCATTTGGCTCAATACTATCCGAATTTTGTGTTTATTTTAATCATTTTGATATAGTGCCCAGAGGTCCAGGAGAAGCAGTGAGTGCCTCTATGAAAGGTCACCCTCAGAGTCTGCCAAACCTCAGTCACACTCATTTTCAAACTCAAAAGCAGTCTGGGAAGTCAGATTGGTAAATCAGCCTTCTCATAGTTCTTCCCCAAAAATATCTTCTGTGCACTTTCTTCTTGTCACCCAGCAGAAAAACAAAACAAAGCTGATACTATGTTAAATATAGACAATATCTTTACAGGAGACGAACTGCACTTATAAATTCAAGTCAACTTTAGCTCACCAAAAACTCCTAAATCTTTTCACAGTGGAGTTTTGGTTTCATGGAAGCCTAGAGCTCCGCCTCACGTCCTTGTGAGCGGCTAGAACATGTGTTTATGCTCCAGTCATGTCAACAAGAACAAACATCCTGAGCAAGCATCACTTCTTGGTTCAATGCCTTGAGAAAGCAGAGCCTTGTGGGAAATTCCAACCTTGCCACAGGCTCTTAGGAGGCCTCACTTCCCAGGAAGCAATACAAAAAATAGTAGCTCCTGTGTGCCAACAAGCTTCAGACTCCCAGTGGCACAAGGAAATTCCCGTCCTTCCACTCAGCTCTTATCTGATCCCTAGCAGGGACTTTGGCTGTCCCATCTGGTCCCATCCTGGCATTGTTTGTGGTGAAGAAAACAGACTTCTGACTTTAAGGAGATGCAAACCCCTCTAGTCTACTCTTAATTATGTTTTCCCTCTCTTTGGTCCTTCTCTTAGTACAATAGGTCAATGTTTAGAAATTACAGAAGGATAAGAGTGTTCTTCACCCCAGCTTTCTACTCCATCAACCTCCCTGTCACACCATGCTTGGGAAAACAACTCTTCATGCAAAGTTCACAGAGCCTTCACCACGTATTTCTTTTCAGGCAGGTGAGAAGTGATAATCCATTACACATAAGCACCCAGACAAGCTGTAAGTAAGCTTGGCCTGGCCACAGAGCTCACAGGATGATGGCACTGCTGGAAGGGGGTCTGGGGGCCTCCTGTCCACCTTCCCATTCAAAGCAAGGCCATTGCCAAAACTAGCTCAGGTGAGCCCATGGTTTTGCCTAGCAAAGTCTTGAAAACCTCTAAGTGCAGAGTCCACCACCTCTCTGGGCTGCATCACCTCGTAGGGAAGAAGTTTTGCCCTGATGTAGAACTTGAACTTTCCAAACCACAACCTGTGCCCATTTCCCCTTGATGTATCACCTGCTGCTACTGAGAAGAGTTTGACTCTGTCACCATTGTAACCACCCTTCTTGTAGGTTGCTATCAAATTGTCCTTTATCTTCCTCTTTGCCAGGTGTTTTGGGTTTGTGTGGTGGGGTTTTGGTAGCAGGGGAGGGGCTGCAGGGGTGGCTCCTGTGAGAAGCTGCTCGAAGCTTCCCCAGCTCCAAGTCAGACCCACCTCTGGCCAAGACCAAGCCCATCAGCGATGGTGGTAGCGCCTCTGGGAGAACAGATTTAAGAAGGGGAAACCTGCAGTGATGGGAGGAAAGTGGAATGTGAGAGAAACCCCTGTGCAGACAGCAAGGTCAGTGAAGAAGGAGGGGAGAAGGTGTGCCGGAGGAGGGGATGCCCCTGCGGCCCATGGTGAGACGGCAGGCTGTCCCCCCCCCAGCCCATGGAGGGGAGTGGGGGAGCAGATGCCCACCTGCAGTCTGGGGAGGAGCCCACGCCGGAGCAGAGGGATGCCCCCCAAGATGGCCGTGACTCCATGGGAAAGCCTGCACTGGAGCAGTCTGTGCCTGAAGGACTGCAGCCCGTGGAAGGGGACCCACGCTGGAGCAGTTCATGGAGAACTGTCTCCCATGGGAGGGACCCGCACTGGAGCAGGGAAGAGTGTGAGGAGTCCTGCCCCTGAGGAGGAAGAAGCGGCAGAGACAGCATGTGATGAACTTACTGTAACCCCCATTCCCCATCCCCCTGCACCGCTGGAGGGGAGGAGGGAGAGAGAATTGGGAGCGGAGTTGAGCCAGGGAGAACACAGGGGTGGTGGGAAGGTGTTTGAAGATTTGGGGTTTACTTCTCATTATCCTCGTTTTGATTTCATTGGTAGTAAATTAAATTGACTTTGGTTTTTCCCCACGTTGAGTCTGTCTTTTGCCTGTGACCATAAGTGGTGAGTGATCCCTCCCTGTCCTTGTCTCAACCCATGAGCTTTTCTTTATATTTTCTCCTCCTCATCCCACCAGGGCCAGGGGGGAGGAGTGAGCGTGGTGCTTTGTTACCTGCTGGGCTTAAACCACAACACCAGGTTAAGCAAGCCCAGCTTCTGCAACCTCCGTTCATCGGCCCCATGATCTAGGCCCCTCAGCTGGACCTTCTCACTGACGACATGTCCATTGCTGGAGCAATTCTCTCCTGCATGTGTTTTCAGATATGGAGGGCTTTGGTGGAGATCTTTCTAGCTGATAGCTGCGGTTTCCCAAAACTAGTGGCTCTCAGATGACAGGCTGCTGCCCCTGCCTCCAAACACCCTGACGCTGGCTCCCAGCACAGCCCTGGGGGAGATGCTGGAGGTGTCAGCCCAGGCTGAAGGACAGCCTTTGCTGTTGGTGCCTAGTGTCAGCCCCTCCGTGGTGCAGCGGTCCTGCCCTGACTCTGCTGGCAGCCCCGTGGGGAACCTGGCCAGCAGAGGAACTTGTGCCCAGCCCTCACTTACGGCCAGGAGGGAGGTACCCAGCTGCATCCTATCTGAGGTGAAAGGGGAATTTCATCAATGCTGAAACCATAGGAGTCCAGCATTGTGCAAAATACTTGAGGCTAACATAAACAGCTCTGCATTTATGAAAATCAGATGGCGCCTAAGTGAAACCGGAGTGCCGTTCCTTTGGGGCAGCGCTCTGTTATTTCTCCGTGGATGGAGGAGCTGCCCCTCTGGGCAGAGCACAGCTTTTCCAACCAAATGAGGGAAGCCATGCTCTGCCTTCATTGGTAGCTACAGCCTTGCTTTGACGCACTCCTTAAAGCATGCAGAAATATGAGCTTGCATCATGCCTGGCAGCTTTGACTATTTCCAGAGGCTTGGAGTCACACGTGATTTCCCAGAATCGCTGCTTTTCCCGCATCCTTCCACCATTGCCAGCCCATAAATGCAACCCCAGCACTCTGCTGGGATAGGAAAGGGAAAGTCCTAAATATACACCTTAACCCCAGAGGGTTTGGCAGCTCAACCTCTGCTGAAGAGCAGGACACACGCGAGCTAGACACCAGCTTGGGTTTATCCGCACGGCCTTGCAGCAAGACAGGACAGACAAACCCCCTGCACCTTCCTACAGCTGGGACACGCATGACAAAATGTGTCAGGGCATCTAGTGCCACAAATTTAAATGGAAACTGAGGCACGGTGTTGCTGTCTGACAGCTCTTCCCAGGGCCATTTGCTGAGGTCTCCCTGGGCATCCTGCAGCCTTTTCAGCCTGAAGCTCAGCTGCAGAAGTGATTTATCTGGAGTTCACCCACTGAGGTTAGTTCCCATTCCCAAAATAGCCCCGTACTGCCCCAGAGGCTGGCAGCATCGGAGACACCCATGTACGTGAGGCAGCCTGGCTGCCCTCAGCCTCTGGGCTATCCTCGTCCTCAGACCTCTTATACCCCCAGTCAGCTATTTTGAAGAGACTGCCTTTTCCTTCCAGGGCCCCCTGCTCCACTGCTGTCCCCACTTCCAGAGAGGCTCAACCTAGCTGTACCTGTGGGCTGCCCTGCTTCAACCCCAGGGATGCCTCTCGTGAGCCTGAGCCTCCACAGATGCCTTGGGAAGTGCTCCTCACCCCTACACTGAGGATGCAGGACTCAGCGCTCCTTTCCTGATCCCATTCTTCATGGGGTGGGAGAACGGATCCAGCTCTGGGCAGAAGAAGGTAGGCACCAGGCATGGGGAGACCAGAGAGATGCCGATTCTGAAGACAGGAGGAGCTGGAAAAATTAAGTTGGTGGGGGCAGGTTGCAGCAGACACAGATGCAACGGGAGAGACCCAGAGGCAGGTCAGTCTAAGGGGAAGGTGGAATTTAGATGAGCAGGCAGCTCCTCAGGAAATAATACTGAAGGCACAAAGAAATCTCCTAGTGCGGAAGGAGGATGTGCAGTGTGATGGGAATTCAGCTGAATCATAAATTCCTTAATCCCCTGAAGTTTAAGAAGGAATTACAGAAAGAAAACAAGTTATTCAAATTCCAGGGGATTAATGTAAAACTGCAGCACAAGCATCTGGGGAGCAACTGGAAAGCTGAAGCGCAGATGCCTGTACCAAGGGATGGGAATCACCAGGGGAACACAACTGTAAGTGCTCGGAGGTGCATCTGCTCCAGCACCAGCCTTGGCTTAAGCAGCCTCTGTCACCCCCCATCACCGCTGCCCCCTCCCCAGCCCCCAACAGCTGCACTAGCACGGGGTGGGGGGGACACATGCAGTGGGGGCTGCTTACACCAATAACGCTGCCAAAAAATAAATTAAATAAGATAATGCTAACAAACTGTGCATCCTACTGCAGCCTAAATAAACCAGAGGCTTCCAGAGGTGGATTTCATCCACCCAACTTGTCCTAGCACAGCGTGTTTGGAATATCGGACAAAGCCATCTCGCAGCCGTCCACCGAGATGGCCAAGAGGGAGGTGGCTCCCTGGGCAAGGGCAAGCAGTGCTGATCTTAAAAGAGGGAGAGGAATAAGCCCTGGGGTTATTTCCTGGAAAAAATATTGGTAGAATTCAAGAGTTTTAAGCATGAGAAAGATACCAAGACAATGCACCAAGATTGTTTTAATCAAATTTGTTCTGCATAAATTTATTTGCTTTCCCTCCATGGCAGGAGTTTCTCCTCCCTGAGAGCAGAGCAGCTGCAGATGTTGGAATTCTTGACTTTAGCAAGGTTTTTGGTACCGTCTCAAGTACCATTTGTGTAGATAAGCGAGGTAGGGAGTGTGGTTCCTGCCAGTGCCAAGCGCTGCCCCTGACAGTGGCAGCAGGGACGAGGCAGCGGAGCAGGAGCGTTGTCACTGCTGGCCATGGCTTGGCACAGGTCTGGGGAGCACCGTACATCTCTCTGGGCATACAGACCTCGAGCTGGGGGTCTGCTCTAGTAAAGCTTCTGGGAGGCAGACAAAAAAATGGATGGAGATTCATGATCAGAGCAAAACTGCATGGGGTGTTGAGTGTGAATCCACAGGAGTCTGGTCTGAACCAGGTTCATTAAAGATTTCGATGCTGAAATGCAGAGGATGCTCACAAGAGATTCAGAGACTGCAAGCATGGTGGCCACAGGTAGAGGACAGGATCTGATCTTGGAGTTATCTAGGAAAAAAAAATCGATAGGATGCAATTCAACCAGAACAAGAACAGCATATGGCAATGACACACAAGTAAACAACTGTACAAATACAGGGAGGAAATTGCCCGTTCAGTAATCACTCTGCAAAAACCCAAACACTCTGGAGTAATGACAGATTATGAACAAGTTGCATCAACATATTGCTGTGAAAAAGGAAGCCTCTAGCTGGGACTTGCAAAAAGGAGTGACACCTGGACAACACGGAAAGAAACTCCCCTGCTCCAGCTGTCATCGTCGGAGCTCGGCTACTGTATCGTGTCTGCTCTTGGCACTCCAGAGTCCAAAAGACAAGAGAGAGAATGACTGACAGTCCAGAAAAGTGATGTCTGACTAAGCATTGAAGGAACCAACATAGCTTAATTTAGCAAAGACGGCGGGGCTAGACAAGATGTTGGCCCTCAAACAGGTAAAAAATGCTTCTGGAAAGAAATACGATAGGGGGAAAGGAGGGGAAGGGAGGGGAAGGGAAGGGAAGGCAAGGCAAGGGCAAGGCAAAGGCAAGGGCAAGGCAAGGCTGTCTTCAGGGAAGTTCAGCTCCACTCTGGATTTGATACCAAGCCCCGGTCGCGTGATGGCAGCTCTTCCCCAATCACTCTCAGGAAACCACTCACTCAAGGCTTCCTCGTATGTTGTAAATTCACAAGGTTTGCCTGCAGCTCCGTGCTCCTCCAGGGCCCTGGTTTTTGAGCAGGCAATAGGGGAAACAGTGTCAGAGCTCTGCCCCTCGAGCCCCCATCTGCCCCACAGGACATGGTCACTTGGCTCCCGCAGTCATTGTCACCTCTCCTCTCTCCCCACGACAAGTGTCTGATACACAGAGACATTTCCCACTGTTCCCACACAGTAATCCTGGCCCGTGTGGCTATCAGACAGTCTTGGGGAAAACATCTTGGTCGTGACTATTTTTAATTATGATCTTGTAACCTGAGCTCCACCTGCCTGGTCTTGTTTTGTTTAAGAAGGAGCCAGGAAGGAGCTGCTGACAGGGCTGCTTATCGAGGGCCATGTGGGACATAAAACAGAGCAGGAAACTCATTACATCCCCACTGGCCAGGGACAGCCTCTATAAAGAAAGCACCACAGGTTTGGGCTTCGACTTAGCGCACCCTGTTTCTCACAGCGTTTCCCCCTTGCAGCTCAGACTCCTGCTGTGGGACCCCCCCCAGGACTGAAGAACCAGCAGCAAGTGCCGTGCACTGGGCACAGGGCTGAGCCGGGGCCAAGGGCCAGCAGGGACAGCTGCAGCCCCAGGATGAGCAAATTCCACTGTGGCAGGGGAGTTTGGCTGCAGGGCTTTCCCCAGGGCAGGGAAGGAACAGGCTCCAGCTGGGGAGCCTCTGGGATGGGGTGGGATTTGGCCACAGGGCAGGGCCAGGATGGGGACAGACCTGGCACAGGCTTTTGCCGTGGCTCAGGCCCCAGGGAGAACAGATGAGCGAGCTGGGGGGGATTTTCTGGGAGACGTAAATGTAAGCAGGACGGGAGAAGGAAGCACATCCGCGGTGGCCTCTCTGCCATGGCATAGAGCTGCTCCCGGCGCTCAGCCTCACTCTGCATTACCCTGGCGGGAGAGATTGGGGGGGGAGCCTGCCAGCGAGACACTCTGCAGCCCCCCGAGGACCGGGGGACCGAGAAGCCCACCCCAGGGCCCGCACTGGGTGTTTGGGCAGGACGCAGGTATGTATCGGTTTCGCAGTGCTCCAAACAGCCTCTGCAAGTGAGTCCAGCTCCACCGCCCTGTGTTTTTCAGCTGAAAGACGGTGGGACTGGGCTCAAGAATAACAGATACCAGTTAGCAAGGGGGCGAGAGTCGGCACCGGGCACGTGTTTGGAGGGAGAAACCCTCCACGCCTCACACCACCCACCGTGCCCGGTGTCCCCTGCACGCAGGTGACCGCCCGGGCCCCCGCTTACCCCCGGCACCCAAGGGCAGGGAGGAAAGCGGCCGCAGGTCACCGCAGGACCCCCAGCGTCCCCCCCGCGGTGACGGGCATCCCTCCCACGCCGCCCCCCGCAGCACCGCCGGGCCCACGCGTGGCCCGTGCCCCGCCGCAGAGCGCGGCGCCGGGTGTTCCCGCAGGTTTTACCCCCATCTAGTGGCGGGTCCCAACTTCACACGGGCGCTTCGCCGGCAAGGAAAGGGTAGCCGAGGACCGGGGGGGGGGCGGCAGCTTGGCTTCAGGCTGGGGCAGTCTGACCTCCTCGCTTTTGGGGGGGCGAGGTGACTACACGCAGGGCTGTGTCTGGGGTCCGCCCTGAGAGCAACCCCTCTGCCAGGAGACCTGCTGGCGCAGGGTTAAGGGGTAGAAACAGACCTTATTAGCAGCTGAAATTAATTACAGGGGAGGGGAGGTTGCAGCACCCCCCAGCCCAGGGTCACACCTTGGCAGAGGGAGGTCTCTGTCTTTGCAATTCCCTTCATGCTGCTGCTCCAAAGGAGACCCGGCAGAGCCCATCACCCGTGTGTCCTGGCAGCCAGCCCGGGGCTACATCCCAGGCACCTGGACAACCTGCAAAAGACGGTTCATCACGAAAGGGTCATGAACCATGGTTACAATAAGGCCCCTGAGGCCATCGCCTTGTGGGTTACTGGCTGAGTCGGCCCCGCTCCGCATCACCGACGCACGCTCAGGGGGTCCGAACTGTCAGGGAGGTCCGGAGATGTCCAGCTACCCCAGCAGCCTCAGTCATCTCTGAAGACAGGCAGGTTGCAGCACGGAGGGGAAGGAAGAAGCTGCAGACAGCTGCTGCCGTTGTGGCTGCGTTCTGCCCGTTGCAGCACGTGCTTTAGCCATCACCGCTGCCTCGCACCCGGGGCAGGCAGCAGGCCCCAGTCTCCCCAGCTCCACTGACAGACCAGCTCCAAACCAGCCCCCGGCTGCCCCATCCCAACAGCTCTGCCTGGAGCCGCAGTGGGGAGACCCACGGGTGCGAGGAGCAGCTGAGTCCTGGGGGGATGAGGGTGCCCTTGGTGGTCACAGCCCAGAGCTGCACGGGCAGACGGGTGCTGCCACCCACACCGGGCCACTCCTGGTACGTCGTCACCCATGCGGCGAGGGCAAGGCCAGTGACGTGTGTGGCAGGATTGCAAAATGCAGTCTTGTGCAATGCCAGAGCTTTCTCCACGCTCATCTTTACATGGGTGCTTCACACCAGGCAGAGGCAACCATTAGCCTGTGCACAGAAGTACCCCCCCCCCTTCCCCAGAGCTTTTAATAAAGAGCTCATGTTTAGCATCTACCCCAGCTCCTTCCTGGGCTGCAACACCTCAGTGTGGGCTCATCCTTCCCCTTGCCAGACCCAGCTCTCCCTCCCAAGTTTGGCTCATGCTGGGTGAGACCCCAGCAGATATAAGCAAAGTGAGCCATGGACCACATGGCAGCATCAGCAGGAGCCGGAGCTAGTGTCTGGGAATGAAGATTCAGATCTTTCTCAGCACTGGGCAGTCTGGAGGGGAATAAAATGACATCATTCAGCATAGCACAAGCCTGTTCTGTTAGGCACAAAAGATCAGTGTGGAGAAGTTCGAAGGGTATAATCCAGTGAAGGAAAAAAAAATCTGATACTCATCTGTGAACCAAGATTTGCTTTACATTTTTTCCAAAACCCTGCAAGGATGTATGATATAACAAACTGCTCCAGACAATCTGCTCTTGCAAAAGTCCTTGCAAATACTTTGTCCCAGCCCTAAAACACAGGGGTTTTCCCAGCAGCTGTTTTAAACCCAGCTCATTTATTTTAACTGCTGGCTGACTGGCACCCCTTTCAGAACAGCCCATCTGGGCAATACGCAATCGCCCTGGCACAGGCTGTGTAGCCAGGGTGGGCAGGACAGGCAGCACCACAGCCCCACGTTCTCCGTGATGCTGCGGGCAGCAGCAAGCAAACTGCCAGCGAGGGAACAGCTCCGTCTGGTGTGGGCACGGTGGGCAGTGGGCAAGGGGGCAGCTCAGGGAGGGCAGCTGGAAACAGGATGAAAACCCCAAGCTTTGGGATGGCAATAGCAGACAGGAGAGTTAGCAGGTGTGGAGCTGACAGCTGGAGCTCGGAGGGAGGTAACTACCCTAGAGCCCCTGAGAAGGAAAGAGGAGAGGGAAGCCCATGCAGGACTATTTATTTTGGCTGTTAATTTGCTGTCACAGAAGTGGAGCCGACCCCTAGAGCCAACATGATGGAGGTGGTGGGGAGGAACCCAGGGGTGAGGCCAGGAACCCGTCTTCTGGCACCAATATGGCCTTAGGTCATATTAAGCCAACTAAAACCTTATCTTAAAGCCCTTCACTGCAGCAGGAACCCTGACTGTTGTGGAGAGGGAAGAAAGCAGTTCCTTGGGTCCTAGCTCTGCAGTACGGTCTCTCAACTGCTCCTCTGTGCACTCACAAGCTCCAGCTGGTTTTATAAAGCACAGGACACATCCTGACAATTCTGTTCATCGCCTTCTTACACAATCTTCCCATGAAACTGCTGGTTATTTGGCTGGCAGAAATATCTACATGCTCTGTGCATCCTACTTCACACCAGAATTCCCAAATTTTTGTTTTCCTGCAAGTCTCACACCCCGGTAAGGGGTCACTCCCAGCCCACACAACTGATATGCCATGCAGGCATATACCCCGTAATACCCCATAACAATAATAAAAATAATAAATATAAAAGAGCCACGGCCCTTTCCGTGTCCCAGTGCCACTAGATGGCACCAGGTGTGTACCCTTCGCAGCCCAGGGTGTCCCCAGGGTCACAGGGAAACTGGGGGGACCCAGCCCAGCCCTTGGTGCAGACGCTGGTGCCTCCTCTTCCTTCCCACATGGACCATGGGGTGCTGGGGTAAAGACAGACATTTAAGCCTTAAAATCAAACCCTCAGCGATGCGCTGGAGTGTTTCCTCATGGGGGAATTACCTGTGGTGGCTTTTGTCATGCTGCTGATCCCACGCATGCACCCATGCCCACCCCTGGGTCGGGCATCGCTCCCCAGATGAGTACTGGCAGAGTTCAAGGCTGGAGAGGAAAGCCTCAAAGGTGGGTGCAAGTTATTCTGGTTAATATTGGGATCAATGTACGGGTTTCCCAGCATTGACAGGCTCCTCTTGGGAGGGGGGAGAAAAGGGAATAAACCACAATTTACTACATCATTTTGCAATCAGCAAGTGGCTTGACCTCTCTGAGGTCTCATGGTTTTAGGGATGGATTCTCCTCGTGCACATTTGCTATCCAGCAGAGCTCAGCATGTCCCAAACCCTCAGTATTACCTGTTTTTTCACCATCGAGCCTTCCATTCAGTCACACATCCTTAGCAAAGCCATTAAGTAAACCGAGGAAGCGCAGGTGGCACCTCAGCAAAAGTCAGGTCTTTCCTCAGACCTTGCAGCATAATTAAGGAGCGTTTTCTTTTCCACAATCTTCAGCGTCAAGTACTGAAGGTGACCCTTGGAGACAGGAGCTCAAATGACGGGGTTAGCTGGCGAGGCTCTGCCACACACAGCACTTCAAAGTGGCCAGCCAAACCCCAGCCCCAAGCAGTGTGGAGGACATGGGTGACAAATTGTTGCTCACCACACAACCCATTGGCCCAGTGCAGAGCCAGAGAGGTGACGGATGGTGAGCAGCTCCCAAAAAAGCCAGAGCATCGAACCAGCAGGAGCCACATGTCACTCCTTGCTGCCCATGTTCCTGGGGCTGGCACGTCCGGGTGATGAGTGAGCATGGCAATGGCATGACCCTGGTGCCAAGGGAATCCCTGCGAAACCTCGGGTGCAGAGGGAGTGGGACAGGGTCTTTGTGCAGGGAGCCTCTTGAGTGTTGAGCTCCAAGCGATGCTGTCCTGCTCACGGTGGGAGCCGCTGGACACGAGGGCAAATGAGAGATGCTCAGCACGGCCCCGCGGTGGCCCTGGCAGGCTGATAGCAAAGGTGGTGCTGCTCCTACCCACATCCCGAGGCCATGAGATAATCCTGCAGAAGGATCCTGAGTGTAACCCTGCTTCCCAGCCCTCCGCAGAGTGCAGCACAAATCCCACCCAAGCGCTTTAACCCCAGCCTAGGGTGAAGGCTAGAAAGAAGGAGGCTGGGTCACTTGGCAAGGTCAGGGCACACAGCAAAAGGGGTTAAAATCCCCCCAAATAAGGGAAATCCCTCATCCCCTTCCCCACAGCCTCCCTTCCCCTCCCTGATCACCTCAGAGAGCCCCAGGGAGCGACCCAGCGTCCCCCCTGCTGCCGCCTTCCCTCCCGGGGAGCCACCAGGAGCCTCCCCACACACCATCTGTTCTCCCCAGGCGACTCGCGGGTGGCCGAGGACATCCCTCCCACACCATCTGCCTCCACGCCAGGCGGCCTCTCCCCGTCACCCCTCTATGCCCACCCCAGCCAACGTCCCTGGGCCCTCCGGCTCTGGAAAACCTCATGTGTGCCGCCAGCCCTAAACCACATGGACGAAGTCTTTATTTGCCCTCTCCATGACTGGATGCTACACACAGGGTGCAGAAACTTGCTGCTAAGAAACCTCATGGAAAGCGGTGCTTCTCCGCACACACACAGAACAGAAGGTGCTGCCTGTCCCCGGCCCACCCAGCGAGGAGAGGCACAGCCGCAGCCATGATGGCGCGGGGCTTGTCCTCAGCCAGCTCATCCGCAGGGTCGATGGTGGCAAGCCTGGCATCCCCCACGGCTCCCAGACACTGCATGCAAGCAGAATATACCCTCGTCTGACTGCGAATGTCAAATGGCAGAGGCGTACATAGACATCGACATGGACGTGGCAGGAGCCGTCCGCATGCTGTGGGATTATTTTTAGCCCAACCGTGATCGAAATGTCAGAGGGGTTTTTGTTTATTTTCTCTGGAAGGCTTGTTGCTTGAAATCCCCATCGGCAGAGGCTGACTCTGACCCTGCTGTCGCAGTCGGGTCTGTCATCCTTTCCCGCCCTTGAAAAAACCGTGCAATTAGGCGGGAGGGGAGGGTGACTGGCCCAGCATCCCCAGCAGGGCTGGCACCCTTTGGAGGGCAGGCGTCCACCCAGCCCCACAGACCGACCCGCGTCCACCCGGCCAGGCTGCAGCTCCTCCAGCTCTTCCAGCCTCCCCACATCCCGGGAAAAGTCTCACTGAAGCTGCAATGGACAGCTATAAAGTGCAAGGGACACAGGAGTTGGGCCTTTGAAGCAGACGTGCAGTCAGGAGGGGCAGGCAGGCCACGGGACGCTCTCACTGCCCGTTAATGATGTGAGGAGCGTATCGATGGCAAGGTCTCAGGGTGCCCCAAAAGCCCACAGAGGACTCCCTGCCGATGGAGCAGCCTGTTCTTTCCCGCTTCTCTGCCACTCACCCCACGCTCAGCGCTGTGTCAGGAGCAAAGCTCGTGACAGTAATAAACCTGCCCTGGCTCCTGTCAAGCTCACAGGACCCCGTCCACAGACAAGCTGCCTCTGAGCCAAGACACCCGCGTCCCTGGGGTGACGGCACGGCACCGCAGAGGGTGGCAGCACCCACCCGAGTCTGCGCTTTCCCAGGGCCTGACGCGTCCCCCGCCTTGCACATTGACGGGTTATGCACAAATTTGCCCCTTTTCTTGTTAGGGAAGCAGATCTGAGGGGGAATGGCTGCTCAGAAAAGCACTGGCACGTCTGAGGTAGCAGAGCTTTTTTGCTTGTTTACACGGCCAGAGAGGAGCGGTAATGGCCTATATTAACACAATAGCAAAGGAGGGCCTTGAACCAAATCCAGCTTGGAGGTTGTGACCAGTCCATAGATAACTGGGAAGAAAAGTCAGTGTTTTCCCGGCGGAACTGCCTATTTACATCTGAAAACAGCACAGACCTTGCCTGGAGGCTGGGACAAACAGCTCCTTTCACTGCCTGCTTCCCATGAGGCTTTCCCTCCCTCTCCAAGAGGAAATTTCCAGTAACTGAGGTATAAAAATGAATGCAAGACTCTGCTCTAGAGTCAGCTGTAAAAATCATATGGGAAGAGCTTCCCATCCCACAGCCAGCACCATGGCAGTTTGCCCCCAAAGCAGGTCACAGTCTTCTTGTGTGGGGAGCGAGGGAAGAGGCAGCTCTGTCTGCACCCCTCCTGGTGCAGGTCAGGCTTCGGGGGGTGGATCCAGGTGCCCAAACCTGCAGGCAGCACTAGCACCATGAGCTAGGCAGGATTCCCTAACGGAGGGTCCTGGGTCCCTGGGGAAGGTTGCAATGTCATGTCATCTACTAGGACACCATGTGGTGCAGCAGTCCCTGGTTTCATGTGAGATTGCATGAAAGGAGGGATGGAAACAGAGAAATTTGGTGAGGGGGAACCTTCCTCCTCCTCCACACACCACCATGCCACATCCTGGGAATAACCAGCAGGACTCAGCTAAGCGGCAATCTCTAGCAAATTTTGAAGGAATGTCTTTCTGCCATATACCATTCATCTTCCGCCTGGACTTTGCGTAGAAGATTAGGATTTGGGCCACGTAGTTTTCCTGCAAAAGTGCGGGAATTGCATCTTCCATAGCTGTCAGGCTTCTTTGTGCACCCGGCTGCACGGGTCCCTGAGGCTTTTAAGGAGCTGAGATTGCAGATGCTGCCACATGGGAGTGAGACCTCATGTTTCTCACAGCAGGCCTGAGGGAAAGCAAGATAAAAGCTGGGTAATTAAATAGCACTTGTCAGAACACATGCAAGAGTCAAACAGCAAAAACATCCCTCCTGTGCACAGACTCTTGCATGAAGCTGTATCAACACTTACCTGCTGAAAATCTCTAGTTCCTGGGCTACTCTGGCTAACAATCCATGGGCCCACAGCCGTGGGCAGCACCCCTGCTGCTCCCTGCCCACTCTAGCCAAACCTGCTCACTCCCCTTCTGGGAGGTGTCATGGTTTAACCCCAGCTGGTAACTAAGCACCACACAGCTGCTCGCTCACTCCTCCCCACCCAGTGGGACGGGGGAGAGAATTGGGAAAAAAAAGGTAAAACTCACGGTTTGAGATAAAAACAGTTTAATGGAACAGAAAGGAAGAAACTAATAATGATAATAATAATCATAATAATAAAATGACAATACTAATAAAAGGGTTGGAATATACAAAATAAGTGATGCACAATGCAGTTGCTCACCACTTGCTGACCGATGCCCAGTTAGTTCCTGAGCAGTGATCCCGCCCAGCCAACTCCCCCCAGTTTATATACTGGGCATGACAGTGCATGGTATGGAATACCCCTTTGGCCAGTTTGGGTCAGCTGTCCTGGCTGTGTCCCCTCCCAACTTCTTGTGCCCCTCCAGCCTTCTTGCTAGCTGGCATGAGAAGCTGAAAAATCCTTGACTTAGTATAAATACGACTTAGCAACAACTGAAAACATCAGTGTGTTACCAACATTCTTCTCATACTGAACCCAAAACATAATACTATACCAGCTACTAGCAAGAAAATTAACTCTCTCCCAGCCAAAAGCAGGACAGGAGGTCGTTTCATGCTAACATGAAATAATCAAACATAACACTTTTCCAAAGTGCTCCCACCTCTGCATATAGAAAGGAGAAATATGCAAAACTATTTTGTTCCTGGCTGGAAGAAAGCAGATGATTCCCAATGTACCTGCAGGTCACACCCCCGAGAGTGGCAGCAAAATTGCAGGGCTGGGATGGAAGGAGGAAGGTGACCTTCCTTTAAGCACATCCCATAACTGATTTCACCATTACTGCTACCCCTGAGCTCGGGCGAGGCTACCAACCTGTGCTACACACGTGCTTCCACCGCACTGCAGACTCAGCCAGGTCTCCTGGGATTTGGGAGCCCATTTACCCAGGGGATTTCAGCAAATAGGAGATTAAGTGACTTACAGTGTTTTTAAAACATGTTCCTGAATATCTTTTCTAAGGCGAAGGTGATGCCATGGGTAATTTCTTTAAAGGAGAGTATAAAAGTGGGTGGCTGATAGCCAGTTCATTATATCAGTATATCAGTTCTCATTAGGATGGGAAATCTTGTGTGCTTATTAATTGTTTCTCTAATTGCTTTCTCTCCCTGCTACCAGGGTAACCCACTGTCTGCTTGTGCCTGGAGGCCCAGGTCAGAGCCCTGCGTAACTCATCCCTGATCTGCTAACATGGGGAACTATAAATAAATGGTGACACTGGAGAGCGGAGGAGGAGGTAGAAGGGGACTGTGCTTCTCAACCTGAGATACTCAGGCTAGTCAGCTTATCCAACAGAAGGTGACTGGTGGTAACCTGTAAATACTAACCAAGGGGGACTATTTCTGATAGCCGAGGGCTCTGGCCTGGCAAAGATAAAACAAAATTCTCTGAGCTGGAGCTGGACAAATTTGAACCTGAAAGAAGTTGCAGATTATTTCAATTGAAGGAAACAGCTGCACACTCTCCACTAAGAAGTATTTTGAAACCATGAGGACCTGCTTAGTTTCAAGGTCTGCTGCAGCTTACCACCCCCCCAAAAAAATCCCCAATCTGTGACTGCAAAGGAATCCCTTGGGAAACTGAAAGGAGATTGCAGGTGCTCCAAATGAGCCCTGGCAATTCACGCCAGGGGATTTAAGACCTTACAGTGACAGTCATCCATCTGACTTTTACCCCTCCTCCCTTCTGCCACCGTCTGCTGCTGCCAGCAAGGAGAGGGTATGCTCTCCTCTGGTGCTCACAACACGGCACAGTCACCTGAACAGGACTGAGCCCAGTTTTAATTAATACAGCTCTCATGGAGGGAGCAGCAGTGGGGCTCACATATCCATCCCCTCAGCACCAGGGAAGCAGGAGGACCACAGAGGAGAAAAGCCCTCAGCATGCCCTGCCAGGACACAGCAGCGCTTGCCTGGGAGACCCTGCCCATGCACACATGGTAAGAGCTAGGAGGGAGGGGATGCTGTGGAGAGACCTTGCTGCAGGGACACACAGATAGGAGCGAAGGACGGGGAGGAAAAGCCCTGTCTTCTCCTTTGTCCTTTCTGTAACCTGAATCACACATCTAAGCATTTGGCACCCTGCACTGCCTACAACACAATGCTTCATGATATGGAAATTTGCAAGTGGAGAGAGGGAAAGAACCAGCGTACACCGCAACGAGGACCTCGGGGAGGTGATGCTACAGCCATAGTCGTTCCACCTCCCTGTAAGTAGGAATGCCTACGCCTGTGCAGGTACACGTGTTACACACAAGCACGCTCACACACACACCTACCTTTGCTAACAGCAGAAGCATCCAAAGAGTCCATATTTTCTAGGATTTACTTCTATATCTGCAAAAAGCAAGTTTGGTTCTGTTTCTGATTCCCTGCAATTATCGTGAAATGCCTTCAACAGAGCAGCTCTGTCTTCTCGGCTGAGCGAGTCTTTGATGTCCAGCACTGCACTCAGATGTTCTTTCCTTTCCAAAAGGATACGAGGGCAGGTCAGTGAACAAGTCAAGGAAAAAAGATTGCTTCCTATCACTCAGTTTTGCTGGAACAGACCAAAGATCGGAAGCTGCTGAGCTGCTTTTTGACACCCTTTGGCCACCTAACAAGGAGGCGGCTGTGTCACAAGAGCTGGGTGGGATATGGCTGAGCTCACGGGTCCCAAGCCCAGTGCACACAGCATCCCCGTGAAACTTTGGAAATCTTCACCTCAGGTTTCTCCAAGAAAAAGATCTGTATCTGCCATAATAGGTTTCGGGTAACTCCACATTTGACCATTTGGAAGCATTTTTGATATCTTTTCTCCCCTCAGATGGAACTACTTATTGTTCATCTAGAAGGCTATAGGATTTTTGTTCCACATAGCATTGCTTTGCTGAGCGAGGCCATGCTATCTTAGTCTGATTAACAAACAGGGCAAAGGTATCGAAGCCAAACAGTTTTAAACATACGGGAATCTGCCGAAATCAAGAACAGTGCATCTGCTCACACCAGGATGACCTCCTCTGAGATCTGTATCAAAAGAATATTATTCTAAGTACTTCCTATGCCCACTTCCTATACTATATATATATCTCTCTCTATATATATAGTTATATATATGTATTACTATTTATATGTGTGTGTATAAATATAGTAAGAGAATAAGAATTGCTATGCTGTATCAGATAAGCAGCTTTTTAGCTCAATAGCATCTTCAAAAGTAGTAAATGCTTAAGAAAAGAATATAGAAACCAGATGAAGCATAACATGATCTCTCTTTGTCTTTCTGGTTTTTTGCTTCTGGCAGTCTGCAGTTTAGAGACTTCCTTCACTGGGGGTTATATCATGACTGTCATGTTGAATAGGCACTGAAATAATTATCTACCACAAATTGTCTGCTCCCCATTTGAAGCTATTCACACTTTTGGCCTTCACAGCATCCTGTGACAGAGTGGTCTAAACTGTAATCATGTTAACTTGGAAAAATACAGTCAGTAGCATAAGACATCAGAACAAAAGATAGATGTAGTAAACCACAGACTTTGGAACAAACACAGTTAGCTAACATCTCACCTTCCTAATAAAAGTTGGGTTTCATTTTTGTTAACAGCTTCCTGTGAGAAATGGAAGTGTATATTCTTGCTGAACACACCTAGGATTTTGTGGAAATAGTTATACCTAGAAAAGGATTGGTGAAGCATTAAATCCAAAAGCCAAGTGCTTGGAAGTTATGAAACGCCTGAGTTAAGGATGTTCTTGAAACCTACATTTGGCACACGTGTGCCTGTAAATTGTCTATTCGGGTAGTATTTTTCCACAGCAATCCTGTTTTGTTGACAGTCATTTCATCCATCCTTCACCTTTACAGAAGGACATCTCAACTCCACTGATTAATGTCTGGCAAAGTCATAAACCATGTTAATGAGTATCTGCAAATAGGCAGCACCAAGTGCATTCAGAGGTAAGCATTGTGCCTGGCTCAGCACAGTGCAAAAGGTATTGCAGGACTAATATTGCTGTAGGTCTTCTGGTGGCAAGTAATCATGTAAGAAACTACAGAAGTCAAACCAATAAAAGACCTTACCTTAGATCAGGAAATTCTTTGAGAATGGGCAGAAGGGCTATTTTCATCCCCTCAGCATCAGAAGTTTGAATAAGTTCTAAAATTGCTTTTATAGGATCCTTGAGGGGATCAGCTGCAGGACCCTGGGGAGAGAAGCAAAGGTGTGTTCAGGATAAGGGAAGCAGCATACAACATTAAGAGCTGGACTCGTATCAGACTAGGGATCTCACTGTATGGGTTAGGAGCTTTGCAGGACTGTCTGTGCATGTATAGAAGCCTGTTTTCCCTCCAGGCTAGGAGAAAAGAAACTGGGGTGTAGCCACAGACTGCTTCCAGGGTGGCTGGGCAACTACATTCAGCAGCGCAGAATCCACTCCTGCATTTCCTTTGGCAAAGTGGTCAAATGTACCTCATTTTTCCCTACATCGCCTGCCCTCTCAAGGCCATTTTGCCCTTTTGCTTCCAGACGTAAGCACAGCCCTGTACCTATGTGAAAACAAGCTCTGTTGGCAGGCATGATGGCATTTCTGCTGCCCTCGAGCAAGCCCAGGGACAGAAAACTGACCTTGGGGAAAGGGTGAGGGAACACCATCCCTGGAAGTGTTCAAGGCCAGGTTGGATGGGGCTTTGAGCAACCTGGTCTAGTGGAAGGTGTCCCTGCCCATGGCAGGGGGGGTGGAACTAGATGATCTTTAAGGTCCTTTCCAACCACTAACAGAAAAACAAAAAAAATGGGAAGGAGGGCTGGACACTGTAAAGCATATGACATGGCTGGTACATGCTGCATATGGTCAGCTCCCTCTAAACTGGAGGACACAGAAGAAGAAAGCCTCATCAAGAAGCACACAGCATTTTTAGCAAAGCCTGAGGAAGCAGAATGCAGATGAACTGCCAAGAGAGAGCTTCAGGCCTTGTTCACATTTTTCATCGGTGCAGTAATGCGATTAAATTGCTTCCCTGAATTATTGATGCCATCACGTCAACAGAGACTCTGTGACAAAGCAAACCTGGAGAACAGGCTGCCAAACTGGGGCAGGAGAAGCCCAGGTTCCCCTGATCTCCACGGGGCATTAGAAACAGCAGGCCACATTCTCGGTGCGGCTCACCTCCACATGGAAGTTAAATTTAAAATAATAGTAATATTCGAAGACAGCCTTCTTTCTCTTCCTCTGCACTGCAGACACAGAGCAAGTCTAGCTCTGCACAGCGCACAAGCTGTACTCAGCTCCTAAGGTACCAATACTGTACAGCTTCATACTTGGCAAGCTCACTATTACAAAATGCTAATTAATTTGAAGGTGTCAGATTTAGTTAAGCACTATATAGACAGGCAAGGTCAGAGGCAAATAGCCTGCAATCTGAAAGGACAAAAAAGAGGTGTCTTGTCAGCAGTGCTTAAGTGTCTTTGACATGTACTGCTCTGCGGAGAGAAGCAAGGTATTTCCCAAAGTGTTTTGAGGACGGAGGGGAAGGAAGAGCCTGAAGAGAGGGCAGAGCAGGGCAGGGAGCAGGTGCAGCCTGTGCAGCAACTGCACGATAAATTCAGTCTGCAGCAGAGTACATATTTTGCATGCATAACTGTGTACCTCATTTGACTGAGTATCAGGCTGTCCCCTGCAAATCGCTTACGAGTTTCCTTCCCAAGGTTTTCGGTGCTCCCACATCAAGTAAGAAAGCAAACAGGCTGGGGATTCAAGGGAAACAGTGCCAACTAGATGCAAAATTTTTTCACCCAAGCTGAATGTAGGGGTGTTAGTAGATAATTAGATTTCCTGTATCTCCTTTACACTATAAACCCAGCTTTCCCTGCACATTACATCCAAAGCTGATGCTGAGCACAGCATTACTGGTAAACTTCAGAGTTAAGATTAGATAATCCTCCTGCTATTCCCATGGCTCGATTGCTCAAAGCATTGACTTGTCTGTGATTGATCACTCCAGAGGAGGTGGGCCTTCAGCTAAAAGCACTGGCAGCTTCCAGCTTTCCACCATGAAACTAATGCATTAATTGTAATGAGTCTGAGAGATTTTTAGAGGAGCCTACAGACAACCATTTTGATCTCATTTTATTCTTTGGATAAAGTAAGGATTGCTGACTTGCAGGGCAGCTCGTCTGGGAGAAAATAGATTTCCAGTCCCTAGCACTTAAATTCACAAGTCATGAGAATGACTCAGAATTTATGAAATTATTAAAACCAATAAACCCAGGGGTTTTATCTGCTCTGTCACACCTGAGTCCTGTTACCAGACTGACCTTGCAACTGTTAACGTGATTCTCAGTCCAGCCTCTTACGAAGTGCTATGCATGGGTATTCTCAGCCTGCATTTGCAAAAGAGCTGTGGCAGGGGACATTGCATGGCCCCGATTCTCTGGCTGGAGCAGCCGCAGGCAGGTATGCTGCTGGCATTGCAGTCCTTGCCCTTGGCTAATCAAGGGACCCATGTGACAGCCTGGTGGCATCTGCAGATGCTGTGTGCAGTACTGCCAATTACACAGGATTATGAATTAAGCAGAGAGGCTTTTTTAAGCTTCCGAAGTTGCTTCTGCAAATCAGACCTAGCATTTTACCACAACTTTTCTTCAAAGGTGTGGCTCTGCTTTTACACCCAAGCTATCCCTTCTGCAATGCATCTTTACCTCCTAATGGTGTGAGGTGTTTACCCCTGCAGGAAGACTCGCTGCCCCCTGTAACCGTCACCAACCACAACAGCATCAGCATGTTTCCGCCCTTGAGGAAAGACTGCAGCACAGGGTAATGGCTCATGCAGCCATCAGTCAAGCTCTGAGGGGCTGGGAAGGGCCTGCAGGGAGGGAGGAGGCTGGATGGAGGGGTAACAATGAATACCCCATGTCCAGGGAGGAGTAGCCATACAGGGAAATCCACGGAGAAGGTGAAGATGTGGAGCAGCTGATTTAGTTCATCACTCCAGAGGCTCAAGGGGAACACAGCTCTTCCTCATCTGCACCCCCATGCCATGTACCAAAGTCTTGCCTGGGGGAGCTGACAGCTTTGGAGCTGTCTCACCAGCTCAGAGGAGCACGTCTCATTCTTATTACAGTGGCAGGAGTGCAAAACTTGCCTCCTCTAGTCACACATTTCAAAACTACAAACTAACAGCTTCTGGCAGATCAGAAGGGCCATCAGCACATCTGATTGTCATTTCTGTGAAGCTGGATACCACTGTGGTAAGACGTCTTAAGCTTTTCTGTTGCTTTCAGAGCCTTTTCTTCTGCTGGTACTGTTCTTGATGACGGGGAGCAAAACGGTAACCATATCAAAGACTTACTAAGCACTCTTTAAAGACAGTTTGCAGCATCCTATGATCTTCTTCTATCTTGCTGACAATCATCCTCCTCTGCACAGAAGATGGTTTCCTGGAAGCGGTCAGGAGGGCCTGCACATATTCTGTAATAATGATGGTGTTGACAGCCTTGACCAGAGCCTGTTCCAGAGCAAAGACACCCAGATTAACTTCCCTGTACTGAGCAAGGACCAGATCATACCTATAGGACTCTGACCAGTGTAGACAGAGGATATAGGATGGCTGTCCCATTTCTTTGCTTAAGTATCCCTTTAAAATGCCTGGTCTAACACATGGAGTACCTACCTCCAAGCTGTATGTTGATGACATAAACATTGATGATAAGTGTGGAGACATCCAACCAAAAACAATGGGACCAGTTAGCTGAGCCAGAGGTCACTCACACTTCAGAGCAGCAGTGACATTTGGCTTAGCTCCAAGCTAACAAACACATCACTTGGGGACAGCTTGGACTACAGACAAAGCCAGATCCAGCCTCCCTGAAGCATCCCCACTAGACATGTCCCAGGGCCATACCCTTGGGCACACAGTTGTGACTGGGCACAGAGAAGTCACCTGGGCATCTCTGAGCCATTCACTACCTGCTGAGAAACCCCAGTGCCGAGACCATGCAGTGCCTGAAAGGGGAAGGGAGGGTAAGCCTTTCTAAGGGGAGATGGGCTGCTGCACAGAAACCACATTTTCATTAGCAATTGAAATCAGAGCAGTTTTAGGCTGCAGTCCAAAGGTACAGGAAATCCCCAGCCCTTTCCAAAACAGACAAAGCAAGAGACAGATAGCTCTGGCACAGCACTCCACCACCAAGCTGCTGCTTGCCCCAGCACTAATGTGACATAATGTCCAGTGACAGGCTCTGAACAACAGCAGAATAGCTCCTAATTTTTTCTGTTCCATTACTTTTTTCCACATTTCAAAATGTTAATTAAAATCAGCACTGACAAAGAGCCTGCAGACCTGTTAGGGTAAGAGAAAAGGAGTCCAGTGCTTAGGGGCACATATGCGGCACAGGTAGCGTGCAAAAGAGGGTACCCCAAGCACCAATCTCATTGCCAAAGAGACAGACTCAAGGGTGTTGTGAGACCCTAGACAAATTGTTTAGGCTACTGTAAAGGTGAAAAAACTTAGGTACTCTGTGAGGTTGTTCTTTGCCAAGCCTGGCATATTTAACCGTGCTTGAGAGACTATGTCCTTTGCAGATCTGGACCCTTCACTTCTCCGTGTGTCCACTCTTTGTCAAAGGGATAAATATTCCTTACAACTAAGGCTGAAGCACATTAGAAGCTGAGATTTCCAATACAATGGTATTGGAGCAATGGTAAGATGAGAGATGGCTCGATGCTCCCCCTCTGTATTTGGGAGGTACTTTCTGTTTCCACATTTCTTCACTTCTTGGTTTCCCTGCTGAGATTACAGAAAGGTCCTAGCTGTCACAGTGAAGAAGACAGCCAACTCTGTTGGATAGAGGAACTGGACTGAGACCACTAGATCTTTAAAAGCCATTTTAACAACAGACAAAATTGTACTTTGGATTAATGTTCAAATACTGTGCCATCCAGAGGTTCAAGGACTAGTTGTCCTGATTTCCTGAGTAATACCTTGTTCTTACTTTCTTACTTACTTCTTACCTCATACGTGTCTGTTTTTTTCTTCCCAAATGCCAAAAAACTTTGCTTTAAGGATTCAAGGATGTAGTAAAAACCACTGTCACACTTTTTGAAGTGCTCCTTCAGTGTTCCCTGAGGAAAAGGGACAGAGTCAAAGGGTGCACACGTAGAGACACTGCACAGAAGACAGACACGGATTATTGTGCTTTTGCTCTTTCTGCTCTCGGAAACAGACTCCTCCACAAGCTGCAGCATCCTGTGCCTTCATTTCAAAGAAAAGCAAAACATGAAAGAAAGAAATAATTCAAACTCAGGAAGGATGTATTACATTCTTAAGCCCAAACCTGGAAGACCAACAACTATGAAAAATGGGTGGCAATAGCTCTGATCCAGGGACTATGCAAAATGTGCCCCAGAAGATGAGGAGTGCAGGAAGAGCCAGCCATTCTGCACCCTTCTGCTTTGGCATCCTGCTCCCAGCATGGCTGTTGCCTCTTATTCAACGGGAAAGTATAAGAATCATTTAGCAGGCAGGCAGGGGATAAACTCTGTCTTTCATGATTCAAAGCCTGTGTCAACACATCCAGAGAAGGACTGAAAATCTGAGCCCTAGATCTGCTGTTTCTCCCCAAGGTTGTCCGTGCTCCCTGTCAGAACCACCCGCAGCTCCTGTCTTGACGTGTGGGCCCAAGGGACAGGCTGGCAGTGAGCTCTGGAGACCAAAACTGCACAGTGTGGCCAAAGTTTCTTTTGTTATTTTCCTTTTGCTGCCTTCAGCACGCTTGAGGGAGCCTGTGCAATGAGCCTGAAGATGCTCGGGGGAGCTTCCCAAGGAAACACAGAACACCACACATTATTAGGAGCCTGCAATTGTGCGTTACCTAGACATGAAGTCCAGAATATGAAGGTGGGTGTCTGGGCTAATAGTCTAATATCAGAAAGTATGAAGGGAGGGAAACTTATCCCAAGCAAGGGATCCATTTCTGGTCAGCCTTCTCTACATCGTGACTACCCACCACAGCCTTGGGCTCTGTGAGTTACCACTGCCCCGAGAAGATGCCCAGCTACTGGGGATGAGTAGGTATCAGATGAAGTCCAACCCTTGGGGTCTGGGTGCCCAGGGGCACCATGGGGTGCCCATTTGTAGCACAACAGCAAATACTACAAACAGTGGAACTGGGATCCTAAAAACTGGAAAAGACAAAGCTGTCAATAAACAGCTTCAGACAAGGCAGAGGAGGGTACTGGGCACGAAGATCAGACTATGGTCTCACCCTTTCCAAATCAGGACATGAGAGTGAAGTGCGTGCCTGCCCTACAGTCTGAAAATATTCAGTGTTAACATGGGTCTCCCATACCTTGACTTTAGAAGTGACAGCCTGCAGAAAGTGCCCCGAAATCTCATCTTCCATCCTGTCCAGAAATCCATTTACCTTAACATCCTGACCAGTGCTGGCACTGCAAATGTATGTTAGCTTATGCCAGACAATCCTGTTAAAAAAAAAAAAAAAAAAAGGATATGGAAAGTATTGATCAGATCAAATCAGGCTATTCTCTCAGATCAAAATTCTTCCTATGGTAACAAACACGACTGCCTGGGTAATTGAACGGACCAGGTCCAGGGCTAGCTCAGTGACCCACATATGTGCACCCATCTTTTGGAAGGGTCTCATTAAGATGCTGCCCCAAGGACACAAAAGCTCAATGTACACAAATGCTGTTTGCACCCATCACTAGTGATATTTGATAAGTAAAAATTCTAGTATTTTCAAAAATGAGTACACATGAAGTGGCCTTGACAAATGGAAGCTGGGTGAGCACCCTGTGTGCCTCCAACACCCCACAAATATAAGACAAACAATTATCTTCCATCAGAACATTCTTCAAGTCAGCAAATGCTAGTTAAAATGACCACCAGCTTGAAACCAGACATTTTACTTTCTGGAAAAGCTCAGTGTGTAACTTCATTCTCAGTATCACTGTAAAGCATTACACAAAAGAGCCTCATAAGTATTCAGTCTAGGATCCAGCATCAGCAACAGGCAAATACAACAAATAAAACAGCTACCTAGGCTCAACGCGAGGCTCCGGTGTCAAGTAAGCACTGTCCATATGCTGGATCTGGGCATTTTGCTGACTCCAGAGATCCCCAGATAATTTTACACAGGAAGAAGAGAAGCAACCTTGTTTTCTCCATTGCTGCAAGCGCTTCTGAAATTAGCTCGTAGGTGCAAACAGCCTCCCCCACCCTTCTGTGCTTTATTGCTTCCCTCCTTCCTAGCAACCCCAAGGAAAGCCTGGTATGTTCGACTGGGTTTCACTCAGCAAAGCACTTACTTAAGCTTGGGCTCACCTTGAAGTGCACTAGCACATGCATCTCAATGCAACATTTATGAGGCTTTCCTAATGAAGGAGAATCAGGCCAGCGAAAGGAACCACATCGCAGCACACAGCAGGGTTGGCCAGGATAATGTCCCCACATGCAACATGGCATTGCTGCCTGCCTCCTGCTCAGGGTCGCGGGTGCCAAGAAGAGCAAGATAGTGGACCACAGGCTATGGCCCCTGCACCTGCAGGGCCTGGGAGCCGGCGAGAAGCAGCAGTAGGGTGCTGCCGACACAGCAGTCCTGGCCCTGGCCACAGGCATAGCCCCTACCCGAGTCTCCCTCTCGCTGGGGGAGCCAGGGCAGCTCTGAAGGGGTCTTGCTGACTGCAGCTGGCTCCCTCCGTGCTTAAGGGTTGGTGTGCACGGGGTTGGATGACCAGATCCAGCGGGAGGCAAGGTTGACGCCATAGCAGAGTTAGAAGAAGATCAGAAAGCAGAAAATTCATTTTGCTTCCCATGCCACTAGGGTCTGGTTTCTAACCTGAGAATGCAGCAGTTCTCCAAGATTCGTAAGCCGCTGCAGATCCCTGGGCAGCCATCGAGCTGGAGAAAGCTTCTTACTTCATTTTCATAGCTAAATTAAAACAGGAAGACGTATCTTTAAGCTGGTGTGCTCCATAACGCATCTGACAGCATTAGCCCAGCAGCAAATGGAAGAAATATTCTGTGATTATTTGTCTTTTCAGCACACACAGTTTCACTCCCAAGGTGGGATCTACAGCAGGACAAAGACGGTCTCTGTCCTGCCCAGCTGGCAAGGAAAGAGAGCACAGGAACAGCACAGGGAGAGCCCTCGAGCTGCCTGGGTGCCACTGCTAGGGATCGAGAGGCAGGAGGTTCACTTTCCTATTGCTGTTGCTGCAACACTTGCTTCTGGGAAGCAGCTCGGGCTTTGCTGATAAAGCTGCAGAACAAAGCATGTATGAATAACCCACAAAGTCTATCAACTGCTTCATCACAGGTTCAGTCTCACAAATGGTTCCTGGATAACTCTGTTTTATAGGAATTTCCTTCCTCTCATAATGTGAAGGGCCAAGGATCTTAAATCAAACCTCCTTCTCAAATATTCACCTACAACCAGCAGTACTGGCATTTTCTGCTGCAGGAGGTACACAGGGAGGGAGATGCCCAAAAACAAAAAGCAGATAAAGGGACCCAGAAAAAGTGGTGAGAGGACAGAACATGAGAAGAAGACATTCATCCTCCTCTGAGAAGCAGGACAGAGCAGAGCTCCTCACCCACCAGGGAGCCAGCAGAAAGCACCATGCCTGGGAAGTGCAGCCAGGGTAGGAAGGGCCAAGCCTGGGCACTGGCCACGTGGCTGCCCCTCTTTCTGGTTGTTTTTAAGGTTTGAGCCTCTCCAGAATAAACATCCCCCAAGGCTTTAACTTGTCCAGGCAAGTCCAGGTGCTCCCTCAGCTTTAGTCCAACAGCAAATGCTGAGCACATAAAGAGCAGTGAAGCGCTGTCTCTCCAGTAGCAGCTTGATGGGAAACAGCCATCAAACAAAAAAGGGGCAATGGCAGATCCAGATAAACACAGCATCACCAGTCACTTCATCAGGATTTCGTACTTTTGAGCACTGAGGACATGCCAAGGAGGAAAACAGCATCCCTCCTACCTCTCCAGGAACCTCAAGCACTCCTCCAGGCACACAGCTTCCACCTTCTCACTCAGGCTCTCACTGACATGCCAGGCAGCCTCCGTCTTCTCTGTTAGTATCTGTGGATTTCAAGGCATGAGAGGAGAATGGGCCAAAGTAATTCTTCCCTATGCAGTGAACAGGAATATATCCCATCCCTCACTCCCCTGCAAATCCCTCTGCCATCTAGGCAACGACTTCTGTTCCAGTTTTGAGAGCCCTTGTGGAAATAAAAGTATTTTTTAGGAGCCTGATTTTAATGCCTGATCCTACGCCTTTGCCACTGCTGCTTTCATTGCAGTCAACAGGCTGGAGCCAAGCCCTGCACTCGGGGGAAAGCCTGTCCCTACAGATGTTCTCTGCTAGCAATGTCCAGACTAGCAGCTCAGTTCATGCAAAGACCTGCCATCTGAGGGAGCACCTGCACTTCTGCATGATTCACCCTCACAGATAAATTTGGGTGCAGACACTAAAAAAAAGATTAGGCAGCTGTGTGTGCCCTGCGCCTCTGCCAGGGTCTCCACCAGTGATGCCTGAGGAAGATGGGTGTCTTCTTCCCAGCCACCACTGCTCATGCCTGACACGGCAATGTGTGTTAAACCCCACGGCGCCTGTCTCGCCCCACTGACCCCAGTTGGGTGGCCCAGGTGCCTGCAGGAGGTGGGCTGTGCCAGACAGCTAAAAATCCACCCCATATTGGGCAGGCTTGAGCAGGTGGCAACTTAATGCTGCCCATTAGTTGCTCTGTGGAAACAAAAGCTTGCAAGGGGAGGAGAGCCAGATGGATAAAAGGAGACAGATGGACTCATACGCTGTGCTCTCCCGGTGCTCTGGGAAGCATCAGCCAGAGACAAAGGGTGACTCACATCGTGAATGGCTTTTTCCACTGCTCACAACAGATGTAAAAGTTCACCCAAAGGGACAGGATAAAATATGCCACCCCAAAGAGTCAGGAAACCATGGCTGATGAGTTTCCATGACACCTTGCTCATTTTCTATCTGATCTTTAAGTGTCAGCCTGAGAAAATTGAGGAGGCGGTAATTTCATAAGGCTTGCCTATTTACCCAGGCTTTTCCATCCCCTACCCCAAAGCATTCAAACCTGTCAGTTACATACACAATAGAGCAAAACCACTCGTGCTGAAGCATGGCCAGATGTTGCAGATATGACAACAGCATTCAAACCAGGCTTTGGCCTGGTCCCTGTTAGAAACCTTTGCTCTGTCAGCCAGAAGCAGGAAAAAAAAAAATGCCAGCTCAGTGGCTAAAAGCCACCCTAGCACAGGTACATCACTGAGTACATCACTGTTCCAGCGGGCATATGGCAAGGTGAGGAGGGAGCAGTCCCCTCTGTGAGCTCTGTACTTGGTGCCTGGGTCTGAGTTCGGCCAGAAAAGTCAGTTTTTGCCAGCTAAAGCTGTATCCTCACAAGGAAGGCCAGCTGCTGTTGATCTGCAATGCCTACTACCAGCCTCCAACAGGGTGTGTGAGGTTGTCTGCCATCCCAAATGACTATGGGGCTACTTCCCTTTCTCGTAACCTGAAACAGGACTGCCACTGGGGTGGTGGCACAGGACAAGAAAGATACAGTCACGGCAGCCCACAACCTGCCCCTGATCTCTAGCATCACTTGAGTGTAACTCCACATGTAAACTCCAGGATTTATTTTAAGCCTTCTGTCGGTCTTGATCCAAACACCCTCTGGCCATGCTATGTACTACTCATAAATCAGCAGAGTGTGCTTCTGCAATGCCCTTTGAGCACTCAGCTTTGCTGTGCTCTGAAGTAGTCCCTTGTGCTGCCTAACCCATCAGGGCACCAGTCGCAGCTGTACCCAGCACATAAGCATGGAGCAAGCTGCCTGCATTTGCACTGCCAGATATGGGGACCTACGTGGCTTGGCAACTCTTGCTGCTTTTATAAAAGTGCTCTGCAGAACTCACACAGAGCAGACCAGTTAACATACACCATGACTTTCTAAAAGGTTATACAAAAATCCAAGTGCATATATGAAAATGCAATTGCAGCTTGAATCAGCTAATCTCAGGCTCATCCTTTTTTAGTCAGTTTAGTTTTCTTCATATATGCACAAGAGAAAAACACATTTGGGAGCAAACAGATGCAGTTTAAGTACGGCAGATAACTGGCAAGCTTTTAACACACCAAGCTTAGCCCAAGACATGCAAAACTAGGTCTTGCCAAATACCTATGTACTTGTGTGCAAAAGCAGGACTGCCCCAAAATACAAGAGCTTTTCAGTTCCCCCCCAGTTTACCTGAATGACTGCAGCATCTGCACAAGGGGGTTTCCCAATATCAAAGGCTTCTTTCAGGGCTTTCCCTACTTCCTTCTAAATATTAAAAGAAAAGAAGAAAGAACAGTTGAGATACAATGGCATTCGTAATGAGTTAGGTTTCCCAGCTTCTCATTATGCATTTGGACTGGATGAATTTCTGCCTCCATTTTTTGGCCATCTTGTTTAACCCAAAGCCTGGCTATTTTCCAGCTGACCTAATAACATTGTTCTGTTTTGTTCTACATTGTTTGTTTGAGTTTAAATGATTTGCAGCTTCCTTTCATCCCAGTGTCAGCTTGGGTTATCTACAGTCTTCCCTAGTTAGCTTAGCTCAAATGAAGGCGCCCACAAAGCAAAACAACACTTAGACACAACTCTGTGCAGCCAGCTACTGTAGCTGAGATTTTCCACCCTTCCTCGCTACAACCAGCACCCACATAAACCAGCCAGTGTTAATTAAAAGCATTCCCTCACTTAAGCCAGGGACTTGTGAGTCCAAAGAGGAGTCGGGTTAGTGTTTAGAGCTACTGTCATGGTGAGATGAGCCCCCTGAGGCTGCACGATGGGAAATTTCCCAAGACTTGGCTGGCTGGTGTTGTTTTGA
This sequence comes from Buteo buteo, assembly GCF_964188355.1. Lineage (NCBI taxonomy): Eukaryota > Metazoa > Chordata > Aves > Accipitriformes > Accipitridae > Buteo > Buteo buteo. The sequence continues at coordinate 12,171,348 of NC_134176.1, read as the reverse complement.
ATGGACTGTAAAAACAAAACTAACACTGCAGAGAAAGGGCTCATTGCTTAAAACATGATCTGACCTTTATAGAAGCTTTAAACTCAAAAGCCTGACTCGCTTATTTATTCTTTCATTTCTGCATCCTCCTCCAAGGAAATAAAAAGAATGTAAAGTCTGATCTTCCATTTTTGTCTTTGTTCTTTTCTGGCTGATGAATTAGGAAATTTGTGGCTGTCACTGAAGAATTTAATCAAAAGTATATTCAAAACAACTGCTCTCGCATACTCATTGAAAAATGTTAATCAAAGACAAATAAGCAGTTGTAAACAAACCAAGAAAAATTCCTTTCCTCCGAGTGCCATCACCTGACTGTGAGCAATTGTGTGAACACGATGTGCTGAGATAACACATCCCAGCCGAGCTGCACAAACACTTCTAGCCTGCCCCAGTTGCACAGTAAAATGTGTCAGCTTAAGCCAACATGAAGGTCTTGCTCCCCAGTGGGACAAAGCATGCATTTAGTTAGTAACTGCAAGGCAATAACTTGTTGAGCCACTGTACTTAGTTGCTTTGGATCAGATGATGTGTCTGAATTAGCATGAGCTTGCTTGTTTGTAGTTCTCATGGTGACACCAGCACCTCAGGCACTAAAGCTCCAACATGGAGAGGACCAGAATTTCTGCTGTAACAAACAGGCCCATAAATAACCTCAAGTTTCCTCCTTGTCCCTCCCTGTCTGACCAAGACATAGTACCCCATGCTGTAAAAGCTTCAGATCCATGGATGGCCAGCCCGCCGGTGCTGACTGCCCAGCCAACCGCTTCCTCTTGGAAAACACAAGGGGGTGAGTTATAACTTGGGTCCCTCATCTGTCCAGCTGCTGTTTTAAAACATGCAAGAATTTAACATCCTTGAGACCTTTACATCGTTATCAAGTGTGGTCAAAATTCGCTAAGAGGCTCAACACGGGTGGGAGCGCACCACTGCAGACTGGCAGGAAGGTGGGCAGAAAAACTGCACAGCCTTATTTGTTTGGGTAGCAGCAGGTGCTCGGCCCAAATTCTCCAAAGCACATGAACTTCTCAGTCCTCCTTTCGTCTACTTGAAAAAATAGAGGAAGGGAGGGAGGGAGAGAGGGAAGAAGTCACAGACCCAAGCGATCCTTTGCAGGTCAGTCTAAACCCTCCTCGAGCTTTTGTCCAGGTATGCATATCCAGTCCTGCCATTTCCAGTTTTGGACAAAGAGCCAGTTTTGAGCTGAGGCTGCAAAATCAGAGGATAGAAAGTTCATTTTCTACCTCCCAGTATCAGAATGAACCCTGGCATCATGCTGGAAAGTTTGCCTTGCACTCATGTCAAATTCCCCAGTACAGCAAGGGCAGGGGTGACGGATCAAAAACCTAGTCGATGGCACCATCATTTCCAGTTCACCAACCTTGCAACCTCAAAAGGTGCAAAGCCCCCTTGCCCTAGAAGTGTTCAGGCTGAGGGAACACCGCCTGCATGCAGAGCTGGCCCAGTTCCCCGCAGTGACGTTTGGAAGTGGTTTTGAACCCCACGTGGCGTCTGAGCTCTCAGCACCTTCAGATGTGGTCACAGTTCTCATTGCTCATTTCTGTTTAAAGTGCTTTTAGTTTGCACAGATATCAGGCTGGCATTCCCAGTGACAAGCCAGGTATTCATAGGCAAAGCAGACCATGGCTTATTCTGATCAGTCTCTTTTCATTTAGAAAAATTTAGTCATCCATTGAAGTGGCAAAACCTGCACCATGTGATTTACAGTCACAATTATATATTACAATTGCTCAGAGATAACTGACAGGGTATTTGCTCAATAGCAGCTTCCTGTATACTTGGAATAATGAAGGGCTGGAGTATCCTGGAAAAAGAAATAGAAGGATAAAGCAGGTTTTAGAAGCTATGCCACTGAGCTGAGTGAAGAGACATCTATAATTTTTCCATATGGAGTCAGCTCATGTCCACTTAAGCTCATTAGCTTGAAACTGGAGCTGGTCCTAAACTGGACAGTTTGAAGTGAGCTGGGATGCTGCTGCACCACACTCTCCAGCAATTCCAGCTCTGTTCTCCCTGTACAATGTGGCACCATGTAGAGCTGTAATGCTTCCAGATCCAAGGTGGCATGAAAAAATGCAGCCAACTCAGGGCAGCATGGCACAAGAGTGCATAACCACTGCCAGATCTACGTGAGCCTGCTCAGCGCATGGTAGATCAGGAAAGCAGAAAGCCCATGATTAAACAAAAGCTTTCTCCAGCCATTACCTCAGAGGAAACTAAAAAAAAAAAAAAAAAAAAAAGAGTTAAATTCTCCATCACTGTTAGTCAGCATCTGTATGACTCAGTGACATGCTTTAAGATAACCTCACAAGCACTACCCTGAGTAAAGTAATCTCCTTCACTGAAATAAGTGCTAAAACCAGACCTTAAGAACATGTGGTCTTCCCCGGGGTAATGATTAGAAATAGCGCATAAAGATGCTTAATGTTAAACACTGAAATCAGTAGGTTTAAAGCATATTGTCACCAGCTGGCACCTCTACTCCCATGTTTGTGACTACCTTCCTGTTCTCCTTCAGGGAATAGGTCTTGAGGAAAATCTCTGCAATTTAGAGTACTTTCCCTGGAGTGATTCAGCAGTTTGCCATGGAATTTCCCCTCCTTTGCTCCCCTGAGGCTGGTGGAAAGGGAAAGCAAGAGAGAGAGATGAGTGTGGTAACTCCTGCTGCTGCATTTCAGCTTTAGCTGAATCTAAAAGGCCCCGCTGAGTCTTCCAAATAGCATGATTTCCTCTGGAGCTCCCCGTTGCTATAATGCATCTTCCCCGCTTCGTTTGTATTCCACACACTGAGACAGCATTCTTCAAAAGGGAAGCTTTGCTGTGAAAAGAAGGAGATCCCACAGCCCTGGAGCTGAGGTCACCTGTGGGATCGCAAGGCAGGATGCCCTGCTCCGACCTTACAGGAGGGCTGTGCCAGGGTGCACCAGCTGCACGATTTCTTATGCTGGGCTCTGGAAATAATCTTTGCTATAATCTCAGCAGCATCCAGCAGGCTGGAAAGGCCTGTGACGCGTCCACATACAGACAAATCCAGCAGTCTCAATATCCTACACAGCTGAGGCAAAGGGGCTTTAAAAAACCCAACTGTTGCACACTGTGGGCTCATTAACAGCTGGTGAGATGAGCAGCATCTTGAAATGGCCCTCAGTAAGGAAGTGGATTTCACGCATAGCTTCCCTTTCCTCCAGATACATTGGCTTCTGAGCAGAGTAGATTGCAGCACTTTGAAGGCGCAGAAATGGGATGAACAGAGATTTGCAAATGTCTCAGCATCTCTTTGCTAAGGAGCAAGGATGGGGCAGTATCCCTTTGGTAGAAGACAGTCATGGATCTTCACACCTGGGCTCTGCAATGAAACTCGGCCAAGATGGAGACCTTGGGGCTCACACACACCTGAGCAGAGCTGGCTCAGCTAGCAAGAGAGCAGCTAATTTAACAAAGGCATTACTTATTTTAAAACCATGGGAATAAAACAGGCAGATTGGGATAAAACTCCTGAGTTCTTACCCGGGCGACTTCAAGTAACTTTTCCTCAGTCTTCAATATAATCCACATGAGACACTGTACACCAAGGGAAAGGCTGTGTTGGGGGGTCTCCCTGGGTCTCAGACATGTCTCGCTGCCACTGCGTACAGAAACAAGAGCTCAGCCAGAAGGGCAACTTCCCACTGGTCCACAGCCCATCGCCCGCCTGGCACCCCCTGCTTGGCACCACGGCCTCATGCTAAGCAAATGGGGTGCCCTGCAAGCACCCAGCAGTCGGGGCAGCCACAACATGGTAGATGATCTTTACCATGCCCTTTTGCCAGCTATTCTTTTGTGCCGTTTCTTTTCCTTCTTCCTATATTTGCTGCCCAAATTACACTTTTCGCTCACCATTTCCCTCTCCCCTTCCCTCAGTCCTGCTGCTGAATTCCTCCTCAGGCTTGGGTAGAGTCACCCAAACACACTTGCATGGATGCACAATTTTACAAGCATCACATATTCTCTCTGAATGGAATAAAAAGCAGCTATATAGCAGGACAACTGCATCTACAATAGAGCTTTCATTAAGGTTGTAACTGTATTCAGAGAGGAAAATCCAAACAGTTACATCTGGCATCTCTGTTCTTCTCATTTCCACTTTCTTCACTACCTTCTGACCATACAAAAGTCACAAGCTGTTCTTGCTTTTTTCTTTTTTCTTGAAGGAATTCAGCATTTGCATAACACTTACATTTTTTCCTATCTTCGAGCTTTTCATTATATATTTACATTATATAATTATTCACCTCCAACTTTGTGTAAGTTTTCAATATTTCACCAATCCATTACTCTTACCTAAACCCAAAGTTTTACCATTTTAAACCCATAAGAGTAGCAGTAGAAGGAATGCATCCTGGCCAGATGGCTCCCATGTGTCTGAGGACAGCATGCACCAGGATGTATCCACTACCCTGCCTCCCTCCTTTGGGAGCTGGTGAGGGGAAAAGCCCACCTGATGAACTGTTCATGAGCTAATCAAGGGTTTACAAGTGTAATTAATACAAAGAACATAGAAGCTCTAGGCTTGGATGGAAGCAATCAAATAACCCAAAAGGGCTGAAAACTATTAGGACATAAGTAGATTGGAGCTGTCAAGTAGCAAAGTAACCATGGACACAGAGAATCAAACACCTCATCTACCACTGTCATACAAAAAGAAATCACAAGAAAGCTTCAGGCTTTGATGACACCCACAGGCTTTGAATTCACATTAGGCCAAAAGGTCCCAGATGTGCCGCTCTTCAGATCATGGGGAAAGCCACATCCGTTTTCCCAGACTTGGGCAGGATTTTAATGATCTGCTATGTGTTTTTCCTGTGATCTGAACACTAATGCAGGAAATATGGAAACAACTGGTCAAACTACAAGCCAGATAAAGCAGCAAGAGAACGAAGGAGACAACAAGAAAAGTCCGCAGAGCACCATGCTGACATAAAAGGCAAGAGAAAATTATTCTGGAGTAATCAGAGTATTATGGACCTTGCTAAAAAAGGCTTAATGTGAGAAAAGAAATTGTTCAAGAAAGCAGGACACTGTGCATGTCCAACAGGAGTCCAGCAGAGAAATACCTGCCTACCTCAGGTAAACCCCAGAGCCCAATACTAAGGATTTAGAAAGAGCCAGTATTGCAATGAAAAAAGGCTCTGATTCTGAGAGCACGGAAGACAAAACAGGCAGTGGGCAAGTCTAAACTCAGCAAGAGTCCTGAGCATCATTGTGTTAACAGGAAGCAGGGATGTGCTCAGAACTGATGAACTGAGACATAGAAAAAATGTAGAGGAAAAGAAGTCCTTCAAACATACCTTTTGTACATTTTAAGGCCCCATTCATAAACTGAAAGACATTGGCTGAAGCTGAAATGGTTACTGTCAGTAAGTGTGGAAAGGTGAGAAGACAAAGAGGCATGACAGCAGCGGGCATAGGTGACAAGCAGTCCGGCTTCCTTGAAGACATCACTTCTGTGCTCCAGGCTGGGGAGAAATGTTGTTTCCAGCTGACTCAGATGCTGGTGTAGTGCGGTCTTGTCTGTGTTACTCGAGGACCCAAACTGTGGAATCTGGGCTGTCATGTACTGTATTAGTTTTTCCTCCAGATCTTTCCTCCAGAAGTTTGGACTCCAGGTGGAAACAGACTCCGTCTCTTGGCCGCTGCCAAGCCACTCTGCTTCCTTCTGCTTCTGCCACTTCAGTGATTCCCCCACCGACTGCAACGGCTCCAGGAACATCCTACCACTTCCACTGAGTGCTTCTCCCACCACAGTCCACATTCGCTCAGCCAGTAGCATATAAAGTGATTCAGATTTTCCCACACCATCATTTCCAGAATGCTCCAGGTCATAAATATGATCACAAGCTTCAAAAAATTTTCCTTGCTCAATGAATCCACAGATGGTTTCCTCTGCAATAGAGAGAGTAACAAGACAACTTGATGTTTGTTCACTCCTCTATTAGGACCCATCACTTCTGCAGCTTTCTGTCATCATCCCAGTAGACCTCCTCATGTGGGCAATGCAGGTTCAATAATGACAATCTTTCCTTAAGGAATATACATTTTGTCCAGAAGAAAAGTATTACAGAAAGGACATCTGAAAGCCAACAGCTGAAAGTCAAGCCTAGAAGGAATCCTCTGTCTTCTCTACAGAAGCCTTGGCAGGACCAAAGTGCGGCAAACTCTCTTGTAAGGTCCCCCCCACCTGCTCAGTCTGCCATGGCTACACAGAGGGTGTCACTCCTGCCAGCGAGCTCTTGTCTTAGACTGAGACTGCTCAGTGGAGTCCAGGGCTCTCTCTTTGCTGGGGCTTTTTAACTAGGCCAAACGACCATGCGTGCTATTTTGCCCAAAGGTGAAAACCATAAGGTGGGCTACCTATCTGCAGCGTCTCAGCAATGGGGATTCACTTAACTCCCCATGACTTCCATGTCTGCAAGAAGTTGTGGTGACTGAGCCACTGCCCTAATCACCAGACACCCCATCAAGGCAGTTATGAAAACTTTAAAGTTTAGAAGTTGGAAGAAGTCTTTCACCACTGTTTGTTTCCAAACTATCTTACTCATCGCACCCAGCCCACCACTAAGAGTTAAATGTAATCTCACAACAGCTGCACAGAACTGTGGTTTTTTTCCTGTGCATTTTACAGATGACAAAATTGAGCAACAAAGGGTTAAGAAGATTTGCCCAAAGGTATCTGAAGCAGCACCTAGAGGAAAAATCAAACTTGTTGAGAACCCAGGGAAAAGTTAAGCAAGGCCAGAGGCAGTGGGACCCTGAAATCAATTCAGGATACAGCTTTGGGACTAGAGTGAAGAATGAAAGAGTATGAGCTTCCATTATCTTTCACCTGCATCCTTCACTTTCCCCTATGAAAACACCTCGTCTCTGTACTAAGACTTATATCAAAGAGGACTGGAGAGAGGAGTGTGACACAAAATGGAGAAGGCCGGATGCAAGGATCTTCAGCAAAGCAATGCGCAAGCTGCTCAGGAGGGGTCTAGCAAGCTGCACTCATCCTGCCTCCATACCTGTAACACTCAGGAAACGTTACTTGGTACAATTAGCCCATGTACAACTTACCTCCCCCTCCCCATCTGTGGAAGAACAGCACAGTCACACCCGACAGGGTGTCAGTCACATGTACCTCATCTTTCTCACAAGACACATCAGGAGTCTTTGCAGGGATAAAAATAAGAACAGCAAAGAGAAATACTTGTGAGGCAAAGCGAAATACAGACGTTTCCAGAGGAGCAAACGTACAGTTCAAAAAGGACAAGAACTTGGGTGAAGGATGGAGAGGAGGAAAGCGCAAAGCACCTACTCCAGAAGCTAATGAAACCAAAAGCCTGCAGGGCTGGAAGAGGCAGAGAAGGTCCAGGACTGGACCCAGAGATAACTTCAAGGTTACCTGCAGGCACCTCTCCCTCTGCTCCCTTCCTACTGGTTGCTGTCTTCAGCAAATTCCCTGCCACATCCTCACTGCCAGCCTTCTCCTCCGCTGCCTCTTTCCCACTAGCCATGGACTTTAGTAATTTGCCTGCCATGGTTTTCAGTTTCCCTCTCCTCTTCGCTTCCTGCTTCTTTCTTTCCTCATGCATGGCTTTGGGCAGCATCCTTGCATTTTCCCCAGCCATTTTCTCCCACTTGCTACCTCTTCCTGCAAAGGCTGCCCAGGAATATTTCATCTTCCTCATGATCCAAGCAGATTCAGATGCTTTCTGTCCAACTGGGAATACTATCAGAAAAAAAAGTTAGAAACATTTTGATGCAAGGTGATCTTAGCAGCCGCCTCCCAGAGAAGTAATTTCTCCCCAGATTTAAGTTTTTTTCTGTGCATCTACAAGCTTCAGCTGCCTTCAAAGAAGCCTAACCTGGTTCCTGCCCGTGCTGAGTGAGGACATTTTTATAGGCTGCCAGGCCTCTTATGTAATCTCTGCCTCTTCAAGGGAAATAATGTCAAAAACCTCATACACAATCTAACCACAAGCCACTGGGGGAAAGCCAGCGGGATTTTCAGCATTTTCTAAATGATTAAAACATCCCTGCACACTGCCAGTTATTTCGATGACAATCCTATCAGTTTCAGGGAGTTGATAATTAATAGTTTCTATGAAGCACACATCATTTTCCACCCACTCCACGTGCCCCATCTGAACCTGAGCTCTTCTTTGGCAAGGAGATCATGCCTGGCTTTGGAGCCAAATTTTTCCCCACCTACCAGCAAGCCTAGTGTTAGCCAACAGGGAAGTAAAGCCCTGGAGAACAGGCAATGGTTTTCAGGTTTTAGCAGCACCATTCAGAGGAGATAAGAGTGATCTCAGCTTTCTGGATTGTGCAATTTTCCAGCAACTATATACACTATTGCATATTATTTTATATTTATACACACACACGTATACATAAATGGCATAACATTACAGCAATGCATCATAAATGTGTGCATGTCTCTGTGTGTCCATATGTGTATGCGCACATATAGGTCTATTCACCAGCCAGCCTCTGGAGTGAAGAGAAAGGAGATGTATGCCCATTCAGTGCAAGCACCTTATTTACGAGTCCAGGGCTGTTAAAGGTTCTGATCCATAATCCTCAGAACAAATTCCTACATAGAAAATATCACTTAACTCCAGGAGCTCATGTTTAAAATAGATTTTTAAAAAGTCCCTGCACTGCTGTAAGAAAGACACTACACTTGGACATAAGCTGAAATGCTGTCCTTACCACGCTGTCTTTGCTAGATAGTTACAAACTGGTTTTTATTTCTCCTTTCCATTATTATAAAAATGAAATCAAGACCTTGAGGATTTTCATCAGCTGAAGAAAGTCTTGTATGAGCCATTACAAGCTGTATTGATTCAAAACCATACATTATTCAAGAATTATTTTTGGGGGGTATGAATTTAAGGGGCAATTTTTCCACACAGCATCTAGATTAATCCAAATAAGTGCATTCATCTTTCTGGGTTTAACGCCTGCAGTTTTTCCAAGATTTTCTACATTTTCGTGACAGTAAAATTCCACTAGTTTCCCACTTGGAAACCAAGTAAATGTTATGTTGTTCTGGCTCTTTTACTCAGTGCTTAATTCCACCAGCATGTTATCATGGAGCTGTTTGATTCATTAGTAACAATAGGGAGGAGGAAGTAAATCCATTTCATTCGGAAGGATAAACAGAAATTCCAGCAGTGGTCATAAATTTGAGCTGTTGCCAGTAGGAAATACTGAGGTTTCAAAATACAGTGTTTTCCCAGGTTGTGAAAAATGTTGAAAATTGAGAGGCTTTATGTACATTCCATTTTGACCTTAATTTTTAATTGGCTAAACTTAAAATGTTTCCGTTGGAATATTATAGCTGCACTATATATGAATACAAGACGGAGTGAGAGGGTTAGTACTGAAGAGACGCATTGCAGGCATGCTGAAACCCTTCAGCAATATTTTCTCATGAAAATTCCAACACAATGTGTTTATGTTTCACTTCATCAGCATTTTTCCAACAAGCCCGGCTTTAACAAAAATCATTTCCCCAGACTTCTCTGTGGAAGGAAATTGGATGTCAAAGTGCCAGTCCTGCAGGCAAGATTCTCTGCAGCATATGGATTTTTAACACAGTACCATTGCAGATCGTGCCCTAAACTGAGGCAACATGACGTATGGGAATTGCTGTATTTTCCCAGAAAGCTTCTTTCAAGGGAATACAATGTGAGCCTGTGGAAAGCGGCAAGTGACTGAGCAGAGACGGATAGAATTCCCGAGGCTAGGACCATGTCTTGCTCCATGGTCCACTCAATCAAAGCCATGGTAGACACTCCGCAAGATGAGAGTGCCCTGAGGGCACACCCCATCTGAGCACTGCAGCACCAACAATCCAGATCTCATCTGTTCCACCTTTAATTGGTTCACAAACCAGGGGCAATGTGTGGGTATAGGCAAAGCAGGCAGTTGCCTAGGGGAGCAGGCAGCTATGAACACCCTACAAAGGGACAGCAGGCTGGGGATGGTCTTCCTGACGGTGGGCACTGAGCCCGTCAGCAGCATGAGGTGATGCCCCATCCCTCCTGCTGCAGCAGGAGCAGCAATCCATCATCACCCACTCTGTGCAAATCTTCCCACAACTACTTTCCAAAGGCAAGGGTTGAAGCATGGCATCACTGAAGGGAAATGCACTGCACCAGGAGAGGACATGCCACAAAGGAGTTGCCAAAAGGCCACCAGCATCCTGGTTTTCTGGGTCTGTGTGCCTTAACAGCACATGCAGGGTGCACAGGTCTCTCCCCTCTGTCTCTAATGCCATTTTACTGCTCAGGCTAAAGTTCTGCAGCTAAAACATGGGGATGATTTGAATCTCTAGGAACATCTTCTACCACAGTGCTTCCATGAATGGTTTTATGCCTAGACAAGCAAAGTCCCCAGGGAAGCTACACCTTTACAGAAAAGGAGCTGAAAAGGGTCAAGATCAAACTAGAACAAAGGTCTTTCACCAATTATTAACATAATGCAAAGGGGTTGTTTGCTGTCCAAAACCATCATTTTGGGCAGTGGAATTGGGGCACTGCTACATTTCACCTGCCTCTTCCTGGGCTCCTGAGCTGCCCACCCAAGGGGAGTCCTTCCAAGCAGAAAGAAGGGCAGTAGGAAACCACAAGAACACAGCACTGTAACAAGCACAGTTCTGCTTCTGAACAATCTCCTTTGTCAGGTGTACCAAATGACCTTCTTCTTCCTCCAAAGCCACTTCTTGGAAGCCCGCCCCTACCCCCTCCTTCTTCCTGGTGTTTCAATGCCTCTATTTTATCCACAGTGTGACGTTCTCTAGGGGGGTCATTCTCCTTCCTGCCCTGACCCTTGCTATGCTCACTGAGGACAGCAATTTGACGAGCAATTTGTCTTCTGGGAACATCCCCAGTGTTCAGGAGTTTCCCCCGTTGCCTGGAGCTCCTGGGAAAGCCCACAGCCTCCCCACATCACTGAGACTCTGTCTTTCTCTCTCAGAAAAACTGTAACTCCTTTGTCTTTGGAATCTTTCACTAAACAAGTGAATATCTCAGATAAATTTTTATATTGTTTCTCTGTTGACTTAATCTTGCTGCTTCCCATTTCTTTTGCCTATGTAGATAAAATCCCTTCATAATAAGTGGATTGTGTGCCTGCCTTGAACAATAGCTGTTTGGTCTGGATGCTAATCGGATGAAGTCAGACTATTAGCACTTCAAATTAAATGACTTTGCAAGAGTCCAATTACATTAATATTCCAATTCCAGCAATGCAGCGATGCCCCTGCTTGCTTTGCTGGGACTCTACATGAACACAGTCAGGCATATACAATGGAAACTTTGTGCTCAGTAGCATCTGTTATATGAAACACACTTGAGTCCTAACAGGCGGGCTGGATCTGCAGGATCTGGAGAGAGACATCTGGGGTTTTTTCACCTCCTTCTTTGTTTCCAGAACATGCTGGTACTCTTCACCACTTTGAACCAAAGGCATGAAAGGTGGCAGCAAGAATTCTTAATTATGATAATAAAACATGCAGAGTATGGCACAGAAACATGGTGGTTCCCTCAGATATAAATTCATGCAAAAGCACTTTGTGAAGCTATGCTGTAGTCTGACAATGTGTTCCTCCACCCACACACAGCATCTGTGATTTCATCAGCAATCAAAGAACGGACAGTCTGTGTTATAAGCAAGGTAGGCTTTTTGGAGAGAGAGAAAACAAACAAACAAACCAAAAATGCCTTCCCCTCCAGTTTGACATTGCAGCTGGCATTGCCATAATGGTCATATGCAAGAGGTGACTTTGTTAATTGTGCAAAATTAGCTGTTTATCATTCTGTGGAAAGCATATATTTATTCTTATTTCCTAAGGATAATGCCATTTCCTAAAGAAATGAGGCAATGCAGCCACAGGTTGCATGCATCTCTATGTTCATCTGATCCCCTGCCCTAGTGCACTTGACTGGGTTTTAAGTCAGTTTTAACAAACTTTAAAGCTAGTTTTAACCAAACTAACAGAGGGTGACTGGCACGGAATAGTACATCCTTACACACTTCATGAAAATACTTGGCTGAGGAGAGAGGATAGACCTTCACTGCTCCTGTTGAGGAACAAAATACAGCATGAACTCAGCCTTTATTAGACATCAGGGGCTCCACCCAGCAGCTCAATCTGAAGGTACACAGACATGGTTTCCTTGCCTCTGTTGCTCACCAAATCCCCTGTTTACTCTCCAGCTAACCCGTGTGTGTGCAACAGTAAATAAAGCAGCACAAATATTTAATACAAGCAACATTTCCCATAGCAACAACTGAAACAAAGCTGCTTCCCTACAGTGCCTCCTCACCCCAGGCTGCACCCCCTCGCCTCCCTGAGATCTGTGTTACCCCAAACAGGCCAAAAAGCTGCGAGTTTGGAGCTAATTTGGAGCTGCTGCTGCTGTCTGACAGCCATGGTCAGAGCAAAAGGGAAAGAAGGAACCTCCTTCCTTTCTCTTACTGACCGCCTTTGCTTGAGTAGCTCTTCTCTGCTCAGCCACTGATTTTCATCCTGTTCTGCAGAAGTTAATCTGAGACTTCTCTCCTGCTCCAGATTTGTCTGAAACTGGAGGAATTCAGTTTATTAGAGGGGACAGACAGATGGATTGACAAGCAGACAGACAGGCTGCATGGTCCCAGCAGTTTCAGAAACCACACTAAAGTCCTAAGAATAAGTTCCCCAAACAACTGAATACTGCCCCTTCCCCTGCCCTGAATACTGAAACAAAACACATTTGAACTTGATGTACAGTTTGCACTGCCTCTGTTTTCCTTCTAATTGTGAGGACCCCATTCCAAACTGACCTCAATTTTCACTTAATTAATAACCTACTTTGCCATTCCTTTGGAACATTTTTAGCTAATTCCTGGGGATTTTGCCTGATTCTGGTTTTGGGGTTGGTTTTTTGTTGTTGTTTTTTTTTACAGAATGAAACAAGCATTGCTTTAAGGAAGATGTTCCCCCTTTTGACAACAATAATAATAGTAATAATAAATAAATAATCACTCAGCCCCCAAAATTTTAAAGATACACTGTAGAAAGTCAAGCAATAGGGATGTTGGAAGTGACCCTAAAAACCCCTGCATTAAGAATATCTGATCCATGTAGAAAGAGAAGAATAAAGCAATACTTCCTGAAATAGCAGCTTAGCCTTCAGTAAAGAAACTGGGACCAAGCTGGGAATTCCACTCCCTGATTTTGCCCTGCAGGCCTCCAGCAAGGACTGAGGATCTTGTAGTAATTGCAACTTCCTTCTGTTTTCCTTCAGCATCAGTGGAAGAGGGAGAAAAATGTATCCACCAGACAGAGTACATGGCACGCAATACAGACTGGTTAAAAAAGAGTTTCTCCAAATGCCCAAAATGATAATAATAAATAATAATAATTCAAAGTAAACTTGTTAATTTTCACATACTTAATCAACCCCGAGGCCCTCTTTGGAGTTAGGTTATATTTAGCTGTGGGGAGGTGCAGAAATAGCAGCTACCAGGAGGAGCAGGAGGCAGTTTCCATGCCACCCCTGCCCTGTACAGTGGCCAGCGGCTGGTTTGGCGTTACCGGTGTGGAGGGGTGGGGGCTGCAGCCCTCAGAGGGGCACTGGCACCTGCAGGGGACACAGGGAGAGGACGGGGCCCACAGACCTGGGTCAGAGAGGGGATGGAGCCCGTCAGCTCCATCCCCTCGCCCCGTGCACCCCGGTTTGGTAAAAGCCCCCCGCTGCTTGCTACAGCATGGGCTGGGCAGGACATAAAGCTTCTGTAAAGGTTTGAGGGCTATTTTCCAATTTCTTCACAGACAATAACTTAGCAGGGAAAGCAGCTGGTGTGGAAAACATCAGGGCTGCGAAGTGAGGCAGGCTGACAAAATCTGTGTTTGCCCAGGGCCTCTGGAATCCTGCATGGGCAGCAGGTGAAGAAGAGATACTGTCTGACCTTGTTCTCCTACCATATATACCTCTATATAAACAATATATACCTCATGTCAAACTGAGAAGTACACTGTACCAAGGAGGGATTAGAAGGACAGGTGACCTGGCCTCTCTGCCTCAAAAGGGATCAGGAAAACACGAAGGAAAATTATCCCAGAGGTAGTTTTACACGCCTTGTCTCCTGTTACTCAGGGTCCACCCTCATCACTTCAGCGCTCAGAAAGCCCAAGTCCTGAACAGCAGCTGAGGGAAGTGTTTCTGCCACAGAAATGACTGCAGTGCTACGGGCTGTTGGTTTGGTTGAATCCCTAGAAGAGCAGCCACCCAACAGCTTGGTTTCTAATTCTATGAGCTATCTGAAGAGTTACCCAAGGAAGGCTCCAGGGGCAGGTCTGCCACCAGGAAACTACAACTTAAATGCTGCTTGCTATCCTTGGGATGGAAAGAGATTTTTAAAAAATAAATTATGGATATTGTTTGCTAGTGTGGTAAAGAATGCATTACTTCAACCACCACTATGCCTCTTTTCAAGATGATCCATGATTTCATCCAGAGGCGGTTTTTTTGGAAAGCTTGTATTATGAATATTGCATCTCCAATTGGACAGACAAGCCTAACATTATTTTATTCAAGTCTTTTCATTTGGCATAGATTGACAGGATTCCTCTGTGCCTTTTTACATAGATTCTTTCCAGCAGGAAAAACTTTAGGTTCAACTTTGCAGGAAACTTCCTACACACATCTGTACCCACAGCCCTCACAGAGCAGTATATGGAGAGATTTGGGACTGAAAATCCACATTACATCATTTTCATGTTTCTTCTGCTGCACAGGAGGCCAGTGGTTGTGTCATTTCTAGTCTCCAGTGTTTCACCCCCACTGTACTGACATGGCTCCACAGGCACATCTGCCAGACACCATCTGGAGGCTAAAAATCATAACTACGGATTGGCTTCCAGGACATCCTGAGACCTCTCAGTTAGGAGCTGGGCACATTTAAATATTAACGCAGGATCAGAACTCAACCATTTCTCCACTCAACATTCATGGCAGGTATATCTGTCTACAAACTAAGGCAGGAACACACCATGTACCTGCACTGCCAAAGGAGTTATTATATGGAATGGGATATATTTACAACACAACTCAGGGCCCCTATCCTCATTGTTAAACACTCTGACACAGCAGACAGGTTATTTAGGAGAGCAGGTGAGAGAAAAGAGATCAGCTTTCATATAGACACTTAAATAGATCACATTTTCCGAAATGTTCAGCACCTAGCATCTCCCGTTGTCACTTCTGGCAACTCTGAGTAAGAACGCCATTCCCAACCCACAGTGAGCGGGGAGCTGGTTTAGCTACTAGCCCTGGTAAAGCTCAGGATATCCAAGAAGATGCCATGTCACACTGTAAAAAGGTCAGTTTTAAAAGGCTTTTGCAATCTCTAAACATTGGACCTAGCTAGCTACAACGAGGGGTTTGCTACAACAAGAGGAACCCAAAGGGTCCTAGAAGAGAGCTAATCATCCTCTGAAACGGTTTCAGAAAAATACCCTGGGGAGGAACTCTGCATGAGCACAAAGAGAAGCATTAAATTTTTATCAGCATGCATTCAGGCTGAATAAAGCAGGCCTCCCAAATACATGGTGATAAAACATTTACACCGCACCACTGTGTTTTCTTCCAAAATCAGAAAAGCATTTAGAGGAGACGTGGCACTGGAAAATTCAGCACTGCTACATGATGCGGAAGTTCCCTGAGTCTTCAACACTTTGAGCAACTGACGTCATCTACCTGGAGTTGTCCAAAGCAATTGACACTGTCCCGCATGACATCCTTGTCACTAAATTGGAGAGACATGGATTTCATGGACGGATCACTCAGTGGATAAGGAATTGGCTGGATGGTCACACTCAAAGAGCTGCGGTCAACGGCTCAATGTCTGAGTGGAGACCAGTGCCGAGTGGCGTTCCTCAGGGGTCGGTATTGGGACCAGTGCTGTTTAACATCTTTGTCGGCAACGTGGACAGTGGGATCGAGTGCACCCTCGGCAAGTTTCCCGACAACACCAAGCTGTGTGGTGTGGTTAATGTGCTGGAGAGAAGGGATGCCAACCAGAAGGACCTTGACAGGCTTGAGAGGTGGGCCTGTGCGAAACTCATGAAGTTCAACAAGGCCAAGTGCAAGGTCCTGCACATGGGTCAGGGCAGTCTCAAGCACAAATACAGGCTGGGCAATGAGTGGATTGAGAGCAGCCCTGCAGAGAAGGACTTGGGGGTGTTGGTTGACAAGAAGCTCAACATGAGCCGGCAATGTGCACTTGCAGCCCCGAAAGGCAACCGTATCCTGGGCTGCATCAAAAGAAGCGTGGCCAGCAGGTCGAGGGAGGTGATTCTCCCCCTCTGCTCCACTCTTGTAAGACCCCACCTGGAGTGTTGTGTTCAGCTCTGGGGCCCCCAACATAAAAGGACATGGACCTGTTGAAGTGAGTCCAGAGGAGGGTCATGAAGATAATCAGAGGGCTGGAGCACCTCTCCTATGACGACAGGCTGAGAGAGTTGGGGTTGTTCAGCCTGGAGAAGAGAAGGCTCCAGGGAGACCTTACAGCAGCCTTCCAGTACCTGAAGGGGGCTTACAAGAAAGGTGGAGAGGGACTTTTTACAAGGCCATGTAGTGATACCAGAAGGGTTAACGGCTTTAAACTGAAAGAGGGTAGATTTAGATTGGATGTAAGGAAGAAGTTCTTCACTGTGAGGGTGGTGAGGCACTGGAACAAATTGCTGTGGGAAGCTGTGGATGCCCCATCCCTGGAATTGTGCAAGGCCAGGTTGGATGGGGCTTTGAGCAACCTGGTCTAGTGGAAGGTGTCCCTGCCCATGGCAGGGGTGTTGAAACTAGATGATCTTTGAGGTCCCTTCCAACCCAAACCATTCTATGATTCTATGATTTTCTGACCCATTCTTGTTTCACAGGAATGGAAGAAATACCGACAAAGAAAGAGGTGGGCAAAACTTGAGGGGGGAGGCATCAGATACAGGCAAGGTAAAGGAAAGGAAAGAGTATTTGTAATGCATTCATCTGCTGCTGGTATCAGGATTATCTCATCTTTCTGTTGCTTCCCACTTCTCAGCAAAGTGGAGGGAGCACTATATAAAGATTCAGAGACACCAACCCATCTCCCCAGAGCTGCACAGCACTGACTGCCAGCACATTGGCAGCGTTCCTCTGCTGCCTTCATCACAACAACTCTGCCGGTTTTCATCACTCACAGCAAGTTCTTCCCTGCAAAGGAGAAAGATTTGGTCTTCGAGGAACCAAAATTAGGTAACTTGTAAGGATGTTTCTAAATTATCAAGCAAATTAGAAAAGGAACCACTATTTTTTCCCATCCTGAACAAGCATGTTATCTGTACTGTTATGACCTTAGAACTCCAGTGCATGTTATTTACTGGCTGTCAAGAGCCAAGACTCTTGGAACTCAATTAATAAAAGAGCATTAAGGCCACATTCCAACAAAGGATTTAAGTAAGTGACTATTTCCTTTAGTTTCAAAGAGAATATTCAGCCTCTTAGCTGTACACATCTGTTTAGTGAGCCGGAAAGAGTGGTGTGGAGTGGTGTTTGTAAGATCCATGGCTACATGACAACAAATGCCTTGGAGTCAATAACATCTGAAAATTGCACAAACTGCAAACCAATTTAATATAGCTGATCTTGACACAGCACAGAATCATTGGATTTTAAGGCAGCTGCCTTGGAGCTTGTTTGTTTGAATGAATGGGGTTTTAATGGTATTTTCTGCACAAGGTTTTAATGGGCAGCTTCCAAGCCCAATAATGGTTACATGTTCACTGAGGTCTCCTTGGCTGTTACCACGCTCTTCACAGTTAAGTATATCTTAGGCAGGCAAAATGGGTAAAATGGCAGTAAAATATAAGCTTTCATGCTCTAAACCTGTTTTACATCAGGAAGAAGAAGAGTGCAATGATTTTGTTGATGAGGATAAGAAGATGAACTGGGCACTCCCTAGCCCTGATTCCTACTAACGTTACCCTGGGTAACCATTTAGGTCTACGCAAAGGGAAGGCCAAATAGCTGTAAAATATCTTCTGGATCAAAATGGCTACAGATCCCACTTTGTACAATGGGACCCGAGTCCTTCATATCTGCAATTGCCTTCCCTCACCCTTCACAAGTGTAAATACAACGGAGAAAAAGCATATTAACATTTTCTTTCCTTTTGCTTCCCAGTCTCGGGGGGCCATCACACACAGACAAATCAGGAACTACAAGCTGGACTGTAGTCTTACATAAAATATATAACACAACAGATATGCCATGGTACAACTAGTTCCAAGAAGCAGCAGATGTACCTTACGATAGTAATTTATTCTAACATTTTCTGAAGGGAAGAGATGGGGAGAGATATTGATATGTATGGCAGGTACTGACTGATATTTAAAACCTTTGGCATTACCATATGCGCCTGGAAATAACTGCCAGTACTATTAGTTGCTGTCATTGATGACAGCATGTAAATGACTATCTAATCTGCATATACAATTAAATAATTAGATGCCATATGTAAGAGCAGTTATTTATAGGTGTGGAATCAGAGAAAAAATTTAAGCCCCTTCTTCATAATGTATCACCTCACGAATCAGATCCTCTTGAACATAGGTATAGATCTTCATTACTGAGTGCCCCATCTTAGGTTAAAAAAAAAATTAAAAATCACAATTAATATTTCATATTATTGATTTTCCCCTGTGATGCACTGGATCAGTAATGCCTGCATCTAGCCTGCTGGCAGGAAGCTATAGCTGCCGTCCACAAAATGTCTGTCAACTTTCAGAGCTCATTATGAACAAAACAAGCTAGGAAAAAAAACCCATCCTGCTGAAGGCCCGTCCACTGCGTTCAATGAAGGCTTGATCTATTCTTACAAACAGCTGACCTAGATTCTCTGCCTGAATGAGAGCATTTCCCAGCTTCGAGGCTGTTCAGGGAGTCAGAAATTCATATATCACTTATCATGAGAGAGGGGGGGGGGAAAGAAAGAGGATATCATCTTAAGGGAAAGCGATGGCATCCGTTAGTCATAAAAGAGCTTTATCCATATCCGCACAAAGCACTCCCTGACACGCTTCTGCTCTCATTTCAGAGTCTGGAAAGGACTGCAGCCCTCATTTCAGCACACGCAGCAGGCCAGGCAGCCACGGCTCCATGGAGAGGCTGAGATGTGCCAAAGCCGTGGAGGACACGACCGCACAACGGGGTGGCCGGGTTGCCGCTCCGGAGCCACCCGCGGCTTTCCGGCAGCTCGGAGGCAGCTCCTGGCCCTGGGCTGCCGTCAGCGAGGCTGTGCTGGATCAAGGACTGCTGGTTCACGTCACGCCAAGAGGAAATGAGCCAGTGAGGTCTGCTGAGCCCTGCACTGCCAGGTCGCGATGGGATCCAGCTGCAGACATAGTGCACATCCATCGCCCCTGGGAAGCTAGGGAGGCCTTGACGAGGCAATGCCATGTCCTGCTGGTGAACCACACAGGACATGTCTCCATCTGCCAGTTCTCCAAGAGACGGGAAGCACGTCCTGTGGCACTCGACAACATAATGATGGTGGTATGAGGCTCAGAGGGACAGAAAGGTTGGTCAGCCCTGGAGTAAAGGCCTCCAAGTCCTTTTCTTCCTGCCTCTGCTACTGATCCATTTTGTCTACAACCACATTCCTCATCTCCCCGAGATCCTAGCAGGCCCCTCTATAAGCCAGGCCCAGTAACCTTTCATATTAACCAATAATACTCACCAGACCAGTGATCAGGGGACCCTGAGGGTGTCCATCACTGTGAGGGATGCCAGCTTGATGTTAGCCCTTGACAGCTGCTGTCACTGCTGTCACTGATGCCAAGCTGCCCACAGGGAGCAGCTCTAGGTCCAGGCCAGCACCGGAGCAGCATCCCCTCTGGCGGGATGAGAAGCAGCTGGCAGGCAGGGGCTAGTGCAAGACACTCTCATGTCCTGCAAGTTATAGCTCCCACCCCAGGGCTATGCTGCAGTGCTGGCCACAGGGACAAGGACAGGAGCACAGACTGAGTACTGGGGGTGGGCATGAGCTGGGCAGTCAAGGGAGGTTTCCTTCAGCACCAAAACGTTCTGATCTGCCTCACAGATGGAGACAGAAGGCTAAATTCACATACACACATTCAGATCCTCTGATCACAGAGATATTCTGCCCTTTCTCCAGACATGAACATCCTGGACCGAGTCTACAGAAGAGGACTTCTGCTCATGAGGACCCTCACCGACTGCACCACACAGGTGCAACCCACACATCCAGCCCATGCAGAAGGCAAGCTAACTGCTATGGGCCATGCTGCCAGTGAGCATCCCCCCTTCCCCTCTTCCCTGAAACTTCCAGAGGGGCTGCCGAGAGGAGAATGTAAGATCTAATTAACCACCTCTCAATTCAGATCTGGTTCAGCAAATGCAAATACCACATCAGGCAGTTGGGTTTTCCTCACCAACTTATTTTTGCATGTGGGCAACATGCAAACTAGGTCAGTATTATTCCTACCGAAACGCTCACTATGGCTGTTATTTTTAGAAAACCATGTGATTGTCTGACTTTTATTTATGAGAGCACAGAAAGATCCACTGTATATTTTCCTGTCTGTCTTGTTTGGGGTGGTTTGTTTTTTTAGTTCTTTGGGTGGGTTACTGAGATCTCAGGCCTCTTTTTAAAATGCAAAGTCAGACTCAATCAAAAGACCTTGCAGGTTGCATGCCTTGGCAGTCAATGAAAAAAAGTACATGCAGCAGTGAGCAAATCAAACCAGACAAGAGCACAGAGAGGCTATGAAAAGGCAAGGCAGTGATGCAGGTAACAAGGGACAAGGATATGGAGCAGAAAAGATGCCAGGGGGTTATGGGAGGTGGGGAATCAGGCAGAGTTTGAAGGATCATACAAAACACTGCACTTACTTAGATCTTCACAACTCCTGAAAGGGTAAACCCAAGATCTCAGCAGCTAGACAAAAGTCAGCAGGAGAGCAAAGTTCAGCAACAGAAAACTTGTCCAGAGATTCAAGTTTATTTCCTGAGACCTCTTCCTGCCTCCCTGGCACAAACAAAACAACTCGAGGCAACTAAATCCTGTATCAGCTTTTCATTCAGCAGGTTAGTGGTCACAATCATGATGGATATCCACCAGACAACCAAGCCAGGGTGGATCCTCCCTGAAGGGGAGAGGGCCCCTATAGCTGGGACCTAGCAGGGACCCTCTGTGTTGAGGTCTCTACCTGCCTGGTTTTCATCTGGCCTGTCTGGGGAATCCAGATTCTTTGCCCAGTGTGTGAGTTAACAGGCAGTTCAAGTTCTGGGTATGTGAATCCTTTTACTAACCTTGCATGGCCAGTGTGAGAAGTCTACAACTCTGCTGATAATCCAGACTGCTTTTATAACCAGAAAAAAGGCACGGGCATAGGCAGTGCCCTTCCTCCCAAGCAAATGCAGACATCTAAAATAGGCCAGTCAAGCAGCATACCAGCACTGCCTAATTCTCTCCATCAACAATAGAAGGAATTCAGAATGCGTAGCTCAGACGTCAATCTATGTATTTCAGAGCAGACGAACCACAGCCTAAATTTCCAGAAATTAACCACCACAAAAAGTGCCAGAAACTAGTCTCCAGGCCCACAGGTCTTCTGACTTTCCACTCACCTGAAAAAATTCAGATGTATATGATCTGCGAGGGCATAGGGTCAGCTGTATAGCTGATGAGTCACGTGCCTTTATGGGCTGCATCTCTGGCAACAGCCCCAGCAAAAGTTGCTGCATCTCAGCAGGAGGGGAGCCCCACACAGAAATCCTGCTTGCCCACCTCCCCAGGTTACCACCCCTAGCCCAGGACTTCTGCACAGCTGGGAGATATTGCTGGCTCCTGGCTTCAAAACCATGCAAGTAACATCACATTTTGCTGCTGAGAGGATGAAAGCATGGGGACAGGCTGCTCCTGCCATGGGGGAAAGGGAAGGGCTTGAGCTGGCTGGGAGGGCCTGGTGCTTGCTGACACCTTTTCTGCTTCTGCCCAGGAACTGCTGCCCCAGGAACTGGGGCCCTTTTGGGGTCCCAACTGCCTCTTTGGCAATCCACCAACATGCTGCACACACTCAAATTCAGAAAGGCTGTTTTCAACTGTCCTTTGTAATTGATCTCAAGCCCTGAAGCTCCCATCCCAGGCAGTCTGCCTCACTGAGCTAAGTGCTGGTACCATCTAGGTGACTCCCCCCAAAAAGAAATGAGAACTTCAAAAGAAACAACACAGGCAGAGACAAGGACAACTGGAAAAGATCCAACTCAACTTCCAAACTACAAATAACATTTCTCCAGCAAAGACCATGCTGCCACTGAGTATTAGGTATGCACTGGAGATAAAGCTACACAAACTACATCCTCCACGCAGGGCAGGCAACTGTAGATTTTCCTGCAAATAGAAACAGCACAAATGAATGGGGGAAGGCTAGGCCCTCTTACATGTGGCACAGCTCTGTGTTTCTGGGGTGGTGAGTGAGAACCATATGCAAGGATGCTCAGAAGTGTTTTAAGAACATGGGACATATCCTACAAACTTGCTGGAATGGCCTGGGTGATACAAGCTGGCTGGAGGCTTAGCCATGCATCACTGTGTCATCATCTAATGCTGCTATGCCACATGATTCTAACATCACTTCCAGGAAAACCAGTGGTTTGGGATAAACATCATGGATATGGCTTCTTATACCCCAAACTTCCCATTTTTTTTCCATCCCTCACATAAGACTCACACATGGGTCACTTCTGCTACCTATCACCTGCAACACATTGTATGTGATATTGCACTGAATCTTCTGTAACTATACTTTTTGGTGATCAATTCATATAAAAATATAACATACTTTATCAGTCACTGACACATGCGTTCTCCATCTTATTGTTAAAACCAGCAAACTAATACTGCCTTGAAAAAGAACTGAAGGCAGCAATTATTCACTGCACTCATTAGTAGCAGATACTGCTTTCCAGCCATTTCAGCTACCCTCCCGAAATTACGCAGTTAGTTGTTGGTGCCAGATTCCCATTTATCTCAAGAGCCTTTTGTAACAACAACAAACAATAGCTTCTTCTTCATTTATCAGCTTCCCATAAGAGGAAGAACTCATGTTACAAAGGAAGGGCCACATAATCGTGCCTTACTAGCCCAAGGTACACGGGACTTTCACAAGTCCCTTAGAAATTTCAGTATACACCACACCTAGGACAGTTATGAGCAGCCCAAGGAAAACAGTCTGATCTCAGTAACAGAAGTACTAATGAGTGCAGGACAATAGGCACAGGCAGGCAGGCGAACAAAAAGCAGAAGCAGAATTGTAATGGGAGCCAGGTTATCAGCTGTCCCGTAACAAGAGAGCTGGTGCAGGTCTGCTCTGCTGCCCGCCGGCACCATGCATTCACTGTGTCACTGAAGCTCATGGAGCCACCCCAGAACTGAAGCTATTGCAGAAGCGAGAAATGCAACTCCTCTCTTTCTGCTACTCAGAAAGCATGAGTCCTCTCCTCCTCTAACTGAAATGATGTTCCCTCACTGCTGTTTCCTCATGGGCAACGTGCATGCGTCATTCCAGTGCAAAGCTGCTGTGAAAGCAGATTCAGGGTCACATCAGACTGGCACACTCAAACCAGTCCTGAATTCCCTCATTCTTTAAACATCCTTTCTTTGTGTTTTTTTACAAGCATGAAATGAAAACTTTGTGTCTGTTTCAGGGAGGGTAATGTTTTATTTAAGGTGGCCTGCTAGCACCATGAATTTTACATGACAGAAGCTTCATCCCATAACATCCTTAAACCTCTCCTCATTAGTCAGCAGGGCTCTGATCCTGCAGCCAGGAGATGTGGCATCTCCCACCAGGAGCCCTGGCATGGGGGCTGACTCATGTTGTTCACAAGCATATCCCTTCTCCCTGTCACCATCACTGAAATACAGCCTGCCCTGAAGCATCGCCTTAGAGACCTTCCTGGGAGACAGATCTGCTGCATCAGCTCCCCCTCCCAATGCTGCCCACAGAAATCCAACCCCCACGCAGGCTGCTTGGAGATACACAGATGTGAGCAGACGGTGGGCAGGTCTAGCGGAGCATCCTATCTGCTGCAAGGCCTTTGGAGGTCGCAGATAAGCAAACACAGGCGAGGGCAATGCTAAGGGCATAGATACATAAGCAAAACAAGACAGGCAGCAGCTCAGACATACCTGCCCACAATTTTGGGTCTAGTGCAGGACTGTTGATGACTGTGGAGCTATGCCTGGTAATAAGTGTTCAGAAAGGCCAGGTTTTACAGTAAACCAACCATATTCAACCCTCAATTAGCCATGGAAGATTAGCTGGGCTGGGGATTAACCAGACACTTCCTCCCCATAGCAACCACGGCTACACTACCATGCCACCACACACGTAACACGGGGCACACGAGCCTCTGGGCCGTGCCCCACTTGGACCCCAGCAGATTAAAGCTGTCCCTGCTCAGCACAGAAACCGGCAGGCTTGTTACCAGCCTTTCACAGGTAGAAGACCTGAATATGTTCTTGTCCCCTAACTAACATATAGCCTGTACTAGCCAGGATCTGGTTTTATCTAGGTTACCCCATCCCATATTGTCTTCAATGGCTGAAAGCTGGCAATATCTAAGTGAACTAGCCAACACTAAAACAAGAATACACTGCGTAGCCTGCAAAAGCTGTCCCAAGCGTTAGGCAGCTGGTGTGCTGACACCGTTGCCTATGTGCTGAGTAATGATGTCTCACTGTTTCTTTGCGCTCCCCTTACCCATCTCTTTCCATCTGTTGTTCCTTGTCTTCCACTTGGATCGTATGCAGTTCAAAGCAGGGCTTTCTGTTAGCACCTAGAAGATAATCTGTGACAGGGCACTAAAAAATCGGTCTGATCAATTCACGTGAGTAATTAGTGAATTGGAGTTGATGTTGTACAGGGTTGTGTGTATGAACGGGTTAAGCATGGTGTGTCTGGATGGAAAACGTGACTCAGAAGTGTTACTAACATTATTCTTTCTCATTCCATAAACCTAAGTAAGAAATGGAAGAAATGGAGAGGGTAGAAAAAGACAGAAAGGCAAAGAGGCAGCAGGCCGGTGGGCAAGCTTCTCTTGAATACAAATGCACTAAATTATGGGCACACAGATCAGATGCTGAGAAGAGTTGAGCATTTGCAACTCCTACGCACATTCTCATTTCTTCTTTTATAGCTATTAACTTTGCATGCTTCTCCATTTTGGTTTTGCTTCATCTTTCACATACACAGACCAAGACTTGGACCTTATCTTCCTGTATCCCAGTGACTTACTGGCATATCATGCGCAGGCACAGCTACATCCACAGGTCGAGGCATCTCTTCTGCTGCCTTCTGTACGTGATGATAGTGCAACTATGCTGGTCACCAGGACAACAGTCACAGCCCGTCAAACTGATAAGAAGTTGGTCGGCTGGGTTCATGCTCTGCAAGAGAGAAAGACTGAGGCAATAAATGTAATACACAGCAGTGAACTGCAAATGGCATTTGGTTTTCCCCTTAGGGAGCTGGAATGAGAATGAACATGAGAGCAACAAAGAAAGAAGAGGGTCTGAAGAGAAGAGGCTTGCTGTTTAACTTTTAAAGCTACACAGTTAATGGGAAATGGGAAAGATTCAAGTAAGTCACAGGATTGGAGCTCAGACATGGGGCTTATCTCAGCCCACCCATGCAAAGGGAACAGTTTTGAGTCCACATAGTCTCAAATTCCCAAAAGTGACCAAAGCTACTGTCATGCCAATGGCCTCAGAGGTTGTCTCTGCTGGACATCAAAGCAAAGGGCATCTAAAAGAAATAAGCGTTACATTCCAGGCATTATTCTCTGTTGTTAGAATTACCTCTCACTAACAGCAGCCAAGACTGCTAAAGGACTGTACTACCTCATACCAACACCCAAAGTGTCTCCTGGCTGGACCTAAACCCACTGCAGGAGGAGGAATCTACTTCTTCCCACAAAACAGCCCCACCAAACAGCACCGAGCTGAATCCCGAATCAGGGCGTGCCACTCAAGAAAACTATTTTGCCAAACAGGCATTTGGTAGATACAGAGGTCAAGTTGTAAATCCAATCTTTTGAATGCTGCCAAAGTTCAGGTAAACACAGAACTGGTATCTCTCATGTTCAGCCTTATGGCTTCAAGGCCCACAGTCCAACCATTTTTCCAGTGCAGAAATAGATATGAAAGACAGTCTGAAAACAAAACTGGTTGTAACTGGAAGTCAAGTCCATTTTATCATGTTATCTATAGCCTATGGCAGGGCTGATGTTATAGATAGAATTTATCAAAGTGGTAAAGTCTTGTCAGAACAAGAAGGAATTGTGCGTATCCAGGTGAAGTCCAAGAACTCTGATAAGACCATTCCTCATAAACTGATAAGAAATGCTGTCCTGTCTCTTTGAGGGATACTCATGGGCACAGCAGGGCTTCTGCCAGAGCAAGGCTTGCATTAGCTATGTTCAAAATAAGGTCTGGAAATGCAGGTCACACTTGCGAAGCTCTAATCTAAATGGGAACAGGGGAGCAATGTCATGCTGTATGACATGGGATCAGGCATACCCACCAGCCAGTGCTAAAGGGGTAGGTGATGGTTAAAGGTCTCCTCCCCATCTCTGCTCCCCGCTGCTTCCTAGACACAGAGGAAGAACTTCAGTCTCTTTCTCCTGTCTCCCAGCTGTGATTCAGCAGTGAATTCTCGTGTTAGAAAGGTGCCCCAGCTTTTAGACACCCTCTCTATCCTCTAGCCTGTACGTTAGGGAGAAGGGAACTGCAGTCAGCTGCACAGATATCTCTGCTTGACTGGGGCTGAGATATGCACAATGGTCCAACACATTCAAGGCCTTTCTGAGCACAACAAAGCAATGCCAAGAAACAGAAAAATATCATCAACGCCATATAGGTGGGTTTCTTGCATTTGTTCTGCATCTCAGTCAAAACAGGCAGGCATAATGCAGGGAGACAAAGAGGCCTTTCTCAGCAAGCAGTGT
The DNA here is from genome assembly GCF_964188355.1 of Buteo buteo. Classification (NCBI taxonomy): domain Eukaryota; kingdom Metazoa; phylum Chordata; class Aves; order Accipitriformes; family Accipitridae; genus Buteo; species Buteo buteo. The sequence continues at coordinate 12,144,211 of NC_134176.1, read as the reverse complement.
GGCATGCACTCCTGGGTCACCTCAGGCGGCTGTCTGTCTGCCCAGTCCCCTTTCCCCTGTTTTGATTGTAGCTGCATCCTTTCTGTATCAAGATGTGGATACTTAATGCATGCTCACCTTTGCCCTCAGCTACAAGCTGTTTCTGCTTAGCTAATGCTTTTCTTGGCAGGCTCAGCCAGGCAAGCCAGAGTTCAGTTTGCACCCCAATCAGCTGAAGCACAGATGACTGGCTCTGGGAAATGCTGCAGAGATATGGCCAAAATGAACTGAAGTCACTTACATGGAGCTGCAAATTGTTCTGTGTTGGTACTCGGCCAGCTTCATTCTGGCCCATGACCAGGCATCCAGCCACAGCCAAAGGACAAATCAAAATAAACAAACCAGGAGTTTCTTCCAGGGACATATTATGAAGAGATTTTCAAAGCAGGATTTGAGAACAGAATCCTGTCTGTCCTTAATGTGTTAGCATGGACTGTGCACAATGACAGACCCTCTAAAAAGCTTTAAACACAGTTAGTATAAGTGGGAAATCGGGAAGATATAAGACACAGGACAAGAGTTAAAACATACAGGGCTTTTCACAGCTCTGGCGCAACTCTCCCATGCAAGTGATGCATGCCAGGCTTTCAAAAGTGGTCAGAGAGAATGGCTGAAGCTCAGCTGGTCCTGAGTAAAGGCTTAAGAATTTGACTTCATTTTATCTGATATTTTTATTTATTTATTGAGAAGCAGCCATTAGGCAGCAGTCCATGAAAGAGACTGCTATGGCAAACCCATGACTAATAACTCTCCTTTGATTCACTTGTTCTCATTAGCAGATTTTTTTGGAAGAATGTATTGCACAGCCTCTTGTGCAATAGCCCTGTGCAAAGTCCACGGATGTAGGGAGACGGACCTCCCCAACACAGATCACGTCTTCCAAAGATCTCTGAGCAGAAATATGTAGGTTGGAATCACTATGGCAAACACAACACTGTTTGCAGATCTGGAGCACAATAAGTACACAGGCAAAAATCAGGCAAATCTGAAGTAAAATCAGACAACCTGAAGTAAGCTACAGAACTGCCTCTTTAAGATCTTTGCTAGGGTAAGAGAAGACGTTACTGAGCAGTTTACTCCCTAGCAGGGGATAAGGTGGTTTGTGCTGACTCTCAAGCAACCTAGCTAGCAGGCTGTGACTTGGCAGCCCACCACTACTTTGCCCGTTTCCCTGCTGCTCCAGGAACTGAGTAAACTGTGAGCAATCTGCCTGCACACATCACAGCATATGCCTCCCTGTGCACCAGAATTAGCACACTGCCAGACAAGGTGCAGGGGCCAAGTCATTCACCCTCCTGCCCACCTGAACATTTTGCAGGGTGCAGAACACAGTAGCTCAGGACCCTCTGGCGAGAAAGCGATGGGACTCCCTTACATCCGCAAGGGGAGACATTTCAAGCTGCTTCTGCATGACTCAGTTGTTCACTGCAGGTCTCTGTGGGAGCAGCAGTGGCACTGAGATTCATAATTCATTATCTATAAAGTGAAAAGAAGTTTTATCAAACATGTATTAGTAAACATCATCCAGAGTGCACAGACTCACACAGAAACTTATCCTACCAGCAGACAGACTAAACTATTATAACCCTTTGTTGCAGCACTCCTTGTCTCCGTGCACCAGGGAAAAAAAGCAAACAGGGAAAATAAGGGCCTTCTTTAGGCACAGTAGGTGCTACTAATCAAAAGAACTGGATATCTACAAACCAAAAATAACTATTTATAAGCATACATCTTTGAAGACAGAAGTATTGTAGCTGTATGGCATAGTCAGGGATAACCACACAAAGCCACTACCAGGAAAGACATCCCAGAGGTAAAATCTCTGAGTTAAACTGGCACATTATCCACTGCTATAAAATGGTGCATCACCATAGACATGAATGAGCTCACAAGCATTTACATATGACCTTGGAGATCCCACCTGCACCCATACACCCTCCCTAACTTCATCTAGAATGGAGAATTCATCCATCACCTAGTCATCCATTAATCTGTTGGCTGTGCAAACAATCAGAAACGAGAGGAGCTGTGTATTTATTACACATTTCTGAATAAGTCATGCCCAATATCTAGGACAAACAATACATTAAACCCTAAGGAACCCTTTGAAAGCTTTTTGCCTGCTGGAGACAGCAACAAAAAAGTAACATGATAGAATGGGAATAGTAAATCATTCATGAGAATGATTAAAAATAAACTGTGGGAGAGGTGCAGCAAAACAACACTGAAATCAGCCAGTGTATTCTTCTTGAGTATCTCTTCTTTTAGCGGGTGGAGTGGTTGTAAGCAACTTTAAGAAGTCCTACTTTGTGTTCTTTAGTGCAGGGAAGACATACCAGATACAAAACCCATGGAGAACTGCACAACTGCAAGTTACAGCCTATTCAGATGCCCCATGACAACATCAGGCACTGAAGCAAAAATGCTACCATGCTTAAAACTACTAGTGCAAAAAAACACTTAACTGGCATGTTAAGGACACTAGTGAAAGGATAAATTAGACTCCCAAGGGCTGAATAATGTTTTACACCAGGGATCTCTCTTACATGCACATGATCACTTAGGAATTCTAAAATCATCCTGAGAGAGTTACAGCACCAAAATGTTCACAAGTACCATCTAGTCTAACATAATTGTTGATACCATAGTTTCCCAGATGAGTGTGGACAGAGATACTAGCCACAAATCATGTTATTTGCATTTATTTTATATCCTTTCAACTCTATGAAAATACCTGTTGCAGGAAATATTTTTGAAGCCTGTTTCCTAAAACTATTTCAGGTAAAAAGCTCAAAAACAATCAATGCAGACAAGATTTGTTTCTTAAAGAGTCTTAAAATAACATCCTTCAGCTTCAAGGCAAAATTCAGCCTCCATTATGCATTTGAGCATTCATTGACCCAACTGTGTGTCTTAAGGACTTTAAAAAACTGATTTTTAAAACAGTTCAAGGTGGTAATACCCTTGGAAGAAAGTTCTGCCATCAGTGTGTCTCCTGGGTTGTTCTCAAAAAGAAAAACCTACATTAGGTCAATAAAATCATGCTAGACTTTACAGTCAACAACATGTTTGACCTGCATTCACATTCAAGGGTATTTTTAGACTTGTTTCTTAAATAAGCAAGAGTTACGTGATCATGGTGTGTGTATCTGTGTATGTGTGTGCACCTGCCTGTCTCTTCAGCCTCATCTACCCGTTCCTGAACCCAGTGGATAATTCCAAATACACTGACATTCAGGTACATAAGGCATGGGCAGATGGGTAGAGTGAAACATTATTAGTGCTTCAAGTCAGCTTTTATTAGCCACCACAGTATCCCCATAGGCCAAAACCAGACTTAATTCATTACACCACTCTTGGAAACCATGTGTGTTATCAGCTATTTTAACATTGCTACTAGTCTATGTAATATCCTTAGCATACATAACACTTGGCATGTGCAAACCACAGAACAAAGTTTCTGCCTCTATTTTTTTATTTTAAGTACCACTCCTTTTTTTTTTTCAGTTTGGCAAATAATTTACTTTAGTAATATATTTGAGCTGCAAACACCAGAACATTCAAAGACTTTGGCACTGTGTCGCAGTCGTGTATTACTTGCTTCATTACAAAAGGTAATCCCTGTATTTTTATTAAGAAGCCCACACCAGCTATACTCTAGCTGAAGGCAAAACCTACCAAGAAAGCAGCAAATTCCTACAACTTCAACATTATCCACTATAAAACCTGTGGTGCTCTGCAAAATACCTTCAATGTTGCAAGAGAGGCAACTCTGTAAGGGATATAAAATCAGACTTCAGAGACAAAACTTCTTCTGCTATATGTGTCTCTCTCTGTTTCCAAATGCATGGCTCCGCCTTTCCCGTCAAGCAGCACCTTCAAAGGTTTAGTTCTGGAGAATATGAAGCTTTTCATTTGCCTTTAAAACACACTTCTCCTTTGCTTTCAGCACAAGCATCAGGGATACCTTCTCCTCTACTAGACCTGCCAGCAGAAGAACAAACGTAATCCCTATCTGGGCCTCAGTATTGCCTCCAAACCCCAGTTCTCCCAGCAATGTCCTTGTTATTTTAAAGCAAAGAAACTCCTCCATGCTCAAATGAGCAGAACGTAACAGCAAAACATGCTGTAACTAGCAGTGCAGACCCTTACAAACCAGCTCAGCAGCCACATATTTCTGCCCATGGGAGAAGGGCTTTGAGAGCAGTTAAGATCTCCAAGGTCTCCCCAGACTGGGAGTAAGTTCTGGAGACAGGCTCTCAAAACCAGGGGCTACCACACCTTCCTCTTCGGAGAATTGGAAAGCCAATAGGTAACTCTAAGCACTCACTACTTTTTTTTACTGGAGCTAACATCTGCTGGGAAATCAATACTGATAATCACAGCACTGGTTGCCAGACCATCAGAGGCCAAAGAAAAAGGATGAGACAGGAGGTATATGTGGAGGTGTTGGCAAAGCACGTTAACAGCTGCAGAGGACCTGAGCAATTTCTTTAATGAAATGGAAATGAAAGCATAAATCACTATAACGATACTGGAAGAGAGATTTAACTTAACAAACAAGCAGACAGATTTTGATGTCTGAAGCCTGGCTATGATAAGTAGCAGGGAAATGTAAATGCAGCGGTTGCTAATGGGCATAATGAACAGGCAGGCAGCTTTGACAGCGTGTTCTCAGCTGGAAGCTATATTCCCCAGGGACTCCTTATCTTCCACATCCACTTCTTTCAGCAACCATATAAATGTAGCAGGCAGATTTGCCAACCACAAGCATGCAACTGCTGGATAATGCTAGTGGTTGCCAATTAGGCCCGTGGCCAAAGCTGCTACCTGGACAAACTAAGGAAACCTGGCTTCTCCGATTCCTATCACAAACATTTCCACCTACTGCTGAGACACACAGAGAAAAGACAGCTCTCCAAGCCCAGGGCATCCCTCTTTCACAGACCTCCAAAGTCTGCTGTGCTGAATTCACCTCCTGATTGAACTTCCACCCCATTTGCACTCTTCATTCATTTCTGTGAGTTTGCCTTTTTTTATTTGCCTCTTTAAACACAGACAGCCTGGGTTTATTTGCTCAAAAGGACATTTTATTTTGTCTTTTCATCCAAACAACTACTGTCTGTAAAATTCCCAACAGACTCCTCCCACAGACAAAGAACCAGCCAAGTGCAATGCCAAAGGTAAAGGTACACTATTGAAAAATCACCAACACAAGAAAAAACATGCAAAGCAAATCAACATGTTCCGCAATGAAAATCCATGTTATCCTAGCAAACACAGTGAGACCACTCAAATGGCCACTGGGTACCTGCAGCCTGATAGCCTAAACACCCACTTTTCTACCGCATTGCTGAAGATATGTACTGCTTAAAATTCAGCGATGCACGTGACAGCCTTTAGCCCTTCTCTCAGCCCACATGGATGGGTATTACTCAGCTGTTCATGAAGCCTGCTAGTTCTTCCAGATGTTCGAGTTGGTCTAAGAAAAGATACATTACTACTATTATTTTGGAAAGGGTGTTACAGCAAACATACATCCAGATGGAGCCAGGATACTCTCTGCCCACCTTAGCCTTATTCATGGAAGCCAAAGTGACAACAGCCCCATTAGACCTGATGATGCTCTGGGAAGACAGCCCCTACTCTGTTTAATGCAACATGGTGAATGTACTTGGTGTTGGATATAGTGTTGGTACAGGCGGGCAGTGACCCATCTCAGCAGATGACCCAGTGTGTGGGTCTCATACTGAGCAGCACTAACTGGAGAGTCAGGCCCAGCATCCCCTTAGCACTGCTCCCCTACCCAGCCAGCCTGTATTCATCCTCTGCATTGCATCCTGATAGGAAATCCTGGGACATAGAAAAGGCATCATTTTCCCTTAGCATTTGCGGCTATCAAACACTAGTTTATATTCTGCAGAGAAAGCCGGTTTTTTTCTGCTTGCAGAGGCGCCTCCCTTACACAGGCAGACACACACTGGAAGAGAAAGAGGGAGAGCAGGAGGGAGCCGCACTGTGTCTATTGAGACGATAACAACAGATTTGGGGCAGAACCTGCCTCATGCTGTCAGCTAGCACTGGGCCCTTTCAGTGCACTCGGACCCAAACACTAGCTGGGAGATTTTAGCATTTTTGCATAGTAATAGAAGCAAGAAAATTAACTACCATAAATAATGGCTGTGTGTGTATCTAACATCATACACATGCTCTCCTTTTTTTCTCCAATTCCTGAACTAATAAAAATAGCTAACAAGAATGACAGTGTTACAGCACACAGAAAGGAAGGCATTTCACAAAGTGAGTCTCAAGATGAACAGGAAGCTGCTGGTCAGCAATGTGGAGCTCCTGAACAGTAGAGCCAGAATTAACCTCTGCCCTTGCTACTGATCAGTGTCTAGTATCAGTCCCGATGGATTTTGGACTCATGCTTCCCCAAAGGTTGAAACCTGGTGTGTAAATAATTAAACTTTCTCTACACATTGCCAAAATATGAAAAACAAAAGCTATTGCTATTCACGGTTCAGTGTAACTGTACATGATCTTGGCCCTCCTTCCATCTTCCGAAATTACTGAAATTACAGCCAAAGCCATGAGGACGGCACAACGAGAAATCACTTACTCAGCTAAGTTGATACTGGACAAAATAACAGCTCTGAGCCAGCCACTGGGAGATAACACGTACAGCTTGCAGCACAGAAAAAAACATTCTTCAAGGCCAAGGTTACCAAGTGGCTATTGAAATAGGGTTATGTTTATAGCCAACCACATCACCAATAGACAACAAACCTGCTGAAGAATAAACAGCAGACAGGACACAAAGTTGATTATCAGAGAATATAAACACACATGATTACAACGCCCATTTTTGAAGATTTATATTTTAAATACAGACCTATATTAAGATTTTCAATAGAATTTTGATTTTGCTGCATTATCACAGGCATTGACTCTTTGTTATTTTTAATAAAAACTGACTAAGGCAACATAGAACAAACTTGAATTGTTCAAGGCTGAACTGAATGACAATAAAGCATTCCTGTGATAAGGAAATGCACCCTAAGGTCCACTGTGGAAAACTTCCTATTCTCAGGCATGAAACCACTTCCAAAACCTGACTTACTAATGCCATTTAAAATGTCTTAACTACAAAAGTATATATAAAACCTGCTTAGTTTCTACCAGTGAAATGCAAAGCACACAAGTGGTCTGTATTTTGAAGGTCACACAAGCAATGTGAACTACGAACTTCAGGATTCATGAAAATATGACATTTTAAAGTGGGAGGAAAGTATTTTTCTATCTTGTCCAAGCCACAAAATACTAAAATGAACAAACTATAAATATTAAGATTCAGTAAAAAATATTTGGGATCCAACATTTAATATTAATGAATTGTTCTGGTGAGAGAAAAATCAATAACTAGGCACCGGGAAGACAATAATCCACAATTTTAGTCTGTTTTGTATAATCCAGGAGATTATCATATGACTTCATCTGGATGGGACCTGCTTTTTGCAGAAGGAACACTATCTTAAAAGGTAACTTAACTCTTTAACTTAATGATGTCAATTTATAGACTGTAAAATAAAAAAAGAAATCCTTCTTTATGCTACTAATCATAACTGTTATTCATTATGTCATTATTCAATATGTCAAATAGCACCAAATCCAGGGTCTCATTTCCCTTTTGCTGCTCAATAAAGTGCTGTTGGCAGAAGTCTGCTTTAACACTCGTAATTTATTAACCTCATAGGTGTTGTAGCATGGAACTAAAGCCATAGACAGGAGGCACTTAGCAAGTTATACATGCTGCAATTTTCACAGCAAAGGAGTTCCTGCTGTGCTTTTCTTGCCTCCCACATTTTTATGATTTTTTTCCCTTCATGGTAACTGCCAAGCCTCACATATTTTGGAGATACTTCCTTATTTTGCCCAAACCCTCTTTCTCATGTTTTAAAAAGCGTTGCTGTGTATTTACCAAGGAGACATTTAACATATCCTGAAGAATTTTTAACTTTTTCAAATGCAGATAGTGAAGTCCAAGATAGACTCACATGTTGTTTTATAGGATTGTGTCCTGGCTACAAGGACTTGCTATTCCACAGGCTGAAAAGAGATGTATAACTAGGGCAGCAGCCATCATGTAGGAGGATCTTGTTAGAAAGCACTGAGATGTGCGTATTTATCTCTGGTTGCTCCAGCTGAGGGAACAAGATTTTTATTATTGTGTGTCACTGGAACTGTTCATAATGATAGCCCAGCTTTTATGATTTCCAAGAAAACCTCATTTATCAGTCACCTTCATATTTGAATGCAGTTCTTTTGCGTATCACACCAAAAATGTTCAAGATGTACTTGAATGTTCAAAAGGAGTGGTGTTTCCTTTAATGGTTGGGCTTGATGCTCTTAAAGGTCCTTTCCAACCTAAATGATTCTGTATCAACATGTTATCAAAGTCAGCCGAGAAACCTATGTTTCAAAACTAACTTCAGGCAGAAAGAGATTTAGAGTATATGACATTGTTTAATGTCACTACTAGTTTTATCTTCATTTCCTCTCTTTTCCCCTATACACCCACATAGCCATTGAGCCTTCCAACATTATTCAGTAAGACACAAGTGACAGGAACTGAGGAGTATTGTTCTGCTGGGGAGTATTCATAGGGTGAGAGAGTTGTTTCATCACTCAATTGATAAAAGTCAAAAAAAGTTCTTTGCCACTTGAACATTATTCACATCCTAAAATGTCCAAAACAGTAATTCACTGTGATGCTCGAAAAGTGAATATGGAAGATGGGAAAGAATAAAGCACAGGGAAGAAAGCACCTAAGTTTTCTGCTTTTTAAGTGAATGTAAATGCAAATGTGTATTTCATCCAGGGTCCCAATTCAGCTAAGGAGAGCTGGCAACATTTTACATAGAGTATATAGACATGGTGATCGTACCATCCTTTATAAGGTAGCCCAAGCACCCACAGCTGCCCAAAGCTGAATCTTTGTGACACTTTAATAGGCTCCTTCCTGCACCCTGAAAGCAAGCCGTACAGGAAAAACACAACTTATTCAGCAACTTAATTGCTTTAAATTATTTGTAATATAGCTGCTGTGATGTCAAGCATTCAGTCATTGCCGGTCTATTACAAGTCGCAACCCACCCAGACTTTCGTTCCTACTGCATTGCAGGCTTCCCTTCCATCAGAAGCGCGGCCCCACACGCCTCTCCCAGCCCCGGCCGGGCGTGGGCTGGCTGCCACGGCGAGCGGGAGCGCGGCGGGGCGAGGGGCACCGCCGGCCTCCCCCGGGCCCGCTCCGCGCCACCTGCCTGCCTGTGGAAAGCGAGGGCGGGGAGCGCGACTCGGGCCCCTTCCCGAAGCGACCGGCGCCCGCGGCCTACGCGGGCCCGGCCCCAAACGCGAGGGGCCCTGCTAGGCCGCGGGGGCTGGGCCGGGCCGTGCCGCTCGCCTCCCGGGAGGGCTGGCAGCCCTGAGGGGAAACCGAGGGGCCCCTCCCTGCCGCGGGGCGCGAAACGGCGCTGACCGCGGCGGGTGGGCACGGGAGAGGTCTCTCCGCACAGCCCAGCAGGAAGGAAGGGGAGGCCGGGGGAAGCACGAAGCCCCGGGCCCCGCCGCCGCCCTCCCCGGGCCCTGCCGCACTGACTCAGCCGTCGCCAGCTCCCGCACCTCCCCCCGCCGCCTCCCGCGCCCTCTCGCGAGACTCGGTGGATGTAGACGCGATGTCCTTTGGGGCACCGGCGGGGGGAGGGCAGAGGGGGAGGGAGGCGAAGCCAGGGGTGCCTTGATTGATAGCGGTCGCCGCCAGTGGGTGAGGGGGACGGCGAGGCCTCAGCCAATAGCTTCGTCCCAAGGCGAGCGGCGAGCCAATGGCGGGGCTGGGGGGGCGGGGCACGCCGCTGGCTGATTGATCCCAGCTTTGGCGTTGTTCAGTTAGAGCGAGAACATTCTAGAGGTGAGTACGGGGCAGCCATTGCCGGGGTCCCATCAGCCGCCCCCTTCTGCCTGAGCTGCGCGCCAGCCGCCGCCTCTCCCTCCCCCCTTCCCTTTTTTCCCCCCTCCTCCTCCTCCTCCCTCTCCTCACAGGTGTCGCCACTAACGATGCCCCTGATTGTGTCTTGCCCGCAGATTGTCCGGCACTGCTGTCCCTGCTGATACCGCCCGCCCCAGGACGCCGGGACCCGGAGGCTGCGGCGTCCGCCTCCGCCTCCCTCTCCGTCCGGATATAAGCGCCCCCACGGCCCTGTTCTCCTCGCACACTCGGCTTCGTCGCAGCCCGGGGCGAGCAGCGTTGGGTTTATGTCTTTATTGGACGAAAACGGTGAGTATTGGCAGTGGGCTAGGGCGGATGGGGACAGCCGGGATTGAGAGGAGGTTTTGGGTCCTGGGAAGGTGGGGGGAGCGGGCGGGCGCCTCAGGCTGGGCTGGAGCGTCGGGTCGTCGGTAAACGGTGGGTAGTGGGAGAGGTTTTGTGTATCGAAGTGTCCGGGACCTTGATGGGAGAGGGAGGAGAAAACGACGAGAAAACCCCTAAAAGCCCCAGAGTTTCAGTTATACCCGTTTGCTGATTTTGGGGTGGGGTTTTTTGTCTTTTTTTTTTTGTTTTTTTCATTTTTTTTCTTACAATTCCCCACTACCGCCATGCGATGAGACAAGATGGCGGCGGCTGGGGCCGCGCCTCCCCGTGCTGTGGGTGGGCGGGGAGGGGGCGCGGGGAGCTGTGGCGCAGTTACAAACCCGGGGAGGGGGGGGACGCCTGCTGTGGAAGGGTTAGCCCCGGGGCGCGGGGGGAGACGGGGGACAAGGAGCGGGGGGCCAGCCGCGGAGCGTCCCCCTCTCGCGGTTGGAGAGCGCACGCCTGGCTGGAGGTGATTCCCCCGCCATGTCTTCCAGGGCTGACTCAGTGCTTAATTGCTGCATTTATGACTCATCATAGGCTGAGTGGGGCGGGGAAACGGTGCTTTGAAGCAGGGAGTCTATCTGCCTTCCCGCTCTTTCCTCTGTGCATAGCAGACGGGGGGGGGGGCGGGGGGGGGTGGTGCTTGGGATGAGGTGTCCTAGGGGCCAGGAGAGGGAGCTTTAGTCTACAGCAGACAAAAGCTGTAATCTGGAAGGAGGGGAAACGGCATGTTCTGCCTGAGAGCTCATGCTCAGTCACCGAGATACCTGCTTCCTCAGTGCTTCTGCAGGCACGTGGCCAGGTCACGTGGTGGCTTTTTTTAGATACCTTGGGGAAGGAAGGCTCGAGCTTGAAACAGGGTCCGTGGTGCACTTTTTGCTGAGGAAGGGCACAACTGCATCTGGGCTAATGTAGAACGCAAGGCACATACAAATCTGCTCGCTTTTAGTGTGAAGAAATTGTGAGCCTGACTGGAGGGACTCGGACCACGTGGAACCAATAGACGTGCTCTTATGCATAAATACCAGGAAGGCTATTTTAATGTGTCAACGCTTCTGTCATTAATTATAACAACATGATGACGTGTCAGAATAGCCATACTCTAGTCAGGGTTGCCTGTGTAGTCAACCAGTTGTGGCTTAAGTACTCTTAGAGCTGATTATAGAGACACATGTTAATTTAAATATGTAAATACTGCTTAAGGCAACTTTAATAATAGGATTCATCCTCCTTCCCCTTCCTTCCCCTCCCCCCTTCCCCTAAGAAAAAAATCAACTGGAAAAGCTGCTGCACTGCTCTGTACCTCTGCATTGCTAGGCTTTCTACAGTGAAGCAACTTATGTCAGACTTTATCAGGCTTATTGTTAAGTCAAAACTCAACAGAAGCTGCTATGAGAATCCATAAGTGAGAGGGAGAATTACCTAATTTTCAACTCTTTTCCACTCCGATCCAAAAAAACTGGTAAGCCATGTAAAAATTATGTTGGGCTACAGATTGGTGCTGCTTCATCTTACTGATATTTCTCAACATTCTGACAGACTTCCGTTTATGTGATGGGTTCATGCTATGATGTGGAATTTGAAACTGTTTTCCAGATCTTTCTCCTGCTTCCTGCAGCCTGAAATGTATCACATGACCCTCTTGGTGCAAGACCCATTGGTCTCCGTAATAAATCAAGCAGTGTTCCTTTCCCTTCCTTATTAATTGCAGCACTCTTCAGGAGTTAATTGTACAGAAAATAGCTTTAAGCTGTTCAATGCTTTGGGTAGTAAGAAAAAAGAGGGTGGAAAGCTCTGTGGTGTAGTTGAGGAAAAGTTCCTTAGCAGTATACAATTCAAGGCTGTTGGTTTCAGTTCCACAAGTTGAAGAAAGCCATATAGCATAAAGAATGTTTGGAGGTTTTTTCTTCTTTTCACCCTATGATGTAGTCCCTTATATAGCTCTGTAGCAAAACCTGATTGGCGCACATTAAGATAAACTTCCTTTCTTTTCTGTTTATTAACACTTGCAGAGCTGTTGCGCAGCCACTGGTACCTGTATTGGGGAAACATAGCATACAAGCAAGAACCTTACAGCCTCAGTGGCGAAAATTTTTTCATGTCAGAGACCGAGAACTCTTGCAGTCGTTTATGTCATCCCGTCTTCTCCAGACAGAAGATACCAAAAAACTGCAATCAAAGATCTCTTCATCTTATTGATAAAGCTACTAATAAGGCAAAATGTCTGTCAACGTCAACCGCAGTGTTTCAGATCAGTTCTATCGCTACAAAATGCCCCGTCTGATTGCCAAGGTAACTTGCCAACCATCAGTGCTAAGTAGGTAGTGTTTCACACCACTAGCTCTCTTGATAGAGGAGGAAGAGAGGTGTGAGGTAATGATAATGTTTAGCCAGTCAGAGGGCAAGGAGGATGTTTGCTCCTTTCTGTCTGGACTAAGTGCACATTGGCTCTTCTAAGAAGACACACTGTAAAGCAGAACTTAGATGTAGTGAAATGGGGAAAATGCACACTGAGTTTGGCTGTTGCAGTCACTTGATCTTAAAACTTTTTTTTCTTTTAGGTGGAGGGCAAAGGAAATGGAATAAAGACAGTTATAGTCAACATGGTTGACGTTGCAAAGGCGCTTAATCGGCCTCCAACGTGTAAGTAGTCGAGTGACACAGCACTTTTTTTTTTTTTGTGCTTTTGTGTTCAAAGTGGTAGTGTTACGTAGCTAATAAGCATTAACACTTTTCAAGGTTTGTAAGAAAGAAATGTGACTATCTCAGGATGAAATAGTGAACAGAAAGAAGCAATGGCATATTTAATTGCTGTTAAAAATCACAAGATATGAGAGCAGTGGTGATTATTATACTTTCTTTACAGATCCTACCAAATTTTTTGGTTGTGAGCTGGGAGCACAGACCCAGTTTGATGTTAAGAATGACCGTTACATTGTCAATGGATCTCATGAGGCGAATAAGCTGCAAGACATGTTGGATGGATTCATTAAAAAATTTGTTCTCTGTCCTGAGTGTGAGAATCCTGAAACTGATCTGGTGAGTGCACTCAGTCTGTTAGGGGTAGCGCTATGGAAACACTTCGTTAGATGTTTATGGAGGTGGTGTGAATTTAATAGCTGACTCGAATATCTATGAAGAAAAAATCCAGTGCACACACACACCCTCTTTGGGCAAAGCTTTACATTTTAACAGTTAAGAATTGTAAGCTAAATTGCTACTTATAGACTTGCTGTGGTGGGGGTGATATAAAGTATTTAAACCTCTGGCTTAAGCCTGTGGGGATGATAATGTAAAGATCAGGTTTAGACTTTAATACTTAATTGTTCTGTAAGTGGTATGCTAACTGGAGGTTGTTCTGTTTTACAGCATGTCAATCCTAAGAAACAAACTATAGGTAACTCTTGCAAAGCCTGTGGCTATCGAGGCATGCTTGACACAAACCATAAGCTCTGCACGTTTATTCTCAAAAACCCACCTGGTAAGTGTGTTTCCTTATCTAGTGAGTAAAGGGAGCTTCTTCAGTGTGAGTGAGGTTAATGGAAGCAGAAAAACAAATAGCTCACATATAATTAAAGTGTAAAAAGACTCCAGCACACTCACAGAGTATGTTTGTGGGTCAGGATGAAGCAGCTGTATTCATACTTTCAATATGAGCAGTCTCTTCCCTTGTTATCCTGTATTCTTCCCAAGTAGAAGTATTTGAAGAGTTGGATTTGCCTGTGCAGGACAAGACTCAAGAGGGGAGCTAGTCAGCCAGGAGCTCATTGCAGTTTTGCCTTCAAGTCAGTGGGAAGTAGAAGGGTAGGAAGTAAAAGCAATATAGTAAATGCTAACTGTAATGTACTTGGTCTGTGCAAGCAACACTCTGTAGTAAGCATCTAGTTGCCTGCTGCAATTTAAGCTTGCTAGAATAGAAAAGTCTAACCTATTCCAGGGGTCTCTGCGTTGTGAGGTCACCTGTTATATAGACTTGGACAACCTTATGTCTTGATGAGAAATGAGACTTTCACCAGAACCAGGGGTTTGCCCAGCAGATGTATATCTGCCCTGAGTGTATCTGGGGATGGGTACTATACATAACTTGCTACTAATAAAAGCATCCCAACTCACTTGGGGATTTGGCAGAGGTGAGGTGGTGCAGGGGCTTCAGCTTTCACTAGTTCATGGAATAAAACATTAAAATTGACTTGCAGAAAGTGGTGACACTGGTACAGGAAAGAAAGAAAAGGAGAAGAAGAACAGAAAAGGCAAAGACAAAGAGAATGGTTCTGTGTCCAGCAATGAGACACTTCCACCCCCACCACCAGAGGAGATTACACCTCCACAGGTTGTGGTAAGTAGAAGGGAAAGCAGGGAGATGGGCGTGTGTGGTGTCTTGCTCTAATTTAAATCACTGGTATTCCCTGCTAGTCAGCATTGCACCAAAAGTTCTTATTGTATCCAGAACTTCATTGCTGGAATAGAAGTATCCCTGGGTCTCCTTTATAGCAGCTTTATCAACTCTTCAGTGGCAGTGGTTTGTGTTCCTTACTAAGTGAAAGCTGCATACCCTTTACGATCCAGGTCCCTGAAAAGGAGTATCTCATGAGCGTATTAGATAGGAGTGGTAAAACTGCTCTTCAAGTCACCCTGCAGATGGCTACAAACTCGTGTCTAGCTTACGTTACTTCTTCCCTACATCTACCCTTTCTCCATCATCTTTGACTCCTAAATAATAGTATAACCCTGTCTTGAGGGGAAGATCAAAATTGCCTGTTTAAAAACGCTCTCAAAACTGTATTTGGAAAAGACACCTATTGCTAAGCTTGTAGTAACATTGTGTGAACCTGTTGCTTTGGTTTTGTTTTTGAGGAGGAGGAGGATGATGATGATTGGGGTGAAGACACAACAGAAGAAGCCCAGAGGCGTAGAATGGATGAAATTAGTGACCACGCGAAGAACCTCACACTTAGTGAAGACCTGGAAAGAACAGTGGAGGAGAGAGTCAACATACTATTTGACTTTGTGAAGGTGAATATTCTCTGGTGGTTTGCTTGGTAGTCTGCTGCAGTTGTACAAGATGTTGGTAAGGAGACTAAGCGCAAGCTGCTTAAGCTTCTACCAAAGCAGTTCCACCGGTGGTGGGGAAGGAAGTGGTGCAATAGAGTATTGATGCAGACCTTGGAAGCTCTAAAACGTTTCTACCTGTTACTGTCTTTGTAGAAAAAGAAGGAAGAAGGTGTCATTGATACTTCTGACAAAGACATTGTAGCAGAAGCAGAGAGACTGGATGTAAAGGCTATGGGCCCACTAGTTCTCACTGAAGTCCTTTTTGACGAAAAGATTCGTGAACAGATAAGGAAATACAGGCGTCACTTCCTTCGTGTAAGCAGCCTCTTCTTTTGCATCCAATGTAACAACTGTTGGGTTGGCTTTTTGTAACAACTGCTTTTGACTCAGTTCTGGATTGCTTGGTACTTTGGGGAAGAAGGCTTTTTGTAGTTTGTTTTGGTTTTTCAAATGCCTCCTTAACTAGGGAGAACTGCTGGGAGCGATAGTATGAGCTGTTGTAAATTTTCTTATCTCATTTTGTTGAGAAGAGAAGCAGCAGTCCTTTCTGGAGAGGGAAAAAAAGGCTAACTTAATTGTGTTTGCTTTTATCATGATTTAGTTCTGCCACAACAATAAGAAAGCTCAGCGGTACCTTCTCCATGGCTTTGAGTGTGTGGTAGCCATGCATCAGTCTCAGCTTATTTCTAAGATACCACATATTTTGAAGGAAATGTATGATGCAGATCTTCTGGAAGAAGAAGTCATCCTTGGCTGGGCAGAAAAGGTAAGGGGTAGTATTTCATGTACTATACAAGCTAAGTACCTGAATGTAGTATACTGTGTCTGGTTTCTCCCTTCTGGTGTAGCTTCTCATGCAGATGTCTTTGAACAACTAATCTGAGAAGTTAACTGTCTGGGAGAAACCTCCCTTTCAAAAATGGGCTGTTCAAGGCAGTGGGGTGAGGTGAGAGTTTGAAGTTAGGCTTTTGCTGTGTTTGGGTATGATCTAATGTAAACTGCTTCAGTGTTCAAGCAAAGTCTGGTTACTTCTGTCTTTCAGGCCTCAAAGAAGTATGTTTCAAAGGAGCTTGCCAAAGAAATCCGTGTCAAAGCAGAACCATTTATTAAATGGCTAAAGGAAGCTGAAGAAGAATCTTCCGGTAATGAAGAAGAGGATGAAGATGAAAACATAGAGGTAGGAAAGGCTCAGTTACTGTAAACAACTCCAAGGTTGCACTGTTCCTGCATGCTTAAGTCTGTGTTTTGGTGCACTATAGAATAGCTTAGCTTACTTCATGTGTTACTGTGCATGTTGGGAGGTGGAGGGACACCTCATGTCTAATGCTGTGTCAGAGTGTTTTTGCTACACATCTGCCTAAGATCCTTTTTGTAATGGTACAGGTGTATCTTCATAGCCAAAGACTGTCATTGTGGAATAGCACGAACAGTCTCTTGCACAGTAGAGTAGTTCATGTAGTGGAAGATTGACAGGAGGTATTGTGTGTAAAGCCTCATCTTCTAGAAGAGTTAGTGGGTGTATGTTAGAAAAGCTGATTAAAGAACAAATGACTGTTTTCCTCATGGTGTAGGCCTAGGTAAAATCCTTTAGCTATGCTCCAGCTGACTGTGGCTGGGATTTTTTTTTTTTTGCATGTGGGCTTTTTGTTTGTTTATTCTCATCCCAGTAGTACCTACTCTTGTTTCCTGGGTATGAGATCCTGCTTCCTACAGATACACATGCATGCTTCTGCCTTCTGAAGACAGATGTTACGGCATAGTTGTAGTGTCGGCATGCCTGAACTCAGGTTTCCTATGCAGCATTAATTCTTGTGGGGGAAGATGGTGTGCAGTGCATTTCAGAACAGAGCAGTGTGTTAAGCAGGTCATGGCAATAGACAGGAGGGCTGTTGAGCAGGCGGGTGTGTTGCAGCTTCTGGTGTTAAAATTACTCTAGTGCTTAATGACAGTAGGTGCTGTAGTAAAAGTGTCTTGTTTCCACAGGTGGTGTACTCTACAACTGCCAGTGTACCTAAAGTTGAAACTGTGAAGCCTGCAAACAATAAAGATGATGATATTGATATTGATGCCATTTAAAGTGATGCAACATAGCTTCCAGCATAATAATGCAAACTTCTCTGCATTTTCTGCCAGAAGTGTGACTTGTATGTGCACAAGCTGAAATGGCTTAACATCCTGCTACTCTTTGTACTCTAAAATGTATCTTTTTACTGTGACTGGTCTTGTGTAACTAAGCCTAATACCAAGGAGTCAGCACGTTGGTGAACTGATCTAGTTTGCAACTGGCATGTTCTATTTTGTTTTTCTAACTTGTGTTGGACACATACTTGGAGCACATTTATACAGTTGTGGAAATAAAGGATTTGGTTTTGGTCCATCTTCATTTGTGACTTTGAACTCCCTTATTTCTTTTCCAAGTAAGTATTTACATAACTTGGTGAAACATGCAAAGTTGAAGACAAAATGACAAAAGCTGATGTGCAAAGTTTGAGACAAAATGACAAAAATGTCTCCACTGAGGCAAAAAAATAACCTTAGCTTAGAGGCTGTTGCAACAGTGGAGACTTGAAACCCTGGGCAAGAAGCAGGTGTTCGGTAATCTGCAGTGTGCAGATGCCAGCTTCTTAAAACAGAAGGCACCTGGATTGTGATCTGTGCAGGCTTTTTTTAACAAAAACTTCCACAGGTATTCATTACAGAAGTTGGGGGTTTTTTTCTGATGTTTTCAACAGGTCCATTAAGTACAGGTTTCAGGGCTCTGACTAGAGCTGAGGGGACCAGTACCTCTGCAGTTAACATGCATTGCCGCTGAACAGCTGGCTGTGGCTTTACGCACTGCTGTGTGGTGTCATCATAGCACAGGAGACTGGCATCCTGCTCCAGTCTGATTTGCGGGGTGGAGGGAGGTGGAGGGCATGATCTGTTACCTTGAGCACAGGACCCCCTGATGCTGACCTGCATAGCTGTGGAAGTGAGTTCTGTAGATCCCAAATGCCAGTGTAGAGGTGCCAGATTCCTTCAGAAACAAAGAGGAACTTGGTCTATCTAAATCAGGAAATGTGTGACATGGTGAGTGATGGGTTTTGGTGTAGGTGTGTGGGTCAGTGCAGGGGCTTTGGGGAGAGTTTTTTTTGTTGCCCTTCACAGCCTTCCACTCTGGAAAACTAAGAGTGGCAAGAGAGCGATAATGTTTTCTTTAATTGTTGTGAGATTCAGTATTACAAGTTTTGAGAGATCAAGGCGCCAGTGCAGTGAGCTGCTTTTTCTAGTCAAACTTTTCAGCAGAATTTGCAGTTGGATGAAGGGGAAGATTATGTTTGCTGGGTGCAATAGTGGTGACTTGAGCTGTGCGTTTTCCTCTCCAAAACTGGGGTATAGGTCTGTGAACTTGTGTTTGCAGGTGGCCCTGGCAGCAAATTATCACTTGGCACTAGCAGATGTGACAAACAGCATTAGAAAGATGGGGTGAAGCCAGGAAGCATTTGAAAGTGTTTAGGCAGGTGTTTATTGTAGTAGTACAAAAACATGATTTTCAATTGAAATACAGGTTTATTCCTGGCTTCTTTTTCTCTAAAAGAAAATGCCATTATAGGCATTTGCCTGCCAGGCTGCAAGGTTGAGATCCTCTGAAAAAATCCCAGCTGAATACAGTGTCACTATTGCAGAGCTGATGATTTTTGCCTGCTATTCCTGTAGAAAACTGTAATGGGTGGGGTTTTGTTGTGTGGATAGAATTAAGAGACTAGAACCTCTGGAACTTTTTAAAGTGAAAGGGTACAAGTTCAGGGCTGGTGACAAGCTTGAGAGGGAAGGGTTAAAAACACTGTCTAGTTGGAGGCAAGGTTTCAGCCCTGGCTTTCTTGCATACTTGTATCAACAGGTTGGGCATGACCAATACCCGGATAATGAAATCATTCACCAGTATCTCCCAGTCACCTTGGTGATGTGGTTGTAGGACTTCACAAGTTGTACCTCCCTGGTAGTCACTTACCTGTTGCAGTGGGAGGTGGGTGCTTGTATTGTGGGTAGGAGTCTGATCTGGCTTTGCCTTTCTGAGCAGAATTCCTGCTTGTGCAGGGAATGAGAAGCCTTGCTCTTTCCCAGGAGTGTGTCACAGCTGCAATGTTGAGAAATGCTGTGGCCCCTTAACTAAGTGTACAAGAGAGCTCTCTGCAGCATGGGCAGGCACCACTTTCCGATTCTCTGAGGCTGATTCTTAGCTAGTGTAGGTCAGTAGCGTTCACCAAAATAATCAGTTGCTCCATGCTGATCATCTGCAGCTGCAGCTTTGTAGATCTGGGTTGATACCAATACCATCTCTAGGATGTGACCGGAAGGTTTCTGTGTGAGGTATGTGTTGCATGGTGTTGGCTGCTACCAGCTGTGACAAGGTGAAGTTTGATTCAGGGTGTAGTTAAGTTTCATTTTAGAGCCCACTTAATTGTAATTGCAGGCTGCCACCAAAGGATGATATTTTTTTTCCACCCCAAGACCTAGTGACTAGCAAGACAGACCTATTCTTTCCAGTAGGGAAACTAGAAAATAAATCCACCCAAACAATTTTCCATAGGGTTAGTGAACTGATGATGTTATAGCAAAGCTGTGTGATGGTAGATATGGGGTAAACATGGTGGGAGTGTGCAGAGAGTGAAAGTGTTCTTGTATGTAGTAGCCCACAGGTGGATCAGATTAAGTGTGTTATAAAGTGGTACCCTAATATTCAGATATGGAGGAGGCTTCTAGAAGCCCTGAGGCCACCACTAACTATGAAATTCCTGGCACTGAGTTCCACTTCTCACCCTATTTTCACACACATTGCTGTTTCCATCTCGGATTGTTAACTGAGGATTCCACCAGCTACTAATAAAAATGAGTGTTCATTTTGTGAGTATTTCTTTAGGGAAGGAAAATGTCTGACTTAGAAGTTTCCTGAGTCTTTGAATTTATTGCTGCTGCTATCTGATTAAAAGTAACAAGTACATCTTCAAAAGGCAACTTGGTGTTTAGATACCATCTGCTCAAAGCTTCAAAGAGACTCCTGGCACCTGGAAAGGAAACAGTAAGTGTTGGGCGATTGCCCTCACTTGCTTCATACCGTACAGTCTCTCTGTTTAAAACCCTCAGCATGAATGCTGTGATTTGGCAGGTGGAAGGTCTAGCAGCAGGTCCGTTAGCCTTGGTTTTACAAACCTTGATCTTCTCCCAGGGGCCTGCGATCAGGAGCTTTACTGCAGCTCAGCAGCCTTCATCAGTGGCTTCTCTTCATCCAGCACAATGGGGAGCTTCTCAGCTGACGGCTTTGCTTGGGGCAGAATCACGAGCAGATGAAAGGAGCTCAGCAGCTTCAGCTGAGGTTTGAAATCCTGATTGTTGTTGTGCGTACAAGAAGTAAAATTGCCTGGTTTTACTTTTATCAATGAGAGCCTAAAAATCGTCATTAGAGGGCAGGGCCTCACTCAGCTGGATATGGTAGACATGTATTATATAAAAGGACATTCTTTGCTCCTGAGAGCGTACAGCTTGGACTTGTAGCAAGGCAATGACTAAAGATAAGAGTGATTTGAAGTGATTGCAGTAGGCATAGTAATGTGCTGAATGCTTTTTACTTCCCCTTGCTGTGGTAGCGGCCACCCCAGCTGGTGTAACCGCAATGTGATGCTCCCAAAGAGGTCAGCTTTTTAAACAGGGCGCAGTTTGCTCTGTGGGGTCACTTGTGTGACGCATTGCCACGAGGCTATTGTTCCTCCCCACTAAGATCTTCCTTGTTCTTTAGGTTGAGATGCTTGCTGAAAGATCCCAATCTCCACACAAGTCAAACAGCTGGATTGATTTGTTGCTGGCCAGATGTACCATAGAGTTAAAAGAGTTGATTTATAACTCTAATAAGTAATGTTTCCTATGTGGGTGTATTCTACTTGCGCAAGTTCTGAACTTTGATGTTTGAAAAGAAGAGGTATCACTGGAAAGTAGTTAATGTAGCGATCCGTAACAATGCTGTCCTTTCATTTGAGGGCTGCTACAGGGTAGTAATAAGATCACAGCAATCCTGGGTTCCCAGTGAAACCAGTGAACGGAAGTGGCAAGGAGAGATGGAACAAAAGTAGCTGACCCACCAATTAATTAGTCTTCCAAACTGTGGCAGCTATTTTCTTCTCAAACTAATTACTCTGAAAGAGCCTCAGAGGGCTGTTGACTCCTTGGCATTCAGTAACACCACTGAACTGTGAAGATGTGGAACAGAAAACCCCAAAGCAAAGACAATAAAAAGCAGCTTGAAAACAATGTTCTTGAAAGCCTTATCTGTGAAATGCTGTTTGCATGCTTAAATTTCAGCTTAAGTCTTATAAAGTTGTTGGAGCCATTGGGATTGCTTACACGCTTGACAGGCTGCTGGTGTTGTCTATGTTTTTCTTTTGAAGACAATCATCTTGCTGCCACAGAGGTGTCAGAATCTGTCTCCGGACCCAGAATTGGTGAGGAGCTGTTCTGGAGCCGCTGAACAGCTTTCCCAGGATACCACTTCCTTACCTAGTGTGGAGCAGCACCAGGGTATCTCCACAGCTTCCTTAGAGCTGTTCCAGTTGGCATCCATCAAGGACATGGCCCCAGCACTCAGGTGATGCTGCTTTTAATTCAGTAAAATTCTGCAACTCCTCAATGTTTTTCAGAGGAAAAAGAAAAAAATCTTTGATATCTTGGGTTAAGAACCCAAGAAACAGGGGTTCACCCAATCATTGTCAGTAAAACAGAGGGAACGGTTCCTCCTGTTGTGATGAGTGTCACGGAAATCCAATAAACATTAAACCATCTTTTCTGGACATCAGTTTTTCTACTTGCACATGCTTCAATGTTGGTATTTACAAAATAGCTAAGACTCTTTAGTAATTTAGCCTCAGCAGAAAGCTGCATCCTGGGTTTCTATGAATAGGATGCTATTAGCTTCCAGCAATGGCCATGCAAATCCATCATGACAGGGCAGGTCCAGGGTGAAGCCAGGTCAGTAAGGCAAGGCCAGGATCAGCGAGGGCCATGGCTGGGCACAGGCATGCCCATGCGGGTATGCAAGCTTTACAAGGGCCCCAGCCTAAGTGCCAAGGTGGGGAGGCCCCAGACTGGGCTTCTCCCAGCTCCTTCTGCGTCACTCAGCTCCAAGGTTACTCGGCTGCACCATATCAGAGCTGACCTTGAACACAGGTGGCCATGCACCTGCAAGGAGGGGGGAGAGGTTGCAGAGCCTGTTCCTGCTCTCAGGACCGTGACATTTTCTGAGGCTGGGGCTAGAGAGTGCTGTTTTTTCCACTGCTAATCTTATCTCATTACCATGGTGATACATGCATTTTCTGCGCAGGATTTTCTTTCTCAAGGGAGGAAGAGATGATGCAAAGGAGAGCTCTGGTCCGAGCCTAGGGTCATAGCCGCTTCAGCCATACATTGCAAATAAGGGAAGTATCAGCACCAAGAACTCCTCAAAGGGAAGTTTGTGTGGGTGTTGTCTTATTCTTTCTGAATTTTTGCTTGATACTGATTTTTATATCTATCTGATATTAATAAATCCCTGCTAACAGCACTGACGTCAATTGAGTATGGCTTTGTATCTGTGCAATTAAGGGAGACATTTGGCATCTTTAAAAGAAACATGAGGGAAGTGTATTTCCCCAGGAGAATCCCATTCCTGTGTTGTCAGGGAATTGTTAATAAATTATTAATTAATAAATAATCACTCTGATGGACAAATTTACAGGTATACAAATTGCGAACAGAGTAGTTCACATAGGAAAAGACTAAATAAAGAAGGAAAAGGCTAAATAAAAAGACTAAGGGTTTTTCACGTGGTCTCTGAGGCTGTGAAACCTGGATTTAAAGGCTTCCATCTCCTGCCTCCGTTGTTCCTTCAGCCTGTGCTCATATTCTGTATCGTGAGCCAGAGGAGCCAGCGGTCCCAGCTGGATGTGCTGTGGGGCTCGGGGTGGTTATGGGCGGTGGGCCAGCACACTTGGGGGAAATGGGAAGCAGGAGCACAGCTGCGATGACAGGAAAATACTGCTTTGTGTGGGGAAAGTCACGGGATTTTAAATAATCTCTTTAGATTCTCATTTGTCACCTGGTGTTTAATCCAGGAATTTGCATTCTCCATGCCTTCTCCGTGAACAGGATGGCTAGATTTTAGTTTCCATTTATTCTGCTGAAAGACTCCTACGTAAGATCCAGAATGCAGAAGGGGCATTTTTAAGGAAAAAGTCATTGACTATCGATGGACTTTTAAGAAAATCCGAAGAACCAGTTTAAACGAGACAAACGATGTCAGCCAGGTCCCATGAGGTCAGAACGATGTGGGAACTGCATCCACCCAGGCTGCTGTCAGGAGCACACCACCTCCAGAAGAGCTTAGGTGGAGTGGTACGGAAAAAGGGAAGGGAAACCTTTCTGTAAGGAAAGCAGGCTGGATCCTACAGAAAAAGGGAAGGGAAACCTTTCTGTAAGGAAAGCAGGCTGGATCCTACGCAAATGGAGGTCACCAAAGAACAACACCCTCACCTTGCAGCCAAATGGAGGAGCCAAAGTTTTTAGCAAGTAGCACAACTCGCTGAAGTCAAGAGTCCGGGGGTGAAAAAACCACCATACAAAGTAGTAACATGTAGGCAGAACTGTGTGCTCCTCATGCTGATTAAAAATAAAGGGGATGGGGGAGTGATGAGTCCTCCTAGCCAGCTTCTGGTCAATCCTGATGCCAGAAGACAGGAGCAACGCATTTGACTTTGGCAAAACAAAAGCCATAGGAATCAGGAGGTGCTCGTGAAGCCCCTGGAGCTGTGCAGCCAGCCTCTCTCCCTTGTGTGGACCTGGAGGTGCTTTCAGTTTTACATGGCCAGGTTTGGGTGCCCGGGTGAAACATCTGCTCAGGACTGGTCCCCTGGGGAGGGCAGGAGTGTGTGGGCTGGGAGGGAAGCACAAGGGAGGCTGGGCTCAGCACCACGGGCACAGCTGGCTGCATCCTGGTCCAGGTCAGCGAGCGGGAAGCCAGGAGGTGAAGGTGGCCGTGGTACCGTGGGCAGCGGAGGAGTGAGAGGTAACCGGTGGGGCCTTCCTGTTTGGTAACGCCAACAGGCTTGTCCCGGGCGAGGAGGTGGTTTTATCTGAATCATCGAGGGGGAACTGAGTGTTCCTGGTGGGAGGAGATGTGGGAGAGCAGGTACTTGTCTGTCGGGAGAGCCTTTTCTGGGGGCGTTCGGTGATGTGCAGCGGGGAGCTGTGGTGCTTCACAGGCACAAGGCACTAACTGCTGCAGTTTCTTTTTTTTCACATAGTCTTTTATAATATTGTCGCCGCCTTTGTTCCTGTTTTTTCTCAGTGCTGGGGGATGGGACTGGAAGACAGAAAGCAGCAGCGGTATCTCCAATACCAGAAAACCTGTTCGGCAGGAAAACCTGCAGATGCGTGCGGGATGGGGAAGGAGCGGCTGCACTCATGACCCAACCTGCCCTGCACACAGCAGGCCGGGAGGGTGATGAGGGATGACAGGCACCTTCCTCTGTCCCCCCCCCTTCCCACGAACCCATTCTCAGCCCTGGATTAAAGAGCCCGGCCGCGGTGTTGCGGGGCCTGCCGGAGCAGGCTGGGGGAGCTGGGGCCGGGCACTGGCTGCGCCAGGCGCCAGAAACGGGGAGGGAACGCGGCTTTTCCCGGCAAAGACCCGGCGCAGCCCGGCAGCCGCGGGGCCGGCACCGCCGCCACGCCCGGCACACGCCACGCCCCGCCCCGCCCCGCCCCGCCCCGCCCCTCCCGCCGCGCTGCGCTGCCCCCGCGCGGCCGCCGGGGGGAGCCCGTGCTCCCCCGTGGGGGTGAGAGTGGTGGAAATAATTCCCTTCCGAAACTACTGCTGAGAAAGTGTTCGAGAGAGAGAGCTACAGCCGCCCCTCCGTCACGCACCGTATATACACCAGGAGGTATTTCCTCCCCGCAGGTGTAGAGTGTGTCAATCTTACACCCAGGGAGGACTTGCGTTACGCAGGGTGCTCTCAAACCCCTGGGCCATGTAATCTCAGTTCACGCGCTCCGAGGGCAAAATGATGCCCTTTACATGGGAGGATATATTCAGGCCGTACGTAGCCTGCTTACCCTTGGCAGCACTTTTGCCTGCAGGAACAACTACCGCATCTCCGCACCCGGCACAGCGAACGCTGCGCAGGGCCAGGAGCTGCACCCTCTCTGCAGCTCCTGACACACGTCTTGTCAACGAGCTGCGCTTGCCCAAATGGTATGTGCCAGGGGATCCTGCACATGCAGCCGGGTGCTGCTTCGTCCGCGCAGGTGCCTGCCCTGTCCTGCTGATGATCTCGGGGGTTCAACCTTCCTCCTCCAGCATGGGATGTGGCGGTGGCACTGGGAGGTAGATGGTCCCTTCTCACGCACCAGTGACTCACCACGCAGCACCCTGCTGTCCCATGGTCCCCCTTCCAGCTGCATTCCTGATACCAGGGATGCTGTAATTAAACACCTCCGAAGAGCTGTTTTAGTACAAGGGCTACCCACAGCTGCAGGGAACTGCAGAGAAAATAAAACTAATGGCCTGGCAACGCCATCCAGCTCCTGCCCAGCAGTCTGATAGGATGAATCTGAGCATCTTTTTTTTTTCCCCACTCTCCTGTGGTGTTATTTTTCTGCAATCATGTCACAAACAGCTAAACTTACATGAAAAACACAATGGCAAGAGCATCGGCCATGGTGGAGGAGAGACCTCCTTACACGATCCCACCCGAAGCTGCTCCTGGACAGCAGGGTTGAGCATCTTGGCTTTGCTTGGGCAGTGAGAGAAGTGGCACAGGGGTAGTGGGATGGGTTGATGGAGGCTGAGTTGTCTGCCCATGCAGAGTGCTGGGGGCACCAGTTGCTCTGCCATCCCCTTGGCTCTAGCACAGAGCGGTCCAAAAACTCACTGTTGGCATCTGGCTGCATCCATGTAGCTCTGCCGGGCACAGGCAGGCGTAGCATCCCACAGGGAGAAGCGATGGATTTGCCTCTCCCTGTGGGACACTATGCCTGCCTGTGCCCAGTGAAGGGGCTGAAAAAGCTGCCATCCAAAAAAGCAGCTGCAAATCAGCAGTGGCTGCAAATCCATGGGGCTGAAAGCTCCGTGCATCACCTTAGCACCTCTGGTTGATTCACTTAACCTTTCCCACCAGCATCCCAGAGCCAACTAACTCCACTCATCCGGGGGCTATGGATATCTCCAGGAGACATGGGTGGGCATCTGCCTTTTGTCTAGGAACCAAAGGGGTGCTCCTCAATGTGGTGGTTTCACAGTGTGAGTAACTGCTGAGCATCAGGCGAGCTCCAACTGGTGTCTCTACACATAGTGAGAAGGGAAAAGATCATCATGGAGAAAAGGGAAAATTTTGGGGTGATGTCTTTCCTTGAAAATGGAAGGGAAAAAAAATCATTTTTCATGATAAATGAAGACACCAGAAGGGGGTTTTTTTGAAAGATTTTTTTTTCCCCCAGTCTTCCTAACTTCTTCAAACACAAACATAGCCTGCATCTTCTGGGAGGGCTTTTAGGTAACTGCCAGAGAAGTGAATTTATGGCTTTGCAGGTGTCAGAGAAGCAAAAGCCTGACTGTCTGACTCAGATTTAGGCAATTTTAATGTATTTGACCTCCTCTTGCTTGACATCTGTGAAATCAGATGCCTGGGGAAACGCTGCTTGGCCCCAAGTGTCTCAGGGAGGTGGGACAAGTTGGACACCAAAGTCAGAAAGCCAGGCGAGTCATCATCCTGGGCCTGGGTGATGGGTGCCATTTGTGGAGAGAGCATGAAGGCAGTGCCACTCACGTCACCCTCAGAAAGGACAGGGTGGCTCCAGGAGGGTCCCTGCAGCCCCTTCCCTGTGCTCCAGGGCTCTCCGTAGCACTCCCCCACACAGGAGGGGCCAGCCAGACCCTGCAAATCTCAAGGAGGTCCCCACATTTATAAGAAGTGGGTTTTTTTTTTTCCCCGAAGGAGGAGTGTGATGGGAGCCGGGTCTCTGCATCCCTATTTTCTGTTCAGCCCCCCACGTCAGGGCATTAAACCATCCCTTGTTTAGGCTTTCCCAGGCGGGTATTTTCTCCATGCTGGGCTGCTGATGGAGATGGCAGGTTTCCCCCTCCCCACT
This sequence comes from Buteo buteo, assembly GCF_964188355.1. NCBI lineage: Eukaryota > Metazoa > Chordata > Aves > Accipitriformes > Accipitridae > Buteo > Buteo buteo. The sequence goes on along the minus strand of NC_134176.1, from coordinate 12,116,559 downwards.
CTCCCCCCACCTCCGCAGGCTTTGATCCCAGCAGCTCTGGAAACTAAGCTTTGAAAATACAGTGATTTCACAGACGTGTTGATTAGGAAATGAAATTCCAAGAAGCAAATGACAACCCGGCTGCACTGCTTGGCTCCATGAGGCTGGAGCTCCCCACCAGGAAATGTATTCTCATTTTTTTTTGACACATCCAGGGTGTTGTATTATTAATAAAAAATGCAGACAGAACTTCTTAAGAGAAAATGAATTCCAAAGAAACTGCCTTTTTTATTATTTTTTTCCTGTGAATCTGTCATCTTGCTTGAAGACAGCTCAGTCCTTTCTTTCTTTTGCAGAGCAAAAATGAAGCGTACGTTTACCCTGGAGCAGGGACAGTCTCCTGGGCATGCAGAAAGACCCCAGGGATTTGTCTCCCCTAGCAGGCTGTTAATCAAGGTTTCCAGTTTCATAGGAAAATGGATTTAATAGAGGCTGGAGAGAGGGCTGGGGACCGTCATGGTTAATTCTACAGAAAAAAAACACCAGCCTTGCAGTCCTGTGAGGACGGGATTGTGTCTAGTCCATCCAGCTGGGATGGGGAGAGGACTAGCTGATGGGGCTGCCTCCACAGCAGCCATGATGCCATATGGTGATTCTGAGTAGGTCTTTCTTATTCAAACATTCCAAAATCCAGCTTAGAGAGACAATATATTTTTCCTCTCCCATCTGTATTAATAGCATTGTGCTTTTTTGAGAGGAGCTCCTGACACAATTCTGAGAATATCAGCCCAGGGTGGGAGGGTATTTTGGGGCTGATTCTTCTCATTTTTGCTATTGGGAAAGCAGGGAGTGCCCTCAGCAGGGTATGAACTCGGGCAGCTTTGCACTCCAAGCCTAGGTCAAGTGGGATGCCAGATCCACCCTGCCTAGCTAGTCACCACCGCAGCGGTTCACTGGGACCACGCTCTGGTCCACAGCAGGGAGAAAAAAATATGGAGGTAGGTTCCCATTTCTGGAAACTGCCATTTCCTTGTCTCGATGTCTCGGCATCAGCCTGAAGGCAGCTGCAGGGTGGTTCAGACTCTTTTTGTTTCACCTGCAGGCACTTGGCCCCCTCGGGAACTGGATCTCAGGGAGCCCAACCCAGCAGGGTGGCCCCAGAATTGCTCCTCGCCGCCCAGTAAGTCCAGAGCCATTGCACCCAGCAGAGCCCTGGGCTGCTCTGCAGGCACCCACCCGTGCAAGGAAGCAACCCCAGAAATGTTTGGGTGGTGGATGCGGACAAGGTGGGCTCAGCAGCTTAGCGGAGTGGCTGGGGATGGGGGAGGATCCGTCAGCCTCCAGCACCGGCCACTAAGGGCAATGGCAGGGGCTGAGCTGGTTTGGTTTCCGAGGAGGTTCAAGGAGCTCTTTGAGGCTGGCAGAACTGCTGTGGGAGGGGAAAAACCAAAATGGGCTGTGCCTGTGCGGAGCAGCCATGTATCCATGGGGCACCCAGCAACCATGGGCTTGGGTGATGGTTCAAACCTGCTGGAGGGTCACAGCTGCAGCAGCGGGTAGGACTTTGGGGGTATCGCTATTTGCTTTGTCTCCAGTTTAAAGTTTAATGGAAGATTTTTAAAGTAGGCTTGAAAGGATGAGGAGGTGTTCACAAGAACCTTTCTGCAAGGTAGAAATACCTGTGTAAGAGGAAGGAGGAAGATCATTTGCTGGTAAACATGGCAAGTACCCAGCAAAGGAGTGACCAGCCTCTGGTTGGCACCACAGGTTTGATGTGAAAAGGCTGTAAAGGGCCTTCCAGGAAAAGGCAGATCATTTTTTCCTGGATGAAATGAGGACAGAAGAGCCAGGGAAGTGATGCAAAGAAAACCTGTCAAAGCAACGAGCCACGAGAAGAAGCTTTGCAGAAGTGCTTTGAATAGGTGCGCATTGTATGACAGGGGATGTATCAGAGCCAGAGAGATTAAAGCTTATAAGATGAGAGATGATGCTGGCCTAAACATGAAGGACCTTATCCTACTCTTCTCTAGCTTGCATATTCAGAAATATCCAAGCAGACAGGATCTGATTTCAAAACACTGAACAGAGGTAGACACTGATAGCCTTTATCCCTGTAGACCTTCTTCCCCACCAGCACAGAAAGGGTAAACCTATTTCTCTCTCAGTGGGTTGCCTCCCTTCCCTTGGTGCTGCTTAATAATCACTCCAAAACCTAAAAACGGATCAGCCCTTACATCTGCAGCTCATTCTGCACAAGACGTCCCGTTGGGAAGGGACTTTTTCTGGTGAAATGCAGGAAACCCATTTTGTGCTCCCCAGCGCCTGTGCTGTGGCAGCCCCCACCTCCCGCTGCTCCCGTGCATGCAGGCATCCCCAAAATGCCAGAGGCTCACCCCCCCGCGATGTGAGGGATGCACGTAGAAGTGGGGCAGGAGGTGGGGATGCGGAATGAGCACGGGGTGGGAGAAGGCCGAGCAGCCCCAATCCTGACTGCCGTCCCCTGCGGTATGAGGCCGCTCTGGTCCCTCCAGCTGGGTGCTCTCACCCATCCCCATCCTATCCCCATCCCCACAAAGAGCAGCTTGCAGGTGACATCTTTGACACCTCCAGCTCGCGCTCTGCACATCACAGCTCTTTGTATCTGGCAGCTAATAGCAGAGTGCTGGGGGAAGGGACCATATGCCAAAGCAGCTTGTCTAAGGCACCTTCTTACTAATAAAATTACATGCCCCCCTAGCAAGAGAAAGGTTTTGATACGCGGTTAGAGCGGTGAGCAGAATATTTCCCCTCTCTCCGTGCTGTAGGTGATGGCTTTGCCTCTGTGCTGGTGGCAGGAGGCAGCTCTGTGATGGGACAGGGGACAGAGCCACCTCTGTTTGGAGTGACACCACAAAAAGCACAGGCTGGTGGCAGCCAGGAGCACGTGCTTCTGCCAAAAGTTCACTGACAGGAGTATGCAGAGTAAGCAGCTGCTATGCAGTGCGACAGAGCTGGAACAAAGGCAGCGGCTGAATTAATCTGCAGAAAGAGCCACCTTCCTTCACTCTGCTGCCTGCAGGGTGTGTGCTGCAAGTAACCACTGAATCACGACAGCCTGGGGTAATTAGAGGGTATGAAGCTCAGGCTCAGTTCAGCTGCATGGAATCTCGCTCCCCTCCCTCCAAGGGACACTGTTTGTAGCTCTGAGGAGCTCTGGTGCTGTCCTAATTAACGATGTATCCTGTTAGGCTGATCCTACACAGTGAATGCAGGTGTCAGTCGTGATTCAGACAGCAGCAGCAAGGTGATGGGTTTGCCCATCAGAGGGCAGAAGGTGTCCTGGCACCCTGGTCCTCTTCCAGAGGAGGAGAGGAGCGCAGGGGAGGGTGAGAAGCTGAGCTGCCTGGTGATGCTCTCGTCCTCTCCAGGTCCTGTCTGCTCCCCACTGCTCCCTCCAGAAGCTAAATTGCATCGTTATCGCAGCCGTGATTTCAAATGGAGCTGGTGTCCAGGGCCTGGCTGCAGGGAGGTGGCAGTGGCAGGAGGTTGGGCCCATGGGGGCTTGGGAGGCCCTGCAGAGCAGTGACGAATACTCTGTCATGGGGCTACCCGTGGGGGTTGGCCCGTGAGCATCCAAACCAGGGCCCAAACCTTTTCCTTGCCTTTTGCTGGCCAGCCTGACAGGCAGCCCAGTAGCTGTGAAGGATGAACTGGTGGCCCTGTCCATCTCTCAGTGCATGGGAAAACATTACTTCTGCATCTTTTTCTAAAATATGTGGGAGTGCTAAATATGCAGGTCTGCTTCTCCAGAGCCCTGGGTTGTGTGACAGCGTTTGCTCTGGCGCGCAGTTGTTGGAAGATGCTGCTGGAAGGAGCTGGGTACCAACCTGCACAGGGGAGAGACAGGCTCGCCAGGTTTGCTTTCCAGCTGGGGGAATCCCCATCTGCTTCTCCTCTCTTCCTCCTGGATAACACTTTTGTAACTCCTCCTGCTTTTTACGTTTGGGACTCCTGAAACCCCTGTCAACAGCGAACGCTCTCACCTTTGCATGCTTGGAGCTCTCTGGGGACTGGGACCCACCAGAGCAGTTAATTACAGACAGTTTTCCAGGGGCTGTCCCCTTCCCTAGCCCTCTTGCCACTACCCAATTCACTGGCCAGAGAGGAGGCATGGGCATGCACATGTTTCAGTATGTGTCTCATTTTTAATGCACTTATTTTTAGCTTGTTTTTGTGGCCCGTAGAGGATTCCACAGGAAATCCTGCAGCCATGGGATCATGAAAAGCTCAGGTTCCCGATTGTGTTACATACGTTAACAGAGATGTGATCTATACGGGTTTTTTTAAAAAGCAGCTATAAATACTTCGTCCAGCTGCACCAATATCCCCTCGTCCCTCTTCCCTCCATGGCACCTGTTGACACTCATGCAGCCAGTTAAGATTAGCTGCTTCGTGGGGAAGGGAAGCCCTGACTCCAGAGCCGTCCCTCCCTGCCCCATCACAGCAGCACCTGGCTGGCCCATTTCGGGAGGCCGCTTGGGCTGTCAAAATTTGCACAACCCCAAAGGGCCGGCTCCGCCGCCGGGTTTGCTCGGCCCAGCAGCGGTGTGGAGGAAGCGACGGGAACTGGCCCCACGTGATGTGGTGGCACCTTTCCATCTGAGCCTCAGGGCAAGGGCAGCCCCAGCCTCCTGGCCGGGCAGCACCACCGCTGTGAGGAGGTTGTCAGTTCTCAGCCCTGCTTCCTTCCTAAGCTCAGGCTGGCCCAGGAGCAGGGGTGCTGAGGGCTAGCGTGCGCACGCGGGTTTTGTTTTGCAGCCGTGGGGTGCGCTGCAAAGTGCATCATTTCCCTCCAGCTGTGGAAGCAGCTGGCTCGTTTGCAGGACCCCTCCGGGCTCGCCAGAATGAGTAACGCCTGCAGGGTTGGCCTGTGTTTGTAAAATACAGAGATACGCGTGTATGCAGCTCGGGTTCACGGCACCCAAGCACGGGGGAGACTTTTGGGTTCTTCTGGCTAGAAGAGGGACTTCTCACCCGTGAGAGATGGCACTTAGTCTCTTCACCAGCTCCGAGCATCGCAAGGGGAAGGTGATGCACAGGGTGCCCCGGTCCGACCTACTGCATGCCTGGAGGAAGCACCTGCTGGGAACCTGTCCCATCCATTACGTGATTTGTGCAGCCTCTGAGCTCGATCCCAAGACCCTTTTCCATGCAGAGAAAACCCCAGTGAGGTGAGAGGGAATTGTGACAAGGGCCAGTCCCTGCTTCTCTGCAAAGATGCCAGCTCTGTGCTGGTGTCCATGGTGGATGCCGCACGGCAAAGTCCAGCTCTGAGCTGTGCCCCTGGTTTTCCCAGCCCCACGTGTTGTCATTCCCAGCTGCTGGCGAGTCAATCCCTGTCTGTGCTGGTTACCTCCACAGCAGCTGTGCTCTGCTGCTCTGCAGAAAGCCTCAGCCATCTGGGGGAGCCTGTAATATAGTGGCTGCAGACAGTGTTCCCCTTCCACGCTGGGATGGAGCCAAGACTTTCTTGAAGGTTTGTTTATGCAGAAATTATCCAATTTATAAAGCGAGATTCCCTCATTTGCCATTTTCTCCCCTACACAAGAAGTGCCCTGTCCTGCTCTCTTGTCCCTCTCCCACCCGCTGGGTGACCTGTTCCCCTCCACCAACACAACTCAACCTCAGCAAGGGCAGGACTCAGACCCAGGCTTCCCGCTCCCTGGGAGAGCTGGAATCATGATGCAAATGGTTAAATTCATACTGGTGGAGAAGTGTGACCAGCCCAGCAAGAGCTGTTCTGACATTTTGCATCTCCTTAGCCCACCAGCTCCGGATCAGGCTGCTGCTGGGAGCTGGCAAGCGTGGAATGGAGCTTGGCTTGGGGTCCCGGTGGTCCGGGTAAGTGCCATAACCTTTACACTCCTCTGGCCCTGGGTTTGCCTGCAGAGTCCGTCCTGGAGCCAGGAGAGCCGCCTGATGAAAGTTTAGCTGAACATGAAACACAAAACATCTTGGCTTTCACAAATGAGCATTTGCTGGTGATAGCTCACCTGTCAACTGCATCATGAAACTTGGGGCCTAGTGCATGAACTGGGAGATGCATTCAGGTCAAAGTTAAAGCAATCGGAAATTTACCTCATCACTTGGAAACTCTTCTGATCCTCACCTACACTCTGTTAACCTACACCTCTGAGCGTGCCACACTCCTAGGCTGGCAGCTGGGTTCGTGTCACATTCCTCTTCACCACTGTGCAGGATTAACTGCGAGTCAAGTGAAACCCTTCTCCCCAGGTAGACCCTGCTGAGATCCTGATGTGGGTCCTGGACAAGGGGTTTCAGAGACATTGTCAGCCGTGGGTCGGGTGTGCAGCCCCACTGTTGCCATACCCCAGTAGTGCCAGCAGCTTGTACTGGGATGGGATCGCAGAAATCCTAGGAAAGGCTCATGACACTAGCACAGAGAAGAGCACAGAGGGACAAGTGGTATTACGCAGGCTCAGCTGATGGAGGAGAAGGCAAAGCCCTGGGTCAGAAGCAGAGGACAGTGGGCTTGGAGGTAAATTTGGTCTGTTTATGGAGATTTCAGATTGAGACCCAAAACACTGCAGCGAAGCCCATCCTGGAGGAGCTGCCATCCCACACCACAGGACGCGTGAGGGTTGCTCTGATCCTCTGACTGCCCAGGGCCTCCTGAATCTGGAGGAGGTCTTGGCAGAAGGATTGAACATAAGGAGGGGGTGAAAAGGAACAGCAATATTTGCTTTCTTCTGCCCTGCTCCGCCCAGGCTGTCACTTTTGTCAGGGCTCCTGACAGCCCTTTCAGCTGAAGTGCACTCCAAAAATGTATGCCGGGGTTATATAAGACTCCGGTACCTTTGGTGACTCACACGCCTTGTCCTAACACGCCGTTCCCCACAGCCGTTGTGTAACCTCACCGGGAAAGCACGAAGCAGCCGGCCCTGGGGATGGGGAGCTGCCCCGGGGATGGGGAGCTGCAGCGGGGATGGGAAGCCATGGCCCTGGGGCTCTCCCCTCCTGGGGAAAGGCAAACTCACTGAAGGACCATCCCATCCCTCTTGTATAGGGAGAGGAAGGAGTCCTGCATGGGATTGGTCCTGCAACGAGAGGGACTGCCGGGGAAATGAAAAATGCAAGATTCATCTGACTAGAAAATTTGTGGTTGGCATCCAAACCTGTGGTTTTCCCTGTTGTGTGCTTGTAGTGAAAGGTCTGCTAGTGCTTGTAATGAAAGGGCTTGTTGGTAGGAGGGAACGAAAGGGGATATCTTCTTCCCTTGGCCAGGAAGCCTTCCTACCGCAGTGAAGGAGCCTGAGTTTTCTCTCATTTAAGCAGGGAAACCTCAGGATGGACTTTGCCGCCAGCAGTGGAGATACCGGCTGTCTCTCTGGTGCAAAAAGAGGATCAGACCTTTCAGGAGCTCCTGGAGCTCAGAGCAGATGCATGGGCAGGGTGAGAGGCAGCCCGCATTGCGGCAGCAAGGGGTGCAGGCAGCCGTGGGCAGCAGCATTGGGAGTGGGGGTGATATTCCCAGCAGTGGGGTGGGGACAGAGCAGCCCAAGGATGTCGGCATGGACAAGCCCATTGGGGCAAATGGCACGTGGCTCCGTCTTGGTGTGAGGGGCTGCAAAGGGGAGCGTGTGTGCCTGTGTACTGGGAAGGGAGTCTGCCCCGGGCTCCTCGCAGTCAGGTCCAGGCTGCCACGTTTCGCTGCCTCCTGGGACAGCATTCCTGGCAGCACAGAGCACGGCAGGGGCCGGCAGAGCAGAGGGGACCTCGTGCCGGCATCACCTTCCCTCCTTATTCACAGTGTGCAGCCACTGGAAGGACACAAGTCGCATCTGGGCAGCTGCACCTTGGCATTTTGTGTTGCTGTGGTTTGGTTCGGTTTGGTTTTTCACCCTGCCCATATGCTGTGTTTCAATGCATGTGCCACGAATCGAGCTCAAACACCTCAGCCCCTCCAAGGCAGTGGAGTTGCTGTAGGTGTGGGTATGTTGGAGGAAGACTGAGCGTTGGCAAGTCAGCAGCAGATGTCTGGTTTAGACCTCATGCTGCCTCGCACTGGTGTCTCTCAAAGAAACCAGAGGCACTGAGCAGCATGCTGCAGGTTTGGGTGCTGCCTTGTGACTTAAGGGCCGGCTCATCAGTTGGGACAAGTCAGGGTAGCTGCACTGAAGGCAGTCCAGATGAGCAGATATTTTCCTGACATCCTGCCAGTCCTTGATTTCTGTCCAGGACTCCACACCTACCCCAGCCTACCTTCTGGTGCAAAAGTGCTGCGTTTGAATCATGTAAAGGATTCGCAGCCTGGCTCATTAGCTGAACTGAAAAATAAAGTTAATGAAACTCTTCTTGTTCAGCCAAGGATCTGGTTCCCAATGTTTAGTAGCTCTGCAGTGGAGTGATAACATATTGGGGCTGACTCTCGGCTTCAGGACTCCGCTTTTAGACTAGTGTAAAATCACAGTAACACAGGCATCAGACTCATTATTTATGATACGGTTATAAATTATACAATTTTGCCCCCTCAGTCCATAGCTAGAAATCACCACTTCCCACATATGGCATATGCAATGCTTTATTTTTAAAAAAATAACTTCCATCTTTCTAAAGAGTAAAGGCAGAGCAAAAAGATGAATTAATGTGACCTATTATTAAGTTATGAAATGCTTACAAGCCCACAAAACCATGCAAGTGTTCAGCTTCCTCAGGAAAGAGGGCAACTGAAACAAATTTCAGAGCCAGAACCTTGCCTGGTAGAAAGCAGAAGACACTGGCTTCAGGAGAAGTGTCTGTTCCCAGCTGCAGAGTTGGTTCCCAGAAATGGCTCACCATGAAGCCCAGCACTCGTGACGCTGAAGGATGCTCGTGAGAAGCAAGCCAATTATTTTCCCAGATTAATAAGGCAGAAGGACCCACAAGTTGTATTCTAATGGCTATAACCCCGCGGCCACCACAAACTAAGTCTGCAGGAACGTGCCCAGCCTTTGCCAGCCAGCTTCATGGGCTGCTTGGGCACAGGATGTCTCTGCCAACTGGCAGCACTGCCTGTTGTCAACATGGCCCAGCATTTTTTACTGTAAAACCTGTTTCAGTCACTTACATCTTGCCAGGTTCTAACCACGCAGCTGGCCTCGGACATGCCGGCTGGCTGCTGCGCTGGGAAATCTCAGTCAAGGTAGTTTGGCAAGGGTGAGGCCGGGGAACAACATGTTTTGTCCTTGACCTTTTGGGAAAGCTCTGGGATGAAGAGGTAAAGAGAAGAGATGTGGGTATCCTGGGGACAGAGGGAGAAAGTCTGAGATGGGGGGGTGGGGTGGACGAGGAGGGGCAAGTTGGGATAAGGAGCTGCGGCAGAGGAAGAGATGGACCTCAGAGGACATGGGACAGAAGGAGGAAAGGGGAGTCCCTTCTCCCCATTAGGACCTGTCCCCTGCAACACCTGGCTGGGATGAACAAAATATTCCCATCTGTATTTCTCCTCCATTACCAGCTGAAACCTTGCGGTCTTCTGTCTCGTGTCAGTTGACGCGTTGTGGATGGCAACCTTCCGCTGCGGCAAACGCTTTGTTCGCTCCCGTCACACTTCTGCCTGGTGGCCTCGGGGTTCTGGCTCTGCGTCTGGCCTCATCGCCAAGGCACGGCGGGCCTGGTGGGGACCTCCAGTTCACTGCTGACTCAAGGCTCCCCACCCAGCCTCGCCTCCACGCACAAAATGGACAGTTCCCACCTCCAGGACAACAGCTAAGCGAAAATCCTGCTTAGAGAGATACCTGAAGCAGCCCTGTGAGAGCCCTAAAGCAGTTTAACTGCAGAGCTTAGGGGAAATTAGCCCGCTCCATTGCTCTAATGCATTTATATTGCTGCTGGCAGAGGTACCCACTCTAACCCAGCTAACCACACAGCACGGCCGTGCGTTGTCAGCGTATCCTGGCGAACAGCTCCCAGATTTTCCTTTCTCCATGCTGGCCAGCATGTCAGCTCCATGCTGCCTTTACAGCTGATGGCACAAACTTCCCATGGACTTCAGCATCCGGGAGTTTTGCAGTCCCTGTTGAACTCAGCTTTGCAGGCTGCAGTCCCCTGGAGAGACACCTTGCCCCCCCCAGCTCCGCAGCCTCACCACCTCCGGCAGCAAAGCAAAGGGGGTTCCTCTCCCACGCGCAGCTCCGTGCCCCCGGAGCAGGTCCTTTGCACGGGGGCCTCTGGAAAGGCGGAGTGCAGTCCTGTAATTAAAGCCTGGATCCTAATGTGCGAGTACAGAGAGGCCACATGCCGGCTGATTTACTTTGTAGCTTGAATAACATTTCTTTAATGTAGGTGGGTTGTTTTTTTTGGTTGGGTTTTTTTTCATGCGTGCAAGAAACATAAATAGGACTTCATCTTTTATGCATTTTCTTGTGCCTTCCAGACCCAGAGCTCCTTTCCATCATTTGACATTGTTCCCTGTTTTGAAAGACGCACTTACTAGAAAAAGATATAAGGGTGTTTTCATTGCAGTACATCATATTCACATACATAAAATATTAAAAGCAATACAGCTGAACCCAAAACCAATGCGGTACTTTAGAAAATAGTATTAGTCTTTTCCCCAGGTGTTAGAGAACGTGATAAATCCTACTCTCTTATACATTACAGCCTCCATGGATTCCCAAGGGGAGCATGTGTCACACTTACATATACCGGGAGGTTCTGTTATGAAGGGAGCAGAAGGTGGTTTCCTGTTATATGTATGCACACACGGGGATATAAATATGTGTATGTGCGTGTATGGATGCTTACATAGCATTTGTCAGCACTGCCGAGGTGCATTGGCTGTGTCTGCCCCACACCGCTATCTGCTGAGAACAGGGTGCATTTCCCAAGTCCTCTCCCAGTCTGTGCTGCGTCTTCCCAGAGAAGCCCTGAGAGATCCTGAAGACCAAGGGCACAATGCCATGGAGGGGGCTGTGGGACGTGGCAGCGGATGGCAAACACAGAGCAAACGTAGCCCTGTGGAAACAACAAGTTTTCCTCTAACAGGCAGCCCTGTTAAAGGAGCCCTTTAATGTCCTCCAGACATCCCCGCTTGACTCATTGCAGTCAGACTTCAGTCCCAGGTGAGCCTGGGCTTGGTCTCGGGTGGCTGCAGGTGATGCCTCAGACCTTCAGCAATGTCCCCTGGGGATAAGTGCCCTAGGAGGTCATCTGCCTCATGTAAGGAGGCAGAATGATTTTCCTCCTCTTAAAGGGTGTCCTAGAGGCTCATCCCCACAATAACCACTGCAATATTCACTGAAGTCAGGTAATATTAGGAAACAAGAACTCAAACCATCCAGAATCTCAGCCAGCGTGGGACCTAACGCGGCCTCTCAGTTCACGCGTCCTTATGAGAGGAGCGCATTTAAAAGGAAAATTCTCCTGGGGTTAGTGCCTGCATGTTTTTCCAGCCGCTAGCTCTTTCCCCATCCCTCAGATCCGTGTGCTTTTCCAGTCTGTCAGATCTTCCTTCGTGTCCCACATGTGTGTTCCCTTCCTCCTCTCCCCGCAGAAGCCTCCCGCAGCCCACCCAGCCCTGGCCCCTCCGACGCCATCCTTCCCTTCCCCTCCCAGGGCAAGGCAGCAGGAATCAGCCCTGCTCCCATTTCCCTGCTTACTGGGGTTGAAGTCATTTCATCTGCTAACGTAGATGCACAAAGTGCTTTCAGCAAGAGCTGTTTGAAAAACAGGACCAAGCATTTACTGAATCTTTACAAATCTGCAAAGTCCTCTCCATTCTGCTGGCTTTCAGAGGGAGGAATCTTTCCTTTGTTCAACAAGTCTTAGAAGAGTTTTATGTTAAAAATTATTGGTGGCTCTTTTTCATGGGTGTTTTGGTTCTCTCTTCCTTTTTTCCATCTTGCTACTGAAAAAGAGGGTAAATATAAAAGTTTCCTAAAGCATTCAAAGTCATACCCCTACATTTCTTTCCAATATTATCCTCCTTTTCGAAATCAGATTGAAAAATCTGTAATTATTGTGAAAGTTTTAACAACAAATTTAAAGGGCTGACTCTTCAAAGTTCAAGTGGCTAAGCTTCAGTAGCCACAAAAGATAGTAAAAGCAGAACTAACAGAAAATACAAAAAAATCCTTTTATGGGCAGAAAATGTTAATGGGAAAAACATTAAAGGTGTTAATAGTACCAATGTCATATTCAGCATCTCCTATAAATGGGCAAGGGAATGTTGCTGTTGGCAACTTCAGGCCGTGACGGGAAGTATTTATTAGCTCCATGGGATCCTATATTTGCAAGGGTAAATCCTGCCAGCAACACTTATTGCTCCATTGCCAGACTAGCAAAGAGGCCAGGGAGAAGGTAGGTGGCAAACTGGGCATTCAATGAGGGCAGGGGAGGGTGCAGAGCCCCCCCAAAAGCAGCAGTCCCCAGGCAAGAGGGCTCCTAGGGCTCCCCACCCACCCTGCTCCCAGCAGCTCGTGACTGCAGCCACTCTGACGGTATTTTTAGGAATGGTGAAAGGAGACTTTGGTCCAACAAGTCCCAGGAGAAGTCCCAGGCTAAAAAAGGGAAGGGCAAAAGGGAAGAAAAGCAATGAATGTTAATTAATGTAATACAGTTGTAGTTAGATATTTGCCTGTAAATCATGTGATGCTGTATAACATGTGAAAAGAAAATTGATGCAAGGTATTCAAAGGTAAACTCCATGACACATGGAGAAAACTTTTCAGCTGTATGCCACAGGCTGAATTTTCTCCACGGAGAATACCTGCAGCATGCACGGACTTCACTGCCAAAAGGAACTATTAATTTATTAGGTTTATATAGCGGCGGACACTTCAAGCAAGTCATACAGAGCTATGTGATTCATACAGACCGCAGACCTAATCCCAAAACATTTATTGTCATCAGTGGAAAAAAGGCTAAACTGTGACTGGCACTCTTGGCCAGGAAGAAGCAGAGCCGGTGCCCTGACTATTTTGGGATGAAGATGTCCTGTTCCTCCAAAGCCTGAGCTGGGAGCACGTCTTCCCTGCTGGGGAGCACTGGCCAGGCTCTCTGCAGGGGCAGCCGGGGGGAACCTGGTCTTCACCAGCAACTTCAGATACCTGTTCAGATAAATATAGATGCAGATGAATACAGGACTTGAGTTTATTATTTGTGTGTGTTTGAAATGGTGATAGTCCTAATTGCTGGGTTTTATTTTGATAATATTAAAACATTCCTTCTAATTTATTTTGTTCTTCTATGCATCTTGAAAACTGTCCTGTGCTTAGATGATAAAACATCGTCTCTCTCTCCAAGTGTTTTTATGTTGTGTGATGTGAATTCTAATCAGGATTGGGGCAACAGCATTAATGTGGTATTTTTCCAATTCAGTTTGAAGCTGTTGACCTTCTAGCAGATATTTTCAAATCAGCAGCTCATCTTTTCCTATGAAACAAGCCCCAATATGTTATGTATTTGTCATCTCCTTGATGTTCTGAAACAAAGAAAGAAGTGATGATGTTACTACACATCTACAGTAACAGCAGTAAGTATGGGTCTGTTTCTTCATCTCCTGGGTTCCTGTCATTGTTTGAGGAGAATGGAAGGTAAAACGTGGTTTAGGACTAGAAGAACAAAGGTGCGGTGAAGCACCATGCTGGGGACCATACACAAAACCCATCTGTGCCATGCATCCCTTTGGCTGGTCTTCTATAAATTCTTTTTTTAAATCATCCATGCATTTTAAAAAGACCCTTTGTAGCCATAGTACTAGGTTGTGAAATAGAAACTCAAGATAAACAAGCAAATGAAATATTTCTTCCTATGCTTTTGCAAAGGTTGCTTATGATTGTTGAGTTAATTCATCATTCAAAACCCCCTTGTTTCAGTAGAATATATAACATGGCTGGCTTTGTCAGGGTGATTATCAAGGATGTCTTCAACACATAAGCACAGCACTACAGCTGTGTTTGATGTCCAGTAACTTTCTGCACAGTGGGGAAGCTCCAAAGGAAAGCAGATGTTGGGAAAGTTTTTGGAAAAGGTAGAGAAAAAGATCTAAGTATTTATAGGCCTGTCTCCTGACACGAGTCCCAGCAGTATAATGGAATGACTCATATGGATCTAGATTAACAAAGAATTAAAGGAGGGAAATATAATTAATGCCAATCAACAGGAGTTTATGGGAAGAGACCCTTTCAAACTGACTTGTTATCTTTCACCAAGGAGATTGCAAGATTGAGTGATAAATGTAACGAAGCTGATGTAAAACACCTGGACTTCTTTAAGGCCTTCAACTTGTTGCAGCAGGACACGTTGATTAAGAAACCGGAACAATACAAACCCAACATGACACATATAAAATGGTTGTCTAACTAATCATCCCTTAAACACCACTGAGGTGTTCCTGGAAGGGTGCTCGGGGCACCGCAGGCAGCAGGCACTGCTCCTGGGTGCAACCCTGGGATGTTGGGCTCAGTGTTCCCTTCCAACCATTTATCAAGCCCTCAGCCCTTGCACCCTTCCCTTTGCTTGCTGGCAGACCCTGGTAATCAGCTGTTTTTTCTCCAAGTTGTTTATTTTCCTTGTAGCCCTTTCCCACCCTGCGATGGCCGGTCCATTGCGTAAGTTTTCAAGGTGGCAACTACTTATCAATGATTTTTTTTTTAATGGCAGAAGAACGCAATATGGTCCTGTAACCCTGCACAATCGGTTCTTCATCTGCACCAATTGATATTTTATGAGTACTGTAAAGAAATGGAAGGATTACTGCTTGGCTTTGCAGATGACACCAAGACAGAGAGAAGAGGTAGAAATTAAAGGATGTGTCACTGTTGTGGAGCAAAGCAGTTTGCAAAATTGCATTCAGGTGAACGATATGCATTTGAGTACGACCACAGTTAAAAACCATACTTGTAGGAATAATAAAGCATGGTTTTAAGACAGGAGATAGGCGTGTGGAGGGGAAGGGTCAGAGATACTGAAAAGGGCATGTGAGTCACAGCTGAACATGAGTTACCAGAGTTCAATTACAGTATCTGAGAGAGCTAAACAGGTTCTTTGGCTGTGGCATCAGCAAAATAAGCTGTATCACGTCTGTATTTGGGTTTCATGTTATTACAGCTGGAATACCATGTTCACGTCTGGTATCTGCAGCACAAACCAACAGATATGGTGGAGACAAATCAGAGAAAGCATGCACGCTAGTGCTTATGAATTGGAATAGGATGCCTTTTGGTGATAGACCCCAAGATTTCAATCTCTTCAGTCTCCTAAAGGGAGGCTGTGGGCTGAGCTGAGTCCTGGTTGGGAGTAAAAGTTTGATCATCCACGAGACAAAAGCAGGAGAGATTCCACAGCTGGAAGCTGTCATTAGTAGCTATATCCAGAGCAGAAACAAAGGCTTTTAACGGTGAGGGGGAACAATCACATGGACAGTTTTCCTGGATTGCTCATGGATTCCTTGCCTCTGGCAATATTTAAATGAAAGATACAATCTAAATCAAACACAAGCTACTTCAGAGAAATCCACACAGAGGGACTTCAGGCCTTGGTTCTGCCAAAGCTTTGGAGACCATATGAGCAAGAACCTGGGCCTTCACCTGAGGTGCCTTCAGAGACTACTGAGGCTCAGCCCAAGCTTGGACCTGAACACACACTCTCATATAAAGAAGGTGGACTTACACATGGGTTTGGGTGTACACTGAGCTGTCTGTGTAGACACACTTGGAGGTCTCTGGAGAATAAAGGATTCTTCTCAGAGAAGCGTGGGGAAGGGTATAACCAACAGGCATGGAGGCTGAGAGGCTGCGCTGACCACTGAAGGTGCAAATGGTTATTACAGGTGGGAGCTGCGGGTTGGATGCCAGATGCTCCAGGGCTGGAGACGAAGGAAGCTCTGTCTAACAACTCCTTGGCAAGTCTCTCCAAGCAAAACCCAGCTCCTGGGGCTTATCATGGGCCCTGGGAATTCCAGCCGAGCTGTGTACTTTCCATTAGCCTGTCGACACTTTTAGATGTTCCTTTTCGAACAAGTGTGGGCTATACCATTTTTAGACAACCTGTGCCCAAAAAGCCTGGAATTTATCTCACCATTACGAAACAATTACTTCCCACTAATGCTCGGGCACACCAATTATTAACTTGTGCTTGAAAATATTACGTGTGCTAGAGTCATCTATTCTTTTCCCATCATTGTGAATGGAGTCTTTGCTTCAGCATCAACCACACAGGAAACAGCGCAGGAGGAACAGCAAGTAACATGCCTGACTCAGACGGCAAAGCATCCGAAAGGATTTAAGACACAGCTCTGTTGGGGTCATGCACTAGTAGGAATGGAAGGGGCTTGTTATAAAACACCTATTTTAGCTTCAAACATATGGAGTCAAATTCAGAGTTAGCATCACCACCAACTGGCTACTTGTCCTTTGCATTTCCTTTGTAACCCTAAAGGCGTCAGGTTTATGGAAAGCTAAGGAGATATTTTCAGTTCTCTCACTTTTCTAAACACTGACCTCGTGCCAACCCATGAGAGCAATGGTCTCACCTGGCTCTCCAGAGCAGTGTGATTCTGTCCAGAGCCTATGATCCGTATAGGCATTTGCATCAAATGGTGGTAGAATTAGTGCAGTTCAGACACTTTATAGTGATCCCGTCACAAGGGTTCACATCTCATGCATCATGCCATATGGCTCTGCAGGCAAAACACAGCATGTTTGGCCTTACAGGTAAGGAATTAAATAAGGCTTGCAGTCCAGGAACCACCGCTGTTTGCTCTTGTTTTCTGGGTCACAGCCCAGTGCCTGAACCTCCCCGATACCTGAGGAATGCAGAGCAATTGCACTGACATGGCCACTGTGCTGTCCCCAGGGACTTGCTCTTCTTCTGTATGGAAAGGCAAGTTCAGAAGTTAAATGGGCACAGATCAAAGGAAGAAGTCAACACACAAAATCTTCTCCCACCTTTCAGATCCCGTTCTCTGCTGGAGAAGAAGTCGAGGAGCAAGATTTTTCTCTTTCCATTGTTTCCTCTGCCATCAAAAACACATTTCGCCCTGGCCTTGCAGTGGGTTGCACTTGGGCCTCATTATAATTGAGCATGGACAATTAATTCAGGTTGCAGCCATTTCTATCAATAGCTTTGTCATCACCATTTTCAAAATCGCACACTTCTTTCTACTATACTGTTAAGATTATGTATTCTGTGGAATTTAAAATTTTAAAAACAAATACAAATAATGATTTCAAACACAAGTAATGACTTTAGTTTTAGAGGCAACACTGATGATGAAAGAGTCCTGGAAATCTCCCACTGCGTGGGATTATCTTAGAATTTCTACCAGAAAAAAACCACGGCATCGGAATAAGAATGAATAATACTGGTTACATCCCTGTGAATGTAACACATTCTAAAATGGGGTTTGTAAAGGCTTAAAGAAACCCCAGAAAGTCACATCAGGCCTAAAAATTATCAGTGTAAACTAATATTTTTGTATAAACTAAAATGATTTAATATTTGGGCAGATTCCCAGCTGGTGTATACTGTCATAGCTGCAGTGCACAAGGAGGCAGCTATAACAATTACATTAGCTGATTCTCTACTTGCCTCTACCAACCAATGTCTTTCAGTCCCCAGTCTTTAAAGTGAGGTGACAGAAACAGAAATTCCTCGGTCAGTTCTGCATTTGCAATCCTTTTTCCAGAATTAAGACTCAAACCACATGCATTCGATTACATTAAAATCAATCCTTATGTTTTGTCCAGCAATTGTAATCAATTCCAACATTTTTTGCTCTGATTGCAAATACTGTTAAAGTTAGGGTCTACTCTGTCTGTGCAGTGCAGTGATAAGAGATCCTTAGTGTGACTTTTAATGTCCAGAAGATAAAAAAACTGAACTCTTCACCACAATCATGTTGTTTTGTATCATACTGTTTTCTTTTGTTTTCTGTGTGTGGTCACGGCCAAAAGAGTGACATAAAAATGGCACCTTAACTAGCAGATCTGCTTCCTGTGTGTCTTTGAGTCATATTCTCCAACTCTACTGGCAAAAACAAGTTTTTACAACTGTTAGCACTGTAGCCAGTACAGCTCAAAGCACAAGTTGCAGCCTACTCTGGATAACATACAAACATTGTCATCTAAGTTCCACTTACAAAATCACTGTCACTATCACTAGCGATAGTACAAGAACCAGAAAGCACAATTGGATTATCACGCTGCTTTCTGAGTTTTCAGAGCCTTTAGATAGGAAAAAAAATCACCTTCTGATTTGTGAATGAGCCTTAACTAGTACCTGATAATATGCAGAATATTTATGGACAACAAAGAAATAGAAAACCCACACAATCAGTTTTTTTACTATGGCCCAATTTCTAAGAAGAAAATGAATACACTTTGAAATGAACTCATTTGTTTAAATGGGAGAAACAGAATATAGCAACAACGAAATATAAAAGAGAGTAGCTGCTATGCAATTTGTCATTCCCTGTGCAAGTTTTGCTACATGGAAAAAACAGCACTAATTAATGTTGCCGTTCATTGGCAATAAAACAGCAAAATCAGCTGCTGTTAGTTTTGTGGTCTCAAGCACTTCTTCAAAAGTTTATTTCAAAACTTCGCCAATCAGAAACACAACTCTGAAAGACAAAAACAGTCCTTCCCCACAACTCCCATTTCCCCTGCACCCTTTCCCCAGCCCTGTTTAATTTGGACTGCGAGTATTAAACGTGGGCTTTATTGAGGGTGATAGCGGAACTCCTATTGTATCAAGAGGCCTAGGATTTTCACCTAACTATCCACCATTGTATAGCTCAGATTTTATCTGAGTGACTACCGCTTCCATAGAACGGCAACGCAATGCTTAGCTTAAATACCTCTTCAAGCCTGTGCACAGAACTCCCACAGATCTCACTTTTGCCACGGCTCAGGACAGGCAAACCCGTAGGTGCAAACAGCATTACTGAGCTCAGTGTGCTGCTCACACTCTGCAAATCGCTCCCCTGCTCCAATGCCTGCAGTTCAGCATTCTCATGCTGGCTGGAGTGCCCATGAGCGCAGGGTGAGAGCATTAGTCTGGTTAACAACCCAAATAAACCTCTATTTTTTACCCTTTTTCTGACTCTGTCCGAAGTCAATTACAATTTTTTACAAACACATTGTAAAGAACATATTTTACTGGCTATCAAAAAGAAAAAGATGAAGCAGCAGCCCTGTGGCAAAAGCAGAGAGTCAGGAGACCTGGATTCTTTTCTTGGCTTTGCTTCAGACTTTGTGACTGACCTTGGCAAGCCAGAGAGAGGCAAATCCCACTCCCTTCACCATGCAAAGGGTCCTGCCTGCTACCCAGAGAGAGGAGCTCCGCTGCAAGTGCGTACTGTCTGAGCATATATGCACACAGACGTATATGTACGCACAGAAATATGGATCATTTGCACAAGAGACGAGTATTCAAATCCAAAATTCCTGTCGTTGTCACAGAGCAAGGTGTTAGCTTAACTTGAGAGTGAGGAAGGAAGATAAGACACCATGCAAGTCTACTGGGTTTCTCCTTCTGCAGGTCAGGTGTTGTAGATTATTTTGTAGTCCTGATGATGAAGTAACAGACAAGAAACTTATTTATTGCATAGTGTTCAAAGGCTATTTTTCCTTGCTGGTGTCTCTAAAAGCGAGGAAAATATTACCTACATCGTAGGATGGATTTCAAGGCCAAGATGGTAAATATTTATAAGAGACATAAAGTTTGTCAGATAAAATATGCTTTAGAAAGACAAAATGTTATTGCTAGGCTGCCAGATCCCCAGAGATGCCAAGTTTCCAAAAACCCCACCAGATCCAGCGGTTTTTTCTAGAGGTTTGTATTTTCTCTGTAATAACAGGAATAGATTTGTTTCTAAATCATCTGTACACTGAATACGGACAAGTTACTTCTCTTTCTCATTTTCAATTCATAATTAAATCTACCCATGACTATACCGAGGTCTTCCTTGTGCGCTTAAAAATGACTGTGCAGAGGAAACTACTGGATACACGAAGCATCTGTTGATAGCCCAGGCTTCCACCCTCCTCCACCAGACGAACCAGGCATCAAGCTGCCATGAAAACGCCCCGCTCTAACACCGCCTGGGCGCCTGGCTGCACCAGGTGAGACCCCCTAACACCAGCCCCAGCCCTCCCCACCCGTGTCAGCTCCCTTCTTCAGCACACACCACCTTCTGGGCTGGCCAAGTCCAAGAAAAGGGAGGACGTGCTTTGGCAGAAGACGACCTGAGGACCGAGCCCTGAACACCGCCGTACCGCAGACACGTTTCTGGGCTGCACACGCCGGTGTTCCCGCCGCCGGCTGTGAGCGGGCAGCAGGGTCTGTCCCCGCGTCCCTTCTCCGGCTGAGGACTGGCTCCCCGAGGAGGAGATGCTGCCATTTCTCCAGCCACCCTCCGCCGCTTCATCCCCCTCTGCCCCACGGTGCCCCCCGACACCTGAGCTCCCTGCCCCGCCTCACACCGTCGCTCCTCTCACGCCCGGCCCGGCCGCCCCGGGGCTCCCGCAGCCCCCCGAGGGCCCGTTTAGGAGACACCCCACTCCCCCCCCCCGCCACTCCTCCAGGCCGCTGCCCCCCGGGGCTGCTCCGGGGGCCGAAGGGCGGCCGAGCCCTGCCTGCGCGGCGCCAGGCCGGGCCCCGGGGACGGGCAGGGCTCCCGCTGACCGATCCCCGGAGGACGGGGCGGGGAGTCGGGGGAGGGCCGCCACACGACGAAGGGCCGCTGCCGGCCCCCCCCCGCCCGCCGCCGCGGCCGGCGCCCCCGCCCCGCCCCGGCCCGGCCCCTAGCAACAAGCCGCCGGCGCCGGCCTCCCCGGCGCGGCCGGGCGGGGGGGGGGCGGGCCCTTCCGGTTCATGTCGGAGCTGGGCTCGGCGCGGAGGAAGCCGGGCGGCCATCTTGGCTCGTCCGGGAGCGGCGGAGGGGCGGGGGGCAGGCAGGCGAGCGTCGGGCGGGCAACCAGCTTCCCCAGCCCGGCCGCGGCCCGCGGGGTTGCCGGCCTTCTCGGAGCCTGAGGCGGGCGGGTAGAGGCGCGCCGGGATGCGAGCGGCGGCCCGGTGAAGCGGGGCCGCGGCGGGGGAAGGAGAGGGGAGCCCCTCTCGGCGGCGGGCCTGCGCTAGCCGTCGTGCCCTGGCTGCAGGGGAGAGGGGCCGGCGAGAAGGAGCCGGGCTGCGCGGCGCCCCGCTGCCTCCTCCTCCTCCTCCCTCCTGCCCGCCCGCCCGGCGTTTCCCCCTCCCGGAGCCGCTCCCTCGCCGCCTCCCTCCTCCCGGCTCCATCCCTCCCCGCTTGATGAGGCGGCCCCCTCCCCGCTGCTGACCCCCGCGGACCCCGGCCTGGCTGTAGGGATGAGCCCGGAGGACTCGGAGGGGGCGAGGCCGCTCCGCTCCCTGAGGGGGATCTAGCTCGGGCGTGGGGCGCCGCCGGAGGGTGGGGGGCACCGACGCGACGCCGCCCCCCCGCCAGCCACCTCGTCCTTCATGGTGGCTCCCTGCGACCACCATCTCCGAGCAGACGCGCAGCCCGGCCCGGGGGCCCGTGTGTGTGTGTGTGCGCGCCGCCGTCGCGGGCAGCGCGGCCGCCCGAGTGAAGTAAAATGTCCACTCGGACTCCATTGCCCACGGTGAACGAGCGCGACACCGAGAACGTGAGTACCGCCGGCCGCGGGGGGACCGGCCCGCGCACCCTCCCCCGGCGCCGCTGGCTCTGGGGACGCCGGGCCCCGGCCAGCCGGGGGGGGCATCGCCCTGCGGAGGGCTGTCATTAACCTCTTGCCGCTTGTACTACTCCCAAATTACCGATTTACTTTAATTATTTTTTTAACTCCCCCCACAGCACGGTTCGCCTGTTTAGTAGCGTTTGCGGGCATCCCTCCCCCAAGCCCGGTGTCGCTCTCTAACGCTTTATTCGAGTATCTCTCGGTGGCGAGGACCGGGTTTGTTATGTTGGTAACGGGGAAGAGAGGATCCGCGATGGGGAGGGGGGTCCTGGTGGCTTGCTGTCTTCTCCTAGTATGCAAACTTACTGCTAAAAGCAGCCTAATAAAGCTCTGGTAAACAGATAAGACTAATTCAGCTTTGGTAGTGGTGGGCTAGGTGACCTAGATAATAGGCCTCTTCCCTGCTTAATTTGCAGGGTTCTCGACGATAATGACGCTGTTACACTAGTCACCTGTTCAGATGACATTAAAAGGGTTTCTTTATTGGAATTATCTTACAGATAAAGGAGCCTGTTCCCTCCTTCCTCCCTCTCCTTTTTTTTTCCTTCTTCTTAACAAAGCCAGGGTTTAGGAGTTGACATTTTATTTACAGGATTGAGTCAAACGCTGTATTAACAATTGCACAGGTTGCATGCTAAAGGAAGAAAGAAAGAAAAAATAATAGTAGTCCTACCACATGAGCAGATAGCCACAAACAAAGCTTAGTAGGAGACTCCCTTTCTGCAGATAGGAACTGTATTTAACTTAAAACTTGATCCCAGTGTATCCTGTCTAACCATTTTTCTGCATAGGCTCTGACATGTCCCCAAATGATAAACAGAAGGGAGTTGTCACTCACTGTAGTCTAAAATGAGTTGATCAGCAAACTTTGTATTCAGCTTTCTGTGAAGGCTATCTGATATTCTTTAGAAGACAGATGCTAAGCTTGACAAAGGAGGCTTTTTTTTTTTGAGAGGACTGCTTATGTTTTGGACTGGCAAAAAAAGTGGAAACTTTGGTTAAAGATCAGGAAAAATTGTTGGATTGTTCCAGACCGTAAATAGTCCAAGAAAAGTGATGGTAGCCCCATTGTTTAAAACAAGACCAGACAAAGCATTAGAAAACATGCTGCATGGAACAATTACTGAATTACTGGGGATTTAGATTTTATTGACATAATAGGCACTTCTAACTTCTGTGATCTTTATTTGTTTTAGCACTAGATGCAACCTGCAGGCTAAGGGCTGTATTGAGCAAAAAGCCAACTAAGCATATTTGGTTGTAAAATCTCAATGAGCTTCCTGCCTTGTGGAAGAAAATAATTAAAATATTATGCGGCTCTTCCTATGCCATGGGGAGAGTTGAAGTTGTAGCATACTCTACAAAATACTTTACAAAGTTTATTTGGATAATTGTTTTAGTCTATAAGCAAACCTGACTGAGGTTTTCAAGCTCCATGTATGTGTGTGGAGGCCACCCAGTAAATAATTTTAGAAAGTGTTCTCTAATGTAATCAGGTTCTCTAATGTAATTAATTCAAACTCTACTATGGATAACTTAACGGTGGAAAAACTTGGTATGTGCTCGAGGAAATACATTATTCACAAGCTGTGTGTTCTAGCACTTGGATTTTTACATGTCTTCCACTTAACGCACCTTGTTCTCACTTTAAAATATTGGTCTAAGACTTCTCTTTAGTAATCTTCATAATTAACATAGATGGATTGTCTTGCTTGCAGATGAATTGCCTTGGGTTTAGATTAAGGCATATTTTTCAACTGCTGTAATCTGGTCTGGTGACCACAGAAATACCTGTAGGTAGCGATATTGACAGGGAATGATTAACCCGAGTACTTGCCAAATCCATTGAACCAACCTCCCAGTACAATACTGTATGCTTCAAGTAGCTGTCTCTGATATTCTCGCTATCAGCTATCTAGAAATTCACCAAAATACATTCTGTTTAGCCTTGCTTAAAACTAAATTTAAATCTGACATTTAGTCTGTCTGACTTAGCCCTACAGCTGTGAATGCCAGGTCTCTTTTTTTAATACCAAATGTGACGATTTTAATACTTCAGCTGACTTTTCTTCCACCGCAAAGCTGGATGTATTGTGTTGGCAGGTAAATTGAGCCCTTGATTCTCCTTCACATAAAAGAAGTCTAATTAGTTAATATTCATAGGACTCTTTGAAGCTCAGGTGGGAAGAGGATTAAGAGGTGCCAAGGTAGTCAGCTAGCCTTTGGGCCATGGTTGTGGACCCCCTTAATGACTTCTGTCTGCTTGGAAGGTTACCACTGCTGACAAAGGCTTGGCTGGTGTTGAATCTGGTTGAAGCGTGCTGATCATAGCTTATCCATGCCTATACTTGCAGTTTGAAAATGAAGTTAGCCTCCAGAATGACGGTGAACGTAAATTATCATTGTCTGTGCTTGCAGTTAACCATGTTCAGTGGTTGGCAACTCCTGTTGAATAGACAGGGTCTAATTGTCAGGACTTGATTTTTATTTTTTTTTTAAAGGCAGTGTATACCACTTCTTATCAAGACATGTACTGCTGAAGTGGAAATACTGTAACAGTGACTTTCCCCAAAAGCCACTCACAGCTATCAAGCCTTTAGTGCCTTTGAGATTAAAGAATTTGGCTCCGAGTCACCTGGTTTTGAGAAGAAAGGCATCCCAGATGATCTGTGATCACAGGAACTTCACACTTGGACAGTTGGAAGCTGGCTGTTGGCCTGCGATGAGCTGGCTTCTCATCGCAAAGGTAGAGCAGCTCCTCTCTGGCCATGTCTTGTGCAGCAATGGCTGCCAGCTGTTTAGGGGACAGAATTGAATGAGAGGATCAGATCTTTTCTGTTTTCCTCAGAATTATGTCCTGCATGTGGGAGAAAAAGCAACAGAGTCAGCAGAGAACGCTTTCATCCAAAACTGGGAGACAGGGTAGACACAGAGGAAGGACCTTTAGGTGACGGAAGAATGAGTAAACCTGTTTTACTAGTGATGAGGAGGAAGAGAGAGAAGGTGGAGGAGGAAAGAGTGTGGAAATACAATAGGAAAGGTAGATGGTGGAAAACAAAAGATAAGAGGCAGCACAGAGGAATGTGCATATGGCAGGATGGAGGACAACCAGCGACAAAGAAATAGGAGCAGAAGGAACAGGATTGTGGGGAGTAGGACAAATGTTCATTAAAAAAAAATCCCAAAGAGTGGGAAGATGATAGCAAACTGTAGATAGAAACAAGGAAATACAGGTGTTATGGAGGTTGGTAGATTTTTTAAGAACATGAAATAGAAAAGAAACAGTTTAATTTGAACCTCTGTTCATTGCACAGCTGTGGGGTTTTGGGGAAAAAAGGTAACTGTTTTGAATGTGTTGGTACTGCAGGCCAATCTGAATTAAAAATTTAAGTAATTTAATATACTCTTTATCTCCATGACTGTGCCTAATGTGAAAAATTTGCTATTGAAAAATACCAGTGTGATGGCAACTGTGCTTGTACAAGCCCATACAAAAGGATTCTGTGCAGCAAAAGTATCTCATTTAATTTTTTTTAATTTAAAAAGGTTTAGTAAAGGCAGGGTTACATTCAAAAATTTACTTCTAAGGTACTGTGAAGGTTAGTGCAGTATGTCTTGGTTTATTACCAATTAGCTATGAAATGCATTAGAGCATTTGCAGACAGTATGCAAGCTCGCATTATTCTATATATTATTTATCAGTCTTCTCCTATTACAAATAGATCTGTAATCAGAATGCTTTCTTCCATAGCGTGAAATCCTGTGGTGGTTTCTTTTGGGGGGGGGGGGGGCAGTGTTTTTTCTTTTAAAGAAGGGGCTGAGGAGGAAAGTATGCCTGTGGCCAAGAGTTCTGGTATATTTTTTTTCCTACAGGGACCATATACGTTCTTCCATATTTTTCACCAGTTGTCATAAATGTTCTGGTTTGAATTAGGTGAAGGTGGCAAAATAACTAGAAATAAAATATCTTTTAGGTATTCATCTGGGATGTATTTTTTAATTCCAAACTTTCACAGAGCAGGAAAATGCTTTTTGTGTGTTTCTCACTGCCTGGGGATGCCTGATAGGTCTGGTACTGTGTTTGTACTCAAAAAATACCTGATTAGGTTGTGCGACATTGCGAGTCACCGACTGCTAGTATTTTCACATTTTGAAGTGAGAAGTTTCATTCTTCAGCTCTGCTAAACCGCCTGTGCCGTATGTTTAATCATTTGGTTTCACTGTCAGCTCAAACTGATAGGAGGCTGCTGGGGGCGTCAGCCTTGACTGCATCTTCCCACCTGTGGTTTATGCTGGCACTAATTACTGCAGGGCTGTATGACAAGTCTGGTCGGCTCTCTGATCTGACTAAAATGAAGGCTTAAGAAAAGTGGGTTTATCCCCATTCTGTGTGGCTGCAAATACTGACACAGAGGAGAGGATGGGAATGTCCAGTTCAGGTGGGGAAGGCTAGAAATGCTTCTTACTGTTTTAGTTTTAGTTTGATTTAAGCCAGTTGTAGCACAGCACCCTAGGGCTAAGATAACTTGAGTTGTGCCACAATTATGAACAGAGATACATAACTGCAGTGGTGTACCTTTCACAAATCATGTTGTTTTGCTCCTGGAAACGAACTTCCAATTTTTTTTCCCCCTTTTTACATTATTTCAGTAACTCGGAAAAACTAATCTATAGGACCTTACTCTAAAAGTTGTTAAAAAAATCAGACTTAGTTCATGTATTTTATTAGCACCAGTGGATGTGACTTAAATTGTGGCCTTGGAAGTAGCGGTCTGAAAACCAGAACACAGCTACAGAAATTATTGAAAGAAAATAAACAAGAGGAAATATGGGGTTTAGTACACTAAACTTCGTAGACTTCTTCCTAGGCTTTCTTATCCACTCGCCTAATATCCTTACCTGCTCGGTTCTCCATTTTGATTCTAGTCAAAAGATGCACTCGTGTTGATGTAAGCGGACAATTCCTGTTGACTACATGTCTCAGGTGACTCAAGTCAAAGGAATTCTAAGAGTGGAGGCATTTGTCTCTCCAGATCTCCATTTCATATGATATATAAGTAGCATGTGTCTGCAACTTCTTCCTCTTCACAGTCAAGTAATGCTGCCTCATGGATGTCAGCCAGATCAAAAATGGAGGTCACTTTTTTTTTAGGCTCATGGCGTATCAAGGTTGGCTCTGCTTAGTGTGGAGATCATCTGCCACTAAAAATCTTTAGAATGTATGACAAATAGATGCTTAGTCCTCTTAAAACATAAACCTGAAAGGTACGCAGTATGCCTGTGATAACGCTCCAGTCAGTCTTCTGGATGAAATCCTTGGGTTAAGAAGAATTCTTGGCCCGTAAAGCAGCAACTTGTTGAACTCCGTGTGTGTGTATATATACGTATAAACAAAAATTAACTTTCAAATAAAATTTGTTCCTGCAGGGTTAAAGCCTAAACAAAGTTTTCTATCTGCAAGCTCAATGTGGTCTTTGAAAACCAACTGTGAGGGTGGTTTTTTTTTTTTTTTTTTTTTGTTTAGCATGTAATTACTGGCAGTGATGATTCTGGAAACAACTTAGTTGGCAGTATTGTTGATGAAGAATAGAATATGGTTGGCTCTTCAGCTATTATTCCCCAGGCTGATGTCAATAAATATCCATTTTAATCAGCAGTAAAGAAACTTTGGCTGGAAAGATATGATGAATGTCAGATCTTGATAATGTGAAGCAACAAAAGAGCTTTTAAAAAGCTTTTCTAACCGGCACCAGACTTATCTTTTTGATTATATAAGCAGGATTTCTTCAGTGTTGTGTTGTTCAGTGCTAATCATGGAATTACAGATTCACTCTCTTTCGTATGCTGTATAGAGTATGAACCAAATGAAGTCAAATACATCAGCAGAGGCTGTAGTGGTTATACGTGGAAAGGACTCCTGAGTCAGACCCTGTATGTCTACGAAGAGGAGCCTCTTCCCTTCGCTGAAGGCTGTTAGTGCTTTGCTCTTGGCACTTTCCCACTCTGGTGTCTGCCTCCATCAGGCTGCCCAGTGTAGGGAGTTGCATTGCTCTGCTTGGTTTGAGCTGTAGCAGCCTTGTCCTGACTGTTACTCCTGTTTTTTTCCTTTATTTCGCCCTCCCCGCTGAGGTTAGGGAGAATTAGGAATGTATGTCAAGAGGTATAGCCTGTGTGTGCTAAAGATTGTATTTACCCTTCAGGTTCTCCCTTTAAACTGGTTGTTTGACAAATATGACCTAATTAAACTAGCCACTCATTTTCATGAAGTGTCATACCAGTTAAGTGAATGAGTACTATGGTAGGCTGAGAATTGCACAGTGAATTCTTCAGCTTTTGACAATGGAAGCATCCACATTAGTGTGTTCTCTCCTTTACCAGCTATAATGTATTTCTAGAAGGTTTGTTTGTCTCCCTTGCTGAGTTCTGACCCTCTCAGTTGTTCCACTCGATTGCAGCATTCATAATGGTAGAGCTGTAGCACACTTCAGTGAATAAGTCTGCCTTCATGGATTGATAACTTTAGTACCACATTGGATAGCATTTTCCTTTGTAGGACGGTGTTTAAAATTTCATGAGGTGGAAGCCATGACTGTTCACCCTTAAGATTGATTATGTAGCAAGCTAGTCTAAAAACTGCCTTTTAATTATATGTGCTGGAACCAAAGAATTGGTTACGCAAACATCGTCATGGGCATACTGAGTCTGACAAAATCTACCTTGCTCCATGTCCTGATTTATGCCCTGGGCAGTGGTAGGATGGAAGTAAAATCAGGACAAGTACAAGACATCTTCACCTGGAGTTGTCTGTTTTATAGTATAGGAAAATAATGTAATGTTTCTATAATATATGATGACTTAGGGATTCCCAGAGCAGTAACTGGTATATAGACAATTCTGGTTGAGTGTTTGCTGTGACACCTCTTGGTGGTTGCCAGAAATGTAAGTCTGTGTTTTGACTTTCCAGTAGAATTCCTTCGTCAGCAGTCGCAGGATGCCCTGCTGTGCTGTTTCACGGATATATCTGCGCAATAAGATGCTATGTCTGTGAATATCCGTAGGGCTAACCTTTTTTCTCTTACCCTGAGTAGTACTTAGCAGTCTGTATGTTCTTAAAGATGTTAACGATAAATGGGAAATAAAATAGAACACATTGTTAGGAAAGGCTGCAGTGAAATTTGTCTTCACATGTTTCATTTAAAATATTTTTGTGTTTTAAAAACCTATGTTTCCTGTTAAGTTTTTCTATAAATAAGAGAGCTGGTGGGGAGTGTGCAGCCAGAAATTACCATGTATTTATATGTTGTGTGCCCAAGTTTGGGTGATGAAGCAATTTAGTGTCTCAAGTGTTCATCATGTCCTGGAATGTTTAGATTATTAACATTGTAAGGGATAGGCTTAAGTACAATTTTTTTATTACAATTAAAAATGCTGAATTGAATGAGGCTATCATGACTGTTACTGGTCTGACAGCTTTCCAAGAAATTCTATAGTATCACTTTGTACTATTTCATGCAAAGATGAGGTAACAGCTAAGGTAATAAACATTCCTAGAGACTTTTGTAAGATTACATTTTATTAGTTCATTTGGCTGATGAGAAGGTAGTTTTCACTATTGTATAAAATAAATGCTTTAAAAAAAAATGTTGATACCGTTTGTCCTCCCTGTTTTAGAAAGAAAGCTTCCTACTTACTGTAAATAAACATGGATTTTTGCAGGTCTTGGGCATTTTAATTTCTTAATGTTTTTCAGCTCTTCGAACGGATATCAGATTCTGTCTCTTCCAGGTTTTTCTCAGCTGTTGGCACCTTCTTAAGCAGTATAAGAACTTTGATACGAGCCATCCTCTGCCCTGCATATTTCTAATGCTCTGAATGTTAAGATGTCTCTAATCATACAGATACTGGATAAAGCTAACATCTACCAAAAAGATTTCAGTTATTGGCACCTTCATACTTCATTTGCTTTTTACTTTCTTTTCTTTTCTTTTTCTTTCTCTTCATGCTAATCATTATCTGGCTATGAAAGGATGTCGGCTCATCATTGGGGGAAGGCTTTTGCGAAAAGGTGGGTTTTGCGTTGTGTTCCAAATATAGTTGGTCTTAGGCTCAGTCCCTCACAGTAAGGTCTCTCACAAATGGAGATGTTTTAGTCCATTCCCTTCTGGGTTGATTAATAGCAGGGTGGAGCTGGGGGGAGGAGGAGAATGCTTTTTTTTTTTTTTTTTGAGAGGTTGTCATGTTGACTTGAAAATGGATAGTTTTTTAGGGAAGCCTCCTACTATGTACAAAAAAACCCCCTTTAAACTGTTCAAAAGATTTTGATATGGAACCTGATGCACGCCTAGATATGGAAGAAAGTGCTTTCTTGTCATGAGTGGATTTCAGGAGACTTTTCTTTTAAAAGATGGTGACTGGCTAGCCTGAAGCTGCACGAAGTAGCCAGTCTCCTTGCTTCACCCCATCTGCAGTATAATGGTCTTTCTTTGCATGAAGACAGGTATTTTGGGAATCCCTCAGCTATGGTGAGTGTCATGAAGAAGTGTTACCCTTACACACAACATGTGGCCAGGAGATACAACTCACCTACCACAATGTATGGAAACTTACTACAAATAAACACATGCTTGTTTTAAATCTGAAGTTTCTAAGACAAACCCCTATTCTTGCTGAAGCCATATAAATGTGGACCTGGGAAAGAAGCCTGTAATTGAACAGAGTCTTTGGGGGCCAGGGGGTGAGGGAGGCAAAATCTGCAGAGTTGAGGGTCTGCTTGGGAAAGGACAAATGACCTGCATCTCAATTTAGAGAGCAGAGGATGCTATTACTGTTTTTCTGGGTTGAGATTGGAGCTGTTAATCTGTTTGCTGAGGAAGCTACCCTGGGAAGTAGCTGAATACAGCCAAATGCTATACAAGCCAAAGCGTGACTTGAACTTTTCTTGGACCATCTATATTTTTGCTTTTTGCCTACACCATTTAGCTTTCCATCTACCTATCATGGCTTCTTGAAAATTATTTGGGTGGGAGAAACACTTTTACTCAGTTTTGAGTTTATGCTTTTTAGTACTGTATGCTACCAAGTCCTCTTCCTTCATTTCCATGAGCAAAAGAAAATCCATGTTGAAACTTGGAAGCCGTTTTCTGCAGTTTTTAGAAAGCTTGTGTTCTGTTCAATGCAATAATCTTGTATTTGACAGAAGAAGGACCTGCTGATATACTTACTTACATGAAGTGAAATAAAGTCCAAATTAGATATGGTTGCAAATGGACAGATTTCTACAGAGCAAAACACGTCTATGAGCAAGTCAGTTCGAGAGAACTGAACTGCTTAGGAACACACAGTTCGATACTCAAAAACCACAGCTGAAAAAGGCCATATTCTTGAAAAGAAGTAATCTGGGTTAGGGTAGAATTGCAAACCTCCGTACAAGGAGATTGTGTTAAATTTATCAATGCTAGTCCAAATAAATTCACAGCTGTTAATTCCTGCCTTTAAGTGCAAAGCTAGAAAGCATGAAAAAAATTACAGGACACAAGAAGTCATTCCTCAACAGAGGACAGCGAAGCTCTCAAGGTATTTTAACTGGGGTGGCTTACTATGTGGAATAGAATTTGTTAGTGTAACAGAGTCTTTCTTTTACCTGGTATTGTTTGTCTAAGTAGGATGTGAGTAAGATCAGTTCTGAATAACCTGTACACAGGTTCTCTTGTTTGGGAATACATGGTACCTGATGCCCACATCTCAACTTCCTCATAAGCTAGCTCAGGTCTAACACAGTTTATTAGTTCAAGCACAAGACAGCACCGATGCAGATACTCTGTTTTCGGGGTCAGCTGTGTGGTTCAAAAGCGACCTACTTGTTGAATCTGTCTGCTGGAGAGCCTAAGCAAATAAGCCCTGCTTGGAGGCAGGCTGGCTCTTGCTGAAGCCAGCTTGTGTGCCTGTGCCACATGCCCAAGTGTGAAAGAGCTATAGTCTAAATAGTCCTGATATGCTTATTTTTCCAAGGTAGGTTATCAACTTGGTGTAGTGCAGCTGTATTCCTGCAATGCCATACTTGAACTAAAAGTGAACCTTCCTCTAATGTATCCAAGAAATATCCTCTTGGCCCTGTACAGAACATCCTGGTCTCTGATCACTGGGGGGTAGCAATGTAGGAAGATGTTAGCATCTAGCATCAGCAGTTGCTGCTTTTTTCTAGTTGTCTGAATAATTTGACACTAGAAGGTACCAAAGGAGCTGACAGAGAAGTTCTCTGCATTGTGTGCTGCAAGGTTTGTTAGAAGTCAAAGTTAAGGGAAGTGTAGAGGCATTGCTGTGCCAGTACATACAGGCTTAAATAAGATGGCCTGAACAACCAGCACCAGGCTGGTGTTAAGGGCATGCAAAATAGTGAAGCTGTTGATACAGGATTTCACTGGCTTTAGTAGTTCTTTCAGCTGGGTTACTGCTCTTGACCTTCCTCTTGAGAATTATTGATTGATAAACATTTATCCAGTTGTTACAGTCTTGAGATATTACTGAGAACAATGAATTGTTATCAAGCATTGAATTTTTACTGGATCTTGTTACGGGTGTGCTTCTTGTTCCTGTGCTGGTTATTAGTGGTTTGGAAGAAGTGTATACTACTGCTCCTGAAAACTAGGATAAAGATTACTAGAATATTAAATAGGGCAGGATGGGCCAATCATGGGGAACACGTAACCTGCATGTAAGGAAACTCTGCATTTCACTTCAGCCAAATGTGAGATCATGTGTGTAAGGAACCAGGAATGAAAGTCATTACGTGTGGTAAGGGAATGGGAAGCAATAATTCTTAAAGAGTTAGGTTCAGTGTCGGGTGGTCAGATACAGATGGCCTTCTGCCATCTGATACAGATAGCCAAGAAGGCAACTTCTGTCCATGTAAAATCAGTGGAGTGTTGAACAGAAGATGCAGTCTCTGTGTTTAGTCCTACTGCACCTGCTGTGGGTATGGCATGGCCAGTTCTAGCATAAGCCCTACAAAAAGATGTTGGAAAAATAGGAGAGGGTTCTGAAAAGAACTATAAGAAATGTTTCCTTGTCTTTAATCTTTCTTACAGCAGCCTGTTTAGGGAGCTCAATATATATATATATATATATATAACTTATTAAAGGGTAATGTGATCATAGTAATTAAGTACCTATATGGAAAGTACAAATCTGGTGACAATGCAGTAGCCAGGCAGTAAGGAGAAGCTAAAGCCAGATTGATACTAAAACGTTATATGTACCACAGTGTGTGTGTAAGGGCTTAAATAGTAACTGTTGAAATAATTTTCCGAGAGTTGCCATAGACTTCTATCAGTAGTATTTATTAAATGAAATGAATGTGTTTTTAAAAATAATTTCATCACAGCTGTTGCACTCAAATTAACAAACCAAGGAACTTAAGATGCCAGAGTATATGGTCACAAGGTTACATCAGGTTATTAAATAGAGTGTGAAACTTGCCAAGTGTCATGCAAGCATGGATTTGTTCATTTGTGCCTGTACCATGGTTGTTAGCTGTTGAGTTATGATCTCACATCCTTATGCTACAGGGATTTTCAGACTGAGTGTTGCTGTATGCCAGATTTTTGGTTGTCCCTGCTGGGTTTCAGGAAGCGTAGTAGTAGAAGAGCAAGATCGGGGATTTCTGGGATGACCGTGAATTTAGTGTGTCATCTTCTGCGTAGCCAGACATTTGCTCCACATTTGCAGACTACTGAGCTTTTCTAACTAATACTTGAATTAGTGAAGTTTGTGTATAGACCTCAACCATGAGTTGAGAACGTGAAGGGACCTGCTCTTTCATAAACAGGCTGTCAGGAAATGAAAGAATACTTTACTGTTATCTTAACCATGTGATCTAACAAATAAAGACTATTATAGGTATGATATATATATATACCCATTCATTTTTACAATTAATAGCTGTTCAGAGAAACTGAGTGAACGGTACTTAACAGATTGCAGACAGTATCTCAGATCTCTGTAACTGGTGCTCAGCCTATTAATATCTGAGGTTTCTGTACATTAGGTAAGATTTCTTCCCTTGTTCTCCAGGCTGTCCTGGGTGTTTTGAGTCATGAGGTTTTGTAGGAATAGGAGTCTAGTGTAAGAGAAAAAACCCCTTTTATTATTTTATCAGTAGTATTAAACTGTCAAATATGGGTGAACGTTTTACTGTGTGTACTTTGGAAAAGCTTTGTTCGTGTCTCCTTTCCAAAGGCTTTCCTGGTCTAGTTAGGCACAGTAATGCAAATGGGAAATAATATCAAACACCTCCATGTTTCATAACTGATTTGGCAGTCCATGTAAGTTACTTGAAACTGCTCAACTATTGCTGCAGTTCAGGTTGTGTTTCGCTTGGTCTTTACCAGGTGATTAAATGGATATTGTGTTATGAACTGGGAACCTCTTTATTGCCCCCATCAGAACAAAGTTCAGTGTGAATCTGAAGTTTGAGTTGGATCCTTTGAAGAAGCCTTCAAAGGAGTTGCTAATGTTTTTGAATGTTGTATGGTTATCATTGATGTGTTTTGTCTTTATTTCTTAGCCTTAATCTGTGTATGTTTTTATTGCAGCACACGTCCCATGGAGAAGGACGGCAGGAAGTTTCCTCTCGAACTGGGCGCTCTGGAGCTCGCTGTAGGAACTCTATAGCTTCCTGCGCAGATGAGCAGCCACATATTGGAAACTACAGACTCCTTAAAACGATTGGAAAGGGGAATTTTGCAAAAGTAAAACTGGCAAGGCACATCCTAACTGGCAGAGAGGTAAAGTGGTATGGGTGTAAACAGTAGTGAATTGCAGTAGGTGTGAAGGTTCTTTTAGAATAGCATCATCTAAGTCTGTGAACATTTAGCACATTTTACTCGAGGTACTGCCACTGATGTAGAAAAAAATATAAATGGAAAAGTATCTTTTTTTAGCAATGATTACAAAACAATTTCTCTTGAAAATGGTCTCTTAAATTTGTATTTTTGACAAGTCACTGTCCAACTGCATTGTGTTCAAGTTTGCTACTAGAATTCTCTGCTAAATCCTCCATTCCCAGAAAAGGACTCAATATATAGCAATTAAATAAGCTTGCTGGGAAAACTGCCTCTTGGTGTCTATACTGCACAGTGTAGGGCTGTACTGGAGGGCAAGTTAGGAATGAGAACTAATACATCTTCTTGATTATGGTCTGAATAGCCCAAACTCAGTATTTTCTTGCCAAAGCAATGTATTTCCCAGGAGATCTGCTAGTGTCTGCAGTGCTGGGCAGCCTTGGGAAGACAGTCCAGTTTGTTCAGACCTGGTTTGTGTGTCTTGCTCAGTGTTGTATGGTGTAGACAAGCTTTCTCTTGTATCTGTTCATAGTGTCTAACTCGGTTCCATAATTAGTTTCTGCATGCCATTGCAATGTAATTAATAACTTGCATTTAATGATGGTTCTGCTTTGGTGAGCTATAGTCCTGTTTGCTTGTTACAGGAAGGTGTTACTTGGTGCTGTTTTATTAATAGTAGCTCTAGGTACTGAAAGAGGGAGAAACACTTTGTGGACCTTTTCTTGCCAAACCTGTCTAATGAAGTAAATGTTTGCTGATACCAGCAAGGACTTTTAATGAAAGCTATGTGGCTGACTGCAGTGCTTTAAGGGAATTTCTTTTTTCTAAGCTAATAGGGAGTTAGTAGCACTAGGAGGAACAGAGGGGATGTCATTTTGCAAGAGCTGTTGGGAGGGTTTGGGGTTTTGGGGTTGTTTTTTTTAAGCTGACAGTTCCCGTGGTCAGCAGTTGTCTTCTGGTGTTAAAGTAAGTACTCGTTTGTAGACAAAGATTTTGGTTAATTGCTTTCCACTCTTAAGTTCCCTCTGCTTTTTACTAATACTTAATATAGGAAATCCAAGTACCTGATTAGTATTTCTTTGCTATCATTACAGGAGTTGGAGATAGGTATCATATGTCACACATTGCTTTGCAAAAATTGAAGTACGTTTTCTTTTACTTGTACATAACTGTGTGTTGACCTCTGGTTCATTATCTTTGTTTGAAATTTCAACAAATAAACTGACAGTGTAAAATCTTTGGCCAAATTTAGAAAGATTTAAGTACTAAGTTTCTTTAACTCTCATGGAATTGATTCAGAGCATAAATCCTTTCCAGGATGTGGCCACTGGTCCTGCTTACCTAGAATGAGTGGCCTTCCTTTGAAGGGAACAATTAAGCTGGTTTTATAGGAATATCTTGAAGATATTTTAAACTTTTTTGTTTTCTTTGTAAGAGGGATGGGTAAAAGTTTCTCTTCTTGCTAGGTGAACTGTACAGCACTGATAATTACATTTTAGAAGTGCATGACCAGAATTGTTCACAATATTCTGGATAATAATTTCCCCAGTGTCATTAATTTACCCTTACAGAAGTATTTATCTGATCGATCTTTAGATTGTGCTGACCTTTTTCATGGCTGTCACATTGATATTTTTTGGTTTTGATCAGCAACAGCACCTTGTACTTTGTTGAATTTCGCTTTCTTTGCTAACTCATCTTCAAGGTTGTTTATATCAGTTTTCCATTATATTTGATGGTGCCTCTTAACTCCTTCAACAGACTTAATCATTATGGTTTGACTTCCTGTGCCAAGGCCACTGATACAGATATTAAACAAGATTGGTCCCAAGTCTTGTCCTTGAAAAACTCTCACTCATTTATTTCCAACCTGTTATCTCTTTAGCCATTTTTTTTAATTAAAAAAGCTCTGTGCACATTTCAGCTTATCTAGTTCAATAATTTCCATGCATCCTCCTAGATGAGGCTTTACAGTACTCCAGATAGTCATATCTTGTGTGTTTCCATAGGACACAATTAACTGTAGGAAAATGTTGCATTTAACACTTCTGTCTGTTTCCCTATTTTTTCCCTGCAAGTTTCGAGCTCAAGAATTTTATGGTAAATGGCTCTACTAGGAGAAAAAAGTCTGATAATTTCTAAACCTGTGCTGCCATTTTGTTCTTGATGGATGTTAGAAATCTGTGCTGCAAGAATGCTTGGGGGTTTTTTTTCTTTTTTTTTTTCTTTAAACCTGCCACTCTTAAGAATTCTGGGATAATGTTCTCAGTCTGCCCTCAGCCAGATGGCACTCATCTTCCTGAATTTGTGATTTCCTGCTTTACACACTCATTCCTGCTGGCTGTCCTGTCTTTGTTCCTATTCTTTTTTCCATCTTACGTATCAAAACCTAAAATAAAATGCTTAGTTTCGGGAGTCATGCTTAAATGAGTTTTCATCTCTGCTGTATCCTTGCTGTATTTGAACCCTACTTACTTACCTTCTCCTTGTTATCTATGTAGCTAGCCTTAATGTTCTTTTAAGTGTCTGGTTCAGCTGCACTTTATCGCAATTCCTTCTTTATATATCTCCACTGATTAACTTCTAAATCATGCAGCAGATCAGCACTTTTATGTCACTTCTTGGGAGGAGGGTGTGTTTGTTCAAGCATTATTCTAGGGTGGTTGCTCATCTGCTTACATCTGGAGTCCTTCCCTATGAATTTTCCTGTTGCTTGAGATACAGCTTTCATGCTTCCAACTGGAGTTAAGTTCCAGGACTCTCTTTCATTTCCATCTTTAGTGTATCTGCAGGATGTATGATGAGAGCCCAGCCTCAAATTACAGAAAGGGAGAAATGTTAAGCCCTTGGGGGGCTGATCAGAACATCAGCCTAACTTGAGGGGCTTGAATTCTCCTACCAAGGAGCGTGTGGCCTTCTGCTCACTGCAGAGGTATGGAGGGAGGGTTAGCTTCACTGCACGAGAGCTGGTGTTTGGAAGCATGCTCCTTTGAGATCCTCTGTCTAGGAGAGTATTATTTGTAGTCTGTCTGCCCTTTCGAAAGCAAGAATCTTCATTGTAAATCGTGCTTTTGTTAATTCTTTGATTTTTCCAACAGAAAATACGTAGCTGAATTTCTCAAAGGTTATTTCCTCTGACAAGTTTTCCATACTTGCCAAAACTAAACTAAAAGGTGAAACTACCTTTTGCTGTTACTGGGGTGGTCTGAATCACATCCAAAACATATATGGATCCTTCTGTTCATTAAAGGCATGTGTTTAGTTAATAGCCAGGAAGTTGAAGTTTCCTAGTGAGACAGGATTCTTTCAGGATCCAAGTCTGACTCCAAGGAATCTATTGTCATCTTCTTTCTGTGCTTCCCTTGGAAAAAAAATAAATTTAAGAGGGAGAAAACATTCTGAACGGTATCAGTTTGGCCAATTTGCTCAGTGTCTCAACTTCTGATTGCTTTCACTCCCTCATTCAAGTCATGTAGGAGGAGTGTTTTAAGACATGTTATTGTGATCGGTGAAAGCAAAGTTAATTTTAATTCTACTAATGAATTCACATAGAATATCATGGCTGATGCAGTGGTGTAACAGTGTAGGTGGTCTTGCATTCCTCCAACATTGGCCATAGCACACATTACTTGAAACCGTTCCAGATTCCCTTGTGTAAAGAGAACAAAGTTTCTGCTTTGGAAGGCAATTTGATGCTTTATTAACTATGCTTAGTAAAACGGAGGATTTTCTTTTTCAGGCTCATCAGAACTATTCTTGAGGGCAGGATCCCTTTGCCTGTAATTTGGAGACCTTATCAAGGCACTTGAAGCTGGTCCCTGTTCTGATGATGGGTTCAAGCTCTCAAAGTCAGTGTTAACACATTGTACTCTCAGTGTTCACGTGGATAGGAATTCTCTAAATTCATCCTGCCTTTAAGGCTATAATTAGTGCACTGAATGGGCCTATGAGTCTGCCTTTCAGAAAACTGAGGTGTGTGCCTTCCCTGTATCTCCAGGGCTGAATTTGCCAGTGTGAGAGACCTCTATGTTCATCCAGCACCAATGCACAGTGCGAGAGGTGAGCTGTGTTTTGCAGAAACCCAATACCTTAAGACTTTGTGGGTTGAAAAAAGTTTACGTCTTTCAAAGATTGACCAGAATGCTACAGCTCAGAACAAAAATGCAACTTTTTCTGAGTGGAATGCACTTACGAGGCAAACAGGGGTCTTCTGTGGCATGGGTAGTCTTGGGACACCAGGTGACTTTGTCAACAGCAGATAATGTTATTTGAAAGGCAGTGGTCACTCTACATCCAGCATGGATTTATAAGAGATTGCAGGAAGTGAGTAACTTTGTTACCTTTGTGACAATAGTTCAATAGGTGTAGAGATAAAAATCTTTCTTGGTTTCATACACAGCTGCTAATATAAAAATACCTATTGCTTAATGTGTTTCCCTTGTTAGTATTTTTGAAGTGATTTCTCAAGGTTTTGCAATGGAATTTTGCCTCAGGAAATAGTGATCTTTAATTTCAGTAGCATACTTTAGAAGAAAATACTCCCCAAAGCAAAAGTATTCTTAGATGGCTTCTACGTCTCATTGTATCTTGCATCTAGAAGGGCTTAAAATAATCTCGAATGTCAGTTTCAGAAAACACCATACCCATCATACAATTCTATGATGCACACAAGCGTTGAACACTGTGTTCCCCTTTTACCCTCTCCATCATGATGATGATCCATCCATGTGTTTTTGCACTTGAATGTAGGGATATAAATTTACTTTGATGTAAGATATTCTTCATTCTTTATTCCATATGTTGTCAACCCCAAGTTAATGACATGACAAAGATAGCACAAAGTGATGCAGGGAAACGGGAGCTGTGGCATGGAGCAGTATCTACTGTTTGAGCCAAAAATTCAAGGGGAATTGAAAGCCCTTGCTTTGCACCAGTGAGGTATTATAATCAGCTGAGTTGCAGCATCTTGACTCTTTGAGAGGCACCATCTTCTTGGCTTCTGTAGAGTTTCTTCTGGTATGTTTAGTCTCTAATTTAGAAAGGAAAAATACCAATTGGCGTGTAATTCTAGAAGGATTCCTGTTTCCTGTTCTAACTCATCCTGTATCTAAATGGCATTGCACTGAAGCTTGTCTCTGTTGCCTATTGATTGCCTCAAATCTTCAGGTTATGACTAGTTACCATGGTACTGAATTTCTCTTTTGATTAATTTGTGAAATTTTTATTTTGTTCTTTAATATTTCTGTGCAGTATTTACTAAAAAGATAACTAGTAAAGGAATGAACTTGCCCAAATTGTTGTACTATAGCCAATATAGTTGATGCACAAGTGATACTTATTTTCATATCCATCATGGAGCAAATTGATACAAATATTCAGTGAATTTCCAAAGATGAACTTAGTTCTTGCAAAATCTGTGTGGAATTGCTTTCAGTTTGCTCTGAAATCTCTGTTTTTAGAAGCATCTTCACAAACTGCCAATGCCCAGTCAGTACTGTGTAATCTGTTGTGTTATTATACTGTGTAAATATTATCTGTAGACACACTGCTCTATATTGGGGCACTGTCTGGTGTTGGAGTTTCCACTGTTATAAGTGTGGTGGTCTTAATGTCAAGAAAAAGACTGAGTGAGCTTCTCGTCTTAATACATTTAAAATACTAGGATTTTTCCCACTCTGCTGTTTAGTTTGTTGCAGCAGAAGTAAATTGCACTTTAGCCATTATTTCCAGTTGTTTTTAGTTTAAATACAAGTACATAATTTACTGAAGAAACTTGAATGATTTTTGTGTAATTTTCATGGTTTCCATTTCTGTTACTGGATTTGCCTGTCTTGTAATAACGCTGTGTTATTCATACGGAAAATACTGATTATGAACTCTTCCTTTAGGTTGCCATAAAAATAATTGACAAAACACAGCTGAACCCAACTAGTCTACAAAAGGTAGGTTTTTACATTTAATCTTTCAACAGTATTGTAACTTGTTTTATTTCACCACCTTCCATTAACCCCGAATGCCTGTGCTGGAGAATCTGAAGCATTACATACCTTGCACACATCTGACTACTGTATTTAATAACTAGTTTTGTAACAGATATTTTTGACAACCCTGCAGTTGTTCAAGATGAACTCGTACAGAGCTGTAAACTGAGAAAACGGTGGTATTAGCCACTTCCTTTGTCACCAAAGCATAGCTAACTCTGTAGAGAGGACGTTCATGGTTTGGTGTCATACACCGGTGTCACATTCATGCTGGTCACTTTGTTAAACTTACAAATACAAAGCTTATGTTCTCTTAAACTGGCCTTGAAAATACTGCCTCTTGACTGAAGGCCAAGCAGTATCTATGCTTTCCATGTAGTTTGCAGCAGGAAAGGTGATGCAGTTTTGTGGAACAAACCGGGGCATGGCTATTCTGGTTTCTTGCCTCTAGCCTCAAATGTTTAATGTGCTGTTACAGTTGTATCGCCTTATCTATTTTAGTAAGTAGTGATAAATCCTACTCTTTCACCAAGCAAGCCAGTCTGCTTTGGAGTGCCTGCAGGAAGTACATTTAAATGTCACTTTTACCTAGGACTCTTCTAACTCTGTCCTTTTAAGTGCTGCAGTCAAAGGCTTTTTATTTACTTTTGAGTACTTTGATAAAAAAGCCCCTTGCAATATTTCTGTTTGAACGAGAGAATACCCAGAACTTACCTGCAAACAAAACGAAATAGCATAACCAGAGTAAACTGGAGAATATACACATTTAGATTTTATGCAAATATTGAAAAGATCGTGTTACAAGATGTTTTTATCAAAATTAATAGTGCAAAAGTAAATTGGAAAAAACGCACAAGTTCTTACATTGCACAGTTTGGTTGAGAGGCAAAGAATAACCTATAGAAGAAAGGCTCCTTCATCTGAGCAGGTAGCAACTTCCTGCTGACTCTGTAGACTGGGTAAAAGTAGATAATGTGGTTCCAGCTTTGAGAATTTTTTTCAGCTTAATCCCTGAGGTTATTAGTAATTTCTGTGCAAGCAGGGAGGAAATTAAATGCAAATTAGGTAATAAGATGGATTAGATAAAGTTGATTTTGTGTGGCAGATCTGTGCAACTTGGAATACCTGAAAAAATTGTTAAATGCTTGAAGCGCTTGGAAGAGAAACAAAAGCTGTGTGATATGAAAGGGAGGGGTCAGGGCATGGGAAGAATGGTCAGAGAAAAGTAGAGAGGCCGTGTTTTCAGACAAAAATGTAAAATCTTAATCCTTCGAATGGTGTTATCTTGAGATTGGGCCGTAATGCTAGCTTGAGCTCATATTAAGGTACAAAGCAAACCTTTTATAAGTCACGGGTGTTCAGTTGGCAAGGCCACAAGGTGGAAGTGCACTTGTTGGCCCTTTGGTTCCTGGGTTTCAGCCTGCTCAGTGTCCACTGGTGTCTCAGTCTCTGTTGTAATTTCATTTTTGTTTACAGTTTATAAATTAGATTATAAAGTGCTTTGTAAATTGGTCTTGTCTACCACTGGGTTTCTTAAATGGGAGTCTGGAAGAATAGTACAAAATAGCAGCGTAGAAAGCAGATCAATTTGGGGAGTGAGATTGCTAATGTGCTCTCCTCTCTAAGCTCATTTGTTATATGAGCACAGAAAAACTTTAGCAAGATGCGTCAGTGTTCTCAATTCAAAAAATGAAAGTAATTTTCTTAAAATTAAATGCCTCCTTGTCATGGTAAGCAGAGTAACGCACAACACGTTAATTACCAATTTTGCTTGATCGAGGCTTTTTTGCAAACCCTTGCCCCTTTTCTCCCAGCACTGTCAGCAGTACCATAGCCTCAGTGCATTTGAAGCCACTGCGCACGCAACCTGTAGATGCAGGGGAAGCTAAGATCAAGTGCTTCTGATCTTGTACTTCTGGAGAGAGTGATAAAATATTTGAGGTATGGTGGGGAGGGAAGGGCTGTGCCAAGGAGAGGGTGTGGTATATAGTGTCTCAGCTGCGGTGTAGCTGCATACCCTAGTCATCCTTAGGTGGGGAAACAAATGGTGATGAAGACTGCCGATTCCTATTTCTCTGTATTATGTCTTCCACACCAATAATGCCGATACTGCTGCCAGAAAGAAGTTAACCTTGTTAAGGACTTGCTTTGCTTTCTGGAGCAGTAATGCTTGGTATGCCCTTGCAGTAAGCTACGGGTGGCTGCGGTCTTGACAGCTCAATATTCAGCAGTGCAGCTCTTCAGGAGAGTCGAGTTTCTTGTCTGCTGCTGAGGAAGTCTGTGGTAGCCACATGCAGCTACTCTTAACTGTTGTTTTAGGACCTAATTACTACTCTGCTGCTTTTGCTTAGTGAAGAGGAAACTGTAACCGGTACTTCCCTGGTTTGAAAGAAAAGGGAATTCTTAGAGCTTTTTTTTCCCCGTGCTGGTGGTGTTAGTCATAGTCGGTGTTCTCCACAAATGTACTTCTGTCCCCAGTTCCAGTGAATATTGGTCTCACTGGAAACAAGTGCTGGTGCTACAGTAGTTCACTTCCTCCTAGCCCCCACCTTCAAATTGTCTGGTTTTTTTCCTTTTGGATTAGCAATGCCATTATATACAAGTTTTTTCACCAAGCCCATGTAACAGCACTAAATCACTTCTCATTTTCCTCTTTTAGAAGTTGGCTCCTCAGCCAAATATTTTTGTTCATTATGTGCAGATGTTTTGCCACTTGTTTGGGCCATTTTTTGTTAAAGCTTTTTAGAGTTCTTAAATATCAGTTTTAACAGGGACCATGTCCTTTCCAACCGTGGATCAATAAATATTTTAAAAATGGCGAGAAAAGGATGAGAATTTAAAATGCCCAGGCCTTTCAGTTTATAACAAGTATTTTTTCTGTTTTCAAGTTGTGGTTTGTTTGAGGCAAACTTGTATTGTGTAAAGGTTTCCTGCTTGAGGCTCCTAATTATATGTAGGGCATACTTCATTGAGCAGTTATGAGGAGGAGCCTAATACAGAGGTCAAGCCTGAGCTGGCTTGGGACACCTCATGAAAAGCCCCCCCCACTTTGAGGGGAAGGAGGACAGGATATGTTGGTGCTCTGCATCTGACAAATGTACTGACTTGCTTTTTAGCAAACTTTTTCTGGTATTTTTGAAATAATTTGTTACTGAAACTCTTGCAATAGCTGATGTAGGAACAATTCTGATCTCTCACTGTGTTCAAAGAGAGTTGGCTTAAAAGACTGGTCTTCTTTCCCCCCACTCCCTGTTGTTTCGGATGTGTCAGCATAACAAAGTTGAAGTAAAATTGATTCAAGTTCATTACCCAGTATGTGTCTCTGCTTCCATTGCTGATTTGTTGGGGTTTTTTTTACTCAGTTTGTTGGCTAGCAGCATTAATTAAATGTAATTCTTTCCCTGTATCTAACATGGGTTACAGTCAAAGGACCAGACCACAACAAAGCTGAAAGCCATTTGTTTGGCAGACTAAGGATATTTGTCTTAGTCTTTGCCTAGAAGCATTTGTAGAGCTCCTGTTGATGGAAAATGAGCTGTTCGACAACTTGGGAGTAGTTTTTAATCTCAGCATTAGAAATTAAACTGATGAGCACTGTTTTCAGTTGATTGTCTGCCTTTATGGTCTCATTATAACAAGTAAGTTCTTAAAACTAAGAAAATCTTCTGTATTGAGACCCTTCACATTACATCTTCTGGTGTTACACCTCCTGTGTTCCTGTGGCAGAGAACCTCAGATGTGTGGGCTTTTATCATACCTGGCTGTTTGCAATGAATTTTACTGCGTGATGAGAATTGCTACTTCATTTGCTAGAAGTTGATGCACATAATATTTGGGGGGAATGAAATCTGGGGAACCTTTTTTCAGCATACTGTGTGAAAGTTATATGATGTTTTACATTGTATTCCTCTATCAAAAATAGACTATAATACAATG
The DNA here is from genome assembly GCF_964188355.1 of Buteo buteo. Lineage (NCBI taxonomy): Eukaryota > Metazoa > Chordata > Aves > Accipitriformes > Accipitridae > Buteo > Buteo buteo. The sequence goes on along the minus strand of NC_134176.1, from coordinate 12,072,105 downwards.
TCAAGCATTTGCAGATATCCCTGTGGAAGTTGCTATCTGTGTCAAAATACCACACATAACATTTAAACTGACTAGGGGAGCACAATCTCAAGTGCATTTATCTAACTAAAATTATAATAAAGAATTCAGTGGTGGTTGTATCCTATTCTCAAGTATTTTTATTTTTTATTTCCTCTGAGACAAAAATAGTCTTTTTTTTAAAAAGCTTGTTTCTAGTCACCCGCTTCAACAAATGGCTCATATGTAGAAGCTACTTTTTGACATGCTTCATTCGGGTTAGTAATGCAGAGTAGTTGTCCTGTGGACCAGTGTTATATTTAGAGCAGCCCAAAATGTATTATGAGCCTGACTTTATTACATTAGACCATCAAAGTGTACAGTGTACAATGGAGGAAGTAGCTAGCTCCAGCCAAGTCAGCGTACTTAATTTAAAAAAAAAAAAAAAATTTAGAGTGAATATATTCATTTACATAATGGTATTGTGAATTCTAGCCTCATTTTTACTGTCTTATTCTATATTGCCCTTGGTTGACTGTTGTTGTTTGGTGGCACCAATTATTATTGCCTATATTCCCATACTTAATCCTATGAAAGGATTTATTTTTTTTTTTAGGTGGGTGAGGTGATGATAAATAGGCTAATGGCTGAAGAACAGCCAAGGTCTTAATCTGTGCAGCAGTGGAGTTGCCCTTGATAAGAGTCTGACCCAACAGGCTTTATCTGAGTATTGGGGGTGGAAGATACCAACAATCAGTTGAGAGTGAATTAAGCAAACTGTCTTCAAAGCTTTAGAAGCCGACCAGAGGCATTCAGTTATATAAGCTGTGATTAAAAGTATTAATGGAGTATTCAGAATATTTTATACACCAGTTCAGCTGAACTGAATGAAAAATAAGAAAAAATAGCCATAGATGCTATTGCTTTTAAATTTCTGACGATCAGAGAAAGATGGTGAAGTAGTCTACCTTGTCTAATTATATATGAAAAAGCTCCAGAAATAACACAGTTTTTAAAAAAGGCAATTTACTTGCCTCTCTGGGGGAAAAAGAAAAGATGCATGCATAGTTTTTGACACTGTATTTTGCATTGCTAAAAATTTACTTGATCAATCAATCCTGATTGCATTTAAGCAGCTTGTCATCTAGTGAAGTGTCAGGCATAGACCTGGATAATGATAATAAGATAATTAAAAGCATTTGGAAAGCTGTTTGGGTTTACTCTTGTGTTCAGATAGTGTGCTATTCACAGCTGTGGCTGTAGCATGGGGGAGAACATCTGTTGGGCAGTGTGATGAGGATGACTCCCCAAATCTTAGCCTTTACAGAAATGTCAGAAAGCAGAGAATGGTTAGAACAACTCATCTCCAAATTGTGATTTCCACTACCCTTAACTAATAAATAAATAAATAAATTAATCCTACCCCCACATTTTTTATTTTATTAAAAGACACAAAGGCACATGGATTTTGTTTTGCTGACTCTTTGGTGGTTTTCTGTTTGTTTCCTATGTTTCACTTTTTTTTTTTTGCACTTTTATTAAGTACACCTACAGATTTTTGAGTTGTTAGTAATACATGTAGACATATTAAATGTCTTCACTTTATCTGAAATCTGACCTGAGGCAAATGTTGCAGCAGCACTTTTTGCTTCTTTACTGTTAATAACAATGCTGTTATCTCTTATTTACAAAACTCTTTCTTTTCTCCCATGTCTGCATTCCTGTGGAGCTGTGGACTTTCATTCTGTTTTAGTTGCTTAACATTAAGTTTAATGTGATTTGTTACATTACTGGTGTGCCTGTAGAAGTTGGTGTTGGGTTATAATAAAACCTCTTAATTACTCCTGCTTTTTGAAGCATCCTGCTTGAAAATAAGCGAGGCTTAAGAACATCAACCCTCTGGAGTCTTGGGCTGGCTTGGGAGGAGCTGCAGAGGAAGAACAGCTATGCGCTTGACAGCCATATAGCGTACTGCCTAAAAAGAGAATTCTTTGGGTTTTCCAAATACAATAGTACTTGCACTTCAAGTTTATTGTAATAGTTTTTTATCCTGGGTCTTTTCTGGGAGAAGTAGTAGGACTATTTTTACTTTATCTGCTATTAACCAACTTCATTAAAAGCAGTGTTTTATATTGTATTAACAACACCTGTGGCATTTTTAGTATTACACTTACAGATTTATGTGCATCTTATAATTGTCTTTTGCAGAAGAGTTTTCAGAGGTGAAGATAATTAACAGCTGATCAGTACTAGACTTTTCTTTCATTTGTGGTTCATTAAATGTCATTCCCATATTACCATCCAGTTGCAGGAGGACAGAGTTTACTCTGTGTGACAGGCAAAGTTGAACTCTTTGGAAATAAGTATTCAGGCAAAACCCTCTTCACATGGGTATTGGTGTTGGGGTGGGGGGAACAAGATCCTTACAATCAGTATGTGATCTCTGGATGCAGCACCATTGATGTGATGTCATGCTGCGGCTTGAAATGGGTGGTTGTACTCCCTCACCCCCTATCTTGCCAAAATAGATGCGCTGGGCTGGGCAAGGGAGCTGCAACAGAAAACTTAGAGATGGAATGTTTTTATTTGGGGGAGTTGTGTGTTTTGTGAGATTTTTCTGTTGAATTCATTCCTGGACCTTGTGTGTCAGTCTGAGTTAACACCAATGCTTGCATAAAGGGAAGCAGTATGATCCTGTTGCATGGGAAGGGGAAGAGGGTGGGAGCAAGCTGATCCCTTTGAGACTGTGCCCCTGAAGTAATGGTGTTTCTTCTGTCTGCTGGGGTTAGGAAAACACTGTTTGTGTTCTGCCCTATTAATTTTGGCAAGTACGTTCAGCGTGTTGTACTGGCTGAGCAGGCTTGGAGGCTGGATGTCTGGCAGTGAGTCAGTGGAGCTGCAGTGACAAACCCAGGACTACATGCTGCTGTGCCTCAGTTGCCTTTCAGGAACACTTGTGCAATACAAGCAGCTGATTTTTCACCTGTGAGTGCCTGTGGTAGCACAGTAATACTACGGTTTTAACAAAGTACTGAAGAGTGATGAATTCATGCCAGTAACATACTGCAGTGGTCTTCAAAAGGTGCTCTCGTGGGGGTTCATGAAACTTTGGAAGCAGTATTTTCTGTGAAGGGGGTGAAAAATGGTGTGAGATGTACTAGCCAGCAATGAGCTGTGTGATCTTGTAGTGGTCTTCTGGCCCCAAAAGTCTGTGAACCACAGAGCTAAGATCACTTCTCTCCTGAGCTATCTGTAGTGCTTTGTGGGTCTTTTCAGGTTTTTGAGGGTTGATTTGTTTGGGGAGGTGTGTTAAAAGAAGCAGGCCCATAACTTCCTTCCAGTAAGTGCTTATTTCCGGAACTTCATTGAAATGCTAATAGTAATGTATGTTTGTTTCTGTTTAAGTATATCAAAATCATCAGGCTGTAGGAAGAATGGGTGCTACCTATTTCATTAACTTATTTCATGTTTTATGTTTGTTTCAGCTCTTTAGAGAAGTAAGAATAATGAAGATCTTAAATCATCCAAATATAGGTACATTGTTTCTTTCACATAATTTTCAACTCTGGAGAAGTTTTAGCTTTTTCACTGTTAAAATTGCTGTGGTATGATTTTAAAAGATGATTCTGCACTAGTGTGTCAATTTACTGTAAAGTAGCAGTAATAAATACTTTTCAGAGCTGTGTGTTTTTGCTGGTTTGTTTTTGGTTTTTGTTGTTGTTTTTTTTTTTTAAAAAGCCAAAACCCAACATTTTGGTCCCTTTGCACAAAACACTTATTTGCATAGCTAACTGATAATTTTGCTCCTTTGGAGTGTAATACTGATTTTGACTGAAATCAGGCTCTCATTAAAAACAACTATATACCAAAAATTAGAAGATGTCAAGAAATTAATCAGGATTGTACATTTAGATGATTTAGTCTTGTTATGGGACTGTCAGCAAACTGACTGATAACTCATTTGTCACCATATATGCCAGTTCAGTGCATAAAAATGACTATTGCTGATGCTCAAATCTGTGGAGGTTCTGCTTGATTTAGTTGCTTTTCTCATGTAACAGAAGCAAAGTATTGTTTCTTGAGAAAATGTTGTTCTGTATGGCTTGACCAAATGTGCTACAGTATTTTCCATTTAGGAACATTAGACAGAAAAAGCTTCTTTAGAGTGATAGTCTGATATTGTCAAGCAGCAAGCAAATAGTTTTGTGTTGGGTTTTTTGTTTTCTCTGACAGAATTCTCTGTGGGGTTAACAATACTTCTGCAACTAGTTAACTGATTAATAAATGGCTTTCTTTTCTAGTGAAGCTATTTGAAGTCATTGAAACTGAAAAAACCCTCTATTTAATAATGGAATATGCAAGTGGGGGTAAGTATCTCTCTGCTGTGATGACATAAGTAAACAAATTGCTGAGTGGGAGAAAGCATTTGTTTTCTTTAAAGTTTTGTTTTCTTTTTCAGCAAATATTAATGTCATGGTAATGTGAAATACTAAGCAAAATCCTAAATATTCTCTGGGACTTCTTCGGGCAACATAATTATAACTTGTAAAACCAGCTTCTGAACTTACTGCAACTTAAATCACATTTGCTTTGTTTTCACAACTCAAATTTAATGGGAATCTTTATTTGGCCATCAATTGTTCCTGTCAGTAACAAATGCCAACCTTCTCAATTTATTGTATTCAGCTGCCTATCTCTGGTGCCCGATAGTGTATAAGGTATTTGGTAAAAACATGTTCAGATGAAACATTTCTGTTTCTTTAACTGTTGCTTTCAAAAGCATGAGTACTGCAACTTTTGTGTTTTAGATGTTGACATTTGACATATCTTAATCACAGACCTTCTACTGTCAAGAATTGTTGGGCTTAGCCTTATGCCATCTTAGGAGGAACTTAAACATTTATTCCTGATTGCAGGGTGAGAAGCGGGAAAAGCATGCATCACTCAATGTCAGAAATTTTCACCAGAGTTAGAATTAAGGTATTCAGGCTTAAGTTACTCCTTGCTGACTAAAACCTAATGGCACTCAGTTTGTTAATGTGACCCTTTAGCATCCACAGCTGGGGATCTCAAATAGTTGAGGCTTTGCTTTAGTTCCAGGAGGGAGATACAGACACTTCTTTTCAGAGAAAATCAGCATTGAATTCTGACGCTGACATTAGGTTATGTGAAGTTTAATGAACTACTATAAATCAAGTAATGATTCTCTACCTGCCTGTGTTTTCTTCTAGCACCTCCCTAAATGCTCAGCCAAGATATACGTAAACAGAAACAAAGTTGGTAAAATACCATTAAAATAATGGCTAGTACAGGTGTTTGTGTAGGCATGCTGTTTGATGGTACTAGACTTAAAAGTGAAGTCCTATTGCCATCTAGTGATTAGCTTCTAGGAGGTGGAAGGGCCAGCGGTTCTCTAAAGCAGTGAGAATCTTTCTTAGGGTAATGGAGAGATACATACTGTACTGGTCTAAAAGGCTGTGAGCAGTACCGTTTGCACATGCCATGTTGTGCAAGACAGGAATGGCTCTTAATCTCAGTGGCAGGCATCAATTTCCCGTATTTCCTCTTTATCAAGATACTGGTCACGCATGATGTATATGAACTCTGTGGCTGCAGGATGAAACTATTGCTACAACTGCAACACTTTGCATAAATTGGGGATAATTCTTTCTCTGGTGTAATTTTCTCTGAATTATGAAGAAGTGTTCAGGTTTGTTCCTTCAAGGTTTTTGAAGAAGCAGCTGTGAAATACAGCCAAGAGAGTTACCTGAGTTGAGTATTAAATAATACGCTACAGAGGGAAATAAGGCTATTTTGTAGAAAATCCTGACATTCCCTCAGAATGTTAAGTTGTTGCTTTGCCCACTGTATGACTCTTGGGTTTTTTATTCCAGTTTGGTGGAGTTGCTTCTGTTCAAAAATAAATGTGAAGTTACTTAGCTCTTCCGTTGTGAGGTGGCTATCTACAAAACAATGATTTCTTGCTCAGTAGAGAATATTTAGACGTTTGATCCACTTCTAAAGTTTTTATTAATTTTGCATATTGGCGAAGAATTTTTAAAACTGTGTAGTAGTCTGTGTTTGTAGGACTTCTTATGTACATGACTGGTTTTTAGTAAAGAAAATCTCCCATGCACTTGCAAACATGGGCCAGTTGGCAGCACCTAAAGCTCAAACGTTGTAGTCTGTATTGATGTGCTATAAAATGACTGGATTAGTTAAAGGGAAGAAAAAACCCCAAACACAACAGATCTTTACTACTGCTTTAGTAGTCCACAGCCATACAACATTGGGCTTGTTCAGGAGTAATCCTTCTCAGTGTATCTTACAGATCTGATGGTTGTGTGATGGATTATGTCAACGTGTCCTGCTATGCTCATTATTGTGACCTTCCTTGTGGGTACCTCTTCCAAGCCTAGGTTAAAGCTAAGATTTCTGATTTTGGTTAGAACAATTTTATACACGTGCACAAAGAAAAATTCTAGTGCTGGTATGACAATATTTACAAATACCATCAGATGTTCTCATATATGAAGCTTTTTTTTGTGGGGCAAAAGAAACCCCTGTGAGAAAGTCTGTGAAGAGGTACGGGTCATCCTTATTTACAAAACAGAACTATGCTGCTCAATTTCTATCATAAACAATTGGAAGGAAATGTTGTTTGGTTTTTTTCCTATATCCAGTCATTCATTAAGTCTTACTATTTTCTTGTATAAGAGATGATGTAGTAAATTGCACAGCAGTTGTGCCTTGTTCTCTTGAGCTAACCTGTAATCATAAACTTGAAATACAGTCATTCTAGTGAAGCTGCTGTGGGCTACTGCTAGAGTGGAATCTCTAGGTTCTGAAATTGGCGTTAATGAATCTTGTTACTGAATTGTAGGGGAAGTGTTTGACTATCTGGTTGCACATGGAAGAATGAAGGAAAAGGAGGCTAGAGCTAAATTTAGACAGGTATGTATAACATTCCTATACATGAGCTTTCACCCCTTCCCTGGTTTTAATGCTGAAATGAGTAGAACGGCTGTCCTTTGTGTTTGACTTGTTGCAGTGTTCAGCATGTTGTGGACTTGTAGCCCCAAGTGAGAAAAAGCTTGGGTTATGGTCGTACTTCAAAGGGGTTAGTAGTCCATTCAGTAGTGCTAGTTTCCTTAGGGCTGTGTGCCAGGGTGTCCAGGAGTGCCAGAACACAGTGCTTGATCCAGAAGTGTATTCCATTCCAAAATGCGTTTCCTCTAGGTTGATTTCATACATCCTTAGTTCAGCTGGTCTGTAGCATTTTGGAAGTTGCTCAAATGTAACAGGCTACAAACAGGCCAGTTTCAAAATGCAGGCAGTGCGTGTAACAGGGATCTGTTCACCTCTATCTGCTTACATGAAAGTACGCAGTTTAATAGTTGTTCTAAAAAGTCACAGAAAAGTAATTTCTAGGCTTGTTAGTTAGCTTTCTGTATGATGGATAAACTAGCCTTGCAAAGTTGTTGGATTTTCATTGATCTGTAAAAAGCCTTTTCATTCTACAGTAAAGCAGTATTGAACATAACAAAATATTTTTGCATAACTAATTTAAATCCATATCTCTGCTCTTGTAGCACCTAGAGTTTCATTTGTGGATCTGACTGGTCTGATATACTTTTTCTGCTCTTGTGCAGAAATGCGTAATTGCCCATGTTATTTCCGTGCCTTTAGTCACTTGGATAACCTAGGTAATGTTGTGAAAAGTAATAAATATCAAAATTATGCTCCTGCTTAATGACACTTTAAAATAATGAATAGGGAAAAGAGTGTTTTATTGAATGATATGTAGGGGTTTTAAACTGGTAATTTGTGGCAACGATGTGACAGTCACTTTCACTCTTGGAAGGGGAGGCTCCAGTAGCTTCACTTCTTAAGCGTAGCCATAAAAAAGTAGAAAAAAATTGATATCATATACAAGAATTCCAGGAAATAAATTAATGACTTTCACAAAATGTCTTGTAAAGAAAACTTTCACACTTCTCTAGTGTGGGTAGTGTGACTGAAAGGAACAATTTGGGAACTAGGAAACTGTGCCACAACTGTTTTGCTCCCTCTGTCTCATAGTAATAATTGTGTGAAAGCAATATAAGGAATAAGCTCAAAAGTAGCAATGAAAGTAAGAAAAAATAGAAATGTATTTAAGCCAACATAAGGAGCCAAAAAAAGCATTTCTGTGAAATCCCTGTTCCTTTGTTTTCTCTCATCTCCAAATCTTATATTTACCCTCTTTAATCTTTTTGGGGGGGAAAAAAAACCCCACAAAACAAAAAAAACACCAAAACCCAAACAAAACAACCCAAAAAAAGCAGCTGCCAACTTCATATCCCCAGAAGTGATTTGTGCTTACTGGAGTTACACAGCTTGATAGTAAGGAAGATTTTTCTTCCTCTTAAACAAAATCTTACATGTCTATTTAAAGCTGCTTCCTTCCCTTTCATATTCCAGCAGGTAGAGAACTTTCCTTTGTGATTGAGAGTTTCTGGTATGTGTTTCTGTGCTGTGTTGGAGTAGATATGATGGGTTGTGGAGCAGTCGTTCCCACTTAAGCCGTCTTCCAAATCCCAGACTGTTGCCTTGCTCTTCGTAATGTCACTTGAAGAGCTTCAGAGTAATTTGAGAGGATTTGCTGTTGTCTCTCAGATGTGAATGTTGAAAACTTCTACTGGTATGGTTTTCTGCTCTTTGTCCTCAGTTTCTTTTATCAGGAGCTGTGTGGAAAAAGATCTTTCAGTAATTCCATTGAAATTGCACATTTGTTCAGCAATTACCTATTTTTTTCTAGCAATTTGACTCCCCTTTAAGTGAAAACTTGTGGAAACAGGTCAAACATGTTTTACAGGTATGCTTTGTGCTTAATTTTATGGGATAATTTGGGTAGTACAGGATATACATAACTTCATTTTTTCAAAAACAAATGTAAAGGGAAAGAATTTAAAAGGTAGTTACCTGCCGAGCTGAGTATTTGACCCATCAAGAGCTGATTTTATGTACTTCAGGTTCTCAGCTTTTTTTAAATTTTTTTTTGTACTTCAGTAGACTAAACGCTGCTTATAAAGATACATAGATGGCCTCACTTGAATCCACTGAAATACACAGAAGTGTTTTCAGTGTTGTCTTGTAAGGCTTGTCTCCTTACACAGGCAACTGTGGTCTGTCTTCCTTCAACAGCTGACTTCCCAGCTACTGAGGTCAACCAATTTTAGAGGACCTTGATCTTAAAGATGGGAGGTTCTTGAGAGCTTCAAAAGCATGAGCGCCTGGAAAAAAAGAGAGAACCCTAGTAATAACCCGAGGAGAGAAACTATATAAGCTCATTGCGCTTTGCTAGAGAGAAGAGGATGCACACAGGACAGAGGTCAGGCAACTTTGATCAGAGCTTGGCATTTATTAGACAGTAAGGCTCTGGCTGTGGGACAGTGTCAAAGGAAACTAGATCTTACTGGGTTTACAGGTCATAAAACTATTCATTTCACCTTACTGTAGTCCCAGAATAGCTTCATACAGCTTTTAGCCATTGTTGGAGGGCGAATGCTCTCTGTAGAACTTTTATCTGATTCAGTGCAGCTGTTCTTATGTTAGATAGAGACTTATGACATAATGGGGGGGGGTATTTGCTAACTGGTTTAACAGACGGTGGCTGTCTTTAAACTGAAGAAACAGTTGTGCCGTGGTATTGAGCTTATTTCTTACAATAGGTTGTATTATATCTTGTTTTCGGATCATGTTTCTTCTTTCAGTAGATGTGATTTCTGGATCAAACACTCATGTTTTATCTGAGGAGGCTCTTCCTCTCTAGCAGGCAAAGAGCAGAATTTGGCAATTCTCCCCTCTGCTTGTTTAAAAAAAATAATTTTTTTTGGTCCATTTTGTTACACATACTTAAGGTTTTTAGCAGGAAAACATAACATAAAAGACCGTGATCATGTTATTCTCGTCATGCTTGACAAGGAACACAGGAGAGGGTACAAACACTAAAAATAAAGCCATGCTCTGCAGTTCACCATTTCAAACTCCTTTTGTGCAGCCATGTGTAAGAAATTCAAATCCAGAACGTTTTGCATTCTTAACATCACCTCATTTTTCTTGCCCTGTTACAGGTTTCCAAGCAGTTCTGGTTTGATCTTACTATCCTTTTTCCATAGAATAATCTGCCTATCTGGATAAGAATGCAAAAATGGGTAGCCAAGACTCAGGGCAGAGGGTCTCCTGAAGTGGATGTGTCTTAATTCCCTCTCTCCCTTTACTGCGGCCAATTAGATCTGGCCTGCTTCAGTTTTCTCACTGTTGCCCTGCAGAAGTATTTTAGAATTTTTAATGCTGGTAGATGTTAGGACAGATCTTAGAAAATTTAAAGCAGCCGCAAAATACATCTTACTTGTTTCCAGTTAAGAAACAAAATACTCGTGGCGATGTGGAAGGGACCTTGAGAGGTCATTTATCTATCCTTCTGTCATTTAATCCTTATGAAGAATGGTTTCTCTGCCTAGAGATAACTTGTTCTAACTTGTTCTTTAAAACCTGTGATTATACAGATTTTTGAAATCCCTCCCAAGAAACTTATTTCAATGCTCCAATTGTTATCTCTAGCAAAAAGGTCTGCTGTTTCTTCCCCTCTTCTCCCCACCTGCCAAGCGTCAGCAAATTTCTCAAACTGAAATAGGTTGGGGGTGAGGGGGCTGTCAGTGGAAACAGTGATGGAAGTTGGAAGACAAGGGAGTAAATGCAGTGCAGCCATGCTTTGTGCTATTTTTCATTGTTATGACTGCTGTTCTTCAATTATTAATGTCATACACATTGCATTATTTCTCTTCCATTTAGATTGGACTCACTTCTGCAGTCTCTGTGCTATCCTGTTGCAATGCAGAGTAGTTCAAAAGCATCTGCAAAGGAAGCTACTGATTGATCATCTGCTAGACCTTCCGCTCTTACGTAGTCAGAGTAAAAGTGGTTTAGGAACAAGTGGTGCAGTTTTGTGTCTGCAGTCCCGAATAAAGCTTGAGGTGTTTGTCATGCTGTCAGCCTTGGAAACCCCTGCAGAGTGAGCTTGTGACTGGTGATAAAGTAATGGTAGCAGAGACGAAAGGAAGGAAAACCAAAAGGTGGTACAAGTGGTGGCGTGGGAGCACTTTGGCGGTTTCAGTAACTGTAAAAAGCTGAACTTGGAGTCTGAAAGAGGGAGCCAGTATGTAAAGGAACAAGCAAAACCAGAATGAAAGTGTAGGGAATGGAAATATTTCAACTTCTCATAAACTGCTTGGCTTGTAAGGTCACATTTTGCACACGTGTGATTCAATAATACAGGAGTACAAAGATCAGAACGCTGGTGCTTAGGTTTCGAATGCAAAATTGACTGGTGGGTCAGTTCTTTGACCTGCCAAGAACCTTACTTTCACCTAATGTAAATACTGGGAGAGAGAACCATTGCTCCTTACCAGTACAGGAGGATCCTTATGCTAAGCTGGGCAGTCTGATCACAAGTTATTTTTTGTAACAGTAATGATATGTCGTCTTCCTGTGTTGAAAATCTTAATCTTGAACAAAGAATGGAAATACATTTATTTCAGCATAGTTATTACAGTGAATTATTTTTATGTGCAGTTCCACTTCTTTTAAGCAGTCATAACATCTGCCTCAATTCTGACCACGTATCCATGACAATAAAATGTGTTTGACTGCATTTGTGATCATGTAACAAGACTTTATCCAGCTTTTCCATACATGTAGAGTTTTGCAGCAATGCTTATGATTCTAAAGCAATGTACTAGGACATTGTACTGTGTAAATAGCTTATATAGTTCGCTATATAAAGCAGGAAAAACTAAATGATATTTGGAAACTATGATGGAAGAAATTATTCCATTACACTTGAGAGACAGAGAGAGGTTTTTTCCATTCAGCTTGCTACTCTTGTACAGTATACAACATACAATAAACCATATGCACTTAACAGACCTCTGTCAGATGCACAGTTGCTTCTCACTGCGGAAGTTTTGACAAACAAGCTGTTTCCTGGTAGTTTCTCTAGTAGCTGAGCTTGTTTCTTACCCTTTTCTCTCCATGCTGCAGCATGAAAACTCACCTTTGGAGAGGGACTGAACACTTCAGTCTAGAGGGGAAGCTTTTATTGCTGTATACAGTATTGGAATGGAAATACTTCAGTAACCTTTCTGAAAGTCATTGCTTCTACTGGTCTATAATTAGGCACACAGGAAAAACAAACTCCTCTTTCAAGTATAGTAGAAACCAAATAGATCAAATAACAGACACCTAAGTTATTTAGCAGCTTTTCCTCAAATACGCTGGTCAGTATAGTAGTTGGTTACATTGCTCTTGAGTGGATAAGTACATGTCAACTTCAGTAATAAGTGTTGAACTTTTTGATTAAAACTCCTGTTTCTTTGAGATGTCACTTACATAATTGGGCTTGTTTTCTATCCAGATAGTATCTGCAGTGCAGTATTGCCACCAAAAGCATATTGTTCATAGAGATCTCAAGGTGAGTAGGAAAAAGTGCGTGAAGTGTGTCAGTGCGTGTCAGCTTCTGTACTTGTGGGTGTGATCTTTATTGTGCTGATAAAATTTAGTGTGTATTAAGCTTTCTAGTTAGTTTATTTTTTTGCTTGTGTTATAGCAAGTTTTGAGGAATGTTTACAGTATAGAACCATTTCAAATAAAAGGAAGAGGATTTGTAAGGCTTTTAAATACAGAAATTTAATGGCTGCTGAAAGATAGCCTCTCACCCTGTAGTCAGATTCAAATCTCATGCAGGTCAGTGTTAGCTGAGAATTTTTTTTTTTTTTTTTTTTTTTAAGGGTAGTTTGATAGAGGTATGACAAGTTTTGGTCTCGAACAGAATGAATTACCAGTTGTGATCATGCAACTGAAGTATGGTGCTTTGTAGCTTGGCATGAAATGGTATATCCCTTCTTTAAATTGTGCCTGTTGTGTTAAGTGTCGCCACATAACTTGTTCAACATATCATAGTTTTGTAACTTAAAAAACAAACAAACAAAAAAAAAAGCAAAAAAAAACCAAAAACCCAACAACAAACAAAACACTACCACCAAAAAAACCCAACAAACCTCTTGAAAAGAGTTTAAAGGTTATGTATATTACCAAACTTTTGCAAGAATACCACATAAAGTATGGATAGTGAGACTATATCTTGTTTTCATCTTAATAGATCAAAATCTAAATTACAATAGCTCAGGATACATTTCTGTGGAGAAAACAGATGGTAATAACACAGTTTTCAGGTAGCATAACAGCTTGCATAGTCTGAAGCCATTGTACAGAGACCTTTAAAATAGGAGATATGTGAATGATAGAGTAAAGCATACCTAAAGACATTGCAAGGAAGTGAATGTTAACAGATATTTCAGCTTTCTGTCTTTTAAGAATGAGTAAAAATGGACAATAGCATTCTAAATCAAGTGTTTTAAGTTCATCTTACAAACCATTCTTTCTATTCCAGGCTGAAAATCTATTGCTAGATGCAGATATGAACATTAAAATAGCTGACTTTGGTTTTAGCAATGAGTTTACAGTTGGAAATAAACTGGACACCTTTTGTGGCAGCCCACCATATGCTGCTCCAGAGCTTTTTCAAGGGAAAAAATATGATGGACCTGAAGTAGATGTTTGGAGTTTAGGTGTTATTCTTTATACCCTTGTGAGTGGATCTCTTCCTTTCGATGGACAGAACTTAAAGGTGCGTTTTTGTGGAACATGTTGGGCATGTTTATCTAATGTTTTAAGTGATTTGCTGCTTACAACTTACTGTCTGTTCTTCTTCTGTTACCAAGGAACTTAGAGAAAGAGTGCTAAGGGGAAAATACAGGATTCCTTTCTACATGTCCACAGACTGTGAAAACCTCCTCAAACGTTTCCTGGTGCTAAACCCCACAAAAAGAGGCACTCTAGAGGTAATGGCACAAATAAGGTGCATCAGAAAGCTAGACGCTATATTTTTCAAACTGTATTTTTGAGTTGCGACTGATTATTGTCGTACTGTTCCTGTATAGTTTATTTGGAGTGGGGTGGGGGATTGTTGAGTAAAGCATGTGACTTTTTTTTTAAGATTTTGTTTACTGGGGTTACAAGAAAGCTGACTCCACAGTTACTTTCAAAATGGATGTGAGACTACACTGCATATGTCATATAACTTTTCCTGATGGTTACCTTGTGGATTCCTGCATTAATGGATGATCCATCAGGACGTTTTCCACATTTTTAGATGTGTACTGGAAGTGTTAACTGCTAGGTTATGATGGGGTTGCCTTTTGCCTGCATTTTGTTCCATCATGGAGGAGAAAGGCTAAAACAATACTGGCTTCCGTGGACTTCCATAGTCAAGCCTGGACTTACTAAACTTGTCAGAGTTGTCACGCTGCTGCTGGTCTGTGTTACAGACTTTTGGCTTTCAGCTATGTGCTAGAATACAGCTGATTGGGAAGCAGCCGGGCTTGATGTGCGTAGTTGGTCTCCTCACTGGAGCAAAACAAAACCGAGTAGGTGTTGGCACCTGTTCTGGAAAAGAAAAACTAGAAGAGGCCTTGGTGTTTGGTAGATAGGGGAGTTGTTTTTTCAACAGCTCATTTTCTTTTCTGGTGAGTGTATTGTACTAACAAAACCCTTTCTTTTTAGCAAATTATGAAGGACAGGTGGATCAATGCAGGGCATGAGGAGGACGAACTTAAACCTTTTGTTGAACCAGAATTAGACATCTCGGACCAGAAAAGAATAGGTAACTGAGTATTTTTCAGCATACTGTTTGCATGATGTGGGCATGGTTTTTTCCTCCACCACTCTGTATTTGTTTGCCATTTGGAAAAAATAACTAATTTTTTTAATAATGATACTTCATCAGGCTTATGTTCTCACACTTAATCGTTTAGTTTAATTCTTTAAAGTGTTCCATTCTTTCTCTTGAACTTAAACACTCAGCCAGGCTAAACATCAGAGTATTTCTGTTACTTACAGAATGTGTGTTTGTTTTTAGATATTATGGTAGGAATGGGATATTCTCAAGAAGAAATTCAGGAATCCCTTAGTAAAATGAAGTATGATGAAATCACAGCTACATACTTACTGCTAGGAAGGAAATCATCAGAGGTAAGTACCATTCTTAAAAATGCAAAGAAACAAAAGAATCCAAAAGTGTCCATAGCAAAGTTAGAAGCAAAAATTAAGTCAGTAACTATAGGCATTGCATTCCTGCACAAAAGTCCATTATGCTTAAAAGCACATTATGCTAATCATCAGTGTCAGCTGTCCAAATGATGCTATGTTTGTTCTCACCTTGATCTGAGTCAGTAAACTCTTGCCTTTAGGCTCCCCAAAACTACCCTGCTTACTCAGCAGTTACTCCTCTGAAGGACTTTGTATGCCAGTTACTGTCCTGTCTAGTCTAGGAGCTCAAGTGTGAATATGCCAGCTGTAGATATTTTAAAAGAACCAAGGAGCAGGACCGATCAACCTAAAAACATTCCCACGTTGTAGATTACTTTTCCATATGATGCTGAGAGGGCTCAGCATCTGTAAGCTGCTCTTGGTTCCTCTGCTGTAGGAGTTGGTGTGGTGGCTTCCACAAAATGTATTCTCTCTTCCTGTTAAAATCTTAAGAGAACTCTGAGGAGACACTATTGAAAGGAGATGGGTTTTCTTTATCTGATTGTCCTTTGAGGAGCTGCAAATTCCACTTGAGTTTTACCTAAGACAGTTGCACAAGAATCTAAGAGAAGGGACCTCTAAGCAACTTCCTTGCTGACTCAAAATTTCCTATGTACCAGAGCCATCTTCCTTCTGTCTCCCTGTTACTGCTCCCCTAATATGGTGGATGTTGAATTTGTTTTGTCTGAACTCCTTGTTCTAATATTCTCATTTGTATTGTAGTTGGATGCAAGTGATTCAAGCTCCAGCAGCAATCTTTCACTTGCCAAAGTTAGGCCAAGTAGTGATCTTAATAATAGCACTGGACAATCTCCTCATCACAAAGTTCAGAGAAGCATATCTTCTAGCCAGAAACAGCGGCGGTACAGTGATCACGGTGAGCAATTCTCATTTTCAGTGTTGCAGAATATAGTGACTTCCAGTTCTGTTTGGTTTCTGAATTTGTCTCCATCCCCTAAAGGTAAGGAGGACGACAACAGTGTAGCTCACAGCATGGTGGTTAAATAATTCACTGAAGAACCAATTTTTTTTTAAATGGTTTTATAAAGCCTTCAAAAACAGCATTCTAGAGGAATGCTGAATACAGCAACTTAATTCTCTTATTTTGCCTTGTCTTGTCCCTTGCATTCCTGACCGTGCTGGGGAAGTCTTGTTACACAAATTGAAGAGAGTGTTGCAACCCCCTTTTTCATGAAAAGCACAGCACTCCTCCCCCATGCTCTTGTATGTCTGTTCAGCTTTTGTTTTCTTTGGCACTAGTAGGTCAGCTTGTGTCTAAAACGAAGAAATGTCAGTTTGCCAATATTTCTTGTTTCCTGTTTCCTGAGGGTAGTGTCACTTGATTGTCCTGCAGGAATTAAATTTCTAAAGAACAGTGACTCAGACAGACTTAGAACTCTACTGTTTAATGAGTGTGCAAGGTAGTAGCTTAGGGTTTTCTAAATATCTTAACCATCTTCCTGCTCAGACACTAACTCATAAAAGGAGTCTGTGTTTAGGTCTGCTTTTAAATACCTCAGGTGCGTTCAGAGGTTGCTTTCCTTGGGGAGTCTCCTGGGATGACAGTTACTGTGTTTTCTGATGCTTTTTAATATATATATTCTCTATATATTTATGTATTTTATATATAGTCATCTGTATTTTTAGATGTTTGTGTGTATACATACACTTTTTGATTGTTATTAAAACACTAACTACAAAATTGATGTATCCTCTTCTGAGAAGGTGTAATTGAGACAGCAGAAAACACAATCCTGATGTACTTGCATGCTTTTCCCAGTGTGCAGGAACCTATTAAAGCAAGAGGGAGCTTGCCACTGTTGAATGGGCTGCCTCATTCTCAGGTGTGCTGGAGCAGTTTTCTGTTCTTGACACACCCAGGGAGGCTAGTGGCAAACCGCTGCTGCTTCTGGGCTGTTCCAGGAGTGCAGTCCACTGGCTGTTAGTGCTGCTGGTGGTCCAGGGTTCTGTCACCAGGTACCTGTCTCAGGAGCCTGGTTTTATCAGAAGCTGGCTTGAACAGCATGTGCCAGCTTTGTGCTAATGAAGGATCATCTGGTTTGCATGAGTCAGTTACTTGTTAAGTGTCTTTAAGGTGACTCTAAAGGGGTTTTTGTAGCAAGCCAAACCAGTGCCAATACTCAAACACCAGAAGCTTCCGTGAAATTCATAATTTTTTCATGGAAATCAAGTAGTATCTTCACCTGGAAAGGTTTTTGTTTTTCACAATATTTTGCTGTCTTCTGAAATATGTGTACTTTGATAATTTAAATAATTACCTTTTTGCAACTCTGATTCCCAGTGTTAATTATTTTGATTCTCATGTGTGAATACGTTTCCATTGTAGAGAAAAATAGCTACTGAACTTCTGAGAAGAAAAATCCTTTTCCTGTTTCTTTTGTGTTTCTTTTTTAAGCTGGACCATCCATCCCCTCAGTAGTGGCATATCCCAAAAGAAGCCAGACTAGTACTACAGACAGTGACCTCAAAGAGGAAGGAATTCAGTCAAGAAAATCCAGCAGTAGTGCTGTTGCAGGAAGAGGAATTGCACCAGCTAGTCCAATGCTTGGAAATGCCAGCAATCCCAATAAGGCTGATATTCCTGAACGTAAGAAAAGTTCGGCTGTTCCTAGTGTAAGTAGAAATGCTTATTTATCAAAACCATGAAGTGCTTTTGAGGGGTGAAAAAGTGTGATATATCAGTGGTTCTGATTTTACTTTTCATTACTTTTCAAAGGTGTATTCCAACCTGTATGTAAAAGCAGTGTGCCTGGCTTTTGTCCTTGTGGGCTTCCACCACCTGCCCCTAAACCTCAACAACAAAAAAAACCCAAACACACTGAGGTGCATAACTAGTGAATTCACAGGGTTGAGCAGTAGGCAGTGTGCCAAAATAAAGAAACTCTTCAGTTCAGTTTGGCTTTAACTTGTATACTCTGTGGTGCCTCCCTCTGAGGCAAAGTTGGAAATCTGTTTTCACGTAAGTCTTGAGTCTTATAACATTTAATTACTAAAACTTTGGGGGTTTGTATTGAAAAACTTCCTTCTTTTCAGAAGAAATAACTTCCCAGTCCTTTATTCTTCTTGGAATGATTTATTTTTTTTTCTAAACTTATCCCACAAAGCTGTCATATTTGGTCATGTGCTCAGCACCATTACTTACAAAAATGAGAACAGAACTTCCTGAGCTCACAGCTCTTTGACAATCTGAAGCAAAAGTAGTAATCTAAGATTTGTTTCACTTTATTGGCTCTGTATTGTCAGTTGGCTCACTGGGTGATAGTGACTTAGCTGGAGGATTTCAGCCAAAGAGATGGCCTTGGAAAGACGTGTCTTCTACTGTAGCAGCTGTCATTCATAAATCTGAACAAGAGCTCATGATTTTGGGCGACCTTTTTCTGATTTTTGTGGTCCCCTGCCCTTTCCCTTGTTTTTTGATCAGTCCAGAAACCATTCAGATTTTTTTTCTCCTTACATGACAGTTCTTGGCTACTGAGCCTCAAAATGGTGGGATAATCAAATCAGTTTTGTCCTACATTGAACTTCCCTCGGTGTTGTGTAGTGCCTTATTCAAGAGCTTTGCATCACAGTTACAACATATGTTGTATTTAGTATCTTTAGTATTTTGATCTGCTATTCTACACCACTCCCAAATCCTGGGGATTTATTCTAGTAGTCTTATTTCAAATTTCATACTACTGTAGCTGAAGTAAAATCTGAGCTCTTAACCATAGGATCTTTCTCTCTCCTGATTCAGTGTGCAACTGATCCAACTGATGTTTTACAAGCAGTGGTACAAGGTGGTGAACATGGAATCAGACTTGTGATGCCACTCAATTAATTAGGGTTTAAAATTGTCTCTGTTTATAGGTTGCGATGTCAAACAGTGCAAACTCTCTTTTTTATCTTCTCCCCTGGCTAGAGATTATTCTTTTGCTTTCTGGCTGTTGGGCATAGAGGGAAGCACTGACTTTTTTCACAATTCCTGGAACTGATTAGGGAGTTTTATTTCTTACAGTATTAGCATGCATCTAGAAGGAAAAAAAGAATGTTGGGAGTTTACCATGTTGTCCTGAAGTTGAAAAAAGTTTGAGGTGGAGAGAGTTTGTGTTCTCACTGAGCCCTTAAGACCTAAATTTGGTAATACGGTGAGAAAATCACTGAAGAGACAGAAAAATATTGTTTAAAAACAATTATTACTTTGACAGATACAGTGAAAGTAGTAGAACTGGTCCTCACTGGAGACCCTTAGCCAGTTGTGTGCTGCTCTTATTAAACAACAGAGCTTACAAGCATGCACTTAAGGATAAGAGTTGTGCTTGTAGAGCTGATAGCTAAGTCTGGGGTTGAAGTAAGGGGCTCCAAGCTGTACCTCTGAAGTTGACAGAGCGTTTAAGCTCTTGCAAACTAAATAGTTCTGCAAGCTGAACAAGCCCACATCAAAAATATTCAAGTTCATTGGGCAAATACCAAATCAATACTGAAAACCTGCTACAGGGGTTGCATAGGTAGCAGCAACTAGTAACAACTTGTTTATTACTCACAGCTTTGGATGTTTCCTCAATGCTTGTAATCAGGCTGCCCCAGAGCCCTTAGTATAGCTTCAAGAAAATTGGAAGAGGAGGATAGATGGTATGTTTGGAAAATCATTTAGGACCAAAAAACATACTAGTGCTCTTAAGTAAATAGATTGGTTCATTATTGTAAGTCAGAAGCTGATTCTTTGAAAGTTTTTCATCAGTCCTTGCCTTGGTGTCTCAATGTGAAAATAGCCTGCCTAAGCAGCGGACACAAGACTCCCTAGGAAAAGAGGAGGACTCTGTACCACAAATTTGTCCTTTGTGCTGTGATTGGACCTTGTGCGTATGCTCAGAAGTCTTAACGTGCTTTTGCATTGTCAACACCTTCTGCAAAGAAGGCAGATAGTGCCACAAGGATGAACTTATGCAGCTAACCCTGACCCTAGGGGTTGTCATTCCATCAGGGAGTAGTGTGGTGCTGTTGACACCAGTTTCAGGCTCCCTGTGCTGTGCATCTATGCAATTTAGTCATGCAGTAGATTGGCTGAACAAAAAAGTCATAGCTGAAGAACTTCATTGATGAATTGTGAAAGCTTGTATGCTAAAAAGTGTAAAGGCCCCAATACCAAGACTGTATTCTTGCTAAAACTGACATTTGAAAGCTTGAAATGCTTAAATCTCTTCTCATGACCTCTGAAATCTGAGCCAAACAGAAAAAAATGTATACTGATCCTTCTGTCTTTGCATTCCAGAAAGAGCTGGGAAAGTCCATCTTCAGAATCCTCTGATTTCAGATATGAATAACAAAACTTGTCCACTCCCAAACCTGAAAATGCATAGTCCTTAAAGTTTGATCCAGCACAGAAATGGCTGTCTTGTCTTTCTAGATGTGCAACATCACAGTACATTTTAATGTTATGTGGTGTCTTCTCAAGGGAGACAAATATTTAATGTTCTAAGGGAGCAGGTAGAAAGAAGGAAGCCACCCATTTCTGTGTGTATTTCCCACCAGAAAAACAGTCGGATTTTCTAGGTGCTTCATTCTCTAGCATGTTCAGGAACACAGACCAAAATGATAAGCAAATATTAATAGGCAATACTTCAATGTACCATTGGTGTGTGAGGGCTCCGCAAAGTATCTTGCACAGCGTGACCTCTCAAGAACATACAAACAAAACTTCACCTTAGGTGCACAGACTTCATTGCTAGCAAGTTTAGTAAAGAGAGGGGAGTTTGCCCAATGACAAATGTCAGAGAAAAGTGGAAGAATCAATGTGACTTTTTTTTTAAATAAACAAACAGATTCAAAGACAAAGGATGCGTAAGGAATAAAGTACAAGGAAGGGGCCAGGAGGACTTCTGCTGATGCTTGGCACATGCCTATGCCTAAGGAATATCCAGTGAAAAATTCTTGACAACCCTTGAGACAACTACATCCATCTTAGATTTTAATTAATAGTTTTGCTAATCTAAAATACTGTTGATACTCTTTGTACTTTTTAACACCAGGAGGTTGCGCAGTTCACTTGGTTTCGTTTTTGTTTGTACATTCACGTAAAGATGTATAACAGGTCAGCAGTCTTTTAAAGAGGCAAGATGGCTTCATTAAATCTGCTGCTCAGGGATTGCATTGCTTGAGACTCCCTGTATAGCAAATATTATGCCTTAAGGCACTGGAGGAGCTTTTGCTGGTTATTGAGAATATTCCACTGTAACAGTTTTATTTCAGGTTTGGAAACAAAAAAGGTTTGTCTACTCTCCTTTTGTGCTTGAACTAGTTTTTCCTTTCTTTTTTTTATCCTTCTTCCCATGATTCTCTACTGTGACCATTTATGTAAAACCTTTTCTTAATGCTATTTTGAAAATCCGCTGAATTTCCCTTGTCTGTCATAGCAGTAATTCTTCAAAGAACTCCAAAAGGTTAGTTGAGCATGAAGTCCCCTGCCTGATTCTTAGTGGCCATCCTTACTCAACATGTGCTTATCCAGGTGCTGACCAGTCATTCCCTTAAGCTAGCCTCCTCCAAGACTTTCCCCAGCAGTGATGTTTAAAGTTAATAGCCTATTTTGCTTCCTGCTTTGCCCCGTGATCCTTTTCTTTAAAGAAAAATTTTAAATGTTTTTTCCACTTTTCCAACCATATGCAGTTTCCTGTGTTATGTTCTTGGGGTGGGGAGAAAAAAATATAAGGCTTGCCGGCTTTTACTTCCTCTACAACCTGGGTGTGCATGTTTATCTGGACCACCATGCTTTTCCTACAGTAATTGCATCTAACTTTTTATAATTCTGTTATCTGTGAATTACCTAGCTTCTCAGTCGTTCCTGGAAAATTGACCGCCAACTTGGGCATATCTCCACCCTCTTTCTCTGTAAAGACAGAGGCAAAGTAATTCTATTTCTTTTCTCCCTTTAAAGTAAGGTCTGTAGTTTAAGTTCCCCTGGTTCTCTTGTCCTCAATGTATTATGCTTGTATTTAAATGTATATTTTTTAAAATGTCTTATTAAAATTCTCTGCAATTTGTCTCTTTAATTTGACTTATTCTTCCCTGTTTTTAAAACTTGTCTAGTGTTTTATAGTATTTTAATATTTAAAAGTCCATGTTTACCTTCCCACTGAATTTTACCTCATTTGTTTCTTAAGTCTTTGCTTTTCCTATCTTGTTTAAGGGTATGGTTTTAACTTAAAGGAAAATTCTACAATCTGCAAGTGGTAAAGTATTTCAAAAATAGGTTATAAAGACATAAGGTATCCAGATGTAGATGAATGCTATACATGCTGAGAGTTTGTAATTCAGAACATTGGTAATTAAAAACGTTAAGCGATATTTGTTTTGAGCCATCAACATGAAATACAAGAACAACTTGTTAGAATTATTTTTTGTGATTGCGTTATTCCTTAAAAATACTGGAAGGTGTTTGTATATTAACTTAATTATTGTAAGTCTTCTAACTGTGTAGAACTAGCATGAAGTAAAACTGCCTTCAATTATATGTAGACTTAACCCCAGAAAAGCCTTTTGTGGGGAATAACAAGCCTGTGTTTTTTAATTGTAGAATAATACTGCCCCTGGAGCAATGACGCGGCGCAACACATATGTTTGTAGTGAAAGAACCACTGCTGATAGGCATTCAGTGATACAAAATGGCAAGGAGAACAGGTATATGAAATGTCTTCATATGGTATATGTCCCTGTCTTCACATTTGCAAAAAATTGTAATGCCTAATTTAAAAATCAGTAATACTCTAGTGTAATTCTTAATGAAAGGTGAGTACAGATCCTTGGTTATGGAGCACCTGTAAGTATGTTGGGTTTTTGTTTTTTGGTTTTTTTTTCCTATACTTAATTCATACAATCTTTATACTTAGAATGTAAAAGGAAGTTCCTAATTTCTGGTTAAATACATGTCATATTTGTACAGCCTTCATCTTAACTCAGCTGTTAACTCCTGTGGCCAAACAACATACGCTTGCAGAAGAGGTTTGTTTACTGTCAAACGACAAAGTCCATCTCTCTTGGGCCATTCTCTTTTTACATTTCACTCTAAACTGTACTTTGTTGGGATTATTTGGAATACTGTTTTTCTACAAAGTCTCAGGGAGAAGGTCAGTTTTTTCTGAGGAAAGATGAAACAGTGGTAGGCCATTGTCTTGGACTAATAATGTTCCTTACCGATATTCTTGTAGTGTAGTTGCTTCCCAGTGTTTACAGAACTCATCTTGAGAAGGGATGCACTGATACCTCCATATTCTGAGTGAAAACAGTTAGAGAAATAACAGGTTTCCTCCTACTTTACTGAATGAAAGCCTGACTGCAGCATGCAATGGAGTTGGAGTTAACCAGTTCATGGGTTAGCACCATGGCCATGTCTAGTGCCATCCTTACCTGTGTACCAAAGACTGAGAGCCATAGAAAATAAAGATAATAGTGAACGTATGCATTAGGTATAGAGTAACACTTGTGAAACATACCACCAAATTTCCTGGCTGGGTGAGGTGTTTTAAGTTCCAACCACCCATTCTTCACAGAATTTTCCTGGTCTTAAAAACTGGTAACAGTTAAGTACTTGACCATTGCCAGGAGAGCACCCAGAGAGCTAGTACTTAATAAAAATGCTTAAGCTTGGAGGAATATGTACATCTCTCCTACTCTTACCAATTTTCTCCAGCCCTTCCTAATTTTATGATATATTGTAAAGGGTGGGAAGAAAATGCTTTTCTTCTAGGTCGGGTTTAAGTTGGTGAAAGATCTGCCATTTTTTGCACAGAATTTTTCCACTTCCTCTCAGCAGTTCATAAGGAAGAGTGGCAAAGTTGTGATGTTGCATGGAAGGTCCTTCTGTCCCTTGTTTGACTCCTGGAGCCTAGGGATAAAGAACATGATTTTGACCCTGTCTCTTCCTCCTAGCTTTCTGCAAACTGAAAGTGATTAAGAAAAAAGTCAAGTATAAGTTTGAAGAGTGCCAAAAGTCTAGCTGGCCAGCTGGGCCTGCAGTCAACTGTCTTGTGAAGTACAGCACAGCTATTTGGTACTGTCTCTTAGTGTGTCTGTCTCAGCCTTCATTGGTTAGTCCTTGTTAATGTTACCAAGTTTGTTTAGATTAAAGCTCACCAGCCTTTCTTTGATTTGATACGTTAATAGCTTTTTTCTTTCCAAACTGTCTTTGAAAAATGGATCTTTCTGTCCAAAATAGTTTTGATCGGATTCGATTACTTGATTTCTTGGTTTAATTACATTTTTGTTCATCTTTAAACTAATATCTTTGCAATATCTTATCTAAAATTTCTTTATTACATTTTTTTAAAGTTATTAGATATTGTTTACTAAGAAGGCTTGAGATTCAGATGTCCCCTTAATTTAGGAGTAACTTCATAATCCTAAGGAGCTGTCTTCTGAAATTGTTATTTTTTTCCCCAGATTTGAGTTTCTCAGCAAACTACTGTCTTTCCGGTTTGTCGCATATGGGCATTAAGCTCAAAGTTAACATTGAGTAGTACTTGGCAACTACATTAATTCTATTTTATATTCATAATTGGTTATCCTTACATAATTTATCTTTTATTGTCAATATGGTATCCAAACATCATTTGCTTATCCTGCAAACTTTAGCCCTGTTTAGGTCATTTGAAATGTCTGAGCATTTATATTTTCACTGTTGGGGAAAAAAAAATCTTTATAGCTTTTATCATGTATTATTGATTACTACTTTTGTTACTTTTTATAGAGGGTTAAAACAAGAAAAGAT
The DNA here is from genome assembly GCF_964188355.1 of Buteo buteo. Classification (NCBI taxonomy): domain Eukaryota; kingdom Metazoa; phylum Chordata; class Aves; order Accipitriformes; family Accipitridae; genus Buteo; species Buteo buteo. The sequence continues at coordinate 12,047,156 of NC_134176.1, read as the reverse complement.
AATGAGAATGCATTGCTAATTGTTTTACAATTAGATTTCTCATTGTCTGAAATGCTTCAACACTAAACTGCACATTCATTTTGGCACAATTTCAGAATTACTGTGATTTGGCACAGAATTCAGAACTTATATCTGAATATTTTGTTGTTGTAACTGGGCAAAGGCTTGGCTGATCACATGAAATGCAGGGACCTTTAACGCAGGCTAAATCGACATAGCTGTTGATGGGACTGGCTCTTCAGGATGAATTCTGCCTGCCTTCAGGTGTTTCTGTAGTATCTAATTATTGTACTTTCAACTTGGCAGAAAGAACTTTAGAAACTTGTAATGGTTCTTCTTCTGTGAGGCAAGATCTGACGTAGAACCTGGGCTTTGTATAAATCCAAGGTTTTGTTAAAAATGCTTTCTGTGCTTTTGAAATGCCTATTGGTGGCAAATGGTAAAGGCAGGAGTAATTGCTATAAATGATTTGTTACAGATTGGATTTTAGTTTTTCCATAGCCAGTCAGATATTAACTGTGACCCAGATATTAACTGTGACCCAGTGAAAACTTGGGAGACTTGCCTTAAAAGGCAAGATGTGCACATTTGAAGTCTCTTCTTTCTGTAGAGAAAGTTTTAAAATGTTGCTTGTTCTGCTTTTATCTTGCACATTGAATTCTGAGAAGGCAGTATTTCCAAATGTGTGGAAACTTTGAGGAATTGATAGTCAGCTAGTGGGCTTGGTGTTGGAGAAAGTAGTCTTGAAGACCCCTGTGCCAGACTGGTAGAAGCAAAAAAAAAAAAAAAAAAAAGGTTTTGAAGTTTCACATCCCTACTTTTAACACATTGTGTGGCTGACACAGGCATTCTGCAGAGGACTGCTGGCTTTCCTCCAAAGTCTGAGCATTAATTAACGCACTTGGGGACTTGTGAAACACTCTTCATAATTATAGGCAATTGCTTTAAATCATTTGTAACACAAATGATTTACAACAGCATCAGATTTTTAATAAGCATTGGCACTAATTAGTGAATGTTAGCTCACTGTTTCTGTGTTCCCAGGCTAGTAAGGAAGCTGATTTCTAGCAAAGATTCAGAGGAAGAGATATATATGCTTTAATACGTGCTCTGGTACCTTACTGATACCTTTAGCTATCACATCTTCGGAAGCAGGCGACTAAATAAAACCTGGGTCTAATGTGTTGTAAATCTAGATTCTTTCTCCTTTATCTTTTGCAACAAATTGAAAGGAACTAGAAGTGCTTGAGAGGCTAGTGACCAATTATTTGGGGATTACTTGACTTCAGAGTATTGCTTTTGAGATGAATGTTTATTTCCGTACAATTTCTTAATACCCTGGGATAATGTAAAAGCTGGGCTGTGTTGCAGGCTTCATTGTAGAGATGCATACACGATGTGGATGAAGTTTTCTAGATTCTGAAAAGTTAAAACCAAGAGAAAAAGTAGTAGATTTTGCTAACTGTTTTAGCCAGCAGTTCTGATGTCTGAGCTGTGGGGTGTTTTCTACTAGTGCTTTGGGAGCTAAGCCTGAGAAGTGGGTCAGCTTGATACTTGTAGCTGGACTAGCTTTCTCCGAAGTCTGACATGCCAGAATGAGATAACAGGACTTGAATTTCAGTATGTGCAGTCATGATGTAACGTGGAAGTGAACATGCAGTGTCATGAAACTGTTGCTGACAATTACGATTTCTTAGCCTCGAACAATATTTCTGAACTACAGTTGCCTTACTTTTAAAGCAAACAAGATGAATGACATACGGTGTTGTAGCCTGAAAGGTCCAATACATCTTGTTGGCCTCTCAGTTTTCTCACATCCTTATTGTTACTAGATAATGTGAAGGCTGCAAAGAGTATTTTGGCCCAAAGAAAGAAAAAGATTTCATGCTCCTATTTTAACATATTATACAGCTGGCAGCTTACTGGCCATTCTGCTAAGACAGCACTGTATACCTTCCTTCAAAGCCTGAATGGTAATTTGGAGAATTTAAGGTTCATGGCCAAGCAATATGAGACGCTCTTCAACAGTCATACCTCTTTCTTCAGAGAACACCAAGTGTTATTTATTGCTTCCTACATGTGCAGGTTGATTTATAGTAGCCTTTTTGTTTGGACCTCTCTGGACTTGTTAAAGATCATGATATTGTTGTTTTCGATTGCGCCTGTGAAGTCCCTCAGTTATCAGATGTGGATCGAGATTTGAGAGCTTGCCCAACTTACACTGATTTCTTTTAACATGGATACATTCTGAAAACAAAGTATTTCACTGCAGTAATGGAGCTATCATCAGTCTTTTGGAAAGTGCAGTTGGTGGGGTTTTTTAATGCATTTTTTAATGTTAAGACCAATACGAGTTACATCAGTGCTTTATAGCAGTGCTTTGTCACAGAACACTGAGTTATTCAGGTTCTGTATGTCAAGGAGGGTATCACTGCAAACTAATGCTAATGGTAAGAGAATGATCACTTCATAGATGTCAAGTGATATAGTAAGGATGCTTTTTAAGGGGAGTGTAGGGTAGTTACTACTATTTACATAGAAGAGGGCTGTTAGAGTTCGTGTTCTTTGATAAATCAGTTAATAGAAGGAAAAGTTTGCTTTTTTTCTATGCAGTAGTTTGTTGTTGGTCCATCATGCTCTTCTTTCTGCCTCTGCCTGAACCCAAACCCCCTCACAGCCTGACAGAAATGTTCGCTTACGCAGCTAGCCCTGCTTCAGTTTGTACTACATCCTTCTCCAGTGTTCGGCTGCGACATCAGAAGTCGATGTCCATGTCAGCCTCTGTGCACACGAAGATGATGTTGCCTCCAATAGACAATGGCGCAGATAACTTCAGGCCTATGTAAGAACCTGAAATCGTTGTGAAACTAACTTATACCCACTGCTTCTTAACTTTGTGCTGTGGAATTTTAGTCCTAGATTGTTCTAGTATATATTGCCCACAAGATGTGTGTTTCCTCATTTTTTTTAGTCTTGTTTACATTTGTCTCGTGGTGTGTCAGGCTGTCTGTGACATAATCCTGCAATAATGAACCTTAATTTTTTTCTTAGTGTTAGGAGTATTGGGCGTTCCCTATTGTCAAAGTTTGTGGGAGACTTTAATTCTGTATCCTGAAGGACTTCACTACTTGGAGCAGTTCACTTGTAGAGAATTTTGTGTAGGATACTTTCAAATTAGCAAGATTTTCAAAGATGAATATATAGAATGTGGAGGGAGAGACACTAAAGTTACCTATTGCTTCTCTTTCCTGGGAGGAAACTTTACTTGTCTATTCTTTTATCAGTCTTCAGTGAAACATTGTATGCCTAGTTTATCTGGTCTTTTCCAGGATACTCCTGTTGCATTTTTCTGCCTATGTAGGTTTCTGTTTCGGCAGCCTTTTAATCCTAACTTCTTACAAGTTTTGATTCCATACAGTGCTGTAATAATGTTGATATTTCCAACCCTGGCCTATATAAAAGTGTCTGCTTATGCTTTACTGTAGAATGTAGTGTTTTGTGTTTCCTGCAGAACTGTAGTGCTTCTGGAAAGAAGTTCTAGCGTTGGTTTTTTTTTTTCTGCTCTAGCACTATTCCCGATCAAAGAACTCCTGTTGCTTCAACTCACAGCATTAGCAGTGCAACCACACCTGATCGTATTCGTTTTCCCAGAGGAACGGCTAGTCGGAGCACTTTCCATGGCCAGCTCAGAGAGCGACGTACTGCTACCTACAATGGACCACCAGCCTCCCCCAGTCTGTCCCATGAAGCAACACCACTCTCACAGACTCGAACCAGGGGTTCCACTAACCTGTTCAGTAAACTAACTTCAAAACTAACAAGAAGGTAAGCCTCTTAAAATGGTAATGCAACATTTCCTTTCTACCGGGTAGTAGAAACACCTAGTAGTTCATCGCTTAGGTGGTTTTGTCCACATTCTCTGATTAATGGCTTAACAATTTCTGCAACTTGAAATGCACTGGCTTATGATTTTTTCATAGTTCTTTTTGGTTACAGAAGCTATTTGTTTTTAGCAGTTGAATCAAGTGGAATAAAAAGTGAGACAGTTTGGTCTGCGCTCTTCTATGCTCTTCATCCTCATGTCTCAGGTACAAATGCTGCAGAGCTGAAACATTTCAGCTCAGTTCAAAAGCTGCTCGCTCTGACTTCATGGTCAGTCAGTAGACAGCATAAACTAGGATTGCAGTCTTGATATTTAATGGAGCATTAGAAGCTCAGGTTGTGTTTCCCAATCACTTAGGCTGTCAGTGTTTCCAGAATAACTTTGCTGGCAACACATGAATAGAATTATCACAGGTGAAAGGGTAGGGGCAGGAGACACAAGTTTCTTTTGGCAGTAGTGCTAGCATAGGTCATGTTAAAATAATGGCAGTACTATGCTTTCAGTCTAGGCAGGAGTCTGGTCAAACCTTGAAAAACTTATTCCTGTTTTGACCTTTAGTTCATGTGCAGATGCTGATTTTGGTGTGAAGGTATGTTGGTCTAGCCAAAGCCTAGCTTAAGTAGGTGCTGTTCCTGCACTAACAGTTTTTATTCTAATTGGACTTCTAGTTTCAAATCCATGTATGATTTAAATTAGTTCCTACAAACCCTAAAATTGAAAACCATCATTTTCCTTCTATATTTAAAACCTGTTGGTTCACATACTGCATACTTCAGACCACTCTGATACCAACAACTTTTGTTTGCAGAAGTGAGGGTTTGTTGATCTTTGCCTTAAGATAATCTTCATGCTTTTGTACCTTCCTCATCAGGTGAAATTTTTTTGAATATATCATTCTGATCTTTGCCTGCTTGCTTTTGTTCTAGGCTTACATCACATCAGCACCAAGCCATTTCCTTCCTGTCTGTTCTGTGATTATATGTTCCTCTCTCTCTCTCAGCATCCTCTTCATAGTCTCCAATTCCTACAAAATAATGCTGAGCCAAACTCACAGTTTTTCACAACTGGCTGATTTCAATTTAGAGACTGAATTTCTTTAAAAATTTAGAAGTTGTTTCTGTGAAAAACAAAAATGTGACAGCCTAGCCTTTGGTAAATGTTTTACCCTGCTCAGCTCTCTGCCAGCTAACACTTCCCTGGGAAATACTGTACTGTATGAAATTCTCTTTTTTTTCTTCTTCTTCTTTTCCCCTTTTTTTTCTGTTGAGAGGGATAAAAGATTAATTTGAATTTCTTTTTAAGAATTAAGTCATCTGCTTTTTGTCAAGTGAAGTCTTAATCAGACACATTCTTTTGGCACATCTTTCTTACTGTACTTTTGTTTGTAATATCCTTACTTAATTTTCCATCTGACGTTCCAAATGTGGATGCTCAAACTGTGAACATGTAAGCTTTTCACTCGGTTGTTTAGGCAGTATTCAAACTTCTGTCACTACCTCTGAGTTTCAACTTTTTGCAGTGCAGTGTGGTTTTCTTGAAGTTTTTCTGCCACTACTTTTGACAATAGTTTAAATTGCATCTGAACTTGATTAAATAACATGCAGTTGTAATACAGTAGCACTGTTAGAGATGGTTAAGTTTGCACTTGGAGGACCTTTTACAGTTGGGGCTCTGTTTAGTATAGGTGCTGTACAGACTACTAAAGAGGTGAATAGTGTTATCAAAGGACATCGTTATGTTTCTTCTCTCTAAATAAATTATAAAGAACCTTGAAACATGTTAATTTATTTTAGCATTCTCTATGGGGAATCAGAATCCTTTTGATTATGAACTACGTATGTTCTGGTGTAGGCAGTTGTTACATCTTCTGTCACTAAATTAACTAAATATTTAAGGCAGTTTTTGGCACAGCGTGGCTGACCTAACGTGCTGAAGGAAGGAAGAAACCTAACTCTGAAAATACTCAAGATCTAATTGCAGTAGAGTTACTGATTTTTGCTTTCTATTTGAAATACATGAAGAAAATCCAAACATATTTTTATGTGGCCTTGCAGATTGAGTTTCAAAGTGTTTCGACACTAGTACGTATTTTAATTCATAATAACTACTGGTGGCATATTCCCAGAAAAATTAAGTTTGGAAGTAGCAATGTTAAGATTTTGACTCTTCAGACCCTAAATCCTCTGCCTAATCTCAGAATGTATTGAAGTGTAATTTCATTGCGTGTTTTAAATGAGATCTTTTTGCATGTTTCACTCTAAATGGCTTTTTCAATTTATTTTGTACAAGACTTTTTTGTTAATTATTATTTTGGCTTAATTTCTTTTAGAAACATGTCATTCAGGTTTATCAAAAGGTAGGATTTATTTATATTTAAAAAAAGTGGCTCCTGCAATTAACAACAGATTTGGCTTTCTAGCCTTGGTTTTCTGAAAAACTAAACTTTCTGCTGAGAACTAAATACTTTCTTTCTTGAGAGGAAAGCATAGAATAAATCCATTAACTCATGATGATACTTAAGAATCTGTGGCACCTGTATAACAAGATGCTAAGCATGCCTTGTGAATTCTTCTTTCTTTGATAGAGTTGGTAGTACCAAAGTAATTCTGTTCTCTGTACTAATACACTTAGCATGCTTATGTTTGAAGAATGAGGTGTTTGATAACAATGATGAAAGTATAAACAAAACATAAGGTTACAAGCAAATAAAGGTAAGTGATTCTAAATTTACATTCTTTCTCTCTTTGTTCTGTGATAATTTATAAAAAAAAAAACAGTTTGAAGTGTTGCCTGCAGTTGATGCAATAGAAGGCAAACTGAACACAGTTGTGAATAACAGTTTTGTATGGAAGATTGAATGAAGATGCAACGGCTGTGTACTTATTTTAAAATGGGATGCATTTGCTGAAGTGAATTGCAGCTGCAGTGCAAAAAGAGCACTTCAGTTATAAACAAAAAGTATAACATCTATGCAAATTTACGGACAAAAGGGAAAAGCTCAGAAGTCTGATTTGCATTTCAAGCCCAAAGGATTTAATTTAGTTTTACAATTTGGGAATGAATCAAGCTGCTATGTATCTTGTCAATCCATTATGATTCATGAAAGTTGGTTATACAATTTTGATCCGCAGGTAAATATTCCAGCAGAATTTTGTAACACTCTGTTCAGTTGTATGATAACTTGGAGCTTCTTAAAGGGTAGTACTTTCAATTTCCAACTACTGATCAAAAATAGGGAGACAGGGCCAAAAACCAGACATCTGTTTTAACTTTCAAAATGCAAGGCTATGCACGTGACTAATTTGAAGTTTGTCAGACCATTTCAAGGAAATACTTTGATTAGGGCGACCTGAGACATGTAAATTGCTGCCTAAATTTGGGATTATTATGTACAGTCCGAGTCCTACCTGATTTAAATGAGTAAATTCCATGCAACGGTATTAATAATCAGAGCTCTTCCAAACATGACTATGTTTAGAACTGGTGTTGGTTGCGCTGGCTGGCATTGTCATAGCTGACTTGAGAAAAAGAACACACACCAACTTTTAAGGAAGGAAACAGTCCAACACAGCATACAGATGAAACTGAGCAGCGGAAATAGTTTTAACCCATTGTGCGTCATGAGTTGTGGGGTGCATACCACATTGTAAGAGGGAGCTTTTGCCTCTCTAGTCACATTGCTTTTAAAACAAAGGGTTGTGATCTGTGCAACCTCCACAACTGGATACATATAAGTTTGTTACACTGCTGCTCTGAAGAAAGATGGAAAATGCCAATATGAGTACAATTTTAAACTAGAAGGTTACTGTTCAAATTTGAGACTTTAAAAAGTTATTTTTTTTAATAATTTTTAAAGATTTTCCTTTGACTTGAGGCCAAGAATCTTAGAATATTGTGGAAATAGCTGCTACAGCTTCCATGAATATGCCTTTTGAGTAAGAGATTTGCAAAGTCTTACACCACCTACACAGGACCAGAGCCTGCTTTTTAAATTCCGTTTTAAGTGTGCATGGTGCCCCTTCATACCTGATCTGTATGTAGGTACAAAATAAAATTGAAAATATTGGAGGTTTTGGCAATTTCTTCTCACTTCTTATGCTATGAGTCTTTGATACTGAAAGAACTACTGTAGCTGAATAGCACGTATATATACTACTGCAACATCATTCTACGGAGCTGAACCAAAAGTCGATAATCAGTCACTCCTTTTTAAACTACTGAGTTCTAATACTGTACTTGGTGCACAGAGGTATAAAATATATATGTATCTCTTGTACCATGCACTGTCTTTGCCAGTCTGCATATTGTGGAAGTCTAACTTAACTTTCTGACAGCAAAAATCACCTTCTATGTTCTGGATTTTATTGCAGCATCTTTTCTCCATTTCCATAAATTGATCTTATTTTAGCGTCTTGCACTTTTTGCTGTTTTTCCGTATCTTTTTAGACAGTTTTCTTTGTGTTTATTTGGATTTTTAACACAGTGTACAAAGATGTAAAGAACAGAAAACACAGCATAACTCAGGACAGATATATGGAAACATTTTTGAAAGCCTTTCACAAGTTATAAGGGAGATAGTGTATAGGCATTGCATGACAAATGAGAACACAACTTTCCTTTATATTTGTTCCATTCTCAAGATCAAGGAGCATCTTGGTCCATAAAATTAATTTATGTAAAAATACAAGCAAAAGCAGAAAATTCAGAGCATAAACTAGCAATTTGTAGTTCCCACAGAAGTGAAGATTGTATTAGCAGTGAGGCGGCCTCAGGGCTGCCTCTGACTTGCAGACCCACTGAAACAGTACTAGCAGTACAGTAAGTGACTGTTCCTGAAGCACCAGTGCTGGGCTGTAGAACTGGACCATAACCATGTGCTTCATGAAGGAAGGAGCATCTAGAAAGACTGGCACAGCTCTCCAAAGCTTGACGTGATGGCTTGTATTTGAGGATGCGTGTCACCGAATGCAGTTCCTCATGCTAAACAAATGGAGCATTGATGCATGGAAAAACTGAGCGTAGTAAGGATTTTCTGAGAGGCTTCCATGAAAGAGTGTTTATTATTTCAAAGTGGCAGGTATTTTGTAAATTATGACCTTCTTAGATTTAGAGTACAGTGGTTTAGAAAGAGAACAGTTTGGCTTAATTTCAACCATGAAAGGGTCTAAGAACATCATTAGGGATTTTCCCTCCCAGACTTTTCTGGACAGATTCCAGTAACAGTAAGACTATTCATTATCAGGGAGACTGGTTGTGTTCCCGTTTTCTACAACCTTTGGCGAGTTTTTTTTTAAAAAAAAAAAAAAACAAAAAAACAAAACAAAACAAAAAACACAAAACACACAAAAAAACCAAACCACAAAAAGCCCCATAAATGCTTGCAGCTCTTAACAAAGCTGTTGTCTTCCACTTCGTAGGTTCACAGTAGGCTCTTTAAAGTTCAAGTACTCTCAATTTTTCAGTTGAGCAGTGTCTTCAAACTTGTTGCTTGCTTTGCCTGGTAAAAAGAGCCTTTCCCAGATCACCTGAAAGGTGTGGATTTGTTCAGCTGGTACATGTGATGGTTTCTCCCTTCCCACCTACTGCCTTCTCGGTCCTACAGAGTTGTTGTCAAGGATGAGTTCAGGGACTGTATATGCAGACCTGAAAAGTCTCTTTCTACCTTCTCCTATATACACAATAGATAAGTAGCATGAGATCTCATGAAAGTAACTACCATTAAAAACCCACTTTGAAGTGCTAGAATTAGTTGAGGACTTGTCAGTTGTTTTCTTCTCATTATCATCTTTATCCTTTTTGCTTGTGACAGCTGTTCATTAGTCAATGGCAAACGTTTCATAGCAGAGACTCTGTCGTACCATGTGCTGTGCACTACCTCAGAGAGCAGGGTTCTGATCAGATGCTGTTGTGACAAGCAGCTCATAGCTGAGTGACTTACCACTTTCTTAATTGGATTTCTATTGCAATAGCAGTGTGAATTTTGAACAAGGAGCAGGCTCCATAGCCTGTACAGCAAGTGCTGCCACCGTGCTCCTCGCAGTGCTAACACAGCGTCTGTTTCCTCGTGACAGGGACTGCAGAGTCCTCTTACAAGCCTGTTCCCTCACCACAACCCTCAAAAGGCAGGAGGAAATTAAGCCTCGTAACACCCCCCACACCCTGATCTAAGTACTGCTCTGCATCAAAAAATAAGCTTACCATCTTACATTCCTATCCCTAGACACCTGTCAGCCAAACTGCTTTAATAATTTACATTATTCAGTGAAGCCATGTACTAGCTTAGAGTAGTCTTGATAAGAGCCTTATAAAAGCAGCTTCCCTGCAAGCAGAATTAATGCTGAGATGTCGAACCATGGTACTGCAATAATGGGAAGGTCGAGGAAGATGATTTTCCCCTTAATTCTGCTTGATAATGTGTTTTCAAAAAATGGTAGTGATCAGCAATGTAGCTTTAAGCAATGCAAGAAGACAGAAAGCTTGTTTATTCTTAGATGTGGAAGATGCGTCACTGTGGGAATTAATAGGATAGAGTTACCACAGCTTGAGAAAGCTTGGATTTACCTCTAAACTTTTGTTAAAATACATATGTATCTTGTTCTTTTGCGTTAAGGTATTTGGTATTGTTTTAAACACCTAATACCTCAGATCTGATGTGCATAAAAACACACAGGGTGATGAGACTTGTCTGTAAATAGGATATTTTTTCAAATATATATTGTACTCCCAGATAAAACTTCTATATATCATTAGCCTAAAAATAACTGGGAGTTATTTCTCTTTTAGGAGGTACTTACTAAATAATAGAATAACTTCAATACACTTTGTAACTTTAGTTTCACATTTTCTGCTTTTAGAAGTTCAACTTTATTCAGTGAGTCCTACAGTATTAATATATATAGACATTCATTTTAAAAATAAGTTATGGTCTTTTTAAAAACTGTAGTTTATAGACTTCCATTTGGTTTGACACTATATTCTGAATTTGGTCTAACCTATGAAGTTCTTTACATCTTTGTTGCTTTGTATTTTAACACAACTTTGGTATGATTGCAGTATCTTTTAGCAACTACTCAGATATTGTATATTATAGTGTAAGATTTGTCTTCTCTTTCCCACTTCCTTTTGCTTCTGCATTCTTTTCAATGAGGCTCCCGACTGAATATGAGAGGAACGGGAGATTTGAGGGCTCAAGGTGAGGGTAAAATTTTTGTTTAAAATGTTACGTAGGTGAGTTTGAACCTTTCTCCCCTTGATTACGTGGCATAGTGGCTTCAGGCAGCAGCTTTTGTTTCGTGTAAGGCTTTGAAACTAAACAAAGAAGCATTTCTGTCTGCAAAATGGCTATTAAAGCACTGACTGACTTGGTTCTAAACTTTCATCTTTCCTGTTGCCTTTTCCCTTGTGTGTTTATTTGCATTTTAGTCATTATAATTTGCTGTTGTCTTGTAGATGTGTAGGTAAGTGGTCTCTAGTGAGGCTGCAAACGTGTGGGATAACCACTGAAGGGTGATAAGATATGTCTCATCTCCAAAATCACAGAAAGTTAAACAATATTTTTCATGTTATACTCTTCTTCCAAAATCTGCATATCAAAAAATACTAGAAATGATCAAACTTGTGCTGGTTCTGCCAACTGTTTTCAGGTAGAAAAAGCTTTCAAAAAATAAAAGGAGCATTGACTAAAAGTTGGTGTTCCCCCTGCCCTCTTACAGCCTTATTAAATTAAAACCTTAAATTTAAAACAAAGTTCTCTTTAATTTGCTTGCTGAATTTTATAACATCTGGCAAATCATGTAGCTGCATTTGACAGCATAATTCTATGACTCTTGCAGTTACTGAAGTCTTTCTAATAGAAGATAAAATTATGAAATAGGTTATCTTTGAGAAATCTTATTTATTTAGTTTTGACCTTGCTATCGCTTTTTATTTAACTTTTTCATAACTGCCTACTTTTCATGGTGGTAGAAGAAAAGCATTGTGTAACCGGAAATCCATTGCCAACTGTTTTAAAGAGCAGCTTGACTTAATACTGTAAGTCAAACTTTGAAGCTCAACATGAGACCTAAACTGCATGGTTTGGGGTCAGTTAGGTTAGGTATTTTCAGAAAATACTGAAGCATGACAGTCAATGTATTTAAGTCTCTTGTCCTGAGGGCAAGCAAATTTGAAGAGGCAACTGACAGTGTGCAAATATTCATAAAGCAAATATGTAATTTTTTTTTCCCTGGAGGTCCAAATATAGTTCCTTATTCTTCAGCTGCGTGACCACTGATTTTAATTGAAGTAGAAGAATCATTGCAAACTAGAAATTTCTGGAACGTTTATTTTCTTTGTCCTGCATAACTTCATTTATCCTTACAAAAGGAAAAGCTTTTTTTTTTTTTTTAATTAAAAAAACAAAACAGTTGCAGACTTGGGAAATGCAGCCTCAATATTTTGTGCTTTATTTCTTAAAACTGTGACAGTAATGGTAACCATCTTATTTGCCATCTTTACTAACAATGTTGAGGTGGTGTCTGATAGTGACTTCCAACTCTTCTTCCTGCATTTCAACCTCAAAGGCGCTTAGCTGCATAGCTTGTAGCAGCGAAACATTTCACCACTTTACCTCTATCAGTTGTTGGTATTAAACAAATTACTTAATCTCTAAGTTTCCTCCCTGTTGAAGGTAACTCCAATAGCCTACAATGTGGTGGGTTTCTAGTGATCATCTCAAACACTTACCAGTGCAGGAAGGCCAGAGTGAAACTGAACCAGCCCAGAACTGGGTGGCACATGTTGGCCCTGGGACAGTAGGTGGGTGACCCTTGGCAAGGTGCCCTGGTCCTGCTGTCCTTCCTCCTGCTTGCAGCTAACTACTGTGGGATGCCATGGGCCCTCCCAGTGCTTGGTCTCCAACCTGCTGCACAGGAGGAGGTGCAGAGGAACCCCCAGGATCTTTCTGCACAGGCTCATCCCCGTTGCGTATGAGTGGGCATCTCCCATGGGCTGGCATTCCTACAACCTGGGCTGAGCACCCTTTAGTCACAAGTCACGCTATTTGAATGTTCCAGAAACTTCTAGCACAGACTTGGTGTTTCAGCTGGCCGCGTGGCCTAAGAATAGGGGTTTGAGCAGAACTTGCCTTAAAATTGAGTTGTAGGTGATGCATGTAGTTCTACCTCTGCAAGGTTGTTTCCCTCATGCTCCTGACTCCAGTGACTTCCAGTTGTCGCCCGTCGTACCATACCTTTGTTTCAGCCCCAACAGCTAATGCTTCACCTTGACTGTGTGTCTGTACAGCAGCTAGGAAAGCGGGGCATTGCTCGCAGCCGGAGCCTCTAGATGCTGCTCTAATACCAGTAGTGTGCGTTGAGTGTTAGTTTGCTTCACTAACATGAAATGTGGAGAAGTTAGCTGGCCCTGCTAACTAATAAATTCTTGTCTTTCAGCCGCAATGTAGCTGTGGATCAGAAGGACGAGAACAAGGAAGCCAAGCCTCGGTCGCTGCGTTTTACCTGGAGCATGAAAACCACCAGCTCCATGGATCCCAATGACATGATGAGGGAAATACGAAAGGTCTTGGATGCCAATAATTGTGACTATGAACAAAGAGAGCGTTTCTTGCTTTTCTGTGTCCATGGAGATGGGCATGCGGAAAACCTTGTACAGTGGGAGATGGAGGTGTGTAAACTGCCAAGACTGTCCCTGAATGGAGTTCGCTTTAAGCGGATATCGGGAACATCCATAGCTTTTAAAAACATTGCTTCCAAAATTGCCAATGAGTTAAAGCTGTAACAAGAAAAATAGTTAAGTTGTAAATTAGTTAGCAATTTCAAGTGTTTTCGAGAATTCCGATGGAAATGTATAGAATAACATTTAGGCAATAACTTCTGCATCCTTCTGAATAGTGATATTAAAAAAAAAAAAAAGCTGCTGAGCTGGGAGGGAGAGTTGGACTTTTTTATAAGTGCACTACAGCATTAAAGTTGCCTACTATGTAAAATATTACCCCTTCTGCTTTATTTCCATTGCTCCTAAGTCTTTGACAACAATTTGAAACACAGAATATATTCATTTAAATATGCCTCCTGTTTGTGTGGACGTGTGAATGTACAGTATGTGTGTATAATATATAAAGTATTATATGTAAACAATTCATTTACAACATCGAGCTGTACCAGTACCTCTTTTTGGGCTAATTTTGGTGCTAAAAATTGAAATGGCCAAGGAGGAAACACTTGAGTTAATATTTAAAATAACTGAAGCGATAATCAGTAAATGCAGGTTTACAGTTCACTGCTGTGTTAAGAAAAAAAAAGTGTGTGAAGGGTTTGGATTTACGGTTGTGAACATTATTAGTCCTGTTTTCTAAGTAGATCTCATGAGATTATTAAAAATTCACTTTTACTGAGTAAGTCTTGCATTATATTTTGCCCACCTATTTATTATTTAAGTCTGAATCAAATTTTAAAAATGTAGTTGACTTGTGCATTAAAATTTGGGTAAACGCTTCCATTCTTCTGCTTCTGCTAAACTACTAAAATTGTATCTTTGTCCTTTTGGCTTATTGAGTATTGATTGCAGCTAAGAACACTTTTCTGTTGTTCCACCATTCCTGTACAGAATGAGGCAGTCTAAAAGGATGTGCTAAATGCTGATTAGTGACTTTTTCTTTCAGACCAAGTTCTCTACATTAGACTAGGTCAGACTGATATAAAGCACAAAAGGACTCTCAAATAGTGACAGTATTTTGATGCAAGTCGCCATGTCCGAGTCAGTGCCATTCTGGGGTGTTGCTGCACATGTGGCAGTACTGTCCTTTGCGTTCTGGGTGTGTACAGTATTGAAACCCAAAAGTGGGAATCAAATTGGCTACTGATCTCCTTTGTTGTAACATCCAACTTGCTAAACTACAGCCATAGGCAGTAGCAGTTAAAACTTTTCCTTGCAGCTCTCTTCCAGCGTGCTTCCACTTGGCTCTGGTTGTATTGCTTTTGATGGCTTTGTGCCAGTTGTGTCTCCTAGCTTCTGCTGCAGAGGGAGTCCGCTGTCGCTCTTTTAACATGCAGTGTGGAAGCCTGCCCTTGATGAACTCCGACAGCCAACTAGCTTTCTGTAGGACGCAAAGATACTTTGGGATGGTCCCCACTTTTTAACCATCACTGTGGTGAGCCGGATTTGATTTTGCAAACTAGAATGAAGAGATTTCTTCATGCATTGTTTCCTACTGATACTCAGTTTATTTCATCAAGGACTTATGTAGATAATATCCTGCATTATCTACTTGACTTTTTGTATTACTGTTTTATGGTTATATTTCAGTGAAACACTTAAGCATGTACTTAACATGTGCTTTAAACTGGAGCCTAAATTTGCATTTTAAATTTGCAGTGAGCTGATAGTTTCTCATAGTACACAGTTCAGATTTGACCCGAGGTGAAAATGCAAAATCCTTAGTATTTTGCAAGTTAGTTCTTGTTATCTGTAGTCTGTGAAGGCAGCAGACTTCCCCTCTCTTTCCCCCTAAGCATTGATATTGATTATGCTAGTTTAAAGGGTAATCATAGTTGTTAAATGTAGTAAATATTCCTGAATTTGCATTTTATTCTCTGTATATTCTGTATCATGCCATGGCTTGAGAACTCCAGGTGCTACTGGAGTTCAGTTGGCTTTCAGTGCTCTGCCCGTGCCTGTGCTGCTCAGTATGGTTTTTTCCATGAAAACTCCGTTTTGTAATAGCAATAAGACATTTCAGGGCAGTCATTGTACTTTCTCAGGTGAATGGTCACCTATCCTTTCACTTCCTAAATTTTAAGCACTCCTCCAAATGTATTTTTTTTCACCTGGCAGTGCACTTTGTTGTCTGAACTGAAAAAGTGTTCTGATAAATGATGTAAATCTGTATTCGATGGAAGTTACAAAAGGTTTCATATTAAATGTTTTCTGAAATACTCTCTTCCTACTTCACCTGTTAAGTATGTAATTGTTTCTAAAAAGTGCACCAGTATCATACTTTGGATATTTAAAGTTTGTACTTAGAGTATTTTTCTTAAAGTGTTCTCAAAAGGTTCTTTCAGAGTAAATCTGTATTTGAGGTATTAAAAAAAAAAATTAATCGGAAACAGATTTTTAACAGCTTACTTCCCAAATGCCGTGTAAAATTACCAAGTTGCAAGAATATGCCCTTGTTTCTTTAGCATACTGCATGCTTGCTGTTCAAGTCTCTAGGAGTTGCCTGGAAAGGAAAACTGCTTTCTTCCTATCTCCAAAACAATGACGAACTTCTTCCCAAACACAGGCCTTTTACTTGTTCATATTCCTTGGGGATCTGTGTAGGTTTATCAGTGTTGCTGCTGATACAACTCTGCAGAACAACAGCTGTTTTTTCTCTCCGTAAGAGACAAGTTTTAAAAATACTCGGAGGTCGGTGTGTGGTGAGGAGGTAGCAGCAGGCCTAGGCATTTTGAGATGCATGTCTAGCAACCAAGAAGGGATTTTATGTAATGGTATGACTGGTGTCCTGGAACGTGTGGTCTGAGAGGTGTGTTGGGGAGTGTTTGTAATGGGCTTGTGACTAAATGTTTGCATCGCCAAAACCCGTGTCATCCAGCTCTGAAGATGTCTTTCGGTTGCTGGGTCTGGCAGAGAAAAATGTCTTAAGAGTTTGTGTTGCGGGGGGTTGACTGCTTTAAATAAAAGTGTTTAGATATGTACATTTTAAAAAAATACGAACACTGAGCAGGAACAAACAAGTTCAGATAAACTTTTTCTCATTCAAACCTTACCTGTACTTAGGCTTTCTAAACCACTTCAGTCTATTTGACCTCTTTGCAAGGTCTAAAGTCCTTGACCACGTCGAGAATAAGTAGAGAGGTACGTTAGAGGAACAGCTAGTCTTGCTGGTCTAAGTGTTTTCCATACTACATTCATTCAAGCTACAGTATCTGATCCAAACTGTGGCTTCAAAAGTTTTTTAGTACAGATTTGGGCAAGGTTCACCTTTTTCTCCTGTATTACAGTGAAATTTCAAGATGAAATATAGTGAGATACTGTATCCCAATCTTTTTTTTAATTGCAGTACTTTTTGTCAAGATAAATTAGAACATTTAAAAAAAATAAATCTGAAATTGTATCCACATGCTTATGTTAAAGAAATGAAGTCAGATGTTCAGGAGTCCTTCTAGTCATATGGAAAGATTGTAGCATATCTGGAATTTAAATAGACATCTCGAATTCAGTTAAAAGCTCAGATATACATGGGCCTATTGGGATAATGTGTAGAGCTTTTAATCAGTCGTTTCCCACAGCTGCTGTGTCATACGGTGTGTTGTGGATTGCAATTTAATTAGGACTGCAGCCAACCCAGAGAACCATTTTCTCTGTTAAGCCCTGTTCTGGAGCAGCAGTAGATACATGCACACTTCAATTTAAAACTCGCTTGGTCGTGCTGGTTTTGGTTCCTGAAGGGCTCAGATACCGCGCTGGGTGTGGACAGAGGCCACCTATGAACTAGTGGTGGTGGTCTCTGTATTTCAAGGGTGGGGTGGTTGGGTGTTTCTTGCTGTGCAGTCTGTGATCAGCTATCCAAGACCATGTCTTTTCTTAATAAGCTAAAGAGTTAAATATTTAGAGAATCTCAGTGGTAGATGGTATTTCTGCTATTGGGGGGGATGTCATACTAATGTAAAATTTTTGTTTTCTAATTCACATTGCAGATGTTTAGGAAATACTAAATAGAGTTTTGGAAAGCTGATCCTACTGTAGATTAACATTTAATTTAAAAAAATGTAGATTTGCAATTTCTCCTATTTCCAACAGTCAATACAATCTCATTTCTGTAAGTTCTCACAGAAAAGCCCTGGAGCTTTCCTGTAAAGATAGGCACACATTATTACAAATCACTGGTGCTGCCAGTTAAACCCCTGATCTGGCAACCTAATGAAGTGTGGTTGTGAAAATTCCACCTCTGACGGGAATTTTTCCTTCCGGTAGCAGTGACTTGTTTCATTGATTTCACCACTGACCATTAGTCCATTGCTTCAGAGAAACTTATCCAGCAAGAAGGGGCATACGCTTTGGATAAAAGCTCAACCTAGTGCAATTAATAAGAATTTTTTAAAAGTCACACTTCATACCAAAGGCCCAACAGTGTCCTGCATTGCAGCAGCAGTAAATCCATAGAGAAATCTAAGAAACACAAGACAGATACAGTAATTGTTCTCCGTGTGTGTGCTCCTTACTTCTGACAAACTTAAGAGCAGGAGAAAAGCTAACCTTTAAACTTGTTCAGATAACTTGATGGTTTTCATGTTCCCGTTTCTGCTGGTCTCTTCTTAATGTACTACCAGGTACTGCCTCCAAGGAAAGGGGTGGATAAAATGAGCAAAACCATGGGGGAGCAGTCTCTTAGCCCAATGCTTCTGAAGTTGAAACAGCATGGTATTTGAAGCAATAGAATTTGAAAGACCCTTAACTAGTCTTTTTTAGCCTCCTAAGAATGTTTTAACCTTTGGTACAAACAGTGGGCTCTTGTTCCAGCAGTAACTGAACACTGAAGCTGTGTCAATACCAACACTATGAATCCTGTAAGTATCTGCACAGAAGCCATGTTCAGGGCATTAATTGCGAGTTGTTGGGATTTCATCTTCACCTACAAGTGCCATTAACACCTTGTAGTGGTTGTGACTTAGCAGGTAAGAAGATATTTATTGCAGGGGGAAAAAAAATGCTTTTGCTTGGTTTTTGCTTCTGTGTGTTGAGCACTTGAAACTGTGTTCTGAGACTCGGATGTAAAATTCATGCAAAGTGGCCATGGTTATGGTTGCTGTGGGAACCATGGCATTGAATTTCAAGGCGTAGAAATGTTGCAGTTCTCATTCCATTAGTGCCCTTATGTTATCATTTAATAATATCCTTATGGAATTCAGGGCATAAAACCAAAATATTTGTACAGTTCATGTTTCCTTGTAGTTGCTGATCACACTGAATGTATTAGGTGAATAAAATCAGATAATGAAATAACTCACCAGAAAAATAATTCTGTTTAAAACATATGGGCACGCAAAATCGGAAAGTAAAATGCTCCTGGTGTTGAACAATCGCACCATTTTCAATCATTTGCCTATCTCAAGGTACAGCCCTGTTTGCTTGGAGGTGTCCCTGACCAAGACCTCAGCTCAGTGTGAGCACCGTAACCAACTACAAACAGCAAAGTCTTTCTAAGCGCAGAATTATTTCCCCCCTGCCGTCCCCAGCCAAAAGGCATGAAATGAAGTGCTTTCACACGTGTTTCCACAGAGATGGGATAAACACCAGCCTGATAGGATCCTGGAGGCACTTGAGAGCATGTGTTCTAGTTGTCCTGCGTCCGCGGTGCCCGAAGGAGCAGGGGCTGGCGGCGTGGGGCACCTGCTGCGGAGCCGGAGGCAGGGTGGGATGGTGGTGGGTGCCTGGGTGGGTGGATGGTCCTGTCTGCAAGGAAAGGCGAGCTGCGGGGGGACGCTGCAGTGTCTGCAGTGGCCACAGGATGTCTCTCAAATGCAGAAGCACGCTTTTGGTTGGGGTTCATCTGGAATATTTTTAGGAAAGAGCTCCAAGGATCACTTGCTCCATGCAGAGCGACGACTTCACGTCAGTTATCGGTGTTACCAGCCGTTCGGACAACTTCGACTTACTGTTAAAAGCATTGGGGGGAAAAATGCACCACAAGATATTCACGGAAGGTGCATGTTTTTCAGGTTGAAAAATACCCTAATGCTATGTTTAACTTTCCATTATGTTTTATTGCTTTCGGAGCTGAGGTGTAGTTAAATGGTCTTTAGCTTTGCCACGGAAAACCTGTAGGGCTGCAAAACCCTTTTCCACTTGTTTGTCAAGCCTCGTTCCGTCTCCTTTCCTAGAAAATGACCATGCTGGGCAGCAGACTCTTCTGCTGAGAAGGGTAAAAGGAATATTGGATATTTAAATTCATTTCCAGCTTTTTAAAGAGTAAAAATCTTTGTTTTCCTGTTCGGAAATTTAATTACTGAAGCTATTTTGCTGTTCGTTCTTTAGTAATCAGTCTAATCAAGGCTGTAAATTGCAGCCAGCCTTTTCTAAAATAATCTGGGATCACTTGCCATTTATATTTCACTGTATTAAGTAACTCTAAAGCTTTATGCCTGGCATTTTCCATGTCTGCAATCTGTTTTAATCTTCAAACAAATCTTGTTGCTTATGCTTTGAGTAGGCAAGAAGTGAAATTTCCTTATTTGCTCAGGATTTTTTTCAAATCACATATTTTGCTGCAGCTTTCACTTTTACTGTAATCAAAGTTTTGCTGTTGGGGGATTAATAGTGACTGGTACTAATATTTATCACTGGGATGTTTGGCTTTGGCATCTGGAAATGGAGAAGCTGTTTATTTTGGTCAATCTCAGGCTGCTCCATGTTCTTTCTATGAAAGAACCCTGTGACTGGTCCCCTTCCTCCTGCAGTCCCAGACCCCATTACCTGCTGCCGAGCCCTTTTCTGTGCTTCCCAAGGCGATGCCCTGAAGCACTGGTTGCGGTGGGAGTTGCGGCGTGCGCAGGGCTCATGGCTTTGTGTGTGGCTGCGCGGTGGGAACCGCAAAAGGAGGATTTTGCTGTTGGGAAGTTCTGTTCCTCGTCACCAATCTGGGAGCAGCCACCAGAGCAAATTTGTTGGGTCAAATATATGTATTTTAGTGGTTTTATCTAACTGACCCCTTTATGAGCTTCTTTATCGCTGGCATCTAAAATTTGTTGCCCTCTCCTTACCTCCAGAGATGAGCCTTGGCTGAACCCATCTGGCTGAACCCGTCTTTGAGCTAAAGTCTCGATTTAAGGGACAATCTCTTTTTGAGGTCTCCTGTGGTGTCAGAGCTCCGTGAATCTCTCTGGACCGGGTCTGTAAGTGCTGGGGAAAGAGTACAAGTGCTCCAGGGCCCCCTGAAGTGTCTCAACGCAGGTCTGTGGTACAGAGCATGGCAAATGCAAAAGGATCTCGTCAGTGTTCAGTTGCTGAAGTGATTCTTCAGACCTGGGGGACAGTTTAGCTCAAATAAGTGCAAGGCTGTAATGAACGGTTGAATTTAGAGCAGTCCCTAGCACGAGGAGGAAGGAGGCATCTCTTCTGGATGACTGCAGTTCCTAGGTGCTTTCCAGACTTCTCGTTACAGAATCAAAACACCTCACCAGATTGCATACTTAATTAGGCGTATTCTGTAACGTGTGCAGGGCCTGCACAGTGGTGGGCAACGTGCACGACAGCAAAATGCCCCAGTGAGGAGCTGTGTGGACCCTATGTACTAATGAACAGGGGCAGGACTGTCCTGTTGTTGTGGCTCTTGAGGGAGAGACCTGCTCTCACTGTGGGGCCTCCATAAGCAGGACGAAAAGCTCATCCTGGTCATCTTGCTGTAGGAAAACACGTGTATTTTTCTCCCTAATGCTCCTTTGGCTCTGCTTGGGAAAAGCATTAAAAGGAGTATTGCAAGGTGTAAAGGCAGAGGTGGTGGGAGCTTACTGGTGGCAGAAATGGAGCTCGGTGAGCACCATCTCAAGTGGCCCCTGGTTCATGTGGCTTTGTCTCTGGGGCTCAGTGTACCATTTCCCGTATCGTCTCACACTGTATTCAACGGTCCCAACAGCTCTTGGGGTGAAGCTGCAGCTTGCAGGGAGTTCACGGAATGGCCTGTTCCTCCTCTGAGCTCTGTTTTCAGGGGACTTGCAGGGAAGTTTATCTCCGATCTGTCTGCCGACCCTGGTTGAAGCTAGCTTGCAGGTTCAACAGCTACAGGGAGGACAGATTGAGTGTACACGAGCACAGGCGCTCACACACAGTGCATGACTACATAAGGCTTGTTTCTCTGGGAAACCAGCCTAAAAACCATGACAGTGCACAGCAGGGACCAGATCTGCTGGTCAAGAGGCAGCTCTCCTTAAAAGGTCACTTTTCAGGTCAGAGTTGCACTTGGGGTGAATCCTGATGGAATCGGGGTTGATTCTGCTGTGCACGAACGGGAGCCAAGCTCTAGTCTGTGCACTCGATGACTTGAGTAACTTAAAATACCAAAGACTGTTCTCCAATTTTCTTTCTATTGCTAAGATTATTAGCTTGGGTCTGCCAGGGTGAGTGTTGCATGATGTAAGACATTATTAATTTTTTTTCCTGACTATTTTACATCTGGCTAATTCTGCTGAAGCAGCGGGGAAATGTGGAACCACATTTGCAAAGCAGTAGAAGTAAAGGCAGTGACAAAAGCATTCGTCAAGGATAAAAATAAAACAGAGGAATGAGAGCCAAGGCTTATGGGGAGACACGCTGTTTATTTAGCCAGCATCCAGCATCTCTCATTAACTTACTGTTACCTCTACCTTACCCTCCCCTTCTGTCCTACAACAACATGTGAGAATAAAGAATGTTTCATCCTTGCCTTGTTTTGTCACTCAGATGATGCCTTTTCCCAGTTTTCTGTCTTGGCAGCAGTAGCATTCAGCATTTCACTGCAAAGCTGAGTTTCATTGATTTAGCAGCTGAGTTCAGGGAAGGCAGGGGATGAAAACAAGTCCTAAATTTGGATTCAACCAAAGATAGACATGCTGCTAAATGGAAAACCAAAAACCTGGAAGTAAAGCTCTGGATCAGTGTGGTATTGCATTGAAATTTGTGGTTATGCTGATTGCATCTGTTACGCTCACTGCTGTAATGTGCCCTTTAATCTTTACTTATGGCATGTGCAAGTGTCCTGGCTGGGGACGTGTGGAGCGTGGTGGCAGTCACCTCTCCTGTGGTATCGGCTGGTTGCAGAGAAATGGGGTTTTGTGCTGCTAAGTTCACTGGTGATAGAGTAACCCTATGGGTAGGGCATTAGAGAGGTTGGAGGCCAAGTTCTGACCTCTGAAAGGGTCTGATCCCCCCACTCTCCCCCAAGGGCTGTGTGAGTCCCTGCTGGGGTGCTCTCCTGCCAGCAGTGCTCAAGCTTTGCAGCTTATTAGAGCAAGGAGTGTAGCCCTGGAGAGAGAAAATGGTAATTTCTTGCCCTTACTTAGCAAGTCTAAGCTACACTGGCCTGCTCCAGCCAGAGCTCTGGGGATTTCCACTTCTACACAGCTTTAACCTGCAGAAGCCCCTTGGCCTGAGAGGTGGGAGACCCTGATTCAGTTTGAAAGTGGCTTCCCACAGAATATAGGAAGAGAAGTAAGGAGGGGGAGGGGATGGAGAACAGGGTTCTGGTCCATCTCCCGTCTCTGTTATGAGTTCAGTATTGCTCTTCCAACAGCTCAAACCTTTTTACCAATATGTGCCCAAATTTGTGTATGACATCCAAATTTTTTGAACCCTTTAGTGGGGCTGGGATACCTGAAGCCACGTCCTCTGCCCAGCTCGAGCACCCTGCAGCCTGCAGGGCAGCAAATCCAGGAGCTTCCGCTTCTCTGTCCACAGCAATGTCTTAGAAACAATATTGTCAGTCAGTCTTTTCAAGTGAAATTACTCTAGTGCTAGAGACAGCTCTGAACATTACAGCAAAGTGAGCACGCAAGGCCAACGCTCGTTGCTATAAGTTACGCTTTTCTTTAATTACCATGTGGACAGAATATGGCTGGAGATGTTCCCAAATGCGGGTCATGGTGGCAAGGACCTCTTGTGCAGTATTGGCCATGTCAAAGTGACTGTGCTAGAGGAGGATTTTCTGAACACCTCTCAGCCTCTTCTCCGAGCAGTGTCTGACACCCACCCTGGCTGCAGAGCACCCTTCAGCCTGGCTTCTGGTCCAAGGGCGAAGGGCTGAGGTATGGGCAGCCTCTGCAGCAGAGATGCTCTTTGTGCAGTTTAGGAGGCCCTCCGCCAGCTCTCTGATGAACGACCTGCGCCCGTTTAGAAATCGGTGTACGCGCAAAGAGGATGCGGTCACCGGCAAAGCTGAGCTCCCAAACCACTTTTTCAGTTTGCAGCGCAGCAAGCTGTCTGCACTCGCGTGGTGTTGTACAATCTGCTGTTGAGCCTAAAGGGCGCGTAGCCTCCTTTCCCCATGTTTCTGGGGCAGACAGCAAAGGAATCGAGGTGTTAAACCCAGTAGGAGCTAGAACACAGCCCTGCTCAGCCTTGATGCCATCGGAGACAAAAAGGCCTGCCAGCAATCCCACTCACCAGCTGCCGTGTGGAGAATCCCGGAGTGGGCTGCGATTCAGGAAAAGGTACTAAAATCTGTCTTTGCGGGTGATGGGGTCCGTAACTAGGCCATCTCCTGAAGCAGGAGACTGAGCAGAAGTGGAGCTGACTCCAGAAGAGGAAAGGCTGGAGTGATCTGATCTCTGCTTCTGTTCCGCTTTCCAGTAGGTAGACTAGATCAATGGATTTTAAAATGGAATAGCAGGAATTCTGTCCCTAAGCACCCTCCTCCCAGGCATGGCTGGAGGATTGGGTCAGTTTTTAGGACAGTCGCTTGTTCCTCCTCCCTGTCTAGTGCTTATAACAGGGGTCCGCTCATGCTGCACCCCTCTGGGGCAATCTCCATACAACCAATGCACGGTCACCAGTGCCCACCACCACTGCCTGCCTGCAGCAAGGGTCCACCCTAGCATGGATGGGGGAGTACCCACAAGAAATAGGATCACCCACTGATGCATCCTTCTGTGTAGTTATGGTTTCCCACAAAAGAGCACCCCAGTCTGCTCCCATCTTACCCTACAGCGCAGCAGGGGGCTGCTGCCCCAGGATGGAGGTGAGCTGGGGGGTGAAGGACAAACTGCTGCCTAATCGTAGCAAAAAGCCTCTTCCTATCTTGGCTGGTTTCATTTCTCTTTTCTGGCCTGAATCCAGGCTGGGTTGGGGCCAGGACACTTCCTAGCCCTGCTTTCTCGTTTAGTCGCTAGACCAACTTCTCCTTTGGCTGGCTGGATGCTCTCTGCTGGCCGCTCCTCAGAAGGACCTTCTGCATGGGCCAGGCTAGCCCCTGTGTGAAAGAGGAAGGGAAGGTCCTGGCCTCGCACACAGGGAGTGGTGCAGCTTGTGCAAGTGTCTGTCACAAGGCAGGAAGAGTAGGAGTCAGACTTTCCCAAGTCTCAAGTTAGATCTCTTTCTGGCCGCTGCGATGAGTGTGGGTAGGCTGACGTGTAGGACAACAAAAGCTCTCTGTTGGTAGATATAAGCAGAGTAGTTTCAGAAGGTCCAAAATTTTCTTCTTGGCAAAGGAAAGCAATAGTTTTTCACAGTGTCGTGAGAACTTCGCTGAAATTTTCTCACCTGGAGAAGTGAAGAGAAAGGGCATCCAAGGATACTGTCAGGAAGACCTTCAAGCTTGTATTATAGTCATATGGCTCAGCAAAGAACTAGGAGGAGGCACAATACATCAACCCCGTGGTTATATGTCCTGTGTACAAGCTACTGCTGTCCTTTCTGGGGGTCATAAATATTCTCAGTCAACTCGGGCAGATGGTTGGCCAATTATGTCTCTGGGGAGCCAGAAAGTCTCTCGAATCCTCACTGTAAAGAGCTGGTATCTGTTTGAAGTGGCGCTGAAAAGGGCTATCTGTCTCATTGACAGCCCTGGCTGTGGCCAAAGCGTGGCCGCTTGCGTCAGCCGGACCAGAGGTGTCCTGTGCACATCGCAGGGAGGGAGCTGGGGGAGCGTGCTGGAGTCTCCCTGGGTGGATAACTGTGACCATCTCACCACCACCGCTGAAGGAAGCAGCAAGCTGTTTTGTGAATCCCTTAGCCTGCAGCAACCCAGAAAAACCTTGAGTGTTGGCTCTTGCTTAAACTGTCATACGCTTGAATTCAAGCAAAGTTTTCTCCCTTGGCAGAGAAGGAGCGAAGCCAGCCTCTGGTTTGGTGCTAGCCGGGAGCATCGCCACTCTCCCTCCTGCCCCAGCCTGAGCGGTTCCTGGGCTGGCTGGTGGTGGGCCGTGCCTCCTGCCGTGGCCACGGCCATGGTCCTGCTCTCTTGGGCAGCTCCTCCCCACGTGTGACGTGCTGCAGACGATGTCCCCGGAGGATCCAAGGGAAGGAGCAATTGTTACCAGGAAGGACAGGTCTCTCGGATGCCCTTTGAAGCCTCTGAGGCCTGGGAGTGGGCAGGGTTGAAGTATTGTGTTCCCAGAGCAGGAACACGCCAGAAGTCTGGAGGAGGTTATGGAAATAATAACAACAGTGACAATCAGAATAGGTGGGATTGAGCTCAACGCAAAGACAACGGGTCAGCGGAAGCAGGCATCTGTTTCTGTGGGAAAAGGCATCTGCTTTTGTGATGAGCCTGTGCCCCTCCTTGCCTTTGGGGAGCTCGGGGGAGGAGAAGACAGGAGGGATGGAGGTGGCTCAGTGTGCTGGTGGCCAGTCCTGGCTGTGTCTGAGCTAATGGCAAAGCTCGATGCCTTGGTGTGCATGTAGGAAAAAGCAAGGGAGCTCTTTTCCCCACTTACTGCTCCCAGACAACATCAGCTATGGCTTTTGTGAACCTCTGAGCCAAGCTGAACCTCAGCAGGGTGAACATGTCAGTAGAAACCCTAATGGTTTGCTGGAAACATCATGTCAGGTTTGGCCCCTTTCAGTTTGGTGGACTCTGAGGTGACAGCAGGGACAATGTGTGGTTTAAAACAGGTCAGCCCCAAACTGCAGCAACTCATGGTGGCCCTGGGTATGTGGCCTGCAGATGGATGGTCTGGAAATACAGCTCCAAAGGTGAGCGGAGACCCATCCGCAGCCTGCTGCTGTGGTTAGGAGAGAGATGCAGTTGGAAGTAACAAAATCCTGGACAGCGAAGGGCTGTGCCGTGCCTTCTGGCACCGTTTGGTCATGGCTGGTGGTGGTGGCAGCCTAAGTGTCCCTGAGCCTGGCCCAAATCCAGCTGGATGCTGGGTTCCTGGTGGCGGGTGCACTCATGTGCCGCGGTCCCACTCACCGCGAGCAGTCCGGTCCCCTGCTGCCAGCTCCTCGTGTCTGGTGGGTGCTCACCTGACCTGTCTACCCCCCACGGTGGAGGTCATCCTGCAGGACCTCAAGGGGCTGGTGCCATGTCCCCCTCTCGTGGGCTGCATTCTTGTCACCTGCAGGGTGATGTTCAGGCTCACAAAGCATCGCTCAGACCTGCGGGTCTTACAAGCCCCCACTGGTGGAGGGCTGCCCCACGGAAGCACCACCCAAGCAGTGCGAAGGGAACTCAGTTCCCAGGACACATCAGCTCTGCTGCAAGCACCCTTGGCTATACCGGCAACACCCTGCTGTGTTTTAGAGCTGCACCTTTCACAAAAATATGAGCATCCCCAAACAGACCCGGGGTCCTAATGTGACTTGCCAAGGATTTCTGCTGGGCTGCAGCTTCCAGCCTGTGCAAACATCAGCCCAGCCGGAGATTAAACAATATCCTTTAATAGGAACAGACAGGCAGCGATTTCTAGCGCAGGGAGAAAAGCGCATTCCCCATTCAGAGCTCGCATGCAGGCACCACGAGGGCCACAGGGGGGATTGGGATGCCCTGATTTGGAAGTCTCTTGCTTGACCCAACTACTCGAAAGGCGGCTGTTTTCCTGTGCTTGGGCCAAGGGAGATTTTTTTTTTTGTTAGAAGATTCCTCATCTGCTCAGTGTAGAGGGGAAGTTGAAAGACACCAGCTTGCGCTCCCGGCCTCTGCTGAATGTGACTTTGACCTATAGCAGATACGGGAGTTACCACCGGCTTGTCAGAGCCTCCTTGGCGTGCAGGGCTGGGGCTCGCTGGCGCTGCCGTTTATGGGGCTCCAGCTGTCGCCCTGATTAGATAGTGCTCTCCCAGCACAGGGGCAGCTCTCCCTCCTGTGCCTCGAGGCGTTGCCTTGCTCCTCGAAGGCCACCCTGGGGTCCTGCCAGGGGGGACCCCCCGGGGAAGGGGGCTGCTGAAATGCTCTCCAGCATAAACAGGAGCCACCTTTAAAAATAAGCTGAGAAAACAGCCAAGCTGAAGGGCATCGCTCCTGTTTCCATGAGAACGAGAGAGTGAAGCCTGCCAGGGCAGCACTGCTCTGGACTCAGCTTTCCGACCCCACTTTCACCCTGCAAGATTTCTCCCCAGCTTTTCCCTGCTTTTACCCCCTTTCCTTATTTCGGGTGGACCGTCGCTGTGGTCCCTGCTCTCTGCAACTACTCCTGCTGCCGGTCCTGGTCCACAGCCCCCCAGGTCCTTGTTTCAGGTGCTGGGCTTTGTCCTCCAAGTTTTGGCCATTTTGGGGTGTGGGACAAAACTTGGAGGACAAAGCCCAGCACCTGAAACAAGGAGCTGGGGGGCTGCGGACCAGGAGTCGGCCTCATCTATTGCAGGGTTTTATTCCTGCTAGCGCTTGGTTTGGTGCAAGGGTCTACCCTGAGCTGGGTTGGAGGGTGATGTCCCCTTTGGTGCCATCTCCACGCTGGTGGGAGGTGAGTTGTGGGGGGCCAGGGTCTCCAGCTGTGAGTGGACTACAAGGCTCTTCATCTCTGATAACGTGCTCTTTACAGTCTTTTCCATTCCCAAGAGAAATTCTGCAGGAATTTTCTATTTCTGCAGGAGAGGCAGCAGGGAAAGGTTGAGCTCTCTTGAGACCTTTGTACTTTATTTTTACTTTTGTTGTTGGGCTTTTTTTAATCTCGAGGAAGGAACAGAATAAAAGGGGCATAAATAAAATCCAACTAGTTGGGACAAAAATACTCGGGCAAAATCCTCGCCCAGGACTGTGAGTGAATTTGTACATGAGAGAGACACTCAGCTAAGGGCAGATTCTGCATCTTAAACCAGGATTGGGTTGTGGGGTTTTTTTTCCATTTGGAGAAGACAAAGAGTGACCAGGTCAACCCTCATCTCTGAAAAGGGTGAGCAGGAAGGCAGAGGACCATGTCCAAGAGCTGCTGTCCCCAGCCTCAGCAAAGCTGCTTCCTCCACACTGTGAAATGGGGCTAACGATTAAAAGCCTGCATAATGATTTGCTAAATGGAACATTATACAAATGCAAAGTACCATTAGGACTAAGCCTGGCATAAGCTGAAGGAGTGATCTTGTTTTCTTTCCCAAACCAGAGTCTGCAGTTTCACTGTTGTTGATGTCTCCAAAGCCTAGCCCTAGAGATGTCCTTCTCCTAGGTTAGCATTGCATCCCCCCCTTTCCTACCTTGGAAAGGAAAGAAAATACTGACAAGATTTCAGCTGCTTCTAAAATATGCTTTAGCTGCATGCTTCATGCAGAGTGTAAGTGTTGTTGCTTAAAATAAATATATATGTATTTAATTTTTTTGTCTTATTTTCCAAAGATCGCACAGTCTCAGTGTGGCTTGATAACAGTCCCTCACCACAGGTTGCCTTTTCTGAGAGGCTCATTTCCAAGTCCCAAAATATCTCCACAACAGCTCGTTTGGAAACTGCAGCCACTAGTCCACGGCCACCATGTCCTGGGTGCCAGTGTGGGCACAGGCTCGCCGCTGTGGCCAGCTTGCTGCTGCTGTCCGCAATTACCTCTGCCCGCACTCCAGGGTTTTTCTCAGTGAGGTGGAAGGACAAGAAAGAACATGTTGAGAAATAGCAAACGGAGAATTATGTGCCAAGTTCAAAGATTAGTGGTTGGCTTATTAGGTTTTCTCCTAAGCTTAGTATTAAGTAATGCTAAATGACCCACACAAAAATCAGAAGGGAGAATTAACAAAGGTTTAATGATGGATGTTTGTGTTTGAAAGCATCATGGGACTAAGTGCCGGCAAACAACAAAGTGTTCCCCCCCCCCACTGGTACCCACTGGAAGATATTTCTTAGTATCTTAAAAATTGTTTTACCTTACTTCTGAGTTTTATAAGTCTTTGTAATAACTGTTCCCATGCCCATTCAGCCTCGAATAGCTCTTACGTTTATAAATACATTTCACTGTTTCTCTATATCTTCTTGATGTGTTTATTGCAAACTCCTTTTAGGTAATCTAATCTGTGTTTTCAGTGGTCCCTGCTCAGGGCTGGCTTTAACTGGAAGTGAATAAAGTGAGCTGAAAGGCACATCAGCTGGGCACTTAAACAACTCCTGTACAAGATGATGGATCTTCGGAGGAGTTGTTCTTGGTGGAGGCTTCACTTCAGAACTAAGTTGTATGAAAAATCTCTATGTGGCCATGTCAATGGCAAGCAAAATGGAAAGGATGTCAAAAGAGGAGGACAGTGTACAGGTATCCCAGAAAAGTAAAGGCTGAAAGGGCACATAGTCTAACTGCAAAGCCAAGTCATTGCTGGCTTCGACACTGGTTATATAAAAGTATTTGGTAAAGATACACTGGCCATCTGCTGTCTTATGCCTCTTCAGGGGCTCCGGGGGCTCCAGCTGACCCACCGCTTGGTGTCATTTCTCATAAATACTGCTCAAGGGCTGATCCTTTATTCCGTGTGAGGAAAAAAAAAATACAATTTTTGTCTGCCTTTAAAACTGTGTTTTATACTACTTTGAAGGGTTTTCCCAGCCAGGTGTTCAAGGGTGTCATGCCAAGGCACCAGGACTACCTGAATCAATTCAAAAACATTTCAAGAGGAGGGGGAAAGGGCTGTGGGGAGGGGTGCTCAGCCCCTGGAGATGTCCTGGTCCCCCCAGGAGAGGAGAGGGATGCGGCGCCTTTCCAACAGTGGGTAGCAGCCCAGGGCTGCATCCTGAAACATGCAATCCTGTCGCATGTGTGAGGACACAAGTGACCACCGGCACGAACCGCTGCTGAACTTCTGCAATGGCCAGCGGGAGAGGAGGCTGGATGCTCTAGGGGTGGCTGCTGGGGCCAGACTGGTGATTCCCCGCTGGGGCTGGGGCCTGGTTTTGTCCAAAATTTAGGTTACTGCCAGCAAGTGAGCCACATGAACCAAGGCAGAGCCCTGTGCTGCCACAGGGCCCCTTCCCCTCTGACATGCTCCAAAACCAGCCCCGGTGCTGGGGTGTTGCCCCACAGCAGCAAGCGGCAGGTCCGGCAGAGATGGACCTTCTCTGTCCCCTGCTGAGGTTGTCCTCATCACCTTATTCTGGCTCAGCGGTGACACAGGCTGCTGCCTGCAATCCGAGGCAGGCAGCTCCCCCCATGCTAAGCTGCAAGTTCTCCATCCTGCTGACAAGTCTCTTCGCAAACCACAGCGTTCATTGCAAATAAAAACCACCAAAAAAAAAAAAAAAAAAAAGCCTCCCAAAAGGCCAAACCACCAAGTAACAGAAAACACGTAGCTTATGGCTCTGGTTTGGTCAGTCCCCTGCAGCAAGCCGTGAGGTTAGCTCGCCTAGATGAGCCCTCAGCCCTGCCCCACTTCATAGCACCCCACAGCATGAGTAAGTCAAAGCAAGCACTTTGGTGAGATAACCGATGGGCAGTTTAGCTATTGCACAAGGGTAAAGTGATGCTCAGATGCAAGGTGTGATATGCAGCAGCTGGGCATTAGTGTGCTTCTCACACAGCCCTGCAGAGAGCTGGCTGGTGCAATCCCTACTGCCTCTCAACCTGACTCTCTTCCATGTTAATGCAGTCAGGAGGTGCTTTGCAGTGAGAAATGGTCTGTATGGTCACCGGTGGCCAGGGATGCTGGCCAGGACCCAGCCCTTTGGGACAGCACTGCGGTGGGGAGGTGCACCCTTCCCCGGCACTTACCTCCTGCTGCTGGGATGGGGCTTCACAAGAGTTTGGGCAGTGGGGGGGGGGGAGGATGGACCTTCTGGGATGCTGTGAGAGCCAGCACGGGCTGGGGATCAGCATCTGGAGAGGTACAGGCAGAATGGGAAGATGCCCAGAGCACCTGGTGGGCACTGAGACTGAGCGCTGGGGGTGGCTGGGTATACTGCAGCACTTGCACAGGCGTCCATGCGTGCCCAGCCTTGCGTTCCCTCCTCTGCTCTCCTCTGGCCTCCAGAACAGCTGTAAGAAATCCTCAAGCCTCTCCTGAGGCTTTCAGCAGTGGGAAATAGCTGAGCTGTTGATTACTCATGGCCCTTTCCACCCTCTAGGTAGATGCAAGGTTTAGGGCACTGCTGGGGCCCCACCAGGCACCCCTCCGTGGGAGCAGAGAGCACCCCGTGCCACCCACCAGACAGAGGAGGGGAAGTGGGACTGGCAGCAGCATGTCCCCTTGGCCTGGCAGAGGCAGGGATGACGTCCCTGAGGCAGAGAGAAGGAAGTAAGGCACTTATTCCAGCTCTAGGGAAAAGAGCATCCTCAAGATGCTCAACGATGTTTTGCCTTAAAACAATGGCTTATAAAAAAAAAAAGCCAGCCATCAGTCTCTCATGGCGAGGAGCTGACGCTCTGGCCCCATAAGCGCTCCCGTCTATTGCAATCCTCTTCTCATGCATGTTCCCATGAGTATCTCTGGAGCCGTCTCTCCCCAGACAAGTCCCAACTCGGAGGCTGTTGCAGCAGCGATCCGATACGATGGTATCCCGATACCCCTTGCTGAAGGCAGCTCACTTGTGGAGCAGCATGGTCCCATGGCTTTCCTGGCGTCCACCCCACTGGAGACCTCTCCTTTGGTGGCCATCTGGACACACGTTCAGTCACTCACTTCCAGCACGTCGCTCCGGATCGGCATCGCCAGCACAGGACAGCTCTGCCGGCTTCCCAGTGATCACAGGCACGCTCTGCCCAGGAGCCTGGGAACGTCATTAGCCCAAGCAGTGATTAGCGATGATTCAGGGGATTTCACCACAGCTGCGGAGGGAGACCAGCCAGTTTCTGCGGGCAGACGAAGCCTGGCCCACACTTACTGAAACACCAGTTTTCCTGTCCGAGATGACTTCACCATCCAGTGCCCAAAACCATCTCGTCTGCCTCTCACTGCTGTGGTCACCTCCAGCTTTGTCCCAGGCCAGCGAAGCAGGAGAAATCCGCTCTGCGCCAAAGCCGGTGCACAGCCTCCGTCAGCTCCCGTGGGCAGGGCTGGCACCGGTGCTGAACCTGCCGTTGGTTTTCCCTCCGGTTTCACTGCACTTTGAACAGATGGCAGCGTTTGAACTGCGAACAGCCGCTATTTACATCCCAACAAAACTGTCCTCAGCGTACATGCTAACGGCTCTGCCGGACCAGGCTGAAGAACATGGGATTTCAGATGAGTTAATTCACTTATTTTTCAGTGTCTTGCTCATTCGCGAGTTATCCAGGAAAGCTTTGCTGTGCTTGAGTACTACCATCAAACACCATCACAAGAAGTAAGTCACTGCAAAAATATAAGCTGACACTTCCAAGGTCTCTTCAGCACAGGTTATTCTCAGTTTTACTCTCTGGTCATCAATGGATGTGGAAAGAGCAATCAGACTGCAGCCGTTGGCCGAACCTCGCACCCACCTGCACTAAACACAGCGAGAAGCCGAGGTCTTTACAAAGACATCTGGGGCTTGCATGCGTATCTGGCAAATTAATCTTCAGTTCTGATTTTATTCTGAAATTGCATCATAAAAAGCTCAGGGTTGCCCATTCTATATTTGTAGCTGAAGCTTTTGACAGTGAATAAAAACCACAGTGCTCACATTTTTCTGAGTGTTACCTTTTCTATCCCTTTTCCCAGGTGTTAAATATGAGACATTTTGCTCTTTGAAAGTTTATATTAATATATATACACACATATATATTAAAATATACATATGTATATATAGAAATATACGTACATATATATATATTTTTATATATGGTTTCTCATAGTCTTACTCACTGGCTGGAGGAGGAAAACAAAAATCTTTGGTAGGTTTGGATGCATCTCTGTTTATTTTTACCCTGTCTGGTAATGCAGATTTTCCCCGTTAATTGTCGATCCCAGTCTGAGCCCACGCTGACAATTTAATTACTAGACCCACACTGTGGGTGTAGTAGATACGGCTTCTCACCTGATGCGCACGACCTGGCTCTATGCAGCGTTTGAATAAAAAAAAAAAAGATGGTCTTTCAAAAGGTGGGGGAAAACCCCTATCTCCACATACAAACGTCTCTGCAGCCCAAGGGCAGCCCTCGCCTCTGGGTTCTCCTGCACGGTGGGTGGTGAAGCAGAGGTGCTGTGGGGCCAGGAACCCAAGGGGAGCGGGCCCGGCCTCAAAATGGAGCTGGGCAGGAGCTTGCATGATTTCTGTGTAAGACAGTAAACCCTGATGTGTCAAAGACGGGGGAAGAGGGTCAAGCGATGCAGGAGACCTGGTTCTCATCTCAACATCTTAGGCTATGGGGCGTCCTGCTCCATCGCTGGGCTTGGCTCCCCCTTCAATGGGGACAAATAAACCTGACGAAGCCCCAGGATGGTGGAGAAGTGCCCTGTCCCACTGGTGGAGGGCTGGAGAAAATGGTCAGCCGGGCTATTTATTTTCAGCTTTGTAACTGTGGTTTTTTAGAAGAGGTGGGAAGGCAGACTAGCCAGAGGAATGCGGAGCAGCCAAAGGAGCCTGCTGGCCTGCTGCTTCCCCAGGGGAAAAAGAAAAGCAAACAGGAGATGAAAAGGCTGTGATTCTGTCTCCATTCCCAGAACAGTGCCCTTCCCACCACGCTACCACATTTTTTGTGGGTGGGTGGGTGGGTGGAGCAAAGAGGGGAAAAAAAAAAAAAAAAAAAATCACTAAAACTCTCCTGCTCAAGCTATTCCATGTTGCGTAAAAATATGGTAACACTCATCTGAGGACAGGCTGGAGCCTAAACCTCCTCCCTCCCTGATGGGTGTCAGAGACATTAGGCAATAGCACCTTCCTTTTTCTACTTAGCCTAGTGATGGATTAATTACACTGGGCAAAATGGAGAGCTGGAGGAAAGCATTCCCCCGGCCTCAGCTGTGGTTGGGCCTGAGCTGAGCCAAGCAAGGATCCCGGGCGGAGGGCAGGACTCGAGCAGCAGCCTCCTGCACCCCAGGCAGGACTCTCGCCAGGCGTCCAGCACAAAAAAACACCTTGCTCCGTACTTCGTTCTCGTGAGAGAGTCGTCACACAGTTGGGCCACCTCATCCCAGGACGCAGGAGCCTCCCTGGAGCACGTGGACCTCGTCGTGAAGCAGCCCTCCTGTCCCCTCGCTTGGCCGGGGGCACAAGGGAGCGTGTGGGGAGCTCGAACGCTTCACTCCGGCCTGGGAGCTTCCCACGGCATGGCAGGGTGCCCAGGGTCGATGCCGTAATGCTGAGCTTCCTCCGTGCGGCTTAGTCCACAAGTGGGTGAAAGACCATGAATAATTTTCCAGTAGATAGCACGAAAGTGAAATAAGGAGCATTTCTGGGCAGTCTACTGCCCGTAAGTGTAATGTGAGATGTAAAGGGTTTCCCCAGCAGCTTGATTTCTTGAATAACGGACCCTGGGGGTCCCAGCGGGCAACGTGCTGCCCAGTGCCAGGTGTGCCGAGAGGGAAGGGGAATGGGCTGGCTGCCTGCTGCCGGCGCGGGCATTGCCCCGCACGGGCATCGCACGCAGGCCGGGGCTAAGGCAGCTGGCTCCCCTGAGGAGAGAGAAACGTTTAGGAGAGAAAGACAGTGACAAAAAGAAATTCCCCTTGAAAACGTTACAAAAATGGCGCGTGTTCCGAGGGGTGAGCTGGCAGCCGAGGGGCAACATGCCAGGCTGTGGGAGCAGGGCCTGTGAGGGCAGGGAAAGAAGGCCGGCCTGACAGCCGGCAGGGCGCAGCCGCTCTCCCCGGCAGCGGGACGGCAGCGACCATCGCCGCTCCCGAACCTGTAAGCGAGGAAAAGTTCAGCTGAAACTTCACGAGAAAGCCCCGAGACACAACACACGCCTGCGTGGCCCGAAGGGCTTCCCGGCCCCTCTCCTCCCCCAGCCCGCGCCCACACATCGTCAGCACTTTTTTGGCCAACTGAGGAGCCTGTGCACCGCTCCGGGCTGCGTGAGGGATGACGCCGTCACCGCTGGGTGTGATGCAGAGCGTGAGCTCACCCATCCGGAGGGCTCTGCCGGCCACGCCAGCTCCCGCATCCTTCCCAAAAGCTACGTGATGCGGGTGGCTCCGCCAGCAAGGCTAATTGCAGTTCCCCTGTATAAAGCGCACCTGCAAGTGATGACCCCCCTCTCCTCCCCTCAGTTTAAAGCCACGGCAGCCCTGACCCACGGCAGCTTGCCGATGCCCAGCACGACTGCAGACGCCTGAGGCACGAGCGAGCAGCCGCTCCGTACGACCTACTTCGTACGGCCGCAGTATCCGAGTGACCCACGGTAGGCACCCAGGGCACAACGGTGAGTAATGCTGAGAATCAAACCAAAGCTTTCAAGGCGAGGCGGTGGGAGGTTTAATTTCTCTCTTGATCACAGGTTTTTTAGCAAGTTCCAGCTGGGGTAAGTCGCTGTGTCCAGCCTTTTGCCGTGACATGTTCATTCTCTGGAATATTTTCAATTGCTTTGTACAAGCTGAAACAAAAGCACGGTCATGTTATTCCTTGTGGCAGCAACAGGAGGGAACACAGCAAAGGTGGTGGGTGGGAAAGAAAACCAGTTAAAAAGAAATATTTTCTAGTTAGATGCAAGTATTGAAGACTAGCTTGCTGCTTTGACCATAATTTTTTAGCCAGCTACAGGTCCTACCTCAGACTGTGGGGACCCAGGAGCTAAAATGAGACAGAGAGATGTAGCAGCTCTGATGGGCTAAGGACATAGGAGAAACAAGATGCATAGGGAGAGAGATGTTTTTATTAGTCCAGCTGATATAGCTAGAAAAAAATAGACAAGTTTTCAGGCACCCTCCTTCCATTAGATAATTGCTGTGAGTGCAGTAACGACACTGTGTTGAGGAGAGGTGCCACTAAATGAACACTCTCTGATTACAAGATACAGCACCAGCTATTCACCAAGCGTCTGTGAACAGTGACATGAAGCACAGCAAGAGGGATCTGAAGAATATACAGAACCAACCGGTTGTCTCTTGCACAGTTTTCCCTTTCCCGCTCTCACAAGCCTCACACAGAAAAATCCCTGTGCTGATTAACTCAAATACAGGAACATCACCCAGCACAGAACAAAACTCTTACATGTGATCTCCTCTCCCCCACCCAGTC
The DNA here is from genome assembly GCF_964188355.1 of Buteo buteo. Lineage (NCBI taxonomy): Eukaryota > Metazoa > Chordata > Aves > Accipitriformes > Accipitridae > Buteo > Buteo buteo. Next base: position 12,010,334 of record NC_134176.1, on the reverse strand, counting down.
AAATTTGAATCACATAGAAAGCTATTTAAAAAAAAAAAAAAATCTCATCTGAGATATTCACTCAGCCTTTCCCTCACCAAAATTTAATTAGCTTACCCGAACTGGAATCATCACTTTAGCTAAGTGACAGCCTGCAATCACAGACTTAGAAATATCACAGCCTCTACAAAAGAAAGCTTCAGTTATCTATGCAAACCTATATAAAGCTGCACACTGTGAAGCTATGTATCAACCTTTCATCCCACTCCCCCTATAAAAGCCAGGTTTTAGCGGTGGGTAGAGCTGTTGAGCAGGTGCTATCTGCTTCCCAGGTAGCACAAGCTGCAAAAACTATTGTTACTAAGGGTCTGATGCTTCTAGCTATCAGTACTTCTGGAAAACATTGCTCTTGTGGGTTAATAATGTGATGCTTCCACACAGCAAGCACACACATACACTGACTACAGCCATTCTGGATAACAGACTTACTTGATGTAACACTGTAAACTCACACCCAGAGAACAGCCTGAGCTTGCAAGCCAGACCCACTTTGGAAAAAACCCCAACTATTTAGCATGTTCTAACTAACTATACTGCTTGCTTTTAGGTTCATGGGATAACTGCTACAGCTGAAGAAAGCTAGTTATCTATAAGCCCTCATCACTTCCCTGGCTGAGCTGAAACCACTTAGAGAGAAGCATGAGTTTAAGTTTCACCTCACTCCTTACCCCCAAAAGAACAATTAGCTGTTTACACCAACTCTCTGCACATCTCTAAAGATGTGATCTTCTCCCCACAAACAGGCTTAGTGTGGATATTATTATGGGCTGAAGTCTGACCTCAGAGTATTGCCCTGCACCCCCAGGAGGACCTGTCTGAAAACAGTACCCTTTTGTACCCAGATCTGTCTCCCCTCCCTTACAGGAGTCAGCCTGGCTTACTGTAGTCAGGATAATGACAGTTTACAGTTGCCACAAGCAGATGCACAAGTCAAAGCCTCAGAGGTAGGACATGTTCGACATGTTCGCAGTGACTCATGTTTAACACTAGTTCTCAAGTTTACAGCAACTACAATCAAGTTGAAGGTTCACTTTGACACTACTTTAACCACACTTCAACTTGAATAGACTGCAGCAGCACAGCCAGGAAGATATGCTAGCACACAAAACCAGCCCATCTAGCATAACTACAAAACCCAAGTCACTTCAATCTCAAAAGACAGTCAGTTAACACATCTAAGACATCTCAGGCCAAAACAATAGTTTATTTTGTTTTCAACAACATCTCAACCATCAAAAAAATAAACTCTAACACAGATGGATGAAAGACTTCTCTACAGTGTAACTAAGTGGGCTCTGACCCCAGGGGTTTGAACTGGAGTGACATTTTATTATTCATCCAATAAGTTAGGAAGCATGAGAATAAAATGCTTTATTTCTGAGCTGGTATGAGGTCATCAATGGACTGGCCTTTTTCAAGGCGTTTTTCCATTTTAATGAGCAGCTTCACACCATCCACCACCATCTGCACCAGCTCCACTTCAGAGAAGCCCAGACGATCAGCATTGGAGACATCAAACACTCCTCCAACAGCAGCTGTGTCCACACCACCTGGAGCAAGAAATTTAGTTAGTACACTGACCACTGCTAGAGCAGGTGAGTATCTTTCTTCCCTCACTAGCTTGAGGTGGGAACACAGCAAGACAGTTCTCTACAAGCTGGCACTGCTGCCTCCTCCTACATGAAGGGAGATAAAGCTGTATGTGACTGCCAACATGAGCCACTGAGCATGCCATTAGGCCAGCTCTTTATTCTTTTAACCCATAAGCAATCTAACCTGTGGTCAGAATTACCACTGTAGCTATTTCCTAGCCAGAAGTTAAATCAGAATTCCCATCCCTGCTTACAACAAGAACAGCTGCCACCAGGTTTACCGTAACTGGTGCTCAGAATACCACATAGAAGGACATACCTAGGTAGCCAGATACAGTAAGGTATAGGCAGAGCACTGTCATCCCCAACTGCTCCAAGATACAATTTTAAGGCTTGGTTCTCTCCATGTGCTTTACGAGATGTCACACCTTTTGGATGGTGTGACAGGCACTGCCAGTGTGAACCAAGACATGGCTCTGGCTGTAGGCAGGCTTTTGCTGGTGTCTTAGGGCAGCCTGACTAGGACATCACTGTATCATCTCTCACCTGTGCCTCGTTTCTGGAGCCGAAGCCTCTTGAGGACTTCTCCAAAACTCTCATGTTTCCCAAGGTTCGGTAGCTTGATGTGCACACCAGCACGGAGCCCCGTTCCAAGGTTGGATGGGCAGGTCAAGATGTAGCCCAAGTGTGGATTCCACATGAACTCATAGTTTTTCGCCTTGAAGAGAGTTTCTATCTATAAATAGAGAGAATGAATGTTTAGAGATTGTTCTCTGCCTGAAGGATGTAGGGTCATCCATTAGTGCTCATTTACAGCTTCAGTTACATAGCAACAGCCACAACAGTTTGAACACCTATTTAAGTCAGTCACTAAGCCCCCTTCATTTCAAAAAAGGGCCACCAAGGGGCCTTTAAGGCCTTAATCTTGCTCCCAGCAGTGAGACAGGCTAAGTTTAAGCTACACTGAGAACTGAAATCACTATCTGTTGGGAAGCTTGATTCAGTACATGTCAAGCTGGCACATCTGTTAGGATTAGGGAAGGGCTGATAAGGCTCAAGTTCATATCAAGACTAGAAGCTGAGAAAAGCATTCAGCCTAGAAACCTCAGTCCAGCTTTGCCCATCCACATTCAAGCACTTTCTCCTCCCTCCCAGGGTCTCTCAATGCTTGATTTATAGAACCATGTGGAAATCCTTTAAGTACAGTTTAAGACACTTGGATAAGGGTGCCACATCAGAGGACACGTTCTAGATTTCATAGCCACAATGCTTTGACAATATAGGTGTTTCAGCCCCCACAGCTCTGGACCTCATCAGGGTGTTCCCAAAGACCCAGGCTATGAAGCACCACCATGCAGGACTCTGGAGGGGGCTTGAAAGAGTTTGCAGTCTCAGCTCTAACCCAACAAACATGTACCATTTGGACCTAGAGTTCAGGCAATATTGATTTACCTGTGTTAGCCCAGTACAGAAGCGGGTAAATACTTCCTTCATGTTGCCACCTTTCTGCATGGAAATAACTCTAAGGTGATCCTCCTCATTGATCCAGACAAGGAAGGTCTTGTTATCATTGTGCCTAGGAGACAAGTCAAACAACTTGTTGTCTGTCTCACCTGACATTTTCAAGATAAGAGTAATAGCACCAAATTACTCATCATTGTAGCTTTTATTTTGAGAGGCTCACTTAGTTGCTTCTTCAAAGAAATTAATTTTACTTCTTTTGTCCATGCACAACCTAACAGAATTAAACTGGTATTTTTTACCCTGCTCTTTTCATGAGGTATCTAGAATTGGCCTGTATCTAAACAGGTCAGAATGAGTAATAACATGACATTAGCCAGCCTAACAGTATCAAACCCTAAAATCCAGTCATCCCCCTAGCTTGCTCATGGTCTGAGTTTACAAATTTTAAGAAATTTCATCTGTTCAGCAGAGTTTGCAGAAGGGTGATCAGTACAGACTTTGAGGCAGCCCTGTACAGTGATGTTCATAATGACACCATGTTGACAATGTATAACAAAGCCTTTTATCAGAATTTTGTCAGATTCTGTTAAACTGCACTTTATACCTTATCAGAGAACTAAGTTGAGTTTTCACTACTAATTTTAGATTGGGGCTCTTCAGAGATGCTATAAAAACCTCTGAACACCAATGGGCCCCTCTTGTCCTAGCTTGCAGCTGGCAGCAAGTACTATTATCAATACTTATCATGCTGATAATTTCTCAGCTTGATTAGGATCAAAAATTAACTAGTACCTGAGGAAAGTTATTTATGCAGACAACACTGAGAATTTACACTTCAAGCCCGTGGATTAGTCATGCTCAGATGACAGCACTATCTAGTGCTGGCAATCTGCAGGTAGATGATGCAATCTTAAAGGTGACCTACAGAAACAAAGCATGCTTCCTCTGGGTTGTACTGAAGCAGCTACAGTAATAAGATTGGAGTATTCCAGCTGATAAAAACCTAGCCCTTGGCTTACAAGGGAGCAAGTTAATTATGCTGCAGAAGCTCCTGAGATGCAGAGTTTTATGTAGGTGACCTACATCTGACAAGCAGAATCCTTCCATTCCACACCTCTGCATCAGTCAACTCATGTCACTGAGTCTCTGGGGGCAGGGGGGGGGATATCTTATCACTAGTACAGGTAAAGCCATACTAGTCCAGCAGAAGCGAGTTTCTGCAAGCAGAAGCGATGAGACTACAAGGGAGCAACTATGCATCCAGTCTGAGCTAAGCCAACACTATGGTTTTGTTACAAGTTACTCTTGCTCCTGAGACAAGAGCTGAATGTAGTAGCACATCTACTCCTTTATAAGTTACCTACTTTCACAAACTGCTTCAATTATTGCCTGATGTTTCACTAACCTGTGCTGGATGGGTGGGCTCTGGTTACAGGCTAGCCAACTGGCTTGCTCCTACCAGCCCAATGTGGTGCATGGTTAACACTTGTCCAAATTCTGCTGGTTTAGATTCAACTTTCCCAGAGGATACCACAGAAGTTTCTCATTAGATTCCATAATGCGAGTTCAGAAGCTGCCATTTTGCCCAACAGAACAAGCCACAGCCAAACTGCAAGATGTTTTTGCAGGGACTTTGTATGACTCCTCCCTTCCGGGCATACTCACCAGATACCCCTGGCATCAGGCCAATCTCGTGCCATCCCAGATGCCAACAGAAGAGGAGAAACTGGCTTGTCAAACAAGAAGTGATCATCAATCAGCTGCTGCTGCTCTGCATCAGTCATGTTCCTCAGAGCATAGTACTTCCCCTTGAGATCACCTTCCAGACTACCCAGAGCTGAAAGAGAGTTACTTTTAGGATGGGACCAAAGATGCTAGACATTCCCAGCACTTTAGAGACCACACACAAACTATGGCAGTGCCTGATCTGCTGGGTTCAGTTCCCCCCTTGCTTTCATCTGCAATGGCAATGCCTTTGTGGCATTAACAGAACTTAAGGCAGTATCAGATGATTTGTCTGCACCTTCCAGGCTTATACAAGTAGCCTTTGTTCCCTTACACGCAGTATAGAATCATTAGTGCTGCTTAACTGTAGAAGTGGAGTGCTTTCTTCCAAGGAGAATCAAGGTCATTAATATAACAAACAGTATTATTCTAGTCAAGGACTGTTACCCTGCCCTTGAGAGGTTTTGGAACAACTACACTCTCAGTCTCCAGAACTGCACCTTGAGTGTATCCTTTCCTCTCACGTATTAGAGTTGGGAGGCAATAGAAAAGAACTGCAGCTGATGAGTTCCACTGAAAACTAGGGCTTACTCCAGTCAATTGCACATTTGGAGCAAGACTACACCTCTAAGCAAGCTGAACATTAATGAAAGTCAATTAAAAGCAGCCACAAAATACTGCAACCATGACTCAAGCCCTGAAGTTGCTACACACCTATTACACTTCAGGTTTGAGCCATGATGAACCAACCTCTTTCCCCCACACACAGAGAAAGAAGCTTTCAAGATCAGTAAAGGTCAACTTAATGCAGTCTAACTTCCCTCTGACAAGTGCTCTTGCTCTCAGCTACAAACTGCAATGCTGAGGCAACTGTAATGTAATGAGCCTTTTTCAGGGAAGGCTCCATATTCAGACCAAGTCTTGAGGGAGGTGGCTTTCGCCAACTGCCTCTATTTTCAAACTGCAAAGAACACCTCTTGTGCAAAGGACATAAGTAGTTTCCCCCATGCACCCAGTTCTCACTTTACCTTCAACAGAGAGCTTTTCAATAGCCCGCCTCTCTCCTCGACTACAATGCGGGGGAAGACAGAATCCACGGATGCTTCTACCAGTTCTGACACGGGAACTGAGCACGTAATTGGGATCCAGGTCATCACCTCCCTACAAGAAAAAAAAAACCAGTGACTACAACCCTGTTGCCAAGATACCTACCCTAAATACATGTAGCTCCCATTTTATACTTGAGATATTGACTACTTGGCCTCTAAGCCAGTGTCTGTCTTCAGGACTATTTTCTTCAACATTAGCTCATGTATCTGTGTAACACAAGCCTTATTTTGAGGCTAAGTCTACAGCTACTAAGTAGTGCTAGAAGACAGAGATACCACCAGACCATCAGTTTTATGTCCATTTCAGACATTTCTGGGCTTCTGTTACCCCTTCAGATCTGCAATCTAGAGATATCAACATGAAGCAAACCCTTGTTGTTTAGGTAGGTGTTTACTCTTGCAAATAAGAATTATTCACTACTGTTATCCAAAGCCTCTTATTTTCAAGATGACCTATGGCTAGCGAATCAACATGGCATTAGGAATTCCTAGAAACTACAGTAACATTTGAAACCCATAAAACGGGCAGAAATCCTTACTCCTAGCCATAACAATCTCTACTCTATAGTATGAGACCACCAGGTGGTATTTAAGATCCAAGATGAGATAGTAAAAAATGTTAAGTTTCATGACAGTCCTTGAGTCCTAGGACAGTGTTGTTTAACTTGACTGCTACAGCCTACAGTTCATGGAAATACATGTTGAACGTGTCTGGCATGACCTACGCTGCAGCAGCACATGAAGCAAGCTCCTGCTGCATGCCAGCTGCCTGGTTCTACCCAGCTACTGACATCCTACAGAAGCAAGCTCTTAAGTCTGATTGCACTGGACACACAGCCTGTGGGTCTGTGCTGGGTGAAAGTGAGGGGACAGAGCCCAAGCCATCAGTCTAGGCAGCTACCAACAACTTTACCCAGTCCTCAGACCACTAGGCATCAGTAATTGATCAAAAGTTTATACCTGCAGGTTATCAGCATTCAGGTCAGTCTTGTGCTCATCAGTTGGTTTGTAGCCACCATGCCTGTCTTCAATAACTGGATCAAAGAGTTCCTTAAACACATCATAGGATTCTTCATCACCAGCTACGCATCCTACTGTCATTATGAAGGGATGCCCTGGAGTGGTAATAAAGTCAGAAGAGCTAAGTTTGGGTGATGTTTGGCTGTACTCCAACACAGCACTAACCAGGCAAGTTCTTTAGTGGTAGGTCTAGTCACTTAGAAATGCATTCTTATATAAAAACATTTGGAGAGACCCTACATTTCACACTTTATCCAGTTAGTAAAATGCAGTGCTATGGAAACCCATAGCTGTTGCCATTAAGCCACACTCATTTGTCAGGCTTGGTTTAGGACAAATTTGCACAGCACATCCAATTTCACTAGCTAATTTAGACCACCAGATAGAACTTTATGCCTAAACAATCATGCTTTGCTCTAAGCAAGCATGCTTTGCTTTTTGTTCTTTCTGCTACAGACAGAGCTGCATTTTTGTAGTCTGCTCATAAATACCACCTCCACAAGATTAGTTTTAAGTCACCATATTCAAAAGCACCAGTTACTTCAGCTGGCTCACACAAAATACTCTCAACGCATTTTACCAGGATTATCAACCCCAGTCTGAATGACATCATCCAGGGTGAAGCCACTGGGCGTGACTCTGTCTCTCAGTTTCTTGTATAAATCCAGGGTTAGAACTTTGGCCATGTGGTTGTTGTGGGTGCTCAGGTCCGGGTACTCCTCATCAGGAGGCAGTCTCTGATTATTTAGTTGGGCCATTTTGATATTGCTAGAGTAAAAATAAATACTGTAATGTTAACATGTAAACACATCTGCTCCCCCTTTTTTCATAGAAGTGCTAGAGAACATCAGGTAACCAGTTTGGAGTATAAATAGACCAGAACAGCCAGGTAAGCCGACATTTTTTTTTGTCCCCCCCCCCCAGTTGTGTTATAATTAGAATGCATTTGGTTTGGGGGTGGGTTTTTTTTCCCCCTCCAGATTGAAAGTATTTAGCAGAGCAGTTACATAATTGAAGTGTCTGGGAATTGATATGTCAGATCACAGCAAGGAACGTGGCTTGATAGAACAAGGCCTCCTTTAACACAGCCATGCGTTTAGAGCCATCTCTCAATGCTTTATGAGATTTGCCTCTCAGCAGCTCAAGAGCTTTGGGTGCTGTTGTCAAGAAGCACTTCCAGTAAGGAGGGAGAACAGATCATTATGCAGATCTAACGGTCCCCAGCTGTTACCTGGGTTGTCAACCCCAGTCTGGATGACATCATCCAGCGTAAATCCACTGGAAGTCTGTTTATCCCTCAATTTCTTGTACAGGTCCAGGGTCAGCACCTTGGCCATGTGATTGTTGTGAACGCTCAGGTCAGGGAACTCATCATCAGCAGAGTACTTCATCTTCAGGAGGTTGTGGCTGTTTGAGAAGGGCATGTCTGACCCTACCGCAGTCACTAGGGGAGAAAGAGGGGAAGCCTATCACTGGGGGCTTGGCAGGCCTCCGAACCGCCCGAGGCGGGCAGCCAGGCACCCCGGCAAGGTCACCTTGGCCGTTGCTCCACCCGTGCCTTTTACACCTTTGCTGCCGCACCACCTTCCACGAAGAGCCAGGCAGGAGGAAAGAAAAAGTTCTTCACCTCCACCAGCCTTGCCCCGTCCTTAAACGTCCCAGCCGCAGGGGCAGGGCTCTCCCCCGCTCCGCCGGGGCACCGCCCAGGTGAAGGGATCCACCCAAGGTCGCGCAGCGCGGCCGTGGCAGCGCCGGGCGGTCCCCGCCGGCGGCTGGGGGGGGGGGGGAGCGGCCGGGCCGCCGCGGGGGGGCTCTGCCCCACCGGGACCCCGGGTCGGGCGGCAGGTGAGCTGGGCAGCAGCGCGATGCCCTCGGCGGGCGATCGCGCCTCCTCCCGACGCCGCCGGGCTGGCGGGGCGAGGACACTGGACCCGCCGCGCCCCGGCCCGACGGAGGGATCGCGCCCGGCGCCCTCCGCGCCCGCGGAGCCCCGGCTGCTCCCCCCCACCCCCGACTTGGGAGCGGAGGAGTGGGAAGCATCCAGCAAGCCATTATACAACAGACGGCTCCCTCGGGGGACCTGGCTGGGGCGAGCATATGTAACTACCCTGCTAAATACCGGGTTAATCTGGTTTTAGAGCGGGGCCCGCTCCAGCCGGGGGCAAGCCCGGTAAGCACCTGCGCCGCGCCCCGCTGGAGCTCCGCGCCACGTCCCCCGCCCCGGCTGCTGCGCGCCGGGCGCCCCTGTCCTGCGCTGCCCCCCGCCGCGCCCGCAGCCCCGCTCCCCCTCCTCAGCCGGACCGGCTCCACCCCACACAGCGCAAAAAAAAATATGAATAAAATAATGTTATTTTAAAGCTGCAGGACGACTCGGCTGCCCCGGGACTTACCGAGGGCTCCGCAGCCAAAGCAAGGACCTGCCCGCCCGCTCAGCGTCCCGCTGCTGCCCCAGTCGGAGTGGAGCCCCAGCAGCCGCCCCGCGCCTCTTTTATATAGAGCGCGACTCGCCGTCCCATTGGCCGCTATTTATAGCCCATTCATTCCATTGGGCCAGGCGCGGGAGGGCGGGGCGAGAGCCCTGTCGCTGGCCGGGCCCAGGCTTGCCGCCATTTCGCTTGGCCTCGGGGGGCAGGGGGGTGGGGGGCGCATGGCGGGACTTCGCCGGGGCTGCCCCCCGCAGGGGAGAGGCAACGGCGGCCTTGGTGACTTCATTAAACACGTACACGAGTGCGGAATCCGTCTCCGCGTTCCATCGGCCAAGGGTTGTCCGCAGGCGGCGGTGCGGTTGCACGCCAACGCAGGCACATGGCCTGTCGCCGTTGAGGCTTCACACCTCGGTTGAGGATTCAGTAACGCATGTAATAATCCATCATCCTAAAAATAAGGGCTTTGTAGTGTCAGGACCGGCACGCCCTGAGTCGCATGAGTGATTAACTGCCCCTGAGTGGGCTTGGCAGAAGCCACCAACATGGCTGCAGCTCTGGCGCTCAGCCCCCCGTGCCCCAGAGAGGCGGCCTGGTTCTGCAGGGGAAGGGCCTGCAGTCCGCCCTGCGCCTCGCCTCCAGCACCTGCGAAGCTGTGGGCTTATTTTACAGTTTAATCTGAAAGGAAGTAGGGTGGTTGTGTGAAGCACAGCGAGTCTCCTGCTCTTGTCATGTGCCAAAAAAAAAAAGTCTTAAGCTTTATTGGAGAGTGGCTGAGTTCCCTCTGAAGGCAGATGCAGGAAGGCTGGGATTTGACCCATGTAAAGCTCACCTGAAATTCATGAAAATAGTGACTTCTACTGGTCTCTTTGTAGGAATGAGCAGGGTTTGTCCCAAAGCTAAGATACAGCTGAGAATCCCGTCGTTTGCAGAAATAAATATACTAACAACGTGAATGACTATCTTGATCTTAATTTCACCTTTACATAATAGTTTCTTTATCTTTCTCTGACGTGTATTTCTCACAACAGAACCCACATTTATCCTCCTGTCTAAACAGAGAGTGTACTTATCCACGTGAGCATGGATCTGAGTCGCAGAGTTCCTTTCTTTGACACGAGTTGTGAATGTCAGGAGACATCAGCTGAAGCTCTTTCCCCACGACAGTTCTTTCAGAACCACAACCAGTACCCTCACCCTGACAACGAGAAGCGTGCGCACTTTACAGAACTGCTTAGGATTTAAAAAAATATATATACATATAGTGGAAATCATTACAAAATATAAAGCATAGACAGCTTCAAATAAAAATGCGTTGTGTTTGGCTACCATCCAGATTTCGGAGTTACTCCAGGTCTGATAGACTGAGATGCTGAGTATACAGATCTCCAGCAGAAGCCAAAGGGCTCGGCATCTGTGCAAGTCTGGTCTCTTATCTCCCGGATCAAAGAACAAATCCTCTCTCTAGGTCTCCTCTGCCTTTTTAACCTCACAGAATCTTCCCCAACGTTTTACTAGTTTCACACAATGTTCATGCTTCAGAATAGTGTAAATTGCAAAAAATGCCATCGCTAAGCAAATATTAAATGAATGTAAGTGTAAAAACATACCCAGAGTCTTCAAAATAAATGTAGTACTGCTGCGTGACCTCAGTTGCAAACATAGTTCTGATTGTGGATTTTGTTGATGTAAAACACTCAGTTTTATTTTTAATTCAGAACAACAGACGTAAAACTAAGCATTTTCTTACTTTACACCATATTTTTGTGGCATTTTTCTTCACAAAAAAAAGCATATCAGAGTAGGTAGTGAAGGCTACTTTTGTTTTATTTTATTCCATAATCTGTTGCCGCATAAACAGAGAAGCAATCAACTGTTCTGTACTATAATTGCTCCATAGATTCATGGAGCCAAGGTCACCTCAAGAACCAAAATCCAAGGATCCACTTCTGTTCATTGGATATGCTCTTTCCCTCCCAGTCTTGCAGAACAGGGAATACCAGTCATTATTATAAGCTGGTAGTAGTCTCAATGTGCCATTCATTACAGCACTTCCGACACAGACACCTCTTCTTCACAAAACTTCTCTCTGAAAAGACATGGAAAGAGTGTCATGAGTACAAAACAACCAAAATATATCCAATTTATGTGTTTAATAAATAGTGCACCCTCTACCCCCTTTTACTCACCACTATTTGACAAATTTCTAGCATGCAGTAAGTCAAAAGTGGCTATTACCTCACTGGGTTTTATTCAGACAGCATTTTAAGATTTGCTGAAAGCTGTGTATAAGTTGGATCCTACCTTTGTTACAGCATCCCATCCCAGCTTCCCTAGTGACTTAATTATAGATGCTGTGCCTTGTGTCAACAGCCTCTGATCAACTGTTTTATCTAGCTCATCTGCTGAGAGAATACTTTCTTTGGATAAGCCTGTATGGCCTGTTAGACTGTGATAAAGGCACCAATACTTACCTTCCGTGCTGGGATGACATCTTGGTGCATACTGACTTACATGCTACGTTGCCGTTCTGCAGCTCAGGATGGAAAGGTGGGTGATTACTCCAGAGATCTCTGCACTGAGCTTTAACAATGAAGAATTAAGGGAAGTTAATCATGGGCCATGCAGCTAACTTCCTAAGAGGCTTAATTATAAATGTTGTGCAGTGTACAACTGCAAGAGGAGATGGGTGTTAGCTAGTGAATGTGTCTTCTGAAATTACTCGTGTGAACATAAGATGAACCTGAAGAATTAGGGGATAAACATCTTGAAAATCTAGAAGAATATTCCAAATTAGGAAATAGCAAGAGAAAGTGGCTTGCCACGAACAACTGAATTGTTTCCAATTCCTAATTGACAACTAAACAGCACTTGAAAATTAAACATAACACTCATGTATCAGCAGATTAAAGAAATTGGTTATAGCTGCATCTGCTTAACTTCTCAAATGAAACTTCTCTTCCCATTTACATTTATTGCTTAAAATATATTTTCCTGGTTATTATCTTTGGTGTATTTTTTTCAAACTGCTTAGGCAGTCTGTTGAAAATTACTGATCATTTCCAGTGAGTTGAGTGCCTGTGGAAACTAGGAGTTGCTGAGTGTCTCGATCTTGCATACGGTTGGGCCCACAGTGATCAGAACAGCAGTTCATCATGGGAAAGAAAGGGCATAAGAACATAAACAATGACAAATATAACCAATGACACTAAAAATGACAGAAAAAAACCCAAGGTAGATGCAAATATAAAGGCACAGTAGAGCCATGATTGCCAGTCAGAAAAACAGCTGAGTAGGAGTTCGCAGTTTAAGAAACCTCTGAAACTGCATACATTATGTTTAGATTAGATGGAGAAGAGTTTCATAACTAAATAACAAAGACTACCGCAATTATGATATGGGCAGGTCAATAGCACAACAAAAAATATGTTCTCACTTAAGGTAATGGGCAAAAAATTCCCTAATACTTGATGGAATCACATTCATTAAAAAAAAATCTCAAACTGTCATCTAAACAGCACTCCATTATTGTGTTATTGATTGTGGAAGGATGACTTTTTCTCCACTATTGTGCATTACAGGTTACTGGTGAACGCAGCACTGTACAGAGCGTTATCTGATTTAGCCAGAACGTTACCTGCACGTCCAGGGTGATTCACATGCTCTCTGCTATGCCCATACCCCTCCCATGCCAGGTGGCCTGGGCTTGTTGCAAACAGAAGATGAGGCGATACTCTCCTCCTTTGCTCCTCCTTGCCTCCTGACTACATCCCCCGTACCACTGGGGCACGCAGGGCTCTCCACATCACTTCAATCCTAAACACGAGACAGAAGTAGGAGTTAGTACCGTGCTATTTGGGGTTTAGATAACGATTCCGCTGCTTCTGAGCCCACATTGTGGTTTCTCCTACAGCCTTACGAAACCCATATGAAGAGCTTGGTTGGCCTTGAGCTGCCTTTCCCCCGAGGAGGCTGCCCTGGGGGGAGGGCAGGCAGAGATTTCTGGAAACCGCCTGCCTGGGTGCCGGAGACGAGGCCTGGGTTCACTGATGGCAAAGGCAGAGACATTCCCTGGGGAAGGGGCTTCACCCTTGCTGCCGGTGACCCTCAAGTCTCCCCAAACACACATTTGATGGGAGACACACGAGTTCCCCTTGGGTTCATTGGCAACCCTCAGGGCCCGTCACAGCAACCCGCTGCCCCCTGCGACCCCTCAAGTTTCACCCAGAGGCACGGTGAACGGCAGCTGCCCCTCTGTGCCCTCACGGCCCCACAGCCGGCTGGGACCGCCACCCCTCGCCCAGGCGGGACCACCCCGGCCGGCTCGGCGAGGGCTTCCCGGGGGGCTGCCGGCGGTGACCGTCCCCCTCCTCAGGAACTCAGCAAGGAGCGCTGAGAGGACCGCAGGCTGGGTCGGGGCAGCGGCGGGCTGCGGGGCGGAAGGCTGAGGGGCCGGGCGCCTTGACCGGGCTGCGGGCGGTGGGAGCCGAGGGACCGGGCGGCGGGAGCTGGGGCTGCCCGCGCCGGGCACGGGCGGCGGCGAGTCCCCGGCTACCGGCAGGGCTGGCGGGGGCGGAGGCGGCGGGGAGGCGGGAGCGTCAGCAGCCTGCGACCGGGGCGGAAGGAGGCGCTGGGCGGGCACCGCGTGTGAGGAGAGCCGGGCCGGGCCTGCTGGCGGGGCTCAGCCCCGGAAGGTAACGGCTCTGGGGACGGGGCGAGCTGGTGGCTGCTGGGGGGACGCGAGGCCCTGAGGAGCGGCGGGGGCCCTGGGGCGAGGGCGCTGCCGCTCCGTGCGGAGCCGCCGCCCGGGCCCGTCACGGGTTAATGCTGCTCTCTCGCAGGCTGATCCCTCCCCTGACCTCGCCGGCAGGCTCTCTCTCCCCTTCCCTGCCTGGTCTGTGCTTTTAACCCCCACCCCAGCAAATACCGAATTAAATCAATCAACCCCGGACACGGCCGCGGGGCAGCCGTTAGGTTCCCGGGTCCGCTGCGACGGGCTCTCGCGCTCCCAAGGGCGCGGAACGGCGCTACCCCCCTGCCGGCACGGGAGCCGGGCTGCCGCTGAGGGGGCGCGGGGAGAAACGGCCCCCGGGAGGGCGGGAGGCCCTGCGACCGGGGACAGCCTTTCTGCAGCGGGGGGCCGGGTAGCGGATTCACCGGCCTTCCTGTTACCGGGATGGGGGGCTGCGCTGCCCGGGAGGTGAGACGGTTACGCCTGCCGCCGCCGCCTCCTCCTCCTCCTCCTTCGCAGGTTCCCCCTGCTGCCGTGTCAAACAGCCAGGCATCTCGGAGAGGGAAGGGGCAGCCTGGAGGTCTGTGTGGAAACCAGTCAGGAGAGGGAGAGGTGGATCTGGGTTTGGTTGAAGGGAACACGGAATCACTTTAGGGGTTTAACTTGTGAGGCTGCAAGGGATCGCCTGGGTCATTGAGTTTGGGTCGCTGCAGTCAAGGGAAATGTAAAGTTGAGGCAAGCCCATTGAAAAGTCCTAACCCCTTGCCACAAGCCACTGCCTCACCTTCCCTTCTACTGCCACTCCACAGCACCACGTGGCAAAAGTAATACTGTACCAAGACATCTGCGTGCTACCCAGAGCGTAAAGGAGACAGAGGTAACACCAATGCAGGAGGCCCCGCGTTGGTAGGGAATGGAAAATTATTGAAAATGAATGAAGACGAGTGCTTGTAGATCGCCGTGCTCCTTGTTATAGCAGGAGACAAAGAAACTACCAAAACCACTCACAGACCCCAAATTTAGTGGCAGGTGAGAGCTGAGCGCAAGAGATCTGTCACTTGGGATGTCAGCATACACTGTTGTGACAATTAGCTGTGCAAAGTGGAGCGGCTCAAAGGAAGGCAAAGAAACTGGAAGCCAGTTTGTGTAATCAAAGGGAGAGTAATTCTCTCCATGTCCCTCCAGACATGCTGCAGGAATGTTGCTTTTGCACATGGGTGTAACTACAGTCTAAATAATGTGAAAGAAGTGGATTACAGTTGAGCTCCTTTCAAATGGTACTGTTCTAAGAGCTGAAAACTACATCGCATTAATAGTATCTAGAGTGAGAACTACAGGTGTCATTTATGAAAGATTAAGACATTAATATAATCAGAAGGTGCAAGCTATAAAACACAGTTAAGCATTTGTACTATCTCACAAAGTCCAGTATGTATATGTTTCTGAACTCATGGGATGCCCTTCTTACTGTTTCACCATATGTCCAGACAGGCCTATTCTGCTTTGGCATCTGAATACCTTATGCAATAAGCATGTCATAAGTTATGGAAGTTTTGGCGACAAGCACATCTGTCTATCAGTCTCAGTGACTGCAGCGGAAAAATTCTAAATCTAGCTGCTTAACAGCAAATTGAACTACAAAAAGTTCTGGTCAACAAAAAAAGACTAGAATTTGAGAACTAAAAGTTTTTAATGAAAACGATGAAGAAGGACCAAGCTATTACACACTCAGTACAAAAGCACTGAAATCAAGTCATTGTTCTGAAACTGAAAGTAACGCTGCTTTTAATTCTGTAGTGGAAGAAGTACCAGAAATCTGACTTTCAAAGCCTTCTCTCATAGGCTTTCATTTCTAGTTTTGGCACTACCGTTACTTCCTTCCATGAACTGATCAACCTGCAGCTTAGATAGTTAGCTGCCGTATCTGAAATGCAATGCCAGGTTTCATTGTAAGCTGCCTTCTCATTTCTAGATTGTCTTCTCAAAGGCAACAAAATTTAATTGTAGTTCTCCAAACAGCTCTGAGATGATGGGGCTGAAGTGATACAACTGTTCGCATTAGTTTGCAAATGGTTGTTTACATTTAGTTGCAGCACAGATCACTTTCCGGACAATTACTTTGCACCTCCAGTGGCATGTTAAAGGCCACAATATTGTTCTTTTCCTTTTAGTTAGTCATATTTATGCATAAATTAATGCAGATACTACCTTTATCCTATCTCTAAACCTTAATTTGGAAGACTTTCAAGTAAACTTTTGTTAGTGGTCCTAATAACTAGTGATTGATATCCAGGCAAGTGACAGTTGTTTTATGTTGTAAGTCACCAAGGTATAAGCCAGCAGATGGAAATAAAAGTTACTACTTAACAACAATACTCTGAGAGCTTCTGAACTGGAATTGAACAGAGTGCTGAAATTGATACTACCTTGCAAGTTTCTCAGTAGTATTCTGGAGCAGGCTGAGTAAATTATAATTTATTTCCTAAATTTTCTTTAAAATGTACCATAAAATGGGAAAAATACAGGTTATATTAAAATCTGTGGGATCTTTCCATTGATTTTAATTGGATCAGCAGTGCAGTGGCAGGGAGGTCCCTGAACTTCATGGAGTTCTCTTGCTATCATCTTATTTGCACAGTATAGTTTTGTTCTGTATTGGGGAAAATAGAATTACTTGGGTTTATGTCTGTAGTTTCAGCAACATTGTGATCCTGCAAAACTCTCTTGGCATATTTGTTCTCTTCTAGGTGACAACCACCAGCCAACTACAAGACTGTCACGATGAGTTTTGTTGAATATGGAGATACGATAAAGGATGGCGACACAGCCATTGTGTTCTTAGGCCACGAATCCATGTTTCCTGTGAAAGTCCAGCATGGCACTGTAACTCAGACTAAGTATGGGGTCATCAGGCATTCCACAGACCTCATAGGCAAGAAGTATGGCTCCAAAGTGACGTGCAGTAAAGGAGGGTGGGTGTTCATTCTTCATCCAACTCCAGAACTATGGACTATGAATCTTCCGCACAGAACACAGATTCTGTATTCCACTGACATCTCTATAATCACCATGATGTTAGAACTGAAGCCAGGCTCCATAGTATGTGAATCAGGTAATAATTAATATGTTGAAATCCTTTATTAAGAACTAACACTTTAATGAAAAAACAGGCTTATCTTTACATTTTGCAAAAGGTCTCTTTTTTTTCCATTGTGATATAATTTTCCCAGTCTACACATTGAGTAATTCTATTTCATGTGCACATGTTATCAGCTGCTGTTTCTTCAACAAGTGATGTTACCTCAGTATGCTGGCCTTACGTACGGGTATACCTTTCAGTATGTGTTTGATTAGAATAAATATATAAGCATTTTTCTTTCCCTTTTCTAAAACTGTTGTTAAGTACTTAAAAAATATTTTTAAATACATGGTTTGAATCAAAATTCAGGCTTTGAATTTGCAGTTTCAGAGAACAGAGTTGAGATCACCCAATGAAAGAGACTGTGATGATAGGATGTTGAGCTAATAAGGGAAATAAATTGGCAGTATTTATATAATGTGATACCATATAAGTACATGTATTGCATCTTTCTCTTCCAAAGTCTGATCCACTTGTAGCACTGCAACTGCATGCAAAATCACTGTAGCCATATAATACGATGGATGATGTGTTCATCACAGGGCTGTGTTTTGTTTCTAAACTTGGTTTAATTTATTATGGCTTCCATGATTTTGCTTAATTTGCAAGTGAGGAAATTTTATATTAATAGATATTTTCCTGGTTAAATACAGTTTATAGTAATGCCTTCATGACTTTATTACTACAGGCAGTATGAGGCTTGCTTGATTTGAGTGCATCTCTGTAGTTTGGAAAAATATGAACTGAAGTAGTTTGTCCTTGTTTTTTTCTGGTTGTTTCCTTTGAGTCTTTTTATGAAGCAGTTTCATACACTTCCCTCTCAAGCATAGATACAGCAAAGGATCAGCATGACAGGATTGTGCTGCACTGCATTTTCTTGCATTAAACATTTTCTGTTCCCACCCAAGCGTAATTTTGGACAGCTTTTCAAGCGTAATGACCACTTTCCAACACAACTGAAACACCACTTATCTCTGCATCCAGTTGCACCCATTAAGAAGGAGGTGGTATATGGAGCTGGTTGCTGTATAGCAGCACTTGAAACAGGCAAAGCCATATGCAGAAACCTCTGGTACTGCTAAAATGGTTGGGTCCTAGGAGTTTATAAGTTGGTTTGTAGGACAATCAGGCATTTTTAGGGTTGTCATGGGAAGTAGCAGTATTGATCATTGGGCAGCTCTTCACATCTTCCCCTCCCTGCTATGTTTAGACAGAATGGGAAAAATAAACACAGCTAATATTCAGGGTGAGGGAGGTTTGAATTGCTCCATGTTCTGTCTCACTTGGAGTAGTCGAATGTTAAAGTACAGAGCTGCACATATGTTTTCAGTAATGTCAAAGGTACCTAGAGAAGCTGAAAATGTTTGAAAGTTCATTTATCTAAACAGCTAAGAAATGGAAACACTTGATGAGATAACCTATTCAGATTCCCAAAAATGTTGTGAGTCAAAAGTCATAGCCACAAACAATCCTTTTTGCTAATGGGAAACTGTCCCCAGGTTTATTACAACGCCTATGCTGTCAAAGTATTATAACTTAAGCTTTCAGGGAAAAGTGAACAGTTTTACTACTATAGTTTTGCTTGTATTGCTTGAAAGATTCACTGTTCACGAAGAAAGAAGGAAAGGGTATTGCATCAAATTCATCTGGTTAACCTTGAAGCAAGAGGTACTGCAAATGTGCCTGCAACTGACCAGAAGTGGTGATTTGAATTAAAAATTTTACAGATATTGACAACTGGAGCCTCCAGTGTGATGATGTAACCTACTTTGGTGCCGTTCTAAATTAGAATGTATTCAGTGATCCAAAATCATTAGTTCTAGATTAACCTTGTGTGGCCCAGACGGAACCAGCCCAATGGCGATTAATAGAAACAAGACAGGAAATCTGGTCTAGTAATGACATTTGAGTCTGCTTCCTGCTGGTGCTGGTTTTAGATGTATTTTGAGTGTTAATTAGCATGGAGGTCTGTCTTTTTTATTATTTGAAATCAAACTGATACACATAGTTGCTGTACGGACTGGCAAAGTAGGCACTGTAAACAGACCAGGCTCTCTTCCTCTTGTCTTACTAATTAGACTGTGGAAGAGTACCCTGCATTTACCCAGTGTAAGCAAGCAGAATGTATGAAGAAAGGGTCGATAAAGTGAGATGAAATACCCTCTGTGTCATGTTGTAATGCTGTGAATATGAGTGTAAATGATCTTTTGTGTGTGATTAGAAAAATTCAGTAGAATAACCAGAAGGCTTAATTTTCTATCACTTGAATGATGCAGTTTAAATTGATTAGTCATGATTTGTCATAAATGATACAAACATATTAATGCAGTTTTTACTATTTTTAATCATCTTTAATAAATACATAAAGAGCAAGCTTGTCAGCAGTGCATGCATAATTAAAATGATCCAAGCATACTCTATTGAGGCTATAAGGGAACTCGGCATCTGCCTGATGTTTCATTATGGAGGTGTAGGAATATGATCCTTTTTCTTCTGCTAATTTCTAATTTATAAAGGTATGTTGAGATTTAAAAACTGTTAGCACCGTTGCTGGACCTAAGATCTCTTGAAAGCATTGTCCCTGATCTGAGGAATTCCCCACTCTGATAGTCTTTAACAGCTGAGTCTTTCCAGAATTAAAGGATACTTCAGATAGCTGCTAAAATACCTTCTGTGGGTGGCCTGGTAGTGTGAAACTTTAATTTGTCAGGTAACTCTGATCCCATTTGTGTTCATTGCATGTGCAGCCACTGTCTAGATGAAGGCATGAGCTGAATCTTTTTTTTTTGTGTGGCTACACTTTCCAACACTAATCTTGATGTCAGCTTCCCAGGCAAGGCTATTTTCAGTCCAGTGATTACAGCTGCCTGTAGTAAAACAACTCCATTTGACAACAAATATTGAGGTTTTTACATTTATTTTTATACTACATCTGAACCAATATGAAACCTTCCAAATATTTTTTCCAATCAAAAGTGTGTGGAACCCTTTGTTTTTAATTCCCAGTCCCCACATATCGAGGCTGTTTTACTGTCCTCTCTCCCTGGTGAGACCTGAACAAGTGTCTGTCCTAACCCTCTAAATTGCTCAGGGAATGCAGTACAGCACTGTGAAACCTCGTTTAATCTGATAAATCTCAGAAATATTTTGGCTTCGATGGAGCATTGTACTTAGACAAAATGTAATTTAGTCAAAAGTATTCTAACCACCATCCCAGTGATCCTTCAGCAACCAACAAAATCAGACTCACATGAGCAAAAATGTTAATTGGATTTTTCATTTCCCTTCAGCTAAATCCCAAATTAAAAATTGCTAAACCCTGTTCATTGCCACACAGCAATGGGTTTCTGAGCCCACAGACTGGATTTCTGAAGGCTGAGAACAGTATTCTGGGTTCTTATGGTTTCTCTGTGGAGGAGTAATGAGAGCTGCTGGCTGGCCTTACACTAGAGCTTCTCAAAAATAATTATGAAATTTTCAAACTTACAGCCTGGCTATAGATTTTGTTAAGAGTACACTCATAAAAAAATAATGAGGACTTAATGATTAATGGATACTCAATAAATGATTAATAGTTTATTGTGGAGTCCCAGCAAGTCAGCTGTATACTTACGACTCTTCTGAAGCGCTTATAGACTTTTTGACAAATACTGCTCATATCTTTACAGTTTTTGTGGCATAAGTATATGTAAACTGTTTGCAGCTCTATCTTTAGTGTAAAATACAGACCAAAGTTTCTAAGTATTAATTTTATTTTGGAATGTGCTCATACTAATTAAGTCAATGTTTTATAATGTCTCCCTTATCTACCTCTTAGCAGCTGTTTAGGTTAGAGTGTGGGAAGAATTTGAAAACCTGATCCTTGTATAGCACCTTTTGAAGTATAAGAAGGGCCTCATCAGTACAAACATCAGAGAGCATAGTATTCTCTTGACATACCAAACAACTGAACCAAAACTGTGGCCACATGAGGCATCCCTCTAATGTATTCAGACTTGTGGCTGACCTGCAGCTGATGAGGAATGCTGTTCATACCCTAAAGCATTTATTTCCAGACCTTCTGGACTCACTTTCATCTTATCATTTCACTTGACCACCACGCGCATTTCTCATGCAGCTCTGAACTTAACAATATTATGTCCGTTTGCAGAAGAACCCTAAAGAACTCTGACTCTTGAATCTCTAAGGAAAAATTCTTTTCAGTTTTCACATTCCCATTCCTGTTGTAGGCAGTGCCAGCCTTGAAAGCTTCCCTGCTATCCTTCCCCCAACTCCTCAGTCTGCTCAGTGTG
This sequence comes from Buteo buteo, assembly GCF_964188355.1. Classification (NCBI taxonomy): domain Eukaryota; kingdom Metazoa; phylum Chordata; class Aves; order Accipitriformes; family Accipitridae; genus Buteo; species Buteo buteo. Next base: position 11,988,799 of record NC_134176.1, on the reverse strand, counting down.
CAGTGGCCCTCTCTGACTTGCAGGCTGCTGCCTAAAATGTCTATTTCAGCATGGTGTCCACAACAGATAGGCAGGAGAAAGAGCTAATCTTCTGTAAAGGAAGCTTCTTGATTTGCTGTTTCCTCTTTCAGCTGCCAGCTCATCTCCTTGAAACTCTTTCCCTCCCTGTCCTCCTCCCTCTCTTTGTCCCTGCTCTTGCTGTGTCTCACCTCTGCCACCATGATTTGTGCCCTTGACTATCTTAGGGTTAGTTTCCATCAGATGCTTAGTATCTCTTAATATATTTGCTAGGAATTATTAATGATTTGCCTGTTACATAAACTTGTCATGTACAGTGAGCAGTCTTTCTCTGTTCAGTGTTTCTTGACAGATAGTAGCTGTGGAGTTATTAGCTCTGTCTAAAGATTAATTTTCCTTTGGTTTTGAGGCTCCTTCCGTTCTCATGGCTGACTCATGACCTGTCTTACTATTTGCTAGGTCTAAATGGCGTAGCTAGGAGACAAATACAGCAACACTGTCATTGTTTTGTTGTATTTGCTCATTTTAGAATATCTTAGGTAGCCAAATTTTGCAGCAGAAACTTCAGTTCTATTAAAATGTTGTTAGATATTGTATTGACCCTGTATTAAGTAATGTTCCTTATACTTTTTCACTTTTCCTTTTTTCAAGCAATATGAACCTATGTATGCACTTAAGAGCTTCTTCAGCCATGATGAGAAATTTTTAGGGAAGACAAGCCAAGTGATAGCCTGCAATGAGGAAATGTAGTGGAACGCAGAATCAGGTCAGTTATGTTTATAGCATGGGTGGGATTCCAAGAGTTAGACAGATATGCTTTGCAAGAAGAAAACCAGACTAAACAGAAAACTGTAAAAATGCACTCTCTTACTTGGTTATCAGTCAAGTGCTATGCTAGATACTGTGGTAACACTCGTGTTTCTGTTGACAGTGTTCTGATGTGTATCTATACTGTGTTGAAATAGCACACGTTATTTTTGAACAAGTCAGATGTTGTCCACTGCAGCTTTGAAAAGGTGAGAAATGATCTTAATGTGGACGTTGTCTCAAGATGGCTGAAGCGTGTGGAGGCTTCTCTGTGGAAAACCTGTCACTTGAATAAGCAGTGAGTGAGAAGAACAGATCTGTTTGAGGTCAGGAGAATGATCAGGGAGTTCATCTGATCAATACTTACTTGTCTACAAATCAGAAGGAGGTATCAGTAAGTGCTGAGCTAGAGTGTTTCATCTAGGTGTTGACTTCTTAGGATTGAGATCCCTCTAAAACTGCAGTGTTTTCCTTGTCTTGGGAGAGGGCAGAAACACTCCCCTGAGCTTAAATGTATCAAAGAACAGAGTGTGCTTGAGCTCAGGAAGAAGGGAAGGATACTACATCCGTCTGCAGGGCCATTAGCCAACTAACTCGTGGTTTTAACACAGGATCTCAATTAATGACTTTGGACCGAGATGGACCACTTTCTTAGTCTACATGCTGATCCCCTACACAGTGCCTTCTCCTCAGATTTTGAGCTTTGAGTATGGCATATTGGGGACCCTGTGGTGTCTCATTAAATGCCTTCAATGCAGATGTCTGCTTTTTGACTAAGATGCTTAAGATCACAGAGTAGTCAATGTAAAAGAGCATCGTATTTTCCAAAGGCATTAGCAATGACCTAAGTGCTCACCTAAGTGAGCTCTAAAAACAGCAGCTGTGGTGTTAAGAATGTCTTCAGTACAGTTTGAATTATCGTTGTTTTACCTCTCTTCTATAGGCTCCATGATTAATACGCTGTAGTTAAATGGGCATTGTCTTGTGGTAAAGAGCAAATAGTTTCTAAGGCTATTTATAGTGCAAGCTGTCAGAAAGGCAAGCGTCCTGGTATAAAAATTATAAACTGTATTTGTTCTAGAAGTTGTCTTACTTTCCGCTTTCTTGGTCAAACCAAGAACACAGGCATTTCACCACACCTGTATGAGAATGAAAATCTATTGAAGTCCATCCAGTTCTTAACTTGCCTTTTCTGATACAAAATAGTCATTTTTGAGCATTCAGTTTTTTGGTTCATTGCTATACAGGTAATACAGCTGTGATATTTCAGGCTTGGTAGCATTCTAGTTCATGTCTTCAGTAGTACTCCTTGCGTTTTGCTGCTTTCCTGACTGATTCTGTATCATGCTAACGATACCTGCCATTTCCCAAGGAAACCTGAATCTGACTAGAACTTATTCCAAACTGGTGCCTAAGACTCTTTGAGTCATATTTTGCCAAATACTGCTTTTTCCAGTAGTGATCTTGAAATAAGAACAAAGAGAAATTGAAAAGGAATTGAGAAGGTGGTAGGAGGGCTCAAGTGTTGACTGTTGCAGATTTGCAGGGGAGAAGGTGAATGTAAACATTCATCTCCCCTTCTACAACATCAGAGGAACATAAGGTTGAACCCCTGCCTTCTGTAGACAGTGCTGATGGGGCTTTAGGCGTTGTGTTGAGTATGGACTCATGCTGAACTGCCAGACCCTCATATTCTTAATGAATTACATCAAGCGTGCTGAACTATCAGGCACATGAGAGTTGAGGGTCATCATTTCACAGGACTGAGTTCAGAATCTGTCATCTCTTCAAGGATAGATTTTACAATGGTGCACGATTCATAACCATCTTTGTTTCTTGCAGTTTTGAGAGTGTTGTCACGGAGAAGGCAGGCAGCATTAATGATGTTAGTGTGATGGAATTTGATATGTTAAAATGTGATACATATGTATTATTCTCATGTTTGTGGTAGCCAGTTAACAATAAATAATTCCTGGCAACCTTGTTTAACAAAAGCTCAGTCTGTAATACGCCTGCAAGTGGTGACTTCCAACATCCTGGTTTTAGTTCAGGATTTAGCTTGGAGTGTTTGTGAATAAAAAAAAAGAGTACAAGAAAAGAAGCCAAAAATACTTAATGGGTTTTCCTAGGAAGGAAACAAACAGTATCTTCTGTGGTGTTTTTAAGAGCAGATTTAAAAGGAAAGTGATTAAAAATGTAAAAGAATATGAATAAGGAAACTGGATACATGCACAAGCTGCCTCTCCTGCTTACAGCCCAGCTGTTCTGACAGGCCTTCTGTTCACTCCTTTAGATTAGCAGAGAAAGATGCAGAGTGTGCAGCATGACCCATTTGAGAGGTAAAATAATTAAATTCTGTCAGTTTGCAAAAGTTCTCAATTGTGCAATAGTGCCTTCTGGCATGAAATGTAAAGGCAGGATTTCAGTCATTTTAGCATCCTGTGGACAATAGTTCACTGCTCTTGTCATTAAAAAAAAAAACACATGAAGTGCTTTCTTTGCTATGCACATATATCATTGCGTTTTTACAACCCCATGGCTGTTGTGCTACCATTCCTCCTTTTGACCAGGGAAAAGTTTATGTTGACATTTAGAGCCTATAGATGCCATGACCAGATAGTTTTTCATGTGTGCACATGCAAGTGTCTTTTGCCTTTTGTTTGCTTTATTTTAATACTGGCATGAATGCACGGATTTTCCCTTTAAATAAATGTGTGTGTCACAGTTTCTCTTTTCCCTTGGACCTCTCTGAGGCCAGTGCTAAAATCTGTAGGTCCTCTCTCCCTGTCTAATCTGCCCCATTAAAGTTGGGGGGAAGGTGCTAGTCTGCCTGTTGGGGTCAGAGCCCTCTCAGAGGGAAGCAGAGGAGCAGTGCTGATTCCGCAGTGCAGGCGGTTGTTCCGGGGGCAAACATGGGCCCTGAGCTCTGTTTACAGTCTGAATGGCTCCCCTTTCAGAGCTGTCGGATTAAATGCAGTGCCACAAGAATGTTTCTCCCCTTACGTGACTAGAGGGCAAGAACCTTGGATCCGTCAGTAAACTCTGACTTCCTGAACAGTTACGGGAAGTATTGCTCCAATTAAGCAGCTGTACCAGCCCCTGTGTCCCCTAATTAATTTCCTTTCTACTAGTTTCTGAGCTTTCTCCAACACTGCTGTACTTCAGGTTCTGTCCTTTATAAGTTTTTTAAGATTTATGTTAGTTGAAAGAACTTGCTTCAGGCTGAAATTTAGCCTGAACAGTCGTTGAAGATAGCTAGAAATAGATTTTCTTTCTACAGGAGAAATGTGTTCCAAGTACAGAATTATAAATCAGTAAACACAGATAATTTGGGGTTGCTGTGGTGTTTTGAGTTTGGGGGGTTATTCAGTTAAATGCCACTTGAGTGAGTAATTTGCAATTTGAATTGGTATATGGGAGTTTTCTTCAGTGAAAACACTGGTTATTAGTCATTCATCTATTTAATACTCCAATGGATCATTTAAAAAAAGTTTCCTAAATTATCGAACTGAAAGAAGGAAAAAAATCTGTGTCTTAATAGTTAGTCCGTGGTTGTACATCGTAATTGTACTTACATACAATTTCAGGTATGTGATGGATCTCATTAGACTTCGGTAAGATTGTGTAGGCATGTATGTATGTAAGTCACATGTGAAATCAGGTTGTTTGGTCAGTGTGACTGCAAGGAGCCTGGAGGCCTTAGTTTTGGATAATGTCAGTGGGAGCTGAGGATGGCCAGTGTCTCTTAAGAGGCCTGGGCTAAACAGACTCCATATGCTGAAGCCATTTGTTTGCATGGATATCAACAGGACTTTCAAACATGGACCCTTGCCAACATCTCTTCTTTGTTTTAATGAAGTATAAGGTTTTGAAAATACATTAAAATTTGCCTTCATCTCCTTTCACCCTCGAAGAGTCTGGCACTTTGAAAAAACTCTCTGGGTAATTTCCCTGAATTTTTCCTGTTGCATTTACTTCCTCCTGTTGTCTTGTGGCACTTGTTAGAGCTATAACTGACCCTTGACATTACTGTTCTACTCCAGGGAGAGAGGACAGGTCCTGAGTTTGCCAGATTTGTAATTAATGCTTTGAGGACCCTAAAGACTGTTTCCTATGTCTTTTAGTCCCCCTCTCATTGTGAAGGAAGGACTGTTCTCTTTCAGTAGTTTAACCAATGGTTTATGTTCATTTGGGTTTTGGGTAAGTGGACTTTGCGTTTTGGCAGGACTAATGGAGAAGACTTTTGTTCTAATGTTTAGCACTGTCAAAAGGTATTTCATGAGTTGTTTGTCTTTTGTAGGTACGGGCAGCGGATCCCTCTCCCATGCTCTCATCAGGACAGTGGCTCCCACAGGGCACCTGTACACGGTGGAGTTCCACCAACAGAGGGCTGAGAAGGCCAGGGAGGAGTTTCGAGAGCATGGGGTGGAGCATCTGGTCACCGTGACCAACCAGGATGTCTGCAAAAATGGGTTTGGTGTCTCAAACATTGCAGATGCCGTGTTCCTAGATATTCCATCTCCATGGGAAGCCATAGGACATGCAAAGTCAGCATTAAAACCTGAAGGTAACTGCACTTACCTCTTTCTGTTCGGGAAGTACTGTGCATGCACACATCTCTGCCTTTGAGCCATACACTAGATCTGCTCGCTTCCGTTGTGTGATCACTGTTCTCAAATGTCAAAGTCTCTAGGCATTTCTAAGGCTGAAAAACCTTCAAAAGAGGTCTTCAATTTACAGTGGAAGATTTGAAAGGACAAGAACAACTGTTTCCTACAGGCCTGTGCTAGCTACAATTAGCATGGGCAGTTTATAAAAAGCCCTTTGAACCTCTGTCAGGTGCATTTTGCTAGATCTGAGGTGTGTGCGAAGCAGCAGTAACGATAAATGCTGAAAGCAAATTTTTTCGGCAATTCAGTGGAAAGGTGTTTGTATAAAAGGTGTTCAGATGCACTTCACATCAATCATTGCAGATTTGGACCTATTTAACAGAGCACCCCATCCGTAATGTTAAAGAGAACGTGGTTATACTTAAATATGCTTGCCAATTTCTGCCTTAAATCTTTGCTGTTGGAGCTAATGAGAAGTTTGCTGTTGGTTGCAGTGGGAAAGGAACATAAAGGCTGTTATAGCTTATGCCAGTTATTCTGGGATTGTGACAGCAAGTGAGAACTGCTGTTGAAATTTTTGATGGATTTCATCAGTTTATTATAAATCTTTTCCCTATTGAAAAATCAGCTTCAGTGAATAAATCATTCTTTCATCCTGGAATGAGTTTTCCCCTAAGTAGTGTTACACTAATGTAACCATACTATTGTGGATCTGAACTAACTTGCGCCAGATCACTTCCATCTACAAAAGTGACTTTTCTACTCAAGCGAGCATGGAGTGCTGAACAGTGCATGTGCTGGGACATGAGTTTAATAAAACTTGATTATGTGCCAAGGCCCAGTTCTTTGTTAAAATATGTAATCATAGGCCTGACTAAGTGAATTACTAGGTCTTCTTGAAATCACAAGATTTAAACTTGTCTTTAAATGTCACTGAATGTGCATTACCTTGCTGAGTCAGGACTGACCCAGCTGTTAGGCTACCTCAGCTATTACTGAAAATTTTCTAGAAGCTTTCTGATACCAATGTAACACACACTTTCTTTAAAAAGTGAATAGGTAGAGACTTGCTAACACTCTGTACCTGCAAGAGTTACAGCTTAATTTGTAGCTGCTTTCCAGTGTGTCCTGGGAAAAAAATAATTTTCACTGCACTGTACAATGCCTTTCCCATGCTCAAATTATCTAATCTAGTGAGCACAACACTCAGCTGACTTCCCAGCTTAGAAGGCGCTGCATTGCGCAGTCCAATTTGAATTATTTAAGTAGTGTATGTTTAGAATACTAAGCAGAGCTGCTTAAACAGTTCCAAGTTGTGAATTCTTGTCTCACTCCAGCATTTGTAATCCTAGAAAAGGTATTATAGTCCCAAACTGGCCATACCATCTGGCTATACTTTTCTGTGCTATGCTACAAGGTTACATCTGCTTAGGCAATATAAATAATACTTTAAAATCCCACATTTTTGTGTTTGTGAAGTGCCATCATGCACTTTACGTACCAGTCAAAAGGCAAAGTTGCTGTTCCTTGCTGCAGTTTTTGCTGCAAACAGCCACCAGTGTCTGAGATCTGGTATTAGTCTAAGGCTCAACTTTTGGGTTTCATAGTACCTGTCTGAGCCAGGGGGCATTTTTTTTAATTTTGCATATAAACAAAATCTGTTTTTCATATAAAATATAATTGATTGTAGTAGTAATAGGTACAGACTTACACACGTTTCTGTTTTATTCCAAATCATGCAGCTAGTTTTGTTGTGGGGTTTTTGTACTGCTGTAAAATCTAAAATACGATAGAAGGGTATCTGTAACTGCTTCCCTTTCCCTACCGCAGGCAGATAATTTTATAGTGCTCCTTTGTTTTGTTTTCGAATAGTTAAAGCTCTTCTGCGGTAAGAACAGTCTGTGCACATACTGCTGTTGTTCACCGCCATTCCAAGGGTTAGTATAGTGATAAAGCATCACTGGAGAAAAGGAGTTGTTCCACTCTTTTCGCTCCACCCTCTCTCTCTCACAACTGGACAGGGTCACATTTGAACCATTCTTACTGTGGGTTTTATTGTGATGTGCCATGCAAATACTGCAGCTGTACTGCCAGATAGTGACAATTTATTCCCTAAAGTCTTAAGGTACTTTGAATGAAATCAGAGCTAAGGAAGTTCAATGTATAGCATCAGCTAGCCTCCTCTTTAAAACCGCAATAGTCATTATAGAGTGTTCAGCTGAGACAGTGTGTATGAGAGAGTTCTTAACCTTAACAAAACCTTATCATATCAGTGTTTTCTCTCCTACTTAAGCTCAAGATCCTGAATAGTTGCAGCTTCTAGTCAGCTGAGTGTTAATGATGCTCTTTACAGAGTACATTTATTGCTTGCGTTACGCCTTGCAGTATGCTGTAAATACACTACTTACAGTAGCTTGGCCTCCCATTTAAAGCACTGCCAACCTCTGAAAAGCTAAAGGAATAAAATGGCACAGTAGGTTTGTGACGTGAAGGTTCTTGTTCTCTGGTGATGTGCTCTGCCGACGTTCAGGGTTGCATCTTAACTGCATCTTTCTGTGCTGATTTCACCAGTCACACTTTCAGCAGAAATGCTGCTTGTAATATCCCTCGGGCAGTGCTGCACTGCAGAACTTGCTTTCATTTCCAGACCTGCTCTGTTTTTTCTTTGGCAGCATCTGCTGATTAATGCTTTTCTATAGTCATAGCTGCTGTTCCCAGTATCTGACCTTGGTGGTTTTGCAAAGTTGCTGTTAATCCCTTCAGGTTAAACTTTAAAAATTGTGAATGTAACAAAATGAAAAAATTGTGAGGTAACAAAAATATCCTCGATATTCTACAGTTCTTAAATGCTCTGAAACTTTTGACTCACAGTCATCTCACAGCTGAATACTGTAGTGCTTTGAATATAATTCTGCACCCACCTACTCTACTCTTATAAATATTGTCTATTTCTTCCAAGGCTGTGGAAGATGAGGCAGAAACCCATTTGTACAATAGTTTTCATACAGATTTTAAATTTTCAGGTAGGGAGATGGAAAAATACAGCCTTATATTAGGTTGGATTGGCCTCTTTCATTACAAATCGGTCCTTGGTGGTGTTTAAATTAACAGTTTGAGTCACAAAATTATTAAAACCATCCCTCTTTTATTTCCTTTCTTTCTTTTAAAGACTTTAGTCTTAAATGCAGACTTGCCACTCCCTCTTGAGCATCATAAAGCCCCTAAATTATGAGTTTGTCAAATTGGTCAATTGATCCTTGAGATATCACCTGAATCATGGTGCTCTCACGTCTCCCCCCAAAACTCTGCAGGGAAAGTTCCCTCTGCACATCTCTCTGTTTGGGCCTCTGTGTTTCCTGCCATCACAGAAGCCCTTCAGCAGTACTGTGCTTTTTGTAGTAGTAGTAGGTTTTCATTTCCAAAGTCTTATATTTGTTTCATTTGTACACAATGGACTTAAAACAAGTCTTGTTTGCATTTTTTCCCCTTAGCATAGCCATTGATTGTTGTCCTAACCTGCCAGGTTTGGTTATTATAGATGCTGTATAAGAGAATAAATAATATCTCATCCTCCCAGTAGCCTGTGGTGCAGGTAAGGCATTGTCTGGTTTAGCTAGTTTCAGTTTTCATTTGGGCTTGCCTTCCTCCTCCCCTGAGCTTTCAGGGAATACCATGTCCATGTAGAAGGCCTCACTGGCTATTTTTCTTGAGTCCCAGAGGTTATTCATGATCCGGTTTTAAACCACCCAGATACGGCTTTGAGGAGCAGCTGAAATCCCTGGCCACAAGTCTCACCCCTGTGGTATCAGGGTAGGGAGTACGCCAGGCTGAATCACACTGAGAAGAGGGCAGTGGCATCAAGGCTGATGTTGTTTGGGCTCAGACTACCTCAAGAACGCACAGGGAATGTGTTAGGGCAGGAAGTGGAGCCTGACAGTCTAGTATGCTGTTGTCCTCCACCCGTGCAGGTGGTACTCAAGTCAGTATTAACATTTCTCATGTCCCCAGGAGATTGTTTTGAAATAAATGAGTGAAGCAATAAGTGCTTGCTGAAATGTTGGCACCAGCCTTTGCTAGTGTGGTACTTGCTCTGATTCGAAGGAAAATTAACTCAAGGTGAGGTTAAAGATCCACAAACTAACTTTAAATTGAAGCATATCCTGTCAACATTGAGGGGCCATCTGGTCTAGTGCAAAGCTGCCCCACTAGGATCTAGGACTGGGTGCTGACCCACAAAGCTTCGTCTGGTTCCCAAGCACTGGCTGCTTGCTGGGCCAGCCCCAGCTGTTGTATCTCATTGGAGGCCATTAACCTAGCTCTGGTCTGTCAGGGATTGGTAGGTGAGGTGCACGTGATGGGCCTGGCCTGAAGTAAAAGTGATTCTCTCACGTGTCAAAAGTCAAGCAGAAGGATTCCTGCATTGTAATCCATGCTGTGGAATGCCAGCCAAAGCTATTGGCCTTTACACAGTTTATAGGAAGTAGTTTGGGATGAAAGGATCCTCAGAAGAAGTTGTTAAGTTTTCTTCCCCAATTCAGAGCCAGCTGATTTTTTATTTTCCTTGTTGCATGCTTTTGCCAGCCCATAATAGTGAGCAGGAATAAATTTCTTTTGAACGATGCACCTACAAATGTAGAGGTTAAGGTCACATTTGCAGAAAATCACATCAAGCTCTTACTAATGAGCTGGCAAGTGATTTGGAGAAAATTTTCTTTTCTGAATCAAGAAACATCCTTTAATTTCTTCCAACAGCCGAATCCTCTAATTTCACTTGTCAGGGAAGCTACATCAAATCGCCCACGAGCACACTCACTTAAAGGACGTTCTGTCCCCTTTTACGGAGGCAATATTTTTAGTGTCCTACTAGCGCAGAGTAAATGCCATGGTGATGCTGCTCAGTGACTCTCCTGCCTCACCCCTACATAATGATAATGCTTGTGTGATTTTTTTTCTTCCATGAGATCTTTGTAACATAATCTTCCAATTATGACAATGCACTGAAGTCCCAAAACCCAGAGCTGTATTCTTTTACCAGAGATAAAAATGCTGTGTTATATTCTTTACATCACAGAACCATTTCTAAAATTACAGGCCCTTTTCCTTGGAACTTAATGGTGCTGCACTACATATGTTCTTTTTGCATCTTCTGAATAATATTGGGATGATGAAAAAACCTGTCAGAGCACTTGTGACACATACTATAACTACAGAAGTGAGAGCACATAACTTGGACATGTTTTGTGTATTGTAAGCGTGCACTGGAGTTCTTGTCAATTGGGTAGCACTGCCATATTTTCCATACTTGAAACCTAATGCAGTTATTAGCTAAATAGAACTGGTAGAGGTGTTAGTCCTTGCTCAGACAAACCAGAAACAAAATTGCTGGAGTTGCACAGGAACGCACCAGTAACTGCTCTTGAAGGAGGAGCAATTTCCAAGGCACTGACCTCCTGGAAAGATGCAAGGGTGTGTCCCTTGATTACTAATTAGATACTGTCTGTTAAAATGTACAGTGCTATGTGGATGCAAATCTTCTCTTTTATTTCCCCCTTCCCTTAAGCTCTCTTCTGTAATCATTCCAGTCTGAATTGTACTTCAATTTTCATATCCTCTCGACCCTATTGCTGGTTACAATGACTGCCAGGACTGTGTGGGCTTGTTCCAGCCTACAGATTCGGGAGATTTAACCTCTCCATTAAATGTTTCAAACTAACTCAGTCCCTGTAAAATTGAAGGTAGAAAAAAATTTAAGTCTTTCATACAGTCTCATTATTCTCTTCTCCTCAACTGTAGCACTTGTCAGATGCATTATACATGAATAAACACATTTCTAGACAGCTCTTCAGATCAAAAAGCTCACACAGCTTCCCAATGTGAACAGGATTAATCTCAGATAATTACTATATCAATTTATGGTGACACACAGATCTCATTAACCAAATTTAGGAACGGTAGCTTTCCTAAAAGGAGAGCTCTGAAAGAACACAAACTCCGTTTGTACTAAAAAGTTTCCGTTCAGTTGTTTTCGCTGCTCTCTACTCTAGTCCACCCCTTTTTGAGCCACAGGCAGAGCAGTGTGCCCCAGCGAACGGAGAGAGGGAGTACATGTCTTTTCTTCATTCATTAAGGAATCCTTGGCATGGCAAGACAAAGCAATGCATATTCAAGTCCTTTAAGCCCTAAATGCCTCTTGATGTCTAAAGGACAAGAGGGCTCTCAGAGAATCTGAGAATTGTGAATGCTGAAATCTAGATTTATATCTGTTTGGTGATTGTGACAGAAAGGGTGTTGCCTAGCTGGTAATCCGGTGGGGGTACAGGGGGCAGCCCACAATGTAGAGAATTCAGAAGCATCTGGTCTGTTGAAGATCTGCTCCTAGAACAGATGAGTATGTCCTTTTGAGTGCTGGTTTTCTGCTGCTCAGAGTCCAGGGTTTTTGCTGTCTAAACACACCATGGCAATTGAAGCTTTCCCAAATCTTTCTATTTTAGACAGCGTCTCACAGACTGGAGCTGCAATTTCATTTTTGCCTTCCAACCTTCTGCGAACTGTTTGTTTCCAATTGTCTCTTAATATCTGCTTAATGAAACAAGTCCAGCCTGCAAGTCATGTCCGGCCTGCCCTATGGTGTGTCCAGGAAAAAGCAGAAGAGGCCCCTCTCCCACTTGTTAGGATCCATAAAGACAGATGCTTGGTGGTTTTGCTTCTAAGCTGTTTGCAGGTATATTTATTTGGGAGTGATGTATAATAATAATGAGAACAATAGGTGCAAAAGGGAAAAAATTAAATTGGCAGAACTACTGAAACCCACTGGATGCTCCCAGTTATATGGAATACCAGCCGTTACGCTGTTTTCTCACTCTTCATACCTGAGAAGCTTCCAGCAATGCAGTAAGTAAAGTAACATTATTTTTTGCGCTTCCCCTCTGGATATTAGCTATTGCAAGCAAAAGCTTTCTTCCCTACCAAGTGGCTTGAAAGCCTGTTTTCTGTAACCCTATGTCCCCAAGCAGTCCGCTTTGCAAGGAGGCAGTCTGATAAATCATCACCAAGTTTGGTGTTGACATGCTGTGCTCAGCTGACCATCCCGAGGCAAAATGAAGGGTGCTCTGCCTTTAATTGAAGGCTTGACAAGAACCGTAGGCGGCTCTGCAGCTTGTATGGCAACAGCTGTGTGCAGACTTCTTAGTTTTTGACTGTAAATCTAGAGCATGTGAATTTGAAAGCCTAAACATATCTTGAAACCCTTGTAGTCAGAATAAATAAGAACAGACTTACTGTAAATGTAAATATATTTCCCTTTTTTATTGCAATATAAACCACCAAAAACAAAAAGCCTGAATGAAATAGTAGTAAGTCTCTGGTCTCTCTGCACATTCTTGCTTTGCAGACAAAGAGTTATTGTGAATTGACATTTAGCTAAGTTAGACATTTGTTCAGTTCCCTACACAATAAGAATATAACATCTTTCTTTATAACATATGTGCATCATAGTAGCTTTCTAATTATGTAACAGAAATTTCTTCCTCAGCTTTTCTCTTTTACATCTACAAATGTGGTAGAAGTGTGTACTGCTTTGGCCAGAAAAGATTAGCTGTCTGATTCAGAATCATTTTGGTAGCCCTGGCCATCCTGATGAACATAAAAATCTAATTTCATGGGAGCTAGCGGACTGGGTGTGCAATTAAATCAGCATCAACAGAATTGGTTAATAATGACACATACCAGCATTAATTTTGCAGGTGATTATTAGATTTGGTTTTTAATTGTCACTCGAGGGAATTACTTGTCCAGGGTACTTTGTTGTGAAGATGCATGATAAGAACCCCTGGCTGTGGAGACTTTATTTCAGGACTAAAATTAAATCCTACTTAGTATATGGTGGATTAATGGTCATGGAAGGTGTTCTTCCCCAGTCAGTACCCAGCACATCATTGCTGCACAGTAACTAGAGTGCTACAGTGACGTGACACTTTCAGACCTGATGCTTTCTTTTTTTAGACTTTAGAAACAAAAAAGGAAAAAAAAGGGGAGTTTGAGATAAAGCAGGCTTCATGTAGTCCCAGCATAGCCTCTATTTTTAGCAGGATGCTTTGCTTTCACTTGCATGGGTTCTTTAACTACTTAGACAACCGGTGTTGGAAGCCTTGACTGGATGAGCCTGGGAGAGGGCTGGGAAGGAATGTAAATCAGGTCAGCAACCATTTTCATCTAATTGTAATAAGTAAAACAATAGCTGAAGCCACATTGCCCAGCGTTCCTTCCCCTAGCACAAAAGCCTTTCAGGAAGGGCAGTTGCCTTGTGGGACACTCTGTCCTGGGTGAAAGCACATGCCCTGGCTTTATGGCAGACAGTGTCCTTATAATTCTTTGATCTGATTTGGCTGTGGCTTTCCAGAGTAAATCTGAATCATTCTATTCTCAGCTGTTAAGGTCACATTGTAGCACACAGAAAGTTGTAGGGGGCCTATTAATACTCTGTATTTAGAATCAAAAATCTGATCTGTGCAGAGACAAGGAGACAGTGTTAGTTTATCACTTAAAAGTCCTATCCTAGAGTTTTAAAGCATTTGCTGTAAACCTGCCCAATGTGATATCCAGTAAACTTTAATGCTCAGGAGACATGCTAGTCAGCTTGACTAAAAGGGTAAAGCCTTAACAGCACTCCATCTATGGCCTGGAGAGATTACTTTATTCTGTACACACATACCATCATTCTCAAATAAACACAGCCGCTTTTATCAGAGTGTGTGTGCACGCACGCTTATATTCTAATGAAGGCAACTCTGTACAGTGTGTGGAAAATGACTTCTGGCTTTGTGTAGGTGCCAACTCCAGTTCGGTGCCTCAGCCCAGAATAGTGGATAGTGATTCCAAAAGAGTCGCTGCTCTAAAGAGATCAACTTTAACGGTTTTGTTGTGAACAAATGTGGGCAACACTGGATTTGGAAGATGAATGAATTTGCTGTTGCAATTTTTAAAGGGTCTGAAGCATCTTGTGGAGTCATCTGTGTTTGATTTTGTGCTGACGCTTTACACCTGCATAGTAGCCTCATGGAGATTTTCTTGAAAAATGTTTTCACTTTGTATAATAGTAACTCTGTGCATCTGTGAGAATTTGAAAAAAGATAAAAAGTGCTTCATTTTGGTTTTTGCTCTCTTTTCCACTACCTGTCTCGTTTTGCAGGTGGCCGCATCTGCTCTTTCTCCCCTTGCATTGAACAAGTCCAAAGAACCTGCCTAGCGATGGAAGAATTTGGTTTTACAGAGATTAACACCTTGGAAATTCTGCTCCGAGTGTACAATGTAAGGACAATTAGCTTGCAAATCCCTGACCTTGGAGAAGCAGCTGAGGATAATTCTAGGACTGGCTTTGACAGCAGCAACCCATCAAACCAAGGTAGCCCATGCGCTAATCTGCAGCAAGGAACTGTGCAGTTCAAAAGCGGCGTGCCGCTCAGGGAGATGGTTGGTCACACTGGATACCTGACCTTTGCCACCAAGAGCCTGTTTTAGTACATGTTGAGTTTGTGCAGTTCAGAGTGTTTTGTGTGTTTGTGTATGTATTCTGTTTTCATGGTTCTTTTTTGTAGGGCATCCAAATTTTCACTTGTCAGGGAATTCCATATATAGTCACATTTTGTTGGAATATGCCTTGTTTAAATAGCAGACAAGCATTAACCAGAGCAGCATCAAGGGAATGTTGAAACTCTGGAGTGGTGCTCCACTTGCTGTCAGAAAGAAGATGAAGTAATAACAAATAGCCATTCACTGGAATGTGCAGAATAAAGATCCCCCCTGATAAGAAAGCAAAACATACAGTGCACTCATTGCAAATAAGTTGGATTTTTCCTCCTCTTTTCTGAATTACTTTCCCAGGTTTAGGGGTTTTTTTCCTAGCACCACTAGACACTTCTTTTTTTAACTTCTCTAGTGTCTGTGTTGCTCTTAGGAATGTGAAAGTGCCTACTTGCTTCCTTTTAGATAGGAAAGTTGCGAGGTCATAGTTTGCCAGCACAACTGATCATAGAATTAGTGTTTCCTTGGAATAGTGTTCGGCTGCACAGAGGATTATTGGCAGTGCTCGGGAACACAACCTCTCACTCCGTTCCAGGCTGGCATCTGCAAATCATTTAGATTACACAGAGGTCAAAGAAGTGTGCTAATTGTTGGATTTGGTTTAAAATAGTATATTGTTCTCATCAATTTATAGTAGAAATTTGGACCTGGATTCATACTGTAGTCTTCTAATAGATCATCCGCTTTCATAGTTGATGAATCCACTGTGAAAATTCATTGAATGGGTGGTTAATATTATCTGAACACCTCTTTGTAAGTGGTGTGGCTGAGGTTCTGTTTGTTTGGTGGTTTATGTGCATTATGGTGTACTGCCTTCCTGCAGTTGAATGACAGATTGCTTTTGGCAGGATTTCTGTCTCCAAATTGCAACAACAATGCAAACAGTAAAATCCTCAACCAGCTTTATCAATTAAGTTTTCAGACCATTTACTCTTTGGTCTTCCATACAGAGCTGGTGGTTGTGATGAACTATGTGAATGCTGGATTAAATTTTGTATTTACAGATTAAAATAATTATGCAAATTTATAAAGTTCCTGTTTTGTTTTGGTTTTTTTTCATGAATTCAAAAATATTTTTATTCCAGCCACTAGTACTGTCTCTGGAAGCATTTAGCTGTGCCTTGCATTTGGTACCTGAATATATCGATTGCCATGTGAGAAAAATAACCATTCATAAACCACTGCCTGAACGTTTGAACCTGATATCCCTCCCCCATTCTTGACAAAAATAAACAAAGCTAAGCTTTTAACGTGTTATAGCAGAACGCTAATCCATAACGGTTTAAAGAAAGCTCAACCGATCACGACAGCAAAGATAAACTGTTGAGCAGATTAAAGGCAGAAAGCAATTCTGTTGAACTAAATCAGTTATGTAAGTTGGCCTACAACTGTAGCACTTCTCCAAAAATTACGTGAAAGTTCTCTTTCTACTGCTGTTAATGTCCTCCAGAAAGGCATGCAGTAAACTGTTAATACTCTTTGTATGGTTTGGTAGCTGTATTATAGCGACACGCTTGCATGTGTATGCATATGCACGTTTGTGTGCTTAAAACACCAACCATAGAAGTAAGGCTAAGGTACTAACATAAACCAGAAGAAAGGATGGGGAAATACGACATTAAAGCTAAAGGTTGTTCTTAACTTCCTTCAAGGTGATTCTCATTCACTAACAAGTGGGATCCCCAGTCTTCACCAGGGATAATTCCAGCCCTAGACTTGATTCTTTTTTCCTGACAGACTTTATTTTAAAACAGTGTAACATTTAAACAGGATGAAAGAGGAGCAAAGTCACGTTTCTGTCCTACAAATAGCCGTGGAATGGAAATACCAATGTGCCTTCATGGAGCTTGAAACAACGCTGATGCCTTTCTGCCTACAAAGCCCAATTCAAAACCCCTTGAAATAAACCATTGACTTTGCATGGTCCCATATTGATTTGATCCCTGCTGAGGAAGGACAAGCATTGCGTAAGAAGAGAAGGATTTCATTTCTGTCTTTGCAATATTAGAAAGGCTTCTGTGTTTTTGTTGCCAATATCAGCCATGGCCAGCAGCACCACACCGCTTCCTGCTGTTGCTTCGTTGTCAGGGTCACAGAGAGGATCCCACACTGTCCAGCGTGGATGGTAATGTGCTGCCAGAACCCCCCACTGTTTAATTCTGCTTATGATCACCCGCATTTTACATTCTGGCTACATTCCCTGCCAAAAGTGGTAAATCAGAAACATGGGTCTTTACTGCCACACTGGGAGAATCTGCCTGGGCCATGCTTTCAAAGACTCATTTCTCTTTTTAATATGTTTTAGTCTTCTGTCTGGAATGAAACATCTCTTCTTCTTGCCCTGACACAGTTCAGTCTCACGCTGGCAGGCTGCACGTTTTCATTGCTGCCGTGCGCTTGGATCCCTCAGTTGTTGTGGACAAGCACCAGTACACAGCTCCGCCCGACAGCCAGGTTCTGGTTGTCCCTTTGCACTCCATGCCCTACAAGCTAGCGTGGAGAGGAGTCTTAGACACCTTGCAACCTACAGGACAAACAGTAATGACTAAGATGAGGCTTGTGAAACACTTGAGAAGTCTGCTGCTGTTCACTGTTTACCTGTGCTTTAATTAAAGCATTACAGATCTGTATCTCACTGTGGTTGTTCCTGCTTACCTGTTAGCACAACACTGTTTTCTTCTGAAGAAGACGTGATCATAAATCCTGCTTGAGAACCTTAAAGGGATAAAGTAGCAAAAATGCTAGGAACTCACTCCTCTGCTTAATTTCCTGCTCTGTCTTCTCCTTAGGTACTTTGGGATATGTGATGGTGAGGAGATGGTTCTTCCTGGGAAGTGTTCCAGAGATGAGGGTTCTGGTTCACGCTCACTCCCTCGAGAGTACATCTGTGCTCCATTAGTCCTGGCAAACAGGATGATTGCGGACATCATGGTGACCTAGAAAGGACAGGGGCCCAGAGATGCAGCGAGCCTAGATCTACTTGTAAATACTGGCGCTCATCCCAGCAGAATCTGCATCATTTAGGTGGATGAATGCACTGGGCAGCCCACGTGTTCGTGCCTTACCAGGTTCCTTCTGAACAGAAACTGGAGAAAACTGCCCTCCTGGGCTGCAATTCAGTGGTGTTTGGTGCTCCCAGCTCACCTCTGATGCCAGTGGGAGCGGTGCAGGCTCAGAAAAGGAGGGTTGAGAAATGGCTGGGCTCTCGGAGGCCATTGCTGGGCTCCTTCTCGGCTTCTGCTTGCGCAAATATGGGAGGCACAATAAGAGCAAAGTGGGAGAGTCAGCATTGCATAACCATGATGTTACACCAAAGGTACGTGCAGCTGTGACTAGTCAAAAGGAGGAAGGGGGTTGCTCTAGTACCAGAAAGTTCTGTGTGTGTCACCATGAGGGAAAGCATTTACATGCTGCTGGCCTCTCTAGTGCTTCTGAGGAACTATGTTGTTCAGATGCCAAAAGAGAGGAGCCAGATTGTGTTATTTCCTTTCTCCCTACGTGACGGCTTCTGAACTGGAATGAGTCTGCATCAGTATCAACACAGGGAACAAATAAACCTTGAATTAAATAGTCAAATAAAAATAATCCTCCTCAGTGGTATCCAGCCCTTTACCTGCATATCTCACCCAGGAGCTGTGTGTCCTTTGTAGGCTGTTCGGGACATGCTGTTCTCATCTGCCGCAGGGCAACAGCTTTGAACTTGGAGGTTAGCTGGCTGATACGCTGGTAGAAATAAATGCAGAAGCCAGCTGGGAACACTGGCCTGTGGGGCATCTCACTGTACCTCTGTGTTTCTACCTGGCTCCCTAGGTAGGTGGTCCACAACTGGGCTTCCCTTGCTGTGGAGCAGTCTCCCCCCATCTGCCCTCAAACCCAAAGCTAACAGGTACTGCTAGCATGCAACAGCTCTTCCTGGTGCTCCGAGGCGGCTCAGATTGCACAGCCAGGTTTTTGGCAGAGGCAGGCCTTTTCCTCTTCTCTTTACTGGACTGCAAGGCAGGGAGAAGGGCTGGGTTTTGCCACCCCATCAGGACATGCAGCCGCAGAGGCTCTGCAGGTACAGCTGCTGTGAGATGCTGTGGTGAGAAGCTGCCTGACTGCTCCTGAGCCTGGGGACCCTGCAGATTGGAGAGCGGTGTGCTGCCATGGCAGGAGCCCAGCATCATTCAAGCCACTGAAGACCTCAGCCTTCTGTGGGGGCTGAGTGGGTTGATGCTAAATATCGTATTCCTTTATAGTTTTTAAGAGGGCAATTTGCATGAATGGTTCCAGTGGAGCTGTGGAGGAGCTCTCCCCAGGGGTCCAGATAGCTGCAGGAAATGTCAGAGACCAGGACCAAGTGAATTCAGAGCTTCTGCTCCCAGAGGTGCTGGCTGAGCAGTCAAAGCTACGTAAGTAGAGGAAGGAGCTTTTTCCATCTTTTTTTGATAGTGCTGATACTGATTCAGCACGAAGCCCATGTGCATGACTAGGTCTAGCAGTCAGCTAGGAGAACTGTTGCTTTAGCAACCTCCCTTTGTATGAGGCACTGTGCAGGAAGGGGAAGTCTGCAGTGGGATTTTCCTCTCTCTTTTATGTTGCATTGGGGGGGCTGTAGTCCTCCCTCCTTCCTTGAGTCAAAAGTACGTTAGTAGTAGTTACCCTTAACACAGGCGTCTGGGACTCAGCATGGCTGGTCCCCGGGCATGTGGAATGTAAGTTTGTGATGCCAAGATACTCTGAGCCAGAAGTTATTCCGCTGGGGGGGGGTTAGGAAGATGATGAGACTATAGGCTTTCTGGTACTTTTTTACATTGGTTCCCTCATGCCCTTAGAAATTGTCTATAAAGCACTATTTCAGAATAATTAAAAAAAAATAAAATCAAGAGCCTCCTATTCCTAGGAATCAGCTGGATTTGAGGACAAATCTGTTTGGAGGAAGAAGTGGAAGAAGCAGTAGCAAGGTAGAGAACAATTTCTGGGAGAAGGCTCCTCCTCACCTGACCTTCTGCAATGAAGAGGCGTTTCTCCAGAAGGTTCCAGCTGCTCCCCTTAAAAGCTGTGGGATCAGAAATGCTCATTAGTGAGGATATCAGTTTAATCAGGCTGTTTTAACAAGACATGTAGGCTGGGATCTACAACTGATGGACTGGAAAGGAGGGAGGGATAGGAGAAGGTTTTTAAAGCATCTGCATTCAGTTCAACCTGTTGGATTATATGTACGTCATGTCATGCTGTTGTTGCAGAAGTCACAGTATGGTCTAAATTATCTTAGCAAAATATACAATATACTTATATATAATACAGAAAAGAATCACCCACTTCAATACATTACTAGGCAAGAGCATGGGACAAGAAAGATTTGATTACCTGTGTTGAGAAATCAGGTTTAACTAAGACACCAGTTGCAGTTTGTGCGTGTTCTCTTACTGTGTGTTTGTGTTCTCTGTCAGATAAGCTGGAGACATTTAAGAAAATGGATAATACTTGAGTGGAATATATGCCCCACAAGCACACAAAGCCTCACAGATAGGAAGTCGACTTCCAGCTTTTACCACCCAATGCTCCCTGGAGGATCCTTCATTGTCAACGTTTCCTCATTGATCTTAGCAGCACTTTAAAGAGAGAAAATCGCCCTTTTTCAGTGGAGAAAGCAGATATTCACATGGTTACGGCTGATTGCCAGCCTGTGGACACATGTCAGAGCAAGGACGGCAGCACTGGACTCCTTAAGGTTTCTTATATAGACTATAAATGGGACTGTATCCCCCCTCAATGGGTTGCTAGTATTACATCCAGCCCCCATGCATTGCTAGCATTATTGCAACACCACGAGGCCCAGGTGGGCTAAACACTGCACATAGAGCCTGTCCCAAAGAGCCCACCAGCTGAGCAAGCCACAGGCAAACCAGGCATGGTGTGACTGGTGCATGACTGTGCAGTGCATGAGCTAGCCAAGGCTTTCTGCTGACCCCAGGAACAGCGCTGGGTCTTGTGCATTCTCCTCTGGAGCATTTTCTGCCTCCAAGGGAGTACGCAGGGCTCGCTGTTTCCTTTAGACTGAGCAAGCACCTTTGCACCTGCCAGGTCCTTCTGTACCACTTCTGACAGAGGTGTATCGTAAGAGTCAAGGTGCAACTGCCTCCCTAGGAGAGGAAAATGTGATTCTTCTGCATGATAAATCTCTGTGTGAGACATGATTTCTGCTTCATAAGGAAACACTTCCTCGTTTCTCATGCAGTTTGATTTTGATCCTGCAAACATTTACTCAGGGAGGGGAAGGGATTTGGTAAAATGGCTATGGCAAGGAGATGGAAGTACCCGCTGCTGTTGTGAGAGCATGGTGGTACCTCCATGTAAGGGAGCTGCTGGCTGCCTGAAGAAAGAACAGATTTCTCAAAGAAGGTAAAGGGATTTCATGCCCCAGTTCCTACTGACTTTCCTTACTCATTTATTTTAGTGGGATTTCAGCACAGCTCTCTTGATGACCTGGGCCCTGGATGCATAGGCTTCTTTGGGAATTGTACAGCACCATGTTCATTTTAAAGGCTGATGCATAATGGGATTGTGCAAGTAAGTGGGAGGATGGAAAACAGGACCTGACGCCCCAGATCTTCCCTCTGCTAGAAGAAGGGTCACAGCTCCTTCCTAAATAACAGTGCTCTCCTAATGCTAAGCAATAATATCCTCCAGAGCAAAGCTCTCACCTGGCACCATCTCATTGCCCACAAGTTCTTACAGTACCTGGATGCAAATATAGTTAATGTTCACCGTGTCACGACTCATTACCAAATCAGAGCATGCAGCCATATCAATGCTTAGTGATTTTCTGAAACTTTATTTCATTTTACTCGGTAGCCTTTTTCATTAATTAGCTGGATTAATTTTATAGAGATTAAAAATGCAAGTCAATCTCTGAAGCAGAAAAGTGGCATTTTAAAATCTATATTCTATCCCAAGCCTATAAATACATCTGCCTCATAAAAATCAGCTGTTCATGGTTGTTCTTATAGCAGAGGGGATGACTCAAAGAGGCTTATATGCTGCATTGTTTTTATCAGAGCTGAAAAAAACCCAACCAAATTCCCTGTGAATTAGAAGGATCAGTGACTATAGATAGATCCTGTGGTTTTCCCCCACCAGGTAAAACATGGCACTGGTTTCGGATAGTCTGGATCCAATGTGGTCACGTTAGCAGCAAACAGTCACATTTTGTTGCACTTTTACAGAATACCAGACAGTGTTTGATTTCCTCAAGTAAAAATCAACAAAGCAGAAATACCACGTAGGCTGCCAATTGCTCAAAACACCACGTAGCCAGTGGTTTCCTCTCTCCCTGCCCCACTTCATTATAGAGCACCTAAGAGTGGTTGAATTCAATTATACACCCCAAAATAGTATTAAAAGACCATGAGTAAGGCTGCAGAGCCACCCATGCAAAAAGCTAGGGAATCTAATAGAATTAAGGCACTTTCTGAAGCCATTAGTTGCAGGATAAATAAGGCTAAGTAACGAGTTCAGGGATAAGGGACAGAGGGTAGAGGTCCTAGCTGGGTCTCGCAGGAGCATGGAGGTCACGAGTGGCATCCCAGCGTCCGTGCTGGTACTTGTGCAGCTCAACATCGTTATAAATGACCTGGAAAAAGGGCTGAGCACTTAGCCGAGGAAGTCTGCTGATGGCACAAAGTTATTTATGGCAGTAAGGATGGGGACAGGTTGTAAAGAACTATAGACTTTACAGGTGAGTCCTTCTTATGAATGACTGACTGGGCAATAAAGTACAGGTGAAACTCAGTGTAGATAAATGCAAAGGGCTACCAAGGTGAGGGGAAGGAGGGCAACTCTGTCAAGAAGTGTGAGCCGATGGGTGTCGGGTATCAGG
Source organism: Buteo buteo (assembly GCF_964188355.1). NCBI lineage: Eukaryota > Metazoa > Chordata > Aves > Accipitriformes > Accipitridae > Buteo > Buteo buteo. Next base: position 11,965,924 of record NC_134176.1, on the reverse strand, counting down.
TGTTGGGGCTGCAGCGCAGAGAGAGAAGCTCAGCACTCATCCTCTCTGAGGGAAGGACAAGCTTGTTCCTTTTCACAGGAGCTGTTTTAAAGCTCCTAGCAGAGCGTGACTAAATGGAGCTAATCTAGGAGCTCATGCCCATTTACTCCAAGGTCCCTCTGTACCTTTCTGGCAATGATGGTCTAAAGCTGCATGACACTTCCCAAAACGTGTAATGGCTGCTTGGTGCAAGTCAGAGTCAAGTTCCAGTTGTGTTTTCAACCACAGTAATAAGATTTATATTGCAAAACTCTAGTGGTTCTTAACAGCACATTTGCCGACTTGTAAGATGGGAGGTTTTCATTATGACTTGTTTCCTAAACATTTGAAAGCCTTTGAAAAGCAAAGGCCTTGCTCAGCTGTGTCCATAAACATTCAAATTATACTTGACTTGATAAATACCCTCTATTTATCCTCTGAGTATGCATGTTGCTGTTTAGCAAGTGCAGCAGTCCTGTGAGACCAACGATGGAAGAAGCCTCCTACCTGCAGTGCAGCCTGGGGACCTAAACCTTCTAGCTCCTGTGCCTGAATTTGTGATGAACCAAAGAGCGAGACTTCTAAATTCCTTCTTTAAACTCCATTCCACCCCAAAACCGAGGACAGCAACCACCACAGCGCCAGGGAGGGCACTGCCAAGTAGCACCTTTAGTTGCACTAACTGATGGAGAACTGGGCAACCCTCCTTGTCCTGTGACTGCACCTCTCAGCCCATTTACCTGCACCAGGGTTTGGGCTGCAAGCAGGTGGCTGCAGCAGGGAGCAGCCCTGCTCCCCTGCCGGGCAGCTCGAGTGACCTTGGGAGATGGCACGGTTCAACAGGGGCAGTTTGATTTATAGGCATTAGGATTTTACCAGGAGTTTTAAGAGACAGCGCTCTGCCTCAGGAACAGGCAACGCGGCAAACACTGGTGATGGTGCTCTCCCCTGCAAGGCACCGCACAGCTGCAGGGAGTATCTGTTTCACTGCTCCTGACAGGGCTGCCCATGGCATTTCAACTTTTTTCCACCTACTACTAAGTCCAACTCTTCCACTTTGTTTGGGAAAAAAATGCAATAAACACACACTACAATTTGCATGAAATTTTTCAACAGCCCAGGCTAAAATCACTCTTTAGGTGCTTGGAATTTATTTGAAATAATTGCTATTTATGCCTTTTTTTTTTTGGCTTTTTACCAATCTAATCAGCATAATTTGATTGTGCTGGAACAAATCTACAAGACTCCAGAACTGCTCTTGCAGATCATGCAGATTAAACATGAACTAATTAGTAGATTTCTGGATCTCTAAGTCCACAGCTTTGGAAAAAGCTGACAATACCCATCAGTCTTCCCACAAGAAGAGAGAGAAAAAACCCAGATGCACTAGAAAAATGGCTACAGATGGAGACGTGTGAGAATTCTTTGCAAAAGAAAAAAAAAACAAAACAAAACAAAGACATTGGGATATTAAGCAACAGCAATTAATTAATTTTTTTTCTTCTAAACATTTCAAGAATAAAGACCTTTTTCTGACTTTAGGTCACTCTTTTGTGGAAATTGAACATGGTTCTGTAAGAACTAGTGGCCATAAGCCACCATGGAGTAGAAAAGAAAATGTAGCAGAAGCTATGAAGATGAATATTGAATTCACCCACGAGTTAGTCCAAGCACATCCAAAAGCCATGACGTCAGTGAAACGGAAAAACTCTTAACTATCACCCTGGGAATAAAACCAAAAAATTGCTTTGCCAATATGCGAAGGCTTCTTCATTCTGAAAGTCTTCTAAAAGTTTCCTTGGGAGGCAACAATAACTCGATCAGAAATGTTCCAGCAGATGAAGAACAATAACAGCTGCTCCAAGGCTTGTGGCAAACAATGGAAAGTCCCCAGTTGATTTGCTCAGTCTTGAACGGGGTCCAAAATTAAACAGAATTTTGGAGAAGAGGTAAAAGCAGCTGTCTGCCTGTGAGAGTGGCATTCACGCAAGGACGGAACTGGAATGGCCCCGTTATTCAAGCCCTGTCCAACAACTGCCACTGACAGGCAAGAGCCTAAAAACATGCACTGGAGAAGTGTGTTCAGCAGTGGTCCCAAAGAAGGATGCTGCCTTCCCAGGCTCGGTGTTTGATGGGATAATGTGGACAAACTTGGAAAGGTCTCTCTGGAATTAGACTCGTCATGCATAAGGTGACATTGTTAAATCCCAGGTGCATTAAAGAGGTGTTTTTATGTTCCTGTTTGGTTAGTCACAAGCAATCAGGGTGCCCTCCTGATCCCACCGGTACCGGTTTTATGGGAGGTCTTGCGGTTGCGTTTGCTGGCACTGAGCTTATCAGGCTGCCAGCCAGGGCTGCTTGGGCCGGACAGGCTCTGTTCTTTGATCTGATCTGATTAACGTCCCAGACCGTTTCACCTTCAGCAGTTACTCAGGGGATACCCATACACGAGACTGCTCTAACGATTTCCTCTTCTCATCACCACCTAAGGCCTTCCTTGCTGTGCAAGAGCGGGAGGCTGCCGTGTCTCTGCCCAGAGCTCCCGTTCTCATACCCAGTGCGATTAGAGTTAATGAGGAAATTTAAACGAATGGCATCAGAAATGCATTTGGCTCATTATCTTTGAAATACAGATGAAAGAGGCAAGACAGCTTCAAAGACATCTGCAGAACGTCCCAGTGCTGGAGTCCGAGTTTCACGGTGCGGTGCTGGCACTGCCCCGGCTGCCGGGGATTTACTGCCGCGTAACCGCAGCCGGAGGCAGCCGCCGGCACCCGGGGAGTGCTGGGCTGAGCTCCGCAGCAGCACAGGCTGTGGGAGTTGGTGCAGCCTCGCAAGGAATTTTGGTTCGGTTTATCTACGGATAAGGGAACTGTGCTGCCATGGGAGCGACAGTGTAAGCAGCGGGTTTTGCCAGCGGAAGGACAAATTCCTCTTTCACCTTTTCAGGACCCGGACCAAACCTGCACAGCGAAGCTTTGTGCCTTCCCCACGGTTCAGAGCAGAGCAGCTTTGCACTGTGGTGCAGTAGCTGGGGAAAGTAAGCAGGAACAAATTGAATCCGCTTCGCTTTCATAGCTCTTCCCTCCACTCCCCCCCAAAAGACGTATTTGGGAAGTCCTAGAGACTCTTTCCTCACAATGCAGCTTGAGTTCGGTTTCAATAAGAGATGTTACTTCTCTGCAAACGGAGCTTTAACAGCACATTTATTTCTTTAACAGGAAAATCAAGCTGAAGATAAAATAAAAATTAACCCTATTCCTGAGCTTTTCACTAGTACATGTTTATTTTGTCATTTCTCACAAAGCTACATAGTCTTTTATTTGACGGGAGCTTGTGTTGCATCATACCCTTTTGGTCAGGTACAATGCTCCAAAAATAATCCTAATAAACCTTGTGCAAACATGCACATTATAAGCATGCTCCCTTCCCCAAATTCCTGTCCCTGCCCCATGGAACTGGAATCAGGCTTTTCCATGACACGGTTAAAGCCTGTGCGCAGGCTGAGCAGAGGCTCTGGATCCTAGTCCTCGCAGTTAAAATCCCTCTGGAATTTGTGTCAATTTATCCAAAGACCCACTTGGAAATACTGCACAGGGCTTAAAACCCCCTCCCTCGTGCTATTTTCGAGTGCAAGCTCTAGCAGCTCTGAAGCATTTATTCAAATTGCACCCACAACTTTTCAGTTTGGTCTCTTTTTAATGTGCCAGTTTAAATCTCTTTCCCTTTCTCAGGCAGCTCTTGGGCTGCGTGGTAGTGTTGGGGCTGCTGCCCAAGAGCAGGAACAGTGCAAGGTGCTCTCATGGCAGTGGCACCATGGGGATGGCTTTCTCATTTCACTGCTTTGCACATCTTGGTAGGGAGGGGGTAGGTTGGTTTATGCCCCAAAAGACATGTTGGCACTTCGGCATGTGTGAAGGCAATGCAGCCAGCAGCCTTTGCTTTATCTCCTTAATCACCTCCATAACTTTTCCTGCCTGCGTCATAAGCTGCTAATTCAGATGCTAGTTATGGATGGGGTGGGGGGGTATAGTAAAGGTTTTATTTGGGGGGGAAAGAAGCAGTTGTACCTTCACCACAAATCATCACACTCAGTCATCACCATGCACTTGCAAAGCAAAGGCTGGGTAGCGACAGAAAATCCCCCCCCCCCCAGGTGGATATGCCCCAGAGGCAATGCTGCCAGAGCAGGAGGAGCGCGCACACACCGTGCCCCTATGTCCCTGTCACCTCCTGGGACACTGCAGGGGACTGATGTTATCCTGCTGGAGGAACCATGTTCTGTCCCTGTCTGTCTCACCAGGAGCAAGCGAGGAGGGAGGAGGTAACCTCAGAAACTCAAGCCCCAGGACTGGGAAGGCTTTTGCCATGTTCCTTGCTGAAATCAGTCTTTCCAACTTCTCTGCCAGTCCTCCTCCTCCCAGTCAGGCCTGTCGCTGAGGAAATGCTAAACCCCAGGCACTCCAGTGCCGATTTGGGGAGGGCACGGGCCGGGAGGCTGCTCCCCCTCTGCAGAATCAATTCCTCCAGCTGTGGGGGCAGTTTCTTGCAAATTCAAAACAAAGAAATCAAGGAAAATGTGATTACCTGTACAGGAAAGCTTCAGCTGATGGAGCAGGGCCAGTGTCCCTGCTTGGCCAAAGCAGTCCCTGTGTTTGACCTTGGATGGGTCACTCAGGTCCAGCACAGCACTACCATGGGCAAGGACTCTGCAGTCAGTCAGCACGGGGCCAGATACTGCTGCCGGCTCTGCCCTTAGCTTTCTGCTGTTTATTATTCATATTAAGCCTTCTAACATGCTCATTTATAATATTAGTTTCTACTCTACAAAGGCTGTATGGACATGTTGATCGATTATATGCAGAAAGAAAAGTGAAAGATGCTTTATAAAGTCAGCATATTAGCGGTTTATTCAGTAAATGAATGTCTTCTAGAATGCTTATGTACATTGAAACAAAGATCTGTCATAAATTCTGTAGTTCAGGCCTACGATTTATATTTCTGAAAGCCAGGGAACAAACCAATATAATTCAGCCCTATCTCTGCACACAATAAACACTCTATACTCTTCATCCAATATGAAAGCAAAGTGTTTGGAGGTCTCTGGAGCGGAGTTGCAATAGCCAAGTTCAGCTGTAACACGCACTAGCTGGAAGCCAGATGAGCTCATGGTAGCGCAGATTAAAGAGGGAGCAGTGTGATGCAGCTTAGTTCATCCCCTGCTCCTCTCACCTGCATCCCACTGGCCTGAGTTGCACAGGGGCAATGCTTCAATTTAGTAAAGAAAGTGTTCTGTCATTTTTCTCCAGATCTTCACAAGATATAGCCTGTTCTTAATGTAAATATCAAGAATCTCAAAAAACTCTCCCTCGCAGCACACAGAGCTGAACAAAAATGCCTCTTCCTTAGAGCTGGCACTGTTTAAGAAGTCTTAATGAGCTTCTCTTATTCACTAAAATGCTTTGTTTTTAAAAGCTTGCTGTTTCATATTTAAATAACAGCTTTAAATATGTCTTTTGCATCTCTTCAAATTTGCAACTTTTTTTCCTCCCACTTTCCTCCAAAGTCCATGTTATGGAGCATACATGATATGGTCTTGCAGCTGCTTCTCTGTGAGGGAAGTCCAACAACTCACCAAGTGGCAGCTAGGAGGAAATATCAGCAGGGAAAGTTAATTTCAATGAGAAGAAAGGAAAACACCCAGTGACAAAAGGCAAAGCCAGCTTGTGCTACCAGTGGAAACCGCTTGGTCCTGTGGGACCCCTGAAAATCATACCCAGAGGACTCGACCCATACAAACACCTTTGCTGGGCTTTCTCCCTAGCTTCTTCTTTTAAGGTCCAGCCCAGCATCACTTCACATGGACATCTTGCTACACCTGCATGACATCTCTCTGAATTCTGCCTGCCTGCAAAAAGTTGAAGAAATGGCATTCTCTATTAATTTTTTTCCAAGCAAGAACTGTTCTTTTAATTACAGGTTTTAATGTGGTATAATGTCACTCCTGTGCTCTCAAGTGCCCTGCTGTGTGCTTTTGCAGAGCAACAGTAGTATCCTAGCAGTGATAAGATCTTTATAAACCCATTGTCCTTGCTAAACAAAGAGGACTTTGATTCTATAGTAACACTGCATTTGGTGAAAACTTTATTTGCAGACATTCCTTTCCCTTCAGCCTACTAGAAAACCCTACCATTGACCTTCAAAGGCTTTTGAATTCATGTCTAGCAAAGGAATTGCAAGGTGAGCAACTGACTTTCACCCTGTTTGTCAGAGCTGCCATTGCTGGCCCCGCCTCAGCGCGTAACCTTCAGCTGTGGACTCCGAGCTTGCAGTCAGCGCTTTTACCACCTGAGCTCTTTGAAATGCCTTTCAACCCCATTGCAAATGGTAATACTGGTGATAGAGAGAGATTAAAGGCCGATAGGGGAAGTGTCATAGGAACTATTGGTATCTCTCCAGTTGTCTGCCAATATTTTCCAGGAGCCTATTTCCTCTTATATCAGGATATATATATTAAAAAAATGATCTGCCTTAAGCAAATACTCCTTATCAGCAGATAAATGCACCTGCACCACCAGGCATATGCGATTAAGGAGCCTGGGCTTGAGGTGACACAGCAGTAGCGCATGGTACTGTGCAGAACAGCAGGTGGACTCTTTCCATCTAAAAAGTTGTTTGTACTAACTGTAAGGAATGAACCATTAAGCACAAATGACCCATTTAGCAAAACGCTTTGCAGAGCACCATTGAGTGGATCCTCCAATCTAGCCTATATGTGCCAGTCCAGGATTGGCGCGGGGACAAAATGTGGCTTTAATGCCTTAAACTCTTCAGATGAGCAAAGTAATATAAATGTGTATAATACAAAACTGCATGTCTATGATCCAAGGTGCCATTGTGGCACCCAGGAGTTCACCAGCAATGCTTCCTTTCTTCTCAGGACAGTAATATGGGGACCAGTTTCCAAGGCTGTCATGTATTAAGTGTTTTTCTCAATGAAGCCATGCTCAGGATTAGGGATCAGATCTAAACCCATGGACATAACCCATTGGAAAGCCTCCCATTGACTTCAGTAGCCTTTGAATCAGTCCCTCGTTTCTGCAAGTGCTGCGGGAACAGGGATACATAGTGCTCTGCAGCAGTGTTTTTAAAAATATATTTGGGATCATCCCTCCCTCTGGCAACCTTTAGTTTAGCAGCTTAATCATCAGACAGGAACAAGAGTAGCTGAAAGATCTTTCACCTTCCTGCAATGAGTTAATTTTCTCCCCTGCTATATTAGCCGTCATACATCTATATATATTGTCATTTGTTTCTTACCCTCCTCCAGATCAGAGGGCTGCTTAATCACTGCCTGTCAACTACCTCCTTGCCATATTTCAGCCTGCTTATTTAAAATGTTGTTATTTGCTCCCTGGGCAGGCAGTAGTAAACCAGAGAAGCAATCAATAAACGTCCTTAACTGGAGCTCAGGCTGCAAGCGGAAGCATTGTCTACAACAGGGGGAGGATAAATCCTTGTTTCCTTCCCCCAGCACTGCTGATTGCACGTATGCAGTGATTCACTTGTCAGCTTGCCATTAGCAGATGCGCTCTCCCACCCGAAGCAAAGGGATTGCGAAAGAAGAGAGGGGAAAGCCATGTACGGGAGCAGCCAGTGCCTCCCTGGGCAAGCCGAGTCTCCTCTCCAGGCTGGGCTCACACCTCCACGACATCCCTCCCTGGGCAGGGTTTGGGTGCCTGCAGCCCGTCCCCATCCCAAGCGCCCGTGAGGTTCCGGCACCGGCTGGCACATCACGGCCCCACAGCATCCCACAGGCAGGCCACCGCGCCAGGGAGAGCCCACGGCACGGCAGTGCCACGCCACTGTCCCTGCTAAGGGCTGAGCTTTGCGATTGTCCTGCTCAGCGCCGAGCTCACCTCCGTCGTTGCTGGTTCATCTCCCCCCCAGACCCAGCCGCAGCCGGCAGCCTGGCAGACACGCTCCGGTTGGAGCTCCTGCCCCTCCAGGAGCAGGGAGGAGCTGGTCTCCTCTCCATCACGACGGCCCGTGCCAGGTGCCCCATCCGTCCCCACCTGTCGCCTGCTGCGTAGCTCATCAGCGGGAGCCGGGGATTTCCTCCTGGCCTCGAGCAGCAGTACCTCTGCACCCCGAAGCCTCCAAGCCCATAACTCTTGTCAGAGTTGCAAACGCCGCTCAGGCGCGAGCGACGTCCCCCTCCTCCTGCTGCTCTCCCAGTCCTCCACTACATGCCATTTGATGCCACTGTGATGGACGTCATAAGGCATAAACCTGGCATGAGGTGAGCAACGGGGACAAGAGCTACCCCTTCTGGGGCTGGTGAGGTACCAGAGCGGCTCCCTGGGGCTGGTGGAGCTGCTTGCTCGGGGACATGCCAAAGGTGGCATGGGAAAGCAGTGGCACAGCCACTTTGTCCTTGGGTGCACAGACTTTGCTACAAGACCAGACTTGTTTCCATGCTCGGTGATGAGAGCAGGGAAGCCCCATGCTCTGTGCAACACATGTCTCCAGGTTCATTATAAAGAAAGACAAACAGTTCATCTCTGCTGCCAGGGCTCTGCAGCCCTCACCAGCCTGGGGACAGAAGTCTGGAGAAAGCAACCTTCACTGCAGCATAGCAAGAGAAACAGAATTTATTACCAGTCATTCATTAAACAAATGGGAAAAAACCTCTGCTTGATTGATGTGATCCTTTTTTTTGACTCCCAGACCCCTCACTCTACATGTTCAGAGGTGTGAGCATCCTGGCAGCACCCACAGCCATGTGCCCTGGGACCAGGCACTGCTGCATATCCTTGGCATGTTAAGCAAAACTGGCACAGAAAGGTCCTGCCCAACCTCAGAAAAGGGGTAAGAAACACTGTGCCAATGGCAAGCGTTTGTGGGCTTGAGTCCTGTATCTAAGAGGCTCCAAATGCTCAATACTGATGTCTTGTTAGAGACAGTAAAAAGGCATCAGCCATGTGGAATGGGTTTGCGTGACAGCTGTTTTACCCTAGAGGCATTTCAATAATCACTACATTAATTGCATCCCAGTTTGTACATTTTAACCCAGCAAAACTAAAAACAGCATTTGTCTTACACACATGCATTTTAAGTCCACTGAAGCATACAAAGCCATGAGAGGTGGTTTTCTTTCCTGCCATCTCTGCCTGGGATCCTGTGTGTGTCTACAAATGTTTCCATTTGTTCCCCTTATCATAACATTTTCTTGATACAGTAGAATACTGGAGATATCCATTAGATTTAATGCCAGTCCGTAGGATGGATCTTCTCCAGTTTTAGCCTTATCTTTCTCTGTAAGCCCTCAAAAGTTAAGTGTTTGAAACTTATTAAGTGTTCCTGAGTTGACCTATAGGGAAAAACTAGGCAAATGAAGCTTGTTGAATGATGTTGTCCTTATAGACACACCTTTTAGGAAAGATTCAAATTAGAAATCATCTACCATTAAACAAGCAGGACACTTCCCTGTGGGAAAATCAGGCATTCCAAGCTAGGAGCTGGAAGAGATCCAGAATTTGGGAACTGGAAAATACAGCTGATTTTCACTCCTGATCATAATGGACATGGTCTAGTGGTGGACTTAGCAGTGTTAGGTTTACGGTTGGACTCGATGATCTTAAAGGTCTTTTCCAACCTAAATGATTCTATGATTGCACTTCATTGCAATACCCTGAAACAGCTTGGTGGGCTCTGCTTGTTTCAGTAGCCTAGTTCGGTCTGTGTTGAGTTCTGTAGGTGCAGATGCCACTTAGCTATTATTATTTTATTTTTAATTCATTACTGTCATGGTTTAACCCCAACCAGCAACTAAGCACCACTCAGCTGCTCGCTCACTTCCCCCCCACCCAGTGGGCTGGGGGAGAGAATCAGGAAAAAAACATAAAACTTGTGGGTTGAGATAAGGACAGTTTAATAGGACAGAAAGGAAGAAAATAATAATCATTTAAAAATTAATAAAATGACAATTATAATAATAAAAAAAATCAGAATATACAAAAGCAGTGATGCACAATGCAATTGCTCACCACTCACCGACAAATAGCCAGTTAGTTCCTGAGCAGCGATCCGCCCCCCAGGCCCACTCCCCCCAGTTTATATACTGGGCATGACATCACATGGTATGGAATACCCCTTTGGCCAGTTTGGGTCAGCTGTCCTGGCTGTGTCCCCTCCCAACTTCTTGTGCCCCTTCAGCCTTCTTGCTGTCTGGGCATGAGAAGCTGAAATCCTTGACTTAGTATAAACACTACTTAACGCACTGATGTTTTTCATTGTTGCTATCAACATTCTTCTCATACTGAACCCAAAACATAACACTATACCAGCCACTAGGAAGAAAAGTTAACTCTATCGCAGCCAAAACCAGGACAATTACTTGTACTCTGATCTTTGCTGTTGGCCCAAACCTAGCATGACAATTCTCCTACAAACCACAGAGGTAGTTAGATGAGAAGCCCTTTCCAACGGGACTTGACTGCCTCAAGTCAGCAGAGGGATTCCCAGGAGTGCTATAGCAGATCTGAAGTAGATATGTGATACAACAGCTGCAAATAATGGAAGGAGGGAATACTGTAGGAAAAGAGTAAAGGAAACAGAAAGTTACACAGATTGCTCAAAATACCCTTTCATTCCTGCCAGTCTTGTCTCCATAACACATCTTCTCCTAAAGCAGCCCTAAGAAACACCATTCTCTGTCCTCCTCCAAATGTGATCCGACATCTTCTGCCTTGACACTGGAAGCTGGGAGGAGGCACTCATGCTGTTGCATTTGCAGCTGCCAAGGTGGAGAGAAAAAATTCAGGCAATTCCAACTGATCTACTCATGTGTCACAGTCATCAGCTGTCAGCAGTGAGACACTGGCCGTCCATGTTGTCCTGGCCCATACATATCATGAAACCAGAGAGCTGCGCACACAGATGCACCTGGCCCACACCTTTAACAAATTTTTCCTTCTGTCTCCATCTTCTCTTGCAACAAACCAGCTCCCCAGATGGCTCACAATATAGAAATACTTCACTGCAACAGCTCTTAGATACAACCAAAGTTTGAGAGATGCTACCATGGTGCTGGCTGAAAGAAAATATGGCTTGTCAACTTTGTTCTCAGATGACAATAAGTGTCACATGAATCATTGCCATCCCAGCCAGAGAGCACTATTAGTGTCAAGAAGAATAATAAAGAAGATAAGGAGTGCAGAAGAGCACGTGCAGCCCACTCTAATTACTCCCATCACTAACAAGTCAATGAATCGATGCATGAAAGTGAATATGCCCCAAAAAAGTGTAAAGCTGAAGAAAGCACTCCTTATTCCCTGATGGAGACAGAGAAAGTCTGCATCAGCAAAACAAAGCTTCAAAAGCAGTACAAAAAGTTGAGCCTGAAGCTGTCCTGGCCACACTGCACCCTTAGGTGACTTTGGATAAAGTCAATCTCCCTTCTGCAAAATAGAGATGGTGCCTCCTTTCCTGCATCATTGCCCATCTGGATTTGGTGTTTTTTGAAGTTCTCCTGGTAGTTGACTGTCCTCTGTCCAGCACATAGGAGCTCCCACCTCTAGGCAGGAATCCCCCAAACCTAAATAACGATCTGCACAAACGGTGCTCCCCTGCATTAAACAGAGATGCAATGAGGCAAGAGGCTCTGTATTGGGCTGAAGACTACTACATGTACTCTGTGGTATCAGGACAGCCCTGGGAGGAGATTGAAAGTGTCCTCTTTAGTGCCCTTTCTCCAACACAATCATCATTACTGTTCAAGAATACTCCTCTTTTCCTCCCTCTTGTCTCCATTTCAAAGGGCCCGTGACATTGCAGCAAACTGGCAGAGAATGAGAGTGTCCAGGCAGTTTTTAATCAAACCATGCAATTAGGGTCTTTCCCTTCTCATTCTGCCAGCCAGGGATACTTGCCATCATGCTCTGTTAATGCCCTCTGCTCTGGAGCAGAAGTATCAGCTTAGACCCTGATTCAGGCCCTCCGCTTCTGGGAAGGAAGGAATAGTTCACAACCTGATTCAGAGCCTCCTGACACTCAGGAGAAGGGCTCGTTCCAGTCCTGATTCACGCTGTTGTGATCTGATTCAAACCCTCCTGTCCCAGCAGTGAAGTGGGACTGTGACTCAGATGTCCAGGTTCACAGCGGGGTGACTCAGGACCCCTGTGGACCACAGCTGGGACAACTTCTCCAAAACCACCTCTGCTCCTCTGCTACCTACTGGTGGACACACAACTGCCTGGGCGCTGGGGATGAGCTGTCCCAAGATGTACTTTGGACCAGATCAATACAAAGAAGCTGTATGTTCAGAGAACAGCAGGGCACCAGGATATTCAGGCTGAAGTTGCACCATGGGTAAATAGATGCTAATCCACCTCTGGTGATCACTGCACTTTCAACCTGTTGCAAGAACCTGCCCAGCACAGCCCCTCCTTCTGATACCGTGCCAGGTCCTGTTCTGCAGACGCTGCTGGATTGATGCCCTTTGTGTCCTGACTGGAAGAATTCAATGAGCTTTTTCGGCATCAGCAGCTCAGGGCTGCTGGGTTTTGTACCTTGTGCTTACACTTATGGGACCTGACAGTAGCTCTTTAATTCTTAATCCTTCCAAGAAGCAGACTCTGTGTTCCTTCCAACTCGGATCAGTCTGGACCTCATTAGTACTTCTCACTTGGGTTTGCCTAGAGAAGGTGGCAGACGTACAGACACAGGCAAAATTGCAGTCCTTCACTATGGTGTTACTGCAATCAAGGCCTGTGAATTTTACACTAAATTGGAACTGAACTCCTTGGTAAAGCCCCTATGGCTTCCTTGGCATTTCTGATTTCCCTTGCTATATTTTCCTTTTTTGCTTTCCAGATTTTCATTTATGCTCATAATGGAGGTTAGGGCAGAACACAGGATGCAAACCGCTGATGTGGTCCGTCTAGGGGTCCTTACTCTCAGTAGTGGTGGGTGTTGCTTGGTGTATTTGGGTGTCCATACATGGGGGAGGCTGGAAGCTTTAGAAAACCTTCACTGACATCCATTAATGAACAGTGAGAAGAGCAGCTAAAAGCTGCTAGAGAATGCAGAGCAGGGTCAATAGTGTTATCTTGTGAACAGGACAGTCCTCTGCTGGTGCTCTTGGTAGGCACCCTCCTTGGATGAGGTCTGAACATGTCAGCTTTCAGGTGGGCTCAAGACATCAAACACATCCCATTGGATCCCAACACCCTCCCCAGGAACAGAGACACATTGCCCATTGGTATGTGCTTAGATAGGGTTGGATCACCCTTCCCTTGGTATCTCAGATCTGCAAACCATGCCTAATTTCCCCAATTTTGGGGTGGAGGATTAAGCTAATGTCATTTTAGAATTTGAACAGAGGAGAGAGGAGAGGAGAGGAGAGGAGAGGAGAGGAGAGGAGAGGAGAGGAGAGGAGAGGAGAGGAGAGGAGAAGAGAGGAGAAGAGAAGAGAAGAGAAGAGAAGAGAAGAGAAGAGAAGAGAAGAGAAGAGAAGAGAGAAGAAAAAAGAAAAGAGAAGACGAGAAGAGAAGAGAGAAGAAAAAAGAAAATGAAAGATAAGAGAAGAAAAAAGAAGAGAAGAGAAAATAAAAAAAGAAAATAAGATAAAAGAGAAAAGAAAAGAAAAGAAAAGAAAAGAAAAAAGAAAAGAAAAGAAAAGAAAAGAAAAGAAAAGAAAAGAAAAGAAAAGAAAAGAGAAAAGAGAAAAGAAAAAAGGAAAGAAAAGGAAAGAAAAGAACCGTCCCTTGCAGAAAGATTTGTAACTCATAGCTAGTTTGCAGAAAAAAACTATCTGGGGCATGGGGCTGTGAACTTTGGCAGCTGATTTGGGACTATTGGGACCAGCCTGGTACCAGCAAGCATGATGGCTGCAGTTTGGGCTTGTGACAGCTGTTAGCTAGACAGGTTCTCTAAAAGGAACAATACTGATGAAAATCAAACACACATAAAAATGTCACTAAACACAGCAGTATTTGAACCCTCCCCACAGGCCTGGGAGTCAGGAACCAAAGAAGGAGAGCGGGATGTCTCCAGCGTCAGCTGTCTCTGGCTGTTGGCAGAGGGCAAGAGGGAGGGACTCGGCTCTCCATCTTGAAGCCTTCACACCACTGAGGGTCCAGCTTCCCACAGGAGAATTGTGGCTTTGGAAGCCCAGTTCATAGCAGACCCCAAGATGTGGTGAGACCAGTAAAGCAATTTTAACCTGGAATTTTATACCAAAAAATGCAGAGTTTCCTTCTGCTCTTTAAGTTTGCTTCCGCAGAGCGGTTTCTAGTTCAGAAAGGGAAAAATTGCCTGGCACGCCTGAGTACTGCCTAAGCACTCATCATGGAAAAAGGCAAAGCTTTTCCTAGGCACCACAGCCCTGTGATTGTTTGCCTTACTAAAAAAAGTGATCCTAACTTGTCTTAACCCTGAGATCCCTGGCATTTTCTGTAGTGCACATCAGACCAGTCGCAGGGAGCCAAGGCTGAGGGCTTGGCATGGTGATTGCTAGCCAAGTGGGAACAACGTGCTCACTGTTACACAATGCAGGCGGCAGGCAGCGTCCCCAGCTCAAGAAAATTAAAATCCCAGCTCTATGGGCAACAGAAAGCAGGCAGGGCCATTTGCCGAGGGGGAGCAGGATTTGGGGTGGGCTTTCCGAAGGGACAGGTGTGGACCAGAGCACGATTTACATTGAAAACCAGGCACCAGCATCGCCTCTTAAAAATCCACCTTTATTAAGATTTGAGAAACTCTTAATTGTTATTTGCTGGTTTTGTCTTGGCCCTGTTAGGCTAAGCACATCAGGGTCAGAGAGGAGGGAAAGAAAGATGTGTTAAGGAGTTAAGTGTGTTTTCACATCACATCTCAGGGAAGCTGTATCTCCCTCATGTTGCTTATGCTGTGGAATATCAAAATGTACCAGAGTCTTGGAGACTTAGCACCAGCCTCCCAATGGTTAATACAAAACAAACTGCAGCATGGTAAAATAATTCTTTTTCACATGATGCAGCTGCAATTTGTCCTTCATTGTCATTAAAACCAAAGAAGCTGGAAGTAAGTTGGTTTAGTCAAATCAGGACAGAGCTAAGTGACCAACAATCCTGCTGCTATGTCAGCCCTGAATGTTTATTTTTTTTCCAGAGACTGATGGAGGCTGAGATATTTGCATTTGCTCACTTGCTCTCATGTGATCAACATTGTTTCACTCCCCCAGTTTTCATCGGGAGAGGTATATTAGCAGGTAAGTAATCTATGCAGTTATATTACCATTTTCCTCGCTGAAGAGAAGCATGCGCATTGCAACAAATCACTAGCATAGCTGGAGTACAGAAATCCATACCTCCGGGCTGCACCGACAGAAGAGGTAACAGCCTGGCTTTACAATATTAGCTCTCATTCCAGTTGTGTTCAGCACCCTTGGGCGACCTTGCTAACATTTCAAGCAATGCATGCATCTGAGCAACGTGTAAGCCAAATGTAAGCCTGCATATAGTAAACTGAGCCTCACGCTGCTTGAGTGAGAGCCACGTATTTCCACGTTTCCTTTTTTCTATTAAAATATTTTCTGGCCTCTTTTTCAATAGGGGCAAAACTAGTAGATTGGGTAGAACCGAGATAAGTACAGTCAATCTGAACACAGTCAAATAAATGACTGGTCACGCGGTTTATGCTGAATTAGTAACTTGGGCCTCAGTTAATTTACATGAGCATAGCTCCACTGGTTTCGCTGCCCCTCTGCCTGTTCATGTGAACTTTCTTTTTGGCCTGTGCACTCAAGACCATTTTGATGAAAGGATGCAGCACAGCACCTCTCCATCACCAGTGCACCTGCACCCTGCCCTGTTCCCAACCTCATCTTGAGCACAAGCCTGCTGATGCCAAGGGTCTTTGCACACTGCAGAGGCCTGCTGGCATTGAAGTCACTCCCAAGATCTTTTTTTTTTTTTTAATTGAGAAATTAAAAAGAAATACATTCATCAGAGAAATTCTATTTTTATATTATCCGCTGCCCATCTCTGGAAGGTGACAGAACAAGAAAAATGCTGTTTGTGAAATAAATAGCAATGTCACCATAGACTTTAGCTGAAAGGGGTTCAGATTCTTGTTCCTGAATCAGAGAAATCCCAGCTTAGTTATTAAAGTCATGATTATTTTCCTTTACTTCTGATTTTTTTGGTCCAACATATGCACAAGTTTCCAGGCCCTGCTCTTGCCTGACCTTTACCAAATGACCCTTCTTAGACACGGCTATGTGGTACCATGCTGTCAGGCATCTCCTTCCTTCACCAGCTGTATGGGAGCTGATTTACTTGCCCTTTAAAAAATCATCTTTGCCTAGACATTTCTTCTTCTAATTACCCAAACCTTTGTTTCCTTTCCACTGCCTGATAAGTGCTATTTATATCCACAGCTGCTGAAGTATCTTCTTCCCGATAGCAGGTGAAGAAGATTCCTATCACAGCACATGCTCTAAAAATCCTAATCTGTTTTCTAAAGTCATTTGATGCTACCTGCCTTTTGCCTTGCGGAAACTGCCTCTCTGTGTTTTGGTGGCATGCACAAAATGACAGGAATGTCCCTGGGAGGGGGAAAAAGCAATGAAAATTAAAGGAAAGCACCAGGACAATACAGCTAAGCTGACTGCAGAGCTGAAAATGGTGGTCCCACCTCCCTTCCCCTACAAAGAAGCACTGGGGCTTCTCCAGGTTTATGGAGAAACCTGTCAGCTATCTTTCTTTTCCTTGTGGGATTAGTTTTCTGATTGCACAACTCCTTGAACTTCCTCACTCTACTGGCACAAGAGGAAAAGTGGAAGCAGCAAGGGGAGAAGATGGTAGAAGATATATCCCTTCCAGCAACAGCTATCCCATACATCACCAGAAGTATGCTTGGGTTTGGAGATCTCTGTCCTCAGGTAGTTAATTTGATGGAGTTATAAATCTGCCCCAAACTCAGACGAGACATGTGGAATGGTCATACAGCAGGTCAGTTGCTTCTGGCCTTGTAGCCTGTGCTGCAAACCTCATCCTATGCTGCAAACCTCATCCTATGCTGCAAATAAACCTCAGGCCATGCTGCAAACCTCGTGCAGACCCATTCCACACAGCTGCATCCAGGCAAACATTCCCAGGGCCAGCAACGCCTGCACTGCAAAGCCCAGAGTCAGATTTTCAGCTTCTTCCCTGCGGTATCAAGAGATCCAGCTCTTCATTACACCTGGGGATTTTGACCTCTGCCGTTTGTTTGTCCTACCACAGAACAGAATTCACACCTACCTGAACACAAATGGACTTGGTTCCCTTTTGTGTCAGTTAGGCTTCAAAGCAAATGTAGTTAAAATTGAAACTTGTGTTAAAACTGACCCTCGTATTCGCAATTTAACTGCAATTATTGAGAAACTTTTCCATTTAACCTGGCACAACAGAGCCTTCAGGCTCAGCTGTGTGACCAGTGATTAAAATTAAAAAGTCCATCCTAGACAAATGAAGAACAACACTATTGAACTGGCTGAGAAAGGAGCGCAAGCCCAACTCTCTGTAGCTTAAAGGATGGTTTTTGCCACATGGAAATCTGCAGACCAAAGGGCAGAGGCTCTGGTTAGAGCGTTGAACCTACCCACTGCAGCTGTATGCCAGGCAACACAACTGTTATAGACTTAGTCCCATAGGTACCCCAGCAAGATGCATCCAAGAGAGCCACTTCAGGATTCAACCTTCAAAATCTATGCTAACTGCATGAGCATACTAAAGAGTGAACCAATGTGCAGAGAGCAGTTCTCAGTTTTTAAAAGTTTTGCAACTGCTCTTTGTGCCGAAGGAGGAAGGAACCAACTGCAGCTCCGTCTGGAGAGAGGTCAATAAGCTGCACCCCAGCAAATTGCCAATCTGATGATGGTCTCTGCTGGCTTCAGCTTTATCAGGCTCATTCCAGGCACCAGTGTGCTACAGCAATTAGTTTTAATTCAAGCACCGGCACCTTGTGCTCAAGTTCAAGGTACTGGCATCTCATGTGAGACTGACAAGATTTATCACCGCTCCAGGAGCTAACTTAGTAACACTCCACTGCCAAATATTTTAAAGGGGTGTTGATGCTAAAGAGGTGCTCTGAGTTATTTGCAACCAGAGGCAGCTTGGTGGACCCACTGTAACATACATGGGGGCAACCCCCAAAACAATCATGAAAAGTGCAGAACATGATGTGTCACATGAAAACAAAAAGCAGACACTGCTGTGATCCCTGAGTGAGGTGCGGCAAAGAGAGACAATAACTCCATAGAAAAACAAAGTTATCCACAGAGGGCAAAGGGGAGGAAGTCAAAACAGAGCCATGAGAAAGAGAATGTTGCTGCAAGAAATGAAGAAAAAGTCTTCAGAGTGACATTGGGAGCTCCTGGAAGGGAGCTGACATGGCACAGCGAGAGCATTGAATAGACTGTGATATGACCACGTGTATCTGGACTCTGAGGGCAAAAATGCCAGTTTTGTGCAAACACCTCCGCCAGGACATATTTATCGTGGTTTTCACCTACCGTGCCAGGCCAGCATGCTAACCCCGTGCATCACTGGCTGACAGCAGTTAGGCAGCTGCTGTAAAATGCTGTGCCCTGGGAATACTGTACACAGGTAAGCCCTCATGTGTGCATTGGCAACAAGGAAATATCTAGTGATACTTTATGCACTATTGGAACCTAATAACCTCTACTCACAAACATTGCTTGGATTTTGGACCTCTCTGCCTTCGAAAGCTAAGCCTAGCACACATGAAAATATCCTGAGAAGCCACTTGGTAAAAAACCAGTCCTTGTCTCAGCTCTTGCATTGGGCTTCTGGGAACAGCGGTGCCTAGATCCACCAGCTGTGTTCCCCAGTAAGCACCGTGCAGGCTAGCAGGAGGGATGGCCCTTCCTCTGCAGCAGGGACACAGCAGCAAAGGTCCCTCCGCACCATGGGCTGACAAGGACAAGGGTGAGCAAATGCCCTTTGCATTCACCAGGATACGTTGGCTCCCTTGGTGCAACGTCAGGGCCATTATTCAAGAATACTTTGTAAACAGAGGTGTGTTTGCTGCAGCGTGTTCCTGACTGGGCTGGTCGGAGCTGCCCTGGCAGGGCAGAGGGAGTGGAGCACCCACCTTCCGTGTGCTGCAAGACGTATGCTGGCGGCACGGTGCCAGCAACAGCCACGCTGCGGGGTTAGAGGCTCTTTGCCGTTCCCAGGAAAAAGTCCACATTCCCCAGGTGGGGCTGCAGGGGGTCCCTGTCTGCCCCTGCAGCCCCCATGCACATCCACACGTATCTGTGGGCGCAGGGCGCTCCCCCTGCAAGGTGCTCCGAGCTCCCGTGGACCAGTGCTGGCCCCCACCAACTGCATGCATCCCCTTCCTCCCTCCAGTTTTCACCAGAATGACCTGACCTTGTTTGTAGTAGCGTCCCCAAAGGTGGCACACACAGAGGCCTCCGGCTGTGCCAAAGAGCCTCTGACTCTTTGCCCAGCCAACGAGGCTCGCCTGCCCGCCTGCAACAGCCCAGCACTGGGTACAAGAAATCCCATCTGCCCCATCCCTTCCCAGGAAAGATTTGCATATTGGGTCAGGCAAGTGTTTCCAGCCACTTGATTTCCAGGGGATAGTATTATTCATGAAGCTATTTGCAGTCCCCAAATCCTTGGTTGCTCTTTGTTTGCTTCTTTCTCACTCCCTCTTCCCTGCTTTTTACTCCCCCTTGGCTGTTTGTCTGTTAAAAAAAAAAGTTTCCCTTGGCTGTACTTTCAGTAGGACATTTCAAAGTCAGGCTGAGATGGGTACTAAATGAGGATAGATGCCAGGTTCCTTTTCGCTACATCCAAAACTACCAGAATAGCACCGAAAGCTGTAAATTAGGTCAGCTTTGCACAAGAGCTTCCCGAGCCTTTGCTGGGAGTAATGCTGCACAGCCTTTGGGTGACTATTGCTTTAAGCAGATCTGGTGCAGCTTGTCTTGGGGGATTGGTGTGATGCAGTGACACCTCTCCCAGGGCTTCCCCCTCCCCTATATAGACACAATTTGGGACTCAGACCTGCTTCTCTGAGGGTGCACAGTCAGGGGGAGGCACAGGAATCCTGTGGTACCCCAAGGCTGGGGCCTGATAGCTGAATGAGATAGTGAGTATGAACATGGGGCAGAGTCCCAGCCCACAGAGGAGAGAAGCTGCACGTGGGTGAGATGGGCAGCAGCAGCAGTGGCAGCAGCTCTTGGATGAACAGCAACAGGCTGAGCAGCAATGCTGAGAACTGAGATTGCCTGGGGGAGCTTCCCATCAAGTCCTGTGCAGCTTCCAGCATGTCGCTGTAGAGGCTCAAAAACACCTTTTCGGATACAATGGGTGAACCAGGAGGATTGCTGGTGCCAAGATGATGCATCCTGCACCTGTGGGCAGAAGAACAGGCAGCCAGCTGCATGTGCTTTCTTGCCAGTTAAGCCATTGCCACCTTGGTAAGCCATTCACAAGGTGAAGCCAGTTCCTTGCTCCCTGCGGTGGAAGATTAGCTCCCTGGTTTTGGAAATGTGGAAGCAAGCAAGTGGGCATATGGGCAGGCAATATTTTGAGAGAAATTCCTGTGGAAGGGAATTAATGGTCTTATACGACTTTTCTGACTTTGCGGAGCACTTGCTGGTGCAACACAGGGAAGAGCTAAGAACAGAGCAAAAATATATGTGCCTTCGCCAGAATGCTCACCTGGCTTCCTCTGACCTACAGCTGAGGGACATCCTGTTTTAGGGGTGATGCCTGTGTGTTTAGTAGCCCTGGGTGTACTTGCCTTCAGTGATTTTGTCTAATTGCTTTTTGAACCCGTGCAACCTTGGGGCAACGTGTCCCACCCTTCACATGTGCGTTTGAGAATACACAGGCTGTCTCCTCTCTGGTCACTCGGATTTCAGAGTCCTGTCCCATCCCACATGGTGCCCTCAGTGCTGGCTCTGCCTGGGGCAGGACCATCTCCTGGGCCAGAGACAGGTACACCAGGAGCAGAGAAGGAAGGAGGAATGGGTCCAAGTCCTCAGCCATTAATGGAAACGCAGGAGCATAAGGAATGTGATTAGCGTCTTGGCATGGTGCTTGGGAAAGCCAGAGAGGCACGTCAGAGGGAGGAGGGGAAAGGGATCAGAGGATAAGCTGGAGAGCAGAGATCACGAAAACAGAAAGCAAAACACAGGGCCAACATTGTGAGGCTCCTAAAGGACAAAGGTCTCCTGGCTTGGGCAGCTCTACCGTGCTTCTCCTGGTGGCTTCAGGCACCTGCGGGGACTCTGGGGATGTAAGAGACAAAGCTGATGGTGTGAAAGGCTTCTTCAAGGACCTGCAATCCTTTCCAAACCCTTTCTACCCTGAATGCCACTTCTGCGGTTTCTGTGGAGATGTCATGAATGGGAGAGCGAGTGGAGGTTGGTGTGTCCTGGGTAGGAGGGACCGGCAAGAGCAATCTCACCCACTTGCACCAGTCACAAGTCTAAGCAAGTAAATAGATACAAATTAGCCAGGAAAATGATCTCACTGCCCTGACACTTGCAGGAAGCACAATGGAGGTTCACACATGGTGGCCGCTTTGAGATCTTTGTGCGCTGGAGGCAGGCTAGAGGAGAGAGAGAGCGAGGGTGATGGAGAGCTCCTTACTACCTCCAGCCGAGCTCCCCAGTGGCAACATGGTCCAAAACAATGAGAAAATAACCACTTTCTACCCTAAATGGTAACAGCAGACCTTCAGCAAAGCCTTGAGTTTGCTTAAATTGCAGGAGTGAGCTGCAGCTCAGCTCGTCAAGTCCACCTGTCCCCATTCCCTCCCGAATGTACGGCCATCCTCCCCAGCTGTCCTCCCCACGGCATGGCCATCGTGCCCCAGCACAGGGCAGTGGGGTGGCAGTCCACAAACAGGGAGGAGGGAAGGCTTGGACCTCACCACCGCGTGTTTATTTGCAAGATGCCGTTGTGTTTGGATAGAGCTCCAGGCAGGATGTGTCTGCAGTAAACACAGGAAAAGGGCTGACGCTGGTGTCGAGTGGAAGGGCTGGCAATAGTTTCAAGTTTTAATTACAATGGCCCCTCTTGGGGTAGCATGTGATTCCGAAATGATGGTTGATAAAGGCAGGCAGGTTGCTGAGGGCTCCCTCTTCAGGGTGCTGTGGAGGTCCCTTGGGCATTTGAGTTTCCTTTCTAGAAATGGCCCAAAGAGACACCAGATACATCTGGAAAAATACATACATGGATTTAAACACTGAAACATCTCCTGAAAATTTTTCTTTAACCTCAAATCCAGCATGTGTTTGAGGCAGAAACAAAACCTACGTTGTGCACAAGCCCTCCTCACCACAAGTGCTGCTTCTCATCCAGGGAGTAAGAGGGATATTAAAGAAACTCCAGGTTGCGGCGCCAGGCCCTGTGATTTCAGTTCCCATGCTCAAAATGGCCGAAGGCCTGTCCATGGATTTTCCATAGAGCACTGCCCCCTGCTGTGGGCTCACCATTCCCACACATTTCACTCCTCACAAACCCTCCCGGGTAACAACAATCTGCAAAATAACGGTGGTCTCAAGAAATTCTGGGCCGTTCGCTGCCTGTTTGTCTGCTTGATGCCCTACGGGTCTCCCACAGAGCAGAGGCTTCCTCAAAATGGGAGGAAGAAGAAATACCAACAGAACAAAAGGGAGGAACGAGGGGCGAGGAATTCGGTCAACGTATCTCTTTACCTCAACGCAAATCCCTGACTGATACCTGAGAGCTGGGGGCATCTGGGCCTGCAGCAGCTGCAGCTCAGGCCTTTGACACCGGGGCTTACCCCACCGCGGAGGCACGTTGTGTGACTGACGGGGACGGACGGGACCAGTCGAGCACAGCTGCTGATGCCACCGGGGCAAGCCCATACGTACGCGAAGGGCTCGAGCGATTTTACCGCTCAGCAGCGATGGAGGAAATACGCATCTCTAAAGCATCGCTCGTCTTAGCGCTAATAAGGTGCACCGGGTCGAACCTTCAGCCACGGTGCTCGGGGAGTTATGGTCCTGCACAGCAGCGGGAGAGGCACCCCAGGAAAGCACAGGCTGCCCACGGGGAGCAGCTCTTTCCAACGAAATGCTGCTATCGGCACTCTCGCAGAATTTTCCCAACCAGTCAGGACATAAAAATGCACCCCAATGACATTATATTTGCAGCAACCAAACCCTCCCATGCGGCTATCTCACTTGCTGACGCCGAGCATGTTTGTTTGGCACAACAACGTGGGTTTTCACAATATCATTCTTTTCTCAGCGTTGCCAGGGCTAATGTTTAAAGTCCTCTTGACAATTTAGCCACGCTCAGGGTAAGTCTGGTAATTCAAAAGTCTGGTTTCTGGTAACTCGATCTGTCGTTGAGTGAGTGGTCTGCCTGCAGCTGTGCTGCTGGACGGCCTCATTTTTACGGTGGATAATATATTTCAAAGGTGCCCTCACATCCCATGGAGGTGATGCTGTTCTCCTCATTTCTGGTAGATGAACGCAGTAGCTAAATACCCAGCCTTTCACCTGCTGAAGTCCATCACAGCTTTGCCCTTGGCTTCAGGAGAAGCTGGTAGCAACTTTCAGTTAAAGAAAAGAAAAGGTAGAAGAATGAAGTAAAGTCCTGTTAGCATCCAGGCTGCAGGAGGAAGAGCTGCAATTTTTGTAAACAGAGGACACAGAGAGGACAGGAAGTTTTGGAAACTACATGCATTCTAGATTAAATGAGCTTAGTGTGTATTTACTCTGAGTAAACTATAAAATATCTTGGCAAAAGCCTACCCTACAGTAGATTGTGAAGTATTATATGGTAGATTATAAAGTGACTAGTCAGAGAATACCTTGATTGGCAGATAAGAAGAGGTGGCTGCTGTAGTGCGATTCACAAAATGAAGCCCTGGGGCAGTGCTACCTACAAAACAGCAATACCACCCACACCACAAAGACACGGCTGCAAGCAAAGGGAAGGGAGAGCAGAGTTTCTCACATGGTTGTAATTGGGACCTTGGGGAAGCAGAGGTGGAGATGGCTCTAGGAGGGCTGTTTTTTAGCCAGGAAGAAGGCTTTTTTGGTTAACATTCATACTGGGAAAACCTGTTGGCATTGGTGAACTGCCAAAGACTATGAGAACTATCATGGCATTCGCTGTTGGTTTGGGAGACACAAGGTTTGATTCTGCAGCCTGGCTTCTTATTCTCCACATCAGCATCTCCCATCAAAAGGTAGAAAATTTATCTTTATAGTGGTGTCTGTGGCTGAGCTAGGAACTGAAATAGCAGGTACTGAGGAACATGTTTGCTGGCCTGGAAAAGTCACCAAGGCAATGCAGTGTAAGGTATATTTCTGCATCCTCGATCTGCTTTGCAAAGTCTCTCTGAGAAAGCCAAAAGAAAAGGTTTGGGACTTTTTTTTTTACATCTTCTGCCATTTATTTTCCTGATGAGACTCGCCATTGCCGTTAAATTAAATATATTCAGGTTATAAGAGAGTGCATTTATGCAGGGATTAAAATAGGCTAACATTATGCCATTGAAAAATTACTTAGCTTGCTACTGAATGAAAGCTCAGTGCTGACCTGCACAAGTATTTCTGCCCAGGAACAAAAACAGGTCTAAAAGACAGAAATGAGAAGACAGCTGGCAGGATGAAATAAAGAATGAGAGAATGTCAGCTGCCTCTCTGGGGACCAGGCATCTTTGAAACGAGCCCTGCCAGACAAAATAGAAGTCCTGTTGCTGGGCTCTAGCAAAATATTAGCAAAGGCCAGATCCTGTATGCCTCAAGGCTGGGGTATATCAATGTAGGATAAAAGTGATAAGTGGGGATGGAATGTGAATGCTCCAGCTCAGCATTAATGCTCATGTCCCACCAGTCTCTGCTCCTCAGCACACCCAAGAGAAAAGGAAAGAGTCTGCCATGGCCCTAAGACTGGCACCCATCAATGCTGAGGGCAATCTCTGGTGTCTCCCTCATGCTAAGCCCCTGCAAAGGACCAGGGACAAGAAACTATGCCCAGTGCATCAGGAAGGTGGACAGAGGGATCCAGTATGGGTCTTCTCCTCACACCACCATGATGATCCGTCTCAGGTTTAAAAAGGGATTCCCACTGACAAGCCACACTGTTAGCTGGTGTAGGTGGACTTCACATGAGCCGAGGAGCTTATTGAAATGTTCCAAAGTAAGAGAAAGGTTTTTCCTTTATTCTATTGGTATGACTGAAATTTCAAAGCCAGAAAGGTTTTGGACTGAGGGAGGATCCTAACCCACCTCTGACCATAATTATTTCAACACAGCTGTTCAGACAGGACATGGGCAGTCTTCATCCTGCCATAATTATTTTTGCCAAGGTATGTTTTCATTGATATATCCAGGAAACAACTGTTATAGGGTGCTTCATACTGCTAGCCATATGGGTCCATACTATGTCTGCTACACAGGACAGATTAATAACAGACCTGTACTTATTTCTGTATGGATAAGAATAAATATTCATCCCAGTAGCTGGTAAATCCCATTTCAACCACTGTACATAGTTATATGACTACCTCCCTTGGTGCATAAATTGTACTGGTATAACTGGTATATATGTTTTAGATGGGGAGAGTTACTCCATTTCTGTACAGGAGTAGCTATCCCAATACAGATGTATTTACACCAGCGCATCTGTGCCTACTCAAAAGGAGTTTTGTCATGTTAACTGTGTGCACAGTTCAGCATGAGGGCATCTTCCAGTCAGCAGAAGCTATCAAAGAGAATGTGGTCTACCATAACATGTGCTCTTCTGCAAGTTATGATAAGCACCCTTCCTCCAGCAACACAGGGGGGTGATCAAGAAGTAGAGCCAGTGTTGAAAAAAAAGTAAAGCAGGTCACCTCTAATATCAGGAGAGCTTCTTCAAAGAAATCATGTCTTTCCTCCAGTGGGGAAAGTAGAATTGTTTACTCCTTTTTTTGGACCAACGGTAGTGGGTGTAATTAAAGGCAGCCAAAAGCATGGTCTGATTTGTTTGACTCATTGACAATCTGAATAGCTGCCTCCTGTTTTGTTCGGCCACACCAGAAGCCAGCCCATTTTGCAGGGTGACACAAGGCGCAGGTATAATGGGTGACTAGCCCCCTTTCTAAGGAGCCCCTCTTTTCCTCCTGAACCACCAGGCTCTTTCGGCATTTGACACTTCTGGAGAGTTTTTCCCACTATGGGTTTTCCATGTTGCTATTTTCGGAGATTTCAGAAGTACAGCACAACCTTCGTCTGTTCAGCTTCTCTCTGACTGTAAAAAAGCCTCCCTGCACCACTAACCATCTAAATGTTTGGTATTAAATTATCCATCAGAGCTCCTTTGGTAGCAGAGGGAGTTGATTGCACTGTCTTTACGGAGGATAAAAATAGCAAACGTCACAGGCGAGGGCAGCAGGGAGGGCTGAGGCAAGGCTAATGAAGGCAGCAGCACTTTTACTGTGACTGAAGTTGGTATCTTCACCTACAGACAGTGGGGATTGGTAAAAAAGGATCTAGTTTCTGTAATCGATCGAAATGTAAATGGTGGTGTCTGAATTCATGCCGATGACCTTCATCTGTTAGGCAGGGAATGAGACACTGGATACCACAAATTTCCTTGCAGCAGCCTGAAAACTCCCAGGCACCAGCCTAAAACCCCTGCCTCCTTCTTCAACTGCCTCCGGAAAACAACCCCGCTTTCCTTTTCAGTGCCAGTGCTGCACTGAGCTTGCACGCCCCAGTGTTTCAGGAGGCACAACGAGTTCCCTGGGCTCTGACAGGAGGGAAACCAGCTCCTTGCAATTTTTGCAGCTGTTAAATAAGTAGGGCACCCTCCTACCCCACTCCGCTGAGCCCCCAGCCACTGCCTACCCCCTTCCAGCTGCTCCGCTCCTAATCCAGGCTCTGACATCCTAGCTCCGCCAAGCCCATCGGCATCATCAATGCAGTGCGGTAGCTCTCCCTCCACACTTGCTGAGAACTGACGAACTCACTGTTGCTTGTAGCCCGGAGGCAGGATTGACATGCAGAGGTGGGAGTCATTTGCCGATAGCATGTGCTGAAGTGGGGAGGAGGTGGGATTTGCCTCCTTCGGCCCATGCACCAGTGAGCCCGTGGTCACCAGCGTGTCGCGTGCCACTTTCCCCGTGATGGGCTGGCCCAGGAGAGCACAGCCATCTGGCAGCTCCTACGTGTGAATGATGCTGCTAAAGAAACGAGGATTTCGCATTCAGATCCCTTTTTTTTGCAGAAGTGCCAATCAAGCATGTGCTACTTGGGCTGGGAAAATGTTTTAAGAAGTTTGCCAGGATTAATAGAGCTTCGTATCAGTTCAGTGGAAAAAAAAAATCAAAAGGAGCACATTTCCCTGCAAGTCCAGGTGATTTCAGGCCCAGAATTCAGCTTTTCTGGGACTAAAGCTCTGCATGGGTGTAGAAAGGACCCAGTTATCAGGAGCATTTCAGGAGACAGTAGAAGAATAAAGTGCAGGAATTGTACCTAAGTACAAATCAAAGTACAGCATTTGGTAGTGAGTTTATATCCTTTATCTAGAGATGGGCATATGCTCTGATAGCAGACCAGAATCAGATCTCCTTTTCACTGGTATGAGGGACTGGTGGCACAAATTTCAGGGATCTGAACCTACATCCTATGGTACAATATGAGCTGAAAAAAATAGGTAATGAATCCTTTACTGTTCCCTAGCACCTTTTAGGACACTGTCAGAAATCATGCGCCCCCACAGATACACACCTGTTCAGCAGGGACATACCATTTATTTATCTGTGATGACTTTCTCGCAATATTAAGCTTTTATTAATCACTAACTGGATAGCTGTATCTCATAAATGCTGAGGCTCTGCTACTTCAGCACTGTACATATAGCCAATGGCAATCCTTCCCCAAAAAGCAGACAGTGAACCTAGTCCACCCATGATCCACATACTTTCTAGGAGCACGTGTGCTCTACTAGCTCAAGCAGTCTCTGAGAGCACATCTCATACTTTCACACGCAAAAAGCTGTGGATACTATCGGAAATTAGACATCACAGCACTAAATTCCCAGGAACTTGCTTGGGAAGCACAGAGCCAAACCACCCCAGCAAAGTGTCAGTGCTACAGGCCAGGTCCTGAGGCTGTGACTCACGTGAAAAGAGTTCAGTGGTCCTGCGTGGGTGTGAAGGAGCAAGATTTGCCACATGCAGACATCTGCACTCTTAGATAGGACCCAAACAGTGAAGATCTGTGGAGTTCCCCATCCTTCCAACAGCTCAAACATTTCCAGGGCAAATGCTGAACGCAGAAGACCATGGGGTGGGGGGAGCTAGCAGCCACACTTGGGTTGAATTTGGTGCACAGAAACTGTGAGAATCTGCCTTCTCATTTGTATGACTAACCACAAGATACATATTCAGTCCTAGCAGAGTTTTCCAGCTGATGGAGACACTAAGGCATGGAGAAGAAACAGTCTAAAATGATCTTGCTTTGCTAAAAGTTACATCTGCAACTTATAAAGCAAATTGCCGTGGTAGATAGCTATCAGTAAGGCTGAATCATCTCCCCATCCTCTGCACATTTTCACTTTGACATTTGTTGTCCTTATTCTTCTGTTTAGTGAGCGAGTGAAATATATTTGAAACTTGTGTCAGTGCATCCTAGCAGTTGAAAAACTATTTTAAAGAAAAAAAATACATTTAAAACTGCTTAAAGCTTCTCAATGTAAAGAGAGCACATAGAATGATACAGCTATGCTATCGTGCATTTTATTCCGGTCTCTAGCAAATCAGAAATAATAAATCTGAAGATCCAAAGTGATTAATACATCATTTTCTCTCTGCCTTTCATTGGCATCAGCTCCACTAAGCATTGATACACTAAGCTTTACTTGGGTAAACTAAGGTTTGATACTTCAACTTTACATATTTTGCATATGAGATATGCATTGAGGTGTGAATTTATACATATCTCAATATCTTGAGATATATATCTCAATTCTGAGATATATTATTTAGGAGAAAACTGAAGTTTAATAACACATGTAAGAAAGATGAGCATTTCATATAGATGAGTTTTGTGAAGATAGCAATGTGATGACTGGTGTCTGTGTTACTAACACTCCATTAGGCCTTTTTCCAGCCCATTACTAACATCAGGAAAAATGTGTCTTTCTGAATAAACTTCATGTGGGTACAGTGTCACCAAGATATTCACAAGGCAGGTATCAGATGGAAAGAGCTCCAGCCACTGGGTAAGGCAAACCAAGCCACTTGACTTCATATGCTCTCTGTGACTGTCCCAGTAATATGTAGACAACGCTGCTGTCTTTTCTAAATGAGAATAAATTGTTGCAGATTCAGGGCCAAACTTACTGCTAGTGCAAACTAGCAACTCTTCACTGACTTTTTACAAGGGCACGTAGTGATAGGACAAGGGGTAATGGCTTCAGACTGAAAGGGTAGATCTAGATTAGATGTAAGGAAGAAGTTCTTCACTGTGTGGGTGGTGAGGCACTGGAACAGGTTGTGCAGAGAGGTGGTGGATGCCCCATCCCTGGAAGTGTCCAAGGCCAGGTTGGATGGGGCTTTGAGCAACCTGGTCTAGTGGAAGGTGTCCCTGCCCATGGCAGGGGGGTTGGAACTAGATGGTCTTTAAGGTCCCTTCCAACCCAAACCATTCTATGATAACTTGAAGAATTTGTGCCAGAATATAGCAGGACCAAATTGGACCTAAAGACAGCCTGATGGCTTTAGGTCAAATTACAAATTAGGTAAAGCCTTAAAGGAAAAAAATCAAGTATGCCCCAAAAATTGTTTTAAAAACAATTTTAATAGAATGTGGTAACACAACATAAATCACCTGGAAAATCCAAACAGTCAACATAGCTTTCTGCAAACAGACAGTAAAAGCAAAACAGTGAAACCTGCTTGTTTATTGGCACTGGGAGCTGAACCTGGGAGTCCTGCGTGGAAAGCGCAAAGCAGCCCGCATTCGTGTAACTGAAACCGCAATGGACCTTAGACTTGGTGATCAGGGGTGGTTCGGAGCAACAACTTGTTTTTCAGAGAGAAGCTGTGACATGACGCATAGAGCTGTAGGCTCAGTTATTTATGAATCCTTGGGAGATCAGAGGGGATCCTTGTCAAAAGCTGCAGAATATGTTGGAAACACAAAAAAGGAGCTCTGCTAGTTACACGAAAATGAGCTCTGCTTGTTACCCACTGGCAGCAGGACCTCACCTATGAAAGCCACTAATATGCTTCCCCAGACTCCACAAGGTGATGATCAGAAATGTCATGGAGCATTGCACTGATGCTGAATTAGGGGATTAACGCCACTTGTTGAATGACCTATTCTGGTGTATAACGCAAATGCATGGACTGAGCTCATCGCTATGCAGCCCTGGTGCGCCTGGCCTGCAGGAGTTCACAAGACACCAAACCAGAGAGAGCACAGAAGCAGGCAGGGATGCTTGTGGGAGAGAAATATGTTCCTTGTGACAACTGTCTGCCAGCAAGAAAGACAGCTGGACAGTCAGGTATATCAACTCAAGGGAAACAAAGGTTAACACAAGCAGGGCTTAAGGAGGGACGGGCAAGGCATGGTCTGAATCAGCTATCACTACAATTAAAGTGCAATTTTAAACAACAGGTGGATACAAATATTAATAAACAAAGTGCATAGCCGGTAACTGCTCAGATTTAGCTGGTACCTTTCTGTACAAGAAGCAGAAGATAAGCTCAGCCAGTTATAGCCTGAAGGGAGTCCTACAGGTAAGATGTTGAAGTCGTTCCCTAGTTAGCTCCAGACACAGCCAGCATCCAGTTGCCTGAAATGCCACAGGGACATCACACTCCTCCTGACACGTCCTCATCTTGCCTGAAGCTCCCACGGCTGCCATGTCTCGTGCTCCCAGTGGCATCTCAGGCCCTCTCCTTGCACAGAAACACCTGCTGCCTAATGAGGTACAGGATTTGCCAATAGCAGTACTTGAAGCAACTTATTTTCCATGAGCAATTTTGTTCCTGATACTCAGACTGCCCTTTTATCTACAAGGGGGTAGAGCATTTGTTCCCCACCTCAGGGAAATACTGTAGTCAGGTCTTACATTGCTGAATAGGAAAGTCTAATAATTATTCCTTGAGAGAGGTACACTGCTTTTTGCAGAGATGTTCTACACTTGGTTATTTTCTTGGTCCTGAGGCATTCACACTTCTCCAGTGATATCAGCCCTGGCAAAGTATTTATCCTAGGGCTTGTAGGGCTCTACGTTATTCTTCATAACTCACAGGTATAAAATTTGTCCTCGTGACCTTCTGACATTTCAAGCCAACGCAAAATCAACAAAGCACATTGAATCACCAGCCAGCTTAAAAAATTAACCCAGCTGCAAGCATCATTGTAACAGCGACAGAAGAGCGCTACTATTAAACAGTCAGAAGTGTCATTTGTCCCCAGCCTGGTCCATTGGTCCAGTCTTTGGGGTATTTCAGAGCGATTCCTTTCCATCGTGTCACTTAAGCAGTAAAGGGGAATCTTTTATAAGCTGAGAAAGGGCCTCGGTAGCAGCTGACGTGATGTATGTTTAATAAAGGCCCTTTAGCGCCAGGAAAGAGGGGCCCTGCCAAATCTCAGGCGTCTCCCGAGCCGCTGCTATTGTCCCTGGGGCAGGAGCACTTTTTAGGTTCCCTCTCCATCTCTGTAAACAAAAGGACAGCTGTACGCTTGGCTGGCTCTGGACGGGGCTCTTTGTGTGCAATTAGTACCCCGAGCACATCATTCATGGCTCTTGAATAAAGATGACCTCTCGCAGGATGGGATGGGGGACAAAAAGCCTCTTTATTCAGCAGGGCTTGAATTAGCATAAGGACAAGGAAACCGTTCCTTGGAAGTCACAGGAAGAGCTAGATAAATAAATAAGCAAACTACAGGTTCCCTGCAAATGCTCAGTGCTCAAGAGTTAGGCCTGGGAACTGTGAAATCCAAGGGAAGTTGCCTCCACTCGCAGTCACTAACGCATGTGCCACCCCTCGCTCTCCAGTTTGAGCCGGTATGGCCCAGCCATACACCTGCAGCTGGGAAAATGCTTTGTCACAGAGGTTATGGCCCAAAAAGAGGAGAAAGGAAGCATGCAATGTGGCCAACGTGAACTAATTTCCACCACCTGATCCTTCCACCTCTCTTGGCCAGGCAGGATGATGCCTCAGTCAGTGGCTCTTGGAGTGGCAATAATATTTGCCTTTTTTTTCCCGGTCCTGTGTGCAGACTGGCGGGTCAGGCAGCGAGCTATGCAAACAGACAATGACATACTGAATTTTTTCACATGCTGGGTTTCCTGGCCAATGAAAGGCAATTCAGCAGCTTATCACCATGTATGCCACTGCAATTAAGAGCCCTGGGAGCAGCGGCAAATGAAGGTCTCCTTCCCCAGCCCCCTCCACCTCCCATCCCTCCCCCATGCCCATAGGAACAGGCTGTCTCTCACCACCCACCACACCAGCACAATTGCAACCCTTATACTCGGCGCTGAGTTCCACCAAATTCTCTCTGACCCAGCAGCCAGGGGCACGGCAATAAGCACCAGGGTGTCCTCCAGACTCAACCTTCACATCAGATTAGTTTTCAGCTGAAGTCCTGCTGTGTCAACTGTAATGGCCCTTACAAACATGAATTTCTCTCCTGGAAGGCTTAGCAACAGCAGAGTTAGCTTGGACTTGAAATTAGCTAAAGGCAGCAGACAAGAAATAAAACAGGTTTTAAAAGTAAATTAAATTCCCAAACTGTTTTTAATGCAGCATTGCCACCTTCTTTGATTTTATCAGTGCTCACAGTAGTTGCTGACTTTCTGCAGGTCTCACCTCCTGAAAATTATTCCATCCCTCTTTTTTTCCTTTTTAACTGCCCTCTTTTTGCTGAAAAAAACTGAAAATGCAGCCCTGACTGTAGTCAGAGCCTCCAAATGGAGGAGGCAAACAAATGAAAAAAATAGATATTATTTTATGACATGTGATTTTCAAGTCAGTCTCATTACTTCTAACCCTCTGTAGCCAGCAGCACAATGAACAAGCCAGAGTCTTCACTGTCCCTCTTGTGTTCTGTAAAAGTTTCATGAGTCTCCAAAGAAGCTGCAGCAGAAAAATGCATAAAACCACAAAACAAGGCTAATTGCTGAGCCGGCATCAGACTCCTCCAGTGGTCTGGATTACTTTGGGGTAGAGATTAACAAAGGCCAACTCTAGCCATAGGTAGCAATGTGATTTACACAGGTGGGCATTATCCCCCTCATTCTTAAAAGCATGAGAGGCCAAGAGTCTTGCCCTGATG
This sequence comes from Buteo buteo, assembly GCF_964188355.1. Lineage (NCBI taxonomy): Eukaryota > Metazoa > Chordata > Aves > Accipitriformes > Accipitridae > Buteo > Buteo buteo. The sequence goes on along the minus strand of NC_134176.1, from coordinate 11,932,569 downwards.
GTGTGGTTTGTCACTGGAAAACTGAGGAGTAGAACATTACCATTTCATGTAAACCATGAACCCACATAGAAGGACATGACACACTGAGGACTTCTGACAGTGGGTGGCCAAGAAATGTTGCTGGAGCAAAGACATTTCCTGTTGTGCATTAGTCTTTGGACTTCAAATGATAGAAAATGAACCATTTGAAAGTTATTTCCATGAAAACCACTTGCATGTTCCTCCCACTCTTGCCTTCTTCCAACACCCTGCCCTGCACCTCACACGTGTTCTGTTTGTTTCTGTTCATCACTGATGGGGAAAAAAGAACATTCTGAGCTTTATAGAGGGGGCTAAACTCAACGTTTACAACAGGTGTCTCTGATATATGTGATAACTACACATCTGCACCGTTAACAGCCCTGTTGGAGTTGCAGCAAATCAATGAATGAGTCCATAAAGGGCTGAAATACAATAAAAATCTGTGAATGGGGCTGTAAGAAAGCTCAAGTGCATCAAAGGGGAAGCAGTAAACTGAATGAAGGGACTTGTGAGAAGAGTAGCTAGTGAGAAAAGATTAGCAAAAGTGCTTGTTATTTAAGAATGTTATTAATAAAAGGGAACTCTTGCCATCCTTAGAGGTACTCTGCCTCTCTGCTTCATTATGGAAATGCTTCCCTCAGGCCCCATCTGTCTGGTTTTCTGCTGCAGATGAAGTTGACCCAAAGGGAATTCATTACAACACATCTCCTACGGCAAAGCAAGCCTTGCTGCAAATCAGGCAGCACAGCCTGATGAATGCTGCCTGAAAGAGGCTCCGACAAATGCATGGCAGACAGGACTCGAAAGTCAAAAAGATTCTCATGTGACAGTTTCTGCTTCCTTCTCATGCAGCTGGATGTCTTGGCAGCAGGCAGGGGGGGGTGGGAGGGTAATATGACTCACGTAGGGTTTTTGCTGGGAACATGCTCCAACAGGACAGAAATAATAGTGTATGCTTGGATCAGGTACTGTCCTGGATGCAGGCAGGACATGAGAGCTACATACAAAGGAGATGCCTCTACAGGAGAAATCAGGCAAAATGCTGCAGGTCTCAATAAGGGAATATATATAGTTATCTCTCTTCCATCACTTTTCTATAAACATTCACAGATTAACCATCCAGTACAGCTGGGAGTACAAAGGCAGGCTTCACTAGGCAGTGTTAGTAGAAAAAAACGGGGCATAAAACGTGAAGTACTTCATCAAAGGCCGACAAAAAGTCACAGCCAGACCTCCTGCCTGTTTTCCAGTATTGATGACAAAAAAAACAAAACCCAAAGAGTGGAGTCAGGCTTTGCCAGCTTGAAAGAGAAAGATAAAATATGTAGGGACAGACTTGGCAGTAAAAGAAAATCGCCATGTGAGGCAGAGGGGTGAGACCCTCAACCTATAAGTAAAGCCAGGGCCCACCTGACCATCAGAGTTCAAATATGTGGCACCTTTTAAATATGTAAGTGAATTAGACAAAATTAATAATCTCATGGTTTATACATGTCATAAATCAGGGAGATGAGAGGTGGGTAGGCACTGTATGTCAAACTTTGACTTTAACGTGGAGGATTAGCACAGCACCAGGATTATCTGGCAAACCCCATGCCAGGTACAGCTGAGTTGGGTCAAGCAAGCAGTTGAAGTTAGTGTCTTGCCAAAAGGCTCAGTCACATAAAAACCGTCTGTAACGTTACACACCCATATGACTCAGGCTTCTAGCATCTTCAGCTTTATTCCACAATAAAAAGAAATACAAATGTGAGCGTCTACGACAGAGAGGCCCTCGCAGCCCTGGCCAACAGTATTTACGAGGGTCTGTTATCCTGCAGGTTGCTGATTGACATCTTTGCACTAGTCCTCAGTTCTCCACCTGGGATGGCTGGACCTACAAAAAGTTGATGCTCCATGTTTCTGGGAGACTTTGCCCTGCTAAGCCCTGTGGTTCCTCTGCTGCTGTTTTGAGAGGGCAAGGGCCTGGTGGAGGAGACATGGCATGCGCCTGCAAGTTGCCAGGAGTATTCCCAGAAGAGGATGAGCTCAGTGCCTTCTCCGGCAGGATGTCAGGCAAATATCAGCTCAGGAGAGGTTTGGGGAAAGCGATTCCCTCCGCTCCAAGGCACGGCTGCTCCAAGCTCTGAAGCACCACGTCCTGCGAGACGGTTGCCGAAGGAAGGGGGGTCCATTGCCTCCTCTCCAATGTGCAAACGGTTGGCAACGTGCGGTGTTTTTTTCACATATCCATGGAGCTGACTCCCTGGTCTTCTGGGGTTTTTCCATCTCTCCTAAACCCCTGCGGTGGCTGAAGGATGCAGTCCTGTAGGGCACGTACGGGAGCAGGGGGAGCGCGAAGGAGCGCAGCAGCGTGCGAAGGAGCGGGGCATGCGGAGGAGACTCCATGGCACCAGCTTGACAGGCAGGCAGAAATACGGGATTTCAAAGGTTGTTTTCTGCAGCCTGGATTATAAACCTCGAGGTTTATAATCTGTTGCAGTGGGAAAGCTGTGGTGCTTTGCCCGTCTCCTGCCAGCTTCGTGTGGACTGTCTGCAGCTCCTTGAATTTCTAACCTGCTTCTTGCTTAAAAGCCTTCATTTCAGTGTGGGGCTGTGAACTCCATCTGGTCTGTGGGATGAGCCACATGAAGAGCGATCGCAGAAACTTGTATTTTCTAGTAAGATGGCATTTGTGTGTCACCAGGTGGAAAGAGATGTCCAGGAGGCCACGCGTCTCCTGCACTGCCCTTAGCTGTGGCACATCCAATGCGAGAACACAGGCAGACTCACACATCCAAACCATACTTTTTGGAGTATGAACGGTCTTAAAAGACCCCAGCAAAAAAGAGTTGTTTCAAGCCTCAACACAGGCTTTAAAGCAATGAATCCTAGTCTTTGCAGTAGTATGGCAAATTGATGCAGTGTTTACAAATATTTGCAGACATAGCATGGTAAAACAAATGCCACCAGTCCTCCAGAAAATGCGTGATTTATTTTCTATTTCACACACAAATATTTATGCTGTTCTGGCTTTGAGAGCTGCTGAGTGAGAGTGGTGAAGCAGCCTTTCCAGCCGGCTCGGCCTGGGAGCTCTGGCTGTACGCGTGAGCACAGAGATAATGCAAGTGGTCAAACGGGGACCCAGCCTGGCTCTTGCAGTGGCAAATAGCCCTGTAAAAATTTGTTTTGTACAGGCTGTTATCTTTCTGAATGGGAGGAAGGTTATATTCATACTAGATAAAACCCAACGGGGCTTTTTTTTTTTTTGCTAGGACATAATAAAATAGAGTTTATAGTTCAGCCGTTTGCTGTGATGGACAGAACTAGTGACAGATATATGAGGGAAATTTAATGAAAAGCTTGTATACGTCTGTTCTGAGAACAGGAGAATCCCTCAAAACGGTCCCATCCCAGCCTTCTCCCACCTCAGCTGCTGCCCTAAGTGTTGCTGAAAAGGCTGCCTGGGCAGCGGGGCCATAGGGGGGAGGCCTGGTCCCTCTCCCCACGGCGTGCTGGTTACAGCATGGGGAGAGAACACCAGCGAGGGAGCATTTTGTTTCTTTCCCACCCTCCCAGCACCGAAGCAGCTTACAGAGCATTGCTGGGGGAAACAGCTCACGCAGACCATCAAACCACCAGCTGAAAAAAGTGCAGATAAATGCAAACAGCGTTTCCTTCCCGTCCACGGTATTAGTAAGGGGTTTTCGCCGCAAGTGGATGGGGTAGGGATATAAATACATTTACAGCTAGGGGGAATCTGCTGCATCACCTCTGCTGTTGCAAGGCTCTCTGCAGGCTCCAGTTTTAGGGAGATCATTTCTCCCAGGCCCCAGGGAGGGCAGCTGCCCTTGCCGGGGTAGGATTTATGTGAGGATGTGGCTGCAGAGAGAGAAGGTCGGTCTAGGGGACGCCTTGCATCCTCACCCCAAAAAGGCAGCAGTGGAGACAGGGCAGCGGGATACCAGCACTAAACAGCAGAAGTGCAGCAGGGCTGAGATAGGTGAATGCAGCCTCTGCAGGGAGACCCCGGACATGGGGATGGCTCAGCTCCCTCAGCCTGGGGAAGCTCCCAGAGCTTCTTAAGTTTCGTGCAGGCAACAAGGACTTGGCTTCTATTTCTCCCCTCAAGCATGTTTCCACTCATCGCCGTTTCTGCATTCGTGCTCCATTCATTTGGACCTATGGCACAATCCCTGTCTGAGCAGTAACCACTTGTATTTACTGACCAGGGCAGGCTCATCTGGGGAGGGGATGAGACCCTGCAGATCTCTGCTGTCCACCACGCACTTTGGTTCAGCCCTCCCTTCCCCAGACAGACCCAGGCAGCTCATCCCTCCATCTGGGGACTATTGGGAGGATTAGTTAGCGTACATGACATGGTTACCTGAGATAGCCCAGGGCTGGATTCAGTGACTCAGGAGCTCCCTCTGTTTCTAATGTTTGCAGAGACTTTTAAGACAGAAGCGCTAAGCACTACCCGCAACATAATGTGTTTGCTGAGGGCCAGTTGCTTACAGCAAACCGGGGCGCAGCTGGGGAATGCTGCCAATGGATACGAGGAGGAGTTGTGAGGAAGGGGTTAGAGTCTGGCCATTAGCAGGCATGACAGTGCACATATAACTTTGATTTATTTCCCCTTGTGGAAGATGCACGTGGTGGGGTTTGCATGCCAGCTGCGGGTGCAGGACCCCAGGATGCTGGAGCTGAATGCACCAGGCATTTGACCCGGTGTCCCCCCTTCGGGGACCTTCCCGAGGCTACCCTCACCCTGCCACCCTCTCCATGCCCTGTGGGCAATGAGATGCGGAGCCCCTCCAAGGGCAGACAGGAGGAAAAGGGACATGACAAGGACAGTGGCAAGAGAAAAGGGGTGCCTGGGGGCTGTGGCAGCCCTGCACCCCAACCCCAGACACAGATTGCTTGTCATAAAAGTTGGGTCACATTTGTCAGACAGGTGATTTTTTATTTCTTTTCCTGCCTGAGCTGTGTCTAACTGCCTCCCCATATGTTGGCTCGCTGGCAGCCCTGGGCACCCGGGGTGCGGTGTGCCTGCAGTCAGATGGCGGGTGGCTTCACCCATGCGGGGAGCTGGCTCTGAACTGCATCCTCAGGTGTTGGCTCTGCTTTCCCATCTCCCACGTCACCAGCTTTCACCACAAGCCAGCCCTGACTATGGCATTATGCCCTACCAAGTGTCACCGGGGGACCCTACTACAGCTTACAGACCTGGCAGCATTCAGATATTGGCCTCTTTGGGATGCTTAAAATGGACAGAGCAGCCTGCCCCATTTTACAGAGTACTGCTGCCCTGAGTCCCAGTCCTGCTCTCAGGCTTAACTGGGAGTTTGCCTTGCTGCTGTGATAGCTTCATTTCTATTTCCGTGCCGTGCTCCCAACCTCCCAGCCCAAAGATGCAAATATCTGTAAAAAAGCAACCCCTGTGCAAGCATCATTTTCACGGTGTCTTGTAACCCTGAATGATATTGAAATTGCCGAGCCCAGGACTGCTTTGTGGTCATTATCCAGCTGTGACTTCAAGGGGGCTGAGAGGGACGCCATGCTAAAAGCCTTCCCCACTCACTTCTCAGGAAGAAAGGAAAGAGAACAACCAGCCCTGATTAAAAGCTTTTTTTTTTTTTTTTTTTCCTAAAGCGGTCTCTGCATGCAAAGATTTGGTTCAAGGAGCATTAAAATCACTGCTGTCAGTTCAGAAAGAAGGGGCTGAAGGAAATCTGGGCCATTGGCATTGTGCGAGGGTTGCTATGGCAATCCCCGCAGAAAGGCAGCTTAATAGGCTTTCTTCCCAGGAAACTCAAAACTGCAGCTCGCAGGCTGCAAAGCAGCGTGTGCAAAAATATTTTCATGAATAGCATCTCTGTGGAAAATTTTGTTGGCTGTTTACATACTCCCTTCAGAAGCAGGGCGGCAAGGAAGATATTTGGAGATCACCTAGCGGTGGCTGGTGACATAAAGAGGGTATAGGCAACGTCGCCTAGGGACCCACGGGCGGCAGCAGCAATGCAAAGGGAATGGCAAATTCCTCTGCGCAAGGCAGGCGTTGTGAGCAACTTAAAAACACATACTGCGATGATCCGTCTTCGCACACTGAGAGATGCTTTAGTAAATAGGCAGCACCAATGAGCCATTTGCCCCAAATTCGGTGACTCTGCACAATGTTATGCCTGAATGCAGCAAAAGGCAAAATTATGCTGTCTCTCAGCTCTTGCCTGTAATATTTGCCATATTAAAAAAATAATGACGTTAGCTAAAATATTCCTGAATGTTAGTTGATCCCACTCTGCTTTTTTTCAGTGGAAGCTTCAGAGCATACCAGTGATTCAGGGCTTACCTGAAAAAAACCCCTTAAATATTGTAGATTAGGGAAACATATTTTCTCTTAATGGAAAGAAAGACAGACTAGGGATTAAAACATGAGACTGTGAGAGAGAATATCTCTGGGCTCTGGCAGACCTTCATTTCATGACGTCCGGCTCCTGTGCTCCTGTTCCTCCATGCCACCTGTAAGCCGGTGATATCACAAGCAAATATTTACTTTCCTGGGTACTACAAGATTTAATTATTTTGGTGTTCTTGACTGCATGTTAGTAACAGAATATATAATTTAACATAAAGAAATGACAGTCAAATATGTGTGTGTGCATCTTATTGGGAAAAATACAAACTGCTCACTAGCCTGGCATATGACAAGGAAGATTTTCCTTTTTCCTTCAGCGGTGTATGCTTTGTGCTTTGGAGCAAAGAGATCTGAGTATCTCTCTGCTAAAGCCAGGAAATTCCACGTTATCACAGTGTGTAGCACAGAGCTAACCCACAAGTCTTAAAAGGTCATGAGTTAGGTTTAACCTGCTGTACTTTTTGCTGTAGCTCTATTTTCCATTTCGTCTGCAATTCTAGTGCTGCTCTCTCTCGAGGCAGTGACAATTAGTGCATTAGATGAATAAAACCTGTACTTATAAAAGACAGCTGTGTGGCCAGGAGAAAAAAAAAAAAACAGAATTCTATTATATTTAAAAATCAGAAGAAACCATAGAAAAAATGGCTTGGGATGAGTCAGGATAGGAAAACAATAGGTAAGGGTCTGAATGATTCGCTCCCCACTGAGTTTGTGGCTGTCTGGCAAAATTATGCCATTTCCCCATGTTATGTAAAGAGATTACTGCCCTCACAACATTAAGAGGGGAGTCTGAGCTCCTGATTTTTAAATTTAAAGCCAGGCTCACATTATGAAACTGAAATCAGAAAAGTGTAAAGACCTTGGCATCTGCGACATTTTTTTGTAGGCTCATCTCAGTTATAGGGAAGTTTTAAAGACTAATCACAAAGAAGGGAAAAAATGATGTGTATGCCTTTTACTTATCACCACTGACTGAGACAAGTCAGATGTAGGAAATCCCAAACAAGATATAGCTGTCCTTCCTCTGTCACTAGTGAATTGTGGTGCCAAGAATGTAATGACACATTAATTTTTAATGGTTGGGAAAAATGATGTATAGAGGAGCAAAGCAAGTCCCCCAAGGTCCCACAGCAAATCACAAGCAAATCTGTGAAGATTTCTTGAACTTCTTCTTGAACTTCAACACTGTACTTCTTTCTTAACTTGATTATATAACTTAACTAGATTATGTAATACTAAAAATTCAGGAGTTAGTCTGTTCTTTAATGTACGAGATAATGAAAAGATGGTATGGAGGCAGAGCTGTAGCTGCTTCATTGTACCCAGCTGTGCAGTGGGAAAACTCCTACTGGCTGGTTAATTCTGTTCTTGGTAGTGAATGACTACAGGACAGTGCCCTCCGTTTATCTTTCAAGCCTTTTTGGGTAGTTAATACACAAAAGGCATGGGCTGCTTGATTTTCAGGAGCCAGGCAGCATCCACCATTTTATCAAAGTTTTGTACTTTGGAGCCACAGCTGGAGGAGAGACTACAGACCTTTAGGTACCTCAAGCAGGTCTCCAAATTAAAAGCTACAGTGAATCCAATTTAAAAAATGCAATTTACATGTGATTATAACTCATCTGCATAAAATGCAGTTGTTTCACTGCTATTTTTGGCAAGCTTAAGCTTCAACAAGTCCTTTTCTTCACACTTTCAAAATTACTCATTTGCATTTCTCATTTTCTCACCTTTGTTTCCCTGAAGCCCTGAATGTCAGAGGATCAAAGGATTATCTGGGTTACCCGGCTGCGCGGGTGCCTGAAGACCACGCTGGGACCTTGCTTCCCTGAGCCTCTAAGAGGTCTTGTATTTGGAGCTGAAACACAACTGTATTATCTGAATAACCAGGGCTTCCCTGCATTCAGAAAACCTATTCTTACAGCAGATACGAGGACTTAATCCACTCAGTTTTGCTCCCTGAAGATTCGACCAAAGTTTATCCAGCGCTGGCTTGTCTGAAGGCATTCAGAAATTGCCACAAAACCTCCTTTGGAGCAGCAGCTAAAGCGGCCTGGTGATTACAATGGATGAGCTCATGCTTTTGCTTTTAACAAGCATGGCTTTGTTCAGGGCTCCAGGGATGGGAGCCGTGAATGGCAGGGAATACACCGACTGTCAGGGTCAGATGACGCGGGAGTAAGAACTTAAATTGTTTTCAGTGGCGAGTTGGTTAGAAAGGTTAAAACATAGATTTTACAAATATGCTGGGCAGAAGGGGAGAGTTTTGTGCAAAAATCGTTCAGCCCTGCTCTCTTCTGTGGGTGAGTAGTATTTGCCCATGCACTACAGAGCCCACTCTCTCTCCCATTGATGCCAGTTACAAAATTCTGGCTCCAAGCAGCAGAACAGCGATTTTATAGTCTGCAGTGCTGTTCTGCGGTGCTAACCACGAGTCCTTTAATTTCACCCTTCAATTACCATAACTACAATTTTCCCTATAGAAGCAGTAATGTAGAACCCCCACACTAATAATAAACTACTGCTTGTAGTATATCAAAGTAGAAGACACTCTACTGCAAAAAAAAAATAATCAAGGCACTAACTGGGAAGGCATTTAAAATATGATGTTTTTATCTAGAAGTGTAATCCTAAAAAAAAAAAAGCTCTCAAGTGAAATTCTTCCCAAGTGAAACCTCATGCAGAACAATAGCGGAGACTGCAAATACCGTTAAATGGCTGCAAAGGTTAAGAAGGGATTTATGTGAAAAACCTGGAGACCATTAATTCAGGTTCCTATTTTGAGATCAGCTTGATGGTAGGAGATTAAGACAAAGACAGAAACAAATTCAGAACAGATGCCAAGATATGCTAGTTTACTACAGAGAACAAATAGTGGAATTATTCTGCTTCGGCAAAAATATTAAGCCACATAATAAATATTTAGATAAAGAAATATTAAGAAAATATGGAGCTGCTGTACTTCTCTTCCTAGGACTCCTGTGTTTTAAAACAATGCAATAAATATAGCTGGATGATTAATTTTGCAGAAATAAAGAAAGGGTGTTAACCTGAAATGAATCACAGTTCATGAAGTTTATGTCATATTATTGAATTGAAGGAATTTCCTCCAGCCCAGGAACATTTTGAGTGACATCTCTGCTGAACAGCATGCTCAGAGTGCCACCTGATGGTTAAGCCTTGCTTTCTCCTCACCCAGCTGCCTTCAAAATGTAATAGGACCATCCATGATCTCATCACCGTTTTCCTAAGCTATGAGAAAAATCTTCCACTTAAATGCCAAATGCTCATTTGCCCAGGAAGTGGTATCTTTGGTGTTACATTCCTGCCCGCTATTGTCAGTTTGATAAAATAGACTGGTCTACTCTGGGTCTTCATTTCAGTGGGTGTATTTGGGGGACATACTGTGGCACTCGGGGGGACTCAGTGGGTCAGGGATTGACCTGAGATGGGGACACCATGCCATCTGGGGAGGATAGGCCTGGGGGATCATCCACAGCTCCAGGTCATTCCCAGATGGGAAGGATTCAGCTCCAAGCTTCAGAGGACCAGAGGCCTATGGATTTCGAAAGAGACCTCAAAATCCACATTTTATGGATTAAATAAAGCCACCCTCAGTTAATACTCCATCCTGCCTTCTAAAATTCCCCCATATTTGAAAATGAGGATGACTCCTTCTGGGAGTATAAGCGGGATGAGCCAGGTAGCATCCACTGAGCTGCAGCCTGGATCTGATTCTTCTTTATTGACACTGCAGAGAAAACACGAGATTTTTGCCTGATCTCTGCCAAGACAGCAAAAGCAGTCTCTTCCTTCAGCACTTCGTGTAGGAGTCAGACATGATCACGTCCTTGAATGCCTCAGCCACCCTGGTGGAAACAGGGCCGTGCTCCCACCTTCCCTTGCATTCATCTGCAGGTTTTGACAGAGGGGAAGGAGAGCGTTTGCTCTTCCCCACTAAGGACAGCAGGCATGAACTTGCTTTCTGGGGAGGGGATGTTCAGGTCCCCTTCCAGACAGAGGCACAATTCCAACTGACTTCTATACGAAAAAGATCTCATTCTGTTTGATACCCAGTTTTCATGTCGCTCCACTTTGCCACCTGCGTTGGCCAGTATCTACTAAGACATAATGCAGCCTGAGGTTTGACTTTCTAGCTGGAACAGGCGATCGCAGAACAGCTGCAGAGGCTGTACAAGCTGCCAGAATATAAAATAAGAATGACTGAAATATTGCTTTGTGTTCTTACGTATCTCTGGTTCTCAAGAGAAACTGCAGGCAATGCTTACATACAGCAAGGCATGGTTTTATCTTTCCTGGAAGGAACCAAGAAAGAAGCTCATCATTATTTTCTAAATAACTATATTTAATCTTTAAAACAGTGTCTTTCATTCCTCTACTAGGGCATGAAGCTGATAAGAATTCAGAATAAGTATTCATTATGGTACCGTTTGTAGGAAACCAACATCAAGGACAATCTCCCTTTATTTAAGGGTCCTTGGGGGATAAAACACAAATCCCTCTAGAATTTCATACTCTCTACAGAAAAAGAGAAGAGGCAGCATTCTTACAAGCCAGGTGTATGAGAGGAAGATAGATATCCAAGCTGACATATAACAAAACAATATTTCACTGTGACAGGAGCGAGACACTGGAGCAGAGGCCCAGAAACAGGTGGACTGTCATCCCTGGAGATACTGAAAATTCAACTGGAAAATGCCTTGAGCAACTCAATCTAACTTCAAAGTCAGACTGTTTTGAGCAGGAGGTTGGACTAGATGACCTCTGAGAGTCTCTTCCAACCTAGATTATTCCCCATCTCTATTATGCAGACAAAGAGAACATCATCCCACCCTTCCACTCTCACCAGCAGTCAATGAATTTAACATTGCTTCTCTCTCCACAGGAAGGTTGCACCAACCTACAGCTAACGAGTCGGTGATTCACCCAGCAGTCATGTCAGGCCAAGTCCTGCAGCATCACCCCTTAGGAAGCTCCTCTAGCTGAGGCTGACCAACGTGAGTGTGTCGTCCCACATTACAGTAAACTCCCAGAGGCCATTGCCTTTAAGCAAACACAATATTTCAAATCCAGCTGACAAAACAAAGTTTGGGGACCATATAGCACACCCTTTTCTTTTGAAAATCCCCATTAAGTGTAGGCACATTTCTTACTCATCACGCTAGCTTTCCTGCAAAACCTTCCTCCAACCTGTACATCAGAGCTGATCCCCTTTTTTCATCATCCAAAAGCAAAGCTTCTTTATTAACAGCAGCTGCGAGTTCATCCAGCTGGGCCAAGCTGCAGCTCTTGTTGAACCTGTATGGACCTTTCCTTTGCCCAAACAGCATTTTGTTTTGTTTCGGTTGCTTCCCTAAAGCCCATCTGAGATGGACAAAATACTAATTTCCAGGAGACGTCTTGTATTGGGTTTGTGTGGTGGGGTTTTGGTAGCTGGAGAGGGGCTGCAGGGGTGGCTCCTGTGAGAAGCTGCTCGAAGCTTCCCCGGCTCCAAGTTGGACCTACCTCTGGCCAAGGCCAAGCCCATCAGCGATGGTGGTAGTGCCTCTGGGAGAACAGATTTAAGAAGGGGAACCTGCAGTGGCAGGAGGAGAGTGGAATGTGAAAGAAACCCCTGTGCAGATACTGAGGTCGGTGAAGGAGGAGGGGAGGAGGTGCACTGGAGGAGGGGATGCCCCTGCAGCTCGTGGTGAGACGGCAGGCTGTCCCCCCCACCCCATGGAGAGGAGCAGGGGAGCAGATGCCCACCTGCAGCCCAGGGAGAGAGGAGCCCACGCCGGAGCAGGGGGATGCCCCCGAAGTTGGCCGTGACTCCGTGGGAAAGGCCGTGCTGAAGCAGTCTGTGCCTGAAGGACTGCAGCCCGTGGAAGGGACCCACGCTGGAGCAGTTCATGGAGAACGTCTCCCATAAGAGGGAGACCCACGAGCTTTTTCATTATATTTTCTCCTCCCCATCCCACTGCGGGGGGAGGAGTGAGTGAGCAGCCCTGTGGTACTTTGTTGCCAGCTGGGCTTAAACCATCACACCTCTTCCCTCCATTCTCCTACAGAAAACACTCCTAAGGTTTTCTTCAGGTCAATGTTACATTTATTATCAAAGCTATTTCCGCTTTGTCATTGCATCCTATGGACACATGATCCCATGAACACAATTGCATTTGCACAGTAGATCTCTGCTGTGTGTTTTGACCAGTTTTGATTGGAAAACTCCTGACCTAACACCTTTTTCTGCTCAATTTTCACTTTATATTTGCCTGATTTTACAACTACTCAGAGTTAACTGCTATGCACTTTACAGTCCTTCGTGGTCTGAAAACCTTGCAGATGGCCTGTGAAGAGGCACTGGGACATGCCTGAAAGGACACTCAGTGTCGCCTTACGGATGATGGTTAACCTCACAGATTTCAACATGATGGTGTAAGCGGGAGTGAGCAACCACTCCACAGCAGGCAGCCCATGGCCGGGCACGTGCCAAAGGCAGGGCAGGCTGGACCACTCCCCGACACTGCTGCTGCTGGGGGTCCCCCTCAGCAAGGTCCCCAAGGATTGGAGTAGATCAGGGCTAACAGCATCCACTGCCTACCCTCCTGACCTGCTTAAATTGCTCCCACACTGCCAGACATGATTCACAGACTGTGAAAACCAGAGGGACAGTTGCAGCACTCCGGTGCAACTCCTGCATAGCACGAGCCAGAGTCTCGGTCACTAATGCCTGTAGCAGAGGATAATTATTTTTCCCTTGTTATATGAATGTGTATCTGCTGGGACTCAAGCTCATGACATGCTGCATCACGTAGGGTTACCAGCAAGGAAAATAAATGGGTGGTGTGTCATGCTCAGAGATTAATTAAATGGCTATTGAGTAGCCCAGCTTCCTCAGCTAGCAAAAATCTTCAGGAGGTACTGGGACGCATCAACCTCCGGTAACGTGTCACAGTACCACTGGTCATCATCCTCCCTCACCAAGGTCACCGAAACATTTGGCAATGCACCGGCGCTTTCATATCCCCTCTGAGAAGAGCGTGACCAGCAGAGCCACCAGCTGACGCCTTGTTCTTCTTCAAAAATTGTGAGGTTTTAATAGGGCCCTGGAGGCAAAGGCAGGGAGGAGATGAGCCCATTGTGGTGTGCCCTGGCATTTCTGGAGGCACGTTTGTTCAGACGCAGGCTCGCTGAGGGCTTGTGTTTGCTCCTCATCAAAGCAACATCGGAAACAAACCTGCCAGCTGAAACACCATATCCTTCATGCAAGCCAAAGCAAGTATCAGCCCTGCGAGGACTGACTTTGTAACTGACTTCACTTCTTTCCATTAGGTCACGCGCACACAGCAGCAAGGCATCTCTGAAAGTCACAGCCCTGGCTTCAGTGGCGGTGAAATAGAAACAGGGAGAGATGCGTGCAGGAGCTGGTGGTGGCAGAGGTAGCCTGCAAAGGCAGTCACCGGCTGCAGGGGTATTAATATACTCACAGAACAAGTTCATAAATTATTTCAGCAATCCCCCTGCTAGTCCTCAGTTCCGAAAAATCTGTGGATGAGCTGGTAACCTGTACAAAGTATACAAGGGCAGGAGACACGGACAGAGTTTGTGCTCCTTCTTCAAGCACCCCAAGGGCCCCACGGAGCCCCCCGGCCATCATGCCACCAGCACAGCGCTAGGCTCGCCCAGTGCCTGGGATACAGCCACTCCATTTGGGGCTGCCAGGGCATGTGTAAGTCCCAGAGCAGCTCTTCTAGCCCAGCCCCAGGCTGGCCACAAGGGCTGTGGGAGGAGGTGGAAATATTGCAGGGGACAAAGGCAGGTGGCTGAGGGGACCAGGGTTGCAGTGGGGTGGTGGCTTGCTTGGGTGTGAGTCTCATGGACCTAAATACCTTGATTAAATGCTACTGAAAAGCATCTGTCATGTATGCCACGGATTTCACTGCTTCATTCAAGACTCCTGAGCAGCTCCAGGGAATTGTCTCAAAACCAGAGGAGACGTTACACTGGTTGCATGCAGTACTAAGGAATTGCTGTAAACCTTTATTGTAGGGGCTTAGGAGATAGAAAGCTCTTATAGTGGGAAATACAGTGGATAAAAAGTGGACTTAACCTGAAGGACCTAAGTCTGGACTGTGTCACATGAAGCACAGTGCAGAAAAATGCCAGTAGAGGGATTCAGGGAAACGCGAATGTATTGGTGCAGTTCAGGGCATGGGGGTAATCCTTTACTTTGTGCAGAGCTGGTGTTTCTGAGTTTCCTTTTCATTGCAGAGAACAACAGAAAAGGCCATCTGCCAGGACCGTCTGCATGGATAACACACCCCCATGAGAGCCAGGGCCCTGGTGCCCCGGGTTGCTGGAATCCCCAGTCCCCCCAAGCATCCTCCATCTCCTGTGGGCTGAACGATCATGGGGCCACACCACGCCGGCTTGCAACCATCACTTCCCCTGCTTGTACTATAGTTTCCTCCTCAGAAAAGAGAGGCGACAGGCCTCTCTGCAAAAATGCTTTGAGATCCATGAATGCAGAAGTGCGAGTGAAACCTAGCAGCTGCTTACTGCTATGGCTGCTACCACTGCTGTCCTCGGGAAGGGAGGCAGGGCCATGAGACTTGGCCTGCTGATTTGTTAGCAGTTGAATTTGCAAATAATTAAATACATGTAAAGCAGAAGATAGGCACCGATTTCCTTTAGTTTATTCCTCAAAATAAGTACATAAAAAAAAGTAAATGCTTTCAGATTTCATCCATGGGGAAAAATCCAGGAAGAGTGTGTTTTTCCTTCCCATCCTCACTTGGTTGCACACCAGAGAGAGAAGGCTAAGATGAGCCATTCTCCCCTGACATTCACCAGGTCTCATCTGTTTCATCTCCATCCCAACCAAACAAACGATGCTCTGCTCTCTCTCTGTTCATCCAGTCTCCCTTACCTGGCACTCAAAGGTGCAAATACACAGCGTGGTTACAGCTGGAGCCACAGCTTGCACAATGAATAGTCCCACCGCTCAGAGAAGAAAAACTCAGAGCAGAAAGATTGTGACCTTTCAGAGGGCATTCATGGAAACAAGTGGACCAGTGGCTATCTGCCAGACCATGACTGCCCATTTCCAGGCTGCTTGAGCATCTAACATCAGAGCTCTAAAAAGCTCCATAGCTACACAAGGAATTTGGATTTCCCTCTTTAGCCCTGAGCCACAATCACACTGATGCCTCAGCAGGAATGTCCCCTTCTCTCCTCGCAGGTGGAGTGACCGTGCTAAAGGACCTTCTACCATCTCATGCTGTTTTGCAGACAGAGGGCTGTCAGGCCCGGCTGTCACTTGTCCTGCCTTGTCCCTGAGGCAGATCAGTGTTGGCAGAGAGGTGGAAAATCATTGCCTCCCCTCTTTGCTTTTATTCAGGGAGGTTAAAAAAAAAAAAAAAAATGCTTACTGGCAAAATTTATGGAGTTAACTAGAAGAGATCAATAGCTGCTAGATTTTTATATTGTTTGAGACTACTCAGCACAAGGGTAACAGCTGCCTTTTGCTTCTGAGAAATGTCTAAAAAGAAACCAGCACTCAGCTATTCAACCAGGTGCCTTTTATCAAATGAAAAGTCATTTGCTTCACAAGGAAATGCTCTGAAATTTGGATTCACCTCATCAACAGGTGCATCACTGCATGCTGCAAAGAAGGTCAGGAGAAAAATCCAGCCCTCATTCATTAAACACTGCTCTGGGGAGGGTGGGCACCAGTGGGGTAAAAAATAAGCGAATGCAATATCAACAAGGGGAAATGAACGGTGAACAGTGCTGTGTGCAGGTACATGTGTGATGGCAGTACATCCTCTGCAGTAAGTGCTGTTCAATCCTATTTTTGTCACTCTTCTCTGACCCAAATACAGGAAACACAACACCCTGGAGCTGCCTCCACACAGCAGGGCTGGTCCTTGAAACAACATCCCTAGCATCTGCACCCCTCACACCTACCAGCTTATATCCAGCACCTCCAGAGAAAGTGGGCAGTTTTCCAGCCTTCTGTGAAGGAGAGACAGGATTTACTTTTTTCGGTGCCCTGGGCAACAGTAGCTCTGTGCAGCCAGGTCGGTGTCGCAGAGGGATGGATGGGAGCCGAGGCTCGGGGGTCTCTGCAGGGCAGCGGGGCTGCAGTGGGGAGCAGGGACACCTCCATGGCAATGTTAGCTAATACACCTCAGCTGGGCAGCGTGGCATGGCCTGAACTCACAGAGGCAGACCCGACATCGTAGTAGGCAAAGCAGCCAGGAATGAATTAATGCACAGATTAAACACTTGCTGAGGAAACACGAGAGGCATTTGGAGAAACAGTGAGAAAGTTATTTATTGAGGAACAGCCTTGGCACATCCACACTGGCAAAATGTGCCCACACGCCTGAAGAGAGAGACCCTGAGGAAATCCTGCACAAACCATGCCGGGGAGGGCTGTTGCGTAAACCTACCCTGGGGAGGATGTGCATTTGAAGCTAAAGGATAAAGCTGGCAGAAGGACAGATGGTTACAAACCAGTCATCAACAATCTTAGGTGGGACATTGCAAAGCCGCAGCTAGCTGGGATGTTTGAGAACAGGGCAGTGGGAGCAAAAATAATCCGTTTCGGGAGGAAGGTTGATGAGTTTAAGGAGGGGATTTGTACGAAGTGGTGTTTGCAATAGCCAGGGTCAGCAGGCAGTGACCCACAAATTGCTGCCTGTTCGCTCTGGTCCCCGCGAGGGCACAAGACGGTGCCTGCCCTGTGGCTAACCGGCGTGCCTGGGCACGAGCCCACACTCCGCTCCGGACGGTTTCGTGCGAAGGGGCTGCGCTCACGTCTGGCAGCCGTGGAGCTGTTTGCCGGCGATAGGGCGGCCGAGGAGCTGGAAGGGTGCCCTGGGTGTGGCCCACCACCTATCGCAGGGACCGAGGGCCTGAAATTGCCTTCATTTGCTTAACCTGCTATAAAAACAAGATGGAAAGCAATTCTCGGAAGTGCTGCCCTTCTCCATATGCTAAACCAGCAGGAGCAGAACGAAACCCCCAGGTCAGCACGTTGCACTTCACAAGTGCACATCAAGTAGAAACTTGGGATCAAATTTTTCACCAAGACTTCCTATGGTCCGTTGCTGTTCTGGCCGAGGTTATAATTCTTTTTTGTTGTTGTTGAAAGGTAAATCTTCTATTGTTTTATCATCAGTATGGGGTGTTCTCAGCCAGTAAGAGCTGGCTTAGGGTGGGTCTTCAGGTCATATCGACCCTGAGGTAAAAGCTCATAGTCCCAGGCAGTGTTTGTTCTTCTAAGCCAGTTGTAATGCAGTTAGCATCTTGCCTTTCATGCTGTCTCCTGTGCATAGATTTGCACATACAAATGAGTTCGTGGGCTGAAGTCACAGAGTTTGCATTTCTGCAGCCAGAAACAACTGAGAGACAAAAAAAAAAAAGCTGCCTAAGCATTATTCTCATGAAATTTTTTGAAATGAACTCTATTAACCTAGACCTCCTCTTGCTCACTGAGCTTCTTAGTGCTTCTCCTACCATTTACATTTGTGAAGGGCTTTGAAAAAACACTTTACATGCCAGCATTTATGTTGATGAGTTCTATTTAAGAAATCTACTCAGTCTGAAAAATGCAGACACGTTCCTCCACTTCCATTTTATGGTTTCATTTTTGCAAAATCACAATCTTTTCTTCACTGGGCACTCAATGAGACCAGCTGCAGTGTCCTGTCTGAGCTGTTTATCATACTCCTCAGAGCCTCACACCTTCGGGAATTCAACACCAGTGGCTGAAGACGTACCAGCACCCTATAAACATCTGCCAGTGTTTTCTTGGCACTGTGAGCAGGCAGGCTGTCTTCTCCCTTCACACAGTCCAGGCCACTTGAAGTGAGGAGGGGGCTGAAGTTTTTGCAAGATTGCATCCCCAACAGCTTTGGAGAACCATGTGTTGCAAGATGAAAGTCAGAGCTGGGTTCTCTAGCCAAATGACAGAGCTGAATCTTGCTCGCTAGAAATCCACAGGCAGTAATCCCTCTGACTTCCTGCACTGCCAATATGCCATTAAACTATGTTTATTTATTTTATTTGTTCTGCTAGCTGTTTTGCAAAAAGGTGAAGCCAACAAAGAAGTCAAAGTCCTGCTGCTTTCAGTTAGAAAAGTGACAAGTCAGGTTAGCGATAAAAGCCCTCATGAAAGCTGAGGAACTGCGTTTCCTATTCTGCACCCCATGACAATACAGCAGCCACTAAGTACTGCAGCTTATTTTGGGAAGTGTGTCATGCACTCCAGTTATATATAGAAAACAGCAGATTAGGTAGTGCCCTATTTCTTTTAAGACCCTCATGAGATTTAGGGGACTAGGTATGAGTCTGGTGCCCAAGCGCAGGAGCATGTCAGACAAAATGGATAAGTAGAGAACAGAAGAAATGGAATTTCTCACACTCTGCAAGGCAGCAGCAGAAAACGGAGGAGCAAGGCTCTGGAGTGGCGTACAGAAATAGAAAGCTGGTACCGTCCCTCCCCCTTCCTTCCCAAATGAAACCTACTTCTATCAAACTGCAATAACTGCAACTAAGGGAGCACGTGGCTTCTTGCTTCAAAGCAGAACCATCCTGGTGAGATTAAAAAGTCACAGCAAGTATCAAATCAGAAAGAAAATCAAGGAGCAGCACAAGACACTGCTAGGTGTTGCCAAAGGTGCTTTTTCCACCCACAGGGAGGAGGAGAGATGAGACAACCTGCAGCAGAGCGTGATCTGCTGCCTTGAAGGAAAGAACAATGGTCCACACAGACAATAGACACTCCCAACACACCCAGCAGCTCATACAATGGCTGGAAGTATCCAAGTGCCTGTTGCAAAGAAATGTTTAACCCTTTGACATGAGGAAGGGGATAGCTTTCATCCATACGAGTCGCACAAACGGCTGGGGTTGCCTTGTACTCATGCATTAGCTGGTTTCTCCAGGTGGGCTGATGGCCTTGCATCCCCACAGGAGGTGGGGACCCACCAGGGAAGGAGTTTCTCCCTGAAGGGTGACTTCATCTGAGGGAGAGGCTGAGTTTAAGCTAAGGTTGGCAATCACAAGTAGGGATTGTGGTGCAGGTGTTTGTACGGGAGTGTGTGTATCTCAGAAAGGCCTTGGAAAGAACAAAGCTAACATCTCAATATTTACATTTAAAAATCATATTAAAAACAGAATCAGTGATCTGCAAACTGCTTTACTCCTGGGGAAGGTTGCTCTGCTGTTGGTTGTAGTGGCTTATCGCAGTGCCTCCATCCAGACGCACCCAGGGTTGGAGCCAAGGTGGGCCACCAAAGTCAGGCTGGAAACTCCAGTTCAGCTCATGGGTTCAGACTGAGGCAGGTACTCAAGTCATGCACAGCCATCTACCTACTCCCTCGTGTCACCAGTATAACTCCTCACTGTGCTGGGTGTTGAACCAATACACAGAAAGATCTAATCACTAATCCAGGAACTGGCAACTCAAGGACCAGCTATCAGAACAAGATTTTCCCAGGTCTGTGGTAATGATTGTCACCCACATCTATCTTCTTACTTAGAAATATTATTCCCTTCCAAGCTAGAACACAGATAAGACATATAGAGTACACAGAGAAAGCTTCACCGTAAAACACAGCCTGGCAATCACTAATATAAGTGATGCAATGCACTACCTTAATCCAGATTATGTGGAAGAGAATGTGTTCATTGTCAATGAGCTATACAAGCCTATAAAACCTCAGAGAAAGAGTGCTTTTTATTGCATGAGAAGACTAGCATGCCATAAAGCAGAAGGCACTCCTATTTTCAGCAGCTGAACATGTAAAACTAAGGAAGGGTGTGGGAACCAGGAGAAGGCTCAGCAACATGAAACGAACCAAGATTTTCATGTGTTTCTAATGAGTATGGAGATCTTTTAAAATGCCCTGTCAGAGGTCTCTGAGCAGTACTTTGTCTTCAGAAAATGTTTAGGAACTCTGAATGAGACCTCTTCTGGAGGTTCCAGATCAAGTAGCTGAAATATGCCTCCTCCTCTGGTTAAAGACCTTCCCTCCAGTTGCCAACGTTGATAATTCAGGGACGAGAAGTTTCCGAGTCCTTTCTGCCTGTTGAGCTTTCAGAAGATCACAGGATCAGAAGGGGAACAGGAGAGGATCTGGGGGATGCGGGCTTTTCAAGCATCCACCTAAGTTAATGGCACGCGAGGATGCCCGGCTGGGCAGGAGCCGTCTGGCACCTCCGTTCACATGGCGGGGCAGCGGGCACAGCTCCAGGCTGCAACAGGAGCGGTCATCTTCTCGAGGGACTGGCTGGCAGTTGCCACAGCCTTGGCCAGTGAATCACAGATGGTGGCAACCAGCCGTGGCTGGCCTGTGGAGCCATGGTGCAGGAGGAGGCTCTGCCCGGCGCAGCAAACAGGTGCTCTCGCCCTCGCTGCGGGCAGGCCAGAGGCAGAAGCCAGTGCCGTGAGTCCTGCACTTACGTGTGAGATCAGACAGGTCCAGGCTTATGCAGGATCATGTGCTGAACATGAGTCAACTGTGTGATGCTCTTGCAAGGAAGGTGTTCTTGGCTGTATTTATAGGACTGTAATAGCTAAAGTATGAGAGGCAATTATGCCATGCTACTAATTGCTGATGACTCCCCAGCTGTAGTCCCGTGTCCATTTTTGGGAACAGTACTTCAAGAAACAGGCCCATGGTGAGCATCTATGGGAGAGCCACGTCAGCAACAGAAATTTAAATAACATGTGATGTTATTCTGTGATGGAATACTGAAGCTGTTTGGGTGCTTAATCTATAAAAGCAAATGCTAAAAGGGGAGCTGAGGAAACAGCTATTTTCTGTTTCTGGGATTAGTTATTCATTACAAATGATTACTTAATTACTCTCCAGATTCATGGGGATAAGTAAGAAGAAAAAAAAAATCAGTATTACTTAAATCTTCAGATGAAGAGTTAAGCTGTTAGGAAAAACTTGCTAACTATAGAAGTAGTAAAGATCTAGAACAGGCTACCTGCAAAGGATGTGGATTCTCTGAGAAGGTTACACAAATATTGGTCACCCATGATGTGTTGATATTAATCCTCTCTTAATGCAAAGGTTTTCATGAGATGATCTCCTTAGGTCCCTCCCAAGCTGATTCTGTGACTCAGTGACTGCCAGACATCTGCTTTCTATGCTTCATATTAAAAAATGCCTTCATTTGGTGGCTGTAGGCTCCTGAAAAGTTGCTCCCACACAGTCTGTGAAGGCATGTTAGAGGTGCCCATCTAAATTTTCACATCTTGTGTACTAAGTATAGTGCAGCCTCTCACACCAACTGGTCTCCAAAGCTAGTTAGGAACAAGAACACAACCTGAGCTCTCAGGGGTGTTCTGAAAACAAACTCATCAATATATCAGTGAAATCTGCTGAGGCTGTGATGAAATTAGTAATGGTATAATCAGAGTAGGATTTATATTATTTGCAGGAAATTATATAAATGTGAACCCAGATATTGAGTAAGGAGCTTCAAGAGAAATACTGAATAACTTTTCATTCATTGTTAAAAAAGGGTAATTACAACCTGTGTGCATTGGGCAGCTGAATTAAACTGCATTTCCTAAATTAAAGTAAGTAAATTAAAGTAACTTCCTAAGTTTTGAGGGCACTTTGAGGGCTTCACTTAGCCACATTACCATCATAGCATGGCTTCTTGTCTGTAAGAATTTAACAGAACCTTATAGCTACTCTAAAGCGGGTGGTGCATTAAATTCCAAAGAAGAGTAAGCTAAACAGAAATATGTACCATATACTAGCACATCCACAGAATACTTAAGAATGAAGATACTCAAGGACTCAAAGGTATCTTTGGGGTAATCAAGTGAAGGCAACATCTCATACAGCTTCCTTCAGAAATTGTCTCTTCTTCTCATTTCCAGCCTGGCTAATTTCTATCCATTTGTATTTCTGCCCACACCATCCATTAGCTTAAGTAATTGCTTTTTCATCTTTGATACTTACCCTACTATTTAGAGAGAGCAATCTTATGTTTTTTCCTCAGCTTTCATTTGTCTGGGCTACAAAACCCAGCTCTTTTAATGCCTTCCACTAAAACAGGTCCTTCATTCTCCTGGTCTGTTTTGCACCTTGTATAGTCATTAAGCTTCCCTGAGTGGGAATGAGCAAAAGTGCATATGATATTTCAAAGGGGGGTTCCCTACTGCACTGTGCAGTGACAGTAATGCTTCTCTTTCTGTACTGGAGATATCATCTCTGGTGCACTGTAGGAACATCTTCATCTTCTTTATGGCCATACCATAGGGATAGCAGTGTAGAAATACTCCAGAAAGCTCTCCTTGAGGTAGTGCCAAAACTGAAAGCGATACTGCAGTGACCACTCAAATTTCCACGTGAAGTTCTGTGCAGCTTCTGTGAGTCATGATGAATTGGCCTTGCATTAAATATAAATATTGCATCTGCTAGTCTTCAGTCATATAGCATCATCCTATATAACATCACCCCAGAGTAAGCAGGTGGGAATGCAATTGCATCATGGACTGGTGGATGTGCTGGTGTGTGGCTGTTTTTGTATCATATGATGAGAAATTGCATAGTTACTGAAAGCCCAGACCTTTTCCATGCTCAGGTCCTTGAGATACTCAGCAGCTGACTTTGCTGAACAGCTCTCTGAATTTATAGGAATGCAGCCTTACGAACTGAGATCAAAAACACATTTCCCATGGTTTATCCTTCTGCTGACTCAATCACTGATTATTTTCTATCACCAACTCTTCAGTGATCCCCTAACTGCTTAGCAAAACCTGGCTAAAACATTGTCATCTTTGACTATTATCATCCTTAATTATTTGGACTCACTGATCAGGGCCCTGACCCCAACCTGCTGGCTGGGTTCCTGGCTTAACCTCAGACCTGCCTTATCACCAGACTTATCTGGCGATCTGGACTCCTGGCAGACCCTAGATATTGTCACTGGACCTGCCCTGCCTTGCTGTCATGCTGGTTCCCACAGCCCCATCCCATTCTCCATCTTGTCCCCCAACTCCTTCCATCAGCTGAGTATATCAGCAATATTGGTATTTTTTGGTCACTTTGTTGGCTGTTCTACCCTCTCATGTTTTCTTATTTGTTAGAACCTCCTAACGTCCTCTTTTTCAGTACCAGGAATGAAGCTCATAAAAGTCCCCCCAGCTGTCTTGTATGATAGCTTAAACGTTTCTTCACAACTACCAGAGCCTTGGACCCAGGGATCCATAACTAGGAGCTCATGTGGAGTGCATGTATTTTTTCAGGGTCTCCAGGTCTGACCAAGTGAGTAAAATTGATCTTTGCCAGAGAACTCAACTAACAAGTGCATCCTGAATATAAGCCGTAAGGTTTCCACCAGGACAGAGAAAGAACTCAGCCGTTGGTGAAGTGGTAGAAACAGTGTCCACGAAAGAATTAGTAACTTGTGAAGCAACTTGTGCTTGGGAAGAACAAGATGGACCAGAAACAGAAATGAAGAAATCTGCCACAAAACTGAATTAAAGGGTTCTAACAGAAGACAGAGACAAAATACATCAGAAACACAATAGCTCTGTAGAAATAAAAGAGACAATAAAGTGGCTTCTGCTCTGAAAACAGGGATGCTGAGAAACGTTTCAAAACACTGAGCTGGAATGAGGCTGTTCTGAGGCTTCTCAAAGCAGCCACTGGCTTTACTGCATTTCAGTAATCTTTTTTTTTTTTTTTAAGGTCATTTGCCCTCATTGCCGTAAACTTATTTAAACCTTGCAGGGACCCACCTTACAACTAGTATTCTGCTGACTCCCAGTGATCCCTGGCATACTTTTAGAAGCTCCCAAAAGGCAACCGTTATCAGTAGATTTTAATTTGCCATACGTATTTTTTTGAGTTTATAATTCGAAGACTGGAAACCACAGCGCACACACCATATGAATGTTCGCTTGTGTATACATGTTTAGCAAGATGTTTTGTAGGTTATTAGATATTTTTTCTTAAAAGTTTAGTACTCCTAATAATTCAAATTTGAAAGCACACCTATACATTATAGCAATGTAAACCACCCTTCTACACTAAGGCCATACTTCATAAGCAGTCTCCTGTTTTAACTGATGATTTCAAAGATCTTTGTCATGAATTGGGGTGGACTTTCCCTCAGGAAGCTTTTAATCTAGTTTGGATACTATTGCACTTGCCTAAATAAACTCATACTTCCAGCCAAGTGAAATGATCAGTGACAGTTTCTGATCTAAACCCCACTCACACGTGGTTCCTTCAAACAATACCACACCTACTGTTAATGTAAAAAACCCTAGCAGAGGTTGAAAGTGTTTCCACTTCCTTTCTGCAGGTCACTCAAAATTACTGATTGCTAGAACATCTGAATGGCAAAGCAGGCTGGGCATGAAGACGATGCCATGAAGAAAGTACTAAAAATACACAGCTCAGTTTTTGACAATTGCACTGCTACAGATGTGATATACATTTTTTTAGACTTCCTTTGAAACAATGCATCAAACAATGTACCTGTACAGACTCCTACTTCAGGCTGGAAGTTTTAGCCTTAGATACATTTGCAACTGGAAAGACTCCTGAAAAAAATCAGAAAAGACTATTAAGGATTTGCTTTGGATTCTGAGAGTAGAGATGTTCAAAGGAGCTCAGCCTGTTTGGGTGTATTTGCTCGTTAGCCAAGCAAAACAGGAGCTGAGACACAATTCAGCTGTGGCCTATAAATATATTCTAGACTACACACTAGCGGAGAAGAAAAGCTTCTCATGAATGTGTTTATGCTGGAAATTAGAAGGTTACCCAATCCTCACAGCAATGATGCTTTGGAACAACCTTTTACTGGAGGAATGAGGCAAAGCCACTTTAAGTTGTGGCTTGATTAGCTGCAAGGATGATCCTGTGGTTGTCTGTGACAAGAAATGACAGGGTGCGTGGGTCTATGGGTGGGTGCCTTTTCAAAACATGGCCTTACTTGTCACAGTGGGAACTTTAGGGTGCTGAGTATTCTGGAAAGCCTGGCTTTTACTAGATGTCTGAAAGTGAGCAGAAGCCATTCATTAATATCCGTAGTCGGCAGAGCACTTCAAACCTCCTTTTCATGTGGTATTAACATGAGGCACCTGGGAGGTAGGAAGTAGGCATTCGATCAGAGGCTACCGATTGTTTTGAATAGAACAATGTTATGAAGAATTTATTTAAAAAAAACTATGAAATTCAGCATAAACAATCGCATGAATGATATCTTATTCAGACTTGCTATCCGTTTTTATACTATCCCTTCCAATTATCAGTTTATTACAGGAAACATCCTTCGTGTTGCACACTGTCCTCTGCAAGCCATGCTGATATTCCAAGTGCACACTAAGAGTTGCCATGACCAGACATTTCAGAGAGAATGAGGGTAATTATGGCATCCCTAGAGATGGCTGGCACTGTCTTGCCCCAGGGTGTACCAAGGCTAACCCCCATCAGCTAGAGGTTGGACTGTGCCTTCGGAGGAGCACTTAGGGTGGAAAACAATGTTGAACTGCAGGGTGTAGACTAGGTATAACTGCAATAAGGCCAAAGGGGTCTTTGCTTTGCTTGCTTTTCTTATGTCATAAAACTAGAAGAAGTTGGTCAAACAACAGCCTGACAACTTTACTAGTTTTTTGTTTTGTTTTCCACCAGCCTTTCTTGCCTCTCTGCTTCTTTGGGTTTTTGATTTGGTTTATAGACCTCTTGGCGGTCATGATCATAGATTTGGTTTTGGGTATCTGTTCCGGCGTCGATACAATTGGGGAGCTAAATAAGACAGGACCTTATTAAGGACATTGCACGGCATCGCTGTGTTTCTTCTCTCATGAGATGCTTTTGATTAGCTGCCTGAAATACAGGTTTCACAAGGAACTCCTGTGGCGCAGAAGTTTGTCTGGCAAAACTAATTGAGGAGAAATGGCCCAATTAAGAAACTCATTGTACTTTTCCATTTCTAATGGCAAACTCTGCTACAATTTATGTCCTGTAGGAAGAGTTTGCAGACTTAGAAAGGGTCCTCATTATTTTTGAACTGACAAGCAGTGCAACTCCTGCATTCATCTGTGTTTGGCAGTCCCCAGAACCAAATGCTGCAGAGAGAAAGGAAAGTGTTGTGCAAAGCCTTCAACACAAGCACACCTCATCCTCAGCTTCTTCAGTTAATGACATGTACATGCCTACTAATGCCTAAGTGAAAGCATTATGTACATAGTCATTTCATGTAGCAAACCAGAATGATATCCAGACCAGCCAAGCAGTACATGCCCCACTGTGGCTCAGCAAAAGCTTTAAACATAATTTCCCAGCTTCATCTAAAACACAAAGCCTGACAGTATTTCAGGCAATATTCCCCCAAGAATCCACTTTCTCAATGAAAGCTCATAAGCAACGGGGGAACAGGCACAGAGCTCACTCAAAACACCAACTCTGAACATTTGGTCGTGTCTCTGCTAGCAGTTTCCTCTAGCAGGAATGTTTTCCCAGATCCTGCCATTTAAATGTCTCCTGCTGGCAGCCAGCTTAAACCCCCAGGCCTTCAATCCATGAGTTCAGTACTAAAGTCCTTCTACTCCTTCAAGTACTCAGCTGAGAATTCTCCAAAGGAGAGGATACACCTCTATGGAAATAAAATAGAGAGTTTTTCCAGTTAAACCATTTCAGGCACCAAAATCTGCCTGTCCCAAACACACACACACAAAATTCTTAGCAAGGCAAATTCTCTACTTTGACAAGTAAACAGCTGATCAAGACAAACAGGTCAGCAGCTAGCTGAGCAGCATCTAGTGCCATTGGCCAGATGATTTACTGGTCTTTGAAGAATGTATTATTTCCTTCAAATACGCTATATTGTTAAAAGGGAGAGAAAGAAGATACAGTGAACTTGTTACCTATAAGAACATTCAACGTTTATGAACTTTATTCTTACCCTATGTGTTCTGGGTAAGACTTTTCCAGATTGTGCACAGTACTTTGACATGATCTTTTTATTCCTCGAACACTTGCTTTTTATTGCTTTTAGTGCTTCTTATTGCATGAACACTTACTATGTAGCATGAAAGAGCAATTGAAAGCAACTGGTTTGGTTTCTGTGTATGATTCATTTGTATTGCCTTCATCACATCCCATTACTAAAGCAGCAAATTCCTACTTGTCTGTAGGAGCTGACAGTGCCACCTTCTCTCCTCCTTTCTCCTCCAGAGATTTAACTATGCAGAAGGTTGATCTAATTACTGCTACTGAAAATCTTAAAATTTGCTCCCTAACCCATGGCCGCATAACCACCCATTCATTTTGCAGGAGCTCTGGCCCACATGCCTTTCTACAAGCCAATTTGACTCGCTAAACCCACAGAAAACTCCCTCCTCCATTTTTTTAAAGTTTGTTTTCTCCCATTTTATTGGATTAAATCAGCTCATAAGACTTGGCCAAGCAGCAGAAACTGCACAAAGTCAGCAGCTTTCTGGGCTGAAACAATCTCCCATTTCCATAAGCAGAGAGCTGGTAACTTGGCTCACTGCACCTCTGACCCATCAGAACAATCATGTGAACATGCCTTATCTACACAGTTTAAAACCAGATTAGCTTAACTCCTACTAAAGGTTAATTCACATTGACTTTGCACATGAAGAGACTTTGTACCATCAGTTTTGCAAGCTCATCTGTTAAGGCAGCATCCTTCAACAGAAAGGTGGCCAGATCTTAAAACAGCCACAAGCATTTTTGCAGTGATCATCCAACTGAAGCCCAGCAGTATGTAAAGCTATTGCTGAAGAAAGAATGCAAGGAACTACTGATGCAATGGTTGTAATGCATGGTTGAATGCAGAGAAAACCAAAAAGCACCAGATTTAGCAAGTAGAGGTAGGAATGGTTTCCACACAAAGAACTTTATTTTCATAAATACAGCAGTGAAAAAGCAAACTCTTAAAAGGGGGGGGGGGGGGGGCAAAAAAAAAAAAGAGAGCGAGCTTTATGTCTATATGTTTAATAAAAACACTTTAAGACAAAAATCATTTACATTCTGATAACTCACATTCAAAAATAAAGAGAGAAAGGCAGCAGGGCATACCATTCAAATGAATACCTAGTAAAAGGTAGTAACGTATTTTTATTAATAATCAATATAACACTGCAATATTTAACCTTGAATTTGTATATACAGCAATATATCCTACACAGCAATAAATCAAGACATACACACCATAAGGAGCACGTACACTAATTTCTGTCAAGTTGAAAAAGTAGGAATCATACTTAACAAAAATCTCCTCCAAACTGATAACATAGAAAAACCACTTTGAGTGGTAAACAACAAAAAATAAACACTGAAATACCTAAAGAAAACTAGTTTGAAAAGAAATACAATTAACAAATAGGAATCACAATGTAGGATTACCTCTCCCCGAATATCCAATCGTTTATTTTGCTCTAAGGTAGATTACACAGCACACAGAAAAGTTGTTATATTTCAGTATAGTAAAACGCAGGCTTTTGCAATTTGGTCCATTTACATTTCACTGATTATTTTAGCCTGCCGTATCAGAAAGCAAAGTTGTGTGTCCCTCAATCTTTGGATATAAAAAATAGAGAAATTACATTCTTCAGCACAAAAGCAAGATTTTGAGAAATGTGTGCTTTTTTTTTTTTTTGGTTAAGCATATTTAATTACTTTCATTCATGCAAAAACTGTGAATTAATCCCATTCCAGATGAGGATTTTACCATAAAATTTAAATAGTCAATTTATTAGATTACAGAACAATGGAAAAAAGCTTGATCCGTGTAATATCTTGTTACTGAACACTACTCAGTCAAAATCACACTAACCTTACACATTTGCCTTCTTAGAGATGCAGGCATAACAATTCATTCAGAAAAGCTAAAAGACATATAAATTTAAAATAGAACAGATCCGAAAACTATACTTACTCATTTTTACATAAGAGGTTCAAACATTTATAAAGCTACACGTAACCTCCAAAAAACATGGACACTAAATTGTTAAACAAACTACAAGTAGCCACTGCAGACCTGACAGTAATACTAAAGAAAAATGAGTACTATCACTATGCTATCAAATTCTTATATTTCCTAACCATGTAAGTGCAAATCAGAAGTTGCAGTTCAAACGTGTAGAAAGCTTGAAATGAATAAAATAACTCAGGTGCATAGCATTATTAAAATTCTCTGTTAGCCACATCATATATAAATATAGATTGGAATTTTAACTACGGGAAATGATTTTTTTGGGGTAAGGAGAGAGAAATTCAAGGGGGTTATATCTCTGAAGGAGCAGAGAGAATCCTCCAACAAACATTCTGTCATTGCCAAATTGTGCCTTAGGCACTATACTCAGCTGAAGAAATAGATTGGTTTTGGCAAGTAAATTTGCACAGCAATCACCTGTACAATCACAAACAAAATATATTCACACTCTGAAGTTACATAGCCTTTCACCAACATCTCAAAGAATGTTATGGAGCAAACATATTCTCTCCTTGTTGCAATAGGCACAGAAGACCTGCCCAAAGGACCCCATCTCCACATCAATGCATTCGTCTTTAAGCAGAATCCATATTTCCCAAATTTTATAACTCATTCTCAGGACTCTATAGAACAATTGTCACCTATCATATTTATGTTAATTTGTCATATATTATAGTAGAATTATATACATGTGAGAAATCCAGTTTGCAAACATTACAAATGTATCAAGCTGCCAGTAAACAGTTCCTCTATCTACATATGACGGTGCAAGTTAGTGGTGTCATAAAGGCACTTGTCTCTCACAGACAGTACTGTCTTCTCTAATCAGTCAAAAATAGATCTAAAAATATTTATTTTAACATCCGAAATGGTTTTTACTCCTTAAAGTGGTGCAAATCATCATCTATGGAACAGTAACTCATTAATTCAACGTGAAAGAGCTAAGTGCAAAGTATCCATAATTAAATATATCTTTATAATTAATTCATTTTAATGCCATGCTCTCAAAAAAATGCCAAAAAACATGCTATAGTAGAAATGTGATTGGCACTAGCAGCCACAAATAAAAAGGTAAGTGCATACAATAGTACAAGCAAGCTTATTTACGAAGTTACCAAAACAATTAAGTGATGAGTTGCAAGGAGAGACATTTGCCACAAGTCTTTTCCAAGACATGCTTGAAGCCACACCTGACCAGTATGAAATATATAACGCACATTTACATCATTAGGGACATCTTTATAGCTAGCTACCTAATTTTACAAAAATAAATCCAAAACGCTCGTTCACTTAAAAGTGAATTCTGTTTCTGTTTTCACGGCATGTGAAAAGACAAGTCAAAACCAGATCTAACAAGAGTTTAAAAAGACACATGAGCAGCCACTAACTAAAGTTCAGTGCAGTTTTCAGGGGTTTATGGATGGCAGTGTGAAATCCTCAAAATCCCATTTATCTGGTCAGTATGTTGGCACAGATTTTCCTCTCCAAGTCTCAGTACCTTAAAGCAATAATTTGAAAGAGTTTCCATCAACAAAAGACCTGTTGTTGCAAATCAAAGTGCTCAGGTATTACAAAAAATAGACATAATTGGCTTTGCCTATGTAAATGCTAATTTGCAGTTCACATTATAGCTCCATTAACTGAGAAATTTAAACACCCAGAAAGGTGTGATGGATAGAATAAATCAAGTACAACCCAAAAGCCAGCAGGTTTTTTCCCTTAATACCTTCTGTCATAACAGCACATTAAGAGTATATCCAGACTGCTGTGAAGTTGCTGGATGGAGCCTCATGCTTGAATACTAATTTTCATGTCCAGTCTTCTTTAAATAGTTTTGCCAGTACTGTACCATAAGGAATTTTCTGCATCTTTGAAAAATCTGCATTCACTGAACATTGCACAAAGTTATTAGAACAAGAACAGGGGGGGAAAAAAAAAAAAAAAAAAAGAAGCCATTTGATCAAGTATTAAGCTATTCCTTCAGAAAATCGCATTTCTTTGCTTATAGCAATGACCAGAATTGCTGATGGCATACTGACAGTTGCCATAGCAAGTGGGTGACTGCGTGGGATAGCAGACATATAGCCAAGTCAACTGCTTATGCAATCTCTGCGATTTAAGCAAGCACAGAACACACCACTTTTATTGTGTGCTGCCAATGATCTGCATAAAGTGCCAAAGGAAAAAATGTTCTTCTATGTTAGACCATGGCTGTTTCAGTATTCCCATTCATCTGTTTTCATGTCCAGATAGTAAAGAATATTCTGCGCAAGCTTTACCGCTTGCTTTCTGGCAGCCTTACACCGCTCGTCACCTTGTGGATCAACAGCATCAAGTGCTAGAAGTTGTTTCGTAAGAAGTTCTTCCAATCTCATGTAATTTTTATCCGTTCTGTTTCCATCAAATGAAATCACCTCCTGCTGAATTTGAGACAAGTTTCCAAGAACAGTCCAAACTGCTTTATGAGACTGATGTTCAGCAGCAGTTTGCTCGGAATACATTTGCCTTTTTTCAAGTGCTTCCTTCAAATCAATATATGTTATAAGAGTTTGAACTTCTATTACTGCTCTTCTCCTGGCTTCTCTAATACAGGGGTTTTTTCCTGGACTCACCTCATCTAAGCAGGCAATTAATCCCTGCAATTCTGCTTTGGATCCCAAATACAAATCAGAAGCATTCTCTGTTTTTAAAAGTAAAGAATTAACTTCCTTCATTTTCTTACGGATCTCTTCTATTTTTAGAATGGACTGATTTTGTGCCAAATCATAAGCGTGAGTAGAATTTGCTTCTTCTTCCAAGTCCAGGTATTTCTGCAATTTATTGATCTCTTCCACTACTTCCTTTCTGTAATTTCTTATTTCTGCGCGACCACAGACATCTAAAGCATCCAAATCAGCAATAAGGCCTGTAAGCACACAGGATAGATGCCTGCAGGTATCATTACTGCTCACTCCCATTAGAAGCGCAATAAGAGTTCCTCTTGCTTTGTTCACGTCGCACATTACAGAGTTAATTTTGGAGACAGAAGGATGCGCATCATTAGAAAGTGGCAGGGACAGCTGTTGCTTTACACAGCTTTCTATAATCTCCTGAACAGCACATACTTTTGTCAGAGTGCGATATCTTGCTTTGCGTAAAGAAACCTTCCCTCCGGTTTTCACCTGGGTAAGCCTCAATACAATGTCCTGAATACCTTCTTCAAATTCGTCACTTATACAGTTACCTCCTTTGTAAAAAGGTGTAATCTCGCGTTCGACAAGTGCCTGCGCCTCCTTGAATATAGCCTCTATTTCCAGTCTGCGCGGATGGTTTGCATTTTGTTCCAGTTCCTTAAGCAGCCTCTCTGTTTCCTGAGCAGCTCGCTTTCTAGCTTGCTGAATATCCCCCTTTCCTTCGGTGTCTACAGAATCTATTTCAAAAAGCTGTTTAGTAAGACTCCTTTCTAATTTCTTGTAATCTCGATCAGTAGACAGACCACTGAAGACGACCACTTGCTGTTCAATCTCTTTGACTTCCTTCTGTATCTCATGCAACCGTTTTATGGATGGGTGTTGGTTACCCATATCCATTCTCTCCTTTCGTCCAGTTTCAGATGAACTACAAAGAAAGTGAGAACGAGACTCGCGATTAATGAAGCGTTAACGCAACCACATGTCACAACTTTCACAACATCCTAAAGCACTTCAACATTACACCTATTTTAAATATCGCTAGCAATACGAATAAACCACTTGGCTGACAGTTTCTAGCCATTCCTCTATTGTTTCACACCTCCTTCTCCTGCTCGGGCTGCAGGGGAGGTGCTTTAGTTACCACACGACCTGCTCTTAACGTTCACCCGCAACCTGCAGCCCTCCCTTCCCCACCTCCCCTGCAGCTGAAGGCATCGCAGAACAAACCGGACGCCCGCGGCCCAGGGGAAAAACAGCGGCAAAACCCGACCGCCCTCGGGGTGCCGCAACCCCAGGGCAGGGCCGCCTTCCCCCACACAGGTCCCGCAGCCGACGCTCCCCCCTCCTGGCCCCTCCACGGCCGCAACCTCCCGTCCCGTCCCCGTCCCCGTCCTCTTCCCCGCCCCGGGCCCGATGGGGCCCGACGAAGCGGGAAGAGGATTTAACACCCGGACACCCCCCGGGGGAGCCCGGAGGCGCCTGAGGAGAGGCTCGTGTCCCGTGTCTGTCCCCCCCCCGCCCCCGCAGCAAACCCCCTCAGCGCCCCGGCCGCCTCACCCGCCGGCCGCCCCAGCCAAGGGACCCGCTGCCCGGCCCGGCTCTGCGCCACGGGCCGAGCGGCAGCCAACGCCCGCGGCCCCGCCCCGCGGCCGGGCGGGCGGCGGAGGCGGGAACGTCGCGGCCGAGGGACGCGGCCCCTTCCCCAGCGCCGCCCCCGACCGCAGCGCCGCGCTCCGGGCGGCCCTTGCCTTTGCGACACCGCCGTAAAGCGCCAGGCGCCGGCAGGAGGCGGGCGATGGCGGCGACCCGGGCGCTCTGGGGGGGCGGCGGCGGCTGGTGCTGGTACCGGTACCGCCACCGCCGCCGCCTCCTCTCCTCCTCCTCAGCCGGCGGCGGCCCCACGGCTGAGCGCGGGGAGCGGCAGGAGAGCGCGGTAAATCCGGGCGGGAGCGGGGGCGGGGCGGCTCCCGCGTCCCGGAGCCGGCCTGCCGCGGGGGTAGGCCGCGGGGTCTCCCGCCTCTGCGGAGCCCTGAGGGGGGAGCGGGCCGGGCCGGGCCGGCTGCCCCCGCGGTGACTCTCAGCGTCGCTGGGCGGGTGCGTCCCGATAACAGCCGGCGTCTCCCGCGGGCTCTCTCGTTGTTTATGTATTTCCCAACGCCCCCGGTGTTTGTAACTGCCAGGCGGGCCGCGCTGCGCCGCGCTGAGGCACCAGGGGAGTAAAACGCTTTTACAAGCGGAGCGGGGAGGTACGGGCTGCCCGAGCCGGGTCTTCCCGAAAAGCTATGCGGGTGCAGGAAGAAAGCAGGGTTTAGGGAGATTTACACACCCTTTAGTTCTCGCCATCAAATATTATAACGAAGTGGAACGTCAGTGATAGAAAAATGGAGGGGGGCGGGGAAGTTGCTTTTGAAAGAAAAATCATGATTCGTGTCTTGGAAAAGAGTCAAAGGCTTCTCCTCTGTAGTGCATTTCTAAATAAATGTAAATTTTAAATGTATCAAGTGGTTTTCGGTCAGGGTAAACGAATCTACGTAATTTCTGAACTTGTTGCGCTTAAAGTTGCAACTTTAAGGTTGTGGGGGAGTTTTGGAATTTATTTCAAATCGGGATGTTCTTCAAAAACTCTGCTAAAGCCGTCATAATGAATTCTGCCTGTATTTTCAAGGGCCTGGGTTTCAGCCCCCCAGCACACTCCCGTAACGACTGGATTGGCCCCCCCGACAAGCACTCCAACCTGCGGCCGGTCATCTTCTACGTGCCCCCCGAGGAGTCACCTCTGGAGCGGCGGCTGCGGGAGGCCCGGCAGGAGGCCCAGGCCTGCGACCAGCGCTTCTGGGCGCGACACAACCGCACCTTCCGCCAGGTGAGCCTGTCATGACGCCCAGTGCCGCTTG
Source organism: Buteo buteo (assembly GCF_964188355.1). Taxonomy (NCBI): domain Eukaryota; kingdom Metazoa; phylum Chordata; class Aves; order Accipitriformes; family Accipitridae; genus Buteo; species Buteo buteo. The sequence goes on along the minus strand of NC_134176.1, from coordinate 11,897,569 downwards.
GCTCCCGCCTGCCCACCCGAAATTGGGGGGTTTGGTCTCCATGAGGTAGGGTTCACTTCTGCCCACTGTTGCTGGCTGGTAATTGATACTGTTTCCTTTAATACACACAGTGTCTTTCTGGAAATTACTTTTTTGTCATTCATTTCTTTAAAATGACATGCAAAACTGAAAAGCCTGCTTTTTTATTGCTGTTTAGTAGCTTATAATGATATTTGCCTTTTTCCTATCTTGCACTGAAGACATAAAGTTGTAGCCACCCTACACGCAAGACCTGTCTGTGACTAGAGTGGCTGTTAAAAATGATTCTGCAGCTCTTCTTGCTCTGTCATAAGTGAGAGAAGTTAGGTATCATCACTAAGGGTAAATGAGGGACATGGCCTGTTTCACTGGCAGTGTACCCCAACAAAGCTACAAGTGGGGACTTCACAGTCATGGTCTGTCTGCTTTTCTGATTGCAGCATTGGTTAGGAGACACTGAATTTTGTTGGAAGAACAGAAACGGTTCAGTAATTCACCATCACTTGTGATAATCTTTAATCATCATATCCTCCCAAAACTTGGAAAGATCTCAGAGAAAAAACAAAGCTTATTTTGTAATTCCATAGAACTACTTTTTAAGTTTGCAAAACTTAGGTACAAATAATTATTCTGTTTCCATCTAAGTAATTTCGATTTTTTTTAAGTCTGCATGTTTTCCTCTATGCTCAAATTCTCAGTTATACAATACAGCAGATCTTCATAGTTTGTGTTATAAACTGAAGGTTTGGATCCTGTCAAACAATACTGAAGCTCAGCTGTAACTTCACAAATAAGTTTTATATGTTTCAGTAGAACACTTGCATGAATTAATTGATGCATGCAGGTAGCAGGATCTCGGTGACAAAGTTACTGGTTTAACTAACTCACTGGATTCAGGAAAATGTTTTGTTGACATTTCCAAGTGTAATGAGTATTGCCTGTTATTTCAGAGGCTATTAAGCAGTACACTGTTAGCTGATTAAAAACAACGGTTAACGTAAAGGACTGAGTGCTTCAGGTTCTAATATGGAAAAACATGTTTTAGGAAAAAGAAGAATTTATTTATTCAAGACTGAAAGCCAAGGGTGTGGAAATGAGAGATGAAACAGGTTAGTGAGATCTTTGTTTATAGTTTAGGATGCATTATGAATTCTGTTTAATTTTGAATTTCGTTAGTTTATGCTCTTTGTGTTCTGTCACATCTTGAGGGTAGGATTTAGAAGTGTTTTCCAGGAGCATGATAAAAAAGAGGAGAGGAGCTCTTCAGAGATTTGCATGTAGGGTCAGATTATCTGCTGCACTGTTCTTCCTCTAATTCCTTCCCTGCAGCTGGAGGGAATGTGCTGAAATCCTAGCCAAGTAATATAATGATTCTGTAGTCTAAGGAGGAAGGGACTTTTTCCTTTCACACCTCCTAACCTAGTGAGCTAGCTGAGCTAAACATATAGAGCATTTGCCTCGAGTGCATATTATAGTTGGGTGGATAAATTCACACTCTTTGGCTTCAGGTCTATAGTGTATACAATTAATACAATATTTTTCCTTGAGGCAGAATAAGACAGCTTCTGAGGAGACAGCAGCTGCTATCTGCCTGTCTTTGCCTGAGCACAGTTGCTGTAAAATAGTTGCCTCTCCAATTCATTATGTGAACGTGAAACTGAAAACAAGATGCCTTCTTAATAACAGTGAATTGGCCATTGTAGTAGAAGGTTGAACATTTTCTTCACAGAATAATGATCTGTTTGAGTTTAGTAAAACATCTGCTCTGATGTTCTGTATATCGCAGACCATTATTTTTCTCTTCTGTTTGTATCCTGGTGATCAGTGTGTGGTTGAGAAATAATTTTAGTTAAGTTCTGTGTTGTTTAGAAAACACTGCTTTTATATTGCCTTTTAGGGTTTGGTTTGGTTTTTGGGGGGTTGTTTTTATACCCTAAAAATAAAAAATAGTAAGCATGTACATCCCTTAGAAATAAAATTATATTGGCTGCATGTGTTGATTAACTGTGTTCTATAATACATCTGCGTTTGTATATAAAAATAAGATTAATAACAATATACATGAACAGTTGGAAAAAACCTTGCTTTTTATATAAGTGAATCTACGATCAGTTCTGCTACCAGTGTGAAGAAACAAATTAACTATAGTTGTTAAGTAGGCAGCCTTCAAATAGTCTTAAATTTATCCCATAGTATGTTAATCCATTGTAATATATTAGATTTGTAAATAATGACAAATAGAACTGATTAATAATTTACACTTCTGTGATCAGTTTCAGGAGCTTTAAAATGCATTTTGGAACAGTAACAAGTTGAATATCACAATTCCATCTCCCTTATCATATCCACGCCCGATGGGACATTCAAATTTGACCCTCATTTTAGAAACACTGAAAGTGCCAGAAAGTTTGTATAGGAATTATCTGGTAGAGTTGAGAATATTTGCTGGTACCTCTGTGCTGTAGCCACAGGTTTTCCTGTCATGTTCTGTGGAGAGAATCCATCTCCTCTTATATTCTGCTTATGAGAGTGGCATATTCAAAGTCATCTTTTGTGCTTGCTTTTTCACAAAATAATTGTCTACTATGTTGTTAATAAATCTGACATCTCAGAACATACACTCTTTGGTATAAGTTACTTGAAATTTATCAACAGCAACAGAAAAAAATGTACATCTGAAAATATCATGTCAGTCATGGATAGTGTTCTTTCCCTATTTATTGACTTCCTTTACGGGCAAATTTAAGTTACTGAGTGCTCTTACTGGTGCTATTTAGACTTCAGCCCCATGAGAGATTAATTTTACTCAAAGGATAGATACCTCTAGATCTGTGGACTTTTTCACAGGGGTCTACTAGTTCCCTAAATAATCTAAGACCTAATAAACAAGTCTTATGAGGAGCGGCTGAGGGAACTGGGGCTGTTTAGTCTGGAGAAAAGGAGGCTGAGGGGAGACCTTATCGCTCTCTACAACTGCCTGAAAGGAGGTTGTAGTGAGGTGGGTGTTGGTCTCTTCTATCAAGTAACTAGTGATAGGACGACAGGAAATGGCCTCAAGTTGCGCCAGGGGAGGTTTAGATTGTATATTAGAACAAATTTCTTTACTGAAAGGGTTGTCAGGCATTGGAACAGGCTGCCCAGGGAAGTGGTGGAGTTGCCATCCCTGGAGGTGTTCAAAAAACGCGTAGACGTGGCACTTCGGGACATGGTTTAGTGGGCATGGTGGTGTTGGGTTGACGGTTGGACTTGATGATCTTAGAGGTCTTTTCCAAACTTAATGATTCTATGAACATAATCACTTTCACAAGTAATGAGGGCTTAAGAGTTATGCCAGCTTCAAGATGATCAGTATTTTTAATCTGCTGTTACGCCAAAACTTATTTTCAGGTCAAAAAGCAACACTGAACGTGGAAGAAATGGCTGACTTTTACAAGGACTTTCTAAGTAAAAATTTTAGTAAGCATATGGAGTACAACAGGTATGTAGAAGGTATTTATGTTAACTATTATACATTACAGTCTAAGTGAAAGGCATAAGATCAAATTTAAAATTCAAACTTTTTTTTCCATAATTGGTAAAACAGCACCTAAAACTATAATTTTAGAAAATTTTTTTTTTAAATGCTATTATTAGCATTTGACAGAAATTTGCATTATCATTTGAGGAGTTCTACTGCTTATTGTTGATTTAGGGGAGAGATGAATCAAATCTCATCTCTGAGATTCAGAGAGACAAGATTAGGCACTCAATTTTTTTCCTCTTATGGCATGGGTCTTTTCATGCTGCTAATTGAAACTGATAAATAGGCAAATAAAACAGTTGAAATTTTTTTATAACTTTCTAGTTGACTGTTAAATAGGTACTAGTAAATGTGATTCATCTCAAATGAAAATTGTTTAGTGAGAGTAATATTTAGCATTCTTTTTTTTATTATTTTGCAAGCATATAGTAAAAATGAAAGTGATTAGTTGAGTTCGAGGGTTTTTTTGTGTGGCCAAGCATTAGTAAAATGGTTGCCTGAACTCATCCTGTGTAGAACCTTAGCTACAACTGGGTAACGCCACATCCACCATGCTTCTTCATAACATCTACTGCATTGTTTCAGTGTTACTGTTTGTACAACAACTTGATAAACTGGATTGGGGATCTGAAACAACTGAAAAATGACTTGCAAACATGCATTACCCTGCCAGTAGCTGTGCACACTTGGCAGAGGGCTAGAAATGAGGAAGGAATGGTAAGCTGGATGAGGATGGCACTTAATCCAGTTACAGTAGCACTGCCCACTGAATATGAAACCACAACTTCAGTTTCTTCTCTGTATTGGATTGAAAGATTATTGGGCTCAAATGTGTCAAGTATTACTGGGTTCCTAATGGTGTAATGCTAGTAAGAATTCTACCATTGCTATAACTGATCTGTAACAAATTGTGGTTTAGGATTCTTTGTACGTATTGTGCATATACCATAACATACTACACTGTAAAAACAATTTTACTGTAACAAATATTTAAAACAAATATGCATGTCTTGTTTTGCCCATGGGGGGGTGGGGGGAGAACAACATCAGCAAAAACGTAAGCAACAGCCTGAAAAGATGGAAAGTAAAAAAATTCTTTTTAATAAGAGGATTGTTCAAATTACCTATAACTGATGAGTGAGAAAGCAAATAGTTTATCTTAGAACTTGTCACCAGATGCCATTGTTGTACTGACCTCAGGATAGTGTCCCATCTTCACGGTAAGAGAGTTCAGGCTTTGTGCCTAAACATGACCTTCCTTGTTGCTGCCTTGTAAAATCAGGTAGTGTAAGCTGCGTCATTGTAGTTTCAAAGTGGAACTGCACAGCCCTGAAAGCAGTGGAGCTTTTTACAGGCATTCTGATTTTGAGGGGTCATATTTATAAAAATCTGTTTATGCCTTCAGCTGTATGTTCTTTTGCAGCGTTGCCAGCTGGCCTGAAAACGGTGGCTGCTGAAGTGTTGCAACTTCTAAAATTTAGTTAAAATTGAAGCAATGACTGTGCACAGACACCACGAATATTTAGTTCAGGGTACTTAGACTGAAATACAGTCTAGTTTAGGAAAAAAAAATTCAAGAAGGATATAGGAAATGAGACATGAAAGGGGAAAAGAAACAGTTGCAATGTTAGCATGATATTTTCATTTAACATGACATTTGAGGGGGTAGCTCAGTGCTGCTTGTCAGCATGATTTTTGCTACTATCCTTACTGAGAGGTTAGTATCTCAGGTTTATGTTAGATCTGTACGTGCAAGGTTTCCCAGAGAGAGCTCAAGAGAAGACCTAAATCCCAGTGTTTCATATTCCCTGCTAGTTCTACGATAAACGTATTCTGTTGCTTCTCATGCAGCTGTTTAAAAAATGGGGGAGTGATCCTTGTCGGAAACTAGAAAGAAATTATGAAATTAGTTTGTAACAAGGGCAAGAATTTGAAGCAAGTTCTCAGAAGTTAAAAAGGTTTGATACGGACTCTCTCATCTATATCTTGAATTGGCTCCAGAAGTCATGCATGCTGCATAAAAATTATTTAAAGATATAAACACTAACATTGGGAATATTAAAGCCATCATCTTTAAAGGGTACTGCATTAGAAACCTAATGTTTCCTGTATTGGGTTATATAATTAGTCTTTGAAGTGTCATTTTATTTTATTTTCCCCTCCTTTATAGGTGACCAGCTATGCCCTTTCCAACACACAAATCCTCATACATGCACAAACAAATCTTACCCATAGCACAGCACTGGCAGGAAATTCTTCTAGATAGCTTGATGATCAGCTTTACTTCTGAAACATGAGATATGGTTACAATAATTTTATCTTACCTGATTCCAAATACAATTGGTCATAAAACTACTCATCACTTAACTTTTTTACAGTTAAGCTCTCAGTGGTTGTAGCCCTACAGTCTACATGTAATCTCTTCATGGATGTCGATATTCACATAGACGTTTTCATAGGTTATTTAACTCTAATTAAGCAGGAAAAGCATTGCCACAAAGAATGGAAAATGATGTTGTTACTGAATTGTCATTTGTCAATGCCAAAGGATATTTTAATATAATCGTGTACCTTTCTCCTGTTCTCGTTCTGTGTGCTGATGATTTTCCTGGCTTTGGAATCCTAGAGATTGGTATAAACGTAACTTTACTATCACATTCCTCATGGGACAAGTAGCACTGGCGAGAGCTCTGAGGCGGCTTCGTTGGAAAAAGAAAAATGTTGGAAATTAGTGATCACAGCTCCATGAAGAATGCAACACTAGCTAGGCCTGCTATAAATTTGTTATTTATAGTGATCTTCAGAATCTGAATGACTAATGTAATAATTGCTGAATCTGTTTGTTAAACTATGTAAATAAAAGTTACCATTGGTATTAATTTATAATCACTATGTAGATTTCCTTTACCTTTATTCCAAGAATATGTAAAATATTTCCCAACCAAAACACAACTGAGAAAACTGTCAAAAGCTGTTCCTCGTTTACATTAAATGGAAGGGATTACAACTGTCACATTTTTACCGTGGAGTCATAGCTCCTAAATAACATGTGATTCAGTATGCTGTACCTGAACTCAGGTCAGAGAATGATGTCTCCACCAACCATATTAGTATATAAAACCAAAAATGCCTCATTTTGTGGCAGTTGACTACTGTCTGGGGCAGTAGTTATCCACAAGTAATACAACGTGGCTGAAGGAACGTGTATGATTTGTGAGTATATGTACAATCAGTTTAGAATAATCCTCTTTTCAGTGTGATTATTTCCTATTTTAATAAAGATTTAAGATATATTTCATATAAATTACTAATGCAATAGGATCTTCTTAGATAATTTTGTTTCAATTAAAAGAAATGTGCTCCCCTTGGACAAGAGTTCCTCTAACCTATGATTGGTAAAGATTCTAGTTGCTGAGCAATAAAACAGATGCATTGCCAGTCACTTAATCTTGGTAGAAAAGGAAACTGATACTTAGCTGTATGGAGGAGAGCAACATTAGCACTAATACGCACTGCTTTCTGCTCGTTAATTTCTTTCAAAAAATGAGCTATTCTCACTGGTTTCTCTGAGGCACTCAAAACAACTCAGGGTGATTTTTCTGGCCTCTAGGTTTCTAACATCAATTGGAAGGAGGTTGGTTTAAGTGAAGTCTTAACATGTTATGCCATATATCTGTTATTTAAAAGAAGTTGCATTCCTCAGAATTTTCTCTCTGTCCGTTTATACAGTTAAATGATTTTTTTGATACAGTACCTACTAAGAGGATTCTGTTAAAAAGAATGTATGTTGTCAAATGAAGCGTGTTTCCCTAAAGCTATGCTGTAGGGAAGGTTCTGCTTTTGGAAACATCAGCTCAGAGACCATTGACCTGTTTTTCATATCTAAACATGACATGATTTATTCACAGCTTTTTATTTTTTCAGCTGGAGCAGAAAGAGCTTCGTCAATATCAACTGTAATAATTCCTTTGCAAGATGAAATAAATATTAATGATAGAGTAGCAGATTGCACTGTTTCATACAATGATGGTATCATCATTGGGGCTAAAACAGTCACTGAATTGTGGTTTTAACTTGTGTTATTAATAAATGAAAACAGTCATTAATAGTGTTTGCTGACGTGATAACCAACACTTCTAGGGAAATAATATTTGTGAGTGTTATTCATTGCATCAGTACTGTAAAAGGTATATATTTATTAAAAAGTTACAAAATGCCACGTTTCTTTAGGAAAATATTTTTTTTAAATAGACCACTGTGGGTATGTAATGTCATTCTTAGGGCTTTACAGTAAATCGTATCTTATGGTATATAAGCTTTGACCACAATGCAAATGGACACTTTAATAAATAGTTCCAAGGTAAAAGAATGGTAGGATGATATAAGAAAATATCCCTGAAAGGCAGAGACCAGAACCCCAATGGACTGATGGTTGATAGCCATATGTTCTGACAGCCTATGCATAAGATTCCTAAGGTAGTTTCACATATGCTTTAAGTGGGTAGAGGTCAATCAAAAGAAGCATTTTCATCTTCCGAGTGGCTCACTTTTACTAACACAGACGTTTTTGTGTCTGCCTGCTGAACCAGATCAGGAAATTGATCACTACTAGAACTAATCCAACAAAAAAAAGTGTTACTAGATGTCAGTTGAATTAATATGCCTCATCATGCAGATATAAGCGTTCTACTGTTGGCATGAGGGAGATGTGGGAATTCAGATGGAAGGTTTGGATTGTGCTTCAGTCAATTCATAGTTATAACTGTTCTCTGAACATGTAATTTTAGTGTTGGCCACCCCCAAAAAATATAATCAGCATACGATGGATTGTGCTAGGATTCTGCTCTGAGCTGCTTGTAGGTAAAGTTCGTGCCTTTATGGCATTGCCTTCATTAAGATTCTGTGTGGAGCACTGAGTCCCTTCATGTAAAGCCTATTGAAGTAGTGAGGTACTTATCTATTAGGTAAGTGTTGAGCTCTGATTTAGAATATCTAGTAAAGCCACTGTGAAAAGATGTTATTAAAAATAATCCATCTGAAATTTTGAGTCTCATTACGAAAACCACATACATTTACTGAGATAATTACATTTTTGGGACAGCCAAAAGCCGTATCGTTTTTGCTATTGTTGCATTACTTCTGTTTTTTTTTTCTTGACTCAGAGCAGTTGGAATAAGGCCAGCTGCTTTCAGATATTATTGATCATAAATCCTTTATACATCAAAGGAAGAATAAGGAGCTGCCACAGACTACTAAAAATAATTTTTTTATGTGTACAAAGGCCTGCTACAGTAACTGAAGCTAGTGAAATAGATCAAAGAGTGACTTTTCTGTGCACATTTTCTGAGTATAAGAAAAATACAGGGGAGTGTTCTTATCATTTAGGTATTTAGCTAATCCTGTCAGAAGGAACAGCAGTATTTCATGTTTAGTAGTGTCAGCATGTGCCTTTTTAATCTGTCTTATGCACCCAGTAAGTTCATAATAAAGTAACAGCATTTTGGTAATATTAAAATAATTTTAGATAGTTTGTATTGACTTGGGGTGGTTCTGATAACCTGTGTGGGTTTTGCTATTCACTGAATTTCTCTACTGGAGCATTAATTTCGATAGAATATGAGAGGAGTAAGAGGAAGTGTCAAATGGGGATTGAGAGGCAGACCAACTAAAGGTTGGGTTGAAGTGATTGTAGCACCTTAATATAGGATTAATAAAGAACTGTACATCTTAAAAAAAATGCATTTCTTAGTTTCATTAGGAGTTTTAATAGTAATGGTAGCAACTACTGAGAAGATAGCTTCTATGTTTAACTGAACATTCTTAGGGATAAAATTAAAATCTAGTTCAAAACTCAGATTTGTTATTTAGATGCTGACCCTTCCTGGCCCCATTTTAAAGGGACTGTTCTGCTTGCAATTTTTAGCTTCCTCTATCACTAAGCAAGTTTGGTACCCTACAGGGTAATCAGATTTAGCTAAACAAGAACTTAATTTACATCCTGCGCAGAGCCCATGGGCCGATCTTTTGCATAAAGACTGGGAGATTGAAATGTTTTCAGGAAAGGATAACATATGCCTGGAACTGTAATATGCATGAATAACATTTTCATATTAAAAATTATATCCACTGATTGTTGTAAACCAATTCCCAGAATAATAACCCCATAATTGTATATTCGGGTTCATTTCTGAAAAAAAAAAAAAAAAAAAAAAGAGAGAAACACAAGTTACTTTATTTCTTATGAGTTTATTTCTTAAAAAGAGTTTGTAAGTGCATGGACTGTAATCTTGAAATACGCACTCATTAATATTCATTATTATATAAATCACTTCTTTGTGCCTTGACTTTGCATTCATTAATGGATTAAGATTTACCCAAGTACTGTGAGATTTAGTTGACTGATATATTCAAATAGGAGATGCTGTGGAAGTGCAGAAGCAGTACTTTTGGCTAGAAATAGTAAAGGCAAAAAATTCCATGATCCCTTTTTCAGTGTGGTCTTACTCAGGAGAAATATCGTATAGTACTACCCACAGTCAAAATCAGTTTTAGAAGCCGTGTAAATGCTCTGAAGACATGGTCCACGTTTCATACAGCTGCTTGTGTTTTACTAATTCAAACCAGATACCCATTTAATCGAGTTTCTTATATTTTGCAGGGAAAGGCACAGTGATTTTGCTTTCTGGTGTATGCAGGTTCTCATCCTTAGGGGTGGTCCCAGGTGTGTTGTGACCAGGGCCTGAGATGGCAGGAGGCAGCAAGAATGACTGTATGCATCTCTTGAGACTGCCAGGAGGCAATTAGCACGCAGCCTAAGCTGGAGTAGCCCTGAAGCTACTTTGATGGACCATGACTGGCATGAATTTCCAGCAGCCCCCATGCCAGTCAAGAATTGCTGTCATTTAGCAGTATTCTGTTCACACCGCTGCCTCCAACGAACCCACTGATATGATTCAGCTGCAGAATTGGCTGTGATAACTTTCATCAGCTGAGTCAAAACACATTAACAGGCAAAACGCAAGTTTCAGAATAATAAGGAATTCAGGTCACTATTCATATCTCATTGTTAAAGAACTTCCTGATGACAGATTTTCGCTCCATCTTTGTAATAAATCCCTGCCGTGGAAAACTTCTCATATGATGATCAGTGTGTAGCATACGTTGGCTGTTTTTAAAGGGTTCCAGAAAAGTTAGATTTTCATTCCTAGAATGATTTGAATAATTAGAAGTCAGGATTGTTGGGGGGGGGGGGGTGCGTTTTGCAAAACAGATTTTGTAGTCAAGGCTATATTAGAAGACAAAATCCATGAATTGCAAATTTCAGAAGAGATTGACTGCTTTGATTGCTTTCCAAGTGATTTTATTATTCTGGATTGTCATATAGAAAATAGATGGTATGACACAGCGTAAGTATTCTGTAACAAATGAAGTCAAGACAGTTCTGACCTTAGTAGCTGTAGAAACTATAAAGACTTGGTAGAAAGCCCTTATTTGTGCAAAATTTTATGAGACTGAAAGACAAAATGGAAACTAAATTCCAGTGAATATGTAAGAAAATGTCTTCTGGATTTACCAATCTTCTTCTCACATTTACAAAAATAATATTTCACTTTTAATGTGATGTCTGGAAAACATCCAGTTTCCTCAGGCCTCATGAAAAATTCCACCACAAAAACCAGAACAAAATACTAAGCTGACATGAGTAAATAGCCACAGGTGCTAATTTGTGTCAAAGAAGAATTCAAGCTCACTTCAAAGAAAAAATCAGTTCTGCCATAGGATATTATAGAGCAATTTTAATTGACAAGAGATGCTCAAAAGTAATTTGCTGTGCTCCTCTGCTGCTTCTTCCCTGGTGCCGCTTTTGCTGTTAGGAAAAGAGGGGTCTGGTCTACTCAGCGTGACACGTGGAGACTTGCTGGGCATGCTTAACAGTTACCACGGTATTGCAGCCATAAATCTGACTGCCATAGGACTGAGTAAAATAGCCTGATGCTGGGAGAATGTGGCTGAAGATTTGCCACTGGACAGGACATGTTTCCATCTTGGGAAGATTTTTTTCAAGCTTTTGAATCATGAGGTTCACGCTTCCTCTAAAAGCAGCAAAGCAGCTTATTACTGTCTTGAGTCTATAATTTATAGGTATTATCTAACAGCCACTTAGCACTCGGTGTTTGATTTCATATGTAATTGACAATGTCATTTCAACTTTTAGTTCTATTATATGTTTACATGTAAATTAGAAAAGCAATCTCACTTATTTACAATATGAACTTTGGTTTTGGGCACTACCCAACAGAGTTCACAACCAAAAATTCAAAGTGAAAGGAAGGTAAGTGAAATTAATGAGAATGCCAGTTACACAGCATTCCAGCCTCCTTTGGTTGCAAAATGAGTGGGATGGGAAATGACAAATGTGTGAACAGTCCTTTAAAGATATTTAGAGTGCTTTCTGCATTGGTGCACGATAAACCTGGCAGTAACGTTTTTACGGTTATGTAGTTAATTATAAGGATATGGGGCATGTTAAATTGCTGCCCACAACAGAACCATTTACTGGGTAGATTTCTGGTCAGTGTTATATGCTGATGAAGGAAGATACTATTATTCATCAGTCTATTCTGTGTGAGTCATGACAGTTTTCAAACATATGGTGATGGTGTACTTTGTGGCCCTTCAGCATGTAATAACAAGTGTAACACTGTGTAGGCAGTACATTTCATTTTCATGGCTGATTTATATATATCAGTTTTTTCCCAGCTTTCCCCTAGTGTTTATTGAGGCATGTTTCAGTTCCTGTTTACAGTTACATTCTTTTCAATACGTAGGGTTTCATAAACTATGTAAAACTGCATTATATATGTCTTTGAAACAATTTCAATGTATTTCAGCTTTCATTAAAACATAATTATTATTTTAAATATTAAGGAATAATCTAATGTTGGAATACACAGATTCAAACTCTAAAGTACTGCATATGGCATGTTTCAGCAATTCTGCAGAACTTCGCCAGGAGACTGTTGTTAACTGATGTGACAGAGTGAACTGCTCCGTGTAATCAAAATGCCTCAAACAGTCCTGGTGTTTTAGGTGATGCTGGTGTTGTAGAGAACCGTGGTGGCACGGATTTCTTCCTTGAAAGAAATTACTACAAGTTCTACTTTCTGTGAATTGTACTATGCCCAGCTGGTCACTAAAGTCAAAGGTCAAGGAGTCATGCTTTAAATTGCTATCTTTAATTATTTGTCCTCTGAAGCAAAATTGTAGCCTCACAATATCTGTGATGATCTACATACTGATGAGGTAACTGCCTTCTTAGCCAGTTTCTGCATAAATTACAACTTAACTAAATTGAGTCTAGCCTTTTTGGCACAAGGAAAACCTTCAGAACATGATGTGATGCAGCAGTATCTGCCAAACTCGACAAATTAACAGCATCCCCTCAATGTTTTTTTGTATACTGTTCTCCAAAACACCTCTACACAGATGTGTGAGGAATTCCTTTCTTCAGAAATTGACACCTACAAGGCTGGTTTCTAAGGCCTCCTTTCACATCCCCTAATATAGGGGCTATACTAAGTGTGGATGGGCTAGGTTACAGATGGACCCTGTGGAGGTCCTGGGCAGAACTATCACAGGGAAACCAGGCCCTTGTGGTTGTTTAAATCACACAGGGAGCAGAGAATAGTATAGGATTGGGAAGGCACAAAGATGATTAAAAACCATTCTCTCCACCCCTTCTCATCTCGGGTATCAGACTCTGTTCTAGACCTTTTGGAGACTGTCCACAGACTGAGTTCTTCGAGGATATTTACTCTTAGGTAACTGACAGACAAGCTTGTAGAGATAAAACACACCATCCATCCTGTAGGAGTGAATTAGGCAATCATCTCACTAACGTTTTAAGTCTAAGACTTGATAGCAGCGATGTACATATCTTGTTTTCTTCTGTATCATTGTGAAGATACAGAAGAAGTGAAGAGTGTGTCCATGGCATGTCTTTGAACTTAATGCTTTTCAATGGATTTCTCTGTGAACTGGCAAGAAAATGATTCATTAAAGCAGATAAAAAAAGACAGAATTACAACAGAAAAGATAGGAATTACAACACCTGAAACTGAAGCAAAAACTTCACAGTACATAGTTGCTGTGGGAATAGCAAGGAGAGAGAATTCATATCCAAACCCCTGGGAATAAGATCATCTCTCCTTATCCTGCATCTGCTCTATTTCCCAGGAGGCAGGATGAGGAACAAAATACCTAGCACAGGCAGTTCTGTTTCCTATTGATTTCTAGAGTGACTCTGCCCTTCTCAGCCCCACGTACCGTATACCATCCATCTAGCCACAGGCGTATTCACAGATGCCATTTTCTGTAGAGACATAATTGGTCATTGGCACAGAAACTACAGGAACAGTTGTCACACAGCAGAAACATTTCCATTTCCCCTTCCCTTGGGGCAAACTGTATTACCATTAGTTCCCCAGTCCAGTGCAGCTGAGTACCGCCGTGGTTTGAACACCCTCTTAACCAAGGCAAACTCCAACAATGAAAAGCACATGTAAAATGGCCTCCCATAAAAAATGAGACATTCCAACCAACCAGTGAATTTAGTATAATTCCATACAGAGTATTAGTTGAGGAGGAGAGAAAAGCATTTAACAGAAGATCTGAAAAGGGGATAAGGGTTTGGCAATTACTGCGGCATGTGTGGAAAAGGAATACATCAAGTGAAAGGGAGGTTATTGATAAATCAGACTTAGGAGCAATCGTTTTCAATAATGACCATGGTGCAAACAATTGCAGCACATTAGGCTCAAGAAAGATGAAGCAAATGGGAGCAGAGAAGGGCAAGTTGAATAATCAGGGAGATGTAGAATCTCTCTTAAAGAGATTAAGAGTTCAGTTTGTTTAGCCAAGCAAATTGATGGTCAGGAGGGGGTAAAGGAGTGCAGAATCTCCTAGACAGGTGAGTGGAGGAAGGACCAGCTAAGAGGGTTACCCTGGGGAAGAATCTTCTTTCTCTGCAATAATTTAATCAGACGTATAAAAAAGAAGTGCTACATTTGAGGATTTCCTCAGAAATGCAAACATGTAGAGAAATGGAGCCAATCACTAGCAAGGGAAAAGAGCTAGAAAGAAATGACACAATTTGGCACAATATCTATATGTATATATTACCCTTGAGACTGAACACTGGAGGAGTGAGGTTCTTGGACAGGAATGGCAAGATGCCTGCTTAATTTTCAATAGAGTTTGATAATTACATTTAGAAAAAGACCAGATGAGGTGGTTATCTGTAATGCCTTTTAGACTTTTGAGACTTAGTTCTCTGTCATCAGTAGGTGCAAATTTCTACTTGGAAAAGGTCACATACAGGCATACACTGGCATTAGCATTTCTTGTGATTAGCATATGCATGAGCTTTAATAAAAGGCAGCATCTGGAAAATCATAGCTTCCTTCTTTTATAAATGTATGTAGGAATCTTGGTGAGAATAAAGAGAATACATCCTCCGTATCTCCATGAGGAAGCACCAGTTTCCCTGGTGCCAAGACAAGTTTATGTCCCAGTCTGTGCCTCTGCCTAATGTTGGTTGGAAAAATGAATGCCTTTCTTACACTTTCAAAGATTCACTTCTCAAAAAAAGAAAAATCTTACACTGGTTAAGGAAATTATCCAAGATTTACACTGATGTGTGACTGAAATTAAAAGCACAGCCCTCACAGGTTTTATTTTAGGGAAAAAAGCACTTTTCGTAATGAAACTCTGGAGAATTTAATGAGAAAAAGGTACCTAAAGTCTCCTTCACCATGGAAAAAACTCTACAATGACTACCAAGATTATCAAGGTAAGAGTCTCACCTAATCTAATTGCAAGTAACATGGCAGCAAAGCCTGATGAGTTAGCAAATCTCCATGAAGGAATGCTGACTAGCTAGTGTTCAAAGAAAGGCAAGGGAATAATATAAGTAGTAATAAAGCAGGCACTTAAAAATCAGTAGAGGTGATCCTTTTGTTTTCTGCTTTTAGATAAGTGTTCTTGTGTTTGAACACAGACTATCAAAGATTTTGTCTTTGGAAGACTCGTTGTGTTTGTGTAATAAACTTTTTTCCTATCAATACTAGGCATTATCCCAATAGAAAGGTAAAGAAAGGGAGCACAGTCATAGTTGGGAAGTAAAGATATGAGAGGGTGAAGAGAAGCACTGTATCACACACTGAATGTTCTTACTCTAGTAGCAGCCAAGATTGTGATATTCCAACAGAGTGTTTTTTTGTTTCCTCTGAAGGACTTAATACACTTCTGCAATGGTTCAGTGACTGAGGTAAGTGAATACAGAATAAATGTAACTTCCTGTGACTCATATGCAGTGATTAATAATTCTCATAACCTTGAATAAGCAACTGAAACCCCAAGAGATAATAAACTCACTGAAAAGTGAGAGTATAGAGGAAGGAAAGGAGGAGCATAAATGGAACACTATCTTTCTTCATGCATAAGCACTAAAAGTCATGTGGAGTGAGTATGGAGAAGAGAGTCTTTCCAAGCTAGAAGGGTGCTGGTAGTCAACTATCAGCTGACTACAGAACATGGAAGCAAGTAAGGAAGAAAGCTGCTTCATCTTTCAATGAAATGAGAGGTATGGCAGAAGTAAAGAAGGAACAGAAATTGCTGCTTGAGCAGAGTAAGTAGGTGTTGGTGTGAGCAGAGGTGGGAACCTACTCCTTGAATGCAGGGAGTAAAGATACGAGTCTAATTATCATCATAAGCTCTCCTCTGCTAACCCTTAACCTGTTGGGATTTTTGATGCTTAAAAGTAGGACCTTGGAAAATACTGACAGTGGCTGTAAATTCATACAGCACAGAGTATTATAGTTTGATCAAAGGGTGCAATTCTTTGCTCCTTGATCACTTACTACTTTGAAGATAACAGTGGAAATTGGGATATATATAAATACAGCTGTGTTGCTGAAATCTTATAGTATTTTTCTTTATGTTCACATTAATATTGACATGCAAATTCTCTAGTAGTTTCTAGCTTTCAAGTGGTTACTTTAACTGTATTACCTGACATTTTTATGTCTGTTTTTAATAATAGAGCTGTTTTAAAGCTAACTGAATGGGCTTCTTAAACCTTTCAGTCAGTATCTTTTGGGCTTGAACAATAGCTCAGCTCTGTAATAGCTGGGAGATGAAAAGAATTCTGGTTAGCAAAATGTTAATGTCCAGCGCAAGTATCCTGCTCTGTTTAAAAAAAGTAACAGAAATTAACTAATGAAATGGCCTGTTCAAGAGTTGAATTAACACTGCATGCTTTATTTCGTTGTTATTTCTCTGTGAATAGAAAACGGCAGGGAAAAGCACACTGACTTTCATTTGTTACAGCTTTCTAGAAATCCTTGTGACTCTGAAAAAGGAGAATTCACTTGCATGTAAATACAGCTTATTGACTTGGGAAGCAGGATCATGATCAGTGTTCATTTTACTTAGAACTTTAATGCCATGTCCAACAGTGGGTTCCCAATGGTATGTTCAGGCAGCTTGACTCTGACAGTGAGTCAAGGTAAACAAAATACAGTCCTTTTACTTGAAAGTGCCTGAACTCCCTGATAACAAGGTAGCTCTGCATGCAGTAATTGCACATACACTCAAAGGAGTTAGGCTAAAACTGTGTCTGGGACTGCATACTTGACACTTGTGACTCTTAAGCACTGGCTTTTATGTTTCCTCTTTTCCATAAAGGACATTCTTGCAGAAAAGACAAACTAAAAGCATATGCAACTGTCAAGTGATTGTGATGAAAAGCCAGACAGGTTGCTGAGTCTGGCCTTTCAATATTTATTATTGCCAGGATGCTTTTAAACAGCACTTTAGCAGCAGTTGAAATTATTCCAATGTAGTGCTTTATTGTAGCCCATATTTGTAAAATGAAGTAATAGATTTTATAGACTGTAGGATTAGATTTAAAAAACTTTTTTCTCTTTTAGAGGAAAGATCCTCTAAGCCAGGATGATAATTTTTTTTAATAACAATGGTAAAATAAAACAACCCACACTTCTTAAATGAAGTGAACCTGAATTTCCTTATAGAGGTTTGCTCTATTTGTGGATGTCAGTTAAACCGAACCTTAATTTGCTGCGTGTATTTCTCACACTGTTGCACCACAAAAACCTAAGAGCTTGGTGCTGCATTAGTTGAACTGTTTGCTTTTTTCCTCTCCCACTGTGAATTACAAACCTCCCTCTCTCTTCTGGGAGAGGAGGGAAATGGGTATATTGAGAATAAAGAATCCAGCATTGTAAAGAATGTGTTTGGGGGTTTTGTTTTAATATTCACTCAGATGTTTGCAGAAAACCACAGTGACTTGTAGGTGGCAGGCAAAGAATATTCTAGAGACAGGATGTCTAGATCATTTCAGCCTAAAAGCAGGGCATATGGCATAACTAGTTCCCTAAGAGAAGATGGAAATGTGGGCAGTAAGTAGTTTTTACTGCTAGATGAACTTGGATAACTCTTATGTAGATGAGACAGGAAAAACAAGATCCAAATGGAGAGGAACTCTTACGG
This sequence comes from Buteo buteo, assembly GCF_964188355.1. Taxonomy (NCBI): domain Eukaryota; kingdom Metazoa; phylum Chordata; class Aves; order Accipitriformes; family Accipitridae; genus Buteo; species Buteo buteo. Next base: position 11,879,460 of record NC_134176.1, on the reverse strand, counting down.
TATTTCAGGTCAGGCAGAAGTTTGAGGAAGAAGCACGCTCACCAAGTCTCTTCTGTGTCTATCTTCTGCTGTGTGCCATAAATGGAGGGGAGTAATACTGCACTTTAGTTCCATTGAGCTAATCAGCCTTCCTGCAGGAGGGAGCTTATAGTGTGTGCTACTTATGTGGGAAATTGCCAGCATGCATATACTTGATTAGCCAGCATATTATGAATCAGGGTCATAGCTGGAGTAGTTGCTTTGTTCAGAGATGCTCAGATCCCTCGGGTAAGCAGCTAATTGCAGGAAATCTTTTAAAGCAAATGTGTGATAGGAAGAAAGCAATGAATATTGTTTATTCAAAAGACAGGAGTGGTTCCTTTGAATCAGTTCTCTTGCATAATTATGTAATTAGGACATGTTCTATTTTTAATTAAATCTCTTGCATATTCATGAAAATTCTCTGAACCTGTGGACCAATTGGCATGACTCTTACTTTTAAAATGTAGTTTGTACAAAGGAATGCCCTTCAATCTTTTCTTTCCCTTTCATATTACTGTACAAACACATATTTCACATTATTATACATCATTAGCCTGTATTACCTGTCAAAACTACAATATGATAAACCATTAATACAAAATTGCCAGAGGAATGTTTTAAATGGAGCTGAAGAACACAAGAACCTGCTGTCTGAAATACTAGTATCACAGCTGGTTTTTTGTTGGACAGCTTGACCTGTGTAAGATCCCAATCAATGAGCGGTATTCAGAAAGTGTACTTCAGTTCCCTCAGTTTTTCAAATCCAACAGTGACTCTGTATTTGCAGTCTGCAGACAATCCATGTTCCCCTAACTTTGTTTTCTTTCTTGTGGGCTTCTGTGACTCTTCTGGTTCTTCTGCCTCTTTGACAACAGCATTAGCTTTGATTATTCCTCTTCTGTCTTCCTGCTTCTTCGTAGGAGTCTTGATTTCTCACTGGATTCTTGTTCTCACATCTGCCATTTTGTAGACTTGCTCAGTGTTGTATGTGAGGGCAAAGAGATGTGAGCTCTGCTTTCCTTGTGTGTTTTAGATATTACCATTTAGGTGAGGCTGCACATTTTGATTTACCACTCTACCTCCCTATGTTCCCACTAGCTTATGATTCATACCCTATATGTACTACAGAGTTACATAGCCAGTTGGACTAGATGATTGTTGTAGGCCCCTTCCAATTGAACTATTCTATTCTATTGTATGATGTGGAGCTCAGATGGTAATGCACCATAATATTCTGCCCAGACATAAATAATTCTTCCATAAAGTTAGGCTGTCACTGTTCCCTGATGATTTCCAACGTGCATTTTACTGCTTTGCTATATTTAACTCTTTTTCTTCATCTCAGACCTCAATTCCTTCCATCTTTCATTTCTGGGCTTAATTTCTACCTAGTGGATCATAAAGCAACATGAAGAAAATACCGTGACTCTTCCTTCTTCTCTAGCGAGAGTGGGAATGAAATTGGAAGCTGCAAATAAATAGTTCTCGTGACAAGCGCCACCGAGTTCTAATGGAAGTCTTACTTTTTACGTGTAAACCTGTAGAAGAGAGGGCTCTTTCACTTAGTTCAGCGTGGAACAAAGACAAGAGTGCTGAAATATATTAACAGCACGTAATTAGCCCTAAGGGGGGACCCGGCCGCCACCACAGAATTTGTACTTCAGCCTCAGTTTCCCCTGCGTAACTTGCTCCACGAGCCGGCTGCGTGCTGTACAGCTCTTGATGCGCATTTGTCCCAGAGGTGTTCAGCTGAGAGGGAAGCATCAGCTTTACAAGCCCTACCGTCGGCCTGCTTTACATGAGCGAAACCCTAAACTTCCTTCCAGCACGCCCAGAACAACCGACGCAAAAAGCATCTGCGGCGGTACCCCATCCTGGAGCAAAACCACCTCCGTGTCACCGGAGGGTGCCCCGAGGAGACGCCGGGTTTCGCTCTCCGCTGACACACACGCACTCGAGGCGGACAAGGCCTTAGCGAGGTTCAGCCCGGTCCCCGCCCGTCTGCCCGGGCAGCCCCGGGTCTGTCAGAGCGGGGCCTCGCACCTGAACCCCTGACGGCCTTCATCAGCATCCCTCCTCTCCCTCCCGGGGGCCGGCCCCGCTGCCTCGGGTGCCGCGCTGAGGTGGGGGGGTGGGGGGGGGGAAGGCCAGGCCGGGGCCGGGGGGAAGCCATCGCGCTCGCGCTCTCCCCCCTCCCCGCACGGCCCTCTCCCCTCCGAGGGGGGAGGAATGGCGTCATGGACGGGGGTAGGCGGTGGGAAAGAAGGGCGCGCGGGGGCTTGTGGGAGAAGAAGGGGGAGCCGCCATGTTGGGCGGGGCGGCGGGTGGGAGGGAGCGCAGCGCGGGGCGGGCGCAGGGGCGGCGGCGCCAGCACCAGCACCAGCAGCAGCCGGGGCGGCGGCGGCGGCGGCTGGCTGCAGCTGTCAGCGCCCGCTGCTGCGAGGCCGGGCCGCGCCGTGCGCCGACCACCGGGCTGCGCAGGGCCTGTCAGCGCCTCGGGGGAGGCCCTGAGAGCGCCGTGGTGCTGACCCGCTTCCTTCCTCCCCTCTCTTCGGTCCTCTCCCCCCCCCCCCCCCCCGCCCCCCAAAAAACCCTTTTCCTTCCTCCCTTCCGCCCGCCCATCGCTGACATCCTCCTCCGGTCGCCTCCTCCCAACCCCCCCATCCCCCCCCCCCGGGCTGCGCGGCCCCCGCCGCCTCTGCGAGCGCTGCGCACATCGCCCGAGCCTGCAGCACCGAGCGGTGAGCGAGGGGAGCTGCCCGCGCCCGGGGGCGGCGGGCGTGGGAGGCGGGGGTGTGCGTGCGTGTGTGTGTGTCTTAATTATTTTGCCTTTTTATCTGCCGTTACGCAAACAACAAAAGGCTGCGCGGGCCGGCTGGTCCCTCCGCAGCGCCGCTGACAGCCTGCCCCTTCCCTAGGCGGAGGGGTGGGGTGGGGTTTTTTTTGAGGGGGGGAGGAGGAGAGGGGCGCCAGGTTGTTTTTCGGTGTTTCGTGTAAAGCTCTGTCAGCCACGGTCACCGCCCGGCTGCGGGAAGGAGGAACCCCCCCGGCGGGGCTGGGGACCGGCTCGGCTTTGTCCCCGTTCCCTCTCCTGGCTCCGCTCGGTGCTGCGGCTCGGGCCGGGCGCCGCCCTGGGAGGGACCCTGGGCAGAGCCGGGGGGTGAGGGGGGCTGCCGGCCTCGCCCCTCCTTCGCGGCCCGCTCGTCCTCCGTGGGGCGTGCGACGCTTTGTTTTTACTTCACGGACTTCGCCGAGGTGGTCGATTCGGTCGCTAATTCGGAAGCGGTGAAAGAAGAGGCGAGGACAGCTCTTCCTTGGGTTTTGTAAAGAGTGACCGGGTTTATACGTTGTAGGTCACCTACCGTGCTGTGGTCGGAGGCGATTCGTGGACTTAGGTCGTGGCCAGATTTCTACGCTTCTGAAATAAGGAAGAAAAGCATTGGTTAGGAACACATTATTCCAGCAAAATGACAGGAATACGTAACTGACTTAAGTGCTAAATGCATCTTTAGGGCAGAGATTAATTAGAAAGGCACTTCAGAATCTTACTTATTCTGGTTTCGTGTTTCTAATGATTTTAAGTAACAAGGTGCCTGATTTGTAGATCTGCATAGCAGTTGTCTGTAGTCACAAGAAGGAACTTCTTGAATCCTTATGGAATTCTGTGTCTGAAGCATATTTTAAGGACCAAAGCAGTATCACCTAGTGTAATGCTATCGCCTGGCTTTTTGAAGGTTACTAAATCAATGATGGTGCTCTTACTCTTTTTTTTTTTTTTCCTGTTAATGATTTCCATTAGTGTATATGATTTCAGTGTAGCAGCAGTACTCAAGTACTGCTCATGGCATCAGAATACAAAATCAGAAAATAAAAACAGCTAGAAAAAAGTGGAAGTTTTTCATAGTTTGCTTTAAACAACAAAATGGTGAGCAAATGTCATTTATGATATAAAATTCTTTCACAGTTATACATAATAATACATAAAATGAAGACTATTAAAACATAATTTTAGTGTTTTTGCAGTTGGCAGAAGGTTTAGTAACAATTACTCTGGGAAGTAATTGCCTCTTTCACTTCCACTTTTGTATTTGCACTTCACTTAAATAGAAAACTTATGCCCAAAGGGTGTGCATTGGAAGCTAAAAAGGAACCTTCGAGATTTGGACAGCTTAACATTTTAATTAAAAAAAAAAAACAACCCAACAAACAAAAACAAAAAACCCAACAAAACTAAAAACAACACCTTTTTGAATACACAATTGATTTCAAGCTCTTTTGGAAAATAGCTTTATTTTAATTGATTATGAATTCCAAAGCTTCAGCGAAACATGATGGAGGATATTACAACCCTAGGATTATAGATACAATTGAAAGTAACACATTCAGCATTTGCTGGCAGCAGAGAGAAAGCTGATCCATCTGGTTATTCCGAGTAGAAGACCTTGTATTTTGTAAGTCACTTGCACAATTATTTTTGTGAACATGTGGTTTAAGAGGACCTTTTTGTGAAATTGCAACAGATATGGAGAACTCTAGCAGTTCCATTTAGATATGCATTTTATATAATGCAGAACCATGTGGGTAAATGCAGGGAATTTAAATTGTCAGCTCCTGAAACTCACACAACAATGCAGTATCACTTCTGCATCATGTTGCAGTTAAAGTTTGGCAAGCTTTCTGTTTCCGGAGGATGATGATGGAACTGGATAATTCCAGTAATCGGAAATTCTAACAGCAATTTGAGCTTAGATTCCCTTCACTTTCTAATAAAAAAATCATGCTATCATATGTAATTAAAAAAGAGATTAAAGTTACCCTCCAGACGTCTCATGAAATAGCCTCATTTACTGTTTGTCAAATTACTGTGATGTGCTAACAGTGCCTTATTAATGGAAACTGATTTTTAAAAAGGTGTGTATTTGACAAAAGATGAATTGCATACAGAAGTGTTAATTAAATTTGCAGGAGTCCAGAATGCAATCTTTTGAATGTTTTCGACATACAGGAATCAAAATAATACTGTACAGACACTTAAGGCATGTAAGAGCAATTGCTGCTTCCTCTGTTTATGAAGAACTTACCACAATAATGTCAGAAGACCCTCACTTGTGTGCTACTCTTATGCAAGATAGATCTCCCTGTATACCTATATATGTGTATCTATTTGTATATACACACATACCTACACATGTCTCTTATTTAATTGGGAGTTTGGGGAAATATTGTAGCCTCATATTCAGTTCTGAGTCCATTTAATGCAGCTTCTGTTTCTCTTGAGGCGTGGGCTTGTGCAGTTACTCTTTTCATCTCTTACTCTGTTTGGCTTCTCTGGCAGACGTGAAGTTGGATTTATTCTAGGATTAATAGCATCTCTTCAGATGCGTAGCTCATGGTTATTTTAAAACTTAATTCAGTGTACAAATACTTGTTAAAATAATGTTTTTGTAAGAGGAGTGGAAAATAAGGAAATTCAGGTAAATTCATTAATAAGCAAAATATACTTCTGTATTTAATGTTAAAGAGCATAGTAGCGGATAGTGATTGGGACAAGCATGCTAGGTCTATTTAAATAAACACCTCTTGTAGTCTGTCTGCCTCCAGGGTGTTGTTCGGTATGACACAACTATTGTAAAAATGGACCAGTTCCATCATCGTTGCAATGAAGTGGCTAGTCACAGGCTTTTCTCTTAATCCAGCCTGTATAATACATTGTGTTTCCAAAGTATTTTTAATTGTTTTATAATAATATCCTATTTACTTTGACCAAGGTTTAGAAAAAAGTTTCTTTTCAATGTTAACTCTCATTTTCTTTAAAACAAAAGCATGACACATATAATGTCTAACAGATACTTCATGGTAACAAAGTACCAGTCAAAGACTGATTGTTCATTCTAAAAAGAAACCTTTTTGACTTCAAAATAGAACTGATTATAATAGTTATATCCTGAGTCACAGTCGGCTTCAGGTGTTTTTGAGGTATTAAGGCTTTCCCAGTAATTTCTTTAGTGAAACATTTTCCTTTCTGAAAGCAGGCTGTAGAAATAAGTGTGGTTCCTTTGAAAGATTACTTAATCAATGCCTGACCAGAAAAAGGTGCGCTTAGGCTGCCTTAGATTTGCTGAGATGCTTTTGTTGCCTTAGTCTTACGGCCCAATTTAAATCATTGGGCACTTTGTTAGAGGGTCAGAGCCAGAATTACAGATGCTTTCAGTGGTGGAGGAATTATTTCCATAGGGTTTTGCGTGAGGTGCTTTGCAAGCATCAGGCATAAGATGACACTATACTTAGGGCTTTGTTTTGTGCTAGACAATTAATATACTTAACAATGACAGGCCATAGCAAAGAGTCAAGCATGAGGACTGAGGATGTGTGCTTCCAGTACCCATAATGTATTTGGAAATGTGAACAAAGGAGTTGTTCTCAGAGGATGAGCACTAAAGCACAGTTAACACTAGGTATGCTCATTTCTTATAAAGTATAAAAATATTGATCTCTGATAGTTGACAGTTTCTTCAGATTCAGTCAGCTAAGAAAACAGATGCAAGTAATAGTATATTGTGTGCTGATTTAATCACTGTTTGTTTCTTTGAATCCAGCTTATACCCCATGGACTCTGCTATTTAACTCTTAGTGTAATCAGAAACAATCTTTGGAAGCTGTGTTTTTGACATGTATGTAGAATGAAATTGAATTTATTTTGTCAAATAATTATTGTTGGTCAACTTTCTTGCTCAAAATTAGGAAGTATGGGATCATGTCATCTGTTCCAAATATGCTCTCCCTCTGTTGTCTACTTAAATGTACAGATTTTTTACCTGGTTTCTCAATATCAAGTCTTGCTTACAGGTAAAAGCACTAAAATACCTGTTGTGGGTATTCTTAAAAGTGAGCAGTTTCCTGTTTTGGTCCTTTTGTAAATCTCTGCCATAAATCCCATTCGTCATACTAAGATTGTGTTTCTGGGATTATGTCAGAATTATAGAAGATCTTATTAAATTTTAAAGTGAACAGAGCAAAGGATGTAACCAGTCTAGTCAGTAGCACTGACTTCCTTGCATATCAGTAGGGTTGGGGTGGTGTCTAATTATACTCTACTGGCTATGTGATATACCCCAGCAAACCATTTAAAAAGTTAATGTTGCACTAATTAATGTTCAGAAGGTCAAGAAATGTCTGACATAAAGCTGAATTTTTTGGTACTACTTGAAAAGTTGTATCTAAAACCCAGTCTTTTTAAAGGACAGATCCTGTGTTGCTATCCCTTTTGGCAGCATATTACTACTAATGTTTTATAGTCTTCTAATATTGTGTTTTGTCTGGAAAAAGCACAAGTAGTTAAATGTTAACAAAAAATTAAGATTACTTGCAATGTGCTATTATTTGTGTGTGTGTGCCATTCCACACTGTAGAGGGTGGTGGCTGTAAACTTTGTAAGGGATTGCAGTAACTGCATTTCTGCAATCTATCTTGAGTTTGCCCCTTCCAGCTAATAGTGGTTGAATGATTTGCAAAACATGTCATAGAGATTACGGACTAGCAGGGGAAGAGGAGGGGGGGTTCCCCCCCCCCCCCCCCCTGCATAGAATATCGCATTTAAGATTTGAGTGCTTTTATGGATGTTCCTTTATCAAATAATGCCAGGCTGAATAGTGTAGGAGAGTCACAGTTGCATCTTTCTATTCCAGTTTGAGCAGCTTCCATTTCAGAGAGACTGCTGTTATTCCCTCATCCCTCTTGTCTTCACCACAAGTGGATTTTACTATACCCTTGCCTTTAACATTTCATTTTTTTATGTGCTTGAGCTGGATGTTCCTCCCTGCCCCTCCCCGTCCCCAAATCATATTTAGTGTGTGTTTAGAGGGAGAAGGGTTGGTTAAAAAAGTGGGATTCCTCCCCCCTCTCCCCCTCACCTCAGCGTAGAGGGTGGCTGTGTGTAGTCAGATTAATGCAACTAGTGGGTTGGTAATCTGTGAGGGTATGGGGGAGATGACACGTTTGAGATAGGAGGAGGACAGCAACCTCCTAAAGTGTTTCTGCTGACAGAATAGTAATATATAATCAATGTTTAAGGATCTAGTTGAACCTTTCTTCAGTCTCAGTGCTGGTTTATGTAGTTCCACACTCCTGTTGCTTGTTCCTTGTCCTCACTGTTAACACAGCTTGCTGCATGGCAGCATGGGGAAATGGCTGTACTTTGCTTGTGTTTGTGTCCTGGACCTTTGCCTTTTCTGTCCCGTCACCTCTGACTGAAAAATAATCCAGTAAGAGGTGCAGATCTTTGGTTTGATTTATAATGGACGGGAGTGCTGGCATCATGGAGGATGTGAATGAAATGTATGGCTTCATGAGGAGCATTACTTATTATCTCTAACCATAGTCTTAGTGAGTGAATGCTCATGGTCTTGTGTTTGCAGGAAGCCAGACCAGATGATTCGATGACCATTTCTGTCTCTAATTTCCTCTGTATGTAGAACGCAATAATGTGTGGAAGATACAAGAATGCACTATTGTTTATATTTACCATTTCCCTGGATGTAGCCCAGCTGCATTCAGTATAATGAATATTGCTATATTGAAATATAGAGGTCATGGAGTACAAGTCATGCTGATGTTTGGCAGTATGCCTGCACACATGATAGTGACCTAGAGGCCTTACTAGAGGTATGAATGAATGAACTCTCAGGAAGATATGCTAATTCTGAGGAGTGGTCTATATTGTGAAGGTTCGGTGTGCGAACCTGATCGCTATGCCTACCTTAAGGCAGAATTGAGTTTAACAGAGAGGATGTGATAAAACTGCTCTGTAGGGTTCTGGTCTGGGACCATTCTGAAACGTAGAATGCTGGTGCTTGGTGGGCATTACTGGGGACTTAAGAAATCATGCAGAGGTGACAGGTAAGATTTTGTTATGGTACTGATAGATGTTTTAGCCAGATGTCCTCATTTTTCAAAGATCGGTTATCCATCCTGTATCTTTTGAAAAGGCAAGAGGCACCACAGGGTGACTTTGACTTGGTGTCCCAGTAATTTGCCGATACTTAATTACATCTCCTTTCCATTGTTCAGGAAAGAGGTAAAGGCAGATTAATGATTCAGCTACTCTGCTTTTAAGTCTTTCTTACTCAGTTAGTATCAATTTCTCTCCCAATACTTTTAAGTTAAAATTATATGCTGCATGTTGATTTTAGAGCACACTTAAAATATTGCTGTTAGAATACTCATTTAACCTTAGAAAAAAATTTTAACTTTGGAGTTTGTGCAGAATGCAGGTAGAGAGCGAAGATGCACAGTGTGCTTTTGAAAGCAACAGCCAGTGGGGTTTGAATTACAGTGCCTGCTTGTAGTTTGTGTAGCCATTGAATCTTGATCCCCGCCCAGTTGTTACCTTAACAAATGGCCTGGAAATATGCTGGCTGATTTTTTTTATTATTATTATTATTTTTTTATTCTCCCCCTTAGGCCCCCAGCCCAGCTGCACATGGAGCAATACTTGAAAGTGCATGATATGTTGCTTTCAGTGGCATGCTTGTTTTAGGAAGTGACTGTTCTGCTGTCCTCAGTACTGGGATGCTTTTAAAACAGATTTATCCAAACGTGATGGTTTAAAAAATAATATTAAAAATGTTACTTTTTTTTTTTTTTACTTCTTTTGCATCTATTTCCCAGTTGATGTGTGCCCTTGTTCTGTGTTAGCCCACCAGAAGAGTGGTGTAGTGCAGCAGGATGGTGGCAACTGTCGCGCTAGTGTTGTTACCACAGCCAGTATTTCAGGAGTTCCAAAGGAGCACCCAATGCCCCAGCACTAACTAAGATTAATCATGAATGTGAAAGATCACTGAGAGGGGGGCTAAAACTATGGTTCAATCCTCAGATGTGAGTGCACAGAATGTTAAGGTGACAGATGCTGGGTTAGGGCCTGCTGTACTGCTCTGTACCTCCTGGCCCAGTAGAGTTCAAGACCATCTAAGTAATCCCTGCAGATTATAGAGTACTTAACAAGGAAATTATTCCCAACCTTACCGCAAAATCAGTTCTCTGCTGTTGTAGGTAAGAAATAGTGAATGATACAAGGTTGTTTTTCTAGACAACTGCATCATTTGCTACACTACGAAATGAAATTTGCAAGGTATAAGAACGTACTAGTCTGATGACTGGTGATTGCCATTGAAAGTCTTAAGTTTTGATGTAATATTTAATGGGGTAGAATTAATTCCTTCTTGATACTAAGGATAATGCTTGAACTATTTAATTGTGCGACTATTTTTCTGTAGTCATTTTGGAAGAATTAGATTAGTCATTTTGGATTTTATTTTTTTTTAATGGAAGGTTAAGCAGGGGGAGGCTATTTTCCCTAAACCTTGAAGGGAGACTGCAGTTTGTGCATCTTAATGTGAACTATTAGATAGCTTCAAAACCAGATTTAAGGGTTTGTTGAACCTAAAGGCTGGTGTGTGCTCACGCAGTGTTAGTGAATGTTCCTTTTATGTCTGCAGAAGAAAAAGGTGGTTTTCTTGTTTTGTTTCAAATAACTGTCTCTTCAATGTTGTCAAGTGTGTAAGAGAAACATCTGTGCTCACAGTAAGTTGTCAGCAAAGCTTCCCGCATAGATCCAGTAATATGAGGCAAGGTGTGGCCTTCTCTGCCCTTCCTGCATGCATTTTTTTTTTAATGGTTATAAATATGCCATAAAAAGTAGATTTGGTTAAGATTATAGGTCTGATGTTAGTAAGTGGAAGCTGATGGGGTTTTTAATGTATTATGGAAGTCTGATTTGATGGGAACATTCCTGTGCTTTTACCTAAGTGCTATTTAGAGTTAAGATAAATAGATAACATAAATGGAAGCTTACTTTGATTAGTCAATACAGCAGTTCTTGTCCAAAAATAACAATGCACAATGAAAGAACTAGAGTCAAGCTCAAAAAATGTTTTGTCTTCACTATTGGCAGCTTAAAATTGCAAGACAAGTAACTTTTAAAACACTCCTATGTTACTGTACCTCTCTATTCCAGTCCCAAAGAGATACTCTCACCAGCTAGAATCAGTCTGTTAAAAATGTCTTACCAAGACTTAAGATTCACTGAAGACATAGTTGCGCAAGTTGGCAAGTCCATGAAGAGCCAAGTGCCATTTCCACACAGAAAGAAATGTAGATTCTTGGAATATTGAGGGTAAAAACTCTGAAATTTGATAATGGTGGTAGATTTGCAACTCAAACTGTCTTGGCAGTATTTCTTTAAAAATACAGTAAAAATTTCATTTCAGTCCATTTAGAGTAGGTAATTTATGAAACGTGTCTTTGAAACTACAAAATACAATACGATTTCTTTGAAAAATTAGCCTTGATTTTTCCTGATGTATCTTTGATTCTTGTGACAAGCATTTTTAATAACTAAGGGTAAACATAATGACTTTTTAAATGATTCAACTTGTGCCTTCTGATGCTTTTAAGTATGTTTATTCTGTCTTTATGTAACTACTCTTAATACAGTCATGATAATTTTGTTAAAATGATCCAGTGAGGTGGGCTTTGTGGTCATAAGCACAAGGCAAATCGTGTGTGGCCCAGACTGGTATGTTGTGTCAGTGTTCTAGTGAACAGGCAAAATGCTCTGCTTTCTTGAGGTCCATTGGTGGCTGCTTGGAAGTGTTTATTAGTGCTCGCAAGAAACTAAGGAAGCACTAGCTTTGAAGAAGATCAACAGACGCTGTTTGCTGTTGACACAGCAGTAGTACAAAAAAGAGACAACTCCCTTGCTCCAAGGGGTAGGAGACTTTGCGATTTGCAGTCTGTCCTCAGAAGTTGCATGGACATAACTAAATGAACAAACTGGCATTAGAGCTCTTTGCCCAAGATGACCAAACAGCAGAAGAGGTTTGTATTCAGTGTTCTTATTCTGGAAAAGAATGGGGGGTTGATCTTGCTGCAGGTCTGAGGGTATTTGGTAAGTCTGTTGTTTCAGATTTAGAGTAAGGAAGGTTGGTACCACCAGCCTGTAACAGATGATAGTAACCTCGATTAACAAAGAGTTAATAAGTATGTACCTTCTTGAAGGTATGGCTTTTAGTGTAGTTTCTCTAGACTCCTGACTGGGTCTCCTAATCCGGCTTAGACACATGCCTGTCAGATTTCTCTTGCACTTGCTTCAGCTTTGACAGAGAGTAATCTTTGATGTGATAACAAATGCATGGAAGGATCTTATTTCCATCGAGCTTAATTTGAAACCTGAGATGTTATAAGGGCTTGTGAATAGATACAGAGAAAAATTTTTCTCCTGCATGCTTATGATACATGCAGAGTGGTTGTAGGATCTAAACAAATGCCAGTTTTCAGAGGAAGAATAATCCACTGTGATTTTAGGATATGTCACTATTCTGTGTTTTTATTGCTATCTATTTTTAGGACTTCAGATAGGTAAAATAGTGGGTGAGACATGCCAGAAAGAAGATACTTTCCCTTGATTCCTTTTACACAAATACTGGGGGTAGGCATAGTAATGTGTAGAGGGGGTAGCCATATCATCTGAGGATCTTTATCTGCTGCAGTATGTGAACAGGAGGAGCAAGGTGGGATTTGGCCATGGTCTGCAGCATTATGGAATTCCAGATACAGTTGAATCCAGAAGAGATTTTGGAAATAGATTGGCAGGTCATCTGGATTGTCTGCAGTTAAAAGGGTACAGATTTGACTGTATCATGACAATTGAAACACTAGCTAGTAGCTAATGTTGATTAAGTGGAGTACTGCCAAGGGATTGACACCATAATAACCTTTTCTATAAGAGGAAGAACAATCTGTGTAGTTACAGGATGCTTTTATGCCACTGAATACTTTTACACTGTATAAGCGTTTTTTGCTGAATTAACTGTTTCAGCAGGAAGACATAATTTTAATGCAAGTAGTGTACTTGCTACAAAAGAAGGGAGGCTGAAGGCTGAATTTGGTTTTTTTTTCAGTTATCTTTGAAATGTGCAAAAGTATTTATTTCAAAATTGTGTTAAGACTGTTACTTCTAACAATGCAGATAAGATTGCCAAGTGTGCTATGGAAATCTAAATAAAAGGACTCCACAGCAGTGCAAATCTTCATAGCTTGTGCTTTCTCAAAGAGAATTGTTGGCATCACCCTTGCTACAGGTTTTATAGGAGCTATTTTTGCTATCTTCTCTTTTATTAGCAAATATAATTTGTTAGCCTGCTTTTCTCCGTAATAATTTTTAATCTTCCAAAGAATCCAAAGATTTCTCCTGAAAGGTATGAATTTTTTTTAATAGCAGGCTGCGATGTTAAAAGATTCCAAGATTATATTATAGAGGCAAATGTACAGTGACTGTGTTCTTCAGCTAAAAAAATACATAATACTCTTCACTTAAACATAGTTTAAAGCAGTGGATGGGCTTATTGTTAGCCATCGGGATTTCCTAGAGTCTGATGCAGTGTTTTTCAGAGGTGGATGCTGCTGTTACGTAGGGGTAGAACATGCAGCCATGCAGCCTCTTCCCACTCATGTGTGGAGAGTAGGCTGAGCCTGGCAGTCTTAATAGAAAAGCAACAGCCAGGTTAGTCTGGTGGAAATCTCTGCCAGTATGCAATTTTTTTGGTGTTTGACACTTTTTAGTCAAGCTGTCCTATGCTTATTGTGCATTTCTTCAGAAATTTCTGGGTTTACCTTTATAAATGCTAAACCTTTACAAAGTATGAGTGTTTGTCCAGTTTGCTTACCAACACGGATGTCTTGTGGTGTTAAGGTTGTAGGTCAATTAAGAACATGATTCTGAGCTTTTATTAGGACACGTGCCCTTGACATTGAAGGACTACAGCCGTCCTTTTTATAGTATTTACCTTGCATACCTTCATTTTACACCAAGGGATAGGGCAGACTTCTGCATTCAGGGTTAGCTCTGAGTTTGAAGGCTGGCAGAAGGAGCACAGGAGGGTTTTTTTAAAATTCGCATGCTTGCTAGCTGGAAGTTGATAGAAAATCCAAGGGGTTAATTCTTTTTTTCAAACAGGTTGTGTGTTCTAAAGGACTTCTCTGTAGCTTAATGTTGGTTGCTAGTCATGTGCAACTCCATCTTCTTACCTGCTTCTAATCAGTGATTTATGGCCTCCAGTGTGTGCTGCTAATTGTTCTCACTGAGTTATTTTTAAGGTAGCTTGTGTGCATGTGTGCTAAATTGTGAAGACGCTTTCTGAGATTACGTATTTGGAAACCTGAGGCAGTACAGAAGTGCAGCAGTATTCTGTTTATAGAACTGGGTCAGCGAGTGTACCTTAAGTCTGACGTCCAACAGGACACTGTTTGCAGGTGCAGTTCAAGGTTTTTCTGTTCTGTAGAGGCTTGTATGTGGATTCAAATGTAGTATGAGGAAAAGAGTGATGGCATTGACAGTTCAGCTACAGTCCTGAAGGTGTCAAGGGGAAAAAGTTACTCTGTTTCTTTTGTGGGGTTAGAGAGAATGTATTGAAATAAAATTCCTCAGTGTGAGGGATCATTTTAATTAAAAGGAGGGCAAGCCAAACAAAAAGAGAAAGATTATAACTTTCCTTAGGTATGAGAATATGACTTGTGATAGCAGAAATAACCTCACAGAGAAAAAGAAATGAACATCTTAGATAAAAAAAAATAATAATGTAAGTAACCATTCTTCTTTCAGACTTGGAGATTTCTGACTAAACCATAATAGCAATATATTCAAACTAGAGTGTTTCTTATCCAGGTCCTTTTACAAATACCTTTCTAAGTATATGAAAGACACCCATGAGTGATTCATCCTTGCCATTTCTGACTAGTGTGTGTCACCGAGCTGCCTTGTTGGAAAGGGGTGCAGTTAATGTAGTATTTGACATACTACTTGTGTCCCTCGGCAGACTGTTTGTCATCTCTTGCCTTTGTGGGTGATTTTCTTTTTGTGCTTGGAAGGCCTGTGATTTTTTGAGGATTGTTTGAGAAGGCAGTTCTCCACGTTATGAAGATCAGCAGTTAAAGCAGCTCGTGGTATTTCAAGATGGTGCATTCCATGATGTAATGAGATGTGTACTTGGTCTGAGCAGGGAATTAATGACTTGTAATTTGCAGCTAATAGAAAATGAAGCAAGCACATGCCAGATGTAGGACGCTGAGCCTTGCCATTTAATTAAGAAGGAACTAAGAGTGAAGTTAGGGTTAAAAGCCTTGAATAGACTGATTATTGTTATGAAACAGTGAACTGATAGGTACATACTGGAGATACAAAAAGCTCAAATTAGTATATACTTTATCTTTCTGGAATTTGCTGTGCTTGTAGATGACGGGGCCTGTAGGTATGTCTTGAGCCAGTCTTGTAGTAGCTTTTACTGTTAGGAAGATGATTTATTCTTTCTTGTAGGCAGACACATTATTCCCTAATTTTCAGCTATCCTGCCTGCTATCTGTATATTCAGAGGAAAAAGTTCAGGCAGAATTTGACTTGTCACAGCAGCTTACAGACTTTGGTGTGTTTTTTTTTTTTTTTATTGTATTTGAAATTGCATTTTAAAACAATAATGATCAGACACTAGATACATTAAAAATTTATCTTCCAAGCTTTTAGTACTTGAAACCTGACTATTAAATAATGAAAATATCAATACTGAGAGAGGGAATTCTTAGGGATACATAACAAGGAAATAAAAATAAAAAATGAGAATGTTTTTATTTACTTGTTTATTTATTTATTGGTCTTTAGGACCCATGCTAATCTTTAGTCAAGAAAAAAACCAACCTTGTGAGTTTCTTAGGAAAATGTTCTTCTTCCTTAAGTTTTCCTACACAAAGAAGATTCATATGGTTATGTGTTTTGATTCAAGAATTCTTTGAGGTGATCTGCAGGGAAATGACACTTTTTTTAAGTAGCTGAGTAGGAAAATCTATTTATTTTTAAGAGATCCTTAAATATGATTTGAAGAGCTTAAGTAGCTAGCTCTGGTGTTTATGTGTCCATAGGAGAATTTAGGCACAAATTGTGATGTTAACATTACTAGTGCAATTGGTTTGAAAGTTTTATGAATAACAAAATACTTAAGTGGTTGTATTTTTAATTAAAGTCATTTGTATATGATGAGATTATCCTAGCAGTTATAGGACTGAAAGACAGTAGGCTTAGCTCTGTTTCCTTTATGCTTTCTTTGGTTCAGATTCTTGCTATTCTCAATAACATTTCTTTGGAGTTCAAGTTACAAACTTCTGCAAAAATCTCTTTAGTGGGTGTCATTGTAGGGCTTTTTATGTTGATCTGTCCAAGTTCATTGATTTTTATGTGTTTGAAGAAAATGGCTTGATTTTTTTTTTTTTTTTTTTTTTTTTTTAAGTGTTAAGTGACTTTTTGTACTTTAGCTTAGTCTATGTTGTGGTAAATAAACCAGGAAGGTAATACTCAAGATCTACACAGGCACGTATTTAAGACGATACATAAATTGCTTAGGCCAGCTGGCTAGTCTATAACTGGCTGCATTGTGTATTTTTTCCTCTCTTCCAAAATTCTGTTTTCCAACTAAACCTTTGTGCATCTTAATTTTTTGTTTTGTTATCAATTGTACACTGAATGAAAAATTAGTGTTTGAATCTAGAATTCCTGCCCTGTAACAGGTAGAATTTGCAGTGCAGTGGCGTGTATACAGGATAAAACTGACAGGAGCTTAAGAAGCCTTTGATTATGCCCTTTTTTTCTGTAGGGGAAAAAATAGAGGAAGAAAGAATTAACATTCTCGAAAAGTGACAATAGGCATGGTAGGTTTTGTCTCTTTTCCTCTGTATATGTGCATGTCTACTTCCTGCATACAAACTTAACTTTTTTTGCTTCCTGTATGGCTCTTGCTGCCTCAGGGTATGGAAAACTAAATGTATGATTATGTATTCAAATGTGGTCTTGTTTGATGAAAGGTAATACCCTTTTGTAAAATGTATTTTTAAAAGTCGTGGAAATAGCACCACACCTCCATGCTACCCTTAAAATATGTTAGATATTTATTTATTAATCTTACTCCTATAAAGGATCAGATGTGATAGCATGATAAATTACATGTTTATTATCCTTCTGTTTTCCAAATTATTCTCCCAAGCACAATCTATAAAACTCTGAAGAACATTGTCCAAATTTTCTGTAGTGTTTTATACAGAGATCATTTAAACAGATGCCCTATGAAACCTATGCAGAAGGATTTATTCCTTTCCTGTCAGTGGGAGAGATTGGGATTCTAACAATTTTCACTACAGGAGACTTGAGAATCCCTTTCCTAGGCTGCATGGACCTTCAGATCGTTCTGTGTCTTGATGTAGCTTTTGACTTGACACCAGCTCCGGTTTAGTTGCTTGTACTGGTAGCTCTGAGGCAATGAAAGCTTATAGCTACATTTAGTTTAAAATGAGGTGGCCTAAAAATCTGACACACCGGATTGAGACAAGAAGCATGTATTTGTAAAGCAGGTCTACTGCTGTGATGGGCTTTAAGAATGTTTTTGCCCCATTGGGTTTAAACCTTTCTGCTGTTCCTTTCTTCAAAAGCTTCTGTGCTGGCTTAGCTTTCCTTAATTGCAGCGTCAGTGTATTCAGCCAGAGCAATGTGCCTGATTCTATCTGTGATCTGACAACCTTTTTTCCTTATAGTAACAAATCAGTGTCTGTTTCACACCTTAGATGTAGTTGTGCACATAGATGTGTCTTTTGGCTGGACTTTGTATGTTGGATAGGTATTTCCCAGGCTACTGTATTCTTTTTGCATGAAGGCATGACCATTGCAAGGCCCAACGTAGTTTTTGGTATTACTTTCTTGGTTTTGTGTATTCTTTTTGTAACAATGAATGGCTGTATTTATTATTTGTTATTTATTATTATTAATTAATTATTATTTATTTATTATTTATCTGTATTCATCACCTAGAATTCATTTAAGTTCTACTGTGGCGGTTAAAATGTGCAAATTTTTTTAAACAGCATCTGTACATGCATTACTCACATGCACACACCTGCCTTCCATCTTTGGTGTAGAACGACAACAAAATACTGAAGCATGCAGAAGGAATTGCTACCCCTGTTCACATAAGACAGATAAATGATCACATACTTATTTTGAAATATCGTAGGAAAAACTCCAGGTGTTTAAAAATTGCATTTCTCAGAACTTCTCTAATATAAAATGGAAGCCCCTATTTGTTAGATGTCCTCTGCTGTTTTTATTTCCTTGTGATCAAAGGTTCAGTTCTTTGCGTTCAGGATGGAAATTGTTAACTGAAGGTGTGAAAGCATGCTGACAGTAGTAAGGGCTGAGTTCTGTGCTGAAGTTAACATAATCCATAACAATTTCTTGCATGACTCTGCATGTCAGAAGCATTTATTTACAAATTTGGCTCACATTAAATTGCAGTTCATTTTTATACACAATTTTAGAGAGTATATGCTTTAAAAATGTCATTTGAGCATCTGGGTAATAGTTCTCAGGTTATAAATGGGAGATGTGTAAATGTCATTCTGCTCATCAGGTTCTGGTGAGTTGATTTTTTATTCCATGCTAGATTAGATGTTTTATACAGATGTGTATGCTCATTACATATATTGGTGAATATGGAGTTCTTGTATTAAACTGTGGTAAAACTAAATTCACTGCTTCCCCAAATTATCTGTGTTTTCAGACAATAGATTATTACAAAATAAGCCAGTGTAGAATACAGCTCTTTTGTGACAAATGGGTATGCCTTTTAGGTATCACGTTGCAAGAGATCGTAACAGAGGGGGTAATTTGAGTGTACATGAACAGAAAGAGCAACTGGTTTGTGGTGTGGGTTTTTTTTTTTTTTTAATGTAATACAAGAGTATAAGAGCACATTCTTTGGCTTTTGTCATGAAGTGGTGCATATATGCATGTTCTTTATAGCACTTTTATTCAAGACTTAAGTAGTTGTAATATTTTTGCTTTCTCCTAAAACTAAACTTGTTTCTGTACAAAGTTTTAATACATTTTAGCTAATTCATTTTAAATGTTAGTTTATCAAAGCTTCCCCAAGTATCTTCATATAGATGTGATAATTTCTTGCTTTTGAAAATTTTTTCCTACTTTATTCTGATTTATACTACCCGGTTCACTCAGAGATATAAATATCTTAAGTATAAAGGAGCAATTCCTCAATTCTTTATTTTCATTATAGAACATTTTTCTGTGACATTTAAAAAGGATCAAGTGATTTCTGTGTCTTCTATTTGTATTTTTACATTGTTACACTTGTCTCTTCAGTAACAGCATGCATGATAATAAAGTTATTTGAGTTTCTAAACTTCTTTGGATCTTCATTTGCGTTTGGTAGAGGTGTTTACAAATATCCAGTAATTTGCTAGCCGTAATGTAGTGCGTGAGGTACTGACAAAATAACACAGTGAGATGTTTCTTGCAAGAGTTGTGTTACACAAACCCATTTTTTTCCAGCATGAGACAGCTGTTGCAACTTCATCAAAACAGCTGCATCTAGACCTGTAGGCAATTGAATGTTTATATGTAACTGTAGAGTTAACAATAATGAATGTAATCTTAGGGGGTAGTTGTTATTTTCAAAATGTAGTGATAACAGCTTTTGTAGCCCTTGGAAAATGGATGAAGGCAGTGTTTCCTTCTTACTGGAAAAGGATGATTTTTCTCATGATTGATTGATCAACCCTTTTAGAGGGTTGGATGGTGTTTCTTCAAATTCTTCAAGTTCTATTTTGTGGATATTTTAAAAGATAGTTGTAGATCAGTAGCATCTGCAAATAGCTATGTTTATTATAGTATGTCTTTTATACACCAGCTGCTTTGCTTTTGCACAAACCAGAATCCTGGAGGTGCAACCCTGTTCTTCAACACTTGTTAGAAATTCTGCCATGTTGTAGTATATATTTTATTTTCTGCTGTTGTTTGGCTTATGGATTAGTGTTAATATTAAATCTGGAAATAGAAACTGGAAAACTTGAAACTCTGTTCAAACCTGGGTCTTAAAACATTGTAAAAGTTGTGTAAAAATATAACTGCATTTGAATATACATTTCAAATTCATATGTTTTAATGTCTTCTTAAAGGAAAGCTTTTCAGTGATAGAAAATTGCTTGTTTTATTTTTACTTTCAGATTAACTAGCGTACTCTTCCATTTCAGAATGTATGAAAACATGTCCACAATGGTGTATTTAAAGGAAGAGAAGTTGGAGAAGCTTACTCAAGATGAAATCATTGCCAAAACTAAGCAAGTGATTAATGGACTAGAGGCACTGAAGAATGAACACAACTCAATTTTACAGAGCTTACTAGAAACACTGAAATGTTTGAAGAAAGATGATGAAACTAATCTGGTTGAAGAAAAATCAAACATGATTCGAAAGTCACTGGAAATGCTGGAGCTTGGCCTTAGTGAAGCACAGGTAAAATTGCAGTAGAAATAAAGCATTTCAGACTTTGAGGACTTACATTTGCCTTACTGAATATTAGTAATGTGCTGGGACGTTTACATTGTTGTTGTATGTTAAGGAAAAAGACTACTGTAATTGAGAGGTAGATACTATCCATCTTGCTATGTTACAGAACTAATTATGCATTCAGTATTAAAGCACTGAAGCTCATAACTGAGCTCCTCTTTACTTTGGTGAGACAGCTGCTAATTTCTGTTTAGACTTCTCCACGACGTTAGGCAGGTAATTGAATCTAAAAACATTTTAAAGGTTAAGAATTGAGTACAGAATCTGAACAACTTTCACTGATGCATTAAAGAAAAGACTGAGCTAACTTCTGTGAACTATCTTAGTTGATGAAGGTATCGTGTAAAGAAGATGAGTGAAAAGATGCATGTTTAATTGGGATGTCAGGACTATATTTACAGTCCAACTTTAGGGTATTTTATACTAGGTCAAAAACCTGAAATGATGTGATGTGACATAGTCATCAGTATAAAATGGCAGAGTGTTTGCAAATGAGTTGCAAATGCCAATGAGTTAGCTCTATATTAATAGGCTTTATATTAGTGTATACCTGTGCTCAGTCTTCTCATCTGGATCGAGCTATTGTTGTTTGCGATCTGGAAGTTGTGTGCATTGGATCACGGTGAATTGAGGCCTGAGAGAATGAACAAGTACGGGTTACCAGACATGGGAATCTAGAACCCCTGGATATTATGGTACAGACTGGCAGGCCTTAGTATATTTTACAAGTTTTGATCCCTTGTATTGGATGAAAATACTAGAAGATATATGGAATTAAATTGCAATAGTTGAGTTACCTTTAATGGGTGTCTGTAGAAGATCTGTGAGTGAATGAGTAACTTCTGTCTCCTAACTTTGTTGTGGTATTGGGACTCCAAAAAGCTAGTTCTGATTCTTGGCTCTATCAGATTCAGTGACCTCAGTTGCAGATGTTACTGCCTTGTTTGCCCCACATGGTGTTTTGTGAACTGTGGTGGCAAGGAGCCAAGACGTCTGCATTTATTGCCTTTGTTAGGAAACCAATTACACTTCGAACTACTACTCTCAGACCTGATAAGCCTACTCCTCCTGCATGCTTTAGGTTGCAACAGTGTAGTAACTTTCTTTATTTGCAGTATTTAAATTAAGATATGGAAATATTTTACAGACATTTTTGTGACACGGATGTAGGTCTGATGACGTGTTATTTCCATGAAAACGAAGCTGACTTTTCTTAAGAAGTAATCAAACTTTTTTTTCAGTTAATTCTAGAGGGTAAGATTGCAAAGGATTTTAGTTTGCCATTGTAGCTTGTACACTGTTGTTTGAATATGTTGATCCTATTATCACAACTTTCCTAAATGTACTTTCTGATGTTTCAAACAGTGGCATTTGTATAGGCTAAGTAATTAAAATTATTAACAATCTTGGATATGTAAATAGATAGGTGCTGAAGACTGGAGATTTGGACTGGTATTAGGAAATTATAACTGGAGTTTTTCTTACCTTTATAGGAAAAAGTAGTTTCTAAAGGCTTGATGTATTTTTTTGAAATCTGAAATTTCAGCTAAGGACAACATCTGTTTCACATGAAATATGTAGTTTTAAAACACTTCAAGGTAACGTTGTTTTAAAGAAACATGAAATTGAGGAGATGAAATACTAATAACTTGGGGATGTCAAACTCATCTGAAAGAAGATTTGTATTATCACCAGTGGTCCATTCTTACAAGGGGTGCTTCCTGGGATTGCTATCAGCTGTTTTACGTGTATCAGTGGGAAATTACATAAACAGTGAAGGGAGAATATCTCCTGTATGTAGTGTTTGGCTTTTACTTAACGAGCTCCTTTTTCATTTAACTTTGCGTAGCAAAAAAACCCAATCCAAGTAAACTGCTTTTATGGCTGTTCCATTTTTTGTCCTTAATGTGAATGTTCAAACACATTGAATGTGTGCACACTCAAGCTTATGATGTGTGTATATAAAGTGCTTATATAAATTGCGTGTTCAGTTGCACATTTAGATCTCCCTAGTATCATTGTCCCTTTGAGGTAATATCGTTATGCTGAGGTGTTCATCCTTATGAACTATAATCATGTATATGAATTATTTTCTGTCTGAAAGCTGCTAAATTAGAGCTCTGTGTTAGTTCTTAGGTTATTTTTGTGATCCTTCAAGTTAAAAGTATTACTGCTCCATTTCATGTTAGTGGAACAAAGATTTCCGTTTCAGTAATCTAAACTCTAATTCAAGTTTTTCATGTATTTTAAGATTGTATGTAATCTTCAGGGAATTCTAAACCAATTTGACTTCTGATAGCATCATGGAAAACAATCATTACTAAAGAGTTCCTCTAGGCTAATTCTGGCTGAACAAATGGTAAAAAAGTTTAGAGGAAAAGTGAGAACCAGATATATAAAGAAGAGAAATCTGAATGTTTACCAGATTTCCCAGCTGACATAGGTTTTAAATAATAAAAGGTTTTTATGTTAAATACAGGACTGCATTCTAGGGGAAGTATGTCATGTGACACCTTCTGCTTTTTAGGTAATGATGGCCTTGTCAAATCACTTAAATGCAGTGGAATCAGAGAAGCAGAAATTGCGTGCTCAGGTTCGCCGGCTGTGCCAGGAAAATCAGTGGCTACGGGATGAACTAGCCAATACACAACAGAAATTACAGAAAAGTGAACAATCTGTGGCTCAACTGGAGGAAGAAAAGAAACATCTAGAATTCATGAATCAATTAAAAAAATATGACGATGATATTTCACCATCAGTAAGTAGCTGTATAGTAAAAAGCACCTTACGTTTACATGTGTTGTAATTTGCCTAGTTACCAAGAAATGACAGGTAGAAGCTTTTTATTTATCTTTAACATAAACTTGTCATTAAAATGCTTACCTTGTACCAGTGTCACATAGTTTGCAGAAAGATTCTGAGAGTTCAGTTCATTCTTTTATTTTAATAGAGTAAATGTTTTACTGTGTGTACATAATGAAATACATGAGGATCAAAATCCATAAATAGTTATTTAGTATCATATTAGCTTAAAAATACAAAGAACTGAACCAACCCAAAATTTCCTTTTGTAAATTTAACAGTTAAAATAAGTGGGGAATGTAAACTATTAGAGATTCTAAGTACATAGGGGACTTGGCTTATTTTGACTGCAAGAAAAATATTTACTTCTCATCTAGTGAAATCCGTATGTAGCTGTTAGATCTTTTGAGAAGTTATACTATGATAGGATATTATTGAATCCCCTTCCAGGACCTTCTGCCAGACATTGTGATCATCTGCATGTTTTCAGTCATGTTTAGCTAGCCCCTTGTGTTACATATTCTTAGATTCAGCCAGAGAATGGGTACAATTTTAATTCACAGAAGTAATTTATCACTTAAAAAGACTTCTGAATTACTTGCCCTTCTTGTTATCCTTTTATTTTGTTTCCTTAATTTAGATGGCACAGTAGAGAAAGATCTCATTTTTTGTGTTCAGACCTTCTCAGCTGTGTCTTGGAAAGAACGGTTTTTCATAACCAATTATGAGTTGGTATTTGTACCCGAATACTGCCAGTGAAGCCTGTTTAGAAAAGGGGCAGGCAGAGGGAATATTGGTATTTTGATGTGCTAACTGTTGAACTGTAAGCTGCAGATGGCCTAAATAGCACCATTATTTGAAGTTTAATTGCCAAATAGGGTCAAAGTAAGCAAAGCATCTTTATAGTTTCACTAACCATATGGACAGTCTCTGTTGTTAGCCTTTGAGAATAGTCAATTGTGTATACTCAGTAAGAGGTTGGAATCAGCACACGTAAAGTTACAAACTTCCCATCTGACATCTAGTCCCATCGATCTGCTGTCTTTGCAGAGCACTCACTTTGCTACCATTGAACTTGAATGCCAGCAGCAGCAGTTGTCGTCTTCTCATCTGTAGAAAATGGTGTTGGATGGAGAGCCAGAAAAATAGGAAATGTGTTCTGCTCCTGGGTTTTCTCCTTACTGAGATTAACATTTCTGAGAACTTCATCTATTTATATTGTGTAGAGTCCACATTTAAGAAACAGGATTGAGGGATGATCCGTTTCTTTATTTTACATGATTGTGGGATTTGGAATGATCTTTGGATGTTTAAAATCAATACACACTGATGGTTTGTGCAGAAATTAATATGGTTCCAGATGGAGACTGTTGGAGATGAACTTCCTTCCAAGTGTTGTGGTGGTTTTTTATTTTTTTTGTTTCTTTTTGAACCTTGCAGATCACAATTGCAAAATCTGTTATTTGTGCAGAAGTTGAGTACTCAGAAATTGAGGTGTCCTTATTCTTCTCCCTTGCCCATCTATAACTGTTTATGACTAAAAAAGTACAGTGGACGGTTCTGTCTTCAGTAGTGCTCACTCTTCACTGGGTACTTTCATTAGGTATAATGTCTCTGTAAGAATAGCAAATGTGTTCTTCTGTGCTTAAATTGAGGCTGAAATCTAGGAGACCTGATTTCTATTCCTGGATCTTCTGAAGGTGTCCTGTATTGTTTGGGGACAGAGTATGTAAATATATTTGAACATAAGACCTTCATAAAACTTCTGTGAGAAATGTTCTTGTCAATTCCTAAGTTCTGGAAGTGGGGTTTTCCTTTAACATAGCTGATTAAAATGGACTGTCCTGTTATGCCTTAGATTTAAGTGTAACAATTTGTTTGGGCTTGTTCTATAGGAGGATAAAGATACGGATTCCACCAAAGAGCCTTTGGATGACTTATTTCCCAATGATGAAGATGACCAAGGACAAGGAAGTAAGTGCGCTTCAAATTCAAATGTTAGTGTATTTCTGCAATGCAGAATATAAAGATGCTCTTTATAAAAATGAATCCATGTTTGGGGTCCTCTGGGACACAGCGGGAGTGGTGAACGCCTCTGCTAGAATAAGGAAACCAGTCATTGACATGCATTCTATACATTGATATGTACAGAACTGGGTCTAGGTTTTTAAAGAGAGTTTACTAGCTGTTGTAAAGTTCTTGGGACTGGCTTGAGTTCAAAATTCATCCCACAGTCTTTTCTGTGGGCCTTGGAATAGAAAAGGTTTGTTCCAAGTGACTGAGGCAGGTTCCAAAACCTTGAAGCTTTTTGATGGTCTGCCCAGGTGGTGAATTCTGTTAATGACCTATCTGATGATCTGATTTAAAATTTTGGGGCAGGTTTCAGTATGAAGTCTTTCTCATATAATCTTTTGTCCTTTGCTAAAGTTGTCTTCCTTAGTTTTACTACTCATTCTAGAAGTATTGTCTTCAGGTCAGAAGGACTGATGAATATGCAATGGAGTTTGAGGTAGAGGTTTTGGTAGCATGATTGAAAGAAGCCGTTAATAGATGAGCCTTGCTTAGTAAAACGTGTTTCCTGTATGGGTGTGAAGCTGATACGTGTTGTATTGATACTGTAGTGGATATGCAGTGTGCTAGTAGTATAATGGTTCTTAGTAGTCAAAGGATTTCAGAAAAAATGTCTGAAGGGTACCGCCTTTGTAATCAGTAACGTTTTGAATTTCCTTTATGGGCACATACACGAGATACGCTGCATTCTTGATAGCATGGTAATGCTATCCATAGCCAGCAATGGAAGGAAGACTTGAAGAGTTTACAATAGGCTACTGTTGACCATGAACTCCCCCCTGAACTCATCCTTGCTTCCCTAGAATTTTGTAGTAGGAAAGTTGAATGGCAAAGCTGTCTATACCTGCATAGTCCATGTACCTTATTTCACTTTACAAAAGACCAAGTTGACATGTCAGTAATTTCCTTGACCTTCAGGAAAAACACTGAAATGCTTCAGTGCTTTGGTAGGCAGTGATTGTGGGTGTGGACTTGGAATTGTATGATTCCACTGACATAAAAAGGCTCCTACTTGCTGTGAGAGAGGTTTTTGCTTGATAGAAAGGAGAGAAGAAAGTCAGGCTCACAGCTGGAGCCCTTATCCTGTGTGTTGTCTAGAATTTAATGAAAATGAGTGAGGGAATTTTTTCAATCTTCCTAGAAATGTTCCAGGTGAAGACAAAAGGGGGAGTAGATTTTTGGGGGGTGTAGGAGGGTGGGGATTGCAACAACCAAAGGTTAGGAGCTACTGGAGAATAAGTGGCTAAGCCTGAGGGTTAGTAAGTAAAACCTAAAGGTTGGCACTGGCTGTGATGACTTTTTGCCTTTTCTCTTGCAACTGTTATTTGTGGCATCCAAGGTGTTTTAATCCTTTATGTGCCAACCTAAAGTACTACTTGGTATAGCAAACAAAGGGAAACGAAAAAAATTTGTATATTTAGAGAAGGAGAATAAATGAAAAAGGACAAATAATTTGAGCTTTTCTGCAGGTATTTGGCTTGTCTATGTTTAATGTTCCTTTCCATAGAGAATGTCAATATTTGTAAGTGCAAAATTATGACATAATCTTGAGACTTGTTAATTATTTGCTGAGCTGAAATAGTTTCCTACTTTCTTCATTGGTTTATTACATTTGGTCCTTTGAGCTGGTAGAAGTGTAAAATAATATTAATAGAATACTGGACAGAATATGTAGAATAAAATGGTTATATTTTCACTGTTACTGTCCACGACTGCTTGACTCCTGTGAAGTATGTGCTAATACTAATGCTTTGTACTGAAGAAATAAAATTCAGTGAGTCTCATTTTGTGTCATTGAGCAGTAATGTTAAGATGTTTTTGTTACAGTCATCTTTTAAACAACTTGAAATCTTGCGGATTTTTTTCAGTTCAACAGCAGCATAGCAGTGCAGCAGCTGCTGCCCAACAAGGTGGCTATGAAATTCCAGCAAGATTAAGGACACTTCATAATCTTGTTATTCAGTACGCTTCCCAAGGTAGATATGAGGTTGCTGTACCTCTCTGTAAACAAGCTCTTGAAGATCTGGAGAAGACTTCAGGTCATGATCATCCTGATGTTGCCACTATGTTGAACATACTTGCTTTGGTGTACAGGTTTGTATACTGGCATAGATAAATATCAGTTAAATAAATAGCTAATCTTTGGCTTTAACCTGTTAATGTTCAGACTAACATTTTTTTACTTCTATTTTCCATTCTATTTATTTTCCATTCTCTGCTTTTTATTAAAACACTCAAGAGGGTCCTGAAATATTTATATGTCTCCCCATACTTAAACAAGTTGGCTGCATTTTTGCCTGTGACTTTGTTGTGGGAGTGAAGCTGGTTTTGATAGTTGGGGTGGTTTGTTTTGGTTTTGTTTGGATTTTTTTTGTCTGAGGGGGCGTGTCTTGATTACCCACTTACAGATAACCTAGAGGTATAAATTGGCCAGCAGTGTAGAAGTAGTGCATGCTAGTCCTTAACCAGCAAACTACTTCACAGTTACAGGCTTCAGGATTTTATTTCCTGATTTCTGAATATAATCTCAATTACTCCTCTTTTGTACTAGCTTCTTTAGGCCAGTACTGAAGTCAGCTTAATTTTTATGACTTTCTTTTCTGAATCCCCAGTATTAATTATTACTCTTCAACATTTAGAGACCAGAACAAATACAAAGATGCAGCAAATCTCCTGAATGATGCCTTGGCTATCCGTGAAAAGACTTTGGGCAAAGATCATCCAGCGGTTTGTATACATGCAATATCATATTTTTAGTTGTGTTTTTCACTGAATTTTTTTCAACTCATTCTAATATTAAACTCAACAGGAAAGTTTTTAAGACCTGGCTTATCTCTAAACAGTACAGGTAGGAGGCCACAATGCAACATTCTTCATTTTCTCTTAAATATTTAACGTACCTTTTGAGCATTATATTCAGTACTGTTTCACCACAAATGACTCGCACATATTTGATTTTGGATTGCATGGATTTTCTATGGGAAATTAATTTGTGAAGAAAGATTTTAATTTGCTTACTCAAATCGCTTTATTAAACTCAGATTGAAGGGGTACTTCTGATTTGTTTTACTGCTGCTTTTAAATGAAATGTAAATCAAGTTTTTGTACTTGGTGTTTAAAATTAATGTGGTTATCTCACTTCATGTAGCCTGTGTGAAGCAGGGCAGCTCTAAGTATAGATGTGAGAGGTAACTTTGTAAGAAAAGAACAAATGAAGAAAATGGATGCACTAAATGACATTTCCACAAATGAAGCGAAAATATTTAATGATTTTGGTTTTTTCCTTTCGTCGTTTGTGTATGTATGCATTCAATAATAATTATTTCTTCATTTGCAAATCTCAAGAGGTCTCCCCTGTGCATGGAAAAATTTGAAAACATGATTGCATTGCAGATGTGTTCATTTGTCAGATACTTGTATCAGCAAATTCCAGTGTAATTAATATTTCTCTACTGTTGACAGGTGGCAGCAACTCTAAACAATCTTGCAGTACTTTATGGTAAACGGGGAAAGTACAAAGAAGCTGAACCATTGTGTAAGCGAGCTCTGGAAATCAGAGAAAAGGTATGAGTAAAAGAATACAGCACATTTGTATGGATTTTCTGAGGGAGGGGGCAAAGTTAAACACTTTTTTTAGTGTTTTGGTTGCGTAGATCTGTGAGATAAACTGCAGAGTTAGCAATGCCCTAGTAGTTAGGAGCGTCTGAAATTCAAAACAGTAGTAAATTCCAGTAGTCCTATGGAGCTGTTGGAGCATTCTGGGTGTATTCTAAATTCTGTCTAGTGTAATAAACCTTCTTTACCTTTTTCTTTCCTCTCTTATATTTAAGTAATCTTTGATTTGACAAGAGCATTGGAATTAAAAGTGAAGCATCATTAAAATTTCTAAGTTGATTATTCTATGACTATGTGGATATTTATTTTAGTCCATGAGACTGAATGCCTGCATCTTCAGGCTTTGTAGAATATGCTGCATACAATGTTATTATACTACTTACATTATTCCTGTTTGAATTGTTCTACAGCATTCTCAGTTTGTAATAGAATTGGGTAATTTTCATATCTTTCAAATGCAAATACTGCTTTTGTCATCCTCATGTTGAATTGATGGGGAATAAAAACTAATGGGGTATTTCTAAATGATGCATTTCTAAACCCTGATATGATGAGTGGAGCATGTTTTAATACAAGGTATTTCATTTTCAGGTCCTGGGGAAAGATCACCCTGATGTTGCCAAACAATTAAATAACTTGGCTTTACTATGTCAGAACCAGGGTAAATATGAGGAGGTTGAATACTACTATCAGAGGGCACTGGAAATTTACCAAACTAAGCTAGGACCAGATGATCCAAATGTTGCAAAAACAAAGAATAACCTGGTAAGCCTTTTATAAAGTAAATCTAAGAAATGCACCTTTATTCAGCATGTATTGTATTTATTGTTTATCAAGCTAAATAAAACAGTGTGCTGATATCTTTTGGGGGGGGCATTTTGTTTTTTAGGCATCCTGCTATCTAAAACAGGGCAAATTTAAGCAAGCGGAAACTTTATACAAAGAGATTCTTACTCGTGCTCATGAACGGGAATTTGGCTCTGTAGATGGTAAGAAACTGAGTCCCTAGATTTGAATGTATGTTTCATTTTTGTAGTTACTATGAAATAAAATCTGCAGGAAGTTAATTGTATCCTGATTAAAATAGTTGTCTGCTTGAGATAGACTTAAAAAGTGAGATAATAGATGCATTGAAGTACATTTGTCGTAAAAAAGCATTTAGATACAGCAGTAACACTTGATTCAAAATGAGAATTTTTCTTACATGAGGTAGACTTGGTAGGTTTATCTTTTATGGATTGTATTTCTGGCATAATTTATCTTATGCCCAACCAAAACCAATTTTGGTATTTTTATAGAGGCAGAAAATGTATGTCACTTTGCAGTCACAGGAAAAAGTCAGTGCACGATTTTTAATGATATAATAAATACATTGTTAATGTGAGTCCTCCATTAATACATTGAAAGAATGCAGAAAATACCCTTAAATTGTGAATGGCATTTGACTTCAATGTACAGTGTATTTTATCAACTGTAAATCACAGTGAAGAATTTTCACTGCATTCCATCACAAGAGCTTATGCACCACTTAGTAATTGTCAAAACAGTTGTTATGGTAAAAGAAATAAATGCGTATTATCTAGCACAGAACTAGGCACACGACAAATTGATGGCAGCATATACTGACTTCAAAGCTTCTCAGAAGTAACTGTTTCTCAGTTCAGATAAGAAAAGAAAACAATTGTAAAACTATAAAAGAAGAGGTGCTTGTTTTATTTATCTGCTGCTTGTAGTATGGACAGTAAGCCTTTTTTGTGGTGGTGATAGTATAATTCTCTGGTTCACAACTTCATTTCAGAAGGGTGAAAATCAAACGATGAATACTTTGTAGTTTTTTACTTCTATAAAATATTTTCTTCTGTTTCATCAGATGAAAATAAGCCTATTTGGATGCATGCGGAAGAGAGGGAAGAATGCAAAGTAAGGCCATTGTCATAAATCTTTTTTGGAACTTCTACTTATTTAAGTTACAAATTAGTTATTTTTCTTCAACGTTACTTTTGTTTTAGGGAAAGCAAAAAGATGGCACATCTTTTGGAGAGTATGGTGGCTGGTACAAAGCATGCAAAGTTGACAGGTGGGTAATTTCTTTACAGGACAAACAATGTGGCAATACCCGGTATGCAGAAATGTCAGATTAAAGCATGTTTAAAAATGAAGCTAAACCAGCTGCTTGCTTAGGACTATAAAAACTATAGTATTAAAAATTCAGGAACACAGTAGCAGTTTTCAAGTCCCGAGGTTGCTTTTAATCTAGGCTGGTTAGATCTAGTAAGTGACATAAAAATTCACCAGTTGCGTTCTTGGCAGTCCTTCACATGGAAGCATAGGTCATCTTTCTTTCTTTTTATACTATTGGTTGGCATACATGCTCTCCCTGCCCCAGCAAGACCTCTAGAGAGGGCCAGAAGCAAAAAGGAGACTGTGCAAGTAACTGAGCCTTGAGTTTTTTAGCTGGCACAAGAAAACAAAATTAAACTGGCAGAATTCGGCATTATTTGAGTTTCTAAAGCTTGAAGAATATAGTTTTGTGTGATTTAAAATCTGAACTTCAAAATGGAAGAAGAGAAACAGGGACTTCAGCTTGGATTATACTTGATGAAATATTTTTTTGTTTGCTTTAATTTTGTTCCTTAACTGCCTTTTTTTAACGTGCAGGTGGTACAATGTAAGAAAAAACCTGCACCTAGTACTGATAATGTTCAGTGAGGGGGGTTAATTTCTTCAGTGTTGGAGTTCTTGTGTTTAACAAGCAACAGAACCTTTGTACTGTTGAAATCTACTCTTCTTTTCTCCATCTTGAACTCTGGGTGCAAGACATTTTGCTGGTTTGTTTTTCATGTACTAGTTCATTCTAATGCATGAGGAAATCTTTTCTCTGTTGTTACTGGAGCAAAACTTCATGCAACAATTCTGTGACTGAGCTAATTCTCATTGTGTCATTGAAACAAACATGTCTTGTTGGAGTGTGACTTGTTAATGGAATGTGTGGTGGGTTTTTTTTCTAATTTTTTTTTCCTTTACTGTTCAAGCATAGTTTGAATGCATAGAAACTGCAAATAGGTGTTAAGTAAAAGCTGATGAAAGGAACTTTTGTTTTGTGACTAACACATGCTACAGTAATGGTCACTGTATGCATGAGTAGGCATATTTTCTGGAAGCTTCACAATTACTTAGTTGGACACACTCAGATTGAGCTAAATTTTCACCTCAAGGTGCATCTGGAAACAGATTGAGTAGATCTAGAGGCTAGTTAATAACTTCCACTTTCAGGGCTGTTGACTAATCATAGTGTGAGCTGTTAATGCACTTTGAAAGGGGTTAACAGGTTTTTCCATGTACATGAAGTACAAATCAAATCAAATAATTAAGTTTGGAAAAGACCTCTAAGATCATAAAGTCCCACCGTCAACCCAACACCACCATGCACACTAAACCAACCATATACAGTGTAGTATATTTCAAGACAGACTTACTAAATAATTACAATAAATATGACAAATACTATATTAATTTAAGTTTTTATTAGTTTGTGAACTGAGAAGAGTTGAGTGTGTGTGTCTGTGTATATATATATACTTCTTTTTTTTCTTCTTTAAATAGTCCAACAGTAACAACTACCTTAAAGAACCTTGGGGCACTTTACAGACGACAGGGCAAATTTGAAGCTGCTGAAACATTAGAAGAGGCAGCAATGAGGTCTCGTAAACAGGCAAGTATGATAATTCGCCTGAATGATATTTCTGCATTGTGGTCATGCAGATTTTCAACTGCAGTATCTTATGGTACGTGCAGAATATATAAACTTTTAGCTATTCAGTGTCTGGTGCCTGGTGTTGCCCTCTAATTTCAGTGTGAACTGGTCGTAAACTGATCCCATCTTAACACTTGCAAACTGGTTAATTGCTAGGGCAGTGGCACCATGTACCGGGGGCATGACTCACATTGAGGGTGAAATTGTGTAGAAGATGGAAGAGCAGAAAACACTGTGTTGGCCAGTAGTCCTCAGTGGGCTACCAGTCCTGTGAGAGAGACTGTAGATAGGGGAAAATGGAGAGTTTCTGTTCATAATCTCCTTTGCCAGTAATACTGTTCTATTTTTAATAAGGAGCTGTCAAACTTACAAATGTTCTGTTTCTGCATACAACTGACTGGTGCAGACCTTTAGAAGACCATTATAAATTTATTAGTTGCTGTTTCTGTTACTTTTGCAAACCAATGGAATGGATATTACAGTTTAAGGGGGCACTGTTCTTTTAATGTGGAGAAGTTCTGTGCTGTCTCTGTGCTCTCAAATCTGCAGTTCAAGTAACCCTTTCTCAGTCTTAGAAGGTGGGAGAGAGTTCGTTTTTTTTGGGGTTTTATTGGCTTTTTGGTTTTCCTTTCCCTTTTGGACGATTTGATACAATGTCTTTTATAAAAGTACATAAGACTGGACAAGCAAACACAGCTTGTCAGTCAGTGTTAAAATGGAAAGCAAAATAAGAAAATATAAGTGAATAAAAAAAATTGGAAAGTTCAATTTTAATTTCATTTTTATGCAATAGTAAATAAGATCTATATTTTTTTTCAGAAGTGGTTTGTTTTGTTTTGTGTTTGTTTTTTTTCTTCTGTGTCCATGTAAAGTTCTAAACTCAAATTCTAAATTCAAGTAAACTGACTTAAGTGATGGACCATATCTTTATTGATAATGTACTGGTTTTTATTGGTTATACTGATTTGAAGTTGTATTTTAAAGAATGATACTGCAGTGTTTGATGTATGTAGAAGCAGATTTCTGGAAAAGAGGGAGAGCAGAAAAGCTCCTGGCAAACCTCGTGCTCTTCTGGTGAATTCAGCAACAGTTCCCTTTGATATAAGGTGGCATAAGTTCTTTCTTCCACAAAAAACGATGGAAGACTTTAGAGTGTTTGCCAAATAAATGGAATGAGACTGGTAAGAGGAAAGTATGAATCTGGGACAAAAGTTCTTTGGCAAGGAAAATTGAAGGGTGGAGGGGAGATAGTTGATACAAATACTTTCTTTAACTGAGGATGATTTTCACATGCTTTTACTGAAGGTTAATTTTCAGTGTCTCTCTCATTCAAATGTGATTTGAAAGCAAGAAATGAATGTGCGCTGCATCTTAACGTATTTGCTTTGGTTCTTAGTTTTAGTGTCGCCATTACACGTGGTAATTTTTTAGCTCAAACAGATACAACCAGGATAAATTGACATAATATAATAGTAATAAGAAGACTGGAAGAAAACGTAGCTTGTAGTTATGTTTGTTCCCTTTTTTAATATAAGAAAACTCAACAAACAAAATGGAGCACCAACTGCTCAAATTTTAAATTTTTACTGGGAAGCTTGGAATTGGTTATTTGGAAATTAAGGATGGGAGGATCTTGCTATTGGAGAAGTCTCTTTCAGAGTCCCTGTTTAATCAGTCTGCTTCTGGCTTGCCAGTACTGCTGCAAAAACTGTTCTTGTCTCCATTTTCCATAGAGCCTGCTGGAGGCTTGCTGCTGCTACTTTATTGTTATTACGCATGCTTCGGATTTTCACTGGTGCATCATACACCACCTATACCATAATATATCACATTACGCACAGCACTAGTTTTGGAAGTGTAGGAAACAATGCTATCTTACTAGCAGCATTTAACACTACCTTTCTATTCTAGGTCATTAAAGGAGGACAGACAGGGTTAATGCATTTCCCCTTTTGAGCTAAAAGCAGAGGTACTTCTGTTCCCAGGTGTGGAAAAGCATCACTCCTCCACAGCTCTGTTCTCCTTCATGCATGTTTTGTTAGCTTCAGCTGCTGGGATGTCTGCGCTAGATTTCTGAAGACCGGTGAAGTTTTTTGTCCTTCATCTTTCATGACAGAATGGAACAAACTGGGAAAGTGCAGTTCCCTGTCCCTTCATTTGTTTAATTTTTTTAACAAAAATATTTTTTTTTTAAGTGAGGTGAATGAGAGATGATATAGCTTCAGAATAGAACCTAGAGTATGTATGTGATACATCACCTCCTTAGTGGTGATTTTCAGCCATTTTGAGCCTACGCTTCTCTACCGTCTGAGAGCTCTAGCCACTCTTCTGTACCTTACAGCCATGTGGAAGTGAAAAATATGACCATTATATGTTGGTTTCATGCGTCATTGTGTGTAGAATTCCATTAGGGAGGGCTGTTTTGCTCTTCAGTTAGTGGAAGGCAGCTGTAGGGGAACCAAGAACCTGATTTCTCCATGCCACTAGAACAACTTTCATTCTTATTAATGAACTTTACTTTTAAGGGGAATTTTGGCCTGATTTTCACTTTCTGTATTGTGGTAGACACTCTGGCTTTGTTGCACAGATCCGCTGCTGCATTTGCTGCTAAGGCTGCCAAGTGAAAGTTGCAGAATACTTTATTATGTGTAAGGCATTCATCTGGGTTCTCTTTCTGTCAGCAAATACTGTTTATGACGTGGAGTAGGTTTATTATAAAGAAAACAGAACTGAAAATAAGTATGACTTGGACTTTGTTAATTCCTAGTTTCTGTGTTAAAGATTTTGCCTTTAGTGCAGGGTTTTCATAGGTATTTTAGCACTTCTAAGATACTTAAAGGATTATTTGGTAATTGATGGGCATTCCTTAACACAAAGTAAACATATTTTATTGACCATATATAGTCTGTTCTATTACAAGCTTATTTTCTATTTGATTTCTTTCTGAAGGATAAATTGTACTGCTGTGCCAAGTGTCATATGTCACTATTTTTAAATAACACAACCTGTGTCTTAGGTATTAGATACTCAGACACCTGCAGCGTTCTTTCCAAAAGTGGGTGAATACTGCACCATTGGATAGGTGGAAAACTGAGAATTGCATTGACTTTTCATGATGTATAAATTGCTAAATATTAAGCTGGGGCCAGATGGCTTAAGGTAAGTGACAGGAACACCATGAGGCTTTGACAAGTGATAGGGAAGGAGAAAAAGAATGGCAAATCGCTGAATTCTCAAACTACCAGGCTGTCTGTCCACTTCATGCTGTGTTGATTCCTGCAATGTATAAAGGGCAACTCAACTGCCCTTTGAAAGCAGAATTGGGGTGGTGGAGTTACGGGTTGGTTTGACTTCTTTCTTGGTATGGTTATTGTATGTAAGTTGTAGATTAATACAGCTTGTGATAAAATAAAGCCTTTCCCCATTTTGTCTAATTCTCAGGGTCTTGACAATGTTCATAAACAGAGAGTTGCTGAAGTGCTGAATGACCCTGAGAGCATAGAAAAAAGGCGAAGCCGAGAAAGTCTCAATGTTGATGTGGTAAAGTACGAGAGTGGTCCTGATGGAGGCGAGGAAGTGAGTATGAGCGTAGAATGGAATGGGGTAAGTACAGTACACAGTTTAAGAAAATAGCCTAGATAAATTATCACCGTAACAAATATGGTTGTCCATTCACCAGCCTATTGTGTTTTCAGTAGTTTCTTGGTTGATCTACTTTGTATTTTGTAATTTTGCAGAATCAATTAAGAAATGAAGAATAACATTTTGTTTATCATAACATAATGTAAAAAAAGCTGTCATATTTTAAAATTTTAAAACATCATTTCTGTTGTTGTCCTGAATGGTGAAATTTCTTCCAGAATCCCAAGCAGCTGTATTTAACTCTTAAGTTGTTTAATGCTGATTGAGTGTCCTGGTTATGGTCTGGTGTACAATTGCTTGTCAGTGGTTTCTTTTTACTGGTAGAAATATTCTGGCAATTAACTAACTTTTGCTTTTGTCCTTTTGGTGCCATATTTGCCCATATTTTAAATGTTTCTTCTAAAAATAGTGCATCTGTTCAAATCACAAAGAACATGGGCTATAGAGATGTGTTAGGTGTTACCAGTTTTAGAGTAAATCAAAGTGATCAGTCTAACACTAAAATGAGTCCAATCTCCTTACCCAACTTGTTAGAGGAAATAATGTCACTTTTCAAGCTGCTATACAAGCCATGTTAAGAAGCAGTGCCATCACATAACAATGTGATCATAAGTTCACATTTCTTAAGTGAAATATTAATATCACTTTCCTGTATTAGAATTTGACTGGAGTAAGGGCTTCTTCCTATTTGTTTCCCATATATTGGCTTCACTGTGGAACACTGATTGTCATAAAGTAAAAACATATATATAAAATGTGATTACATATGCATTTTTCTAACCATTGTTTTCTTTTAATTTGAAAGATAGTGCAAGCTTTCAGTTATTGATCTGGCTTATGTAGTTGTTCGCTTCTGTCACCAGCTTTCCCATGCTTTATCCCATTGCTGGCAATGGGATATATATTGCTCTGTTAACTAACTCCTAGCTGCAGTTCTGCTGAAAATATCCGTTTAGATTATAAAAGTGGTGTTGCCTGCTTTTGCTGTATGGGAGGGGAAGTAGCCTACTTTGCAATATTGAGTGTTCTGAAGTTTCGTTTCTCTTAAAATAGCAATCTTTTTTTTTTCTTCTTTTTTTAGCCACATGAGACAAAGTTTAGCATTCCAAAGAAACCTCGATAAAACGCATACTGCTTTAGTCTTAAAGGAGAATGTTCTTTCCATCTTTGCTTTTGTCTCTTTATTATTGTTTTCTTGGCATTGGTGTTCTCAGTGCCAAGACAGTCAATCAGCATCTGTTGTGAATAATACTGCATCATTAATAAAGCCAAAGTAAGGTTGGATAACTCTTTTTTTTTAATTCTCATTTTGCCCGTTCAGCGTTAGAACTGTGTACTGTACTCCTCCCTTAATTTTCGCTGTACTTTGCATGACTATATGTTCTAAATGGATTAAACTTTTTTCTGTTATTGACATTAATTAAACAAGCATGCAGGTTTTGGATTGAAAGGACCTTCTGTGGAAAAGCAATAGACAGTATTTCTAGGTCAATATTTGAATCAAACTCAGTGATAAAATTTGTTGTTCTGAAAAATTAGATTTTGACCTCTCAGGGCAAACAAACTTTTCATTTTTAGTGTGCTGAAGTGACATTGCTTTATTTTCATCTTTGTTACTTCTTTTTTCTCCTTTTAAGAGAAGGTATTTTGTATTACATGTTTTACATAAAGTGGGCAACTCTCTCTCCCTCTACCCGGCTAGTGTTTCTATCTCAGTGCTGTTCTTTCCTTTATGTTGTGTAGGTTTTTTTACCCTCGTGTTTTTCCTCCAGACAAAATATTCTGATTCGTAAAGTATAGTAGAATTTTTTACTTCAGTGTGCAGAGCCTGAAGAGAGGCCTGCCTTTTCCATTTAAATTCTTCTGAAGTCATCAAGCTGACTCATGGTTTTAGTTGTCAGAGAGAATAGGTGGAGTGTGTAAAGCAACGAACTTCAACAAAAAATTTGTGTCAGAAGATTTACTGTAATTAAATGACTTCCATATGTAATGTAATCCATATTAAGCATTATATTCTTTGATGTAATATCTTATACTCTTACAAAAAGACCTGAAATACCTATTGAAGTAAATCTGCCATTAACTATTAAAACAGGCACATTAAGTGACGTTGCATAGTGCATTTTTACATGTTTCTTATGAAGTCCATCCCTTAAAGTTAGCTTGAAAATGCAAATAAATACTCAGTCTTAAAAATTCAAGGTAGAAATCCCAGGATTTGTATCCCGTATTACATTTGTATATAAAAAATGGCAGTGCGTATCTGTAGTTGGCATTTCTGTAAATTGATCTTGCAGCCAGTTGCAGGACATAAAAATCTTTGTGATATGATAGTGCTTAATTTAAGATAATGTTCTCAATGTGAAGAAGTATCTTTTCTTATTCTGAGCCATATGCTTCAAAAAGACAAGCTTTTGGGCATGTAAGTCTGCTTTCAGGTGTGGAACAAAAGCAATAAATTTCTCCGCCATAGACTAGCTGGTAAGAGTTGCTCTTGTTTAATAAGAAGTGTCAGACAGTCAGAGGCGCATTGTAGCAGACAGCTGCAAAGTACAGGAGGTGATGATGGTGGGGAGGTGTAAGCAAAAGTAATAAGGTGATTCTCATTCTGAGTGACATAAAAATTGGCAATTAAACTTTGCTGCAAATGGATATCTCTTGTGATTATTTTTTGTTGTTGTTTACACTGGATTTAGGACTTTTTTTAATCCTAAGCTTATGTTTTAAAGATATTTTGTTAATCATGCAGTCAGTCAGTGTTTAACTTGGGAGTTTGGTGTTTTTATTTCAGATCTGAAGTACCCAAAAGCTTGTCTGCTTATTCCTAATGTGCTAGTTAGCATAATAAAAGTTAAACTCTCTAACTACCAAATTTGTCTTGCCTTTATTCTTTGAATCATTATCACTACTATAGCATTGCTGATTTAAGACCACAGGAATGATTAGCCTTTTCACTGATCTAATACTTCTAATTGGAATTTCGACTTCAGTTTATTCAGTCGTGCAGAGCTGAAGTCTGTTTTAAAGTGTGAACAATATATGCAATTTAGTTTGAAACATAAATAATCAGATTTTGATCTTCTGATCACGTGGTAGCAAGGCATTTTGTCATTTCCAAGAATAATTTTAATTACTGTCCATTCCTTGCTATAGGTAAAGGCTGTCAAAACAATTTCTTAAGACTGTCAGTAATGGTCTGTGTGCTTACACCAAGAATGGAAAGTGTGTTAATTGAACCACAGCTTATTTTTAAAGGTGGATTCTTTCTGCTGCCTCACTGCATTAGGGGGAGAAGTTTCCACTTGGATTATATATATACACACAGATATGTTCTAAAAAATATTCATGAAACTGAATTGCCACAAGTCAGTTGGATTCTAATTCCTTAAAGGAATGAACAGAATTTTGTCTGGAGGTTAGGGGAAGACCTCTTTCTTCTTGCAGTTCTGTTTTGAGGAAAATTCCTGACAGAAGTTAAAGCTGAAATGAATGCACCTTGCTCTGTTCCTTTCTTCTGTTGTTTTTTTCCTTTATTTTTATTTTTGTGTTAATGTCAGCTGAAAAAAAAATCCTTTCTTTGTTTACAAAATGTAATACTAAAGCTATGCCTTCTTAAAGGTGTTTTGTATTTTATACAAATTCTAACTTAAAGAATGCGCAGCATCGTTCATGCTCATTTGTAAGTTGCATATTAGTGATATAGACGAAACTGTATAAAGATATATGTTCTGGTAATTGCAAGGGCCTGCACTTTGTTCTTAAGGGCAGTCCAAATACTTACTCCAGAAAAAATTGTTTTGAATGTGACCTAGAAATACTGTAAACATAACTGTTCAAAATTGAAAACTGTTGAATTTTTCCCAACAGTTTCATTCAGTTTTTCTCTCT
This sequence comes from Buteo buteo, assembly GCF_964188355.1. Lineage (NCBI taxonomy): Eukaryota > Metazoa > Chordata > Aves > Accipitriformes > Accipitridae > Buteo > Buteo buteo. Next base: position 11,839,219 of record NC_134176.1, on the reverse strand, counting down.
CCATTTCTGACAGGCCTAGATGCCTTTTGTGATTCTTATACTGTCTCCTGCATGACGGGCGTGCACCATCTTCAAGCTTTAACTTCTCTCTTCAGTACTGACTGCTGTGTTTTAGCAAACCCCTTAAGATTCTTGTCAGAGCTACACTTCCCTGTAAACTGGCCATTCCTTCAGTGCTGGTGTCTTTATTTGGTTTTCTATTTCTGTACATGTGTAGCTTTGCCAGATATGTATCTAGTCATACAGAATGTTATTACAACCATTTGCTGTGTGTAATACATTAGTAAAAAAAAAAAGTAATAATGAACTTTATAAGTAGCTGTTCACTATGGAAAAAAGGTAGTTAAAAGTATCACACAAGGTATTATTGAAATGGCATGATGGTGATCTTTACAGGAGAAAAACCAAACAAACCCCGTAAAAGTAAGGCATGTTCTCCAAGTGCTTTAAAATGTATTTAGAGACCTATTACATGGTTAACATCAATATGGAACTCTGGATGTCTTCACTTATGATTATTCTAAAGTAGCATTGCTGTTTAGTCTTTGTGTGAGATTTTGGCAATTATGCTTTTCTCTACTAATCTTGGTGTTCAGTGATTTGTGTATTTGTCTTTCTAACTTCTAATAAACTCACTCCAACTCAGGTGTCTGTCTTTGTCTGCTTAGTAGTACTTTACTTTCTTCTTTTACAATTCTTCTTTCATAATCACGTGGGATTTCTGTGAAGTAGGAGGTGTTCATTTCTTCTAATCTTACTAAACTGTTGGGGTTTTTTAAGACTAAATAGAATTGTGGTCAGTTGGAAATTTCTTTGGATCGGCACAGCAATGTAAGACACGAATACATGTATGAAAAACTCATTTAATTGTGTTTTATGTTTTCTTTGGTGAAAGTTAAAACAAAGCACAGGAATTTAACCATACATGTTTCTGATCAGAAGTATTTTTGTTTAAGGATTTTAGGATTCATTAAACATGTTTGCAAGTAATGTAGATGTTTAGAAGGAATAATACAGGTTTTTTCTTAGACTGATGGAATGCTTTTGCTTGGGGCTTGTACTCTGTTAACCACAGTGCGCTCATATGAAATGGTAACATGGTGATGGTGAATTATTTGACTACTGTGGTGGGTTTGTACTGATTATTATGAATCATGGCTTGAGCATGTCTTCACGCTTTAGAAATCTTAGTTACAGTTTGGAACACGTTTGTTTTGGTAAAGTTGTAGCTATATGGTATTATGTGTTTAGGTAATTGTACCAAGTATGTATTAATAGCAATAAAAAAAAATTCATCAGTGAAATGTTTTTGAGCCAGGTTTGGGGGAGGGCAAGAAACTCTTGCAGTTTCACATTTGTTCAATTTTTTTCAGGATGGCACTGGATCTTTAAAACGCAGTGGTTCCTTTAGCAAACTTCGTGCTTCCATTAGACGGAGCAGTGAGAAGCTGGTTAGAAAGCTGAAGGGAGGAAGTTCACGGGACAGTGAACCAAAGAATCCAGGGTAATTATTTATTCTTAGCTGTGCTAGTGTGCCTTCATTCTGTGCCCCCACTGTAGCCTAGTGTAGTACCTAGGGCAGTGTTTTCTTCTCTTCTTAGCTAACTGCATATCATAACAGATTTATATCTTAAAGAAAAATAAAATAGGAAATAATTTCTTATAATGAAAGTTCTGTAACATCTGAGGAATTATCTGTGCTTTTAAGAATTAACTCAATTTTAACAGTGCTTTTTCCCTTTTTACTGGTTTAGCCACTCGAAGAATAGAAAAGCCTCATAGAATTATTGATAAATGTTAGTTACCTGCAGAATTCTCCTTTTCACACAGCAGTGAAGAATAATAAAGGTTATTGGTTTTTACAGTAAAAGCCTGAATACAGTAAACCCACAACTAACATTCTTGATACAGCTTAGTATCTTGATACAGCTTTATATATTGCTGTGGGTATAAAGGGAATTACCAACTTGAGCCCTTCTCAGTTTCTGTTTTGGAAAACACAGATTTCAGAGAGCAGAGGAGAACACTGAAAAACTTGAACCTAGTTGTCCATCTCTTAACATTTTGGCCTCAGTGAAGTCAGTGCTAAAAACTCAAATTTTAATGGATCTGACTTCTCACTCTTTCCTATTTACCATATGATTGTGGATTTGGATATATGTACTATTTCTAATAAATGCCTAAAAACATCCATTGTTTATTGACTGCTGCAGAGAAGCTGAAATGTTAAAATGTACTACTGTTGTTCATAATACACCTCATGGGTATTCCCCCTCATCCCCAACATAATTGCAATCAGTTTTGCAGGGGTTTTTCCCCTTGCTGTGGAAAACTGGAATTCATTTAGTTGACAGGAAACTGTATGACAATGTGAATTTGAACTTACGCTTTAAAACAGTTAAGTTGGAGAACTTGGAGCAACTTCTGATGGAGCAACTGGACCTATGAGTAATACAGTAGATGATGATGATGGTAACACCCAAGACAGTGATCTGAAGGCAGGGTCTCAATGTGGTTTTGTAAGTGCTCCAACGAAGTTTTGCTTTGTTTTTATGTGGCTGTAAAACATTGTGTACAGCTGCAATACACGTAGAATTTGCTTCCTCACATATCTCTTTCAAATTCAGGCTGATCTGATTTTTAGAATTGCTAATTAAAATTTCACTCTCAGCTGCCAGAAACTTGATGTTGAAGGCACTGAATCAAATTCAAGGTCAAAAATCCCTTTGCATTAATTGATAGATCATTAAGGACTGCCTCTGAGATGATAGATTGGGAATAAACTGTGAAAAGCATGTGATTAGAAGAAGGAAATATGTAAACGTAAAATGCTTTAGGGAAAACAAGCAAATGCAAGCCAAAATAGAATAAAAGGGATTTCCTTCTTTGTCTTCAGTATTAGTATTTTTATACATTGGTTTTCTGTTTCTATTCAGTTCTGTCTAGAGTTCATACATCATAGTTCAGGTATATTCTTGTATGAGTAGATGCATATATTCATAGCTAATTTTGTATTTTCTCCTAATTTTTGTGAGACATGGGAAGGTTTTTCAGTCTCTTAAAAGACAAAGAGTTTTATTCCTTGTTCTCTATAGTAAATAGAGATACCTTTTTCTGCAGGTAAAGTAACTCTGTGATTATAGGTGTAGAAAATTACGCTTACATATAACTGAAGACATTTGGCTTTGCAGTGTCCTGTAAGAACTCCTCTGCCTTTTTATTCTGTGCACTTCAGTAGTGCTACTTGACCAATGTAGAAGTAATCTGCCCACATTCACATTAATTATATTGTGGGGTCTGTATCACCAGATAAGATTTCTTCATATAAAGACATCAGTGTGAAACAAATTTGAAAACAAAGCGATATCTTTCTTGCTTTTCCTTTTTGACAAAATATTCTTGTTTTTTAGATGTCACCGTAGTTCTCAAAGAATAATTTATTCTTAAAACTTGCAATAAGTTTGTTGCATTGACAGACTTTTATGTAGATATGCATGCTGAGTAAGACAATAAATATTACAATTTCTGTTCTTGTAACATATAGACATTTTTTAATCCTAACTTAAATTAGCTGGTTTTAATAACAAATGCAAAGATTCCTGGTATTAAACACCAGCTTTGTAGATCATGAAGCATAGCTGTACATATTGTTATTCCAAGAAGTAATTTTGATTTCATTTTCTGAAGAAACTTTAGTAAATTGATTTAATTTTTTTCTGCTTCTGAGGTTAATAAAAGGGATATTCAGCTTTCATTATGCAAACCTTTTGTTTTTAGTGTGTTTGATAGCTGAATATTACAATACTGACATAGCATACATAGAAATCATTTTTGCTATGAAGTCAGCCACTCTAGGTAGAAGATTCATGTGCCTCCCTCCTTACCAGTATGCCTCTGCATCCCCTGCCTGTGTCTCTGTGAAGACTTTATTTTGAAACTGGTTTACATCTGTTGTTTATACTGTGCTTCTGTAAATAGTAATTGACAGTGGTGGTATGATTTTGAATGAGAAATACTCAAATAGAAACACATTAATACCACAGCATGAAAGAAAGACTTAGTTTTCATGTTGTTGCTTGATACAGAAGGTTGGAGAGAATAAAGTGGAAAACTCATCAGGGAAATTGTTTCTTTAAAATAATGCAAAAGTCCTTTTGACAAAGAACAAATCTCTTAAGAACTGTTCTTTGAAACATAAAATATCTGAAGCATGGTATCAGTTCTTTCTTTATCGTATTTCTGAATTCAGTTCTGTAAAAATTTAACTTCGCTTAATTAGTGTTAGGTTTGATTTATTTCAGTTTGAAAATTTTGATCATACAGCAGAACAGTAAAGATTTGTAGTTTAAAAGAGGGGAAAAAAAAAAAAGCTTTCATTATTGCTATTACTTACGCACCAGAAAAACAACTGCATGCAATTTGTGCGATCATGTTTCTAACATGGAGGGAATTAAAAGTGCATTTGCCAGACTAAAGTTCTTAACTATGTTGATTTAAAAACAAACAAACAAACAAAACCAAACCCAGCCCACAAACAAAATAGTATCTCATGCGTGATTAAAAATTTCTTTTTTGATTGGCACTTCAGCAAGAACCTAAAAATACTTGTGTAAATTTTTACTGGTGGATTTTCTATTTCCCTGGAATGTTTTCTGTAAGCCTTTATGCTCTTTTGAAGAGTTTTATGTAATGTTTTGTTTGTGTTTTAAAGATTAACTTACTTTGACTTCCACATATAACCTCTGTTGTACATGTTTCATTGAATAAATGAGAGGAGTATACCATGCATGAGTCCTTGCTTTGTTGTTGCTAACACTCATGTCAAATATTTTAAATTGTGTGCGTTCTAGCTTTTGAAACGTTCAGATTTAATGCTAGGAAAAAACAGTAAGCCTATGCTATGTGGCAGCTGGTGCCTGTGTTTGTTAGTGTTTTGGTTCCTTTTTCTGCTAAGCCTTTGCTTTATGAAAGCATTTAAAACTCGTGCTTGATTTTGACTGTTAGTAGTCTTGCTTCAGTAGAAAGAAAAACTGGTGAATATCTACTGTGATCTGTATGGATAAACCTTTCCATGTTATTGGAAGGCATTGGAAACTTTGCATTATCCAGTTGTCTCAAAAACTGTAGGTAGCCCTGCAGGATTAGGGCCTTACTGTCTTGTGAATAGTTCATCAAATATATATTCAAAGCCCTCATGTAGTAGTTTTGAAATAGTTAAAGAGCTAGTGAAAAATCAAAGCAAACGTAGAACATTCTGAGTAATGTACAGGCACTTTGGGATAAAGGACATCAGACATTCCTGTTGTAGTCACCAAGATGATAGGAATCTTCAGACTAATCTTGAATTCTGTTACACACACTTTAAAATATTTTTGTTAAATTTTGTATATGTTTGAGAAATGTAGATAAATTATTAATCCTCATCCCAAACAACAGTAGATATTACTGTTAATGCAGTGATATTTTGACTGTCAGTAGCTCCTGTGTAGGTGGTGATTTTCCCCCCCCCCCCCCTTACCTCCTTATCTGTTGCTTTCAATACAGTATTGTAGGGTTGTTAATACGGCTCAGAGCATTGTAAAGCCAAAAGCATAACCAGAGTTAATAGCAGCAACTGTCTTATTTCCCTTTACTTTAAAATGAATGAAAATAAAAGATTTTAAAATGCCTTTTGAAATAGATTCTGGAGACTTACCTAGATGAGGCAGAAAGTACTAAACTAATGTTTGTTGTAGTTTTTCCGAGTTAAATGCTGCCTATGTGACAGACTTATTCCTATTTCACATTTTTTTTCCTAAACTGTCTGAATGTTTTGATGCTTTTGTAAGAAGCTGCATAAAATTGAAACTGAGAATGAATTAATTAAAAATCAATGCTAAGTCAGTGTATGTATTTGATATGCTTTAAAAATTGAGATTTTGAGTTGAAATGAAATCAGTTGCCTGAAATGTTTAAGCTCTAAGGAGCTTGTAATTTTTTTGGTTTTATATGTAATTTAGAACCGAATATAAACATATTCTAAGTTACGTAGTTACCTTAAAGGGTATCCCTCAGATCAGTTTTGGGGCATTGTTCCAAATCCCTTAACTGTGCATTGCTCATTGTTATACTTGTGTTTTTAGAGCTGTTAGTTTTCAGCTATTCTGATTGGTTTATCCTTGCATGTTCACTGTCCTGGTTGCAGCATGAAGCGTGCCAGTTCTCTGAATGTTCTTAACATGGGTGGCAAGGCTACTGAAGATCATTTTCAAGTAAGAAGCCCTACAATACTCTTACAAAAATAGGTATCATAAGTAGGGTTTGAGATAAAAGAGCATGATAAATAATAAAACAACAAACTCCTAGTGATTGGTAAGATCCTACTCCAGTAAGATGCTTAAAGCGTCTGCTTAAGGCATCATTCTGTAACTCTTTTGTGAATTATGTGTAATGTTAAGCAAGTGCTTAACTCCGACCAGTTGGACCTTTTAACTATTACAGAGGATATGAAACTTCTGGAATGTTACGTTCTTGTAAATGTTGCTTAAAAACACAAGAACTCTTAAAGCCCAGTTACCAAGTATTTTTTACATGAGCCCCTTTATTGCAAAGGGCCCAGTCACCTTAATTGCTGTACATTTTCAGATTCTCTTAAATGCGACTTCAGTTGTTTCTGAGGTTGCACAGGAGCAGTCTCTAAAAGTTTGTCTGATCTATGTTATGCTTCTCCTAATATAAAACGTTCTTATTTTGCTTAACTGTATATGGTGTGCTCAATTGCTACTTCCCATTTTCTGTTTTTACCTAATAAGTCACTGTTTCTTATATTGTCAAACAAGCTAGCAATGTTCTGCGTTCTAAACACTGCTGTGCATTTTACTAACACAGTAACTGCAACTAATTTTAGGAAGACAAAATTGCTTCTGTACTAACAAAATGTACATGAGGATCTTCTTCGCTATTTGTCCTACAGTAGCAAGAAAGCCCAAACTGTATGGCTCTCATTTTACTGTTGAGTGGCATAAAGGTGTCTAAACTATATTATCTCTAATGAACATACTGCAGAGTTTTCTGTGGTGTGAAATGTATGCAAAACTTAGCTTAGAGTGAAGTTCAGCCAAAAAAAAAAAATCCTGGGTAAAGCATAATTCTTTGCAGCAACAGTGCCAAGGTTTGAAAATGCTGTGCCCCTCAAATGGATCCTTAGTATATAATTGATGTGACTTCCAGAAGAGTAATTTATTGTTTGTTTATACGCTGTGATATTAAAATTGGTTCTCACTTCTTGTGAACTTTTCTAGTTCACCCACCATAGACATTTATGGCAATTCCCATAGATGGGCTTTTGCATTTCTGGTAAGACTTGGGTCAGGATTGTAAAGGCTGTATATACTTACCAATAGATATTTTCAGCATTGCTAGTTGAAAGTTGGGGGGAAAAGATGTTTATTAGAACACAGGAAAAGAAAAAGTCTCCCTACCCAACATGAACAAGGCCAGTTCTCTGTAGTTCTTCATATTTGTTGAAGCTAGTAATTTTGTTTATTTGCTTGAACTGTCTGGATATCTGCTTAATTTATTTGTTTGTTTGTTTGTTTTTTTCCCCTTCACACAGGAACGAAATAATTGTCTGACAGACTCAAGAGCTCTGAGTGTCAGTCATACTGATTTGGCGCATTGAGATTCTTGGACAGAAGCTAGCTAATATTCCTTTGTGAATAAAGAAGCACTGAGACCTTCAAAGCTTTGGTTCCTCATCATTATGTATAGGAACATCTAGTTTGTAGACTTTTGGGTTTTTTTCCTCCAATGGACTGCTGTTTTTACTTTTCTAAATAGGGACAATTTTAAACACAGCATTAGTGGGTATTTTCTTCTACAGGAAAACTATATAGATATATATTGCTCATTGCACTGCTCCCATTCATGCTACTTAAAGTTGATTTCTTTAATACATCTGAATATTACAGCAGCCAAAAAAATTTAAAAATACAAACATATTTAAAGCATACCAAAATGCAAACGTGTTTGAAAATGCAGGCAAAATTAAATGTGTAGCGCTAAATATATACAGTGCTGGAATGAGAAAAGGATAAATTTATGCGCATTACTGTATAAATTCAGATTGAGCATACTGTATTGGTGGGGCTTTCCTTTGCACCACTGATTAACGTTAGAAACCTTAGCTGGCAAAACAGCACTTAGACATGGCTTACTTAACCACTAGGTCGAGCTGTTAAATTTTGCAGAAGAGATGGTTGGGGTTACATTACATACAGATAGCGTGAAGAGCAATACCTGTGACCAGAACTTTGATGCTTGTTGATATATGTCTTAGGGCACAATAGGCGATAGAGACAGGACAGTTCATGTTGATCAGGAGAAATTGAAATTGTTTTGACCTTTGCGTTGTATGGTTGAAGAATACTGAAGTTTTGGACTGCAAATGTCCCAGAGCAGCTGCTGTTGCTCTTAGGGAGACATCAAGCCTCAGGTTGACTTTCTTGCTTGTCCACTGGAATTCACAATCCCATTCTCTGTATGCTGAAAGTGCTCCAACATTTCCTTATGCTTATCCCAAATCCTGCTTTTCTCCGTAATAGCTGATGACAGCAGAAGCAGGCAACTGCACGCTAGGCTGTTACACTGTGGAGTAGCTGCTGTGCAAAGGACCACTCAAATCCTAAGGGCCCCAGTGGAAGCACTAGATGGCTGTAAGTGGCAAGCAACTTGTTTGACCACACATCCATGTTAAATCTACTTACGGTTAATATATATGCTGTCTGTATACAGGACTGCTGCTGGAACAAAGTATGTATGTTTTAAGTATTTTATAGATGCTAGTATTTCCTTTTGCTTTTCTGTAAAGCTTGTAATTTTGTTCATCTTTTGTAAAAATTCTTATTCATGTGAAGCTGGATGAGAAAGTAAAAAAAAACCAACCAGTGTGTGTACAAATGTATTTGTGGTCATAGTTGTGAGTTGGAAAATGCCGAACAAAATTAACTTTGGGAAAAGCTGGAATATTCATTCAAGGTTAGCACCAGCTGATGGAGGTAAAACATAGTGACATAAGCAAGTTTTAGTATTTGAACAAGGTGTGAAGAGTCATTAGAATTAGTACTTCGTAGAAGTATTTGAGTGGCTTTGCATCTGGTCTTAAGTTGTGTTACAATACCTGATGCAAAAAGTTGTGTATGTAATGCACTTGACTATGTTTACCAGGAGGTACCTTATTAGCATCTCTTTAAAGCAAGCTGTGTATGGTATAACTGCCATAATGACAGTTTAGAAATGGTGAGATATGATGCTGCTAATATGTAGAAGTTTTAGCACAGAGTAGTGCAATTCATTAAAGAACTTGAGCAAGAACAGATTGTTGCTCAGTTATCTTAACAATATATACTCATAATGTAGACTCTTGAGTTTTAATCTTTTTATTAAGAGCTTTTTATAGTAAAAAATACATAATATATATACTTTTTTTCCCCCCCTAAAGCAAAACATGTTATATACACCCATTGGTGAAGTCAGTTCTCTGCACAAAGCCAGACCGAGCTAGCTTTGCAGAAGGAACTGTACCTCAGGTTGCCAGGCTGGGTGGGTGCCCGTCTCCAACCGAGAGTCAGGCCGGGGAGGCGGCAGGAGAACCCTCTGCCACAGCCGGCGCCGCTGCGGTGCTGTCATCTGTCCTTCCAGCCGTACGGTGAGAAAGTCTCACTGCAAACACCCCTCGCAATCAACCCGTTTCACACCAGCAAGATGCTACTGCTATAGGAGTGGCTCAGCGGGCCTTGGAACACACGTTTCTGTAGAGCTCGATGTTTCACTCAGAGACCGTTATGAAAGTCTGGCTTCCAAAAAAACCACAAAACTAGACACAGAACCGATTTCGGTAATAAGGAATTACTTAAATTGAAAAATGTATTTTCCACATTCATCTTTCAGCTTTGAAGGAAAATTATTTTTGCAGCTCTCAAAAAAAACCACAACACACACAAAACAAAGAAACCCACCCAAACTTTTGTAAATAGCAATAAAATATTTAACCATGCCATTACAATTAAACATTAAAATGCAAGACTGTGGTATGTTGATGGTGATAGTGAGGAAACTTCCTCCTTTAGGAAGGAAGTACTCCTTCCTAAAGATCCTCCTTTAGAAGGATTGTACTGTTGATGGCATTACTAGTACTGTGCTTTTAAATGTTTTAAACCTTTATATAGTATTTTAAAGTGTTGGAAGATTTAAGTTGTTGAGCTACTGCTTATTAAATAATTCTTATATTTAAAAGGTTAATTTTTTTTTTTTCAGAGAAGAAACAAATTTCCAGACTTACTTAATCCATAAATCCCCAAGAATGATAGCCAAGTCCTTACAGTTATGAGCCAATGAGCTGTTTGCAGTTTGAGAAGAACTTGTAAAGTACAAAAACAAAGTTAAGGTCAACATTCCTTGTGTTTGAATCATGAATGAATTACTGTCAGGACATGGTTGGTATACATGTAAATTTCAGGTGGGCTTCTCAGTTTGCTTTTATGTAAGATTTTCTTTCTGAATTTCCTCTGTTCCAATTGTAACCAACAGCCTGGATAAAGTATAAAACTGGAATACCTAATTGTATAATTCTTGGATGTCTTCAGTACCAAACTAAATCAACAACTCTGTTGAAACAGAAAACTAGAAAAGACCCTCAAAATTGACAGACATCTTGTTAGAAACTACGTGCAACTGTGGTAGTGCTGTTGTGTTTTTAATCTAGCATGTTTGTCCTTCCCCAGAATTGTAAGGGTGAACTTCATTAAAAACGTAATGGGGACTCCAGGTTAGGCCAGTTCCTCTAGATTCTCCTACGAACAGTGGCTCGCTCTTCCGGGGCATACAGTCAGGGAGGGTTGCACGTAGGACGAATGACACATTGGATTGTTACCGATAGAGAGGTGCCTGTTGCCCTTCTGTCTCGCTGTATGCTAGTCTTTAGGAATATTGGCAATATTTGGTCTTGAGTTTAGATCTTATTAAATATCATTGTAAAATGTAACTGTTTCATGATTTGCTCCTCCTTCAGAGGAATAACTGAACTATTGGTGTGATGTTTGTGCCTGCAGTACTGCAGTGATAGCACTTAAACAACGGAAAAACAATTGGACATGTTACCTAGAGTTTGTACCTTTTCTTAAAACAAGCACCTCCTGCCCCATCCCCGCAAGCCCTCCTGAATGGTAGTAACTTAAAATGGTTTTAAGCTTGAGAAGTATTTGTGCTTAAATTGTATCATTTGAATCCAGTAATTTTGAAAATGGTGTGGTCCTGTTGTAAATATAAGTAAAAGGGGTGTGCAGTGCTTTGTTGAAAGTGTGTTTACAATACTTGATGAGTTCAAGTTAATTTAGTTTTTGTTATGCAGGTCATGTATTTTCTCTGAAAGCTGCTAATAGAATTGCATTTTCATTAATGTTAGCCTGTACTGAGAGAATAAATGTTAAAAGATGTGATGCCATGAAGTTTACAGTTTCATTGTGGCAAATTTACAGTGTCACAGGCTTACAGAAGTATTGGTATAAACATGGGGTTTTGGTGGTTTTTGTTTGGTTTTTTTTTTTAATAGTTTAGAATTGAGGGAAATCTTGAAGATCTACATTTGATTATTTCTCCCCTCAAACCATTCACAATAGTCTCAGTACACTGAATAGCCAAGGTCAGTAGTGTTGTTTTTGGTTTTTGTTTTTTTTTAAAAAGCCCAAAACAACAAAGCAAGAAGCAAAACACAGTGCCACCATCTGATAAAAGTCAAGAGACTTGAGCTGTTGAGAAGATGCTTATGCTCATAATGAAGTTGCAAACCTCTTTTTTAGTTATGGCTGCTTTTAAATAAGAAGTATTCAGAGAACTATAATTGGAAGTTCATTTAATGCTCCAGCTACGTCAGAAAGCTGGAAGCTGCTCTTAACGGTTGTGCTGGACCCACAAAAGAGACTAAATTGTATACAGCATGGAACAAGCATAGTGAAGCAGTTTTTAAAACCAGATCGATCCTTAGGTTCCCTGTATTTATACTCGAGTCCCTGTTCAAGCACAGAAAGTTACTGAGTCTTTAAATTATGTAATAGAAGCATTATACAGTAGCGGTGGTAGGTTACAGTATAATTAAGCCAGATGAGTTCTATGCAATCAGGAATGGTATTTTCTGTTTTCTAGGACCTGGTTTAAAAAACAAAACCTAACAGCAGCAAAACCAGAAAACCATTTGTAATGTCAATGTATCCTTCTTGAGGAGAACTTCCCCCCCCCCACCCCTGCAAATGTGGATTTCATGTTTGATTTAAGAAAAATAATAAACCTTCCAAGATTGGCTTTAAGATGCTGCATTTTGATCTCCATGTGTAGTTACTGCTTGTCACAGCTATGGATGAAATCCTGTTCAGAGGTCACCTGTTTGTCTTACCCCATAAAACTGTTGAAAATAAACTTCCACAAATGTTATTTGTAACAAATAGTAGCAATTCACTGTGATTTCATCAAGAAACTTGTAATGAGATTGTTTAGTGTGTTTTACTACATCTGTTTTGTTAATAGGTCAGTTGTGGAACTTCTTTATCTTTACCAACCACAAATGAATTTGGTTCTACTTTCCCAAAGCAATGTTTCCAGAACCCTATATGATCTTTCTGCTGAAAAAGGCATCTTTAAATACATCACAGATCTGTAGATTAATTTGAAACTGTTTAAAAGTTTCTCAAGTGTCACTTAACATTTCTTTTCAAAGTGCAGACAAATATTTAAATGTAGTATTACAGGATAAAGATGATATACCTAATACATTCTAGAATGTAAATCTTCTTTGTAAAAATTACTTCAATTTTTTCCTGTATAGAAATAAATCTCAGTTGTGAAATCCAAAGATGAATAAAGCTGTATAAAGGGAAGGTTATTCAATTGCATTTATTAAAACTTAAGCATGTTTCAACACTTTTGACACAAGGCTTCAAAGAGGGCAGATGCTTTGTTCAGTCTTCATGAGGGTTTGCACCCCCAAAGTTGTACTTACACAAGATGAACAATATTCTAGATTTCTGACTGCGGATGTAAGTAACTGAAGAAAGGGGTAGAAACTGCAGATGAACGTTCAACTGCTACGAGTGCAGTACTGTTGACTAGAAGTTTGGGGGGACTGTTGCGTTTTAGAGGTTCAGGGTTTCTGTGTGATGATGAGCTAGGAAACACACTGCAACATACTCCAACTCAGATTTAAGCCTTCAGCTGGAGAGTTAAATAAGAACCAACACAGGCAATGAATGGAAGACTTGTTCAGGTAAGATGTTACTTAAATTTGTTGGTAGAAGTGTTTTTCACTAGCTAAACTGGGACTTTGGTTACAGACCTATCTGTGACTTTAACACTTGGGTCTTATCCCTGCAAGCGGTCAGGTTGCAAAAAAAGCTATCAAAATACTACAAAAATGAGCCTTAAGAAGTGTATTGGACTGTTCTGAACATGGTTCGCAGTGAGGCAAGCTCCTGGGATTGGAGCCTGGGCATCAATGAGGCCTCTTGTAAATGAATGCCTGGGTAGGGGTTGACTGACTGCTATTTATCAGCTACACCTGTCTGTGGTGCTTTTTTTTAAGCTCAAATTAGTACAACAGGATGAGCAATATACTGGCTTAAGTTCCTGTCCCAGATACACACGCCAGGAATGGAAGAGAATAACTTGAGTGTTACCTATGCTGCATTAGTTTATCTTCATTAAAATTGTGAGGAAGGAAGCATGGAACATAAGGATTTGAAGACAGAGGTAGCTATGCCTCTGAGCTATAGGACTCTCACTTTTTCCTTAGATTAAGTACACAAAGACTTCTGAGCTTCATGGTTGGATTTTATTAAAAAACAGCAAAGCATGGTCATTTTCAAATACAGAGAATTAAGACATTTATTTAGAAAAGAGATTTAAAGACAATTTGTTATGCTATTTGCACAAGGTCCCCTTAGATGAAGGGATCTCAGAAGGCACTGAAGGCAACTCAGCCTTCTTTCTGCTTGCTTAGTTTCCTTCCTTCAGCTTCAAGCTGTGACTGTGCCTGTTCTCCTCAAGAACTTCCCTGCAGCAGTCACACAGTCCCTGTCTTCCTGGGTCTCTGTTCCTTGTGTCATACTTGCTTGTCCTTTGAGAATTCTGTTGGGAGTTCCAGCTGACCCAGTGTACAGCTAGACAAAACTTTTTCTTTCTACTACCCAGCTGCATGCTTCCACAAGAAAAGATGGCTGCTATATCCTGACAGTATTACTAGGGAAAGGTAGAGACAGCGGCTATTTCACTAATATAGTGTACCTGAAGAACACAAAAGGAATGTGTCTGCACTTGCCTTTTACCAAGTGATAGACATTCCTCTGAACTTGTGTTTATGGAAGAGATTTTTATTGTTCAGCCTATGAGAACAAAAGGTTCTAATTTGCCAAAGACAGAACTGAGCAATGTAACTACACAGAAAACCCTAAGACTCTACAGACTTCTTGTTTGGGCAACTTAGGGAAGCAGGTAGAAGGGGGGAATCTGAAAGCTCAATGTGGGATACATACACTGATAAGAGCAGGCACCCACATAATATAGGCCAAGTAAGGTCTAAGGCCTTTGGAAAATGTGCACGATTACCTTCATCTAGCTTTCACACTGACTGCAGGAAAAAAAGACTAGAAAAAGTAGGTGTCATAGCAGTAGTCTGAGGGCAACAGAAAAAGATGTGATAAAATAGTGCAAAGATGGAAAGAAAAACGTTTAAAGCTCCAACAACGCCAACAAAAACCTGAGAAGAGTAATAGTGCCATGGATGGACGCAAATAGCTAAAGGTCCCTTTCAAAAGCACAGTTTAGCCAAGAGCCTCGGAGTAAGGACAAACGATACTACAAGTAGCAATCCAGAAGCTGATCAAGAATGCTATCCAGATCCAACAAAACACAGAGCAGCCTGGAGCCTTGGGAAGAACATGAACAGAGCGCTTGCTCTAAAACTACCTGCTTACACAGCTTCAGTGATGGGCAAACAGAACAAGGGGATGGCGGGGGTGTTATGTTATTTTTTTTAAATGGAAGAGGCTTTTGCTATGAGGGAAAGGAACTGGAAAGCAGGAAAAGAGTGGAGAACTATTTCCAGAAAACCTGTAGAAGTTCTGTAAAGCTACCATATGCCCATATAATACAAAAGCAGTACAATTTTAATTCTTACAGCAAGATGTTAAAATCAAATACCTTTCTGGTATTTTTTTAATCCTAATAACAACTAGTTTTAAAAGAGGATAGCTGCTTTGTGACAAAGCTGCTCTGTGTTATTTTTGATACCCTACAGGTAGAAGAACAGCTGTACTTAATGTCAGCATGAGGCCCAGAAACTCCAGCAAGCAATATTAACTGGTTGAATTTGAATCCCTTTGGGTCTGGAAACAGAGAAGATACACAATTGCAGTAAATACTGTTTCTAGGTTGGCATGCTATTAAAACAAAATTAGAAATCAGGTCTCCCCTAACATAGAGACTGCCACATCACACTTCACTGTGCAGCCTCCACCTGCCCACAGGTTTACTCTCCTTCTGAATACTTGTCTCATGAGGAAAAGCTGCTAAACACATATCCAAGTATAAAAAGATCTTCTTTCACAATGTAGACAGGGCTTAATGTAGTCGTATAACTATTTATGCATTTCAGCATCCATTTCTGTCATCCAGGAAGAACCTAATTTTACCAATAATTCTTCCTGAAGCAAAGTAGTTTTGATACATTTTTGGAGGAGGATGCTTTACTATGCAAAGGATGTATTTATTCCTTTTACACCTTCCAATTTTACTGTATAGTAGCAAGAGGATGGAGGGAGATGAGGAGCAAAAACTACTCTTAAAGTCCTCACACTTCCAGTGAGGTGTGACGCAACTCCAGATGATTGTTCAGGTTGTGATATTCGGCTGACCATCAGTCTCATTAGCAGTTGATTTGCCCAGGTTATTCCAAGTGCTGGAGAGACTCTGTTATCCGCTACACTATAAAGAAAGCATTGCAGATTTCTGCGTGTATGAATTTAATATGAAATATCTTCACTTCTGTTGTAACAAAATTACACTGGAAGAAATGATCTACTGTTTCTATATTTATTGTTTGCTATATTTAAAACTATAGATCTTCAGAGACAGAGATTACAGGGTATACTCACAAAATTATATGCTAGGTTCTCTCTATAACAAGGTAACAACTGGAAGAGAAATGCTTCTATACAGAATAATTTGGTCATTCTTCTAACTACAGCCATGGTGAATACCTGCCTCTGTCTTGAGGCGTCCCCTCTTGTGACAGAAAAATAGCAACAGAAAAATGGCTGAACTTTTAAGTATTTGCAGTGTAAGTGTTGGCCCTGGATTCCAATCGAAGGTATATTTAGAAATATTGGGTAGATGTAACACTGCATATGTATTACTTTCAACCTGAAGTTTAAAATGATTTTTTTTCCTGGAAAAGGTGCAATCCCTCCCATAAAAGAATTACAAGATAACCAGGAAAAAAGATTGAACCTTATCCTTGTTCTGTGTCAGTTTCTGAATCTGGAAGACATAAACTAGGTGCTACATAAATGCATTTTTGCAAGAAGTTAGTTATCTAGTAAATCAAGATTATACTTAGGATTCAAACAACAAATATGTATGTTTGAATCCTGTTAATATCTTGGTGTCAAAAGATACTTTTTTTTTGGTCTGAAGCAGCCAACAAAACCAACCGATAAGGTTTGGTTGCTATATTTTTTTAAGCAGCCAGAAAATGCTCTCAGTTACATCAGAGACAAGAAGAGATGCAAAAGTGCTCTTGTGTAAGCAAGTACACCAGCCATTAACTCCAGGGAATTTTTCCCCCTAGCTTGCTGATTAGGGATTACCACCTAAGTGTATATGACAGTCTCTTCCTCTTTACAGCACGTTAGTTATTGCTGATCCCCAGCAAATACAGGATTGCTGGGTAAATGCACTACTGGTCTTAACATGCTCTGGTAGTTTATATTGGAGTTATAAAAAAATATAGTGGTTAAATGCTGCTGTGTATGACATGGTTACTTTTCTGTTGTGGATGACTGACTTACCTACTACTGCACTGAGCAACTTCCGACTCACTGACTGCATCAGTCACCTAAAGCAGAGAAACAGCATTTGAAGTTGACCTGTAGTTACGCATTTGTTTTTAGCAAGCAGAAGAGCAGGGAAAGGAAAAAAGCCAAGAAAATCCAAGTTATGGGATCACATATTAAGCCGAGTTAGAAAACCCTTATTCTTTCAAGACAAACTAAAAGGGAGTTGTGAAGCATTGTCTTAGTTTACCGTGCTAAAACTATTTAGATAGCTACAGCCTATATGAATTTAACTACTACTAGAAGCTTAATGTGTTTAAAATGCTTAATTTGTTTAATTTGTTTAAATTTAACTACTACTAGAAGCTTAATTTATTTAAAAGAAAAAAACAAACAGGCAAACAAAAAAACCACACACACAACTGTTCTGTAGATAGATCTGTTTTCTGTAGATAAAAGGTACTGAAGCCCAAATCTCCGAAAGGTGTCCTGTTCTCCATGATTTCACTACCTTTGAAAGCCTGCTTAATGGAGCAGTTTGCCTTTGACTACAATCTAGAGAAATCCACACCTCTTGACTCCCTCTTGTCTTTTAATGTCATGATTCTTCCACACAAGTTCTTCACAAAGTACAGCAAATTAAGTTACAGGTACTTCTCTAAATGTAATGTACAGAATAGATTACAGCCATAATCTTTCTCAATGTTATTATATTCACAGTTTATTTCTATAACTACACACTTGATGTAATGAGTCACCTTCCATTAGAACACAGTCCTGAAGGACTCTTTGTTAGCAAATGGTCGGACTGTTGTCATTCAGCGTCCAGCACTGACCTCATCTATTGTGAGCCAGCACCAGTGGAAAACTCCCATCATGGGAAGGCAGATCTAAGCAGCTCATTTAAATGACTCTTTTCCCTCTCATGCTGAACTGTTCTAAGGTAAAGACTCGATACATCTAGACTTGTCTTACGCTTAAATCGCACCTTCTTTTGCCTGCTAGATGGGCCCTCAAAACCCGCACGAAAAAGTCAGACAGCCTTTTCCGAATGCCCATGCTTAGATTATCCCAGAAACTAGCCAAGGAACTTGGTTGGCTTCATAGTGTAAACGCTGAAACACAGAAACCTTTGCTTAACAAAGAGCAAAATCCAAACCATGCTTCCCAAGGAGAACAAACTGTCTCTACTCATACCAAAATTCAGAAAGCAGTTACAGGAAATCTCAGTTTTCCTTAAAATCTAGCTTACCATATGAAAGATTATGCACGAAAAAGTTGGTTAAAAAAAATTAGGAGTAACTCAAGGCTGAAATTTAAATCCTACTAAATCTTAATAGGTATCTTACTGAAAATAAAAACACTGTGCATGCCTGAAAACTGTTCAAATTACTGCTGTGTATGAATTCCAATACACTCCCTTCCAGTTATGGTAGTAAGGGTAAGGTTTTATACACTGCCCATTCTGTAGTTCCAGAACTACTCCTACAGAACAGAAACAAATCAAACAAATAACAGTTGACTTGATGTTTCAAGAACCTCTTTCTTCCTGAGATAAAAATTCTTCTTGTTTGTGACTTCTCAAGCTCAACTTTTCTCCCTACCTCTTTTCTTCTGCTGTGAGAAGGAAACCTCAGGGCTGAGTACTTATTCAGTTGATGGAAGGGCCTTCCAGAAAGGAAGCTTCCCAAGAGTGGCCTGCCTGCACATTTATCTACCCCCTTCTGAGGCCACATTCCAAGTGTGAATGCTTCATCTCCAGCATTCGTATGCTCCTTCAATTTGCAATTAGACTAAGAGCAGTAGCACACCGCTTCTATAGGACAGAAGTTGTGTCTTGGCTAGTTTTCTCAAAAGAATATTCTTTTTAACTAGTATCATTGTGGCCCTTTTTTGGTTTCAGCTCAAGTCAGCTTGCATGCATTCTAATGCTTTAGTAATCTCAGCAGTTACACAAAAACGCTGAGCTACACAAAAATGCAGCAAGGTCCCTGGTGTTTCACTGTCTCCTGTATACGTGGAATATAACTGTGCAAGCAGAATTCCCAGAGCAATCCTGCTGGTGATGGCATTTGAAGCTAGTGTTAAGAAAGAACATTGTTATTTTAGTTTGATGGTTTGTGCAGTTGCTATATGTATCTGTTTTCATTAGCTTTAATGGACAACCTTTGAGAACATTAACAGGCTATAAAAGCTTAAAGGATATTCTTAAACTTTGAGAAGTTAAGATGTACTAGTTTAAAGTACATCAGTTTAAGGAAGTTTCAGTTTCCATCAGTCATTAATATTCAGCTGACTGTTAAATACAACACCAAGAATCGGCACACACAGACCCCCGCCCCAGCCGTTTATTAGATGGTCCCTATAAAATGAGAAGCAATTTTGATGTCATACCTGATTAATGCACATTATTGGAGTCCTGAATCTAGTGCTTAAACTGTGAAGCTGTGCTCCAAATGTCTGCAAATACCGAGCCTTCATAACAGAATCTGAAACTCCAAATTCACATCGGAACAAAGCGGCAATAGAGTCTATGACCACCAACCGCACCATGCCTCTTGTGAGCAGTAGGGAAATCCTTTTAGTAATGCAGTTGTGAAAGGTATCCTACCACAAAATACAGTCACTATTAAAACAGCTCAAATAATAACTCGATTTGTAAAATCAAGATAGTAACTACAGACATCATCACTGAAATACGAGTGGATGGAGTTTCTACTCATACAGTGAGTTTGTGGATCTTTACGTCTCACTAGTAACCATTTTTCGCAAACGTCTTGTGGTTTTACCTTAAGAAAAAAATAAACAGACCAAACTGCAGTGTACGGTTATCTGCGGCTCCGACTTAAATCAATCATTTACTGACATTTCAAAATCTCAAGAATGCAATACTACAATCCTAAACCATTCCTATTTTGCAGGAGTGGTTCTCACAGAAACACTGAGGACTCAAGACTAGCATTAAATATTCAAAACAGATGTTAGAGACTATGCTGCTGTTCCACTAATGACATATTAACTGTAAAATACATAGTTGCTACATCAAATCCATATTGATCAAGAGTCTTATGAGTAGCTGCAACTTATATCCTCCCTGTTAAGTTTTACTAATTGAATATTTTGAAGTCACCAAACATTTCAGTTGCAAGAAGTTTAACAAGTATTTTGTAGGGTGCAACTTCTATCACGTAAGAATAATTATATTAGTCAGATGAAAGGTCCTTGTAGCCCAGTATCTTGTCTTTAAGAGTGTGGTCTACAGCAGCTGAGTAGAAAGGAGAAGCAGCTCATAGTGATAATCTCAACTTCTGGCCATCAGAAATTCCAATGTTGGCAAAAAAAGCAATAATGTGAGGCACAGTTCTTCAGATTGGTGCCACTCTTTACATCTAAATAGAGGTTCACATCTAAGAGCTGACATGCATCCGAAATTACATATAATATCCTCCAGCATTCCACAACTTTTAAAACTAAATTGTAATTCTCAAGTCTGAATTACAGTAAGATCTATTCTACTAAATGAGCTGCTTTTTACAAAATAATATTATACTATCAAAGGCTTTTTTTTTTTTTTAACCTCACTGGAAGAAATTACTCTGAAGTATAGATGACTGCTTTCCATTCTGGAAAATGCTTTTTTTTTTTGTTTCACTTAGTGGTATATCTACAGGAACCTATGTTGCACTTCAAACACTTCAGTGTTTGTATGTGGTCCTTCTGTTCATACAAGACTCATTCTTTTCAACTGAATACACGAACAACTGGATTCTTCAGAATGAAGCAAGTAAAAAAAATTTTGTTGTGCAAGAAAATACAGAATGTTATTGTGATTTGGGTTTCTACTTCAGTTGCTATAATCTGCCTATCTCTATATAGCAATGCATTCTACATATATGGAAAGACACAAACTGAATCTATACATAGCAATACATGAATTGTAACAATCTATTGTATGGTTGCTGGACTTACCAGTGAGTGTACTGTTTTACTTTTAAGGGTATTTTACAGAGATGTACATACTACTATAAGGTGATTCTTTCCTTTTTACAGTAACATACTCTATAGCTTCCAGAAACTACACTTAGAACTTTAATTAATATTTCCAGTGAAAGGGACACGGAAAAGGTAGTTTAGCTGCTGCCTGGACCACACAGCAAATAAGAAGCAAACATACTAATGTACAAGATCTTCTTACACTTGCAAACTACAATTAAAAAACCCCATCAATTGGAATGATTTAACAAGTGCTACTTTCGAGCCTCAGAGAAAACAGAACTTCTGACATTCTACTGATAAAGAGCATATTCATGGCTACTTAAGAAAAAGCACAAAAATGTGGGTTCACAAGGCAAGAATACAGCACTGAAGTTTGTGTCTTCTCCCCTCCAATTCTAATATGACGTCTTACAGGCACAGGGGCAAGACAGCTGTACTGCTGTGGTTATTCTGTGTCATTACCTATTCCAGGCACCTTTTTTTATATCTTTTCCTCCCACCTGCTTAATTTGCAGTTTAACAGCTCTGGTATTATATTGCAAGTTAGTCAGGATACACATGACCTTTTGCATAAATATTTATATCCTGTCTCCCAACTCAATTGATCTCCCTAGAAGCTGCAGTAAAACTAGTATCAGTAAGTCTACTACATTTTAATAAACATAACGACTTACAAAAATCCATGACATGACTCATTCTAAAAAATATTAATAGTTATTTTTTAATATCTTTCATAATAAAACACTGTAATAGACAGTTCTCTAACAGCAAATTGCAGAGATTAAGAAGTATTCATTACAGATCCTAGTTCACTTTTAGCCTTCCGAAAGTTCTCCTGTATCAAAAAAACCCCTACGGTTACTGGATTATAGTGTAATAATTATGCATTCTTAATTTGTGCTACTACTTACTAGGTCTGCTGCATGCTCAACAAAAATACTGTTTCCAAATTTGATCTTCTGTATGATTTCAGCTGGAACATCCACACGCAGCTTATGTTGTTGATCTATGAGTTGTTGCAAACGTTTACTTGGGAATACGTCTTCTGTACAAATGTACACAGCTCCTACAGTCAAGGAAACCACCTCTATTATTACAACAGGGCTTTTACACATGCAGTTGTCTTAACAGCACAAAAATAAAGCAATACATTCTGCACTCAAAAGCTAGACATATGTACCTGGAAATTCATGTTACTTTTTTTTCTGCACCCATATTGAATCAGTGATGAATAACAAAAAAACCACTCCTATGACTTTCCTGTAGTTGCCAGGTCCTGCTTTTGGTGCCTGCTGATGCAATTGATTTTTGTACTCTCCACTAGGTGACACTCATTTTGCACAGCTGCGGAACACCTGACTACCTAACTTGGGTGATTACGAGTATCATAAATAGAGCGACACTGCATAGTTTGCCTGGTTTTGTCAGAAATCCAAAACACAGCACTATACTATGAAGAAAATTAACTATCCCAGCCAAAACCAGTACAACTAGTATTTTGATTAATTTCACTCACTGTTTTCAAGTTTCTTGGTTTTAAGTTTACATACAGAGGGGTACTTATTGCCACAAGTAAACCAGTGTAAAGAGGATCACTCATCCAATCTCAGTCCAATTAACTCTTCCTGAAAATGGTAGGTTAGATAAAAAGCATTATACTTCAATCACATTACTGTGATTGCTGTCTATATATTTTTACTGTGGTTTCTGGTTAATAAGTATGCATTACTGCAGAGAAAATTAACCATACACATCAGAGATGTTGGGGAAAGAAAACAGAAATACATACAATATTTTCTTTACAAAAAATTTTTACTGTTATTGCAGAACTAGCCAGAATTATCAGCTAATACTTACAGGGTTACAGCTAAGGATTAAGTCCACTCACTAAAGTGGTTGAAGCTGCTAACACAGCTTGGCAGCTGATGTACTTGGCAATACGAGACATCCAATGGTCCATCCCTACACTAGCTCTCCAGGGAGCAGAAAGTCCCATTTCCAGATACAACTTCCAAATCCTCTATATATTCCACTGAAAAAAATATGAAACTACATCCAATAGCAGAAACTGAAACATCTCAGGACTGGATGAAGTAAAAATTGATGGTTACTTTATCAATAAAAATATTTTGCTGATGGACACCTGTATAACACAAGGTATTGAATTCTGAGAATCTTCTATATAAGACAAAGATGAGCCTAAGCCTAATTTTCTTTAAGACTAAACTTGCATCTTCAGCTTAACTCTCCCCAACCCCACTGTAAATTCTTATGTAAATCACCCTACTTCATATCTGAAACATTTTTAAAAAAATTTATTTTTCCAATACACAGTCTTATTTTTAAATACTCAGAAAGCTATCAGATAAAGCAAAAAAAATTACCGATGCCCACTAATTAAAAAAATTGTCTTTGACAAGTCAGAATTAAAGACCTTCCTCAATTATTAACACATGGAAAAATACTTCATCATCATCCACACCTTCTATAGGATGTACTGAAATGTTTCCACAATTTCTATTTCCATTCTACCTAATAACAGGTTCAAATAATAATTTGGCTCCTTTTTATTTTCTTTGGCCCTGGCAGCCAATAGCATTTATCACTAGAATATTCAGTTTCCCTTCTTAATTCCCCAATTTCATTACTTACATACTTATGTCAGAAGGAATGGAGGCTTGTTAGCAGTTTACAACATTTGACAGCGAATAAGGACTACAATAAAGCATTAGTGATCAGAGCAGTCATGATCTGATCATGATTCCTAAACTACAACATAGAAAAAACTAAGAAGTTGAACCATGAATATTTTCTGTACTTTTCCCACTTTTCCTAGCATTAGAGTGGATGGAATTCAGAATTTTAAACTGTGGGTGTAAATGCTGTCTTCGGTAATTACAACTGAAGTCATTTGCAATACCTGTAGACACAAATGAGCACATATACAGGTTTCCATCAGCAAAGGAGGAAAATAAAAAGAGAAAGTAAGTCCACAGTTACTTAAATCCATTAAGTTTATAGTGACATCAGCAGTTTGTTGAATACTATCTGAACTTGTATGAAGCTCAGGCGAGGAAAACACAGTAGACTATTAATTATATCACTTAACTGCTTAAGGTTTTTTAAATAGCCAATTTGTAAACAGTTAATTAGGTGAACCTTAACTTTCTTGACTATTTCCCTAGGTTAATTTCTCCTAACTGGACTAATTTTTATATCACTCTCCAACTTGACAGTGACAGCTGAGTATCAAATAGGCAGGTGAGTATCTTTATTAAGGGCAGTTCATGCATTCCTAATCAGATTTTCAGTTTCACAATTTCTAAAAAGCTGGTAAGTCAAGAAAAATTTCTAATCACAAATTTGACATTATGTATATCTAGCACCGATACTCAGTCGATAAGCCTATTACGTCTTGCAATACTTACACCACAAAACTGAAATGAAAATCATCATGGTGCAAATTCAAAACCAAGTGAACAAAGAAATAAAACCCACCATGATATGTAGCTTCCTTAAGCACATGTGCTTTCTGAATTTCATACTAACAAATGCTATGCTAAATTGTGCTAGCATAGTAACTTACAGTTCCTAAAGTAAAATGGGCTGGACTTCTCAACTACTATTCTTATTCACAGCTGATTGCCTTTTGCATAACATTGCCTAATTGTGAAAGACACGGATTTCTTTGCCATGAATACTGGCTCACAGAAATCATCTGCATTCTAAAAATCAGACCTGCCTTAAGCAGTATGTCTCCTGTTCTCTCCTTGGTTTACTTAAAAAGGATGGAATGTCCGTTACTTGAGACTTGCTGGTTTTTCAAATGTAGATTTGCATTTCTAGATAGGTCGGTGGTCCATTGATTAAATAACTGTACTTCATTCCAGAGTTATTGCAACATTCAAGACATTTCAAAACAGAAAACCTGAGAAAGTTGCTGAAAAAAACATATTTTTTCCAAAATTAACTTATCTGGAGAAAAAGAAACATAAAATTCTCGTAAGAACAGTGATAGAAACAAACACAAGGCAAAAGCAGAAGAGTATAAAATGATCAAGCAATCTTAATGTATTACAAACATATATGCAACTGTGGCCCAGTTTCACATTTATACCTGATGAACAAGTAAATCGAGGCAAACAAGGTAATCCTACAGCTGTAATACATGTAGGCAAAAAAGAACAGCTGGAGAAGCAAAAATCTGGTCCTCTCTGCTCCACTGGTCCAGCAACCTAGATTTAAAATTCCTGATCAATAGATACATACCATTCTCTTTGTAAAATCATGACAGCAATTTTAAAGTTCAAGTGAACACATTTATTCTGGTTAATTTTTTTTAGTGAAACACTTGTATAAAAAAAAAAACCAAGAAGATTAATTCCTTCTTAAGAACAGTTCTACTTCATAGACTACTTCCTGCCTCAGTTTAGTTTTGTAAATACCAGCATTCAGTCACCTGCCAATCTTCTACTCTGCTGTAATGTTTCTTTGATACCTGTTAAATATACTACAGCAGATATTGTACTCCGAGTACATATTTGGTCCATTTGTGATTTCTCCAAAATACACAGTGGGACAACTTTCCTTTCTGTAAGTGCTGCTCATTTCACAAAACAATTATGTAATCTTCATCTTGAACTTTAAGGGAGTTAAGCCACATAAAATATATCAGATGAGCTTTGCCTTGGCTTAAAATTTGAGTTTCACAGTACAATGACAATAGCACTCTCTCCTACTGGACCTTCCTTCATCAAGCCTCTTCAGCTTTTGTTTGTAGCCTTCAGTTTGAACTACAATGAAACATTTTTTTAAGGACAATACACACCCATGCATTAAAAATACAGGAGGTGCTTTACAACAAAGTTACAAGGGCTAGAAGAGATTGACAAATAACTAAACTCAATATTAAAGACCGATGTTGTTAGATGCCTAATTATGAGGCAAAAGCACTCAATATTCACATATATTTAAAGATAAGTGAATTATCATAACCTAAACAAAAAGGGGAGACTAGTACAACACAAACAGAAAAGCCTATGGCATTGTGCTATCTACAGTTTATTAGGAAGCTGTCAACGCTGAGAACAAGTAAAGAGTCAGGGTAGTTACCACTTTTGAGAAAGAAGCTGAGACATGCTTTCAAGCAGCCAGTCATTCCCAGTGATCATATAAACATCTTTCCCCACAGGTGCACAAAAACCAAACAGATATCAGCTATTTCATCAAATCCCAGTGCTTTACCGTTACTTAGGCTGATAAAAGTGCTATGCTGGTTGTCAACCAAAAATATCCCAAAACCAAACAAGCAAAAATAAAAAACACTAAAAAACCTCACCCTCAAAGAAGGATAAATTTTGAGTCCTATGAACATAATCTGTCATGCACCAAACCAGCTTGTTACCAAGAATCAGCAGCAAACATTTTTTTCTAGTTCAGGATTCTAATATGGATATAAATTTGTCACATTATATTCATTTATTACTTATGAATATGGGAATATAAAATAAATTCAGCCAACATGAGATTGACCATAACTGACATTCTTAGAATGGCAGAAAGATAACCTGGAGGCAAAGGATGTCCTATTTTCTTTGTTTGCTGCCAACCTCCTAGCACTGAGACTCATAAACAAGATTAGCACTAAGTCAAATGAAGTAAATACACAATAAATCTATACTGTCTAAAGAAATGTATTTCAACATTACCACCTAAGAGAAGGGAAGTTTCTAGCACTAAAAAAAACCCAACCAAACAAAAAACAACCCACCATAATTTTAAATCATTAGCAAAGTTTTAGCACTGAGATTAATCTTCTATTGGTGGTGCTAGACTTCTGTGATAGTTACTAAGCATTGTCATTCTCAAGTTTCCTAAAGAATAAAACTCCTCATACTTAACATAACTTTTAATTTTTAATTCCTGTATTTCTCATAAGAGACTCAACAGAACCCTTATTTATAGACTGCAGAGAAATCAAGTTTCATTTTCTAAGTGCTATGCAAACGATATCTGCTGCTATGACTGTATGCAGTCTAACATATGGCAAGATAACCACACTGAGAGTTAAAAACTGCAAGAATTAGGATTCCACCAAACGCTTAGCTCTCCAGCCTCTGCAGCAGGATATTTCTACCTTCTATACCTTTAAGATCCTCAAACACTCTCTCCTCTCAGCCTTTCCAAAATGCTCCGGTTCTCCCACAGGAGCGTTGATATGATGGCCATTCTATCCCATCTTCTGTGAAACACTTAGGAGTGGGTAGAAGGGGAACACAGACATGACAAAGCAATCGTAATAGCACCGCGTGCTAGGTGCATAAGAAACAAGAACCATCTTCAAACACAAATGATGAAAAGACTTGCCATTTTGTAGCCCTACAAGGAAGCCTGTAGTCTGGTGCAAGAGACAAGCGTGCCATTAGGATGTTGGGCACCTTCTCCTGTACTCCGTTCTGGTTTGTTCCTTTCTTTCAACATAAATAGGGAGAAATGCTGGGGCATGAATAAAAATGTATTCGCATTCAAACTATTTGCAGCAGTTAGCAACAACACATGAAGGAATAAAAGAAAAATATATTAGTGTCCTGGTTTCTGCTGTGATTAATGATGTAACTTAAAGCAATGTAAGCCACAGGCTAATTACTGCCCTTTAAGCAAGATCTTCATCTGGACTTTCCATGATTTTTCCATATGGGTGGATACAGTACAAGAAATAATTAAGTTTCCCCACAACAAACCGCTGAGCTGCCAAATTAAACCCAGCGCTGCATGGAAAGAAGAGCAAGATCACAGCCAAAACACACCTAAGGCAGACTACCAGGACACTAAATTCTCACAAGTGACACAAGTTTCCTCCCTTTCTAAGACAGCATATGATACTTAATAAAAATAAATAAATAAATAAAAATTATGAGTTAGATTAGTAGATGGTTAAAAAAAACATACGCTAATCAAAGAATAAACCTACTTCCTTTGGCAAAACCAGGAAAATTGCAGGTACAAAACAATGTCAGCTTTCTTCAATTAGATTTCCATCAATTTTACTCTGTAAATCACTTTAATTATTGTTATCAAACTAAATATTCTTTGAAATTTGAAAGCCCCAACTAGGGAATATATACCCAAGATCTTTGTGCAAAATTATCTGACAAGCTGTTTTGCTGTGGTTGTTACCTGAGGAGTCAGTAAGTACTTATGACAGCACTGCTTTTCATATATTGTTTGCATGTGTCTAGTTTAACCCACAGCAGCAGGCAGGTAAACAACAGCCAAGAGTAATTTTGTATTAAATTATGTTGTGATGCAGGGCATATGCACAGCATGCTTTCTTCTCTATAAAGATACATCACTAACTAACTAGCTTACTACTCATGCTATCGCAGAAGGGCAAGACGTGCACTGAATACGTGCATCTACTTCAATGCACTGGTGATGTTCTTAAAGACAGTATATTCCTCCAAATGGCAAATTAATCAATATTTACATTTCAATACTTACCAGATTCTAATCCACCATATTTGTAAGGATACTGCACACAAAGGCACAGTTGTAAACTAATCTGAGTCTTCCCAGCAGAACTTTCTCCAGCAAGTTCTGTGATTCCCACTAAAGGAATGCCACCTTTTAACAAGGTATCTAGTACTGAACATCCTAGGCTTAGCTTCTGGTGTTGGGAGGTGAGATGATCTTTATCTTGGTAGAGCTGAAGTGCTGCAGAGTTTTGGATTTTTTTTAATGAGTAAAAAAGAAAAAAAAAAAGGAGTTTCATTTAGTATCTTTCTAACACACAATGATACAAAATAGAGGCTGTATACCAGCTTTATATCTACAAGGGATGCTTTCTTTATTGATGGGAATTTTTTCAAATCCAGCCTGGTCTTCCCCACCTCCCTTTCCCCACAGGGCCTACTAACTGAATGCCTGTTCAAAAATTGATAGTTTACACTAAGCCCTTTCCTCTTCTCAAACTTTTTTTCCTTTCTCTGCCTCTAAGGAGTCTCTGTGGAAAGCTACACTGGGCAAATACTGTCAGCAAGGTTCAGGCACAGCAATTCTGAAAATGGAAAGCTATAGCAGATTATGAAGCAGCGTACGAGGCATCGGGCCAAGGCCTGAAGATATATGTAAATCGCAAGAAAATAACTTCCAAGTACAGAGCTGCCATGAAGCGTTTGTACAGGAGAAGCTATTACATCCTGCTTGGTTTGGGATGAGGTATTCATACCAAATCAGTTCATATAGTTTATAATATATCATATAAATTTTTCAACTAGTCTTAGTCCAAAAGGGAGAGGGAATCTTTTTTTGGTCTAATCAAGTTTTCCAGACTGGAGAATCATTTTGTCCTGTTTCAGTCAGGCTTGGTCCTGAAGAGTGACACCCATCCACTTCCATCTACCTTCAAGGTCTCAGAGGAGCTGTCCTTAGGAAAGTTAAATAACTCACTACAGCATAACAAAAACACTTGCCTTTTCATTTTCAGAATCACATTACTGTGTCAATGAGGAGCCAAAACCTTATTTTATCCCAGTGATGGTATTATAAGATTTAAGTAGAACATTTTTTTTATATTGACTATATTACCTGTAAGCATACTATTTCTCCTCAGCATGTGAGAGACTGTTTTCAGTAAGCACTGTATATCTGCACTGGACAGTTTCATCAATCTTTGCAAGTCTGCTCCAGAAAGATTTAAAATCTCTTTTATTGATTTTATGTCAGCTGAAATTAGAAGAATTTTTATAAATACTTTTGGCTGGATTACGGTCTTATGCACAAAAGAAGAAGTTTTCCCACTTTCTACTAATCATTTACTTGAAGTTTATCTTCACTGCTCTTGCAAGCAAGGCAGTCAACATTCACTTTCAATATATCGACACATGCTATACAATTGTTTGGAAAATTATTATTGAAGCATGGGGAAAAGCCACTACTTCTGATTACTCAAAAAACTTGCTTATGAAATACTTAATTACTGTTCTAAAATGTTACTGTACATCTATATGCTTACACCCACAAACACACAATTATGTAAAGGAAGACACTATGGTGACAGACCTATTAGGGAAACACTGGCAAATTAAATTACCTTTCTTAAGGGCAGCAATTACTTTAGGGTTCAAGTCAAACTGGTCCCAGTCCATTTCCTGATACAGCACTGAGGCGAATTATCTGTTATTAAAGTGGCTTTTATCAGATACACATGCAAGAAAAAAAATAAGCATTATTCAATGTGAAAAGTTTGTAGGAATATTCTTTTTTATTTTTTAACAATGTATTTATCAGTTACCTTAGAAAAATAACAATGATTCAGCACACTGGCAGAAGTATTCTCAGATGGCTGTTTACATATATGCTATTAAAGGGTTCAACTGATAATACTGCAGCTAAGAATTACTAGTAATTTTAACTGCTTGCAATTCTGCATAGTGCTTCTGCTCTGGATTGAAGCTCACAAATACGTTAGACAGTCATTTCTAACCTGCCGCTCTTTACATGAGCCTTACATTTTCAAATAGAAGAAAAGATCTCATGCACGTGCAATTTGGAATGACCCAGGACTATTCATATATTGGACAGTGAAGTATATTTTGATTAGCTTAAAGCAATTTAGCATTAAAACATTAAAATCAGTTTGCTTCTTATAACAACATTAAACACTCTTTTTAATACTTTGATCTAAACCACGGTAGTTTAGCACTACAGCTGCCTAGAAGAGTACTGCGAGGTTTGTTACCGTTATTCAGATCATCTTTATGAAGGATTGCAGCGGACACGCAGGAGTTCTCTAAGAATATATGACTTAACGAACAATCCCTCTTTTAACACGGGGGAGGAGAGGTTGCCGTGGATCCCGATAACAGAACAAACGCAGGAAAGGAAACCCGTTATTTTTAAGCAACACCTATTTAAAGCAACATTCTGACGAGAGCTAGAGGTCGAAACTTACTGAAATAAACCATGATTACGACGACCTTGGCCAAGCCGTTTTGTGCGCTCCACTCAGGCGAAGCCACTCCACCGCAGCTACTGCCTGAGGCACGGGGAAGAGCGGGAGGTCACCGGCAGCCCGTGACTGGAAAGCCAGGCGTGTCCCGCGGACGAGGCACCGAGAGGGGCCGCCCGGCTCTACCGCAGGCCCACCCTGGCACAGAGAAAGGTGAGCGGCAACACCCGTCCGCGGCCCCTCCGTCAGCGGGGAGGGCGGCGAGGGGCGGCTGCGGGGAGGGAGCAGAGCAGCCGCAGCCGGGCCCGCGCCGCCGCACCGCCCGCCTCGCAGCGCCTCCGACCCCGACAGGAGCCGCCTCGCCGCTGCCGGCGCCCTCCAGGGGGCCTTCGGCGCGGCTCGGAAGGCGGCTGGCGGCGGCGGAGGGACGCCGGCGGAGGGACAGCGGCTCCCGCCGCAGGAACGGGGGCCCGGGGGCAGCGCCGCCGCGCCGCCACACCGCCCTCACCCCCGTGACGAACCGCCCCCCGCCAGAGCCGCCGCCAAAGGCCGTAGCCAATCGGCGAGCAGCTTCCCTGCGACGTCGCTAGTCGGAGGCCAATCCAAACTCCTC
This sequence comes from Buteo buteo, assembly GCF_964188355.1. Classification (NCBI taxonomy): domain Eukaryota; kingdom Metazoa; phylum Chordata; class Aves; order Accipitriformes; family Accipitridae; genus Buteo; species Buteo buteo. The sequence continues at coordinate 11,807,586 of NC_134176.1, read as the reverse complement.
AAAGCGACCGCTCAGGCAGGACAGCCAATGGCAGGGCACTGCTCAGGGAGCGGGGGGGCGTTCGCCGCCGCCGGGGGTGGCACGAGCGCCTCGGGGCGGGGCGCTACCCCAGCAGCCACGGATCCTCCGCAGGGCCGCGGCCAGCTGAGCCCTCCCCCTGCGCGGCCCTGCTCGCTGATTGGCTATCGCGCTTCCTCGGCGGGGGACTACGGGGGCGTGACTGAGGCACGGACGCCCTGCGTTTCCGGGTTGCGGGGGAGGGGGCAGGGTGCGGCAATTCCCCTTGCGCATGCGCCTCTAGCGCCTAAAAGGGGTGGGGAAGGAATAACACGACAGCCTTAAAGCCCAAGCCGGAGGGGATTGGCTGGGAAGTCCGGAGCTAGTATTCTATTGGGTGCCTGGAGCGGGTGCGCGGGGACTGGCGGCTCCCTGCTTTCCATTGGCCTTGCGCCGTGCCCGTTCCGAAGGGCCCGGGCGGTCATTGGGTAGCGGCGGTGCCAGTCCCGAGGCGGGGGAGAGAGTAGCGGTGGCGGAGTTTGAGGGGGGGGGGGGGGTGGGGGTGTTGGTGAGGGGGGAGAAGATGTCGGGCTGCGAGGCCTGCGACGCCAAGAAGCTGGTGCGCTCGCCCAGCGGGCTGCGCATGGTGCCCGAGCACCGCTCTGCCCGCAGCCCCTTCGGCTTGGACGAGCCGCCCTGGGTGCCCGACAAGGAGGTATCGGTAGGGGCGGGGGCGCCGCCATTTCATCCTCGGGGGAGGGGCGGGGGGGGCTTCCCTCCCCCCCCCCCCCTCGCCCGCCCTACCGGCTCCTTGTGGCAGCCGGTTGCCCCGCGGGGGTCCTCGCCGCCTCAGGGGGGCCGCTGCCCCGGCGGTGGCCGGGACGCGACCGGTCCGAGGGGCCGGGAACCGAGGGGTTGAGATGGGGCTTCTTCCCCTTTCTCGCACGCCGCCGCCTTTCCCGGCACCTCCCGCTCTCCCTCCGCCGTCGCTGCCTGCCGGGGCACGGGGGGGTGGTCGCAGCGGCTGAGGGGGGGCCCTTTGCACCTCGGGGCGGGGGGGGGGGTTGCCAGCTGGCCGCCGGGACGCGCGCAGGGGGCGGCGGGGCTGGCCGGGCTCTCCCGCCCGCCCGGTGCTGAGGGGTGCCGGGCAGGCTCGGCTCGCCTCGGCGACCCACCGGGGAGCGGATCAGGCTGGCCCGGGTGCGGTTTTTGTAGTTGTGAAGCACAGGTTTTTTTACTTCGGTGGGAGTAGTGGACTGAAAAGGATAGGTCTGTTACTCGTTCTTCAGGGGTGTGTGGCCCTGTCGCAAAAATTAGTGAGGAACTTTAAAGTGTAGTGAGCCATGCAGCATTAACGTTTAGTGAAGTGCTCTTTAAGTGCTTATAAAGGTAATTCTGAGGACCATGTTGATTTAAAAAAAAAAAAAGATGCTAAGTGTTAATAAGGCGAAGTTAGAACAGCCCTTCTGGCTCCCAGTGTGAATGTTCGTAGTGTTAAATGAGTATTGAATAACTTGGTCTGTTTCAGTCGACTTTGCCTTTAAATAGTTTTCAAGTAAACTATGTGATTATGATGTTCTAGTAAATTTCATGTAATATGCATTATTTGTTACCAGTCCATACAACTAGATGCTAATACAGCTTAGAATCAATTGTTTGTTTATTTGTTGCCAGCCTTCTGTGGTGTGGATGCATGCCAATGCATTTAAATGTGACCAGAATTAAGATTTATTTTAGATGAGCCAATACGAATTTAGGCAGGGAGTCATTAAACAAAGTCATTCTTTGCCAGACACTGACATGGTTGGTCTGTTTTGTATGGGAATGCTATGTCCTCCTTGGTTAGGAATGAGGAAGAAAATTTTGCTCCTACCTGGTATCTCCTGAGGCAGAAAGTTCTCTGTAAAAGTAGTAATTCTGGAGACTTGCTCTGCTAGCGCAGCTTCTGCAGCTCAGACTAACCTTTACCGTCATAAGGTGCATGATTCGTCAGTCAGTTGTTGGTTTTGTCCAAAATAACAACCCTTTTTTGGAAGGTGACTTTTTCAACTTATTTCACACAAGTGGTCTGCTAAAATATCTTGTAGGAGTTTTATCAAGTTATTCTCTTCTGTACTTGGGGAATAAAAAAAAAAAAAATAAAAAAATCCTCCCTGTCATCAGTAGCAACTGGTTATCTGTCTTATATGAAGTGTAGGTAAGATAAAATTTTCCGTGACCAGAGCTGAGTGTCATTTGAAGGTATCAGTGCCCAGCTCTCAGTGCTCCCACCTACTCGGCACCGTACATGGTGTGGTGCACTGGGTGTGTTGCAGATGGGGTGTGTATTTATCAGCATGTAGCAAAATCTGAGCAGTTATTGTGCAAGGGGTTCTCTTTGTGTTGCGTGGAGTCTGCTTTTGCTGCGTCAGTGACTTGCTGTGCCCTGTGTGCACTGACCTGCACCACCTGGAAATGTGATTCCTGGCATCATCATCATCAACGGATAGAATTTGTGTGTAACAGTTAAATTGAAGTTAGTTTTATTCCTGACCTTCTGAAACGTAGTTTTATATTTCAGTAGTCTTTGATTATAGCAGACTAGTTTCATTTTAAAAAAGTAAGGTACTTCTAACTCATTCTAATACATAGTACCATCTTAATTCAACTAAAGTTTTTTTGAGGATAGTGGTAGGATTTATTTGAACTAGTTAGGTATATTTAAGAATTAAGACTGTGTATTTTAGATACATCAGTCTGATGTGTGTTGTTAGTTTGAATTTTATATTACAGTTGTATTGCAGGTATTCATTCTCCTTAAAATTCAACTTTTCCCCTCTAATCTGTTGGTCAATAGGCTGATGGTGTTGATTTGTGGCTGAATGTTGCCTTTTATCAGACTCAGATATTTGCTATTGAGAGGAAGTGTATTATAGGCAAACATTTTAAATGCATTTGTTAATTCATATTCTTTATCTTGCATTATTGTTGTTTTGTAAAAAGTTATTTTAGTAGATTTCTTGAAGTGTGTTGAAGTTCTGACATCCCTTTGGTTAATGTTTACCAAATACGTTACAGACTCCTTCCTTAAATAAAGCAGGTACACATTGTACAGGGAAGCTTATAGAATCCATGTTTTTATTAATAAAATGAAATTTAAAGAGATAGTGTTATCTAGTTAATTAATTCAGCAAGAACTCTTGCTCTTGTTACCATATCAGATGTAATTAAAAAAAAAACATGTTCTTTGTCCAAGACAAGGGACTGGTATTAGCAAATGTCGATCTGGCTTTTCAAATATGCTGTCTTCTGCTGTGCAGCCAGTAACAGTCACAAATTCAGTAGCTTTATTTTTCTTATGCAGGAAGAGTCTACTGGCTTATTTTTTAAAAGTAGAGCCACTTAAAAATTACGGCAGTTAGTAGTTTTGTGAAACTTCTTTAACACTGAAATACATTTCAATTTTTTAATTTTATGTCACAAGATTATACAGTCTTAAAATATCAGTTATTTTGAGGAGTTTGAAGTGTAAGACTGAAGCAGGACTACAGAAAACTTTCCTTTTGGTAGTCTTATTTATAATATAAATAATGAGGTGGATAATAACATGAAAATTTGTGCTGAGCATCATTAAACTTGAGACAGAGCTTAAAATGTTGGTCACTGCATGTGCCTTGTCTAACCTGGAATTTCTTTGTTAATCACCAGCAGAGCTCAACTGATGATGTTCCTATTAAGGAAATGTTGGACTAGAAATTGAGTAAAACTTGTATGTTCAAATGCAGAGGTGGCCAAACCTCATGACATCCAGCTGTGTACCAGATCTTTATGTGGCTGAGGAACGCTGCGTGCCTCAGAGCTTGGGATGTGCAAGAGGAGCTCACAGATGTGGTGACGGTGATTCCCTAGGGCTCCTGGATTGCTGCGGGAAGGAGCTGAGCTTTATGTAGCTGGGTTCTCTGTTGGCTCAGGCTCTTGGAGCTGGCACTAGTTGTGTGACAGAGCTGTGCTCGGACTGCTGATGAGTTCTTGTAGCTGAGGCAATGAATTGGCCTTGTACAGCTGTAATATCAGAAAGCATCATGAGCCATATCTGCCATGTGTTTGCATTGTGGTGTTTTCCACTCTAGCATCAGCTGTTTTCGTTGGGTGTGTTACAAGGTGCGATTTGATGAGCTTGTGAACTTTCACATCTGCAAAAGTTCACTGTGTTAACAAGCTCAACCAGGTGTTACCTTGCATCACTTCTTGAATTGCTTTGTTATTGTATATGCAAATAAAGCATATGAAGTGTAACTATAGCTTTCTGTCCGTCTACAGTATTCTCACCTCTGGCTAGATCCAAAGTATTATGCAAATTTGTTAGCACATTTAGGCAAACCTGTGGGAAGTTCCACTCTATTTGTAATGAACTAGCTCTCGGTATTTTTAAATTAATACCGAGATCCAATAACTGTTAGATGTTCTTCCATTTTCCTCTTGCTATATGAAGTAATCTGATACCAGTATTAGTGGCATGTTGATTGTATGTGAAACGAACATACTTGTGACATGCATTTTTAATTTCTTCATACCTATTTGTTTCCACTTGACAAAAAAATCAGATTTGCACTAGTTTTTTAAAAACCCTGTATCTTGGAGACACAAAAAGTTAACTCAAACATCACGTGTCCTTCTCTGTAAATGTGATAAAAACCACTTCAAGCAACAAAGCTTAATTCAATACTCATGCAGTCTGTATAATTATGTCAGCATATGGATGAATAGGAAGAATTCACCTTTCAAGATGTTCTTCAATAGAGATCTCTTCCCAGGCAAAGTAGAAGTTGATATTATGCAAATGGATTCACTTGATTCTGGTTACTCAAAGCAGAAGTGCCTTGAAGGAACAGTGTTTCAAGCCTACTTGTGTTAGAACATTCTGTGGTGCCTACTACTGTATGCCATTCAATTTTGTGGTTTATTTATGACTGCTCTATGCATCAGGCAGTGTTACCTGGAATTGAGAAATATTTTTCTTTAGAGTTTCTATTAAATAAGAGGATGGATAATTTTGTTCCTTCCTGAAAAGCAACTTGTATGTTTAGTGTGACAATGTGTATGAAATCTATTTAGGACAGTGTTTAGAAGAGCATTTTTTTCCCCCTAGTTTGTGGCTTATGCTTTCTAATTTCTGGCAAAAAAAAATACATGTTTTCATTAAGAAAATGAGTTAGATGCTTGGTAAATTCAAAGTATACCAAATTCTTACCAGGTCCAGCTGACAGACAAGCTATTAAGCTACACATATCAAAACCTAAAACACTAAATCAAGATCAATGTGCAGTAAAATGTGGTATTAGCTGTAGAGTACTACTTGTTACAGAGACGAAACCTGGGGAATGCTGAAGTTGCTTTATGCTGAAGGTTATTCATCAGTGAATGTTAGAATAAGCTTTTCTATAGCCATTGTGAAAAGAGCTGGTTGGATGCCTTAATTTGATATGTTATTTGAAACAATACGGGAACACTTACTTCTGCTTCTTTCTTGTGTGGGATTTAGAAATAGATGGCTTATTGTAACAAATATTGCAAGTAGCTATTTACATTCCGTTACAGTGACTGCAGTTACTCCATATTTGTTAAACTTCTGTTTAGACATCAGAACACTTCATATAAATTATTGCAAATTATCAACAATCTTCTACTTCAAAAGGATGTGAAAAGTTTCTAGAGAATTTTAATTTAGGTGTTGTAATATTTTCTTGGCTGTAGTTGTTGAACTTATGACAGTGATTGAGTATCTGCTGAAGCAAAAGTCCCTGAAATAGACGACAAAAGCTGTTGTAATCTGAAGGAATTTATAGAAGATAAAGGGTTAAGTATTGAAATATGTTAAAGGCAAATGGTTATTACTGTGTTCTTAGCAAATAGCACTGGCTCAGCTTAGGGCATGTTTTTAAGATGACATTCTGCTGTAGTCTGAGATAGTCCGGTTTGAGGAGTGTTGGTTTCTAGAGTTACAAAACTTAGTACAGGATCTAACCATGTTCTCCTGATTCAGATGTCAGGCATAATTTTGCATTAATATTTGCAAATAAACAAGTAATAACTGCATTATAAGCCTTGCAGAGTGGTTTTTGATATGGTAGATAAAAATATGTAAAATCTTGGTGAAAATCTAGTGATCTAACAGCTGAATATCAGCCCTTTCGTAGGTGACGCTCTATAAAGAAAATTTTAATTGTCTGACAGTCACTGATCACTTCTGGTAGTTGAGAAAATAAAAACTGTCACCTCTTAAACTCTACTTAGTTGCGAGGGAGGAACTTCAGTTTTTTTCTGGCTTTTCTTTTGGGAGGAGTGTGGGTGTAAGCTTGTTTTAGGAAAGAGATATTTCAGGAAGTGACATTTTGTAGCTGGAATAAAAAGTCCTAGTGACTTGGAAGAAAACCAAGTATCTCCTAGCATGTTTCAAAAATGTGTAAGTATTGACAGCACGAAAATACGTAAACAATGTTTGAGAGAGTCAACAGAGCATACAGTGAGGATGACAGTTTATATAAAAACAGGTGACTCTGGAATATATTACTATCTCAATAGCTAAACATAATTAAGCATAATAAGTACTTCTGAAATATAGTTTTGACTGCTTGCAAGATGCAGTATTCCTTAGGGTGAATGAGTTTGGCAGCTTTTTTTGTCTTGTTATTTTGCTACATCAATATTAAATGAAAGCCATCCATGGTGAAAAGATAAAGGATGGAAATTTGTTGGAAGTGTTTCTTTTTTAGGGCATAACATAAAGCTCAGTTGTCGTATATGGTAGTAGGATTAAAGGTTTAGAAATCTTGTAGATTAATCTTAATTTGTACTGTTTTCTAGTGCCCAAGATGTATGCAGTGTGATACAAAATTTGACTTCATAACTAGAAAGGTAAGAGACATCAATGAAATGTAAAGGATTAACTGTTACAAAATACTAATATGGACTTACTTTGATTGAAAATGTAGATGATTTCAGCAGAATAGCATGCAAAGTCTGATGTAACTTAAAGTAGTTTTTGTTTCTGTTCTGCCTTTTCAGAGTAGAGGCCATTTTTGTTTTAATTCTGTTTCTTTGAAATTTTTCTTCTTGCTCAATGTGTAGTACATAGAGTTTTTCCAACTTACTGGGTACCCACAGATTCAAGGGAGGAGTTAGAAGAACTCAACCTGCAGTGGGCTGCTAACATCAGTACTGACGTAGAAACCAAATCAACTAACTCAGCTGTGTTTGGGGAGATAAAATTAGTTGTGGAAATGTAAGCAAACGTGTTTTCAGGAGTTATGAATTATAATCTTATATTAAAGAACCATATTGTTAAATTGTGGAGAACTAAAACTCAGATTCTCCTTCTGTTCTAAAAGTAAAACAGGATTTATCTCAGGTTTGGGAAAGGGAATTTCTGATTAAAGTAGAAAGTGTAAACCGCCTTGATTGCTGTGAGCCATAATTAGGCTCACTATATGAAGAAAACCGACTAACATTAGAGTTACATTATGTTCCTACATAAAAGTAACCAGGTCACTGTGGAATGCATGCTGGTGTGCAGAATACTACTATCAGAAAACATTCTGCTGATATTGAGGTTTCTGCATGGGGAAGGAAAGCAGCCTCCCAAAAAAGGCCAGCAATGATTTTTAGCAGGGAATGTCATTCCTTTGTATGTTGTTTGGAGGGAGGGGGAAGGAGAAATTGTAAACCAGGCATTCTAATATGTTATACCAGATAGGTATACGTTTTCAGGAGGCCTGAAGAGCATTAGGATGTCAGTTAGTGATCCTAGTAATAGACTAGAATAGACTATTTCAGTTGGAAGGGACCTACAATGATCATCTAGCCCAACTGCTTGGCCAGTTCAGGGCTGACCAAAGCTAAAGCATGTTGTTAAGGGTGTTGTCCAAATTCCCCTTAAACACTGACAGGCTTGGGGCATCAACCACCTCTCTAGGAAGCCTGTTCCAGTGTTTGACTACCCTCTCGGTAAAGAAATGCTTCCTAATGTTCAGTCTAAACCTCCCTGGTGCAGCTTTGAACCATTCCCATACGTCCTATCACTGGATACCAGGGAGAAGAGATCAGCACTTCCCTCTCCACTTTCCCTCAATCAGAGAGTGTACTTTCTCCTAGTTCTTGTTTTAGTTGATGGGTTAAGAGCATCGTGGTTGGTTGGTTTGAGTGTTTTGGTTGAGAAGCACTAATTCATTAGGCTGCTGTGTTTTACTTGTGTTAGCTTTGGGAAGTAAATGGAGGTAGCCCTGGGAAATAGGTACTCCAGAGAGTTTTGCATAATATATGGAAGGAAAGCCTAACACTGACCAAAACTGCAGTGTATCAGTTCTTTGTATCAAGCTGTTCAAACTTGCTTTGAGCCACAAATCAGTTCCTGCTTGCCTGGGAATACTTGTTCTGACATGAGAACTTGCATCAGGAAGACTTGCTGGGACTGTCACACCCCAGTAGTGATTTGGAGCATAAGCCACTTGTTGCAGATTTAGTAGCTGTGAAACACAGTGTAATAACTAGTTCTGATTTTGCAACTTCATTGGATTTGTACTATGCTACCTGGTATTTCTGATAGAGAAATAGCTTTAGGCTTTAAGTATGAAGATTTTTATCTTTTTCCATGGGAAAAACTTGAGAATAAGTTTTGAGAGAAGAATAAGATCTCCAGTTGAACTTTCCCAAGATCTTTGCTTGGAAATGGGAAGGGACCTAGAAACAATGCTTTTCTTGTGTTTTTATTGACAGTAAGGTGAAGGATTTACTGGACACTGGAGAAACCCTTTCAGTGTTTTGTCTGGTCTGTGTCAGAAGCATGTTCACAGAGTGCCAACAAAGACTTATAGTGCTGTTGTTCGTATATGCTCAGTCTTTTGTCTTCAATCTTCAGAGATTTCTTTCTACTATAGCAATTAAATTTCCTTTACCTATCCCTCAACTTGTATGTTTCACACCTGAGAAACTGTTCAGTTTCTTGGGGAGGAGGATATTTAATGTAGTAACTTCTATCAAATTATTCCCTAACAGTTTCCTTCCTAAATAAATAAACAAAATGTTCTCTCATGCTTAGCATCACTGCAGAAGGTGTGGAAAGTGTTTCTGTGACAAGTGCTGCAGTAAAAAAGTGCCTCTGCCTCGCATGTGCTTTGTGGACCCTGTGCGTCAGTGTGCTGAATGTGCCCTCATCTCTCAGAAAGAAACAGAGTTTTATGACAAACAGCTTAAAGTACTCATGAATGGTAAGGACTGAATGCATATATAAGCTAGTTTGATCTCATTTATACTTATTCAAATGCTGTGTTAAACAAATCTGATAAACAGCAAGAGTAATGCCTCTTGTCAAACAAGCTGCAGTTGTGTCCTTTAAATACTGTTTTGTTGTCATGCTTCTTGTTTGCCAGTTAATAATTCTGTGTTATGAGTTTGTTTAGAGATAAGTTTACACTTTTAGTCAGTTTACAAAGAGTGATTTAATTAAAGACAGAGGAATTTTTAATGCCTCTGAGAACAGATGTGTGTGCAGTTGGCATTTTTATTAAAATGATGCATCTTCTGGCCATATTCCTGTCATGTTAAATAGGGATGAAAAATAATTTACAGTAGAGAATATGTTAGTATTTTCTAACAAGATACAGTGCTTGTTTCAGGCTTCATCTGTGAGCTTTGATCTTGTCCATGGCCTACAGCTATGGTTGATGGCAGATCATCATGAGTGGTCAATTTTGCATAGCATTAAAACTACATGCAATACAGTAATTTGTGTTCCAATTACATTAAGAAAGCTGAGTCTTCAGTTTATAAAATCTTCTCTGATCGTTTGGTGCCTTTTGATGGGCTCTCAACTCTCGGCATGATGCCAATGTGTATAATTGGTAAGCTAAACCACAAGTCTGATTAGCATGAATGTTCTTAGGGAGATTCTACGTTCAGAAAGGAGTATGCGCATCCCTGTAACACACAAATCATTCTTCACTCTGCAAATGATGGTGTAGAAGAGTTTTTAAATAATGTATTTTCAACTGAAGACTTTTTTAAAGTTTGTCCTGCTTGCATTCGTGTTATGAAATTGAAGTCTGAAGTTGTTCCTGGCTTGCTGTAGAGCCACAGATCTCAGATGGTGGTTGTGATGATCTTGGCAGTTTTGTGCTGTTGCCTCTCTGTTGCTTCAGCAGCAGCCTGGGGGCCCATGCTTAGGGGCCAGTGAGACTGTGTAAAGTTGTGAAATAGGCAGCAAGGTGAAGCTGTCTGAGGCCACGTGGTTCAGATAATGGAAATGGACTCCAGACAATTTGGCAGGGCTGTATGTTGTTATTTTTTTCATTTCCCAGACCAACAGTATTGGGATTAGGTAATACAGGGAGCGTGAGGCATGGGGGAAATAAAGTGGTTAGGCGTGTAGTCTGCTTTATTTTAAGTTATGAATCACTTCTAATGTAGCTAAGATGACTTTCCTGATGTCAAAGGAGCTGTTTTGAGCAGGAAGAAACATAACATGAAGGCTGAAGTTCATTGACCTCAAAGTAAGACTGAACTAGCCTTCAGTAATGAAAAAGAGGTGTGTTTACTAAGTGTAGAGCTGAAGGGCACATCCTGCTATTAGATTCTTCTGACAGTTTTTTAAATACTGAAACAATAGTTTGTATTATGGTGACAAGATAGGGTTTTTAATTGCCTGTTTTTGCCATCTCCAAATCTGTTGCCATTTTTAAAAGATTAATCTTGGATATCATCTGTATTTCTACAACATGTGGGAGAAATTACATAGCAATTGTGAAAGGTCCTGTGATTCAGAACATGATAATTAAAGATCAGCTTTTTATACTTGAGTGTTCTGCTGATGTTAATCAGTTTAACATTTCAATTAGTTTCTTAACTCGCCCAATTCAGTGTATTAGGTGCAGTAAGTAAAAATCAGTTATCCTTTTTGATACTTGAATGTTCCTTCCTAAACTCTGCATTAGAATACTAAAACATTTCTTTCCAGGTGCTACATTCTTTGTAACTCTAGGATCATCTGATAAATCTGAGCTCATGGTTTGTCGACTTTCCAACAATCAGAGGTGAGAAAGATTGACAGAATTGCACTTGTAAACTGTATTGTTGCACATACAGCTATATTATTATCTAATAACCTAAACAAAATAAGATTAACATGATGTGGGGATGTTGGAGAGAGTAATTGGACTGAAAGGATGGATAAAATTTTATTGGAGTAAGTTTGTTTGAATTTACTAGCAGTGTGGATCTGAATGCTTTGGAATGGTGGACCTCCACTCACTGATAATGCCTCTCTCACTGGAACACAGTATTTTTGCCAGCTAATAGGAGGATCATAGGAAGTGGGGGGCAGGGAAAAATCTGTAGCCACTGAAAAAAGCTTATTTTGGAATGATTCTAACACTGCACTGTATTGCTTAACATTACAGCCAGAGCATTACTTTGGTCATCCCTATAATTTGGTTGGCTAGAACACTTTAGACTCTGTGTTCTCTTCTTCCCCCAGAACTTTGGAAGAATGCTTTTAATATTTTGAAAGGGTCTCCTGGCAAACTGAACTGTAGGTTTTGTGGTTTGGTTTTTTTTTTTTCATTTAAGTGAAGAACTTCAATGAAAAGTAATTTTTTCCTGCTTGATTTCTCTCCTTCCCCACCCCAAAGAACATATAAACAGCTAGTCACTGAGAGATTATGTTTATTTTTTTTTCCTTTGATTTGGACTTGATATGGTAGGAAAAACCCCATTTTTTTAAAAAAGAGTTTTTCTTCTGTTATGTAGATATCTGGTTTTGGATGGAGACAGCCACTATGAAATTGAAATTATACAGATTTCAACTGTTCAGATACTTACAGAGGGATTTACTCCTGGAGGTAATTTTTTTTTTCATTGAATGCAGATTAACTATTAAGAAAAAAAATGTGACTTTGTAATTATTGTTTGAGCTAGACAGTGCATTTCTCGGTTATTGGTAACTTAGGTGTAACTGTTAGTTACAACTGCTCTCGGAATGAAGTGCAGTGTGTGCAACCCTATCTGTGGCTAGTCGGATTTTGGGGAAAACATAAGAATTACAGCTGTAATATGGGAGAGCTTCTCAATAAACTTGAGTAAAGGTGGTCATCATCTGTTCTGATCCTTTCTCTTGGCTAAATATAAACATCTATTGATTCAAAAGCTCATAGGAGGGAACTGTTAGTCTTTGGTAGCTTCCATTTCAGAATCCAGCTGGGATTTCTTCTCTACTGGTACAGTTGTGAGGAAAGTGAGAGAGAAACTCGGGGGGAAGGGCGATATAAATACTTAAACTATGCTTTCTTCACTTCATTTAAGATTAAAGGGTGGCCAAATGAAACTGGTAACACCTGAATCAGAGGGCAGCTACTTACTGCCTCATCTCTTACCAGATTTTAGAGTATTTCAGGATGAACTTGAATATGATTTCACTGAAATGAGAACAAACAAGGTCAGGAATTTTAATAATTGTTCTCTAGCAACACCTCTGTCACTGCTGGAATTTTCTAATCAGACAGCCTATCTGTGCAATATTCAGTCAGTACAGCATGTTAACTTCAATGAACTTAACTTGGTACTGAAATCAACCAGATTTGTTGCCGAGTTCCTTAATGCTCCTGTAATTCCTTGTTCACTACTCTTCTGACTGCTGTATCTTTTTGCCTGCCTGCCTTCTTGATGGTAGAAAAAGATATTCACACTTACACCAGCCTTCTGGAGAGCCAGCATATTACTGAAGGTATCGCCAGTACCTTTGAGCATGACTCACCTAAGCATGTTGTCATGGCCCCTCTCCCATCTTTCTTCCTCTGTAGTGCTGTTTTTTTGCTTGATCTCTAGCTGTTCAGCTTAAGTTATGTTCAAATCTGACATGTACCTGTCTCTTCCCATCTGTCTGTTTAATAAACTGAGAATGAATGTTTTTTGTAACTTTTTGGAGGAGAACTAAAACACTCAAGGCTGCCTTTAGACCACATGTGCTATTGTCCATGCTAGAAGAGAGAAGGGAAGATGAGAAATAGTATCTTTAGTGGTACACAGTATTACACATCATCTACTTCAGCAGAGGTGTGATGAATTGTGTATACCAGAAATGAATAATATGCTTCTTCTGTACTGTCCAGTAAAGCTTTGCACTGAATAAATAAACTGTTAATTAATGGCTTGCTTTTACACATCTTTAAAAGAAGATGTCGTTATGCAAGGTGTGTTCTGCCTGACTCAGTAATGTCCTGGAATACCAGACATGGGCAAACTGGTCAAGGCTGTAGGTGTTTGATTTCCACTGGTTTATCTTTGAGTAGCCCCTTAATCTGTTACTTTGACCAGGTAGATGTAGGATAAACCAAAATCCAACTTCATCACTTGCTCCCCTGCAAGAGGAGCAAATGGCTACTTTTACAAACATTGCTTGCAGGCTTTTGATCAGGTTGCTTAGATCGAGATTGTCTTTGTTCGGCTGCTTGGGTTTTGCAGTAATGGCCCCAGGAGCCCTCTCACACACACGTTTCTGTTTAAAAAGAATTTTGCAAAAAGTGTCCTTCTGTGTACAGTGGTGCTGTTCCTGGGGCTTAGTTTATGCTCTACTGCTTCAGGAAATAGTGCCAATAAAGTGTGGTATTCTAAACAAAGCTTTTGTTTCATTTCTGTATTTTTGCTTTGGTTTATCTTAACCTCTATGCAGCTAGAGTAAAAGACACACAAACATCTTGCTATCACACTGTTGTCACAGCAATGTCCTTTGTAGCGGATTTTGTTCAGGAAGCAAATGATGTTGCCTGTCATTATCTAGTCTTGCATAAGCATCTTTCCCAACCTTTGGAAGGACTTTGACTGCTATGCCAGACTTTGGATCAAGCAGGGATCCCTCTTTTCTATCACTTTTCTAACTGGACATAAGTAATTCAGTTTGCAAACTGCAGGCTACAGTATGAAACTATGGCATCTACTTAAGAGAAGACATGCTAATACTAAAATATGAGGGTATTCTTAGTGTGTGTATCTAGCGGCTTTATCTCATGGCTTGTACAAGTTCTGCCTCAGTGATTGCCAGGGAGAATTGAACGATACTGAGTCTGCACAATCCATTGCCTGGCACTAACACCCGTGGTCACTACCTCCTCTGATGTGGCAGTTGCTAGTACTTTGAATTAAGTGATGAGCTAGTTTTCTTTAAACATGCTTATTAGCTAGAAGTTGTGTTAACTTAGTTGGTAAAACCTGTTGCTGTTCACGATTTTATTTCTTTTTTCAGGAGGTAATACTCGTGCCATAGGTATGATTCTGCAGTATAAGGTACCAGGATCAGAGGAGCTAACGCAGATGAAATTTACAGCTAGTGAAGACTTCAGCTGTAACAAGAAGCTGTCAGCAAGCTGGCTGGCAGCTATGCATAAGGTAAGCAAAGGAGGCAAAACTTATAGAAGGCTGAAGAAAATCTTTACATAGGTTGCTTAGTAGCACTAAAGAAGCACACAGCCTTAGGAGTCTTTTTTTTCTTTTTTTATTTAAGGATTCTAGGGCCTTGTTGCTAAGAAAACAGAAGCTATGGATGGTTGTTGTGAACATGACTTTAACTTTATGCTCAGATAGCTGAAGAAAGATACACACTACAAAGGGTTTCCCAAGATCTTATGTGTTTTAGGTGAAAAGTAGGAATTGGACTTTCAAGTTCCTTGGGTTTTTGTTACTCACTGAAAAATGTGCATTATGAAATACTCTCTTGAACCTAAACTCAGCTAATTGTTTTTACTACTTCATGAAGGTTCAAAGAAGTTGTTGATTTTTGAAAACAGGAAGAGAGGTGAGGGCAGGACCCTGGGGAAGACTTTCATCTTTTGTTGCTAGGCATTGTATGGCTAATGAAACTGAAGTTCCTATTTCATAAGTCAGAGTTATGGGAGAAAAAAACCAAAACCACCCCAGCTAGTTCTGGAACTTTGTTCATCTGATCAGTTGATAATTAGAACTGTAATTTATAAGCTGTCTGCAAATGCAAGTGTGTGGCTGTTTGCTACTCTACTACTGTTGTTAAGCTCCCCAGCCACCGCTAACCCCAGCATTTCACTCTGTGTTCAGCACAGCACACTCAAACTTTGTATTGCTGTGTGAGTACAACTTAGCTCTTCCTTAGACCTGTTCCACTTTGTCTTTCACAAGCAATGCAACTCCTACAAATATGGTGAGAACTGGCACTTCATGGGTAACCTTAACACCCTAACACCCTCCCTGTGCCCCAGAGTTGTCTCCTTTGATAGTTCAGTTTGGAGTAACTGACCAGTGCAGTGAGACTTTCAGAGGTCCTAGTTAATACTGCATAAAAGGACTTGCAGCTAGAGAATTGCACATCTGTTCCCGCTGCAGGGGCTTGATTGCTCCTATAGGATGAGACAAATGGAACACCTCACCAAAACTTTGCAAGGAGGAGGCAGAAGGGGTAGGAGGAATATCAGAGTAACTGTTTACTGCATGTGATTAGACAGATTACCAAAATCTCAGAAACTTCTATTACTTCTAGCTTTTCTAAAGGCAGTTTTGATCAGAAAGGGTCATTTCTGACCAAGAAGAAACAAATGTGTTGAGCTAAAGTCTTCAGTGACCTCAGGTTCTGCACTTAAAGTAACCCTGAAATAGTCTCAAAAGTTACTCTAGTGCCTATGTAAATGCTATTAAATGCCTTAGACTAAGGAAAATAGAGGAAGAATTTAAAGCCTTGGGTTTAAAGGAAACATTTGGAGGAGTAGGAAGGAGATGGAAGTGGCTGCAAGTGAAACTTCATTTAACACAATAACATTTTGCCTTCATGCTAGGCAACAAAACTTCTTTATGAGTCCCGGGACCAGTAAGAACAGCAAACTGTTGGCTGCTTGAGGGAAGACACCAGCCTCCATGGACCTGCCTCTCACTTTTTGCTAATTTGACAGCTGGTAACATTTGCTGTTCTTGACCCTTTCTCATTCCGGTGTGGTTCATTATGTAAGAACTGGCAAATGCAATGTGAGTATGAGTATTCACTATAGTGTGCAATATGTATACAATTAATGCTTTAAACAGCCTCACCTTTTAAGACTTTGTATATTTTGTTAAGCCTGTATTGGCACTTAATATGAAAGTGACCTGCACTACAGCTAATGTACAGCACAACTTTTATAGTAACAATTATAAATACTGTTTGCTACAAAAAGCAAACAAATGTGTATGTCTCTTCTGCAGAGAATAGCTTTTGGGTATAGATCTCAGGTTTTTCCCTCTATCCAAATGTTTAAAATCGATGTACAATAAAATCTGCCTTAGATATGATTTTATAGAAATCACTTGGGTTTTTTTAAACATTTCATTTTAAACACATAAATACTTCACCAAATACCACCAAATTGGACTTACATGAACATGACCTTGAAACTTAACTTCTGTAATAAATAAGCTTCCAGAATAATTTTTAGTTTTGTATTTTCTTTTTGGTAACTAGCTTTTGTTAATCTAACTGTAATGCTAGCTGAAATTGTATACAATTTAATGTACAAATATGAATAAATTAATTCACTTATTTAAAAGAATGAGGTGATATTTAATTTCACAATATATAACTTCTTTAATGATGGATGCTGTGGTCTCTACTCTCTGAAACTTTTGACTTCTTATAAACAGCACCCTAATTCTAGTTCTAAGTGTTGATAATTGCTTCAACTATTGGCATGAATCCTTTAGCTACACCTGCTGAGCCAAGTGTCATTCTCCCCTCTGTCTTCCTATGCTGGTAAAAATTGAGTAAACAAGCACACAAGGCTCAGTTGTCAGCTTATGTTTAAAGGACCCTTGAGAGCTTTTCCATACAAATATTAATTTGTCACAGCTGGAATACTGGTGTAAGGAGGTTCCAAAACTGTTTAGCAAGTTGTTTTCTGTGCAGCTGGTGAAACAGTGAGGAAACTTGAGTAACAGATAGAACACGGCAAGCTAGAATTAGTCTTTACATAGACTATGACCAAAGGCATGTCTACTTTGGCTACCTATGTAAAAATACTGGAGAATGCAGCCATGCCTTAGCAGTACTTTATTGTGCACATTTACATGTTCTCTGAATTAGTGTATCATAGGCTCTTGAAATCATCACGTTCATGTAGCAAATTCTTCAACAATAATACCCTTTCACTTTTCACCACAATATATACAGTTAATGCTAACCTGTGGTAAAAGCAAGTTACAGCACTGCAGAAATGGATATATAAATTATACACAGAACTTGTACATGAAGAATTAATCAAATTGCATACTGTTAAATGGGAGAAAATTACAAGAAATACAGCTAAAACTTATAATGGGAAATTCAAAATATACTTTTGGTATATAAAATCATGTACAATTAAAATTCCAGTGAAGTGCTTTTTTTTTTATTTTTTTTGCTTGAAACTACAATGTAGTGGAATAGGTTATTGCATAACTTGCCTTGGCAACAGCTGTAGGCTGCCAAGAACCACAGAAACTGTCCTCAAATAAGATACTGCCTTTCTTAAATCCTTCTCTAAACCTTGTTTCTTTCTTCTCCTTGACTTAGCATCTACGCAGCCCTCTTACTACTTCTATCCAGTCCTTCATATTTTCTTTTAGACTGACTCAGGCAGACTTCAAATTACATAGTATAACCCTTACCAGACTCTTACCCTTTTCAACTATTGCACTTTCATCCATGCAGACGTACAAATCCCTTAAGCTGCTGCAAGTTTGGTACTGTTTTGTCCAGGATGGACAAGCCCAGGTGGTTAGTAGGGGAACCTTTATATTAGTAGAGGTAACACTGGTGCTGTAGGCTGAATAATAAGAAAATAAAACACCAAGTGAAATATTGTGTAGGGATTTTGAGAAGTGTACAAATACTGTTGTTTTGTTAGTTCTCTACCTTGATTCTAAACGCAAATAATACTAGATGCTAGACTATGTAAAGCTTTTGTTGGGGTTGTCTGACTAGGATTTAAGTGTATAGCATGTTACCACTTAAAATCCTAGCCTTCATCAAGCTTTGGTGACTACTTAATTATGCATGTAATAGGTGACGATCTTGTGTCATAGAACCCAAAGAGTTGATTAGTAATGAGAACTCAACATTCACTGGTATTGAACAAAATATCCAGAATCCTGACATGGGACAGTTACTGTGGGGTTGGAGCAAACTGGACAGCGTATCTGCACTCTGGAAATGACACCTCTGAACATTTAACACAAGAAAGCTCCTCCCATGGAACTTTAACTTAAAACACTGCTTTAGACGATAGTTGGCACAACACTGTAGGTAGTGGAGGTATCACTCTCCTCATCAGTGGTGGGTCACATAAAAACGATCCTCATTTACAAACTGCAGATCTTGAAAATTGTGGATGCTGTCCATTTAACAAGAGAAAGCACCATTAAAACTAAATATCATAGTTTTATTTCTCTGTGTGAAATGATCAAAAATGATGGCTCCAGTGTATGTTTTAAGTTTCCAGTTACCAGCATGGTATTGCACTGTTGTACAACTGAATTCAAGCAAGGGTTCGCTGTCTGGGTTTTATTCGTGGATATAACTGTAAAAACAGAATAAAAATATTAGGCTTTGCATGGTTGATACCAAGTTAAATATAAATCAATTCAATTATAACCAAGGGGTACTTGTTAACAAGAACTGGCTGATGAAGTGTTTTGGGGGTGAGGTTTTTCTAAGCTACAGCATTTTCTTGGGTAACTTCTGAAAAATTAAACCAGAAGCAGCAGGAGGCTGAGGTCTGACTTACTCCTGCCAACAGCAGCAGAAATGCTGCTCTGAAAATGACTTCATTCATTTAGCTCAAGATCCCAGACTAGACCAAAGGATGCTTTTATGTGAGTACAAGAATTCCCTGTCAAGGTCTACAGAGAGCTTATTTCCTGCTCTGTAAGATTTTCTTACGCATTTTGTCCTCTGTATCTCTACATGGTAGCCTTCCATTCCTGGTCTCTCATGATAGCAGCGTTCCATTTGAGTGAGAGCAGCATAAACAACTTGCCTATGGTTGTCATCTTCAAGGCTCTTCCCTGTTTTAGATTTGTACATATCTGTATGTTGCTTATCTTAAGCCAGGTTATTAAAAACCTTCCTAAAGAACTTCCTGGGCCAAAGCTTCGAGCTGCCTAATAAAGCCACTGCACTTTACATAGGAGCCCTGTATTTTAGCCAAGGGGAAAAAAATCTTACTAAAGATGAAAGTATAAACCATATTAAATAAATACACTAACTTGCCAAATAAAAACCAGCACTAATCTCCTAGCCATAGCTGCTCCTTTTTGTTTACAATGACAGAGAGGCCAGAGAGAATACGGATAATCTGCCTTGCACCACTTCATAGCAGTGTATCCAGATGACGCACAGAGCGGTTCTGGCCAAAGACCCATCCTGTGTTTCCACTTCAGGAGGAAGTAGAAAATAGAAAGGACAAGGTAACTCAAAAAGAGCTTACCCCAAGAAGATTTTTAGGCACGTAGCCTTCTTTATCATTGAGGCGGGCCCACCACCACTCTGTTTCATTGTCATCCTTGCGTCTTAGAATAGTAATGGCATCGCCTTCATGGAATGACAACTCGTCATTATTCTGGGCTTCATAATCCCACAGAGCATACACCACTCCTTTATTCATCACTCCCAACTTCTCCTGCACTCCTGTTAACAACAAATTAGAGAACACACTAGATGATAAAATATCCTATTCTTCCCTCTTGAGATTTTTAGTATGGAACACTGTGGCCCAAATATTAGTCTTTATTATTATTAATAAAATTTCATGAACAATTTTCAGTACTTCCATGATGAAATGCTTTCAGAAATTAAACTGCATGACAAACCCACATTTACAGAGTATTTTAAACCAATTTAGAGCATGAGGTTTTTCTCTCTTATTACATATGCAATAGAAACTTTACAATCTTTTATTCAAATGAGGATAAAAATAGCTTTACAAATGTTTGAGCAAAGCAGTTTTATAGAACTGCTATATTTTTCTCACAGGCCTGCTTTCTACAGAAGGCCTTATACAATAGCACTTGAAGCTTTTGAAAATCTGCACCATGTCAAGTATATAGAGCCTTAATGAAGCTTATATCCTCTGATGTAAATTAAAGATTTGTCTGCTCCATCAAGATACTTTTCTTGCAAAATATGTCTTAGTAACTAAGTACATTCTGTAAGTTAATTATTCATAAAGTATACATGTTTCTTCATGTGACCTGCTAGAAATTTGGGCATCTGGAAGTTGGAGTATCTCTATCAAGATACTTCACAATTCATGGTTACTGTCAAAACCTCCCCATGGAAGCATTTCCTTGAAATTAAGCCAAATTAAACTTTAAAAATCTGTAACATTAGAAGGAGCCTGGGAAGTAACTCAACAGAAGGACTATAAGCAACGTAATAATGAAAAGACTATTCTGTTTTTAGCATTTTGAAAGAACAGGTAGGTGACAGGCAGTATTATCAAGTTGGGGGCCTAAGCAGATGTTTCATGCAGATCAGACACACAAAAGGGATGAATTTTGGAAAAGCTAAAAAAGTTTGTGAAGTAGTGTCACAGCTTACCGTACAAGAACTGGGAACACTGAATATAACCTTCTTCCATCTCTTCACACTTGTCTGCAGCAGTTTCTATATCACTTATAGTTGAAGCAAAAATAGCTGCCCCAGATTCAACCAGTAGTTTACAGAGATGAACACTATTGCAAGAAGCAGCACAATGCAAGGGTGTCCTGAAATAAAGCAAAAAGATACACTTGAAAGAACAAACTTCCATGAATCCTAACTATTTTGTCTTGCAATACAGAGTTTAGCCTATTTTTAAAGGAAATTTTTATGATTATAGTATATGTATGCATTGTCCAAAACCTGTCAAGCAACTGGAGTGGATTCCAGGATTTACCTGACTCCAGTAAAGCCAAACATTATAAGAGATGCTAGCAAAAATGTCGATTTTCATAGCTTACAAAACTGCTGGGTATAAAAGGGTATTTGCTGCCAATATGAGGACATTTGAAAGGTAAAACAAAGGTGAGAGGTGAAACAGATCAGCACAACAAGGTTTCACATCCCCTCCAAATGCTTCAGAAGTGCTACATCTATCTGTAAGGCTAGATCCTTCAAGAACACCAAAATCTGTGGTGGGTTATGTGGAGATGAAACTTACACAAATTAACTTTTGGCATTTTTTATTTAGTGTTTAATTATTTCAGCATCTGAACAAGAAATGCAACTATACCACCAAGTAAACCCAAAATGTAGTATACTTTATGATTTAAGTGTGCTTGCACATGAGTTGAACACAGTGTAACCTCGCATTTGAGTTCATCACCACCTAGAAATTACAACGTGCTCATTTGCTGGGGGTAAAGGGGAAGGAAGTTGTTCCCAAAACAGGAAACGGGTCTTGACTAAATTTTGAATGAGCATCAAAATGGTGTTTCTCCCAGATACGAAGTTAAAAATCTTGACACTTACCACCCATCACTATCTGCTGCATTTACATTTACACCAAAATCAAGCAGGAACTTCACAATGTGGTGATGACCAGCACACACAGCATTATGCAAAGGTGTAATTCCTTCATCATTTGGTTTACTGGGATCATCAACCTATTGAAAATATAAAATAGTTCAGCACTTCTGGTTTTTTCCCCTAAATATTTAAAGAAGTTGCCATTGTTTAGAAGCTCACCTCATATATGATTCGTTGTACAAGATCAAATTCTCCCTCCAAAGAAGCATCTAGGAGGAGGGCTAGTGGATTGAACTTCACTCTCAAACCATGGCCTGTTCTTTCCGAGTTAGGTTTCTTCAAGTTGGTACGTTTTGTCTGAGTAGAGATGAAGGTTGGAAGGCATAATTTCAGGTTGCGTAAGTATTACAAATTATTCAGTTACTTCTAAACTAGATTAAGAATCTCATCCTCCTTAAATGGTAATTAGAACTATGCAAACGTTTCTATTATAACGTCTAAATAAAAGGCTTGATACCTTACTATGTCTTCTTCAGTTCAAAAATGAAAAAGCATGCCAATATAATTCAGAAGCTTCAAATTAAAGGCAGTGAGTACAAGTAATGAAGTACTTAAGTCAATGTTTTTTGAGCACCACTATCTTAATTTTATCTAATATAAGATGAATGTGTTTCTGGTGGATTGTCTGAGACACTGTCAAAACTTTTCCTTAGACTAGAAAGCATGACACAATTAAGCCTAAGTATCAGTCTCTACTCAGAGGAATCTTTTGCCTTGAATTTGCAAAAGTACCTGCTGTAGGTCAGTACTGACAAGTTACAAGTTTTGCTGTGGGAAAGAAAAGCACAGAATGTGAAGCTATTTTGTATGACATTCTAGCTGTTGTTATCAGCAGAAGCATTCTCAAGATCTGAAACACATTTAAATGTGTTTTGAGAATATTCTGAAATCATTCACGTGTGTCCTTGTCACTTTCCAGAAAAAAAAAGATCTATTATTAATTACAGACTTTATAGAATGCTTTTAGTCTCTAGTACTGTAAGATCCATTTTTATGTATGCTCCTATTTAGTATGGCTATTTCAGTTTGGAAAATAAACCTCTCTCAGTATGAATAATATCTGTTGCTAGCATATTCCATTCTCCCAGAAGTATCCTGGGCCACTTGTGCTCATGGAAAATGCCTACATGGCCCTGTGCACACTGCTGTCAAATTATCAGAGGAACGCAAGGTCCCTACGTGAATCAAAAAATGGAGATATTCTTTGAAACTGATGTTAAAGTGAGTCATATCAACAACTAAGAATAAAACTCAGTTTTCTGCCTATTTTCAATTCTCCATATGCTGTAGATTTTGGTAATGACAAGTATTCATAAGATTTTGGTGCATCTGGAGGAAGGCCTTGGAAAGCAATTCAAATTATGCGACAAGCCCATTAGAAAAACATTTCTGCTAAAACAAGTCAGCTGTGTTGCTGTTAGTGTTAGCCTTGGTCTCGCATCTCTGCTGAGAGGGGAAAAGGAGTGCACTTCTCCCGGAACAGTTATTTCAGCTTGCTTGCAAATTAAATAGCTTCCCACTGGCATAGCTTACCCTTAGTTTCATACAAATAGTTATCTTTGTAGGCCCAAGGAAGTGAAGAAAATACTTTTCATGGAATCTCAGGTTCCAGAATTAGTTCTACAAGAAGAGTATATCCCCCAAGAAGTTCTACAGCCTAAAGTACACACACAATCTCCTGTTGCCTGTATGCATATTTTCCTTATTAAACAGCTTCAGTAGTAAAGAAACTAATCCATCAGAATCCTCCTTGGAGCCCCCCTGGTTTTCTTTTCTTTTACTATCATGAAACTTGAAGTGCAAACATACCATTTAGCATAAGCTTACCATCTTCCAGTTATGCTTAAACACACGGCAAATTCTGTAGTTCACAAAATTGTCTTTTTGCTTTGTTACTTACTGGGGGGAGTGGAGGAGGAAGAGCAGGTGGCAAAGGAGCTTCATCTTCTACTGGAGAACTGACTTCAGGCGTGGGACTGGATGACTGTTCAGTAGAAGGAACTATAGCAGGATTGTTGTTGTTATCTTCAGTTGTCTCAGATGTTTGATTTGTGGTTTCAGTGCTTATCAGTTCCTCAGTAGCAGGAGAAGGTAATTCATTATCATTGGCATCTGACGAAGGGGGTGGCTCATCAGGAAGAGGAACTGTAGGTTGCACAGAAATAGGTTCTTCAATATTGCCATTGGTACTAGTGTTACCATTATCAACATCAGCTAAGATGCCTATGAAGTCCTGTGGATTGCTTGGCTGATAAAAAGGAGCACTTTCTATTCCTCCAGCAAGAGTATTAAAGCGCTGATACAATAATTTTTGTATATTTGGTCCACTTGGGCCTTCTGGTTCAGTGATAGAACTACGCTTCTTTAATGGCCTAGGAGCATTCGCCAGTTTTCTTCTCAGAGCTTCAAGGTCAGCATCGCTTTGATATCGTAGGGGTGAATGCACAATAGGTGTGAGCTTAGTAGGACTGAGAGGACGAGGAATGTTTTCCACATTGCTGTTTTCACTGGATGGTGGAGCGTTTTCCAGCTCTTGATCTTTTTCAGAGACCTCAGTCTGAGGCTGAGATTGTGGCTGTGAGGAAGTCTGGGCAGGCAAAGAACCATGAAGGAATGGCAAGGGTGAGGGAGAAGTCGAACCAGACTGTAATACAGGTTTTCCATAAACTGAAGAAAAGAGAGATGGAAAACAGTGAATAACTGTTCTCAAATTACATAATAAAATATTTGTAAATAAACTGCATATGTCTCTGTTGCTACTTGTTTGACACTAATGCAGGAAGGAAAAAAAAATCAAAGATATTGGAACCTATTAAAACAGAAATAAATACTCACCTGTTGGTGATGGTGATGCTTCTTACAATTATAAGCTACAAGTAACACCTGGAATGTTTTTCCTCTTTCATGAGGAAACAGTAAGAGGAGAAAAACTCTAGACACTGTTTTTTCCACTTGTTTCTGAAAGTATTGGTAGACAGTATCCAGACTGTATTGTTCTATTGTTTCTTGTTTTAAATAAAAGGTAATTTAATGTACACTTATTTATCACTCCAAAAATATATGGGATCACTTTTCTCCCATGCTGCATACATAAAAATATCTCTCCTCCTCTCACAGATTTAGACAAGTTTTTCAAACTGATAGAGAAAATAAACTAAGCCCAATAAGTAGATGTTAACAGTCTATTTCAAAGGAAAAAAATAAAGCAAAATATATTCTACCTGCTTTTACCGACTTATTTAAGGTGTTGTATACAGCTTGTTGATAATTCTTTGGTGGTGTTGCTTGCTGAAGATACATTGAGTAGATGGAACTGGAGTTAACTGTCTGTGGCCCTTTTCTGGGAGACTGAGGTCTTGATCCTTTATCAGCTAGAAAAGGTCTGATTGCCACAGTTAAAGGGAGTTCAGGCCTGCCATCTCCTCCTGGAAACAAGGGGGGACCAGAAGGTTGATACGTAGGGCTGGGAGGTACAGAAATTCTCTGTTGAATCTGTTGTGAAGAACTGGGCTGATGCACATTGCTTGGTGGCGGAAGTGGAACAGGTCTTTGCCGATTTGTTATACTGGTGCCAGGTCTGGGCAGACTGCCATCCTTCCTTCTTTCTAGAGAATTTGTAGAACCTGTTCCTAAGGGAACTGGACTTGGATAGGTCCCATAGTTTTGAGGCAACTGCTTGCTTACACCAGGAACTGTGGATGGCACCTTCCCCAGGTCAAGACCCTATGTAAGAACAATAAATAGTATACACCATTTAATTAAATATTTGTGAGCAAGAATATTCCTCACTCAACAAAACATACTAATAATCTTGTGTGACAGCAAAGGAGTCAATATAAACAATTTGTGTTCCTTAGTCACTAGATATGATTCTACCTGAATTTATCACAAGTCCTCATCATACATCAGACACAGGCCACTGTTTAAAGGCATCTTCAGCTATAATACATTAATATGAATTCAAAACTATTTGCATACTGTCAGAGCCTGAATAACTTGTTCTAGGTTCTGGATCTCAGTATCTAGTTGGTGATGTATTTGACAATATATAGTGTGATAACAGTTTACCAAAACTATTTAAAGAAAAGGTCCTTACTTTTTAAAGATTACAGTCTTAAAGAATTCATAAAGTACTAGAACAACAGTGCAGACAGACAACACCAGTGGACGCACTCAACGATGGATTTAATGACTTTGTGATATTTTTGTTAGAAAAAGAGCACATTGAAACAGTGATAATCTACACCAGGAAAAAGAGCAATGAAGAACTGAATTAGAAAAATAGGAAGGTGGGGGGGATGATTAGGAGGAGCAATGGGAGAGAAAAGGGGAGACCAGATATGTAAAAGAACAGGAAGGAATATGAACTACTGAAGTTGAAAAAAAAACAAAAAAAAAAAAACCCAAAACCCCTATAAATTGTAATGTGATAAGAACAGAAAGGAACAGGAGGAATACAAAGGTAATTATGAGTTTTCAAATAATCAGCAGCAGGGAAACTGAATGTGTAACTGAAGTGAGTTTAGCTATGGAAGCCAAAGGTTCATAATTTCAGTAAAACAGATCTTTAGATATATCACATATGAAACCCACCAGCTTATCAGTACTTCCTAATACTGAAGTTGGCAAAGGCTGGCTGGATATAGTTCCTTGTTTTAAAGCAGTATCCATGCTTGATTCTTTCCAGTCTGTGTTGGAGATCTGAGGGGGTTTTACCACAGGGGTTGAGCTCTGTTTAAGTATTGGCCAATTTCCATCATTAGCTTGAAAACAGACAAAAATACTACATTTAAGATAATCCACACCACCATTGTAAACAAGCAAAACAACATGTGAAATGGAATAGCTTAGATTACAACGGATTAATTTGATTTCAGAAATGAGATAAGTCACTATCAATGTTTGATTCATAAATCAATACTGAAAGCCCAATCGCTGCATATAGTATGCTGCTCATTACCCATTGACATTCAAATTGTATTGAAAATTTCTATAGAAAAAGATGGTTAAAATTTTGGTTTGAGCATTGCATATTCTGCTGTTAGAAGGCAAACAAGTTCAGAACAAAAATCCTTACAGAAACACTTCATCAACAGAATTCTTTTGGTACTATCCAAAGACACTGTCAAATTACGCTAAATGTTAAGTATACGTAAGCTCTGAGTGGACTTCCTCCAAATTTAAACTATGGTTACAAGATTCATTCATTCATAATAGGATGTAAAAACTCTTTTCAACAACAGGGTGGAACAAAAGCATACACTCCTTTGCTGGAAGTAGCAGTTAACTTACCTTTTGTTTTTCCTCAACATAGTCCCCTGATTAGAATTGCCCCAGAGATTTAATTTTAAAGGAATTCCTAAAGTCAGCTGAGAACTTCAACTCACAGTGTCAAGATAAAAGTCATGGGCTTTTATCTTCATCATATGCAAAAAATCATGCATAGCTGCACATAAACTGAGACAACAAATCCTTAATGAAGTCCTAGATGCATTGATATGTTCCTTTATTAACTGTGTGAGACTATTTAGTTTCTGTTCTCTAAGTAAGCCAGAGAGTTTAAATAGCCTGATAGTTAGAGATCTGGTTTATAATAACTAAACCAGATCCCTGGTTAGACCCTAAGGCTTTGATTTGCCTTTAAAAGATTCTCTTACTCTACAGAGACCAGAGACCATTTTGCCTTCCCTATTGCCTGTAATTACCTTAGCAGAGCACTTGGGATCAGTAAAGATGACATGTAATGCATAACTAACTTTATTAGAGGATAACAGCTAAAATGGAAGGGGGGGGTGTAGATTTGCTGAGATTTCTGGACCCCATAGTAAGACAACATCAAATGAAAATCAGGTATTTAATGGCAAAGTTTCCCATTTCATTTCAGTTTTAAGCCCCTAGGAAACAGAATCAGCAAGGCTACTTCTAGAATTCTTTACCATCCTCTCTGTCTACTATAGCGGATAGTCTAAGAACAAACTGTATAGGAACATTCTAATTACAGTGAATTTAACATCACCATTCTACTTTCTATCCATAAGCCTTATCCTCTTTATTGAGTATCCTTTTTCTCCCCCCCGCCCCAAAATGACAACCTAAAGATTTCTTGACAATTATCACCCAGTGTTTTTACTATATGAGTGCAAATTCTCTCCATTAGCTCATAAACCTATTTATAGGCTTGTTAAAATCATATCACTTTTAAGTGAGCAAAAAATAAAAAGTCATACCTCTGAATTTAAGGTACCGTACTAATCATGCAGACCATTCCTTAATTATACACACACAATAAATACACACACTATATTGTATTAACCTTTCAAGTTCAGATCAACTGTGTTTGAATTCTGATAAATAATTACTTTGGAGCAAGAGTATTTTTGTGGTTGGTCATTCAAATAGGGTTAACACTTGCATATTTTTACACTGAGAATATACTACATGGTCCAGAAATCACTTTTCACACTTACAAACTGCCAGGAAGTAATGAGGCCCAGCTTTAGTACTGGTAACATCCAAGAACTGGACATGTTGTGGGTTTTTGTTTGGTTGTGGTTTTAATCGTCTGGGTATCAAGAGCAAGACCAAAAGAGATGACTGTCTAAAGACTCTGACCCTAAATAATGGCAAATTTTCCAAGTATGCATTGAATTAACATTTACTGTACAAAATACACAGGATATTCCATAACTCCAGTAAGGTTATAGTTCAGTAAAACTTTGTTTTGAAGATCAGTAAAAGGTGTTATAACTGATTGACACTAAACATGAAAGCATCTTTGCCATAAGTTTAGGTATTAAGAAAGCACTTACAGAAACAACAGCAAAAATCCCAAAGAAGTTAATTATCTTACCTGCACATACACGCCTACACTCTTCTATTAGAAAGACAGTTATAGAAAAACTTTTTGTAATCCTTCGAATTCCAAATATTAGCATGTTCATCCCCAGATTCTGAGACAACAGACTGGAAGTAAATTCAAACTCCCTCTCCTCTCTCTAATTTCTCTTTTTCATTCTACTTACATAAACGTCAGAATGTAACTGTTCCCACCTTCATGTCCTTCATATTACAATCTGGCAGACTTGCCAACTACCATGCATTTTTTATGAGGGCACCTCTCACGCACTCCCACAACCCAAGCTGAATCTCATGCATTTAACTAAGCTGCTGTTGCAATCTGCAGCGGCAGTGTATGGCACCAGAGCCTGCGTGACAGGTGCTAAGAGGAGGCAGCCAAACAGTGTCTACCTTCTACTATCTTTGGTTAGACTGAACAGGTCCCAAACACTCTTGCCCATCTGATGGCAACGCCCTTCTGACAAGCCCTCACTAGCTCCTGCTCTCAACCACCCCATAGCCATTTCAGCCAACTGGCTTCATTTTCTCCTCCAAATGTACCCTCTCGTCTGCTGCTTGTAAGACTACCTAACACCCAGTGTATTTCAGCTTCCACCAGTCCATTTTGTATTTACATAAACAAGACAATGACATGCAGACATAAAGTTTTGTGCATTTTCTCAGATTTTACCTAAAAATTTTTGTAGGTCTGGATCCAGGATACTGACTATAGCAACTGGAAGTGCAAACCAAGTATAACATTTTTTCCAATAGAAGTCAGCAAGATTCTTGCCATTGACTTGGCCAGAGTGAGCTTTTATCCCAACTCTGGGGCCAGTGCAACATGGAAACTCAGAGTTTCCCCACGAAGTAACTCAAACTAAACCTGTATGTAATACATCTATCTAATCTGAGATCTACTAAAACATGCTTTGGTGATTACCATGAATTTTCTAATAACAATTAGAAAATTTCAAGGTTTTTCAGTGAAGAAAACTCATCCCTCATACACTACTCCATTACTCCAGGGATGAATGTGCTGCAAATCTGTTTCCATCAAAGATGAAAAGCAACTTCTCAACAATTTTACATTTCAACAGCATCTTCTGCATGCCAGACCACAACACAAGTTCTAAAGATGCTGTTTAATATGCATCTGTATGCAAGAGCTCAGATGACCATATTACAAACTGAGTTCTTAGCTAGCCAGAGATCTTCTATGGACTCACAGTGCTGGGTGTCAAAGAGAGTAGGTGCCAGGCGGATGACATTGTGAACAGCAGACTGAAGAGAAGTGGGAGGTGACAGAATAGGATCCACTATTATGTCTAAATCAGAAACCTTCCAGGTGTCTGGAGATTTTTTCACACACCCACAGTCTGTCTCTACCGGACACACCAAGGCAGATCCAGTTACACAGAAAAAGAAAGAAAAAAAGTGGTGGAAAAATTATAACAATGACAATGGAGAAATTAGAACAGGAACACGCAGATAATGAGAAATAAAAGCATGACAGTTGAAAAAAAAATTCTCAATTTCTTTTCTTCCTGGGACCATATAAGCTTCTCCTTACATAAGTCTATCTTATAGGACTTTACTCAAGTGCATTCAGAGATATAAAGTCAGTCCTAACATAGAATAAATTAAATTACTTTTATAAAATCAAAAAGTTATCATTCAGAGATCTTGTAACCTCCTGAGGTAGGTCTAAAAATGGGTATGTATATCTTCTGAGGTTGGTATTTACAAAATAGTGAATTATTTTTGGTTGGTGAACTTAGAAGTTATAAGCTGTCCTTTCCCAAATGTGGAAGAGAAATCCATGCCTGAAAACAAAACTGTTGCAAATCTGTCACTTCAGCCTGTGATTAAGTCATTCCATATTCTTAAGACTTTTCCATAAAACCACAGCAATGGGGTTTGTACAGCCTTTGAATTAAACTAAAGGTATTGTTAAATGACTAGTATCAATGGAAAAGACCAGGGGTTTTTTAAGTTCTGTTTGGATAGTTTCACTTCCTGACCTTGTTTTTTTGTGGGGGCATTTCTGTCATTCTTTCCTACAGAGAGGTTCAGACTGTCTTCCCTCCATCTCTTCCTCCCCATTTGGAAGCATGCTGCAAGCTTTGCTGGAGTATTCAGTTTTAATTACTGGAACATATGTGAATATTGCAGCAGCTTTGCTCTAGTGGTCATTGCTTATCTCATTTTTAGATCTCTCCTAGAAGACCAAGTAAACTAAGACCTGTGGTCAGACCCATGGGATTGTGTGTTTTTATTTGTATGTAATACAAATAAAGTGCATTTTCCTAGCTAACCATTTCTTAAGAATTCTGATTTTGCCAAGATGTGAGCAGAGAGGTAAGTTTTGCCAGAATGAGAACTTAAGGCACAAGTGTCATGACATGCTTCTTTCAGTCTACAGTGTAAACTAAAAAAAAAAAAAAAATCTATTTTATAATGTAAATTGAATTATTAATTATGGGAGACATAGGACCCAATTTGGGGCATCAAGTTCTGGGGAGTACTCTGGAGGGGTAGCTCCTTCACTAATGAAGGCAGAAACAAGTAAACAGCATCAATGCTAAAGTTATTCCATTTCAGAAGTGCTTCAAGCACCACAATTTCTCTTATCTCAGTTGGAGCAAAAAGCTCCCACAGTTTTATTCTATTTTCCTATTTAGTCTCCTTCTGAGAAGTGGTATTATTTTTACTTGTTCACTAGCTTTGTTTTACTTGACAAAAAAGCAACATACTGTAAATAGTTGTTTATAATATAGTTTGCCACAAAGTTGATTTCATTATTATATTCAAACACACAAACTAATTGAAAAGCTATTCAAGACAGAATATAGAATCTGTGAAGAAATATGTGCCTCTTTTAGCAGTGTACCAGCTAGTAAAATTTCAAAGAAAACACTCAGTCTCCTAAGAAAAACTCATGGAAAGAGGGAAAAATGCCTCGTAACAAATGACTGATGTCCAATTCACAGAACAGTATCAAGACATCTAAAACTTGCCTCTTCCACTACAGAGATTATGCCAACACTGGGTCTCCTATGATTACTCTTTTTCTTTATTACTCCTTTCCAAATCATGTGTATTAATAAACACCATACTTAAGTGCTTACCAGATTTTGATCTTCCATGTGTTGAGCTAGAAGCAATGGTGAGAGACTGTGGTTTAACTGGATCTGCTGGTACAGAGTAAGTGCCAGCACTTGGAACTTGGATGTAAGGTCCTACTGCTGCCACCCTTCCTGAAGCACTCAAGGATGACTGGGGCGATGAAGTTCCATTAATACGATTCAACTAAAAAAATCAAATGGACAAATTGAAATGTGAACTTCCATTTAATCTAGGCACTCATGCACGAACAGGTCTAAATTTAATTATCTAGAACCATGCACTGTAGCTAAGACACCTTAATAATTAAGTTAACATACTCCATGCTTCTACAATTAAAAAAAAAAAAAAAAAAAAAAAGTAGAAAGTACAAATTTTATTCCCTAAAATCAACACCTCAAAAATTAAATTTCTCAGCCAGAGCACATACATTTCTTGCAGAAACCTTTATCTGTGTAGGGTCTCTTTCATTGTGCCTTTCTTAGGCAAATGGACTAAAATGAGTTCTTAAATGATCAACCATGTATGGGGTTTTTTTAAAAGCAATACAACCAGCTAGGAATACATATGGAAATCCAGAGCTGATCTCTCTAGTCCTTGGATAAATGGCCTGCTGTGCAATGGATTTCTTTTCAAAGTTCCAGACTACTATTAAGACTAACTATTAAGACCATTTATATTTTTATCAATTTTCCATATTGGAAACCAATAAAATCCAAACTTTTTATGCTTTCATGCTTTGAATCACAGCCCATAATCACACTTTCCTTCCTAGAAATATAAACTACTATAATTTTTAATATAGTATGATCTGTGCCATAAAGAAAAATAAAAGGAAACACATTCTAAGAGTTTTCTGATATCTATGGAAAACCTTAAAATAGTTTTAAGAAGGCTGCTACTTTTAAATAGGTTCTTTAGATGTAATTGTATTACTCAGCTGGGAAAAAGTGAGATTCTATGTAGTTTTTATAGGCTCTTGATAAACTGAAGTGTGGCCCTTTTAACAGTTTATCTTACAGGAATGTTTTCTTTTTGACGTGCCTCAACTTTTTTCTTGTATAGTCGTTCACGCAGCTCATTGATTCGCTTGTCCATCATAGCCACCTCCATGTTGCGTTTGTTTAAGAGTTCTTTCTGCTGCTGAAGCTTGGAGTTCTGCTCCTGGTTAAGCCTGTTACGAATCTTCCAAAAAAAAAAAAAAAAAAAAAGGCAATTGTTAGGACAGTTACTTCATTCTGTCTGTTGTCAAGTTAGTTTTTAATACAGCGTTAAAAAAACCAAAGCAACTTAGATCGGCAACTTGTTCTGATGTCTCTGACGTTATGCTTCCACACAGCCTATCAGATTAGCATTTGCAACCACGAACAACTCTTAAAAAGGAATAGCAAAAGAATGTCTTAATAAACTAGTGGATACCTATCAAATACATGTAGACTGCATCCCATTTATAGCAAATGGATTGAAGAATTAGGCATAAAGACATTTCAGAACTGAATTCCACCATGAAAAATTAAGTCATAGAAAATGTTTGTTAAAAGTTATGTTTAACCAAGACAGTTTGACTACCGTGAAAACTAAGTAATATAAAACTTGTAACAGAAATGATTTTACTGATTCTGTTTCCAGTTCCACATGAAACTTATGTCTGGATGGGAGGTTAACTGAACTGCTAGTGCAGGGACTGGGCACAGATTTTCCTCTCTACATGGGGATTAAACTGAAACCTTCACAGCAGGTTTCCAGTAGATTAGGGGATGGATTACCTTTATGGTTTAAATCAACCATGACAGTCTTTATAATTATTTCTCTTGAGTTCCCATTAGCATTTTTTCATACCTTCAATAACTCTGACATTATTGTCTCTTTGTTCCAATTTTCATGGTAATGTTACAGGCAAAAAAAACCTGAAGCAAATTTAAAGTCTTGATAAACATGTATGGGATCAGTGTGAAGCACAACAGAGAAATCTTAATCTACTGAGCATCTTTGCACTTAGAAATACTCAAAAGGCAGGTATGCCTTGTATAAATGGGGAAAGGGGAAAAAGAACAAAAAAGAACTCTTACTCCTAATTCATGAAAACATGTGATGGATTAATTTGTATGTTGTATTTGCTCATGTAAAGAAATGAGTGAGACTAATTTTGAAATTTAAATTAATTTTGAAATATTAAATATATATTACAGCTGTTGCCTTGATCACAATAAAGTACATGAGTAAATTAAAAAAAAACCCTCAAATCCTGACACATTGGCACACAATTAAGTATTCCATAACCTTGAAACATAAAAACTGGGCAAAATTTCAATATAAATGGAATATTTGATTACTCATGTGAGAACTACACTTTAGATGTAACAATCTTTTTGGAAGAAGATTTATGACAGTGATACAGGGAATACTGTGTGAATATACTGCAGCTATAGTGCTACTATACAGTGCCGTGAATACAGTGCAGCTAATATTTTTGATGACTCTGTTAAAATGTCTTATTTAATTCCTATGTATTTCGTTTATTTACACCAGACATTATAGCTATGTTTTCACAATATATTTTAAATACACTTTTCTTCACTGTCCAGTGATGTCTCCAAGTTAAGATGACGTCCAAGTGAGCTTGCTACACCCAGTTCTTTGCAAAACAGAAAAGTACCAAAGTGAATTAATTTAAAAATTTTTTTGAGAGATTAAAACAAATACTAGATTATGTCAACATTCAGTATTTCAGTATTAGAGGCTGAGAAATGCCCTTCAGAACACTTGCACACTTTGTATCATTATGTGTATGAGCACGAACAACAGTTTTTAAAGCTAATGAAATTCTGTTTTAAAGAGGGTTATATGCTAACTGCAACCTCACACATTAACAGTATTCCAATACACCAGTTTTATAAGACGTCACAGAACCAAATGGCCACCCATATGAGCAGTAATACAACTTTTTAAAATCTACAGCTATCATCCAAATAGCATCTCTCCATTACTTACCTGTAGCTCTTGATACAACTTTTTTAATTCTACTGCTGCAGGTCCTGTCATTTGTCCATTGTAAGATTGAAACCCATTCAGTTTCCCTTTCCTTAAATCCTCCAGTTGCTGGGTAAGTTGATCCACTTTTAACACTGCAGCCTGTAGCTCCTGCTGCTTTTCTTGGAACATGGCACTTATATGCTCAATTTCAGTTGCTAAAATTAACAAGATAAAAATAACAAAAACCAATTAAGTAAAGCAGAAGTTGTTAATTTTTTAATTCTACAGGTATTGATGAATACAACACACTAGTTTTAAATCTAGTACATGCATGCACATATAAAATATTTATGTGCTGGGAATCTGCCAACAGTAGTAATATTTCCTAATAGTTAGAGAATACACTTATTCTGACTTTATGCCTGACTATATAAAACAAACAAAAAGTTGCATCAAATACAAATTTCATAGAAACACAGCACCCTCTGTATGACAAAAAACATTCCATCTGAAATCTTGCTTCAATACTATATTGACTAGCAATATAGCATTGCTAGTCATGCAGTGAATACTAAATTTAATTAAATAAATTACTTAGAATTTCCACATACACAGATTGCCATTCATGATCTTGCTGTAGTCTACTTGTCCTCTCATGGCACGAATTTTTTTCAGCTTTGTCTCCTGGGTTTCAACACGTTCTTTAAGTTTTTGAAGCTTTTCACTCTCAGAAACAGACTGCTGCTGACGACGTTCTTGCTGCTTCAGGTAACGCAAACGTTGTTCCTGACAAAATGAGGTTTTAGACAAGAGGTACCTGTTACCCATTTATTTAAAAAAAAAAGGTTAACTTTGAAAAACCCATCACTATGATCAATGTTTGTTTTTTTTTTTCCAGAAAAAGTTTTATCTAGTTAAAATATTTATCAGTCCTCCTAGAAAAACTCTTTAACAAACCTGTTTTAGAGCAGAGATTCAAGATTTTTTTAGACCAAACATCAAATCTACATATAGGTGCAAATACGACCCTAGACTGACCGCTCACTCAAACACATCTGTGAAGCCTCCTCTGGCATTTGTTTTCTGATGCTGTTAACACTTCTCCTGCTGTTGCAAAAAGAACTTCCAATGCTGTTATCCAGCTTCCCAAAGAAGACAAAATACGTCCAACAGACCATTTTAAATAAGCTGACCTACTGCAAGATAATGTTCCTGTTCTAAACAACAGTCCTTCTGATGGGCACACAAGGAAAATGTTTCTTTTTCTGCATTATTTCCATCAAGAAAGAACAACAGAATGCTAGGTACTCCAAGCATCCAATGCATACTGTATATTATAACACCTACAGCAATGTCAAAAACATTAAACCTACTCCCCACTCTGAAAACGTACTTAGATTTTTAAATCTCAGAGGCTTTGGAAATGTAATACATGAATATATATGAAGTGGGCATATTCTCATCTCACACCACTATTACTATACTGGAGTGAATGAGCTACTAAAGATGAGCATAGAGTCAAGCCTGGTCTATCACAGATCATGAAGTGGGCCTCACAAAAGAGACAAATAAAACCTAGCAATGGTTTTATAAAGACACATGACTTGGCTTGACACAGGTTGTTACAGTATCATTTACAGTGAAATGCTGTATAATGCATAGGTTAATCTTAACTTGGTAAAACGATGGATTTCTCGAGCTCTTTCTTGAGCGTATTTAGAATGAATTAGTGTGGTTTTCTGTATCCATTAAACTTACTCTTGCATATGTTGAAGAAATTTGTATTTATTATGATCTGTATATAATTATTACCTTAGCAACCAACATTTGCTGTTGATTTTCAATCTGCTGCTGTTGTCGGGCAGCCATATCTTGAAGTTCAGAAAGAGTGAGCTCAACACGTGGATTCCCAACCTGTAGAACACAAAATGTTACAATAATGTGTTGACATACATTGTGTTCTGACAATAGAAGCTAAATCCCCACTCCTCAGAGGAAGGCTAAAGCCTCCTCCCCAGCCCTCAGAGGAAGAATAATGACGGACACCTCTGAAAGAGTTAGGAACCTCAGAGCAGAAAGAAAGGACAGAGATCACGCACATACGAGGGACAGAAAAAGCAGAAAGTGGAAACAGAAAAACACTACAGGGACAAAAGAAAAAAGAGAAAAAAGCCCTTATATTAAATTTAACACTGCTCTGATAGGATGTTTTGTAGAATTGGTACACAGTACTGGTATGGCATGTGATAACACACATGCAAGCAGGTATTTTAGGTGGTAATTGGAATCTGGAGCTTCTTTCCTTTCTTAACGTTTTCAGTCTAACTGCCTTGGCAGCTTGAACTGGTGGTTAGCATTATTCACTAGTGCAGGACAAGACCACATGAGAACCCTTAGCTAAAGGCTGTCACTAAGTTCACATCCAAAGTCGGTGAAATTTCCTGGCAGATTGGAGCATTTAAGATAAGAATCTGTGAAAAACAGTCTGTACAAAGTGAAGCAAAGTAAGTTGACCCCCTTTGGATAAGTAAGTGGCTATTACTAAGCAAACTTTGAAAAGACAAGATATTAGTGGGGCTTTATCACTCCTTTTCCATTTCAAAACTAACAATTTACAAAATTGGGGTAGAGAGGCAATTACTGAAAATTATTTAAAATTTATATAATGCTGTGACAATGTGTGAGAACAAATATTATGTGTTTTTAAAGATGAATGCCTTGTTTCAGTATATTCATAGTTTTATCAACAAATATAATTTCAATCTATACATTACTTCAATTCAACCACATTTTTTACTATGCAATCACAAGAAAGAGTGCAGTGTTACAAGACAAATTCCAGAAGCTGACACTTGCCAAATATCTGCTTTGCTACTCAGAAAACCAAACCCCACAACCTTAGAACTGCATGGTTTAATCACAACTTTAGAATTTGCACAGAAAGAAAACAACAGCCTTTGAAAAATTATGCTGGAAAGCTGAAAAGTTCAGAAGAGACCAATATCTGTTTCGAAGTATTTACACTCAATTCAGTCAATTTATCAGATCAGTGTAAAAGCTGGACTACTGCATTGAAATAATTCAATAAACAATGTAGTATTTTCACCAAACTACATGACTAAACTATTAGTAAACCAAATTAAAATTACATTACTTCCTATCCCCGATATAGTCAATACTGCTGAAAAAGAAAAGAGAATTAGATGGTTTAGATATATTGATAAACAAAACTCTGTTTCAAATGAATGTTTACAAAATAGAATGAGGTACATTTTACAGACATACAAAGAAAGGAAATTAAAAAAGAAAGAAAAAAGAAAACCCCCAAGCACCTCCCCACCTCAATCAATCAAGAATCAGACTGTGGATCTGATCAGACCTGATCCTAGAGGAAAGCTGATTTAGGTTCTCTGCTTTTCTGGACCCACTCTACTGACTTCCAATGCAGTCCTGTAGTGATCTGATTTGACATGTCCCCTCTAATATCTGTACCTCACTTTAAGAAAAGTAAAGTTCTCCTCCAACGTCTTCTTGATACCAAAGTATCTCAGCCACTTTGAATGGCTTGTTTCACATTGCTACATCAAATTCCTACTTAAGTATTTATCAGTTCTCCAACCAATGCAAAACACAGAACTGTTTCTTTAAGCTTCAGTCAGGAAATGAAAATAATATTTGTTTTAAAGTAACTGGTTGGTTTTTTTTCCTACCTGAACTCCAATTAATATTTCATGTTT
This sequence comes from Buteo buteo, assembly GCF_964188355.1. Lineage (NCBI taxonomy): Eukaryota > Metazoa > Chordata > Aves > Accipitriformes > Accipitridae > Buteo > Buteo buteo. The sequence goes on along the minus strand of NC_134176.1, from coordinate 11,769,354 downwards.
CTGCATACAATTATTCAGGTAAGATATGAACCTCAAGGTTAGTCACTAAAACGAGCCAGATTTGGAACACTAACTTTTAAAGCTGCTGCATCTTAGACACATGACATAGACATGCCGGGCTAAAATTTTTAGAGAAAGTTATTGTCCCTCTTTGAACATTTCCTACTGAACAAATTATGGAGCAAAATTATAATTCCTACTGGATACTACAACTGAAAATCCTCTTACTAGTCAACAATAATATTTATAGTAAAGAAGTAATTAAAAAAAACCCCTATGTATTTATTTACAGTTATAGCTATATAAAACAGTGGCACTAGAACAAAAGGTAAAATCCACCTGAAACACTAATTTTCTATTTCAACACTTTGTTAGTGAACACAGTGATAAAAAAAAAAAAAAGAAGATTGAATTTATTAGTGTGTACTTTTTTTTTATTAGCATGACTTGTGACAGACAAGAACCCTTCACAATATTCTTTAAGGCCAAATAACTTGTCCACGCTTCTGGTCACCAGCTAATAAATCAAAGAAAGAGATTATAATATTAATTACAGACTGAAAGGCACTAATTGGCTAAGAAAGTAAGGAAGCTTTTCCAAGTGTCATCCACAAACCAGAATGTGCTCACTTGAGACAAGAAAGTAACACAGAAAAACCAGATGCTGTTCCCAGAACACATTCAGGCTCTGCTGACTTCCTCTGACATGATCTTCTGCCAGAAAAACCTAAACCTCTACATCTGCTTCTGCTGAACTCTGTAGGTAATTCTTAAAAGGGGCTCAGAATGGCTTGAAGGCTTCCCTCTGGATGACTGATTTTAAAAAGTAAAAAAGGTGGGGAGGTAAATTGATAGTATTTTCTCAATACACATATGCTCTGTTTCAAAAATATAAAACTTGCATCAGACTACACAGTCTTCCCACGGCTTCCCTCCTTTCTGCTTTGATCATCAGTTTAAGTTAACAACATTGATAGCTCATTCTATTTCCAGTTGTAATTTTTAGTATAACACTGTCCGAGAGAGAGAGAGAGAGAGAGAGAGAGAGAGAGATGTTTTATTCTGCCAAGAAATCTTGTTAAAAATATATCCAGACTCAAAAAGGGGTATCTGTATAGGCGTTGTGCATATTTCAAGGTAAAAAAAGCCATTTCACCAGGTGAAAATTACAGAAAGTATATCTTATAATGCCTGAATAAAAAAGAAACACGTTATTTTGTATTATGTAAAATACAGAAGATTAATTGTAAGATAAATGCAAATATTAGCTCCTCCTTGAAGAAGCTATTAACTATTGTAAAATGTTCCATTTAGAAAGTGTAATGTCTAAAAACCTTTTATACAAGGCAAAGCACAGGAACATGGGAAACAGTGATAATTAACCATTTAAATATAAATGCTCTATGAGAAATCATTTAACATTTACCTCACTGAATACCATAAGTGTCCCTTTCACTTAAAATAACTACATTATACTTAGGAAAGAAAAGAAGAGGCAGCTGAGGAAAAAGTTTTAAACCTGTAACTTCACTCGCAGTTTGTTCTTTTTCATCCACATGGCAAAAGCAATAAACAGGCGAAGCAGAATTCCTCTTCAACATCAAATCAGTTATTTTCGGATAGACTGTTGCTGATTTCAGGTCTCCAAAACAGGATAGCATCATTTTTGAAACAGCATGAAAATCACTGAATCTTTCTCTTGCTGAGATCTAGTTGAATCAATTAGTTTAGAGCATTTCATAGTAGTTGAGCCTGCTTGTAATAATCTGTATGCAAACACCACCACTGAAAAAATTCAATCTCTGTCCTTCTTCAGAACCCCAGGTTATGAGAGGCAAAGAGAGTGCTACGTTTTCTCAGTTCTTTAATGAGGTGGTTGGTTTCTTGGATTCTTAAGTTTGTGCTGTTCATACTAGTTATTAACAATTTCATCCATGAAGTCACTCCTCTCATAACAAACATGAGCCTATCATATTTAAGGTCCAAACCTCCTCCTTTCTCCTGCAGCAAGAGAAACCTACCTCCTACAGAACTGCCTTCTGAAGGAGGTACTAAAAAGCCACTACAAATATCTACTCCTCCAGATTCCAAAGATTCATTTGCTACATGGTGATACATCAAAGCAGACAGTTTTGCTGAATTGTAAATTTCTTTTCATTGATTCACAGAAGCATTTACACATACAGGTGAACTCCTAAATAAAATGCTGCAGAGCAAACACTGCACTATTAAGCACTAAGGAAGTATTATCTATGTCACGAGATAAGAATACTTTACATCTATATTCCCTGATTTCCTAATATTGACAAGAACCTTTAAAAACTGTATTTCTTTTGTTTAGCATGCACTTTAAAAGGTCATGATGAAAGACCGAATTTATAATGAACTGGAGTTTCAGCTTCTGACATTACCCTCCTACTACAGCCTAATATTTTACCATTTGATGATTAATATTTTTGAGACAGGCGAGATGAATGGTACAGTAGTAATTAAATAGTTTGGGAACCAGTTTACAAGCAGCTTCAAACCAAGTCATACTTCAGGCATTTAATTAAGAGGAACCTCCTTTAATATTTAATTCTACACATTAATCTTGTTACTCTGAAAATTCATTTTCTTGTTCTTCCTTCCTTTCTTTCTGCCCTCACACTAGGCTGTTCTGTCTATCATCACATACTCCTCAGTCTACACGCTTCTGAGCTATTATGAAATGGCTTACTCATTGGCAACCCACAATAGTAAATGAAAAATTGCAACTGAACTCAAAATATTTCTTTGACAAGCAGAGTGTACTGTAGTCGAGACATGTAAGCAATAAGGACAGATTCCAGGGGTTTTTGCCTTTACTCCCGTGAGAAAACCATATTTAAGAGGAATCTAATTATGTCAATCTTAAAATAAAATACTCATGAGACTGACCTTCTGAAATAGATTATTTTTTAAAAGATAGCAATCAGGATGTGGCTTGATTTTATGCATTTCTTTGCCTCCATGTCTAAGCCATGAAGATACTTATTTTGGATCATTTTCTGAGTTTGCACTAGTGAGAACAGAAAGTTACTTTGAAAATAACAACGAAACATATACAAACTCACATCTGAGATTGTTATGATGTCAGAAATAAGAGATTATAGGAAAACAACAAATACTCAAAAGCTTTACAGGCCACCACAATGACTGGCAATCTCATGTTTAGGTTCAGCAACACCTAGCCACTCAAATAGCCAGTGTAAAGCATAATGTAACCAATTAATTGAAAAAGAAAACCAGAGCAGTACCATCGTTTCCTGCATGGTATCTCTTCAGATCTTTTTCTAGGTTTGCAAAAGCCACCATGTCATTAACTTTCCTTATCGATTCCTTCCCTCTTTTTAAGATAAGTGTTCACACCCATCTCCCACACAGTTCTTCTTCAGTTCCCTTCCCAATGCCCTGCACTAGAAAGTGTAGGTTGAAGTACCTCCAGTCGCCTGAAACTGGCCAAGCTCCACGTTCTATGCGTATTCTTGTACAATGAATCAGGTACAAAGAAGTCTCTCTTACTTGTTTTCTAGTTTTCTTCCTAGCATTCACCTCCATCACCTCTATCCCCACCCCCTCATTTACTACTTGTCTTTTTAGTACTTTGGTCCACCGTTCTTTCTTGTCACAGTCAGAGATGATTCTGAGGTTAAACCACCAATTGCCAAATTCCAACATAACCTAGGTAAAATGTAATCAACCACCGTGCAGGGAGGCGAGAAAGTCTTGTGTCTTAGCTTCTGCACTGGAGCCCAGAATGGGTGGTTCTGACTCTGGCCATCAAAAGGGTACCCAGAAAGTTTTTCTGCTTGCATCCTACTACTTTCAACCACCTATTAATTTACTGACAAGCCAACACAGAGCAGCTACTAAATATAATGCAGCATATATCCCACCCACAACCCAGCTACACTGTTTATTCTTTACATAGGCTGCCACTCTAAAATTGTAGTACACATAAGGAACATTTTGGCCACATGGCCTTTTCAGGAAAAAAAAAAAAAACAAAGCAAAAGCTATCCTTCTCTGAAGTTCTCCATACCCTGCTATCCAATAACATTTTTGATGGTAAAGGTAACCATATCCTCAGCCATAATAAATTAGAAAGAAAGCAGTCTTTGTGAAGGTTGGAAAAACACTAGCATATCAAAGGCAAGAGATAGGGGGGCAGGGGGACACCCCTCACCCCCCCAAAACAAAACCCCAACCCTCCCCAAATCCAGAGATTGAGGACAAGATCAGTGCTGAATTAGAGGCAGAAACTGCAATAGAGAGAGAGAGAAATCCATGAAGCAACTGGCTCATGACTTAAAGAATTTACTCTTCCATGTGGGATTCATTAATGAGGCACATGTCAAAAAGAAAACATCTTCACCAGCCTAATAGAGGAGGCCAGTAAAGGCCAGAAAGGTACTGCAAGTTGCTCCTGAGAAGGCTTAAAATGCCCACCTAGAAATGCAAAGTAACTACTCTGGTTTTACTACAGATGCTGAAAGACTCAGTCTTCCATAATCTATAGCAGTTCCTTCCTAGGGCAAATGAGGTAACACAAAATTTACCTCCAGATTAGAAATTTACCTTAGTAGAGCTGTCAAATCCCAGAAATCTATATAGCTACATGACAAACACAGAACTGACAGGTCTGGGACTAGGTATACAAGTATGTGGACAAAGGAAGTGAAGTGTATTACATAAATGAGCATTTTCCCAGAACAAAGCAGACTGCCAACCGTAAAATGACCGGAGGTTAGCTCGGAGCGCTCGCCAGCCAGTGAATTCCCAGCTGGGATCAGGGCTCTGACAATTCTCAGCCTCCCCAAATCAGGGAGCTCTCACCTCCATGGGCCATCCCCACATCTTCCTCTGTGCTGCCTTTCCAGCAGAGGGAAGAGCTACCACTCCGGCTGCACAACTACCAAATTGCCAGAGCAGGAAGGAAAAGAACAGTTTGCTTTGCCTGCTGATCCTAGCAAAAGATTTCCTAATTCTACCATGCTAACGTGGACAGGAGCAGCAGAAGCCCATCAGTCACGTGTAACTTTTCTGCTTTAAGCCTCATTCAAAGTAACATAGTTTAGGGGATGCTTTAATTAGCCCAGCTGGCAACTAAGCTTTAAATGTTGCTGGAAAGAATAGCCAGCACACACTTTGGGTACCTGTCCTCAGCACAACAGTAGTGATGGGGAAAACAAATGGAAGATACAGGAGTTTATTATACCAGTTCTGTATCAAATAGGTCTTATATGAAATGTGTATGTCCTCCTTGTGCTATCTGGGGACTACGACAGGAGAACACAAGATGGAGTATCCGCTGAAGATTATTGATTCTGACCTCCTTACATTTCTGAAACACACTGACCCTATGTACCATCAAATTTAAGAATTCTAATAGATTTTTAACACATTTTCCATAAAACCTAATCTTAGTGCCAGGCACAATGAAGACAACTTGGAAATCTTATGTGAAAACTCATACATAACACTATGACATTATTTCCAGTTTAATGGCTTTATCCACAGCTCTGCCTTGCATTTTTTTTTAATTGGGTCAGAAATATGCCGATAGCAGAAATCCATTTTAAAGAATCCAATGACAATAGCACGTGCCTTTTTTAGATTAATGGACATGAACAAGCTAATTAAACCCAGAAAAGGCAACCACAATTTTGGGAATTAAAGGAAAATATACCTAGCATGTGCTATCTCCTGATAATCAAATAATCTTGAAATTAACATTACAAAAGGAACCCGGTAACTTTACTTAGAAATTTATAATAAAAATGTTATTTTATTTATGCAAATACCTACATTAACAGTTTCTTAGAATAAACATGCTTCAAGTGTATCACGATTTGCTGAAAAAACTCACATTATCTATATTTGATAAAATGTTAGTATCTCCCATAAACTACACTACCTTGTTAGCAATTCCTCCAACTTGCTGATGCCAGTAAGTCACTTTATATAATAAAACGTTTAAAGTCTATTCAGCATAAGACACAGACTCCAGATTTCCTGTTTTCCCATATTGCTTTCTTAGAAATCTCACAAGTGAGGCTGTCCTCTATTTTGCACAGAACAGCTAAGAAAAGGCAGAATTTAACAAAAATCAAAACAATGTTAAAATAGGTTTTCAAAATTAGAAATGGATTTAAGCCTATATTGAACATCTGCTACATATAAAATAAACTGCTTATAAATAATTTCCACAATATAGGAAATTAGTATCTGGAACTCGTTTATTTAAAATACTACTTTCTTCCTTGTCCTTGCAGACACTTTTAAACAGCCACAGATATCTTAAGCATGTTCATCTTTAGTGTCAGCTAAAATACCTAGTAGCTGATTTGAATCAATGTATCAACCTCATACTCCTAACAAAAGTAAATTATCTTAAAAGAAATTATACATTCTTATAGAAATAACAGATCAGTTGTGCACAAAACAACTTCGGACCTGTTTACAATACCAACCCTTTCACTCCGAGTAATTTTGAGTAACAGATGTGTTACAATACATGTTGAAAACACACTGTCCAAGTGCCTTTAAAAATTGTCTTGGCACTTATTTTTCTGGGTCTTTTAGAAAAGCAACATCTTATTCTGATAGGCTAGCTAAGTATGGTTAAGATGCACTTATCGTTAGTATGAATAACATGTTTAGCATCAAATGTGCATTTATTCTTCCCTTAAGTAATTGTTTCAACGTGAAGGTTTTCTGCGGTGATGTAACACTGGTTTTATGAGAACAGTATAATAAAACATTTCCAAAACACAAATATACTGAAAATAAGTATACTGTAATTGAAAGGTATGTTGTGAAACTTAGTGTACAACTTGCACTTCCCATAAAACTTAAGTTGTTAAAAGCAAAAGTTGACCATGACATTTTGAAGTAACAAGCTTTTGATAAGGTCTTAAAAATGATAGCAAATACATCAAACAAAATCTGATTAACTAAGAATTTCAATTCAGAGATAAGGCATTACAAAACCCAAACTGCTCTGCATTCTGGTCATATGTTAATGAAATGCACAATCATTTAAATTAAAGTGCAAAACCTACACAGTATTTAAATAACATATCCACTAAAGTGTAAAACTAACTAATTTTGAAAAGTAATTAATTACCCGTTTGCTATTTTCCCATGTAATTGTAAGAGAACACAACTTTATTTTGCAGCACTGCCCATCAACTGTAAACATTTGCATCGCTTCAACATGCTTCAACTCCATGTTTCTGTTATTTTCTATCTACATTAATTGTTTAACTGTTTGCTGTGAACAAGCCAAATCAACAACTGTACACATCTTACGAGTTCCTGCATGGTTTTTTGGCTCAGTGCAATCAATAGGAGGTAGGATATTTTTTTAATCTTATTCCATATGAAATAAAGGTTTCCCCAAATTTTTTATCAATATGAAAAGCTGTCTCTCTGCATTCATCAACAACCAGCTAACGGAAAAGGCTAGTGGATTTTGCCAGCAGTAAAAGACCTAATCACGGCAAGATCAAGCCGGCTGTCAACTACAATCAGCTTGATTCATTGCACTTTTCATGTTCAATGGAAAATGTTGAGCAATACACGTTTCTTTCAGTTATCAGGTTAAACTGAAAATATAAGAATACAGACAATTTAGCTTTAAAGCCACATTTGTTCCATTTGTATTTTTGTAGTATTACCAACTCAGTGCAAAAACTGAATACCAAAAAGATCATGCAAATCATTACTTTTTGTACTTAATTTTACTGTTTAAAGTGACAGGAAACCATACCACCTGAAATGTAACAGTTTCTTTATTAACAGAGACTGCCTAAGATAAAAGGCAAACAGTAGTCAGAGTAGATACCACAGTCTTATGCAAATAACCTTTCCAGTGTTTGCTATATGCTTTTCCCTACACACTTCATCTTTTTCTTAAATATTGCACACACCAAGATGAATGCGTGAGCCAGTGAGAAAGCTAAAGCTAAAGCATGTGCGTAATAGACATAAATCATAAATCAAGAAGCTGCAAGTCAGAGAAGACTCCAGCAAGCCAACACCTAGACCTAAGGATTTTAAAATATTAAACATTGAAGAAAATATTAAACCCCATGAACAATTTATGTATCTAAAAATTATAATATTATGGAAGATAAAAACATAAAAAGCTGTAAGTTACCTTGTCAGACTCACGAATGGCATGCAAGTTCACGCTCTCTTCGTTCTTTCAAGAAAGTAATTCAAGCATGATTCAGTGCACTTACACAAGAGATCCAGCCAAATGGGTCTCCATAAGGACACTGAAGAACTGTATGTCCAAGCACAATACAGTGAATATTCCAGCTGCATAAAGAACAGGCTTATTTTTAGAAAGCAAGGAAAGGTATGAGCTGTAGAGTAAGATCATCCAGTAGGAATAAGAGAAGAAAAACAAGTTCAACTCCCTTGCTCCTAAATTAGCCAGAGGGACTTTCATTTTCTCCGCTTTGATCTGAGGAAGACTGCAGGGGAAACAAACCTAACAACAATTGGATCTGGAGGCAGCTGCAGAGACAATAGAGAAATGGAAAGGTTCACTTGCCTGGGAAAAACATGTGGCTGGGAAATAGGTATGCTATGTGTCCAAAGCCTAGATGGACAGGAAACTAAATGAACAAGTCAGTGAACATGGAAAGGTGTGTCAGAGAAAGGAGGCCACAGCAGCACTGTGCAAGAAAAACCACAGGGACTGTGGAAAAGATGAGAGGAAATACTAATCTGCAGATGACACAGCTACATAAAAGAGAGAACTCTAAAGGTGGCCTGAAAAGGAATAGTTGGCCTTTTAAGTACCAGAAGAGTCTCCTGCTCAGACCTGAAAGCTGCTCAGAGAGGCAGAGGGACAGTCTAAACTCCAAAGCTTTGACAATCAAGCTCTTAGAGCTCTGCACTGACACAGTGAATTTCATAATCTGTCTCCTGTGAGGAACTACAGAAGTAAAGGACAACTCCCATCTTCCTTACAAAAAAGTAATATTAAAATATTTGGTTTAACTAAAACCGATACTAATGTGACTGCAAAAGGATAACTGTGACAAAAGCCATTGAAGTTTACAGTGCCTGTGTAAGGATTGTGAAAGCAGAGCAATACTTCATGAAAAATAACAAATGAACTTTTAAAGTAATGTTTACTTTATGAGCTAATGTGTATAATGTTATGCGTCAGCTGAAGCACTCATTTATTCTAAACTATTCCACCTTTATATAAGGGCCAAGCAACTCAGGATCTCTATGTGCAATGACAACTGGGGGCAATTCTCCACATGCCTCATTTACTTAGAAATCTAGGCAACAGAGTGAATTGTATTGCTCCATGTTCACAATACAAATATATGAAAGTACCATAGTTAGAGGTTAAACAAACGGACAGGACTTCTCATCGTCCCCATCCCATGGACATCTGCAACTAAGTATTGCTGTAAAACTGCAAAGCCATGCCTGAGTAAAATCAGACCTGTAAAAGTGGAAACTAAGGGTGTAGATGAGTAAATGGTGTGGTTTAGGACTTTCCTCCTCATCTTTGTTCCCTGTAACTGGTTGAGCAGAACCACCTTTGATGCCCAGAAGAAGAGCAGAACTACAAAGTCTGTATACTACAAGTGAGTGTGTGTAAGTGTCTGTATACTACAAATCTGTATACCGTGAGTATCTCTCATATACATAGCCCTCTAGATAGATATTTGGTATCTAGAGCAAGAGAGATTAAAAATTACATAAATACATGGAGAAAACACGGAGGAAAACAGTCCTTTCACTATGTTCCAAGCATGTTCCCTGTTCCCAATTAGTCAAACAATCTTTAGACTCCTCAAAACAAATGACGTCAGATATTAAGAGCTAATATTAGTCATAAACTAATACTATCATAATTAAAATTATAACAGGAAAATGATCACTGAATAAGTGTGATGAAACTTATGAAATTATTCTTATAAAATGTAAGCATCTAGTAACTTTGTCCATTATGGATTGAAATATATTTGAGATTGCACAGAACATGTCAAAACACTGTTCATGACATTCCAAATCTAAGAATGATGCGATTCTACCTAAAAAGTTTACAAGAAGCCTCAGAGTGAGGAATGAGGTCAGGACCATTTGAATTCCCTTCAGTTTCACAGAAGTTCTTTCTATGAGATCACATAGTTATTAGTCTTGCAGACACGTTACCCTACATAACTATACTTTACTGAGCTGTGAAGAGACTGGGATTTCTAGTCCAGCAAGAATTCAAAAGCTATTTGTATGCATTAAAATTAGCTTTAGACTGTAATTTTTTTTAACTTCCTAATTTAATTTTTTTTCCCTTAAGTCCTTTAGTTGGATTATTTTTCTATTTTTTGAAGAGCAAGATACTGTCAGCTGTCTGGAAAATGCTTCAGACAAACTTAACGAAGAACGCTATCAGTCTGAGGAGAATCGAAACTCTATTAAGCTGACCCAGGGGTTTAACTAGAAATCTGACGGTGCAGAAGGCTGCTATAGGGACAGCAAGGCTCCTCTCTCTGACAGGTAAAAATAATTTTAGGAATGTATGTCTTAGACAAGGGAACACCCTTGACTGTAAAAAAGCAGCAGATACAATCATTTTTGTCTCCTTAACAAAAGCAACAGAGAAGGTTGCAGCAGAAAAATAGGAAAACTTGGATTTGACTTAATTACCAGGTTTTTTACATAGTCCAAGTGCTCCAGGAAGCCTGCAAGCAAATGTCTTCAGAAAAAAACTTCTTCTCCGCACACTGTTAGAATTCCTTGTGCCTAAATTTTTTTATCATCTTTTAATGGAATTATTTCCTTAGACTTTGCTGACCCGTGAAAGAACCTAGATTTCCAAGACTGACATCGCTATTTGTTCATTTTAAACAAGTTTGATTAAAACCTGTCTTATGTGAATGGCAGCCTCTTCCCCATACATTGTTACGTGTTACAAACAGACAGTACTTAATACTTAAAAGCTTATATTAAATTGAATTTGCAGCTCAGGTCTGAAGAACAATTTCTATTCCAGACTAAGCTCTTTATCCTTCAATATTCCAAATTAGAAACTTCAAGCAAGTACATATAATGTGTTTCTCATCTCTTGAGGCTACTACTTCTGTTAAAAATTTAACTTGTTTGCCTTTTTCCTGACAATTACATTTTGTCATATCTTTGCCTGACAGGCTAAGGAAACCTTTAAGTATTTTGCCTGTCCAAGTATACTTGTAAAACCCCCCCATTCAGCCATCTTTGAAACTTCTTTATCATACACCTTTTAGAACACATTTTTAAAAATTGTCATATCAGAACAAATATATGACAAAATGTATAGTAGATATTAAATGCCTTTTTATCTGATCACACTTGTACGGATCAAATAATTAAAACTAATGAAAAACATACAATTCTACTCAAGGATTTTGGCACCACATGTAAATCCATATAAACTCTAAGCCTAGAATTTGACAAGCCATACCACAGAAACTCGAAAGCAGTTTAGCTTTACTATTGTCATGATGGAATGGGATACAGAGACTGACTGCATCAGATGGCTATCTACTCTCCATCAGCAACCATACGCTCTCCTAAGTTAAATCAGTACTATTAAAAACTGCTTTGCGTGTACAGATATGTAGAAGTTTTAACCTACCTGATAATGGAATTTCCCTGAGCAATTCCCCCAGCATGCAAGTATGAGTCTCCTGATGCCAAACCAGTTGGACTACCTGTTGTAAAAGTTTTGCTAAAAGCCTGATCTGAGCCACTTTAACAGAAATAGTGAAGCTCAGTTCTGTTATCTAATCAGCACAGAATTTTAATTCTCAACTCTATCTACTGGTCACAGCTTCAAGACCAAGAAATTTTCCAGGAGTGTGATTCTCCTGTTTGGGATGATGGTGAAGTTTTCTTCCTCTACATGAGTTTCTTTTACACTAAAGCTAACACAAATTTCATAGTGAGAGATAAAATCAGCTTCCACTTTCTATTTCTTGGCAAAGGCTTCAGTCAATATCCATCGAGAAAAAAGCTTATTGATATCAGACTCTCCAAATTGGGGCAGCAATTTTAATATTAGAAACAGTAAAAATAAGTTAAAGATAGAATGGTACACTAGACCACAAACTGACATTTTACTCTTCCCCAAGTAAATTACCAAGTAGAAAAATAATTTAAACCAAGCAACCACAGCAAACGAGTACTGTCTTCATGTACAGACTGTTTTCATTACACTAATCTACTTCTATTTAGTCCAATAGACTTTACTTCCACCATGTTCCTGTACCCCACCCTTTTTTTCCTCCTGAGCTGCATCCTCTTTCTTGTTCTCTCATCTCCAAGAAGTTTCTCAGTTATCTGATTACCTTTTCATCTGGACAACTGTCATCATCCGGTCAGTCCTCTTTCTGGGACTTCCTTTAAGTACACCTCTGATCCACTTTTTCTATTGATGACTGGTAGCTGCACATGACTGGTGGCTCCCCACTCCCTCTCCTGTCTACCACTGACCTCCAGTGGTTACAATTATATTTGCTCTGTCTGTGTTTTCAGACCGCTGCTGCTTGCATGGAATGAAGCTTGGATCATGCTAGGACATCTGGAAGCAAACAAGACCCAGCATTCTATGACCACTGTTTCTTCGCCACTGATCACAGAATCAAATAATAATATAGGTAGAAAGGAGCCTCTGGAAGTCAACCAGTTCAATAACCCCTGCTCAGAGCAGTTCAGACTGCTCAGGACGTTGTTCAGCTAGATCGAAATTCCATGGACTCCCAACAGTCTGTTCCAATGCCCGTTACTCTCACTGAGGAAACATTCTTCCCAATATTTAATTAGAATTTCTCTTGATACAACTTGTGTTCAAATCCAACTGGCTCACACATGCAAAAGAAAGGAAGAGGAGGAAGAGGCAGCTATTCTCAGAGAAGAGAATTCCTCTTCAGACACTGTCCAATCTCCCTGGCAAAGGGAAATGTTTAGTTATGTAAATCTTATCTCTACATATCTATACCTTTGTGTAGTGGCGGAAAGAGATCAGGCCCTGATTATAGCATAATTCCACTTCCAAGGAGGAAAGTTGTAAACAAAAGCAAACCCCAAAAGGTCACCTCAGAAATAAGAGAACTTGCCAATTTACAAAATCTCACATAGTTCTTCCTTTAGACTTTGTTAAGCAGAATGCAAAGCTCTCAGATGAGCACTTACAGATAAGTAGTCTTTTTACAACAATGCATGTTTCACTGTTTGAAGAGACCTAGCCTATTTTTAACATTAAATCTTTATTTGGAAGATAATCTAAGGAAATTTAGGCATTTATATAATGTGATTTTAAGCTAACCATTATTTAAATAATTGTACATATCATTTCAAAGAACAAAAAAATCCTACTACATAAGCAAAATGCCAATTAATAGAATTATCCAAATTGAATTCCAGACAGATTTCCCATCATTTTTCCCAAGACTATTGATATGAACATTAAAGCAAACATTCATCTTAGTTTTCTATGCACGTCACACTTTCAGCTCCATCCAGATATTAAGTAAAAATCAATTATTTCATCATTAGAGCAGTACACATAATAAAAATATACCTGAATGCAGAATATTTGGTAAGATTTGAGCTGTCTTCAATGTTCCATTGGTTTGTATTGATTTTAGGGCTAGTCTAACATTCAGCATGCCAGTAACAATGAATAAGCCTAATGCATTATGTAAGCGTAAGCTGATTAAATCCTTGATCCTGAAGTCACCTCTTTTTCCCCCTCCCCCTCTGATTTAAAACTTGGCACAACTGAAAAATCTTAGTTTTATACACTTTCAAAACCTAATTTGTACCATTTTTGGCATAAAACCCACCACAATTTACATTAATACAACCCTTTCAGGTTTTAGTCTTTCTTGTGTTTTAATAATTTCCTAAACCTGGTAAAAGTCCATTTTAAAGGGATCCGTTCCCTAATAAATTTTAATTTTGTCGCCAAACTTTTGCATATTTTTAAAAATATATACTGAATGGCACAAAGGTAGCAGTGTTATTCAAGTTACCAGGTCTGAGCTTTACCCATAAAAATGAACAGCAAATTGAACTAAATACAAAGCCATGCTATCATAAACATTAGTGGTGCTGAGAAGTGAGATTGTAAGGCATACTGCACATGCCAGTCCTAATTTCCAAAGATATTATGTCTAATGAAGTATATGTGTTACAACTTACATGGAGAAATAGATTAGGGGAGGTCATGAAAGGGTTATGTTCCCCTAGCACGTTATAGTGCTATGATCTCACTACATTGTCAATATGACAATAGAAGCAGGATAAACGGATCCATGCAGCAGAGGACATCAGCTACTGTTCTCTACAGAAAAGGAACGTAGAAAGCAATACATGATTAACTATTTTGAATAGGGAAAAAAATTCCTTCCACTAGGCCCACATGCCATACACAAAACAAGCTGCAAACTGACTGAACAACTTTTTTGCTGCGTATTTGTGTGTGTGTGAATTTTAGATGCCAATTATCAGGCAATATACAACCACAGAATTGTTTAATCTGCACAATTATTTTTAACATTTTAGTTCTTTTTTTCCTTAAGACATCTCAGCTTGAAAAACCTGATCTGTTTGCTTTTAAACTTCTTTAAGCATTATTTTACCTTGAGAAAGAGCCCTATGCCTATTTGGAAATCCACAGTGCTTCACAGAGACAATACAACTATGAATTGGTGAGCTCAAATCTTTTTATTGAAATTTTAAAATATTTAAAAATAGTCAACTATAGCTATAGTGCCTCAGTAAAGGCAGCAGAATGGCCCTGAGCAAATGAGAGCAGAATATGCTCTGTAGAGTCTTCATAACTATTGAGGATGAAAAGACAGAGTAGAAAGTGAAGTGAGTTTCAGCTCAGGAGTAGAAGGTTTTTAAGCCATGGTAATTTTGAAAGAGATGTACTACATTTTACTTGTAAAAGAGAGAATGTTCAAGCCAGGATTCACCGAATGTTACCAACGAAGTTACCTATACTATGTATTGTTTATTTTAAATTAGAAACCTAGTAACATTTTAGTAAAAAAATGAAAAGCATAGATATGAACCATAAAGAACAGTATAAAGAGGTGGCCCTGAGGGGTATGCAACCTCTTCTACCAGCATCTGAAAACATCCCAATCCATAGATACATTTTCGTATTTTAACATATGAGGCTATGTCATGAATCAATACCAGTGAGATAAATCAAATAAGAAAAGATGTCTGGACAGGCAATACTATGAAAGAATAATGTAGCTGGATTTTTATTCACACAGGATGAGTAAAACAGAGGAAGACAGATAAGAAAATGCAGTAATTAATAAGACTCTGGGGGCTTCTCATGTCACATAAGTGAATATCTTTCTAGCCAGAAAATTTAGAGTAGTTAATGAAAAAGCCATATTCTCCCATTCACTTTATAACAAAACCAAACAAACAAACAAAACAGAACAAGGTCTACACATTTTCCACCAGTTCCCACCATAACAGATCTTGAAAAATAAGAATTTTAAAAACATCAAATATTTGAGTGGAATTGATCCAGAACCTTTAGGATTTATTACATACCCCATTCTCTGCACGTTTTTCCACAGGTATATTTATGCCATTTCTTTGATTTTGGGCTTGACGTCCACCTAAAAGTAAAGTATCACTCTTAGTGCAAAATTCAGTTTTCAACACAAATGGTTTTCACACTTGAATCTGTTCTTTCCAAGAATTTTTATATAAAGCTTTTACCTGTGAATTTTTATTCTGCCAGTTCCAAGTCTTTCTTATTAGGTTATTCTTTGTAAGCAGTGGAGTCAGCAAAAATAAAGCATTTACTTCAGAGAATTCCTCTGTTAAACGTACAGACATGCAGCTCTACTTTTCTGATTTGTGTTTAGGCAATGATGTCATGAAAGGGAATGTACCGAGCACGACTACCAAAGTTTCATATTTCTGTGTCCACAAGAAGCAGTAGCTTCAATTGAATACACTATAAATTAATATAGTAGAGGAAGGTTTTCTAATGCCTTATAAGCAACTTTAATCTACAAATTGATCCTTAGGTCAATGATTAATTAAAAAGCCTTGCATGCATGGTTCAGAAGCAAGATTTTCCTTCTACATGAAACACTGTGGCTTCAGTCATATCTTAAATTTCTTAACATACTTTAAATTCGTATTGCCCAAAGGATGACTGAGTATTTTACAACGTACCTAATTAATACAAAAATCCCTCACACATTATTGGGCCTGCTACTTCTGGCATTCAAAGCAACCAGGAACCACTTAGAAATATGAAAAGAAACCCCAGCTCAAAGCAATAAGGACTCAGCCAAGACTTGAAATTCAGTTGTTAGAAGTAGTCAGATTAGTTGAATGAGTAAGGATAATCTGAGCATGCAAATATATATCTCACTTCGAGATACCTTTCCTATCCTTCAGACAGTCTGACAGACATTAAGTATATAATGCACAGCCTCAAAAGTCTTCTCATAAGTTAAGTACAGTCTATACTAGGTAGATCAGAAAACTGAAATCCTTCAATTTTTTTATTCCAGTCTTTTAAGAAAACCCCACTTAATAGGGCACTGATTTATATAAACACTTTTCCTATAGAACCAAGCAGACCAGAGATTTTTCAAGGTGTGAATTATCACCACTATTAAATATATCTACATGAAATTCTGAGAAAGTAAAGCCACTGAGACCTCTGCCAATGACGTCTATAAA
The DNA here is from genome assembly GCF_964188355.1 of Buteo buteo. NCBI lineage: Eukaryota > Metazoa > Chordata > Aves > Accipitriformes > Accipitridae > Buteo > Buteo buteo. The sequence continues at coordinate 11,752,581 of NC_134176.1, read as the reverse complement.
ATAGATTTTAGTTTTTAAAGGAGACAAAGTAGTTTACTGGGTCTTTTCTCTGGGGCAAATGAAGGAGAACAGGAGGTCAAAAAGAACAATCCCACCCTCTCAAAATGCAGGGACTTTCTCTCAACAAGAAAAAAAAAATGCATTAAGCCTCTAATACCCACCAACATTTTTGGATGAGTATTAAGCAGAATAGAAGCCAATCTTGCTACAAAAATATTACTCAACAGACTGGTAGAAATTATTCTAGAGAAAGGAATTTGAGAACATGAATAAATCTGCCACTGAGGAAGGTTCAAAATCGTTTTGGTATAAGGAAGTTGTATTATATATATCTACTGAAGTTCACTGAAGGAACTGATAATCAAACTCACTTCAGAAATCTTTTAAATACGTTTAGGTGACAACACTAGGGGATAAGTGTACTTACTTTGTTCATTACTTTCAGCTGGTGATTCCTCATGACGAAGAAAAAATTTTACCTCTTCCCTGCGGGGACCCCATTTCTGTAGGTGGTCATACATCATGTGATCAAAGGGTATGGGACGTTCTAAAAGTACAAGACCAAAAAACTTAACACAACTATTTTAAATTCAGCAAAGTTTTACAGAACTCTCATTAAGAATCAGAATGTCCTTCTTGGTAGCAATTCACTCTATCCAACGTATTCTGTCTTCCACAAAGTCAAAGAAACAGGCACCAAAAGACAATAGTTGCACTGTATTAAAAGCTAGCCTGTTATTGTAACATAGCTCACTGCTCAATCACAGAACATAACCTGTTTGCCAAACCATACAAAAGATACCAGTGTTTAGAAACCCTAATTTAGGAATTCTTCATCACACCCTTTTCCACAATGCTGATCTTTGCACCTTTGCTCCCCATCACCACCAGATGGATATTTTGTTCCGTTATTAAAATGATTCATTCAATTTGAACCTCCATGTTTCCACTCAGATTAAAAGCCTTATCATTACATTGACATTTCATCTCCTAAGAACTTGAGCAGGTGCTCCCACTCCAACACACTATGCCATACATTAACTTCTAGTATATGTGGAATTACTGGCAAATCTTTGAACAAATAAAGGCTGAAGTTCTATGCAGCAGTCAGTCTCTTTGTTTTCCCCCAAAGAAATGTAAAACATTCTCATAGTGTAGTTATTTCTTCCAAATTGATCAAATATACTATTACTAAGAGGCTGCACACTATATATTTAGTATTTCAAAATTAAAATACATTTCAAAACCAAAGTTTTCACTGTTTCCACAATTACACTTGCATTTCTTTTTAAATGTTTTCATTAAGGTAAGAAATTGTCCCGTTTAAGATCTAATACTAAGCACAGTATTACATAGTAAAATTATAATAAAAGAGATTTAATTAGCACCATGTCAAACCAATATTACTGCAGAAAATCAGGCTTGGATGGAAACCAAAAGGTGGAGTTTGCGTTCTTCATTGTTAAAAGCAAAACGCTCTCTGCTCTCAAAACCCAAACCACAGTATCTCCTACCAGGCAGAGCACCGCTAACAATTTGTTATCCATTTCATACTTAGCCCATTTGACATGAGAAGACAAAATGATTCAAAGATATAACAGATATCTTAGGGAAAGCTTGGGAAAACCACATCACAAATACACCTTTTTATAGTGAAATTTTCCTAAATTTATATGCATTATGAACTATATAAATGAATACATGTCTTGATACTCTTGAGATACTTAATTGTAGTATTTAAAGAACAATACATTTTCATCCCTTGATTCACAATGCATTTAATACAATAAAGTGTCTTGTCAAAATCTGTCACGTCTAATAGTTATAGTGATTAACACCATTTAGCCACAGTTAAATCTAGCTGCTTTCAATGGGGAAGGATCATTTAAACTACAAGCTAACTATATTCATCAGCTGACTGGTTACCTATCTTCCTAAACAAAAAAAACCACAACAAAAAAATCACAACACCTGGATTTAAAATATAGATGCTTTGCTTTGCTTTTTCTTGTTCCTCACTCAGGTAGACTCCAGGAAATATTGTCAGTAGTGTTTATGCACACAAGAATAAGGTCAGTGGCTTATTACAACTCAGTTCTTGAAAAGAAATTTTAAAAACATGATTTTCAGGTTTTTCAACTCCTAAAGTAAGGTAAGATTCCAAGTGCTTTGAAGCATAACCACTAAAATTGCAGCATGAGTCTTCTAAAGATCACAGAGTGTAAAAATATTTAAATGGTTTAGTTCAGAGACTTTAGGACACAGAAGGTAAGAATCTTCAGGAATTTTTCCCAAATAAAAAAATTGCTAGGTAAACCTAGCAAGAACTGAAGTTTGATAACAAAGTACCAAGAAACTGGATGTCTGGACAGGGTTGGACTAATTCTGGAATGGTGAGGAGTGGCTGCACTCCTGGTTAGGCTGGTCTCCCATTAAAAGTAAGGCCCTGATCCTAGGAGCTATTCAAAACAAAAAGTTTCATTTACATAATGTACCTTGAACAATCAAGGCTAATATTTTTCAGACATGACCATGGAGAGAAATGGGAAAGACATTTTCTACTACTTTTGCAATTCTTCCACAAAAACAATTCAGCATGTGTTGCCCTAAATTAGACAGAAAACAGGTTAAATAGTAACAGCAACATCATCATCATCACTGAAACAGAGAAATGAAAAATGAAGAAGCACTAATCATTCTGTGCAACTTTACTACATGAAACAGATTCAGAAAATAAAGAGGAAGAAGAAATTAACACTTGACACAAGACATGATGAGAGTTGAAGTCTCCATTCCTTCAGTTTAAATCCTTTCAATCTAGAAAAATTGCAGGAAGAAAGCATTATCTTATACTTGCTCTAAGTTCGGATAGTACAGAGAGATATTTTCTGTAAATACCTGTTCTTTAAGAATCAAAATCAAAACCAAAACAAACAGAAAACCTGCAGTTAAACTTTTCCCAGTTGTTATAGCTTCAGACATATTTGTCAGTAATTGTTTCCACAATACTATTTCCAACTTTAATTTTAATTTTTTAAGTTTAAGTAGAAGAGAATGAAGAAAATGTGAAATAGGAGTATGGGTGTAGACTAATAATAGGGTTTGGATCCCTATACTTTAACAACACATTTATCTAGAGAATGTTTATTTTCATTAATAACTAAGTGGAAAACTATGATATATGCATATAGCTATAATTATTTGCACAAACTGCCTTAGATTTTAAGTTGGGTGAAAATTCTGAAAGACTTTTGAGAACCGAGCTTGACTCCTTTCCTTTTAAGTAAAAGTTTTGGGGATGGGCTACTTTTAAATATTCTGAAATGACTGAAACACCCTGAAAGACCAAAACACAAATATCGCATCAATGCTTTAGAAGAGAATTGCAAAAATGTTTCCGTTGGAACTATATATCCACTATTTAAAACAAAGTAAATTTCAGACTTCAGAATCCATTTTTACCCTTATTACAAGTACCCTGCTGTTTGTAGTAAACACATTTATGCCTGCTATACATGAAACCAGAATACAAAGTAATGGATTATCTCCATAGCGGGGGAGTTCACTGCAAGATCAGGAATGAGTCTTTCCCCCCTCAGGTTTGCAGAAGTACAGCTGTAGTAAACAACTATTTCTTTCACAGTCACTTGCCTCTATGTTACAACTAAATTCAGGAAGACTAATTAATACCAATTGCTGAAGGGCATTCCAGATGTAAATGAAATGAATAATTGAGTACTGGGTGGACTTAAAGGTTGAAATCCATTCCCTCTTGAAACATACTACAAGTTCCTGGCGTCACACCTGTCTTTCGACCTCCTTGCCAACTGCTATTTGCAATAGCTGGGGAATGAGGAAGAATATTCTGTGGGGTTTTTTCTCCTGTCATAGCATGAGAAATCCATGCAAAAAGAGGAAGCTTCAAACTGACAAAGCACAATGTACTGATATATCAGGCATGAATGCTATTGACTTTTTCAACTATTATTCATCTCAAGAAACTGAGAAGGAGGGGGAACAGAGAATGAAGTACAAAATAAAATGTGAATAAACCAAATGCTTATGCCATGCAGCTCTGAGAAGAATCAGTTTCTTAATTCAATACAAACAATACATAAACTATTTTACAGCTCTCAGGAAGGTCCTCAACCACTTCTTTGCCACACAAAAGCAAACAGACAACATTTTTCTAGAAGACAAATGGTCTATCTCTGTCACCCTCTAAAAGTAAAATGAAGTATTTCTCATTTATTTGTACATACACATTCAGGAGAGGAAGATTATTAGAAGAGACATTATTTTGTTAGATCGATAAAGTTTAGGAAATGGACAAGTTTTAAGGCACATAACTATTTTCTGTATCTGATAATAAAACTACAATTTACAAGCCCCATTGCTCTGAATTTGAGTAGACATGTATTGTTCAGTTGGGCTACCTAAAAGAGTCTGTGGCTACCTGTAGAACAGAGGTAAGCACATTCACAAGAGGACAGGTATGGCAGCTCTGTCTTATAGAGAGAGCTGTGATTTGTCACCTGTGCAAGATGGAGAGACTACTAGGAAAACAGACCACTTACAGTGTGTGACAAAACCTACTCTGTTTATTCAACCCATGATTTTCTGTATTAACTTTTGTTTTGAATTTTACTTTCCAAAATGTCTTCTGAAAGAACATTTGTAGACCTCTCTTGAGGATAAGGGCTGAGGGGTCAGAGACAGTGTAATAGAAAAGAAAAAAATACTCTTCCACTGCACAACACGCAGCAGTTTCATTGCAAATTGCTTCACACTTCCTACTCAGAACCATATTTTAAGTTGTTTGTTGTTGTAACTGTTGCATTTAACTGTTTAGACTCTTGTTTTCTACAACACATCTCTGCTCCAGGCAAAATTATTTTTAAAAACTTCAGGGGAAAGAGTTCAATTTGGGTCTCAGGAGCAGCTGAAGGAAAAAATACCGTGTTTATGCCCTGTTAAAAAAAAGTTCACGTTGTTTCACTGAGAAATGTATGCAATCCAGACGTTGGGGCAAGAAGTTGAGGCCACCAACACACAGATGGTATAACAGTATCCTACATTTAAGAACAACAAACAAAATGCTTGTGCTGAAATTCCCATCGGAGAGACTTAAAACCAGTGTGCAGGACATCTTTTTTGCTGACAGTACAGGCTTGTTTGAGAGATCCAGAAACATATGCAAGTGTTTCATTTTGTCTTTCCTTCTCTCTAGTCTTTTCTGTTCCACACTTGCAATGCAATAGATAAATACAGTTATCACCTTGGATATTTAACAAGTGAAGTTAGATTTGTGAAAGCACTTTCATGTGAGTTTTAAAAGAAACCTGGAGCCACAAGCACATTTTGAAAAGTTTGACAGACCCATTCAACAGGTAGAAGCTTTGGGCAGGACTCTGCTCCTAAACTTAAGTGTCTGTATATAGAAGTCTACTTCAGAAAACTGGATTAACTCCAATGCTCAAAATCTAACAGATAACAGCTAGCTGAAATCAGTGACCTCCACGTTCTACTCACAGTATTATCTAATTTCCATTGACTATAATGGGACCAAAGATGCATAATTCACAGGGTAGATAGCCAAAATTTAGTCTTAGTCTCTCCATCATAACTTCCTGGGTAAGTTTTATTTCCCACTTTATAGAAATCTCAAGCTTTAGATATCTAACACTTTGAGAAATAATGTCTTACATCCACAAATAAAGTATTTTTTCAATCTTACAAGTTATTACAGAAATCATGTGCTTGCATGTGCCAGGGTTGCAAGGTGTAAGCGTCTCAGAAAGATGTTGTGGAACACTTCCATTTTCCAGTCACCCTTTGAAGCTAGTTGACAACATTGTCTGCATTTTTTAAGGAGTGCACCCTCAAAGTATTGTGAAAGCAGAAGAACAAATAATAACATATGTTACACTTTTACAGGCAAGTGATTGGAAAATATTAGGAATATTTGAGTGCTGTTAAACACAGTCTGCAGACCTATTTTAGAAATTTATGCAATGCACTTGGCATCATAGACTCTCTGTAATCTAAACTTCTAATATGAAAAATTTTTAACCCTCCTGTAAGTTTTATCCTTAAAGACAGTTTTCTAACTAAGCATGAACCTGAATTTGTATTCCTAGAACTGCAGACATGCTTAACTCTGTTCACTCTTGCCTAAACTCTCCGTCCAGTTAGGAAATGACTCCTTGAGGCACCTTTTCCTTTCACAAAGTCTTAGAACAGTTTAGAAAAGAGAAGGAATAGTTTCCCCGTGAGGAAAATATTCTAGATTGCTAATACTTAAAAGCTCCAAAGGCATCTGAATAATGCCCGTTTTGTCTGTTTGACAAAAAGCCCCTGACCAAAATAAAATCCCTCTATGCAAAATTTAAGAATTCCATATCAAGTTATGACCTCATGAGTCTTTACACAAAACAGATGACCAACAGCTCAAACAGGGGTGACCTTAGTAACTGAGGGCTAAGAACCTGCCTAACTGTTATCCTCACCCATCCAACGATTCTACTCACATCCATTCATTGATATACTATAACTTGAGGGCTTGTACTACATGCAATTGCAAGAATCCATCCAGAAACAGAATCCTTAATAGGGCTGTTCTGACACACACCTGTAAAGAACCGCCCACCCCATTATTCTGTGAAATAACAATTGCAACACAAATAGGATATGGGAACTACTACCTGCCCCAAGGCAGACTGTCAAATCTTTGAGAGGAAATGTTCATGAAGAAGCAGGAGATACTATGTCCAATTCTGGCACAATTCTGTCTGCAGAACATCTGCTATTCGTGATACAGAAAGAAAGAATCTATATCCATTCTTAAATTTCATGTTGTGTTCACATGCCTAATAGTGAGGAAATAGGATTGGAAAGAATGCAGGTGGTGATCTGCACCCATTGACTGTAAGACAAGACCACTGAGATTCCTTATTGTCATTTAAATACCCTCTAGCCTAGACACACTGCATGCCTATTTGAAATAAATGACTTCTAGAAGTGAAAATACCACACACACCCCATTATTTTTTTTCTTTTAAGATGGGGATACTGAATACTTTGTTTATGTAATTTGAAAAACTGAAATACAGAATACTGACATATCTTACACATGCATTTTATCAAATACTCCATGCTGAGGAAGAAAACAAGGAAGGAAAAAAAAAAGTCAAGAATTGGATTACTCTCTACAGATATTGAACTACCATGCTTTCATCAAAGTTTGCTAGAAAAAAGAAAGTACAATTGAAATAATTAATATTGAAAAGTCAGTCTTCTTACCTTTTTTCTAATTGGTACATATATTTAAATCCATTTCCACTGAACATTTTACTTACCGTTTCCACGCCATACTTCAGCCAGATGGCAGCTTCCTTCTCCAGGCTCTTTGCAGAACTCTACTACATCGCGACAGGTTGTTTCTGGTGTAATTGGAACTTCTGTCAGAATCTGTTCATTGTTGCTCAGAAACACAGTTAGTATCATCTGAAAGAAAAAAAGTAACAGAATATGAAAAAAAAAATGACAAGAATAAGATTATGGGTAAGATAATTCCCCTGTAAATGGAAACGTATGCTTATGGTTGGTTACCACAATCCATCAAAGCAGTTTTCAGATTCTTTTAACTTTGCCAAAGCTTTAGTCCTTTGTGTTCAATTTTTTTGACAGTGCATTGATTTGACAATTTTTTTAAAAGCTTCAGTTGAAATGGTTTAATTCTGTCTGAAAATAAAGCTGGGAAGGAAAGAACAAGTTTTCGCTATGTTTGATGCTTGAAATCATACCATTTAAATGTTGCAAATAAATACATACTTTGGCAAAGTAACCTGAAGCTTCACAGGTGGGCAACCCGTTGCATGATGGACATCATTTTTGCAATTTGTCTGAAGATACCATTATATTTGGTTGAATTGTAAGCTTTTGGTTAAATGGTAAGCCTCAGAGTTTAAAAAAAGAAAGGGAGGAAAAAAAGTCACATTTTTCAAGGGATTGCATTTGCTTAGTATAATTGCTAGAGCTAAAACCCTCTGAAAAGTTAGTTCTTTCTGTACTACTTTAGCCCCATCCTCTGAGCTTGCTGTGTTGATCAGACTGTACATGCAACCTTTCCACAGTGGTACTAAGCCTGCTCTCTTCACTCAGAGTTACAACATCAAAAGACTACTTTTCCTCTAGTAACTGCTCCCAGCTATTCCAGTTGGAAAGTAGCCATGAAACAGAAAATAGCTCTTCTTTCCCTCCCCCCCCTTAACGTTCAAGATGACTTGACATCAAGGACAACAGAAAGAAGTGGGATGAAGTCTATAAAGGAAAAAGGCTAGCACTAAGAGCTACTAGTAATCTGTGTTGATGTAAACTGCTGTTCAAATTCCTTGCTCCACCTTAAATAACCATGTGCACAAATACATCTAGCCAGAGGTACCCCCACCCCTCTACCCCCCCACCTGCTAGCAGGTGTAACTTGCTGCAAAGCTAAACATTCAAAAACTGTGCACATTAACTTAACCCATCTCACCCCCTTGGTGCATACATATTATGATATGTATGATCATTAATAATATGTTCACTTGCTATATTCCCCCTATTAAGGGCCTCTGCCTTATGCAGTATTCTCAACGGATTTGTTGGCCCTCATGTAATTTACTGCGAAAGCTGGAAGCATATAGTTAACAGCTGAGGGGCTTGTAAGAAGGAAAAGATAAAAAACATTCTACCAAGAAACAAAGTCCTAATGCAGTGGTGTTAATGTGATTCATTTTTTTCCTGAGTGAGACTGGTTGAGGACCAATAAAGGCTGTACTTAAAGGCAAGTATTCCTATGTTACACTAAATGCTCTGAAAGATACCTAACCCTAAGCTCCTGCTTAAAATTAAATAGATACTTTTAACCATTCTCTCTGCACCTTAATTTCCCATCTGTAGTCACAATACTGTTCTGTAAATTCATGGGGATGGAACAGAAATAAAGTGATGTTTAAAAGACAAAGATAACATAAAAATAGATGTCCCTAAAAAATGTCACAAAATCAGTAATTTTGTCTGCAAAGAAAGTTCTTTCAGGTCTTTCCAGTAAATAAAATGTGGCATCACATATTGAACCACAAAGATTAAACCTAATTATTTAAAAGCTCTTTGTTAAATGAGCACTCTCCAACAGAGCTGTGCTTCAATTTGCATAGGTAATTCTTAAAAACATGCATAATGCTTTTATCTGTGGGACGTATACATGTACCAAACCGGAGAATTGCATTTATAACAGCTAGATACTGAGTGACAGCAGTCTATCTACTTTAGAAGTAGGCACAGGACAAATTCCAAGAAAGCCCAGGCTTCAAGCTCTCAGTCTCCTCGTCAGTCCTCCAGGCTATTTTAGTCCATGTTTCTACTCTCCCTCAGCGTGCCAAGTTTGTACGCTGTATCCTGAAGTTTAAGTAACTACACTTCAACAAAAGAAGCAGTCATCCAGGGCTGTAAATATACTAGAATTCACCTCTGAGTTTCTCCAACAGCAGCATTAAAGGCAGCTATAGTAAAAGCTATAGTACAAGCTAGGAGGAAGCCATAGGATGCAGCCACAGATAATAACAAAGTGCCCGTGAACAGCTCACAATGTTATTTTTCCCTGTACTAGATTCAGACATAGTCTTAATATTCAGTGGCAGTGGAATCTTTTACAGAGTAAGATATCTGACGCAGAGTTTAGTAGTAGAATTTGACCTCATATTTAAGTAGAAAAAGAGTCATATATGAACATAAAACAACAGGCTTAGAAGAAACCTTAAGAGGTCATCTAATGCAGTCTCTTGGCCTCAGGCAGGATGAACTATACCTACATTATTCTGCAGAGATGCTTGTTTAACCTGTTCTGAAAAGCCTTTCATGATGGAAATTCCACCACTTCTCTGAACCATCCACCCCAGAAATCCAGGATTCTTGTTGCAAGAAGTTTCTTAAAGTCTAGTCAAAGCTTTCCTTGCCACTATTTAAACTCACTGGTTCTTGTCCTAGCCACAGGGGTGATAGAAAACACTTTTTTTTCCTCTTTTTTTTTTTCCTCTGCAGTTAAATTTAAGGAATATATAATAAGTAAGTAAATTAAGTAAGTTAAATTAAACAACACCAATTTGACAGAGAGTTATTAATGCCAGTAGTCTAAATAGTTTCCCCATAACACTTGCTAGTAATTTCAAAATAAAAGCCAAGTTTCCCAAACTTTATGAGAATACCGAGACAGCCTGGCTTTACTGAACTTATGATGTGATGCATACTGCCTCTTTATAATTTGTCTGAAAGACCTGTTACCTTGTTATGAAAGGGTAAATAAAATGGCTTAACATCATGTGGGTTTACATGGTTTCCAAGTTTCCATTTTTTATTGCTGTAAAGATAACACTGACCCAGAAAACTTGTTTCATGTATTCAAGATTATCTGTCTGCATCTGCAGACAGGTTGAAAAAGAAAGAAAACTCTTGGAGGTGTGAGTTATCCCATACATCTCAGACAATTCTTCATAAATTCAGACCTCAACCACTGTATAAACTCACAGTCACCTTTCCAAGACCAGGCCAAAATTTGCTGTACCTCAAGCACACCACCACTTTCTTCTCTCAGCTCAGAGTGCACCAGTACTGTTTTCTCCAAAGCTGGGTGTCACTCACAATATCATCTGCTAGACAGCCCAGGGAAAGGTATCTCACTAATAGGAAGCAAGTGCTGTAGCCAACTACTGTCATACTACTCCTCAAGCAAACTCGGTTAAGTAAGGATTTATTTTTAACAGGTTGTCTGAGTAATACCAAAGGAACTGAAACACTGTGCTGAGAAACAAATGTCCTGAAACATACACAAGAAGCCTCAACATATTGAACATTATTAATATATTGCAATATTAATCAGATTTTCAAGTCAGTGTTGTAGCTGTCCCTATTTGCGGTGGGGATGGAATAAGAATCAGAGGTATTTCATAGTGATAAAATACAAAGAAGCATTAAGGGAGCCTGGAAATTTGGTGCTGAAGAATATGAGTAAAGCATACACATGAAATACATAGTACGCCCACTGTAGCAAATTAGCTTTATGAAAAACATTCTTAGCCAAAGATTAGAACACAGGAGAACTGATAAATCTTTTGATTTCTCATTTTAAATGGATTCCTAAATAGGAACAACTGTACAAAACCCATCTTGTAAAATGAGTTCAGAACCATCGTAGCATTGCTTTGATAACCTCTCAGTTCAATCAGTTCAAAACTTCCAATACTTGGACACAATGTCACACAACAGGATCAATCTAACACTCATGAGCAAATCACCTCAGGGCTTCTAAATCATGTATTTTTTCCACAATGAATACCAAGCTCCAGATCTTACACTTCCCTCCTTCTCAACCCACACACAGATGTTACCTGTCTGTTACTCTCTACTGCTCTTGCTACCAAACCAACGGCTTTACTCCAACTTTCATGAATTCTCATCTCTTTTTACTCTTCTCTTTAACATCCTTGCAAACTCTAGTATATCCCTTCACAGTTCATGTCTTTTCCATGCCAGATAAGCTTTATCAAACACCACAACCTGCCTTTAAAACTATTATTGTCATCTCACTAATTTCTCAGCTTACAGCTCTAGGAGAGCCTCAGAATCCGTACTCTACCTAAATCTTCTCTGCCCAACAGGTGCTTGTCAAATAGTTGTACGTGCTCCTCTTCGTAAGTTGTCTCCCCTTTGTCCATTCCCATCCCAATTCTCCTCTTCCAACCATACTTCTATGGTTGGTTCTCAATCATCCCTGCAGTTTCTCAAGAAGGCAGAAACAAGGGATAAATCTATAAGATCTTTATCCTCACTTATTATCTCATCTCTTTCTACAGCTGGATAATGTCACCTACAAAAATTTCAATAGGCATCATCCATAGAGATGACACAGTTTTATCTTTCTAGACCTCAACTCTTGCTAAGGAAGCTGAAATGTTGACAGTCTTCAATCATCTCTTGTGAATGCCTAGCTATCAAGTTCCATATGGCTGTAACACAGTCCTTAGCCATGTTTCTCCAATGACTCCCTAGATTTCATATTCATAACACACAGGTACCTACCACTGTGAGCTGTAATGCAGGCATCTTTGACACCAATCATCTTCTCAGTCTTGTGTCTCAGATCTATCTCTAGTTTTCCTGTACAATATGTAAGACATAGGTAGGGTTTTTTCCTATGAACTGGTCCAGCTAATGCTCTCAGAATTTGGACACTTGCCTATTAGTTGCCCAACTTTTCCCTGGTATGCCTTTTTTACTCACGATGCCTATCACAGCAAAAATCATCCTTCATGCCTATGGCTTTGACCATGTTGCCTTTCTGTATCAGTCCTGACAAGCACAATTTACTGGTCTTCACTTCCCCACTGTGATGTGGAATCTTCTTCTCGTATCATTTTTCACTCCGTATCAAGAAATCGATGCTGAATTGGTCCTTTACACCAGTTTCTACTCCCCACATGCTAAACAGGTATGTTTATGCCTTCTTCTATGTTGTTCATCATGCCTTATATGCACGTGCAAAGCAACCTCGTTGTTTTTCTTGAAGACCCTCCTTTGCTATTCTCGCTACAAAACATATTAGACACAAGTAACCTGTCAATATGCTGAACAGTGCTGCCCATCAGGCTGATAAATATTGGTTTGTCTATTTAGACTTCTCTAACTGTCCAGTTGATCTCTTACTTCACCCCAAACCAAGATTTCAAGAGCTGTGCAACAGAGGTGCATTCGTAACTGGTTTACCACAGCAGAGATCCCACAAGGGCACAACTAAATGCCTTACACACTACTATATAGTAACAAACAATATTTCAGATGAGTCTGATGTCCTTTGCTCTATATGAGCTTGTTCAGGCTGTCCTAGAAACCACCTTGACTGCCCTACTTGAGTTTTGCAACTTCTAGTTGCACTCCCGTAGTACAATGCAATTACTTGCAATTGGAATAAAGCTGGACCACCACCATAAAAACAGAAGATGGCAGCCGATGTAGCACATTGATCTTAGCTAAGAACAGCCTGGAAAGCTAAAACTCCAACTGCTGAATGAAGTATTTTCCTCAACATTTTTCTACAATTTTACTAAAAAAATAGAACTTTGATCTTCAGCTAATATCCCAAATTAAGAAGAACAGGTATACTTTTAATTAGAACCTCTTTAACAACAACTTTTGTAGAGACAAAAAATACATCTTATTCAACTATTATCTTATGCTACCAGCACCTGAAACACTGGTGCTTGAGAAGAAATAAATTGTACACCAACATCTCCACTGCCTTATGCCCAAGTCAATTTACTAACTCGGACAGCTGATACAATAAATATTGTAAATACAATAACAGAGTCCATGTAAGCACATATCTCTTGATACCCTAGTCACAGAAGACTGAATTATTTAAGCTATCAGAAAGCAATCAGACAAGCACTCCTTCAGGACATGCTGAAACATTAGAATTTAAAAGAAGTCCGCGATTATTGTCTTACAGTAACATTCATATATTCAACCAGAAAAAGAGAAATTGTTGAGTTCTGGGGATGAAGATGCAAAATTACTCAGCAGGCTTTTTACTTTACATATTTTAACTAAATCCCATGTTTCCACTCAAAACCAGGGCTCCTGGCAAAAACGGATTAGATGATCATTACTTTTCCTGCATATAACCTACTTCATGTCCACAACAACAAAGTAATTTAGAAAAAAAAAAAATCACATCTATGAAATATTAGAAGTAAGGTCATTCAAGCAGTGAACAAAAGGTTACGACAATAAACACATCCCAAGACAATGAAAACCATGAATTTTTCCCTTTGTGCTATCCATTGCTCTCATTACCCAAATCTAGATATAGGAACGCCTACCTGATATTAAAGGGATAGTATAGATCTTTTTGTGTTAATAACTTCTGCAATTTAAAAATTATCAAGCATATGATTGTGAGTTAAGGATATACTGGATAATTAATAGGGCTAAATTCACACACTGCTGTTTAGTCTTATTAGATTTTCCCTTTGCCTTTTTTTTTTTAAACCAACCTAGGAATTTCATTGTGTAAAGGTAAGAAACAACAAATTAACAAACAAAAAAATGTCATTCCAGCAGAACAGTGATGAGACATTTCAAATATATGAAAAGTTTATTATTAAAAGGCTGATACACAATGAACTTGAAGTACAAAACACGTTTCTGATAAAAATGCTAACTTCATTCTGTTTCATGGGAATTGGAAGGTGTTATCTTCTCACCATGCATTTTCCCCTAATAAACAGTTCCAAAACATCTATTCATGATCTTGTGCTTTGCCATTTCAGAGCACTTAGTGCTGCCTATAACTCCAAGACAAGAACAATCAGCAAAGACAAGACTTCTTCAAAGTAAATCTAAATCTCTCTTGCACAGTAGAGACCTCAACATCTCTCAGGAAGTTTTAGTAACTTTCATCCTTCATTTTGCTGACTTGGGAGTTCTAGGAGTTTGCTGTATTTAAGGTGCTACTACAATAGAGTTTTAACTGCAATGTCCAAACCCATCTATTACTGAAATGTAAAGCCCCATCAATAAAATATGAACTTTGATTAAGACTGACATTTTCAGTTACTAGAAAAATTATAGAATGAGATGCAAGCAAAATGTGAAGAGGTGAAAAATCATCCCTTTGGTGATGAGACATAATAATATGCACAACTCTATACAGAATGGTCAGAGAAAAAAGTTAGAAATTATCAATTCTCATGCAAGTTTGCTTGCCTGAAATTCATACCATTACATAAATCTTGCATCAACTACAGCTGTAGAAATTGTAGTTGTCTATTTCAAGCACTAAAGCAGCGTTTTAACTTTACTTGTAGTATGAACACTGTCCCTTTTTAAGATTATAGACTTAATTACGTGAAGCTTTAAGCAATTACATTTTAAAAGAAACTAGACTATGAAATTATAACCACAAAACTGTTTTAATTAAAGTCATCTAAAGAAACATTCTTGACTGAAGTCATGAGTATTTCTTTATACTGTTGAGATTTCAGAACAAACAAATCCCAGAGAAATCTCTGATGATGATTATTATGTGTAAACCCCAGAAAAACAGGTAATAAGATTAAACTATTTCACTTCCCTATATTAAAAAGAAACATTTAAAGTCCATCTAATAAACAAGTTATTCACCAGCATGCTTTGTTCCAATTATTATTTACCTTCAGAATGAAGTTATTTTTAAAAATAGATCTGTTGAAGAATTTCTTGCCATGTTTACAAGTCTTATTTCAAACAAGAGCATCAAGACATACAGCAAATTTATTATCAGTTACTGTGTTTTTCATCAGGAGATTTCTATCCTTTAACATCTTTTCCCCTTCCTCATATATGGCGTGAGAAATAACTATATTCAATTTCCATATTTCCAAACAAATTTCGTCATACCCTCCTCACATCCAAGCTGTGCAAACTTCGAGTTCAGGCCAAAATTTAAAGCCCAGCGATGCCTTTTGACTGTATTAGTAAAATTCACAAAGGTAGTGCAACCAACAGAGTTCAGTTTGCAAAGAATACAAAAACGAGTAAAGTTTTCTGCCAAAACGCAGACTTGTGAAACCAATAGCATGTTTCCTACTACACTTTCAAATTTGAAGCCAACTGCCTCCATATGGCCTGCAAAAGAATTCACAAAATTGGGAGCAAGTCTCAGACACTAAAAATGTATAGCATTCAGCTACAGGCTACTAACAAACATTAAAACCATAAATTTCAGTATTGATAAGCATTTATAAGTTTAATATTAGCTTGTCTGTATTTTTAAGTATACTTGAATAACATTTGCAATTTTGATCAAATCTGAAAATTTAATGCTCCTTAAATGTACTTCAACTATACTTATCCCACAAAAGCATTATTTGCATAAGCTCATACGCTAGTTGCATTAACTTGCCATTTTGCAATCACTGAAAGGAAAAAAAAATAAATTGATCAACCTTGAGATCCACCTTCATCAGGCTCTGCACAAGACAACTTGGCTACAGAAAACATAACCAGAAGAAAAAAAAATAGTCGTCAGACAATAGTTGTACCAACAGACTTAGTGATGGGCTATAAAATTACTTCTCGTGCTAGAGCACAGAAATCACATTTGTTTAAAAAAAGAAAAAAAAAAATTAACTCCTCTTAAAGAAACATGGAAGCACAGCATTAAAAGAAATCCTTAAACAAGATTTTCCTACATTTTTATAAGGCCTACATGTATGCAGTGGCTTAAAGAACTGACAAAAAAACCCACAGACATTTCCTCTCCGGACTTTCAGGACTATTGCCATTGCTCTCTTCGTGACAGCAGGTGTTCAACAGAATTCAGACTACTTTAAAAGCCTACACCTACTTGATATTTATTTACTGAAGGGATACTTACGACACTCTTGTTCTTGCTCTTTGTTACTGAAAGATAAAAAGCTACAGCATAAATTGCAGATCTGGAATTTGAAGCTTCTTACTCTTTCAGCGGCAGGCTTTTTGTAGGGCAGAGAAATAAGCCAACATTTTTGCCACAGGAAGGAAACACCAACTATCATCATGTATTTAAATATACTCAACTGAACAAGATAGGTCCACATATTATTAAATGAAATGTATTGTAGTAGTTAATTGAAAGACTTCCAGTGCTCTAGGAAAACAATACCTAATGAAAACAATAGCAACTAAAAGTTCACTTGTGTAAACAACACAAGCAAACCACTGACTCGAATGGGTGTTCTACAGGCTGTGAGAAGCAAGATATGAAAAGGGCTAAAAAACAACTGACCTAACAAACATTAAGATTCTAGCATCTGCCTAAAACAGAAGAGCAGCACGATTATTTAGACATTATAATCCTGTATCAGTTTTTAAACTATACTTTGTTACATTAGGAGTCACAGTCATTATCTCCAGACATAATCTTTATAGAAGCTGTTTGTTGTTTTTCACAACATTGGAATGCCTTCTTTTAGATTCAGATGGTTCTGTTAAAAGCAAGCAGGAGCTGAGATTTGGATACATTAATTTAAAAGACATGCAGTAAACTTGTGGCTACAGAATGGAAAATGGGTATAGCTGAAAAGAGACAAGTTAAAAGAATAGAAGAGGTTACATTACAAATAAAACTATTAATTTAAAAGGAAATCTGTCCGAGCGCAGAATTTAACATCATTAGCTAAAGCAACACAACCTGAAGTTAGAGAAATCTACAAAACGTGCTCTTTTGCTGTTTTCTAGTGGAAAATGTAATTTGGCACTTGCAAAGTTCAACATCCCTGCATCATATTATCTGTTGGCTTGATTCCTAAATCACTATAACTGGAGAACCAGCAAGAGATCTTGTTGTTGCTCCTTGATGCAAACAATCCTACGAAAGGACTGTCAAGACGCTAGTTACCATGTAAGAGACTTTAGAATACAGGGATAATTCTAGGTACAACAAGTTCTTGCTGAGCACACTTCTCTGTTGGGCAACATACACTACAAATGGAGATATTTTTATTCTTTCCAGAACAAGGCTTTGAAATTTTGTTTTGTTCCACTGTTTAAAAGACTGTGGTCCATATGCTATCTTTCATTATATACACAACTATTATTAAAAGGTGGAAGTTGGAGACTCTTCTTGAAAGACTCTTTGCTCTAACCAGTTGATGCTGGATTTCCTAAACCCCTTACAAGGATCATGACAACTCAATACATAACAGTAAGTATTCTCACCTTGCAAATCAGTATTCTCTGATTTGTTATAGGACTACTGCAAATGAGTCTTTGCCATCTATCAAGAATAGAAGACTGACCTCCAAATCAACAGCTCTGAAGAAGTCCCGGAGTTTTTCCAACACTTGCTGGCTTCACTAATGATACTCTTTTTTATCTTTTAGAATGTTTTTTGTCTGTGAATCTTAGGATGACAAATCTCATTTAGTGCTGACTGCCTAATTTCAATGAGATTTATCTAAAGCACCTTGAAAAAAAACAATAAAAATCAGCAGGCATATCAATTTTGTGCTGATTATTAAATAAAAAAAGTAAAACAAATTGCTAATCTATTTAACAAACTAGCAAATACCCCTGCTGTAACTAAATATTTTAGTACTTGTTTAGGCCTATTAATACAAGAATTCCTTAAACAATGGATTCTTGCCAAACTCCTTTTAGAAAACTGCAGCAGACACTGCATTTGCAAATGCATGGAACAGTAGTAATACACAGGAAAAGTCAGAAGTTCAGGGGACAGCAAGACTCCAGATCACAACAATAGCTACATTGGTGCAGTCATCTTTCCTGATGTCCATTTGTCCATAAACTCTGACAGCTTTATTTTGATAAAATATAAACACGATGGCCACAATTCTGCTATTCTTCACATCTCCAACCCAGGGTCCTCCAAACCAAATGGTTCAGAGAGTGAAGTGGGGACACCCAGTACAGGGTCAGGTCCCCAGGGAAAAGGACGGAGGAATCACTGTGGCACTACAACCACATCTCATTGTACAAGACCGCAAATACAACTTAGTGCTAATGTTCAGAGGTCTAAATCTTTCATATCTGTCAAGGTAACCAGCACATCATACATCAAATGCATGACAAGCTTGAAACAACAGTCCTAATATATTAACTGCCCATTTCATCAGCTGATGAGATATAAATAATATGTTTAAAAATATTATTAAATATTTCACTTTCCAAATCATTGCAAAGACATGTTGCTGAAGAACAACGCAACTGTAGTGCTGTAAAATATGCAGTAAACCCAGGTGAACTGGCTAAAATAAATTAAAAACAAAATTAAATTAATCCAAGTTGACTCAGCTTCAGAGATCATTTTATGACATAAGAATCTCAGCTTTCCAGTCAGGAAAAAACCAAGTTGTATTCATCAAAAGGAACAGTTAAAAAAAAACCAAGCCCAAAAACAACCAACCAAAAAAACCCACACACAAACCCAAACCAAAAAAAGATACACCACACACACAAAACCCCTAAAATCCCAAACCCTACAAAACAGGACGCCCCCACAAAGACTCAAGAACCAGATGACAGA
The DNA here is from genome assembly GCF_964188355.1 of Buteo buteo. Taxonomy (NCBI): domain Eukaryota; kingdom Metazoa; phylum Chordata; class Aves; order Accipitriformes; family Accipitridae; genus Buteo; species Buteo buteo. The sequence goes on along the minus strand of NC_134176.1, from coordinate 11,733,479 downwards.
TATGAAAGACAAAAAAAAAAAAGAAAGACTATTTTACTTTTACTGTGTGGGGGATATGGGGATAAATCCTATTCAAGGTTTTTGCATATTAGTATTAGCAATACTGTAATTTACTTTGAAAGAAAGCTCATTCTGACAACACAAGGCAAAACTGAAGCAGGGTTAAACATGACGTTTTGGGTTAATTTTCCTGAAAGACAACTTAATCTTCAAAGTCCACATGCAACAAGAGTGTCCCACAATCTGTATCACAGAACTGAGTGTTCTGAAATTATTAAAAATATTTTGGCCAAGGCTAAGGAAAGGGAGGTGCTGATGTTTCTACAGTCTTGTGTTCGACCTTGTCAACAGCTACAGCAAAGTCATCCAAAATCCACTGAATTCCAGAAAAGCCTGACCTACCTACTGCATTGAAAATAATCTCATCAAAAAAGTATAGGATACAAAGACAGACATTTGGTCTTTTCATTTACAACTTTTCAACAAAACACAAAAAAAACCCCAACAAAAAAAAAGCAAAACCACAAAACAAAACCAACCAACCAACATAGCATTTTTACTAAAGACATTGTTCTTTTTGTCAATGAATGAAGGTGATTTGCAGCACTGAACGTCAGTTTTTAATTTTACAAACAAGGAGCAAGTTTTATGAAATCTACAGACACACACCCGTATGTAATATTGCAACTGGAATCAGCACTACTTTTTTATTTTCAATAGAGCAAAATAAGAAGGGACTGCCACAGCTTTCTCCCACTGAGCAGAAAGTATTGACAAAATACCGATTGTTTAGTGTATTGCTTTCAGGGAATACCAACCACTCAATCTTAGTTGTAATATTATCTGGCTTGGCAAAAATATAAAAAGTGAAAAGTGAATACATCCTTTGGGATTCAACAGGCAGTCTGCAGAGTTTTCCTTCCATCAGAGTGGAAGTTGCACATAATAGAACATAACTCTTTCCAGTGCATTTCTTTAGTTTTTAAATGGCAGATTTAAAAACTAAAAGCTGTTCTGTTTTACTCTTTCATCTCCACTTTGGCTGAATCAGAAAACATAAATAATAATAATAAAGAAATCAAATAACTTATGCAAGGTAAAATTAAAAATTCCAGACATTTCATATACAGAAGAAACCCATATAAGGCAATAATCTCTGTTCTTCAAGTAAAAATCCCACATATGCACACTCTAACCCATTAAAAGGACACACTGTTCAGTTTTACAAATACAAATCCCCAAATGCTTAATTTTACAGCAAATAAACAAAAAGCAATTTAATCCCACCTTCTTTTTTATAATTCTGTCTTTTGTCCAGTTTTTAGAGTGAAGTCCAGCCTTTTCTGGTAGCCAAGATTTCTCTTTTGATGTTTTTATAATATTCTGAAGAACCATCCTTAAAATATTCTTCATGTGGACAGTTGTAAATAGCAGTGAATATAAAAATATTGTGTAGAGCTAAAACCTAAGAACAGTTTCTGTGCAACAACTACAGTGAAAAACTACTTAAATGGAGTATTTTTGGTCTACTGGCATATGAACTCAAGCAGTACTGACGAGCAGTGATAAGACGTTGTAAAGAAACAAGACAGGCCACAGTTGTGACAGGAACAAGATAGGCTAGATCAAGTTTCACCTAATTAGGCAAGGTTGCAGTAGAGGAGTTCTGCTATCCTCTCATTGTGCAATAGTAATCCTTGTTTGCTATTATAATAATGACAAACAGTAAGTATTCATCTTAAATAAATTTACATATAAGGCTCTGACTGTCTCAGAAGAGACAGAAGTCATTTTCCTGTTGAAGGGGGCAATGATATGAGCAGAAGTTCCAAGAGCAAACAATCCTAACAACTATCAAAAGACATTTCCACGACACATTTTCTTAAATTAGGAAAATGTTTTAAAAAGACCAACCAGCTTAAAAAACAAAACAAACAACAACAACAAATGCACCACGTATTTATGCCTAAAAATACTATAGTTCAAGCACTACTCCATTCTTGGCAAAGTCTGTCTTCTTGCTGGACGTAATTCAAGCAGCAGAGAATATAAAATGGTAAACTATGTTTCTGATTGCCTCTTCATGTCGAGGGACAGTGAATGTTTATCATCATTCCTGTCAACACTATACAGGATCCAGAGTGGGGAACAGACAGAGAGAAGGCACCAACAGTGCATTTAGCTCTTACTCTACAATTGCAGGGGCAAAGCATATTCTCCAGCCTGATCCATTCTCTTAATAAAGAAAATGGAGAGAAAGAGTAAGCAAGTGACCCAAGGGGGTTGGGGGTGGGGGGAATAATAATCCAACCCATACTATGAAAGACCAACAGAACCTGAACAACCCATCTTTCTTAGAGCTATGAGCTACATTTTCTGTGTAGCACTGTACACATTCACTGCAGGAAGGGAAAAGTAAGGGGTTCTCAGCTTCATTTGTGAGCCACAGAATTGTTACATTAGCCTTCCCTACAAGCAGCAGCAGAGAAGAAAAAGCTAGTAAGATTCCGTATTTAGCCTGCTTCTACATTCAGAAATAGTACTGTCCTCCCTTAACGCATTTTGTTGGTAAAAAAAATGTTCCAATCCCATGCAGTCTTCCTTCCTCCTCAGCAAACATGTATCACGTTGAGAGGTTTATTGAGAATATAATTGGTAGAATAATTTCAGACTTATAAAATGCTGCAACTTAAAAAAATTAACCTGTTAGCAACTGAGAACATTTTAAATAAATGAGAAGCTGCAGGATATTTCTTAAAAGGGATGGGTTGTTTTGATTTGGAAGGGTGGAAAAATCTAATCTGGTTGTTCTCCAAAACCAGATTGTAACTTTATCTGCCAGAAAAACAAACTGTATCACGTGAATAAATATTTGAGAGGAAAAGCTGGGCCTATATTAACACATATTGTGCCACTCTTCCAACTATAGCTACCAGCTGAATTCTTCTAAACGAACCCCCAAAACTTATAAAAGCCTTACCTACAATAGAAAGGCATGACATGCACATTTAGACCAGAAATATATGGGATGGTCCAACTCTAAAGCTTGCCATCCCTATTGGATAATTGGGTTCTTTCAAAAGAATATGAACTAAAATAAACATAGGTGTCACTGAACTTCCCTTTTATCCTCTCATCCTCCCTTCTGAAATAACTGAAAACACCTGTGTGTAGTTTGTTACATCAGATAAATAATATAAACAATACAAGCACAGCGTAGCCCCTTACTTTCTCTCATACAGTCCATAGATGTATTGTCTCCATATTGAGTATCTGATCCAGTGCAGTTATTTGGCTGACTGATTTATAACTGTTACTGTTAGGTAGGTAAATATAAATCTAGGATATATGTAGAGAGATAAGGATACCCACAACCTCTGGCTGCTTATATTATAAGCCTCAAAATCCTAAATTAAAGAAACAAGGGGATTTTCCTCCCAAAAATGTAAAGAGGTTTTGAATGTTCTAAATGAAGGAGGCAAGGTACATGCAGTATTTCATAGACGTAAGTTATGGTCCTGCATTAAATGGAAAAACCATGTAAAAAGCAAGAGGACTTGCCCTGTGCGACAAAGCTCGTATTTAGCAAACCTATATATCTGCAGATTATGTAAATCACTCAATAGGAAAGTAAATGCAGTCTATGATCCTACTAAGGCATTTTAACATGAAGTCACTCATGACCTCTGAAAACCACATGGAATGATGTAGGAAAAAGAATACAAAAGTGAAACTGGAAGTATAATTCCCTAAAATGTACACAACTTTATATCACATATCTACACAAAATGGAAAATTACTTGACATAAAGCTATAGATTAAAATTGATTGATGTAAGCAGCTAAGAATACACAGAGAAGTAATGGACAAATATAAAGAAAAGCAAGAGTTCAGAAGGAATAATATACAACACTGCATGCAGGGTATCACTAACTTTAAATTAAGGGGTTTTTGGTTTAATAACTTTTGTTCTACTTTTCCACCCTATCATACCCTCTCGCTATTTTCACTTCTTTCCTCCTGCTATATAAGCTATATTGTAAATGCCTAATATGCAAATGTACAATTTACTTATTTTGAACATGCTTAACTACAAATGTGCATGATTGCACAGAGGCCCTCTAAGCTAAGCTTTTCTACATTTGTGGAAAATTAATTTAAACAGACACCTTATTTCCAGATTAAAATTAACATGTTATAATTTGCATACAAGATAAAGATTTTTAAAAACCCAGCTTGTTTGTTTTCTATATATTCTCTTTCAGTTTCTCCAGTAGGATCAATCAAAAATCCATAGATAATACTGGGAAAAGTAAAAAAAAAAAAAACAAAACCAAACACACACAAAACCACCACCAACAAAAATATCTAATTTTTCCCAGGTCATTGTAAATTAATAATACTTAATGAGACAGGTACCTAGGTCTACTTAGCACTTCCACTTAGGTAAACTGACAACCAAGTTTATGTATTTCTTAAATCTATTTTACTGAGTTAAACACAGTGATGTTGTATTACACTATAACAACTGTACCCTCAATAACCTATGCAGAGTATGATTTGTGGTGAGCGTGTTTCCTTTTTCCAATCACAGGGTAAAGAAAATAAAAGCGAAAAAGAATTTGATTTAAACGTGTCAAATACATACGTTCAAATACATACATTCAAAACAGAAATTGTGGTTATCATGCTCTTTTCTGGGGTGGGTATGGGGCTGGGGTGTATGGAAGGGATTTTACCAACTGCCCTCCAAATTATAAACACAGTAGCATCCCTAGGTCCCCAGCATATCAGACTGTTTATTCCAGTATGACTACAGACACCAGTATATAAAAACATACATAGCAACATTCACATTTTTGCATTCTTTCACATATTTGAAGACATCTTTTCTCACAAGAAAACTGTGGTACTTAACAAGTAGGGTGGCTGAATGACTTTAGTCCCCACTTCAGGTGCGGAAAGGAAGACAAAAGGTTTATAAAGAAATTCAGACACAATCAGAACACTCTCATCCCTGAGCAGTGGAGGAAAAGAGGGTGTTGAGACCTCACTGCTTGAAAAATTTCTGTGTCATTTGTGAGATAATAAGAAAAAGCTGACCAAAAGCTTTTTCCTGCTTCTGAAAAGAAACAGGCAAGTACATGCACACTCCAGATCAAGCTTACTTGTAATTTTGTGCCAAGGCTCCTCAGTTCTTCAGAACTCAGAGAGCGAACTGAGCAGTATTTGGTAGCTTCAGATGACTGGGGGAAGGGAGCAGCAGTAAATGGGGGTAATCCAGTAATGCACTGAAGGCTCAAATCACAAAGATTTCTTATGTTGAATGTTATAAACCACCCAGAAACACAAAAATACCGTATCAGAAACACTGTATAGTAAATCCTCTTATTTAATGTGTCTTTTATGTCCTTTGAAGTGTTTTTTCAGACTATAATTTTGTACTGTAAATACAAAAAAATCCACTGTAAAAAGGATATCAAAGTAGTGTAAAGGTTGGTAAATGTTAAAGTGAATCAAATTCAAAAGTTCTTTATGTTTAGCTGAAAATGAGCAGAAGCACAGTAATTGATACATGAATTAATTATTCCAATATAAGTATTTGAGTTGGACTCCAAAATCACGCTGGGGTAAACAAAGCAGTTTTAAATCAGTTTAAACTCTGAATTATAACCTCCTTCATAACTTTAGGTCCTATCAGTGCTACAAAAACAAATACTACTGCTCTCCATCATCTGAAAAAAAAAAAAGTAAAAATAAAGTGCTGTAGTCAGGAATTGGGCGGGCAGGGGGGGCGCATTGCAAGCAACAGACTTGAAACTGATTTGTTTCAATGTAAAGCTTGCATTTTTATAGCATATTCCCATATCCAATAAGCTCTTGCTGAAGTGGTGATAAATGACAATAAAATGGTAAATACATTGCACTGTTAGTACACCAAGAAACTATTCAGAAAAAGGACTGAAAAGATTTCCAAGTGACATAGGGTAGAATAGACACCAATCCATGTGATACGGTTTTAAAATAATTGCATTGATCCTGACATGATTTAGAAGTGTAAAGGAGGTCAACCATTACAGATCTGTTTTCCACTATCAGAAGTACATGATTCAGACCTGCAGCTAAGATTTTCTGAAATTTAGATAATTTGGGACAGTGAAGCACTCCATAAGGAAATTAAGCATCAGGCACGCTGAGACATTCAGAGCTGCATGCAGAGATGAAGCTGCATGCAGAGATGAGTTTCATAGTTTATTTTTATAAGACACTGTTTCAAGAATTCAATAATCTCCCAAAGTGTACATACAGTCCAACTGTTTGGGGCCTGAATAGCAATTAACCCATTTGTTAGCCTGCAGAACCATCCAAAATTTCAATTCCAAGAACTTCCTGTTTTTAAATACACAGGAGGAAAATCTAACCACTTCTCTGTCAATGTATCTGAACAGCAATAATGCCAAGAACCCTGTTTGACTATTTCTAAGTATGTATTTGCCTAAGCTAAGTATCTAACACAGCCATGTACTATAAAAATTATCTTACAGGATTTGTATGAAATGGCTGTCAGTTCATAGATGCTAGTACTTTCTCAGATGCCCAAATAAGTTAGCTAAGCTGTCAGTGGGTAACTTACAGTTTTAGGCAAGTAATCACTAGTTGAACTGTTTAAACTTATTGGAGATACTAGTTTCCTATGCTGCCCACATAATCACACAGTATATGCTCTGGCTATCACATTCTTCTCTCTGCAAAATGCTAACAGCCTGCCAACCATTTTACAGACATCAATTATACCATAACAATGCACAAATATCCTCTCCTTATTCTATATCTTTTCAAATGAAGTGATTAAGACATTAGTAACTAAAGACATATTATGACAACATTTTGAATTTAAGTAATTTGAAACCCCCTATCTTTGGCTAGATGGGATAGATTCAGGTCAGGTTTTGACCAACACACTGGTTAAGATTTTACAAGATAGCCAGATACACTTTCTGAAGCCTGTTTGTTGTGTTTTTTTTAAAATAGTAAGCATGGGCAGAGGAGGTGGTAGGAAAGAAGAGGTTGAACTATTTTCTAAGTACTGTAAGTATGTTGAAAGTATCACCTTCAGAACAGAAGTAAGAATGCCAACAGGTGCAGCACTGTCTTGAATCATAAATTAGACAAATTGCATTAGGAAACAGGATTAGAAAAGGATTTTCTCATGCAAACATGCATTCAAAGTATGTCTCCTCAACTTAAATTGTACCTGTTATTTTTAAACTATCACTTAATCCAGCTTCTTTGAGAAATTAAAAAAAAAATATTTATATGCAGGTAAGGCTGTACTTAATGGCTACGGTAAACTTTGCTAGTCTCAAACCACCCTATTTCTTTTCCTTTAAACATCAGAGAGCAATGCAGGCAATACTTTTCTCCACATATTAATAACGCAGCCCTGTCTAGTGCTTTTTTCATCTAATACTATAACTCTCAACAATTCTCAGCTATTCACCTTAGCAGGTCTGGACAGATACAGTCTGGTTTTTAGAAGAGCAAGGTTTGCTGGTTTTGAAGTGTCAAAAATTGGCTCCCAGGAGAGTAGAACACAGAATTAATTCAGATGCTAGTCAATGAAATATGCTTACGTGCATGGGGTCAACCCATGGGATTTGGGATTAGAGAAATTCTCCTAGATCAGCCTGGTAGAGACCTTGGGCACTGTACTGTTTTCTTGTTTTCATTTCATAGAGCAGGGAAGTTACTCTTCATTGCCACTTGGGACATGGATTACATACCAAAATCATCTAGATATATCTCACCATATTCATTCACCACCACAGAGTTGTTTCAGGCTGAAAAATCCTAACAACCTAAACTGATAAAACTGATTACATCCTTCCTGCAATCTACACACTGCCCTTTCTTGCGCTGGTTCCAGTGCTTATCTGACCCTGCACTGAGCTGGTTTCAGTGTGCTCAGCTGGCAGAAAAGTATCCTGAGGAAAAAAAAAAAAAAAAAAAAGAAAAAAAAAAAAAGGCAAGCAACAAGCAACTTCCTGCTGAGTTCGCATCCTGCAACAGCTCAGCACAGAATCAGATAAATACCAGAGCCAATACAAGAGAGAGGGCAGCAGGGAGGCAGGGCTACAGCAGCCCCTGCAGTTACATCAGGTTCACCTACACAAAACTGAAGCCTCAGTTTCCCCCATTCTCAATTTACAAACAATAGTTTAGTCATGTGAAAGCTGAAATCCTTTTGTCAAAGTAGACATAAGGATACATAGGTTAAATACAGTGTCTGCAACATATGCAAGTTCAGATTAGATTGCTTCCTGCTGGAGTTGGAATTCCTTAAATAAAATAGTTTTCTAACTAAAGTCTCCTCACACATAAATAGAATTCTGCTGCTAAGCAAAGCAATGAATTGGAAACTAAAAAAATCTTAATTGTACTTCCACTACTGAAGAACTAGGCTAAATTATGAATCTTAGAGGATAAGGAAATAATGGGCAGAAATCAGAAGTAATGCAATATTGCAAAGTGTGGGGGGGGGGAATTATGGCAGATTAGCAACTGCCACCCAAGCTTCATAGTTTTGCCTTTTTTTTTTTTTGGTCCCAACTTTATATTTGTATCTCAAGATTTCCTCAAAGACCACATATTTTACCAAAAAAACAGTATCCCTTCCTTTCTTCTGTTTCAGGGAGAATGTAAAGTGTTACTGGATACCCAATAAAGATGTGAAAACTGGTGAAACTATAACTTATCTCTGAAGTAACAACATTATTGCACTGCAGAGATCTTCAGTTTCATTTCACTGTTCTACTCATCTGCTGAATAGCCAGAGAACAAAATTCAAAATATGTGACCTGAGGTACACGTCCACAATAAACTAAACTGAATAAACAAAAATACTGAAAGGGACAGATTCCACTTCCCTATGCCCTTCTCCATTACAGATCTCAGCCAAGCAGACTGCTCCTTCCTCTATCAACATAGATAATACAATAGTCACAATGTAAGCTGAGCTAACCCTCTAGTCTCACAAAATACATATATATATACACACACACACACACACATTTATTTGCGTGTACATATATCTCTTCAGCATTCTTTGGATACAACTATTTCTTATATTGTTAGTGACCTGGATCAGTATACTGAGACAAGCAGTGCAGTCCATTCAAAGCAAATGGTGGGAATGAGCAGCAAGGAAGAGGAAACGGAGCCTCTTCCATCAGCCACAGGAAATGGTTAACCCAGCTCATCCCTATTGTGAAACCTCAGCCCTGAAAGGAATTCAGTTGCTCCAATATCCTACTGCACCACAATGATAAACCTGCACTCTCCAATACAAGCAAGATTACACGTAGTTGCTTCTAAGCAAGATTTAAGAAAACAAATAGTGACCTAAAATGTAGGTAAAGTGACTGAAAATTGATGTTCATTCTTTTCCTCCACTAAGCAGTTCATATTCTTGTTTGTCCTTTGAGTTACTATAGAATTTATGCTTTTTCCTCCTGATAGCATTGTTGCTTTTGACACACAAATCTACTTCTGAAAGATGGTGTCTATTATTGCACAATATTATTCTATTATTGTCTGTCAAAAAAAATTTGCTTTCAGAAGCTCAAAACATTGAGCACGTTCCACAGATATATTGCCTAATACATTAAAGATTATTATGTGCTTCCAAGTTTAATTAATTCTAGTGACATATTTCCAAACTACCAGAAAAATGTACCAACCTTAAATGTTAATATTGCATAATATTTATTTACTTTAAAATCTTATAATTTAAGAATCAGTGAGACACTAGATTTGAGATTGATGGAAAAGCTGTTCATAAGTGAAGGAAGATTTTAAAGATATTTGAAATCACCTAGTATGGTATTCCAATTTAAGGAAAAAAAAAAAAAAAGTAAAATCTCACTTTAATGGGGTCTGACACAAGCCTAAGAATGAATCTTCCATATCCCAGGCTAGCATATTCAGTTAAAGTATTTTGATCTATCCTGTGCTAGTAATTAATGTATGGTAATACTAAGCTTTTAATTTAGACAAACACGTAAGACTTGTAAATTCCAACAGTGAGTCATGATGGAAAGGGAGCAAGGCACCCCCCCCCCCCCCCCCAATTAGGCAATAATTTGTTTGCTTCTTCAAACCTCCATTCTCAACAATTATTTTTTATTTTTTAAGATGCCTCCAGCTTGTAAGGACAAAAAAAATTAGATCTAAACACCCTGAATGTTTAAAAAGATAATAAATGTGAACTTTGGTTTTAAAACCAAGCATTAGACTGCAAATTCTTCAAAAAAGACACTGTCTTTATTCTATGTATGGACAACTCTTAGCATAACAGGGACTGTTCCACAGCTGTATGAGATCTCAATATAAATAAAATAAGCTAGTTTTTTTTATATAATATATTTCACATCAAACTTGGATTTATTAGACTAATATAACTTGATCTGGTGAAACGGAATTTTGTTGTCAAATAAATACCTATTCTCTCTGAAGTCTGCAATGGGCAACAATCTCATCTATGTTAATATATGAAGAGAAACTAATAGAGAGTATCCTTTCCCTTAAAATTTTCTCATATGTTTCATTAGAATCCACATGTATCTATTAAATATATTTAAATATTCAATTAGAGTAGCCTATAAATAGTACTTTTCATTGACATGGTGAAGCTGATGAACTTATTTTTACCACAGAATAGGACATATTCTGTCATCCTAAAAACCACAGTGACATGATCCAAAAAGCCACGAAATGGCCTTTAAGCTTTGCTGCAATAAATAACATCATTAATAATGGCTGATAAACTTGCAAGTTATTCTCTACAGTCAGTTCAGATTTATTCAGCAAACAAGGATGATATCAGTTTTGCTGATAACTATACAGCTCTGAATTGCAATATATTTTATCTCAACATCACTGGAAATTCCTAATATTAATTTAAGTGTATTAAAATGACACATCTTCCTTTAGACTTTCACAACATAGAGCTGTATTAGTAGTGATCTTCCTAAGGGAAGAGAACAGTGTACAGTGATTTGAAAATATTTTGGGTTTAGATTATGAATAAGCAATGTTCACTTGGACTTTTTGGGAAAGGTTTTAGACTGAATACGTGACAAGTGTGTACTCATTTTAAAAAAAACACCCACCACCAAACAACAACAAAAAAAACAACAAAAAAACCTTTTTCTTAATTCACCTGGAAGATAGCTTAATTCAAAAATAACTACTACAGATACCCATCTTTGGTTTGTGTTTTATCAGTCATGTTATCTGTCTTCATAGGTCAGGAACATATGTAGCAATTAAGATATTAATGCACACTGTAATACTCAAGATCCACTTGTATATTGTCTAGTATAACATAAAATATCCATCAGTCATGGTCATCTTTGGAGACGAGTTGCAGTGTCACACAAAATTAACTAGACCAAAAAAAAAAAAATAAAAAAAAATCACTAAACACTCTCCAAACTTTTCACTCTCACTTCTATTAAAAAACCAAACACATCCACCTGATCGTGCCCAACAAGTCTTCGGCCTAAGCCTCACACAAAGTCCCACAAGGTTCCTCCTAGATGCATTCAAAAATGTGAATGCAACCTCACTGATGCTCATTTCTCCCAATTACGTTAAAGGCAAAACCAGGAAAGCTCTGCAGCAATAGGTGCTAGGGGAATATGCAATACAAACTATTCCTCTTAAGAGATTAAGTCCATTACGATTTCTTACACAGCATCCACCATCGCCTCTCTTATCACTTTATTGACGGTGTACAGACCCTACATAGTTCTATGCCTTTGGCATGATACGTTACCTCACAGATGCTGTAAAAGAATGATACCCAAAATTTAGGTAAAAAATAGGAAGTGTAGCTGTAGCAGTTCCTTCTTCCACTGTATCTCATTGCAAGTAGGAAAACAGTGATCCTCCTAAGTGGCTTTTTCTTGTCTGCACCCTAGTGTCCAAGGAATACGGCTAATACTTGTCAGCAGAGACCGTTTTGGAACTACCATCCAAGAAGAAAAAGCATTAATTGCATTCTTTAAGGAAAAATTTCCAACACTCTTCCAAAAACAAAGTCTAAAGTCCCACAAAAAAACCCCTACTGCGGCAGAATAAAAAAAAAAACAAAAACAAAAAATAATTAGGCTCCTCCAAACAAGTTATCGATTATGTGGCTGGAAGAGGAGCTACATCCACAACATTTTTGCAAACAAAATAAAACCGTGGCTGTTTTAACCCAAAAGATTTCCTGTTTGAAAGGATATCACATAGCTCTGGGTTTGCACATTTTATTCTAATAATGCAATAAATACTAAACTTTTTTTTCAGTGAAAAAAAAAACCCACCCTATATTCAAGGCATACTTATAGCAACTCTTTTAGTAAGTTCCTTAGCAGAGGTGATATTCAGTGTAGCATCATAAGCTCATCATACACATAGCCCTTATGTCCTGAAGGCAAAGAAAGATGTTATGATGGACGTGCCTTGTCAGCAAAGCAAAAAACAACGGGTGAGAAAAGTGCAGTCCACGTCATTATTACTTCTTGAAGCTCAACTGTGTTCAGGACCAAGAATGTAGTTATTTTTATATTTTTCAAAAAGAAAGTAGAATAAACAATATGAACTTATATGGAAAGGATGCTAAAGAACAGAGAGGGTGGTGTCCTGGTCACAAATGAAATCGTAACTGATAAAAACTTCTCAGAAGTAACCCTGTTCCCCAAGGGGGCGCGGGGGGGGGTGGGGCGGCCCAGAATCAACAAAACACAGGAAAGGAAGAAAACAGATAATTCCATTTTCTGTGCTTCAGATGTGACTTCATTCTTAAAAATGGTTGTACAGAATGTAAAAAAATTACCAATCCAAAAATGGCCTCAATCAATTACTTCAAATCTGATAAATGCAAGTCATAAGAAACTGGAAAAGTTTGATAATGTTTCATTTTAATTTCTTGACACAAAACTGTAGTGATACCCACTTGTTACAACAGTTCAAGTCCAGTAGTACTAAAGTCTCTCCTCCTGCTATTATATACTTTTGTAATTATAAAAAAACCCAAACAAACAAACAAAACCCATAAACCACACCAGGATCAGGGAAGAAAAAAGCTTCTGTGAATATGAATTCAAGGAATTCCATCATATAACAATTTACATCTCTAGCTTTTCCCTTTTCAGAATACAAAATCTCAAGTAAAAAAACCCAAAACATTTGGTCCAGTTCTACAGCCATATGTTCACATTATTTTGATATTGTATGTTGATTATTCCAGTAAATGGGGTTGTTTTTCTCATCCTTGCAGTCCATAAATAAAATTGCTGGGATGAGAAACAGGAAGACTTAAGGCACTGTCACAGTGTCCATTTAAATATACATATGCCTGACTACCTTATGATAGACTGTCCATAACAGCATCTAAAAGCTCTTCAGAAAAGTAAAATATTTATTATTTTAGGATTCAGACTCAATAAGCTTTAATCTGCAACATTACTACCATTGTAGCAAGGTGATTTGTTTTTATTAAAATTCAGCCATCAGTATTAAAAATGCTTTGAAGAGTGTTTCAAAAACGTAAGAAGTCTGAATTTTATAACACCTTCCAATAAGCACAAACTGCTACATTTAAACAACCATGAAGGTAACATGAGACACTGGCAGAAACACTCAAGTAGGTAAAAAAAAAAACTTGTTATAAAAGTCAATCACTGCACTACGGAAGTTATGACATTAGCCTGAAACCCACACACACAGGTTAGTAATGGGAAGCAAATACATTTGTTCTGACTTAGCCTGTCATTGGCATGCTAGGTTTTCAGTAAGAATTTTATGTATGTAAAGCATAACCCAAGTGGTGATGGGAGCTGAAAAAGCTGACAGTCACCTTGTTTTTGTTTTTACAAGCTAACATCCATACGTTTATGGAACAAGCCTGTAACTCAGTGAACTCTGTTGCTGGTTTCCAGCCTGCCTAGTGCACTCAAATTCTTATACAGTATCAATAGAATATTTTGATACCTAGCAGTTGGAAGTTAAAAAGCATGTCATATTAAAAAGCCTGTTATAATACCTGTTTTCTAAACACTACCTGCACTCTTCAATCTGAAATTTTATAGCTAGTTTGAGCTATTTATTTCCTCCTCTTAGTCACTAAAAAAAAGTTAGAACAATGAAATTTTGTAAAAGATGTCTGTAATAGTCTCACTGAGAAGCATTCTGCTGCAGTGCTTTGGTTGCAAACGCTGCAGAGGAACTGTAAATAAAAAGCTCATTTCTATTGGAATTAGAGAAAACATGGGAGATACCCCATATAAGGGAGTATCTCATAAACCCACACTTGGGATCAAACAGTTTGAAAGAAATCAGCAAAAAGACTGTAATTGTTTATTACTCAAGTCTCAGAGGATCCTGTCATAAAACGAACAGTCATCAAGAACAACTCTCTTCTGACCACTGCATCAGCCACAGCGAAAGGGGGAGGGAAAGAGAGGGGAAGGAAACGGAGATTCTGTCACAGAAGACAATCAAGGTTGTTTGCGGGAAAATGAAAGGTTTTATCTTCGATAAATAAGCGACGGTTTCACAGAAGAGGTGGCACAAACCCAGGAGGGAGACCACCCTTCCCTGAGAGGCGGCGAGGCTGAAATGAAGCTGCCGCCTGCACTCTCCTGACAACCGGCCCAAGGGCCGGAGCCGCCTGCCCCGGGACTGCTTAACCCTTCCCCGCACCCGGGCGGCGAAGAATCGGTATGGGGAAGGGCAAAACCAAAACAAACATACACACACCCCCACCCCACTCCCCGCATACCCACTCACGCAAACACAGAAAACCCACCCGCGCCTCACATCGGGCCTCGGCGGCCAGCAGCCGATCGTCCCGCCGGCCGACACCCGGACGGTGAAACCCGCGTTCCCCGCTGCCCCCCGCCGAAACTGCCGCGGGCTCAGGAGGGCGCCGGGGGGGCGGGGAAGGAGCCCTGTCAGGCAGACGCGAGGGCAGAGCCGGGGGAGGGGGGGACGCGGCCCTCGACCTGTCACGGCCGGTGCAACGCCGAGAGCAGCTCGGCCGGCGAAGGGGGCGGCAGCCCCGCGCTGAGGGGAGGAGCGGGAGTAGGTCGGGTCCGTCCGTCCGTCCCCAGAAGCCAGGGACGACGGTGACCGGCGGCCCCACCCCCGGCGGGGAAACCGACGGCGTCTCCGCAGCACCGTCGCCCTCTGCCCCGGTTGGCCGGGGCACAGGCGAGGATGACGGCGGCGGCGCCGCGCACTCCATCCGCCGCCGCCACCGGCCCCGCAGGAAAAGGCAAGGCGTCCCACCGCCCGGCAGAGCGGCGCCAGGCCGGGAAGGCGGCGACGCGAACTCAACCCCTTCCCACTCACCGGCATCATCTCCGCAGCCGTCCCCCAGCCAGCCCCGCCGAGGCTGCCGCCGCGCCGTAGCCCGGGCCTCTCCTGCCGCCGCTGCCGCCGCCTCTCACCGCGGAGGACGCCGCGCTCGCCCTGGCGGCTGTGACAGGTGCCTCCCGCGCGCCTCGCTCCCTACAGCGGGCGGAAGGAAGAGGCGAAGGCGGCGGCGGCGGCCGGGCTCCCAACCCCCCGCTCCTCAGCGCGGCGGCGGCCTCCCTGCCTCCTTCCCTCGGCGCTTCCTGCTCCGCTCCGCCCGCGCCGCGCCGCCCAGCCAGGGGTTAACCGCCGACGCCTCCTCATTGGCCGAGGCGGGAAGAGCCGGGGGCGGGGCGGCGGCGGGAGGCGCGCGCACGGCCCGCGCGGGGAGGGGCGCGGGAACCGCGCGGGCGCGCGCCGCGGGGCCGCACGTGACGGCGGGCGCCGCTGCGGGGCCGGGACCCGCGTCCTCCTCTCGCCGGGGCTGGTTTCCCTCGCAGACCCGCCGTGACGTGACGCACCACACCACCACCACCACCACCACCCACCCCCCCCGCGCCTCCGCCAGCTCTGTGTTTCGTGTGGGCCCTGTCCCGCCGGTTCTTCCCGCGGCCCCGCTCCGGGCTCGGTCTCCTCTTCCTCCTCCCCGCGGTGCTGTGCCGCCCTTCTCCCCGGGCAGGGCCCCCGGCGGGCGCTGCCCGCTCCGGGCGGGCTGCCCGGGGCAGATTGCCCACGGGCCCCTGGGCGGTGGAGGAAGCGGCAGCGGCCCTAGGCGCTTTCTGCCCCCGGAATGCGGGAAGGGGGTGGGCGGCGGGGCGGCTCCGGTCCGCCCGGCCCCGCTCCGCTGCTGCGCGGGAGGGTGGCCGCTGTAGCTGCGCGCTGGGGCGCGGAGGAGCGAGGCGCGACCCGCCGGGCGTACGGGGGCCCGGCGGGTGGGAGCGGGGCCGGGGGGGTTGGTGGTCTCCCGTGGGAAGACGGGCGCGCCACGGCGCCAGCCCGTGCCTGGGAACCCCGGCAGGCGGGTGCGCGGGGAGGGTGGGCTTCCAACAGCCTCTCTCGGTCTACCGAAACACACCTGAGTGCGTAGCTGTTCTTTGTGGCTGAAATAACGTCATGGCTAGCGTCACCCCTCGTTTTACCGCCCCTTCGCCCGCGCATTGCTCGTGACACCTGTCTGAGGTACAAAACTCCCCCGAAGAGCAGAAGAGAAGGTGTTCTTGTCCGGGACCCTGATGTCAGGCTCCTACGAGAGCTGGTCTCGTGTTTGCGAGTAAGGTTTAGTTTCTTCGTTTTCGGGTGTCTCGTTCTGTAGAGCTACAACAGCAAGATGAAAGTTAACAGCTTGGAAGAAGTCGGGCTCAACTACAAGTCAAAACATCGCCATATGTTAGTACTGCAACACATGCAATGTAGACAAATTTCATATTGCTGTGAGTCTTAAATCCTAATCTACAAAATACACGGACCTACCCAATGCTTCAACTCTTTCTGTAAATGGCTGGTTTCCAGTCTTTGTTACTTTATTTGTAGAAGACTGTGACAGATCTCGGCTAGGAGTGAAAAGCATGGTAGCTTAGGAAGTTTTTGAGAGGAGCTTAGATATTGTCTGTGTAAGTTTTTGAGGGTAAGTGATAATAGCATATTCTCAAATATGAGCTGTATGTTAAATGTAACCTATTAATCTAAGATTCTATAACAGATAATTGTGTGAATTATCTTAATATATACATGCCTAAGACTTCATTGCGCATCCTTGTCAGTGTATTTGCAGGCTCTGGTGTCAGCTTTGTGATAGCTCAAGCCTTCTGCTTCTTTTAGTAAATTGGTCCTACAGAAAAAATCTATTAGCATCACAAGATAATACTTTGTCAGTTTAAAATTATTTTCCAAGTACTATTCAGAGTGCTACCACTGACAATAACGCTATTATCACACTTAGTTTCTTGTAAACCGTGATTCTACCTCGCACACACAGCTTTGGAAATGGGTAAGACTATGATACTTCAGACCCAATAGAGAACTCCAAGATCTACCCAGAATAATAGTATTAACCCTGCAACTAGGCTGACCTGAAATGAAACAGGCTATAATGTGCTCATAGCTATGTATCCTAAGGAAAAAAAAAGGAATTTATCTTCATCAGATTCATACTGAACTTTAGTGAACAAAAGAAGAGCAGGGAATAGAAATTTACTTGTCCTCTTACTATTTTTGGTGAAATTCTAATTTTAACAACAAGGGAATTGTGGACCTTTTGTCACGCTTGTTCTTTAGGAGTTACACTCTTCCTCATTAACCAGGTTAGATTTTTTGCCAGTGATTCTTAAATGACGGTCTGTAATTTCTTTGCAGGTATACTTTATAGCTGACTTCTCCCTGTTTTCAGTGGTTGATAAGAAAAACTAAAAAACTACCCCACTACTACTTTTCCATTGCAACAGCAGGAATGCTGACAAAATGAAAAGTGGAAGAACATGGCGTAGACAATTGCTACTGGGAAGGAAGGCACTCCTCCGTGCAATGATTCTGTTGGAATAATGGCCTCTAGTATAAAAGTTTGTCAACTTTGCGTTGCTTTTGGCAGATGCAGGTTCAGTCAATGCAGCAACCGGACAGACTGGATACTGTGGACTAAGAAGAAATGTCTTCAAGAGGTAGAGTACACACTTTATAAGCAAGTCTGTTCCTACTCCTATTTCTGTTTCCCTTAAAAAACACACTTGCCTAATCTCTTCCCATCTCCATTTTCCCGTAGAAATGAGGAAAGAAAAAAGAAATTAACCAATATTTACAAAGCATAAGACTTAAAACTCTACCTGCATTGTGGTAAATTAATTAACATCTCCTCTCCCACAGAAGAATCTTTTGGGGAACTGCTCTTTTAGCAGTCAAGGGACAGAGCAGCCATTATAAAATCTTCTGATTCCAACTTCTAACTACAAATGTTTTGTTTATTGTAAGCAGGAACATAGTCACTTGTAATAATGTTGAATTTTTTTCCCCATTGCCCATGCATTTCCATACCAAATGATTGATCCAACTTTGTAGCAATTATGTTGCCTGGCCAAAGGAGCCAGTGATATCTACAAGTAGGTTGCCTGTCTTAGATAAGTGAGGTTGTGTCAAAGCAGTCATGATTTGGGGAATGCTTAAGAAGATAAGGTAAGAGAATTTGGTTATGGAAGTAGATAAAGCCAGAGATACAGAACCAAAATCATTTGCTTCCAAATACGTTGCCTTTGTGAGAGGTGCTCTAATTTTGTCAGACTTTTTCTAAAGGAAAGGGTTTGTGCTTATTTGTTGGTATAAGTATTAAAACGTTATGCAAGTACCTTTTACGCCTCTCTTGGTTCTTAAAAAACCCAGAGCAATACTATTTAACTTTACAAATTGAAGCTACTATAGGTTAACAGACATTTATTCAACTTACAACATCAAAAAGTGAAGAATTACTGTTTATTAATTATGATATGGTTAGGTTTTGAGATTTGTGCTGAGCTCATCTTTAGCTAGAAATTGAAATTTGATTGAAATGTATAAACTATCATTTTAGTGTTCTGCTAAAATACTTGAAATTTATGGATACATAGAGAAAAATTACCAAAATACGTTTTGCATTTAACCTAGATTTATTGAAAAAAAGGGATATTAACTGCAGTTAATAAATTGGTAGGCCTCTTATTTGATCATGCACAATGTTACTCTTAGGACGAGCAGAGAGTCCCAAAGATAGAGGTGGGAGACTAATGAGATTTTCAGGAGCACTCCTGATGAATTTCCAATACCTACTTGTGGTTTTTTAAGTGTCTTCTAGCAAGATTTTCAAATGTAGATTTTTTTAAAGTTTTTAAAACTACCAGGTCTGAATCTGCCCTACTATTTTTTATGCATAGAGAAAAGGAGGTAAGTGAGCTTTCCTACCATCTCAGATCCAAGTTTTTTCAGTTTTGCATTAACTTGTTGAGATGCTTTTCTGGAGCATAGGAAAATGTTTTCAGGCTTTGGAGGTGTCACAGGAAAATAAGTGTTTGTTTTTAATTAATTTAACACTTTTTCTTTTCATGTGGTATATTTTAAATAACAGTTATTCATAGCCAGAAACAGTCTCAGAGGTCAAACGTTTAGGGTGGGATCCATCTTATCCGACTCTAGTAATCTAGAAGTTAGGCATGTAGTCTCAATCAGTCATCTAGGCTCCTTCTATAGATAAATTGGGATGGGGAGGGAAGAGAGAGAGGCAGTTCTGCAGGCAATTCATTCCATGCTGAGATACTCATCCCACTATCTAAATCTCTTGGTCTTTGAAGGTGCCTATCTCTGTATTGATTTAACATGGAGCCTGGATGACTAGGTCAGATTAGAGAGCAGACTTTTGGATGGCTACAGGTAGGATGGGTTTCCTCACAACTGGCAGAATAAAATCTCTAAAAAGTGAGCATGGGTAGGAGCATTGGGGTTTTTTGTGTATGTGTATTACAAAAAAATGAATGTATCCTTTCTAAATGAATGAGATTACTTTTACAGAATACAACTCTCCTTTCAAAAATTACATTTTGCATTTTCTGTAATGCAGGAGGAGCTGGCCGTGAGTAGGTAAGCAATTTTAGAAGTTGAGTCACAGAAGTACTCCTAACTTGCCAGGCAGTTAATGTGCAGGTGCAGTGCTATGTAACAGATGATACATGCAAAAAGACTACGTATTTCAAGAGTTTCTCAGCAGGTAGCCTAAAATCTTTAGTGAAATACTGTGTAAAGTAAGTCTGTATATTGAAAGGAAAGGTATTTTAATTTGTTACTGTGGCCTTAAGTAACCTCTCATTCCAGAATCAAGCTGACTTCCTAAGGCTGCAACAATACGGAATTCATACTGAACAATAGTCATATGCTGCCATGTTTGAATTCATATAAGCCAATGCATTTTAAACCCCACCAAACCTGTTCAGAGATAAACTATAAATAATAATCTAAAGGAAACACTTTGATGTCTGTTTTGTATATAGTATTTGAGACACGTGAACAGGAGAAAGATACTTTTTCATCACTACCTTGTAATAGTCTATAAGTAACATGTGCTGGACTAGATGACTAATGTTCTAAAGTTTCCATAGCACAATCCACTCAGTGCATCATTCTGAAAAAGACTATAATAATTACAGCAGGAGTGAAGCCAT
Source organism: Buteo buteo (assembly GCF_964188355.1). Classification (NCBI taxonomy): domain Eukaryota; kingdom Metazoa; phylum Chordata; class Aves; order Accipitriformes; family Accipitridae; genus Buteo; species Buteo buteo. The sequence continues at coordinate 11,712,900 of NC_134176.1, read as the reverse complement.
ATGATCTGTGTATAGCATAGCTGTGTACACTTCCTGGGGATTTGAGTCTCTGATATGTCATGTGTTTCAGCCCTGCATTTGGTGGATTAGAGATGTAATTTCTTTAAACAATAACATAAATTGTATGCTTAATCCAATACACATGATGCAAAAGAGCATACTTAGTGGAGAATGCTGTGGCCTCATTGGCAATGTGTTGCTATACACTCATAAAATTCTTACACTAATAGGTATTGTTCATTTTTTATGTTGTAGCTACAGAAGACATAGCTCCATAAGACAGATCACATGCCATCATTTTTACAGACGGAAAATCTTGTTCTGCTCCCCTGTGGTTTATAATGATGAAACCATTAACTATATTCGAAGGGGTGAATAAAACAAAAACTTAAATGTCCTGGGAGATGTTCTCTCTGCTTGTACCTTTAGGCTTATAACCATTTGGGCTGTCAAAATGTTTCTTTACAAAAATCTTTTTTCTTAAATTTTCAATATGCCCATGATGAGTGGAGGTATCTGTGACTAGTTAGATGATGGGTTATTAGTTGAAACATTAATTAGTGAGGGGAGAGAGTAACAAGTCAATCATTCACTCTTCACTCCCTTTTTTTTATATGCCACTTTGTTTTGGGTATACGAGTTGGCTAAAGTTTGAGGGGGAAAAGGGTGGCTCATGTTTTAAGATTTGAGTCCAGCCATTTCATTTGTTACTATTCTAAAATTGTTCTTGGGTATCTCAGCCATGACTCAGTGAGGCAAGTACTGAAGTGTTTCTAACAATTTCTGTATGAAGTGATTTCAAATATTTCCTCTCTCAGCTAAAGGCCTAATGCAGAATTCTGTGATACATGATTAATTTTTACCCCATGCTGCAAAAATGGTGGGCGGCTAATCTTCAACTTTACTATGAAGCATCACTTCCTTGTTTAAGATGGGCAACTACTTTATTTACTGTAATCAAAAACAGTCTGGTTTCTTTTCTTATGTTTACTGCTGGATCAGATGCAGGTTTGTTTTCATGTTACATTTGTATTATTCCCATGTTCAAAACCAGTAATTCCTAATCTGAAACGTGTGCTGCCTTCTAGAAAATGTCTTTTTCTTTGGTTAGCTTACTTGAGGTAAGTAGATCTAATAAAAAACGTGCAGAGGGTGTAATGTAATGGAGCTCATGTTTCCTGCTGTTGTACCTGGTAGTGGGTGAACTTAGAGGATTTCAGCTTGGTAGGGGTGATTAGGAAAGTCCTCTGCTTGATTCTCAAGTCTGGGATATACTGGAAGCTGTTTTTCAGCAATTACTGAGAGAAGGTGATGTGCAAAGGAGGCTTGGAGAGAAAACACATCTCTGAGCAAACTACTACTTATAGTAGGAGAAAGAAATTATAAACCAAATTAAATGTGTCTTTTTAAAAAAATAGTAATCTGTTTATACTTGGTTTTTAAACAACTATATTATTAAGACTACACTACTGGAAGTAACATTATTTACCTTTTTTTGTGTGTGTACTCGTCACAGCTTTTACAGATCAGAATACACAAGGTAAATTTCCTCCAAAAATACAACAGAGAGTATGGAATCTGTTTAAATAAAACACCATTACAGTTGTGAAACAGGATATGGTTATGAATTAAGATACACCTGTATGGAAAACATTTCTGCACTATATATATGCATCACACACACATATATAAACACCACTTTAAGTAAGTGATAACTTTGGGGGCTTTTTGATTACCAAAAATTGTCAGAGCATGGGTGTGTATACAATTTATTGTGAGTTTTTCTGTCACAGACACCTTTTTAATAGTGCATTTTTATAGAAGGGCAACTGCACTCAGATAATCTGACCAGCAGATGTAATCTAAGACATTTGCAATGACGTTTTTTCCATGTTATAAACAATAATACTGGGTTTGTGCCTTACTGATGCTTAAGGCTCATCTTTTCTAACCATTTGTTAAATATTCCTTTTCCAGGTAAAGTAACGATGTTCTAGTCCTGGGAGCATTGAGACAAGTTGATTTTCCCTCTAAGTGCCTTGGTTTGTAATCTTCCAGAAACATATTTCTGAATAAGTTTTATTTTTACTGTTGCAATCCCACAACAAGGTTTACTGCAATTCATAGCTGCATAAAAACAAGAATGTCAACAGTAAAGGGAGATGAATTTTATAGGACATTGATGGAACCCCATTGAAAATGATTCCACGCAAAGCCCTAGAAATAGTGACAGTAGAAAATGTATCACTGTTATGTGTTTAGAATCTATTTTAGGTTGATTTATTCAAAGAAGATAGCATACGCAGCTGAACCTCAGAAGATTTGAAAGACTGGATAGGAGTGTGTTCATCATGGAGGACTACACACAATAACAACTTACTTGCTTGGGGATTAGATGCTATTTTAAAGGTTTGTCTATTGCTTACGTCTCAAATTCAAAACCAGTATTTCTATTCTATAAATGAACAAGCTACAGCACAAAGTAAAATAACTTGCATCTTTTCTCTTTTTCTTCCAAATGCTATGTGAAAGTTCTACACAATTTTTTTCTTGCCTTCTGTTTTTGTCCTTCCAGACAGGCCTGAGTACATGTTTAAATTAGTAGCCTTAATTTAAAAAGAGGTGTGATAGTTAGCATTAATAAGAATACATAATTTGAAAGCAAAGTAAAAATATTTTTGGCAAGATTCCTTTTCTAGTTGCATTACTCTAAAAGAATTAACTAAATCAAAGTATGCTGAGAAGTATTTATGTCTCAGTGTTCACTGAAACAAGAGACAGATCCTTTGTCAAAATTGGTATGACTGCAATTTTTAGCTTACTGAAAGAAATGCATCATTTAAATTTTTACTAATTATTTTAAAGAAGTGTCTTTAGGTCCTAACTGGGACCAAAAGAATTTTCTTTTCAAGCTGTATGGGATATGTGGAATACAATGTAAGGAGTCTAAGGAAAGAACTGTAATGTCAGGTGTAAGAGAATTTAAACGGGGCTATTTTTCTGTAAAAGTACACTAAATTAAAAGGTATACCTGAAGCATCAAGAGTAAAGAGTCAATAATAGTGCTGCAAAAAAGTGTAGCTTGAGACTGCTGCGTATATATCCTCAAGATAAATAATGGAGTTAATTATAAAAGTGGAAATGCTTTTGGTTAGACCCCTGAAAAAAGGGTATCCTTCCCTGTATTCTTGGTCCTGTATCAAATGCCTGTTCACATTCTAATCGATTTTATTAATCCTTCCTTTTTCCTCCCATAGTACTCTGGTTGTATTCAGTTTAGTTGTTGCATGTTTATATAGCATTCCATATGAAATATCTCACAATGGTTTCTAGTTCATACCTAAAGAATTCCCCCTTAATTGCAGCAATTCTTAATATTATCAAAAGCATGCTAAGTACAACAGGTTAAAACAAGAAATGAAGACTACAACTGATACTGCAGGAAAAATCTGTGTAGGCAGAAGTAGTCATCACAGATGGGATTCATTCAGTATACTGCTGTTAGTTCTACCACCCACATAATCCCTATTACCATTTCCTAGCAAACACACTTCATTGGCTCTGAAGAAATATCTATTGTCTGTTCCAGCAGATAGCTGAAGTTACTGTGATTATATGGATATAAAGTAGTTAAAGGTCATGTCAATTAAAAGAAGTTTTAGGTTTTTGAAGGTCATAATAATTAAAAGTATATTTTTATTTGATGACAACCAATAATGTAATTTGATTTGAAGAACCACTACCAAACTTATCCTTTATTACTAGAAGTATTCTTCCTGCAAGTAGTGAGCATTAGGATATTGTGGTACAATTGTTCTCCCTGTTCCCTACTTGTTTGTTCGTTTGTCCCACTTTTAATGAAGTGATACTGTAAATTTGAGAAAGCGATGTGCTGTCACAGAGGAAGGAAGCAAGGTTCTGCCTTTTTGCTGAAGCACAAGCTGACACTCCTGATTTGTATACAGGGTGGAGTTCTGCATTCTTTTTATTCCTGTGAGCGTTGACAGTGATGACAGTTCTTACAGGAGAGAGACTACTTTGATGATGTGCGTAGCTAGGTATGAGGAGGAAACTTGCATTAAATTATTGTAAGAGGCATATTGACTTAGGAAAGCTGGGTGAGTGAATGGAAAGCTAGAAATTCTGATTCTTCTGCCTTTTCTGGAGAAAAAAAATAATCTGCTGTAATGCAAGTTATAAAGCAGCTTTGCTGTAAACAGGATCAGATGGATCCAAATCAAAACAGAAAAAAACCCCGAGTGCTTGTTTTGTTATTTTAGAGAGAAAAAAAATGCTAAAATTATGAAAAATTGCCTGATCTGATTCACAGATAGTTTTATCAGCACAAGTATGAGGAGCAAGGCACTGTGGTATAAGGGTGGAAACTCCACAAGCTGGTGTAGCTGCCAGAGGACTCATACTGTTAAACCACAAGCAAAGACATCATAGTACCCTTAGCAGAGTTTAATTAAAACTTCCAAATAATCCATTCTTCTGATGGTCAGTTCATTTTGAGTTAGGGGAGAGTAATTGTTTCTAAGTAGTTTGCCTGCAGCAGTGAAGTAGACTACAGGAATTTCTTGTTTATGAGTTCTTCATTAATTACCAAATCAGAGTCACATGGCTTTGCATTCTTAAAGGCAATATTAGCTGCTAAATGTTAGTTGCTAAAGGTCATGGAATTATAACATAAAGAGCTTGCTCGTCAAGCACTATCTTGTCACTTCTTGCTTCTCCATTTACCGAATTGTTAACCAACATATTTAATGCCTCAGGGAATCTCCATCTTACTATTCTTTCCTTCCTAGCAGCTTTACTGATTTCCATGAATGAAACAATAGAGATTTCACAGGTTGATTTCCTCAGTTAGCTTTATTTCAGCCATCTGGTGGTGATGTCACATATAATCACCTGTGTCTAACAAGCATCTCATAGTTTTCCTTCCTTGGGGACTGAAAGTACAATACACATACCAGCTCTTTATCAGACTGTATTTGTTATTTGCTATCATGATTCAGATAAACAGGAGACTAGTTCAGCTGTTGCAGTTGCATTAGATAATTTCCTGCAACTTTACTCATCCTCCCAATTAACATGAATACACATTTGGTTTTTTTTCCAAGTTAGCCATTAAAGAGGTTAAGTAGAATGGGCCCTGTGACTAATGTTTCCTTGGCTCTGACTGTATTTTGCTGCTCCCCTAGAGTATTCCATACTACTTTATTAGCATGCAGGGGATATTCTGAGATTCCTAATTGTAGGACAACACTTGAAAATGTTCTAGAAATCTCAGAGCTCCACAAAGAGAAATCCTGGCCGTAAGTAAGACCCAGTATTAATACAGCTCCCTACTGCTGAGCTTTCATGTTCTGTATTGATTTAAAAAACAATCACCAGTGCCACACCAAAACTTGGTCAAGATGGTGCTGCAGGAACTGGATGAGGCTTTTCAGCCCCTACAGGAGTTTGTTGTTCCACTAACATTGCAAAGGTAGTAAACAGTCAAGTTTTTGTCATTGTTGATGCCTTATCACAGGCAACAAATTAAAAATGCAGTTGCTGAACTATTTTACTACGAAGTTTAAATGTAATCCTCTTGTTTTAGACATGTCAGCAATATACAAAGGCAGCAGCGAAATGGAAACAGCATGATCTGTCAATGAGCAGTAAGCATCTCCTCCACCAGTGTTTAATTATGAATCATGATTAAACTTACTGCTATAGATTAAAGTCCTGATCTTAAATAGTCATTTGCACAGAAAATGGGTTTGTTCAGGAGCTAAGGCTTGTCTATGTAGACACTTACTTGGAACAAGAAATCCCTTTTGTTTTAAGTTAGCTTTAGAAATCACCTTAGCTAAATCAGAAAAGGCGGCACATAAAATAAGAATATTCACTTAACAGTGCTCTTCTGCAATGCTTCTCTAACTAGGGCTACACTCCAGATCCTAGTGCTGCAAAGAAAACTGAGTACTTCATCCACACCTCACTGTATGTAAGAAATGGCACATCTAATCCCTTAGCTAACTTTCCTCTATTGCCTTTTACACTACCCAGTATGCTTCAGACACATAGATAGTACTACTGGTGTTACACATTATGGATGTGTTGATTTCTGCTTTTAAGTCAACCTGCTGTCTGAAAGTTGATTTCCTCTTTCTGTATCTTACTCAAGAAAAAAAAAATCTATTTTAAATATAAGCACTGGTTTTACCTCCCTTATCTTTTGCAGAGATTTGTGTGTTAAGAATCACAAACAGGAAGAACTACTCTGCAACCTTCATGGAAATTTCTGACACAGATTCACTAATGGAAGAACCAGTTGCAGATAGCATTATTTCAGTAGAAATTGTAGCTTTCATAACCCAGACATTGCTGCCCATATGAACTTTCCTTCTCTACTAGAAAATCAAGCAAGTCAGATATCAAGAAGCATTAAGTGTTGAAGTAGGTTAAGTTTACCTAAAAGTGCAGTTAACTGTGCTCCAAGGGCAGGTTAGCAGAAGCTCCTCTTGCTTTTCAATTAACATCTAGGAGATCAGGCAGCACATTGATATAGCTCAGTCCCAGTGTGCTACGTTCTAGCTAAGGTGAAGCAAATCCTGCAGTGATTAATGTTTTTTCCCTAGCTTGTTTTCCTCAGCTCTGTAATTGGAAAATTGCTAAAGCAGGTCATTTGAAGTATGTGTAGTATTTTAGGAACTATAACTCAGTGATCATAAATTTGCATTACAAATGCACATATAGCTCCTTACCTGGCATAAATTTTCTATCTGAACCACTTATTAACTATACCACAACTCTGACCCACCCTGTAATCACCACTGGCCTAATATCTGTTCATTTGAAGCTCAATTTTCTTCTCGTTTTTGTTCTCTGTTCCCTTCTTCTGGATGCCTTTGGTTTTATGTAAAGAAACAAATAGTGAGTTCTTTCTACTTGTCATTCATTCTTCTGCAGTGGGGAAACACTGAAAACCCCCATATAGAAATGATAAAAGTGATTGCTAAAACATATCAAGGGAAGATGCAGCAAGAAGGAAGACTGGAAGGTGGAAAAAATGTCAAGAACGTGTGAAAGATGTCACCTATTCTTTTCAAATTGAGTAATGCTATACCTGCCTTTTTTAAAAAGCTTTCAGAGAAATACAACTGATAGTTTTACTCTACTCACAGTAGGTATAGCTATTTAGCTTAAGCAGAAGTATAAATTTTGAAGAAATTAAAGGCAACACAGTGTTTGGCATGTTTGCCATCAGCAGGTAAGGTTCTCAAGTTCCTGAGTATTCAAATACATAATTTAAGTTATGGCCAGATACTGCAGTCAGAGAGATTGAAAAGCAAAACTTTAATCAAGCTGAAAGATTTAACATGTTTCAGTGAAGTAGTTAAAAAGATGTACGTAAGCATTAAGTCATTAAAATGACTTAAGCCTCTTAAATCTTCTCAAAAGCAGATTAGGCTAAATTTAAACAAAACATGACATGAAGTCCAGTTTTGGTTTTATACATTATGTATCCTTGGTACTGAATTCAGTATGTACAGTTCTGAAAACTGATTTTTGTAAGATAGTATAGGTTCCTAGAGTCTCCAAAGTACAACACTAGCTATGGAGTTATTTTAACAGCTATCTGCAAAAACCACTAATGACCCATCCTAGTAATACATATATTACTTCTAATTTATCAGGAAAATTCTTTGAAGTCAGTTAAATGTTTGTTTATGCTCGTATTAACTGCTGCCACAGTGTGTGATTTCATTATTCCCTTTAAATTCTGAGGTTTTCATAAGCTCAAATGGCAGATGAGGGCCCACGTACAATCAATTTTCTCATACAATATGCACATGTTATTACTTACACCTTTGCAAAATTTGTGACTAAAGGAAGAGGCTTTCAGAATAATTCTTTAGCTCTACTGAATATGAAGGACAAAAAAAGATAGTTGCCAATAATGTACTTTTTAAAAATCTCTGTAAATATTTTGCATTGTGTTTTAATAACAATACAGCTTTTGCTTTTAAACCTTGCAGAACTAAGAACTCTTCAAAAAAAGTAAGGCTTTAAAAACAACTTTTTGTGCCCTTAATTATTGCACTGCAAGTTGACAAAAAGCTGAGAATTAAGTCCTCACACTTGGCATACTATTAGATGACATTTTAGAAGTAAATGGAGTATTTCAAAAGTTCTACCCAAAAAAAGATATAATTAGGGAAAAAAAAAAAGAAAGGAAAAGAGGCTTAATGCTATTGTAAGAAATACTGGCTAATTCTATTAAGAAGTTTAGTTACAGAAAGTTGGTCTTTTTGAAAGTACTATTGAAAAAGTTTAACATGGAACTTGGAAGAACTGTAGAAAACAAAATATCTGTATTCTAAAAATTAGGTTAACAATACACTCCAGCATACTTTGTCCAACATGTTTAATTCCTTGTTGCTCACTGGATTTATTCTTTCTCTAATTACAGCAGATGGATCAGGGATCAGGTACAGTTTTAGAATTGACTTCCCTATGGTTGTAACTTGCTTCATTTACAGTAAAGATGACGAACCACCAAATTCATACTCCAAGAAGAGAAGGTGTCTTTAATGATGGCCAGCACCAGAGGACTCTGAAACAAAGACACAATTTAGACTGTTCAAACAGTAGAGCAAGTCAACTCAGGAATATAGCTCAGAACCTAGAACAGACAACTCTATCTATACCTGAGCAAAAGAACTGGCAGATTCAGCTGCCCTGTCAAATAAAACAAAACCCTGAAACTACATACATAAACTTGGCCAATACTAAAAATCCTCTTTCGCAAGTTTTAAAAGCACTATCATAGGCAAACATCCATTCTTCCTCAGTTTTGGTATGGTTCTTTCTAAATTAAAGTTTATGCTATTATCCTTAAGCCTACTGGGCAGTATTTTCACTAATTACACATTTTAAAATGTAAATAATGTTTGTATATACAAAGTCAGCTGGGAGCAAATGGGCTATCATGGTGCAGAAAGTTAACTGAGATTGAGCAGCTCATGATAAACTAAATTCCAATGTGATGTCAGAAGAAACTGTCCATAAATATCTGAACGCTACTTTATAGAGGATATAAAAATACAAATTCAAAATACAAGTTTAAACTTCTTAGTTTCTTAACAGCTAAAATAGAAGCTACTCTTGAGATCATGCTGATTTTAGTAATTCCATTAAATGGTTGTTACTATTATTTAAAAGAATTCCTCCCCTCCACAATCAAGGCACACAACTTCCATTCTACTCCTGAAACCTATGCAAAGGACAACTTAAGACAAGAGGTAGCATGTGTGCAGATTCACAGATGTTTCTAGGTTATAAAACCATCAATACAACGCAAACTACATATTTTGAAGTAGTCTTTAAACATTTTCTAAATCCATAACTTAAACCCCAAACTTACGTAAAATATGCTGAGCTCATTTTTATGGCACTCATTTAAAAAATACAACAGAGTATTAGATATTTAATACTTACTATCTGCCACTGCTTTTTTGCCTGGAAAAAAAAAAAAAAAAAAAAGAAAAAACAAGCTGAACAATGACAGTGTAAAAAAATACTTCCTATTTATTTTTTGCAGATAAACTTCAATTAGATTATAATACTTATCATTTGCTAACTTAGCTTGAACAAGGTTTAAAAGTGTACAACATGTACTTTCCATGGTACATGTCAGTACATGTTGTCTTGATTTTTTAGAAGTTGTTTGTTTTTAATTAACCAAGACTCCAAGCATTTAGAAATTGTACCCATCAAGACTCCTACTGTAATATAAAGAATGGTACTGTTTTACATAATATATGGATATACATACACACAACATACAGATGTAAACTGAAGTGCTAAGAATACAGTTTGCTTTAAAATCTTCCCTTGTAAGTAAAATAGCTTATTTTACATTCCCATTGTAATTGCTCTCTTAAAATACTGATTCACAGTGATCAGACAAAAATAGATGGAAAACATTCTTCACAAGGAAGACAGTCATAAGAGGTTGTGCAATCTACACCCTTGGAAATATTTATTTGAATTATGAAAAAGCTTTTAAAAACCTGTATTTTTTTGCACACCTTGAGCAAAAACTCAAAAATATAAGGATTCTACAAAAACTTCTAAAATATGTTCTAGTTCAGAACAGTCTTAATTCCCCTTCAGGACAAATCTACAGAAGCCTCTGGCTATACGTTGCAAGTTAGATGCATGTTTTTAAAACCAATTCCTACGTTACCTAATCTTCATAATGTAGGCAGAGTTACACTGGTATTTGAGTATTTTTGTTAGTATAACCTTCTACACTGAGCATATTAAAATTTGTAAATTTTATGGCAGAGACCTGGCCTTAAGTAAGAGTGTTCATTTCTTATTTGCTCGATATTTTCAATGACTGATTTCTAATCATTAAGGATATTCTTACCTATAAACCTTATCTATAAAGTAACAGCTAATGAAGACTATAATGTGTAACTTACCACCATATGAAATTTTGTAATAGACATAAGCTGTTAATGCTACACCAACCCATATTTCTTGATACACGGTTGTGAAGTAGAATTTCATGGCTCTCAATGACTTTGGAAGCATGGTCTGCACCATCTGAAAAGTATAAGAAGTTTTACAATGGTTAGTTTTGCAACTGTATTCTTACCTGCTATGTTTTTAATATCTATACACAGAAATATGTATTTTTTTATATATATATATATACACACACACACTCCTGATATATATCAGCAGCAGTTTACAGGTTAAAAAAAAATCCCCAAACATGCAGAAGTACTTATTCCAAAGCAAAGCAATAAAAATTCAGAGTTAAGGTTACTATTTATGGGCTAAGACAATAAAAAATAATAAATTACAGCTGATGAAAGGGTTCAAAGATGACTCAGTAGAGCATTTACAGAGCAGCAATAGCTAGGCTCCTCTCTCCCTATCAGTGACAGCTCTTTTTAATGTTTCCAAATTGTCTCAGGAGGAAAGTCTCATTCCAGACAAGCTAGAGAGGCTCCTTCCTTGCACTACCAATTTAGTTTCCCTCCCTCCCCCACAGCTAAGATGTCTCTCCTAACATGGTAATTTCTACTCAAAATAGCAAAATAAATTATGTTAAACTACTGACTTCATAATTTATTATGAGTATTTTACTTTCAAAGTATGCCCCAAGAGCAAGAAGCCTATTGATGTTTTTCTCTTTTCTACACAGCTTTGTCAGACGAACAGAAAACTGCAAGATGTTTTAAAATAAAGCTTACCCTGTCTCCCATACAACATGTTAGTACAAATTTGCACCACATTGCACTAAAATATTACATGTTATACTGTCTTACATACAGCACTTCACCCCAATAAAGTCACTATTTACACTTATTACAACCCAATAAAGTCAACTATGTACACACATAGATGGTATATGGTAAACCAGAGTCCCAGGAAACAAAAGCATATTTAAACTTAGAATCATAGAATCATTTAGGTTGGAAAAGACCTTCAAGACCATCGAGTCCAACCATTAACCCTGCCCACTAAACCATGTCCTGAAGTACCGTATGAACTTCTATGAGGTGATGCTTACTCACTTATTTGCCATTACTAAATGTAAAGCATCCTTTGGCAAGCATCAAAGAGAAAAGGATGCATGGGTAGCCAATGCCAAAGCAACTGGAAAAATCTAGGTAATTTTTGAAAAATGAAAGCATTTTCATGGTAATTAATGTGTAATTATAGACAAACCCACATGTATCTTTATTTGTTTATGGACAGACATTTCAATCAAATTTATTATTGTAGACATTTCCTGAAACAGTGTTGTGCTTTCACCAGTACTATTAAGAACACTGCAACTGCCCCAAAGTTTCCAGTATTTGTAGTTTCAGATAAACAGTACCATAATAGCAGTCATTCTGCTATAACAGAATATTAAGACATAGTAACAAACAAGGAGACTGAGCAGGAAGGAAGAAAAGGATTTTCCCACCGCTACGCAGAGAACAAGCAATATTATTTCCAATTAACACCCTGCTAAAACCCAGCAGAGGCCTTTCCCCAAGGCCTCGGCGGGGGCGACGTCTTTGTGGCCTTTTTTCCTAAATCTATCCGGAACAACGCCGGATTCGCTTTCTCACAGACCTCCCCGCCACGACCCCACCTCAGCCCGGGGTACCTGACCCACAGCCCCATCCGCACGGGGCGTGGGGGAGGTGGGTAACGGCAGAGCTCAAGCGCCGATGGCCGACGCCTTCCCCCGCCCCCCCCTTTTCCCCAGGCTGAACCAAACCGCCTCCCCGAGACACCCCGAGCGATGCCTGCCAACAACCGGCGGGGCTCGCTTGGGCCGAAACCCACCGTTACAGCCGGGAGCGCGCGGCCCGCCACCGAAGGTCACCGAGCAGGGACGGACTCCGCTACCGCCGCGGGGGATGATGGGAAAGGAGGCGCCACCGAGGGATGACAGCGCTCCGAGAGAGGCGCCGCCGCCCCGCAGCGCCCCCTACGGCGGCGGAGGACGAGAGCGCCCTCCGCTGCCCCGCGGCCACGCCCGCCGCCCTGGAGCGCGCGGGGGAACAGCGGCAGCCGCCGCCGCCGCCTCGCTCCACCTACCGAGTCCCGTCGTTACCCAAATCCGGAATAAAACTCCTTAACACCAGTGTGAAGTTGAGAAGCAGGCACTTCGTTTCTTGCAGCGCTGGGGACACGGGGGATGGCTCCTCCAAAGGCGTGTCCGACTTAATAACAAAATCCATCCGTTTTTATAGACTTTTTCTGTCGGGTCATTACTTAAGTTCTTTACATAAAAATGCATACTATGCTCGCTCTTAAATTTAACCTTTAAAATGATTGGTCCTTTGATTATATAACCTTATCAATATTCTTATTTAAAAACAATCATTGGTCAATTTCACTTAGCTCTACTGATTGGAATCTTCGATACTCAGATTGAGATGGGAAGGGTAATGGGAAGGGTAAAGGGGTTTCCAAGCAGCATAAGTCCGTAACAGTTTCCTTAGTTTCTTAAACCAAAACATAGAAAAACCAGTAACTTCCTGGTGAGGTTTCCATGGTTAGCTATTTCAAACTTTAACAATATTAAGGTTCCTATAGTCACACATAATGCAGTTCCTAATGTTTCTATGGCTACATTTCAAACTTAACAATCCTATACGTTATGCTTCACAATTTTACTTCTTAATCAAACCTAACTCTTCTATGTGATTAAATTTTGATTTCTTTATCAGAATATTTGCAACAGCGTCACATCCCTGCGCCCCCTCAGCCGCTCCAGGGCCTTGCTGGGCCCTCACGGAGTTCATGTCGAAATCCAGACGCAGTCCCAGGGTCCCTCTCACCCCAGCGTTTCACCCCATCTACACCTCACTCCTCCTACCCGAGAAGGGAACACGGCAAGTCCAACGCCAGGACAATGCCAGGAAGAGCCTGCCGAGTCTTTCTGTAGCGTGTCCCTTACAGAATAGCTTGTCCTGGCGGACCGGCAGGCACCCGCTGCGACAGGTTCAGGAGCGTTGAGGCATCTACGTGCCTGTAGGCCACTTCTGCCAGGTGACGACAAGGCCTAGGATTCCAGAGCAGCTCTCAGCCATTGTTCTGTGGGTGTGAGGGGGGAAACTGACTACCCCACGCCCCTCCTGGCCGAGGAGGGAGGGAGCCTTACCCTGGCAAGAGCGCAGGAGGGAGCCGGCGGGGCGGATGGCCCACCCCGCCGCTCGGGAGCCCGCCCACCAACGAGAGCGGCGGCCGCCCCTCAGCTGTGGCTACAGCAGGAGGTGCCTGGCCCTTGGGTCACGTGCCAGGGGCGGGGCCGGGCCGAGGGCGGGAAGAGGGGCGGCGTAGGCGCGCGGCGGGCGTCGGGGTGCGAGGCACGGGCCGCGTGCAGACGCCATTATGCTGCGGCAGCTCACCGCGGAGCAGATCAGGGACTGGTTCACCATCGGGAAAGCCGTCACCGCTGTCGAGTTCTTGGGCGAGGAGGCGCAGGCCGGCGCCCCGTGCAGTCCCCCCTGCCGCCCCCCCGGCCCCCTCGCTGCACGGGAGTCGTTAACGGCTGCCGGGTGAGTGCTGGGCGCTGAGCCTCTGCTCTTGGCGGCCAGGAGCTGCTCCTCATGGCCGGGGTGAAGGGCCGTCTGTGAGGTCACCGGTGGTCTCCCTTCTCTCATGTGTGCAGCCGTGACCCCCAGGGTCTGGACTGCACCCCCCTCCTTCCCCACTCTGCATGGGCCCAGGGTGGTGTGGTTGTTGGCTTCCAGCCTAACACCCTCGGTCATGGTTGTGGCTGTATTCCAGGTGTGCATAGATGTGTTTTTGTGGGTTTAATACTTAAGTTATTTTCTGATTTGCTAGTTAGGTCTATTGTCTTGATCATCGCTAGGCATGCTATGTGTAGGATTTGCTTTCTCTGAAGTGCATTAGCACTGGCATGAAATTCTGGCAAATGCTGGTGAAAAACTGGAACAGTTAGAGAAGACATGGTTTATTCTGATTTAGGTGTGTAGCTTAGGAATATTGGCAGTGGCAAGTGATAAATGAGATTCAGGAGTACACTTATTTGCTCATTAGGGAACAATATTTTCACAGAGTGTGTTTCTATGCATTTAACTTTTAAATCAGTGAGCAACACTGATGATTTGGTCTGATATTTTTTGCCCCCATAGTCTCTTAGCACTATTGCTAGCTTTTCTCATGTTGTTTTCATTGACAGATCCTTGAATATTGAATAATTATTTTACAGTACATAAATTATTCAGTAAGTAGTTTCATATGTTATTTGTAACTGAGTGCTTTTCATTTATACCGAAGTTCATAAGCAAATAAACTTAGTAATAAGTGGGTGTTACCTACCCTATACCTTTGTTAGTAAGTTTAATTTGGTACTTAATGCTATGAATTCCTGAAAAACTGACTTATTTCTTACCTGCTCTTCTCCATTTTTATGTTCCTCTCCAGTCAGCAGTTTTCTAGCAGTTGAGATACTGAGTCACTTACAGCACATGTTCACAGTTATTTTCAAACTGAATCTTTCTGTTTGTTTCCCTATAGGAACTTTTGTTTTCTCTGCGCAGCAGTTTACAGTCTGTTTTCCTGAATCGACTGCTATGTGTTTTCTAACTAAACTGTGCATGTTTATTGCTCTTGTGACCTATCTGAAGCATTTAAGTTACCAGGGTAAAGCTAGTTCAGGGTATATTGGCATGTCGCTTCTTGGATGTGCGTTAATCTCAGATGGCAGAGTTTACAGCCAAGGAGGAGAACTGTATGAGTATTTGCATAGCAGCCAGGTACATTTGGTTTTCAGTAGTGTCTGGATCTTGAAAACAAAAAAATACTTTCCTCTGGATGCTGCCCAAACTGGAATCTGTTGGGCAGTGCATAGTAATCTTAGTATTTGGATCAGGTTTGGTTAGTGTATCCGTGGTTGCTATAGAAAAGTGTTGTCTATACAATTCCATGCACTACAGTCTTTTTCAAAATTAGCTGGGGGTACAGTCTAGAGTGAGTGTCTTTTTCTTCCTGTATGATGTATAGCAGTACGATCAGGAACTCTCTTAAAGGGTGTACATAGGTTTCTAAGAAAGAATGAACCTTTTACATAACATCTTAACAGCAGATATGCTGACAGTTCAGGAGAGACTGTTGTCAGTTTCTGTCTTTGCTTCAAGGAAAGGATAAAACTGCTGCATCAGAATATCTATCCCCTCTCATCCTTTAATTTAAAAGTGCTGCTATTAGGAAGCTCTGAATCTCTGACTGAGAGCTACTGGTTATGCAAGTAGTTAAAATTTTCCAGAAGTGACCAGACAGAATTTTATTGTTTTTTAACGTTATTTACTATGAATGTAATTCCTAAACCCAGTATGTGCAAGATGTCTGGGACTTCTCAGCCTTTATTTAGGTGCCAATAACATTTCTTAGTATTTGGGAAGAGTTTGACAAGAGATTCTTGAACCTAACTGAGCACTAAACCACTGAAATCTACTAAATAACACAGGAGAAATTAGCAAGATTCATCAAACTTTGTGTGCCTAGGTAGAGGCAAATCTTTATCTTTGATTAGACAGATGCCTTTTTTCCCTCAAAAGCCTTAGCAGATAACCTAATTGTGGGATTTGACAATTGTGTTAACAGAGAAAAGTTATTTTTACAGGTGGTTTTTTTTTTTTTCTTCTTTCCCATCTGAGAAAGAGAGGGGGGATATGCCTCCTAAATAGCCATTTATGTAAGTGTGGACAGAATTTGTCATCATTAGATATGTGTAAAATCTTTGAGCATCGATGATAGGTGCATGTGTGTCATGCAGCAAAACGAAGAGAACCTCTTCAAGAAGGTATGTTTGCTTAGCTGTGTTTTGTTTCCATACATGCTTCTGTTTCACAGTTCTGGGAGTGTGCTTCCATTTAGAGAGTTTTTGCAGAACTTGAAGAATCTTGAGAAGGTTTAGATTCAAGTAGGAAACGCTTACAATTTATTCACTGGCTACTTAAGAAGGAGTTTGAAGAGCTGAAAACAAAAGAATTTCTCTCCTTTTGTTGAGGCTGCTTGTAGCATAATAGTCTATTTTAATATTTCCTTCAAAACTCTTGATTTGTTTCTTGCAAAAATCAAACCCAAAGTTATTTCAAATTTTTCAAGTACTTATTTATATTTATTTCAAGCAGGATATATGATTATTGATGGAGACTGTCTTCCTACTTCTTTTGTCTAAATTTAGGAGTAAGAATGTGTAGGATTAATACCAAATTGGTAATCATAGTAACAGGTGTGTTATTGCATGCAAGTGTGTGTAATAACTAATATTTTACAAAAATGTTACTGAGACTGTCTAATGGGATCTAAAAGCCTTATGTCTCCTTTAAAAAGAGATGTAGAATGTATTCTCCTCCTTTGCTGATGATGCCTCATTTTGCAAGGCTTTTAAGATTGTCTTGTTATCTGAACTACCTCTAGAATAACAGTTTTAGTAATTGAGCTTGTTGGGGAAGATAATAGTTCTCAGAAATTGTGGTTGTAATTTTGATCCTTAAATAGCTCGTTGATTAACTTTCTAATTCCTCTGATTACTTTTAACTGAATGAAAAGAAGTTTAGACCCTTAAATCCTTCCTCGTTATCAAAACAATTGTGGGTCACATTAAAACACTTAAATGCTTAAGTGTGGAAAAAGTCATTATTCTCTCTTTGATTTTTTGCATTTCCTAAGTGTAGCTTTCACCAGGTTAGCCCTTTTTTATAGCTAGCTTGTTTGGCTAAAAACATTGCATGCTGTTTTTTCTGCCTGACACCTCTGCAGGTGGGAGACATTGCTGCCCTTTGAAATTATTACCACTCACCTTTCTGTTGTCGGCGTGATTTGTGTCAGCTGCCTGCCTATGTCAGAAATACCAGCTGGGTTAGTGTAAGGAACAATATAGTTTCAGATAACCTCATGCAAATCATGTAGGCCATAAATAAAAAGTGCTTAAAGAAATGGTTGAATTCTCAGTAATTTTCAGCAGGGACACATGATGACTGGCCTACAGCTATGTTACTGCTATCAGATATAGTTGAAATCTAAGTGTAAGCTAAATTCCAGAAAATAGCTTCTCTTAGCTGGCAGACTGCTGTACAGATTCTCTTTGTAGTATGTTGTGGTAAACCTAGCAGATTTCTTTAAAATACGTTTAGCTTTTTTAGTTTGTCTTCTTGCTCTTACACCTTTGCTTTTTCTATGCTTTTCTCTGCTTTTTAACTGGAGAGTATGTAATACTTTTCATCAGATGAAAGTGCTCATATTCCATAAAGTTACCTCTCATTTCTGTATTTGAAAAATAGATGAAGTGAGGTCTTCGTAGATGGCATTTTCTCAGCCTTTGGATAATTTTTTTTCTGTACCTGCTCCAGTTCCCAGTTTGGTTTCTCCCTCTCCCCCCAAGCGTGGACACTAGAACTGGATGCAGTAACCTAGCATCAGTTTCATCAATAAAACATGCGTATAAAAGTGGGTGAGCCTTTTTGTGCATTTCCTTAGTATTGCATTGGGATTTAACATTGAATTGGCTACAATGCCTAGATATATTTTTTTAGCTATTATTCAGTGACTGCCTTTTACCATATGTTGTAGTTGAATGTCCTTGTTTCTGGACTTAGAAGACTGCATTTGCTTATATTAAAGTGAAATTTATGAAGAATGGGTAAGTTGTACCTGTGGTCATCTTGTGGGGTTGTGGTTTGGTTTTGTTGTTTGTTTTTTTTCCCCAGTTGTTTTTGATGATCATAAAGGTAAGTGGACCTTGTATGTTTACTGGCCTGCCATTTTCCATAAACTAAAATTTGGAAGCTAAATTTTTACTGCTTTTTTCACCCATTCTTCAATAGAAAGCTGTGAGGGTACCATTTTAAGAAACAAATTTATGTGAATTGCTGTTGCAGGAATCTTGCACATTTGACCAAATACAAATTATTTTCTGAAACCAGCATTGTGCATGTTAATTCTCAATGTAAGATTAATTCTGCTAATGCCTTTGATGTGCTCAGTACCTGTTACTCTCTTTCCTATGGAAAAGGAACTTGAAGTTTAACTCATTGGGGAGTTTTATAACTGATGAAAAACCTTTCTTTCAAACGATTCCTGCCCTCATGCAGGGATCCATGTCTGGATTGTTTAGACCTGCATGAAAAGAATCTGATACTCCTTATTCTGCATCAGTAGGGCAGAGTAAGTTGAGATAAACATTTCTGTTATTTATCCGCAAACTGACAACTGCACAAAAGGAGGGCAAAGAGTTTATACCAGTTCTGAGTGCAGATACAATGCGTTTGCACAGGCTTGTGAAGTTTTGTGTGTTTAGTTAAAGGGAAGTAGAGGGACCAGTTACTTTTGGTATTGAGCTGCAATTTTTTATTACTCTAAACCTGTAGGAACTGATTTACTCTAGTCCTCCAGTGTTTCGTCAGTTAGGTGTATGCAAGAGTTCTGATTTTCACCTTCTGTGTATATTATGTTCCACTCTTCTACATGAAATGTACTCTAGATTATAAGTTTCCAAAGTTTTTTTCAAAATAGTATTTTTATCTTTTACAAAAATATTGTGCCATTTGTTTCACCCAATTTATGTCGCATTATTAGTAACTTCTTCGTTGGATGGGGGACACAACTGTGGAGCATAAGGAAATATCTTTCAGTTGTATGTTACCAACTTGAGGAAGTCTGAATGTCTTCTTCAGTATGTTTGAACAAAATATCAGAGGAAGCAGTTTTTCTCTGTGTTTGCAAAATAGTCCATTTTGTGAACTGGGCCATGTGAGTCTTTCCCTTTTTTTATGATGTGGCAGACAGATTAAAAGGAAATCTGGAGATGAAGAGGTTACATAAGATATGTAAAAATTTGTTACATGCCGTGATTGGAGCCCAATTGGAAATGTAGCAAACTGAGTTCTGGCATATGTTTTCATTGATTTTCTGCTCTAATTGTCTGCTGTGACCGTAACCACTACATATCCAATCAGTCTTGTAAAACTTTATTATGAACCCACAGTGACAGATGATGGCAACCGAAAAACATGAAATTCGGTTAAAGTTAAAATGATCGCCTCTTGCTTTGGAAATGAATGATCTGTTGATGCTATTGCTATTCTAGAATAAGTACTGTCTGGTTTGATCAAAAGGTTTAAGTTTAATGCAGAGTCTGGGTTTCAGGATAGCTTCCAGTAAGTCAAATGACAAAGTATAACTATTTGAAATAAAATAATTCATTAATTTCTTGAAGATTAGAGAGCTAGTTGTTAAATGCTGTTAAATATCTGTTGTTTCATTTAGTTGTCTGCCTTCACAGTACTTCAGCAGGTGCAGAGCAAAGTTTGGAAAAAATATAGAAACGGTGCACGCAGCGTGTTACAATTTCTGACATATTTTTCATTTTAGAACTTATTCTGGAAGTTGAGAAATAACTATTCAGGTCCAAAAAGTATTTACGAGTTTATTTGGTATAACTGATATTATATTAAACCATTTATCTTACAGGGTATAAAGTTCCCATAGAGCCTAAAACGTATGTAACAAGTACAGAAGTTTTGCCTAACACTTTGTGGATTGATTCTATTTCAA
Organism: Buteo buteo; assembly: GCF_964188355.1. Taxonomy (NCBI): domain Eukaryota; kingdom Metazoa; phylum Chordata; class Aves; order Accipitriformes; family Accipitridae; genus Buteo; species Buteo buteo. The sequence goes on along the minus strand of NC_134176.1, from coordinate 11,692,800 downwards.
AATATGGAAAGCAGTCTTTCTTGTTTAAATATGTCTAGCTGTATATGGCTAAAAAAAAAATGCTTAACAGTTTTTTCAGAAACATCTTATGTTTTGGTTAAAAGGTGCCTTCAAACACAACATCTTTAAGGAACTATAAAGATAAAAGGAGAGTTCTTATTTAAAGTTTGTTTACTACATACTAGCTATGTTCAAGGATTTTAATTTCTGAACTTGGAAAAAAGGGGGGAGCGTGTCACATTTCTTATTCCTATGTTTGTGGATGGCAATCACAAGAAAGGAATGCAAACAGCTACATAGCTTTTTGAAAGAAACAAACCAACTTAACTTGATGGGTAGTAATAGGGTAGATTCCAGATTCTATGAGAGAAGGTGGGAAACATGCTTTGTGTGTTTTTGTCGACATAACTTGAGACTGTGGGGATTTCATCTTTGTCCAGTTTGTTAGAACTGTCTCCACGCAGGCTGAAATGTTCAGAGCAATTTGTATTCCATGCATCTACCAGTTGATCTTGTTGGTTTTCTCTCTCAATGGTAGTAAGAAAATCTTTTAAAACTTGCTTGAATATGTAGACTATTTCCCAGGGTAAAACATCATTTTCTGCCAAAACTTCACGAAATCTAGAAACAAACAAAAATTGAAATCTAATCATCAGCGCTGAAAACTCTCTTCTGTTTTTTCTCTCTCCTTTTGAGGGGAGGGGAAGGAGGAGGAAATGACAGCCTTCTGGTGTCATTTATTCCTTGCTGCCACATTTCCCCACACACCTCCCCCCAGATATTATTTAACAATGCACTGGATGTGGTCCAGCTATTATGAGGATTGAAAGCTATTGTTATTTGGTATGCCTTTTTTTTTAAATTGGCCCATCTGGGTAACTTGATTTAAACTGACTTTGCCCTTAGGTATGTTCTGGGCTTTAAAAGGCGCGTAGGCTTGTTCTGACGTTTCTACGTGTCCCTAGAAAATGTATTAAAAATACAGGCATAGAATTTTTCTTTGTAAAATAGGAGGTGGTGTGTGTTTGTTTTTAAAAAATGGGATTTTTTTTTTTTTACAGTAATTTGCTAGTTTTAGAAGCTTTCAGGTATTTTGGACAGTGAAGCTGGGTTTATGCATACCAGTACATTGCATTAGTGCTTTAATTTGATTTTTGGTTATTGAATTACTACTTTATAAATACTGGGGATAAATAACAGAGGAAAAACTGAACATATTGAGAGGTCACTTGTTTAAGCATGTGAGACTTCCCTTGTTTTGGATTAGACCAGGAAAATCCTGATTAAAAACTTCCTTCAAGTACAACATATTAAAGTAAATGTGTAATTTCTAAAACACGTGTAAAAATGTGTTCTAGTTGCTGGTCATTGTTATTTTGGAAGGAAAATCAGAGCCAAATATAAGCTTGCATTAGGTAGAAGAAACATGTTACTTATGATAGAGTATTCAGAGTTAGAGAAATATGAAACAATTACCTGCTGAGAACAGTTCCTGTTTGGCAAGGCTGGATTTGTGAACACAGAACTTCAAGCTGCCGTTGCTCAGTAGCTGGAATTGTGGCTTGAGGGTTTTGGTAGTTCTTCAGCCAGTTGTAATCCATGCCAGTCTTCTGGACTTTCTGTTCATTTTCAATCTCTTGCACTAATCTTTCACGCTCTTTCAGGTGCCATTTCAATTCCCTCAGTAGGGTTTTTGTAACTACCTCTGATCCAGGATATCTTGTGGGTTTGTAGGAATCATTTTTTGACCATTTCATCCAACCAAAAAGTGGCATTTTTAAGCTGTAAGGGGTGGGGGGGGGGAGTGGGGAGTAGATTTTGCTTATTTCTGTCTTGACCGATAGTTATTTGCACCTGTAGACTTCCTTCCTAGCAGCTGAATGTTTAAAGAAAACTTTATTAATGATCCTAAAATATTTTGCAATACAATATAGGTAGTGATAACAATAATCGCCAAGCCATAATTAAATCTGACAAGCCTTATGTGTTATAATATTTTCCATCTGTTTTCTGAGTTAATATAACTGTGTGAAGTTTACAGCATTTAAAAGTGCCTATCTATCATCTTGGAAATATTTCACTTTTTATCCTGGTAGTATATATAGTTTAAAAAAACCCCACAAACCAAACCAAAAAAAAACCCTAAAAAAGCCTCACAAAAACCCCAAAACCAACCAAACAAGAAACTCCCTCAAAACAACAACAACAAAAACCCCAACAAAACAAAACCCCAAACCTCAAAAATTTGAAGTTACCTGTACATTTGAAAGGGATTAAATAGAGTTAAGTGCTGGAACTCTGTGATCTGTTTTTAAAACTTCAGTATCAATTTTTATTTTAAATAAATTCTTGTTTACATAATATGGAAATAGAAATCTGGTGCAGTAGGCTTTTAAATTGCAGTTTGTTACAGATCATGCAGACACAAGCATACTAATTGGAATAAAATAATATAAATTACCTTTGCAGTTGTCTGTGAACAGTGTTTCCGGTGAGTTTGCTTGAAGGTCTCTTATTCTAGCATATCCTGTTTCCAGGCTGTTACTACTGCTGGAAGAAAACAAGGGTTTGGTTTTTTTCATTTACTCAAACTGTGCTTAGAAAAATGACTTTCTCTACTGAATATGACAGTTTTAAGTTTTTCTGCTTTTAAGGTTCTTTTTTCATCCTCTGTACCAGAGAGAATTAGTAATCCATTTAACCTAACATGGTCTTTCAAATACTTTCTACAAAGTCCATTAAGATCTCCTACCTTTGAATTGAGTTCTGCCGATGGCAGCAATTTAAAAAAAGATGGTACCAATTTCAAATGCTTGTTGCTAAATCCATCCAAAGGTATTGTTGGTAGTGAGATGAATAATGATAGTCTGAAGCAACTACAGATGTGCTTCTAGCTAAAGTTAAGGCTGTCGTATGATGTGATGCTTGGCTGTGCATAGCTGTAGGTCACAGTTTAGAGCTGTATTTTTATGCCTGTAGAGTGCTAAAAATAACTATGTTGCTTTTATCATCAAACTAAACTTTAAAGCTATTGAGATGCTGGAATACTTTTCTCCCATTAGAGGGGGATCAGGCTGTTCTACTGTCATTTTTAAACAGCTAAGAATAGTCTTTCTCTAGTAAAGATTATCTAAAGCCTTTGTTAAGTGAGTGTTGACAGAAAAGAGCTATTTGACAGTTGCTCAGGATTTTGTTGCTATATTAAATACTTCTTCCAGATGAATTTCATCAGTCTCATGGTACTACACTTTTTCATTACTATGCATAGCTGTTACCATTTCTAATTAACATTTCAAATGTGTTTAAAGAAGCCAGTCTGTAACACCTATGGTGTGCCATGAAAGACATATTAATCTAATTAAAGGAATAGAATGATAAGGAGACGGAAATTGAGGTCAAACTGATCTAAAAAGCCCAGACTTGTAAGTCTTACCATAGACTTTGCTTCCCTCTCAACTGGCTGTCAGTTGCCTGCTCCCTCTTTCCTTGATGAGTATTTTGAGCATATCCATTTTTAAGATTCATTTTCGGGGATGGCATTGTGCACACTAAAGGTCGCTGAAGCAGCCATTTTCTGTTCCAGTTATCTGGTCTCTTCCTATTAATCTAAACAGTAGTCATGGTATATGAAATGCTTTCTCTTCTGCTTGCTCTTGTTCTAATGACTGTCTTTGCTCCTGTAAGTATTTTTCATTCGTACTTTTTTGCCTCCACTGGTATGTCGAACTGTTGGGAGAACAAGGGTTCTGTAAATCTGTTCTAGATGTCATACAACATAAAGGATGACGTGTATGGCTGTTATTAAAGCTGATATTACTTATACATTGGAAAAATTCAAATGTCAGTATTAATCCTCTTCAACTGAAAGGTTTTCACATTGCATTGTATGTGGTACTATGAAAAAGGAAGGGAGCGAGGTTTACGGTGACAGAACTGTCCTGACAGATTTTCAGATGAAATTAAAATGCTCCTTGCCACCTCCTTTACAGCACAGTTAACATGTCACCACTTTTTTTCCACTGTATCAAATCTGAAAGTAAACCGCTGTACAGTATAAAAGCATTGTAGTGTCTTTGCAAATTAGAGATGCATACTGGAAGGTGTGCAAATTAATTAAATGAGAAGCCTACAACAGGATTTTTTTGGTTTTTACCTAATCTTTGGTTGCGTCATCAAATTTTGTGGAGCAGGATACTGAGAATGATATTTATTTTTCCATTGGTAGGAGAACATTAAAGCTGAAGATTTGTATTGCTTCTACTTTTGTATGCATTTCAGATCTGTATTCGGGAAGAGATGACTGCTCATGTGAGGCTGGTATTGGGAACTGGAACTTAAAAGTAGAGCAGTATTTTCTGCAGTTGCTAGCCAGTGTTTAATCCTGGAAGCTTTGTGGAGAGTTAAAATTCCATCCAACTGTCCCTAAATGTACTCGTGGTTCTGCAGTGCTGTGTCAGGATGGAAGTTTTGGCTTGACTTTGGCTGATAGTGGGTCTGTTCCCTGAAGGCGTTACTGAGTTTGCCTTTATTAGTAACTAGAGTTATTGTTATGATTTAACTGGGGGAGGGAAGGCTATATTTTGATTCCTCTCATTAATTTTTAGGCAGTTCCTAAAATTACAATAATAAAAGTAAAAATGGTGTGAAATCTTTACTATTTATCTTTAGGTTCTTGCTCCTCCCACCCCTCCCACCCTTCTTTGACTCGTTATTGGGGAAAAAATGTTTTGGTCTCCTTAACATTCATCTAGCAATCTTGCGCTTTTGAATTTTCAGAGATGCTGTGTTTTTTAAAAGTGATTTATGGTCTTAAGCTTCTGAATCTCTCTTGTCTGTGGCATTTCATCTCATTACTCGCGTAAATATTCTAAAAGTTTCAGTCCTACCACTTTTGCTTTCTTACTGTAGCATACCAAAACGATATTTTTATAGTTTCAATTTCCCTTTTCTGAATTTTTTCTTTGATGGTTTTAGTGACTAAAACACATAATACTAGAGTGAGACCATAGCATTAGTTCTATAATGATGAATAATTTTTGGGGTTTTTTTAATAATTTACTCTGCCACTGCACCAGAGTATTGTTTGCTAATTGATTTTTTTCCTGTAAATTAACCCTAATTGTCTTTGTGTGTAACATAAAATGGAAACTGAAGATTCTTTGAACTTTTTTTAAAAACTTTCCTTCAACCTTGTTTTACTTTGTTTTCCTAATTTTTGAGGCAAGGAATGTAATTAATTCCTTGAGCATCTGTTGTTTCTATAACTTAATAATTTTCTTTGAACTGCAGTGAATGATACCTCCTCCTATGTAGGTAAATCAGGTGTCTCTTTTCAAATAAGCATTTCTTATGCTTTCTCTTTAACATAACCACACCTTTTTCTGTAACATATTTTAGGCTTGTTTACTGATGCTGTTCTCAAATTGAACTGAGGGAGCAGCAAGAGTTGCTGGAGCCAAAGTGCAGATTTCCTTTCATAAATCAATTCAGACAGTTTTAGTGGTCTTTCCTTTCTTGCTATGGCAGGTCCAGGTTCATCAGCAAAGAGCCTTATTCCAAAAAAATAGCCTTACAAGAACACATGCTAATTGAAAATTGATTAGATAGATAAGGGTGGCAGCCAGTGGATAAAATGGGATCTCTTTCCTTGCATCCCTGTGTAAGACACACAGGTTATTTCTTTCTATTTTAAAATGGCTATGTGCAGAACAGACTTTTTTAAAACCTCAGTGATAGCTTATTTTTATCCTGTGGACTTCTTGGTTCCCCCCCAAAAAATGCATTCTAAAGTGTCAGTGTCATCTTCTTTCTCCTGTAGTCGTTATTCTCCACCCAATCCCAAGTAAACAGGAGGTTCACACCAAACAGTTCTTACTTTTTCAACTAGTTGTCAACTCTGCCATTTGACATGATGTTTCTCAGTCAGTTGGTTAGGAGAATGCGTAACCTGGTTTGTGGAGGTGTTAGACAAGGGAAGGAGAAAAGAAGAATATCTCATTTTTTCCTCTTTCTTAAGAGAGTACAAAATACTTTTTCTAGCAATTCCATAAGCAGTAATTAAATGATTGTATTGCATTGTGTGTATGGTTTCCACTGCAGATTACTCTAGCTATGTAAGTAAAATACTCATGTACTTTTCAGAAGCCTTTTTCTGAAACAACAGTAGAAATTGAGGCCTGTGGAGAAGCTCTGAATACATCTAGCATGGCCATGTATTGGCTTGTCTCCTGTGCCTTCAGACCATATGAAGAAAAAATGCTTCACCATAAGAGTGGTTGAATAGAGGTAGCCAATCTAAAATAGAGGTTTGTGTGACAGAGCTTGTGTGTAAGGAGGTTGTTGAACTTTTGCATCAGTTCAGGTGAGTGAAGACAACCACACGTGAAATGATAGAGCAATCTAAATGCATCTCTGCAATAGTGACTGCTTTGTTGTGGTGAGGATTTCTTACGAGTTATGGTGAATATATTTGGTTTCCCCATGGCTCTTAGCTGTGCTGGTTTCATGATATTTGGCTTACAAATACAGAAGTGAGGAATCGTTGAGGTAGCTTAACTTACATTCCGATAGTTATATGAGTACACAAAGTAAGCATAATTTACATGAAATTACTCTAGAATAGATTAATATGGAGGGGTGTGGGTGTTTTTCCCTACTGGCTTCAGTAAATGTAGACACAGCCTCTAATTTAGAAGGTGATCTTCCTAATGACTGACTCTATGGATCACCAGTCAATAACGAGCATGCCCTGGTGTGTGTGGCAGAACAGTTCCTACTGGGGCCATGTGCACTGTTTATTACTGTCTTTTACTCATAAAAAAAATTAAGTATGAGGTGCCGTTCCATTTATTGCTTGATTCATTCTAGTTAGTAGGAAGCATATTTAGGGAGTCTGATACTGGTTCTTACTTGATTGAGGGGGAAGGAGCATCAATCTAGTGTGGTATTAGTACATGTCATCTTTAAAGGATTCCTTCTAAGATAGTGCTGCATCTATGGTGGCAGCTACATTCTGGATGTGTTTGGTATTGAAGAGATGCATCTGAACCTGACACTTGCTGTGAAAACCCTCAGTTTCAAAGTGGTTTTGTTCAGCCACCTGTGTGGCTTGGTGTGAAGGTGTGGAAGTCCAGTTAGTGGCTCTAATCTTTAACCTGAAAATGTCTGGTACTCAAAATGTCTCATCTGTTCTAGGAATTCCTCTTTTGCCTCTTCCTGTTTGACAGACATCACAGTTGTGAGGGGGAACTTTATGATTAAGATATTCTGGAATCAAATAACTGGTGTGAGGCTGCAAAGGTTTAGCATTTACTTAAATAGAAGTATTGCTTGCTTTTAAATTTCTTCAGGGTTAAAACTTCTGGACCTCTCCTTGTCAATGCTCTTACAGCTTTGTACCTTACCAACTAGAAGCCCTCTGCTCTATGTTGAAGGCATGGCACAACTATAGAGTAAGAATATTTACATATACTTGTGATGTAAGTACAGCAGACAACTTACAGATTTAAATAGCTGAAACTTACCACAGGGAAACAGAATGAATCAATGTGGGGTGTGTGTTCTGAGGGTGCTGAATATACCTGGATTTTAGCTTTGTTGATACAATAGCAAAGCATAACTCCAGAGGAGTACTTGAAGAGTAATGGTGAGGTGGTTTTGTGGATGTTTACAGGAAACGTCCTCTAGTATAAGCAGTAGCATTAGAGAAAAGTGGATCCTTACTTGAAAATCATCATAACTAACCGTAATACCAGCTACTTTAGAAGATGGGACTGTTAATGACAAGGTAGTATTTCTGAGTTAAAAAGAGGTGACAGAAGATGTTTATTTTATCCTGTCTGACGCTTTCTGAAATCTTTTGAAAGCTTTTTTAAAAAAACCTAAGTAAAATAATCTCTTTAGCACAGGAAACTTAAATATTTGCATGAGGTGTGGTTAAGTTTTACATTCTGATTATGATCTTTCAATGCTACTGTAATAAATAATTTGCTGTCATGCAGAAGGCATATTCTTGAAACAGACTTACCATTCTTGCAAAATATGAAGTTCTCACAAAGTTCTATGGGCATCAGCTGTTTTCTCAGTGTAGTGTTTTCTTGTGAACAAGGATTGTTGTGTAACCATATTCTGGGAGAAAAAAGCTGCAAATCCAAGTCAGCTCTGAGTACAACAAGAAGACTTCAGTCCTAACATATGTGTCTTAACATCATATACGCAAAGGAACTTCATAACTGACAACCAGGTCCTGTAATAAAAAAAGCCATCTAGTTAAACCTGGGGCTACTACTATGCCTATCGGTAAGAACTACAAATTGAATACTTATTTGTGCTGATTGAGTGTGCTGTTGGACAGCACTTTTTTTGGACAGAAAGCCAACTGAGAAGTTGCTGGTGCTGCACAGCAGTTAGCTCTCCTGTCTTGTTAGGCCATGTGCTTTTGAACTGCCTCACTGAAGTGATGCTAGGTAAAAATGAAACCTTTGAAAACCACTTCCATTTAACCAAATATTGCACTGGTGATGTGAGCAACAATGTGTGACAAATGGTGAGAACAGGTAGAGGAGAAGCTTCTTATTCTTTACTTTGGAAGATTTTATGGCGTCTCTACCATCTGAGATGCTATTGACTCTTGGAATTGAAAGAGGCAAGAAGTATAGTGCTCTTTATGAATGAGACTGATAATGACACACCAAGAAATTACCATCATCATTCTTACTTGAGCTGAAGTGTTTATAGCAGGTCATAACCATTGCTAGCTAGCTAACATTTCAACACATTGGCATGGTGGTGTACGTTCTGTATTTCTTTGTTAGCATCTGCGGGTAATACAGTCACATACTATGGTTTGCTGGCTTGGATTTTGTGTGAAGGGCTGATACTTTATTCTTGTGAGTTAAGCCCGGTAGGCAGCTAAGCACCACACAACCCCTCGCTTACTCCTTGCTCACCCCCAGTGGGATGGGGGAAGAGGAATGGAAGAATAAAAGCAAGAAAACTTGGGGTTGAGGTAAAAACTGTTTGAAGAAGAGAGAAAGAAAACAAGTGATGCAAAGGTGGTCACGTACCATCTCCCACGGGCAGACTGATGCCCAGCCAGTTCCTGAGCAATAGATGGCAAACCTAACTGAAACTTCCCTCTTTTCCCTTTTTATTGCTGAGCATGGCAGTATAGGGCATGGAATACCACTTCGATTAGTTTGGGTTATCTGCCTGGTTTTGCCCCCTCCCAACCTCTTGCGCATCCCCCAGTCTATTCACAGAGGGACTGCAGTGTGAGAAACAGAGGAGGCCTTGATGCTGTGCAAACACTGCTCAGCAATAATTAAAATATTTGTTTTAGGAGTATTGTTTTGGTCACAAATCTAAAACACAGTGTCATGGAGCTGCTATGAAGAAAATTAACTATCCCAGCCAGCCCCAGAACAGTTACATAGAAAGGCTACCAATGCTGCCAGTCATCTGAGAAAAGCAAGATTTCATTTTTGTAGCTATCTGTAGCTAGCAGGTTGGATGATTTGCTTCCACTTACAAACACAGCCCAGCTCTTTGGATTTAATGATCAACTTTGCAGTGTGTTTTTTCTTTTGATTTGACAGAACAACTCGTAGCTGTTTCAGGCTGCAGACAGATGGTGAGTCTACCTCCTCTGATCGCTTCAGACAGCATTTGACTACTGCTTTCACTTTTTAACAACTATGAACAAAGCTTGCCATGAGTCTACATGAGAGGTCTCTTGGTAAGACTTCTTGTTTTGTCCTTTGCTGTGACAGCTAACAACAGTAATAATTCTCTTTTAACAGTGTTAACTGAAAAAGTTGTGTAAGCTATCATTGTACTTCTGTTGCTGTGATGAATAAAATCAGGACATACTTGAAGCTCATTTATTCCAGTTGGACTGTCTGTAGCATTAATTTCTTTGGTGCTGGTGAAACTTCACTAATAGGTAGGGGAGTTACAGGTGTCAGTTTGAAATTGAGGGGATCTTGCGTTTGATACTGGTCTTCATGGGCATTTTTTAATTCAGTGTAGTCTCTTGTATTTTAATCAGAGATTTATTTAAGCTGGATTTTACCAAGTTGATAACCAAATGCCTTTGTTTCCATCTTCTTGTTATGGGGATTTTTTTTTTTGCTTTTGCTGTTTGGTCAAGTTCCTTGCCTTTGTGGTCAGAAGGAAGGGATGAATTTTGAAGTTTTGAGGAGTGTAGATGCTTTGTGAATGTTGCTAAAGGATAAGAAACAATGCTTGATAGAGGAACTGTGCTTTGGTTTAAGTTAATAAATATGAACACCTATCTAACTGCTAATTCATAACTAATTATAACAACATTAATTTACAAAATTAACTGTTTCATGTGCGGTGGAGAGGTAGTTGCTGTGTGGCTTGTCACCATCTGCCACAGGTAATGGCTGCCCTCTTCCAAACATCCCTATTTGAGCTATGGCTGCAGAAAGAGGAGCTCATCAACAGCTCATTTCCAAGAAGGGTCCAGTTTTTTGAAGTCCAGCAGTAAATCTAAGTCTTCCCCACTGGCATAAAATCCCAGAGCAGTATACAGTATATTTGAGGATTTGGGCTATTTTGTTTTGGCATTTGTGGTTGTTACTTTTCTTGGTTTTTAACTGTGTGTAAGGTGGAAGATGGAAGGTCTTACAGAGCTGTTAGTTTGACATAGAAGAAATATTTCTGAGATACAGAGTTTACACAGTCTATCCAAATCCAAAAGTTTGCTTTTGAGTTTTTCAGGATTTTGCACAGTAGTTTTAGTGCACTCCCTCTCTCTCTCCTCCTCCCGAGCTAGTTAAGGTTTTGAAACAGGAGCTCTGAATAACTGCTGAGAGGAAGAGCAGTGTAAGCCTCTAGGATGCCTATATATGAAGACTTTATCACTAAATTTAGCTAATTACATTTTAGAAGAGTTTTCTTGAGTGGAAAAAAGCATGTACCTCGTTGATTCTCAGATTCTTAAAATAATATGTAAATCACTTTGTAAAAATCTGTATTTTATTATTTAACACATTTCACTTATTCTGAACTCTATTAATAGTCTTCTATTTTTGCAACTGAAACATTATGAGTTTTGAACGACAGTACATTATTTCTTTAAAGTTAGTGTATTTCTGCAGGTAACACCAATCTTCTAAAAGTATGGAATGCCAACTGCCAGTCAGAAGGAAAGTAATTTTTAGTATGTCCTTCAGTAAACCCAGTGGAAGGTTATTTACTGTCATTGCAAATGTTCAGTTATGTAAAGTGTCACATTATTTTAGTTTCAGAAAAGACGCTTTGAAACAGTCTACTGTATATATTGTACTAAAATTGTACAGCAAAATATAGCTCTGTATGCTATAAGGCTAAGTGTTTTTTCAAGCCATTTCCCCCCTCCAAAGACCTCTAAGTAGGTGGACAGCTTGTGTGTGTGATAGAATATATGACTTAGGGCAGTCTTTCTCTTGTGATCTGTGAAATGAGTGACACTAGTTTTATGTTCAGCTCCCAGCCCCATGTGAACAGGGGTTTTTGTGTCAAATGATGCAGAACGTAGGTAAGCAAAAAGTACATCTATAAGAATTTTCTAAAACACAGCCCTAGAACACTTGGATTTTTCAGTTGTTTGTCTCTAAGATGGAAATGTTCTTGAAGTTATATGGCCTTGAATAGGAACTTCTACCCCAAAATTAAATAATTAATATAAAGTTATCTGAAATTGGATAAGCAAGCATCTTAATCCTTGGAATTTCATTACATACTTGAATATTTTCTTTATACAATCAGGTTTGCTGCATAAGCAGTGTTAGTTTTTTTCAGGGAGTAAGGCTCTGTGTATCTGTTCATTTAATAAAGCTTTATTTGAGCATCACTTCTAGAGACTGTGTTCAGTGTATGCATTGGCATTGTAGTATATGTCACTGAAAAGAGCCAGACGAATTACCTGTCACAGTTATGGTTGAGATTAGGCAATTGATTCTATTTTTGATAACTAAGTGTATGCAGAAATGCTTTGGTTAATATTTCAGATGCTCAAATACAAAAATTTACTGAATGTACTCTGTTATGATGGTCTCGTTGACTTATTAGAGGTCATTCTGTAGCTTGAGGAAAAGTAAGACCTTTCTCTAGCTGAATTTATTTAAAGCAAGGCACCCTCAGTGTATTTGAAAGCATTTACAATTGGATGTGTCAACAATTTCTGGTGTTAAACTGTGTTTCCCTTCTAGTAATTCCCCTGAAGTGGCAGCTGTATTTAATTTTGTTCATGAAACTGAATTTTCCTTTAAACCCAAGTAAATATTTAATAAGATTTTGTCCCAATCAAATGCTCAAAGTTAGTTTAAGTAATCACATATACAAAGATCAGTCACACTTCAGAAAAATGTTATAGAAGTGAAACCACATGGTAAAGAATAAGGAAAGTATCCCATTATCTCAAGAAAAGTGTTGATTCTCTTCCAAAAAGAGGTGTGCTGCGTACTACCTTTTTGCTTGGACAGAAAGCCTCCTACTGGCTGCTGCTCATCAGGCTCAAAGCTCCCATTCTTATGAGAGTATTTTCCAAAATAGGTAGGTCTTGAGATGCGTACACCTTCACAGGTAGCTGACATTGTTTTATAGATGCTAGGACATATCAAGAGTTACTTGTTAATTGATTGTGTTCTCAGTGCTTTAAAATTTTGTCTGCCTTTGTCCATTTACTGTGGACATAATGTCATATGTTTGCAGGTTCAGCCACAGAAATCTGGCCACTTTTGAGGATGAAATGTGCCCTTGATTTGAGTGAGATCAAACTGTCACCTTTTGTTTTTTTAAATGAGGGGGAAGGAAGAAAAAACAGAACATCTAAAGTGTCTGGCATTTCCTTAGATTGATAACTTTAAATTTTCAGTAATTGTGTTAGTCACAAAAATGCTTTTTACAGCCTCTTAATTTGGTAAAATTCTGAATGTGTTTCATATATGCAGCTGAAAAGCTGTTGTTTGCCAATGTTGTAATGTTTTGGAGAGATCAGAAGGCCTGGGGGAGTCTAAAAGTAGGTGAGTGCAGAGGCTAGAATCTGGAAAGCCTAAAGAATATATGCTGTAACAGGGCAGGTGTACTCAAATGTGGGTTTTCACCATATCAGAGAGAGCAGAAATGGGGAAGAGAACTGGTGTATCAGACAGACACACACTTAATAAGTAGAATCCAGAAAAGTCCCTTCATTAGCGTCCTTTCCTAGCCTGGAATGGATTTGAATTTTATGAATCTTGTCATTCCTTTGCTGTCAGCAAATGTCTGTTGAAACTCATTAGAAAAATGTTGTATCCCTTTCTGTTTGTCCAGGTATATATAGAATGGTAGAATCATTTAGGTTGGAAAAGACCTTCAAGATCATTGAGTCCAACCATCAACCATGCCCACTAAACCATGTCCTGAAGTACCCCGTCTACTCTCTCCTATGTAGGATCATATCTCGTACTGATGGCTTATTAATGATTATTTGAAAAGATTGTATCATTTAGATGACTTAGGAGAGCACCAAAGGGCTTCATAATGAATTTTTTTCCCTATTTTGCTTAAAAAATAACATTATTCTGTAGGCTTTTAATTTTATTAAAGCTGCAAAGTTCAGCATTAAAACATGGAGAAATGATGTAATGAAGGTTGTTTGTTCGTTTCATATGCCCATATGCAGTTTTCCAATTGCATATTATTTTCCCCAAGACTGGCCTGATTCAGTGCATCAAGTGAGCAATGTTCATTCTTAATGACTGGCTATTAAATATTTTCTTTATTCATTGTGTAGCCTGAGGTTTATTTACTGCATGCTGTTTTCTGAAGATAGAAAACCTAATTTCTGAAAGAAAATATCCAGATATCCAAACAAAAATTGATGTATTTTCACAAATCACCAAGGTCATACTGTCCTTGTTTTCCTGGAGCTGTACAAGCAAAGGTCATAAGCACATCCATACTTGCATGAGCCGTTTTTGAAATGCTTAATACTCCATCTCCAGGAGCATTAAGTTGAATATATCTGGTATTATATAAAACTGTTTCTTAGCTGACTTCAGCTGCTGCTTAAATAACTGATGCTTCTGCAAGGTCTTTACAGCAAATGAGGTACACAGTCCTACCCGTCAGTGGAAGCTTTTTGTTGAAGTGATTTCCTTGCTATTGCTCAGGGCTCTGACAGTCAAGTAACACCTGCTCCTCCATGACAGCGTTTACTATCTTAATCAGATGGCTTTTTTCCTTGTGGAAGACTGAAGGACAAGTTGTATTTACTGCATAACCAGGTTTTGTTGTCAGAAGATGCATGTCCAGTGCACTCAGTGAGGCTGCAGTCTTATGGAAATGAAAAATAATTGGTTATATCACTAAAATCTGTAGCATACAATGCTGCCAAATTGAGATTGTGTGGCCATGCTCAATTATGTTATTTTCAGCTGCTGAATGCTTGACTTTGATACCTTCATTGTATTTTGGGGTTTTACTTGTGTTTAATATACATTCAGTGGAATAACCTACTTAAACAGTCTGAAATGATGTGTATGAACTTTTCTGAATTGTACCTTGGGTTCAGGCCTGTTGTGGAGTGTTGCCTGTCCCAGCTGTTTTGGGAGGGTTCGAGTGATAAAAGTGTTGTAGTCTGCTTGCTGAAAGTAGGCAGCTGTTGCTCATGTAGTGATTATGCAGATGCATGCAATCCTGTTGAACCCTGCATTATCGGGATACTTGAGATCCAGGGAAAAATACCCTTAGCTCTATGCCTAAAATATTGTTAAAATAGGATAAGAAGCCATTTCTTTGACAGCAGTAGGTGATAAATACTTGGTGTTTCCTGTAGGAGGAAATAATGACTGATCTGAATGAGTAGTCTGTAGCAGAGCCAAGCTGGCAAAGGGTTTGCCTTCTCAGTGAAGGTGGGTGCTCTGTGGCATCAAGATACTGTGAATTACTCTATGAGGAGAGCTGTGTGACACAGTGCCATGTTAAAAATCTCTTGTTTTCAGCTTCATTGTTTTTTTGAGTCTGTTGTGTTGATTTCTTAACCCAAATAATAAGTGTCTGCAGCAGTATCCTTTGAAATGTCTCAAATACCAACAGAGAAACAGATTTGCTCTGCATTAGCAAATTACTGCATAGCAAAAGCTTGCACTGGGCCTGGAGTTTAAATTTGTGCAAAACCATAGTTTTGACTTCTAGTTTGTATTTCATGTTAAAAAAAAAAAAAAGAGTGCTTTTGATGTGTCTAAAACTCTTCTATGTTTAAGTTCATTCATGATTTAACAATCATACAATCATTGTATGTATGCTACTTTATTCTCCAGTGAAATCCATGTGGTTTTCTTCACGCTTTTTATGTAGAAGAGAATTTTTTTAATCCCATTTCATTCTATTTATGTTGTGTGTAGACTTTGTCTTGTATGTAATAAATTTCCATAAAATTCACTGATTTGGGTGATTATGGTGTTTGGGGTTTTTTTTTTCCCCCTCTGGTCGCCATCATCTCTTGGCTCAAAGACAAAAGTTCTCTCCTTAATGCTGCGAGATGATGGTGTTTACTCCTGCCTACTTCCCCTGTCCCCAGGAAATCATGCAAGAATTACACATATTCTCTTAATTGTATTGTGTCAAGAATTGGTGAAACAGAGCTATTTCATCTTTGTTCAGAAGAAATTGTAGACTTCCATTAGGTGAGAAATTACTCAGTATAAAAACTTGAAAGGATGATATTTTGGGAGCTCAATTCTTTTTTTTAATCCAAACAAAAATATTTAATGTGGCAGTTTCCTTAGGTTAGTATCTAACTGCAGAGATAAAATTTATTTCTGAAGTTTGCTTATTGAAGTAGTTCCTGCATGACATGGAGACTCTGAACTTACTGTATAATGCTGTTATTACCAGATATATCTGTGACTTAGATTAGGAAACATTTATTGATTTGTCATTTCTTTCCTCTCCAGGCTGCCTATCACCAAAAGTGTTGGAACTGAATATGCTAAAAAATACAGACAAGTGGAGGAACAGGAGCTAGATGTAGTTGGAAATGATCATCTTGTCTACAAACCAGGTAAAAAAAAAAAAAAAAAAAAATTTGCTTCTTGTTATAAACTTGCATACACCTGTCTTTTTCCTCCTATCTCCTCCCCTAAACAGAACTATGAAACCTTATTGTGTATTTCTTGTTTGTTTAATGCTGTATGTGTGTTTGTTTTGTATAAGGTATGGTCCTAAAAAGTAAGCACCTTATTTTCTGGAAGCCACAATATATAGTGCTGTTGTATGCACATGCATCTATGCATCTGGTTTATTGCATTGATATGACTGAAATATATCTGCAAGGAAAAGATACCACACATTGCATTCATGTCTTTCTCTATTCTGTTTTCCCATTTTCTATCCATGTTATTTCTGTGTATACTTGATTGTTGCTTTGAACTGCCTTTAGAGAGAAATTTGATTGCACTTCTTTCCTAGGAGCTCTGGTAAAAGTAGTGTGAGGCTGGCTCACTTGTCAGGACAGGTCAGCTTCAAACTCTTCCTGTGCCTCTTAATTTCCAAATTTGTTAATGTAGCTGATTTCCCAAGTAAAGGACACTTATGTGTTTTGTCTGTTCTGCGTGTTGTTCTCTGTAATACTTTTTGTATCCCTTTGCTGATATACCAAAAAATTGAGAAATTTTCTAGAAATTACTGTCCTTCAATGCTTCTGCAAATTGTATGACCTCTGGAACTCTGGTAAGTGATGAAGCCATTTGTTTGGCCTATCATCAGGTGACAGGCAGTAGGTGACAGGCAGTAGGTGCAGTTGACCTGTCCAGCATGTGCAGTGCATCTGACCATCTGTCCTAACCACAAAATACTGTCTCTTGTTCACTTGACATTACATAAAACTTGTGGGAGAGGAGGAGAAGGTATTGAAAGGTGAAAATGGGGGAATAAAAGGACTGAAAGAAGCTTTGAATGTTGTAGTTCAGGAATGTGGTGTTCCCTAGTCTTTCATGTGCTCTACAAGCAAAGGAAGGACAGCAACAAGTTGACTAAGCGTAAGTTCCTTAGATGTTTCTTTAGAAGTATAGTGGTATTGATTAATTCAAGGAAATAATGTAGATCATTTAATGTCCTTCAGGTATTAAATCAGAATTCTGCCTAAGGTAGGCCAGCAACTTTAGCAGCATGGGTTGCCTGCTTAATTTTGAATGGAACTGATGCTAGCAGTGTTCCTCCTGTAAAAGAAACAGGGTTATAACTTAAGCTTTTTAGGAAATATTTCTGCATAGTCATCCTGGTACTTCTTTATAAATACCTATTTTCCCCTGGTCTACCCTAAAATGTTTGTCCTTGAAATCTATACCTTCTAATATTTATTCTTGCCTTCCAGTTGTAACTTACTTAAACAGCATCTAGTTAGCAAACAACCTTAAATTACTGAAATTTTAGCATATACATACTCTCTTATTATTAATCTATTAGATGTTTTCATATGTCCCTTTTTTCCCTCTCTTCCTACTCTGTGTCATGGTCTGGAGTCTCAGTTGCTTCAGGAGTGGTTCCATGTGGTGTTGATGTCTGCCTTCTCTTGTCAGTGCTCTGCTCCCAGCTCTATGCGATCCAGTGGGGGACTCTTGGCAGACTTGATAGTGATGGGACTGGAAGAATCTTATAGCATTCTGAGACTGAGCTGCCAAATCCCACCAAGGTGCAGAATAACACAAAAACTTCAGAAAATCCTGGTTCTTATTGCTATCAACTTTGATTTACAGACAGATTCAAGAATATTATGTTAGGACAATATAATAAAGATGATCAGTGAGTGAGCATGAGATTTGTAATGTTAATTTTATGGATTATGAATATATATGTTAATGAGACTGGTATTCTCAAATGGTAATATGTTCATCATGCAGATTTCAGCAGCTCCAAGACCCATTTGTAACTATTAGCTATATCAATCTGGAAGTGCATGTTCTATTTAAGAACATGAAAATTGTCATAAACAATCAAGGATTTATTTAGACCAGGCCCTACCACTCTAACTGTGTTGAATAGAAATTTGCAGCTTATTTCTTGACTACAACATGGAAATCAGAAGCTGATTTGCCCTCAAGGTTTCAGAGTTGGTAGCCCTTCTGTTGTTTCTTTCTTTCTGAATTGCTGTTCTAACTGTAGATGGTATCTTCTGTATAAATTGACAGCCCATTTTAAATCTTGCAGAGTTACTGAAACAGTTGTGGTGTTTGCTTGTGCCTTGGTGTTTTATGGAGTTCTGTTGAGTTTAAATTTTGTGCTTTCCAATTTCTTTGAAAGAGCATATGTTTTTATGCCAAGAGGACAAATAGAAATGCCTAACCTGCTTCTCTGTCAGGAACACAGATCATCAGGGAACCGCATTTAGCATTCTGGTTTCTACGGAACATGGTAGAAATGATACTGCTGTGAAGAGGATGTTTAAGTGATTGAATAAAAGCAGAAGAAAATACATTGTCACAACTGTTAGCCAAAACAAGTAGAGCATTAGCAGTTCTTCCCTGGGCCATTGGTCTAGTTCCACAGTAGGTACTGGCTGTTCCAGAGTTAGACTTAGATGCACCTTTGATTCAGTGAGGTTGCAGGATATTGTGCAGAGGGAAACCTTCCAGAAATATGTGTATGGAACACTTGCCTACTTTAATCATCCTATGGAAAACAGACTTTATTTTTTTAAAATTCTGGGTATTCTAAACTGTATGCACTAAGAGTTTTACTCTTAAAGCCTCTAAAATTCTTAATAAATTCCCCTCTTTTTTTAAAGGATGCCTATATAATTGTTTTCATGCAGCTTTATGCATGGCAGGCTTTTTTCCTCTTCTATCTTCATTGTTTTCAAACCATTAAATGGATCTCTTCTGGGGATCTTCTAGGTCCTGGGTGAAGTAATTTCTTACAGAGAAGAAGCAATTTAAACGTTGTTTCTGACATATAAAAAACTTAAGTTGTAGAGTTCCTTAAATGTTTCAGATTCAGAACAGATGCATGCCAGGAAAATAAATCATAGCACAGATCTTCACCCAAAACCCTTTTGTATTCAAAATATGTGCAAGTTGAAGAGGTTTGCAATGGAGAACAGAAGACTCAGCAGCAAAGACTAATTACTTGTGGTATTTTCTTAGGAATTTTAATGTTACCTGGGGGCATCCTTCAGCAGTCAGCACTTCAAGACACACATAACTGTTAGCCCGGTTTCCTCAGTTAGGAATGATAATTGCTTTGCCCAGGCTCTGGATTAAGCTCTTCAGGGCTCAGCCAGCAGCAACTTCATGTACTTCACATTATGACTGAAATAGCATGAGTTACTGTGAAGTCCTTATGCTTTGTGGCTCAGTGTAGGAGCCTGGTTGTTTCCTGTGGCTTTCCTTTCTCACGAGCTTGCTTGCTAACTGTAATCACTTTGTGTGTTTGCAGCTCAACCCAAGAATGCTTAGTGACACAGTAAGCATCTTGTTTGACTCTCCTAACCAGTACTTTCAAGTATATTTTTTTTATGCATCTGATTTTTAATTTGCTTAGTGGCAGATACCAAGATCCAGCTGTACAATCTTTTCTTCCAGAACTGGTGAATGCAAAAATCTAATCTTGTGTTAAAGGATCTGTTCAAATTCAATTCAGCAAACAGGTACCAGAAGGAATACATTTGCTATATGGGCTACAATAACTGAGATACTGGAAAATTGCTCTTTCCATGGGCAATAGACTGTTTTAGTCATGGCAGTCAACATACCTCTACAGAACTTCAATAATAATTGAAAAGGAAGTGAGCAGGCAAATTCATCTTTCCCATAACTGAGTTTTCACTTTCTTTTTGCACTGACTGAATAGAGAAATTAATATAATTATTTAGTCTGGATTGACATTAATGCTTCTTACACACAGAAATACTTTGTCATAAAACAGCGTGGTGGGCAGTTGTATGCTTCCTCAATTTACTGTTTTCAGGTTGGAAGTGTCCTGCGTTCTCTACGTGTCAGAATCCAAGGTGCATGTTTGAGCGTGATATCTTATAAAGGTGTACTCCAGTTGGGTTTGTCCCAGTCTTAATAATGTTTTCCAGAAAGTATAAGGAATTGAAAAAGTGAAACTTTGTGCCTTTATTGCTGATAAATCTGTATTCCTGTAGCTCCTTGAATCTGTAGATGCCTCTGTATTTGCAGAACTGATCTGTTTTTTTGAAAGACCAGCTCTCATTTTGGGTGTAATTACATAAACAGATGTTAAAAAAAAAAACAAACCAAAAAACAAACCCAAACCAAACAACAGTTGAAGGCAGTTGAACTGTGTGGTATAGAGTCCACAGCTGAATGGTTATTTAAATGAGTAGAATAAACTCGGAACTTTCATAGGGGTGTATTTTAAAGTATTTCTATTCTGCAGTGAGTCTTCATTGTTCAGAAAAACAGCTTTCATTAAAAGAAAAAAAAAAGGGGGGGGCGGGGGGCAAAAGTTTAAGGTCTTCTAAGATGGTTACCCAAGTTCCCAATCCCAGTTTTGTTTTTTCACTAATGATCATACTGGATTTCAGAAAAAGTTTGTCACCAGTTTGTTAGAGTGGGCCTTTTCATGGCTGCTTGGGTCATGTCAGTGTTCATCTGAAGTTGCCGGTTTACTCTGAGGCCCAAGACTGTACTATCTGCTCTAGATAGATGTCTCACAGTTGTCATCGTATTAGTTCCGCAGGCAAACTCCATAATTTTTCTTTCAGTTTAAGCACAGAGTATACGTCTTGAAGAGAAAAAACCCAAACCGTACAGTTTTTAGTACTTGCAGCATCTACTAATATAGTTATATGGCTGCCAGTTCTCAAACTCTGTATATTGATGGTGGCTGACATTGGATGACTATTTACTTTTGGTATAATTTTTTTCCAAACTTCTGTGCTTAGGAGAAGGTAAGATATTGCTGTCCTAGAACTGTCATATAAAAAGCAAAAAAAAAAAAAGTTATGTTTCATCAGTGAAAAAAAAAAAGAGTTATACAAAATTGATTAAATTGATCTGATTATTCAGCAGGTACATGAATACTGGTGGTTGTTTATTTGTTTCTGGTTTGTTCCTATGTATTTTTTAAATAAAATTCTTAATTTTAGGTTAATGATTTCTTATTAATACACTGGGGTTTTACTGAGTTAGAGAATCTTATAATGTGAATCCTACTATTTAAGGTGTTTTTGTCCCCCCTGCCTTTTTTGTCAGCACTGTTGTAGAATTGCTGCTGTCCTCTGTTGTATACTTTTAACACATTTTTCAAAATTGCAGTTGTTACGTGGAAAACCTGATAGAGGTGGGAAGACTATGTTGCTTTAACAGGAATATGCTGTCACTGGGTTCTTTTCTCTAGCAGCTTGAGATTTCTTCCAGCATTGGTCAAACGATGCAGAGCTACTGATGTCTCAGTAGTGACATGTTTGTGCCAGAGGGAAGCCAGTCAGCCTTTGTACAGCGTTGTTGTGACAGAATGCTACATATGAATTTTCCTGGGGAATATATTTAGAAACTTGACCAGAAGTATTTTAAAGAGAACTGTTAATATTTTTAAGGGATGCTGCTGTTAAGTTCTGTTTTGTGTGTGTTTAGTAGTGCTAAGTAAATCACTGTGCAATGATCACCTATAACTTGTGTTACACAGAATCTAGGTAAAGAACCTTTCTTGTTGGAGAATGTGGCTTTAGGAGAACTTTGGGTTTTAGTGCTTTATGAAACTGTCTTAATGAACTGTCTAGCTTTTGGGGGTTTGTTTTAATGTGGGAATAAGTCATTTTGTATTCCTTGACACTTGAAGACAATTGGGGGATTGGAGCACATTCAGGTATGGTACAGAGACAAAAGAAGCTGTTCTGCCTGCTGCTGCTTCACTGCTGTGTGAGATTGTTAGTAACCTTTCCAAAGAAAGGGATCTGTAACTATGCAGTCAGGTATTTAGGCTATAGCCTTTATTTTACAGTAAATATTGCCTTTGTAAAAAGAATACTAGGTTTCTTTCCCACTACTCTATGTATTTCTTAGAGAAATAACATGACATTAAAAAAAGTGAAGTCTTAAGTTTTTATTATCTGTATGCAAATAAGTAAATTTCACCATAGTACCTGGTGAAATGCATTTGAAATAGAAAGCATTTCTGCCTTTGATTTTAGTATAGCGGGTTTTTTTAGCCAAATTGTTTATTTGTAACTTGCAAAGTTGTTGCTTACCAAAGTCTTGTCCTGGTTTTCCCGTTCTACACCTGCCTCCGCACCTGTTCAGTCACGCTTTTGTTTTTCATGGTTGAACTGACAGCAGACTGCAGAGCAGAAACTCATGGTAGCACTGTATGATTTTTGTTCTGTATTACCCAGTGATAATGGTGACTAACTGCTGCCAAGAGACTGCAGAATCTAGTATCACCTTGAAAGGTCATTGTGATACTTACCAGACTTGTTTTAATTGCCAAGTGGTAGAAATATAGTGGTGGTCTTATCAAATTATGGGTTATTTTGTACTGTGGATTCAGTAGGCTTTAAGGGAAACAACACGTGGGTACATGAATAAGGCATATTTTTTCAGTATTGTCAAAAAAGTTCTTGGGAATGGGTAATTTTGGCAGTTGCAATGCAAACTGTGCAAAAATACTATTTTTTTAATTAGAAGAAAAGCACATAGAATTATGGAATTGTATGCATCTTTGACACTGGTGGTGGCTTATACACAGAAGCAATGATTTTCAGAGCTGCTGCCAGTAAAACAGCAGTTGCATAAACACAGAAAATGTCTTCAATCTACTATTATTAAAAAGTATTAATTCTATTAATATTCATCAACATGTGATTAAAATTTGATAAAAGTTAGGTTTCCAAACACTGTGATCATATTCTCCTGCTGGTTGTTCCCTTTCTCTATTGAAATAACTTACTCTTGGTTATTTTCATGCCTAGATACTTCATTGTCTCAGTGTGAATCAAGTGATCAGACTTCTGTACCAGTAACTAACTGTAAATGTGTGGATACGCCTATAGCCAAACACAGGGAAGAGGTAATTTTGTTGTATTTTCTCTCATTACGGAATAAAGCTGAAAATCATGGTTTGTTTTGTTGGGGTTTTGTTTTGGTGTTTTGTTCCTGTTTTAAGCATTGTACAAAACCTTTATTCATTGTACAAAACCATTGTATAAAAATTCCTAGAGGAAGAAACATTGCCGTTATACTTTCTGTTTATAGGTATTTATGTAAAATATGTAAATGAATGCATGCCCATGTTCTTTTTTGTGATCTCCTAACGTGTTTTAGGAGTCCAGTTATCTACAGATGCCTAGAAGATGATAGAAAATATGGCACAACATTTTACAGAGATTTGATATGTGGCCTGGAAGCTATTGATATTTCAAATCTGTTTGAAATCTTCTTTGACTTGTTTTGTAGACTTACAGTTTTTCTTGAAAAATTGTTTCAGATAGTGTCTCTGATACAAAGCAATTCAGTTGTGATTGTACAAGGAGCAACTGGCAGTGGTAAGAGCACACAGATTCCACAATATATTTTGGATTATTGCAATCAGCAATCTATCTACTGCAACATTGCTGTTACCCAGCCTCGGAAAATTTGTGCCAGCAGCATTGCCAGGTGGATTAGCAAGGAACGCTCATGGACACTAGGTGGATTTGTAGGATACCAGGTATAAGAAAATTTCAAAGTTATTTAAAAGTACTGTATCGTCTTTCTTGATTACTTTTAAGTGTGTCTAGTGTACTGAAGAAATGTTAGAGAATCTGCTTTTAAGGTGGAATTGCAGGTTTCTAGCCATCTGCTGTTAAACGTTTGTAACTTAAGCTTTTAAAGTTGAACAACTATAAATGCTAGTGAGCCTCCAACAGACATATTTAATTGCCTGCATTCTGATAATTGGACACATCTATATTATTAAACATTGAAATTGTTGCAGGAGAACTATATTCTGTCATTTTCCTTTTAAAATTCTTCATTAACATACTTGATTTGTTGACATTACTACATTTACCTGTCACTTATGTCAAAACTTCCATGCATTTATGGCCACATTGTTTTGTGAATGTCCAGTTGTTTCTTCTTAATGTGGAAAACCTTGAACTAGTTTTTCCCCTTAAAGCTACCTCCTTTCCTTTTGTCCAACTTGGTTTCAAACTCAGTTCT
Source organism: Buteo buteo (assembly GCF_964188355.1). Lineage (NCBI taxonomy): Eukaryota > Metazoa > Chordata > Aves > Accipitriformes > Accipitridae > Buteo > Buteo buteo. The sequence continues at coordinate 11,668,645 of NC_134176.1, read as the reverse complement.
ATTCCTCCGTTTATAACCTTGATGCCACTTTCATCTTTTGACACGGATACTGGTGCTTTAATCAGCTCTTTGTCAGTGACCACAATAAACTGCTGTGATCATTGTTTCACTGTAGTTTGACAATAGCTGTCTGTGGACTGGCTTCTCTGGGTCCTAAGGCCAGTGGGTTCACACTGGTGGTGGGAGGATGTTCATGGAGAGTCATCTGCTTCTGGAGTTCTTTGCTGGGAGGAATACGTGTTGATTTCTTCTTCCTCTCTTCTTCATTCTTTTTCTTGTTTCTTCCTTTTTTTTTGACTCTAGGGTCATATGTATATGTGTTTTCTAACATGCATTTACAGCTTGCTTTTTCTTCATTGGTCTGCAGCTCCAGGTTACATGCAAATGTACTACATATAGTGCCATTTATGCATGTTAGATGTCTTCTCTTTGTTACCTATAAAAAGAATTTCGTCCAGTTCCAGGTGTGAGGGGTTTTTATTTTTAACTGACCATTACAGACTTGTTTATAGCATGCGGTCTACAGTGCCAAGCTTCCACCCCATGTGTTGTCCCACATCTGCTTTCTTCTGTGCAACATCCTGTCTCTCCACTTCCCAAGGTCTCTGCTACTGTACCAGGCCTCTATATCTCTACACTACACTAAATTGCTGTTACAACTATACCAAGTAAAGCAGAGGTGAAGGCAGGTCAAGAAAAGGCCAAAGAGAGACAGCCTGACATGCCTTAGTCCTGAGGCCTTGCAAACTCAGTACAAAGCTTACAGCCTGTTACTAGTAATAGCAGTATTGTATCTCCATAGCCCTGCAGTATATCAGCTTCATTTTCCCTTCAAAACAATCTTCATTGTCCTTCATAGTGAATGCTATTCTTTGTCTAAGTATCAAATCTTAGTGGTTTCTTTTGCTATGTCTACAACAAATACTGTAGCAGGAAAAAAATATTTTTCCCTTTTTTTTATGAAACTCTGAAGTTTAATTTTTCCACAGGTAGATTGGAACACAAAGTAAAAATACTCTTTATGCTCATTCACTAAGTTTCAGTTCTGAGAGGTGAACACTCTAGATTATGAGAAGTATGATCTGACATTATCTCAAATTTTAACTAAGCCAGTCTTAATAATCTTCAGGTGTCATTTTGTAGAATTACTGTGGGTTATGTATGTTGGTTTTTTCAAAATAGTTTCTACATGAAGTCTTTTGTATAATTTGATACCTTGAATTAATTAGTCATAAAATTGCTAAATTGATTCATTATGCTAATGAGTCTTAAAGACATAAAATGGTGCTGTGCTTCCAAACTGTCTTCAGGACAGTATGTGTGGATGTGCTGTGCTTGTTTTACAAGCACTTGTGTGAGCTGAGCAGAAATGGAAGTAGAACAGTTGAGTGTAGACTCATCTGCTCTAGGCTGTTGTAAAAGCTGAAAGTGAAAAGATGATCATGGCTTTCCCTGCCTGCCTTGGTAGGTAGCACCTGAGATAGCTAATGTAACAGAAGTATTTTAGAAATCAAAACGCCATTTACCATAAGGTTGTAGAACTTTCAGGAATAAGTTGCCTGGTCTTGGTGATATCTTATGCCTCTTTCCTTTTCTCCTGTCCAGTAAGCAAACTATATTTTGGCAAAATCTTTTTCTTGCTCTGTATATTAGTGGAAAGATACATGTATGTACTTTCAAAAGCTTTTGAGGAATTCTTAGACTAGAGCCCCCAGCAAGGAATTGTGATCCTTTACTCTATGAACTTCAGGGTTTTGAAATTTTTTTTAAAATTTCTCCCAAATAAAATGTTTGTGGTTGACTGGTTCTGGGCTTTAAGAACACAACTGTGCAGAGGCTTTGACAAGTTTGAATAATTTTGATGAGTTTGCACTATATTTCATTTTGAAGTTCTTCCAGATGCATGTTCCTGTGAATATGTTAAATATCTATTCCTATCTATGTTATTTTTCTCACTGTGTTAGGTAAGTTTAGAGAACATTTCCACAAAGGAGACAAGGTTGCTGTACATGACAACTGGAGTTCTTCTCGAGAAAGTAGTTGGTGCCAAAAGCCTAGCTGAATTCACACACATTTTCATCGATGAAGTAAGTTGGTGGAAATAAGTTTAAGCTTCATATTAAGAAAACCTTCTTCTCTTTTGTCTTTCTGACCATGCTAGAGAAAGAAAAATACAGACATCTACTTGTAAAGATGTTTTGTATAAGTTGTCTGAACTAACACTTCTTGAAATACGCTTGTCTTGGAGATCCTTTGAGCAACAAAGTTCAGAACTGAGGGTGTGGGGAGGATTCTGGGGAGTGCTTAGCTTTTGATACGAGTGGCTTGAAATGTTTTCTGAAATCCGCTATGTGGATTTCAAGAACGTGTCTGGCTAGGCCTATTAGGAGGAGGCAGCTAGTTTTTACTCACTTGGTTATTATTGCCCTTAGAGTCTTTACTCTTCATCAATGTCCTGAAAAATAAAATAGTTCTCTGAAAGTTCTCTGTCTTCTGGCTGGATTTACGGTCCACTCATGTAGATTTATTATTATTGCTGTCACTTCACTAAAAAGCTGAAGAAAATATACTTGTAGGTTTTTTGTAATTTGTATATTTGCACATGTGTTTATGCTTATTTTCTTGTGGGAAGCGGTATTTGACTGTTAAACATAGTCAGATGTGAGATTGAGCTTTCACAAACTGTGAATGTAAATCACATGTAAGATGTAGGACTTAAATATTGGGATGTAGTGATACTGAAGAGGACTTGCAGATTTCTGGTATGTGCAGTTGTGGTTTTTTGTTTTGTTTATCTGGGTTTTTTTTAATGCTGGTTTTCATTTTTATTCTGTTATGGTATTGGAGCTGAGAGTGACTGATTCTTGGATATTTGAGGAGCAGGGAGACAGCACCTGGTATACCGTTAGACTATTACAGTAATAATGAAGGCTGTCATCACTGCACTTGAAATGGCACATTGAAAACCTGGAAAAGATGGAGTAAATAGTTACACTTTTGTATGAAGAAACTTAAGGACTTCATTCAAACAGATGAAGGAACCAAAAAACCGCAAGTCCTAAAGAGTTGTACCACTTGTCTTCATGGGAAGGATTTGAGACCACGCTAATATATTAGCAGAGTCTTGCAAACCTTAACATTTTAAAGCCAAGGATAAGGAAATGCAGATTAGATGTAAGATGCAAAAGTTTAATGATAGAAGATGCATACGTAGAGAAGTGTTAGATTGTTCCTTTAGTTTTAAAATTTATTAATTAGATATGAAAATTAATGAGTGAAGTTTTCTGGCCCCTTATGCAGGAGAACAGATTTATGCAGAGATTCTTCAAACCTTGTTTGCTTGGGTGCTGTAATTCAAACTGATGGTATCAGCTTGTACCACTTCTTTCAGCAGTTGCTAGCTTTCAAGACTGTGTGGTTTTTTGCTTCCCCATCTGAAATTCTAGTCCCTCTTGTTCCCCATATGCCACTTTTTTCCCCCACATCTACCTCACAGATTGTGATCTTGACTCAGTAGTAACCACTTTAACAACCACATGTTCTCCACTGCATTCTTAATTGCAGGTCCCAGCCTGCTTAGGGTACTGCAGGTGTTTAGGAACATACCTAAACAAACCTAGGTCCAAAAATCATGACTTCTCACAGCAAGACTTTGCTGTCAGCCTGAAAACTGCCTTAGCTACATTGTTTTTGTAATGGGGCAGTATTGATTGGAAGTATAACTTTGTGTTATGTTAAAAAATGCTAATTGCCTTAGAGGGGATGAATGCTGACCTTTGAAGGCTGAGCTCCAGAAAAAGCTGCTGCACTTAATATATTTAAACTGTAATTCAAGAAAGAGATATGATCATCATTGATAATGTTGAGAAGGAAGTATTGAACTGCAAGGATCAGTCAGAACAGTCAGGTGCTAGGATATATAAAAAAATTGGGTGGAAAATAATGTTTTGGAAAGCAGTTGTGTATTTTGATCATAGCTAGAAGCCACTGGGAACAAGGGATGTCCATTCATTTTGCAGAGCTTTTAGACAAGCCAGCATACTCCCTGCCTGGATCATTTGTGATCTTACCTGTACAACTGACTTACCCAACTTCAGTATCACTTCAAATGTTATTGTCAGCTCTAGTAGAACTAGTGGCTAGAGCTCATGATTGGTTTTCTGGTCATTATTCTACAATTTTCATGACTTAATAGCGGCATATGATTTTCACAAAGGGTGCTATAGTCATCTGAACAGCTGTGTTGGAATTTTAAAATGTGATTAACATGCATAGTCTTAAAAGGTGTGTTTTCTTCTATGAAAATGTATTGTTGTTCCAAGTTACAAAAATAAAACATGAAATTGAGTAGCAAAGGAAGAGATTGTAAAAAAGAAGAGCATGAATTAATGAAAATTAAATTGTGGATAATGTCTTCCAGGTGCATGAGCGCACAGAAGAAATGGATTTCTTGCTCTTGGTGATCCGTAAACTGTTGCGTACAAATTCACAGTCTGTAAAGGTAGGTTCAAAGTATATTCTGCTACTTTTTTGTGCAAGAATAATTTTCTGCACATTTTTTTAATCTACAAAGGGCATGTTTTAAAGAATTTACCATAAATGTGTCATTATTTTTTACTAAAATATTATTTAGTTTGCAGTTCTTCATAAGGAAGCAAGCTGAAGGGCATTCTTTTCCTGGGTGCTATAATGTGTTCTGAGAGACTTTTTTTCCTCATGTTAAAATGCATTAGTTTCTAAAGTCTGCTTAAGGCTAAAAAATGCAAGATGGATATTTGACTAGAATTATGTATTCGGTATTGAGGGCAGTGCTTATCCCTGGTTAAATAAGGTAGCATTAACTCTTGGAAATACTGAGCTTTTTTTTAAAACGGGACAATATGCTTGGAAAAATAGCAGAAAAACCTCAGAAATGCTGTATTGTAATTTCTAGGCAGAACTTAAAGCAAAACATGGCAGAGATTTTTCTCTGCATGTTGGGAAATTCTGCTTTGTACTAAAGCAGAGTTTGCAGAGGTTTAGCATGCCGTATTTGGTCTTTGTGGTCTCAAAGTAATGAACTCTTGAATTGTAAGAAATTAAATACAAGTGATAAGAGTTAGGCTAACTACCTGTATTTCTGTTCAGCTGTTTGAGACTGCAGAAATTTTGTGAGACTGTATGTGTCCCTTAAGTGCTTCAGTTAATTGTTCAGTTACTGTGAACTGTTCTGTTCAAAGCAGACATAACTTGAGTCTATGTTGGCCGGTTTTGTTGCTATTGGAAGGGAATCTGTGTTCTTCTGTACAATCGACCACATTGATTCAAAGTTGGGTAACTTGGTCTTTAGATCATCCAAGCATGCTCTCACTGGAAGTACCCTTCCAGTTGGCATAGGGCATGTCTGTGCACTTCATGTCTTTTTTTATCCATTTTCTTGCTGATAAGAAAACTCACTTGTCTATAAATTCGGAGACAGTGGTGTGAAGCTATTCAGGCTTTCTTAGCACTTGGGTCTGCCTACCAAGAATACCAAATAATTTGATCGTACTCAGGTCGTGAAAAGTTTGCCCTTGATGCTAAGATTATCTGTTTGGTGTCAATGGCAGGAAGCCCTACAGGCCCTATCATCTTTTCTGTTAGAAAACATTTTTCTTTTATAGGTTCCTGAAATATATTTTTTTTTTCTATATAATTCTGATTAAATCTCTCAAAATTGTGACTGGAAAACTTTATCTCCTTTATATCCTTCTCTGCAGTTGTTTTTTCAGATGACAGTTTCATATTGTATAAATCTGAGACAGTCTTATATTTGGGGGTGGGGGTAGTGTCCCTTTGAATGTTTTTCGTGGTGTGGAGGGGGGAACTCTTGGTCTCAATTGCTGTGTTTCAGCAGAGCAGAACAGGTAATTCAGTTTGAACCTATACACTAAGCCCAGTGTCTCCTACTTCAACCCTTTTCAGCCCCTTTTGAAGAAGGAGGAAGCTTTGATCACGTGGCAAATTCATTTAGAAAATGCAAGATTGTCCTCCCAGTGCCCCTGGATTAATGAAACAAAAGGGTGCAAGGAGGCCTGTTTAAGGGAAAAAAAATGTATTTATAATTCAGCGTGATGTGAAAAACATATGAGGTGTTTGTCTCCTAATCTGGACATTGCAGAGCTCAGAAGTAGCAGGTAATTCAACATAGCATCAACGAACAGGATGGGAAGAGTGATTCTGACATATGGAGGACAAGATCTACCTGTTGTGGTTCACGTACGAACTGTGCTGAGTTTTCTGGCAGACGGGTGGTGTATTGCTTTTAGATCACGGAGCAGACATTTCGTTTACTGTTCTAAGGTTGATTGCCGGGATGGGGTTGCACAAGAAAACCTATGACTCTGAAAATGGTTCTATTGGGTCAGACCAGATAGTGCAGTTTCCAGTAGTGACTAGTAACAGCTGCTTTGGTAGGAAAATAAGAACAGGATAAAGAGTCGTATTTCCAGGTTCTAGCAAATTGCCATTCAGGGACATCTGAAATGAGAAGTTGCTACTGTGCATGTTTTTGGTATCGTCTAGTGGGGCTTTAGACATATCCATGCTGCACGAGTAGTTTTGGGCTGCTTGATCTTGAAGGACTGTCGAATTACCCTCTATTCCAATGTATTCCTCTGCCATGTTGGTGATACATGCTTGTTGAATTTCTGCTTTTGGAGTAGATCAAACTCTTGGTTTAGTAATGTGATCCTTCAGGCACTCTGTTAGGAGCCTATGGTTTTCCTTCCAGCTTGGAAGAACTCCATGCAGATCACAGAGTGCAAATTACAAAGGTTGTTTAGTGGAAGAGGTAATTTAATATTCCTTGCCTGTAACTGCAGTTAGGATAATTTAGATTGGATTTTGTTTCAGTAGCCTTCAGGCAAGGTTACATTTAGCCTATTTTCCTAGCATAGGTGAGCCACTATCTATTGAGTCATGAGGCAGTTCATGCTGTGGTGGGACAGCTTTGTATAATGTTTGCAGAATTATGTCTTTTCAGATTTCTTCTCCTTTCAGGATCATGTTAAATGACTTCATGATTTAGTCTGCCCTCTCCTTGTGTTTCTTGTGCCTTTACATGTGCTTTGGAGATGACTGCAGTGGTACCATGCCCACTTCATTAGCTTGCCTGTCTGTTACTTCATAAGGGGGATGCTCTTGTATTTCATTGCATTTTTGCTTTGGATGTTGATGTCCTTATTTCATTCTATTTTTGAATTCATGCAAGCTGTCAGGAAAGCAAAAGAGGACTGTCTGTGTCCCACTTCACAAGTACTGCTTAGAGTGGCTCAGGAGGCCTGAAGAAAGAAGCTGAACACTACACAGTTCATTCTCACTCCTTGGCTCTTCATCCTATTTTAAGTTGAAGCTGTCTAGTTCATTCGAGCTGGCTATGCTGAGCGGTGGGAGCACATTCCAAATAGAGGGGTTATAGCCATAGCCATTAAGTTACTTCATTCTTCTCCCTTCCCCCATTCTGCACGTATTATGCTGTCTAACCAGGGAGAAAACAACAAAGCTTTAAATTCCTAATTTCATAATTGAAAGAAAAGGTGTCACCAGGTAGCAAATGTGATTTCTGTTGTCCTGTTTAGGTGAATACAGGTTAAGAATCTTGGCAGAGTCAGCAAATGGAGCGAGGAGCTTAGTGTGATACTGGAGAGTTTTAAGTTACGTAAATTAATTGAAACAGAGAGAACTTTTGACACATTTCAAAATCATTATAGTAATTTTTAAGGCTGGGTTGTAATTACAGTTACTGCTCATATGGGAGTAGTTCCATCTTTTGATGGAGTTAAAGGCACTGATATCTAATCTAACTGGTTAGTAAAAGAGGATTTGAAAATTCTTGGCGTACACTTTTTTCTGTTGAGGACCACGTTGAGATCATAAGTTTAAGAAAGAGTACTATATGTTTTCAAGTTGAACTTTTACCATGGGAAAAAGTTTTTCCACGTTGCCTGCCCTAGGCATCTAGTCTGAGTGTTCTCTTACAGGTGCTTACCCTTCTCCATGTGCTACATAGGGAATCTTAAGCATTTAGCTTTGATTGTCTTAAACATGCCTAGGATACATACCTGTAGTAACCAAAATTAGACTATTTTAGCATAAAAAATAAGTGGAGATTCCATCATAGCATGGCATTTTGTGTTAAAATTAACATTTTATGTTTACTGTGTAATTTTTTTAATAGGTAATACTGATGTCTGCTTCCATCAACTGTAAAGAATTTGCTGATTATTTTGCACTTCCAGTTTATAATGGTCTGAATCCAGCCTGTGTTTTTAAGTTGGAAGGCAAACCTTATGCAATCGAAGAATATTATCTTGATGATTTGAAGCACACTGTTCATTTCAAGGTATTGTAAATATAACTTTATTTCTTTGGACATTGTGAGAAAGAAACTGGAATAGTCAATTGAAAGCTGTGTAATAAAATTACAAATAACCAATTTTACATTACAGTTCTAGATAAGATTTAATACATGATGATGAAACAGGAGTCTCCTCAGCAGCAGCCTAGTTTTTCTTTCATGTAACAGAAATGGAATGTAAAGGGCTAGGAATTTTAAGTAGTATGTGGCATTTTGTTCAGTAGTTTGCATCCAATATAAACAATGTAAAAGTCTGTGCAGAAAGTAACATATGAGGATTTGTAGATCTCTAAATACAGCTGACAAACTCAGGGAATATTTCCTGGATGGGTTCATGTTGCTGTTATGTATCAAAGGCAGAAAAAGCCAAGAATGGAAGAGAGTCATGAGAAAAGAAGCATTTATGATTAGAAGTTTGGTGTTAGCCAAATTGGCTTCATCTACCAGCTGAGGCTCACGTGCTTCCTGTTTTTCCTTTTTTTTTTCTTTTTTTTTCATAGTCCCAGAGCTGTTACACAGTAGTTTTGAACATATTTCTGTTGTAGCCATGTAGGCCACCATGGCAAATATGTAATTTTGAGTAATGAAAATACATTAGAATACTAGATACTCACGAAATCCGTGATGGCTACTTAACAGCCTGTGTGGCTGCACTGGAGAATTGCTGCTTTAGTGCCTAAGAAGGGTAGTAATTGCTGAAGATTCATTTGCTGTCTCAATCTTTAGCTTATAAACTGCACAGTATATTTGTTGGTAGAGCTTCTGACATGCTATTGTATAGCATGTATCTACATAGACAACAGATAATGAAAGAATAAATGTAGGTTTGAATTAATCTGGTATCTGTGGTTTTATAATAGAAGTTTGTTTTACAGTTAAACAGCTGTATAGGAATTTAATTCAGTATCTGAACTCTTTCAGTATTATGGTCCAAGGTGAAATAAACAGGTTAAAGCAAAGTAGAACAAATGCACTCAAGCTTTAATAGTGACATCCACTCTTAAAAATAACTGGAACATGGAAGTAATTATTGGTCAATTCTGATAATTCAGAACACTGTTATAATGTTAATACAATGAAGAAAACACAGGATGCACTTAAAAAGTAGCAGTATGTGAACATACTGTTATGATTTAGCTTTTATCCCTCAATTATGCAGAAACTAAGTTAGAGAAATAAAGCAAACAGGTAGTTTATGGGAAACCTGGAAGAAAATAATTGCTTATGCTGTACACAGCACAGACATTGGTTATGCCTCAACACAGGCAAGCTAAAATAGAAGGCTGTCAACTGTTGAGCTTTTAATGCAGCCAGAAAAATAAACTAAATGCATATAGCAGTTGGCCCGTCAGTTTTTATATGTTACTATGGCAGCTCAGGTAATATGGAGGAGATTATGTAATACATGACTTTTTGTAAAAGATTTTTGATGATAGATGACAACAAAAAGATAGTCAAGAAATTCAGTAAGAGGTCTACTTAAGTCAAGTTGCATTTGTCAAGCTGCACTTTGAGCTGGATGTCAGCTGCCGCACCTTTCACCTCTAAAGGTCATTAACAAAAGGAACTGCTTTCACTACTTATGCCTTTTTATATTTTTTACTTTGTGTATATGAGCATTTAGCTTTCATTTTTTTTAAGTTTTCATCTGTTTCTTTTTGTTCTGTTGTCCTAGCTATAGCCATTCTGTTGTTCAGTAGGAGGAGAAGAGTATGATTGTCCAAGAAGTTATTTGTACCTTAGGGCAACAATAGAAGCACATAAGTGCTCTTGATTTTCTTCCTTTTTTTTTAATATGTTTGAAAAAAAGAAGAAATTGAATTAGAAAGCACTGGTGTTTGGTCTTGCATCTTGTTTCTTATGGTGCTATGTGTGGAGATTTTCTCTGAATAATAGTTTTATTTTAAAAAATACTTAAGTCTTCTTAGACCTACCATGTTTATGTAACATCCTAATGAAAAGGAAAGCAGAGCCTGAGTGTTAAGGCAGTTAATGAGTTAATGCTGCCATGTGGAAGCAGGGATACATCTTTCATCATGCTAAAATCAAAATCAATTAGATAACTGCTTGAGGTACAGGCTTCGGGCTTTAGTTCTTAATATTTTATTTTTGCCTATAGAAGCCTGTAAAATTCACATAAAAGAATACAGAAGTTAAAAGAAAAAACAGTCTTTGCTTTTTAGATAAATTTTTCCATAAATTTTTCCAAGTTTCCTTTTGATTTTAAAATTAATAACTATAATATCAGATTACATAAATCATAACTCTTTCCTTAAAGCATCTTGATTGAAATTAGTTTAGTCCTTTAACTGTCTCATTTGCTGTAAGGTATGAACTTTTGTCCCTTCTCAAAAAGCCTTAAAATAATTACTGTATAAATGTAGAATTCTTTCATGAATCCTGCAGAGCTCTTGGCTTTAACATGTCACTCATTTCTGTAGGTGATAATGTTTTAAAACTGTGCTTGAAAATAAATATTTTTTTGAGCAGTTCTGACTTGGATAATTTGGGAATTTGTTGATGCCAGTTGTGATTTGGAAGATAAATAGAAATGCCGTGTGGTTGGTTTTTGAGGGGTTGGGTTTTTTGTTGGTATTTTGTTTGTTTGTTTTTCCCTGTGTGCCTGTTTGCAGTAATTCCTTTGCTATGGCTAGGTAGACATCTAGCTGAATCAAAGATAAACCTTGCCACTTGAATTGCTGCATTTGGAGGAAGGAATAAAAATAAGAGGGAAGGAGGGGAGAAACACCCTTTGGTGTAGCACTGGCTTACCCTTGCCCAAATATTGGGTTATTTATAGGTGCTGCTGTTTAATTTTTGAGTATAGGTTTATAAAAAGTAGTTTCTTTTTCTTTTGGCATAATGGCCTTTGTAAGCACATTGTTCTGGATATTTAACTGGATCGTTATTTTGTCATATCAGCACCCTCTAAGCCCCAAGGAATCGGTGAAACACAGGTTTTGATGAAAGATGCATGAAGGCTGTATCTATAGGCAAATCTAAAGCTAGTTGTGTAAATGCTTACCTATTGCTATAGTATAGTATTGGAGATATCAAATGCAAATTAATTGTATAGTTAATTCTGTGAGCAAATTGAAGAACTGTAAGCAACTAGGGGACTTAGATGTTTGTCTTGGTAAGTCTGTGAAATGCCATGTCTCTACTTCTTTCCTGAGGCAAGAAAGAGAGTCCCATTTTTGGCTTTCAAGTGTAAAAACTCCTTCATATACCTGGAACTGAAGTCAAGACTCCACATGAAAGGTAGTGACCTGCTGTCAAAAGCTATTCCAGTTATGTTGTATTACTTCAGTCAGCTCTGACTGGGCTTTTGGATTTGCTGTTTGGCACATCATTACCTTTTATTAGGAGTGATGTGGCAGTCTTGTCGTGTTAAAGAACACTAAAAGTCCAATTGGTAACAAAATTGAAAAGACAAATTTGACAGTTATTTAAGTAGAGATAATCTAACCCCCAAAATCTTATGTTAGAACAGCCCAGAAAAGATAAATTCCTTAGATTATCACATATATTAGGAAAAAAAGTACTACTTCTCAAAAGTACTAGAATGTTGTCTGTGGTTTCTCATGGACTAATCACGCTTCATTGGAAAAGCATTACTATAGTGGGTGTAAAATGCAGTTAAGAAGCTCTGGGACTGACAGAGTTGTACACCTGAAAAGTCTACCTGGCTAGTTGATTCAAGGGGGTCAGAGAAGAGGAAAGAATATTGTCAAGTTCTTACAGATGGCTTTTTTGATCCTTCAATCCATCCTCTACCAGAAGAAAGTAAGATAATTTTCTCAGGTTTTTCAGAAAGCGGTCTTTCTGCAGACACCAAGGCAACCTAGGGTTGACATGATGTAGTATTACAGGTTGACTGTTCTGGTAGGGGTTGGACAGGCGAGGACTGAGGTTGCAGTAGCAAAAGCTGATCTAAATCAGTGTTGCCAAATTGGTGGTAGCAGTAGTGCTTTTGTGATTCTGTTGTGAGCTCCTTCAGAAAGGGAAACTGGTAGAAAAATAACTAACTTCATTTTAATAGTTTAGGTCAGTTTTCTGCAGTTTTAGCTCTTCAAAACACCTCTCTGAGGTCAGATGTGTATAGTTGCAGGCAAGATTTTGGATGAGGTTAAAACTCTTGGCACTGAACCTTGAACTTAGATATGCAGTTCCAGTGTTGGAGCTGGGAAAGAAGCAAATGAAAGGACACTTCTGCTTCCTCTACCTTTTCTGCCAAGAACACTTTGGGAGACTGTGACAGATTAGAGCTAAAACTGTTGTGGTTTTTTGGTTGGTTTGTTTATTTTGTGGGTTTTGATGGTGGTTTTTGTTTGGGTTGGGGGGTGGGGTGTTCAAGATTAAAGTAACTCTTCTCCTTCCCACATTCTTATTTACTCTTGGATAGCTTTATAGGTAGCAGTAATACCTCTTTCTGGCTTTTGTTTTGCTTTGTTAGATAAGGTAAGTCTTTGCTATTCTCCTTGTACAAGAAAGTCTCTTCATTCTTCTGGTCATTGAGGTAGTCATAATTTGCTTCTGCTCAAGTTTTGGCTGATCACCTTAAAACCTGGTAAGAACTGGAGATGTATGTCAGTCCCAGCATCACAAACTGAGTATCTGTTGGCTTCAAGAGTTCTTTTACTGCAAAGGCTGGCAAGTACGTTGACTGAAAACTTTTGACAAGACCTGTGTCACTTCAGAGTGAGGGGCAGTTCTGTACAGTGTCACTAACATATCACACTCTTAGAATGACCTTTTGTGATTCGTCTTAGGGTCATGTTTGCCTTTCAGCAGCATTGCATTGAAAGATAACTCTTTTCATATGATCAAAGTAGCTGGTCCAGGTGGTTCTTTATTTTCAACCAATACACCATCTGCTTGTACCTGAAACTTGTAATCCTCAGATGCATAGGCTTACACATTGGGTTACACTTCAGACAATTAAGAGTATCATTCACATAACTCAAACCTCATCAGTACATGTATGATGCATTCCAACTTTATCAGTGTATCTTTTTCAGTTGCTTTTTTGCTCATTGAAAACTTGTGCAGAACCCTCTTTTGCTTATATGGTAACCGACTTGCAGTAAGCATGTAATCCTAATTTTGTGCTTGATTAAAATAAGAGCAAATCTCTATGAAATGTGGACAATTGGTAAATACCTTCTGCTTCTTTTACAGGGAAACCTGGAATATATTAGTTTTGTGTATAGAAACCTTAAGTATTACTCTTGGCTGTTCAGCTTGCATTTTGAATTTCTTTTTAGGAGTGGCTTTTTCCCTACATGTTATATCCTCCTTAAAGGTCCCTGGCTACAGCTGCATCTTACTTTATGTTGGCATTTATCTGCACGGATTTACCAGTTACTACTGACTATTGCATTTTTATTGTTACCGTGTGGTCCAGTTCTTGGGGAGTGTTATGCTTAAAGCACAAATGCTTAATTTTCACTGTTGCTTTAATTATTGTACTGTTCCTTAAAAGTAAAAATGAGAAGTCCAAGCCTAAATAAAGCTGTATTTGAATAATAAAATACTATTGTAGTATCAAGCAGCAGGTGAAGGCAGCTGATAGGCTAGGACTAATATTTGGTTGAGCATAAACATAAAAATGGAGGCTTGTTAGCTAGCAAGAAAATACATGATTTCTTAAGGCGTACACACACACTGTCACTTGAACCTATTGGTTTTCTTGGAAAAATCTTGGATGACTTAAGCTGTCAGATTTCAGCATAAAAGTAAATAAAATATTTCACTTGAGGGTGGAGGGAAGGAAGAGGAAAGAACTTCAAAGGCATAATAAGAGGAAGAAAAGTGCAGTTTGAATGTAGGTTTTCTAATAATGTGAAGTATGTAGAGGGCAGATTACACTGTAATACAAGTCTAGGAAAGTTAGAGATAGTGATTAGTCTAGTAAAGATTTTCCACGAGAATGAGGAGAAATCCTGAGAATTGAAAGGTGAGCAATTATCAAAAGCCATTTTCCCTACAAGAGAAAAATGTATAATATTATAGACCATTCCCAGAGCATGTCTAGTTCATTAAGCATTTTCTTTTTAAACCTGACACGTGATTAAGTTAGTCTTTGCTCTGAAGACTTGATGGTTTGTGTTCTTAAATATTGAAGCTCTGAGTTTGTGACAGAATGCTAGAAAACAGTATACATAGAGTCGTTGTGGTTATATTGTGTACAACAGAACCACAGGTCTTTGACAGGGTATGACCTAAAACACAAGATCCATTAAATGCAAAGACAATTTAAAAGAGAAGTATGTGGAAAAAAAAAAGGGATTTATTTGGCAATCAGGTAGAGACCTGCATTATAGCACCTGTGAGAAGGATTGTGCCTGCCTTATACAAATTCCTCTCCTTGTCATCCTGTTAATCTCCATCCAGTCCTCCCTGGGTTGTAGTTAGTCTGATGTGCTTAACACTTCTGGATAAGGATTATGTCCTGCAGATGTTAGGGGACTGAGTGTGGCCTAGTGCTTATCTTAAGTAGGTAAATATCAGAAGTATTTCATTAGCATTAGAATGGTAGGGTGCTTGAAGGAAGATGTCTGTTCAGAAGGTAATGAATGCTCCGGATTAAGTTACTTCTTTGTACAGCTTGTGTGCTGGATCAATTTTAATCAAAAAGCTCTTGACAAATCGACACATGTAGGTGATCTACAGTCTTTTAGCCTGTGTTAACCTCAATACTTTCTTCTCCACACAGCTTCCTTCTCAAAGAATTGAGGAACCCGTGATAGTAAGGGAATTGTATGAAGTAGCAGTGGCTTTGATTCAGTCATTTGATGAGTTGGAGATGAAGTGCAATAGGTAAGATACAGTGCAAGATCTGGAATCAGTGGTTCTTTGGGGAAATGAGACTCTAATTAAGGAACAGCAGCAGCCCATGTATTATAGCTAATAGTGGTAACTTAATTTTCTATGCATCTCTGCTTTTATTTTATATATTTGTGTGATTTCTACTCACAGTAGTCATACTAGGACTGCTTGTAAGTCTTACTGAGTGTCCTGTGTTCTTGAAATACACTTCATGCCCTAGAGTGTAAGTGACCCCTCAAGCCACCCATGTCATATGGCAGCTAGATTCTTTGCTGCAGACCAGAGCTGAATATTATTTATATGAAGAAGAAAATCAGAACTATTATTTTGTATTGTGGACTAAAACATACATGAGGCCATGAAAAAAAGAATACAAACAAGGCATTAATTTTCTGTTAAACTGGCTGTTTAACTAATGCCTTACTGTCTTTTGAAATAAGTAAACTAATTGTTGTTACTCTCTGTGTTTTGTAAATTGTTGTTTAGTATCTGAAAATGTACTAAAGTTGCTTCTACAACTTTGGTCTATCACTGAGTGTATATTTAGTTCAGGAATGGTTTTTGTTCCCGTATGTTCTATTTATTTATAACAGTATGCTGAAGAAAAAAATTTTTTAAGCTTTTTTTTTTTTCAAACTTAGTATTACGTAAACTTTGAAATTTTAAGAAAGCATTACTTAAGCTCATCTGAGCAGTTAGCAAGTGAACCACTGAAGTACAAGTGTTGGTGTTTTACTGTAGTTTAGAATAGTCAAATGAAACTACCTTTTACTAATAAGGTACATTTTATAAGCAAACATGAAGGCATTAGCATTTCAGCTTTCAAATACTAAAAGGGCTATTACAAACATCCATTGTTATATACCTTCCATTAAAAACCTATACTTTCCGTTCATTATATAGTTTGAGAGTAGATATTTTCAAGATGCCTGAAAAAAATTTACATCAGGAATGATTACAACAGAAAATGAGTTCTATATTATGTTAAGGTGATTTTAGCTTCTTGACTCATAACAGATTAATCAAAGACGTCTCCTTCTAAGTTTGTCATGAACATGTTTAATGTACTACGTTTTAATTTTAAGATCTTTGTTAACCTAGTTTTGATTAATTTTCATTGCTAAATATGAATGTTTCTGTTTTGACATAATTTTGAAGACAAAACTAAACCTAATGATCTAGCTCCAGTGTTTATATACTGTGTTTTTCAGAAAGCGTAGTTGTGAATAGTGTTTTGAATTCCGTTTCTTCATGAAGTTTAAATAATACATGTTAGAAAAAGTATGCAGTTCTGCTTGTTCTTTCAGAATAAAACAACTTGAGGCAATAAAGTAGACTGAGGTTGTAAAACTAATGAAACTGCACATTCTTGTTAGGGAGAAGAGAAACTTGAGTGTTACATCAGAACGTGGAAGTGTGCTGGTATTTTTACCAGGTGAGTATATATCTTAATAACTTTCTTCTTCCTTATTTGTCATCTAATGAGCTTTCTTTTGGCACTTCATCCAGGGATTTGTTAGACACATTTAACTGTGGTTGATTGGTCTATTTCGGTGTTTTTCTTGCAAACCTATTTAAATATGGCAATAATTGGAAGAGCTGTGAGTTGCAGATTAAGACTTTGTACTTCTTAGAAATGAAATTACAGTAGTAAAATTAATTCTACAGTTAATCCACAGAAATTCATTTGCTCAGTTTTTTAGATTAGTTATTAAATATTGTATGAAGTTCCTAGGATTCTTGTAAAGATATTTTCTTATCGGCATGTAGTGTAGTCTTTATTTAGATTCTTGTTGTAAAAGCTATAATTCACCTTTTCCTTTCCATGTACATTGGTTGGTGTACTAGGAATGCTCAAAAGCATGCACGATGACATAGCAATTAATGGTCAGAGAACTGGTTATATATAGTTTTAGTAGTCTTTAAACAGTAAACCTAAGTTATCTTACACTGCCTCTAACATCTAGCTAAGAGGTTCAAGTAAGAACGTTACCTAGTGGTTTCAAGTGTTCTTCATGGACATGAATGTTTGCTTGTTGAAAACTTTGAAAAGACTTGGTTACATTCTAGTGGAGAGTCACCTCGGAGTCAGGAGCAGCTGTTTCCTTGGGCATAGAGGTCTGTCCCTACCAGGACTTTCTAACTCTCTAAAATCTTTATGAATGTCATTTCCCTGCTGTGTTGAGCTTAGCACTAGGGCTGGAAACACAGCACACCAGCACAAAAATATAGTGCACTTGCAGAGTAGCTTTTAGTGGAGGGTGTTCCCCACCAGCACTTTCTATAAAATCAATGGGTAGAAGGAATTACTTCATCATGTCAGTGTAGGACCCATTCCATTTTGCCATTAATGAAGTAGGGAGACCATCACTCTTGCCTCTGGCCTCTCATGTTGGTGATTGTCTGGTGTGCTTTCAGACTTCCTCAGGCCCTCTGAGTCTTCATTTCAGACTGAAATTACTCTTCAGCACTTTCAATTCCCAGATCTTTTTTATCTTTCACTTTGAGGTGCTTTTTTTACTGTGCTGCTATCCTTCCTGGCTTAAAACTGCAACTGATAAAATGAAACTTCTTGTTAAAATACATCTGGTAAATTCACGAAAACCTGTGCTTTCTGAATGAGTTGGTACTCAGGTTTGTTTTTTATTGTTGTTGTGCGGTGTTTGACCTTGGCCTGTTTTATAACTGGATACTCAAGACTGATCTTGAACACAGGATTAGCAAATATCTCTTGAAATTTTCTTCACAAATAGTCTGTATACAGAAATGGAGAAAAGGGGAGGAGAGCTTTTGATTTACAAGAGGGCAGCTGAGACATTTGGGTAAAAATAACCTCCACATTTAGGACACTGATTTGAGATGCCTAGATTTTTTGAGTGCTTACAATTACACAGCATTCTGTACATTCAAAATAACACTCCCATTGACATTTCAAGCTGAGTAGGCATCAGCAGCCAGAAAGAGTAGTGCCGTGCTGAGGAGTATTGTTAAGTGATTTTTTTGCCCACTGTCTTGGTGGAACTCAGTGATGGGGCAGAATCCACTTTTGTAGAGCAGCTGCAGCTGTCTTGAGTAGGATGCCATGTTTTCCCTTCCTGTTGTAATTGCCTGTCTTGTTCAGTGCTTAATTTTTTTTTATGTTACCGAGTCTGATTCTTAACAGATAAATATCCTTCAGTACTCAGTTCTTATTTGATTCCAGAGCTAGTCCGTCCCTAGGTAGTAGGTGATACAAAGTACCATGTTAAACTGTGTAGTGATTTTTTTAACATATATGTATAAATATGTTCCCAGTGGGCTGCATTAAATTTGCACAACCAGTCTTAATTCTGGCATTTTTTCATTTGAGTGCTTGACATGGCAACTTTAATGTTTCTTGAGCATGTATGTTGACGTATAGTTCTTCAGACTTTTTAAAGAATAGATTGGAAAAGAGGTCAGACTGTGTTGACTGGACCATCACTAAGCTACACTTTCAAGTATATGACTTCTGCCAGACTAGCTGATGGGCTAAATGAAAGCAACAGTAGGTTGTCATCCTCTTCAGGAGGTTGTAGAAGATGGGGATGGCCTGATTTCTCTGTGGTTCGCATGCGCTTGCTGACGGCAGGAATTGCATAGCTTAAAGCCTTAGGGTTTTCATTCTGCTGTTGCTGTCCTAAGCTTTTATCTGTTCTACTCATGTCAATCTCTTTGTCTGTTTTGTATTTTCTTTTGCACTTCATGCCTGGCTCTGCTTGCTGTCCTGGTATGTTTGCCAAACAGGTTTTGTTACTAGTTACTGTTTAATTCCAAGATTGGTCTCTCCTGGTGGCAGCCTTTTGTTCTGTAGGTGTCATGATCAACCCTTGTCACTTCCAGAACTGGGCAGCTGACACTGCCTGCTGTGTCTAGTCAGTAATTACTAGACTGATTAATAATTACTATTAATATTGGTTATGCAGAGTCTGCTTCTACCAATCATGGATCAAGCTTCTTTTAATTGTTTTTAAACATAAATTGGATTCAAGCCTTGATGTCTTACTCAGATATGCAACCAGACAGAATGGCAAGTAGGAAGCATTAGACAGCTAGATAGTGGAGCAGTACCTAGTGGGATCGAGTATGTCTGGCAGGCTGTGTCCAAACAAACCATATCATGGTGTTCTTGTGTTTTCTCTGTATCTTTAATTACATACTCTAGCTCATGAACAGATGCATTATTTCTATATTGTAATAATCTTAAAAAGTGGTACTATTTTTATATTTCCCAGTCTGCATGTTTTCCTCTACAGTGCTGAAGGTGTTTTGCTCAGAGCTTTAATTGCTTCATTATTGTGCTAGTCTTTAGTTTGTTATGTGGCCAGTTATTTGCATTCTCAAGCACTCTTACCTCATTTGAGCTGTGATGCAAATTAAGCTTCCTGCCTGTCTTTTTTAGGTTGTAATGACATTGCTTTCCCCTGTGGTAGCCTCACACAAAGGACACCTCTGAAACTTTTAAATTTCCCTCTGATTGCCTCCCCCCCCCCCCCCCCTTTTTTTTTTCTTCCTTCAACTCACCTGTTCTCCCCCCCAACCCTGACTTCTTTTATCTCCCTTACCTGTAGCCACTTCCCCTCATTTTCCAGCTTCAGTCTTTCTAACTCCAGTAGTTGACTAATCTCCATTTTCTCCTGCAATTTCTTTTCCCAGCCAGCCTTGCATTACCACCATATTGGTTTCTTGTTGAATCTGTTTCTTCTTTCCTTGCCCCAGTTTCTTGCTTTCTGGCCTTTTTCCCTTGCTTAACTCGATCATGATTTCCAGCCCATAACATATCCTTCTTTTCTCTTTTTCCTGATTTAAGTTATTCTTCTCTCTTATCTTCCCTGAAAATATTTCTCTTCCTCCACTGGCATTTGTCTTCCTTCTTACTTCTGAAGTCATCTAAAGAATGCAAGAACTTTCACATCCACGTGCTCAAACTGCATTTAGCCTCACTGAAAATTGCAGCAGTCCTGTACTGCAGTTACAGATTAATTTCATTTTTAATACCCATCCAGGAAAACCCAGTGTTGGACAGATTTTTGAAGATGGGGCTTTTGGAATTGAAGTTTCAATAAGTAGTAAACTAGGCTTCTCAGAAAGGTTTATGCCTGTGGCGTTATTCAGGAAGACAGCAAAAATCCCTTAATTGTAAGATTTCCCCTGGCAGACATGAAATCCATGCCCCAGAGAATGGGCACTGGAACTGCCGAAGTTAAGATGGCTGAGGTAGAAATAGCTTTTTTTTTGCTTTTTTTTTTTCCCTCCTTGGCCCTGCTCTTGGAAACAGCTTCTTTTGCCTGAAATACCCAAATTTGTCCTAAACCAGACATTCAGCATCTGGTGAGCGCTGTTAGTTGTAAGGGCTGATATGGGGCTAATAATGGGACACTGATAGATGGCCTTTATATCTGATATTGCCACTTTTGTAAGTGTAAAGTTATGCAAAATGACTCTTGAAAAATTGACTCAGTGTTTCAGTGATTCATTATTACAGTTACTGTTCAACTCTTCTGCTGTTTTATTATATGGTGAAAAAGAGGTAACAATGAAAGTCAATTAAGAATTTAAGTAGATGTGAGAATTGGTTTTTAGAATTGTTAGTGATCACTAAAAAGAAAACAAACTCTTGGTTATTTTTCCCTAGGTTTGAGTGAAATAAGCTACATGCACTCATGTCTCTCAAATATGTGTAACAAAAGGTAAGTTAGACCACATTTGTTTCAGTTAATTAAACTTGAATCCTTCAGCTGTATGAGTTCTAAGTACATAATATGATTTAGCACAGAGGTGTAATTAATTTTTGTATTCTTGCATCAGTAAATATTGCACTAACATATTTTCTTTAGGTGGCAAGTGTACCCACTTCACTCATGTGTGACGTTAGAGGAACAAAGTAATGTATTTTTGGCTCCAGTTCCTGGCTACAGAAAAGTAAATATTGTTGAATAATTGCTTTAAGTGTGTGAAACCTTTTGCTAGAGTAATAATAGCAAATAATAATGTATATAAATTAACATTAGCTGTGCCAACTGAAACCATTTTGTGTGGGCAAAGCAGTTTTGTTTTTTTCGAGATGTAAACTGATTGCTTTTCTTAACAAGCTGTTGCTTTAACTAGTGTTTAGACCTCAAGAGAAGTAACAGGAAGGTATCCTTAAATTATTGCATGACACACTTTTTGTCCTTCAGAATAGTTTGTGCATGTTGATTCTTGCGTCTGCGTGACAGTAGCATGCTGCTGGTGGCACTGCATAGCAAAGTAGTCCCCCAGTATGGGGATCTTGCCTGCTTTACAACCCACATTTTGGCTAGTATCTTGGTTTCCGGTATCACTGCTGTGATGTTTTGTTATGACAGGCATAAGGAAATATTTCCATTCTTCCCCTATATTGTTATATGCTATACTACTTTATTATACTTTTCTGATCTTAGGACAAGAAAATACAAGTTTTCTTGTGTTGTATTGCTTTTCATAATATGCAGAGCAGAAATACTATGTTGCCATTACATTTATATGTCTTCACAGCAAGTTGGATTTTTCATGTAGAAACATTAATGCAAGTAGTTTTTGCTTCATGCATTCATTGCTCATTTTTTGCTTCAAAACTCAGGTTATTTTATCTACAAACATAGCTGAGAGCTCTGTAACAGTTCCTGATGTTAAGTATGGTAAGTCATCTAAATCTTGTAATTGTGTATACATTGTATTTGTAATGTTTTCCTTACTTATGCTAGCCTAAATCTCCACAACATGTCACCGTTTCACAAAGCATTGCTGTTGGAGTTTGATTTTAACAGTTGTTCCTTGTTGTGAAAGAAAGAATTCAACAAGTTTAAATCTAAACATATGAACAAATAATAGAGCTACTGAGTGGGGTGTTGGTTTTAATCTTTACTGGAGGGGGGCGGAAATAATTTTAAATACAGTAACAAGCAGAATGAGACATCATGTCACAAGTACCTTAAGCTCTTTATTCACATTCTGACTATATTTTATAATAATTGCATCGGATTACACAAATTCTTGTACAGAATGTCTAAATCCAGAAATTACTGCCTTTTAATGCTTGTCATCTGCACTGACTGTTTATCAAATTTATGTTAAAATCTATTTGCAGTTCTCTTAATGTTCAGAGTAACTTGGTCTGGTTGTTTGTAGTGTTCTCTTGATCTGTTTTCAAATAATTGAAACTTCTCTTTTCTTGTAACAGAAAATCAACCATTGTTTTTTCTACTACCATGAGGATAAATTGTTTCATAATAATACTAACTTTTTTTCCTCCTTAATTACAGTGATAGATTTCTGTTTAGCTAAAACTTTGGTTTGTGATGAGGAAACTAATTACCAAAGTTTGAGACTTTGCTGGGCATCTAAAACAAACTGTCATCAAAGAAGAGGTAAGATGACAGTAGGTAATAGAAAGGAATTTTAGAAGCTAACTCTCGTGGAGAATTCTACGTTGCTTTTCATTTCATTAACGGCAAAAAACATGGATTATTTTTGCCATGAATAGTTTATATAAAACCATAATTCCTTACCATGTCGGGATATTAAAATGTGATTAAACAACTATGCCTGAATGTTTTATTTTGTTCAAGTATTTTTCCAGAGAAATGGTTTGTATTTTATTGAAAAATAGTAAAATTCATGGACCATAAAGCTTATGAGGATTCTTTGTTATTTAATAGTCATTTTTTTAATCATGGGCCATTTTTAAAAAAGGGAGATAGGTACTGCTAGGTACTTATTAAATACTTGTGGGTTTCAGCAGTAAAAGAAACTTTCATGTCTGTTTGTTACTCTTAAATCAGATGAAATATCCACAGCAGTGTCTCTAGTGTAGACCAGTGTCTGTAGCACAAGGTTAAATAAGATTTCATATCAGCTTTTCTAGTAAGACAGTACTCTTAAATATCAATATCTTTTAGTTTCACTTGAAAAGAGTACTAAACAAACAGTGACATCTTTAGATATAAAAAATATCTTCTTTTTTAAATATTATGAGGACTTCACAATTACAGCTTGTGGTGGGTTGACCTTGGCTGGACACCAGGTGCTCCCCGAAGCTGCTCTATCACTCCTCCCTCCTCAACTGGACAGGGGGAGAAATACGACAACAAAAGGCTCATGGGTCGAGTTAAGGACAGGGAGAGATCACTCAACCAATTACTGACACAGTCAAAACAGACTCAACTTGGGCAAATTAATTTATTGCCAATCAAGTCAGAGTAGGGCAATGAGAAATAAAACCAAATGTTAAAACACTTCCCCCCCCCATCCCTCCCTTCTTCCCAGGCACAGCTTCACTCTCCAGTTCCCTACCTCCTCCCCCTGAGCGGCTTGGGGGACAGGGAATGGGGGTTGTGATCAGTTCATCACAGTTGTCTCTGCTGCTCCTTCCTCTTCAGGGGGAGGACTCCTCACACTCTTCCCCTGCTCCAGTGTGGAGTCCCTCCCATGGGAGACAGTCCTCCATGAACTTCTCCAACATGGGCCCTGCCAGCAGGCTGCAGTTCTTCAGGAACAGACTGCTCCAGCGTGGGTCCCCCACGGGGCCATAGGTCCTGCCAGGAGCCTGTTCCAGCGCAGGCTTCCCATGGGGTCACAGCCTCCCTCAGGCATCCCCCTGCTCTGGCGTGGGGTCCTCCCTGGGCTGCAGGTGGAGATCTGCTCCACTGTGGACCTGCCTGGGCTGCAGGGGGACAGCCTGCCTCACCATGGTCTTCCCCACGGGCTGCAGGGGAATCTCTGTTCCAGCACCTGGAGCACCTCCTCCACCTCCTTCTTCACTGACCTGGGTGAAGGATTGTTGCTCTCGCATGTTCTCACTCTTCTGGCTGCTGTTGTGCAGCAGGTTTTTTCCCTCTCTTAAATCTGTTATCCCAGAGGCGCTACCACTGTATCTGATGGGCTCAGCCTTGGGCAGCAGTGGGTCCGTCTTGGACCCAGCTGGCATTGGCTCTGTCGGACATAGGGGAAGCTCCTAGCAGCTTCTCACAGAAGCCACCCCTGTTGCCGCCCTGCTACCAAAACCTTGCCATGCAAATCCAATACCAGCCAATATACAATCAGTAGAAGCAGCGTTTTGTATAGCAGACCTGGACTTGTTATGTGTGTGACTTAAAAATATCGCCTGATTGTCCAGTGGAGTACCCTTTAGTTTGTTGAAGTGAATGGGTGTTTGGATTTGTGAAGACAGACTTTCTGAATCAGTGTTTTCTATAAATAGTAGATCATAAAGATGTTTTGCTGTTCATCATGGTATCTTAAAAGTTGTTTATGCAGAACGTTTTTGCTGTGGAGTCAAATAGGAAATCTGAATATACTCATGTAAGGAAACAAACACAAAACGTATTTACTCTGCATGTAGAATCGTCAGTTTGGGGGTATTCTAAAACTTGCATTGATGTATTTATCTATATTAAATTTAGATTTGGTAGGACTTGCCTTTTCCTGGTTTTGAGGAAGTGTATTTTAGTGCAGGATTTCTCATGTCTTTTCAACTGAGAAAGATGGATGCTGATTTGAGGGCAGTTATGTGAAAGAAGTATTTGAGTGAAATACTTAAACTCCCTTGTTAGTCACTGCTACTATGAAAGCAAAATTATTTCATCTGATCCTTATGTAGGAAAGGACAGAGAGAATGTCTCCACTGGGCCTGTCTGCTGTGAGAGCAAAACACTGGTCAGCTTGCGGCATCAGCTGTCATGAGCTGCTCAGCTGCCCAGAAGGCTTGTAGATGGGTGGGTTTTGAAAAGCCTGAAACTTGGGCGGTTTACAAATTGGTGATTTGTTCTTTTACGTGAAGGTCGTGCTGGACGTGTTTCCAAAGGGTATTGTTATAGGCTTATACACAAGGACTTCTGGACAGACTTTATTCCAGAGGAGTCAGTACCTGAGATGCTGGTAAGACTTTTGGGGAACGTTAAGATTATTTTTTTTTTGAATGCATGTGGTCATAGCAGAGATAATAAAAAGTAGTTTCGCTTTACTTTTCCTGAAGACAGTGTACGATTTGAATAGTTACTAATAACCATAACACTGAATAGAATCCAAGTTGATAAATAATTGACAAAGACCATTCCACATAGTTTTCTTCATAGGAGATGCATTATGGCAGTAAAATGGATGTGGATTAGAAATACACAATCTGTTGGAAAGAAATATCCTTGGTTACACAAAATTAATTTCAGGTTTTACTAAATTGTAAACTTGAACTTTTTTTTCATAAAACACTTTGTCACATTTCCCATGGGGGGCAAGTAACAATAACATTGTCTTCCCTTCAGCGTTGTCCATTGGGAACTACAGTCTTAAAAATAAAAAAGCTTGATATGGGGGCACCAAAAGCCTTGCTGGCAACAGCTCTTTCTCCACCTGATGTAGGTGACATTGAACGTACCATATTTCAACTGAAAGAGGTAGGCGTTATTTTAATGTTAAAATAAAGGTAATAAAAATGTACTGTAAAAGCATTTTTCTTGGTGTTTAAGGTAGTAGTAGCCTTAATTGGAACCTGAAGTAGGAACTGTCTAGAGAATCTTTTCTCATGTTTGACTTGTTTGGTTACCGTTCATTTCGCACAATTTCTGCAGTTACTTCATTAAAACAGGATTAAAATTTTATCAGGGGGTAATGATACTGTTTATGAACTGGCACCTGTGGTGAGAAAGAACAGAAGACAAGTAAGAGAACTTAAACTCTGTAAGTGAGATTGTTTATTGATAAGTAGTAAAATCACCCTCTTACATCTTATGATGTATAGGGGGTCAGCCTGAAGATCCCCCTTCTGACCTGTACAAGGAAGTTGGTGATTTTGCTTTTCAATTATAAAGTTGATATGGAGTAGAACACTCATTGCATTAAACTTTTTCTTTTCCAAAATGCATAAGAAATCATATTTGTATCATTTGTAGCTTGCTTTTATATCCAGTATAAGTAGTAGAAGCTTTGGGTTCAAAATACTAGGCTTTTAAAATTGATTTAAGAACTTTAACTTAATTACAGTTTTGATAGTAATTAATGTTGCTTTGAGATAATTGCTTGCTTCTTGTCTTGTTTTCTTACAAACTCATCTTATATTTACTTTTTCAACTTTTACAAGTGAATAAATTTTTAATTTTTTTAGCTGGGAGCACTTACAACTGGTGTGCAAACAGAAGATGACCCACATGATGGTGAGCTGACTTTCTTAGGAAGGGTATTGGCACAGTTGCCAGTGGATTTGCATCTTGGAAAATTGATAGTCCTTGGGCATGTCTTCGGGTGCTTAGAAGAATGCCTTATTATAGGTAATTGAGAAAAGAACATGTGAGAACACTTCTCTAAAAACAAGTGATTTGCAAGTTTTCATTTTGATTTATTTTTATTGCAGCTGCAGCACTCTCTTTGCAGAATTTTTTCGCAGTGCCTTTCAAGCAGCATGTTGATGGATACAGGTATTACCCTAGATGTTTTACAACTTCGTGTCTACATTTGGGGGCAGAGGGCTAAGTTGAGCAGTAAATATAATTTTCCATGTCATGAGTCTAATTTTCTGTCAAAATGCCAAGCAGTGCAAAAAGCAGCTTTTCCAGGGCAGCTGAGATACTGAAAACTATTTCTATGTGAACTAATTAGTATCACAGAGCTAATTCATCCTTTTCTGAGTACAAGACCTGATTGTTCAGCTTTGCCTTTCTGATGTGAACATGTGGCAGTGTCTATTAAAATGTTCTTTTTAAAATTGCAAGGATTATTTTTTTATTATCCTGCCCACACAGTTTGCCTTAAGCAAGGAGATGTGAATAAGAACAAATAATTACAATAAACGTATTGACATTGTTTATTAAGAGTCCTGTAAAGTGTTAATAGTGTAGGATTCTGAGCTGTATAATACATTCAATGTTTCAAAAAAATACTGTTCATAATTCTTTTTGTTTGTATTGCCAGGAACAAACTGTTTTTTGCTGGGAATAGTAAGAGTGACTGTATTGCAATTGTGAATGCATTTAAGGTAAATCTTTTTTCCGGCTTATTTTCCAGTGAAATCTGATAGACCAAGATGGAGCTTCTCACCTTTGTAGGATCAGTGCAGCAGTTGTGCTTTGAAGTTTTTAAAGACTTTACGTTACTCCTAGCTACTTCATGGTACTTTTTGAAGGCTGTGTCCTACTGTATAACACTATCAGTTCCGATTGTTTCTATTGTAATAACAAAAAATAAAATGCCAGAGATGCAGTGATATTGTTAGCTACCTTTTAACTGAGGGCAGTTTGGACTGGTAAATTCTAGTACAGAGATTGGTGTCCTTTCTCCAGGCTTCATAGCTTTGACTTTGTAATACTTTATTCTGTCCAAAGGTGATTTTTCTGTACGCTTGGGTGTTTGGTAGCACAGTACCATGGACAGAGGTCAATCCCAGTAGTACAAATGGAACTGGTACAGCATAGGAGACTTCTGCTAGAGGAACTTACTATTTAAAATAAAACATTTTACACTGCGGTTGGTCTGACATGTTCTGTAGTATTCTGGAGACTCCAAAATCTTCAGCTGCAGATATAATTTATTCCATTTTGTATATGTTGGCCTTTTTTCATTTTGGTGAAAGCTGGCTTTTCTGTACTCTGGTGTCAGAATTTTTGGAGCACACATGGGCAAGTATGCCACACATACCCACTGATCCTGAGTTTCAAGCATCATCTTTTCTGAATTCCACTTATCCTGTTGTATACTTTATTTTCCTTGTGTCGTGTTAATCTGAAGGTGATATTCTCTAAGCCAGTATGTTGTCCTGTAGAATAAACACAAACATTCCAACAGAGCTTCATGTACAGTATCTATATGTGTGAGTGATATGAAAGCTTTGTTTTGAATGGCTGAGGATCAGAAAAGAACAGGGAAAGAACTTGTTTTCAGACTCACTGGTTCAGGTTAGATTTCTTCCAGGGTACGCTGAAGTTCTGTCAATTGTTAGCATGGCTTTTTTAAGCCCTTGCTTATGAAAAGGATTCAGTGAATTGCAAAAGGTCAAAAGCTTTGGTAGTAGAAAGAGGAGAATCCAGGGAAGTAAAGGCTAATCAGCCTGGTTTAAGTGATACTGTTTAAAGAAGTGAGAGTTTTTAAAAGAAAAAGTAATGTCAAATAAGTGGAGTTTATTTTTCTGACATATTATATAAGGCTTGGGTATGGAAGTGGTGAATGTCAAAAGCATTATTTAAAATCAGTCTATCAGCCTCAATGAAGGTAGGGAAGTGCAGTCTGGCTATTCAACTATGCTAGTAGTCAGTGTCCACAGTAAGTTGGAAAATTGTATTATGGGGTGGCTTGCTATCAAACTAGAAGAAATTGATTCTGCAGGCATCTGTCATAGATTTGCTGCCTAATAATGAAATTGTTTTCATTAATATTCCAGGTATGTTAATTTCTCTTCTAGCCCTGCTTTCTGGGAGGCATCTGTGTCAGAACTGTATCTGAATCAGTCAGTTCACTTACTTTTGTCCCAAAGCAAAGAGAAGGGAAAGGTTCTGAAAGTAACCTGCTCTATTGGAGCATCAAATCAAAGCATCCAAGTTGTTATATTTATTTATGAATGTCTGCATGTGCTTTAATACTCGGTCTATCTTCTCTCAGAAAACTAGGTGGATAGCCTGTTGTATGTTGCTGTATTATCGGGTGGCTATTGTACCTCTCCCAACACAAATCAGGACTTACTCCTTTAAAGCCTTGGGACATAACATGCTCAGTCTGCTTTTGGAATGTGCCAAAACCCAGAAATTCACTGATCTAAATGCTGTGTTTCCAGTGTAGTTGCAGGAGTTGATGGCAAGTTTGAGGCAGTATGTGTAATTACAGTTCATCCAATAGCATTTACCTTTTCAATCTGTAGGTGCGGCATTGCATGCCATAACCTCTAAGCTGACTTGAAGGCAGAATAGTTATCTTCCTACAGCAATTGTTCTTTAGCTTGTCATGGTACAACATTTATAACCCTGCCACACTTTCAACCCTCCAGTAATGCATTCTTAGAATTACATTTTGCAGCTACACCACTTTGTGTGCTCACATAGGAGCAAAGGAAGACCCAGAGTTCTTGCCCACCCTTAACAAAACAGAGTAAGATTATTCATAAGAGTGAGAAGTATTTATATCTGCTTAGGAACCAACCAGGCGAGCATCATATTAGCCTAGAATTATGAAATAGTTAAGGCTGGAAAGGACCTCGTGAGGTCTGTAGTCCAGTCTCCTGCTGAGAGCAGGTTCAGCCATGAGGTCAGTCAAGGTTACTCAGGGTTTTATAGACAAGATCCTCAAAAACCTGATCTAGGTTGGCCCTGCTGTGTGGGATGTTGGAACAATTGGTCTGAATAAGTCTCCTCCAACCTTAACTACTGTGATTCACATTTCCTTGTACTTTTTTGTGCTTAAATATTAGTAGTCTGTTTTAGCCCAAGGGCATTTGTGGTTTTTAAATCGGTGTTAAAAAATTATCTTCAGTATAGGTATAGAAAAAACTTAATAGTTTTAAATGTCACATTAACGTTTGTAATAATTATTACTAAAGCACTACAGTTTGTGCCTGAATACTGTACCATTTCTTTCTTAGGCATGGCAGGCCTGCAGACAAAAAGGGGAGCTGAGACATCCCAAGGTTAGTTAAACTTTTATTGCTTCTTTTCTTTTCAAGTTCGGTGACTTCAGTGCTGGAGTATTTTATATTCTTAGTAAGGATTTTTTGCTAGCAATCCTTCTTTATAATAGTTACGATTTTTCATAAGTAAATAGAAGTATAGTCTTTGAGAGAACATGAGTCTTTGAATCCAGTGCTGACTATTTGAAGGCAATCCCTTCTGTAGTCCCTTTCACAGATGGATCAACAGTGGCCAGAGGGTTTGAAATCCAAGCTGAGAAGGGAAATTGACCTATAGTTGAAAGAAATATTTTTAATATGCATAGGTGTCTTTTTTATTTTCTTTAAAAACCCACACAAATCTCCCCCCCTTCCCCCAAAAAACCCTGAAAGATGGAAGTTTTTTGCGTCAATCACAAAAAACAGTAGTATGCATATAATTGCCTCTAGTCTTTCTTTTATGTGTATGAGATAAAACTTTTTTATTTCTCTGCCTCTTTCAGAGCATAATATGCTTTATCGACACCAGTTCGTAACATACACTGAGTTATAATGAGTAGCAAAAGATGGCCAGAATATGTCTGATGAAGTTATGCATCCAGATAAAGAAGTTCTGTTTTTTTGGAAGAAGTGTCCATCTTAAAGTAGATTCTGTAGTAGCAACACAGAGGAGTTCGATTTGTGGGTTTATATGAAAAATTTAGATGGCCAACAGCTGCACTGGTGGTAACAAAAGTGTAGTTTATTAGTCAAATATGTAATTGTCTTATATTTTCATATGTGTCATAATACTCGATTGATATGGATGCAAAGAATGCTGTGAAATGAGATCAAATTATTCCGTCACTATATATAATTATTATTTCTGTCTACACAAAAGAATATGAGAGAGAGCTTACTAGCAGTAGAAGAAAAAAGTTTCTAACAATTTTTGCGTTTACACTTTTCACTTTCTTTTCCAGGAAGAGCTTGAGTGGGGTCGATCAAATTGTATCCATATCAAGAAGGTTAGAGAGGTAAGATGAAATGGATAATAATTTTTACAGGCAGAAGGATTTAATTTTCCTTATTTTCTACAAATGTTAAGATCTTGGATAAGCCTACTGTATTATTATGTATATATCAATATATATATATTGATATTTTCTTTAAGTAAACTGACTTTTTAGGTTTTGTTTCTTTGAGGGAGGAGAGATGGTACTATTAAAGTTGTTGGAAAATATTGGGACTCCAAGTACAATTTAAGACAGATCAGACAGAAGTGTTATTGCCTATGGTCATAGTCAGCAAAGATTCGGGCAGCATTTTCCCCCTCTGCTCCTCTCTTTTCTCTCAAGTGGTTCTAGAGACCCCATTTATATACCCTTTCAAAGAAAGGAATGAAGTGAGGAAAATCATTGTAATGTTAAAGCCAGGTGTGCATTCTTGTGAAGAATGGACTTCAGATAATCATTTATATGTTAATAAGGCCAAGTACCCATGCCTGGGAAAGATGGACTCTTTAAGTAGCTTAACTGCCACAATTGAGCTATAGAGAGATGGCCCTTGGTGGCGCCTGTAGGAGTGGCACATCCAGTATTATTTTAGCTCAGAAGTGGGGGTTGGAAACAGTCAGACTGCTAGCTTTTTAGACGAAAGGAATTTTCCTTTTATTAGGATAAACAAAGTGGTGTTAAATTATTAACTGTTAACATTTTTTTGAGACCTCCAGTATTATTTGCTAATTCTGTAGGTCCCTCAGATACACTGGTTGTGGTGTGACTGCTGTCTGTTGTTAAGTAACTTTTGTTTGATAGTTAGGATAATTTTAAGCAAATGCAGTTATATAATGAGGACTGGACTTGAAAATTTGTGGGGCTTTGTTGCTAATATTACTGCAGCAATAAATGAAAACTCTGCATCACAAAGAGCTTCGAGCTTAATGTGGTATGTTGAGAGGCGAAATAAGTAAAACTCATCAATAACTGTGATTGGCAAAGCATGGCCATGCCCATTACTCCAGCGGGTCATATGTTTGGCATGAGCAATGTAGGGCCTGTGTTCAAAATGCATAGGGGAAAAGAAAGGTTTTCATAGTAAGCAACCATCTGGATAAGAATTGTCAATAGTTTTTTAGCTTATATAGCTGATAACAAGTTAAAAAAGATAAAAGCAAATTGTGTAAAGCTGGAGAACTGAAGTATCAGTCTTACATATTAGCCTCCTGGGTATTGGTGTTCTCTTGGCCCAGTTTCAGATAACCCAAGAAGAGGTTGTGCATGACATAATGGTTAAGGAGTTTAGAATGGACACCTACACTAATATTTATTATGAAGATTTGGTTTTCTTTTTATTTGCCACACATTCAGATACTAATTTCATAATTCCTTCTGTGGAAGTGGATTTGCAGAACTGAGGCAGCAACACAGACTGGTTTCTGATTATGGTAGTTGTCCTATGAGGAAAATAACAGGAGTTTTACTATCCTAAAACTGCCACCAGCATAAAGGAAAATGTAGATAGGAAGCAGCTAAGCAGACTGTACTTTTCTACATTTGTTCCAGAATCAGTTGGGACAGTGAAGGCATTCACTGTGTGGTTGGAGGACCGGTGGCTGCTTATGGAAGCTTCTTGGAAATGCTTAGGATTGAAAGCTTAACAGACCATGTTCTGCTGTAGGGCGTAACTTTGGTCTCACTTAAAGTCATCACGGTTGCCTGCTGAACTGACTGTGCAGCTTGTGTGGTCACTGCTACAGTTAGGTGCAGAAGTCCAGGTTGTTGTTAGTATGTTTTTTACCTTTTAAGATACAAACCCAAAATTTAAATGGCAAATCAGTATATCGTCTTGTAAAAGGTTATTTCAGTTTTTTCTAATTTTGTTCTGTATTACATATGAATAATATGCTTTGTGACTACAACGTTCTACTTTATAAAGAGATGTCAAGAAAACTGCTTAAGTCACAGTACTGAAATTATTTTCCAAAGTAGAGATGCTAAGCAGTATATTAGGTGAAGTGCATACTAGTCGCCTAAAAAGGAAAGGGAGTTTGCCCACTGATTTAGACTTTTACTAATAGATTTTATTTTAATTTGCGGACAGTTTTGATCTGTTTAATATGTAACTTAGAGTTCAAATTTCAGGTGGCACAGTTATTTCACAACTTGGAAAAGCGAGTCAGAGCATTTAACATGTGTGTTAATGCTCAACCATCTGCTATGGATCAGGAACGTGTATACAAACAGCACTTCATTTTGCAGGTAATGCTTTGTTGACTTTTCAGGAGAGACCAATTATTTACAAAATTTATAACTGGATTTTTATATACTAGTACTGATGAACTAGTATTACACCAGTGTTTCAAAAATCCCTGTAGATTTTGAGATTACAGATTAAAAAAAAGTAATTCTTTTTGACAATTTAGGACAACTAATGTTACTTCTAATGGTTCAGAATTCAGACTAGCTTGGTCCTCTGGCTGTCCCTTCACTTCTCACAGTTCATCAAAATAAAACCAAGTCATACTGAGATGAATTAAACTGCATATCTAGACTAATCTTTGTTAAAGTCATAAAAATACTGTAAAGAACGATGGTTTATGTTGGAAGCCCAAGAACTAACAGTTTTGAAAACTATGTTTGCCCTAGTTCTGAGTGCTCTATTTGGACCACCGCTGGCTTGGTTAGTTATTGAGAGTGGGGGGAATTATAGGTGCCTTTCAGCTGTTGTAAGTTTGTCAAATTTCCAATTAAATTTCTTGTCTTATTTGGACTGATTAGTAGTGATTTTTATTTTCACAGATCTATTTATTGTTTCAGTGGCAACTGGTTTAACTGTGTAAGCAGTAAACTTTTCAGAGCTGAATTGTTAAATACTGTAAGATGTAACATGAAAACTGAACAACTTTCATGTAGCTATTTTATGTAAATTTGTTTAAAATTGAGGCTGCTCTTGAAATCAGGGCTAACAATTATCGTTTTCCTAGAGCAAGTCTGCATACAAAAATATTAAAATGATGTAAAATTGTTCCAGAAGCTGAACTTTTTTCATGAAAGTATGTTTTTAAGGATTTGCATGAGTTAACGTTTACTACACAATTACATAATTCCTGGAAGGAGACAGGAAAAAATCTTCATATGAAGATCTGTTGGTATCTCTTTATGTTGCTAGTGTATCTCTTGTCAAGAAACTGACTGTAATCTGCTGCATTTTACAAAACACTTTCTTGATTTTAGGTTGTAATAGCTGGTGCTTTCTATCCAAACTACTTTACTTTTGGAAAATGTGATGAAGAAATTGCTGTGAGACACCTTGCTGGCAAAGATCCAAAAACCACTGTAATGGTATGTTAAGAGGGTGAATGACTTAATAAATCAAGTAATAGAAATATATAGTGTTTGGGTGGTATAGTCAAGTTTTGTTCTGTCTTGGGCAAGGACAGAAGTAATTATCTACTCTAATCCTCACTTGTTAAGTTGTGTTCTCTCCTGTCTTGCTTTCTTTTAATATAAGAAACATTGTGTGGGTGGGCAATTTTAGGAATTCCTACTGAGAACTGCCTCTATGCATTGATTGTTAGTCTTGCACAGGCAAACAACTTTCATAAAACTAATAAAAGATTTGAAAAACACAACAGGACTATCAAGGGTACTTTTTAATGAGCAGGAGAAAGCTATTCTGTTGGTTTGTAGAGTTAGTTTTCTAGCTAGTTTATCTCACGGAAGTTGTGAAATGCATGACTATTTTGTTGGCTTGGTCATACATGTTAAAGTCATAATCCATTATACTTAACTATATACCATCTATAGAATCCACTATACCTTAACTTTATACAATCCAGTATATTTAACTAGAATGTTATTCTTAACGGAATGCCATTGAAAAGGTGTTCCAACTCCAGTAACTTCATCAATTTGTAGTGGTTTTAGGATTAAAATCCAAAAACAACAACAAAATCATTTAATAATTCAGTTTGGAAGAGACCTTACGATGTCTTCTAGTCTGGTGATATGGTCAAAGCAGGTTTGACAGTGAATTCAGACCGTGTTGCTTAGGTGTTCATCCACTTGATTTTGGAAAAAGCTCTGAGGATGGAGATTCTGCAACTTCCCATGGGACCCCACCTACCAGTTCCCTGAATAAACCAAATGGTGCTGTCTTAGACTTCAGGATGTGTATTCTGCTACTTGTCTTCCTCATTCTCCTCAGGATCTTGAGCTTCCCTCTTTCCTGGCTGCTCTGGGCCGGGCTGCTGTTGATTATCACTTCCATAACAAGTTCTACATTGTTTGCTAATAGCAGATCCAGAAGAGCCCTGTTTGGCTCATGTCCTGTGTTAAGAAGTTACTTTCAACACCTCTCAGAAATCTAGGAGCATGTGTGCTGCCCTCTAGCAGGTTATCAGGGAGCTTATTGTCTCCCTCTCAGATGCAGGGTCTGTGGAGACCTCTGCAAGTTGCCTAAAGATTATCTGCTTCATCCTGACTGATGCTCTTTTACAAATTCCCACCTCAGTGTTACCCTTACTGAACTCTTCTCTTACCCTGACCCACAAGAGCTGGGTTGTCCCATTGTCTGCTCCATGTAAGAGCACCTTACATTTGAGCTACTCCTCCAAAGAGGGAAGACCAGGAGGTTGCTCTTTGTTTGTCATCCCTAAGAAGCATGTATCCATCTATAAGTGCTCTCCAGTTGTGCAGGCTGTCCCACCATACCTCAGTAACTCAATACGTGGTAGTTCTGCCAGGACATGCAGGGCTGTAGCTCCTTCTGTTTCCCAGGCTATGCACACTGCCTAGGATGTAGTTCCCAATGGTGGACAAGGAAGCATAGCAATCCATTGCTTTTCTGTTACAAGCAAAAAGAGGTATACTAGACAGCTTCTAAGAAAAATTATCAAAGAAATCTATATAATTATAAATGAAGCTGCTTCATGTATAGTTAGCGGAAAAAAAAACCATTTATATACTGGTTTGAGGCAGTAGGGCAGCATTAGCACCAAAACTCTTAATTTTATTGTCTTTTGAGATTTTTTTAATTTAATATAGTATATAGCATTTTTGGAATTTGTTGGGGTTCAGATTGTATATCACTATTGCAGCTCAAGTGAAGGAGGATGCTAACTGCTTAGTTGAACTTAGTAATGCATTATTAAAATAATTGAATGTATCCACATTTAACTTCTTTTTCTTAACAGCTGAAGAATATTCCTCCCTATGGATATCTATACCATAAACAGTTGCAGTCACTGTTTAGACAGTGTGGGCAGGTAAAATCTATTGCCTATGATGGATCAAAGTAAGTATAAAATATTTTAAGTATCCTTTCTCATGTTCTCAATTATGAATCTAGTAATCGGTTTCTTTGTCGGTGGTGCACTTACAAAATGAGTTTATTTCTTCTCATCTCCTTGGAATCAGTAATTTATTTTTAATGTATAAGGTGATTTTGAAGTTTGATACGCATTGGTTGGAATAACATTAGATAAACTAGCTGAGTTAGAGACTGCCTTCTGTTTTGTCTTTTCTGTTGTCTAACAGTGGACGTTAACTGCAGCTGATCTGTATTTATTTCTAACTTGTATACTGAATTTAGCTCATTCATACAATCAGATGGCTTTGTACAAAATGCATGTGACTGGCTTTTTTAGTTAATCGTCTGGTTAACTTTACTACAGCTGTCCAAAGTTGAATTCATGTAGCCCTTTTATTCCTTTTCCAGTCTTTAATTATTTTCTTTTTCACATGTATTTTCACATCCTTTCTATTTGTATTAAATATTCTCAGTAAATTTGGTACATGATTTTGAGAATATTAGAAAGTTTTCTTACAACCATCATGACAATTACAATTTTTAAGGTGCATAGGAGCAGGAGGCAAAACCTGTGAGGAACCTACTTTTTCTGTTTGCTGGCCTGCTAAGATAGACACAGGGAGAAGAAATGATGGCTTTTGTGAATTTTTTTTTTTGGTTGGGTTTTGATTCCTCATCCAGTATTTATTGCCATTTTACTTGGTGGTTTTTTGGACAGGGCTTTTGTGGAGTTTTCCCGTAACCCAATGGAGGGCTTTAAGATTCTTCCTGCAGTGTACCTCTCAGTCAAGATGTCACAGCTGAAAATTCCTCTTTTGCTGAACGTTCATTTTCCAGATGATATTGAAAAGCAATTGCAAGGTGTGACAGCTGCAAGTGTGAAATCTCTAAGGTAATTGTATTGTATATGGAAAATGGGTTTCTTCGCAGTGAAATGAGGTTTGCTGGGTTCAGTGGGAATTTCCTTGGAAGTGTCACCAAGACATGTTACGTTCAAAAGAAAGATGTATAAACTTTGTATAAGCAGAATGTTTTTGCAGGACTAGAAATACCATGATTGTCTGTCTTAAATATTTCTTTATAGCTAAAGGTGTTTTACTGTTTAAGAAAACTCCAAGCATACACTGTCTTTTTTTTTTTCCCTTGAGGTTCTAGTCTATTTGCCTTTGGTATATGGGAATATGGATGTACACAGTAATTTCTGTTCATGCTAGAGACAATGTAGGGATTGCTAGAACCGAAATAAGGAATAGTATTTGGGGACATGAGAAAGGGAGGGAGGAGTATAACAGCAGAAACTGGGGGGTAATGTGACAACATAAGGTGGGGAGGCATAATAGGAAATACTGGTGAGGAGTGCAGTGTAATGAGTCTCTTTGGTCTGCACCTACTTTTGCTAGAAAAATCTGGCATGTGGGTTTCATTGTTGTTACATGCTGTTTGTGACTCTCAGCTTCAGGTCATACAAGCAACTTGCTAAAATGGTAATCTGCCTAGGTCCTCATTGGTCTGCAGCCATTTTAATATTTTAAAGTAAGAAATCTAAAATAGGAAGGCAAGAACGAACTGGAAAGTTTAAAGTGCAGGTGAATATTTCACTTCCAGTTGATTGTACTTGTTTTTTAATAAACATTTTAGCAGGTTCACTGTACCCCAAACAGCACTTAAAATCTTTGTGAAAACTAATTCTTGAGGGACTCAAGAAAGAAGTCTCCTAGGCTGAAAGCCTAATTTTAGAGTTCTTAACTTTTGTCAAGTAAAAGGAATATTATACATTTAAAAAAAAAGAATACTGAATTTTAATTTGTGCTGTAGTGTGCTCAATTTATTTTTAAAAAATAAGCTTAGAAGGTATGCCATAGCAAAGAGCCTCACTATTTAACCTTAATTCTTTGGATTTGTAGTAAATTGATGGCACAGTTGTGTCTTTGTATGTATCTTCCTGTGTTTGGTTATAATGGAATTCAAACAGTTTCTCTGTAGTATTTTGGTCCTGCATGGTCATTTTATGTTCTAATTGAATTCATATATTTCTATATAAAAGTCATTAAATACATAAATGCACCTTAGGGGGACACCTTGGGAAGCAAATGAAAGCAAAAAAATTGAACTCTTGAGTTTTCATTTGTGAGTGAAGTATTTAGCATCTTTATTCCGTATACTTTTTTTAGAGTAAATGTGGACTGTCAGAAGCAGACAGTGGAGCCTGTGGAAATCTCATTTGGTACTTTACAACAGTCAGAGATGATCCCAAATCATGTTCTGTCCATCAAGATAACAGAGGTAAGGATGTCCTGCATCTGAAGTAGGTCATATCCAATAATCAGTATCGAGATAACTTTGCAGAGATGAATATCTGACAAGCTTAAATGAAAAGAATGGGTACCAATAATGTTTTTAGCACAGAGGTATCTGTAAAAGGTATGGAGAATATTCTTGGTCTAATTTTAGTAATTCTTTGTTAAACAGTACTTGCATGTCCAAATAAATTTCAAACATTGAAATTTATGTGCACTTGACAAAATTGGTGGGATTTGCTGCAGTAAATGTTAGCTGGAAGTAGGCATAAATATAAAGAGGATTAACGGGAGAGGTAAAATATTTGTGTACACTACAGAAATGAGAATAAGTAGGTATTTGGGCTATTTACCTGGTTATTATTAACTGGCAGTTTTCTTCAGAAACTATAGATGTGAGAAATGACATGAATTAACAGTACCGCATGCTCATTCGTAAAAATATTGCATGCGTAGAAGACAGTGTGTTAGGGGAAAATTACATGTATGTATAAATGTTTCTGAATTCTGAAGCTGAGAATTTTAAAATTTTAATTTATTATTAATAAATTAATAGTATTAACTATCGTCTCAACAAATTGAGTCATAGCAAGCAATATATATGCTGCTGAAATAATAAAAATAATTTTAAAAAAATCCAAATCACTGAGCTAGTGGAAATTACAGGCTGAAGTATTAAACCAGCTTTTGATAGTAGTGACATGTTTTGCAAGTGCAGAATAGAATTTTATTCAGCTAAGTCTCTTATATCAAAAATGTTCATGGATTTGATCAGATACATTCCAATCATTTAGCGCTATCTATGCTACTTCAGTTTAATACATCAGCTTTAATGATCATATGTATTGTAAATATAGATTGTTTTTTTTATCACAAGCATTCGATATAGGATCAGAAATGGTGTATGAGTTCAGTAAACCATTTATAAAGATTATTTATTTTATTCAGTGTGATTTAAACAGTGGTGTGTTCTTTTCAGTTTCCTAAAGGATGGCTAATTGTAACAGTAACAATGCTAATTTGCTGATAGATGTAGCTAATTGGTATTCTTTCACTAATAAGAAAAGTGCACCAGATCTGTATGTATCTGTCTCATCAACTGTATACCTTGTATTTTCTGTATGTTGATTTGGTTTAGAAAAATGGAAGCAGTCTTTTCTTAACTTTCTGTATTTTAGTAATGCTTATATCAGGGTCTATTTAGATGAAAAGTGTATTGCAGTTGCACAGCAAATAAACATTTTAACATCTCATTACAAGAGGGAAATGCTTCACTGCATTATTGCAGTATGAGACCATTGGGTATGTCAGCAGTAGGAGTGCTTTTCATGTATTTTGCTCAGATGTGCTTTGTGTTTGGTGTAGAAGAATAATATGAAACCTGATTTGTCTAATTTTTATACTTTCAGATAGTAGAAGTTGGACACTTCTGGGGTTACAGGATAGATGAAAAAAATAGGACTGTACTCCAGGCTCTGACTGCTGAAATTAACTACCAGAACCTGATGGATTTGC
Organism: Buteo buteo; assembly: GCF_964188355.1. NCBI lineage: Eukaryota > Metazoa > Chordata > Aves > Accipitriformes > Accipitridae > Buteo > Buteo buteo. The sequence continues at coordinate 11,628,717 of NC_134176.1, read as the reverse complement.
CAGTGTCTCCGCATCCAGGGTTGGTTTGTCTGGCACCATTCACTCATGCGGAAAACAGAGAATACTATAGAGCTCGTATTCTTTATGTTTGTGGAGATTTTGCTGAGGTACAGTAATGTGTTATGTCATACTGAATTGGTAGGTTGTAATTGGGTTAACAATCTTGGAGCTATGCTTTTTTATTTTACAAAGCGCTATGTTCATGGTAATTATAAATGTTCCAGTAAAGAAATCTGTAGAACTGGAACTAAAATAAAATCTTAATGGAATGTTGCCAGAATAGGTGAATTAATTTTTTTTCCAGAACATGGGAATATTGTAGTATTAAATTGAGACGCTGTTGCTGTTACAATAGTGTCTTGTGTGCTGAAGCAGAGCAAAGCAAAATAAAGATGAAAACCTCCAGTAGCTTAGAAAATATGGTAAGGAATGCCTAGATCAGAGTCCACTGCTGTATTGCTGGCAGCAGCCCCATCACTTCCTCTTCATAAATATATTGAGATCCACCTGAAAAGTAAGTTTCTTGCCCCCACTGTACTGGCAGTTTCCAGTCATTCATGGCCAATTCATCTAAGCTTGTTCTTATGCTAGTGTTTCTTTCCCTGGTTTACATAGGTTTTCTTCTTTTCTTTCTCTTTCCCCTCTCCTCCAGTTTCTTGTCTTTCTTTTTCTAACTGGACTTTGTTTAGCTATGTGAAGCAAGCTGCACACTTTCTCATCTCACGTACTACATTGACTTTCTGTTCGCCTGGTCTCCATCTCACTTCTTTATTTTGTTTTGACCTAAGTTTTCTGAAGCAGAATTATGCATGCTCCCGTACTTACAGGTCTGCCTTTGCTTATGCAGTGATGCTAGTGTTCCTCTTCCAACACAGTGTTTCTCCTCTGCATTCAAAAATATTTCATGTGGCACATACCACGTTTGCCTTTTCATAGCTTTTTTGCGTGAGCCACCTCTTGTCATCCTATACTCAGTTCCATCTCCTTGGTAATGTCCAACTAATTAGAATTTATGAATAATAATGTAGTGTTTATAGCAGAAGTTGTTAAAAATTCCAAAGGGTATAATCTTTTACTTCATACCATTTGGTTTTCCTCATTCCTGTTGAGTTCTCGGGTCCATCCAATGGGGTCTTTTTTGTATCAGTGTTTATGTTGCCGAGTTCTGTATCATCAGCAAATTCATCAGAATGTTTTGGCTTTTCGTACTGAGATCAGTAATGGAAATTAGTGCCACTGTTCAAGATTTATATTCATTTTTCAGGCCAATACTTTTCTTTCCAGCAGTTAAGGACAGATTTTTTTATTTTTGTAAGATTGGCCTTTGCACAGCCCATTCCTCCTTTGAATTTCTTGATTCATCAACATAGCTGGTTGTCACCACTATAGAGTTAATACTGAACATTGTCCACTGTTTAAAGTAATGGAAAACTAGTCAGTAACAGTGCTAATCTCATCACTTCCTCTTTTGCATTTATAAACAGTCACTGGATCAATGTTAGCATTTGCTTATCTAAAAGCAGTTATTAGGTAGTATCACTCACTGTTAAGAAGTAAGGTTATACAGATTTAATTGTGGAGAGGGAATTAAAGCCTTTCAGAGAAATTTGCCTTTTCTAGATTTAGCAGATTATTTGCATTACCTGTGGATGTTTAAGCCAAGGAATAAACTAATAGACATGATAAAATTTGACCTATTATTTTTGATGTGACTTCATTTGCATGTTTTCCAGACTGAATTTGCTTCCTTTTCACTTGATAAGATTGTGTGGTACAGTAATTATTAAGCTTAGGTTGTTGCCTTCCTTGCCACTAAAAGTAGCACTTTTAATGTTGTGGAATCTCTGCAGATACTCTTGATTCTTTTTCCAGGTTTTTTTTGTGGATTATGGCAACAGATCAAAAGTGCCTTTAAAGAAATTAAAAGAGATTCCAAGCTGTCTTCAAGAGCTTCCTTTCCAGGTAGGGATGATGCTATTTGCTGCTGCTTAATAGACATTTTTATGCCTGGTCTGGCAAACAGAAGTGTATTTCAAATCATAATGCTTTTCAGAATAATAATAATAATGAAGTGACAAGTATTTTGCTAATGGGAGCACCTACAAATCACCTTCACCAATAGGTGGATAAATGTTTTCCACAGGCACGTGTGCACAGAGCAGTAATTCTTGTACGTAACTGAATTGTATTGTATTTAATTGTAGAGAAATGTTACCCAGCCTTTTGTTTTCAGGGGCACTTGCTAGAGAGGAAAAAAGAAAAAAAAAAAGCCTGAAATTGCTGCCTGACTGGATGTAAAAAACTGTGCTTGTATTCTTTTTTTTTTAACTGAATGTTTGAACAAGTCCTGTTTCTTTGGGGACAACATAGTGGGATCTATCTCCCACATGTAATCACAGGAACAGTGGAAGGAGAGAGGAAATTGCTTTAACAGCTGCCTTTTGCTGCTTGTTGCTTTTGGTTATCAGTTTCTTTGCTGTCCATCAGTTCTAGGAGAAGTAGAACTTCTCCCTAGAAGGAGAAGGTTCTTCTATTGTCTGCTTATATGTAAAGCTCAGGAGTAACAGGCTGAGCAGTAGGTCAGCTTTGTTTTATTCTGAAGAATCTCTGAGCAAATGAGAGGCTTATACAGCCTAGAAAACAGCCCAGAGAGGAGAAACTATCAACGACTATTTAATCTATTGTTCTCTGGAAGCTGCTCCTGCTTACAGATGAGTGGCAGCATGCTATCTCTTGTCTGCATGGTACAGCTCTGCAGTGGCAAGTATCTTGCATACAGTTACTGTGCGGAGTATTTTTGCTTCATCAAAGCTCCTGCTCTGCTACACTATTAGTTACAGGACAAATACATAGGAGATAACCTGATATAAATTTTGCAAAGCTAGAAGTCACTGTTTTCCTTTGTGCTGCTTTGCTGCTGTTTGAATTACTAGCTTTACTTGGATCTTTTCAGAGAGGACTCTCTTGATAAATTAATAGTGACCTGTAACACAATTCTGAGGGACTTTATAGCTAGTTTTTCAGAAGAATAATTCTCTTGAGCTATATTTACAAATAAAATAACTAGACTTTCAAGTGAAATTCAGCTTTTCAGTCTTCATTCAGGTATTTTTATGGTAATCAAAACAGGTGTATAATACTAACTTTATTCTCTGAATTGTTTAATGATGAAAATGAGAAATGAACCAGCAGAAGTATAGTTCTATTTTATTTATCTTTTCTTAGTATTAGATTGTGACAGGGTTAATTTTGTTTGGTTTTCTTTTATAATTGATTAAAAAAAAAAAAACAAAACCAAAACAAAAACCAAGTAGAATTAATTTTGGCAAGAACCATCCTTTTTTGTGTTTTCTTCAGTTGTATTAAAGGGAAATGTATTTCCACTTCAGGCCTATCTTTTAATGACCAGCTAGGAAAAAAATAGGGTATCTGTTGTAAATTCATTCAGAGACATCATTACAGATGGTGATTGTGGAAGGGGGTTAAATGAGAACTTAATTACTCTTGTCTGCCAGGGACAAAATAGCTGCAGTGGTCTTGCCAAGTTTTCTGTTACCTTAGTTGAAAAGAACTGTGGATTATAAAGTTTTTTTTCCAGAGAATACATCTCTACACTCCTAAGATTTTAATGTGGATGGTGAATTAATACCAAATTATCTTTTATTTATGCTCTGTTTGCTCTGATTCTTTAGCAGCTATGTACAATATTGAAGTGATATGAGATGTAATGTGTAGCTGTGTTGGCAGTGACAGAATAGGAATTATGCCAGTAGCTTTACAGCAGTCCTAGGAACTAACATAAGCCACTGCAATAGTTACAAAGTCATTTATAGTTATTAATTCAAGCAGTTTGAGAAAATGAAAGATTTTTGTGCTGATTCTCTACTCAGACAAGTGTTGTTTTCAATGTTTTTGCTTTAGGCTTTAGAATTCAAGATGTGCAAGATGCGTCCGTCTGCAAAATCTCTTGTATGTGGGGAATGGTGGAGTTACAGTGCTAGCCAGAGATTTGCCTCACTAGTAAATGGCTATACTCTTCTAGTAAAGGTGTATTCACTTGTGCATAGTGTTCTGCATGTGGATGTTTTCCGTTACTCAAGGTGCAAAAACCTTGTGAATATTCGAGATGTGCTTATTGAAGAATGTTATGCTGAACTAGCAGAAGAATCGTACGAATCACAAGTATGTATTGAGTAAGCTGCTTCTACTTTTCTTATACTAATTTATGTCAGCTCAGGCTATCTGAAGTCCTGAGAAGTTGAGCTGAAGTCTTGACTAATGCCATGGATTTGGCAAGATTAATACTTGAATGGGACAATATATTTTTACGTGTGTGCATAATTCATGTTGAGCTGTTAGCCAAAAGTATTGCTGCTTTGAGACACCTTTTGGAAGAGATGTTTCCTAGGAGATAATCGCATCATTTGAACTGCTCCATTGTTTTTTCAAACTTTGAAAAAATGTAACTCTTTCATAGTTGTAACTGTCTTCCATTTTTGTTTTATGTAATCTGAAAGGTGATAAGAACATTGTTTTTTGTATTCGTATGCAAGTATGCATGTTCTTTATGTAGGACCTTTTTTGCAAAATTTTTGAAAAGCATAGCTGTTTCATGGTTTTAACACTCTTCCATTATTATGTAGCAAAGCCATGATTTGCTCAAGGGATTATTTTTGGACCAAGTAAAGAAAGAAGAGAAAATGCCTGTATCTTCAAGAGAGGAAGAAAAGCATCTCATTGAAAGATTGTTAAACTGTTTTTCTGACAATAAAGCTGATGCGCCAACCCATGAGGTAACTTGAGTGGTGGTTTTGGTATGTCATTACATGACCCTGCTTCTCACATTGTTAGAATGGAGATAAAGACTGAAAGTATCTTTAATAACCAAGCCATGTTTGATGCCTTTCATAGTACATTCTACTTTCTGTTGGTAGAAAGCCATAATGTGACCACTATTGCAGACTAGACTATTGCAGCTTTTAACAAAGTTTTGAAGTATAGCCTAAGAGCTAAGTGAACCAATTCTTCTAACACATTCTAAGGCAGCACTTCAAACCATTGCAGAATGAAGATAAAATTGAAAAACTGAACACAGTGTTTCCACACATGGTAGTCTTCATCATATAAGCTCCAGCAAAAAGCACAATTAAAACCTTATCAGTTTTTCAGAAAACTTAAATATGGTTTTTACTATACACAGTGTTTCGTTCTTCCTCAGCTAGTGATAGATAAGTGGCTAGGATAGGTGATGCAATGAACACTTCAGTAACTGATAACAATGAAACAGTGGGTGTTTCTTCCAATTCCAAATCCAGAATTTATTCTTACTTACATATTTTGAGATATATAGTCACTATTAAGCTGGAATATAAAGCATGAAAACGCGTGTCCTGTTCTCCATTCTGATTACAAGTTAAACCTTGTCTACGTTATAATTCTTTTCCTATTTCAGACCTGACAAAATTTCAGGCTTTCAGGCACCTAATCAAGCTCAGTTTATCCACAGGAGTAATCCTGTTTAACTACTCACTTTCATCAAGTGAGATATTTTTCAAGATCAAAGACCTGCTTGTGTAAACAAAAATGACCCGATTTTGTGAGGTGCTCTGTGAAATCTGAACTTGTGTGTTTTAAGCCAGGGGAAAGTTGTGAATCTCCAGCACCTGTGACAATACATTATCTTTGTTTAGGTGCCTCAACAAGCAACACTTGCTTTAGATGGGCAAAATGAACATGCTGTTTATCATTTTATCAATTCAGTGTTGCTCAATATATGCTGAAATGTGTTTTGGTTTTCATTTATACAGGATTTTGATTTAGAGAGATCCAGGTGCTGGCTAACTAGAATATCATTTGTTCTTTCTTTTTTGAAGGTAACAGTTTTTGGCCCATTCAGTCCTTATGAGGTGAAATGCTATGGTATGACTAGAGTATCCCAGTTCAGGTAGGCGAAGACTTCTACTGTGAAGTATAAGCACATTCTCAGCTGTTATTTTTGATAAATAGGCAAACCCCATCCTAGTTACTCTTAGATTTTTACAGAATTTTTATTCATAGAAAAGACTGAAGTAATCAGACGTGAATTGCATTAATATGCACACTATCGCTATGTAAAATTGTAAGAACAGTTTTATTAAAGGTGTTTTAATGTCTTACAGAGAGATTATGTATTAACAATCATCTACATCTGCTAAATGGTATTCAGGCAATCTTCAGCCAGTAACTGCTATCCATAGAGTTGCATTGTGAATTTAAAATAATTCAGTTTTTTACATGTTTGGATGGTTTTTGTTCTTTTATTGTTGAAAATATTTCTTACTTCCTCCCCAGAAGTGCTTTCATACAAAAGGAAAGTGTAAACTCTGTTGTTGTCCATGATACTCCAGAAGATCCCTTTCAGCAGTTGTTGGTTGCTGCTTCTTTATCAGCAAATGCATACGGTAATGCCTAATAAAAATATTTGGACAGTTTCTCTAGACTTTTGTTTTTATATGAATAGTTCTATGTTACATCTCTTTGTTTCATTTTCATTAGATACTCCTTAAATTGATTCTTTCTTTTTTCTTTTTTTTTCTTTTTTTTTTTGTGACCAGGATCTACTGTGATTTTAAAGGAAACATCTTTGATGCCTCCTATTCCTGGCCTGCTTGCACTCCTCAGTATGCTGTTTGCTCCTGCTATAGAACTCAGGTATTCATGTGTTTTTAAAAGTGGTATTTTTTTAGGACCCTCACAAATTGGTGACAGATTTTTTTTTTCCCCCTGCTTTCAGCATTTAGTATATTTTCTTCCTGTTCATGTAATTCTTGTATCTTTTATCAGTTTCAGTATAATATGTAGCTAAGATAACTTGTTTCATGTACTTAGGAATCAGTGCTGCAGGCTACACCCTCACGATAAGGCAGTATGTTTCCTCACAATTGTGCTGGAAGCCTAGGAAGATGAATTGTAGAACTGGGCAAGTTTTAAATCTATGTGAGGAGAGGAACTTGAGTGATTTCTGTAAAAGCTGAATTCTGGCAGTTGCATTACTGTTGCGTTTTGTTATCTCTAGACTGTCATTTCAACATAGTGAAGCTAGCTTTCCTTAATGAAAGTTTCATTCTGCATATATATGATTTTCTTAAGTTTTGTAAGTATATGTTTTCATAACCAGAACTTGTTTCATCGCTATATTTAAAAAAAACAATATGACTAGGTCTGAATGCCTCTCAACTGTTTTAGCTTCTTTAAAACACCTGTATCTTGCTTGGCATGGCTTAGACTAATTCATTTAAGTCTCTCTTCATAGGAGTTTAGTTTCTTCATGTCTAGGAGAGACTGTTTTCTTTCTTTTTCATATAGGGTTGATAAAAGTGGAAGGTATTTTACTGGTGTTCTGTGTGGTTTGGGTTGGAGTCAGACTTGTGGTGCTCCACTGCTTCCAGAAAATGACATAGAGCTGACATTTGATGTGCGTTTTGGAGTGGAAGACATATCAGAGGTAAAACATGCGTAAGAATTTTTGCTATGGTAGGAACTAAATAGAATTCAGTGCATCAGAGCTTGTTAACTCTTAGAGTTAATAGGAAAACTTGTTTTAAGTTTTGGGTTTGGGGTTTTTTTAGTGTACTACCTGTCCATAACCTTGGATTCTTGTCAGAAAAGAAGTAACCCCCCCCCATACACTTTGAACAAAGTAAAATATTATAGAACAATACATCATACACTTTTCAAAACAAAAGCATTGGTTTTGCACTAATCAGATGTCGATACTTGTTAGTTATGTTCTTAGGATTATTGTGTGTTTTACTGGTCAGCTTGGCATCACTCCTTTGCAATCTTCAGTTTGATTTTATAGTTCTGATAAGTCATCTGTATCAAGCTACTTCCCTCAGAGCAGATCAACCAACCAAACAACAAAACCCCCTGTATTCCTCTTTACAGCCTTTTTGCAACTTGTAGACTCTAGAGATCTATCAGAGGGAAGTATATACGTATACTCTGTTATGCAGGACAGTAAGCTGTATTTGACCTGTGCTTTAGATTTGACATGTGCTTTAGTGAAGGACCTCACATGCCCTGATTAGTTCTATGTACCGAGCAGGTATGTTAGGTGATGACCAGTGTTGCTAGAGGCTTTTTAAGGACATAGTAGACATGCTGGTACACATATCTGTGAGCTATTGTTTTCTGAAAGAACTGACTTGGTGTGTGATGTCTGTATTTTTGGCACCTTAGCCAGAATGGGTAACACCAAGCTGTTGTACATGTGAAAATTATGGACAGATAGAAAAAATCCTTAAAACTTGTACAGAAGGAATTCTGTGTTGGAAAAAAAAACAGGGAAGTGGTAGCCTGTATGTTTTATGGCATAGCTGAGTAACCTTGAAGATTGTGATATCAAGTGGCTGAACATTAACATCTGTGACCAGCAGAGATGCGTCTGGAGAAAGAAGTGTTTCTGAAGCTTCAGATGTTTTTGCTTATGTTAATAATATTCCAGTTGAAGTTCAGTGGTATGGGTGCAATGACCACCTTCGTGTCAGTATAATATAATACAGAACTAGTGCTTGTTTAGAGTGCTTTATATTTTGTCACTGGTATTTTTACAGATAAACATCCTAAGGACAGCCATTAATAAGCTGCTCTGTGAATGTGCAGTGTGTTCTGGACAAGAGAGAATGACACAGCTGCAGGAAAACATTCGTCAGAAACTTCTGTGGTAATAATTCTGTAGAAATAAGATCTGTTTCACAGTCTCAGCAAAAAAAAAAGATCGCTGAAGCGTAGCTCAGATTAGGCTTTGGGGAAATAATGTATGTTCTTGTTTAATGATGCATTTCATTTACTTTGTTTATAAAGCAGTATACTCAACAACTTCAGACTTCTTGTGGAAGCACTGGTTCTTCAGGGAAGCCTGATCACTTAAGAGTCATAGAACCTAGGCTGTAAAACGTGTTCTACAGGATACCAGTTCTGATGTATCTTTTGCTTTGCGCACCCAGGACAAAGCTAATAGTCCCGTGGCATAAGAGCGCAGAAGGATTTAGAATTCTTTCGCCCTGTACATTAAATTTGAATTCTGTCTGTTGCATTTCCTCCCTCAACAGACCTGAGTAGGATGGGTGTTGGCCAAGTTAACTGCTGGAAGTCCCAGGTTAATTTATGAATTGAAGCAAGGTCACTTCCTTTTTTTTATTTGTTTGGTTTTTGGGGTTTTTTTTGTTTTTTCTCCAGCAGGCCTCCCTGCTGCTCCTAACTGAAGCAGTGGCTCTGAAAAGACTATTGTGAGTCAGTGCAGCCAGTCTTGAGAATTTCTTCAGCTTGCAGTGTGTGGGAAGTGTTTGGAGGAGCTAGTTCAATGAAGTATCCCTGTAATAGCTCCTTCTAATGTCTGCTACTGCTGAGCATGCTGTGAAAAATCTTTCCTTGTTTGTAAATGTAGTGTGTATTTTATTGCTGTCTGTATCATCAGTAGACTTTTCTCATCCTTACCTGGCTGTGTACTGAACAGATTTAAAAAAGAGATCTGGCTCAACCATGAATTAAGAGTCCTGTTATGCTCTCTAGTATTGGCCTTATCTCTAGGAAATGTGACCTTTTTAGTGAATAGATCTTTTCTAAAGTAATGTATGCCAGTGAGGCAGTTCCTCATGCTGATAAAGATCAGAAGCTTTTAAGCTTAGCTGCCCTTACTCTAGGTTATCAAAATGATTATCAGAGCAGCTGTTTATGCTGAGTTTTCAGGTGCTTCTGTTTTTTGAATATACCTGCTCAATTGATTTTTTTTTTTTTCCCCATCTGTGAAAAAACTATTACATTGACTTCACTTGGAAATAAGAAGTATGGGTACTTGCTTTCAAAACTTGAAAGATAATTCAGTGTGGTGCATTTTGTAATAAATTAACAAGTGCAGGGAGAGTCAGCCTCACCTTTTGAGGCACTGGAAATGAAATTAAAAGAGCATAAACAATTGCCAGAAGATGTGGAGATACCTATTATATGTTAGCTGACCAGCAGACATGTTGGATATGACAAGGGAGAAAGGTGATTATTTTTGTTTTGGGTGCTACACTGTGTGTGCCACCAGTGGGTCAGCTGCTCTTCTCTCTGAGATACAGCAGCTTCCAGCCAGCTGTTGCAGTGGGTTGTGTGTGCCTCCAGGACGTGGTGGTACAGCCTCACAAAGGCTGTACCTCAGAGATGCATGCTGCTTGCGCTTTCAACTGGAGGAGCACCAGCGCGGGCTGATGGCAAGCTGTTCACATTTCACATCTGCAAAACTCTGGGTAAAATACCAGCTGTTGAGCATACTCCTGATGCAATATTTAATTTCCTGTTCATGTCCACATACCTCAGTCCAGTTGGTGTCTGCATTGCCTTTGGACACCGCCATGTAGTATCACATGTAGACTTCAAAGCTGAGTGAAGTTTGCTTGCGTGATTCGTGTGGTAACAAGCGTAAGGAGAAGTCAAGGAAAGTGGATAGGCAGAAAGAAGTAAAACTACAAAACCTCTCTGGAAGTGACTGTGACAAAAACAGGAGCTCGTGCTTGGACATCAACACTTACATGATAAATTCAAGGCACAAAAATGTTGCTGCTATTTCTTTAGACGTGAATACTTGCTACTGTTTCAGCATCTTTTTGGGGCTGATTTTTCAGACATCTCCAGCCAGTTTGGAGGGGAAGGAGCAGCCTGCGCAGGTCCTCAGGTTGACGTGTTCCCCAGTTCAGTCAGTGCTGACTGCCCGACTTTCATACTCATCAGCCTTCTGGGCTTTTTTTCTTTAGGATTTTATACCTTTCTGTCATAGCGTTTTCTCTCTTGCAATCTTAGTGCTTTTACTGATTCTGTTCCAATGATCCTACAGCTAACTTTTCTAATTTTTTTTTTTCCCTACCATTTTGAAGGAAGAGACAATCTGGTTGTCATGATGTTGTCTTTTCCTTTGTGCAAAATCTTTCTTTGATTTTAATATTTTTTTTCTGATTGTACTTTGGTTTATGTCTTGGAAAAAGCCTGACCTTTTTTTAATATGTAAATATGCAAAAATCTAGCCTGAACAGTCTTTCATAGCTTTTTTCCATTTTTTGGAAGCTAATTGTATTTACAACATGTCACCACTACTTAAGACTAAAATCAGTGTTTGAAAAACACATCTAGACAGAATTAATTGAAGTCTACTACTGTTGTACTTTGCACAGCTTGAGGAAATAACTGGAGCAGACAGACAATCTATAGTAATTGAGTTGTCATGCAAAACAAAATACCCTAAAAATAGCTGTATTATAGATTCTAGTGAATAAGCATGCATAAAACTTACAGAATAAATGACAGTTGCAAATTCTAGTACTTTGTAAATTAAAAAAAAAAATTATTTTCTTTAAAAGAAAATACATTGTGATACACTTAACATCCATGTGAAAATTTGTATTTTGACTTCTTACACTAGAGGGGCAAAGTACCGAGAAGTGAACAAATCAGACTAGATTAACAAGGAAATTTAAGATTCCCTTCAGCACAGACACTTCATAAATGCTGAGTTGTATCTAATATAAAAATTCCTTTGTCTTTATAATTAATCAAATATAAGTGTATTTCTTAAGGCTATTTTTATGTAATTTCAGTTTAATCTGCAAATCAAAACCTCGAGATATAATTGTTCCTACATGGTATGAGAAGCCATATGCATGGAATCAGGTAAGGGTATAAAGATAATTACCCCATTCCCTTAACAAGAGTAGTTAGAGTACCCCAGTAGGGTTAGTTAAGAGTGGTCAAAGGGAGAACTTCCTTTGGAAGGATGTCTTTTTGAGTATTGAATTTAAAAACACTGAAAGCACCATAGAGTTGAGTTTTAAGGGATAGAAACTGTTGTATATATATAATTCTCTGTTACTATCCTATTTTTGTAGAGTTTATTTGGTTTGTTGGGTGTTTCGTTTTTTAATTTTGTGTATACCAATATATACTTTGTGAACACCTCATGATTTTTAAGTTGAGAGAGACTGTAAAGGCAACTTTACATTTGTTGGAATTTAAAATTTTGTATTTGTCTTTCTATTAAGAAGCTGTGGCCTAAAAGAAAGAGACTGATATATTTTCTTTGTTTAGGGTTTATCTGAATGCAGGGCATTTTAGTTTTGTTTTGGGTTGCTGTGCTTTCAGGTGGCTTTTCCTTTTTATGCAGGCAGACACATGGCTTGTTTTAGTATGAATGTGGTGGGATCAGATAGGAGGGCAGTTTTCTCAAAACAAACAGAGGAGGACTGGTGGGAGATGTGGTGGTTGGAGGCCATCTCAGGCTTAGTGACCATGAAATGATAGAATTTTCGATTCTTGGTGAGGTAAGGAAGGGGGTCAGCAAACCCACTATTATGGACTTCCAGAGGGCAACTTTGGCCTGTTCAGGACACTGGTTGAGAGAGTCCCTTGGGACACAGTCCTGAAGGGCAAAGGGGTCCAAGAAGGCTGGACATTCTTCAAGAAGGGAAGTCTTAAAGGCTCAGGAGCAGGCTATACCCATGCGCTGCAAGACACACCGCCAGGGAAGATGACCAGCCTGGCTGAACAAGGAGGTTTTGCTGGGACTCAGAGGAGAAAAAAAAAAAAAAAAAAAAAAAAGAAAAAGAAAAAAAAAAAAGGGTGGGGTGGTTTACTATCTTTGGAAGAAAGGGCAGGCAACTCAGGAAGAGTACAGGGATCTTGTTAGGTCATACAGAGAGGAAATTAGAAAGGCAAAAGCTCAGCTAGAACTCAATCTGGCCACTGTCATAAAAGACAACAAAAAATGTTTTTACAAATATGTTAACAATAAAAAGAGAGCCAAGGAGAATATCTATCCTTTGTTGGATGCAGAGGGGAACGTTGCCACCAAAGATGAGGAAATGGCTGAGGTACTCAATGCCTTCTTTGCCTCAGTCTTTAATAGTGAGACCAGTTATCCTCAGGGTACTCAGCCCCCTGAGCTGGAAGACAGGGATGGAGAGCAGAATATACCCCCCGTAATCAAGGAGGAAATAGTTAATGACCTGCTATGCCACCTGGACGCTCACAAGTCTATGGGACCAGATGGGATTCATCCAAGAGTACTGAGGGAGCTGGCGGAGGACCTTGCCAAGCCACTCTCCATCATTTGTCAGCAGTCCTGGTCAACAGGGGAGGTCCCAGATGACTGGAGGCTTGCCAGTGTGACACCCATTTACAAGAAGGGTCGGATGGAGGATCTGGGGAGCTACAAGCCTATCAGCCTGACCTTGGTACCGGGAAAGATTATGGAGCAGTTCATCTTGAGTGCGTTCACACGGCATGTGCTGGACAACCGGGGGATCAGGCCCAGCCAGCATGGGTTCATGAAAGGCAGGTTCTGCTTGACCAACCTGATCTCCTTCTATGACCAGGTGACCCGCCTAGTGGATGAGTGGAACTCTGTGGATGTTGTCTACCTGGATGTTAGGCCTTTGACTCTGTCTCTCATGGCATACTCCTTGAGAAGCTGGCGTCTCCTGGCTTAGACAAGTGTACTCTTTGCTGGGTAAAAAACTGGCTGGATGGCTGAGCCCAGAGGGTTGTGGTGAATGGAGTTAAATCCAGTTGGCAGCGGGTCACAGGTGGTGTTCCCCTGGGCTCAGTATTGGGACCAGTTCTCTTTAATATCTTTATCAATGATCTGGATGAGGGGATTGAGTGCACCCTCAGTAAGTTTGCGGATGACACCAAGTTGGGCGGGAGTGTTGATCTGCTCGAGGGTAGGAAGGCTCTACAGAGGGATCTGGACAGGCTGGATCAATGGGCCGAGGCCAATCGTATGAAGTTCAACAAGGCCAAGTGCTGTGTCTTGCACTTGGGTCACAACAACCCCATGCAGCGCTACAGGCTTGGGGAAGAGTGCCTGGAAAGCTGCCTGGCAGAGAAAGACCTGGGGGTGCTGGCTGAGTATGAGCCAGCAGTGTGCCCAGGTGGCCAAGAAGGCCAATGGCATCCTGGCCTGTATCAGGAATAGTGTGGCCAGCAGGATCAGGGAAGTGATTGTTCCCCTGTACTTGGAACTGGTGAGGCTGCACCTCATGTACTGTGTTCAGTTTTGGGCCCCTCACTACAGGAAAGATACTGAGGTGCCGGAGCGTGTCTAGAGAAGGGCAACCGAGCTGGTGAGGGGCCTGGAGCACAAGTCTTATGAGGAGCGGCTGAGGGAGCTGGGGTTGTTAGTCTGGAGAAAGGGAGGCTGAGGGGAGACCTTATCGCTCTCTACAACTACCTGAAAGGGGGTTGTAGTGAGGGGGGTGTTGGTCTCTTCTGTCAGGTGGCTGGAGATAGGATGAGAGGAAATGGCCTGATTTTGTGCCAGGGGAGGTTTAGATTTGATATTAGGAAAAATTTCTTTACTGATAGGGTTGTCAGGCATTGGAACAGGCTGCCCAGGGAAGTGGTTGAGTCGCCATCCCTGGAGGTGTTCAGAACGTGTGTAGACAAGGTACTTCAGGACATGGTTTAGTGGACATGTTGACAGTTGGACTCGATGATCTTAAAGGTCTTTTCCAACCTAAATGATTCTATGATTCATAAAGCTGAAAAGCCTGGTTTCCTACTCTGTTAGAAATGTTAACGTTTCTTTCTGTAAGGGCCTCTGCAGGCCACTAGATTTCCTGACGAACAAGTGCATTTTCTTAATTAAAAGGGGGTGAGGAATTACTGAGGGTAGGAGTAAGATTTCTACACGCACCCTCCCTGTGCCTCTCCCACCACGAGGCATAAAAATGAGGAGTTCAGGTCTCCCTTCTTGAAAAGATTGGCAACAGTGAATGAGCACCAAGGGCACATACTTCTAGTAGGCATTCACTGAGGGGGTAGAATATGTCGTGATATACTGCCTTAAGCCAAAGTGTTTCTGTTTTCATTATTTCAAATTCAGTTATCCTTGGTATGAAGATAATCTCCTATTCAGTTATATTGGTGTTTAGCTTTCATAACAAGTTAATGTATAGGCCTTGGATCAGGATTTCCCCCGCTGTATCTGAAATGAAGTCTGAAGAATCTCAGGACATCTTTCTTATATAATCACATAAAATACTACCTGTAATGCTTTGGAATTGATTGCGGAATAGTATTCTGACTCAGGCAAACCATGAGATACAGCATTTTATAGTACTGGCTCTTATGTTGAAATGTGTGGAATGGAACTGAAATTCCTGTATTATTTGAAACTGTTAAAACTCTTCAAGACTGTTTTCCTTAACTATGTTATATAGGAAAACATTATTAAGAAAGCGTTCTGACTTTTATCTTGCTTCTTTTGATTAGGTGGATTCTCAGCATATCATTGACCAGTCTGAAAATCAGCATGAAAGTCAAAATGGTCTTTATCAGCTACATAAGCTTGTTGTGTTGAATGTTTAAGTATTTCTAGAAGTCTTTCAGAGGTCGAGTTATTGCAACTAGTCTAAAAATTATTTCTGTCTTCTATGTAACTCTTGAGTGCTTGTTTTGCAAGACTGTTCCTTAAGATTAGTGTAAGGGTACTGAAATACAGTTTGGAATATGTTAATGTTTTTTTTAAAAAGTTAAGGTTTGGGGACCTAGAGCAGACGAGTTTATAAAACATAAAGCAGGATGCAATTTTCATTTTAATAATACTTCTGAGCAGGTTTATCACAAGGTACATGAAAGACAAAGCAAATCTAGGTTTAGTTGTTCATTTTCTGTCTAAAGCTCCTAAGCCATGGGGCATGGTTTGTCTTTTAACTGCAAGTTGCATTTTCTTTGTCATTAGTCTTTCAAAAAGCCATACAACAAAGGTGTTTGGGGCTTTTCTTAACCAAAAACTAGAAGTCAAAGGAAACTGATGTAGATTATGTTCTGATCCAAACTATAATTTCATACACTGGATAAAATTTTTCATCAATTTTTCATACATATATAATTTCTTTTCCTGTCTGGCAGAAGAATGCTTTTGAATTACTGATTCATGGCACCTTGGTTTCATCCTTTCCTCTTATTTTTGCCCTAATTGGTCCTAAAATTAGTCCTAAAAATGAGGTCAGTGGTTTCAGAATAAAATGCAGAAGTGAAATAAAATGTATTTGTCTCTTCTCTTGTGCGGTCATGCTTAATAAAAGCTAAATTTAGTTATTAATGGTATGTGATTGCATTCATGAAATACATGAATACAAAAACAGTATGTGGAAAAGTATTAATCTTTTCACTGTTCACTCAATGATGTGAAGATCATGTAATATCCAGTCATCCTCTGAAGAACAGACAGAATCAATGGTCACTATAAAAAAAGTGGCAGATTTGGGGAAAATAAGGGGATGCTTAAACTAAGAAATTATTATAAGCTGTACTTAAACAGAGGGGCAACTGATAATAGGCAATTTCAGTGGCTTATTGTAAGCATTACTTCCTTAGACCCTTTTTACTTATCCTTCTGAATTATAAAACATCATACTTTATACAGTGAGATAGGTTTAATAGAAAAATTGCATCTCAAGTGGCTTAGACAACACTATTTATCAGCTGAGTGTTGTATGCACATTAAGCATTGCAGTTGAACACCTCTGGGGGCAAATGAAACAGGCAGAATGCCAAATCTTTGCTTTGCCTATTAATGATGGGAATTTCTGTAGAAAAAGGTAGCTTGGTAATACCAAAAGGCATGATATAAATAATGTAACTTACTGTGATTCCTCATAAGCAACGCTGAAATTGATAGTTGAGAGGAACAGAATATATTTTCCATATTGTGGGTTTGTTGGTGGTTTTATTTTTAATCCTATGGATAGTGTCCCGGTGTGTTCCTGTGCCTGTGCTGCCATCTGGTGAGGGGCTACTGATGTGCTGCTTGTTCCCCTGTGAAGGTCTATGGCATGTTGTCATGCTTTCAGTAAAGAAGAGGTAATCCGTGATGGCTCATGTCATAATAAAACTGAAAGGTTTCTACTCTTGTCCTTATGATGAGAGGAGTAGATAATGCTAACTCCCCCACAGTCCAATAACCCATAACCTGCCATTGGTCAACTGCGAAATGAGAACTGTGTATTAACTCTTAAAAGCTCCTGATTTTGTCCTGGGTACGTAATACGCCTGCAGATGTGATACATGACAGATTATCCTTGAAGGAAACGGAACATCTTAAAGGTTAGCCTTGCTGGCAGATGTTATTTATTGCTGGATGAAAACGTAGTACTAAAATTTTAAAAGCAGCAGTTGTATTTTATTGTTTGATTTAGGTTTCAGCAGCATTGCAAAGTCACTTAAACAAGTTTAAGGTAAACAGCTTCAGGATTTTTCCCTTCAAGGTTAATAATATGTAGCATTGGAGAAAGAAGTACTGTAAAAAGTAGTGTCTTTGGATGGCTACAGACCTGCTCCCAGTCAACCTTGTGCCTTCCAGTGGTTACTTCCATAAGAAAAAAAGGTCATGACTGCTTGTCAAGATCCCTTTTATCTCCAGGTGCTCACCCAACATCTAGCAGAATGAGATTTCACTTACCACAGTTTATGAGTGATCATCCACATTTATGTATTTCTTCCATCACTGAGTCCAAGGTAGAAATATTTGAATCTATAAAAGGTCAGATTAATCCTCTTGAATGCCTCCAATAGTAATGATAGTGACAAATTGTATTGATAGGAGCCTTTCAAGTCTGCAAATGCGCATTCACTATTATTCATAATTTCCCCCCAGCTACAATGAAATCAGGTAGCAGTGTTAAATCAAAAGGAATTTTTTTGCCATTGCATGTAATTAACTTTTGAGTTTACTGCCACAGGCTGTGCTAGAAACCAAATACATAAACAAATCCAAAAAAGACTCGGAACTCCAGGGAAGGCAGATCCTTCAATAGCTGTTAAAATTGAGGAACTCAAACTCCCTACCCTACTGAAATCCAGAACCTGAGAAAATATACTGAAAGAATGCCTGTTTTTATCCTTTCCCAAGTGTTTCCTTTTGGCAGATGTAAGGGTGAATATTCTTTATGTATCCTTTTAAAGATGGTATAACAGATCAGACTAATAATTCTATCTGTGACTGAAACATTCTGGAACCAGCAATAGTAGAATTACATAGCGTGGATGATCACTAATAGAATGAGATGTCATTTAACTAAATCTACACTAAAGTCCTGATTTTGGCTGGGATAGAGTTAATTTTCTTCCTAGTAGCTGGTTGCATGGTGCTTAGTTATGGGCTGGGGTTAAGCAACAACAACTAAAGAGAGTTGCTCAGGATATGTAGTCTGTGTTTCTTGTCTTACTCTCTTCCACTGCCTCATAACTCTGCTTATATAGGATTCTGCAGTTAAAAAGAGGTGGATGCACAGCTGGTGTTCTGCCCTCAGGTCTTCTGTAGGAGGTGAAGGACTTCAGGGTGCAGGTGTACCATGCAAATACAGATATGCCTGGCCAAAAGGATTCCAACTACAACATAAGGTGTATGCACCTCTGTAGCTGGATGTGTTTATAGACAAATACATTCTAAAAAAAACCTCTAGTTGCTAATGCGATCAATGACTTCTCATTTCTTCTGTAAATTAGTATCTGAAGAGAATTTCAATTAATTATGAATAATTTGAGCTGATAATAGCTTTGGTAAATAGCACAGATACTCTTTTGGTTTACACTGAAATCTTGCGTTTTTCCTAGATTACTACGTACACTGGTTACATCTAGATTAGAACAAATAAATGAGGTTCACAGAAGACTTCTGTCTGCCAGCCTATTCGTTCAATCTTCAGATCAGTAAATAATAATAATAGTAATAATAATAATAAAAAGGATAGTGTTAAAAAATGATAGAGCATGTGAAATGCAATACCTTTTGGAACTACAGTTCAAGAGATACACTATATGAAGCCTTGACTCTGGAGGAAATTTGAGAAGCCTAAAGTGGAGAGATAAATGTGTGTGCTGTATCTGAGAGAGTTTATCAATTTCTCTTTGTGAGGCTGTCACAACAGACAGTGATGTGGAATTTGTTGGGCTGGAACGATTTTAGCCTTAGTTTAAAGTCTGTCGTTCTTGCCCCAAGAGACAGTGATAACATTACTATCACTCTATGACAATAAAATACGTTCATAATCTCTTTGAGTTCTTTTAAGCTATTATGAACACACAGTGTTGGGTCAACCCAAGTCAGCTGTTTGCATTCAGCATCAATACCCTTCTTCTTCATTTAATATACCTTCAATGCTAATTAATATACCTCAGAGGTGGGATTCATCATCTTACTGAATTTAGCTATCTAAAAGACAGGCATCTAGTTTCAACTAATTAGTTTAATAATTAGTAGTTAGTAAGTTAACAATTTAATAGTAACCAGAATTTTCTGAAAGGCATAGTATACATCCAGCATTCGCAATGGTTGACTATGAGCTAAAAAAATACTTAAGTTTTTTGGTTGGTTTTGGTATTTCAAGTTCTGCTGTGTTTGATTTGCTAACAGAGAATACCTAGGTCAGGGTATATGCTGTGCCATCGGTTCCTCTCAGCCGATTATAGTGACAAGGGCCACAAGGATGGGAAGCAGATGCTGTTAAGTTGCATACAAATGCTGCAGTGGTTACCAGACTGCAGAAACTTGCATAACTGGGCTGTGCAAGTTTAACTCCCCTTTCTTTGAGGGGTGGGTGGGACCAAAACTCTGTCAGAGCAGAGACCCACTGCAATTACAATGGCATTGAGGTATTCTGAGGTTAAACGGTGCTGAATCCACAAGAATTGGGTGGCTGCCATAGGTGGCATGTCTCAGAGAAACAATCAGTAATGCTAAAAGCCCCAGTGCAAATGCTAAGAAAAATCCTGATGTGAAATACTAGCGGAACTACTAGGTAGACTACTCTACAAGAAGGGCTGCTCACCTCCTGGTTCTTTCAGGATTCAGTTGGTTAATCCTTGCCTTTTTTTAGTTCTGCCTGAAATGTGAAGGGTTAGGTTCTGTGCATCACTGATCACCATTTTGAGACAGGGAAATCGCATCTCAAAGCTGGCTGTATTGGCTAAGTCACTGCATAGGTCTGTGGGTATTTGGCCAAGAAACTATCCTGTCTCAGCCTTGGAAGCATAGCTCTAGAAAAACCACTGATGACAAAAAAGACGCTAATCCAGACATGGCAAGTCTAGAGCAGCACTCAAATGACTTAGGAGAAGTTTCTGCAGTTACCTCTCCTTTACCTGCAGGGTGTAAGTTAGGAACAGATCCTGCACTTGGTACTCAAGAGTACAGTCTGGCTCTAGGCTGTAGGCACTGTAAGGGTGCAGGCTGAATATGGCTTTAGGCAAAGTAAGGTAAGTGGTTTGGCATCAAGAACTAAAATACAATTGGAAGAAGGCAGACAGGGTACATGAACACCAAAGTGCAGCATGAGTCCCAGGCCTTGCAGAGACTGCAGGCAAGATAAACTGCTGATGTTTTTTAAGGGCATTAGAAAATGAAATAAAATTAATAATAAAAAATGTCCTGACATACAAGTAGAAAAAGGGAACAAATGCCAGGATGAGTTAATAAAGCATGTGCACGTGATCAGCCCCACAGAGGACATGGAGTATGCTATAACCAATACACCAGCTTGTTGGCAGGAGGTGAAGGCCAGGGAGAGAGCGCTGTGTGCTGATGAGGTTAAAACAGTTCTCCATTCTGGAGTACCTGTGGCACAAGAAGAAAGTCTGAAGGGATATATAGACTAGCAGTTGAAGAGAAAAAACATCTGTCAAATATAACGTAGCTTTTGAATAACAAGTCAGAAATATCTTTCTTCTTAGATTTTTCTTACCTGTCCTGTTACCCAACCTGCATTAGCAAACCTACCTGCATTGAGGTGGTTTGGAGAAGATGTTGTCCTCAACAGGACTCTGTTTTCTTCCCCTGAGATCTACACTGGTCCTCTTCTGCTGATGCCACCTTGATGATTTTCAGGTTTGTCTTTTCCACAGCCTGCCCAGCCCATGTTTCACTGAGTCTCGTCCACTCCAAAGAGCCCTGTCTGCTCTGCCCTTGGTCATGGTGATGTCACCTTGCAGGTTTTGTTCTTCCTTGCTCTGGTGAAATCACTTCTAAGGAACGGAGAGGCCTTGTTCCTTTTCTTCTGTTTATAGCTGTCTTAATCACACCACTGTTGCATTATTTTTTCCTATGTGGTGTTCGTTATGCTGGCTCAGTATTTTCTTAGCTCATCGATTTTGCACTCTGTTCAAACTCAGTTGAAACGCCAGCATAAGTAACTCAATGTACTGGCTGAGTTTAAGTTACAGTAACAATTAATAGAACAATACGACAGTCATCACATCAAGGTGTTGCTAACAATGGGGAGGGGGGGAAGAAACATGGAAATGCATCTTTCTCCAGAATTTAACATCATCTCAGTTTCATCTCAGTTAAGTCTGGTTTTCCCTTATTGTTGCTTTTAAGATCTTGTTTGTTTGGCAAGTCATTTTTCAACCTTAGCATATCTCAGACATTCTCTGGAACCTTACTATTTCTAATGTTTCACTATTTGTTATTAGCCTTTCTACAGATAACAAAGTGAGAAAGCGTGAAATAGGAGTGGTGGATTGTCAAATGTGGCATTTCCCTTTCTCTTGGCTGGCCTTCCTGAGCCAGGCTTCTTGGCTGTATTGAAGGAAGTAAGATCCTTCCTAAGAACTGCACTAAAAGCAACGTTGTTAAATTCAAGTTCCATTCTGCCTTTCTGAGTAATACCCACTTAAAAGTTTAGTGAGGGAGACAGTGAGGGAGAGTGCCAATTAACACCACTTGCATGCTTGGCTGCTTACAGTGTCGAAGAGCATCAGAGCCTTGCACAGCATCAAAGATGGCCTTAAATGTGCAACGAGGCATTCTGGGGAAGTTCACAATTCCATATTTTGTTGAGGGTTAGAAAGAACCATCCTACCCTTCCCATGGGCCCTTAAAGTACTGTACTTTAAAAACTAGCTGGGTTTTAGATTGGCTGGAGCTCTTAGAAATTATGTTTAATTACAACTGTTAGGGTGCTTGCTACAGTCCTCAGTATTGGGTGTGTCTAGTTGGAATTCAGTCTGTTATTAGTTGATATTTTGGTAGCCACTCACACAGTTCAGAGTTGCATAAATAAAAGACCAGAGCCTTTGTTGGTGAATCCCCATGTTCTTCTATCAGGTAACATGGGAACCTGGACCACATGGTCCAGATTCCTGTACACTGCCCCACCCCTGCTTGAATCACAAAAATTCCTACCTCATGTTTCTCTTTCCTGACACTAAAAGGTAGAAAACCACATTGCAGCCACAGCTTTGTAGTGTAGGCCTATAGAAGTTTCCCTTAGCCTCTAACTTTCTTTATAAGAAGACAAGACGTCAAAGGTCATTTTTCTGTAAATGCCTGCTAGTGCTAACAGCCTCTCCAGGCCAGAAGTTCATTTTTAGTCCAATCCCATAAATCACTAATCCACAAATATACAACCCATCCCCTATTTACCCCCAGCACTAAATAAAAGAGAATAAGAGAGCTGAAGACCATGTCCATTATCTCAGGATACTTGGCTATTTTGGCCAAGTCTTCTACTGTCACGTTACATGAATTGAGCAGTGGTGCATATTCTGGCATTGCATAGATCTTGTATTTAGAGAGACTATAAAGAACAAAGTTTTATCATAAAAAATCTATTGTAAACTATAGCCATTGAACTACTTCTTACAGCAGGTAGTGTGGCCCTAAGTCATAATCTCCCTATGTTTCAGAACAGTTTATGGTAGTTTTTAATTTACTTCAGACAAAAACTACTCCAGATTATATTAAAACTAGTTACTGAAATTATCCTGAACTGGGAAAACTTTTATCAAAAGGTAGCCAGCTCAAGTTGACTGCATATCAATACTTAATGTGAGGTAAATACAAGAATTATGTCATACCATGCTTGCAAAAAGTTCTACATTAAGTATAACTGGATTTATACTTGTCAAGCAATCACATGAAACTACCTTGTTGTAGCAGAAAAATACAGAGGAAAAAAATTAAGGACTGTCTCAGTTCAAATAAATTGAAAAACAGTAACTTGAAATCTGGCAGCAGTAAAACTAAGACAAAACTTACATTTTAATGTGAAAATGATAATTATAGCATCATCAGTGAATGCTTTCAGAAGCATGACACAAAAGTGGTGAATTGAACTTGCTATCTTGCATGTATGCATAGAGGAAGTATGCAAGAAGTCCTTTCAATTCTGATTCTGGATTGTGATACAAAGGTTTGCAACATAGTATTACAAAACATCCATCTCTAGATGTGTTTTACTATTGTTTGTACACTTCAGCTGAAAGCATTCATTTAGCAAGTGTGAAATCTGACTTCCAGAAGCACTCATGTACTCTCTGGAAGCTCACAAGTATTGCAGGCTGTGCTTCCTCTGGGTAGGTTACTCATCCTGTAGCACTGGCATCCTGTGGGGGGGGTCTCTCCTAATGTATTGGCTTCAGTAACTATTCTAATTTTAGGACTTGCTATCAGCAGCAATCACTTTGGTTTTTTTCCCAGTGTATTTTCTACTTCCTTATCTTCTACTTAAAAAATAAAATCCAAGAAATATCTATTCCTTAGAGAACATGTAAAATAGTCACATTTGAAGTGTGCCTGATCAATTCCCAACTTAGCTCGTGGTTGGGCAGGAGTGTCTGCACATGATTGCTATCCAGACTAAGTAGAACTAGTTCAAGAGAGAGCTAACATTTTAAACTAGAGCAAGCAGAGGAACTTTCTACCTCTATTTTCTGTGATCTCTTGAGATATGTGCTGTGGAAGATACTGTCCATATCAAGAATCCTAATAAAATCTTTTCTACTTTCCTGTCTTTTAAATGTGTGCTTTCTGTCCTTATTAAAAAGCTAGACCAAAAAAGGCCCAGAGATACATATGCATTCTCTGTGCTGTTCATTTACTGACTATGCAGTCTAGATTTTCACTACTAACAGACAAAAAAAAAAAAAGAGCTTTGTAAATGTTGAAATATTGCAGACAGCTGTACCATTCCTTTTTTAAACACAAGTATCCAGGGAGAAAGTTACCCCTGGGTGTTTTATTCTGTTTAGGAAGAAAACAAAATGAGAGAAGCAAAAGATTTTAAAACCCTCCATGGAGCACATGAAAACCAAATACAGGAGGAAAAAAAGAAAACTATCACAGCCCACACCTGGGGCTTATCGCTCTGACTGGCAAGGAGAGAGGAGACAAGTTTCATAAGCATTGCATGAAAAGGATGTGAACTCATCCAACTGTGAGAGAAGTCATCTTGATTGCAGTTTTTTGGGGGGAGAAAGCAGTCCCAGCACTTTCTGGAGGGTAAGAGGAAATGGGTACCTGCATTTGGAGCATACTGTTTACCTCCCTCTTTCCCCTGAACCAAGTGGCAACCCCACTCCTCTCTGTCCCCAGGTGATTCACTGGGAGGGAGGGACTTGCTTGGGAGGAGTGAAGGCTATAACCCTTCAGGAAGGCACATGGTGCATGCAGCTCACTCCTGCCCCACTCACCTCAGCTTGCGTGCCGGCTCACCAGTCCAATGGTGAGTCCCATAGTAAGCATCAGCACCCAAGCTCTGCTCTCTGTCCCTTTGGAAAAGGCCCCACGGTGCCCCACTGGCTCAAGAAAGAGCCAAGAGCTCATCCTCGTGCCAAGAAACAGCTGCCAGCCCTAACCTCGCCTTGTGGTCAGTGCTGAATTTCCACAAGGAAGCCCAAACTCTTTTGAAATTGTTCGATTTCGCAACTACAGCTTTATTAAAGGCTGGTATAACTCCCAAGTGACTAAAATGTCCAGGTTTTTTACTGATTTTTAATAATTCTCTCCTTTTGTCTTTCACTAAAGGTGTTCATCATAACAACATGATTCTACTGAAATAACTGTAGAGCAAGTGCTCTCAAGCACAATAAAGAATCAATTTAGGAACCAGAGATAACACTTCCCTAATCTTTTGGCACCCTCTGTGTACTTGGGGTAACAGCTGGTACAGCTAATAGACATATGATTTTAGGTCAACTGCACTTTGACAAGAAGTAAAAATGGAAGCTGGAGCTAGGCAGAAATCTGGGCACTCCAGGCACCAACTGACTAGCAACAGGCTTTCTGTAGGGAGATCCACAGCAGATTCTTTTCTTTTCCCCAGCTCCCTTTTCAACCTCGACCAAAATGCTTCATGGGTGGCCCTTAGAGGTACAGAACCCCCTAAGCAAAACCTTGAAGCTTAGCTAGGTGGTCAATCTCTGGCTAATCCTTACCTTCCCCTGCCATTCACCTTTTTCAACCACCAGCTCAGGAGGAAAAATACACATTCTTGCTGCTTCCATCATTTTTCATCATTTTCCCCCATCTTCAACACTCTTCTGCATTCAAAAATTATCTTTCACTTTCATCTACCCACTGCACAATCAAAACCATTCCACCTGCCAAAATCCCTTCCCAGGTATATGAGATTCCCTCCCATCTTGATATGCACACGTAAATTATCTTGCTGCTTAAAGTCTAAGTAGTGTACCAGCAGTATGCAGAGGAAAAGAGAAAACCTGTGTTCTTCCGGCTTGCTTCTGTTGCTGTTTACCCTGTTCAATGTTATAGGCAGCTACACTATGAATTCTTTAAACCAGGCCTAATATCATTCAGCATTTATGAAGAGTCCATCACCTTCAAAAATACTACTTAAATAAATCAGAATTTTAAGACTAGAAAAGGTCATTATGATACTATAGCATGAACTGTATACCCCAAATCGGAGAATGTACTGACGGTCAGTCTTGAAACACACATCCCAGACAAGCCTCTTCATCACAGCATCACAGAAAGGTTGAGGGTGGAAGGACCTCTGGAGGTCATCTTCTCCAACCCCCCTGCTGCCCAGGACCATGTCCGGATGGCTTTTGAGTATCCCCAGGGATGGAGACTCCACAACCTCCTTGGGCAACCTGTGCCAGTGCTCCATCACCCTCACAGTGAAAAAGTGTTTCCTGATGTTCAGACGGTACCTCCTGTGTTTCAGATTGTTCCCATTACCTCTTGCTCTTGCACTGGGCACCACCAGAAAACCATTTTTTTCAAAAGAACGAGAAGTGTGCAGCTAATTCCTGTTATGTATCATGGTCACAAAGAAACACATTCCACTTCATTTATTTCTAGCACAGATCTCAAAGCATTCTTAATTGTTGTATTTTTTCCCTTTGCAATGCTACTCTGAGTAAAAAAAAAATATCATGAAAATCATGTGAAAAGAATCATTAGTTTTAAACTCTACAGTGTTCCTGGTTTCCGACAGCCAGGTACCAGCTATACAGTCTGTCAACATGACCTTTAGCTGCAAGGTTGGGAAGGAAAAAAAAGTTTAATGACTGAATTTTCTGCTTGTTTACATTGTTTCAGTTGTTCAGAATGTTGTGAATCAAACAGGATTAGAAAGACTGCAGAGTGAGTGTTAAGTGGGAACTGCGTTAAAGAAACAAACAACCCAAACCCTCCAAACCCCAAATAGACAATGAATACTGCTAAAATGTCATACTTAAGAGAATAACACACGGCTTTTTTAACAACTATCAGCAAATTAATGAAAAAAGAATTTCACGACAGTTTTCTCCCTAAAAATAAATTGTAAGTGGAGGATTTTCATGCATTTGGGTTAGCTTTTTCTGATAAATAATGCACAGTACATTCATTTGTTGCATGCAGCTTACAGGGTTTTTTTTCCTGGTTTACACTATTTTAAACTAAAAAAATATTTTTCAGTGTCTTTAATGAACATATCTAGCATACAAATCATCTTTATTATACTGCCTTACAATGAATATACTTGAATATTCTCACACATTACTTCTCACTGCTAAAGCGTCTATAAAAGTATTTATTTTTATAATGTCCTGTGAGATTTGCCAGTATTATCCCTATTTTATAGTTGAAGAAACTGAGGTATACATAGCTGGATTAATGCCCTAGAGTTAAAGGTCAGACTGTTGTCTCTCAGTCCTCTCATTAGGTAAGTAGTCATTCACCTGAGAACAACTCCAGTAATATGACAGTAGATAAAAATTAGAAGAACTATTCTGGGTGATATATTTATTTATACTAAATTGAAACAAAATTTCCTTCCCATCTGAGACTGAGTTTTGCTAAGTTTTTTTGTTTTCTTGTTTGTTTTTGTTTTGTATATCTATTTCTCAACAGTAGAATATTTTATGCAAAAAACACCCCCAAGATTTAATGCATGTAATTACTTGCTTTCTTGTACAGTTAAGATAATCTGTGATGGTTTTTACCTGTAAAGTTCTGTCTTGGGAGTCTCCAACCATTGCTGGGAAGCTGAGCTCCATTTCCACAAAGTTAACTGTATTGCTTCTATGCACCTTTATAAAAGAAAAAAACACCATTGTTTAAATAAGAACGATAGAAGTTTTGTAGAAAGCACAAGAGGCTAGTACTACAAACCCAGGCAGTCAGACCTAGGCCAATAAGTCACTGATTTTCACTTACTTTTTTGATTTTGTCGTTCCCAGCAAGCTAGGTGAATATATGCGTCCATACTTGAAAAGGTTGAAGAGTCATCTAATGCTGACATGATGCCCTAAAATATTTGCTACCCTGAGACCTTTACTAAGACCTGTTTTGTTGACTTGCCCACTGCAGTCTTGCCTGGGATGTGGCCCTACATAACTTTGCTTGGTTTGGAGTGCCGTGATACAAAGCTAAAGGGATGAGTAGTTCATAGGGTCAACCAACTACAGAAAGAGGTATTTTATCAGGCAAAGAAAATATTTTATTAGCACATCGTAACAACAGGCCAGCCATACAATTTAGTGAAGGAGCTATGAGAGCAAGTTTGGGGAAGAGAATAAAATTGTTAAATAATTCTATATCCACTAATAGCTGCCACGCAGATTACACTATGTAACTTACAGTAAAGGCAGCAGTGCTAGTTCTTCAGCATATGTTTCAAGTAGAAGCTAGCATAAAATTACCAGTCTCACTTAGTAGCGATGTAGAGTTCACAAAGGATAAAAAGTGCCAGCAGGGGAAAATGGTAATTTAAAAAAAGGCAGGTAATGAGTTTTTAAGCCTAGGCTTTTTTAATGAAAAAGGGAAGACATTAAGAGAATCCCATTGGTCTGAATTCTCCTTTCTACAAAGGCAAAACTAACAGCCAAGTTGCTTTGGCAATGACACACACCTTCACAAAGGAATCACATCAGAGATAACAGGTTCTTGGAGATACATCAGATTATTAAAAGCTTTAGTAGTTTGTGTTACTTTGACGCAGAGTCGAAAAGGCTGTTTTCTTTAGAGGCAACCTTAAATTGGCTAAAGAACATATATACCATATATTAAACTACTATACCTGAAGTTGGTAGTACTACTGACCCACCACCTTCGTTTTTTACACACTAGAGTGACCTGTGACAAGCTGAAACTGAAACCTACATCTTGTCAATTTTTTCTTTCTTCTGCAATCCTGTAAAGGAAAAAACAAACCAACCAACCCTAATTTTGCTTTTTTAGAAGTTAGCTGGACTGCATTCCTCAGTGGGGTAGCACCACATCTGCCTTTGGCATAAACTGTTGCTCCATACTTGACTAGCTTTAAATGTCCTTCACAAAATGCAACATGAAGGTGAGCTCTGTCATCTTAGTCTTGGCAACTCAGCTTTCCCCCCTATAACACAAAGGCAGTCTATTGATTAATGAAAAACACAGCAGCAGCAGCACACCAGCAAAGACCTCAGGAGCCAGGATAGTTCAGGAGAATGATAATATGAGGACAGATATTGCTAGTTTGTCAGCTTCAAAACAGTAACAAAGTCATTAATATCTGATGGCTGCTCGCAGGCCTGTATAAAGTAAATGGGTGCTGTCAGCCAAGCATAGTCAAAGAGGCAGGGTTACTCTTTACAACACTTAGAAGTATGATTTGATATGTATTGATGGATAGATTAAGAAGTAATTGCTGAGTTGGTAGAAGCTGGCTGTGTTGGCAGAAACTCCTTCCAACTAGTGAGCGTCACTGTATTCCTTTTCATATACGGGATGCTATTAGATACAGAACATTAAATACCACTTTCCTCTATTAGATACCACTTTGCTATTCTGATTCCAAAACTCTCTGTTTCAAACTCATAACAAATACAGAACTTATGTCCACTAAGTCATCTAAGGCCATCATTCTCTGTTTGCAAGAAAATAACTTACTTAGATGTAGCCTTGCCAGTTGAGTTTTCAGAGATACTTTTTGTTTCTTCCAGGCTTACTTTATAAGATGCACAACCTGGGCCTTTTCTGGAGCAACTAGAAATGCTGAAGTAAGTTCTTCTTGGAAATACAAGCTCTAATCTTGAGTTATCTACCCTCTTGGGTAATATTCCGTTGCCTGTAGCATCGTTTCAGAGAAATACATGTGTTGCAACTCTCTAAGCTTCCTCATTATGTTTCTTTTTCTGCTATCAACATCTTTTATTTAAGTGCTATTCCTGTGTATTGTCTGGACAGCTTGTCTGGAATTGTTCTTCTGTCCTCCACCCACCTGTTTGTGCAATGAGTCATTTCTATATATAATTTTGCAATTTACTTGATATCACTTCTCTAATCTAGCAATGTCATTTAGAATTCTGTATTCCAACATATGAAGTGATGATCAAGTATATGCAGTTAATACACACAGTTTTTAAAAATAAAATAGATTTTTATATGGAAAAGAAAATACAACTGTAAATAAACAATGCTGAATGTTTTGGGTTTTTTGCCAGAAACGTTTTCAAAAGCTGATTATTCTATAAAAAGGAAGTTGTGATGGGTTGACCCTGGCTAAACGCCAGGTGCCCACCAGAGCCGTTCTATCACTCCCCCATCCTCAGCTGGACAGGGGAGAGAAAAATATAACAAAAACTTGCGGGTCGAGATAAGGACAGGAGAGATCATTCACTAATTACTGTCACGGGCAAAACAGACTCAGCTTAGGGAAAATTAACTCAATTTATTACAAATCAGCCAGAGTAAGGTAATGAGAAATAAAACGAAATCTCAGAACACCTTCCCACCACCCCTCCCTTCTTCCCGGGCACAACTTCACTCCCGGATTTCTCCACCAAACCCCCCCCCAGCGGCACAAGGGGGACAGGGATGGGGTTTACGGTCATCACACGTTATTTTGTGCCGCTTCACCTCCTCAGGGTGAGGGCTGATCACACTCTTCCCCCGCTCCAGCGTGGGGTCCCACCCACGGGGTCAGTCCTCCACGAACTTCTCCAACGTGGGCCATTCCCACGGGCTGCAGTTCTTCACGAACTGCTCCAGCATGGGTCCTTTCCACGGTGTGCAGTCCTTCAGGAGCACACTGCTCCAGCGCGGGTCCCCCACGGGGTCACAAGTCCTGCCAGAAAACCTGCTCCACGGGCTCCTCTCTCCGCAGATCCGCAGGTCCTGGCAGGAACCTGCTCCAGCGCGGGGTTCCCACGGGGTCACAGCCTCCTTCGGGAACCCACCTGCTCCGGTGTGGGGTCCTCCACGGGCTGCAGGTGGAGATCTGCTCCACCGTGGACCTCCCTGGACTGCAGGGGGACAGCCTGCCTCACCAGGGTCTTCACCACGGGCTGCAGGGGAATCTCCGCTCCGGCGCCTGGAGCATCTCCTCCCCCTCCTTCTTCACTGACCTTGGTGTCCGCAGGCTTGTTTCTCTTACATGTTCTCACTCCTCTCTCCCGCGGCTGTTTCTCACTCTCCCAACTTTTTTTCCTTCTTAAAAATGTTATCACAGAGGCGTTACCACTATCACTGATTGGCTCGGCCTTGGCCGGCGGCGGGTCCGTCTCAGAGCCGACTGGTATGGGCTCGCTCTCTCTCGAACACAGGGGAAGCTTCCAGCAGCTTCTTACAGAAGCCACCCCTGTAACCCCCCCCGCTACCAAAACCTTGCCACATAAAACCAATACAGAAGTTTTGAAATTCTGACCAACTCTAGTAATCCTACTCAAATTGAACTTCAGTTTTGTTACACTGAAGATATATTGTCTTCTTGCCTTCTAAGTCAGAGCTTTAAATTCTTTGAATTGGGTCTCTTTAGTCAGAGATGTGAAAGAAAATATTACATGACATATACAACTTACTATTGACAATTTTATGGTTCCTTTTGCTTTAGATCTGATCGTCTACCAGACAGGCAGAAGCATATTCACCAGAAAGTCCTAAGTTCTTTCTGGAAGGAGTCCTGCAGAACCTAAAATGATCTTTCTGGAGAATTTAATGATTCCTTTCATGTGATTTTCATTGTTGTTTTTACTCGGAGTAGCATTGCAAAGGGAGAAAATACAACAATTAAGAATGCTTTGAGATCTGTGCTAGAAAAAAACGAATGAAGTGGAATGTGTTTCTTTGTGACCATGATACATAATAAGAATTCACAGTACATTTTTCATTCTTTTCCTGCAGCAGAACCAAAATGTTTGTTTGTTTATTTAGAAAGTTTTGCAGTGGATGTGTCATGTCAATACACATAGTTAAACAGCAGCAGCTGAAGTTACTACATAGTTCATTTCTGCCTTCAGACATTGCTGGGTTTTGTTCAGTAGTCTACAGTTTATATAAAACTTGGCAAACAACCTGCTAGCTGGGCAGTTTCTTTTCAGCACTGACACAGGTGAGTGAACATTGAAAAATTACAAGATTTTGTGTCTTGATAAATGTCTTTATAAAGGTGAGGA
The DNA here is from genome assembly GCF_964188355.1 of Buteo buteo. Classification (NCBI taxonomy): domain Eukaryota; kingdom Metazoa; phylum Chordata; class Aves; order Accipitriformes; family Accipitridae; genus Buteo; species Buteo buteo. Next base: position 11,597,040 of record NC_134176.1, on the reverse strand, counting down.
GAAACAGCTTTATTCCATTATACTGTATTAGGGAGGAGGAAAAAAATACTTCTGCCTTCCAGAGATACCTTCTGTTTCCCTTTTTCCCCAGTCAGGTTCCTCCCAGGATTTGGGATTGAGGCCACAGTTCTATGGGCATCTCACTCAGCGTAGAAGTTGATTTAAGACCTTTCCACCCTCAGCCTTTTGATTCCATCTCTATTCTTGCCACTCTTGATTTTCCAATATAACAATCAGTGGGCCTTTGCACTAAGCTGGAACAGAAAACTAGCCCAGGTTGAAAACACTCTGCACTTCAACCTTTTTTCCCCAGGATTATTTTTTAACTCCCACTGATTTTGATTACCATTCAGTATTCGGCCATCTGGACAGCTGCACATTAAGTGGGATGTGAATGAAGAGACTAGAGTAAAGTGGGAGGTCCAAAACCTGCTTAATCAAGCACTGCTTCCAAGGGAACCATGACTTAAGGGACAAAATGTGAATAACTAAGGATAGAGACCTGAGGGGAAAGTTCAGCTATTTGTTTCACCTAATCCAATCCAGATAAATGACTAGTCTTTTTAATGAGATAGATGCTGTTGACCCTTTTTGCAAGACCCTGTTTCTGAATTATTAGGAATTCTGTGGATCCCTATCCAGTGAAAAAGGCAATTATCTTATGCTAGCACTACCCTCTTGTTTCCTGTCACTTGAGCACAAGCTAAATTTCAGATATCCTCATAATACTCTTAATTATGGTCTTGTAAATTGTTCATGCTAAAGCCCATTGAGAGCTCTGAGAGACATGACTTGGAATGTATTGGTGGAATGTACTCATTTAAATACATAAAACATCTGGGAAATACATGTTTCATGTGAACTGGTTTCTAAAGAGCTCTGTATACTGAAATTAATTGCAAATATACTGTCACAAAGCCATCTATTTGCAATTGTGTTAATCTTCACTGATTTATCACTTCTGAAAATTCAGTTTCAGTATGATCGCAGCAATACCCAGAGGGAACTGAGCCCCCAGTTTACACTTGCAGACATATTTTATGCTATGCATTGCATTAAACCACTTTTTTTTGTCTTAGAAAAAAATAATCTCAAATTGCTTTGTTTCTTAGGAGTAGCAATAGTGATGGGAGCCCAGGTGACATTTTCCTTAATCTTCCCGGGCAAAGAGAAAAGACCTGGGCTGGGGCATACATGTTCTGCAGATTAACACCCTTCTGCATGGCAGGTGTTGTTGGCAGGACTGGAGCTTCTAGAAAGCCATCTTTGGGGAACAAGGACTACCAGAGATGGGTTCCATGTGACATCTTTGTCAATGGGCTTGCAAAATTATTGAGGGAGTCTTTAAGTTAGGTCCATCAGTGGGTGGAAGCATACACTGGACAGGGCAAGAGGGGAGGTTCTCTCCCATCCAAGGAAGTTGGACAACCAAGGGCCTGCCTCAAGTGCATGTATACTAATGTATGCAGCTTGGGAAACCAACAGGAGAAACTAGACGTCTGTGTGCAGTTGAAGAGTTGTGATGATACGGGAATTAGAGACATGATGGGAGAGTTCATGTGAACGAAGTATGGCAATGCATAGATAGAGGTGCTCTTTCAGAAAGGCAAGGAAGGTGAGGGCTGAGGCTGGTTTTGTGCTCTATGTAAAGGGTGCTACAGATGAAGGTTTACAGGCCTTTGGAGAGCTTTCTTGTCAGGATCACACTGAGGGCTGCAATGGCAACATCATGATCGGTGCCTGCTCTAGGCCACCTCATCAAGGACAGGAGGTGGGTGAAGCCCCCTTCAACCAGGGAGAAGTCATCTCTTGATTGCAGGTCCTGGTTCTCATGGGGACTCGACAATCCCAACATCTGAGAGGGTGATGTGGAGGAAGGACAAGCAATCCAAGAGATTTTATGGGCATCAGGGACAATTTTTTTGGCAAAGGTGCTGGACAGGCTGAATACAGGAGATGCTCTCCTGGATCTGCTGCTCCCAAACCAGAAGGAGCTGGTCAGGGAATGACAGTCAATGGCAGCCTTGGCTGTGGTGTCTGAGATAGCAGTGCTTAGGATCCTCACGAAAAAGGTGCAGCTGTTATTACTGGGGAAGCAGGGACTGCCATGACAGAGATTTTTCTGAGACAGCAGGTGAGTCTCAAATAAACAAGCATTGATTTATGCTGCAGCTACAAAGTAATCCATCTGTTACTAACTGAAAATTAAGCATTAATCAAACATTAGTCAAGCCTTATTAGGTATATGATCCCATGAGTCTGATGCTGAGTTGTTGGCTACAATCGCTGCTATCTTCAGTTCTTGGTCTTCTTGCAACTAAGGAAAGCAAACAGGTATTACAAAATATTTCCTTTCAATCAAGCAGTTCTGTGGTATATCTGGGTGCAAGGCAAACAGGATGTGTTTCACAAAGAGGCCTTCATATTATAGAAGTGAGGAAAAGATGGAGTATACTAAATGCTATGACTTTAGGGGAGCAGACTTTGGCTTCTTCAGCAATCCAATAGGCAAGACATCTTGGGAGGCTGTCCTGAAGTGCAAAGGAGCCCAGGAAAGCTGGTGGATCTTTAGGGACAAATAAAAGCAGAATAATAGTCCACCCTGAAATGCAAGGTGGGACCTCAACAGGCTGGAGGAATGGGCTGACATGAACCTCATAAAATTCAGCAAAGCCGAATGCACAGTCCTGCACCTGAGATGGAGTAACTGCATAAATCAGTACAGGCTGGAGACTGAAAAATTAGGTAGCAGCTGTGCAAAAAGGGCTTGGGGGTTCTATGGACTAGTCAGGTATGAGTCAGCAAAGGCCTTTTGCAGCAATGAAAGCTAACAGTATGCTGGGCTGCATTAGCAAGACAATTACGGCCAGCAGATCAAGGGGAATGATTACTCCCCTCTGGCACTTGTGAGGCCATATCTGGAATTCTGTGCCAAGTTTTGGGCCACCCAGTATAAGAGAGAGTTTGACAACTTGGAGAGAGTGCATGAAATTTATTTTGTTGGACTAGTAAGTCATAGAAATTGGAAGTGGAAGAAATTGCTCGGACCATCCCGTAATATATTTTTACCTTGAAATTAAGTTATATTTTGTTCAAAAGTTGCAGTACAAGGTACAAATTAAGTTCACGCAACCTGGAGCCAAAAACCCTCACCACTTTCATGGAGGAAGCATGTTCTTCCTTTGGCTTACTGAGTAACTCAGGCACTTAAGCTACATGTTTTGCCTCACGGTACTTGTGTGGCAGCTCGTTTTGAGCTCATGCAGACTGTGCTTTTCAGCAGTTACTGTCCCCAGTAACTAGTTTATTGATTTTTAGCCAGTAACTCTGCTCATTTTGCTTTATAGTTGGCCAGTAATAACAACTCTCATGACAACAGACCTCAAGACTTACCCAATTTCCTTGAAACCAACTTCAACCTCCTTATACTTGATCTCACACCTGATCCTCAAACTACCATATACCTTCCAAACATGATTCTTAGAAGTAAAACCAGTATCTGAGCTACACACCAATACAGGGCTTAACACAAGTAATCTTGGTTTATGCCAGCGCTTAATCTGCCCCCCTTCCCACAATTAACCTCTTCGAGTTCCAGAGTCTGTAAGGTACACATCTCTAGCTTTTTCTGCAAAATACCTGTAACATCACCTTTTTTATCACACCTCACTACTTCCTTCACCTGCAAAATTGCCCTCTAATCCAGATGTATCAACTGTTTTTACCTAGACACTAAACCCTAAATTTATATTTAGTTTTGAAGCTTAACGCTTCTATCTTGAAGCATTTGAGTTGAAGAAAGGCTTGTATGTCTGAAAGGTTAGGAAGACCATTACAGGACGACAGGAAAATTTGAGAAATGCCTAGCACATCGTTGGTAACAAACAGGTGAAATATAAACTGGAGCTCAGATAAGCCTACAATCTAGAATAAGATGGAGATGAGTTTTCTGTTCCCTAAACTGGTAATTCACCACTCTTTCTGTTATGATAGTTACTACAAATAACAGCTCTTTTCTCACCAGTTCACCTTTGTAGGTACTAAGGACTGGAGGAACTACTGGTATTGTAAGACCAGAAGACATCACTGTTTTCCATAGCCATATAAATTTCAGCATTACTCCATCTATTTTGATGACACTAGCAATTCTACTACAGCATTACCATCACCAGGGCTATAGGCAGTAATACTGCTACCATTTCTCATGGAGCACTGAAACATGTAGATATGTATACCTTGTCACTGTTTCCTAAACCTGTTTCTTCTATGTTCTTCTCTGCACCAGCAAAGACTCTAAAGTATCCCTACTGCATGGAAAAAGTCCATTTCAGGATCATGGAATTCAGCTCCTGGCAATAACCAGCCTTTTGCAGACATGGCCAATGACAGCAGAGATGATCATCAGGATAAACCAGACAAATATTCAGAGTTTCTGAGGTTGAAGTAATAAGCTTCCCCCTCCTCTTTATTCTCATTTCTTTTTCAAAGGTCCCAGCTACATGATAGAGATGGTAGTGTCATATGCAAAACTGGGCATCTCTGCTGACCATTAGCTTGTTTTTCCCTCAGCACTTTTGGCAAGACTGTTGAGAAGAAAGAAGCCATCTTTCATAACTGCATGTTGGATCTGGCTGTATCAAGAACCACTTTGTGGTCACAGGTTTCCAGTCGATACCCGTCCTTGAGAGTGAGTGTCCTCAAAGGGACAGAAGAGCTCAAATACAGGTGTTTGTGGGCTAATGCTACCATACAGTCTACACGAGAGGACTGTATATGGCTGCTTGATTTAACTGAGATCAGTCTGGATAGGTTGTGGTTTTGCAGGCTGCTGACTGTTACTTATTCCACAGCTTTCATCTTTGCCCAAGGAGACCTTTCCGGCACAACGCTTATTCTCCGTATTACAGTTATTAGCAGGCACCGCTGTACCAAACTGTGCCCGTTTGGCCCAGGGCCCGATGCGCAGCCTGAAGGTGGAAGCTCTTTCCTCTCTCGTGAGAAAACCTGGATGAAAACCGAGGGTCCGGATTAGGAAGGTGAAATTGCGGGAACGAGTCGCCTCAGAGGCCAGGTAAGCAGAGGAAGCTCCCGCCTTCTTCCCCAAGAGCTTTCTGGAAAAAAGAGGGGACGACGCAGGTCTTCCCGCCGGGCCTGACCCCGCGCCCCGTTTACCCCCTCCTCCCCTGCGGGCCTAAACCGCGCCGCTCGCTCTTGGCTTCTCCTTCAAGTATGAAGGACCTTGACGTTTCGCCCCGGGCCATGGCGCTGCCCCGCGGCCGCAGCGGCACAAAGTACAAGGGGTGGTGCCGCAAGCTGGCGGCGGTGCCGGGGCTCGGCCCGGCGCGGCCCCTCTCCCTCACCAGCCCCCCCCGGGGCTCGGGGCCCCGCCGCCCCGCCGCCGCGGCCTCCGCCTCACGGCCGCCCGCCGCCCTCGAAGTCCCGCCGCCGCCTCCTCACGGCCCGCTCCGCGGGGCGGGCATGGCGGCTCTCCCCGCCTCCGGGGGGCAGCGCCGCGGCCCGGGCAGGCCCCACCCCGCCGCCTGCCCGGCCGGCGGGGCGGGAAGGGGCGGCTCCGCAGCCGCCCTATAAGTCCCCTTTCGCCGTAGGCGGGCGGGAGGTAGCGGTTCCTCAGGAGCGGGATGGAGGCGGCAGCGGCGGGACAGCACCCGGCGGGGCCGCGCTCTCTGGGCAGAGCCCTGGCCGGCACCCACCCCCGGGAGCGCCCCGGCTGCCCCTCAGCCTCCGCCGGGGGCTCGAAGGGCGAGGCGAGGGTGCTGGTCATCAACACGGGCGGCACCATCGGCATGGTGCAGGACGTCAAGGGTGAGGGGGCCCCGGGCGGCGGGGGCGGGGGGGAGCGGGGCGGCGGAGGCGGGCTCTCCCCTCAGGGTACGGTGCGGGCAGGGCGCTGGGCTGGGGGACGCGCCGCTGGGCGAGCGGAGGCTGAGGCAGAGGCTGCCGCTGCTTCGTTAGCGAACAGCCTCGCTTTGTGAGCGCTCTCCCTGGCGCGGTGTGCGGTTCAGCATCCCCGGCTTTCCCGTAACTGGTACGGGCAACGCCAGAAGGGTGTGTGCTGTCTTCTGATCCTCTGTTCCGAACAGCTGGTTGTTTCGGCAGCTTAGCTGGCAGGTATCCTTTTGACAAGAGAGCCTCACAGCTAGTTAGAGCAGGCTTTTGGCAGAGGACAACGTGCTTCCTGAAGTGTGAGTCCTTTTTCCCCTCCTTCGCGCGCTGAAAATGAAACCAGCTTAATCGTACCAGTCGTGCAGTCTTTTTTTTAGCCCCAAAAGAGTCACCGTCCTGGGCTACCTGGAGAGCATGTGCCTCGCATTCCCACTGGGAAGAGCGTGGGCTGTTGGGGGTGGTGGCCGTGTCAAGGATTTTCAAGTGGTGACCTGACAGACGCAGCTGATGCAAGTGTGGCAGCATACGTGCTGCCAAGTGGCATAACGAGCGAGATCAGATGCAACATCTGTGCTCGTCTGCCTCTAGGCAGACTTCTGCTGCTCTCCTACCAGGTCTTGACTACTTTCAAGAAATCATTGAAGAGTTCTGCTTTACCTCACCAAAGGAGGGTGAGACTTACCTTGACGAAAAGGCTAGGTATGCCAAACCCCCTTCTACACAGCAGAAAAATGTTTAAATCCAAAATTGAACTCAGATGTCTCAGTATACTGCCTGCATTTCACCTGAAAGTTTCTTAGGTACCTACAGGTAGATGCTATGTGTTTTCAGGTGCCCATAATGTCAGCAGGTAGAAGCCTAAACTCACCTAACACCCCCCACTACCCCCCTCCCCAGGCCCCCAATCCAGAAGCTGGCTGGAGTGGCACCTGAGCACCACTAGACCCTCACTCAGTTGGCACAGATCCAAGGGATGCCAGAAGCATCAGCCAGCTAACGTGACCAGGGAAAAGAACGGATTTCAGCCAGGTCTGACTTGCTGCAGGGATGTGCATTTACCAGCATTGGTATAAAGGGAAAGAGGGTAGCATATAGGGCTGGGGGGAGAGGGCAGCAGGCCAGTTTTGATGAACATCTATTCAGTTTCCTTCCTCATCCACTTGGGAGGCAGTGGAGCATGCCAGGGCTTCCAGAGCCTGTGTCTCTCTAGATTCAGAAGCATGAGTACTTGTGTTCCCTACTACAGAATTTCAAGTCCCTGCCTGAAACACCATCTCAGCTACTCATTTGTAGCATTAAAACACTTGGAGCTTCACCTCAGAGCTTTCTAGACTAGATTTTTTTTTCTAATACATATCCTTCCTTCTCAGAAGGTGGTGGCTGGCTGATCCTTATTATTGTAGGGAAGATGCTTTAAGGGGTTTTCTGTTTTGTTTTTTTCTGGCTGTCATGTTTGTGTTTAATGTAAGTTGTAAAAAACCCAAAAAAACCCACCCCCCCCTCGCCACACCCCCCCCCTCCAAAAAAACACAAACAAACAAAAAACCCCCAAATTTATATTTCAAATGACAGGTGGTGACTTTCCTCTCTCTGTCTGCATTGTTTATACTAAAATAATTTCCTACTTCTATTGTCTCAGCTTCTGAAATACCTCTTTAAAGCAAATAAATTAAAATCACATCTCATTCTTTTATAAATGAACTCTATAACCTTTTCTCATCTTGTATGCCTTTTTTTTACTTTTGCTTAAGAAGTGTCAATCATTAAAGCATGTGCAAACAATCTAACAGTTATGATCCAATGACGCTGACTTGCTATATCCTGGTGAGGGTTCCAACGTGCTTTTCATACAACAGCTCTAGCAGCAGAGCAGCCAGAGTACTGATTTCAGAATATTTGGCAGTCTTTAGTGTTCAGACAGAAGTTGGTGAAAAGGTATGGGAAAGGCAGCATGCTTCAAAGGAAAAAGCAATAGATGCTCTTTTCTTTTTTTCATCAATGTATAGAAAGTGCCTGTTTACAACCATACCTAGAACTAAAAGTGTTTTATTTCAAGCAAGGCAAATAGAAGTAGCTTCCCTGAGCTGCACAAAACCTTTCATAGCAGCAACTGCTCAAAGTGAAGGGATCAAGCTAGGTTTCTACCTAACTAATTTCTGTCTAGGCTTACAAGCTTTTCTGTGGCATTTCCAGTTGCTGGGAGGAGATGTTTTAATTTTTAAATTCAGATATTTTTGGTAGGCCTGATGTGTTCTGCAAGGAATGCGTTCCTGTGTAAAACTGCCCCCATGTACAAGACTGATACAATCATGTTCCCTGGGCTCATTGTGCATGTATGGAGTGATTATTTATCATCATGATATCTGATTGTAAACCTCCTGCAGAGGTTCCGCAGTTGACCTGTGCACGTGTGACAACTCCAGCATGTCTTGGACTTCTTGGACTTTCTGCATGCCTACAGTTTACCTGAGCAGGACTAATTTTCAGAGGATGGATAGTCTGTTTTTGTGTGAGTTGGGTGACAGCCAGACTCAGTTGCAGATTCTCACCGTGTTCATGTTTTTGCTGTCAAATAAGCCATTTCAGTGCATTTTTAAAATTTCTTCCTTCTACTGCCTCCTACTTGTTTCCTCCTACAACAGCCTCTTTTGGCTTATTGGTAGCTCATTTCAGAAAGAGAATCTTACTGCACTTTTCAGTGAGGTTACTGTGATACTAATCTTTGCATCAAGTTTGTGTTCGTGTACCTCCTGGCTGGTGCCTTTGGGAAGATCTTTTCCTTGGACTTGTGGGCTGGATCTTTTTCCTAGCTTTTACCTGAAATACTAAGAAAAAAACCCCACCCAACAAATACAAGTAGAACTAAGCTAAATCCCCTTAGAAAGATTACTTATCTTGGAATAGAGTCTGCCTGCATAACTTGGTTTTTTCTAGATGTACTAGACTGCCGAAAGACTGGCTGCTGTAGTCCAACCCTTTTTCTGTTTGAGACCTGTGCACCTCACTTCTGAATGCTTCAAGTGCTACAGCTGCAGAAATTAATATTTTGGAGAACACTTTCTGTTTTTCTGCCTTTGCAAAATGTAGCTGTTACTTTTGGGATCTGGCACTGTAGATGCGTGTGCCATTTGTATTGATATTCCTATAGATAAAAACTGGTTTGTTGACGTCCTTTGTATTCCTCAGCATGGAGAGTTTATTAGGATTGGGGATGATGACTTCAGCATGCTGATGTACAGTATGCTCCTTCTCCCCAGCACCTGTGGTTTCTTAGGTGCAGAGCCCCACTGACACAGCTGCATCAGACTTTTTCAGCTCCTTGTTCTCTGCTGCAGCACAGGTTATAGGATATCTTGATTGGCAAGTAGCTATAACTGTTATCTACAGCACTAGAGTGAAAAGCAGAGTCCTCAACTGTAGATGAGACAGAACCATGCTTGTTCTCCTCGGCCATAGTTGCTTGTTTGCTGTTCTGCCTTTGTCCGTCTGCTTTGTGATGCCAGGGTTGGCCAGCTAAAGAGGGGCAGGACAGAAGTTGATGAGAGCTGTTTGGACAAGTTGCACAGTCTGCCTCTTCTCTGCAGGGGTGAAGTTGCTTCAAATACTTGGTTAACAAGCTTGGCTCACAAAAGATGTTTTCCATGCATAATAAAGTAGAAGTGTTCTTAAAACCGTTGCACTTGAGTTCCCCAGTGTTTGCTTCTTGAAGCTGTAAAGCAGAAACACTGCTAAACGTAGATGCATTTAGGGGACTGCACAGGTTGTAAGTGGGTCATCTTGGATACATCTGCAGAATGTCTTAAAAAAAGGTTTAAGTTCAGTGCAAGCAATTACAGAAAAATCCTGACAGAATTGTGATTAAGAGAAGAGATGAGGAACTGCCACTTATAGAGAAGGGATTTAAGAATATTAATGTATATCAGCTCTCTGGTTCCTGGGGCAAATACAAAAATAAACAGTCTAATCCATTGTTAATATTCCAAGTAAGATGAGGATTGGACAAACAGAAAAATAATCAGAAAACACTTGAAACTGGGCTGCATTTCAGAGCCAAAAAGACTCTATGCCCAAGCGCAGCAGAAGTGGCCATTTGTGACTAAGCTAGGAACATCCTTAATAGGAAAACCAGGGATTATAGCTGAATGAACGAAACATCCAGAGCTTGAAAGCATGTTAAGTATATTTTGAAAAACAAAGTATTCCGGCAGGAGTCCAAACAAATCCACTCAAATGCTATTGCTGTCCTGTGAGAAAGTTGGCTATGAAGAGGCCTGTTACTTCATTTAAGGCAAGCCAAGAGGGAGATTAGGGAGTTCTTAAGGATTCTTCCATCAGTTTGGAAAGTAAATGGAAAAAGACAGAAATACTATTGAAAATACTGTCTCTGTTTTGGAGTATTTTAAATAAACTTTGCTGTTTGAAGGTGAAGCAAAAAAAAAAATACAGATGCTAACTTGGATGAGAATTGTGTTTACACAAACAGAAGAACTAGGAAGTAAGAGAGAATTACCTGGCCTCAAATTAGGAATAACTAGGACTAGCAGAAGTAGAATAATGAGGTTTGAAAGCTTGCTAGCCATCTGAACAGGTGGTATAAGACACATTGACTGAGATGAAACTGAACTGGACAGTGAAGCCAGTAGAATCTTGAAGTCGAGATGGCACTACCTCTGATGGAAGTTCATTGAATGAAAAACATCTCAGAAAGCCAGACTTAAGAAAAACAGGGTGGCTTCTGACTCTGGATGCCAGGACTGTTGCTGTCATTCCTGAAACGGGGTATTGGGAGATGAGTTGCAAGTTAGATTCACAAATGAACTCAGCTCTATGATGCTGAGGATTGTAACATCAAAAATTTAGGTGTCTTTCTGGCTAATAGGGAATAGCATGTAGATTCCCTCTGAAATACCTGGTTGCAACCATGACACTTGCAGATCCAGCAAACACTAAATGTACTTTGGCTAGTTTAAGCCCCAACCGTTTTAGGGCCCCTGCTCACAGGTAGGGAGAGAATGAACAGAGCTTAAGATGCATCCCCACTTTCAACTTTTTCTATTCGGCAGCTTATGCACCTTCTCTACCTTTTGTCAATTGAGATGTTCAGTCCTTAACCTGCTAATGCAAAGTACCTATTCAAGAGAGTGATTAGAGCACTTAGAGAAACCTCAGCTTCCTAGAAGAGTCTTAACTATCTCAATATAGATACAGATCTTTGTATCTGTCAGTGCTCAATACCTACTGTGGGGTTTGTTTTAGCATTCTCTTTTATTTGTTGTTGTTGGTTTTTTTCTCTGTGGAAATGCTATTGCCATTGACAGTGAGACATAATGTGCAGCTTTCCAACCTAGTCATACCAGTACCTTGCTGTTTGTGCCAATACTGCTGTAGGCCAAGAAGTTTAGGTAAAAATATCACAACTTTATTATAGTTGTGCTGGTTTTGGCTGTGATAGAGTTAATTTTCTTCATAGTAGCTAGTATGAGGCTATGTTTTGGATTTGTGCTGGAAACAGTGTTGATAATTCAGAGATGTTTTCCTTACTGCTGAGCAGTGCTTACACAGAGCCAAGGCCTTTCCTGCTCCTCACCCCACCCCACCAGTGAGGAGGCTGGGGGTGCACAAGGAGTTGGGAGGGGGACACAGCCGGGACAGCTGACCCCAACTGACCAAAGGGATATTCCAGACCATATGGCATCATGCTCAGCATATAAAGATGGGGGGAAAAGAAGGACGTGGGGGGGGATGTTCAGAGTTATGGTGTTTGTCTTCCCAAGTAACCGTGGTGGAGCCCTGCTTTCCTGGAGATGGCTGAACACCTGCCTGCCGATGGGAAGTGGGGAATGATTTCCTTGTTTTGCTTTGCTTGCGTGCGCAGCTTTTGCTTTACCTATTAAACTGTCTTTGTCTCAGCCCATGAGTTTTTTCACTTTTACCCTTCTGATTCTCTAGCCCATCCCACTGTGAGGGAGGTGAACGAGCGGCTGTGTGGTGCTTAGTTGCCGGCTGGGGTTAAACCATGACAACAGTACAAAATAATGCTCAGTGTTTTGTAAGTCTTCTGCCACTAGGTAGAGAATAGCTATGGCAAATGTAAAAGAGAATGGTAGCTTTTTGCTACAGTTGCAAAAATTGTCTTCCTGCCCCTACTGCTGATCGGTATTTGCACACAAGCAACAATTAAAAATAGGTAAAACACAAATATTTCATAGAGAGGAGATTTGTAACATTATTTCTCTTAAATAAAAGAATGATTTATTTCAAGTCAAGAAAAGAACAACTGCATGGAGACTTATTGGTTGTATTCAGTTTTCGTGTTCTTAAACTGGCAATAGACTGTTTAAATTTACTTTGGAAGGATGGGCAAACAGCTGTGTAACTTTACTTGCATCCTTATTGTGCCCCTTGCTTCCTTCCATCTCTGCTCCTTTATTTACTTCTTTTATTCTTTATCTTTAAGGACTTGCTCCTGAGGCCAATAAATTAGTAAGCAGCTTGAAAACTATGCCGATGCTGCATGATGAGGCATATGCCCAGGAAACAAAACTGAACAACTTCCATGAATTTCCAGAGAACACATTGGTGCTCCCGTAAGTACACTTTCTTTGGGGAGAGGAAGGGTTAGGAAGTATCTTGTTAATTTTCAGATAATTACATCTCCAAACATCTAATGTGAAGAATCCATTATGAGATTAGCAGAAATACTTATATTGACTTAAAAGGAAAAAGCCTACCATGTCCGGCATGGTAGAAAATGTCTGTTTTGATATATTTGCAATGAAGCGTCTTACAACTGCTTGAGAAATAACTTTTGAATTGGGCAACAAGTAACCATTTTGGGCAGCTTAGTCCTGCATTTTTTTCTTGTTTTGGATATTAATTTGCTACTGTGCAAACATACAAATATTCTATAGAAACTGAGAAAACTGTATATACAGATTTGTGTGAATTATCTTCAACATATGTCTGAAAAAGTAGCATCTAATTAATGCATCTGTGCATAGGCCTCATGCTTTAATTCTGCAGGCCTTCTGTTTTTACAAAAAACCTAAAAGCTGATTGTCTTTCCCAAATTTATGCAACATTATGATAATAAGCGATGGGCTTATAATTAATCTGCATTGCTTCTTAACTGTTGGGCAATAATTAATAAGCTTATAGGTTTTATTTAGAGGGCAATATGCTAATTTGAGATATTCCCCAGCTGTGATGAATGACAGTACCCTGTAAACATATTAACTTTGCACAAAGGATGATTTTACGCAGTCATTCAAAAATAAATGGGACTATAGCTGTTTTGCCATAAGAGTAAAAATGGATATTCTTTAATCTTTAAGGAGAAAATCAGGACATACAAAGGAAATGTAAGGTTTATTAATTTCCTTCTATTTTGTGTTGAGATCTCCATGTAAAGCTTTTAAAAGGAACCCCTTAAAAGGCAGATGGCAGGCAAAGGGGTAAAGGGAAGAGAAATGAACTCCTGGTTGAGCAGTATTGATGTGAACATACAGTTTGTGTTAAACACGATGGTTATACTAAGAAAAATGGAGCTCTGTTACGATACTGTGCTTGTAACTGAATAACTTTTAAATACTTTAAGGGATTTGAAATATAACAAAACTACACTAATATACCCATTTAAGTCCTAAATATACTTCTCCTGGCACATCTTTTCTGTAAAGAATAAAAAAGCTTAAAATAATCACTTACATCAAAAACTGAAGTTTAAAAAACAGTCTTGTCTTGTTTTTCTGGCACTGCTGAGTGCCGTTTCTGGAGGTTAGTCATGGCAATTTGCCATTTTCTCTTTTGTGCTAGCTGAGTGATATTTTAACTAGGCAGTTGAGAAACATTGTGAGTTTCTGAGGGGAGAAAATAGGAGTAATTTGTGAACTTTGTATATCTGTGTGATAACCTTGATGCAAGAGGAACGGTACAATCTCTTTTTAGCGAGAGGCATCAAAAGTTGTAGACGAGGCTGGTCTCTGGTGTCACTATGTCATGGTTTATTTAAACAGCGCATCCTCAGGGGAGCTTTCTTTTCACAGATTTTCAACTGACTTCCAAAGTTACTCTTAGCATGTGTAAGTGTGACACCCAACAAGGTAATTTTTCATATGAAGTCTAACTTCTTAGGTACAGTACGTCAGTTGGTTATGAATGAAAACTACACATTTTTTAAATGCGCTCTCTGCTGTACGCAACTGTCTTACAGGCCTCATAAGGAGAGTGGGTCTTCAGATTTTATTAGCTGATGAATTGATGATCAACTCTTGTTTTTGCATATTTTTATATTGTTGAAAATATACACAAGAATTGTGAGTGGGAACAAAACACTATAGTAAATGCCGAGGGAAGGTAATCAACTTTTCTGTGCTCTAAGCACCTTACTTCAGGAAGTTTTACGCAGCCATGCAGTAACCTGGTCTTTTCTATAGCCTATGACTGTCTTCCAGTGTAAATGTTGAAGTATATATCACAGTTACAACTGGCAGGGAACTTCCCATTATCCTCAGGCAATGGAAAAGCATTGAGAATGCTCTGAAGATGATCCTGTTGAACATGTTCCAGATGGCTCTGCCTGGAAGAGCGAATAGGAAGGGCAGAGCTGGCCTGCTAGCAGTTCTTTGTTAGCTGCTTGTTGGCCACTGCATTGCTAAATAGGAACATATTCCAACTGACGTAAGAATGGGTGAAAACGGTGGTTATTCTATCCTCTTCCAAGCTTCAGAAAGGTAGCAGAAAATATTAGGGTAGTAAGTAGGGTTCTTTTATTACTGCACATCTTAACTGCAAAGTTGAATTTATATATGTGGTTGACTTTATTCTGAAAGGTTAGAAAGTTAATGTGGAGAAATAAGCATGCTTTGTGGGGTAAAACAGATGCTCTGTATGCAGTCCATTTGGCTGGCAAATCAGAGGTCTTTGAAGAGTCAGATTTCTTGAGATAGGCAGGTGGAGAAAGGGAGACCCATGGTCCTGGGAAGCAGGGAGAGCAGACAGCATGCTTAGAGCTAGGACAATCCCACTGTTATTCCATAGCCATCATTGCCTTTAAGTCCCCTCCAAATTTGGGATTGTGTACCTTTTGTAAGGTGTTTGAGTGTCTAGACACTTAATCTTTGGTCTCCATCTGCTGGACTACACACTGCATGATGATTGAAAGTGTTACATTCCTCAGCCCCACAGGTACTTCATCCTATTGATCGACTGTTCATTTTTGGTTTGGGTTGGGTTTTTTTCCCTTGCATAGATGCTTTGTCTTGTTTTCATTGTATTTAGAACAGGTTTTTTCCGAGCTGTCAAGGTTGCACTTGTTCAGTGGCCAATAATTGATTGCCAGTGAGTTGTTTATAGCCCTGAGGCCTCTGTTTTGAACCTATGCCAGTATTTTAAGATCTTTGCTATTATCACATGCTTAAACTCCACATCATAACCAGAGACAGCTGGTACCATAGAGCGAACTTTCACAACAAGGTGACAACAGGCCTAATAGGCTGGGACTGGGATTTTACAAAGTTAGCCTATTACTGGCAAAGGCAACAGTTTACTTGAACACCTTAACTAACCAAGAGTTTTTTCTGAAATATGAGGTTAGAGAAACTGAGAAGAGTAGATCTTCTAAAGGCCGCAAAAATTAATCCCAGCCATAAGACTCTTAAGAGAAGAGACCCTTTATGTCAGGAAAGAGTATCTATTTATAGGGTATCTGTATTTATCAAAGGATCAAAAAATTGTTGCAACTCTTCTGTTGACCTCCTGTAAACCTTGGGAGTTTTAGAGAGTCCTCTCAATAGCTTATGAAGCACTTTTAAACCTTAAGGCTTCATATTGACTTTTGTTAGAACTCGGTTCCAAACTTACAGTAAGTCTGGGTTCTTCTTTTCTGTCTTTAGTTTTATCAACCCCTCTCCCCCTCCCAAATTTTATTTTTTATTAAATTAAATTTAGGAATTTGTGCTTTAAACCACATCAAGTCATGAACTTCTAAACTTGGAACTTAATGTTCCAAATTTAAGACCATTTTTTTGCCATAGACTTGGGGGATAGGGAGGAAAAGGGTGAAAACTACTGATTTAGAGAAAAAATTAGAAGTGATGAGCTGATGTTAGCTCTAAGTTGTTGGTTTGTTGTTTTTTGGTGTTTTTTAATCCTCTTTCTTCATAGTGTCTCTAAGCAAAACAAAAGAATTTTTTACACAATCCTGGAGCTCTCACCGCTGCTTGATTCTTCCAACATGACGCCGGAGGACTGGGCCAAAATTGCAAAGAAACTTGAGGTACTATGGTGTAGGATAAGAATTCATTTGTTGCTTAAACAAAACCAGCAGTATGTCTAGTATACTTAGCAAGATAAAACAGTTCAGTAGGGCTATATGTGTATATTTTTTTATTTAAAATGTAAATGTTATGTTCCTTGCTTAGTTACTTGCAAAGTAATAAGTACTGTGCTTGCAAGGCTTGCCCTTTTTTTTGTTTTGAAAATGTTGCAAACTCATTAAAGTTACAAGTTCTTCCAATGATAAGCCATGTCATAACTCCATACAAGAAAGTGGGAAAATTGCAGCTATGATTAAATAGGGTGTGTAATATGTAGATTGATATATTCTAAAACCTTGACTTAAATTCACTGTCCAAAAATGTTGAATAAAATCCTCAGGTGTAGGTGACTTAACTGAAGGTTGCTTGGTTACACATAATTTGAATGTTCAAATAGCTTAATAATTGGCTATTGACATAGAAAATAGTTTCATGTCTTTATGCCTTGCTTACTCTGGACACAGATGGACTTGACTAGCTTTGGCTTTGCAGCCAGTAGGAAAAATGCGATCATGGTTAGGTTTCCCACACTAGAAAATGTTTAAAGCCCTAGATATTTCTGCATGTATAGATAAATTCATTACATCCTTCTCTAGATTAAAAAAAAATCAGCATTTCTCTGCTCCTGTCCCCATATCTGAACTTAGCTGTGTGCTTTTAAGAAAGTAGAAATGCAAAACACTTCAAATACTTCACACCAGGAATTCATACATAGCTGTTAGAAATAAATAACCCCGTGGGCCTAGTAAGATGTTGCTCTTCCACTCCTGCTCGCTCTGCGATAGTGGTCTTTATAGTGTAAATTTCCTTCTTTGACCAAGCTGTATGAATGCATGAAAATGGTATAATAATGCAGGTATTGATGCTGAAGATTCAGGTAACAGTCTTTCACCTTTAGGTCCTCTAATCCCGAAACCACCAAACTAGGGATGATGCTCCTCCTATCAAATGCATCTTGCCAGGGTGCAGAAGAGATGGAGCTGGTGTATAAGTGGAGAGCCTCTAGGATGGACTGGGGTGCAGCTGGGAAAAGCCCAGGGCCAAGAGTAGAAAGCAGCAAATTCCATGCTGAACAGGAGAGAATTTACCTTTCTTCCTTAATGACATATTAGTTTTATTACCAAAAAAAGTGTTTCTTTCCTGTACACTGAATGCAGCTTCTCTGTATGTATGAATATCCAGTTCATGTGATCCAAGTGAAAAGTGCTGAGAAGGGGAGAAAAAAACCCCAAACTTCACCTGTCTGGCTTATGCATAGACACTGCCACTTGGTGTTCTTCTTGGACAGACACTTGGCACAGCTGTAACATGCTGATGACTTTCCAGACTGAAACATTCTAGATGTTTCTGTGGGATATCTCCTTTATTGCCAGCCTGATCTTTTACATTACGAAGCTTAAACCAAGCTGTGTTCTTTAGCATCTAATAAGGTTCATAAGGCTGAAAATACTCATGAGCGTACTGATGGACTTAGAGGACAAGTGGCTATTTCTGTGATCTTTAGCTCTTCTTGAAGCTTACTTATTATTGCATTGGTGAATAACTCCAACATGCTTTTTGCATCAAAAGCTTTTTGCTTTTGGCCTACAGAAAGATCTTGCAACACTGGCTGTTGTTCTGCTGGCTAACTTGTTAAGAGATAAGCAGAAATCCCCTGAAACTTCTAGTAGGTAGCAACATGTAGACACAAGTATCAGTGAAGAAATAGCAAAAGGACAAGTAGAAATCTGCAGGTGAGTTTGGAGGTGACCTTATTATCAGGAGATGCCAAGCATGTGTGCCTACTGTAGCATTTTAATTAAATTTAATTAAATCGTATAATTCTATGGCAAAGCCCCTTTTTTCCCCACACTGGCACTTCATGTATCTGCATAGACTTCTATGTAATCCTTTCCATGTTACCAAATTACATCAGAGACATCAGTATCTCTCACTACAGTGTTTACTATGTGCCTCACTCTTAAAACAGAGGAACCAATTCCTTTTTCCTCCAAAAGCCAGCGGATTACTTTATTTCAACAAGAGGAACTGTGCAATTCATGGCTTTGCATTTAAAAAAACCCTCCTATGTGGCATTGTATGTAGATTAAAGTTGTTATAAAATTCCTTTTTGCATCTGTACGTGACTGACAGTCTAAGGGACTTCTCAAAAACCTTCAAGTGTATGTACATTAACGAGTAAGAAGCCTCTTCATCTCTTTCTGCTGCAGAAGTCACATACTGCTGCAGAAAGGATGACTTTTCAACAGAAGAGGGCACTCTTACACTGGCAATTTGCCTGTCTGCCACCCGGGTTAAATGGACTGTTTTTTCTATATGTTATGATAGCCTTGGTTTGCCTAATCTGTTCCTGTAAATGGTGTAATCCCTAAAGTAAAAGCAGCAACAAGAAATCAGACTATACGACTAATTTGCATATGTTAACATTCCTGTTTAAAGCCATTGCTAAGCTTTTCTTAATTAGCAGTCATCTGGTTTAAAAATGCTGCATTAATATGTATACATAGAAGAATCTCTTTGACTGTTCCATAATTAGAATTATTGGCTCTAGTGCTTAGTGTCCTATTAACCCTTAATTGTGTTTAAACTGAACACAGGATAACTTTAGGAGGAATTATGTGTGTAGTACCCTTTAAAGTATTATGTTGTTGCTTGCATCAGTGAAAGTAATGCAATATGTATCTCACTTGCTGATGCCAGTGCATTGCTCTAAATGTGAAAACCGTCTCTCCATCTCCAGGAGCATTATGAAAAGTATGATGGTTTTGTGATCCTTCACGGCACTGATACCATGGCCTATACAGCTTCAGCCTTATCTTTCATGTGTGAGAATCTGGGTAAAACTGTTGTTCTGACAGGATCTCAGGTAATGGACTTAATTAGAAGTGGAAGTTGGAAGCCTCATTTTTGGTTTTTATATGCAAAACTAGGTAGTATCCTGATTATTACTGTATAGTTTAGTAGTGCAGGGCAGGCCTCTGGCCAGGGTGAATGATCACAGCGCTGATAGAAATTAGTGAGAATTGGCAAGCTCACCAGCTGAGGATCTGCCCCATAATTTTATCATTAATGACTTTACAACTCTGTACCAAATCAGACCAGTAGTTCATTATGGCTGGAGCCAGATGCTTCAGAGAAAGATACAAGAGCCTGTCATTGGCCATTGTGTATTAATCGGTTTATGAGAGAAGCATCTTTCCAGCCTCAGGTGGCTGCTGGTTGTTAGCTGTCTTTTTTTTTTCTTTCTTTTAAAGCCCTGAAGCTTATTACTTTTTACTTCATCAGTTGTTATCCTGTCTGATGTTAATTGTTGCATTCTTTATAATTTTTTAAATGATCTCTAAGCATTAGATGCATTTTTGATCATTTTGGTTCCACAAAGCATCTAACATGGTCTGTTTCCTTTCCTCTAAAGACTACATTTATTAATTTTCAGTCTCTTAGCTGGAGATCAGCCCTTTGCATGTTGTCTGAGGGGGAGGGGTTGTCTTACTAGAATAGCTTGCTTGAGCGTAAAATACAGCTCTAATCACAAAGGAGAGATGAAACATTGCACTGTAAAATTTCCCTCCCCCATCTCATAACTTCCCTTTCACATGTGGTCTATTTGAAGTCAAAATACAAAAGTCTAGGAAGGAGTAGGCTCCCACTTACTGTCTTGACATGGGG
This sequence comes from Buteo buteo, assembly GCF_964188355.1. Lineage (NCBI taxonomy): Eukaryota > Metazoa > Chordata > Aves > Accipitriformes > Accipitridae > Buteo > Buteo buteo. The sequence goes on along the minus strand of NC_134176.1, from coordinate 11,577,151 downwards.
CAGTCTAGTTGTGATACATCACATTCTAGGTTTTACTGTCTTTTTGTGTCTATTGCTTGGAGATCTGCCTGACATATGATCTAGCAATGGAGCATGTGATTTTTTTTCATTGCTGAAAGGAACTCTGCCTCCCTATTAATAAAGAGGCAATTTGAAAAGGCATGGAAGTCATCGCTCAGCAGACCAAATTTCTGGTTTTAATCTTGTCCTTTTCTGTTGGTAATAACGTGCTGGCTCAGTTTTTCTATACTATGAGGAAAGATGGTGCAAGAGAGCTGTTGTGAAGCCCATAGTGGCAGTTCTGTATAATCTGGGGCTGTTGCTTTTTCTCTGTACAATTACTTCTCCCATGCTCAGTCACTTTAACTATGCCTGCTTTCTATTTTTTATATTTTTCCTGAATCTGTCTTTCAGTCTGCTTAATCACACTAGAATTATCTCTATATTGGCTTTTAAGCACTTAAATTATAAAAGTCTGTTAAGCACAGAGGGAAATCCTGCCACCTGCTGCAGTCTAAAATAGTTGGATGAAGAAGGAAACTTTGTCATAAATCATTGTTACATAAATTATTCATGTATTTGTATTGCATAAGTTGGACTCTTTTTTTTCCGCTGTGTAGGCTTTACATAAGGGACAGGGTGTAATTTCATTCTCTGCTCTTTAGGTGCCCATATACGAGTTGCAGAATGATGGCCGAGCCAACCTTCTGGGGGCACTGCTCTTTGCTGGGCAGTTCGTGATTCCTGAGGTCTGTTTGCCTGTGAAGACTGTCTCAGAAGCTGCTTTTCTCCCTCTAGCCAGGACACATACTTACATACTCAAAATATCCGGTAGGCAGTAAGGAATTGCACTTAAGCAGAAAGATAAGTGGATTCTGCTGAGGTAACAGGCACTTGCACGGCAAAGCATGTGCCATTTTCTCTGGAGTCGTGTCCCATTTTGCTTGTATACAATCTATAAAGACTATCAAGTCTGAAATGTAGCTTGCAGCAGACTTGAAATCAGAGGTTCCCTTGCGACTATGTGGGATCTGAAACACTTGTCAGTTTTTTAACTGAAAGTTACTCTGAAGTTCTAAAGTTGCTCTAGAACTGGTAGGAGTGTCTTCTAGCTCTAGTTCCTGAAGACTGAAGTGTCGAGGATGATATACCTAATGGACATGGAAGTACCTCCATGGTCTCAGCACCCTGCCTTTAAAGGTGTTGGTGCTGTGCAGCCCAAAAATCAGGGAGAAAACTGGTCAAGTTACACCTCATTTCACTTCTGTCATGCTCCCAAAGCCGGTTCTTGTAAGACAACAGCAATAGCTGACTGTCCAAGATCTTCATAACTGATAACAACTTTGAGGTATCTCTTTTTTTCTTCAAATTCCAATTGACAAATTTTAAAGGACTTGAAGTAACCTAATTATTTATGTGTGGTAACTCTTTTGAAAGTTATCCTCATTTTCAGCAGGCCTTTTGTTAAGGTTTTGGACTCTGAATTTAGATAAAACTGATTAACTTATTAAAAAGTCCACACTGTTTCTTTCCTCTATCTCTGAAGTGGACTCAGGCAAATTTGCTGTCTCCTAGACTATGCCTCATGAGAAGATTACGAAACTAGTTAGCTCTTAACTTGTTTTGTTCTTAAATTCTTAAACCAATGTGTGACAGATGTGCCAACTCTTTTTGAAAGAGTAAGAGTTGTAAACATGTACTAGCCTCTGAGTTGCTTTAAAGATTTAGAAAACACTTTATAAAGGACGGACTACAGTATTTATCTACTGAATCTTTTAATTACTGGCTTATTCACAGACCTGTTTCTTTACTTGTCTTGCAGGTGTGCCTGTATTTTTATAATAAACTGTACAGGGGAAATAGGGTGACTAAGGTGGATGCTGGGAGTTTCAATGCCTTTTCCTCACCTAACCTGCCTCCACTTGCAAATGCTGAGGTTGATATTACAAGTAAGCAACATCATCTTTTAAGCCTTGTAATTTATGCCACATGCAATAGAACTCTAACTGAAAAGAATCTGTGCCTATGTAGTTGAAATGCTGTTTTTAAACTCAAATATCTTTCAAAGCCCTGTAGCTTGATTCCATTTTATCTGCTCTGAAACTGTTTAAATATTAGTAAGACTGAGAATTTGTGACTCAACTGCATTTATCTATTGAACATAGATGTGAGCTAGACTGACTTTGACTAAAGATCCAGACTAAGCAGAGGGAATGTTGCCCCTGTGTCATGAAAATGCTTGCTCTGAAGATAAAAACGAGGGAGTGAGGACTGAAAGAACAAAGAGTTTAATCTCATTAATGACCATGCTGGGCTCCGAAATCAGGCAAAAGAGTCATGGCAGAGTACTTGCAGCTTCAACGGATTCTCTGTTTGATGCCTGTCATTGTGTAAGATGTTTTACTGGATATTTAGGACCTGTCTAAACTGCAAGCACACTGAAAACAGCAGACCTAGAGTATGTGCTGTGTGAAGTTTTTTCTCCCCAAACTTACTCAGGCTCCCTATAATTTCTGTCTGTCTGTTTTTTAAGGAGTGGAAAAACTACATGAAGGTTTCAGGACCCATTTGCAAAGTCATTAACACATTGATGTCTCTTCTTGGATAAATGGTAGCCTTTCTTTGGAGAGGGAGGAGAAGGACATGTTTGGAATCTAGCCAAATGAGGAGTTGCCAAAAAACATACTGAAGGACAGTTTTAAAAAATAAAGCATGTTATGTGAGCTGCTTTTGGGTTGGCTAGGTGTATTAAAAAGCAGTAGGACCTGGTCACAATCTCCATTATTACAAAAAACTAGGAATAGGAGGAGGTTCCCGAATTCTTTTGCTAGGTGCTGTTAGTGGCAGTAGGAGATCTAGCCCTGTGCCATGCATCGTGCCATTCTGAATGGTTTCTACTGCTAGAGAGAGAGACATTCTGCAATTTGGAAAAATAAACTTATCCCTTTCACCAAATGAGTGGTAGTTAGTTAACAAAGTTTCAGGATCAAAGCAGTGTTTGTAGCAGCCAGATACAAACTGAGGAAGCCTGTGAAATACTGTAGTGGTCCGTAAGACATCTCTCGGGTAGAGTCTGCCACTGTTGTATTACTGTGCCGTGTCAAATAAGGTGTATCTGAAATCAACAGAAATGCTGTCAGTTGATTGTTGCAGTAAATTGGGGAGAATCTTCTTTCTTGGGTTTTTATGAACTGCATCAAATAGGGTATAAATAAATTCCATTTACTGACTGATCAATAATGAAATCAAGCTGCAAATTGCATGCTATTTCTCTCTTGGATTTGAATGAACTGTTTTGTGATTCTTTGTCTATAGTAGAAAAATGATAAAGTTATTAAGTACTTCCCTTGGCCCATATTGGGTCCCATTATCTTTTCAGTAGAATGCCCCATTGAGATCAGTGGGGATTTCTGATTTAAAAAACAATGGTGTGATAGGCTCTATTTTTATTTGTTTCAGTTGATTACCCAGTTAGGGTAGCATCATTTATCCAAGATGACGGTGTCAGTATTGAAGGATTGTTTCATTTTGAAAAAACATAGTTTATAGTATGGGCAATCTACTAGTGCTGCTTTATTTTGTCCAAAGTAATTGTTTGAAACATTGCTGTCTCCCTTGAGTTTGCTTGTACAATCCTCATATGAAGCTTTCATGGAGACGAGGAACCACTTGGGCTTTTAAAAACAAACCAAACAAATCTAGCATCTTTAAACTTTTTTTTTTCAAATTACTTTGTATAATATGTCTTAATCGTCCTGTAGACAGGGCTGACTCTTGCTGCTTCAGCGTTATGGAGAGCAGCCTGAGGATGCCAGGAGGAGTGACCATGTGTAGAAACTCTTCCTCAGGCTTTCCTATCCTAACAAAGCTGGGAATGGAAATTCCAGAGAAGCAGAGGGGGACACTTGACAGGATGGAGGGAGTGGGGAGTGTAATGGCATCATGGGTTGGTATGCAGGGATGAGGAGAGGACATGCTGTTTGAGGCTAGGCATACCATATAAAAGCAATGATCTACTTCAGAGCCAGAGAGGGAGAAGCTTAGTCCTCTTCCCTTCCCTAACCTAGCTGTAGCTCTCTTCTTTGTTTTTGATATCAATTTTTCACCCTGTTCCCTCTTAAGGTGAGGCTCCCAGTGGATTTCTGATCCCATCAACTGGCTGTGTTCTTGGCCACATCCTTAACTGTGTTAGCAACACTTAAGACTCCCATTACCCAGTTTTAGATGAGCAAGCGTGTCAGCTTCCTGAAGACTTTTCAGTTTAGTACAAGAAACACCTGAAAGAAGTGAAAAATTCTAGCCCACTCCTGAGATGTGTAAGAAACCCAGTGCTGATGGGAAATACTTTTGCACCAGAATCGGAAATCTCTGTATGAAATGGACAATGTAGAAATGACTAAAAATATTTCTAAAATCTTGAAGCTTATCAAATAAAAGACCTTGCCTTATTTCTCCCATATTTTGAAAACGGGAGAGACAAAGAGGACTGCTTCACTTGAAATGTGTGAAGAGTCTCAGTATATTTCATAACTGATTACTCTCCTCTGTTCTTCATTGTCCTGAAGCAAATATGAAACTTGCTTTGTTACCACGGCTGGACTTTCTTCATCACACATGCATGTAACTTCTGGGAGTGGTGCACATGTACAGGACCGTATGATGAGAAACATAACTTGTGTAGGGGGATGAACAGAGCCTGTGTGACTGTGCATGCAGATGTGGTACAGCAGCACCAGAAGGTTAAAAGGCACTTTTGGGCTTGTCTCTCCACCGTCTCATTAGGGAGAAGCTATTCGTCACTGGCCAAGTCTGTGTCTTGGTTGGCAGTTCTGGTTATTTATAGTAAAAAGCCAAAGTCGTTTATGTGTTAAGGCAAATGCCAGCTCTCTTCGCTGAAGTGCTTTTGGTCCCGTCCCGTCCCCCCTTATAAGTAGGCATGTTGATTCTTGCAATGACACCATTCAGTTTAAATATTCATTTCAAAAGGTGTGTGTCAATTGTTTTATAACAAACTGCCAAAAAAGGGGGTCTATGTTTGTTTGCCGCCTTCAGGAATTTACACCCATAGGTTGGCCTGTACTCCCCACCCCTTGGCTGCTGCCATGAATTGTAATGAATGCCAGGGCAGCTTATATAATGGTAGGGCTCGTCTGTAGCCCTGCAGAGAAGGATGAGAAGAAAGCATTGCTGTTTGTCTGGAGCTCTGCAATCACAAAAAGCTGTATTTCTTGTTTGATTTCATAACTCGGAGTTCAGTCACCACTCCTAAGGGAGGTGTCGCTCTTAGTTGCTGTTCTCCCATTATAAGTTGAAACCTGCACTGTGGCATAGGCACTGCTTAACAACAGGGGGGTTTTGCTGCTTTCTAGACTGTGTAGAGCTGCTTCTCTCCTTTTTTAAGTCAGGTTCATGTTTTTTCAGTTTTTTCTGTACTAACCCTATCACCATAGTTCTCTGTGTGTGTGTATCTGTGTGTGTGTGAGTATAAATAAGATAAGGATGTATTTTTTGAGCTGTAATTTTAAAAGCTGTAGTGTTTGGTAGGGGAGGGGGAGATTGGAAATAGAAGAGTATTATTTATGTGATGGTTTTGTTTGGAAGAATAAACAAAAGGCCTTAATATCTTGAATGCAGTCTCCTTGAATAATGCAATCTTTTCTATCCCAAGCCATTTTGGATACAGTATATAAATAGTCATTACCTCTTTATTTTATGTACATTGCTTTAAAAACTTTCTTTCTGCTGTGCAACACCAGTAGCTAGCTCACATTTGTTCCTCAGCTTTGTATCCCTATTTACATAATGCAGTACATTATATCACTCTATCAGTTAAACTCTACAAGCACAGCCCATCCAAGTCAGAACAGGTTACTGTTTTCTGTGTTGTGCCAAAACTGAATATCCCTAATTAGTCACTCTTATCCATAGGATAAAAAACTCCTATGAATACTGATATATACAGCTTTTTGTACTTCACCTGCTTGTATATGAGTTTCTTACTTAAGAACTGTTAGTGATTCCTAAGATATTTTTATTTTTTTTATTTTTTTTAATTTAACAAAAAAGGTTGCTGTGTGGAATGACTACAGGCTGCAAAACAGCTGGCTTATTCAGTACAAGGAAAATGCTTGAACTTAGCTATGCGACATAAGTATTATTCCTTTTGGGGGATGTAATCTTTGAGATGGAGGATGCAAAGGGTGTGTTCTAAACTTTTTTTTCCCCTGCATGGCACTCTGCCTCACTTAAACCAGTTCTGAATAAATCTGAGACGAAGTCAGGCTTTTATGTATATTTGTTTGGTTTTGGCTCTTGCATCACACTTGCCTTTTGTTCTGCCTTTTAGACTCATTTGTCTAATGGAAAACTAACATCTTTGGAGTCTGCAGTACCAAGCACGTTCTGTAGGCTGACGAGGTTCATGACCAAGAGAGTGTTAACTCGGGGACAATCTTTAGTTCTTTTTTTTTTTAATATAGTTTGGAATTACATCACTGTACTATGTCTGCATGCATTACATTTATCTTGACGATGATAGGTTATTTGGTAGAGCATACTCCAAGAGTACAGGTATAGACCTGGTATAGGTCTGACTTCTGAATCTATCCTCTGATCTCTCTCCTTGGTCTTCTACTTTTGGCAGTATTTTAGTGATCCATGCCAAGGCAGGTTTCCTCAGTTCATTCTTCCAAGTTCATTACAGGCATTAGGGATGCTAATAGTTGCCAAACTTAGTAGTATGCATTTGTGAAGTTTTGGCAGGGACTCCTAGCTTATGGACTATAAAGGAAAGAAAGCTCTGATACAGTTTTATTGCCATCCCTTCTTATAGAGGAGGCTGCTTTTAAAGAATTAATCTGTGTGTTAGAAGGTTGAAAGGATTGTTTTTATTGCTAAATGCTGCTGCTTCTTAAAGCACAGTGCTCATGAGTGAATGTGGTTAGCCAGGCCTATGAACCTCAAGCAGAACAAATGCATGACTTTCTGCACTCACCCATGTACCTCCTGCAGGTCTCTGACTTGCTCTGGAAAGCCCATGGAGATCTTTGAGAGCTACTTGGCTAACTACTAAATCCAACCAGGTGGTTTCAGAACGATGCTGGTCAGCTTAGCACAAAGAAGGGAACTGTAGAAACGGTGTGTATTTCTATTCTCCCATTCCCAGGGCATTAGGAATCCACGTGCTGAAGTGTGGCTGGCTGGACAAACATAATGCCAAGCCAACTGCTTGTGACCTGTTTAACAACCTATGGTATGTTTTTAGAAAGAACATACAGAGGCTCTAGTTGCTGACAGGGCACCGCGACAGAAAGGGAGAGTTCATAAAGTCTTACAGGTGACTGCTATTTTCTGTCCTGACTTAATGGATTGTTTAGTTTTTACTATTTCTGGTAATGGGGCAATAGAGTAGGCTTCAATGGAAGCTTTCAAATGTACTCTGAATTTTTTTGTAAATGGCTGTCTGCTGATTGCAAGAGATTGCAACAGTAATTGGTGTGAGTAACCCTCTGCATGGCTGAGAGCAAGTCACTATTATGCACGCAGATCTTTTATCTGTCTTGCTGCTTGGGAGTTTCTGCAAAATTTAAAAAGCTTAAATCATGATGGGGAAACTGGTAGCTTTGCAGCATGGTCAACTTTCATTGAAGCATGATGCTCTGAGCTGTTGGCTGCTGTTTGGTAAACCTCTTCCACTGCCTTGTAGGAGTCGTCAGCGCTACCAACGCTGTGCTCCTACACTGAAGTAGTAAAATTTTGAAATCAATAATGCATGACTTGGCTTCTAATAATGCAACACAAACAAACTATTAGTTAAACAGCTGGCTTCTGGCTCTAAATGTATAATCGGAGTTAATTGAATCCTTGCTATTTTATTTAATCGTTAGTAACTACCTAATAAACTCTGGAGGTGATTAGCGGCAACACTAACTGCATTTGTCATCTCTTATGTCTGGGAAGATGAAGGTCTGTTTTCCAAACATGAATCCAGGCTGGTATCAGGCCAACTACATAACAATGAAGTTCAGGTCAGTGCGTGACAAGCAAACATCTCACCTATGCTGGACCTGCACGACCCTCTGTTGGTTGAGGCTTTCTGAGCACTCTGAATGGGCAGAGTTGGCACTAACAGGGCATGTTCAACATCATGAACCCATCAGATCTAGTACCCAGATGCTTTTCATGGCTATCAGACCTCTTTTTTGAAGAGGTTGTAGTAGAGGTATACAGCTTTGTGTCTGATAGATCATCCTGTTTGCTAATGGTCATTGAACTAAAATATCAATTTTGGGAGTCTTTGCTATAAAATGCTATTAAATTGAAGCAAGCATACGTGTTAAATATCTCCCTGAAGGGCACTAACTTAGAAATATTGACAAGTAATACCGATATGTCTTGCAACCTAGACTATTTTGGAATTAAAGCTAAAATATAACACAGTTGAGCCTCACCTGGATGTGGCCTTGAAGACATATTTTGTGGCACCTAATAAATAAGGTGTGTTAGATCAGCTGCTGTGGCTGCTGTCTTGAAAGAGCCTTCCTTTCCTCTTTTCAAAAGCATTGTCTTTCATTAATCCCCTACATAAGAAACAGACGGTGTTCTAAGTATGAAGTGCTACAAGAGTACTTAATATAATGTCTTAAATTCAAAAGGCCATTTCTCTTAACAGTAAACTGGGAAACAGTGTGGAGAGCCAATACCAAAAAGAAATTTCGAGTTCACACCAATATGAACAGGAATGTTGGACTTCTGCGAATCTTCCCAGGAATCACCGCTGCTGCTGTAAGTGTCACCCCTTCATTTTGGAAGTAGGTGAAGTGATGCTCATATATTTGATTAGTTAGCTGAAGTAGGGAAGCTGCATTCTTTGTAGCAGTAGTCGGGGTTTTGGAGGGAAAGGAAAGGATCTGTCATCTTCTGAAAAATGTTTTTTTGAATATCAGAACATTCAAAGACTATTTTCATATGCCATAAACTATTGATAAAAGCTTTTCAAATATCTTTTGTCTGAAACTTAAAATTAATTTATCAGGGCTCATAAATAGGTTAAGTGTGCTTATCTAGAGAGGTGCAGGCTACAGTGACCATGGAAATGCTCTTTTGATTCATATTGAGGTATATTAATAGATGTCTTGTCAGAGAATACACAATATGGTGTGTGGAGGGGAGTGACTATTTCTACAACTCATGCTTCTTTTTTAAGGTTCATTTTATCTTACACTGATGGTTAACATGACCCTCAGAATTCATACAGAGCTGAAAATGAGAAGTGGGATTTTTTTTGCCTTTAGAAATTATTTTGCAGAACTGTGGTTTTAGGTAGATTTGTCTTTAAATTTCTGTCTAATACTACTTCCATTAAATTGACAAGTCTTTTGTGGCTGTTACGATCTTAAATTGAATACAGTAGTTTAAGCACCACTCCTCAATTGTCTTACCATTCTTTTTAGCTGAATATGAACAGATGGAAAGGCAGAGGGGTGGTATATTTGCAATAAAACTCCAACTGCATAGTTAGCCTCATGGGGGCTTACAGCGTATTGCATTTAGCATATGTGATCAGCAAGGAAACACCTAGGTTGTTTAAAATACATCTTTCTGAGAAGAGGACTTTGCTAGGCATTCTCTTACAGTGAGGCACAATAGCTACCTCATTAACAATTGACCCAGAATGTATTAGTGCCTTTTTTTTTTTCTGCCTTGAGTTAAATCAATTGGGTTTTGAGTTAAAAAACTCCAGGCTTCGTTAGAATGTTCTTTCCTGAAAGGTGAGACACTCTCTTTCATAGTTAGGCAGACATTTGTTAACAAAACTGTTTGCTAAAGTAACAAATCTGGGCAGGGGTTGGGGGTTCTAGTCTCAATTAATAATTCTACATTTATTTCATACGCGTAAATCTACCTTTTTGTTCCACCGTGGTGCAACAGTATAGCCTGTTAATGGCACTTGAACAATAGCATCCTTTTTCAGACTGAGGTCATGACTGTAGAAAATAGTTTATTTTAAAATCTATCCCTCTAGGAATTTTAAAGGAAGCTAGAGAGTGAAATTCTTGGGTTTTTAAAGCTTATTCTACAGTCCTAGTTACTGCAAATAGGGAGCACAGAAGGGCATGAGAAGACTGTAAGGTATGAGAGCCTCTAAGACTACAACAGGAATAGACCATTTTTAAAAACTGCCATACATGAAAATCTTAATGCGACTTAAACACACCTTTTGTCTCTTCCCCGTCTTGTTTTTAAACAGGTAAAAGCGTTTCTTCAGCCTCCAATTGAGGGCATCGTTCTTGAAACTTATGGAAGTGGCAATGCCCCAAACAACAGAGAAGACTTGCTGGAAGAACTGAAGAAAGCAGCCGAACGAAAAGTAGTCATTCTGAACTGTACCCAGTGCTTACGAGGGTCTGTTAAAACAGTCTATGCAACAGGGCAGGTAAGCATTGTGCAATGATTTCAGACTCTACTGCTGTCTAAAAGAAACATCCCACTGATACAACTTTATTGTATGCTGCTAGTAGTCCCAGTGTATAAAACCAGATATTGCTCATAAAATAACTGTATCTGAGAAATCTTAAGCTGGAAGCATTTAAATATGTACCTGCAAACAAGACCCTGTTACTCCTAGTCTGAATGGTTGAAAAAGTCAGCTCAAATCCCAAATTAGTGATTGCTTGCTCCTGTCATGTGCAGCACTCCAGGATACCTTGCATTAGATTGGTAGTATCTCTCCAAAGGGATTCCACTGAGCTAGAAGCTAGCTTAGGGGTCAGATGATCAAATAAAGTAGTATATGATAGGCTAGCAATTACTTAGCTACAACATAAGAACGTCAAGAAAGCCTACAAATCCAAGCAATATTCCAGATCTCAGGTTTTTATTTGATTGGAGATTGGAGAACAGTATGTAAGGAAGTGTCTGTCTTGCAGAATGGCAATCAGTTGTGTTTAAACCATGAAGGCTAGCTTAAAGCAGGCTTTGTGTAAAGACTGTTAATATTCAGAGCATTTTATAGTGAGTTTCTTAATTGTGTATTAAGACATGACATCACTGGGACTAATAAGAGCTCAAAGCCATCATATAAGAGTTTGTGTTGCATGTGGTAGTGTGAAGGAAGCTGGTTTAACTGGCCTTTATAAAAAGGCTAGCCATTAAATAGCCAAGAAGCACTGCCAGAGGGTGACTCATCCCTGTTTTAGACACCTGGTTTTGTTGGGAGCAACCACCTGTCTGGCAGAGCCAGCCTCTTCAGTAACTGTAAGACAAATCTAGATACTCCTAGTCTGGTGCTGAAACCTGCCTCTTTTAACATTGGTTTTGACACAGCTTTAGATTATATTTGCTTCAAGAACACATAGTCTGTTTTGAGGAGAAAGGAAAGGAGATGACAAGAGTTTCTATCCACCTCTTCAGTATCCAAACTCAGTATTTTGATATGGGCAGTCATTTGGGTGTTGGTAAAACTTTTGCATAACTTAATGGAGATGTTTTGAGAAGTATTAACTTCTGCAAAGATCCTGTGCTCTGTAGCAAATATAATAGGAATATATGAATTATACAGAACAGTTCACATGGAAGGTAGAAAGCACTTAAGTCAATAAAAGACACCAAATTTATATTTGAAAAACAACATGAAAATGAAGCCTAGCTTTTATTTGGTGTTCAGCTTGAAATGAATGGCTAAAAAGTATGGGGGGAAGAAAAAAACCTTTCCTATGCTCTGGTTAAAAGATTCGTAGACACCTCTAAAATGGCTTTTTGCACTCTGATCCAGACTGTTGATATGCCGAATTGAAAGATTCTGCTCAGGTCTTACTGAACCATAGAAGGCTGTGTGGAAACATGTTCACTTCTGCCTTCCACTGCTTATATAGAGCAAGTATTATATTCCTTCAGCATCTATTGATGGATGTTGTCCTGTTTTCTTGGCATCTTTTGAGGAGAATACTGACAGAGCCAAGTCCTACAAAATTACTTCATCCTTGTTCTTTCATTGCCTTCTCCTTTTCATAAGGAACTGCTCAATGGAGGAAGTATCATAGGTGAATGCTGCAAAATTGCTGCAATGTTAACTTTACTTTGATTTTTCTTTAAATAAAACCTTTCACAAGTCTTTGCATATGGCTAGGCCATTTTTCACTCATTCAAATTAGCCAGGTGGGTCAGCTGAGTCCTTGGTTTCTGTTGAAGTATTTGTTTTAATTAACTGAATATCTGGCCTCTGATCCATCTACACAGCAGAAACTTATAATTGAGGGGACTTTAGGTATAAGAAGGAAGCTGGGAAATCCCTTCCTCCTCCCCTTTCTCAAGCCCACTGAAAAAGCCATAACTGTTCTTTGGCTAGCTCTGCAGTACAGAAAGTATTTCTCACCTTCTCTGTATATGTTTTCCCATGGGACTTTTAAAAATGTTAGTCTGGGTCTCTTGGAGATGGTAAATGAGCTGATTAAGGCTCTGTATCTTGCTAAAAATATTAGTTAAGCCACAACAAGTTTCAAATCTGAAGTTTGTATACCAGGTATTTAAAAGTAAAATGCAGTGTAAAGAACTACTGCAAGATGTTTAACTGTGAGGCATCACATTATGGCAAAGATGATGATCTGTGGTTTAGAGAAGCCCAAGTGTTTGCCCAGGTACAATTTAGTGACAAGAGATCTGAAATCTCCTTTGTCTTTGCAGTCTTGGTCACTGTACACTTACAGGGCTTGCTGACCACAGCAAAGATCTTTCTGCTCTTTGCTTTGGTTCAGACAGTTTATTTTTTTTTAACTACCAGAAAGATAAGTTAAAAAGGTCATCTTTTTCAGTTGTTCTTGTCAAAACTGTGTAAATTACATATTTTGTTGTACATTCTAAATCATAAACTGCTAGCGCAGCCTGAAAGGATCTGAAAACACTCCTGCTGTGAGCAGCACACTGTAGTGCTGGAATTCATCCAAAGCAGTGCCCCATAAAAGAATGGTAAATATGTCTGTGTGAGAACAGCCTACTTGGCAATGTTCAAAATGCCACTGGGTTAAAACAGAGTAACTGCAGCTTTTCAATAAAGGGAATCTGACAACTCTGCAGATAGCTGATACAGACCTGTAACCTTTCCCTTTTAGCATAGTAAGTGACCGTGGCAAGCGTTTGGTTGAATTCTTCAATGTTATTGCATGAAAAGGAATTTAAAGTAAAAGTCGTCTTTATTCAACTGGCTCTAGTATTTGCTTGGTATTTGATAACTAAAATTACAAAAATTACAGTGGCAGTAGGAGGAGCAAGGGAGTGGAGGCACAGCTGCATACTGTATTCTGTGTAGCTACTCATCATTCATGAACATCTTCTGTACACACAGGTATTTCTGAATGCTATGCTAATTGGAGTCATTATTCCTTTTTATTCAGACTCTCGCTGATGTTGGAGTAATTCCTGGAGGTGATATGACACCAGAGGCAGCCCTAACTAAACTGTCATACACGCTCAGCAAGAGTAAGCTTAGCTGGGAGGAGAAGAGGCAGGTAAATATTTCAGTGTGACCTTGAAAGGCTTTAACTTTCTCATCGACTGTGCTAACTTCTGCTTAGCTGAATGCCTTGAGCTTCTCTCTTGCATTTAAAAGCAACTGGTTCCAAAGCCATAATGTGAACATCACGTGGTTTGGGTTTTTTTCCTTAAGGAAAATGCTGTTAGACAACTGGATGTATGTAGATTGGGAGAGAAAAGAATTCTCTGCATAAGTCAGGTGAAGACCATGACCGAGTGATAAAAATGCCATCTTTAAACAGTAGTAGTCTACATTGGACATTTCTGTACTCAAAAACTATATGTGGAAATTCATATGGGAGACAGAATCCCAACCCTACTGAAGTCAGCAAAGATCTTGTCATTGATCTTAGTGTGGAAAAGATTTCATCCAAGACTCATTCACACAAAGCTAATTCTGAAAATAAATATTGCCTACAGCCTCTTCCTTTACAGCATTACTCATGACAGTGTTAGATTTTGTTTCTCTAAGAGGAAGTACACTCTATAAATATATAAAAAATAGAGGATTATTCCAAGAACCAATTGTAACTGATTTTAAAATCATAACCCCTTTAACAATGTTCTTACTGTTCATTGGTGTTTAACCAAGGCTTTTTTCCTCAAGTTATATAGTTACATATGTTTCTTTTGTACAAGGAGTGTACAGCTCTGAATTAGATAGGGGAGCAGCAGTCTGCAGGAATGCATGTGTTTCTATGCTTGTATGCCATGAAATCATAATCCTGACACTTTGGGAGATGACATCATGATGAGTCATTCTCTAGACTTAAGCACTGCATGCACATGTGTATCTTATGATGTTTTGTTTTTATTAAAACTGAAACAAATTTGATCACTATTTCATGCTCAATATCTTCCAACCAGTAGCAGCTGTTGAGATAAACATATTTGGGTACCTTTGATCAGAAGTGGGGTAGCTGGAAGTACCACTTAGCTGACCTTAGAAACAGTTTCAGGCTCTGAGCTTTTGGCTGTTTGCTAAAGCAAGCCCTGGCTCTGAAAAATGAGAGGAGGAGGAGCTATGTGTTTCTTCAGTGAGGATGGCAGGAACATACTCTGTGCAAGAACATGCTTGACAGGCAACATAACACTGTGTGAAGAGTAGTGGTATTGCATGTGTTTGTGTATATACACTTTAGAAACCCAGGCTCTTCACTGATGCCTCTTTGGTACACTCACTGGCCCTGGAACATATATATACTAGGCTGGTTTTGATTGGTTTTTTTTTTAACGCAGACTTTCATCTTCTTGCACAGAGGATTATTTGACCTGGGACAGGAGAAACTTTCCTAGCTGGCTTCCTGCCTAGGTGTGTGAGTTAAAACTTAATTTCAGATCCAGTTTGCTGAGGTGAGATAGCCGACTTACTTAGGTGAGGACTTGGTGATAGGACATTTTAGGTAACACTGACACAAGGTACTCCTGCATCTTCATGTGCTGCCCTTTGGAACGTGCTACACAGTTTGTGTGGTGGCAGTGGGACCTCCTTTATATGGTGTGAAAAACAAAATAACTTTTGCAATTTCTTTGAGTTAAGCAGGATTGGTTTCCTCATTTGACTCATTGTACAGATCCACAAACAATTGTGTTGGCACAACTAAGGGAGCAGCTTGCTGCATTGCCTGGGCAGGAATGAGTGGTAGAGACCAGGAGAAGAAGAAAGCCTGGAAATATGTTGTCTGTGGCAATATCTTCAGCTAAACATATCACCAAACAATAGTCTCCCAAGAGACGGAAGCTCTCCTGAAGCTGGCGTGGTTATTTTAGGATTCTCTTTCAACACAAAGAAGCAAGGAATGTGCCCCCAGACACATGCAAATGGCTGCAGAGCTGGTAGGACTGACTAAGGCACGTAGGGCTTTGCACTGGGTGCATTTAGCACAGGTGCCAATTGCTAAGGTTACCTGTGCAAAGCAATGATCTCAACCTGTCAAACTCTAAAAGTGCGCCAAAGCAGTTGGTATCCTCGGAGTTGCATGCATAAGGGACTCTTCCAGCAGACGGCTACAGTGTTGTCAGCGCTTGGAGTTTTGTTTTTTTTAATAAAGGGCATGCCTAGACATAAGTAAACCTGGGGCATTCCTCCTTCCAACATCACATCTGTTTCTTGCAAACTTTCACAGTCCTGCTTTTTAAAATTCTAATTGAAATAACTACGTGCTTTATAGCTGCATCAGCAACATTTTGTGAAAGAGTGCCAGTATGTAAAATTGTCAGAATTGAGGAAACCAGTTGCTTTTTCTTAATGACTGGCTTTTCTCTCTGTTCTCGAGGTTTCCCAGAACCTGTCTTTTGGAGTATTTTCATTTCTTTATTGCCATATTCAAGCACTTTCTACGCACAAATTGGCTGACCTTTTTTTGGTTTGGTTTTTTTTTTTTTTTTCCTGGTGATATCGGATGCACCCACCCTGCAAACTGTTACGCACCTGCTTTAATATTGAATGACTAGTACTACTGTAGACCCTCGGCATTCAAAGCTGGCTCTATGGCCAAATTTTAACAAAATCAGGGCTAATGGAGCTGTTTGAAAATCCATTGAAATACATGACCGTCCACAGGCAGCACTGGGCTTTGTTTTGAGGCCTATGTATACAGTCTGTGTAGGAGTACTGAGGTTTGGGAATGCTGGCAAAAGGCAGCATTTCAGAATATTCTGGTCTTCAGCCTCACTCTGCTAATTACTCACTATCTTTGTGTTTTTAAGTAGGCTGCAGCTTATCCCACTAGGGAACTTTTGTCTGCATACTCTAAAAATTGGGGTGTTTTGTTATGTGCTTATTTTGGTTTCTTTGCTTTGGAAGAAAGTTTTATTTGCCTGTCCCTCCACCCCCCCTTTGTCTTTTTAAACTTGCAATCTTCATGAGACAGTAACTATTTCTTTAATCTTTTGTCTGCATTCAATTAGTTTCCATAATTCCTCCAAACAATTTTCTAACTTGATCCTAAGGTTTTTTATTAGACTACTACCATATTTTTCCTCTGCTAACAAAGGATTTGATTGCTTGCTTTTCAGATGCTGAGTGAAAATCTAAGAGGAGAAATGACTGTTGTACCCACAGGAGCCAAGATCTCTCTGAGAGATAGCAAGTTTATTCAAGTGATTGCCAAATCTCTAAGTATCAGCAGCAAGGAGGTATACACTTAAATATTTACAACTGACCTCATGTAAAGCTGTAAACTCAGTTAAATGAACCTAGCTTAAAGATGAACAGCAAAGCTGAAAGAAAAATGGAACATTGGAGTTTTTATATTTTTTTTTTTTTTTTAGTACTGAGTGTCCCAACTAACTAGTTGGGTTAGGGAGAAAGGACACAATGACAAGCATAACATTAAAATCTTTTTAATTAAAAACATATTAACTTTTTTCTCCCCCTCTTTGTAGCCCCATATTAAGTTTATTTTCTTGGCTGGCTGGTTGCAATAACAAGCCTCAGACGGTTGCTCTAATTCAGGGTATCAATGATATGAAAAAGTGCTTTGTATTTTTGTGGTCAAATGGATTGACAGTTTCGAGCAATCTAAATAATAATGGGTAAAACAGCTTAATTGTACATGAAATCATAGTATGCTGGTACTAAGGAAGCACTACACCAGTGTAATGTGTGGTGTTTAATATTAGTCCTTCCCAATTGGAAAATCAGAAAATACAGTATTGGTTGTAAGATGCAAGTACTTGCTTTTCTCTTGGCTAAGTTTCAGGGAAGATGGGATTTTCAGTAGCTAATGAATACTGAATGTATGGTTCTTCTTTAGTAAGCGTGAGAAATGGGAGGATATTTAGGGGGCCTATGGGACTTGTCAGTGGAGGTTTGGAAGTACAGGTTATACAAATATCTCAGGAGTCACATGAATAAAGTTGATCCAGTCTTGAGGAGTCACATGAATAAAGTTGATCCAGTCTTGAGGAGACTGGACTATATGGTCTGTTCCAACTCCTACTAGTGCTGTTTCTCTTACTGTACTGATGTGTAACTATGGCAGTATGGAGATGGTAATTAGTGCATGCACCTTAAATGGTATATATAGATATCAGGTAATTGTGGTGTTGCCAAGGAGGAATATAAATCTTCATGGATGTGAGACCCACAAAATGTAAAATAAACATGAGACTTCTTTCCTTCCAAGAACTAAATGCTACCAGCTTTAAATAACCAAATGACTAATTTGGAAACTTTACATGAAAGAAAGGGCAGTGTTTTTATGACTTGGACATCAATCACATTAGAAGCGAGGCTGATATTAAATGTTTAATTTTGTTTGTTTCTCAGGAGTTAGAAGCCGTAAGAGATGCATTAATTCCACCTTTGGCTTGTGCTGCAGCTAAACTGGGTGACATAGATGCACTAAGAGCCATAGCAGAAATGGTAATGTAAAATTAATAGTTTGTACAAAACATTAATTTTTAAATAGAGCTGTAAATGACGGGAGGAAGCTATGCTGACTGGGAAACAACTACCTAAGTCTTAGAATCAAAGTGCTTTGGCCAATACAATTGGTTTCTAGGCTACTCAGTCTTTGTCTTTCAAAACTGGTATGTTCTTTCCCCTATCTGGTTCTCAGCTGTTTACATTTTCTTTTGAACTGTGAAAGTACAGGTAGATTAAAATGCAAGTTCTTATCTGCTAACTTTGGAACACTTTAAAATGGTTTGTGCTGCTTTCTTTCGTTTAACTTTCTTTATGCATATTCATAGTATCTAGCTTTTGGATGTAAATCTGTAATGATTAAAAAAAAGAACTTGAAAATTACATTTAAGCAAAACACAGTGCAGTGCTAATTCAGGATTTTGGGCTCTCCCTATAGCTCTAGCTTGGGTTATACCTGAAAAAAGAAAAAGGCATTTCCCTGTATCATCTTCTACACCTCTTTTTTTTTTTTTCTTTTTTTTTTTTTTCCCCCTCTTTGCCTTGGTTTACCCTACTCTTGAGACTTTGGTAATGGGCCTCAAGAAAGGATAAATATATATTGAAAAAATAATCTAAGGCAAGTAAAATTAGCAGACTTGCACAAAGCAGCTGTATGGTGTACCGCAATAAAATGCGTATCTGAAGGGGCTCTAATGAGAATACGTGTAGAGGGGGGAACATGCAGAAGGTTAAATAAGTATCTTTACTGGTGCTAAAAAAACACTACAAGATAGACTTTTAAGTTTGACAAGCTTTACATTTTAGTGGCAGAGTTAAAATGGGTTGTATGCATCTACTGCTGTACCAATAACTTAATGTGCAGCCATTATCTTTCTAGCATGTGAAGGATCTGTCCTTTTTGCAGGGTGGAAACTTGAGCTGTGGAGACTATGATGGCCGAACTCCACTTCATATTGCAGCCTCTGAAGGGCACTTACCATTGGTTGAGTATTTGTTGACATCTGGTGCAACTGTTTATGCTAGAGACAGATATGGATCTACCCCACTGACGGATGCGATCAAGTTCAGGTAACAAAATAAACTCTACATACAGGGTTGTATAAATTAATAAACCTTCTATCATTTTGGATTTGAAGTCCATCCCTGTGGTTTGGTCTTGTTTTGTCTCAGCATTCGTGTGTAAATGACAGCAGTTAAAATAACACAAACACATCATTTCAAAGGATATGACTAGCCTAAATCAAAAGATTTTTTAAAATAACATTAAATGAAGGCAAACAACTTGGTATGCATGCAGAATTTTAACATAAGATAACTTATTGCTGCCTTCCTGCCTAGACTTGGTCCATAATATCAGTACTCCACTCTTTGTTATGAGGCTTCCTTATAAAACAGAGCCAAACTGATCACTTCTTTTGACTGTCAGAAGTGAGAATGCAGGACCAAGGGCTGCCTGTTTTCTTTCTGCCCTCCTCTTTGTCATCCAGAGCAGACTGTTTCAATTGGCACAAAATATACCAGTAGGCTGACATGTTTTAATCTTTCCCTTCCACCAGTGCTTTCCTGAGTGTCTTGCCGGATGACTGTTTTTTTAATTTTTCCCTTCCACCCACTCATAATTATATGGGATGGCTGCATGGCTCTGCCTGCTTGTGGATTTCCTCTTCCTGTTGTTCTGGATGTCAGCAGTTCTTGAATGGTAGTTTTGGACGTGCAATTTACTGGTCTTTTCCATGTTGTATAGTCCTAAGGAATGGCCATAGCACCGAGTATAAAAGTTATCAGTTATCAAAATTTAATTTTAAAACGCTTAGTTTATATAGCCTTGGGGATTCATAGAGCCATTGGTCTTCTAACGTGTTAGAAGCTGCTTGCCCTAATCTCTTCTTGTTTCTTTGATCCACTTTCAGCTCCTTATCTCATATTCAGTCTGTATGATGGCAGGAGAGAAGCTTTTTTCTGTAAAGGAGCTTGGAGTGATAATATTTTCATGGTCTTCATGGATGTCTGTCCCCAAATATTCCTACAGCTTTCTAATGTTGACAAGTTCACCTGGTCTGTCAGGCTGGAGTTACCTCTGTGGGAGGTCTGACAGTCCTGGTTTTGCATTTGCTGCAGGAATATCTTGAAGGCTTTTTCGGTGTCAAAGACCAGATGTAGAAAACTTAGCAAGCTCTATTAACTTGAGACTTAAGGTCCTGTGTGGCCACACTGTGCTATTGCCATATCTACTGCATGGTCCTCTATGGCTTTGTAGTTGTTGCTTTATCTCATGAATATGTAAGCCCTTCAGTGGCAAACCCTTAAAGTCTTAAAGCAAAAACAAGCCCAACAGCAAATCAAACAAATAACCTCGCGGTTGAATAGAGGTGGCTCTGCTCCAATGTGAGAAAATGCTAAAGCATTAGATACCATTAGATGTTCCTGCAAATCAGGCACCTACTTTTTTTACCGCACCCATCTACTGCCTGAGGAATTTCACATGAGCTTGTTGTTTGGATTCCTTAGCATTGCCACTCCTATATTAGACTCCTACTATGACTCTTAAGCTCTTTAAAACTGCACACCCATTTTGATATAGGGAATTGTAAAAGGAAACTGCACCATAACCATTTTCAGTTTCTCTTTGTGTTTCTACTGTTTGAATGAGAGGAAGAGTTGACTTAGAACTAATCTCATAAATGTGTATTTATGATCTCCTGTGTACTCACACTGCATTTCACGCTGATAAGCATATAAAGGAGAATGGTAAAGACCAGACAGCTGTATATGTGTGTCATTAGATACCCACTAAAAAGATTTCTGCTACAGAAATATTTAAATTCTATTTATTAAACACTTGCATGCTGAAAGTGAACAGATTATCCTGATGCAGTGTACAAAGTTGCAGAGAGGGAAGGGGGAAAACTGATGTTAATGAGCAGTCAATGCTTTAAACTGTTTAATATTGTAACTTCCTCAATTTTACTGAATATTGCATCAGCTTAATCCCATTTTCTGAGAATTAGTATTTGTTTAATTGCCATTTAACTGCAGTACAGTATCCACTCATCTTAAAAATAGCTTTCTTCCAGTCTTTCTGTCACATTTCTCAGTGGCTTGCCTTTTAACCTAGCATGCAAACCTATATAATGATGACAGATTTCTCTTTTCCATTTAATAATTTGTAAAGATGATCAGGAGTAATGTCTCTTCTTAAAAGCTTTTTAACATAGCACTGTCAGCTGGTAGACCAGCAACTTGATCTATATCAATGATAGTCTTTTAAATTTTTTTATTTTAAGTGACACTTTGTTTCTTTAGATGGTAAAATGTGGAGTCCCTTTCTAAATAAGAAATAAACTACTGTATTTCCGCTTTTTCATTTGTAGCTCTGCAATTTGTGTGTAGTCTCATTCACTTTATGCATGAAGCTGAACAGACCACTGTTAATTTGGGCCAGTTGCTTGATCAAAATTAGTAGCATTCCTTTAATTTCTTAGAGTACCCTCAAGGGATAATTAATTTTCAAAACAATAGAATAATATTTTTTAATGACAGAAACTCTCTAAGCAGGAAAATGTCTTGAATAAAAATTGTGTATATTTTATGTAGTAAAAGCACTTCCATTTACTTGTAGAGCACTGGTAAAAGGTTGAAAATGGGGAGTTGCTCATACGGTGCTGTGAGAACATCAGATTAGAGGTAGTAAAATTACCTCCCACGTAAATAAGAATTTAAATACTTGATATTTTGCAGGGTTACATTTACATTACTTCAGGAAATCTAAAGCAGAGTGAAAATCTAACTACCACTGACTTCAGAAGTACACTGAAGCCCATCCTTACAGTATTTGAGCATAAAATTCCCACTGATACCATGCAGAAAACCAAACAAGTGAAACTAAGCTGATTCTGCCATAACCATTCCAGTTGCTAGGGGAGCAAGCATTAAAAAGAATGAAGCTAGTCAAGTTTGGATATACATTACACCTGCATTTCTTTAAAGAGAGTTGGTGGAAGGTGTGCACCCTAAGGCCCCAATCCTGCAAACTCTTACATGCGTGTTAATTTCACATGTGTGATTCATCCCTTTTGAAGTTGATTCACTTTTAATAAGTGTCTGCCAAGTCAAGGCCTAAGATGATACGTACTGTATGGCACCTTGATTGCTGTGAATCCAGAACTCTCGTGAACTGGTAAAAGTCTTTATCTGGAACTCAAACTTTGCTCATAGCAGTCAATGTTGAAGACCACACTGAATCATTTCTTTTGCTATAAATCATTTAAAGTATTAGTATACATTGGGGTTTTTTCTCCAGCCTTATCAATTATGGAATCTAGCAGGGAGGAGACACTAGGAATACTTTTTGTCTATTTGTTTCTTCTTTCAGAGAGCAGATGAATGACAGTGGTAATATCAAAAGGCTAACTTAAGTAACATATGCAAAATAACATTGTTTGTATAGCCTATATCTGACCAAGAGCTACAGTTTGCTAATGGAGTGCATTAGGAAAAGGGGGAGTCATGAACAGTTCACAGGTGACAATAGCTCCTCATGGTTTTGCTTATCAGATGGAGCTAGACTGGACAAGCAGCTGTGCATCCCAGACTAACATGGTGATGTTGGCATTCCCTCTGTATCTTGAACTTTCATTGTCCAGCAGTTGCTCTGTTCTTTGGTTTTGTGCTGTCACCTTAGAACGGGAATTGCATTTAAACCGTTCCCAAGAAGTTCATGGCTCATGACATCAGCTGAACTTCAGATCAGCTAAACTGTGACCCTTGTGAGGCTTTTGTAAAGCTGCAGGAGACTGGCACTTAAAGAAACAACTTCTAAAGACAAATACCTCTCATGTGCCTAAGACATAACAGTATCAGAAAATTCACTGCCAGCCTCTTGAAATATGAATAATGCTCTTGTGGTAGGTACAAGACAGCAGAAGTGGTACACTGGATAGGGCTTAAGTTTCTGCAGAATGTAGATACTGTTTGGGTGCAAGTAGGAACAAGCTGTAGTGCAACTTAACCTCCCGCATAGTTTTTATGTTGAGTGATGGGAATGTGAGAAGGTAGTCAGTTTGCTTTCTTGGATGAATCTGCTCTTCATAGTCACAGTACTAAATTTAACACTTTTAAGTTGCATGTCACTAATTGTCCCTATTCTTCCTCTCCCTTACCCTTTCCTTAACAAGCAGTGGTATACAACACTCCCTCTTCTTCCCACCATACTGAGAAACATGATTTTGAATGATTCCCAGTCATCAGGACACTGTACTTCTATTTAGAACTGTTTTATTGTAAGCATTTATTGTAAACACTGTTCGTTTCAATGCTTAAAGTTTTATTTTATTTCAAACCACTTTTTTTTCCTCATTTAAATTTGCTGTATTAAACACATGGGTAAATGCCCCCAAATCTGTCTCTATCAAAGATTTATAGAGTCCCACTCAGAGTAGTAATGGCTGTGCGGCACAGGTGGGACACAAAGTCCTTTCTGGAGGGAATCTTGCTACCAGTGAGGAGTAAATAGTTACAATAGGGGAAAAGAAAAGCCTTGCTCTTCCCTGGAATCCAGAGATATGGACTTCATAGGGGGGAGCACATTGAGGGAAGATACCACACAACATTACATGCTTTACTGCCTTTTATCTTTTAGTGCTGTCCCATAGCATAGCTTTTAGTTTGAAAAGCGCTAGTTTCATGCTGTGATTTCGACTATAAGATGGGAAATGAGGAATACTCCAGGGCAGTCGTTGGACAGTAAGCACACGGTCCCTATGTTCAGTTCTGTACCCAATGTGAGCTTGAGTGAACAAACATGTTCTACTTTAATCTATTTTAGGTCAAATTTCTTTTCAGCTAATTACTGTTCTAATTAAGACTGAACTAAAAATTTCATACATGTAGAATTCATTTTTCACCACAGATTGAAAAATAGGAAGCCATGCCATTATTTGCTGGCTCAAGGAGATGCTTGTGGATGACTAGCCATGCTGTAAGGGACCCACCTGAGAAAATATTTTAGATAACTGAAAAAACTTGTGTCATGTGCTGTTCCAGCAATGCTTTGCCATGAAACAGAGAAAGATTTTTTTTTTTGAGGCTGTCAATTGAAACAAAGTACAATTTAAAAGAAATCTGTCTGGTAGGTTAAATAACCTATGTTTGGAAAAGCAAAATGATTCCTATAGCATCTCTACAGTTCTTTATTTAGATTATAAATTAAGATATTACATGAAACATAAGCTTATATAGGCTTAATATAGATAACTGCAAAGTAACTTCTCATTCAAGATGGAGTTTCCTAAAAAGAGGCAGAGGGATTAGATAAGCAGTTTAGTCCAGTTCTAAAATGGAAAGGCCCATGGCTACCTCCAAGAAAATGCAAGTGATTAAGCAGAAAGTGTATGTGATCTTATTTTTTTATTTTTAATTACTACAGATGAGGTTTTAGGTACTGGGTTGGGAAAGCCCATATGTTTCCTATTACAATGATATGCCTAACTCTTTATTTTGAAGTGTTATGGTATAGCAACTTACTTTAAAGAGGAACTATGCAACTATTCCTGATCTACTGGTGTCATCATGCTCTTTCTGGAGAAAAAAACCTGTGTTTGGATTTGTAAACTAGATCATTTGTTTAGCAGAGGAGCACACTGTCACCTCCTTTTTGAACCTAGTTCTAAGCCTTTCACTTGGTCACTTGTGAAAAACATATTTTGCACATTTTTCATCTGTCATGTTATTTTCTACCCGCAACAGTACCTTTAGGGACTGGCCTTTTCCATAGACTTTCTCAAGCTTCTGACTAAGGTATAGGAGTTGGCTGGTAGTGCTTAAGTATCTATGTGTTCTTTTATCTCAAAGGAAAGGACAAGGAAGACCTCCTAAAGACTCCAGGTGGAAATAAATAATAAAGGTATTGGGAGGAAGCGGTTAGGAAAAGATGTGCTTTTGTGGGACATTCATAAGAATACTTACCATAATTTTGAAGCCCTGAAAAGCTGATTAGCTTCTACATTAACCTAAAGATTCATAGCTTATCTCCAAGACATAAGTTTTATTTAAGACTGATATATATGGGCATTATATTCTGTAAAATACAGGAATGATGCTATGTAATAAATGTCCTCACTGTTTGTGTGTATTTCAATCACTGATATTTCAAGCGTTAAATTAAGCTAGCACTAAGGTAAAGAAAATAAAAATTCTTTTAAGAGAAAGGGATGCATCCCTTTCATTTTCAGAGCTGAACTTACCACTTCCATGAGCTTAGCGTGTGAATGATTTTTTGATAGGGAGGGCAGATCTGTTTACTACATCTGTCACCTTGGAGAAGATTCATTGGTTCTGTGACGGTGGCAAATATCGTATAAGAACTTTCACTGACTGTGTATATGAGTAATGCTGGATTTAGGGGAAGAAAAACCTACTGGTCAAGACACTTTCTCTGTTTTTTCTATTCCTTTCATAAAGGCACGTACAAGTGATTAATTTGTTACGAGAAACGGGAGCACACCTTTCAGGCCATGACTTGGAGAACATTGGAACAATACTCTGCAGGTAAATGTGATAAGGTGAGGTGGCTCTAAAATCGGGATGGAGGGGGATGGTTTTTCAGAAGAGACTTGTAGAATTTAGAACAGTGCATAGACGACTTCCAAGAAACAGTTGGGTCCCTGGCACATGACGTGGCTACTTCTGTGCTAGACTAATAATGAGGAAAACAGTGTAGAGATGAAATTAAGAATCAATTCTGTGTTGGAGCACCAAGAGAGCTCCAAAGTAGGGAGTATTGTGGGGATAAGCGAACTAGAAGCAAATATAGCTTATTTTTTCCAAGCACTTTCACTGAGGAAGGGTGGGGAGGAAGCTGTGAAAGGTATCATTTAATAGCATCTCTATTTGAGAATAAAGCTGCACATATTTTTACTTCTTAAAATCCACTTTTCACTTCTATGGGAATGGCTTCTACTCTAACTAGCATATAACATCATTCTTAAAAATAACTAAATGAAATAGATAGGTTTAACCCCAAAACTTTTGAATAATTGCTCACCATCTCTATATTTAATTTTAAGAGCATGTAATACTCTGCTAAAGCTGTTTTTTCATATAGTTGCTTTTAATATATAAGGTGGTTTAATTATATGGATATATATTATGAAAAGAAATAGATGCTTGATTTTATTTTTTCCAATACTGGTCCTGAATTACAAATTACTCTGAAAATTGTGATAAGGTTTCATGTATTTCCTAAAATTACTTACTGTTTTTACTTCATTTCTTCTTCTCTTCTCAAAAACAAACAAACAAAAACCCCCAAGTACCAGCCTTTATATCAGGACTTGGCAGAAAACCATGAGACTTATAGGGACCAACCAGTGCTGTATATTGTCTACAAAACAAGGTCAAGGTAAAGCTTATGTGTGTTCTGTATAGAGACTGGACTCTGTCCTTTGAGTAGTTCCGGAATCAAGAAATACTAGCTGGAGTGTTTCCATTGTCATAACACAGTCAGAGGAGACTGGGTAGTAAGTCTTTTACCATGACGTTTCCCAGGGCACTGCAAGTGATAGAACAGAACTAAACCCTTGGTTTGCGTAGTTTCCATCTGCCAAGAAGGCAAGGGGAGTGGCTTAGGGAATGACATTCCTCTGCAAATTAATTGGCCCCTTATTTAGCCCTGGTGCCACATGCAGAACCAGTCTGGCTACCTGACCTGGGAGTAGTATGTCAAAAAAAAAAGAAAAAAGAAAAAAAAAAAAGAGAACAAGGGTCCTTTAAACAAAACGTGGTTCTAATGCAGTTTGTTACAGCATTTTAAGGAATATCGTACACGCTGCATCTGTATTACATGATCTCCTGATGTTCAAAGCGGATATTTTGATAATAAACATTTAAGATATTGTGAACTTGCATTGATGGTAATAAGTTTAGTATAAAAACAATGTAGATCTTCCAAACAGAGGGCAGGAACGCATGCGCGTGCAGAGGCTGACCGAGGACTCGGCGCAGAGTGGCGTACTTGGGGTGAGAGGGGAAGAGGTTCTCCCACCTCGGTGCGGGTCAGGAGCCAGGGCTGTGGTTCTCTCCCGGCCGGCAGCTGGAGCAGCAGCCGCGGCCAGAGGCATGCCCACTGACAGATGTCCTGCGTGCCCCATGCCAGGAGCACAGCCAGCCTGAGGCAGCGGTCAGGCTTCGAGACAGCGCTGAAGTGTCTGTGAGTGGTGGCTCTTCCTTACGCTGCTCCTGCAGAGCTGAAGGGTTTTCTTTCCTCTAGCCGTTTTAGAGGGCCTGGCATA
Organism: Buteo buteo; assembly: GCF_964188355.1. Taxonomy (NCBI): domain Eukaryota; kingdom Metazoa; phylum Chordata; class Aves; order Accipitriformes; family Accipitridae; genus Buteo; species Buteo buteo. Next base: position 11,549,965 of record NC_134176.1, on the reverse strand, counting down.
GTCTTTCGCACCAAAGCGGACTTTTTTCCACAGAGCGTTATTCAGGTGCCTACAAGTTATTAAATCAGAGGTACTGGTGTTTGTCCTCCTGCCAAAATGTCTCAGATACTTCTTCAGGAGTATCCTCAGATGACCTGACCGATACACTCGTTTTTCCAGCATGCTCGGGCTCACTTCTCAGTCCTACCTCTTACCTCCTCCTTTTAAGCCGCCTTTTTGCAGGCACTGGCACCTTCGCAGTAGTCGACGTGTTCACGTGGTCAAGCTGCTTGTAGAACAAGCTGTTGATAACATCTTCCCTCTGCCTAATTCGAACTGTTTTCCTACATATCTTCTATCTTGTAATGTGCCTTAAACTGCAATTTGTACCATTTTGAATTTGTCACCAAGGCTATATGTCAACTTCTTGGGGTTTAGAAGGACAAAGCTGCTTGCTTTCTGATAAGCTCTGGGTTCCTGCCCATAGCTAACTTAACTTTTTTCTTCCATAGAGTTCTTTCTGAATTAGAAGCTGTAATCATGTTTCCCCCCTTGCTCCTTACCTATCCTCAAACAAACTGGCTTTCATAGAACACAAAAATCACTGTTCATGGTCTTTTAATACAGTCTCCTCAGCTTCCTTGTGTTTAGACTCATGATTTTTAGAATAGAATAGAATAGTTCAGTTGGAAGATTTTGGAGATAAAATAAAAATAAATGTGCTCCTTTGGCATTGGTGATGTTTGAGAGGGAAAGGAGTACCAACCAGAACTGAGAGCTGGACGGTATCAGTGGGAACTCTTGTGTAGGAAGTGGAGATGCACATAGGTGCAGACAAGATGATCTAGTTATTAAATCTTTCATGGTTTCATTTGCTGTTTCTTTTTCTCAGTGAGAGGGGTTAGTCTGATTTTTAGAATCTCTTTATTGATGTTTTGTATCTGGTTCATGTCTTTGTTTTGAAATGAGAAAGAGATCTCAATGTTAGTAATCTGTTAAAAATGCCAGAATCTCATCTCATATTGCAGTAGTATTGTCATCTGTCTGCAAAACCAAACCATGATGAGATAAATTGGGACACTCAGACTTATTCTGAAGGCTTGTCAAGTTCTGGAGTTGGTAAACAGTTGCTTTGTGTTTGTTTTTTAAAGGAAAAAAGCCTGTATAGAGATACTCTGTTCAAGTCTGTACTTAAAATTAAATAGGGGCATAAAGTCAAACCAGCTTTCTCTTTCATATTCTTAAATTTCATAAAATGATATAATATAAAAGGTTGCAGCCTTTCAAAATTGGCAACTTTCAGAATAAGATGCCTCTTCAATTTAACATAAACTTGGGGGATAAGGCTGGGGGAGGAAAGATAAATATGCCTCTGCAGGAATTAGGACCAAGCTTCTAATGCCTGCTATCTTTCAAAGTCTGTTTTTCTCAACTGAGAGAGATGTGGAGATACTAGCTAAGAGCAGCACTCCCAAATGTGTTCAGGATAGAACAAACCGTGCCTTAAGCTGGACTTTTAACTTGCTTTTTGAGGATCTGAATTTAAAAAAAAAGGGAAGAAAAAAAATATTTTTCTCTTCTGTCACGGTGATGATACACCTAAGGGAAAAAAAAAAAAGGAACTTTTTCCTGAACACTTTATGTAGACACTGAAAAAGGAGAATTGCTGAAAAAACAGAGCTTCATGTCCCTGGGAAAGATGAAATCCTAGTACCTGAGGAAGCAGGAGGGAACCCCAAGGTGTCATTTCACTGTACTCACTACTTCCCAGATCCAGAACTGCATTTGCCCTTTTCCTTTGTCATGGTTGTAGCACTGTACCAGCTACTAGGAAGACAGTTAACTCTATCCCAGCTAAAACTAGGACATCTTTCTAAACCCTCTGAGACCTGAGCAGCTTCGCTTCTGGTACCTTGACAGTAACAGAGCACCCCTTAAACAGCAGCTCCTGTTAACTGAGTTAGCTTGATGCTAGTGTGATGGGAGGCACAAAATCAGAGACCATAATTGTATTATCGCTATTCTTGGTATCTTAGCTCTGTCATCATCGTGGCTACATTAGCCGTGCTGAAACTGTGAAATGGGTACTAATCATTTTTTCTATATGTAAGAGTATTGATAGGCAGCATACCTGGGATTATCTGCTATAAAAGGTATCAGTAAGAGTTTAGTAAAATGTGTTAAGTAGTTCTTTGTCAACAAAGCAGGTTTTGAACATCCCGATAAAAGTATATTGAAGTTCTTTTTATTCCATTTCATGATACAGAAATAATGGGCTTGCTGCTTAGACGATGCACTTGTAGCTGGAGTTGCTGGCATAAATACCTTTGAAAAAAATACAGAGCAAAGGTCCCTATAGTGTATGTTGAGAAGTCCTGTGTATATATTTGACTATATGGAGTGTGCTTACATTGCGTAAAGGAAATACGGATGTGTATGGCTTGGCTACAGTGATCTGGAATTGAAGAAAATGTATTGTGGTGTTCTTGATTATAATCAATTTAGTGAATAGTAGGTATCTTCTATTTAGAGTGGTATCTACATTTTCTTGCAAGCTACATCACTTTTTGTTCTCGGGGTCATAGTCTCTGTAGAATACATTTCTCACTTGATCAGTAAATGGCTGCTGCAAAATTGAAGATACTTCTGTGTATTTGGATTGCTCTAATGTCACCGAAGGAGACCACTTCACAGATTTGACCTCTGGCAATGTGGGTTAAATTGCTCTTTCTGAACAGGTGCTATTAGGCAGTTACTTTTCAAGTAAGTGCAGTAGTCCTTGTTTGTTGCTTACAGTGATGCTAGCTGAATTTCCCTGGGTATGTAGGTTGGTAATATTTCTAAATTTGCTGGTCTTTGCCCAAAATGGTTTCTGCTTTGCACGCAGCTGAACAGTGTTTGGAAAATACAGTGTTCTCCTGTCCAGTGTTGGAGATGCTTCTAACTCTCACTTGCTAGGCAGGCTGTTTGTTTGTTTGTCCCTTAATTCTGGGACCTTCCAGTGCCAACAGCAAGAGACTTGTCTTTGTAAATAAAGATAATTCTTGTGTTCCAGAAGTGGCTGCTAAGCAATTTCTTCTCTGCTTTACTAATGCTTACACTTTTTCTTTATTACTGTTTACTTTTTCCTGCAGTTTTGTTAAGGACTTCCCACTGAGCTTCCTGTTATACTTCCTTTGCCTTCCTCTGATTCCTTATTGCTTCTGAGGGGCCTCTTTTTGTGATGGCATTTTTCATTAATGATTTATTGATCCTTTTCTTCATGATGTCACACTGAAGCACTGTTAAACCTCATAGCACCCCACTGCCATTTCCCTGTCCCGCAAAGGCCCCAGCCGTAGGTCTTCTGCCCTGTCTCAGGGTTGGTGGGGTTGCATGGAGGAACACAGAGACAGTTTCTTTTCCTTTTCCTGCCTAGTCCTTGGGACTGCTGCAAGCAAAAGCCTCTCTGACTTTCTCCTCAGACTGCTGCAATTAGAGGCTTCCACTCCCCTGAAAAAATTTTTTTCAGGTACTTAAGAGATTTAATCAACAACAGAAGTGATTTCAGCCTACCAGAGAAGTGAATGTTGCAGTCCTGCTTTCATGTTTTTTTCCATAAACTTACCTGACTGTCTGCCCCTTGCACCTTCCAGCCTTCTCCACTCTCCACCAGGTCTGCCTGCCTTGGTTTTCATACCCGAGCCCGTCACCGTCCTCCATCCCTGCTGCCAGCAGCATGCCTTTCCCCCACAGTGAGCACTGTTTAAGGCAGCAAACTCTGAACTTAATAAGTTTGGGGAGGGTTCCCCCTCTCTTATAATGAGATTCAACCTCACTTGATGATTATCGGTGTGGTTCTGCTGAAACAATCTGTGAGCGCACGGCAAGCTCGGGTCTGAAGCCTGACAGATGTTGGTATCTTGAGAAAACTGAAGGTAGTTGTTCAGCCGGTTCACAGGCTTGGTACAGACGATCATGCTTTTGCATATGTACAGGCTGCTAGCCCTTCTTTTACCAAAATAAAAGTGAAAAATGAACATTAAGTATTATGGACGAGACTATCAGCAGATGTGCAAAGAAACAGTCTGGTGTACGTTCCTCTGAAAACTTTAACTTGCTTATTTGTATATGATTCATTTTGATCTTGCTATTGCTTGTTATACATGGCAGATAGAGGTCATCTTTAAAAAGCTTTTTTTTTTTTTTGCTTGCTGCCCTTTTATATCTTACACATTATCTTGTAAAACTCAAAAAAATGTAGCTGTTACTGTCCAAATGATATCATGTAAATATGCTGTCATAACTTCTGATAGCAAACATAGTTATGCAAACTTGTGAAGGGGGTTTCCTAATGGTTTTAAATAGGGCACGCTGATTGCTAGAACATCTGCTTGTGCTCTCACTTACTCAGCTGCATCTTGATTTAGCTATTGCCCTCCCCCCAACTCATTTCATGAGATAAATATTATGTTGTGAAATATGAAACTGCATGACTTTTTTTCCCCTTTGGTCACAGTCACACCCACTATGTGAAACTAACCTGTTGTAAGTACTTATAGCACAGCCCTATTAATTTAAGGAACTGATTCATCAAGCTGTGTTGCTTGCTCAGCTATTCAAAGTTGTTGTAATAGTGTTCCTTTACTTACCTCTCTAACCTGGCAGCCATGTTGAGCCTGTTCTGGTTCAGCATTTGGCTGCTGAGCTAATTGACAGGACCGAGGAGCACACTGAAATGGACTGAAAGATTTAGAACCAATATTAATTATTTTTTTTTCCAGCCTTACAGCTAAAGGTGACATGGATGGGCTGTATGCCTGGTACCTAGCTGGTGCAGACCTGAAGCAAACTGGTTATGATGGCAGGAATCCCCTAGAAGTAGTAAGTGTGTATACGGCTGTACTCTGTATGGTATACTAGCTGTGTGAGTAATAACACACGCTGTCGGATAATATTAGTTTGGGAAAAGTAAATGCTGCTTTGGGGACTATAAACCAGATTAGAGTTTGTTACAAACTCAAGTCTGGTGCTGTTCTGAAGTAATAAATTGTTGGAGCCAGAATTTTCTCATCTATGTCAGAGGAATTAAAATTTAAATTGGATTTTAATTATTTTGTGGTAACATACTCTTACTTCCCACAAGTAAGTATTTGCATGTCCTGGTGCACAGGATGGCAGGATTTATTCATGTTTCTACTTACAGGCGGAGGCTACAGGGCTTAAGGACGTTCTTGACTTCTTTAGACAAAAGCAGTAAAGAAGGTAAAATCTCATTTTCAAGTGCTAGATTTCTGAAATGTATGGATCACCATACACATGTATGAAGTGAGATTTTGTATTTAAGCCCTAGTTCATCCTGGGGCATCTGGGTTCAGCTGCTGTCCCTGCCTTAGTTTCTGATAAGACTGAGCACTTTAATCCTTCTTCGTAGAGCAGGGCTGATGTTTATTCCTCTTTCTGCCTGACCCTGGAAGTGCTTTTTTATGGTGCGTTCCACAGTGTGGTTCTGAACTTGGTTGGGAATGTAAAAGCTACTAAAAACCACTGAGGGCAACAATGTCTTGTTCCGTTGGCCTGTTGCAATAAATTGCTCCTCTCTCTTGCTTGCATTAGAGAGGAAATGCCTTTTATCGGGCACTTTGCCAGGCCTGGTTTTCAGGGTGCTGTGCCCACAGCACCGGAGCGTACCCTTCTCCAGTAGAGCTGTGAGGCAATCGCAGCCATTCGGCCGCATAGCCTCCCACTCGGGAGGTGCTGCTGCCGTACCTACAGCGTTTCCACCTGTGCTCTCCCTCTAGCTTTTAATGGAACACCTTACACCAGCCCATCTTCTAGTGAAGCATAGTCAACCACCACAGCAAACGTGGGGCATATTCTTAACAGACAGGAGTTAGTTTTACTACACACAAAGGCTGCAGAAGGCTCCTTTTCTGCAGAGAGCTCTGCCAAGGGCTTCGTCTCCCTCCGGGCACGGCACAGGGCAGTGCCGTGGCCTCCCTCTTACTCGGACCTTAGATGTAGCTGCCTGGTTCTCTCTGACACGGACTCCCAGCATGAATCTCTTCTGTGCTGCTAACGTACAAGGTGTGTTTCCCTAGCTGTGTGCATGTGAGGCGGGTGTGAGCCTCGTGTTCAAAGCATCAGATCTGACAAGTCTCTCTACAAGAAACTTGTTTGGGCGTTTGACCTTCTCCGGTGCTGTGCTGTAACTGGAGACATTTAAAACACTTCCCATTAATTTCTCAGAACTCCTTTCTGATGCAATACATTGTTGATTTAGGTATCTCTTCTCCAATATATTGGCAAGTCTAATCCCAATTTAAATATTGGGAGGAGATGATCTCCTTTAATAAAATTAACACAAAATTTAGTTAAAGGTTTTGCTGCATCCACGGCTACCTTGTCTCTTGTGTGTCCCATTTGATCAATGAGAGTGAATTCATGTGTATGTAAGTGGGGAACTGCAAGTGGAACAATAGCATTTTTTCATCACTGTGTACTGGTCTAAATGAACATAGGACAGAATCAGGCATTTTTTGCTTTCCTGTACAAGTTTGGGGGTTTTCTTTGGTTTTAGCTGATACAGAAGGATTAGATAAAGTCACAGCCTTTAGCATTTAAATGGGAGTTTTCCAGTGTCCAAGATGAAGATGCTAAAAATACCTTCATAATATGGGTTATGTTGCAAAGGGATTTCCATTTTCAGTGAAATATGTCTGCAAAAGTCACTTTTCTTTTGTAAGTGGGGAGTGAATGTGTTAAATCTTCAACTCCTACATGGATCATCTCTTAATTCCTTTGGACTGAGCCACCAGTAGTGTAGGCAGTTTGAAGGAAGTCTTCAGTACTGCATAAGAACTTGCTTGACAGGCTACAAGGCAACAAGATTTTGGATACTGCCTAGTTCTAAACATCCATTTTCTCTTTCTCCAGAGGCTGTAGAAGATGGTCACTCCTCTTCAGAAATACCAGCTTTGAACATTAATGGTGTTAAGCCGTTATGGAAGAAAAAGAGGAAAGGAACAATGGTAGCTGCACTTGGAGCATACAGGAAAGCTAGAGCTTAGAAATATTCTTTATTTTGGATCACATTAAATTCTTACTGATTTTCTGAAAATTATTTGCTGGTTTATCTTCTAATCACTTTTTTGAAAAGATTTTTTTTTTAAATAAGTGAGGTTGGAATGTATTGACTTTACTGTACAAGTTCTGTTTTTAAAGAGGCCTTTTGAATCTTCTTACGTTAAATCAATGAGGACAGTATTGCAGGCATAGCAAACGGAAATGCTGTGGTGAATTCATACCAAGAAAAAACAGTGGATTGTGCATTTCTGGGTTTCAACTAATAAAATCTCTGAGGAACAATGTTGGTTTCACTTTGTCTGTTTTTTGCAATGGCTTTTATCACTTCAGTTGCAATTACAGCAATTGTGAGTGTCAGTGCAAACAATTGAATCAGTCATGGGCATCTGCCTGCAGTTGTGTACTAATCTTCACCAATGTGTCACTATAAAACCTCACTTAAAATGAGTAGGAGGCAGATGCCATAAAGCATGTTTGTGGGACTGTCTAAGTGAATTGATTGTTTTGTTTCTAATAGCATCTTTCCCACATCCTGACCGGAATATAATCAAGATTGCTACATGCTGGACACATAATTCTTTGGACTGTAAATGTGATCTCAGTATTAACAGACCCCAAGTTTAAAGTCCCAACACTTTCAGACTAAAGAAAAGAGCAGTATGTATCTTTACAGCTGTGTTTGCCCTAGAATATGTAAACGTAGAGAATACTTCAGGCAAATGCATGTACTGGAGACAGCAACTTTTAATTTCACCTACAGCTTCTGCAATAATCTATGTGGATTTTCTATCTGCTTCATCTGAAGGGAATCTTTGAAGTGCAGATAGTTTGTTGGGGTTTTTTTTTCTTTTTTCTCTTTATACTCTTCAACCTTCCCACAGCTATCCTTATCATGGAGAAAAGCTGCATGGACTACTTGCTGAGCCTGCTAGTATTAAAGATTCCCAAGGTATGTTGCGTATCAGATCCCCCGTAAAACAAGGTAACTGCATGTAGTCTGAGGAAATGCTGTATACACTCCAGTTAAAAAGCAAAACAAAAACATAAAAATGCCCGGGTTTTGGTTGTTTGTTTTTTTTTTAATGTGAAGAGTAGTGCACCTCTTCACTATGGTCACAAAAATTACAACTATGCTATCTCATTGTTAAATAATTAATGCTTCAGATTGAAAAAAATTAATACGGAATTAAGTAAATGAGATGTAACATCAAAAATCAGGCTTCAAATTCATCACCTTTTTGATGTCTTATCTGTAAATACATAAAGGTGATGTATGTAACAAAGTAATGTTTGTGAAAATTTTTATGATCAGGAGAAAAACCATGCACAGACTCTTCTTCCTATGGTATTTAGACCTACTATCTTAACTCGTGCCTAGTCAGTAGTCTAAAAGTTTATGCACTGAACTAGAAAATCCCTTGATAAGCTTCTCTGCAAGTGACTTTCTTAGGCTTGGAATGTTTCCTTTTTTTTTTTTTTTTTTTAAATGATTCTCAGATGCAATGATTTGTCCATAGCAGCATCCATTCTTTATTTCTGTACCAGGATGACTGCAACATATACAGAAGCATCAATATTTTCCTTAAACTTTTCAATAAAGGCTCACCTGATCTACAGAAAACTTTCTAAACAATAACATTCTTGTATGTCTAAACTACAACATTCATCTAAAGTACAAAACATACTTCCTTGTTCAAAAGAAAAAAGAATGGTGTTCTGGTGTGAATTACTGAAATAATAGGTCTCAACAGTAAAACGGAAGGAGAAGGAAGAAAACAGACAACCATTTTCTTCCTGCATATGAGCCAGACAGACATGGAGGACAACATTTAGAAATGTGATCCCGTAAGAAGACTTCTAGTTAGAAGCTCATAAAACTAAAATGAAATGGTTTGGGTCATGTTTACGGTGAGAAAAAAGCAGTGTTAACTTCTTTCTGACAAACCTTTACGGAAATATATATCCTATTAATATGTTATCTTGCATAAGATGGTGTTCCTGCAACTTTCTAGAAAATTTGCAATTTGCCTTATAAATAGACATGTTTTAATGTCTATAACATTATATAAATATAAATAGACAACATTTTAATGGCAAACACATGAATGCAAGTTTAACATTTATCTGAGAGAGAACTGGATCTCTTTTATACATGTCAGAATTTCATTCAAGAACTGTTAACAGTCTACAACTGTTAAGAGAAGCCATGTATAGGGTGCTGTGATTTAAAAAGTGGCAAGAATCACCCAGTCAAGGCCAGAAACTTCAGCTCTTGATTTGGTGTTGGGGACGAACTTCAATAATGCTTTTGAGATCCTGTGTTTGTTTTGTTCGTCTATTACACCCCTTGCTCCGTGCAGTGGATTTAATAATCATAATTATACTCTCCATGATAACTCCCAGTCTTATGATGAATCTATTTGTGTGTAGTAACCCTTAAGCTTTACATAGTTACTGGACAAAGCAAAATCTTGCTATTAGTAAGGAATGAAAATGGTACCTATTTGTTTCAGTTGCTGTAGGCAGCTGAGTGTCTTTCCTTAGTTAAAGTATGCTAGGCATTCCAGGGGCAGCTTAATTTTTTTAAACATCCTAATTTTTCTCCTTCAGATCATTCCTGAAAAGGTCAAATATACTCTTCTTTTTATCCAGCAATCTTCTGCTTGGTAAAGGTTTGCAGATTAAGCAGCCGTACAGGGCCATTACTAATGCAAACACGCTCATTCTATTGCTGGGACTAGCTGTGGGTCCATGTCGTAACTGTAACAGCTTTAACTCCAGTTGCCCATGATGTCCGTGTACCCTTCCATATCTAGATCCAATTATAGTTTGTTAGATCTAGCACATACTGCGAGGATCACCTGCAGATCTGTGCTTGATATTTTACACACTGTACGCACTGGAATAGCATGGTAGAAGCTGGATAAAGTTAGTTCTGCATGTTTTGGTGCAGAAAAGCTTGTGGTATTTTTTAGTATTGGTCTTTAATGCTTATTGGAACATAAAGATGACATTTCAGTTTCTGTTAGAAAACAGCAGTGCCTCCCATTCGTTTCCAACCTCAGTCTACTAATGCAAGTGTTTGGGCTGTAGCTTTCCTTGCCCTGCAAAATCACCAACATGTGAAATGCCATGCCAAGGAAAGTGCACAAGCTCCTGAGACAGCTTGCTAGCACATAAGTGTTAGAGAGGCCGCTGCGAGTCTGTGACTATCCTGCTGTGCACAATTTCAGCAGTGCCTACAGAACAGCATAAAGGCATAATTGATAATGTGAGACTCATAGCTGCTGCACAAATGTTGGATTTATTTCCAGTGTTGCATCTTTTAAGTTGCAGCGATGTTCTGGGAATGAATGCTGGTGCTGGAACCTCTGCTGCCTCTCCATGGAGGAGACGCTATGAATGCCTCCTGTAAAAGTCAAACATTACATCAATTCTACAGCTTTCTTCACTTGAAAGACAACACCCAGCTTCTACTTTGTTTCTTTTTCCTAATGATCCAGCTAATACTGCCAAGGGATAGGGACTACTTGGCCTATGTCAGCACTTCTCGTAACACTGCAGAAAGCAGAGATTTGCACAACTAACATTTCCAAGTTCCTGTCCGATTTGAGTTACAGCTTTCCTTTCCTGAATGCAACCACTTTCTTTTTTACTGATGTCTGAAAACATTAAGTTTCTGTTTGGAGATTCTCTTATAAAACTTTTGTGATGGAAGGGCATTCTTAATTATTTGAAAAATCAGCATGTGCTTGCTCTCTTATTGCATGTCGTCTTGGTAAACTGTTAACATCTGTCAAGGGTGGCTCACCCACTGACAGATTGACTGTGTCTGATCAGTACTTGCTGAATTAAATCAGCTATTCAGCAAGCCTTCAGTATCTGCTCGCTCTTCTTAAATTGCTAAGTAACTCCAGTTCCACACATCTTAACTTAGAATTACTATACTATAGCACGTCTCAGTTGTCTCATACAAGGATTTTGGTGTTCAGCAATGAGTGATAATGAAATCCCTCACCTGGAACTAAACTTCTTTATCCTCCTTGAATCGGAGCTTCTTTATTTGCAGTCTTCTGAATGGTGTGATCTACTGGGATTCTTCCAAAAAGATTGTGATCTAGTTGGAAGATTCCTCCATTTTTAAGGTGGGTTCAAGTAGTGAAATGACCAAGGAGGGAAATATATCCCTTGTACATAGAAGACAAAACGTGCCCAGTGCCACTCACAAACAAAACATTAATGGACCCGTAGCACGATCAAATTCTGCCATAGGCGTAATCCCCTTCTCCAGGTACCTGTGCTGATCCCTGCATAGGACCTACTGCAGCAGTGTAAGAAATAAAATGGTTCTAGTTTCCAGCATCACAATTTGTTAGATCACTGAGATAAATCTGAAGTAATTGTATGATGGGTGAAAACAAGAAATTATAAAGCACTGATCAAATGTGTGCAGCATATGTCATCACAAGCACTGCTGATACGTTTGTGTCTCTTCCAAGTGGACTCTATCAGCAGTATAATCATCTTCTAGACTAGTAAGACTAGTCTTTCCATCATTCCTTAACAAAGTTTTATGACACCGTGGTGCTTGATTGCATGGTTGTAACAACACTTTCATTTTAGTGACTCTTTCAGAAAAGCTGCTAAGTAGAAAGCTTATAAGATATGTAAAATACTCTACTGAACCATACAAATGAATCTGTGGGACTCAGATGTTGCCATCTCAGATAGTCCATGAGTCAGAATAAAATCTGGTACTACCAGATTTATTATTTGTGCAAAGTGTCTACCTGAAAATGACTTTAGAAACTTCATTATACATACATTTGTTTACCTGTGATCAGCTGAATGGGAAGAGGCAGATGCCTGCATCTCAGAAGTGTAGCTGAGACAAGTATCCTGTATCATAGCAACAAAATGAAATGTCTAGCCTACACCGCACAAAATAGCACTCCTTAACGCTGCTCTGTTTGGAAGAGTTGATATGAATCACATGGTCAAAGGATTTGGTCCTTGATGTCCAAATCTATGTTGACGTTTGACCAAAACTGCCGCTGGCATAACAGGAGGATATGAGAAATGGGGACCACGACTCCTCGCAGGCTCCATTGGCAGGGAAGAGGCAGTGCCCCTTTCCCCCTCACCCAGCCCTGCCAAGGTGTGCCTGTTTGGGCACGCTCAGCTGGTGCATATCTTGCGCACTCCCGCTGGCATTTTGAGCTCCACGCTGGCACCTCCCTCCCACCCCGGGATGCTGCACATCAGAGGGAGATGTCAGCCAAATCCATGGGAAGGTGCCAACCAACAACATCCTGACGCTTCGCTCGGCATCCTCCTCCGTACACAGGCACTGCCAGGCTTCAGCAACGCGTGACCTGATGCGTGGCACATTGCACGACGAGACAGGAAAAGGCCGAGAGATCGTTCACTGTCTTGCAGCAGCAACAAATACCACAACAATAAATAACCACTCTCTCAAGCCACGGTATTCCTTCACACCTTCTCAGCTTCAAAATGGGACCAGAAGAATGGTGGCCAGGGGAGATGTTACCTGGCCAGAACTGCCTGCTTAGTAGCGTATGCAGCATTTCTGAGTACAGATGAGCCCCGTTAATTACATGTTTATGTGCACAACAAATGTGTTTCTTCTGTAGTGCCCCTGTTGTAGATCCTATTATGTTCTTGTGCTTGGTGCTCAACAGTCACAGACCCTGGTTTTAAGAGCTTACAAGTGAAATTACATGAGACTCCATGCAGTGAAACGTGGTAAGGGAGGGGCAAGAGAATGACAATAATGTTTGTTTGTTTATGTCAGCTGGTTATTTCTACACCTTGATTTCCAATTATTTAACATTAAATGATTAATTATTAGCATAGAAGGGGAATGACAGTCCTGGCGATTCAGCAGCAATGGTCACGTATAGCGGAAGAATTTCAGGTTAAAGAATAAAGAATCTTAATGGCAACCTTTTGCTGAGAGATAAGGAGTTGTCACAATTAGAACAGAGAGTTGTAAATTAATCCTGTCACATGCAAGAAGCTGCTGCGCTGGGGAGATTCTGTGAAGGTGATGCCTGTGCATTAACAATTTACACTTGCATCTTTCAGGGTGTGTGACTTCCTTCCTGGGTATGTTTTGCTGTGAACCTTTGTGACCAGGGCCCAGTAAAAGTGGGATTTCGATGCATCAAATTCTTTCTACGGCACATCTGAATTTCCGATTCCTGCTGAAGGCTCAGTTTGGGGTGACATGATTCCCAGCACCTTTGAGGCAAGACATCCAGCAGAGATCTCTGCAGAATCCCGTAGATCTCCAGGTCTTCAGGACAAAGAAGACTGCCTGTTATCTCTGCTGACTGACAAGAGTGTGATGTGAAATAAATCAGTTTATTTACTTGGACCACTTTGACCGAGCTCTCTGCCCACAACTATGTCACTATTCACCGCTGTTGTTTGGAAAGTTCTACATTCAAAGACATAAAACCAGAAAGATGAGATGTTGCTAAAAACTACCATGCTACTTCAGTGCAGAGTCACACTCTGCCTCTCTATCTTCAATGGCTTGAACCAGCAAATACTTAGGAAATCTCAGTGGATGGTCAAATCGTTAGTAACAACTTCCTTCCTGATGGCTTTATGGCACAGGACACGTAATTCTGCTAACCCTGAAAAACGAGCTGGTTGGTGAACGTGAAAAATAAAGTTGGTATAAGGTTTGTGATGGCTATTGCAATTAAGCATTGCAATCAATTACAAAGTTATTAAAGCACACTTAGTGCACAGCAGCTAATCTTAAATATGAATTGCTTGGCTGAATTGTTCAGAACAAGCTAGTGATTTCAAGTGTCAGCTTCCAGGGTTTAACCTGAAACTTAATGGTAGAATAAAAGGTGGCTGGCACTTTTTGAAAGTCAGTTCCTCTTACAGTCTATAGAGTCAGGCACCTGGGAAGCGAGGCATTCAAAATTACTGGCCATGTCAAAATCTTGTTCACTGGCTTTAATTTGTATTTTTATTTCAAATAAAAAAATCCCAAACAACACAACACAAAAAAGAGGAGGAGAATTGATTGTGAAGAGATAAAAAAGTAGCCATGAGACTAAACTTTACTGAAATTTGGTAAATACACTACAGAGATTGTTTATCCAGAGTTGATCACCAAACAGGACTCAGTGGATTCCATTTCTCACGCATCTCCAACTGTCATCTCAAGGGCACTGCTGTGGCTCCTAAGCTTCCCAAGGAAAGTCATGGCAAAGTATAATCTACACCAGGACTGCAGAAGTACCTCCTCATTGTTTCCAGTATGCTTTTCCTAATGTTTTTTAGGATTCCTACAGCCAGAGTTGAAGCTTCTCCTTAATATCGAGCTCTTGATGCAGAGGCTGACAGATCTCCCAGGACACATACACTTGACAGCTCACGTGCCATCTCGCCTTTTTTTTTCTCTTTTTTTTACAACTGCTGATGCACAGGTAATTGTACCCACTGATCCAGCCTGCAAGTGTGTAGAGCCCTGAGGTCGCCTTATTCTAGACTTGTTATTAAAAGAACTAACATGTTTAACAATTAAATTGAAAATTTGAAGTAGAAAACAGAAAATTTGTACTGTTAGTTACTGGTAGCTATTGTGCTACTGTATACAGACAAAGCTTGACTTGAAAAATTCTCCCAAAAGGAATAAAGTACATTAATTTATGTAATGTAATTTACACAGTTAACTTCTGGAATGCACAAGATGTTAAATCAGAACAAGGAAAATAACGAAGAGCAGTATTACACACTAAATTGGTATGTAACCTCTGTAGTGCTCAGGGACAATGAACTGTCTGCTTAGATAGAGCACATGAGATACAAACCCCTCTCCTGCTAAATTGATGATTTTGGATTTAATCAAAATTTTGCACATACAATGGTGGCATTTTCCAACAACATGTGAATTCTTAGCTTCACATGAAGCTGTTGTCCATATTTTAATTTCTAGCATGTCTTTATTAATTTAACTACTGAATGGCAACTCCCCAATCCTTCTAAAAGTTCTTGGTTGGAAAAACATCCCACCTCGTCTTATTTCTCTATAAATCACTTGATGTTATTTAGGTAATAATCTCAAAAGGCTTCCTATATATGAAGAAGCATTAGGCCATCTCTCAAGGTGTTTATTACTGCAAAACAAGTTACTATCAAGCTATTATTATGCTCACATGTGACACATAGTGGGCTGCTATATTGACAAATGAATTTGAACCAACTAAAGTAAACAAGAAGTTGCCCCATCAGTGTTTGCTATGAACATATGGAATGCTGATTTCCCAGGGTGGGAGAAAACCCACTTGTACAGGGCTTTTTCTGTTTACCAGGCCCAAGAATATAACAGGTACTTTACAGGATCCATCAGGCTCTGGGTCTTTGCTTAAACTTCCAACCTAATTTTAGGTGAGCAATAATGAGCAAGAATAGCAAATCAGTAGGGAAATGATGACGAAGGTAAAAATGATAAGCTGAGAAATGGTAAGGTCCATGTCCAGGCTTCGTTTGCATGCTGGGTTTATTTTAAGTTTAGAATGGTCAGATAAAACATGCTGTAGTACAAGGAACGGTACTTTGGGTTGTCCCATGCCCTTCCACAGTATTACCTATGGAATAAGGTACTGGCAGGAAAGTATGGGGACCTTTTGCCAAAGGAGTGTGGGGATATTGATGGATAATGTTAACACTTCCCAGTCATTTTTTACAACATCATTTTTTCAAAGTAGAACCTCCTTGAAATATAATTTTCCTCTCGTTACCAGAACATTCATGATCTTCCATATTCTGCCATGCAAAGAGCATGCCCTTTTATGTCCTCCCACAAGCTTACCCTTCATCCTCCCTTCCTCCCAGGCCAGCTCTTTGTGTCTTACAATCACCCCTGGCATTATGTCTCCTTTTGTGCTGCCCTCTTTGTTTGACTGTCAGCTGATTAGTATTTGCGTCCCCCTTCTAAGAAACTCCAGTCTGCTGTACAAGGTGCTCAAGCCACCATGTTCCACATTGCAGTGTGCTGCTCCTCCAGGTTTCAGGAATGTCAGTGCAATCAAGATCTAGTGCAATGAGTCCACACTGGTGGGTAGCATAGTCCTTTTCATTGAGTTTGTGCCCTTGGACTGCAAACACATGGGAGACATACCTGCTGCTTGCTTAACAGGGCCATTTATTGCACTCTGATCCCTTAAAAACCAAGCACAGACCTACCATAGTCACATATATGCAGCTGAAAAGAGTAGGATAACAATGCACAATATCTAGTTTAACCATCAATAGAAATTAAGAAATAATTACTATTCCTTTTAATACAACTAAATTTTTCCCTCTGTACAATTTCAGAACCAATTTTATTATTTTAATGCTCCAATCACCTTTTGAACCTTAACAGAGGAAGAACAATTAATACATGGCTTATCCCTTGCATAGTGCTATGTGTCCATTTCTGCTGTTAGGCACCTCTATTCTACCTTTTAAAGCTTTCAGCCTATTCTGTGAGACTCCACCTAGCTAAGGGAGGCAGTAGGATGTTAGCTTTCTTACTTTTATAATTGGGGTGTGTAAGGGGTGAGAAACAGAACTTATTAAATAACTACATAAATAAATTAAATGTACACTTGCCCACTGCTCTCTAACATGTAAGTTACTAAAAAAAAACATTTTTCATACTAGTGATCTAAGGGAACTTATACATTGACTAGGTGGATCCCTTTAAGCCAATAAAGTCCATTCTAGCCACCCCTTACATACCCCTTACAAAGAAACACGAGACCCATACTCTCTTTTCTTATATTCTTCCCTGGAAAAAAACCCCAAAACTTATTAAAAAAAAAATCCAAAGCAGAAGATGATTCATCCTGCCTAAACCCCATACAGGTTCTTGTACCTCAGTTCCCCCGGGCTGCCCCAGGCAATTCCCCACTTAGGGCTCAGAGTCCTTCTTTAGGGGCCAGCAGCCATGTGTGTCTGAACCTGGACCTGAACAGCAACGGGATCCCAGAGGATTATATATCTCACCAGTACAGTAGTGGGTTCTGACTGGTTTGGCTGGAAAGGGCTTTTGCACCCAGTTAGTATGGACAGTCAGCTTATTACTTAGCTGAGTGGTATTGTGGAGCCCTGGGTGTGGGTTTGTGTTTGTCAGGGGCAGGTAAGAGCTGGCAGTATAGTGAGGGATCATAGATAAAATACAGCTCACGCGATCATGCTGCGTACCTCACCGGCAGGAGTGGGAGACTTAGGACACTGTGTCATAAAACAAATGACTCTTCTTTCAGGGAGTGAAGAGCAGCCTTGCTTCCACAGATTTGCACAGGTGCAGGACAGACATCCCCTTTGAATTAACTCACAAATAGTGCACCCTCTTCTATCCAAGGCAAGCAAATATCCTTTTTGGGAGAATGAGAAAGTCCAGAAAACCCCTACGGATTGGGCTATCTGGAAGAAGGCAAAAAAATTAACTTCTGGGTTCAAGTCTGAGAGGGCAGAGCAGAAGAGCAGGAGCTGGTTTTACCAAAGTGGACTGAAACGCCTCCAGCCTAGATCCAGGGAGCTTCCTCAGCATGAGGTTTGCATAGGCTCCTCGAGCAACCTGTCTGCTCCTGCTTCTGGTGCGAGCACCACGTTCACACGAGCTGTGCTGCAACAGCTGTTGCACAGCCACCAGGGCTTCTCCCTCCCCTGCTGCTCTGTCATGCCTGTATGGGCATTTTCTCCAGGACCGGCTTGAGTCTCCTATGTATTTTGAAAGGGCCAAAGATCATAGGATCCAGAGCGCCAAATTTCATACACAGCACTTAGTTCTTTAAACATGCAAAGTACTATATAAACATTAGTGAAGCCTCATAAGATGAGGTAGGTAAGCATTATCTCTCCCTCTCAAGGTGTGGTGAAGTGACTTGGCTGAGGCCGTAGGCTGAGTCACTGGCAGAGCAGGGTTTACCATCCACATCTTTTTGAAATGGTGTCTCCTGGGCTGGCTGGCAAGAGCAACGTGCGGTCAGGCAACACAGGCAGCTCGGCACCACCAACGACCAGCATCCCCACTGCCACCAAGGGAAGGCGTGCTGTTAGGTTACCAAAAACCCCGTCCCGAGGTGGCAGGGCGTGAAGGCCTTTCAGCTTACCCCAACAACGCGGCTCGGAAGCCTCAGTGAGTTAGGTTTCATTGCTATTCTGTCGATGCAGAGAGCAAAACTGAGAAGAATCAATTGAAGAAGCCCCAAACCAAAGCTGATTGCTCCCCGAGCCACAGCTAAGGGCGTGACAATGAGCAAGTGGCCTGATTTTTGGAAGTTCAGGCCGTCCTCCCCGTCGGCTGCCCAACACACCACCTCTGAAAACCAGGCCCTTCTTCACATTTCCCAGTTCCATCTGACTCCCCGGACACCTCACCTGGGGAAACGGCAGCAGGGCGAGTGGGGGAAGACGGGGCAAACCCAGGCCCCTGCACACAGAAGGTGGTTTCCCACTCCATTTCTGAGAAAAAAAAACCCCACACCCAAGAGAGTAAAGCAGGCTGGGGAGGGCTACGCTGTGCTACCGAACTCCTGGAGGTCAGGGCAGCACGCAGCAACGCCGCCAGCCCACACAGGGGTGTCGGGGGGCTTTTGCAGATTGCCGTCTGCAGGCAACCCCCCCCCACCACCGCCGCCTCTCAGCGAATATTGGCCGCAGGGGAAGGAGGAGAGACCCGGCTTCGAACAGCGGGGATGGCAGGGAGCGGACCGGGCCCCTCCACCTCAGGCCTTCCCCGGGGGCAGGCCGGGCGGGAAGCGGCCTTCCCTCACCAGGCGCGACGCCACGACAAGCATGGAGCCGGGGCCAAGGCAAGGCGTTCACGTTGCGGCGACGAAATCCCCCCCCCCCAGAGAACGTGACGGGCCGGTTTTAGAGCTTTTTTTGTTGTTGTTGTTGTTTTGTTGTGTTGTTTTGTTCCTTACGGCTGGCAGCCCAGCGAGGGGAGCCGGGCGGGTGCCGAGGGCAGGCGGCCCGTCAGCGGCAGCTCCTGTCAGGAGGGCGCAGGGTGGAGTCTCTTACTCACCTCCCGGAGCCACCTCCAGCTTCGGCGAAACCTGTCGAGCAGTTTCCCCCCCCCGGTGACAGGGCGGAGGGCAGGAGGGCGGGCGGGAGGAAACGCGCCGCCTTGGAACAGGTTTGTCCTTTTCTACCTGCTGACGTTTGGCCGCCCCAGATGATGGCTGGAAACAAAACCGCCCCGTCAGTGCGAAGGCAAGCCTGGAAAAACTGGTCGTGTCAGGGGCGAGGGCTGCATTCCTGGCTGCCGCGGCAGGGGACGGCTCATCCACCGCGAGGTACCCGCGCGGGTATAAAAGGGCCCCGCACGGCGAGCCGCGGCAGAGGGGCGGCCGCGGCGGGGGAACCGGGCCGCGGGGCGCCCGGCCCGGGCTGCCTCCGAGCTGGGTCCCCTGAGGAGAATGGCGCTTTTTTTTTGGTGGTTGTTGTTCTTTTTTAGGCTTTTTTTTTCCCCCCCTTTTTTTGTTTTGTTTTGTTTTTTCCTTTTAAAGAAAGCTTGTTGCCTTCAAGCTTTCACAGCCCCAGCGCAAGGCCAGGGGGATGTTCGCGGGACGGTGCCCATCAGTAAGTGGCGGCGCTGAGTGAGGAGCGTGAGGGGAGGGCGGGGGGCGGCGGGCCGGGCCGGTCACGGCACTCTCCCCGCGGCGCTGGAGCCGCCCGCCAGTCCCGTGTGTTTTGTCTCGTCCCCAGGTCCGCCGTGGCGAAAGGAAGAGCCGAGCGCGGGCCAGGAGCGAGCGGGAACCGCGTCCCCCGTCCCCCCCCCCCCGCCCGGCTCCCCCGCCGCGGACGGCGGCTCCTCAGCCTCCTTGGTGCAGTGGTTCTTAACAGTTCAACAGTTCTCTATCATAATTGTGAAATGTTTAGGACCACTTGACCAGCGAGGCCCGGGCATCGGGCCGGCAGCGGCGGACGAGCGAGCCCCCCTGGCGCCGCCGGAGACCTGCAGCGCCGGCGGCAGAGACGGGCCCGGCCCCCGGCCGGAGCGGAGCGGGGCGGGGAGGGGAGGGGAGGGGGGGCAGCCGCCGGGCCGGGGCAAACCGCGGGGAGAGGGGCGGCCCCGGGGGAGGTGGGGCCGGGGACCGGCGGGAGCTGCCCGGCCCGGCCCCGCAGCGCCGGGGGCTCGGAGCACCTGGGACGGGAGGCGGAGGGCCCGGTGCGGCAGGAGGAGCGGGCCGGGCCGCAGGACTTGCCGCCGTTCCCGCTCTGGGGATGGCAGAAAAAGTAATGTCAGGGCAAGTACTTTAAAAAAAAAAAAAAAGTTCCAGCAGGTACTGTGGGAACTGAGCAGTTGAATATCTTAAAAGGAAGAACAGGTAGGATAAATCCTTCTTCTGCTACCGCTGCTGTCAGCTGGCTTTGTTGGAGGCAGGCTGTTACTGCGTAACCGTTTATTCTCTCCTTTATTCCCCCCATACATTCAGATGCACAGATTTAAAAAAAAAAAAAAGAGTTTGCCTTTACTCTCCAGGCTGCATTCTTCAGAGGCTTCCCACCTTTCCACTGTTAATATATGCAACATGTATTCAGTGATGGCACTTTTTTTTCTTTGAGTGCCCTTTTATTTAGGGCAGTGTAGCCTTTACGCTGTGGTGGTTTACACTGTATTTTCCACATATACACTCACTGCAGGCAGTTAAAGGATTATCCAGACTTTCTGTCCTACCTTCGTCAGAGTGACTAGTGGGTGGCTGCTTTTAAGACTGTTGACTGATGGCCTGGTTTGAAGGTCCGTGGACTTAATCAAGTTGGATGGACCTTAGCTGAAATGCTGGATCTTTCAAAATACAGCTGAAGAATTCTGAGTTTTTAAAAAGAGGAGAAAAAAAAAATCTGGAAACAGCAATTCTGCCAACAACTTATTTTTCCTGTAAAAGGGTAGACTTGTAAGTGAGAAGTTCTTCCCACCTTGTGCTCATTCTTCTAACCCTTACCCCAAGTATCAAATGGAACTAGAAACATTGATAGGTTTTTTCTTTTTTTTTTTTTTTAACTTGCATCTAAATAAAACAGGCAACAGACTAATTCATAATACAGAATTTTACTGTTTTAAATTTGACCAAGGAAACTTAATGAGCCTGCCTACGTGTATGTTTTAAACCTTAAAAACCAACAAGGTATACATATATGTATTCTCACCATCACTTTTGCGGTATTGTTTGCTTCAAAAATATGCTGTCTGGCATGAACATGAGGTACACAAGTATATTTGCAGGTGATTCTGGCCTCACTGAAGTCAAGAAGAGTTCTGATGTTGCCTGCAGTCGAGCTGTGATCTTCAGAAGAAGAGCTTCCAGGAGAAGCTGGAAATATTTGAAGAGTAGGCAAGCCTGATATGTAAAAATGCTTCTCGGGGACAGCCTAGGAAAAGCATGATTTTTACCTACTGCTGTAACTCAGAACAAGTTAGGCAAGGTTAATTACAGCATAATAGGGTTTAATTTAGCTGGGAATGAGGGTATGGTGGCTGCTAGCACTGTTTCTCAAACTGCGAGGCTGGCCTCCTTAGGCAAGCTTACACAAGCCCAAGGCAAATGGAAAAACACACTTTGTCTGGGACTTGGCAAAGGTAGAACCCCCACATCTATTAATGATGATTCCTCATTTGCCAAGGCAAAAATTGAAATGCTCTCCCAAGGAAAAGATTAACGACCTGTCCCACTTAAGGGTCTGATGATTCAGTACCATTCTGTCTGGGTTCTAATATATGGCACCCATTATCACAGTCTCTTGAGCACCTCCCAAATATTTAAAAAGAAATAACACTGGTGTTCTGCACACACAGTTCTCATTAATTTCAGTGGGTGTTGTGAATGTTTAAACACAGCAGAGCAGAGCCCTGAAGAGTTGAAAATAGACTTGCAAAACACACTGTGGGTTAGATCCACAGCTGGCTTGAATCGGCACAACCCTGTTAACTTGAGTGGGGTTACACTGATTTACACCAGCTGGGACTTGACCCAGTGTTTTTTTTCTCCTGCCCCATCTCCAGTTGATAAGTCTGCTCCTCTCAGCTGGGTGTATCCAAGCTGTCCGCTGGCTTCAGTGGGAATATGAACTGTACAGGGTTTCCTGTTTCCAGGGAATCCTCTGCTTTTCATAGTACAGCTCAAGATGATGGAAGTGTTGGGTTTTTTTCCTGTGTTTGAGTGCAGTGTGCCCAGAAAAAGTTTGAAAGAAACCTGTCTGATAGGGGTAAGAAAAGAGTTTTGTTTTTTTTAAGGATAGTGTCAGTCATTCTGGAAGAGCAAACCTGTGGGGGAGGTTCTGCTTTCACAAAGACAAGACCTTGATGTTCTTGTGGTAGGTTTTTCCATGTCAAGACAAACCTCTACTGATTACTTACAGAAACCAATGTTTCATTATAATCCATGACTGAAGCTGCAGAGCGTCACGATGTTACTGGAATGTCTCTTTTATGTGTGTTCTATTCTGTGACATTTTAAAGATATGGAATCAGGTTGACTTCTAACCATTGTTTTTCCTCTCTCAGACTGGGTGAACTCCTGATGACAGGCTTGTAGTTTTCATGAGCTGGCAGTAAGCCGTGTGGATGAACAAACAAACAAACAAAAATCCCCAACAAATACGCAGTGAAAACCTCTGGGCAAACAGCCCTTCCTTGTGATATTGTCTAAGCTAAGCAAAAGCCTGCGGGGATGAAGGGAGGAGACTCTTCTGCCAAACTTAGTAAAATGTTGCCCTGCAGTTGCAGAGCATGTCTTTAGCTCTTACTATTAACATCTCAGACAATATTTCAGTTTCTTATCACTGGAATCTTGGCCTTTGGATAATAACATTTAATTTTTTTTTACTCCCTTTTAAAATGAATAGCAAAGGTGTTATGGCCAGACTGGAAGCATAGGTGGATTAAACCTTCTGGTCCTGGACTAACCCCTGGACTAGAGAGGTGTTTCTCATTTTCTGCTCTGCCCAAGAACAGGAAGTAGAAGCACATTCCTCCCTCCCCGCCCTTTTCTGTAGGCTGCTTAATGCTTTGGCAGCATCTCCTAGTTTCAGTATACACAGAAATACATTGGATGGGATGCTGATTGGTCAGAGATTTGGGTGGCAACACCTAGTAAAGTATGCATGCAAATCAAATTCACATTTGAATTTAGAAAGGTGTGTTTCAGGTTGCTCTTTCTTTGTCATCTACTGAATAATGCCCCTCTGGGTAGGTGCAGTCTAGATATTGGTGTTTCTCAGCTATTGAGTAATGCTGTAATCAGGGCATCCTAGACATCATACGTGGACATCACATTTAGGTTCTTGAACAAGAGGTAGCTGCATCTCTAGAAGTCCTTAAAAATAACAGTAAAAAGCTGTTTTATGAAAAGCTAATACAAAAAAGAGGTATTTCTAGACATCAGTAGTCAACATTCACAGAGGGTTTATGCTTAGTTTCTGGGACGGTACTTGTAATGTTCACAGAATAATTTCCAAGGCGAGAGACTAGATGTCCACCACTTTGAGCATCAGAAATTCTCAAGCCTGATCTGACCATTTGCTTTATTGACCTGGGGGGCAGAAGAGGCTCACCCACTGCTGGCAACTACCAATCCTATAGACATTCATTAATGGCTGTACTTTCAGCCCATGTAAATTGGCATATGGTCTTCCCCTTCTGTGTAGCTATACCAGTTTACCCAAACTCAGGTGCAGGTCTTGAAATTATTTCTCCCTGCGAGTGATTTTGTGCTCAAAACAGATGATGGAGAATGCAGATAATTTTTGAAAAATGTATTTTCCAAATACAGTTAATTGTCCATATCTGCAGTAATGGCATCCCTATATGATAAATGGGGTGACAAAGTCTGTGCTTGATAACAATGAAGGCATGATTTTTTTGCTGGCTGGTTCATTTCTGATTCCCTTTTTTGACAGAAATTTATCTGGCAACCTGTGATTTTAGAATTTGCATGACTTCCATTTTAAAGGTGTTCATAGTATCCAGCAATTTATACTGGTAGCTGATGAGTGCTGGTGATCATCTCGCTAACTAGTTTTTGTTCTCTCTCTGTCTGATGCAGAGACTAGTGATGTACATCTCCCTTTAGCTTACATGGCTTCATGTCATCTTTTTTATGTTCTTAGACAAAGCCAGCACCCAGATAAAAAAATCAGGTTTTTACTGGTATCTGGGAATATCTTTTGAAAGCACTAATTTCTACAGGCATGTCCGGCAAGTTTGTAATATCTACTGTTTGAGCTTGTTTCTTTCCTTCCTTTTTTGTGACAAATTTGGGTCCCAGGGGGCGGGGGTGTAGCAGTATTTGAAGCTGGAGTAGTGTTCTGCCAGTTTACCTTTTATTGGACACTTGGATATGATTCACCTGAAAAAAGGTAAATAAAATAACTAGTTGCCTGAACTAACTTTATGGTTAGTGCACACAAATGGCCGTTCTCAGGTGTGATTCATCTCATCATCTTAAACTGGATGGCTAAAGTAAGTGAGACTCATTCTACCCTAAAAGTACCTGTTTCTATTAGTTTGCTAGAAAGTGGGGCAGCATCACTAAATCAGCCACGAGACTTGGACATTGTGGACTATGGCAACTTGAACCCCCTTGTGAGTCTCCCTGCAGTCTTAGTCCAATACAAACCCTCTAGCTGTACATAGCTGCTCTGCTCCATCAGTTAGATCCATGTTGTTCCTCAGCTGCTAGGTTTATGTGAATCACCTTTTTTCTTGCTTCCTGGAGTGCAGCGGGAAGCAATTTTTAGAACAACAGGCACTAAAATTAGAAATAATTCAGTGACACTTTTATAGTAGCCGCATGCAGGAGTACTTGTTCTGTAGTAGTTTAACCTTCACAGTATCATAAAACAGCTGTAGAGCTGAGTTTGGTGTCAAGAAGAAATAAATTTATAATAATGTTTAGTTACCACTTTTCATGAGTCTTACACAGAGCTATTTTTGCCTGTAGCTTTTTTCCTGACTCCATAAGAAATCGGGAGGGGGAGAACTGGCCTCAAACCAAAAGGCCCAACTGTTTTTTTGAGTGTGGGGTTTTGTTTGGTTATTTTTTTCCCAGGAACATTGCACATAGTTCATCTGGATTAATACCCAGAGTGTAGTATATTGGCCCTTTTTTCATTTTAGGCAGTTTTAATCTGTTCTAGCAAATGTCATCTTTTTCTGGGTCTTGTAGCATAGCCAGCTTTATGAACCTGTTTGGTGTCGGTGATTCATTAATTGCTCTGGTGTTTTCATCCCGAGTACCTTGTTAGCTGGTTTTGTTTCTTGTTAGCTTGTTTTGTTAGATGTTTTTTGCCCCAAAGGCTCCAACTTCTGGATTCATGTGATTTAAGGATAACTGTGAATCTTTAAGACAATTACTAGCACTCATTGTGGCAGAAGGGCTTGAAGTAGTAATCTGACGACACAGAAATGCTCAGAAACTGGTAAACAAATGGAATCAAAGCCATTTTTACTCTCGTGATTTTTGTTCTAGGGTGGGGATGAATGATTCATTATGTCCTTTTTTTCCCCCTTCATTTTCTTAATGCTTGGAATTGGCAATATTGCATTGTAATAAGCCTCTAAAGATGTTCTCTATTAATATTATGACATCCAAACAGAAAGCCAATCTTTTCTCTTTCACATGGGCTTAAACCCAGGAAAACATCAGTTATTAGTGTACACTGATGGAACAGAATAAACAGAAGATACTAAAACTGCTACGATGCATTTGTCATTCCAGGTAAAACCGATGATTCCCAATCCCAAATGCTGCCTGGCCCAACCTGTGTTTTGCTGATCTTACCACCACGTCAGAAGGCTTGTGAAGCTCTATTGGTGCACGGAAAAATTACTTTTGGTGGGCTCTTGAGAAGGGCAGTTTAAATTCTGGCAGCAGGAGATCTGGAAAGAGGTTCCCTTGATGCCTCTATTGTCCGGGGGGGCAGAATTCATAAGCACCTGGCTCTAGGCAAGGGAGGATTTGGAGTATGAAGAAGTGGCTCTTTGCACCGTAGCCTTTCTCTTTGCAGTGTCTCGAGCTTCCTCCTGAATTTTTCCTCTCAGAATAAGCAGCTTCATATGGAGTATGCTGACTTCTGTGGATCATGTTCCTGGGCACCTTAATCTCCCCCATTGATGGACCGGGATCTAAAAGGTGATTTAGAATTGGAAGGAGAAAGTCTGACATGATTTTTATTCCAACATGTTCCTTCCACTCTCATTGCAGCCTGTACATAAAGTGCCTCATCAGGTCATGCTCACATTCACACAGCTTGATGTGGACTCAGCAGAGTTGTGCAGGTTTCTTTGGGGACCGCTGTTGGCTTCATACCTCAGCAGCACATCGCCAAGTACTAAAGGTCAAAGTGGTGGCATCCCAGGCTCCCTCTAACCAGATTCAGATGTAAAATTGTAAAAGGCAGTTTTGTGCTCATGTAAAATTAAAGAATAGTGTTTTATTGTTTTCATAGACTCAAAAAGGCCAGAAGAGGATATTCACATGACACTAATTTTAGATGGCATGTGCAAGAGGCTTATCTTCCCAGACATCTCCAAAGGGAGGACAGAGGACTGTAGTGAGGCTTCTGGACAGAATTCCCTTTGCTATAGAGGGAACATAGAAGACAGGCTTAAATCAAATGCATGTCAGGAGGCAGTGTGAATGCCTTCCATTGGGATAAGCTAGTTCCCTCTCTTGCATAACACTGCTAATAGGATGTCCCTGGAATATTTATGGTTTGGAGTGGAACACATCTTTTATAAAGACATGTGGTCCAATTGAAAAAATAAGGCAATTTCCAGACTCTCTAAAATAAACAGGAGATTCATCACATATAATAATGTTGTTCACGTCTTCCCTCCCTATTTTTCTTTCCCTAGTAAATACAAACATATTTTTCCTGGCTCTTCTTATGCATTCCATTTTGTAATAAGGGTTTAAAGAAAAAACAGAGTCACCACACTACTTTGAAAACAGGCACTGGATTTTTATGTTTGTGCAGACTGTGTATTAAACATCTAATATCCCAGAAGAGGCCAGCATCTTGCAAAGTCATGCCTTTCCAGCCCCAAAGCCTAAACTTAGCTCCAAAATCCATATTTAGACTTAATTGTAAGTGGTCTAGAAAGTCAACATGTAAGATACTGCATCTTTCAGCCTGTCAACATCCAGGAACATGGGCACTGCCAGTATTCACAGCCTGAACCCATACAGCTGTGACTTCAGATACTATTTAGTGATACTGTAGAGATCAGTGAACAGGGTTTCTATCACAGAAGTTTCAGCCTGTGGATATGGCTCTATGAAGCTACGAATTATTATTTCTTTTTATTTATTGAGCAATAAAAACAAATACTGAATGTGTTTGCATAAAACTGTATTTTTTTTGACAGAAAGAGAGGTAACTAACCTGGCTTCACGTAGCTTTCTACTGAGAGCAAGTATCAATAGTCTTCCATATACCATGAATTACAGAAAGAGCATAGGTTAAGATTATAGTTAGCTTTTTACATAAAGTCTCTTGGGAAATTTGCTGAATATAATAGTAATAATATAAAAAGTTGTTGCCCATCTTCCTTTAAGAGCTGGCTTTTCAGCACAGCTAAGCATTGTACAAGAGAGATCCTTTATTGCTGGTAGCGACTGCTGTGTCCTTGGACAGAAGATCATTCGGAGACATGAGGAGACACTTTGGGGACCTGCATGTCTATAACTGTTTAGCCACATTTAGCAATATTCAGCACTAATATAACTGAGGCAGTTAAGAAAAAATAATACTGTGAGCTGACATAATTGTAATGACAAACCATCAACACCTGTGCCCCTCCTTATCATGTGTGGGTTGTTAGTTTAAAAAAAAAAAAAAAAGGCAAAGGGCCATTTATTTGGTGGCAGCATGTGCCCTGTCACCCTATGCGTCCAAGCTGAGAGAGTACAGAACTGCTGAAGTCCCAGTGGCTTAGGCTTTAAGCCTCGTGGCTTAGCTCTTTCATTTGGGTGCTTTCAGTCACAACTTTTGGGTCACTGGTGTTGACAAAATACAAACTATCATCTTTGCAAAGATAAGTTCAAGCAGTATAGCTGGAGATTTTTCTACTGCTGCCACCATCCCTATAGCTGTGAATTTGACTTCTAAGTGGTTGGGAGTCTGGGGTGAGTGTGTGCAACCTTGTATAAACTGGGGTTATTCCTGACTCTCTACTGGAAACTGAGCAAGATCTATTAAGGAGCTGAAAAAAAATAAGCTATTGCGAGGCCAGAAGAGCTGCTGTGTTGCCAGAGGAGCTGGGAGCTCTTGCTGCTCATGAAGTAGAGAAATGGTGGATTGGTGGTGGGTGGATGGGGTATCTCGCTGCAGGATCACTGTGGTGAAGCACTGGCTTAGGAAAGCAGCCAGGCAATGTGTTTACTGTGCTGTGCTAAGATCACACTTTTGGGTGGGTTTCATGAAAGAGGTGAGTTGAAATGAAGGCAAGAAGGATTAGGATGAATGCATTAGAAAAAGGGTAGAAAAGAGAGTGTCTTGACGTATTCATTTATTTGGGGGCTTTTTTCAATGAAGTTTTGATTCCCTAGCTCTCTCCCAGTGGGGTGCCTGCCTCTGTGTGGGTATGCTACTTTTTCTGGCTTTTTCTTAGCCTTCCCTTGCCCTCTCTTTAGTCTCCTTTCATCTTCATGCATCTTCTTCTTCCTGACTGCATTTCCAAAATCCTGTTTCACTCTGACCTCTTCCTCCAGTCCCACCTGCCAGAAGGATCATCAGAGGGGAAAGTAACCTTTGCTGCTCAAAGCTGTTGCTAGTTTTTCCAGGTAAGTCCCTGTTAAGGTTTAGTTAGCAGAACCAGTAAACCAGGGAGATTGCCTCTCCCAGTCATTGTTTTAGTCTTCTGAAGAAGATATTTCTGAATTCTTTCCTCCTCCACTGGAAACAAACTTTTCCTTTGTTTGAATGATCAGTTTGCATCTGTTATGTGATGGACTGTTTTGGCTTGATGTGCTCAGCAGAGCCAACTGAAGGCTTCTCAGCTATGCAGGCAAAGCAGCCAAAATTTGATACATTGCCCTATAAATAAGGTCATGGGCCAGGTGTCTTCTGCAATTAGAAGGAACAATATTGAGGGAGAGATTCTGTCTTGGTGTCCCTACTGTTGTGGGGGAGATGTGCCTGTATGAGAGTGCCAAAGAGACCTTCCCTTTTCCCATATTGGGTCTGTAGCTTCTACACGGGCTTTCTACAGCTCTGGAAAAGAGAATAGAGGCACTGGTGCTCATGGTCATTTTGCTATGTCTGGTTGCCTGCTGCTCTAGAAAACTGCTCACTTTGCCAGTAGCTGGAGCTGGTCCTGCTCTTCATTTCATCCATGTTTGTTGCCTACTGGTTCAGGGTGGCCTGGAGATACAAATGCGAGAACATTGGTAAGCCCACAGGAGCCTCATGTACCAGTAAAGTATTTGTAGCTTGAAAATGTCTGGGTACAAGTGGGTACAGAAGGAATGCTTTTCCAGTTTAGTGAACCATTTGTAGTTTTAAGTGTCATATTATGCAAGAACCTGTCATCACTCTTTGTGTCATAGGCTCTCCAGCAATGTTTTCCATGTGCAAGACTGATGCTCTCACACCCCCTTTCTGCCTTGTTTCACAGAAAACTGCATTAATTCTCCTTTGCCTTCTCAAGCTGTCAGCGCCCTGATGATGCTGGTTTGGCTCTTCATCCTTTCTATCCTAGGACAGAGAATATACAATATACAGCTGAACTTCAGTGCAGAAGTTGAGCAACTCGAAAAAGGTTTCCCAAAGAAGGCCAGTTGATGAATTGGTTGGTCTAGCCACTTGATTTTAAAAATTCCTTTATAAAGCACCGTCATGCAGGATGCGGGGGGGGGGGGGGGGGGAAAGAAAGAAAGGAGAACCATCAGCGGTCCACTGATTCATTTGTTTATCGTGACGCTTGTTTTGCTGGGACTTCTTCTAACGTGCGAAAGGCATGGCTAAACTCCAGCAGCTGCCGCGCGGGTTTATTCCCCGGTCCACTCGACTTCTCGCCGTCCTTCTGGGCGGCTGCCTCTTCCTCGGTGGCTGTCTCCCACCCGGAGCGTAGGTTCTGCGCGGCAGCCTTGCCGCCGGCGGAGCGGCGGGACGGTGCGGGCTCCCCGGGCGGTTCCCGGCGGAGCAGTGCCATCTGCCGAGAGCGGGACGCACACACCGACCCTTCCCTCTGCTCCTGGTGCGGCTGCGGCGCGACTCCGGGCGGCTCTGGAAGGGCTCGCTGCCTCAGCGTTGATAAATACTCTTTTCTCTTTGCTTGAGGTTTGGGATTCACGCTCCTCTGGTGTAGTTCTCGGGATTACCGGTGGTTTTCAATCAAAAAGTTCCTGCCTGTGAGTGCAATCTGCTCTGAGGAGCCACTAGGCTGTTGAAAAATAATCACCTGCCCCGTTCTTTGTCTCTTACTGACAAAGCAGCCCCATTTTAGTTGAGATATACACAACTTTCTCTTTCCAACCAAATAGATTTGAAAACTGAATTTAGAAAGTTGAGTCTTTCTCCTTGGTTAAAGAATTAATAAGGCGCTCAGCTTTGGCCAGGGCAGTAAGAAAAATGCACTCAAGATCCAATGTGGCGAAGGAAACAAACCAGCAACTTCTCCAGTAAGACAAGGCGTTGGACGAGCTGAGAGGAGATGCAAGGAGAGGCCACACCAAGCTCTCTGGAGCATGTTTTCTGACTTTGTTCCTTACAGTATAATCTTCATGCTGTAGGGGTGACGAGGGAGGGGAGGAGGCTGTATTTCCAGGGCCATGCTTGATATGTTCTCAAGTCACAAAAGCTGTAAATGCTGCTGCGTGTGGCCAGCAAAGCTGATTCTTTCTGCTGCAACTTCTTGGATATTTTCATGTTTGTTGTGATGCTATTTTACCTTTGATGAAAATATGGTCACATAGAATTTGATGTTGGCTTTTTAAACAAGTCATTTGTCACAACGCAGGGTGTCCCTGAGAACGCCTCCACGTGTGCTGTACTGGGGAGATGGAGGAACTATTTCATGAAGGCTAGAAGCCAGGGCTGGTTTGTTCCTTCTTTCTTTGCCCTCCCCCATGCATGAAGTCTCCCCTAGGTCCCGTTTGCTGCCCAGGGCGGTTGCAGACCCACAAGAGATTTTCCCCGCCATCCAGAGTCACCGAGGAGGAAGAGGAGGACACTTGGTTAATCCCAGTTTGCACCCCTGCAACAGAGTGAAGGTTTGCCCGTGGCACCCCGTGGACCGCGGCAGCGGCGGGCTGCGCAGGGCTGCTACCTTGTCTAAGGCACAGCTGATTTTTATTGCTTCTTATGCTGTTTGCGTGGGCTCGGTAATGCAAACCTGTCACGGGAGAGAGCAGAACAGTCCCCAGAGCCCCTGCTCCTGTGACAGCATCCGTCACCACCCATCCCTTGCAGCCCGTGGGATCCCTCTGCCAAAGGCAGAAGGAGACTAAAACACAGCCCCCCAGCTGCTGCCAGAAGCTCTTTTTTTTTTAAAAAAAAAAAAACCAAACACATCTGCCCCACACGCCCAGTGAGGCAGAGTCCGGGCATCTTCTCCCGGGCCCTGTTTCTCCGCGGCAGGGGCGGCCGCTGGGCGGAGGGGAGCGGTCTGGCGCGGGGCCGCTGTCCAGGGTGCTGAACCGCCGCGCAGCACCGCGCCGCCCCGCTCGGCCCGCTCCAGCCACGGGAGGCGCTGGGGGGTCCCCGTCCCCCGGCAGCACGAAAGGGGACCAGGCTTTGTGCCCCCCGCCATCCACCCCACATCCCCCCCCACAGCACTGCACAGCCTGGCGAGGGACTCCCCGGAGGCGTGTCCCCGCACGGAGGGAAAAGGTGCTTCTAAGCAGACGGGGAGAGGTCAGAAAAAGTAATCCTCACTCCCACCACCCCCTTTAAAAAACAGCCAACCGAACATTAAAAATGAGACAGTTTGGGTTTGGTTTTGTTTTGGGTTTTTTTTGCTGCTTCTCCTCCGGGCTGCTGCTGTTCAAATGCATCTGGGCAGAGGCCATTGAAATAACATTAGAACCACAGATCCATAGTGCAAACAGGACACTAAAGTGCGTGGGTAGGCTCTTTCACAGAGGAGGTGGTAGCCAGGGCTGAGCATAAGAAGCACCTAGGCAAGTGAGTGAGGGTTAAACTGGCATGATTACAGTGACAAGAAATTAAACGGGAGACCACGGACTGCATACTGTCTCACTTTATGACTTGCAAATTAGAATGGAAATTAAAAAGCTTGAACACAGAGATCCCCACGCCTCCCAGACACGGACAACTGAGCAAAAGATTGTCTGCAACTGTCTTTCATTAAGTGGTGTCAGGCTTTCCTTCCCCTGACCTTCACCAGTTGTTTACAGGAGGGTTTTCAGTCTCCCCTTGGAGAGCAGGGTCACAAAGAGGCAAGGGACCGAGCCAGAGCAGGCCCAAGATCAGCTCTGAGCTGTCAAGCCCAGGCAGCGACAGGAGAGTCCTTGCATCAAGCTGTTTTACCCAGCCCTCCCCTACAAGGCAGGTCACGACCTGGGACTTGCTTAAGCCCATGCTTTGCTCCAGACTTGCGAGATCCACTCCGTGGCCTGAATCGCCCCAAGTGCAGGCGGGACATGGTCTTGGTGTGGCAGGGAACCCCGTCACTGTGGTGGGAACTGAAAAGGGGTCCTGCAGACTGGGCTGGACCTCCCAGGACCACAGGGGTGGGCATGGAAGCACCAGTGAAGTGAGCAGAGGGCAGAGCCCCCGTGTTGCGGGGAAGAAGCACCCAAGCACAGAGCTGGAAGGAGAGCTGCCCAGAGGCAGGACGGAGTTGGCCAGCCTGGCTCACCTCAGTGACAGAGAGGCAATCTGCCTCGGGGGGTGAATTTGGCCACTCTTCTCCCTGGGTCCCTTCCTGCCCTTCTGGTGCAGACACATCCTGCCCACAGAGCCACCGCGGAGCCGGCGTCTTCCCTCTTGCAGCCCTCGGGCTGCAGCTGCCCACCGGGTGAGGGCCGGGGGCTTCTCTGGGCTCCCCCCTGGACCCCAGGGGTGTCCCAGGCAGCCGGTCCGGCCCTGCAACTTCGCCCGGGCACCCCCAGGTCTCCGGGGTGGCCGCATCCCCATCTGCGTGTGAACATGCACTGGGGGCTGTGTGTGTGTGGGAAGGCTGTTGTTTGCTTTTTCACGACGGTTTCGCCGATAACGATCGTTATTTTCCCCGCAGCCTGCAAGGGCTGAAGTTTCCCTTGATGGTCCCAACTGCCCGCCCCGCAAATCAATTAAACCCAGCGCCGGCAACAGGGCCTGATCAAAATGAAGGAGAGGCCACACAGCAAACAAACAAACAAACCAACCCCAAACAAACAGGCGCCCCCGCGGCTCCCAGGACGCCCCCCCCCCCCGTCCCCCCCGACCCGCTGCCCGGGGTGGGCAGCGCCCGGGAACACCCCGAAACCTGCCGCGCCCCGCGGGGAAACCAGCTCCCCTTTACCCCGCCCCGGGGAGCGGGTCTGGACCCCCCCCAAACCCGCCCAGAGCACTACCCCCCCCCCCCCAGCTTCCCACCGCCGGTGCGCGCTGCCCCACGGCCCCCGGGGGGGTCCCCGGGCGGGACGGGGCCTGGGAAAGCCGCCTCCCGGGGCAGCGTGGGGGGGGGGGGGTCTCCGCGGGGTTCTGCCGGGAGGTGCCCGCGGGGCTTTCCCGTCCCCCCTCCGAGGTTTGGGCTGCGCTTGGGTTGCCTCCGGGGCCGGCTTTGAAACGGGACGTGCCCGCCTCCCCTGGCCGTGATCCCAGCCCGCTCCGCCGTCTATCTCTTTAAAGAACCACTAATTTATCGTGTTTTCCTAATTATGTTTTATTTAGCTATTCATGAGCTATTTGGTGTTCCAGTGTCTAGGGCTATTCCTGCCTTGCTTTCCTTTCTCTCCCTCCCCCTCTTCCCTCGCTTTGATGTCCCTTTGCATATTATACAAACAAGATCAAAAGCTACTTTTACCACCTCCGCCCACCTCACGCAATATTTGTTACGGGAGAAAGTGTGTTTTGCGTCGAAACGCTGCCTTGTTAGAGAGCTACTACCCAGCTGAAACCGGGGCGGGGGGTGTGGGTGAACGGGGGGGGGGACACGACACCAGGTACATGAACTTTAAAGTGAGCCCTATTACCACGTTATTTAAAGGTCTGGTCGTGTCAGGTATTATACTGAAGAAAAATGTTATGTCGGACAAAATGCTTATATTTTCCTGCGGTATTAATGAGAAGCTTGCCCTGGGCTATTTCCCCATCTCAGAGGGCAGCAGATGCGGAAAGTCCTTGGGGAGTAGATCTTTGAAATTTCATCAGCATTCATGGGTGACCTAGCCTTTTCAAGCACAATGATAGACATGATAAATCATCTTTACAACGAATTCTAATTATCCTTTATATGGCCGAGTTGCCTCTTGAAAAGCAGAAATCTAACACTTTTCCATATTGCTTCCAGATTTCGGTGAGGGTGTCAAAAGTCTCGTGCCATCCTTCTTCTCCGCTGCAGACCACATTGCGTGACATTAGCCCTAAAGCTGCAAGTGTGCAGAAGTCAAACTACTCTATTAAGTTACACGCTTGCCTGTATTGAACTAAATTTAATTCCTTTCCTCTCTTACCCAATGAAATTATGTGGTGCGGTGTAAGATAGGATTAGAAGTATATCATTATAGCAATTAATACTATAATGCCTCCATGATTAGTGTGCTACATTGAATTTCATGGATTTTTGCTCACTGTTGCCTAGATTTCCCTTGGGTCCTCTAGCCCAAACCATTGTATTCTTAGTAAATTAAATGTGAAATCACAGCAATATACTTAATAAATCCACTATCACCTGTATGGTGTATTAATAAAGGAGTCCAGTGCAACCTGTACAGCACCACCTTGCAGCTGGGATGCGCACGCTGGGAAGGCCTTTTCCCCCGAGGAGGTGGCAGCTGCCTGCTGTGTCCCTGCTCTCCTGCCCAACATTCTCTCTGCTTGCAGAGCAGGCCCAGGGGAGCAGGACTGTGGGAGCCCAGCACCGCTCGCCCCAACGCAGGGCACAGGGAGGATGGATTTAGGCTTTTGGCTCGCAGAGGGAAAGCCTTGCTCCGTGGTTACTTACGGAAGGGAATGCATTGCAATGCACTAACCCCCCACCCTGCTTGGGGACTTGGATGAAATTCCCTGCCCCTTGCTGGCTCCCCCCCACCCAGGGAAGTTCAAGCCTCCCCCGCCTCCCCTCGGGGAAGGAGGGGGTCTTTAAAGAGGAGCCTGTTTGAAGTGGCCCTGATGGAAATGGGGTTATTTCAGAGGTACAGTAATGGCTGGCTGGTTATCTGCAGCCAGGGCTCTGTGGCGGGGAGATAAGATATTTATTAAGAGACCCGTTTTAATGCTCGGGGATCGCTTTCAGAGGGCCCAAGAAAAATGGACTTTATCTAGTCTATTATTATGTACAGTCACCCCGTTGATGTTTTACTTTAGTTTAGACACCATGAATAAAAGGTAATAACTTTCCCTTCAGCTTGTTTATCGGCAAGACACCTGAGGGCTGTGGGGTGGGGAGATATTTGCTTTAATAGGGGTGATTGAAGAGAGACTTTCCAGGATTAGGGGTGAGGTTGGTGTTGCACAGGGACCCTCGGTGCCTGACATTCAGGGCATGTTTTAGACCTAGACTTTCCTAGGATCTTTGCCAAGAGCCTGGGAAGAGGGGCAAACTGTGGTGGGGAAGGGAGACCTGGTGGGCTGGGGGTGGCCTGGGGAGAGGGAAGAGCTGGTCTCTCCTTGGGGCCAGACCAGCGCAATATGAGTGCTTAACTGGGATTGGGCTGAAGATGTGGGGGATGGGGACAGGTGCCTTAGGCCATCTCCAAAGCGGGCAACGGGCCTCCCTGGCCTGGCCGTGTTTGTCGCTGCCCTTGGATGTTTCCAAACCTCTTTCCCCAGTGCACGGGAAATGACATTTGATGCTTTGCATTCTGTTGATGGGCACTGTTCTACCTCATGCTGAGCACCTGGGCTGAGGGCACCTGGGACACTCTTCACGTGGACGGCTGATGTCCATACCACCATTTTCCTTCTGCCCTCTCCTTCACCCTCTTCTTCCCACCCCCTTGGTAATGTGGCACCTTCCAAGCACAGGGATCTTCTGGGCCAGGGGAATATCCCACCTGTGCAGGGGAGGGTGGTGGAAGACTTTGCATGCAAAGTGGTGCACAGGGAGGCAGGAGGCTGGGATAGGGGTGGGGGGTGGGGGGGTGAGAGGATGAGGCTGTGAAAGGTGGCACAGGGGCTGGGTCCCTGCAGACTCTGTTCCCAGGCAGGTTCAGGGACAAGCTCACACACTGGCACATCTCTGGTCTGAGATGTCTACATCAAGAACAGATGCAATAAGGAGCCAAACAAATCCTCGCACCTTTGCTGTAAGAATCTCACCATTCCCGTCCTCCTCTCCTCCCTCCCAGCAC
Source organism: Buteo buteo (assembly GCF_964188355.1). Classification (NCBI taxonomy): domain Eukaryota; kingdom Metazoa; phylum Chordata; class Aves; order Accipitriformes; family Accipitridae; genus Buteo; species Buteo buteo. The sequence continues at coordinate 11,513,411 of NC_134176.1, read as the reverse complement.
CCCTCCTGTACCTGCTGTGACACCTGTATTCCACCTCCATCATACAGAGCCACCCGCTAACCCACCTCCTTCATCTAACACACAGGCTCATCATTAGCTGGAAGCCCAGAACAGGTGACCTAGTAAATTCAGAATAAAGATGAGCTATGATGTCCTTTTGTGGCCATAGAAACTTAAGACCTCTTATCTCTCTCTTCTCTCTTCTTTCTCTTCTCTTCTCTTCTCTTCTCTTCTCTTCTCTTCTCTTCTCTTCTCTTCTCTTCTCTTCTCCTCTCCTTCTCTTCTCTTCTCTTCTCTTCTCTTCTCTTCTCTTCTCTTCTCTTCTCTTTTCTCTTCTCTTCTCTTCTCTTCTCTTCTCTTCTCTTCTCTTCTCTTCTCTTCTCTTCTCTTTTCTCTTCTCCTCTCCTCTCCTCTCCTCTCCTCTCCTCTCCTCTCCTCTCCTCTCCTCTCCTCTCCTCTCCTCTCCTCTCCTCTCCTCTCTCCTCTCCTCTCTTCTCTTCTCTTCTCTCCTCTCCTCTCCTCTTCCCTCCCTCCCCCTTCCTCACCTCTATCCCTTCTTCCCTCCCCCTTCCCACTCTTCCTCCCTCGCCGCTCCCCCCGCAGCACCCACGGCCACGCAGCTCCCCCCCCCCCCCGACGTGCCGGCCCCCGGCCGAGGCCAGCCTGGGGGGGCAGGACCCCAGTCCCGCCCAGGGGGCAGTTGCGGGTGGGAAGAGCGGGACCGGTCGCGGCTGCCCACTCCCCCCCCAGCAGCGCTCAGTGTCCGGGCAGGGAGAGCGGCTGGCGCTCCCCCGCGGAGCCCGGCTAAACAGATTATTGAACTCACTTTCACTGCAGGCGTTATGAAGCGGGATAATGCTTTTGTCAGGGGGTGAATGATTTGTTTAGCGGGAAAGTACACGGGAAGGGATTAGCGCTCTGCCCCCAGCCCCCTGCCCCGCTGTGCCGGGGAGCCCGATCCAGCCCGCCCGCCCCGACGGGCCGGGCCGCGCCTCGCCTCGCCTCGGCGTGGAGCCCCGATCCAAGAGCTCTGCCCCGGCCCCCAGGCTGGGACACGCGTGGGCACACGCGTACGCGGGGGGACGGCAGTGCTGCGGTGGAGGGGGGCGGCCGGAGAGGCAGCCTGCGGGGAGGGCTGCCCTGTCCCCGGGGCTGCAGTCAGGGACCTGTTTCTCGGCCCCCTCGATGAGGAGGAGCTCGCTCCCTCTTGCCGTCCTCTCCCACGGCAAATAAAATTTAGCAGAGGGAAAAAAAGAGGGGGGAGCTTTTCAGGGGAGTGAAAGGCCGGATCCCTTCCGGAAAGTGCTTCACTTCTGCTCCCTCGGGCTTGTCTTATTTTTTTTTTTCCTCCCCTCTTTTTTTTTCTTTTCTCCTTCCTCTCTTTTTCTTTTTCTTTTTGTGCGTGTCTTTTTCCCCTCCTAAACTGACTTCACCGTCAGCTTTTCCCTCCTTGCGCTCACCCCGGAGGAGGAGGAGGAGAAGGAGGAGAGAAAAAAAAAAAAAAAAACAACCCACCACAACCAACCAACCAACCCAGCCACTAAACCCACCCAGCAGTGGATGGGGGGAGGCAGGAGGCTCGCAGTGCGGGCTCCTGGCCAGCGGGCGGTGGGAGCCCCCTCGCTCGGCGAGCTGATGGCCGGCGGCGGGGGAGCAGGGCGCTGCCGGCCCCGCGCACCCAGCGCAGCGGCGGCCCCGGCCGCGGCGCCGGCGGGGCGCTGAGCGGGGCCCGCACCCGCGCTCGCTCGTCAGGCAAGGTGCGCTGGAGGGGGGATAAAACGGGAGGGAGAGCGGCGGAGAGAGGCAGAGAGAGGCAGGGAGGCTGGTGGGGCTGCCCGGCTGCTGGCTACCTCACCCCGGCAGCGCGCATCCTGGCAGATGAAGGAGTAACTCGCCCGCGCCTGGCTTTTTTTCTTCCCTTTTTTTTCCCCTTCTTTTTTTAAGGGGTGGGAGGTGTTTGCTATTTTATCCCTTTTTCTTTTCTTTTCTTTTTTTTTTTCCCCTCTGTGTGTGTGTATACAAATACATCGCCTCCGCTCAGGGAGCCGGATATTTCCAACCCCAAACTATGGCTTTTCAAAAATCGCCCGATGCCTCCAACGCCACGAGGAAAAACCCCAGCCTGCTGGAGATAGGAGCCTTGTGCTTGGACTCGGAGATCATCTTCGGCTTCACCAGCCACCTCCTGCGGAGGAAAGCCAAGGTAAGGGGACCTTGCCCCGGCCCGGTGGGGGGGGCTGGGGGCCGGTGTGGGGGGGTGTCCGGCTGCCTGTCCTGCCCCGGGCCGGTTCACGGGAAGGGGGTGGCAAACTTGGCGGAGCGAAGTTGGCGGCGGCCGCGCCGGGTCGGGTTTCAGCACCACGAACAGTCCTGGCGGCTCCGCGGAGCGGCGCGGAGCAGCGCGGAGCGGCGCGGGGGGGACGGAGCCGCCCGGCCCCGCTCCGGGGGCGCCCCGCCGGGCACCGCGGTGCCTTGTGAGCCCCCGGCTTCAAAGGGGGAGTGGGAACACCGCGTCCCGGTATTTCCAGGAGGTTTTTTTTTTTTTGCTTAATAGGGAAAGAAGGGGGCTCAGCCCTCAGCCCCAGCGCCGGCCGGGGAGCACACCCCTTTACCCCCCCCCCCCCCCCCCCGCCCCGTCCAACCCGAGACTTGGAGCCGCGGGAGGGTTTTGCAGCCGTTATTCGGGCACATGAAATTTCCGAGCAAGTTTCCGGAGACCCGCAGAGCCCCGAGCAAGGAGAGAGAAGGGAGCCGGGGCGCACCGCCCGGGTGCATGTGTCTGTGCCAGCCCCGCTTTCCCCCCGCCCCTGAGAGGGGCACACGGCAGCCCCCGGGCAACAGCCAGCGCTCCCCCCTCCCCCGACCCCGTCTCTCCTCTTCACTTCCCCAGCCAAACTTTTCTGGGGCTCCAGGCGGGCGGGCGGGGGCAGCGGCCGCTGTGCCCCCAGGGGCTCTGCCCGGGCGCACATGCCCCCAAGCCCTCCCCCGGGGCATGCACCCATTTGGGGCGGGGGGCGGCGGGGGGGGGTGTGTGTGTGCTTCAGACACTTGCTCGGGAGAGCCAGGAAAGTTTAAGCGGCTGGGGAAGGTGCCTCTTGGGGGGTGGGGGGATTTTTTTTTTCCCCTCATATATATGTTTTTCCCCACTCTTTGTGCTCGGCGCTGCTCACATCACCGCAGACCCCACCCCACGGTCCGCTGCCACCAGCACCCACCCGCGCGGTGGCGGGGAAGGAGACAAGGAGCCGCGTTTGGCATGGCCGGGGGAAGAAGCCGCCGCCGCCGCCGCTCCCACGCGGGGTGCCGGCTGCGACTGCGGCTCCGTCCCGGGTGGGACCGGGGGGCTCCCGCCTGTGGACCCGCGACGGCGCCGGCAGGTGGCGCTCTGGTCACAGGGACGGCGGCGGCGGCGGCCGGGCTGCGCCCCGCGGGGCCCGGCCACGTCCCGGCTCGGCCCCTGCCCACCGCCGCCCGCCGCGGGGGGCAACGGGACCGGGCAGCCGGGGGGAGTAGCGATAGACAGTGGCGCATATCCCTCTCTCTGGGGATAAAAAAAAAAAAAAAAAAAAGTGCTAAATATACGAGCCGGAGCGGCAGCCAAGTAGACAATTAGCTGCGAACGTTAATTTCTCCATCTGTCAGGTCAATTTTCGCATGTACGGACATCCAGCGCGCCCGCCGAGGGGCTGGGGGAGTCGGGCCCGGGCGGGGGGGGGCTGTGCCCCGCGACACCGCGCATCTGCCCGCGGAGGCAGGAGAGCGCCAGCGGCGGGGGCGGCGGGGGGGCAGCGGGTCCCTGCCGGTCCCCCGACCCCGGTTTGCAGGTGGCCCGCACCCACAGCGCCCGCGGCAGGGCCCGACGCCTGTGCGGCTTTCTTGCCCCCGCGCTCCGCAGGGGGACCGGCACCCCCAGCCCGGCCCTTTTTGCCTCACTCCCCAGGAACCCGGGTGCTGGAGGGTGAAGGAGGCAACGGCGGGAGGGTCCGCGCTTTAGTCACACCGGTTTGGGACGATCCCGTAGGGTCACTATGAAATGGCATCTTCTCCCCCCCCCCCAACCCCAAACCTAAACCCCAGCCCGCCCTTGCCGAGTCTCCCCCGCCCCGCTTACCCCACCCCACCCGCCCCCGCCCAGCCCCTCCTCCCCTGCCCTCCGAGCACTTTTGCAGCTTTTTTTTTTTTTCCCGACGTGTTCCCGTACTCCGGGTCCTTCCCCGTGCCGCCGTGGGGAGCTCACTCCGCCTCCCTCTCCCAACCCAAACTTCACTCCCTTCTCAACATGGGAGGCAACATCACCTAGCGCGGCAGCCCGGACGGCGGGGAACCGGCGAGAACACTGTTGGCACCCCCCCGACCCCCGACCCCCGCCCCGCCATGGGCGCCGCGGGCCGCCCGCGCCGCCGGGCACCGCGCCGTCCGCACTAGCGGAGCGGGGCGCGGGGCAGGGGCGCATCCCCCGCTATCATGATCGCGGCCGCCGGCAGAAAGGCTCTGGGACCTGAGCCCCGGGCGCCGGGGGTAAGTTGTTACAGCACTCCTCCCCGCGTTTGGGCTTTTTTTTTTTTTTTTTCCCTTTTTTCTTTTTTTTTTTTTTTTTCTCCCCCGCGAGGGGGGTGGGAGCTGCGTTGCCTCCGCGATCCGCGGCGCTGAGTTCTTGCTCTCTCCGCAGGTGGCGGAGGGGAGCGCGGCGCGGGAGCTCTCCCCGCGGAAGAGGCCGCCGGCCGCCGCCGAGGAGGAGCGCTGCGCCAGCCGCCCGCCGCCCGAGGGAGCGGGGGCCGCCGCGGGGGCCGAGCCGCGGCCCCTGGAGCGGGCGGCGGCCGGGGGCTGGTGCCGGAGCTGCCAGGCCCAGCTGGCCGAGCTGAGGAGGCAGGCGGCCCGGCTGGCCGCCGGCGGCTGCCCGCCCAACGCCCCGCCGGTAAGTTGCGCCCGCGCCGCCCGTACAGCGCCGAGCACCGCCGGGCGGTGGCGGGAGGGATGGGGTGGCGGGGGCCGCGGGAGCCTGGCCCCCAGCCCGGGCGGCGTCAGGTGTACGTCCCCGCGGATTCGGGAGGAGAACGTGACGGCCAAGCCGGTGCTTTCCGACCCAGGAGGGTTCTTGAGAAGTTCAAGGATTTCCCGTCCCGGGCTTTATCAAAAAGCGAAACTGCGCGTTGCGGTCACCGGCTGCCAGAAACAGTTAAAAAACAAAGCAGCGAGTTGGGCAAGAGGAGCGGGAGAGCAGGCGAGGGGCTGTGCGGGTGCCGTCCGGGACGCGCAGTCGGTCGAGCCCCGAGCGGCTCCGAGAGCCCCGGTGCCAGAGGAGCTCCCCGGCCCCGCTCCCGCCGGCCTGCGCTTCCCAGCCCCGGTGACACCGTTCCGGGGATGCCGGCTCGGTGCTTCGGCTGGGCTTTGCAGCGCCTTCGTCCTTCCTGCGAGAAGCTGCCGGTGGCAGCGGTTCAGCTCCTCCTTAGGAGGAGCCCGTAAAACGCAGCTGGAAATCACACGCTCGCGTTTGTGGCGCTGGAGGAAACTTTGAGCGGGATGGGTTTGCTGGGCTTTCGCCCTCTGGGTGCCTGAGCGCACCTCCCTGGCCGATGGGCTCGTTCCTGTCCTTAGTGGCACTCGGGGAAGCCGGGGCTGGGTCATTTTTCTCCGGTTTGTGCTTCACAGTGGCCCTTCGTATCTGGTAGTGAATGGAGAAGGTGCGTGGGGATGCCAGAGGTTTCCAACCTTTGACGCATGTGCAGCTTTATTTGAGTGTGTTGTAGTTGCCTGCACAGTTCTTCCTTTCCGTGTCTGTTTTCTGCATATCGGCGGTCTGTATTATTCTTGTTCCTTTTCCTTTAGTGAGGGCACGTGAAACAAAACTTCAAAAAGGTGATAGAGGTGAAAAAACAGTCTCGATACAGAGTCTTGCCTAGGCACCTGAAGAGATCCCGAGGATTAGCTTGACGGGGCAAAATGCAACAGAAGACCCTGAGATTCTGTTTCAGGGCACACAAAACGTGTGTTGGGTTTTTGATAACATTTGGAAGTAAGGTATTGTTTTCTAAACAATGCTTATCTGGATGTTTGCAAGAATGGGGGGGAGGGTCTGAAGAGGAAGCCAAACCCTACTGACCTTCATTTTCATTCAAAGAGTTCCTGTATGATCTACAGAATTCCCATTGAATCTAAATATAGTTTTGTTTGGAAGTGCATTGTGGAGCAGTGTCCGAATGCGCAGCGAGGTTTGTATTTTCAGGCCGGATCCAAAAGCCCTTTGAAATCAACAGGAGTCTCCCTATTGACTCGCCCGGTTTGGAGCGGGCTCTTATTTCTGCGGTGTAAAAGGTCACGTATCTTATCGCGTTGAATTCAGGACTGCTGGACCTTTTGTTTTCTGGATTGCTGCAAATAGTGGAAAGGAGTTTAATTTCCCCTTGTGAAGTGCATGCGATAGGCTGCTTCAGTGGGGAGCGCATAAACCCCTGGTCCCGTTGTTGGGGTGGGCCTCTGCTGTAAAGAATAGTGTCCTATCTGGGAGCGGATCTCTGTCATGGGAAAAAAAAAAAAAAAGCCGCCGGTGCAAGAGAGTCAGGGGGCCTTGGCCAGGTGTTCAGGTGAGGAGACCTGTGAGCAAAGGCCTGTTTGTGTGGTCTCTTTCCTGCAAGTCTCAGGGGACTTCCTTGATAAGCACTCGATGATGGGTAAATTAATCCCCCTTTTCTGCAGGGTTTCAAAGCATGCCTAGGAACGTAATAAAATAGCAGTCATCAGTGTCAGAACCTCGACAGGCCTGATCACAGAGTCACAGAGACCTGGAGTTTACTTACCGAGTAGCATACAGTAGAGTTAGATGTTTTTACATTTTTTTGAAAATACATTTTCTAATGCTTGTGAGACCTCCAGCCTAATTGCAAGCTCAAACCCCCACTAATCCTGGTGTAGTGAGCAGCTCCTCAGGAAGGAAGATGCAATAAACAGTCCTACTTACTGCCTTCTGAGTGTGAAGTAGGTTAGCGGGAGATAACAGTCAGGGGTTTGGCTACTCAGCTGCTGCGAATTGGCCTTGCAGTGGGAATCTGATGCAATATGCTGGCAGGTTGAGCACTGTGTAATGTTTGTGCCAGAAAGGCAGCTTGCTTTTTTTTTTTCTTTCCTTTCTTGTTTAATTATATAACAAGACATCTGAAAAAGCAGCTCTTCTCCATAAGAGTTTCGTGCCCGTACAATAAAAGTCTAAAGAGTTTCTTATAAGCTCTTCTAACATACTGTCAAATTAAGCAACTACTGGATGAGTAAACACCAGAAGGCTACTGCTTGGAGCATGGTGCTCTCAAAGGATTTACCTCCTTTGCCATAATAATTAAGGGATCTTTCAGCACAGATTCAGAAAGATTTCCACACCTGGTTGAAAAACCTTTGGAAAGGTGGGTGGGTGCCTCAGAGATGAAAGAAGGGCTAGTTTCCTGCTGTTGATATCTTTCCTGATGAAAGAGAGGAGGTGTATTCTCATGCGTGGGGCAGCTGACAAGGGATTGAATTCACATTAGAATAAAAAGCCAACGTACTGTTTGCAGTCTGCAGGGATAACAAATCTAATTGCTTGAGAGGGCTATGATTCATACAGTTTATGTGTTGCTGTCCTTTCAATTAGATGTATTTAAAATATATAAATAATTTAAAGTTTCAGTGCTCAGATGTTGTGCATTGATTACAGAATAGTTAGTTGTTTGTGTCTCTTTAAAGTCCTCCAAATCTCTGTGGACAGTTGATAAAAAGATATACCTCTTTGCTTATGTTAAAACTCTTTAACAGTTCTCCCAAGTACAAGATTTACTGCACCCTACACTGTCGATTCCCTTCTTTTCACTGCTGCTGCCTTTACAGTTTGCCACCACAGTGGGGCTTGTGTGTGAATCAAATCATGATTTCTGGCAAGCATGGATGGAAATGAGCAAAATTTAATCTGAAATTATTCCGGATTAGCATTTTGGTATTGCAGTATCGTCATCAGTTGCCAGGTCATGTACTGAACTAGTGTAGGAGTTAAAAAAATAAAGGCGCCTTGGTTTATTCTTAATTAAAAGTTTTGTATGTGCCTTGCAGGCTGTGTCCCTGGAGAACTGGTAATGGGATACAGGATGTCCTACTGCCAGGGTTCTGGCCGGAGTGGAGAGGAGGTTGTTGTGCCTGGAAGTTGTTGCTGTTGGAAGCTGTAGGGCAGTCCATGGGAAATGAGTTGGTGGTCTCTGTCTCACTCCCAGTTGGCAAATAGCCTTGTCACAAAACCACCGCAACAATTACTGCTAATTGGCATCACTGTTGGCAGTTTCACAGGAGAGGCTGAGGGCTGAATGGGGATGCAGATTAAATTAGTAATAATAATACTTAGCACCTCAAATCTTCACAGTGCTTCACAAATGCTAATTAATTAATTTGCGTGATGCCCCTGTTCGGTAAACCTAAATGTGCTGTCATTTCTAAAGAGGTGTATGTCAGAGCGAGGTGTGTGTCTCCGAAAGGAAGGGGACGGGCAGGGACTGTCCAACATGAGATGTGCTCCTGCAGCTCCATCGCTGGAAGGAAACTCTGTGCTCCCTCTAGCGCAGGCAATAGCCTTAAGGATATACAGCTACTGTAAAATGGTTTTAGCTAATCCCTTATGAGCAGAGGAAGAAAACTCTCCTGATAGGAGGAACGCACACACTGATGCAACTACATCCACAGAAGGCTTTTATACTGGTATAAATATTTTGGTTATAGAAAAGTAATAATCGGACCCAGTTATACTGGAATAAAATAATTTTTTTATCAATACTGAAAGGAGGCCAAGACCAGAGAAAGTTCACTTTGGAAGTGATTAGCTTTAAGGATTGTGTTTCTCTCAGCCCAGGGATTCAGACACCCCATTTCACCTGTCCCCATCCACCCTCACACCCCCGCTACCGCCCTCCCCCAAAGTCTGAGCAGTTTATGTTGTAGCTACTGCCAGTGCAGGCGGGTGTCAGAGGCAGCATGAAAGGGGGCAGAAACACATGTATTGTACCTTGAGTTCAGCCAAGTTCTTGCAATCCTAGTTTTTAAGAGCTGCTTTTCTTCCCTGTTTTATTTTTTCCCCTCTTGCATTATCTGCACTGCGTGTTACATGAGGCAGCACTGAATGGCTTCCAGGGAGTTTGAGGGACAAAGGAGCAAGTGTGGGCTCTTTATTGCTGGTGGGGTGGACAATGCTTTTTCTCTGATACGTAAAAAAACTGTATTCCCAGTTGACCGGGTAAGCTGTGGTTTGGTACAAAGAGGCACACTGCCAGCGCTGGTCTACAGAGAGTCTTGGTGACCAGGACAGGTCATGCCTTTGGTTGCTAATGAACCATGAATCCTTTGAGGGAGCTAAGCAAGTCCGAGCCCGCCGTGTCCTTGGCAGGGCTCTGTGTTACACCAGCTAGAGCTGGAGGAAGCCCGGCTTCTCTGGAATAAAGGGGGGGGTAGCAGTGGCTTTAGCCACGCTGTTTGCACTGACGTGTCTCAGCTGTGCAGATGCCACACAGTGCTGCTGGATTGCACTCCCACCACACCTGCTTCCCATCAAAGCGATGGTCTCTTGGTACACCTGTATGTGGTGCTGATTGCATCACCTGAAGGGGAGTTGAAGAACAAAGTTTTGGGAAGGGCATGCTCTTTCCTGTGGGTTTCTCCTGTATGCTAAATAACCCCCACGTTTCCACGAGCAGCAGAACTAAGGATGGATGGTTTGGTAGGATGGATGCTTTGCTCGCCGCCTCCGCTCTCCCCATCCCTCTGCATGAATCCCAGCTGTTCCCTCCTTGTCCCCGATGACTCGGTAAGAGGCAGCACCTTCTCTGCATCTGCAGCTGTACACGTACTGTTCGGTTGACAGTAAGTAGGTACTTGGACATCTGGCTTCTGCCCAGCAATAACAGGTGGGTCCTGCCCAACTTCTCTCACGGCCAGTTTGTGGAAGTTGTAGGAACTTGACTTTTGCCTCAATTTCAGATCATTTGATGGGTTCAAAAGCTGTTAAGGGAGGGCTGGCAGCAAGGAGGGTGGAAAGAAGGGCAATGCAGCAGTTCTCATTGCTTTGGAAAACCAGGCGAAGAGGACAGGCACGGGACTGAGGGCTGTGGTCTTGATGCATGAGGGCCAGCTACGCTTTGTCGTTCCCACCTTGGCCGCTCTGCTGGCATGGTGTCAGCAGGGCTAGTAGCAAGGAGAGCGTGCGTGATTCCTGGCTGCTGGTACCTGTCTCCTCACTGTTGGGTGCTTCAGGAGCCTGCGCTGCACACCGAGGAGCCTGGGAGAGGGCTCTGTGTCCTTAGCGTTTGCCTGCAGGCTCATGCTTCCCTGGAAGAGCGAGGGTTCAGAGCACGTGGGGACTTCTCACAACGCGTGGTGCGCGTGGAACAGGTCTAAGCTTTTAGAATCAGCCCCTGACTTTGTGAGGAGTTTTTCTTCCCATGCCCATTGTTTTCTATTGACATGACAGCCCTTTCTGCTGGGTGACGTGGTCACCTGGAATTTGAGAGTCCTGGTGATGGTTTAGAAACCCTGTGCTGTCTTGCCTAACTTTGGGGTCCTCTGTTACTGAGGGGCTGTGTGCTCTTTTCATGGGAGGCCTTGCTGCAACTGGGCTGATGTGGATAAGGGGAATTGAGTGGGAGAACTGTGTCATTTACAGATGCCTCTATAGAGAAACCCAGTTTTCAGGGCTCTTTACAAGCACTAAACGCACCTTAAAACATTCTATATTTAACATTTAAAAAATGCGTAAGTGGAAAAGTAATGTCTTAGTTAATAAATATGAAACTACGGGGCATTTTTTTGGATGCACATTTAATATTTAATTTTGTGAGAGAGACTCTTGCAGAGACTTGGTTGTGGAGTGCTTCAGGCTATGAGCTCAGATGTGGATTTCAGGTACGTGTGCAGTCTAATAACGGGGTTAGTGACAACACCGTGTCAAATGTGTTGACATGAGCAGTTCCCTTGTTTCAGTCAGTGCAGTAGTCCCCATGCTATATGATAGGCTGTGGAAACTAATTGTAATGAGTTTGCTTTAGACATTTAGGATTTTCAGGCATGCCCTTTTAAAATACAGGTGAGTGGGATTATCTTGCAGTTCAGATGCCAGAGGCAAGAGACCTTCTCACTGGGGAATCTGAAGTGGGGGAGCGGGGACTGTGCTATTAGATGAAGATACTGCGGTCTCCCGGGTAGCTGAGGGTAATTAGTATTGCTCCGGCTCTTTCTCCAGCTAATTCCTTCAGCACCCTGCCCTATTAGGGAAAAGGGAGGAAACATAAACCATTTCAAAATCCCAGGGGGTGGAAAAGAGCATCTGCTCCTAACATCTGAGGTTACTTTGAACCTGTTGAAATACGTAGTAGCTGCTTTATTGTTTTTGCCAGGAGTTTCCACCTACAGTGATCCCAACCTCTAACTTGTTAGCAGTGAGGTTGTAGGAGGCAGTAGTCATCCTCTTCTTCCCCAGCCCACAGCAGCTGATAATGACTGCTGCTCTGGACCTGGCACCGCAGGGTATTGGAGTGGGGATGGCTGAAACCACCAAGAGGTTTTCCTTTCCCAAGACCAGGATCGCCTCCCATGTACACTGTTGCTGCATGGGTCTCCTGCTGCTTGGGCACCCCGCCATAACTGCACTCTGTGGGTGCGAATCCTTCTTCCCACAGTGAGGATGCTGATGTAGAGAAGAGCCAGTTGGTCCTTGGGTTTTCAGCTGGCAGATGAACGTTTTGTCGTGAAAAGTGAGCGGAGATTTTGCTTCAGCCTGGCTAGAGGAGGAGAATCTATCTGGAAACATGTGCATGTCTTATGGAAGATTTTTCTATGATGATCCTGTTGCCTTTCTCAAAATTGGATTACCTTCAGGAACTAGATCTACTCAGATATTGCTCACACTGAGTATGGCAGGCAGCTGTCCATTTGAGAGTATTGTATCCTCTTTTTTATTTGTGGAATTTAATTTGTCTGGATTTGTCTCCCTGTCCTCTGACTTCAGACCTGCAGCACTGGAATAACTATTTCATATTTACGTCTCCAGTATATCCCCAAATGGAAGGCATCTTTAGGAAGGTGGGAGTCTTGTCTGTCGCTGGCTGTGCTTGTGATCAGGAACAGGCTGACTTCTTTTACAAGTGTCTGCTAATTTTGTATAGTCTTTCAGATGAGTGGCTTATGGGAGAAAACTTGGGCCTTACTTTCAGGAGAATCATGCCTTCTGCTGCTTTTAACAGGAGGAATTGTGTCCCATTGCAGGGATGCAGGACCTGAACTTAATCCCTACATCTGTCACTGACTTTGTGAATTTGTTCAAGCTGCTTAATATCCACATGCTTAATTTCTCCTTTGCCCAGCAGAGAGAAAATGCTTCCATGTTCTGTCCATTTCCAGTAAAAACTTTTCTTTTTGTGGGAACTCTCTTTTTTGGGGACTCTCTCTTGCTTGTATGGCATTGAGCATCATTGACTGCTGTTCTTAGCAGAGCTGGCTGCTCCTGTAATATGGATAATAAGGAAGAATATATAACAACACAGGGACACAGAAAGCAGCAGACTCTATGACTTGCAACTGAACTTTCCAGGCAGGTGTTTGGGGAGGGGGTGCTGGGGCTGGGGTCTCTGCAACAGCAGAAACAGCAAACAAAGCCAGGGACTTCAGATAAACTGTGCAGGTAGACAGTCCTGAAAATCTGCCAGTTCACCAGGAGGAGAGTGCTGAGGCTCTGGAAGGGGACTAAAGGTGCTGCCATGTATGTTCAGGCAAAGGGGAGCTTGCTGAACTAGCAGGTATCAGATCAGCTCACGGAGCATGGATTAGAGCTGTGCCGATGTTATCTAAAAGGGGTTTATCTGCATAGTGCGCTGTGCCTCCCTGTGATGAAACTAGAAAACAGCCTTGTGGAAATGTGGTTGCAGCCTTGTAGGTCGGGAACCCTTCAGCGGCTTCAGTCCCTCATACTGCTGTTGAAGTTTATGCCAAAGTGTGTTACTTACTAGTTTTTCATTAAAAAAGTTTTATTTATAAATGGAAAAAAGGAAAATTTTGTAGAGGAACTTAAGAGCAAAGCTTCAAATGATTATTCCAAGCAAGGGGGCTGGTGGGGATATGTCACTTTGCAGGAGTAATGTGTTCTTCTCTAGGATAAGTTAAAGTGAATGTAAACTTTTGGTGTACAGTTCTTTGCGCTGACTTCTTTGCTTTGAAGCTGCATGAGCTTTTAAGGCGTAGCTGGCAGATGTTCGTTTTCATGTTGGAGAAAGAATGTTTAACTGGTATAAATATATCCACCTATTTTAGGCAGTGTAATGGCATTGTTGCATGTTTGTTTTATCACTAAGAGTCTGACTGTTGTATGCATTGCCCTACCATACAGTGAATCAGCAAAATCTCAGCACTTGCTCACAAAAAAAGAGGCTTAGGTGCGCACAATTATCCTTCTTTCTGAGTCAAGCCTTAAAATCAGTCTTTGATCAGTGTTCCTGGAGTTTGGCAGGCTGCTCTGAGTTTCGGCTGGGGCTGGGCCAGCATAACAATACGTCAATACCTGTGCAGAATTGATTGGAACGCTGGATGGCTGTGGGAAAATGATCAATTTTCATTTAGCTATTAGCAGTTCTTCCCCTAACGTTGCTGAGGGATTTTACGCTGCTCAGTGCATGGGATGGGAAGCCTCCTGTACACAACTGAAATGTGATACATCTGGCTAGGCTGGGCATTGACTGGCTTTCAGCATTAACTGCGAAAGTGAAGCATTAGTCCTAGTTCTCACAGCATTCAAAAGATTATGTTTAAATGTGTTTCCTGTTTTACCACAACATACAATTTGTTACAGCATGGTTTGTGTCGCTGTCGGTGTGTATATATTGATCAGTGTTGATTATACTGTAAATGGGCAGTGTTTGGCTTTGTATTCTAAGTCATTTGGGAAGTTAGATGTACTCAGTTTTTATTGTACTCTTTTTTTATTGCCTTGTGTTGTTCTCGTATTGTGTGTTGTAGCATGTATTTACTCCTTTTGGCATTGTTGCTATTCTCCTGGACTTTAGAGTACAGCAGTACAGCTTTGCCTGTAGCTTTATCAAGTAAAATTTCTTTGCAGCAATCGCCTGCTGCTTTTGCATCTTACGTGGCTCCTGAGCAGTTCAGAGGTGGTGGCTGTGCCCAGGGTACATCATGCAGCCCTCAGCAGAGTGGTACTGCTGAGTGTTTTGGAGGAGGTGAGCCTCCTGGTGTGGCTGAGGTCAATGGCACCAGGCTGGATCCATGATTCATGGATCCCAAAACAGGGCACCAGGAGCTGTTGCCATCCCTGGACTGCGACCCATCTTCAGGGACTCTCTGGGATGCGGCAGTTTCAACCACTGTCAGAAATACCGTGCAAGTGCCTTGTACGATCAAGAAATCTGGCCATCCTTGTTTCAATTGCTTTACTACTTTCGGGTCATCTGTAGAGGCTCTCTGTGCTGCTGGGTGTGGTGAAGGCATCCAGGTCTTTGCTCTTCAGTCCTCTTTGAGTGCCTCTGGACAAAAAATGCCAGTGTTGCGACAGACCCTCTCTTTAACACCAAATCGTCTAGTGTGGGGTGTAAAACCAACTGCTTGTATCTACTGCCCAGCTGCAGCCAGGCTCTAGTGACCAGTTGCACGGTTCCCAGGAGGGTTAAGAGGCCAAGAGTCAAACCTTAAAATGTGCTCTGTGCTTCATCTCTGGAGTGCTTGGTAGGTGTTGGTGTGGAGGTGGCTCCAGAAGCCAAGACCACTGCCAGGTGTGGGTGACCAGTCACCAGCCCAGACTGGGAGCATCCCACGTGGCTTGTTTCATGCAAGTAAATGATTTTCAGCTGCAATAAATAGCAAAGTTGGACAGACCTGGCCTCTGTTCAGCAGACAGAGGACAAGTGTAAAGAGCATGCCAACCTCTGCCAATGCTGGACTGTGTGTGGTGTTGACAGAGCAGCAGAGTTGTGTTAAGAGTTTTGGCCCAGATTTAGCAAAAGCGATTGCTGAACATTAGGAGAAGGAAAGTTTGGCTGACTTGGGTGTTATTTGAGAAACGTTAGCCGTGTTGTGATAGCACGTCAGTTTTGTGTTGAATGTGTGTACACGTGTGTGTTTGTACAGGGACCTGGCTGCTCTGCTTGTGAGAACGAGCGCTCCAGTAACAGAGAGGAAACAGAATTCAATCTTTGATGAATATGTCACATAATCCCCACGTGCGTGCCCTAATGCTGGGTGCATCGTGAGGAAGAGAGGTGTTCCCATACTGCTGCCTGGCCCTGGGCCATCTGGTCCCAAGGAAACAGCCGTTAGTGATGAGAAACAAAACTGCTCTACAAAATTTGGCCTTTGAAGGATGGAGGCAAGGCACATGTGTCATTGCTGCTGTCGTTTCTGGGTAATGCCGGTGCTCCTTTTCTGGTAGGTGGGCAGAGGATGGAAGGGCTGGTTTGTCCCAAATGCCACTTTTAGAAGAAGTGCCTTAGCCTCAGTATGAACTACAGGTGCTGCAGAGCTTTTGTAAGCTATCTTGAAAACTATGCTGTGGGTGAAACACAGGCCAGGATTTGGCCTATAACTATTTTGCCTGTAGCTTGTAATTAAAGATAAAGTTAAACCCAGAAACTCCAGTTAAAATGTTCAGGTGTTAGTGTCGCTTGTATAACTGCGAATGCAGAAGTGAACTATTTTGCTGTCTTTCTCTGAAGATTTTGTTGCAAAGAAAGAAAAGCGAGCACATTTGATATTCCTCCAACAAGCTCTCACAAGGGTAATTTTGTGTAGATGATTGAGTGGCATGGAAACACTGTAAGATATTGTCCTTTTGTGGGTTTTGTAAAGAGGAGATACAGTTGAAGTAATTTATAATATGCAGAGTCTCAGCAGTCTGCCGAGAGAGCTTCTTTAGCAATTACCTGTAAGAATAAAGTAAAAAGCATTTATTATTGATATTCACATTCCACATATTAAGAAATATTTCTTCTGATATTGTTAATTTTTTATTTGTAGGCTCCAAAGGAGTGTAGAGTAAGACAAATGTGGTTGAGGAAGAAAAATATATGAGTTAATGTATTAAGTTTACATATTTTTCATTTGATGGATTTATGGTTTTTAATTACACCTTCATGTCTTGCATTGGGATCCCTGGGGGCCCTTTCTGAATTTCATGCTTATGCTCTTATAAATATGAGATGCTTTAACCTGCCACCTTGTGCAGTCTTCCTGCTGCTTGACTGACCTCTGGTAAAGTTACTTTTTATTTGAGTTTAAAATTTGAGACCTCCACAAAGAGCTAAATGATTACAGAAATACTTGTGTGATTTAGAGTTTCTCAGCCTGCCATGTTGTGCCTGTGAAACACAGGTTGTGAATGGGTTTCTCTGATGTTTGCATGGAAGGGTGGACTTTGTGCTCAGCATTTGCCAGTTGATCGTGAGTAGCAACACCCTGGCCTCAGCTTACGGCCTTACTGGCTCCCAGTGGAGTGTTTGGCAGTGGAAAGTAGTCGTGTCTGTGGTAATAACCCTTTGGGGAGCCATGACTGGGTTTAGGGAAGAGTATTTTCAGCAATATGTTGTCCTGAATCTGGCTCTACATCTCTTTACTTCAGTCTTCAGTTACATATGGCACTGGATTTTCATTTCATAACAGTTTGCATCGTGGTTCTTTTATTGACAGTGGAATTGAAAACCTGTGTTAACAGGTGGAAAATGAAGCCTGTTGGCACTGTGTAGTTTGAGTTGATTTACACCGGTGAAACCGAAGAGGAAGCCAGACTGCAGAACTGGGTCAATGTCTGTATTCCAAATCTGTCTCTCTGTGTAGGTATCATTACCTCTGTCTGCTTTTTTCCAGCACATCCTCTTCATTTTTCTGTTCAGTGGGAACATAATTACCTGTACGTGGGGGGAAAAAACAGTGCCAGGATCTGTTTGGTATAACTGAGACATAGTTTATCCAAGAAGCAAACAATCCAGGCTGATAATACTCAAAATTTCCAAAATAAATTTGCTTTGGGACTGACACTGTGCGTGAACATTCAGCCACAACTTGAGCCCTTTTCCTCAGATTTGTGCTGTATATCCTTTTATTATTCCAGTCATGGCTGCTCTAAGCACACACAGCTCAAGAGCGAAATAGCTCTGATTTGTGCTGTTAAAATTTAGTTGGGTTTCAGCTTCTTATTGCCAAGTCTTTTGATGACATGAAAGATATGTTATATGCAGGGCTGGCTTTTCTGACCCACCCGGAGTTCTTCCCTGAGCTTTTTATTGCTGTGGGAGGGCTTGACACCTGCAGGATTGGGCACAATGAAAAGCGTGGAATAGACAGCTAAAGAACTGCAATGCAGAATAAACACTTGACCCTGGGAAGCGAACACAATTGAGAACAAAAAGGCATTGTTCTCTGAAGTGATGCATTGGAAGTTCTCTACTTTCTGTGTTTTCTTTTTGTAGTTTTCATTTTAATTCCTCTTGCTAGCATGGGTTCAATCAGATTTCTCTTTCTTCTTGCCACTGGAGCAACAGTCCCTTTTGCCAGTGTTGGAAAGTAGTCCAGGGCATCCCCTCCTTACTAAAGGATGTACTTCTGCTTTCTTTGGGAGCGGTGAGAGGTCTGGTACAGAAGGCTGTCTCACTAAGCATAATGGTACAGAAGCAGTTCACCTGCAGCTAAAGGAGTGAGCTGAAAAATGTGTATGATTGTTCAACAAGAAAAAATGTAGATCCATATGTGAGAAATCTGCTTCTTTCTGTACCTCGACAGGATTCCTTAAATCTGTGCAAGAGCAAAGAGTTAAGGTAATCCTGATCTTACAGAGGACTTAGTTAACCCAGGAGTCGTGTAGCTCAGCTGAGTACAATACAGGAATGACATCAGTGAGAGCTTAGAATAAGCTTCCTTATCTTCAAAGACTGTTTACTTAATGGTTGGGGAATCGCTGTGTTTGTAGGTAGAGGTAGGAAATGTCCTCAGGCAGGCAGGAGCTGATAGCATTAAACAGAGCAGTAGTGTTTCTCCTCAAGCATCCTTACATTGCTTGTGTGCTTCTCCCAGCCTGCTGGCTGCCTCTGCTTTTGTGTACACCACACGTACAGAGGTCTTTAAGAGATTGCCAAGGTAATTTTGGATGCTAAGCACTGAACCCAAGCAGTATCCTTGTAGCTTTTGGGTTATTTCTTCCACGTCCTACCAACTTTGGCCCTATATAGGGTAATTATGTGGCCAGTCTGTAACCTCTGGCTTGTTTTTCATTGTTTGCCTATAATTTTTTTTCCAAATTCCTGCTAATTTTCAGGGGAGATGTGCTTACAGGGTAGTTTCTGAAAGCATACCCAGAGTTAGCGTGTCCGTTTGTGGAACGGTGGGGAGGGAAAGGAGAAGGGAGCAGCATGTGCTGCTTTTCAGTGCTGGGCTATCAGCAGCCTGTCCCGGGGTGCGACATGGTGGGTACGGGGCACGTGTTGCAGTGCAGCGCTGGCTCTGCTGGGAAGCACATTCTGCCAGGGGGATGAGTCCTTCTGATAAAAGTCCCCATCCGACACCCAAATGGTGTAACGACCTGAGGAATCAACCTCTACGAATCCTGAGGCAGTACTGCTTGTATTTTTCTTACATAAATACATCTATAAGTTTTCTTTAAAATATTGGTTAGAGATATTTTTAAAATCTCAGAGTTGAGCAGTGTTACCTACCCTTGGATATTTCAGCTATCCCTTGTAATCACGTGGAAGACAATATGTAGTTGGTTTGGGTTTTTGGAGGATTCTTGTGCAGGACCTGGATCTTTTCTGCAGAGTTCCTTTGACAGCAGTGAAGTTACTTCTGATCTCCAGTAAAAAGGACAATTTGATTTGCAGATTGTGTAAGAGCTGCTGTAAACTTAATTTGGAGCCCACTAGGGTACATATCCTGCATGCAAGTGTTTAGCTTTCCATTTTTCTCATGAAAACATTCCTGTAAAAGTGGTCTTTAAAGCCAATTTGTGCCTCATTGGCATTTTTTTTTAAAGACAAAGCAGAGATGCAGTGTTCCAGGGAGATATATTTTTGTTCCCAGCTGTTCTGAATGCTCATTTGATGTTAAGTCTTTGTTCAATCCAGTCCTATGTCATTAATGACTCTGGAGTAAGTAGGTATGCAGAGCTGGAGGAAATCCTGTTTTATGCGTTCCTATTCTAGGAGAGCCTCAGAAAGACTAACAATAATGCTGCTTGGTGAGGTAATAGGTAAACATAGTAAGAAATAAAAACGTGCTTACTCCTTACTGAAGCAGAAAAATAGCTTATGAAGCATAATGTTGTCTTTGATACGTGTAGATAATCTGACCTGCTTCAGTCTGTGGATTAAGGCATTAACTGGGGCAGCTGAAATGGCTTCTCATAAAGAACCTGTCCCTCTGGTTGTAAAGGAGTTGTCAGCAGATGCTAACGAGAATTAAAAAGAAGTAGGAGCCCAGTCATAACCCAGCAAAGTCACTTGGAAGGCTTGCCTTGACTTCAGCGGCCAGTTAATTCCCACCTGAGGTGGGGGGTTGCGTTGTGCCGCTTAGCATTATCACGAGTCCGATGTGAGCAGTGGTTCCAGTCAAGGGGGTGGGTGGTGCACAGCCTTGGGTTTGTACCTGTCCTCTTCACGGTCCTTTCAAAACTGTGGGAAAGAGAAAATGGGGGCATCCCCCAGCTTTTCCTTCCCTTTGCTGAATGAATGGTTTAGCAGAAGAGAAGTATTTGTTTTCAAGAAGAAGCAGTCTTCTCGTAGGAAGTCAGATTTCTTCATCACATTCTTGAGGAAGTCAAGACTGCATTTAAAACTTTTGATCTTGGTCAGTAGATGGGCAGCAGGTAGAAAAACAGGGTAAAGTTTTGGTAGCAGTTTTGGGAAACTGTTGATTTTTTTTTTAAGAAGAAAATGTGAAATTGTGTAATTTTTCCATCAGCCAGCTTCCATAGCAGCATGTGTGACTACAGTGAAACATCTCAAATCCAGCCTACTCGCACTGTCTGTGCTACAGGCTTCCCTAGGGAGGTAGGGCAAGTCAGCTAGCATTACATTTTTAGATATACTTACCCTATTTAGCATATGCATTTTGCTCAGCATGTGATTACGGACTAGTAAGTTGCATGCATGTATACCAGAGCCCTCCTCTTGGTGTTCCTTATATATGCACCAGTTTTTATGTGCATTAATCTGGTGTGTATACTTCAACTATATTTCTAATCTCTCTCTACCTTCATGTTTTTGACTGTGAAACAGCAGTGATACCTTTTCTTTGAGTAAGTAGGCAGAGTCATACTTGAGACATATTTTCAGACCACTTCAAAGATATAAACTTACTTAAGTGCCTGTGATTTATTTTGTTTTGCTTTAGAGTCCTTAAATGTCAGCCACTCTGAACAGTTCCTAGGATTTTCCTCTTTTATTTGGGAGGTGTCAGCTGACAAGAAGGCAGCTGGTGTGCTGAAAGCATCATTCCCTTAAGAATTTGGTGTGTGATGTGTTTAGCTGGAGAGAAAGCCCAGTGACAGTTGCCCTTTTGGGTTTTTTTTTTCTTTTTCCCCTAAAAGTTGCTGTCTTGCCCTGTTGGTTCAATGGTGAAAGAATGCTGCAACAGGTTTAGCTGTGCAATGCCTTTCAGGTAGTGAGCGATACCTGAGGAATGAGAGAGATCTTGTGTGCGTAACTGGCTGGCACTTGGTTGACCTAAGCTGACGGGTCTATACATAGTCCCGATTCCTGCCCGCCAAAAAAGCGTCTGATGCAGACAGCTGCTGGGTGTGTGACCCCTTTTGGTACGTGGGGCGAGCGTGGGCATGTGCCTTCCTACCTGTTGGGGGGGCGCGGCTACCTCCCAACGCTTTTTGAGCTCCTTCTGTGCTTTTGGAGAGGACAGCCCCGCCAGGAGACCTTGTCCTGGGTCGAGGGAGCTGTTGGACCCCTGATGGCAGGAGGGAGCTGGGCTGCCTGGGCTTATCTTGTGTAGAGGAGCAGATGATCACGGCTCCCTTATGCAAATGGTGCTGCTTGGTGCAGGGTTCAGGGTAAGGGAGTGAATATGCGTTGGGCATCACAAGCTTGTAACTGCCTGGTGGAAAGTGCAAAGGGGAGGTTGCTTGAAGCACCTCTTTCCTCCAGACCCCAATAACTGCATTATTGGCTCCAGGATGTAGGAGGGAGGGAAACTATCCATTAACAGCTGCTTTCCAGAAACACTTAAGATCAGAGTCTAATGAACATGTATCACCTCTAGTGTATCTTGCTTGTTTCAGGTTATGTTGTGATGGCAGTTGTGATCATTATCTCATATTAATTTTCTAGAGTGTGATGTATGTGGATACACCTACTGCGCTCAGAGATTTCACTGCAAGATTAGAGACATGTTTAGGAAATTAGTAATGAGAGAAAAACGCGTAATTAAAAATGATATCAGTTTGGAAGCTCATCCATCTTCAGCCAGCTTGCTGGAAGAGAAAAGAGTCTTACACAATGCTTAGTGGTGGGAAAACACATTTGGCTTTCTACATTTTAAACAGGAAGGAACTATTTAAATGACAGACTTACAATAGTAATCAGGGCATTTACTTGGGAACGCTGGATCACATACTGTAGCTGCATAATGTTGTGGTAACTGAGACTGTATAAAGTTAAGGCAGATCTCATTGTATTTGTTTTCTTTTAATGATACCTTCACACAATTTTTTTTTTTACTTATTTGGACCCTTTATAAAGTAATTGGGTCCTTGTAGTGAAAATAGCATTCATATTTTGAGGTAGTCAGATTTACATATGCTGAATATTGGCTGTAACATTATGAGGTTGCACACTTAACAATTTATTTGTTTCCTGAGATAGGCAATTTTATGTGAAATGTCTTAAATTCACAGTCTGCAACAGAATTTTAGCTCTTCATCCCCAATGACCATTATAAAATTGCCATATGCCTAAAAATGTGCTCAGCACAACTGCAGTTGTTCAGACTGTGAATTTCCTCTCATTTTGTGATGGGATCCTTAGTTCAGAATAAAATTATTCTTTAGCAGTAGGATAAACACCATTTGGTTGTATATGGTTTGTTATAAAATGCGGTAACTTTTAAGCATTTCAAACAGTACACATGCTTTATTTGAGTTTTTCTGCCATTTTTCATGACCAGTTAACAGTACCTTGTTGTCATTTTTGTCATGATGTGTCCATAAACTCAATTATCTTTCTCTTTGGTCCAACTTACAAACACGTAGAAAGCCTAAGCAGATGTCAGAGCAATAACCAGGTGTACATTGTAGTACTTTGCAAAGTTTTAATTGCTGCAGGGATGTTTCCTAGTTAATGGATCTGTTTATTAAGTGCTTCTATCTGTTGTGTCTTGTTCAAGAGCGTACCTTACATATGGTATTTTCAGGCTGAGTCTGGCTATTTTATCTAGTGACAGCCTCAGAGTAACCTTGCAGAGGGATGTGCTTTTCCAGTTACGATACCCATAGAGTAGTTAGCAAAACTGCTGAATTGCTTGTTGTGTAGGGAACTGTGTAATTTGTGATTTTTGGTAAAATCATTAAATGCTTTAGTGTTGCGAGTTTGACACAGGGGAGCCTAGACCCAGCTGGACCTATGGATGTGACCACTGTGTAAGTATTTACCCTTATTGCCTCTGTAAGCACTCTGGGGTAAGGCCGAGCATGGGCCATGAAAAATGATCAGAGGGCTGGAGCCCCTCTCCAGTGAAGAAAGGAGAGAGTTGGGGTTGTTCGGCCTGGAGAAGAGAAGGCTCCGGGGAGACCTTATTGCGGCCTTTCAGTACTTGAAGGGCTTTTATGAGGAAGATGAAGAGAGACTTTTTAACAAGGCCTGTAGTGAAAGGACAAGGGGTAATGGTTTTAAACTAGAAGAGAGTAGATTAAGGCTGGGTATAAAGAAGAAATTCTTTAAAAGGGTGGTGAGGCACTGGAACAGGTTGCCCAGGGAAGCTGTGGATGCCCCATCCCTGGAAGTGTCCAAGGCCAGGTTGGATGGGGCTTTGAGCAACCTGGTCTAGTAGAAGGTGTCCCTGCCCATGGCAGGAACTAGATGATCTTTGAGGTCCCTTCCAACCCAAATCATTCTATGATCTTTGGGTGGCTGCTGATCATGGCTGTTGGGTGTCCACCTGTTGAGAGATGATGGCTGTTGTTATCTGGGAGGAGGGACAATGGGTGAGGAGGGTATGGCCAAAATGGCTCGACCAAAGACCAGCAGTTCTTGATGGTGCTTGGAGCAGGGAGCTGTTAGGTTGGTGGCCAAGGGGCACCTGGTGTCTGGGAGCTGGAGGTCAGCAGCTGTGATGGAGAGCGTAGGCAGCTCCTGGCATTCCCTGTTATGCTTACCCATGGAGAACTGGCCTTCCTGGAGAGATGCAAGGGGAAGAACAGTCTCTCTTGGCAGCCGCTTTGGGGTCTGTGCTGTTGTGCGTGAATGGGGAGATGTGGATACTGTCCAAGGATGTCTCCAGTTGCCCCGTGCTCACTGCCCAGAAGCAACTGCACAGCAGGAAAGGAGACCCTTGGTTCATGCTGCTGTGCAGTACTGCAGATTTGTACCCAGACCAGGCCATGGAGCCAGGACTGGGTCTTTTATGAGCAATGCTATGTATTGATGAAACAATGAGAGAGAAAATATTTTCCCAAGAATTTAATAATTGCTTCCTTGATGAAAGGCCCCAGCATCTGGCTCTTGTGTTTCATGTATTTTGTCATGTAGATGTAACCGTTTGCTCTGTTCCTGGCAGTAATGTTAACTTATTTATGTATGAAGCTGTTTCCAGGTCAGTGGAAAACTGCATATAAATCTTTATTACATGTACTTGATTGTCTTTAACTCTTTGTAAGATATAATTAGCGTCCAGTAATCGTATTGCGGTGCTGTTTCTGTGATTACGCTAGTAGTTAGTGTGCTGTGCAATTCTGGTTTTATAGACTGGAGCTAATGTTAGCTTGATTAAAATAAAGGATAAACATCGGCCTGTGTTGTTGGCCAGTTAATTTTCTCACCTTTCTGCTGCCCAGTTTCATTGCCTCCTGTGGTTCTGAGATGTGACCACCTGCCACTGTGTGGCTTCTGATTAAAAAGACGTGATTTTTAATACGTGGTGCTTCAGGCTGAAGTGGAGCCACTTTGAGTAATGGTGTCTGCGAAGGGAGGGAAGAAGTGGATTGTGGCAGGGTCTTCAAGGACAGTGACTTGGCGAAGCACTAGTGCCTAGAAATGTTTTGATCCTATTGTAATGAATAGCTGTTAGTTCCTGTTGTTGTTTCTGTTTTGATTGAGTGCCCAGCTGGTGTATGGTGGAGATAGGATGTTGGGGCAGGGAAAGGAAGTCACTGTCAAAAGTGCATCTCCCTTAGGAAAGCAAGAATGTGGAGGCACAGTAGAATTGGGGTTTAAATAGTACTTATTTTTCCTTGGTTTTCATAGTGCACTGGCCGTATGCAATTTTCCACTTGCTGGGTAATGGAAAGTTGTGCCCAGAGGAAGTCGCTTTGTAAGTCAAGTTTGGGATTACAAAATCAATCACTGTTGGGTCACTAATTGGTGTGGAAGATAGGAATTTCCTATACAGTATGATAAGTTCATTGGTTTTCTGGCAGTGTGTGCACAGTGAGCTGTTTAGCCAACGATAATCTTTCCTGGTTCTGTTGTTAACTCAGGAAAAGCATCAGGTCATTTATAGCTACACCCAAATCACTGGTTTCTTTCTGAGTAGTAAGGGGAGGGTGGGGGGAGTTTGATGTCATGTAGAATCTACATGTGTTTATGAAGTTTGTTTTCATCTCTTTGTGGTATAATAGTGAAGCTTGGCAGCCACATGGGAATCGTGAAGATTGATTGCTCTTGGTGTTAAGCAGCTCACATCTCCGAGTTTGTATCAACACAAGCCTTCTTCCAGCAGCAGCATCTGGCTCATTGGCAAGATCTGCGGACAGTTGTTCTGATCGCTCTGGAGGTGCCTCTGGCTGTTGTGTGGCTGCTGCCTTGGCCGTGCTGCTTTGTTATTCTAGCTGGTCCTATTTTCATTTATTTATTTTTTGGCTTACCTTTGATTCTAGTGAATTGCTCCTGAGATTGTGGTCTTGAATAAATCTTGCCTAACTTCCTCATGCAGGGACTTCCATGAGATGCTGATGTTAATTTATTTCAGTGACTATTTGCTGATTGGAGCTGGAGCAATAACATTCCGTTCTGTGCCTTCTGTGCAGGTTTTCCCTGTGAATCACAGCATCAGTCTTGTGAAGTAAAACACACATCTTTGAGCATATCCTGCATAATGGGTTTCTCTGAGACTAGAGCTGCAAGCATAAATCACATACTGCCAGTACACAGTCAGTGTCTGGGGTGGTGCTGAGAGTCCTGGAACCAACCACTTGGATTTCTCAAGTTGACCATTGGGAGTGGAGTTTCTGGCCCAGCTGATATAAGCCAGCAGAGGAACAAAGAATAGTGTGTCTCAGCTCTGCATTTACATCACCTCAAGTGCTGTCCCTGTCTGTTTGATTGTATGTTTTTTATTCATATACCTTGTACTTTGAAAACATGATTCTCTCAGAAGTACTGGCTTTGGAAGACATGTAGGCTCAAATAAAAAAAAGAAAATCTGTTTTCATTAAATAAGCCTATCGGGGTCATTACTACTTCTGGTTGAATTTAGCAGACCTGTGATGTGCAGGAGGCTGGACAAGATGGTTATCTTCACTGGCCTTTAACTCTAATGATCTGTAGAACTGCTTCGGCACTGTCCACAATGGGAGCTGTTTGACAAGCTGTCCCATTTTATAAGGATGTTAGCAAGGCATGATTGCGCACAGTTTTCTGGTTTTAAATGTGTATTTACATTTCTAATAATACTGAGGCAACTTGGGTGGCATGTGTTTTATTTTTAGTGATTTACTGGAAATTTGACACATTATCTACTGCCACGAAACTTGTTTTAAAATGAAGGGGAAAATTTGCACACTAAGATGTAACTTCACTCATCACCCAACAATGACAAACATGCATTTCATGGGCATTTTATGAAATGGAGAGGCAGGTTGGTGAAACAGTTCATTGCTGATTTGAAGTTAGGAATGGGGATGCTTCAACTGAGAGGGGGAAATACCGACTTTGCATTCAGTATCAGTGTTGCCATGGATTTCTTTAGGGCCCAGGTCTCACTCTGGGGCTGTAGTTTCTCTTCTGAAAAGAACCCTTTCCTTCTCTGTACTTGACCTTTTCCAGCAGATGATGAGGCAGCTTCTTTTCCAAGGTCCCAGACCACAAATTAAAATAACATCCTTTTATGTAGTATCTTCAGTTGAATGGAAACGTAAATGTAACCTATGATGTTAGGCATTGTCTACATTTGTGGAATGTAGAATATAGGAGCAACGTTAGATACCGTAAATGTTTAAGAGCCCTGTAAGCGTGACTGGTAGGATGAGCTAGAGCCTTTCATCTCTTAGTTGCTGGTTTTAATAGGATCTGGCTTGAAGAGTTTTGAAAGTTGTTGCCAGGTATTTGATTGCTTCTGTGTCTCAGGAGATAAGGCTTTTTTTTTTTTTTTTCCTTGTGAAGAGCCTGAAATCCTTTACAGATGTATTTTCACCAGCCATCTGTGGGCATGTCTACATATATGTGTGTTATAGGCAGATACAAGCTCACTTTGCCCAAGTGTTTAATATGTTTCTATCCCATGTTGTAGCAGAGTTTATAAACCCTATTAACATGGCTTTCAATATGCTCTCAGCATGGGTGGAGTCGTTTTTTGTCTGCCTGTGGGCATAGCCCCATTGATTTATGTTCGTAGAAGAGAGACCTCAGGCAAAGGGAGTTGCTTCTCTTTGATTACACCAGCCCTTTGGATGGGGAGAGGTTGCACAGCTTGCAAGTTTCACAGGACCACTGCAGGGCTTCTCACCATAAGGATTACAGGTGGCTATTAATGATAGGACTGTTGTTGTCCTGCTCACACGAGTGTGATTTTCTGGGCTGACAAAGACAATTCTTACTTGTTATTTTGGTTGCGTAGAAAGTAGACAATGCCTTTTGGTGCCCAGTCTGGTATTTTTATGGTCCAAGGGTGGACACATGTTCTATTGTTCACAATGCAGTATAGCCATTAAAAGGCTTGTTACAAGACTGTATGATCAAGGGATAGCAGCCAACTTGCAGAAAGTGGTATTTTTATGGGAAGACAAAGTACTCGCATGCAAAGCAATCGATTGATCTGACATATGACTATTAGAAATAAGTTCCTTTGTAGATAAGGACTATCTAATACTGTTCAGGTAATGGCTGTTGAAGCCCAACAGGATCAACAGAAACGGCAACAAGAATATCTTACTACTAATAACAATCTTGTTCTTGCTGTGTTTCTGCATAGTGTCTTACTATGACACTGCTACTAGTTCAGGGTCCATGATGTGGTGCTAGATGCTGAACTTCTCATCTAAAGAAATTGTTGAAATACAAGTCTAAGTAAATTATAGCCATAGAACACACTGGGCTATTTTAAGTTTTCAGGAGCTCTTTAAGTAACTAGTCCTTACCGTTCTTTTTTCAGTGTATATGTTTAGGTTTTTGATATCTCTGTCCATCTGTCATTTGTGTGGGTATCTGGGGGAAACCATACCTTTTTTTTTGTGATTATTTGTTACTCCTGAAAACCTGATAGAAAGGTGTCAGGGTCAGACGAGCAACAGGTTTACTGAGAAAATTTTTTTGAAGATGCTGTGAAATGTGTTGATGGCAGAGCCTCTAGAAAAATCTGGACAGGTAAGTCTGCAGATAGTTATGGATTCATCTTTCTCATGCCATCCTGTTACAGACATTTCTGGTCTACCATCAGCAACCCTGAGTTGTCTTCCATTTGTAATCTGGAACGACATGTTTGCATTCCTTCACAACTCCTTTTAGTGGGCTTTGCAATGAGTTTTTTTGAACCTTTGCAGGGAGATAGTCTAGTTACTGTAATGCAACTAGTACGGTCTGGTGGGTTTCTGTTTTTTTGTTCTTTTCTTTCAAATTCTCATTTCTGAGGTTTTAATCAGTCTTGGTTATTATATTTATTTCCAGAATGTTATGGACAGCTAGGAGTGGTTGGACTTACACCATCTAATTTAGGCATCTCATTTGGATTCCTAAAATTATCCCCTGAACCTGTAGGGAATGAAATGTAACAATTCTGTACTTTTTATCTGTAAGGGTAGATTGAAAGTAGAAAATACATATGTAGTATAGTTAATGACAAAGAATGTTTTGGGTATCGTGGTGACAGGCTGCGAGTATTCAGCAAAAGAAGAATTATTCAAGGTGATACAGAGTGTCACAACTAGGACAAGAGGAATGGAATTAATACAGGAATGATGTACATTGGAAAACTTGCTGTTTGCAAGGTAGCATAGGTTACTGAATAGTCATCTAAGGAGAATAGTATTTTGAAATCTATATTCCTTGTCTGTCTGTGGCACTTGAACTCAAGCACCAAGTCTGTCTACAGATGCGTTACTCATCTTTCCAAAACTAGGATCATAAGAACGTATGTCTAGAAAAGGATCTTCAGATCTTTAAAAAGTAGTCCAGCTTCCTCCACTGAAATGGGATCCTCTATCTCTTCATTACCTCCCATGAATGTTTCTCACCTGCTCTTCAGAACCTTCAGTCACGAAGGAACAAGATTTCTCAATGTCATTTTGGAGTACTTGCCACTGTTCACTCACCTTTGACAGTTTTTCTCAAGGCGTCTTTGCTGAAAAGTAGCATGATTTCTTATTTTCCTTTCCCAGGTAGGTATGGAAAGTAATTGGTCACCAGTCTCTTTGTAACTACTTTTTGTGTACTGGAGGATTCTGCTCAGTTTTCTTTCTTCTAAACCAAATAAACCACACTCCTTTGAACTTCCCACAACATTCTTGTTTTCTAAACTGCTTTTTGTCCTATAGACACTTCTCAAATGGTGTGTCTCCATCTGCTGTTTATATGGCTGAGATCATCCTTCACCCTAATGAGATTCTATAGGAGGATCATTTGATTCTTTGGGCAGTGTCCCTCACCTGCAGGTGTCCTGAGTGTCCCTCAGGATCTGCATATTTATCTTTTCTTTCTAACGCAAGATGGGGCCAGCAGAATGAGGTCAATTACTTCTATCCACCAGCATCTTAACTGAAACCAAGGGGCAACCATGGACCTTATTTCCATCCAAGTCCAGAGATACTGGAGGTGCAAGGACCCCACTTTCCAACAGGTAGCTGATAGCAAATTTGTGAATTTGCTTGCTGAAGTTGCTCTGCTGAAGAGCAGTATTAAAAAAAGCCACCCACGAATCCTTTTTAAAGAGCTGCTGTGGGATGAACAGATTGGAGAGGGAGGTGGTGTCTCACACTTGTGCCACCAAGTAAGCAAAGGAATTGGATCAGACTCTTTAGGCAGTGTGTGGCCTGCTTGTGGTTGAGGAGTTAGAAATACACATCATCATTCCTTTTCTATTCATCCCTGCTTAGAGGTTTTTTTTTCTTTTTTTTCTTGATTAAGTCCAAGCAAGGACAAAAAGGAAAAACTCTAACCCACTACAGTACTGCTTAAATTCAAATGTAACCCCCAAATTTTTCAGCCAACAAGTCAGTTTTCGGTGAAGCAGTTAAACTGAGGCGGTGGCACTTTAATTAAGATGAAGAATAAGCGTAATCCACTTTGTTTCTGGAGACAGACTGCCTGGTGTGCTAACTGTGCACTATATGCAGCAATTTGTAGCTTGCAAGAGGAGTGCACAATGGGCAGCCCTTCGGTTGTGAAAGCTAAATCGTTTCTGTACAGTCCTCAAGTATTCATTTACCAAACAAATAATTGATAAAATGAGCAAGTGAAAGAGACACTAAGAGGGTGTGATCCAATGCCAAGCACTGGTTTTCATAGCTGGTTTTAAATCTACATTATGCTAATTACGTTCATGTGGAAAATGTGTCTACTCCCTAACTTCTGCCACTGAGTATTCTTTTAATTGGATTCAGATGGTTGGACTGAAACAGTTGCAGGGTTTGTATACAGATGTCCTGAGTGCTCCAAGCACCTCTTCTCCTATCCAGTTTTTCTAAGCCGGAGTTGCTTTCACTGCAGCTGGTGTCCAGAAGTTCTTGAACTCCCTCATTAAAGGTCTGCCTGATAAAAATGGGCACGGTTCGACTGGGACAAACGCAGTTACGATCATTTAAACATGCTGAAGATCTCATCTGGGGCATGACTCCCCTCCTAGTCCATTGGGCTGTCTGGGCTGGGTTGCTGGTCCCTGGCCAGAGTTCGTCAGTGAAGGAGTCCCTCTCACAAGGCTTACCACTGCAATTTGTCATTCTGAAAACACGGGCCATTGCCGAAATAATGGTAATAGTGGAAACAGCCTTTTGTTTCCAATAAAATGATATTAAGAGTTGATGTTTCCGAGGCATTTTGACAAGGCAGCGTGTTTTCTGTGTAGTGGTGCTGCGCTCTGATTTTCATCCCTATGCTGAAATTCTGAGCAGCTTGATTGAACTCAGACTGTATGTGGAGTAGGTAGCATTCAATGTGATGAAGGTATCGGAGAGCATCGGTTTCCCAAGTAGTTGTTCTAACGCTTTTCATAAGCACTCAGTTTGCTTTTAAGAGGAAAGAGAAGTTGTGAATTTTCATACAGTGTAATAGGCAGAGTTTCTGTAATCTGATTCACCATGCTCATAGGCTAACCAAAATTTACTCTCTGGTTTCAAGGAAGAAATAATTAAGGATGGAAGGCTATTTATCTTTTATTTAAAAGTGTCTAATTTCTATCAAAAGTTTTTGTCTGAATTTCTGTAAGGCAACTTTGTCTAAGTGGCTATTTCTGAAAGTAATAGTCAAACAAAGGCTTTTCAGACACTGAAGTATTGTGTGATGATGGGTATGCAACTATTTCCCCAAACACTTGCTGCTGTTCAAAATGATAATACTTTGATGAAGGTTTAAAAAAAAAAGAGAAAGAAAAAGAAGACACAATGGGTGTTGGAAGATGGTGTTTTTGTATGAACAAAATCAGTACTGAATTTGCATTGTGAAGTTTCAGTAAGCCACAGACCCAAGAGGGAAAATTAAAGGATTACTTAAAACCAACAATAAACATGCAAATTAAAAGTCATTATTTTTAATGAAGTCATACACTATTAAAAATAAGCACAAAATTACATACTAGTTTGGATGTGTAGTTTATAGAATACACCAAATGTTAAAATTGAATGAAATTAAGAAAAGCATTTTCCAAAGGCAAGTAAAATATCTGTTTAATTAGATCGTAAAGAAAGGAGATTAAAAGTAATATTTTGTGATACAGTAATTACTGCTTTTCAGAAGTAGTCAGGTTCCTGTGTGTTGATCTAAATTTAACTCTGATAGCAGATCTCTTTGGGGTCTTTTGTTTTGTTTGTGTCTTTAATTATTTTAAATCGTAACCACTACCTTTGTTTTGTTTTCTTTGCACTGAACACACTGCATGGCTGTTTGCTCCAATACTCTGCCAGCTCATGAACACAAATGTGGGTGATCAGCTCATACCCTCTGGTTCTGCGATGTTAAAAGCCAAATCATTGCAGGGGACTATACAGCAAGATAACAGGAAAGGCGGCTGAAACCACTGGGAGGTGGGTTGAGGTGCTGATGGGAGCCTGAGATGTAAATAAACCAGATTGCTCTCATTTCCTCTTTCCACTGTATTATGCATTCCAATAGCACTATTCATCTTTATGACAGACACCTATTGCTTTAACTTTACTGCGGGCCACTGAAGTACATTAAAGTGGGCAGGAAATAGAAATAAATAGAGTTCAGTGAGGCTGCAGAATAACTAAACACGCTGCAGTCATTTTTAGTGTGGGGTCATGCGGGTTTTAGCAGATTTATCGTATTGCTTGACTTTTGTTAGAAAGATGGGTGCTGTTTAGAAGAGATGCAATATACTTATAAGTAAGAGAATGTGCTTGGTGTTTGGTTTTTTTTTTTTTTTTTTTTTTTCCAAACTCTTTGGGATGCCAAAGATGAAAAGAAACTGGGTTGAGTCTCAGCGGGGTAGAGTCAGTGGGATATGTCTGTGTGCAGTACCTGAGGTTGTGGTTAGAAACAGAATAATGGGATTGGAGATTTGAAGAAATCCTGCTAGGGGACAGCATGGGAGGAGGACCACAGTCCACTGGCTTAAATTAATCTGCCACCTAAATGTAGTGAGACATTCAGGTAGAGAGGCCAGCTGGAATTTAGTCTTAAAAATGCATCTATTTGTTTTTTAATGCATGTGCATTTTGCTCACTTTGGAAATGTGGATTGCTCTCCTGCTTATTCAGAGGGCTGTTTCAAGGACAGCATGGTTACGCTGCAAGTTCTAGATACCCTTAACCCTCAGGAGATGGGACTTCTGGTGAATTCTGTTTTTGTGAAAGCTTTGTGTGTTTGTTTTTCCTTGATTGTTTGTATTCTGATAAGATTAGGTCAGTAAATGAATGAATTCACAACATCAGTTACTTGAAGACTTAGAGCTCATATTTTCACTCCCTTGAGATAGCTACTTGGAAACTTTTCTTTAAAAAAAAATAAAAAATTACCATTAGCACTGTTGTTTTTTTTTTTTCCTTGATTACATTGAGCAGTCTCTGGTTTTGCTGAGTATAGTGTGTTCTTTTTCTTCTTTTTTTTGACAATGACTGCTATATAGTTGAAAGCAAGCATCAGCCTTCAAAGTACTTGTCAATATAGAAGATATTAGTGGATATTTCACAATGTCATGTAAGATAAAAACTAATTTGTAAGCAGCGCGGCAGAAATCTGGAAAGACAATTAAGACACAAAATCATTAACATTGATTCTTTTGCACTGGGAAAGTATATTCCTTTCTCCCAGAGCATCCTTTAAAAAGGTTGTTTACCTAGATCTGTATTTAAGTGTATATTTCAGTGTGACATTCAGTGATTCTTCTTTCTTTTTAATTATCTTTATATCAAGAATTTAATTTAATTCAGAATACTGCTCCAGATACACTTGCATTGCAGAAAGTAGTGCCAGGCAGAAATGCAGGTAATTACTGAGGACGGTTGCTGGCAATTTGACTTTTCATCATTTGTTCGTCATCATTTGTTCGCACTCTGTGGATAGTTCCTTGCTGAAAGGATTAGGTTACAGATGGGTGGGTATTACTTCAGGGACTTCTTAAGTGAGAATCCAGATGCTTTTCTGCGTCCTCGCCTCTTGCTTAGTTTGGGAGTTAC
This sequence comes from Buteo buteo, assembly GCF_964188355.1. Taxonomy (NCBI): domain Eukaryota; kingdom Metazoa; phylum Chordata; class Aves; order Accipitriformes; family Accipitridae; genus Buteo; species Buteo buteo. Next base: position 11,480,149 of record NC_134176.1, on the reverse strand, counting down.
AAGTCAGTAGCTGCAGGTAAGATTTAAAGCTTGTATCTTTGTTTCTCTTTTGCAATGGAAAAACTCTCTATCACTCCTTGTTAACTGAACACCCAATCTAACTGCAAACTTTAAATGCCTGGGAAATTACAGATTGAGCTAAAATTTCAAAAGAATCTAATTTTTTTAAGTGCAATACCACTGACAAACTGCTTCAGGTATTCAGAAGAGTTCAGCTCCAGCAAGGTCATTTGGTGTTGCACGCTTTGGAAAACTTGGCTATGATTTTGGTGCCTAAGCTGTAGAGGGGCTTTTCAGAGCCGTTGGCCTTTGGCCACATCCCAGTTGCTTTGAGTATGCCTGTAGTTTCAAGGGCAACGGTCTCGGGACGTAGCAGTTTACAGTTGTGAGATGTGGGTTTTGTTTGTGTGCCCCACACGCAGCGCATCGGTGTTACCTGCATTACCTGCTTGGTCCTTGCTGCATTTCATGGGGAGGCAGCAGCAGTTGAGGTATACATCAGAGAGGGAAGCAGGAATTAAAGTGACTCTTTCTTTCTTTCTGTTGTATGTTGCTGGATGTGTTTTCAAATCTGAGCTCGTTTTCCCTGCTCCTGGTTCAGAGGTAAAGCCTGAAGGCAGACTCCAGGCTAAATGCAGCTGGTGTTGAACTAAATGGGTGTTTTGCTGTGTGTTCTAGCGGGAGCACAATCTTGATTTCCCAAGTTTACCATCTTGCCCAGTTGAGCTTGGAAGGACTTGCAGACCATGTCTGTGTGCTCTTCCTCGTGTGGGCAATTTGCACGTGTGTGTTTAATCTCCCAGTAGCAGTTTGCAAGCTTGCTTGTGTCTGTAAGAACTGCTTGCTGAAAAACAGTGGTAAATTCCAGCATTTCAGAAAATTCTTCCTCCTATAAATACATGTAATTATCTCGTGCCTTGACCTCGCTGGGGGCTGCTGGGCTCCCCAGTGTAGTTGTCCTTTGTGGGACCATTTATTTTACCTTTCTAACAGTCTGTGATGTTTGAATATCTAAAATTTGTACGCAAAAGTTAACAAGCTGAGACTGAATTTAGGGTCTTGGTTTCTGTAGTGGGAGGGGAAGCTGTGAATGTTACAGCATCGCAGTATTTTGCTTATCCTGCTTGTTCAAAAGGTAAGAACAGCATTTGGAAAGTAGGCGTGACAAAGACAGCATAGTTTATTTATGCTGTGCAGGAGTAAAGGAGTCATCTTCTTTGTAGCACAGCAGACTAAATTGGTTTTGGAGCACTATTTGGAATAGAGGCTTGTGTGTCCCACATTTAATTTTGTGCCAATCCCCCCAGCGCCTTGCACACCGTCTTTATCTGTCTTGCCTCTCTGCAGGCAGAGCAGTAACAAGAATGGGTTTAACTGCTTCCCCCACTCCTATGTGTGCGTCTAATGCATTTGGTCACTCAAGTTTTATTTCTTCCCCCTGTAAAACATGAGAGTGTAACTTCCACCCCAGCCTTGTTAGGGTGCGAGCTGCCGAAGCGGGGGCTCTCCAGGACCAGGCATCGTCACCGGGTAGTAAAACCTCTTTAATGGGGCTGGCTTAACTTTTAAGTTATGGTTAATGTTTTTAACAGTAACTTGTGTTTCCTCTGCCCTTCACGCCCAACCATTAGCCAGGTGTTTTTGTCGCACAGAGTGGAAAAATAAAAGTAATCTAACCGTACAGCTGGGCCCTCGGTGAGGTGCTGGAGGAGGATGGCCACAGATGCAGACTGGGGATCACAGAGGCTGGATGAGTGGGTTAAAAGGCTCCTTGTAAATGCTTGGTGAAATGCAAGCACTGGAAATGAGATGGCTTTTTTTTTTTTTTTTCTTTTCTACTATAAATAAATTAGTCGGTTTAAATTTGGCATACTGTTCGCTTATATGGTTTGCTCTGTGTAATTTTCTAAATAAATAAAAAAAATTTTTTTTTGTTCCCCCCTTTAATATGGCATCCACTGGATTTCCTTGTAACTGCAAGACAGGCCTGACTCTGATCTGCCTTACGCTGTAAACTGTGTTTATGGAGCTAGAATTGGGGTCATTAATTTTCTTTACATCAAAAGAAGTCGTTTCTTTTAAATGAGAAGCCTGTTTCACCTAGTCATTCGCTTTAATTGCTTATTTGAAACTTTTGACATTTGATAGCAATTTAAACATTGCCAGATGAGGCTCATGCAGTCGGGACCTGCAGGTGCTTCCTTGTGTGCCCAACTTGGATCAAAGGAGCGAGCCCAGGGATGAGCCTGGCCGCGGACGGGGCACCCAGCGCTGGAAGTTGCTGTTTTCTGGGGCTGTTTGAATAGATGCTGTGTGTCAGCCTCATCAAGAATTTGCTCAGAGGGCTCTCCCTTGGAAAGGTTTCTGCAGAGCGTGGTGCTGTTTGTTTTTCTTGGGAGATAGACTGCGTGGCCTTTGTTTTGCCTAAGGCTTAATAGTGCTTGCAGCACTGAGTATGTTTTTTCAGTCTAACCAATAGCCCTTTCTGCTGAAGCGTTAGAAAAAAGTTTCTAAAATATTAATTACTTTTTCTTTCCTGAGTAATATCTGTTAATTTAGTATTATCGTCTTCTGGGAGGTTTGGAGGGAAAGAATTTTCTTGCTCATGAGTGTAAGCAAATGGTGCAACTTCAAAGGCATTTTTACCAGGATCTAAACCTCGATGAAGAGAAGAGGCAAAAATGAAACAGTGTCTTTCACTTGATTTTGTAAACTGGTTCACTAATGTGAATGCAATTTATTGTTCAGTCAGCAGCAGGAGTAGCTTTCCTTAGCCTGAGAAGTATTTATTGTTTTTAAGTCAGTAAATAAACAATAATTTAGATTATTGCGGAAAGAGCAACTTTTGTTAATAGCTTTTGGCTGCGGAACGATGTGATGCTGGATGTACTCACAATGGTTCATATCAACACTGTACTGTGTCTTGGGAGATAGATTAAAAACTATTGCAGGAGTAGTCCAGCAACTGAAATTGAGATAAATTCCATGCTGCTGCTGCGGAAGTTAGGCAGTGTTTTAGGACTTTCTGAATTTAGAGCAAAGGGAAATAGCGCAGTTGAAAGCGAATGAGCAAAGCCAAAGTACCAGTGCCAAGACTTCTTAAAAGAGTTTTATTGATGTGTGTTGTAATTAAAACCAGAATTAGTTAGTTTTCTAATAGGACATTCATTTCCTAGAGAGCAATTGCAGCTTGGCATAAAGTAATACATTTTTAAAAATGAGTACTGATCTGGGGATACCCCCAGCATATGTTGGATGGCTGACTTACTAGCTTTGCGTGCCCTCATTATTAACAAGCAAATTAAGTATTTTCACTTGAAATAATTATACAAATAAACCTTTGGCTGTGCTGTGATTTCATTAAAACCTTAATTGTTTAGAGAGCTCAATGAGAGTGTGTGAAGTTGGGTCAGTTTTACTGCACAGCATTAGCCTCGATAGCAGATTTACAACAGGGCTGGATTTAATCTCTTGACTAATCTTTACAGTAGCAGGCTTGGGATGGGAAGGCGTTTGTGTGTTTCAGGAGATAGGTAACTTTATCTCTGAACTGGAAACACAGAGCTGGGTTTTAAAATGCCTGGGCAGCCTTAAAATGAACTAGCAAGGGGGAGGGGGGGGAGAAATTGCTCTGTGGAAACAAAATAGGTGTTGCTTTTAAATCAGCTTCTTAGTGTGCACATTGTCACACCTTCACACATGGCTGTAGGCTCAAATCTATTTCTCATCAAAGCAACTGTAGCGTAAGGGAATATTGTGACCATCTGGGTTGCAAAGATCAGAAATAACAGTCCTTACTAGCAGAGGAGCCAGCTGTGGGCAGCACCATGTAAACTGGTTTTTATGCCACTTGATTAATCATTTCTGAGGGTGAGGACAACAAACCGTTTACCAGGTCACGCACTAATTTTTTGCAATACTTTAAAGTCTAATTTTCCTGTGTTTAAGGTGGCGGAATGCCTTTGAAACACACTGTGATATTTGTACGTTCAGCATCTCAACTAACATTGTTCCTGAGCCCGGGAAACACAGGCACGTTAGATATGTCCAAAGGAGAGTTAATTAGAGGAATGAGTAGTCAAGTACACCACAGCTCCACTGTTTAATTCGGATGATAATTTTCATGCTGGGTCTAATACAAATGAATTCATGTATGGTTTATTAATCCACTGTGACCTGCGAGTCTTTTAGGGTATTCAGGGGAAAAAAGGCTGAGAGTTCCCAGAACAGATTTAAAGTGCTTCCATGGGTGGAGAGCAAATGACAGAGAACTTTTGTCTTTCTGCCTTGTTTTAACTCAGTATGGTTTTTCTGCCTTTCCCCACTCCTTTAGGACCCACGATTATCAGCTTTAATTTTTGACAAGCTTCAAGTGCCTGACTATTTACAGAAAAACAGGAATGAAGGAGAGAGCAGATGCGAAACTTGCGCCACTCACTTGAATCAGCTGAAGCAGGAAGCCATTCAGATGACGCACACCCTCAATCAAACCAGCTCCCCCGAAATGCCCGACCTCCCGCCCGGCGCCGGGGCGGTGACCAGCGTGGTACCCAGGATGGTCACCGTCTCTTCCCAGCGAGACCTGCCGCTCATCGCCGGTCAGGTGGGCAGGCAGCCTGGAAAGTCACCGAATCTCTTCTCTGGGGCGGAGAGGAAGAAGGGACTCGGATGGTCTCAAGGCGCGGGCGGTTTTCCCAACTCCAGCGTTCAAGTCACGGTGGCCCCCAGCGGCCTGAGCGGGGCTCTGAGCTCGGTCACCATCCAAGCTCAGCAGTACCTCGAGGGCATGTGGAGTATCTCCAGGGTGAACAGCTTCCTGCCTCAGGCTTGTCTAGTAAGTAGCGATAATTCAGACCCTTGAGTTTTGTTTGCATGTGTGTGGATATATATATAGAGAGAAAGATAGAATTTCTTGAGATATATACATATTTATCTTAGAGGGGATCGGCTAATGGTATTCTAAACCATGTTTCAAGAGCTGAAGTGCTGAAAAAGAGCTTTGAACGATGTTCTGTCAGATGTCACAAGGAATTTGCTTTCTTGTGTCAGATGGTGAGATCCTTTCCTCAGATGCTTTTGCACCTATTTTAGCTTCCCGTATGCAGGTGATATTATTTGGCTGTCACGTACCTGTTGACCCCTTTAGAAAAACATAAAAGGCCAAGTTTGTCACATACGAAACTCTGGGAGCTTCATGGGATTATATCAAAGATAAACTTGACCCTCAAGTCTAGCGCTGAACTTCTAAGGCTGTGTTTGGCAGACGCTGTTGATAGACTGTGATGGAAAGCATTAATCTTCAGGTTAGATGTGCTGCAAAACAGTTTGCTGTAAAAGAGTACATTCAGAGGGTTGCTTCAGAGCCACATGCCTGTAAATGTCATTGCACTGGAATTTTAAGCATTGATGTTGATTTCCTGTGTTCTGTGTGTATTTTAAGAACTCTTGTGGGAAATGAAGAAGCTTTAGAGGTGCGCGTTACCTTTAAAAGCAAGCTCAGTACAGATTTGTGACAATCTATGGAATCGTGCTAAGGTTATAGTGACTGGTCTTGACTAAGATTATTCCTAAACTGTTTATACATGGTAGTGAACAGGGGAGTGTGAGTAATGGTGAAATGTGTACAAAAAGAAGTCATGGTTTTCACTTAAATCCGTTGTAGCGGATCTTGCAAGACCAGGTATGTTGGTGCTAGACAGCTTTAAATTTAACATAATGCCTTATGTGCTGTTGTATATAAACACTACCTAATATTGCTTGGTAGCTTCAGCTGGCTGAGCTCCAAGATCATCAGAGATAAATATTTAAGTGTGCTGCTGTCTAACATTACTTTTACAGCGTGGCTGTTGTGTTTCCTTCCAGAAAAAGCTTGGAGACGCGATTCCTCCTTCCCGTATTTCTCTCTCATATGGAAATTTGTGACTGCACATACAGTCCACCTTGGAGGGCTCCCCATTTAAATCCAGTGAATCTCCACTGATGTCAGATAGCTCTCTGATGATTTTACATTGAGAAAAGGGAAAAAACTGGTCCATTCAGCTCTGCATGGTTTGAGGAACTGCTGCTATGAGTGCTTTTCTCTAAAATGCTGCTCCATGCATTAGGGATCAATTTGGCCAACATAAGGCATATGATGTTACCTTTTAATTCTCTTTTAAATTCTGTGTATATCACAGAAATGTAAGGAAAAACAAAAAAAGGAAGGCTACTGGGTTAAGAAGCCTGTGCTCTCTGAAAGCAGAAATATTTCCATTTCTCTGCTCATTCCTTGTTTGCCCTTATTCTTGTCTTAAATAATTCACTAACAGCCAGCTCCAGATTTCTTCCTGCTTAACCATGCTGACTGATAGATGTGGTTTTCCCTAACCACTGCATTATTCTAAGATAAAACTAAGTTGCCTCATTTAACCCCTGTGAAGGAAAAATGTGTATAATGCAACAGAGCTTAAGTGTGATCTAGAAATGTGCAAAGAAACTCGGTAGCCTGGAAAACAGCGACCTTTAATGAAAGGACAAACACTGTTAGGCTGTGAGTGTTGGAGGCTGCTTGGATGTCATCCAGTCATCTGCAAGGACAGTTTAGATTTAGAAGCAGTTTTTGGAGAGAAGCTAGGCTTCTGTTGTTTTCTCTCCCCCTGCCTTTTTTTTTTTTTTTTTTTTAAATTCATTTAAGCCTAAATGTAGTTACTGAAGACTGTGTTGTGCATCTCTTCCCAGATTGTGCTTTCTGTGTCTGTCTGAATTCTACTGCCTTTTGTATTATTAAGAACCTTGTCTCTGATGAAGCTATTTGAGTGGGTGAGGCAGAAAGTGCTTCCCTTATGTTTTTTCCCTGAGGAATCACAGGTGTCGAAGGAAATAGGATTGGAGGGATTTCAGGAATCAGCTAGTATAGTCCTTGCCTAGGACAGCATCCACAGCAGGGCATTCTTGTCCAATGCTCACCTCATCTTACAATTTTGCAAAGACTGTGATTCCCTGACTTCTATTGATTGTGAAGTCTGAACTTCTTTTCCTATTAGAAAAGTTTACTTGATTTATTTTTTTTTTTTTAAACCCTGGCTAGCGAGATGATTTTGTCTATTCTTTCCTGAAGTTGGAGACAGGGTTTAGGTTTAAGATTAACCCAGGGAGAGAGCTGCGGATATACGTCCTTTTAGAGATGTCTGTCTTTAGTAACCTTTCCCATCTTCCTGTGGGGCAAAGCTGGTCTGGCTAGAGGAATTCTGGAGCAAGAAGAATTGCAGTAGAAAGGACACCATTGAATGTACTATTTATTATGTGTAATGTGATTACATCGTGGAGTCTTCAGCCCCCGTTTAAGCAAGATACTGCACAAATGCAGAAGAAGAAGATGGCCCTTTTCCTGGGGGGTTTACACTCTCAGTTGTGATACGAGTTATTTTGACCACTCTGTAAATACCTCTGTTTCACTGGGAATCTGTGCTTTTGCCTTGTTTTCTTACCAAAGGGAGGTTTCTTGAAACAAGTGCTGAACTCCCTGGTAAGAAAGTGTCACCCAAGCGCCTTACCTCTCGGGGACTTAACTCAGTGCTGCATACGAAGTGAGCGTGATTAATTTTCTAAAGATGGGAAGACGGACACAGATAAAGGCTGGGGTTCATCTCGACTATTTTTAGCTGCCAAAAAGACAGGTGTTTATTCTAAGCTAATTACCGAGGCTTCCTTTGTAGTTGTGGGAGAGCAACAGGCACCTCCAAGAAACGCTTTGTCCTTCTCCTCTTGGATGTCTGTCTTGGCTCGCCTTGTCCGCCGAAGTGCCTGTGGCTTTCTGCTGGTGCTGGCAGAGCCCAGGCGGGTGACGCGGAGCAAACCCTCGCATGGGCGGCCGGTGTGGGGTGCTGGGTGCCCAGTGCCCTGTGGGCGTGAAAATACACCCCAGTGTATGGCTGCCAAACCTCAGGAGACCTTGTACCTACAGATGTTTCTCCAGGATCCACATTTTTTATTTATGGTTAGTTTTAATAGTGGTGGTAGTGGAATTGTCTGCGGAAAGAAAAAAAATTGCCTGATTTCTGCTCTTCTCATCTCCCTCCCCAAACTCGCATGTATTACCTTGTAATGTCACTTACGGTTGCAAAAACACTTCTGGGCTGAATGTTGGGGGTCAGAAGTGCAGGTCATCGTAAATTTTTAATATATGTTTGGAGTTCAAGTGTGAAAATCCATTATAGAGATTATAAATTTTTTGAACAGGAATGTGTCTTCGAAGCATAGTGTGGGTGCTGCTCAAACCAAAATAATAACCGTGGTCTTCGGGAGCCGTGAAGAGGAACAGTAATTAAGGATCTGGAGGAAGGCCGAGGGAGGGGAAGACTAGGATTGCAACCAAGGTGCAAAAGGTGAAGATGCAATCAGCTGCTTTACCCAAGTGGCCTGTTGTAAAAAATTACAAAAAATAATCACCAGTAGCAGTGATAAGTAGTCTGACCAGACAGCGAACACTGTGGAGGGGAGGGAGCTGGTATAACTCTGGTAAGACAGCTGATTTGTAGTGGACGACTGACAACTTTAATTAATAAATAGTTTTATATTGAAGTTTTTAATTCTAGATGTGACAAGTGAATATAAGGTTACTGCTCAAATGAAAAACATGTTAGCGGTGCTCAGCATTGCCACTCAGTTTAACATAGCAGCAAAGGAGCAAGGGGAATTTAGGCTTCCTAGATGTGTTGAAATCTAGCTGAGAGGTAGAACATTAAAACCACTGAAAATACCTTGTATATCTATTAGAAGTATCTGCATGTATTGTGGAAAAAAGAGGTCTTACTGTATGCTTTCAATTGACTGTGTTATTAGTATGCAGTGTTATGTGCTGCATAAAAGTGGTAAAGTAGCCATGCCATGTGCTATAAAGACATCACAGTGAAATAGAGTTTGTTTTTGCAAATTGCTTTTTCTTTTATCTTATGCAAAATGAAATCCTTGCCACACTGTATTTCTAATTTGAATATATACAATTGGTACTGGTTATAAGGCAAAATATTGTGGCTCCTTGAATCTTCACCAGTTCCTAAGTTGCTTTAAAAATATATTAAAAAATGCACCACTAGGAAATAGGACAAGTTGGAGCACTGGAAAACGGAAGGTGACTGAAGTAAAACTTTCAGAGCATACGTATATAAAATGGTAAATTTATCAAAAGTCCAATGTATGTCCCAGAGAGTATTGACAAATTTAAAGGTAGGTGTAAGTTTATGGCCTGGTGCAGAGAGGGAGGGTTCACCCACAGCACATGTAAATGGGTGCATATACTCTAAAGGAGTGATGTTCCTTTGTTTTATGTGAAAAATCTCTGAGTTATTTTAGTCACAGCTCAAGCTTTCCTGTAGTTCCTAGGAATAAGTCTTCTGCTTACCATAATCTGAACCAGATGGATTCATCTGAGGGTAGTTCAGCCTCTGTTGACTTTCCTTAAATCCTCTTTGTTTGTTTATAGCAAGGATGACTTACATTTTGCTTAGAAGATGCAATAAAAATCTGACTGTGGAAAAGAGAATGACAAGATTTACTTTCCAGCATTTACTTTTTTACTTTGATAAATGTCATACCAAATGGATTTTTAAATTAATTTTTAAAATCCTCCTTGATAGCTTTCTCAGTGACCTTTTATTAATACAATGCGTGAAATATATTTTGTAACGAAACAATTAAAATATAGTGCTTTGACCATAAATCTTGTCTGCGAGACATCTGGATGACTTTGAGCTTTGGGACATTTCTCAGACTCCACATATAACATCTTGATTCTGCAGAAGTCAATAGCAAACCCCAGACAGGTGGTGGGGCCAGGGCTGCATAGAGGCTTTTCTGTTTTCCCTTTAGCTTTAGTGGTGCTGGTGTTACTGCTTTTGTAGAGGAAGTACATAAAGGAAAGGGGGTGGCAAAAAAAAAAAAAAAAAAAAGCTTCAAAGGTAGTGTTGGTCACTCTCCGTAACAAGTCTGAACAGCAGAAGGAAACCTTTTGATCCAAGTTACTAAATGCTTTCTCATACTAACCTAATTTATAGCCCCCATGGAAAAGACCTTTCCTGAGACTGTTGCAGTCTGAGGCTGAGCAGTAATGCCTTGTGTTGCACTTTTCTGCCTTAGCAAATGCAGGGGGGTGTGTGAGATGTGGGAGGACGACGCTTCTACAGGTGCCATGTATTCAGAGTCAGCGAGACCCTGCCCCAGCAGCCAGATAGCAGACCAGCTTAAAAAACGTGGGTTGGAAATCCAGCCTTAAACACGCAGATAAAAACTTAGCCCTCTGTTTTGTGTAGTTGCTAAGGTCTTCGTGCTCTCTTGTTCTAGATTGCCCCCAGTGTAGGATGCCCAAGGTGAAAATGAGGTTACCTGTTAATTCCCAGGTATCAGAGTGGCTTAGGAAAAATGTTAAAGAGTTAACAGAAAGGGTACTGGCTACAAGATGGAAATAAGTGTTTTCTTAGGTGAGGGTGTGGATTGCATATCTTCATACTGTGTGTTTGACGCTTCTGCCATAGCATTGGTTTTACAGTTGTGGGATAGGGTAACTATTCGCAGGACTCAGACCCTCTTGTGGCTCAGATTACCACCTGAAAACAGTTCTTTTGATCCTTCACCCCTCTAGGCTAAGCAGTTGTTATTACAGCTTGCACAGGGAAACAAGTCCATACTTGCCTTTGTTGACAATTGAAGTCAACAAGCAATAATAAAGAATGTTGGCCCAGACTTCACCTGTACTCATCAGAGGTAGATTTAAGACAAGCAGACTTTAGAGCTTATGTGCAAATGATAATCCACCGTATTTACCTTTGGCTCACAGGTCATTCTGTCATCCAGCAAGTGTACCATAAGCTACACTAGGATAAAAAAATCCCCTCCTTTTTTTTGCCCAAAATATTTAAATTTTCTACTCTTGCCTTTGAACTAGTTTCTTAGGGATAGCCTTTTCTCTTCACTTTGTTACCTTCAGCTCCTTTTGCTTATTGCTGGTCCATTTATACTAGGCATGTGCTCCACTATGAATTCTCCAGGAACTGACTGTTAATCAATGCATCCCACGCCACCCCAACATTAGAAATCACCTTAAAGGAAGGCTCATACTTTTTGGCTGGAGACCAGAAGTGTCATCCAACATTTGAGAAAGACTCTATATGTCTGATGCAGAAGTGCCTTTATGAGCCTACTGTTGCTCTGCACTGGCTACATCGCTTGTTAAGGGTGGGCTGCAGCTGAATAATGCCCTTTGGTTTCAGAGGTTAATGGAGCAGAGAAACCAGATAAATTCAGGCTGATCTCAGGCCCTAGTTGTGTGCAGGCTGGTGGAGAGAAAGTCTCTCGCAGTGGTCTCCCTATACCCCATGGAAGGAACTGATTTGCATGGCTGGATCGCCCAGGTGTCCTGCTTCTGTAAAATAAGATTGAACAGCATACATTTTTTGGAAAGTGGTTTGAATTTAACATTTGCTCCATCGGCTGTGTACTGGAATGGTGGCATGTTGAGGTTGTGGGCCTCCAGGTAGTCAAGCTGTGCACAGTGCGAGCATTGCCAAAAGGATCCCCTGTTGTTTTGTGGCGTGAGCAGCTGAGCATCTGGCAAAGATTGATGCTCTTTTTACTTGCAGCTAGAATCACTGAAATGCCCTGGGTGGTAGCTTCTGAAAGGAGGTTTAGAAAGCATCAATAGAAAATGTATCTAGTTTTCTGTTTCAGCACTTGGGAGACAATTTATGATGTATAGATAGAGTTCATAGATGTTTCAAGCATTTCATATGTGTGTGTTTAATGGAATGGATTGCCACTTTACTGAACATAGCATCAAATCAGCTCTGTTAATTGAAAAAGATTTTTCACATTATTGCTAATGATGTGACACAGTTTCGTTAGAGATGGTGCATAAAATAGCGCTACTTGAAATGACATTAATGTATGCATTTAAATTCCTTTTTCCCATTTACGTGCATTATTGATTTTATTTCATTGTTGAGGAGATAATGGATTTATAATTAGAATACAGTCACCGTAATCAATGATGAGATTATTAGACTTATAAATAGACCTCTAAAACTACGATGAGGTAATTTCCCAGTGTAACGAAGGATCAATAATTAGAGGTTTGCTTTGAATCTGAAAGTAGTACTTGTAAGATTCAAGCGTGAAACACTTCTAGGGAAGTGAGTCCACATAAATTATTATACAAACTGGTGTTGTGGTTAGGCATTTTCCAAAGCTGACCTATTATTATTACTATTATTACTACTTTTGTTTGGTGCCCAAACACTTCTGAGTTAATTCCTCTGGGTCTGCATAGCTGCCACGATCTCAAAACTGGATGAGGTTGTTCTTTTCTGATTCCTCAGTTGAAGGAAGCGTTTGAAAGGTGCTGTAGGCAGGAGTCCATTGCTGTGTTTTTGGTGTTGTTGGGCAAAGATAATGGATCTGCCATTCAGAACCTCCCCCTTCTGCTTCTCAAAAATGACAGTGGTAAAGCTGGGCAAGGCAGTTGGCTGTTGTAGCAGGGAAAGGGGATTGGAAGGATGAAGAAGGGGAGAGTGGTCCTTGTGATGCCTGGCTTGGGAAGGGTCTGCGTTTAGCTGGTCCATGCAGAGTAGCTGTGTAGACATCCCACTGAGTCTCCCCAACCTCTCCTGATGACTCTGAAGTACTCAATATGCAGTCAACCTCCTTGTTCTTTGTGCCCTGCCTTGTGATGTCCAAAACTTGTTTGGTCCTTTTTTTTTTTTTTTTTTTTTTTTTGGCCGCTGCTACATCTTGATTTCAGAGGAACTGTCAACGACCCTTAGATCTTCCAAGTTGTAACTGCAGGTTTTGAGTTCAGCATTGTTTAGGAGTCATTTAGGTTATTTTTCCTAAATACATGATATTATCTATGTCAAATCTCACCTGGCACTTCTTTGCCCACTCACGTTTGGGAAGTTCTACTGGAGTTCCTCATTGCTGTCATGGCATTTGGCTACTTGAAAAAGCTTTGGGACATCTATAGGCTTGCAGATTTCATTCTAGTCATGGTGAATCATGACTGTCTGTGTGTCTGGGTTACAAGGTTCCCACATGGGGAGTAAACAGCAGGTCAGCAAGGAACAGCCACAAGAAAAAGAGCAACATCTGCATAGCTCCATCATGAATTTGGTACCTCGGTGTCCTTCAACAATGATCACATAGTCAGATCTGTCCCTCTGTCTGCGAACTTAATGCTGCTTCATGAGCTTGCCCTGTAATTGAATCTTGTTCTCTAGATTTGGGTGTAGTAAAGACCTGGTTTTCCCTTCAGATAATGAGGGCTTGTACCTCTTCCAGCAAAATACTAGTCAATGGGTGCCTTGCATGTGGTAGCTGTCAGGCAAATTGATCCCAAGGGATGTTCTCTTTAAAGTAGTTACATCTAATATGCAAGCAGTTTCAGCATGATTGAAATAGGAATTAGGTATGACAGTCTCTGTCCACCTTTGCCTTTATTTGCTGACTTTGTATGTCAGTCATTATAACAATATAATGATTATGCTAAAATTGTAAGACCTGTAATTCTTTGGCATGTTGTTATTCCATTTTGCTGAATAGAGAGTAATCAAGGCACAGCGAGATTTTGGTTCAGTTGCCTAAAGTCATTGAGAAATTTTGTTGCAGATTCAGGAAGGCAACACAAGTTCTCCCAATTCAAAGCTCTGTAAGTGTCCTGTGTTTTGCTGCTGTTAGAGACGCATCTGGCCTGTGGAAGTCAGTCCTAATGGAAAAGCATTTGTCTTCTTGTAGGAAACTCAATCCTAAGCTGACAGAAATTTGCATTATTATGAGCTTGTTAATGAATTCCTTCACTTGCTCATATCAGCCTCTGACAAAAAGCAGGGATTCAACTGTATTTTTGTCCACTTGAATAAACAGTTAATTTTTAATTTTGACCACAATGGTAAATTAAAACACCCTGAGCAGTACATAGCTATATTTTTTGGCTTTGGAGGCTGTAACTATTGTAATATATGTCAGCAGGGAGGGCTCTGGGCAACACTTTCTGATGCTTGCCTGGAGGCATTAGAAGAAACAGCTCCTCTAGCCTGGCTGTTTTAAATCCACGGCGTGTGAAAAGTCCCTATTTAAGAGTGTTTATGTGGAGCAGGATCTAAATTCTTCTTGATAGTCCTTTATCACGTCCTTCTGACTTTCCAGGTGGTGGGGTTTACATATGCAGATAGGAGGGTGAAGTTTGTGTGACTGGTGGTCAGATAGCCATGAAGAAGGAAAAAAAGAGCATTGCCTGCTGCCTCCTTTGGCACCCGTGTCCCGAGTGGCTGAAATGTGAAGTAATTGGCCCATTGCTGCCTGGTGGCATCTCTGCACTACCAGAGCCCTGGCTGCAGAGACCTTCCAGCCTGAGAACATGGGCAGGCTGAAGGAAGGAACAAGCGTTTCACGGACGACGAGGCCTGCCCAAGACCTGCACAAAACTTTAATAAATTTCTCAGGGACCAAGGCGCATGGTTTAGGAGAGATGTGAGTCAGAGTGAGATCACGAGCCCCTGGTCAGAGGGGAACAAGCTGCTGCTCCTCCATCCTTGTACTGCCAAGGACACCGGCGCTGGATGCAGCTGGGTGCCTGCGCCCTGCGGTTGAAGGATGAGGTCCTTTCTGTGCATGAAGTACAGACTGGTAGTGATTTTTGGTGGTGAAGATCCAAACCCTTAACCTGTCTTAGTAATTCAGATATTTATCCAAAAAGCAAGGGCCTCAAGGTTGTCTTTGGAGCTCCTATATTACTTTCCGGTCTGTGACAGCAGACGGGCCCTCCTATTTCTATTTAATTCTACTTCCCTCTGATTTTTCTCCTTCTGCCTCCAGAGATCAATGACAAGCCAGACATTAGCAACTCTTGTAGCTGAAAACCTGTTTTGGGGGAAGGGATATTATGCTCTGCATTTGATTTACATTGAAGACGAGATGCACATAAAAGCCTGAAACTACAGGTTTAGGCATTCTTGTTACCACATCGCAGCTGCGGGTTATAAAATGACTACAGTAGTGTATTGTACTTATAAAATGCCCTAGTTATTTTATAATGAGCCCTGGCAGAAACATTGTCAAGTGGCAGTAAAAAGTTTATCCAGAACACGTTTCGCTTCAACCTGGCATATGCTGCACTGTTAACTTTACATAATGCTAGTCAGTCAGGAGGAGACATTTCACATAGAAGACATATGCAGGACTTATCCACGCTTACGGGAAAGAAGGGTTTATAGTATGAGTATTATCCAGATAGAGATTTACGTCACATTTGTTCCAGTTAGTGGTAGTAGGTCATAAGAGTCTTAGCATGAATCATTTAGAGGGAAAAATCATTATTTTATCATATACAACTGGTAGATTTCATATATTACGAAATAGTTAGATTAAGTAGTTTTTACAATTTAATTGGCTGTGATGTTGTAGTCTGAAAGGGGGGAATAGTAAGTTAAAGCAAATACTCAAAATTCTGTATGTCTGCCTGCTGGTCAGGAAGGGGTAAAAACAACTTAAAAAGGAAAGGAAAAAAAAAAAGCCCCAGTACAAACTCAGGCTTGATCTTGCTAGAGCTTCACCTGCAATTCACTGTTGAAGCCCTGTTGAATGCTTTCATTATGGGACCAATTTTTTGAAATAAAATAAATTATATTGAGTTCTGACTCTGATTACACAGATGTGTCAGACTCGTTGATGCTTTTGTAATTTTCTCCATTCCCTCTTCTGTGAATCTGTTCTTGATACTTACATTTAGACATCATATCTGGTTACTTTCTTTCGCAGCTCTTTCCAACGTTCTGGTTTGCTTTTACTGTGACAGTACTATCCCGGGATTGATCTATTTTTTTCTAGATTTTTATATTCCCATGTTTTTCTTGCTTGTTGCCAGGCACGTATTTTGCATGCGTTACAAAGTGGCAGCACCTAGCTTGGCTTTTTTGGATCCCTGGACAAAGGTCAGTGTCCAGAGAATGGAAATATTCAGGAAACTGGAAACATTATGGCTTAGTTTTTGGCTTTGCACTTCAAACTTGTAAAGAGCTTGTTAGGGTTGTAATTGTCCTTCAAATGGTAATGGCCTGACAGCGTACTGTGTACCTGGAAATTTAATCTGTGGCCAACTTCTCTACAGTGTAATTTTGGATGAGCCTGACTTGTTTAAACCTGGGCAGATGTTTCCTGCCATCTGGTCACGGCCGGGAACCTGTGTGCTGGGAGTCGGGGACGGGGCGGGGATGCCCCTGCTCTGCCCAGCACACCTCCACGGCCCGAGGATGTCGGGTTGCCTCCGTCCCTCCCTGCCCTCTCCCCCAGCCTTTGGCCATCTGAACTGGGAACAACTCGTGCTGTCGTTGCTTGTCGCGGCCCCGCCAACCTCAGCTGCGTGCGTGGATGCTGCCGGCCAAAACGCAGCATGTCGCGCTCTGCTCCCGGGTCCTCGGGACGGGCAGGGGGACCTGGTACCAAAACCCTCCCATCCGTGGCGCAGGCACCCGTATGAAGCACCGAGACATCCATCATTCCTGCATGTGCAAAGTGACTGGCGTGACGTTTTCAAGCGTTGATTTTGCTGTGCTCTTACCAGTTTTTATGTGGCTTTGGAGAGAGCGGAGGGAAGGGGGTCCTATAAAGCAGTTTTGGAAATCCTTCCTTTGAGGATTAGCTGGTTTCCAGAGGGTTAATAGCTTTTGTCCGGCAAACCCTTTCTTAGAGAATTAAAACACGCATTAATCTCTAGATGCAGAGGCCTATGACACTTTAAATATTCAGTGCAGTCGGTAACACTTTATAGTGACAAGGTTGTGATTTCTGCGTTTGATCATGAGTGATTTATGAAAATTTAGTAAATGGTGAAGCACAGTTCCCTCTCAGCTGCAGACTGGAGTCTTCTCTCTGTGCAGACTTGCATGCTTAAAGAAGTCATGCAAAGTTGCTCCCATTCCTCTAGAGAATTATATTTTCCACACGCGGTCCCCACAAGAGCATGGGTTGGGATGAGGGAGGCGCACAAAGTAATTCCTGCATTTAGTTTAAAAACAAAGCCCCTTTATCTTATTCATAACCCTTCAGCAGCTGTAAGCCACACTGTGGTGTGACAAACCAGAGTGCCCAGGAGGGTCCCATTACTTGTCTTTAATTTTCCTGCCTCAGGACAAATGACTCGGACCTGACAAATTTCCTCATACCTGAGCCCTCATCATCAGCTGAGAGATGTAGCTGTCTCAGGGAGAGCTGTACATGGTTGTGCTGGAAAATCCTGTCACTTTGGATGGTGCAAGCAGTCCTTGAAATGAATCCCAAACTTGGAAGAACTTGTTTTGTGCTTTTTCAGCTTCTTACCGTGCAGCAAAACTGATGTTACCTCTGTGTGTAAGAATACTAATTGGGTAATGATCTTTTAGAAACGTAGGCTTCTAAGTTCTCATAGAAATAAAAAAAGCAGTGGAAAAGGAATATATGTTATACATTTCTCATATTTTTGTTAAGTGTGAATAGCTTTTACAGGAATATATGTTAACAGATTCCAGTCAGTTCTTACAAATGTGTCACAATTTGCTGTAAAATTCACTGAAGTTCCATGCTAACTCTACAGAGTTCATATTTAGCTTTGATTTTGCCATCATTTAGATAATGCGTTAGTTAAAGTACGATTGGTTAGAAACACGTTGCTGCTTCTGCCTTCTTTTTTCATTATTTTGCTTAAATGTGATTTTCTTTGTTTCAAAGTCCTGTTGTCTCATGTAGTCCCTGTTGAAAGCGAATGGAAAAATATGTCTTGGGAATTCATCTTAACCCTGTAATTTTTATATCTGAGACAACAGCTCATGTGACAGAGGGTTATGGTTGTCTTCCTGGCAGAATGTAGGGGAGTATTCAAACACTAACGTTAGCCTGCCAGTGGTTGCTGGTCTGGTTTCCTTCTCTTGCTGGCCATCATGCCACTGGCCACTGGGCATGGCAGCCTCGTGATGTGCCAGTTTGTAAGCCCCACATACCGGCTCCAGAGTTTTTGGTGTAGGTTTCTTAGTAAATTGCTAAGTCCGTAGTAAGCTCCACTTATTATTAGCACTTTGTGTCAGTCCATGTAACTCAGAAGTTCAGACATCACGTATTTTTCCCAGCCTGCGTGTTTTTCCCCATGCCATATACTTTCTGTGACCAGTATAGGTCAAGGCCACACATTTGTTGCTTCAATTCATTGATGATCAAGTACCTCCTTTATTGACCATCTGAAGGTCCTTGTTACTCCATCACTTAGTTTTAAGCCATTAACCACATGAGTGGATCTCATCCTTTTCCAAGCATCTCTGTTCCTGGCTGTCATTGCCAGTAGACCATGGGTGGGATAGGCAGACTCCCCTTTTTAAGCACGTGTTCCTGCCATACCATCTCTTTGTTCCAGTGTTGATCTCTAGCAGTGCTTGGTCTCTGCCTTTCTGCCTGCATCGCTGAGAAATCTGATCTCATGAGACTTCCATATTACAAAGTGAAGGGTTTTGCAGAGGGTTATTTAAAGTTTCCACCTAGGCTTCTAGCGCGAGTAGCTTCACTAGGATTAAGTTAATCTGTGTGAGTATTCTTCTGTGTCAGCCTCACATCTCTTAGGTGAGCTCTATGAAAGTACTCTTTTGTGTAGCAGTCTATGGTAAAGCATTAGTCAGCCACTCCATAATGCTGATAATAGTATTAATCTTTAAAGAGCAGACCTTCAAAAGAGCTGGGTGCACTTTCTTCTTGTTGACTTTTCTGGAACTGGGAATTCAGCATTCAACCTATGGGAATGAGTCCAGATGAAACTCGACAGTATTCCATGCACCAGTTGAGTGCTCCTTGGTTGGCAGAGTTTTCTTTTACTTGGTACCTAATAACCAGGTTGCCTCAGTTCTCATGAGAAAAACTCTGTTTGGGTTGTCAGTGTATGAGAAAATTGAGGGTGTGTATGTAACTGAGAAGGCCCTATTACAATGTCTGCATATCTGTAGTTGTAAAACATGATCTATGGCAGCACAAAATTTAAAATTTGGTGGCATCCCAGGAAGTACTTAATTGCGTTTGTGCTTCATTACAAGGCTGTCTCCTTTTCTGGAATTTATTTTAGCTAATTAGCTGGAAATGTCGACATAGTATTTCAGATGACAGAACCATCATATTTTATCATACATGAAGCAATTAACTCTTTTGACAAATATTTATTGTGGTGTCGTCTTTAATTAAATTTTCAGTACTCCTAGACATAGAGCAGGTTCTTCTGAAAAGGAGGCCTTCCCAGCACTGTCAATGAGCGTTTGACTGATGGGGCTTAATTGAACTTGGTACTGGAAGAGTCGGTGGCCTAAACATGATTTCAACATGACACAATTTCACAATACAGATGTCTGATATTTTGGCAAAATCCCAAAACCATCGCCCCTTCCAAACTCTTGTCTCAGATACAGCAGATGCATTATGCTAGAGAAGATGCATCTCCAGTTACTCCTGTTCTTCCACTGGAACAGTTTGCAGGAGAAAAAAAATGCTGTGCACTTGTGCTGGTAAGATAAATAATCCTGAAAAGCAGGGCTGTATATATGTTTTAAAAAATCTATTTTTTTTATTTAGTTCTTGGGGTTATTCATGTGGAAACGTGTTACAAATGTGACTGTTTGGTTAGTTCCTCTTAAACAGATAGGTCTTGTAGATGATGTGCCACTGAGAAATAATTCCTGACAGTTATAACTGAACCAGATAAACAGTTCTGCCAGTTCCCAAATAACACTGTAAAACAAAAGGGTTCTGCTTATCTTTTTCCATTTCTTCATGCCTGTCAAACTATTTAAGTGTGCATTACCCATCACAAAGGGTTTCTGTTTTTCTGCTCATCTGCTGCGGTCATGGTTTTTACCTTCTATGTTGCAGGACCTAGTGCAGTACGCTTGTCCAGCCGGATTGCTCCTCAGTCGCTGCTGATCTTTGCCTTCACCCTTGCAAAGACACTCTTTGGAAGTGCTGCATGAGATCTCTCCCTGTCATGGCCATTCAGCAAGTGTATTAACCTGTACATGTGTTGTTTGGTTTTTTTTTTTCCAGACAGAAACAGCACCAGAAAGTGGCCGAGAGGGTCCCAATGTTCAGATCAGCTCAGGGCAGAACAACTCCGACCCTGCGGGAGCAGGTGGCTCAGCAGCCTCCCAGAGCATGGTTGCTCCAGCTGGGGTCTCGGCAGGTACCTCAGCCGCGGCTTCATTCTTCATAAGGTAGTTTTTCACCTTTCTGCTTTCTGTAACCGCTCACGGGTCTGCAGACGGTTGTGAAATGCTGTTGAGTCTTTGCTGTGGGTAGAACGTGTAGCGCGCGGTGCTGGTTGATGAGAGGTGGAGTTGGTCACCTGGTCGTGACTGTGGCTTTCCACTGCCGCTGGGGAGCAGGGATGTGATGGTGTTGCCCCTTTCTCTCTCTGGAGACCTGATCAGGAACCTCTATGGATGAAAACCCAAGAAAATGTGTGTTGGTCTTTGTCTAGTCCTTAATGGCCATTTCCACCTGTAGCGAGTCTGTTATTCTGTAGGTTTCCTTGGAGCAGAAACTGAAGTAGCAAGTTTTTTTTCACTCAGATTTAAATGAAAAAGATTAGACTTTTATTCAGTAGCATGGCTTAAGTATGCAAATAAAAGTTTTTCCATAGTTGGTAGCAACAGTTAAAACAGTTTAAGACATTCTTTTTTTTAGCAGTAGCCCAGAACAATCTTTTTTTTCCATTCTTGGGTCTTATAACAAAAATGGTATGTTAGTTTTATTTGTGAAATGTTTGTTGTAATTAGCAATGTTGATTAAATGCAATACGCTCTCAAGCAGATGGTATTTAAAACAACAAAATTCAGGGCTTTGTACTTGCATTCCAAACTCTTTTTTTAATTCAGAACTGAACATGTTTTGAAACAATATTGAAAAACGTATGTCTGTGAATGGCATTAGAGTCAAATTTATGCACTGAGTGAGGATCCTTCTTATCATGTAATCATCATGGTAATTGTATTGTTTCCTTTTCCTTGATCTTTAAAATGTTTTGCACCATGTTTACTCTAAGTTACAGTCTGACCTCAGAAAGGGCTCGACTTCCCAAGTCCTGTTTTTTAGAAGAACATAGTACAATGAGTCTTAAGCATTATATGCCTACATATTACAGTCTGTCTGTACACAGAGGTTGGGAAATGACTGCCCAAAGAGTGGGGTGTGGAAGTTGGTGCTTTGTTTCTGCGCTAAGTGCTGCAGGTTTAAAGTCAACACAGAGAAATGGTTGCTTACAGAGGATGATTTGTTTCATTTTAAGATAGGTGTCTGAAATCAGTGGGAGTGGAGAGGAAGGGTAAGGGGAGAAGCTCAGACATCTCTTTTCTGGTTTAGTTACCTAAATAAGGGCAGATGAGTCCTCTCCAAAGTACCTAGACTGCACAGCAGCACAGCTTTCATTACTGTATTTCGTATTGTGGGTATGAACAGTGTGATTTAGCTTAATCTACTTTGGATTTATTACAGTGTAAATCTGTATGTCATACACAGATGTAAAGACTGTCACTTTCACTAGGGAATCCAGAAAATAAAATAGCATCCTTGGAATTGAGAGAAAGAAATCAGTGCCTAATAATCTGAAAGAAGACCCAAAATCTCTTCTCCCAGTGATGCTTTTGTCACTGGTCAGCAAAACTGAGTTCTGTTTTTTTGTGAAGTGACATATCATTACTAATGATTGTTTTGGCTTGATTCAAAGATTTTTGAAGTGAGCAGCAAGACTGCAAATGACATCATTGTACATTGGATCAGGCCCTAATTGCTTCTCATGAATCTGTCTTTGCCTTGAGTGAAAGTTTTATAGCTTTAGTACCTATGTGCTAGCTAAAACATTTTAAAACCCATTAGTACATTGCTTATTCCCTACCCATGTTTCCTCTGTTCAAAATTGATTCTTATCAAATTTTTTTAACCAAAGAACAGGGCTGGTTGAAATTTTTTTGCACAAAGCACTTCTGTTTCTTTTTTTGTGGTTGTTGGAGAGAGAGACATAAGTGAGAAATAAAGTTTTCCTTTAACAGTTATCAGTTATCTGAATTAGTTTTTTAGCATTTTCATGATCTTTCATCACACTGCTGATTAATGTACTTCAGCATTCATTTTTTTCAGTATTCTGGAGCCCGTCTAAGAATCTCGGGTTCCCTAAAAACAAGCATTCAAGAAACAAGTTCAGTAATGACTGTGATTAAAAACACAAATTGGAAAGCAGAAAATCTCACAAAGGCTGGGGGAGGGAGATCCATTATTGATCCCTGGCAGGCATAAATAAGTTGAGCAGGTCCTCAGGTGGGTACCATTGCATAGCATTGCCCAGGCTGCTCCACCACCATGGGCTTTAACCTGAGGAGAGGCTCCCTCTCCCACTGCTCCTTCTTCTCTTCCGACTCCTGCCATTGGGACCTTACGGATCAAAGTTTCCATGCTGAGTCTTCCTCCCATCCTTGAGCTGTGCAGCCCTCAGCAGGAGGGGAGAGGTAGAGGAGGAAATCTTCAGGGATGAGTGAGAGACAGATACTGGCAGAAACTGGGGTGGAAGCAGCTTATCCAATACAAGTATTGGGATATCAACAGTGTTGGCTGGTTTTGTTCAGCACTGATGGGATATCAGGCTGCTTTGCTCCAGGCTTTCCAGTCCCGTCTCCTCTTTCCCTTTGCACCATCCAGCCTGGAGCATGTTGAGGAAGAAGATCATCCCTGCCTTGAATCTTCTGCAGCAGCATCCACTTCTCTGTCCTGCGTCTCTCTGTTCAGCTAATCCTTCCTCAGCAAGCACCTAGAGATGAAAGAGGAGTCATGGCACTAGTGTTATGCTGTAGTCCCTACTCATTGTATTTGCTGATTCTTTCCTTACTGTGTTTCTCTCCTCAGTCACTTAAATTCTGAACTTCATAGCAGGGCCAGTGTGTTACTCGTGTTATGCAGAGCCTGGCGCACTTTGTTTCTTGTTC
This sequence comes from Buteo buteo, assembly GCF_964188355.1. Lineage (NCBI taxonomy): Eukaryota > Metazoa > Chordata > Aves > Accipitriformes > Accipitridae > Buteo > Buteo buteo. The sequence goes on along the minus strand of NC_134176.1, from coordinate 11,457,158 downwards.
TCTACTGAAATAAATGCAATTAATATATCGATAATCACACAGACACACTCTTCCCCCCCCCCCCCCCCCAAATCATTGCCCTCTCTTTGACCAAATCTACTGAGTACCTCCATATTTTTACAAAAGCCCTTTTGTAAAAGGGGCTGTGGCTGGGACTTTAGCTCAGGAAAAGGGCTGTTCTGTCACAGAAATAAAATAGCTAGGCAAAAATATGCATGTATGTTAACATTCAGTGTACTGGGGTGCAGGGTTAGTTACTTTGGAAGACAAAGCCTTCATAAGGTGCTTGTGGAAACTGCATCTGTGATTTCCTTAGCAGCAACAACACTAGATACAGATTTTTTTCACATGAATAAAGGATTCCAGTCTTGTTCTTTATGAAACAGCATTAACTGTGTTTGTACAGGTCCTAGCACAATTAGCTTTTGGGCTGTGGCACGGTTTCCTGGCAGCAAATAAATGTCTTTTTCACATTAAAACTAGAGTCTCTATTCAGTGAAATAACACCCTTTGACTCTTGCTTGTGGGCTGTCTTGTGCCTGGGAAGGGAGGACGTCTGTGCAGGTTTTTTTGGTTGGTTGGTTTGTTTTTTACTCCAGTTTGTTCCTCAGTGAGAATCATAGCTTTGTATTTGTAAGGTGACAAACTGAAAAGACCGTACAGAGAGTTCATGTCCTCACCTGGAAAATAATAACTAAGAGCTGCAGCAAAACATTTACCTGGTGATAAGAGGGACCGATGGTTAAAATGAGTACCTTTAAGATAGTTTTTGCAGTGAATGCATTGATTTTCTTAAGCACATGTGCAGCCAAAATCTACATATTCATCCAAAGCTCTTTCTCATTTGAATGTCGTATTTAATTTCTTCAAGCTTAATTATGTTCTGCTTCTCAAAAAAAAAAAAAAAGTAGTATTTTATTCATTACCTAGAAATTCAGACTGTCTAGCATGGAAGTGCTAAGTATTCAAAATCAAAGCCAAATATTAGAGCCAGCAGACAGAAGTGTATTAAGAAATTAAATCAGTTTTAAGCTTTTTTCCTCACTCTGATCTGTCATAGAAGGAGGAAAGCTTTGATTAACATCTGACTGTGTCACACAAGCAAATTGCCAGACATTACTCAATGGTCATGGTACCGAAGGACCAGAGGATTTAGCAGAAAATGCAGCTTCTCAGTAGGTCATTGACAGAAGAAGAAAGCCAGAGCAAAAAGCGCAGCTCATGGGCATGGATGACTGTGAAGAGGCTCCCAGTTTACCCTAACAATGCAGGGAGAGAAGTTTAATCTTGCGTTCTTCAGATTTATGAAGAATGCAGCTGGGCTTTGTCCCTTGGTGTGGCAGGAGCTGTGCCTTGCTTAGTGCTCCACATTTTATACCTGTTTACAGTTGGTTTTTTTTTGTACGAGGAACCTGAACAAACTTTATATTACTAAGTGAAAATATGTGAGGTAGTTGTAGGACCCTTCTGTGGGCTATGCTTGCAACTAAGTAAATATTGGCATATTGTGGTATAAAGCTGTAATAAGCTGTTGGGATTTTTGTCACCCAGACACCTGGGGAAGAGAGGAGAAGGTGTTTCCAAGAACAGGCAGGAGAAGGGCAGCGAGGAGGAGAATGGGCGAGCACTTGGGAAGAGGTTAATGGGCCATCTGCCAAAAAAGAAAATACTACTCCCTTGGGAAGGAGAATCAAGGCCCTCGGAGAAATGGAGGCTGTCACCACTAACATGCCATTTCCACCTGTGGGTGGCCAGTGATGGTGGTGGCAGCACCCCCTGTGCTGCTGGGTGGGGGTACGGCGTTTCGGTGAGAGCGTGGGTGTCCAGCCTCGGTGCGCGAGGGCCAGAAGAAAGGAAGGTTTGAGCAGTGATGGGACAGCTAGGAAGAATCAAAGCTGTTCAGGAGAAAATATGTATAAAAGCAAGCCACCCTGGGCGATGTTGAGCAGAAGACAAACTGTATTAAGTCCCCCTTCTTAAATTTTAATCTTGTTTGATGTTGGGTTATTTTCACATCTTTTCAAACTAATTTGGTCGCAGGGTTGCACTTGCTGCTGTGGGACTGCTGCCTTTGAAGCAGGGAAATAGCTGTGTAGTTGCAGCTACTTTCCCTGGCACCCGCCTACTTTTGTTTGATGAATTAGTCTTCCAAACATGGCACTCACTATGCACTCACTAGTTTTCAGGTTTCTAAATTATTTGCAGTGTTGCTGGGCTTTGCTAGATTAAAACCATTTAAGTTAATAAATGTGGAGAATCGCAGTGGTGAATCACACCCATTATCTTTCCACTCTCGTCATATTGCTGCATGTTTGGGAAAGCTGTGTCAATTTAGACATGATATAAAACATTACACATGATATGCTTTTTACAAGCAGCTTTTCTTAACAAGATATAACATACAATTTCTGAGTAATGTAATTGAACATCTTAAGAGTTAAAATAAGCATAGTCGTCTTTCTCTAGATTCAGGATGTTCCATCATATTTTAATGCCTGTGAGTTGTGGATTAAAGAATCTAATTATTCACTAATGAGCAGTAATGGTACATATAAACTAAGGGTCACTATCCTATTACAGGCACCTGATGGTTCACTGATAAACATTTGGTCATTAGATTGACCATAAAATATAGTCAATAATTGAGGTTACTCATAGAGCAGACACCTTATCAGCTTTAGGCATGGTGGGACAGCCTGTCAGTACTCTGTGTACTGATTGTGCTGTGACTGAGCATATGATTAGGGTATTGAAGCAGTCTGTATCTAATGAAACTGCAGGAAAGGCATAGCAGTATTAGCACAACCACTAAATGACTAATGTGTTTTTGTTCCAAGCCTCAGACACTTCAATTAGTTCCAATAAACTCTGATCTAGTGTAGCGGTAGGCAGAGAATTCAGATATTTTCTGTACAAGCTTTCATTACACTAGTCAAAATTTGTAACGTTTCGGGGACAGATGAAATCTGTGTGGCTCTGAATGAAAAACGATGGAAATAATAAAGGCTGTCATTACCATTTGTACTTCATTTTTTTCAGTTTTATTTTTGCATTTTTTAGATTTAAAATACTTTCTGAGACAATGCCTAGTGCCTGATTTAAAAGATGAAGCTGACAGCAGCAAATTAGATGTCTACATATTCTGCTTTAAGGTCCATTCATGCAGTTCATGTAGGCTTGTGCATATAGATCTAAACTTAGAATATGTTCCTTAGCATTTTGTACCATATGGAACATTAGTCAAATAGTCTAGTTCTTGAAGGCTTTTGTAGAGATATTGATTTTACTCTGCTTCAAACTGTTGCTGGGAAAATAACCTCAGAACCTATTCTTTTATAATTTTTTTTTTTCCATGAGGATGCCTTAACTTTCATAAATTATTTAATATGGTGAAGGATGCAGAATGCCTTTTGTCTTTCTGAACTGCTGTTCAGGCTTCAGTTGTGCGACCTTGGAAAGTAACCATAGAAACATGTTAAAAGCATCAACCGAAAATCAGTAGTTCGGTTTGACAGTGATGCAAATTTTGTGAAAGAAGATTATGATGTATTAGGAACACTTGAGGCATATATTACCGCTAACCTGTTAAACCTGATTATTCCATGACTATCAGTACTTTCAGAATTTAATGCAGGGGAAAAAAAGCACAAAAAAATGAAACATACTTTTTTTTTTTAAGTTGCCATGTTAGAGATGCTTCTAGCTAAATCACTTCAGCCTATCATTCTCTGTCCTGTTAAAAGCAAGAATTATATTTCTGCTAAGCTCATAATGTAGTTCACTAGTTCTCTGTATTTAATAGCTGTAAACTTTTGCCCTGTACCCTGCTGGGATGCACTGGTATCCAGGCTTTGTGCAGAGCTGGCACAATTTAAATCTCTTTGACAGATAAAGTGGATAACTGGGTTATGAATAAGTAGTAGTTCACTGAAAGGCGAAGAAAATGTGTGACTCATTGGATCCTGAGTTAGACCTTTCTGTGCTGACCTATGGTAGTTAAGCTAGTCTGTGAGGCTGAAACAGAAGTGCTTGCTGTAGTTACAGATAACCATAGTAAATTCTTGGTGAATGATGGGTCAAGGGAAGAAGCACAGTCACTTGTAAAAGCTTCCTCAGTAAGCATAACCCACGCCCAAGAAATCCTGTGTTGAGGTGATGCGGGAATATTAGATTTGAATTAATTGCCTAGGAAAGTGGGGTACCAGCTCTTCCTAATGAAGATTGCCTTGCTGGCAGGTATGTCCAAAACCCATGCATGGTTTGTCCCTACTTTGCAGTGTCATAGCAGTATCACAGGAGCTGCGGGGCTCTTCAGGGACGTGATGGCTCGCTGGCATTAATGCAGCTCAACAGCCGCTCGGTGCATCAACCCTTCTTCATTAAATGCCCCACAATGCCCCACTTTCTCTTGCTACCGTTGGGTCACTGGTGGAAGCTGGTCAGGAAAGGTGGCTGAGCAACCTGCGGCTTGGGGAGAGCTACAGATGAAGGGGAGTATCAAGCTGTTCTGGGGGGAGCCAGACATATAATTAGCCTTTTCCCTGTAATGAATGCCTCGTCTGAATCTGGTGGGCTGGAGCAGCCCGGTCCCTGCAGCGTCCTCCCCACCGCGTGGTGCTGGAGAGGGGGATGCCTTCCCAGCCACGTTCCCCTTTCTGCGTGGAGGCAGGGAGAGCAAGAAAGCCCTCGTGGAGATGTGCAAATGGAGACGGAGCGGGTGACACCGAAGGGCTTGCCTCATCTTGCCAGTGCCATGCCGCGGCCGCTGGAATGTGGTCGGTAGCTGTCCCCGGAGAGTAAACGTGACCCGGCTGTAGCACGGCGCTGTGCGGGGACTGGAGACGGGGCAGGGTGTGCAGCGTTGTGCAGTATCTTGTATCATCTTAGGGCAGCTTAAGCTTTCCGAGTTGCTGTGGCAGCATAATACCGCCTATAATTAAGGACAAACAAAACAGTGTACGCTTTAGGTATATCCCATTTCACGTTAGCCCGTAAGTAGGATAAATTAGAAGATAAGCCTGAATTTAGTAGGCTTTGTTCTTGGAAACAGGAATGACTCTCAGGACAGCATGTTTAAGAGCAGAACATCATTACTGGTATCATTGCTAATACTGCATCATACATTTACACAGTGCTTTATCAGCATATGGTAAGCCAGGCTCCCTGCTATGAAGAGCTCATCCGTGATGACTGTGAGACTGACGGGGCAAACAGAGATGAGACACAGAGCTGTATTTCAGCAAAGGGAGGAGGAGGTAAAGAAATTGGAGTAGCTGAGAGGAGAGGGAAGGTAGAGTTTCGGACATCGGCGCTGCTGAGATAGAACACTGCTAAAAGCATGAAAAATGTCGCAAAGGCCAATAGATCTGTGATCAGGATATGGCTATTTAATTAGAGGGGGGAGGCACTGAATGATCAGCCAAGGTGGAGAGCCCGTGGTGGGGGTTTGAGAGAGCCTCAGAGGGAATTGGCTGAGAAAGAGGGGGTGGTGGTGACCAGATGAAGCAGCACTGGGCATCTAGGGGTCAGTGCCTTGGAAGAGCAAGCTCCCCGGTATAGAGGGTTAGGGGTGATGGTACGAACCAAGGAGAGATCGTGCAAGGCATCAGTTAGGAAGATGTTTGGAAGGAGAACCCTCACCTGGATCGCACAAGCTACATGTGTTGTGTGGGAGCAGGTTGCGCTATGCTGGAGGTGCCAAAATGAAGAAAAGGAGGGAGCCTGGTGCCAACCACATTGGCAGGAAATATGGAAAGGAGGAGACAGTGAAAGAGGGGAAAAAAATGGATCTAGGGATGTGGGTAGCTCATGGTGAGGTCAGGATTTTGGAGAGGATGTTCTAGGTCTTTACTCCAGCTTCATAGCAAAAGCAGAATTAGAGCATGGCAAAACACTTGCAGTGTTTTCTGCTGACTAGATGTGTTAAAGATCTTTATCATATGAAGCCACCCCTGGGGAGGGCTGATTTTTCTCAGCCCTGAGTGCCTCGATGGATGATAATATAGGAGGTTCTGGAGTACCAGAGGCAGCCCCTCCAAGAGATGTGGTGACTTTTTGAGCTGCTCTAGGTGGTTCAGTGGAGACTGCTGTTGCAGCAGTTGGGTCTTGGATTAGCTCTATATTCTGAGACGTTCATGATGCTCAGGAGGAAGAGCAAAGCAGAATAATTTAAACCAGATGTGCTCACAGATATGTTGGAGGGGAGAATCTGTGGCTTCAGAGCCACCCAAGTTTGAATTTATTTGTGGGAGTAAACGGTGGCCAGTGGAAGAGATTTTAAACTAGGGAAAAGTCTGAAGTATTTATGGGTAATCTTGACTGGAGTCGTGCAGATGTTTCTTCTTACTTTGTTGTCTCTCTGATCTTCTGCTCTCCTGAACTTAATATTTTCTCCCTTAATTTAAGGATTTTTCATATGATCCTTTCAATAATTTCTCATTCATCCATAGCTGAACGCACCTGATTATTCTGTTTTCCTGAATATATGGAATCTCACTGTTGTCTAGCTACCATAGTCTCTTTTTCCTTTTGGCTTCTTCCCTTCTTTCTGCCCTTCCTAGCTTGTCAAGAGGACCACTTCTCCTGCCTCCCCCCCACCCCAGCCCTCCCAGTCTGCCTGCTTTTTTGGTTCCTGGACTCCTGAACAACAGTGCTTGCTCTGACTCCGTTATTTGGGGCTCCTCAGCTCGGTGGCAGTGGCAGCTGTGCTGGTGGTTTTGCTGCAGTGGGAACGGAGCATTCCATAGGTAAAATGATAACTGTGACTTCCCTGTGGGGATGTAATTTGACAGTTTGCACCTGTTTTGCAACTTTATTAGTGACTTTCAGACTCTTCCAATAACATATTTAACTATTTTAATACTTCATTAAGACAGACGGATTTAGCAGGCAAAATAGTAAAATCAGACTGATAGTTAATTGAATATTGAATATTTAGTTGTCAAGGCTCCCTTGCAGTCACTCTAATACTTAGTTTACTGCGTGCAGGATGTGGTTTGCAGGGCAGATGGACTTTCAAGTGACACTGTTTCTATTCTGAGCTAGACTGTTTTGCGTGCTTGTGCTCGTGGCAAAATAAGACAACCCACATTATCATTTATAACAAAAATGAAATGTCAAGCCAAAATAATGCACCAGCACTATAGCTGCAGTGCTTGATCCACTGCAGGATTGCTCTGAAGGTACTTTTAAATTCTTTGTGAAATAGCAGTGAATTTTGGCTTTTTAAAACTTCCCTCATCCTTCCTGCTGGAGGGTGGAAGATGTTTCTTTTGGCAGGACATTTCAAAGAGCTTAGCCAGCACCTCACTCGGCATCAGTTAGTGCTGCTTTGCTGGTCATCACAGAGTGACGTTCTTGGGGTTGCTTTCTGCTTTGTTGGGCTTCTCATGTCCTCAGTGGTGGAGCTCACTTATTAAGAAGCACTGCCCTATGGAGTTTTTACTGGAAGGAAATGACTCAGTGGAAGTTAATCAGCATAAAATGAATCTAATCTAAATGTTATTAGTGAAGCTAGTTGGAGTCCAGGGCAAGCTTCAGAATATTCTCTGATAATCTGTCTTGAGCAGGTCTTCAGGAGTTGCTTATTTCTGCTGAAATTTGAAGTTACCATCTTTGGATCAGAAATAGTCAAATCTCTCCATCTGCAGTGGTGGAAGAACACGCATCTCACATTTTCCTGCTAAGTGCTATTTTAAATGGCGCTGCAATTTCAGCCTATTATACCTCTGAGAAGGACCATTTCAGAACTGATGTCAGTTAAATAAATCACAGGAACGCTGGGCTTTAAGAAGCCTGTATGTACCTCCTCTGTTTAAAAATACTCATTGTGTGGGCATACGACTTCTGTACTTGGGTGATTTCCACTGCATCATTTAATGCTGTCAGTGACCATTTAACTCGCTAACAGTAGGAATAAGTAAATGCCCCCCTGAGAAGTTATTTGCTTGGCAGTAGAGGTGTCAAGCCTTTGACTAAGCATCGGAAATAAAACCCAGCTGAAGCGGGAATGGATCCTTTGTGGATTTTGTAGATGAGCACTAAAATGTGGAACTGAGGGAGCTGGAGGTGATGAGAAAGGTATGTCTGTGGGGATGGTGTGTTGGGGCAAAGGAAGGTAACCTGAAAATGTAACCCACCCCAGAGCTTTTATGGTAAAGGAGGCTTTACAGTCACAGAGGCTAAGTTGTATTCAGACTGCTATATGTTATCAGGAATGTGAAAATAGACTTTCTCCCTCATTCAGTCCCTCTTTTTCCTGTCTGATATTTGCCTGAATCTAGTGCTTCAGATGAACCCTTGTTAGCCATGTCCTGTATTTTATCTCTCATCCTTTCCACTCGCAAATGTGCCTGTTTCTTCCCTGGAGCAGCCTGAATGAGCCGAATGCTTTTGCTTTTCCTACCAGATTGTTTTTGATGAATAGCATGGAGTGTAATATCCTTTGTAACAAAAATAATTTATTGCCTGGTAAGTCATTTTGATACTGGCTTCTTTCTGTATACCTGGAGCTCATATTACAGGGCAAAATTTTAAGTGATCTGTTTAAGTAATGACTTTAATAATGAAGGGCTAGTTAGAACCATTGTTTCTGTTTCATTACTTTGTAGTTTTAAAAATGTCTTTATTACTTTTTGTGATAGAGTACAAATGAGACTAGAATTTTATTTTGCTCAACCTGACTGTTTCATGAGTCTATGTCTCACTGGCAAATAAGTCCAACTTTCTTGCCTAAGGAGTGTGCTTAGATTGATGTGGTTCTGCCTGCTTTAGCTCAGTTAGTTCATGAAACAAAGCGAGGAAATATTGCTGGCATTCAGGTAGCTGTATTTTCAATACGTAGCTATCTATGCAGTGTGCAGCCCAGGAACTGACATATTTCTATATTAGGTGTTGACAGTCTGGCTTACATAAAGATTAACCTACACAGGTTTTCAGCAGTTTGTCATATGGTACAATTGTAAACAGCGAGTATGGAAGTACAGCAATATGTTCATTTGCTCTTGCTTTGTTTAACATCATTAGTGAACAGAGCTGGAAATGATATGTGGCAGGCTGCAGTGACTAGCTGTTATTCTGGTGTGTGTGTGTGTATATATATATAAGAATATATATATATAAAAGTCAGTTCCTGAACCATGGTCCTGGCTGCTGAAGCAATGTTCTTTGGCCAGAAAAGCGTCTTAAATCTGCAAGCTGAGAAGAATATGGAGCTGACGTCACTCATGACAAATTTTGTAGCAGCAACCTCAGAAACTGCTTGTTTGGGAGAACAGAAAAAACGATTGGAGTGCAGCAGGGCTTGTGAAAATCTGTCCTTTGCCATTTCTTAAATGGAGAGGAGCTGTGAAAATTCCTTCCTGGATTCCTGTATGCAAATCACTTGAATGCTTGAAGATGGGCTTGTTTGGTTGCTTCTGTTTAAATAGTAAAGTGTAGCTGAGAGGAGGGATCGGCTCTTGGCTCTGTACAGCATGAGGAAGCTCTTTTTATGTCAGGAGTACCCTGCAGGTTTGTTTTAACTTGTCGTCTTCCAGGGGTCTTTTTGAGTTTATTCCAAAGTGGCTTTGCCTGGTCTTTTGGTATGGTACCTGAATTCAGGTGAGTCTTGATTATTGCTTACTGATGCATGAAGCCTTGATTCCATACTTTATGAGGATGGGAATAGAGTTGGGGGAGAGCAACAAGGACAGTCAGAAATCAAGGAAATTTGACGTGTGTGGAAAGGTTGGAAGGATCAGGACTTTTTAACTTGTAAAAGAGAAGACTGGGGTGTGGTAGTGGTCTTCATACAGGTAACGGGTGCTGCCAGAGAAGGAAATAAGCTCCTCTGCATGTCTACTGGGGAGGTGGAGGGAAAATAAGGAACAGCAAGTCAGATTTATGAGACATGAGGTGTGAATTTTCTAACAGTAAGACTAGTTAAAAACTGGAATTGATTGCCTCAGGAGGCTGTGGACTTGCTTTTACTGGAGATTTCTAGCAAGTTGGACAAATACGTACTGGAATGTATTAGGTAAAGTTCATCTTACCATGGAGCATTGGGAAGGTGTAGATAACCTCTTAAAATCCCTTCTGGACCCGTCTTCTCTGATGAACTGTGAGCAGATGATGTTCCTAATATGTCAACATAGCTGATTTTTATTTCTGCCTTGCTGATTTTAATAAGAGATAGTAAGAGAAAATTAAGAGGTCACTCAAAGCGAGAGGCTGAAATTCAAGCCTGAATTGCAAGATTATGCTATGTGCAAGAGGCAAGGCATGAACTTAATCTCATATTGGAGATACTTTCTCTCATAAATGTTGGCTTGGTAATATCCCCACAATATTAGATGTGGTTTGACATTTTGGAATGTTTCAGAATAATGGTCTTCTATTGAAACTTTTTTACCATCACCCATTATAAAAATGCTATTGTTTGAGGCTGTGCATTGTGATCCAGATGAACTAATTATTTATTGAGGAAGTTGAAGCACTGAAATAAGGAACATTAATTGTTTGTTCTTCCTGGCAGTGCTTCTCAACAGCATTGCTGAGACAGCTAAGCAAACAAAGGTTTGGTGCTGTACTTGTGTAATGGTATTAATGTGAAGAAAGCCTTTGTATCCTCCTGAAGCTATATATGCATCACAGGAACCTAGTAAGTTTGTTCTAGGGGGAAGAACAGACCATAACCTCAAAATTTAACGTATAACTTATAAGTGACTCCTTGGACAAAATTTACTGTAGAAATACAGATGGTGCCTGTCCTTCCTAAACCTTCATGACAGATTTAGACATTCCCAGTTTTCTCTTTAAAGATGTCTCTTTCTGAACCAGATTTTATTTTCCAAATCAAACGCTGTTAGTGGAAATGGATACCTTGTTAAAAATAAAGTTTGCTTGGGGTTTTGCATAGCAACTGCACTGTTTCATTGTGCTACCTTTCTAATTTTAGAACCACAAATCAAGCAGTAGTAGCGATAATAAAAGTAATAATACCAACCAAGTTTATTCTGTGAGTTGCGGAAGGCTTGGGACAGAGTGCTGGAGGGTGTATTGTAGGACATCCGTCTATTTGTTGTCTGTATTGACGAGTAATTAAGGAAACAATAACTGGAACTGCAGATACAATGACAGACTGTGACTTTCCCACTGCTTCCTTTGGAGCTGGTTTGCAGTGGGAAAGGCTTGGGATATTGGTTATGTGGTGGAGGTGTGATGCCTTGTTGGGCTGGGAACTGGGAAAGTTTGGAAAAGTCTTGCTTTAGAGTAAACTGATTTCCACTGTAAACCTGCATCCAGAATTTTGCAAGCTTTGCAGAGTCTCCAGAATCAGGATAAAAAGTGCTCCCGTGATGTCTGTCTGGCAAGGTCAAACCAAAACTCTTGAGTAAGTGTACTCCTGAGTAAACTCCAGAGTTCAGGATATTTAAGGCTTGGACTGTACAATTCTTTGGCCTTGACTCTTTCAGTGAAGCCCTTAAGCATTCTCACAATATGAATAATGACAGTGATCTCTGAAAGATAAGGCTGGCTAATAACACTAAAACTGTTAATATGTAATGAGTCATGCTGAGATGAATGTGCAGAGGTTTTCGTTTATTATTTTTGTCAGCGGAGCTTAATAATGGGAAGCAGGACTCCCAGTTCTATTTCTGACTTACGGTGGTTTGTCAGTAAACCCACCATGTCAGTTAAATCCTCTGTATCTATCTCAGTTGACCCATTTCTAGTATGTGTCCCAGAGTACATTTCACATCACCCTTCCTTCTGAAGCTTAATACATTCCACAAAGTGTTAAGCAAAAATTTTATAATTTTGCATAGTTATAAAAATTTCAAATCTAGTTTTCTTTTTCATGGACAAATTATGCCCAGAAGGAACACTGTTCTTTAGGGATTTAAATTCTGCTGTTTACTTTCACAGCTATAACGTGCAGAACATGTGCATTGAGTGTAAGCTAGAAGCAGCTTGCTGTACATCAGAATATCTGAAATGTCATGTTAACGACATAGGCAGAATTTAAAATAAAAAATCGTATGGTTCTTTCAATGGGCAGGCTTTGTAGCTACTGTTGTTGCACAGTCTTACTCCCTAGATGCTAAGCATTATGTAATTGATCTGGCCATGGTTTTCCTCACTGGTCTCATCCATGCATGGCAGAAAACCTAGTAATCTGTAAATTGTGTGGGGGAAAGAGCAGGTTAGAGACTGTCCCTTGTCATTTGATATTGAGTGCCCCTGCATGTGCCATATATTAGTTTTATTTTCTACTGTGACACCTAGCTATGAGAAAAGAACTCTCCAGAGCATCTTAAAAGACATCTTCTATTAAAGATAGAAAGAGTTAAGCAAAATGTAGACAGTAGATCTCACAGCCGGAGGTAAAAATAATATACATGGGTGTCTCTCTTGCTTTAATTGGAAGAGCGGCATAAGAGTGCGGAGCTTAGTTTCCCTTGCAAGAATGTTTTGTAGAAGGGTACTTCGTGGAGGTTGAATGGGGAAAGCGAAGGCAGGTGGAAAGTGTACCTCTGTGTCAAAGCTGTGACAAAATGCTTGGAAAATGCCCAGAAAAAGAAATGACTGTAACGCTGACGTTTTGCGTAGTATTCCCTACAGGTCATAATTTTCTCTGTGAGGAAACAGAAGTTGGTATTGGAGAAGGTCAGACAGCCCACTGTGGTGCTGAAGATGATTGTGAGGGCCTCCTGTGCAAGACTGAATTTGAGAAAAAGGAGCAAATCAGGAAATAGGCATGGCACCCAACTGGGCTCCTACAGAAAGTGATCTGTATGAGCCTGACTTCTGTCTTTCTGGTACTAGGCAAAAAGGGCCCAGTTCATGAGAGCTTTGCCTTCCCTGTCTTCATGGGACAAATTCCCCCTGAGAAAAGGAATGCTGGAAAAAAAAAGAACGGGAAACTTAGGTGTAAATTCAGTAATGGGTTGTCGGATAAGTACTACAGAAAAATCCAGCGCTCTGGAGTGTCTCAGATGTGGCTCCCTGTAAGTACATACTCTCATGAATTTTACTGAAGTAAGGAGTTTTGTGAAGTTGGATTTTGTTTGATTTAGTTGGGCCCATATCCAAACCAGCTTGGCCTGTATTTTGGCCTAATGAGTACTTGGCTGGGATGCCACTAAGTATATTTTTGGTGCTGCAAGAAGTGCGTAAGGATTGATGAGTCCTTGTGTGGCGCTCTTTGCCTGGACCAGTCCAGCAGCCCAAGCAAAGCATATGAAGGCTGCTGCCCAGCTGGCTTTTGTAGTAGTTAAAGAACTGACCGTTCTTCTTATAGGAGCTGAGGTTGACAATTACTTGAATTAATGTTCAGAGTCTACAGCTTGATAGTAATGTTTCATTTTGCCTAAATTGCCCTATTCTTTCCATTAGATCCTTAACTTTTCCCTTAGAAAAAAAACCAAACAAAACATGCAAAACCAAACCCAACAAGCTGTTTGATGCTGCTGGTACAAGATGCCTGTGATGTTCCAACTCCAGAAACAACCTCATTTTAGTGTCGGGCAAAGTAATTCTTGCATTCAGACACAGAGAGGTTGTAATTAAGCTTTGTGCACTACTACCTGAGAAGAGATGCTTTTAAATGTGAACCCCATACATCATTATTAGTGCAGTTGGCCTGTTGCCCATCAAAGCACTGATTATTTTCTACCACAGCTACTCTAGTTCCTCTGCTTTTTCAGTTTCCTGTTATCTCGCATGGACATCAGCAGTCCCTTTGCCAAATTTCTTAGTAAAATTGTGGCACTCCAGACTCATAGGAAGAGGATTTATCAGCACTATAGCAGTTAATTGCTTTAGCTAGCATATGGCACTGTCCTTTGAACAGTGGAGATGCAGAAAGTGTGTGAATACTCTTGGAAGTGAATCACTTTGAAAATTGTTCTGTCTTGGTGAGGAAGTTAAGACAACTAGTAATGGAGAGTAACTAGTTTTACTGAGCTATTTTGAGAGATGCTATACTTTAAAAAGGCTGAATATTCTGTTCATTCGTTTATATACTTTGCTTAGCTTGGCCTGTTTGGGTGTATTTACTCATTGAATGTTAGTGCTTAGTTAGGTGCTTGAATACAGAATTCCTGAGTAAATTTGTCCTTTGTATCTCATTCTGTTTCACATATGTTTCCCAGAGGAGCTCCTTCAGCCAGATCTATTGAAGGAATAATTATTGCATCAGGATTTAATGTATATCTTGATTGCACTTTGAAGACATTCTCTTGATGAGTTTTTATCATTTCAACAAGGGATCATAGCATGTAAACAAAGAAATAAACACTATCTTTCATATTAATCAACAAGATGATTAAATAATAACCACAATTGTTAATTGGTACTTGGAGATAGAGAGTAATGACTGTCTTGAGTTCCACAATGAGAGTACCAACAGGTAGAGACTCTTTTCTGCACAATAAAGCTGCATATAATTTAGGAGGCATTACGGTTTTAGTGTGCAGCTGCAACCATAGTGAAGTTGTGCAATTGTTTGCCTGGTGTACTATTTCAGGCATATGTTTTCATACTGAATGAGGTATAAGCAAGGAGATTTGAGATTTAGGCAATTAAATCAGTTCTCATTGCTACCTAAAACCCGAGGTTCTGTATAAAACCCATGCTTGCAGTGTTTTGCTTCTCTGTGGGACGCAGTTCCTGCTAGTTTCCGGATGCAGCAGGAGTCAAAAGCTGCTTCTTTCCTCAGAGGTAAAAGTCCAACTTGTCCCTCACAAGGCTGTGGCTTCTGGCTCCCTCTGAGTTTGGAACCAGAGCCTCATTTTTTCATCACACGAGTGTTTGTCTCTCTCTAAGTCTTGCAGTGTTTGTAGAGGGTGAAGGAAGGACATAGGGGGTCTGCATCTCTAGAAGTTGATGAAGTAAAAAGGTCTAGGAGTTTAACACACAAGTTTGGGAATGTAGAGCATAGGACTGGGAATTTTGGAGGTCTGTATTGAGTGTCCTGCCCCTTCTACTGACTAGCTGTCTAATCTTGACCCAAGTGAGTAATTTTGCTCATCAAGACACAACCAGTTCTTTGTACTGTAACTCATTTGAAGCCAATACTGCTGCTGGAAGAAACTGTGCAGCCCTCCTGCTCTCAGTGTTCATTTTTGCTTCTAACCTGCCATAAATATAAGCAAAGGAAGAGTTTCCTTCTCTGATCAGCTTACTAAGCTGACTCAGCCTGAGGGTCCCTGATGGCTAGGTTCACGGCAAGGTTAGGGGTCTAGATTTACCCCGAATTAGGTATGACAGCAAAGCACTGCCTTAGTTTCTCTATATTTCTGTTGCTTATAATACATCATAGATGTTAGTACCAGTTTGATCTCACTGAAAAGTACTTGGAGATCCTGGGCTGAAAGGCATGATGAAAATATAAAGTAGCCATTGTATAAAGAGACTTTTTGTTGTCACATATTTAGAAACTAATTTGTCCAAAGTGACAAGCCTTTGTATTGCAAGCATGGACCAGAATAGTGATTTGTCCTCAGAAGACCTTTTGGCATCAGTAGCATGGTCTCAGGTTGCCCACAGATGCTGGCAGTGTAACACTTTCCCTTTTTTCTGGCTTAACAGTCATTCAAAGTAATGTTAAAAGATAGCATGTTGGATGCTTTTACGGTACATATCTGAGGGTGGGCTATATACTGACAGTCTCAGGGTCAGATCACACACGTCTTATTCGGGTGGCAAAGCCCTCCTAGGCTTTGACAGAGCTGAGATTTCACCCTCACTGCCATCCCCAGTTGCCCAGCGTGTGCTCACTAACACATATATTTGTTCTACTTAACTCTGCAGGGTGATTTTTTTCCCATGTGGGTTTTGATATAGAGTCGAGTTTCTGTTTTTGTTTCTTGCTATACTGTTTGCTGTTGCTGATGGGGAATAGCAGAAAAACTGATTGCGTTCCTATTCTTATTCAAAAGGAAGAATGTTACAATTTTAATTGTACGTTTTAATTTTTCCTTCATCTTTTATGTTTTGAAATTCTGCATTTCAAAAGCAGGATCATTATCATTCAGAACATTAAAGCATGTCTTTTTAATAGCTTTCCCTTTTAATGTGAAAGAATGGAATTGAGGAGGAAAACCCAATCTGTCTTGAAGGAAATTCTCTGTTATCTAAGGATTTTCAGTGCAGCCAACAAGAGAGGATCTTGAGCTCAGCTGACTTGGAGTGTTATCCTCTGCCTTGAGTAACTTGTAGAGGGTACAAAGAACCACTTTCATAATGTTATCACCAGCAAAGTCCATCTGGTCCTGCCAGTGACAAGGGGATTATTTCAGCTTTTTATTACGTCAGTGAGATTTTAGCATTTTAGGATTCAGCTGTCAAGCTGTTGGGGGAAAGAGGGGAAAGTTAGATTGTAATTGAAACTCTGTTGGGGGAGAAATTAACTGAATATTTTTCAAGTAATTTTTCTACCCATATTTCCTTCTATTAGTCTCCTGATGGTTTGTCCTTATGAAATCAGATTAGAACACAATGACTTGATTTGTTAAGCAGGCAGTGATGACAATGAGCATCTGTTTGTCTGGTCCAGATTCCCATTGACACCTAGTAACATTGTCCTTTCTTGCTATTACTTTTATACAGAGCAGCACAGAAGCTTAACCTGTCTTCGAAGAGAAAGAAATACCATCCGCCCCTGCCACACACACACGACTTCTCTATATATGCTACTAACTTTAGTGGCATCCTGCAGCTCTGTCCTCCCCCAGCACCACCATGCCTTCTGAGAGCTGTGTCCAAAATCAAGGACAACCCTGGCATTGGAAAGGTAACTTCAGATTTCAATTTTTTAAAACAGTTTTCTAGATGAATTCTAACAGGGCTGGAAGCTTTCAGCCTAGAACAGCGTTGGATAGGCCTAAGGGAAGGGTCTTGGGATAGAGAGATAGCCACATCCATTTGAATATGCCTGAGAGCTGTTACCTCCTGTTGACTTTGGAAAGAGTTGGCAGGCTCAGAGCAGATTAAGTGCTAGAGCGTCAACTTCCTTGAAGCCAGTTAACACCACTGACAGCAACATTGGCAAAGGGTGTTTTGTCACTCCCTCTATTAAAGTAAGAGACAAATTTTCCTTTGACATTATTGGTCCAAAACCATTGCACGTACAGGCTTCACCTTTGGCAGAAGTAGTCTCTGTGTTGCCAGCAAGGCTCAGCCACTGGTGCTGGTGCTGTCTGTCTGTTTGAGGTTAAGGAGATACCTTGAAGGGGCTTTGTTTCCCTCTGCTTCACATGTCATTGTAAATCAGGAATATGGAAATGAAGTAGCAAGAGAGAAATAGATGTCTCTCCAACTTAGGAAATACAGCACCTTTCAAATTGTAAAATTTATGCTGATTTTATTTAAAATTAATTGAAATACAACCCAATTATTTAGAGCTTTATTCATATTTATAACTGTTTAATCACCCACACAGCAGAGTCTGAATACTTATTTACATAGGTTACAAGAGATTAGCGTTTGAAGATAGAATTGAAGTATTAAATGTGCACAGGAGAGCTAAAATATGCACCTTGAGTAACCATACAAATCAGCATTAACGTAAAGAGATTGTCAGCCTAAATACCTATAGCTGACACTGTTGCTTACAGAGAATATTCTGTATTTCTTAAGTCAGTGAGTTTGTGCTAAATGGAAAACAAAGGAGTAATTGGGGCTATTTTAAGCAGGTGGAAACTCACAGATGAAAATGAGGTTTCTTCTGTTTTTCCAGTGTGTTAGAAAAGAGGATGTAGTATTAACTGGTGGAATACAGCAAACCTGGCAAAGTAATTTAGAGATTCCCAAGTGGAAGAGGGTTTGCTAAGGAACATACTTTCTATGTGTGTGTTTTAGCAGAGCCCATTTGTTGTGCCTCCCTCTTCTTCGTGAGGCTTAGCACTTGGCCGTGGCACCAGGAATAACAGGGAGCATGGCATTTCTGAGTCTCTTTGCCTTAGGAAGACCTTTAAAGCATGCTTGTATCTCCTTGTGCCTGCAGCTCAATAAAACTGTCTTTGCACTTCATTACACTTGTGTGCCTGCAGCTATGTGTACCCAAGAGGCTTTAACCTTTTTCCTACGCTTTGAGGGTGGCTGGTGGCGCTTACTGGCACGACTTGCACCTCGTGGAAAGCTCTGGTTTATCTGGTATCTTCAAACAGATCAACAAAGTCTAATAACAATCAAGTGCATGATCCCAGATGGCGGGAGATTATATGCCTAGTAGGCCTACCTACTTTTCTTCGTTAGTGAGCACAGCAGAGGGCTTTCAAAGGGAAGAGCTCTAGCAGAATGCCAAGGGGCATGGCAGGACCTTGAGCTGCTATGCTGCTTAGCTGTGCGAGCTTCTCCTCCAACATGGGATATATATGTAGCATGCTGGCAATGCGGGTGGTGTTGCTCTCCTGCCTGGCACTCTACACCAAGAATTTCCAGCCTTTATGGTTCAAAAGCTGCTGTTGACCCTCAAGTGTCTCTGTTGTTTAGCTCTCAGCTGAAAACATTATTGAAGATACTATTTGTTTGGGCCCAGTGTTCCAGCTGTGTTCTTCTCTCCATGTACTTGTTGACCACAATTTGAAGGAATCCTGTTCTGTGCTGGAGAGGATAAGAGCTCTCTGCTAATTGAATCAGCCCTTTAGTTCTTGAGTTAAGATCTAGACCATCCAAATGGTGATGGATGGTGCTAGTTACTAGTTTTAATGGTCCTTAAAAAAGAAAGTAACTACGCATCTTCTCTGATCCGCAGTTTAAAATATGAAATACCTATTAAACATCTCTCTCAACCCATTCCTCTTTTGCAGCTTTATAAATTACAGTGTTTTCCCATAAAAAAATTCTCCAGCAATATAGCTTTTTGTAAAAATTATGAGTCAGCAGAAATGAAATCTGATGTATCCTGATTCTTAGAACTTGTGGTCAAAGGAAAAGTGTCAGTCCTATATAGATGTTCTTTTAGTGCTAAACACTCATAGTTTCACCTTCTCTGAGCAATGCTAATTAGCTTTTGGTAGCATTTAGCCCATGGTACAGTAACATTCTCCATTATAATTTCCTCTTCACCAGCTTCTGCTGATTAAGATTTAGTCAGCTAGTATCTCATTATGAGGATGATGGGAATAAAGTAATTGCCTTTCTTCCTCACACTTTAAGTAGCATAGCAATTGAGAGAACAATCAACAAACACTGGCAGATGCACTGTGGTCCTCTGTTAACTTCAGTCCCTCCTCTTCTAACAGCTTTTTACTTTAAACTCCTCCTGGTTATCTTTTCCCTTGGCTTTTTCTTGCAGCCTGTCCAATAATGAGTATGACATACACATAGGGGACAGGATCAGTGATGGATTCTGGAGTCACTTTTTCCTACCACAGCATCTGTGGCTCTGGCTGGTGCTCTCCTTGGTTTGTGTGATCGTTCCCAGGTCAGCGGTGTCCCTCGCCCTGTTTCTGCTGTGTGGTTACAGTGGGTTAAGCAGCTGGTGGGGCAGCCTTTTCCTTCCTCAATTCCCCGCTTGCTGCTGTTTTATCTTTCATGGTTAGTTGTGATGTGGAGGAGTGGTTCCTTGCTGGTTTCTGCTGTGCAGGTAAGAATCTAGCAGTGCCGATGGGCTGCCTAATTCCTGTGTAACTTCACTTTACTAAGCTGAGAATAACCCATGGAGGACCAGTCATTATTCTCCTCAAGGGGGTGATTTCTCTGAGCACAGATAGCTTGACAAGTTTTAATTCCCTTCCTGTCAAATGGTTTCTTTCAGAGCAGGACAGGATTCCATAGAGAAACGTTGCTGTTTCTTGCTGTGAAGGGGCTGAAGAGATAAAATTTAAGAAGAGTATGAAGAATAGAGTAATAAACTAGAAACTCATGAAGTGTCCAAGATACTTCAATGGGAGCAATGTGGTTCCCTTTATGAAAAGCTGAAAAAGTGAATGATATGTCAACCGTATGGAAATACCGTTTATTTTAAGCGAGTAAGGCCTGAATACTACAGCAACTAATTATTATCTGTAATGACACACTCTAGGTAGTCACATTTCTTTTGTAAACCTGCTGAAAGCTTAGAGCGAAGGACATGTTGAAACATTTACAATGACCAATATGATTGGGTTTCTCTGTTTCCCCTGCGATGGTAATTCCTAACATTTTTTCCCCCACTGATGCTCAAGGTTGTCTTTTAGTTGGTATTCAATACACTATAAGAGACACGGGAACAGAATGTGGAAAATGTCATGTCACTTTGGGGCCAAAAGGGAAAAAAGGGCTCCAGAGGGCATCTAGAAGTATAGTGTCATAAGGCTGACTCTCAGACTAGGCAACCAGGCAAAGTGGTTGAAACAATAATAAAGATAGAAATTAGCAGGCAGGGATTAATGTGATATAATAGGGATCAGTTGATGAAGCTTTTACAGGTGGAACACATATGTTAGCATTCTGTGGAAGAGTCAGCAAGCATTTGAATAGGGTTGGTCTGGTTGATAGAGTGTATCTGGATTTTGAAAAAGCTTTTGACATGTGCCCTGACCTAGTTTTTTTAAAGAACCCCTAAGCTGTCATGTATTCTCTAGTGGTTTAATAAGTGGTATGAAACAAGAGGGCAGATTTTGCACTGGAGCAAAGTTGGCGGTGGTGTCATATGGAGGTCTGTGCTGTTCGGTGTCTTCCTAAATGCTTTGGATGAGGTGGTGAAGCTGTGTATTCAGAGCAGCCAAAGCTAAAACTGACTGTGAAGGCTTGGAAAAAGATGTCATGACACTGAAATTACTGAGTGGATAAAGAGGCTGATGAACTTTCATATTGATTAACACAAGGTAATGTACGTAAGAGAAGGAGCTCTAACTATGCATGCACAAACGATAAGCTGTAAGGAAATCAGGCGTGACTGTAACCCATTCTATCAGCCATTGTGGAAGCTACAGCATTAGGTTTGTTATCATGAGTCTGAGCTTCTGAACAAATGCCTTATTGACTGTTCGGGAGGCAAGAAGATTAAGCATCTTTAGTTTTAGAGGGGGGGTCTAACAGTATGTGATATAAATACACATTGCTCTTCAGGCTCATAATGCTTAAATAACAGTCACTCATTGATGTTTTTTCTTTACTGGCCTTCTTCCTTGAGGTAGTATCTTTAAATACTATTTAAATAGAGTATGGTAACAACTGAAGAAATGTAAAGTTTTCCCCTCCTGCCCTATGTATTTATCCCTAAATTACCTTCTCAGAGGGGAGCTGTTGCTGTGGTTGAGCGAGGGAAGGGCTGGATCCTAAGACCACAGCATGCAAAAGCAGCAGCAGGGTGTGTTTTGCTGCTGGTCTGACAGACCTGGACCCAGTAAGCCTAAACCTTTGGAAAAAAAGACCTCACCAAACAAATTAACATCCATACCTGGAATATCACCTTCCTTATTTTATGAGCACTTTCAAAGCTGCCCTACCATGACTATTGGCTTATCCTGCCGAAGAAACTCCCTTTGTCCAGAGCACCAATTCAGTGGAGAGCTTCCTCATGCATTAAGTCCTTTTCATTGGTTTCAAAGTTAAACACATGAATAAGAGTTATTTGGAACTGGGTGAAGGGACAGCTGAATCTAAAGAACTGATTGAATTGAGCAGAGGCAGCATCAGGACTATCTTGGGTGTTTCTATGGTGTCTAGAATTGGACAGGTCCTGTCACTGGTTATAGGACCTTGTCTTGAACTTGTGAGCTGGATGGATGTTTGGGGAAGGGAAGAAGCTTGAATTCTTGCTTATCATAAGCTGTATGACTATAGCAAAGGAAGTAACTGTGCATTGTGAGAACTGCTGGAGGAGGCAGGAATGTGAAAAGATCATTATGGCCACTTGAACTCAGTTATTGATTATTTGAGCCCAAGATCTACGTTTGTTCTTAATCTCACATCATCATCTCCATGCATATCATACAGTTCTGCTGTGGTGAAATTGCTATATGGCTTCTGTCGTTGAGTATATTTGCTGTTAGAGACTTAGTACAGCAGAGAGCCTGTATGTATCTATTGCAATTTCTGTTTATAATTTCTCATTGTTTCAAGTACTGTCTTGGAGGGTGGGAAATAAATGTCTTACTAATTTCTTTTACGTTTCACAAATACCAATTTTTCCCCTTATAATAATTTCAGCAGAAGTGTGTGGACTTATTCTGTGATACAAATCTTTAATTAAGCCTTTTGCTTAATTTTCTTTACTAAGGGTGCAAAATGTTTTACACTCTCACATGTGCTTTCAGGGTTTGTCAATATTCAGGAATACCAAGCAGGGAAAAGCTTAAAAAAAATAAAAATTTTAGAACTGTAGGTCTTTCTGGGACTAGTGTTTCATATAATCAACAATAACCAAACTCTCATGCACAAAGGAAAATCCCACTACCAATGCAAACTGGATTCTGAAAGGAATTTTGCCCGCTACTGATAAATGTTACATAGCAAATTTCATACCTTTCTCTTGAATGTGCCAAAAACATCAGAGTCCAAATCATTTAGCTGAATCCTACTTAAAAGGCAATGATCCAGTACAGTATGATTCTTGTAACTGAATCATTTTTGTGGTCTCTCTGGGTGTTATTAAATTTAATGTCAGAATAGTAGGAAAGACGTCTGAAAGCCATTTAATATTGTCACTGGAAAGAAGTTAGATTATGCTCAATTTCTGACATTAATGTGCTACTTAAGATAATTTATCATATTGTGGTATTAAAAAAGACATCCTTTTTACAGTGGCTGCTGTGTAGCATTCTAATTTGCTATTTTTCTTTAGCATGGTAGGAAGCCTTTTTAATGCAAAATGTTTTTTCTGGGGTTCTATTCAACTCATTCTTTATAATACTGCATCACTTACAACAGCAACTTTAAGTGCTTGTCTCTGCCAAGGTTCCTGTCAATTTTTTATGTTAGAATGACAGAATCCTCCTGTGTGAGACAATTGAAGTGGAGCATTTAAAGAGAACCTGAATTGTCAGACATGTTTCTTGGACAGGTATATACATACTGGTCTCCATTTATGAGTTTTAGACATTTACTTTCATTTATGCTTTACCAAGCCATAGCTAAGGTACTGCTAATATGATTTACTGATCATGTAGGGTTTTCTTAAGTGTGGTGTATGTCCCATTCACTGGTTCTTACGATGGTTTGATGACGGATAACAAATAGGTACTTAATTTTGTCATCTTTATTGCTGCTTGTTTCCTAATGACTAGAGTGTTATTTCTGATATAAATCATGTATCATATGAAGTACTTTTCTATCAATGTATGTAGTCCTGTATCATCCAAGGTACATAGATCCCTGCCGAAATGCCTTGAACTGCTTAAACAAAAACGTGGAAAAATTAGATAAAAATACATATTCTTCTACTTTGTTTTCACCTTTAAAAATGAAATAGTTTTCTTCATGTCTTTTGGGAGCAGAGAATCAATTCTTCTTTAATAGAGTACAATACAGAAGTGATTTTTTTTTTTTTTTTTTTTTAGGTTCTCCCAGGGGAGCTAGATGGTCTATGCTAGCATGGCAATTTTGCATATAAATTTGCCATCCATTGGTAGCGGCAGTATATGAAAGGCTTGTAAGAACTACCCACAGTAAACCAATTTAGCAAGGGTTATATATCTGTCAGTTACAATTAAATCCATGAAAAATATTGGCTCTGAACTAGGACTTTGGTAATTTGATTTACACTGTAGTTGAAAAATAAGTGATTTCATTGGAAAATGGCCTTTATTCAACTGAATGTGAATTCTTTGTAATTTCTTGCTGAGAAATCTTAATTCAGAATGGTGGATGTCTAAACATAGTTATTTAATTAACCTGCTGTTATACGCCATTTTGTGAACACTGGACAAAATTAACTTCCTGGCTGCACGATGCCTGTCAAGGATGTGTGTTTCCAGGGAATATTTAGTGTCTGTTCAAATTTGATATAA
The DNA here is from genome assembly GCF_964188355.1 of Buteo buteo. NCBI lineage: Eukaryota > Metazoa > Chordata > Aves > Accipitriformes > Accipitridae > Buteo > Buteo buteo. The sequence goes on along the minus strand of NC_134176.1, from coordinate 11,433,237 downwards.
TGACATTTATTGCTAAAGACCAAATTGCTTGTTCATTTAGGGATTATGATGCTGCTGTAATGCAGAATATGACCAGCATTTTTAGAATGGATTCCAGTATAGTGCCAGCACTTTCCCAAAATACAGACAAATAAAGTCAGAGTTTATTTTAGTAAAAAAGGCTTGAGCACATGTATTTTAAAATTTTACATGCTTTTTAATTCATTCCTTCTATTTTTTCCTTCTCATTCTGTCTAATTTGAAACTGGACAACTCTATAAGCATCAAATGCTTAACAAACCATCACTATAAACATATGAACACTGCACATCCATTGATTTCAAAGGAGGTACCATATGTTCCAGTTATGCCTGTGCTAACATACTTGGCTGGGTCAGGGTCTTAATTTCTTCAGCATTCGAAATGCCGTGGAGTCTAGTCATTACTTAGTGAATTAGTGGAGTCTTCTCTGTCTACATGTCTGCCCCAAATTAAACCACATAGAGTATTTGCCACCCTTCAGTCCACTGAAAAATGAATGACCAACTTTCTGAGATATATATATATATATGTGTAGTATTTTTTTTTTATTTGTTGTCTAAAACATGCGTTAGGGGTCCATGATAGTCTTAGGAACAGAATTCAAATCATCTGGTTCTTTAAGTGTGAGATGGTCCTTCCTCTTTCTCTGGTCTCAGAGTTGACAGCCCTTCCATCTCTTTTGATTACGGGGTAATAATCGATGTGAACCTGATTGTCTCAGTCTCCTGGCTGTTTCTGTCTAAAATTGTGTAGGATTGTGTCATTCTCTCTGTTATCGCTGGCTCTTTTCTCTACAAATTCAGCCTTGGACGTGTTTTCTTCTGGGATGACGCATGCCTCACTGGTCTTGGAGGAGTTTTGTGTTCATTGATGTGTGACTTTGCCGTAGCTCCATTGAACTGAGCATATCCAAAATATATGGGCTGTAGTAGACAAAACTGCTAGCTTGCCTCTGGCCATCAGTCTCACATTCACGTCTTGCTGTCAGAGTGTTGCTTTGAAATTTGGGTTTCACGGCTTTTTGGTCTGTCTCTTACTTTTTCCAAACCTGCTTTCTGGCACTGACATATGCTTGATGTTCTGCATTCTTGACCAGCCCTGAAGCCAGCCCGTTATTTTGGTTGCTGTGACTCCTCTGTCCTGTTCTCCTCAACTGCAGCTGGTTCCGTATGCAGGGGGAGGTCTGGAAATCACGAGTCCGCACAAAGGGGGCATGTCGGGCTGGCACTACTGGAGAAGGTCACAGCATGGGAACACCGACTGCCGTGTGGCGATGGGGGAGAAGGTCCCTCCTTGTGACGCTTGGGTGTGAAATGGTGTAGACAGTGGCAATGGAGGAGGAGGGCTGCAAGAGGAGGAAGAGCCAGGATGCACAGCCCTCAGTTTCTGAGATATTGCAGTGTTTAGGTCAGAATTGTTAAATATGCATCTAGATTTGACTTTCTTAAGGGTCAAAGATGTCAAGGTCTAGAGTTTTGGCTCAGGGCTCCAACAAATTACTGAAATTTGAGTGTACTATATGGATCTGTGGTTCTCTGCTGGTGTCATCAGGTGTTTCTAAAACTGTATGGGTTTAGCGCCAGTGTCCTCCACATAGCCATTGTCCTCCACACAGGGGACTTTTTTTTTCTCCTCTCTTTTTTTTTCAGAAATCTGCCCTTTTCCACTTTATCTCCCTTTAAATACTTTATGTGTGCATAAAATTGTGGTATGATTTTTGGTTTTATGTTTCAGCATCCATCCACTGGGTTTGCCATGACATAGCTGGAGCAAAGGAATTCTAGCTTGCAGATGTTTACTTTTGTACTCTTTCTTTTCCCTGACTTCCACTGTAGGCTGACAGACAGATAAACTTAAAAAAAGAATAAAAAATTCTTGATTGCTGTGAATCTCTCTCCCAGCCTTGCCAGTGAAGGTTAAAATTACACCCATTGTTGTGCTGGGTGGGCCTCTGACCTTATGCCACCCATTTTTAGGGCTTTTCCAAATTATGTGCTCGTTTATTTATTTTTTAAATTCTTTATCTTTTAATGGCATATTCAGGATGTATTTGGCATCTTCTTTTCCCAAACGCTTTTGATTTTAATAGGGTTTCCTTCGGCAATTCTGCTGACGTCTTGGGTCCTGCAGAAACATGAATTTGGAAAGTTCAGTAGTGGAGTTTTAACCCCCAGTGTACAAAATCCACCAGATTAGAGTCAGTTAATTAATGAGATACTTCAGTGGTTTGCATGATTTAGGCTGTCTTCAGGCACTGAGAAAAATGTTAATAATGTGCAAGTATTGTGATGTCTGTGTTTCTTTTATTTTTATTTGAAGAAATTGAACTCAGATACAAACCTATCCTCTTTTTCTATCAACATCCTGATTAAAATGGAGCCTCTATCCAATATTCAATATCTGTGTGAATGTCTATGTACAAATCCTTGTATCCTTGATGATGATAAACTTCCACTTGTAATTATCTTCCTTACTCTGCATCTTTCTGTGACATTGAAGAAGAACTACACAAAAGGAGTAACTAAATATCCCCAGTTCTAGCAGGAAGGGTCACCCCCATCACAGGATGGATGTGCCACCTTAACTCGCCTTAAGGAGTCTAAAAGTGGTCAGGGCAGAGATGCCCTGAGTCTGAGATGACTTTTCTGGAATCACCATATTTGTATTGTCTTTGCTGTCTTGGGTTCTTTCTCTCTCTCTTTCCCCTCCCTCCACCCCACCCTCACAGCCCCTCATTGCCATTCCTTTTAGCTCTCTTCTCCCCCCCCCCCCCCCCGACCTGTTCTTACTCTTTTAGACCTGTCTTATTCTTCCATTTCTTCATTCATTCTCTTTTAAATTCCTTATCTTGTGTTTCTTTGTACAAGTGTTACCTATAGCTGGTACCACTGCAGTCAGAACTGATCACCAGAAAGCTGGCTGTATTGTTCAATAGCTGCCCACAGAGGGTGTGATCCTGAGTGGGCCTGAAACATATGTGATTGCACTTAATTCTACTAATTCATTTTCATAAACAAATAAAAGCATTAGAGTGTAGTGCGGGTATTGCTGCTTTGCTCCCTAGTTACGGGCCAAAGTTTTGTCAAGATTTACAGGTTCCCGTGTTTTCTTGAATCCTCCCCTCACTGCAAGCCCTTGTATCTGGATGATTTCCTGCACTGCACATTGCTATCTCTACAGGTGAGCATGCCTTTTGTATGAGAACTAGATAAAGAGACCCAGGAGAAGATGCTTTTCTCTTCCCCCTCCCATTTGTCTTGAAACTTCCCTTCCACTGTAAAAATGAAGATGACCCTTGAGGCCTGTTAATTTTTGGATCTGACCTATTGTGGGAAGCTATTTTAGTATCTTTCTGCTTCAGAGAGGTGGTCTCAAAAAGCTGATTTGATACACAAGGTTTTTCTGGGGGTGAAGCCATCTTTGTGTTAGGGGGAGCAATGCTCTGATGGAGTAACTTGCTGTTTAGGTCAGGAGTAAACCAATTTTCCTCTTATCTAAGCTCTGGCTGCTATAATCTAATAATAGGTAGAAGAGAGAACATAAAGGCCTGTTTAGAGGAGTGCTTTGAAAACAGCATATATTTAAAAATTCATTTTAATCAAGTGATCCTGAAGTGGGCATTTGTACTTTTTTTAATATGTGTGTGTGTGTATGTATATATATATATATATATATATTTAGGTGTTTTGTTGTTTGTTTTTTTTCCCTGAGGGAGGTTATTTTTCTGAGCACCTTGGTAGCATGTCAAGGTTGAGCTAGCAGGCTAATACACAAAGCTGGCTTCATGGAGCTTTTATGGGGAAACAGCCTTGAATGTGTCACCTCTGATGCACTTTGCTTTTGAAGCAGCTGTTTCATTTATTCTAAGGTTCGCTTATTTTCTGGGACTGTATTTTCATATTCATATCACTATGAAAGGGGAAAGAAAAGAAAGTGTTGAAATCAAGGGACTGCTTGAAGTCAATAGGTGGAAGAATTTGCTGCTACCTTTGGTAGAGCCTCCTGCAGTGTTTGCTGGAGGGGTCAGTTGTTTCTTAACCTCTTTGTTCGGAAAAAATGTTGGGGAAAAGCTTTTATAGCCTCTTTGTGGAAGATATTTTCTGTGAGGATGCTTGACTAATTGTGCAGGGATGTCCGTGTGCAGCTTAGCCCCTATAGAAACGAGGAGCTGGAAAAATGAAACAGTTGAGGACCTAAATGAAATCTTCAAACTACCCACCCTCCCCAGTTGATAAAGGCAGGGACAGTTCAGCACGGTGCTTACTGCTGCAGCCACCCATCTGCTGTGGATCATCCTGGCTTGGGCACTACATTTCACTGCACCCCCTGGGTGCAGGTGTGGATACCGTCACCTTTTCATCTTACCTGATATGAAGGGCAGTCCTAGAGGGTGGCTCAGCCTGTTCTGGTCTCTGTTCATTGCCTGCATTTCCCATGTTGTGCTTTGCTGAAGTAGTTTTTCAATTTTGGTTCTTCCTTTGCCATTATTTCTCTGGATACAGGAGTGATGGGGAGATGCTGACTGCAAAGCGCATTTTTTTGTAAACACACAAAGAATGTGTCAGTGTAATAAGTGCACACCATTTTATTGACATAATGTTCTCAGAACATAGTAAGTAGGAGTCAAAGTGTTCTGGCAGATTTAAGGTTAAATTTAGCAACAAAAAGTTACTGAAAAGGAGGATCATTCTTTATCAGAGATGCATGTTTTCCAACCCAACTTCCCCATGCAACACCCAGCTCAGGGCTAGAGGTGGGCCTGACTCATAGAATCATAGAATCATTTTGGTTGGAAAGGACCTTTAAGATCATTGAGTCCAACTGTTAACATAGCATTGCCAAGTCCGCCTCTAAACCATGTCCCTAAATGCCACATCTACATGTCTTTTAAATACCTCCAGGGATGGTGGCTCAACCACTTCTCTGGGCAGCCTGTTGCAGTGCTTGACAACCCTTTCGGTGAAGAATTTTTTCCTGATACCCAATCTAAACCTGCCCTGGCACAACTTGAGGCCATTTCCTCTCGTCCTATCACTTGTTACTTGGGAGAAGAGACCAACACCCACCACATTACAGCCTCCTTTCAGGCAGCTGTAGGGAGCGATAAGGTCTCCCTTCAGCCTCCTTTTCTCCAGGCTGAACAACCCCAGTTCCCTCAGCTGCTCCTCATAAGGCTTGTGCTCTAGACCCTTCACCAGCTTCGTTGCCCTTCTCTGGACACGCTCCAGCCCCTCAGTGTCTTTCCTGTAGTGCGGGGCCCGAAAGTGAACACAGCACTCAAGGTGCAGCCTCACCAGTGCCGAGTGCTGACTCATCAGTGAGCGACCATGTGCTCTGTCTTTGGAGGGTTCACCTGGCAGATTTGCAGCAGAGGGGTTGCTATCTGTCACTCCCCTTCCAAATCAGGCGCAAGTGCTGTAAAAGGAGTGGGTGTTTTGTGGGTCAGCAGTTGCATTGCAGAAGATGAAGCTTCTAATGGGTGCTCTGGAGAGTATGAGTGTATGTTGTTCCCGCTGTGCTGGCGGTGGTATGTTACAGCCGTGGAGGCTCTTCACCCAGTGAAAGTAGGTGGTTAACATTGGTGCTGTGAAAGTTGTCTGCTAGTTGGATAAGGAGGTAATACTGTTTGTTGTTCAGCTTGTTGTTGAAACATTTCATACCGACCATGGAAAGTCACTTTGGCTGAGCATTGCTTTCTTTTTAAGTTTGATCTGCTGGGCAGTGCAGAGTTGAAGTTGTGCCTGTAATAGTCATTTACTTCAGTGCAAGGTGTATAAAACACGCTGGTTCTGACCTGGGAGCATTTCATAAGGATAAATGGTCGTAAGCAGGTTTGAGGCAGTATTTCACAGTTTTTCAAAGTAAAAGTATGATTTCTGGGAAGCTTAAAAGAGGCAGGTGTGCAGCCTTTGCTGAACTTTCGTGAGACCCAGTCACTTGGCACCCATGAGCTGAGTTGGAAATCACAGCCAACATGTCTGAGCTCTCTAACAATGCTGTCTTAAAATGCCATGTGTAGGAAATCAGCATTTGCAATGCTGCAGTAGAGATGTACTTTGTGAGTGGTTTCTTCTCAAGCTTTTTGACATTTTAATGTTTTTTTTCTTTCTTCCCTTCTTTCCCATTAAATCTGCAACTAACCACCAAAGAGCATAGCAATGACAGTGTAAAGGCATCTGCCTGGGAAAGCTATAAGAGAAGCAGCTTTTTATTAGAAGAATTTGATAATGAATTGAAAGTTTCTAGATTTAGTTCAGTTTGAATGTGCTAGGTGTCTGAGACTTTTGTTATTCAGACTGATTTTCAGAGTGGGTTGGTTTGTGCTTGCAGTCACATTGAGTACTTGAAAGGTAGAAGACTAGTGTTTCCTTTTCTTTAGGCATGGTATTACACCTACCTGCAGATCAGACATTTATAAATTGAAATGGTAAAACTGGAACAGAGTCAACTGAAGGGACAAAGTGCACCTTTAAAAGCTAGTTCAATGAAGACCCCAGGGTGGAAACCAGGCTGGAAAATCTGGCTCTGGTTTTGTCCCACGGTTGTTCTGACACACCTAAATATTACAAATGAATGTGTCATGGGAAGGGGAGTGGGTTTGGGAGGAATGCTTTGCATGTGTTTATCTGTAGCTGGGAACTCAAGTTGTTGCTTTCTTCTTGCAGGTGAAAGTGATGGTAAGGATTTGTCCCTTTCAAGGAGCACATGAAACATCTGAATCCATGTCCTTCCTAAAGGTAGACCCACGAAAAAAGCAAATCACGTTTTATGATCCAGCGGCAAGCGGGCCTTCCAATGCAGGTCACAGAAGAGGCATTGTTGCTGTCCCAAAGATGTTTGCCTTTGATGCAGTTTTCCCCCAGGATGCTTCACAGGTACTGAAGTCACTCGCATAAACCTCCTGAGTCTTCTCATGGCCACTGCATTTGATTGCCTGAAGAGTTCTTTCTGTTTCTGGGGAATTTTATTTGAATGAGTTGCCTTAATGCCTGGAAAATACATGGTAATTAATAGACGAGTGGGTAAATTCTTACATTTTCAGTTTAGTCGAGATGTAAAATTAAGGAATAATAGCTGGGGAGATGGATTTACTGACTAAATTATCTTCCTGCATTTTCTCTTGTTAGAGAAAGACACACAGCCAATTTGAAATGCACTTTTCCATCCGGTTAGGTTTTAACCCATTTGATGTCACTGAAATAAAGTCCTTCCCCACTGCTTTCAATGGGAAATGAACATGTGTTTAACGTTAAACTAAATGCTGTTGTTAGGAGAAGAGATACAGCTATCCCTGTGGGATTGCTATACTGAAACAGTTAGGCAGCTTTTATATTTTCCTCGCCTTTTCCAGTTTGTTTATACTGTGGTTTTGACTGATGATTTTATCTTGATGGTTGTGCTGATGATGGTGCATGCCTTTCTTTTGGCCTGCAAAAGGGTGTATTTGTGCAGTAGTAGCCTCAGACCTGAAACCTGATACACAGACAGGATGCCTGGTATTTGAGAGGATTGTGGGCTGCAGTATATTCGGGGATGGATGTGGACTCATGGACACCTGAAATTTCCTTCTGGGAAAAATCTTCAGTTCAGAAAAAAAATCCTAGAACAGTTTTAAAAAGAAGAACAAATTCAGCAGCGTATGAAGAACTACTCCAAGTTTGAAGTGCTGAAAAAAAATTAGGGTGAAAAATACACCACAAAACATCCAAGGTCAAAACGGTATATTAATGTTGAGAAAACATGACAAGATCTAGTTCAGAATCCCACCCTCAGATCTCCTCCTAGGATTTTGTTTAATTTTTGGGGTCCCAAACGAGAGATATGAAAATATCTATTAGGTCCAAGTTCCAGCCAAGTACTAAAGATGGAAGATAACCTTCCACACACATCAGTGCCTAAAGCAATGGTAACAACATCAGGAGGCTGTTTTTAAGATTCTGCATGAGCTCAAATGGCATCTTTGTGTAGAAATATGCAACAGTGATCTCAATATTAGTGCAGAACTGGAAGTGGCATTTTCTTACTTGTGTTGCCAGCCCTGCTGCAAGGTGGCCGGTCACAGCCTGCTTCTCTGCTGGTTTTGGCACCAGTCCTTCAGGTTGTTGAATCCTGGTTTGGCTAGGCTCTTGCAGGTCCTTGTGGTGGGCCCGTGGGGTGGCCTGTTTGTGGTGTTTCTGGGTGATGTTGGCCACTTCTGCGCAGGTGTTGTTGCTTGAGGCAAGCTTACTGCCATGCACCTGCAAACAGAGCCTTATCATTTCACTGTAGTTACATATTTACACCAACCCTCTCCCCTGCCCCCAGTTGCTGTATTTAATAGATCATCTTATTGTATATTTGAAACCTTCACTGATGTGGATAAACTGGTTTTAGTACACTCAAACATTTTTGAAAGTTCTCTTTATTGATGATGATGTTTCCCCTGGAAGAGGAAAATGTGATACTATGAAATCTTATTCAGGGATCTTAATGCATTTTCTCCAGTATGAATGTCTTTCTAATTCCTGTGAGCACTCTTGAGTAGCTTAATTTCAGTGGAGTTGCTACTATTGCTGAATAGCCTTGGCTAAGCTATTATACCAGCAGGAAGCCTGGTTGGATAGCATTCAGTTTGCTACATTAGTCATAGAATCAATATTCCAAGAGAATTGGTTTAATAGAATTGAAAACTATTTTAGGCTGTAGTAACATATTTTATTATTTTTTAAGATAGCATAGTTACTAAAATAATAGGACTGATGCCATAAAAATGGGGAGAATATTGCGCCTCAAAAATATTGAGTCATTCATTTCATTACAGAAGTATAGTAAAAACCATAGCAGTATATGCTCTTTTACTTATTTGTCTCCAATCTTTCTTTCAGGCTGAGGTATGCTCTGGAACAGTAGCAGAAGTAATCCAGTCTGTTGTGAATGGTGCAGATGGTTGCATATTTTGCTTTGGTCATGTCAAGCTTGGTGAGCTCCCAAATTCGTTACAGTTAATTACTATGTCAGTCTGGTAATTACATGCTGTCAGCTCCTGGAACAATAAACCTGGAGTATATGAATAGATTAGAATTTCTTTTTAATTAGCTTTGCAAACTTATCATGGTTTATTTCTACACTGGGATTGTAAGTTTTAATTTGAAAAGGTAAAATGTAACATCAGATTAGCTTATTCAAGATCAAGTTTATATAGGTGCATTGTGATGAAAATCAAAAGATCAGAGATGTTTTTAACGTTAATTTGCTGTGGGTCTGAGTTACAATAATTGCAAAACTAATTGAATAAATAGTAATGGATTAATAATTAAATACTTTGCATTTTTGCATCTGTTCTTTCCCATTATCTGTGCAGCACATGGCATTGCATGTAATGTACAGTGGTGATATGAAGAGACACTGTCTTGTACAAGAAAGGTGAATTAAGTTCATGTTTGTCTTTTCATTCTAGGAAAATCTTTTACCATGATTGGGAAAGATAACTCCACACAAAGCCTTGGTATCATCCCCTGTGCAATTTCTTGGCTCTTCAAATTAATCAATGAACGTAAAGAAAAAACTGGGACTCGTTTCTCTATTAGAGTATCTGCTGTGGAGATCAGTGGCAAAGATGAAAACCTTAAGGATTTGTTAGCTGAAGTAGCCACTGGCAGCCTTCAAGACGGCCAGTCTCCCGGGGTTTATCTGAGAGAAGATCCAATATGTGGAACCCAGGTATAATGGATATCACAACATAGATTTTTCTGAGGCTGACTTTCTTCTGCTTTTTATTTCCTTTTATCTGACAACAATTATGACAACTTTTAAGACAGTAAAAAAAAATTATTGCTTTTAATTCATAAGCCCTTCTCCCATGGTGTACATATTTGTTTCTTTTAGTGCCCTAGAGATTTAGCCAGTTCAGCAAAAAATAATAATAAAAAAAAATGCCCCTGTGCTAATTAGTCATTTTCTTGTTTATATTCAAGCTTCAAAACCAAAGTGAGCTAAGGGCCCCGACAGCAGAGAAAGCTGCCTTTTTCCTTGATGCTGCAATTGCTGCCAGAAGTACCAGCAAACCTGAATGCGAGGAAGAAGATAGAAGGAATTCCCATATGCTCTTCACTCTACACATATACCAGTATCGCATGGAGAAGAGTGGCAAGGGAGGAAGTATGAATCTTCTTACCATATTGTTTATTTTTAAATTACGTGGTTTAGGGTTGGTTTAAACAATAATTTGCAATAAACTTAAAAAGAAAAAATGAAGTGAACCCTCAAGCCAGTCGAGTCACCTTTAACTTTGGTAGCTGTGGCCAATATCTGGTTTCCTTACTATTAATATTTAATTTGGTCATTATCCCATGCTGTATTCATTATTTTCCTCATTTGAATACATTTTGAATACCAAGTTTGGCTTGAGTCCATGCAAGAACGTGATGTACAATTGTTTTTCCCCTTTTTGTTTTAGTGTCTGGAGGACGCAGCCGTTTGCATCTCATTGATCTAGGGAGTTGTGAAAAAGTGCTCAGCAAGAGCCGAGATGGAGGAGGCTCTCTATGTCTGTCTCTCTCTGCCCTGGGCAATGTAATTTTGGCCTTAATTAATGGTGCTAAGCATGTGCCATATAAGTAAGTGAATTATTGTCTGCATTATCTTAAATTTGTGGCTGGTGTTACCTTAGCAATGAATTCCATCAACAATTTACTCTTTACTTAAGATGAAGTTAAAGGAAGTTCTGTCAGAGAGGGGCCTGTCTTCTTTTAGGGTGACTTCTATATTACAGATACATATATCTATTCATCTACCTGTCTATATGTATATATACTACACACAACTTTTTCAATGTCAGTAACATGAAATTCTTAATTACATGGTCAAAAATTAGATGTATATTGGTATGTACTTAAGTTAGGTGAAACGTTGGGGAGGGTTTGATTGTTGAAACAAGCAGGGGAGAACAGCCAAAATGTTTTCTTTCCTTCTATCACCTCTTTGTTTCCTGGGTTTGGATTTTAGACCAATCTCAGCCAGCTGGACGTTAGTGAACAATTTCATCAAAATTTCGTAGGATTTTCTCTCCTTTTTCCAAATTAAAAAATTGCATTGAAATTTCAAAAAATTACTAGAGACTTTATCAAGTATGGTCATCAAAGGTTGTTACTTCTGTATGCCTTTTTGGATGATACATCTTTTCAATTAAAAAAAGAAGACCACCATGTTGCACATTTGTTTAGCCAAAGTGAACATTTAGGCTTGTTCCTTTGTGGAGTGTATTTGACAATAATATTATGTCAAACACACCTGAGGGGAGCCTAGCGTAAAGACAGCAGCCACATTGTAAACACCCTTACCAGAATTTGGCCTTCAGTCCTTAAATTTAATTGCTGCTTGTCTTCATGCGTTATAACTTTGTGCCGTTATCAATCATGTCATTTCACATATTTATCTAGTGCTGCATCTCAAACAGGTGTTCTTTCTTTCTGTATTAAGCAGAAAGATAATTTCCTCAGGCTAGTTGCTAGATTTGTGGATGGAGTAGACGATGAGTAGGTTAGAATAGGGAAGGGCAGATCCTCAGCTTTTTCACCTACCATGGTTTAATGAGCCGACATGATGGTAGTACCCACATGTTGGGCCAGCTTGGGGGGGTGATAGGAAGCAGCCTCCAGGGAGCCCTGTGGAGAGGTGTCTTGGAGACCAGAGGAGGACAAAATGTCACCTGTCTTGTCAGCTTTGCTGTCCATGGCGAAGGACTTGTGTCACCAGGAGAGCCTTCAGAGAGAAATTCTGCTTCCCATTTGCTATGTCAGAGCAGGGAACAGCAGGCAGAAAGGGAACTGGATTAGTTGGGGTGGCACTGCTTATATATTTCTGATATCTAACATTGTTATATTTGTTTAGAGATTTCTTACCATTTCTGTTGACTTATTTTTTTCTTATTGTCAAAATTGTTTGCATAGAGCTCACAGAGCTTAGCTATCCAGGTACTAAGTCTGCCCAGCTAAAAATACAGCACTCATGAGCTTTTTGGGTAATATGAGTTAAACCTGAAATAACTAAACTAGTTATCAATCAATTGTTTTACAATTGTCTAAGTAACAAATAAAATTACTTATCATACTGCAAATGCACAGGGAGATAAATAATTAAAATATTGGTATCTTTGGTATGTGTACATTATAGACACATTTTAAGTGTGGTGAAATAATAGCATATTTCTTATCTACATGTACCATACATGCATATATCCTATGAGAGTGAAAGCGTAGCTTGTGGTGTAAAAATCTGCAAAACAAGATTGTGATTTCTTTAAACCATCCTAGTGTTCTCATTTGTTAAACAGGGACAACAAGTTGACAATGTTGTTGAGGGAATCACTTGGGAACATCAACTGCAGAACTACTATGATTGCGCATATTTCTGACTCCCCAGCCAATTATGCAGAAACTCTCACCACCATTCAGCTTGCATCACGAATCCACCGAATGAGAAAGAAGAAATCCAAGGTTGGTTCACAAACAAGCTGAAATTAATTCATTTGAAAATGAGTTTTCCTAACCTCTCGGTGGGGGAACATGGGATTTCTCAGCGGTAAGAAGTAATACAAAATGCATAAAAGCTCAGGAGAGGAACTGACAAATGACTTGGCACTGAGCCATCATCCCGCCCCCAATCCTTAATCCTGAAATTCCCTTCTTTTTGTTCCAAACACGTATTCTTTCTTTGCTTATATGTGGAACTATCTCAAAAGGTCCTATTTGTATTAATAAAAAACAATAAGGAAGGAATAGAAAACTGTTGAAGAGAAAGACAATGCATGATATTGAATGGAAATTATCTGAAAAGGTGTGATTGTTATATTACTCCTAATACAGAAAAATCTATGTGGCATGATCTTGTTATTTTGATTCACACTCCAACATTTTTCCACTAGATCTAGTCGTGATAGTATATACAAAGCACAGAGTATATAGCAAACCTGACCTTTTAACCAATTATATGTACATATATATACTTACATATCAATTAGTATTAATAACTTTCCCCTTATTGATCATTTTCAGTATGCATCCAGCTCATCAGGAGGAGAGAGTTCATGTGAAGAAGGACACGTCCGAAGACCGCCCCATTTGCGACCGTTCCACCCGCGAACTGTTGCCCTTGACCCTGACCTTCCTGTCCTGAGTATATCCAGTGATCCTGATTATTCCTCCAGCAGTGAACAGTCTTGTGATACTGTCATCTATGTTGGTCCCAATGGTGCAGCTTTGTCTGACAGGGAATTGACAGATAATGAAGGTCCTCCAGAGTTTGTTCCAATAATCCCATCCCTAAACAAGAAGAGAAGTAAAGACAATTCTGCTATTGGTAGGAGTTCTGACAAGGACCATTTTAAATGCAACACTTTTGCTGAACTGCAAGAAAGGTTAGAGTGCATTGATGGAAGTGAGGAACCCATCAAATTTGCTTGTGGAGAAATCTCTGTTGTGTCCAATTGTAGTCCAGTCCCTGGAGGTACAGAAAATGCACAGTCTAAGCTGATAAAGGAAAAAATATCTTCTCCTTCTGGAGGATTTAAGAAACCAATTCCACAAGAAACTGCATCTTCCAAGAAAGGACATAACCTTCCTTTCCAGGCTGTTGCACCAAGAGGTGGCAGTGGCAATTGTCATGAAAAGAGCACACCTCACTTGAAAACAGAGCTTTCCAAGGCGCAGAGCAGAGCTGACAACAAAATAATGGACTCGATACTGGAGGGAGAGAGAGAGACAATCACCGATCCCCTGCAGTCCTCAAGGTGTAGCCCTTTAAGGAATCCGGAGCAGAATAAGGGCACAGCTGAATGTGTCATTAAGGAAAAGCCCTTGTACATGAAGAGACCCTTGCCAAGTCCAGCACCACCACCTCCACAGCAGAAAGAGCATGTACAGAGCTCCAAAGGTGAGAATTTGGAGCTGGACAATAGCAGTGCAGTTCGGACTCCTCCTGTGGGAATGAGCAAGCAGATGGGAAACAAACCTGAGCAAAACCCCATAGGAAGCACGTTCCTGGTTGGTAGCAACGCCCAGAATCAGTCAGGTGCGATAGAGGTACACAGCTTCAGGTCAGCGTTCAGAGGGAAATGTTTTGATCGGGATATACTAACCACCACAGTGACTTTGCAGCAGCCTGTTGAGCTGAATGGAGAGGATGAGCTTGTTTTCACTGTGGTGGAAGAGCTATCCATTAGCGGGATTATGGATAATGGAAGACCTTCCAGTATCATTAGCTTTAACAGCGACTGCTCCCTTCAGGCCCTTGCATCGGGTTCGAGGCCAGTCAGTATTATCAGCAGCATAAATGATGAGTTTGATGCTTATACCTCACAGGAGACTTCTACTGGTGTAAATATTGATATTGTTGTGCCCTTTGCTAAGGATCCCTTTACCAGTAGCAGACGTTCCTCCATCAGTTCGTGGCTTAGTGAAGTCAGCATATGTACAATTGAAAGTGATGGAGCCCAGTCTAGTGACAGTTTTGTCACACAGTCATCTTACGGCTGTAATAAGTCCGAGGAACCCTTCAACTTGGATTCATCCCATTTATCTGTCCCCCTGAAGAGTGCTCTGAACGACAGTGGCTTTTGCTTCTCTGAACTGGAGAGTGAGAGCTTGAGTTCCAGCAAGCTGTCCACAGGCATCAGCAAAAGCCCTCAAACCTCTGAAACTACCAAAGCATCTCAGATAAAAAGTGCTTTTTGTGTCACTGATCAGCCCATAAAAATAAAATTTAGTAATTCTCGCGATACGCCTGTGATAGAAACAATACATTCTAGTCTTCCTAGGAAAACAAAAACTACCTCATCTCCAATCCACAATAATACTGTCCTCAGTTATAAAGACCTGCAGAATCCACATGGTATATTTGAAGATCCCTGGCTGTTGCGCACCGATTATCAGTTGGAGGCAAAACCTGCAGACTCACTGCTGTCTCCAAAATCTCACGCGTTTGGTACTGAGAAGCAGCCAGGAAAAGCTGCCCAGTATTTTGGCGCAGCGTCCAGGCCAACGAAGTCACAGACTATGCTCGCATGTTCGCAGAGGGTTGTGGATGGTTGTGAAATGGCCTGCAAATCCTCCAGCGGAGCAGCGAAGAAGTCAGAAGTTGCGATGAAGATGCCACAGCTGAAGAGAGGAGCCACTACACTGGGAGTGATGCCAGTGTCGCACGCTAACAGTACTTTGTCGGAGGCCGTGACCCGAGGGAATTCGGATGCTCCCTTGGCCACTGGAAGCTTGAAATCGTCACTGGGGAAGAAGAGCGCACCACAGAAGTCAACCATGTTGCCCAGGCCAGGTGGGCCAACACCTCCAACACCTCCTGTACGCAAATCGAGCCTGGAGCAGAAACCTGTTGGTCTGGGTAATGGTGGGGGAAAAGCCTCTGGCCTGGACTTTGCCAGAGCTGCCACACCGAAGGCTGAAGATGAAGCAGATTTGCGGTTGAAAGCTGGGTCTTACTTCAGCGAAAGTGCCAGCAGCAAAATGAACCTGAAGGGTGACCACTCTTTGCCCAAGATGACATCCAGCTTAAAGGCGAAGGCATCGAAGAGCGAAGCCGTGCACCGTTACGGGAGCCACATGTCCCTGGAGAGGTGTGACAGCCTGACGTCGGTCGGATCCAAAGCAAGCATGGCGAGGGAGAACGGGAGTGCCAGCAACAGCCGGGCAGGGCGCTCCGTCCCCAGGCTGGGGGTTCCCCCTGTTGCCTCCGGTGTGGGTTTACCACCACCTTTCACCACCCCTGCACCTGGTAAAAACAGCCAGGCAAAACCCACAGCGAACCAGAAGGTGCAAGTGAACGGGAATAAAAACCGAGGCCTCTCCGCCAGCGGGTCAAAGTCTCTCAGTTCCTCGGTGAAGTCTCTGACGCAGCCCACAGGGAAGGGCTCTGGCATGGCCCCCGGCGGGAAGGCGGCTCCCCGCTCCGTGCAGCCTGTCAGCGGCAAACCTGGCCGAGGGACCATCATGGGGACCAAGCAGGCCATGAGGGCGGCCAACAGCCGCGTGAACGAGCTGGTGTCAGGCGGCTCTGCCAAGGTGGGCCACTTCCGAGGCTCCACCGACTCCGACAGCGGCAACGACAGCGGCATTAACCTCAGCGACGAGAAGTCGCAAATCCCGGTGCTGCCATCGCCGTACAGCAAGATAACGGCGCCCCGGAGGCCTCAGCGGTACAGCAGTGGGCACGGCAGCGACAACAGCAGCGTCCTAAGCGGGGAGCTGCCGCCGGCCATGGGGAGGACGGCTCTGTTTTACCACAGCGGGGGCAGCAGCGGCTACGAGAGCATGATTCGGGACAGCGAGGCCACCGGCAGCGCCTCCTCGGCCCACGACTCCATGAGCGAAAGCGGGATGTCATCGCCAGGCCGGATGAGGAGCCTCAAGTCCCCCAAGAAGCGATCAACAGGTAAGAAGTGAAGGGGGAAGGTGGCCAGGCGTCCACTGGTGCTCCACTGAGTCCCTGAGGATGGGGGGGTTTTTCAGGGCATCTCTGACAGCAGAGGCAGAGGAGGTTTGGGGGAGACTCAAAGCGGGGCGGTGGACTGCCTGCACGCGCTCGCGTATGGCTGTTGCGGCAGCTACTTGTCATTTATTTCACTTCAAAGCTGCAGGTGTGACACAGGTGCTGCGGCGGAGAGGGCAGGAGAGGTGCCGGGTGCCCTGGGGCGCCGGCAGGCTCCTTGTGAGGGAGGAGGCAGCAGATGGCTGCCGGCGGACAGGAGGACGTTCCTTCCTCCCTCAGCGGGGTCGGCAGCGAGCGCGGCACCAGGGCGGCCCGAAATAGGAGGGTGTTACGGGTGGGTTGGGAAGGGTGAGGGGGCTGGGTGGGCACTGAGGAGCTTTTGTGAGGATCGAGTGTCAGGGAAGGCCGGTGAGAGAAGAGCGGCGAGGAGAGGAGCAGCTCTGCTGCCAGGCGTTTGTGAGGGAATTTCAGTGAGATGGGCTGGGACTGTAGTTTGGAAACAAGGGAATAGGCCTGGAGGGGAGAAGAATGTTTGTGAATTAATGAGGATTGCTGAATGTGCGTTAGATTACCCAAAGGTAAGGCTTAGGGGCAGAGCAGGAGGGTGCATACGTAAGGTGCGACGGCTCTTACGTTAATGGTACCAGCTAATTGCAAAATTATTGTATTGCACTGTAACAGTGTTTTTATGAAGAAATTTTAGAGTGTACTTGCGGTTACTATAAGCAATAGGAAATCGACTGGGGGAGTTGCTCAGAAGAGGCAGCTCTGGCTCACGTACTGTGCCAAGGCAGACATGTTCAACCACGCCACGCAAAGGTGGGCGTATGAAAGCCAGGTCCCCGTCCTGCTCTCCAGTGCCTTTCCTTATTGCTTTCACAGGTGGTGCTCATGTAAGTGCCCCTAGTTGTAGTCAGCTTCAAAATCAGGCTCACATGACTGCTATTACAATATTAATTTTTACAGATCTGTGTTGAAGTCCTGTAGTATCGTAAAGAATCGGTGGCAGTCGGTGCCATGTAGCTAATGACCAGCAGCCTCATTCAGCAACCTAAGCATACTGACTGTTGGAAATATAGTAGGAACTAATATCAGCAATGCGCTGAATCTGAGCTTTTGGTTGGAAAGCGGTAATTATTGCAGTCCCTGTAGACACCCATGATGCTTGATTCTGGCAGTAAAACCAAGGGATTTAAACTGACGTAGATCTCATGGTGCTTTCTGGTCAAAGCAACTGAGTTGCTTCAGCAGGTGATAAATCGTTTTGTAAACTTAGTGCAACATTTGCTGCAGTTCTCTTTCCATAGCATATCAACCTCTTAAACCTTTCCTACAAATCAATATTAACAGCTGTATAAGTTGCACACATATTGAGAAGGCATTACCCACTGATGGATTTGTATTTGTTTTTGCCCCAGGAAATGCTTATAAGGTCTTTAAAAATGACAAACTATTTCTTTTTGCAATTGAAATTGCTCTATATCAGTAAATTATGTATTACTTTTTTGGAGTGCTGTAGACTTCGAGGCAATAATGTGTTTTATACATGAAATGAGGTTTCCTAGGAAGTTCATGAAATATTTCTTACAAGAAATATTTGGTGCAGAGCCATTATTGGCCTAAAATATATTGTAATCTTTGCAAAGGGTTAGAGATTCTTGGAGTAGCTTACACTGCTTCAAACTGTGTTGGAGTCATGTCATGTCTGGACTTAAGGACAGATCCTACTCCCATATATGTCACTGGAAACCTTGTCCCCTTATCCTTTAACTACATCCTTGGAGAAATGATGTTGACCCTGACTGGTACAGTGGAAGGATAGGAGGTTTGTCTGCTTAGTATATGTGTTTGACTGCATCTGTTCTGTGTCCTCCTTCAGAGGGATCCTGTTGTCACCGGAGTGGTTACAGGATCAGAGTTACAGCGGGTGATTTCAGCAGGCAGGACTATAGTGGTGATTCAGGCTAAATGAATAGGGGTTGTGAGAATGATGAACAGGTGTAGAAGTAGAATCAAGTCTTCCCCTTTCCAAAACATTCCTGTTGTGATTGTTCTTGTTACTTACAAATTAGCAAGGATGCAGTTATGAATTAGGGATATTCTTAAGAATATGTAAAGCAGGTAGCTCTTGAAGTATCTATGGAGGTGTGTTGCTTTGAGGGTACCTGCTGGGATTTTGTCTCCATTTCATGTTGAAGTTTGTGACAGGGCTTACCTGGCAGCCTTAACTTGCATTTAACTTTCCTGTAGAGGTCTCAGCCCAGAAGTTATTTTGGGAGCACTGTCCTCTGAGCAGCACTGTCTCATCTGTTTAATGGGCTCCCTTTTGTAAGACCAGAACAAATAAGAAACTCCATACCTCTGAGTTGGTTTTCAATAAGAGGAGGAAATTAGGCACTAAATTTATTGTTACCAGTCACCCAAAAGCTGCTTATACTTACTGCTACCATGTGACATTGCAGCTTGTTTCTGGTGGCCTTCAGCCCTCCTATTCACCTAGGGATTGGATTGCAGCCTTGTTAACATTGCCTGACCAGCTCTATGCATGTGCTCATCCTGGACACATGCAGTGTAAAGGTCAGCCTTTTAGAGAACGAAGAGAGACTTATCATCGCAAAACATGCTGGACACCAAAGTGCCAAGTCTTGTATACAAAAGTACCAGCATTTTTGAAGGACATAAGTCAGTCTCCGCTTCATGAAACTTGAGCCCTAGCAGATGCATCAAGGTGGCAGTACGCTGTTTGTCTGTAAATCTGGGAGCCCTCCTGCTGAGGAATTGGTGAGTTTTGTCGTGCTCTGAGCTTCTGAGTGCCGGTGCAAATGTGTGGTGATAGGCCTCAACATTAGAGGTGGCTTAAGTTGCAGGTTAGTTGCTTGCTGCCTTTTGAGTGCCTCCCAATTCCAAAAAGTCATTGACAACTGCTGGTGTGTAGCACCTTAAAGCATAGGTAGTAGTTCTGGAGAGAGCTGTTTGCTCTTTGCAAAGAGGTTATACAATGAGAGGGATATTAGATACCCTTGCTTGGCTTTAACTGGAGGAACAGGAGATTTCCAGATTTATCTGCCATTATCAGTATTGGTTTGAAATTACTCACTATCTCATTGCCATTGCAAGGTAATGAATACCATTGTAGCCCACCAAAGAAAAATTAGTCCAGGCAAAATATTTTTGCAAGGAGAGAATAAAGAACTGATGCTCAGACATCTGCTTTGGGAGAAGAACTGCTGTTACTCCCATTCGTGAACCAAGTGAAACGTACTTTGTCAAGGCAGTAACTCAATTAGCAGCCTGAGGGTATTTTACTAAAAGGAAAAGATCAAGAAAAGCATTTCTTTCTAAGTATCCTGAGAACCTCGATCTTTCTTTAATTCACTGCAGTATGTTCTGCAGTCTGTCAGTCTATTACAGTCTGAGGAACGCTTGTCTTCTGTATTTTAGGCCTCCAGCGCCGTAGACTGATTCCTGCTCCGTTACCAGATGCTGCCTCCCTAGGAAGAAAACCCAGCGTCACTGGCCAATGGGTTGATCTACCACCTTTGCCAGGCACTTTAAAAGAGCCATTTGAAATTAAAGTTTATGAGATTGATGATGTGGAACGATTACAGCGACACAGACAAGAGGAAACTGAGGTCAGCACATATTTTACAACAACTGTAGACAACTTAAATTACAGTATACAGGCAGAGTCCTTGCTTGAATGCTGGAATGGTGTTCAGAAAATTGATTGCAATTAAAGCACTATAATTATTAATTTTACAATTCATATGTTGGGGTACCCCTAACACAGAAAATGAAAATGATTACTGTCTAAAATTAATTGTGTCTAACATGACTGATGGTGTAAATGGAAGTTACCAATGAATATATTATGAGAAGACTTTATAATCTTAGCCTGGCTGATGAAACCTTACAGGCTCCCTCAACTATAGGGTCATTAACTCTTTATGTAAATGACAGGATTCTATTAAATCAGGGATACACTGAGTTTAATTTACTTGTAATTGGAAACCACTTCAGCTAATTCTATTTTGGAGACCAGAATTCTATATTCTTCTGATGCCTTTTTCCCATTTCTTTCATAATAGCCTTTCCAGGATGTTGAGAAGGTAGGAATGCTTTTAAGAAAATACGAATCCATATGTTTTAGGATTAACTATAACTCTAATGTTATTATTAGGCTGTGTTTATCATTTGCACTGCTTAAAAAAAAATTCCTGTACAAACAGTAGTAATTTCAGAATGTATTAAGAGATGTCTGCTAATTCAGAGAAGTGCAACAAATGCTCAAGTGATGTAGCATGCTGTTCCTCTAGATTAGAATCCATTAATGTAAACTTCAAATAAAAAAAAAAACAACCAACCCCCCAAAAAACCACCAACCCCACAACCAAACAAAACAACCCACCTACTAACTCTTACAAGTAATGAGCTGGGAGCAATTTGTGTCAAACTGTTGGAGGTCAGCTCATAACAGGCAAATTCATGAAATGGTCTTTCTGTGTCTTAAAAGGGTCTGATGTATTTCCATACCAAGCTGAAGATACTAGAAAGGCGCCAGCAGCGAATCAGAGAAGTAAAGGCAAAGCACGACTTTTTGAAGGAAGAGTTGGAAGAGACAAAGTGCAGGTTGATGATGGATCCAAATAAGTGGAAAGAAGACTGTAAGTATTTTGCAAAAACAGCATTATGATCAGCATGTAACAAATTTTCAGCATGTGAGCAGTCCCACTGAAAAAGCTAAGTACTTGCTAAGATATTTTGCCCAATTGAGCCGTAAAATACCCGGTGACTCCATTCGTATTTCTGTGATAAAGGATTTGTTCAGTGCTGAGTAGTACCAGAAATGAACAAAGAAACCCCTCCAAACCAACCAGAAGGGAACATCAAAACAATGCAGAGACTCACCGTGATGCTTGTTAATATTAAATTTTTATATAACCTTTTGTTATCCTTCTTTCCAAAGAAGGAAAAAAATGTTTCCATATCCATGTTATAGCTGGGAAACTGAGGCATGAGATTTGTTCACTGACTGTGTGCTGTGCCTAACTGGAGCCTCAAGGCAGAGTTTTGCATCTGCTGAACAAAGTGAAAAAAATTTCTTAGTTCAAGAGAAACAAAATTGTACTCTACATTATTGGCTCCCTTGTGATAGAATAATGTTTTACTATGAGCTGTTTCTCTTACGAATTTTTTGTCTGACAGTTGAAGTGGATCCTGATCTTGATAAGGAGTCACAGGAGTACCTGGAGGCACTGGAACAAGTGACAGAGGAACTGGAGCAGTGTGTTAATCTGTGCAAGTCACATATCATGATAGTGACGTGTTTTGATATTGGAATAACAGATGCGCAAGATGGAGTAAGGGAAGTGGAGGTTTGAAGAGAGGGTTTTCAAGGGACTGAAGGAAGTGAAGCTGGATTGTCCGACATGAAGAAGTAAAGAGATAAAGTAGCTGGGAAGTGAAGGAGGAAAGGTGAAGACTGAAAAGCAACAATGAATGTTGTAACAGAAAGAAACAGCTGAGGGATGGGAATGTTCATAAATCATTTGGTGCCTCAACGTGACCTGAACTGTACAAAGATAAAAGTAGGATCAAGTATTGCTTCTACCAGAGGGAAGCGAGGAAATTTATTACAAACCAAGATGTTAATTTACAAACAAACATACAATGGAAGTGCCTTTAAAATTAATTTGATTTTCATTTTTGTATTTGGTGCTAGAATTAAAGCCAGCAAACCTAAGCAGACCACAAAATGTATTCCTACGAAATATTTTATACTGTATAGTGTATTTATGACTATATGTAAAAAACAAACAACATTGTAGCAAAAGCAATAAGTAAATTATGTTTTCATACCTGAACTTGCCTTCTTGTTTCATAGAAAAGCTGTTTTATGTAGCAGAATTAAAATTGTATTATAATTGTTTTCTTGGTTAGGGTTCAAGATATTTTTATGAACATTTATCTATTGAAAAGGTGTATTATGGCATTTTGAAATGATTGTTTTACCTTCAGGTTTTGTATTATTACTTTTTCAGATCAAAATAAATGTTTGTTTTCCATTTTATATATACATATATAGATATATATTAACTGCTTACCTACTTCCTTGGTTACTAACCTCACTTATCACAGACCTGGTCTTTTTGGAGTTGTAAACTTAATGTGAGGAAGTCTACAAAGGGCACTGTGGTTTGTTTTGGTTTTCTTTTTTCCTCTCTGACTGCAGGAATTGAGAATTATGTTTATTACCAAAACCATAAAACAAACAAAAAAAAGGAACAAAAATTTTTTGTAAATGTTAAGTTAGGTCCATATTTTTATATAGTTTTGACTATAAATATAGCATTTGCAGTTTGAACTTTTAAGACAAATAGTATATCTTTTTACAGTTTTTCTAAGGAAGGCAAACCCTCAGGATCAAGTTTATACATGCTGCATGAGATTTGTGCTTTTTTGAAGGAGGCCACTTAAGTGTGGAAACTATTGATAAATTGTTGCCAAACAAATACTTTTGAAAAGGTTTAATAGTGTATGTAATACCACATTTCATAATGGATCATATTTTCTAATCATCTTCCTTTTTATGGTTTTTTCAAATCCTTTGTACAAATATGTATTATAACAGCTTGCTTCAGTTTTTATCTGTGAATAAAAGATACATCTATTGTTACGATTGCTTCTTGCTATGTATGTGATTTTAATGTTCGGAAGAGAGCGGGTGGCCTGTGGTACACCGCATTAAATGTCACATTATATTACCTCTTTGCCCAAGAGAGATAACTGGGAACAGAGTTTTGACATTAGTCATCAGAAACCAATAGGGAGAGAGAGACAAAACACCAAAGGGCAAAATAAATAGCGATGATAATACTTAAATTCTCTTAGCACTTCATAGTTTACAGAACAAAGACCTGCGGCTCACGTGCTTGTTTTCCCTGATGAGACAAAGCAATTAAAAATGGGTCTAAAAACAAAAGAAAACTTTAGGAACTGAAATCAAGCCCTGGGCCCTGTAGGTCCATCACAGCAAACGACTACATTCATTTCTCTCTGACACTGCTGCGTTTGCTCTCTGGTTAGACAGTAGCTGTGCCTGGTCCTCATCTCCCAGTGATGCTGGCAGGTTTAGTGTAAAGCTAGTGCTTCTGACGACACCATCTCGATATTTTCCAGCTGTGTGGCCAAATGGCCTGTAGTGGGTGAAATTTTCCTCTCCCTCTTTTTCTCTCCTTATGGAGCCCTAATAGCATGGCATCCAAGCACCAAGTTCTCTTACCCTCACAAGAGGCCTGTGAGAGGGGAGTAAGCGCTTTCCTCCTCATTCTGCAGCTGGAGAAGTGGGAGAGTGAGAGCAAGACTTTGATGCTTAAATATCTTTGTGACTTTGCATAGGTTACAAAGGGTGCCCTGCTCTTATCTACCTCTCCGTGATTTATCCCTGGAAAAGGGTGCACCGTGTTTGCTTACTGACATTTGGCACTGCCTTGGGTGGTATGTGGGGGAATGTGTCATCTAGAATTTCTAGAGGATCCCCTTGCTGATATTCTGGAATACAAGGTATATTTATTGAGTTGTAAATTCCTGCTATTTTTACTTTCTGTATGTGTGCAGAAAGTCACAGTTCTTCCAAAGATGAAATCAAAACCGTGTAGTGATTCAATACATTGTGGGTTTTTTTCAGAGCAAGGATCAGATAAATAAATACAATCAAAATAAAAAAGGCAGCAGCACCCTGAGGGACAAGTATTTCTTAGCAAAGGGGAAAACCTCCAAATGAGAGGGCCAAATGAGAATATATTCGTGGGGAGCTCTGCACTGTGGTGTTAGGTTTTGCACTGTCCTTTGGAGATGCACATCTTAATGGTGCTGCTGCAAAATGAGTTGACCTGTGGTAGCCTCTGAGCCCTGAGCACGGCAGGGCAGGGCTCTCAGTCTTTTCAAGGTAGCCTGTAACCCCCTCTTGAATGGACACAAGAGTTTTTGTTTCTTTTATCTGCCAGCCACTTCATCATTTCCTCAGAGGTCTTAATTGTTTCTCCCCCTCTCTGGCCATATTATAATCCTCTGAAATAAAATTGAAGTCACTATTCATCCATCCCAATTTTTATAAATCTGACAATTTGTTGAAATATTCTGCTATAGAGTGTTTGCTGACCAGGCCTGCATCCTTTGATACTTTCTCCATAATTTCTAACTATGCTTATGTTTTCCACAAAGTAGCAAAAGAAGCATTTCAGGGCTGCTTGGTTCCATGTCAACATGGCAATAGCATGCATATTAAATGCATTTAGCCTCTGGCTTGGTGACACAAAACAAGCCTGAGATGCAAAATAAGGTGAGGCACTGATGGATGAAATAGCAGACTTTTCCCTGTGCAAATGCTGTTCTTTATTGGTAGTTGTGGATAGTAAATTATCTTTCATATCTCAAGGCCTCAGAGCCTGTAATATTCCTTTTTTTTTGGTTAATTTTGCAGTTCTGTCCAGTTAAAATTTATACAAATATATGCTTTAGTTTATGAGTCAAGCCCATTTTGCAAAAGGCTTAATTACATAAGGTTACAAATGATAATTGCAAAGTTAAGCTGGTTGCTTTATTTCATTAATTTTCTATTGAGATTTAATGGTTTACAATAGCCATTAAATTGCACACTTAAAGATGTGATCTCGTTGAGTTTGTTATGGTATCAAATAAAACCTTAGAACCCCACTCATGGTGGAGAACTGGCTGAGTTACTCTTGGCAGGGCTAATTCACACTAGAATATTTTCCCCCTTGGTTGAAGCTCTTCCCATGAAATCCCTTACGTTCTCCTTGCTGGGGCAACCCTGCCTAGGTCCCTCGATGGCCCAGTTTACCAAGCAGCTCACATCACGCTTATTTCCCGGCAACAGGAAAAAAATGTATGGACAGCTGCTGGTTTTTTAAACCAGTGCAATGGTAACTCTAAATAAAGATTAAATTTCAGGAAGTGGAACATAAATTCCGTCTCCTTAAAACCCACCTCTCACCAGGTTTCACTAACCAGGAGGCCAGAGGTGACGTGAGCTTGCCTGTGTGTGAGGGGCAGGGAGAGGAGAGGTCCCCACTGCCGCAGTCTCATGGTCAGGCATCTTTCAGGAAGAGATGAAGTATGGACTGGAAGGAACAGAAATCCAGTGAGAAAGCAGGACTCTTACCTGGTGACCAGGGACTCAGGAAAGGAAGGAGAACCTTGCATTCTGGACATGGTCTCCAAGCTTACTTTTGCATTTTCCCATCCAATGGTCATGGTCCAATATATAAAACTACTCCTGGGAGGTGGGATTTCAACTCATTTGTCAGAATTTGCAAGTTGAATGAGTGAGTTGGAGGAGTCAGTAGCCACTCCTGCAAGCTGTGCTTGTTGCTACCCATGTACTACGCAGTGCACATCTACAGGTACATTGCTAGAAGTGTTTGGAAATACAGTTATTACAAACATAGATTCCCTATAGAGAAATCAGATGGTGTGTAGGCAAAAACTCATTTAATGTATGCGTAAAACCTTTTTCCTTACAGTGCTCTAACTTTTTTCTGTACAGTGGTCTAACCAGTTCCAGCTAAGGCATTTCTAGGACACTCTAACTGTAGTATTGAAACATCAGTACTAAAAGGGAATGCAATAGAAATATGAGATTATTTGTTCTTTTCTCAGCATGCAGAAAGTGTTTCATTTATTTCTATTTCAAGGTACCCATGTATTCTGTTTCTAGTTATAAACCCACGTTTTCCAGTCACTTGCATTTTATTTTTAAAGTTATGTGTGGAACATAACTCCACAGGCAGCTGTTCTATATTGTGGCTATAGGCAGGGTTTAAGGCAAAAATGTTAGCTATAAGATGACCTCTGTATCAGATGTCCAAGCTGGCAGAAGTGGACACAAATAAAAAATGGTGCCGTATTTGGGCCCCAATTCACTAGAGCACTTAGGCACCTGTTTAAGCAAGCAAGTAAGTGAATCTGGTTTGTATCCAGAAAAACACTCCAATTTTGGCTTATATCCCATTCACTTGGTTTTTTTTGCTCCAGGGCTTCCGATGGTGTAAATTGCTTTAGCAGTGGTTCAGTGGAGTTTCGCTGACTTTCACCAGATGAAGATCCTGCTGAAAATATTTTACTTATCATCAGTGGTATTATTTGGGACAAAGGAAAGAATAATTCTGTTGATGTGCAACAATATCACAAGTGCAAATTAGAAAGCAGAAACTGCCTCCCAGGCTAGTCCTATATGTAGCATCTCATGGCTTTATGCAGAATTTGACTTGCAGAAATCTGTTTGTGGAGCACATAGAATAAGACATAACTCTTGACAGTGTAGATGTTCACAGAGATTTATCAGACCTGCAGGGGAACTGCCTGATGATGGGGTGTGTTTGGCACGACAGTAACCTTACAACAGCTTACATAGGAGCCCATTACTTCACTCATTTCCCTTCCCAAGACTCTCCCCACCAGCTGGGGGGGACAGCAGGAGCGTGGTGGCAAAAGGAGGGGAATCTTTCCAAGCAACCCACACAGGGACTCTGGGTGATGCACACTTCTTCAGTGGCCTGGTTTTACCTTTTTTTATATGTCTTTTGCTTCTGACTGTTGCATTCAGCTTGAGACAGGTCATTCCTGGGTATATTCCTGTGGCTCCCAGATGAGAGGGAAGGGCAGCTGTCACTTGGCTACATCTCACTGGGGGATGGACAGTAAAGAGATGCTCTTACAGCAGATAAAAATAGCATTTCTGCCTTCTCTCCATTGCATGAACACTTAGTAGCATAATTAACTTTCTGTACTTTTATATTAATATAGTCTATAGAGATTAGGACCTTATTCAAATCTTAGAGGTAAGGAGGCCTCTCTGAGACAGCGTTTGTTGGTTGATTTGTCTTCCAAGTGGCCAGCCCAGGACCTGGCGTGAGCCAGTACAGCTTCATTCTGCAAAGGTTTTGCTTCATTTATTTCTTTAATGTAAACATTTCTGTGGCAGTTTCCTATCAGGACTGGCAAAGGAAGGCAGCAGCGCACACTGTGCTGCCTGTTCTCCCTGGGACAGCTGAAAGAGCTTGTCCTGACTTTTGAAAGACCTGGTTTTGGAGCTTTGCTGTTGACTTCAGCAGGAGAAGAACCAGATCATTAGTTAACTCCTGGCATCGCTGGTATTACAGCAATATTATGTGGGCAGAAGCAGCAAAGCCTTCGGTCCCAGAGTAGTGAAAAAGCAGGTTCATGCCTCCTTGTTATCTGGCTCTCCTACCCGAGGTCAGCAGATTGCCTTAGATTCTGCCCTTCAGAGTGTCAGGGACCTAATCAGGGCTGCGGAGCTCCTGACACAGCTCACGTGACTGTATTTAAAGCACATTTTAATTGATCTGACCTTGTATGGGAAATACCTTTGGAGTCCTAATGTGCTGCTCTCTGGGAGGCAGGCACAGTGCTCCAGGGCACAGGCAGCAGAGAAATAAGCAGGCATTTTAGAGTTTGGCCTTTGACTGGAAAAACTGACTTTTAAATATTGGCTTACCGAGACCTTTCCCTGTGTCTGTAACAGTGACCCTCCATTTGTCAGTACCTGGCACAGATATACTTACAAATGCCACTTGTTTTGAAGGGTGCCACTCATTTTGTTGTACATTACCATTTAAATGAGTTACATTTGTACCTAAAGGCTTCAGTCTCATGGGGCTAAGTGCTGTACAAACACAATTTTTTAGCCTAAATAGACAGGGTATGAGAGGGAAGGACAAAGTGGACTACTGTGTTTCCCTCCAAATTAAGCGTGTAACAGTTCTTAAAAAAATGTCTCTCACAATGTCCTTTTTGCTGAGTACAGAGCAAAACCTTCAGCCACAGGAGCTGAAACACTACAGACAGGCTCCAGTGGGATGCCATTTTCAAACTGCTCAATTTCCAAAGTGAAGACATGTTATTTACTTGTATGATGGGAAATGAGGGAAAGCAAAGCTTTCCCTTCAGCTTTTGGGAGAGAAACAGAAGGAAGAAAATGTAATAACGTATACAAATACATCCATAATGGAAGAAAATGCCAGCACCCGGACTGTGCACTTCTTTGCAAAAGCTGTGCATTCTGGGCAGGCATAAAGGGGTGGAGAAGACTGAAGGCAGCCATGTGCTTCTTCCCCCCCCGTTTATATCCTTGGTCACATTTCTGCTCAGTCTCCTACCAACAAAATCATTTGCAAAACAGCTATGTATAGCTTTGAGGCAGCAATTTTATGAAACACTTTTGCAAACACGAGATTTCCCTGATTTCTCCTTTTCCCAGTTCTTAATGTTCTATAGGGCATCGTCTATTCTTCTCGCTATTGCCTCTTTGGGTGCCTTGCTTGGTCTCTGATTTGCTCTTTGATATCTAAAGTATCTCCACCTTTTCTTCCAGCTCTTCTTTACTAATATTCCAGTTGTAAATGCAGTTTGCCATTAGATGTTGTGCAATGGGAGCTGGCCTCTGCCAGGAGAGTATACAGAATAAGAAGAGAAGGGCTGGTAAAGGAAAGCTGCCTGGTAGAAAAACTGGGAATGAAGTTCACACCTAGGACTCAAACACTCAGCTGTGTTGGGGGCAGTGAAGTTATGTTTAGAATTGGACCGATGTGCACAGCAGAGACATTTATTAGTCATCTTCATATATACTAGGTCAGAATTTCTTCTGCCTGAAGTTCACTGAGCTATGCCCATATTTGAGAACTCAGTTTTGTGTCATACTTTCATTACACTGTTGGGTATAGACATTAAGCTATGATAATTACTAAATCCAAGTTCAAAAGATAGAACTTCACACTGCTATGATTTTTTAAGATTATTTTTTTAGGCTACTGCTGAAATAACGCATATAGACCACATATCCATACTCCAAAGAGCTCCAGAAAGACAGCCACCATTTGCATGGGATTTCTCTATAAAATAACCGGTAGGCTGCTGAGGGAACTGTTGAATGTGGAAACCAACTATTTTTCTTGGTTTACATGTTCAGTGCTTATTATGTTGCCTTATTAATCTACTATTTGTAAAAAACAAAATGCAGTGGATCAGCAAGCTAAGGTCTGGTACATTCTTGGGGTGCCCTGGAGCTCTCTTCAAAGCTCCTGTGACTTTGGAAAAAATCCCGTTCTCAGTCTGGGTGTTGAAGTTACTTGATGGGGTTGTCCTTGATAGACAGCTGACCCAACACAAACCAAGCTCTGAAATAGCATCGAAGCATTAAACTTCAATGACACACCTCATTTACTTTTTCTTTAAAATCAGAAACTAGGAAAGCTATTCTGATTAACTCTGTCAGGAAGGACTTCCAGATGTACTGACAACACACTCACTGGTTTGCCATAGGGGTTAAAGATCCCTTTTCAGGTGTGTAAATTTTATATGCAAGTTTGAAAGCTTCATAAAATTTACCCCTTTGGTGCTTATGGTATGGATGTGATATTTGAGTCATTGATGTTATAAGATCAGTTAATATAATAGATAGGTCTGTATATGTTAGGAATATGGCCAGGAATTTCGGCTCCGTATGCACCAGGCATGCAGCTGCGCAGACCTTGCCCTCCAAGGCCTTTCCCCATTAGCAGTGTTGATAATCAGGCTGGAAACGAGCACAGCAGTCTGACAGCACCATATGCAAACTAACCGGGAACCTTTGGAAATGCTAGCACCCTGCCTTCCCTTCTCTGGCAAAAGCCTCTCTCTGCCCCTTGCCTATATGCAGCTAGTTAATAATTTTCCAGCTGGCGGTAACTGAGAAGATGCAGGGCTGCTCCCGGCACTCTAGGACCCATGCAAGTTGTTGCATGCATTTTGAGTGGCTTCCACAGTGTTGCTATTTACACAGAGCTCCTGATACTTTGCAAGGGGTGATTTAGCTGTAATCTCCCACAGCAACAAGCTGCACAGGCAGTAGTTCTGCTATTTGTATATAAGTTAAATATGTGCCAATACTTCAGCGAAGCCAGCGTGGCTTTGTGTTTACAAATGTGTTGCATCAGCCTTGCCTTTGTTGTGCTATCATCTTATCAGACCGAATGACTGATGTGTTTTGCCAGCCTGCAGCGCCTTGGCACATACCCTTCTAAGGGACCTTTTCCTGGTTTTCGTTTCTGGAGTGCACACGTGTAGGCTGGGGAGAATGTCAGTGCATGACTGTGCAGCTCCACTGGTTGACAGAAGTATCTGTGGAAACCAGAGTATAATTCAAGTTCTCCTGCTAGTTCCCAGTCTTTGAAAAGTCCCAGGTCTAGGTTTAGCAATGTCACAAATGTCAGTGCCAGTGTGGCAGGGCCCTGTGGGCTACCTGGAACCTGTCCAGTTTTTGTCTATTGCACTGCAGTTGCTGTTTCTTGTACCTTAAGTTTTAAACCACTTAATGTCAACATGGGAGTTTTGTTAGCATTTACATGCATCAGATGACGATCACGCCCATTGCCCAGAGGGTGTAAGACTGATGAAGAAATAACAGATTTCGCTGTGCATTTGGAACAAGGAGTGAAAAGGCTGTAGCCTTTTTGTGCAGCTCTTCTGCACACGGAGAGGGGAGCGGTGACCATGTTGGAGGACTCAGTTTTGTACTGTAGGACTCAGTTTTGTACTGTAGCCAGCTTAAGTGACAACTTGACAGCCCTGGAAGTGTGCTGGTGACTCACCACACCTAGCAATCCAACAAGAGCCAGAGATTTCCTCTGTATAAAGACAGACTGCTCTTTTTATTTGCTTTATGTTGATTTTTGCCTTTTCTAAGATGCATGATGAACCAAGGACACCAGTAAGATGTTTCATACCTCAGCAAACATTTTTTTTTTTTCCTCATTTTGTCCAAACTTGAACTTGTCCAGAGGCCTTTGAATAGAAACACAGTTTGCTTTTTATATTGGGTGTTTCAGACATGTTCTGACTGCATCATAAAACGACAATAGGAAAACTGCAGAACAACTACAACAGAAGAGAACCTGCGGCTATTAGTAACTATCTCTGAGTTTATTTTAGACCAGTACCATTCCCACACACGTTAGTAATAAATGATATTAATACAAGAGAGCTTTGCCCCATGGTTTGCACTTTAGGCTGTGATGGTATCTGGCAGGAGAAGCAGGGGAGCGTGGTTTCTTACGGACTTATGAAGACCTCCCTTCCATCCTCTCCCACTAAAGTCGAGCTCCTGACAAGTTCCCAGTGACAATCCCAGCAGAGAAAAAGCAGCATGTGCTGCAGCTAGAGCAGAGCAATTCGCGTGCCGGCTGCCTGGCCAATTGCTGCCACGGGGACTGCATGATGCCTGACTTGTGTCTGCCCTTCCCTTGGTGGAGGAGTTAATTTCCTCCTCTATCTCGCTGCCAGTTTTCGTGAAACCCTGTGGGAATGTAATTATCACTGAGATTTCTGCCCTTGGTCAGAGTTGTTTGATGTTGGCCAACCCTCCTCCCAGTTACTGGGGAGAAGGGGGAGAGTGTTAAGATATACAGTGCTATTGAATAAAAACGGCTCAGCAGTTAGAGGAGTTCCTATGTGCAGTATGAATCTAAATAATTTGCTTTCAAAGCTGAGCATGGTATTAAAACAGAAAAATACGCAATGAAGCTACACATTCCTGAGTGATTCAGTGACTTCTAGTCCCTAAACCTGAGGTCATCTCCTGTAATGAGATACATCTGAAATAGGGTTTTGCTTCTCTCGGTAAATAACCCCTTTCTCAGCTTCCGGGAATGAATTGTAAGTAGTTGAGAAGAGAGGATATTGGTGCAGCCAGTCGATCTGCGTTCAGTGGGGTTAGAAAAGCTGAAAACAACTCTGTCCTGGAATTTACTTACAAGCATTTCTTACAGCTCCAGATTCTGGTTACAGATTACATCGGCACAGCTTTACCTGAGAGTACACTCAGGTAAATTCAGTTTGTTTGAACTTACATCAGTATTGATGAAAAGAGGATTTGGTCCTTAGGCCTTCATTCAGGAAAGCACCTGTGTTTAGAAAGGATTCTTACACACCGGCTTAGCTCACTGCCATGCTTCAGAAAGCACTTTTCTAATTTACGGGCTTCATGTGCATTATTGAATGGTAGCGAATTAACTGGAGGTGAAAACAATTCTAGCACAGTTCTTCAGCTGCTGGCAATACATGTAACTCCATTGTCTTTAATAACGAGTGCTAATTTTACACCTGTTAAGGACTTGATAAAGAGCAGTGTTGGCAGTACTGTGCCTTCTGGGGTGGATAATGAGCCATTTTGTGTCTCTGAGTCTTGGCTTTCTCACTTGCTTGTGCTGGCTGGAGCATCATGAAGGTGAGATGTGGATTTTATTTGCTGCTGAGCCTCCTGTATTATTATTCTGCCTCTCTCATGCTGCTAGTAGCCATATGGGTGACTTTTGGGAATGTGCAAGCACTGTATTTTGACTTGCACTGCTGTGTAAATGGTTTGAATAGCTTTCTTGACTTGTGTGATCAGTTTTAATATGAGGAGAACATTTGAAATTAGTCTTGGCTTGTACATACCTTTGTCTCTAGAAGTAAGGGCACTCATGCCTCAGCTTTGGAGGCATTTTAGTGAGAATTTTTTGAAGTCACTAATTGTATTGGCCATCTGCTGTGGGGGGGAGGGCTGAAAAATGGTAGGTATTGTCTTAAGTGTGCATGATCCAATTTTTTTTTTGTGAATGCAGCCTTTAATCACTAGCCTTGCAAAGTGAGGCATCTGTTTCTGAATTTAAGTAGCTGAGACTAATCAGACTAGTTTAAGTCTTTCTGCAGTAGGCCTAATTGATAAAACTAATATCTTTGCAAAAAAAAAAAAAAGGTGGTTTTTTTATTTATGTTACCCCTTACAGTAAGGAAGATGATGAGTCTTTTAATCACTTTACATGGTAATCTTGAAAGCTGATGTAGAAATTTGTTTACAAAATACACCTGTTCTCATTTGTTGCTACTTCAAAGCCTGCACTGTGCTTAAAGGGAGAAGAAAGTGCTGATGTGCATATTTCCTACCAAGGTTCTCTTATTCTCATAGCACTGCAAAAAGTTATGTTAGTTTGAAATACAGCTTAGCCTGAAGTGAATGTAAATTGTCAGTGTGAATGAAGCATTTAGTCTGAGAAGAGGTTTTCAGCTAAGTCTTTTCTCCTGTTCGTATGGCATGCCAAAATACTTCCAGAGCTGAGCACCCTGCTGTGAAGAGAAATCATTACTATGTGTATTTAGGTGCACAGTACCTAGCGCTCGGTAGGTTTTGCAAACACTGAAGCAAGCTATATTAGAAGAGTGCTATTGAGGGTAAACTGAGGAAGAGCAAAGGCACATAAGTCAGTGAGGCTAGTAAGTAGTAGACTTCTCTCCTTGTTCCTCACTTTGGCTGTTGGAAAACGCACGTCCCAGAGCTACCAGTCTAATGTTGCCTGGACCTGCCCAAACATCTTGAATCAAATGCAGAAATGTTATTTACAGGACAAAAATGTGCTTCTGAGAAAAGGATACTCATCACTGTAAAACTAGCAAATCTGAATTCTGCTAAACTTGCCTCAGGTAGGAATTCACTGATATTTTTACAATTGGATATTGTCACATTCCTGGGGAAAGCTGATGTGGACTAAATGATTCATTTTATTATATGCACAGACACACATTCAGGCAGAAAACTGTGGTAGCAACAAAATTGCATTGCTTTGCTTTCTGAACTTGTTAAAATAAGGTGTTTTATTTGCTGGTGTTGAAAGCTAGAACAAGTCTTCTTTACAGCTTCAGATAAACCCTGACATTTCACACAGGCCTCAACCCTGGGCAGATTATTAACCCTTGAGCGAAGTTACCTTTGACTTCAGCCTAATATGTAGTGAAAGTTATTCATATACCTAAGCCTTTATCTTAATTATCATTTGCCTGCTGTATTAGGGAATGGTTTAATGTACCAAGGGCAAAAACCCCTCTGCATTTCTATTTAGCAAGTGCCTATTGGGCCAGACCTTTTTCTTAAAAGGTATAGCAAATAGCCCTCCTTCTACTGTTTTTGTGATGGTAACATAACAAGAGAGGAAACTATAGTATTGAACACAGTAATAAAATAATGCCTATTGTTTCATAAGGCTATAGTGAAAAATAATCAAGGGAAATGGCAAGAGTAAGCCAGTGAGAGTTAACTTACACAAAATCTGGCATTACACAAAGTCAGAAACACATGGCAACTTCTAACTCACTTTATTTCACTTAGTTAATATTTTGCAGAGTGTTTGCATGTGTAGTGCTGATCAGTACTAAGATCTAGTCCACCTAAGTTTTTTGCCAGGTAAATAAACCAACATCCTCCAAATAACGCTTGAGCCTAGGTAGTCATCTTGACTTAATCTGTCATGAACACTTGTTACAAATGTTCTCATCCTTTCCCCTCCTATATTTTACAAAGACAGCACCCTAAGGTTTATAGGATGTGTTTGGGGTGTTTTTTAACTCCCAGAAGACATTGTAGCATAAATAATTTTACTAAATGATGTTACTTGAATACTCCCTTTGTACTTGTTCTCTCCTATCATGTAACCAGGATAGCACCTTGCTATCCCTGCAGTGGTAGAATGAGATATCTTGGTATTGCAGATGTTGCCACAGCCCAAGATAAATTTTGTAGTAAAGTAGTTGCCTGCTGCTGTTTGTTACTCTGGTGCTTTGGTGGCAGGACTTTGTGTCTTCTGTAACTAGGCAAGACTGTACAAAAGATGTTCCTGACAAGTAGTGGGCTTGTACTGATAGCAGCTAATGGGAGCACTATCTGTCCTGTTATTTGGTTGCAGTCCTTACTGTGATTTTTACTGGATTGTGGCTATGGACAGGACTTAATATGTGGGAGGACCTGTTCCACCCAAAACCAGTGATACTACCATCCTTCCTGCAGAGGCGGCGAGATCATTGTATTCTCCTCAACTCAGCTGTCTGCAAGAGCATGAGGTAAGAAGCTTTTTTTTCACTCTGAATAAATTATGACATGTTTTGAAAGTCAGCTCTAACTAAATTTGCCATTTCCTACTTATCTTCTGGTGTGCAGCCACTTGCTGAAAAGAAACAGCTTTTGTGACACGGGAAGTATGAGCCTGTCTAGCAAGAGCATGTAATATAGTCCTCATCCTGCTTTAATACTTGTTTAATAATCTCTCAAGGCCGAGTTGTGATCTCTGACCCAGAGCTGCCAAGATTGCAGTAATCTTGGTGTTTGAGAATAGAAGCAGCTTTATACTTAAAATTCTTGTCCTGTTGGGATTTTTGTAGTCTCCCTTAAAGTAACTTAAAGTTGCTGTGTGTGTCTAGAAGAGGTAAGCATAAATTTAAAATAAGGTTAAGCTTTATTTCAGTAAACAATAAAGCCTCTGGTAAAAAACCAGGCTTGCATGGTTGATTCAGCCTTATTCATCTGCAAACACCTGAAGAGATGTAACTTAACTTATACAGCAAGGATTTTGTTTGCTCTGTATCCTGTATTGGGGAGGGATGCGATTTACTTATGGGTCTTCCTCTCCCTGCTCCCCACTCCAAGTTCAGGTCTTCTACCCCAATTAGGCATAACAGATTTGAAAGTAGCAGTTCACACCCTGCTCTACTAAGTTCCTTTTTGAGGAAGCTCTAATTTGGGTATTGTGTCATAAATCTAGTATGCTGTCTGTAAGAGCTAAGGTTCATGAGGTTTTTCTTGCGTATACTTTTGCTCATATGTCATAAATTCAAATCCTAGCATTTAGTTAGGATGTTGCGAAACCTGTATACCTGCATGTTGCTTAAAACATGCTGCATAATGCATGCACTTTTGCCCACATCTTACTATTTCCTTTGCTGGTTAAAGCTGTCCTCTGCACTACAAGTTCAAGTCTATAAAGTTTAGAGTAGTGCATGTGTACTTAAAGCCAAGATTGCTGCTTTTGTGTTCTATCCAGGTTAATCTATTTCACCCAAATTTGTTACTCCAGGCATTTGGGATCCTTCCCATATACAGCCTCAATAGATTCTGCAATCATTTTTTTGTAGGGATGCTGACAGATGAGTATCTGGTCAAGGGCTAAATGGAAATGAAGATGTCCTTAAGATGGTTTTAGGCACTCCTTATATTGGAATAGTTCTGGTGCAGTTAGACCAACTGGGGAAGAATTGGGATTTGGGGACACCCAATTATGTCTCTGTCTTTGAACACAGACACTTCTTCAGATTTCCCTTTATGGGAGAAATGTGGATTCTTAGGCTGTATCCTTAGTGGAGGTAAAGGAGCATGGCTTTACTGAAGTCAGACTGACACTGCCTCTACAGGATCTGTCTTTAAGCTTAAAGTCTTTTTCATCATTTTGCAGAGCAAAACAGGTGTGCTTTCCTCTAAAAGACGTTGTGTTCTCTGTGGAGTTTCAGTAGTGAGCAAAGAGAAATCTTTCCATTTAAATAACTATAATTTATATTGATGATAATATGCTGCATTCTATAACCACTTCCATCTCTCAGAAGGATCTTAATATATCCTTGAGTTTTGGGACACTGTTTCATCTGGATGTAGTAGATGGATGTAGATGTCATGGGGTCTTTAATTTTCACTCCTTAGATTCATTCTCCTTCTTTCTGATTAATTTCTCTATGGGGTGTCTGCCTTTTACATCATGGCAAATGGAGTGCCGGGGGGAGGGAGATGTAATGTTTTATTAGCAGCCTCTGTTTAATGTAACTGTGCTAGTCCTGTGAACTAAATATGCTATCAAATGTAATTCCCCCGAGATGCAGACTTACTGATACTGGGAGAGCTGTAGAAGAACATACACAGGCTATAGAGGAAAGCTTGAAAAGCCAAATCTTTTCTGTACCTTTTTTCTAAGCCTGACCCAGGGATCTTTTCTGTTAATCTCAAATTTTGCTTTCTGGTAGGGAAGGAAAGATATTTCAACATATAGTATGTATTTGACAGCTGATTGAATGAAAATGTTGAAGCTAAGGTGTGATGTGAATTGTACTGCAGTGGCCCTGGAAACGTGTCAAAGAAAGGCTGAAATCAACATAGTATATTAGGAGCACACATGCATAAGGTGTGTTCTCTTATTAAGCAAGTTTTTGAATAAGTCTATTGAAGCACAGAGCTGAAGGAATTATGAAGTCAAAGCCAACATCCCTCCATTATGTCTCTGCTGTCACATCTTTATTTCCACATGACTGAGATCCATATTGCTGCTTCTGTAAATTGCAGGTCACTGGTCCCCCCCCCCAGTTAGCGTGAGATGGGGGGGTGGCACTGGTGCTGAAGCACAGAGGAATGAGTACTTATTCTATAGCTTCTCTTCTCTTCACTGGGAGAGGTTAGTTGAGTCCCATAAGCATTTACAACTTTTTCCCCAAAGTCTTCTGCTTTATTACTTGTGTGTCTGGATGCCTCAGCTGCCATGAAACAGAAGCTGCACAATCACAAAGGATCACAGAGTAGTCTATATAGCACTGATGGGCATGAGCAGTAAGTTGTGATGTGAAGTTACACTGCACTAACATGAACTTGCCCACATTCTTGGAGCTCTAAGACTGCCTTGATGTGAAGTGATTTTACTTGGAAAGGAAAGGTGCAATAAGCTGCCTTGTGTAAGGTGTATCTGCACCAGAGGTGGTGTGTAACCTCCTTGGATTAAACTGTGCATTAGTTCCTATTGTCTAAGACTAATCAGTTGGCAATTTAGAGAGGAGTTATTTTTCCCTTCTTTCATATGGAAAACAACATTACTGCACAAGCATGTAGCTGGGTTACTTTGACACTTTCTGTCCTTATCTAAGGAGTCCCAGATCTTGCTCCTGTCTAATTAGTTTCACCTACTTGTACTAGGGATGAACCTGGAGCTATTTGGAAGCATGGCACCTGCAAAACAAAAGGTGTATGGGAAAGAAGTGACTTCAGGTCTCCCAAGTATCAATCTGGTGCTTGGCTATTAAGCAGCCTTTCTTTTCATTACCATAAAGAACACTTTGAATCTGCCACAGACTAAGGGATCTGAGGGCAAGACACTTAGCTTCTCAATCTCTGTTTACTTCTGCAATGTATGGTACAGTAAATGCATCTAACTGGAATATTATGAAGCTTATGGTGATTAGTAAGCCTCCTTGAGAAACCTGGATGCAATATACCATAGAATGATGGAACAACAGTATCTTTAATGATAAAAAAGTGATTACTTTTGGAGGAGCCTAATTGTACATGAGAATTTTGTAGCCCGTACCAGCAGAGTTCATTGCCCAGAGACCTTGCTGCTTTATAAACCAAGAATTCCAATGCTATATTGACAAGTCAAATTAATAGTAACCAGATGTATAGTCAAGGACTTAGTACATTCTTTGTCATATGTAAATAAGTGCTTTTAAAAGAGAAGTGGTCTTTTAAAAAGAACTAGTGATCTTTTTTGTATCCCTTTTCTAGTTAGAAGAAGGGGAAAGGTAATGCATACAACTGCAACTTCCAATTGAAATTTTGAAATTTAGGTTCTGCATGTGATATTGGACCTGAATCAGTGACATCTCCGTGCATACCTGCCTGCCATGTGAAATGCTTCACTAAGAATCCCCACCCTGCTCCAGCCATTCAGTTCTGTAACACCATGGCTTCCATTGATCTATGCTTTTCTTGAACCACCTGCTGTGATGGTACTGTGGCCTGTAGGGAAGCATATCACCAATTGGTACAGTTTTATTGCAAAAAAGCCTGATTCTTGAATGGCGTTTTGCTGGGGGTGTTCCAGGCACTCTGCAGAAAAACTACTGCCATGCTGAGGTAGAGACATCTGTGGTCGCTGATGCTTTCACTTCTTGCTATGTATCTGTTTTTCATCCTTGGAATTTTTGTCTGCATTTAGTGTCTCGGCCTTTAAAGCTAAAGCCGGGAAAAACTTCTCAGGAAGAGCTGTTCTTGCTTCTCACATGTTGAGGTTTCTTTCTCAGTGGATACTAGTGCTTCTTAGCCCCTTGTCTTCACAGAACCCACTTCTGATTTATTGTTGATATTCCTCCTGGAAAGACAGAGGGATCTTCTGTCCTTTTAATGCTTGATGTCTATTACCTTTAGGGTTGAGTTTAAGCAATGAGTGCACCTTCTCCTGCAGTTGAACTGCTGTGCTGTTGTCTTGAGGGAGGAATTGATTGATCTTCTCCAACACTTTTGCCTGTGACAACACCTGTGCAAGGAAATACAGATGTCCCTGTGATGATGTGGTTGCTGTGGCTGAGGCACAGCTACTCCTGCAGTACACTTGGAAGTGATACAGAGGTTTCATCTCTAGCCAACTCTGAATCGTGGTCCAGGTGACTGGATCTTGTTTACAGTGCCGTGGATTAGAACAACCTTTGGCGCAAGTTTGGACAGAAATTTGGAGTCATGCTTTTTTTAACGGTGTGCTTTGCAGTACCACCTCCTGACACCTTAACCAGGGAGTGCTTGTTTCACATGGGAATGTGGACCCAGTTTGAGAGAATTTGACCCTCAGTTCTTCCACATCCATCCTTGAAGCCACAAGCTAGTGGACTATATTTCCTTGTTATGACAGTGTAAGGGACACAAATCACCAGGTTTAAGCAGTGGATGCTTGCAGCGGTGACCTGTTTAAGTAGGCCACGAACTGCTCTGTGCTGGTCACCACTGCTGCCAGCCAGCTCTGAGGCAGCTGGAAACAACAGCGGCAACCCATTATGGGCCACAACCTCAGCCAGTTAGAGCACATGATATCCCTGCTCAAACATATTTAAATAAGAAATATTTCTTAACAAAGAAACTGCTTGTGCCACCTAGACTTCCTGTGCTGCCCATCACCTCACTGGGGTAATTTTGACTGACCGAGTGTAACTCACTGAAAATAAGGCAAGTTGAGACTGGGGAATGGACACAATATCTTATGTAAAAAAAACAAAACCAAAAAACCCAACAAAACAAAAACCCCAAACCAACAAAAAAACCTGAAAAACCACCAAACCAAACAAAAAACCACCACAAAACAAAAACCAACAACCTCCCAAATTAAAAAAAAAAAACCCACCACATTGTTTGTGTCCTTTTTCTCAATGCCCAAATTAGTGATCAGAAATGTATGTTATTTAGTACAAATGAAGTAAAATTCCCTTACTTGAGAGTGTTTTTCTGATGACAGGCAGAAAGGTTAAAGCTGGTAAACTTATTTTAAAAGCATGCTCCCAGATCACAAGCCTCTGAAAATGAGTGTTGGGTGCTTAGAGGAGCTTTATGAGCATGCTTTTGTTAAATAGCTGTTCTGATCTTGCTTATTCAGTCTTTAAATTAATGTGTAAAAGATGCCCATAAGCAACCAGCAGCTGAATTGACTGTGATTAGATGGATTATTACTATTACTCAGCCCAACAAGTTGCTATATGTTTTGTGTACTCAAGCAAATTTTGCTGTGCAGGCAAGTGGAATGATATGCACATGGGCTAACATAAAATCCTTCAAAATATCCTAGGATTAGATAAACAGACTTATGGAGTTGAAATAGAAATGAATTGCCCGTGTTTCTAAATTAGAGGCTTTCTGGCATTTACATACAGAAATAGCTTCCATCTCAAAATATTCTGTTTCAAACAAGCATTGACTCAGTTGTTCCTTTCCTCCCCATGCTAGGAAATAGAAGCCGATTTATCAGAGCATCAAACTGATTAAGAAGAGATTATCTGCTGTAGGGGCTCATTTAAAGAGGTCTGGGGATTCCACTGGGTTGCTGTGTTCGGTTGAATTCATTTCACATAGTAAAAATACAATCTCTTGGCCTTAAAATTGTTTAACTCTTTCTCTTGGGGTGAAATAACAAGGAAATTCTTAAAGTTTTGAAGCCATGCAAATTGTAGAAGGTTGTAAGGATCCCTGGTGGCAAAGTACCACTGGAGGGTCTGCATCATATGATGAAGAAAAGGCTTTGCAATGTGGATCATGAGCCAGGTCCTGTAACCCAACACTCCTTCCTGTGGCTGACTGATCTGGGCTTTGAGCTCACACTCTCCTGAGGAAGGGTTGAGTGCTCTTGCTGATGGACTGGGCTGAAGTATGCTCAGCCCTGCCTGC
Organism: Buteo buteo; assembly: GCF_964188355.1. Taxonomy (NCBI): domain Eukaryota; kingdom Metazoa; phylum Chordata; class Aves; order Accipitriformes; family Accipitridae; genus Buteo; species Buteo buteo. The sequence continues at coordinate 11,391,686 of NC_134176.1, read as the reverse complement.
TTTAAACAGTTACCCAAAGGATGGCAGTTGGGTCAAGGTGGCAAGCCTTTCTTCTGTAATTTCTGGAGAGCTCTGGAGCTCGAGTTGAGGTGGGAGTTGAACACTTTAAGGATGGCAGGTAAATGTGGCTTTGGAAAAGGGTCTAGACCTGTGGATTTTTCAGCTGAGATACAACTATTACCACCAAGGAAATCAAAGGAGTAAGAATATACTGGGAATGAGAGGGGAAGTGAGAGGCCCTGTGGGTCCCCTCTGCTCCCTCAGAGCCCCCGAGGACTTCATGTCCAGCTCCTTTCCAGTCTGGGGGTTAGGATGACAGCTCTAGATCTTATTCTGCTCTACAGAATGTGTTTTAATATCTGACTTATTTTTTTAGATAAATTTTTATTGTTCATTGTCTAGGAGGAAACATAATTAATGCCCTTACTGCAAGATTGGAAATGGCCTTTAAGACAAATCCTTATTTCATCATTTCCAGGTGTTCTTTGGGGAAACTCTATATGGCAGGAAATTCAAGCCATGACTCAAATAGTTACAACACAAACAGTATTACTTCAATCAAGGGACCTTCTTCTGAAATAAACTACAAAAATACAAGAGAATACTTTATTTCCTCTTTAAGCTGTTGCTCAGGAAAGCACTTAATCATTTTAAGGCTCACTGACTGCAATGTGACTTACACATATGTTTAAGTGCTTTATTGACTAGAGGTATATTCCCAGTGAGAGGCAAGCACTCATTGACTATGGTCTTGCTCCATGGGTCTCCTATTTGGTCCAGATTTGTATTTGCTACTAAAATACAGTAACTTTTCACATTTTTTGATTGGTGGTGTGTTGGAGCCTGGTGTACTATTGGGTTTGGGCAAGAGAAGGAAACTATTCTAAACAAAGGAGCAGCACTTTCCCTAACCTCCCTGGGTCTGGGAGAATGTATTTGCTGATGGCAATTCCTTGGATAGGTGATAGTTGGGGATCAAGAAGACATAAATTATGTGAAAACATGATAGCAATATGCTGAAATGCTGTGGTATTTTTTGTACAACTTTATAGCGAGGCTGGATCACATCGTTATTAAAGTAGTGTCTGCTGAACGGGTAGGAAAGGGCACTGGTGTAATGGTGATTTTTGTCCTTTCGCAGTGATTTCTGAACAACAGCTTACAGAGGAAGTGAAGCATTCTTTTGTATTTTTGTAGTCCTGTAAATCCCCTCCAGAGTTGTTTGTTTTCACATTATATTGTGCTTGGGAAGCCCCTTGTGGTCAAGGCCTCCCTGGGCTATTGTGAGCAGACCCAGCTAAGTGTTTATAATCAAAATAGAGCAGGCAGAGAAATGGTGGGAGATGAAAGACACATGGGATGACATATCCAGGGTGACAAGTCATCTCTACCTCTTCTTCCAGCCACAGGTTCAGGTCTCCCTGCACATACCCGTGTGCCTCCTGAACAAGCTCTTTCCTGCATATTTCAAATGCACATTCCACTGCATGCTGCATAAATGTGAAACCAAAGTCTAGGCAAAAGCTTCAGAGTTGTTGGCGCTGAAGAGTGTGGCAAGTCAAAAGTGGGACTTTCTTGCTTGAGTTTTTGTCCTTTAACATCCTATTGTGGTTTGCCATGTTGATAAAGATACTGAACCAAAATAAAGACAACAACTGGCACTTAACACAGCCTGAAGAATATCCGCTCATTGGGTAAAACCTAGCTAAGTGGGTCTAATGTCTAAGTTAATCTTCAATCATCTGTTTAAAGCTTGCAGGTCAATGTATTTTAATGATATTGCATGCTATCAGTCAAATGTAAAACCAAACTTCCTTCTTAAAAGATTAATTTACTTCATTTGCAAAACCCATACACTTAATGTACAGGAATTCTGATTTTTTTGAAAGCTCTTTGAATGTTCATTGAAGTAAGATTTCCATTTGTATTATATTAGAGTTGACAGAGGGGGAAAAATGAATAGCCATTTGCTAATCAGTTTATTTCTCATAATGAAAACAAATCTGCAATTTCCCTAATCTGAAGTGCATGGAGCACTAACTTTGCATGGAGCCAGTCAGTTACTTGCTGTCCAGGGAGCCTGCTTTCATCCTTCAGAAACTGTTTGTGGAAGACCTTGATTGTGAAATGCTGCTGCTAAGCTCACCATGACTCTGTTCTGCCTAGAGTCAAAAGTAGCCCTTGGTAGATACTGCAATGTGCAAGGCCTATAAAACCAGGTATCAATTAATATGGTCAGGTGCGTAAGGCTCAGTACCCATGTGCTCCTGTTTAAAAGCCATGCGGTTGTTAGTGAACTGAATCCAATAAAACCTGCTGAGAAGCAGTGTATGGCACACTTAAGGGGTGTGATAATGAGAACGTGGAGTTTCTGGAGCTGTGGGCAGGCTTCAAGAGCCTCAGTTTCTGGGTCTAAGATGAGATAAATTGTAGCCTAGCTCCCTCTTCCACTGTAACTTTTCTAATGCTGCAGAAAGTACGTACTATAAACTAGAAGCTGTGCCTGTTGTGCTGGGTGATGTCTGAGGAGTGTGAGAGTAAGCTCTTGCAAATCCTCCTGTATTTAAAGAGTAATGCAAGGTGGGGGCTGTTTTTCCCTGAACCTAAAGGCTTGTAGCATGTTAGTAGCAAAACTGAGAATTTTCTTCCTTTAAAAATTAAGTTTGTGATATGGATCGGAGAAGAAAGTTCATCTGAATAGACAGCATGTGCCAGTGACAGACCCTGTACACAATTAATCTCCCTGCACAAGCACAAAATAAAACCTATGTTCTCTTGGCTACCTCTTAACCTTATGGTAGAATGGCTCAGATACCTAAACATGTCTGTATGAAGGTGCTAATGAGGGAGATGAAAATATATGTATTGAAAATAATCCTTACTGATGTCTAACTTGGTTAATGAAGCTGGTGTTGAAAGATTTCAGTCTTACTGTTAAGCAAATAAAAAAACGTCAGCTTTAAGTTACTTGTGGGCTGTGTTAGACTGGCCCGTGTCTTGATGCAAGGAAAACTTCCAGTCTGAAAGCACGAGCGTGAGGGGGGAAAAAAGAAAAAATTTTCCTTGCCAACATGTTGGTAGAGGGAATGATTTTCCTTGCCAGCATCCTGCAGCAAGGAATTTTTTCTATCTGTGCTAACTCTTGCAAAAAACCTATTTCAGCATGTAAAATGTGCATGCTGAACAGTGACAGTAAAGACCTTTTTTATTGCTGCTGCTGCTCTCCTCAGGCAGAATCAAGTGCAGGAGCTGGCAAGGTATTCTCAGATGAATCAGTCCATGAGCTGTGGCTTAGATACTGAAGAGCAGCTGTAAAACTTAGCCTATATGGAAGCGGTGCTTGTGAGATCTGTGTTGGTCCAGGGTTGACTTCCAAGCTTCACATGGGCTCGAGCAGATGGAAGGGAGTGGGGGCCCAGGAGCCCACAGAGAGCTTGGAGAGGGGAGGACTGTGGCAGCTGGGAGGGAGGTAAGATGAGACAACTCTCTATAAAGTTTTGGGTGCAGAAGGTACGTGCTGCTGTTGAATTGTATGTTGTGCTGCTTGCTGCTTTTGAATCTTTCTGCTGTGGGTATGAATCAGCAATCCCAGTTTTCTGTCAATTTAAGCATGACGATGACAGTGATTGTCCCAACAAATAAATGCCTGGGTGATGAAAACTGAGGAGTGAAAAATAAAACCCTTACAAGCAGTCTTGTTACCTGTTTTGTTTTTTTCTTGGTTTTTGTGTTTTTTTTTTGTTGTCCCCCCCCTGCTGCTCTGGCAGAAAGCAGGTCTGTAGAGCAGGGACAGTAACACATGTCAGAGTTGGTAGCTTAGTGCATCAAGCCTGTGTGAGCTTAGCAGTGCCAGTTGGACTGGGTCTGCTGTGAGACTCTCAGTGACACTTGTCTTTTGACAGAAATGGAGAAAATAACTGTCAAATAGGAACAGAAATACGAAAGCTCACTTTTGTGTTGAAAGCTTTTGGAGAGCTGCAGCTTTGACATGCCTCCTTCCTAGTTTTCCCCAGTTTTTGGGCTGTGGTGGTGTTTCCTACATGGGAATCTGCAGTGAGGAAGCAAGGAAACATATTTCTTGCTGAGCACACAGATACTCGCAGGCACTTGTTAAGGAAAATTTGTAGTTAAGTGGAAAGCTGTTGGCTTGGGAGAATAATTTTACCAGCTATGGCTTTTGACCATCAAAGAAAGTTCTGAGTCCATGGAAGGATATGGGATTTATTAGAGACCTTATTAGAAAGGTGGAAGATGTTTTCATATGTGACTTCTCCATGTTAACATGGAGATTACATGGGTTGATCAACAATATGACATGACCTTAACAGACTATGTGTATATATGGCTTTTCAGATGTTTGCTTCCTTTTGAAGTAACTTCTCAGATTCAACTCCTCTACAAAAAATTTCTTCATGGATGGTAAACATTAGCCACTTTACATTTGGAAGGGTGTAGATGACTATTTGAAAGTTAATGTAGATCATTCTCTCAAACGTGCCAGGGTTTGTTTAGCCTCTCAGCGTCAGTGTATTTTTATATGTACCCTCTACTTGAAGTACTATGTAAGCAGAAAAACAAGCTTTGTGTCTCTTCATACAGGAACAAAACTGGCTAGGACATCCTGAACTCAATGTGACGTACCATGGCTTCATGCTTTGGCCTGTCTGGACTGGACTGCTTTCCATTCTTTCTCCTTTGATACCTAATTTTAAGACTTCTCTCATGGCTGGCCTTGATGTAATGAATGCAGCCATTCTCACAATTCCTGTCAACTCTCCACGGGTTTCTCTCCCTTTCCTATATTTTAGGAAAGAGCTGATGAATGAACTATCATAGAAAAGAGATTCCCTGTTAAGTATTTCTTTTGAGTGAAGCTAAATCAGATTGTCTCCAAATAGCTCTGAATTTTAGAGATAAATCTTTTAAAGAACCTGAAATGCATGGCTTGCCTCTCTTCCCCTCAGTGAATGAACAAAGTGCTAGATTTATGTGCAGTCTAAGTTTGCCTGTAGCTTTTGATTTGAACTGCTCAGCTGATGCCTGTTGCTGATATCCTGTTTTCCTTTAGTCTACATCATACCAATGCTCATATCTGTATTTCACTGTGAAGCTCCTGGGTAAGGACACAGAGTAAACGTTTCCATAGAGGAACAGACCACCAATTACTGGCTGAGAAGTCACCCATATAGATTATATGCGTAGACATTGATTCAGAGTTCTGCGTGCAATTCTGGCTCTAACACGTGCTCCATGTATGTGTGCTTAGTAATTATTTTTGTAATGTTTATTTTGGCCTAGTTTTATCAACACTGTTTAGAATAAGCTGGTAGGTGAAGTTTTGGAGGTCTTAGAATTGCAGCTCCAAGAGATTTCATTTCTACACCAATTAAGATCTGGTAATATCTTTAGCTAGTAAAAAGGAACCTCGTAAGGAGAGGAGTGCATCAGTTTAATGTTCATGTGGTAATTACCTATTTTGGGGTGACATTTAATAGACTGAAGTTCACTGCTGTTCATTTTATCCTTTTGTGTGGGGATTGCTGGAAAAGAACATGTACTTAACATTTTGGGATGTGACAAAGGAGGAGAAAATTATACCCTTTGGCTATGTTCTTTTGATCTTGTATTTTTACCAAGGTGAAAATGTGTATGTTGGATGCTAGCTACAAAGTATGTCTAGACTATTTTTGTTTTGGATTTGCAGAGAAATTGGTCATTCAGATTGCAGAAGCATTTCTCTTGTGGAGGAGAAATTTTGGTACTTACCAGTCCTTTCTTTGAACATTTGTAGTTATTAACATAATGCAGTTACTTTGCAGCAGCCAGTAACTCAGCTGAGTTTGGTGATACTGGAAGTAGAGCAGAGATATTGAATCTAAGTTAAAACTCATTGTACCTGGATTTCAGTTTGATCTGTAGACAAATTAAAGGATTTGTGACCTTGTTTTATTTTACTATTTCATATGAAAGCAATATCAAAACATCTGTGATTTTTAAATGGGAATAATTATGTGTCCAAAGAATTATAATGGGGGTACAAACCTCAGTTTGAACTGGTGAAAACTAAGACCAGTGGGATTTACCTGCGGTTTTTTCACCCCTCTTTATTTTAGCATTTGAGAATGGCCAGGGAGTGGGTGTTAATAACAACAAAACCTAAGGTTTCTGACACCTTGGGAGGATATGGTATGAGACAGACTAAAAGTGTGTCTCAAGGCTTTGTGGGGAGCTAGGAGTAAGGAGGGGAATTACATGCAGCCTTACTCCCATACTGTGAGTCTGTCTATTGTAAAATGAAGGTGTAGATATACATGAGAAAAGTGAATGCATTGTTTCTTCAAGTTACACTAACATATGTAAAACTTGAGATGACTTTTCTCTGAATTTTTTTCTACCTCTGAAAATCTTCCCATGAGGCAGGTAGGTCTCCATTTTCAAGAAGCAATAAATTTATGCCTGAGGAAATAGCAAAAGGTGAGGGGAAAATGGGCAAAGAAAGAACTTGGATGCTGATAACCATGCCTTTCAGGCTCCATTGTTACCAGTGATTCCCTTTTCCAGACACCCTGCAGAATAGCAGAAGCTCTTCAGGGAGGCTTTCTTGTTTGCTGAGAGAAACAAAGGACCGTTTCCTTCAGGAAGGGCCCTTTCTCGGATGGTCCTGTAAGAAGTGAAGCTTTTCTGTTATTCCGCCAGTATATTGCCAGTAAAGATGCCCAAATAATTTTAAAAAGTCTCTTAGAAGTTAGACTCTTAAAATGTGTTATAGGTCAGGATTTGCATGGAGGAAAAGAGGGAAGAATAAGATTATTGGGTCAAATTATTATCTGATCTGAACTGATGGGGGGTGTGTGTCTCCTGAAATCACTAGTTCTGCTGCTAGTTATGGGTCTGGCCCATTGTCACTGCTTATGCTTGAGTCTCTAGTATATAACAAGGACCACCCACTTGCTGATGAAAATGAATTGTATTAGTACACTTGGAAGAACTACACCTGGTAATTATAGCTTTGTTTTTTTTAAACCAACGTTGTATACTCTTCTACAGAATGTATTTTCTGAACTAATCATAACAGCAATGCCTGCTGCTGAAATGAAGCAACAGAATCTGTCTAGCGTACATCTACTGGCCAGAGAAGTTCCTTTAGTTTATACCAGCTTGGGGATTTGTCTCAAAGTTTTCATTGTTCTGATAGAGAGATTTTATGTGAGAAGAGGCCAATAAAAGTGGCTGCAGAGGCTTACTAGTGAAGAGCTATATTAAGTGGACTGATTTACTTTTGAAAACCATCAAATCTACAGGAAATCCAACCAAATTAACTAAACTATGGCAAATTTGGATCATATTCAGTGATTTCATCTAGCTGAGAATTTTTTACATTTAAAGATTTTCCAATTTGTCTAAAACTGGAGCTTTCAGTTTAAAAAATAACAAAAATAACAAGCTTTACAGAGTTACATCCAAATTAAGTAGAAGAGTTCACTTTGAAATTGAACCATAAGTAATTTTTTAACTTGTTCTTCCTCTAATATTATGGGATAGTTTCTTTTGAGTCAGTTTGAGCTTTTGTCCTGATTTTTTTTAATTATGAAAATGAGAATTAGTTGCTCACTACATTTAACACCTGTCACAGTAGCATTCAGGAAGAACTTTTTCAGACTTAGAAGACACCCCTATTAACTGAAGAGCAGTACTGTAATGCAAAGTACCCAATACCCATTTCAACTGGAAGGGACATTGTTTGTTGAACAGAAGTGTGCCCCATTCTCATTTCTAAACAAACTACGGTACCAGAAGGGGAAGATCAGATTCTTTCCCCCTCCCTCAGATGAGGAATTTTGTTATTAAAATGTTTCTTCAGAGTGTATTACAGTGTCAGAAATCAACGGTCATAAAGGTAGAAGGACAGGTTTGTTTATTTCTACCCTGCTGCTTTAATTAAAGGGTCAGAAGAAAATGAAGTGTCCCAGTTCCCTTTTGTTCTCAGTAAACTGCTACAATTTAGTCTAGAAGGGGTGGAGAGAAAGGAGGATAAAATAGCCATGTCCTTCTGCTGATCTTTTAAAGTCTTTGATTGCTATCTGCTTGATTTTTATCTGCTTTGCAAGAGGAAGGAGCAGTGCACAGCTAAATCAAATAAATGCATTAAAATAACCACCTGATTTAGAGTGAAGGACAGGAAGGTGTGCTGCTGCTGATGCAAGTTGTGGAAAGAACCAAGTAGCAGTCTTAGCTCATGATTGCCTGCCTGCTGTTACTTCAATGCTTAAGTTGTTTTTAACATTATTCGAATGTATGTATGCTTTTAAATGTCTTTGTTCTTGTTTTTCTATTTAAAAAATGTATTGAAGAAATATAAACTCAGCAGGTGTTTTAGTCAGTGAGTATAACTGCAACTGCCCTCTGGGCTCTGCAGCAAAGTGGTTGAATCTCAGGAGCCAAAGGGAGTGTTTATGGACAAGAAGGTGGTATGTATGTACTTTGTTCCAATGCATCTGGCCTAGGATGTCATGGTCTTAGGGTGTCTTTACTGGCTGATGTGCTACAGGAACCTTAGGGCTGTTCTAATGTGCTACAGCATCATGACTACCCTCCTTCCATTGCACTTAGTTCTCAGTAATTTGTGGCTTACGATGAAGGCTGTGCCAATGTATTTCTGTATATATATGCACATATTTGTGTACACATAAGCAAGACTAACTATATGTGGTAGGTAATTGATTTACCTCACTCCTCCTGTTAATTTGCAGAACTCATTGCCATAAGCACTGAGGCTAAGGGCTTAGAGATTCCTGAAACAATTATACTGTTATGGTTAAATCTCAATTGTGCCTGGGTTGAGGTTAGGGAAAAAGCAAGACTTTGCTCCCTTAGTTAATGGTGATGGTCTACTTGCTGGCTGCCAGGTTTGGGTATTTTGTTACCCTGTTTTGTACTTGCTGTAGACACCTGGGTGAATTGCCTGAAATGAAGGGTAGAGTGGGAGTTAATACTTGAAGATTTGTTTCCTAATTGCATCTTCAGAGCATCAGGTGAAAGCATGTTATTTGTTGACTGCAGAAGTGGTAACATGGGCTATGTTTTCACTGGATTAAGCTCTCTTGCTCCTGCAGGGAAGCACTGGTGTTTCCAGCTTTTCAGCTTTCATCTTGAATCTTAATATTTGATATTAATCTTAAAGCCCTGTTGCCTTATTTCAGGCTACTACCTGAGATTCTTGGTTTAGCTTTTTGGTAATAAGTTTGAAAAAGTGGTTCAACCACTCAAAAAACATCTCTGAACTCATGTGAACAATGATGGCATTTCTAACTGCTCCCTGATTGTTGGAAACATGACTCATAGGGTCTGTTTGTTTGAAGGTGGATGACATTATACTTATTGTACCAGCTGCAGAAGATGTGGCTTGCAGCCTTTGGTTAATTTGTGAAGATTGCCTTATTTTTTGTAAAGATTTAAAATAATTAGCTATTTCATGTGCTCTGTGTCTGCTTCTATCAAAGTTGCTTTTGAATAGTGTGAGCACAAAATTATACCTTTAAATTAAGCTCTTTACATTTGTTACCACTGTCAAATCTCCAAAGCCAGTATTTTGAAAAAAAAAAAAAAAAAGAAGGAAAAAAGTGTATAAAATCTGAGCTAAAGCTTCATGGACTGAAGGCCTGAAAACAGACTCATGTAATGAAGACCATTACAGTAGAAAATGATGATCAATGATGTTTTATAATGCACAACAAATATTTAGAGCCAGGCTGGTGGCTAGCAACAGCCTCCTTAAGAAATTTGAAGAATTTATCTTTTATTCTGCTCTAGAGGAACCACTTTAGATGAAATTGCTCAGAGGCAGTGACTAGCACTGTGGAAGCAAATGGAGTGCAATCAGTGCATGGCTAGGTAACTGAGGTAGGCATTGTATCATCTTGCCCATTGTTTTAATTTGTGTGGAACTTATAAAATTTGCTGGGAGCCCCAAATAGCAGTGCTGACAAACATGAGCTTCACATGTGGTGTGGGGGAATGTATAAGTGGCATATTACAGAAGGGTAAATGGAAGTTCTCTTTTAAGCAGTTTTTCTAAACCTCGTTAAATGTTGATGTTCCACCCTTTTAATTAAAACAAGCTGGCATTTATGGCTGTGTGTAATCAAGAAATGGAAGATTTTATAGCACCTTTTTATCCCCTGACATGTGGTGAGGGAAAATATCAGTCTGTCTTTATCCACATGCAACATTTGTCAGAGGGCAAAGTTTGTCCAGTTTTCCCATACATACAGCTTTTCATTGCTTGTGTAGTTGCTGTGGATGTCCACATTGCCTGTCTGTATCTTCTTCTGAAGTGAACCTAATCATACACTGTTAGGTGATGAGTACTAAGCTACTGGCTTGTGTATAATAAAACAACTGTGCAAGCATGTAATGGCATGTTCAGCTGAGTGGTCTTGCTTGTTTTGTTGTGCTTCTGCTGTTGCCAGTAGTTTCAGGATGTTATTACAATATACGTTAGCCAGTACATGAATCATGCCTGTTCCCAGGCCCTCATCTCTACTGCCAGCCTTTCTGTTGGGTTGGGATGACAAGTTGTGGTGCTTTACATGATTAGTTACTCTAAATATTTCTCATCACTATTTAACTTCTATTCTAAAATCCTTTTCTCTATTCGTTACTGCGCCTTAGCTGTACACCTTAATCCTTGCCTGTTCTCCTCTGTTTTATGTGCACTTTTATTATCTTTGCAAATGATCAACTGTAGCTCCCCTAAAATGCTAGAGACTCAGTGCTACTTGTACTCAAGGATTTGCAAGTTGAAAAATGGAGTTGTGCTTCTTGATCTTTGGGCCAGTAGAGGCTTTAGATGTCACAGAGGTGGCATGTTCAGTCCCTAGTGATAAAGTTGGCCCACTACTGATTGTGGGTAGCCAGTGCTGGTTATGAATGAACTGTTAACAGGTCTGCTTTTTGACTAAAACAAGGGTGGAATGTAAATGGGAGGAAAAAGGAGACAAGTTGAAAGCATAACAGGTAAAATGTGATCTTGGTAACTCATAGAGTAGATTTTAACCTATACCTTTAGCTGCGCAATCCAGGAGACTTGTTCCTTATGGGTTAAGGATAAAGCTGATGATGCTGGGCTTCAAAGCAGAAGGTTTAATTTTAATTTTGCAGAATTTCATGCTGATGACTTAGTAAAAGTGCATTGCTACTTATTTCTCACATAAGTGAAAGAATGTCTATAAATCTAACTCAACTAGGGGTTTATTTTAATCTTTTTTAGGAATATGTCAAAAAGGTAGATACTCTAGACCTCCAGTATCACCCCATTTTTATCTTTGCCAGATTGACTGAAGAGCTATTTGATTTCCTTTTTGGGCTGGCACTGGCATCCTGTAGGGATGCATCCCCTAAATTTACAGTAATTATTTTCAGAGGTGCAAATGAGGAAGTTCAACTACTTGTATAATGTTTCCTCTCTGAACCCCTAATGGGAAGTGAGGAAAAACTAATTCTGGCCTAATGGCTCCTCTTTGTATTCCTTGGTGAGCTCCAAAATGGAGCTGCTATTTAAATATACAATCTGGCATGTTTTCTAAGGAAGTATCCTCAACAGGCAAAGCACTGGGTAAAGGTGAAATTATGATTTATTTTTTTTTTACTCTTGATGTAAGATCAGAGTTTAAAATATTTTATAGCACCCTGGGCAATCAACTTAGGCAACATTTTCTTTGGTATTTGTCAGAAAACAACCCTTTAAGCAATGCACTGGAATACAAACTTGCCAATCAGGTGTATTGACTGGCATTTCTGATGTATACTGGAAAGAGAATTTCCCTTTAAGGGGAAATTGCAGTACTGATCTCACCTAGTTGCTATTCCTTCCCCATATTAAGGCTAACATGGAATTCTAGGTGCACTATAAGGTTAGTTGTAACTGTTCACATAGCTGGAATAATAGGCTATTAAACCAACTGACTAAACTTTTGTTTGCTGAAGCATCTTGCTTCTTGATTTACATACATCATAATTGCTTCAAGCTCTCTGAAATCTACTTCATTTTCTTGTAGAGAAAGTTTGAAATCCCTTTTTTTAACTACTTCACTGTTCTCATTTAGGGTCCACTTGAGTTGACTATGTAGGGGGAGATTGATATTGCAAAAGCAGTTTGGGATGCTCACTTTTCCTTTGCAAATATGAATTTAATTTCTCTCTCTGTAAGACTAGTCCTTGGGAATGGCTTTTTCTTTGAGGGGCTACTGTTTGGTCCTATGCAAAATGTCAGCAAGGGCTGAAGAGCAGTTTAAATCCTTAGATAAAGGTCCTAATGAGTTTAGTGAATTGGGGCTCTTATCCTTAGAAGGCAAATAGTGAGCATAAACTTTATCAAGAACTTTCAGCCTCTGTCTTCTGGACACATCACTAACTATAGACAAGTTATAACTGGACTCTCCATATGGCAGGAACTCCGCCCAGTGTATCTCTTGGGGGAGCAACCATGTCCAAACACAAATCTGTTCAGAGCATGCTTGGGTTCAAGGCTTCCAGGAGGCCAGAAAGCTTTGTGGTGAGATGGTCTTTAAATATGGGTCTCTACACATTAGTCTTACTATGAATTCAGGTAAGATGAACTCAAATAGGCTTAACGTATTGTTTTCCCCTCTGCACAACAGCTGTGTTCAGGAACAGTATTACAAGGAGGAGATTGCCAGTCACTGCTAGGGCTGGAAGTCTTGTAAAGGAACTGCATTTCTGTGAAGCAATATTCCCTTCTCAGATAATGGGAATGAACAGTTACCATCTTATACAGCTTAGCTACAAATGATTTGGTTGCTTGTAGAGGTATCAACTGAAGGAATCCAAGAGTTGTGACTGCTGTTTACACAGGGTTGTAAGTGAATACACCACGTGAACGGTTTTGACTAGCTTTAGGTATAAGTGATTCTTCTTGCTGGGTCTTGAAGGCCTTCTACTGAGATCTGTAAACTCCCACACTGGGAAAATCATCTGTTTTGTCAAGGCTTTTTAAATTAGAGGTTTCTGATTTCAATGCACATGCTTCTATGTGGCCTTGAAATGACAAAATGGTATTTTGCTTTCTTTGGTCTTGAATTCTTGCCTGTTTATTCTTGCACAAAACCAAGAGAATGTAGTATTAAAATATAGTCAGTTCCTCAGCTGACATAAATCAGTGCAGTTCCACTGGCTGCCCTAATTTGAATCCAAATATGATCAAACAATTTCAAATCGGGTTGCAAAATGAATTAACTCTCTATAAAAAAAAATCCTTAGGTGCCTAAACCCCAAGTCTAATTTTCCAGTAGAAGGGCATCAGCTGCTACCTTGTGCATTCACAACCTCATATTAGCTGCTTATGGCTCAGTAACTGATACTGGCTGTGAAGCAGACACTTGGCTGCTCCTTTGGCCAGCAGAGAAGAAATGTTGGCTGCTGGGTCTCTTGAAAGAGCAGACCTACAAAATGAGGAAATAATAAAACATGATGATTAGGTTAGGGTCACAAAATATTGTAAAAAGGAGCATATTGGCCTTTCTGCTAGTTTTAAAGCTCTTTATGTTGGCTAGCCAGCTTCCTGGATGTCTGTGTTGCCTTAACTCTTTGGCTGTCTAAAGGTGATGTATAAGGGGGGGGGGAAATAAACTGTTGCTGACCTCTTGTATATACTAAGTCTTGAAACAACTGTTTTCTTGAAAATGTTTCCTTTCAGACCTTTATCTTATTTTAGCAATGAAGTCTCCTCTGTCCAGCTCTCACCCCCAGAAGTCTTCGTAGCACATAGGATAGTAGAGGAGAATTGCAGGGACCAGTACTTTTATTAACATGTTTAAACTGGGATTTTTAACCAATCTATTTTTGTACAGCTTCTGGTTCATCTGAGAATTACAGGTGCCTCAGAAAAGCAAATATCTAATGATAGTGTGCCTTGTTAGAAGCTGCCATGCCAGGAAATGTGAGCAATTGCCAGGAGCGATTCACAGCCATGACTTGGTGTTTACATGGGAGCTTTTTGCTTCACAGGGATAAGCCGGCTTGGCTTTTTTAAAGCCCTCAGTAGTCAGAAGATATGGGCTTCAGGAGAAGTTCTGTTACCAACAACTTTGAATATGAAATCATGTGTAAGTACTGTAAGGGGTGCTGAGGGTGAGGGGCAAGCAAGAGTAAGTGTAAAACTGCAAGTCTGGCCCATTGCACTGTATCTGTTGTGTGTATGGGTTTCAAAGGAAGGTTGAATCTGAGTGCGCAGGGCTTTAATACTGAGTCTTCTATGAATTACCTTGTACTATGTGAAGGATTTGATTTCAAGCAAAGCTTGGAAGTGTTTTGTACTGCTATCCTCTCTGTCCCAAAGCTCATTATCATGGATTCCACATTCACTATTGTAGATATTTCCTGGGCTTTTACAAGCTGGTCTTTTGCCATTTTTTAGGGGAAAAAAAGTCATTACTTTTCTTCCCCTTTTGCTGCTGGATGCAGCCACCAGGTTAATTATGGGATGGTACAGACACTTGTGATGCATCCAGAAATACTTGGTACATCTGGCCAGGAAGACAAAGCTGCTTTTGAGCTTGGTGCTCAACACCAGTCAGTACCTATTCAGGTGAGGTAGGGAGAGAGGGGTAAAAATCTTTCTGTGGATGTAGATTGAAGGAACATGCTGTGTGAAACCTTATTAGCCTGTTATTGGGGCACAATAGCTTTACAAGCCATGAGATAGTCTTTTGCTGATTCCCACCTAGGAATGTCCACCTGTATGCAATTCCACCAGGTCTGTGGCCTAGCAGATGGTCCTAACTAATGAAAAGAGTCCTTTTAATTAGTCCATCTAAAGACATTTATTCACACTGGTGGGTGCTCCCCATAAAGTTTCAGTGGCTAGGATCTGTGTTGCTGGCTTCCAGCAGTCACCATCTGTTTGGTGGCAGAAACTGGCTGTGGTATCACTGCATGTATTTCCCACTCCAGTGGGCTGGAAACAGGTTTAAAGCATGGGGAAAGAGAGGGGGAAGGTCTCCTGGTTACTGCCTACAGCAGTTTGAAAGATGTGGTATCCCTGCTTCCAGACCTAGGATTACAACAGCTTATCCTGCTATCTCTAGCAGCAGTTTTGGAAAGTAGCTTTAGAAATCATGCTCGTTTCCTCTGGCAGCAGTTTTTTAATATTTGAGAATACCTTCAGTGTATTTGCTAAGGCTCTTTCTTAGGCCGTTGGTCTATTTCTTAATTGAATATTGAAAATCCCTCTATTTTTAATGACTGTTAGAAAATAATCTAAAATAATTAGAATTAGAAATGTCATGTCAGTAATGCTTATTCTGGGAGTACAGGAGTTTGCATGCTAAAGAAACCTCACTGGCTGCATATTAAAGGGAACCACTTAATGGCAACATTCAATTAAAAATTAGGAGGGATGATAGGGAGTTGGAGCAGTACAATAGAAAATTTGCAAGGCTTTATCGCCCATGACTGCTTTTATTTATGTCCTCTGCATACTGACAAACTAGTTCAGTTAAGGGGATAATTAAACCGGGGGAAATTACAAAACTTCCTGGAGAAGAAACACAGGCTAGCAATGAGACAGGGATTGTGGGAATTCAGCATTCTTCAAGATAATTCTGACTATAAGTGTTGTTTACATATGCAATCTACTTATAGCCCTTCCCTGTATTCCTCCCAGATCCTCCCTGCTCCCAAACCCTACCCAAACTCTTAACTTTATTTTTTTTTTTCAAGCTTTAATTTTCAGGTCTGTTTTTAATGAGAGCTTTTTGCAGTAAAAGGACAGTGTAGACTATTAGATTTTTTAGTTTTTATTAAAGACTTCTTGATAAGGTTTGATCTGACAAGAAGTCTGAACTGTTGAGAGACTTTGCAAATCATTGTGCCTGTCACCTTCCTCCTCCTCTAAGTAAATAAAGGTGTATACCACTTATTTTCTGGTTTCTGTGTCTTTGTTTTCATGTCCTTAAGCCTTTGCTGAAATGCTTTTTCTATGTAAAAACTAAGGCACTGATGCCAATAACATTTCTCTAGGAGGTATTAAATTAAAAATCACCCCCTAAATCATGGAACATACTAAAATTACTACAAGATTTGGCAACATTGTCATAATAGTTAAAGGCAAAGATCTGGTAGAAGTGATGCTCATTTTGGATTAGTACACTTATTTTGACCCGCCCGCCCCATGTTAATGTGATCAAATTTTCATTGTTAAATTACCTGCCATTCCTAAATGGCCTGAAGGGCAGGCTTTGAGGTCATATTCGCTCCAGCTCTCAATATTACTTGTGGAACTCCTTCAAACTACATTTACCTGTTGTGTGGATAGTTGCCATTTTGTTGACACTGGGAGACTGACTTTCCGCAGATAAATGTGCCTGACCTTTCCTTGGAAGGGCCGGGAGTTTTCTTTCCCAAAGGCAAACTGATTTAAGAGACAGCCTCATGCCAGAATGTGTGCAAACCAAACCACTTTACAAATGATGGCTTCCACTCCCAAAGTCCTATAGCTTGGTTAACTGTAAAGATGATGGTGCTGAAACCCTCATTGACACTGCCTGAGTTGTAATTTTTTGTTGCCATACTACCTAGTCATGGGGCAGGATCCTGCTGTTTTAGATGCTATACAGACACAGAACAGGGTGTCCTTGCCCCAACAAGTCTATGTTATGTACAAGATGGCAACAGACCGTGGTGAACAAAGTGATGATGCAGCTCTAGGCAGACCCAGCTGTAGCTGCAGGCTGTTGTCAAGCACCATGCATAGACATGGTCACAAAAATTAAAGGAACTGTATGTTAGCCATGAAGAGCTTCATAAGGGAAAACAGATGAGTATTTTGAGAGCTTAGTAATGAGTGTTAGATTGGCTCATGGGCTGATTGCAGGTAGAAGTCAGATGAGAAATGACATTCAAGAGCTTTAAAATAATAAAGGTTAGATAAATTAATGGAAAGTATCTAATAAGAACTGTCAAACCAGAAAAGAAACCTCTGGTTCAGGAAACAGTGAAGTAAAATTGGAGAATTTTACTATAGATTTACTCTGTTCTAATGCTTTCCCCATGACGTTCTATTGCTAGTTATCACCTGAGATTAGATTTACTTGGCTTGGTATATTTTGATCTGTTTCAGAATAATCCTGATTTTATGTGTGTGTGTGTGTGTGTGTGTGTGTGTATATATATATATATATATATATATATATATAAAAAATCTGCCATTTAAGATACTACATTGATCCAAGAGCTGGTGTCTCATATGTGCCGGTCTCCATTTGCTTATGCCCAGAATACTGGGACAGACATTTGAAGGTGACTAAAAGCAAGATTCATTGGAAGGTATCTGTTCTGGGCTAACTCTTTGCAGCAACTTCTGGCAATCATGCAAAGTCCACCAAAGCCAGTCCTGTGGTTCCCACACAGTGAGGATATTATGGGATGTGATTAGGAAGGAGAACACAGGTGTAATTTGGACACAATCAAAGATGCCTTGTGAGGACCAGATTCAAGGTAGAGGTGTTAGGCCTGACAGCTCTCTTCAGGCAAACTTTAGCTGGGAAGAATTACTGGAGACCTCTGAGTGGAGAGGAGCTGCAGGGGAGAAGTCAAGGTTAAAGCAGATAAATGTCTTTTAGCACAGTTTTCTGTTGAAACCGTAACTGTTCATGAGGCCATATTCATCTGAATGAAGTATTTAATCTGGAAGGTTTTTCCCAGCTCAAGATTAAATTTTGGGAGAAAGGAAGTGAAGTGGTGCTGGGTTCCTATTATAGCTATTAGCACAATATGAAAAACATTAATCTGGGTGATGTTTTAAAAAATTCTCCTGTTAATTAGGTAGACCAAGATTTTCCCATATGAGTACCTTTGTGAGACTTATTGTCTAGTCTGAGATAGACATCTCTGTCTCTGGTTTTAATAAAAATATCAAACAATCTCAGTTTTATCTCATTGTGAAACACCAAAAAAAAAAAAGGCAATTAAAGCTCAGGATCTTTCATGGCATGGGAAAACTGATTTGCATCCAGTTCTACTTCAGGCAGATTAGACAGCACAATTAATGTTTTGATCCTTAAAAAAGGAAAAGTGCTGGTAGCTGGATAGTAAACTGAAGTGAGGGGTGGATTTTGTAAAGACCAAGAGCTTAAAAGACTTGTAACTTAGGGGAAAGAAACTGTCATTGGGAGATACATTCATAAGAAGAAGAAAACTTAGGTGAAAATGGGCATGGGAGAGATGGGAGTTTACTGAGGAAGCCAAGAAAGATCTGTGTGATGAGAGAAGGAATGGAAAGTGAGCTACAGGTGAGGATTGATTTCAAGAAGAACCTATGAGAAGGGAGGTGTGATGGCAGGAGAGTCTTGTTCTAGGTACTAAAGACATACAGCAGAAGACAATAACTCTGGTTTGAAGACCTGACAGTCCAAAGGCTTGATCCAAAAGTCATGATAGTGGGAATTTTCAGACAGGCTTTGGCTCAAGCCTTTAAGCTTCTGGGGTTTCATTTAAAATAGAAATTTTTTTTTTGTGAAAGGAAGTGAAGTTAAAAGATCTGTCATCAATTGCTTTTCATGGTATTGACATGGTTAATATTCTTGCCGTTGCTGCAACATTGTTGTTGCACTTATTGGACAATATGTCCTTGCTGGGGTGTCTAGCTTATATGAGCATCCTTGGCTTTTCTAAATAACCTGTGTTGCTTCAAATGCATAGATTGAGTTCAAGTGAAATTGGCACTTTCTTTCCTGAGCAGATTTATGCTCAAGATTAAGTGAAAATGAGGTATGCTTTGGACTGGTCTCTTGAGCTTGAAGCTCCCTTTGCAAAATTCCCTGCTGATAAGAGTTTGTTTCTAAACCACTTAAAAAGCAAATCCTGTGTTGTTAAAGCAGAGTATCATTTTAAAGCTGAGAGCAACTGACAACCCAGGAGGATTCTGTTTATCCAAAGGACAGGTGTAGCAACAACCCTGAGCTTCACTCACACTCCCTCTGATATGTTGGAATAAGTCAGTAGGCTTTTCTCCTAGAGTAAATTGCTTTCTTTACCTCTGGCTATGGAGCTGGTTTCTACATAAAGTATGCCTGGAAAACCTGACTGAGTTAATGCTCATGTTGAATATGCTCAGATTTTCTCTGTTGCTATCACTAGTTGAGCTCTGAAGATTATAGTGGCTTGGGGAGGTTTTAGTTGAAAATGCCTACAATTGAGGAAGACCTGAAGATAAGAGGAGCGTGCAGTCTTCTCAACAGATCTTTAGCAGAGGTGCAGCAGCACATATTTGTTCAGGTTCATGGAATATCAGGCAAGGATTCAACTCTGTTCATTTAACTGCTTCAAATAGCAAAAGATGTAATCTCTGATGTTCTTATCATAAACATAAATGCCTTCAACTTGAGCAGCTATCTGAGCAATTATTCTTAGTAATGAAGGTTTCTGGATTTTCGTCTGAGATTCACTGAAGTCCTGTCATGCTCAAGTACCCAAGTCTCTGCTTTTCAAAAAGCTGGTTCTGGATCAGATAATAGAAACAGATCTTGATCAGAGAACAAATTCTGATGCTTGAAAGCTTATTTTGCTTTACAGCAGAGCAAAATTTATCTTTTCTTGTGTGAACTAAAGCTGGATTGTAGCTTCAGTTTCCAGGAAAAGCGCTGCTTTCACTCAGACTCTGAAAATGAGTGAAAACGTCATCATGGGCCTTGCCAAGTCTGCCATCAAAAACATCATTAAAATCGGTAACTTTCTATAGAGCAACATCTTTTGACAGACATTGTGTGGTCAAAACTTCTCTGAGCAGAGCCACTCGTTACTGTTCCAGCCTGTGTATTTAGTTTTTTACAGTTTTGGTGGTTTGATTTTTTCCAAATGATTAAGTTCCTCTGTGGAGGAGCATAAATCAGCAATATACAGAACAAAAAGAGGAGGGGGGAGAATGTGAAAATGGCTTGCTGAGAGCAATGGAAAAAAAATAATTGTAATTACAATCCAAATTGAAAACCAATGCGAGGATATAGTTTCCTCTTTCTTTTAGCTGTCTTCATCTGGGTTACCTTTCCCTTTTCTTTCATGTGTGTTGTCTGAGTTTTAGTTATAAAGCATGCACAAGAGAAGTTAATTTTAGCTTTTCTTGAGTTATGGTTGTGCCTTTCATTTTCCTGCAGATGTTCTGCACAGCAAGATGGGCTTGTTGGCTCTGTTGCATTCTGCCCACAGAATATTACTAACATGCAGCTGTGCAGAAACATCTGGATAGCTTGACTTGAAAGCATTTTGAATGTGTGCATGTGAATTTCTTTAGCTGTGTAGGCATTGTGTGTAGTGCGTTCCATGGGCCACTGCTGCTCTGGTGTGAGCAGTGGAGGACTTTGATGTCTTGTTTCTGCCCTACTTTTTTTTTCCTCTGCTGCATTTTGTGTGTTGTTTTGGTGTGTTTTTTTGTTTTTGTTTTTTTTTTTTTTTTTTTTTTTTAAATTTTAATACTCTTCCAGTAAGGCTGGAGCACACGTGAGCTTTTGTTTCTGGGATAGAGGAGTGGGGGCAGAAATAGGAATTGGCTTGTTCTCAGCTCAGGCATTCGGTGCCTGCTGACCAGCATGTATAAGCTCGCACAATTGATGGTGTACTGAAACGATACACTGGAAGTTAAATGCATCCAGCTTCTTATAGAAATGTCATGCACCTTCCTTGCTTTTTACAGTGCCACCTTCTTTAAATATCCCCTTCTACCCCTCAGGTCTTCCCCAGCTTCCCCCAATCTGACCTTTTCCCTTTCCCAGTCTTAGTATTACTTCAGACTTTCTAGGCTTTTGAAGCTTCTAGTTTTTTTGCCATTCCAATCAGTTCAGTACTGTGGCTCCTATGGTGCCTTTATAGAAATTGCAGTTGATCTGTATGCTTTAACTCTGTTAGGTGGAGTTGATTTGGATGCTGCATCCAGAATTTTGAGGGCCGATATAATGTTTTTGGCTGGTTGCTTGGAGTGCTTGGTGAAAACCATCCTTCATGAGTTTTTCTACTCATCATCTTGGCTTTGAGGGACTTCTTGGTTTAGGTTAGACACAGCTATGTTTCTTCAGGTTCTGGCAGAAGGTGTGCCAGCAACATCTTATTTTTATACTCTGGTGAAAAGTAAGTTGACTCTTTCTGATAAACTTGATTGGACATTTTCAAAACAGATGATGAATATTATCTTTTTCTGATTGGATTTGATCCAGCTGCTACTGAGCTTGAGGGAAAGTTTCCTGCTGATCAGGGAAAACTGTGCCTCTTGTGGTGGAGTGGGTTTTCTGGTGGTTGTTTTTTTATTTTTTTTTTTTCAGTTGCCCACTGAATTCTGGTTTAATGGTATACTATTGTATAACTACTCATTTCCAGGTTTTTTTGAGGTGGTTGGGGCTAATGGGAATCCTGAGGCTAGATTCCTGGCTATGTTTCAATGCAGTATAACATCTTTTGCTTTTTCTGTCTTCTCTTTTCTCGTCTGTTTCCAGGTCTTTAATAATCTCTGAATTACACGGTTTATAGTTGTGTTGGCTTTTGTGCTGGTAGGGAAATCTGGTGACTGAAAATTGGAAACCTTTAAAGGTTTCCAATTTAAGCACTTTCAGAGGTTTCTGGTTTTCATTGCTGTTGTATGGGTGCAAAACCAGAAGTGACTAAAGCCACCAGCTTCCTGTTTTAATTGCATCCTGAGCCCTAAAATGGCTAATAACTTAATTAGGTAGGCAGAGGAGGAGCTGTTTTTTGCAAGGTTTACTGGTACACCTATGCAGCAGAGCAGATGACAATATGCTTACTTTGCTGCAGTTTTATTTGGCCAGATGCGAGCCAGATGTGAACAAGTATAGCTGTCTTAGTAAGATGTTGTGGTAGTAAGCCTTTTCTCTCAACTAATGCCAGTTTATTTGGGCTAGACAGAGACTGGAGACTAAGGGAGCAGATGTGCAGGCTTACCTAGCTGCACTCAATGGCAGGAGCTTTCCTACTGATGGAAAGATGAAGTTAGCTTTGTCAAGGAATGATATATAAGATGCAGCAGGCCCTGACTAGATTTGGGGAGGGCTGTATGTAAAGGTCCATCCTGAGCTTCTCTGTGGCTTATTAACCATCATTTTCCCATTTTCCATACATGTGTTTTCAGCAGTAGTTGCTCTTTCTGCTGGGTTTCAAGATCTGGGGACTGTATCAAGGGCTGTAAGAGAGATTTATTGTTTATTATTACTCCCCTCTATGGATATATTCTCTGGCTCCATCTACCTCATGAGTCCCCCACTGTGCTGTCCACTGGACAAGAGCACTGATGAAGTTACGTGGACGGGACAACTTCCTATTTTGCTCCTCATGTTGCTTCCCTTTTATGTTTTTGTGTGCACTGAACAATGTTGAAGACTTTACAGTAAATGTCATCCTTATAATACATAGGAAGATACTATCGGTCCAGAATTTTGAATAGTTCAAATGTGAGAAATGTAGCCTCAAAAGCCAGTTTAGTCTTGCCTTGAATCATTAACCTAAGTAATTGGAAAGAAAATATTTAATTTCTAAAATTCAGACCTGTCCTTGGCAGTTTGAAGTTTGCTACCCACTAATCTCACCGTTAATTTACCATATAGGTACTCACAGATTTGCACTCATGAAGTGATTGTTCTAATGAGCCAGAAGCATGATAGAAAGGAAAAACCTTGTTCATTTCCTTATGACTTGCAGCTTAGCTTTATCTAAAAGAACTGTACTGAATTGGTGGCTACTTAGATTTTCATCTAATGAGGGAAAGCATAAGTAAGATAGATACTGATTTCCTGTGTTTACTAAAAGGACCAGGAAATTTAAAACTGAGTGGGTATCTTGCTATTTCTGTCAAGAAAATACTTCTCTTGCAATTACAATCCGTTTTACATACTAACAAAATAACGTGCTGTTGGTCTGACCTTTATGAAATACATTTTAAACTGCAGGAGAAATCTTAGAATAAATAAGCAGTTACTGACCTTGGTTTTTTTGAAGGTAATGTTGATGCTGCATCGCTAGCTTGGCTGACCCTCAGAATGGTGGCAACCACAGTTTGTTGTGGAATCTTGTTTAATCACTGTCTCTTATGTGTTCATTTTGAATACTCATGTCTTACTTTTCAAACTATTTTTTTTTTGTGGGCAACCTGGTGAATGCTAAGTTATGTAAGCTGGTAGTAGGGCAGGGGCCTTTCTTTTCTTCATTGTTTGCAATACAGTTGGTAAAGATGCTCTTTAGATTAGATTGAGGTCTCACCAGCATCTGGGTAAGATGCTAGGTTGGATTCTGGGCTTTGAGTTTGGGGTAAGCTCTGTCTTTTGTGAAGTGTTCTCAACTGCAGAATGAGTGTCTTGTAAGCTCTTGTCATGATGGCTGTAACTAGAGAAAACTTTGTGAATTCAGTAGTTCCTGAAGCTGCCTTAGGTAATAACAAAACTGAAGGTATAATTTTTTTCCCTTGGGTTTCCAGCTTGGACCTACAACCAAACCCAAAGGGCTGTGTTTTGGATCTGGAGATTTGAATCAACACTCAGTCCTCTTGTCTGATGTCCTGGAGGGGAGGGTTGATGTTAATGCGAAGTTGTATTTCGTGACTAATGCTTATTGTTCTTTGACAGTTGGTTATCAGTTACGGTGAAAGTTTACGTACATGGACAGGCCCTGGAGAGGCAGTCCTGTGTTAGCAAGGTTATTGTTTTGCAAATGTTTAGAGTGAGATGAGCTTTATCTGTTTAAAGCTATTTGATTGTTGGCAGCCCAATCTACATAAATAATTTCCCTGAGCTCCTGTTGCAGGACAAAACATTGTAATCCACTCTGGACTCCTGTGCCTTTTTAGGCAAAGACACTTTAAAAAGTCCTAGAACCGTGTATTTCTGTTTTAATAGTGGAGCAGGGTTTAAATCCTGCTTGACCTGTGAAAATCTGAAGACAGTCTTACATGTGTTAGTAACATCCAGATTGGATTAGTGTAATTCTTTGTTTGTAGTTCTGCCAGCATCATCATTCAGAAATTACCGCTTCAAAACACAGTAACAAGAATGATCTCTGGTGCTGCAGAAGCTAAACAATCCAGACCTCTCTCTTCAGACTCTCCCAGCTCTAACAAAATTGGCTGGAACAACTGTTTTCTGTCTTAAACTCTTTAATGATTAGGTTCTTAATTGTTTGACTGGGTGTCTGTGTAGGCACAGACTCAGCCATTTTTGAGTTAATGCTGGACTTCTGGCACTAAAAAGCAATACTGAATAGATAAAATATGATCAATTTATATAAAGTGCTTCTTTAATACTTTCTTTGCTGTGAATTTTCTGTGAGAGTTTTTGTTAAACTGGTTTCTTGTTGATTGGAACTAGTGTAGCTCCTCAGCTAATGGCAAGTTTCAGGTTTTAGGATTACTATTTTAAAGAGTTTCAGTCTTACTTGGGAATACTTTGTTAGAGGTATTTGATGTATACAGACTCGGTCACAGAGGGCATGGTTTGGTATTCCTTACTGAGATGGGACACACATGAAGACTAAAAAGCATATCTATTTCTGTTCTGTTCATTGCTTTATAGTTCGGGAAAGAACAAAAGCAAATGCTTAACTTTAACCACATGCTTTACTAGAACATAAGAAAATGTTCAAATGCCTTCCCTAGGTACTTTCTGAAATCAGGTTTGTACCAAAGCTTTTATGCTCTTCCAAGCTAAATGGGATTTCTGCATATTGTTTTGTGCAGCCCCCTCCTAATGGGACCTTGGTTCTGAGGAATGTTTTCTGGGCTTTCTCACAGCCACTGCATCTGTGCAGGTGAAGACTGAGTCTAGAAGGTTCCTCTTTTGAAAATGTGGAAAAATCACCTGCCAAGGAGAGAATATAATAGCATGTGCTTCTGTTTTCTGTGTTGGCTCCACACAAACTGACTTCCTCTCCGTGATTGTCTTTTTAAACAACTGAGATCAGAGGGTAGATCATTTAGAATGCTACCCTGTTTTCGTTATCAATATAATTCTGCATCTATGTCATACAACAAAATGGGTCAGTAGAAGGTTTTTAACCTTCCCAGATTTGAAGTCATGGGTGTTTGTTGTGAGCAATGCTAACATGCCCTGTTTGCTCTTTAGACAAGAGGCAACAGAGGTGGATGACATGGGGAGTTTCCAACAGGTTATTTATTCCCTCTTGCTTGGGGTTTATCAAGCCACCAGTATGGTGGCAGTTGTTAAAGTACATTCCTACTTTCCTATTTCCAAAACACTATCACAGCAGTGAAACTGGAGGAATGTAATGCTTCTCTTGTGCTGCTACTTTTAATGTTGCTTCTGTAAGAGTCTTTTTTGAAGACAGAACTACCAAATACTACTCCTTTGTAGATCAATGTTCTACTGCCCAGGTTAGTCTCGTTCATAAATTAGTAGTTAAGTCTTTTCTGCAACTTTTCTATGTGGGTCAGATAAGCATCTTTGTCAAACATATTAGAACATTAGAATTATTTTTAAAAATAATGCATAAGTGGTTTGGAAAGAAAGATAAGTAATTATTGGAAATTTGAGTAGAGAAGACAAAAGGACATTTCATCAACAAAATAGGCTTTACCAATGCCATTCTTTCAGTATCATCATGCTTTTAATTCAGCATGCTAGATTGCTGCATAGAAAAGCCAAGAATTTCTGTAAAGAAGCTTTTTAAAGTGCTTGAAATGTTTTGCCTTTAGGTGTGTTAGAATATTTCATTTAAAACTTCCAATGATGGGAAAGTGTGAATTCCTCAAAATAGGAAATTGTTCACAGAATAGAGCAATTTCAGTGACACTTTCCTTGGTTTAGCTTTTGAGAGCTGGAGAGGGTGTGAGCCACCCCAAAACGTCCTGGCATCTGGGAGAACTGAGTTTAGGAATATAGTAATTAAAGGGAACTGACTAGAGCCCTATCATCCTCATAAATTGTGATGGAGTAACAAGTGCTTTGGCTAATTTACAGTAGCCCTGTATGTATGTTTGTAGTGTACAGCAGATGTGAGACAATTTGAGTTTGCTTAACCCAAAGTTTGAAACCGTAGATATTTCTAGTAAACTAATAGCTGGCTGTTCATGTTTGGGGAAGACTGAGGATGTACACACAAGCAGGTTACTAACCATACACCAGGCCACGATAACAGCTTTTAACATACGCGCCAGGACTGAGGTAAGCATGAACAAATATAATTAAAACAAATTCTACTGGACCAAATTCTGCTTTCCACAAGAGGTTCCTCCAAAGCACTGTTTCCAGAGAAACTCTGCACTTGACATCTGGCCTTGTATCCAGTACAGGTGCCTGCGTTGCATGGATAGGTTGCTGATGGTCACACAACAGTGAAAAGTTAAATACACATCTCTGTTGCCAATGTGGGGCACGCCGAGTGGACGACGTGCAAGAAATCAAGACTTAGGACAGTCTTACAAAATCTTATCTGAGAAGGGAACTTGCTGAAGCACAAAATTGAGATAGATTTCCTGTGGTAGTACAACATCATTCCGTCTTCCAGCACAGTGAAGTACTGTGAATAAGCTACCATAAAGGGCAGAAAAGAGAGATTAGAAAAACCATGAGTGGCTGTGTATGGATGCAGCTTCCTTGCACATTTTAAGCTCTTTATTTTGTGGCTGATTTTCTTTAAACATGTAATACACGTTGCCAGCCTTTACTTAAAATTCTATTCCCCCAAATGATGTTACAATGTTGCAACAATTCAGCTGGGAAATGTACAGTACAATTTCTTTCCTTTTAAAGGGTTGAGAGGTCCTTATCTAATGTTTCTAACAGTTCATCTGTTAGGTTCTCACTACTTCAGACTGTGCTTTTTATTTCGAGAGAAATTGCAACAGATTTAATGAAGGGAACATTTTGAAACCAATTTTCAGTATTCTTTTCCTAAAGGGATTAAACTGCTAATGTAAATGTTCACAATAAAGCAATGCTTACACATATGATGAAATTTGATATCCAATCATTCTCTGGCATTCACACACTTGGAAAGAATTGATTGAAATTAGTGCACCCTTCATGTGCCCCTGCTTTTTCTCTTGATTTGTCACACTATTGAGAGCATCAAATTAGAAATTCCATTGGATTTTAACTGATTTAACCCCTGCAGTAGACAGGTTATAATGAATCTTAAACTGGGGGATGTGTCGGCGGTTGTACTGTAGACCTGCATCAAGGTACAGATTTGAATGACAGTATGTATTTTTATGGTATTGTGTTCTAGAAACACATGTTAAAAGAAGCATTTCTGCAAGTGAGGGAGGAAAGAGGATAGAATTTTTCCTCTTTGATTGTGGGGTATAGAGACCATAGATTTTATTCAATTAGAAGCTTGAATTTATCAAAGTAAGGGAAAAGAAACCATACTGCTGGCTAGAGCCAGACTACACATCTTTTTGGTGGGGAAAAAGCATTTTATTTTTTGAACTAAAATGTTTTGACTTAAATATAGCACTGGATTTTGTTTCTTGCTTTTGATGTTTAAAAGGGAGTTCTCTCCCACACAAACCACATGGATGTTTAACAGGAACTGGTAAGAAGGCTTGTTACTCTTCAGTAGCCTATCATTTTTGAATGAATAAACATTTTAAGGGGTGTGATATCTTGCCAACCAACCAGGAAGGGCCTAGTGTTTTGAGATTTAAAATACAAAACTGACTCTGGTGAGCTTTAATACTGAAGGATGGCAAAGAATTTCCCAAGAGACATGTATTGTGTCCCATAAACTAGAGATGGTATGGAAAGAAATTGATGATGAAAAGGCTGGTTGTTATAGACCCTGAGGGTGGTTCACAAAAATTTTGTGAAATGTTTGTACCAATAAGAAAAGCACCTAAAAGAAGCCTTGGAGATTGATCATGAGGGATTTGAATCACTCCAATATTGATTGGAATAATAACCACGCAAAATTCAAGGAAGACAAGCTTTTAGAGCTACTCTAGTGTAGTGCTTCTTTCATAACGCAATTTGTTGAATGGTCAATATAGCCAGAGGATATTTTGGACCTAATCCTTGGAAATGAATCAAGTGCTTTATGATTTAATAAGGCTGGAAAATGGGTACTACTTGTATTTGAGTAAAACCTTCTAGAGCTATCATCCAATTTGAAATACTTGTTAAGAGAGAGCACTAGATGAAGCAACACGAAAGTGACTTTGAGAGACTGTAAAATGCCCTGAGGTATTTTGATTAGAATTCATCAGTTTACAGCACAAGAGTGGGACAGCAGTCGGAGGGATTGCAGCTGACATTCATCCCAATTGGACTGAATAAGCATGTGGGCAAAAGGGCAGCAGATACCATTGTGTGAAATTGGCTCAAGGGAGGATATAAGCAACAAGTGTGCAGCTTTCAACATACAGCTGACTGTATAAACAAATCTGTTTAAAAGATAATTGAGAGTAAATATGAATACTGAACATGGAGAGCCATGTGGTACATTCTAACCTGAGGTCAAGGGTTTTCCAAATATACTGACAGTAGTGTGTAGGTATGTGGAGAACCAATTCCCTGGGGAGCTGGGGAAAGAGCTGAAGATGGAGAATGAAGAAACAGCTGACATTTGTTTTATTTGAAAAGGCAAAACAAAACTTGCTTATTTGTTTTGTACTTTAGAGAGAGAGAAGAAACGTGGCTCTGTCAAGGAGATGGGTGAATTTGCTAAAATTTGAAGGGGCAAGCTAAGACAAGTAAACAGACCAAGTAGCAGAGGACATGCTCATCAAAAACTAGATACTGTTCAGAGCTGGGTAGAGGCGAGGAGAAATCTCTATTAAAGGAAGAAAAGGCAACAGATGAAGCCTTTAGCTAACTCAGGTTAATATGTTTCTATTTTTTTTTTTACATTAAAGCAGCAATAAAAACCATTGAATTTAAATATCATACAGAAACTGGTTGTTGTCCTGAGTGAGGAGCAGGGCATATTACAGCTCTGAGGAAAGAATTTAATATCTTTTCCCTCAAAAAGAATTTAATATTTTTCCCTTGGAAAGTTCCTGAGCCTTTGTACTGGCTAAAGAAACTGTGTGTACCTCTATGCTTGTAGGGATAAAGCTTTGTCCATTCTTTCTGCTTTTCTCTTGCATGATTCAGGAAAGAATACAGTGTGTGATGCTCCTTATTCTTATATGTGCAGACCCATGGCCCAAGCAGCCCGATTCTTGTCTTAGGAGTATTTGTAATCCTTTGTGTGAATGTATAGCAAACAGTAACCTCCAGAGATCACCTCATTTTATTATGTAGTAAATGAAAGAAATACCATGCAATGAGAATGAAGACGACTCTGTAATGCAGAGTCATGGGTAGCCTGAAATTGAGTTTAGGTGTATCTATCTTGTGTTTAGACTTTAATAAACCACAGATTTCATGGATGTTATGGCTTAGTCTATGAAAACTAATCTGATTGTAACATCTTTGAAGAAATTATGTTTTCTTTCTAATGCCTGTCAAGCTTGCCTCACTCCTTTAGCATGATTAAAATAAACAGGATTTCTAGTCAGGTAAAATCCTGCTTATGTTAGCTGTCAATAGAGTAAAACAAAACAACCCCAGAACAGTTGTTTGACATGCTCAGTACCAAACAGGGTTTTGGTAGCAATGAGACATAATTGGTTACACCAGTAATAGTCTCCCCAAGGGCACCTGTTACCTACACACATTTCTGTACTCAGCAGACATTAGTACAGAGGCGGGGGGGGGAACCCACCCCAAACCCCAACACTTTGAAATTCCAAACTTAAAATGCTTTCGTTTCAGATGGGAAAATAATGCTCCCAGCACCCACCCTGCTCCTTCTGAAATTCTTAAGAGTTTTTCCATTTCAGTGTCCCTTGGAACCACTTTAATTTGCTTGCACTAACCCTTTATGTTTTATGTACACATTAGAGAAGCGGTATCTTTTATTTGTTGAACATAAAAGGCTGGTTACATAAAGTATATTTTTCCATCACATCTCATGACTGCTACCTGATTGTTATCTTAGGCTAGTGGAAAAATGTGGTTTCCTGGGTAATGAGGGAAACTAGGGAGTATGTATTGAAGGCAACAGTCATGCTATACTGACCAGGAATAGTATTTGGTGGGCTGGCTATAGAAATATCCCTGAGGGCATCAGCCTAGTTTATGACTGTAGTTAAAATAACAGGCAAACTGGATACTCACATCAATTTGTGGGGGCCCAGAATACAGCTAGAAATGTGATCACTTCTGTACCAAGTACAATTTCTCTACGTTTTTATGTATTATCTTCAGATCAAGTTTTGCTGTGGAAAGATGCAATGATTTTTGAGAGAGGATGACAAAGTAGTAATCAGCATGATACCTAGTCTTGACTATTTTTTGAGGGTCGATTACACTATGAATTTTGTTTATTGTCATTAACTATGGCAGGAATTTGTTGTTTTTTTAAATTTCTTATTGGCTAACATTTACTGTAATTTGCTGTTTAAATGTCACATAACACAGGTAACTAATTCTTACTTGTTTTAGTTATCTAGCTTGTTTTAAGCACCCTTTCCTATGCAACTGTGTTCACCAGGAATAAAAACTGCATTTGATACTAGTCAGGAAGGTCTTTATTTGCAGTCAGAAAAAAGCAAACAGCATTGATCAGTTAATCAAAAAGACGCTGCAGTGACCTTAGGAAGCTGAAGCATGTAGAGACCTCACATGTGTCTTAATAATGAAAAATCATAGAGTGTTAAAGAAAAACTCTGGTCCTGCAAGTATTAGTATTTTGGCAGCACCCTATGCTTAGTCAAGCCCTGTCAGCTTCAGCTGTATGAGTGCAACAGTCCAGCAATGTGCTTATAGAGCCAGGGTGCATATAAGCAGAGGGTAATAGATATGTCAGGCTGGAAAGGACTTTGAGAAGTAGCTGAGTCCAATGCTCTGCACTGACACAGTATGTATCTCTTCCGTCACTGTTAAAAACCTTCAGGCACATGTAGGAACAGTATAGGAGATTATACAACCTCTCTTGGCAGCCTTACTCGTGTCACCAACTTTAGTGGTAGAAAATTTTTCCTAGACCTCAGACTGAATCTTTTAGATGCAATTAAGCTTGTTCCTCTTGTTTACCCTAGTAAACACATGAAGATAATTGGATAATTGACCATTTCTTTTTAAACTTTTTTCTTCCTGGAAGGCTTGGGAAAAGGTTTAAGTTTGGTTAAAGGGCACAGATGAAATATGTCAGAGAGAAAAGCAGTGAAAGTAACTTAGTGACTGGAATTATTTTTCATTCCATAGATGAAAATACATGTTTTTCTCATGGTATTCTTAATGCTAGCAGTCCATTTACCTAATGGAACAAAATAAAGTGGTCAGCTTGCACGCAATTTTGTAATTACATATGGGAATACTATGTTGACAAACAAGAACTTACTGCTCCACCAGAATTTTGAAGTACCATCTACTCTTCACAATGAAGCATTTATAAAATAGACTATTTCTGGAGCATTTCATTTTTGCATGACTAATTGCATGTTATAAGTTACAATGGCAATTTGTTTCTCTTGAAAGATGCTGCCCACATCTCTCACCTCATATATTGATTTGTCTGGAGACAGTTAATGAAAGGAGACCATTTGAGATACATTTTTATTCCAGAGATCATCTGCAGGCATGGTAATAAGAATATAAATAATTGCAAGTCATTTAAAAAAAAAAAAAGGCAAACAAATGCTGTTTTGTCAAAAGACAATCTGATAAACACACTTCCAACTCTGGCTTCTTCCAGGGCAGCTCTTTGCAGACAAACCTGTTTGCCAATAAAACTATGTTGATTCTTTTGGGGGTCTTGTAAGTAATGATTTTTAAACACTGGTTCCCAGCACCTGGGAACCATGTTCCATGAGAAGGACTATCTGTAGTTGCCTTATTCCATATACTGTCTCCCTAAATATCTGCTAGGGAGACAATAGGTACATAGATTTTTGGTCTGTCCCAGTGTTGCCTCTATAAGCTCTTTTGGTCTTCATAGCATAAAGTAATTATGCCCAAACTTCTCTAACTGCCAGATATTCACTTAAATGGGATTCATGGGTAACAAGAGCCACATAATTTTCTTACTGTTGAATGGCTGGAAAACATTAAAGTGAACTCATGATGGATAGTATATAATCAAAAATGTATTTCTGGAGTTTTGAGAGAGAATCTAGCCTACTAAAATTAATCAGCTCTTCAGAGTTTCAAGACTGTTTTTCTTAATAGTAATTGGCCACTTGAACACTCACAAATGTCTTGATAATACAGTCTCACAGTAGAGCAATAGCTGTGTTATAACTACACACACTCCTTTTTGAATGATTCTTCTTTCTCATTTTTTTTTCCCTTTTCTGTTAGGTTCTGACCTTTTGCATTTGGTGTATTTTGCCTGTTACAAGCATGAAACCCTTTTTTGTTTGGCGCAGTAATGTGTGATTGACTGGACATGCTGCTTTACTATTGCAGAGATGACTCGCCCTCTCCCAAACATATACAGAGATATACAAGCCAAGAAGCAATGTTTTAAGCAAATAGAGGCAATCTAAAAATCTGTTTAGAAGTTCTATTCCTGTAACAGTGTCCTAAGGGTTAGTGTTAGTTTTATTGTCTGTTCAATCACACTTGAAAAGGGAATTGCACATCTAATTTCTCAAGAACTCCAGCTGAAAAGTCCAAGTCTGATATATTTTTCTTGGCTGGGCACAGCAGGGATGGTTTCTAAGTGATCTACTGAAGGAGCACACACTATGTTAAGATGTGATATAGCAGAGAGTGGGGAATATCCCTTTTAAGACTGTGTTTTAAGAAAAAGGTGAAAAAACAGGAGATCAGAAAAGTCCATGGGAATCAACACAAAGAGTAAGAAAACATGGCTGAATAACTTTCCTTTGTTTCTCTAAGGACAAGACTGAGATGAACTTTAACATGTCATGTTGCACTTTGTTAGACTCTCTAGTTGGGGCAAAGTATGTAGGTGGGTAAAGTGAAATCATGTAAGGAGTAGTAAGTGTCAAATAAATATTGCATATAAGATGCATCCCCTGCCCCAGGAAAAACATAATTGGCCTCTTCACTGATGTGAGTTAGCATAATCCATCAAAGTAATTTGTTTTGTTTGTTGTTTTTTTTTTTATTTTGGGCTGAGAAATACCCTTTACCTCTTTACTGCTTTGTCCTGAAACTGCATTTTGAAGGCCTATCTGGAGATCACAGCTGGGATAAAGCCGTTGTGCTGGTTGTTGCACCTGTAGAGTGAAACGTGTCCCAGAGGTGATCCCAAAGACGTAAATCGGAGACTCAGGGCAGACAAGAAAACTGAATGATGTATCAGGTCAGAGAAGGAACCTAAATTTGGGGTTTCTTGTTTTTGCCTTTTGGAGATCGTAGCAATTTTCAAACCAAATGTGAATTTGGCACACAAAGGTGTGTTTTGTATGTCGGGGGATCAAGAGTGCTGCTGTCTTGGGTGTGTGTTCAGTGTGAAGAGAATGCCGAAGCATGGACGGTCTGCTCTTAGTAACGCTGGTGTAGGCTTCAGTCATAAGTGAGCTTAATCCCTTTCAAGAACAGACTGTAAATAATTCTCTTTCTGACTTTACCTTGACAGTGCACAGTGTTAATCTATTTCTTTAGCTTGTTGTTTAGTTTTTATAAACTATAAACCAACATAAAAATCACAAGCTGTGAGCTGATTGGATTAATGCACCAAAACGTGAACTCTTGATCTTAGTCGTTAATGGAAGTGTTAAATGTGAAAGAGAAAAGAGGTGATGCCTAAAAAAATAAGCGTGTTGGAAGAGACTGGGAAAAGCAGCCATTTAAAGAGTTTTCCCTGAGCATCAGGGAGTATGGTGATTCTCACAGGAGCTGATAATAAGAAAGAACCAAAGATATGCCTAGAGCCATATTATGGTTATCCAGCCTTGTAAGGATTTGCATTTATTTTGTGAGCAGATGATGGGTCTTTTCTACTGAGTTCTAACAGAAATCTCCAAAGAGATTCAGTGTTAAATATTTTAGGATGATTGTCAGAATCTGGAGCTTTGTTTTCAGAGCTTCCGTGTGCTGTTCTGTTGAAGATGAATTGCTTTACTACTTGAAATCTGAGTTGTGTCTTGCTCTTGAAATCACGGGTTTTTACCACGCTGGTTTTAACTATTGAAAAGACCAATCTAAACCTCAAATCTATGAGTATTTAATTCTTTTCTGAGTAACAAGTTATCTAAAAGCTGAGTTACTTATGAAATAGAAATTAAGTCTGGAAAACAAAGCATGCTGTGTTTTGTGGAATAGAGAGGGAGGAAGAGAGAATTGTGTACTCTTCAGTGACCTTCAGTACATCAAATTCAAATGTTTCCAACACTGTTTATAATTCTATATTGGCATACGTTTAGAGGGAAAGAAACATATAGGAATTGCTGTACTGGATTAGATTAATTGGCCATTTAGTCCAATATCCTGTTTTCAATATCGGACAATACCAGATGGATTGAAAATACACAAGAAATCTCACAATGCAACGTGCCTAGCTTCTGTCAGTTAATAGGTTAAGCCTTGGAACATGAAGCTTTGAATTTATTATCAGTCTTTTGGAAAAAAAAAAACCCAAACAAAACCAAAGAAAAAACAACCCCCCCCCCCCATGCTTAATGTGAATGTTTTCTCCAGACTCTTGTCTCAAAGAGGAAAGCAGACTGCAGTAATAGATTTATTCCCTTCAGACCAGAAGGCTGTTTTTTCTGCTGAGACAGAGTGGCTCCCAACTCCCCTGTGGGAAGGCAGAACTTCTCCCCCTTTCTTGGTGCACCATCACAGCAGTGTGGAGAGCTGCTGCTGTTTGTCTGAATTCCATAGTCGGTATTTAGACAAAGTGTCATAATGGATGATATATAAAACTCCAGGGCAGGTAGAGAGGATCTGTTATTCATAATATCTGTGCATTGGCTGAAACCTGGGATTTTGAGTAACTTGATGAATAGCAATGCTGGAGTTTCTGATAAAAAGCAAACCAAAACTCCTAAATGTGTTTGTGACACATTTAACTATGCATCGAACAGGGGAAGACAGCTGGGTCGCCACTTGCATGGTGCTGAATACGCAAAATTGGCACAGATGCTGAGGACTGAAGAACCTTGAATGGGTGGCCTTAGAGGTCTTTTGTTCCATCTACAGTGGACAAATGCTGAGTTCTGCTTCACACCTTCTCCTGTTAACCTGGATACACTAGCTACCCATCACATCCACCCTTGGCATACAAAGTTCACTTCCACACTTGCTTTATAGCAGAATTGGACACATTGACCTCAGTACTGTGATCTTTTCAAGGCCAGTATAAGTACAGTGAGTTTTTAAGGGCCATTTGAGAATTGTTCAGTGGGGAAAAAAGCAAACTCAAGTTTCCCATATGAAAAAAAAAAAAAATTCTTATTATACAGAAGCTGTGGAAAAAAGAAAGGTAACTTAAATTAACCTTTTGTTTTTTTCAAGGTCTCTTAGTGCTTCGCTTAAATTCACGTATAACATAATACACTGGGTTTTTATGGTAGCAATGTTCATAGTTTAAATTAACGTCCCTAGAGCAGACATAGTACCTAATTAAGGTTGAGCAATGTCTCCTTTGGGGCCAGACTGACCAGAAATTCCAGCAGGGTGTGGTTGTGCCAGGGCAGGAGCAGAAGCGCAGGACTCTGCTGCTCCCATAGTTTGTAGGGCAATTCGCCACCGTGTCCTTAGATAATTTCTTAGTCCTTCCATGGTTGGTGCTACGGCCAATTCAGATGAGGGTTGCAGATAGGACTTCACTCTTCATGGGCACTCCTGAGAGGAACACCCTGTTTTCTGTGATCTAGAAAACCCTAATGAAGAGCCATGTGCTTTACTTCTGGTTATCTTTACCATGCTGCAGAAGGAACCCTGTGTGCTATTGTCAGTAGGATTAGTTATGGAGAACTTTGCATGAGTGGACATGGGAAGAGCTGGTTCATATAGAGGTGCTAAATAAGCGGCAGTAATTCCAAAATGTAAGAAGTAGATATCATCCAAAATGGAAAACAGTAGCTACAAGCTAGTTATAAAAGAGAAATAATCAGTGAGTTAAATTTCTGTTAATGAGCTGCTATTATAATACTAACAAAGGCAACACAAAAGCATAAAGGCTATAAAAGAAAAAAAAAGGCAGATCAATTAGGGTTTGGACAGATTAAAAGAATCAAATTGTTCCATGGGTTTAACTCTACATGTTCAAGAATGAGCATGTCTTAAGGTGAGATTCAATTGAATAAACCACACTTATTTATTTCGTGGAGCATCCAGAACACACTTAAAATGTGGTGCTAGAAAGCTCTTCTGGGTAGGCCCAGACAACAAGCAACTGTAAATCAATGCTAAAAAGTTGGAGGCTCTTACTACAGAGGCAAAGATAGTGATCCCCATATTCAAGTTTTCCTGAGACACGCCATCAGGAAAGACTTCTGCTCCCTTTTTGCTTTTGACAAATGTTAACTTTGAAATGCAGCAGAGGAAAAGCCTTCTAGCTGTAGAAGTTGCTTGATGTTGTTGCAGGAACCGTTGCTGAGGTTTGGTTAGAAATTATTATGTATATAATATGCAAGTGCTGTTTCTCCCCTGTGTATTCAGGATAATGATGGTGACATCACAAAATATCCTGCAGAGTATCCTTTGCATAGTGTACCAGGAGAGCAGTGTGCCTACAGATACCCTACCAAATGGTTTTAACAGAAACTGTGGTGGGAACAACTGGGAGATGCCGAAGCGGCTGTATTACGGGAAGCTGTTGAGACAGGTAAATGGAGTTGGCCTGTCTTCCCTGTCTTTTTCCATCTTCATAGCCTGGCATCAAATCTCTGCTGTCCAACCTTCTCGTTAGCTACGCCGTAGTGACTTTGCTAAACCTGTTAGGTGGCAGTCCAGGTCACTTTCCAATCGAGATCCCATCTTATCCTGGCAATTAGTGGGACTTGTCCTGTGACTCCAGCAAAAGAAGTTTCTGCTAGTGCACTTAGGGCAAATGCCTTACAGCTGGAGAAGTGTCATTAGAATCATTTCTTAAAGGAAATAGCTGAAAAGCAAAGACTATAACATATGATTGTGATGTGCTGTTTTAAGGCATGCAGACAGCTGCTAAATAGAATAACCCACATTTGTAATAACATTACCAATTCTCTGGTGATTGCTGATAAGCTAGATTCTCTGCCTTGTTCTGATGGAGGCCAAAGCCTATTTTTTGCAATGCTTGTAGGACTGTGGCTGTTCCCGGCATGGAAGTAAGGGCAGGTGATTGGTTTAGCTGGTTGGTACCTAGTGCTATAAGAAAAAAAGAATAACAGCTGAAGGCAAAAAATTCACAGGACCTTTTTAATCTTGCTTTGTGATAAAACTCAGTCTGATAGGGAGTGTTCTTGTGGCTTTGCTTAATAAGGTTTGTGAGACGATCTTTATCTGTCTGGTCATGTAGTACATACTATACTCTTTGGAAGGTCTGCCAAGAAAGACTTATGGTAATATATTGGCAGCATGATACAAGCATATGGAGCAATACCTCTGAAGCATCACCCACAATGATAGGCTGTTTCCCAGGTGTTAGCTGAGCAGTTTTAATAGTTGCTTTCATATGTTGTTGTTCTGATGCTGGATATGGATTCAGTTATTGATTGTAGTATTCCCTGGTTGCTGATTTGATTTCTCTGCTGTGTCACACATTGCTACTTGTACTGGGATAACTGAGTCATGACTAAGAAATATCTACAGGTGTCACAAGCCTTAAGTTAAACCCAATCTTGCAGAACACTGATGACTATTCCAAATGTCATCTTGAAATACACAAGCTAGAGAGCAGAGGTATTAAGCCAGATTAGATAGTGATGACCAGATAAATTTAAGTGATCTCTAGCAGTTAAAAATGAAATGTGCCCACCGAAACTTCTAAAAAAGATATTCCTAACTATGTTCCTATAA
The DNA here is from genome assembly GCF_964188355.1 of Buteo buteo. Lineage (NCBI taxonomy): Eukaryota > Metazoa > Chordata > Aves > Accipitriformes > Accipitridae > Buteo > Buteo buteo. Next base: position 11,353,701 of record NC_134176.1, on the reverse strand, counting down.
TCTGTAACCATGGATTGAACGATGAACCCAACAAAATTATTCAAAATTCAGGGTTGCCAGCTCCCTTTTTTTCTATCTGTAAGGGGTTACATGTTAACTGATTGAACTCTTCTTTCCTGTACATGAACAAGTGCCACAGGAGCCATAATTATTCAAGTATGATTTGAGAGTGTTTGTTTAAAACAGTTGCATTTTTTTTTTCCTGGAGTCTACTGCATTATTCCTTCTTTGGGTAGCAGAAAATGGATTCTTTTGATTAGACAGATCAAATGTCTGCTGAGACCATATGAACATAATGCTGACTGCAGGCAGGATTTACCTTGGGAGCTAAGAGGATGAAACACCCCTACTACTATTAATTGGCATAGCCTACCCACTCTGGGCTATACGAAATGATATTCACCACATGGCTCTGTAGTCCTTGCCCTTCAAATTGGGGCTGTTCCCAGCCTTGTGCACAGGAGGCTCTTGGGGCAAATGTGTGCATTTATAATTCTTGTTCTATGCCTGCTCTGTAATAACCTGTGCTTCGGAGAACAGTCTTGTCAGTAAAGGTTGTAGCGGCAGAACACTAAGAAAGTGGACAAAGAAACTCTGAGAATGGTCAAAGAAAAATTGAGAAACTAAAATATCATAAAAAATGATTGGAGTTTGAAAGACAATGTGGAATATACATAGCAAAACCCTCTCCGAATGCTGGGTGGTTAGGTGTTTCTTGGTGTTTTTTTTTTTTTGTATCTTCAGTCTGCTGCTTCAGCATCAGGATATCTAGTGATGAGGGTTGATTTCATATCAATCACCACAGCTTTCTTGCAGTGAGGATAGTATGTGTCATTGCATCTATAAGAAATTATTTCTACCAGGACAGAGATAATGGTTTACAGTACATCAACTTGGTTTCGGGATCACACAAGACATAATTTACATGAGCTCTCATGACAGATAGAAAATGAACTGTAGGTGCTGCTGTACTCATGGAAGCTGAGACCAGACTAGAATATTTTTTTAGTCTGAAAAGGCTCTGTTAAAGGGTTTGTATGATTTCTAGGGTTTCTTTGCAGCTTAGAGCTGGCATTATCTAATTCAAGAAGCATTTTATGACTGGCCCATTTAATTAATAAAAAAGGTGTCTCAGATCCTCTGTAAAGATTTAATCTTTGGCTAGCTCCAAGGGCGATTACAGTACAGAATAAGTTAGGTCTCGGGCTGCCCCAGCACCTCAGCTACCATGCACAGAGATGCAATGGAATTAGATGCATGTACAAGTGTGAATGGACTTTTTATTTCTGGTTGTTTCAGTAAAAGCTATGGATCTGGTTGAGAAGTTTCAGCAAGACTCTGTAACAGGCTAGTGCTGGTTTTTAACTGAAAGTTATTACAAATTAACCTAGCCATGAAAGGAGATGGCAGTGAGTGACAAGCTTATTATGAAAAATTTCTTCAAAAGATCTGTACAGTCCAGGGTTACGTATGTTCAAAAGCACTGGATCATAAAGACAGAATTGGTAGTTGCACACCATGAAGCCTGCTGAAGTCAGTGTTGTGTAAAATTCAGCTGGTTTTGACTAGGGATCTAGAATCGCAGGAAACTGCACTTTTGGTGCTTCCTTTTGAAAATGGTGTAGGGAAACTGAGTTTATAGAGTGCACAAGCAAAGATTCGGGGATAGTCACTTAGGAGAGAAGATTTAAAGACCCAATATATTGATGTCTGGTGGGGTTTGAGGTGTGAGGATGATGTGGGGAAGCATGTACCTGTGTATGGACACTTGAGTGTTTTTGGGAGGAAGAAGTCGTCTTCACTGCAGTTCACTTCACAGGGAAGTTTCCTGTAACTTGGAGTAATGGAAGAAAAAGAAAACTGGAGCAAGTAGCAAGAAGGCGGCTTCACAGTGAGAGGGATCAGCAACTGTTCCACAGTGTTTCAGGAGAAACACCAGTATCCTTATTCTAGGGGATATTTAAAACCCAGAAGCTGTTGGAATCCACAGTGGAGAAGGTTGCTGCTCTGACACAGAGCAAGGAACTGAATAAGTCCCTTTTATTTATCCTGCTTGGAAAAAAACAAGTTGGATTTCTGCATCCCAAGCTGATGGCAGAATGCCAGCAGACCTAGGAAAACACTGTCAGTAAATAAATTTGATTGGCACTTTGTGAGATTTGCGCAGTGTGAAAACTAATGATATCACATTTAAAAAAATGTTTTAGAAAGTAACTGTTCCCATAGAAAAGCTCTCTAGATAAATATATGGATCTGCTTCATTTTTGAAAAATGTTTCCAAGACTGACAACTTGGACATGTGTTGTGGCTCTGACTGCTGGAAATTTTATCTATTTTTGGAGTACCACAGCGCTGGACATAAGGTCACAGCAAAATCAAATTCAGTCTTAGCACTGTCACTTATTATAAACCTCAGCAATAGATGAGATTCAAATGCGATTTCAGTGACCCTAGAGCTATGGTTTCCAGTAAGCTTACTATTTGAAGGCGATTAACAGTTCAATGAGAGTGGAAGTGTAGCACAAAATGTGATATTTGAAAATCTTATTAGAGAACCAGTCCTGTAATTCATGGTGAGAAATGCATTTGTTCAAAAAGTGAGGAACTATTTTTAGCACCTGCACAAAATTCAAAAGGAAAAGAGATTGATACAGTGTGTGCAATTAAACAATCAAATCTAGTGCTTAATTAAATTGTTCAGTTATAAGATGCTACGCTTCCTAAAATTTCAGAAATAATTATTGATCATCAAATACTCTGCCACTTCTGGGTTTGTCATCAGCTGAAACTGGTGAATTATTCATGGATTTTAATTTAATACAGTAAATGCTCTTTCTGGTGATCAGTATCTGTGTAAAAATGTCTAAATGTAAGTTGTTTTATTTCTTGTTGTCTCAGTACAAGCCCTGGCTTGCTCACACTGCGTGCTTGTCACTCCAGAGTAGGACAAGTCCTGCAGTCTTTTCCCAGACAAAATACACAATAGCTTCTCTGGAAGGTGGTGCATGAGAAAAGACGGTTTTAAAGTATAGAAATTATGGGATAAGGTGTTTTTTTAGTTTAATAAGCTAAACGAGAAAGGAAAAATCCTTCACAATCAAGTTTCCTTGGAAGAGAAAAGGCAACAACAACTGCTTTAATTTACCACAGTATTTGCATATTTTGCATTATAGTTGTGCAAACAGGAGAGATTTAATCCTGCCTGTAAGCATATCTTCATAAATGCATTATAAAGCCTTCCAGAAAGAATAAAATCAGCTGAAAATATACAGCCCTTGGTAGGCATATCAAATTTATTACTTGTACTCTGTTCAGTGAATATTTATAATCAGCACACATTTGCACTTCTTGGTAAAAGCATTTTAGCAAACTTTACATTTAAAGACCTTTTTTCTTTCTTGTGTCAATTGGGACTTTTATGTCTGAGCCCATACATGTGAGTGTATTTTTGTGTCTATATGCATGAAGAATGAACCACCAGAGTGAGAAAACAAAGAGCAGGTTATTGGGTCAAAAACTAACTTTATCAACTATTTTCAAATTTACATGGAGTTTTCTCTCAGTGCTTGGAATCAATGTTAAGGTGAGACCTGCTTACATGCCATGATGGCAACAATAGTTTCTGTGGTGATGTAAAGCATGGTTTATTTTAGCTCTGGATATTACTCCTTGTATTAAAAGTGGCAAAGCAACTATGCTGAGACAGAGCAGCCCCCCCCCCCCCCCCTGTTTCTCTAGTGCTGCAATACCTCTGTGAATGATGTAACTCCTATAAAACTAAACTTCAGGGATAATATTCTTGTTAAGCAAGCCCTTTGATTTCTGGGAAGACAGATGAGGGTTTTGGCACATCCATGCAGCCTGCAGATACTTTATGTGGATGTTGAATTTGCGAAATTCCATCCATCCAGGGACTGTAATTATCTCTGTTAGAAGCGCTCTCTCTTCTCCCTGTGAGGTTTGAATGGTTTCAGACATAGGTGGGATACGTGAACCATTCCAAAACTGGTATTTTGAAGTGAAAGAGGGCTGTCAGGAAAGCATGAAAGACGTTGCTATCTTTTCTGACTGCTCTGGGTCTGTATGGACTATTACAGAACTGAATAAGGATGTGAAGTGTAGGCATGTGGCTTACATGGAGGACTCCTCCTCTCCTGCCCCTGCCCCCCCCCCCCCCAAAAAAAAAAAAAAAAGAAAAAAGAAAAAAAGAGAGAGAATTAGAGTCCGGGCTGAGTGGCAGGTTGTTGCTTTTATTTCTGTCAGGGAGATTTATGAGGAGGTATCTTTCTCCTTCAGTTGTGCAGTCAGTTTTGATAGTTCCTCCCCACTGGCTTCTTCAGATAGTTGCCTGCCTGTTGTGTATGTAGCTGATGTATCTGTTGTCAGCCAAAAGGCTGGATAGAAGATCTGTGAGGGATCAGGTTGAAAATGCCACTACTGAGAAACACCTTATTTTTGTCCAAATCTGTGAATGGCAATATTGCACTTTGCACCATGGAGCCACTCTGATACTGTTGTCACAGACCTCCTGTAGCTGCTAGGATGGGGTACAGATGGCCTTCTTCACTGTAATCTCCACAGAAATTTCACTTGTTTGGTCTACTGCATACATGCTTGATGTCTTTCCAGATACACCACATCTATGAGGGCTGAGGGGATGGGAAGCTCACAACACTGTTGTGTGAGGAAGCCAGAGCAGAAGGTAACAAAGCCAGCGCTTGCTGCTACACCATTAACGGGAAGCATAAAATACAGCTCTGGGAGATCACATGCCTGTCATTATATCCTGGAATTTCTGCAATATGTTGGCAAAGCAAGGTTTCTATGGGTAAATCCTTCTTGCTGTTCTAACCTTCAATTACTATCGAGTTCTTGTGCAATTTTGTATTTGGAATAGTGATAGAGCTTAAGTATTCTCAAAATAGAAAAATGTATCTTAAAAAAAGCATACAGTTGCTTTTTTGCTTTGTTTGAAAGCCCTGGTTTTCTTTCTACAAGTGGGAAGTGTGTTCATCACAAGTGAGAATGTGTCTAGGCCAAGTTACAGCATTTGACTTTCAAGTATCATTCCAAAACAGACAGCCACTTACGGCTCCCTGTAAACAAATAGGCAGAAAAACAAGATTTTTAAAGAAAATCATCACAAAGGAGAAATGGCTTAGACATTGCAGTAATCTAGGGTGCTTTGTCTGCTCTTCCTGTGGAGAACTTTATAGCTTGTTTACTATGCTGAAATCTGTCTCTCACTTTACCAACTGCTTCCCAAGATGTTGACTTTGTCTAACCATGTCCCCTTCATTCTTCACTGTTCTATTTCTTTTCCTGCCAGGATTCCCAAGTTTTGTTTGCATACTTGCAATATGCATCCTTTGTAATTTTTTTTTCAGCACAGTTTTCTACCTCTGCCTTCTAGTCTAAGTGGTCATTGCCAAAGACGGTAGGCTGTGCAACAATTTTGTCTCCCGTCCATAAACAAGGAGACAGTAATTACGCCCAGATATTGGTTTAGTGGAGAGAGATGGTGCAGATATACAAGTGGCCTCTTCTTTGTTGTAGTGTTTTCTATTTAGTATCAAATATTTGAGGCCTAAGTTGTCTCAGAGTTGATGGATCGACAGCAGCGATGAGTATTGTGACCAGTGGAGTCATGAGATAGACATATAAGCATGCTGTGCCTGAAAGACAAAAAATAACATATGTTAGGGTTATAAGCCGGCAACAAGCCTCTGGCAAGGTCAGCAATGGCTTTTGCTGTCTCCAGGCTATTGTTTTGCAGTTGTTTGTGGTGATGTTGGTCTGACTGCTTTAGAGAAAGAAGGCTATTCTTATCGTGAATGTAGAGCTAGTGAATGGGTCCATGCAAAACCAGACTTTGAACAGATCTGTGTTGTTTCTAAACCCACCTGCCCTTAGATAATTGAGCTGTGCTGGTTTTCAAAGGGACCCCAGGTTATGTTATGAACTGCAATCTTTTGTTCCTTATGGTGCTCAGGAAAGTTAACAAATCTCCCTCACATTCATTCTTTTATGCCAAGGTGAACTTCTTTAAATTCTTGTGAATATTAAACACTAAATTGATTTCATTTTAGAAACTGTTTGCACAATGATTTTAGTGAATTTCACTAATCTATTTAATCGCTTACAAATCTGGTGTGCAGCAGTGACTGATGTACTAGTTGCTGCTTTCTGGAAATGCAGGCATATTTCGATGTGATGAGTGTACTATTGATTAAGGAATGAAGACTGCTGATGACTACAGAAACTATAGATAACACATTTAAAAGATACAAAATACCTGTGGTTGAATGTGACCAATATATATCCTGTCTCTTGTGAATATAGTCAGGAGGGTCTAATTTCAGGCGATCAAGATGTGAAAAGTGTGTGACCTCACTACTAGCAGCAGAACAAGTCAGAGTTCAAGGGAGTATTTGAAATAAAATGTATACAACTGTAAACTGCAGCCCTGTGAGCTCAGATAGGTAAGAGGTTTTGTTTCTGAAGTCTGTTTTTTAGAGCAAATGTCATCTATAAAATAATGGGCTTATTTCTACAAGAAATTCAGATTCCCTAGTGCTTTTTCATGCAAAACCCCCAGATATTCCAGTAAACTTGCTAACGTGACAGAATAGTTGAGGGGTATGAAATTATCCAAACCAAAATGAGGCAAAAAGCTCTGAATTCAATTACAGGCAATAGTAATCTGATGCTTGTCCCATCAAGGTAGCATGGCCAAGCCACGTGGCAGCTGCTGGCCCACATCTGGCTTCTGTTCTCTGGCCTGACAATGCAGGTGCTCCTTTACAGCTGCTTCCATGAGAACTTTCTTCTGGCATGAATCCAGAATGAGGTGCAAATGTGCATCTTTGTTTTTTCAGTGAGATGCCTCAAGTCTTCTGGCCCTGAAATGCAAAAATTGCTATTGTGACTTTAGCCCAGTGATGGTTTCAGCTTATTATTTTCTCTGTATGTCTGGATTTGGGAACTGCTGTTGCTTCCTCCCCACACCTCAGCACCTGCAACTGCCCAGGGATAAGTGTTACGAGCATGGGAATAATACAGTTGTATTTGCAGTACTCCTTTCCAAGATTAGTGTGCAAGGGAATGGTGGGGAACAGACTGTCCATAACCTGACCCTGTGCACAGACACAGAGCTGGCAGAACCCTGCAGCGGTCCGTGCTGTTTTAATAAGGACAGAATCTGCTTCCTTTCCTGGGAAAGTGGAGGTTCAGACGTATGGTGTGTGGCACCCTGTTTTCTTAGCTCACCTCCTAGCATGGCACAAGTGAATGCCAAGGCAGGGATTTAAGCAGCGCTCAGTTCTTAGTGATAGTCTTAAAGAGCAGTGGTGCCAACCCTACCTCTCTTTAATTCTTCCTTCTTCTGAATTCTTTTACTGATGTAAACACTACTTAGTCTACATGGTAGTGTGGGTTTTCCTTTCCTCCTGAAACAGCAAATCAAAGCAAAACCAAACCGCTTTTCAGCAGGAATACTGTAAGATTGAAAGCAGAAAGATTTTGAATTTTCCCAGGTAAATTTTTTTTTGGAAAAAAGATAACCTATTTCATGTTGGGTTTATATAGAATTAAGATATTTTAGAATCATAGAATAGTTTGGGTTGGAAGGGACCCTTAAAGGTCATCTAGTCCAACCCTCCCCCTGCAATGAGCAGGGACATCTTCAACTAGATCAGGTTCCTCAGAGCCCCATGCAACCTGACTTTGAACAATTCCAGGGATGGGGCATCTACCACCTCTCTGGGCAACCTGTGCCAGTGTTTCACCACCCTCACTGAAAAAAAGTCTTCCTTACATTTAGTCTAAATCTACCCTCTTTAAGTTTAAAACCATTACCCCTTGTCCTATCACAACAGGCCCTACTAAAAAGTCTGTCCCTGTCTTTCTTATAAGACCCCTTTTTAAGTATTGAAAGGCTGAAATAAGGTCTCCCTGGAGCCTTCTCTTTCCCAGGCTGAACAACCCCAACTCTCTCAGCCTTTCTTAATAGGAGGGGTGCTCCAGCCTGCTGATCATTTTCCTGGCCCTGCTCTAACAGGTCCATGTCTTTCCTGTGCTGAGGGCTCCAGAACTGGATGCAGCACTCCAGGTGGGGTCTCACCAGAGCAGAATAGCGGGGCAGAATCACCTCCCTTGACCTGCTGGTCATGCTTCTTTTGATGCAGCCCAGGATATGCTTGGCTTTCTGGGCTGTGAGCACACATTGCTGGCTCATGTCGAGCTCTTCATCCACCAGTACCCCCAAGTCATCCTCCGCAGGGCTGGTCTCAAACCCTTCATCCCCCAGGCTGTCTTGATACTGGGGGTTGCCCTGACCCGGGTGCAGGACCTTGCACTTGGCCTTGTTGAACTTCATGAAGTTCACATGGGCCCACTTCTTGAGCTTTTCTAGGTCCCTCTGGATGGCAACCTGTCCCTCAGGCATGTCAACCACATCGCTCAGCTTGGTGTTATCTGCAAACTTGCTGAGGGTGTAGTCGATCCCACTGTCTGTCATTGGTGAAGATGTTAAACAGTACTGGTCCCAATATAGAACCCTGAGGGACGCCACTTGTCATTGATCCCCATCCGGACACTGAGCTGGTGACCACTACTCTCTGGATGTGACCATCCAACTAATTCCTCATCCACTGCACTGTTCACCCATCAAATCTGTATCTCACCAATTTAGAAAGAACAATGTTGTGGGGAACCATGTCAAAGGCCTTGCAGAAGTCCAGATGGTAGACAACATCCATAGCTCTTCCTTGTCTACTGATGTAGTCACTCCATCATAGAAGGCCACTAGGTTGGTCAGGTAGGACTTGCCTGTGGTGAAGCTATGCTGGCTGTCTCGAATCATGTCCCTGTCCTCCATGTGCCTTAGCATAGCTTCTAGGAGGATCTGTTCCATGATCTTCCCAGGCACTGGGGTGAGGCTGACAGGTTAGTAGTTCCCAGAGTCCTCGTTTCTACCCTTTTTAAAAATGGGTGCAACATTTCCCCTTTTTCCAGTCACCAGGGACTTCACCCAAGTGCCATGACTTTTCAAATATCATGGAGAGTAACTTGAACTACATCAGCCAATTGTCTCAGGGCTCTGGGATGCATCTCCTCAGGTCCCATAGACTTCTGTATGTTTAGGTTCCTCAGGCAGTCACAAACCTGATCTTTTCTTACAGTGGGAGGGTCTTTGCTCCCCCAGTCCCTGTCTGGCGATCTATCCACTTGAGAGGTGTGGGAAGAGAGTTTGCCAGTGAAGAATGAGGCAAAAAAGTTGAGTACCTCAGCCTTTTCCTCATCCGTTATTGCCAATTTGCCAGTCTTGTTCATCAGGGTGGGTAGGCTTTCTTTGACTTTCCTTTTCTGGCTGACATACCTGTAGAAGCCCTTCAAGAAGCCCTTTTGCTGTAGTTGGCCCAGTCAGAATATGTTATATCAGTTCACTGTGCATTTGTGTCTGCTCGGCTTCCATGGTCCCATGTAGGAGTTTGATTTTTGCATCTTGTTTTTCTGTTCTTTCCCATTTTGGAGAGTCCACAAAATCAAAAAAGCTTTTTTTTTTTTTTAATCTGCTATCTACTAGTAATCTTAGCATGTGAAAATCTGAGATCACTACTTCAGGTCACAAGCTTGATTTAATTAGCATTCCATTTATTAAAATATTTTTGCTAAGGTGTATCTTTCCATTTAGAGATATTGCAAGGAGCGGGGGAGGGAATTCTCAAAGCACTGATTAGCAGGTAATGTCAAATCATAATTCTGGCATGACTTACTAAAACTACAGAGTCAGGGGTCTATTTGGATTTTCCCTATGCATTTTTCCCATTTATTTTCTGGTGGTAAAACTTGGCATGTATAGCTGCAGCTTGGGAGCAATGATGTACCAAATATTGTTTAGATTTTTTTGTGATCCTTTACAGTTATATGACCAAACAGCATGACTACTGCTGCTTTTGTGCTTTTATAAGCTTTCTGGCAGTTCTGTGGCAAAACATTTGTGGGTAAGTAATATTTATTGTTTTTTTTTTTTAATCAGAGGATAGGATAGCGGTGTTACAGACTTGGAAAAGCCCCTACTGCTGAGTTTGGACCACATTGCTATACCTGGACTCCATATACTTGCCTCTCCCAAGCTTCCTGAAATGAAGCAAGCTCCAGGCAGTTGCATCTCACCTTTGTGGGTGTCATCAGGAGGTGCATGTCCTCCATTTAGGATCTTCTCATACAACTGAGACAGTGTCTTCCACAGCTTGGGTTAGTCTTACTTTCTTTACACTCTCTAGTAGAGTAAGCACATTTTCCAGAGGACTGTTTGGGTTGCAGCTTATTTATCTAGGATACTAGATATTGAAACAGGACACCTACAAGCTTTACAAAGGCTCTGATACCAGTCCTTCTGTACAGCATAAGAAATAGCCTGTCTATATTTTGGATACCCAAATTGGCTCTTGCTGTGTTTACTCCCAGAAACACGAGAGCAATGTGCTGGAGACAGTTGAGCTGGCTGCCCTGCAGTGCAGGAATGGTCAGAGATGCTAAATCTACACTGTAGTGTGCTGTGATGTATGTGCTTATCAGTTCAGGTTAGTTACTGGCTTTTAGGGGTCTTCATCCATTATGCAGTATAGATGGACTTGCAGAGATCAGAGGACAAGCTGAGTTCATTTTCCTGCCTCAGCTCTTTTTGTTACTCTTCAGTGTTTTGGGGTTTATGACAGTCTCTGTAACAGTCTGATTATGGTGATGTTTCTTCAAGTCTTGAAGTTTGGCCCTGACCTGTGAATCTAAAACTGCTAGCATGCTTCCCTGTTAGGTGTTCCTTTTTCCTTTCTTGGGTTATATGATGAGGCTGATAAGCCATTGAAGATTCCCAGTAGACACGTATGGTTGCCTCTCTGTGGAGTGCAGTCTGACAACCTGGTTTGTGCTGGATGGTAACTGCCTTTTTCCCTGTAAGCTTTCCAGCTAAACTCACCAACCTCAACAGCTAACAGCCTTCCTTTGTTAGCCTTGCCTCAGATGCAAGAGTCTTGCTAGTCATCTCCTGGGGGTTTTATCTCAATATGGAAGCACAAAATGCATTTGAAATGGAAAAAGAAGTTTCCAAAGCTGTTGGTAGTCTAACACAAGCAGAGGGGAGAGAGAATCCCTGTGAACAGCCGTAAGGCTTAGACATACAGACAGACGTAGACAGATTTACCACATTGGCACAAATACTTTCAATCTTTTTATAAAAAGAAAATATTGCCAAGATGCTAATGTATACACATGGTAACAATATGTTCATGAGGAAGTGTAGTTAAGTTAATTACTGGAGCTGGGCTGTATGGACTGTGTGTTACACAGATGGACTGTACGATACACAGACACTTTTTAAGTATGCAGATTCCTACTGAAGTGGCACAGCTTAATGACTCACTTGGATTAAAGCTGCTACAATCTATTGTCCCAATAATCCAGGATTTAAGCATGTATCATGCATGAAAGAGCAATTTGTAGCTGTGGAAAGTTTAACACTGTTCCTCGTTACTTGACTTTCTGTGTTCTTTATGCCCAAGAGCTGAAGTTTGAGTCTCAGCTGTGTTTGTCGCACACAAAGGCTGATTCCTTTCCTTACTCTCACTACTGCGAACCAGAACTAGCACCGCTGAAGTACATGAAAGAGGAGCCAGCTTGGGTCTCTTCAGCAATAAGATACTGCTTGTCAGCGGGGTCTGCTTAGTGTCTTGCACTGCAGGTTGCCACACATGAGCCTTGCTTGTTTTTATTCTCTGTCATAGAATGATTTGGGATAATAGGCAGACCCCATCTGTTCCCATTTTAGGATGCTTTGCTTTGTTTTTCAAAGTCTGCCCATAAATAAACACACAGAGAAAAATACTGGGTTGTGAAGCACACACTATGGGGTGAGCGCAGAAGGTCTGCTTCACATCTACCAACACCAACATGCTCACCTATTGCAGCATGTATCGTACCTGACATCCAACATCGCCTATGCAACTCCTCGAGGCCTAAATGTGAGTGTTACTGGAAAGGCCTGGGTGAATGGAAAACTAACCTTCTCCAGGAGCTGCATCCTTCCTCTCAGGTTAATCTTCCTCTCGGTATCTCCATAGCTGCACTGTTTTGCTGTGCCAGGTTCATACCGAGAGTCTGTGTGGGTTGTGTGCCTATTGTGGAGGTGATGTGAGGGGGGAGAGGGTGTGTTAGGTATCTTCTGGCACACACGTGGCTGGGAAAGTAGAATTGCTTTAATGGCACTCAAGGGAAGACACTGCTTCATCTCATCTTTGGCTGTGGTAGGGTGGGAAGGGACTTTCTGGGCTAAGGGGACAGTCCTCTATAGTGCAGCTGTCATTGAAAAGTTGTTTTTTGTTGGTTGTTTTTTTTTTTTTAAGGGGACGGCACAACTCAGGAGGACATATTTGCAGCTGCCTGTATGCCTGTAGCACTTCCTTTACTCCACTGTGAATTCTGCCCTGTGGCTTTTTAGGGTTTTCCTTATCCTGAGGTGTGACTGATTATTGCAAAGAAGCTGCCTGAGACCGTTTCTTTCGTAGCCAGATTTCTCGTATCAGATTAGCATTCTCTGTAAGTACCATGGAATGGGAGGCTGTGAACCCAGCCCAGTGCGAGTGATTGTACATTGGTATTACCTAATTCTTACAGTATTAAGGTAATTAGGAAACATGAGACTTCACAAAAATAGACAGCTCGTTGTACTGAGAATATCAAAGGCGTTTCTTCTCCCATGTCAATTTGAACAGTGCTCTTGGCTACTACATTACTGTAATCAGCTTAGCTAAATTTGTTTTGCATGTCTGATGTTAATGAATGACTGGTTGTTATTCTTTTAGGTTGAAATCCACTGCATCTGCATAAAACAGGGAAGTTAGCAGTCAGACTCCAGAAGTTGCAAGGCAGAGAGGGGGAGCAAGGAGTTGAAATCCATGCTCACAAGTGTGGGCCTGCAGGAGAGCACCCCAGCGCATGTCACTTTGGGCTAGTGCAGCAGCTGCATGTTTATTGCATCCAGGCGTGAAGAGCTTTGCAATGTGCACAGTCGTGGATTATGGCCCCATTAAACCTTTGAAATGGTTCCTTTCTGGTTACAGCAAACATTGGAGATATAACGGTTGTATGTTATGATGCCTACGAGAGCGTACCGTTAGTTCCTCTCCGGCTCTGCTCTGCTCCAGGGTGGGTCTTGCAGTATGTGGGTCTTCTGCTGTCATCATGTACGGGCATTTTCCAAATGTAGTAAATAGAAGAAATGATGGAAAAGTGAAGTCTCTGGTTAGAAACACATTTCAGCTAGATTGAGACAGTTCACACAAGATGGAATTGTAGGCAGGCTTTTTTCAGATGCTTTTCTAGTTGATCCAATTTATAATCTGTCCCTGCAAACATGCCATTTCTAATGGGTTCCATATGCCTCTAAGCCTTCCTGTTATTTCCTACTTTAAGGATTGCTCTGTTCAGCAAGAAGTCTGCCACTCTGCAGCTTGTCTAAGGGTTGTTTTTTTTAAAAAACCCAAACAAAAACTGGAAGAGGGCCTAGGATTGAATGCCACTTTTACAGTCATTCTTCACAGCTAACCTCGACCTCTATTCAGATGCTGCCTATGGTAACACAAAGTCTGTTTAAAACATATTTGCTAATGTAAACAAGGGAGGTTGAGGTGTTTTGGCAGCCAGAAGTGGCCACAGTAGTAGAGACTGTATGAGGAGCTCAAGGTGTTCACTTGCTTGTGCTACTATAGTGCTTATTGTTTTCCTCATCTATAATTAATTTTTTTTGTACACTGAGTCCCTAAACTGCTGTCATGCTGAATTATTTCCTCCCGCTTCCAGTGAATGGTTCTGTAAATACTCCTCTCGGCCACTTTTAATGTTCTGTGAGTATGGAGGCGTTTTGAAAGCTCATTGCTACTTTACTGCCCACACATTTCCCTACCTGTTCCCTATTTTGCTGCTGTCTCCTCCTCCCTACATTAATCCTCCATTAGCATCATAAGGCACCGATGAAGGATGTCAAGGTCACTCCTATGCCAGCAAGCTTTTGCGGCTATGGACAGTGACGTCTTAACATTGAGTATGCCAGTTTTAGTTTTCCTCAAGAGGAGGTTACCAGGAAAAATATCACTTCCAGCTGAACTCCTGAATCCCTATCATTTTCCTACTGAAATGAGGGAATTCTGCAAAGCCAAACACCCTGGCCAAGACTAAAGTCCTCTCCCTTCTGTGCCATTTTCAATGTTCATCCAAAGAAGGTTCCCTAGTTAAAAATCTGCTAAATTCCAAATTAATGCAATTAGTGTTTGAGGTAGCTTGATGAGATGGAAGAAGAGGGGAGCTGATCTGCCTCTGGCAATGTCTTCCCATCTCATGTAACCTCTTTTCCTCAGTTCTCTCATCTGATACTGTTTAAAAGAAACACCTCTATTTAAGGCACCTACACAGGCTTATGATGGGAAATATCAGTTAGTATGCTGACATATGAATTACTATTTTTAATTTGTATTAGACTAGCTGCTACAACTTGTAAAGTGCCACACTAGGCATTTTACAAACAAATTGTGAGAGGGAGTCCCTGCCAACACAGAGTTTATGATCCAGACAGACAAGATAGATGGATCAAACGAGAGAGAAGGCAAATGTCACCTTTGTTTTGTGTCTGCAGAAGTTGAAGCCCTGAGAGACTTGCAGTGACCATGAAATGGTGGAGTTCCATATCCTTAGGGCAGTGAGGAGGGTGCATGGCAAGCTCGCTACCCTGGACTTGAGAGCAGGTTTTGGCCTCTTCGGGGATCTGCTTGGTTGAGTACCATGGGATAAAGCCCTGGAGGGAAGAGAGACCCAAGAAAGCTGGTTAATATTCAAGGATCGCCTACTCCAAGCTCAGGAATAATGCATCCCAACAAAGAGGAATTCAGACAAAACCACCAGGAGGCCTGCACAGATGAACAAGGAGCTCCTGGACAAACTCAACCACAAAAAGGAAGCCTACAGAGGGTGGAAGCAAGGCCAGGTAGCCTAGGAGGAATACAGAAATTGTCCGAGCAGCCAAGGATCAGGTTAGGAAAGCCAAAGCCCTGATAGACTTAAATCTGGCCAGTAATGTCAAGCGCAACAAGAGAAGCCTCTATAGGTACATCAGTGATTAAAGGAAGACTAGGGAAAATGTGGGAATGGGAGACCTGGTTACCTGGGACATGGAGAAGGCTGAGGTGCTCAATAACTTTTTTGCCTCAGTCTTCACTGGCAAGTGCTCCGGCCACACCACCGAAGCTGCAGAAGGCCAAGGCAGGAACTGGGAGAATGAAGAACTGCCCACTGTAGGAGAAGATCATGTTTGAGATCATCTAGGGAACCTGAAGGTGCACAAGTCCATGGGACCTGATGAGGTACATCCGTGGGTCTTGAGGGAACTGGCAGATGAAGTGGCTAAGCTACTATCTATCACATTTGAGAAGTCATGGCAGAATGGTGAAGTTCCCAGTGACTGAAAAAGGGGAAACATAACCCTGATTCTTAAAAAGGGAGAAAAAGAAGAGCCGGAGAACTACAGGCCAATCGGTCTCATCTCTGTGCCAGGCAAGGTCATGGAGTGGATCCTCTTGGATCCATGTGCTAGGGCACATGGAAAATAGGGAGGTGATTGGTGACAGCCAGCATGGCTTTACTAAGGGCAAATCATGTCTGACAAATTTGGTGGCATTGGTGGATAAGGGAAGAGCAACTGATGTCACCTACCTGGACTTGTGCAGAGCATTTGACACTGTCCCGCATGATATCCTTGTCTCTAAATTGGAGAGTCATGGATTTGATGGATGGACCACTCAGTGATAAGGAATTGTTTGGATGGTCACACTGAAAGAGTTGCTGCCAATGGCTCGATGCCCAAGTGGACACCAGTGCTGAGTGGCGTTCCTCGGGGGTTGGTATTGGCACTGGAGCTGTTTAATATCTTTGTCAGCAACATGGACAGTGGGATTGAGTGCACCCTCAGCAAGTTTGCTGATGACACCAAGCTGTGTGGTGCGGTCGACATGCTGGAGGGGAAGGGATGCCATCCAGAGGTATCTAGACAGGCTTGAGAGTTGGGCCTGTGCAAACCTCATGAAGTTCAACAAGGCTAAGTGCAAGGTCCCGCACACGGAGCGGAGCAATCCCGAGCACAAATACAGGCTGGGTGACGGGTGAACTGAGAGCAGTCCTGAGGAGAAGGACTTGGGGATGTTGGTTGACAAGAAGCTCAACATGACCCAGCAACATGCACTTGCAGCCCAGAAAACCAATCGCATTCTGGGCTGCATCAAAAGGAGTGTGACCAGCATGTCAAGGGAGGTGATTCTCCCCTCTGCTCTTGTGAGGCCCTATCTGGGGCCTCCAACATAAGAAAGACATGGACCTGCTGGAGCAGGTCCAGAGGAGGGCTGTGAAGATGATCAAGGGGCTGGAGCACCTCTCTTATGAGGACACGCTGAGATAGTTGGGGTTGTTCAGCCTGGAGAAGAGAAGGCTCCAGGGAGACCTTATAGCAGCCTTCCAGTACTTAAAGGGGGCCTACAGGAAAGATGGGGAGGGGCTCTTTATCAAGGAGTATAGCGGTAGGATGAGGGGTAATGCTTTTAAACTGAAAGAGAGTAGATTTAGACTAGATGTAAGGAAAAAATTTTTCACTGTGAGGGTGGTGAGGCACTGGAACAGGTTGCCCGGAGAAGTTGTGGATGCCCCATGCCTGGGAGTGTCCAAGGCCAGGTTGGATGGGGCTTTGAGCAACCTGGTCTAGTGGAAGGTGTCCCTGCCCATGGCAGGGGGGTTGGAATTAGATGATCTTTAAGGTCCCTTCCAACCCAAACCATTCTATGATAGTTTCTTCAAGGTTATAGGCAGCTTCAGTGAGAGATGCATGGATTGAATCCCCACCTCCTGAGTACTGGGACAATACCTTGTTCATTAGACAAGCATTTCTCCAAAAACACTCTACAAGTTCCTCAAATTAAATTCCCCACAGAAAGAAGTCTGAATAGGAGTCAGCTTTTTCAAGTGACTTGCAAACTCAGAACAAGATATCTATTGAGGAGTCATTAAAAAATCAAGTTAGTCTCCTGAGGAGGACAGCTTTTAATTAACATAGAGCAATCTTGATTGGATTCAGTGGGCCCAATTCTTTACTGTATTTGCAGTTTGTATATTCTGAAATAACCAATCTGTGCAAGCTTATTACTGTCTAGAGCTGGGTGGGCTTGTTCTCTGTGAAAATTCAGTGTCTAGCAGCTGGGACATCAATGAGAAATGGAAGAAATGCAATTTTGCCCTTTTAGAGAAAGAATCCTCTCCCCTGCAAACCCAAGAATATTAGCATGAGATGTGGTTTGGTTTGCCCAAAACATGACAAAGGGGAATCTAAGCTTCCATGAACTACCTGTGAAAGTACTGATTCCTAGGTGTGTAGAATACTTCAGCTGATTTCTATTTAGAGGGGACAGTAAAGGAACTTAATTTTATATTTTGCCACATTAACAGCAGTTAGCTTGTCCAGACCACAGAACTATCCAACTGTTGTGAATTGGGTGGGAGGGGAACAATTGTTGTATAAGTGTCCCCAGAGATTCATATTTATTAATTCTATCTAACAGCTATTTAACATCAACAAGAATGTTGGTATCAACAAGTGACAAATAAGTACTGGAATATAATGTGTTAAATCTTGCATAGCCATCACTGACTAATGAGGACTGACCTTTGAAGCAATATATACAGTCAGTTTATTAAAGCAGGGACAGAGCAATCTCTAGGCCTTTGGTCAATCTAGGTTGCTTGGGGCTGAGGAATTTCCATTTAAAATATCTCTTCAGGTGATAAAGACTGATTCAATAGAGATCAGCTAATGAAAGTGCTGGAAGCTACTATTAAATTCTAGCTTCTGTCAGCTTAACAGCAAAAACTTTTAATGAGGAAACCATTAAAGTTGACCTAATGAATCAGAAATGCTTTTCCTTGCTGGCTAATTATAGAGTGCCTAGAATATCTTTCGACATATGTAATTTAGAAAATACAGATCTATTGAGCCCCCCTGCTCTTGAAGGAAACCTGTTGCACAGCAGAAAACTAGAAAATGCTCTCCTGGGAGGATGCAGGTTTTGACTTGGATTCACCAAGGAATCTCTATGGTCAGGAGGGCTGGCTGTAGAGGACAAGCAAACAGATGAAATTAGTGGTTGATATGTATAAATACTGCTTTGTGTAAAGTGCTATGGTTGTGGGGGAACACAGTAGGACACACAATGGATAAGAATGATTGCTGCATGTATCTGGTCTGGAAAAGAGCATTATGATAATGTCCTAGTCAGTAAAGTAGAAAATATATCAAGATATCATTTTTACACTTACAATGTGAGGTGAGGCATCAAAGGATGTCTTTGAAGATGATGTTTGCTGTTTGCTTAAAGTTTTTCTTCCATTAGCAACATTTTCTGGCAGAAATATTTTCTTTTTTTGTGACTTATGGAAAGTTCATTGATATATATTTTTTTTTCAGTAACATCAGTAACAAAACATATAACATGTTTCAGTAACAAAAACATGTATTGTTTTCGAGTAACACCCAGAAATCCAAGCATTCATCAGATTGGGCGCTGAGGAACCCAGCTAAGAAAGAGTTTCCACTAGTGTTGTCGCTTCTTGTTCTTCTCTCCACAAAATCTTAATTTCTAAATAGACAAGATAGATAAAAGAATGAAACTGTTCTTGTTTGACAGACATGATGAAGCACAGAGAAATGAAATAATTTATCAAAAGTTGCAATGCAAATTTGCATTGGAGCTAGGAACAGAACTCGGATTTTGGAAGTCTTAATTTGGAAATTGAACAGCAGCCTCAGTCTGCATGTAGGGGATGATTTATGATTACTGTAATCTATTTTCATATGAAACTTCCTGTGTTACTAGGTCTAGTCTGGGTTTTTCCTTTCAATTGCTGGTCTATGGAGCTCTGACACATATAAGACATTTCTAGGATATTCAAGGTCTTAAAGAACCCTTATAGACAAATGTAAGGTGTTTTTTTTTATGTATATATTAAAATGTGGTTAACGGTAGAAATCACAACCCAGTTTATGGAAGCTGGCAGTTCAAGAGAAAACCCGCATGTTCAACATACTATAAATAGAGACCCCTGTGTCTGACTTGCATAACTCTAAACTCCTTCCCTCTGTGATTAAGAAAAAAACCCTTGACTTAAAAACTGAAAGATGCACAAGTTGTGGATACAAACCAAGGGCACTACAGTTTTAAACTGTAGCAAAATACAAGAAACTGTTTAGAACAAAAGCCTTCTGTTTCAATACAGTGCTGTTGTCATGTTTGAAGATCTTTTATAAAAGTAACTTCTTGCTTGATTTCTCGTAAATTACTGTGGTTTTAAAGCTTAATGGGACAGTGCTGTAAGTGGCAGCAACTTTTTTGTAGGTCTAAAGTCAAATGGTTATTCTGTAGGCTGGTTTGGTCATACCATACTGACCACACTCATGTCAGCTGAGGGCTCTTAATGCCTAGTGCTGGCTGTAGCACAACTGAACTTGCAGCCTTACAGTTTTAGCCATTGATATAGGTGCCAGTGTCCAGTCTTCTGCCCCATGATGACAAAACCAGATACTCTTCCATATGCCCAGCCTGCAAACGGTCTTATTGCTGTTGATGGTTGACTGCAGCTAGGGAGCTGATGAGCCTTATTAAGACCAGACCTTTTTAAAAGATAAGCTTAATGCTTGCAGCGCCGCAGCTTCTGTCCTGCTCCAGCAGATGCTTAGATACTAGGATATCCAGCTGACATTATTTGTTGATATCTGTGGCTACCAGATTAGCGGGACAGGCTGCTCTTCTATGCTGGGCATGCATGAAATATGCCCCTACTGTGGGAGGGATGGGAAGCAGAGCTGACTGTGTCTGTCTCGCATCCTGTGTGTGAGACTCGACAGACCAGGCTCCATGCCAGCCTTCTGGAGACCCCCTTGGCATTTGAAGGGAGCCGTGATGGAGGGCAAAAACGCTCCATCTTTACGTTAAGGTAGGAACCAGGGCCAAGTGACCAAGGTGGCTGTCCCGTGTCTTTTACTCAAGAGACTTGCCATCACAGTGGTAAAGATCCAGCTGTACTTAATTTCTTAATATTTTCTTCATGCTTGCAAATGCCACATATCCAATACAAATAAATTTCCTTTATCCTCCTCTCTTAAGAATTTGAATGATTTGAATTTGGGATGCTCTTCCTTTGTTCTCTGCATTTTGAGCCCTGAGGATTATGTGTGTCCTGAGCTTCTTTGTCAGAACTTTCTTTCCTAATTGCATAATTCTCTATTATTAGATCTAAACGTTACAAGGATTCACAATAGTATCCCAGATTTTTTTTGTGTGGGGTTCAACTCTGAAGGAAATTTGCAGTGCTCTATTTTAGAAGCAACTTCAGTCTAGTCTTTCTGTGTTGTTTGAATTTCAAGTGAATACATAATTGCACGTAGAACTATTAAGAAGATTTATAGTTCTGTGTATTTCCTGTGTATTTAACATCCTAGAATTTTGCGCTGGGCCTTCTGGTACTGTTTATTTACTTAGGGTTGGTTTTAGGCTACAGGCATTAATAATTTTATGACTGAGTGTTCCTAACAGATGGCTTTATGGGCTGTAACAGCCACCAAAGAGCAGTGCTGGGAAGCAAAATGAAACCATATATAATACAAACAGTTGTGTGCAGGCTTGCTGTAGGTCACAGAAATACCTCATTTATTGAATATCCTTCTGTAAAGGAGGGTTAGAAATGCCAGCTAAGAATGGAGCCAAAGGGACTCCCTCTGGGTAATATTAGTGGTATATTATTGTGACTTGGAGAAGTGCGTAACTGGTACCAGCCAAAGGGGCCCTCCTCCCTTTTTGAGTGTCTCACTAGAAAAGACCTATAGATTCATGGCTTGTTATAAGTTAGTGTGTGTGTTTGCAGACAGTATATGGTCTGTTACCCCTGAAAATAAGAGTAGCTTATTGACTTTTGGGGAACTGTGGAAAGAGGAATGGAGCATGTGAGATAGAAAGTGGTCTGACCAGTTTGTTGCAAAAGTCAATGGGGAGAGTGATACTAGACTGTTCTTCTGTGCCCTGTAAATCTGCAGGCAGTACATCATGGTGCCTGGTGTGGAGTTTTTTCTTGTATCTGTTCCGTGTTAATGTTCTAGATCCAGCGGAAGAATCCAAGTCTGTAGGCCAGTGAAAGCTGTGTAAGATGCAGATTCACAAACCTCTTTTGATAATTAGTTTAAAGGAAAGCTTATGCATATTGCATGAAAGAATTTTATGTATATCAGCATGAAAGAAGCACATTATAGGCTTGTAATCTAGAAACCCTTTTGGGTGTATGCCCAACTCTTCTGGTGGAACTCAAAGGTCTTGTGACTCATTGGAAGCCTCTGATACTCTAAACTGGGGACTTATCATTGATCCCACAGAAGTAGTGCCAAGGCTTACCTTATCTTGACAAGACTGGATTACTTTCAGCTGCATCTCAATAACTTACAGAAATTACAGATAGCTCCTACATAAATGGCGATGTAACAACTTGTAGCACGATTAGGGGATTTCAGACTATTGCCCACCCTTTTAATGACTGCAGAGACCACAAGGGGCAGGAAAAAAGAAACCACTGGGTCTCCCAGATAACTTGACTGGCTTAGTAAAGTTGGCAGGAATTTATTATCTGTTTGTGCTTTTCAAAATACCACAGGCAAAGAGAGAGGAAGAGAGGGAAAGGGAAGAAACAAAGTGCTATGTGATTTCTTGAGGTTTAACTTTGTGGAGCTGGTCTATAAGCAATGCAATGAGGATGACTTGTAGTAAAGATGTGCAGCATGATTAGAAAAAAAAATAAAGGCACATTATGCCAATTGGTGGTAAACTTTACAGTTTTCAAATTGTACAGCCTTTGAAAATTGTGTGGTTCTTGTTTAATCATTTGGGAACACCTTGGGCCAAAGGAGCATCAATTCACTGAGTAGTTTTTACAGACCAGAGCACCTGTGTAAATTCAGTGTAAGGGAGCAGGACACTAACATCCTCTTTTTTTATATATATGACATGAGAGGAATAGAGAAGTCTGATGGTGTAGTTCAAAATGCTATATATTTGAAATAGCTTGAGTTGTGCTTATGCTGTATGAAAAAATATTTGAAGAATAAAGGGAAAATTCTTTTTTATTTAAGTGGAGTAAAATCTGAGCACTGATGTTAAGCCTTATTAGTAGATGTCAGTATGTATAGGAATGCACAAGAAAGAAAGTGCTTAATAATCTGCCATCAATTCAGGGTCTAAAATTTAGCTTTTTGTATTCCTCTGTAAGCTGTACTGTCACCAGGCTCTGATAGTTCCTCCTTTATCTGATGACTTGACCTCTTCTGAACCATTAAAGAAGATATCTTTTCTCTGTAGTAGCCTGGTTTAAAAATGTCAGTCATTATGAATTGGGTTTAAAAAAGGTTCCTGTATGGTGGGTTTTCAGTGCTGTCTCTGAAAGTTTAAGTGGTGATTACGTTGGAAGACTGGAAGCTGATTTCTATGCAGATGTCAACAAAAGCCCAAGTATAGCCCTACAGTAGGACTTGAAAGACTGGTGCACTTTACATCATATGCTTTTACACTTGCTCAGGACCAAAAGAATTATTAGCAGTTTTGGTTTGTCTATAATGAAGTCCCACTGTGCCTAAACGTGGTACTAGAGAAACAAATCCTCAAAATACTTGTCTAGAGATCATGAATGCAGTGACTGTAAGGAGACTCTGGTGATGACAGGTAGGTGCATGGAAACTCACGATGTGTAGAGTCATTCTGTGGTGGTGAAGACCTGGAGGTAGGAGTGTTGTTGATCTCTTAATCTGACAAGGGAAGCCGGTTAGTGGCAATGCAATGGAACAGTTTCTTCTAAAACCCATTCTCTGATTGTCCTGGTAAACATGACATGACCTTTGTGCAAAGAGGGGCACTGCACAATCTGCTACCACCTGATGTGCTGTGCAAAGTAGACAATCCTCTGTCCTTCCCTTAATGTCAGATGAGCTGATGGGAGGACAGCAGACTCGGGTTTGCATTTTGCTGTTGCTGGGAGCACTTACTACGTCTTTCTGTCTGGTGCCCCCCAGATCTTTGGGCTGTCTTAAACGTGGCCAGCTATTTCATGAGAGGTTTCAGCTTGCCTTGAAAGCAAGCCAAGGAAGTTTTAAGCTTTTAGTTGCCTTCCTTAAAAGTTTTCAGTGCCCTTCAGGGAAAACCTCTAGCACTTATAAATTATCTACTTGCTAATTTATAGATGCTAATTTATAGTTGAATGCTACTTGCTTTTGAATCCTCTCTGTTTTTTCTTTTGATAGCAAGTGATAAGAGAGTTGCCAAATGAAGAACATTAGCAATCCTGATGTGTCAGCTCTTGTAGATGTTTCTATCAAATAATGCTGTGATCATTTGGGATAAAAGCTAATAGGACTGCTTTCTCTGGAGGTCATTTCCATGTTACATATTAGTTTCTGCAGATTCTGATGGACTCTTCTGAGGTACCTGGATGTGTATGTTATTTAGCTTCCTTCCCTTCCCCCATCTCTAATCCACATCTAGCAAGGGCCTTTTCCAGCAGATGTTAGCGGTAGGTAACTTTCCGTGCGCTGTAGGTGTTGGATTATAAGGTCTTGTTTGGCTCCTCCCTAGGTTGGATACCCAGAAGCCACTTTTATCTTTCTTTTTTTTCAACCTGCTGCTGTGTGGTCCTTTTGAATAACCTTATGTCTGAATTAAAAAGAGCGAGGGAGTGAGAGGGGATGCTTACAAGAAGGAAACATTTTGCTGACGTTTGCAGGGTAAATGTAAACATGAGTAGTAGTGCTATGTGTATGCCTTTCTAGTACAAACAGCTCAACTTGCAGCATGACAGTTAGCATGAATATAAAATATTCATACCCTGTTCAAGTATGCAATGATGAGCTCAAAGAACATCACTCTTTCATGAGCTTGTCAGTGTCTAATTCATGCTCTGTACAGTTGATATCTTTAGACAGTATTTTTAATGTGCACATTATATACTCAGAAATGTGTCTTATTTACACTTAATTTTTGTGAGACTTGCATCAGAAATGGTGCTGGTCCTGACCTTGTATGCTCTGCATGAGAATTAAAAAGTCCAGCCCTCTCTTTTGGGATACTTGTATCTTGATTTAGATTAAGCTTTTTTAAAGCTTCTTCCTGTGAAGGTGTTCTTGAGTGACTTTAATGCAAACTCTTAATAATGTGGCAATGTTGTGATGTTATGGGCATTACTAGTATTTTTTATTGCTCCTGTTTCAGTTTTCACAAAATTACCTGGGATTTCTCATGTGCAAAGCAAACCAGAACCTGAGCTAGGGTAAGTTCCAGTGACTTGGTATTGCTCTGACAACTTCTGTTTGGCCACTTGGGGCAAGTAAACCAATTTTTATCCAGTTTAACTATGGAAATGAGGTGTCTAAAATCACCCTGGGAATATAAATGCGTATTCCCCATTCTCTCATAAATGTTTGAACCTGTTGTATAATTTCAACAAAATACAACAGGATAACAGGAAGCTGCAAAATACTGAATTCTTATGAAAATCAAGTGCAATTTTTAATCTCCAAAATTATTAGTTCAGCCTGCCACAAACTAGGAGGTGGTAAATCATTTGCTCTGTCCAGTCATTAACAGCTAGTGTCCAGCTGACCACTTGGGAGGCACACAATGCTTAGAGTCCTGGTCAGGGAGCATATGTGTAGTTTGAGGCAGATTGCAGCTCAAACCGTCTCTTGCCCAAGAGGGAAGTTAAAGTAAGCTTCTGATAAAATGGAAGCGATGGGGTCTCAGTGTTACCTTAGATTAATTTAAAAAAAAACCCCAGTCAGCCATGAGGAACAAATGAATTGCAAATAAAGCATCATTCCTCTTAGTGCTCATGGGACTGTTATTGCCACCTTTTTTGCCTTTTCCACATCCTGGCTTCATCTTGCAATGACTTCTTACATTGTGGTCAGGAATGAGTGTAAACTTACAAAACCTGATCCAGGTCAAATCAAATGCAGACCCCACACCGATTTCTAAAATGCCATGATTCTGTCGCGTGTCTTTCAGTATGTTTGCACAAGGCTTCACTCAATGGGGCTGTGATTTCTGACTCAGGCTTGTGCATACATGATTAATGCACGTTATTTTTCACTACTGTCATATGGAAAAGAATTTAAAAGACAAGGATTTAAAGTCAGTTGTCTCTCTCTAAATAGACATAATTACAAAGAACAGCTTCACTTTGAGATGATCAGTACCCTCATGTTCTAGTGGTGTCAGAGCTATAAAACCAGAACACTTTAGGGGCTGAAATATGGATTATTTTTTTTCTGAGTCGAGATTCCTTCAAGGTGGGAGTCAAATTTTATCCACAATTTTTCCTCCAAATGCCTACTATTTCATGCCCAGTTGAGTTTGCATAGTAACCAGACAGAAATCAATGTCTAACTTTCACTGGTTTCCAAGATGCATTTTATGCATATTCATTCTTTAATAGTCTTTATTCAATGTTAAATCCTCTTTGGGGTTTGGATCCAATAATAAGCAATATTTATTAATGATATTTCACATATGAACTGGAATAGGATGTTACTGTGATAAGGAAATTGTAATGTGCAACTGCGATTTAAACTATTCTCTTGCAGTACTACAGACCAAACTTCTGTGTAAGGCAAGTTTATTTAAAAATAATAAATAGTACAAAAGAAAAATTGATTCCTTTGTTTTGGCTGTTAGATGAAAACACTATGTGAAAAACTGGATGCCAAAGCAACCTCATGCCCTCAAAACCCCCCTGATATATCAAATGGCTCTGAAACTAGGTTAGTCATCCACTAGTGACATTTCACAACTTTCTGCCTGGATTCCTTAACGTTGGAGAAGTACAAGGTCTAGTCTTCAAGGCATCTGGGTAATGAGAAAGGAAGCTACATTTATGGAACAAAAGTTTGTAACTTCTGACTCATAGAGGACACTAAGTGGAGGTAGAGGATTATTCCATCAAGAGAAATTGAGGCGCCATCTAAACAAAAAAGAATAAGGAAAGGCAGAAGGCATCTATGCAGTGAGAATGCTAGAGATAAAGATTGAGATGGCCCTAGAATTAAATGTATACTTGGCATCATTATTTCAGGAAGGATGACAGTACTGACCATGGGCTCAAAGGCAAGTGATCAAGAAAGTGGAAATATCTGCATTGAAGGCAGTTGCAGTATTTAGTGTGCTGAAGTCTGAGGACGCAGATAATCTCCATCTCAGCTTTTGGGAGAGATTGCTTTATAAATTGGAAATTTTGGCAGCAAGGATTTCTATTGAAGCCATCTAAGAGTGTGAAGATAAATTACAAAGCTGATACATATACTGAAGAAATGGTGGCAGATTATACTGTACTACAAGTTGAAGGCAAAAATATTTGAATACCTGAAGATACATAGGAAATGGCATAAAATGTATCATTGGCTTTTCAAAGATAGATTTTTACTGGACTAACATAATGATGTTTCTTGGCTAAACAGACAATTTCTAGATAAAGACAATGCAATATTGTTCACTGTAACGTTCAGTACAATGCCACGTGGGGACCACTAGTTAGACTGGAGATGACATTAAGAACAAAAACAGGGCCAAAGCAGATGAATTCAACCTGGAACAGCTGCCAGGAAGGGCCACTAGGTTGTTCAAGGGGGATGAAACATTTTACTGAAGGAGCTTTGCTTAGTCTGCCAATAGGAATCTGGGTTAGTAAATCTTTGCTATCTATCTTAACATCAGGACATGGCATCTGGAAGGGAGAAGAACCTTTTAGGGTGGAAGTGAGGTCTCTAACAATCCAACCAGGGTGGCTCTGGATCACTCTGCTGAACAGAATAGCAAGTGGAAGGAAAGCTTTTTATTCCTTTAAAATGGAGGAGAATGAGATTATTTCCATACTATAATCTATTTTCCCTCAGTGAAGTTGCCTTCTCCTGCTTGCAGCTAGGAAGAGGCTGAGGGTATGTTCCAGGGCTCTTGCTCAGTAAAGTAAGCAGCTTCATAAGGCATTTCTTCTGAATTGTGGGAGAACTTGTTGGGTCCTGGGAAGAACCAGAGAGCTGCACGAGCCCTGGGTGGATATGTTTGATGGTCATTATCTTCTTTTGGCAAGTAACAGTACTGTATAATGTCTTGTTTCGCCAAACTTTCATTGGGATATTTTCTTGAGTCTAGATTGGCTCTTAGGTCAAACAGAAGTGGAAAAACCTTGTAAGCGAATGACAAGCATGAGGGCTTTTCATGATCTAAGTGACCATCTTGGTCCTGGACAGGCGGTTCTACATTTCTTTTTCTCACAGCATGCATTATTTTTAAAATAATAAAACAGCAGTTTAATTATTGTTTCTCACTGCATGAAGCTATGCTTCCAAATATTAACAATTTTGTGTCTTTTTTCAACCCTTTCTTTTAAAAATAAATATGTCAATGTTAAATGGTGTTATGTTTAACTTAGTACTTTTACACTTTTATTGGTAGTGTTATATACCATGGTGAATGATACTTTGTAAGCTTATTCTCTTGCACTCTTATTGACTGGTTTTATGAGAACTTTTTTCTTTTTGTTTTGTGTTTTAAGATCTGTCTATTCCAGTGAAATTTTCAGTTTTTCTTTGTGATCTAGAAAGAAATTCAGCAAAAGTTGCTCAAACAACCTCAAGTGAAATATATGATATAGTTGATAGCAATTGAATCAACCTTATTTACTCACCTGCTTATGTCACTGAAAATGACAAAATGGAGCACATCTGTGTAAACTACCATTTAAGTAGGCTTGGGTGATGGTAGAAACTTCAGTATTAGCTTAATTTCACTTCAAAGACCTCTCATGCTTGTCACCATTCAGCAGTTTCCTGTGGGTTCATGTGAGCTTCTTACTGCAATATCCAACATCTTGCTGCATTTCAAGAAATAATCCTGCACTAAAGTGAAGTTGAGGAGTTGGTACGCAATACAGATCTCTGTCCAGGTCTGGTAGGATGTATGACAGGTTTGACATACGTTCTGCATCTGAGCCTGTTTACCAGTAATTAAAATATGAGAGTATACATGTTATTGATGCTATACTTTAAATGATTTACTCTATTTAATTTACTTAAGCAGGAAATCTTATTTTTCCTCATAACCTATGATATATCTCTACAAATTAGATCCTTGATGTACACTGAAATTTGTGGCATTCCCTCAATCAGATGGGAACATTAGAATTATGATAAATCTGTGAGGCATTATAATTTTGTTTTCTGGCTTATGTTACCTGTGAAAGCGGGTAGCAGAATAGAAAAATGAACAGGCTGTCCTAAATGAGATCAAAATCCAATTTAAAGTGATTTTCTTTCTTTTGTTTTCATATACTAATTTCCCCATCTCCTCCTAGTTCTTTTGTCCTTGTGCATCAGTGTGATGGCACCAGCGTCCCTGCGGTACTGCCCTTCCATTTCTGGTTATTGCTCCTGTGTTGCCTTGCTTCGTGCACTGAAGAAGGTCATTCCCACTTGTCCTGCAAGGACTGAGTTAGGAACAGGGAAAACAGGTTTTATCATTTGCTGCCAGATTTGCTTTTATGGTTCCAAGTTTTTCTGCACTGGGTTATCAACCGCAAATGCCAGCCTTTCGAGAGCTTCTTGTAATCCGTTTCACAGTGGGTTTGTGCCTTGTGTCAAACCTGCTTCCCTTTCCCCTTCCTTGAGAGTGGTTATTGCATTCCTTTTTATTTCGGAGGCCTTGGGGAATCACGCAAGTGGTGTGCGTGTGGCATAGACTTGCCAGCGACGTTCTGGCCGTGTGGGGTTGCTCCTCCTTGCTCTATGGCGGTGGTGCTGCCCTGACTCCATCTGGGAGCGTGCATGCCGTGGGAGGTCGATGCAGTCTTCTCCCAGTAAATCCTTGGGCACAGCCGAGTCTCCTCACAGCAGATTCAGCAGGAGAGCAGTTGGACTGAAGTAGCTTGAGGTGGTAGTAACTCCACAGCAGCCCACAGGATGTATTTTTTTTCCCTGGCTCTTACACACCTCCTTACTTTGTGCTCTGTCACTAAACCAAGCTCTGGGATCACAAGTTTTAGCCCAAAGGGATAAAACCATTAAAGTTAGCCTGGAAGAAAGAGTGGCACAGAAAATAACTTATCTCCTTTTTCCTTCAGTTAGTGATAAGGATTAAAAAAAAAACGAAAAAAAACCCCCAACCCAAATTTATTTTTGCATCAGAAAAACTAGTTCTGCTACTGGAAAACCAGTGAGAAGATAAAGTCCCAGGATTTGAGGGAGTGAATGCTGAATCAATGAAGGGAAATTCTGACAAAAAGAACTTTGGGGCTCAATCATTAATCTCTGAAGTAGGAAAGCATTTGCTGAAGAGCAGGAGTGCTTCCTTCCTCAGCCTGCTCCTCATTAGAGGAGACCCCTTGATGATTAGGGCACTGTCTTTGCAAGGCCACTTTTAACTCTCTGTCACTTGCTCTTGTGACACCCTGGGCAAGACATGTGAGAATAATGGGAATTCATTCCCTGGTATGACCTAAGAGTGGTGTGTTTCTCTACCATGTTACAGGAGTTATGTCCCAATGTGACATGGCTCAATCTTGGTGAGATAGAGCTCTCGTGCATCCAGCAGGTCTTTTGGGGAACATCAAACTTGATGTTTAGACAAAATCTGCGTATTCATCAAGCTTCTTTTTAATAAAACCTTTAGCAAGTTTTCTATCAATCAAAAGGGTGTACAGCCAGAATTTATGTAGCCTCTTGATATCATCTTTAGAAAGAGTTTTTCTACCACTAAATCTTTGGCATTCCAAGCTAACTAAATTATTAAGTAGCTTTAGTCATCCTTGAGATATACTTTGGATTTCAGGAATAAATCCACCTTTCTTTGGGTAAGATTTGCGCATCAGAGGCATTGCAAGGAGCACATGACTTGCATTTGATTGCTCAGAAATGACTTTCTTAATTGGAGGCAACCTCTGTGCAGGAGCTGAGGCTTGGCCCTGCACCTCAGCTCAGCCCAAGAAGAATGGAGCAAAGAAAAGGTGCAGGAGGACTGCTTAACCTCCTGAGAGCCTTGCAGAGATACTAGCCTACATTGCATGTCCTATCTCGCTGATTCATATGGGGTATTTTCCCCAACTGATGGAGGAAGTTTTGATGGGACTGGGGTGAAGTCTGAGAAGCAGAGGCACAAGATCCCGTGTTCTTCATTTCTGTGCTCCAAGACTGTCGCACAGTGAAGTGCTTTGTATTCAGAGGTAAAAGGCACATTTCCTATGGCCAGAACACATAATGCTTTCTCTGTATTGTGCTATTAAAACAATTCTTAATGCTGTTGCTTAAGAAGCAAATCTCCCTTGTATGCATGAAATCCAGATCACTCAGGGAGATACGGCAGCCCTAAATCCCACAGAGATGGACAGACAGGTCTTTCTGAAGTGCTCCCTCAAAGTGAAATAAATAAGGACAATACAGCATTGAAAACCTCCTGCAGTTTCAGAAAATAAATACCCGTATTCTCTTTGGTAAAATACTACAGATAAGCATTACAAAGTATAGCAAAGCCAACCTAATTATATTACCTTCCAATTCTAGTCTGATCTATTTCACTAATATTGATTTCACTTTGTATCCCATTTGAGCTTACAATGGCAACTGAATTAAGCCGATGTACTTAATTTTGATGTCTATCTGTGCAGAGAGAGAAGAATATATGCCTGGTGGAGATCATTATAGGGAACAAATCCTCTTGTAGATTTTTCTCATGCTATGGTGCAGCATTAGTCAACCAATGTATGTGTCTATGCAGTTTAGGAAAAGAAAAATCAGAGATGATTCACAATTAAAAAAAAATCTCAAAATAAGCTACTGAAGAGCTCATTAATTTTACAGCAACATCTATATATTGATTTCACACTCTGTAGGTAGAATTTTGATAAAGATGGCATTTTGAAATTGGTCAGAAGTTGCAGTCTGTTTCTTAGGATTATCTATTACTATTATTATTTTTTTAAACACCACCATGTACGTGGGTACAATCCATAAGCATCTACTGTAATTTGTTTAACAATTTTTGTCTCCTGGCAGCAGTGTTCACTATGTCCTAAGTAGAACAGAATAATGAGAAGTCAATATGGTAGACAGACAGAAAAATGTATGTTTAGTAGGTAGTGGGAACTTTTAAAAGGAGCTGATTTTGCTGAAACAGCAAAAAAAAGCACTTATACTTACCGCATGAACTTGGAAAACTAAATATCATGGAATCGAGACTCTTTTAGGATTAGAGATAGTCAAAAAAACTTTGAAGAGTGAATTCACTGAGAAGAGCAGTTTGGCAGCTCAAACTTGGTTCAAATTTAAACAAATTGCTTCAGCTACAAGAAAAGGAGAATAAAAATACCTAGTTTCAATACTTTTAAAAGGAAACATTTTAGTTCTGTTTTGAAGGTGTGCTTACATAGAATTCCTCAGGACTAATAAGTCAAATTTGGGGCTGTAGCAAATTTTTGGAAATAAATCAGGAGGGAAAAAAAAAAAAGCTTAAGGTCACCTTGAACCATTGGGTTTTTTCCTTTAAGTTCTTGTGCTGAACAAAAATCCATTATTCACACAGTAGCTGCCAGACTGATTGGATATTTATGGGTAACAAGAACATCTAATGTTTTAACCCTTGGGCTCCAGGACACCTTCTGTAACTTCTAGCCATGGAGTTGTTAAAGGTAGTTACTCCTGGGAGTGGAGTATGTGATTTCTGACTCTGAAGCTTTGAATTGTGGTCTGAGGTAGAGAATAGATTTTGTACAACAAAGCAGGGGCTGCAGCTTAGTCACACAATTCTGGTTTTCACAGGTACGTTTGACTCTGTTCTAGAGCCCTAGACATGACTTTGCTGCAGGTAAACTGTGAAGGATGGTGATGAAGGCAGGATGCTGACAGGCACAAACTGCACCCCCTTGCAGCCAAATCAGTGCTGTATAGGCATTATTTGTCATCCAAAAATACAGAAGCATTACATCTTTTACTTATGCAGACCCAGGTCTATTAGTGCAGTGCTGAACTGAAAAGGAAGTCAAAGAAATCACTGCATTGTTTAGAAGTTACATATTCATGAACTTAATTAGTCACAGGGCAACTAGAGAATAGGTATGCACAGGCTTTTTTTTTTAATTGTTTGAAGGGAATGAACAGCAACACCTCAAGGCTTCATATTTCACACTCACCTTTTTATAAAGTAATAAAATTGTGTGTTGTAATACAGGTGGGTGACTAATTGATATGAATGTGTGAGGGGCAGGCAGCCAACCTAGAGACCACCCAGAGTTGTTTGAGTTTGCCACTACCGTTGACAGCCATAGCTATGACTGATGAGGGTTACTGTCACATGCTTGGCTTTTGTAGCATAGGTGGAGCTGTGAACATCTGTATACATACAGTATACATATTGCAACCTCAGTTCTATAGCTTCAACCTTAGCCTTTTTTCTTTTCTTTTTTTTTTTTAAATTTTAAGACAGATCAGAACATTTTGCATACTGTTGTCCTCATTATGAATTGGGTTTGCCCTTCAATCTTGACGGATTTCATTCTCTGCCTTGTATCTCACAGGCTGTGCATACACAACTTTTTTGATAGGGGACCTTATCCTTTTGTGTTAATTTGATATCTGACATTCAGAAAATGACCCTACTGCAACAAAGATGATGATTGCTTTTTACCAATTAAAATATACCCTGACATGGAGTATTAGGCCAGCTATTTATGTTAGCATTCTAAAAGTATCTGTCAGTCAATGCAAATTGTATGACTGGAAAAGGCAGGAGTTGAATAAACCGGTATGTGAATTCAGGCAATTAATTTTCAATTTTTTAGAGAGAAAATAGGCAGGGAGACTTTGATCTTTGTCGTTTTCCAAGAGGGAGACCCCAAGCAGTGTGCACTCATTTATTTTGTGGTATCCTTAGCCTCTGAAAGTATTAACTTGTGCAAATTAAACAATTCATCTGGATTTCCTGCAAAATCTCTAGATTAAAGTGTTTTCTTCCCCTGCTCATTGCATTTCTTAATTTCCTAATTTCACACTGCTTGTCCTTCTCTGAAAGTCCTCCTCCTCATGCAACAACTGCCCTGGGTTCTTTACCGCTTGTGAGCAGCAGGCTCCCATGTGCACTGCTGGTCCTTCTGTGCAGTTGTTGCTTGGGCTGTTGAGCGATACCTTGGGTGATGAATATGTAAGATGAGACACACGGCCTCGCTGTCTGGAACTGTCAGCTTTCTCCCTGACAGATTTCCTATGTGGTGGTCCTGAGCTAATTTAGGCCAGTCAAAGATTACCATTTCTGTTCACCCCAACAAGTGATTCGAGGCTGTTATTTAGGAATTTCTGAACACGGTGATTATATTTGGAGAGGAGCAAGTGCCTCTGTGTTCTTGCCCTTTCTTATCATTGCCATGACAGATAGAGACAGACACACACAATATGTTGTCCTAGAATTCACGCTGTTCCAAAGTCTCTCCTGTCACTTTGAAACCCAAATCCTTCACATGACATGTAGTATATAATAAACATTTCAAAATCGTTGAAAGATGGCAGTGACAAAAACACATTTATTATAATTTTTATAGGTTTACTGAAGAGGGCAGAGCTTGGTATATGTTTTCATGTGAACCAGTGCTCCTGGTTTCATGTTCTCAAATGCCTCGTCACAGTCAGTAGGACAGAACTTTTAGCTGGAAGCACTGGAATGGCCCCTATTCCTTTTTTTCCCTGTTTTTAAATGCCTCATCAGAGAAGCAAGATGCAGACACAGAAGAAGGTCCAACTTTACCTTCTGGCTCAGTGTTACCCATGAGTACTTTTTCTTTTTGGAGAGAATATGCACTGAGTCTATGTTAGCTGAGCTTCCATGAATCATAGCCTCCTCTTCTTCCCATTGCTGGATCTCGGACTATTCCTTCTTTGTGCACAGACACAGCACTCTGGGTTTGCTGCCAGAGCTAGCTTTGCTTCTTTTTACATATATTTGTCTGTTCAAGAAGACATAAAATTTTGTAATAACTTTCTACTGTGTTATTTTAGCCTATGGCTTCTAGGCATAGGATGAATTTCAAATGCTTGTTTTCCAGTGTTTCTTTTACTAATATATTTCATGAAAAAAGAATATCTTTAGGATAGTCACTGTGAGTAAACACAGGCAGTGCGATGGGTTTAATGTAATACAAAGCTAGACCAGAGTGTGTGATTAACAGGTCATATAGTCAAAGGATTTTAAATGATGGTGTATTTATCCAAGATGGCAATGTTATTTTGTGGTGCTGGATTGCAATACACGTTTTAAAACTGACAATCCATTTCCCTGAGATCGCTTTCACTGGAAGAGCTTCTTGCGTGGACCTGTGAAAGACTCAGCTCAGCCCATTCACAAAGAGAATTTGCTGCAGGTTCCAGTGCTGGGTGGTAAGTTGGTGTTAAAGGCAAAGACCTGAGAAAATACACATAGGTTTTAGTGCACCATCCTATAAATGCAAAGAAGATAAATATAACCAAGGTTCAGCTAATGGCCTGCTAAACAGTGCCATCAACATGAGAGCATTTGTGCAATGAGAGAAAAATGTGTAGGACTTTGCTGGCTGAATGCCAGAAACGCATAACTAAGTGGCATTTTGCAGTGAAATGGACACATGCCACTGAGTTCCCAAAGCAGGTGAGCAGGCTTGAGTACTTGTTAGCATTACAGGATTTTAATCTTTTTTTAAAAAAAAAAAAAAAAAAAAAGCTGAGTAGGCTAGGCAGAAATATCTGTCATCATTGTTAAAGAAATCTAACCACTAGTTTACCGTCCTTTAAAAGAGAAGGAGAGGAAGGACCTTGCTCCCTGAATTTATTCACTCTGTGTAGCTTCATTCAGGAGGGAGATTTCCTCACAACAGCAGTTGTTTAAATGCGAGATATGTGTGTTCCAATTCATTAATTGCATGGTCATTATTTTAAAAACAAGTTTATGTCTGTTTTATGCTTAAAACTTTGTTGCCATTCCAGGTATTCTAGCTTCTTTTACTTCTCTGCACAAGCCTCCTTGTGTTTATAGCCTGCAGGACCCTCTTCAAAAGAGAAAATAATCATGAAAATATCTCTGGGAGAATAATTCCTTAGTAAGGTGTAATCTTTTATCAATTCCTTCAAGAAAGTATAGAGAACAAATACAAAAGTAGAGAGTCAGAACTTATCCACCTATTGGATTCATATTTTGCTGATGGAAGTTTTTTCTTGGATCAGTTAGCTTGTGTTCCTCCACCAATGAAGTCCTGACTTGTTTTTTTGATAAATGGCAGGGATATTGCTGGAATAATTTTGTTATCACCATTTCGTGAGGTGATAATTTTTTTAGCCTTGATGATTAATAGTAGACGATTTATCATATTTATATGGGTAGCAGAGGAGAACAGACACCCTAATAGAGTTTTGTCCTTGTTACAGTGGCTACTGTAGAATTATGCAGCAAGAGCCCCCCTTCCAACCTGAATTCTGAGTAGATGAATCAGACAAAGGATATGATAAAAATATCATTAACCTCATTTCACATTCAGGGAGCTGAGTCAAAAAGGAAAGAAATGATTTCCCTAAGGTCTGTGGCAGAGGTGTGAACTGAAATCAAAGTTCCCAAGCTCTCATCTCCATTTATTACTTATTTGTATTGCAGCAAAGAGGTATGCCTCTCTGAAAGACCAAGGACCTTCTCTGCTTGATGAACTATATGCTTGCACAGTAAAAATCTTACCAGGTCCTCTCCAGAGACCCCATGGTCCAAGTACAGAAAAGTGTCTCCACCACGGGGGTGTTGCCTTTCTTTTGACTGTCTTGTCAGGCCTGCCTCGGGAGATGCTGCCATCATAGTTTTATAATAAGGATGTGTGAACTCTCCTCATCAGAAGGGATGTTTTCATTTTGTGTAATAGACCAAATGACACAATATGGTCTCCTTTAGCATGAGAAAACTTGCATCCACAAGTTAATGGTTTATATACATAAAGGAAGGCATCTGCTTCTCTTTAATGGCAAAAGAAAAGGTATCTCCTGAAAAGACAGTAAGCCAGAGTTTTCTGGAAATTAACTTTTCTTCTGAGCACTGCATATTCCATTGAAATAGAGGGGAACTAGGAAGATATTCAACAGTGGTGTTGCATTAGAGTCACTTGCTTGGGAATCACCTTACTATTTACAAAAGTTAGTGTGCTTCCATACATAGGTACGTAAATTTGCAAAAGTTGTAAGGTGGCTATTCTATAATTTCCTTGATATTTATATAGCACTTCTTGTTCATTATCTTGGCTAAAAGGAGAAAGGGTAGGATGAGAGGAAATGGCCTCAAGTTGTGCTGGGGAGGTTTAGACATTAGGAAAAACTTCCTCACCGTGAAGGGGCTGTCAAACACTGGAACAGACTGCCCAGGGAAGTGGCTGAGTTAACATCCCTGGAGGTATTTAAAAGACATGTAGACATGGTGCTTAGGGACATGGTTTAGTGGTGGACTTGGTAGTGTTAGGTTTACAGTTGGACTCGATCTTAAGGGTCTTTTCTAACTGAAATGATTCTATGATTCTCTGACTCCCTAGGACTGGCCATTGGTCAGATAGACCCAATGAACGTTCAAGGTAAAGAGTATATTACATTAAGAATAGCCCTGGTTGGCTAGAAACATGCATTCCTCATTAAGGCAGCCATCATAGCAAATGAAGTTATCGTCCTATAAATCTGATTGTGTCTGTGCTAGAGTGAGGTAGTGTCTCACTGTTCAATTTCCCAATGTACAAACTGCCATATGCTGCAGGAATTCAGGAACTTTTTCTGTGGCGAAGAGAAAGGAAGAGCCTAGGGCAGTAGACGTGACACTGAATGAGAAAACTGTGAATATGTTGAAGGATGACAGAGGAATTTCTTTTGGCGACAAATCTACTTTTCTAGTCCGTTTCTTTAAAAGAAATTGAACAGGGAGCGTCTGCCACCTTTTGCTGTCTATCAGCCTGAGTGTAACATTAATTTAGAAGAAGTCATCTCAGGAGCAGGTTGGCTAGGAAAGGAAATGAAAGACTAGATCCTCTGAAAAATACCTCTTTATCTGCCCACGGTATCTGAGCAGTTAAAGAATTTCTGTGATGTTTCATCGTCTCTCCCTTCATTAATGTATTTTGCAGAGAGACAACAAGAAGGATAGTTTAGAAAGATAAATGCGATCGATGATGTAATGAAAAAATCAGGAAACAATTAAAAAACCTTTTTTATGAAATGTTTTATGAGACTGTATTTGCATCTGGGGAATATTAGAGTAAATATTGTGCAGGGAAATTAGTTTTAATTTCATGCTAACGGAAAAATCAATTCAGTTCTAATTAGGTTATGATTTTTAAAATACAATCAGGCAGTCATTTCAGTGTTTTGATTAGATTGTCCTATCATTTGTTTGGGTTTTGATAAATACTACTTCAGAAAATGCCTTTCAATGCAAAAGCCTATCTGCAGCAGAACAGGTTTGATTTGGGACAGTTATTCTAGAAGCAATAGTGTAAAAATGCTTTAAGTGGGTCATTGGCTGCAAGCAATTTGAATGTCGTAAGTAGAGCTATAGTGCTATAGTCTATGGTACAATGTAATGCAGGTGTGGAGGGGATGAGTAAGAATTATTGTTGTTTCTTTAATTTCTATCTTTTCAATAAGGTCTTGCAACTTTTCCGGCACAAACAAAAAAAAATTCCCTTTATTAATTAATACTTGCAGGGAAATGTGCTGAGGGCATTATTGCTTCCCGCACTTGCATACTTAAGTGTTTCTTGACCTTGCAACATGCGAGCTGGTAAGGCTTTCCTCAACTTTTTATATAAAATATACCCTGAGAGAACCAGAAAGTAAATCACAGCAGTATATTAAGACTGTGATCTCCAAGCTGCCTTTGAAAATCTCAGCCAAGATCATTATGTGAAGCTATCTCAAGGCATAAAATTGACAAACATGTGAATAGCGTGTGTGTACATACAGTCTATACTACATAAAATACAGTCTATACAATGTGAAATGTACTTAATAGAACATTATAGCCTGTTTAAACTGCCATTAATTAAAAAACAAGGCTTAAAGAAAAAGGGCTGGGTACCATTGTCACCACTAAATTTCTGCATAATTCTCTTCTTGTGTCTTAGGTTTTTATTTGAACAAATAGGCATTGTTGTTCTCTGAATGGCACTGTATTTGTTTTGCCAGCTCAGTTCCACAGCTTAGCCTCTGTGGTGATCCATACTGGGAGATGAAATGTTGGTACTTTCTTTTCACTTCTCTGTATTCTCGGTATACCTACTCCATCTTTTTGTGTGTTTTTCTGTCCTTTTGAGTGACAAGTACCTTTACCGAACAGTATATTATAATCAAAATGTCTTGTGCAAGAGCTAAAACTGCAAATACTGGCATTAAAAATTAATATGGTTGTCAATCAGATGTCCACTTTTGCATGTGGTATTGCTTGAGGTAAAGTATGGCATTACTCTTAAGAGATCTACGATTTAGATTATTTCTTGGGATATGCCTAGACTTTTTTCTAGGTTAGTTGTAAGGAAAATTATATGGATTTGATAAAAGAAAAAAAGAAAAAAATGGGGTGGGTGGGTGGCAAAGGCAATGTACCCTTTTATCATCAATAAGGAATATAAATCCACTTAAAAAAATCACTATAAAGAAAAAGAGAAATGGGGGAGGTGTGAAGTTATGCCATTTCCTCAGGAAATTTCTTAGTAAGAAATCTATGCAAACTTTAATGTAAAAATTAGAAATAATATACTGATTAAGGTTTTATGTTTCATAGAAAAACATTAGTGATTTACAGGAGTTTTATTTGTACAATAAACTATCTCCTGAGGCTTCTTCTGAGGGATTTTTTTTTTCCTGGGTATTTGAATTTTTTAAAGCTCTTTAAGATGTGTTTTTCATGTTACATGATTTATATTATGGGCAGTGACAGGAATGGGTGCTTGAGTAATACATTCAGGTTGTATCATATGCTCAGAATTTTTAATTGTACTTCCTGCAACTTCTGGATTAATGGGTGTAAATTCATCATGGGTTATTAATAAGATTATTAAAATCATAGCAGTTAAATCCTTCTGAGACTTGAGGTTTGCGGACTTAGGCAGATCAGAATTTGTAGCCCCATTTCAGATTGCTTGGAGGGCTTCCAAACAGGGTGGTAAGTTAATTAATAATGGCACATCAAGCCAATGCACTAAAAATGTGTGTTGGACAACAGGTTGTGAAAATGTTTAGAAATATGTCCAAAAAACCTATATGGCCACTAATGGGAATTTCAGAAGTCCTGTCTCTGGGGAATTGGCAATATATTCATAAAAGGCCATGTTGTTTGGGAGATCTTCCTCTCTTAGGCTCCCTTCTACAGTCAATAGAGAAAATGAAGTGCTTCTTGGAGACCTTTCCAAGAAGAACCTGAATCACAGTCTGCAAGAGTCTTCCTTGGCTTGAATTAGTGCTTTCAAATATCTGTCTTGAGGTCTAATTTTTCCAGTAACAAAAGGGAATTCTGACTTTAATATGAGTTAGGAACCACTTCAGCTCTTCAATCTCCTGCAAGGTTGCAATGGATATGGTGGAGTACACCTTCTAATAGGGGAAGCCTAAGGTGAAGGCCTGCTCGTGAAACTGCATTCTAATACGTGACCTCCTGTTAAAATGCTGCATGTTTCATGATCAGCACTGTAGTCATGCAACAAAATACAGAAGAGTGCAGTTCTTTGACTCCCTTGCAGGAAAAGCTGTCTTTTGCACTAACTGTGTTTGTGTGGTCCTTGTCTCGATTGTTAAGAAAAAGATGAACTGAACAAATATTTTGCTTTCTAATCCTATTCTCCAGGTAAAAATAAATATAGATTTAGTCTTTTCACTTTTTAGAAAGAAGTGACAGTTTATAATATGTTTTTCATCAGCTAAGAAACCTGTTAATATTTGTGTGATTGACACATGTACTGAGTTGATTGGCACAGATGAAATGTCTAACATGCTCAGAGTGAGAGGGACCATGCATATGCGAGAGCCGTTAGAGATGTTTAATGTCATAAGGAGGTTTTTCAACTGAGATTCAAGCTCCACTCGTTTCTCCAACAATAAATTCAGGCTCACAGCCGTTCACAGCTTTCAGACTTGTGTCATGCTGGTACAAAACCTTGAGAAACGATCCTTTTTTTCCAAGTTTGACTTACTATTTGGGCTTTGCAAAGCAGTCCAAGGCAGCGCATTCAACGGTCAGATGCTCAGCTCTGGCTGACCTGTGCTTGGCTCAGGGCTGGTAAGTGGGTTACATAGCCCTCAGACATCCCAGATCTAAAAATGGCCCTGGTATGAGTTAGGGTTTATTTCTGGTGGTTGTTTTAGAGCCTATATCTAAATTTTGCAGTGCTGTAGCACTACATGATTAAACTCTGGAAGAGTTATCTGAAGTCTTTATGAGAAAGCACATTGCTCTGTGGGCTTATTTACGCTTCTGCTCCCGGCTACACCCCGTACTGGATATTTCAGGCAGCCTGAACATTTCTAGGACAGCGATGACTGAATTTTATGCTTTGAACACAGTGTATCCTCCTCTCCACTTGTGCAGCTCAGAGGTGAAGTGTTTCACATCTGTGGGATCAATATTCTGATGCCTTGGGGTTCCTCTGGTGCAGGGCTTCTTGCTGTCATTTCTGCCACTGAAAGCCTGCAAAAGTTTGGGACTTGGAGGAAAACTGGTCAAGAAAGGCTTATTTTCTACTTTGTTACAGCGGGGTTACAACTGGTGTAACTGTCTCTAAGGGTCAAAAAGTTACAGAGGGTGCAAAATTATGAAAGAGCAAGGAAAATTCCTAGATAGGTTTTTGCAAGCCATTCCGTACACCTGATTTCCTCAATATTTTGGGGGAAAAAAACCCCGAAGTAGAAGTGCCGTATGAGTGAAGGCACACCTGTATTCCCGCTTCCCCACAGACTCAGAGCTGTAGAAAAAAAGCTCTAGCGTGCCAGATTGGCAGGGTGCTAGAAAGGATGCACCTAGGGGCACGGCGGCAGATGAGAGGGGAAGCAGAGGACCTCCGGAGATGCTGAGCTTTGCTCTTTCCAAAATAAGCATAAATGCTAGAATGATTTTAGTTCCAAAATATACTCCTTCTGCTCACATACTCAGGATTATTCTGTGTTGTTTAGATGATGCTACCAGCTTTACAGAAGATAAAAAATAGACTTTGTGGTGTCCTAGCTGATTTACAGTAACTGAATTCTTGAGCTAAATCTGGAAAATGTTCATGTATCTGTAGCCCACCCCTTCTTTTCTATTCAATGCCACTAAAAAGAAATGGACACATTTCTAGGAAACTTGGCTTTGGACCTGGCCTGAATCAATAGAAGTATAAACTCAGGGATGAGTTTTAGCTGCAGTTTCCCATCACTTTAATTTTGTCACCTCTTGATGCAACTCTATGGCAAGTAACAGAGGTGTGAATTGATTTTCATGGAGTGGCTTGGAGCGTAATCTCATGTAAATGAGTGCATGCTTTGGTTGATAGAATTACCTTGCCTGGAGTTTGCACCTTTCCTCAACCAGTGGCCTGCAGAGCTCTGCTTACAGGGTAAAAAAAGTATTCGGCACAAGAAAAAGGCTGCTTTAAATGGAGTGATGGTACTTGCAGCCAGGAGGGTGCTGGGAATAAACACAGAAAATTAGTTGAAGACATAACATAGGGTTTACTAGAGTGATTATCTGTGTCATATTGCCTGCATAGCAAGACCAGTGCTTAATTGATTTATACTTCTAAATGTCATGTACCTGCATTAATCCCATATTGGATCTTGCTACAAATGGCAAGGAAGTTTAGGCTGAGAAATGAATGTTAAAAGGGATCACATGTTAAAAGTAAATGTTAAAAGCAGATGATATCCATAAGGCTCAGAGCATGGAACAGAAGATTCACAAGCCTTGCAGGAAGTTGCTTTATTATTCTAACCTATAATCCCTGCTGTGAGGAACGCTTCCTTTCAAGCCCACGTATGGGATGTTTTTCTGTGATAAGAGGAAACTTTAACAGGTTGACTGTAAACATTTCCAAAGTACATTAAATAGCAAAGTCTTACATAAATTCTGGTGCAAAGACAGCAGTATGCCTCCCAACCTCGTTTTGAGAGTGTAAGGTTTCCATCTTTTATTATCTCTCGGTGTCTTTACGTTCTGTAATCTGTTGCACAAATTGATGTTAAAATGACATTTTGAAGACTGCACTCAGTGTTTTCAGGCTGAACCAAAGATTTAATGGAAAAGAAATCAGTAACCTGTTGAATCATTAGGTCAAGTAAATTGTTGCTTTGTTGGAATGCTATTGGAGGACATCAGTTTTCTTCATGACAGTCTCTAGCCCTGGATCCAATGGAAGGTACAATGACTCTAATGAATATCAATGGTGTGTGACCCATGAAATTACACATGCATGTATGATCTGTCAAGTAGTGTTGTCTGCTATAGATTAAAAAGAAAAAAAAAAAGCAACAGCAAATAGACCACCTCTGTGTAATTCGGTAAACCAACCACAGTGGGAATTCAAGTCTGTTTGAACCTGGTGCTTCCCTCTTAGAGGTCTTCTTTCCACCAGCTGTCAGTCTGCATTGTTTTTCTTCACTGTTTCATGAGCGTAGAGCTGTATGTTTCTTGTGCTACCACCTGAGAGACTCTAACCACTTCAGGCAGAGGTTGGGTGTTCAGTTTCTGCCCTGCATCTCTGTCTCTATAAAAAAGAAGTTGAAGAGCCTTGCACTGTTAATAGGGACTAATTAGACATTTTTTCTCCTTTACGATGGTACATGTGTACTTGCTTGCCATGATGAGCCATTTTATTCATGTGAGCTAATGGAGAATGGTGTAAGAGAATCCAGGTAGGTGCAGAAGTGCTGTACAGGATCAGTGGGAGAAGAGATTTCCCAATATATTGGGGAGAAGAGGATGAAGACGTAAACCCAGGCTATCTTTTCTTGGACACTCCAAGTGTTCATTAGAAAAGTTTGAGATGGTTTTTCAGTTCGTGGTTGAGGGGGGAAATATTTTACACAGCAAAAATAAAGATATACACTACATTCACACCAACTCAATCATGCTTTCTTTTAAAAAACACAAATAGATAATTTTGCATGGCTAGTGTTCCACAGTAAGATTGCTCTTTAAATAGATTTTACAGATTGCTTTTATAGCACAGTTCTGACAGTTGCAAGTCCACGTACAAGGTTGTGTAAAGATTTAATTTACAATTTTATTTTTTTCACAAAATGTGTACTTTTTAAAATTCATTTCATCTCTAGCCATCATAGCTGTTGATGGCAAAGTGGGCAATATTCTTCTAGTAAAGAGAAAGGGAAAAATGAGAAATGTGTTGCTTCACTCGGGAAAATCAAGATGTTTGTATTTTTTAGCCTTCTGTTGCCTGTAAAAACCTTTTATTAAATATATTGCAAGAGTCCTTTAAGGATCATTTGTCAATTTAAAAACAGAATTTTAAAAACTAAACACTCATTACTAAATTATCTTTTATGAGAACAGAAGGATCTCTGGATAATAGGCATTTGTTCCAAAACAAAACAGTTATTTGTTCAGGGTATGGAAGTTATTAATTATTTACACCTATTCCTACCTCAGTTCTACCTCTAGTTAAAATTCATGGCCTAGGCACTCATCAAATATTGATTTTTACCAAAGTTGATGCTTTCCCTTTAACATTATTATAATGAGGGATAAAAATCAAATTGCCTTCACTGAAACTCAATCATTCTCACAAGCCATCTGCATTGATCTTTTTTCTAGGTTTTACCATAAATTATTCTATTCAATTAAGTAAACCCCACACATAATGACATTTTGTGAACTAAATAATTTATTGACTATTTTCAGCTAAACTTATCAGGCTCTGATGCACAGTTATTTTCATAGCATTAATAGTAATATATATAACCCCCCTGCA
Source organism: Buteo buteo (assembly GCF_964188355.1). NCBI lineage: Eukaryota > Metazoa > Chordata > Aves > Accipitriformes > Accipitridae > Buteo > Buteo buteo. The sequence continues at coordinate 11,309,565 of NC_134176.1, read as the reverse complement.
AATGAATGCATGTCAGATTCTTTGTTTGGAAAGATGAATCACCTGGGAGGTAGAAATCTTCTCATTTACAAAAGAAACAAATTCTGTTGTTGTCATATATGGAGTGACTCAGTGCTTTCTCATTAGCAAAACGAGGGGGCTTGCATGCAATGCTTTCTGGTGATAAAATAATTGCAAAATAAATTTCAGCTGAAAATGGTGCTATTAGCAACAAGGATTGTAATTAAACTGGTAACAATTGGTCTGTTTTACAGTTGACTGGTAAGATCTGATGAATATAGCAGCTCCTTGGTGGGGTTCACAGAGTTTTCCTCTCTGCGGTGCGATGGTTGCACTTCTGTCTGTGCGACACATATTCTTGTCACCTCCTGACAGTTCCTCTGGAAATCTGCCCATTTCCTAAATGAGTTTTGTTTCACATTTGAGAAGTCATTCAGCTCCTGTAGGCCGAGATTTTCAAGTGGAAAGGACAGTTTGAAGCCTACTCCTTCAAGCAAGGAGGATTGCTCCCCCGCATAAGTTTGTGTTGCGTGCGTGGTTGCTTTGGGCAGTAACTGGGTTACAAAGTTTAGATACTGATCACAAAACAGGTTTTTTTGAAATGCATGAATTTTAGGAGAACCTTGTCATAGCTGTGAAGGCATAGTTGGGTTACATGTAATCATACATGGAAAATTTCTGTTGGGTGTATCTAGGGAAGGCCCGCTATGTGGTGTACTTAACAAACAGGCTGGACGCAACAAATCTGTCTTTCAAAAACAGAAGAACAAAACATACTTAGGTACTGTGGAGTATATAGATCCATGTCTTCATTGAAGACTCTACTGAATACAGAAGTGCTTGCAAATAATAAGTGCCAACACGGTGGTCTAGGGAGAGTTTGGAATGTGTTGTCACTTTGATTTTAGCATGAGTTGTGCCCTATGACTCCTTGTTTGCTTTGCAAATCATGGTGATCATTTTGAGAAATAAGGTTCTAATCAGTATATTCTGCTAAATTGAGAGGAATTCAATATATGGTAATAGTATAGCTTAAAAGCTAGAAAAACAAACAAACAAAAAGCTGTGCAAAATAGCATGGAATTGTAAACTCACCTGAGAGAGCTTAGTAGTTTTATTTTGTTTTATTTTGTTTGGGGAAGATCAGTGGCTCCAAAACACAAATCAGATTGTGGAGCAGGAGTAAGCACCTGGCAAACTGTGTAATTTTTAAGTATTCTGGTGCCAACATAGGAAAGGGTAATTGTTCTTCATTCCTTCTTTCAGCACAATCCATTTTATATGATGGAACAAGGAGTCAAGCATTTAATTCCATCTGGGAAGAGAGTTCCTGTTTATTTCTTTCACTGCTTTTCAGCCTCTTAAAAACTAAAAGCTTTGGTGTCGTCATTTTCAAGGGTTGCTACTGCTGCTCAGTGTGTCTTGCAAAGTCTGAGTAAATAATGGATCTGCAGGTAATAGTAAACTTAAAAGTATAAATGCAAAAGCTTGTATTGATTTAATTCCCCATTAAATCAGGTCATTTTGCGGTTCAGTACCCATGCATTAAAACATGTAGCCCAAACACAAAATATCACTTTGCTTTGCGCAGTGCTTGGAGTTACTCTTGGAAGAAAATAAAGCTCACTGTTGCTCTGCCTATGTGCACTTATCTGTGCTGTTGTCTTGATGTTTGCATACTGCTTAGGAATATAAAGCATCCAAATCTGCTGCCCTGACTACTTGCAAATTCAGGGTTTTCCTGCTGCGTTTTGCTGGTGAGCTGGTGCTCATGAAATCGGACCCTGATTGTTCTACTGTTTTGAGACTGCTGAATGAGAATCCTGCTTTTAGTGTCCCGTGTTACTCTGTATTGTGCTTTTTGAGCAACAATGTCACACCGTTCACAATGAAAAAGATGAATATGGTGCAGGATAGGTTCTCTCTCCCACTGCCCTCCCTGTGCTTTCATTGTGAGAGGTAAGAGCCAAAGGCTTTGCTGGAATCCTCCTCTGTCTTTTGTAGCATGGCATGCTCTTTGTAGAGATTTGAGCTAAGGGGCATTAACCTGAGCATGAACCGATAGGTGAAATGAGCATCTGAGATTCTGCTGATGTCCAGTCCTTATTTAGCTGTGAAGTTAAGCAAATGACCAGTTGGATGGTTGTGAACAGGAACCTGTAGCATTTGGATCAAGCCCTTGTTACTTTAACTTTCACTCTGTGATGGTGGTTGGCCATATGGATAATGCAGGTTTTGCTTCCTCGTGCTTTGGCTTTATTAGCACCAGTGGGATTTTAGGCTTTTTAGTTTTCATTCCACTTGTGATTCTTTCCTCTGAATTAATAGTTATTTTGAATAAATCATTGTGAGGTGGGGCAATGCATGCTGTAGGAAAAAAATTATTGCGCCAGCATATCTGAACAGGTTTCATGTCTATTACTCACGTACCTTGCGAGGCCATTACACATGTAACTTAATGAGGATTTTTCTTCTTTGAACCACAGAAGGCGTATGTGCCTGACTCACATACCCAAGTGCTGTGTGATGAGAAAGCAACTTAAGCACCCTAAGTTTTTCTTTATAGATATATTATCTATAAAGCACATAATATTAGTGCTGCCAGTGTCGCACTGAAATGCTCTGTCTGGACCAATGTCCTCTTGTGTCGGGAAAAATTATCAGCAAAGAAACTGATATCATTGCTGCCTGTATTCTAGCTAGTATGAAGTGTGTTATAGTTAACACTGAACAAGATGAATTCATGCTGGGACATATTGTGAAATGTTAATTATAAGAAAAAACACCATTGGATTGGCTCCCACTGCTCCTGATTCATAAGGAAATTCCTAGATGGAAAAGAACAAAAATATCAGCTGTGCTCTCCCTTTGCGATTTTTCTGGGGAATCACTGGAAAGGTAATGTAGTGTTGGATTTTTCTATATACTGGTACACACTTACTCATCTCACCTACCCGGCAAGGTGAAGGCATCACCAGAGGATGCCTTATTCCCTCTGTCTTAGGCTTTGCCTATATTGTCTCATGCAGAAGCATTTCCCAAGTCCTGAAGCACCTCAGCCACATCTGGACCCATCCTGGGGTAGGGCCTGAGCAAGCACTAGCCCCTCCCTGGTTCCACCTAAGGGATGGCAAACCCATGTACCTGGCAAGAGCCTTTGTGTGCTCTGAGCAGACACAGATCTGAGTGGATAGAGGGGTGAGGAATGTGTGTGCAAGAAATCAAAGCCTTAAACTTATTTCAGGAAGAGATGAATCACTATAGGAATAGACTCTCATCTCTTAGAGGTAACTGCCTTTCAGGTGTCAAAATTGGAACAGATGAGCTCCTCCCTTCCAGGTGAATCTTGTTTTGTAGTGAGCAGTGGCTGAGGAGAGGACATGAAAAGGATTGCAATGTGTCAGGTCATCAGGATAAGTGTAGCTCTGCCCCTTCTTACCTCAAGGCACGGGGAGTTGCTGAAGGGGATCTTCCTTTTCACCTGACTGGGGTACCCTGTTGTGGCCATGGCTTGTCAATTCAAGTGCCTCTGGCACTGTCCTCTTTCTAGCCTAACTTTGGGAGTACTTGAAACCAGGCTGGGAAAAGGCACTGCCCAGGTGCGAGCAGCTGTGATGTGGAAAGGCTTCAGCTTTGCTAATTGCACAGGTTTGGATTTGCATAGGTGCTGACGCACCAAAGCCTATGTGGCTGGGTCATTTTTATCTTCCCACAGATCACGTACCAATATGACTGATATCCTGCAAGCCACATGCTTTGATTTCACCAACCAGTGTTTAGACTTAGCTGACTCTGTTGTAACCGTAAAGAATAGAATTGAGTGGGAAACGAGAAACAGTCCCTGTGAACTTGCAGCTACTGGAAACACAGTTGATTATTACAGGAAAACAGCAGCTAATTCTGTAAATAACATGGTGTAGCTGGTTTTGATTTGCTCCATCTTTAGTCACTCATTTTAGTTTGAAGTAGTGTGGATAAATGCTAAATCCATAGGCTCATTGGCACTAGCTCTGATAAGTTACTCATTCACGTTCCCTGGAGAAGATGAACTCTGATACAATTTATTGTCTTGATTTTCAAGGCGTAAGAGTGTGATGAAAGTCTAGCCAGCAGCTGAGAAGCCCTACATACTGAATTGCATGTTGGGTTTTAGTAGCCAGAGAAGTGGCTTGTTTGTTAGGTTTTGATTTTAGAAGTCATACCTATCTTCTGCTTGGATTGACTTTAAATTTTACTGTGTACATTAGAAGTTAACACTTCCTTTTCTAAGAATGGCATGGATTATTTCTGGTTTAAAAACAAAAAAGGAGAGAGTTGCCCAATGCCTCTCTATTTAAAAAAGAAAAAGTCTGCTGTGTACTCTAACCATTCTTTAAATGTCCTCAGACAGACAGCTGAGCTAAAACTGTTTACGTGGAAGACATATGCCAGGGAGTTAGTGAGAACGGTCTGGAGTAAGGCTAGGCTCATTACTTTCTGATGTTCATAGTAATTCTATGAGCAGTAAACTTGCATTCCCAGCAAATTTCCAGTGCTAACAAGACTTGTTCAGAAAGACAGAGTTTGACCGATGTGCCCTACTCTTCTCTTCTTAATTTCCAGAAAAGTCTTTTGATCTTTCATGAGTGAGAAGGAATGTGCAAGGGTTCAAATACCAAGCTTGCCTCTGTCCCATGGGGAGAAGGAAGGGAAACGACCTGCAGCTCCAAGTAGAAAACTGAAACTCTCATACATGTGTAGAGGGGACAGTTTTTGTTAAAAAGAGACTTACTGTTTGATTACACTTATGCGCACTAAATTCTTTGCAGAAAAGAAAAGCAGAATGTTTGGTGTAACTCTTATTTTACACGTGGTTTTTGACTCTGAAATGTCTTGCCTTAACCAAATACTAGTAATAAAAGTGAAGGAGTTCTGACTGATAAAAAGGTGACCTGCTTGCTGCTAGTAACTAAAGATTTAGTACTTGAGTTACTCCATTCGATTCAAATCAGCCATTTTCCATTTACAGCCCTGAGATCTCAAAATGTTATGTTTATGGGCACATACATACTTTCATCGAGAGGTAACAGTATTACACACACATGCTCATATACATTGCATTGAGACAGGTTACGTTACGTGACATACTATTCCAGAGCTGTCAAAGAGTTGGATTCTGCTGTCCTTTATCATTTTGTTTACATCTGAGTGTCTGTAGGTGACTGGAGGTGTCATTCCACTGAAAATCAGACAGCTGAGCCAGGAGCAAAATGTTACTCCTAGAGAATAAGATTGCTGTAACCTTCTAGACAGGGGCATACAATTGTCTTCAGTCTTTGAAAGCCACCTTGCTGCAGGTCAACCTGTTGCTTGCTATGCTTCAGGTGGTTCTGCATGTACTATTTCTTGGGACTGGCAGTCACATAGCAAAAGAAAAAGTTCTGTCAAACCATTGACCGCAGTGAGAACTATGGGTGAGTCACTCCACGCTGGTGCTGATAGCATCTTTTTTTTTTTTCCCCCCATGCTGTAATGTTATGTGCTGTAGATGTCACAGGAAATGCTAAAATCACATCTTTTCATCTGGGCCTTTCTTCAGTCCTTCCTATATGAAAAGCTATACGTCTCTGTCTGCGGAAGTGTCACAATTTCACCCTGCTGATCCAATTTATTCGGTCTGAACATTTGGTCTAATGCTTTTATACAAATACATTTTCTCTGCCCAGATTCTTATTTGTGTCATGGTCTGTTCCTGTTAAAGCTGAATGAAGACATGTCAACAAATAATCTATCCAATGAATTAGAATCTGATCCAAAACCTCATTGACGTCAACCAAAAGACTCTTGCTGACTTCAGTGGTCCTACAGTGTCCTTTTCATGCTTCCTTAATGTCTGTAAATACAACCATTTTAGACTGAAAATATTTATCCCCACAGTATTTTTTTTCTTTTAAGTCTGTGTAACGATGGGGAAATATTGAACAAATGAAATAAGCGTTGTGCGGTTTAGATGTAATTTGGCAGATGGGTGCCGTCCTGGAAAAGCAACCGTGTGCCTATTATTGTGAATACCTGTGGGCGTAACTTTAAATATCCTGAAATCAGACCAGTGCCACTTTGAAAACTCCCTTGTTCTTCCTGCGTGGTTGTGCCGGCGAGGCTCCAGTGCTGCACTTTGTACTACGTGCCTGCAGCCACGCGTGGCGGAGCTGCGCTCCTTGCCGGCGGGCAGACGGGTCCACCCAGGATCCTGGCTGGGAACTCCGGAGCTGGAGAGGCGGAGGCGGGTGAATGTGGGGGCGAATGTTTAAAAACAGACAAGCCCTTTTTAATTTCCCAGATCGTAGCTATCTCTGGTGGCTCTTGTGGATCTGCGTCAGCAAAATGATGTTTATAGTACCTCCTCAAGAGAAAGCTTATCTTATAGAATATTAAATAATAAAGGGGGCAAAAAAAGGTTGCAAGTGGTATGGTTCAGCAAAATAAGAAAGCAGGCAAATTCTGGCGTGTAATTTCAGGACTTAGTTTGATCACATCTACGCAAATTAAAAATAAGCGCTTTGCCTTGAAATGGAGAGAAAGGCTAGGACGACGCGTGCTCAGCTGATGTCTCATAGGGGAAGAGTTTGACTTGGAGCAGAATCTACATGAACCAAGCAACTGAGCAATGGGAGAAGCACTGTCTCTCCTCCCCTCAGTGCAAGTGTAAAATTAATGCTCTGGGAGGGGATAGCTGCCACAGAAAGAGCTAAGGAAAACTTGCTGCCAGAACTGCACAGATGGTGAGGGGAAAACAAATCTTTTTGGGGAAGGCAGAAAGAGAGTTTTAGAAATCCACACAAACCTGATGAGCCTGGAACTGCTTGGATTGATGCTCCCTGTATATTCACATGATGTAAGGGAGAAAGGATGAAAGAACGTCCCTCTCCCTCCAGACAATATATTGCACTTGAAGTCATGTAGTTCTTTTTAGAAAGATTCAAGTGACATGGGGAAACTTTATGTCCTGAAAGCCTGATGTTATTTAATAAGGATGGAAGAAGGTTATCGTAACAATTTGAGGCTGTAGGATTTCAAAACCTGGTACAAAGCAATTCATTCACTACTCCAAAATCTCTTAGACGTTTTTGTCAGCCTCCTTTCTGAATGATCATTGCATGTTATTGTCTCAGAAGAGACTCAATGTAAGTATCGTGTTTGGGACAGACCTTTGCTGCAGGGAGAGCATGGTTCTTAAGATCTGTATGGAGTTAAGGTCAGTTATAACAGGTAGGGATGAGGCCCCGCGCTTATTTTCGGTACATACGTATGTTATGAGCAATTAATAGGAAGTAGAGCAATGACTCTGCTAAGCTTTCAGTTTCTTGCTGTTGCTTTTTGTTTGGGTTTTTTTTTGAGTGCGTAACTGCTTTCTCACTCTGAGCTGAAATGCTGAAACCTTTTCTCACACACTGCCTGCTGTATTTTTAGAAGGTGAAGGGTTTTTTTGTTAATAGGTAGGCAGACAGCCTCCTATGAGACAATGACTTTAAATTAGGAGCATTAGGAAATGAATGTGAGGAAAAGCTCAATGAAGTATCAAAAACAAAAAAAAAGAAAGAAGAAATGCTCAAATTACACTTTCCCTCTTACAGAAAGCAATAGATCCATCCCATGAAGCAAATAACAGTTAAGCAAACAATGAGACTGATATTTGCTTTTTCTACCAGTGTTTTAAATGTCACTGTTCTTTATTCTTTTTTTTTCCTCCCATATTAACCCAGAAATGCTGATACACCAGCATGTGTTGTTATGACAGCAAAAGATATTTCTCTTTGCTGAAGTGAATTTAGATGAAAACAAATCCTGAGGGCAGTGCACATTGGCTGTAGAGAAAAGCATGGTCTGAGGTAGCTGTTGGAGGCTGCCCGTGGCAATTTGTGGGTTTCTGGGCAGACAGGCAGAGCTGATGAGAGCACCTGAGTTGCTGGTAGGAACAGGCAGTGACAGCTAAATCTGGTTATTCTAAGGGAAGAAAAGAGAAGAAATTAGGGAAGTGAAAATAAAAGGAAGCACACTATTACTATTTAAAACAAACACCCTGTGGCCACATCATGAAGCATGCCACTGCTGACCAGTATTAATGCAAAATAATCATGACTGAGACTCAAGGTAGAGGTAACCGAGACTAGCTACAACAGTAAATACAAGCTTCAGAAAACTGAGATTTCATCCGTTAGCAAAGGCAGCTTTTCTCCCCTTCCCTGCTTGGAAGAGGGTGGATCGATCCCTTTCATTTAAGGGAAACTGTATTTCCCTGACACGCTAGAATTCAAGTCTTATTGGCCTCAACTGACAAAAGAGGTTTCATTGTAGGTTAAAAACATATATTGCATGTCTACTGTATAATACCATTCACTCAGGTGAATTCATATTCTGGCTCATTAATATCCGGTGAAAATACTGGGAAGAGAGGGAGAAGGACTGGTAAAGAGAGGTCTAGAAATACTGTCACATTTCTGACACTTTTCTTGGGTTTGCTCTTTCTGTAACAGAAGGCAAGATGAACTGGCTAGAAAGATGTCCCTAAAACAACATGAAAATCACCCCTGGAAAATGTCTGAACTAATTAAAAGGTAGGAATGAAATGAGCTCGAGGCCCCAGAGCATCTTCTGTTACAGAGAAGATGCAGAGGTGGCTGCAGCAGCAGCGGCGATATTACCGCATTCTCCTTGACGAGGAATTTAAAGCATCCCACACAGTCTCAGTAATTGCCCTGGTGCAGAGCAGTGCCACAAAGGCAGCAGTCAAGAGTGAGCAGGGACAGAGCCTGGAATCAAACAGTGAGAGAGGAATTTATTGGCACTGCCAAAACCGAAAACTCAAAGCGAGCTCCTGTCAGCTTGATTGAGGAGTTGAAAGGAAAACAAGTCACAGCCCCCCCAAGGTGTCAGGCATTTCACAAGCCTCCACTGCACAGGTGTCAGCTCCAGGGTGGCGTTTGCCCGTCACCTGCCTGCGATTTCGCAAGCCACTGAGGGCTCCGCAGTGCTCAAAGGGTCGCTCAAGCATACCGACGGCTGCAAATCCACCTGCACGGCGATGGTACCTCTTGCTTGAGCTGGCACGAGGGGCAGGCGGCTTGGAAATGAAGCATCTCACAGAGACAGATGAGTGCTGGGGGGTGATCACCCCACAGCTTGGTGTATCTGGTTTTGGGAGCCCTGGGATGTTTTTGTTTACTATAATTTATAATGGTGCAGCACATAACTTCACACCTTGGAATGGAGCTCTGTTTTGCCATGTGTGTAAATGCAAGGCAAAGGAGGGGTTGCCATCCAAAGATGGTCTGAACCCTGAAAATTTTCCAGTTCCAACAGTATCTATAGGATACTGAGGAGCTGTGAATTATAAGAATGCCATGGGCTGGCTTGGTTATGCATTTTAGGCAATGGGTTCAACTTGGTAAAGATGTGGAAACTTTTAGTAGGAGATGTTTTTTTGGTAGGCATAGAGAGAGTTCATTCTGATTACAAATGGCAGGTCAGGGATGTCTAGCTGGTGCTCCAGGGGCTGGATCCAGCTGGAGAACATTTGTGTCTGGTCCCAAAGTACTGTGATGGTTATTTACAATCTTTATGCATGTGGAGTCATCTAGCTTCACATGTCGCTATCAAGATACCATCATACTGAAATGGCTCTAGATGATGCCCAGCAAGCCTATGCCTATGTCCTGCTTGACTGATAGGGAGTTATGTGTGCATAGTGACCGTGACACTGGGAACTGTCCCTCACCTTGTGTTCTAGGTGGCATTGAAACACAACAAAAAATAAGAGTTCATGTAAAGGTGCTAGTGATGCAGGACATTTTATTGCTTGTGCTTGAAGTGTAAAGGCACTTGGTAGTTGGTTTTAAAGCACTGATATTTTAACAGGATCTTATCATTAAGAAAAATGTTATTTCTGATAGAGACTTTGATTAATATGTATGATTAATTTCCCAAGTTTAGAAGCTAGATTTTTAAATATAAGCCTCAAAAGGTTTCCATGTGATTGTTGCTTGGCCATTGCCTATGTGTGGAGAAAACTGGTTTCCTCACTAAGAAGATGGGATTTACGGAAGGGAGCAAAATTTGTTGCCTGTGTATTGGATTTGCATTATCAGATGAAGCCAATATAGTTCCTAGTTTGAGCATAGGTGACAGGCTGTCTGCTCTTCCACAGAGGTAAATAACATGTGAACAAAGAAGGAATCCTAATTCTAAAACAAAATTGTACAGCTGGTATTAGAGAGGCAGTCAACAGTCCTTAGCTTTTGAATGATTGTAGCTCACCTCAGAAGGTATAAATTAAGGAGCCCTCTTTGGTGTGAAGTAGCAAGCCCACACAAAGCCTTAAGGATAAGTCAATTTTCTTCACTATGAGCCAAAAAAAGGGGTTTTAGGCACAAGAGCTGGGAGAGTCTACATGCAGTAAGCTTTCTGATGCTTGAGATTGCAGAATCTGCAGTTGCTAGAGGGAAGTGGCTGGGAGTTTCATAAATAATAAATTGTTGTAATCCCATGAGGTCATCATAAAAATATGCATAAGAATCATAGAAAGAATATAATGGGTCACAACCTCAATAGATTCTAGAGCTGATAACAAACACTGAGCTTGATAAAAATGTATTACAGACAGAAACCTCAGTCAGAGAGATCTTCAAAATTATATTATACAAAATTATTACTTTGGGAAAGAGAGAAATGTTATTACCAAAAGGCCCCAAATAAGTACATGTGGGAAACTGTAACTCATGCAGAAAAAGACTAAATCAACATTATTTAGCCTTTTCAATTTAGAAAGAGCCAGGGTCTCCAAAATTTGTCTTGCACAGAAACATTCTTGTAGACTAAACATTGTTATTGATGTTCTTCAGGCAACCGTTACTAGGTTTAGTTATTATATTTCCCCTTAAAAAAAAAAAGCTAGATTTGAGTTATAAAAAAACCTGATAGATGCAACACCTGGAGGCAAACACTAAAAGTATGGAGATCCAGAATAACACCTGGTTTGCCAGAAAAATAAGAAGATGGATTATTTTGAGTACTCCATTGATCTAAAGAAGCATCATCAATAATATAAAGATCATTTGAACGCATGGTACAGACTAAAGGAAAATGGGTTGACATACACCTGCAGGGATATATACAGCATCTGAATGCCAAAACCTAATACAAAGCTTGATTGAAATGTACCACATAAGCTGTAAACAGGAAACATCATATAGAGCGTGACAATTTCTTTCCAATTACTTTTGGTAGAAGTGGAAATCGAGGTCTTTAAAAGAACAGAAGTATCTCCACTGTCAGAAAGCTGCTTTGAGAGAAAAGTTAATGATGCTGTTGATAGCTAGAAGTAGTATGCGTTAAGCAGCTTTGTAGGCTGGTGGTTTAAGCTCCAACTCAGAAAAATGCCTCTTTCATTTAAGGCTTATAGATATTCCCACTGTGGAAGTAATGGGACTGCTCGTGCTGGATCAGGGACCTAGTGCATAGCAGGTTTAAAGCAAAGCCACTTGGTTACTACGGGAAATCTGAGAGACCATCTGACAGTTCAATGTAACGTGCGGTGGTCAAAACAGCATCTTGTAGTAAAATAGGAATCTCCATTACAGAGGGAATGGTACAAATATGGTTCTATTATTACATCAGGGTGCAAAAGGTTGGTTTTGGAAGAGGACCCTATGGTACCAGGCTTGATATAAGTATATGGCTAAATTCTGTTTCTATATCAGCTGAGCTTTAGATGAACTGCAGGGGGGATCCCAGCTAGTCTAGCTGCTATGGCTTGGAGCTTCCAACATGTCAGTGGAGCTGAAATTGAGAAACATCCCTGAGCTCTGGCTAGAAAGCTGCTGACCTTGAGTTCGGGTGTATCATCTGCAGCTGGGTGTGTAAATGACCTGGCTTCAGGGCACAGGTGAGCTCCTGGTCTTCCTGCCAGACAGATGCTACAGAACAGCAAGAAAAACAGCATATTGCAAAGAGGTTAGCCCTTTTCAGTCTTGCTTCTCAGAGTTTTTTGGTTGAGTCCATGCCTCTTTGGGAGCCCTGCTGAAATCAAGGTGATTTTGCTGCTTCTTGGCTGTTTTTTCTGTGGGATCAAAGGCCACTTTAAAGGTAAGATGAAACTGTGTAGTGGAAGGAGGAAGGTCTAACAAATACATCATTGTGTAGAGTGCCTAGATAGTTTTAAGTTGATGGATTTGATCTTTTAAAACAAATTACAGAGAATAAATAAGCAACAAAATATACTTGGTTAACTGCAGTTTCCACCAGTGTGCTACCTAGCTGTTTTCAGCAATACCCCCTAGGCAACACGGTAGAAATGGGTCAGCGTATACGTGTTTTCTCTTCTCTATTAGCATTGCAGCAAATTGTGTGCTTCATCTGCCCCCATTTTCAGGAGCTACTTTCCTGGCTACTCCAGCCTTTTTGCTCTGCCTCCGGTAGCTTGGGATCTATTGTTCAGCAAAGATGGTTTGAGATGAATGGAGACTATCACTGTAGAAAACAAAACTGCCATGGCTGCAGGCTGGGGAAAAGAGGATGTCAGATGGGAAACGAGCATTGGGGGTGGGGAAGGGAGACAGAAGAAAAGGGCGATTTCTGCTTGTATTGGCACGTGGCAGGCAGCTTGCATGCTTGTGTGATATTAACTTCCTTCTCGCTACAGCATGGAAGCCTCTGGCATCCTGACCCTTGCAAATACAAACAGATGTCCCCAGGCAGACCCAGCCCACTGCTGCTCCCTACAGCATCAACATCTTTTACACACAGGGTTCTTTATCACAAATGGCTTTTTTTTTATCATTTATGTATTTCAATTATCTCAAACTCTCTTCCTCCCTTCCCCCTTCAACTCCATCTCAGAGGAAGGGAAAGAATGGATTTGATGCACTTACCAGTTGAGCTTGGTGCTATAGATAACCACTCAAAGGTCAAGTTTTTGCAGGTTTTTGTTTACAGCTTTGGAGTAGTTGGAGTGATGCACCAAAGCACTGGGCATCCAGGAGCTGCCTTGGAAATGAATGGTAGCTGTTCTGGTGCTTCTGATTTTTGGAAAGCAAAGCACTTATTCAGGTAGTCACATATGGATTTAGGAAGTGTAACTCTTGGCTCCAGTTTCTGAAATGGTTGGCCCAAATTCCCCAAACCAATACAAGTATGACAGTGTACAGACATACTAACAGCATTGAGGAAAAATAGTCAATTATAGCATCAGTAGCGGAAAGGGAATTTAAAAGCCCTAAGCTATTTAGAAGCCTTAGTAAAAAATGAAACTGGAATTTTAGTGCCTAAATCAAATAGGAAACTCGTACAAATCAGGCTCTTTTGAAAATGTTACCCAGTAATCTCTGTGTTAGTAAAAAGTCTTACCACTTTTTTACCACTGTATGTCAAGAAGGATATTAAAATGCTTGTCAAGCTCCTTCAACAAATTGTTTTCTAAACTACAGACGTATTTGACTGATGGCTACCAGCTCTAACTTGGAAAGCAGGAGCCAAATCACAGAGAATTTCTTCTGGCAAGTAGTAGAGTCACCTGAAAATGTTGTTTGAGAGAATCCCAAACCATGATCTAAATTTGGCTCAAATTCACAAACCCTTTTAGCTGTTAGAAAAGATCCTTGTTTTTCTAGAAAAGTCTATTTTTTTTTTCTCCAAGAACCATAAATAAATAAAATTCACAGATCTCTCTCTGTTTTACCCTCTTGTCAAGAGAAAGAGAGTAATGAGGAACTGAGTTGCCTTATGAGGTCTCTCGAGGATCATGAGACCACAATTCTGCAGGTTCCAGGAATGATCTTTGGAAGCTGCAATGGTCTGAAAACAAGACATTCCTCCTTCCAAGTACTTGAAGGGAAAAGAGCAGGCATTGACTGAAGGGGAAATGGGAGAGGTGGTAATCCTGTTGAGCAATCCAGCGATACACCCTTTCCTCGCAGCTCCTTCCTACTTGGGTGAGATAAGTAACATTGGAAGTTAGTGGCTAGGACCAACAAAATAGGGTGGTGTCTTTATCTAAGAAAGGTGGGTGTCCCCATCGTGAGATTTATTAATGTTTAATCTGCTTGGAACATTTGTATATTTTGTCTCAGCATGTTCCCAAGCTCATTTGTAGACATTTAAGAGCTTAGAAACAAAGTCATTTCCATAGCCAGTCAGCGGGCTGCATATATCAGCCTCCTACTTGGAGAGGAGCAGGCAGACAGGCACTTGTGGCATTCCCACATGGGGCTTTTTCTAGTGAGCAGAGAACTGGAGATGTTTTTTTCAAAGTGGCTTCTTAAACAGTAACATACAGCTGTGTAAGTCCTTGTTTTCTATGTGATATAGTAGCTTTTCTGTTTTGACAGTAGAGGTTTCATTTGCATAAACTTCAAACACAATTATGGTGTTTGGTACCTATTGTTTAATACATGCAAAGATCAATATTCTTGCTGTTGATGACATCACAGTATTTCTGCTTCCCTTTCAGTTTGATGGTTATGTATGAGGAGATAGGGGAACTATTCCAGCCTGACTGTGCATCTTTATACTACAAAATGTGAAAGTGCCCTTTTCCCCCAGTAATCTATTACTATCCGTTGTTTGCTGAGTTGATGTAATCAGGTCTTTGTCATTTATTCTGCTCTACATGGAAGAGTGTATGACCTAGTGGATAATCTGAAAATCTCCATGTAGTGCTAGATTTTGCTATGCTGCCTTTTGTTGAGTAATACTTCTAAGCAAATATTTTTCCCAACTGGTTTTGATTTGTGGGTACCTAACTTTCTTCCAGAGAAGGTTTAGTATTTTCCTGTACATGGATTACTCTAGCACAAGCTTGAACTTGCTTTCTCTGGACACCTTTCACAAGAGTTCTTAGAAATAGCCCACAGGCTAGTTCCCAAAGGCCCACAGAGGAGAGGTTGAAAATCACTTTATTAACAGTACCTCATTTTGTGTGGAGCACAATGTGAGTGCAGAGAGAAGGGGTTGGTCATTAATATACATTAGTATCCAAGAAAACTAGTATTTTATAGTTTCTGTACACTGGAAAAGACTTAATTCAGCTTGTATTGCTTACATAATTTGAATGAATAAAATAGAGGGACCACTCAGGAATAAGGAAATCTGGGTTTAGTCAAGTCAAGGTTAATCAGTGTACTTACATATGGAACTTAAAGGATTTTTACTCTTTTATTAAACAGCTTTGAAAAATTAACATTTAACATGTTGCAGGCTGCAAGGAGTTAACATTAATAGTGATAGAAAATAGCAGATTTTTAATCTTTCCATTAGCATTTTTCAATAGAAGAAGAAAATTTTGTGCTAGACATAAGTAATTTTCCTAAAAACTTAGTGTCAGTCCTGATAAACAGAGATACTCACTGAAAAGTTGTTTTGTTATACATGCTATTAACTCTTGTAAGAGTCATTAAGAACATTCTCATTAATACAGCTTGTTCTGCTTTTGCTTCAAGAAAACTGCTGTTAGAGCTGACTGGAGACCAGGAAAAGTGGATCTCTTTCATATTGCAAGAATATTCACAAAAAATGTTTTTTTCTTTTGGCCTATGTTTGGGAAATTCCCTAGGGACTCTAATGAAATCTGTGAGTCATAAGTAGTCCATCAGTGGTAAATGTGGTGGGGTGAATAATAAACGGTCAGTTTTACATCATCTGCCAGATCTTTGAAAGACCAGATTTATTCAGTCACCGTGATTATGTTGTGATTGTACATGTCATGAAATCCCACTCAGGGCTGCGAAATTTCATGAGAACTAAGCCAGCGCTGAGTATGGACTCTTCTTCTTGTGGAATGGTTGTTGCGAAATCGCCCTCTCCCAAGCAGTTTTTGAACTTCAAGTGATAATGTGGTTGATGGTTAATGTCGCATACCTCCATAAGCAGATGGACTGAAAGAATTTTAATAACTCTCTGGATCTAAATGATCATTCCTTCCACATTCTTTGTGGCTTCATAGTGTTTATGATAATTCTTGCTCAGGATCCAATCTATACAATTTATCCAGCTGTGCCTTTGATGTCTGTACTGTGGTCTCAAGGGAGAGAAGTCGTGAATGAACGGTTAGTGAGCGACACCCAAGGGGTTATGACATCTTTAACATAAACTCATCAGCATAAGGTTTTTCTTCTGAAATGGATTAAGCAATTTATTTAGCTATAAAAGCCAGAAAACTAGTTAAGTGAATTTTACTGGGGAATCAATAAAGTAATAATTGTGTGGTAATATAACTGGGACTGAGTTAACCAGCTTTGGTCACCTTTTCTCTGTTAATCCATTCCCCCCATCCTTTTTATTCCAGTATTTTTTGAATAGCCACAAGTTATTCTAATGAGAGAATTGAAAAAGCATATTGAGAAATCTTTGAGCACATTAACTTTTGTACTGTGAAATCTTTCTTTCTTGCCTTTGCAATAGATGCAAAAAAGAACCCGTCCAGAATTCATTAACTAAAATTTTATCTCAAACTCATATTTTTGTATTCTGTTAAATTTTCTCCACTTATATTTCATAGAATGGCTTCCTAATCCTGTCTGAGACATGCCTGTAAGCTAAAGATAAATATGTAAAACTTACCTTTGAATTGAATAGTGTCTAACTATTGCTGCTTTTAAAAAAATAATAGTAAGCCCCTTGACATTATCCTTGGCAGTGCTTCAGAATTTACACTTAGGCTGCAATTATTACAGTTACATAGGAAGTTTTTCCCTCTGATAATCAAACAAATTAATTTAAAAGAGAATTCATTTGTCAGGCTGTCATAAATATTAAGAGATGATAAACTGTAAGAACAAAACAGACCTTCATACACCAGTTATTTCACACTTGCATTTTAGAGTAGATTAGCTAGATTTAGCAATGTGCGCATTTAAGGGCTTAAGTGGTTTTCAAAGGTCTTTTTCCCCTAAAAAATTGACTCCCCCCATCTGTTATGTGCT
Source organism: Buteo buteo (assembly GCF_964188355.1). Classification (NCBI taxonomy): domain Eukaryota; kingdom Metazoa; phylum Chordata; class Aves; order Accipitriformes; family Accipitridae; genus Buteo; species Buteo buteo. Next base: position 11,292,613 of record NC_134176.1, on the reverse strand, counting down.
GCAAGTTATTTCTCACAGGAGTGTCCTCTTTATACAGCATTAAAGAAAATGCCAGATTGATTGTATTATCAATGTATTTGTATTTAGGAATTTTGTTTTTGTGTGTGAACAGCACACGCACATCTGAAATACAGGTAGGTTAAAAAGGGTAGGACTGAAGGTCTTTTTAAAGATAAATCTCCTTCCTTTTTCTGCAGTCTTAAATGTTGCCAGGAATCAAGTCTGTAGTCAGCAGGAATGAGGTTGAAATTATATGTTGAATAATAAAAATGACCACAGTAGTAGTAACAAGAATTGGAGTGAGTCCATGCCCTTTGCAAAAAGTAAGCTAGCTGGCAGTATCCAGGAGGACTAAGTAGATGGTGGCAAACACGAATACTGGGCTAGTATTTCTGAATGGATCTGCTTATTTTGAGAGTGGTCTGTGCTTCACACCAAGGTAGTTTTGAGCCTTATAAATTTAATAAGGGGAAACCTAAAAGCAGTGTGGATCCTGAAGAAACTGGCCTGAAGAGCTGGTTGGAGAAAGTGGATGTATTTTTCCATCAAAAGCATCAACAATAATGAAATATAACTTCAACTTTTTCTATGGAGAATTTCGATTTACTGTCAAAGTTTAAAAAACAACCACCCAACCAAAAAAATACCTAAGCCCAAGAACAACCACCCTCAAACCTCTGAATAACTTCTATGAAACTGAAATATTTTAGCTAAAATGGAGTATCTGTCTTCAGAAAAGTGGTTTTACTCTTTTGTGGTGGCTATAGCTTTCAGTTCCTTGTACTTTTCTCCATTACTGGTGTTTGTGGACTACATGCAAGTGGCTTTTGGGAGCTGAGGAGGCAGTGGCTCGGCTGGGTCATTTCAGGATCTCAGGAGTCCTTATCGGAGCTTGCTTAGCTCTTGGCTGGACATGGACCGGTACTTGTGGTAGAGCAAAGCAGTGGGGGACCCAGACTGACTGAATTTATTAGAAAGGATCAAGAAACACAGAGCTCCAAGATGTTACTTTGGTATGTATTAGGAGACATTTTTCATTTTCCAGCACTCCGATAAGTCCTTGCCCCTTGTTTGCTTGGAGTATCTCTGTGGTAGTTAAGATAGGACTTTGGATAGTATTTGGATAGTGTCACCTTGACTATTTAGCTTTCTGCATGTGAAAGAGAGCCTTATTTACACAGGGCCAAACAGCAGCATAATAACCTACATACCACCTAAAGTAGTAGAAGATATAACCTAGCTCTTGTATTTCTTTCTTGCCCAAAAGTGTAAGACTCTGCCTAGGGCCAAATCTCCATTTATTTATTTACTTTGTTTTCCTTTGAAGAAATGCAGAGAGGAGGTGGAAGCAGTTTTGCATGGCTCAAAGCAAGGAAGCGAACCCCAGACCCAGCAAATTGTAGCACCAGTGTTAGCAAGTTGCCAGCTGGAGCCTTTCAGTGGAGCGTGCTCCCAGGGGAGATGCTGACCACCTAATGTGCCAAGAGCCCCCGTGTATGTAAATACTTCATGGCTCGGTTCTGCATGCGTTTATGCTTGAAAAGGGGAGCAGCTTGTGCATAGCTTCATCAGCTCTGAAAGCTATGGCTGGATCCAAGGGTCTAACGTGTCTGTTGTTCAGATATCCTGAAAGAACTTGACTTCCCTCAAGGTAGAAGCTTTCTGTCCTGCATGTGTCTAGTGCGTAGAAGTGCCACTGCAGACAAGTGTTGCTATGACCCATTTTATGAGTGCAAGATGCTCTACATCCTTGTTGGAATAAACAAGGCAGAGGAGCCTCCTCAGAGGTGTGGTCCCTTGGGAGCTGGCTGCCTAGCTGTGATTTTACACATCCAGCCAGCTCGGACATCTGAATGTAAAATTCCACACTTGGGGACGTCATGCGGATTTCATGCTCTTCTCTGGGGAATTCCAGATCTATAAAACAATGAATGGATTATACAGTACTCATCCATATATGTAGTTTTTCATCAGTGACAGATGTGATATTGATAATATCCTCCATTCAATAAGTGCTCCAAGTATAATTTAGTGCCAGGTTACTAATCTCTGTTTCATTTAACTGTTTCAGAGCCCACTATGTGAAAAGCTGGCAGTAGAGTGCAATGGGGAGGAAGACCATGCTCATGGATCAGGCACAAGGCTGGGAGTTAGGAGGCTGGGTCTGTATGTAGCTCTGCTGAATTGGGCCTAATTCTTCCCAAACTGCTTTCATTTGAGTGTAAATCCACTAGTTCTCATTTTCTGGCTGATTCCTTGTATTTTTTATGTAGCTGGTTAGCTCAGAAACCTCACATCCCGTCCTGCCCCAGGGATACTGCATGGATTTTGTGCTGTTATCTGAGTCTGAAAAATGATGAGCTGAAAGGCAGCTTAAACTCTTTGTGTGTAACTGTGGAAGATTTGTCTGAACCTCCCATTCCTCTTATATACTGTGCAAGTTGTGCTTTCCCACTGCTTTGAAGGTTCATTGGTCTGAGAAGCCCATCCTAGATTGGACTTGTAGAGCAAAGCTGCATACGGATAAGGAAAAAAAAAAAAATACCAAAGCTGTGAGGGCGCTTGATGTGAATGATCTCAGGCATAGCCTTGTGACTAAGGGAAACATGTATGTCCCTGACGTGATCGATCATGGGGGAAGGATGGCTGTGTAGTCAGGGGAGAGGCCTGTGATGCCGAACAAACAAGAGTCCCATCTCTCACTCACTGGTGCGCCTGTCGTTGATGCTTAGTATGTAATAACCAAATACACAGTAGGGAAATAGAGGGGAATATTGGATTTGCGAATGCTGGTATCTGTTTCAAATTTACTCCTCACGTCACCTAACCTAAGAGCAGATAAAGAGTGGCCCAAGGAGTGGGGAGTCAAAACTGGTGAGAAAATGTTACTGCTTTGTGGGTGTTTGCTGGTGTGATTTCGCTGATGTCAGCAGAAAGGTGCTAACGGAGCATCTGTGCTGTACCAGTTGAGGATTTGGCACAAGGTATCCTAGCAAGCTCATTCGCAGGGGCACTCTTTCATACAGCAGTTCTAGCAGTTGATAGCAAACTGCCTGAGAAATTTTAGATTATCCTGCTTTGCCTTATTTCCATAGAAAATGCTCTGTGTCAAAAATGGGGTTGTAATATGAGCCTGTATTGATTCAAGCTATATAAGAGGCCTGAATGGAAACACCCTTGCCCAAACCATTCATTTTGCTGTTTTTCCTTTTTTTATCCTTATGGTTTAAGATTTTTAAAAAATCTTTTAGTATAATTCCAGTATTTTTTAAAGCGTGTGAAACTTGAAGTCATGTCTCTCTAAATTATGCACCTAATTTGGGGAAGGAGAGCAAGTCAGAAATGCTCATTCCTTTATTGGCTGGAGGATGCTCAAATGAGATGGTAGCAGAATCGAGACTGTCAAAACAATAAAAGGAAGTGTTAACGCTGATAATTATATTATTCAAACAATTTGAAATCCTTGGAGGGTGCATTTTTAATGATGCATTGTAAAACAAATTGTGTTTCATAGCTTGAGAGAGTTGTAAAACAATAAACTAATTAAGACACCTTTTGTCTGTCTGCTCCTGTCTGCCTATGTGTGTGGTCAGGGGAGTTTTGTGAGTATTAACAGGGTACACTTACATCCTATTTTTAGTAATTGTTGCCACTGCCAGTGTGTTTTAAAGACTGAATATTCCCAATCTAATTTAAAAAAAAAAAAAAAAAAAATCAGTCTGAACCACAGTGTAGTTAGTTGTGCTGCTGCTCCAACAGCTTGGTAGACCTCATCCCTTCAGACTTGTTCTTCTGTCCCCCAAATGAGGCTGCAACACCATCTTAAACTGGGCTGCAGCTGGATTTGGGACTTCTGGTGAGGGACACTCCCAGCCAGTGTAAGCTGGCTCGAAGTTTGGATGCGTTTTGCCTCTGTGTACAGAAAGCAGTTGAAAATGAGAACTGCGGGTGGTAATTAGTTTGATGATTGTCTCTTCCGGTTGCCTACGAAATATGGCTACAGTATAAAATATTAGACTGGGCTAAGAGGTGATTACTTTGTGCACAAGAAGCATAAAAGTCTGTGCCTCTTTATGGGGAGGCTTTTGGACTAGTTCTGAGATGTTTTGCTTTGCCAAAAAGTGAATTTGATTTTGGTGGTTCTCTGAATTTTTATGCAAAATAAGGTTTTGGTTCTGAGGGCTGGATTCTGTTCTCTTTCCCACTGCAGGTTTTTCCCTCTCCTAGTTGTGCGTCTACTTCTTTCAGTGGGATTGCTCACATGGAAATGCAGTGTAAAACTGAGCTCTGTGTTAGACTTGCCCAATGCTGCGAGGAAGAAGGCGGCTGTGTTTCTAGAATTACTGGTAATAGTACAGGCAGATAACATCAGGGAATAAATCCTGGCAACCATCCTTGTGTACAGTGGATCTGTTTAAAAGAATACAGAGCAAGCAGAATACGGTCCCAAATTATAGCAGTATGTGGCTGCTGATACTGAGAGAGTATCATTTCAGCCTTCAGACAAATCCCATTTTCTGAAATTAACCTTACAGCTACACTTTGAGCCAAATAACCTCTATCTTTTCCCACTGGAAAACTGGGAAAGAGGTCATTTTCCTACTATGCTGCTGTGTTTGTCTGCAGTCTGTCTGGGTCTTATCAATTAAAGCTTCTTTAAAAAGATGGGGACCTTCACTTTTTATGAGCACCTGTGTACCCGCTAGAGACAGAACTGTATGGATTAGGGTTATGGGAATCTCTAGGAACGTATCTTTGTTCTGGGATCAACCAGTAATAGGGTTTTATGTAGAAGGAATAGCAAAATTCCTAGGGGATTCATTCCAATTATATCCCCAATTAGGACAAAAGAGTTTTAGTTTAGTTTGGTAGGGTTTCTGCATCCTTAGCAGTTATAAACATTTGTTCCTTTATATGGCGGTGTTAATTAACATTGTTAAAATTTACTGCAGGCTCTCACATTCCCAGACAAAAAAAGAGTGGTCATTAGCCACTCACAATTAACAAAGGGGAAAAAGTATTTTTCAAAACTTATTTGAGCTTTTAAAGAATCCATCTTAATATTGGAATTGGATAAGAAATGTGAGTTGATTCCTAACCATTTACTTTTTACAAAATTAGTTATCATTTACAGAAATCCATTTTGAGTTTACATTAAATATTGTGTCCCCCTTCTGTCTTTATTTTGAGCTAAAACACACTGCTGAGTTAGCTATGGAGATATTGTATTGGTCTTTTTTAACTCTTCACTGAAGACGAGCCTGTTATTGCTGCTCAGAGCTAAGAAATTCTCCCATAAGACCTCAACATCTTTTTTTATCACTCTTCAAAATAATACGGTGCTCTGTTGCCCTTGTAACTTTGACAGATGATTAATTATAAATTTGAGGTACTGTGGTTCAGATAGAAACCTAATTGGGTATTTGTGAACCAAATGTGAAAGTGTTGAATGCAGGTCCATGCTTTGGTGCCACTTTGATATCTCTTTTCAGAGGTTAAATCCTCTGTTTTGAAATATATGAATACACACCGTCTGTTTCTCTCTAGTGGATGTATATGTTTCCAGGCAAAAACATAATTTAGCTTCGCATGAGGTGATAAAACTTTATCAGTAACTGCGGGGTAAAGAATATTTAAAAGAACGTATGTATTCTCTTCAAAAAAGCTGTATATGAAAAATCCTGGATTCTTAGGAATGACCTTTCTTAAACTTTAGAAAATATGGAAATTCACAGGTAGAACACCCTAAACAGCCGCTCTGCTTTGCATCTCTGACCTTCCCTTCTGTGTTGCTATGAATAACAACCCATTCATAGAAGAGAGGGTGTCTGAGGCACTTTGGTGTTGATAAATGCCTTGTGGATTTTGCAGCCTGGTACCAGCTCCTTGGTTGCAGATTGCTTGAGCTATCCTCTGGTCCTCATTTCATTATGCCAGAATGTATGGATGAATCTGGTAGCTTAGTTGTATTAATTTAATTTTATTTTTAGAGTTTGCCCACAGAACAAAAATTAAGCGCGTGCTTAAAGGCTTTGTTAAGGCAGACCCTGACTTGTGAAGCTGTGGAGATGTTCCTGTAAATCTCACTGTGGGTCCTGACACCAAATTGTTCGCTTCAAACCATGTCTTAGCGATAGTGACTGTTGTGAAAGATGAATGTTGAAATGCCTACCGAGGTGGGATTGAAACCGAAGTGATATTAAATCCATCATCCAAGAGAAACGCGGAGTTGAAAATAATTCCATGTAGAGGAAATACAGAACTTCAGTTTTAGATGAAGAATTATGGGATACTGAAAGCCAAGAAGCTGCCAGACTTTTAGAGGATGAGATCAAACGATTAAGGTCTTTTCCTGCTTTTATTGCCATCTGCAGGTTTGTGTGAAGCACATCCCTGACTCAAGGTCTGACGAGTGTGGTTGATAATAGCACTGAGATGGGTATTTTGTGTAAGTTTCCTCTACATCTGACTAAGGACCAAGTCTGGAGAAACCATTTAATGCCAGTGAGTTAAATAAAATATGGGCCTTTGTGCTTCCCTGCAGAGAAATGGATAATCTGATCCCAATCAGTTATTCCCTGTGTCGTTCATATCTTCCTCTGCCCCCCCAGCTTTTTTTTTTTGTACATAGCTCAGAGGATCATGAGTTACAAGTGGGACAATGAAGATGAATCTCTACCACAGCCATATTTATTTCTACCATCTCATCCTCATGCCCAAAGTCCATCTTCCCCTTGCTTTTGGTGGTGGAGAAAGTCTCAAGAGTCAGATGCCTCTGTCCTTTAAGGAGTATCATGGCCTAAAGAATAATATAGAACACACAATGCTGTTTTCAGTTCATTATATTCATACTATTCCTTTATTTAGAGTATGGTGGGGTGAAGTTTGCTGTGAAGTCACAAATACGTTGTTAAATGTTGTCCCACAATTCACCCACTGCAGAAAACCAGCCAGGACCCAAACTCTACAAAACCTGCACATCCATTTTGTTCATTAGGTATTCCTGATTTCTTTCTTTCCCCTGAGGGAAAGCAGTAAAACAGCTGTTGTGTAGGGTTATTCTGGAAACCTGTTTCTAGTTTTCTAGAAGAAACCCCAACTGTCCTTTGTATTGAAATATTTATTTCAATATTCAAAGGAGAAGAAAAAGAAAATGTGGCTCTGAGATGTCATTCCTTCAGAGATCTTCCACCATGTCAGCGTTTAGCTTGCATTTTCTGAAGTCCCATTGTAAGGAGAGAATATCAGAGCCAAATCTAAGGCAAACTACCTTCAGCCATCAATGCCTCTGAGCATGTCAGTCATGCACTGAAGCTGCTGGCACAGCTGGTACTCTGTACACAACAGGGAGTATTTTTAACACTAAAAGTATGAGTGTGACAGGTGCACGTTTTATTAGAACTTTTTTTTATTGTACATTAGTGGAGAGAAGAGAGCTATCGGCACTTTTTAACAAGTCTTCAAATAAGTAGGAAAACAAATGAAGATCTATGGTACATACTGACGTTTGTTAGCCAAGTATGTGCAGTTCACAGCAGCCTATTCTTTTCTCTGTTTCAAAAAAACCCTAGATGAATTTTGAGCAGCTTGCACAGCCAGAACCACTCATTCTTTTTTATGAGCTTCATTTGCATTTATACTCTTCCTTGCTGCTGTTGAGTACGCCCCTTTCACTTGTCCTAAATCTACAACTGCACTGGGTGCACTTAAGTAGCTGTTTCCTACTGATATATTGATTATCACACTAATTACATCCGGGGTCTGTATATGGGCTAACAGAACCAATTTATTTGAATTTTTTATGGGGGGGAAAACTCTCCACAACTAATTAATTCTACAGGGATGGGTCTAACTCTCTTCTTTTTTCTTCCTCCATCAAAGTTTTTGATAAGTAAAGCTTGTGCTAAACCCACAAAATGTGTGGGGACAAAATGCATGACGATTTTGTCTAGTAAATTTTCATATCCTTCTCTTTTGATAGTGTGATTTTTGTGTTTTGTTTTGGTTTTTTTTTTTGGTGTGTGTGTGTGTGGTTTTTTTTAATATGCTTTCTGCTTGACAGGATGCTTCTTTTTTCTTCTGATATGGTGTCATACAGTGGGCCCTGGTTCTGCAATCAGCTCTGTGCGTGCAGCCTGCTGTGCCTATTGAGGTCAGAGAGGTTGGCTACTTACCTGGAGCACGCTGCAGAAATGGGCCATGGATATTAACTCATCAGTTTATATAGCTGGAGCAAGAATCTTTTTTTACAGCCTCCTCTGCAGTATTACATGCCCGTGTTTCATTCAATTTGACATAGAATTGGACACCTTCAATAATTTCAAGTATGTAACACAGCTGAACCTTTCAATAGGGCTTTCTTTAAATGCGAGAAGTTCCAGATGCTTTTCTGACTAACTTTATCTGAAATTATCTAATCTCAAATCTCAGGCATCTGTATGATGCGACTCCTTTGACAGGTACTTCACAGACTTTTTGTGGTGGATTAAAAGATGTTTTAAAATGGCAATGAAATGGAGGTTTGAGTACAAGCTATCATGGGAGACTGGGTAGTGCCTGGTGATAGATTTGCAGTGTAATGAGACTTTTAGCCTTTTACATCTAGACCTTCTCTTTGAATCCATGGTGTGGAGAGTTTGAAAGCTATTACTACTGGTTGGTGACTCTTTTGTGGTTTCTCTAAATTGAGCTATTGGTCTCCGTTCTCGTGAAAATGTCCATCGCCAATGGATTTCAGTAATGCCTGCAATGATAACTGTAGTACAGGAGTCAAAGGACTGTATATTGCCATCATAGACTTAATGAGGACCATACCCCTCACACTATGATAGTCCTAGGAGAAGTATTGATCTGGGGAATGTCCATTTTCTTTTTCTGGTGTTTTTAATAGTGTGCCTATGCCAGGATCCTAGCTTTCCCATTTGTCAAGACTGTTGCTTCCATTAACACAGCATTTGACTTAAAAAAAATAGTTAGGTGGAACTGTACTCATCTACCTTGATTTTTTTTTTTTTCAGTAGTGTCTTGGAACAAGCAAACTTGCTTGACAAAACATTTGAGAGAGCACTGCAAGCCCAGAACCTTTCTTGTCCTGCAGATCGAATTTGTCAGGAAAATAGAAGTAATAAAGATGTTTAAATATCACAAACAGAATTAAAAAAAAAAAAAGAAGGCAATTTAATGAGTACAACATGAGAAAAAGCGTTCAGTGAGCTTGAGGCAAGCTCAGTGAGAGGTTTTGCAGCAGCGTTCTGGATACTGTGATCCATAATTTAAACTTGGGCATTTTAGAAAGAATTACGTTAGTTTAGACTGGAAGGCATTAGAGTATAAATCAGAGAGTCTCCATCTCAGAGAAGCTTAAACAGCTCCAAAGGTTAAGTAGAAGATATAAAGCTGTTATGATATGTTTGTTATGGGCCTTCAAAGAAAGTGGTGAAGCAAGCAGGATGGCAAGGTTACTTCAATATCGGGAGAAAAGAGCCCACACAGTCTGAGCACAACTTTATGGGACTTGGGGCTGGGAAGCACAGGTGGGAGCATCCCACAAGCATTTGGAAAATTATCCTGAGATCTATGCATAGAAGTAAAGCAGTTTTAAAGCTCTCTGTTCCATGTATGCCTATTGCTGACATAGAGAACAAAGGCAGACGTCTGCAGGAATCTTGAAAAACTACGTAAAGGAAAGAACTTGTGAAACTTATTTTAACTGTGATCTGGGTGGTTGGCTGCGGTGCCAGAAAAGGACAAACGTGGTGGCTTTGGCTTTTGTAAAGAAAAATCCAGTAAGAGTATTACAGACAGACGGGGAAGCCTGTTTTTCTGAGGAGACTGCTGTAGATGTGAGTCTCAACTCCTTCCCATGGGGAGGAACAATTCACAAAACCTGGAATTTAATATCCAGCCTTGCTGTATAATTCCTGTGTAACTTTGAGCAAGGCATTTAGTCTTTGATTTTCAAAGGCAGCTTGTGAAGGGAGGAGTTTGTGTGGCCTCTTTTGAAAATCCCACCTTTAATCTCTTTGTACCTCACTTCTCACAGGTAGAATACATCTGTCCTCTGCTTCTGTCTACCTGCTGGCTGTGAGCTCTTCAGAGCAGGACCCACCTCACTTCGTGGGTGTGGAAAATATATTGTATAGGGGTCCAGGAACGAGCTGGAGCCAATAACAAATGTCATGATGGCTAGGTAACAGTTGTCACTGATAAAGGCTCCTTTGCTTTTCAATGACAACACCTCAAGATGTGACCCCATCCCTGTCCACCCAGAATACACACTTCTGTAACTACATCTGAAGCAAATCAGAGGCATCCAGAATTATGGAGTAGTGTATATTCTGGATGGACAGGGCTGCAGTCGCACAAATTTCGCTGAGGTCTTGGGAATTGTGGTCAAATCTTGAGGTGTCATTATCAATCAATCTGTGCAAGCTCCTCCTTTAGGGAAAGATTCTGCCATCTCACACTAAATTAAGGTTTAACAGATTTACAGCAGCCCTCTGTATCTTATCCTGAACTCATTGTAGTCGCCCCTTTTACTCCTCCAAGCTGTTTTTTTCTTCCTGGATAGTTTTAGAGTTTCTCAGTTTAGAAACGCTGACAGTTCTTCACAAGTTATCTCTCCCAGCACTAAGTTCCCTTTCACTCTTGGGGTTGAAACAGGCTTTTTGAAAACATTAATCTCCTTTTGGAGTAAGAAATTACACTCTGAGGAGCAATCCTATGAGGAAGGAGAGAAGCAGGAATAGTCAGCAAATGTATGGTCAGAAAAGTCAAAGCTGGGGAGTGGTCGTGTGATTTATGATGTTTCCAAAGCAGAACTGGGGAAAGAAATAAAGCCAAGAAAGATGTTGAAGTAGAGAGAAAAAAGAATGTGGGATAGATGGAGGGATAGAAGGGAAGGAAGATGCTATAAAACCTATTTTTTAAAAAAGAAAGAAAGTGAAAATTGCTTATTCTTGCGTATTTAGATAGTGATTCCTGTGGTTCCTTGAGGGTAGTTTGAGGTCTCTGTTCTGTTGAGCATCCAGTACAAACAATAAGAAGATTCTTGTTGGAAAGATGCATCATTTTTAAAGTGTAAATAATAATATATAATGCATCCTTCCATAGGCAATAACATGAAAAGATTAAATGTGTCTTTCCAATACACTGTGTCTTTTCTTTTACCTGGGTTGCAATCTTTTTCCATCCTTCTTTCAAAGTAAAACTCTAGTATTTAATTTTTGCTGGAGTTGCATAGTCTGAGTAACATGCAGTTCTCTGACCAGCTCCCTCTGTGAAGATGTGATCACCACAGTTCATAGACTATGGAATAAAAAGAGCTTCCCTCATAAAATCAGAGAGACAGAGAAAAAGCGCTGATGATTTATGTTGGCTGAGATTTTGAACATGCAGTAGCTGTTATTTACTCTATGTCACCATCAATCCTAGGCAGGAAAGACTACTAAGAGCCTTCTCTTTGCAGGGCTGACATTCTTTCACACAGTTCTCACTGCCCCGTCTTGACTCCCTGCCTTAGCTGCTTTAAACAAAAACGCTTTCCTGTGCTGAAATGGATGTCCTCTGTAGCAAGGCTTTTTAAATTACCTTGAGTGCATGCGGAATCTGGGAAATTTATGAGTTAGGTCCTACTGCAGTTTTATGACAAGATGAGTTTAACAGTAAAATATTCTTCGGATCATCTTTACACATCACTATTTTTTACTGTAATGGCTTAACAGGTTTCTGGTATATATTGCTTTTTCTATGGCCTGAGAAACTGGTGTTCAATGGCTGGCTGTGCAGGCTGGTCTATAAGACAAGCTGCTTTGACAAACTCCAAGCTCAGGGAGTCATGTTGACGTCTGATTTTTGAGAGAAGGAAAGGCTAAAGCAAAAATATGTTTGGATGACTCCGTGGGGCTGTTACCATGCAAACTGCGCTGGTCTTGCTTGTGTTCCACATTTGCACCAGGAGAGTGACTGGTGGCTGCTGTAGGAGGCGAGGGCTTTTTCTGTGGGGAAGGATGGGTACATGCAGCTACCTGAGAGAGGTCCTGGGTGGAGAGGGAGGTAGTCAGATGTCCAGAAATCCTAGACGGTTGTGCCATACTGAGTGGATGGAGCCAAAGAGAGTGTTAAAGCTTTCTTGCCTCCCACCTTCTCCTAAGAAATGCCTGCCTGGTGATATCGGGTGTAAAAGGGAATGAGGAGTGATAAGTGAGACTTGGATAGCAAGGCAGCATAAGGCACAGCTGGTTTTTAAAGGTTCAATGTGGTTTGTGCATTTTATGGTGAAACCTTAGGCTTTCACACCTTGACATTTGCTGAAAGGGAGTGGCTCCTGCCCAGCTAAAGAGAACAGAAACTGCTTGTTATCCCAGTCAGATTCTTCCCTGTTAAATTTGGCAGGTTAAGGAAATAAACCCTCTGCATTTTAGGGAAACACTCTTTGCATTTCGTTTTATGGTGATTGAGGGTCCCTTCTGGAGAGCAAATTTTTTATTGTAACAAATGTTTCAGAAATCAATGAATAATTTTTCAACTAGCAGAGACAGAAATCTTATGAAAGGAGCATTCCCAGATTATAGCAAAGAAAAAAACTCGGGACTTTTATTTCCGATATATTTTGCTTGTAACTTCTGCTAATTCTTGAAGGAATTTTATGTTTAAACAGGGACCTTCTCCCTGAAACTACCTCTCCTGTTATTGTAGACAGCTGAATCCCAGTTCAGGGAGCATCTCTGTTAAGGGAAAGAAAAGTTCTTTTTCCTTTTTTAAATGACAGTAAAAATGAATAACACTTAGGTTTCCTGCACCATCCACTTTTTTTTTTTTTTTTTTTTTAATTTTGGCAACACAAATGATGTCTCATCAGTGAAGGCTACTGAAAGACAAAGACATCTGCCTGCTCTTAAAACCTAGGTACAGCTGTTGCTGTAAAATTAGTACTGTAACTTAGGGATTCACTGAACTCTGGAGATTCCTTTCCTGATCAGAGAGAAAGAAGATCCAGGGTGGCATTGTTAGCTCTTGAACTATCATTCACCATTAAAGTTCTTTTTGATTTCATAAAAGGGATTTGCTGCCTGCAGAGATCATCCAATAAAAGTATGACTTAGTGGGAAAGAGATCAACTGTGTTTTGGTACCAAGGGGTTGCTGAAGAATTAGCAATGAACTGAAAGTGGGAATAGGTTTTATGACCTTAAGTTTATCCCTGAGACCATTTTTTTTTTTTTTTGATCTTGGATGCCTAAGTTGGCAGCAACATTGGATCTCTCAGAGAAAGAAGTGGATGCTGTCATTTATGGCTGCACAGAGGGGCCCAAAGCATAGTGATCTGGCAAACCTCTATTTCTGCTTATTCACCAGCAGAAAAACTGCTTGTTTTGAGTCTGCTCTTGAAAGTCACTGAAATTTTTCCTCAGTGTTTCCCTATCATTTAGCGGAGGACTTCTAGGGAAAGACAGCTCCAAAGGACCAGCCTGCCCTTGTTGGTTCTCCTGTCCAGTCTTAGAAAGGAATGATATTACTTGCTCTTAACATACAACCTGCTAGGAACCATCGTCTTTACTTCAGTGGCCTTTCAAACAATGTACCACACTTCAGCACAGAGGCCAATACTGATTTTTCACAGTTTTCCAGTAGCTTGTAAGGCCTATAAATGCAGTACAGATTAGCTGAGCTAAAAATGGGAGATGCATAAGATTGTACACAGGAAATAGTATAATTCCAGTATTTTAGGCTTCCTTCTATGGAGAAGGGATGAATGGGACTGGAGGGCCAGAGGAGGCTGCAGTTACAGAGATTTCCAGAGAGCTCTGGGGTGAAACAGTTGTCTGCCCTGGATTGAGCCTTTCTGAAACACAGAATCAGTCCTGTTTGCAAAGATAATTTTTGCTTTGTTATTTTCTTGTATACTCCTTGGGAACTGAAAACTGGTTTTGCATAGCGGCTCAGCAGTGTGTATTTTTTGATGCACTGTCACAGCCTTATGGTGAGCTTGAAGGGGTCCATGGTGTTATTACAGTATTTGAGGCAAATTCATTTGCTGCTATAATCCTTGTGCAAACCATACGCCAAGAGCCAAGACCATTTGGCACTGCATATAAAAGGACAACAGAAATATTATTTATCATTATAACACAAATGCTTGCTGTGATGATAAATCTTTTGCAAAACTGCAAAAGTTAAGTAAAAGTAAGAAATTATATTTCATGCTTATTTCTGAAGGATTTAAACCTTGAAAATCTGGTCATGAAATTACTTAATTCTTCTTGGGACATACATTTAGGAGACTACTGATGTGCCAGGTTACAACACATTCTTCTGGAGTCATATTTCTATTAACTATAAATCGGAAATGACAGGATTCACATCTCTGTAATTTGAGGCAAATGTGTATCTGCTTGTATGTATTTGGAAATAAATATTTGTATGACTGTACACAGACTGATGAAAGCTTTGCAACTGACTTCAGTGGATTAAACCTCTTTTTGAGCCGTATCTCTGCTTTGATAATCTTTCAGGCTTTAGGCAGCAGCTCAGGTAGAAATAGTCAAACTTTACTGCAAGGTGTTTTTTTTTTTGTTGTTGTTAGCACTTTTTATCAACGTTTCAAACTTGCGCAAATGGAATGAGGAATGTGGACAAACCATGAAACCCGTGAAATATTTCCAGCTTGTTTTGGTGAGTGATGATAAAAACCCTGGGCTGAGATGCAGGAGATTACACTGTTTGCTTTGCTTCCCGTATCTAATTTGGTTGCAATTCAGAGGACCAGAGTTAGGAGCTTACAGCTATGGTTAAATATTAGACAGCAGTGCTGTGCAAGTTGGTTTTGGCAGTCTCTGCCCAGTGCCTCTCCACTCCATTGCGCCAGCACAGCGTTTGCATGGCTGTGCAGTGAAATGCATCGGGGCACTGATTTGGTTGAAAGATAACTTTGCAAAAAATAAAAGGAAAAATGATGGAAGAATAGGTTATATTTCAGCTGGATCAGTTCCTGATGCAGTTCAGTGTTACCCAGTAGAAAGCTGAGCTGGCACAACCGAGAGAGCAACCTAGGGGCAGGAGATAGGTGGTACTGCAACTGGGAAAAAAAAGTTTGTGTGCTGAGGTCTCAGCATAGTCTCCAGGAGAAGAGGTATGTCTGGAGAGGGCCTGCCAGTGCACCTGAATGAGGGCTCTGTTGGAATACCCCTGCTCCCCTGAGGGAGCAAGTCTCTGCAGGACACAGAGCACCATTTCTCTCATTTCCATTCTTGAGGTAAAATACTGTAGGAATGCCTGGTGTACCACAAAGGGCAGAAGGATGTATTCCTGCTTTAGTGAGATTTCCAGCCCATTTTTACAGATTCAGCTTGCTTAGATAGTTTTGATAAGATTCTGTAAAACTCTTAATGTTTTTAGTGCTTTGGACTTAAGTGAATCTAAGCCCTTTTGGTCTGTGCAGGTAAAAAAAGAAAATAACTTAGGGTAGGAAGAAGGGGCTGTGGTATGGGGAGAAAAGTAAAACATTTTTGACATGTCTTTTAATACTTGACAATCTGTACATGATCTCTGTTGTGCTCATGTTTCTGGAATTAAATTTGAATGTTCTTAAACATTGACAGATATTCAGTGTAAATGTGAGGTGTTAATGAGAAACTTAAAAGCAGACCTTTGCAAAGCAGAAGCATCATCTATATTTTCCTAGTCTGAGCTGAACGGCTCCAACGATTTTATGCTGGGTTTCCTCTTGCGGAGAGAATTATTGTCCCAAATGATGATAGCACTTCCGCCCCTCATCAGGGCATCTTGGGGAGAAATGCATTTAAGCTGTGAAACTCTAAAATGCTGTGGTAATGGGAACCATGGAAGTACAATAGGCAGACAGAGCTTGGTCCTTGCATACATCCGTCTCCTGCTGCCTTCTTCAGAGAGGGGAATGTTTGCTCTCATTAAGAGATGCCTGTCTCAGAGGAAGTGCTGCTTTGTGTTTTCAGCAGTCTCAGTGACTCTCATACTTGGAACGGTTTGAGTTTCTCTAGGAC
Source organism: Buteo buteo (assembly GCF_964188355.1). Lineage (NCBI taxonomy): Eukaryota > Metazoa > Chordata > Aves > Accipitriformes > Accipitridae > Buteo > Buteo buteo. The sequence goes on along the minus strand of NC_134176.1, from coordinate 11,276,595 downwards.
AGACCTCAGAAGAGTTTTTAGGTTTGTTATGCATCAGGGCCCCAGTGACTGTGTGAATGGCATCTTTATAGACTCCTTTATAGCAGGAGTTTCCTGGGTGGATGGCAGTCAGGCTGCAAGTTTCCCAGAGTTCAGACTTCTGTATGGCTTAGATCTGGTCATTAAATCACAGATGTTTCTTTGAAAAAGCTGAGAGTGCACTAAGTCACTCCTTTCAACATAGCATGTCTAACGACTTGTGGAAAGCATAGACTGAATGGAACAGCTATTTGATTTAAGTGTGTGTTTGGTCATTTAATATACAAAAGACCTGGCATGTGGCTGTGTTCCTGAAGACAAAGAGAATGATGCATAGTGTTTGCAGATATTTATGTAAATATTTTTTCGTTTGCATCTCTACCTTTAATAAATAACTGCTGAATCCACATGCTAACTGGTAAGTGTAAATCTGAACATCAAAACAATTAAAAGCGCTAAATTTACAAAAATGCCATGTGTATGTCTTTATGTACATCTGTGTCTACATAAAGTTCATTATATTGTGAAAATGGGCACACAGTGTGATCTGCCCAATTTCAAATTGGGGATAGGAGCGAACAATGTGCTCTCAATCAAAAAATGCTTTCTATACAAGCAATGTATATGGAAGATTTTTTTCATACATGCAGGAAGACTTTTTTAATACATGCCTTTCTTTTTTTTTCCATTTTAAGCTCTTAAATGCCTAGTTTCTAGGCATTTTAGAGCTAGCTCAGGAAGAGTGAGAAACTGTATTCATGATGGCTGCAGATAGGAACTAAAACAATTTCCCTGTCACCAAAAATATATAAAATTGCTCTTCAGGTAAAATCTTCACCAAAGCATCATGAACTTTTCCTTGCTTTCTTCCTTCCTGCACTATTGCAGTGAAAACTAAACTGCCCTCTTGTGTAGGTTATCATTTCCAGACCTCTGCAATGCTTATCTAGCAGGGCAGCCAGACAAATAACACAGCACTCAGCAGGATGAGGCACTGTATTTTAATATGGTGAAGGCAACCATTTCAAAGAAGAGCAAAGTAAAATAATTTAAAACCATAGAAACAGCTTGTGGATCATTGAAAAGCAACACATTTGGAACACAGATGGCTGGTTTTTCTCCCCAAAAATAACAAATGGAGAAAAAAACCCTCCCTTTGTTACTTTTATTTTTTATGCAGTATTTATACTGTCTAGCTATTCAGAGCTCCTTATGGACAAACACAAATGAGGTCTTTTCACTGATGAGCACCCGGTCTTAATTATTTTTAACAGAATAAGAGATGATGGTCAGGAAACTTTTGGAAAGCAGTTGTGTTTTTATTTCCTCTACTCTGATGGAATTTCTTCTTGTTAACAAAAATAATTCACTTAAATTTTGAAATATGAAAAATAGCGTGCCACCCAGTTAGAAACCCTCTGGTATCAGCTAATGCTGAGAGCAATAGGCTGCCTTCCTAATTAAGTCAGTGGCCAGCCAGGGGAACAGGCCAAGGGTTTGCAACTGTATATGCTTGGATAAGAGCAATCGCTTCTTCAAGACGTACGTCAGCCACTGACTACATTAGGTCTGTCCCATTCCTGAAGCCTGACATCAATAGCAAGCCCAGGACTTGGGCAGACCTCTCAACCTACTGTTGTCTTAATGCATAAGACCTCCACTCTTCATGTCATGAAAACATGTCAGGGAGTGGGTTATGTTACAGCCATGGGTCTTTGTCTGGGATCATGTCTGGGGCAGGGGCCATGGTATGAGCCAGTGACTGTGGAATGAGACCTCCTTGGATGTAAGGCAGTATTAGGAGTCATACACTCAGTTAGGAAGGATTTAATCCAGCGTGGTAGTCTCTACCTTCCTAGGACTCCCTAGGAATGAGGTCATGCCACTGTCCTGTGAATGGCCCTTGTCTTCGGCTTGGTGTGCGGGACGGGCAGGGTTGGATTGAGGGTGGATGTGGACTAGTGGTTGCGTGCTGACCTTATGCGAACTTCGGGAGGTCAAGTAAGTATTTCACCGGTCTTCTCCTGCTGTGTACAACAGCCTATAATGAACTACTGATATTTTCCTTCTTTAAAACACCAAATAGCAGTCCCCGTTAGATGCAGGGTGCCTGACATAACTAACATTGGAGAGTCTCCGGGAAACAAGTTATTTTACAAATGAGGAAATAATTAAGTCTGTGTAGGATTGTCTGCCCCAAAATCAAATAAGGGTGTAAAACTTCCACCCACACTCCATCCCATCCCAAACAATATCGGCAAAAATATCCACAGTGTCTGCTTCAGCTTCTGGGCTTGTTTTACGGTGCGTCATTGCCTCTGACAGCTATGTGTGTGCTATGTGCTATGGGAGCACAGCACACGGGGAGATGCTGTTGGCAGTCATCACTCCAGCAGAAGCTGGAAAAAAAGGCTGAACTTTTTTGCTCTCCCTTTCTTTTCTCTACACCAGAGTGACTGCTCTAAAGAGTATTTAAATGAGGAACAAAAAAGGAAAGATAAGGACTTTTAGAAAATTAGTTATTCTTGGATTTCCTATGTTCCAGTGTATTTCCTATTACACTGTAATGAAGGATTTTCTTTTTCCAAATGGTATTTTTGGAGCCATACACCTAATCAGTACGTGCTCCACATTCTTCCCATCTTGTACCTAGTGAAAAGGTCATGCAGTGTTCTGACGGCAAACAGCATTTGCTCAGCAGTGGCTTTTTTCCTCTAACGCTGCCTGCAATTCATGTAGCCTTGTTTCCTGAACCCCTCTGGTGTGCATACCTATTTCCCTGGCAGTTGTGCTATTGTGCTTCTGTGGCTCAACATGGAATCCACAACTGTGTCCTTTTTTTTCAGAAAAAAAGCACCTTCTTTCAGAAAGCTCGTGGCTGGGCAGCTCAGGGTGAGTTGGAAGAGTAGTTAAGGCTGAGGTCCTGCTCATGAAAAGCCCGATCAGTCTCCAACAGACCGGACCGCCAGTCTTCCAGCACTGTGTTGCTATTCCAGTGCGTGGGAAGCTTGAAGCCTATTTTCATTTACAAGTTCTCCTACACAGGGGGTTTGAAAGGAGAATGGGTCGATCTGCAGTTAGAACCATGCAAATAGGTGCTTTATATTCAGCAATGCTACATAAAATGAAGGTGAGGGGAACATCAAATAGAAAAGTATTAATAGCGCAGTGTTAAGTTGTGGGAATGTGTTTCCAGGTAAAGAGGCCAGAAGCAGGATGTGCAGTGCTCTGGTAAAATAGCTACGTGAGATAATGTGAAGCAACCATGTCTTAGAAAGATGTGTAAAGTAGCTTTTCTGAGATTGCTCAATCAGATAAAAAACGTATGAAGCGAGGCATAACACCATGGCTTCCAGCTCCTTTTAGAAGAGGCCTTTAATTACGTTTTATGTATATTTAAGTTTATGTGAAGCTATTATGAGTAAGACAAGTATTTCTTTCTTTCTTTGCTTTTAACTTTTTTTATTAGCAGTTGTCAAGACAGTCCCAAGCCAAACCCCTGCATCTGACAACTTTGATCTTTAGAAAAGTTCATACTGGCTTTAAGTTTTGTCTTATCCTTCATCAGTTTGATGGATCTAGAACTCCCACTTTTATAGTATTAAAGGAAAAGAAAATATTACAACTGGGTGAATTTATTCAGATAAAATAAGAGCCTGCGGAAATCTTGAATCAAATGTGAGCACATTTGCAGGTTGCAAAATGTTTTAATGAACTCGCTCGTTATGAGAAAAAAAAAAAGTTAAGTTTGCCAACAGCTTAGCACTTCCTCACTTCAGCTGGAGCTGGAAGCAGAGACACTGGAATACTGTGAAGAAGGAATTTTTTTTTTATGTCCTCCAAGTATGGAGGATATTTTAAAATGAACAAAAAATATGTATCCCTCTTTAAAAGAAATATTTGGATGTGTCAGGTTGGGGTACTGTTTCTGGTTGGATGACTAATTTTGCAGCTTCTTATTCTTTCTTAAACTTATTTTCTCAATAAACAGTGGATAGGACATTTTTTTCTGTAGTATCTGTGGGAGCCTGGAGGTGACCACTGAGGGCAATAATGCTTAAGATCCAAATGGGCAAGGTTAAAGTGCTGATTTTTCCAGTCCCACTTCAATCAGTGAAGTGACTAGCACTGCTGTAATGATGAGATGAGTAGATGCTTCCAAAGATAGACGAATATTAAAGGTTGAAAATCCTCAGGGAATCATATGCCCTTCTTGTGAACTTCTGGAAATATGCTTCATCATCAACTGCATTCTGTGGGTAGATGCCAATTATATGAAAGCCCGTCTCTCTAGATCTGTTAGTGTTATTTCAGTGCTTGGGGGCTGGAGCTTAATACAATATGCTCTTTTCTTCTCTGACTAGTAAAGCAGCACAAAATAGAATTATTAGTATAAATACACGTTGCCTACAAAATGTAAATCCAGCAATTAGACTTTTCCCTGGTGGTGCGCTCTAATGAGTGTTACCATATTCTTTGTGTTGCTGTAGGGAAGCAGTGGGTGTAGCAGTGGGGCTTGGCTAATTTACAGGGGAATCCTCAGGATACAAAATTTTTCCTTGATAAGAGGAGAAACAGCTTGTATTCCAAGCAACACTTATCTCAGGCAAGCTTGCCTCCCAAAAGTACAGCACTGGGAGCATCACCATTTACAGCTTATGATATGATTTCTGAGGCCTTCTGACATGTGTGAGCTGGTGAAAACCTTTATAGAAGGAGTTACTTAATCCTCTTTAATTCTGAGAAACACTGTGTAGGTGTAGTGAAAGCTCTGATAAACAAGAGGTGGCTGTAGAGGGTTATTGGACCCTTCGAGAAGTTTGCTGTTCCCCTTTTGGGTTGAAAAATACATTTGCCACTTCTCCTTTATGCATGGAGTTGGGTGTGTAAGACTGTTGATATTTAACGCCTTCATATTTGTAATTTATGGCCCTATGTTGTGTGTCCTGGTTTGTATGCGGAGTAATGACTGTATTATAATTATAGATGGTGAAACTTTCAGTAAAGCTGCAGTGGAAAATGCTTCTAATCTGAAAGGAAAATGCTGGTATTGTCTTGTCAAGACAGCATCTTATACTGTTGCGTGACCTCTCTAGAAAAAAACTGACCCATGGTAATCTAATTATTGTTTGTTGTGATGGGCAGATAACAAAGTAAATATTGGAGTGGACTGATTGCCATCTCCACTTTAGGAGGGGGATCTTGACAGTGTTATTTTGCTGAGCCCAGCTGATACTACTTCTTTTTTTTTTTTTTTTTTTGCTTGTCTGATGAGTTAGTACTTTGCAGTGTTGGCGGAACTCTAGGGCAGCTGATAGTAACCCTGAATCAGATCTTGGGAGTGCTGAGTGATAACTGTTCCCTGTCTGCTTGAGTTTTTTTTTCCACTCTCAAAGCTCTCTCTGTTGGTGGGAGACCCTGGCAAAAGAGAAACTAATGGGGAATGTGTGTGCTTAATGCCCCTGAAAATCAGACTTGATACTGAGGGTTTGAGGTTAGGGTCCACAAATGTAAGCAACCTCAAATATGAACATTTATGAATAAATTTATATGGTACTTAAGCAATGACAGAAGATGTAAATGATGTTAGGGTGAATATATGTGCTAAATAAGCTTGAATGCTTTGGTTCATTATCAAATTTCTCTGTGGTTTTCATTATATATTCCTGAAGGTGCATCCAAGAAGTTTTCTGCACGCAGGCAGAAACTAATTTTTCTTCTCCTTTAAGCTGACCAAAAGTTGTGTAATGATGTTAGATCTAAACCCAGCTTTACAGGAGGATACACCCTTAGTGGTGATACAATGTACCCTGGTGATTAAACCTATCAGGGTGGGACATGTTCTTTGTGTGTTGCGAGACAGCCGTGTCCTACAAAGTGTGGTCGCTGAGGTAGATCCATTCATTACGATAATGTTATAAAATTCAGCTCATCTTTCAGAAAAGCAGCAATGGGGAATGTGAGCTTTAAGCAAGCCCACATCAAGTTTTGAAGCAGCTCAAGCAGAGGTATTAAGTGAAAAACTTTTGGGACCCCAGGTCAAATGCTTGGCAGACATGAGTCTAGGTTGTGTGAAGTCAGGAGGTCTCAGGCGCAGGAAATCTTAGAAGCTTTTTTCCATGGTAATTTTGGATTCCTTCAGACTTTGTGCAGTAAGACTAAAGGAGTCTGTGATAAGGTCTAGTCCTGCCCTGATGAAGTCAGGGGTAACTTTAGTCTTAATATCAGGGGAGATAATTGGCTTTCAGGGCTTGTATCTGAGGTGGAGCAGATGATAATTTCTTCACAGAATTGTGTTTCTGATACACTAAAGCCAAGGGTGTAATAAAATGGGACTTCCTTCTAACTGGAAAAGTTTTTTTTTTCCCCCAATATATTCGTTCATTTGAAAAAATGTTGGGACATTTTCAGCATTAAAAAACCCTGCATACTTCCTTGCTTAAAAGAACATTTTACTGTTAAATATAAGCTAATTATACACAACTGAAAAACAAGTCAAAATACAAATTAAACATTACAACATTAACAGAAAAAAATGCTGTAACTGACACAAACTGTGGGGTTTTTTTCCTGTGGACATTTACTTATGAAAATAACTTTTCTTTTGACATTTTAACTTCATTTGAACAAAAAATATGGTATCTCAGATATTTTTGCAAGTTAGAAAGCCATTTTCTGCCTGTTTCAGCTTTAGGTCTGGCATCTTATCTGGACTGCCAGCTGAAAACCTGTTTGATGAGCCAAATTTAATCAGTAACTCCAAACAGTCCTAACTTTAGCGATACTTAGAGTGGAGCCTGATTTTGTTATCTATTCTGATTCCAGAATTCCCTTTGAGATCTGAACCATGTGGTATACTTTTGCCTATTAAAAAGCTATGAAGAGATGAAGGCATCTTGTTCCAGAGTATTAATCTAGATTTTCATTTGGGCATCTCTGAGACCAAAACCAAAGGGTTTGCATGACCTATTTTAAAACCTCTCAGTATTCTCCTGAAGCTTTTTCTTTTCCAAATTGTTCTCTCTAAGCTCCTATAGATAGTCAGGTAATAGCAAAGATCCCCTACATCTTTCAACGGCTATGTGTTCAGGAACTGTAGATGCACAGGTGTATTGGGTTTGCGTGGCAAGGTTTTGGCAGTGGTGGGGCTACAGGGGTGGCTTCTGTGAGAAGCTGCTAGAAGCTTCCCCTGTGTCCGACAGAGCCGATGTCAGCTGTCTCCAAGACGGACCCACTGCTGGCCAAGGCCGAGCCCATCAGTGATGGTGGTAGTGCCTCTGGGAGAACAGATTTAAGAAGGGGAAAAAAAACCCCTGGGCAACTGCAGCTGGAGAGAGGAGTGACAACACGTAAGAGAAACAACCCTGCAGACCCCCAGGTCAGTGCAGAAGGAGGGGGAGGAGGTTCCCCAGGTGCCAGAGCACAGATTCCCCTGCAGCCCGTGGGGAAGACCATGGTGAGGCAGGCTGTCCCCCTGCAGCTCATGGAGGTCCACAGTGGAGCAGATCTCCACCTGCAGCCCAGGGAGGACCCCACGCCAGAGGCTGTGACCGTGTGGGAACCCCACGCTGGAGCAGTCTGTGCCTGAAGGACTGCACCCCGTGGAAGGGACCCACGCTGGAGCAGTTCATGGAGGACTGTCTCCTGTGGGAGGGCCCCCACGCTGGAGCAGGGGAAGACTGTGAGTCCTGCCGCTGAGGAGGAAGGAGGGGCAGAGACAGTGTGTGATGAACTGCCCACAACCCTTGTTCTTCATCCTCCTGTGCTGCTGCAAGGGACGAGGTAGAGAATTTGGGAGTGAAGTTGAGCCTGAGAAGAAGGGAGGGATGGGGGGGAAGGTGTTTTAAGATTCGGTTTTATTTCTCATTATCCTACTCTGATTTGATTGGCAATAAATTAAATTAATTTTCCCAAAGTCGAGTCTGTTTTGTCCGTGACAGTAATTGGTGAATTGACCTCTTCCTGTCCTTATCTCGACCCATGAACCTTTTGTTATATTTTCCCTCCCTTGTCCAGCTGAGGAGAGGAGTGATAGAATGGCTTTGGTGGGCACCTGGTGTCCAGCCAGGGTTGACCCACCACAACAGGAGCGTTAACAGTGTTCAAAGACTTAATTTGCAGGAGCTACAGAGGAAGGGAAGAAAGAAAAAATGAATAGCAAACATTAATGAGGTAGGACAGGCTGCAGTTGAGATGGCACTGGCACTCTGCTCTTTTGGGCTCTGATTTTGAGCAAATGGGTGCCTGAACTTTGCTGGATGGCAGGCAAATGCTGGAGATGATGCATTCCCCAATTAAAAATTGCTTTGTGCAAACGAGCTGTAAAGAGCAAACACCAGGAGTATTAGGACCCTTTCTCTACCTTTCACCCTCTCTCTCGATTTCTGGAGCCCTGCAAGGAGCAGGAATGTAGCAGGCAAATTAGAGCTAGTGCTTTGCTTTTAGAGAAAGGTACCCTGGTGGGAACAGAAGCTGCTCAAATATCTTGGGCTGTCTCCCACAGTAGCTACAGTCTTTTGCCTACCTTGTGGCAGCTACCCACCCTGATGATACTTTTAATCAGTAAAAATAAAATTGAGTTGATCTGCATTTTCCTTGCAGTGAATACCTACTGGGTTGGGAGACTGGGAGAGACATGAGAAGGATAGTATTCATTATTTATAGCCATTCCTATAGTGCTTATCACCACAGTGTCTATAAGTGAGCACCATCGACAAGGCTCTAAATGTGAGATAAAATTTAATAGTGCATTAATAATAATGTGCACTTGTCTGTGGTGGCAGCAGTTGTGACTGAGATGACTTAAAATGGGAAGAAGAGAGAACTGCCATAGCTCAGTGAGGGTAGAAATCTGCTGCTGCAGAGAGGAGGACGAGGAGGAGGAGGAGGACGTAGGGGAGCTGGGGAGAGCCAGCAGGCTTGGCGAGGGGAGAAACCAGCCCAGAGGCGCTGGGGTCTGCCATGGAGTCAGGGCACCAAAAGACACTGGTGGGGGTTCAGCAGCTTTGCAAAAATGAATGCATTTAAACAGCATATTCAGGAATAAGCAGGAACATACTTGAACTTAATTATTAAAGGCTTCCTATGCCGCCCTGCCATATACATATGAACACATGCAGAGGCCTGTGTGGTTCCTGCTCTGAGGTAATGACAGAAGATGACCAAGCCTGGAGTTTGCCTTGTTAAAAGCTACAGTTCAAAGCTGGCACCCTGGCTAATGAAACCTCTGTCTCCCCCTGCACTTCTTTTATTATGCTATCCTTCTTTCTTGCTCAGCTCTGTTCCCTTTTCCTGCCTCTAACCTGGAAAAATGGCAGTTCATACCCCTCTGTGTTAGCACTGGGGAGAAGAGCTGTGGAAAGTGGCTTTAACCTCCTGCTGATAAGGCAGAGTGAAGAAAGGACGATGGTCACAAGCAGAGCTAGAAGCAGCTGAAGCAGTGCTCGTTTCAGCCAGACCTGCTTCTAGATTAATTCATTTTTCATTAATCACTTCAGGAAGAGATAAATATAGAATCATAGAATGGTTTGGGTTGAAAGGGACCTTAAAGACCATCTAGTTCCAACCCCCCTGCCATGGGCAGGGACACCTTCCACTAGACCAGGTTGCTCAAAGCCCCATCCAACCTGGCCTTGAACGCTTCCAGGGATGGGGCATCCACAACTTCTCTGGGCAACCTGTTCCAGTGCCTCACCACCCTTACTAATGGCTAAAGAATTTTTTCCTAATATCTAATCTAAATCTACCCTCTTTCCATTTACAACTGTTACCCCTTGTCCTATCACTACACTCCCTGATAAAAAATCCCTTCCCATCTTTCCTGTAGGCCCCCTTTAAGTACTGGAAGGATATCTTTCATTGCTGCTACCTGCCCGCGGCTTATTCGTTTGTGTGACCTCCTGTTGAAAAACGCTGCAATAGCGGGTGCAGCTTTGGCAATACAGCTTGAAAGGAATGAAAGGAGCTGAGAAACAAGAGAGAGGTTTCTTCAGGTCAACAGGTCTTTTTTCAGAGGCAAACCTGCAGTTTGTAGAGGTGGATGGTATCCCTGTGCTAGGGCAGATTGTGTGTTACTGACCACCATGCTCCAGTCATCTCTCTCCCCCCTGAGCAGAGGCGATTAGGTGTTTTGCATAAAGAATCCATGTTTAAACCCATTTTCTAGCTGTATTACTTTACTTCATAAGCACCTTCAGCAGTTTCAGTTGAAATATTCATGAAAGAGTTAAAATATTCATTTGTTGTAATAACTACGTAAGAAATGCTTCTACACTGACTTGTTTTCTATTTCTTTCCTCTAGTGCTTAGCTGTCACCCTTAGACAACACCTGCTTCCTAATACCCTCTGGTTTACATCCTCACCAGGTCCTCCTCTACATGCTCATTTTCCGTGATAACACCTAACAGCCCTATCAGTTAAAGAAGGTCCTGAAGTCAGTGATGCTTGTTTACTAAGGGTTTTTAAAGAGGAGCAATGGACATAGTTGTCCCAAGCAGAGGAAACCACTGCTAGACTTGTAACTAAAGATGACATATCTGAGTAAACACAGAAAAATCAGGTGCCAGGAACTGAGAATCCCATCAGCTAAGTTCCCATTTCTCTTCTGTGCCAACTGATGTTATTCTAGTTGTACTGAGTCTTTCCCCTGGAAAGGTCCATGGTTGGGAGAATCCAGCATCTTCCTAGAGCAGGTGATAATCTTTAGAGAGGAGTTGCATGACACTATGAATCTCACTAGTCAGGGATTGCATATTTGTTATCTTCTCACTTCTGGACAGATATTATGGGGCTCCATTTCACCGAAGGTGTCCAGGATGTGACAAAAAAGTAGCAGGAAAATCCTAGGGTGCTGAAAGCAAAATTTATTGTGAAGAATTCACACTCAAACTACTGTAGGTTTTATAAATAGCCTTTGCAGTCCATAAATCCCCAAGCTTTAAGGGAACAGATAAGCTGGTGCAATACATCCATAGTAGCTTTAGAGTGACAGATAGTATGGTGGTCAGAGCCAGCAAGGTTTAGTCAGCGTGATGGTGTGTTGCAGCTACAGATGCTTTCTGAAACTATTAAGGCTGGAGTTTTCTTTCACTGAATGTCTCAGTTTAATGTTAAAGCGGTACTTGAAGTCCATGGTTAAAGCTGTCAGGATCTATAATTCCTCTATACGATGAATATATTTGTTTATAGTGGAGATTATTGCCTAGATTTCTGATATTTTAATCTGAAAAACCCAATAAAAATAGTGCTGCCCCTAATTGTAAGAATGACCTGCTCAGTGGCTTCATGTGAGTGTGTGTGTTTTTATTTCTTTCTTTGGCTCAGGAAGCACAAGGAGTCTAGTATCTGTCTGTAAGGAACTAGCAACGAATTCCTCTAGAATAGGTGGTGCTCAGTTGGTACAGAGCCTTTTGAGTCAGCTCTTATGGCAGGCGTCATGTTGGTATAGGCTCTACAGGGAAGAGTGATGTGGGAGCAAGAGAGCAACAGCTATAGCATCATGCTCTCACCAGTCTGCTGAATTTCAAGTAGGGGTTTGCTTTTTGTTTGGTTTTGTTTGTTTGGTTGTTTGTTTCAGGTCTAGGTACGCTTTTATGAAGTTATGGCTTCCCTCTGAATATTCATGAAAAATTCAGCAGGGTCAGTCCCAGATGTAAGTACAAAGGCAGCAATGTATGAACCTTTTCTTTATGCTCAACTTTCCTTTTTCTCCTGGTCTAAGCAGTCCTTGCAGCATTCTGACATATGGCAGAAAACTTTTTTTTTTTTCTCAGAAGTCCTTGCTTCTCTCACCACAGATTATTGGCCGGTGACCGTGCACAGAGCGGAGGATGTGTTGCAGCGGGAAGAGTACAAGAATTCTAAGGCTGCCCCTGGGAAAGCATAAAAAAAAAGAAAAAGAATGAGTAAGAGCTACAGTAACAGAGGCAGGGCAATGTCCACAGTGCACTTTGGTAGCTGGTATGGGAGAGAAGTGCACAATTTATGATTCCAAGCAACTGGCTCACCTTTTAGGTAGTTTATAAGATGAGCTCAGTAGGATGATGCAAGCATTGGCAGCAGAAGATAATGTTTCATTTTTGTTGGCTCCATCCTACTGTCTGATTTTGCTAATTGCAATAGCTTTGGCCATCAGAGACAAATTACAGAGGCTATCTGCAAACGCTGGAGAGGGAGCTTGAATATTTTTCACACACAAATGCTTTAAAAGTGGAATTTCATAAATAAAACTTTTACTTCTGTATACATACTGAGAAGAACATAAAAATCAGATGTCTGCATTTTGGATTAAATTCCAAAAGGCATTAAACTTTAGAAATGAGATCATTAGAGCTGTTTTTTGAAGTCTGTGTCTATATGACACTATAGAGGGTAAAAGTCAGAGATGGGCAGAAAGGCTAAATGGCTTTGGCTTGAGCCCTTGTGTGCTTTAGCAAGGAAGAGAAGCGCCAATACTAGCGGTAGATTTTTTTGGCAGCTTCTCTTTTCTCATAGCCACCCCTACCCTTTCCAAAAAAAATTAAAGGTTCTGGCTAGCTTGGTAGCAAAGACGGCATTAAGCACCTGTGTTCCAAACAGGCAAGTGTGTGTGTCTGCTACTGCTGATCCATCTGTGAAACATGGCAAATACCAGTGGGGGCATGCACAGGAGGTATGCAAAGTCCATGGCACATGCCCAGTTATAAAAAGCTTGAGCAAACAGTGCTACATGCCATGAAGTGACAAGAAGAGATTCAAGAGCTGGCTTTTATCCTCTTAGGTTTTCCAAGAGTAAACACCACTGAGAAACATATGCCTGATCTAGGGCAAATCCCTCCTTCTCCCAGGTGTTGCAACTGCTTATCCACGTCCTTCTCTTCTCCAGCTGGATGGAGTCAAGCATGGCAGTGAAGAAACTCCGATTCCCTTGGTTTAAAATAGAGTTGGTATTTTACGAATGATGAAGACAGGAGTTCTCCTAAGCTAACCCTGTGCAGGAAGATGGGAAAATATGTTAGACGACCATTGGAAGATGTTGGTAAGAAAAAGTGGGAACGTATCTGAAATAGGCATGACATAGCAGTTAATTCCCCTTTGACGTGAGATACCAGAAGCAAAGGGGCAGCAAAGCTCAGATGGGACAATGAATTGGAGTTGTCAGGAGCCAGGCCATTTAGGGTTCCAAGACCAAACTTGGCCATCACTTGGCTGTTACCTCAGCATTGGTTCATCTATTAGTGCAGGTTAAGAGGGTCTCCTAAATGGCTTGCAAGAATCATCTGTGCTGCTATACCCCCATAAACCAGTATGTTCATGTCATTGCATGATAGTGCAGTGGTGAAAAGGGTATGGGTGGCAACTTTCCTACCCAAAAGATGCAGAAGACTAAGCACAGCACCCTCGTTACAGCTACAGAAGGCAGTATGTGCTTATCCATGGGATGCTGGGAGACATCACATGTCTGGGGCTTTGGAAAGGTTTGAGTTTTATTTCCTATGCCAAAACCCATAATCTAGTTTGAGACAGGAGTGTGTCATTTCAGTAACCCTACTCAAATGATTAGGTTAATAGTCTAGGATTTAGAGACATGGATTCACTTCTCTTCCGCAGATCTCTAGCATGTGACAGCCTCTCCATACTCAAGTACTCAACTGGTCCTGGGTGTGTTGGAAAGATAAATAAATTGAAAGATGAGATGTTCAGATTTATACTGAGGAAGTCAGTGGTGGTGTAATATCATAGTTAGATAGTCTTTAAGTGCAGTTTTAAGTAGGGTGCACTACAGAATGTGTATTAATAAAATATGAGATGGTAAAAGTCTATTTTCACTGATCCTGGGTGGTTTTCTTTCCTGGAATCCCTTTGAAATAGCAAGAATGCAGTCATTTTAGCCTCTTCATTAAGTGTATTATTTAATCCCACACACTGTAGTTCCTTAAGCATAGAAACAATCTACTTTACACTCAGTGGGAACAATGAGATGCCCCAGAGCATATTTAAAACAGAACTCCCAGACACAATTACTTGGCTTAAAAGGGTCTGAGCTACATTTATTATTATTATGGAAAAGCTCACCAAAATATGCAAACAAATCCTAGTCATTTCTATTCAATTTCCCTTCCTTTCTTAGAACCTGAATAAATATGACTAAACACTAGAAAAACTTGAATTCTTTTTATGATGACTAAAATCTGTCTCTCTTCCTCATGTATAACAAGTCAGCTGTAAGCCTGTTTTTTCTCTTAACTTCTTTTTCCCTACCTTTCCCAAGTATCTATTCAGCAGTGTTTGCTGACTGGCTTTGGCTGTTCATTTTCTCAACATTGTTATTTGAAATGATGTACATTGTATTTAGAACCAAAGTGATATCAGACACACATATGAATACACAGTATATATCGTGTACAGACTGCTTATATGTACGTGCATAGACACAAATATATGCATCTTATGTGCCCACATTTGCAGATATGCTAAAGCTGTTTATATTGCATATATACTGTATATACAGTATTTAAAATATTACAATTTTAAAGAAAATTCATTGTCGGGAGCAGCAGTTTCAGTAATATTTGCTGAGTGGAAAGCAATAGACACTGTTAAAATGTAAAAGACTTGCAAATGAAATGCTGTCTCACTGCATTTCTCTTTTCTAAAATCTCTGTGTCTGGACTGAGAATGTATTTTTCATGCCTGGATTTAAAGAGAGACCTCTCAGGAGAGTTAAATAGAAACCAAATAAAACCACAGCATCTTTGTTTGAAAAAGTCTCTGGGAAAGATTATGCAGCGCTGAAATCCTGCTCTGCCTGTAGCAGTTTTTTTGGATGTCAGGTTGATGTGTTTGAATATTTTTTTTTCTAAAAAAGACCCAACAGTGAAATATTATTTTACCTGTAATAAAGTACAAAAATTTTAAAGAAAGAAAGAAAATTCTGCTACTTTTCCTTTTTTTTTTCTTTTTTTGTCTCAGTGTCTGGTGTTAAAGTGATGTCTTAAAATATATGAAGCTAATACAGTTAGAGAGGTTTGATATGTGGTCTGTATAGGGAGAAAGTGCAAAGGCTGCCAGATGAGCTTGAAAAACCCTGAGACCCTTTGGTTAGAGATAGGAGACAGCTGTGATATCCACAAGGACTGGTCAACACCTGTGTGGTCCTGGTGGTGGAAGGGCAGTAGCAAGACAAAAGTTGCTTCTTACAATCTCTTGTCAAGTCTGTGGATTTTCATCATAGAAGGACAGCTTCTCATCTTCTGAGCAATCTAGTTTTAAAAACTGTTTTGAGGGCTGTCCTATAACTTAACACTGTCAGGAGGTTATCCTTAGAGAAAAAGGGGATGAAGAGCTGAGTGTGGGGAGAGGTTTCTGGCAGTGACGTGCCTGGGGTCACGCGATGGGAGAGTGGCTCTCGCCCCTCATCGCACCCGTGAATGCGCTCAGCCTTCTTTCCTGCTGTTTAACCTGAATTTCCCTGTTCTTAACATCACGCTGTCACTACTAATGATACCTCTGAGCTATGTACTAAATTATTCTTTCTCTGACTTTCAGTTCTTCCTTTCAAATACATGAGGAGTTTCTAGCAATGCTTTTAGCAGAGATGGGCTGGACTTCCAACCAATTACTGTATTTAACTGAATCCCAAATGATTTTAAATCTGAGAGAACTTCACAAGTTGTTAGAGCTAGCTGAAGGAAAATGTTTTAAATTAGTTTTATCAATAATTTCAATGCTTTTCCTCATTTTAACAGTTATATTCTATTGTAATTTGGAGAAAAGAAAGCCTTATTTTTTTGTTAGAAATTTTTGATAATATGGTCACAAAGCAAACCTTCTGTACTGAGGCAAAAACAAGACTAGGAAAAAAATATAAAAAGAGAATGACAATGTGATTTTCCTTAGTAAAAACTAAATGAGATATTGGGAAAAAAATTTGTAAAAAAAAAATTATGCAGATAACATACCTTCTCACTGAAAAAAAAGCCACACTGGGTGAGAAGTCAGTTTGCATTAAAAGAATAAGGAAAAGAAAAACATCAGCCAGTTGTGCCATACACAATGATTATTCACATGTACTTGAGGAATCTGATCAACAAGCTCAGCACCAACTGAGAGCACTGTGCTATCCTTGATCAAGGCAGTGAGGATGACTGAGGTCTCTGAGGAAGAAGCTACCACTGGAATCGCTTGTGTGAAGGATCCTCCCCCTTGCACGCAGGGCTGCCTCAGAAGCTCACTTTTCTGCCACCTGACAAAGGGTGAAGCTATGCTGAGGCTCAGTGACTCTCAGTATTCATGACTGATCGTGAGTATCCACAAGTAATGTAATTTTTGTCTAAAAAGAGATCAGCAAGCAGGGGGATTATATGTTTCCTTCACTAACCAGCAGTATTGTGTTTTTACTGCTACTTCGACAGAACTGTAAAGTCAACAAAACCTAGGTCTGTAATATATAGCATTGCATTCATTCTAGTAAGAATCGTCCCATAATTGTTTCATTACTTTGTAAGGGACAGAACTTGGATTTGAGGCTATTTTGGTATCTCTGAGAGTTACAGATTCACCCCTCCAACACTCTATGGGGGTTGGAGAGCCCACTCGTGTTTCTAACAGCTGGAGCCTGGTCCTTGCCAGAGTCCCTTTAGACTGAGACTTTAATATGTAGTGCATTCCCTTGCGCTTTTGCGGATACATCATCGCAGACGTCCACGACTTTTCACAAATAGATCAACAGCTGAGTCTCTTCTCTCCCCCTGGTCTAGTGGATTTCTCTATCAACTATTCAGTTTGTGTCTTAAAGCCTCCCTTATTCACCTTGATCCTTTCTACTAGCAGTAACAGGGCAACTTGTCCCTGGGAGCTTTAGCAGTGCACGCCGTTCTGCCTGACTGTCTAACGCTTTTCTAATCCAGGTTTTCTTTCCCCTTCCAGTCCTTAAGCAGCAGGAGCCATGTTTCTCTTGCTTGCTTGCTTTCTCCATTCCAGCCCTAAAGATAATAACATCTTGTAGGATTCTTATTTCTTCTAAATTGATTGGTTTCATTGTGCCTTATTTTATAGGCCAGATTATGGTCCTCAGGTGACTCCTCCTAGAGATGTAAGGGGGTATTTAACACCAACATGTTGAGGAATTTAGTTGTTTCTTTCAGAGAAAGTGGAGGGAGGTTGTAAGTTTGAGAAGAAAGACGTGTTCCAATTCCACGGCAGTCACTGAATCCAGCTGTGCTAGATGGCAACCTGGTTCCTCACTGCCATGGTATGATCTGAGGAGAGGTTTGGGGACGGGAGGAGGGTTGTGTGCCAGCTACAGAGAGCACATACAACTGAGTAACCTATTACTGCATGCACTGCTTCCTTCCTTCTGCTTCTGCCACAGTAAGAAAGATCATAGACAGTTGGGTCTTACTGTCAGTGGATGCTTCAGTGAGTCAGGCACTGGTCAGAATGGAAAAAAGGACTGACAGTTCGGGAGGGGAATAACTGCTCTGGGATGTAGCCTGTTTCTTGGGTGTATGGATGAAAAGAAAATGCTGCTCTGCGAAATGGATCATTGATATGTTTTCCCTTCCTCCTTCAGTGATGGAAAGTGGTTTTGCACATGGAAAACGTACATGTGGCATACACACACAGCTTCTAAGTCAGAGCTGAACGGTGCACACCTATTGCTGAAGGTATAGTGCTGCATGTACATTATTGTTGACCTCCTTCATGTTTCTTTTGAATCTGCATTTCTTTCTCACCTGTGGTGCTCTATGGTTTGAGCACTACAGAACAAAGAAATGGTTCTTTCCTCTCAAATGCAGCTATATTCCCCTTATAACATTTTTAAAAAGTCCCAAGATTTTATTGCTAGTACTGAATAATATAAAATATAATAGAGAAAATAATTGCTGGGATGCTAGCTCTTTTGCCAATTTAAGCTCTGAATATCCTTTCAAATAAGTCTGAAGGTAAATTTTACTACCTCATCTTATTAGGATGAATCTGTTGCTTTTAAGATTTATGTTTTGCTTCTGTTTTCATGTTTTCTGTTGTGGTCTTCCAGTTTTAGAAGTCCTTGAACAGAAATAGCTGAAGGTGGGAGACTCTTAGAAAGAGTCTACTTGCCTTGTTCTTATTCTTACTTGGGCATCTGCTTATGCCTACTGCTGGAAACAGGCATGCCTTTGGTGTGACCCAGTGTAGCCACTCTTACGTTCATATTTCATTTGACAGTGGTTTGAATTTACAGGAAATAGTCCTGTAATAATTTCCTCTTTTCAGCGACAGACATATTTGGCAACAACTTAAAGTGGTATAAGCTTGTAAGTCCTTCACTTCTCATTTCCTGTGAGCTCTCCTAATGATGGGAAGGAGAAAACTCAAGTGGTTTATCCGAAATATACTCATAGGCTGCTCACATGGCTTGAGTTCACAAAGTACGGGGATGCTTTGTGGACTCAGATGTTTAAGACAGTAAGAGAGCAAGGCTCCATTTCTACAAAGGAAAAATAAGAAAGGAACATATGCCCAAGCAGTCTGTGGAAATAATGCTGCAGCTCCTGAGAGCTGGGGACCACTGAGCTCTGTGGGCAAAGCGGATGGGCACTGGAGGGACCAGGCACAGCAGCTCTGTGAGTGTTCACGTGGGAACTGCTCTACCGGATTTGTGACTACAGGGGTACTGAGCTGAGAGGCAAGAGACTTGATACTCAGCATGCTCGGTATCTCACTACTCTGGTGCTATTTCTTATTCTTCCTTCACCTTTGGTGAGCATCCCAGGGTAGGGAGTGTAATTTGTCCATAGGAACTCCCTGTCATTGCTGCTTGTGAGGGAGGAGGCAAAATGACTTGCGGATAGTCTGCTGAGTGACCTGGGAGACCAGTAGTGAAATTAGACAAGAAACCTCAATTTCTTCAGTCTCAGGGCACATCTCCACAGCCAGCTGTGGAAAGGTAAAGTCTGTTGCCCTTTTTCCTCCCTTCTTACTAGCTGAGGGTGAGCCAGCTCTGATTGTGCAGCCCTGCAGCTATCGCTGAGCCCAGACTAATGGGCAAGTCTGGGAAAGCAGGATATTTTCGCATGGGAATTGAAGTGCCTGCATAGCTTCAGGACCTGTTCTGGGTTATGCCCTGGAGGTCAGGCAGAGCTAGGCTGCAACTGCTGAATGTGCCCGTGTCAATGTGCTCTCAGCCCAGTGTGATATGCGGGTTGTCGCTGAGCCTCTTGAATCCCCAACCTCCACTACAGCCTCCCGGCACTGTTGTAATACAGATAACAACCGGGCAATTTGTTCACACAGAGGATTCATTGGCTCAGTCACTGCGTTTATGGGCAAATAAAGTATTACGCTACACTGGAAAGGCCTTTCAGAGGTTTTCAGTTCCTCAGGTAGGCACTGGCACGTACAATGTCCTACTCACCACAGGACTGAGTCAAACTTGAATATAGGACTTCTAATCTGATTTCTTTTTTTTATATCTTCCGTTTCCATCCCTCTCTTACTTGATAGTCTTTTAATGGCTTGGAGTCAGTGGTGAGGACGTAGTCAGTTATGTGGTTACCTCGTGGCTGTTTCCAGCACTCTCGTGTGGCTGGTCAGTAAGGACTAGTCTGCACAAGGTCTGCAAGTGTCTGTTATCTCATGAGGAATGTAGCACTTAGGTAGGTACTAATAAAGCAAGAAAATATGTTTCCTGGAGACCTGTGGTGACATGATGTCTCCCCTGTCATCTAATCAGCTCCACTATAAGACAGCTGATTCTTCTGAACTCCTATTTGGTATTTATTGTTGCCTTTGACAAAGTCATGTAAAAGTATGCCTCTTTTCCAGGACTTGGTAAGAATTCCAAGGTTTGTGACTAAGAATGAGAAACCCAAGAACTTCTAAAATGACACACATTTAAATCTTGTTTAATTCTTTCCATTAGCTTCAACAGGTGAAAATATTCCACCACCTTCTCAGAGATAAATTCTGTACAAAATTCCCTTTTCCGTCAGTTGAGCTCTGTCCCTCCAACCACTCTGACTGGATCCATAGACGGCTAAAATCAGTGTGAATCTTTCATAGACTCCCCTTTAGGAGACTGGCACAAGCCCAAACCGAAGTACGATGCTTCTTGTTTTTCATGCAATCCCTGTTACACCCAAAAGATGGGATTAAGGGACTTAAAATTGTAATAGGCCACGAATTTGGATAATTCATTTTAATGATGTGATATCCTTCCAACATCATTCCGTGGCACATGCTGGTGCTGGAAACATCTCTGGCTTTGTTTCGAGTAGTGTTGTGAGGACTCTGAACCTCTAACCTTCTTTTTCCTTTCTGCACGTAGAAAGTCCTGGAAAATTCCCTAATGGCACAAATTACAGGAGGCACCAGACTTGACTCTGGGTACTCTTGAACGCACTCCCTCTCTCCCTCTGCTTTTTTTCCCTACTGCACTTGTCAGATTGTGAGGAGAAGATAATCTTCGTTTTACACAGGGGAAATTGGAGGCAGTGGAAATGTATCACAGCAGTGAAAAAAGAGTCGACAAATAACCCCCCTCAACATGGTGTTCAGATGTAAGGATTTTTTATTCCCTCCCCTCCCAGTCTTTGCTGTTCTTGTTTCTGAATGATGACGAGAGGAATAACACTACCTCTTCTATCTCAGAGCAGGAAATCAGCAAGTATAATACATGCATATGCATAAAATTCAGCAACAGGAGCTATTGCCAATTTAAACCATTGTTCCCCTAATTTGGAGAAAAAAGGCTGTCTTACTGTCTTTATAGTAAAAGCCTCAAACAGATTAGGTCAAGTCTCTGCAGGCAAAGTAATTCTGTGGTGCTTAAAATGATAGGAACTAATCTCCATGAAAGCTGAGTCCAGGGGTATAGGCTATTAAAGATATCTATATGCTATAGGCAGAGAAGAAGATAAGAGGTCCAGCTCATAATGAGAAACGATAACTCTACACACTTTGTTTACAGTTTACCCCAAAGACCACAGATTAACACAAATCTCAGAGCATCTTTATTACGGCACTGCATTGGAGAGGGGGCTGCCAACAGAGGATGGAATTGCTAAGTAGGCTGGGACCATCTGTCCTCTCAGGGAGGTGAAAACGTGCATGATTGAGTGACACCTGCTTGTCAAGTATGGCCTGCTGGGAAATTTTCTCTTGGATCACTGAGCTCAGAGTACATTACCTGCATTAAAATCAGACAAACAATCTCATCAGCATTATGCATTTAAGCAACTCATGGCAATATCAAAATAAAACATATATTCAAGATCTCTAGATCTTGCAAGATTAGGAGCTCATGTTTTGTTTTCCATGTTGGCAAGCTTAGTTTTTGATGGAAATTGAGCATTTATAAAAGACATTTTCTGTCATTTTAAGGATCACTGGAGATAACTAACAGGCACTACAAGCTGGCTTTTTCTTTTCTTATTTTTTTTTTTTTTTTTGCTTTAAAAGCATCGAGTTCTCACTATAAAACAAGCCTTTGCAGACTTGTATGGATAAAAGCATTGTCCTTATGAAATGGAATCATTTTGATTGCACTCTGCCTTTTGATTGCACTCTGCCTAATGCAAGGAATTGCCCCTTTTTAAATATTTAACCACTTTGGAACATATTTAAGGAATGTTTAATAAAACTATGTAAAGAAGGACAGGAAAATATGAGATGACACTTCTGTCTGAAGTCATGCTGTTGGGAAGAAAGCTACTCCTTCCCCTCCCTTTCAAAAAGCACCACAGCATGAGTTAAGGTCAGAGTGTCAGCTTGAATTTCCAGTACAGATCCTGATTCTCCTCTCTTGTATGGTTATCATCTTGATCGTTGGACCTAAATCTGGACGCCACTGAAAATCACGGGTGGTTTTATCAGTGGCTGTAATAAAGGGGACATTTGTGTCAGGATTTGACCTTTACTGTGATTTTTTTTTCCAAATTAAGGCTCATCTTTTTATTAAATAGGAAATATTTTTATGCTTATCATTAAAATCTCAGTATCTGATTCTAATTAGTGTTTTCACTTGTTGAATTCTAGAGTTATAGGCACAAAAAAAGATCTATTGAAGACAAAAATAATAACAACAGAAGAGGAGGAAGAGAGAAAAAGAAAGTAGTTAGCAGTAAATGTGTATTCTGAGTAAACAGCTCTACTGGTCCTATTGCAAAATAACTTGTAGTTCTGTCATTGATTTGATAAAGAAGTAATTATATGAACCTGGATTATTAAAGCTTGTTAAAGACAATGAAAAAAACTTCAGTGGATATTGAATTGGGTCCTTGCAGTATTAAGAGGGCTGGTATGCTTCAGTTTTCCATTTTCCAGTCAATAAATAACATGTTTCTTCCAGACAGTACAACGAAGACTGTGTACGTTACTTTCATTTTTGTGGGTGCTGAATTAGCCTGCTAGCACCGTGATACAGGAGTTAAGCATATGTGCGTTTCTTTCTGATAAAGGGTGCAGCAGAAAGCCAAGTAAGAAGAGTGGGATCTATCGTTTTCCTGCAGAGTCCCTGAGTCCTCCTCCTGTTGGTGTCAATGAGAGTTGTATCAGTCTACGAACAGATCAAGTTCAGCCCAGAGCGCTCTGGGATCTCACGCCTTGGTGCTCCTAGGAGGTCCCACCTGAATCAGTTCCTCTGTCCTACAAAGACCTCTTCTAATTCTCCACGCCACGGGTCCTGCTGGCTGTGGGGTGGTCGAGGACCTGCAGGCGGGAGGCTGCCGCGGGAGCAGTGGGTGCTGCCCTGGCACCGCAGTGGTGTAAAGCTTTGTCCGGCAGTACTGCGGTACGCGTCTTCCAGCGCAGCGTGGGTGCTGGAGACCAAGGCAGGAAGGGAGCAACCCTACCTCTGTGACTATGGGTGGTATAATCAGGGACATAGGTAATAGCTGATGCTGACCTGGAGCTGTTGGAGGTCAAGGATTGGATCAGCTAGGTGCTCCTTCCTCTTGGCAGCTATGGCCGGGAAAGGTGATAGAGCCTTCCTTCTCCTGGATGCACATTTCTTCAATCACCAGTAATGGTGGGATAGATTTTATTGGATCTTGGCATTACCAGGCTCCTGCCCATCATCAGAAATTTCCTTCAGACAATGCCAGAGAAATCAGCTGAGCTACGTTAGTGCAAAACAAGCAGAAATGAAGAGAAGAGTGAGGTCCCTTGCTCTTAAATGACTATCTCGCCTCTCTGGTGTGTGGCCTTGCTGGGAAGACATGCTGTATTTCAAAGGGATGAAATGATTACATTAACCTAAACATTTCTTCAGTGACCTCACTCTGGCTGTTGCTATGCTTACCTGCAAATACAAAAACAAACAGATGGGTTGGTGCTCAGCCAGGGAGTCAAGAAAGGTCTCTCTGTGGGGAGGAATGTTCACACAGTAACTTTTTCTTCTTCTTTTTTTTTTTTTTTTTTAATTAGTGCTAAGTTTTTTAGACTGGAGTGCTGAAAAACCAACTGCGAAGCATATTCTGCTTTTGGGGGGCTAATGCTTGACATCTTGATCCTGTGCTGTGGCTTCTGACATCCTTGTTGGTAACTCAAACACAGCCTGCACGTATGGGTTGACACTGATAATGCTCCTTTTCGGCTGCTAGGGTCAGATGAGAAAGCGTTTGATATGGAAGTGCTGTCTGCTACTAAAAGTGGTGCAGGCTATGTTCTGCTCTGTTCTCAAGAGCTTTAATTGTGAGCTTTGGGTAATTTTTCAAAGCAGGTTGCAGGTGTGTTGTTACTGCTCTCCTTTGAGCAGCATTTTGTTATTCCAGAACATACATTTATTTTTTCTTTCCAAATGACTGACTTCAGAATATTAACTTACAATTCATTGATGAAAGAACGACTAATAATTATTAAAAAAATCAGGGATACATGCTAGAGAGTTTTCTTGTGTGAAAAACACGGTTGAAAAGAATTAATTTTATTCTGTATCAGTTCTTCTGCCATCTCATCTCCAGCACACCTGGTGCTTGTGTATTAAGTGATGTGATTAATAACTGTCAGATATGGTTTGTTTTCTCACTAATTCTCTAGCAGTGTGGGAATCCTGTGAAAGAAATGCCTTTTCAGTAGCATTTCTTTCTGTTTTCAGGTGTATCTGATGCTGTGCGTTTGCTGGAGATAGCTGCTTTGTCTTGAGAGGAGTGGAATTTGGGCTCAGTTTGGTGTTTTCCAAGAGGATCCTTTCCTCCCAGAAAATTCCCATTTGTCAAATCCAAAATAATCTATGGAGATGGAGGAGCACAGGAAGAGTTTTCATGACTTTTCTTTTCCTGCTAGCTTGCCTGCCCAGCAGGTGCCAAGGAGACTGTGGGAGCCAGCTCCTCAGCTCCCATATTTAACTGTTAGCAGATCACATCTGTCTCAGAGGCAGTCTCTTAAAAGATTTGGGAGTCTGAAAGCCCAGACTGCTAGCTACTGCTCCCGCAGCTCCTGGTGAAGCTGGGCTTCCAGCCTCGTTTCAGGCTGTCTTGTTTCTAGTTAAGAAATCGTCAAAGCTCTGGGAAGCTCCCAAGTTCATGGAACGTATCAGCTTTTTAGACAGCTTGCTGTCAGTTGCATATACTAGGATTCACACGACTTCTGGTTTTGAATTGGCTTCCCTGAGAGACCATCTCAGAGTAGAGGTTCCCAGTGGTTGCTGGACCTCTGGTGCTGGTGCGGGGCTCCCAGCATGACCGCCAACAACTCAGTCTGGGGTCTATTGGGTCTGGGGCTCTGGCACAGCCAGAGAAGTGCTCCCACCACTGCTGGAGTTGATGGTACTTGGGCAGCTGGTGGGACTGCCCGACTTGGATTACACATTTGGAGTTTGTCTACTTTCTAGAAGGTTTGAAGGGTTTGTTCCAAACTGGGATGAAATCCATTTTTCAGTGGAGTCACCTCCAACCAAACAGATACAGAAGTGAAGTTGTGCTCTTTAATTCCTGTAGAGCCTGTTGCATAGCGTATGATAACCACCTGAAAAACCTAAACCTCCCATAAAGCTAAACTACAAACTAGAAGATTGTCTGGAAGATTTTATTTAAAACCATCTGGTTTTACAAATTTGTCATTGCTTCATGCCACTCTCACTGTTCAAACTGGTCATTCAGTAGATGTAAATATAGTTGGCTCCTACCTCGAGGTCTGTCTGCAGCACCAGAAATGTTTACAGTGGCCTTTGTTTAAGTGGGAATCAGTGTTTTGAACTGTAAATACATTTAGTATGGTAAAGAAACACAAAGATACCTTGGGCTTATTCTGGGTTCATTAACAGATGAACATACCATGACTTCAGTGGCTTTATTCTCAGTCTACAGAAGTGTAACTAAGAGGTCCTTTGTCTGTGTTTTCAGTTCCGATACAGCCAATAGAGGGAAAAAAAAAATGATTGCCTTGGTCACATTTAACAGCTTCCTTCTATTGTCTCCCACTTGCATTTAGCTTTTGTTCTTGTTTTCATATGCTTTCATTTCTTTGAATAAATGGAATTTAAAAAAAAAAAGAAAGCAGTGTTCAAGCAAATAACTCTTGTTTGAAACATAGAAAATGAATAGGGCCATGCAACTGAACAGGCTGTAACATGCTTTCAAAGATGATTGTCTGAAATGGTGGGGCTCTACTCCGCCCCCTCTGTTCTGCAGTTGTGGGCTTGAAAGCACCTCGGGCAAGAGACTGTTGGAGCAGTAAGAGCTCTGAAATTTTTGTTTGCATAAATTCATAATTAAATACTCTGGTGTGAAAGAGATGGGGAAAAAATGTTTTCCCTGCTGCTTAGCAATTTTAAATTGGTTGGTTCTTTCTGTTGGTGGGGGCAGAGAAATACTGTCAAATCTAAAAATGCTTCTGTTTATCTGGGAATGCAGCAATGCTTTTGCTCTTGCTTTACATGTACAGAATATACATTCAGAGAAGCACTGAGGGAGTGTATCATTCAGAGAATGGGAATCATAGAGCAATTAATAATTCAGGTCTGTTGTAGCCTGACATACACAATAGTATGGCATCAATCTTGAAATTGTACACAGGGAAGTATAGTCCATCAATCACTTTGTTCTTCCAACCAATTTTGAATAATTGTTTATTTCTATTTTTCTGATTTGCTCTGGAAAACCAACTTTTTCAAGCTCTCAGTGGAGTATTTTCCCTTGAGAAAGCATAGCTCAAGTAAAATCTTTTCCCCCATAGTCTTAGTTGATGTAGAATGATACAAAATCTCAGAATATAATCAGTGTATGAATTAGAATATCTCTAGTAATTGCTCCTAGATTTTTTCCTAACAGTGCTGGGATGTAACTGTTTCTAGGTATAACTATAAAATGTCAGGTATGCTAAGATTTTCTATATCCAAATCTGTAGAAGATTTAAACAAAAATATGATGGTGTTGAAGTATTTTTTTTTTTTTTTTACATTGCAGATTGTCAGGAGAGTTGGTAGCATTGCATGTGGCAGGAGTACTGAGAACACATGTAGATCCAGGATTAGGTCCCTGGACCAAGCTACAACCAAGTTTTAAATTCCAGATTACTCTTAAACTGTCACAGTAGGGACGTGAACTTGGGCATGACAGGTCCAAGGGTTTATCTGGCCATCCCATTCAGGTGCATCATCCCCAGGTGTTGTCCCCTCTCTGATATTTTGCTGACAGTATTTATCCACCTGCATTTATTGCTGTCTGGAAATACCTTGTGTTGGAAATACCTTTCCTAGGACACACCTTTCTGTGACAAAACCAATTGGTAACATTAGCAAAATAGAGTATTGCTTTTAGAAGTACAGGTCAGGAGGGCATCCCCTGTTGCAGGCAACTGCATAACTGCCCACGGGGACACTGGTGGCCCAGGACCCACAGCAGCAGACTGGAACCCATGAGATTTGGGTTGTGCTTGCAGTCTTGCCACTAATCAGTTGTAATTTGCAGCAAGTCTTCCTACTTCTCAATGCCTTTGCTTGCTGTCTCATTCTGTTTCTGTGTTGTCAGCTGCAGGTTATTAAGGGGAAAGAAAGGAAAGGCAAAGAAGTTGTAGCCCTGTTCCTCCCTGTCTCCTGGGCACTGCCCAGGGTGGTACATGGTCGGACCATGGGGCAAAGGAGAAACCTGGGAGCGTTCCCTGCCACCAAACAGTCCCTGTCTCACATTCAGATCACATCATATCTGCTTTGTTTGTCTAAGAACAGTGAGCTTTTTGAGGCAAAGGTGCAGCTTAGTATCGTTTTGTGCAGCTGGTAACACAGTACTGATCTCCACCTAGACAGGCTCATCCAAATCGTAAGGAAATTTAAATAATTATGGTGACAATTTGAAGCTTATTCTTTGGCTGTTTTGGGAAGGGAGGCTCTGTTTAAAATCAGTGCTGTTCTGGAATGACAGTTGTTGCAGCCTGGACTCTGCGTTGGCAAACCCTCGTGACCTGCCTCTCGTTGTTTCCTAGACAAGACGCAGACACTCCAGGAATTTGTTTAATGGGGGCCTGATTGCAGAGGGACACTTCTTGCGGCCACAGCGTTTCTGTCTGGAATTAGGCTTGATGGAGGTGCAGAAGCAACAACCTGCAGGTAAACCAGGTGTGACAGATCTGTGGTTTCAAGTGGATGGTCGGTGTCGGGGCAACTGTGCTCTGGTCCAGCTGCTTTGGGTTTGTTGTTGCTTACTCCCCTGAGGCATCAGAGAGCACCCAAAAACTTAAGAAAGAGGTAGAACAGAAAGAAAGAAAGAAAAAAAAAAAAGCCAAGGATGCGAATGTGAAGAAATTTCCACCATCAGGATGAAGGCACAGAAGGACAGCTAAAAGCTGTCACACGTCAATCACATAAAGGGTAGGAAGCATATGCAATGCAGTTAATGCTCTGAGCAAAGGGGAAAGGAAAAACAACTGGTCTCTGGGTATTAATTATATACTGAGCTGCTAATAAGTTGGAGACAGCGTGAGCATCAACTTCTGATATATACCAGCTTCAGAAAACAAATACAATGAAGGATAAGACAATTTAGAGTAGTATAATATTAACCAGGGCAGTCCAGGTAAAGTTAGTAAGGAGTGCTGGCACTGCACCTGTACAAATACTCCTGCCCTTTTCAGGGCACTTGCTGGCAGTGATGCACAATAAAGGTGCATTGATCTCTTTTATCTTCAAACCAGTGGTAAGGTCTGAAATACTGAGTGAACCGAACGACCTCATTAACTTCAGCTATCAACAACAGTCTAATGTAAAAAAAAAAAAAAAAAGTTAAAAATCCCAAGCATCATCTCAAACAGTCCCTCTCTCATTATCTCAGCCCTTCCTGGAGAAGATCAATAAACAATTTGCATATTTTTTATCAATATTTAATGTAATGCAGCAGGATGCTTTTGATGGCTCAGGTCCTTCTGTGCACTCTTTTAACATGACAGAGACTAAGAGCCCAGCAGGTGCTCAGGTGCTGGGGTCAGTTCCTAGTTAAAAACATTAGGGATTGGTCTGGCTAAATAATCTACAGCTGCCCATCCAAGGGCAGGAGTGAGAGCTCACAGAGCATGGTGATGAATTTTAACGATCCAGGAAGACAAATGAGCCTGAGCTGCCATGCAATTAGTGGGCTGTGGAAAGATGTGTTGGGTCTAAATGAGGGACATGATCTGCTCTTGACTCTCAGTGTGGTAGGAGCCCTCCCTCTGAAGGCCGTAATGAGGAAGGTAGATGAGATCCCAAACAGGTTGACAGAACAATTAAGGAGAAAATGGGAGTTGATTCAAAATGCGGTATCGCCATGGATGGCACAGATACATACAGATCTTCCCCCTTAACAGCACGTGCTGCTCTTCAAAAGTGGGTATGTGCTCAGGGAATTCCTTTTGCTCCCTGTGTACTTAAAAATATATATTTTAAAACATTTTATCCCTGAATCAACCTTTACTTAAATATGAAAATAGCTTGGAAGAAAAGGCCTAGTTCTGATCTCACTTACTGAGGTGTAAATTGGGAGTAGCTCCTCCGAACTGCCTGCAACGAGAATGAATTCCAGGATGGTGTATCTTGTGAAGATCCATGTTTTGTGCAATAGACAAAAGGCAGTTTCCATCCAGTGATCAGACTATTGTTTGAGTCTGCTTGATTGAGAATTTAAAGCTCTTTAGTGAACATGGGGGCTCAGAAGAGCTGAAGGAGAGGGTCTTGCAGTCTGCCTGAAGAAAACTCTTGAGTTATTCCTCTGCCACTGAAGAAATAAAAACAGGTGTATTTTTAAAATGTGCCATAAGAAAAAAATATAGATCTTAAAACCAGTTACATTTATGGAGGAATCAAACTGTAAGTTTTCTAATGCTTGGCCAATGGGTGACCATTTAGCACCCTCCAGATGCTAGATAGAATAGATCCCTGAATCAAGCTGGGAGATGTCAGTAGAGGTACTTTTCATTGATCTTGGTGGATTTTGAATGAGGAACTCTCCTGTTAATGAGCACTTTTATAATATATTTTGAGCTCTGCTGATGAAAATTGCTGTATGGAATGGGATAACAATGAGAATTGCTAGCACTGACTATAGAGGAAATTAGAAAAAGAAGTCTAGTAAAGTTGTTAGAATTCCTGAAATTACTTGAACTATGAATTATTGTACTTATCCAAGATTACTGTTATTAATTGTGGCCTAGGTATGTTTCAGCTGGCTTTTCTTTGATCCTTTCCTTGCCATCTTTTGACTATCTCTAAAATGACAATGAAAAGGACTGTTTTACTAATTCTTTGGGTTTTTCCATATGCTACATCACACATTGTATTTTTTCCTTTAACCATTAGGAGCCAAGCTGTGACTGTTTTGTTGCTGTTAACAGCCGGATGCTCACCGGAAGAGATGCACTGACTGCGCTGAAATGTCTACCATGGGAGCAAAGAGTTCATCATCTGGCCCTTAAAAATAAAGGTGAACTTGTTTTATTCACAGAGAGGCACAGCTGCAGACCAGGACACTGGTTGTAATATATTAGGGTCGTGTTCAGATTCTGCTGTGGATATTGAGTAATATTTTAGCCAGCAAGACCTTTTGAAGCCAGCAGGAATAATTTTGAATAAGTGAGAGGGGTTGTGGAATCCCGATCCTTGGAGATAGTAAAAAATTTGACTGAATGATCCCTTGAGCAACCTGAACCAAATTGGCCCTGCTCTGGTTGGGTCAGATAACCTCCAAAGGTCCCTTGTCAAATTAGTCTGTGATTCCAGGGTGAATAAAAGGCAGAAAGATTGGGCCCTGCAGTACTTATGGACATACGTTTTAAATACTCAGAGACTCCATGCAGGTTACACAGCCTCTGTGCATTTCATTGCTCAACAATTTTAAAATGTAATAAAACTTCAATGAAATAAAACACGTTCATGTTTTCCATGCATGCATTCTTAGGGGGACATGAACATGTGCTAATAGATTCTAACAGCTTTGAAGTTGTGCTGACCCATTAATGTTGTATTGTTTCTTGAAAATGAGCAATATTTAACATACAATATTTAACGTATGACAAACGAGGCTTGGGAGTTACCAGTGACATTAAAGCCGTATGCTTGAATGTTGCAACTTCTCCCTGAACCCAGCATAAGATTTTGCCTCTTGTTCGCTCTGCTCATAAATGGAAGTGTAGTGCAGAGATCCTAGACCAAATCCAAAATGCTGGCACCTTTACACAGCACAAAGGAGTACTGTGCAGCTATTTCAGGGTGCTGGAAGGAACATGGCTGTGTTGGCATGGTGGCTCTCCAATGTACTAAGCTTTACCTCTTAGTAGAGCTGTCGGGGTTCACTTTAAATCTAGCTTGTTGCAGGTTGCTCTTTGACCTGTGCTAACGGCAGGCAAGCTGAGCAAGAAATGCTGACCTTAAAACACTAGCTTGTTTCCTAACTTTCTTTAAGAGCAAGGACATGGTGCAGCTTCCTCTGCTGTGAAAGGGAATTGAGTGGTTTTGTTTGTTTGTTGCCTGGAGATGCACTCGGCTAGCCTTAGCTTAAGTACTTTGTTCAGTTTTGTGCTCTGTGCTACAAGCAAGAAGGGGATAAACTGGAAGAAGTCCAGAGACCAGCAATTAGCAATCTAGATGGTATGATGAAAAATTGAATGGATAGGGATTGTTTAGTCTACAGAAGAAAACTCTAACGGGAATAGGCTAATAGTCTTCAAATACATAAACCCCCTTCTGCTGGAGGGAGAAAGGAAACAATCTTTTCTCCTTGGCTGATAGCAATAAACAAGGACTGATGCTCTTGAAGTGAAGTAGGGAAGAATAGGAAAATTCAGGCTACACATTAGAAACAATGTTTGAACAGTAATACAAGTATTGTAATAAGATTATGTGGAGGATGTACATCCAACAAAAATATTCTGTGATCTTTCTGTTGTCCTTTCCATTCCTATAATTCTCAGTTTCCACAAGAACTCTGATTCTGAACATGTGTCTGAGAAGGAGGAGTGCTCTGTGAGAAAGTGAGGAATGTAAAAGGGGTTAAATCCCAGCTTCTCTGCAAACTTCCTGTGCGATCTATGGCAAAACCGAAGAAATTCTGGAGACTTCTCATTTCTAAAATGAAGATAAAATTTTATTTCCTTTCTCCTTTTGCTTTGTCTAACTGGGTGACAAACTACTGGGATAGGATTGTGGTCTCTTTGTACAATTCTGAAAAGGTAGAGCTCTGTTCCTGGTCAGGGTTCGCAGACAATGATTTTATAGGTGTGATTATGCTATTAATAATTTCACACAGCTCCATTCTGATTTTGTTCCTGCATGTTCCTTCCTTTGATTGTACTTCATTCTGGGAAGATCCCAAGAATCTTTTATTCTATTTTTCTCTGCCTAATAATGATTACTTTTCTTGTCGTGTATCAAAGAAGGCACCACTTCCACCTGGAATTAATAGGACATATTTATCTGCATTGTATTTTTTTAGTTCCTTTGGCTTCTGTCTATTTTTGGAGTAGTTTTAAGTGGCATTTTTTTCATAGAAGTTGAGGCTTTAGATGTAGATAAAAATAAATAACTGTTGATTAGCACTACGGTGGACACAGCTTTAAAGTTGCTAACTGATCCAGGCCTCACTGGAGTGATTGCAAAGACTTCCACTGACCTCACTGTGTTATTCTAGCTTCTCATATTTGTGCTCATCAATCACGTTCCTTCAGTGTAGTCCCAAATCTATTTTGTCCTCTATAATTTTGACATAAAGTGTTGGCACTGCCTCTCTGATCAGGACTCGGCGAAGTTCCATATGGGTCTCTCAATCTCTTTCAAATCCCCCTATGTCCCAGTCCACAACCTTTCCCCCATATATTAACTTTGAAAAACTCATGGAATTAGCTGTGGATCATACTTTGGCACCCTACCAGGGAGCTGAAGCATTTAGCTGTTAATTCAGATTTGTTATCCCTAGTAGCTATAGCTGGTGCATCTTATGACTGACAAGTTTTCTGCAGCTCTTGTCAGGTGGATTAGCTAACTCTGGCTTTGCCTTGATTACACACTTTCATGGATGCAGATGCATCCATGCATCATTACTTAAAATAAATGCTCCTTTTTGAAAAAAGAAATCAGATCTGATTAAAGGATAGTGAATTGATTGGTGCCAGCCACATTTCTTCGGGCTTTAGACCAGCCTGTGTCATGCCCACTCACAGAAATCAAATTGTGATGTTCAAGGGACAGTCACCACGACTGTTTCAGTGGAAAATTACCAGACAGACAGACTCCTCTCTGACCTCACTTTCCCTAGGAAGAAAATTTTGGAGTTAGTTTTAGGCATTTGCTGCTCCTTATGCT
Organism: Buteo buteo; assembly: GCF_964188355.1. NCBI lineage: Eukaryota > Metazoa > Chordata > Aves > Accipitriformes > Accipitridae > Buteo > Buteo buteo. The sequence continues at coordinate 11,243,854 of NC_134176.1, read as the reverse complement.
GTCAGTAAAAAGAAACAAGCTTTGCAGGCAGCCTGGTGTTTAATGCGGTTACTCAGAAGTGGAGGCTTCCTGCAGTTCATTTGCCAGCATGAAAAGGGCCTCGCCTCCGCAGAGAGGACTCCATTTACCACTTTATAGACCTGGCTGTGAGGTGGGCAACCTCTGCCCACCCTTTTGAAGCTGTTCAGAAAAGAGTTCAAGAGCGAGAGGAAGCAAGAGAGTCTGTTTCTGTAGGCAGTTTTTGAGGGCGTTTCGGTGAGAGGGTTCAGGAAAAGAAGTTGTGTTTTCTAGCCACAGCACCTGAGCCTGCTCATACATTTTGAATGTAAAGAGTCTCTTGAGAAGAAATGAAAAAACATAATCCATGCTGAGATGCAGTGCTTTGTGTTGAATATAGCACTGACAATGTTTGCTAAGTTTGGTCTAAGCATGCCCAATAGATCAATGGCTTTATCTACTCACCTCCCTACCGTATTTCTGAATTGTGATGCCTGTTAGGCTAAACTAAACCATCTAGCTGCTTGGATCTAGTTTTCTTTCCCAGTGCATGAAAACAGCTGTGTTTAGATATGCAAGGAAATCTGTAGTCCAGAATTCAGATGCTTATGGATGCAAGCATAGCCAGAGACATTAATTCCTAACTGACACTGAAGTCCAAGTTTTAGGGGACTTCTGGTGGCCCAAATCTCACACTATACCCTAGTTCTTCAGGTTACAGTGCATGGAAACTGCAGCTTTCTGTATGATGATAATAACAAATTTCCACATTCGTTTCATAATTTCATACAGATTGTTATGGTCCATGGTTTTTGAAGAAGGCAAGATAGTGGTGCCAGGATCCCTTGGCATGATGTGCTTGTACCAGGCATCCAAAACCCCCAAAATATTGAATGCAGATGGAGCCCTAGCATGGTATCTTCTGACTGCCTTAGAGCTGCAAACAGGTGGCATCCATTAAAAAACTGCACTTGGCTATAATTCCCATTACCCTATCTCAGACCAGTCCCAGCTGCAGTTTGCCTGCCGTAGGAAAGAGAAGATCCTAGCCATACTGTAAGCAGAGCTGGAAGAGTAAACAGTTATTAAAGGGGTCTGGTTTTTCGTTTGCCGCCCCCCCCCCCCCCCAGTAGATCTACTCCCTTTGCTGATAGCCTTGTAAAATATTACAGATATCTTAAAAACATGTATCTGAGAGGCTCTAGAAAACTGATGCTCTGAATCAGTGATTTCAGGTTCTGCCACCTTTTTTTTTTTTTTTCCCAGGGCTGGTGCCAAGCCCACTCTTGACCTTCTGGCTGGAGTCACACAGCCCAGTCCTGAAGGAGTAACAGAGCAGATACAGTAATGGAAGAAAACTTGCTGAACTGTCTCCCTTATGCAAAGACAGCCTTCCTTTAGACCGTTTAATTCAGTAATTTTAATGTTTCTTGTGATTAGCAAAGCTGTGGGGAAATATTTCCACTGCACATAAAGAAGGACATGCATCTGTGCCTTTAAAAGATGAGGCAGACTCAAAATATTGCCATGTGGTTTGCAAGTTAAAGACTGCAACTTCTCCCTAGTGTGCTTGTGTTCATCAGATTCATCACATCTAAAATAGATTATAATTTCCCAGGCTATTGTGTTTAACAAAGCTTTGGAGACATCAGTTGTCTTATTAACATTTATATTCCATTTTTTTGACTAATATTATCTCAGAGAAATTAAGGAAAGCTTATTAGTATTTGAAATGGTAGAAAGAATATTTTTTGTCTTCTTAGTGCTTAATGAATTCTGTGATGTAGCCGAATATTTGTATGTGTAATGAAATCACATATTTCCTCATGTTTAAAAAAAGAATAATTGGAGGGGGGGAGAGAGAATGCAGTCTTGGTACTTGGTGAGAATTTTTTTCTTTTATTCTAAAGAAATATTGTCAAAAGTCCAAGGATTTGGGAGTGGGCGGGGAGTGGATGTGGTGTGTGTGTACCTGCATTATCTCTATTAACCTTCACCTATAGAATGACATCCACTGACAGATTAACTGTTCAAAGGCAAGATTCATGCAATGTACAAGCAAACACACCTGCCTGAAAAAGTGGAATAACAAAAATTATTTCCTTTCTTATCACATAGTATGTACACATCTTTATGTTTCTTCAGGATGGCCTATCCATTACAAAAGCTAGTTGATTATTGTGGATCATCAGTGCCAAGTACTATGTAAGAGTGACCAGGCTGAACTTGGAACAATACGTATTCTTTCCTTAGCTCCCGCAGTCCACAGATTTTATTTATTTATTGTTTTAAGTATTTTTTTTTCACTTTGTTGACTTTTTTCATTCTACAAGCTGAGTTTTCTCATTTCTGCATCTTCTGTGGTACAAAGAGGAAGGTGTGGACATGCAAACAGAGCAATTAGTATGTTTTTTCTTGTGATTAAACCATGCTTTTAAGAAGCTATAGAGTAAATAGACTCTTGCCCATTTATCACAGGCATATTCTGAATATTCAGTAATATAAACCTGTAGTGCCTGTAAGACCTCACAGAAGAACTCTTACTCCTAGAATTACAACCTGTAATAAAACCATGTTGAATCCCTAAGTGCATCCTAACTACGCAGAGCATCAGACATAGGCCTCAGTGGGAACTTTATGTGCCTGAGAATCATAGAAGGTAGCTGTTGTATCATAAATTCCTTCATGCAGGGATCATCCTGTCTCTCCTTGGTGATGCTCAGGAACAAATAATTATATTAACTAAGTATAATGCATATCACATATCACGCAGCGGTAATTGTTTCCAGTGGAGTTGCTGTATCCCATAGGTTTTAACATAATACTCTACTTTTCATGGTAAATGAACAAATAAATCATGTTGCTCCCATAAAATTTCTCTCTGACCCTATCTTTGATGCATGATACTGCATGATGCATGTATGAATTGAGAAGACATAAAAGACAAGAGCGCTGCTCTCGCTTTAGACTGTTATGTTACTGGATATTGCTCTATTGCATTTGAGATGAATGTGATAAACACCCTTTCCCTGAGCATAACTTGTATATAGATCACATGGTGTGATCAAAACTCAGCCACTGTAATGTTTACTCTGCTTTTTTTTTTAAATGTAAACAAAGCAGACAAAGCAGAATATTTGTATTCAGTGTGTAGTATTCCCATCTGATTGTGCATCTGCAAATTTGTACTTTTTGCCTGCCTTTCCCAGCAGATATGCTGGGATGAACTGCAGCTATTTATATATGATACAGAAATGTGATCACATTATTTTACTTTGCAAGATGCATATAGGCCTACACAATATTAAGCCTTTTGCAATCGCAACCCCGTTTGTATCCACCTGTATCTCTGTGCTACCCTGTGACAAACAGGACCGTTTTGCCTCATGATAAGCTGGATACTGCCCTGTCAGCTCTGCTCTCTCCCCTTACTCTGGCCCAAAACGGCAGCTGTATGTTGCTTTGCCTAATGCTGTGTTCAGGAGAAGCTCCTCTTTTGAAATCCCCTAATGCTAAATTGGGAAGAAACTGATGCTCCAAGGCATCTAGACTTCAGACTTTTTCTGGATGTTTTCTGAAACTTAGCAAAAGCGTCACCACAGTTCCTCAAACAGCCTAGTGTTTATCTTCAGTCTTACAATAAGATGAAGTATTTCTTGAGAGGAACATTAATCCTGGAGCTTTCAGATATTTGTGCTTGCCTGACAGAAAATGGATGGACTCAAAGTTAAGACTTTCCCCATTTACCTGGCAGTCATTTCTTTATCAGATGCAGTTGAGAAAATCCTTAAGAAAAACAAGGAAAACCTCTCATCTGTGAGAGAAAAGTATGAAGTAGAATATAATCCTGTATTAGTATTTCTTAGCAAAGACTTTCCAAGTCCTTTTGTGCAGAAAGTCCAAATCTCCATTTAAATGGAGCCATTTTGAAAGTACATTCCACATGGACATGCATGGATCAGTTCTCTTTGTAAGAACAATAGGGAAGGCAAAGTTTTATCATTCAGGACGATTGATACAGAGTAAATTCAACATTCAAACAAAGACAGATCATACGGCGAAAGACAGCATAAATCGCTGAATATCTTAATACTCTGCAGGAGTTATGTTTGGTATCTCTGCATGCTAAAATTAAGCTTACTGAATGTGTAGGGCTGGTTCCAGGTTTCAGTCAGCCAAATGGGGGTGTATGGGAAGACTGAGATATTCTCGCAGACGAGTGGCTGTGAAGTCAGCCTGTGACTAGAGCAGCTTTTAAAGTGTTTGGCTTGGCATTACCTCACCTAATGTGCAACCAGCATTAAAACTTTCCCTAAAGCAATACAGTTAATTGCATGGTCTACTAGAAGGAAAAGAAGTCTAATTGGTCCCAGATTTATTCTATCAATAAAGACAAATTATTTTCCTTTTTTTCCCCTGATCTAAACACAAAGTATTTTGAGAGATTTCTAGACAAATCAAAATCTTTGTTGAAAGAGAATACATCTTGTGTTAGTTATGCAAATCTTAACTGCTTACACCAAACAATGGCTTTTAATATGTCTAATCTGTTTTTCACAAGAAAATGTTAGTTAAATATTTTGCATGTTATATTCTAATATGATTAAGTTGGCTGTTTCCATTATTGTCTTATCTTATTTATTATAATGTACTGTCAGGCGAAGCGCTAAATTTATCTGTAGCACTGTTCATTACCATTTTAGCAAACAATGACAAGATTCTTTAAATTGTGCTATTGTGTTAATTGAGAGGGTGGAGTTTTATTCTCATGGTTCAATCTTCTATAGAAAAAAAAAAGGCAACAAAAAACAACAAACAAAAACCAGCCAGAAAGCTGGGCCCCTTTTCCTTCCTGTTCTGTTTAAAGACCTATAGCAGCATGAATGAAACATCAACAAACAATTGCATCCCCCCAGTCCCCAGGGAGCTAACGTATTTTATCAGCATTTACAATGAAAAGAACAAATATCAGAATCTCAGTATTACTGTGGCTTCAATTCTCCTCCCCCTGCATTATTATTTTTTTTTAACTCATTTTAGAGAGCTGCAGGTTGCAATTCCCAGCTCTGTGCAGGAGAAACCCTAATAATGGGTCAGAATTCACATGCACACCCACCCCGCATATACGTATGCATAGTTTTTTTTGCTTTCATGGTACAGCAAAAGATATTATCTTGGTAATTCTCTATTCACTGTGTTACACCTCTTCCCGCTAATCCAATGCAGAACCAGATTACCAACCAAGCCTTTTGAAGCCTTGATGTTATTTTGCTTGATAAATTGGGCACAAGACTAAAATTGAAAAGAAATCCTGTTTTTATTATTGGAGACAAATCTAGCAAGCAGGAAGCATATGTTGTGCTTTGGACCACATGCTGGGGAGAGGGAGCTAGAGGGCTCTCACACCAATCAGTTACTTCAAACAATACCCGGTGTCCACCTGGGACGGAGCCTGTGCCATTAGTCTTGACTGGAACAGCCCTCTAATGCCACCAGGCAGCCCCAAGGAGCAGAGAAACCCACCTGACAAAATGTCACAAGGAAAAAAGAAAAAAAAAATAATCAATATGTTGGATATTGATTTGCATTATTTTTTTTTCTTACAATTTGATATGCTGATCAAATAGGGGGAAAGAGGCATGTTTCAGAAGCTAGCAAAGGGCTTATGTGAAAGCTTTAATGTTAGTGAGCTAATGCAAGGATCACAATAAATGCATGGACTAGCAAGCGCTGTGTTTTTCAAAGGGCAGTGTTGAGTATTGATCTGTATTAGAAATGATAATGAGGTTATTTTGTGCCTCGGTGAAATACCTTAACTGTTTCAGTGCTCCAAATGCATCAGAGTTAAAGTGCTGGAGCTTATGAATTTTTAATGCCTCCAACTCCAGTTCCTAAATTTTTTCTGTCTTTCGATAGCTATTTCAGTTTTATATTCCTCCGCTATTGCAGCTACTTTAGACAGTTTCAGCTTGCCATTTCAATGTAACCGCTCGTGAAATAGTAGTTACTTAAATCCACCCCCACAGAAAAGAGCTTTTCTTTGCTAACATCTTGCAGAGTCTTTCACGTTTAAAATATTTTAAGTAAGCTGAAGGAATGAACCTTTCAACTTTTCCAAATAGAGGTGAAGATCAGTGCTTATGGAGAAAGCAGCACGTTCTTGGTAATTTATTCTGGAATTACTTTGGCTTGCTTTGGTTTGATCAATAGAAAACATTTCCTAATTCTGCATGACCCTTTTGCTGATTTGTGTATATGTAATGGTTGCTTGGTTAGTGAAGTGATGTGAATAAATAATTAATGTGAAGGCCAGATTCTTATTTAGTACAACAGCCCAACATTTGTAATTGGACTGAGGCTAGCAGCTGCAGCAACATGCAGCATGACACGGAAAGGAAAGCTTTGCTGTTACAACTTTCTGCTGAAAGGTTAAAAAGAAGAATCTTATCATAAGATTCCCAGAATCTCTAGTTTCTGGTAAATAACTTTTGTTTTTCAATCTAACATTTCCAGCGGTTGGTTGAAAAGCAAGATGCAAGATAGCAGAGTCAATTAAAGTTGATTTCACCTTTGGTGCTGTACATTAAGAGATTTACATAGAGAACATCTTTCTTCTTTTTTGTAGTGATACTGTTTAAGTATCATAAGCCTATTTGCACAGCTAAAAATATAATCCCTGGCTAGCATTCCAGAATTCAAACTATCATCATTCCTTTTTCTCTGTAGCTGTTCAAATAATAATAAAAACAATCAACAGAAAACTGTAAACAGTCATTTCTAGGCTCTCCAAGCTAAAGCCATCTCTCTTTCATTCAAAATTAACAACTGTCAAAAATAGTGTAATATGATTTAAAAAAAGTGCTAAAGCCAAGACAGGCATGTATAGGAATATACTGCTATCCCTATTATTCTGAATCATGTTAAATTTTACAAACATTCTTTTCTTGATTTAATTAGACTAGGATTGTCCCCAGTTTTGTAGAATGACAGAGAAAATCCTTCAAAACCGTGAATTTTTCACCATTTTCAGATGCTGTGTCTTAGAACTGTAGTGAAGCAATAATGATTTACACTGACTGTTGACCCAGACTTGTGGGTTTAAGTGGGCTGTATTTTCTCTAGGAAGTGTTGTTTCTAAATAACAAGGACATTATAAATGATATCCCAAGGGCAAGATATTAGAAATGGTTGGTGGGAGCTGATGTTTTTATCACTGATGTAAACAGGAATTAGGCACCAGTAAGTGCTTCTGGGAACGCTCCTGTTAAAATTCTTTCGTTTCCTTTTGCCGATGAAATCAGAAGGCTGTGACCCGCTTCTGGTTTTTCTCTTGGTTATAGACCAATATATTTCCCTGCTTCTAATTTAGATTAGTTTTCAGACTGATTGCGAGTTGAATTCTTCCTCTTGGTGCTCTTCTGTCTGTGATTGTCCGTGTAGGGGTTAATGTGCAGAAGCAACCGCATTTCTTTGGTGTTATTCTTGACAGGGCCTGTGACATCTGAGGTCATGCCTAGCTTGTCTTGCCTAGATACTTTACTCTTTCTACGCTAAAATTAGTGTACACGAAAACTTATTTGTGGCAAGCAGCTGTTCCAGCACTTCAGTCTCTCTAGGGCAGAAGGTTGGGAATAGCAGGAGGAGGGAATAAGGGAGGCTGGTGCCTTCAAAGAAGCTTTAGGTATGTGAAAGGAAAGTAAAAAATCAATTGCCTAAAGTGCTAGACAAGAATCACTGTGAAGTATCTGGTTACAAAAGCCCTGCAGAGCACTATCTTGCCATTGTCAGTGGGATCAGAAAAGAGAAATAAACAATTCTTTGCAATTTAAATAATCAATTCCTCATGCACTGAAAAGCAAACAAACAAACCCCCCCAAGCTCTAACTTTTCTTATGTTAAGTTTAATCATTGATCAAAGTTACTTGTGTTCATTTATTGCATCATTTGTGTTGACGTAAAGTTCACACTGTGGTTTATAACATCTCAGCTACGCTTTCCCAAGCAACCATGACACTCCATTTGTCACTATCTAGCCAGAGATATTTTGAAATACAGATAAGCTGTTAGCTATTAGAGCAGCAGTGTTAAGGAGCTCCTTTTACTGATTTACAGACCGTCCCAGTATGACTAGCTATTTGCAGAGGTCTGAGAGTGGGAGCTGGTTTTTATGAACCATGATCACGCCTTCCCATTGATTTCACAGGAGGCTTTGGGGGGATAAAAAAAGGCAGCAGAAAAGGTCCCAGGTTATTCTTGTCCTAGCCATATGCTGTGACCCCACAGTCCTGCTCCATCTTTATTAATAACTATATTGAACCATAATAGTTTTTGTAATGCTTTGTGGGGTGTCCTGTTATTAATTTCACTTTATTCTGAGAAAAGCCCATTAGTTATAACTCTTTGTTTCCTATTATTTAACTGGGATTTAATCCTTAACATGACATTGCTCTTTATCCTATGGTTATTTGTTCTCTTTGATAATCTCCAGTGACAGACTCTGTCAAAAGCCCTTTGAAATTGCAAATAATTTACACCCACCACATCCCCTTTACCCACTATTTTATGAACCTTTGCAACATATTCTAGAAGGTGAAGGGGCACGATTAACTCTTAAGAGAGCTCTGCTGGTGTCATCCTATCAGTTGATATTTATCTACGTGCAGTATTTCTCTGTCCGTAATTGCTCACTCCCATCTGTTTCCCCACTAGTGAAGTGACCCCTCCAAATTGGCTGTCATATGCTTGCTGTAAAAGCCATTACTGGGGAATATCCAGTCTGGTTTTCAGTAAGGAGAGGAGATCTTGGAAAAGATTTTGACTCAGGTACTCTGTGTGCAGCAGAAGCGGTAAGTCCTGCCATGCAAAAGATTATACGAGTGAAAGTATGTTCTGATTTGAAGATTTGTGCTTGTCCAGGAACTGGCACCGCCTCTCAGTGTGTAGTACAGTGGATGCCTGTATCATTTGCCTGTAGTTTAAAATAATACCTTTCTTTCCATTCCTGCTTTGTGCTCTTTTCTTGATAACCCATAGTCTAGCAAACTAGGAACATCGCACAGCAACCCTGCCTAGCTTGTAGAGCTGAAATGGAGATGGTTCCCAGTTGATGGGAAGAGGAGTCACACTGGGTATGATGGATAACCACTATTCAAGCCATACTTCCCACTTTCGTTCATCTATGGCCAGTGGGTGGCTTGCTCCTCCTGCCCTTCCAGCAATCTGGTTTGACTCTGGGCTCCTTGATGAGCTCCCTACTCAGCTGCGTGCAGTTGTTCTTACCTACATCCCTCCCTCTCTGAGGCCTTTTTTCTAGTCCCATGCTTTTGATATTTAGTGCCTTTCCTGGCAAATTGTCAGTATTCGCTTGGCCTACCATTTAACTCAACATTGCCAACACATGCTGCCCTCCCTGTCAGTGCTGCCGCAGTCACAACCGCCACTCCGTGGTGCCTGGGCAATTCACCTAGTGCCTAAGCTCCTCAGCTTCTTCACCCGTGGGTGGGCTCCCAGTGATGCTCAGCGACTCAGCTGTCACTCAGTTTTCCTGCAACCAAGCTTTGAAGTGTTCGCTGCACTGAAACACCCACTGAGAGATCAGATACTCTTTTGCTGAAGGTCTTCAGTCACATGAAGCCTTCAAAGGGGGATGTTCTGGCACTGAGTAACATTTTGAAGTGATGATAGTGGAGAGGCTGTTGCTTTAAAATGAGGAGGGCTCTAGTTTGGCGTCACTGCTGATCACAGTGACTTTTGGAAAATAATGCTTTCTGCACACCAGAGGAAAACACAGAAAACATTTTAGCCGGTGACAGCTTCTAGTCTGGCATAAAACGGGTCTAACAAAGTTACTTCCAACATAGCTGTAGCAGCTAACACCACATAAGCACTTGGACTTAAAAGTAACTTTCCTCATAATTCTTCGGAGTCATACATGTGCTGCATTTCCAAAAGGCTTTATGCTATAGATGCATTGTTAATCTCTGAAAGGTTGGAAGATTTCAGGCAAGGATCCTACAGAATTTCCTGTAAGCAGTTGTGCTAATTATCTTAAATTCAAATTGTTTCACAAAATCAAAGGGGAATTAAGATTTTAATTTCTTTCTCCCCTTTTGTTTTTCTTCATTATTTGACAAAGCCTAGAGAGTAATCCCATCTTAAACATGAATATAAAATAGACCTAACAGATGTTCTGTCTGCTACAGAACTTTATTTAAGCAGGCATGGTCTGCATGTAATATGCACTTGAAGGTCAAAGCTTGTGGTATAAAAATATAAAGCCTTGGCACTATTTAATTATTTTTATTTGTAATTTTTTTCAAGAGAGTTTAGTAAATGATTAATGGTATTGGCTTAAAACAGGCATAGTGCTGGCAAGCACTGTGCAAACACCACCATTGCAAACGTACCTCTGTCCTGACCTGCAGCACCTTTTCTATTCGCATTTGCCATCATTCTGGAAGGGATCCTGCCAGCCCTGTGCTAAATGGACTCCTTTTTTTCCAAAGTCCACAGCAGCTGGAATGAAGCGGGAAAGGACATTTGGATCCCAAAGCCTGGGATGCTTTGCTTCTGCTACTGTCCAGTGGAAGCAGCCAGATTTTGGGGTATGGTCTTTCTTTAGGTATGAGGACTGTGTGTGTTTTAGGCATTGCCACCTGGATTTTGCTGCAGTATGAACCTGAATTGGGAGCTTAGGAGTCCTGCCTATGCTGTTATTCTGGAAGGGACTTCTTGAGCAGATGGGAAGTAGGAATGGGATATGGACCCCACCTCTACTGTCATACGAAAAGAAATGTGCTTAGGGTTTTTCAATCAAAGGAGTGTTTGCATTTCCCCTCTCCACACCTCCACTAGGGTGGGGAGTGCTGCATCCTACGGTGCGGGGACAGAGAGGACACTGCAGCAGCAGCCTGTTCCCTGCCCCTCTGAACAGCTTGGCTGCACGAGGCTCTGCAGGGCATCTCGTCCCACCGTCCCTTTCCCTCCAGACAAGCTTGGCTAAGCGCTGTGACCCAACTGCTGAACAGTAGCCAAATTTTGAGAGGACTGAAGCTGAGTTGTGTAAATGCATGGCAAACATGCAAAGCTCAGGGACTTTTTGTGAACAGGAAAAGTATGTTGTTTTGGACAGAGCTGGTCTTTTTTCCATTCCTTCTTTTTTCCTTTGTGTGTCCCCCCCCCCCCCCTTTCCTATTTTCCTTTTTAATTTCCTTTGGAAAAAGGAGATAAAAACTCTGAAAAAAATCTTGCTTTTTAAAAAAGCTATTTCCATGTGGATGCTTCTGAAAACTGGTGAGAAAAGTGGAGCTGAGGGAAGGGAGAAAGAACCTCCTAACCACTGTTCTACTGCTTCCTTCCTGGAAGAAATGTAGAATGTATTTGGAAAATGTGAAAATGTTATATTTATGTCAACATTTCTCACAGAAAGAGATTCTTATATTTTAACTAGCTGTACTTTTGTTCTGAACAGTTTGCTGTGTGGCTTCAGGATTTTCAGGTATCAAGAATTTAAAAAGACACTTATGCCAACCTCCTTATAAATTGTGTTGAGTTTCAACTAGCTCAAGTAACAAGTCTGAGTACACACTGGCCACAGAAGCCAGATGCGTCCAAATCTAGATTTCAAACACTCCAGTTTCAAGGTCATTCTTAGGTCTTCTGGTTTTGGCTCTAACTTTGGAATTTAAATCCCTTTAATAGGTCTTTAAAATCCTATGTTTCAGGTCATTCAATTTGTGTGTCCTCCTCTTTTTGTGCTGAGCACATCTCAAAGTGTTGTGTAAGTTATTCTGAAGAATATGCATCAGCTTCCAAGAGTTTTGAACTTGGCCTTTAACTAAACAGTTCTCAGCTGTTTCTCTTAACTAACGTTTTCATTAAAGTTTTATGTTCTGTTTTTCATGTGCATGTAAGTATGTGTGGTATATATTAATGGTGTAATAATGCATTTCTTTCACTTTTTGCATTTTCATTTATCACAGAGTGGCTGTTGAAGATGTATACTCTTCTAAAACAATCTCCACTTCTTTGTTGACTTTTTTCCCAGTTTTTGCCAAATCTTTCTTAGCTGTTTTAACAATAGCAGGAGAGAACCTTTCAGGCTATGAGGGAATTTGCAATCTGATCATGTACTGTATGTCTTTGAAAAGAAGAAAATACAAAGACAAAGACAGAATGTGATAGAATTTTATTTAATGCATTGGCATGAAGTGTAAATACATACTGCATACAGATACTAAACTTTCCTAGCTCTGATATGAAATAATTCATACCCTAGAGACCTCTGTGTAAAACAAGTCCTATATAACCATTCAAATATGGATGATATGATTCAGGTGACCTCTTCTTAATAATAAAGGTCATCCACCAAGTGTAAATGTGAATGTTTACTTAGCAATAGATTTTATTTTACCTTAGAAAAAGAAAGGAATGTGTTTTTTCCCCCAAAGTTAATACAAATATCTGTTATTTTTGTGAAGCACAGAAGATATCACAGTATATATAGTATCAGTCATATCAATTTTTTTGAGCCTGGCCTTTAATTTGGCTGACTGATTCCAGTCACAGACTTGGTGTCCTCCATGAAATAGGAGTGTCTTGTACAGATCTGTGGCCAGCCAATTAGTGTCACCAGAGGACTTAGTTTTCATGTTTGGACATCTAAAATATAATACACCATTCATGGGTTTCCATTGTACTCCCCACCCCCATTCTTTCATGGCATGATAACTGCCTTTACATATGGAGCATGGTAACTAAGACTTGTGCTGTGTGCTCCAGCACCGAGCTTTGCATCCAATCTCTAAAATTTGCAAGGAGTAATTTGTAAAATATTGCTTCTGGCCAACCCTTTTCCCGAAAGTGCCCCACAAAATTCAGAAAGACCACTTTTTTTGTGGCAGGAGTTTTGTTATACACAGTTAAACTAGTTTTTCAGGAACGTGGGATCTTCAGCTGTGATTTTTCTCTTTGAAACTTCTGGCATATAGAGAATCACTTCACCTTTCTGTGTCTTGCTGTCTCCACTGGTAAAAAGAGGATAATAACTTTTAATTGTCTCTAGAGAACATGCATATCAGTATAAACTTACTTTTCCCAAAGAGCTTTGAAAGTATAAAATGGGATATTCTGTGAGTGCTGAAGAGCGATTACAAAAAAAAAAAAAAAAGAAGAATTGAAGCATTTTTTCATAGTTCAGCAGGAGTTAAACTGTGGCCTTCTGGTATTGAAGCAGAGGTTTATCATCGACTTTGGCACTAAGCAGATACAGGTACAATCGAAGTCCCATGCAATAGCCACCTCTGCCAGTTATGGCTAGCAGTGTGTTAAGCTAGAAGTGAAATGGATTTGCTGACCATCTTCTCAGAGGCTTATCCTCTCTCGCAAAATGGTGCGCTAGAAAATACTATCATCCTTAACAGCAGCTCATTAAATGCCTTCTTTTTCCATTTGTGACACTTGCTGTCTCCATGGTAGGTGGTGAGGGATTCCCCATCTGCAACTGAGCCAAGCAAGGTTTACTTCTAATCTCTCTGTAGAGTGGCAAACTGCGTCTCCAGAATGCTGCACTTCCATGAAGGCTGTCCTGTTGCCAGCTGATTTGCTTTTCACTGTGGCAGCATTGTTTCCCATCTCTTAAGTAGTTACCAGTGTGGTGATAGCAAGTGATAGCACTGAATGTTGTTTTAACTCGAGAAGGGATCTTAAACTACTGGCCCTACTGTAGTCCTCTGGATACTTACATTCCTGAAGGCAGGCAACCATTTTATTTTATTTTATCTTATTTTATTTTATTTTATTATTTTATTTTATTTTATTGTATTGTATTTTATTTTATTTTTCTTCCAGTCAAATCTGCTGAAGGTGCCACATTTTATTCCATTTCTAGACACTAAAACATCTCCGTTCTCTTCATCTGTCTTCTCCAGCTACACAAATTCTCTTTTAATGGAAATACACAGACTAAACTGATTGGGGAAGAGAAATGTTCAGAGAACAACCATGCATGCTTCTGTAATTCAAATTAATTTTTAGGGCTCATTCAAATTCAACTCAATCTTTGTATTATCTTGCAGTGACTCTGAGATGACATGAGCCCATAGCAATGGTATAAACTTGAAGTTTTGATTAAAAAGGAACGTAGGAAACCAGCACAATTTGCAGATACCTTAAACAGGCTATTTCTGTGATTTGAATGAGCTCTAGAAGAAAAAGATCAGTGGGAAGGGAAAATTGTTAAAAGATTGTCAGAGGTAGAAGTGAAAGAAGGAAGGAAGAGATATAAACTTCAAGGAATTTTGAGGCTTTGCTTCAATTCTATTCCATCAGGGTCAGCAAAGGGATAGGCCAGAAGTAAAATTATAGTACAGAAAGGTCAGAAAAAAGAATTCAATGATAGGGAAAATGTAAGTCTGAAGAGTGGAAATGTCTCTGTGTTTTACAAGGGGGGGGTGGGGTGGGGGGTGGTGGAGAAAAACGTGCTAACCTGACTTGGAATGAAAAATGTGATTTTTTTTTTTTTAGTGCTTTGCAAAGAGATTTCCCTTCCTGGAGGGGAAAAAAGGGCTAAGAAAGCATTTGGCCAGCTTTACTTGCCTGTGAGAAACTTAACCCAAACCCTGCAACTGACAGGGGCAAAAAACCCACCAAAAGCCAGCATGAACCTCAGTTTCTGTCTGAATTAGTAACATGTTGGAGGGAACAGAAAATGAATGATGGAACCCTAGTGGGTGTGTAAAAAAAAAAAAAAGGGCAAATGAATTGATTCCTTTTTGTAGGTTCAGGAAAAAAAACCAGGGCATGTAATTTTAAAGGCTGAAGTGTCAGAAGCCTAGGAGCCTATGAAAAATAAAATCAAACAAACACAAATGGTAATACATAAGCGGCATATTACCGCCTGATGGCACATACGTTAGACTCTGACAGGAAGCATGTGCACAGCCGAAAAGGAAAGTATGTGAGTTTCAGATTTCATGGAAAGTGACAGTACCATATGTAGTGGTTAATGAGTTTGTAGTTTGCTAACTATGCCTAAAAAAGCTTATACAGCTGCTTAGTGAGATCAGCTAGAAAAAGCTTTTCCTAATTCTTTTGGTGGGTAGCTGGTTCAAAGAAGAGCTACTGGGCACCACAGCCAGCTCAAGTCGGGTCACTGCTGCACTTGTGCTGCTTCTTGTAAAGCTTGTCCTCCATTGCATCAGGTGGTTCCTGCTATAGTAATTCCTATAACGTGCAACTCAATCATGGGTTACAACAGTTTAAAGGTATTTCCATTACAATCTCCACCACTGGTCCTTTTGGGCCAGGTTATAGGGTTTATTTAACATGGCAATGAACTCCTCCCCTTGCTCCTAGCCTGGCTAGCAACAAGGGGTTCTTGCTATAGTAATTCCCATAACGTGCAACTCAGATCCTGGGTTACAACAATTTGAAGATATTTCCATTACAATCTCCACCCCTGGTCCATTTGGACATGAGTTTTCTCATTTTTACTCTTCCGATTCTCTCCCCCATCCCGCCGGGGGAGAGTGAGCAAGCGGCTGTCTGGTGCTTAGTTGCTGGCTGGGGTTAAATCACGACACTTGCCGTTGCATCTAGAAATTTGAGTCTTTGGCCCATTGTGCTAGGTGTTGCACCTGCACTGAAATGACAGACTGCTCCAAGGAGGGAGTTTCTGAGAGCTTCTTTCTCAGTAACACGATTGGGCTGGATATTGGCGATAGCTCCACGCAAAAAAATTATATATACGTTTGTTGCCTTCAGTGGAGGTTAGAAATTCATACTAGCCAATTATCTCGCTGTATAAGTTCAGCAGAGCCACTCGTGGCTTCAGTGGAGTCATGTTAGCGTGAGTCAGAAAGGACAGGGATGTTAGGCTTTGACAGAGTTGTGAAGGTTCAGTACTTTGGAAATCAGCTCTATTTGTCATTAGAATCTGTGGTCTTTGCTTTTCACATTAGCGAGATTGTTGTGAACCCCCTGTAAATATTCATTGCAGAAATCAAGTTGTCTGAAAATGGAAATGTGATCAGAAGAGCTTTCTGCAGAATATGACATCAAATTGCTGAAACAGCTGCAAGAAAGAGCAGAGAGATGTGTGATGTATTTGGATTGCAGGGAATTAACAAACAAGGTTTTGATTATCATAGGCAGGTGCAAGAGATGTGCTTTTCCACAGTTACTCTTCAACATATGTATTGACCACATGGTGCATGAAAGTGGATCAAGTAAACTGCAGCAGCAGCGTAAAAAACACATAATGGCTGTACAGAAGGAACAATCTAAGCGGGGAAGAATAGATTAAGGCAGTCTTATTTGCACGTAATTTGTTCCTTTGTGAAAATGCTGAAGATCTTAAAAGCCTTGGTAAATGCCTTTAAGGGAATATGACAGAGAAAGGACCAAAAAAATCAATAGTCTTGATTCTTTTTCTCCTAGTTTGCATTAGTGTAACCTACTGGCTGAGTCTGTGTAATTTGGATGTCATCTAAATTTGCAGTTCAGACAGACTGCTAAATGTAGCTCAACAAGACAGAGCCTTGTCTGTCTGATTGTGACTAATGTAGAGAAAATGAGGTGTCTGATAGGGAGCTCAAAACTACCATTCGTCATGTAAACTGGAGATTTCAATTTTTCATTCCTTTTCAGTTAGAAATTACATCAGGAAACAAAGCACACATGGAAAATGCACAGGAAATCTGGCTTTTGCATTGACCATTTTTTGCAAATGCTGCAGCCTTCTTTGATGTCATAAAAGATTAACCAATTAGTGAATTAAAGAGAAAAATGATTTTTTGGGGTGTCATTAATCAAGATTATTTCCTTTACCCTGGGGGGAGGAAATACCATAGGCAACAAGCTGTAATAATGCTCAATGAACTCTAATTTATTTGAACTTCTTTCCCGGCAGAAGCTGTGGAACTTCTTTCTGGGCGCATTTGCAGAACCGCTTTTTAAGCCGCTTAGGCCTGGCCAAAGAAATTGTAGAGGAAATTAGTTTCTGCCCCTTTAATGGCTGGGGTGGGAGATGAGAAAGCATGTCTTTAAGGCAGTGATGAAGAAATGGGTTGACACAATGACAGCCTCTTACACATCTCTTTTTATTGAATACAGGAAGACGTAAGATCCTTCTAATTGCTCATTTTCTACCTGCCATACAGGACAACAGAAGGAACAAAAGGAAAAGAAACAACACTTGTCAAATGATCCTAAGGATCTAATTCTCACAGAAGCTTGTCCAAAGGGACTTTGTAGTTCTCTGACATGTTATACTACAGACCCATCTTGTCTGCTGAGCGTTAGAAGAAGATGAGGAAATGCTAATTCCTCAGACTGCTGTCTCACTATAAATGGAGGCTCTGATCTGAAAACACATAGGGATACGCTTAACTTAACAGGCTCACCGAAGTCAATAGTTAAGCACAACCAAAGTGGTGGGGTGATCATTTGATTAAATCTCTGACATGAATTTGGAAAAGTAACTGACTGAACGAATACGGGATTCTGTTTTAAATCTTTCGGAAACCTTGGCTCAACAGCTAGAAGAACAGTTTATTCTGTATATAATTAAAATGGCCACAAGAAAGGAAAGCTTATTGTAATGGAAAATGTGGTGTCACGTCTCGGAGCAAACTGAAGTGTTGCATTAACCACAGCATAGCTATGCTTGGAGACTGCTCCAAAACCAAATGGTGCAAAGACTTTCCTTGGTTTTAATAAGCATTGCAGGAGGCACATAGAAAGCATCTGACTGAGTATTCAGCATGTACCAATGAACTGGGAGCAAGAAGGGGAGTTCACTCCAGTCTGAAATTGGCTGAGGGGAAGAGGAGATTTCCTGGCTTTGGAAACATCTGGTTATTCATTAACACACTTTACTGGCTTTTCCCTTGGAATCCATTACTTGGGCAAGTTTTGGAGATTCCTCCCCCCTCTTTTCCTTCCTTTCTTTTTGTTACTTCCCAAGATGATGCAGGGGTTATTTCCATCCTTCTTTACTGTCTTTTTCGTTCTGGCAAAAATCCCTTTGTTGATATGGTGGTTTTTTTAATTTTTATGTTTGATTGTTTTTAATGTCAGTTCATTGCTTATTAGAAAGCAGTGGCTGTAGAAAGCATTCTATTTTAAAAGTATTTGGGGATAAATTTTCTAAGTCTGCAAAATTACTCTAGTATGACAGTTTTTTAAAATAATACATTTATGATTTTACTTCAAAATAACTTTTTGCTTTGATATGTAAATCAAATGTAGGATTTTTTAAAAAATATTTAAGTCAGAATATTGCAAAAGTTTAAAAAATGCCACAAGAGAGAATGCTCTGATCATTGCAATGAGACAAAATACATAAAAAGAGTTAATGTCTTTTGTTAGACCAACTTAAATAGCTGAAGAAAACAGCCAGTCTGCCCAGTTGATCTGAAGTAGGTGTAGCAACCCTGAAAAAAAGGCAATTACAAGATGATCCAAAGACCAAATCCTTGGACATGCTTTGATATTTTTTATTTGAAGTTTCAAATCTTTGCTCTGCTTTATGATTCTTTCTATGTAAATCTTTTCCCCAGGGTGGTAAAATTCTCCTCCCCCACTGTATCCACATGTCCATCGAGAAATTTCAGCTTGTTCCTGACAAGTGAGGTGATGGATGTCACTTCAGCCTTAACCAGAACGTGCTACTGCCTTCCAGTCGGTCTTCAAGTAACAAAGCACCATGAACTATGGGCTTGTTCCTTTAGGTTCAAGTGACTAAGGGTAGAAAAAGATATTTCAGAAGATCTGGCAGCTAGACAGAGGGATAATTCAGTCAGAAGGGATTAGCACAAACACATAGGGCTTGATTGTGACAGAACCCAGAGCAACAACCGTATCAGCTGTGGTGCTGCAGCAGGCAGGGAGATGCTGAGGCCAACATCTCTGACTCGGTTTCACCACTTTCCTCCTCGGTCCCTGCAGGCAGGATCATGCCCCAACCACTCTGTTGTCCTTCCAGTCAGTGCCACTGGGCAGACCTGAGGACTGGAACCGAGGCTCTGCTTGTTTCTTACACCAACAGCGTCCTTCTGTCCCAGTGGTCCCTACAGGGAAGGAACCGAGAAATGCCCCCACTTCTGCAGCCTGTGTGGTGACAAGCTGTGGCCTGGAACCTATAAGGAGAGAAAGGGGAAAACGGCTCTTATTCCTCCCTAGTATTATTTAGTATTAAAGCCACAAAGAATCTTGCAGCTGACTTGAAACAAAGGAGCTATTAAAATATCAGTCATTTCAAGAGTCTTTTTGCTTTCTGGAAATGCGTGCCATGGTTATCTCATGTTTCCAAAAGTTTCTTTCCAATTGGGAGTGCAAAAAATTATTTAAAGCATCTCGAATTCTTACTGAAACACAGGTAAGAGTGTGATTATGAGAAGAAAACACCCTCAAAATATTGCAACAGTTAAGATAACATGGCTGGATTTTGCAACATTACTTATAAGACTAAACTCCATGCCCTAATACATTTTGCTTTGTGCTGAAGCTGAAAATGTTAAATGCAGGGAGAGTATTTCAGCCACCATCCATGTTCACAATCCTCTGTTTGCCAAGACCCAAATGGTGGCACATGTGGCATGTGTGGCACTCTGTCCCATGCTCTGAAAAAGTTACGGTCTCTTGCTGTAGGTACACTGGAGATGCAGAGCTGAAAGTCTTACAGCTCTTCTAAGGCCTCCTCCAAAAGTGCTTTAAAGGCAAGAGAAAAAGTGTCATTGAATTCTTTGCCTTTTGGACAGTATCTTCGGGATACCATGCACAAGTTCTTGTACAATATATATAAAACTTCACTAATGTCTACAGGTCTTTTTCTTTTGTTTCTTTGTGTATATATCTCAATGCAGCTTTAGAGCACTGATTTTATTTGAGGTTTAGCTTAACTGGGCAGCTAAGTATCAAACAGAAAGTAAGAAGGAGAAAGTGGGAGGTAGAAAAAGTAAAAGCAGAGATGACCCTTAGCTGTAATCCTGAGCCTGATGCAACCAGTGGGAGGTTTATTTTGTATGTGGGACTTCATCTAATACAAAAGCCACCCAGTCCTGTCAGCCTCCTGCAGTTTTTGGAGGCCTCTTCATTTTCTCATACATAATAAAGCAGGCTTGTCCTTTAGGGAGAAAAAAATGATTAAAAAAATGACCTCATCCGTGAAGAAGACTATGTCTGTCTAATTCAGGGGGGGAAAGCTCAGAAATCCGGACTAGCTCTGTGACAGTAATGAACAGTTGGAAAAAACCATCTTTCCCCAGCATTGAGCCCTTGAGTGAAACAAAGATGAATGAGAAATACCTGTGCCCAAAGTTAAATGCCTGGAATTCCGTTTCCTTGCTGAAGAGGGCAAGAGAGAAAGCAGACTTGGATTCTACTCATTCCACAGTATTGGTATTTTTCTTGAGTTCTTTTTTCTTCTTGAGTGGGACTAAGGCTTAGCTCATGACCAGCCTGAAGCTAGAAAGCATTAAGTCATTTCCACCTTTGGGTGGGATCATTTTCACATAGAGTAGCTGGTGGTTGTCTCTCTCCCTTTCAGATAAGAGTTTGTGTAAGAATGATATCCTCTTGGCGAGTCCCAGCCCAAAGGCATGCTGGCAGTAGCTGGACTGGGACTTGTTAGCAAAAAGTCCTATTTTTCCCACTACTGCAAGACACTGGCAAGTCTCCTTGCTGCCTAATGCCTCAGTTTGCCAATGAAAAACAATATGAGTAATGTTCCTACTTCCCTTAGCACAGGACTTGCATGCCATAAAAAGATGGTATTTTCAGGACATGCTTGTGACTTGACTTCTATTCCTTTTTAAAACTTGCTAGCTGTCTTTTTTTTTTTTCTTCTTTTTCACCGATATCAAAATTTTTAATGTTGAATTCTTTTGGGGGTGGGAGTGCATCAGCTTTAATATAGTGCTTTGCACTCTGTGTCTTCTCCTATCTTATTCCAACCAGATTTTCTTCCTTTTTCTCCCACCTTAGTGCTTTATCTCTGATTCTGAGTTCTGCTCCCTCTTTCTTCTTATCTCCAGTTTATTATACCTATTTTTCTGTACATTTTCTCAGTATTTTGACTTTCCTGTATTTTCCCTACTTCTATTTTATTTTTTGGTTTTAGCTTTTTTCCTCTGCCCCTAGTTTTATTACAGTCTCTTCTCTTTCCCTTCTCTTTCAAAGCTCCATTTCATTGCTAACTGTACTGAGAGAAGTAAAAAGAGTTGACATCAAACTCAGCCAACTGAGTTTCTTTAAGAATATTTTTTCCTGTAATAGTTATGTTCATTATGTATGCAGTGCAGGCTGGGACAACTCTTTGCTTGTTTTGTCTTTTTCCAATGAGTTTAAGTGGTCTTTATTAATTTTTCTGTGCATAGATTAGCTTGTTGTGTCATTGTTCTGCTGTCCCCTGTGTGTCCTTTAATCCACTGGCATATTTATAACTTCTGAGTTAAAATTGCTTGACGAGGAACAGTTGAATGTGTATGAAATAATACCATTCAATCTCTCTTTTTGGGGGCGGAGGTGACAGAAGTAAGCAGACTCCTTCCTGACATTGCAGAATAGTGTCTCTGAATGATGAACAGCTTTTCCTCAGATTTCTATGTGGGCTTCATATCTCCACCACAGAGTCATTTAAAAGGCTCAGTAATGAATCCTGGAGAGTGAACTTGCTGTAAAAGCTTGACTGGCTTTCCTGCTCTGGCTTTCTTCTGTGGGGCACTGGCTGGTTTTAGAATATACAGATTTCTGAACTAGCTGCTATTTGGGAAAGATGCATCTCTAGGAAAGGACCTTGCCAGGTATCACTTTTTTCAGCACATTCCTTTGTAACGTTTTTGTTTTAAAGTAGTGAGTATGCTGGTATCACGTCCCAATATCTCAGGACGATGACTCAGGTTAGCTGATTCCCAGGTCAGGATTAAGGTGAAAAGACACCAGGGATCCTTTAACTCACAAACCTCAACTTTTATTCGCTCACAACAAGAATTGGCATGCTCGCCACCAAAACTGGTATGCTCACAACAAAAACTGGCGTGAAACTATGTCAGTAAACTGTGTAACGTGTGCTAACCATGCATCACCAAACATATACTACAGGTCTTGCTTATCTGGGAATCAGTTCAGGGAAGGCAATAAGGAGAGCCCTCCCGTTGGGTCCCAAGGTTCAGAGCAGACCCCCTTGCTTTCCCAACTCCTTCTCAGAGAGGAGCCGGGGGGCAGCTGCGTCCATTCTTAATCCCAGACTTGGTCAACGGTTTATGTCTAAAGGGATGGAGTGTAGGGATTATGGAAAAGGAAAAAGAGAACAAGTCGGAGAGAGAGAAAGGAAGAGAGAAAGATTTCACCGATCCTGGATCCAGCGTTGGTCCAGTCAACCGAGGGGTCCGGTTCCGGTGGGCTTGCGCACCTGCAGGTTCAGTTTGTGTCCTTTTATCATCCTTGCCCCTCCTTTGGGCGGGCATTAGGCTAATGAGGTGTCACGAGCAGTTTGTGAGCCTTTGGGCTTGGAGGTGGTTTGGGGAGTAACTTCCCCTTCCCTGCATGGTGAGCTGGTGGTGAGCTGCCCTGCTCAGCACACCAGAGCAGGGAGCTGAGCACCCTCCTGCTGCTGGTGGGTGCTGATGGGCTTCTTGTCACCTGGGGTTCCTTGCTAGGCAGAGTTCCTTGTCATGCAGAGTTAGTTGTTCAGCAGAACTTGCCCCACTACAATGTTTGAGACATTAACTCTTTCAGTCTCTCACAGCTGGCTCCTCCAAAGTTTAAAATGAAAAGTTTGGTGATTCTTTCAAAATGTATTTTAAGCGTTTTAATTCTGCCTGCTGACAATGCAGCTCCCAAGAACATTCTGTTCTGTTTGAGAAAGAAGAACTGGACTGGGGCCTAGGCAATACACGGCAGTATGCCCTTATTTTGTTCAAGCCCCCCCTTGCTCCTCTTTTTGCTCATTCCTTATTGTGTGTTACCTAAAGCCAGCTCCTCTCTTGCACACTCAGTGATCGGGGGGGTGTTTGGACTTTTCCTAAACTCCAGCTCCTCTGACCTCCTCAGTGACACCACCACCACCACCACCACCAAAACAACTATTTCCTCCCTTTCTCTGCCTTATTCAACCCCCCTCTGTGATGGTAGTTTCTCTGGAGCAACCCCACTGACAGGAGAGGCAATGCTTGGAGCCCAGTGCTGACCTGTAAGATATTCTTAAAGAAACTCCCAGATACAGCCCCTCCTCCTGGCTGTTCACCTTTCACCACCAGACATTTGCCAGAAAAAAAAAAATGGCATCATTACCAGAGTCTTAATTTCATCTTAATTTGTACCTGGAATTTTCACCTTCTGAAAACTGCTCAGCAAAACAATGTCTTTAACTTTTTGCAGGCTACTTAAAGATGTAGGCACACACTCATTCAGCTCTTTCCTTTTAAGTTTTTCTCCTTTGACAAGCTACTTTAGGAAGGTCTGACTGTACATGATAAGGCCGTAAAATTGATGCACAGATGGTCCAATCGTCTTTGTAATTATTGTATTGCACCATTAGGTACACAAGGGTTTCATTTGTTTAAGATATATCTTTCTTGTAATTGGAATCTGTCATGGCAGGTTGGCTTGTCTGTTTGCTGGTGGACAAAATGTTTGTGTAACAGGTTTACTAGGATAGGTTGAGCTCAGTGCAAGGATATTTTTTCCCCATTTTCCAATAAAGAATAAGTCATGTGTAATATATGGTACTGTTGGCTGACCTAGTGTTGTCATAAAGACAATATGTCCGTTGAGAGAAGCATTCTGCGTGAGGTTAGTGATTTGTTTATAGAATGAGTTTCCTATTAACATTAAGTAGAGAAATAGTAATTATTTGTAAACTGTTCATTTAAATCCACAATGAAACATTCCTACTTGCTCAGGGTAGAAAATAGCATGGCTTCTTCAAAAAGATGATAAAAAAATACCGCTTAATCATTTGGCTAAACAAAACCCCATATCCGTTTTTGTCAATTCCTCAGATTTAATTAAAACACAGAGGTTGATTCCAAACCAAACCAAACCAGAGCCTAATTATCACAAGTGTTAATTACAAGTCTTGCTTTAACTGAATGACTAATAGAACAGAATGGCAAACGCCTTCCCAACAGCAAACAGATTTACTGACAAATGAAGCAGGATGCAAATTGAGGGCATATTCTAGCCTTTGAAATCCTGCTTTACCTCTGCTGTGAATAATAAGTGGGAATTGTTTTAGCCCATGTTGGGGTTTGTTTATCATGAAATTCTGCTTTCTGTTTGAGGCCATGAAAAGAGAAAATTAAAATAGGGTAAATACCTTAATCCGTGAATCCTTTTCTCTCCAGTGGCATATTTTAAATATGTGAATACAGCATAAAGCAGAAAGTCAGCCTGATGGGTGTATACTTCCAGGCAGCTAGTGAAATCGAGTTGAAGGTAAAATACAGGTTTCAGACATGAGTACTCCCGGAAGACAGACATTTATAAAGAGCTTATAACTGGAAGTGGTTTTGGACAGCTGTTAACGCCAAAACAGTGCCTGTTGTCAGAAACCATGTTCTCTTCACACTCAGGGAAGCTCACTAAATTGCAGCCACAGTAATGACAAATGTTATAGGTTTTCATTTTTGAACTATAGAGATGAGGGTTTTTGTTTCTATTCTTCCTGTTGGCTATATAGAAAGCTGACCTACTGTTTTGCTTGATTCCAGGCATTTGATGTGAAACATGGCATAAAATTTCAAATTATCCAGGAAACTTTACATTAATTTAGGGACAAAGGAATCCAAACATGGAAATGCTCTTACGATAGCTGAGACATTTATTTGCAAAGGTTTGAAGGACTAAGGATGCTTGGAGACTAAAGAGGATTTTAGTGGGTAATGGTTTCCCACACTTGGTCCCCAGACTTGCAAATGTTAGCCAACTACCTAATTTTGTGTTCTCAGCATATTCTGTGAAGGTAACAGAACTGTGAGCAACCAGAAAGTCAATTGCAAACAGAGCAGTTTTGTAAGGTTGGAAGTTATGATCCAAAGATCCTTTCTACTACTTTTCTAATTTGATTCACCTGTGCATCTCTGTACATATTTGCCTTTTCATCCATTTATTTTTGTTTCCTGTCCCAGATGATCAGAATACTTTGCAAGTTTTAAGTTCTCCAAGTTTAAGTTGCAATTATTTTAATTTAAAATTACTCCCTACATAGTCACGTAGTTATTTTTTGTAGTATAGAGTAAGGAAGAATTCTTGTATTCCCCCTTAGAAAAAATATATTTCCAGGTGAAGCTGATGAATTTAAAGATAATAGCCTTAGTACAGTGACATTTTACATTCATATTACTGCCTGAATTGCAGCACCCTCAGAGTGCTTTGCAAACATTAGTGAGTTCAACCTCGAGCTTCCCATGGAGCATGGATTGTTATCACCATTTTACAGATGCAGTGAGATGGAGGGCTGACTTACCCTAAATCTACACAGAAAATCAGCAAATAAGTGTCTATAAATGAAATGCGTTGACTTAAAGTCCAGTTACTCTAGATACAGGCTTTTAGAGCATCCTGTCTTGTGCTGTAGAATTGGTCCTGTTCTTTGCTGCAGTAGACTTGATGGCATAGGTCAAAATGATGGTTTTGCTGGAAGTCAGCTGCCTGACTGTCCACCAAAATCTGGAGGGCTTGTTTTGAAGGCAGGAAAAGCAACACTAGTGGTTTCATTTGCTTTTGATGATTACTAGCAACGACATCAGCCCACCCTCACCTTAAGCTTAGAAAAACACAATTCTTCTGAGAGAACTACCATGTGATTTGGTCAGGTTTGGGTCTGTGTTGGTTTCCTTGCACTCCTTGTTGCTCCTTTGCTAGTGTGAGATGTAAAACATGGATTCCTTTCTAGGTGTTTTCTCACCAGGGACTTGGTGCTGTGCATAGCGGATCTCTCTAGGAGTTGGTCATTTCCGTTTCATGACAACTGTTGCAAAGAACAGCCTGCTTTTTCTTTTTCTTTTTTTTTTTTAATCTTGTGATATTAAGTTCCAGATATTCTATGCTAAACATGCAATTTCAAGTCTTAATCCGAGAGGCACCATTGGGAATTGCAGAGTGCTCTCCTCAATGGGAGCAGGATTGGTACATCAGCCCCCTGGTGTGTTAGAGCATTACATCAGCTACTTATCGGCAGCATTTCTGTACTGTTTGTATTCAGATGAGATTAAGTCCCAGTATGATTTTATTCTGGCCTCCTCTAAATTAGATTAGTGCAAATCAATTGAATCTTTCTTTCAAAGAGGTAATTTGTTGCAGATATCTTGCAGGATCTACCATTGAAACGGGATCGGTTGATATAGCATTCAACAAGGTTGATCAGCTGTACTGAAATGAAGTGCTTTGGTATTCATTAAAAAATGTATTGCTTCTGTGGCTGATGAAATTCCTTTTTGAGTAAGACGCTACATCTGACAGGAGTAGTCCAAAGCAACATTTATTTACTGGTGTTGGGTATTCGTTTTGGAAAAAAGCTGAGTTGGAAATCATGCAAGCATCTGTTACATAGTTAGATTAGATAATGTAAATGTTTAGAAAATGCAAATGAAGCTCACAATAATTAGTAATGATGCTTTTCTACTTTTATTAATAAGGTAATGCTTCTGGCAATTACATTTAAATTTCATATGAAGGTTCAAAGCACTGGAACAATTTGCTGTTTAGAATAGTAGAATTCAGGGTGAACTTACTTTGCAATCTGTACCATGGGCTTCTTACAGAACTAGAAACTACTTGTCTCCATTTCTTATCAGAGAACCATTGCCTTTTCTTGATATGTCTGATTCTGGGAAGAAGGAGAACCATATATAATTGTGAATGATTGCATTAGAGTTTGTATACAAAGGCTGTTGTAATAACATTTTGAAATAAAAGACAGCCCTCTCTGTGTTACTTTTAGGATATGCAAACATATAAAGCCACATCTGTCCTGTGTAGGGGGAAAGAACTGAACAACCATCAATTTAAAGCAACCTTGATATGGCATACTTCTTAATTTAACTGTATATTTGCAAAAGCAAGCACTTTCTGAAATGTCTAGGATCTGCTCAGGGTTGACATCTAAGTCTGTGTTGTTGGCATAAACCAGTCCAAAATCCTGGCAGAGACACAGAAAGGAAAGAACACTGAATGTTAACAAAGGCTTCATTAATATTGATGTGTAATTCATATGGCAGCGAAAAGCTGCATTATTAGCCACTATTGTTATGGTTCTGGCATTAATATTCAATGAGGATGTGTGGGTATTGAAATTCCCTGACTCCTGGGTACCCCAGTGGTCCAATGATAATAACAAAAACTATGCTAGAGTTAGTGGGAGCCTGGTGCTATCTATGTGGCAATCAAGCTCTGCTTTGTTTTATGAAGGTTTCTGAACCCATACTGATATGTCTTGTGGAACAGAGGGCACCCATACCTTGTTCTGCCTTCAGAAAGCTCCTGCATCTACAGATGAAGGTAGCATTCCTCCTCCACAGCTCCATGCTGGATGTAATTTTATACCTGCTTATCTGAAAACAACCCACCCTCTTTTCTCCTAGGAAACCATTTATGCACTACCAAAACAAAGAGCAGTCTTTGTTTCAACTTCAATTATAAATAAGTTGATTTTTTGAAGATGTGCACTAGTAAAAGACCCCAGTCACACTAAGCTTTTCTTGAATCAAGTATTTGCTCGTCTGAGTTGGCTATCTAAATGTGTGAACAGGGAATCACTTTACCATTTGTATATATAAATGATATTGTGATGCAGTATTTGTGCACATTTGCAGGCTATGATCTATTGAGACACATGGAATATAACTTTATCCCTGAAAATAATTGCATTGACATCAGTGGGACTAGCTGCAAATGCATAAAGGCAAGTATATACATGAAGTCCTTGCAGGCTGAAGGCCTCAGTGTGTAACTTAAAGGCTCCATTTTTCAAAGACTTAAATGAGGCTGTATTCTGACTCTATCAATACAGTGCTTTTCCACTGAATTCTCACCACCTTTCTAAAACAGAATTTCATTTAAAAACCAAACAAACAGCTCTATGCATCTTGAAAAGCCCATTGTCCAGGAACAAACCATACATTTCTTGAGATCTTTATTTATTTATGTATTTATTTACAAAATGCGAAGCTAAGACCTTTCACAGAAACCACCAGGTGCATTGGCCTTACAGCATGCTACAAATAGGGAGATGCAGTCCTATATATTTAGTTTTCCCCCAAATATCATTGGTAGCTACAGAAATTAATTGCATCCTTATTTCAACAATTTATAGAGACAAGGATTTCTTTTGTCCTTGCTGTGGCAATTGCCAACACAAAAGCAGACAGTCTGTTCCCCCTTTTTGTACCACCATTTTCACAGCTGAATCCCAAGCAAACCTCTACTGAAACCGCAGCCTCAGAGATGGATTGTGACTAGTCTGCAACGTGTCTGTCATCTCCCATGCCTGTTCCATGGTGCTGGTGGATTTAGATTTCTCTTTTAATCCTTCTCCAAGACCAGTGCTTTGAATTCTGCCAATGTTTCCCTGCTAGGCCAGTTTGCATAGAGCAACGCTGAATGGTTCCCTTACTGGTTACTGCAGAATAGTCTAGGGACTCCACAGTTTTAGGTCCAGATCCCTTGTACTACTTCTGCCTACTCCCAGCCACAAGTGGGTGCGATACTAACAAAAAGCTCTGGTGGCACGGAGGCTAATTAGAAGGAGAAACATCAGTCTTTTGGTGCGATGTGTTGCCAACCTAGTGCTTCAGTGAACTGCTCGAGTGCCACATACACAACCTGCTGTGAGGCATCCGAACAAAACCAGAGCTGTTTGCTGGCCCCTTCCCTCGCTTAGGCGGTGTTCAGATATGAGTCAGCAGCTGGGAATGGGAGAAAAGTTGGGCCGCATTATCAGATGTATTTTGAAAAGTTTTCTTTAGTGCTTCCGTGCCATTCATAATTCATGTTGAATAATACTTATTTGTACTGTGCCATCAGCGGCTCGTTGTTTTATAGCAGTCTCATTAGCTCGCTACTAGAAAATGACAATGAACACCAAATACAGCTGGGGTGTTAGTGTAGTAATGTAATGCATAGAAAGAGATTGAGATCAAGTGAATATGCAGAAGCCCTTGCTCCAGGATATCCTAAACAATTAATGGCATCTGGAGAGCCTTATTCTACCCTTGACCGATAAAACACTTAAGCCTTGTTGCAAGTTCTGAACATTTAAGAAGACAATCTGCATTTCTTCTCACTTTCAAGACCCTGTGTAGGCACTCGGTATTTACTTTTCTTTTCCTGCACCTCAGACATCACCAACACTTCTTCAGTAACAGGCTTATTTTTATTTTTGTCCCAGTTCATATTGGCTGATGAATCTTCCCATGTCAGCTTTCACCACGCAGAAGACTAGCTCTTCTGTCTTTGCAGATAATTGATGAAACACATCTGAAAATGAAAAATGGGCAGATAGTCCATTCACACTGATTATTAGCATGACCATGTCCTACCTCAGTCTGTTTTGTCCCCAGCTGGTCCTGCACTCTGCTTTAGCCTTTAAGTCTAACAAGGTATTTTCAAAGTCATGCCAAGAAAGGACTCACCACGTCTTCCTGATTTTAACCTCTCTGTGCTGACTACACTTCTCAGTTTCTCACACATATTGTTATTTCCCCATCTCCAAGGTTATAAATAAAACTGCCCTTACGGCTCTATGTCAGTACTACCCTTAGTTTTACACAGAGCACTTCTATTTGCATGAGAAGTGATTTTTCCTTAAAAAAACAATTTTGCAATGCTTTACTGTAAATGATGCAACGTGAGACCATATGCTAACATCTGGGTATTGGTGGTCCCTTGTAGTTTGCTCTGAAATGAATGCTACCTAGCCTGGTAGTTTGTGCAAAATTTAGCTGATGATAGGTCCATTTATCCTTTTGCATTCCCAGCTGAGATTCTCAATGTCCTCTTTTAATCAGAATTTAAAGTGAGTGACATGCAATCAGGGAGGGTTTTTAGAGAACAGTAAGATGCTTGTCATTTTACTTGTGCACTTAACATGGTTTCATTTTTTCACCGAATAACAATGGCACTCACAAGCAGAAGGAGCTACCAGGAAACACTCAGCCAGGCTGTCTAATGCTGAGCGGGCCATTTTGCTGGAGTAAATTTGCAGTATTTCCTATAGCTGCAGATTGACTACAACTTGGTGTAGTCACCTGGCACTCTGGGAACAACGAGAGCCCATTGCTATCCAGATGTTCTTTTTTTCCCAATAGTTAGAAGATTAAAAGTGTTTTACAGGGTAATGGCTACTTCTGTTGCCATCTCACTTTAGGAATCTGATTTTTAAGCCCTTTTGGTATTCAGTGCCAAGAAGTTCGTGTGTACTAATACCCCGGATTTGAACTGTGAAAAGAATGTGATCCCTGCATTGGTAAGAAAGGGTTTCAGCACTCTCCTGGCAAAGTAACCAACCTTCAGAGGTAACTAACCTTCAGAGCTGCATACCTAAATCCTCTGAAGGCTCATAGGTGCAAAATGCGTGTTACAGAGATCAGAGAGGAATAGGAAAGGGGAGGTCTGGACAGAGGTTTCAGGAAAGAGACACCAATGACTTGACTGGGGTCTATTCCCATGCTGCACAGGCTCCTCTGTGATGGTTGAGGGTCAGCGAGCAGTATATCAGCCTTCATGGTCTCTCTAAGTTTGTTTCATCCCAGAGGGATTCAGGCTACCCAGAAATTCACATGGTGGCCCTGACATGGGAGCTGCATGACACTTGTTGGATAGCCTTAGTTTTGCCACTAATGTGGTCTGCTTCTCTTTGCTGGGAGATGCATAATGTGTATCGGAGATAAAAGCAACAAAACAACAACAAAGGCAAATTTGCACAGCACGTATCATCAAGTCTGTCTTGAAAAATGGCAGGCACCTCCTAGACTTTTAAAGATGCAGTGCACAGTAAAGAAAATCACAGTAATTTCATGCGCGGCATGAACTGGTGTCTGGATTTATGAAAACAATGGTTGTGTTGTGCTTTCTTCAAAACTTCTTTTAAATGTGTTTCAAGAATACCATATAATTTTAGTCTATGCAGTTCATTTTCCCCATCGACCAAACCGTAGATGTATAAAACAGCATATTACAAGGAATCATACTTAAACCTATCAATATTTCCCAGTGAACCTGTATATTAATTCAAATTAGACCTCCTACTGGTTTAATTCTGTAACCTGAGTAAAACACATTCCCAATGCATCATGTATTATAAAAGATACATAACCAAGATGCTGTTAAGCTAATCACTATTATTTTTCACTTGACACACTGCATTTATATTTTTAATAACACTTTGTATCATCTGCCTATTTTCTAGCGCTTTGAGAAATACATAAATGTGATATATAATATCTCAGGAATCTATATTTTTCCTACATAATTTTAAACTTTTAAAATAGTTCAATGTTCTGATTAACTTTTTGGGTCTTTTTGAATCTTGGCATATGTGTGAACATCTGTTAAGAAGAAATTCAAAATAGTTTACTTAGAACTAATACTTCTCGTTTAGATGTCTGAAGACTGAAATTATTTGAAAAATCATGTCTCCTTCCTGGAAAAAGACTGTAGAACATATAGTTGCTGATTTCTGTGTATAAAGGAAAAATAGCCCTTCTCCTGATTGGCCAAGTGACTTAGGAGCTTGAAATACCATTTTAAATCAGTCAAATTTAGTTAGTGTTCAACAGGTAGTATATCCCAGATGAAGATTTCCAAAGGGTTTAAGAGGGCTCAGTTAGTATTTGCCTAACTCGAACTCTTCTGCCTACAGGCACGTAAGTACATTGGGATGTCGCACAGCAGCTCTTTTTGAGAGACATGTCTGCACATTACACTTCTGTGGAAACCTTGGCTGTTATCGGCATTTATAAGACTACAAGAGGAACACGATCCAGGTAAGACGACTCAAGGAAGACAAAATCAGACAAAAACATATGTACATAATGCTGCATAAAACTTCCAACATGATTTTTTTCAACTTTTTTTTCCCGGCAAAGTCAATCTTTATCCTCTCTTTTCAATATTTTGCCTCCCTTAGCTATTTATCTCCTTGTTCCCTCTGATGTAGAAAACCTTCTTTTCATTTTCTCATGTTTAGAGGTTGAAAATATGCTGAGGATTGAACTGAGATCTCACTGGTTGTAAGGCACTGCCATACTCTTACACGATCACCTAATGAGCTAGTGAATAGGGTAGCTGTGCGTGAATCTCTGCAAAGATACAGGACAATACCATCCTGTGTTGTTACAATGTGAGTTCTGTTAAACTACATAAAAAAGATTGTGGCAATGTCAGATATGCATCAGAGATTTTCTAAACTTGATGTGGCTTTCTGCCTTTAGATAAAGGGAAGTGGAGGTGCAGGAGGATGAAGGGCCAAAGAGGACCAAAATGAAAGTGGATTTGAATTGCAGGCAGGAATTGAAAAGCCCATAAAAGCTGTTTAGAAGTCCAAAGACAGAGAGGACAGCAAGTGACAAGTTTTTAACAGTAGACAGATTTTATGGCAAAGCAGCAAAGCATTTCTGTGTTTAACTGTGCTTACAATTAATCAACTTTTAATTCTGTTCATTAAGCTTCATTATTATGAAGCACTGTATTATAGTCGCAAAGGAGTGGATTTGATTAAAATTTGAAGTGGAACAATTCAGAAATAGCACTGCCACCTAACAGAGCTAAGCAAGATTCACACACGGGGGCTCTCCCACAATAAATCCAGTAGAGATGCTCCCTCATTATCATATCAGAATTTGGCTCTAGTTCCTAGGACCTTCTTATTTGTCTTACCTATATGTCTGTGTGTGTGTTTATAAAACTATACAGCACAGTTTCATACGCAGCTATAACATTGATTTTCCCTATTGCAAAGCAGCTCATGTGACAGTGTGATGGTGTTATGCTGGTGTGATACATGAACAGTTTTAGTTACCCCAACATAGACATGCAATGGGGCAATTCTCTCAAGGGTTTTTTCCAGCAGGAAATTTCCTGCTTCAAGGAGTAATTTCTGAAGCATTCCCCTTTAATTAAAGCCAGTCAGCATGTGATTTTTCTTAATGCCTAATTCAGTTTTCACTAGATTAAAAAACTCCAAACAAACCTGGACTGAGTGTATGTGTTGACTTTCCTCACCCAAAGGTGTGACTAGCTAGCTTTGAGCACAATTTCCAACCTGTAATGCAGCATTTGCTGTAATGTTAAGGCAAAGCAAAGTATTTTGTTGTTTCTTGATTCTATAATGAATCTGAATCCAAGCCCAGCCAGTACCTCTTTCCATTCCTGTTGAAGGTGTTAAGCTCATCAGCCAGCTTTGATTGCTTTCACTCTTAATGCCTCTTGACTTGTTTCAGAGTTGTCCTACAGCCTTGGTTCTTCTCATTGACAATGCCCTGATCATGAAAACACACAGCAACTGCTTCCCCTTGCAAAGCACACATTTATTTTTCTATTATCCAGAGAAAATTGCACATGGTCAATCTCCAAAGCTGAGAATTCTGGGATTTTCTTTTCCAGCACATGTTCCATGTTGTGTAGGGTGGGGACTGGACATTTTTTTAGGACCTGTTTCAAATCTTGTTCACTTCCTGAGGAACTTTATGCCTTTCAAGTGAATGCTGCAATTAAGAATGCACTTGGATGTATGAAGCCAAACATAGAGTTTGGCCTCAGGAAATCCATGGCCCTCGTTTCCTCTGGATCCCTTGGGAAAATGTGCCTGTTGTGAAATCTTAATGATGTCCTGCCTTCAGGAATTGCTCCTGCTGCCTTTCTCTCACTTACATAATTACTTCTGCTCTTTTGCAATCTGTAATGAACAATATTCAGGACAGGCCAAAACTTGTTTGCCTTATTGACACAAACAGTCTGATGGAAAGCCCTGGGATTATTCATGTGAAAGAACTCAGCAGGGTGTAGCCCACTCTCTCACTGCTGTAGCACTTGATTTTGGGGAATATTGACAGTGTTTCACAGATTCCTGTATGCCTAACTACTGAGGAGCATTCTCTGAGTGCACAGATGTATTTCTCCATGTAATTCTTGATTGTGAGTTCAGTTTGCTGGCCAGAAGATGTTCTTATTTGCTAAAAAATTAGTTTTTAAATCAAAACCTGACTTTGTATCATGTCTTCAGATGGTGGTTATGGTCTTTCAAATAGTGCTGAAGGGGCAGGATCAGATCTCTGCTCTTCTGAGTTTGGAGTAAAGTCAAACGTGCATCTTTGCTGGCCCAGGTCAGTGCTGCCACGGCAAGGCAGTGGAGGCAGCTGCTGGCTGTGGACTGCTGAATATTGAGATGTATAACAAAGTGAACTGGCTACAGCAAAAGCTCTGGAGGCTGACTACTCTGGCTAGGACAGTCATGCTCCTAACCCAGAGATGTTGCTATCTGTATCGTTTTGTTAACTCCTGACTGACTGGGCTATACTAGTTTTGGCAGGACTCTCTTTCCAGAAAATTTCAGTTAAAGTCAAGACAGTGCGATCAAAACTGGTTCATTTCCAATAAATGGCAGTTTTTCTGGAAATGTAGTAGCAAAGATGTCTTTCAACCGGTTTTACTACTTGCTGTACACTTTGAAACTAGTTCCGTCAGTACGCTTTGAAACTAGGTCCTTAGAGCCTGATTCTTCTCCCAGTTCAACATTTAAGCATTGGCATTTTTTTTTGCCTTCGAACGAAGCTATGAGGACTTTTAAATTAGCTTAGACTTTTTTCTGATTTTAGAAACCTATGTCTTACTATATATGCTACACTACAAGGGATTGTGTGTCTTTTATCCGTGTTGGATGCAATATGGGGCAGCATCATACTGCCAAGACATCTGGGAAGAACTGGTCCTCAGGGAAATCCCTTTTCTTGTTGAACAACCAGACAAGCCTTCATGAGGGCTTGGGACATCTAAGGGGCAGAGTGTAATACCTGATATGAGAAATAATAAATAGTGGTAAGATTTAACAACATGGCTATTAAAAGACCAATATCTTTTAATGAAAAATTATTACTATAATTTGTCATGAAAAAAGACGGGGGAAATTGCCTTTTTTCAACTCAGTA
Source organism: Buteo buteo (assembly GCF_964188355.1). Taxonomy (NCBI): domain Eukaryota; kingdom Metazoa; phylum Chordata; class Aves; order Accipitriformes; family Accipitridae; genus Buteo; species Buteo buteo. Next base: position 11,208,713 of record NC_134176.1, on the reverse strand, counting down.
AGAGGACCTGGAGTTGAATTTGCACATTAGCGTTGATGACTGGTACAAACTGTCTTTCTTTGAACAACAGGTAAAAAAGCACACAAAAATAATGACATAGAAATGATTTTAGGGCTGTATTGTTCATCAGGATGTACGGGATATTCAGTGTTCATGAAATCTCTTTCCTTAGATTTCTAACAAGAAAGTAGAAGCAGGAATGGTAAACTATGAACACCTAGTTTATCCTTTGAGATCAGGGTGGTAAAGTTAGTTAAAGTATTGTTATGGAACACTTACAGAAAAAAAAAAATAGGAACATGAACACACAAAGAACAAAACATGGAATAAGATCCCCTTAGAACTCCTTTCCCCCAGGACAAAAATGAAAACCACTTTAGAGAAAATTCTTATATTTATATAAAATAAGGTTTTTTTTCTACTACCATCTAATTTCCAATGAATAAGAATTACTTTCATGCTATGTCAGAGTCAGACGGGATTTTAGTTGAATTTACCCTGAGCTATGTAAGCATTAGAAAGTGAAACCTTTTTTCCACAGATATGAGTCTGTTCATGGCTTGTACATTACAGTTTGCCTTATTACATCTCATGGATTGAAGCCTAAGGCTCTGTGAGTGAGTTGCCCAAAACTGAAGGACCCTTACAAGCTTTGACAACCAACAACCTGCATTAACAAATGATGTGGATATTTCATTTGAAGTGGGAAGAATAAAGAACATTGCTTTAAGTCAGTGAGGAAAATGAAAGACTTAATATAGGTTGAGTACAAAAGATGAGTCCAAACCTGATTGCTTTCGGTAAGAATAATTAAAAGGAGGCACTCTAAAAAAGATACACTCTTTAACAAGTTCCTTTTTCAAGTGTTTTTAATTTATTTTCTCCATTTCTTCTCCTCTCTTAGCACACACTGATCCACTGACTGCTACCTTCATCAGCAGTTAAATGAATATAATCTGACCAGGTCACTTTTGCTGAGAAACAGACTTGGTAGACTGTGAACTGGTTTTGCATGGTGGTCACCTGGAAAAGTAATGTTCCTGTTTTCACATAAGGTATTTGCACAGTGGGACATGTTCAGAAACTGTAGCTGTTGAGACATAAGACTTTTACAGAAGTTTTTGAGCACCTCTGTTACTTGGCGTGATTTTCACACAAGCTGAGTACCCTGCTACTTGCTTACTTGCATTCTCTGCAGTCAGCATCTCTGAAAACTGCATGAGATTTTGATATGTCCAGCTATAATCCTATAGGTCTCATGGTGCAAAACCTGAACTCCATTCTCAGTGACATTTAAAAGGTATGTTAGCTGTCCTTGCAAGAGGTGTATGATGTACCAATTTCTTAGGGAGAAAGCAGGGGGCTGGAATGTAGGGTTTTCTAAAATATAGCAATTTTGAGGAATGAGGTGTATCAATCATCAAAATGGACGAACACACAAGAAGTAGAAGATGAATAAGGTGCCCCTCTGAGATTACAGAATAATCACGTTCGGTTCATATACCATGAACTATGAAATGTGGTCACTGGTTGGTATTTTCTGACAATTATTTTGATAAAATGATGCTCTCTATAAGGAAAACAGCTACACAGTGGGAAACATATATTAGTCTTATTTTAAGGGATCCCATGATTCTGTTTTATATCAATTCTTTAATCGCTTCTGCTGGAATGAACTCCACTTTGCTAGTGTACAAGAGCTACAACTCACTGGAGCTAGGGAAGAGTTTCTGATTTTTAAGAGGAGTGGCAGAGCTCTCTGCATACCGATACAAGACACAGGTCTTCACAGCCTGTTCTGGCAAAGGTCCACTTTGTCTTGAGGTTTTTTTTCATGAGAACCCTGAGACATGAGATTCTTCTTGTGTTCCCGGGAAACATAAATATTTGTCAAAAGTTTATATTTTTAAAAAAAAGGAGCTGACAAACTGCCATAAGGACAACTAGTCTCTGAGGACCAGGCAGCTCAAAAGAGGGAGAGTTTTCAGGACAGAAGACCCTTGTCAGGCAGCAGAAGACCTGCTTGTGATTAGCTATTGTGGTCCAGGATATGGAGAACTGTATGTAACAAGTGTGTTCCAGGATTATAAATTCCTCTGAACGTTTATTTTGAGGTATCATGTAATTCCCCCTTTTTTTATTGGACCAGGTTGTTAGAATACATTTGGAAATATAAAGACATAGAAAAATGGTGAGGATGATATTTAAAAGCAGCTAGGTGCCAATCTCCTATTGAATATGGTAAGCGTTAAATATCGATGTGCTTTTTTTAGGCTCCTAAGAACTACCAAAGTCTGACTTTGGATTAGGCTGTGCACCAACTGAAGTCAACAACAGCGTGGATGCGGAACTGTACCCTCCTGTTTTAATCATAACCAGGTAGCAGTGGATGGAAGAAGGCTAGTAGTAAAAAGCAGTGTTCAATCTTCAATCATCTAATTCTTGTGGTTTTTAATGACTCATAAAAGTTTATCCTAGTTTGAAGTGCAGGGAGAACCCAAATATCCAACAGCAAAATACATTGCCCTTGGCGTATTCTCCATCATACCGCTGAAAATTGCTTCTGAATCCCAGCATCTCACAGACCTAGTCCAGTGTTTTTGCATGGTACAACTGCTTCTCATCTCCTGTTCTCTGCCTTTGGATGATCTTGTGTATCTTCTTTCTATAAACCTTTTTTTCTGTCTATATCTTTGATGTCACTAGCTACTGTGGTTTCTAGTAGTGCTAATTTCCATAGCTGAGTATTGGGGGAAAATGGTTTTTTTTGCATGATTTTGCTTATATGATATGGTTAGTTTGTTTTACTTTTAAGAATGATGGTTTGGAACCAACTTCTAGAGAAGAAATTCCTCAACACATTTAGATATGGTTCTGTATCTAAAATTAAGAGCTTTTCTTCTGCCTAACTCTGGCTGATTTTTTTCACTAGATATAAAATATGGTTATTGATACACTTAACTTTTTTTTCCCCCTTTGGAGTGTCACAGCAATGAAATTGTTGTGATTTGTTTGTTATTCAGGATTATTTTGCCAAGTGAGTAGGAAAAGCTTTTAGGCCCTAGCTTGTTTTTGTTTAGATCACATAATAAGTCACCTCAATTATCAACAGCAAAAATGTCTCTTTCTTTAAAAAGACATTTTGGTATTTATCAGTTCCCATTGTGTAGTATTGTTTCCCATTCTACACTGTAGTTTAAAGGTCAATGATGAAGTCATTTGAGATTTAGTCATCCTAAAGTTTTGGTACTTTAATTTGACAAAAATGATTAAGAGTTTGCAGTTGTTGAAAACTATGGAAAAAAGAATTTTTGTCTTGGTCTATTTCCATGTTCAGAACAGGGTTTTGGTTGTTTGATTTTTGTTTTGTTTTGGTTTCGTTTGGTTTTTTGCTTCCCTGTTGGATTTTGAGTGGCAAAAGGTATTTTGGAGCATTCTGAAAATTCAGAAAATATATTGGTGGGATTTTTTCAACTATTTTGTGAGCTGATGAGTTGCTGAAACAACCTAATATTATGCACTCATATTTCCTTTTAGTTAATGAAAGAGGTCTTTTTCAGGCAAAATCATACTCTTGTGGAAAAAACCCACTGAAAATCCAGGCTATTTCAACCATGTCCTTACATTCCCACTGATGTTCATAGAAGATGCATCCAGAAATTCCAGATTTTTGTATTAATCTTCAGCTTTGTTCCCTTAGAACTAGTCCCTAACTATAAAAAATTTACAACTATTCCGTAGGAAAACATATGTAAAGAAAAGGTGGCACAGATTAGGGTACAAAATGCGAAGAGAGAAGGACTAATAAGGAAGCGATTTGGACCAGCTTGTGTTGCAAGAGGCCAAATGGATAGGAGGATTACTATTAAATTCCTGCCACTGTTGCATTATCACATTGTGCCTCAGTCTCTTTATTTGGCACATGGAGAGTGTTATGGTTTTTTACATAGCAAAAAATAGTGTTGGTTTAGTGCACAGACAGCTCATCTTCAATGACAGTCATCCAAGGGAAGGTATGATAAATGGAAGCTTTTAGGTATTTAGATATTGCAGGTAGGTTTAATGCTATCAAACAGTTCATGCATAATTTGGGAGTAAATAGGAAAAAAATATTGCTTTTATAGTTGTGGGTTACAGAAATTCCCCTTTTTTATAATAGGAAAAAAATCCCTGAACTCTGAAGACTTAACAAAACGCAGGTCTTGTTTCCAGTCAGCTCTACTTATAATAATAGATCTTCAAGAGCTGAATCTTATCAGAGTAGCATAAAGATGACTTCATTGCACTGTATAAGTACCATCACAAGGAGAAAATGAAGGTGCTAAAGAACTCTTTAACCAATCTAAGAAAAGCCTGGGAAGAATCAATTGCTGGAAACTGAAGCCAGATGAATTTAGTTTAAATGTAATTTTTTTAACTATCAGTATGATTAAATGTTGGAATATGCTCCTGGGACAGATGGATTCTCCATTTCCCTAGCTTTTCAGTCTAAGGTAAAAGATCTTTTGAGAATCTCTGTTTTAGCTGAGTATAAGTTATTTCTTAGACAATTACTAGGTGTTTGGTTTAGAAACTGGATAAAATTTAATGGCAGTGATGGTCAAGCCATGTAATGATCTGTTCCGGCCTCAAACACTGTGAGTTTTGGAAAAAAAAAGCACATAGATCTGTGCAGATGAAAGCTGTTCCGTAGGTCAGAACACAGCTAGGTTTACAACTGTCTTTTGATTCTGTCTTACTAACACTGGTAACAGGAGATGCTGCTGCCACTTACAGGTCTCAAACAAGCATTTATATTGGTACAGAAACTGTTCTTATACTCTGTACAATGAAAACAAATTCTTTGGGTTTTTATTTCCAAGACCTTCTCTGTCTTGTGTTTCTTTAGAGGTTTTCCCTCGCTGTCCTCTGATCTCCCTGACACTCTGAATTTTGCTCCCATCACCCATGCTGCTGCTGAGCTGTTCTCTGCTCTACCCAGTCACCCCTGGCTCAGTGGCAAGACTTTCAGAGGCTGCCTTCGCTCTTTCCTTCAATTGCATGTTTTCCAAAGATGTCTTAAAGCTTCCAGATGTTTCACAAAGTGCTGGGCAAACCCCAGAGCCCTACCTCACTTTTCCCAAAGTCTCAGCTATTCCTGGAGTTACCCCAGGTAAGGATGAACAGTGCTAAAATTGGTAAGTTTGCCCCGGTTTCTGTGCCCTGCCATCCTACATCATTTCTGTTCACTTGCCATTGCTTCTTTTTAGGCTGTTACAATCTTTTATGCTTTTTGTTAACTGAGGGAATGAATTGCATGTAACCAACAGCAGTCTTTTTTTTTCTCATCAGCTAAACACGGGGGAATAAATGAATCTGTGAGTGAGTTTGAATTTCTTTCCCGAACATTTCTATTTCTTGTTGTATTACTTGGTTTGAAATCGCTAAAATAATGGTGAAGGATTACTTGAATGTCATGATTATGAGAGAAAGTTAGAAGATTTTTGTTTTTCCCCTTTACCTTGTTCATCTGTTACTTTAGATAGCTCAGCAAAGCTCATTACCTTAATCAGGTTTCCATGCTACTTTTGTTACTGTCGAGTTGCTGGAGTGCCATGCTCTGGGATAAGAGCAAGCAGCCTTTAGGCTCCACGGTTCTTTTAGCAACAGTCTGATATCGCTCTGCACTATTCTGAGAGGCTCATTACACAAAACCACATCGCATTTGCTAGGTCAGGTAAGGTATAAAGCAAACCTTTAATTCTTTCCACATGAGCTGGTAAAGGAGAAAGAAGAGATGACATAATTTACTGAAACTCTGTGTTTAATTATGCTAGTAAGAACAGCCGTGCCATCCTGTTGTGCCATGAAATGAGAACGCTGCCTGCTAGGCAACAATCTTCACACACACCAGCCCAGCTTTTGATCTTATTTATGCCAGTCTGCATAAAGTCTGCCAGACTCTGCACCCAGAGTCCCTTTCTTGGCTTTCTTGGCTTATTGATGCTCCCTGAATTAAGAATAAGTGCTGAATTTGAGCCGCTTCTGCATCTAGAAAGTAACTTTGAACCTATGTTTTAAAAGTACAGATCTTTTCTTCTTGAAAAGCATTCTGGGTGTAATTTCTCTTGCCTAACTTCCATCATTTACAAGCAAGTGTCTAGCAGAAAATGATTGCTAAGGATCTATTCCCAGAATGAGCTGCAGACACAGCACTCAGCTAACAATTGTACCACCCATTCAGTTTCCCTTATAGTTGTCAATGACTTTTACATCAGCCCATTTTCTCTATTACCAGTGTTAGCTCTCCTGCAATAGAAGGCATTAGCATATTCAAAGCATCTCCTTTTATTGTTTTGTGAGATGACCTTAACAAAACCTCCAATCCTAAATAGGAAGCAAGGGCTGAAAGAGCACACCGAACAACTACGGAACATTGCAACAGATACTACAAATACTTTAATTCACTGTTTAGAGCTACTTTGTTGCCATGAAATGCTTGGTTTCTAACAGTACAATAGGTCTGATTCTCTTCTGTTCATGGTTTTACATTGATAAACCAAAACTGAATACAATTATCAATTTACTAAATGTGAGTGAGGAGAAAGCACAGGTTCTGTACATTTAAAACAGGAGAATTCTTTTCATTGGTAAAGCTAAAATGAGTCTCCTATTTGACATGATTTATAGCAGTGAGGGGAGGTCTGATAACCACCCAGGTTCAGTCTATAGCTCCTAGAATGGATAGATTATTATCTTCTTTTATTAAATTCATGCATGGCTTGCTGTTGAAGCTGTATATTAAAAGGAAAACAAATACTGTATAGCTATATCCTGCTATCAGTTCAATGAATAGACTTCCTACCATGCCTGATCAATGGGGAATTTGGTGTGAAATCAATGTCCAGCTCTGGCCCATAGCAGTCAGTTCTCCTGAGGACAGTATATCCATGTTAATGTCACATTCAAATAAGAGCAAATTCCTATTACCCTGGAAATCAGTGAACCCTTTACTGTTGATTTAAAGGTGGGGTGGCTGTGGGGGGTGAGGCCCTGACACTTTGAGTAGAGTTTAAAAGGCTGTTATTCTCTTTATTGTTAAAGGTATGACAACTTTGGTTTTGCAATTTGACAGAGAGCTGAAAACAGCTGCATCACAGATCTGTTCCTCTATGAAGTCAGGCAAAAGAAACAGGCTTTCTACCCTGTTGGTAATTTTCCAGTATCTGCTTTATTTGCTGACTGTAAAAGGTTTTCCTCTTTTAGATCCACACATCTAACACCACCATTGCTAATACTATTTTTCATTAGGGGTTGGAGGGACTCGCAATGTTTACATGTCAATATCTGCTTCGTTTCTTTTCTGACCACATGCACCCAGCCTGAATAGAAGCCGTGGCACCAGATGCAAACTTTCAGCCCTGCGTTTGTTTTGACAGGTTGCATCAGTGATAGATACATTACATCATTCCTTAGGCCGTTCATTTCCTCCCCGGAGGAGCGGAGCAGATAGGACTGCAGGGCAGTGACTAATAGTCAGCTGGAGTATCTTCTGCACATCTTCTGTTTCAAGTGACACCCTAGGCAGACTTGCACAGAGATCATTCTTGGGACTGTAACAGTACAGGTCACAGGGAATATTGCAAAGGCTGACACATTAGCAGTGAAAACTTGGCTTTCTAGGCCTTTGGCTACAATATTAAATAGATTTCTTAGGCTCCTAAAATTAGCTAATTAGATATATATGTGTGGCCTTTCCATTATTCCCTAGCACTCTGGTGTTCAAACAACTATTGTGTGAGTTGATTATGGTCCTGTAGATTTTAAATGCTCTGCATTAGAATATATTTAAAGAGCAGTAGTCATGGGACTGTGTTCAGTGACTTGGAAATAGGAAAACTTCATGGGGACAAAAAAGGGGAGTGACACAATGTTAAACTACTGCCATGAGGGTGTTGAAAATAACTAACAATCAGCATTAATGGCAAAAGTTTGAAACCCTGGTGGTATTGTTCATTATTCCAGGTAACACAGGAGATAGCAGTGAAGTTTTAATTACCATCATTTAAAAATTTAGCCAATATTCAATACATTGTGCTTTCTCTTTTAGCAGTGCAAGCTTAAAGAACCTCCCCGGCAGACTCTCCACCTGTTTCTTTCCCTCTGTTTCATGCCATGTAAATAGGAAGGCTTAGGAAGGTTGTGACCAAAGCTGGGTGTGGTTGCTTTAGTGCATCTCTGCTTACCTCTGGATGCAGAAGCAGCAAGGACAAAAAGTGGGGGTGGGAGCGGTTCAGGCAGAAGAGAATAGAGAAAGAGGAAAAGCAGAAACACTGAATAGAAAGCAGGCTCTGAGTGAAGAAACTACCAAAACAGTAGAAAGAACAACAGTGAAATGGCCAGAGCAAAATACAATACAGTTTTTCAGTAAACGTACTTGTGACCTTGGGTCTAGAAAAGGCGTACAACGTGATGGCCAGTGCCTTTAGCAACCCCCATCCACACCGCGTGCTACAGTCTCCTGCTAATGAGCCCCATTTTAGGGTGCAATAGGTAGAGCCGTTCAAAGCCTCATGCTTGATTAGTCAGTCGCCTTTGACACTGCTGATCATGAGGTACTGCTGACCTGATGGTGGGGCCATGCAAAATAATGGACAGCTGCTCCTCCCCTTCCTCAAGGTCCCTGACATGAGAAATCCCACAGGACTCGCCACTTTTATTTGATGTCCATACTCAACAATTAAGGGACACCGAGAGCAAGGGATATGGCAAAGGAAGGGGTCTCTTGAGTCATCAAGCCTGGTCCTTTGCTATTGCAGATCTCCTCCTTGTGTTATTCTTTTCACAGGCTGATGAAGGACCGGCTTAAAACTACTTTCCCCCCCCCCTCCTCCAAACAGAAAGCTCTTCCAGAATCGAACTCTTCTGAAGATTAGCAAGTCCAGCCTGAGGATATTTCTGGTTAGTCTCTGCTCATTAGTTCTTGTGACAACATTTTCCTTTAGCTTAATTACCTCATCTTCCTCCTCTGACATTTACCTCACTAATATGTTTATAGAGAACAAATTATCTCTCCTCTCAGGCTTTCTTTGGCTGGGCTGACCAACACATAACTTTTTAGTTTCGCCTCCTAGTTTAGACTCTCCATTATGGGGTACATGTATTTAAGTTACTTTTTTGGACTAACGTTGAGGAGAGTTGTATGTAGATCTCACCAGTGCTTCACATGGTAATACTGCATCTTCTGGAAATACTGTCCTTTATACAGGGCTTCATATGCCCTACCACATTTGTGGCTAATATAGTAATCCTCAGGCCCAGCTGCTGCATTTTTAACTTCTGTTAAAAGGAATAACAAGAATATTTTGTTTTCCTTTGCATTTCTAGCTCTGACTGAGGCTGGCTTTGGCAGTTATCACTTCCACTATAGTGGGATCAAATCAAGACCACGTTTTGATTTCTAAGACTAGTGTTCTTATGCCTTTTGAGTTGATTTTTAAGTATATAAGAAATAGATCTGAGCTGCAGTACATCTCCCCTCAGGCTGTTTCCAGTAATGGAGGCTGGAGACGCTGTTTAGGGTGAGCACTGGAGCCTGCCGTCTTCTGAAGTCTGCCCCCTGCTAACCCTCTTCCAGATTTATTCTGTTAGGGATGTTAGAAGGTATGGCTTTGCCTAGACATTTTCGTATCCACTCGTGGACCTGTCTGTAGTCCTTAAATTCTTCTAATCCCTCTCTGACCCTGCATCCACAACCTCCTGTGTAGCAGGTTCGATAAGTTCGCTGCCCCAGTGCAAAGACATACTCCCTGTCTGTCGCCTCTTTTATACCGATAACCTGTGAGTTTCACTGAATGTCCCTCATGCTGCAGGTATGGGTGAATGGGCTCTGCCTTCAGCTTATCCACCACCTTCATGACTTTGAAATCCTTGATTATGTCCCCCTCAGCCTTCCTGTCCCCAAACCCAGAGTCCCCACCTCTTTCATCTCTCCCTTGACCATTTACCTGCCTGTCATTACCTTTTCCCTAACTCCATGACACCATTCTGGAGACGCAGGACTGCACCAGTTGTAGCACCTGGTACTCGTATGATGGCTCACCACAGGGTTTCTGTAGCAGCAAAATGACTCCCTTTGTCTTGTTCTCAGCGATGTGCTTCATGATGCCCAAGATTTGCTTGGTATTTTTGGCTGCTGCTGCACACTGAGCTGATGATTTTGAAGATTAATCTTAAACTGATTCATCCAGTTAAACTGGATCAATCAAGCCTGAATACATCTATACATTTTTTCCTCTCTGCTTTGATTGCCTGTTCCAGGTAGCTTTTGCACATTTTATATGTTCTCTCAGCCTGAAAATTCTTGACCTCACCTGTTTAATTAGTTTCAGTCACTCTTTCCCTTTTTTCCTCAGTATTAACCCTTTGGAAAATAAGAACTTGGCAGCCTTATTTGGTTTAGCTGTCCATTAATTGAAATTGAATTATATCTTACAGTTATTCATGCTCCATTATGCACTTTTGTTATTTCCAGAGGAGAAAGTACTGCACCTGCCCATCTGATTGTTGTCTAGTGTTTAGTGTATTTCATTTCTTTTATAATTTGGCACTATAAATTGCTTCTTGGCCAAAGCTAAGAAGTGCTAACGACAACCTCAGAGTAAGAAAACGTATATCAAGAGAACAAGTACAAATGTATATCAGAGTACAAGTACCAGAGCCCCAGCACAAAATGAGCATACTACGAGCAAAGAGTTCACCACAACAAACCCTAAATTTTGGAATATACAAGGTCAGTTGGGAAGCATCCTTCCTATTTGGCACTGTTGACTTCATCCTACAGAGCAGGTTAATTTTTGGGCATGCAAGGGAGTATTCACAACCACCCTCTCTCTTTCCTCCCATCAGCATCAGATCTCACCTATGTCTTTCGCTTCCCCAGGTCTCACTCCTGCTTTTGCTACTCCTTCCATCCCCACTTTCTTCACCAGTGACATGAATGCCTGTCAGCATTATTGTTTTCCTACTGCGTCTAATTCCCAGACCCAAGGTAGAGCCATTTGCATGCTTAGGGGGATCTCTATGTATCTCTGCTTATTTAGCAAATAATGTTGACACAACACTAAGCAATAAAAAGGCCAGGATGGTGTGAGCCATGTCTCAGAGGTGGTCTCTGTGTAGATAAGGTAGTTGCCCCTGCAGGTAAGGACTGAACCCAAGCAGAATACTCACCACTTTTCAGCAATTGTGCAGCCAATTCTATATGATCTGGTGTGTACTATCCTCTTCCTTGTGAACAGGTCAACTGAATTTAAATGCACCTGAAGAAGATTTTGCAGGACTGGCCCTCAGGACTCTGTTCAATCTTTGGTTATATAAAGCAGCTTTTATTCACTCTGGGTTGGAATAACAAGTCTGTAACTGAGATCAAAATTAAGCTCCTTGTGTGAGTGCAAATTACGCATTTTAGCAACAAGCTTTGCTAACAATGCAGAAGCAGAACAAAATGATGGAGGGACCAGAAAGCCCATTCTTCCATCTCTTCAGAATTTCTTTAGAAAATGATTGTACAATCCCTGGTCTTTGACCTCTGTGCTGAAGTGGCAATCTTTAATTACAATAAATTGGCCCACATGAAGAAAGGTAAATCATTCAGTATAACACGTTATCATCTTCCTGATATTTCGTTCTTAGGAGCTCATTTTTGCTAGATAGAAGGATCACTAATTGTTCTTCTCATATTAAAAAAACCCACCCAGACAATAAAGAATCTAATGATAATATTTTAAACCTGAGAGCTTAAACCCACAGGTGCAGCAAAATCAACCCACAAATTCTGAAAACTATTTCCAGATTTCAGTCTTTCCTGGAGCCAGTCTAATGTCCTTGGTATTTATGCCAGAGACACAGGTTCTTCTTCAGTAAGTCTTTGTTGTGTAGCGCAGATTTAACCTGCATGCACAAGCCTCATTATTATAACAGTGATCAATAGTGCCCTTCCCCTCCCTACCTTCTTAAACAGAAATCTTATTTCCAGGCATCTCAAAATGAACCACAAAAGCTTATTCTGGGCTGACATACTTATTGTGTAATGTCTTAGGACAGGAATATAATTTACTATTACTAGATTTGGGATCCTAGCATGTTAATTTTTTTGAAAGAAAGAAAACCAGAAAAAGATCTTTCAAGATCTTCCTCAAAAGAACCTGCCTGTTTTCTTGGTATATATCCCACTGAGAAGTCCTTGAGTTGTGCAGTTGTCAATTTGGTCCTTACGTTTATTTCAACCACTGCCACCCATTGCTGCAGACAGCGAGAGGTAACTCTAGGGCTGATTGCTGCTCCCTATTTCACTACATCCATACAGGGGAACCTATATCATGGTCCTCAGTTTTTCGTCCTCAGTCTTTTACTCTCCCTTTTCTGGCCTTCCTAGTCTTTGCTTACGTTTGGGTTGAAGAGCTCTGCAGTTCCTTCCTCTTCTTGGGCACCAATAACCAAACTTGTTGTTAGGAGCCTTGCAAGAGGGACCCAGCTAGAAGGACACACAGCTGGAGCTGCATTAATCCCCAGTGCTCCCTCACCAGTAGGCTCTGAGTACGGGAACAACAGGATCTGGGTAGCGAGGACATATGTGGAGCAGTTCAGGGTACAAATAAATAATCCTGCAACGTAGAGGACAAAGAGAGGAGGTCTGCGGAAAAGGAGGAACTAGAGTGACTGGGAACAAGATCAGCTGAAAGGTCTGACATGCAAATTGATATGGGGATGAGAGACACTCTGAAGGAACAGGAGGAAAAGTGGAAACTGGGAGAAAAGGCTTTACTGAGATTCTCAAGAAGTCATTCCAGTGGGATCCAAGTTCATTCCTGACTGCTTTTCTAGACAGTATGGACATACACTTAAGAGCTTTGCTGAATTTGGGGTCATGTAATCTATGGCCAAATAAAAAATATAAGGGCCAAGGAAGAAAGATAGTGGAAATGACAGAAATGTAAAGCTGAAGGGAACCTCAAGACGTCTCCAACTTCCTTCCTGAGGCAGCACCAGACACATTCAGACTCCCTCAGGTGGTTGTTGCCATCTCATCACACAGCCTGGGTAGGCAGCTGAAGGGGAAGTTTAATGAGCCTTGAAAAAAACAATGAATTAAACAACAGGATAAAGCCACTGAAAGAAAAAAAAAAAAAAAGATTCTTCAAGATATACCATAGAAGGCAAGGAAAAGAAAAATGTGGCCAAGGGGGAAGAAGATTTTAAAACAATGGAAAACCAGGCATCTGTGTTGAATCAAAACTTGAAGAAACTGCACATAAGGAGTTGATTCTCAACTGCTGCAAGAAAATGTTGAGGAGAAACTAGCATTCAGGACAGCCATCACCTTTGCCCTCTGGGGAAGATGCTGGGAAAAGCAGAATGCAAAATATTTTCTATACGCTTTTGCAGCAATGTGGGTTGCTCTTATTTGATTGTTTTGTTTTGGGTTTTTTTTTCATTTTTAGGGTGGGTGGTTTTGTTTTTCGTTTTTTTTTAATAATAAATTTTAAAGCAAATAAGTCATTAATACTGAGCTCCAGCAGGTCAAGGACCTTCTGCTCATACTGTTTCATGGATTTCTTGCCAAATGTCTCAAACTGAAGGCCTTGCTTAATGTAGACAAGTGGAGTTACATCCATTTTCTTGAAGTTATGCTAGTTTACACCAAAGGGGGCTATGGTAAGCTTTACATCTGGATACTGCAAGCCAACACTAAATCTAAAGACCAGTTTGTGAATAGCAGATTGTGGTTTTTGTGTTTTCCAAGAGTGTGCTATTGTGTCAGTAGACAGAAACTTGCAAAATAATTCCCTTGTGCAACTTCTAAACTAGTTTAAGGAATTTAGTATTTTGCTGAAAACCTTTATTTCTGACATTTCTCTGAGTAGACAATAAGCAGTTCCTTGAGAAGAATTGATAAACTATGGTTTCCTGCAGCTTTATGATGGATTCTCTGCTGTTTTTCAAGATGATCATCTAGAGAAACTTCTTTTGTTCTACGAAAATACCTAAAGCCATTTTCCTTTGAGGATTGTCTACTGTTTAGTAAGAGTTTAATTCATATTTCTGTCATTTCTTCAGTGCAAGCATAAAAGGGATCTGTCTTTACCTGGCTACCTTTGGTCATCATACCTGTAGAAACACATCTTTGAGGTCCCTACCACTTAGGCAAATTTGCTCAAAGATGTCTGGTATGTTCAATATGGGCAAAAGACAGACAAATTCCTGTACGCACGTGCAGGTGACATAATTAAATAAGCCTTGATTCTTATAGAAATCAGATGAAAGCAATCCTCTGATTTCATTCCGTTATTTACCACATCTCTGTTTTAAAAGAATTTTTTACAGTGTTCCTTGAACTTCACTGTCACACACTACATCAGAGATGAAAAAAAGCTGTCCTTATCAGAACACTCCTGCAAATTTTTCCTGCAGTGGAAATAAGCTTTTTCTGGTTGTGAATCAGTAGCTGAATAGACTACAGAAAGCCTCGTCTGCAGCCTAGCATGTAGGGCAGTGCAAACTGGAATCTGATTTGTACCAAATGGAGCTAAGCCAATGGTGAGGAGAGGTCCGCAAACAGAGTGTGTGTGCGTGTATGTGTGCTCCACAATATAAACAAAAGGGTACTGTAGAATAATTTATGAAATAGCTGTTGAACAGGGTACAGCCATGAAGAGGGCAGTCTTTTCTGCTGTGAAATGAAGTGTGTAGCAAGTGGTGCTAATGTGGGGTATACATGGAGAAAAGGAGGGGGGAGAAGAAAATTCTCCATGCGCCTTCATATAGCCCAGTAAATCTCAAAGTTGAATGGATGCACAATGCACACACAAATAATACTCTCTTGAGACCGTTTAGCATAAGGGCCTACTGTGCACAGGCAGCCGAGTGCACAGACTGCACAAAGCATTGTTTTTTTAAATGTGCACTGCTCTGCTGTATCAAGAGTCAGTGGAAGAAAGGTCTTTAGCAGCCACTGGTACTGCTCAGAGCTGTTATTCTCTGTCTTGCCAATGGCCTGTGGTTTCTCAGATTGCCCCAAATACTTCTCCTGGTACTGTTTCCCTTTTCCTTAAAGCCCAAGGCCAAGCAAATACAGAAAATCCCACAGATATTTAGAGGAGAAATTCGTTTTAGTGTGCCCTGAAATCATGGAAAGGATGTAACACTATTCAGCAGAACCAGAAACTTGTGGAAATGCTTCTGCTCACTTCTTTCCTTGATGTGAAGATACATTACTGCCAGGCATTTGTGGATTTTAAATCAAACCATTCACGTTACTTTAATGTAGTTTGATGTGTGTTAGTAATGTATACATGCCTAATTCAATGGGAACAGTACCATGTCTAAACTTGGAGAACATTAAATATGTGCATGTTATTAATTTCTCATTTATGGGAACAAAGAACTAGCTATTTTTCTAATTTTTTTGACCTCTCCCTAATACTCCATTTCTCTTGGCTCATTTTATAAACTGAGTTTTAGGGATTTCAGTCCTTCTTTATTCCATTTAATATTGAACTTCTTATTTTCCCTTGTTGTAAGGTGTTCTGATATTTTGGGTTTTTTTTTCCTAAATAAAACCAAGACACTTCTGTAAAGCCACAGCTTTACTGTTGGCAGAATGCCACGGTTATTTAGCCTGTAACTACAACCCAGATAAAACCCAAGACTTCCAACAGCTTACAATGTACCCTTTGTTTCTTACTAGGTTTGTTTCTGCTTCTTAATTCCTCAAAAAACTCACATTTATGTTAACTGCTCCCATGTTTGAACACCGTATTTGGGGCAGCAAAGATTAATTGAAGCCAAAATGCTGATTTAGAACTTTGGACCAGACCATCAGCTGCTCTAAACCAACCAGCAGAGCTGAAATGGGTTTGGGTTACAGCTGCTGAAGATCTGGTTTATTGGATCCAGAAATAGAAGGGAAAAAAGAAATGGCTGAAGAAAAACATTTTTCTTTACCTACTGCTCATCAGATTTTGGCATAAGTAGCACCATTGGGATGTGGTGAGTTTCACGGGGAATCTCTTTAAACAACTGTTCGTCCTATAAGGACGAAGGGTCCTATAGGAACCCAAGTACTGGGCAACTGATACTGCATAGGGATTTACTTCAACTGTACCTGGCTATCTAAAACTTGGACATCCAGAGGGGGACTGTTGACCAGACAAAAGCATACGGCGTTATCATAGGTGCCTGTGGCATCCTGCCTTGCAGCAGCCACCCCAGAAGTGTGCTCTGTGATGTGGGTAGAATGTCCCGGGTAGCTCTGATACTCAAGGAATTCTTACTACCATCATGGTGCAGCCATGGCACCGGAATCCCACTCCAGGCTGAACTGGTTGTCCAAGACTAACCATGGCCAGTGGACAGAGAGAGACAAGCATATCCAGGAGGACAGGTGGATCAAGTCATCTCCTGCATAGAAGGAGCATGGATGATCTGCTTAGCAATGCTTCACTTTTAGACAGCTCAAGTTAGGTGACATAAAATGTGTGCTGTATGTAAGATGGGCCCAAGTCCATCAAGACATTTGCTACCAGTTCTCGGTCATGAAGTCATAGAGGTCTGATATTATTCTTACTGGTTATTTGTGAGACTCCGTGGGAAATGAATCAAGTCTGGTACATGTTGCAGGAAGTATTTAGGACTTTGTTACATCAGGCTCAAATAGATATAGATTTGTTTTATATTAAACCCAAATTCTTGAAGTGGGGAAGGACCAGTAAAGAAGGTTGTTTAATTAAGATCTATGGATCCAAACTCACCATAGGGTGTGTTTGTAAACCCACTCAAGAGAAAGAGCTTGGCCATGCTTGGACTTTATCGTGGGTTCAGCTTACATCAGGCTACAGCCGGCAAGGTGATTCATGGGCATCTGCATATTTCTTCTGCATCTCATGCCTCCTCTCTGTCTAGTTGTGTGGTTGTGTGTGAAGCAGCTTGGATGCAACAGTGCAGGTTACTGTGTTTGGTACCAAAGGTGTAGCTTCTTTTGTATACAATCTTTCTTCGTCATAGGTGCTTCTAACAAATGTAAATTAAAAAGCCTGCCTCTTCAAGCAGAATGTGCTGTGCATAAAATGCATTTGCCAAATACTTTCAGCACTGCAATAATCCATTTCATGATTTAAAAGCCTTGTAAACATGTCAAAATGGTTGGTTGGTTCTACCATCTTTGTGCCATCTATTGCACTGAATAAATAAAGGGAAATGCAATTTATTCAGTGCTTTGGAAGCTCAACGTTTCTCTCACTGATGTGTGACAACTATTATCATATTTATTGTCAGCATTACACTCCTAAGCATGCAGGTGATGCATTGTGAGTATTTCATACTGATAAAGCCATCAATAACTTCCGACTGGACCTTATTTGCTCAGGTGAATCTGCGCAGCTGGCTGGGATATCGGGAGATAACTGATGAGACATTCAAACAAAACAAAATAAAGACAAACCAGGAAATGCCATGTTGCCTGCTAGAATCTTAAGTGAAAAACAAACAAATAAAAAGTTTGCTGGGACTTCTGAGGGGCGAGCCGAAGCCAAAGTTTGCAAGTCCTCCATCTTCTCTGCTGCACGGGAATTCAGCAGCCTCCAGAAAGATGACAAGATCAGGCCACAGACAGCACCGTGTGATTCCAAATAGGCTGCAAAAATATCTTGCAGCAGCTCGTATAAACCATTTAGCACCTAATCATTCTGACATATTTATATTTTCAAAGGCACCACTGAAATGAAAATGAAATTTAAAAAGGCCTCTCTTACAGGTTACAGTCTAGTGGAGGAAGCAGCTCTGCAAAGTCCCAGAGGCTTACTAAGTCACTGTTCTCTGAGACACTGAGGAAGAAGCTCTGCTTTTGCAGCCTGTCAGCTTTATGTTGAATGTTTGTACAGGATCTTTGATCTCTTATTTATACATATTTCTCCAGGACAGGGAAGCAAGCAGAAAGAGAAATTCTATTTATATAAATCTTTCTATATCCCAGAGGTCAAGAACAACAGCATTTCAAACAAAGTGGGGGAATTTATCTTTGCCTCTTAGTTTGCAGGAGAGATGCATATTTTAGATCATGCCTCCAGATGAGGCTCAGATATACCAATATATGACTGAATGTGTTTTGTAGGTGACACTGCCATAATTTCTCTGGGTTGGCTCATGTACATGTGACACTGGGACATATTTTGGGTTGTCTTCAGAGTACCTCCTGGTTGCCCCAGTTGCCTTCAAGCAGGTTCTACCCATTTTCTGACCTATCAAGGAGATGAGCTAATGAACCATATGTAGCGTGTTTAAAACTAGAGCTTAAATAGTCAGTTTAGCTTCATCATTCCTGTAGTCACTGTAGCCAATTTGCAACTGGGTTTAAGATCAACTGAAGCAAAGGTTCAAAAATTCATCAGAAATTTCATTGTTCTCTGAAAATAATTTCATTACACTGTGAGGACGAAGTAGCCAAGTTGCAAAAACCCCAAATTCTCTGTTTCCTACATGAGCCCAGTCTGAAGTGTGCTTCTGACATGTCTTGCAAGTTGTCTGACTTTTCTAATTTTAACCAGTGAGGGATATACTGTCCTGAAGGGTTATCTTATATAAAAAACATAGCAAGCAGCCACTAGTTCCTGTGGAAAACAACAATCCATAAGATTGTTCCTCTTTTCAAACATTACCTGAAAATCTAAAGGAGGCTTCTGGAGCACTTTTAATATAGGTAAATATAAAAATATGCTCTGTTTTATTTTTAAGATACTTGTAGATCTTAGAGAAGTTCTTGGGAAGTATTGTTTGGGTTTTTTTACTTGATATCGGAAATGTCTATATTGGTGTGCATTAACTTTTTTTTTTCCTAGTAGTATCGTATTTTCCCCCAAATTTTGACTAGAAACATTCCTTTATTAAAAAGTTAACAGATGCTGATCTAGTTTTTCTTACAAAGGCTTTTCATGTTTTCTTGCAAACTGGATGTTTTAGTAAGGTAATTTATTTAATAAAATTAAAGATATATTTCTTATTTGAAAAATCTTTTTAATAAAAAAAAAAATGTTTGGATGCAATTTTTTTAAGGCTGCCTAGCTTGTAGTGGAAATAGCTCATGGAGATGAGACAATATTCAATCCAAACAGTTATGATCACATGATGATAACCAAAGTGTCATGGATACAAATATATAATAATTAGCAATTAATACAGTGAAAAATTGGCAATGAAAACAAAATGGACTAGCATTGCTGAAGACCATAAACAGACCTCATCACATGATGACATGGTGCCTTTGTTTTTAGACAATAAAATAAACCATGAAGAGCATATTTCTATCATTTATGTGAAATCAAGTAGGTTAATCATTTATGATTTTTATGCTTCAAAGCTTATGTGTGCTACATGCTGTAGAGAGATCTAAACCATTACTCTAAAGCCCAATGTACCATACATGCTCCCTGCTGCTGCAGTCAGCCTCATCAAATTGGGCTTTGTCTAAAAGATATTTTAAATATATTATGGGATGAAAGGTGCTGCTTGATTATGCAAAACCAGCATAAGAATGCTAGTTAGCAAAGGTACACAGCTCTTGGCATTTATTTCCTCTGAGAGCTCAGATAATCAAAACTGGGAATACATATACAGAGATGTGATGCAAACCATGTATTCCAGACGAGATGTCACCGAGGTTCTGGGAAGATGAAACATGAAGCTGCACTAAACATTTCCACTCAGATTGTTCATCTGAAGCAATCACTAGCTATTATATATACCCTTGTCTCTAGCTGGGTAGCAAGACCAGGAAAAATTTCACAAGGGTGGAGGAGGAGAACGTAAACTGTATTAATGCACCAAACATAAAAAAGCCAGGTGGAATAAGCAGAAATATTGGAAAAACATACAACACTCTCCTATATTTAGCTGGAGAATTTAGAAGAGTTTCCTCCACTGAACTGACAGTCAGGAATTGCCTGTAGGTGAGCACTGGTCCATGGCTCAGATCCAGCCAAACGATGTCCTTATGTTAAGTGGCTCATGTTCCACCAAGTGGGAACCTCTCCTCTCTCTGATCACATCTGTGTAAACAGGATCTAAATTATTCCTGACCAATGTCTGCCTAACATTTTATTGATCTTCCATGGTGGAAATTCTCTGGCATTTGGGAGTATTCCATGATCAGTCTTCCCCTCTGACAGGAAGTCTTCCCACTGACTTGACCAAGATTTGATCAAAACATTAGGTAGAGTTTAATCCTCCATCAGCTCCATGCTCATTGTAGCTACCAGCAAAAGGACTTTTACTTGGGTGGGGGAGCGGGAGGGAGAGAAGGAGGCTGGAATCAAGCATAAAACAATTGAAATGCTAAGTAAAACCAGGTAGCTACGGTTCTTTTCAGGGTTACCTTTGGAGCAACCTATACACAGAATGCAACTGCATACAGTGACACACACATGCCATAAATAATAATGGATCTTAAAAATGTAATATTCTATCAGGAGTTTGCATGCTTGCGAAAGCTCATAAATAACTGGTGTTTATTCTCCACACGGCATTTTTGCAGTAGCTGATAATAGCTGAGTAAATGGTGGATGGGATGAATTCCTCCACTGATTTCAAATAAACCTTATGAGTTGGAGCAATAAAGAATGTTAAACAGTGTGCACAAAATAACATGCTGTTAGATACCATATATGCTGCTTCAGTAAACACTAAAGCATTTTAATCTTGGTTCCAACATAGTAAACAGCAAGATAATAAGCTAAGGAAGAATATTATTCTTTAAAAGTCTTTCAAATACTTGTGCATACTGTTGCCCTCTGCTTGAGACTGCTGGCAGACGCTTCTGTCACTTTATTTCTGTGTCACTGCAATGAAATTGGCCTGAAGTTCAGATGAACATATTAATTTGTGCTGAAATGTATTAGTGTAACTTAAATCCTGGGTGGGTGAGTGCAGTTGCAATTGTAGCTCACAGCACTCTCAGGTCCTGTCAGGAACAAATGATAAAGCGGACCATATCAGCAGCTACTAGAAATTTTTGTTGTCTCAGTTATGCCAATTCTTTTAAAAAAAGCCCCCCCGCCACCCCATGTATGCTTGCAGAAACAGCCTATAGACAAAACCACTCCAAAGCAGCAACCAACCATAGCAATTAGCCTGAAAAAACAATGCCCACCTAAAATGCCCATCCCTGTTAATCAGCCCATGGAATAAT
Organism: Buteo buteo; assembly: GCF_964188355.1. NCBI lineage: Eukaryota > Metazoa > Chordata > Aves > Accipitriformes > Accipitridae > Buteo > Buteo buteo. The sequence goes on along the minus strand of NC_134176.1, from coordinate 11,187,496 downwards.
TAACTGAGAAATCATGCTGGTAGTTGAGGCAGGCCTAGGTTCACCCAGCTGTAGAGATTTCAGTGTTAACACAGCGGTGTGTGCCCTTGTTCCCGGTACATCCTTTTACAAAGACCACTGTCAGGAAAACTCAGGCCCTCATCTTCATTAGCAGCAAATTTCCATCACTTGAGTGAGGCCAGGCCAGGCGTTGGCTGTTGGGCTGACAGAGCATCATGCTGAAGAGAAAGAGCAGAAAAGGAGTTTCCTGGTTCCTTAGTTTATTCTGAGGTTTCTTCTTGCAGAAAGGGTCTCCTTGCAGATCTTTCCTACTCTGCCTCTACTGCACATGCTGGAGTCACACCTAAACCCTTGTGTTCCTCTTCTTTAACACCCACAACATGAGTGTGATGGGAGCAAGCCTCTCCCTCCTCTCGGATGAGGCTGAAGGCCTCTGGATATCATGCTGTTGCCTTGCTCTGTGGGTTAGATCTGTCTGTTTGGCACGTACCAGAAGGATGCAGGGAATAGGACCTTAGGTTATTCAGCCCTTAACTGATGAAGGCTGAGATCCAATCGAGCCAACAGCTTTGGCTCCAGCATAAGGACAGCAGGTAACATTGCCATGATGTAGGAACAGGTATTACGGGGCAGCCTGAAAGGGAGGGTGAGCTTTGTGGTTAGGAGACTGCTCTGGCAGGAAGAAGTCGGGGTCTTCTCTCTGTGATAAAATCCAGCATGGCAGCAAAGATCAGAACTTCCCACCTGTAACCCCAAAATTACAGCCCAGGGCCCTCTTGCTTGTGCTCTTCTAGCCTAGGAATCCTACACTGTGCCTGATGGCCTGACTGCAACAGGAATATTTTTCTACAGCCTGTGGTCAAGTGTGGTCTTCTGAGGAATCTGAATATTTGGTGTCCTAGTTCCCAGGTAAGTGCCCTAATCCCATGGACGGGGATACCGATGGTCCTGAAAACCAGCAGGAGTTCAGATATGCTCTGTGTCCAGCATTTCCTATTGCCTAGCACCAGGCAGCTCCAGCTCAGCACCTCTCTCTCTTCCATGTCCTGATTTCCCCTGCGCACTGCGAATCACACTGAGGAGGCTTCCAGCTCTCCTCATTGGCTTTATGATAATCTTCATGTATTGATCTCTGCCCTCCTGAATCACCCTGTCGGGGTCAGGTGTCTCACTTTAGATGCTGTGCTGTGAGAGTTGAGGATGCTCAAGATACTGTTCTGTCTCTCTTCCAACTCCAGCCTATCTTTCTGAAACTCTGAAGAGCTGTAGGAAGGTGTAGGACCCAAAAAGCTGGACAGAAGTCCCTTGACCTGATAAGAAAGCAGCTGGAAATGCTGTGCAAGATGTTCCTCAGGTCCCTGTGTATCAACACATACTCAGCTCTCATGCCTGTGTACTGTAGAGGGCAGTGAGACAAAAGATGTTTTGCCCTCTGGGTTCCACTGGTAGCTCTGACTGAGAAAGAATATCTCCTGTATGTAGAAAGGTAAATGGAAACCATTTAGACCATTACATACAAGAACCATGGATGGTGTTTGCAGCTCAGAGAAAAGCTGCTGTGTACTATAGTGTTTAATGTAGGAAGAAAAGGGGGAGGGGAGGTGTTTAAGTCATTAAGTGCTACTAGCTCTAGAGGTTGTAATATTTAAAAATTTTAATGGAGTAGTGTCCTGGTTTCAGCTGGGATAGAGTTAACTGTCTTCCTAGTAGCTGGTGCAGTGCTATGTTTTGAGTTCAGTATGTGAAGAATGCTGATAACACTGATGTTTTCAGTTGTTGCTCAGTAGTGTTTAGACTATAGTCAAGGATTTTTCAGCTTCTCATGCCCAGCCAGGGCACCTGACCCAAACTGGCCAACGGTGTATTCCATACTATGTGACGTCCCATCTAGTTTAGGAACTGGGAAGGGGGGGGGCAGGGATTCGCCAGTCGGGGACTGGCTGGGTGTCGGTCGGCAGGTGGTGAGCAATTGCCCTGCGCATCATTTGTACATTTCAATCCTTTTATTACTACTGCTGTCATTTTATTAGTGTTATCATTATCATTATTAGTTTCTTCTTTTCTGTTCTATTAAACCGTTCTTATCTCAACCCAGGAGTTTTACTTCTTTTCCTGATTTTCTCCCCCATCCCACTGGGTGTGGGGGGAGTGAGTGAGCGGCTGCGTGGTGCTTAGTTGCTGGCTGGGGTTAAACCACGACAAGTAGTGACTCTATTAGCCTTGTAATATGATGTGAGTGAGGTTCAAAGAATTGAGAGTGTTTTCTGGGTCTTTGCCATTCTCATTAGCAGAAGTTCTCGAAGGTACTTGTGTTAATATAGTAGAAATAGTGGTAAATAAGGCTAATGACCATTGTCTATCCATTGAAGTGAATGAACCAAAACTCTTGTTGAGTTAAAAGTATGTAATAAATATGTTAATCTTCAAGCAAAGTGGAGTGCTTCAAAGTGTTAGTGTAACTTAAGGTTCAGTGTGAAAAGGCACCTTGAAAAGATGTGGAATGGGTCCTCCCTGACAAAAACTAGGAGATCTTGTACTTCACTGAGTTTATTGCAACTTCTCAACTCAGCTGGGCTTTACGGCAGCATGGTTTGGCTGTGGATTTAAAAATAACTTAAGAAGCAACTATGTGAGCTTTGTGCAGCACGCTATCAAGCAAATGCACTGACCTACTGTGCTGTGTTGAAATCTGTTCCCGTCTTTGATTTTGTTATGCTGCGGTGATGCAGCATGTTCCTGGGCCTGAACTGAGACATGTGATGGCCCCTCATTCACTGAAGTGGTGAAGGGTTGCCCCCTAAAGGGAAGGAAAAATATAATTCAGCCACCTTCTGTTTACATCAGGTTTCCTCTGCTGATGTCTGGGTGGAGCCTGGCAGGGGCTGAGCTTGGGAGTCCCTGAAGTAGCCTGTTGTAGGAGGATGACTCCTAGGATCTGCTAGGGAGGGAAAACAGGGGGAACAGCCAGGGAAAAATGATTTCAATGCCCTAGATTGTTTTTTTTATGGTCATCCATAATAAATAAGCAACTTTTTATTTATTTAAGGTGCACAATATATTCATAGATTGAAGATGTTTGCAAAAGCAGTATAGTATCTTCAGTCAGAATAGCATGACTTCACAAAAATCTGGACCTTGGATTTAAGTGTCAAGTATGATAGCAAAGATTAGGTTTCAATTTCTGCAGTGCTATATCCTACTTTAAAGGATGTTGTGTCAAAGGAATTGGTCTTTACAGTTCAACTATCCCTATTCCTTTTTGCATGATATTTGGCTAGAAAGGGTTTCAATGATCGCCTTTCATGATAGCTCTTTGCGCAAACCAGTCTGCGGGAGCAATGTCTTTTTAATCCCCAACAGTAAGATGACCCTAAGTGTTTTAACCACATTCATGTGTTGCCAGCAATTTTTATGCTATTGATACAGATGGTATGGATAAGACTCTCTTTATCCTTTCTTTAGAGCGAAAACCTGTGCTGGTATCCACAGTGTTTGAATAGTCTGGTTTTAATAGAAACATGAAAACACCATATGGAGCCAGACAACCATTTCCTTCCTTCAGTGTGTTTGGTGAGTTTGAGTTTACTTTAACATGACATCTTATAAATCATGTATCATGTAGTGACCATATAAGGTTACCTTTTATTGAAAGGATATTGGTGTTGAGAGCTTGCTATGCTTGGGTATTTATTAAGGAAATGAAAGATCTCTAGAACATATGATACACCTTGCGTTGCTAAACTTTATTAGTTTACCAACAGATAAGTGTTTCTTTCTCTCGCCCCTCTGAGCCTACAGGATAAAGTACTGAAATAAAATTTGCCCTTGGATTAAAGTCTGATACTGTGTACATCCTGTTGGAGTCACAGACTATTTGACAGTGTGTTTTGAAATCACTCCCAGGTTCATGTTTTATGCAGGAAGGAAACATACCTGTGGAGATAGCCTCAGGCAGTGGTAATTAAAATATGACCGTGTGCCACATGACCTTAAGGCATATTACTGCTTCAACCCTTCACCTTGCAGTTGTTAAAATGCTGGGCTTGGCTTATTAACAAAGCACCATCTCTATGTAAGAAATGTGCTGGGGGAAACAGGTCTATCGTCTTCCCCTTTGTAGGAAGGAAACAGTAAGCGATAGCTCGCTTAGTTCAGTGACAATGTAATATCTGTCCATTTTCTGCTGTAGCAGCTGCAGAATGCCTAAAGCAGGTGGTACAGCATAATGAATCCATCCGTTTTTCAGAGAAAGCACAAATATAAACGTAGTGGCAGAACAGAAACATCAAAGTATAGGTTCCCAAGCACCCAGTCTCCTAGTTCCCACAATTTTCTCTGAGCTTTCACAATAATCAACTCTGAAAAATGTGTTCCTGGCTTTTCCTATGTGTGATGGGCTGTTAAGTGGAGAGATCCACTAACTGCTTCAGGAAGAAAATCTTGATTATCTCCTGGGAGAACCTGCTGCCTTGCAGGGAGAGGGGCTACTTTCATGTGTGACCCTCTTACCACCCATGAAACCATTTAGATACAGATCTCTCAACATGTGTCTCATCAGGGTGTATAATGTAAAGTGACAGGTTTTTGTAAAGGTTTTTGCAACGTGTTGGGATTGACTGTACCATGACAGCAATACTTGATTTGCTTGAGCTGCTTTTTAAGAAAACAGGATTTCCGAGCACCTCTCACAGGCACTAAACTCAACACAAAAGGAGAAAAAAAAATTCTAACACAAATAAAAGAAGGCATTTCCTTTTGGTGTCACTTAGAAATGTTCTCTTCTAGGTCACTATTGTGTACGAGTGATTCTCGCAGTAGATCATAACGCTCAGGAGGTAATAAATTTAATCTCTTTTTATAAATGGGGAACTAAAGGCTAGGAGAACTCCCCAGGTACATATCCCAACCATATCAGAGCCACATCGCCAGACACTGAGCCCAGACTTTTCAAAAGACCCAAATACAGGACTTAAGGATTCACAGAACTTGGTAGCTCCCAGTGGGAGGGTTTTGGGCAGATCTTCTCAGGTTCCCCATGCGGCTCAATGGATGCTCCTGAGGAATGGTCTTGAGGAAAACCTGGGTGAAGCAGGAGTTGGTGATGAGCAGTAGCTGGGATTTGTCATTACTCGGTCTGCAGGGTTTGCACTGTGTGCCAGTGCTGGGGGTGGAGGTGCCTAGTGTGCGTTGCACATAGAGCACATTTGCTTATGAATGGACATGCTCTGGGACAGTCCTTGTTTGGTTCCACATACATACACACGCACTACATCACACTGTATCCATAAAGAGTGTAAATAGACTTGACACAGCAGAAGTGTAACCAGAGACAAAAGTGGCAGCAGAATAAATAAATCATCTACTACCACAGCCTCTCTGTAGACAAATCCTTAATGTTTGCAGACTCTGAGGCCAGCAAATAAAGGGCATTCAGAAGTACAAAGCATGGCTAATGACCATATTACAAATGCTGACTGTGCTTTCCTTACATTCCTGCTTGTTTGCTTTGTCTTCTTTGTTTTCTTGCTATTTCATGGAAGCTCATCCCATTTCATTTACATTTGATGTCCTATAAATAGCTGTGCTCTGTTTTATGTATTCATGTTTAAGATCATGTTTACTTCAAAGGCAGAGAGACTTCAGACGTTCTTAGTTTAATTCTGGCAGGGTACTTCAGACATCTGGTTTGGTCTCGTCCCAGGTACAGAGGAGCTAGGAGCTCGCAGGCATTAACTCAGGCCACTGAATGACCTGCTTGAAGCTCACACCTCTTTCTGAGATTGCTTTCCCCATCTATCCTCACCTCACTCTCTTTCCTGGTAGTGATCAGTCTTTCTTCACTTATGCTGCTCCTTACAAGGACTGCAGCCTGTGCAGCGGTTCTGTGGTTAGACACAGAGAAGCCAGAAGTTCAATCACTGCTTCTGTGACGTCCTCTGAACATCACTTCTCCACCTGTGATGATTAAAGGTTTACCTTATTCAAGCATGGATGGAGCGTGTGGTTCCTCTATGATTTCTGAGCTTCTAAAGTGTCCTAATTGAGGCAGCTTCAACGGACTGTGTAAACTTGCACAAGGAGTACCATCTTCTTAGCAGCTAATGAAATACCACACTTTTGCACCTGGGAAGTGATTTAAGTGCAGGGTTCAATTTAGCCTTGGTGAAGCTGTCTACTTTTCAGTTTAAAATCACTTTCAGAAGTGATTTTAGGCTTTATTTGGACTGAAAACAAATCAAGCCATTTCCTGCAGAACCTGAATTAAATGACATGGGGCTTCCTCAGTCAGCATCATTTTTAAACACACATTAGAACCAGTGACCATTGGAGAGCAATGGCCAGAGGTTATGGTCTAGAGCCATGATTAAGTCTTGCCTGACATACAGGTATGCAAACCATAACTCAGGATTTCACAGTTAAGTAGATGTACACAAGCTGAGGATCTAGCCCCCTTCTTTTATAACATTTACCATAATTGTCACAGCTGAAACATAGTAGATAACTCTAAGCAACTTTGGAGGGCAAAAATATCAATCAATGTGCCTGTGTGTGTCTGTCAGATTTACTAAATCTGTCATTCCAGCAGTATGATTCCCTCGTTTGCTCATGTGAGGTAGCAAGATCCCCATAGCCCTAGACAGAAGTCCAGGGGAAACAAAGTGTTAAATGTGCAAAAAATGTTTCCCTCTTACTCCTCATATTCTAGTAGAGCATAAGGGCAGTGAAGAGAAGACTGAAAAATAAGAGCCGATCCTTAAAACAGAGTTGTGATCGGTAGAGCATAAGCAGCGGTTCAGAGTAAATTTTACAGAATTACAGGCAAAAATTCCATTCAGATATGCATCACAGATTAAACAGAAAACAAAAAAGCACACAAAGAGCACAGAGTTATATTTTCCAAGGGAAAATATATTACCACAGCTTAAAATGACAAAATATCAGAAAGATTTCCACTTCATGGTATATTATTTTATATTAGAAAACTTTAGAAGTGCTTTGGGCTGAGTTCAGAAGGGAAATACTTGGATTCATTATTTGATACCACCTTATATCCTGTGGTAATAAAACAGGGCTTGCATTGTCCTCTTGGGACTGCTTTGAACAAATGTAGCTTGTGTGAACCCCATGAACTGCTGGGGGACAGGTTTTTACAAGGGTGGTTCATTCTGACCTTATTTTCTCTGAAGCTCAAACTCAGTGAGTGAATTCTTTAGTTTCACTGCAGACAGAAAGTGGTTGGTGACTTTTGTTTCCCTCCACCAGGTTTTGCTCATCAAAAAGAGTAAGAGGACTTAGTCCCCTACAGCACCATAGTGAAACCAAGTGAAAAAGAATAAAACCTAGGCATTTATATGAAAATGTATTATGGAATCTGCTTGGTGATGCAAAAAGAAAATCAAAACCCTGGTTGATAACTTGGATTGCTTTACTGGTATGACATTTTACAATAATAATTATTCTTTTCCTTGAAACCACACTTTCTTAGGAAATTTTAATTAGAAAGTTTCCCTTTCTTTCTGTTGTACTCATGGTATAGAAAGGAAACCCCTCAGGGTCCCTTCCATCAACTTATAGATAAAGTGCTTTCTGCTTTACATAAAATATGGATGTCTGACGCTGAAGAACAGCACAGTTTTGTGTTGTTTTCTGATTAGCTGATGAAGCCATACCGCATCTTGTCTGCGTAACCTTTGTCTTCATTCTGGTAGTAGGGTATTTGAATGTTATAGTGAGAAGCAGTGAGTATAGGAATAGGATTAAAATAATTCAAAGTGCCCTTCAATAATGGTCTGGAGCTGTGTTTTTGCTGTTCAAGACATGAGGTTTTAAAAAAAACCCCAACATTTTTGAGATGTATAGAGCTCTGAAGATTGACCTAACCTGTATTTGTGATGCAACCAATTTGTTTCTATAAACATAAACTACTTCTTCCAGAATATGAATCAAAGAACCTGCCAGTGTATTGGAGTTACTTAACTATTAGAGGAGGCTTCTGTTATGTTAGTCTTTGTGGCAATAAAATCTCCTTAGGGAATGAAAGCAAATTTATGGCCTATTACTACAACTTGTTTAGTGTTTTCAGACCTAGCTCTGGGTCTAGGGAATTATTTTTCTTCCTTACAGTTTAATTTATTAAACATAACTAGACTGTGGTATTCGTAGAATTCATGGGATTAGAGAAAAGTGGATTGGGAGGGAGTCTCTAGAGGTCATCTAGTCCATTCCCTACTCTAGGACAACTTCAAGTTGTACATGGATCTTCTCTCAGTGATGGAGACTCCACAGCATCCCTAAGGAGTCTATTCCATTGTTCAACTGTCTATAACACTGGCAATTTTTTCCTAATGCCTAATCTTAAACTCTCTTCCTAAATTATAAACCATTTGTTGCTTGTGCTGTTCACCATGGTCACAGAGAAGACTGACTGCTTTCCCTTTACAGCAATCACTTACAGATTCAAAGACCACTGCTGTGTTTTGCTTCAGTCTTTTTCTCTTTAGACTATGCAGGCCCAGCTCTTTCTCCTAGATGCCCAGATTTTTGGTCATTTCTGTTGCTCTCCTTTGGACCTCATTGGCCTACATGTTCCTTAAAGTTAGGTGGCCAAAACCTAGTCTGGATGCAATGCCTTGGGATGTTACACATGTTGAGTAAAGGAAAAAATTTTTTTATTCTTAAGTTTTTGTGTTCATCTTCTGACCAACTGTAACACACAGATCCTTACCTACAAAGCTGTAGTACCAAGTCAATTATTCTTAACTTTTAATTTATGTAGCAGATTAGTGCTGGGTCATTGTATAACAGTTACTTTGCTTGACTTGCATCTTATTTTTGCTCTTCTGGAACACTAGTCTCTTCCTGCAGCAGATGTGGAACCTGTCCCCATAACAGGCAATGTGCGATTTAATAGCACCACAATCTCTTCTATCATCCAGTTCATTAGCAATGAATAGTATCAGGCCAAGAAAGACCTCTGTGGAATCCACATGATACAGCCTTTGACAGTGAACCATTGATAATTATTCTTTCCAATATGGTTTTCTAACCAGTTTTGCACTCACTCTCTAGCAGGTTTCCCCTAGTCCACATTTTCTTCTCTTGTTTATCAGAATGTTATATGAGACAGTGTCAGAAAACTTACTAGGCTCAAGATATATGACATCTACTGCTTATTCCATGTCCGCAAGGTCTATTATCCTGTGGGGGAAGGAAATTACATTAGTGTGACACAATTTGTTCTTGACAAATCCACGCTGGCCGTAACTCATCTCCTCGTTATCTTCTAGAAGCTTACAAATAGTTTCTTTGATTGTTTGTTCCAGCATTTAAAGTAATACAATTAGAAGAGTTGTCAATTAAACCTCTTCTTTCTCTATCTTGTGGCACATTCGTTACCTGAAACTGCACTAAGATATGAATTTTGTCAATTTGCCCTTGTCCTATTAACGGTGGAAATAAAGCTGCAGATCTATTTGCTCCTTGCCTGGAAAGACTGTGCTCTGGGATGAAGTCCATGGTCTGATTCCAACCTCTTTTACTGGACACATTTCTCTTTTTCTTTCTCTTTTAATAGGGAAATTTAATCAGGGAAATTGAAACTCCACAGGCGTAATTTCTCTTTCAGGTCCAGCTGCAGCAGCCAGGTTTTTTGCCCTGTGGGGCAGAGTGTGCAATTCCCACTTCACCTGGCTGGTGGGACTGAGAGGACTTGCGCTGCTGTCCTCTCCTGGCAGAGGTGGCACCGCTGCACACTCCCACTGGGAAAGGGCTGATGCTCTGGGCTGGTGCTGATGCTCTCTGTGTGCTAACCAGCAGGAGAAAAAACAGTTGCTGCTGGGACCTGGCAGCGTGGTTCCAGGAACACGGCTACTGGGATTGCTGGAAGGGTCAGGAGGAAGGAGAAGGGGAGGGAAAAGTAGGGCGGATGAAGCCCTGAATCATTTCACTTTCTTTGCAGCACAGCTAGGAATAAAACATACGGGATTTTGTCTGGCAGAGTCATTCTTTCCTAACCCTGCTTTTCTTTAATCATCTAACAAGATACATACAAGCTGTAAGCCTTGTAAGAGCTCTCGGTTATTTATTTCTTTGCGTTCAATAATCATCTCCGGTTAATATTTATTGCATGATGTGGCAAGCAGAATAGAGTGACCTTCCCGTTCCCGGCTCTGCCCTCAGCCTCCCCTTGGAAGGAGGTAGGCGTGGTATGTCCCTTGACGAAGAAATTTCCTCCAGCCCCCAGCCAACTTCAAAAGCCACTTGCTGTGATCTAAGAGGTTAATACCAAAAACACAGCGCAACCCTTGCCAATAAATCTCCACTAACTGAACTTAATCAAGTACAGAAATGTTCTACCTTTTCTCTGCACAAAGGAAAAAAAAAAAATAGAGGCAACAGAGACATTGTATAATGTAAAACTTCATCGTTTTTCAGGGACTTTTATTGGGTGCTGCCCTATATACAAACTTCTAAATTGAATACACTGGTATGCCTCCCAGCACCAGTTTCAAGGAGATGAGTGTCAAGGCAATTACACATAATCCTTTTTGATAGGGCATATTAGGCTTTTTAAACACAAATACTCAGAGAAGTATAAACGTAAATAAAAAGATAATCCATGTGGTCTACTCCACAGCCAAGCAAACTAAATGAAGATTTCTCTTCAACGCCACTCCCTTACACTCCCCAAACCCTCCCTCCAGATTAGATTCTAGATTGTGCAAGATTTAAGATGTGCGCATAGACAAAGGGAGAGTAAGGAACATCCTGCACTGCAATGTGTCTGAAGCTTTCTATTATTTAGCAGAAATCATTAACCATTCCTTTGTTAGACCATGCTGCCTGTGAAAGCAAGTTCAAACAAATTATCTGCTGCATCCAGTGTGTTTTACACAAGGGAACTACAGCTGTTTGTGCAGATGCCATTGTGCAAGCACTGAATTGCTACTATTAAATCTTTAGCCAGCTGTAAAAATAAGAAGATGCTTCATCCAGTTTTTTTAAATTAATTTTTTAAAATTTGCCTATTTAACTGAAATAATTGCTGTGCTTTTTTTGCTACTCCTTATAAAATCTATCTTCCTATTCCTCCACTTCCCCTATTTTTTTCCTGCAAGGCTTTGCAGATGACATGAAGTAGAGCTACTTCCATGTTTAGATATCTGAGGTGTCCCATGAACAGACTGTGAGCAAACAAGAATCTTGGAGATGTATCAACTACCCTGCTGTTAGTTTTGCAGAACTTACCTTCCAGTAAAGGAAATCAAATATGTTTTCTTGAAGTTTATGTTGAGCTGCAGATTTGTATCTTCTAAAGGAAACTAATGAGCTTCCTGGTTTTCTTTGGAAAAATATGCCAGACAGTGTTTAGGACATAGATAGATTGTTATGAGAGTTTTGGATGAACATCAGAATAGAAAAGAATAAACAGGCCAATACAATAGATGGTTGATTTGACATGTTTGCTGTTGCATTCAGTTTCTCCATCCATGTTTAAGTGGGACACAGCAACACTTCTCTGACTCACATCTTGTTGGTATGTTGGGCATTTGAAGGAAAGGAGTGATGTCTGGATTGGTCTTTGATAAGCATTGGTTTCAGTAGCTTGCTGTTTGGAAAGGACTTTACAAATAGCCCCTTGCAGTTGGTAAGAGATTTTCCATGGCATAAGTGGGCTTTTTTGGCTTACAGCTTGGTGTAAGGAATCATTACCTGGAGAAAAATATTGCCTCTTACTTTGAAAGCAAGCGGCTATGAGCAGATCACTATTTGAAAGTATTTGCTGTGTCAAGTTTTAAATACTTGTGGCCTGCATATCACTTGTGAGGAAATAACGGGATCACTATCATCTAGGGTCCAGTTAAACAGGACCAACTTCACCTCACAGCTAAACTGGTATCTCTGCCCTGGAAAATTGTACTCGGGACTACAGGTGGGATTTACACCACTCTTTTTCCCTGTACTCTGCTGTATGAAATATGTTTGCATCTGGCCCAGATGCACTGGTACGCCGTAGCTCAAGAGCAAACAAAAAGGTGAGATAGATCCTTTTATGGGGTTCTCAGCATTACTGTGTCCAGGTGCCATCTGGACCTCTTCAGGGCGATGAAAACCTACTGACTTCTGAAGGCTGTGAGGATGCGGTAGGAAAAAACCGTCCTTAACTTGCCCAGTCTTTTATTTGCTTCCTTAGTCATTTGCCTCTCTGGCACAGGAGAGGAGCTCTCTCCTTGAATCCTCCTCTCACTCAGGGTAGTGTAGTTCTCACTGGAATATGAATCATGAAATATATGAGCTCACCCTTCCCTTCCTGCAAATATTTCTGTGAGCAATTCACGAGCTTGCCTGCATGCTTGCAGGAAGCCAGTGTTCCCTGGGCTAAAATGCAGGGCAAAATTAAATAATTTTAAAATTAGAGTTAATGTTAGTAGGAATTTTTTTTGCCGAGCTCATCATGTTCTGTTTCACATGCAAATCTCTCTCCTCAGTTCATGAAAAGCAGCTGTTTCTCTAACCTTCTTTTTAAGTAAGTATTTTCTCTCATTTCCTGTATATCTGCCATAGCTGACCACAGTTCCTTGTTATTACTAATGTAACACTCATAGTAATAACCATCTTCTTCATTTACACAGCACTATTAGCCAAGCCTCCCAACCAGTCAGGGAAGGAATTGGGTCTTTTCATTAGGAGGCTAACAAACTGGAGGCATGACAGGACACAGCGCAATGACTAGAACATCACCAGCCTGGGCAGTGAAGAGGGAGAGCTCATCAAGGGGGATCTTTCTGGAACTTCTCCCCAGGAAAAGAGATAGGCCATTGAGAAACATACTGTCTGACACAGAGCGGTGCATGCCTGTGTGTGTCTTCAAAGGGTAGCTAAATGACTAGCACTCCTGAATTTCAGTGAAAGTTAGATACCTAACTGCTCTTTGAACTGTTTTCAGGCAGCCTGCTACGGTGGATTGAGGGACACAGCCGCTGCTCTGGCAGGTAAGTTCAAGAGTTATAAACAGTTATATTTGTTTGGATTTTTATTAGTGCCCCAGGTAGATTCAATGTCCAGACATGACAGTGCAGAAGCTTGATTCAATGAATATGAATGTTTCTCTCTGCTTTCATTCCCTCCTCTGGTCAGGATGACCTCTTTCTTTGTTTCTGCATGACACGTTGTGTACTCTTTAGTTGTTCAGCGATTACATTACAGGCTTTATAGAGACAGCCAAGCCTTTGTTACCATCATTAGAAAAAAAATTCCCATGCTGTTTTCTGCAATGCTTTAAGGCTATTTGCAAATTAAAGTCAGTGGAGAATGCAACAGGCTGCTTGCTCAGCAGTGTTAGCGGCGGGGAGCGAAGCGGAGGCTTCCTCCGCACCGTCCGTGCCTGCTCTGTACAAAGACGTTTGCCCATGGAGTGCTAGCGGGAGCCAGTGCACGTCCAGATTTCCCCGGGGCCTGCGTCTCCTCCTTCTCTGCTTTGGCAGCTCTGGCGGTGCTGCTTTGTAACCTCTGGGTGCATGTAGCCATGGGACAGGGGCTATGAAGACAATTAAGAATGACACAGTAAAGGAATATTTGGAGGAGTCACATGAAGGTCAAAGCTCTGCAGAGGTCAGCTCTTTGCATGTTAGCAACTCCTTCCCGCAGTGCTGCAAAGATGACCGCTGAATCTTTTTTTCATGCTGCACCAAAAGTTGGGGACAGCTTCCTTCTGCTCTGCAAAAAGGATCTTTTCTACCGCCCAGAGAAATAATTGCAGCACTTTTGTCTTTCTTCCTCAAAGTCACCCCCTAGAGCTCCATTCTTCCCTTGCCTTCCTGCACCCAGCTCTTTTCTAGAATTGCTGGCTCCCAGTTTTGCTCCCTGTCAGCATACTGCCTGCCTGTGCATTTTGTCTGGCTAGGGCCAAACTTATTATTCAATCAAAACTCAGCAGGAGTTTTGCTGAATTATTGTAAACTCACTGGGGCAAAAGCTGTGCCTTCCTATTCAACACTGAGATACCATGCATATTGATTGTGGCTGAGAGAAAATAAAAATGAATACATTCATATTGATTACATGTGTTCTTACTCACTATTAGACTCACTGCATGGCCCCAGTAGATTTATCGTTTCCCTTTATGACTATTAGCAATAAATGCAGGGGTTTTTTTCTCCCCTTCTCTTCTTCTCCAAGTAATCTTGTGTTCTGCAGAATGTATTTGAATAAAGAGAGTGGATTGTAAAATAACTTGTGGGAAAGTTTGATGAGCTGCTTTTCATTTCCCACTCACTTTGAAAAATCCCTCCTTGACACATGTGTGAAACCCAAACATTCCTCACACATGCAGTTCAGATGCTCTGGGCCCACCAGACACAAGTTTTGTGCACCAGTGTACTTTTTCTAATGAGCATGCAATTTCTTCCCCAATGTAATTATGACAGGTATTACAACTGGGGACACGACATGCGGAGTGATGCTACTCTTCCAACCTGGGAAACCACAGATATTTGCATAATCCCAGGTACATGTTGGAAATTTCAGAATTTTAAGCAATATGGCCTTGCTTATTATTTTCTTTTCCAAGGCTCTGTTCCATATCACGTATTTGCTGCAGTGAACGGCATTGTGAAGCTTAGGCACACTGTGCAGAGTTAATTTCCAGGTCTTCGGAGACCAAGACTTTGGTTCATGAGCAGGAATTGAACAATCTGAGTGCATTTTGCCTGTATTGCAATATTAAATTGATGGCATAGAGCTCTGAGCCCTAAGCAAGGCTGAGATTTCTGTCTGTCAGCCACACACAGCAGATTTGAACTGAATTGGCAAACTGGAGGGAGGCAGAAAAGGGTGAAAAGGCTGCCTTCCTAAAGCAGAAAGGAGGTGGATGGAGTGACACCAAAGAGAGAATGAGAGCGCTACGGTTTATGGGACTGACCAATGGCTCTGGAGAAGGAAACAGAAATACTAAAGGGTGTGAATATTGATGGAGGAACGCTTAAGTAAAAAAGAACATAATGAAGAAAAATGGACGAGGCGAAGAGAAAGTTCATGCCCGGTATCATGCAAAAGATATCCTGCTGTTGACATCTGCTAGGCTCAGGAGGAGTCTCCCTCAGAAAGATGGTGAAATCCCCTCACTCAACACATTTAAAAATAGACTAAACAAACCCCAGTGATCCAGACTCTCATCCCCTTCCTCACATGGGCCATAACTCACTCCAGCAGTTGTCCTTCTGAAGCCTGGGAACACTTGCAGAACGGGAAGGTCTGAGCTGAATGCAAGGCAGAAACCTGGTCCCGGGTACTGCAAACAGCGATCCTGCGTCGTAGCAGGCACGGATTAGATGAATTCTCAGCTCTTTTCATGACGAGAGCACTGCCTGGGCACATCGCTGTGGTCTGTGCCTTCCTGCATAGGCATGATCTCTAGGGAAAGAGTTAAAGCAAAGCATCTCTGGAAGGGCTTTGCAGGGTCAGGGCCTGGAGGGCTGCGTACAGCCAAGCACGCGAGCACGCAGTCTCACTTCCATTCAACCTCAGCAGAGCTCCGATAAATGTATAAACCAACTTTCCTCCTTCTTACACAGTTCTGAGTGATGACAGTATCTTTACGATCTTCAAGAGGAAGTAACCATTTGCTGATAAACATCTCCTCTCCAAATGTACTTAGTAAAAAGACACATTCTTTTGTATACATTTAATTACAGGAGAACAGATTTTTGTCCAAATAATTAGGTAATTTAAACCGTGCAGTCTTTCCCAAAGAACTATATTTAACCTTCATTTGAATTTAATTTACACATCACAGTGCCCCTTAAGCAGTTCTGTAAGCCAAAACACTGATCAAATATTTTTTAAATGTCAAATGTTGCTTAATTGTGGATAGCACAGAATTTGTTTTTAGAGATAACTGCTTTTGATCTGCTGCTATTTTTCGTCTTTCCCATTGTCATATTCCTCTTCCTCAGAGGTTTCCTTCAACTGTTTAATCCATACACCACCAGAGTTTCTAGACAACTGAAGAATTCAAAGAAGATAGATATGTGGGGGAACCCTTCAAAAGTTTCACAGAGTATTAAACAGAGTACAGATTAGTGTCTTGCCACTACAGACCCCAGCAGTTGGAAGGAAAAAAAAAAAAAGCATTTTTAAATTCAAGTATTATTAAAGGATTATAAAATTTTTGCATGAATTAAGAGGAGTGCTGTAAAGGATAATCTTACAGCACTAATATAAATCTGCATAGCCTTATTGGCTTTAGTGCACCATCCACCTATTCTGATTCACACAACTCAGGATCTGGCTCTGTATATCTAAAGGTATCTTACACTGCAGGGACATAGATCATTTTTCTCCTGACTTGCTTTTTCCTATTGTTTTGGACCTGTAAATTATATATATCAGGTTCACAAGCCGTGCAGTAAAAGTAAACAGCAAGAGATGGAGTCTCACAGTTTGAATGAATTATAACACAAACTACAGTAGGTCTGACCTACATTAAACTAGTTCAGTAGAACAAGCTTTGCATGAGGTAGCTTATATTTCAAGGTTGTCGCTAAGGTTGATTCTTAGTTTAAAAAAAAAAAAAAAGGAATGATTCCAAATGATAACCAGAGTGTTACTGGTCTCTTTGGAACAAACAAAAGCTAAAGTATGCTCCACAGCTCAGCCATAAAAACAATAGGGCAGGAAGACTTTCCTGTAGCAGCATCTCCCACTGGGTGATAGCAGTTGAAAGTACTTACGATGATTATGATTAATTTCATTAGTGCTCGATTCACTTTAATACTTTTCTCCCTCTATCTCTGAATGCAGATAATTTTTCCCTGCAAGTAAATCCAGGGTGACAGTTTAATAGGCTCAGACATGCTTAGATCCAAAATGAGACTGTAATATTAATATACTATTGACCAGTTATGGATTAAGCAAACTGAGGGCACACTTAAGTAAATGACTTCAGAGGGACAAGTTAATGTGCTAAGTGGTTCACAGGCAATGATTAAAAATATTTTTCATTTACTTGGAAATTAATAGGTTTCTTTAATTAATCTAATAAAGTCAGCCTATAGTATGTTACAGATTTGCTGCATGCTTTAAAGGAAGATGCTGAGTTGCTGAATCTGGAAATTCCTGAGTTGCTTATCAAAGAAAGGCAACAGTCGTATATAAAGCCAGCCTTGCAGATGGCCAAAGTTTCCAACAGGCCATCTTCTTTTCCACATGTATGGTTACATTTATGCATTGCATGAAGGCCATTATGAATCCAGAAGTTAAAAAAATCAACAGCATCAACAATCCTATATATGAATTTAGGATTCATCCAAGTATCTTTGGGGATTATTAGTATACTTCACAACTGTATCTAGTCAAATGAGCAGTTTTTTCCTCCATCAGCCTTGCATCTTTCAAATCAGATTGAACAACCAATTAAAAAAAATTAACTGCAACAAAATTTTTGCAACAACAGCAGCCTATATGCCAAGAAGTGTTAAAGCCTTGCAAAAGGAGAAGAGGCAGCAGGATGGTGAAATCAGCTAAAAACTTTGCATGTGTTTGATTTACCCAGAAGATGCTCTGATAATATGGTTATCTGAAATATATTAATAGCCTACCACTGCCAATTTTATGCTGGAGAGATTAATTTAGAAGATAGTGCCTCATTAATAGCCTTATGGTGGTTTGTATTGCAAAGGCACCAAGAGACTCCATTGGTTGAATATTGTGTCAGAAAGGGATCATCCTGGCCCCCAGAGCTGTATAAACTCAGAAAATGGCTCTGTATGTGCTCATACCTGGATGGTTGTCAGGTAGTCGTACAGAATTCACTAAATGCTCAGAGATGGTCTGAATTTGCAGTAGATGATGGAGTGGCCATGGTCTTTCCCTCTTCATGGCATGTTCACCTCACCCAGCCCAACTGCAGTTCCTCTGGTGTAAAGTTGCAGTATTTCCAGAGTAAAGGTAGATCTATCCAACCTGACTTCATCAGGTCCCACTCTGGTGATTACCTTTTCTTTAGCAAATTAAAACAGAAGCCTCTGTTATCTTTTGACCCCTTTTCCCAGCACCCTATCATGTGATCGTTCCCTCTTTAATGATGTTGTCTGACCTGAGAGGGCTGCCATTGTACAAGTCTGAAAATCAGAAGCTCTTTGATTTAACCACTTCAAGGCCCAAAGAAACAGGAACCAAAAGGTTCCACCTTCTCCATCTCCCCCTTTTTTTCCCCTTGCCCTAATTACTGCAAGATAGGATCCTTTCTTTCTGGTTTTCCCAGCAGTTTTCAGATGCACACAGCCAAGCAAGAGATGCTTCTCTGGCGTGTCTTACCTGTTCCTCAGCGAACCACATAAATTAGGAAAAAAAGGCTATCTTCCCCTGACTCGCTGGGGGAAAGTCATTATCAAAGGTGTCAGACCAGCACACTTCTACTTCCCTGGCAGAAGCTGCCACGTACTCAGTGACCTGGCAGCTGTGAGGAGTGTTTGACAGAGCAATGCACAAGCGTGTACAGTACACATTAGCTGTAGGAGGGAAAGAAGAGGAGGAGGAACAGACGTTTGACTTGGGACTCCATGTTAAAAGTTCTTGCAGAACCCAGCTCTAGCTATTGTTTACATCGAACCCTCTTGCCCCAGGAACATTTGCATTGGAAAGCTTTCAAAGTTTTCCTTCCAAGTTAGCTTGGGAAAAAAAAAAAGCTACCAGAGTTGAGAAAAACTTTTTGGACTCATTCCAGTTACCATGTATGTGGATGCGTGTGTGTCTGTTTGCGTGGCAGGCGGGGAAAGAGGAGAGGGAAATACTTTCAACTTGCAGACAGATTCTCCAGTGGGTGGAAAAGGCGTTTGAAATCCATGGAGCCAGGTTGGGTTACAACTGCCGAGGATCTGGCCCAGGCAGCTGTAATGTTGTGCAGAGCTGTGGTTTGGAGAAACCTGAAGATAGCTGTACAGAAGGAAAAGCTGAAAGAGATGTTTGGTAGCTGGACCTGTTTCTTTCATGTGTGAAGGACAGCTGTGCAGCTGCAAGGAGCGATGCCTGCAAACTCATCGGATATGTGCATTTTCTCTCTCTTTTGTGGGTCGGATCACAACAATTAACTTCTGTGAATGTTTGTGGTGAGTTTAATCTGAGGCGTGTCTACTCCTTTGCATTTGCAGCTGAGGGTGGCAAATAACGTGGCTAAGTATTGCTGTAGGCAATTTTGTCACCAAGCCTGGAATGAGGCAGCCTGCGAGAGGCCTTGAAAAGCCACTCTTCTGAAGTAGACCACAGGTAGACAGGGCTTGCTGCGGGCAGGTTTGCAAATGTGCCTTCCCTTTTGGAAAAAGAAAAAGGAAAAAGAGAGAATCACAGTATCTTGTTTCCTTCGTGTCTGAAATAAGCTGAAACAGGGCAGCTTTGCATTCCTGTGTTTACAAACATGGCTACGGTGAAAAGAGATTATCATTAGAGTTAACTTCATGGTAGTGATTCTGCAAGTCCTTTACTTCAAACGATTGCCTCCTGGATGCATTAGGGTTGCAAGGCATTACTTGATTGCAGGAGGCATGTAAGTCCATAAATCAATGGCATGCAAAGGACACATGAAGGGGAGGCAACTCTTATTCCAAGTTTTCTGGAATGGAGAAAATTCTGGATTAGAGTCCTAACGACAGCTGTGGGCCTTTAGGGGACCAGCAGAAAAATGTTAATGTGAAAACTGTGTTAAATACCATCTCTCATTCCTTGTCATCTCATTCGCCTCTCCGGAAAGCCATGGTGGCATAACGAAGAGGGAGAAAAGGTGAGACTTCAGGTTTTGTTCATAGCTCTGCTGCTAACTTACACATGGACTTCATCAAATCTCTTTGCCTAAAAGCATCTTTCCACAGAATAGGCATCTCTGTAAGACATAGCTCTCCCTTTTTAGTATGATATTTATCTAGCATAACTTCTATATAATTATTCTTAGATAGATCATATTTCTTGGAATAAGTATTCTTAATTAAAGATATCACAGTGGTTGTTATTGTCTTATAAATAAAGTATGCAGACAATGAAAGCTGCAAATTCAGTGTAATTTACTTCAGGTGATGATTTGGCCTTAGCCATAAACCCCATACCCTTTTTTCTAATTTGGTCAAAAAAGAAAAGACATTGCTTGTCCAGCACCATCTGACATGGGAAGTGACTCAGTTCCTCATCAGCTCAGGAATCCAGGCTTTAGTAATGCCTGGGATTTGATTATGCTCACATGGCTAGTTTCTGAGAGGAGCTGGTAAACTTCGTTTTGCTTCAGTTATTAGTTTTTAAGGCTATGAAAGGTCAGGATAAACCATCCATAAATGCAGCAGCGATTAAAACCTCACTTAGCTTATTGCACAGTATGTAATTGTTCATCCTATGTCACATAATAAAACCTGATGGAGATAACTGCCTGGTGTTTCCTTTCATTTAAAGGAACAGGCATGCACTACACATATTGTTCCCTACATGCACATCAATGCTGTTTCTGTTTAGGTATAGCTTTATATTAAAATAGGGGATATTCAAATCTGAATGCTGTAGTGGTCTGTCACTCTGCTGTTGCTAACTTTGCCTCATAGTTCTCATGAGGATTAAATAGAAGAGCAAATGTAATAATAGTCTGTCTGATGGTGATATCCTTAAAAGATGGCTGATGGCATTGCCTTTGTGGCTTACAGGTTCTCCTATTTGTAAGGAAAGTTGAGAAATGTCATCCAAGCATTTAGAGCTCCCATTTTCCTAAGAGCTCAGCTTTCAATTACTGCCAAAAAGTAGGAGCCAATTTTCCAAAGAGCTCCATATACTGAGTGCTTCTGACATAACGTTGGCTTGAAAATGTGGCTATGATAATTGTGTTAGGAGCTATGCTGAATGGGTTTAGAAAAGCTGGGTGTGCCCAGAGCACCCAGAGCTGTTAAAAGTCCACCACTGTGATACTCCTGTGCCGTCCCCTCCAAAGTACATGTCACTGCAGTACGATTCATTGCCTCTCTACGCCCTGTGTGCTTCCATTAAAAACTGGCACTATGTTTGCTATCCAAACGCCCTTTGGTATTGCCCGCCCTCTCCCAGGTGAACTGGAACCTGGCTTCCCTGAGACTCGCATTGCCATGTAGACTATCACAGCCATAATCTCTCTCTTCTCTTTGTGTCTTTAGCAAGACAGTCTGCAAATGCAGAATCTAAACACTGCAGAAAGAAATCTGCCTCTTTTGTTCCCTGGACTCCTGACTTAGTCTGCCATTCTGCCAAAGCTAGTTACCAGCGTGGCAGCTGATAAATAAAGAACAGGCTGCTGTTCTCCCTGCACGGTCAGTACCTTGTACCTGTTAATCTACCCCTTGCTACTGAGGCCCCTTTCTTTTAATAAGTTCTCTGAAATAGTCAGCTGCTAATAGGGCTGCTACCAAGTGCCCGCCTTTTAAAAGTTCATTCTCACTGCTTGCTTTGAACTCGCCACTTCTGCTGCCAAAAATCACAGGGCAGGGTACGCCAGGGAAAGGAAGTCAAAAGGGAAGGCACCAGCATTTCCAAAGGGGCTCTCAGCCAGCAGACAAACTGCTCTCCTTGCTGGGGGTTGGAGCAGAAAAGCGTATGTCAAACTCTTATGATGTTAGTAAGTGGCTGGTGACTTGCAGGGCAGGGGAGTTTTGTCAATAATGTCTAGTCTGGTTTGCTTTAAGCAGTATCCTCCTCACAGTGTGCCACCTTTTATTCAGTCTTCCCACGGAGATGTCTGCTTAGAGCCCCCTTCCTCCCTCCTCACAAGTAAGTACATGTCTGATGTTTGATGTAGTCTGGAAGCAGACCTTTTCTAGATCCTCACTCAAATGCAGTGACCCAGCAGATCTCTACCTAAGCAGCTTAGAACCTGAGATACCCTAAAAGACTGTAAGTGTTCTTGCAGTCTTTTAATAAGTTAGTTCTGCTATACTCCAGAATAGGAGTACTGTCATCTTGGCCAAGAGGAGGGCGTCTACCTCCTACCTATGCTTGGTTGGATTTACAAAAATACAGGTTTCTCAGTTCCAAAATCTCCTGCCCTGCAGGCCTTAGTTCAACTAAACAGGCTCAAAACACACC
Source organism: Buteo buteo (assembly GCF_964188355.1). Taxonomy (NCBI): domain Eukaryota; kingdom Metazoa; phylum Chordata; class Aves; order Accipitriformes; family Accipitridae; genus Buteo; species Buteo buteo. The sequence goes on along the minus strand of NC_134176.1, from coordinate 11,165,416 downwards.
TACCACTCTGCTACAGAGAGCTGACAATTCAAAACGACCTTTTGCATAATATGCTGATGCTAGGAAACTTTGCAGCCAGCTAGGAAACAGTTACGGGGCTACCTGAAGAGCAAGCAAAAGAGAGTGCAACTCTGGGCAAGTGAGTAAGGCTGTCATACGGGAGAGGAAGGACTTCTGCCTTGGCCCTAGTCTCTAGAAAATTTAGAGAGCAGGAGCTGGAAAGTCAGGTCCCCTGCTCCTAACTGGGTGCCCTAGCCTTAGGCTTGGGTTTCCTCTGGCTTGTCCTCCTGTGCCATGGCTTAACCATGAGGCAGGCAATAGCATCAAATACCCGTGCTGCTTTCTGTGCCCCTAAATGCATAACTTGGGTGTGTAAACAGGAAGAGGATTTAAGGATTTAAGGCACAGAGACATCCAAACCTCAGCTCTGAGCTAGGTCCTTCTGCCTGGGAGAAATGCAATGCCTTACACACCCCTCAGCTGGGCTTGCTAATGTTTTCCTATGAATCCCATTTCCCGGTGCATAACGTGTAACACAGTGTAGGGATGTAAATTAGATTTTTCTGTTCCATTCCTGAACCAGATACCTGAATTCTGCATTGTATCGTAAACCCCAAGTTCCTGCCTTAGGTTTAACCCAGAGTTACTGTTTCGTACTCACTCTTTGCCATCAATACCTCCTGATGAGTGCCAAGGTGAACAGCAGCCGTTCACAGAGGACTGGGGCAGCAGCTACAACAACTGTTATAAAAAGGTAGTTCAGCTGAGTGGCTGATGGCAAAGAACGGTAAAGCATCTTTGAACTACATCTGGAGCCTGAAAGACAGACAGACCTGGAGTGGAAACAAAACCTGCAGCGGTGAAAGCACCACAGAAACAGAACCTGCAAGATCTAATTAAGGCTTAGGGGCCACAGAGAGATTTGGAGGGACAATGGGCATCTGGGGACAGGGCGTGTCAAAAAAAGGAGATCAAGAAAATCATCGATTATCAGGAAGGAGCCTTGCCAGGTTAGATCAGTTGCAACTATAGGATTTAATTCCCCCCATCACAAAAGCAATGAGGAAAACAGATGAGAGAGCCTAATATTTTGGCAGCACCTGCTGTCTTCTGAAGAGGCAGATGCTGCCAAAATGTCAGCCTCTTACTTATCCTCTTTCCTCTTTCCTTTTGTTTTTCTGATGGATTGAATGAAATTTGGGGTTTAACACAGGGTACCTGTGCCAGGGCTCTCTGTTGACCATTTCATGCAGCTTGGGTTTGCAATCGCATTTTTTACCAAACTCCCTATTGCATAACCTGGCAAATGTCTTTTTATTCTACAATTGAGCTAAAGGACACATATGAACAGCATTTCTGAAGTGCAAACAGAGTTGAAAGACATGAGAAAGAGAGACGGGCAGAATGTACGTGGCGATAAACAATGTTTTTTACTGCAAACCCTCCCTGACACAGTGTGGTGGTGGGGCCAGGATCTGCGATCAGTGGGAGCGTGTGTGAGCTGCTTCATTTGTGGATGTGGCCTTATATGACTCCCCTGGGGCCACACAAGGATCCTGGTCAGGGCTGATGTTGGACAGAAGTTCCCCAGACTCCCTGAGCTGAGCTCATTCTTCTGTGCTTGCTTCCCAGGCTTGAAATGGATGCTGAAAACATAAGGGCTACTTTTTCAAACTAATGTCATTGCTGAAAGCTTCAGTTAGAAATGTCTCAAATTCATGTCTATAAACATTTCATGTCATATTGCATTTATATGATGTACAGCAGCAGAAATCCTTCTTGTTTCTCCTGTGAATGGGGAGTACCCAGCTGGAGTGGGTGAACAGGCTATAGTGCAATACTTATTATCCTAACATATTCCTTTCTGTTGAGCTGGGCTAAGCCCTCAGAATGACCTTTTATGCAATTCACAAATTTCCTGAAGTTTGGATTTGCCTTGAAAAAACCAGGGTGGGGGGAAGCACATCACTGTGATTTTTTTTTTTTTTAAATAAATAATTATTTTCTGTTGTTCTGCAAAGAATAAGAAATTCCTTGTCCTTTTTAGGTACAAAAGAAATCCCAGACTTAATCTGAGGCACTGCGGTATCATTTGAAACAGTGGACTCTGGAGCAGACGTAATATTTGCACTAAGCTGTGAAATAAATAGGCATTTGAAACTGTGTTGGGATGTGAATTTCCATAGTGCCTTGAGGGACGTAATTTTTGCATTATGTGAACAGTTTGGATGAGAAGACCACGCAGTGAAGCTGAACAGCTGTATCCTGCCCACACATTGTGAAGCGAGGGAGAGGCTGGGAGCCCGAGGGAATCCTTATAAGACACCATGTCCCTGAAGTTTTTCAACAAAGAAGTTGTGCAAAGATGTGCTGTCTAGAAATGGAGCTGGTGGGACTATCCCCCCCCACACCGTGCGATGTGGCATAAACATCAACTTCTGTCTACATGCATTTGTTTATTTAATTTGACATAAAATACCGCCTGTTGCTTTGAAGTGCTGGGAGTGATGGGTTTCGTGCCTATTTTATATCCAGCTTGTGTTTTATTGCTAGGGGTGTAACGCCAGGCCAGGAGGCACTAACAGGTTGATGAAGCTGCGTGGTGGCACCGGCTCCCTCCCATCCCTCCTTCGGTGAGCTGCGAGGCTGGTGGGGAGCAGCGTCCCTGAGCCCCACTCCATCACACCGACTTCTACAGACTTTTCCACTTGGTGGAGCGTGTAGGAAATCTCACGAAAAGGGAAGCAAGGTGTCCTGGCACCTTTTAGGGCTTGGGATAGATTTGTCAGCGTGCATCTGGCAGCTGATTTGGGTTTAAGACTCTGAGCGGAGCACAGTGCACTCCCTGGGAGTTTAACTGTTTAATTGGAGGATCATTTTTAAACTAGGTGATAGATAAGCTTCCTGCCATTCACAAGGGCTACTTCTCTGCAAAAGAAACCACTGCAACAGCAACAACAACAACAAAAGACAAGATTCTCTGAATTATTTAGAGTTGCCAAAGGTGTTGAGATAGGAGCTAATTAAAAAAAGCTATCTGCAATGCAATGCTATAAAAGAATAATAAAATTCAAATCTCATTTGTTCCACTTCACGTTCCTCGTATGCATAAACCTCTATAAAAGGCAGCATCTGTGTTCACATTGTATGCTGAAAAGATATCACACACCCACTAATTCAATTGACATTTTTAACTGTTCATTGTACCATATATTTCCATTTACTAGATTTTTTTAAGTCCTTTTAAGTGCATCATGTATAGAGCAGGATAAAATAAGATAGAGCCGTTTACTTCCATAATGAGATTGGCAGTGGGAACTGACAGAGCATTGAGCTGTCAATTTGAGCACAAGCCATACTTGCAGGATTTAAAATAGTATTTGAAGCTTTTATACCAGCCAGTGATTGTATTTATACTGTGCTAGTTATGTGGATTTGTGTTGCAAAGGAAAGCATGATGGAGTATTATCTCATTTGAACCAACAATTTAGAGATCACTCATCTGTTATGATTTGAAATGAGATATATTATAACATCAACAATGCCCACAACCAATTGTTAAATAATAACATTTTTCAGCTTTGGTCAGAAAACTGACACTTTCCTTTAATTTTCAGTGGGAGGTGCTCAGGGGTGATTTTAACATGCCAAGTTGCTTATCTAATGCAAAGGAGAGTTCTGGGCTCCTTTTTTACTGTTGTTTCTTTGTGGGGGGGTTCGGTTCTGGTTTTTTCTGCTTATAGCTACAAGGCAACCTTTTCTTCTGACTGTTGTTCCACATGGCAAATTCACAATGAAATCAATAGGAATGATTGGTTTTTAGATCCATGGCAGGACTGGCTCCAAGCATACAAATGAAGCTGGAGAACAAAGTCACCTGAGCGCTCTTCCAGGGGTAAGACACAAACACATAAGGCTCAGAAGTGGCCTCACTGTCTCCTTTGCTCTTTCTGTGTTGCCCCAAGGTGAAAGGAGGGAAAGCATCACGGAGACCGGCAGTACCTACAGCTCGGGGCCAGGCCCAGGTTTTGCAGCCCAGGGTGCCAGCACCGAAGAAAAGCTTTTCAAAGAAACCCTTTGTCACTCTTGGGAAAAGAAGAGCCTTTATAGTAAATGTAGTGATTTTGATGGGGGAAAAAAAAATGGTGAAACATCTTTTGTGGTGAAAATAAAAGTGATTCTTTTTGTTTGTATATTTACTTTTTTTTCCACTTATAAACCAGGGCAAATTTCCCAGCCGCTGCTTTTTTAAAAGCCTCTTTCTTTTCCTCCAAAACAGGGGCAGGTTTAGAAAACAAACAACCAACCCCAAAAGTAAATTTGAAAGATGTTCACGCTCCCCTGTTTAAGCCTGAGGTGAACAGCCCAAGTTTGGTGTGGAAATAAAAATACCCGGGTCTGCAGTCCCAGGGGAGGTGCCGGAGCCCAGGGGAGGGAAGAGCTCGCGTCCTATCTGCCCATCTCTGCAGCGGGTAGCGTCTGAGGCAGCTTCCTACACAACCGCCTTTTGAAGCACTTCGCTGGCTCCGTGCTCCTTGCGAGGAGCCGCAGGTTGCAGGCAGACCACCCACCAGCGCTATCGCGCTTGGTTATCACGCGGCTGCTTGAAAGAGCTGTGAGAAGAGCCAGCCCAGCTGCTCTCCGGTCCCCCGCAGCCGGCCTGTTGGAGAGGTCAACGGGGAGAAGAAAACACGTGGTCCTGCACGGGACAATTATAGCCGCTGGCCCAGGGCAGCAGCAGGCTCTGCTCGGCAGTAACTTGTCCAAAAACCAGCCGGGAGCTGGGTGGGAGAGAGAAGAGGAGACTCCCGCGTGCTTGCAAGACTGGAGCTGAGATTTGACGAGGTGCTGGGCGTCCGCAGCAAAGCCCCCTGTTGGGTGCGAGGGAAGGTGACCCCTCTGGTCCTCACCACGCCGGGGTCGGGACAGTCCTGCAGAGCGGACCTCACTGCTTCAGGAAAGCTGTTGGACCCCGTTGTAAACCAACATGATATCTCCAGACAAACACTGCTCGCTCCTGTTGGAGAACTGGTTGGCAGATCTGTGTCTGGCTCTCTCCCCTTTCTCTGAAGGACTTTGGGAATGACCTTACTCTTTGCTGTCTGCCTGGCAGAACAGGTCCCTGCATCTATTACTGAACCTGAATTATATTAAACCCAATCTAGGTGATCTTAATAGCCTTTTCTAGCCCTAGAACCTATGAAATGTATTAACCTCTGCTAGATGAAATAATACTTTCTGGACTAATATCATAATGATTGTTTCTTTAAATATTTTAATACCTAAACCTGGCAGCCTCTGACAGTTTTATTCCATTTTATCTTTCCCAGAATAAAAGATTATATATTCAATCTACACAGAAAACCACCTTTAGGAATTTTTCTCTCTCCCCCTTTCTCCTCCACCCTCCTGGGAGTCACCAGCTCAGCTGGCCATGATTTTTGATAGCTGTTTGATTCTATTAGCTAGCACTGCAGGCCTTCAAATCTTTGTGTGCATAAACTAGCCTCTCAGCCAGTTACTTAGCTTCTCATGGTTATTTTTGGGAGAAGGTGAATTGCTTCTTTCCAAAGCTGCAGCTGCTGGCCAAAGCATATTGCATTAAATTTACTTAGCACAAAGCCATTACTACTGTCCTTGGCAAGGCTCTTTCCTTCTAAATCAATTGTATTTGTCTTGTACAGTGAAACCATGAGGAATGAGCAAGCACATTTGAATTCCCACCACCAGTGAAACCACCACAAGGTAAACACGCACAAGCGTACACAAACACACACATACACACCCCACTTCTTGCCAAAACAAAGGAAGCTGCTCCTGAGTTGAATATAAAATCAGACTCAAAACAGTTTTAGCTTCATTAATTCTGTCCCCTTGCTTATTGGGATTTGCTTGTCTCTGGCAGACCCGGACATAGATGATCTGAAGCCACAGGAAAGGCTGAGCTCGTGTTTTTACAGTCCAGCAAGAAGCTGGAAAAAAGGACAATCTTGTCTGAAAACCTGGGTTTGTTCTGCTTCCAGCTTAGTTTTAGCAACCTTTAGAGAGGTGAATGACAGCCCTGGAATAAATAGTCCACGTTTTGGGGTGCTTTTTTGATCTTCCCACTGTTTTAAGTGATGCACTTTGGCATTCCAGCTCAAGCTGAGCAGAGGACAACCAGCAATTCTTGAGGTTTAGAAACCTGTTTTCTTTCCACATTAGAGCAAAGAAAAAGAAAGTAGAAGTGAGTTGGAGGAGGGCTGTGAATATGTCTGAATGACCCGAAGGGATCAGGTGAAGGAAGGGAAAGCGGGTGGGAGGGAAGAGCACCTGGAGTCCAGGTCCATGTCCTGCCAAGAGGAGACCAACATTTGGTCCTGGAAGAGAAACCCTCACCCTGGGCATGTTGGTATCTGGCCTGCTGACAAGCAGTCAGTCCCCTCTGGACTTGACCATTTACTGAGGGATGCTTTGGTGATAACGTTTCACCAAACGTAGTTACAGTTCCTGTAGTGTGTGTGATGGATGCCACTATAAAACTTTGATAGCTTGCTACTTTTTGGGGGGCTTTCCACCCTTCTGCAGTCCTGAGTGATACGCTGTCATGCAGAGCTCATGGTGATTTTTTCGGAAGCCGTTACAGTGACACACTACTCACCAGAGGATGACAAGCACTTTCATCTCACTCTTGTTCTTGGAAACATGGTGCTTTTTTTTTTTCCCCCTTCAGTCACTCATAACACTCCATGGCGTTGTGTTCACTGAAGCGGGGTGTCAGATCTTCTCATCCTTGATGCTGTCTCTAAAAGCTAACACACACAGTTACACATTGTTTACATACGTAATGAATGTTTTTATGTTCCATGAAAAGTCAAATTGCTTCAGTAGGGGTGACAAAAAAATGCTCTTCCTCCCTTCTTCAAATTCCCGTCACCCTGGTGGCCCACCTGTAACTGGATGCCACAGGTTCTGATACCCTCAGACAGGAGAGAGCTTTGAACTCATCTCCTCTATCTCATGTTTTAGCTGGGGTTTTAGCCTGTGAGTTGGAGAGAAAGAGGAGGATGGGACTTCTCAACCAAGAGAAAGACCTGGTCATGTTTGGGAAGAGAGGGACCTTCCTGCAGGGGGAGTCGAGGCCGAGTGCTGTGCACGGGTGCAAGCCTTCCTTCCAGACCCAAGCAAAGATCCCTCCAAAGGGTCTTTCCTTTCCATTCCTGCCCCAAACATTTCTTTCTGGTCCGCACAGATGAATCCCTTCCACACCCTGCAGCATACTGCCTTTTGTGGTCCTCTTCTTTGGTGTCCATTTTGTGAGGAGGTCTAGATGATGGACATGAAGTGGGTAGGTGACTAAATGCTTAAACTGCGCCTTGTTTGCCCCTGCATTTTGTCCAGTTCCTCATCCATAGCACACCAGACTGGGCTGAGGGGGGAGAGGGAGGGGGTCTCTCTGTCTGGGACAGCTGCACTTACCCTTTTTGATAAATGAAGCCAAGCAAAATAAGACCGAGGGGGTCTCATTGGCATGTACCTAATTGCTGTGCAAGCGCAGCAGTGGGGTTGACTGATCTCAAATTGTTTAGAGTACAGCTATGTTTCCCCAGCAATCTAGAAGACTGAAGAAAATATCATTAGTTACAACCAGATACAGCAGCGAGCAGATTATCTTTTGACGAATAATGATTTCATGCTTTGTTGAAGCAAAAGAGAAAAAAAAAAAGCAGCGAAAGCAGGAGGGAGAAGAATGAAAATGCTGAGTTAATACTGAGGAAATGCTGTAAATTAACAAAATATTGATCCAAAGTATTAGTTACTGGCAGACTTGAGGAAGCCAGTAGTACTTACAGGCTAGAAAACTGGTTTAGGGAGCTGCATGACAGCTAAGCTTTTCCAGATGTCAGGGAGTTCCCATGCCTGGTGTGTACCGAAGGCAGGCTCGGCCCAAGGTGAGGCATTCGCAGAGGCAAATGCAGAACCACAGGGGTTAGCCTGGGTTTTTTTGGCTCTCATCACCTGTTGGTGGCAGATAGACCAGTGATGGTTTTACTGGAGCTGCCCCATGAGCTGGTGTGGTGCGAGCCTCACATCCCAGGAGGGAAAAGCCCCCAGCACCGGGCTGGTGGTGTCCTGTTGCCAGGAGCAAACCAAGCCAAGGCAACGTCAGACTTTGCACAAACAACTGCCCTTTTCTGCCATACATTGGCCTTAGGCTCCGGGGAGTTTGGGTCTGGCAGCTTCCCGAGAGGGAGCGGGTTGGCTGTTTGCTGAGAAAAACTTTTGAAAGCTGGAAGTCAAAACCTGACAGCAAAACTCCTGTTATTCTTGCCTGACTTGTGGTTTGTGAGTGACTCAATGTCCCATCAATCCCCTTTCAGTCCAGCTCAAAATAGCACAGGCAAGTCGGCTAATAGTTTTGATAACAGCAATTTTCAAAGCCTCAGCCACAATACAATCTGAGGACCTGATCCAGAGATAATTGAAGTGTTTCCCTGTATTGAATCCGAGCCTAAAATGGCAGAGCCAGAAAGGGAAAAATAAACTCCACAGAAGTGAATAAAAACATACTCGAATTCTGGAGGCAGCTCAGCCCGGCTGCTTTCGTGCAACCAGTGGCTTTTCGATCCTGTTGACAATGCGGCTGCAGGCGCCAAGCACGCCAAGGCTGAGCATTATTATGGGAAGAGAGGCTTTCTCAAAGCTGCATCGTTTTCTTGTCAGAGGTGAGCATCATCAGTGACTTTGTGCTCCAGGCGCATTCATGCTGCCCTGTTACAGTGACAGGTTTGAGTGAGATGGAGCCTGTGCTCTGAGAGCAGAAATCTATTTTGCACCCCTTGTAAAATTGCTGCCCCCTTTGCCTGTCTACTTGCTTAATGGGTTTTCTCTCCTACCATCAGGAGCAGGTACAGCAGAGAGCAAACTTTGGGATTGCTGTATAATGCACATAGATTACCTGTTTGCTTTTCCCACCAGGCTCAGAAAGTTGATTAATTTTAGATGGACTAAGGCTGATTCAAAGCCTGCTGCAATCTGTAATAAATCACTAAAATGAAAAAATAATTCCACTTACAACAGTGGCAAAATGCCCTTTGACATCTGTAGGTGGGCCAAAATTCCACTTCAAGTACCTGGATGCTGAACCACAGTTAATGAGGAAACAAATTCATTAGCAGTTAAAAAATACATCAACAAGGGTGAAAAGAGATTTTGTAAAAATATAAAGCAGATGTCATTTGTTCTTGTATTTTATTTCTACTTTTTACACAGGGTATTTTCTTGCTTACTTGGCACAAGAAGGAATCCCAGTGCATTTTACGACCTGGAGAGTTAAGTTTGCATATCATCAGCCTGGAAGCACCCAATTTTAGCATGCCATAGAAAACATTCAATGCAGCTGTTACATTTCTGCCACTGTAACGTGAGACCTCTAAATGTTCTTTGCTCCCAACATGAAATGAGTTTGCGATGTTGAAGATGCACAGTTTGTGAGCAGCCTGGGGTGTGTGTGCATGTGTGTGGGGGGACACCTTTCTCCCATTTGCACTTTCATTTATGCAGCAGATGATGAGTCATATTATATAATTACATAGATAGAAAGTTACTTGATGTTTAATTTTGCCTAGACAAATGTTAGTTGCTTCCTAAGCAGTATTTTCTCCCTATCAGTATCTTCTTAATAGCTGTGGATTTTTAATTACTGATAATTAGTATTTACATAGAGCCTTTAGCAAACAATTCCTGAAGTACTTGTAGTAATTACATATGTAAATTGTTATGAAAGAAAAATGGTTGCAGCTTAATGAAAGCAAAGCTGGGGAAGTAGGCAGTAAGCAGAGGTCAAGTATTAATGTTCAAAAATGAGGCAGAGGTAGGACAGTTTCTTACACTGTCAGATGAAACAGAACCGAACAATCAGGAATTTCTGTGTAATATTTTTTCAATATGGACAGAAGTGAGGACAAGTTCTGCTGATTCTGATTTATTGATGCTGACAGAAACAGTTGAAAAATATTTATGTGATGCCTTTTCTTGCATGGACTTAGCGGTCATATAGAAGGGTTGAAGGAAATGTCTTGCTGAGACATTGGTCTCTGCGTGATACTGTCAGAGCACAGATGGATTTATAAAACAAGACACAGATGAACCAGAACTGAAGAATTTCTGCAAATCTCTTGGTTAAGAGTTCCTGTACAATGCTGAGCTCCCAAAGTCCTTTCTCAGATTTGGGGCAGGGCTGAACATCAGAAATATCCATCACAAACACAGTTCAGATGAATAAACGGAGATAACAGACTACAGCACATGTGTGGAAAGAGATATAACCCTTTTTCTGGACAGACTGCATAATTCCTGCCTATCACATCTAGCTCTTGCTTCAGCCACATCTCTAAGACTCAGACCCACAACAGTGTCTGTGACCCCTAAATCTCTGCACGACTCTTGGAGCTGAGATTGTTGCTGTTACTGAGCTCCTCTGTGCTCACACAAGAAGGCTATTTTTTTTAAATTTTATTTTAAATGTTAGAAAAGGAAATTAGGATTCATTACTTATTACAGAGATAAAAGCTTAAGTTTTTTCTCCTTGTGCATGTTTTAGGAACCTGCTGAGCTGATCAGCTCTGCCATCTGACGAGCGCTCTGCAGCGACATGAGGAGTAGATGAATTAAAGGCTTTGTCTGCTGCTTGTTCTTTCTCTTTTTAACATCCCACAAGTCCACCAGGGACAAGCAAATAAGAGTCCAGCCCAGGTCTCCCCAGCCACATTTGCCTTGTCAACAACTGCCCAGGAGCAACCCATGTGACCCTCCCTAGATCATATATTCCATTAGTATAAATTATTAAAATGAAATATTTTACAAGTGGCTACAGACCTATTCTAAATTAATCCTTTTATTCCATTATGAGGCAATAAACCTTTACATTTCTGAGAGCTCTTGTCAGACATGCTGCTTCACTCGGGAATAAATATATTCAAAGGTTGGGAGGCTCTTCCTCTATCCCACTACATTCATATTAATCAGGCTCGCCAGCATGTGACTCTGCAGATAGCAATCATCAGATGTGTCTTCCTGGAGAAATTCGGTTTACAACCCCGCAGGCAGCACAGGTCACGTTAGGCTCAGGCCCTGGTCTTCTCTGGGGCGGTCTAAGTGCTCTGGTAGCACAGGCTGGACCTGCAGCTGAACTGCGGCGTAACTTTACAGAAAATAATTTGCTGTTGCCTGCTTGGTGCCTGTTACATCTGTAGCGGGAGCTGGTTAATCCAAAAGGCATGCCAAGCTTTCCAAAGCTGCAATCAGAGGCAGGCTAATCTCTCGCTGGCAAAAGCACGGCAGATAGAGACCGAGGACTGAGCTAACTCTGTGCCTCTGGCTTCCCGATGGCAGAGGATTACTTTCTTCCTCCATTCTAATACTCCGATGGCCAATATTGCTTGCTGCTGTAAAGAACCAGGAAAGCAATGAACCAGCTCTATTTCATTTTATACCTGCAGGTGAAACGTTTTTCAAACGTTTCATGTAAGTATTCTTATTTGCTTTGGGTACATAGCATAGTGGCATTTACACAAGCAGGATCTTAGAGTTGAAAACAGAAAGATACGGATTTTTAAAAAAAAATCCAAGTGAGGGAGTTCTAGATTGGGGCTTTCAAAATACAAGTTTTCTGTGAAGTCTCATGCTGTAAGCGTGTGTGTGCATGTATGTGTGCATGTGTGTGTGCATGCTTGCTCAGAACGGACGCCGGTGGTGGGGGTCAGATTCATCAGGGATAAAGGGGCTCCCTCTCAAGCCTCCAAAGCAGTTTTTAAGCACCCTGTCCCGACCGAACAGTAACCATTTGTTTCTGGAGGAGGGAGGAACACAAGATGCTTCTGTCATCTCCCCAAATCCCCTCGCCTGTTTCTGTCACCCTGTCGCGACAGTGCACCTACCAACGGAGGAGAGAAGGAGCTTGGCTGAGGTGGACTTCTCACTTCTACCCATGGCTTGGCCTCACACCTGGACAGGGCACCTGGACCTGTCCGTCCCGCTTTAGGAAAAGCAGCACTTTCCTCCTAGCAGTTCATTAGGTCCCAAAATGCAAATATGAGCAGCCTGTGCTGGAGGCAAAGGCTCAAACCCCACTGACAGCACGTGACAGGAAATGAATAAAGGAACCATAGGAACCATCACAGAAATCAAACAAAAATGTCCATTTTAAAAGAACAGTTTTAAAGTTGTAAAATCAAAAGCTTTCAAATTTGAGTGAAGACATATTATCCAGTTGTCCACACAGCTTTAATCTCATGCTCATTTTTAGATTATATACACTTTCAACAGGACTTTTTTATTCAGAAGGAAAAATTGTGTGTGAGCAGAAATCTGACATTTCTTAATGTTTGAGTGCCATCTAAATTAGTTTTCTTTAGCACAGTTCTGGGTATATGCCACTGTACATAGTTATTCCAACTTTTTTAAGCAATGGGAGACTATCACTGGTAACAATGTGAATATAGTGATCTAGTGAAGTTGGATGAAATATGAGCTGAATAAGTCTCTTTTTCTCTGTCAGGTATAAAGGAAGCACAGGAATACTGGACCATCAGTCTCCCCTTTTTCCTGGACTTTGGCTCCTGTCGCCTCAGGGCTGTGGTGAGACATCTTTATAGTTCTGTTACTATGCACACCTAGATGTACTACAGCTTGGATGAGATGAAAATTTGGGTACCTGCCTCCTACTCAATGGACTGTTAGATGATACAATCTGATTATTGCAGGGTCACTAGTTGCCATGAGGCTGCAACCGAAGCCATAACCAAGCTGTATCATGTCACCTGGTAGGGTTTTGCTGATGAGAGCATGGTTGTGAATTGACTGCACTTGCTGCTGGAGTACATCTACCTGCTTAACCATCTGTCTGCAGGTGTGCTGCTCATTTACCTCCCTCCTGCCCACCTTGTGAGCTGTGTGTACTGGGTGGGGAGCAGCGGGAAGACACCTGGAAGTCTTATTTGCAGACTTGAGATAATAAAGAGAATACAAAATTTTCCATTTCTTTCCTCTGTTTTGTTCTTAGCCCACAAAAGGCTGGCAGTGAGATCTCACACCCCTCAGGATGTGGATCAGTGGAGAGCCTTGGGTCAAGATTTCCAAAGCTAACTAATGATAATGAGTGTCTTAATTTGGGGTTTAAAAGTGTGGAGAAACCATAAAGAGGAACTTGCCTCAGAAAATGCTGAGTAGAAGAAGCAAGGAGCACCATGAGTACCTCATCAATGTGCATCATGTCATTTCTGATGTATAAGAAATGATTTGATTGATTTAAACAGAATGGCTCTATTGGTCATTTTCACTCTTGTCCCAGCAGTTATTTACTGCAGTTTGTCAGCTGCTAGCAAAATAAAAGCATATGTAAACATGTAATGCTCAGTGGCTTCTTGTCAGCCTGTCATCCTAGAATGGCTGTTCATCTTACTGCACTTTACCTTTCTGCAGCAAAAGGAAAACATTCCTCGACCTGACACCTTAAACAAACCATACATGCAAGAATGAAGAACAAGTTCTCCATTCCTACAAAGCGTGCCTTGGACTCTTACTGACCTAATTTTTAGAGACTAGGATACGTTTTTAATGTAGCACCTGATGTCAAAAGAGAGTATATAAAAAGTTTCTTCATTAACAAACACTTAATTCTCTTCCCTTTCAGCAGGTCCCTGCTCTTGGGGCTCTCTTCATCATAAATTTTCTCCATCCAGCCTACTCGGCTTCCAAGCAGCGACAGTATTTCTTTTTCTTCAATTGAAGTATTGATAATCAAATCAGCATTTAGATAATAAAGCCCTTAATGTTCTGAGCAATTTTAGATAGCTGAGGCAAATTGTGCCATCATGAGCTATGATTCCTTTCTGTAACAAACAATACATCTGGGTTTGAATTAAAATGGGGCCTATCTTTGGTGTGGGGTGGGAATGTAGGCAGCCAGCTAATTGAAATCTCTTCCCATGGAAGGGATGCAAGGTATTTTTTCCCCAAGAGAATTTTGTTTAAAAAAAAAAAGCCAGGAGGGAAGAACTCTGTATGAGAGAGTGTTGGTGGTACATTCAGTCATTTTCCATGAGTAGTTAGTCTTTTGTCATATTTACAGACAAGTGAAACTCAAATGCATGTCAGCTATTGAACAGTAATCAACTGAGTAGTGCACCTCCTTTATACTGAGGCTTATAAATCTTACTCTATGCCATTATTGGTGTAAATGGAACAGAAGTATTGATTATTTGCACCTTTGTTCCGACTGGGATATTTACTGCAGTCAGCTAGCTGCTAGAAAAAAATGTATGTGATAAATTAAGATTATGGTACCAGTCTATCTAGCAAGTGATTGCCTCTGTAGGAAACAGAAATAAGCATCATAGCTATAAACAGATTATTACGGATGAGTCAAAATTACATTTAACTCATTTTTACTAGCCTGACAATAAAAAACTTCTTGGAGAAGAATTATTCCACAACAGGACTATTTTATTGCTGATGAGACAGGCGTTGCCAATTAGTGTTTACTAGGATATTTTTCCTCCTTATAGAACAACCAAAAAAAAGTTCTGAAATGTTTGAAACAGAGTTAGGATATGGGGCTGAGGAGAGCCTTAAAGTGTATTAAAGTAAATTTACAGCAATCCATTTTACTAGCGGAAATACCACATATCTATATATATCTGTGTGTGTGTGTGTGTGTGTAATTATGCATGAAAAATGAATTTTATATTTCTTTACCCATATGTATATGCATATCAATTATCAGGATGCTCCTTACTTGATAAACTGCATTTTTATGATAAATTGGAAGCAGAATGACTGCATAGCTGAAGGCTTCCCAACAGCATATGAAAAATTGAATTTGTAACTTTAGGTTGAAGCAGAGGCTCTTGCCTCTTCTGCCAAGGGAGAAATTGGGAAGATAAAGAGGCGAAGCAGTGATGGAGGGCTATGGAGAACCTCTAATGATATTTATCTAAGGGTATTGCTGCTTTCGTGTGTGTTGAGAGAGTGAGGAGAGGAGCTGGTGACTATTGCTTGTTGGCTCTTGGACCAGTGGCTGCCTCACACTTAGGGGTAGCCTGGCCCCACGGCTGCTTTGCCACCCCAGCACTGAGATAGCCCCAGCTCACCTGGCCTCTTCCTACAACTAGTCCAGGTGCAGGAAACCTGTCGGTCTTTCATCTGCAGCAAATGCTTCTGGCATTTCTAACTGCTTACACAATTTCATACAGACTGAACATTTAAAACAAATCTACCGTTGTATACGTTCTGCTTTTCGCAAGTCTCAGTCCTGAATTTAACTGAAATATCCTGAGTGATACCATCAGAGCTCACAGGATCAGAAATGAGACTGTAGGCAGAGGAGGTTCCTGTTAGCGAAACATAAACTGCTTGTACTGCTGGCCTTGGGAGGATGCATGCATAAGGTGGTCATGGTTGGAGCAGCTAGTGTTGTGTACAAAGAAAGTCTGGCTGTACAGCAAAAAAGTAGAAATAAGTAAACCTCACCAAGATAAAAAAAAACAAAATCAAAATTGCATTTCTCTAGGAAGCCATACACTTGCCAAAGGCTGATACTTGGGAAGGGAGAGGCAGAGTGGACAGACATTCTCCATCCCACCCCAGTGAAGTGGAATTGCTCACATTTTGCATTCCTGTCTGGGTGGCAGTAACCCAAACAAACCTGGCAGATGCAGGATCACACCAGGTGACCACCAGCAGCACCTGTAGTGCTGATATTGGGAAAGAAAGAATGGAAAATGACCTGGGTTAATCAAATCTGGATACCGGGTCATAATGTTGAAACAGATTTTGAAAGAATCTAACAGTAAGATGTTAAAGAAAAATGGGATTACAATGTACCTTGATTTTATCAAAAAGTAGCTCATAACAGACTAGCCAATGGCTTTCGTTGGTAAAATGATATAATAGATCTTGTCTATCTGGAATCAGGGAAGGTATCGGTTGCACCATCATGTGGGAACTATGAATAAATGGACATGATGGGGATTCACAGAAAAAAACTGGGGTAGGTAAGGACCTGGCTCCCAGGGAAATGGCAACAGAGAGTGTTAAAGGGGAAATATAAGGCTGCAGAGAGGTCATTAGTGGAGTTCCTCAACGAAAAGGTCTGGCACTGATTCTCTTCATTATTATCATTAATGAGCTTGGCAGAACTATTAGGAAATTAACTAATATCAAATGCAACTTACTGATGACAAGGTGCTGGGAGGCACCGTTAAAAGAGAGAAGGAGTGGACTGGCACACAGAAACTGGGCTGACCTGAGAATTACATTCAAGACCTTGAACTCAAGGTTGTGCATGAGGGAATAATAGTTCTATTACACATGAGGAGCTCATAATGTGGAAACGACTGTGAGGTTCAAAAAACAGACTGCAGAATATTACCATAATGCAGCAGTAGGGTGGTCAAACCCACTCTCAAGATACAAGGGCAGAAGTGTTTCTAGCAGTGAGAGGGAAGCACAAGCAGAGCTGTACAAAGCTCTTGTACCTCGCCTGAGTACCTTGTATGGTCACCATAAGGAGAGATGATTTCTGACTGGAATAGGCACAGACAAGGGCAAAAGGCAGGGCTGGGGAAAGCAGGACCCACTTTATGAGAGGAGACCAAAAAACTTGGATTGTTTAGCTTAGTGACACAAAGAATGGTGATGACTGCCACGTAGATGCATTTATGGGCTCAGCATAAGGAGGGAAAAATATCTTTTCAAGGTGAAGGACCTTCTTGGTATAGGCCATATGGGAATACACTTATTTTGGGATCAGAAGACAGCATCTGACCATCTCAGCAACCAGATTGTGAAACAAATCCCCGATTACAGACAGAGGAGAGAGAAAACCCAAGGTTGAGCTTGGTATGGTTTCAAAAGGGAGCATGTGATGTGGCATAGGTGGGGACTGGGTCCCTGAGGACCCTTTCAGTCTGGTGTGTCTGTCTTTCTGTGCTCTGCCAGGTCTCTGTATAAAAATAATGTATTGCTTTCCTGGAATCATCCTTCAGGAATATGATATTTAATGCCACAGATCAAGAAAATGCTTGCCTTCGAAATTATTTTAAGCAAAGAACTGGGTCTGCTTCCATGTTTTTCATCAGAAAAAGTGTCTTGAAAGACCAGTCTCATCAAAATATATCTTGGGCAGAGCAAGAGAAGAACACCTATGTCAGCTGTATGATGCCTCTTCTCCAAGCTCCTGCCGTCTTCAAGTTGCTAGAAGAAACAATGAACACAGGCTTCCTAAGCTAAATTAGTCCCTCTTCTCTGTTAAGACAGTACACCATAAGCTAAAGCAGCTTTGAAACTCTTCTAACTCCTCTGAAGACCAGGAAGCTGCCTTAAAATAGGGGAATTTTGTTGCAGCACTTAATCTTTCCCCATGGCTATTAAAATGGGGTCGATGGATTCCACGAGCAATTGAAGAGTTTGAAGATGTTTGTTTGCAGTTGCGTCCACGTCAGAAATCAAATAAAAGGGAGTCTTTCCCTGCCTCTGTAACTGTAAACTCTCTGAACACTAGCATCTACTTTGATTCTTTAGCAGTAACAGCTATGAATATCGCAAGTGTCTCTACTTAGACATACATTGATGGGTTAACTTGGCTCAGGAAAAGGTAAAGACCACATGCCAGAATATATTTCCTTGGTGTACTGTCCAGGAATAAAAACAGAAAAGTGCCAGACACGTAAAGAATGCCAGGATGCTGCTAATACCACTCGTCCAAAGCAAACCAACTGTTAAGAACTGAGATAAAACCAGGCAAAAGTAATAGAAATGTTATCTATTCCCTACCAGCCAGAAATCCCAATGTGCATGAGCTAACAATGTGAAAAATGTAAACCACATTATCAGTCACATTTAGAAATTATTATGATCCTCTTTCCGTCAACTGTGCAGACAGCCAAGTTCTGACAGCTCTGGCTAGTTAGCAGACTGAATCACTCATCATAATTATACATTACTTACTCAGTAAACAGAGAGATATGTTATAGGCGAGGCTGGTAGCACAGCCTATTAAGGTTGCCTGGCACTTCCTCTTGTTAGATCCTGTTTTCAGATACTCACAACTTTGCCAATGTTTAATCTTTCCTACTGAAATTTCCCAGGCCAGGAGTTTCACATGCGGACGGTGCGAAAAAAAAAAAGGAGTCTCTGGATGTGAATTTAGAGCAGCACTTACAAAGGTGCAGCTTCCCCCCTTATACTGGAGCCGGAGCTCTGCGGGACTGGTGAGGTTGCAGCAGCGTAGCAGAATGCAGCAGTGGCTTCGAGAGCGATGGGGAAGGACTGAAGCACGTCCCATAGCGTGCTGTGCTCCTATTGCTCCCCCTGTCCCCTTACCTTTGTGCTATGCAGAAAGACTGTCACTAGGATGAGTAGCTTAATGGTTAAAAATGGCTTTGAGATGCTAAGATGTGGGAGAATGCAGGGAAGGAGGGAATTACTGGGGTTAGAGGGGAAGGGGTGTCTAGCACTCATGATGGCCAGGAATGAGCCGTGGCAGAGGCACACGTAATACAGACATGGTGGGGAAGAGCTGGGCAGTTGTGCAGCCTCTCCTTTCCCATCAGCACCACGGACGAGCCCAGCCTGAACGTGATGATTGAAATTATCAGGAAAGAGATTGCTACCTTGATTCAGGAAGCTTTTCTGCTGGCTCGTGTTGAAAGTACTGCAGCCTTCCAGTTTGAACTCTAAGCAAAGCAAACGAGTGAAAACTCACTGAGAACTGAAGGTGGTTAAAAGTGTGCTCTGCATTTAATGCTGTTTCCTTTTTTTCTGGATCTCGAGCATTACTGCTCTATGATAATAAATGTTTGAATGACACTATAAATATTGATCTGGAAGGAAGCTGATAAAAATGAAGCATTGTTATGAGTGTGTCACAGGGGTTTCAGAGTGAATGTATTGACTGATGTGCTTCATAGATTCAAATTACTGATATTCACTGGTTAGTTTTCAGGGATTTGTAATCATATCTTTGAAGCACAACAAATCAATTTGATACATAAAACACTTCTAGGGGGAAAATCACAAGGATACATTGGAACAAAACATGTAAGCCCATGTAAAATTTTTCAGATTCAGTTACATTTAAGAGAGACAATAATACAACATGTCTGTTCTTGGGACTATTGTGTCTCTGTGATGAAAAACTAGCTGCATTTTAACTTTTTCTGCCCAAGTGCTCAATGAGATAGGCCCTGAAAAGGGAAAAAAGTTTCATGGCCAGAAAGCATGTAAAAAAGAGAAGCAAGAGCTAGAATGAAAAATTGAAAGAAAATAGGGAAAAACAGCAGAGATATCATGTTGCTGGGAAAGATGGAAATAACCAAGAATGGGCCTGACCCAAACTCCTTGAGTGCTTTTAAGAAGCATTTCTTGGAATCTATACTGAAAACAAGCAAAATAATTCCATAGGGTTGGTCTCTAGCTGTCCTGATTGATTGTTTGTACCTACAAAGTAAACAGGCATTAATTTGCTTTTCTGTTGGCACCAAATTGCAGGCACAGTTTCTGAAGATGAAAAATGATGACTGCAAAAAGCAAGACTGTGCCCAGCTGAAAAACTGAGACTTTACGACATTGCAATAATGAATGCTCTTTAATACATCTGTTGCATCCTCTGGTTTAGAAAAGTATAACATTTAATAAGTATAATGTCCAATTTGGCCCTGTCCTGTGACTTTCAGAGACCTCGGTCATCTGTTTAAAGGCATATAGTCCTCATTAAGAAAATTAACTTCTCAGGATTTTCTGTTGAATGATCTCTGTGTCTCTGGGAATACCTGAGTTGCTGTCAGTACATGTCCTTTGGGGTGGTGTGAGTAGGAGTAATGTGAATGAACTACTCAGTCCTTTTTAATTTTGAGTACTGTACAGCCCTTATCTTGACTGGGAGAGACTTTGTGACTTCCTTGAAGCCAGGTTTTTATCAGTTTAATTGCTGGACAAAAATACTGTTTCCTAATAAGGAAAGGCCTTCTGGACTTCATGCTTACATCGCAATTCTGACAAACTATGAAAACCTTCACTGACAGTGAAAGGGCTGGATTTGTATTTGGAATATATGATGGCAGCAATATTTGCTTGGTTTTGCCATTATCCCTTAGCTGTGTGAGAACAATGTCTGGGGAGTCCTGCCTAGGTCAGTACAGAAACATAGTAAATCTAAGCTGTATGCAAAGAACAGTCTTTGCTCCAAGTTTAAATAAATAAAGCAAGTGACAAATAAGAGAAAAGGGTGTCATATTGATACTGCCTAATGAAGATGATGTAGGCAGGCATCATTTGGTGGCTTTTACTGCATTACTGTGCTGTGATTCCCACTGTAACAATATCTGGGTATCTTTCTCAGAGTACAGTTCTCATGGCATTTCTGTGCAAAAGAACTGTCCAGCCATCCATTCATTCCTGCGAGTCCTCCTGACTATGGCAGCTAACTGTTCATCTAGTTTAAGAGCAAAACTGGTGCTGCTTACAGAAAAAAAGATAGTGTTTCTCTAAGTGGTTGTTGAACTCTCCAGCAGCTATTGCCGTGCTTTAAGGAGCAGCCTGGGTAGGTGTGTGTCTGGGCACACACAGGCTGTGTCTATTCACTATGCAGTCATCTCACGCCCAATCCCTGTCTCTTTTTACTTTCTGGTATATTTATTATAGGAAGAGCAAAGACTGCCCATCTGCTTCACTTTCTGGTGGGATTAAGGAGCCCTTTTCAGGTCCTCCCTGACCCGGTTGAGAGACTGGCCCCTTGCTAGGAATCCTGTCCCATCCTTTGCACTGCTCCTCTGCCAGCAAAGCATCAAAACATCTTCTAAAGGTGCTGCATTATTTATGTTTTTGCAAATGCATTTTTATATTTTAGGATTTTTTAATTAAATTTCAGCTAACAGTTAAAACCTTTTTCTTCTTGGAATTTGGGGAAAAAAGATTAAAGAGCATCTATTCCTGTTATTGGGAAGACTCAGTCCCTCCTTCCAGCATCCTTCCCTTACTCTAGTATCTGAAAAGAGAATACCAACTTACTAGCTTGGGGATATATGTAACTTGGACAATATGTTGTCAGTATGGGTGTAGCTTTACTTGCAGAGATTCATGCATCTCTGTAGCAGGTCAGTACAGATTAGTTTCCTACAGAAGTCTAGAGAGATTCAAGTTAATTGGATCATTCATGCAATTGGTTCTTCTCTCTTGATAAAAGCTGTCTCTGAATATGTTAATGCCATTCACTGAGGGCAAAGCTAAAGAATCTATGAGGTGTGACATATGTTGACGGATGTCTCAGAAATCTCCTATGCTGACATTTGAAAGCATGTTTTCACCCAACACAATGCTTGTATTTCACACAGCTTGTTTCCTGATATCTAAAATAATAATTATTACTTTTATTATTTGCAACAAGAGCAAAAAGAAAAAAGGAGTTAAAAGGAGAAGAGTTTGTGGATATGGTTTATGAAAGAAGTAATCAGAATAAATTGGCAACATTATGAAAGCCTCATTACTTGGGATTCTTAAAACTAGATTAGTTAAAACCATAAAAACTATTCCTGTTGGAAACGATTCTGCCCTAGTGGAGAGATGAACTAGTTGACCTAAGAGGCTGTTTTGATCTCTATCTTCCACAGTTTTATAAAAATAGCATGTCAACTCATTTATATGTTTTCTGTTCCTGATGAATGTATCTGCTTTCCTTCAGCCACAGGAAGCCTAAATCAGCTGGTTTTCCTAAATGTTTAATTAACTATCATGGAACTTGGAGGCAAACCAACGCTAGCTGATATGAAGGGTAGAAACTGTGGCAAGGAAAGGAGGAAGATTAGCTATTTAAATGACAATAGAGAACGACAAAGAGGGATGCTGACAGGACTATGACTTGATTAAGATGGAGCTTTTCATTAATTTTCATAGAGCAGCTCTAATTGTTACAAAAACTATATTCAGCAGTTTTCCATAATTTTAATTCCATTTCAAGTGAGTTTAATTTAATTTACCCAATGACTAATTTTTGGCCTTGAACAAGTTAATGAGTAGTCCGTTTTTTCCAAAGGGAAAAGTGGTTCTAGCCCCTGAGACACGGACTGACATTCATTGGTATGTTTGAAAGCCTCTGCACATACGTTCCATGTATAATTTCCTACTTTTCTGTACATTCACTTCCAAAAACTCTGGCTGCTTGGTTAGCTCAAGATTATTGGAAAACATTTCAATATCAATTTTGTGCTACAGTTTCCTATTGGTGTTCACTGTTTCCCCAGCAAAGCCTTGCAGAAATAACAGGAACCACCAAATTCTCCCCAATGCTTAAGTAAATCTGTCAGACAATGTCACATTCTTAAATTGCTTCATGAAGTGCCAATATGAACCTTGTTAGTTAAACTCAAACTGCTAAATTAAATTTGTAGATATTCAGACCTCTATTTATAACTGTTCAGAGTTAATCTGAGCGTAATAGAACTTTGTGGAAAAGTGTCTCTGAGGGATTATGGCCATTTGTTTTAGGGTTGGAGACTCCTAAAACTGGTCTGTAATCTAAACCTTATTTTGACAAAGAGACAGTAGTGGAGAACTTCCATGGATTGCACTAAGCCTTCGAACGGCTGTGTAGGAAGAAGCATGCTTTCTTACTGCACTGTCCCTCCAAAATAAAACAAATTTATAGAAAACAAAGACGATTTACACTTTGCAGAAAGCCGACACTTCGGCTGACAAAAGATGCATTTTCTTTTTCCCACTTCCTTTGCTAACCTGCCCCATCTGGTTATCTGCATCTGAATACAAAATAGCTGCAGGAAGAGGAGGAGAACCACTTTCCCCATCCCAGCAGTGGCAGACTTCTGATTTTTTTGTTTGTGGTATGCAGAATACCTCAGTGGGTTATTCTAGAAACTGGACTCTTCTTCTCTAATGCTACCTGTGAATAAGACAGTGGGAGGAACTAAAGGCCCAGTGTGTTTTGCCATTGTAATTCCAGTGCATATGAATCATCTCATTTTTACTTTGTGAAGAAACTGTCTACAGTTTTGTATTAGAAGTTAATGTGAACGTTGGGTAGCGAATGGGCTCCTAGATAAATATATTCTTTCTATATCTAGAGGAAGTTTCCATAAGAAAATTAAAATATCTGTAACTTTTCAGTATAGTGCTTTGCAAGTATACTTTCACAGAGTATTGATCTAAAAATTGGTTGCCACAAATGTCTGCTAATGAGAGTTTGAACTGTTTGTTCTGATAGGTCACATAATTTGTATTGTATTGATTCTGTACGTGGATTGGAGGAGCACATGCAAGGAAAATAATTTTAATGAGCAAAGGCCCTGAATCTCTGAGGAAGGATAGGAAGTAAAGCAGGGCTTGGGAATAGTAGCACACTTATTATCTTTTCCTTTTTGGTTTGTATAAGAGGAAATGAAAATTAGGTGATGTGAAGACTTATTGGCTGACTAGCTTTTACGTGAAATTTGATTCCCTTATATTCTTTTATATAATATATATATTTTATTCCCTTATATCCTTTGCATGTAGCAAGTAACCACACAGTGCAGCTATAATTTTGCTATGTTTGAGCTTGTCTTTGTCTGGACTTTGCTGAAGGATGCTGGGAACTATATTATGAAGAGATGCTAATTGTCAAGGTTCCCCTCACCAGAAATATACTGAGATAATTACTGCATTTGGTGGGCTGCAGTTTTCTTTCATTGCTGTGGACAAAAATCACTTGCCTTTGCACTGGCTTCTCTGCGAGGGAGTCCAGTCAGCCTCTTGTTTGGCTGATTCCCTCACTCCATTCAGGACAGGAGTAACTTTAGAGTATATGTCATGCCTTACCAGGACCAGACCCATAGTCACAAAGCAATAGGAAATTAGGGTGAATTTTGGCTAGGTCTACTTTATGAGAGGAGGAGCAAGCTGGTTGTAAGCATGGTGAACTCCAAGAACGGAGCACGTTCAGCCCACGTGTGGTTTGGGGTTCAAAGCATCTATGGGAGCGCAGGAGACATTACCAGTGGGCTGGGATCTCCCACTTTCAAGCCTTCCCAGACCCTACCTGCCCAAGAAGAGGACGTAAGGTATAGCCCGTGCCAAGGACATTCATGCCCCATAGGTGCAGGACCTGAGGGAGTTTCCTTGCAAAGCTGTGAGGGTTTGTAGCACTGCAAGAAGCGTCCCTGGCACTAAAAGCAGCCTTGCACCTACTGAGTAATATTTCTCATTTGCCATGTCAACTCTCTTTGTGAGGGCGCCTGTGTGAACAGAGCTTTAACAACGGCATGTCTACAGAAAGCAGCTGAGATAAAGAAAATGCCTATTAAAACTCAAGTAAATCCCCAGACAAACAGTATGGGCTTGTTTCAGGGGTAATTTCCAGGTGCTTCTTTTCTTTCCTTGGAAATTTTGAAATGGTCATTTCTGTCAGGCAAAGAGTGAAGAAAATAAACAGGTAACACACTGTATGGTTCTTGCCTGGGAAGAGAATGTGCTGTCAGTTTTTGGCTGCTCTTTTCCTCACCCTCTTAAAGCTGCAAATTACACCTCATTTTACAATGTCTGCTGTGATGTGAAAGAGATATTAGACATTGTTGCTCAGAAAAGGCTGGGGTTAAAGTGGCCTCTGCCTGTGCCTCTCTGCCTCCAGCATTTTAAGGCATCTCAGGGAAAAGCATGGTGGGTATTATTTAGTCTCGTTTTCTCAAGGCAACTTAAACACTGTTTTGCAGGGGAGGACGGACACAACGACACCCAGAATCCTATTTTAGGATGTCCATTAGTGCCCTGGAATGTGTGGAGCGAGCAATGCCCGGATTCCCCGACAGCCCGGGCTTCCCGGCTGTCCGAGGCATGGCTCGGCTCCCACCTTGCCTGCTCGTGAGTGCCCCAAATAAGCTGCTGAGGTCAGGGATCACAGCAGGCAGACAGCAATGCAGCAGAAGGAACAGGGTTCCCAAATGGCCGTGCTCAGATTAAGATACTTTTTAGAAATTACAGTAAATGGAGGCTCTCAGGCACCGGCAATTTATGTGGTGCTGATGGCGAACGAAGGGGGCACCTAGGTGAGTGTGACACTGACACATGACCAGCTACTTGTTTTTAATATTTTCTGCTGTGCTGAAATCACTTTCTTCTGGAAAGCTACTTGAATGAATTGATTTACTTGTATGGAACAGAGCATAATTGCTTACAGCGCATAATGTGCACTCAGATAGATAAAACAAGCAATATAACCCAATGGGTGCCTTAATGTGATGTCCAAGTCATGCATTTGGATACTCAAATTGGCACTTAGGTGCATAAAATTGACATTTACATGTCTAAGTGGCAATTTGGAGCATCCAGATTAGGGATTAAGTTTCCCATGTTTGAAAACTGAAACCCTGTCTCTTTACACATTGTTATCTGCTGGCTACAGAGCTTCAGTAAGCACAAGCAGAGTACTAGGGGATTAAATGAATGAACACATGCAAAGTTGTGCATTATTACTCCAAATTATGCAAGTCTTGTTTGCAGTCTTGACTAGCTGCATGAAGAAAATACACACTGGCTTGTTTTAATGCAAGTGTTTTAGGCACCTCAAGTATAAGCTAAATATAGCTAACTGGGGAATGTTGCGACTAAAGTAGATGTGGAAAAATGGTGTTTGTGTGGGTGTGCCTTCCTACACTGCCTATATTTAGCAAGTTGAAATGCTGCTTCAGTGTTCTAGTAAAAACAGTAGGGATACAGCCCCGTTCACAGCACTGAAAAATGTGTTTCTCAGAGGAAGCAAAGGACATCTTTTCATTATGGGACTGATAGATATGATCAGCATTGTTAAGCCCCCTTATTGTACCCAAACAGTAAATTCTCAGTTTTATGGCTGTCATGCGAAGATCAGGCTCCACATCGCAATACAACTCCCCACCCACCAGTGTCATCAGCATCAGGCCAGGGGGTTATTTACACTGTTTGCAAGAAAGCAGAAGAAAGCATAATTAAGATTAGGAATATGTTTGATAAACGCGAGAAAGCAAGTGATAGAGTGGCAGGCAGAGGCTCACCCATGGATTAACGCCCTTAAATTAAATGATAAAATATGCCTGGAATAAAAAGAATTCTCAGTGGGAACTTCTCCAAGCTCAAGCCCATATGTTACTGGCTAATCATTTCACACCTTCGTCTGCCAGAGTAATTAGACAAAAGTGAAGCAGTAGTCTGCTTATTTTTCTTGCTACTGTTTCATACTACCAGCTAAGAAATGATGAGTTATTTTAAGATCACCCCAAATATAGGGCCCCACTGGGAGTAGCTCTTTGGTACTCTGGCAATTGGTTTTACTCACCAGTTACAAACAACACAATTCTTTTTGTTAGGGGTGTTTTGCTTGTTCTTTAACAGGAAAGAAAAATTATACAAATATATACCTGTAATTGAATTTAGGTCCTGTTACAAATGAAAGAATTGATTTTTGCTGTGTTACATGGACTCTAAGACAGCGTAATTCCACTAAAGCTACACTGGTGGAAAATTGGAGCAGAGAATCAAGTCCAAAGTGCTTATTGGCAATTCAGTAGAAAATGTCATCTATACTCTCGGCATGAGCAGTACTTCTAGCAAGAGTGTTCTTACCTACATTAAATACAGGCATGGATCCAACCAGCAGCTATACTTCCAGTGCTGCCTTGGGCTTCTCAGCAAAACAGGTGAAGTCTGTAGACTGAAATGCACAAAATGATCATGGACCGGTCCCTTTCAGAGACTGGATAAATTTTCACTCCCAAGCCCAGAAATCCTTTTAACTTTTTTTTTAAGATGAAAGAAAACTGTTTCTCCTTTATATCAGAAGTTAAAAGAAAATCCTTAAGAAGTTTGGAAAGGGTGCAAAGGATTCATTGGTTTTATCCAAAACACCCAGTGTGGAAGCCTAAGATGGACTCAGGTATCTCTTAGCACATCTAAGTCCAAGACAGCCACAAGCAGTTCAGACTGGCTTCTGGACTCCAGCTCATCACACAGTTGATGATGAGAAGGATGGGTTGCAACCACCTCACAGGGACCTCTCCTGACCTGAGGTCCAACACCCACCTCCTCACCCCTGAAAGGTTAGGGTTAAATAGGCAGTCTCCATCCTTTATCTCTGTCCTGAGCGTAGATATCACATAAATTCAGAGCCTGCCTTAGGTGCCATTGTCTGAATAATTTAGAAACTTACATGCCTTCATTTTCTTTTTTCTCTTGTGTGCATTTAATACCAGCTTCCCTCACCAAACAGCAGCATCTGAATGGATACATGACAGGTAGTCAGGACACATGGTGTACTGAAAAGCAAAACACTCCACAGACCTGCTCTGGAGAAGGCCAGGCACTTCCCTCCTCAGGATGGAAAAAGAAATAGGCTAATTATCTTTGACCACAGGACAACTCCTTGAAGACAGAATTAAAAGTCAAATAAAGAGTAGGCTCCATAGATGGCAATGGCATGGTTGGCTTTATCACGGATAAAGTTAACACTTTGGGCTGAATGTGTAAATGCAAAAAGCAGTTAGTACAGCGCATCCTCAAGGGAGTATGAGGGTAGAAAATAAGGAAAAAAGATGAACTGCGACAGAGACATAATGGGGAAGCGGGAGATTTGGCAGCCAAGAGCTGACATAGCTCTGCTGTGAGGTCACATGAGGAAGGATTATGGCGTCTGCACATAACAGCCCATCAAACCATTTGCATCTTAATCACATATGGGATAAAAAAAAGGTGTAAAATTAGCAATGTGTTGCATGCTTAATTTGTATTGTCTGGAAATCATAGATGGAAAAAGGGACACTCCCCCTGAAAAATACTGACCATCTGATTTCTGAAGTTGGAATGCCCTGATTCACAAAAGCTCATAGCTTATACCTATGTTTAAACTCTTGTTCTAGTTACAGTAAAGTTGGTGCATTAGTGCGTTGTCTTACGTTGCAAGCAAGAGGAATCTGAGCAAGCTGAACATGTGTCAATTGTTCTGAATCCTGGAAAGAGTCTGCTAGAAAGTTGAAACCTAGTATCTGTTCATTAACATCCAGGAATAATAACAGTAATGGAAAACTCTAACTTACGGGAAAAAAAAATAAAAGCAACAACTGTAAAACAAAACGTTATTTGATTATCTCATTTGCAAACAATAAATGTCAACAGCATCCTAGACCCTTGTCAAAGGCTCCTTAGAGAATGCAAATGTAGCCTTTATCTTCCCCTGCCCTTTATTAAAACAACTGTATAGACTTTGCTGATAAACAAGACAATTAAATGTAAATGATGTCATCTCCTGGCATTCATTCACTTTAATGAGTCTAGCCAATCACCCAGTGTAAATATTAATAGCTGGAAAGCAGTAATATTCAAAATCATATTAGCAGACAACAAAGAGAAAATGGTGACCTTTGTTTTTAACTAATGGTGCAGCTTCAGGGCGCTGTAGGTGGCAATCCAGCCAACAGCCCTTGTCATTTTTAAAAGTCCAGATTAAATTTAAGCATCAGTGTTTATTGTACAAACCCTAACGAGGTGACCATTTGTGGTGGTAGGTGATGGGTTTAGAGCTGAACAAGTAGCTGGCTCAGAAAGAAGCAACCCAGGAAAGCAAAACTGCTTCACACTAAATCAGCTCCCCTCATCTCTGTTCCTTTTCCCTGTGATGGATTTGCTCTCTTACGTGTTCAATTGTGGGCCATTTTCTGCTGAATGGTTAGTAATGGTGGAACTCAATACCCCTCCTCTTATCCTCAAGCCGTCTCTCCCTTCTGAGGCATTGTTATCTCCTTAACACATATTCCTGTGCATTTCCAGACTTTTCTTTTTTTTAACATAGAAATAAGGTACTGACTTCTCACCTCACTCTTCCTGTAAATGGCTTTACCCCATGAAGCATCCTGTTCTGAGTGTTTTCAGTATTTGATGGGGGATAGATGGGTTCTTACAATACTCAGTAAAGAACACTTACTGTTTAACAGAAATCAGACAAATTCAACACTTCTGTCTTTGCCCTACATCTACAAAATAAAAGTCAAAGACCCTTCCTTGACAAATGAGTCACTGAGTGCATTAAATGTTGCTTTTTGTGATTTTTGTGTGTATGTTTAGTCCATGATACTCAGCTTGTCCTGCCTCTGGATGTGCAGAGCATCTTCAAAGAGCAAATAACCACTAGATCTAGATGGAGATGTTCCACAAAAAAGCACTTACAGGTTTTAAGAAACCAGTTCCTGTGACAAGGACACCAAAAAGAAATTTTGCTTTGAAGCAATTGCATGTAACTTTGCAGAGGATATTGCAATGGGAAGGGAATAATTGTTGAAATGGATAGTCAGCATCTTCATCAGGGATAAAAACACAGGTGGTAAAGCCAACAAAGTTATACTGATTGATTGAGGTGAGAGTTGGGATCTTTGCTTTCACTCTGATTGACTTCAGAATTTGAAGTTAAAAGCTCTTGCTTTGTCTTTTTCGCCATTGAATAGTTCTGATATACTGCTGTATGGTGCCGCCAAACTTCATCCATACCCTGGTGGCACTGAAAATTATGTGGGAGTCTGATGGCAATTTATTCTCATGGGCACATGCACACCAAGCGCATGTCAGCTGACACCCCGAGATGTTTTAAGTGCTTTTGCTTAGGACTGCAAGTAGGGGAAGAATGGGTCAGTGGTCTTTAGGGTCACAGACATTCCGTTGTCTGCTGTGACCCAGACTTCAGTGTGGCCTTGGACACATTAACTTACCATTCCTGGGCACGGTGTGATGACAGCGGCATTCATGACAGTCAGCACTCAGGTGAGGGACCAAGGGCTACCTCTGGTGCATAGGTACCCAACAGCTTCTATGCTTGTTTCCTTCCTTGTCAGGAAAGAGGGAATCTACAAAAGAGAGTAGTGATTAAAAGGAGTTTGTGGTGCTGTCGCTTCTTCAGTGCTAGAGAAGTGTCAAGACTTTAGGAGAAATTTAGTCCCCCTGAATTAGTCCCCTGGTCACATAAGTGTCAGGGTGAGGATGGGGATACCAGGCTCTGACAAGCGGACTAAGAGTTAGGAAACACTTTCCCTCAGTCAGAGATTTTTATTTGATTTCTTATTTTCTTTTTTTTTTCTTCCTGACATGTGTGCTGTGTAGATACAGAAAAAGCATGTAATTTATTGCATGCATGTGAGTTGATTATCCAATTCAAAATCCCTTGCAATTGCTATCAGTCTGTGCTCAGCCTGCCTACAGTAGGTGTCTTACTTTTAGTTATCTATGTCGAAGAAAGAGAAAGGGGAGCAATCCATATCACCACTGCCCAGGGCTGCCAGAGGCCAGCCTTCTTCACACTTCTTACAGTAGTGGGGCTACCTAATTTAAGTATATAGCCTACACACATTATATATACATATGCATATACATATATAAATATAGATGCACACACATAAATAAAATACTCAAGTATATACATATATAGTTATATAGATATATATAAAAAAATTCTGAGACCTGGGTACCACATCTTTTCTACTATTGCTAGAGACACTTGTCATTATCAAAGACACCCTAATCTTATTTCAGGTGTGTTATAACATTGAGCCTTGATTCACAAGCAGCTTCACACCCCTGAGGGGCAGAGACTGATGCCGATGTGTGCAAGTTCTCCATTATCATTTCTGAGTGTGCAATGAGGATCAGGCCTAAATCTTTCTAAAGGTGAATAGTAGGTAAATGTGAAGCCTGAAGTTGTCATTTTAGTCTTTTAATGTCTAGAATAATCATCTCTTCCAGAAACAGGACTCTGGGTATAGTTTGCAATCGTTCCCTTGTAGCTGTTGCTCTGTTTCACTATTTTACAGCAAGTAAATTTTCTTCTCAGTGGGTGAACTGCATGACAAACCATAGGCAAACTTCTGAAAAACTGCAAACACTTACACTTTACTGCAAATGTAACCATAACAATTCAAAGTACTAATTTTCTACCTCATATAATATGTGTAAGTATGCCTTAGCAACACTCACGGGAAACATAATTTAACAGTGCCTCTATCTTCCTTACCTCGAGAAGGGAAATTTCTGTCACATATTTAACAGAAGGCCGGCTGTCTGAGCTTCCCATGTGCTTATCTGCACGGGTTTTTCAGGAACATCTTGAGGGGGGGGTTGTTTTTCTTTAACCCTTCACTAGCTATGTGGCAGCTTCACTCAGCTAATGAAAATATGATATCTTGGCTCCCAATCTCTCCCTGGTTTTAAAACAAAGAGAGGAATGATAAAAATATGAGCTGGGTGCTTCACAGGAGAAGATCTGAAAATGAGGTCTTCATCAATTGGAGAGAAATAGCTGTCTGCTGCACAGCTTATCTGACATCAGGAACCACTGAGCACACCACGAAGAATCGGCAGCTGGGTGACTGCTTTGATGTTCTAGCTAACATTTGTATTATTCATATTTGTATTGTGCGTAATGCCAGGTTCACACATATAGGAACATAAAGATTCTACTCTAAGAAACTTTTATTTTTAAAATAGGAGAAATATGAAGCATGAGAAAAAAGAAATATTTCTACTGTAATTTATAGCTGACTATATGTAAAAAACAGAGATTAAGGACTAGTGCCATTTAGGATTGACAGTGATATTTACCATTGAAATCACTACCAGGTCTTGAACAAGTCGTTTTATGAGTTAATTTGGATTCAAAATAAAGAATAAAACTCAATGGTCTAATTTTTGTGCCACTCAGACAGTGAAGTCTGCATCACAACACATGAAATTTTCATCTTCCTGAGTCCAAGAGTTGATGTCCTACTTATGCACAACCAACAGTGCTCAGGTAAGGCAAAGTGTGTGGAAAAAGATGATGTCTTGTATTTTAAAGTCAAGTAAGAGGCTTATTAACATAAGATCCAGAAGAGCAGGCAAGCTGGGAAATCAGCAAGTCAAAGGTCTGCCTAGTCTAAACACCTGCCTCTATCTGTGAACTGTAGCAGATGCTTAGAAAAGTATGTAAGAATGAGGGAAGTATGCAGTGGCATGTTCCTGGTGCAGTCTTCTAGTCCACAACTATCATCAGATCAGAGGTGGCATCTCTTTGCTTGGTACCTCCTAACTGGTTTAATTCTATGAACTTCTCTTCCTGCATTTTAAATCCATACAAACTTGCCAGCTACAACAGCCTGTGTCATGGTCTACTCCATGGGTGACAAAGGACATCCATCTGTCTGCACTGAGCCTGTCTGTGTGTTGATTTCATTTGGCTATTGTTTTTTTCCCTACTCACCTTCTCCTTACCTATCATGAGGTTCCAGGTATCTTTACTAACCAGTAGAAAATGTCCAAAACCCAATGTTTCTCCAGGATTGGGATGTCTATAGCTAGGCATGAATTCAGTATCTATGTAAAGCTGGGATGTATAACCCAGTCCCTTCCTCATTTAGGTACCAAGTTGGTTGTTTTGGGTGAATGACTTACTCTTCTTTTAAAGCACTGTTGGAGAAAGAGGAGGCGTTATTTCACTCTTCATGTTACAGCCTGCTGCGACAGGAGTTGCCAGAAAGTGGGACACTCACATTTTTTGTCCTTTTTGGCCATATGGGATCTTTGTCTTTTTCAGACACTTTTTGAATATGGGATTCAAATCCACTTCTCCTGTCCTGATGAGGTGCCCAAAACACCACACCTACGTAGCTGTGACAAAGATCAAGCTTTTCCCCTTACTAATAAAGCTGTGAAGGAGAGGAGGTGGGGGAGCAGCTTTGTCCTCCATTCTGCTGACAGTGCCTTTCTGTACAGTATGAAGTTAAGGAGAAAGTGAGGAAGCCGGGGGAGCAATGTGAGATTGGAGCATGCAGCTGGGAGGTTGGACCTGGTCTCTGATCCAGTGATGTGCATGTATTTTCCCCAGAAAAGGTCTTTCAAGTAGGCACCAGGGAAGTTAAGGGTGAGTAACTTTCTGCACGAGGCAGGGGCTAGGCAGGAATTTTGAGTACTGTCCTTTTTGGCGGCTAAAACCTACTTAAATTTTGCTAAGAGCACTGAAGCCTCATCATGGACCAGAGCCTGAAACTTGGGATGAGTGACTTGCCAGGGAAACCCTAGCTCACCTAGTCGTGTCGTGGTGACTCAGAACTGGCAGGATACAACCACGGCTGGGCAGCTGCTGTGGTACCAAGTGCTCGTGCTGAACCCGCCAGCCGCCAGCTTTCTGCAAAGACTTCATCTTCATGATCAGAGCTGGCAGTCAAGATGTAAAAGTTCCTAACTGTAATCCTCTAGATTGTGAGCTGCTGGAGTGGTATTGCAAACTTTGTAAGTAGAAGGGCTTCACAATACGTTAACTAATACATGAAGTTTTGACCTTCATTAATTACACTTGTAATCCCCCTAACATTCGTCAGGGAGTTCATGCCAGCATTCAGTTTTCCTGGATACACTTTGCTGGCAAAGCTGCACTTTTTATGGGCATGAAAATATTTGTAATATGAACTGTTTCTCGGACATAGATTTGGGCACAAAGCCAGTTTCCCCTTCCAACAAAATTTAAGATTAAAAAAAAGATTTCCAAATTGAAGGCAAGAGAAAGTGGAAATCTTTCAAATGTGCTTAACCTGAAATCATGTCCCCAAACACAGAAGTGACTCATTGAAACATTTCACATGAATGGTTTTGAGATATTTCACCTGAATTTCTAACAAATCTTTTTGACAACTCTTTTTTTAAAATGACCTTCCATTTGAAAATGCAGCCATTTAAAGTGATAATTTTAAAGAAAAAAGAACCCTTTGTTTTCCAAATTCCTAATGGACATCTCCTCTCCCTCCATCCTCATGCCCCACGATTCCCTCTGCTCCAGTAATTAGAAACAGAAATTTCATTGCAAAGCCCCCATTTAAAAACTTTATCTCTCCTAAGTCATTGCACTGGATGACATTTTTGCTGTGTCTAGCACTGCCCTCAAGGAAATGTACTTGCTCAGACATTTAGTTCAAGCCAAGAACATTTTTGACACCCACAAGGAGTCTGCCAAGTGACTGTGAGCACCATGCATTAGAGTGTCATTCCAGCTGTAGGAAAACCTAAACCACATGAGCAAGTTGAACCACGATTCCCTCCTGCCCAAGAAAAAAAGAACTTCACATATGTATCATGGCATTTCAGTTCTAACTGAACTGCCTATAAGATGGCAAAATCCAGGAGGTTGGAGAGGAGCTTATTCACTACTGAGCAATGTTAAGCAAATATTTACCGCCACATCGGATGCGTGACAAAGCTTTAAACCTCCTGTGCTTTAGTGAACCTGAGGAACCTCTCATTTGAATGAGACACAACTCAGGCATTAGTCAGACAGGAGATGAGATGCAGTCCTATAAAATAACCACATTAGTATGAAAAATGAGACATAAAGCAAACTGTCCCCATATGTTGCTATTCATATCTCAGAAAGATTTTTCTTGAAGTTTTACTGTAATGATCGTCAAGGGAGTTTACATGCCCTGGCCTGGAATTGATATTAATCTAGAGGGGAGGAAAGGGGGACAAACTTAGACAAAGAGATATCCAGGAAATAGGGACAGATGGGAGATAGTTGAAATAAAAAAGTATTGGCAGGGGAGACAGCAAACGCTTTCCACTGAACTGCATTTGGGTACTGAGCATGGTGTTCTCATAAACACAAGGAAAACTGCTTGGGGTCCCGTGCTGCTTACATGCAACGCAGTTGTCTATCCTGCTGCATTACTGATTACTTGCAACAGCTTTTTAATGTAGTTTGGGGGATACAGTATATGTATCATTTCTTTATTACAGTCTTTCAATCATCATCATGATACAAAGGAAAACTATTGTTTGGAGCAGATGCACTCCTATATTTGCTAATATGTTCTTGGTTGACACTAATTTGCCACAGCAAAATTTAGCATCCATCTTCAAAATACTGCTCACTAATGCTATTCCAAAAACCAATGGGTATGCAATAAACAGCATCAAACAAGCCATAATAAAGCAGGTTTACTACAGATGTTCATTATGCACATGAGTCTCTGTAGCAGCCTGTGTATTTTGGAGAAATGTTTGAAATTAGTTTGGAAAAGCAGTAATTAAAATTAGTTATTTCTCACAAAATTCGGTAAGATCAGAACCACAGACATGTCACAGTGCTCGATTCCTAGGAGTCATTCCCCTCTCCCCATCCTTCAAAGCATGTTTAATAATTTTGTTGTAGACTTGAGTATCATATCCAAAGCTACTCTGCATTCCAAAAGACATCATGCTCATGAGTAGCAAATATTTGGACTTCAGAGATTCGGTGCTGTTCTCATTAATACTTCTGAACACGCTCCTGATTGTCATTTTCCCTAAAAGCCCATTGGATACATGTAATGAATGCACTGCTTGCTGGATTAATTGTCCTGTGAGCTCATGGCCTGCCTTTTGTACCTTAATTTCCTTACGGTGCAATGGAAAATGTTTGTCGTATGCTGTGGCTCTCCCCAGTGACTGGATATATAAGTAGCTTCTGATGATACGAACTGACTTGCACTCGGAGCCTCACCATGTGAACACAACTGAATCCACCATGTGATGAGGATGGCTTCATTTTACATTTTTAAATACAATTTTAAAATTTACATTTTAAGTACAACATTCAGCTGGGTGGCTAGATGAAGGTCTCCTATGTGGAGTGCAAAGGTACCAAGATCTTTCCTGGAAGGCTGCATGGCCTGGCTAAAAGACCAAGGATCTTGGTCTAACTGTTCTCAGCATCGCTGTGCTCGGGTCACTACTTGTAGCACTCATCAGCAGAAGAAAATAGGATTTTTATGAAATGATGAAGGTTTTGTTTCAGCATTTGATCCTTTCTCACCCCAAGTGACAGAAAATTTAATTGTGTTAAGGGAAAATTAAAATTATTTGTCAGATTTTTTTTTCCCAAGCCTTTTCATGTAGTTTTAATTTTTGGCATAAATTCAGGTTAATTTTAACTAAACTGGTTTTGCTTTTCTTTTTTTCCTCCCATCTCTCGTCTGAATGTGGTAATTTTTTGCAGTGAAGTCTTCTCTAGTAGTGTATCTAGCGGTTTAATGCGTGTGGTCCTTTGTTCTTGATCTGCTCATATTGGATGAGCAAGCATTCAATATTCAGACAAAACAAGCGGAGCATTAATCACCTCCTGTGGTATGTGGACCCTGACAGGCTCTTAGGTACCCTGAGCAAAGGAGAAATATGTCAGAACAAAATTGAGCAAACGCTGCTGAATTTGGGCAAAATTTAGATCTTAAATGGCAACTTTTTTTCTCTCGGACCTAACTTTGAAGGAGTTTGTGAGAAAAAGCTGGAGTCCTCATCTCCTAGTAAGCATGGAGTGTCAGGAATAAGTTCCTTTCCTTCAGAGAGCACAAGGGACTACAGAAGGAAGCAGTGAGAAGATGGTATCAATCAGAGTTGAAGGTAACCACAAAATAGCTGTGGAATGAGTTCCCGACATTGCCTGTGAGTTTTACATGCAGATGTGGCATTCATCAATTCCCAATGACATCAGTCTGTGTGTTGCAATATCAGGACATGAGGCATGATTGATTAATCTGTAGCTCTGACTCCATTTCCTGACCTAATAATTCCCTGCTCTCCAATGCAGAATATGAAGGCTCAAACAAAAGAAAAAAAAGGGAAAATGGGATCCCCTTACTTCATTCTTTTGAATAGGAAGATAAATGAGCTCCCTATTGAATAAGGCAGAGATTTGCTGAGAAGTGCTAACTGTATTTGGGAGTACAGTGTGAATTTATAATCATGAAAAAAGACATCTCTCTGAGTCACAGATATGTGACAAGAGAAACATTAAGTGCAATTAAATACCATGTTAAAAACTGG
The DNA here is from genome assembly GCF_964188355.1 of Buteo buteo. Taxonomy (NCBI): domain Eukaryota; kingdom Metazoa; phylum Chordata; class Aves; order Accipitriformes; family Accipitridae; genus Buteo; species Buteo buteo. Next base: position 11,128,558 of record NC_134176.1, on the reverse strand, counting down.
TTTTGGAGTTATGTCCATTCCCTTACAGGGCAGTTTGGCTTGAGAAATAACCTTGTTTTTGAAACCTGTGCCTGCACCCTCCACCCATAAAGGCAACTTAATAAACTTTCCAGACCTGAAATGAATGTTTAGATGACACTATGAATACAGTATATGCTAAAGATCTTCTATTCCATTTTCTATAACCATAAACAGATACGCTTTAATGGTCTGATGCCTTTACCTTAAAAAATTCCAATTTAGTTCCCTAGAGCTATAATAATAAAAACTGCTGACATTCTGTTTTTATTTTTCAGAGTAAGAAGAACCTGTCTTATAAGGGCTCCTCTGTATTTGTGGACTGGCGCGTTCAAGCTAGGTCTTAGAATCAGGCATCTTTGTTAAGAAGAAAGGCACCTGAGAGGGATGTGATGTGGACTTTTAAACTTGACACAGGTGACAGCAAGTCTTTCAACACATGAAGCCTATTCATTTTTTGTCTTGAAAATAGCTTTGTAAATGTCAGAGCCTAAAATTCATTTGGTTCATCTTTGCTTTCTTTCAGCAGTATTTCTATCATTCCGAGTTTGAAGAGAGGAGCCATCCATTTCTGTCAGAACAAATGCACTGTGCAGGCAGGGAATTCCTTTCTCCTAGGCTTGCTGTGCCTGCTTCTGCAATTGCTGAGTTATAAGAGTTCAGGTTCTGGTTTTTGAAAGCCCCTACACGGCAGACAGGGAGAATAATTAATTTTTTGTTTTCTTGGTTTTTAAACTTAAATGCACATAAAATGCAAATAGGGGGTAGTAGACTGCATTATGTCTAAGAGAGAAAATACTCTCTGCTGCAGAAACTATATCCCTCTCCTGTGGCATGTCATAAAATGTCTTACATATTTGAACTCAAATCCGAAATGGCAATACAGAGTTAGATGTGGATGCAGCATTCTGCTGCCTATTACAGTAAGTGTTGACATTGTATTGAAAGTACATTTCTTATATTGATCTGACAGAATTCAATCTTCAGATATCTCAGAGCAACCAGCATGGGGTTATTCAGTATCTGCGCAAACCATATTCTAATAGTTTTCACTAGGAATGATCATGGCAATCTTTCATAGGCCTGCATTTCACTATTTTTGCTGATTCTTCTTTTTTTTTTTTTTAGCATTTCCTCAAGAGTTTGTGTTCAAACTACGTTCATAAAGCTTTTGCAGATTTTAATCTCTTTACAAAAGATATAATCCCATTCTTTTTGTTTGTTTGTTTTCGCCTACCAGGAACACTTCTACCCTACTGATGTTGCAAGTTGTTTTTTCCCCCTTATACAGAAGTGCAGGAACAGGCACTGCACACAGCCCAGCTCTGTATCCTTTATTATACAGTGTCCAAAAGCAAGCAGATACCTAATGATTACTGTAAGACTGAAGCAAGTACCTAGCAACACTCCTCCAGAATATCCTCCCAGTGGTCTGTGGCCGAGGGCCTCCCCAAGGCAGAGGGGATGTAGCTAATAACACAAAACAGGTTCTTTTCTTCCATGGATTTGTCCTGTCACTTCTTGAACCCAGGCTGCTACAAATGCACTTTTAAAATTCATTTTTAGAGAGGAATGCTTAGTAGTGAGGCTACAGAAAAATTGCCTGTCAAATTGTAGGTTGACTAAAATCACACTTTGAGTTATTCTCTTCTGATCAGTGTATTGGATAGCAATAACCTGAGGCTTGTCCCAAATGTTTGTGACAGCAGCGATCAGGTCTGAGCGCTGGAAACCTTTGCTATGTGCTTATGATCTCCAGGGTCAGAGGTTTATATAGCTAAGGCGAAGCGAAAGAGAGCAGGAAGAACTGGAAAACCACTGAAATACAGGAACTATAGTGAAGTTGGTGATGGGAGCACAGGTCCAACTTTTGAGGCCATTAAATCTGGCTGCTTAATACTTGAGGCAGCCATCTCTTGCTGTCCCTGCACACTGTGGTGAGAATGTCAAATAGCCAGGGCAAGGGTTGTAAGCACAGGTATTATCTTGCTGGAAAAAAACTAACAAACACTCCTTCAGGCCCATGAGCCTTATTTTATGTCTGAAGAGAATGAAATGTAGGTTGACAACAGTATATCCTTGGACCGTCATGGTTACAACACTTCTATCTTTGCAATTCTGTCATTTAATTATTTTTCACTGCTAAGAACTGCCGAGGAGTATGTCAATTTAAATTACAAAGCACCAAGAGGAGCTTCACGAAAAATGACCCTCCCTGTATAAACCTGAATGTCATGGTTTAACCCCAGCCAGCAACTAAGCACCATAGAGCCACTCACTCACTCCCCCCTCCACCCAGTGGGATGGGGGAGAAAATCGAGAAAAGAAGTAAAACTTGTGGGTTGAGATAAGAACGGTTTAATAGAACAGAAGAAACTAATAATGATAATGATAACACTAATAAAATGCCAACAGTAATAATAAAAGGATTGGAATAAACAAGTGATGCACAGTGCAATTGCTCACCACCCACTGATTGACACCCAGTTAGTCCCCGAGCGGTGATCTCCCCGCCCCCACTCCCCCCAGTTTATATACTGGACATGACATCCCATGGTATGGAATACCCCGTTGGCCACTTTGGGTCAGCTGCCCTGGCTCTGTCCTGTGCCAACTTCTTGTGCCCTGGCTGGGCATGAGAAGCTGAAAAATCCTTGACTATAGTCTAAACACTACTGAGCAAAACCGAAAACATCAATGTTATCAACATTCTTCACATACTGAACTCAAAACATAGCACTGTACCAGCTACTAGGAAGACAATCAACTCTATCCCAGCTGAAACCAGGACACTGAATTTTGTGCAAAATTCTAGGAAAATTTCTTAACCAAAACCTGTTATTTTTGTATCCTATTTCAGACTAAGCTTCAGCTTAGTGTTAGAATAGAAGTTAGGTTTAGAAAGTCTGAAAGAAAACACAGCTCATGCTTTTGATCAAGAGCTGAGGAAATTCCTGGTCAACACCAACCTTCTAAGATCTGGTGAACATGAGAGCTATGCTGGCATGCAAAAATGAGGCAGCTCTCAAGGTGCTTCTTCATATTCTGCAGAAACTTTTCCTGAGGAACTGAAGCCCTGATCCGCTAAAATCTTTCCAGGGTGGGAGTCTGTTCTGTAGTCCCCTATTCATACTGTCCTCTAAGTAATGTGTTTTCTCCTCCTGAAGCAGAATGGACTTTCACAGCTATTGGCAAAGCTTTTTCCCCTTTTTCATGCTCCCGCCCTTCTCAGTAGAAGTTCTAAACCTTTATTCTTGCAAGAAAAGGCACATTAGAGGAGGAAACACCTCCCCTTGGATTCAGCTAAGCTTCTCTGGCACTCAGCTCTGTGGCCAATTGAACCAAAAGTTCAGGGTCTTTTCCACCTCACACAGGTGGTCAGGGAATAAAACTCACTATGGAATTTGGAAATGGAAAAATCGACCTTTCTACAGACAAGGAAGTGAGACTGAGCTGGAATTGAGAGACAAATTTAAAGGAAAACAAGGGCTGAGCAGGGGCCAAAGCCCAGATCTCCAAGGCTATGTTTGGGCCTTGTCTAAGAGGATATCTTACATCCTGGAACTCAAGGGATGTGTGAAGGTGAATACCACACTTTGCTCATTTAATAAACTTACCTCCTGTGAAGGACTGTTAGGTGTGGATCCTGCAGTACTCTGTTGAGCAAACATTATAGATGACTGATATTTATATGAAGGGGAGACTTTGCAGTGCCAATTAAGTAAATATTTGCTTTTAAATATTTGCATACCAATACTTAGATTAATAAATGTGAATTCTTAAGATCCCTGTTTTTATGATCCCATTTCAACAAGGGCAATTACTTCCATTCTGTTAACGAGGAAAAGACATAACAGATATCAAGAGATCACAGGAACAGAGTAAGATTAAAGGTGCAGATTACCAACTGGAACGTATTTTCTCCTCACTTTTATTACTGGATGCTATTTGCATAAAGAAGCCGTTCTTCAGTTTAAGATTTTTTTCTTTTCTTGCTACTGATTCTCACTTGAGGTCCTGTGACACCCCAGTTGATCACTGGGGGAAGCATTAAGTCATACTTCAGTGATCAGAGGTTCAGGTAAGGGAATGAGCAGCTCTTAAGTAGATGATCCTGTTTTCATACTCATGTCCCATGTATTAAAGTATTAATGCTGAAGGGAAACAATCCCCCATGCAGAATTTTTCCATTATGTGACAGCAATTTATGAGGCATTTGGCATTATAAAGACAGTCATCACGATCTGTCCTTCATGACACTCTTATGGCAGCACTACAAGACTCACAAAAAGGGAGTTTAAACCAAAAATCAAACCTATTAACACAAGGCTTCTGCTGGATTTTCCAGCATCCGCTGTCTCCCCTGTGTCTCTCTGTTAGACTGTAATCATTTGGGGTCAGGGGACACTTCGATACTAACGTGCCATATTTTTGGCACCAAATAAATCCTAAATGCTCATGCACATCAATGGCTTTTTGAAAAATAGCCAATTACGATTAATACATCCTTAGGAACAGTTTTCACTATCTTTTGTGACTGTTATCCACCCAGCACCTGCATCAGCAACTTAGGAGCAACCTGGCACCAAAACACTGATATGGTGCAGCTAACGAATTCTGTTCCATTACTTAATGGTTAAATTTAAGATTGGTTTATATGTGAAATGGGTCCTTGGTGAATATACTGGGGACATGAACACCTTTACTTGTTCAGATCTAATAAAAGATTAGTCCAAACCAAATTAAAGGGAGATTTCAACTTGCATGAGTTTTCAGACTTCGTGTCCTAGTTTGACCATCCTTCTACAGAGAGCTAAACTAAAAGCATCTCACAAACTACTGTCCACAGCTGGATGTGAGCTTTGTAGTTGGTGTCTTCTATTTGTAACACAACAGGATAAAATAATCTGGAGATGGATACTCAGTTGCTTATATGATTTATTCCATTTCCATTTTTATAATTGAAACAATGTGGTCCTTCTTCCTACAAGGAAGAAGAACAATGGAAATGACTGCTCAGGAGAACACTCTCAACCAGTCCTTTGTCTCATATTTTACACCAGGTCTGACAGCTCTTTCCCCCACTCTTGTCTTTGGAGTGAAATGCCCACTTATGAGAGACCTAGGACCCAGTATCAGAGTGCTCACACATTCGTAGCAATAAAGAAGTTCAACAAATTATTTACTCATTTTCTTTTTGTCACCTGGGAGTTCCTCATAACAGAGTGATTCTTTGCTGCCATATGCTACAGCTTCATAAAACAAATAATTTATTCACAAGTTATAAAGATCACAAAGAAGCAAGAGCATGCAAGCAATGTAACATCCGCTTCATGCACAATGAGCACAAATGACCCTCTCTGGAAACACCTTTACTGGAGGTCCCTGCAGGACTTGCACACCTCTCTGCCAGGACAGGTAACGTTACAGCTGGGTAAGGGGATTTCTATAAACTGTGGAAGTGCTCCAGGATGTAAGGTTGATGGGTCTCTGACTCAGGTCCAGTTATGGCTCCAGTTCAGCAAAGCACTTAAGTCACATTGACTTTGCTTCGGTGAAACACATCTGTGTTTTGCAGAGTCCCTGTTGCTGAACTGCACCTGGGATTGAACACAATGGTAGTTTTGATCTTTCAGGGGATGTTGTCAGTTTTAAGCATATATTAAAAAACCAAAACAGCCCCTGAACACAGAGTTCATTTTCCAGTGATACAGATAATGAGTTATTCAATTACAACTCAAAAGTGCTTTCCATTTCCATTACTTTCCATTCACTCTGCCAGATGACCACAGTTTGGTGTTTCTCTGTTTGGGAAATGAAAATAGATTAGTCTGTCTCGCTTCTGTTTACAGCCTGATCCTAATAAATTTCACTCGGAGGTTCTTGTCTGTCAGCCCAATACTTGAAATCTCCAGCCCTAGCTGCCACAAAGAGACATTAACAAAGAAAATTTCCATTAAGAGAGAAAGAAATTCCTGGACTGCTTATTTTAATCCAAAATTTTAATTATTGTAAAAAAAAAAGTTTTGGTCACGTCTGACTTTTAATTGCATAAAAAAATCCTGTACTAACTTTTAGAAAGATTTGCTATTCTGTGCTCTAAACCTATTTACCCTGCCTCCAATTCACTCGCCGCTTATAAAATCTCTAGCTATTACACTTTGCTCGATACAGTGTGTGTCTGACACACTATCAGCACCCTGCTGCTGGGCAGGCTCCCAGTGCTGAGTTGTAAAGGAATGAGCGAACACACGAGAGGGCCCCAATCTGATCTGGCACCATTCCCGGAGCAGAAATGGAAGATGCTCTGTGACTAATTCTGGTTCATTTTCCCTTCTGTAAAGAAAGCACACTTTTTTTGCTTACTCCATCAGGAGGGATAAGCTGATTTCATTTCAGACCTGTATTACTATATTTCAATGTATCAATTCATTCCTCTACTACAGGCAAATATCTGTAATACAGGCTGTATTTATAACTATAGTGTATAATCCCTTTTATCCCCTGCTCATGCCAGATTCTGTTTTGAAGTAGGCAACAGTTTCATTGTATCACTAACATTATCATTTCAATAAAGTCTTTTCACAAAATGGTTCCTATTTACCCGTGCAGAAGTTAAATATTTCTTGATTTGCCATCTAAGGAAACTATTAAGATTGCAGGTATTTTTTCTTTTCTTTTCTTTTCTTTGGCTAAAACTCTTCTCTGACAGAAATTAAGCTTACGTTTCCAGGTAATAATATGAAAAGTTTTCTATTTGCCATGGAAATTTTTGAAATGTTCTTGAAAAGCTAGGTATCCAAAGCCCCAGATAATTTAGCTACTTGGAAATTATTACTGTCTTATACCATTAAATTTAACAGTTATTTGGTGATCTGTTTATGTCTCTGAGCTATGGTTCTTAATTAGAGTATGCGTCCCATAATGCGTCACTGTTCCTCCACGTGAGAAAAGACTCAGGTATATCGCAAACCGTGTTGTCCAAAGGAAAGCAGGACAATGGAGGAAAAAATCCAAATCAAATAGCCACCTCAGGCTGGAGTTCCCATCCAAATGTCATCTGCTGCTGTCCAACTTTATTGCCTCCTTTCTCCTAGAAAGGAGAGATTATCTTGTGGCATATGAAATATAGGGAAAGTAATGCTTAAACAAGAAGGCAGGAGCAAAAGACAGGAGGACCACAATTCCAGAGAGGAACAGTTTTCCCCCCAAATGAATTAAAGTCCAAGGCTGGGGGACAAGTTGTGGGGGAAAGATTTAGGAATTCCAGTAAAAGCTCATTTTTCAACCAGCTTTAAAACCATGTTTACAAATCTAACCTTAATGCTAGTTATTGACATTCTTCTCCCACAGGACATCGATCCAGCAGATGCAGCATTGGAAGCTTGCAGAAATCTTTAATTTACAACTAAATTGCTTGACTGAGTTAGTGGGGGCTGTGTCAATGAGGGAGGACTACACATTTGGGGAAGGTGCTCCAGAAAATCATGTCTTTAGTTTGATGCTGCGGAGTGATGGACAGATAACTTTTGGTTTTAAGTTCTGACAGAAAAAAAGATGACATTTGCCAGGAATAGAAACACGCAGCTGGGGTAGAATTGCAAGATATAGCCAATGTCAAGGCAGGACCATCAGAGCAGCTGCGCTGCCTCAGAAAGAGGGGAGGAATGTGGTCCAGGCACTCCAGTTGCCATCTGACCTTCTGCGTCCCCCTTCTTCAAGAGGTCAGAGGCATGGTTCCCTGTACGCCCATGCAACGAATGTAGAAACCTTGCTGATAAATCATCTCTTAGGCAGGTTTTTTTCTACAGATAGACGCACCGCAGAAACAGGGCAGCTCCTGCCTGTAGAGCACAAGACGCTTCTGCCATCCTTTGTGCAGTGCAGATGCAACCTCCACTGAGCTCAGGGGAAATTCCCCCTGCTTTAGGAAAAAGAACTCTTAGTTCCTTCACTCTCCTTAAAACAGGTATTCCCCTGCACCTCCTGCTCGCTCCGTGCTAGGACCTCGTTCAGGTCTATCAACAAAACCCCCTGTCCTCTTGGCTGCTTCCTGATGCCCTGCTCTGCTGTGTGGAGCCTTTATGGAGCCCATAGGCACTGAGGCAAGATAGCCCATTGAACTAGCATGGCTCAGGCACATCAATTTCTATAATTAAGTCACAGTGGACTTTCAGAGACCTCTGCTTCCCCTGGCTGCATGGTCAGGGGCATGTGTGCAGCTGGGTTCACTAAGAAACTCCACACTTGTCTGAGGCAGGGCTCGAATTCAATACTTCAACTGGAGTGAGGCGTTTTAATTCCTCTGCTTCCATACTCCTACACCACCTTTCACTGACATAAAGCTCCATCCAGGCCTTGCCCAGTGGTGGCTGAAGAGGAACTGAGGGCTACCGCTCGGCTGTGACTCTTTTTTCTGTGTAAGCATTTTGCAATGCATGTGATAGACCACATTTTAATTTGTCAGTCACCAAGAAGTGAGACATAACATGCAACTGTCAGAGCAGCACAGTACTCCATGGAAGGGCAGCAGTGCAGGATCCAACCCGTGTCTCCTTGCTCCTCTGCCAGCGCAGCATTCTCCTGGTCAAAGCTGCATTTTCCTAGCAAGTGCCGCTGAGCCACAGGACAAGCATGTCAGGCAAATCAGCGCAACTCCTGTGACCCCTCAGGGATCCACCACACCTCGCACCCTGCCCAGCGGACCCTGGCTCCGGTGTCATGTTTGTGCCCTCGAATCCTCCCGGTGTTGCCTTGTTTTTCCATTTCCTCCACCACCCACCGTTTCCCTTCTGAGTCTCTCCCTGCCCACACCCCCACCAAACACGTGTCAAGCTGTGCTTATTTGGATGGCGCAAAGCATTTCAGCAAAAAAATGTCTTCAACAATGGAGCTGTACGGGGTCCACGAGAGGAAAAGCATGTGGATAAGGCACCGGGCAGGAAATCTGCCGTTTGGCTTTTGCACTGACTCAAGGCCAGCCCTATTTAAACTGTTCTCTCCCAGACAGATCCATAGGGACGACAAGCCAGCTCTCTGCGGGGAGTGGGGATCCCGTGCCCACCCGCACCGTGGGGCAGGACCTCTGCAGACCTCGCAGGAGCAGCCGGGACGAGCTGGCGCTCGCCCATCGGAGGCTGCGTTCCCCTTCCTCTCAGCCTGATCCTGGTTCCTCGGGCAGCTCGTTTAGAGCCAGCTCAGATATCCACAGCCCCGCTGCAGTGTGCAGTGTAAATAGGAGCTTAATCCCATTACAGGCCTGAGCAAGCCCACCGAGGCCAAGCATCTTGAGCGCTGGCTAAAATACAAATGCAAGGCAAGCCTTCATTACACCCTCTTCTCCAGTGTGTGAGTTTGGATTGCTCCCTACTTGAAATTGAAACCGAAACCGGTGGCACTTTCCACCAGTTTACACCAGTTGCAACAGGTGTGAATGGCAGAGCCACAGAGCAGATGAAGGAGCCGGTCCAGGATCACCTATGAGTTTGCCAAACTGCTGCAAGGACGTTAGCACAATTAAAAAGAAAGCCCTCCTCCATGTCACTGATGAGTAACACCTGCAGTTACTAAAACAGAAAGGACTTTAAAGGACTGATTTATTTTCCATTAGCTGGGTTGCTCTATATTCTTTGCAATTCTCTCCGGCTCAGCTGTAGAAATAAACAGTCAGGTTCACTTTTATTCAGTGTTGGTTTCTAGTCAGGGTGCTTTGCTAGGCTCTTGGGCTCAAATCAGCAATAACTGGGCTGTAAATAATGAAGGGAAAAACAACGAGGAGAAGAAAGGGAGAGTAGGGAATGTTAACATTCCCAAACTATTCCTGCTTTTCCTGTATTTTACAAAGGGTTGTTCGGAGCCAGATTTTGGGCCAGAATGGCTTCTAGCAACACACTTTGATGATTTTTTTCTCTACAAGGCAGAAGAAAATAATTAAAAAATGCCAAAAAGCACTGGTAAACTCCATATGCCCCGACAGACCTGCTTCTCCTCAGGCAAACTGATGTGCAACCAATTATACTAAAGAGAATGTGGTAGATATACTTTTCCATGCTACAATAAAAAGCTTGCTATGTTCTTCCCTTGCACTTTCTTTCTCCTCCAACAAGAGAAAATATTTGGTCCAAAAGTCCTAACCTTAACAACCTTCTGACTACCATAAAAATAGTAAATATGTAATTAGAAATGGCATTTAGCTGCTCAGGTATGTTGAGGCTTGTTTTGCATTTTAAGGAAATCTGGCATTAGTTTTGCACCAGATTGGCAGTCTCTGTGCTTTTGACTCTTATTTCAGAATATGTTTCCTTTTGAGGCAAAACAAGGAGGAATGCACTGCAACCTTTTATCATGCCGTATTTATCTGCATTCCTGGACAATGTCACTGTCTGATGTGTGACCCATTCACGGTCTCTGCAAAGCTTTATGCTTCCATTAGAGGCCTCTTCTCATTCTGTTTTATTTCAGACAAAATTAGGCTCCAATGAACTTTAGTTTTTAGAGGGAGGCATATGACATAAATGGGAGGATGGCGTACTGTGGGGCAAATGTGGCCACATCTCCTGTCTGTCTGTAATTTTATCCCTGAGGTATAGATACTGGGAAAATCTAAACCTGCTAAGAAACAAATGAAGCTTAAATAGAGAAGAAAATCCTTGCTATTCATTACAAGCAGTGATACTTGCTATGCACTACAGCTACAGAGGTACTCTGAATGACCATGGATACAGAAATATGTTGTGCTTAAATCAAGCGGTAACTTTAACTTGGAGGAGGTAAAATAAAAATCATCTAACCTTTGCTTATCTGACAAGCCAACTCTAATTAGAGGGTCAGATTCATGGGGTCCCTGCAAAACAATTAAACTGGTGAGGTATCCTGAGGAGGGCAAATTTATATTATTAGGTTATCCTGTGTTATTTCTTCATTATGCATCAAGTTACCAGATCAAACAGCTGCAACATCTGAGGGTGCGGGAGGAAGAGAGATGAGAGATGGGTGGTCTCTGTAAGAGAAGGGTAGTGATAAAGCTGCGTAAGATGTGCAGGGCAATAAGTAGCAAGGTCTGTGGAAAGGGAAGAATGGAGAATATTTTTGACTAGGTGCATTCATTTTTAATAGTAGCTTTCCTTGTGCTGTACCTGAGCTTTCACTGTTTCACAAAATGATTTCTATGCTTTGATACATGTGATGAGTAAACCTTGACAGAAAGCTTAGTTTTGATTCAGTTCTGCTAAAGATTCCCTAAACATGACTAGAACCTGGTCCCTACCTGATATGTCTGGACTGTTAATCTAAAGAAATGGTACCGTCTAGGGATGCCACATGACCACACTTGGGAATATTAATTTTCTCTTTCATTGAGGTACTACTGGATCTAATTGATAGCACGGAGAAGTTCAATGCAGTTTGAGATTCAAAAGAAACATCCACTTTGTGCTTGCTTTACACATCTCTTTTGATTGCCATTGGGTAAAGGCAGGGTAACAGCAGGACTTGTTTGTTTTGATCACTGAATCAAACGTAATGCCATTCCACCGGGACAGTGAACAACGGAGAAAGTTAAGCAAAATTTAGACAACACTGGGCTTCAGTAACAGTCATACAGGGGCCAGAAGAAAATAGTTCAAAGGAGATATTTGTGAGAAAGTAGTGAATGGGGTCAGGAAAAGGTAATTCATGGTAAAGATAACCAGAATCTGTGACAGTCTTTCATTGCAGGGGGCATCGAGGATATAAAGGAAATGTTCATACTGCGTAGGAGCAAAGACTGATAAGACTTGCACTGCAGAGATTAAGGTATCAGTTTCCAGCCAAAGGGATCTGGGGATTGGATCATTATTGTGCTATTAGCTGTTGGCTGGAGATAAACAAAACAAATGTTTATTCCCAGGAGAAACAGCTCTTAGACTTTAACTGACTGCTAATTTGAAATTCCCTTGAGCAAGAAGGCAGCCTCTCATTGGAGCTGCAGTCCTCACAAGATAATTTCAAGATGATAAAAAGAATGAAAATATTTCTTTTTCAGCATGCAATATATGGTGATTGCTCCCTTATTCTCTGCAGGATTATTTTCTGTATTACTTATCTTGTATTTCTCAGTCTAAAAGAAATTAATATAGGATGCTCCTCAATATTTAGGGGGAACTCATCTGAGTGTGTGAACTTCCAGGCCATGGACGACGTATGCATGAGTGCTTATTATTCTGTCTCTGATGCTAGCTAAAAGGATCCCAGAGGAAAAATGACTAAACATGTCAGTGGGAGTACAGGGATACATTTGCACCACTGGTAAGTCTCATGGCTGCGCAGAACTGGGGGGACGCAGGAGCTCACCAAGACCAGACCTTGGCTCCCAGAAGCTGGGGAAATTCCGCTGCAGATCTAGCCAGTACTTTTCCTAGATGTTCACCTGTGACCTTTCATGAGAATTACCTTTGGAAAGCAGCAAGGAAAAAGAAAAAGCAGAGCCATTGTCATCTCTCATTCAGTTCAGGCTGCAGAACTTGTGTTCAGGAGAGGAAGGCTGAACTTCAAAGCTTTGCGCTGGTCTCTGCTAAGCTGCAAGACAATAAGCAAGGATATGCTGGCAATGAGAAAGCCTGTTTTTTTGCACTAGGAGGATCTTTGGACAGAAGATGCCAGCGGTCTCTGACAACACTCTTTTTATTTCCAGAGTGCTGTTCTGCTAGCAGAGGAAGGAGAGACCTGCTTTCCCACAGTGAGGAATAAGCAGACTGCCCAGTGAGACAAATTACCGCAGTGTGGCACTGGTGGGACCAAGCGAGCCAGGAAAAGAGCCTGGATTGTGCAATCACTTCCAGGAAACTAAATGTTCATTATAGTAGAAATTATTTTTTTCCCTCTCTATATAATGGCTAATGCCATGATTAACATAGCAGATTGTACATGGATTCTCAGTGCAAAGCATCAAAGGCTTTCCACGTAGGTTCTTCTCTTGCTCTGTCTTATTAGTGTATATGGTGCCCTGAGGATATAACAAGCAGAACAGCAGAATGCCTCATGAGCCATTTAGATGTGAAGCTGAAGGTCTGCTCCAGCCCCACAACAAATGAGGGAGACCATTGTTCCAAATAGGAGCAACTCTCAGCAGCCCCGGCACCCCCAGGACACCCTTAAATAATGTAACCCAACCCTAACAAAGTAATGAAAGGGGCAAAACTGATTTGTTTTTCTTCCAAAGTCACATTCTCTCTTAGGGACTCCCTGCCACATTTATGCAGGAAAGTGTGACTTTTTAGGCTGGACCCAGAATGCAGCAACCACCTTTCAGTGTCATCAGCAAACTCAGAGCTTCCTGACTGGAAATATCATAACACTTCAGCGAGACTATTTAGCAGCTTTCCTACACATTCAACCCCTCAGACAGGGTTTGGCTGAGGCACAGTGCATTCTCACTTTCTTTAAAATTGTTCTGCTGGTCAGTTCAGCTGCTCTAATTTTCCTGTTTTGTCCTTATTAAAATACCTTCTTTACTGTCCACAGAAGAAAAATCAACTGACTGCATTTGTGGCAGTGGCATTTTGCCTTCTACCTGTTATTGTACCTATTTGTCTCCAGCAGCAGTCGGCATGTGGGTGGTTTGGAGAGAGATTTACACGCTGATATTTTATTAAGGTTCCTTTTTATTCTGTAATTTAAATGGGGAGATTGAAACATTGTACATTATTTTGCCTGTGGTAAAATAGACCTATTTTAGCTTCTTTTTTTCCCTTCTTCTGATTGCTCATTAATATTCAGGGTTTATCTTATCTATTCCCCTCTTCATTTGGTTTGTAAATGATTCCTTTGCTTGCTCCTTTATTTTTAAGCCTGTTTTCAACTTTTGTTTAATCTTGGTGGCTTTTTTCTTGTTTATTATTAAATTTTGAGTTAGACTTTTAAGCTTATCCCTTTTCATATTCATTCCTTAAAATGCCAGCTGCTCTTTTTCTCTGTCTTCCAGAGAGACTGTGTGAGCACAGAGAAATGGAGCTGCTCCTCCAGCGTGCTACAGATTGCTAATTTTGGTCTAGTTTTCCCAGGTGCCAAGAGCAGGGGCTGGGTGGCCTTTAGCCTTTCACCCCCCGCAATGTCTGCCATTAGACGTATCATCGTAATAAGCAGAAATGGGCGGTAGCGTACGAAGCCGCCGTTCAAGTGGTGGGGTGACACCAAGGTATGCATTGCTCCAGCAGCCCTGCGTGAGCTATCTCAAGGCAAGTTTTGAACCTAGACATTTCCTTTCAGCTCTCGTTCCCTCCACACCTCCCCATTGGCATCTCTAGTGGAGCTACACCTTGGTGTACTTGCTGGTGACTTGTAGTTATGGTTGCTAGCACGTGTGCTGAAGTGCGTGCTCTGTGTTATCTGGGCTGCAGATACCTGAGCTAAGGCTGGGGGGGTTCCTGTGCTCTCATCACACGCTGGCTTTGCAGCATGTTTGTCTCGTCTTCCCATCCCTACTGAGCAGCAGCACGGTGTACTGCAAAGGGGCAAGGACTCTCATTCCCTATAAAGGGCCCTATGTTGGTGTAACTGTGCTGACTCCAGAGGAACTATCCCAGTCTTAGAGCATGCTCAGGCAAGCATTGAGCCTGCTTGTCCTTGGCTGATTACTTCATCAGGGCCTGTTTATTTTCTTGTCATATTTATTTTAATTAAAATTGCATTTATTCTGTTTTGCTGTGATATCTTAGCAGTCCTTAGGCCTATTGGCTTTCATGAAGCCCTTTCCCGTCTTCATTTCAAATAGTTTTTAGATCTGACAAAAGTAAAATTTACCTCCTTACTAGCATTGCTTTTCTGCAGTTTCCCCAAGCCTGCCCCTGTGGTGTTCACCCTTTGGCAGAGAACTGCAGAGGTGTCCCACTGGGCTCTGTGTTCATTTTTCGCTTGTTTCCACCTTAATTCCTCTCTATTTCATTTTTTATCTTTTGAATTTCCTCTATTAACCACTAGTAAGCCAATCTAACTCCCCTTCTCAGCTCCCTCTTCAGCATCTTCAGCAAAGCCACCCACAGCAGGCATCACTCAAACATCATCCCGGTCTGGTACAAGGTTGGATTCTGAATTCACCTGTTGTCATGATTTGAAGCACAGTTTCTCTCTCAGTGCATGATACCGTTCTTTATACAGAAAAATGGATGGGCCATCTTGACAAATTTTTTGCCTGTTTTTGTTCCCCACTGCAACATAGCACACATTTAAGTATGCAGGTGCATCTGACCTTGTGCCTTGCTGTCTGTATCACGCAATGTCATGTGTAGCAAAGTAGCTCCAAAAATAATGTGTAATAATCACGTGATTGATGAGCAGTACATGGTGAAGTTGACATTTAAAGGAAAATGGAAAAATTTAACACGGGAATATTACGTTATTTAGCAATGGAGGACATATGAAAGCTGAGACAGACAGATACAATTCTTCTGAAATGTCATACAATTTGTTGGGAGCAATGACAATATTGGAATCTTTCAGCGGCATTTGTCTTTGTCAGAGGCAGGTCAGTAGACTAGATGGAGCCAATTGTGATCCATTATGACAATGACTAAGCCCTTAGGGACCAAAATAGTCTTTGGGTTGCTTTGTATACAATTACTACAAGCCCAGCTTGTGCTGGACACTGGTGAGGTACTGGTCTATGATTTATATATATGATCTACCCACTGAAAACTGAAACAATTTTTTTGTATTCCTAATTTGCTTTGACTATACATGATTCATTTTTCTTTTTTGTTCTGTGAATTTGGTACATCCAAGCTCCCACATTTCAACTGTGTGAAAGGTCATGTACCTCTTGATACAGGACCATAAGTGGCATTAAAGTTTTTATATGTAGGGGTTTTAATTCTTGAAAAGTGCCACCTTATTGGAATGGGAGGGGTCTTTTTGAGGAGGGAGGATGGGAGTCAGATGCTCAATTCTGTGAAATGGAAGCAGTGTTTCTTCTTCTCCCAAAAGGGGTGCTCAGGACCTTACTGAGATACTTCTTTGGTGACTCAAATTTGTAGGCAAGCAGCAAAAGAAGATAAGAGAACACAGCAATACATCAGATTTTCAAGCTTCAGCCTCTATCATTTATAAAGAAGATACTATGTGAGTTAGCTTTAAAGGCAAGAGAAAGGAGTTTGCATGAATGGGGAAGCAGAGTCAACACTTCCTTCTCAATACTGCCTCTGGCAGGCTTGGTTATACTTCTGCAACATAAGTTTAGATGACATTTTCAAGGCACAACCTTATCTAAAAGTGAGATAGGTAAAGAGTTGCTTCCACTTGCTGCCATGGTTTCTGAGTGATCAGAGCTGCTATAGGCAGCTGTAATTGAAGTGTTTAGTGTTTGCTAAATATGGCTATTACCTGAGGGTTCTTGAAATACTGTTTGCATTTTTTATGGTCATTGGATTCTCCTGATTACTAGATGTAATAGACTTTTTATGCTACAATGCAACTGTTGAACATTTTAATTGGAATGCCATGTCAAATTTTTAAATTAAAAATCAAATACTCAAAGCACCAGTGCTTTTTTGATTACTAAAATTAAAACCTAATTGAATTCTCCCACCAAAAAATATCCTGTGGAAATTTAATTAGAGAAGTGTAAAAGAGCTGATTTTTAAAACATATTAATTTTTAATTAGGAAAAATCTGAAAGGCAAATTAGTAAGTTTTAAATGTTCCAAAATATGAATATGGAGATGCCATGTGGCACAATGAAGAGAAGACCCAAGTTCTACCTTCCTAAATTACTATATATCACAGGGCTTGAGTCCTACCTGAATAAAATAAAAAGTGATGGATACCTGTTTCTGTTGTTGATCCTCATAAAAACCCTCCATGCATATCAGCACATCAAAGAACTACAATGAAAAATTAAAGTAGCTTCAAATGAACATTTGGAATAGGCTGCAAAGAGTTGGTTATTTCCAAGTAGGGTATAAGGTACACCCTTGTCTTCAATGTTCACCTGTTGACTGGCAAGACAGCTCTGCAGTCAACGTGTTGGTTGGTTCAGATCCCATTCTCAGGTCCTTGGCTCCCTTGATGTATTGCAGGGTGTCTAACTCCAGGGCTCTGCACCAGAGACTAGGCACATCAGAGCTTGGCATTGCATCACTCTCTATTGCCCTGCTTTTGTTTGATATACCATTGTACACCCAGGAAGATTCACACAGCATTAATAAGGCCAAAGAAATCATTGACAGCCTAGATGGGCTCCGTTTGGCCTTGTCAGGACATTTCCATTTCCCACTGATTTTAGTTGTTTGTGGTTGCGTGCAAAGTCAGCGAATTAGAACAGGTGACAAGGGCCCTTGGGAAAGGGCAACACCATCATTAGTTAGGTAGACTGGAAATGATTACAGGTCTACTTCTTTCTTAATAATCTGTCTTTCTTAAAAATGTGTATCCCACAAACTAGCTCTCTACTTTGCGGCGCTGTGTAATTTCATGATACAGCAGTTAGGAGATAATTTGATTTAAAGAAAAAAAAAAAAAAGACTAACTATAGCTCTCTGGAGACTCGCTGCTTAATGATATACACTTAAAAGTATAAGGAATAACAAAATGAAGAGGAACGGTGCCTGCAGGGTACATTCAGATCTGGGTTATCTCAGTCTCTCACAGCTGAAGCCAGGGCAGCGTGTGACAGTCATTCAGGACTTGCACTCGGCAAGTCTGGGGAGCTGAGGAAGACCTACCTGAGCAGAGCCTGCAGGGTATGGGCTGACTGCAGCATGCTCCAGATCATCCTCCGGTGTTCATGACTCGGAGCATGGCGCTAATCCCATTGACTGCTTGCTTTTATCTTGGAAAACATTCCCTGGCTTTGAGAACAAAGAAGAAGGAATCTGCTCATGGTTAAGATGCTCAGCTGGGAAAAGGAAACTGAAATGTGAACCAGAAACCTGTTTTTTTTTCTCTTTTCATAAACACTAAAATACAAAATAAGGCTATTTCTTGCCTGCCTCTTTTCTTTTTCCACAACTTGCAGACTTGACACTTTCCCTATTGTTCTGCTTGAACTGGAGAAATCATACCCTTGCCCATGACTAGTCTGGTGCTAGTGGCATCTTTCTAGGAAGAAGATGAGATGGGAGGGTTTAAAATGCTCATCTCCCATTTTCTGGATGAGAGCTTTAGCCATTAGCCTAGTATACAAAAGGGATTATATAGTCCCTCTCAACACACTTATATGAAGGTAAATGAGGCAGAAGGTGTGCCCCATCTTCTTTCCGAAGGCTGTACTATTCAGGTAACCTTGTGGGTTTTCTGACTACTTAGCGCAGATTTTTTTTCCCTAGAATTTGCTGTCAGAACCCAAATTCTGTGTTTCAGGCACTTTTTGATATGTTTCTGTTTTTCTAGATGTGTCTACTCTTCCTAGGCATTGTTTCATGTTCTTTTCTAGATGTCAGCATATGATCCTAGGTCTTTTAACAGAAGAAGTGGAAGTCATATATACTGGAATCCTGTAAAATGCTAACTCCCTAATTTAGGAAAAATGGTCAAAAATATTGTGAAGTTTAATGGTAACTTTACAGTCGCTAACCTTCCTATGGTGATTTAATAGGCTGATAGGCACTTGAAGATGAAGGAATGAAGGTATGATTTGGTTATCATGTAGGCTGATGAACTCTCTTCTTCAGATGTCATCTTTGAAGTCACTTGCAATCAAACAATCTTGTTATCTTTCATATCATTTCTCATTGCATACTTAGGCAATCTGCTATCTATAAGCAATTATTACAACCACCTACTTGTTTTCCACTTATATATAATAACGGTTTATTCATTCCTCAAAGGTCTACACTTATTTTCATATTTTATAACAAACAAGAAGCAGAAAGTCTGTTTATAGAAGTAGCTTTTAAACAAATCTGAAAATCAAGGAGCTCTAAAGGCTGGGAAAAGCCTTTGGGATTAGAATACTTAGGATGAAGAAGTGGGTGAATGTAAAGAGTTCATGTGGTAGATGCTTGGTTCACCATGGTGCAAACACTTTCACGCTGGATAGTGATTCAAGATGTTACCGCTTTCTGTTTACTTGATATTGCCCTCACAGCTGAGCCTTGTTAACAGTGCAAAGTCAGCCAGCTTAGTTTAAATGGCTTTCAGATCTGCAAGGACGCATCTGTTTATGCCCCTTCTCTGTGTTTCATTTTGTTAAAAGTCAAATTAAAAAAAAAAAAACCCAAAACCAAAACCAAACCAGAAAAGATATCTGTTTGTATAAAACCAAAAAGTTACATTAGATGAAGATCAATATAATCCATGTGAGTCAAGTTTGTCAATCACTATCAGGAGGTGATTGGGATTTACTGCTCCCCTCCTTTCCACCCCAAAGAACAAAACACCCATCCCTTCTTCTCTGAGAAGATTATTGAGTTTCTGCCCATTGCACCTCATTCCTTCAGGAGACAGGGTGCTGATAAGACTGGCAATTCATCTGATCCCACGTTGCAAATCTTGTATTACCAGCCCTGAAAGCATGGAAATGTCAATATTTTAAAAAACCAAAAATGTACACATGGAAGGAGTTTGGAAAGGGAAAAGCATCTGCAAACTATACACTGGAAAAATCCTCCCTTAAGGAAGAAAGTTAAACAACAGCATGTGAAGCATGCAGGAAGGTATGTGAATTTGGAAGTAGGCTGAACGTAAGAGTCCTTTAGCAAACTTGGCCCCAGACATTTAGAGCCCTGTGCTGCCACACTGATAGTCTATGGTGATGTACACTATTGCAGTCTCCCTTCTCTGGGTAGCACCATCAGTGAACATCTCTTAGTGCAAGATGAACTCTCATGCCATAGTGGTCCCTCTCTGCATGGTGGGGGATAGCTTGCAGGTGACTGCTTTAAAATTAAATGGTCAGATCAGCCAAATTTGGTAAAAGGCTGTTCTCAACAGATACTGGGTAGAGTGACTTGTGAAGTCTGAAAAGGTTTAGGAGAATAGAGTTTGAACCAAAGCAAGCAGAAAGCTATTGATTAGTTTCTTTCACATTAGCTTAATTTGATGTTCATTTAACGAAGGGTTATTTGTAGTAGACTAATAGGAAGACAGCATTGTGACATAAAAATTTCCAGCCAAAATAAAGCAAGGCAAGTACAGGTTGTCCACTGGGTTGATGTAATAATCTTTCATTTCAGAACAGCTGAGTTCTGGACCCCAAGTGTAATGTTCTAGCAGATGCCTCTGTCAGCAACAAGAGGCCTGTTTCAATCTGTCTAGAGTAGAAATGCTGGGAAAACATAGGTCTTGGGTGGAAGAGAAATAATCTTTTCAGGGAAGAGATTTTTTTTCCTGAAATAGAGGAAACTAGGAATTGTCTTCTTCTTTCTGGTTATGGCAAAGGAACATAGAATTCCTTGGGCTACCTTTCCACTGTCAGGAACATGGATGTTGAAATTTATTTAGAAAAAAGAAACCAAAGGAACAAACAAAGTACTAATACATATTTACATGCTACCAAATGCAGACAATATGTTGCGGTGCTTTCAACATTTGCAAAAAGATAACTTTTTGAATTCTTAAGATACAGCATTCTTAGATCTCACTAAAATTTGCTGGGAACATTATGACAATTTTTTTTTTTGTTTTGGGCAAAGAGTGTTTATTCAGAAATTTCTCAAACATATATCAGCTTAAGTAAAGTTTACACGAAGAACATTTTTAAGATCCAGAAATGCAGTTTGGCATGAAGAAGGATCACCTAAATCCAGTCCCTGCATCATCCATCACTTCTTTGTAGTGCAGAGATTGCTACATCTACCTGGGATATGCTCAAATCCTTTCTCTAACAGATGTGAAATTCTATGCCTTCTGTTTTCTGGGAAATACCAACTATTTAAGTTACAGATCTGATTTCTCTGCCAAAGGCTATTTTCTTCCCTTGTGATGTAATGTTAAGAACGTATCTCCCACTCAAATCAAAGACAGTTGGGGTTTGGCCTTTTTGGAAATGCTTGATATCAGTGTGACAGTGTCTGACCTAGTGAAAGAACAAGCATAAACATAACATGGATGTTGGAAGATGGGGTGGAAGGTATAGCAGCAGAAACACACAACTGCTGCTTTTATTCAGGTTGGTCACAAAGAAAGAGAACCTCTACCCTGGTCCTACAGAACTTTTTGTCTCAAAGCTACTTTTCAGAAAAAATCCCAGAGATTTCTGAATATTAAAAAATTACTAATTTACCCTTTCATCTTGGAAATTTTATTCCCCATATATGCAAGAGTACCATTCATCCTCCAAATGAACAACCTCCTCATAATGAAGAAACCTCTAAAATTTCCCATCTGCCAAAGCACAGGGTACATGCTCAACTTTCAGCTGGAGGAGGACTGAGTTCTACAGAACTTAACCAGCTTCTTTCAGCTACATAGAATTAAATCTGTGACCAATTACTTTGGGTGAACCTCAGCTTTGAGCATGAGGCTAACCCCATTGACTGCAGTGGGTTAGCTGATGTTCTAAAAGCTTAGCATATGCAGGAATGCCTGCTACACTGGAGCCACTGGAAAATGGAAGAGGCAAAAGATAAGCAATCCCTGAGCTAAACCCGAAATCTTAAAAATATACACCAAAGTATGAATACTGAACAAAGTATGAAACAGTCTTATGCCTACATTGTATAATAGACACCTCATGATAAATAAATCAAGACTTAAGCACTGAAGAACAGTGAACTTTGAGGAGTTAGAAACAGAGTCATGAGCCTATGGTTTGCAACCTGATCCTCTTTCTATTAAGTGCAGTATTTGTTTTGTAAATTAAACTGTTCTTTTTCAAGTGTCAGCTCTATCAGAAACTACATTCTGGTTGTTTAGTATTGGTTCATTGAGTACATTCATCATTTTAACATTAGAAATCCAATACGTTTTATTTTAGATAGATTCTAATCAACTTTATAATGAAAAGATTTTAACTTTTTTATTGCAGGAATTACTTCATGCTTGGTAGCAAGAGGGTTATTGTTGTGTTAGAAACCACAGAAGCACCTGAGAATTGTCACGTAGGAATTAGGCCTTCTCCCCTCAAAAAGGTGGCAGGATCAATAGCCCAACTGAAGTGCATCTACACCAATGCAGGCAGCATGGGCAACAAACGGGAGGAACTGGAAGCCATTGTGGAGCCGGAAAACTATGATATAGTTGCAGTCATGGAAACGTGGTGGGATGACTTGCATAACTGGAGTGCCACAATGGATGGCTATAAACCCTTCAGGACGGGTAGGCAAGGAAGGAGAGATGGTGGGGTAGCTCTGTCTGTTAGGGAGTGTTTTGGTTGTCTAGAGCTTAATGATGGTGATGATAGGGTTGAGTGTTTATGGGTAAGAATCAGGGGGAAGGCCAACAAGGTAGATATCATGCTTGGAGTCTGTTATAGACCGCCCAACCAGGATGAAGAGGCGGACAAAATATTCCATAAGCAGCTGGGAAAAGTCTCACAATCCCTGGGGAAATGATTAATGACCTGGTACACCACTCAGACACACACAAGTCTATGGGGCTGGATGGGATCCACCCAAGGGTACTGAGGGAGCTGGTGGAAGTGCTCACCAAGCCACTTTCTATCATTGATCAGCAGTCCTGGCTAACCGGGGAGGTCACAGTTGACTGGCGGTTAGCAAATGTGATGCCCATCTACAACAAAGGCAGGAAGGAGGATCTAGGGAACTACAGGACTGTCAGTCTGACCTCAGTGCCAGGGAAGGTTATGGAGCAAATCATCTTGAGTGCCATCAGCGCAGCACATACAGGACAGTCAGGTGATCAAGCCCTGTCTACATGGGTTTATGAAAGGCAGGTCCTGCTTGAGTAACCAGATCTCCTACAACAAGGTCACCCACATAGTGGATGAGGGAAAGGCTGTGGATGTTGTCTACCTAGACTTTAGTAAAGCCTTTGACACCGTTTCCCACAGCATTCTTCTGGAGAAACTGGCTGATCATGGCTTGGACGGGCGTACTCTTCGCTGCGTAAAAAAACTGGCTGGCCAGCCCCAAAGAGTTGTGGTGAATGGAATTAAATGCAGTTGGTGGCCGGTCACAAGTGGTGTTCCCCAGGGCTCAGTAATGGGGCCAGTTCTCTTTAATATCTTTAGCAATGATCTGGACGAGGTAATCGAGTGCACCCTCAGTAAGTTTGCAGACGACACCAAGTTGGGAGGTAGGAAGGTTCTACAGAGGGATCTGGACAGGCTGGATTGATGGACTGAGGCCATTAGCCATGTTCAACATGGCTAAATGTCAGGTCCTGCACTTGGGTCACAACAACCCCATGCAATGCTACAGGCTTGGGGAAGAGTGGCTGGAAAGCTGCCTGGAAGAAAAGGACCTGGGGGTGTTCATCAACAGCTGGCTGAATATGAGTCAGTAGTGTGCCCAGGAGGCCAAGAAGGCCGATAGGCTCCTGGCTTGTATCAGGAATCATGTGGCCAGCAGGACCAGGGGAGAGATTGTCCCCCTGTACTTGGCATTGGTGAGGCCGCACCTTGAACAGTGTGTTCAGTTTTGGGCCCCTCACTACAAGAAAGACATTGAGGTGCTGGAGAGTGTCCAGAGAAGGGCAATGAAGCTGGTGAAGGGTCTAGAGCACAAGCTTTATGAGAAGCGGCTGAGGGAACTGGGGTTGTTTAGTCTGGAGAAAAGGAGGCTGAGGGGAGACCTTATCGCTCTCTACAACTACCTGAAAGGAGGTTGTAGTGAGGTGGGTGTTGGTCTCTTCTCCCCAGTAACAGGCAATAGGACAAGAGGAAAAGGTCTCAAGTTGTGCCAGGGGAGGTTTAGATGGATATTAGGAAAAAATTCTTCACTGAAAGGGTTGTCAAGCACTGGAACAGGCTGCCCAGGGAAGTGGTTGTGTCACCATCCCTGGAGGTATTTAAAAGATGTGTAGATGTGGTGCTTAGGGACATGGTTTAGTGGTGGACATGGCAGTGCTAGGTTAACAGTTGGACCGATGATCTTAAAGGTGTTTTCCAACCTAAACAATTCTATGATTCTAAGAGGCCCTGACACACATTTAATGTTTATTTATCAAAGTGGCAAATCACTGATAGTTTACGCTGAGTCTAGCTCTACGCAATGAGGTTACTGTCACAGTAACAAATTTTAATTAAATAGGGTTAAGTTGGGCATTGACTGTGTTGTTGTATCAAACCAGTATTTCATTATACTCCCGTCAATTCCCATATTGTGTAGTTGCTTAATACTGAACACAGAAAGGTGAAGGGATCTGGTGACTAATCAGACAGAAGTTAGGTCTGGTGCAAACAGGGTTGTGCTGCAACTCCACATATTGTTTGTACAGCAGAACTTTAAATGTTTTCCTTTTAGAAATGATGGAGATGGACTCTTCTGGGCTCTGCCCTGGACTCCAGCCCATATTGTCGTGTTTGGTAGTTACCCATGCCTGCAGCAAAGTCACCCCAAAGGACTATCTCTTGGGAAGGCAACTGCATGACAAATGGGGAATGTGGATCTGGGACCAGATCCTATGGCGAGTAGCAGGTAAGAGGGGATGGTGAAGGAAGGTGATACATTGCTGACAAGATCCCAGTCTTGCACAGGAAGACCAGTTTCTAGCTCCTGTTGAATGGAATAATAGCAAAGCACTGTTACAGGTGTAGTTGTAGTGCTCGAGAAAAAGCACAAAACAGAGTGGGGGAGTAATACTTTTGAAGCTTGTCTTGTGGATTCAGGCACTTTGTTTTCCAACGTGACTTGCGCTACTGCCCTAAGTCTACTATGGACTTTCATGAATCTGCTGGTGTGCAACTGTCAAAGTCACTTCTGAAAATGGGAATAAGGCTTCTGTGGAGTTTTGCACAAATGAAGTAGATCAGCCCAGTCCACCCAGTCTGCCTCACCCAGTTCCAGTACAGAAAATCTGTTGCTTGCATCAGGTTGGTTCTGAGTCCATGCTAGTATAGCCTGCCTCTGGGTAGGGTATATCCAATGCTGCCTGGGCTTATGTCTGGCTGGGTCCCCAAACACAAGTCTGCACACCACCACCCCCAAACGCTTACAAAAATGCAACCCAAAATAGCAGGCATCAGAACTAGAAAACTGTTAAGTGTCTTACCCCAGTGCAATGGCTACTTTTAATGTTGGCATGTATCAATAGAAGATGAGGAAGGCAGCTAGAGACGTGCTTCAGGCTGTGCTCATCATGATGTGACCGTGATTAACAGTGGAGTTCCCAGATACAACATGCTGACTCCACAAAAATCTGACTTTTGACTTCACAGCTCAAACTTGTTTCTAGTTCCATGAGAAGCACCATTAAGTTGCTAGGCATGCAAATATATGCATTAATTGCTGTCTTATTTGCTACCTATTGAGCTTTCAGACTTGGTCCTGACCCCGAGCTGTTTCATGGGGGTAAGGGATCTTGCTATTAACTTCAGGGGGCTGGATCAGGCCTTCAATATGTCGCCTTCATGGAGAGCTTGTGGTGGAATTAAAAGGGCAAATATCAGCCTTTAACCTTTGGCTGCCTACAGTTATTGGATGTGATTGCTCCCAGTTGCTGGCTGTGGTGGTACTTTGAAGGCTCAGCTCTGTGTAACCCTGCCCTCCCGTTGCTCTGGCAGTCTGCACATTTGCAGGAGCTTTCACAAGGAGTTCAGCCTCAGCCTGCTTTCCCCCCCTCCCTCCCGTGTGCCAAAAATGTGGCAGTTACAGAACAAAGGAAATATCACAGAGTCGGTTTGGCGGGAGAGCTACAGAGCCCAGCAATTACCTGCTGTTATCAGCGTGGCTGTGTTTTCTGTCATGTTACATTTCACATTTGCATAGCTGTGTGTATTTGCTCTTTCATCGCTGTTGTACGCAAGCTGTAATCAGTTCATTTTATGGCTGTCTTCAGCTAAATTCTTTGTTGATTTTAACATGACAGAAGTTGAAAAGATTACATATTATAAATAGATAATTAATATATCAGCACAGCTTGTTGCTCTCTGTCTCTCCATCTCTTTATGAGAATCAGTTTTAATGTTTCCTCTCCCTTTCTTTCCTCCATGTAGACTGCCTGAGAATTAGAATGAAGCCTGACAGCTTGATTAAAATTTCACCTGATATATTTCTGTTTCAATAGAGGATTCCTCTGTCTTGAATAAATGGGTCATGTGTAAAAAATTAAATCACCGATCATTTCCAAGTAGGGTAATTTTTTCCTAATAATATTATTTTCTAGTTTTGACCATAGCTTGGGGATATATTTATATTCTAGGTTTTTCATTAAATTAATACATGAGCATTCCATAACATCGGTGAAATTATCTTCCGAACGTCATTTTGGGGAAGAACCATAGAATGATTTAGGCTGGAAAAGACCTTCAAGATCATCAAGTCCAACCATCAACCATGCCCACTAAACCATGTCCTGAAGTACCCCGTCGACTCACTTTTTGAATACCTCCAGGGATGGTGACTCAGCCACTTCCCTGGGCAGCCTAGATTCTCTCCACCGTGCCACTGCGGGCAAGGGATTGAGTAGCTGCGTGATGATGCCAAGCTGCCTGCTGGCATTAACCCGCAGCACCTGGGAAGCCAAAGCCCAGTGAATCACTGAGACCAGAGCCCACTGCCCCAGCTCTTCTGCAAGATGCTCCCCGACGCCGTGGCAGCTGAGCTGTCAGCACCCTATGCCCGCGTTCCCCGACCCAGAGACGCACGGACACTCACGGACGCAGCCTTTGTCCAAACAAGAGATTTATTGGCATCTTTGCGCACGGTGGATCTCCCGGGGGGGCTTCAGGGGCACGAGCAGGCGGCAGGCAGCGTCATTGTAACATGGACTTCAACCTTCCAAGAATCTCCTCGCACCGATGTCTGGCTGCAATCACGGCGTGATATTTTTCCTCGCATTTTTGGGAGATATGGTAGAATTCCCCCATCTTGTCCATCATTGTGATCACTTGTTGCAGTTCCTGGAAGAGCTTGTCCCAATTCCTGCCCACATCCGCTGCAGTAAAGGGGTTTACTTCTCGCCCCTCCTCAGCCGCCTTCTTTCCGGAGCCGGCCTCCTTGCTACTGCTGGCTGGCTGACGGCTCCTTTTCCTGAGCCACCAGCAGAGCCCAAACAGCAGGAGCAGGACTCCAGCAACGGCCCACAACTGCCACTGCTGCAAGGTAGCAAAGAGCAGGGCTCCCCAAGCAAAGACGCTCGGCTCCGGGGTCCTCTGCATCAGCTGCTGCGTGCCCTGCTCCAGCTCCTGCAGCATCTGAATCATCTTCCGTCTGAGGTACCACTCACGCAGCTGCATGCGCTCGCGCGTGGCCTCATGCAGCTCCTCATGGACCACACGAGCATCCCAGAGGATGCTTTGCGCAACCAGAAGAATTGCGAAGAATTGTAGGAGAGCCATGGCCTGCAGGAGGAGGGAGAGAAGGGGTTCAGTGGGGCTGGGAGGGAGGGAGCTGGCGTCGTGGGGAGCAGGGCCGGGAGCCGCAGGGAGCTGGGGGCAGGTAGGAGAGGGGGAGAGGCAGCTGGGAGGCAGCAAGGCCTGCGCCCAGCCCCGGTGGCGGCGGCACCGTGCCCTGCCCGAGGTGCTCCCGCCAGCGGCTGGGCCCTCGGTGCAGGCCGAGAACCCACCCCCCGGGGGCCCGCGTTTCTGCCCCGGCCCTCGTCCGGCCCAGCCTCCCCCCGCCTGCGCACTCACCGCTCGCCCAGGCTGTACTGGCGCAGCGCTGCCGGCGGGTGCCTTTTATACCCCCCCCCCATTGTGACTCGGCCCCTCCGATGTCACAGGTGCCGGAGCGCATCACAGGCATGCCCGCCGGCCAGCCCCGGCCTTCGGCCTCACCTCGGCTCAGTGACTCCCGGCTGCCCTGGTGGACTGGTGAAGGCTGGCCTAGAGTTCGTTTTCTTCACGGGAGCTTGTGTGGTGCTTGATTTTGGTTTTCTTACCATCTGCCTGCCAGTGGCAATCTCATAATCGCAGAACATCCCGAGTTGGAAGGGACCCCCGAGGGTCATCGAGTCCAGCCCCTGACTCCACGCCAGGTAACCTCAAAGAAGTATCATAGAATGAAACTATGTGCAAATGCTTTTTGAATACCAAGAGGCTTGGGGCCGTGACCCTTTCCGGGGAGGGGCTTGTTCTGCTTCTTGACCACCCTCTCGCTGAAGAACTTTTTCCTAATATCCAATCGCAATTGCCCTTGACACAGTTTTAAGCCATTCCTTCACGTCTTATGTCACTGAGGCTCAGACAATCTAATTAAAGATTTTAAAATCAACATGTTTGTTCTTCAATCAAATTGGTCTAGAAGTCCAAGAACATTAGTAAACCAGCGGTTCAACGATGTTAGGGGAAATTAATACTACACAGCCAAAATTAGTGTAAAAGGAACTAGGCCTTAAGCCTCATTGTTTTAAGACTATTCATGTTAGACATATAACTAATGATTAGAAATTGGTTTCGATATGATTAATAGAATGCAGGTGCTTATAAAACAATATCCATGAGCTGCTTAATTGTTCTATGAGACTCCATCTTCATGGCTAGCCTAAAATCCAGTCAAGCTGAATCAACAGAGGAAGGACCATACATCTTAGACCTAAGACATGGGAGTAAGTGATTAAGTTTAGAACAAGATAAATTAATGAAATAACATGAGTAGTTTCTTCAGAAATTCATAGGTCCCTTTGAAGTGTAAGAAGATAAGTGATAATGGTGACCAGAGACCTTCTGCCTATGACCACCAGTCTCAGAAGAACCGAGACATGGGAATGGAGAATGGATGAGATAAGATGATGAATGATAACAATATGAGAACAGAAAATCGGCTGGAAAGTTACAGAAAGAAATTTACTTTGTAGAAATTAATGTATCTATTGAACAATTATTAAGACTTCCACACATTGAAGCAAAGCTGATGTTCTCTAGTGGGCTAGCTATGGATAATACTTGTCATTTGGGAGTAGAAGGATGTTCACGAGATGACTGGGGTCTCAGAGTGCATGAGTTTAATGCTAAACTCATCTGCACGTGAGGCAGGCTAGTGCCTCAGTTTACCATTCAAAAAATGAAAATTGTGCATCTCAACCTGACTTCAAAATTTCTAAAATTCTGAACAGAACATTTACATTTATAACACTTGAAACAAGTGCAAATGTAATTTATCTCTGCCAGTAGGTCCCTTATATACTGTTAAAGCAAAATAAAATGCCTAGTGTAAATTGTGATCAGACTTGGTAGGTTCTAATGATATTTTGTGGCAATTTTTCAAGGATTCTTCTTTAACAAGAAATCTTTTAGAATCCAAGTGCAACATTTAACTGTATGAAAGCACACTGTATGAAATTCTGTTTTTTAAAAAAAATCCCTAAACGCTGCTGCATAATATCACTCACAAGACACTTTGGAAACTTTCCTTTTTCTTTAATGAATAAAGCATTTCAAAAAGAATCTCCTGAAAGGAGGTTGCATTTGTTGCTAATCCTTTTGGCCTCTGTTAACTATTCTGCATATCTCTGATGCACTGTAGTTCAATAAATGGGTAACCTTCTCTGGTTTGTATTTTGATTCTTTTGCCTTTAATGTAAGATAAAACAGCCTTCTTAGTAGGAATGGAATTTCTAAACATTCCTGGAAAACAGAGAAAATGACAACACATCATTTTCAGGAGTCATATTAAAATATGGGCATTTGGTGGTTCCCAAGCACTTGTAAAATACACTGTAAAAATGTGGGTTTTTTTTTTAAAAAAAACAACAGCTATTCTGGATGGGTTTTAGAAGTTCAGAGCTGTCCTCATTATACTGTGAGTCACAATGATGACAAGAGCAAAATGTTGCAGTTTTCCTTAAAAGTGCACTTCAAATTCTCAGTGCCACTTACCTATTGTGCATTCAAAATGGAGTTGAAGGCTAGCCTAATTTATAGGGATGGTCAAAATTTGGAATTGCTTTTACAGGAGAAACTGCAATATTTTGACATTTCTTTTGTCCTAAATCAAGGAAGGAAAATTGCAAAATTTTGCACAAAAAATGATGTTTCTTAAAAACTTCAGTTTGGAAATATCACTTCATTGAGATAGTTTGTTTTGAGAAGGTTGAAACACTTCATTTAAACTTCAACATTTCATTTTGATAAAAGAGGCTGATATAGCTGGAATGAAGATGCACAATAATCATTAAAATAAAGGACTCTGATCTGGTTACTTAGAAAGTGAACATCACTGGTAAATTACCATCAAGTGTGTTTTATTGGGGCAGGGCAGAGGTTGGTGGGGGGAATAATTTCTAGCAATCTGGAAGTGTATTTTATAAAAATCTTGTGAACATTACAGGTTATTTGTAGCTTATGATTGGGATGTGATAAAGACAAAAGTAAAACACAAAAAATTGTAAATGAAACACTTACCTGAGGTGAAGTCTTCTTTTGAGCTAGCTGATATCCTTACAACAGGTGAGATGTTTCTTTTGGTATTACTTTGTTTTAGAGGTAAAGTAGTGAACTAAGATTTACGTAACTTGAGTTTGGTTTTTGGGTCTGCCGTTCGTTTCTGATATGACTGTGGCAAAAGATGTAATCTTGCAATCTTTAATTTCCCCTTTCAGAAAAGGAGAACAAACTCTTCTGTATCAGCCATGTGCATTTTTGTAGGGTCTCACATGATGAGTCATGGTCTCTAGAGCACAGTCTCTCATGCCAGCCCACACCTTGGCCCTGGATAAGATTTGCCTGGAACCTTACTGCCTGTAACATCTCTGGCATTTTGGAGAGAGAGCTTGCCTGTCCTGTAGTCCTGCTGTGAAGCAGCTGCAGATTGGGACTATCAAGGGACATGTAGGTCATAGTGGCCTTAAAGAGAAGGATCTAGAGCTGAAAAATGTCTTCCTGCTGAAGGGACACTTGTAACACCACCCAGAGATACTAGTTGATGGATTTGGACAGAGTTGCTCATCATCCATCAGTAAAAATTCCTGTAGTCCTCCACTATGTGAAAATGTAGTACAAATAACAAATAATTCCAAAAGCTGATAGACCTCATAGCATAATCTATAGTATTGAAGTGAAACTTTTATTTGTTTTCTCCTCCATCAGATAGTCAAATTTCAACAAAAAATTTGCTTACTACCATAAGACAACTGGTAGCTGGTTAATAAAGTGGTAATTCTGTGCGAAGTTTAAGTTTGTAACACAGGACCGTGTGGCACAGTGCAGAGAATTCCAACTGCACCAGGAGGCCAGCACGGCCGAGAGCTCTGTGCTCACTGCTGCTGTTTTGGTGAGGTAACAGGCAACTGTTGAGCTGACAGTGTGGTATGTAAAAGATAATTTAGCCTTGTAATTAAGGAGATATTAAGTACATAATCACATTTATTCATTTAATTAATTTTGGCAAGTTTGTCCTATGATGTTAGATATCAATTGCTAAAGATACACATTTACATTTAATAAGTGTAATTTCTGACTTGCCTTATTTTGTTATTTGCCAAGCGAACACCTAGAGAGCCCTTTTAAATGGATTAAGCAGGAGTATAAGCTTAATACATTACAAGAGCATAATTGTACTTTTATTGCTCATTAAATTTTAAGTTAATTATGTAGCAACCAGGTTTATGTGTTATTGTATCAAACCTCAATCCATGGGCTCTTAGAAGTAGTCTAGGGGAAGGAAAACGATTTCCAAATGTACTGTATGAGCCCTATTTCAAACATATTTACTTAAGGAAGCCCACAACTCAGCATTTAAGAGGAGGCAGGCATTCACTGCCAGGGTCCTTCAGCCAGAGGTGAGCAGCAAAGCTCGCTTGACAGCTCCTGCTGACTGCACCACACTTTGAACCTGCCATTAGGGAACCTCCTTGAGAAATGCAAGGGTGTCTTATTATGGGAGATTCTCCTTTCTCAGGAACATGTCCATATTTTCTTCCTTTTCCACCAAAGTTTTGTTACATTTTGATTCTAATTTTTTTGATCTCTTTGAACAGCTTAAATAATCAATTTTCCTTCCCATAGGGAATAGCCTGACCTGAGTGAACTTCTCTTATCTAAATAGCTATTGGAAAGTTCATTGTCTAGTCTGAAGAACTTACCAAATGCGGGACACACATCCAGAATAATTTTTTTCCTGATGACCTCAGGCATCTCTTTTAGAATAGAATCTCTTTCTTTCTTTCTATATAGAAGAAACTCCTAGGTGGCCAAGTTGGAATAGATGGGCTGTGTTAAGACAGTCAAAGTTAATGGAGAACAATCTTCTCTGCAGACTACTGGCAGTGAGATATGAGGGTGGAAGAGAGAAGGAGAGAGAAATTTTGATCAGGGCTGTCTCAGGGAAAACAGAGTGAGATCCTAACATCTACTGTTATGGGAGAAGCCGCTGAGGGAACATTCACGCACCACCCAAGGAGTCGCACGCACCCCACCCGAGATTTTACTGGCTAGGACCGGAGTCCCTTCGCAGCGGGCGACTCCAGTGAGCCCATGGCTGCCCCTTCCGACTCCTTACACACACACACACACACACACACACACACGCACTCACCCTTGGGCGCTGCTTCTTTCCTCAGGCTCAACCCTATGTTCTCCGCAACAGAATCTCTAATCAAGGCCTTCAACATAAAAAGCATAATTTATTCTACCTGTGGTGCACAAATTTAGACGGCTCGAGCTGGGTACCTCTGGAGAGGGACCCCAAACACTAAAATCCCTGGGCAATTACACTCTTACAATCTAAGTTCCTGCCTCTCGCACCATAGCAATATTCGGGTCTGGGGTTGTCTTCTCTCTCGTTGAGTCCTTTTTCTTGTCTCTAGGCAGGTTCTTTCTCTTTCCTCTTTTTTAGGCTACTTGTTCTTATGTCTCCTTTTCCTGGCTCAAACTGGGTCTCGGGCTTTCTGAATCTTCTTACTGTTCTGGTCAGAGAATAGGTCAACGTTAGGCAAAAGCATTATGCAAGGTATGAGTTCAACTACCAGGAACAACTACTTTTAAGCAGCTAAACAAAGTCCTCAAAGCCCTCCATACCATATTAACAGCCCCTATAATTTATATACATTCCTGTGCTATTATAGTCTCACAATCTTATCCCATTATTGCCACGCACTGTTTACATCTCGTTCGGCTGTGGTGCGCATGCTCATGTAGCTCAGCTTTGCCACCTTCCACAACACCACCCAGGAGCTCCCCAGTTAATGAATCTTTTTCCATTGATTTAATTAGATTTTAGATGAAGCCATTATGTGTTTAACTTGCTCCAAATTTCCTCAAACCATGTGTGCTGGGTACAGAACATGGAGTTTGTAACCTTATTTCACTGTCCTGCACTCCAGGTGACACTGGGCTTGGAAATGCTGTAAGGTGTATGAGAGAATCAATCAGCTCTAGAACTTTACAGTAGTAAAAGCTGTGGTGAAATTTAAAGAATATCCTCAGTGAAAAAGTAGATTTATAATTTCCATGTGTAAACATTTGTGTCCTTTGTATAGCTGGAAAAGAAAGCACTCATTTTTAGAAATAAACTTCTTCCTATGTGACTAATTAAAGAAATTATGCAATTGTGTGCAGTTCGGTGACATTCCATGGGGATGCATTTTATGGGACAAGTATCTGGAAAAAATTTTTTAAATAAAACATGCAAGATTAAATTAAATTCCACTTCTGTGGCATCTATCAAATCTTTGATTTCTAAATGTGGTCTACTGCCCTTTTGAAACCTGTTCTTCTCATTTTAGACATGCATCTTTTTGGTAGAACGTGTAATAAACTCAGCAGCCTGAATTTCACTATTTCAAAAAACATTTTGCCAGATGCTGTACATAGCTGACAAAACTGAGGGAGATTTTTTAAAAAGAAAGTAAAATTGTAAAATCTCTTCTAACTATAAAGTGGCATGTGAGTGCTGAAAAAAAACTTCATGATTCCAACCACACAGAGTCCTCCACATGTAAGCTTTTGTTGGATGAACCTCCAATACAGAATTTAATGTTATCTGATTAGGTGTGAACAGGTTTGTCAATGAAGCAGAAAACAGGACACAGCTGATAAAACAGTGAAGTTAAATAAAGATTAGGCAACTTTGTTGCAAAGCCAAAAAATTCCATTTGAATGATTCCAGTGCAGTAATTTTAATTCTGCTAAACTTAATCTCTTGGAAATGTTACCAGAATGAATTTTCCTGCCTCCAACTAACCTGGGTTTTGTTTTGTAAACTATGTAGGATTTTATTAGGTTCCATGGAAATAATCTCTTTAAAGTTGTTCAAACCACATATTTATTATTGTGCCTGGGATTCAAAGACTTTAACATTTCAAAATGTTGGTTTAAAATCAACATAAAAATGCTTTGACCTCCATTCTGGCAAGAAATTCCACCAAAGCCAGTTCTCAGCTTTGTCTCAGATTCCAGGAGCACACATAAGTACCACTCCACAAATGCATCTCAAAGAACCTTTTTTGATGGAATAATTTGAAGGAGCCACAAATTCATTTGCAACCTGTGCCATAAAAGAGTATGACTGTACAATCAAACACATGGGAACCCTGGAGCAATGTCATGGCCGATGTAAATTTCTGTAATAACATGTATTTATGTCAATTTATATCAACTGAGAACATGACCATCTCTTTCCTTAGACAAGGTTATGCTTGCCAGTGGAGGCAAGGGATTACATCAGTAGGCTTTTTGGAGTTAGCTTCATCTTACAGGTACCTCAGGTACCACAGGAGTGTAAACTAGGTGGCAGTGGCTTGACCATCAACTTGTTACCTAAGGAAGTTCACAGAGTCTCCTGCAAGTCTGCAATGTGCCAGCATGCTTTCACTCTTGCCAGAGATGACTTCACTCAATAACTTCCCATCCCTTTTGGTGCCCAGAGCCCTGAAAAATTTCTGGCAGAGGAAGCAAAAATGAGTGAGTTTTCCTGCATCATCCTTTGTGGCACCCTCAGAAATAGTACAATGGTTATTATTGCTATTAATACCTTAATCACACCTTTGAGTGCAAAGGAAACATGCCCTCTGTGTCTAAGAATCATCACATTGTAACGTTTACATTTCAGCCTGGCTCAGTCATCATCCAGCAAATTCTGTTTCTTCTGCCAGACAACATCGAGGACTGCACCCGCACTGCCTGCCAAGATACACTCCCTTGTCTTCTCCTCCCAGCTCCCATGACCAGAATCCAGCTCTACTGGCAATGCCCTCCTGGTTAACTTTGCTGCCTTCTTCCAGTTTCCTAGGGACAGAACAGCATAAGAGTCTTCCAGGGTAGGTACAATTTTTGAATGGTATTTTTTTTTCCCTGAGCCTTGCTGCTTTATTTTAATTACTTGAAATTAAATGGGAAGAAAACAGTGACAGGAGAAGCTATGGTTATTCCGATCTTAATACCAGTACTGTAATAAGCAATATATAAATGGCAGAGGAGGAACACACGAATAGAAAAGAGAGGAAGCGTCACGAGTAGATCATCCAGTCGTCATGCTCATAAACTGGACATGGCTTATAGACCACTTCAGTGCTCATGTTTCCTGAAAGCCTGGATTTAAATCTCCAGAAAATCCCTGGGGGTGTAAGATTGGTGGAATAGACTGGATATTAGCAAGAATCTGGAGCACACTATTTGTAGACCCTGCTCTCTGCAATTACACCTAGGCAATCTTAAAATAATTGCATTTTTCAGGTAAATCTTATTGCTGATTTTAGTGTACTGCAGGGTCTGGGGGTCTGAGTGGTTTTTTCAAGCTCTTCCCCAGGCATACTTTCAGTTTAGGTCTTCACTGGTACACAATGATAAACAGAGGTCAGCTGGCGAACAGATTAGTGTCAACATTATTATCTCTTGACAAAATGGTGTCTTCTTTAGCCAGCAGAAGTTTGCGTGACACGATGGGGCCACTCTTAAATAAATTATCTGTGGCTGGAAATAAGACAGTCCCTATAACACCAACATTGTGCAGTCACAGCTCAAGACATTTTGGGTGAGAAAAAGAAATTAATTTATTGAAAAGTGATAGGAAGATGATATTTAAAATTCAACATAAATATTCAGTTTAAATGGAAAGAGACAGTGATCTATCTGGCTGCTGCTGTTGCTAGATCAGGAACATTATTTGCATTCTTTATTTTGCTGATGCTGTTAAGCTCCAAAAGAATGTACTATAATATTGAACTGATAAAAATGCTTGGTATAAAATTGAGAAATTTTCATGGTGACTGGTCAGCTGCTGACAAAAAAATACTTGGAGCAGAATATCAAATGCTCTGTGATAGCTTGTGGTAGGTGATGGGAGCTGTTCACTACCTCAGCATTTGTACACAGAATTGACAAACTGCCACTTACTCCCATCTGGTTTTCCCTGTCCTCCCCCCCATTTGCCGCCCTCCCCCCCCCCATTTACTAAGTGATTTTCTAGCTGTGATGACCACTGATAAAACAACATATTTACTAAGCTACGTCATTTTCCTTTGCCAGTTTTTTCCATATCTTCACTAGTGACGTGGTGCAATCTACTTGCTTCTCCCTAGGTTTTCTGTTAACATTGCCACTTCTTACTACCAAGGACCTACTTTGCAGAGAAAGGAACCAAACCATCAGTCTGCACCAAACTATAAGAACATGATCTATTCGGATCTGATATATTATCAAAGAAAAGAGCTGAAAAAGCTAAGGATGATTTCTCAGTCCCTAATCTCTACAGCTACACCTGAGCACCCAATATTTATCCTTATTTAGTCACTAGTGTGCTGCCTGGCATGGATTTAGTCTGTACATATGTCATGGTTTAACCCCAGCCAGAAACTAAGCACCATGCAGCCACTCACTCACTTCACCCATCACCCAGTGGGATGGGGGAGAGAATTGGGAAAAGATGTAAAACTCGTAGGTTGAGATAAGAACAGTTTAATAGAACAGAAAAGAAGAAACTAATAATGATAATGATAACACCAATAAAATGACAATAGTAATAATAAAAGGATTAGAATATACAAGTGATGCACAATGCAATTGCTCACCACCTGTCAACTGACGCCTTGTTATTCCCCAGCGTCAATCCCCCCATTCCCACTCCCCCCAGTTTATATACTAGATGTGACAGCGCATGGTATGGAATACCTCTTTGGCCAGTTTGGGTCAGCTGCCCTGGCTGTGTCCCCTCCCAACTTCTTGTGCCCCTCCAGCCTTCTTGCTGGCTGGGCATGAGAAGCTGAAAAACCCTTGACTTTAGACTAAACATGACTTAGCAGCAACTGAAAAACATCAGTGTGTTATCAACATTCTTCTCATACCGAACTCAAAAATTTAGCACTATACCAGCTACTAGGAAGACAATTAACTCTATCCCAGCTGAAACCAGGACAACGTACCAGTCCTGGGAGTGGATAGCGCATGGACCAGAGACAGTACTGGCTTTTGGATGATGTCACCCTTTTTTGAGGGGGGGACAGCTCTGTGAGCTGTGCTGTGCCACTTGCCTTCAGCCATTTGTGCTATGCCTGGATTTGGGGAGGAGGTTTTGTAGGTGGAAGGACAGGGAAAAGACCAAGAATAGTGAGGACAAGAAGGCTGGGGTGGAAGTGCCAATTGGCACAAGGCTTGGGTGAAGGAGTCTGGTGGCAGTGCTCTGTGCAGTTTGGGGCAAGCAGTGAGTCAGTGCAAGGTGGAACATATCCAATATTGATAGCATAGCCTGCATTTTTCTGCAACAGCCTGGTAATTTAAGAGCAAAATCTTGCATATTGTATGTGATATTAGGCACAAGCAGAAGGAGTTTGGTGGTTAAAAAGCTGTTGCTTTTGCGCAGCACACTGCTCCATTTTAAGTAAACCCGGCATATGAATTAGAGAAAACTGAAACGATGATGAAACCAAATTGAATCCCTTTGTTTTCCCTCATCTTACCAACATCAGGCTTGGAGGCAAAAATACTACAGCATCCTGAAGTGAAAATGAATAACTGAAAATCACTGTGCAATAGGGAACAAAAACTGAAAGGCATACTGTTTTATTAAGATTTTAGATCCAGTTGTCCATACAGTAGGGAAATTAGTATTGCAAGTGAGTTTGGTTTTTTGTTAACAGATTAGGCTGGTTTATCTACCAAAACAAGATATTTTTTTTTAAAAGAAAACATCACTGTGACAAAACTTCACAAAAGAAGAACTAGGCAGCTGTATGCAAAAAAAAGACAGTTTCACTGAGGCCTGTGCACAGTGTCAGTGATAACAGGAATTCAGAAGACATATCTTTGGCTCGTGCAGTTCTTGCAAGGAAAGTTTTAGGGCAGCAGGAGGGTTACCAGGTGCTGACTGAGCTGAGATTTAGCTAACTGAATAGGATGTGGAAAACTGCTGGACACGACATGAGAAATTGCTGGATATGACAAATAGCAAAGTGAGAAGCCAACAAAAGTTACAGACAGCTCCATGGAGGATGGCTGTATTGCACAGGTGGTTAAGGGGAAGCTATGCAAGAAGCAGCTGAACTTCACAAAAAAGTGGAATACAGGAGATTTTGGAGCAAGTTAAATCTTGTGAGTCCAGCAGTATCTGGATAACCATACCAGTAATAGCATAGAACAGGTACCAGTTTTGGGTATGGATGTAGCAAAACTGGGTCCAATGCAGAATAAGTACTTATGGGTGGGTTGTTTATTTGGGATGTGACTGGGGTGGAGAAAGGGAGACATGTTTCAGATATTCCAAGCCTTGTCATTAGCTGCTGAAAGAAAACATGCATACACAAAACCAAAACCACCAAAGAATTAGTTTGGGATTGAACATTAATGCTAGAGTGATGTCACAGCACTTAATCAGTCTTTACTCTCTGAAAGCAATTTAAAAGTTTCCGGTGTGCTTCAGGAATTGAATTACAATTTGGGTTGAGCACACTGCAACTTTCTTTGAAACAGGACTCCTGAAAGGAAAAGAAATGGTGAGGAAGAGAACAAAGGGAAGTGTGCACAGGCAAGATTGTAGGAATAAACTCTGTGGGAGGAAATGAGGCTAAGCTAGAGAGATTTTAATTTAAGCATGTACTTAAATACCTTGTTTAATTGTACAGGACAAAGTCCAGGAAAATATTCAAACATCTCAATGACATAAACTCATGCTTTCATTTATCTCCTAACAATCTGGCTTCTTCTGTCTTTAAGTTTTTTCCAGCATCTGTAAAAGGCTCAACCCAAGTGTTACATCTCCCCTCCCAAGTGTTTTAGTTCTGTAAACAGGTTCTGAAGTTGGAGGCTGCATGTGGCCAAACATGCCTTTTCAAAAGGCAGATTACTAGAGTAAGAGTTATGTTAAAGGACAGGAAGTGAAGTGTTGAAATGATGACACATAGCTTATGACAGATTTTCTTTCTAGGAAGCTAAAAGAGCTTAATTGTAGAGTTAAAGTGTCACAACATAACATAGCATTTGATGAAAAAGAAAAATGCCTGGTTTTGTGTGTTCAGGCAGCTCATGAAAGTATCACATCTAGATGGAATATGTATGAAATTAATATTTTTATTAAAAGAAACAGTAAATATATCTGGACATTTTAGTTTAATGATCAGATTCCATCTGATTATAAGGAGCAGCTGCCTCACTTGAAGCTGTTATCATGTCATATCTCATAACTAAAAACGCAGGGTCCATAAGACTTCTAAATTGCTTGAAGAAGTGATATAGCTAATTCAGTAAGCATTACACTTTTTTCCTCTAAATTAAAATTAAGCATCCTCTCCATCATGGAGTTAACAGGTTTGGCTTTCCAGGATTGCCATCAGCAAAGATGTAAAAGTCAAGTCATAGTAACCAGTGTTCACAAAGCATTAAACGGCACTTTTCATGAAAGAGTAAGGATAGAAATCCTCTTTGCATTGCATATTGAAAGATTACTGCCTATTTGACTGCCTTACACTTTCAATTAGGGGGGCTAGTCGTCTTCTTTTCTGATCCAAAGCTCTCGGGCAAAGTTGCTATGTGCTGTTAAGCAATCATGTTCCTTTCAGCAGTGCAAGAAACAGCCCCTGCTCTTGCTTTATTAAGTGCTTTGGGGAAGAAATGTGTTACAAACAATTGAGATATCATTGTAATTAGTATCTTTGGTTTTGCGCTCATCTTGCTCGTAGACTGGGTTGGTTCAAAGCTGGTAATTGTATTTGCCAGGTAGTAGAGCCAAGCAGTTCTGCTACTATTTCACTGCTGCCCAAGAAGCGAAGCACAAGAAGCAAAGCTCATCATGATTGCAACATCATGTGTCTAGTGTCTCACCACTGACATGCTGACACATCAAAAACTTTCTGTCTGTGCTCTATCACTGCATGGACTCTACGAGTGAAATATTTGATTTGATTTAACAGGCAATTGTATGAATCGACAGGTAAAACACATAAACCCTCCTGGGACATCCCTGTGCTTTGCTTTGAACTCTTTCAAGTCACTGTTTATTCAGATAGTTTGATCTAAACCTTTGCCTTTTGTGTATTGTCTGGAATCACTTACCTATTTGTAATTCTTCATTAAAACACAGGTCTGCTTGGATTGATCATTGCTTCTTCTATTTGTCTTTTATCTGTTTATATATCTGAACATACTGGTGTATTTGCACTACAGAAAGCAATGCAGAGATTGGTAAGTTATCAATCAATGTCTCATTAAATAAGTGGCATACAAATATCTGAGGCAAGCCCATTTCATCCCTACGCATAGAGACCTTTTGTCTGCAGCATTTCATCAACAGGATCTAATTATGGTGAAATATTTTCTTGGCCATTCTGTGGTGTGAGAGCTGGATATAGAAATGTCACATCAGTTATTAAGTACGAGGAACCCAGATTTCAGACTTCTTATTCCTAACCCAGCCTTCTCCAAAACTACCATATGTAGGCAGCTGCCTGAAAGCCCACATTTATCCCACAGTACTGGGGATAAAATATTGGCACTAGGAGATAAGTGGGAAAAAATAATGTTATCCAGACATGATTAAACATCCATGACAGGTGACATAACAGTGTCTCATTTAGGATGCAGTTCTTTTCTATTGTTGTACGGGTCTGAAGAGCTAATATTTAACAAGCAGGTCTTGCCATCCATTTTGCCTTATCCCACTGATTATTGCCTTCATTATTTTATCCGAGATGAGCAATTTTTCCCCTAGATTCTCTTTGATTCAAAATGCTGATTGGTCTTCTGGAGCATATTCATTGGAAATAATTGTGTAGATTCAACTCTTTCTGTGCAAGGCTGGGCGGTGTAGCATTAGCTGCAATAGCTACAGTTGCTGTCTTACTCATTTCACTGTTTAATATATTCACCGTGCTTCTGTATTTAAACTGAAGGGCACCTTGCCTTGGAAACAGCCTCCATACTCTCAGATGAAAACTAGAATACATGCAAGCAAATGTAAAACTGAAGAGACAGCTTCAAAATTTGCACCTCCAAGAGCTTTTAAATAGACAGGACTGGCACACTCATGTTACAATAAACCACATAAAACCATGCTAATTGCAAGCGACTCTTATTCCTTGAACTTCCACATGCCCATCAAGGAGTCTTTCTCAATCAAGCGTTGTCATATTTGGTCACTCAATATTTCTTTTCATCTTGCTGAAGAGCCTTTTATAGAAACAATAGATTTTTCTGTGATTCAGTAGGGTTCAGCAAAACATTAGGCAATAATCAAAGTCCTCTCATGACAAAAGTCTTGAGGGACTCTGCAATACTAGCAGTTCAGCTGATGTCGGTGTTTACTTTATCATCAGAAAAATTACTAATTTTGCCCTTAAAATGACAAAAAAATAATGCCTCAGAAAATAGCTTGGTTAATCAAAGAAAGTTTATCTGGATTTCTTCATGGACATTTACAGACGCTGTGTATCCAAGCGATAAAAATTCCATTTACATGGTGATCATTCCTTCTACAATAAAAGATGACGTGCCTGTGTGTCTCTCTTTCTTTTTTCTTTTCTTTTCTCTTTTCTTTTCTCTTTTCTTTTCTTTTCTTTTCTTTTCTTTTCTTTTCTTTTCTTTTCTTTTCTTCTCTTCTCTTCTCTTCTCTTCTCTTCTCTTCTCTTCTCTTCTCTTCTCTTTTCTTCTCTCTTCTTTTCTTTTCTTCTTTTCTTTTCTTTTCTTTTCTTTTCTTTTCTTTTCTTTTCTTTTCTTTTCTTTTCTTTTCTTTTCTTTTCTTCTCTTCTCTTCTCTTCTCTTTTCTTCTCTTCTCTTCTCTTCTCTTCTCTTCTCTTCTCTTCTCTTCTCTTCTCTTCTCTTCTCTTTTCTTCTCTTTTCTTCTCTTTTCTTTATAACCTGTAGAACTAGCAGGCAGCCAGGAAACCCATTCTGCATACAACTCATTTTGTCTCCTGAGGAGGATGAGGTACCAGGCTGCCATCTTGGGTACCTCCCCAGCAGACATTGTGACAGTGGATGACAAGGCTTTGGCACCACTGTGTAGAATTGGGAACAGCTGATGGCCAGCACACCACCTCACAAAAATAGCAGATAAGTAACATGGATTCGCTCGTCCAGCAAAGCACTTACATGGGTGCATCCTCACTATAAAAACTAGCTGGGTGCACAGTTATGAATTTCTCTGGACTGAGGTATCCAACTGATCACCTGAGTTGAAGTGATGGGCTGACGTCTGGCACAGATACCTCAAGGGTGACATCCTCCTCACAAAGGTCCAGGCTTCGCCAGAGGTCTAAGGCGGCTGTCGCTCCTCCTTGTCACTGCCTTTCCCTAACACTGGATGAAAACCCCATGCCTCCCCTTGCTCTGGCATGGGGGGAACCCACTCCTCCCTCACTTCCCAGCCGCTCACTCCACCAGCAGTGGGATTCAGCCCAGCTCACCATACTCTTGCAGTGTGGCCTGTTCATCTCCTGTGGATAACCCATGCAAGAAACAGAGGTAGGATTTGGCCCTGAATTTCACACCTTGTGTTGCAAAGAACAACTCCATGTTGTTCCTCACCACCTGAAATACTCAGCAAGCAACTCTATAATGCTCATTTTGAAACTAATCTTCTGACCATCCTTCAGATTAATGTCTTTATATCTTTTTATTTTTTACTGCAGGGTGGTTTGAAGCAAGGTTATTTCCTTTTGCACTCTGGAATCAATTAAGGAAAAAAAACCCCAAACAACCACAAAGCAAAGCAAAACAAAACAAAAAACCCCTGATTAATATTCCAAGGCATGAATTTTATGGTTAGAAAAAGCCTCTGCGCACAAATTCATGCTCACGGTGTCCCAGGAAGCATTGTTGTTCAGCTCGCTAGAGGCCTGCATATAGATCATATTTCTCTCTAAAAGCAAAGTATGATTTTATTTTTCTTAGGCATTGTTAAGGAGTATTTATGGTTCTCCTGGAAAAAGGGGGAGACATAACGAGTGGATTCTGGAAAAACCCCGGTATCGCTAAACTAATGCTGCTGTGCATTACAATGAAATGCTGTACTTGTGAAATTATGTGACATTCAATATCCAGCAAATTCATTGTTATTACTGTACATTGAATGTCAAATGAATTCATAATGGTGGTATATTGAAGGTAAAATATTATCCTGGATTCAAACGATGCAGTTCCATTGAAAACTCACACCAGCCATTAGGGCAGTGGATGGCACTTTCAGGGCTCCACTGACAGGATTTTTTAACGCTCCTGTTAGCTCACTTATAAAAACAAATGGCCCAGGAATGGAAGCGTGATCCAAAGCCGCATGAGGTCAGTGTGGGTTTTTCCTTTGACATCAATGGGCTGAGGATCGAGTCCACAGGGTGGAGAGGGGAGGAAGGAAGGAAACAATGTTAGAAGAGAAATCAGTGAAGAGAAACTCTCCATCACACTTCCCTTGGGTATTTTTTCATAACAGCTTTCTGGCTGGATTTAGTGCTCTGCAAAGGGGGAGAAAAAGACACAGCAGCAACTTGCTACTGCAGGAGAAGGGCAGAATGATGTTAAAAACAATGGCTTTGCACAGCTAGAGGTATTTAATAAAATCTCTGTCCTTTTATTTGCTTATGCCCATCATGATTGAAATGGTCTTGGGGAGGCCTCTGGAAAGGACAAACTGTTTTGTGGTAAGTGTGGGCAGAGCCCTGTTAGACCAGCTACAACTGTGTGAAGAACTTAATCGGCACCTCCACCTCCACGTGGGAGGAATGCAGTACATACAGAATACATAAGAGGGGCTGTAAAAGGCCTTAGCTCTGAGAGTGAAACAGTTTAGAATAAAGTTTATTCCTTTTTGCTGAAAAGTGAGACTGGTAGGTTATTCTAGATGATTTAGAGCTTTTTGCTCTTAGTGCATTATATCATCAAATGGAGTGGGAAATTATCTAGATTGCAGTGGAATGATTTTCTTTTTTGCTTAAGAATGTGGATTGCTTCATGTACTTGCTGTTGAAAAAAATGCTCAAGA
This sequence comes from Buteo buteo, assembly GCF_964188355.1. Classification (NCBI taxonomy): domain Eukaryota; kingdom Metazoa; phylum Chordata; class Aves; order Accipitriformes; family Accipitridae; genus Buteo; species Buteo buteo. Next base: position 11,084,174 of record NC_134176.1, on the reverse strand, counting down.
GGCAAAATAGGCCCAAATAGAGTTTTCCCTTCTTTTGATTTTCTTTCATCAGTCTCTTTATTTGCCTTTGAGGTCTTTTTATCTTCTTTTTCTACCGTCTCTACTTTTCCAGTGCCATTTTCCTTTTTTACACTTTTCCTCAGGCAAGCGCAGGTGCAGGCTTCTTGTTTTCTCCCTCCCCTCCACCCAAAGTTTTAAAGTACTCCTAATTTGTTCTGTGACCCCTACTGATGTCCTCTGCAGTCTCTCATCGTGGTTGGTGTCTCAGCACTTGTTAGTATCAGTAAGAAATGTCACAAGTGGGAGGGGGCTTAGCGAGCCTGTGCAGTATGAACAGAGGACTCTTGATTCAGGAGGGAGCTATCAAGTACAAGGTCATTGATTCACTTTATATAATTCTCATACAGCTTCCTCTATTTGATGTTTCAGGATAAGGCCAAGCATTTAAAGACCGATAAGTGTTAGACTCCAGTTTTCCCTTCAGACATGAACACACTGTCTGTGGCTTTGTTTGTCTCAACTATAAAACCGGAGGACCAGAATCTGCTCTCCATGCCATCCTGGTAAATCTGGAATTGCTTTATTGTCTTCACTGGATTTATGCCAGCTTTATCCTGATGAGATGCAAACCAGAATTTAGCCTGCAAGTGAAGTAGATTGTGGAAGACATAGTGCCCATTCCTAGGAGCCAAGAAGTTACTTCTCATTGCTTTAGTAAATTCACGCTGGTGGTTAAGGATTTTTACAGTATAAGACTAACCTGAGTCTAATGGCCTGAGGCTTGATTGTTGAAATCAGGAATCCCACTCAGCACTTCCAGAGACTTGTGAACTACTTATAAAGCTTCCTGGAATAATCTATGGCAAGGAAATTCTTTGTACCTTTGCCCCAGGTGGAAGAATGTGCCTGGAACTCTACTGATATTTTCATTTCCATCAGAGGCATATGGTCCATGTCCCATGCAAGAAGACTCACAAAATCTTGGCCTGGCTGAAATCAGAGGATGTTTTGACACTGAGGGTCAAATTCTACCAACACGGTCCAGAATGAAGAACCCCCACCAACATGTCACATCTAAGCAAACAAGATATGAAGGAATATTAGTTCAGCACAATACAGTACTTAACTTTGGTGTCTACTGTCCTACAGCATGCATTGGAATAGCCATGACTGGTCAGATCAGGGCTCCCCATGAACTGGAAACTGTCCTCAGCCCTGGCATTTATTCAGTTGCTTCAGAGTAAGCTCACCATTTTCTTGTACATACTTAGAAATACATTTACAATAAGGGAGGGTCAGGCAAAGTGTTATACTTTAAACAATAGACTAGGAATTTAGGAAAAAAATGGCTACAAACTGCAACAATGATGGATGAAAAATTACCTTCAAGAGAATGCATACTAAAAACAATTTTCTGCCATGTATTCATCACAGTCTACTCAAGGCAAGAACCCTCTTCCGTGCTCCTGTAACCCAAATATAGACCTTCTGGACTAGCAAAGTATCACATATCCACTCTACTATTGCAGTTGAATGGGGTAACCCTCCAGAAAAAACAGGTGACAAAATATTAGGTGCAAGTTTGGACAAAATAATTTCTTTGTTCATGAAAAATACAACGGCTTTCAGGATTCTGGTTATTCATGGAAGAAGGCAAGTGGAGTATGAAAGAGAACTCTTCCAATTGCTATAATCCAAAAATTAAGAGGTTTAGCAATCCACATGGCCTGAAATGTTGAGTTTATAACAGCATTTCTCAAGACCTGTCATAGAAACAAAGCACCACAAGCAGTATTTTTGTCAGACAGTAAGTAAGGTCAGGATGTACTTGGATTCGAAACCCTCAAGGGAAATCCAGTTTCTGTAGGGAAGTCTTGACTCTTTTGCTCTAGTGGAAGAACATGCACTATAAATCTCTGTTCTGACAAAGTGAGCAAACACAGGCTTTGGGGTCAGTTCCTAAATAACACTGTAAGCCAGTGCTAAACAGCAGCCCACTGTGTTGCTAGAAACTGTGCTACCGGAAGATCAGCTACTGACTTCTTGCTTAAGCCCCCTTTTTTTACTGAGATGCTCTTTTTGCTGTTTTCAAGTCAGGTTATTAAGGCAAGTTTAAAAAGGACATTTGTCTAATACTATAAAATGAAAAAACAAAATGTAAAGAAGTGTAGTGATTTACCAAAAGGGACCTCGAGTGCCACCCAGATCTTTTGAGTCTCACTCCAATGCTGTCACCACTGGATCAGACATCTACCCCTCTTCTCCTCACTGCAATGAGAAGATGATCTTTCTGTAGTGTTCAAAAATGCTTATAAAACATTGCTCTAGTGACCCAGCTTAAGGTCTCAGTCTAGGAACACTTCCATGTGGACAACTTAAGATTGGGAGGCAGATGAATGGGTGTCAACTCGTAACCAAGATCTGTTTCTAAGTAACAATAAACACTAGGTTTTTGTATTTCATAAGAAGAATTCATTCAAAACCCAAGAACTTGCTATGCTGGCTCACTGATTTCAGGGCCACTTCATCAAAACTATGTAGCAGGCTCCAAATCTAAAATTTTTAATACATATGGAGCCAATTTTCAATGAAAATCTGAATATACCAAGGTTTTGAATTCCCCCATGTAGCACATTTAGGTTAGACTGAAGGAGATTCAGTCCCCAGTAGACTTTCCAGAGGGTCTGAGCTGATGTAATACTAGCTCTCTGGCAAGTAAATTCATGTGAGAATGGCCAACCATTTACTATTATATTCCCTGCCAGCCTTCAAAAATGTCAGTTACACAAGCTCAAATTCCCTGTCAGCACTGTAGGCTGCTGGTGGATATCTCCAAGGTAATCACAAGGGACCTGAGACAGTCTAAATTGCTGCAAGAGGAAGCCTCGCTTAAGGCTACATATACCTTTCACTACTGAGGTGGGCTTGCACCGGTTATGACTTGTAACCTAAAGTTGCTGGTCTCTTGGGTATCTCAGTCATGTTTCAAAAAGCATGCTGTGTTGCTAGTTATGTTTATTGTATTTGCTGCCAAACAGCAGTGTTGCAGATGGCACACATATGGGGATAATGTAGAAATGTTAACTAGAAATTGGTGACACCAAACCATGCCTCATTCTTTTTACCATCTTTGGTTTTGTAAAATTTTCCTTCATTTCAATAATAAAAAACATTATTCTGAATGCTGCATATTTTTCCTTTAATGTTGCATTTTTACTTCTATTTTAGGGCTAATAGCTTTCTTCGTAACATCTCCTACCCACTCACATGAATACTATATTATCCTCTGAGGAAGAGAGGGAGGACAAGGTCTGAGCGTTGAAGACCAGTTGCTGTAGATAGAGTTCCCTAGAGATTTAAAGCGAGTCTCAGACTTTCCTTTTGACCTAGGTATTAATGATGCTAGTAAGAAACCAGCCATTCTTAACATACTAGTTTCTCTGATTTGTATATCCCCTCACTTATCAAAAAGAATACAAGAAAGGCTACAGGTCAGGCCAAAGTCCCACCAAACCCAGTGTCTGGTCAGCATCCACCAGCTCCCTGGACATGTGCAGGGATGAGGGGAAATACTGGGGTCACTCTGATCTGTGTATCCTGCTGCTTTCCTGGTTTTATTTTTCAGACATGTGACCAATACACCTTTTCCCTGTATTTATTTTTTTGTCTCCTGATACCATTTGGCTTCTTTGTGTTTTCCCCTGCTAGGTCTTCCTTTTCTGGAGAGGGTTGTGAGGTTTCCTTAGGGCCGAATGGCAGCTTGATAATATAGGCAATGGTGGTAGGAGAAGTTATTTAGAGAGAATGTGAGGGGCTGTCTGCAGCACTCGTAGTTGTGGACTAGCAGAGGGGAAGGACTGGGTCAGCTCTTTATTTGCGTTTAATAGCCCCCAATGGATTTTCCCACCAATGATTGACAGTTACGTAGTGCTTCCTATCCAAAGAGCTGAACGTGTTCAGGCAAGTTGTTCAAGAAACTCATAATCCATCTGAAATATCAACAATTTGAGGTATTTACGTATCTGAAAGCTCTAAGCCTCCTCATTTACCTCCAGCTGGTGAAACATGCTTAGATGCAGAGATCCACAATGCTTTAAAACAGCTTTACCATATATGCTAAGTATCTTCTTGTTTGCAGTCATCCTTGACCTTCTGCCTGGAGTTCAATACAGTGCTGAAGCTGGGAGTAAGTCCAACTGATGAGCAAAAATCCAAACAGTCCAATGTGGGTCCACTAATCTTCATGCAAATCCAGCTAATGCACAGGGCTCACCTCACCCTGCACCCACCCAGTTCCCAGGCTGTTTCCAGGTCCTAATGCAAACTACCGAAATGTTCCTTGGGTTGTGGTCTAAACATAGTGGGTGATTCCTTTCTTATTACACTCAGCTGGGGTAACTGGAGACACTGAAAACCATTTTCTTCTGGCATCAGCATCAGAGTAGGGTCCAAGTTAACCAACGTCATTTATGTGCTTTACTGTACTGCTCCAAAACCCAGCATGATGAAGGAAATGCTGAACTGAAGTGTGCAGGATGGTAGGGGAATGCAGTAATCTGCTGCACCACCCTTGGTGCTATGAAGAACGTAGGATCAATGAGACTATAAATCAACACAGGGAGTTTTGTCTATACGTGTAAACAGTATATTGTCCTAGTTAAAAGCTATTCCTAATCCCTGCTACATTTCATATTTCAGCTGTGCTTGAAACGTGACATATTTACCAGATAGTCCTTCCTTATCAATACAGTCCTGTTTAAAAAAGTCTGCGGCTCGCCATTGGGATGGCAAGATATTACAAATGAGATCGCTGCAGTAGGCCAGGCTGTATTACCAGCCAGAAACACCGACACAACACATCCTGATTAGAGGAGTGCAGCACATTTGCAAGGATAGAAATGTCATCTCTGTTCTGTGATGTAGTGTGCTAAAGGGCAGTTAGGAATGAAATACTAATTTGAAAAGACAGCTCCGCTGTATGATTTTATATTAACCCCTGCTGTTGAAGACGGCGTGATCCTGCTAGTGCCCACTCTTCCCAGAATGGGATTGCATGCGGGTTTGTGGTGTTACTGGATTCTTCATTTCCAGATAGATCCTCCAAGGGTGGGCTTAAGGGGGCTTAGTGTGGATTTTGAGACCTGGCTTGCACCAACACTAAGCACAACACAAACGTGTTTTCTATGGAAATGGAGACCACAGAGAAACTTGCTTTCTGTCATTCTTTCATGCTTGTGAAATGGAGGTCTCAGTGCTTATCTTTTTCACAGGGAGAACTGCAGAGTTAATGCTGCATAATCAGTTAGCAGCAGCAAGCTCAACTTTTTGAAACTCAACCTGAAATTCTTAGCTAGGGCAGCATTCCTGCTGCTTCTGATGGACTTTCTGCTGAGTAAGGAGCGCAGAGTCAGATCCCATGTATCTGCACCTCAACTGCCACTTGATAGCACAGTTAAGGAGAAAACCAACACAGTATAAAGCCTTGCCATTCAGCTCGTACAGTAAACTAATTGCAGCCATATTACATAGAGGCATTTACTCTGCCCATCACCTCTTTAACCTTCCTAAATATAGAACATCTTCACTTATGAAGAAAAATCCAGCATTTTGACTTCCAGGTGGATTGTTTCGCAATCCTGAACAGGTAATTTTCACAAGATAAATAATTGGAGCCCAGCTGCTTTGTCCTTTCTACGTCTTGACTGGAGCTTGGCACTGCAACTATTAGGATGATCTTTCAGAGACAAATATGTTAGGAATGAATTATCAGCTGCCAGCAGATAATAAGAAATGTGTAATTGGTTAAACCTGGATGGACCATGTGTAGGAATCAGACCACTCTGGTCACCACTGATTTAGGGTGATCAATGACTCAGCACTAGCCGATTCTGTTGCTGGACCTTGAAAGCAATTGCACAAAGATATCTCCTTCTGCAGCTACAACTGACTGACTTGCTGTGTACAAACAGAATTGCTCAGAGTTAATCACACTGGCTGAAATCAGTGCTGGGAGAATGACTGCCAGATAGTGTCTTGACCTGCAATTCAACTTCAGTAGGTGCCTGCCTTGCTCCTGTTGGTAGCCTCAGGGCAAAACATGACCTAAGTTTTTCAGGGGTGGAGGCAAAACTGAGTTTTTCTGCCCCAAGAGGTGCTTTGGCTATGGGGAAGGCTGAGCAGGAGCTGGGAGGAGAGCTTGTTTTTATGAGCAGGAGTGGGACATGAAGTGCCTGGGCACCCCTGTCTCTCCCAGAGTAACCTCCACTCCAGCACACTCCAGGTCCCCCCTCTCAGCCACAAGAAGCAACCAGCTTGGCATAGACCAAACCGGCTGTTCTTGGGGCACAGAATAACCTGCATGTGCCCTGGAGCTGGCCCTACCTCCCTGAGCCGCTGGTCCTTGGCAGTGGTTGGGCTTTGCATCAGGCTAGAAGCCCATCAACAGCCTAGAAAGGGGAAGGTGAGACTTCAGCGAGATTTAAAACACAAGCACGCAGAGGGAGACATTGGAAAAATTGAAATGACAAGGTTTTTGAGCCTGCCCCAGCCTTGACTGGCTGGTGCGAAAATCATTGCTAATGCAAATACCCAATAATAAGACCAAAAATTGGCTCTAGCCCCCAAAATGTGAGACATCACCCCCTTTGAACCCAGCTGTGGTATATGGACACGCATGCTAGGGGGCTGATTCCTTCTGAGCTGTCAGTACTAATGGACAACATAAACCTGTGGCATGACACATGTATTTTGAGTGGGTGGTTCATGTGTAGCCTGCATGGTTGTCTGAAAGGCTTGTCACAGAGAGCCAATGTACATACAATTGCTAAGATCTCCCCTCCTGCATGCCAAATATGTGGGAGAAAATTTTTTAATGCAAGGTGCTGCAAGACACTGTGCATTTGTAAATGGACTCTGTGGAAAGGTCCTCAATCGGCTGCTTCCAAAAGGGAGGCATCGAGGGGAAAATTCAATAGAGGCATTTTCACTAGGTCAGACAGAAAGAAAAAAAAAACCACCTTGCTGTGAATCTGCGGTACTTCACAGGTTCATAATCTTTTTGGTCTCCCTTGGCAAAGGTGATGATTATGAAAAGTAACTGTAAAACAGCTTTACGTGCTCCCAACAGGATTGTCCTTAAGTGCATGGGCTGAGCACGCTGAATTTTGTAAACTTTGTCTTTCCAAACCTCACAAATAATGGTCCCTGTCAACCTTTATATCTTTTTTTCAAGACATATTTATTTATAAAGGCTAGATTATGAATGCTGGACCAAGGTATCGGGGGTTTCAAGATCAGCTTGCTCTGGTCCTGACCTCTGCAGCATATTGAGGTTACATTATGATTTAATCCAAAAAATGCTCTAACACCTTGAGCCTGTGGGATTTTTTTCTCAAAAAATGCTAAGTAAATAAATAAAAAGGTGAGATAACCTGCCCTTCATGTGGTCTTGAAACACCAAATTAAAGGTATGTGACCAAGTAAAGAGGGCCACCAAAGGACATTTACAGCTAAAAGTTTTGAATGGATGAGAGAAGAATGAAGAGGATATCAAAACAAGCAACAGGAAGAAAAGGTTTGAGTAATCAAGGTGAGAGAGAAACTCCTGCCTAGGAGTGTTTTATGGGACAGCCATAAAGAAAAAAACCTAAATGTTTTGTGAGATGAAATCTTAGTTAAGTGACTTCAGCAGAGCCCATCAGAGATCATACACCCTGGTTGTCAGTTTCTGTAACTTGATGGCAGAGTTCTGGCATAGCTGTAAAATGATATGAATGTTACCCCCTACTTTCCAGCAGGTAAAAAGTTAGTGAGCTTGTTGAAAGCAACAGCCCTCATGGAGTACTTAGTGTCACACCAGAAATGACCCTGTCTGTTCACTTGCTCTGGTATGTTTTTTTATAGAACTACCAAAGAGGATGCTTTGCCTGTGTAAGAGGCATCCCATCCCTCCCATCCATCAAAAATAAGTGATCAGCAATAACCTGAATCCCAGCTAAAGCACAGCTCTCTAGCTTCTTCCATTAATCAAACTACAAGCTGTATTTGGAAGGTTTAGCTGAATTTATTGAATGAACGGATATTTCTGATAGTAAATCATTTTGGTTCCTGCAAGCCTTTCACATACAGTTTTATTTTAAGCCAGCTCTAGCCAATGCTTAATAAACAAGCTGTCTGTCTCTGTAAACAATATCTGGGATTTCCCTCTTCTGCAATAACACAACACATGTACTGCAGGTGGAATTTTCCATGTTCCATGAAAATTATTATTTAATGTGATTTTCCACCAGAAAATGGAAACCACAGTACAAAACAAGGATTTTTCTACTATTTTTGAGCATCTGGGAACTTATTAGATGTTAGTGCTGGAACCCTATTATTTGTTCCCCCTAGTTCTGGACAGCACATTTGCTTAGACTAACCAATATTGACAAGTAGATCTCACATGTGAAGGTGAGAACTCCAGGACTCTGTAGCTCAGATTGACCTTTGCACTGGGGCAGAAAAATAAATCTGAATGAGAACTTACCTGAAATTTGGTAAAGTGTGTCCCATATGTGATATATCAGAACACTGTGCTGATAGTATTCAACACCCCATTGCGGGTCAGGGTCACATATCTTTTTTCCTCTCCTTTGCCAAAAGACAACAACATTAGCACAGGCATGTATAGAAGAGCTGCCATGTGACTTCTTGCTCCCCTGCCATGACTAGACCCATGTCCTTTTCCCTGCAATAGCCATAGGAGAGGCTTTAAATTCCCACTTAGCACCATCTCCTTTCATTCCTTTGCTGCAGAGGTGACCCTGGATGTACCTCCATCACTGTGCTGAAACTCTTTGGACAGATGAATTGGGAACATGAACGATGCCAGTACTGTGGCGTCTAAATGAAGGAGAGGAACAAGTGTAAAGTCTCTCTGTTTCTTCTGATAAAAAGCATGCTTGTTGTTATACTAATTCAAACTCATAGCTTTCACTGGGTTTTTAGCTGGGTTTGGGGGAGAGAAGATGGAACTGCTATAGGAGATGGAACTGTTATAACAGGAGATCTGCAGATTAGTCTGAGACACATTTACTTAAGTAAGTCATTCAAGCTATATCAGGCAATACCAGCCGTAAACCTGCTCTCTATTCTGAATGGTTAAATTTCTTAATCTGCAGGGAAAAACAGTGATGAACATTGATTTTTATTTGACATTGAGTGGCTCTAAGCATTTTCACAGACAGGCTTGGTATCATCTGTGTGTCATCTGGAACTACTGAATATACCATCTGAAACCCCTGCAGCATGAAGCACTGGTTACTCCTTTTCTGCCAGAAATGTTAGTGGAGCCACTGATGAAGCCACTGGGATGTGTTCCAGTGCCTCCTAATAAAAGAGAGAACACTAAGCTCTCAAGGCAACTTGCTGCTGGTCTAACTTGCTGTAGCCACATGATTTTCACATTTTCTGCAGAATGAATTAAATGATCCACATCGAACATCAACGGGAGTAACTCAATCTGCACTTTAAAGAGCTGGTTGAAGCCCACACTTCCTCTAGCTTCAGGCGCTGATGACTGATAGCAAGACTTGTAAACAAACCAGGAGAGAGAGCACAGTCCTGTTCATCTTCAGTCCCCTGCTGTCACAACTCCTCCTTTTTCCTGACCAGGATAATCTTTATTCTAACCCAGGTACCTCACCTCTCTTGTAGTCAGAGAAAAACATCCTTGTGTATTTCAAATGAAGCAAATTGCTTTAGGCTATTACGGAAAATTACAGATGAGCCAGAGTCCAAGCACTGGATTTGGCTCTAGATGGGAATTCCAAATGCCTATAGAATTGTGGATTTTTTGATTTCTATGTTCTTTTAAAGGATAGCTTTCTTCAAGAAGAACTACAACATATTCTCATGTCCGTTTTGATTCAGGATGGTGACTAAACAGTGGCTGAAGTGTTGCCATTACAGAGACTTTTTTTTGCATCAAGGTCAGCGAGAAGTGGCTGCTCCCTCAACCTCTTCAACAGAGTTCATGGCTAGGGTGAGTGGAAAACCGATGCTTCCTCCTTGCATTTTGAATCAGACTGAAGTTAAAAAAATCAAACAAAAATCCCTTATGAGCCCTAAAGCACCAAAGCAACATTGGTAAAGGCATCTTCACTGATCTGATTCAGAGACATCATCCACATCCTGGGTGTGACTGCGATCCACCAGTGGACAGCATGGAGCTGGTAATCTGGAGCATTTGGTTCTCCATTCTGCAATGCATGCAAAACCAACAGGCTGCCAGGACCCTTGCACTCTACTTGACCTATGTTGTCTCAAGAAACAAATGTTTTCCAACAAAACTTGGAATTTATCTGACAAAATCTGGATCTATTTGTGGCTGTCTGTGCTAGCGTCCTGGTTCAGAAGGAACTTCTGCAATGATTGATTTACTTCTTAACCCAAAGACACATCTCTAAAGAAAGCTTAGAATAACAATGCAGTTTGCTGCTGCCCACTTGGGTTACAGACTTTCCAAGGCTATGGCCATCTGCTGCTTCATAGCAGCAAGAGGCCACGTCATAGTTATCCCACAGGCACTTCTGTAATATGCATGATTATCATTATCTTCATAACTAATAACAGATTTATAAGGCTTTGAAGTTTTTCCTTTTTTTGCTGGCTTGGGAGAACAATAGTGAGCAATGTGGGCCTGGGGGTTTCTTCAATCTCTCTTTAGCAGAGAACTGCAAATCAAAAGCCAAACTAGTGGAGAGATTGTCAGCTGTGAGAGAAGCCAGCCCACATTCACTTGAATCCAGTGATCCTTATCCAGTCTTGCCTTGGTTTTTAACAAAAACTTAAGCCATCTGACCTTTGCATAGTCTGCACTTGATTTTTATTCTTGAGATCTAAGAGAAAAAAAAATCCCTGTAAAATAGCAATTTAACTCTTGCAGTACATTTGGTTAGATATTAATACTAAGAACACCTAAAATATGATTTGCTCATAGCAAATGTTTTCCCACTGCTGACGAGCAAGTAGAGGAACCCCTGAGTTTGTTCTGCTGTGCTTATCAACTAGAAATCATAATAGAATGGTACTTCAGTTTTTTGAAAGCATCATAAATCCAAAATATGCATAATAGCTCTACAATTTTAAAAAACCACAATGGAATACCTTTTAACTTAAAGTCGAAAGGTGCCTCTGATGAAAATACAAACTGAATGAAGTGTCTTTTCACAGGCAACTACAAGATTTAATGAAATTTTTCTTTTTAAAGTTTTTCAGGAGCACATGGACTTGCTGGTCAAAAGAAGTGAGATGCTAAACTGGATCTTAGATTAAAACCCCAAATGTGAACAAGAGCAAAGCACTGTGCCAGGGTCTATTTTCACTCTTTTGTTTTCCACAGAAAATTTCCAAATATCTCAGTTAACAAAGAGGAAAAATAATAAAAGTCTCAAGAAGTTCTGAATTTCCTGCCTGGCTCCACTTTTAATAGCGAACAAGCCAGACTGCACAACATTTAAGGACTGGAAGCAGAGAAGGCCACAGGGAGAAATTTACCCTGGCACAAACATGTTGTTGCTCATATTTGTCAAGGACACTGGAGTTAACCATTGCTCCTCCTGGGAATATCTTGGGACTTGATGTGAATGTAAATGTCCATACAAGTCGTCAAGTCTCTTCAGTTATAAATACAGCCTCCAAAACTGTGCCACCAACAGCAAAACACTGCTGATTCTGTGCACTGGGTCAGTGGCAAAAAATGCAGGAGGAATAATGCTCATCATGGGTTTTTTGTGCGTAGTAATAGGCAACCTGTGAATTTTGGATCTAGTGGTCATGTATGAAGGAATAGGTGCTCAAGTATGCAGAAAACCTGCCTGACGGCTCTGCTGGGAATATCCTCTGTAACATACCAGCTGCTTTTTTTAACCTTTTCAACTTAAAAGATTGAGTGGTAGTTTTTAATCGTTACTTCTGGAAGAAGGTGGATCCTGCAAAGCAATGTATCCTGCAAAGCATCAGAAGGGGTGGGACAACCTATAGTAGCTGGCTGTTTCTTTTTATTTTTTTAAACAAATATGTAACATAGATGGTGTTCTGCAGCTCACTTTTCCATTTTTAAAACCTTATCTGGTGCTTTAGTCATGGGAAAGTCATTTGCAGCACTTTGTTTCCTCTCAAATTGAGGTCAAAATGTGCTAATGTCTGGTAGGAAGGGCTGCAGAGTCTAAGGCATGATGGACTGGAAGAGCCATTAAAATGCAGGTGAGGTAGAAATAGCCCTGCAGTGTATGGGGCTAGATTCCTGTGCTGAATTGCAATGAATTCCTAAGGTGATCTCATAGGATTTAACCAATGATAAGTCACCAAAGGCTGGTTAAGTAAAGATGAAACTAAATACAACCGTGTAAACAAGAAAGATAGTGTGATTGGCACCCGGGCTGATTTCCTAACAGGACTTATTTCTCCTTTGAAGGAAAATACTTGAAAGAATTTAGAAAGATTTTAGAGGTCATTAAGCCAAAGCAATTTATTTAAACAAAGCAAAAAGCTGCTGTTTGCCATTCAGGACCTTTTCTACTTTTGGATGTAAGCAGTGTAACTCCAATAAAGTCATTACCCTTTGAAGACTTAGTCCTGCAGAAGAGCAAGCCCATAACAATTACATAGGCTCTTTAGTAATGCCACCTCTTACTGCACTGTGCCTCCCTTCTCTGACCCAGGGCACGTCGGCACAGAGATCCTGGAAAGCGCTGAAAGGCCAACCAGAGCAAAGTGGTGTGAAGAGGATGTAGAACATGCAGGTAAAAGGAATACATTTGACACTTCCCCAAACATGTAACTTTTTTTTTTTTTTTTTTTTTGGTGTTCTGTGGTGGCTTGACCCTGGCTGGATGCCAGGTGCCCACCAAAGCCACATCTATCACTCCCCCTCCTCAACCGGACAGGGGAGAGAAAATATAATGAAAAGCTCATGGGTCGAGGTAAGGACAGTTTAATAAAGAAAAAGCAAATGTCATGAGTGAAGGCAAAGGAAAACAAAAGATTTTATTCTCTACTTCCCATCAGCAGGAGATGTCCGGCCACTTCCCGGGAAGCCGGGCTCCAGTATGCGTAGTGGTTGCTCCAGAAGACAAGTGTAAATAACGAATACCCCCCCTTCCTTCTCCTTTCTTTTAGCTTTTATTGCTGAGCAGATGTCATATGGTATGGAATATCCCTTTGGTCAGTTTGGGTCAGCTGTCCTGGCTGTGTCCCCTTCCAAGATCTCGCCCACTCCCAGCCTACTGGTGAAGTGGTGGGGGGAATGTTGGAGAGACAGCCCTGACACTGTGCAAAAAACTGGTGTGTTATCAACACGTTTCTAGATACTGATACAGAGCACAGCACTATGAAGGCTGCGATGGGGAAAATTAACTCCATCTCAGCCAGACCCAATACATACAGTTATTTGCAAATGCTCCTGCCGCATAAAGCATTCTGGAAGAGACTGGATTACTCAAGCATTCACTGTCATTCCCCACAAAGTCTCTTACAAAGCAGTGAGTAATCTGAGACAAAAATAATTCAAGACCTCGCTTAATCCATTTTGCAGCTGTTGGCAGCTTCGTCTCTGATCAGCATTTGGGAGGATGCACAGTCTAGGGAACAGAGCACTAGGCAGGTTCAGAGCAGTTACAGGCAGAAGAGTTTCCATGTTGGGGCAAGATTACTCCTTATTTGTACATTGAACAGCCTATTGTCTAATTTTAAACATCCCACCAATGGGGTTCTTACCACTCTCCCTGGAGACAGTGCCTTAGACAAAACAGGACCTTTCCACAACAACCAGCAGAAAATTTTTCTTGTAAAAATGTCAGCCTACTATCAGGGCTAGGCTAAGAAGTACAAAGACCAGATTTGTGGTAAGCACTGAGGGGAGGAAGCGGACGATAACATCAGCAGCATCACTGGAGGGGGAGCAGCAAATGGGGCTCCTCTCGGGATCCTTGCAATGTGCTCTGGGGGATGTAGGGCTGGTGTGTCAGGAGGGTCCTCTCCACTGTTTGAAGGGTTGAGTGGTGGAGCTATTTCAGCAGCTGAAAAGAGAACCAGCACTGTTATTTCCCCAATAGTAGTTCAGATTTAGAGTGGCAAGGGAAGAGGAGAAGAGAGGCAGCTTGGTAGGGGGTCAGGTAGGTGCTTCTGTTGGTTTTGGGACATGTTGAGGAGGGCAACTTCACTTCCTACTGTGGCTGACTACTGTAGATGCATTGAGGGGTCATGAGAATAGTCTGTTAATTTAGACTGGCAGTTTTCAATGATTATCATTAGCAAGATCTTATAGAGAAATTACAATCACAGCTAGCATCATGAGTTTGGAAGGGAAACACTGGCTGGAACTGTCTAGGCCAGTCTTTCTTGCCCTTACATTAACATGCTTCCCCCCCAGCAAGAACTTCACAAAATGTATTGAAACAAAAGTAGAAGCTGAGATCTTAAAAAAAATGACTCTTAATGTGTTTTCCTGATTCTGCCTTCCTCTTTTCAAGGGTGTTGCAGCCTCATGTTTCTCCATCATTTCATCTGAGCTCTGAACTGGGCACCCACAACTGCAACCAGTCAAATACGGAGTTGTTTCCTGTCCAGTATCAGATTTGGTATCTAGTTTTTGCAGCAGGGCAGTATGGCATGAGATTGCAGGGGTGAGTGAAGAACAAAATGCCGTTCCACAGCTCAAGGAAACCCAGCCTACTTCTAGCTTTTTGTTCAAACAAATCATCCCTCTTCTAAGACAGCTTTTTACCCATTTGGGAATGCTTTTTTTATTATAATTTGTTATTATAAAGAATATGGTCTGGAGCTCTTCGTCACTCAAGGTTTTTAAAATAAACCCATCATTCTAGCATTTGTGATCCTTTGAAATATACCATACCAAAAGAATCCAGACCCAAGAGGAGAGAGGTTCAGTGACATGATGTCTGCTTTCACAGCATTATTGCTCCAACTTCCAGCTCATCATATTAGAGTTGTTTCCAGTGGCTACGTGAACAGCTTATTGCTAACATCTTTGTCAAGTACAATAGTTTAAACATGCATCCATGGTACAAGTACACTCAGTAATTACATTTTTAAGACATGGGCAATCAATTAGGAACCACACTGGCATGGAGACATATTGACAATGCTAATTGTCTTCTGTTGCTGTCACCGCTCATTCTGCTCCATTTTGCTCACTCCCTTCATTTTCCCAGAGAATCCAGATTCACATGGGGCATTGCTGGGCAGCTGCGCAACCTGAATGCCAACGTCTGGAGTGCATTTCCTGCCCCCCTCAGCTCTGATATGTGAGTGACAGGCTTCCTACTGACAATACCCACTTTTAAAGGCTCAGATATGGCTCCGCTTTGGCTGGTTGCAGTAGCTTTGGGGTCCAAGTATAAACCAGCATGGGTTCAGCTTGAAAATGAGTCATGGAGCCACTCTGAGTAATGCTCTCCTTCAGCATGTTCTGAGTTGTGAAAGTGTCAAGTTCTCTGGGATTCCATAAGAGATGCAGAAATGAAATACCTTTTTTTTTTTAGCTTAAAATAATATACCCTCACAGCATATCCTAGAAGTATTAGAATCTACCCATGTACAGCTTCATTCCTGGGTAACTGTTAAACTGTGCCCAACTTCTAAGGAAGCCTAGAAGGAAAGAGAACAGTTGTACTAAGCTTTATAGGTTGATTACTGTAAGTGTATCTGCTGTCACATTTAACCAATTTCCTGCTATTTTTCCTCACTCCTTCCTCTCTCTTTCTTTTTGCTTTTTGAAAAGAAATCAGGGGAATACAGTGTATTTCATGAAATTAATTCAGTATGCATAATAACCTGGCAAGAAATAGGAGAGGTTTTAGCAATGCAGGACTATGGATCATCGAAATGATGAGACAAAAATGATGAGACAAAAAAAATCTACAAACCATTTTAACTTAATATAACAGTAAATAGGAATTATCAGGAGGAGAAGTTTGATTAACTGCATAAAGAAGAGCAAGGCAGATAAGAAGTCTTTCTTGCATTGCCATTAGAGTGAAAGGCAGTGATGGTAAAGCTATGAAGGAAAAAGTGAGACTTGAATGTGCTTTAGGTCAGCTATTAATAGGGTTTGGGAATAAAAGAGGAAGAAGGCTGGAAGAATTTGTAAGTGGAATTTGAAGACTGCAAACAAGATTGAGAATATAATAACAGAGACTTCAGAAGAGAGGTAGAGTGAAACTCTAAAGGGAATATATACTCAATAGAGGTTCAGCAGTTTGCAAAGATAATCTCTGTGTGGAAAATTACTAACCAAACACAAATTCTCAAAGCATGTCCACATATCATCTCTCCACTCAGTGAACTTTTCTCTCACCACACTGTACTACTGCTTCAGTACTGAAAATAAGGCTGGGAAGTCCAGGGATATTGAAGAGTTCATACAAAATTGTCATCTCACAGACAGACTCTCCAGGTGGAAAGATGTTGAGCTATGAAGTATAGCCCTTTCTCTACTTTCACCCTGTTTTCATTTCTACTGTTATTTATACATGTCACAACTGGGGGGGGGGGGGGGGGGGGGAAGCAAATCCCAACCCCAAAACCCATCCTCAGATGACTTTGCACTAGCCAAAGCTCTAATGGACACTATCATTGTACTTTTATATAACCAATAAAGTCAGTCGAGTTCAAATCTCAGAATTTCAGATGCAGCCCATCATGAGCAATGATGAGACTGATGTGGAAAAACAGCCCTTCCCTGATCTTGGAACTGTTTTCTGGGCCAAAAAAAAAAAGCATATTTCCTCATGATCTCTTTTTATATGTTGCAACATCCTCTGTAAATATTTTAATGGAGATGTCTGAGGAGAGATAAAAGGAAATCTAGAAAGAATATATACTTGATGGAAGTTCAGCAGTTTGCAAACACAGTTTTTGTGTAGGGAATTATTGTCCAAAATTAAGTTCAAAACTAATACATATATTGCCTTCTCATCTGCTTTGTTCCAGCAGCATGTCTGTATACAAGGCATGAACTCCATTCTGTCAAGGAGATGAGATATACCCCCAAGTCCTGTTCTCCCAACAGCAGAAATCCAGCTATTGACCTAATTATGGGACTCTCCTTGCTGAAGGCGAGGGAATGACCTTTTCTAAGTAGAAGAAGATTGCATATCTCTGCATACCCCTTCCAGCCCGTTATCCGAGGGTTATCTGTCAGCCTCCCTAACTCCTCATGATGGAGGTAATCTTCTCTGACCTGTACATTGCCCAGTAATTCAGGTACAACGTTGCACAAGAAAGGACACAATGCTTCTTGATGAGCAGAAAACTAAGCATTTAGGGCAAAACTCTGCCTCAATTGTAGCCCTGAAACTTTAAGGAAGGTGAATGGGAGGATATGAGTACAGCATACTGGTCTTCCATTTTAGAGTGTGCTTGACTCTGTCTCAACTCTGAAGCTGGCAGTTTCCTCTCTGCCCAGCACCCTTTCTCACATGAGACTCATATGTCACTGTCTGGGCTCTAGTTGATGGTTCTTTCCCATCTCATTGTTTATACTCTCATGACCTTTTGTTGTTAAAGTGTCAAGAGCCCTCATTATCATTTTAGACATGAGGTCATGCTTCTAATCAACCCTCCCCCCTTATTCAATTAACATTTCCAATGTTTTTAAATTAAGTGCATTGGTCCACAGGCTGGGGGAATTTCCTTCCAATTACTACCAGTAGTGAAAGGCACATATCAAAGTTTATTTGCTTGTATCAGTACTCTCTTTTGATCTGCTGAAAGGATCTGGTGAACACACAATTAAGAAGTTCCTCCTAGGTATCTTTCCCCAAAGGACCAACAATACCTGCTGGGGTCTATTAGCATTTCAATACATTTCCCACCTCAGGAAATGTCTCTGCTTCCTTGCCTGACTGGTTAACGTAGCTGCATATTTTGCATGCATACCACTTAAAGTCACTGCCTGCCATTGCTGAGACTCATTATCCTCCATATTGCACAATTAGGGATTAGACTCGCCTTCAACCTTCTTCAGCTCTCATGGGAGGGTCAAACGTGCACAGCCATTTGGGAAGGGTCAAACATTCAATGCTGTCAGAGAGGGACCAGTAGCATCCACGCCAGACAACAAGAGAGTGACAGTGCTCTGTAGGAAATGCTTGTATCAGACTAGCGATGCGCACTTTTCTTGATGTCTTCGCACACTTATCTCTAACATGTGCGTGATTACCAGGCCTTGTCTACATAGCTGCTGGGCATGTGGACTGAACAGAAGGGTGCTCAGAAGGCATGAATACTTCCTGATCTCAGCCTCAGATTACATCTCTTGGAAGGAGAGCAGAATAGCTTGTGGGAAGGATATTCCACCATGTTATTACTTTTAAAGTACTGAATGCTTAGTGCAAACCAGAACATGTCAGAAGCAAACCATTTTAATGAGACTTAGGAATAGATCAACTCTGCCAGAAGTTATATGGGAGTATAATTGCCTCAACATTTGCCTGTAGCGACACACAGCATGACTATGTCTTGACCTGGTTTAAGCATGTGGAAAGGATTCTTTACCCAACTGTTGGCTCTCACAATTGCAAGACAGATGCAAGTTCCCATTTGAACCCAAGAAGATTACTATCTGCATCTTGCCAAGGCCAACCTGTGCAAACACAGCCCATAATTGGGAGCGTGATTATAAACAGAGATAGTCTTAGAGCATTGAAATTTAAGGCCCAGTTCCAACTTTACGGCCAGGAGGTGTGTGGAATTTTTCTTTGCTTCAGATCCCATTGCAAATACCTCATGTAAGGATGACGGCTGAGTTGTAGGAAATTTTTATCCATTCTCCCCCCTTCTCTCTTACCTGTCCCTGTGACTCATGACAATGCCAGGACTACACTGCCTCTGATGTTGCCACCACATTAGCATGCACTGGTGGTGGGACTCAGATGTGTTAAGCATCCTCCTCTGGGCCCAATCCATCAGTGCGGTCTCTCTAAAGCACAGTATCTTGTAAATACAATCTGTGTCTCACTGTCTCACCTGACATTTATTATAATTCAGGTAGCTTTTACTTTGTGGAGGTAAGCGATTCATGAATGATCCTGAGTTTATTTTCGAGTAGAGGAAAACCATCTTGTGGTTTGTGGTCTGTGGGGAGGGGATGTTCTATAGACCAATCCGGACTAAGCATCCATTACATGTTTTGCTGAGATTAAGAGGGATGAGACTCAATGACCCAGATTGTCCTCCCTAGCTCTATAGTCCTTTACATAGTTCAGGGACAGAGCGTTTTTTCCAAAGTGCATTCAAGTGTATTTCAGGCTGAGAGATCAGTTAGGAATTCTTTAAGGAAAGCAGTTTCAGTTATCTTAATAGTTAAAGGAATGTTAAAAGGTGGGGAGAAAGCACTTACTGACATACACAGCAAAAGAAATACAGAAAGAATACCAGTGGCAATATTAATGGGGCCAGAAGGAATCTAATCTTTTAGGTGGAGAGAGCTGAGTCCTTTCTTGCATTTATCAGGAAAATCAGAAGTAACTCCCCCAAAGCCAGTAGATTTATGCCAGCATAGCCCAAGGAAGCAGACTGCCTGGAACCACTGCTAATTTGAACACAGACCAATATAAATCTGTGGGAATAAATCTTACATAGTGGGTATTAAAGTGAAGTGTTTGTGTCAGCCTAACCTGTTCCAAATGTCAAAGTCTGAAGGATACTACGAACTGGGAAGATCTGTTGCAAGAGAGGGAAAAAAAAAAACCCAATGATGTGCCTGAAAGCATTCCTA
This sequence comes from Buteo buteo, assembly GCF_964188355.1. NCBI lineage: Eukaryota > Metazoa > Chordata > Aves > Accipitriformes > Accipitridae > Buteo > Buteo buteo. Next base: position 11,064,391 of record NC_134176.1, on the reverse strand, counting down.
CTGAAATCAGTAGTGCTTTTGGCATTGGCTTCAAGGGTTGCAGGATTCAGTGCATGGGAGACTATAACAGGAATTTTAGAAAGGGAAAGTTAATAACCCACCAGTGAAAGAAGGTACTGAGCTGAGTCCCAACATGCTTCTGTCAAGATCATAAGCATGACGGGACAAATAACGAATGAGAGTATTGAAAGAGCAGGCAAAGTTTCTTCCTTCCCAGTTTACACCGAAGGCAGATGTCCTAACTGTGGGACTGGTGATGCTTCTCCATGCCTCACCAGGCTTGTAGAACTTCACAGTGCAGAGGTGAAAGCTGGGGCTGGATGATGTGTGGATACAGACATCCCTGCTCCTCACGTTCTAGTTTAGGGTTGCGATGGGGAAGTGCAGAGTTGTTCTCATCTCAGCGATGAAGTGATCTCTACAGAACAACTTTGAGAACTTGGGATCCAATCCCTCATTAAACAAAACCAGAGAGAAACTTTTTATGTGACTACGACAGCAGATGAATGAGACTTGGGAAGAGACAAGGTTTGTGAACATATGCACTGTACCTGAACTAAGAACCAGGGTGTTGTGTGCCTCTGATTAAATTCAGTATCATCCCTCTTCTCAGTACAAAACCCTAAGTTCAATTCATTTGTGCACTCAGCAGGGTTGGTAACTTTGCAACCCTAATAGGCCTGGGAAAAACGAATAAGATTTAATTCATTTATCACTGTAACCTTGGATTTAAATGCCACAGCTTTCTCCCAAGAGGCACTAAAAATCTTCAGATACTGGTATCAATGTATTGTCTGCATGACTGTTTATAAAGAAATCCTGTTGTCACACACTGACCAATAAAAGGCAGGTATGCCTTAGGTTTCTAATCATTATGAATCCATTTAGAATTCAATGCAATAGCAGCAATCACATTGAATTCATTAGGGGATTTGCAAGGATGGCTTATGTAGTTCCACAGCAATTCCCTTGTAATTCATCACTAATTAAGCGTTATTTCATGCAGGAAATAATGAGCTGTGGAAACACTGTTAGTGCCAAATAATGGAATAAAGGTGTGTTTACATATTATAAACACTCCATGAATGTTCAAAGAGGTTAGAGCAGGTCTTGACTCTTTTACCCCGGGGAAAAGAAGGGATCCTAAAGGAGTCATCTTGCTTAACTCAGTTGAGTATTGCCTAAATAAATATTGAATTAGAAAGGGACACACTGGAAATTGGAAAATCACTCTGACTTTGCACATTTGAAATGTCAGTGGTTTAATTATTAGATTGCTTCCAAGTCAGTACCATTCCTGAGAAGGGTTTTCTGGTTAGCCAAGGCTCAGGGTACTTGAGTTGGTGCAGCAGACCTTATTGTTATTTATAGCAGGCAATGGGATTTGAAACTTTTGGTTTGAAGAGAAGTTTTGACACCAGACTTATGGAAGATGCCAGTTTCCCACTTTATTTAGGACCAGATTTCTAGGTGCTCAACAGCAACAACTTTCCCAGAGCCCAATACACTGTGGGAGTCCCAACTTTCCTCCTCTATTCCCTCATACCCCAGTCAGGGCTTGGATCTAGCATGGGTGAAAAGAAGCAACTCTCTATTTCATAGAGACATTGACATAATCTTTTCATCTTTAACAGTGCTTAGTGTGCCTGAGAAGGATGGGACTGTGTTCAAAGCCACGTGGATCTGCTTTCTGAAAAGTGAATGCCAGGAGATCCCTGGGGATGGTTCTGCAGTCCATTGCTGAGATTGTCTGAGGGGGCCTGGGTACTACAACACGGCACACCCTGACACGTCTTTTTACCCCACTGATGTGGTGGGGTGGGATTTCAAGGGGAGTTGCAGTGTTCACACCCTGGCAATTTTGGCTTCAAATCACAAATTAGACCCTTAGAAAACAATTGTATCTGAACAGCTCAATTAGAAATTAGTTCATCAGACACATAAGTCTTTTGGCTGGCACTATGGCATGTGAATACTTGCTACAAATATTTTCCCTTAACCATGAAAGACACAGTCATTAACAGAAGCTGTTGAGAATGGGGTTTGGTTTTGGTTTACCTTACTTTGAAAGATCAGCAAAATGCCCTAAACATCAGCTATTTTGAAAAACAAGGATATTGGTCTGTGGGGGGAAAAATCAGGTGAACAAAAAACATTTGGGGGGGAGGGAGGAGAAGTCCACAATATCATTTCTGAAAGAGATCCTTAGCTATCCTGAATAATTACCTTAGACATAGCTATTACAATTATTTAAAATATCTTCTTGTTTCTTTTATTGTAAAGGAGGAGCTAGTATCTGAAGGGAAAAACTGCTGAGACTTTCAATGGCTGTAGTGTGACTCAACGGCCAGATACTTTCCGAGGCTCAGCTATGTGGAAGGATATGCTAGGAAGAGACACCAGCATTACCATATTGTATGGAAGTCCCCTTAATGGCATTCTGTTGCAGAGTTGGAGCTTCTGAATTTTGTCCATGAAGAAACAGATAAATTGCATTATGAGGGCTAGTATCTTGTCTCTTAGTGCTCCCCATGGGAGCGGAGAAGGGACAGAGGGACAGACATGTTGGACACATCACACCAGAGCTGGCTGAAGGCTTCTCAGTATTAATCTAGATTTTGCTGCCCAAGGACAAGGGAGAAATAACTATACTGTGCCTGCGCTCCCTGAAGTGCTACTGGCTGAAGAGAAGTGAGGTGTGGGGGGAGCACAGCCTGCTTTCCCCCCCTGGTCCTTTGGACTCTCCTCGGGGTTGGGCAGTGCCTGCATGGAAGCCACCACAAAAGTGGAACAGCTGCACACAAAGGCAAGCCACAAATCTCACTCGGTCCTGAGATGCTAAGAGTGATATCAACTAGGAGAACAGCTCTTTGGATGCTGTTTTCTGCCTGCTGTCCTTGTTGCTTATAGTCCTTGATGGGCACGCAGATACTCATCATTTCCAAGCAGCCACTGCAGGATGAGGAAAGCCTGTCAGAGCAACACTGAAGCTGAGAAAGCTTTCTCTCCCAGTGGAACCTCTAAATTTTCTCCATTGCATGGATTTCTGGAACAGATGATTAAATATTATAGCTCCCAACATCACCATGACAGGCAGAGTGCGTGACATGGTCAGGGAAAGGAGGAGCTTGTTCCTTACAGTGCAAACTTTATATGACTGGTTTTGCAAGTCCTATCTTTACAACATCGGAGGCAGGCACTGTGTCAGTCCTTCAATCAGGCTGGCGTTTGCCCTAACCTGTATTGACTTGTGAGACCTCTTCATTTCCTCCTCTCTCTCTCCTCAGACTCGCAGGTCTGAAATTCAATATACAAGAAACAGGAATGCAAGAAAGCTTGGAAGCCTAAGCTAATCAGGTGTTGTCAGGTGGGAGCTTTGCGACAACGGGTTTATTTTTGTCATTCTTCTGGAAATGCTGTTTGGGTTGAATTCAAAATGCAGGTCAAGTTAAAGAGGCAGGACTTGCTGTGGGAACCCTTTCTCTAGGAACATCCCCTTTGCTTTCAAGGGGAACCAGCTGCTCCCTAAATGCTTCTAAGACCAAACTCAAACTCCTGCTAGTCCAAGCTGTTGATGGCTCTGTGTAAAGCTAATTGCTTGTTTGTCATGTTTTGTTTCTGCTGTGGCTGTGGTTGTTTCGTGCAGATTTTTTCCACCCCTTTCCCTTCAAAGCAGTAACTTTCCTCAACAGATCTGGCTTCAAACAAAAGAAGATGCTGCAGCTTTAATGAAAATTTAAAAGTCAATGAGACACACACAAAAAAGAGACATGACCCAGGATGAGCTCAGTCCAATGAATAAATTCAAACCATTTAGTGAATGTTTGGAAAGATCAGAAGGGCACCTTTGCTTGCAGCATTTTAACAAGGCTCCATGAATTAGCAAGAGGCCTGAAAAATGAGTGGCAGTGGTGGGGAGTAATTCAGTTGTGATCACTTGAGGGTGATGAATGAGGAAGTGACATAGTCTGTTCAGGGACAAGTCATCTTTTCTAAAACAATTGTACTTAGCCCTCATGGCTGGAGACTTACATTGCAATGATGGTAGTGCTGGTAATTAATGAAACAGTCCTTGCTTTTGGGAGGAATTTTAGAAACACAAGGCTGAAGAAGGAGCAATGTGAAGACCCAAAGAGATTTTCTCAAAAGGCTGAAATATTCCTAGACACTGGATGTTGCTGGATGAGATTGATAAATTTGTCTTTAGCCTGGGAGATTGAGCATGGTTTAAAAGGGCTGGGAAAAAAATGACTTCAAGGCACGTTTTAAGGTAGATGGAGGATGAATTAAGATTAATGAGAGTCTTACAAGTGGGCTGAAACTAGCAGTCCTGATATGAGAACAGTGATAAAAGCCAGCAAGACTAGCCTCGGAATGTGAATTACTTGCTTTATTCAGTGCCCCTTGTGGTTATATCTAAACCATTTGTGTGTGCATGTGTGTGAATGCACGTATATACAACTGACATCCATTTTATATTAACCATGCACAAAATCTCAGTGACCATCTAGACAAAAGGAGGAAAACATCCTTAAATCCCAAGATGCAAGACTTTTTTTTTATTTCTCTCCTCCTCCAACTGTAAATCAAAATGCTGGTTGTGTCCCGTTAATAGTTAAATGTGCTGTAAGTTAAATAGACCTAACAAGGCAGTTTTCAAACAGGAAACCTGGTAGGAGTTTAATGACATCTTACAGTACACCCATCCTGGCAATATAATCATTAAAATTTGTCAAGTGTAAAAACAAATGACAAAACATTACCCCAGAGCAACTTACTGTATAAATGCAACAATGAAGCTGCTAAATGGTTTCTCTGGATATTTACTTCCAGATCTGAAGTCATATTGATTTGGCTTCATCTCCTGAAGGGCATGGGTTCATAGTTTTATGGAGAATGCAACATTAGAAAGATTCCCCTTACATGAGAGGTTTCCAAGTCTGCACTGCAAATTGGTGTAGAATTATTAAAAAGAGAGCAGCCAGAAATGACTGAAACAGTCTTGGAAACACAGAGAATTATGTTGATTTTTTTTAAAAAAGAACACCCTAGAAAGAAGTGAATTCCACATTGAGTATCCACACTCCTATGCACCATTCCTAAAATTCCACAGATGCAGGCAGGACATTTGTTGCTTGGAGAAATTTCACAGGAGGAAAGATGTCATTGCTGAAAAGTCCTTAATGCAAAAGCCATTCATCGTGAAGACGAAACCAAAAAACCCCATACAAATGTATGTAAATATATTCAGATATTTATGAACACTAAATCCTAAATTCCAAGGGGTTGTTGGAATATGAGACATTGCCATTGTGGCCTGCCTGAAGTTGGAAACAGGATAACCTCACGGATTGCAGCACCCAACGGGGACAGATTACACGAAAGGAGAAAATGAAATGCTGTTTGCTGAAGGTCTTGATAATGCAGTGTCTCCATGTTCACTCTCTGACACTTTTTTAAACTATCGACTGCTTAGAGGACCCATGTGCAGAGTGCTTGCATGTAGCATCTTTAAAAAATTTATGTCATCATTATGCCACTCTCACGGTATTCAGAACTTGGGGCTGAGAGAAATCCACAGCCATTTGCAAAAGGAAATGCCTGACTTTTGCGTCCTTGGATGACAACTATTCTACATAATTTCTGGGCAAGTGAACAGGCCTTTGAAAGCAAAGGACTACTTACTTTGGGATACATCACTCCAGTTAATAGCAGACGGCAGCACTAGAACTGGGACATGGTTCAAGATATGAATGACTTCTTTGTATCATAGCACGCTCCCCTTTATGCCTCTTTTGTAGTGTGAAAAACCATAACTGTAATGTATATTAACTCTGATATTGTGTTACACCAGCAGCATAATGTAAAGGGGCCCTGATGAAACTCAAACAAAACTTGCTGAGTGGCAACTGGACCTAAAGAGATTTTATGATTAATGAAAGAACCATTCAGTACTGATCATCTTGAGACTGGCTAAGCATTGTCATAATGTTCAGTATTTGAATGTGAAATAATCAGGAAATAACTTTGTGAGTTTGGATTTCACTATTTTTAGGCAAAATATGTCTTAAAGAAAAATAGTCGTTGTGAAATTTTTCCTTGCCTCTTCAAAGCAGTGGAAAACAGTTCTTAAAGAAAGAGAGGATGTCTTTCATACACAAATATAAGCAAATCCTGAATTGAAAGATAGATAACAGCCTGGTTATTTTTGCTTGTTTGTTTTTAAAATAATAAGTAACACCATGCCAAGATTTGTGGGTTTCCTACAGAGTTACACGTATGCTTGCATACTTCATAAAGACAGTCTTCCCTGTGTACAGGAGCTTGGTAGGATTTTTTCACTTGCTGTGAGGTAGTTCAGTAATTTTGCAGTGTTGTAATGCAATAAATCTTTATTGATGAAATTTTGTAACTCATATTATAGTTTCCATACAGTGTAGAAGAAAATCTCAAATCTCTTCATCCCAACACATTTATTCTGCCAAATGTGTTATTGGGTGAACAAAGCATGAGGAAAAAGCCTTAAAAGTTGGCCCACAGAGAATCTTAAAACCAGATAGGAATAGGCATAAGGCATTACTTTGTCAAAGACTAGAGAGTTGCTTTACACCCTCCCCTGAGCAAATACCAGATAGTAGCTGTTCCCACCCAGGAGCAAGCCAGAAGATGCATTTTTGCCCAGCACGTTTCTGCTTTTTTCAAGCTATGAGTTTTATCAGGCAGCTATTCAATAGGGAGAGTAAATCACTGTTGGAGTAGGGCCTTGGAGGCAAGGCGATGACCCAGTAATCACAAGGCTACTGAAACCCATTTCTTTTTGTTTCATGTCTAGTGCTTTCATTCTCTTATGCTGCATGGCCCAGCTCCCTCCCTGCCTTCCTGTATTACCTGGTGACTAGAGGATTTAGGAGATGGAGGGACTGAATCCCCAAAGGAAATGTTTGAAATGCAGGTATCTAGAAAAGGGTCACCTTGGTTTGTCTTAGACTGGAAGCATTCACGTGCACAGTAGCAGAGGAATTCTAAGATACGGAGCTCTGGGAGCAAGAAAACACCTCCCAGTACAGCTGACTGGGGTAGCTAAAAACTGGAAAAAGTTGAAACATCCCTGAACTCCGCAGTTCCTGTGGGGTCGATCAGGTGTTGTTGACACTCCTGCGCCTACCAGCTTGTCTGGGTCCCATCCACACCACTAATTTCCCTGTAGCATGTGGTAATCACCCATCTCGCTTGGACCAGGAGAGATACGCACATAAACGGTGGCTATTGGCTGCCCACCTTGTTGACCCATAGGTCTCTGTAGGTCACCTCACTCAGCTCCTGGTGGTGGTCCCTTCCTGCTCTGCGGTAAATACCACCAGCTTTGGGGGGCCAAACAGGAGAACACAAAGTAGGAGGGATTAGCTCTATTAAGTAAAGCCTTTGACAATTAAACTCCTGTAATTAAATACTAATTAAGTGATATTTATCTGCTACTGGATGTTGAGTTACGAAAGCAAGCTAAGCAGCCTTGTGTGTTCTCTCGCTGCTTTTCTTCTTCCTGCTCAGGATGCTGCAGCGATGAAGGCGCAGAGAGACCGCCCTGCTGCTGTCGGTGTGGCAAGTTCCAACACAAATGCTGCCGGGTTTACCGAGTTCAGTCCTCTGCAAACATGTTCAATAGATGGGCACCATGGAAAGCTTCCCAGAACATGTCTTTCGTCCACCACCACCTCACAAATTGGAGTAGCAAGACCCATGTGTCTTCTCTCTGTGTCTGTTAGTATACTTGAACGCATGGGTGAGACCCCACCTCGAAGGGCTGAGAAACCCTGCCGTGCTGCAGCCTTACTGTCTGCTCATGTCCCCTTCTTACGAATATGTATCCAAGTTCAGTGACAGGCAGGGGAATAAAGATAAACTCTCCAGCCATGTAGGACAGCATTTTAGCCATCCAGTAATTTGAAAAGAGCCCTCGCCTGCTCATTTTTTAGAGTAATTCTACTAATATAAATCTCATTTTTAAACCAGCTTGCCTTTAAAAACAAAGACTGCATCTGAGACATGCTTTTGTTGATTTTGAAATAGATTCTTCTCTAATTTATGAAATTAATGTAAAGCCTGTTGTATGTAGAGCCCAACTCAATTAGCTCCCTCAAATGGCTATTTTCCACTTGATCTAAGCTACACTCTGAGGTTATGGCCACAGAGCTCTCTAGCACCATAACAACAGGCCTATTTGGCATCATTCCTTTTAGATTTGATTACTTTTTCCTTCAGCCATTAGCACATGCTTTTTCTAAGCTAAATCCTGTTTCATGTTCTCCAGCTTCCTTTTCTTTTGTCCTCTTTGGTGTTTCTGACACCTCCTAGTGAAGTGTCAATTGTAAGATTAATTAACACATCTCCACCTTCTTATTTCACATGTGTAATGAAAATACTGAATAAAGCCAGAGCCAGTATCAGTCCTTCGGTACTCCAGGTTTCACTGACCAGGTTTGACTTCACAGACTATTATACATGTGGTGTTTCGTTTAAATCCCTTAGACACTCTTTTGACCTTGTAACAAAATATGCATCTATGTTAATTTTTTTTTTCCCCCAGGTAAAATCACTGTAGGCTTTGACTTTGGGTTTTAGCCCAGATCTGCCACTCGAGTATGTGGACTGGAATGAACTCCATCCACAAACACTGAGCAGAGGATCCCTTGGGTCCAAAGAAATCCCCAACCGACATAAAACTGGCAGGAGCAGACACTATATCAGCCACCTCTACTGTATGTGGGTCCAAGGATGGAGACTGGGGAGAACCTATAATGCTTAAGTGGATGTCTCTCCTATATTTCCTCAGCTGGCACAGAGTAAGGATAAATGCATCAACCACATGTTACACTTAGCTCTATCTGTCCAAAACAGTGAGTCATTTCCTTGCTCCTTCAAACTTCTCTTGAAAATGCCTTCTTTTTCCTATTGCCTCTGATTAATTTGTTTAAGACTTTTGCACTACTGTGTTAAGACTACAGTAATTTTATTGTTAAAATACAGTAATATTTTAGTACATAATAATTACCTATTTACTCAGTTATCTACTTGACCATACAACTACGGTGAGTTTAATGTGCTTGGCTTAATAGCCAAGAGCTTCATCATTTTGCAGGTAAAACCTGTTTTCTAGAACTTGTTCAGTTATTCTATAAGCTGAACTAACAGATGGAAGTTAATAGCAGTGGAGACTGAGAGAACATTGAATCTTCTTTACACTCTGTTAAGTATATGTACCTGTGAAATGCATGTGTCGAAGGGCTGCCATTGGAGCCTGCATTTGGGGACGGACTTGCCTCACCTAGGCTCATCTAACTCAAGAGGATGATATATTCAACCTGCTTCAATAACCCGTGCTGAGATGGGAGGAAATGCCTCCTGTGGTGCCAATCTCGTTCCATTTGCCAGAAGTCTCATTTTAAGCCAACTGATGCTGAGACAGAGGAATCCCCCAGTTGTGGTGCAGTTTGTAGTTGTCTCTAGGTGAACAATTCCACAAGTAACTTCTAGGTGACTCATTTCCCAGCTTGCAAATGCCTAATCTTGGCTCTTTCCTAAGACTGCTTCTTCACTGTGTTTACCAAGGGATGTTTAAAACACCTCTAACAAAAGGCTAGAGGTTTAAATTAAAGTCCCAGTTTAGAGACTTGCCTTACAAGTGCCTATGCCTCAAAAACAAGCAACAGAAAGGTAAGAGGTATTGCCTTACAGAAGCCCCACAAAGTGACTATAAATAAATTATTTTGCCAGATTCTCTCACGAACCAACATATGCACAGCAGTGGTTCAAACACAAATCCCAGGTAATCACATGAATTTCAACTTTTCCACGAAAAGGGGATCTTATAATCCTGCTTTATGTTGCTTTTTCTTCCCAAGATCCTCAGCACACAAAGCTCTCTGCCTCAGAAGCTTGGATAGGAAGAAATGAAGCCCTGAATCCCTTGTGGTACTCATTTTGCACACTACTATACAGCTTCTACATTTCTGTGATTTGCATTCCCCTGTGAAGCAGCCAAATGAATAAACATTAAAGATGGAGACCGAGCGCACCGACAGAACAATATTCTCGTTAAAGAAGCTCTCTCTTTCAAAAATCGATGAGATAATATCCTTTTAAAGCTATTTCCAACTGTCATCTCTCCTGATTTGGCTCTCTGGGAGTTGGAAGTATCGGCGAGATTAACGACAGCTTTAACAACAGAAAGGTCCCCCTTATTTCGATCAGGTACGGTTAATGTCCTCTAATGCTTTGTCCATGCTGTGAAACCAGCCAAGAGGCCATCTCAATGCTTTTATTTGTTCAGGTGAAGCGCTGGGTAGCTGTGACTTTCTGGATTATTACGGGGCGGGGGGGAGGCAACTATGCAGCTGACAGAAAGTCAATGGGATCAGGGAAAAGCTGTCATCTCCAGCAGGCTCGCCACCACTTTCTCTTAGCCAGCAGGGAGCAGCCTGGGCTCACCTCACCAGTGCAGCCCTCCTCCCGCTTAGTCCTTCTGGAAGAGCCGGCCAGGACGTGCTCATATCATCTCAGCTGCAGAGAGCCACCTCGCTGGCTTCTTAGGGCTCCAGCTTCACAAACCATTGTAGGAATAATAGTCCTTACAGGATCATTTCTAAATGAGTTGTGAAAATAGATTAGGTATATTCAGTTCAGGCAAGAAGCATTTTTTGATAGGCTTTGGGCAAACAGTCTGTTCCTTTGATACATCTTACTACTGAGTTTCAAAGAAATCAAATTGATGAAGCTGTGAAGAAAGTGATTTGTTAAAAATTAAGTCTTTTTCTTTGGAGATTCAAGTTGAAAGAACATCTCTGTGGACTGTGCCTAATCAGAACCTTTGAACACTATCAGGCATGCCCCATTAGGGTTGCCAGCCTTCCAAAACAAATTACTTACAGTAATCCCTCGCCTGATGTATGCAGTAAAAGACAATAGTGCAGCTCGACAGCACTGTCATTGCATGAGATTTATAGTGTGCAGCTGAGTAAACTTCAATTTATACTTTATATCACAAAGTGGCCATGAACCTCATTTCAAGACAAAGAATATTAAAACTATCAAACTTGCTTAACATAACTGGCCAGGTTCTCAGCTGGTATGAATTCGTGCAGCTCTGTTGGCTTTAGCAGAGTTGTGCTGATTTACACCTGATGAGAATCCGCATTCCCCTGCTCCCCAGAGTTTGGAAACTTCTAAACCAACCCTTATGACAAGGGACTGTGAATGGACTAAGCAGCAGTGAAAAGAGTAAATTGTCCCTCCCTTCATTCACATGCATTGCCATTGATTACATTTATTAAGTTGTTTTGGGGAGATTCCTCAACAGGTGTAAAACAGCATAGTCCTACTGAAAGTAACATGGTAACTCCATCCATTCCCTCCAATTTTTGGTGTGCATCACTGTGTGTTTAAGCTCATTCCTTAAACAATTATTTTCTTTACACACTGAGCATGGTCTTGTTTAATCCATTCTGTGACCAGCCATTTGGATCGTCACAAAGGCTTCATATCATTAAAACATTCAATTGGTTCATAAAATAATTCTGAAGCAAATGAAGCACAGTAACTTAAATTATTCAGTAACTTGCAACTGTGGAAATGTAGTAAGGGGACTGTGTATTTGATGGTAATTAGAATACAGTAAGCAATCATGTAAGCAAAAAAAAATGCAGTTTGGAGAATCACATTTCATAATAAAGTGTCAGCAATGTCATATGCTTCACAGAATGGAAAAAGAATAATGTCTGTTGTACGAATTACAAAAAGCACAAACCTAGCTAGGTAACTAGGCACCAAGCTCAGCTGAAGTAGCTAGAGGGACCAGCAGAGCATTCACGGGAGCCAGGAATTCAGCCCTATCGAAGTGCTGCTGAGACCTTGCAAAAGTGGCTTGGCAGCTCTGATGAGGCCAAGGAGAGTGGAGGCCTCAGGGTGCTGCTGCTCAGCCTCTCTGGGAATTGAACGTTAAAGCTTTCCTTCCCCAGGAGGTTTGGAACAGACCTAAGTTTAAGCAAGATAGTTATTCCAGGTACTTGGGCGAGATTCCTCCTATGCCTCAAGTATGGTTTCTGCTTATGTATCAGACTCTTTTATAGGGCTTGGACCCTGAATTTGAACTGAATACATCTAATCTCTGAGACAGTCTTTATTCAGACAGAAGAAAAACTTTTTTCCCTATTTGAAGGGGGATTAAAGCGGACTTGGACCACATTGCTCCTCATCAGCACTCTCAGAAAGAGAATTCTGAAACCAGTAAACTCTCTTTGCTGGTTGCTATACATGTAAAGCAATTACCTTAACATATTTTGGCCTGGGCAACAGTGCTCCCTAATTTTCTTATCTTATCAGATTCTTCTTTCCCTGTTCCCTCCTCCTTCTAGTCCCTCCAAAAGGAAGATAGCCTTTGAGAAAAACAAGGTCTATCTCTTCACTTGAGGCATCAGTGACAAAAATATGAACAAACGGTCTACAAAGAATGTCACACATGGACTCATCTGTTTCTTTTCCCAAATTTAATTTTGTAATCAATTTTGGTTATAAAGATTAATTTGGATATTAGAAAAGGTGCCATTGAAAGCTTTTTAGAGATTTTTGTAAGAATGCTTTTAGGATGGAGAATAGAGAATGCTTCATCTTCCAGAAAAAATATTTCACATGTGTAAATAAAATCATATTGGTCTCTGGAGAGCTTCTGTCTTACTAGGAGCAGCAAGATTTCTCAAACCAGAAACACCAGAGAACATCACTTAGCCTGCCTTCCTATTACAATTTGTATCATGCTTTTGTTCATGTTCACTTATACACCTCTGTAGCCTTCAATAGTTCATCTATCAAACATACAGTAACCTGATCAGCTCTTGTGTGGTGTATGTAGATACTTCTACTGCAAACTGCCTAGCTTTGTAGGTATTGCTCAACATCACGGCAAATGAATGTTTCATTTCCCTTGAAGTGAGCTGCCATCCGCAACGTTTCCACACATGTGAAAGTTAGCAACAAAACAATGCTTCAGGTGACATTTTGCAAAAGCACTTGCCTTTGGCCTAATTTGACTACTGTCAAAATCAAAGAAGGCTTGCCACCAGTGTCATACAAATAAAAGTTAGCCAAAATCTTACGCTTCTGAAAATGACAGTCCCTGAAACTTATTTTTTTGCACAATACCTTTTGAAGTAAGTGCTCTTAATTTTCTTTAGGGAAGAAAATCTCCTTTTCCTCTCTCTCCTTTGAAGGAATAACATTGTATTTATAATAAAGTTTGCTGTCATAAGTTAATTGAGGCAATAAGTCTTTGCAATCTTTTTTCTTTGTGCTGGCCTCTAAAGCAGTGCTGTTTTTCTCTTCCCTTTAAAAAAAAAAAAATATGGCTAGGCTGGATATTGAAATGACAATTCTCATCTCTGCATGTGCACATTTGTATTTTTCCTCTATAAGGCTTGTACTGAGGGGAAAAGAAGTGGATAGATTATAAATATGACCAGTAGCGCTAGCATAATTTTCCCATCGTATTCCTGTTACAGGAAAGTAACTCTGTCCTTTCAATGAGAGGATTTTTGAAATTCAGAGAGAGAGTTGTTGTAATTAAGCAGATGGTGATGTGGATGATAAGATAATTTAGGGCAAAATCCAAGTGAAGGGGTGGTGCCCTGTGCTCCTGCTGAGCTAGGGTGGGAGCCAAGTTTCTATAGTGTAGTGAAAGAGGAACTCAGGACTTTGCAGGTTTGAACATATATGTTGAAGGCAATCATGGTACATTCCTATCCTTCTGACCCTTATCATCACTCTTGACCTCTGGTGTTAATGTCTCCATTAGTTTTGGTACTACTCTCTAAATTAAAATAGGCCCCGATGTCTCAGTTCCCACTACTCTTGAAGACCAAGCCTAAGTTTAAAGGTTTGCATGCAAAATATTAAGGGTAAGATGCAAACCTTGAGAAAATTATGTTAAGGTACGGAACACATTATATAAATTTGGGCTACATTTTCTTCCAGATCTCTTTGATGTTCAGGTGACTATCATTATAAGTCTTAGGATTTGATTCCTCATTGCAGAATAGGCGCAGGAATCTTTTCAACACAAGCGACTACAGGTAAAAATCTGATGTCCTAAACAGATAAATATATTTGACATTGTATTCGCTTCTTTAATTCATGAGATAATAAATCTCAATGATAAATGCTCCCTCCAAACAACAGAACAATGGGATGGCTATCAATGTTTATCCACACCCCATAAACATACAAACCTTTTGCATATTGGAAAAGCCAGTAGTGCCTAAATTGATGGTTGCCTATTCAAGACATCTCATTTATTACAGTAGCTGTGATGCAGGCAAATAAAAGAATGACCAAAGGATGCTGCTAGGTGGAGAATAGGAGGATAATGAGGTCAGATAAAATGTCTGGATCTCATTAATCCCAAAGAGCTAAGAGAGCTTTCCGTGTCAGTTCAGCAAAGATGGTGAAGCACAATGAACAGCAAATCCATACTGACACTAGTGTTTCCTGGTAACCTGAACCTACAGAAATCTCCATCTCATCTTTGTAAGTTGCTGAGCAAAGCACAAGGGCACTTGGTAGTACACCTGCAGGCAGAGGTTCTGTTTATTGCACAAATATGGGCTGGAATCAGTGAGGTGCTGGTTTCTCCCTTCCCACGTACTACTCTACACTCCAGCAACGTGAAAGAACACAAAGACTTGAAATGCATGGAGGTGCTGCTCTTAAACCAGCAGGGCCAAAACCAACAACGAAAGCCTAATAATAACATTTGTATTAGGATGGAATAGTTGCAAGCAAAAATAGCTACAGGCAACTACCCTCCCAGTCCCAATAATTTTTCCTTTCCTTTAACAATTACCACTTTTGAAGATTCTTTCTCTTGATGTTCTATCCTTATCTTGCAGAGATCCTTAGCTGCCTTTTAGAAATTACTTGCCTAATATCTCACCTAAGCCTCCATTCTTGCAAACTTGGACCCTTTCTCTTTGTCTAGTCTCTTATCAATATGGAAAACCCCCTGATTTCTACCCCTTTCAGTATAACCTTTTATATTATGATAAGCTGTTACATACCTTCTGTTTCCATGATCTCCCTATAGGCCTCATATTTGTCTTTTCTTGATTAAAAAAAACAGGGTCTGATTATTTTCCTATAGGGATGATGCTTTTTTATCTGCTTGTCATTTTTGTCATCTGTCTCTGGTGGTGTTTACATGCAGCACCCAGACTGGGCTGGTGATATACCACCACTGCTGAGTAAAAAAGGATATCTACTATTCTTCCAGGATCTCCACTTTGCTGCTAATTTTTAATTTTGTGATCCACTAAAATCTTCAGATTCTTTACTGCTATACTATGCTCTAGTCAGATGTTCTCCGTTTTCTAATTTTCCTTCCTAAATACAGCATCTGTATTGAATTTAATCTTATTGATTTCAGGTCATTTATCCAATTTATTGTGATCATTTTGAAGTCTAATCCTGTCTTCAAAAATCCTCATGAGATTTCCAGTAAGATGTCATCCACAAATTTTATATGTATACTCTCCATTTCATGATCCAAGTCATTTATAAAAATATTGAATAACAATGGACAGAGGACAGGCTCCTATGGGGCTCGCATGATGTGACCTTCCAGTTTGACAGCAGACTATTGATAACCACTCTTTGCATAAGGTTTTTCAAGCATTTGTGTATCAGCTTTGGAGTGATTTTTGTCTAGATCATAATCCTTCATATGTCTGGCAGCCCTCCTCCGTCCGCAAAAGCCCACTGTCCAGTATCTACTTCACTGTGACAATTCTCTCTTTAATCACTTGGTCTATTGAGACTGCCCTCTGTTGTCAATGCCGCTTCCTAAAGCAGGTAAATATGGCTTTTCTTTATTAACACTTTTTTTGACTCCTGTGTTTTCAGAGTTGATTACTGTTGTTCTTCATATTTCTTCTCCTTCAGCATCAGCAGATGGGAAAGATCCTGGCTTTCTGCTCTGCTGCTGCTTGTTAAATAGGACATCTGAATGTTCTTTTCTCTTTTCTTTCCAATGATAACATCCCCTTGGACTCCTTCCTTCTCTTCCCAATGCCAGATACTTGCCTCTCATAAAGTGGTGTAGTTCCCAGGTTTAATTAATAAATTGGCAGAACTCTAAAGCTTTTTAACTGTTGATAAGCCACTGTATGGCAGAACTGAAAAAAATCCAACCTATACATCTGTCAAAGTAAATTAAAAAAAAAAAAAGGTGCCACTGGTTTTCTTAATCTCCATGTACAGGATGCCACTGATAACATGTTCAGTCAGCCATTGGTCTCACCCAGAGAGTCTGTTTGGAAGATGACTTACAGTTTTCTACAGCAGAAGATTTCATGGAATCACATCATGAATGCTGTGCAAATCTGCTTTCACCCCAGCAGCCTCAGAAAAGGTTTCCCAACACCTCTCCAAGAAAGCAGGAGATATTATTCTCTTGTCAAATGGCCACACCAGAGCCTGGAGCTCCCCTCACAAACCACTCAGAAGACTACTGGAGCTGGAATGAGTTTGTGGCTGCCTATTTGCATTTCTTTCACCTTAGGCTTCATTGGACATACTTGCCAAAAGTGCGTTTCACAGATTTTTTAAAATCCCAGGTGCCATCAGCCAGGCATGGCTGCTGAGTGCTCTGCAGAGCAGAAATGAGCAAGATCCCACCACCCAAGAGGGGATTGCTGAGGTAGAGCCTGCAGAGCCATAGGAAATAGGAGAACCGTACTGATTGGCAGCAGCTGGAGATCCAGCCTTGAATCCTAAACGAACTCTTTAGCGTTCACCTGAGGTCTGGCTCACATTCATTTGCAGCAATGGGCAACATATGTGCACGACACAGGGATTCAGATTGCTGCGGAGCTACTGCTCCATCCCCAGCCGCAGGTCACGAGTGAGAAACTGTGCAGTCTTCGTGTGTCTCCGTTCACTGAATTCCTGCCTCTCGTTACTGGCATCAGTGGTTTGCAGCGTCGGACAGAGGTGCTATATGCTAAACCAGATTCCTCAACACATTCATGCTCACAAAACACAAACACTCGTAACAGGCAAGCACAATTAGTGTGTGTGCTTCTGTTTCTGTGTGCTTTGAGAAAGGCTGGGAAGGCTAATTGGTTCTGGTCTGAATCAGCTTCCTGGTTCAGGGCACACTTATAAAAGGGATTTCAACTACACATTCAGTGCCAAATGTAGCAGATGGTGGTACGATAGTAAATTACATTAAGGAATACTTGTACAGTTTCTTTACCACTTTTGTAGTTGAAAAACAAACAATTGAGTCGCTTAGGGTAATGGCAGATGCAGTTTCGTGTATGTCTACCACCCTAATAGTTTTATGGAATTATCTCAGAGAATAAAGAAGCAGGTTTAATAACCATGGAAATGATCTGAATAATCCTGGAGCGATCATCATTTCTACTTTAGAAGTTTATGTTCCTCTGTTGCTAAGATTTGTGTTTCCAATTCCAAGTATTTATATAATCATATTCTGCATGTTTTTTTCAGACATTTTCCTCTTATTTACAAAAAAATTTCTGCTAACAACTTTCTAGCCAACTGTAAGCAATAAGTGACACCCCTGGGTATTAGTGCCACCTGGTTGTCATGATGTATTGAATCACTTCCTATTTAAAATAGTGTTTGAACAGTCTTCTACATTGTTTTCCAGCTCTGCATCCTTTGTTTACCAGTTTCCACACCTTCTTTGAAACACTTTTCAGCTATCTGGTATTATAGGTGTGTAGAATAATCCAGGCTGGCAGGGGCTCTAGTCTCACCTCCTGCTTAGAGTCGAGTCAGCTCTGAGATCAGACCAGGTTGCTCAGGCCTTTGTCCACATGGTCCCGAAATCCTCCACGGACTGAGGCGGCCCAGCCTCTGTGGGCAAAAACTCCACTGTTTCACTGGTGCAATTTTTATTACAATATCAAGTGGAAACCTCTGGTTTGAATTCAACTCTATATTCAACATGATTCTACTCTGCTTAGCATACTGCAAATGAAAATGCCACAATACAGTCCATCTACAATTTGATAGAGGTTCATGAAAAAAAAAATTATCTACTTGAGTAACAGAAATTGGATTTATTCTCAGTTATTTGTATTGTGCATAATAAAGTAGAGGAGTAAACAGATGTGCATGAGTATCCCTCAAGTGGTTCTTTATTTGTGATAGAGGAAGAGACTCAGAAGAATGCCTACAGATTTTGGGTTTATTTTCTGTTCTGCCAGGGCAGGATCTAAATCAGTCTCCGTTTTTGAGGGGCCAAATATCTCATTCCATTAACTAGTACATCAAAGGTTCTGCAGTCAACTTGAGGAAAGTAACCTGCCAGAGAAGAGGCTTTAATACGAAAATGATAGTTATCAACAGCATGGTAAAAAACAAAACCAGCTTTGTACAATGAAGTGCATGAGATAACCATGTAAATAAAAAGGTAAAATTGTAAATCCACTCATTTTTCAGATCATGTTCTGGTAAAATAAGGTTAATTTATATCTTCTTTTGGTTTGCTTCAATCTTATTAACAGAAAGGTAGGCAAGCTGGCTGAACATTTCAATTCTACCTTCTATGATGATGATATCCATCGTGTTAAATTTGAGTTTATAAAAAGCAAGATGATATGTGACAGAAGCCCCATCTTTTTGTTTGTATTCCCTTGGATTTGGAGTGTAAGGGTTAGGTATCTAACTTCTGATCTGTGAGTATATTATCCAGTTGCAGGCAGAGAGGCTGGTCTTCCCTGCAACCATAAATCACAGATGTCTGACAGAACGATCATGTGCATGATCTAGGTGTACACTGTCGGTGTCCTTGATATAAATGGATCAGCTCAGAGCTGGTAGCAATTTATACCAAACGTTTTCAGGGTTTCATTAAATGCTTGTGTAAAAGCTCCATATTCAGGATCAGATCATCTCTACTGGGAAGTCTTGTCCTGCTTCAGGACATTGCCTTCAGAATAAGGAAGCAAGCAGATTTTTAAAGAGTAGATTTTAACATGCTAAGAAACTTCCAATGGATTTCAAATGGGATGCCATAGATATATAGCAAGAACAGGACCATCAAACAAGGCTTAGGAGAAAGATCACTACACTGATATTTAGGAAACTCTTACAGTAACCTAAAAATGATCCTTCTTCAGGCTGGTGAATGATTTAGAATAGCAACAGTGAAAGTCTTCTAAAGAATGGAGGGTGGGATTGGGGAGAGATTTCCCTCTCTGGTGATGATAGCTGGAGTTACCACTTAATTGAGAAAGGACTATTAGGGAAATGAGGCCACATCAAGGTGGCTTAAGTGTTGCAAAATACTGGGAATGGTTTTGTTACAGAGGAACATAACATGGTTTCAGCTCCTCAACCCAACACAGCCTGTAAGCATAACTACCTGAACAGGGATCTATGAGAACAAAATATGAAAAAAGAGGGTGTTGTCTTCTGCATTTTAAGATTTCTTGTGGCTAAGGGAAACTAAAAGATGTCTGTTCTGCTGACAGCCACCTCCTGCCCCCAGGAAAAAAAAAAAAAGGCGAAGAAGTCATGCGTGTTTTAAAGCAAGCTGAGGAAGCAAAGGAATGATATTTCTACTAAAGACTTCCAGCTGTCCTTATACTCAGTTTTGAGTCCTGTCTGGAGATGAAACGGGTCATTATGAGCAGGGATGGGGATGTCCAACAGCTCCCTTCCTCTGGCTCCTGCAGGTAAACTTAGGAACAAACAATTCCTAATGAAGATGCTTACTGTGTCCCTGCCTTGCCTAAGCTACTCTGAACCAGCTCAAAATGTCACCATTTTCTTTTATGGAAAATGTTATCCCCCCCCCCCCCCCCCCCTTCTGAGAGAACATGCCTTTTTCTAGGACTGGTTTACTGGCATAACACTGAAAGGAGTGAAACAAAGGTGACAAGGTGTTGAGGGAGTTGTCCACATGTATTAGAGAAGCCTCAGGGGCATGGTAAGTGATGCCAGACTCAGCTGGATTCCAGGAATTATGTCACCAGCCCAAATTTCATGCGTTGGCATCCCCTCATTCTCTCTTCCTAGAGGGGGACAGGTGTGGGGAGAGTGGGTCTGGTTTCATCCTTCTGCCACCGGAGGAGTCCCTGATGCAACACAAATTTCCAGGTGGCCCTTGCTTGGTTTGCGAAAGCAAAGGCTATAGGACAACGTCAAAGACTGGCCTACTGAGTCACACTCTTTCCACGAACAATCCTCTTCCATATACGTAAGAGGTACTTTTATATTTTTTTTTCATTTTCATCTATGATAAGCTACTTCTTTCCTTTAAGTTCCTTTCCTTTAAATGAATGTTAACTCTCTTTGGCCAGGAAGATTCCCACTTATTGCCATGAATAATGAACATTCCTAATTATATTTAATTCTTTATATTCCTTCTCCTTCTTCATATCCCCACCTGCTTCAAAAGCAGAGCAGAACTCCCCCCTTCCAAGAACTTTTTTTCGGAATTACTGCTCCCAGCAAGTTCTTTACTGTGAGGATGATGAGGCACTGGAACAGGTTGCCCAGAGAAGTTGTGGATGCCCCATCCCTGGAAGTGTTCAAGGCCAGGTTGGATGGGGCTTTGAGCAACCTGGTCTAGTGGAAGGTGTCCCTGCCCATGGCAGGGGAAGTGGAACTAGATGATCTTTAAGGTCCCTTCCAACCCAAACCATTCTATGATGCTATGAAGAAACCCAAAGTACCTAACGAATTAAATGTTTTTTTATGTGTTGGGTTTTTTTTTAAATATATATTTTCAGATTTTCTGTGCTGGACAGTGCTTGAAATACATAAAGCTCATGGCCAATGCTCTGTCTGAAAAATGATATTGTCTTTTCTGATCTTACAGTAAATCTGGGAATATTAAGATGCCATTTTCTGGTAAACCAGTCGTCTAGCTGCTCAGGAAAATGTAGGGTGCTGCTTGCTGAACAACTGTTCTTGCGCTTAGGCACCTAGTGGAAAATTGCAAAAATGCATCAAGACTTTACTGTGCATGAATAACTGTTAAAGCTTTCAGTTACTAAATGTACAGAGAAAGAAAAGCCTGGGAAGATCTCACAGGCTGTTAATGAGCCGCAGGAAAGAAGTGGTTGAGTTCAGAACTGAATCAGTGCTTAGTCTTGATTGAGTTTCCTTTGAAAAAAAATAAAACCACCACAAAAACCCCTGCACAGCACAATTTCCTTCCTTCACATGAAAGGGTAACTATGGTGACTGGGGAGAAAGAGCAGATGTTATCATTTTGCAGCAGACTAGCGTATATATCCTCCAAGACTATTTGTAGTAGGGGTGATGGGGTGTCAAGAGACCTTTCGCAGCAAGTCACCAAATGCAGTGCAGACCATCAGTGGTCGAAGCGGCTGTCTGAGGAAAGCCCTGGAGCGGTGCCGGGGGCTGGCAGCTCCTAGCAGAGGCCATCTGAGAGCTCAAGTGCTGCTCAGCTGCTGCTCCAACTCACCCTTTGATTTGGCATTCCCCGTCCTGTGACAGCGATGCAGCCAGATTTGGGGCAATCTATAGGTTTTGTGTTTGCTTGTATTTGCTGACGGGTGAGGCTTGCTCCCTCTCCATGCCACGAGTTAACACTCTGTCTGGTTCTTCTAATACATATTTTATGACCTGGCTACTGTGTTTTAATCAGCTGAGCAGCAACTCAAGCACTTGAGCAGGTGGCCTGGTGGCTTTATAAATACAATTATGATGACTAAAAGCCACATTGCACTTGGCACCGTTCTTCACAGTTTCCCCAGAGGTCTGGGACTGGCTTGCCCTGGCGACAGAGCCAACCTTTGCGTTCTCCCTCTCCACCTTCCACAAGTTTGGCAGCCAGAATTCACCTCTCAGTCTCTGCAGATCTGGTATCCCTACATGGGGCAAAACTGATAGGAGTTTTTAAATTAAAACCAGCAAAATCTACTCAAACCAAACCCAAATTTTGTTCCAGCTTGATCTGACAAAAACCTCATAATAAGAACATGGAAGTGAACTCGAAATACTAGAAACTAAGCTCAGGATGGATGATTCTGTGCTAAATACCATTTTTGGTTGATACAGTCATTGGCACGGAAAAATAAAACGTACTGTGGCTGAGACTATTGCTTCACTGATAATACACAGGTTTCAGTGGGTCCCAGTGATGCCTTTACTCCTTCTTTCAGTATGTTGTTGTTGTTACTTTATTTAGAGCTTGCAGATATCCATCAAGTTACTCAGTTTGCCTATTCAGCAAAGCCCCTAGATAGCATACTTAAAATTAAGCACATTTACATCCCGCTGAGGTAACATAATTAGCTTCATGATTATTTCAATGTTTGTGATCTCTCTATAAATCTCCTTCTCTTTCATATCATGATACATAGATGAGGTCTTCAGTATGCATTGAGCTAGTTTTCTGTCAGGGGTCAGCTGTAATCTTGATATTTGCTTCATTTCCAAGTGCTTAAGCTTCTCCTCTTTTAGAAAAAAAATTCTATACACCAAGATATTTTTTGTGAAATAAAGTAGAAAACACTTTGAAATTGAAATTAGTTTTATTATGAAAAACCAAAATGTTCTAAAATATGTCTAAATGGAAAAGTTAAAATTCATCCAAAATTTTTTTTTATTATTTTCCCAGAATGAAATGGCAAAGTATTTCTGTAGGAAAAGTCTATTTCAGTGACAAGACACTTTCTGTCAAATATCCATGACCAGGCCTAGACACTGTCATGTGGGAAGCTGTTTTGATATCTAGTCTGTAAGCACCGAGGATCAGATTCAGTTCTTGCAAAATCTGGTATTGTATTGATTTTAAGAAAGCTATGAGAGTTTACACAGCCAAAGAGCCCAAACCTTCCTTCAGTTCTTTTGGGCAACCATAGTGGTAACTGAACAACCCCCACCCCAGACCCATTGCTGTCCTAACATTTGATGTCATTGTAGACTGAACTATCCAGTACTCCGCCCAGCTGTGTTTAACCAGAACTCTGCAGGAAGTATTCTGCACAGCATACGTCCTAAAAACTGAAGATTTAAAACAAATGGGTGTAGGAAGAAGCAAAAAAAAACCCAAACAAGGCCTCAAAAGAAAAAAAACACAAACCCCCAAGGAATCCCAGTGGACCATATCAGGATGGAACAGGCACAAGACATCAATGTTTGCAAGATATGTGCATCACGCCTCAGACGGAGTCTGAGCACGTCGTTTGCATCAGAATGCAAACCACATTTTTGCCTCCTCCTGGCCTGGTGCATACTGTTGCACAGACATGATTGAGTTATTGGCCACATGCTGATACGGCAGAGGCAATTCATCGCAAAGACCCTCTGGCCACCCACCTCATTTACATGCCTTGTTTTAGGAGGCTTAGGTTTGAGCACAGCAGCTTGCAAAAGCAGGACTGCTTGCAGCGTAATAGCAAGCCCATAGCACAGCAGAGAGACGTCTGACTCCCAGGCAGCGTGCGTTCAGAATGTGCCCAGCCATACAGTTTAATCAAATCCAGCACAAGTGGGCCCTACTTGTGAGAGCTTTCAGGCTCGAAGTATTAAGAAAAAGCTTACATAGCCCCAGGCTGTTTCTTTAGCCAAAGATGCCTGTTTACGTGAAAAGATGCTCCCCACTGTCCTGATCAGTGGTTTAACTGCTGAATCAAACTCTGCTGAAATAAGCAGCCTTCGTAAACCGACTCAGTCCAAGGAGCAACACCAACTGTATGCAAAACTGCTCAACATCTGTGGTTTTGCCACCTGTGAGAACTGAGAGAAAAGCGCCCAGTACAGTAATAATTGCTCCATGAAGAAGTGATGATAATACATAGGTTTGCTACCCAAAAACCTTCTCCAGCAGACCGTTTCACCTCTAGCTTTTATGTAGGAATTTGCCTAATCTTTTGTTGATAACACAACAACAAACAAATCCATTAACATAATAACACCATGATTACACACCTAATCAGTCTTTAGACTTATCATCATCTAACTAACCTTTCCTACTAGGCAAGTGAGAATTTGTGAACATTAACTTATACTAAGCTTGCTTGTTTTGCACTAATATTTCATTCCTAATTAGCTGCACAGCATTTTCCTGGGCAGAAACCTATTTAATAAAACATTGAATTTTTAATATTTTTGACTGGGGGAGGTGCAAGCCATGTGCACTCCTAAAGATTGACAGTGTTCTTTATTTTGCCATTGCTGAAGCACATTATTGGTATTACAATCACCCTTGTCCTCTTGGATCATGTGGCACTTCTGTTGCTCTCTGAGACCTTGATTTTACACACAGCACTGCTATTTTAGAGCCAAGATGTATAAACTTACTAAAGATGTTATCCTCAGTGATTCATTTATGATAGCAGAGGTGCCAACTTCTGTAAATCTGTCTGAGGTGGCTTTTGGAACAACGACTGAACTGTAGAGGTTTCACACACAGGCATAAGTGAAGTTAGAAAGCTCCTTATTTGTACTCTGCAAAAAATGGAAGCCTTAATGAGTGTGATTTGTGGGCTGAGCTCACAGTTTGGAAGGTCTCTTTGTGGCTTGGCTGGTGATGTGGTGATACAAATTATACAACTTTGACAAGATAAGGCAGAAGTAATTTTAATATAGGAGAGGGGATGCTTCACTACTTGTAACCTTCATTGCTCATTCCTGAGTTCAAGTCTTGGCCAGACTGGTAGCAACCGAAGATGAAAATAGGACAGTTGTACCTCAAAGGCTCCTGCATTCCTTCTGTCTGCAAATCCTTGCACTTGCATGTGCAGACAAAGCTGAATGCACATGCCAGTAGGCACATCTACATGCAATGACCTATTCTGTGCACTCTCTTATGGGTTTTTATACATCAGCCAATTTTGCCTTCTTAGAAATACCAAGCTTGATGGTCATTGATCAGCAGCCTGCACAAGTTGAAGGCTTCAAGTCAGCTGCAGAGGGAACAAGATACAATTCTTGATTCTTGATCAAACAGAAAATCTGTTTTTCTACACATGGAGATATCATGAAAAAAAGAAATATCAAACTAGGGCAAAGTTTAAGCAGGAAATAGTTGTATCCTTAGGAAGAGCACCCCTGAAACAAATGGTTCCTTCATGACACACGGATTAGTGAGAACTTCCTAATAAAGAACATGGAGCTGGGAGGGACTACTTGGGTCAACTAATTCAGTTCCTTGCTCTTAGAAGCAGCCAAGGCATAAACATTTAAAGCAGATGGGACTGTAACCCATCCCCTCCACACACAGAGACTATATTACTGTCAACATCTGATAATGCATTTAAGACAAATGCCAAGAAACAGACAATGCCAGAGAAGGTTGATTTGTTACTGCTGTATTTTGTATGTCCTAAAGATAGGATACCATCTTTCTATAGCAGAGGTCTTGGAAGCATTCAGAATACTGTTTCTGAAGCCATGTTAATATTTGGTAATTATATTCATCTCCATTATGTTGAATGGCACAAAAAAAAAAAATCACTACTGGAGCTAATAAAAGGATAAGATGCTCAGTTACTAAATATTGTTGCAGTGATAGTGCAGAGCAAGTATGTCCAGCTGGCACCTTTTTGACAGGATTTATCCAATATGATGAACACTGAAGGCCTCTGGCTCTCAAGTGATTTGGAGGACTTCTAATAACCTTAACAAAACCCATCTAGTTTCTCAAACTGTGCCTCATATATGATTCATCCAACTCACAGTCTTGGCACACTGGTCAAGACCCGCATTTGAAACATGCCAAAGCTTAAGGGTTAAGAGGATCTGTGGTTCTGCTTCGAGCTATTCGAGACGTGAGAGATTCATTGTAAAATGTGGAGCTAAGCTGGGTTCCAAGTCTCCCAAACCTGCTGGATCCAGGACTTTGTGTTAGACTTCACTAATTAGTACTGGGAAGTGTGAGAGGCAGGACATGCAAGGAGAGAGCGTTTCATGTTAAGCTGGCTTGTTGCATAGCATGATACAAAGCACCAACAAACTGAGATGATTAAACACCCTCCTGAACTTAAAATATAAAGAGATATTGGTCTTGCTAGAGACCAGGCAGTTCACTAAATCACAGTGCATCCCTCTCAGCTGAAATATAAGCTCGCATAGAGAGAGCAACCACATGTAGCTGTGGTTTTCCAGGCTGAGGAAAGGCTTTTTGGTGCATAAATTTCTTCTGTTGATAACCTAGGGTTGTGCACAGTAGTTCTATAAAAGAAAATGCTCTTTCTGCTGTGTATACATAGGAATGAAGGCAGCATATCCTGGTATTTCATTGCCAGGTGCCATTAAGAATAATGGCTGGGTCTTAATTGGCACAGCCCAGCGTGTGTCAGAGTTCCTGATAATCTAAAGCAAAGCCCTGATGACTCCTACTAATCCACACTTGCAAGTGCTGCTTGATTTTCTCAACTGCCTTCAGTAATGAAGAAACAGTGAAGTGGAATACAGCTGAGTAGGTCTGGGAAGGTAATGTCAGGAAAGGGAGAGAAATTAGGGAAATAAGGGACTTTCATGATTTGTTTTTCTCCATGTGGAACTGGGAAATTACTGGACTTCAAAACTTCTCCACATCTGTCCCCGACACCTTGGCCTCTATAGAAACCAGTGGTAAAGCATCTATTGATTCAAGATGAGATTCCACACAGTTGGATACCTCCCTGTTGCCCCTTTCCTCCTTTCCCAGGTCCCCATCCCTCCCCGGTGCTCTGGCTCCTGTGACAACTCAGGAAGTCTCTCCAGCTCGCTCAGCCGACAAAAGAATCAACATAGCAAAAAGATGCAGGTTAGAGGCCAAAGAACTGCCTTAATTTTTTTCCCCAGGAAATAGTTTGAATCTTTTTGACATTAATGGGTGTGGAGAGTCTTTCCTTTTCTTAAAATGATTTGGAGGTGAATCTGTGTATAACATTACTGAGGGATGTCTGGGGAGTCAGCCTGCTGACCTTCCGAAAGACTATTTAAAAAATACCCTTAATAATTTTACAGAAGAGTGAATATCTTTTATTATATTGTCTAATGCAGTAAAACCCCTCTGCAGTGTGTGAAGAGATAATTTTCTATTATCTGCCAGAAGCCTTTTAATAAAGGAGAAAAAGAGTGCCGCACAGTTATTTTATTGGCTGAGGTTCATCCTGCAAACACAGAGAAGTACCACCTAGGGCTCTGACAAACAGGCATCTTTGAAGCACTGTGGTATTGAAGCAGCCCCTGTGGTAGCTCAGTACCCACTTCTGATCATTTTTATTTTACATTGTGCTTCAGAAGGAGGTACAACAAGTTTCTCCTTTTCTCTATTTCTTGTTGGGAATAAGGCTGGGATCAGATCACTTGGGTGTGCTGCTGTAATGAAACATTCAGAATGTTATCTGCATTCAGTGCTGCCTGCCTCCTTCCTTTCTTTCTGGAAAGGAATTAAGTAATTACTGTACAGTGGATACCTCCAAATATTGCAGCTAACACTTCCAGATGTAAATCAGCAGGGTGTGTAAGTATAGAAGTCAGCAAGAAGGAAAGAAGGGGCGATAGTATTCTGCCAGTGGAGGCCAAGGTTTTAAGTGGTATAGATACTTGACACTTCACTATTTGAAAATCTAGCATGCATTTCAGTGCAAAGCTTGAGGAACTCCCACTAACTTCAGGAGGGCTGAGATTTCCTCCGTACTGTTTTGATGTATCTGGCCCTATCAGTGGCCTGTTAAAGCCATGACAGTCCTGTCCCACACTGCCTCTGGAAACGGGCAGTCTGCACTTCGGAAGCCTCCTTGTAATGCCTGTTTCTCCAATAGAGATTTTTAATCCTTGCGTGCTCAATCTATGGACCCCTGCACTAAGGGGAGACAGTATTCAGAATACATGTAAGCCTGCTACCAGTAAGCTTGCTTTTCTTATTTATTTTCCTTGGACGCTTAGAAATAGCCCACAGACCACAGACTGAAACCACTACAATACGGTAACAGAGAGCAATAGTTTCTATATCTGCAGCCCAGTCCTTCCTGCACTTCTCTGGGGATGCCAGATGGCTCCTGATGGAAACTTTCTAGACAGAAAGAGTGTTTGACGGTCTCTGGTGCTCCCCTCTATGTAAGACGCTTTGTGGCACTAATGCTTGGACTGGGTTTTGGCCAGAGCTCCCAGTGCCCCAGGAGGCTTCACCCCTGTAAGTGCAGCAAGGCGGCTGGGAGTGGGCTCCTGCTCTCATTTTGTCCTGGAGCTGAAAGGGGGCAAAAAGCTTCACCTTGCACTCTCTCTGCTTGCAAGTCCAACACTGTCTCAAAGCCTTGACTTCAAGTTCTCTCCCCTCTGTTTGGAGGAGACGTGCAAGACTGACTTCACAGCTGAGGTTTGCTCGGTGAAGCTCCTTTTTGTACATTTTTTCCTCCCTTTCTCTTCCCCTTTCCATGGTTCTTGTGTTTGGGAAGCAAGTACAGATTTCCCCGGTGGATTTTTTCAACGTTACTGTAATAATTGCCTACACTGCTAACTATACCAAAAGCGATATTATGGAGGTCATTTATTAATTTTTTATGCATGTTAACTGTATAAATAATGATTTGTAAAATTAGGCAGAAGTTATATTAAATTGAGCAGTGGTTAAATCTTGACACTGTTTATATTTCTCTTCGAAAATAATTAAACCTCCCTTTCATTTAGAAGACCATGTCCAGACAGTTGTAATATGTTTAATATTTTTATAGCAAGTCATTTAACTCAGAGTTTCACTAAATTAATTGCAAAGTGTAAACTTTATTTAAGATTCTCCAAGTGAACATACAGTTATATGGTAGTAAAGAATTAATACTGTATATCTTTGGAAGGGCATTACCTTGAAATTGTCAGCCAATTTCTCATAATATTCAACGGTGAATCATTATTTAAATGTTAGGTCATACTCCAACACACTTGTCCACATGCCAGGAGCTGAGAGACTGTGAATCGCCTTCATGTCAAATAATCTGTGATGGATGGCTGTCTTTAGCTTCCAGAGCTAGCAAAGCTCAGGGATGAGAATGAAGGGGACAAAAGGAGGGAGAAAGCTGTGAAAGCGAATATTGGAAAGGGAGATAAGATATTCAGACACATACAGAACTGGCCCTGAAATCCATCCTGAAGCAGGACATAATATAAAAAAAGACATTGATGTGTTCCTAGTGAAATATTGAAGATGTCTATCAATCCGTGAATCTGAGGGGGCTTTAAGGGGATTCAGAGCTGTGGGTAGAGTCTGGTTTCCTAACTTTGATGCACCAGAAAAGACAACCATGGTCTCTGTACCTTGGGGTGGGACAGATGTGAGCCCCAGGCAGAGCCCAGGCTGGGAAGCTGTGTCTCACCAAGCTGCACTAATTCATTTGTCTCGGCCCTTGCCGAAGTGGCTTCTGGAACACAGAAAAGTACCTGTGTGAAAAGCTGCTCCTGACTATGAAACACACCTTCAGGTTTCCCCCCAAAATAAATCTGGGGCTCTGAAATTGAAGGGGACAGAGAAAGGGGGAGAAGGGCAGCTAATAGGGTCAGTATCCAGAATTCACATGAGGTCACCGTGACATCTCACAGGCAATGCTGGACTTACAGAAACTGGGGTGGGCAAT
Source organism: Buteo buteo (assembly GCF_964188355.1). Lineage (NCBI taxonomy): Eukaryota > Metazoa > Chordata > Aves > Accipitriformes > Accipitridae > Buteo > Buteo buteo. The sequence goes on along the minus strand of NC_134176.1, from coordinate 11,034,782 downwards.
GCAAGGTGCTGAGTGTGGCAGTGCTGGTGACAGCTGAGGTGACTCTCTTTCTCATGACCTGCACCCTCAGGTTGGCTGTTCCTGGTGTCACACTTTAGATGCCAGATCAACACCTGTGAACAAATACATACATTCAGCCTAAACTCTGGTAACAACTCTGGTTTGACATCCTGCCTTCCTAAAATGACTCAGATATCCTCCCTGATTTTCCCTCTCATATTCTTTCACAGTGTTATTTGACTCTGATAAATATGAGGCATTACTTTTGCCCCACAAGTGGCTGCATTGGCTGGTGACTTGAAATCATCTTTATTTGTAAATCTTAGTGCCTAAATGTTCTCTGCATAGAGAATTGCTTTCTGAAAGCAGATGTTATTCAGTAGCAGACCTTTGTGCCTTTCGAGTTTCCTTTTCACCCTTGTATTTCCTCAGTCTCTCACATACAGCTGAGAGGCTCTGCTGCTTTTCCATGGAAGTCTGGATATGCTTAGAACAGCAGGGCTTTTCTGCTCATATGTTAAAGGTAGAGAACAATAAAAACGCCAAGTTACTGAAGAAAGCCAAGTCCATTTATCAACATACTTCCTGAAGCAAAAAGGTGATGACTCTGAATGACATGGAGCTGAGGCACAAGAACTCCATGCACAGGGGTGTATCCACTGATTAAAACCCTATATGAAAATTTAATGAGAACACACCCAAAACCTTTGATGACCAATGATGTTTATGATCTCATTTAGAAGTCAAGCTGACATCAAACATTTTTAAATTCATTAGACAATTCCTGTCAAATCAGATGTTATTTGAAAGGCAAACGACTGCCTAGCATACTCCTTTATTTGCAAGGAGACAACTTCGACCTTGAAATCATTTGATCACAGGGTTTGGCACCTTTTTATTCACCTTCAGTTCTGTAATGAAATGCTTGTGACCATGCAGGGAGATCTGTTGAATAAAATAGTATGTAAAATGTACTGAAATTCCCTCTTCCCAAGCATCATCTGCTGCAACTGGTTAATGAGAAATTGCAAATTGGGAGCGAACACTTCTCCTTCCCCATGTTCTGGCATTGCTCAGAAGACTCTTTTCTTCTTTCCCCCAAGGTTAGTGTGGAGGGAACAACATCATAATTCAAAACAGGTGCAAGCAGCGGTTTAGCAAATTCCTTCCATTTTCAACTCTCAACAATTGGCCCAGTTTCGTATGTGCTTAAACTCTCAAACTGTAGGCTTATCAGATACTGACACTGGTTATATTTATATACCTGAATACTCAAGAACATCTGCTGTATTGAAATTCATCATTCAAAAGACTTAATTAAAATAATGCTGAATTGGAGACTCAGCATGCATTACCAAAGTGCGTATTTGTTTTGCTACAATCAGTTAAGACTGTATTCATGAAAACAACTCCTGCACCAAAATCTGTATGTTTAATCCTTATGCTAATCTCCTCAGAATTTGTTGTACTGTTTCAGAGGCAGTCAATTGAAGACTTTATTTTCTTTAATAAAACTGCATAACATGTTTTCATTAACTCAACAAGAGGTAAATCAGGACTGATGTCTAGTATAAACACTGAGAGAGAAATCTAGATTGAGGCATCTTGGTAATATATATAGTAACCTATACTTCAAGCTGGCTGAGTGTCTTTCCAGTTAAGATATTACTTAGTATTAAAAAATTGTTTATTAAAAACTAAGTATTAAAAGATGCTTTGCCCTCCAAGCATACAGTGTCTCTGTTATCTACTATTCTTTCATTGATTTAAGAGATTAAGAAATCTAAGCACAATCAATAACCTACTCACACATAATCTGATTTGTCTCCATCACCAATGGGGTGTCATTTATAATGTCATAGCCTACCACAGCTGCTTGTATTACATGCTGTGCTTGAATTAGAATAGCAACTGTGCACAGCATTTAGGAGTTGATCATTACCTTTTTCTCTCTCTAATGAGAATATGTGTATACACATTTGCTTTCCTGAAATAATCCAACATTTGGAAACCAACATTTGGAGCAACCATTTGGAAATGAAAATGTTATGCTTTCTTGCAAAAGGCATGTTGAGATGTAGATTGTGATGCAACTGAGAGGTTTAGGGGAAGGTGGGAAAGATCAGCGGGGTGGCCGGAGGGCGGAACTGGAAAGCAATTGGGATTTGTTATAGGGAAGGGGTTAAATAAAGGAGGGGGGCTGATATTCTCGCTTATTCCCTTTGGACACAGGATGCTGATCACATCCCACCCATCCTACCCCAAATGTGCAACCACCCTCGTTCCTCATTTCCAAAGTGCTGCTGCAAATAACTGCTGAGCCACACACAGCCAGTCCTCTGGGACCTACAGTCATAGTAAAAACTTCAGTAGACAGGAGGTTTGCTTGTTTTGGGTAGTTTGGGTCACTCTCTCTTCCTGAAACACAGGCAAAACCTGTTGCTCAGGGCCTCTGCCTCCTCGGCTACACTGTGAGAGTTTTTCTGCAGGGTTGTATTGTTACAGATTAAAGCCTCCCTCAGGACAGACAGCAAAGCTTATGTCTAATAATGATCAATGATGCAGGCAGCTCCTTCCTGCCTATAAGACATCACTGAATGAGAATCAAAAGGAACAAGCCCTCTAGAATCACGCCTCAAACAAGGTATAATGTCTATGGTCCTTTGTATGATCTCTGTGGATTCAGGTTTTGGCAGGGCCTTTCTGCCAGGAAGGTGTCCAGCAGCATATGCTAAAGCTGGGCTCATTGACACTCAGCTCTCTGGGAAGGCACCTGGGGCCATGTATGCACACATCCAGATGTGAGCATGAAGAGATGGAAGAGCCTTGGCTGAACTGAGAAATACATGGGACAACCCCCGGGAGCAAGAAGGAGCAGCAGGGGAAAGTGCAGCTTGCCAGTACAGAAAGCATCTCATTTTAACAGCTGTTTTTTCCCAGGTCTGCCTTGGATGGGGGTCATGTCTGAGTTTTGTGTTCACAGCAGTGGAGATCTGCTTCACAGACCAGAGAGAAGGATCACCCTCGGTGGGAAGTGGCTGAGAACCATCGGGAAATGATGGAGATAGGATTGACAAAGTTTAATTGCTAACATTGCGGGAAAGGAGAAGTAATGGCTGTCTCTCAGCTGTGGAAATGAATTTAATGAACAACTCATAAAAGACTGCACTTGCCAGCAGTTGTCCAGGGAACCATTGCCTGCATGGCTTCCATGGGATGCTTATGCCTGTCAGCAAAGTCATCAAATGAAGAACTTAGAAGAGGGCCATTTACTGGCCTTCACCTTTGAGACTCTAGGGGCCAACAGGATTTGGTTCAAGGACTATATCACTTTGCGCCTGCCCTCCATAAATCAGTTCAGGGCCAGTGACTTGCAGGCAAAATTTTGCCCCTTGGCAAATAAAATTTGATTTATTTTCATTCCTTTCCACAATTTTGCACCCAAACTGAAGAACCCTTTGCCTGCTCTGACTATTGGAAGACTGATATATTGCAAGCTGCAAGCTGCTTTGTAAGGATTTACTACGTGCAGCAAGGTGAGTACTGGCATCCCTGTGTGCAGAGGATGGCAATCTCCAAGCAAGGGGAGGAGGAAAGAGCGTGAGTGGGCAGATCAAGGAAGATGAGAGCACTAAATGAAAAGAGGTCTGAGCTGTGAGTTTCCGGCTGTACCTCATGTTTTGGAGAATAAGTCAGGAGGCTGAACAGCTATCACAAATTGTTTTGTTTTATTTAAGTTAACTTGAATTCGTCCAATTCTGAGTATCCCATAAAAATCCAAAAGCTTTATTTTCTAAGGGGAGGGTCTAAATAGCAGCTTCTAATTCTGAGCCAGACACTGCTGCCCTGAATGATACACAGCAGACTGCTTAATCACCCTCCAGTCAGGAAAAGCCTCCGAGCACCTCTGAGCTCGTGATTCCCACAGGGAAAGAGCCAGCAGAGTCATCTCTGAGAAGACTTTTCCCAGACAACTCTGTCCAGGCAACATGCATTGAAGAGTATTCAGGCTTTTCCAGGAGTTCTGGCAGGTCTCTGGGCTTGGGTGTGGAAATGTACCTGTTCGTGGTAAAACCACTCTTGACTGTTCTGATGTGATTAAAAAGCTGACAGACAAGGTCAAAGAGGCAGATCCTGGGTCCAGTCTAAACAGTGGGGAAGAAACACCCTTCAGGATGCAGGGAAATTTGTTGTGTTAAATGAAGGATTCTAATTAGGAAGGGCTTTCTTGGTTGATTTGAATAACATTTGCAGTCTCCACTTTAATACATGGGAAATCAGTAGGCATTGAAAAATTCAGGAACAATAAGAATTTTTTTTCACCTTTGACAATGTTATAAAAACGGTCGTACAAAAAATGCCTCTCTATAACTTCTCAGTAGCTGTGGTTGGACCTTGGTATTTTCTATAGTCTTAACATATGATTTATGTCAATTCTAACAAATGAAGTATTTTCTTTGAGTTCTCTCAGATTTCTTTTGTGAGGTAAACTCAATTAATGTTTCTGATTACCATATTCTTGTAATTCCAGGCTAATGAAGTAGAGTGTATTTGCCAACCTACATCAGACCAGGAATTTATTAACTATTTCCAGTAGCTACAAATGAACATGAGGAGAGGAAAATCCTAAATGCTGAAAACAGGAGGAGAATAAGACAACTATTGCTGCGTCTGCATCACAGATAGCAGTTCTGTTCCACTTACTGGTATTATCATGCATGTTAGTAGTTATTTACAGTCCAGTTATTCAGTATTTCACCCGAAGCTCCTTCATATTGAATTCCACAGGCAAAACTGTCCACATGAAATGCTATTTGTATATGTTGCAGATTTATGTACCTTTCACTTCCTTGCTCTTTTATTAACCAGAAGGTACAAAGACTTAAAAAAAAAGATGTTGAGAATAAAATCAATGGAAACAGATCTCGTTTCAAACTGCCCATTTTATAATTGCTGTGGCAAGAAAATGGCTGGATAAATGAGAACATGTTCCAAGCCACTAAAGTGACAAGATATATTATTCCTGGGGACAAGTGTTTGTTCTAGTTGATCTGTTACTTTCAACTTCAGTGCTTGATTGGAGTCCCTGATAACTCATGTTCCGCTAAAATAAGTAGCCTGAAGTTAATAATTTTTCTTTCTGCTAATCTTTCTGTTTAAAAGAATACCAGACACTTGGCATTTTCCATCACAACTTGCAATATCAGATTGGAAAAGGATTAAGTCTGTACAGTGATACTATGAAAACACAGTAAAGACAACCTGGAGCAGAAATTAAATAAAAATGTCTTGGGAAATATAAAAATAGATTTCACCAAGATAAACAATAATAGTATTTGGGAGGATGAGTGCTTTCCTGAGTAAAGCATTAACCTTTCACCTTCACGATATCAATAAACAGTGGGATCCTATGACAAGGATTGATTTAAATAACTTTGCTCGCTCCTTTTCTAGCCCAAATGGTTGCTACGTTTGCAGATTCCTGAAACAAGATTGCTTCTCAAATTTAGTGCCCTGGAGATGCAACATCTCCTTCTGGCAAAAAACCACTGGGCACTTCAGAGCAGGGTTGGAGGTGAATCATGTTATTATTGGCTTTAATTAGCACTTCCACAAGCTGCAGAGTTTTTTACCTGCAGCTGGATTGCACTGGGAAAGGTGTGGAAGCCCTATTGCCTTTGTAAAGATCAAAGAGATTCATTTCTAATCTGATCTTTTTAACCAAGCCCTCCTGCTGATCAGAAAAAGTGAGGGCAAACACCTCTGAAGAAAAAAAATGAAGTGACTCTGGAATACGAGATTTATTATTTATTATTCTAGATTGATATGTATTTATTATTTAGTTTGTTAGTTCTCTGGGACTTACGCCCATCCTCTTGCACCTAGCTCACAGTCAGTGCTATATAAATAAGTCATTATTGTTAATATTTGATAAGGGTAGCTGAAAGATCACTGTGAGCAATGATCAATGAGACTTCTTGATTCCTGATTCTGGTTTGGCTTCCACCACTTTTACACCACTGGAATTCCACCTGCTTCTTTGGGATCGCTCCTGCCTTGCAGCAGAGAAGCAAGGTGAAGATCAAGACATTTCTGTCTAACTGGTCTGGGGAGCAATTAATAAACACAACCTTTGTAAACTCCTGTGCACGTGGTAAGATATGAAAATATAACTGATTAAGGGTTCGATCCACAGCAAGAGAAAATAGAAGTAATTGCTTTGGTGTCAGCGGGGCAAATGCTGGTTTACACCAGCTGAAAATCTATCTAGATGTTGATGGATTCAGCTCCACGAAAACTACCTCATGGGACACTCCTTTTCTAAGATGCTTTGTGCAGTCTATTGTGCAACCAGAACAGAACAGGCTGGCTGGCCAGTGTAATGAGAAGCAGAAGTCTTTATTGCCCAAGACCCAGGGAGGATGAACAGTTTTAAGGCCTGAGCCAGCTAGGAGCTCCCCCGGCGTTTGCAGAGCCCTGGAAAACAGGAGCCTGGCTGAGGTCTGTCCAGCAGGCAGCCACGCGGTGCTGCCTGCTGCCCGACAAACTCATTTGGGAAAGCAAGGGGGAATTTTAAAAGGGGTTCTCAGCTCAAACAAGCCTCTCTGGCTTACAGCTGCATGCCAGAGCCACTCACAGATGAAGCTTAGCCAGATCCAACACCATTTTGTCAGTTCTCGACGCCAAATCCTCCCATCTACCCTTAGCCCTCCAGCATCCTATCCAGGTAGTGGATCCTTTTGCCTAGATAGAAAATGCGCGTGACCCAGTTTGTCCTTTCTCTTGTGACAGTCAGCCTGTACAAAGGGATTCATTATCTTGGACAAAAAGCCACACATTTCCAAACATGACTCTCTGTCAACATCCTTTTATGAATGAATTGGAGGGAGTCTCTGGGATTTCCTTTAAGATTAAGAGTAGGAGGCATCTAAGGTGTTGTTTGGATCCCAGCTAAGCAGTCCATGACAAGTGAAAGACTCTGCTGTGTCCTAATCCTTTTGTGCCTTAGTGCCTTTGAGCCTCATCTGCTTTTTATTCTGAACAAAGCCCATATTTCTCATTTGTATCCTCTATTTCAAGAGGCATGCTCAGGGCCTTTCTGATTTGTAGCTTGGCCAGAGAGACTGGAGAGTTTTCCTGAAGAGAAGATGCTCTCTGCTTTCTTTCACTGCCCTCAGTGTGATGTGTATTTAATTAGAGATGGAGAAATTGTAAAAGCATCTAAAACAAAATGGGCAAAGGTCAAAACCACAGCTAGCAATAGAAGCTTTTCTGAATTTTTCCTCTCAAGATATATTCTGAAAAGCAAATATTCCTGCCCTTTGAGGTCCAGCAAGACCCTTCTTGGGCAATTTTTTGGAGGCCTTTCACTGAGATTATTTTGAATACTGTGTAACGTGACTAGCAAAGCAGAAGGAAAGAGAGGGAAAGAAGGTCTGGTTCCTGGTAGGTCTGTTTCCTCTGAAGGCATTTTGTTCAGGCTTTCATTAAGTCTCTCACTTTGAGGAGTTGTGCTGGTTTTAGCTGAGGTAGAGTTAATTTTCTTCATAGCAGCTAGTATGGGGCTATGTTTTGGATTTGTGCTGAAAACTGTTGATAATACAGGGATGTTTTCATTATTGCTGAGCAGTGCTTACACAGAGCCAAGGCCTTTTCTGCTCCTCACCCCACCCCACCAGCGAGGATGCTGGGGGTGCACAAGAAGTTGAGAGGGGACACAGCCGGGACAGCTGACCCCAGCTGGCCCAAGGGATATTCCAGACCATATGGCGTCATGCTCAGCATATAAATCGGGGGAAGAAGAAGGAAGGGGGAGCCATTTGGAATGATGGCATTTGTCTTCCCAAGTCACCGTTACGCGTGCTGGAGCCCTGCTTTCCTGGAGATGGCTGAACACCTGCCTGCCCATGGGAAGTTTTGAATTAATTCCTTCTTTTGCTTTGCTTGTGTGTACAGCTTTTGTTTTACCTATTAAACTGTCTTTGTCTCAACCCACAAGTTTCCTGATTTTTACTCTTCTGATCTTCTTCCCCATCCCACCGGTGGGGGGGGAGTGAGTGAGTGGCTGTGTGGTGCTTGGTTGCTGGCTGGGGTTAAACCATGATAGGAGTATTAGCTTTATCATCAAATAAACCTGAAAATGCAGATGTTGCACCTTCCCTATGCACTCCAGAACGTCATGGCACAGAAAAAACCAATTAGTCCCCACTTCAATGGAGTTACTCAGGCTCCCTGTCAAGTAAACTCCACCCTGTCATCTACTTTCACTGTCTCATTTAGGGAGTTGTCTATCTAACACCAACCCATATTGCTTACATAAAGTCTTCTAGGCTGTTGTGAGCACTGCGCAGACAAGGAAAAGATGGAGTTGCCAGTTGTTTGGTAAAGTCCTTTGCACTCAGAGGAGAAAATATGCTTTTGGGAGCTTAAATGTCTGAGCTGCTTGCATGGTTTGCCTGAAGCAATTCCCCAGAGCTAGCAAAAAATTATATTCCCTTTCCTACCCTACTTCATCCCTTTTGTAGATACACTGAGCCTGGGAATCCTCTGGGATGTGTTCTCTTATGCACACACAAAATGCACCCATCACCAAATATCACTCTCTTCTAAGCTAACAAGGATTTAAAGTGGGAAGGGTCTTTATGTCTATAGAAAATATAATTTTTAGGTTTGGGATTTTTTTGTCCTTTCCTTCTTTTTTCTTTTCTTTTTTCTATTTTTCTTACTTCCCACCCCCCACCCCACCCCCAGTTTCCTATGATCCTTGCACTTGATTGAATTCCCAGGACTGAAACCCTGACCTTACTGAATTCACCAAGAGGAATTTCCACCTTCTTCTTTGACTTAAAAGATTTCATACATACTACTAATTAGTCAAAGAAAGAATACAGCATATATGTTTTAGTGCCTGGCTCTGGTCAGGACATACCCTATCATCATTTCCTTGAATGTAATTTCACTGAAGGCAATAGGAATTTTGCACGGATGAGAGTCCCCGTTGAATGGATAAATACCAGCTATTTGTTCATAAGCTGTTGGATGTGAGAGAGGAAAGGCTCATTTCAGGGGAAAACAATGACATGACACATCCTGCTTTTGCTAGCCAGGCCATTGTATGCATTTTACATCATAAGGAGAGAACCTGTAAACCAGCAGGTCAAGGAAAGATGCCCTCTGTTTCCTCAATGTATAATAACACTATTCAAAGTGAAAGATCAGTGATGGGTGTTTTTGCATTTAAAACTCACTTTCAGAGAGATCCACTATGCTGTATAAACCACGTTACATTAAACAGCACATGCAAGCATTAAGCAGGTGTTTGCAGAATGCCTCAGCAAGTAATGTGCACCACGAGCCTTCATCTCCTTTGTCGAATCTGACAGCTATGGCTAAAGGAGTGGTGCATATCGTGCTGCCCATAGCTGCGCTTCTTCGAGTTACAGAATCAGACAGCATTAGAATGTGAACCCAAGTTGCAGAAGCAGTAGGATGCGGTGACTGATAACTCCAAAGAGGGTCCATATGGCAGGATGGCTGTACTTATAAATATTTCAAATGTCAATTCACAAGGCTACAATCATCCCAAGCTGTTTGTGTTATTCTGAATAATTGCTAGCAAACTATAACAAAATATTTGTCATACTAGAATAACACATATAAATTTAACTGCTATATACACCAAGCTTTTCTCCAGATAATATATTTTATTAGGTTAATAAAAACAACAGAGGCAGAATGGTTGCAGGGAATTTGTAAATAATTACCTATGAAAAACCCTTCATGCATCCTTTTCCTGCTGAAGAGATTGCAGAACTTCATGTCTTTTCCCCAATGAGGACAGGCTAGTGTGACAGCAAGCCGAGATCAAGGTAATCAGGGCTTGCTAAGGCATTATTTAGTTTTATTTTCCTCCATTAGCATTTGCACATGTGCTTATTTGATTTTATTGGCTGTCATCAGTAATTACTAATGCACAGCCGTGCGGATGCAGTGACAGAATGCAGGGAATATGGTGCTTTCCACATTGATGTCTTTGAAGCACATGGGATGTTTTGTGCAGCTCTAAGCCCTGCGATGAGATGAGCCGCACTGAGAGAGGAACAGTTCACAAACAGCAATTTCCACAATGGCACTGGAGGGGGTAAGCAGAATCAACTGGAGCTCCCCAAAAGGCTTGGCTGCTCTGTTGCTGATAATGGGCTTATTTCGTTCTCGCCAGTTATGGTGCGCTCATGGAAAGGTTAAGCAACTTGTGGTTGATTTACATAACACCTCCTCCCCTCAGTTTGGAAATGAAAACAGAAGAGGATTTTTGGAGTCATATGGCACCCATGGCATTTTGAAACAGACTTTAATCAATTCTTACCTTTCAGTTGCTTAATCTGACCTCTAAACTGCTGACACTTTTATACAAATTTCCATACTATTCCAGGAAGAGAAGCGACAGAATTGCACATACAGCCCACAAAATTAAGACCTATTCATGTGATAATCCTTCTTGCGCAACCCTGTATATAATCCTAGTAATTCTGGACAAAGAGGAAGGTATTTATATCTTGTCAAACTTCCAAGGCTATTTCCCTGTCTTCTGACAACTAAAGGGTCAAACAGTCATTGACTTACAAATATGGAACAACGTCTTACAGCAAGAAGAGCTGATGTTCCTCACTGTGCTGAGGATAAAAAGGCCAGCTAAACGCTAAACTGTCCACAGCCTTGAATATGGTTTAGTATTTGTGCATGGCTTACAAAGTTGTGCATACTGAGCATGGGACCCGCTCTTATCATCCCACGCTCTCAATTCCCTCCTGTTTTCCTCACACGTCCCAGCATGGCTTACCCCTAGATTTGTGAGGGGGCCTGAACCCTAGCTCAAGGGAGAAGTAGAGGCACCATGCAGCACCATAGCCTTTCTCCATCCAAAACCTTAAAATACAGTCAGCAGACTTCTGTCATGTAGCCCAGCGCCTCCTATGTGAGAACTGCAGGACCCTGTGAGGTCAAAGACATCCTCTTGGCAGGAAAGGTTCATGCAGAGCAAGAAGTAACCAGCTGAGCAACTGCAGCCTCATGGCAAGGTAAAACTGCCATCCGAAGAAAAAGGCATCTGGTGCCAGACATAGGAGAGTACAGAGGAACCTGGTGCGGCGTGCTTAGCAAAGGGTAGTGTGGAAGTAATCCCAGCCTGCTAGTTTTTCTTGTTATTCAAGGCTCCTCTGTGCAATGTTTGGAAGGGACCAGAGGGTCTGCTAACAGAGTGTGCTGTTATTCTTTCCATGATGTATGCGAAAGTTCACAGAATGAACAGCATATGCTCGGCTTCACCAAGGTACAGCAGAACAGCATTCAGAGCACCCAGAATATTTGGGAATGAACGTTTTGGGGTGAACTTCTCAACCCTGGCCCATGTCCTAAATGAAAGATAAAGACTGGATGAAACTGTCCCCTGTGAAATGCCTGGTAGATAATATTCTGCTTTCAGTAGCAAGGACAGTGAAGCACACAACAGATTGTCTGGCAAGATTGTGTAGTCTCCAGCTTTGGACGTCTTTAAGGATAGATGAGACAAACAGCTATTAGGAATGACTGAGCTGCAATTCTCCCTGCCTTGAGGCAGAGGGATGCACTGGGTGAATTTTTCCAGCCCTATTCTTCTCTGCGTCTATGGTAAGAAACTGAGGAACTGGGGTCCAAGTCCAGAGCTGTTACTTCCACCAGCCAGTGGTAGCATCAGCCCGGATTTCAATGGTATACAAAATACTGTCAGATTGTTCTCACCACCTCGATACAATGGCTAGCATGTGACTGCTCATCTCATCATCACCCTTCCACACCCTGGTGTGACACTGTGGCAACAGGACAGAATATTAAACAGAGAATATGTATGAGGTATAGCCACTATGCAAATGTCACAAATACATTGAAGGTGATAACAGCATGGAAAGATCATGCTGATGTAGCAGCCTACAAATATGTCTTCACAAGTCTGCATCGGCTCTAGCAATGAAAGCTGAATGATTGCCCACACAAGCGCTATTAAAAGTCATGAATCTTCTCACTTTACTTCCTTTCCCTTTTACTGGGTTGAGGTTTTGCATCTCTTGGGTTGTTAAAATCTCACATATCCATTTAGGTTGAAATACCATTTAATCACTTAAGACTGTGATGGTGAACTTTTTCTCTCTGAGTGTGAGAAGACCTCTCAGACATATTCAGCAAACTGCACCATAGTGCCTATCCTTTTCTTGTCCAGAGACAATGCAGAAAAAGAATCATGGTGCTGAATAATTCACTTCAAAGCAAACTAATTCTTCCTGAGGGATCTTTCCTAGTCAAAAGTCTTTGAAAACATTCCCAATTTCTGTACCAGTCTACCCATCACTATAAATGTCTGTACTCTAAGGTTGGGACTGAGAAGCCAAGCAAGACCCAGGGAGAGGTGGAAGCACAAGAGCCAGGGAAATGCAGAGATCCCAGAAAAGCCATGGTGGGACAGTGTGACAGGAGTGCAGGGGTGTATATGTCCTTCTTATGAGATCTGGAAATGCCTCTGTACTCCAGGAGACGTCAGTTTGCCACAGGGGCACAGGCTCTGCTGTTTCTATTTGGAGTCACAGGTTTGCTGAAGCAAAGCTGAGCTTGTATCGCTCAGATAGGTGTAGAGGAGAGCAAGGGCTGCCCCACTACTTGCTTCTTGCAGGACACACCGCAACATCTGTTGCTGCACTTGGAGGCACCGATGTTCCCACCCCACCAGGCAGTCTGCCCCTCAGATGAAGGTCTGTTAACAAAGGCCATCAAAGTCATCGACTTCACTGGCTTCTTTGACTGGGCTATAATTCAAAATTTTGATGTGGAAACTATTATTTCTGAAGGGGTATTTACTTAGTCTGAGATTGTGGGGACTGTAGAATGTTTTGACCATATTAGAGGAAAAAAATGGGTATACTTAAGCAGTTCAAGTGTAGGAACAAGATTTTCTTACTGGTGGACTTTTTGATTGACACTGTGTGTACAGATGCCAGATAATAATAAGTCAGACATCAGTTTCTCTTTAAATAGGTGGAGCAATTCAAAGCAGCTCCTCTAACATATAATTTAAAGAGGTTGGAAGGTTCCTCCCAATAATAACAAACAGTGGTATGCTTTACTGTAATAAACCATATGTTGTTTCTACCAGGAGTCGATCATTCCTGCTCTCAAATTGAGAAACTTAAAATCTGCAGCCACTTACCTACTAAAGTGCAGTAGATGTTCATTCTCAGAGGCTAATGTATTATTAATACCATGGGAAAGACATCTTAATATATTTAGAGATATTCTATACATTTTTGCTAGAACATATGGGAAAGAATACAAATACTGTCCAGATCCTTAATCAATACCAATGATCATTACAGCCCTAAACAACAGACCAGCCCTTACTGCCAATGAATTCCAGCTTTTAATCTGTACTGCTGAAGTATTCATAAATCTATTTCACCCCCTAAATGCAGTGAAAAACTAAAGTCACAACCTGCAAGACATCTGTGATTTATTCTTTTGGGCTTCCAACAATGAGATCAGAGTCATTACAGTCTAAGGCAAGGTGGGTGGCTAATAAATCTGTTACTGATTTACACATAGATCGTGGTGTTGCATTGCTAATTGACAAAGAAAACAACTTGTAATTGTGTGCAAAATGGCATGCTGTGGCTGTAGATGGAATATGAACCTTGATAGGATTTAATTCTCGGTAGTATGTGTATTGTTAAGGGTAAAAGCCTGTGCCACGCTACCAGAAGCCAGGTAAACAGGGAAAAGTCAGTTAGGATGTTCAGACCACTTGCAGGAAAGCAATATGTGGGAAGTGGTAAACAAGAGAGGGACTTATCTCTAGGGCTGTAGGCCCCAGCTCGTCTAGGAAAACAAGGTACACCAACAGAGATAAGGAGGTGGTTATCTGTGAGAAAGACAGGCAGGCAGCTCCAGTCCAGAGAGAGGGAGGTGAAGAGGAAAGGAGACCCTAAACCAGATAAAGAAGGAATGTGGCAGGTAACCTTATGAGGTAATAGTTATTTTAAGGAACTAGACAACAGGGAATGGCAAGTTTTCAGGAGTGACAGATGTCATTGCACCCCTGAGGAAATAAGAGGATAAGTAAAGTGAGTTCCTCTCTTTATCAGACTCTATTTTGAATTAACTGAGATGGGATCTTCTACCTCCTTAGGGCTGGGCAAGCTGTAGATAGGTGATCTTGTAGTCGTAAAGCTATGTGTATGTCTAGCTTGCACAGGAAGGCTTACCACTGAGAGTGGTTTTATGGAATGCACCTGAAATGGCTGTGCCTTCCCTTACAACCATCAGACAACCTCACTCCACCTGCACCACGGCAGTGTGAATCCGGGCTGAAATAAGACCTGGCACCCATGTCTTTCAGTTGGTCCCTTCTTGAAGAAGAATGCTTAAGACACCAATAATGTAGTGAAGGCAGATCTCCAAGGGTCAAAAAGCCCAGAATCGTGGAACCCGCCAAAGACCTCTCAGGCCCATTAGAGTCTGGTCTTTAGGAAGGCACAGGCAACTGAAAAACAAGATGTTCACTGGCATCTCTCCTGGTGAAATAATCCAAAATTATGTGTGTTCCAGATTGTCAGACTTATCAGTAACACTGTCATTCATGTCTGCTTGCAATGCATTGCTTCATGCACATCATCTTTGTGCCAGCAGCCTGTGTAGGAGAGAAAAGGCTGCCTACATGTGCCAGTCTCTAGGACCATAAGCGTTGTGGCATCTAGAGTCGCACTGGTGACCATCTTTGGGCTCTCCCAGTACTTTTATTCCAAGCTGCTTATGAAATTGCCTTTTAAGGCTATAAGAATAGTTGAACACAAACCTGAATTGAAACTCTCTATAAGATTGTCCAACTCAAAATGAAATTAGGACTTTCAGACCTGCTTCCAACTGGACGATCATCTGTACCACAAGCCCCACTGCTGGCTGGCACTATTCAGTGATGTCTCTTCAGGAGAGCTTCAAGCCTGAAATTCAACCAGGATTGGAGTGTATAACATTCACAGTCTTCACAGGCACAAGCATCAGAAAGGCACAAACTCTCAACCCACAACGTGCAAGTCTGTTCAGCGGAAAGGTCACCCGCTCATGGAGGTCTCATAGGTGCAGCTTCCCGGCAACGTGCATGGAGTTGCTCAGGGGGGACAGGAGCTTCCTCAGGCAACTGCTCCTCTCCACACTTCTTGCACTGTGGAGGTCCCTCTTCTCCTCGGGCAAGGTCAGGCAATCCGCAGAGCTCCTGCGTGCTCAGAGCTGGCACGGCTTGCAACCTGGACATACCACTGTGGAAAAGCAATGGAGGGAGGATGACCTTGGAATTAATTTTTTAAACGAACAGAAAGTCTTTGTGGTGCCAGTCTCAAGCATTTCTTCACCGTTACTCATCTTCCTGCCTTCCTTCAAACTATGAAATGGGCTTAAACATGAAATACACACACTGGTGGATTTTCTTTCATTTGCTCTTTTCTACTTTTTGTTTGGGTGGTTACTGAGCTTTTATGGTTTGTGCACCGAAGCCTTGCCTTGTCCAAACCTCCCCCACTAGCCACACACAAGTAAAACCACCGTGGCTTTGGGCTGCAACTTAAAAGGAGGGAGAATTTCCAGTACTGCTTCAGAGGTAAGGATGTGGTTTGTCACTGAACTTTACCAGGTCATGTTCCCCCTTGTTCCCATCACTGCCAAACTCCTGCCACCTTACCCAGAAATGTCCTTCCTTTGACCTCCCTTTTTGCAGGAAAAGGCCCTTACATTGCAGAAACTCCAAGGTATCTCCTACTAGAAACCGTAGGAACTTGAGGGAGGATCGGTGGTTTATTGCCAGGCACATCACGGAGGAGGCAATTTTCAAGGATTACAGAAGATTGTTCAAAGACATAGAAGAAAGCCATGAGAACTGAGAACAAAGTGTGATGGCTCTCCTCAGACCTATTTCCTACCCACCCAGTCATGCTGCCATTACCTTCCAGGGCCTGCAAATGCCCAGTTGCTGTAAGTAACTAGAAATGAAGACTTATTTTGACTTCAGCACAGCCTGAGTAGATCTCAGTGATATGGGACTTCCTACAGTGTGCTTATCGCACTCAAATGAATCCAGCAGACATAACATCATATTTTGCCCAGTATTTAAACTCATGAGGCAATTTTCTTGAACTGCTCCCTGTATTACATAGTGAGGAGAAAACTGATCAGCTAAACGTTCAGTCAACAAGAATCTCTAATCATCTCTTCTGGAAGATAAAACAAATGCAGTCAAATAGACGAATCCTATCTCCAGCAAACAGCCAGAATAGCTGATTTATATATGCTGGGACATTTCTTAGGAGCATGGATATACTGAGAAGTATTGTCCTTCCTTTAAGGCACAGAAGCACTGAGAAATGTAGAGGCACAGAAACAGCCAAAACATCTTAAAATGTCTAAACCTCTCCTCAGCCCCACACTCTTTCCTATAATTTTTGAGACCAGGGTATACCATTCCAGGCTGTGTTGCATTTTGCAATATTCACTCCAGACCACATGTTTAAGAGTTATTCTACTGCCCTGAAATGCAATTCCCTACACATTAAACCTGTCATGGTTTAACCCCAGCCGGCAACTAAGCACCACACAGCCACTCGCTCACTCCTCCCACCCAGTGGGATCAGGGAGAGAATCAGGAAAAAAGTAAAACTTGTGGGTTGAGAGAAAGACAGTTTAATAGGACAGATAGGAAGAAAATAATAGTAATGATAAGAATAATGATAATAAAATGGCAATAATAATAACAAAATAATTAGAATATACAAAACAAGTGATGCACAATGCAATTGCTCACCACTCATCAATCGATGCCCAGTTAGTTCACGAGCAGTGATCCTCCCCCCCCCACCCCAACTCCCCCAGTTTATATACTGGCCATAACATCACATGGTATGGAATACCCCTTCAGCCAGTTTGGGTCAGCTGTCCTGGCTGTGTCCTGTGCCAACTTCTTGTGCCTCTCCAGCTTTCTCTCTGGCTGGGCATGAGAAGCTAAAAAATCCTTGACTTAGTACAAATATGACTTAGGAACAACTGAAAACATCAGTGTGTTATCAACATTCATCTCGTACTAAAGCCAAAATATAACACTCTACCAGCTACTAGGAAAAAAATTAACTCTATCCCAGCTGAAACCGGGACAGTATCCACCCCTTATTCTATATCATTTATGTCATGCTCAGGTCCCATACTTTCCAATACATCCCAGTTAATCACCATCACCTTTCCTGTCCTTTGACATTGGGAACTCTATCCCAGCCAAAACCAGGACAGAACCACACAGAAGATCTCCCTTAGGGGTGCACAAGGGCTTTTGCTCCCTGGGAAGAGCTGTACCAGAGCAGGCTGACACATGGCAGTGAGTGAGAAGCACTGGTGCTGTGCACTGCTTTCTTCCTCTCAAAACTAGGTGCATGAGTTGCACTGAGGGTTTCTGCCGTGCAAAACACGCCAACGTATCAAGAGCATTTCCAAGAATTTCAGACTTAAAAAAAAATCCAGAGCAAGGTTATATCCTGATAGTGTCTCTACTGTTAATTAAAAACCAACCAACAAACAAACAAAACCCCCAAACCCCAGAAATCACAACAAAAAGCACTTATGCAAATGCCTATGCAGATTAGGGGCAGCCCTCGGGCTCTTGGCAAATTGCCAAAGCAGCCCTCAGCGCTCTGAAGTTTGGGTCCCACAGTTCAAAGGCGATGCAAAACACTCCTTCCTCCCCTCAGGCAGCCCTTCCAGGGAGCAGAGGCTTTCTCTCAGTCCTGACTCTCATCCCAGCATGGCAGTTCACAGCATCTCCTGCCTATCCTCTGGGCCAAGCCCAGCTGGAGCCACAGTCCCCTCTTGCATGAGCAAATACCCCAGCTTTTTACAATACTTCTGTCTTTTTCATAATCAGCTTTTCTTTTTCATTTAAGAAATTCATCTCCCTGTGCTTCGAGTAGCAAGGGCTGCCAGTGGAGGGAAGGACAACCCTGTGAAGAAGGGTCTGGCTTGATACGCAGCCCTGGACACGGTTCCCAGCTGCACTGCTGGTTCCCAGTCTACTCCTACCCTGCATCAGGTCCTTTCCAATGACCGTTGGCTCCAAGTCAGCAACGCTCTTGAAGGTAGGCTTAGCAAATGCTAATGTCTGTGGGATTAATCATGTGTCTGAAGCGTCCCTCAGCTGGGCTGACCTCTGCACTGCTCGTCTAGGCTGCACCTCTGTAGCTACCTACCTACCTGTCTGTCCAGCACCTAGCAGAAACGGCTCCTGATAGAAAACATTACATCTCATAGGAAGTACATACTTTGATCTTGCCTGTAGGATTAATATAAAAAAGTGCACATAATTAGAACTTGATCATATGTCATTTAACAGCTCCATGTTGTTACTTTCATTTTGTCAGCAGCCTGCCTTGCTCTAAAACAGAGGGGTTTTCTATCACTTCCTTCTATTTTTTGTCTTTGCAGAAAATGTAACTGTAAACAATTAATAATTCCAATTAGTGGGGTTTTTTTTGGTAACTCCAGCAGCTGCCTTTTCACAGGTTTTCCTAGGCTGCTGCAGGGGCCAATCAGATCATATAAATGTGCATATTAACAAAGGTTCATTAAGCGACTCTGTCTTTCTAAGCCTCTGGAAAGAAGCAAAGCAGAGACGAGCCTTAGAAGTAAGAGCACTGTGTTCTTTGCTAAATTTGACATCATACTGAAATCAGCAGCTTTTTAATAATCCACATTTAAGATGCAAATGTATCTATTTGATAGGAAAGTCTAATGTATGAATAAAGATTCCAAATTGTTTTATTACTTCTTGATCGCTGTTGGCAAGGGGGGAATTATCATGCTAACAGCCTCATTGAGGGAAAGCCATATGCCTGAAATGGAGACAACACTGAAGTTACAAAGTTTAGTGAGATTAAGTTACACGGAGAAAGGTTCATTTAAAGTAGTGACTAATTAATGACCTCAGAGGTAACACTACCAGCTACCACACTGGTTAGAGAGGTGAATCCTATTAACAACCTCCTAAGTGCAGTTTCCAATTACTAATCTTTTCAGCAGCTTTATGGTGTGAGAGAAATGACTTCGGGCCCCTGTTCCCATCTCAGGGTCATCTCGTTTCACTTTCAGTTTGTGCTACAAAATGATAGTCCTATGGGCAGCCTCTCACAGCCAAGAGGCTATTTTAATATTGCCAGAGCTCAGCAAGACATTTACATTTGAAATGCAATAAACGTAGAGTGGCAGTTCAGCTCTCTTCCTGCTATCATATCGGTTGCTAAAATTGTAGAATAATTGCTCTTACCCCATGGATTAACCAGGGAATCAATGGCCTCAGACTGTCCTGGCTCTGATGTAAAGGAGGCAAGGTTGTGGGGAGAGACCAAATCTTTTATTAAAGTAACAGGCATAGCTGGGAAAAGGGACGAGATGTTAGGCACGCAAGCCTTTGGGAAAGATTAAAGAGCCTGAAAGTTTGCTCAGTTTTTCCAGCTGTATCAAGATCTATAAAGATACTACTTTTCTCTATGAAATTTGCCTCTCTAGACCACCGTGGCTGCTGCTGGACTATTACGTGACTCTGCTATAACGGAGTAAGGCTGCAAGGGGGCAGATAGGCAGAGAGAAATGGGCTATGGCCATGTGGCCGCTTGGTTGCTTGGTAATCTGAGACTGTGCCTTGTCTCACTAATTAGTGTGTAATAGCTGTGTACACTGGCTCACTTTGGGATGTCTTATCAAAGGGGGAGAAAGAACTGGGTTTAATTTAGCTATACAGAGGGACTGCATCTGTTTTCTCAGCCACTGAAGGATTATAATTGTTTCTAGATGACAGCAGGTCACATGCATGTAGGCTTTTTAATTATAACTGAAATTTCTTTTCAACCTAGGGAAATAATTTAATTTCAACATTACTATTATTATTTTTTGGCTTCATTCTAACTCCCCCAACTCTTTTTGCTCTCTTACTTGCAACATAAATCTTTCCCCTTTCCACATAACTGACAGATTTTCTTTGTTCATACCTGTCACTGTTTCTTCCTTTGATTCATGCAACAATTACATAGTACAGGTTTAAAGGTTATGAAAACTGTGTTTTGGCATTCAACCAGTCTCATCTCTGGAAACATTAGTCAAATACTCTTGTTTAAAATTCCCCCTGTAGAAGGCAACATTGCCACCTAGGTCTCTGCCTGTATTTCATTTTTTCTATCTCAGTGCTTATCTGACCAGATCTTTCTTTGAGCAATTCAAAATGCTCAAATCTCATGATAGTGTGGGGCTTACAGTGTTATTCCATGACTTGAGATGTTCTGCTCTCTTCTGGATGTCAGTCATAACTCATCTGCTCAATATAAACTTCTTCGCATGTCTTTGCACAGTAAAAGATGCCAAAATAACTGCGTCCCATTAGAAAGGGGGTGACATTAAGAAGGAGTACAAGATAGAAAGCCAGAAGAGCCTGGAGGAGAAAGCTCAGGAAAATGAATGTTCTCTATGCCTGGGCACCAGGATAGCCAGACATAAGGCTGATGGTTATCCATACCAGTTTTGACATCTTCTCAGTCATCCTATGGAAAGTCGTCTCCACCACCAGCAAGAACAAGGAGTGGGCCAGTCAGCACAAAGTGAAACCTGGACTGTCCTGGGTGAAGAAATGGGCAGTAAGGAGAGTAGTCTTATTAATCCAACAACTTTTTGAAACAAACAGGTAAAAGCCAATAATCCTGGAAAATACAGAAGACATGTATATATATGCAAAATCCCATATACCCTAAAGGTCTGTAAAACGTAAAAGGCAGGTGGAAAACCACTATTATCCTTTTGCTGGCCAAGTTAGGCTTAAAAGAAAGGCCAGTGGAGATAACTCATTTGAGACTCTAATACTGGCCAAGAAGGTTATCGAGGGTGTTCAAGAGATGAAAAGGAAGAGGTCCTGGTATCTTCTTAATGGATCCCCAGTGGTGATCAAGGCTGATTATCCCATAGCTGGTCAAAAGAAGGATTCCAGAGAGCACCGAGGAAAGCTGTCCCACCCCGAATCCCAGCCCCCAGGTCCTGAACAATTGAGAACAAGTTGGCAGGCAGATATCAGTCATGACTGGAAGAGGGTTTTGTGACTATCTTTGTGGTAATTCACTGTCAGATGGGCTAACACTTGCTCAACATCTCAGACTAAAGCTGTTGACCTAGTGTCTCCTGCTTTTACTTAGTTGGGCAGCTGATCTGCAAGCTGGGGCCTGAATGGGATGGTTCATATGGCAGGAACAAAATCACATCACTGGCATTTGAAGACTCGCTCTAACCCTGCTAAGTAACTCCTGAGCTGCAATGAGCAGCAACCTCAGTACAGCAGGGTCTGATTGCAGACTCTGTGGTCTGGAAATGCAAGCCAAGAAGTGATGTGGATTTCACATCAAGAACTTTAACACATTTAACAACTGTGAAAGCTGCAAACTAGACGCAAAAGGCTAAACATGCCTCAGATGAGCCAGAGAATTAGTTAGGCTTGTGGATGAATCAGTAGATGGGGCTTTGAAACCAGACCTTACTTCTGAGCTAAGCTCTTGGCTGGAATGGGTCGGGTGAGCACTTAAACCTGCAAATACAGAATGCATTCCCGGCGCCAGAGGTCACATATGTACTAGACCACCCTCATCTCCTTGGATGACAGCAATTGAAAGGCAGCCAAGGAATAGATCTATCATCCAGTGCACGCAGCAGCCTTTTGTACTCAAGAAGAAAGATCACAGGCCTGGGATTGATAGTACTTGGCAATTTTTTTTCCCTCTCTGGAGGTGATGCACCACAGGCTTGCTCACCTCAGGGACAGGATGATCCATCAGGTTCCTGGTTCCCCTTTCTAGAGCAAAGCGTGGGAAACTGTATCTGGAACCAGAGGTAAGGTAAAGGAGAGGTGCTGCCGTTACCGCTAGCCCATCTCAGCTCCCACAGTGCTCCAGCCACAAGGACATGACAAAGATGCTCTCAAAAAGCATAAGTTTGTTGTCCTCAGAAGTGGATAATCTGAGCAATTGGAGGAAAACCAAATGTCACCAATGGGCAAGAACTACAGAATTAGGGAGAGCACTTCACAGACTGCTCAGTCAGCAGTGACCGGATCAAGGTATACCCAGGAATACTTGAGGTACAACTTTTTGTGATGCCGAAGATATAAGTAACTACATATGTCCTCTCCAGTGTGTTGTTGGGTGCAGCTAAGAGAATAAAAAGAAAAACTACAGGCATTAAACACTCAAGAGACTGGCTGCCACAGCTCTGGGCTCCTTCCAAAAGTACAGTGTACATCATGGGGGAGGACAGAGGAGGCAGCAGTGGATGAGGCACCTTGAAATCCACTTCAGAAATGAGAGCAATGAGCCATTTTCTTAAAGATGGTTGATGTGACATTCTGTTTTAAGTGAAAATTATCTACACTTCTTGGAGTGACCTTAGGGAAAGATAAAACCAAGACTCAACAGCACAAATCGAAGACCCAACATCCATTTAACAGTCATATATTTTAATTTTCCTGTTAAGGGAAGAGTGTTACATGGCACACAGTCCTGCTAACACTTGCTAGCCAGAGAGTAACAGTGAGGGACCTGTCTCCAATGACCAATCTGCAAAGGCCAAGGTGGAAAGGTGACCATCAGGACCCTGGTCTAGCTTTATAGAAGACAGTAATTAGTGAGTCAAGGGACTGATCCTTTGTTGTGTCTGCTCAGCATCGTTAGTGTTTTCTGGCCTTCATGATAAGTTTCTTGAAGTTAGGATGGATGAGTATAGTGTTGTCTAGAAGCACGAAAAAGAAGCAAGGAGGCTGAGGTAGAGATTTACAGTGAATAGCAAGTGACAGAATTTTCTGTCTGTGGCTGGTTGGCTACATAAGGCAAGCTAAGGGAAAGCTGGATGAGGGCTTTGAAATTTAAAACAGTGCCCTTTGGATGTACATCTAGCCTGGAGCAGCTGGCTAAAACACAGCCACATAATCTGGGAAACTGCCTAGTTGGATTTTGCCAGACAATTTAGTGGAGATTTCAGAAAGTTGCATATGTATGTCTAGAGTGCATAGTTAAAATGGGTGTTTGGAAGTATGGACATGAATCTTGAAACACTGGTAAAAGCAAAAAGAGAAAAAAAATCTTGTTATTCCACTAGGTGTTGCACTCTATGGAAAGTGCTCATGTAGCTTTTGGATATGAAGGTGGACAAACTGGGACATGCCCTCCTAGTCTTGCCACTGACAATACATAGCATAAGCTGCTGTTTTAAACACATAGAAAATAACAAGAAGCAACTGAAAGCTAGTTCATAAAATGCTTCCTCTGGGGTCATCCACATTGTTGCCATCAGCAAAAGAAAAAACTAAGTTTTGGAAATGTAGACAGGTAGTGTGGATCAAGTAATGTAAACAGTGTATGTGAGAACACATCTTGCTGGCTGACATACCCATGTCATGTGGAGAAGTGCATGCCCAAAATAACAAAAATCTGCCAACTATTTTATCTTAGCAGTTCTGGGTGGGAGGGGCTGTTAATCAGATGGCAGTTAGTGTGCATTAGCTCCGATATGGCATTACCTCGAAACAATAGACTTGCACTTTTCCATCATCAAGCTGCTTTACTCTCTAACATGAACAAGCTGTATCTGATCATGTAAAATCGCCTTTTACAATGTATTCTTTACTGAATGTTTAATGAAATGTTTATTTGTGAATACGGAACTGGAAGGGAAAATGTCAACATCCATAATGAATTTTACTACACCATCTGAAGAGTGGGTCAAAGAATAGGAAAAAAATTAAGTCATCCTTCTGCAAGACAAAAATGAATGCTTTCACTGAGCATTGTTTTCAAGGACGGATGTTATGGTGGCTTGAGCAGGAGAAAATGCAGTAGTACATTATCTCTTTAGGAGAAGAGCAGACTGGAAGTACTGCCTGGGATTTTAAACAAAAGAAAGAGGGAAAGAAAACGGCCAAGTTCTGGGGACAGAAAGATCCACTGGCATTAGTAACATCCCCGTGGCCTAATAAAAACCTGCTGAAGAGATTCAGGCAGCTCTGGATTTTCCATTGTTGTTTATTGATGTCCAATAAATCAGAATTTGCCTTTCTATCCCCCTGATTGTTAACGCTTTGGGATCCAGGTGATCCTGCATCACAGACATTGAGATTTTACAAATTACTGTTATTTAATTAACACAGCTGTTTTAAATTAGTTGGTGCCATTAGTTGGTGCCCATTGTGTAACAGATAAACTATTACAATGAAAATACTGAGCATCTCAGAATAGTCATCCATTTGACTGGTCCAGCAAGAACAAACAATGCGTTTGCTAAGAGGAAATTTAAATTACAGAATTACATTTCTGTTTGAAAAAACACCCTAGATATTTCTGTGAATAGTTGCTCATGAGCAGCTATTTGCTTCTATTCAGTACTCAAAACTAAACATATTAGAAGTTTTTCTTAAATGTTAGCATCCTACTTTTTGTTTGAAGAATGTTTTTAGATTTATTTTTGTGTTGAAGAAGGATAAAGGACTGGAGCAGGTCTGTAGACAGAGAAACAGACCAACATTCCAAGCAATCAACTGAAAAAGTGTTAACATTGCAGTCAAGTATTTGGATGGAACATGCCTTTGGGATCCTGCTCTGTCCTGTTATGCATAATACATGAACACATCAGGAAAAGCTGTATCAGTTTACATAGAAGTGAAGTCCTTTCCTTTTTTTTTTTTGGCTTTTATCCCTCCCTGTTCTTTCCCATACAATTCCCTGCAAAATGTCCTTACTTCCCCATTTGCCCTCGAATTTTCCTTCTTTTTTGTACTGCATGGGCATCACCAGTAGTAAAGAATACAGATCTCTTTTCTCTGAATTTCTAAGCTTTCTCCCACGGTAGTCTCCAGCTGTGAGCTGAAACAAATTGCAGGGAAATTCTGCTCAGCCATTACAGCCATGATAACAATGCTCAGTTAGTCTGTGGAGCTGCCTGTACCATTTATCTAACAGATAAAAGAAGGGGCTATAGTCAGGGCAGATGGACTCTTCAAATACTTTAGCTTCAAATCTCTAGTAAGGCTTTTATGAACATGTATTGACTGAATTAAAAAAACAATAATCATCAGGTAAATTAGAGGTATGCTCTTGACACTGGAGGATCCACCCTAATTTTCAAGTCACTCTTCCCACCTGTAGTGGGAAGTTTCATTGCCAATGAAACAGATGTAGTTTTTTTTTAATCACAGGCAAAATTAAAGTATATTTTTCTCTTTCCTTTTGTTCTCAGACATGTAAAATTATTTTTAGCTAAGGCTTTCTCAAAAAAAATCAGCCTGAGTGTGCTTCTGGCAAAAGAAATTGCATCCTGAACTTGTTTGCTCTGAAAGGTAAAAAAAAAAATTCTTTTAATGGAATTTGTCAGGCAGCCTTAACTATAGGCAGTGATAACCCAAGCACACAGCAAGCACCTGAAGTTCATTTTCTTCAGTTATCATCTAATACACACTTAATATGCACTGTTTTGGTGTCCTGTGCCTCAGCAAAGTAATTGCTTAAGTATTTAAGCATAATTGATGCGGGAATTAAGGGACAGAGTTAGATCTGGGTTCAATTCTGCTTACAAAAGTAGCTTCCCACCCCACCTTTATTCATTTGGTAAAGTCACTTAATGCCAAGATTAGTGTTCCCTTAGGGACCTGTGGAAAATCATCATTCCTTTCCTCCTTGTTATCTGTTCAGAGTGTAAAGTCTCTGGGAAACAAATTGCCGTATGCTGTTTCCTTATAATGCAAAGAACAGTGGAGTCACCAGCTGTTGAAGTAATGCAGATAAACAAAACCACCTTAACTGGGTTCAAAAATCAAGAATTCACTAACTTTATAAGCAGTAACACTTATCCAGCTTGGCTCCTAACCTTGAATTGTAAATAGATTTTGACTGTTACCTTCAAATGTCATTACCACCCTGTTACAACAGAACACAAAAGTGAGCTATATTGTATCACTATTTCTTTTTGATTGGAAAATAGCCATGTATTTGCTGACCGTAGTGGCACTATTATTAGTGTAAATGAAACAAATGTATTCAGCATTGGCACCATGCACCCACAAAACCAGAAATATACCAGGGGAACTGTGCAGTATATGCAACTATGCAAACTTTTAATAAGCCACCATTAATTGCGATGCTGTTCTCTGTTACTTGGATGAGATGGGATGCAATTAAAAGCAATGGCAGTTCTCCACCATAGTTGCCAAGTCATCCCAATGAAACAGCAGGGGCAGGAGAACAGAGGGCTTTCTATCTTACCTGTTAGTTACTTCCAAGTTACCTTTCGGGCCAGAGTCAACACGTAGAGAATAGATAGCAGTTGTAAGCTGATGTTCAGTTAGAGAGGCGAGTGGAAAAGAAAACCTGCTTGCTATATGACTAGAGTCCATATATCTAGAAGCAATTATAGACAAGGGGGAAGTTTAAGGCTGCTCTTTGAAAAAAGTGAAAACTTGAAACTGTCCTCTGGGCAAAATATTATTTAATATATAATCCTGCTGTAGGTTCTCTTAAGTTCAATTAAAAATGACATCCTCAGAGGCAAACTTAAATGATAAGAGAATCATCACAGAAGGAGAAACCCCTTCTTTCCTACTAGTGGTTGTTATAAATTAAGGTTCTGCTATCCAGTGGGAAATGCTTTCACTCCAGTATTTGTTCATGCCGTGGTCAAAACAAAACCTAGGTCAAAACACAAAATCTGCAAAGCTGAAATGCAGGATTCCTGCACTGATTTTCATCTATTTTATTATCTTTCTGGTTTTTCTTTGCATGATGTCATCATCTATGCTACACAACACAATTTGAATCGAAACAAAGAGCTTTGTGCTGATAAATGGAATGTTTCAGTCTATCCAAATGCTTTTACTACTTGATAGAGAAATTTTGTTTAATTCTTCCACAGGAAGATACACTTTCAAAAGTCACACATATTCTGCTGCTAAAGCAGACCCTCAGAGTATTTTTACTGGATCTACTTTTTATCTAAAGATATACATGGATAATTAATCTGAAGGAAAAGTTTCTAAGTTAGACAACTATGGCTTGTGTGGACATTTAAAAAATATCTTTTATCAAAACAGAATTAGGTTGCCCCTCGCTTCAGGGTTGAATGCTGTTGATTACTTCTGAATGGCTTTTGCACGTTTTGCCTATACCTCTTTCTTCTTTTTAGTTATTTTCTTCCTAATCAAGTTTTAGCTAGAGAAGGAAGTCCTGTCTAAAAAAATCAGTGTTGATTTATTTAGAAGAGAAAGTGATATGAAACTGAACCCTGTAGGAGGAAATCTTTGTATATTAGAGGTCTGTTGTAGATGATGTGCCAAGCTGAAATGGAAAACCACTGGTATCATTGCCAGTTAGGGCTGAACTCCTCTCTGCCTGGAGAGGGAGCGTTGTGGAGTCCCTAGGAGAAGCCCACCCTGGAGGTTGATGATGGCATGTCAGGGTTCACCTCCTCAATCCGCCACAGCCTGCATGCATGAATCAGAAGAGATTCTTCAGAGGTTTTCTTTTTCTTCTAAATGAGAAATAGATGCTTATGTGCTGTAAAACCCAGCTGCCCTGTATTGCTTTCCTGTCTCACTTCTATAAAATGGGAAAAGCGCTTCCTCACCTCCCAGTACTCGCTTACCTCCCAGGGATGTTGTAAGGGGAACTACACTAAAGATTACAAGGTACAGCATGAATGCAGCTATATTAGTACATTAAGAGATAGACAGAAGGATGAATATCATCCCTGAGGAGCAAAAACACCTGCCATTTCTGTGACAGCTACAGAAACTACTGCAATATATTCAGTAGCTTACACAATAGCAAAAGAAAGCTATTAAAGTAGGGAAAGCTGGCCAACAGATAAGCCCAAAGAATCTCTGTTCAAATGCAGGTTTTTATTTGGAATTGTTCCTAGTTTGACATTTTCGCGTTATTGCTTTTTTAACTTTATGAAACACTACCACTCTCTTTGTTATATGAATTCTAGACTTAATGCTGTCTGGCTTTCAAACATAGCATCCACTCAGAGAAAAGGAGACTTCGATCCCTGCGTTGCACAGTACTAGCAGAAAGCCCAGCTCAGAGTCATCAGTGGCATAATGGTCTTACGCCATCACTTCGGGTTATACCTGTCAGATGAACTGGGACTGGTGGTGGGAAAGCAGGCAGGTCAGCTGCCGGGTACCCCACAGCTGCTGGCTAAGGAGGGACTGCCAAAAACCCCATGTCAGCTACCAGGAACCTCCACAGCTAAAGCTGAGGTACTTCTGCTCATTTGCAGGTAGAAGACTGACCTCTGTGGATAGGATTTGCAGTGGATTCAAAATGCCCCATAAATCAACTGGAAGTGTCCTGCAACACAATATATGACCAGTAGTGACATTTGCAGAGGGAAAGATTTTGGAGAGTCCAGGGCACACAAAGGCAGTATCTGACCCATGTGCTACACAACGCGTCTGAAACAGCCAACACAGTGAACTCCTCCTGACTGAAGGAGGATTATTCACGGACATTATTTTGTGTCTAGTGGAATGAAAACATTTGAGAGAATCAGAAACTGTTGGTGGCAAATGTATTCATCTATTTCTAGAAAGGAAATTAGAGCAATTTTTTCCCTGGCTCTGTAGTTCCTTAGTGATAACTGCAGTTTCCTGACATCTGTCTTCACTCTTTTTTCCCCCATCCCTGAGAAGATGAGAGCTGATGTCGGAGTTATTTACAAGTGTATACAGGTGTATCTTAGCATCTGGGAGAAAGACTGGAAGAACTGCAGATCTCAGTGATTCACCAATCCTGTCTCTACAGTCTGTCACATCTATTCTGAACAGGTATTCTATATAACAGGTACAGCATCTGATCATAAAAAGTATGTCCTTTATATCACAGCTCTGATGCATTGCTTTATGTTTTTATTACAGTGTTTCACACAGAGGGAACTAGAGTGATACTCAATAAAATCCAACAACAAGAGTACGATTCAAGCTCCTAGAAATATTTAGAGATCATCATTTTAATGAATAGTAGGTAATTTAGATAAATTACATTTTATGCTTGCAAACACCCCATGCTGAAGAGTAGTGTTTAAAATGTATTGTGCCATGTCTATCAGGACAATATACAGCCCCATGTATGAACGTTAAAAACAAACAAGCAAAACATCCCATGTCATCACCATTTCTCAGCCTGCAATAACAAACATCTACTCAGCTATTGACCCCAATTGCAAGTAAAATTGGTAGGGCACATTTTACACTTGATCCCAAAGGCTGAGAGATTTGTATGATGTAAGGAATAGACTTGGACATCTTTTACATCATTTTGCTTACTGCAGAACATAGTTTAAATTGCACACTAAAAGCACATTAGAAAAATTTGGTGAGCCTCCAAAGCACACATCCTTCCTTTTCATGATGAAAATATGAACCATGATGTCTGCTGTCAAATAACTGTGTCCAGTCCTAACAGAATGGGAAGACCCATCTGCTCGTCTTGTTTCATATCCTTGGACTAGAGGTGAAATGGAGATAGATTTTGGTGATTCTACATTAACACTTCACTCAGATCAGGAGAGAGCTTTTGAAGTGAATAGTCCCATCTTCCCCACTTACGTGTACTCTAGTTTACACTACAGAGCAGCGTTGGAGCATGCAAACCAAAGTCCCTTCAGAGAAAACTAAAAGAGAAGAACTCCGAGAGCCTATCTAATGTATCTCCAATGCTAACGGGTCTTCTGGTCTTGCTGTTCAGTCTTTCATTATTCAGCCACTCTATCTACCTGTTGGAGATTGGCCTTTTAATTTTCCTAGAGAGTGCCAATTCCCAAGGAGCTCTGTGAGCTGCTGAGGGCATGTTTGGAATCTCTGTGCTCTAGAGGCAAATGGGGACAAATGCTCACTGTGGCACTTAGCTCTTCTGGAGGCTATTTCCCAGCTGAGTCCCAGGATCCTAGCACAACTATGTTAATGTAAATGCATTTTGCATGCTGCATTTTAAATGTGACTTTTGCATGAAGGTGACCTAAGCTTTTGGAGTCGGCTCTGCTTGTATCTGTCTGGACTGATTATGGGGACAAGAAAAGCATTAGAATGTGTCAAACTGGTTGTAGATTTACAAAAACTAAAAGCAATCTAAATAGTCAGCAGTGGAAAAGGAAAGTAATAATCACTGTCAGCTGGTACTTACCTGTTCCTTTCCTTCTGTGCTCAAAAGTAGAGAGGCTCCAGTTTCTAGAATCTGGCTTGCATTTGTAAGCCCACACAGTGCTAAAAGCTTTGGTTTCACAAAGGAAAGCCCCCAAAAGTCAGGTCTGTTTCTAACACAAATGCTTTTGCACCTCCTCAGCAACTATGCGGAGGAGTGAAAGCCTCTCATTTTGTACCTACAGGCCTGTGTTCCAACTTCACTCTAGATTCTGGTTAAAACCTACTTTTCTGAAAAACATGGAGAGTTAAAGCTTCCTAGTGTGATGCTAGCCAAACACATCCCTACTAATTACAGAACTGGTGTACTGTGCTTAGTTTGGGGTCCCCAGTACAAGAAAGACATTGACATGTTGGGTTGAGTCCAGAAGGCCATTAAAATGAAAAGGCAGGTGATACAGCACATGTAATGTTAGGAGAGGTGATATGAACTGGGTTTGTTCAGCCTTAAGAAGAGAAGGCTAGGAGAGTTTCTTATGTCTTTCTTTAACTCCCTACTGGCAGGTTATAGAAAAGAGGGAGCCGACTCTTCTCAGAAGAGCACAGCTAAGGGACTATGTGCAACAGTCACAATTTGTTACAAGAGACATGATGATTTGATATTAGGAATTTTTTTTTTTTTTTATGATGAAGGTCTTTAACCACTGGAAAAGGAGCCCAGAGAGAATGTGAGATCTCCGTAATTAAAGATGCTTAAAAATTGACAGAAAAGCCCTAAACAACATGATCTACCATGACAGTTGAATCTACCTTCAAACTTGGACCTACTTTGAGCAGAAGATTGAATCAGAAGACCACCAGAGGTCCCATCCAAACTAAACTATTTTATGATTTTTTGGTTCTACTTTTATTTACAATGCTAAACCAAGAGAGCAACTAGGTGTAAGGTAATTCCTGGCCTTAGGTGGATTTAGGAATCTGGTGGCTTCCAAAACCATGGACATACCCTCTGAAGCCAAGATAAAACAAACAATAACACCAAAAAAAGTGAAAGAAAGGCAAATGGATATGAATAATAAATGGGAGCACTACTGTACCAGTGTGCAGCATGAAATACAGCTGCTGCAGTCATTTAAAAGTCTCCAAGATAACAGTAAAAGCAATTACTGGAAGAACAACACATTGCCCAAAATCATTAATATGGTTGTTGTGTCTCCCTCATGCACTAACCCAGCACAGGGAAAGGGCTTTCAGAGAACAGATTTGCTAATTCCGCTTTTGTTTGTTTAATGAAATTGTTCGGCATCTATCTCTCGTTTGCTGGGTGGACTCAAGTTGTTATTTTGCAGCTCACAAGTAGACCCAGTGAGAGCAGACAAAAACTTCTGGCAAGTTCTGTGACTCTGCGCACTGCTGTCGCTGCAGGGAATGCCTTGTCATGTTCATACAGCACTCGTGTCCCCCAGGACTGCGGGTAGTTGTCATTCACAAACCTCACAGGAGGTCACGTCCACCCCGTCTAGAGCAAGAGGGCTCAGTCGCGGCAGAGACAGAGGTGACACTCAGCACTGAGCAGAGAGGTGTTTGCTTGTCTCGTGCCCTCATTTGTACCAAACCCATAGCCTGTCCCTGCACCTGTAAAAAAGAGGTCTAGCTGCCTGTCACTAAAAGGCACTTTGTGGTCAGTCTTGAAGGGTAATTCCCCCTTCTGGACCTGTACTTTTCTACAGCCAGTGCTGAGGTGACCAAGAGTGTCCTTTTCAGGGGGAAAGCCTGTCGGTTGTTATATTAAGCATCTCTTTATCATAGACTGTATGAGACAGCAAGGGCAACTGAATACAATATTTTCTCATGCTTTGTAAACGCTAGGGGAGAGTTGTGAGATTCTCAGCACTTGTAGTTCTTTGAAATTACTCTTGATTAAAATATACTATAGCAAATCTTGGTAGTTTATGAGTTGATCTGTTGCAAGACAGTCAGGAAATTATTTCTGGTTTCTTTCCCTTTCATTCCGACTTCAAATCATGGTTGCAGTGCTCTTTAGCGCACACTTTAATTTAGCTTTATACCAACTGATTCCAAATCCTTAATTAAGCTTATTCTTT
Source organism: Buteo buteo (assembly GCF_964188355.1). Classification (NCBI taxonomy): domain Eukaryota; kingdom Metazoa; phylum Chordata; class Aves; order Accipitriformes; family Accipitridae; genus Buteo; species Buteo buteo. The sequence goes on along the minus strand of NC_134176.1, from coordinate 11,002,418 downwards.
TTTCCTAATTTTAAAATATGCAGTATTTTTAAGTATAACAAATTATTAAGAAATTAATTCAAGTCATTAATGAATTATTAATACAGGCTAATAGCAAAAGTGTAATAATGATTATAGATATCAGTACATGCTGTGGGACCACTGCAAAAGCACATTCTGTCAGCTCATTGAAACAAAATATTCAAGAAATAAAGACATCCGTGCATCATTGTAGTCCCCAAACCATGTCCTAGCACTAGACTAAAGTGACATTATGATGTAAATAAATCCTTAGTAACTTCCATTTGTAATTCTAATGCTACTGAACAGTTTCCTTGGCAGACAGTGAGTAGTGGAGGCTCTTTAATGCCCAACTGATTTTCTCCTTGGCATAAGAATGGTTTCTAGTTAAGACAGAGTTTCACATGCTCTGCAGCCTCAGGGAAGAGGAAACATCTTGATTTGTGTGGCCTGAACTGATGCTACTGTTGAATCACTCAAAACCAACAAGTTTGGTCCTGGCATGAGGAGACAAAGACACTGCTTACTTCTTAAGCTCACAGTAGCCTGACAGAAAACACATGAACCCAGTGTCAGCTCACGATTTTTTTGTTTATTTATTTACTTTTTATCTGCTTCAGAGTAAGAAACAATTTAAGACACACATGTCCAGTCTTCCACCTGAATTTCTGCCCATTTTCTCTGTGCATGCTTCAGCACAGGATCCAAGTGCTTCGCATTCACTAAACGTATTTATTTTCCTTGTCTCTTCATGATACACTAAAAAATTATATCCTTTTGGGGAAAACTGAGGCACACATGGGACGTTAGTGGAAAAGAGGGACTGATCAGTTCTGACCACTGCACTGACACAGCTGACACATCAGCTTATCCTTCCACCTAGGAATACACTTAAATTTTATTACTAAAGAGTGAAGAATCTCTATGAGTTTATTTCCTTTAAAACCTCTTTTCACATCCACCATCTGGCTTATCTCCAACATATTTCACATTTGAGATGTTGGTTTCCATTCTACAGTTATAGATTAGAGGAGAAAAACCCACCACTTGCATATTTTTAAGCACAGATTGCAGAGAGTTTCAACATACTGATTGTTCAGGGTGATGAATCATATTAAGTCTGATGTTTGCTAGGCTGCATTGCACTTATTTGATATGACATCCAGTACCTGGGATGTGGCAATCTGATGCAACACATCACTGCTCACTGACACATCACCAGAAACACAGAGACACCTGAGGTAATGTGGTTCTATTTGGATCCCTTTTTAAAAGGAGTTCTGAAGATTTAATTTCTTTTCTGTTTATACTTTGTCATTGATTACAGGAGGCTGAACCACTCAGTTACTGTGTCCACCTGCCTCCTTTCCTCTACAAAGTGGTTCTGAATTTAACCATTGCCATGCTAGACTTCCTATGCAGCCTTAATTTTGTACTTTAACACTTACTAGACAAAAATCAGTAACCAATCCTGTCTTTTTAGGCAAAAGAGAGAAAATGAACCTTCATCCTGCCATTGGGTAACCCAAAGAAAATGGGTTGAAAATAGCAGCTAAAGAAGATCTGGGATTGAACACATCAGTAAAAGCAACTAAATTGCAGATGTGTGATGGGTTACCGCCCATCATCTGAGCAGTTTCTCATGCATTTCCTTTACATATCATTGAAAGACATTCATGCTGTATTTTCCCTTGTGATTGGGGCAGGTTAGGATGATGTTTATCAAGACTTGCAGAAGATTTGTGGTAATCTCTTAGATTTTGTAACTAGATCATGTTGGGCTGGATACTCGCAGCTCCAGTACCCTGGGATTCTGATTCAACTGAGTCTTTCTATTGACTTCATTGGGATCTGGATGTGTCCTGAACTGTCGACAGTGAGTCTGAATGCACCTCAAACAAGGGCATTAGTGCTCCAGTTGTTTGGTTGCATCAAATACATAGAAGTATACGCAAACTTGACAGGATCCTTTCTTTCTTTTTTATTTTAGGCTTTCATTTCCCTGTAAAAATATTAATAATAGCATTTTCCCTTCATTAACTTTCCTAAAACTGCAAAGCTACCCGTGCTACGAAGGAACATGCAAAGTTCAGAACTGCAATTGGTTTCTTGGAAAACACCTCTGTGAATGGCAACAGATCACCCACAGGAGGAACCCTGGAAAAATAGTGGCAATTTGAGTGTTGTCATCAAACTTCTTCAGCCCATTAAGTTGTTCAATTTCGCATATAATCTCCAGTATACTTAACAGAGGAGGGAAGCACCTGGACAAGGAATGGTAAGTATAAATCAACAGATAATGATATTCCTCTTTCAGTCACACTTATTACCAAGAGCATCAGAGTCTTTATGCTTATCCATTTAGAATAATATCCGCCTGAACAGATATGGCTGGCAGTAATTACAGGATACAAACTGACAGATTTGGAGTTGAAGACTTTTCCCTATTTAAAAATGCTAAAAGCAGAGAGGTAGAAGGATGTTTTCCTCTTCATTTATTTCTCTTATTTTTTGTTTGCTTGCCTGCGTCCCTTCCTCTCTCCTCATTTTCACTAATTTGGAGAGGTGACAGCACTGTGCTTCTGCTGCTGTCTGGCCTAATGATGCTGCTTGCATTTTTGTAGAGGTTGCATAACACTTTTTTCCATCTTCTCTTTGATACACAGAGATCTGATCAATACAATAGAATGGAATCAGAACTGATATGCCAAGATACAGAGATTCGCCAAATTTCTACATGCAGTCTTCAGTAATGGCCTTATCTGCGGAGGGCAAAAGTCTCTAAAGGATCATGTACGCTACTAAAGGAGTTAGTGTTCCTTATGATAAACACAGTAGGCTGTTTCTTTCTACAAATGTTCCTAGTCATTACTGCTGTTTTCTTTTTTTTGAAAAATATAAAATTCTCATTGCTGCTGCCTACAGAATGAGACATGCGCTAATGATGCTTTGCAAAGAAGTTCAGTCTCGCTGACACGGGAGTGATCCAAACTTAACAATATGTCAGATTCAAAGTTATCTTTACTGACATTTCCGAGAGTTGCTACTGGCAATGTAATTCCGGATGTGGATTCCCTTACAGTTCTTCAAAATGCTGTTTAAAATCAAGATACTGGGTTAAAAAGGCAATCTAAATAGAAGATTCCTTCTACTTTTAAATACATTCTTAAATGACACTAATGGAGTTGCAGCTCTCAAAAGCTGATCTGAATATGGCCCAAAGCATTTTTAACAGCTATATACCAAGTCAAGGCTTGATCCTCTATGCTCTGTGCACCCAAACCTCCCACACAGCTGCCTCTTTCATGAAAGCTTAATCGTAAGAGCAGAGGAGCAGTCCAAGTGCTCAGTGTTACGGCAGTGGAAGGCAATAGCAAACCCTAAACAAGAATTTAGTTTGGATAGCTACCAATCCGATATTTCTATAAATCACCTGAACTCTGGGCTCTCCTCATTGTCTGCTGTCATCTATGTTGCGCTGATGTCTTATGATATAGGCAAATTACCAAAGGAACTGGTATGAAGCAGAATTTACTTGGAGTTGAATCCAAGTCTGCGACAGTTACAGACATTAACCACAAAATGCCCTCTAGCCCAACTGAATGTACACTTTCAAAGATTACCTCAGGTTCATTCCTATTTACTGGAAACTGATTCATATGGTGCAAGAGACAATGCTGGATACTATGTATGTCACACAGCAAGTTGCTATCAATACTTAAAACTGGAATTGAGAGATAATACTAAAGGCTTCATTGAAATTCTGAATGAGATAAATGAGTAGAAATTACATTTTTCAGAGAATAACGAAGGCTTCAGGGCTCATTCCAAGCTCACTGTAGTCATATACTGCTGCAATGCCATTGACATTGGAGAAGCTATACTGGATATACACTGTCATAACTGATATCCAAATTGGTTCTTCAATACTAATTAAATTGTATGACAATGTGAAAGGACATGATTATGGCAATTTGAAGCCTTATCATGCCTGTTTCTAAAAGGAGGAGAAGACTAATGAAGAGACAGCTAATGAAGGAGAGGAACTAGATTTTTCTGATTCAGGTGCAATTCTGCAGCTTTAATTCACTCCCCATCCCCCTCAAGCCAAAAAGGATCCAAGCCAGAAGATTTGTCCACAAAACCCTACAGAAAATATGAAATTTTGCAGGAAAACATCATAAATAATTTTAAAAAAACATTTAACTTCTTTTTACTTCAACTCCCCCCCCCCCCAGTAGAAATATTCATAACATGCTGGTTTTGGTGCTTTCCCAGAGTAGATGGTACTTCATGCATACCTTTTCCCATGGCATTAAGCTGTGTATGTTGAAACAGCTGCTGAAACTTGTTTTACCACAGCACGTTAAGCATTCCTTACAATGCCAGCAACCGGCATGAGCAGGGTAGGAAGGCACATGGAGAGCTGATCTGAGGCACATGTGGGGATTGCAAACATGACCTTGGACCTGCTGTAATTTTTTTTTTTTTTTTTTTTGTATGGAGGGGTTGGGGTGTGCAAAGCATTGGCGCCTAGCAAGGAGAGGAAGGATCCTGCCCAGCAGGGATAACCACCTCTCACACTCTGTGCCTTCAATGTGAGATGGCAAATTTCTGATTCTTCAGCTCTTTAGGAAGCATTCAGCTTCTTTAGGAAACATTTCTTTACTGAGAGGGTAGTCGAACACTGGAACAGGCTTCCTAGAGGGGTGGTAGATGCCTCAAGCCTGTCAGTGTTTAAAAGGCATTTGGACAATGCCCTTAACAACATACTTTAACTTTTGGTCAGCCCTGAGCTGGTCAGGCCATTGGACTAGATGATGTTGTATGCCCCTTCCAACTGAAATAGTCTATTCTATTGTCTTCTCTGCCCCTTCCCCATGGTGTTTCTGTAGCTGGAACAAACCGACACTTCATCTTTGGGTGCAACATGTTGAGAAGCCTTGGACCAGCTCCAGTTCCTATCCGTGGCAGGCTCAGCTGTGTAACTTCTGCAGGAAAGGGGCAGTTCTCTGCTCCCTCATAGTCTGTCACCATCACCAGTATCAGGCATTTTGGGTGAAATCCATCTTGCTGAAATTTAGGTCACTGCAACGAAGGTGTCTGACCCAAGCTCATCGTCCTGAGGTCTCATTTCAGTCACATAAGTCTTGGTCAATATATTCAGGAGAGTTAATGTGTGATTCATATGATGAAATGCAGGTACCTTCTTTGGGGTAAGCTGAGTCACTGACTGTCCTCTTTGACTGAACTGACTAGATGGGACCTCAGAAAGCCAGCTGTGATGTAGACAACTGTATTATAGGCACCCACAAACAGATGAGCTGAATCTTGTCCTCTTTGCAACTGCAGTCAGTTGAAAGCATAGTAGAGCGAGCTATTCCTGGGAGTCCAAAGCACAGCAGTGCCCTCTATCTTGTTTTCATTTGGAAATCACAGCTTTTTGGCTCAGGAATTTTCAACTTTAAACCTGGTAAGAAAAAAGTGACTCATTCAGAACCATTTACATCATCTTATGGTAAAAATCAACAATGAAAAACCTCCTTAAATACAAACCTTCCTCCTTCAGGGCATAATTCAGTATAATTGATTTTCCCTTTTCTTGTTGCTAAACCCCTCTATTCAACTACCCACAGAGAGAAGAGACCATCTAGATGTCGCCCTATGAGTTCTTCTCTGTAGGACTCTCCTCCTTGTCACTGCGTGGAATTGCATACATCCTCCTACAATGAGGAATATTTTGCCCTTATAGAGACACCGTGGGGTCTCTTACTTGCTCAGTGTTTCCCTTGCAGCCAACATGAACAATAGTGCAATTTTATTTTGTCATTAGAGTGCTAAAAAATTACTTTCATTCAACTATAGTAATTTCCTCAACCTCTGCAAAATCCTGGCACTGATAGCACTATTTTCTATTGGGTTTAGGAATAAATTAGTTGCCTCTGAATGAAGGATGTCTCTGACTGATCTCCACTAAAGCAAGATTTACCTGGAGATTTATTGCAGCTTTGCCTTTTTGTTTCCCCATGGGAAAGTTCACAAATGATGCAGCAATCTTGTTCCAGTAATACTGTGCTTAAACACACTTCACAGATTATTTGGTATTCAGGATGTTCTTCCCACGTGAAGAGAAAAAATAGCCAGTTGGTAAAACCAGACTGAGATTTTCAAAAAGTATGACAGTGAATGTTTAACAAAACAAATCTTGCTTGCATCTCATTGAGACAATAACCACCCAGAAAGTGCCTGCACTGAAATAAATGCCTTAATGTGAGGATTGCAAAGCAATAGAAAAGGGTGAGTGGAATCTCATTGCATTCCTGTGAGGAACAGTTATTTGCATTTTATTGGCGAGTAATTTGAATCACGCTAGTTCAGCAAGTTACCCAAGCCATTATGAAATCATAAATAAGGGCCCGAATCCTAATTCCTGGTTCTCCGTGTCAGTAGGTTGCTTTTCAGATTTCTGGCCCCTCTGGGAAGATGAAACTGAGGCCATACCTACAGCACCTGGCAGTCGGTAGGATCATGGCAAACAGACTCAGCCCACAGTTTGTCCACACACTGCTGCGGCCCCTGCATCAGGAGCGGCCGCGCTGTGCCAGTGCTGTGCTGCGCACCAGGGAACGAACTCAGCCTCTCAGCGAGGCTTATGGGCTTGGTACCAGCCTGGGAATTCCCAGCTCAGCATTAACGTTGGCTCTGCCAATGCCCCGGCTACTTTGGAGACATCTGGTTTGCCCTGTGCGCTTCACTTCAGAGGAGTTTTCAAGTTCCAGAACTGCTACCCAGATTGTGTCCGTCTCCACATCAAGTTTAAAAAGTACGTGAAGACTTGCCACTTTTTGTGGTCCTCAGCAGACCACAGCAGATTCAGTCCCCAAACAGGGCCCACCATTTCCAGTCTTTGATGACAATATTTGCTATAAAGTGATTAAGCAAGGGTGTGGTTTTAAAATCTGACTACAGCTGGAGCAAATGGAGATACTTTTAAATGCTAAGTCCTCAACAGTTGGAGTATTTGGCTTGAAAGACCAAAGTCTTTCAGTTTCAAGTGCAATAACTCCTGAGGCGTGAGCAACAAACTCAATTCCCTCTTCGTCTCCGCTCCAGCTTCAGAGTCAGTGAGGGCAAACAAATCAGATCTGCTGGCTTTGGTTTCCTGAAACCTTCCGGCTAACACTGATGGTTTGTGCGTGGCTTTAATCCCGGTACTTTCCAGCTCTCAGTTTCTGTTTCATTTATTAGTCAACTTTCTGTATTGTAAGTAGCTTTAAGCTGTAATATCGCTAGTGGAGAATGAAAATAAAAGGCTTAGTCCGCAGAGAATAGCCCTCATGTACAGCTTTTGTTGGGACTACATGAGGCCATTAGGCTTTTTAACACTAAAACGCTGATGCCTTTGGAAAGAGTGGAACTGTTGCTCTCTGTGAAATACAAAGGGCCCGATCCCAATCTTATTTATAATGAAGTAAATTAATAGTGACTGACAGGAACTCAGGAATTGCTGCACCATTTCAAGCCAGGAATCCAGCCCTTGCAGTGCTGTCTGTGACCCTGGCCAGCAGCAGTTAGATTAGAGGACGTGACAAGAAAGGCTTTAGAAACAATTACAGCATGACCTGCCTATAGAGAAGACTCCTTCTTAACCTCCAGTTCAAAGGTTGGTTTGTGCCTTGAAATACAAGCATCTGTGTCCATCTCTAAAGGCTCAGAGAGGTTACTTTTAGTCATTGTCATTTTAACTTCATTTTCTTACATACAGATTCTTCAATTTCAGTGAAATCAAGGTATTACATCATCATAGTGGCCATAAAGTCTGGTATTAATCTCATGAGCCTGACAGAAACTGTATATGACCTGACACATGAGATCTGAACGGACAAGCAAACAAAAGACTTCCAGGAAAGCAAGTGTGCCCTTACTCACTCCCTAGGTTAGGCAGGCTTTGTTTTACACATGCATGGGGACACACTTGTTGTGTACATAGCAAGATTGATCATATAGTGAACATCTGGAATTCATGCAAATCCCTCCTCAATCAAACACTAAAACCCCTGTTTTATAGCATTCTGCCAGCTGTGTTAAAACACATCTGACATCATATCTGCACTCCAGCTGCCCTTGTGCCCACAGGTCTCTCCTTCCCCAGAGACACACACTGTGTCTCTTTTCTGAAGCAATCTGGAGGAAGAAAAAGGCAAAGGAACGTCCTCCTGCACAAAGGAAAACCAAGCTGATCATAAAACTTGTTCCCTTACAAGCAGCTGGGAAAAGTCACATACAAATCATGGTGGCTTGCTTTTGCAGAGATTTGTGTGAACTTTTCCTTAAGCTTCGAGTCACATGAATTTAAACTGTGTTTAGCTGTACAACTAACTTTGAACGATTCCCAATACTGAGAGAGTACCTTGGGAGAACCTTCTCCCTTTCCTATGGTATTGTAACCAGCATGCCAAGTCAAAAGTGACTCTAACTGAGGACATTTGGGGGACATCTGCTACAGGGAGCAGAGCAGGGATATGACCAGAAGGAATTGACTGGGGCAGGACCATGTAATGGAGAAACTACTACAGGCTTATGGCTTAAAAGTATTAGTGGGACAGCTCATCACAACCCTGGTCTTCCACTTCTGCTGTCCTGCTCCCCCGTCCAAGTCCTGCCTTTGCATCTCCTTCAGCCTCTCCCCACTCTGTTCCCAGTGATCCTCTACCTCTGCTCTCTGGTTATGTTGCACAGGGAACATGCCCTAGTGGGAGAACTGCTCACCCAGTACTAGAGGATGGAAGGAAGACAGTGGGGAACTGAACCGAACATATACTGGGCAGGGGACATGAAAAAAGGTCTGAGAATCCGACTGCTTTAAAGTAGTGACTCTTTTCCAGTATGTTCGCGCAATTCACAGCACAGTGTAGACCCTCTACTAAAAAAAACCCAAACCAACAAAAACCCCAGTCTATCAGTTGGGAAACAAATATATATCTTAATAAACCTATTTTTGCAACAGATGGAAATGTTGAGGATTTACTAGAAAATAATAGAAATTAAAAACTGGGGATTGTAGAAAACTGGTAAGAGGAGGAAAAGAACAAATACATAGCCTGCAGAATTCAGGCTAATAGGAACAAAAGAACAAAGGAAATACTAATGGTGGTGCTGCTACTTTACTAGATAGAAATGAGAGAAAGGATAATCTTGTCCAATGAGGAGAAAAGTATTTTCTGTCGATTAGTAAAAAAGGCATTAATTTAAATTGAAGTTGAATACTGCATCTGGATTACTTGCAAGAAAAAACCTTAAAAGAACTGAGAAGCTTGTTATATTGTTGATTAAGAAGGTCCAGAAGGCTGAAGGGAAACTAATGCTGGTCTAATATTTGTGATAGACTAGGTGATATGACCCTGACATTCTTCCCAAGCAAAACAACGGGTGGCTAGTATTAGTTTCAATTAACTTAGGAAGAAAGGAAGCTAAAATAACAAGAGTGAGTTAGTGGGAAAGGAGTCTTGTCAAACTGACTACAAGCTTGTGACTCTATAAACTTGGTTGATAAAGGTCACAATGTTGATATAACATACCATGACTAGATGTTCAAAGGACCGTAGTCTGGCTGTAAATCCCCCAGCAACACAGCAAAACAGGCTACATGGTAGTTACAGTATGACTCCAGTCGTCCCTTCCCTAACTTGGCTGCATCAGGGCTTGGTCATGTATCAGGTACTCAGGCTTCACGAGGCATTTGGCTTGAGATGTGTGTTATTTGATAAGTGAAAAGAATGATTAAAATCCACCTGACACACCTGAAGTGGATATGAATGGCTGTCTCACAGTATGATTACAGATGAGAAATCATCAGAAAGTACATGAATTTCTGGTGAGAGGCTGCTGAGAGCTGTTCATCTTCCTAAACTCTAGAACACTGGTGATGATCTGAAAGAAAACTTAAAATCATTGCTGACAGAATTTGCAGATGACACACAGAATGGGGACTTGATGAATAACAAAGAACACAAATTACTGATAGGGAGTGATACGGGTAACATGATAAGTGGATTACCACAAAAAACTGTGTTTTGATATAGACAACAAGCAAACCAGACATTCAGCAGTGAAGGTTCTGCTTCAACACTGGGAAGTAGTCTTTAAAAATGGCTCTATGAGTATGACAAATGACCATCTGACAACAGAAGGGGCTATGGCAAAGGGGACAGAGTAGTCCCTGTCTGGGTACAAAGAATAACTGAAGATTACTGAAATATTAGGTATATTCTTGTAAACCAGGTGGGTACTAGATAAATTCACATTTGAAATAAGGGACATGATAAGATAGTGAATTATTCACTGTAACAACTTGCAAGGTTTGTTCTTGACTCCTTGTCACTGAAAAAAAAAAAATTACGTCTTTCTAAAGGACTGGATCAAACAAGAAGTCCCATGACCAGTATTCTGTTCAAGGCCAGACTGCAAGATAGCTTTTGATTCATAATCTATGAAGTCTGCTTGGGGGTGTTAGATGTTTTTTTCTTCAAATATTAAATAAGACCAACTCCTGCATGTCCATCTTGCTACAGAAGTGAACACCATTTCTGAAATTCAATAAAATTGCTTCAACTATCATATAATATTAAAGCCACTGTTCAGAGCCCATGGGAATTAGAAAGAGGTTTTCCATCTTCTTCACCGGTCTACGGGCCAGCCTTTTAAAGGAAGATCCCAGGTACAGTGGCTTCACCAGTCATTCTGTAAAATACTGCCATGACAATGTGGGCTTCTCCAAATGCTACCCCATGTCACTGAGATACAGCAACCATATCTTAAGTTTATGATGGCTTACGATGTAAACAAAATCTTCAGCTGAATTACAGGCCAGTACTTGCTTCAGTATTTTCTGTGATCTTGCATTTATGATTTTGTACCATTTTCTTACACCACTGAAGTGTAAATTTCATGAATAAATTCTATTATCTCTGGAACTTCACTGATTAAAAAAGAAGCACGTATACGGTTTCAAAATAGTTAAATTCATTCTTCTCACACATCACAAGAAGAGTTGCATGAACAATCCGTACTGAATAATTTACTCAGTAAATTTGTAGTTTTAAGGTGACTTTTTAAAATAGCTACCTAACTTATTGCCACTGCCAGATGAATCTTCTGTGGGAGCATGTTTGCACACATAACTGATACAAAACCCATTTCCTCTGAGTCTTTATGCAAGCATTCAATATTGGCACTGTGGGTTTGATCACATTGCTGATTGTTCTCTTATTAGATTCCTATCCACAGCCCCTGCCCCATCCCCTGCAAACATGAGCAGCCTTAATACGTTTTGCTGTCTGTGCGGTGGAGAAAAATTTGGGAACATAACTGTATAAAATATTTGGATCACTGATTCCATCCTCTGATCTTTCAGACATTGTATCATTGAATCTCATTCAGAATTGGATCAGGTAGGACACCAAGGGTTTGGGGTTCCCCAACACATCCCACTACACAGCTGTAGAGGGATCTGCTTTCTTGGATAGATGAGGAATTCTAAGTTTGGAGTCTGTTTCATTTAGGCTGATTCTTTCAATTTCATGATTACAATTCTTGTGCAAACACTGTCCTTCACCTTAAATCACTTCCTTTCTTTCCTAGCATTTACTCCTCCAATATTTTTACAGTGAACAATCCTACCTACTTCTCAGCTGTTGTTTTGGTACACTGAATGTGCTTTTCTCTAAGATGGACTAATCCATATCATTTTAGCAATTCCTCTAATCAACTAGTTCAGATTAAATTTCTCTCTCAACCGTCAGTCATAGATTTTATTTCAGTTGAAATCTTAACATTTCTTTGTAAAATAACAACAGTCCCCAGTCTGAGACACAGTAAATGCATTGCATTTATTTCTTCACAGCTGCACTGCATGGAAGGCCTGTATGTTTATTAATGACATGTCTAAGAGAGATAATAGATGGGTGCAGTTCCATGTTTTAGTTGATCTGATGACAGAGTTGGTTTAAGAGATTCTTACCATCTCAGACATTTGTTTTTCTGCTTCTTTTTTTTTTAGTAATGCTGACACAGACTTCTTGCTTCATGCTTACTGCTTCTGTTTTAGACCAGGAGAAATATTTGGTGCCCAATAGCTGCCATTTTTAACAATTCTCCAATATTGCTTTTTCCTATGAATCCTTCCTTCTATTACATCCTTCATTCATCCAAGTCTTTTCCCCACTTTTGCAGTTTCTAGATAAGGACCTCCCAGCTCGCTGTAGAATTTCTTCTGATTTGTCCTTCAGCACAGGCATTTGCACTTTGTATTTTTGCATTTTGTCATATTCCCTGATGGGTTTGAGTATGTTCTGAAGACCACACAAATATCCCATCTGGTATTAAAAGTCACCCCAACATCAGCAAATATCAGAATCAGTTGTAATTCTATGCCAATGAGTTCAAAGAAAACATTGTCAGACCTGTCCCAAAATCTTTCTTTCAGGAATTTCACTGATAACTTCTCTTCAGGACAGTAGTTCCTGTCTCAGCAAAAATCTCTTTCTCTCTCTATTTGGTCTCTTCCTTATCCATGTTATAATTCCTCTATTAATCCCTCATCTTTCCTATTTCAGTTTCACGTGGCACCATAGGAATGCTCTTAGAAAGTCAACTCACATACACAATTTTCTCAGAATCTGAGCAACCTAAGATGATCAGAAATACCACTGAGCAATATTTACTGGAATGACATTATATTTAGGTGGTCCAGGAAAATGCTCACATGTATTGAAACTCTTAGGTCTTTATTACTTGACTTGATCAGCTAAGTAAGTTTGACAGAATAACCTCTTTCCATACAATTTATGATGTTTTCTGTTTTCAAGTGTTTCTTGATATTTGTGCCTGAAACCAGACCCAGTGAATCCTCTGTGCACTTAGTGGCTGCCTGAGATTACAAGATACCTAGCATAAGCAGAGCAGTGACTGCGGTGAAAATGAGCTTCTTCCCTCACTAGCAAATTACTAAATTGTACTCATGAAATTTGGGGAAAATAACAGCCTTCATAGGATAGTTTTAAGTGCAAATGGCAGCAGTGCCTTTTCCCTAGGGCTTTGAATGCACTTTTAAGCTTTCTTGGTCTTGACTTCATTTCCCTTTAGGCATACACTTAGCCATGGGGGCAAGGGTTTCCTTCTAAGCTCTTGAATTGACTCTTAGAGTTTACAGCTATTCATTAACCTATGGTTTAAGCCTTCCATCTTTAATATATTTTGCAGATGATAGAATAATGCATCTGCACAGCAATGTATCCTACTTAACATGCCTGGAGATAGAGTGAGCATAAAGATATTTAAGCAAACTGATATGTGGACAACTGGGTAAACATTTAACTACATGATTGTCAAAGCTCGTTGTGTGTTTTATCAGGAAAGAATCTGTCTCAGCAGCTGACAGGAACTGTCAAAAACATGCTGTATTTTGCATACGATAGCTTAATAATGATCACAGCCTGGCTGAAGCTCTATCAAAGTTCAGGCCGATCAGACACATAGCTTGTAAGTGAAACATCTCAGGAATGATAGCTCACTGAAAGCAGTAAACTAATGCCTTCCTTTCTTTTTAAAAGCTGATCAGTGGTTAGTATTATTAACTGTGAATTGTTTTGCAAATAACCAGAATCAAAAGGCCTCTCCAAGTGTATCATAAGGCTGATTCTACTCCAGGAGAAGTGTATAGAAGAAGATTGCCCACAAAGGCTAACAGTGGAGAATAGCAACTCTCAGGTTGTGACTATGCAGCTCAAAGTTCTGTCTCTGGAGGGGCAGGAGGCACCGCGTGAGCTGCCTTCTTTCCAGATACAGCCTCACGGACGACCTGTCACCAGGCCTGCCCTGCCTGGTGCTCTGAGAAACCAAACCTCCATGCACGTTCAGACTCGTGGGGCGCGGCGTGCCCTGGTGAAGTTGCCTGACCAGGGATGAGCCTGTATTTGCAATTTTGACATGTGGATGGCATCAAAGGTTGACCATGCAAGTTAGTCTCACAGCCAGGTCAGTGTGCAGTGTGGGTTCAACCCCTCTACTCACTGTGCTGGCTTTTCCAGGGGTGCAGGCAAGCCTTGCAATGTCCACCTCAATGGGACGATGAGAATTCATTCTTGCTCCAAGAAACCGGATGCATGGGGCTCAAGTCACATCAATTATGTAGCATTAAGTGCAAAATAATGCGACCATATTTAGGTTATGAATTCTCTGGGAACATACCCATTTGTTGCCACAGAACCAGGTTGTTATCAACCAAGAATTAAGATGGCTGAAGAAGAGATTGCATGAGGGTCTCTACCATCTCCTGGATTTAGGACAATCTCTGCTTTCAGCTGTTTCTATTATTGTTTAACTCAGCGCAGTGAATGCATGTAGGTATTCCTTGCTCTCGTTTGAAGCAGCTAAGGCTGCAGGACGTCTCGCCTGATGTCAGTCCCAAGCTACATTGCCATGGGCTGCCACTCTACGGGCTCAGTGAACTGTTCTTCCACCTCAGGCTGCAGCAGCACCAAGCCAGAGCAGCTGGAGGAACATTACCTTAATGTACTCAGCTGTACCCCTTCCAGTAGGGGAAGCATCACTGGAGACCCCCTGCGATGGCGATATTGCCTGGTGAGGTGGCAATGCCGCACAAGCAGCAGTCAGACCTCCAGCCTGTACTCTCAGGGAGTGCAATGAACACCCTGATGGCATTTGTCCAGTGTAACATGCTAGACAAAATCATCCAGATGTGTAAATTGACATTTGACAGAGTAAATTAATGTGTCGAGTTGCAAAAGTCCCTTTTGGAGACCTAAGTGCTTGAAAATCCTGATTTCATGTCCACCTTGAAACAGAAACTTGCTGCTGGTCTAAGGCAGGAATCAGGTGTGTTTCCCTTCTTTTTAAGAATCCTCTTTTTCAAAGATTGAGAATTTGAAATAGATGAATGTAGCTAGATGCAGATGAATGGTCTTTTATAAACATCCACTCTTCTTTTTTTCCCCAAGCTACTTTTCACAGAATATTTGAAGCACAACCATAATACTTTGCCTTCATAGTAATCAGGTTTCCATATTTTGTGTGCTTATTTGTTCATTTGTTTTTTAGGGTGGTATTTTCAGTGCAATAATATCCATTGATCATACTGAATTGCAAAAATATGTCTCAGTACTGTTGTTTGATTTCTTGACTTTTGACTGGCTTTTGGTCCTGTTTAGCTGAATTATGGACTGGAGAGGCCTGCAGCCTGACCCTTCTCCAAGGGTATTTGGCTACCTCTTCAACAACCTTTTCTTTTCATGACTTTTCAAATCAAAACAAACGATGAACTCAGCTCAAGTGCTAATCCAGATTTTATTTTATTTTTCCTGAGAAGAGCATAAGCATAAAGAACACTTAATCAGGCATAACAGACAAAAAAGTTATTTATTTTTCTGAATGATTTATAGCCCAGTTTCTTCTTTTGTTGTTGCAGAAGAGAACGAGGAATTAAAGTAGAGGTTCATTACTCAAAATGGCAACAGTCCCATTAGGGAGGGACAGCAGAAGGAAAACATAGCCATAATTTTACTTATTTTACGAGAGATGAGCTCTTCCATACTTCTCTGAGCAGATGATGGTAAGTTCAATACGAAGAAATACGCACCAGTACAATAAATAAGAAAGAGAAGGATTACTGATATTGTCTCAGGAGCATCATATAGAAATAAATTCACTTTCTGTTACATTCTGATGTGCTACTCGCATATGCTGAAGTAGCACACCTGGGAAGGCATAAGGTGAAGAAACTGGAGTTGGAAAGGATGTTTCAGCAGCTTTCACTCTTGTAACAGGATTTTTTGGGGGTCTACCCACACTGCAAGGCAAAGGGCAGGCTCAGGCACATGGAGCCCAAACTTTTCAGCCATGCTGTTGGCTTCAGCCTGATGGTAATTTTCCTGCAATGTATAGTATCCATCCCAGAAGTCGGACAACTATGCTGTCAGTGCAAAGAGTTTCCATTAGCTGCTCTCTGGCTTTCTGTGGTGTTTGCACCCCAGCACAAGCCATATGGGAATGAGTACTCACACACATCTACAATATTTGCAAAATGGCTTTTTTGGCCATGTGGCTCAGAACAGCTCAAGTCACACTGCAACTGCCTAAATGATGAGTTTGATATTCAGAAGAATTTGAAGGGCACCAAGACTTTTTCAAAGTTTGCTCAGGTGGCACATAAACGCACCTATTAAGTACTTACAGATCCTTCCTGCAGATACTGAGTTCTTGCAACATGTACCCCAAGTGCCTTTTGAAAATTGGTCCCAGCACAGAGGTGCCTAATACAGACCTACAGCTTTTCATGGGCTTCCTTTGTTTGTGGCTACTCACCACTCGCAGCATGAGCTACAGTAGCCAGAGACTGCCAGCTCTTTAGCAAATTTCCATAATTTCATTAAGCGCAATGATAATTACGTGAAGTGCTAAAAAATACTTTGTTTAGCTTGTCTGAAAGCTGCTGTAATGGGGGAAAGAAAGGCATAAAGAAGATGCTTTTTTTCCATTTTCAGTCTGTTTGCTAATTGTAAAAAAGCAAAAGGGCCTAAACCCCCCTTATTTTATCCTGTCATTGTCTGACAGCAAGGGAAATGTCCTTGGGAGGAACAAACAGTTAATCTGTGTATAAAGACAAAGCAGAAAAAATTGCAATCCTGATAAATTACTGAAAATAATTATGAAACTTGAAAAATGAAAAAAAACCCCCATGATTATGGTCCAACCAGAGAGCAAATGTTTTCAGGTTTTATCAGCAATATAGGGAATATAGCAGTATGCAGTAGGCTCTTAAACTGACAACTCTGCATGATTCCTTGGTGTAATTTGGATGAAGCTGGATAACCTGTGATTTACTAAACTCTCTCCAGTTAGCAAATCTGTTCAGGGTTTCCCAGCATATCAACATGGTCATACCAGTGTGTGTCAGCTGCAGATTATTCTCTTGCACTGCTCTGAGCGGTGAGGATATGTGTGCACAGCTGTGGATGTAAATCAACCTCTGGCCTGTCAGGTAATGCACACATGAAACCAGCCCAAAACTGCCTGAACTTAGCTTATAACGACTGATGGAAAGAAATGATCATTCTGTTTATTAGTATTTCTTCTTGAGTAGAAACAGGCAGTATTAGCAGTACAGGGAAAGCAAGTTTTAGTGCTGGATGCTGCAATACTAGTAGAGTTGATTAACATAAACTGAGAGCTGTTTTGGTTCTTTTTGACTAGTTCTGTTGGTTTATTAAGGGGCGGGGGAGGTGTTCAGATAAGCTACAAGGTTGGAACCAGGGAGAAAGAGCCAGGAACTGAATCTGTCTCTTATAAGATTTAGGCTAGCCTCTTCAATACCAGGTCATCTTTCCCTGGAAAGAGTGAATTAAGAAATTATAGTGCATGAAAATGAAAAAACTGTTTATTACATTTGTGTGGTTCTTAATCACTGCTCTTGACACAGCTGATACCTCTTTAGGAAAGCTGAGGTTAAGGAAATGTCAGTTGCTTTTCAGCCTGCAATGAAGAATTTGTGAGGTCATATATTCATTTCCATGGTGAAAAATTGTGACGTTGCTACTAAGAATTATAATTTTATTATATGATCAAGCAACTAAGTGGATTCCCAAAGCATAAATGAATGGACTAGATCATCTTTAAAGGTTCCAAACCATTCCATGATTCTATGAAAAGTCTGGAGCTATGTACTTTGCTTTGGTGTCTCTAAAGTCTTTTATCAAAAAATCTGCTTAGGAAGAAATATGTGCCTTTAAATTAACAACGGTCTGGACCCTTTTGATTGATGGATGCCCTGGATATTGTGAAACAGGTAACTGATATCTCGCAAGGATCTATGCATGAATTACTTTGCTAAGCAAATTCATTACAAATCCATCATGTTAGTTGAAGGAGGCTTAATTGTTTGGTTATATGTTATAAGCAATGGTAAACAATCACCCTGCTTTTATAATGCAGTAATAGGATGCTAGGGAGGGAAGGAAATGTTCCCTGGAGTTTGTTCTTAAAAGATAAACTGTCGTGTCTGGCCCAAAGGATAACAAAATATATTTACCCTTCAGGTATCTGTGCCTGTTGTCCCAGACTGATCGTTACAGGATAGTTATGTTAAATGATGGGATCTCTTCTGCTCCTCCATTGCTTTCTCCTATTCATTTATATTAAGAGGTATTAATACTTCCCAGAACTTTTGTCATTCCCTCAGCAAGAAGATGGGGATACTACAGCTAGATAAAGTTTCTTTGGTGCAAACAAACAAAGAGGGGGAAGATGCAGGATATGAAACGGCAAGAGGGGGACGGAGTGAGCCTTTCTTACACTTGCAGCTTCCTCCTGCTTTTGCTTGTGGAGCTTGGCCATTGGCTTCTGGAGAAGCCTGAAGGCCCCATGGGTATACACAAATCTTCACGGCACTCTTCCATGGGCTCCCTGTGAATCCCTGCAAGATAAACTGAGTTTCATTTCGATGGTTTGTTTTCAGCGCGCCCTTAAAAACCTGGCAACCAAGTTTATCTTTAAAAGCAATATCTATGCACATTTCATTTATTTCCCAGTGACTGGTTATTTTCAGTGAAAATGTCATCTTCAATATTTATCTGAGCTTAAAGCTCCTTCCCTGCAAATACTATAAAAATGAGCTTAGACGACACGGTGAATTTGTGATGATTTATCTTCCACAATAGTAGTACTTAATCTGTTCAGACGCTGGCCAAATAGTATCCAATAAAACGCATAGGGGTAGGACTGAGTCATCTTCATTATGGCATGGGAGCACTTTATTACCCAAGTGCCAAGTGGCCTTTTGATTTCAGTGGAACTTCTTGTTGGGTAAAATGCTGTTACTTAATATGAGCAAGTGTAATCAAATCATCCCCATCGTTATTAAACACATTATTATATCCTATAACCACATAGATTCTTATCTTGCCAAGCCAATTTTAATGGGGCGAAAAGTTCAGTTTTAAGGGGGATAAAAGAAAACAAATGCTGAAAGGATCAAATATGCATCTGAACCCAGTCCATGAACACCAGTGGGCCTATAGGGTACTGGAAGACTCTGAGCTTGGACCATTATACCTTTTGACACTTAGATTGGGATGCAAGGTAAATTTTGATACTTATTTGGCATTTATGTTCTGTTGGATCTGCCTTATCAAGTGACTGGCAATGCTAAATATTATTTTTTATTCTTTGGAAAATGCTGGTAAGATTTAAATATTTCACATGAGCACAACAATTTCTCAAAAAGCTTCATGGATATCTTTGCCATATTTTTTTCATTCTGGTTTGGTTTTTGTTTTTTTTTTTCATGTTGATGCTGTTAGATGACATCATATGCAATAGACAAACTGGAAAAATTTTTAAACTTTGACCTCAGTTTGGGATGGTGTTTAATTTCAAAACCTCAGTATATTAGAAATGATGAACACTCTTTTTGGCCACATCTAACACAGAAAATCCATATTTGTATTGAATTAGTTAACTTACTCCTTTAGTCAGTTCTTAACCTGATATTTACTGCGGTATTTCCATAAGGAAGGATTCCAGTTTGGATGGGGCCGTTAGGTCATGCATTAACTGTCTTAAGAAGGAAGCATGGCACAGCAGCAAAAAACTATAAAGCAGTGGGTGATCTCTGTCACCAACCAAAGCATCAAGTCTCCTCAAATATGCAATGCAATTTCCAGTGCTGGGCGACACAAAATTCCAAATGTTCCTGACTAATGACTAATGGCAGTTTATGATACCATTTATGGAACAATTACCGCCATTCAATTTATTCTGAGAGGATTATCAGCTTTCGGATTTAGAATAACAAAAACTAATTTCATGGAAACTGGGGAGGTGTAGAAATGTTATCTCCTCGTCTGTGTTTATTCAGTGATAGTATTGTTTAAAGCCCATGATCCTGTCTGCATCTGCCACTGCAGCTGGCCTAACCAGCTCACCAGTCTTTATTTAGCTGGATATTACAGCAGTAACATTTCATTACAGTTGTGCTTGGAAGAAGTCATAGTCCATTGGTTTTATTGAAGCTCACTTCTAGTTTACTTCCATTTCAGGGAAAAGGACAGCTGTTTTAATATGTACTTGGTGGAACACCTAAAGGGTTTTAGCGTTAATTAAGTGGGGAGGAACTGTTTTTAACAAGCACCTTTTTGTAAATGTCAAGCAGCTCAATCATGTTTCATTGTTATTATTCAAGTCAGAAATTAGCCAGTGCAAGCATCAGCAGGCTCAGAGCACTGTACAGTACTTTGGTGTACGACTTCTTTGGACACCAAAGAGTTGGTTCAAACTGCGGGGCTCTGCGACGGGGAGGGCACACTTGGCTGAGAGCACATTCCCATCTCCCTGCTCTCTGTGGTGTGGGGACTGTCCTTATGAAAAGGGATTTGATGTGAAAAAATTATTATTTTCCATTTCTAACATTAATCTTAATAGAGACAGTCCATTCAGCTTAACCTTTAGCATGAAACAGAATATAACAGGCTAACCCCATCCTCTGTTGTTCATGCACCACCTATAGCAAAGTCAGTGAGCAGGCAGACAACACCACCGAGTATGCGTCCTTGTTTTTTAGCAAGATCATCTAAAGGTTCAAGTTGACCACTTCAGCTCATGCACTGTACAGCTGCACTATGCTGAGCTACTTGCTGTTTTAAGCCACAAATGGGTCAAAAAAGGTAAACAGGCCCAAAACTTCACTGAATGCCTTCAAGCTACAGCGGCGTGGTTTATCACAGCAGAGGTCCTCCTGCAAGACTCCAGCTCATGGGTCAGACTGTCCTAATGCCCTCTAGGCTGCTATGCTGAATCCTCAGGGGTTTGGGGGTGCAAAAAGCAGCAGCTATAGTTTTTAGGCATTCAAATGACTACGTGAATCATTGCCTTTTCTTCTCCCCTGCTTAGCCACCTGATGGTGCTATTTAAGAACATGTGAGAACAGACTAAGTGCATGAAAGAAGGCTCGCTGCCCACATTCAATAAAAACTACAGATGTCAATGGGGAGTTTTGCCAGAGTAGTAACTGCAGTTTTGACCCTAGGATTTGGTGCATGACCATGCGTTTTTATTGCTTCTGCATAAATGCAGAAAAATGGCCGCCTTGTCTGCTTAATCACATGAAGCACTTAAATCTGTCATCTCTTCCTGCATGTTTCAGGGGGAAAAAAAATCACATTCACCCATGACTGCATGAAATTACTCTGCAAAGCAGCTGTATAGACTTGCTTTGGTGCTGCTCACATTGGAATACTTTTATCACTTAAATTCCTCTTTTATGATTGAGACCTTCAAATCTGTTCTCATCTTGCTGGAAGAGATGAAATACAGTATGTTGTGTTGCATCAAATCACCTGAACACAATTTTGTTTGTCTCTAATTGCTGATTCCCACTGTACTTCCACAGCATTAAGTGGTCAAGTTTGCTGTTGCAAAGTGGTGTAGTCACAGAGCTTCACCTTCTCCAGCTGCTTAGATTCTGGCCCTAGTGACAATGGTGAAAAGGACAGTGCATGTCTTGCTCACTGTGCTTGTGATACTGTATCATCTATTTGATAATTTAGTTATTTAGTGGGTGAAATAATGGTTATTTTTAGTATAGTCTCAATTTAGCATTACCAAAATGAGATAACTCAAGACCTTAAAAATTATAAAGAATAGGATGCCTTTTGGCAGAACTGGAGATAATTAATTTCCTACTGCAATTTCATAATTTCATTCTCTATATATCTATAAGTTACATCTCCAAACCCAGCTAGCTACTTTGAGTGAATCACACACATGTGCAAACATCTGTTTATGTTTATGGTCCAGTGGCTTCTACTTACTGGGCCAGGAAACCTCCGTTCAGGTCTCAGCTGTGTAATATTCATTTGCCAGGATTGCAGGGTAGAATTAAGTAGATGGGTGACTACGTGAAAGTGTAAGTGACTCTTTGTGCCTGAGTGCTCCATGGGCAAGCAGGAATAGGGGGACTGTTAAACAAGTCTCTTTCCCTGCCTCAGAGCCACAGTTGGACACACTCCTCCTTCAGCTCATTCCAGACAAGCCTGTATTACAGTCTTTCATGCACCAGTAGATACTAGCTGGAAATATTTTATTTAACACATATTCTCCTGCTCTGAACAAAAATAAATGAGTGATATATTCATTTCCAATACCGAGCAGAACAGTTTCTCAATATGATTACTCTTTCCCATTGGCAGAGGATTTCTGAACATAACAAATCATGCTGTTCTCTTTTGCCTGCAGAATCTACTTTATTTCTGGAGCTTTCAAGGGATTTCAAAGCATTGAGCAAGACAGATAAATAAGAATACAAATGATAATATATACAAGTAACAGCATCATCACATTAGTCAAACGCAGATCTAGGACAGGCCCTGTACTTCTGAAAATCCCAAATTCATGTAGGCATGTAAGACAGGCTTTCACTGGGTTAACTAGAACTAAATGCAACCATCTAGTCTTAAAATATTGTCTATTTTCAGGTAGGTAGCTGAACTGCAGATGTATTAGGAGTGCATATGAAGTAGAGAAAGGTTACAGTCTGAGCTATAAAGCTGAACAAGCATCCTTTGACAGTGCATCATGAGCACACGGTGCTATTGCTCATGTGTTATGATATGACCTTGGTCTTACACCGTAATTTTTTATTATCATACAGAGTGATATAAAGCTTACCCAGCTTTTTGAACACAGTCCATCAAATAACCGCCTCTGTCTTTTCTTCACATTAAAATCTACAGTGATTAATTTCACTTGTAATGAAGTTTTATAAGAAACTTAAAAGCAGAACTGGTTTATCACCTGGGTTATCAAATCTTTGTTAGTGCCACTGGGGGAGTTTCAGAATATAAATCTCTGAGAAACAGATAAAACAACAAATCATAATAATCTAAGATCAAGCAGGGATCTACAGCCTAGGACAAATAAAGTCATCTTGAAGATAAATACAGAAGACTATCATAAATATCACTTAGTTTGTTTTAAAAGCTAATACCAGGCATTGACAATTCCATTTTAGTTTGAAATAAGCAGTGATCTAAAACTTCAAGCAAAGCAATACTAGTCTTCATTGATGGCTTAATGAACAAACCAAAACCAAGTTATCAGGTGTCCTGTCCTGCCAGCTTCTGAGAAAAAGATGCAAGATAAGACTCCAGTGAAAGAATTAACCGCTGAGTGAGGAACTCTCGGGGATCTCAGTGGGAAATAGCTTTTCTCTCCTCTAGAATCCATTAATTTCACTTCTTAATCTAAAAAACCTATCAGAACACTTTATATCTTGATCAACCTGTTGCCTTGAAGCAAAAGGACTTCAGGATTTGGAGAGACCCAGGCCTCAGAATAGCTCAGGGTTAAATCTGAATTATTCACTGTGACTTCTTGCAGAACAATTTTGTGTTGGACTTCATGGAAATACAAGCATCCTTGCACCCTGCTGTTCCCTGTGCTGCATCACATCCTCCCTCCCTCTCTCCTGGGTTGGTGCCATGCAAATCATGTAACCTTCAGACTGATGAGTGAAGGAGAGAAGTCTTATGCCTACTTTCTTATTATCTTTTCCTAAAGCATTGGCATCATCATCCACAGAGACAATAGACTGGGCTGGATGAGCATTTGATATGACCCATCAGTATCTCCTTTGAAATGCTGGCCCACGTTCAGTTTTCTCCTTTTGCACTTAGACAAAAGTCAGCATGTTGACAGTGAAACTGCAAGTTGTCTCCTGCTAGCTCTCTGCCAGCCTTACATCTGGATCTTGCCTCTGGTCCCTAAAACTTGACGGTGTGGAATGAGGTGAAAATTGACAGAATCACAGAATGGTGAGGGTGGAAGGGATCTCTGGATGTCATCTTGTCCAACCACCCTGCTCAAGCAGGGTCACCTAGAGCAGGCTGCCCAGGACTGTGTTCAGATGGCTTTTGAATATCTCCAAGGATGGAGACTCCGTAACTTCCCCAGGCAACCTCTGTCAGTGCTCGGTCACTCTCACAGTAAAAAAATGTTTCCTGATGTTCAGAGGGAACCTCCTGTGTTTCAGATTGTGCTCATTGCCTTTGGTCCTGTCACTGGGCACCACTGAAAAGGTGTTTATACACATTAATAAGATCCCCTCCTCAGCATTCTCTTCTCTAGGCTAAACAGTCCCAGGTCTCTCAGCCTTTAAGGAACTTCTTAAAATTAAGGAACCTTTGCAGTAGGCAAAGGAACCAGGAGGTTTATAAAGCTACCATCAAAGGAGTATATCCTCTGTAATCTAGTAATTGCATTGACTTCTCCGAATCAGGTGAGAGAAAGGGACGTGTTGCTGGAATTTTACAATCTGACTCCCCAGGTTTGGATGCTGAGGCTTTAGGGTAGCATCTACACGTATCCCACACAGCTATGGGGGAATAACCGCATCATGACTGGGGCATGGTAGCATCCAAAAGGACCCTGGAGTGTCCATCCAGAGTCTTCAAGTCCTCTGTTCATCCCCAGTAGAAGTTTATGATGGAGTAGAAGCAGACTGGGAAAAGCTACACTGAAGCAAGTACTTTGCAAAATTTTGGTTCAGTGTTTCTCACTTTGAGATAAATAGGTTCTCTGCGACAAGACTTTAGCAACAGCTTCAGGGCCCAAACTGAATATCGCAAACAGAATTTGTATTCATACCAAGGCTAAAAAGGCATTTAAACTGCAGGTATTTGAGCTTCAACCTTTAAAAAACCTGGTTTTAATAAGCACATATATTTTTCAGCTAGCTGTGCATGAGACATTTGAATAAGAAGAAAACTATCTTGTCTAGGACCATGCAGAATGTGAATATAGACCCAGAAACTAATAAAATGACACCTAAATTTTAAGACTTAATTATGGCTTTGTTACAGACTCCTCTCGCAGATTTATGGCTAGTGATTTATAAGAGCAGCTGTGTACTGAAAAATGAAGAAAAATGGGAAAACTTGCTAATTTATTGCCAGAGACTAGTCAGCAGGAAGTAAATAAACTCTTTTCTTTCCATATTAGCAGTGGATAAGCTCCTTGTATTTGTGCTCATCTTTGACTATACCTTTAGCTGGTACATTTTTCAAAAGGGGAGCTTTTCCCCATCCCCTTGCAGCTCAGCTCCCAGCCTGGCTCATTCTGTGTGCACAGCACAGCAGAGGATGGAGAGCATCTGAATACCTCAGCCACCTCCAGCTGCCAGGGGAATTTGAGGTAAGCTGAATGCAATTTGCACACTGGAAGTTGGCCAGCACATCAGGACTATTATCTCCAGTTTTGCAAAAAGGACTATGGGAATGTTAATTAACACAAGTGCCCAAGACCTTGGTTTTATGTGTCTTCTGGAGGAAGGACATGGGGCTGGAGAGAGGTGCAGAATCTCTAATGAACACAGAGGGTAGTTAAGTTGTCAGCTTTCGGCTGGGGTGGTCATGTTGTGCTCAGAGGCATATGGCACGTTTCAATGATGGGAAGAGAAAGGAGAAATTACTAAGAGTCATGACCGCCTAATTTTATAGCTGATTAGCTAGATGATGACTTACCTGCAAATCTGAAAACAAGTAGCTTGAGTGGGAGTGATTTAGACAAATATCTGAGCATAAGCCACCACTCCAAAATATGGCACCTATATATGTGGTGTATGCAACAGAGAGGCAGTTTTGGCTGTAAATCTGTAAAAGCTTCCCAGCACAAGTGTGGTGCCCCAAACCCTAAAAACCATTTTGTTCTCTGAGCTGTTTCCAGTCTTTTAAAGAAAATGCAAATATACTTTACAAAGCTGTCTGACAGACTTGAATTTTGGCCTCTGCCTCATTGCTTCTGCTAGCTTACCACCAAACTAATTTTAGACTGGAAGTTGACATTTTCCTCCTTCTGTATATCATGATTTTCTGTATGCAAAAGCCAGAGTTTGGTTGTGCTGCAGTAGAGAATTCAGGCAGACTTTAAGCATTGTCAGGATCTAAAGAAATAGAAGATACCTCAAAAGAAAGATATGCCCATAAATGAGCTCTCTTCCATATGAGTGAGCTACGTTCCTGTCCATGACAAGAAAGTAGAGTTAGTACCAATATACAGACTTACGGTTGGAGGATGGACATGTAGATTAAGCCACTAGAGGGAGATGCAATATGCATTTGGCTGCAGTTAGAAGAGAGTGCTTTATACCATCAATTTCCTTACAGCATAGTATCAATGCTCTTTAAGTCAAATGAGCAGGGTTTTTTCAATTTTTTTTTCCTGACATGTAAAATATAAACATATATAACAAATAGAAATGTATAATATATAACATATAGAGGCATAATTGACTTCAACAATGTGTTTGAGTCCGTGTTCATGCCAGAATACATTCACACATACACATGGCAGTTGCTACCTGGTTCTTCTGCTACACATGGTGCATGAGCACAGCTCCCAGCTCCCACCCTGTGTCTTTGTGGGGTGACTAGTAGCATGGCTGTGATGATATGGTGGCTCCTGGGTAACACAAATTCCTTAATTCTGGATGAAATGTTGACAGCCATGGGCTTGGGCCATGCTGCTGCTTCTCTCTATGCCCAAAGCCATCTTGATAATGAGATACCGGGCTTCTTGAGAGCTTGTGTGAGCCATGATTGAAGCTTACCTTCCTCTTAGCTTCCTAGAGCATGTGACAGGTGTCTTATAGCTCTTGGACGTATACTTTGTTAAATAGCTTACGGGTTAGGAAGATTACCCCCTAATTTGAGGCATGGTGGCAGGTCTTCAATAGGTGAATATCAAGCACAGAGGAACCGCAATCATTTTGAGGGACAGGATTAGAATTTAAAATCTGCTTGACAAATGGGTGAAATGAGCTGAGAAAAACTGGATGTAGTTCAATGAAAACAGAGAAAAGTGAACGCTTCTAAGTGGAGATAATGAACTGCACAAACACCGGATGCAAAACGTCTGCTGGGCATCAGCCCTGTGAAACAGGATCTGGAGGTTACCAAGGTTCACAGACTGAACTTGAGTCAACATTGTCACACGACTGCAAAAAAAAAAAAATAAAAATTATAGTGGGCTGTGTAAACAGGAGAGTTGCACATAAAAGTCACATGAAGTAATCCTTCCATGCGGCTACGCCATGCTTCTCATCTTATATCCTTGGAACTGTACTTAAAAAGGACATGGACCAAGGAAAGGGTATCAAATGGAGAGCAACAAAAGTGTTCAACAGTCTAGAAAATGGCTCCCTTTTGGAATAACTGGGTAGCTTCAACTAGAAAAGAGAAGATAACAGATACCAAAGATGTGAAAAGTTGCTGCAAAGAGAGAAGGAATTGTTCTCTTTCTCCTTTATGGCTTGGACAAAGATTAATGAGTTATTGCCTAACTTGCATGAAAGGAGATATAGGGTAAACATCAGGAAAAAGCTGTAGGTGATGAATAGCTGGGCAACAGAAGAGATTTCCATGAAAAGTGGTGAAATTTCCATCATGTGAGATTTTCAAGAACGAGGTAAACAAAATAAGTTTGTTGATCCTGCTTTGGGGATGGAGAAACAGACTAGAGAATCTCAACAGGACCTTCCAGCCCTATTTCTTGACAGTATGACATATCTTCTTGAAAAAAAATGGGCTTCAGCAAATATTTGTTTGAATTAGAGCTACTTATAAAAGCAGTAGCATAAAATTAGAATTATTTTTGCTTTATATAATCAAATCCTCCTGATTATCAGATACTTAAAGCTAAAAAATAACATTCCAGAAAAAAAAATGGTGGAATTGAGAATTATTCAGATTAGTCCAGAGTCCTGAAGGTGTATAAGGATCATCCTTGTTCTGGCAGGCAGATGAACCACACAAATTAATAAATCCTTTCTTATCTAAATT
The DNA here is from genome assembly GCF_964188355.1 of Buteo buteo. Lineage (NCBI taxonomy): Eukaryota > Metazoa > Chordata > Aves > Accipitriformes > Accipitridae > Buteo > Buteo buteo. The sequence continues at coordinate 10,974,513 of NC_134176.1, read as the reverse complement.
CTACAATAAAGTGATCCCAGCACATTTCTTTCTCAAGTAAAAGTAATGGCTTTTTGTTTGTTTTGTGTGTGTCTGATTTGAATTTAAAGCACAAACATCCTGGCACTGCTGCACCCTGGATCTGCCATACATTCTCCAAGAATAAAAGCTCCACATCTCCCTTGTTTACACCCCTTCCTGGCAAACTCCCAAATGCCTTGAGTCCAATCCAAAAGCACTTCAAACAGAAACCATACGGCTATAGGGGGAATATTTTTTCTTTAACCAAACATTTCTACGGTACAATTAAATAAACATTTTTTAAGGTTTGCTATTAAATTTTATTAGCATCCTACTGAGTAATACAGCCAGTTGGACTGCTCTAAGTGGCAAACAAACAAACAATGTATTGAAACAAACAGAAAACCCAACAGGACATATTCCGGGAAAGATTGTTCTGAGTGGGGCAGGCATCATTGGTAGGGCTGCAATGCTCCCAGCTGCTATGTTCCACCATGTAAGCTCCATGTTCTGAGGCCTTTTGTGCTTCCTCTTTTAAAAATAATTATTCATTGTGTTTGTGATTAATGAATCTCTTCATTTGGGGATGTCAGTTTTTGTGGTTCCTTTATATCCTGCACAGAGAGATTTGTTTAATGAATGACAATTACATGTTATTTCATTGTCTCAAGGAATGAAAGGCAGAAAAAACATTGTTTGGATTTTTTTTTTTTCCCCTCTTTAAGATTAGTAATGGAATCCAGAAATGTAGACCCAGACAACTTAACTCTGGTGGAAACCGGTTTAACATTGTTATTAGTTCCATTCAGTCCCCTGGAAGGATTAAAAGGTCGTTTGTTTTATGTTACAAACCTCTCCCCAATTTATGTATGGCTGACACATTGGCTGCCTTGCAAGGAGGCAGCTGGGGGGTGGAGGACAGCTGTGAGCACCATGCGATGGCCCTGGCGGGGCTGCAGAGCTTGGGGACCCCCTGCTCAGCTGGTGCTTGGGTCGACCCTGCCCAAACTCTTTCCCCTGATGGAGCCCAGGGACCAGGTCCTATGGCATGGCTTTGGGTGAGCCTGAACCCCAAACCCCACCACTGCAGGGGATGGAGAAGTGCCCCCACGCTTCAGCTCAGCACCATGGAGGGGATGTTCCCTGGGAGGCTGGGCTGTCCTCACCTGGCAGCCACCGCAGCTGCAAATTTGACTCCAGAAATTGGCTGCTCCTGGATGGGAGCGTGACCTCGTGCAAGCGCTTATGTGGGCACCAGGACGGCCATTGCTTTCACAGTGTTTCTTCTGTTTGGGCACCACTTCAGCAAGACTGGAAGTTTGCCCACGTCTGTGGGGTTTTGGCTGAGTCAGATAGATACCATCCACTCAAAAAGAAAGGACAATTAAAGAAGAAAACAAACACGCTTTTTTCCTAAAATCATCTTCATTTCCTTCAGCGAGAATACAAAACAAGAAAAACCTCCAGAACTCAGATTTTAAGAAAATCATTCTTTTTTTCTAGACAGAGAAGTTTCCTCCCCTGCCCCCCCCCCCCCATTATTTTTTTTTTCAGAAACACTACCAGACAGCTGCCAGCCGTAGAACTACACTAAGACAAGCCAACCGCTTTTCAGATCTTTGGAAATGAATGTTGGAGGTACTTTGTTATGCTTAGCTGATTTATCTGGGCACAAAAGGAGCGCAGGCACTCTGATGTAGATTAAACAGACATTTTGGTGGTTGAGATAATTTCAATAGTGCAGTCATGGGATTCATTACTTAGAGTTATCCATCAATTTGACGAGCCCAGAACTATGAAAAACAAACAATCCACAGTCTGAATGAATTTCTAAAAAGAAATAAAAGAAAATAAAACAAAACCAAGCGAGAAAGAAAAGAAAAGGGAAGGACACAAGCACCTGCATCACATCGTGCTTTAAATTTAGCCTAAGGATTCTACTTAAGGTAATGGTTTGAAGCCCAGCGTTTCACAAAGTAATTTTCTCAGGCACTGTACTGACTGCATCATGGCAGAACAATCTCACTGGGGTATGAGAACAGTGAAAATATTCAGCGCTGGGCTTTCCTGAATTACAATGAGGTGCAGAGCAGGAGCCCTGCTGGAAATCACTCTGCTGTCTCAGAGAAGAGAGCGGGTCACTCTCTGGACCAGGGGAGAACCGCGGTGTCCTATGCAGAACCGAGCTTTTGTATCTCTAACAGTTATCTACTTCCCAGGGGCCGCCTAATTGCCATTGCCATCAATCCCCTTGTCACCTGCAATTTCAATCAGTCCCCTACAGGTTTTCCTACCTGGGTTTTCCCTTTGGTGCTACTTTCCCCTCGCCAAACGAGCCTTGGATATCTGTCATGCCACATGCTTAAGCGATCGTTCCAGGACGGCCGGGGAGCAGCAAACTCTTTGATTATAGATGGCCTGTTGTATGTTAGATTAGGTATCTGCTCCACTGTGAAGCTAAATGATACAATGCAGGGGCTGAATAACTCCTTTCAGTCATGGTCTGGGGTTGCTGTAATCCTTTTTATTTTTCTTAAACCGTGACTAGCCATGTGTTTTCAGTTACAAGTAAATGCAAATCAATCTGTGTGATGTGGACGTTAGGGAATCGTGCAATTTTCTTTAATTCATATTATATTAGCTTTCACCCACAGGATAACATGTGCACATGAAACTTGGGCCGAGGAGAAAGGCGGGGGGAAAGGAAGGCAGCAATTATGCATGCTGTAATTGCTCCCACCCAATATTATGGCATGCAATGCATTCGATATGACTGTAACTCCACAGTAGCATGACATTTCAAGCAACGTCAGCATGTGCTTTGCAACAGCAAGCCCCCACATCCCTCCTCATTCTGCCTTTCCCTGCAAAGCGCTCATTCACTTTACAGATGGTATTGCTTACCAGCGGCTGCAACAGCTACATAACGAACACACCGTCCCAGGGATGGGGTAACAAGTTCTCCATCTAAATTTCGGTGAACAGCCCCAACATGAGGAGATTCAGAATTAGCTGCCAAACCCACATCTGACATGGGCTGCTCTGACTGCAGGAATGCTCCCCAGGAAGCCTATGGGCACGGGAACTGTAGTCCTCAGCAGTGCTGAGAGAGACAGCATTCGAACATGCCCTTCTTAAAGGAATGGATTTTGAATAATTTCAGGGAACAGTTCTTATTTTGACATTTAGACCACCATTTCAATTGTTCTGAATTTTGTAATGGAAGAATAAAAATACAAGCTCGACACTGATGGGGGTAAGGTGCTGTAGCCTCAGAGGTCTGGATGGAGCTGGGCAGATTTGTTCTATCCAAGGACATGGTCTGAGTAATGTTGCATTTTATGCTTCTCTTTGGCAAAACCTGACACCAAGACTAACATGCAATTCAGCATTTTAAGGCAGTAGCAGGTTTATACTGCGCTTTTAATTCCTTTTAGGAAGTGTGGTGTTTATCTGAGAGCTTAAATCAATTAGTTGAAAAAGGTGGGGGAAAGTATTCTGGACTAATAAAAAAATGTGGGGCAACATCTGTGCCTGGGCTCACTTTGCTTTACAAGGGGAAGCACTCACACAAGTTGCTGCAATTAGGTCAGTATCGTGCCGAGGTGTGATAACCTGCAGTCATGTGAATGACACTCAGAGACCCAGGAGGTCTCCTCTCAACCAGTGTTCCTCTGCTTATCCTGTTAACTTCAAAGCAAAGAAGTATTTTGTCCCACTAGTATCCTCTATTAGGTGGATAGTGAATTTTAGGTATTAAATTCTCAACCCACCATCAAAAAGTAGCTCATTTTCTGTTTTAAGATGTCTGTGATTCGGAGGTTCCCTCCCTAATGCTGTCCTGACTTGGTAAGTATCTACACACTGGAATAAGGACGGTTATTGCAACTTACAGAGACTTAGTGGGACTTTTTGTTCAGCTTTCAGTCACTGCTGAATTTGGTCCAAGGATACTGCAGTTTTGCATTGTAAGCAAAAGAAACCACCAAATAAAAATAATCAAAAAATTGAGCTCATATTTATTTAATATAGTGCTAGATCTCAAGATGGGATTTTATTTCCAAGAGCTGAGTTTCAGGAAGATACCAACAGTTTTACTGTAGCAACTGCCTGGATTGGGGGTGTCTTCAGGCTTATAGGGGTATAAAAGGAAAGTTGAGACTTAAAGATTTAAAGATAAAGGGAGAAGAACTAGAGCATAACATGATGGAAAGATGATCTATTAAACAGAGCAGTGGACTTGTATAAAACTGTCACTTCTATAGGAGGATAGTGCACATGGCTGAACAAAACCTGCAACCCTCTGAACAGTGCCTATATCCAATAAGGTCAACATTAATGAAAAAATAGTGTTCCAGTGATGCAGGAAATAAATATCTCATGCTTTCATCCAAGGTGGAAGGCCTCAGCTCCTCACTATTAACCATCTCTGTGGCAGGCTGTGCTCCTTTGTTTACTTAGCTCTCTCCTGTGAATCCCAAGCACCAAGTGATTCAATATTGCCCTATCCAGTGAGTAATCCAGTGTAAAGTACATACAAGCAGGCTGATTTTTCAGATGGAGCCACACAATAGTTTCTTTTTAATTGCATTTGACATTACTGGTAATGTTCTGTGCAGCTCCATGCATAACACACATTTAATTGTACCTGTGTGGTAGTGATAACACTACAGCATGGTAATTTTCTGTATTTGTAGCATGTGGGAGCCAATTCATTCTGGGTATTTCAATGCAGTTTATTAACTGGGAAGATTGGGTAACTGGAACCTCCTTTATTAAAGTTATTGGCTGCCCTGTAGCAACGGAAATAAATTGTGATAATAGCCAGAACAAATTAGCTTGCGTATGAATTAGCCCTTAAATGAAAAGAGGAGGGGGAACTAACCTTCTCTTGGTACATAAAATGCCTTTATTCGGGAAGTACGGATATACTGACAAATAAAAGTAAGCTTCTCTAAGAAAAGAAACTCTCTCTTCCCAGGCACCTGTCCCCCCCCGCATGCAAAAAAATATGGAGAGTCTCCTTAAGCACTCCTTTTGCTGCTAATGTATTTTTTATTGTCTTTTACGGCAGTAACCACATTAAGTTCTAGCTGGGCTTTGGCCCTTCTAATTTTCTCCCTGCATAACCTCATGACACCTTTGTAGTCCTCCTGAGTTGCCTGCCCCTTCTTCCAAAGGTCATAAACTCTCCCTATTTTCCTGACTTCCAGCCAAAGCTCTCTGTTCAGCCAGGCTGGTCTTCCCCGCTGGCTCATCCTTCAGCATGTGGGGATGGCCTGCTCCTGCACCTTTAAGGTTTCCTTCTTGAAGAATGTCCAACCTTCCTGGACCCCTTTGCCCTTCAGGACTGCCTCCCAAGGGACTCTGTCAACCAGTCTCCTAAACAGGCCAAATCTGCCCTTCAGAAGTCCAGAGTAGCAATTCTGCTGACCCCCCTCCTTACTTCTCCAAGAATCAAAACCTCTACCATTTCATGTTGACTATGCCTAAGATGGCCTCCAACCATCACATCACCCACAAGTCCTTCTCTGTCTGCAAAAACAGGTCTAGCAGGGTACCTTCCCTAGTTGGCTCACTCACCGACTGTGTCAGGAAATATCTTCCACACACTCCAGGAACCTCCTCAACTGTTTCCTCTCTGCTGTATTGTATTGTCAGCAGACATCTGGTAAGTTGAAGTCCCCCCCGAGAACAAGGGCTAGCGATTGTGAGACTTTTCCCAGCTGCTTATGGAATATTTTGTCCGCCTCTTCATCCTGGTTGGGCGGTCTATAACAGACTCCCACCATGATATCTGCCTTGTTGGCCTTCCCCCTGATTCTTACCCATAAACACTCAACCCTATCATCACCATCATTAAGCTCTAACAATCAAAACTCTCCCTGACAGACAGGGCTACCCCACCGCCTCTTCTTCCTTGCCTATCCCTTCTGAAAAGCAGCAGGCCTGATGTGTAGACTGACCCACGATCAAAAACCCTCAAATTCTGCTGGTGGCATCAAGCCCGCAGCCAGGTATTGATCTGCTGGCTCTTCCTGTTTCTTCCCTCATCATTCCCTGCAACTGGAAGGACACTACTTGTGCTCCTGATCCTTTAATCAGTCATCCCAAGGCTCTGAAGTCTCTCTTGATTGCCCTTGGACTTCTTGATGCAACTTCAGTACTGCCCACCTGAAAAATCAATAATAAACCGAGGGCTCTACCAGGGTAGGAAGTTTTCTCTTCACATCTTTAACCCAGGCCCCGGGAAGGCAGCAGACTTCCCTAAGAAGTGGATCCGGTCTCCATATCGGGCCTTCTGTTCCCTTCAGAAGGGAGTCTCCTATGACAGCGAACTCTCTTTTTTTATTTATTGAAGCAGCTCTGACGCAAGGTCTAGGCCGACTTAACCTCGGCGACACCTCCAAGCTTGATGAATCATCGTCCTCATTACTGTCCGGTTCCACTTGCAGAGCCTCGTACCTATTACACGAGGGCACCTGGGAAGGTGTGGTAGCCGCAGAGGAGACGCTCCTGCTGTGCCAGACAGGAGCCGGTCGCCATTGCCCCCTACCCCTTAAGTCACTGTGTTCAGCCGGGCGGCGGGAGGACAGGGAGGCCATGGCTTTCTGCCGAGTAGATACCATTGCTCCCTGGTCAAGCTGGGAGAGCTCCAGCCGCACAAAGGGACACGCCGGCTCAGGCGAGTGGTGAGGGAGGACGGTGCTCAGCACGCATCGCACATCTCCTCGCGGTTCTTGGGAGCGCGTGAAAATAAAACAGGAAAGGACTGATAGGGTCCTTGAGGCCAGGTCTCTGCGAGCACAGAGCAGATTGCTCAATTCACTGAAAATGCTGCCTGCACAAACCACAAGACAGTCCCCAGTGCCCTCAGATGAACAGAAGACCCAAACTCGCAGAAACAACAGATAGTAAGAAGAGAGCAGGGTGAGCAGGACTCTCTCTATTGCCTTTGCTCACACCAGCAGAAAATCTATTCAGTGACACATAAGCTTAAAAAATGGACGTACTTGAAGAGAGGGAGAACAGGAGACAATTGAACCTGCCAATCTCACTTGAAGATAGAGTCCTTCTTCACCCTGAATTTTAACCTTGAACACACTGCCACCACACACCTACCAGGCTTTGTGGTGATTTTTTCTGTACCTCCACAGCGGCCCACACACCCTGTGCAGCACTGATTCTCTCTTTGAGGGAAGACAAAACCACCGAGGCATAGATTTACAGGGAACCGGCAGCGACCCTATGCTTAGAGCTGCTTAGATAATTAAGTGGAAGAAACAAGCTCAAAGAAGAAAGTATTTTAAAATGCACAGAGACCAGGAAGAGTGAACGGTGTGAAGAGGTAAAGACCCTCTTGCGGGTCTTTTGCCAGGAAGGGGAAGAACAGGCAATGTTGTGGAGCAGACAAGTACTTGTCGAGAGGGTCAACTGACAGGTACCTTCAGGCTCTGGCAGGACATTAATGACTCTGTCTTATTGGTGCAGTGGAACGTATTCATACTGCCTAATTTTAGGTTATGAACTGAGGTGTCTGAATTAAAAGCTGGTCTCCTTGAACTCCCTGGGTAAGTTGCAGACCCACAGACGACAGAAGAGCTTGGTGCAACTCAGAGGAGGAGGGTTGCCTCCCTCCTGCCACTGTCCCTTCCTTTCCCCTTCTGGAAGCCAAATTAGCCCAGAAAACAGCTCATCCTTCATGTTTGTGGCTTAGTTTTCTCTTAAATGAAGTAGCTCAGAGGTGAGATGCTGAGTGCCGGTGCTGACACGAGGCAGTGCCTGGCTGGAAGTGGGGAGGAAGGGGCACGCGTTGCTGCTGCAGCATCAACATCTGTTAACGTGACCCCATGCAGCTATACCCTGGGGTGCTCTGAACTTGCCTTTGGAGGAGTCTCTCTTTCAACTGACTGTATAAGGGAATTTAGGTTTCAGACCAAAGGTGACAGTGTGAATACCTTCCAGCCCTCTCTCCCAGCATGGTAATTCTTACAATAGCAGACTAAAGAGCAACGCTAAGAAATCGCATGAGTGTTTGTCTGTTCTTGCTTGTTTCAGAGAAATTGGCTGGGATTAATTCCAGCACAGAGTCTACCATCACTGCCACAAATCCTTTTTTTTTTTTTTTTTTTTAATTACATCATGAAACAAATGTCATTGACAGGCCTGAAACTAATTTTCTATGAACAAAGACAATGAAATGCATTTGTATAAAGCAAATGCACAAGGAATGAGATGTCAGATTAAACCTAAACTGGTGTTGCCTGTTTTCTCTTTGGTGATCTGCACGAGTGTTGGTTTTCTTACATCACTTTCTAGCTGTGTTCAACAGGGCTCCCTTTTACCTATAAAGCCCGTCAGCAGTTCTCACATGCCTAAGATTCAATCCTGTAATAAACAACATCATATGGCCTTTGGTTTGGCAATGACTCTTGTTCCATTGCCTCAAGTGGGGCAGACCCTTACCTTCCCCAAAAACGCATTTTAGACCTGCCATGAGGCATTTTGTTTAGCCTGGCTTTTATAGCAAAGACATCTGCATGGTCACTGTATCTTGCCAGTCCTCACCCCAGTAACATTTGGCCACATTCAAGTAAATTTGTCAGATGGACAGAGCATCCTAAAAGGGTTGTGAAAGTTGGCTCTCAGATAGAGATCAGCAGCTCAGATTAGTGCTATATGGAAGGAAAGGCAGTAACCACTCAGCACTTAATTTGTTCATGCCAACAGGTGGCAGCAAATTTGCGAATCAGGGGCGTGTCAGATGGCCCATTAGCAAAAATGCAGTAATTTGCCTGCTCAACAAATAAGTGGAAAGGGGATGGGGATTTGGAGAGAGGGAAGAAAAATTAGTGTCAGTGCTCTGTCCTTGGAGAAAGCAGTGTGAATTGTATGCATCCAACTTAAAATTATTCTTAATAGCAAATAAAAGTACAAAGGATTTATAAGTAAAACATATTTATTCAAGCATCCTAAGCATTCTAACAGGTGTTTCTGTATTGAAAAGTCAATTGCTGTTGTATGCTGGTCTGGAATGCTGAATTTTCATGTTTAAGTGGAATTTGCTAACTTCATATTATTCCTACCGTACTGGCAGAAAAAAAACCCCTATTTATATCAACAGTTTCTTTTCATCCAAAATGTCGGTGATCAAGTGAAAGTGGAAAGTAGCAGAGTGAGGTTGAAGGGCTGTGGATTCTGTCCCTGGCTCTGGCAGTGACCTGCTTTATGGTCTCAGGAAAGTTGCTTCTCCTCCACACTTTACCTGTTTGGTCTGTCTTGCTTTATTAATCTGTAAAATATTCAGCTTAGGGACTGAATCTTACTATGGCTGAAGAGTGCCTAAGCACAAAGGAGTCTTTGATTTCAGTTAGAGCCACTAGCACAGGTAAATAGCAAATTAAAGTAGAGAATTTTCAACATTTTAAGTGTAAATCTTTTCAGAGGAAATTATGAATTTGAAAAAGGAAGGTGTGGAGTGTCAACAACATTGGTTACATATGTGGGGACACAACAGTAGGAGGGACTTCTAGTGTCATTGGTCTCAGCTGATTTCTTCCATTCTTTCTTGTTGAAATAAATTATTTGGGGCCCAAGAGAAAAATCCGTACAGTTCAGAAAGTGCCTAGCAGTTTGTGGGGTTTTTTTTGTCTTCAAGGTAATATGAGACCATATTGAAAGTCCATAGCTGGATTTTGCAGGCAGGCTCCTGCCCAGCCTGTTCAGAGTAACTTTTTCCCTGAGCTTCTGAAAACATCCTTTGCAGGAGATTGCAAGATCTGTGATTTTCCTTGGGCTGTTTTGAGAAAATCTTCCAATGACAACACAAAACGAGCTCCAAACAATGATCCCTACAAGGATTTAGCTGGGTTGGCTAGAGAGGGATCTCCAGAGCAGCCTCTAATTCTGCAGAGCACCATCATTATGTAAAACATGATAGTCCAGCCAGAAGATACTAATATTTAAGGATATAGGTGGATGCTGATGTAAGTATTTTATTGGTATTTTCAACCTTGTAAATGTCAAGAGACGCCCCCATCTGAAATCTGTTCAATACCTCCTAGTGTCAGGCATGGTATCATCACATAGTATGAGATATTCCCTAGGGCAAAGAGCTTCCTCTTAAAACACAAAAGGCTGACATAGCACAAAAGTGACCTGATGAGGTGATAACCAGAACAAGGATTGAACCCCAGGCTCAAGAACCTCTAGTCCGCACAGTCAATCAAACAAGATTTTGCTGCTTACCAGTAACCTAAGGAGGATTGCGAATCCAGTCTCAGCCAGGGAAAGCTCCATGCAGAAAAAGACAATATTGGCAGGGCACCCTTATTAGCAGTCTCAGGAGGCCAAAGGGTCAGTCCTACTGATCTGCTTGCTACTGCCCTCAGAAGACAAAGGAGCACTTCATCTTTACTCATCAACTCATCCAGCAAAGCTAGTTTCAATTTCATGCATCACCCATTTTTCTAAAAGCAAAGATAAAAATCTTTTTTTTTTTTTCTTCTTTTCCCCCTTCTGATTTGGGAATAATGCATAACTGGGGCTTTAATTTCAGAAATTGGTTAGTTGGAGTGAATTTCAGTTTGTTCAGTCTAGGGGAAAGTCCATGAGCAGGAGAAATTAGTTTTCTGAATGGCAAGAACAAAAATGAACTCCTTTATAAAATAATGCAAATGTTCAGATTTTAATCAGAACAAAACAGAGAAGGAAACTGGTATCAGAGTGCCTTTGTGTCACTCAGGTGGGTCAGAGGGACCCTGAGGATGTTCTGAGTCATTGCCTACAATTCCTTTTCAAGGCACAAATTCTCCTCTGGTATAACACAGTACTACTTTATTTCATCTGCCCACTTTTTCTTTCCTTTGCAATGGAGATACTGGGGTATTTTATGGTAGGAGGGGGACTTGTGCCACTTGTCTGATATAGCAGTGGTGGAGGAAAGGCATTTGTTGGGGAGAAATTTATAAACTGGCTTGAATCACAGCTCTGAGATCAAAAAATTTTCTTTGCCTTTGAATTCTTTTTGAGGAAGCTGAGATACTGGGTGTCAGCCTTACCATAAAAATCAACACCTTTTGTGCTTCATTTCAGCAAATAGGCGCAAAAGAAGGTAAAAAGAGGAGAGACCAGAATATCAAATGTAGCTTTCTAAATTGCAGAACAATGAGAAACTAGGAATTGCCAAACTTCCAGTATTCCTATTCAGCAGAAATTATAGTGATTGAAATGTTTAGCTGTAAAAATAAACATGTTCATTACTGAGCAAGGGAGGGGAGGTAAAGGAAGTCACCCCAAAACAAGAGTAAACCCAAGGAAGAGCAAGCAAACAATATTGTTACCATAAGAATATGTAAAACACTCTGGCTTAGACCTAAAATAGGCAGTTATAGCTAACAATGTCTCCATTGTACGTATTTCTGCTATAATTCATTTCAACATCAATACGTGAGAATGCAGCTGACAAAGGAAACATTATTTTTAAAACAGAAATTGCTGCCCAGTAGTATATGCTGGAGAATGTCAGAAAGTTACTTTTTGCATCAGTATACGCTGTACACCTTAATCGGTAATTTTCTTTGCATGAGCAATTGGGAGATTTTATTAAAAATACATTAATTTTTAAAATGGGATATTAAAAAAGTTAATAGCATGGCACAGACAACAGCATTTATTGGTAATGAGAGGAAAGGAAGGGCATACATGCAGAGAAAATGGCTGTGGGAGACACAGAAATTCAGAGGAATGAATATGCTGGTTTAGCTAGCTTTAGCATCATCTCTCATTAGGAGAATTTCTTTCTCATTGCCATCCTAGTTCTCACCCTTTTTTTCTGCCACATCTGCCCCTTCTGCCTGGATTACAATGGAAGCTACAAGGCAGACTTCGAAAAGAAACCTGCAGAATTCAGGAATAGATCCAACCTGAGAGAATGGAGATTGTCTACTTTGTTGGGTTCTGTAGTGCTCTGCTACGCACAGCAGAGCAAACATCCTCTCTTAGGTTTAAAGTTCCCAACAAATTACTAAAACGGCAGCATAAAACAAATTGATTTTGAGAAATCAAAAGGATCTTTTCAGAGTTTTCTCTGTCAGCTGTTAGACTGGAGTCTGTTGGAGGGTAGGAGATCCATTTCAGTTTGTTCCTTTATGAAGTCTCAGTGTTTTCTGAGTATGAGGAACTGGTCTGAAGGAGAAATTACTCTTATTAACTGGAGGAGATTGCTAAGATGTCTTGTGACGCAGAGCCAGCCAGGATGGAGTCGAAGTCCAAACCTGTCTTCACTGGCATTAGCCCTTGGGCTTTCAAGGTCTGAGCCCTTTGCAGTGGCTCTGCTTTCCCTCCCACTGCCGTTTTTCCTCCCTCCCCCCCAGCCTCTCACCTCTCTCTCCGTTCAGCTGGAGCAGCTTCCCCACTCCCTCTCCGCAGGGCCCCCTCCTCTTTATTACCCTCCCCAAACGCCATCTGTTCCGAGATCAACTCCAAAAGCAACAGCGATTGCTTCGGGGAAAGAAGACCTCGTAAAAAGCACCGCTGCCTGGTAAGCGAAACGCCGTGTGTGTGAGGAGGTGCTCTGGGACCCATCCAGCCGCACGTGGCGGACGCATGTTGAACGTCTCACAAGAGCTTTCCCCGGCTCTGACGGCCGCTGCGGCGGTGCTGGGTGCGCGCCTACACTCAGAGCTCTCGTCACCGAGGGACTCGGACTCTGCCCACGCTGGTTTTCGCTGGCTAAACTTGTGCCCGTGCTGCGGTTAGCGCAGGGGGGCCCGGTTCTTTGATTGCTGCTTTTATTTAATGCCATACGAGTCCTGCTCCTACTGGTCTGGCTGTGAGGAACTAGAGAGGATTAGGAGGGGCAGTGGAGGAAGAGTCGCTTCCACGGGATATGGATCTGACATCCCGTTCTCCTCATGGTAGAGCAAAGGGAGGATTAAAAACCAAATCTCCTAGCATCTTTGAAAACAAGGAAGGAATAATCTCAGTGGTGGATGGCATTAACTCCTTCAAAAGTCCCAGGTTTGGTAGGCTGAAGGTGTCAGGGGAGACTGATGAAATCTAGGTCATCTGCCAGAGCCCAGCGGCGGTCAGTAAATCATTATTATCTAACGGCTATCAGGTAGCCTATATGAAGTGAGCCGGTCTCTTTCAGGCTCCCAGTGGGTAAATGTTCACCCTACAAAACTGCCTGTGTAATTGGTGTTAATTGTCAGTGTCAGCAGAGGCTGTGAGGTGCTCGCTGCGTGTCAGGGCTGAAGCACGTGGGCAGAGAATCGTAGCGAATGCTCTGCGCCCTGCAGCAGACACCCTGTGGACAAACCCGAGCTATCAGTCCACAGGCTGTCAATTCTACAATAAATAAGTAAATAAATAAAATAAAAAGTGAAAAGTCCCAAGCTCCATATGAGATGTAGACAGGCCTGTAATTGCTGAAGTGTTTCATCAAAGCCGTTGCCTCGTGAGTGTGCTGGAGATATTGTCGAGTTAAATGGTACCACAGAAAATCCAAGTCTTTCTGACAAAGGTGGAAGCTTCTTCCAGGATTTTGGAAAAGATACATATTTAAAAAACAAGCTCAGAATGGCTTCCTGTGAGCAGAAGTATTTTTTCCCATTACTTCTTCCCATCAGTTTTGAAATACAGGGAAATGCTCTAAGAAGATCTGACCCGCTAAGGCTGGAAGGATGCTTATTATGAGTGACATGAAATAAATGGAAGACAAATAGAAAACTCGCCTGGGGCATAACATTAAGCAAGGACCACCGAACATTGGGTGAGTTAGCCTGCCAGACACAAAACTGCCTCCTTCTCTCCTGCTGAACAGAGGAAGGGGACAGCATCTATGGCAATCCCATATGGTTATGGTGTTGGAGTTCACCTCCCTTTTGCCCCTGATCAAATATCAGCTGCTGTGCCAGTACAGCCCCAAACCCAACATAAGCAGCATCACAGGAAAGTTAGTGATTCGCTTTGCTGACAGAGCCAAGCCTGCCTTGCTGAGGGGATATCAAGTGTGGTTTGCCGGACTCCGGTCCCATTCAATCCCTGCGTGAACACCGTGGTCTGTTGGGGTGTTAGTATGTCAAAAAGGGGTCTCTTTCATAAAGGTGTTAAATTATCATCATTTTAGAAAGATATTAAAGTCATTATCAGATTGCAGATGACTATTATCAGCATTCAATAGAGGTGCATAATGACATCCTAGGGCAAGAACTTAGCTCTCTCCAATAAATAATGCAATTTCATTTTATAGGTTCCCCCCACCTGCCTTTGGCCATGTTTCTTGCTGTCCGGGGCATTTTGGAGATGGCTTATATGACTGTGTGGAAATGGTTCTCAAATGGCAGAGGCAGAAACATGGCTTTTCCACAGTGGGCACTACATGGCCACATTGTACTCCTGGGTTAGGGAAAAAGCATCACAGATTCGCCTGATTGTGCTCTAACCTAGGCTTGGCGTTTGCCACAACATTTCAAATCCATGCGAGTAGTAGGCAAGTTAGTCCTAAAAGGTTATGGGATGCCAGCTGGCATTGTAAAACTGCTCCTTAGCAGCCTGACAGCAAAATCATCTGGCTCTCATTCACATTGATTGGGGCTCTTTTTTGCTAATAAGAACAAGGCTCCGTATCGAGCGTGATCCTAATGGTGCACAAATTCTTTCTGTTTGCCACTTCCACAGCTAATGTGCTCTGTGTTCTGGTCAGAAAGCAAAGCAAGGGCAGACACAGGTTTATCCCTCCTCCCCCTGCTCTCAGCTCCATGCCCTTCACACATAAGGGTTTGTCTTTGTAGACTAAGCCATAAGAAGCAGAACTGATAAAATATTCAGGAGGATTTTCAGTGACCTCTGCTATAAGACTCCCCTCCATCAAGGTACCACAGGCTCAGAAGGGAAGAGTGAAAGAAAAATCAGTCTTAACAATCAGCTTTTCCGATCAGCCAAATAAACAGAATTAGTTAATGCCACTTCATATGCAGAAATGTTCCCATCTGTACACATACAGCCTTTAGCCTTTCCACTCCCAGTCCAGGAGGAATGAGAAAGTGCATAGGGCTTTACCACCCCTTCTTTGCAACTGCTGAGGAGCAATTGGAAATGCAGTTACAGACCCAACCCAGTGCACTGGACTTTAAGAAGAATCAGGACACTGAGGGGAAAAAAAAATGCGGCAAAAACCAGCAGGGCTTCCAGTCTGCTAGAATAAATCATTACAGCAATAGAAAGGGTGCTGATTTTGTTTGCTTGTTTATTTTGGTGGGCTTAAAAACTATTTTCTTCCTCTTCATTCAGAGAGAGAAGCTTTATCTTGTAATGTTCAGCTGGAGAACATGCAAAACTTTAGTTATAGATGGCTACAGTTTGTTACCTTCTGGGAATGCTTTGCTGGGAGAGTAGCTTTTGGGCTTTTTTTCTGCCAATGGCTGCTACAAGACACACAACAGCTTGTACCTGTCAGCAAAACCAGTCCTTTTACTTAACTGCCCTGCTGCTCAACACTCTTATTTCACAGTGTCAGGCACTGTGAGCACTTTAATCTGTTAAAAGGGCTCTTTTTTCCTTTTAACACTGAACCCATGTTTTATTTATCAGTCTTTGATTTAGAAACGCTTAGAAGGCATAACACGTTTTCTAAGATGGATGACTTCTCCACGGCTTTTGTGCGTGCGCGTGTGGGTGCACATAGGTGTTGTCGTCGTTGCTGGAAGTCCAAAGGAAAGCATCTTTATAAAGAAATGCTCTCTGCCATGTGGTCCAGGAGAACTACTACTCTCTAACAACAGCTCTCTGAGCACAGAGACCTATAAAGCTGTTCTGTAAAGGGCCAGATTCAGCTCTCGTTGAAGTCAATGAGAGTCTTTGCCTTGGCTTTAGTAGGCTTTTTTCCAGCTCCTGCTGAAAGAGAGAGAAACAGTGCTGAATAAAGGGAGACCTAAAAACTGCATTTTGTTTCCGGGATGCTTTAAAGTCATATGAAAATAGATTTATCATCTCCAGCTGACAGTATAAAACTCAGCCAGGGGTTACAGAAACTTAATTTCCTAGCTAGGGAAATAAAAGCCCCCTCACCACCCTGCTGTGTTCAGTGTTTCTTTGGGGCAAGTATATTCCAGCCCCACAAGCTTCCTCTGTCCTCCAGCCTACTTGGAAAAGGTGTGAGCTTCCCCCAGCCCTCCCACTGGCCCGTGTGAGTGGTGTGGCCGCGTTGAGAGAAACCTGGAAAACCCCATCTCCCTGTACGCAGACCAGAGAGCTCCACACTGTGCGTCACAGCAAAAGACCTCGCCAGCCACAGGAATTACTGAGTGTACGCGCTGAGGGCAGCCAAAAGCAGCTGTTTTACTCGCCAAGAGACTGAGTGTGCAGTTTGCAACTCAAACAGGTTGCTGTTACAGAGAAAGAGG
Source organism: Buteo buteo (assembly GCF_964188355.1). Classification (NCBI taxonomy): domain Eukaryota; kingdom Metazoa; phylum Chordata; class Aves; order Accipitriformes; family Accipitridae; genus Buteo; species Buteo buteo. The sequence goes on along the minus strand of NC_134176.1, from coordinate 10,958,107 downwards.
GCTTTTAACACCGCTCAGTCATGCACATGTGCCCGGAGCCGATCCAAGCCCTCTCTGTCACCAGCAGCACCTCTGCTCAATGTGCAGACAACATCTGTGCTGCATTTCACAAAGGACATGCATCCAGATGTGCATTCATGCATGTGCTCTCTATACTGCAAGTACCTGTACCCTGCCTTCCCTGACTTTGCAATACCTTGAACATTAATCTAGTGTATAATTAGGTGTGTGTTAAATACGCCCTGGGAAAGGGAAAAATATGTGCTTCTTCAGACAATGGGGGAGAGGACATCTCTCCCACCAGAGACTAGCTTTGCCACAAGGAAATCCAGTGTCGAGGCTGCCCTTGGGGCCACAGAGGACAACAGCTTCTCCGGAGAGCAGCTGGGAGTAGGAGGTGAATTTTGCTGCTGTCTGAGAGCAGCTGAGGAGGTCCCCGGAGTAGTGGCAGTCCAGCGACATGACCACCCTCTAACACTTTCTCCTCTCGGTGTAGCCAGCCAAGGTCCTACATCTGCGGACAGAAGGTCTATTATCGTTTTGCTCTGACCTTTTCCAGGTAAGAGTGAGCTTCTGGCTGACCTGCTCTTAAGCAGGAGGGCTGGGAAGTCTGGCATCACTTTCTGGCCACCTGTTATAGCCTGATTTACACAGTCTGATTTACACAGGACAAAAGTCAGTTCAGGATCAGAGCTCCCTGGAAGGAAAGGGGGTTAGGGAGCATCTCCTGCAGGACAGGAAAGCATCAGGAGCGCTCCAGTCACACTATCTGTGGGCTCAGTCCCTGAAGGAGCTCATTCCCTTTCTTCCAATCTAACAAAACTCCCTCCCTGCGCACTCGAATCCCACCGATGTGTGAGCAAATCCCGGGATTATCTGATCAGGGACAACAACCCCCATGTTCTCAAAAATCAAGGAATATTGTGTAAGCGCTAGGTATGAAACAGCACCGGTAGAAGTGAGATCTTTGTTACCGACATGGCAAATACCCTACGGGGAAATCGGCAAACCACTTAACTTGCCCTCCAGAAGCAATCAAGGCTGGGTCATGCCCACCACTGTGCCCCAGTTAATAAAACCAGACTATTTTAAATACCCAAGAAGAAAATTGCTGTGATATCCACTGATTCTTTGTATTGTATTTTATTATCACTATCCTTATTTACAACTTTTTCTTCTGAGACGGTTCCGAAAGCAATTTTTTTTAGGCCTGCCTTTAAACAGGAGATCCCTGAGGCTGGGGTGCCACCTCGCTAGTTCAATAGACGCTCTGTGCTGCCAGCCTGGCAGCTGCCGCAGGGTCTGTCAGATGGTTGTGAGGGTGATGAGATGTCTAGACACCCTTGAAATCCTGATGGCTATTTGTCTTTCACTCGCATTTCGCTGGGAAAGAGTTGTTAATATTTGGTTGCTTAAACAGAAGATTCTGTTCAAAACCCTCCCTTGATCCGAGCATACTGCGTGTTGGTCCCATCTCCCGTAACAAAGTGATGTTTTCCCCCTGAAAATATGGCTCTTGCTCTACAGAGACAGCTCCATTACGTAATCCTGTCAATCAGCTGCCAATCATTATGGTAAGTGGGTGCCAAGTACAATATTAAGATAAGCATTAAATAGCTGCCAAATGGAGCCCTCTCTGTTCTCACCATCTTAAAATCTTCATCTTTCCTTTATTCTCTCTTCTCGTCTTCTCTGTCTGCTATTGATATGCAGTTTTCGCTTTCCTAACAAGGTCTCTGCAAGGAGTCCCTGCTCAGTGTCCTGCAGCTATTGAGATATCACTGAGGCTGGAAAACAGGGTTGGCTGAAATACATAAGTACTTTTCAAAGAAATATAAAGCAAAGAAATTTGTTTTGTTTTGTTTTGTCTTGTTTCATTTGGAGTCTCTTGTTACATTCTCCATTTACATTAGATGCCATGGTTGCTGTCCTTGTTCTCTGACTAGCCAATGACACAAGGACAAGGTCAGACCAAGGATCCTCTAAGCCATTATCCTTCCTCCAACAGCAGCAGACAATTAAGGAAAAGCTGTAGGAAGCAGAGGAAATATAGGAATTCCTCCAGCAGTCAGTAGCTCAGGGACTTCCTGAGCTGGAGGTAACATCCAGAATATCATAATTGCCCCGATAGACCTCCTACATCAAATTTGTTGATCCCAATTTGAACCCATTTGTACTTTTGGCCTCCACAACAACCTGTGTCAAAAAGTTCCCCAATGTAATTAGTACAGGGTTTGAAAAGTTCTTCTTTGTGTTTGTGCTAGCCCTGCTCTCTGGGCAATTCCACTGACTGGCTCCTTGAGTGTTACATGATAAAAAGTAGTTTAATTCCCCCTTCCCCTTTCGTTATTCATGGGTCTATCACCTGTTGTTTCAGTTATCAAAAACCATGGAAATATTTTGTCTCCCTGTTTGTTTCCACACACTGCAGGTTAAAAACATTGAAATGTTTCCATATTCAAAACGTTATAAATAACCTTCTTGGAAAATTCTCCCTGTGATGTTTTGAACCCAGCCAAAGCAGAAGAGGAATGAGACTTTCCACTTCATGGGAAATTCTGCCATTTTTACTTCTTCTCCAGTCTGAAACAGAACAGGTATAATTTTTGCAAAAATTAAACACAAAGTCGCTTTGGAGAGCTCAGCATATTGCGTTCCAAGTAAGCAAATGTGTCCAATTGCCTAAAAGTTGAAAAACAAAACCTGTCTTTCAAACAGCCGTCTCACAATGAAAAGCAGGAAAAAAAAGCCTTTATGCCAAATACTATACTGTGAAATTTGGTGTTTTGACAACATCAGACACTTTGGGATTTTTGCCTCTGAATGGATATTTCATCCCTTCCAAATAAAAATCAAGCAACTTCCACAAAATATATCTATTTTGAAGGAAACTATGCTGATAAAAGCTTTCTCACAAGGTGCTCCACATTGCATAGGTTGATTTCAGGAAGGAGAAAAGTGACCGGGCTTTTATCTGTGACTCTGCCCTGTTGAAAAGTGTTGGTTTTACAGGCAGGCTCTCAGCTTTGTCACAATCTCCCGCTGCAAAGGAGCCAGCGCTCGCTGCAGCTGGCGTTTGCAACGACCCTGCGGCCAGGGGGGCTGCCATGCCAGGGCATCTCCCTTGCTCAGTGCCAACTCGGATCTGCCATCCTGTCCCCTCAGACACCCCAACCAGCTGTCTGGGGCTGGCGTCATCTGGAAATCAGGTGGCCGGTTGCTCCCCAAAGCCGGGAGCCATGTGCACCACGCGCCTGGGAGAAGAGGGAGGTGTTCTGCGAGGAAATGGCGTTTACAGGGCCACAGGGGCTGGTTTTCTCCGTGCCCTAGCAGTTGGACCACGTTCATGAGCAGGCATGATGCCATCTTGACAGGTGGACTTAAGTGTAGGTAGCCAAAGGTCACATATGTGCGTAAAAGACATTTGTTGAAAGCAGATGCTCTGAGCCAGGAATAAGAAATAGCTTGGAGCGCCCACCCATCATTAATACAGCATCATCCCTGCCACTGGATTAACAACAAAAATAAACATGGGGGCTGCGGTAGGTGAGATGCAACTTTCTTAATTATGGATCAGAGTTTTATTTTTTTATTCCCTTTTGTCTTTCTTCTATGGAATGGGCAAAAAGGGACTTTCCAGATTTGGTAACATATTTTGAGAGTTGTGTATGTCATTAAGGTAGAGGAAAAAAAAAACCCCACATCCCAAATGTGCTTCACAGCTTTGTATGTGGATACGAATACAGATTAATATGATATTAATGTAATGCAATTAAGAAAAAGCTGATGTTATTGTTTGAGACAGACATTATTTCCCCATAGAAGAGTAAATCAATTGCAATTATTGCACTTTCTGTAAGAATTTGCACATTTTACTCTAGGTCAGGTCTATTACTGAAATGAGGTACTACTATATTTTAGCTAGACTGAACAAAGGGCAGAGGCAGTGACAGGTACAACATGTAAGTAATCACACTGCATGCATAACCATTCAAGAGTTAATGAGGGACAAACTAAACCTAAACACTCTCCTGAGTCTTTACATTCTTTAAAAACATAATAAAATAAAAACAAGCCAGAAAAAAAAAAGAAAAGAAAAGAAAAGAAAAAAAAGAAGCCAGTCTCTGTCTGCTTTTCCATCGAAGCAGCAGTAACACAAATCCTCTTCTGGAGCTATTTATTGCCACCAGTCTTTGACACATTCATACTGTGACCCCCGCACCTGTAATGTGATACACAGGCGAAACAAAGGCATGAAGGGAAAGGGCTCAGCTTCCTCTCCTTAATTACTTCATGCAAAACAAAAGCCACCGAAGGGGTTGTTTGGAAAGGAAAACAATACCGAGCAACCCTTGCAGTTGCTGTGGACAAACGGTGTGTAAGTAAAATTCCCCACCTGGAGCAGAGCCAGGGGACACGGGTGTCACCAGCACCCTCCTTCTGTCCCCCATGCAGAAGCAGAAACGCTTTCATCCCATTTGGGCACCAAAAGCCTTCACTTTATGGATAGCTGTTTCAGTGTCAGGGAAGAGCTGGAGGCAGCTTCGGGCAGCCGAGCTCACGGTGGAGACTTGGAGGAGAGGCAGAAAGGATGATGCAAAACGGCTGCAAGCCCCGTGTCTCTGAGCCAGATAGGGCCAAAATGTGCTTGGAGCTGTCTGGAAGCCAGGCTGGCCAAGAGAGCGTATGTCTCAGCTGTGCTTTCTTAACAGCTTTCACAAAAACGGGGTTTAGGGAGTTGCGGCATATTTGCTTCCCTGCAAATTACTTGTAACCAAAACCTGGTTATTACCGATTATTGATTGCGCAGGCCTTGAGTGCCCACAGGTTTATTTCAGGATAAATGTGAAGAACAATATCACTAAGCTGAAAACAGTAGGATTCCCTGGGCTGCGTTCTTGCCGCATGTTCGCAAACCTGAAGCCCGGACGGCAGCCCGGTGCGCCCGTGGCATCCTGCAGGCACTCATCGCGCGTCTCAGCTGGGAGGCAGCAGGTTCCAACCACACGGACACAGCTGCTGCCTCCCAGCTCAGACCAGCGCCAGGATGGTCCTTTTCCGATCCAGTGTGAGCCATGGGAGGATTTAAGCTGGACTTGTTGGCTTGATGCCGGACAAGGATGGAGGAGCGCTGCTTGCAGAGCACCGGTCTCTGCTAAGAAGCGGTTTCGTTGCTGCCTGCCAGCTGTGCGCTGCAGCAGGTCTGCGGCAGCCCGTGAGAAAACCTCCTTTTCCCGCACGGCTGCCAAACACAACCCGGAGGTGACACTGAAAGCTTCATAGCTAGACCTCACACTCTGAACTGAAAGTAGGTCTAATACTGTTTATCTACACTATAAAAAGGATTATGTGCATGTGTGTGGGTAAGCTTAGTGTAAATACCTGATATTAGGAAGTTAATTTCCAAAGAACTGTAAAAGACACTATTTCTTTGTATCTTATGTTTGAAGACCTGCTGGTGTACCACTATACCGTTACAATATCCTCACCACTAGTGTGTGTTTTCTTTTTTTTTAAACAAGCATCAAGCAGTTCAAAGATCATGTTTTAAAGCTCTTTCATTCAGTCAGAGAAAGGAAAGCCCTAAATCATTCCTGTAGTGTTTTTCCACATTAAAGAGCAATAACTAAGAACAACAGGAGCTAATCTATTCCATGTTTTCATGTCCCTCTAGCGACATGTTACAGGAATGGCTTTAATTGACATTTTGTCCTACAGAAATAGCAGGCTTTCAAAAGGCACAAATCCATGCAGACACCTAACTCCACAGAATATTTTCTCCAAGACTTCATTTTTTTGTAAGGAATTCCTAGAAATCACCACAAAGACGTTAGTGTGGCAACAAACCCCTTACTTGGTTGAACAGGGAAAGTCTCCCAAGGTTATGTCCTTTTGGCTCAAATGTCTAAAAACAAGCAGCTAAAGGGAAATCCCTCTAACATCCCTCACCGTTTCCCTTTGCCTTCATAGCACACCTTTAAACTCCATCAGGATTTCAATCCTGCCTCCAGCCAGTGAAATAATACACAGGTACTGTGTTTTCCCCTTTTCTACACAAGGTTAACCTCAGGCAGATGCAGTGAGGCTGACCACTGCCTGGTCCCAGCTCGGCATTTTGGGCAGGGTTCAGTCCCACCACCCCCAGCTCCTGAATGCAGAAAGCACTGCAAGAGACCCACAGCCTGCCCAAATCATTCCCTGCCTCTCAGGGCTACCTGGGAGGATCTGTCTGTGATAGAAACACCCCCAGCAGTACACGGCTAATTCTTTAGGTTGGGTTTTTAAAGGGTATGGGCTAATGGAGGAGCTGGACTCAAGACATCTGTTTTCTGACATTGTGCAAACAAGCTAATTCCCCTGGCCCCTGGCTGGAGAGGGAGATGCCTTTGTCCCAGTGAAGAGCTGAGGTTTATGCTCTGTCTCCCTGAGAGCCTTGGAGGGAGCAAGATGTGCTCTGCAAACTCTCCTGGCCAAAGCAGGATACCCTATGACCCAATCGTCCTGCATCCAAGTCCTTACCCAGCTCTTACTACATATTCAAACCTACCCCCCCCCCCCAAACCCCCCATTAACCTTTTTCTTAAGAGGCTTATTTGTAGCTGTGACATGCCATACACCTCTATCCAGATCCACGATCTCTGCCATATCCATGGTGAGACCAAAATGGCACTACCTCTGAGGGAGTTACAGGCCCCCACAACCCCACAATATGCCCCCCCACAGCCAGCTCCCATTGGAGCAACATGGGGGATAAGCACAGATGTGCATGGATGCATAGAAACAAAAGCTTGCTTTGAATTATGTTGGCCCTATCCATATTTCTTTGTGCACCTCTTCTAAATGGTGTTTTAGCATCCAAAGTCAGTATGCAGGAGCTCCAGAAGGGACTTGCTTCTCCTGACCATTACAGACAAACAATAGATAAAAAGAAAGGGGAGAAATTTTCCCTCCTTCTGCTGGCTCTGCCCCTGTCAGTATAGGGAAAGAGGAAAAGGAAAACATGATCTACCCAGAGCTATTTCAGACTGTCCCAGCTGAGAAACCAGACTTGAATGCCTTGTAAAACAAGCTTTTAGCTTAACAAGCCCTACCTACTGACTGTATCCTATTGGCCTTTATGAATATTTCATGCATTCTCGCTTCTCCCCACTCCTTCCTACATTTATTTGTTAAACAGAACTTATTAAAACTGAAAAAAATGCATTTGAGGAGCATTTATTTTAAAGACTTAAAGGATGTTATAGTCAAAAACATATTTTAAAGATTTAGCAGAATCAAACATCAGAGATCAAAGCAAAGAGAGAGCCAATTAACTGTTACATAGTAACAGGACAGTCAATAAGTCATAAACCCATCAAGTTGTCTTGGTGGTGCAATGCTTTTAATCAGAACTAGATAAAAGGTATTCAGAAGACATGCACTGTGTATTGAAAGTATCCTTAATACATGTTTTTTAACTCTACTCTTTAGGGTACAGAGCTTAAGGTCAGTTTGCAATAGCAGAAAGCCATCTTTTTAAGAAATTCATATATATAAATTTTTCAATTATATCTCAACAGAATGGAGAAAGGGCTCAGCAGTGCAGAAACTGTAAATACAGGACAGACAGAACTCACTATAAACAGTTTTTCTTCTTATTTCAGCTGCACATGCTGATCCTACTCTAAAATGTATATTGTAGGCCTGTTTATTAAATATGTATTTGAACACAGCACTTTCTTTCCTAGGATATGATATTATAGGGACCACAATCTGTATCAATAACAACATTGGCAGTAAGATTAGACTAAAAGTTTTTGCAGTTCTGCATGCCCACAGCTGATGGGTGACAGAACCTCCTAATGATGAGTGTAGTTTTTGCTCTTATAGCAACCTGTGGGTCCCACTGTTCTTTCATTTGCCCCATTTTCATATTCTTCTCTAAGCACTGGTGAAATTAGTCCTGAATGAAACCTCTACGTGGAAGTAGGAAAGAAAGTCTGGATGCAGCACAGCTTATGAAAAGGGCCGCTAACCCAAGTTCTTCTTGCAGAAGACATTACAGTAATGGAGCAGAAGGGAGGTAAAATGATGTATTCCGCTCATCTCATTGCCAGAGGAGCTTTTGAACTTCATTTTTCCTTCCACTGTACTAAAACAAAACCCAGCTTCTCCAAAAAACATCTATGGAATTATACCAACACGACATTGATGGTATGGACTAGACAATTAGATTTGCTGTACTTAAGGGAAAAAAATAGAGGAAGATAACAAAACGAAGGGCAAACTCAAAGTCTTCAGCTATCAGTAAAACTATTCATTTCCTTAGTAAGGCAGAAAATTGGATAGCTCTCCCCCTGTTCATAATTTAATGGCTTGTGTTCAGTCACAGCCCTACCTACCTGCTTAAAAGCAAATCATATGTAGCAGTGATACACATTCATTACCATCCTTTCTCAAGATAATTTGACAGTTCCATGGCATGGTGCCACAGTTGGTCGTTATCTCTATCCCCAAGTATCGCACTCTCCCGCAAGATGTTGCAGTGACAAAGAAATTGCTGGTAGCTCCATTTGGCTTTCTTCATCTGGTCAGCATCCACTCCAAGGGGAAGTGCTCCAGGGATTTTATGGAGGGATGCAGGAATAAAACAGTCTTACTGCTTTTGTGTTGGTTTGTTTGTTTGTTTGTTTGTTTGTGTTTTCTTTAAGATTTAAATATTCACAGAAGGAGCAGTTAACTGGAAATAATGAGGTGGAAAAAAGAACATCTCACCCTTAAATACTGGAAAGTGCCCCCACTCCCTCCCACCAGCTGGCTTCTTCTTATCACTTGTGACTTTCTCAGGGGACTCAGAGAAGTCAGTAAAGAAGATCTAGAGGGAACATTATTCAGTCCTCCCTCTTCGCAATACAAGTTTGCTGTTATCCCAGTATGCTCCACCGCCACGACCTTTTGCGCCCCAAGACGTTAATAGCTTATAAGTCCAACAATAGGTTTATTATAAAATTGATGTTAAAAAAAAAAGAAACAACCTCCAACTCCATCATTTTCTGCCTTATTGTCAAATGTCTCACCATTTAGACTTGATTTGCATGATTTACTGTGCATATGTTTTTTCTCTGTCTCCAAGCCCAGAATTATCTCTTACTGAGGCTGTATCAGCTGCTGGTGCTTGCAGATTGTCTTTGTCCTTTCCAACCTGCAAAATATCATCTGCAGAATCCAAATCACTGTCTGCCTATTCTCTTATCTTCTACTTCTTTTACCCATCAATGGCCAAGCTATGCTGTTCAGTAACTACGACATATTGTAGGAAGGAACTGATAAGTACATCAAACAGCATTCACAGACTACACACAAACATGCACCACTGACATTTTTTATTGCCTGTGACAAGTCACCCATCCCCACTCAGTCTTCGCAGACGCATAATGCAGATTTCAAGTCTGTGTCACTGTAGGTACTCTTTATTGTAAAGAACTTATGCATATATAATCACAGCTAGAATTTGAAAAACATATGCAGACAAAAAGTACATTTCTTTCTCGTATTACCAAAAAAAAAAAGATGACTATGAAACTATAAGAATGGAAGAGCTAAATTAAATATTTAAAGAAGGAGTAGTCAGATAATCTCCTGTGATTTAATAGAAGCAATTTAAGATTTCCCCTTAGCTAAGGTGTGATAACTAGTCTTGTGTAACTTCCATGTCTGTTGCTCTGCAAAGTAATATCCACTTTGTGTAGAATTTACACCACTGATCCAGCTTGTGCTCCAGATGACAAGGATAGTTGGTTACTGAAGATTAGTCGAAGAAGGGCAACTCTTTAAATTACTTGGGGTTTTCTGACCTGCTCATTGTCATCTGAAACAATCGCTGTATTTTCTGAACACCTACAAATTTTCCAGTGACCACAATTCACTTAAATAGAAGTTCACAAAGCTTAAAGCAAACTTTCATCTGTTGGATGAAAGTTACTGCAGAAAAAGTGATCATTGGAACTCTTCTTTAGATTGTGGCTGGCGTTGTAACACAAACCTTAAATGTTATTCACTGCAAGCAAGGAAAAAAATTTTTGGCCTAACCTGGAGGGCTCAGGAGACAAAAAAAAGGTTAGTTTCTTAATTGTCTCATAGGGTCCCCATGATATTTGGGCAGATCACCTAACCTCTGGTTATGAGTTTCCCTCTGTCAAATGACATTGGTCCTTACCCAGGTGCTGTTCTTCAGTTTTTTTGTAAATCGCTAGAGAAATTAAACCAAGACTAAACTAAAGGTTACTACTCTAATGAGTCATGTACCTAAATCTGATCCAGTCAAATTTAGGCTTTACTGCAATATATCACCTAGATTATCAATTCTATAGCAATGTATATTACATGTGTGCATTCAGTATTCCCACAGTGGCAAGATTGGAAAAATGTGATACAGGCTTTAATATTAAGTCAAGATTGTTGCAGATTAGGTTTCACATATGTTTTGACTATGGTTATATTTTTCCCTATTATTTTAGTTTGTCATATTCCACAGATATTTAAAATGCTAACTAATCTCTTGCAACTGTTAATCTGTAATCATTTCCCTACTACTGAACCCTAAAAAAGGGACTCCGCAAAACATGGAAATAATTATGAAAAGAAGGTATAGGCGTCTGGTTTTTAGGTTTGAGCTGTGACTGACAAGCGGTTCTGTTGTTCATAAAGGGAAAACATCTGTAAAGATGTAAGCCATCAGGAATGATAACCTCTGAACTCTCACCCCATGCTGAGCTCCAGTAAATGAGTGCACCTATCTCTCCTGCCAAGTGTAACACGATACAGATGTGAAGTTTGCACCAAAGGCTGTTTGTCTGGCTTTGAATCTTGAAGTTAGATTGGAAGGATTCTTAAAACAGCAAATATGGGATCACAACAAATTAAAATTAATAAAGTGAGAGGAGTAACTATGTATTTTATGTCAGTTTTGAAAGATTAAAGATTTTTAGATAGTGAAACAAAATACACGCCAATTTTTACCAGGGCCTTCAGGAAAGATTCCAGCTGGGTCTTGCAGAATAATATAAAGTCACCAGCTTCTACGTAAGTTTAAAAAATTCAGACAAAAAAAGGATTAACTAGTTTTATCTGGATAGGCAATTAATACCTGCTGTAGCTGAACTGAATGACACGGCAATGCAAGTATTAACAGCGTGCAATATTACAGGGTAATGAAATAAGTCAGCCCTCAGTCTTGCAAGTCACAGAAAGCCCTGTAGTTGTGCCCAGATAGTCACATCACCAAATGACAGCCACAAATCCTCCTCCAGTGCTTTTGCCCCCAGGCTCGAGGTTTAGCAGGAAACACATTCCACACACCTTTTAATTTAGCTTGGCCTTTTTTTAATGAGAAAGGATGTTTTTAAACAGACATGTTCCCTGGTTTTCTTTCCCCTTCTAGCGCATGCATCAGCCAAATAAATATTATTGAAGGATTAAATATCTTGTGCTACTCTAGGATATTTCATCTGAGTATATCCAAAGTGCTTTACAAACTTTAATTAATCCCCCAGTAAGAGCAGCACCGATAGACACGTTTTGCAGCTGAGCAAGTGGGGAGAGGCGGCAGGTACGAGCCGCTTTCATGGTTTGTCTGCTGGGTTTTCTCAGGCGTTTGCAATTTGTGCCAGGCAGCAAAGACAATGATTTCAAGCTTGTGTGGGCAATGGACGCTTCAACTCTCGCTCCGCATTTAGCGAGACCCAGAGCGTCTCTTTGCTACCATGACTAAGGCGAGAGCTGTGAGGTGGTTCAGCTGTGCATGCAAATTCCCGCAGGCTCGAATCTGTGCATCTGCCTTTCCAGGGCTCTGACCTTGGTCCCAGGGAAGACAGAGCTGGGCAGTGGGCTTCAACTTGCGGCAAACCAGCACAGCAAAGCGTGGGGTGTCTGGAGCCTGCCTTCTGATGTCTCATTTAAGGCACTTGAATTACGTTATTTCTCTGGATGTCAAAAATCATCGCCAGAACTCATGTGATCTCTCTGTACCTGAGACTACAAGGGTTTGGGCAGGTTTTTTTCCTTCCTTTCCTTCTTTAGAAAAATGTGTCAAAGACATAATTTATTACAATGAAACCGTGAACATACAAAACAAAACTGACATCTCTTCACTTCAAATGCCTTTGCAACTAGAAGACAAGAGATAAAAAGGCAATTGATATGGGCAAACAAACCCATATTTTATGTCTTTCTCCTGTCTTCCAGACTGTAATGGGCTGCGGTCTGAAGCTCGGAGGACTTCTGCCTGATTTATATGCATTTTTTAAGCAAGTCTCACTGTTTCAGATTTGTAGAAGGACCAGCAACAACGGGACCTGTGTTAGGGGGTCAGGTCATTAAAGCACACAACTGTGTGCCGTTCTTCCCTGGGAGCCGCCGAGCGAACAGCAGCTGAGGTAGGACTTTTGGAACATCTCTGTATGGCACTGCTCACTGGGAGTTTTTTGTGATTCATTGACAAGCTGATCACCATGCAGCTCCCAGCATATTTTTTTAGTTTGATCTATTGTTAGATTTGCCTCATTTTTGTTTCTTTTGTTTTGTTTTGTTTTGTTTCAATGGCTGTAAGTATGTTTCTGCAGAGCCAGCAATGGTGGCCTCTGAAGCAACATATAATACTGTATATATAGCACCAGCCTTCAGGCCCAGGCTCTGCTCCAGCTGGGTTGTGGCCTTCTATATGTCACGAATAAACAGATGCCAGGCAGGAGCATCCAAGCGTCATTTCAGATTTACCAAGGGAGGACTGTGCAATTTATTTCCATGTCTATGCAAGCTCCTGGGGTTTTTGGAGAATCACAGACCACAGACTGGTAGAACAAGGAACCACATGATGACAGAATTACGCACAGCACTGTTTTTCCATCTGAATCCTGAATAACGAAGGCAATGAAAGGGATACGCAGTCATCAGTTTTCAAGAGTCCTGGATAAAGGATTTTAATCCAAAATATGGGCATAAAACTGACTGGAGTTTTTAAAACTGGTAGATTAAGCTGTCAGGATCCTTGGCTTTCCATTCTGAAATGCAGAATGTGACTCCCCAGAGAGACAGCTTGTGCTTGGAAATGGTTGCATAAATACATGTATTTGTGACTGATTTGTCCTGCCAGGCTGGTGGACGATGGCTGTATAAGCCTCAGCATAGGCCTGCTGGCACTCTTCAGGAGTAGGAGGCTCTGTCAAGTGAGGCTATGGCATCATCCTTGACTTGAGCATTTTGATAAACTTGGCATTGAGCCTGAACTGTGAATCATGGCATGGAGGAGGCTGCAGCTGTACCCTGAAAACTGGGTCTGGATGTTGGCAATAAGTAATGTATTAGTGTTACAGTGGCATCGTGGCTCTTAATGTACTTAATGTCCAGTGATGCTGGGGTGGTATCGGGGCTATTAGTCTTGTACCTAGCTCTAGAGAGCCAAGGTCAACCTTGCTGGGATCTGAATCTGTTTCTGTCACTTTGAGTGAGTTTGATGGCAATAGGAGGTCAGAAGGTCTCACGTCCTCTCTCAGTAGTGCATGTACATGGCTGCGCCAAACCTGTGCATCTTTTTTTGGATGTGAACAATAGCATCATAGTACTGAATACTTAGGGCAGGAAGGAAACATTCTGTGATATTTCTATGCTGACAAATAGATGCAAAGAAAAGCAGGCAGCTTTTTTTCTCCTCTGCAATTGCAACAGGTTTGTCCTTGTTGACAAGGTGAGTGACACTTTTGCCTGTGTAATTCTTGGCAAATGTAGCAAGAAGAAGAAAGGGTTGAGCCAGAATCCACACGCAACACTGTTCTACACCTTCTCAAGTTCAGCTGGCCAGCAGCCTTCTCAGGAAATAAAAGCTATAGTCTAGGAAGCAGCAGAATGCACAGTAACAATAACATCACACAGGCAAAGCGAGACATCCAAAGCAGGATATATAAATATATTTATAAAGGACAATTATTAATCTTTTGTGTATGTTTAGCAATTGCTTTGCTGTTTAATGTTACAAGGAATATAAGCATCTGGGGATTCTTTCTTAAAATTCAAAATTTAGGCCAGATTCACTGAGAACTTCTGACTCTATATTCAATTCTCAAAGACCATTTTTGAATCTTAAATGGAAAATTATAAATCCTCCTGTCTGGGCTGGATTCTGAGAACTGCAGAACTTCAGCCAAGACGTGGTTATGGTAATGATCAAGTTTCAATGGATGTTTTCCAGTTCATTGCAATCTGAACAAGTCAAAAATTAAAATAAAACTGACTCTCCATATTGACCGTCGCCTAAAAGTAAGCATGAAGACCATTTACCATTGAAGCTGCAGAATCAGTGTAGTAGTTCTTGCTTGACCCCATTCTCTTGAGCATTACCAAGTCTCGAACCAAAGGATTTTCCTGCAGTCAGGTCTGACAAAGGAATATAGGAGGAGTCACCTAAATAATCTTGGAGTGGAGACGGGGGAATGCAGGACCAGCCCCATGCTGTTGTGCTTCCAGAGCAGCTTCCCTTGGGCCTGTACATAACTGTAGGGAGGTTTGAATCCCTCTGACTACAACTGGGTCAAATAGAAAGGAAACTTTAAACTACATCTGGGCCCCTGGCTTCACGCTGACCTGAATCTGGGAGTTTTGAATATAGACACTGCCTTTCATTTGAGACGGCGCTTCCCGAACTCTCAGGAACTGGACCCGAGGAGGACGGCTGTTGCTGTAGTTGCATGCAGGTATGTGGGCAGGTCCTTTGGTGTCTCACATGAGTGGCATGTGGTTTATTTTCATTAATATCTGCCGCAGGAACATAAACACATTCTGAACAGAAGCATCATAATTCAGCTACATGCCCTCCTTCCTCAGAAGGAAAGAAAAGTATTGTCTACCCTTTCTCAGACTTTTATAATCCAAGGATTACTTAATCTTCTGATACAATCTCTAAACTGTCTTGGTTAATGTTTCCACAATGGATTTCCTTTGTGATTAAACACAAATCAAGCGAAATTTTGGAGATAAGCTTACTAATTCTATTTTCCCTCCCACTTTGCTTTGCTCACTGACAGGTGGAGCTTTTGGTTTTCAGCAACTGTTTTTCTGCTTTCTGATGCCTTATAGTTCGCTAACTATAACAGTTCCCATGCTAAAAAACATGCACCATACCAAGCTGCTGAAGTTCTCGGTGCCCTTATGCTCTAACCAAGGGTGTCAATGGATGCAGATAAGGATGGAGAGGAATAACCAGTTTTTCACACTGAGACCAGAACAGTGATGGGACCTGGCAGAATTGTAGTCTGACCTTTTTTTTTGTCAATAATTGACACTCAGCAGTGGAAAGCTCATACATTCATTGCTATTCTTAGAGAAGTTGCTCCTGGCACAAAACTGAATGTCAGAAAAAAAAGCTACGGTTTTGAATGAAATTTATAAACAAAATAATGGGCAGTAGATGTGTTGCTGTAGCCAGACCAATCATGTAACCATGTAAGTAAAGCAAAAAATATGTAATGAAGTGATATTCTTTTAGCCAATTATGAACAAATAGGCTCCATTTTGGGTTAAGAAAACCTTCTTTGTGTGAAAATGATAACAAAACTGGGAGAATTTAACTTGGATTTTGCTGTGCTTCTCAGCTCAGATAGGGTTGACTTTTAATACTTCATGCATTTCAAAGATAGAATTTGTCAAAAGGTCTTTCCCAAACTGACAGGTGAACCTATTGATTATTTGAGAGTTTTACAGCATTTACAAGTGGTTCTATTTACAATGTTTGTCAGCCATCCTTTAGACCAAAGCATAAAATAATGCTGCTGTTAACTTGTCTATAAAATAAATGAGAGTTGCTTTATCTGGTCTTGCTGTGTAGTATATGCAAAATTCCTGAGCAGGTTCCTAGAGTAGTTTCTTTAACATTCAGTTTTTCTTAGGTCTTTATAGAATGATACACTGAAGAATAACTGGAAAGGAAATAAATGAACACTTCTCCCTAAAGTAAAGTTAGGTGTAAACAGTGCCTAGATCTTACTGAGAAGATCAGTACTTCATTACAGTAAGCATTATAAATGCTTTTCCCTAAAAACCTTGTTTATTAAAATTGCAATAGGTAGATAAAAAAAGATTGAAAGGGAAATGAGGTAAAATGCCCTCTTAACAGAGCGGATAGATTGAGTGCAGAACCCAGAATCCAACCCAAGTGGTTGGATTTTCAGCACCTTACAGCCAGGCTGAGTTGCCTCATGCTTTCGAGTTTCCTGGTCTGTCTCTGTTCAGGATGGCTGCAGTGAAGAGCTGGACTGTAAAAAAGACTTATGGGACTGCAGCAATGAACACAACTGTGCCCATTGTTTAAGCTTATAATGGCTGTGCTAACTCTTGCTAGATATCTAGAGTTTGTTTACTCTTGGATCATTGTCAAAGTGGGATACAGAATTGAGCCATTTCCCTTATTTCATTGTTTCCATAATTTTTTCCCAATATTTAAACAATAGTCATCTTTCTTATTTCCATAGTTCACTTTTGAAGGGAAGACAGATCAGCTGTGAAAATTATTTCTAATTGAGATTCTGATTTTTTTCCCCATTTTTCACTAGGGTTGGTGGAGACGTGAGAAAATCAGATGACTTACTTATACAATGTCATAAAGTAAATTTTTCAGGTAATAGTAGAACAAAGGATTCTCA
Organism: Buteo buteo; assembly: GCF_964188355.1. NCBI lineage: Eukaryota > Metazoa > Chordata > Aves > Accipitriformes > Accipitridae > Buteo > Buteo buteo. The sequence continues at coordinate 10,941,440 of NC_134176.1, read as the reverse complement.
TGACTTAAAAGCAGTCAGTTTAACTACTCGACTCCTGCTAATAGCTTTTTTCTGTCTCTTCAACCAAACAAAATACTCCTCAGAATTTTCTTATAAACCTTTTTTTTTAATTTTAATAAAAAATAATTGCTTTTAAAAAGACATAAAAATGCAAATAGGAAAAATATCTCCATAAATTGCTGCATAGCTTTATTTGTCATTGTTATTTATTACAGTATTTGTGTTAGTTATTTATGGAATTTCTGGATAAGCCTGGAGCCTATTGCTGAATAAGGCATTGAAATTAGCTCTTCTGCCCACCCCTACCCAACCTGAAGCTCCTTTATTAAGTCCCTACATGACATGGGCAAATCACTTATTTTCTCTGTACCTCAGCATTATCCCTGTTTAATGCTTGGGGAGCTATTTCCTCCTCATTTTTTCCATCCAGCCTGATAGACCTTATAACTGCAAGACAACATGTTTCTTCCCTGTTTCTTTTACAGAACCTGGTATCTCAGCAGAGCCTTTACGTGCTGCCACAACAGAGTGATAATGAGATTAAAAAAAACGAAAGCAAATCAAAGGGAAAAGGTGTTACACATCATACACTAGAGTAGAAAGAGGCCTAAAGGACTGCTCATTATCCCATGTACTATTTGTAGTTAATGCTGGGAAAGAGATGATTTTTCTCCATAGTAAGATCACCTATGACAGCATGTTTAATTGCATCAATTCAATCTTCTGCTCTTACCATAATCCTCATTCTTCCAAATAACTCTCAAGCAGAGGCACTATCGGGAAATGCTGGCAGAACACCCCCCTGCTCTCGCAGGGAAACAAAATGCTCTTTCCTCTACCCCAGCGCCTGCCCAGGCTTCTTAGGATGACAAGTACTTTCCGACATGGAAGCCATGCAAGTATCTAGCAGTATGGTCAACTGAAGTCAACTGTCATTCATTCCACTTTTATATTAAAGTGTTTCAAGAGTGGGAGGTTGGGCACAGCACAGAAACAGTGAAGAACAACAGCAAGAAGAGGACGGGCATTAGCTTTATGACTTCTGTAAGGCCCGTTTCTGAATTGGAGGCTGTACTTTGGGAATACTATCCTTCTGCTGTGATGTTCATTCAGTGGCAGGCTTTGCTGGGACTGACCTGAATGTGTAGGTCAGGAAAACTTAAGACATTCCTTGGTTTGAACCCTCTTCACTGCTTCCCCAGCTACTACATTTTCATCTCTCTTTTGATAGCCATTCCTAAGTTTTTTTCATTAGAGGCCCAAGATCACCAGATGCTTTGCTGCTTTCATCCCTGAGCAGCATTTCCTACACCTCCTGCTCAAGCCAAACCCAGACCTGGCTTGCCTCTTCCTTTCTCCCAGTTAATTCATATTCAGTATTGTGGCACTTAACCCTGTAGTCTGCCTTTTGCTGTTCTTCCTACCCTCTGCTCTTGTCTGTGGCGACCTCTCAAATTTCAGTAGCAAAAGGGTTTTGTTATTTCCATTGCCACTTCTTTTTGAATTCTGAATTCTGAGATATAATTCATAAGGACCTGCTGCCTGTCAACTTTTAATACTTCTAATTGCCTATCTGCTCTGGTATAATCATAAAGCCTTTTAACATTTCACTTTCCCCCCAGGAAAATGTATCCTAGTCACAGAAATGTGACCTTCAGCTCCTTTTGTGAATGCTGAAGGAAAGAAATAATTCAGACTGTCAGCAACATTATCAACCCAAGTGTCACTAACTTCCCAGTCTTGCTCTTTAATAGCTAGATAGCCTCATTACCTTGCTGTTTACTTCAGCTTTCCTGGGACTGAGAAATAAGGGTGTTTATCTTTAATTCCCTTGGCATTTTTATTTCAAGTTTTCGTGTCAGCAGTCCTGGTAAAACTTCTCCAGGTCTCCATCTTTTGAGCAGACCTTGGGCCTTAGGGCTGGATTAACCATTTGTGCTTCCCTCGGCTTCTGCCTCTTCTCAAAGCCAAACCGTGTTTAGAGACAAAATTCAGTTTGTAGCTGACTATCACAAACAGCTTGCCTTATTCGCTGGTTAAAAAAAAAAAGAAAGAAACCAAAACAATCTCTGCAGCATGGGTTTCAACCACTATAATAATCCAGAGCCAGATCCATGTTTCACCTCTGCTCTGAACTCAATCTTAAAATTCAGGTACCCCTTGGAAGTTGATCAAGAGCTTCTGAAGAAATAAGTGTGGAACCGAAGATCCCTCTTGACCTCCCCACCAAACAACAAGAGGAGAAGCCAGTCTTTTTCCAGACCAATAACAGCACAAATGTTCAACATGCAGAACATCATATTACATTGTATGGCTGCATGCAGGTAACAGTCACCACCAAGGCAAGGTTCTGCCCAAAGGTGTTCAAAGGAGAGGGAATGGGAGGGAGGTTACTGAGTATGGGAATGGCTCCCCAAGCGTGGGATGGGGAATGGTCATACAGCAGAGCGCAGGGCTGCACCATTGCCAGCGCCTGGCCAGCATCGTTCAGGTAGGTGGTGGTGTCGCTTAGGGTATAAATGTGTGGTCTTATCAGGAAGCTGTTGGGCAGCAGGAGGCTACAGTAATCCCCATGATCTGAGGTTCTTGGTTCCAGCTAACCTTCCTCTTATGAATCCCCCACACGCTTCTTCAACTGGTAGTGAGATTATTCACTGCTAAGCCTACATGTGACTTTGAAGCAGCTGACAACACTGGTAGAAAAAGCAAGTAAATCACAGCTTCAGTGTTATAGCACATCAGGCAGGCACATAAAATAACTTAAATATCAAGAAAATTTGAAATTGGAGGTGGTGATCTTTACAGAACTGCAGTCATATGAAGCATGGCATGAGAACCAGGTCCTTCTCATGAGGCTCATTTTCATGGAATGGGACTTCTTGGGGTCATTTGGGAATATTATCTATTCAGTGACATTCACAACCTCTGAGATCTCTCCCTCCCTATTTCTATGGCACACTTACAGTTTATGTGGCTTTCAGGATCTTTCCATGTATTTTTCCCTTGTCATAGGTTGCTGGAGAGAGCTTAGTGGTTTAGCGAATAGGACAGCATAAGTTACAGATATTCTGTAAAACCTTCCAGTATATAAGCATCTATCACACACTTGCATCCAACTACAGAAGTTTGGACTTGGCATCCTACATGTTCCCTTGCAGGTCTGGATCCTGTATCCACAAATAGTTCATGAGTTTTATGTTGTTACTGCTCTGCAGCACCTGCACTGCTGAAATGTTCAGAGGACACAAACAAGGAAAAAATGAAAAGGGGGCAGGCACAGGAAAATAAATAAATTTGAACAAAGCCCTGAGCACTGAGAGGGAATTTGAAGAGCTCCTCCAAGTATGAGTCTAACTGCAAACACAAAAGGGATGGAGGGATGTCAGTCTTTATGGATTGTCACAAAAATTTGTGGACTTCTCTTCTGCCTTCAGTGATCAGTAGATCTATGAGTTCCAGGCAGCACACAAGAGTTTCATCTTACATTTAAAGAAGGGGTTATTTGCCCAGCCTGACAAATGAGAATACAACCAGGTGTAAGGCAAGCCATTTATCAAGTCTAGATATCACTGAGCATTCAGTGTTCATTTTAGCCCTCTTGGTTTCTCTCGTCTTTCTCTTTAATGCTTTATTTAATTTGTCTTACACGGTATCCCAGTTTGCTATTTCGAAGCTGATTGTTGGGGTCCTCCCTTTTGCTCCTCTCTGTAGCTTTGATTGTCATTTTAATTCCCTCTGTAGTGTATTTGTGACCCCAGCTAATACACCGAAGCCCAAATTGTCCTCTAACATTATTTCATCAACCTCCTCTCCAAGTTACATCCAAACCCAGCCTTGTTTCTTTGCCTGTCAGCTGATGTCCAGATTGAATTAGAAAGCACTCTCATTCCAGATTTAGAAATATATTTCCTCTACTTAATGCAATCTTGTCTGTGTCTGGGTAATTAAAATCATCTATTACTACCACTCAGGTTCATTTACATGTTTTATCTTTTAAAATTTATGCAATAATTACATAAAATACTATGTTCCAATGGGCCAGCTGGATGCAGTACAAATAGTATGGCATATCTTATTATGGAAACATACCTCCAGCTATGAGCACTGACTCTACCATTTCCAGGCTTTGCTATGATCACGACTGAATCATCCTTCACAAATAAATCAACATAGATTTGTTTGTATATCTGCTTCTTTCCTCAAGAACTGACAAAAATTTCTGATGGCACATTCCTGATGATAAGGACCTGAGAAAGTTCAAGAGGTCTGAATGTTTTATCTATCAAGCTGTTGGATTGCACAGTTAAATCAATAACTACACCTATTTCACGATGTAGGAGGGCATTGTAGAGAACACAGAAACCAGACAGCTAGCGCTGAAAACATAGCATAGGCTTTCTCAGTGTGAGGGGAAACCCAGCTATTGCTCCTTCTTACTATATGTCTTTCTTATTTCATAGACAGCAAAGTAATTCTGATACCGTTTTTCACAATTTAAATTTTATTTCACTCTTCAGCAACTACTTTCCTGTTTGCTCTTCCTTTTTCCCTTTCTTATTTCTCACCCTCCTTTACAAAAGCTCACCTCTCCTCTCTTTTCTCTATGTGCTGGTCAGCCCTGCCCACAACCTCTTGAGCAGTTTTCAGAGCCAGCAGGGAGAAGGCAATGCACTCTCTCCTCCCCCGATCCTAAGTGAGATGAAATCTCAAGCATTTAAAAGAAGCCGCCTGAAGCCCCCACATCTGGGAGACATACAAATTTGGTAGCAAAGTACCCAAAGATGGCAAAGGGAACCTCCAGAAAAAATATCATTTCCCCACAAATGTTGTTTGCCTGTGTTCCAAAGGTGATCCTCTTCACAATAGGAATATAGTTTACTCCATTGAAAATAATTAACTGCTATTAACAACTTCAGTGACTGCTTGCTTTTGAGACCTTCCTATTAAAACAAGTTGGGATGAGATTCTTCATACACTGCTAACAGTAATTTAAGGACCAGCTTTCTTCTGTGAGGAGATTTTTGTGAAGCTAGACTATTTCAGCAATCAACATGAAAAGATACTAGAATAATAATTTTCTTAAAGCTTCCCTTTCTTGGGCATTACGGTTTTATTGTGAAATATCATAAATTATTTCCATTTTTAATGACAGTTCCTTGCTTTCCAGCTCTAAAGTTTAAAAAATATTTTTCCATACATGTAGAAAAACTATAAGTAATTTGGTTTGACAAAGCACAAAATGTAGTAAAATCATCTAAGCAACCTTAATTATCAACTTACTTGTGAGACAATACACCACATCTGAAGTGACTGAAAATTTTAGACTTTCCTTGAAAATAAATCAGCTTAGAAGATTGTGACAGGTACACTCAGCCTCCTTTCATAGTCTACCCCACTCCTATTCATTCAGCTTCACACGCTAATGAAAGAACAGGAAAAGATCTCTTGTGTTGAACCATTCAGCTGCTTTGTCAAAATATTAAAGGATCCCAGCGCTCTGCAGCTTTATGAATGACTTTCCAAAGCAGGAGAAATATCTGGCCTGTGTACTTAAACCTCTTCAAGCAGCAAAACAGACTGCCTGGGAAAGGGAACCGGTGAGATGCAGAAAGTTTGTACATTGGAGCTGAGGTCAATTTTGTTTCTGAAGCCTGATTCAAGTCAATGCAGATCCATCTGCTGGGCCCAGCCAGAGGTGGAACATGGCAGCTGGAAAGGCCATATCTGTTCCATTAACGTGTGCTCGTGTTTTACCAAAGGGCTGCTAGTTAAAATATGCATCTTTTTCTTCTTCAACTCCTCTTCTTCAAAGGCACAGCTATTCATCCTCCATTCCTTTTACAAACGTGATGAATTCAGATCCAAATCCGGCTGCTTTTCTCGAGATCTGATATTCCTGACATCAAATCTCAAGGATCAAAGTAAAACATTCATTAAGTCTGTCCAGCATTGCCATAATGATCTCCTTAAATAGAATATGGTACTTTAAACATCAAAAAACACCTTTCTCATAAAGTAAGGGAACATTCACTTCACTTGTTTACCTGATGGTTTGAGATGTTTGTCAGAAGTTTTACCAGACCGGGGAAATGCAAATACTGGTTAGATATCTTAAAATATGAAAGGGCAGCACACTTATTAAGTAGGCAGCCTTTTATTTCCTTACCAAAGTATACCATCATGTTCTGGGTCCTTAGGGAGACATCTCCAGGAACCATAAAAAATGCAATTCCTAGAACTAAGGATTTCAATCTTTCATCTCTCTAGCGTTCAAGAAAACAACCTTTACAAGAAATGTAAGCCTGGGTGTTAAGTAGCAATTGACACTTGAATACAACTGATTTTTTTTATCATTTTGATTAAATCTACCCAGGCCATAAATATACACTTGTATAACATGGTAGTGTGGAGCTGAGGTAAAGTTCAGAAACCTACAATGAATTTTCAAATATATAAATTATTTTATGATACCAGTAAATTTTTTTCATGGCAGAAATGGTGAGAATGGGGAAGAAATGTTGAATACTGTATTTTTCTCTTTCTTCAATAAACATCTACAAAGAGAATGAGGACAAGGCTTTGTATATGCAGTCTGCTAGGTATGTAGATAGAGGTCAGTTATAAATACAAGCAGTGACATCTTACAGCAGGGTGTGGGGGGAACATCCTGGGTAATCAATTTAAGCTGACAGTCAGTATCACGAGACACATGATATTAGCTACAGTGACAGTGTTATCTGGGCGAGAGGAGGGTCAGTTTCCATTAGGAAACCCTATTTTCCAGAGATTTGGAACCTGACACAATAATTGTTAAAACTTGGCATTAAAAAAAGTTTTCCATTCACTAGCATAATTTCCCCTTGAAGAACTGATGACCAAAACTGAGATGGCTATTTTAGGATAGTTGAAGACTGAAAGGAGAGGGGAAAACTCCACCCATTAAAGTAATATCAGGGCTCTGTTTGCTTTCCATTAGCAAAGGGAACTGCGGACTTCTTAAAACAAATGCTTAGAAGCTGCATCAGCCAGAGGCAGCTCATGGTATAGGCAATACGGGTAGCTGGCCAGGGTAAGGGTACTGTGTACTTTATATCTAAAGAGGTAAAAACTAGACCCAAAGAGAAGGGGAAAAGAGGGGCTGCATCTCCCACCCCTACCCACAGTCTCACTTTGCCCCCCTAATTTTTCCTCCCTCCCAGGACCTATTCTGCGGTGGCCACAAAATTGCCGCATTGCCAGCACATCGCTGCATGCCTTGTCCAGATGCACAAGTTTCTGTGGCACAACTTCATCTTCAGTGCTCAGACCCAACAGTCACCTATTTTTTAAAGCAGCCTGGATCAGGGCTTGGAGGGTTGTAAAAGGAGATTATAAAAGGGCACTACCAGAGAGAAAGTTTATCACCCAATGAGTAAAACAAACGTGACGGATGTGATGAGAGAGCAAGAGATAGGAGGACTCCTATCCCCAGTGATGGGCCTATTAATTGTATATGGGGAGATTAAGTGAGCAGCCAAAAGGTCAGGCAGGAAGAACGTGGTCTCGTGACAGCCCATCCAGTACCGTACCCACCAGACCTTCCTTCCTCCTGAGACACAGAGGAATTTTTTTTCTGAGAAAGGACTGCAGAAACCATCCTGGCTTTCCCATGCAGCCCTGCTGCTCATGACGCCTTTCAAGCTGTCACCAAATCAAACGTACATAATGCTATTAGTTTAGTTCCAAGATGCATCTTTTTTCTTTCCTTATGCTTGTAAGGATTTTTAACAAAGAAATGCTCACTTTAAGAAGGAAATAGAATATTTTCTACCACTGAAACCACTAAGCAGTTAAATTTTACTAAGACTGCTATTGAATAGTATCAGTTGAAGGATTTAAGGTGGCTTTGATTAATGGGCAAATCTTAAAAGATAGGGACTTGATTGGGAAAAGCATCTGCAAGTTCAGACAGTGATGCGTATCCAAGGCTCTGAAGCCACTGCAATTGGGCTGTAAAACTGACAAAGGCAGGATCTGTTAATGAGATTTCTGGCAAATCTTCTGCTAATCCCAACCAAAATTTAGAGCAGCTTCTCATCAACACATCAGCATTTCTGGTCCTAGTCCTAAGTAGATCTTGTAAATGTAAAAGGCAGTAAATACAGAAGTAGGTTCTCCAGACTTTCTAACAGCTCCTTAAAGTGCTGAAGTTGCTTTGGCTTCTAAAAATGAACAGAAGGATCCAGGACATCTTGTTCCAAGTGTTTTGTTCAGCCCTGTCCTTACACTGCTGGGCTGCTATCCTCAGCTGCTGAGTTAAATCCTGCTCCAGACTGGTGCAACTACATTCCCATTGGATACTTCAGGTGAAACTCATCCAGCTGGAATTTAGAAATATAATAGGAAAAATGTGGGGTTTTGCTTTCTCTCAAACTTTCGCACAAAATAGAGTTCCTTTGAAGAGATAAAATGGAGGTATAGTCTGACCTTGGAGGGAGTGTGAAAAAAAGCCCCAAATACATTCACATCCTCTGTAATATATAAACAGGGCTGAGTGTAATTAGCTGGCTATTAAAAAAACCAATAAATCATAAAGACACTGACACATGTTGAAAGGTCAATGCTTAGCTTGCCACTTGCCCCCGAAATTCTGTCCAAAGTATTGAAATTCATCACCACCTTGGCAATTAGAGGCTTGTTCCGCCTCTTAAATAGACAGGGGAAGAAGCAGGAAAAAACTGCAGCAAGACCTTACATTTTTGAGATGCCACAGAATTGTTGAGCTGCCTCACCCAAGTTTCCTTAGAATTTGCTAAGAGCAGGAAAGTTCAGCTGACAGACCACTTCTTTTCCCTGTGTTCAGCCTCCAACATGCTCTTCTCTGCCTTGACTCAGGGAAGAGCTGTGCAAGAGCACTGCCGTGGTCTATAATATTCTTTTAATGTCTGAATTTTAAACAGACAGTAGTGAGCAAGATTGTCAGGTAATGTGATGATCTGAAACTAAGCAAACATGGCAACAGGAGAGGAAGGAGCCATCGAAGACAAGAAAGTTTATGAATATGTTCCATGATTTTTCACACTATATATTTAGTACAAAGCTAGGCTTCAGGTGGGAGATGTATATACCGTGGATAACACTGCTTGGGAGTTGTCAGAGAAATTCTATGAGAGGGAAAAAAACCCCAAAAGATTAGGCCACAGAAATTAATTATGCTGTTCAATTAATGGTTCTGGACCAGTTCTTATTTGATTTAAAATCAGCATCACCCCCTAGAATTACATCAGCCACATACCCAGCCCTAAATCCCTTTTCCTTCTCTTTGATGCATCAGGTCTGTTCTTAGTCCTCACAATTACAGCAGTTATTTATTTTGCTAAATCTATTTTAATTTATCCCTAAAATTAGGGGTCTTTCAATCTCGGTTACCATAAAGGTGTCACAGTTTAAAAATGTAGATTGGTTTGTTTTGATTGATTTTGCCTGACCTTTGAAAACGAATAAAAGCATTTAAATGGTTTAATAAACCACGTTCAGGAAGTCTAAACACTCTAAAATACAACAAATGTGCATGGATTAGCTTAGTAGAGTGGAGAGCTTAGAAAGTGGTCCTGCTAGCAGGCCCTCTGTGCTGAAAAACAGAAGCTTTGCAAGCTCTTCGAGTTCAGAAAGCTACAATAACTTCAACAGGGAAAAAACACCTGCAACAACAGCTCAAAGCAGGAAAACGGCAAAAGAAAGAAACATTGATTCTTCACTCCTAGGGCATGTTAGAAAGCCTACTGAAGGGGCAAGCTGTTCCTGAAGCTGAAGTCCTGGGTTTAAAGCCAAAACCTGTTATTTGTCCATGGATATCAGTATTGCCAGAATTTCATTAAAAGGGCTAATGCCCAGCAAAAGTTGCACCAACCCACAGAGTAGCAGACTGATCGGCTTCATGATGAGTTTTTGAATCCCTGTCCCATTAAGAGCTGGGCAGAACTCATTGCTGCACCCACAGCCACAGCCTGCCCTTAGTTTTGCCTTGCAAAGTTCCGTGCAGTTGTTTGGCAGTGTTGTTTAGGGGCAAGGAAGCAGTACCGGCATGTCCACAGAGTGCATGGTGCATGCATAGATAAACAGGTCATTCCCATGCACAGTACATGCTTGTACAAGCAGAGGAAGACTACTATGCTTGGAGTACCTGGACCCTGTTGTACAATTCCTGTCGCCCTTTGTTTCCTCTATAAAGCCAGGGATAGTAAAACCTCACAGAGCAGAAGGGAAATACAGAAGTCATTAAAAATATCAAAATATTTTCCATGGCAGAGAGGAAATACAATAAAGAGCTTTGAACCAAATAAATACTCTGCCTTACCTTTTCAATCGAGTGATAAAATACAAGACAAAGTAGGCAATAAAAAGTGCACTGAGTGCACAAAACAGTAGCAGCCAAGGATGAGTGTGTAAAAAGAAGTGGAGCCAGGGGATTTCATGTTATTAAGGAAGAAAAAACCAGAAATCCTGTGAGGGACTTAGGCCACCTGTCTTCATTTTGATTTCTAGAAAAAATCTGGAACAAACCGTCCCCTGGAAGATAAAAGTGGATAAGCAGCAGATGCTATAGATTTGTCATGAGCAAACTGTGTCAAATCCATCTGACTTTCTTCTTTGACCAGATCAAGGGTTGTGTGAATGAGGGAGAAGCAATAGGCATATTTGACCTTAATAAGGCTTTTGACACTATCTCACATGACATTCTCATTAGCAAGCTAGGCAAATACTGTCTTGATTAAACTGGTATGAGAGGGGTGAAAAAGTGATTGGAAATCTATACTTACCGAGTACTTATCAATGGTTCATTATCCAAATGGAAGGGTGTATTGAGTGACATTCTGCAGGAGTCTGTCCTAAGTCTGCATTTATTCAATATTTTCATTAACAAGGATGATGGAATAGGAAGTATGTTTATTAGATTTGCAGAGGATATGGAACAAGGAGGGACTACAAGTTCATTGAAAATTCAAAATGAGCTTGTCTATTGAAGGAACATTCTGAAAATTAGCAGGAAGATGAATGGAACAAAGTTTGTTAGGGAGAAAAAGCAAAGTAAATATTTCAGCAGGAATAATCAACTGCCCTTATCTGAGCTGGGTGGCAATAGGCTAGGCACCAATTTTACGGACAAAGACCTCAGGGTTATAGCAGATCTAAAGGTGGACATGAGTCAGCAATGTCATTTCTAGTTCAGGCAGCAATGCTGCGAGAAAGCACATCAAGTAATTCATATATTTGACTCAGCACTAAGAAAGATTCTGTGAGATTTTTGCTCAATTGGAGCACAGTGCTCTGAAAAAGATGCTGTCCAAAAGGCAGCAGTAAGAGCGGTCAGAATCTAAACTAATACTACCTGTTGTGTGTGAGCCAAAGAACTGGGACTATTTATGCTACTGAAAAGGTCCCAGGGGGTGAATAGTAGCCCTTAAGCAGACAAAAGAATGTTAGAGATAAGATATGGTCTGCTTTCCATGTCCGTGATGGCTGGAACAGGAACTCACAAGTTCAAATTGTGGATGAGGAAAATTTGTGTTAGACACAAGGGAAACTTTAATGGTAAGGATAGAAAAACTCTGGAATAAATTGCCTAGCAATATTATTGAATCTTCAAAACAATGTTTATAGGGAAGGTTGGACAATTAAGAGTTAAGAATTATGTAGCTAGAGATGATTATGCTAGGGGCATCAGGTGATGAACCTTCCCTTCCAGCTCTATCATTTTATTAAGTGAAGTTATAGACTTTCTAAAGAGACGTGGCTGAGCTAATGGAAACAACAATGTCTGGAGATGTAATTTGGGTGAGCTGAGTGCTCTCCCCTGCTCTAACTCAAAGAACTAGAATATGAAATTGCAAGAACAAATGCCAAAACTTATAATTAAGGTATCTTTATGATTGTGAGTCCCTATATATGAAGAGGGAGAGAGAGAGAGAGAGGAAGGAAAGGGGCAATCTAGCAACTGGAGTCCAAATATTCTGATCAAGTAAGTCCGATGCTTTAGAACAAATTCTGAAGGGAAGGAAAGCAAAAGGAAACACAGAAAAAGTTTTATTGAAGGTGGGTTGTATCAAACTCAGACTTCTCTCTCAGTAAGACAGTTGTTTTTTCTTTAGGAAGAAATGTCCCCTCAAGTTATTACCTGGGAAATTACTAGTTAAACTGAGCAAGCTGGAGATGAAAGCAAAACATTTAATTACTGAGGAACTGACTGAAGGGGATATGGCAATGGATTAGAGGAAGTTATTAGTGAAGCTCCAGAAGGATAGGTCTTGGGACCACTTTTCACTAGGTGGTCTGGCTCTAAAAGTGGGAGTCTGCTGATGACACAGGGTTGAGAAGCATCACTAAGACATTGGAAAACAAAGAAAGAATTGTAGTATGAAAAATGCTGGAAATGGAATGTGGTTTCATAGCCAAAGAGCATGTCATGCATATGGAGACCGATGAGAGAGCTGATTAGAGAGCTCATGATCTGGACACAACAAAGAAGAAAAAGTTCAGGGATTTCAGAACCAAAAATCATTCTTTAATGAGTCATTAATGTGTTGTGGACAGAGGAAGAAAAGCAGCTGAATAATAGACGGTATCTGTTAAGACATTCCCAACATTAAGGAGGAAGCACGAGTGCCATTGTGCAAGGCACCGATGAAAACTCAGTCTGAAGACTGGTTTTAAGGAGTGGATGCACTGAATGGATTGGGTAAAGGAGAACATATTTTATGAGAGCAGATTGAAAGAGGTAGACTTTATTTTGCAATAATAAAACAATTTGCAATAATATAAACCAGAACAGAATAGTAAAGGGGGTGAGTTCACTCTCCCGACACATTTTCAGGGCAGTAGTGTGGTGATGCAAATTCCAGAAAAAAAAAAAGGTTATTTTAGCTAAAGGATGGTGCTAACACAAGAGCCATGAGCAATTTTAGTTTAGCCACTATAAGGAAGCTTTCAACCTCTGGAACAATATGGTGATATTAGCATCTGTGTGGACCTACTGTTGAATTTATTTAGAGTTTGATCTGTTTCTGAACAAGGTTTCTAAATTGTATTATATGATGGGATGGCAAACTGGACTCTCCCTTGGCACTTCCCAGCTGTGTGCTCCCACAAACCTTTCCTTACTTGGCTAGAGTAAGCAAGTGGGATGAACTTTTGGGATCCGCAGCTTTGAAAGAATGGTGAGGTGATACTGTTGTTGAGGGTGACACAATTTGTTTCATTGCTATTTGAATCAGTATGCAATTCCTTCCTGCCCTGACGGTTTCTCAAATCTGAATTCCGTAAGCACTGAAAGGAGAGAGCCTATTCCATATAACAGTGTGCTGTGGACCTGGAGGTCTCAAGGCAGTTGGATTTATCAAGAGAGGAAACACCAAACATCACGTCCTTGCCTCCCTTCCTTTTCCAGTGTAAAAGACAATTGTCATGAGCAGCCTAGTGCAAAAGTAGCTAATCTGAAATTAGGGAGAATGGGATAATGTGTTACTTAAAAGCCAGATGACAGCCAAAATGCCAATCAGCACAAGTCCTGACTTTGGCTAATTTACTGTTCTACATTGCCATATGCACAAGTACCAGTTTATATTTCCTCTACAAACCTATCACAAGCTATTTTCTGTTAATTATTTAGAGTATGTAGCTGATTACCTAAGAACAGCACTCACTGCTGTGCAATTAGACAACTCAGAGTTTTAGATACAAGAAGAGTAAACAATACAAGGTGAGCACCTAACATAATAATCAGCTTATGTTCTATTTCACTTATTAATATGTTTCCACATATGAAGACAAACATTATTATTGCTTAGAGAATAAGTATTCCAGAGCAATAATGCCAAGCAAACAGACTTGTGGCACATGTTCAGCAATAGCAAATAAGAAGGGATTTGATTGTGGTCAAGCTGAGCAGTTGGCCAGAAATGCAGTGGACATTTATTTTGGAAGCTTTCTAACAGCTCTCCCGCTGGGTCCACTTTATGCTAAGTGTCTCTAATATGTGGCAGCACTGGTCAAACACCAGAAATAATCTGTATGCTCTTTCCAAAGATTCCAGCCAGCTGGTCAGAGAATAAAGGAATTTCATAATGAGAGGATTCATACTTTCCCCCTGCCTTCTTTATAGAAATATGTTGGCTAGGTTTAATTCTTTCTTATTTAGTACTATAGCATCAACAGATATTTAGATTTTGAATGTAAATTATGAACTTTTTATGTAACAATTACACAGACAATATTTTGCCTATTGTGCTTAATGTAGAAATGTTAAAGAAAAAGTCTTCAGAGTAACAGAGAGTAAGTTTTCAAAGTGTGTCTGTGGTTAAGAAATATGGGAATCCTCAATGTCTTGTGGGCTTTGGAAACTCCATACTGCATATGCCAACAGTATGACAGCATAGGAACATCCATAACAAGCCAAACTAAAAATCCACCCCGCCCAATAATGTCTTCAGGAATGGCCGGGATTTGATGGTAAGGCAAGAAACAGGACAACTATAAACTGTATTATCTCTCCACATTAACATCAATCAAAATAAACAGACTGGGAACAAAGAATGAAATAAATGGAAAAAGTAGTATGAGAAGATCAAATCTAAAAGAAGTCCAAAAAAAAAAAAAGGCAAAGAAAGCCAAGCTTGGCCTACAGTCCTTAAATTACATCATGGTGAAAAACCCAATAAAATGTATGCTGTGTCCAGGATACTTTTTTTTTTGTAACCCCCCCACCAACTCCTTATGACGTGCTAGCAAGCACCCCAGAGGCCTATTAACAACCTACTCAAATTCACTTCAAGGCAATACTCTTGTAACTGAAATCAGCTGTCTCATTGCTTCTGTGCAAGCCAGCACACTTGGATCCAATCAGAATATTATTTGCTCAGAAAGCTGGGAAAATAGGTTTATTGCTCCTGAACCCTGTAATAAGGCTGTCACACCTCTCAGATTCACAGAGCTTAAAGCCATGAGCACAAAACTGGTCTCACCCCCTATACAGATTCCAGGTACCCCGCACATACCTCTGCCAAATCCTATGCTCAGCGATGGCATCTAGTTTTGTCCTGATGCAGTGAAGACACTGTATTTGCCATAGAAGTGCATCGCTGCTGTGTCCATCCTTAAGTAATTGCCCTGGTTCTACCTGTGCCCTCTCTGATTTTCCAGTGTTATCTTTAAATCATGGATGCCAGAACTTTACCTTGTCTTTCAGTATTAGCCTGACCAGTGCCAGAGGCAGAGGTAAAACCACCTCCTTGCTCCTACCTCTCTCCTCCTCTGCATACAGCCATGGCTCTTGTTAGACCTTTTTGCCACTGCAGCAGAAGCATCCACAGTTTTCCCGTCGAGGGATTTTTAAACCCTGTCGATCATGAGATTTGGATTTATGACACAGTTCAATGCCAGTCGGCTTCAATGGTCATTGGATTGCACTCTGGAGGATTTCAGAGACACAAACAGCAGAATGAATTGGAGTACTGGATCCCTAGAGGCTGACTCTAAAGCAGTCTTATGTCTTCCCTTGGCTGCAAAGCTGCACAGTGGACGACTAATTTGCACTACTGTGGGAGTACTGTAATCAGTTTTTCAGCTTAAAAAGAAAACACCACCTTGGCTTCAGAAAAGAAAAAAAATTAAATGGTGAAATGTTTTCATTCAAATCAACATAACCTAAGTACAACACGCAGAACTCTGATTTACACAAAAGCGCAAATCGTATTTCACTCTCAGGAAAGGGAAAAAAGAGTCTGATCTGGAACCTGCTGAGTTTTCCCAACCAACAGCACAGAAATAGAAGATGTAGGCACAGAGTCTGCAACTCCACAATTGTCTTGTGAGTAGTTATTGAAGGAATGGATTTTGTGAGAAAACTGGAATCTGCTCATTACAGGCTAAGTAAAAGCTTCTTCAGCTGTAGCCAACTGCAGTTTAATTTGAACTGCATTCATGTTGACAAAAAGCATAGTGGCTAAATTGCTTGCACTAATCATACCCTGCCCATGTACTTTGCTTACAGATGGTCATTAATATCATAATGACGACCTGTGACAGACAGGCTGCAGTGTGTGCAACTATCCTATTTAGTTTAGCCAGGATGAATTGTCCAGCTATAATTCAGCACTGAATAAGTGGGGCATTTAAAAAGAACAGTAATGTGAGCTGCATGAATATAAGAAGACAACAGGCAGCTTGAGATGACTGCTAAACACGTTGTTTTCTACATGTATGTCTTCAGTGGGGCATATCTTGCAGGATAGGAACATATATCCAAATGCAAGACAGAGAAAAACTGAAGAAGCACAGCATAACTAGTCCATTTTGTCCTCAAGATTACTTTTTCCCAAGTTTTTTGACACATTGGATTAGCTTTCTGGGACAGCTGTGGTTACAGAATTCGCTGTGCCTGATAGGTGACAAATCCTGTCACATTTTCTTTTAGATGAGAATGAAGAACAGAACCCCTTACAAAACTGGAGTCTTCAGAAGCTTCTCTGCCCCTTTTACAAGGGAGGAGAGATGTTCCCATTCTCCTGCCCTTATCCTTCCCTGGAAAATTGGCTGGTTTGGCTGTAATTGAGATAACAGAGTGTGACCTTGTGGCATAGTTGCCTCATATTGTTGAACATTTGTGGAATTTTACTGGTGGATTGAACCATGCATTCTAAATTCAAAACTTCAAAACAAAATAAACTACTCATAAAGCTAGCATGACTATATTTTTATGAATCCTGTTCCTACATCCTGAATTTTCTGACTTGTGTTATGTGCACAATAGAAACTTGAGTGAACAATTTGGAGTGATGGGATAATGATCCCAAAGCAAGCAGGAACATCTGGTATCTGAATTAAAGAGAGCTCAGAAACGCCGTGGCTCTCTTTAACCTCTTTGTGTGCTCTACATCCCAGAGGACTAGAAAGTTTAAAGTGATTATTAATGTGGCTAATGGGCGCTACATGAGAAATTGAGTAAAAGTGGCTCTTCTATGCCAGATTGAAGGTCCACCAGTCCCAGAAGGCCTATAGAGGTGAACAGAAGAACATAGGAAAACTGGTTAATGTTTCCCCTAGTAGTTCCTCCTAACTTGCAGCCCCTGCAGCTCAGAGTCTTTCCGAGTCAGAGAGAGTTTCTGTGCACCTAGTAACTCTCAAGGGATATGTCTTCCAGGGACTTCTGTCCAGTATCTCTTGAACTTTCAGCATCCATGATGTCCTGTGGCAAGAGCTTCTTCTATTAAACTATATGTTTCATGAACAACTGCCTCCTTTGGTCTGTACTCTGAACTTCCCACCTACTGGCTTTGCATCAGACCTACTGGTTCCCTTATGGGAACTTGTATTGTCCTTGTTTTACAGACCTTGCTTGGCTGTGCAGGTAGGCAGGACACGCAATTTTTTTATTTACATAACATGGAGAGTAATCCATTCTTTATTTTGGATTTGTTGGCATGCAATTGCATTAATGGCATCATACAAAAGTTCACCTTTCAACAGTTATTAACTGTCTTATTTATGATTAACTGTCTTATCATATATATAATCATATATATAACCATAGCAGTACTCTCCCTTTTTGTCCAGTCAGAGAAGCCAGAGGCAGATATATAACTGAATCCTGCCCTCCAAATGGAGAGGAATGCTCTGCTACATTTTTGTGATGGCATTTCAATGACCAGCAAACTTTGTGGCTAAAATTCACACAAACATATTTAATCCAGAAATTTAAAATTTTGCATCCAATTCTTCATTTCTCCTGGTATTTTGCAAAACCAAAAATCCAGAAAATTTCAAAGAACAAAACTCCTTTCTGCCCCTTCTTCTGACCGCAGGATGTTGTGAGGAGGAGCTGTACCTGGCATGCACTCGTGGCATAGGTGTCTGAGGAAAGGAAAATCTGGTGGTTTATCTCATCAGAATATGACAGCCCAGCCACTTTCTCTGTTCTCTCCCTCTAATACTATGTCAGTTCTACTTACGCTTCCCTTATCAGCTGACATCTGCAATGCCCTTTGTATTTTAACACATCATTGAAAAGATGGAAAGTCTTGAGTGGATGTCATTGCCTCTCTCGTTAACCATTACACTCTCATCTGAAGCCGTAAGCAAGTTTTCTGTCTGTTCACAGGTGTTACTACTCCTTTATTTAACAGCAATTCTTGGTGCCTTAAAAGTAATCCCTGTGAAGGATGATAAGGAATCTCGAGTCTCATAACATGTTGCTGCTTACTGCCAGTGAACACGCTGATCTGATCAGCTGGGCTCACTGAAATTTCAAGGCACACACAGACAAATCAACCTGTTAGAGCACTCACGTGCCGTGACAGTGAGCATGGTTTCAAGATGTAGATTAGACATCAATTGCGTCTCTCAAAAAGCTAGCTGAATCCCACGCACAATTCCTAGAGGTGGCGTGTTTCATATATCAAAGTGGGTTGAGTCCCAATCTCAGTTCCCAGCTATCAGCTCACCTGCCTGTTACAGGGACGCGGCAGCAGCAGGGGAGCTGCGGGCCGATGCGGCAAAAGCGCCGCTTTCAGTTTGAAGCTATGGTTCTGAGTAGCTCTGGGCACTGGATAAGGATCACGACTAGTCAAATACTGAAATGCCAGTTTGTGAAAATTTTCCACTGAGTTTGGTTTGCTTTAAACCACTGCTTGCTGGTCATAGTGTTTATACATATTCAGACACCTCTAGGATATCTCTGGAACTATTTGTTAATCCCCAAAGTGTTATGCATTTTATCATGAATCATTGCATATTTGAACACATCTACTGAAGTATGTTATTTGTTATCTACCACAGGAAGCAAAACTGATAACAGACTGCACAGCAGACTCCGAACGTGCAGGGGTGAATAACCAAAGCCTGTCTCCTCTGAAGCAGCGGCACAGGTTCAGAAAATTCTCCACCCTAACTGTGGTGCACCTATTTCCACATAAGGAAGATGCTTCCCGCCAGTCTGGATTATTCTGTGGAACAATTTACTAATCCAAAAGAAAGGGCTGTGTTATTAAAGAAGGTTATTTGTAAACAGTAAAACAATTCATCAGAAATTGAGATACAGTATTTCCACCCTAGTGTTTCAATTCCATTTAACCTGAGCGTGCAGGTGAGACCCTTTCCATGTAACTGAGGTTATTTAATAGTCAAAAGTCAGGTTTAAACTGTTTGCAATGTCAGTGGAGACAGAAAAGCAGAAAAGCTCTTTGAGTTACTTAGTGTCACTGCAAAATGAGACAGTCAAATCTTCTCAGTGTTTTACTAGAAAACTTGCAATTCAGCAAGTCAAGCTGGACCAAAACCCCTGCAGCTACAAGTCACAGGGGCTCTGCTAGAATCCATGCAAATACATCTATTCCAACCCAGATTTGAACTATAAGGCTTCGCATCATGGGATGGTTTTAGGTTTTTAACTCTCTGGTTTCACCCATAGTCTCTTCACTGCCACAGTACTTGTGTCGGTTGTCCATTGCACAGAAAAGGTACTGAAAAAACTGAAAGTAGTTTAATAACTTATTCGGCCCTAGATACAGTAGCTGCAGGGCAATGCACAGAAACTGCTCTTCTGCAACCCACAGTAAAGCTGTTGTCAAGAAAGTGGAAATTCTTCTTGCTACTGCAATCTTAGACATCACTTGTAACAGCGGGAAGAGAACAATTTTCAAAGACAAGCCTGATCTTTGAATTGATAGGATCTTTTTCAGCTTCCTGTTGGAACACAGGGGACATTAGATGCCCAGATAACATAATTTCCACTGGAAGTGTCTGATAAAGATTGGTGTATTTGCAACAGGGCAGAGCATTCTTTTCAGACACGGCTTCTGGTTTCAAGTCGCCCTCCGTGCTGCATTTTCTTTTCTGTGCACTCAGAAATCCGTTTATGGCTCTTATGTGACGTCCAGTGGAAAGTAACAACTCTGGGTCAGTTCCTCAGGTAGCATAAATCAATGTGGCTGTACTGATTTCAGCATTGCCGTCAAACGTAGCTGAAGGTCTGGCTCTGCTGACATTTAATCCCTGTGTTTGAAACACGAATACGTGCACAAACACTGAGAGCCCTTAAATTAAATGTTTTTATTCAGGGGGAAAAGTACTCACTTTAGCAGAAACTAACAGCCCTCCAGCTTTCAGCTCTTTCTAAATAACTCAGACGAGCAAATCAATCAACACTTTTTTTCCAAGCTTACAACAGAGTGCAGTAGATTTACTATAAGTACTAGATTTTTTTCTGCTGGTATATGTGTGTATCTGAGGCAAACCATAAATAACATAAAAGTTCCAGTTAATATAGCTCTGAGCAGGAGTACGTTTTTTCTTTCATGTATGATTTTCATGGCTATATTCAGGCGGTGATGTTATTCATCTCTTTATTCTCAGTTCAGCAGAGCTGTCTGCAGGTGACACACAGAGCAAGTGTATAATCTGGCGTACATGATGGGAAGGCCAGGTGAATAAAACAACATCCATTTGCAAGATAGTAGAAGATTTTAATCCTGAATTTCTCATGTGTTAGTCCTTCAGTTTCCTGTCTGCAGTCCGGTCTGGGAAGTAATCACGCGTTACACTCTGAGCTCGTTCAGTTTTGATAAAGCCAGTGCAAAAGCATGGCGGGGCAAGCGGTTGGGAGGCAAAAGGACAACGATAGCTGGGGCCCTGCCGCTGATCCCAGTAACGGGCACATGAGGGGAAGAGCCAGGGGAGCCATTTGCCGTCTAAAACGAGACAGCCTACAGCAAAAACAGTAACCCAGAGCACCAGCACTGAAGTAGCTGTGCTGTTCCCTGTCACCCAGACCCATTTTGTGCCCGCGCTTTGGAGGAAAACACGATGAGGCACCCGAATCTAAGCTTTCTGCAAAGGAGTCTGGGCTTGGGAAACAAGGCACCTTTTTTGCCCTGATCCCCAGTGCCATCCATCCACGGAAAGGCTGACAGGCACTTTGGCTTGCTATAGCATCAGATCTTCTGGGCTGGGCAGGTTTCCTCTTTTCTCAGCACCGGAGCCCAGGGTTCATTTCTCCTAGCTGAGTGCCATCCTCCCTAGACTGCAGTCCTGACCCAAAATGCTTGCTGGCTTTTTAGCCCTGAGATCTTAGCTCTCCTGGCTACACAAAAGAAGAAAAGGACACCAAGCAACAGGACACTGCTGTGTCTGAAGAGCATGGGTGATGAAGCCTTTACTGCCTGAGAAGCAAATTTATTAGGAAGATAAAGAGGGGCCGTGATAGATTAAATGTTGCTGAGAGATGAAGTAGATATCCTTAAGGGTCTGAGCGATTTCTTCATCCCAGGAAATGGAGGACCTGTAATATCCCAGAGTCCATGTTTTCCTTGAGGGGAATAGAAATGCTAAAGAAAAAAATCTCACTGCAGTAGAGAAGATAATAAGGCAATTAAAGCTCTCAGTACTATTAAAAAGTTGACAAAGCACCAGGATTAGATGAAATACATCACTGAAATCAGCGTGGAAAGAGCAAATAAAATTGAAAAGCCTTTGGAGAAGAATTTTGATTGCTTACTAATGGCAATGTTAGTACCAGAGGATAAGGTAATTTCAGTATGTAAGGAAGGACCGAGGTTAAAAATGGGCACATTTCACCTGAATTTCAGGAAATTAGTCAATAATGTATCTCAAGATGAATTGATTTGAAAGGTCAGGCAGGATGGTGACATTGCTGCAAGTGGGAAAATTAGCGAAACTGGTCAGATATTGCCCTTTGGCTGGCAGCCAAAGGTTCTAATAAGGTGGCGTGAAGCCTTAAGAGAAAGTGATCTATATTATCAAAATTCATAAATAGGCCATTTTCTCTGGCCACGTTCTTTATACTCCAAATACTCCGTTAAACTCAAGAAGGTTATCTACATTCATCAATGTACCCTCACCAAGTTTGCAAATGACATGAAACTGGGAGGAGTAGCTGATACATCCAAGGGCCATGCTGCCATCCAGGGGGACCTTGGAAGGCTGGAGAAATGGGCTGCCTGGAACCTCACGAATTTTAACAAGGAGAAGCGCAAAGTCCTGCTCCTGGGGAGGAACAACCGCACGCACCAATACATGCTGGGGACAATCCAGCTGGAAAACACCTTCACAGAAAGGGTCCTGGGGGTCCTGGTGGACACCAAGTTAACAGGGACCAGCAATGTGCCTCTGCTGTCGGGAAAGCTAATGGTATCCTGGGCTGCATTAGGCAAAGCACTGTCAGCAGGTCAAGGGAGGTGGTCCTTCCCCTTCATTCAGCAGTAGTGAGACCACACTGGGAGTCCTGTGTCCAGTTCTGGGCTCCTCAGTACAAGAGAGATATGGACACGCTGGAGAGAGTCCAAAGAAGTGCCCCAAAGATGGTTAAAGGTCTGGAGCATCTCTGCTATGAAGAAAGGCTGAGAGAGCTGGGACTGTTCACCCCGAATAAGACGAGGTTCAGAGGGATCTTATTAATGTATGTAAATACCTGAAGGGAGGGTGCAAAGAAGATGGAGCCAGGCTCTTGTCAGTGCTGCTCAGTGACAGGACCAGAGGCAAAGGGCATGAGCTGAAACACAAGAGGTGCAGTCTGAGCACAAGGAAACACTTTTTTACTGTGATGGTGAGCAGTGGAACAGGATCCCCAGAGATGTTGTGGAGTCTCCCACCTTAGACTTATTCAGAAGCCAGCTGGACACAGTCCTGGGCAGCCTGCTCTAGATGACCTTGCCTGAGCAGGGTGGTTGGACGTGATGACATCCAGAGATCCCTTCCAACCTCACCATTCTGTGATTGTGATCTGTGTTTTCTGTCGTTGCTGTCCCTCTGGCTGTTTTACGTTATCTGAATATCCGATGATACCAGAAAATAACCTATCTGAGAGCAGATGGAAGGAGATAAAGTTTATCAGGTAAGGCTCTGCCTCCTGTCTCTGTCCTCAGGTGTTCCTCAGTGACAGAAAAACTATGGGATGCTCAGTCCCACCCAGTGATTCAGCATTGTTCCATTTTTGTGTAGTATAATTAAAACATAAATAAATCCTAGAATGTCACCCACCACAACAGACTCTGACAGTAAGTTTCTCTTTGGGCTTTGTACTCACTGGGAGAAGCAAACCCACAAAGGATCTCCCAGATAGACTTCTATCTCTTTGTCCCTCAAAAGCAGCAATATCTAATGGAGTGGTTTCCTCTGCTGAAGTTATTTGATTTTCTGATCTGATGCAAAACCATCAGGTCGGCCATAAGACAGCTAAAAGAATTGATTTGTAATGCTCGAAAGAGTCCAAAACACACACATATTTGGCTAAATAAGTGAAAATTGTTCTTGTTCCAAATGTTAGCTTAAAAAAAAAAAGGGGAAAGATTTTGTAAGAAAACATAGGCTTAGATTTTTTTTATGATAATAACTACTGAACTACTGAAAAGTAATTAAAAATTCCATTAAGTAAAAGTTGATTTCAGAATTAAAAGTGATTAGTTCAGTTTCTGAAATTCTGAAGAAAAAAAAAACACTACCAGAAAACAAAATGGAAGGTATTTGGAGATCTTGGCAAATGGATATTACAGAATTTTTTCCATATTTAGCCCCATCTTTTCATATTTTGAATAGTGCTAGAAAGGTGTATGATTATTACCTGCAAATACTACTTTTCTAGATATAGAAAGAGCAATGTATAGATATAATTAAAAGTTGTGGAATGAAGTTTCAAAAAGCAAATTCAAATTATCATAAAACTCTCTTGTAGCAAGGACTAAATGTGTTCTGTGGAACACCCACTAAAAAGAAACATTTGAGGCTGAACATAGGTTATGTTAAAAATTAAATTCTATTCTACATGGGAACCTTTTTGCACTGACAAAGGAATGAATTTGATGACTTAATGAGATTTTTCCATCTCCAATGTTTATGATTCAGTATATTAAATATGACCTAATTTCTATGATATATGATACATACAGGAGGCATATGAGATCCTGGAAGAAAAAAAAAAATCAATTGATTGGTGGCAATATACTACTTAGGGGACAGTGAAATTTAATCTGATGATCATCAAGGTGTCATAGAAAGAAATGTGACTTCCTGAATTTTGACAGCCACCTTTGCCGTATTACAACACATGGTCTTTTCCTGTTCATCAGTGCAATGATGATTAAGTTCTCTGTGTGCATTACCAAACTGAAGTCTTCTACTTTCAGAAAGTCTCGCTAAATTATGTGCACAGCCACATAGGTGCAGACAGGTCCATAGACCAGAGAGCAGGTACCCATGGCCCTCCTTTTCTCATTTATTCCTCTAGTCAGATGGTACTTCTGAACTTTTTTCTGAAAAGCACTGAAGGCAGCAACCAGAGACACCTGGGAAAGGTGCTCACTCCAAAATGGTCCATCACAGGAACCATGAAGAGAGGGAGCGCAGGAGCAAGAAGAAAACTGGACAGAAGAGGTATCCCGTGCCCTCACTTTCGCAAATGAACGAGACTTGATGTTCAGTTCTGGAGCAGGGGGTGGTCTGAGGGGATGTGTGATACTGAAGACCTTGTAAGATAATTACTTTTCCCCACAGCCTCCTCCGTCCTCCTGTTAACGCACCTGTGGAGTGCACAGGAATGGATCGGAGGAGATGCCGTCCCATTGCTGAAGGCTACTTCGGATAATTGCGCTCTCACTGTCTGGCTGATGAAGCTTGCACAGGATGGTGAGAGAACAGTGAACTGGCCCCCTTGCTCTAGGACACAATCAATACTAAATTAGCCTTTAATTACAAGTCTTTTAATTATTCAGTGTTGACTTATGGTATGAAGCAGCAGCTGTAAATCTTTTTAAAGCAAAAGCTTTGATTCTTGGTATTCTCTCATTATCTCCCATAGTATCCTTGTGCAGGAAAATATAAGACCTTTATTGACATCATTTCATAATTTTTACAAGACTAATCTAGGAGCCATGCTGCTGCTCAGCAAGGGTAATAATAAATTTTAAAGCCTCTGGCTGTTCTTAGGTGGCGTTACCAAGCAGAAAGTGATTTGCCTGAAGTTTGATAGATCTTAATCGATTTCAGTGTAGCAGGGAATAATTTTTATCTCCAGTTCATGAAAAATTCTGCACTGAATTGCTCTGAAAGTGGGTACGAGAACTACAGCATCAGTTCCAACATAATTCAGTCCAAAATCTAAACCTATCTCTACATAGACTGGATCTGAAAATCCTTGCTCTCCAAAAAACCCCAAGTGATTTGGCTTTCATTGATAATGTATTCAGAGAGGTATGTTTACATGATAGAAGTATCTATAATATATCTAATATCTATGTCTACTTATATTTCTATATAGAGAGAGATGTCTGTTTTACCCTGGCTGTTTAGTCTTTATAAAAGTAGTAGAGGCTTTCCCCCTTATTTCATGCATTACAATAAAAGGTAAAACAACTGAAAAAGTGAACCCTGTGGACTTGTGACAAAATTTTAAAATTAAATTTCAAAGAGTTTTCTGCAAGTCATAAATGACATGAAATTCCAAAAGCAGTGATCTTCTGTGTGCAAATAAATTCTTGAATCGATATTTCTGCATTGAAACTGCTACAGCTGATTTAGGATGCTGGCTTCCACCCCACAGACAGGGAAGGGGATGCATCCTCTCCCTCTTGCAGACTCACAGCCCAGGCTGGTATGCACATCCCACTTGACAATGCAAAATATTCAACAGGTTTGGAGACTGGTTGAGATCAGGCATTAGATGCAATATTAAATAGTATCTCGAGTACTCTGTTGTGTTTGGGGTGCTAAGATACCAGCCTGTGCCTTCCTGTGACATGGGATGAAAGGAGATCCTGTATTTTCTGCTTCTGTTTATATCAGAAGACCTGTCCTGTTCTCTTCTGGTGTTTCTGCATTTGCTCGGAACTGGGAAATGGATACACAAACCAAAAAACTCGGGAAAAACTGTCCATTTTCCGAGACTGAAGACAGGAGCTTGAGCATTGGGCTTGGCTGCGGAGGGCTGTGTCTTCTCCATAGCTTACCTAGCTACCTGTCAAACCTGACCGCCTACCCTTGGCATAACGAACCTGGCAAAAGATGAAGTAGTTAAGCTGCGAGATTCAGTGGCTGTATCCTCTATGTAACGGTCTAGTTTTACAATTCCACTGGCATTTATCAGAATGATTGCTCTTTTCTGCTCATAATATTGATCTATTATTTCTCATATTCTATAAATACCATAAAGAAATAAGTTTCTTGAAGAAGCACCAGTAAATAAATCCCTCTGCCAAAAGTTTATAAATTGTGTGTTGCTGTGCATATCCCAGCAGCGGCAGTTCAAGCATTAATGACTTAGCCTTTCTTAATCACTTTTTTAATTACAAAAACCAGACAGAGCTTATTATCAACAAATTACTTGCTGTAATTTCATTGTTCCTCCTCAAATCAAGATCATGTTGAATGTGTTAAAAATGCATAAATAAAGCCAATGCCAAACATTTGCATAACTTAAATTTATTAAACACTTGGTTTTTATGGATGTCCTCAAAGCAGTGATTTTTAGGTTATTTTTTCTGTCTTGTCCTGTATTATCTTTTGTGCTCCAACATGGAGCTTCATCTCAGTAAAGGTGGCAGTGCAAAGTGGTAATCCATTGGCACATTCTTTGCTGCCTCTCATTAAGACTGACAAGAAATAATTACTTCATACTTGTTCTCATTAATAGCTAAAATTGTCTTCCACTTTCTTATATTAGCAATAATTTACATTTAGTACTAAATCCATTAACTGGAGTCAGGTCCTCGGGTCAGAACTCTCATTTTCCAACTTCTCGACTCTTTTCCCCCCTCTCAGGAGGGCAGCCCCTGCCCCCATCCAGGCAAGGGGTGCCCTGCAGCCGCAACCCTCCCACCACTCCGCTGTGTGACCCAGGCACGCGTGCTATATGGTGTCAGCAATAATGGGAAAGTGTACAATCATCTCTGCCTCCCAAATTAATCCGTATTTGCTGTCCTAGGAGGAGTTAGGCTTTGCTTTGTTGTGACTGTAAGGGTGATATATGGGCAGTGATTAGAAGCCCAAGTAAATGAGGACTCTTTCCACTTGGTGCTAGCTCTGTGGAGGCACATGCTAATGCCCAATCCACATCCCTAAAATTCAGAGTTATAGAGAAAGAGATGGGAAAAGTAACACTGTTGGTATTATACGGTCCTGGAATGAAGTCCTGGAGGAACTGAGTACTTGTCTAAACACTTGCATGGTAT
Organism: Buteo buteo; assembly: GCF_964188355.1. Classification (NCBI taxonomy): domain Eukaryota; kingdom Metazoa; phylum Chordata; class Aves; order Accipitriformes; family Accipitridae; genus Buteo; species Buteo buteo. The sequence goes on along the minus strand of NC_134176.1, from coordinate 10,914,234 downwards.
GAGAATACTGAAAATTTAACCTAGACTGTACTCTCACATTTGGTGCTTCACCTGCATATTTTGGTGAATTGCAGTGTTACTGCTGAAGTTAAAATAGACAGACCTCATACTCTGCAGGTGAAGGAAGGACACACAGCAATAGATCTGTCAAATTCTGAACTAACACTAAACTAAAGGCATGGACTTTAAACAGTAACAAGTATTTTTGAAAGGCATGCTTGAGTGGATGAGGCTGGAAGTTTTATGAAACTGCAAGAAAACCCTTTGAAGAGGAAAACACAGTAATAGTCTTGTACTTAAGGCCTAGACAAGGAATTCCTGGCAAACTTTCCACTTTATGTTGCTATTTTTCTTAGTGGGACTTGGCTGAGTTCCAGCCACAATCAGTGAGGGCCCAGAAATCTTTGAGATATTAGAAGTGAAGTGCAAGTTTAACAGATATCTAAGCTTACTGGAATTCTTTGTCAGCAGACTCACATCTATTTATCAGTATTAAGAAAGGAAGAAGAACCATGGCGATTGTCATTCGGTTTTGGTTTTGGGTTTTTTTTGGTTGTTTTTTTTTTTTTTTTCTGAAAGCTTATAATTATTCAGAAAGCTACCACTTAAGAAGAAAAAGAAAGGGCTCAGGAAGGAAAGTTTCAGATATTATCCTGATTCAAGCTGCACCAAGATAGCTTCAGATTTAAGTGCCCATGAAGACCTATAGGTTTCATGATCCTTTTTCTTCCTTTGCCCTGACAAAACTGACCAAACCGAGAGCTGCACAATAGCACTACTTAGAGCTCCTGTCACTTCTGCGTCCCCCCGTTCGGGTGTGAAGGCTCAGAGCACTACGACGCTTTGTGCAACTATCAAACAGTATGAAATGCTTTCCCTTTCTCCCTGGCCCTCCCATGCCCGTCTCAAGCAAGCAGGAGGGATCGGTATGTGCTGCTTTACATAAGCGCTTGTCCCCACCTTTGTTTTTTGGGACAGAGAAGCCTGGCTGCAGCCCAGCCCAGTAGCACCCGGTAGGTGCTGGAGGCTGGAAGTGGGGCTAATAAATTTCTACACCTCCTTCTTCTGCAAGAAGGGGGATTTTGGTTGGTTTCAGCCAGCTGCTTGCCTCCTGTGTTAGTGATGCTGATGGGCTTCTTTCAGCAGCTCTGCTCCCTCCCATGGCGCGCTGGAAGGAACAGACTTGCTTGCCAGCAAGCCCGCAGAAATTGCCAGCAGCTTTCCTGTCCTGGTCGTGAGATGAGCCGCAGGCTTCTCTCCTGCCTTTTCCTCATGCCCCCAGGTCCCTGGGAAGGACTCTGAGGGGATGAGAAATCAACCTTAAATGTCTCTCTGGGGCTAATGGGTGAATTTTTAAGCTAAGTCTCCTGTGAGTTTAGCACAAAAAAACAGAAGTGAAAAAAAGAGAAGAGTTGCCACGTGCTGGGTATTTATATAAGCAGATTGTAAGCGGGGAATCTGTTTTAAGGGGGCTGTTTACTGAGCTGCTGCTGACAGCGTTACGGTCTGCTCCCCACCCTCTGCTTTCTGTGGCCCCCAGGGACAGGCATGGCCTCAGGGCACAGCAGGGTCCGTGTCCGTGGGCACTCGGTGCCCAGACACAGCACCGAGCAGCAGCTCAGTGTTTTCCAGGGACTTTCCAAAACCTCTGAGCATTTTAATGTCTGCATTACGCAGCACACCCCAGCTTTTAAACGACTGTGTAGCTTTCTAGCCAGCAGTCATTGCATCCCTGCCTCTTTGCCTTGTGCTCTAAGGTTGTGAATCTGTTCTAGCTCTAACCCACAGAGCCTGGCTCTTTTGTGCTTTGTTTTTGCTCTGGAGACTTCTGATTTAACACTGATACATGCATACAGGATCCAGTTCTCTGCATCTTTTTCGCTGCTCCAGCTGTACATGTTGCGTGGGAAGTTGACACAGGCAGCCCTTCTTGGAAATCCCTTGCTTCCTCCCAAGTAGCTTTCAGATGGCCGGAGGAAAATGAGCATTTGCAGAACATCTTTGCACCCAAATTCTTGCCGGTGGCTGAAATGGCCAGCGGGGGCTGTGTGCAGCCAGGTATCATTAGACAGATAGCCAGGCAAAATTGCAAACAATGAGACTTTCCCCAAAACACCCCATGACATATGCAAATACAAGAAAAGAAAAGATAATTTGTTCTTTTATAACTTAAAGATAATTTTTTACTTTCACAGTGTAAGTATGTATTGTCTCCCTTTTTCATTTTGAAACACAGGCTTTGTTAATTTGCAGATAAGATTTAATTTTAAAGTTTGCAGGTTTTAACGTGAAATGTGAAAAGAAGAAAGGAAAGCTTTTGATTGTAATCTCTAGGGTCAAAAAAAAAAAAGAAGAAGAAAAGAGCAAAATGCTGCCTTTGTAAAAACTTGTCAGAGATTTAACTGTGACATTCAAGCTTATCATTAAAATTTGCTTTACAACTTCTGCTGTTGTACTTCCATGCAGTAATGTGAAGGAAGCTAAAAGAATTATCTTTATTTTTTCCTAAGAAAATTAGCTTCCATTCCTCCCATATAAGCATAATGTGAATTTTATTTTTCTCCTCGTTATGTGTGATGGTTTGTCAGACAGTTGATGTAAACATACTTAAGCCTCAGCCCCCAAATTAATTGGAGCGATACAGGCCAGATTAGAGGGGCTCACGTGCAAGCATGACATGGGTGGTGGCAAAGCCGATTTGAGGTGCCTTATTCAAGGCTCAGGACAGGTCATTTTGGTCCCATGGCAGTGCTGCTAATCTCAAGCCTTGCAGACAAAAATTTGCATCTGAATGCAGCTGGCCACGTGGAAAGCTTCTGAATTCTCCTTCAGACTTTCCTCCCAGTCCTTTCTGGGAGAGGGTGAAGCAGCAGTGGGTTAACCACAGCTTTTGTGTCAGTGGGTGCTCCCGGTGGGTTTTTGGGTTACGCTCACGCAGCGCGGTTGTTTGTGCGTGTGGGCTTTCCTCCATCACAGGAGCTCTGCTGGGCTGGGGTTTGGCACTCGCAGAGGTTTCTCTGCTGCCCTCCTGGAGATGCGAGGGGTTTCCCCACAGCTGGGCAGATGGGACACCTCCTGCCTTGGCATGGGGAGGTCTCCACGTCCTCACCAGACGCTGGCAAAGCCCCCGCCACCTCCCTGGCACCACCGGCACCCTTGGGGCAGCAGCCCCATGCCTCTGCCCCCACTTGGTTTGTCTTTTTTCAGCTTCCTCCCGCTGAGACTTCTGTGCTCGGTTTTGCCCCCACTTTGCCCTTCCTCGTTGCAAATTTTGGTTGAAAAGAGGTGAATGAGGGCAGACGTGAACAAATATGAGAGGGAAAAAATATGTTGCTCTTTCAGGTGGCACAAATGATTATAAGCAAACAGGATTTAATTTTGATGCTCAAAGAACAAACATGATTTCTTAATTCTTGGGCTTTGTGTTGTGGAAGCCCTTTTTTTACCTTTTCAGCTATAGCAAACTGTAGATAACACCAGAATATGCTGTGAATGTTTCTGAGGTCTATCCATAACTGAATAACAGATGAAGTCCTCGATCTATCCATAACTGAAATATCCCTCTACATTAATGATAGAGTCAGTTTCTGTTTATTGCACTATAGCTGGTGCTGCAGCATAAATAAATAAAATAATACAGAACAGTCAATTCTGCTGGCCTAGCATCATGTATCAATTTGCACTAATAAGTTAATTTCCATAATTGTTATTCAGGACTAACATAATTTGAGAGAAAAGAGGTCGTAATGGTCATGATGCCCTGAGAGGATTTTGCCTTGCTGAAGTCAACACATTGAAGCCTCTGAAGGATTCTGGAGAGAGTAATGCCCATAACCCAATCATTCAGTTAATGTTATTACTCATTTATTTGTTTTCCATCAGCGAGATACTCGGTGACCTCCAAAACAAGACTGTGCCTTTGACACACGGCTACATCACGTTTGTTCTCTCCCTGCTCATCCTGAGGCTTTAAAAATCAGTGGTAAGTCTTCCAGTGGACCTTCAAAAGCACTACATGCATTTTTCTTCAGTGTCTATTTAAATAAGGTGGAGCACAGCAAGAGAGAGTGCTCTTTGTGCATTGTAGAACAAATTAACCTCCTTCAACTCACTTTTGTCCCTCTTGCTGAGATTCCTCCAGTTTAGCTAATGTTTGGTTAAGTGAAGGGACTGAGGTGCAGTGCTGCTCGAATATAAGGCCCTGTTGAGCTAACTCAAGCAACACTGACATTTTTACAAAAAAAGATATATCTCACAGGGAATTGCTGGTGAAATTGCTATACATCAGATTAGGATGTCATATGCTACATTTTATTTTGTCACTTAAAATTAAATGCATTTGTAATATGTACAGTAGTAAAATCAAATCAGGATTTAATCCATTTTAGAAGCTTGTTCTATTACAGGGAGAAATGTACATGGCAAAGTCAGAATGTTATAGTGCATTTGCAGTAAATTTTAATGACATTCTTTGGTGGCTTTATTTTTGCCTCTATGTTATATATGAGACATTGACCTTTCTAAATATTCTCCACAGATAACCTGATCTTTAGTACAACAGTGAAATATTATTGTAATTGTTGTTTGTACAACTATGATGTTGCAGAAGATGTTTTGGCTAAAAAGGAATAAATAGATATGTAGATTGGACTTCCATGTTAGAGTCTGCAGTGGAGTTTTCAATGATGTCAGGGGAATAAAGAACTGTTTTGCTTGCTGTTCAAAAAATAGAAATAAGTAAGCTGAAAAGGAAATTAAAATAATTTAATTTAAAGGTAATTTCTAGTGGAAAGAAAGCTTAGAAGATTGTGAAATAGGCATTATTCACAGAACTTTCTAGGATCCCTCCCCTAAAAAGAAAAATTTACTTGCTGTAGACAGAAATTCACAGAATGTTTCAATTAAACGGAATTTGAAATTTCAGTGTGAGTTAAAGCTTTGCTCTACATTTTCCATCCACTTTCTTTTAAGGACTGATACTCCAAAGTTACTAGAACAGGAAGATTGAAAGTAAAATAAATGAGAGCAACAATAATCTTACCATATTTGTCTTGCAAGTTAATTTGGAGACTCTAACAGAATATACTGACCCTTGAAGTTCAGAGCATGCGCGGAAGTAAAAAGTGATCGTCTCCATGGACTAAGTGAAAGCCTCAGAGATGTCCTTCCACAGGGGACACCCCCATTCCTCCTCCTGCTTCTCACTCACTGGGCAAGAAATGTCTGTGTCCCACCCAGATGAGTATTTGTGGCAAGGACATTTCCAGGAGGAGCTTCCTCCATGACATGGCAACCAGATTAAAGATGGCCATGTCATCTCTGCATGCCCCAGGAGCATCACTGAATAATAAAGTTCAGGTCTTCACCCACTTTCAGGGGTTTTGCTTGGAAGCTGTCTCTAGTTAGAAGGAAAGCATTGCTTGAATTGAGCAGAAAACTCATGTTAAGAGACGTGTGTCTATACCTGGCTGAAAGGCACCTTTAGATAACTGTTTTGTCCATTTTCCATGGCCAGTTGGTGGTGGAACTACCGCAATTATAACCACCCATAAAAAACTTCACCTGTGGCATAGCTGTTGCCTCCATACGTGTAGATCTTGGTGGGTGCAAGGAAACCCCAGTACCAGTGCAAAAGAAGGGAAAAATGCATATGCTGCCAAATAAAATGCAAAGCCAGAGAAATTTGTAGAACCTTACAGAAACAACACCAGCACCTGAAATCTCATTTGGTGGTGTTAATATTCACTTATTTCTTCTTTTCTGCCTAATTTTGCGTCATATTCTGCTGTGTCACTTTCCATTTTGCTGCTTTGGTGGCAGGTCTTTGGATGTTACAAAGTCATACAAACTAAGAAAGAGCCACAGTGCATTTTGATTTTCAGAGAGACATCCAGACACACAGTGGCCAGTAAAACATGATTTCTCTAGAGCCAGACTCCATCTCGTATCCCCTGAAAGGTGACTTACCCAAAGTGGCCCCATTCAGATGGTACTAGTCCTGAAGCACACCTTCACCCTTGTAAAGGTTCATAAAAAAATTTTCCCAACTTGTTTTCAGATACACTAATCCAGTCTTACCTGTGACCTCACTTGGGCTTCAGTAGAGTAACTGAGAGCAGAGCTGGCATGAAAACTTGCTCTCTCAGCAATTAATTCCTCTATTTTTCCCCTCAGTAAGTATATTTCATATAAAGAGCTGGAAAAAAAAAGGACAAGGCAAGGGGTTAACTTTTATACAGACCTTGACCTCACTGTTTTTGTAGGTACAATTTATAGCTTTCTAACAGTGGCTTAATTTACTAAAAGGATGGGGCAGCTTGGGCTCAAGGACATGGTTGTTTGTGTTTCTTGCTTTCTTGAGGTAGCGCATTGTCTTACTGCCAACGCTCCTCAGCCTAGGTTTGGAAAGGCAGACCATAGAAAACAGGGAACTACTGATGTTAAAAGCATTCAACTTGCCATTCAGAGCCTTTCTGTTGTTCGTATACATGCCTGGTTCCTGCTAGTTGTTCTGGGAAGTGCGCATCTCTGAATTGATGGCAAAATGGACTCATTTGAAAAAAACATGTGAGTATGGAATTTTTTCTGTTAGCAGTCTCTTGTCATTAAATATTTCTTTGCTTTCATCTACAACAAGCATAACAAGATAATTCTATTTACCATTCCTCACCAAGAAAAGTAATTAGAATGCAAGGTAATTTCCATAAAATGCATTATGACTTTAATATCAGTAAAAGCCACTTAAATATTAAACGCACAGAAAAAAATATTAGCTAAATTATCATAGAATAATATGATCAGGTTACTTTAGGAGAAAAAAAGTGATAGATGTGTTTTAATAAACTGTGCAAAATTATATGTATCATATTCTTGCTTCCTGTCAATTTTATTTAGAGTTAAATGCCATTGTGATAATTAGTTGGGTTTTACTGTGTTCATTAAAAGCTTTTCTAATGATCACATACAGGAATAAGTAAAATTAATTTCTTTCTTTAAACTCAAAGAAATTCATCAAATGAATAAACAAAAAGCTTTCGCTGAAGCACAGACACAATATCATGTGGGTTCTTCCAAGAAGATAAGCATGGAGTATGAACACAACACTCAGTCTATGGAGGCTTGCATTTTGGATCAGTGCTAGTGTTCTTCATTTACAAAGAGGAGCTCTATGCATGAAGAAGATAGTGCGTCAAATCCAGTAGTCCTCATTCAAGCAAAAGTTCAAAGCCTTTTATAGGAATCCAGGGAAGGTTCCCTAGTGAAAATGAGAAGAGGTCTGACCAACATTTCTAACTTTTGTATTTGTTTTTCAGTATGGGCAGACCACATCTTTCAAAAATTTTCTAAGCCTGGTTTTCAGTGATAGCAAAATCCCCTGAGATGCACTGTGCTAGTTAAGTCTCCTTTCATGACTCTCTAGGACTAAAACCACGTTCCCAAGGAACTTTCACATCTTACCAGCATTAGAAAATTTATAAACGCTGAAGACATAACTTCTGGCTTTGAGAAGTAACACTAGAAAAAGGAATATGTGAAGAATGATGAACACTTCAAACTGAAAACCCCACACAACTGAAGTACTCCGAAATCAGAGCCATTAATTTTTATTTCTATATGCACAAAGATGGTGTTATAAGAAAATAATATTTTTTAAATAACTTGCTGCATTAACTCAGTGAATTAGTCCAATGACTGTAGATGCTAATGTCAATGAGATCTCCTTTACTGCGGTGAGTGAGCCTGGTTCAGGGTCCATATCATGTTAGAAGTAGCTTCTGCATTTCAAACTGGGTCAGATCTTTGGTGAATATTAAGGATGAAAAAGTGTAAAAACAAAGTGGTAATTTCAAAAACATAGCCATAGGATTAACCTGGGTAAGAACTGAACGACTGAGTTCTTGAACCTTAGTACTTAGACTCTTCCATTCAGAATGCTGCCAAAGCTGATGGAAAACACCACTTCTCTAATATACCTGTTAAACCACAGTGCTGTTTTATTCTTCACAACAGACCTCTCTTGTTAGAACTCCAGAGGACAGACTTGGTTACAATAGCTCTGTGAACACTTTCTCGCCAAGAAGATAACAAAGTTGAGATGCAGGTAGGATCAGAACTGAGACTCTAATAAGAATGGAGTTAATCATGTCACCTTAATTGAAAAGTAATAAAAATAATTGAGTTTAATACATAATTTAGATCATTGCGTGTTAAGTTAATGCATTCTGCTTAGGCTTTGAAAAAATTATTTATTTCATATGGAGTTAAGATTTCATTTGTTTTTATAATGGAATGCTCTCCAATTGACTTTAATAACAGCAGTTTGTTAAATCAGATTTTGAATTGGTGCACAGATTTGAAGTTCATATGTTAATTTTTGACACGATACGCTTAGCATTTATAGCCTGCTCTTAAGGTGGTTGAATTTATTTTCATGAGATTTAATAATCATTGTTGTCTTATATTACAGAAATTAAATTAGTTTGCTGTCCTGATGAGAGGCAATTTGCCTTATGTCTATTTTATTTTATTTTACTTTTAAAACAATGTATTACTTCATGCTTTTGTGACTGGATTTATTCTTCAGCTATTGGTCACACTTCTATGACAAAATTTACGTTTATATTTAAGGTTCTTCCCCAGAAAGCAGAGAAGCTCTGTTGTGCAGTTACATTTTCCCTTAGTGCCTTTTCTGACCCTGTTCTTGCAGACAAGTGATTCTGTGCAGTGACAAAGGGTTCAGCTGAATTTTCAGCCAAACAAAAAGATCAGATTCCTATCAGTGCTTCCTTTCAAAACCCAACCAGCTCCAGGTCTTTCTAATTTAGTGCTGAGGGACTCCACTTCAAAAGGTTGGGTTTTTTTAATTTAAAATAATTATTGAGCTAACTTTGTGGAGTATCTTGTGCCATTTTGTAGTAGATACTCTGTTCAAGAAACCCTTCAGAGCCCATCCTTAACTTTAAGCAGGTGGTTACGTCCTGCTGGCTAAGGAGTTTAAGTGCATGCATAATCATAGAGCTCATTTGTAAATAGGGATGTAAGACCAGATATGGGTTTGAGCAACAGCCTGGAAGCTCAGGAGAGGCTTTTGTGATCCCAGAGCTGACGCTTCGTGGCCTTGCTCCAATGATACAGCCCCTTTTCTTTTGGGCATTCCCAGCACTTGGAAAAGGTGAGACTCCTCTGTTGCACCAGGGTAATGTGAGGCTTAGCCAATAAATGCTTCAAAATATGTTTGAGAACCTTAATGGGTAATTAAGCTAGAGATGCAAAATGGACATCATCAGCATTACCAAGCATGCATGCACCTTCCTGCAACTTTTTAAAGGAACCTCTTAGAAACTCTTCTCATTCTTATGGCAGTTTAACACCATCCTTTCACTTCCAGGATACAGTTCCAAGCCTTTTCCTACACTGATCCAATTTTCCAAATCCCTTTTTCCCCTTCAGTTTTCCAGTTGGCTTTTCCAAGCAGCTGGATTCCCCAGGAGCACTAGTCACTTCTGTGTTTCAGCTAGTCCCGCCAAGCGATGGGAGATGTGGAACAAGTGGCCTGGGAAGGTGCAAGCTGCACCTCCTACCCTGCCTGGTAACAGACTAAAAAGGGGGTGTTCAGATTTCCATCCTGTTGAAGGGAATGAGACTTCCAAGCAGACTAATCCCAGGGAAAACGCTGAGCATATTCTGCAAGAACTGCTTGCTTTCTTAATTACTAGGACTGCATTTCCTTATGACAGAAATACAAAGTGACTGAACGCAGTCCCTTGCAGAAGAAATCTTGCAAGGGTACAAATGCCTTTATGTAGGTCTGGTAGTGCCTGTCCGAGGGCGGTAGCTGCCTATGGCAAGCCCAGTCACCTGTCCTGTTGTCACTCCTCATGCAATTTAGTTATTCTGTGTATCTCCCTCCCCGCTGTGCTAGCAGTCATCATCAGTCCTTTTGATCTGTTTGGATGTGTATTTGTGCTTATTTCTGCTGCTGTAGCACTGCCACTCGTGTATATACAGGAGATATCCTCCACCGCTGTTGTCTTTTTTTTGATTTTCATTAATGCTGTAGCTTCCAAAGGAAGGGGGTTGGGAGAAATGAGCCACTAGGTCAGTAATTCCATCCCTGAACATCACAGTAATGTGCCTTAAACCACACTTTCTTGTGGTTTGTCCCAAGTCATTTGCCAGGACTCAAACGATGGAGCTTCTGCAACTTCCCTTGGGAGATGATGCCACAGGAAAACAGAAAGGATTTTATTGATATTCAACAGACCTTTTCCTTTTGTTAATTTAATACCATTACTCCATGTTCCACCATAATAATTTCCCCCCCTCCATCATGCTTCCTTCTTCAAAACACTTCCAGACATTTATATTCCCTTTTAATCATCTCTTAGTAAAGATTTTGCTTGTTTTTAGGGCTCTTCCCCCTTTGCATTCTGTCTGAATCCAGCCCCTCAGGGTCATACTCATCTTTTCATCCATAATTGAAAAGACAACCACTCTATACAGTAATGGGAGATTTTTTTTTTCCTTTTCCTCCTCAGCTCACGCAAGCTATACAGATCCTCACCCATCTCTTCAGGCTCTAAGACATATTGTACCACTGAATTTTAAGCAAAACTACCAGACAAGATCAATGAGCTATTCTGCTTTAAAATCTAGGGCATAAATTGGCCATCCCTTTGTACATATTTTTACCTTTCCAGCTCTTCAGCAAAATGTAGACCTATCCAACATCAAAAAGTAAAAATGAACAGCTAGATTCTTCTTTTATTTGTAGCAGGGTTTCCCCCACTAAAACAAAGGATGCCATTTGCACAGCAACATCTCAGAGCAGAATTTTAGCCCAGTAACTTTTACAAAGGCATCTTTTTCCTTTTTCACAAAAAGCAAGCATTATTCCAAACCAGAAAACCAGCACAAGGCATACGCACCGCTTACTTACACTTCACTTAGACACCCTGAAATGAAACACTGCGGACTGTAGCATCACAGAAGCACTGTGAGACATGCAAGAAAATTTTACCCACGTGGCACTGTCCCGTCAATACGGCCCCAAGGGATGGGTTCAGCATGGAGTTCCCTGGGTGAACCACCAGTGGATCCACTGTTTGGTAGGAGAGAATGCTAGTGTGGGAAAGACAAAGAAAGAAAAGTCCCTCCCCAAAAGCCTTTTCGGAAAGAAGTGTTGTGCCGGTGGGGAAACAGTTTCTTTCAGGTGCACTGTGATGTTAACGAGGTTCAGCAGTGGCTGTCTGCCAGCTAAGGGAGTCAAACTGCACTGGGTATTTCACATTTGCTGTGGGCTAAGAATATGTGCATTGGTACTGTGGGTCAGGTGGAGATGGCAACTGCAGGCACAACACTGACTTATCGGCCAGGCTGAGCCCTTTGTCTGAGAAGTAGTCAGATTCTGAGACAGTCTTTGGTACCATGAATAGTTGGGTGCATGGATCATTATGACTATTTGTGCGGACACACTTTTAAATAAGCATAGAAAGAATTACAGTAATGTGGTCATTGGTCAGTTGTAAATATCCACACCAAAAATCTAGCTCAAAGACAGGAAAACTGTATAGGGCAAAGGTATTATGACACCAGTATTAACCAAAATGGAGGAAAAAAAAAAAAAGCTTATTGTTCTTTTTATACTCCATCAAAACTCCATAAACATCCGTCATCTTTCTGGGAAATACTCTGCTTTAAGAGAAAGAATGAGCACCTAATTATCTGTTTAAAGAATACCTACAAGTTTTGAAAAGAGAAGGAAGGAAGGAAGGAATGAGGGAAGGAAGGAAGGAAAGAAGGAAGGAAGAAAGAAAGGAAGGAAAAAGGGGAAAAAGGAAGGAAAGAAAGCAAGCAAGCTCTTTTATTCTGAAAATATCTTTCCTGCAGAGGTGGGGGGGATGCTCCACTTTCAATTTCCCGCCAACACCTGATGTTGCAGTGGGAGCCACATCCTGTGCTATTCTGTCTCCTGTGTGATGCAAAGTGACAGACAAAACTAGCAAGGGATCATCACACGTGTGTTAGCTGGGTGCTGCAGCGGGTGCTGGCATTTTCACAAGTGAGCTTCCAGCTGCTGGCTACCTCTTATGTAGGAAAAGAAAAGGCAGGTATTTTATTTGTGTCTGTGGGCAGAGAGAAGGAACTCATTAGAATGTGACAAGTTTCTGGGCTGAGTGATACAGCACATGTAATCTCATTATCTCTGCTGGGGAATGGCAGGAGTATGCGTGTAAAACAAGATTTTATGTGTATAGTTCAGTCAGTGAGGACTAATGGATTGATAATGGGCTGTTTGTTGCTGTTCAGATTTTGGCTCACATCCACAGTGAGGGTACGTTGGAGCAGATCCACTGAAGCACACTGATTGATACTTACGCTAGATGTAAGCTGGTGAGTGTTTAGACTTATTTTCCATTCAGTGCATAACTTATTACACTGTTGTCTCTAAGTTTATCCATGCACATATTACAAATATAGCCAGATGTCCTCATGATTGTTTGCATTCCTCTGAAAAATGGGTGGAAAGGTTCACAGGTTCAGAGGAAAAAAAATGGGTTTGTGGGGGGGAACTGTGTGACAGCTAAGGAAAAAGGAAGCTGGTTTTATGTGAGAGGGAAGGAAAGGCTCCATGTTTCACAGGAGAAGCCAAGAATTCCTGTGGGGCATCCTAGACTCAGGAGGCCCTGCTTGAAGGAGAAGGAAGATTTAAGAGCAACCACAAGGAAAAGAAGGCAGGAATATGAGCTGTATTATCTTTTACCCACATCACTGTATTTCTTGCCATGCCAAAAGAGTGATTTGCTTCTGTAATTATATGTCCCTGAAAGGACTCCATAAACACAAAATATCCACCATGTGGGAAGTCTGAAGGAAAGATAGAATAAACTATTGGGTCCTCCTGGGACCACTCAATCCTGAACGTGACTCCTTTTCCAGCTGGGTAGCAGACTAAGAACCTTTGCCTAGGACATATTGCCAAGCGTGTAGACAGAAAGACAGTGCTACAGGCTGCTATGACCACGGAGAGTGCAAGAGCACACGGGTCCACAGTTAAGGGTTGCATCCTCTGCATGCGAGTGGGCATCCAGCTGGGAAGCCTTCCCATTTGGTGACCACCACAGATACCAAGATGCCCTGGGAATCACTGTTGCTCTGTTGTTTCCAAGGAAAGAGAAGATAGATCTCTGGCACAAAGCTACAACTTTGAGCTGAAAACAGATACACGAAAATCAGACCTCTTAAGCACCTTAGGTACTTCTGCTAAATTTGATGTGAGCAGCCACAGTTGTGCGTGTCAGAGAAATACAACTAAAACTGTAAGAGGTTGGCTCATAACTGGTCAGGAACAGCCTTACAAGTGTGCAGAAACTTGACTTTTTATAGCTTCCATCTCAGCATGAGGCACCTGTCAGTGCAAAACGGACTAAAGGCTGATCAGAGAGGCGTTGCCCACCCTTGGGAGAAGAGATGTGCCAGCTGGCAGGGAGAGCAGGAGCCCAGCCTCCAAGAGCCCATTCCCACACAAATATGTACCTTTCACTGCTTTGTGGGTGCCTCATCTGCATCATGTGTGTGAGGTCTCTGCCCTAGTAGTCATGGGCCCCCTGTACACCCAGGGGAGGAGAAGATTTCCCCTTGAGAGGCAGAGAAGAGAGATGGGGAGAGCAAGGGGCTCACAGAGCCCACTCAGCACCTTACAGCTCATCAGCTTGTATGCAGCAGCTTGAGCTGGATAAGGAATTGGGAGGACAGTGAAACACATCTTCCCTGAACACCCTGTGCAGCACCAGGTATGCTTATTTCTCAATTAAGATGTTACAAATAGTGATATCACCCAGGCTGACGGACTTGTGTTAGTCATTGCAGACAATCCCATCAAGGCACGGCAAAGAGGAGCTGAATCATCTCCAGACTCAGACACCCATAGATATGTCATGGTTTTTGTCCATCTGCCAAAATGTGCTATTATAGGCTGGAAAATCTGCAGCACTAATGTTGCTGTCGTTCTGTTCTGCTGCTTTCCCTCCTGTACCTTTTATTTTGCTTTATAGCATTACATGACATAGCATAATGCATTCACATTTTTTACAACAACAACAACAAAAATCTTCCTTTGGATCAATAGCAAGTGTAGTATTCAATTGATGTTCTTGGCAGCAGAGCAAATAAGCAAGCGCCTGCAGTCAGAATGTGTCAGCAGCCTCAGCAGCAGTGCGGTTCCTCCCGTAGGTGAAAGCTCCTTTACCTGCTCCTTACAAAATGCATAGGCACTAATTTCAGCAGGCATTCCCCAAAGGCTGAGATACAGTCAAAAAATGGGTATGTGCTGGGGAACGAGGGATGTAATGCTTATGTTTTGATCCCTTTAAAATATTTGTTTGCAACCAAGGGCATTAAGTCCCTGGGACTTATGGTGGGGGAATTGTCTGCCGCCTCTTGACTCAGTTTCCCTCGTTGTACAGGGACCTCCCCATCAAGTCTCACCCCTGTGTGTGAGACTCCCACAGTGGACTGCAGCTCCAGAGCCTTGTCGTACCTCCCATGATGTCCTCCATACACCTCACAGCTCTTTCGTCCTTAGGGATTGTTCATGCTTCAAAATGCTCCCCACGTTGAGGGGGAACAGAGGTGCAGCTGTGCTCAGATGATGGTTTTCTGTGAGATTTCTTTCAATGTGGCCCATCCACATGCTGATGGAAATTGTACTGATAAACTGGGGTGTTATTTCTCTATAAGCTACCCCTTTTCTCATCCAGTGTCTTGCCTGGTGCTTGAAATATCCACCAACAAACCAAATTGTATCAGACTCCTGTGCAAAAATAATGGCATTAATCATACATAAAAGATTTAAAAAAGCTAATTTCAGAGCAAGGCACTAGATGAGCTGTATTAAAAATAGGCCAATTCATAGTCTTTTTGTTCACTATCTTCCACCCAGTGTCTTGTTGTCTTCTGCTTCAATTCTTCTCATACCCTGGGCTTCCTCCACAGCTGGCTCTTGACTGTGCCGGTGAAGGTGAGGGAACACTAACTTCTGCTGTTAACAAGCCCTGTGGTACAAAACCCCACTTCTATCTGCTGAAGCATGTCAGTTTTATCATGGCTTATGTATTGTGCTACCTGACACAGCTGACGTGGTATCTTGGCTTGTAATGCTAGTTCAAAGCTTATTTGGTTTGGTAATTTCAGAGGCATTTTCACTGAAAAAGTCTTCCATTATCAGCTCTTGAAAAGTAGTGAATCCCACATTTGCATTTTAGCAATCAAAAGTCACTCTGAATTGCAAAATGATCAAGCCGTTCAGAGATGTTTGTTTTCCAATGAAACTTAAAATTATTTTTCATTATTTTTATTGTGTCATTAATGTGAAAATATAATTCCTTATTAAGCCATTAAAACAGATTGCACAGCTCAAAATACTTTACTTTCATTGCATGAACATTTCCTTGGCTTCACGTGACTGTTGATCAGAAAAAAACCTAGGTGGCCTAAGACAACTTGCAGTGCAAAGTGAGTACCCAGAAAATATCTGAAATACTTCTCTCGCCTTAGCCTCTATTTGGCCTTCTTTGGGACATGTGTCAAGAGGCAATTGGTTATTTTGGGGGATAAATCAGGGTGAGCAATGAGGGACCTGATGTGCAGGCTCTGTCCAATGCCCTCCCTTGTACATTATAGAGGAAACTGGATTCTGCCCCTGCACCAAACTTCATTTGTGGATTGTAATGATGTCCATCAGATTTGGTCTTTGAACATGGGAAATGGTATAGGAGAATAAGTGCGCTGGAGTGTCAGGAATCCAAACCGAGGCATTCAGCCCCAATGCCTCCCTGTCTGAATTCCTCACCTGTGAAATAGGGTTAATATTCCTTCCCCTCCCAAGGACATTATGGAAACACATTAATAACTGTGAGACAGACGCTGTGGTGCAGAGCACTCCAGAAAAGACCAGAAGGAAACTAGCAATTCTGTGGGCAGACACAATCCAAATGGTGGTCAGTGAGTATGGCTGGGGCCAAACCCTGCCGAGTGGTAAGGGGGAGGAAATAATGAATTTCTTTTCTTTCTGTGACCATGTCCCCTCTTGTGTACTGAGTGAGGCAGGAAAAAATAGTATGAGGTCATTCAATTAAGGACAGCACCTTAAGAGGAGCAAATTAATATTGTGTAAGCAATGTTACCAGAAGGCAGATAAAGATGTGAAAAGAGAGTGCCATGTGCTGACCGAGTGCTTTCAGCCATCCCTCTGAGGAAGGGGTGGTAAGTATAGGAGTTATATCTGTGTTTTTCTGCAGGATGAAGCATGCTTCTACTAGCTGCTATATTCCGTCACTCAAGCAAAATTAGTGGGGAAAAAACTCTGTGAAGAACCCCAACATTTGGAAACCTGACAGGATGTAGGCATGAACTGCATATCAAACTACTTAGCAAGATAGGACTTTCACAGCTGCACTTATGCCTAGCCAAAATAAAAAATGCAAAAAATCCTAGAGGCATCTAGAAGTCTTTACACCTCCCTACAAGTGCAGACCTAATTGTGAGAACTGGGCAATGGGGGTTTGTGATTGTTTCAGCTGTGTTTCCTCAAGCTGCAAGACAATATTAATAAGCTAACTTGGTCAGCTTTCTTTTGTAGGCTCACTTTTTCTTTTCAATCACCTTAAGGTAGATTCTCTGACATCTGCAGGATCGTTCTCTGTGTGGACACACAACACAGCTGGTTGTTCTCATGACTCTGGCAAAAATGGGATATCTTTTTAGACATCGAGTTTAGATGAAATAGGTCACAGGCTCCAAAGTAACTGGGCATGAGATGCAAACTGCCTGGCAGACACAAAATGCCTCCATAAGACCTGTTTTCTTAAGACACCAGGTTCAATGATTATGATGAGAGGATGAATAAAACATGGAAGAAGCAGAGAGCAAGAAGTGGTCGTGATAGTAATATCTAATTAGGCTGAGGAAGGAGATATTCATCCTAAACGAAGCCGTCTGAAAAAACTGATATTTAATGAAATTGGGTACATACTAAATTCAGTCCTCTTCAACCCACTCTGTTCAGTTCCTCAGAAACATCTTCATGACCCAGACCTCTGTCATGCTTAATAAGGAAGGCTTAACACCCTCAAGAGGGAGAAGAACAGGGAAACCTTTCTCTGCCTCATTACCTTCCTATATATAAACCTGTCATCCCAGGGAGCAAAGAACTGAGCTTGTGACTCAAACCCAGGCCCCATGCTGTGAGAGAATCATGTTTATCATGTACGTGAGGCTGACCGAGATTTTTATTACACTAAAAAGCAAACCAATGAAAAACAACTGACAGAAAAGAGCCATGCTGTATTAGTATGAAGGTCTTGCTTAACACAAGTTGAACTTGTTACTGATAGCCATTAACTGCTGTTCATTTTAGGTAGTCACAAGAAATATTGGGCTTTCCCAACCATGATGGGATTATCATTTTTAGGCTTTAAAAGTAGGCCTAAAAAAAAGTTGAAACTATTTTCATAAAACGTTTCATTCTAGTCCTTGTATCAGCAAAATTGTGTGTTTCACTTTCCATCCTTACCTTTTAAACTTTCTTCTTTGCTGCCCACAGGATAGCTGCAAATGCAATAAGAAAAGAATGTTTTAATGTCTTCTTAAACCACTGTTATAACGTGTAGAAGGAGCTATACTTTGGTCCTGCTTTCTGAAAATCGAAACTTTTGACTCCAAGGAATTAGCTCAGCTCTTTATAGGGCATAGTGTAACCTTTTGGGTTTGTGTAAGCCTCAATTGGTAGCACAAAGAGCGCTGGGAGAGCAATTGCTGGGCCAAGAGATGTGGAGGATAAAAGCTGGGGGGGAGGGGTGAGTGGAAGATGTGAGTGAGCATCAGGACTGAAGCTATAAACGTTCACTAGGGAAAAGCTGGACCTGAATGGCTGGGGTGATACTTACTCTACTTTACTGGCATTTCAAGAGGTTCTTGACTCACTGCTCTCCTTCCCTATTCCCTTTCCCTGCTTCCTTGGTTTCTGACCACCACGGTCTTGCTAAATTTTCAACCAGCTGTTGAGGTGTCCATTCTGTGAAAAACTGAACCCCTGGCAGGAATTTGGGAACAATAATCTTTATGAAGAAAGAACAGGTTTTCCTTGTGTGACTGTAGCTGTGCTGACAAGGCAGGGTCAACAACCCTCTGCTGGACCTTGAAAAGAAGAGTACTCACCCAGAGATTGATTGATTGATTGATTGATTGATTGATTGATTTCAAGCCCCTCATACACCTTGGTGAAAGTTCAAGGCAGAATGGCAGAAATGCTGTTCCCAGCTTCACTTCTCTCTTTGTCACTCATCTTTCCCACCTTAACTGGTCAGGGCAACATGAGTGCATTTGACATTTCATTCCAGCTGCCCAGTCTCAGCACACTGAGTACCAGCGGCCACGGTGGGAATTCAGCTGCTATCTCCTAAACTGCAGGAATGAAGTTGCTAATTCAGCAAACAGGTTGTGGTAGAAGTCAATGACTACCGCAGCTCAGGAATAGGGTGTAAGTCCGTACTGCCAGCCTAGAAGGAAACCCCAAAAGATAAGCCTCAGCTTGCAAAGAAGAAGAGATTATAAGAGCCTGTCTTCAAGCATTGTGAAGTTACAAGCCTTTCAATAAGTTTCTGTGATAGATATTTTAGAAGGGCCATGAGAATGTAACCATGTGGGAGCTTAAAGCTTTGGATATGCTGCTGTAGTAGCCAAGGAGACCTATAATTTTTCAGCAGTCTAGTAAATGGTCTGTTTCAGGTAGGGATAATACCAGATACAAGATGGTTCCTGTCCCCAGCTTCCCGTCCTGCCTGGCTCCATCCTTTGCTTGGAAGAATCCACCTAATGCTGCAGGGATGGATGAGGTGCTCCCAGAGCAGCTGCTGACTGGGTGCAGTTACCAGTGCCTGTGCCTGCAGGGTCCCTGCAGCGGTGGGTGGACTCGCTGAGAACAGAGCCGTGGGAAGAGCTGGGACAGGGACTCTTTCAGCCTTGCCATCTGAAACCATCCCTGAACTAAGCCCTCAGCTTTTGGTTACCACGCAAGCTATTTGATTTTCAGAAGACAGCTGCTCTGGTATCTCTGAAAAAACATTTATAAACTAGATTTCCCCAGACTGAGGTATGGGAAACACAGCAAACCCCTTGGGAAATGTTGGCTCAAGCAGCTAAATGTACAAAACATTTCTGAATACCATTGAACTGTAGATGTTGTTGCTGAGCATATGAGTCAAATATGCTCAGTGTGTCAAAAATGAGTTAGGAAAGTGCTGTAGCTGCTGTTTATGCCAAAGGCTCCTTCGGTTGACAGCTTTAGATATCTTAAAAGCATAAACATTTTAGCAGACAACAAGTTACATTTCCTAAATGAACAGTTTTTTGAAATTATGGAAAAGAAACCTGTAAAATGCTTATGTATAATTCTTCTCCCTCACATTCACTTTAAAGCACTTTAGCAAAGTAACTCTCCCCATTGTGGTAATATGAAAAGAACTTGTTTACAAATCGTACACTGAAATTTAAGTTACTGGTAATAGCAACAGGTTTGTAGTGACAGGTCACTTTAGATTGGAGTTTAATTTATGAAGATTGCTTTACCTGAGGCTATGGTAATCTATGCCTTTGGAGTAATTCACCCTCTGCCTCATTTCGAATGCAGTCAAAGACTGTCGTATTTCACTATGACAATGTAATCACAGATCCACATTAAAAAGTCATTATTGTTTAGAATCCAGCTCGGTTTGAAAAACACTTACTATAAAATTCAACAGCCTTTGTAAATTACCCAAAGGTTTACTCAAGAATACAAGGTGCAGTGATTTAAATCTGGAACTTACTACTTTA
The DNA here is from genome assembly GCF_964188355.1 of Buteo buteo. Lineage (NCBI taxonomy): Eukaryota > Metazoa > Chordata > Aves > Accipitriformes > Accipitridae > Buteo > Buteo buteo. Next base: position 10,894,362 of record NC_134176.1, on the reverse strand, counting down.
TTGATTATATGGGATTTTTAGGTCACTGCGTTTACGGGAAATGATTAGTGAGTAATCAAAGTAATAAACTCCTTGATGTTGGTTCATAAATAATTATGAATTGAATTTTCTTTATCAAGTATTAGATAAAAACTGAGTTAGCCATAAGACATCTCTTATTTAACTTTTTTTTTCCTATAGCATTCTAAAAACCAACAGTGAAAAAACCAAACATAAGCACAATTTTCTGATTTCTCTCTCTCTTGGATTATTTTAAACGAGAAGTAATGTTCTCTCACAGGTATATCTACTGCACTCTTCAGCTTAAAGTTTTGGACTGAACCTAAAACTTAGCTCCACTTTCTTTTTAATTCTACACTGACTTTTCTGGCACTGTTAAAACTTGTCACAGATAGATTCAATCTACTTCATGATGTATTAAAACCCAGATTTACATTCTAACTAGCATTCAGCCATTTACCCATCACTGTACATATGGTGATTATTGAACTCCTACTTATCTTTATATTGTTCAAGACCCTTCTTCATAGGTTTTTTTCCCCTTGAAATTGAGAGAGTTTTAGCCCTGACTATTGTGCAAGAGTTTAAAACCGTAATAAAAACAAATGGTGCAATGAACCAATTAAAATTGTTGTATATATTTTTTTTTAATTAGACATTTATGAGCTGTGAATTGGATCAGATATTCCCAATGCACATGACATGCTGACATATAATAGCTGCTTTTGGGATGTCAAGTTAGCTTTTTATGAATGCAAATAGAGGTAGGTTTTCTTTTTTTTAATTAACTTTAGGAATAATTTTGTTCTCTCTATTTACAATACAGGTAGACACTTCAGTGTTGCTTACTGAGAAGGTTTGAAAGCATTACATTTAGTAGCAGTTGTGTTCAGATTTCAGTAGGGTCACCTTATGTAAAAAGCATTTCATAAATGTTTTGGACTCTAGGAAAAAATGAATATCAAAAAGTTTGTTTACACAGAGACAGGTTCATTACCATGCTAGTGTCTGAACATGCCCAAGAAGAAATTCTTGCTGGTAACTGAAATCATGTGGACAGTGTTGTGCCTCCTCTCTGAAGCAAATACTTCTGGGTCGAAAAAACCCTTCTCACCTCCACATTTTTTTAATGCTGTGACTAAACTGGGCTTTGGACAGTTTATTTCTTGCAGACCTTGTTCTCAGAGTTGCTCTGTCCATGTCCCAGTGACGCTAAGGATTTTCACTTCTGCACTGTAAGTTGGTTCAACTTTTTGTGCCTTCCAGCTTTGTGGGCCTCACGCAAACAGGTGATCTTCAGTGCTTCAGGCAGTGGTATCAGACGTATCCCTGTGAAGATTACCAGCAGTACGTTCTTCTGAAGGGTCAGCTTCCATGTACCATGTTCATGGCATGCGGTACAAATGCAATGCTCAATTCTTACAGACCATCCTGCCTTAAATGGCTTTGGGGAGGTTGTGTATCCTGGTGGACATGATGCTAGGTCTGCTACTGCTCCTACCCTGTCTGGGTGCTTTGGGCAATCCACTTTCTTTGTCTGTCATCTATTTGGAATAAAGCCCACGTTGTTCAAAGTTTTCTATACCTCACAGCTTGCTAAATAATTGGGAAGTTATCACCTGCATAGGAATTAGACTGTCAAGAAATAATGGTGACCTGTGGCCACAGATCTGAAGGAAGCGGTTGTCTCTTTTTATACGGTATAGTCAAAGCATCACAAATAAAATAAAATTAATAGCCATTTGTGAATTGGAAAAAATAAAATGTATATATGTGTTTAAAAGTTATCAGAAATCGTAGACACTTAAACTATCAAAACTAACAAATGCTGTAAGACTCCTGTGAAGACAGTGAGCAGTGGTGATGCCTAAATAATGAATACATGGGGTACAGTGCACAGCACAGGCTCTGCCCCCTTGCTCTGAGCTCCTGTAGGGACATAACCCTAAAAGACACGTTCTCATCCTCTGCAGCCAGGCTTTGAAGTAGAGAAGTGCAGTCAAATGAACGAGCATCTAAAATGATCTTTTCTTAGTGTAACTCAGAGGTAGCGATTTTAATAAGGAAAGGCTTTATTATCTTTCCTGATATTCAGTTCATTTTCAGTGTGCCAGCATCCTACTTGATTTAAGCAAAAACCCACTCTAATGACACTTCATATTAAATTTCCACTTATAATTCTAAAAGGGTTAATAACGAGGAATAGTTATTTTAATCAATGGTAAAAAATCACTATGGAGTCCAATAAGACAATAGATTCAAAGCACTTTTTGAAGACCACTTTCCCAACAAATAAGAAGTTAAATTCATGAGCTACAGCTCTAAATTACTCTTGTATGAATTACATGAAAATAGGCTCTTTAACATAAAGGGCAGCATCAGTCCTTCCCTCTGAACAGTTATTCTTTCGAATAAATGGTATTCTTACTGGGTTGGAGGCAGTGGAGCTTCCAGTGGCTCTTGTAAGTCAGTCTCAGAAAAGCAGTTTTCCTTCAATTTCCTTTTAAAACAGTTCCTATCAAATAATCTCCTTAAGTTGCAATAAACCTAGTCCTGAGCCTGAACCTTCCAAAACCTAGCAGGATTGGGCTCTGAAATCAGATTTTGTAAGCAGATAAGTATTGCATTTCCGTGAAAGCTGTGGCAAGAAAGTAAATAATCCTCCTCAGTACAGTTTGCAATAAAATAAGGTACCACTGAGAGACGTGACGAGCCTGCAGTTTGAAGAGGTGGTGGCTAATATCTTATTAGCATAATTAGCCAACGGTGCTTTCTTCATGGATATCAATTTCTAATTGAGGTACAGCTGTTCAGTGGAAGTCCTAGCTCGATTAGAACATGCCACCTGATTGAGACTAGGGCTTTTATTCCTACAGTAATGCCACCCTAGTAAACACCTAATTGGCAGAAGTAATTAACTAGAAAAGGGCAAATTTCTATGTGTATCTATCCGTTTCTGTGCTATTGCTGTGATAACAACTTTTCCCAACAACAAACCCAATCACAGGGAGTAGTCAAAATGAACAGGGAGAAGGCAAATGTAGTTTCAGACCAATACAACAGCTGACAACCACAGTTACACAGTGCTGTAAAGAATAAAAGCACTGGACGAACATTCACTGACTGCTAACGCTGCTCTTGTTCTTGATTTTATTTGACACTAAGCTACTGGGGTTATTATAGCCTTCCCTGTTGTCCTCACACACTCCCACCTGCCACTGCAGGCTATTCATAGGCACTGATATGATTCACAATCCTTTCGGTTGCCACTTGCTTGGACAAAAACCCAATCAATTCAAACCAGCAATAATCTATTGTGATTTAAGGGCATGGATGTTCAGGCTCAGTGTTACTGGGGGAGGGATTGTGAGGGATTGCACCTCGTGCATTAGGACATCTTTCTATACCCAGCCAGCTATAGATTAAAACGTGATGAAGCAGAGCTGGGTGAGGGTTATGCTGATTTTAGGCTGATGTAACAACCTCCTGGCTCAGGAGCAACTGCAGGACTGAGCTCAGAACTTCTCACGGGGGACGTGTCGGTCTCAAAGGGCCCCAATGGATTCCACGCCCGAAGGATCAGGCGTGTTTGTCTCACATTTGCCACATAAATGGCTACTTATAGTGTTCGTATTAAAGGGGTGCTAAGAGTTCCCAAGGCATAGCAAAGCTTATTATAGCAGGTAATTATGTGCCAAACTTTCCTCTGTCATTGATTACTACTTTATTTCCTGGGGTATTTTTGTGTATTTTGTTCTCCCCAGGTTTTTCTGCTCCTTCAATAATATAATGTTTACATCAGTTACAATGAATGTTAAAGACCTGTCATGTACATAGAATGCAATACTTTCATGTGGCTTATGACTGGATTGATTGATATTCATTTGTGGTTTCTCCTTTTAAAAATAATAATAATAATAATAATAAAAAAAAATTAAAAGTCCTTTGACACATGATGTTGATAACATTTCATGAATGCCTGCCTGGGCATAAGGTTACATGCAATAGACAGGATTAGTTCCCCGCATTCGTTCATCCAAATCTCAGAAATGATAGCTTAAACAGTTAGGTCAACAGTCTGAGTGTGTGCTTTGGCACGAGTTAATGTTCATTTGGGCCTTATCTAAAAGGAGCCAGGTGTTAGTGTAAATTGGCAAAATACTGCTTAATCCCATTGATTTAGATAGCTTCTTTTCCTTTCTTTCCCACAAAAGGAAAAGATGAATGAATTCAAACTATGGAGATGATGGACTCCTATTCAGAGGCTTTTGGACAGATTTAACTAGAACACTTCTTGTACATCTCAATAAAAGCATGGGCTGGTTTAGCTTCTGTGTTTGCTCTGCACTGGACTTTTATGCCACCCCACACGCTCTCATCTATATTTAACATTTATGGGAATGAAAAAATAAAGCAAATATCCTAGGTTGAATGATTAGGAAAACCTCCCCTTTCCTTCACACATGAACAACACAGTGGGAATTACAGTGACACATGCAAAAGAGAAGAAAGGCCAGCAAGAGGCCCCCTCCCAGCACTCTTCTCTGATGAATTGTTTTCTACAAAGTGACCTTGATTTTTCTTCCAACTCGGTGCTCAGTAACTCAAGATTTCCTAAGAATTTGATTCAACATTGCCAAATGCAGTTGTTTCTGGGAAGGAAAGCAGCAACTATTTCTGTAATATCTGCAGCACGTATATACAAGAAGCAAAAAAAATCTATAGATGGGAAAGGAAAAAAAACTCCCAATGCTATTAAAACGGTGAAGAAATTTAAAATAATCAGAAGATAAATGGAATGGGGAAATATCACTTCCCACACATGTGGCATCATTAATAACCCTGTTGTCCCTTCTCACCTTCCCCCCACCTGGCTGTGCAGTACAGTGCAGTGGCATGCCAGGGCTGGATGTCCTGCAGCTGGAGACTGGGGCAACAGAAGAAAATTGTCTGTAGATCAAAGCATCTGGTCCTGAAGCTCTGCACCTATACCAAAATCACTTCAGGAGCTTAGCTTCAAACACCACCAAAACCCAGAGTGGGCAAGGTCTCTGCTGGTGCTGGGGCCAAGTCATCTCCTGATGCTGCGTTCCACTGATGCACTAGCTCTTCTGATGTTACCTCTCCATAACAGGCTACAGTTCATGAGACCTCCACTTAAAATAATCAAGCTAGAATAGCATAGGCTCCTCTAAAGTCTCAACCCCAGAAATACTTACAGATTTGTTTATTTTCCTAGCCATTGAAACTTCTCAGGACAGTAAGGTTGAACATGTGCAGTAAAAGAAGCAGCAGATTAAGGGTTAAAGTACTGGTCAGACCTCGTCACTGTTGGCTTGTGAAAGAAGAAGCTCAAGAAGCTACAGGTGAAATGAGGTGCATCAGAAAGTAAAATATACAGCATTTCTGACTATCTTCAAATGTCTTATGATAACAGCTATCTGAAAAAAAAGGTGAAAGGTCACATTTTTCCCCATTTGAGTACTTCTAGGCCAAAATTTATTGGTTTTAATTAGTGATATAGAAATGCAAAAATAAAATTAAAAAAAAAATCAACTGGCAACGCTCTTCATTGAAAAATAGCCAGGGAAAGTCCCTGAGAGCTATTAATTAAGTTTCTAAATATGTGAACACCCACACATACCTAAGGGGAGCGGAGAAAGCAGTTTCCTGCCAGCTTTAGCTTCAATTAATTTTCCCATTTTGCACCTACAAGTTTGCCAGCATAAATATTTCCTGGGGTCATTCAGTCAGCAAAAAGTAAAAATGGCAGCAGTTGGTTGTCAGTCAAATCACACACATGTTTTCTTACTTGCCTTCACAAACATTTCTGGCATTTCCAGCAATTCAAAGACACGTGTTTTGGATTGCTTTGCTGCTATATGTTGAAAATTTACACAACATCTAGAGACTTCTTGGGTCAAATCTTCGATATACACCTCCTCTGAAAGCCAGTATGAAAAAAATATGAAACTAGATTGACCAGTGGCTTGAGCCAGTGCTGCACTTCCTATTGTTTTTCTCTTAATGAGATTAGTGCTGCTAACTCCCATGGCGTGTTAATAATTTACCCAGGCTGAAGCTCTCAGCTTTTGCTATCCTGAGAAGGACTGGGATGAGAAGGTTATATTCTGGCTGGATGTTGCTAGTCATGCAAACCCATGTTTTGGACAGAAGTTAGTGATAGCACCAAAACTGGTGTTGCACCCTGTCTACTCCCAGGAGGGAGAGGGCTGGGGGCACTTCTCAGCCTGAATTCTCACTTCTGCCTCAGAATGTGTTGTCGAAGGGGCTAATTTCTCAACAACTAATCACAGAAACACACGCGTTGTGTGTTAATACAGATTGGTGTGACATCTTACTAAGGCAAAGCTTTCTGATAGGGGCAAACACACTCTCCCATGTATAAAAGGTGGAAATTCTTTACAACTCTCCCTACATTTGCTTTTCATTTTCATTCTAACTACTGGTTAAGTAATAATGATCTGGGCATAGGGCATTTTCTGAGGATTAATGATAGACTGACAGGCATTTATGGCCAGAGGTGTAGCCAAGGGTGCTATTAGTCCCAGCTGGTCATTAATCCCTGAGAATGCCCTATGCTGAGGTCGCTATTGCTATTATTAGATGGAAATGAGAGCAAACACAGGAGTATGGATTTTTTTTTTTAATGGGTGATGCCGTTATGATTGGAATGTGTAAGGTGCTTCTAGGAATTAATGACTTACACATTAGGTAGTCCCACTGCCTGAATTATCTGCACACTGCATGAAGCAGGTTACTATAATTAAAATGTTTCAAACTTTTTTTACTTCTTCATCAAAAAAATCCTGTGCCAAGCTAACACAGCTACTCAAAACTGGAATTCCCAGCTAAGCCTGCATGTTTCAAAATAGTTTCAGAAGCAGCATGCAGGACATGAATTTCCTCACTGGACCTGCCATCTGTGATGAAGGGGTACTCCGGTAAAAGCTTGAGAGCTCCCCAATGTTAGAACCTTGATTCAAGGAGTCCTGGTTCAGAGAGTTCTAGTTTTCTATACGCCTATTTGAGTTAACTCCCTGTTATTTACAGTCCCAGAGTAATAGGATCAAAAAAGATAGCAGCCTGGAGTTGGCCAGCAGGGAACATGATGCATGAGGAGCTGCTGCCTCTCTCTGGATGTAGGACACTACACACAACAGCCCTTGAAGATCCCTTAGCACACTGCTAGGAAGGGTCTCCTGAAAACAGCTGTCTACGCCCTTTCTTGTAATAACTGGGTGGTGCTTATCCTCTTAAACCAGAGGTTGCAGTGATGCTGAAACCACATCTATTTTATTCTATAAATAGTCACTGGTTAAAATAAATTAAAAAAAAAGATCCTGAGAACAGGGAGAGAAGTTGTGGTTAAAGTCTCCCTTGGTAAATTATGGCTGGATAGTAAATGGGCATTTCTCGTAATCAGGGTTTGAATTTCCTGAACAGCAGTAGGGGCAGAGGGGCAAACAGCAGAGCTAGTTTTAACATACATCTTCATGGCTTCTTCAAAGGAGGTATGTGGCATCATCATCTGCAGCAGCAGGGAACTGGATGCCAGAACACAGAACCCCAAGAAGAACTGTACTGTTCAGACGAAAGGTTCACCTAGCCCCCTGTCCTTTTTCCACTGGGTCCAAAACCTGACCTCTAAGGAACTGTAAAAACATGGGCTGCTCTCTGCTGTTACCTTTCAGCCTCAAGCTGTTGTCAGCTCCTGGGATTTCCTGAGCTCGAAAAGCTCTGTCTATTTAGCAACCACCCACAAAACTCTTTTCCAAGTACTTTGTTGCATCCACAGTGACTTCTAGCAAGGACTCCTGTATATGTCACTGACTTCATGAAGAACCACATGCTTTTGTTTGCTTTGGCCCTGACTCTCAGTAGCTTCATTCGATGGCCACTAGTCCAGTATAGAAAGGGGCAGTGACCAGTCAATCTCTCTCCAGCTTTTCCTGCCTATTCAGGCTTTTCCAGACCTCTCATATTCCTCTAACTGTCTCTTTTCCAGACTGAAAAGTTTTAGCCCAACAGAGCATTTCTTGAAAAAACATCCACTCTTAAATGATAATTTTATCTGCCTGCTTTGAAACTTGTTCAGGGCCAGCCTGTGCAAAGGGAAACACCAAACTTCAGTGTTGGATTCTGCCACTCTTATGTATGAACCTTAAAAGTGAAATCAGTGGAACTGCTTCTATATTAAGAGTGGCAGAAACTTCTGCTTACAAAGCAAGATATATGTTACCACTCATTTGTTCTGGTCTGGTAATGTGGCAAGGACTACTTCTAAGTTGTGTATGAATTGTAATGGTTAGGGCCCAATATAAAATCTGCTATCTCCCATAGACATACTTCAGGTGGATAGCATCATGTTTTAATCTTTTCAGTTTTAATAGTCAGTTCTACAAATACCGGTCATGTAAAATGAGATTCCAAGGCAAGTTTTCCAAAATTGTTCTGTCCTTTTTAAAATTTCATTTTGGTACCTTAGTCTTTTGAAATTTGCCAATGTGTCTGAAATGAATTTGTCTGAAAACTGAAGTGCCTCTTTTTCCCCATATTATTTCTAATGTGGTGAAGCAGAATACAATAGTATTTTAGGTAGGAATAATCTATGCTTGAAAGGTTATTTGGCTTCTTTTAGTGCAAATCTTGGTAGTGAGTCTGAACTGAAGCACTGCATGACTCAGCTTAACTTATTTTGCATACATATTAATGCTATATAATAATAATATATCAAGAATTTATCCACACCCTCTTTTGAATTAATCTTGTCTACAAGGTATTTCACCCTGCAAACAGGTCAATTTGCATGTGTATAGGATGGTTTGATATAGGAACCTTTTTTCCTCCCTAACATTTGTTTTATTCATTGGACAACAGAGCCCTCAAGAAGCAGGTGCAAACAAATATCATTTTCTCAATCTCCCACCTGAAGACTTAATAAAGGGGAGATTGTGTCTACTAATGATGAAAAGAGTAATGAAGATATGCACATTGAAGGCTTTTCTATTGGCATGGAGAACACTGCTTTCTGTCATCAATGAAAACAGGCCAGGAAATCCCTTTGACTAGGTTTGCAGCGGCTTTGATTTTAGACATGAAGCACACAAATAGTGAACAGCACAGGCGGGTTCATACTAGGAAAGTGAAAAATCTGCCTCCCAGGGTACCACTGCGCTTTATCAGAAGGGGAGTTGTCAGTGTGCAAATATTGGTGATTCAGAACTGCCTATGTGTATGCGTATGAGTGTGTGAGAGGGAGGATTTTGCTGCAGATTTTGCTCGGGTTGCTTTTCCCATATGGTACATAGCCTTGTTCCGTAATTTGCTACATTTGGTTTTCCGTAAGTGATTCGCACTCTCAGGTCTGGTTTGTTATGCAAGTCATGCCTGATGGCAACTCAGGGAATCCCATTAGAGGAGAGCAGGCTTGTGGACATTTTTCACATATCCATCGATTGATGGGATTGTTGGATCATTTAAAATGCTGATCTAATGAGAGGTGTGACGATACTCCTTACAATACCTGACTTTCAGCCAACAAAATGAAAATTATAACCTTATCCTGGAAGCCTCTGTGATAGATATCAGATCAAGGAGAAGAAGCTACAGCCGGCTACACCTTTTTATTCCAGGCCTATAAATGGGTTTGCACACAACACAGCAACCTTAAGTCAAATATTTGCCATTACACTCTCTCACCAATGAAGTAGAGCCTCACCCAAAGCAATTGGCTTGTATTGATTGGTGTTGCCCGGCCCGTCACATTCCCCCTCTGTGAAATCTGTTCCACTGTCTTCTTTCAATTTATTTCTCCTCCATTACGTCAGTGTTTTGCAACCACATGTGTTCTTACCCTGAATATGATCATTAAACTCAAATCAGGGATCATGATGTGTCTTTCAAATGCTTAAAATGAAACAATCAAGTCCTAAAAAGCTCATAATCAAACAGAAGTTGGAGAAAAAAGAGAGAACCAGCAGGTGAAGTGAGAGGTAAAATTGCAGAGCAGGGTTGTTCCCAGGACTCAGTGGCACCCCTGTCTCCTCACCCCACTTCAGAGAACCCAGAGGTTTGGTACATGACCAGAGCTGCACAGTTTCTCTCCATTTTGCTACTACTCTGTAAAGTCCTAACTCATAATTCAGAAGGAACGTGCGTGGATAACCTGTTTTTAAGGTAAGAACAATGAAAGTAAAAATTTCCTTTACAAAGACTGCTTTCTTTGGTTGGGTGTGAACATTTGTTGTAGTGGGGAGTGTCATTGCAGCAACACCTTTTCCATTACTGTCCAAACAATATGCTTTTTGTCTAGAGCATAAAACCAATGTCATTCCTTCATGGACCACAGGAAAAAAAAAGAAAGAAGTAAAACAATTGAGATGGCAAAAAAAAATAGGCTTCTTGGCTAGGGATTTGATCCAAAAGTAATAGTTTAGAGATAATGATAGGGAAAACAGTATAAATTCTCCAGGGACACTCCTGATTTCTGGCCTAATTCACAAAGATTACTTGCCATAAGGTACCACTTGAGTAATGTAAAAGAAAAGCACAGAGATATGATGGGAAACGTAAGCAGCTGACTCCTTTATGTGGCAGTAAACTGGGGTAATCTATCCCTGTCCACTAATGTTTATAAACATATTGTAAACAAGCATAAATGAACAGCTCATCTCTCTGGGGGGACCAGATGCATCCTTAACACTGATTAAGTGTTTTGTTCTGCCTGAGTGTCTGGCAGAGGTTTATGCTCCAAAGCAGAGGGAGGGAGACAGAGTAATGACAGTCTCATATTCTCCTGGCTCTTTAACTGCTTTGGGGGATTCAGCAGGCAATATAGCATGTATAATTCTACTGATGATCATTTTCCACAGCACACCATGACATGGGATACATTTTGCATGTCAGGTTTTTAAACCTGCCTCCCAAGTCTCCTTTCCTGCCGAGGAAACCAGAGAGATGTGCAGAAGCAGGAGCAGCAGCTGCGCTTGGGGAGGTCCCCTTGCCCACTTCCATCCCTCCTTTGATACCACTAAGAAGGGCGAATGCTGACTCAGTGTCATGATAACAATCACAAGTACAGCACATTCTTCTCTTTTTTGTGTGTCGGTAAGCTGCCTCTCACTCTCCAGAAGCCTGGGCTCTAAAAATAGCAAAACTTTCATTTTTTAAGCTTCCCAACAGAAGTTAGGGTCGGGAATGATTTAGTCGTCACCTCGTTCATGTCCTGTGATGCTACAGTCAACTCCTACCGTTTTGTGGGGTGTAATTTTGAGAGCTGGATTTTACGGGCAGTTCTGCACTCCTTCTCTCCCTCCCCATTAATTACAGCCGCAAATGCAATTCATATGGACTCAGATGAACTCTTTGTTGGGTAGCGGGGTGAGGATTCGCTGCCGTCTATGTACTTAGGAGAATAGAGATCAAAAGACCTGAGTACAGCTATTTGTTGGTGCGAAATCCTCAAAGCCAGCTTCTAAAGCTTTCAAGCCAGAGCACTTTCTTACCTGAGAAGACCGGTCTGCTGTTTCTGAGAGCTCGGCTGGGGAACCTTCCTCTGCTTTTCTGACAAAATTCCCTGCAAGCATGGAAACTGGTAGGAAAGGATGAAAGATGGGCCTGTTCTTTTCTAGAAACACAGAGATTAGTGGGTATGTTTTATAATAGTGCAATGGCTATTGTTTTATTCCTTTATCTTTTAGCCAGATTTGCTTTTCACTACTTACTGGTAAACTCTAAGCAATTTTGTTCTAGTAAATTAATTAAAACAGTGCTTGCAATTGACTGACTTACTCGTATCACTTATGTTGCCTTTGGTAATAACAGGCAGTTGCCACCGTTGACAGAGTAACTTTTGAACCTCTTTAACTTGCCCATATACTCTTACACTTTTAACTAAGTACTTGCAGAATTTCAGAGGCTATCAGAAGCTGTGCACAAATTGTAAGTAGCAGTGTGTGAATGCCAAATGTGTGAATGTGTTTATGTTTTCTATTATACCAACTACCTCTATTTTGTCTCCTGCTGTGTACCTAGTGTATCTTTGTTTTAGGGGAAAGGTGTCATGACTTGGTCTATGTATTATTGACTGTGTAAATAAGACAAAGCTTTGCAAAAAAAACTAGCTTAAAAAAAAAAAAAAAAAGTAATTCCCGAAGAGTAGTGTAACCTGTATCTCCAAAACTTACTCAAGCTATGTAAGCAGTGCTAGTGCTACATGGATGTGTAAGTGGTCCCCACAGCCCGCATGTCTTCCACCCACGTGCTGCTGGCCTGCAGGGTGTTCAAGTAAGCCAGAATGGGAGAAAAGTGAGTGACCAGCTCTGAGAGGGACCGTCAGCCCCCTCCCCTTCCCCAGCTTCTCTTTTAGGATGAAAGAACAGTGAGGTTGACCTCGGGACATTGCTTCAGGTCCAGTTTAGGTAGAGACTTGGATTGCTGCTCCATGGGGCAAATGCCAAATGCTGAGTTTTCCTATTAGGGGCATAAAGACCCCTTTCTGGGCTGAGGCGTTTGGAAGAAAAAATTTCTAAGGGGAAGCATCTTTTTTTTTTTTTTAAGTATCAAGGGAAAAATTCATGGCACAAAATAATCTGTTCAAAGATGCAAATGATGTAAACAGCAAAAAAGGTCAGGAAGATTGATAGGAAATTTAGGAAAGGTTTCTTTCCCCTCAGTGACATGGAAGATGGATTGCAGTATAAACAACATTAGCTGCTTATATTCTCCTTTTCCCTTTCAGGCTAACACATCAGTACTAATGAACCTGGTTGCTCCATATTTATTTGCACAGAAGTTCTACTGCACATATTAAAACAAAACATTTTTTTCCATCACTGTGGATATTTTAGGATCTATTAACGTTAATGATTTACCTCTTCACAGAAAGAAAAACTCAGTGAAAAAAAACCAAAACAACCCTTGGCTCCATAACATAGAGAAGTAGATCCTCAGGGCAGCTGAAATGTCAAAAAAGCATTGCCATACCAAATCTGCAGTCTCCTTTATTTGCAGTTTCATTGCCACATCTTTTTCCCATCATCAGTCAAGCAAGTTCAGAAATAAAAAGGGCAAACTCCTAGACACAGATTTGGGAAGTATCTCTGCAGGCTGTTGCTGGCAAACTTCTAACTGCGTGCTCTCTGGAGCACTGGCAGGTCACACGCAAGCTGACCCATAGCATCTGGGCTCTGGAGTTTACACTTAATGGTCCCAGATACCCCAGCATCCATATGTGGACCAAAACTCACAGTACACTTTAGAATCTGTATTCAACAGCCGCAGTATTCTCAGAAAAGGGCTGTACTCCTCACCTAAAATAACAGGCATCCCTATCCAGGCAGAAACAGGACGGGACAGAAAAATGAAGACAAGAAGAATGGAAAAGTGGTTTTTAGAGTTAGAAACAGCATATCACAACCCGGCTGCACAAAAGAGAGCTGTGCGACTTCCCCTGGTCATTCAGAGTGCCCCTGTACACAGACAAAAGTGCCTCTGCAAATTGAGAACTCTTGAGTAACTATAATTTTTGTTCATAATTCAGGTATAACTGCGAGGAAATTCAGATCTCTGTGCTAGTTAGGAACATTAATTACTTTGGTTACAGCGACAACACAGATATGAATTCCCTGAAAGCAAAATCTGGGTCTCCACGTGTTTACAACCAGCAAGCTAACATCTAAGCAGAGTCCACCCTCTTCTGACAGGAGGTCTTTTCAGAGGGTGGGAGAAGCAGCAGGCAGCAGAAGAGCACCCTATTTTAGTTGTTAGGGGTCAGTTCCTTGGATACCATACTCACTCTCCTGGCTACAACTAGTTTTGATTTCCAGGCAGAGCCTCTGGTCTATACCTCCTGTCTGGACTGTAGTTGTCAAAGAGGGCATTTTTCCTTCCTCTGGCATGGCCCAGAACAGATATGTAATTTCACGTGTCTCCTCAGCCTTGACATGTAGGTGAGGTTGTCACTTGTAATTGAGGAAGAAGGCTTTTCACAGCGAAAGCAGATGAAATGGAGCCTTAAATTTCTTGCAGACTTTAATGCATCAGAGCTGAGAGCTGCTGCGAAGAGCTCAGTGAGTTGCCCTGCTCTTGCAGAGCATGTTGCCTGTTGCACAGCGCTGAAGGAATGTGGCATGTTGTAGTGCTGGAAGGGTCATTTTTCCATTGAACCTCTAATCAGCAGAGCGTGAGGAAGAGGAGGAGAGATAATCCGAAACCATACAGAAATGGGTCAGATTTCTATGATATACACATCTAGAAGCAATTGCTACATTAATTAGTTTATTGATTTTTTCCTCTTCTGGCTATTCTCCCACTTAACTATTTGTTCAGCTTGATTTGTGTTATCTATTGCCATGGAGAGTCTTGGCTTTAAAGCTGCCTTTTGGCTGTTTAGAAAATAAGAAGTAAATGGAAGAAGTTCTGCAATCCCCCCCCCGCCGGGTAACTACATGCTCACAATGAAAGACTGTCCCTAGAGAACAGACACAGCACTCATTCCTATGCAAAAGAAAAGTAATCCATGCATTTTGTTGGCTGGGCTGTCTCTTCACTTTGTCTGGAGAAGTGCTGTCCATGGGTCAAAGGCAAATGGGATGGAGGAACAGGGGTGTCTCACACTGATCAGGTAACAGTGCTGCCTTCCAGCAAGGGGACCACATGGATTGGCTTGCTACGCGCCACGGCTGCGGACTTCCATGGAGCCATGGCTTTCACATCAGCTATAGACCTGAGAAGCATCTGAGCCTGTCTCGCTTGGGAGCCTTGTTTGCTACCTCTTAATTTGTTCCTTCCTGGAAGATGCTCCTGATGACTTTAAACAACGCAGCCCATGTTTTCCTGCCTTACTTCTTCAAAATGTTGTTGACACCTCCTGCCATTACTTTTTGATCCGTTCTTATTTAGTCCATGCTGGCGTTTGTATGTGTAAGAGACAATTACTATAAAATATCTCACCATGCAACTTTCCATTCACTGTACAATACTATGTGTATGACGGGTTGTAGGGCATCTCACTCATGTTAAGCTGTGGATTACCCACTACTGTTACTTAATGCATATGTAATGAAGAAAAAATCAGGAATGAGTAATGGTTATAGCTGATTTGACCTTACTTCGTACAATGTGAGGCCATTTCTGGCAATCGTGATCTCATTGTAGCTTTAATGACCTCATCTAATTATTGCTAACTCAAAGACCTTTAGTACTTTAATGTGAGCCAGAGAACGCACACTAGCAAACTAATGAACTCATCACACTGTGCTAGTCTTTAACCAGAAACAGGGATTCATTTGGAAAATTAGAAAAAAAGTACATTAGGGAGAGGAAGCTTGAGATTATTTCACATTTATTTCCCTGACTTCAAAGAGGAAATGATAATGACATTGCTGGAGAAAAAAAAAGTAGATGAAAGTAATATTATTGACTGCTGTAAACTGTTCAGTTGAGTGAAAGGAATAGAGGAGCAATGTGTTGCAATTCTGGAAAGAAGCATGGAAAGGCACATTGGTTTATTTCTTTTTGACAGGTACAGCTCATCTAGATTAGCCTGCAAACACAGGAAAGTAAATATCCAACTTGGGAAAAAACGAGCTACTGTAGCACTCACCCAAGTATTATGGCAAAGCAAAAAGAGCATTAATTTCTCCACAAGGAAGGTGTAAAATTCCGCCAGTTACCAGAAGATTTTGGTTTTTGTATTCTCTCTCATTAAGCACAGGTCTGTTAATGAACAAGTTTTGCTCCAATCTCTTAAAGAATCAGAAATTTGTTTCCCGCCAGTAGGTAGAGCAGGTTATTATAATCTATTAAACTCCCCAAATCAATGTTTTGCCCCAAAATATAAAAGTAGAACATCAATATCATAACACGGTGAACTTTAACAGCAGGGCACTCACTGCATATTAATCAGCTTTGAAAAAGGGCCTGAAAAGGTCATGAGAATGAGGTGCCTTATGAAATTTCAACTAATTCCTGCTTCTGGCCAGGGAAGGAATATTTAAAGAACAGGCTGTTGTTTAACACGATGGTACTTCAGCTCCCAGTTTGGGAGAGTACACGGGAAATGGAGTTTCCCTCACATGGAGTAATACAGGATAGTTTTGTCACTTATGGCTTTTTGGTTTTCTGACTTTCAGGTAAAAGTGGCTTTGAAATCTGGTTTAAAAAGTCCAGGGGAGCTTTTTTTCCATGGGAAATTCAAATTCATCTGCATCTAAATGTTTTGAAGAGGGGTTTAGAAAACACAAACAAATATAAGCAGCCCTGTTTCCTGCCAGCTTATTTGGTGACTTCTCAGCACCCACATGCTGGTATGGGTCTCAGCTCAGAGGCTGTTCTCACAGCACTCTCACAAGGTGTTGGAAATTGCATTTGTCCAGCACTGGTACCCATTTTAAGAAGGTTCCCACTCCCTTTGTTACAATCCTCAGCTGAGCTTTATGGGGAACAGGGAACCCTGGACACAGTGAGAAAGGTGGCTACCAAACTGTAAACACATGGTCACCACATTTCCTAGATCCCTGACTGGATCCCAGCATGTCCAGGGACTGGGCGGCACCAGGGACCATGATGCCATCATAGCTTATGGGACAGAAATGCAATTCCAGTCCATTCCATGCAGAATTTTTATGCATTTAATTGTCACCCCAAATTGGAACAAAAGTAAGTTCCAGAAGTTCAAAATCCTTTTCAAAATAAAGATCAGTTCTTCCTGCACATGGCTCATTGTTTTATCCTTAAATTCATTAATAATTTTCTAAAATGCTTTATAATACACTCAGTTCTTGTAGCATTGCAGATCTATTGAGAAAAAAACTAAAATCAGTCATAGTCTTAGCCTTCCACTTCCTGAAGAAGACCGAGAATATAATAAAACAGGATAGTTTAAGTTAAGTTCACCAAGTGCTATAGACAGTTTCTTGAAGCAGATTTTCAGACTTGATCAGTCTTAACCATACTTATTTCATACTGAAGGCAAATGTCCAGTGCAGTGATTTCAGATGGAGCAGAGTTACACAAGCGGGTTTTGAAAATCCTACTTCACTTCTGCCAAGCTCTCAATAACCCCTAATTCAGTTTTACAGCCCTCCCCCTGTGATAAGCACCATTACTTCACAAATAAACAGTTTTCCATTCCACAAGAAGATGTGAGAAGAATGTTTCCAGGGCTCAGAAGCTTGGTCTTAAACTGGTGCTGCCTCCTGCATTTCGAAGAGGTCAGCAGACAAGGCAGTTCTCCACCACCAGCTGGTCCTCGGGTGAATCCCCCCTCCCCACGGTGCTCTTTATGCCACTGTGCTGCTCCACGGAGTGCCACAGCAGTTCTTGAGGATCTGGACCGTGGCAGGGAGCGCATGTTTGTCGGGCAGGGAGGTCAAAATACATTTGACCATGAGCATATGGCACACTCAAATCGCCTTCCTACCTCGTTCCTTCTTTAAAATTTGACCTACTCTAGTGAAGGACGGTGCTCTGGACCATGATTTTATTCAGGACTATAATATACTCATGCCACCAGGTGGGCAGATGAGCAGTTCTTCGTTTTATTAGCATACAAATCTAACCCTGCGATTCACGATCCCAGGACTATTCATACGCATTTCTTGCGCTTTTATGGATACCAGCAGGTTGAAGAGTACCTATTTAAATGCCCTGTGCTTAGAGGTTCAGGGAGAATATGGTTAAGAATACCTGAAATTTGCCATCACATCCTTTTTCCCACAGATACCTGCACACTGTTGGAGCTCCTCGTAAGCCCCAAGCACTGTATTGATTTTTATCTATTGAAAATTTGGCCCTTACACTCAATTATAGAAAGAGATACATCTTCAGAGTGTCAGGAAAAGAGAACATTATTGATCTTTCTTCACTGGTGGTGTTTTCACTCCATTTTTCAAAACTTATAGGCTTCTGTTTATTAAATAAAGAAAATCACTGGCAATATTCACAGTTTAGACACATAATTAAACATGAAATGAATCGGCTTTGGATTACAATCCCCAAGCAATTTGCAGTTTTAATCATACTAAATTGGTCAAAATCAAAAGTTCATCTTTTGAAAAACACAAAATTATCTCCTTCCTCCACCAAGAGCCAAAGTGGTCCTAGCAACAAGAAGACCTGACACATAATTTGAATTGACTGATTTGGAAAAAAAATATGACTGTTCAAAGATAATTTCTGTGAGGTGAATAATTGTTTATTCAAAACTCAGTGTTTAGCTTATCTGATTCTCCACATGGGATTAGTAGGGATGTGGGAAAAGAACAACTTGCAGGTGGAATGGGCTTTAGGGGTTAGGTTCTTCTATTTTGTTCTTTGTAGAAGCGGTAAAACTGGATGTGATCAAATGATCCATGCTGCTGATAGTAAATTCCTCAGCAATGCACTTCTGCTTGTGTATGCAATATATCCTAGAGCCCTCTCTGACTGTTTGATTCAGCACTTATTGGGATCAATTTATAGGCTGCCCCTTTGACGCCATTAAGCACTTTCTGCACAAGTTGGAGGCACTTGGATGAAACCAGGTGTGGTGTAACACTGGGCGCGTGTGTGTGCACATGCAAAGCACTAGTGTCATCCAAAAAACCTCTGCAACTCTTCTGCTCACCTGTAAATGGGATAGGATGTTTTGCAACCCTTGGGATAGTGTGTGGGAGACATCTGTTTAAGGTAGTAAGGTCCGCAGACACAGCTGTAAGAGGGAGTCCTCCAAGTTCTTGCAGGGTGTTATTTTTAGTGTTCAGCTCTCCCCGCCTCTGTATCCCATCTCAGGTTAACAAGTGAGGAATGAGGAAAATTAAGCCAGAGTTGCTTCCAGAGTGTTTTGTCTCTAAGCAAACATCACCTGCAATGATGATATGAAGAAAAATACTAAGCCTCTACACTTCAAGACATTGTTATTGTTCTCAGGGTACAGCAATTTCTCTCCTTTTACAGTAGCAAGCATAGATGTTGCTTTAGTAACAAATTCTGCCTTAAGAGCAACATAACCACCTTTCAAAAAAAATACTGATCCAAGTGCTGACACTATTATAGCAAAGTACTTTTTATTTTTCACTTTTGGCTTGGAAAACCTCTTTGGCGTGGGATACTTCCATCAGCACCTAAGGAAAGGAAAGAAAAGCAGTTTAAATTCGTAATTGGCCTGTGCTGTGATCAAAAGCAGTTAACATACAATGCCAAAATCTCCCTGCTTTTTAAGTATAGTTCTGATGGATGCGAGTACTCCTGCCATCCCGTGTATGTCAGCTGTGACACTAAATAGAGAAAGCATCTCAGCATATCAGGTCATGATGTGTAAATTCTCATTTGGTTTGAAAGAATGGCTGTAGATGAAGTGTGACTCTTGACTGCACACTGTGATTTGAGCTTCCCTGCAAAGTATTCATTCCTACCTGATGTATTGCACTACATTGCACAACTTCAGATACCTTTCTGAAATTCGGTACAAAGTAGATACGAGAAAATTAATAAATAGAGATTATATTTTCTACCAGTTAAAAACTAAAAAGGAGCGTAATCAGGGCAGTTCTAGCAATTGCATGTTCTGGACAGACAGCACCACACAGTAGGCTTCATAATCTGGAAATTCAGTATGCTTTCTTTTTGTTCCTAATAATTTTGATACAATACTTCCATTCAATCCATTCCCCATGCAAAGAATTTATGAAATCTGGGCAGACAGACTATATTACCTAGGATTTTACAAAAATAACAAGATCCACTGAAGTTTATCTCCTGGTTATCTATAAATGAGGTGAAACCATGAGAGAAAACACAGATCTGAAGACAGAGGAGAGAAAACTGAGAGTAAACAATTGCTTGAATTTTAAAATCGATGATTTACATCTAGGACAAAGAGTATGTGTCCACCAGAATATAATATGGTGTTTTATTGTGATTTTCTTTTTGTGATTACTTCTAGTTTAAGGTGAATATCATATGTCTAGATTCTGTCTCTCTCTTGCTACATGCGCTTGGATGTGGGGCAGACAAAATGAATGTACAGCGAGACAAATTGTCTAACTACCTTTGTTGACATCACCGTGTTGAAGGCACCTGGACACAAGTCCCTTTTCTGCTGAGACCTGCCATTCACCCTGTGGACCAAACCATGAAGTCAGAAATATCCTCACCAGGAATTAATTCTGTCCTTGTTGCAATGTCTCACAGACTAGAAAGATCATATTCTTCTGGATCACAAAGTGCATGCGTTCAGTGCACTTGTGGCAGCACAGTAGTTAAAATTACTATCAGCCTGCCTTTCAGGTTAGTAGCTCTTTAGGGTGAGGTGGAAACATCCCTACCCACCCTGCCTCCCTGCCTTTGAATTTCTATTAACAGCAGTAGATCAAAGTATGCTTTCTTATTCCATTTTTATTGTAACAGGACTCAGGAGTGAGTTGAGACAAAGGATGAATATTTTTATGTATAATATCAAAGTTTGAAGAACAATGGAAAATGTTAATATAACTCAACAAGGACACTTTATCTAATAAAAAGCACAAAGGAAACTGCATGAAAGCAAACAGTAAATACATACAAATCATAAAAAAATAGAGGAGGAAATGAGGTCATTTAAGGTGGTTCAAGCTCTGATATGCAACATGGACCATTTCACTTGCTTGCTATATTTAGGAAAACATCTGCTTCATTGGGTGTTGCGAGATGGATGACTGTGAGCCTTGTTCAGGTTTGAAACTAGTCTCAGATCTCCGTAACAAAAGTGTTGCTTCTGATTTCAACAGGATTGCCTCTGATTCACATTGCTGTGAGCAAATGGAACAATTAGCACCAGACAACTTCACCACCTCCTCTCACACGGTTCCTGATCTCGCAGACAGTTGTGACATAACTCATCTTAAGCGTGAGCCCTCCACAAAAGCTGTTTTCATAACCAGAGTTTTGCTTTGAACTAGCTTCTGTCATCGTAGGCTGCTTCATTAATTCTGTGAGGCAGGCAACAGCTAAAGTGAAAAAATTTCAGCATCTCGTTGATGTCTTATCTAGGTTACTCTCAAAACGCTTGCAGCCTTTCACTCCCCACTGGATGTTTAGGATGGTTGTAAGATAAAGTGACGAAACAGTAAAAAGATCATATTTTAAAACCGTGTAATCATAAAATTATTTCTGATAATTTCTAATTTCTAATAATAAAATATCATATCATTACAAAGTAATAAAAATGTAATAAAATTGAGTTCTTAAGAAGATTTAAAATGTAATTGTGTCTTTTAATGTTGTAATAATTATACAATTAAAATTACAAAATCACATATAATAATTAAAACAGAATCTCCTGCCATGACAGTATCAGAGATTCTCATTGCATTGGGTTAATTAATGAAGTCTCTATATACAAAAGGCTAATATAAACTCAGTCCTCCTTAGTTGAATTGTGGGGCTTGATTCTGATCATGTTTAGATGCAATATAAATCAGACTGCTGATTTCTGATTGACAGTGCATCCTTTTTGGTTGCTAAATTTGCACTCATCAGCCTCACTCAGCTTTCTCCACATCCTACGCCAGAAGCTTGCCCCTTTTTTTTTGCATTAAAAGATCTGCAATTGGATTGACAGATAGTGTCTGGGGACATTCATAGATGTTTGTGGTGGTCAACACTACACTGCTTTGCTCCAGTCCCGGAGTGCCCCCATTAGCCAGTTCTGAGTCCTCTGACTTCCACAAATGTCACAGAGGCAAATGCATTAAAGGGCTGCAAGACAGTGAGATATTCCAGGTTGGAACCACTGAAAAAAATGCAGTCACAGAAATATACCCTGTCATGTTCTTATTGAATCCTGGATAATCTGGACTTTCTGGTAAAAAGGGAATTTTAGGCCTGAGGTGGAAAGGGGAATGTAAAAAAATGCAGCTATAGATTCTTCCTATCAATGTCACAACTTCAGCCAGATAGTATTTTCAGTCCATTAAGGAATCAGACAAAAGAGGCAGAACTGACAGACCAACAAACAGAAAATTTTACAAAATCTACCTGTTCTTGCATATTTGTTTGGCCATTGTGGGACTCAGAAGATGATTTTGCTCTTTCCACCCTCTGAACATAAGCTCCTAATCAAACACTTAATCCCCATTATGTGGTTAAATCACATATTAACTAGCATAATGCCTGATAATCCAAATTATTTTTTTTCAGTTACATATACCAATTCCTTACATTTAAGTAGACAAACCACTGCTGTTTCAAAGATGTGCTTCCAGAAATATATCAGAGTTTTAAAAACCCTAAAAGGATGCTTAACAACACATTTCCAGCTACATAAATCCAAAGAGACGGAGAATATAGAAGGGAAACAGGACTTTGGAATAAATGACCAATTTTGTCAATGAATCAATTTCAGCAAGAAAAGTTGAGAGAGCACAGGTGAAGGCAGCTTTAAGGCCTATTTAAGACTGTAAAAACCTATTTTTTCACCCCTTCTTCATGCAGCCTCTGTCTAGTATTTAATCTATATTCATTTTTGTGGCTTTCCAAAGTGTAGGTGTCACCTATTACAGGGAGAAAAAAATAAATAAAAATCTTAAAGCACAAGAAGGTGAGTTATATCTACAGAAGCCAAGAACTTCAGAGGTTGAAGATCTGTGATAACATTCTTCCAGACAGGACCTGACTGTGCTTACAGATGGCAGCTTTCAAGTAGTGTCTGATTAAAATAAAACAGTTACAGGCTTCATAAGGGGACAGGGACAGACTCACAGGCTGGTTCGTATAACAGCTCAAAAGCAAAACCACAGTGAGCTGGAGTAAAGGATGGGTGGGAATTCACTGAACGTTCTCTAACCTTCTTGACTTAAGTAAAATTTCAATTTGTAGAATGGTTTCTTGTAAACTGCAGCATACGTATGGACATAATCAGAAGGCCAAGAGGTGTTGCTGTGGGAAGGCAGGCCAAAGACAACCAGCCCTGAGGATGTTTAGCTGGTGGGAGAGGGTCAGTGAGGAAGACAGTGTGTTTACATGCTGCTCAGAAGTTGCAGGTGTCACAGCCGACGTTAGAAATGCGTGGTGCGTCCAATACGCACAGTGGAAGACTTCCACAGATCTGCTGCAGTATGCAAGCACTGCTCCATTTTGCTTGTTTTACACCTTGCTCCCACTAGTTTCATTTGGTCACACTTAATTATTGTACTGCGAGAGACAAGAGATAGTGGATGCCTATCCCCACTCTCGACTCAAGTCACAATTGTTTGAATTTGTACTCTGCCCTCTGCAAGTTTACCCTATTCCAGCTTGAAGCATCCTGACCAATTGTCAAAAGTCATCCACAACTTTGATTACCCATACAGAAAATGTCAGCCACAGGTCTGACTAATATCTAACACATATGATTAGTAATTAAGCTATTTTTGCTCAGAATCTCCTGAGAGTATAAATGAAAGGAATGAGAATTTTCGGAGGGGAAACATCTCAGTCATTGTGATCTTTACAGCACTGTGAAGGTTGCATTCATGGGCTTGTCAACAGGCTAGCTGAACACACAAAGTGGGGAGAAGAACCCCCTCCTATACATCATCATTGTCTTGTACTGCATCCCCTTTACCTACTGCATAAGAACAGAAGGCTATTGGAACCTCACAGTGATGAAACAATCATATTTACTGTCTTTTGGTTTTGTTCCTCCTTCCAAAATCTCCTTGCTTCAAAGACATGGGAAATAATTGTCTTGAAAATGATGTTACTGTGAATTCTTCACCTCAGTTGTATGCTTGCATCTAATGGGGGAGCTTTATTTCAGAGAATGCTTTGGGCTCTAAGAGATACAGGATCTTATGATTACAGAATCCTCCCCCAATCTCCCAATCAGCCATTCATTACCTCACATTAAAAACAAACAGAAATCCCATAGCAGGGAAGAAAACCAGCCAGAATTCTGACTGATGCATTTGTTTTCTGGTTGAATCGTGAAAGTGTGGGAGACAGAGATTCAGCCAGCAGACATGCAAACATGGAGCTTTTCTCCTTGCTGTGCCTGTAGCAAGGATTGTGCTGATTCTGCAGGGTGCTGAGACATACAAAGCAAAACTGGAAGAGATGTTAGATCAACCAGTATGGTCAAGCAGTTACTGCACAGAAAGGGGAACTGGCATGTTTATGCTCTGTTTCCAGCTCTGCTAGGGACCTGCTCTGGCTTTGGGCAGGACACCTCACTTCTACATGCCTCGGTTTTCCCTTCTGAATTCTAAGCCAAATCATATTCTCGCTATTTATTCTGGTGCAGCGCTTCTCCTGTTGCATCTCAGCTTCAGCTGTGGCTATCAGCTACCTTCATCCGTAATAGCAAATAAACATAAGTGATAACATCTCAGAATGTCAACTCAGGCTTAAAGCTTTGTGTGTGCACATGTATGTTTATTAGCGCTTGTTATAGTGCTTGTTTCATAGGGAAAACCTATATTCTCTGTGAAAGAGAGAGTTCTGGCAGGGATGGGGTGAAATTAAATTAGTGATCTGATGCTGTGCAAGCATGAAGAGCTAAAGCATAGCTGTTTTCTCAAAACATCTGACAGGACACATAAAATCTCCAAATATGTTTACAGGAAATATTAGTCAAAAACAGTAAAAAAAAATATACCTGCTGTTTGTATTGTGTTCACCAGTCACAAGAAGGGAAACAGACACGGCTGTGAAAGTCACATAGAGATATTTCATATCACCTCATCCCCAACACAAACCCACCTGCCTCCAAGCCACCATGACTCTGCTAGGCAGCTGGCAACCGTTTCATTTTCTGCAATAACTCACGAGGGGAGCCACGCTAACCACTCGCATACGCAAGTGTTGAGCTCTTGACTCCTAAGGACACTGGTCGTAAACAGCCCAGACAATGTCAATGGCAGTTGGGTGCTTGAACGCAGAGGAGTCATGCTCGTATGCTTAACGCTCCTTTGACATATAGCAGTGAAACTGTCACCACAAGACAAGGGGTGGCACAGGGATGGCCAGCAGCTCCCTGTCTCTGGATGCTTCCCACCCTATCCATACTCCTGCACAGGACAGCAGCTTGCTGTTAAAATTAAAAAAGGACAATGTAAGCCAAAGTCACCAGCCCTCTTCAAATGTCAGAGTCTCTTTTCAGAAGAGAACAGTGGCAGATATCACAACAGGGGAAGCAGACAGACGCTTTTGAGTCCAAAAAAGCAAAAAAGCGTTTTCTATGGTTCAGACAGGCTAGACCTGGCAGAATCCAGCTGTATGGTTGAATCTAGAAGTTTGATCAAAGAACAAACTGAACATGGACAGAAATCTCTCATGCAAGATTTGCTTTTGTTCTTAGTGAAATGAACTATATAAAGATGGACGGAAAGGAGAAAACTAGAGCTTTATACTGTAAAAAAGCCTTGCATTAACACATTTAAATTCATGGCTTATGACATGTTCCCCACCGTGTGCTATCAACAGCAACAGAGAAATCCAAACACAACTGGCCAGTTATCTCTGTTCATTCACAAGGAAAAAGAAATCCACAAAAGCTCATTTCTCATAAATAGTAATTTTTCCAGTCAATATCTTGCTGCAATTCTAATCATTTTGAATACATACACAAGAGGCATTTCCAGCTCAGCCAATATGATTAAGTAATAAAGCTAGGCATAAGAAGTTGTATAGTGTTCCCCATCCACTAAGCATATCGGAATACAATTAATTCTCATTGTCAGGAACTGGGGTTTTTTATATATGCACATATATATTTTCTGACAACAAGAAGCAACACTGTTATATTTTGGTTACTAGACTCTTTCTCCTTAATTGAGAAGAATGTTAGAAAATAAGCTGATACCAGCCTGCCCCTGTGGCTACCATTTTATTTAGACACAGAGTAGCTTATATTAATTTGTAATATTTAGTGCACAGTGGGGGTTTAGAAGAGACTGCTCCATCCTTCAAAGAAATAAATGACATGCAGCAAAAGAAAATGTTTCTATGACTGCTTTAAATCTCTTGGGAAACAATGAATTGAAAGGTACTATTGTCCGACTGTTGATATAGATTACCAACAAAGAGCTGGCTCCAGTAGGTCACCAATTACATCAAGGCAACAGAAATGGCTATTTAAGTTTCAGTCACAACTTCACAGCATGAGCCATCTCGCTGTTATTTATTTACTCTAATATAGTTCTCAGTCAAATACCTTTTACTTGTTATATAGGTACTCATATGACTCTCCTGCATACTATTCTGCTGAATGGCCTAGAAAGACCTAACAAATAACTACAGGTCAATCATGTACTTCTGCCCTGGGGATCATGATTTAAAAGATCGGTATCACATCTTGGTCTTTCTGCTTGGACTGTAATTTTAAAAGTAGATGACACAACAATGCATGAAATGAGTTTTTAAAATGGAATGAAAAATCATTTTCCAATACACTTTAAACTGCCTTTGTTAACTCCCACACTCAGGAACTTTAATGGCACACTGCTAAGGGGCATATTCCTAGCTGATGCTAATCATTTTATCTTATATTTTCTTCAAACATGTTTGTACCAGCAGTGGATCTGGCTCAGCAATTGCAGCTACAATATGTTTCCCTTAAATATTTCCTCTCATTTCCCCACTCCTTATTAGCATTGAAATGTCATTTATTGAAGCAGGTTAAGGATTTCAGAAGCCTTCATTTTTTATGGGTTAACTCCATGCAAGTTGCATTCTCCTTGGCAATATTTCGATTTTCAACTTGCACATCAGCTTTCATGTGAGCTGGATAGCATGCACTCATCTCCCTGTCACTTTCAGCTCAGGAAATGAAATAAATTAGCATTATTGGATTTTTGTGGCACTTTACATCTCTGCTAGATCAACTAAAGTCAAAATGGCAAAGACAGCATTCTCCTGAGTGAGAGGATCTTTCCACTTGGGTCCTAAGCCCATAGAAAATTATAAACCTGTAGGTATACTCTCTCTTGCATGGAGAAACTGTTGAACTGGATAGTGTCTGAGTAAGAAACTTCCCAGGATCATTTAGTGGGGACACGGGGTTTAGTTGTCTTTACCATGCCAATGATTCAGTCATATTTACCATTCCAGTTGCATTCTGTACCTTCCATTTATTGCATTTTTAGTCACTGTGCAAGCTGACAGCCGCTACTAAATAAAACAGGACTTGGAGCACATTTCATCCCGTGTGCCAAAATGGGCTGTCTATAGGAAAAGATGGGCAGGTCTACTAGTGCAGTTTTGGATGCATCACAAATGTAGCACCAACCACATAGATAGATGCAGGACCTTTTCCAGAGTGGAATCGGTCATAAGGATCTTCAAAAATGTGCTGTACAAAAGTATAATTACAGAAAAAAGTTGCGTTACACAGAGGTTCAGATAAGAGTACCTTCAAGTACCCAAAGGAAACTCTATGTCCCTGAAGGAAACTCTCTGACTCGCCACGTTTGTGTGGGGTTTTCTTTCCTCTCTGCTTAGTCAGCTTTGGTTTCAGGCAATGCTTTCTGGTTTTTTGCCAAGATTTACGTAAAGTTGTCTTTATTTGTCTTATGACCAAACCTACTAATTCACTCTGGCAAATCCAGCACTCTGTGGCCCCCCGTCCTGGTGTAGGGATAATTCCCCCACACAGTAGAGCCATCTGACCTCTTGGCAATACCCTTCTTGATCTAAAAGGCAGATAATCACACCCTTGATAGCTCCCAGAGGACCAAATGCTCCTCCCAAACTCTGCTTAATCACCAGAGCCCTAGTTCAAACCCCAGAGCATCCCACAGAGATGGAGGGCTGGCCTCTTTTATCATCTCACTGTAGTTTTCAGGTGCCGGGGATGAGGCTCTGACAAGTCAAAGCAGCAAACACTAGATTTGAGAAAAAGGCATGCAATTAAGTAGGACAGCCATTACTTCATTACCTGGTGAGGGCCAATTTCTCTTGTAGGAGACTTACCTACCAGCCTGACTTTGTTGTGCTGACGAGTCTGTAAAATCCCCCACCTGCAGGCACCCCTCAGCTAGTAGCAAACCTTGAGCAGAGAAGCCCCAGCTTCGGTCATGTAGGTTATATCAATGTTACTGCTCAGGGGTATCCCTGGCTGTGCCCTGCAGGCCTGGCTGCCCTGTCCCCTCTCTTCTGAAGGTGCCAGCTGAGCACCAGGTGTGTAGAACGCTCTTGGACGTGGCCCTTGGACGTGCCCGCTGAGACCACACGCAGGCAGCCCATCACCACTGTGCCCACTGTCCTGGGGAGCTGCCATGGTCCTGCAGCTCCAGGAGAGCAAGGGAGGGTGGAAAGAAGAAAGGGAAGGCAGTGGTGGCCCAATGGGCAGCCTCTTCCAACTGAGGAATTGAGTGTGGGGGTGACTGGATGGTGACAGTACATTTCTAAATCGTATTTTTTTATAAACTGTCTTCCTAAGAAGGAAGGGACTCAGTCCATCTACTGCAGGAATTTGCTTTCATTAGGACCAGATCCAGGGTCTTATTGAAAATGTATATTAGTGGAAGGTTTGGTTTTCACATCTCCCTTCTGAGGAAATCAAAGTTCCACCAAGAAAACTGCAGAAGTCCAACTTTTCCTGAAAATCTTCTGAAAGGAACCCCACCACCCTGGATATGAACAAACCAGTCCTTTCTGCAGAACATCTCAGTGAAAGCATCATTGTCCAAGTTTTCCAGAAGTGAAATGCTGGGCAGTTATCTGGTTTGATCCCTTGCCTGGGATCCATTCAGCTGAGGAGTGGTGGCTCCCTGCCTGGTGCTGCTGGGCAGCGGTGGGAGATGGCACTGCTCCAAACCACTCTCACCCAGGCACTGGAGAGGGGTGGGCTGGCCCATGGTTCTGGTGAGGGTAAAACCCCTGTGGTACGCAGCCGTACAGCTCTAGAGCTCTGCCCACTGGCCACTCCATTGTGACCAGGGGCTTTAGTAGATATAGGAGGCTAGATTTATTCACCAGAAAATCACCAAACACATGGGTCAGGTGTTATTAATGCCTATCACCTGAACTTTCTGTTACTTTAGAGGCAGCGAGGCTCCTTTAAACTTTCCAAAGTTTCTAGCAGACTTTTCACAGCTTTTGGTTATGATTGTTTTTAAACTCTGTGCTGGCATTTTAAAGACTGTGGCAACTCGATGGAAATGTCTTCAAGATATTGTTTAACAGGCTTTCACTTAACCTATGCTCTTTCAGGGTTCCCCACTCTTCTTATTTCCAGGCAGAGCTCTTCCATGCCCTGAAGCAACCTCCAGATTATTATACTGGTATACACATGCTGCTAATGCTAAATGGTTCTTTTCACTTGTGCACACATCAACTAATCAACATTAGGGACCTGCAGTCATCAATCTGAAAGCCTTGTTTACCATCATCACCACTGAGGCCTATAGATCAATAAAAAGATGATATTCTTTATATAAAATCCAATAAACAAGACCTGTCTGAGGCTTACATATGGTTTCATTCATTCTAATAAAGCAAGCGCATCTCTTATGAGCTTTAGCCCATCAGATTTTGTAAACTGCTTATTCACTTCAACAATCACTGACACAAGGATATTGTTGTATCCAAGTCTAGGTCAAGCAAGACTTACTTGATCTCATCCTATTTCCATAATAATTTCTGTCATTTCTCTAAGAATAAGAAGGTAAGGGCACTTTTATTGCTGCAATAAAAACAGCAAAGTGATCTTCTGATGGCACTTAATTAGATTCATTTTATCTTCTTTGACTGAGCATGACGTACTGTAACCCTTATTTATGAAGTAAAAATGAATGTCTTATGGTTCCTAACACAATTGAAGAAGAAATTACCATGGTATTCGGCTTAATCTGTGTTTGTATCCGACATAAATGATCTTAAGATAAATTACAGGAAATTATTTTCTACTCCTGGTAACCATAACAACAGATGAGAATTGGTTCTAGTTCAACTTACTGACTGTTCCTGAACTCTTCCATAATGTGTAATAAAAATTATAAGACAAAAACAATCCACAGGCTTTCATTTTTGTTTGTATAGGAACAATTTGTGAAGCACTGAAAAGTAATTTTAGGTTTAAGTTAAGCTTCAGTCTTTCAGGTCTCCATCAGATGTAGGGCAAAATGCGTTTCTGTTCCAAAGTGCAATGGCATACAGATTGTGTAATGGATCTCCACAGGGAAGGAACACATGGCAAAGCTTAACAAAAATGATACCTCCATGAATTGTGCAGAAGTGAGCAAATAATGAATTTAACTGGACAGGATTTTAGAAAATACTGCAGACCTAAGCAATCCCTACAAGTGTCTTTGAAGCAAGACAGTGGGAACAGGTAGTGAATACATCACCATGACAAGCAGATACTAAAAGAAGAGATCTGAAAAGCTTGGAGCCTTTAAAGAAGTTGAGTCGAGCAGGGTAGGTCACTGTAATGAGTGAGTTTTCAAAACTGGAAAAGAGTCCTCAGTGCACAGGGAGTACAGATAAGAGGTTTGAAGAAATTTTGAGCTTTTAATTAAACAGGTCTTCAAGTATCATACAGTCACCAGATAGTTTGGATTAGTAAGGACCTCAGGAGATCCCTAGTCCAACATAATGCTCAAAGCAGGGTCTTCTATGAGATCAGACAGTGTTGCTCAAGGCTTTGTCCAGCTGAGTCTTGAAAACCTCCAAGGATGGAGACAGCAAAACCTGCATGAGAAACCTGCTCTACATCTTGACTGTCCTCATGGTGAAAAGGTTTCTCTTTATATGCAATCTGAACATCTCTTGTTTCATTTTATGCTTGTTTTTTCTCATTCCACGTCCCACTATGAAAAGCCTGGCTCTGCCTTTTCAATAATGTTCTCTTAGGTACTGGGGGGCTGCTCTTAGGCACCCTGAAACCACATCTCCTCCAGGCTGAACAACTCCAGGTCCCTCAGCATCTCCTCACAGGCAAACGCTCCAGCCCTGAGCATCCTGTTGGTCTTCTGCTGAATTTGCTCAAGTTTGTCAATGTCTTTTTCATATTTGGGGCCCCAGACTAGATAAAGTATCTAGATGTGGTTTAACAAGTGCCAGGCAGAACAGATAATCACTTTGCATGATCTCTTACCTCTTCTGTTGATAACAGCCCAGGATGCTGTTGGCTATCTTTGCTGCTCAGGCACCCAGCTGGCTCAGGAGTCTCTGAAGATGCCCATGTCCTTTTCAGCAGAGCTGCTCCCCAGCCAGTCGGTCCCCAGGTGAACCAGTGCTGAGGATTAGTCCTTCCTGAGGGCAAGACCTCATATGCTTTAAATCTCAAGTAGCAAAAAACAAGGCTTCTCCTGAACCATGCCAGACCACTATGGCCTTGGCCATGGAAATAGTGATATCCAAGGCAGGATCTTCCCCTGCTTTCTCAGTTAGCTGTAAACACTCATCTGTGTGACGTGATGTAAAAATTTCCTGATAAGGTTGGCCCTGTCTCTGTATCTAGCTGTGTCTCATACCATCTATTAGACCTGATCTAAGTCTTAGAAAGGACTGGGGACAAAAAGGATCCTGGAAAACAGCGTTGACTGATGTGTGCTACCTCAGAACATCCCTGCACTCTTTTTTCCTCATTTTTCTTTTCATCTCATTGTTTCTGTATAACTTCAAAACAATGCTCCATGCAAGGTGAGGGAAAAGGCTGTTACACATTTGTCCTTCCCCAGTGTGCAGATTGACCCAAGATTGGCTCTAGGGCTGACTGTGGCCAGCTAAGCAACACTCTCAGTTGCTCCGGACTTTGTAGCCCACCGCCTACCTTTCTGTTAGCAGCATATTGTCAAAGCACAGGGTGTTACAGTCACCTTCATTCATTTCTACAAGGCCAGTCATCCGTTTTTTAATTCACCTTCAATCCAGCATTTTTGTTGGACTTGGCAGTGGTGCAGTTCTGCCAGGTCATTAATCTACTCAGCCATATGAAAATCAAAAGCACAGATCAGCTCTGAGACAAGAAATACCTGACAGTACTCATGAGTTTTGGCAGAAGAGGAGATGATGGCAAGAAGTTACCAACAGTTGTTTCCCCTGAGCTGAGTCTTTGGATACAGCAATTTTGAGATGGGGAGAGGAACATTTTTAAAAGCCACAGGGTAAGCAGCAGAAAAAGGGCAGAAGAGTTTTGGGCGGACCCTTGGTCAGAATAATTTGCTGCCCAGCATGTGCTGAATTCATTTAATCGCACATGTTGACACAGGATGATGGGGAGTGCAACAGCCTTGACGGACGTGCAGGCTAACAAGTACTAGAGATAAGAAACAGTCCTCTCAGCCAAAAAAGCTGCATTTTCATGCATCCACAGGGTATGTTTACATATTATAGTGAGACAAATCAAGAACAACTCCTATCTGCACTACAATTCAAGGTTAAAATGGTGCATTGATGTAAGAGCATGGTGTCAAGGCTGAGTGGATGAACCTCTGGCATAAGCAGAATTGGCAAACTAGAAACAGTCCAGTTAGAAGTGCTACAGTTACATGGCAGAATCCCTTCTTTCTGCTGGATCCTATAAAAATCTTAATGCACATGGGCCCTTCCTAAGCTGATCCAGTTAGGATAAAGAAAAAAAAGACAACTAACCAGTATGGGACAGCCAGTAAGTTGAAGCAGGTACAAGAACTCTTGACTGTAGTGTGGGACAGGAGAGGTAAATCACAACAACTTGTGTGTTTAAGAGACTGTATGGAGCTTTATTTTGATTACAGACTGTAGACTACAAAATGAGTGCCTACTGTATGACCTGGCAGGCAGCAGAAAGTCAGAATAGATCAGAAAGATGGCAGCATGGCAAACAATTTGGATCTGGGTTGCCTTGGCATCATGCAATTGGAGGTTAGACCACGAAGAGCACTGGGTGTGTTGCAGTTTCTCATGTGTTCTGCTCCTTTAAGGGAAATGTATAGCAGACCCCTGAAATCAGGACAACCATTTCAAGTCACTCATTTACACCAGCCAGGGACCTAATGCATGATTACTGAAAGTCAGTAAAGCTAGGTTGGTTTACATCAGTTTACATCAGACCATTTGCTATTATTTCTTTCCTTTCTGAAAAACATTTTACAGAGAATAATAAAATTACATAGCAATTAAGTAGTGAGTCATTACACCCTTTGGAAGCAATTCAATAGATAGTGAGGCAACATCCATCCTGCAGTGGTTAATTATTTGGCTTAAGAAACAGACTTTCTTCCATGGAAGCCTCTGAAGGTCACTGCGTTCAGTTGGAGTATGTCTAATCCCGGCAGATCAACGCATAGAACAATACAGTCTGTGTGTGCAGTCTTCCCTGCAGAAACAAATGGTATACCATTGCAACAAGAAGGGAAGGAGGTTCAGCTAACATCAGAGTACTCGGATTTGCTCTCCCTTCTTATGCAGTTCCACTGAGTAAATTAAAAACCCACTAATGTCAGGTAATTTGGTCCAGGTGATCTGTCTTAGTCTTCATACCTGTCAATGAGCACAAATTTTAAAGAACTTAATTCTAAAGTGTGGTTAAAGAAACTTGTTTCTATCTAGCATGTTCAGCGAAAAAAGTTGGAGTCTAACTTTCTGGCATACAAGCAAGAGCAACAACAATATCACACTTAAAAAATTGACAGGAAATTCTTGATGATGGCAATGCCATCTTATGATTTATAAGAACAGTTGCATTCCATCCTAATTTCCCAACTGAATAGCAGATGCTCTTCAGTAAAAAGCTGTTACCATTTTATCTGTTTTACAATATGTCATGTATATTTTGCCAATCATATTTTGGCTCTCATCACAGTGTCTGCTGTAATGCAATTGTAAGCTTGTTTAATCAGTTCAGCATAATCTGGTGCTTTCAACACTGCAAGCACGCGCGCGCACGCACACACATGCAGATCATACATTGCCCACGCTATTCCCTTTTGCCTTGTAAAATAGAGATGCATCGCTCCATCCATTTGTTAGGCAGAACCTGCCTTTGAAGGTCTGTGTGAAGTTCTACTTAAAATGGATGGCACAATATGCTACATGGTTTTTTACCTGGCTGAGCAGCTATTCATTAAACAACATGGCCTTAATTGGTGTTGCCTCACATTTGTTTTAAAGCAGATTATTAAGTTACACATAGCATGATGCATGCTGCTGTTTTGTAGTTCAAAACCATGAATCAAAAAAAGCTACTTAAACTTTGTACCTGTGCAAATAAAGACTTTCATCTTCACAAGCTTAACAATTTATCCTTCCAAAATTCATCCATCAATCTGTAGACTTATTTCCCTTGAAAACACCTGCTATTCACTCCTTCTGCTGCAAGCTCTGGTTATTTCCAAGGCTGCTGACACCAATTTACATGAAAATTCTCATTTCACATATCTACTTACAAAGAGGCACATCCAGCTTGAGCTGAGTTCTTTCTGCGGTACAGAAATGTTACAGAAGATGGCAGCTGGGTTTTGCGCCTTCTCAGCTCTTCATTTTTTTGCTGTCACCCTGTTATTCCTGTGATGGCTGTTTCTGCTAGCTCTCAGCTGAACTGACCATGAGGGTCCATGGTCAGTAGCTTTTACTGGGCCTCGCACATAAAAACCCCAAGCCGGCATTAATAAAAAGCAGTCCTCAGCACTTTTTTACACTGCCATTACACACTGCATGCTTTTCATTAAGGGAGAACTAGAAACTTAGCCTTTCACTGGATATCACATCATCATGGTCATGGGGTGTAACAGCTCCAGCAAAACCCCTCAGATGAACAGCACAAGGGGCGATGATTTCTGACTTCTTCAGCTGTGGAGGAACCAGCACGCTCACACTAATATGTTAAGCCTCCCTAATAGAAAGTTTTCTGGCCAAATCTTTCACAGTGATAGAAGCTAATGGAGGTAGAAGCTCTCATTGCTATAGTGAGGGCTGGTGCCTGTGTACGCTGTAGGACACTATCTTTGCTTGGACTGCAGAGCGTGGAAAGCTGCTACAGCTTGTGCTCAGGTTGTACACCACTTGGCTCACCCCAGAATATGCTTTCCTGAGCCCTCGGGCACACTTTTTGATTCCTGATCTACTCTGTTCTGGGCAGCTAATAGATGTGGATTAGAAGCTGGCCAAGAAGCACGACAAAATCTCCTTGAGAACTGAAAATCCATGAGACGTTTGAAAAGGAAGATTTTTGATAGAAACACAGCTTATCCGGTGACATCTTCATCAGTTGACTGAGGTTAGAAGAAAAGGATTTTCTTTCAGTTAATGATGCAATAAAATTGCCCCGTGGCAGAGGTCACAAGAAGTCTTTTTCTCCCACCCCGTTCCTGAAGAGACTCTGTACCTACCATTTGTGCATCCTTAGTTCAGATAGAGATGCAGAGCCTCAAATAAACCCACAAAGATATAGCTCTGAGAGGGTGTGATTGCTGCTCTATCCATGTGAATGCATTGGGGAAGCATTGGGGAAGTGCTACCTTGGAGTGAGAGGTGCCCACACTTAGACATGGAAGGATTTAGAAAGAAAACATTGCCACCAACGGCAATCTGTGGAGCACGAACAGCGATACTCAAGAGAAGTACCAAGCTCAGAGCCCAGATGATTTTTAGAAGGTGAAGATAGGAAAATCATTTTGACTGCATCAAAAGACAAGGGAGCATAGTGCTGAGACTTCTAGAAATGGGAATGAAGCTGGATGAGTCGTAATAGAAATCACACGCAATGATTTCTTTTGCCTCCCAAGAAATGCTGGTATAAAAAACTTAGTGGTGTACACATTTGCCTGTGAGGCAAATTTTAAAGCAAACCTCATATTGTTCTTGAAGTGTTTATTTGTGCATCCAGCCAGAGAAGAGAAACCTTCCTGTAATTTGCCTCACCAGTTATAAAAAGCTTGTCTAAATGTAGAGAATGAAAACTAATTGAAGATGATACCTTCTGCACTGCAGGAAAAGACACAACCACACACCCCATAGACTTCAGCAGCCAGGAATCTGCTTCAATTTCCTAATGGAAAGAATTGACCAGAGCAGATCAAAAATATCAGTCAATAAAAATAAAATAATCTACCACAATCTTGTTTCAAATTTCAAGCTAATTTTAAAAAATATTACCAATATTTTGCCAAAAGATATTATATACATCTTACATTATAGTAGACTATAATAAAGTGCAGCGCACTTGTTGAGACCAAATCCAATATCAACATTTTTAACTTAGTGAAGTCACCGTAAGTGAACAAAAAAGATGGATAATTATTTCTCTGGCTGTTCCAGTGGCATTTTAAACAAAAAGCTTCCCCAAGAAATTCCACTTTGAGTGGGTGTGTTTGCAGTTCTGCAAAATAACAGTGATTTCACAATTTATTATCGCTAGAAATGATAATTAAAAGTTACAAACCTGTATTCTTTCATTCCTCTGTTTATTCAGGTTTCAAATCAGTAGAATACCTCAGAGGCACCCAATTCTCCCCCAACCAGCTTTCACACTCATACAATGTTTTGTGCTGTTTGATGCCTAGTGGGATGTCACCTTTTTTTCTGGGGCACTGAGAAGGAGGAAGCATATTCCAAAGCCTGAGAAAGTACTAACAGTTTTCATGCAAAGATGTCAAATGAGTAATGTATTGGGGGAAGCAAGTGGAGGTTCCTTTATCTCAGCCGTGTTTCACCTTTTGAAACAACAAGGAATTTGGCCCAAAGGCAGAAGTGCCATTTCTTGCCTCATAGACATTTGTTCCCAAATCACTGAGAAATGCTTTTGTCTTCCCTGTGAGATAATTACAGTGCATCAAAAGGCCAAGAAGGCACTGAACTACACCTGACTCGTCGCTGGGGTTTGATATTTTAATGCAACATGTTCCATTGTTGCTTCTTTCTTTGTTTCGTCTTTGCACTTCAAGCGCTGTCATCTTGGGCAAAGCACTGCAAAGCAAGGCTATTTATCTGTGTGCTGGAGGAACTCCACCAGGCTCATCCCTCTTCCTCACCTGTCTGAAAAAACTGCTGCTGAACACATAGGTCAAACTGACTCTTTCAGCTATCTCCCATAGCCTCTGGAACCTGCTGGGCTTTCTTCTCTGCTCCCACCATTTTGAATTTCTTTACAGATCTTCCCAACCATTCACACTTCTGAATTGCATACAGTACCAGTTTCCAATGAGTTATTACTACACTCTCAGTTACAATCGGTACAACAGCATAATCCTATCAAGACTTTCTCAGAGGGCTGCAACAGCTCCCACCTTTCAAACAGACAAGGAAAGGCAAGAACAGTGATATGATTATAGTTTGCATAACAAGCAGAGCACACCAGCTGTGTGGCCACTATGAAGGGTATTGCAGGAAACTTAGCAGAAATGAACTATAGGGTTTTGCTATTGTGGCTATGAGCTGACCTGAGTCATGCAGCCATAGTGTTTCCCAGTCTTGCAGCAAGAACAGTGTACAGGGCTGCTTTGTGCTCCTCATAGATCCTTTCCCATGCAAGTCTGCTGATTATTTAATTAATTGTATAACACTGTTAAAGATGAGGGTGTCTTCTGGTGTCTAGGAAAACAATAAAATCAAACCGTTTCCCAGTTTACTGGTCCTCAGGGTTATCCTAATCACTGGAAAGACTAGCTGGTGGGTTGTACATATTGATTCTCTGCAAGTGTGTGGAAGTGCAGATCTAGACACCAGCAAAATAAATATAGATACCAGGCTGACATAATATGTTCTTGAGCTATGCAGCAGCTACTGCAAAAGCTGTCTGCAGAAAAGAGGAACCACGATCAATAAACATCTTTTAATCAACATGCTTGAGGAACAGTTGATCTCTCAAGGAGAGAAGAAACCAAACCTGGTAGCAAAGATGGTGAACATCCAATTAAAAGGATTTAGTCCCTGTACCACAATTTCCATTTTCATAGAATAGCAGGCAGATGCATGTCCTTGTGTGTAAAGGCCCTGACATATTCCAATATGGTGGCATTAAACCTGTAGAAAACCTGCTTATTGACATATTTTGCTATGAGAATCTCCTCCTTGTAAACGTCTTTACCAAAGGAAATAGCTGCACGATACATCCTGCTAACTGTACCACCTAAGCAGCTTGCAACTTTTAATGTGCCAGGGTAAGGTCCTCTTTCCCACCATGCGGGTGGGAGTTGGGGTACAGGCAGCTGAAGCCATGACAAGTGAAGGGACTGTAAGCCCTGCTGTGGAAGAGAAGCCCCTGCCCCTACACCATGCTGCTGAATGTGCAAGAAATCAGACAGCAAAAATGATGAACAGGAAAAGAAATGTATTCTGGAGCCCATGAGCAATGGTGAAGCTTGTATAGAGATCAGCTTAGGAAGCACTTTGTATACTTAGTTATTACGTTATCTGTATCAATGACGTCTATCCGCAAACCATGTTACGATCCTGGAGTACAGTCAGAGGGTATCTGGCCTCTCAGCTACAGCAAATTTCGTAGAAGAGGGAAAAGGCTAAGGACATCAAGCTGCGTTTACACCCACGTTGGAAGAAATACTCTGGCTCTGTTAGTGAGCCAGACGGCTTCGGTTCTCACATCACTGCTCATACTGCTGGCTATTTTCTGAAGCAATCAGAAATGCTGTTGTACCGTATTAGCTCCTCAAGACAGACAGTCAGCTGCTTTCTAAGTATAAGATACTGCTTCTTATTGCAACAGGGAGATGGATTTCTCCCAAGCAGCAAAACACCAGATCTGATCACTCCTGTTTTCTGCAGAATCCAGAAAAACACTTTTACACATTTTAGGTATCTCTTCCTTTTATATTGAATTGATGTGGCATAATCTCACCAGGGTCAGCTTTGCTGTCATGGAATCAAAAGCAGAATTGTGCCCTCCGCTGCTAATATCGTATGGATATCCTATAAACTCATTTTAATCTCCATCCCACATACTTTCTTTGCAAGTTAATGTGGCATGTTTCAAGGAGAAGTGAACGGGATGATGATGTTAACAGAATTCTCCTGAGAGTTTCCACATTGGTTAAGAAAATAAAGACCAATATCTTGGTCCTGAGGTCAGTGACAGGTAAATCATCATGTTCAGCATGCCCTCGTCTTGACCATGTGTCATGGTTTAACCCCAGCCAGCAACTAAGCACCACGCAGCCGCTCGCTCACTCCTCTCTCTTCCCAGTGGGATGGGGAGGAGAATTGGGAAAAAAGTAAAACTCATCGGTTGAGGCAAAACCCATTTAATAGCTAAAGTAAAATAAAATTTAATATAATACTAACAATAATAACAAAATATAGTAGTAGTAGTAGTACTAGTACTAGTAGTAGTAGTAGTAATAATAACAACAAAAAAAAAAGAAAAAAAGCACAAACAAGAAAACTGATGCACAATGCAATTGCTCACCTCCCGCTGACAGATGCCCGAGCAGCAATCCGCCCCTCCCAGCCAACTCCACCCAGTTTATATACTGAGCATGACATCCTATGGTATGGAATATCCCTTTGGCTAGTTCAGGTCAGCTGTCCTGGCCATGGTCCCTCCCAGGTTCTTGTGCACATCCTTGCTGGCAGAGCATGGGAAACTGAAAAATCCTTGCCTTAGGATAAGCACTACTTAGCAACAACTAAAACATTAGTGTGTTATCAACAGTATTCTCACACTAAATCCAAAACACACTGTACCAGCTAGTAAGAAGGAACTTAACTCTATCCCAGCCAAAACCAGGACACCACGCTGTTTGCCTTTTGCAGAGTGAACTGAACTTGCAGAAATGTCCCAATGAATGTCCCTGAGAGCTGGATCTGATCTGTAACTGTTTAAACTACACCTGTGAATTAAAGCTGCTTTACACATAACCTCTAAAAGACACTAAACTGCAGGAATGCAAATAGATGATGGCGTATGATGACTTTAAATTATAGTAAAGTGATCCATGGAGAGGGGAAAAACTGCTATCCAGAGAGTAAGTGAATGCAAAGAAAGACATCAATAACCTTGATTTGTGTGCTTTGCTGATGTATCGCTCCTCCCCAAGGGGCAGAAGGGGAGAGGGATGCAAAACAGAGTGACCGACTCATGGGATATAGGCACCTGTACTCTGATACGTATAAATATGGGTATAACTGTCTTCAATTGGATCAGTGGTGACTCTATAGACTAGTATCTAGTTCAGCAGCCCAGCCTCTGCAGCTGGCTTAGCTGCCTTCATGCAAATCCTCAAGTTGGAGGGTGCCCTCATTTTCTTCCCCTCCTATGCAAGGAAGAGAGTCCTCCACCCAGCAGTCCTTGGAGCAGGCAGAGGACTTCACAACCCTGGTGCTTTGTCATTGCTTCAGGATGGCACACGGGTGAGGAGACACCCAAGACAGTCTGTGGAGTCATAGCCAGGGGTCCACTTCTGCGACAGGCTGGCTTCGGGATTTAATAACGCCATCGTGCTGTGGGCATAAACAACAGCATCTCTGCAAACATGATAATTTGTGTGCTGCATTGGTGGCTGACAACATTCAAGCAATGGATTAATTGATTAGTTGCTCCTGCTTCAGAGAAAGGTCTCCTGTGGCCTTTCATGCCACCACGAGTGCAATAACACGCCGAGAGATTTTGCTAAGACAACTCCTTCCCCTTTACCAAGCAGCTGAGTTGGGGCAATGACAGACTGACCTCTGAATGGAATTTATATCATCCTTTTCTGCACATTAGACAATGTAAATGTTCCTCCCTGCCTTGTTTTCCCTTTAGGATAAACTTTGCTGTTCCCTTCAACTCTCGTATGATGAATGTAGTAATGCATTTGGAGTCTACTTTATGAATATCGTGCCTACCTCATTTCATTCTTCCGCCAACAGTCAGCCGATTTAAAAGACTTATAGCTAATGTTTGAGCCTTTTCAAAAAAGCAGCGTATGCTCCTAATTTCCTTTAATAGTCCATTTTCATTCAATTTATCTAGTTTTCTCCATTCTCCATAGACTAAAAGATTTCATTTATATTCAGGCTTTCCTTGTAAAGAGAAGTTTATTTGGGGGAGGGGGACAATAACATCTTTTAACTTCAGGCAGTTTGTTTTAAAGAATTATTTCCATTAAAAGAATAAGAGCAAAAATGTCTTTAAAAATTCTCTGTCTTATTTGTGCATCATTTAAATGGAGAAATGTCACTCTTCTATTATGTTAATGATTTTTAAAAAGCGGTAAAAAAAAATTTTACCTGTAAAGAGCAATCAAACATCTCTTCTTGCAGCAGAAAGGCATCATTAAAAAAAAGAAAAGAAGAGACAAGTAGATATTTAAATGAATGATCCAGTGTGAGGATGCATGAGAGTGATTTGTGCCTTGAAGCTCTGCTGTCACTTAGATTATGCCTGATGAGCATTTAATGAATGTTCACAGTAAAAACATCTACTCATATTATTTTATTTGGGAACAGGGTAGGCAACAGCCATTTTTAGGGGACAAAACTTAATGGATTTTCTTTCAGCTTAGTAGATACATTGATACTTGTAAATCCTTTCTAAGTGTGCCACTGTAATTATAAATCTTTTAGCTATATTTTTCATTAGAGAACGTTAAGGTAAATACTCTCTCCAAGAGAAGATATATTTGGCATATAGGTTTTTAAAGCTGACATTTAAGTACTCACTGCAGTGTTGCAGCTGTTCAATAACATTATTCTTATTATTCATTATTTAGGGTTTGTATTCCTGGATGCACCGTTCTGCTTTAAAGCAACGAGGCCCTTGATTTACCAATTACATGTAGTCAATTACCTAGCAGAGAAAGTCAAGCCTGCAGGAAACTGCATCTTGTCATTCTCTGATCTACTCTCAGCAATCCTATATACATTTCCCCGGCAGCACAAACTATACCCCCTAACCCTAACCAGAAATTTGCTGCCCCTGCACCAGGGGACAGAAGATGCACTGTTCGGAGGCTTCCTCAGTGCTGGGTTTGTGTCTAGCCCAGCTCAGCCCTGGGAGGACTGGTGGGCAAGAGCCGTACTGAGAACTGCAGGACCTATGTTGGCTGTCTATAGGCTGGTAATAAAATTTTCTTGCTGTGCCATCTTGCTGTGTGGTGTGTGTTCCATGTTTCACAGGAACCTGCCTTAAGAATTCTGTAGGATTAAGTTTAGCAGTGCACTAGAGCACGCTCAGCACTAAGCACACACTCAAACACCATGGGAATCAATCAGGAGTGAAACGAGGAGCACGTTCAGAGCCTCCACTCATCATATTCAGTGTCAGAAGATTATCTCCAGCATGCTCTGTGTGTTAATAATCAAGGGTATATGTAAATCTAATAACATGAGCAGAGTAGCCTATCTTCAATTAATCTGGGCATTACACTACCAGCTTTGATCAACTCACCTTGAGACTGACCAAGGCGAGCTGGAGCATGTGGATCCTTCACATCTACCCTGAAATGCAGGTTTGACAAAGCTCGTAGGAAAACACTAGAGCAGAGAAGCTTCTTAACTTGGACTAATTTTCACTTGTCATTTTTCTCTAATACTGCAGTTTGCATGTGTAGACCTCTGACTGAAATAGCAGAACACTCATTTGACAGGTAAGTAAAATCAGGACAAAATCGATCACTGGCACAGAGAAGTGAAGTGATTTACTGGGAGCAGTGGACTGCTCACAGGAGAGAACCACCTCCTCAGATGTGCCAGATAAGGTAGAGAGGCTTGAAGCCCAGTTGTGGGCAAGTGAACCTTAAAAAAGCAATCAGGAAAACAAAGCTTTTTCAGGTAATTTCCTCTGAAACTGATTTTTTTTGTAGCACAGCATCTGAGTTCTTAGCATTGCCTACAGACTGGAAAAGGAAGCAAACGAAAAAAGCCATGAAGACTTTTCCTCCCATCAAGGAAGGAAAACTGCATAAAGTGGGACCCTCCATCCCCATTTCACACAACATCGGGCTGCTGGGGAGAGCCCAGGCAGCTAAGCCTTGTTTTGGAAAATGTTTTGTTCTCAGCTGTTAAGAAAACACAGATTTTATTCCAAACATTAAATGCAGCTTTTAAATACAACTTGTTTCTTCATATTACAACTTGCAGAGTCCCAGATGGTACCCTGTACATTTTCATGGTACTTAACATGCTAATGTATTCCAACTTCTTCAGATGTTGTTTAACACACACACAAGCGTGGTGTACACCTTAAGTGAGAGTGTGAATAAAGAGCAAAATCACAAAGCTAGAATCTGGATATTTTGTTAAATGCTGCCACTAAACTTCCTCCTCATGCCTCTGCCCCCTACCCCCAGCCCCAGCAAGAAAGAAATGGAAGCATAACATCACATGGTTCAAGGCTTCTCTTTAACAAGCTATAATTTAACCTCAGGTTATCTTGACATTC
Source organism: Buteo buteo (assembly GCF_964188355.1). NCBI lineage: Eukaryota > Metazoa > Chordata > Aves > Accipitriformes > Accipitridae > Buteo > Buteo buteo. The sequence continues at coordinate 10,851,098 of NC_134176.1, read as the reverse complement.
ACATGCTGAAGAGAACACTTAGCATGTGTCATTGTGTGGGAACAGCTAAATGAGAACAAAAATATAGAGAAAGAGGTCAGAAAGGAAAGAATAATAATATAAGCAATTTACAGATCTCTATAAAGGGTGGGCAATTTTGTAACAGGCTGTGCTGTGTTAATACATTTGCTCAGGACATTTAAAGTTCAGAGAAATGCTAAAATGAAGCACTAGCTACAGGTAAAACTGCAAATATTCAGGGAACTCTGAGGATGGAGGACACAAAATATTGACACAACGTACTAATGGTCTGCTAAGGAGTGGCAGAAAGCTCGTATCCCATTTTCTGCAGACCTAACATTTCTACAGATGCTCTCACACGATTTCAGGCCTTTGCCCATGAATCTCTCCCACCCCAAAATCTCAGCTTTACTCATCAATACATCACAAATGTAAATATCACAGATACTGTGTTGGCAGGATGAGTATTTTGGCAATGGGTTGCACATTTCTGCCCCTAACACCTCATCTCCAGGGGTAAATGATGAAAAATTAATAAATACTGAAATGTGGAACAATTGTAAATGTGATGTCTAATTACTGGGTATGGCCAAGTAAAGCACGCTATTAAGACTCCTGTTCCTTGGAGACGAGGTAACTGGGAGCACAAATGCTCCTACTCATGTACATGTACGGTGCAAAGGAGCAGCAGGTTAGCTTAAAACAGTACCACCCATGACTACACCTACCTATGGTAGAATATGTGAGCCCAAGGCCAGTAAGAGCAACCAGACCCAAAACGAATTCCACTTTGTGCCATTTGTATTACCACATAGGCACAGGTTTCTCTCCTAGTGACGCAGACACGGATATTCAGGGTTGACTGTATGTCCTCGCTTATGTGGGTGCCAGCATCACCTATGGGACAGATCTGACTTGGCCCCACAGAGGTCCAGCTTCCCAGGCTCACTAAAAAGTCTGCTCCTGCTGCTCTTTGGCTCCTTTTCAACAGGAGCTCAGAGTTATACAGGGGCAATCTCCATCCCTCGCAGGTCTAGGAGTCATTTTAAAACCCTAGATTACAAGTGAGGCTCACAGCTCTCACGGAACTGAGCAACTGTAGAGCCACCACTCCCAGCTGTCACCTTTAAATGCCCCCTCTCAGCATACCCCTGATATAGATAAGCTTTTTAGTCTGTCACTGGGTGGAAAAACATTTAAAGGGTTGCACTGAAGTGGTTTGCAACAGGACTTTGCCAGCAAACCCTTACTCTGTTCCCTGACACCTTTTTCCGGCACTTAATGCATGAAAATGGACTGGGTCGTGTCCTTCTGCTCTGCATGGACTTGTCTGTGGGATTAAATACGCAGAGAATCACTGTGCTGTGCAGCCTGATGATTTCTTCAGCTTCTGTTTGAGATGTTGTGGAAGACAGTATAAAAGACCAGCACATCATGATAGATATCCCATCAGTAAAGGATGACTGTATTATCAAAAATACTAAAATAAAAAAAAAAAAGGTAATTATTTTCTGTGCACTTTATAGCCTCCCAGGAGTAACAGCCAGACACTCCCACTCACACAACACTCTAATATTTCACCGATCAAGGACATAACCCTGGTTATTTACAGACTGTAATGAGAGTGTCCATACTTTGATGTTACCATAAATAAGCAGGTAAAACTGCTGAGTTTCAAGAAACTCAGCTTGATTGCCTGGAAGATGTTATTATTTTAATAAAAAAGAATGGCATGTATAATGATTAAATTTATATCAAGTGCACAAGCAGGCTCCACTCAAGGGGAAGCATACAAGCATTTCAACACAGTTCATGCTTTAGGAAAACTGCTCCCTCATTTTCAGAAAAAAGTGGATCTTTGTTTGAATGACATAAGGAAACTCTTCCCAGAGAGTGCCTGAAAGCAAAGGTCTGCCTAGTTGTGATGGATTTCAGTAAACTCCAGGCTCAGTACTTCTCAGATATGACAACCCCTGTCAGATAAACTGTCCTGTGTACGCTGCAGGAGCCAGAGAAATGATGCAGCTCTCTTAACAGCTTCAGTCCTGCCTGGTAAACCATGCCTCTGATCTCTTCTCTAACATTTGCCTTTTGTCCCATGTTAACTGTCACCTGTATACACATATCAAAACATCTTTTAGGGTTACCTTATCAAGCAAGACGCAATTATTTTTGAATTGGATGGCAGATTTGAAGAAAAAGTGACCCAAATCCAGAGTATCCAAAACCCACCAAACTAACCAATGCCAACCCTCTCCAAACCACTAAACAAGCAATTTCTGTACCTTCTTTTCCCACAGTGATTCTGTAAGTTGTTCCTGTTCTAGGTGGGGTAAGCTTGTTATATTTTTCAGCACTGCTTTCAAGCCACATGACGTTGGGGAAAAATACCTGCATTCTGCAGTGGTTAGCTAAGCTGAAGGATTTTGGGGAGGTTCGTCCATTTTTACTATGAGAAAAGGTCAGCTTCATCTAATTCCAGTGTTGAGCATCCCAAACTTTAGGAAGGCAACCTTAATACACAGACTCTTCTACACTACCAAGTAGTGCAGTCTGGCAGGAGTGGGTCTGCAGAACTAAACCGCTGGTGCTGAGCACCCGATACCCACATTACAGTGGTGTAAGGGGCTTTCATTCTTGAGGAGCTCTGGTGTCATGGATTGAATTCCCTTTAGCAGTTGCATACTGGTGCACATCTGGAACATGTCTTCCAGTTTAGTTTCAGCCAAAAAGAAATCCAATTTGTGTGCTTCAAGACTGCTCTTTAACATGAGCCAAAGTGTGGTAAGTAGAAAAAAAAATAATATGTGCTTCAAAAGAACAGTCTGATCCAAAACTAAAAGCTGAAGAATATAAATGCAAGGAGTCAGGATCAAAATGTTAAAGACAGCCTTGATTGTACTGTAGGAAAGCTGGTGTCCATCAAAGGTAGAAAGGAGACCCTCCACAAGTTGATCAAGTGAAGAGTCTCACGTCTTCATATCTTGGAGATGCACTTGTTGTTACACATTGTACTACATATGCTACATATTACATCAACATCTGTGCCTGTTATCTTTCAAACCTGCCAACATAAAGAGCCAGTCTCAGACACTGCAGATTGGATTTATGTGTCCTAATTTAAGATAGGTAAAAGCTAGATGCACAAGTCTGAGCCAGTCACCCTAGGAGCCCTTTATAGTCAACAAAGAGTTTTCACACTTACGGGATGCAATTTCTCTGATCTTTCTTTGACACTTAGTTTGGTACTAGAGGAAACCACAGAGAAATAGATCACTCCATCGGCTATGAGGGGAGATTATCACAACCTGTTCAGACTCAGATCCATAGTGTTTGAACATCCAGGTAATGAATGCTAACTTTCCAAGTATCTCTCTCTGTTTCTTGTAAAAACTATTGTTTTGATGAAATACACATATTGATAATGAATAAGAGCTTCATAATTTTTGTATTTATGACACAATGAAGTGCAGATCTCCATAAAAAATCAAGTCCTATGCAAGGGCCAAATGACATGGAAAACTGCAAACTACTTTTTGATATGGCTGTATTCACAAAGATACTTTCAGAGACTGAACAATAGGAGGGAGGAAGGCCATATTTTACATCAGTGCATACCTGCTCAAAACACCTTCTTGCAAACACCGTCCTTTGAGACAGGTACTGAGACAAATGGGTGTGTTGTGCCAGGAGTGTTGACTGATTCATATTGTCATGTGTGCCTTCTTAACAAGGGTTTGAACCTACTGCTCCTTCTTCCCAAGGGGAATTAATCAGGAAGGCAGAGATGGTTCTGAGATTCAGGGGAAGCAGAGGGAGAAATGAGCAGGGAGGAACTCTCTATCCTTCCGCTCAAGGGTGGGTGATTCTGCAGTGAGAAAGCTGGCCAAGAAGGAGCCTGTGAGTCCAGCTTAAAATTTGTCTTTCCACCTGTTGGAGATTGTATATGAAGGTTTACTTTTTTGAGATTTTTTTACTTATGTTTTTCTAAAGGTATCCTGTAGTAGAGACAAAATAAAGAGCTTTCAAACCTGACTCAGGTCTCCCAATAGCACTTCTGACCCTCTTGCAAAGAATGCTAGAAGAATAAACAGACTGAAACAAATAAATTCACTATAAAATTTCCTCTACCCCAGGTTTTCATAGTTTATCTTCTGACCACCATCCATTATGCTTAAACAAGCTCATAACTTCTTTATGTTCAAACATAAAGTTGTTTATAGCTCCTACTACTTTCCTACACACTGGTGTCCTTCCCTTTTGATATTTGAAAGTGTTCGTAAAAGATATTTTTCTTCTTTTAATAAGGCCTCCCGTGCACATGTGTTCCTGTAAACAGCTCTATTTTTTTAAAAAATATCTGAAAAGATACTTGAAATTAGCTGCCTAATTTTTAAGCATGGGCTGGCATCCAAAATCTGGCAGAATTCTAGCTAAAAAAAAATAAAAATAAAATCCTTGGAGAGTTTTTAGTTGTCTCTAATCTTCAGGACAAGACAAAATCTGGAGAAATCTTTTGATTAAAGAGGGGCTTTCAGTTCTGACTCAGCCTTCTTAAGAGGATTTGCTAACACTTACTGACCCTGTTTCTTCCTTGCAGGGTGCAGTCTTTAATTTCTCCCTAGCACACACAGAATGAGTTGTTAAACCTCTGTGCCTTGCTATGCCATAAACTTCAGACATCAAAAGCGAAGCATGCCAGGTCTGCAGTCAGGCACTCAGGGGATAGGCTACAAAAATTCTCAGGGAAATCTCTGAGCAGATGTTTTTTGGTGTGGGTTTTTTTGCAATAGAAACCATCTGCTGCTTCTTTTTTTTTTTTTTTAACCAGTGAAAAGAAAAAGTCTTCTCTCAAAATGATCTGAATAACTGATCAGAAATGCAGAATCTTCAAAAGGTGCTCACTGCTGGAGCAGGTTTCTCATGCCCATCCTGCTAATTATCAACCAGCAGAACTCAGTCCTGAGCATCTGCTAAAAATGTAATTCTTGAAAGGCTCGGCTTCAGTTCTGGACACCTGTTTTCCCAGCCTACCACTTTTCTCCTCATAAACCCAGATGTCCTGTGCAGCTGAGAGATTCTCTAGTTGTTATTACCCCAGTAGGTGATACATGCTATGCTATGAAGCCTCCTCCAACACAGAAAAGCTTAAGAGAGAACCTACCCCAAAACACACGGTTTTCCCTAAGGAGCAAGAAGTTGTCTGTCGATCCCACTCCATAGAGAGATGATTTTAAGGACTGAACGTGAGCCTAATGCATGTGATCGACATGTGTACATGACGCCAGAGAGGACAGACTAAAGGGGGAGGCAGGCATCAGTCTCACAACCGTTGTGTTTTAATGTGGCAGGTTCGGTTGCTAACATATAGAGAAGCAGCTCTCTCAAGCACACCTTGCTCTGCCTGGCGTCTCAGACCTGTGGAGCAGCTTATGAGCTCCTACACGCAGTGTCTCTCTCAGCCACATCCCAGCTCTGCTTCAGGCTGAGATCCGAGGCTGCATCAATCCCAAACTTGCTTCCATGGGAAGGAAGCACATCTGAAGGCCACTTTACCTGCAGCCTATGTGTCCCCTTCAATATGTCCGTGTTGTCTGAAGGGAGGTGACACTGGCTTGCTGTGCAATTGTTTGAACATGGAGCTACAGCACATCTGGGATCATGGATGTCACAAATGAGCTGTCTTCACTTAACACATGTATGATGTACCTCTATCCAAACCTGAACAATAATTCAAATAATAGTTTCTCAAACAATCCAATAGGACAAAAGAGCAAAGGGAGCTGAACCTCTAGGAGCAGCAGACAGAAAAGGCTTCTCTTTAGGATTAGTCCCAAGCTGCACATGCAGGATAGTATTGCAAAAGAATATTGATATCACAAATAAAGCTGTCTTTGACACTATATCTGTGTGCCTAACTGTGTTTTAGCAAGCAAAGAGAGCATAGACTAGACACAATGGATAGATGGCTCACTAAAGGCATGTCCCAGCGGCAGTTAGGTAGTTTGGGCAACACTGAAGGTACAAAGTTGCAGACCAGCTCCTAAATACCAAGGACTTGAGGTGAGGTGACACAGCACTGGAGACAGCTTCCCTAAAGCACCACACACCAGTGCTAGCGGGAGCTGTGCTTCCCTCTAAACCTGCCTGCTCCCTTCCTTCAGGCAATGGGAAGCCTCTGATTTCTTGGACCGTTTGTACTTAAGTGGCTGAAAATGATGCACCTGCAATTCTCAAAGAAGGATTCTCTGAGGTGCAACAAACCGTGGGCCGTTTAGAGACTGCTGCTCTACCCCATGGTGTGCACACTTCCCCCCCTGCTGCTGATAACCACGGCTCTGCACCCAGACCATACAAGAATTTAATCCTGCCTGAATATCTAGTGTTGCTGACAGCCATATTACAATTTGTGGATTCATCTTCTTTGCCCAGCCCACAGACACACATGGACTGCACTCAGGGAGCACAGGCATCTTCTCCACAGACATCTCTAGGCAGGCAAATTGCTCAGCCCTGGACTGTAACCCTTTCTTCCCCTCTGCACAATGTACATCCCCCACATTTTTGCTGCTGTGCCCTGCTCTGCTTTCTATTTTGCAGGCAGCTGGCTCAGAAACCAGCTCCCCTGTGTCTGGGTGTCAGGGTTGTCCCCTTCGGGATGGACTTAATAACTGAGCAACTTCACAAAGGGATCTTTTTGAGCAGTAAAAAAGAAAAATATATCAGAACTGCATGCTACTCACCTGTGGTTTTGCTATGGCACATACCGATCAGCAGTGTACATCCATAAGAATGCAGGGTAAGAGCACTTGTCCAGTGACAGTCACTGACTTAGGCACACAGGCCCCACCATGCAGTGTTCCTTTGTGATGCATCTCCATCCTGAGGATTCTGACACCTTTTTTTGGTTGAATGGGGCATTTTTTTAACTGGAGGCACTGACCCAAAATTTTGCCTTGCCTACTGTCCCCAGTTCCAGTGCAGGAATGGCTGTTCATTCAGGTGGCAGTAGAAGAATAGCAATGTACAGATGTTACCAGCCCTGCAATGCAAAAGGTTTAAGAGCTGTCGTATAACAAGCTCGGGCAAGGATTGGAATGAGACAAAAGTGACTTTGTAGCTGTATGGTTCCATAGATCCAGACTTCCCTTCCTTCCATGCAGGGTCTCCAGCTACTGCCCCTGCTGTGATGTGATTTAATGGAATTAAATGGTTGTTGAGCTACTCGACACTAACATGTGGGATTGAAGGTAGAGATAGCTAACTATTGCCTCTAGCCCAATTCTGCAAAGACAGCATGTGTTCTCCTGATGGCTGGGCTCAAGGTTTTTTCCCACTGAGGGCTGGTCCAGATGGATGAACATTTTGAATGGAACCATAAATATTATCCATTTCTCATCCATTTCCAAGATACCCCCAGCTTTGGTAGTTGGAAGTGGAAATTACAGAATGAGAAACCAATTTCTTCTTCACTTTTGCCACACAGAAAGAAAAGAAATGATGAGCAATGTTTGTGAAAGGCTTCCCAGCCCACCCAGATTCAAGATAATGAGCTTTCTTAGGCACTAGGTAATTCCCTCTCTCGTGCTCTCTCTTTTCTTTTTCCATAAATGCAGGTCTTCCTGCAGATAACAGAAGATTAAACTCCTCGCTCTGAAGCTGAACTACACATCACTCACACAGCAAATATAATAGAAAAAAAATCCTTTCTTCTTTTTCTTCTTTATTAAATGCCATCACTTAATTTAGAATGCAAATCAATATATTAATAAGGAATGTATAATTTTTAATGTCATCTGTGCAATCACCCTCCTAGATTGATTCTTCCTTGAACTCATTGTATTATTGTTAATGACTGAAAGCTCACACCATACTTTATCAACCAAAGTCTGTCTCCAAGAACTTTCTAATTAGTACTACTAATCACTTATTCCTTCTCAGTGAGACTAATGCATTATTACGAAGACTTGTGAAATACGTCCAACAACATATACGTCTTGTTAAAATGACACTCAGGAGATACCATTACCCACATCCATCAATGACACTTAATCCATCACATGGAAATATTGCTTAAATACTGCTACCACAGTCAGCTGGGTGCAGGCATCTTCAGTGAGACCTGCTAGGCACAATGCCTCCCTGCTTATGGCTCTGGCATGCAGCCAACTCTTTTACATCATATAGCAATTAATGTACCCTTACTTAGATAACAAGAAGTTAGAGAGGCAGCGGAAAGTAGCAGTGGAGTGGGACAACTGATGAAATTAGCTGCAGGAAATCTATTTTGTAATAAAACTGTTCATAAAAGTGAAATGTCATTTAAAGGCACAATTTCCATGGGGAATAAGTTTTTATGTCTGTGTGCATCTTTAAGGCAAGGAGTTTTTCTTTTTTTTTAATACTTCTTTCATTTAAATGGCTTTATGGAAGCCCAGAATATACAGAGATGTTTTTAAACCCATGGGAATCTCGTTATGTTTTGTGCATCCCTTTTTTCCTTTTCTATTTTTTTTTTTTTAATTCAGGATGATTCAAGATGCTGCAGTCATTTAGCTGTGAGAAACACTTAGATCACTGGAGTGAAGATAATTAACAATATGTATAAATGAATACGCCCATTTCTTTTTAAGTGGAAGAAAAGATACCATTTTAAACTGATAGGTTACACTGATGGAACCTGATTATTTTCCTCCTTCCCCTGTGTTTGAATACAAAACCAACTATAAAGTCAACTTTACAAATACATAAAACCCCACACATACCCCAAGCTCTCTAAAGCTAATAGGACATGTTATAAAGCTCCTCCTTTTGAAGTGATATAAAATGAAATTCAGATTCTTACTGTATCTAAATCTCATGAAAAATTCTGGTATTTGTACAAAAACGCTTTGAAATCAGAGTGATTTATGAGTGTTTATAAATAAACACAAGCTTAGTGCATGGACCAGAACACAAGCCTTCTTGAAGAGTTTCAGGGAAGCTCTTACTGGCAGGAGCCAGATGGGGTCAGATCACAAGAGAAAGTGAAAATAGTGAATCCTTCTTTTTCCCTCCAGGCAAGGAGAATTTGTGAAGATCCCTGCTGACCAGAACTCAGCGTGCCATCTCTCCGCATGCCTGGGATTTTTTATTTCTATTGCTAGAGGTCGTAGTACCTGAAGAGGCTGAAAAAAGGGTCTTAGTGTGCAATGAGCCACTCCTGAGATTACAAAACAACAACAATGGATCTACAAAGGCTGCTTAAGAATATCAAAAGGTGAATATTACAAAGAAAGGCTTTGCAGCTCTACAGCCAACACTAACCCCACTGCTCTCTCTGTGGTAAGACTCATCTACAGCCTACAGACAGTATGATGAAAGCAGCCATCCGCAAGCATTCCAGCTATTTTAATTATTTCCACAGCTGCAGAGATGAATCTGTAGAAATGGTGAAGACAAAACTGCAGATATAGGCAGGTTGAAAAGAGGGTGGTAACTCTGCATTATTGGTTTTTTTCTGTCAGCATCAAGCTTTGCTTTTGCAAAGTATTAGGCAGCTGCTTAAGCTTTGTGTTAACACCTCATAGTCAACAGCAGTTGAATTCCACCAAAATTGCCATCACTTCTCCTGTTATGCTCTTTCCTTGCCCCATCCCGCCCCGCATGCTCTGCCCTGCGCAGCAGGGACTTCATGAAATAGGATTAAAGATGTTTCACTCCAGCGATAGTCCAGGGGATGCCAGACCTGCTTTCCTTGTGTCACTGTATCAGGCACAAATTTTCCCTCTGGTACCTACAATTGTGTGCAGACTCTGTGCATATTTAAAGCAAACAAAGGGAAACAGATTCACATATAGATAGGCAGACCTGCTCAGAGCAGTCCTGCAAGAGTAGAGAGAAAAGAAGTTCTCTCATCCTAATTAAAGCTGAAACTCACTTCCCATTATGAGCCTAATTACATTTCAAACAGATGCACTTTCAGTGTGTGCAACTGTTCTGGCATTGTGAGAAGCTGAATGGACTGTGGCTTCAGCCACAGAAAGGTTAGACTCAAGAGCGAGACATTTTCAGAGGAAATCTCCATGAGCATCCACCAGCCTGACAAGGGAAAGCATTGGTGAGGAGGCTTTTTATATACAAGATACAAGTGCATGTGAGATAAGTCATAAGGTCTGGAATTCACTTATTTTAATTGTTCTAGGGCTTCAGATTAAGGCAGGAAAGACACAGGTAAAAAAATCACTAAGCAATTGCTCACAAGAACAAATGGCTACAGGAAAAAAAAAATAATCCTGTGCCCTGTTAACATAAAACTGAGTTTAATAAGCATAAATCTATGCAAAAAGTATTAAGAGTCAAACACTCAAGGCCCATATGAACTACTTCTGAGCAAAGTATGGAGACAGTCATTCAATCAGCAAATTTATTGACAAGAAAGCCTTGAAAAAGCTGTGGGGGTCTCTAGGGAAGTTCCCTCAGCAGCTGGAAACATCACATTCCCATCAGACCTGGTGCTGTCAGGCATTGCCAAAAGCCACATCTGATTATCTGCTTTCTGATATCGCAGTAAACTGGGTTATCTCCACTGAAGACAAAAGGGGTTTATGTAAGAGGTCTTGAACTCACCTGAATGCTGCGGGAAGGGCCTTTGTGCTTCCTCTGTCTAATCTCTTCACATTTGCTTACTGCAAATGACAGGGAATTGCAACAGAGCCTCTGATGCCCGCAGCATTGCAGACTGGAAATGAGGGACTTGAAGAAAAGGAACAAACAGCCTTACCATCTCTGAATACAATAGATAGCAAACTACCACACCACAAATGCACAGGAATTATTCAAGGTGGCTAGAAAACCATGGAAACTTTGCTGAAAGGAAATGCAAAGATGACACATTTTCAAAAGGGGGTGCAACAAGTGGATTTGCAAATTCACTGCTAGCTCATTTTTGCATCCACTTTTGAAAATGTTCCCTTTGCACATTCTCTCATCCGCGTGGCCAGTGTTATGTGCCTATGCTATCTTCCTGTGCTAGCCAAGATTAAGGAGTGGACAATATCATGGAGATGGAGGGCACAACTTCTTAGCGTGATCCCTGTTGGTATCCTTACACTAATGCCTAGAGTGTGCTTGTGCATTCAAGAAATATGTCTTGAGGTGCTGGAGATCCAGTGGGAGTAACTGCTATGAATAGCATCTTCAAAGCTCACAACATTTATTCTGAAGCTGAATCCCCTAAGCCAATTCAAGGAATAAAATGTTATTTTTAGTGTCAAATTCTTCAGACAGTACAAACTGATGCAATACTGTTTAAAAGCAATGGAGCTATGCAAATTCCTATGAGAAACAGATGAATCAGGGGTGGGGATCTGACAGAGGTTGTGATCTGTAATAGAAATTTTAGTCAAAACAAATCCTTTTAGACAAACAAAAGTTTATGGTATAAGCTCATCTAGTGTGGTATAGCTCTTTTTCCACTTGGGGAATAGAGCTACTTAGATTATGCCCTCAAGTAGCCCTGGTGGAAGAGGCAGGCTTCTGGGTACACTTACATGGGCCACCCCTTCCTCTGTCCATGCAAATATCAGCCTAGCGTATTAATGTACGATGTGGTGGGGCACACTTCATTTTCCCACTGGTCCTATTGTGCCTTCTGAAAAACTTTAAATTTGTTTCTTCCATTACAGAGTACTTACCTAGCAGTGTGTTTTGCTCAGTGACTACAGCAATGACCATTGTTAGATAGATATAGATAGATACATTCTGTCTAATTCTACACCTGAAGTTATATTGCAGCCAATATAAGATCTAGCCAGTTTTATAATTCTACCCATATGTTATAAGGATTTGCCACATATTTTAACGTAAGTGCTACATATGTCATCAACTTTGTGGTAAATATGTCTATTTTTCCTCCTGGAATTACAGAAGGGAGAGGTTAGTGTCTGGTACATTCCATTATTTATTGTCTCAATTCAGTGCAATTCAATATATTGTGTTAATTTCCTTTTCCTTTTTTAAAAGAAATAATAATCTGTCACCAAGGTTGTAACAGCTCCAATGTTAATGGAATTGTATGAGACAATGTCATTGAAATTGGATCGGTCCAAATGGAATCATTACTGTTCGTCCATTCAGATCTTAATGGCTCCATCAATCGATGTGTGTAGGACAGACCCCAAGGTGTTTTGAGGAAGCTCTGAGGTGCATCTAAGTGTGCTGAGCCTTTGTGCACCTTCAAAGCACAACAACATGAATTAAAAGGCACAGTTCCAAAATCTCCTAGAGACCCATTAACTGCAGATGACACTGCAAAAGGCTCCTTCAGGGTTAGTGTGGCCCACCACATGATTGTATAGTTTGTGAATTACTGAAATAGTCAATCACAAGACTAAAGGGACACCAGTGTATATTTAGGGATCGTTCACCCACTATACTTAGGGGTTGTTCATCCACAGATCTAGAACTGTGTGCCTGAAATTCCTTAGGACATTTTTCAGTAAAGCAATAATTAATGCACATAGCTACTGGTTTCTTTTCCCTGTTTAACATTTCACCCTTTTTAATACTGCTACAAATTCCTGCAGATGCCGTAGTTCATTGCCCATTTGCAAGCTTGGATATTTCAAAAGGCATCAAACACAGGGAACTTCTGGCCTTGCTTTCTGACTGCTGTAAAAGGAGGAGCTGTTTTGGGGAGAGGAAGAATGAGTGTCCCCACACAAGCCAGGACAGTGCTGGAGATAATTCCGTTGGATACGTCAAACTGCCTCAAATCCCAGCACTAGCAAATGTTAGGCAGCACACCTGCCTGCGGGATGAGGATGCTGAGTGGGTCTGGTGCATTACACTGAATAATCTTCTGTTGGTGCTTCTTTAATAGTGTTCAGCCCCCTGAGGCCCCGGTCTGGTGTCGTTGTACAGCATATGGGAACTGGATAACATGGACCATATGACAATGTCCAGGAAGTATAAATTGGACAAAGAGGTGTGTGAATCCCTAGACCCATATCTGTGCCATGGCTTTGCTGACTTATGAAGATGAGAGATACTAGAAAGCACTGACTGACCTCCCCTAACTCTTTACTGGAGGGATGGAGAGTGTTTGGTGTTCTTAGCATCTTTCTCCAGCAAGACCCTTCTGATGTGAATTCAATCCTAACTTCAGTCCTACTTCCACAGCCGGTATTCAGCTTTGTGGTTCACTAATACTGTTCCATCACAGAGAGTTATGAGTGATACTTTTTTTAAGGAACATATTAATTTCTCTGTGAATAATGAACATGAGCATTCCCACAAGTCTTTGGTGGGAATTTCCTCAGCTGATTGTGTCATTATGATCCCCAGAATTCTTGTGAAACAGTTTTTTCAGTAGCTATTTAGAAAGCTGAAGTGATATATATTAAGCTAAAGGTAGTCCCCTTTTTATTCATTGAGACGAAGTCTCAATTTCAAGAGAATTAAACATTTAAGAATTAACTTAATATCAACTTTAATCCCTTGTTTTTCCTCTTTTGGCCAGAGAAAGAAAACAAAGGCAGGAGGGCGACGCTGGAGTGAAAATTGTGAAAGGAATGAAAACCCAATGGTTCCCATAATAGGAATTGTTTTCTTAATATTCTTCTCAAATAGCCTCACTCAGTTGGATTTGCTGTAGTGACAGTGCCTCATATTAATTGATACATGTCTGTTTGCTCTCCATTTGCATAGCCTCAGAACTAGAAAGAACTTTACGCAGACATGAGTGAAGATGCCATAGTCAGCTATTATTCAGACACTCTTAGCAACCAAGGACTGAAATTGCAGAGGAATTGCCTGTAAAAAAGGAATATGATGCAGAAAAAATGGAAAATACTCACAGATGCAAAGAAATTACTTTTTTCAAGCTCAGATGTGATATGAGACCATACCCTGTGTGGGGTGTCTCATCCAGTGCCATGTCTACAGATCAACCAAATCATTGGGAGCCTGTCTATCAAAGTGGGCAGAAAGGTTGTGTATACTGCAGGGCATCAGAATGCCTCTGGTTATTTTTATTTATTTCACTACCCTGTAATCACTCTGTATTAAATCCCGTGTCCTGCCTCTGTTATCAGATAAAGAAGGGAATGAATTGGGTTTTACATATGACTGTAAACACCTGTGATCAAAAGAAATACCACTTTACTCTCTCAAGTAGTCTTATCATGTGTATATCTTGTCAGTCAGCATTATGGTACATCAAGGATAATGCTTATGTTCTTACACTGACATCTTAAAGAGAGCATATGTAAATCTCTTTGTATGGCTGGCCCAGAAAATTGTGGAAGGCAGCCATTAAGTAATCTTTTCTTTCTACGTTATGCAGCTGCCACTGCTGTTTCCAATACTCCATTTGTGTTTCATTGCTTGATGGTATTCTCATGAGTCTTTGGCTGACCAAAAAGGACAAGACAAATAACTGGAAAAATTCAAAACATATGCAGTCCTGCATCTTGGTATGTGGTCTGACACCATGATAGCATCTTCAATCCTACACAGCTAATAAAGCCAACATTATTGTTGGCAAAACTTCAGGAACAAAGTACATACAATAAAGGGGCTTTATTCTCATTTAACTCACAAATGTAAGAGAAAATTCACCTTCTCTGTCATCTTGTCGGTAAAAAAGGAGCATAGCCTGGTGTGCATGTGTGAGAAAGAACAAGAGAAGATGAGAAACACACAAAAAATGCAAAGGGCTGTTTTGGAAACTAACCTTTTTGATGGGGGGAAAAAAAAAAAGCCTGAAATCAAATTGTTTCAGGATGGAAATGAGATACCAGGCTTCATGAGGGCTGTAGTCCAAGTGCCTGTGTGCCCATTTACCTATAGAAAGCAGCTCATTTCTTCAGCGAGCTTCTGCCACCCCTGAGCAGTCACAGCCTCCAGTTTAACAACTGGGTGCATCGTGTGAGTTTAACTTGTGTTTTTGGTCTTAGGCAGCCAGTACGAATTGGAATAATGCAGCTTTCAGCTGAAATTTCTCAGTTCACTTAGTGAGTTCCATGGGGTGTTTTTTTAATGTGTAAATTCTACCCCCAAAATTGTGTTGACTGTTAAGCATACAAAAGGGGAAAGGAGGCCCCTAGTTACTTCTAAGCCAAATATCCTCATTTCTTCTTTCCCATTACTTCCCAAATGAGACATAATTAGGCAGTTTTGCTTCTCATGGTATTAAAACTAAAGACAAAGCTATTTCAGCTATTTCTAGGCATTTTTTTAGAAAGGATATAAAAAACAATCAGTGGTAGCAATCGAGAGACAGAGAACAGATGGTATGTGATTCCAGATTCTGCCACGTTCCTATAAATGTATTAATTTACTGTTGAAACAAAGTAGGTTTCATAGTCATTCATAAAAGGAGAAGTTGACAGGAAAGATTTGATCAGTGATGATAATGTGGTTTCTTTGGTAAATACCACTTTCCACAAGTTTCACATTGTTACATTCACCAGATCTGCAATATAGTTAACTACAAATTCTTTTCTATGGTAATCAAGCTGCTACCTTAGTAACACTGTATATAAAGTCAAAATATTAATCAGTAAGCCTTTCTTTATTTCAATATGTTCTACTTCAGAAGTAATCCAACTGGAGCCTTTTCAACCGCATTGTAATTTATGAGCCAGCTGGAGCACAATACATTTTTAATAAAAATTAGGTACAAGCAGATACAGCGGATTAATAGTTGTATTATAATTTTATAGTTTTCAATATACACTGCTATAGAAAAGACAATCAAATATGGGGTCCATCTCAAGGATATAAAATGCAGTATTTATTTTTAATGGAAAGAGAATTTCATGAATTACTGAGCCATGAAGAGCTGATGAATGCATTCACTGGGCAAAACAAAGGACAACTAGAAAGAATAGGCATTTGGAACAACAGAACACTACTGTTTATGTGGGATGTGGACACCTCTGAGTATGCTTTGGAATCTCAGCTCTACCAGTTTGCACAGATTTATGTACAGTTTCAGAAATAACCTCCTTTTCTCAGCAGCCTATACAGGCTGGGACTTTTTTTTCATGTGTTTCTGACACACATTAATTAACAATTTATTACACAGGGGAAAATAGGAGTAAAAGCAGTGTTCGTAAATTGATTAAACCATTAGAAGAATTATATCTTTCTCAGATCTACTTTAAACTGTATTGATAGGTCCGAGTAGTGGAAGTGAAGCAGCTATAAATTTTTGTAATTCTTGCAAACTTTTAAAATATGCACTTCAGGAGTTAATATATTATTGTACATCTTTTTCCACAAACAGCTAGGAAACAACAATTTAGTCGCTATTCCTACAGTCCTAGCAACTCCATGTGGTAAGCATTTTCCTTTGCTTCAAAAAATCCTAGAAGTTTTCGCTCTGATATTCTTGCAAGCACCTTTAAATCCTTCTAGACTTATGAGTGGGTGTCTCCTTGATCCAAAAACCTTCCAGTTGAATGATGAACTTGCTGAAGAATTACTTATTGTTCAGCATTTAATCTGAAAAATGATCTGGCAATTGAATCAAAGCACATCAAAGACAGTTCCCAGTAAGAAAAACAAATCTTCTAGAAAAGGGCAGCTCTTTTCCTCAGAGATGCTAATTACACTACAGCAAACCCCTAAATTTGGTGTATGCTGTTCCTCTCCAGGGTTCAGGGGTGTTACATGAAATTGCTTTGAAGGAGACCCCAATGATATGATTTTCTTGTTCTTTTTCTTTTTCTTTTTTTTTTAAATGAAATGAACGGGTAACAGAGGGCAGGAAATCTTCAAATACAGCATGCCAACAATGAAATCTTTGAAGGAGTACATACTGGCAATGTAAAATCTCCACTGGGACCATGCCTTCATCAATTCAAAAGGGAGACTCTCTGTTTGAAAGCTTTGAAGAAACCCCCTCCTTCTGAAGAGATGGGAAATCTTTGAAGTTATTAAGCATGCATTAATCATTTTAGATAGGTAAACTCTGGAATAAATATTGTCCCAACCTGTAGTATTCTTTCTCGGTGCTTTGCCAACTAAATCATGCAGAATATTTCACTGTGGAGGAGTCGGTAATAGCAGCCCAGAGTGAGACTTTTTGCAATCTGGGAGCTGAAGTTTTAGTGCAACGTGTTAAGTAGATTTTGGCAACAGGCTGAAAGCATCATCTAGGTTCGAAGACGTATAGTATGTACAAAACTATTCCTCTCCTGGATGCTCTTTTATCCACTCTTTCCACACACTTTTATTTCTCGGAGAGGCTGGCAATGAGGCACTGCCCCATGACAAAGCCTCTGCTTGGCCAGCTCAGCTTCACAGGGGCGATCGATGGGTAAAACCCACGGAGACCCAGGCACATCACCAGAGGGAAGGGGAGGCATTCCTCAGGAGGACCAGCTGGATGTCTGCACCGCCTGGACCTGCCCTTGGGGTCACGGCTGGGTGCAGGGAGACGTGCTTGAGCCACGCACAGCTTAGCTGGGTCAGTGCAGGGTTAACTGAGCAGAAACAGATGGCCTGCAAAGCTCTGCGGGTCTCAGTGGGTGGTGAAATGACTCCTTCTGGCCTTGGAGAGTGTGATTCAGTGAGGCTCTAAGGGAGGAGAGGCTGGTGAGAGGGGAAGGTTGTTAACTGTTAGTAATTTATTTCTAGCATTAGTTAGGCTGTGATTTTTCACAGCGGGCATCGTAACTGCCCCTGTGCTTGCAGAGTGCTGAGTTTCTCTTCAGTGCCAAGAAAGTGCTCGGTTACACACAAAGCCCAGGTTAGGACAAGACCCTGTCCTGGGTTCAGCTGGGATTGAGTTAATTTTTACAAGAAGCCAGGAGGGGGTATGACCAGGAGAGCTGACCCGAACTAGCCAAGGGGATATTCTGTACCGTATGATGTCATGCTCGGTATATAACTGGGGGAGCTGGCTGGGGGGAGGAGGGATCGCAGCCTGGGAATGGGCTGAGCATCAGGTTCTGGGTGGTGAGCAATTGCATTGTGCATCACTTGCTTTGTACATTCTTTTATTAGTATTATTGTTATTATTCGTTCTTCTTTCCTTTTGTTGTCCTATTAAACTGACCTTATCTCAACCCATGAGGATTTACCTTTTTCTTCTGATTCTCCTCCCCATCCCACCGGGGCAGGGAGGAATGAGTGAGCAGCCGGGGGGTGCTTAGTTGCTGGCTGGGCTTAAGCCATGAGACACCCTCAGTCCCATTGCCAAAGGACACCCAAAGGAGAGCAACTAGGAGGAAACACTGCCAGAACAGTTCAGCTGGTCCGTGCTTGCCCTCAGCACCCATGAGATGGGTGGAGAAGAGGAACCAAGAGGCAGCTGCAAAAGCAGAAAAGAGAAAACATTTAACTGCATCACTTAGTGGTATGTTAAGACAATTCCTTGCAGGCAAATTGGCATTTTTGAATCAATTATCCTCCTCTGGCCAGAGATACTGTAATTCTGAGCATGAACTGCTAATCCCTTGACTGGTTTAAGCAAACCTGGTGTTCTTTAAGGCAGCAGTGGCCTCACAGTGCCCATATGCTCTCCTCCCACTGCCTCAGCCCTCCAGCCAGGCACGAGCAGCTGAAAAGCAGTGGATCATCATAAATGATCATCAGTCCATAGCCTCAATTTACTGCCTTGCCTTTCTACCCAGTGCAGGCCTGAAGAAACAGCTTTAGGGGAAGGCTGAAGCAAGAGAGATCTGTCCACACCAGGGTGGGATGGAAGCAGGCAAAACCAAACAACAATTATGTATCTGAGATTCAATTTCAGATTAGGACATGTAAATACATGTGTTTACTTGTAAGCATCTGAACATTTATTAGCAATATCTGGGTAGCAGGGGGACACAGTTCCCTAAATATGAATGTCTAGCATCACTCCAGACATCCTAAGATACCCAAGACATCTACAGGGGTAGATAAGAAAAAGGATCTGCCTTTTTCTGTAGCAGCAATTGGAGGCTAAGCAGATATTTTAGGTGATCCCAGAAGGCAACTAAAGTGAGGTTCTGCTGACTGTAACAGGTGTTTAGATGCCTGTCTCACAAGCTGGCATCTACAAGGACATACACCTATGTTCAAGTGTCTTAATCTGAAGCTGTATCCCACTCCCAGAGTCTGAAGAAGTAGCTGACTCATGAAAGCTCAATAGCTGTCCTATGGCCTCCCTGTATATCCCTGGTACTGTCTCAAGAACCTGGTTCAAGTTTTTTTTTTACTAGGGGAAAAAAAGAAATGAATGGGGACTACAAACAGAAATGAGAATATCCAGCTTGGAAACATATACATCTGACATCTCCTGAGGACCCTATGGCCGTACCTTAACATGAGAAGTAACACCATGATGCTACATTTTATACCAATGTCCAGGGAGAATTTGCAGGATAATAATGATGAATCTCATTAATACCTATGGAATGCAGGTCTGTGGTTTTCAACAGGAGATCCAGGGCTCTTTCAGTGTGACGGTAATACTGACATTTTGGCAGCATCCCAAGTTAAGAACAATGGAGAAAAGAGTGGAAGCAAGATCTCTTTTTCTTTGAGAAAACTGAAATTAAAGTCTAGATTCAAAGCTTATACTTTGCCAATAATTACTAAGCCAAGGCACAAACTGGAATTGTGGGGCATTCTGGATTGCCAGTATCCTTGCTCAGTCTAAAGTATTTGGTGGCAAGGGGACAAAGATGCTTTTATGTTTTCTCCCTCCTAGCCCCATTTCCACAGCTTTTGACAGACATGGAGTATGACCAGGAGGTATATCTTATCCTGTTCTTCCACAGAGGCTAAGTATGCATTGAAGAGATGCTGCGCCAAAGCAGAAATCTGATTGAGAAAGCTGTCTTTAGCCTTCCCTCTAAGGAGGCCGAAAGGTTGAATTCCTAGTATTCATATTTAGTTTTTGCAAAATAGCAGGAAGTTGTCTCTTTCTGGCATTATGTAGTCAATGCAGGCCATTGCCCTCAAAAAAGCAGAAATTGATGTCAAAGAAACAAACTCCGTGGTCCCACTAATAGCATCATCATTATTCTGTGACTTGCTAGTGGAAGAATATCGTCAGCTCTAAGAGAGAAGAAGTACATGCCACATTATGCAGCCTTTGATTATCCCCTCGTGGCCAGTCTTAAGGGCCTTATTAGCAGTCAGACTAGTCATTGGCTTCCCAGAGCATCCAACTTATAGAGACAAGAGACAGGGAATTAGAGGAGAATTGCAGTGGCTGGGTGGGAAAGACTTGTCTCTTCCTCACAGACAATATATAAAATGCATATTCTTCACAAGTTAAAATTCAGATAGTGTATATTTGGGACCAGTGCAGTTTTGTGCTAGAGCCAAAAAGTTAACACATTCAGTCACACAGTTTTCCTTACCATCCATGCACAGCTCCCCATGCCCAGATGCTGAAGGTTAGGCACCAGGCTGTGCCTGCATCAGTGGTGAGCTCTGAGCAATGCTGCTGTTTTGCAGTGAATCCCCTGTCTGGCCCTGCTTACTACAGGCTGATTCAGTTCACAGAGCAGTTTTGATTCGTGCACATTAGATTCCTTCTGGAGAAAAGCTGCCTTCCATGTGTGCTACTGATGTACTCTGTGATGGGGCATCTTGCACCGGTACGTAGTCCTTTGGGTAGCCTTGAATCACAGGTCTGGTGAGGATGTTCAGCTGTTGGGAACAGACAAAATTTAGCACAAAGTAAAATCCCTGAATCAAATATAGCACAGATACAGGGGCCTCAGCACCAGCTGCTTTGAACTACTCATCTGCTCTTCTGGTGCCAAAGAGGCCAAGTCGGACATAGTAAATTCCCTTCTTTTTTTTTTTCTTGAAAATTATGCATGCATGCAAGTACTAGTTATTTAACTAAATATATTTCATGAGCAGGCCTTAATGTCTCTCTGGGCTATATTCAGACAGATAACTGGGATGTTTAAATTCAAGAAAATGATGAGCTATTTGGATTGCTTTCATACTGAGGGCTCCCAATACAGCCAGAGGAGTCAGGTGTAACACCAGTCAGCCCTCACAGGCAGCTGTGATGTGGCTGCTCATCTCTCTCCTCTGACTCCCAGGTAAATCAGGGTACAGCAGTCCTGACAGATGCTCAGTTGTGATCAGTTGAATTTAGCTACCTGCATCCAACGTAAATCCACTCTGGATGCCACCACATCCAGGACGTACCATCTGAATACACCTCTCTCTGTTTCATTCTCCAGCTGTGAGAGCAAATTCCTACTGTCTCCTTCCTCCCTCCCTCCACTACTGGTGTTGGCCACTTGAGAGTAGGACCCGTCACACACAGTTCAGTCTTTTGTTCATACTCCTATTAACAATGAAGTGCTGGACGCACTGTGTAAGACATTAATATGCAACAGTTTCCAATGCACCTACCCGACCTCCTCCCAACTAGTCTAAATAGAAAATACATCTGTGGTAGGGAGTTGAGCCAAAAGCTCCAGGTCCTGAGTTAATAACAGCAAATGCAGCTTCACCGCAGCAGAGCTGTGTCTGCTGAGATTTGCTCTCCCACTACTGTCACAGGTGAACCAGACCCTGACAACTTCACTAACTTCTAGAAATACCTTCAATGGCACCTGTAAAATAGGTTTTTTAGATTTGCCTTGTAAATAACTCTCCTGTGTGATCAATGATCTGAGTGTGCCCTGAACATTTGCCATTTAATTTTTCATCTTATATTAAATTAAAGAATAGCTGTGGTCACACATCAATTTGTATTTTGGCACTTCTGAAAAGCATGATTTGCAATGGATCATAAGCACATTTTCTTTCCTCATAGATTTTTAGCATCCAGGCAGAAAATGTGCTCAGATAGCCTTTTGGATATAATGAAAAGCTCACAGTATATTGTATCTTGTACCTGACACCATTAATTTTTTCATATTTGTCTTGTATGTCACTTATTTTACTAACTAATACATCATTCTTATTACAGGCATACCTTCCCTATTGAGTTATCTAGAAAAAGACATGGTTAATATCAATGAGGTCCTCATGGAACATGAAAATATCCTGGGAGAGAAAGCAAGGCTACTCCTGGCAGGAATACAATTTTGCTTTTAAAAATGAGACATATATCTCAGACAGACACAGAGCTTTGTGCAATGCTGATTCCACACCTATGTGCATTTTTAAAAACCCTCCCTTGTGCCATGTCTCTCTTTCTTCTCAGAGAGGATGGACAGAGCCCAACATTTAAAATTATTCATTTTGTAATGCAAACATACTCCTGCCGCTAAGCTGCCGATTTCAAACCAGTTTAACAAATGACAAAAATCCCTTTTCAGAAGACAAATTATTTGGAATTATCAGCTCTGATGCACTGTTTAATTATGCATGCTTTTGTGCTAAGCATCTTTAAATATTAACGAGATATGTTTTTGCACTTATGACCTAAAGTAGATCTATAGTAAACTCACATGTCTGTTGGCAATAAGTCATCACAGGACTGCCGTACAGCAACAGCTCTTTTTACACTGGGAGCTTTCCTGTGGTTTTTTTTTTGCTTTTGTATCTTTGCCAGCACTATGGAAAAGGAATCAGGAAAATCACAACCCTGACAGAGAGCCCTTCTCAGATGAATGGGGCTGAGATAATTCTCGCAATCACTTTCTGTCTCCCTCTCAACATGAGAAAGGAGCGTCTGAAAGCTGCTAAGAGCTTAGCCCCGGTGCTGGGCACAGCAGGCAGCACGGTGGAGAGGGGCAGCGGGCTGGGGCTGGGGATGTCCTGGGCTGCCCTTGGGTCTCCATCCCCACGGCAGACATCAGGGCTTATCCTGGGCTCTGCACGGGTTCAGACAGACCCGGTGCTCGTGTAATGGAGAGAAGAGAAAGCCTGTAAAAGAGTTAACAATTACAAGAGAAAAGATACTGAGAATATCACATTACTCAAGATCAGCTTGACTCTAGAGACTGGGACAACGTTAGGATCCCAGCCAGGATCAGCTGCATCTTGACAGCCCAATCCTCTCAAATCAAATGCAGATTTCCACCGCTTCAGTGAACTTCTGAATAGATGCCTCACCCATACAGACCAGATTCATTTTATCAGAGTATCAATATGTTCCTGATCTCCTGATCACTTCCAGTTTAGTGAGATCATCTTCTACCATCATCAGGCCCAAAGGACTCTCCTGATTCCCCCTGAAACAGAGTAAGAGCCCTGGTGTACGTGGCCTGATATTGGCAAAAGCAAGAAGAGGAACGCTCAATCGCCAAAATTCCAGCAGTAACACGGACGCTGACGGGCTTGAAAGCGCCTGTCTGAGCGCAGAGCCCTGTCTGTATAACTTCTGTACTGTGGGAATGCGTTTCTGCTCTTGCTCTCCTCAGACATGACAGAAACCTGAACCACACCAGTGGCTGGTGAGAGCTCCCAGGGGCATGGAGCTGGGACGGTGTCACCTCTCGCCAGCCACGAGCCCTGTTACCCACTCTCTGCTCACCCTCACCCTACCTGGATGCTCAACAGCTGTGTGCCAAATCCTCTGCATCCCCACAGAGCTGAAGAAGGAACAGCTTTAACATATTTCTCAGGGCAGCTCCTCACTGGAGAAAGAGGAGAGGGGAGAGGATCTGCTAGGCACGAAATCCTTCCATCCACTCTACCTGCAAAGGCTGTTTCTGGAGCTCACCTCCCCGTGTCACCGCACTGTGTCCATAGCTGTATTCAGAGCTGCCCGATCACAAGATAAGATAAGCCATCCTTTCTTTGACAAAACCTGACAGCAACACATGCCTCACATATTAAAAACAGCCTCCTTTCCTGGCAGCAGATAGCATCTTTGCTGCTCACAAACCACTCACGGTAGTTAGAAGGTGCCTTGTACGTACGAATGTTGTTGCCTGATATATTAAGCCAATACACAAGCTCATTACCTCCGCTTCTTGCATGAACCTTACCCATATCGAAAAGCTGTCACACAGCAAAGCATTAAACAAATACAGGGCTGCCTTGTTATTATTGTCTGTGGTACAGCGGTGCTTGCAGAGCAAGGCAAGGCAGGGGTCTGGCTGTGCTGGTGCTGGATGCACAAATGGGGTCTGACACAGTGTGGCAATCAAGAGGTGGCACGGGCAGTTGAGTTTTACCCTGTTGCAATGAAAAGATCACCCATTTCTCACTTCCCAGCCTAGGCGAGCCAGGAGTTGGCCCTTTTTTTACAAAGCAGTACAGCACTGGAAAATAGCCTTGCCCCTGGAAAACTTCTCTTAAATGGGCGAGTCAGAGCACAGAAAGGGCAGCAAATATTCTGTCAGGGCACACGGGTCTCCAGCATGTCACAGGAGACTGAGGCAGGGACAGGAAATAAATTATATTCTCAAGGTCCTGCAGGCAGTCTGCAGCAAAGTGAGGAGAAAATCTGGATATCCCAAGCCTTCAGGTGGATTATCTGTCCATGAAACACAACTTCTTCTTCCATGTTAGACTGACCTCTCACCTGGGTATGCTCTCTGAGAAAGAAGCCTCCAAACACTCCTTCTGTCATCAAATGGATTCGCTGGGAAATAAAAAATAATGTGATGATCTGTTACATGGGTGCCTGATGATGAATAGCTTCTGCTTATTCTCTGCTGCAACAGAGGAATGGCTAACCATCAGCACAGCAAGGAGGGAGCTGACCAAGTAATGCAGCCTGTTCCCTGTCCATTCCCAAGGGAAAGCAGACAGGCAGAAATGGGTGTATGAACAGGTCTGGTGGCACCCGTTTGCTCCCAGCCATCCCCTGCCAGAGGCTGGTATGACCGCAGGGTTGTGTGGCACGCAGCCCGTGTGTGGGGCACACGCGGAACTCAGGCTCAGCAGGTGAGGTCTGAGAGGGACTTAGACCTCCTGGCTAAAAGGTTGGAAAACGGACAGAAAAACGCAGAGAGTCCCAGAGAAGGAAAACAAGAATCTGCAATTCAAATCCATTCATCCCTGAGGGACTGGTGAAACAATGGCTTGCAGTTTCATTAGTGCATTTTAATATGTTAATGGGCCCCCAGCTGCTGGTAACTGTCCCGTCAGCTGGAGTGTGGTCTATTGACCATGTCCTTCTGCTGCTCTGCAGCGCCAAGTCAGACAGATTTCCTCAAGAGGGTTAAGTAAACAAAGTTTTAATCACACAGCAACAGTCTAGGAGCATACTCAAGGGCAGTTAGGATTATCTCAATTGTGGGGTGGTAACTGGCTTGATGCGTCAGGAGATATTTTTCCTAAAGATGCGATGAAATGCACAGCACTGCTGCCAACGCTGCCTTCTCTTAAAAAATTTGCTTGCATAATTTACACCAGGTGTCATTTCAGGTAGAAAATATTGGGATGTTAAAGAAGTCATAACATTGGCAGATGATATTTTATGTAGTAATATGCATGCTGAAGACAATAGGAGTATCTCCTATAAGTGAGTACCACTCAACATGAATAATGGCTGCAAGGTCAGGCCCCTAATGAACAGTTGTCTAGCTGTGAATATATACACTTTTTCACTGTGTTGTAGGCAATGCTCTCTGCTACCTAATTAGGTTGATCCGTGAATATGATTATTCATTATCTGAAGTCTGAGAGTACAAAATTATGTATCCGTTCAGTGTGTCTTAAAGAAAAAGCATGTGAAATTCTAATGTCAGATAAGGTGACTGCATGGTGAATGAAAAAAATACACTACTAGTCCCAAAACTTTCCATGGGAGTGTGTTGAATTCCACAAAAGTTCACCTGGAAAGAAAGAAAAAACAACAAAACCCCTTTTTTTATAAGGTCAAACTCAAAAATTCAAATCCTAATTTCAGAAGAGATGTTGCATTATGAACTGCAATGCAATTTCTGATTTAAAAGATATACAAAAGAAGAATAAAATATTTTTATTTTCTAGAAATATGGCTTTTCAGTTGTGTTCAAACCAATTATCTGGAAATCCTGAAACACTGCAATGTCTACTGGTATGGGGTCTCCAAAATTACACTAGATTAATTCCACTACACTGAGCTCCTGCAAAAGAAAGAGCTGTAACCTGTTGCCCTGACCCTCCTGCTATCCAGTCTCCCAGGGTTTCCCAGCACTATCCTTCCCTCCCCGAAGGTGATTTCCGGGACTTCGGAGACTCTTCCACTGTTGAGTGGGAAATGGGAGCCCCAGAAGCATGACCTGGGTGCAAGGAGCCAAGGCTGCCAGGAAGAGCAGAGTGCTTCAAAAGCCAGAGAACCTCAGCCATTTAGCACCAGAGGCAATAAGATAAAATAAAACCATGACATAATGTGATGACAGAGGCTTACAGGAAAGGAGAACAAGCTATAGGCAGAGGAGGGATGCGGTCTTGATGGGAACTGTGCCCATTGTACCCTTTCAGCTTGATCAGAATAGGCTTGTGAGAGAGCCTTGCCCAAAAGAAGACATTAACTGTCTAATACTCTCATTTCCGATTTCCTGGTACTGACATTGGCTCTGTTCATGTTCCCAGCCAGCACAGCTTCTCTCAGAATCTATTCTGAGGAAAGCAAGGAGAAAGGAGAGTTAACAGAAAGGCTAAATATTTGAACTGGCTACTGGAACAACAAAAGAAAAAAGGAGGGGGGGGGGGGAGAAAAAGAAAAACCCAAGATGACAAAAAACAGGTGTCTCACCTTCGAAAGGCACATTAGGAGGCAAGCAGGCACTTCTACGGAAATAGAAACAGATTCTCATCTAGTGGAAGCAGCATTTTTTTGTCTGAGTCTCTAATTCCCATCTAAAGCTGGGATGCAGTTCCTGGAGACTGGATATGAATGTGAACCAAATGTCTAGATACCAATTTGGAAGGAAATCTCAGTATAAAATTGATTTGGGCTCACCCTGCTTGCTGCAGGTCAACGTGCCTGTGAAAAGAAGCTCCCTGAAACTCTCTGGATATTTCTCTTGTAATGCCAATGCTCCTGCTCCCCTCCAGCTCCCACACCAGCGTTTTCCTTGCAGGTGTCTGGCTGTGGACCTCTTGGCCTTCGCCTGCACCTAATCCATCCTCTCACAGGGAAGTCAATGAGCCAGGGCACACACCCCTGCGACAACCATGTGCGAGAATCGTTAATGATGAAATGCAAAAGGCGTTTCCCCATTATACTCTTTCTCCCGCGCCAAGTTTTTCCTTGTTAATTAGGAGGAAAATTTCACAACTTCGCCGCCGTATAATTAAATCTTGCAATTAACATGTGCACTTAAGCCATCGTTTTGAAAATGAGACTTATGCAGTGAAATCTACTTAAGGGAAAGCACCAGGATGGAGGGTGAAACTGCAACACTGTGCTAATGATCCAGAACACCACTGGATAAATGATAGGTCTTACTGACAGCACTCTGCCCATCTGACATGTGCAGGAAAGGGCATATGCTTATGGATGCTAATACAACACGGTGCCAATAAAAGGGGAGCGGGAGGGAGGGTGACAAAAGCAGAGGTAAATACATTAAGTCTCAATTAGAGTAGTGACACAAGAGAGAGCTAAGGTTAATATATTTTAGGAGAAAGCCTTTCTGTGAGCTAGGGGTTGATCTCTGCGGGATGATGTGACAGAAGTGATGACAAGGGAAAAGGGAAGAGCTTTTCATTTCGTTAGACATCGCTTGGAAATGGCCATGCAGTCTCAGTGCTTTATGGCCTGCACTGGCACATCTCTTCGGTTTCCATCACCCTCTAGGCATGGGCACTGGATGGCTTTGGAAGAGCCAGATTCAGCCGCAGCCTTGTTCTTTGCTTCTATGATGCCACTATAGCTTGGGGTGTCTAATACACAGGCTTGCACCCCAGCTCCAGTCTGGCTCAGACTCAGCACCTGGGGGGAACACAGGCATGCCTGCATGATTTTACTGCACGACAAACGTTCAAGCACTGTACCTTCAGTGTGATTTTACAGCGTGGCTGTTTGTGCATATACTAGCCAGCACGTGGCAAAATTCAGAAACCAGCACACAAATATCTTAATGGACATTGCAAGTTTTTGCTGGGTAGTTACACAGCAGCAGGCAAGCAGTCTCAGGTCGCATTTGATGATCTGACATATATAACAATACAATTAAAGTAAGCTTCAAAGAGGTAATTATTGCAGACTAGTGGTATGCCACACTGTAAGCTGGAAGAGAATAAAACCCAGCAGCTGACCACCTATGACTCACCTCTGCTCTTTCTACATACATTGAGAAAAACAGAATTGCCTCTTTAACAGCAATCTGTGTTAACATTTTAATTGCACTGACTGAATCTTATTCAGCTGCTACCGCTTTCCTCATTCCAAAATAATCCTTATTCAATTAGCAAAGGTGCAGACAGTATCATGAAATAGTCACAGAAGCCCATCAGAGAAACAAAGCATTATTTGCTTTTATACCTCCTCACACACATGCACACAGCACCACACTTATTAGGATGACATCCCGCATTCAGGCATAAAATCTTAAATTACAGAGTAATTGGGGCTTTTCAACTGATCCATAAAAGTATGCACTTAGCAAAATTTAAGGACAGGTAGAAGAGATGGATAACACCCGATGCATCACCTTTTCAAGACAGCCACTGAGGCATGCAAAAATAAACATTTGCTGATGTGAATGCAGTGTGCTATTTGTACAATGCAACACGGCAATGACCTCAAGTAATAAAAATATCTGCAGATTTAAGCCCAGAGGACTATATTGCATATCAATAGCAATAAAACCAGCAGAAATAGAAATGTATTATTTATAGGCCTATTTATAAAACCTAAATACCTCTCTAGTGGACCTACTTCTGTAGAATGAATTGCCATCCTCCCCCCCCTTCCTTCAGTGGTTTGTATGACAAGGTAACACAGGACTGTACCATTAAGAGAGATCTTTGTAAAAGATACAGAACTGGAATCAGGAAGAGATGCAACTCCCTCCTGCATAATTTTCCCAGTGACATGGCCTGCATTTCAATGAAGCAGCCCCACTTCGCTCCTTTGGAAGTGGGATTGCAAACAAGCCCCAGACCCATAGTGTAGTCTCACTAGGAGGGCTGATTCTGCCTGATAAAGATGAACAGGATCTCTGGCATTAATTTTGACAGCAGTATAACTAGACTATGACTGAGTTCCTTTCCTTTCCTTTCCTTTCCTTTCCTTTCCTTTCCTTTCCTTTCCTTTCCTTTCCTTTCCTTTCCTTTCCTTTCTTTTCCTTTCCTTTCCTTTCTTTTCCTTTCCTTTCCCCCAATGTCAAGCTTTTTTCATTCAGTGGACATACTGAAATGCCAGCAGAGGGAAGAAAGGTATTTTCACTATGTCCTGTCACTCAGATCTCTCCTTAAAACACTCATGTTGTTTCAAATCTCACATTGCTTTTATCTCACTATCACTTATAAAACCATTACAAATAATAAATCCTTCCTGGGATGCCCCATTTTATGGACCAAAGCAATTCTGTGTTCACAGGGACAATTCTCCTTCCTTATATATCCCCTAGAGCAAAACTGCAGGTGCTGAAGTTACTTCGCCAATGAAAAAAAATTACTGGAGACTTAAAAGATTAGGCTGGGGAAGGTAATGGATTATACTGATGGACTCAATCACCTACATTTACTCGGAGAGCCTAAGTGTCTTCAGATCTGGCCATAAGCTGCTGAGTAACACCCTGACTAATTTAGACACTGCACAAAGGCCTCTGAACAGACCGGCAACAGACTACTGTAAAGCAGCCCTAACTTTGTCTCCTGCCTGTTGCCTTTTTTACAGACCGCAGCACCTAACCCCTCCGTGATGTCCCCCCCGGGGCAATGGCAGACCCCCACAGCCATCCCATGCAAGTGGGAGGTGGTGCCGTGGACATCACATACCGCCTTTGTCCTTTTTTTGTTGCTACTTGCCCTTCCAGTGAGAAATCTATGTGTTCACATTACTGTAAATTACTCAAAAATCTCTTTTCACCTCCTCACAGCTGCTGTGTGACATACACCATCATCCAGTTCTTCACTGGATTTGACCCACAAACTTCAAGCAAAGTTTCATCGGCTCTTACCAGATAGTTCTTCTTTTGTTGTGTTGTTTTCAGAAGTATTAGACTGAGCTACCAAATACTATCTTTATTTCTTCTCCTCCACTCTGGATGTTTTCAAATGCCTTAACTGTGACTCTGGCCCTTACTATGCTGGTAAGTTAATATAAGCCATCAGTTAAATGAATTAAGATTAATTCAATCCTGCTGTAACTTGCACTGGTGCAAATCTAAACATTTTACTTTAGAATTGTTTGGGTTATAGCAGTGTAAAAGAAAGGGCTAGCAGCAGCAGAACCAGAGTAGTACTTCCAAAATATCTGGATTTTCATCTCCTTTGTCTTGACAAGTGAAGCCTGGTCATCCCACCACTGCAATTTCTTTCGAAATTCTGGCAATTTAGTTCCAAAATGTGAGCAGAACTTGTGAGCAGAGAGACTGAAAGCTGAATAATCTAGTTTATAACATCTGCATGAAATACAGTTTAATTCCACGTGTCTAGTACAGAGGGGACCAAAAGGATTCTCTATATATTTTTCAAGACGTACATATTGCTGGCCAAAGAACTTTACCAGATGTTTCAAATATATCTTTCCTGATGGAGATGTATCTTTTTACATACGAATCTCACCCAGCTCTCCCACAGACTTGAAGCTAGCCCAGTTTTCTCCTAATGGGAAAAAGATCACGTTTCCAATGTCTTTCATAAATTTTACGCCTAATTAAGTTCCCATTAATGGGGTTGAGAAGGGCAGCTTTATTTCCAGGACACACTTTTTGCATTTGTGTTGGGTTCGTTTTTTTTTAAAAAAAGGTTACTTGGACTTCTGTGGCTTTCTGGATTTTTAAGAGGTTGTTTTTCTTTTTCCCTTTTGCGACTCACTTCTCGGGCAGAAGTGTCACTGCAAAGCTGTGTGCCATTACATTTGGTTTTCTGGTCTATTCAAATTTGCTAGCTTTTTTTTTTTTTTTTTTTTGATCTGGGGAGTGACAGCAATGACAAAAACCCCCTTTTCTCACCATCTGAAAAAGGACAATGCTGCCGAGGCAGCCAAGCGGCTGACAACAGTGCCACCCTGCGTCCCAGCCGGCTGCGGGTCCCACCGAAATCACAGCTATTCACTAAACCCTTATCAGACACACCAGTCTCCTTCAGCTCTCGTGCATCACACGCACCAGCAAGACTCCTTTCCTGATGCTTCCTGGCAATTATTTACTTTCTGCACCTCCTCTTTAACTTTCTGCCAGGAGGTGAATTTATGGCTGCATCGCGGAGAGCAGCCTTCAGAGCCGCACAAATAATCATTGGAATAAGGCACCTTTCCTTAAACAGTTTCGTTCCGTAGTTTGGGTAGAAATGGCTTGATGGAGCTGCAAATCAATATTACTCTGTAAATTTTTAATGTTCACACCATGTGAAATGCTGTAAATAAAATAAGCTAACCACAATAGGCTATTCTTTGTAGTTCATTTAAAAAAATGTCTGTTCAGCAGTATGGCTAACTACTTGCTGTAGATATGGCTTTAAAACTGTCTAGGCTAATATATCAAGACCAGAATTTGAATAACCTCTAGTGGCAGGCAATTTTTCAGAACTTCCAAATACTACAATAAGTCACACTAGAATTTTTTTTAAGAAGTTATGTGCTAATATGGACAGGTCTGAAAAAAAGTAAAATGAGCCTGAGATTCTTGCACTGGCGTATTTGTTAATCCAGCAAAGGGGTTTTAATTATTAGAGGTGAGGTCAGAGTGGAGAGATCAGATCCGGATTTCAACCCTGGCCACATATAGAAGTCCTGGGAGTTTGGAGCTGGGGGATTTCTCATTAAATGACCCCATTACAGAAATGTGTAGGTACCTTTATTGTTACCTTGGATCCAGGCTTTAAAAATTTTCTTTTTTGGACCTAACCCATCATCTGTTTCCTCAGGTGTATCTTACAAGAGGGAAACTGTTGCACAAAAGAGGAAAAAATAACCTAAGCATATATGGCAGCAAGACCCATTTGAAAAAAAAACCACAAACCAACACCAAAAAAGCATAAAAAGCAAATACAAACAGCATCTGCAGTATAAAAAAATCACCACCTTTTGTAACTTTGCTTCTTGGCTGTGCCTTGCCCAGAACTCTCTCTGCAGGAGATGTGTCACTATGGAGACAGATTGATGGCTTTTCCACCGGTGGTATGTCACTGACTGATTTGATGGTCTAGTCATAGATGCTGCCACGTGGGGGATATCAGTACAGTATTTAATCTTGCCCTGCTAGTAGAGCGAGCAGCGCTTGGAAGCAATATGCAAAACCCTGGCATAGAAGGACGTATATGATTATATGCCATTACATTTGAGCACCCTCTTCTAATTCAGAAGAGACCTCAAGTCCAGCTCTCTTGGCCTTATACAAAATTCAGGAGGGGAAAGAGGAGAGGCACAAAGAGAAATACAAAGGCTTTCTTTGGCCTGAAGTTGGTTAGGAGGGAAAACAAAGATTAGCTGGTAATATTGAGAAGCTGGTCAGCAAAGGCCAAATCCTAGTTACTTTACCTGTATCCTAAAAGTTGCTGAATAATTCCTGGTATGTCCTGATTCTCCTATTGGGAACAACACATTTCTGGGTCCCAGGTTGGGCTCTGGGGTGAATTGATTCCCATTTCCATAGGATGATAGGACAGCTCAGCACCCTGCTGCTCACAGCAGGATCAACTGTGAGATGAGACCAGGTTGCTCAGGGCTTTACCTAGTCATGTCTTGAAAATCTCCAAGGATGGAGGCAGCACAGCCTCTACAGGTAACCTGTTGCTGAGTTTCACTGTCCCCAGAAGTTTATCCTCATATCCAGTCTGAACTTGCCCTGTTTCAGCTTATGCCCATTGTCTCTCGCCCTCCCACCAAGCACTGCTGTGAAAAGCCTGGATCTGCCATCTTGCTAAACATCCTCACAGGTATTTTCTATCAAAGCAGCTCACATTACCTTAGCATGGTCTCTGCATGGTCCCAATATTGGGACCAAATTGCTGCTTTGGTCCCATTTCACAACTTCCCTGACGATTGCTCCTAATATCCCAGGGTCTTGGGTGTTAAATACTCTGGCAAAAGCTCCATCTCTCAATCAGAAGTACCTGCAAATGCAATTTGCCTGCTCCTTATACGTTTTAATACACAGTTAATAAAGCTGCTGAAGATACTCAATCCTCCTCTGTATTCTCACATCATCCCACTCCAAGTAGAAAATTTATCAGATATCAACTAAGTGTTACATGTGACATTTATCGTGATGTCCAAACCACATGAAGCAGCTATCTGCGAGTGAGACGGGTAGAAAAGGCAGCCCTGTACTTGCCGTGTCTGTAGGAGGCCAGGTCCAGTCCTCAGCTCCATCACTGAGTAGCCATATGCTCCACAAATCACTGTACTACTCTGGTCTCACTTCCCCATATGTAAAAAGAGGATTTTAATACTTGGATTTTGCCTCAGGGTGCATTTCATAGCATATGATGCATTCCTCAAATAATACCAGGGGCTCTATGCCTAT
Source organism: Buteo buteo (assembly GCF_964188355.1). Lineage (NCBI taxonomy): Eukaryota > Metazoa > Chordata > Aves > Accipitriformes > Accipitridae > Buteo > Buteo buteo. The sequence goes on along the minus strand of NC_134176.1, from coordinate 10,817,616 downwards.
GAGGTAGAGCACTCTAAAAAATGTTTTCCTAACATATTATCTGTTACAGCTCCATACATGACATGTTCCAGCAGAAAATGTGGGTTAAAAGCCTGTCCAGCTGATTCTGCCATATCTTTTAAGCTGACCAGGAAGAGGGGTCCTGGTCAACCTGGGTCAAAACACCATCAGGAGAGTGAATGTTGATGCTGCTTGGTTTTTTCGCACCTACCTTGACCTTTCCCCCAGGCAGGAAACATCCCCCAGTCTGCAGAGCTTGGAGGATTACATACTTCTCCTTCTGTCCTGAAAAACCAATTTTTCCTATGAATCTTTGATAAATTATATCTACAGAATATCCTCAGTTTTTTACTTTCCCACCCTTTGCACAAATGCTTGGCAAAGGTTGATCCTCCCTAAAGACCATACAAAATGAGTGGTTCAGCCACTGGTAGCTGTTAACTTGAGACTTCCATGTCCTGCCACTGGCTTAATGATTAAAAATACAAAAGCACAAGGATAAACGCTGCTGTCCTACCTTATTTCTCCAGCATGGTCATACACTGTTAGGATTACAGTGGCTCTCAGCCAGATCCAAAGAAGGTGTGGGAAAGGGATAAAGGTTGGTGGATGTTCACAGTGAGCTCATCCCAAGTTTAAGGAAAAAAAGTATGAAGTTCGTTTGAAACTTTGGCAAGTGGGCAATGAAGGCCAGTGTCTAGGGGTCATCCAGGAGTCAGTCATCAGCAAAAAAGGTCACTAGTGTATGGACAGTTTGTGAAAGATCTTGATAGTGAAATGGCAGAGAAGGAGAAGGTAAAACAGCGGAATAAGAAAATCATCTTAGCACTGGTGTTCAAATGAACTGTAATGTGGCAACACTGCTGAGGGAAGGAGAAAAGTAATCCTACAGGAGTAAAGAGCTGGAGGGGCTGTGGGTAATGTGTATGGATGAAGAGAAAACACTGTACGAAATGTAGTGGGGGGAGATCTGCAGTACAGTGTCCAGATGTGAGGAACAGAGAAGCAGCCTGAGCAACAGACAGTGTGGGCTGTTTCTGCAGCCGCTGAGGGTAAAGGAGAGAGAAAGTCTAGGAGACACTAGGCTGAGGACTCAACTGTGTCCAGGCTGTATCCATCACACCCTTGCATGCTGTGCCTCAAGATTGTCATCTCCTATTCCAGACAACGGGATTGCTTAGGGCAACAAAAGAGAGGAGACGCCAAGCTTCCAAAATCCTCAGGTCACAGGCACCCTCGAGTTTCTGCCAATGGGTAACCAAGCAAGTGAAACCAATCTGGGAGCACTGAGTTATGTGCTTATCCCCGAGACAAGAATTAGAAGGAGATAGCATTAGAGAGAGAAGGAAAAGAGTGACTGACACTAGGAAATCTTCGTTTCCTCTCTGGTACAGGCTATGGCGTAACAACAGCATCAGCTCTTCCTTTGGGAGGACAGGAGCGGGAACTCCCTAGACACTAAAGCTCTGCCTGCACTAGGAAACTAACTCTGGAGAGAATGGTTTTGGACATTTTGGGATACACCTGGACATTTCAGAATGTTTCTGTTTTGAAGAAAACGCTGATAGTATGAGCTATGAAGATATGACAACCTGGAATAAGACTGAAAAAAAACCCTCCAGGTTATTATTACTTTAATCTTCTGATATTTATGGACTGTCTCACAAATTTTAAGTGACTGGACTTAGCAGTATTCCTCTCAGGGACAGGACTCCTTAGATGCCAGATACTTTGAGCTTTTCTTTATTGAGGACATTTCCACCACCAGAACACCTGAGATGGAAACACCACAGAGAAAGAGCTAAGCAGGCATGGATAATGTAAGTCTGCATTTTTCATTATTTTAACTGCTTTTGTTAAACCTTAACATCACAAGGAAGCTCCTGGCTTTATGCATTGTACATCCAACTGGTAAAAGCTACCAAAGTAAGCGTCAGAAAAGATCACCTTACTGCCATCACAGGAATGGACATTTTAAACAACGGTAGTGAAGGAGTCAGATCAAGCTTAAAAGTCATCCTAACTGTGATATCTTCTCAAAACAACTCAATGTGATTTATCCTGCAGTTTTGTAGAAGGGAAAGCGGAACGAAATCAGAACAAATTCAAGCTACGGCAGAACTCAAACTCGAACTGCACCAGAAAATACTCATTGGGCCCATGCTGGTTTGCTAGTCATCCCCCATCCTGAGTGCAGAAGAGCAAGAGTGGACAGACGGCCGTCCATCACTCATGCAGACATACAAACAACACATACACACAAATCTTATTATTTTTGGAGCAAATTTTTCCTGCGTGAAACACTCCTTAATAGGGTTCCCAAAAGGTCTTACTATTCCTTACGAGACTCACTCTGTTTACTTGGCATTCAGGGCCATGTAGTGATTTGTTAATGTATAGATCTGTCACAACTAATAAATCTTTACAGCGTTATGGATGACATTATTATTTTTGATCAAGATTACAGCATTGGCTGGCTGATGCAGTTGATATCAATGCTTACAGGCTATCACCTACTCCTTGAATATTAGCTTAAAAAACCCCAATGCAATTCAGATCATGGTTCCATTTAAATATTAATGGCACAATGATATTGATGGTAACAGTATCCCTGCAGAGGCTGCAAACCGCTCTCTCCATACATGCATTCATAGCATTAGGCAGCAGAAAGAGCACTTGCTGGGGGCTGGCTGCTGATTGTAATGCAGAAACATTCATGTGCAGCTGCTTGTGGGAGGTAGAGGAGGGCGAAGGCAGGAGGGAAACTGGTTCACGTATAAGTGTGCATGCAAACACACAAATTGAGTTCCTACAGCAGGACTAAAATAAATCCTAACCCACCTGCTGTACTATGCTTGGATGTCAGGTAGGACCTAAAGAAAAAAAGAGTATATAAAGAAAAAAAAATAGTGTACAACATAAATAGCATATGTGCCAAATGAATTCTATAATAAAACAGATGTAGCAAATTATATTTAATAATGTTTGACAATTCCCCATGCAGCTAATGGTTTGTTAGAAATTAGTCCCTAATGTTTTAGGGACTGCTGGCATTTACAGTCATTTTCTTTGTCTTAATTTACATTGTTTGTATGCCGTGTGCCATTTTTCCTGCTCCTTGCAGTTTTATGATCTTTCTTGGCTTGTTGGGATTTCAAATGTTGTTTTAACTCACTAGCTACTCTAATAACACAATGTCCATGGGAAGAATTTGGTAAAATTCTTTTTTAGGGGTTCATTCCCTTTTTCCTCTTCATTACGCAATGAAAGCTCATTCTGCTCTGACATCCAAACTCCTGTGAGACCTACTTGTTGCCAAAGATGTAACTTCTAGTCCCGAATTTCACGGTATGAGCGAATAAAAAGTGAATGCATTGTGCCAGGCACAAAAGGCAATTCAGCTTGCACTGAAAGTCCTGCTCTAGCAGATTCAAGTGATATAACAAACCCATTTTAGCCATAAGTGCCCTTTCATCCAACTGTTTAAATACTGTTCAAAAGCACATAAAATCATTTTGCATTATACTGACAAAATAACTAAAATTAGGATTATATCCCTTGTCCAGGAGGATGAATAAAGCCACGTAAACGAATCCATAAGCATTACTCACAATGCCATACACTCCTTTGAGACCAAAAGTTGATTGCTTTTCTTCCAACTCTACCAGCTGTTCTAATTTTAAAAGAAATTCTCTCTCCCTACAAACTTTAGCTTGTCTAAGAAATGTTGGACAAGCATGAGAGCATGGGAACCTCATGCCTTCAATCCAGAGTGAAGGAGAGGTAGAGCCATGATGGCTCAAAACAGCAGGATGGGGCAACAGATCCCATAATATGCCTGTAATAAAAGCCAAGAAGTATTGTTCTCTTGTGGCAGAAATTCCAGGTCTGCTTAAAGGAGGGGAAGTATTGCCTGTTTGCAGCTGCAAAGGTGGAAGCCCAATTTCTCCTTGAGAAAAATTCAGCTTCACTCAGGTCTCCTTGAAGTGGTCTGCCCAGACAGATAAGGACAGCAAGCAAAGATAACTCGAGGCGGAGGTCCCTGTAGTGTGCCAACAGAGCTGCTGGTGTTCCAGGGCAGGCGTCAGGGCAGGGGGAAGCTCTGTGCCCAGGGACAGCCTTGGCTGCCTGATCGCTGAGTGGTGAACCAATTACTTCAGGTCACAGTTTAGAAAAGTCTGAAGTATGGAATAGCAGAAAAACTGATTTTTTTTTTTTCTCAGCAGGGGCTTATTGAGTCCAAGCCTTAGTGCCATGCTTAATTTGGAACACAGATTTTTCTTACCATCTACCTATATTTTTTCTCCCACTAGTCCAGCAGTATTTGTAGCTGGAGCCAGACAGCCTGGAAATGGCAATAGGCCAGACTTCAAGGGCTCCCAGCTTGCTTGCAGCCAACACAGCCACTGTGTAGTATCGATGAAGGATAGGCAAGTCCTGCTCAAGTCTGCAGACCTCCCATAATCTCCTCAAGTCCTCCAGGAATAAAAATATTCATCGTGAAGCTCGGATCATTGGTAAGATGAAGACACAAACCCTTTAGCGCTGGACATGAATGAATGTGGCTTTTAGGAGGGCAGATAAATTAGTGTCTCTGGGGCCAGACAAATTTAAGATGACTAACTATAGTATATAACAATAATTCTTTCTTCAATGAAGTGGAAGCAAGCACAGATGCTGGTGTGAATTAGTCCAGAACTGACTAAAATAACTATACATGATGTTAAATACCCCCTAAAACAGGGAAGAGATCAGATTTTGGCTTTGGATTTTTTTGGCTTTTGGATTTTGCAGATTTCACTAAAAAAAAAAAGATAAAACTTGTTCCATGCTTGAGAAAGAAAAGAAAAAGCAAAACTTGTTGCACAACCTCCTCCCTTCTCTCTTTGAACAAGACCGTTACAATTTGTCAGGATGTGGCTGAGTTCAAAGTATTTGAGTGCAAAAGGTAGATGATCTTGATGTATACAGTGAAGTTTCACAGGGGACACATTCCCAGGATATAAGTCAGACTAGCTGCCATCTCAGGCACAGTTTTGATCCACCTGCATATACATTTTAAAGGAGGTGTGAAACTCATTCACATACTGGGCTGCTTCAAGGAAATGTATTTAAACGTGGTAACAGAATGGAAGGTGGAAAGATCTGTCATCTGGAAATGTGTTTATATCAAAAAACGTGTCAGCTCAAAATGGCAAAACCTAGAAGGGGATAAAAAATGCAGAAAAGATAGATGCCAGTCTCTCCCTCTGGGCAGCTGATGGCTGAGGGAAAGTCCTATTTGATTCTACTCCACGGCCTTTTCCCTTCCCTTCAAGAGCTGACATGGGTGTAATTAAACACCAGTAACTCCAAAGAGCTCGACTGTTTAAGTTACGTATTGTCCAATTACTTACTCCATTAGCCTTACCTGGGCTGCAGCTCCAAGTCGGATCTTATTGAGCTGTCCTCCTCAATCAGTTTTTTGTATAGAGACACCCCAGCCCGGGTCTTTGACAGGTTTGGGGTGTAATGCATTTAATGAACAGTAGAAAAGGAAGTTGTCGCTGGCTCAAACCCCTTCAATGAAGTAGTTTGCCGAAGCCCAGCTCTCTGGGGAACACCAGTTTCACTCAATCTCTTACTAACTATAACTCTAATTCAAAGCACTAAACATTTATTCTGGTAAGCTGCCCTGCTAAAAGATGACAGGAAAATTCAATCCCTGCCAATGTCACCGGGGCACCACAATTATCAAGGCTGTGCCTTGACTTACACAGAGAAAGCTCAGCTGCTTTCTGAAGGATACCACCGGTGTTTAGTTTTCAATTCCCAGGGTCTATCACACCATCTTGATGCTCAAAGACCTTAATTCATCTTGCTGTCATATCTAGCCATCACCTACGAGGCACTTTTCGAATGAGGTTCATCCTGCCTGCTAGCATAACACAGTCATCATCTGCCCTGTCATCTGAAAAATATAAATGTTTCATGCTCCACTAATAAATCTGCTACAATATTTGTTGTTGCTTGTGCAGTCCAGGGGCCTGCTTTATGGAATATTTGTGAATCACTTGCTTGATGATAATGTTCATTGCTAATTGTGAGCGTCTTCCCAGCTCCCGCCCCAGTACGTGGGGCGAGGGAGGTGCTCCAGTGTGGATCTGAGCCCTCGTTGCTCTCTTCCCATTGCTTTTCCCCTCAGCAAGCCCAGCCAGAGCGACGATTCCCCTCAACGCAACGGCGTGGAAGAGGGGAAACCCACCATGCGCAGATAAAGGCAACATCAAAAGCTTTTTGCCCAATTTCCCATTTAATGAGAGGAGCTGCAGGAGAAAGCTTGCAGAATGAAACTCTGTGTGATTATTATTAAACAAAAAAGTTACATTTCACCCCCTTACCTCCCTTTCCTTCACTGGCTGCTGCCTTTAAATGGCCCTAAAAAGCCAATAGCATCACCTTACATATTTTCCTCTGTCCTCTGTATATATTCTCTGCTTTCTAACAGCTCATGGTTTGATGGCTGGTAGGCAGAAAGTTTATGTAAAGTCAGTGCTTGCCAGAGAGGGCTTGGGTTTCAAGTAAGTCATTTACATGCTGGAAAGTAAAAATACTGGGAAAGCTTGGACAGTGAAGGAGAAGAGTTATGGTAACCTATTTCATTTTGCATTTTTGCCAGACACAGAAAAACGTCCTCTGCTCTGCAGTTACCTGCGCTCAGGTGAAGAGGTAGTGAGTTGCCTTTCTGCTTTGAGAAGATGTTGAGTTTAAGGGCCTGAAAAGACAGGATGGTTTCTGAGGTACATGAACACGCGTCGCCCATATTTCAGTGGCACCCAGGTGCTTCAGTCAGGACTGAGTTCCTTGGCCCTAATACTGTAGTTGAAAAACCTTGATTTCTTCCCAAAGAGCTTAGACCCAAAATGGGTGAGATAGGCCAGGAAAAGGGAGTTTTCACCCCGGATTACAAAAAGGGATCTTGGGGCCCCCAAGAAGTCAAGTTCTCTTGCTCAGTATTGCCCAGTATTGTGTGAATATAACTTGTGTATAATAACTTAGGCTGAGCTATGGACTCAGCTCAAGAGTCAAATAAGGGCTGTGAGCAGCTGCCCATGGATGGGCACATCAGAAAAGATGCCCCAAGAGCTTTGGAGAAGTCTCTGCTGGTGCAAGCAGGTGGTACCAACGATCCTCGCTCTTGCTTCCAAACTCCACCTCTTGTTTTCACAAAATTTGTCAGACCCGAATGTCTTTAACATCCTACACAGTGGCTGAAATCCGGCTGAAATTGGGTAACAGAGTCCATCAGGGAGAGAGGCACACACAGTGTCATAAACATAATTTCCTGAAGAAAGCAAGATCAAAAAAGAGCTTGTAACCATCAGGCCCTCCTTCCTTTTGACCAGATCAATGCATCCCTTGGTAAGGCTGAGTATTGATTTATTTTATGAAAACAGTGGAGTTTGGAGTTTTAGATTTATGCTCCTTGCCCAAAGACAAGCTGATATCTGAAAGAGCATGAGTTGGTGAATCGGCTAATGGCGCTTGCTCAAACCACTAATCATTCCAGTTCTTAAAGATTTTTAAGTCAGCTATTGACCTATATTATTCTGTCTTGAAAGAGACGTTATAAGCTGTACAACAAATTAGGGGGAAAAAGCCTAATCAAGATTGGTTTCAAACCTCCAAATCTTCCCATTAAGAGCTGCTTCTATTTCCTATTATTCATTGTTCTGGGTAAAGAACGTTTATGAGGTATTAGGCATTTTATTGGTTTCTCCTCCATTTTAATTTTAGTTGTTGCACATTTGAGTGATAAAAGATCACAAGCTGTTTTTCCTGAAGTTATTTATTAATGCTCATTATAAAGGCGAATTGGGGGGAAATGATGAGAAACTAAATGGCCCAGATTTTTTCTTCCAGTAGGACCTGCACTGGAATCACTTTTTCACCACTAACAGACAGTACATGGCCAACACTCACACAGACTTAAGGAAAATTCAGGCCCAAAAGTGACAAAAGACTACTGAATCCATCATTATTTTTCCACTTCACCTAGCTAACTCGAAAATCACTGACTGCTCACTTCAAAGTGAACACAGCTGCAAAATGATGCAAATACCATTAGCGACAAGTTGACGTTTATTTATTTATTTATTTATTTATTTATTTATTTATTTATTTATTTATTTTTAAAAAGAAAGTTTGGCATGCTGCAAAATCAGGCTGCAGGTGTAATGAGTTAATTTTGCAGCTCACGGACTCTGCAATGGGGAGACCCTGGCACTGTAGTGTGAATTGCTGCACTGTTAGAGCACGGTTAAATGGAGTCCGGCCTAAGCAGGGGTTCAGAGGAATAGGTTGGAGAGGTGACAGGCAAGGTAAAGGAAGGAATGAACATGAAAAAACAGGCTTGGTTGAAAAGATCTGTCATTGATTATTAAGCTCTATTTGGTGTTATTTGGAAGCAATGAAGAAAATAGCAAGTAGCTGGATTTTGTTCATGTTAGCATGACGTTCACTTACAATACTGAGAAGCCAAAATCTATTTACAAATATTTCATACCGAGGTGTTACTAATTCTTCATACTGGAAGATTTCTCTGATAAGTAAGAGCTTTTGTTTTGCTCTTAGGAAATTTTTATGACTGTATAGTATAGGGATGTGTGTTTACATCTTTTAAATTATCAATCAGCTGTATGGTAGTTGTTCTAAAAAGCAGGTAGTGAAACAGAGATAGGATAGATAATACATCCACATCTCAGGTAACCACAGACAGAGGTTGCTTGTCTGTGTGTATAGGATCTTTTGTCTAAATATACATGCATACGTATATTTACAGCACTTATTTTGCAGTTGCTTTTACAACAGCTTTAGCTGCTGGAGACACGTAGATCCATCCTTTCTAGGACTAACTCTGTGATTCATGGACACACACCTCTACATACTAAACTGGTTGTCAGTTTTATTTTAACCAGAACCAAGCCTGGAATAGCTGAAAATGTTGTCATGAAATACCATTGTATAATTTACGAGCTGCATTTGACATACCATTACCAGAAATTTGCTCAAGCTTTTAAAAACAAGGAAACCTTCAGACTTCTCATTTTTCTATCTTGTCGGATGTCCTAGCTCAACCCAGAAAAATCATGCTTGCTGAGAAGCTTTAACAATACTAAAGCAATTTGAGTTCATTCAAATGACTTCAGATTAAGAAGCAGCAGCATTCCTGAATATATGTTTCTTGAAACAAAAGAAAGTGACAGGAAGATTATGGAATTGGGCAGAAGTGCCAAAGAATCTCTAAGCTTTTCCTGCAAGAATTATTCTATGCATGGTAAATTTCTGTGATTTTGCTGGTTTAGACTCCTACTCCTTCAGGTGTAATAAATCTCTGATAATTCCCATTCAATGCTCTGTATGCTACCTCTGACTAGAAGGCAAGCACTGGAGGTCTCAAAACAGTTGCTCCCAGCTATTAATGGGTTGCATTTTTCAGGAAAACAGCTGAAGGCAGGAGGAATCTTCCTCTACCCCCTCCCCAAAAGCAACTCCTCACTTCATTACAAAGAAGGACCTCACTGGAGGCAGGGACTCAAGCGTGCTAAGATTTCCAGAGAACTCACTATGCAGTTTCCCCAGCAATAATCAGTCTCTTGTGTCACCGATATAGGGAAAAAAACCCAGAAAAATCCTGGTGGAACATATAAATTGTATGCATTGTGTTTTGAATTTATTCCACAGTACTCCATAGGCCATACACAGATTCCAGCCGGGAAATGTCTGACCACCCTTACGATGATACGACTGCTAGTACACCCCATGCTCTGCAGAAAAGGGGATGTTGGGGGGTTAACTGCTGGCACCAGCTCACCCCCAGCGCCTTGAAATGTCCATACAGCACAGAACTGCCCTTGGCTTCCAAAGCATCCTTTCCGATTTTCCAAGGCCAGCATCAGGTCACATTCCCACTGTTTGAGCAGCTGCATTGCATGTCATTCTCACGTGTGAAATGGCAAAATAAAGCAGTCAGATGTCATATCTCAGCACTACAAAACTGTTCATCATTATCAGCAAATGCAAATATGGGGGGCTTGAAAGGAGAGGCCAGCCTGAAGCCTTTTTCTGAAAATCAAGAATATTCACTGGAAGACCCCTCCCCCATAGCAAATTGCATCTTACTCGATATATTGACCTTGGATGGATAGATGAATCTCTTAGCGCTCTCATAAGCTTCATTTGCATTTCAGTAGGCATTAAACAATTAAGCCATTTTGGGATACAACTCTGCACATTATTTATGTGTGTCTCTCTGCCCTTCCACAGCAAAGTTCTAGGACTTTAAGAAAGGAAATAAGACACATAAGAGAAGAAGAGAAAAATCCATACCATTTTTTAAAAATTCCCTCTAAGGTACACTGAATATTTTTTGTTCAGCCTGAGCATAGCAGGGGTATTGAATGCTGTGGAAAAGAGGCAGAGGGAATGATCTTAAAAAATATTTTCAGACTTGACGAAGGCAATGATTGCAATAAAGTAAGAATGTTGTAGGTGTTATTCTATAATCCTACACTGGTAACTTCAACTCACAAAAAATCTTATTTGCTAACATCTTATATGATTGCAGTGAACCAAGTGATCAGGTTCCACAAAGATGCACATAATTTAGAACTAGCCTAGACAGAGAGACATGCATGCGATGTTTGTGAATGTGCACCCAGAAGACAGAAGCATGGCCAGAAGAACAGAAGATATATGCGGCCTGGGGATTTGATACTGAACCTGTCATACCCATAGTCTCAAACAGAAAAATATTTTGATACTGTCTCAATTCAGATGATACAAAGTACTGCTTTCCCTTGACGTTCGGGGGTCAGTTCAGGCACAGTCATAAAAGAAATGGTCCCCGGAATGCACTGCTTGTATCAGCAATCCTCCTTGGCATTAGGAAAGCGGCCTCAGAGATGATGTGTTGCCTGACTTTTATCCAATAACTCTATTGAATTTGTTGTCTGACCTTTTCTTTCCTTTGGATGGCATCATCCATAGAGTAGTATATCATCATCATCATCATCCTCACTCAAATGATGCATCTCACTAATAGATCATTAGAAAGAAAGCTCACTCTGAAGATATACGAGTACAATACATCATGACGGAAAAGGGCGTACTGTTGATGTATTACTCAAAAGATGGCAGAGTCCAAAAAGGAGGAGGTCCAAGTGGAAGCATGTTTAATTGAGAAGGGATGACTACATCACAATACAAAGCCTTTAATACTTTCTCACTTTCCATTATTGAAATCAGTTACAGTGGATGCTTACGCTTCTTGCTTCTCTCAGCATGAAAACCCCCCAAAATTTATTTCCATCCTGTGTCACATTCTTGTTCTTGTGCATTAGCACATGGGGACCTGAGGCCCTTCAGCAGCTCAGAGCTGGCTTTCAGGCTCAGTCACATCATGCAGCAAGCAGGAAGGCGCTGCTGGTGTAGGGAGCAATGCACAGCACAAGTCCTTAGTGGGCAGGACAAGAAAATCCACTGGGTTGACAAAGGTGTCTACAATGAGTTGTCCTACAGGAGAGGTACACGTGAATCCCTGCTTTACAATTAATGTTATGACCACATAGGTTCCTGCCCATGAACCATTCCCGAAGTCCTTGCTCTCTCTGAGGTATCAAGTAAGCATCTGCTGGCTCTTGGACACCTGAAGATTTTGGCACATTGGTTGGAGGGTCAGAAGAATTGAGATCCCTTCCCAGTGTTGAGTCATTTATCTTTGCCTGTAAATAATTGCTTTTCTGCTCATCTTGATCTCATCTCTCTCACTATGTGTCCACAACCCACCTTCAACTTAACGAACATCTATATTTTGGGCACAGTTTTCCCAAAAATGTTTCTAAAATGTTGCTTTGTGTGTTCCCATTTATGGGACCATTTATATTTGGGAAGCTATGACTTGGTACGGGAAAATATCCAAAAGACAAACCCTCAAATTTGCCCTGCAAAACTACTCCCTCGCATGTTGAACCCATCTGCCTCTTTCAGCGTAACACATAGGTTTGAGAGCAAAAGGACTTTGGTGCCTGGCCTAAAAGCCTTCACACTGGATGTGACAGTCTCCCCACTGTCATTAGCTCTTTGCCTGCTTAATTATCTCCTCCACGCTGGAGAGGGGCACCTGCAGTGCTGTGTGGGGACGGTGCTTAGATAGTGCTGTTCCTCCCACCCCTCTGCTGTTATCGGTAATTTTGTTCCATATTGTCAACAAGCGTATCAGAAAAGTAAAACACAATTAACTATGGTGCCAAATAGTAGCTTAATGCTTAATTGCACAACCCACAATGAGGTCACAATTACTGGGCAATCAGATAAGCTTTCACAGATGTATTTTATAATGCATGAGCTTAATTCCTCCAGAGGTAGCCAGAAAATTACTGTTCATTAACAAAGTGGTTCCATTATCAGAAAACATATTTAAATCATCATTTTCTCCATTCTGGAAATAATGCCATTTCTTCTTCAAAAGATAAATATACTTTTAAGAAATGCTTCAGCTGGAAACTACTGTCCCAAGTAAATCTAGTGACAGATGTTTAATGTGTCCTTTTTTCCCATTAATAAAAAAGACAAGGAAATAATTTTCTGAACTCCATCAGTTTCTATCTCATGAAGTATAAAGGCAAGCTGCAGAGATTTGCACTGCTGTTCCACTTGTGGACACAACTAAATTCTGCAGCTTTGTTCTGTATCATGTCCCCCAGAAACCAAGGCAGTGACATAAGTAAGGGGCTAGGATCAAGCACAAAGGGTCAAATGTATTTTTCTTTATCTCCAAACCTTTTTAAAATGATTTACTGCCTCACTGTATGGGACATGAAAGGATAATGCTGTTTTCAACACTCAAACAAATGACATACTGGAACTGACATTTTTTACGTACATTTATGCATCTTGATGCAGCTGTCTCCCTTACCCTGACAAAACTCCCATGGAAACAAATGGGATTTTTACCTGAAAGTGACTGCAGGATTGGCCCCTCTTTTACGTCTGTTAAAATATATTGACTCTCTCTGAAAACCCAGAATTACTTCACAGAAGTAGAGAAGACATCTAACTATTTCACTAATTTTAAGAAGTACTAAATCATAGAAATGATTTCAGAATACATCTTTAGAGTTATCCTTAATGTTTTCTCATATCTCTCTCAGACTGAAATAATATAAAAATCCATTGAAGAATAATAATTGTCACATTTGATGTATATTTTTATTAACAGTACTATAAAAATTCAATTATGTAGCAAAGGGCGACAAAAATCTTCCTTTAAATTATGCAGTAAACAAAGCACTCAAAAGAATCGTTTGCTCATGTCATACTTTAAAAATCTCTGCTCCATTGGCTGAGGTATTTAAACTAAATTCCCTCTCTGTGTTTGGAGTCAGATTTTCCCTTTCCTCTCCCCCTGCTCCCATTTCTCTGAACACTTTCCTGAAGGAGGCTTATTTAGCCAACAATCTGTGCCTTCCAGACAGAGCATTTCCTCTGTCCACTCTGCAAATTCTTATATCTGACAGTTACTGTGGGGGGAGAACACAGCTGTACAGATGGATTAATAACAAAATCAGGATGCAATAGCTCCCACAAACTGTTTCTCCACTGATAAATTTAGAAGTAACTACGGGCCACAGGATGGCCTGCTAATTATCAGTAATATCATTACTTGGGGAGATACTGAAATGTACCTCTGGACTGTGTTTAAGTGGTTCTGCCTCTGTCATACAGATATGCAAAACCATTTTACCTTGCACAACAGGAGATGATCTAGCATAAAATGACCATTTTTTATGCTTATCATGCAGAACTAGATTGCTACTATCTTCATTCGGATGCACGGCAGAGCAGTAAGCAGTCCCCTTCATCGTCTCATCAAACCAGGGCTCCACCACAGAGAAAAGGAGGGTGCTTCTCTGAATTCCTCTGTGTCCCTGTAAGCAAATAAATGCAAAGGGAAAGGTGGACATAAACCTAAATTTTGCAAGGAAGTGGCAGGAGGAAATGTGCTATTCTGTCAGCATGCGGGCAGATTTTTAAATTTTTTTTAAATTTTTTTTTTTACTTCCTCACAACAAAAGGAGCAGCAGGAGGACCTGGGAGCTGGATCTGGCCATCACTGCTGGCCTCATCCCAGGGCCCAGCAGTAGCAGCCTACCTCTCCTTCCAAAGCAGCAGAGAACTATTTGGGAAACTCAGGTCCTGATTGATGACCGTAGTGATTTTAGACACGGGTGTGAAACCATGAGCCTTTCACTTCATGTATCTCTATCTAACAAATAAGCAAAACTGGTTTCTGCAGGTTTCACCGCAACCCTTGGGTTTTGAGGGAGGGGTGTTATTGTTCCAGCAGCCCCCATGGCTGTGACAGGAGCATCAGTCTTCAACCTACAGCTGATTTCGTCCCACTCGCTCTCTCCGGTATCTGCCACGCATGCCCTGGTACTACCGTACCGCTCCCTCCTGTGACAGCCTGCACCCAGGCAATGCCTCAGCACACCCCATACGCACCCCTAAAAAAACGCTTCAAATTAGAGCTCCAGTTCTATTTCTCTTAAAGTCTTGTCCATGTGCTCCAAACCAAAATCCCAAAGGGATCAATGCAGGATTGACCCTTAAGCTTGCAGCAGAAGCTGGTTTCTTAAAGCCACTTTCCATCAACCTCGGTATTTGCATGCAGGGACTCAGCAAAGACCCAGACTCCCAGCAGTTTCCCACTGCTCCGTTCCCACCTTTCAGGCTGCCTAACTTTAGATTTATCATATGTAATTTTCTCCGCCTGTACCTATTCACTGCCGTGCTTCCCTGGGGTGACCGCCTGCCAGAGGCAGAGATGTTCGCCCAGATCTGCGCTTCATCTCTGAGCCCTGAGTGTGCTGCATGAAAATAGTTAACACATATAATAAGGAAAGGGAGGGAAGAATAAATTATAGTCAAGGAGCTCCACAGAACTAATTAAATTGGATAGGAAAGCTGACAGTACTACAACCACAGAGACTTTTCCCCCCCGTCTGCTCACTAGAAGAAGTCTTGCTTAGCTGGGCAGAGCAGCTAGCTATAAGTTTGGTTTTTGAACTTAAATAGCACACATACCATGGACAAAATTCATGCACAAGAAGCTTATTTAATGTGAGGAAGATTATTTTTAAAAGTTAAGCAGAAAGCGCAGAAGGTGCCTGTGTACTTGTACTAGCAAAAGCCAGTCATAGTTGGCAGCACAGATGGAAAAAGGCTCCAATAAGAGACTGTCACCATGCAGGAAGGGCTGGAAAATCCCAGTGGCAAACCTCTTTGTAAAATAAGAAGGAGGGCAGGAGAAGTAGTCACCGCATTAAGTATTTGGAGACAACAAAAGAAAATTTCCCCACTCACAAAGTTTCTAAAGCCCATCAGCTAAGTGCAGTTTCAAACGCAGTGGTGGGGGCAGAAGAGACCCATTCCCAGACCCTGCTTTCACCCTGTGCTGCCCACACGTCCCCTGCCACAGGTCCCACTTGCAGGCTGCAGCTTGATGTTTGATGCAGGGGTTTGATGCAGGGGTTTGATGCATCCCTGCAGGGCAGCTCCAGCCCTTCTGCCTCAGGGATCGCTGCACTCAAAGCAAGCACCGTGGACCTGCCACTAGGACCTGTTTCTGGTTAAAAACCAGTTCTCTGGAGGGTTTGCAGAGTTGATTTCAGCCCTGGCTATGAATTTCATTAACTCCCAGCACCTGAGGTGACCTGCGCAGGTGTGAAACCTGGACGCTTGCAGGGGTACGTGAGCTTCATGGGAGGGTCAGAAGACATCTGTGGTTCCTGAAAGACCTCGGTGAATCAATCTCTATTCCTTCCCTGAAAAAAAATCAAGGCATTTTCTTATCTTGCAGAAATGCTGGGGAGAGGATGTTAATAAAGATTACGAGGTGCTCAGTCTGAAGCAGCAAGAACCATAAAAACATCTTTAAAAGACTGAGGTGTGACCTGCCTCTTGCACTGTGACTGGGGCCATGCACAACCTGCTGCTTAATAAAAGGGTCATTGCTGGGGCTGAATTTTCCTGCGTGAGCTTTTATTTGCACATTGATGTGGATGGAGTGGCATGGGGGTGGCTAACTGAGCTGGACTCTCCAAGGCCACAGTGACGGTATTGTATCAATTATTGTACCAGGGGAATGTGGAAAAGTCTCCTCTTAAAGACTGAAACAAGAGGGAAGACTCACTGTAGGGGCTGCTATTTTCACTTTGCCACAATAATATCTCCCAAGGCCTGCAAGTCTCTGACACGGACAAAGACAACTTCCCTGCCTTTATCTCTGCCATGGAAAGGTTTCCCTCTGTGGCTGGTCTTCAAATTCCCATGAAAAGGCCAAACTCTGTCAGCCTTATCTGCTCAGCTCCCTTTTTCCCTTTACATCCATCAGTGTCCTGCAGCCCCTTGGGTGCCTGCAGTGTAACCCACCAGGCGCCCGGCCAGGGCTCTTTGGCTCGTGGAAGTGTACAGGGAGCCCAGCACAGCTTTGCCATCTGCTTTATTAAAGTATATTGTGCTCTCTCTAAACCTATTATTTCACAGGTGGAATTGCTTTTTGATATTTCTTTACACTAGATTTGCCTTGTTTTCCACCCTGGAATTCTCTCCTTTTAGATCTTCTTTTCCCCAGACTGCCTGTTATTAACTCTTTCTATGCTCTCTTCCCACCTCTGTAAACATCCGAAGGGGAGCACGGTCCGATCCACCACACTGCTCCTCCACAGAGAAATGCTTCCCCGATTAGCTGTGTAAATCCCAGGATTAGCCCTGAACTGGTGCTCTTGGCCACGTGAGGCAGCCGCGGAGAGGCTGCAATGCACATTGCATGGGTGCCTTTAGGAAGCTGCATGCCGTAATCAGAGCTACAACAGAAACTGGATTTCCCATACACAGACGTGCACACCCCACTACTTATCTTAAACACCACCCGTAACAGACTTCTGCCTGCTGTGCACTGTAGGGAAGGATGAAGACTATAATTCAGTAGCTAGAACCAGGAGTGGCAGTAGTCCCCTGTGACTCACTAGTATTTCACACCTCCGTTACCTTCCTGAACTTCACCACAGTCATTTCAGAACTCTTTATTCTAGAAGAAAAGGGAGGCTCTCTGGGATCAGTCTTTGTCCTTGCCACTTACATTACGCGACATGAGACCCGTCACTTTGCCTTTCTGTGCCTCAGTTTCCCTGGCAAAAGGATGGAAAGAATAATCATGAGTACTCCTTTACATGGCCAGTGAGTCTTACTAAGCTCAGCACTAAAACAGTGCTGTTCCTCAACTGAGAGTCTCAGCACCTCTCCAGGGGTAAATAAAAACAGCATTTTCACTCCCCTAACCCATAGCCTTCTCACTAAGACAGGAACAGAAAGTCAGTTTGAAAATTTCTGTTTTATTTTAGAAATGCTTGGCACCAAGCAGAAATCAAAGAAAAAAGATAAAGCCCTTCTCGGAGTTATCTCTTTTTTCCCATTCCTATCGTCTTCTAATCAAACCAGCATGAGATATCAAGCAATTACAATGCCATTTGCTCCCTGCTGGATGCAACAATTAGCCTAAGATATCTAATGAAAGGAATTAAATTCTACATGTTTTATAGCAAATAGCTTTAATTTTAATTACAAATCCCAAATACATCATCTTCAATAACGATCAGCCCATCACATCTGCTAGGGACTGATGAGGATTTGCCTTTTGCATGGTTTGGACTGAAAACAAAACCAGACTCTCCCCACATAAGAGCCCTAGTGAAGAGAATGGAAATTCGGGTACAGCAAGGATCAGAGCCCACAAAATCCCTGCAGAATTTCCCACAGACTGAGGCTGTTACCAGAATACTCTTCATCTGCAGCTGCGAAAAGCATCCTTACACATCAGATCTGCAAAAGTTGTTTGGGGTTTGGGGATATAATTCACTGCCGAGTGTCTATTACATCTCCCCATTTGGACTCTATCCACATAGTCCATTACATCTCCAACTAAAGCTCATTTTAGCAATTTGCATTACTCCAGGTACCTGTCCCTGAGCACAAGCCACCCGTTGGCATGCAAGCAGCAGTCCATTAAGAGAAGGTGAGGGCTCAGGGCAGCTCATCTCCCAAGCCTCCCCACTCTGCCTAGATGGGGAATTGTCAGTAGTGATAGGCGAGGAAGAGCCCAGAGCCAAATGCTGTCTACCATACCTGTCTTTGAGCCCACCAGCCTCTGCCCATGAGCACACAGAAGGGATCACAAACTGTCTCCAAGCCCATGCGGATGATTTTGGATTCCCTGTCCCAGCAAGTAAGGAAGTCTCTGACAGACCTTGCTTTGTGATCCAGTTTTGCTTTTGTTCTGAAATCTCTGCAGCCAGCTTTATCACCCGGTGCATGCCTGGCAGTAATTGCCAAACCGCTCATGTCCCTTCTGAAGAGAAAAACATACTTTCCTAAGTCGTTTACACACTTCTGAATGTTTTACCTGAGAATCATTTGGAAAAAGGGCTAAACTCTCCTTCTCCCTAAAGTTGTGAGTTTTTCTCCTTTGAGCACAGAAAAAATTAAAAGAAAAAAAAGGCGTATCTCTGTGGTTGAAAAATAGGCTGTATTTTGCAATGAGATCTTTTTAAATGCCTTATTGCTTTTTCTGTTTTCATATTTTTATGCCAAAATACTTTGGTGGAATAACTTAGTGAAAATTAGCTGTGTTGGATCACTGCAAGTAAGTCAATATTTTTATTTTTACCCCGGTTTGAATATAAGCATTGCAGAAACATTTGGATTTTGTTGCCAGGGGAGATTCAAGAGTTCCCTCCAGCTCTCCTGTTCTGTGTTTGTTAAATCCCAGGGAGTTATACTACAGTGAAAAACACCCAATGCAAATCCCTCCTGCCTGACAGCTACAGACAAACTGAACCCCCCGAGAGGGCTCGGGGCTCTGCCCCATCCCTGCTTCTCGTGGGCATCACTGAGCAGCCCTCTGATCCGCGATGGCTGCGAAAGGCCGCGTAGTTCTGCTAGTTCCTAAAGACCCTATAATATAGTGGGCGATCACTCCGTGTTCATGGCATTGTAGCTGACCTTCATTTTCATGTTATGATATCTCTTATTCCCACGGGCCTCCTAACTGCTTGCAGGGGCTACAATTCATACCTGTCAGTTACTCGTAGCCACCCCCGAGAGTCCCACTGTTGCACAGGCTTGCATTTTCAATTCCATTTGTTGTTCAGAAGCAGCAGGAAATCGGAAATCAGGAACCTGGGTGATGAATCACAGTTTCTGCGTATCCCGAGATGGCCACCCACATCACGCCACCGCATCTCCCCTGCTACACCAGTAGGTTCTGCCTCTCTGGCCGTGGGGCTGCCTGACCACCCAAAGGTCTCAGACAGTGCTGCAGTCCGGGAGAAATGCAACGCTCATCCATGATACCTAATCTTCATACCGCACATCCACACTCCATCCGCACCAATTTGTCTCCTCCAGCACCCCAGCATAACTAATAACAGCAGCATTTATAACAGCGGTATCATGCCGTGTACCCCATCTCCCTCCATAATTCACACAGGGTGATTTATTCGCAGTGGACACACCTAGAAAATATATTTGCTGCTTCCCTCCCCTCCTACATTCAATGTAACATAACTGAGGGTGGTGGATGAGGTGCAGAGCTGCCCAAATCGGGGAAGGGAGCCGTGGCACAGCCCCAGGCAGGCTCAGCCTGGGGTCAGGAGCCATGTGGCTGTTTGGCACCACACTGCAGCAAACAGGCTCTGGTGGGACTTAGCATCTTCTCCCTGCTTCCTGGGCAAATGCTGGACTGATCTGGAATTTTGTAGTGCAGTGATTTGCTGGCTGGGATGACAACTTTTCCCAGAGAAACTTCAAGAGGTAGAAACAGAGGATGAGAAGGAGCTTCAGGAGATCCTCTGGTGAGGACCGTTGCTGAAAGAAGGTTCATCAGTCTCTGGAAATCCTTCACAACATGCTTGCTCTGCCCGTATTTCAATACAATTCTCTTCTGCAAAAGAGACTCCACAGTTGCCAGCAGCCTGTTGTAGTGGTTTGCCCTCCCTCCATTTAAGACAGTTCTCATATCCAACATGCCTCTTCCTTGCTGCTCATTTCCTCTGGTAGTGTATAGTGGCCATGGGCAACAGCTACCCACCATTATGTATACACTATGTTTACATACATCTGGTTCTCAGTCCAACACAGAAAACATTAATTTAGAAAACCTCAACATTGCTTGTTAAAGTGGAATTTTCCTTTTAGAAGTAATCCGGTTTACAGGTAAGTCCCAGAACAGCACACGTACGATATGGTGCCTTTGTGCTATAATTTGTTCCCCAAATCATTCTGCTTTGACCGTTTATACTAGCCTTATATGAGCATGGAGCAGGGAGTGTTTTAAGATGTAATAGCTTTACCCATCATCACTAGAAACACCTGTCTTGGGGAGCTGGGATGTTCAGATTTCTAACGATATAACTGTCTCCAGCAAACTCTAGAGGTTCACTGGCTCTCAGACCTTAAGGTTGTGACAGTGATGTATGGAAAATCTATCTCTGATGATTTAAAGGTTTTTTACATTTATTCTGCCATCCAACACATATAGGTAGTGACTAGGTCAAAGTGGGTTTACAGATGGGTGAAGTGGGTAAAAAAGAAAGATACAGTAGAAAGAACCTACAATTCTAAAGGAAAAATTTCCAAAATATTATATTTACAAATACTAGCACATCTTACTACATATGTGATTTTGACCATCTTGGAAATGAGCAGGGGTTTTATACTATGCCTTTCATGGTGATATCTAAGCAAAATTGGAAAATGTGTATGGCATATCATTTTCCCAGGGGCTACTGTACTGCCTCCTGTATAACTTTTTTTCAGTGAAGCAGATAAAAAAGATGGATTTTTAAAACACTGATTTTTTTAAAACACTGATTTTCATATATTTTTTTAATTAAAAAACCAAGAAAATAATATTTTTTTAAAATTTAAACAGTTTGACAGGCTTCCTCTGTGAACAAGCTCTACTGTTATGTGTTCATGGCAAGCTGCTACCCCCATTTCCCAGCCATCCTCTGTTTTGTCTGATTAGACTATAAATTCTTTGAGAAAAAAAATTGTGTCTCAGTGTGGGAACTCACAGAGACAGAGACTCCTGGTGTCTGTGCGCTGCCCAGCACAATAATATACTACTCTGATGGAGTCCCCCTATGTACTAAACATTATAGGAATCATGGGGAGAGAAATATAATTCCACTTTATGGACTTAATGTCAACTATTTAAAACTTGCTTGCATTTGATTTGGAAGATAAACCCTGAATTGTAAAAGGGAACAGATAGCTTCAAATAGTTGCCCTGGACCTACTGACCTTGGTGAGGTAGCCAGTGGAAAAATGGCCATGTCTTTATCCAGGTGGCTAAAAAGCCACCTGAGGAATCTGGCCACCGAGCAGCCAAGAACGGGAGAGTGCTTGGCAGCTGGCTCCAGTGAGATGCAGCCTGTGTCCTGCTGGAAGTTTATCCAAATTAAAGCATTGCTGACAATTGCTTTAACAAATGAGTGAATGGCAGCAAATGAAGTTTATTCCAGATGTTTCTGACAATGTCTATACAGTACAGCCCTGTGTTCCCAGTATTTCATGGCAGTTTACTGGGAGGATAGGGAGCACATTGCTATTACCTGATGCAGTTGCACAAAATCTTTGCTAAAACATTCACACAAACAGAATAAGGTCCTTGAACTCAGTGAGTTTCAGCCTGTGCCAGTATTTTGACCTGAGTTTTGAAGTTTCTCTGCGTTTCACCACTTTTTGTATCCCCACCTGTACACCTACGTAGAGAAACTAAGCACCTTTTCTCTCTCCTCTACAATATGGCAGTGCCAACCAACTGGTACATCCCTGTAAAATGGACGGTTGCTGTAGGCATGATACCTGCATGTAACTATTGTCCAGGAATAGTCTTTATATATCTCTTTTTATGCGACCTTGATAAATGTGGCCTGCTTAATATGGCTAAGATGAATGAGCCAATAATTTCTGGACAAGACACCAGACAGGCAGACTGTTTTGATTTACAAGGCTATGTTAATAAATACCAGTGGCGTGTTTTGTTCTTCAGGTTGCTGTATGTGTCTCTTGCTTCTGGGCTGTTGTCAACGAAAGGCTGTGAATTCACCTGCTCTTGCTGAGTTATGGGTGGGGAGGTACTGGAGGGCTGGAAGGAAAACACGGTGAGGGAGCAGTTACCTGGGCCATGCTGCAGATGTTATTTTTGTCATATGATGTAGGTGCTGCATAATCCTGCAATTGGTAGTAGCAGAACATTACAGGGACTTGCCTGTGTCTCCAAGCTGGTTAACATACAAATACCCAGTGTCTCAGCAGTGCAACGTGTCTCCACTTCTTCGGCATGCTGTTTTTGCTCTTTTCTAAGGGGGAGTTCATGTTGGTGTGTGGAATTGCTAGATTTTGGATGAGTTGTGTCCATCAGAGGCCAAGTTCCCCATGAATTTCCCCCTAGTGCTAAGCACCAGGTGCAGTGACTCCCTGAAGGCTTGTGACTCCTCGAAGGGTGCTGTGTCCAGCACAGCCACCAGAAGCATATGAGGACTGGTCTTATGTCAATAAGGGAGACCTCTGAGCAGGAGAGAAACCCTGCACCTAAATTAGCTAACTACATTAGGTGCCAAAGTAGGGTGACATTAGCACCTACCTGCTTCTGCAAATGAGAATTTGGTTCTTAAGTCCCCAAGGGGGTGTTTCTGTAACCCAAATCCTAATAGTTACCCCAGTGTTCTTCCTGCAGCCAGCTTTTAGTGCTTGGAGGCCTCCAGCAGAGCCTATGAGTGAATGTTACTGCAAGTGCATAAAACTTAAGTAAATTAATATTGGGTCAGACAAGACATAGTGGAAATGTTGTATGTAATGAGGAATACAACCAGATACCAACCCTGGCAAATTTTGGAGAAAGATCCCAGCTAGCAGAATCTCAAAAGAAAAAAGAAATAAAATACAAGCATAATTATTTCATTGACTTGGCATTATTTTTATTCCCTGAACTTTTATGTCATAAGCTAGTCATAAACTTTGAACTTGTGTCATAAAATGGCATTTTTGGGGTGGCAGGAGGGAATAACATGGGAAAACAGGCAGTGAGTGTGACTCTTCCCTGCCCTTTTCTCCCCATGCATGGTACCAGCAAAATGTTGCTACACAAGTGCTGGTAAGAGTTTACAGAGACAAAACTACAGGAAGAGAACTAAAATGACAGAAAGCCAGAGGCACATCAGAGTTCCTATGGCATCATTGCACTGGTTCATAATTCACAGAGAAAAACACAGACTGAGTTTTATTTCTGTGCTTTCTCTGTAGCTGCACTTTGCCCTTTTTTTAAGCTACAGTCTTCATTCCTTTCAGCCCTCCAAAATTTCGTTGTGGCCTCCATCTCTGTATCACTGATGGGTGTTAGGGCCATTTATTGACAACATCAACCTTTCACTTCTCCTTCAGTAAAGCTAACCAGGAACAGGAGACTATGAATCTTCTTTTGGTCATAAAAGCAGAAGTTAAAGAGGGTGCTGAGCAATAAAGGAAGCTCTGGCAGTCTGGCATTTGCAGTTTTCTGCTCACCTTGCTTCTCTCTCATGGCTAGAAATAGAGGATGTTGTTTATGGTGCTGCCTTTGACATGGTAATTGTGGATTTGTCTTGAAAAAAAGTGAATAGTTCATCCAAGTGGCTTCTCCTAGCAGGGAATTACACACCTCTACCACTCTGCCTATGAATGGCAGCTTGTCGCACATATTTGCCTTGCCTGTGGCTTTAGCTGAGGCTTAGAAGGAAGAGTATGATAACATTCCCATCATTCTGCTATTGGACCTGATGTATGGAACATTTTCACCTTTGCATTTCTAAGGGCATTGGAGGTAGGCTGAGTTTGTAGAGCTTAAGGCTGGTAGGTTGTCAAAACCTGTCATACTATCCCCTGCCTCATCCCAGCTTATTATTCACCAGATGTTACACACACAGACTCAGGGATTTACCCACAGCTCTTCAGCAGTAAGTCACAGCAATAGCATGTTGTCTACCTACAGCATTGACCTCTGGGTCTGCTTCAGGTGGGTTCCTGCCCATTGAACAGTGCTGATGTGGGTTGCTCTGGTACTGTGACACCAACTTCCTTGGCGTCCATGATCTTATATATATTTTAAGAATCGCTGAGGCTATAAGCTTGCTGCTACCTCTGCAGGGTCTCCAGAGACCTGTCAGCACAGGTGAGACATCCCTTGGTGCTGCCGGTGTTCTCCCACCTCCTCCGTACTTTGTTACCATCACTGCTTTCCCTCATCTGAATGGAAATTACCAGGTAGACATCCCAGCCTGGTGTTTTCTGGCTCTCTGGCTTGCATAGCTCAGCAAAGCAGTCATCCAGGTCAGACAGTAAGGCAATTCCTTCAGGAATTGTTACCCATTAATAGCAACAATTGGAGCAAGTGCCAAAGCAATCTACTTGTCACCTGAAGTGGTAGAGGAGATTTTTCTGGACAGAGGCATTGGCTGAGAAAGGCAGAGCCATCCTCCTCCAGCACCTCACTGCAGGCACCAGGGTACCGAGGAAGCAGAACATATTTATTGTCATGCTGGCCACCAATCGTTCTTATCTGGAGAAGGTGATGTTCCTGTTACAGCAGTCTTTAATTTTTTTAACTTCACTAGGAAGTTCTCTAATTTATTTAATTTTGCCCAGAATCAAAGTAGACAGAAGGCTCTTGCTAGAATTATCTCCAAATAGTGAGACTTAGCTCTCCAACTTGCTAAACTTAGCTCCTAATACTGGCAGAACACTCTCCTAATACTGGGGAATTCAAGCCTTGTGGCTGGATTTGAAGACTGTTTATTTTCTTTTTTCTTTTTCTGACTCCCCAGCTTCAGGTTAATGACTGCAGAATTTCCACCATCATTTTAGAATAAATACATTAATTCTCAACCTTTGCAACTGAATCAAATGTATGATATACACCAGGATTTTTTTTTTTTCATCCTGAAATATAATCCCTAGTTTAAGGCCAGTCAAAATGTCTGCTACCACACAGTGAGACACTTGCTCACAGGCAGAACCTCAGCTGAACCCTACTGAAACGGGGCATATTTGGAATCCTCTTCTGCTCCCACCCTGCACAGCAGAGATGAACCAAATTCTGGCAAAGGTACATGTTCCTAAGGTAGATGGGCCCTAAACTCCCATGAAATGCAATTTAATTCCATTTAAGGGTTAAAATTCTCTGTGGTCTTTGGGAGTCAGAAGTGTTTTGAGCATCTGCAGGATCAATGGTGGCATATTTTCACTTTTGCAGACAGGATTGACAGTAGCTCAGTGACAGTGAAGGACAGTCAATGAGACGGGGATGGTGGAACAGCTGATGCCATGCCTGATGGAGCCCCAAAACTGAGTAAAGCAGTCAAGACCGTGACACCCATGTCTCTCCATGAAAACACACCAGTGGCAAAAAGTCTCTCTCCCTCCCTCTTTCTCCCTCCTCTCTCCCTCTCTGCCCTCTGTCCGTCTCTGCTTACTCAGGTATGTAGTGAAGTTAGTGCATTTTAACAAGCTGCTGCGCACCAGCAGACCCACAGCAATGATCTGTATGCAAACTTCTAGTGACAGCAAGCACAAAGTAATTCAGCTTAGCGGAGCCCACGCTGTAAGTCCCACCACCTGTGTTTGCCCTGAGCTAACAGCGTGGATTAGCTCATGCATTACAATTTCTCAAAGCAAGGAAAACTGTCAGCCTGAGCCCTTCTCAGTGTGAGAGGAGAGATGGAGGGCAGGAGATGGAGTGCTGGAGGCTGAGGTCTCTGGGCCCATCCCAGGCAGGAGCTGGAGAATCGAGGCTCCATGCAGGTAGTCAGTGTTTACATAAACACAGCTGTACTGGTAAGGACTGGAGGCTGACGGGTCCCAGACCCTCTCTCTGACCTTTGATGCCAGAATGCAAGGGCAGAAGGTTTTTACAGCACACTCTCAGCAGCTGGTGCTCAGGGCTGAGGCACTTCTTAGCAAGGAAAGGGATGGATAGGCTATTCATTCATGAAGTTATCTGGTCGGAGTCTGTAGCCCCGTAAACTTTCAGCATCCACAATATACTGGAAAGAGGAGTTTCTCAGCTTCAATGCTCACCGGCGATGAAGTACTTCTTTTATTTTTCTTTTGAACCTGCCAATCGCACCACTCCTCCTCAGCTCCCCAGCTGGAAGAAGCAGAGAGCAGTTGCTCCCTATTTGCCCTGTGCATGCCATTCTTCATTTTGTAATCTCTAATTATATCTTACCTAGACCAAATCGTTTCCGAACTGAAGCATCCTAGCCTGCATAATCATTCCTTCTATGGGAGCTGCCATACATCTGGGTATCTGTGCTGCCTCTTTCCAGCCCTTCTCTCTCCTTTTAGAGATGAGCAGAGCCAAGTTGCACACAGTACTCAGCGTGTGGCTGCATAACGTTTTGTTCTGTTTTCTTCCTAATAATTTTGCACTGGTAGTTTTCTTATTTGACTCTGATGATTTGACCCTAGCATTTGCAGAAAGCTTAGCTGTTAGGGGAAGGGGTGCAACTAAGCACCTTGGCATCACTATCAGGCATGGGAGCCCTGGCACTGCTGGGGGCAGCATGAAATTATTCTGTTATACTAGGGGAGCTAAACCGATTTTCAGCCAGAATGTAGTTAGCAAAGAAGTCATCAGGCAGGATAACAGACTGACCAGGGCTTGACTGGAATATGGGATCAAGCTGCAACAAGAAATTGGTAGGGAGTTGCAAACCTATCAGAAGAAAGGAAAGAATCCTTCAAAGCCAAGAACAAAGCAGCGTCTGTCGGGAGTGCAGCAATGAGCTAATTGAAGCGTCTCTCTTCGTTCTTCTCCTCTTTGGCTACAGGAGCACCTGCTATCACTTAAAGGCAGCTCTCACTGTCACTTTCTCCTTTGGTTCTCGTGCACTTGTTCATCCTTTGAGCTTTAATCTTTTGCTATTGATTTCCACCCTGTTAGCTGAAATATTGTCCTGCTCTTTGAGAAAGGCAATCGCCTAGACCACACTATTGCAAATAATATGTACTTTGGAAAACAATGATTGAATTCCCATATTATCCGCTGAAGCAAAAAAACTCTACCTTGCCAAAGATAAAATGCTCTGCAGAGATAAGATCATAGAAATTCATCAAACTGGCTTCAGGGGTTTTGTGTGTGTGCATGTGTGTTGGTTTGTTTTTTTTTTTTTTTTTTAATTTGCACCACCCCTGAGAGATGCTGAGATTAAAATACATTATCCTTGGATATGGGGGCTAACCAACTCAGTGAGTCCTGTTACTCAGAATTCAAACTATAATTCACATTCTGGAAATTGCAGATCCACCCTGAGATAAATTTCAGCTAGAGTGCAAAAGAGCCAGCTACAGTTTTACATGCATATTTAGTTTGTAACCGTGTATATACAAATCTTCTGATAAACTGCCATAAATCTGCTACCATATGTTTCAATGATCCAAAGGAGAACTGTGTGAACATAAGGGGTTTTATTCCTCCCTCAAAATGTCACATGAAAAATAAAATGTATCCATGCCTTATCTGGGTGATCTGTAGAACTTTTAAGGCCATCGATTCATTTTATTATTATTATTTCACTAAAACATGGCACATTTGATAGCAGAAGCTACTGTTAAATATGAGTGCCTCAGATTGGGTATCTAAATCCATAGCTAAAGGTACTTCAGTAAACTTTGGCCCAGCTTTTCGGATGAGTGCTCCCTTTTTTTGGTACATGTGTACTGTCAGGTTAGTGTTTTCCACATTTTCACGGTGGGATGCATGGGGCTCCCTTGCTTAGATGCGCACGAACTGATTTCCCTGGTGAGGATACCCCAGAGTAACCTTGGATGTTTCTGTTAAAGATCATAGAAAATCGGCTTGAATGAGCAGATAAAGGTCCAGGGAGGAAGAAGAGCAATCCAAAGAGCTTCCGAGGGGCATACACAACATGGCATTTGTAGCAGTAGAAGTGAAATAAGTAAGTGAGCTCAGTCCCTTCCACAAGCCCCCTGTTCACCAGACAAGAGGCAGTTTTTGCATTTATACATTGAGCTCTGAAGGCACCATCGCCAGGAAATCTGAGGCTGGGTGGGCATTTCATGATGGTCAGGGAGCAGGCAACCATCGCTCCATCCTACTTTTCTGAACTCCATTTGAAGAATCGAGAAAAGAGAATGATGTCCAGCCCAGGCTCTGGTGGCCTCTCTCTTCTATTTCCTCTCTGAGATATTTTTCCTCAGTCACAGGTCACCACACTCTGGCTATTTGATCTTGCTTGTCTTTATCACAAACAGTTCCTGTTTTGATAGTGTTTCCCTCTTCCTCATGCCATTTCCTGGCTTTTCTTTTGTAATTATATAGTAGTAATGGCTTTTAAAACTTTCTACAAGGGTATTACATCCATTACAACAGCAATTCCATTTTAGTAGCAATTCAGTATAATGGAAAGAGATATTAAATTGGAGGTGATGTTACAATAAAAATCATACTATTATAAAAGCAATATAGCATTAAAACCAGTATTATAACAGAAATATTTTAATAAAGGCACTAAATAAACCCAACAAAAGAAAACTAGGGATGAAACAGGGACAATAAGAGGTTTTTACTACCACACTGATTTTGCTTTGGTTTAATGTATTGGTGGAATATTTCATTGCAACAGCTCCGTAATTTTATCATAAATGTAAGCCATAAGGCATGTTTCTTGCAGGCAGTGTAATTATTTCATTTCCTTTCCAACAGTAGGAAAGGGCATGTGCAGTACATGGAAACAGCAGAGTGAAATATGGACTGGATGGAAATCATTTCCTGCTTTGCAGGAAGCTGTGTGTCTTGCATTCCTCTGCCAGAGGAGCCAGAGTGGGAGCAGGGAGAGCTGGTCCATGAGGACCTGGCTGGGAGAGTGTGTGGCATGAAGGAAAGTGATGGCAGCATTGCCAGAAGTCCCACAGTGCACAATCTACAGCATGAATTGGGGGAAAAAAAAAAAAAAAAAAAGGTCCAGGTAAAGGGGTAAAGAGATCCCTTCTGGAGAGAAGCAAAAGTCTGCTCAGTTCTGCAAAGAGAGAGAGAGAAAAAATGTGGTATTGTGTTAAACAGCTGCATCTTTAGCTTTTTCTTTGGGAGTGAAGGTCCTCTCCCCCTGGCACAGAAAAATGTGGAGAAAACTCTCTGATTTGAGATTCGCAAACATAGTTTCTACACAAAATGAAGACGTGCTCAGTGTAAGAGAGACGGTGGCTGGAGGGGAGAAGGAGGAGGTTTTGAATTGTTTTCAAAATCATCCTAACATTTTATTTTGAAATTTTGCAAATGCAATTGAGCCAGGGAGCTCAAATGCCAGGATTTCTACCTGGGTTTGGGGTCCCTGTTCCTGGGAGTTCCAGCTAAGGTAAGGCTCTGGGAATCTGAGCTTAAATGAAGCTTTTCTAAATCCCTGGTTGCCTATACAGTGCTGGGAGCCTGAAGTCCTACATATCCAGCTGGCCTTTTATTGCCCTTATCAACTTCTTTACCCTTTTTCACACAACCTCCAGGGACTTCATTACCTCACTGATAAGTTGAGGTGGATGAAGACTTCAGGACATGTGAAATCATAAAAGTCATCTGCTCACATGTAGTGTTTTTCAGCTCTTAGTAATGACTTTTTTCTTTACTCATTTAATAAATAATGAAAATATAAGCAATCACCAATGAATTTCACTGTGGGATGGCAGTCCTTGTGATAAGCTTTATTTTTAATGAACTTCATTCTACCTCAGCCACTAAATTTTTTTCTTCAGTATATTTTATAGGAAATACTAGTCCTTTAAAAGCCTGGAAAACCTAAGAAGCCACTGAAATCTGTAATTGAAATGCAAATGGAAAGCCCCTGGCACATCAAATCAATTTTGCTCTTAATAAGAAACGGAAATAGAATGTGACATGGAAAAGTCCTGATGCCCTACATAAAGGCAAGGCTTTTAAAGTGGTCTGGTGCAAAACAGAAATTCCTGTTTGGTGTAGTCACACTTCTAAATCACTCCATTATCAAGTGATAATGTGATACAATTAACAGGCTGCTGGTTGGTTACAGAAGCCATTTTCTTCAAGGTACAAATCTCCCTTAAGACCATAAAACAAGCATTCCCAAGCTCATGTCTGCAGTGCCTGGCTTCACTGTATTTCCAAGTGCTCCAAACAAAATTACTGCCGTGTAAGTGTCAGCTCTGTGTCTCGTTGCCCTGGTTTTACCCTGGTGTTAGGATACCTGGGCTAGAGACAACCTCACTGTGCCCAGATTCGTTATCAATGCCCAACTCTCATGATCATGTTTCAGTGTTTGAGCCAAAGATCATGGAAGTTAATGGAAAGATTCACCTTGACTTCTGTCCATAATTAGGGTGGAGGAGAGCAGGAAGGATCGACATTTTAGGAACTGAATCATTCATGTAATCAATAAATAAATAGAGTTAGCATAGTCAAACAAGGTGTTCTCCTAAAAAGTTTTAGAGGGAACTTAACGTTCTATCCAAAACTTCCCTGGAGAGAAACCAGACACACTTTTTTATATGCTTTATTTGTTTTTCAAGAACCATTCTATCCAATTTTATTTGAACTAACCCGGCTTCAACTGATCTACTATAATTACATCCAGAGCACAAACACGAAGCTAGACAGGGATATAGATTTTCTGGTGCTTCCAATCAGAGCACAGCTGATTCACTTCCTAAAAAATAAGAAAACAATCATTTATCAAACAAAGAAATATTTTTTGATTGCCAAAGTGCCTTCTGCTGGATTGGTGTAAGAATGAGGAGGTTGTGAGGGTGAGAGTCCTGGCAATAAGGACCACGTGTGGTCAGAGCAGGGTCAGTGGAGCCATCATGGCGTTTGAAAGCTGTCATGGGGTCAGCCCAGCAAAGTCCTCCCAATTTCTGTCCCCTGCCCCTAATTCTGCTCAGGTCAGATGTGATGCTCTTCTCCCATGTGCCCTGATGGCCCACCTGCCTGAGGTGCAGAGCATCTTCTCTCAGCTCTCGATCAAATCATACCTTGAGAGGCAGGAGGGAGGCCGTGCTGTGACGCACTTCACGTATGTTTATGTCTTGAAAAGAATAAAATCTCCGTACAGTGCCACTTAAGATGCTGAGAGCTGGCTGGGATGCATGACCTTGATGCACAAAATGCTGCCTTCACTTTTCCATTCTCCCTTAGTAGAGAATAATTACATTAGTGGGAGATTTCAATCCAAGAACAACCTGCTCTACTGACACGAACAGAAATATTCTGGTGATTTCAGTGGCTTTTGGATTACACTTAGGAGTCCTAATTCTGCATGATGCTGAGTACCCTCCACTGTGGTTAACTCAGGTTACACTTCCCATGAGGAGCCAAGGAAGCTCCACAGCTTCTAGGACATCGGTCTCAGAAAGGGTTGCAAAGTGTGGCAGAGGAAGGTGTGACTGCAATACTGGTAGCCAGATGCTTGACCCATGAAAACACTCCAGCACCAATTTTCAGTTTTCTATACATACTGCTGGTGTGTACTCAGTTATCAGAATAAGCTGAAATCCTGGATGTTATCCTGAATCCAGTGAGATGAGGCAAAGCTAACACAGCTGCTTTTATCCATGCGTGATCATGCCTTTCTTCACTGCACAGGCACGTTTTAACTCAGTCATTTGCTTCATTCCCCAAACAGCACAGAAACAATCTTTATTTATTGGTCCTACCTCATACCGATTTGTTAATTATAAGGTTTAGCTGGTATATCAAGTTTATTTGTATAAATTGCATAAAAGTGTTATGCAGCAGAAAAGGAGAAAGAAGGGACTAAAAATGCCATTGTTTCAATCCTGCTGTATTTCCAATATGAGCAGCATTTTACCTGGTAAATGACTGTCTATTATGAACTGTGCTGCATACGTTTGTTCCTGCTTAGTACCCATTCAACAAACTAAATATCTTGCTGTGGGTTAAATGCAATGTCAGATCATGCTGTGTCTCAAGAGAAATATATAAATGGGTGGTTATTTCACTGGAAAAAATGATGCACATTCCTAGGCCATTAGGGAAATACCAGCAAAAGTTATATGATATAAAAAATACAGGAGCTGGGTTTGCAAGCCAGTGTTCAATCACTGTAGCCTTGAACAGCAGGTTAAAGTCAGAGAGGGCAGTAAATCCAGCCATGGCTCTTTAACCAGTAGAGCCAGAAGCATGGATCTTGTGCCAAGAAATAATTTAAAGGTGAGGAAATTCATTTCCAAAGCTTATTCAAAGACAAATAGGAAAAAAACCACTACATGGAGAGGTTCCAACCCTCATACGTTGACAGCTATACATGTGGCTCTGAACAGGCTCTGAGTTCTGTGGGTGTGAGAGAGGACCCATGCACTGTGCTGAGCATGCCAGCCGTCATTCAGCGCAGCCTCCAGGCACGGCTCTGACTTCACACATCTTCATCATCCTGGGTAGAGAGTCCATGGGAAAGAGATTTCTGGAAAGGGTAAATGTCTCCCATTCCCCAAATGACCCTTAGCCGAAGTATGAGGGAACAAGCAACATGAAGGCTTCTCCCTCTGTGCATAAAACCTGTAAACTGAGTAAAAGAAGATCACAGGGAAAAGAGGAGTAAAGCAAAATTTAGCCCATCAGAATAGCTGACCCACACATATTCCTGAGTGTGCTGTCCTTTGCTGGAGATAAGGCTTTCAGTTAGCTCTTCGTCTATGTTTTGGGGGGAGGACTTGCACCTTCCTGTCCTAGACAGCACAACACTGCTGTGTTTTGTTAAAAAAGAGCATTAATCCTGGCTGATCTTAAGTTTCAGAACAAAAGTCCACCCTTGGTCCTACTCACATATCACTCCTGCAAGTTTGAGATGCAGGTGATACATAGCTTGGGGAACAATACAGGAGTGGAACAAAGGTGTATTTGCCCATAAAGAGCAAACCTAAAAATAAACACAGAAGAAAAGGACCTGGAGACCTGCTTCGCTGTGACTGAGTTATTTATTTACCCCACAGAATGGCTCAGGTTGGCAGACACCTCTGAAGACTATCGTGTCCAACCCCCTGGCTCAAAGCACTGTCAGTGAGAGCAGGTTGCTCAGGGCCATCTACAGTCAGGATTTTAACATCTCCAAGGATGGAGACTCTGCAACCCCTCTGTTCCAATGTCTGACCACCCTCTTAGGAACACAGGCCTGAAAATTACCTCCCAAATCATCACATCTGGTTCCCACATCATATAAGATCCTTTGTCGACTGGTACAAACCCAGTTTGGCTTTGTACAGATCTATTACCAAGCTGTTCCACTTCTTCTGATGGCAAGAAA
Source organism: Buteo buteo (assembly GCF_964188355.1). NCBI lineage: Eukaryota > Metazoa > Chordata > Aves > Accipitriformes > Accipitridae > Buteo > Buteo buteo. The sequence continues at coordinate 10,784,173 of NC_134176.1, read as the reverse complement.
TCTTCTTGCTATTTCCAAGTTGAGCGTATTCCTAGCCCTTTTGCTCTTGTGCCAGTACTGTTGCTAGTTTAAGTAGCTCGTCCTGCTCTCTGGTGCTTAACTCCATTACTCTACAGAGAGCTGCCATGTCCCTCCTCCCTGTCCTTACTTCTGACATCCCTTACTGCCTCCAGGCCCAGGAGATTTCTGGCCTTACAGCAGTTTAGAGTGAGCTCCAGGTTGGCCTGTACGTCCTGGCACACAGCCTCGTACCTGGGGGCTCTTGATCAGAGCAACACAAAATTGCCTCACCAAGATCTGTGTGTGTGGCTTTAGACTTGACTCTCTACTCACAGCCCTTTCTGCCTCCCAGGTGAGGATCATAACTCATGCAATCCTTGACCGCAAAGGCTAAGGCCTTTGTATGTAGTTAAATTAACATTTTTGCAAGTCTACTTTGGTTGAAGTGGGTTTTTTATAATGTTCTTTTTTTTAATGAAATATTTCCCTTTTGCTCCCAGCAACTACAGCTAGGCTGGAACCACTTTGTTGTAAGACTGAATACTGGTGCTAAGTATGAATGAAGGCCTTTAAAAAAAGAAAAAAATCCATTTATTTAGCTAAATCTCATCAAAAGAAGCAAGCTCAGTTCTAGCTTCATAAGCACACACACGGAAAATGTAATTATTTATCTGGTAATACTTGGAAAATCCTGCAAGCCTGCAGCTGGAATGCAGTGCAAAGTCTGACCACTGAAACAAAGACGGGGCTGCAATAACCACCGAACACCAGCAAGGGGAGATGAGGCTACTCCAAAGCACTTTCATACCGCTTTCCAACCACTGACAAGGTCAGGTTTTGTTTGCTCGCTTTCTTCTACAGAAACAAAACCTATGGTTTGCACAAAGGCTCCCTCTTGCACAGGCATTTGGCAGCATTTAACTGTAGTTAATAAGCAATGAAAGTTTTGTCTCCCGTATTTCTGGGATCCTGGTTCTCTCTCTGAGTGAAAGCTTGTCAGCTGTCATGTTTGGAGGGTGACACTAGGACAATGTCTCCCCATCCATCCCCACCACCCCACACATCTGCGGAGGAGAGCTCTTGTTCCTCCTGCATGCTGGAAACGCTCCCAGTGCCCACAGCGGGACGGTGGGTGCTGTATCTGCAATTCTCCTCTCCAAATGATTCGGGGTCTTGGAGCATGTGTACCGCCACAAACAACAGTGCCAGGGTGTGCCACCAAGACACTGTTCCTACACGGGGAGCGGTCCCGTTGGACACCCACAGGGACAGAGCAGACACTGCCCCAGCCGCTGGCCCCGCACCTCTGCAGCCTGGCCAGGAGTGCAGGAGAGGTACGGCAGGTCCACCATCCCTTCCCTCACCAGTGCAAAGCTCGGTCCCTCATACGCCTGAGCAGGTGCAGGAGACAAACACAGCAAGGCGAAAAAATACTCAGTGAAACCTTTGTAACATGTCATGGGCTTCTCTGGGTCAAGCAACACCAAAGTCGTGACGGGGTTGTGGGTCAGCCTCTGTCCTGTCGCTGCACACCGAGGAGCAAACCAGGTGTAAGAAGACGTCACCTGCTAGTGATGCATCTTCTCTTTACCACATAGGTCAAAACCTGTTATGGGTTCAGCCTAGTCAGGATTCACACTGCTCTGTGTCATCCAGCTCCGATATCGCAAAACAAGCATTAACAAACCAGCTATAGATAGCATTGTGACCCGCCCACAGAGTTTATTCTGCAATAGTTGACTAAGGCCTTCAGCATTTTTGCCCTCACTGATCTCTTACAAGATCTTGCAGGCACAGAGAGGCCTGAATGACTTGAGGACAGCCATGCAGGAGGCTGGAAGCAGCGTAAGGTCTTGAACACAGAGCCTCAACCTTTATGTGCTAATCAAAGGATGCAGCTTTGGATCAATCCCTCATATCAGAATCGCACTGTAAAAAACATCTAGTTCCATGGCAGCTTCCACAATCTTTGTTATTTGATCAGCACTGCTTGTGTACATTATTGCAAGACAAAAAAAGCAATCAGTCAAGGCTATATCTTTGTTCTCTTGCTCACACTGGTATCACTTCATCTCTCTTCCTCAGTGCTTTCATGGCCCTCATAACAATAGCATGTGAGCATCTCATAATGTTTAATGTACATGTCTTACAACAGTCCAGCGAGGTGTGACAATATTATTACTCCCATTAGAAGACTAAGCACCAAGCAACGAAATTTTATATTCACCGAAACTGTTTAAAGCCTTACCCCCGATAGCTGATTCCCAGGGATAACAAATAAAACACCATCAGCAAAGTGACATGAGTGGGACTTACTTTCTCAAGCAGAAGTTACGCGTCTGAATACACTTGTGGTTGTAGATGGACACGACTTCTCCAGGCTTTGGCATGAGGTCTCTGTGGGAGCCAGCACTCAGCCCAATGCCACATTCCAGGTCAATGTCTGTCCACCAAACTGTCGTTGGAGAGCAGGTTTAGCAAAATGCTCCTGTGTGAAGGGGAGGAGGGGGGATGTGGGACTTGCTATGTGTCTGGTGACACTCAGGGCTGGAGCAGCATGAATATTGCCAGTGATTTTAGTTAAAGACTGATGATCTTCTTTTGCCCAGCTAGCATTCCCACTTGTGTGAAATCTTTGGGGAACAGAGGAAATTTCAGTGTTATCAGCAATTGTCACCATTATTTTGAAAAGTCTCCTTCTGCTCTTCCCAGAGTCACATATTGCCCTGCTGCTCTTGCAGTGTTGCCACCTTGCTGCCTCACTCCTCTGAGACCATTTGGTTTCAGATGTGAAGCAATTATCCAGACTAAGCATCAGGGGAGGAAAGCACAGGGGCAGGGAGGGGGTTCAGCAAGTCAGACCTGAAACAGGAGTACAGCTCCTCATTCCTATAAATGAAAGGCAGCAGGGTATCCATCTAATGGGACACTAGAGCTACCTTAACCCCCCAGCTCAGCACTGTTGTCATGGTTTGCATAAAGTGGCATGGCAGAGTAGCCTAGCGTCTGTCTCAATTATTTGTATGGCATCCATGGTAATAGTAACTGAGAAGCCTCATGATCTTTCATGTATTTGTCCATATAGCAGTCAAGTAAAGGGGTTTTATTACGCCCCTTTTTAGAGGAAGGAGTACTGAGGATAAAGGAGATTGAGAATATGTCCCCAGCAATAGATTCAATACACAGGCAAGTTTGTATTTTCTAAATCAGACACTTATAACTATAATTTCAGGTGTGGGGGTTTTACTTACTGAAAACCTACCCAGTGCTCCAGGTGGAAAACACATTAAGATTTATGCTTGGATGTAACGCCAGTAATGCGAGAAGCATGGAAATACCTTAGTTGGATAGATGTTGGAAGAGTCTCCTTTCCAGCAGGCATGCTATTAGTAGAGCCTGTACTGCTACAGCCATCCAAAACAGATTAAATGTATTTAGACAACCCTAATCCACCTCTGGCTGAATGGAGACAGTAGCTTGCCCAGGACCGAAGTAAAATTTCCAACAAATTGGAGAATTATTCCCCAAACTTCCAAAATACCTGGATACCTACTGCATCTCATTAGAACCAGACAACCACCCATCCATTTGCAGTTGGAGATAAAAAGTCCAAAAGTGCTGCATCAGGTGTTCTGAATTCTCCTTGCTGAATGAAGGTAGATTCTTAGTAAATATTTACTAGATATCTAGTCTGGATCACACATCTGGCCTGAACATTTCCCTTGAAGCTAACCTTGAATATCATAAAAATACTTAGGTCTCCTTGATTGAGCTATATTGTTTAAGGTGATAAAATGTGAGCAAAAGATGTAATTAATGGGCTGGTTGGTTACATGAATATTCCTCCCTGAAGTATTATGGTGACATTTCTTCTCTTAATGCCTGAGTGATTTTCTTCAAGTAGTTGACTATTGTCTTATGCATTAATTTGAGGCTTGAGGGGGGAAAAGAAATGTTAAAAAATGAAATCGATTTCCCATTCAGGCCCCAAAAGGTTTCTGCAGCAACCTTACCTACTCTCTGAGGACTCTACAATATGCCAAGAAAAAAACATTTTGTGGGAGTCTCTGGTTTAAATCCAGGCAGCATTCCACTGAGTTTTTAAAAGATCTTATGAGGAACAAAACAGATTATAAATAGGGACAGCAAAGTTCTGGATGAATATTCCAGGACTACAGCTAATCAATTCTGCACACATAAGATATAAGCAGCTCACCAAGCTGGTGCATGTATAGAATCCAACCCTAATTAACTGTGTGAATTTTGGATTACTGAAGAAACATGTGTTGTTAATTTAATAAATCTTCATTAATGTTGCAGGTAGCAGCAACCACCACAAGAACCATTACAAATTGACCCCTTTTCAAATCCTCATAATCCTGCACTGGAGAGATATACCTAATTGGGCTCATTAAAAGTAAACATTGATTGACAGGACCACTGGGATCCTTAAAAGGGCTGTGCGGTCAAAAAGAATCACTGTATTCCTGATCTCCGGAGCAGCAGACGGTTGTTTGTTGCTTCTGCTATGGTCCACAAAACCAGCAGGAAAACTGCTGACAGCAAGTAGTGCATAAGGCAGCAAGGAAGAATGTGGGGTTACTTTTGCAGGTAAAAGGTCTTAAATATGGAACATTTCCACAGTCAGGTCACATTCACTTCCATGTGGCTGGTAGGGAATGTACACCACAAACAAATAAGGAGATAAGGGAATTAAGGACCTTTGAACTGTGATTTACTCTAGTTAAGACTTCGGGTCTTTTCACCAGTGTTTCATGTTTTGTAAATCATTAGCACCTGTGCAAAATGAGTGTAGGAAAACACAGGCAAATCAATAGTGTATTACATAGGCATCAGTAATTACATAGCAGTGGGGAATTGGGCCATGGGACTTTTCAATTATTTTCTGTTGCAAATGATGTTCAGACACCATTTGGGAAATCATGTTTCGGTCAAACACTATGTATTTTGCTCAGTGTGGGTCAGTGTTATGGGGGTAATCAAATAATATGGATCTTTCTGGGCTTAAAAAAAATCTATCAATCTCTAAATCTCCATTTCTGAGTTCAAGCTGAAAAAATTTTTATTGGCTTATTACATAGCTTGAACGTCATCTGGCTGGAACACCAATCTCATTGTGAATGCTCAAACATTGCCCTGGACATCTAATTCAATGCACACTCTTCAGTGTGTAGTTTGCCTGATTTTAAAGTCAGTCTCCAACATTTTCTTCCATAGAACATGTAACCTTACTTAGTCTTTTTGTATTCCAGAACTACACAGACATATGTGCACTTTAGTGACATCTGAAAACCCTACTGCACATCAGGGGAGTTCTGGTAACAGTCTGCATAAGCGTTCCTAATGTGCAAAAAATGAACAATAGTGTGACATAGTGTAGCAGAGCAGCATCAGATAAGTTGAATTATCTCCCCATTGCCGTGATCAGTGAGAGCACACGTGAGCGGTTACTCTGGACCTGCCAATGTGCAGCCACTTGCTCAACTGCCAGAGTTGCATGGCTTGTCTGAGCCCTTTGCTTCATCTATTGCCTTCAGAACTCCTGCACCAAAAATCTCTTAGGTGACTAGGAGGCACAGGAGGCTGTCCCAGTTTGTCGCCCCACTGCTTGCTCTCGTTTCTCAGAGATGGGTGAAGCCCAGACCCAGCGACGTTCCCACGCAGGGATACAGCAGCTCTGCCTCCTGCGGGACAGAGGGCAAGCACTGCTGGACAGGCTGCGGCGGAAGCCTGGGAGGCACTTCATGTTTCATTGCAGCTTGAATGCGGTAAAGAAGTGGAAGTGTCAAAAAGGATTAGTGTGTCAGTGGTTAAAATGATTGTGGCATGAAGGGACTGAGGGTTGCCAAAACCAAAATAACAAGAAAGTGTCTCTGAAGGCACTCCTGATGCATCGTTTTGACAGATGGGCAGCTCCTTGTTAACTGTAAGTAACAGGGGAAAGCAGGTTCCTCTGCAACAACCTCCCTGGCCTGGGACTGGGAGTAGGGTTGGGATGAACCGAGTAGAAATTTTATTCAAAAACAGCCGCCTTGATCAGATCAGAGACATTTCTGACAGTCTGCTGCTGCACCATTGCAAGCAAAAGGGATGGGGCCGAATATGCAAATAACACCTATTTTGCAGCTTTAGGCCTTAGCAGGGCCCAGGTGGGATGGATATCAATGATCCTGTGGCCTTCAGCATGAGAATCCAGGCTATCCTACCGTCAGAGGGTCTGCACTGTCACTGGAAAATATCTGGACACTCAGATTGCAAGTTTGGACACTCTTGCCAGGAGCTCATAGAGACCGACTGCAGGGACGTGCTAGAGGCCAATATTCCTTGTTTCTTTTTGCTGATGATGGAGAAGGAGATATTTATCCAGCAGACAGTTCAATACACCCTCCGAATTCAACCCTTTCCTCCCATGCTTGCATGGGGAGCACCAGGAGAAGAAATTTCCACCTTGAGCATGCAGAAACCCTTCTCCATTCCTGCTTTCGCCACTTCACCGCCCTCCCAAGGATCCAGCATCCGCTTTGACCCAGTCTTACCTCTTTTTACCACTTAGTCTAAGAGCTGTGGGGCTGTGAGCTGTGTTTGACAGGGGCACCTCTGTGTTTCTGCTGCACATCCGATGTGTGCTGTACATCCTTGTCCTGCTCTCCGTACCTCCGCCTGCTCGCCGGGTGAGCTCTGGACCATTCACCAAGAATGCAATGGCCTTGAATGCCAACCGGGATAACTAACACTGCTCAGACAAGCACTTTGTGGGAATCTGAAAAGGAAATAATGCAAAAAAAAATTGAACGCAAAAAGGTAAACGCAGTTTGTTATTATTATCATTTGTGTTTCTGCCTGATTTCTTTGGAGTTGGTTTCCTGACAAAAATAGAGCGAAACCACTATGTTAGATGTGCAGCATAGCCTGCACAGTGCTCAGACTGCCTGCTGCTTCATATTTATTAATTGAGAAATCCTTGGGCAAATTGCCACTCGAGTCACAACATTGTTGATAAATTCAGCAGTTGCTGGTACTCCAGCAGCATGCAAAGAAGCTGAACGAGACTGATTATGCTGTGCAGTTATATCTGCAGAAGGTTGATTATATGGTTTGCTTCCTAATTAAACTTCTAAACATCCGTTTGCTGAGGAAAGTGAAATTGAGGAATCATCATTTACAGCAGCCTTGTGTGGAATAAGAGCCAATGTGAAAATTCCTGGACCACAAAGACATTGGATTGGTCAAGCCCTCTCCAAAAAGCTGGTTGGAGCTCACATGCAGTTTGGCATGATGAACATATCTTAAACCTTGTCACTCTTTCATGAGCAAGGGTGAAATGAAATCAGATGTGGAAGAAGCAGTAAAATCAGCTTCTGTCTCAGCTGCTGCTGTGGACTGGAACGGAGCTGTGATCGTGAGCAGGAGATGCCGCAGCATCGTGTCTGCTGGCATCATCACAGGGACTGCTCAGAAAGGAGCAGAGGGACTTTCTGAAATGATGCCTCAGTGGAACAAGAATCTTCATTCCAGTAATTACTCCAGTCGCTTCTGAAGGATTGCGTGCAAGAGGCTCACCACTTAGAGGAGGAGAGGCAAAGGGGATGGAGGGAGAATTTATTTTGTGATGTCTTTTTTCTCATTCCCTCACTACTCTGATGCTGAATCAGACATTTACAAGCATACTCAAACATAGAAATTACCATATGGGCTCAGCAGGATATCTGGGAATGATTTTCCCCATCATAGCTACACATTAGGTCTCATTCTGATCTTTTGCATTTAACAGGATTAATTCTGATGTGAATAATTAAAAATCAAAGTAAAATGGCACTGCAGTTTTTTTCTGTGGAGGAGCTGTGGAAGCTAAAGGATGTTGCCATGAGGATAAATGACTATAAACTAGCCATCAATAACTTTAAACATGATGATTAGAAGAAGAGAAAGTCTGGAAAAGATTTCTGATGGATGCTGAGGGCTGAGAGTTGTTTGTGCTGCCATTTGTGTGAAGGCTGCTGCATTTAGAAATGAAATTGTATGATGTGATTGCCTGTAACAGGGGACTGGATTCAATGCCTAGTTCATCCTTTTGCTTCTCGGTCACCATTCAGCAGATCTCCAAATTCATTTCTTGATTGTTGACTTTAAGGACTGTCATTTCGAGACAATACAATCTCCACGAATGCTGTTAATATCCTGTCTGGTCAAAAGGTGCTAGGGAAAAAAAGGTCACTAAAAAGTTTGAAAACAAGAGCCAAACAACCGTTTTATTTCATTTTCATTTCCCTTGGGTGGACCCCTGCATTGTTGTTGTTATTGTTGCTATTATTCAGCTCAGCTAAGTCACTTGCACAAGCATGACACAGATGATGGAAATGGCGTGAGTGAAGAGCTAATGGAAAGAAAGCCTCAGTAGGACTAACATCACTGACAGTGATCCCAGGAGTGAGGGTAGACATATTATGGAAGTAGTTTGGGGTTCAAGGGAGGACTGGGTGAAGGAGGCAGGTCCTGAGGTGAAGGTGGCAGATCCAGTTAAGGTGAAAAAATGCTCTCCTGTGCCTTCCATCCTGTTGGTTGCTGAATGTATCTGAAAATTCCTGAACTACTTAAAAGTATATATAAAAACGACCCAAACCACACCCCACAAAACCTCAAACTGCTTGATAATTTTCCTCTTGCGTAACAACTGGTTTGTTTGTTCCTTACGCCTATGCTAAACAGAGAGAGCGTGCCTTAGCTGGCTGCTCCAGCAGAGTGTCATCCTCCCCACCGGCCATCAGAGGTCAGCTACTCCTGCTATTCAGGTCCACATTTTAGCTATGTATTTAAAAGCCAGTTTTCCTCCTAGTCTTTCTGAGATCATACTTATTCCAGTCTGGACTAGAAATGGAAACTTTGCATGAGCCACTTTAAGAATAGGTTGGTAGTATCCTCTAACAGACAATGCCTTCTTTAACTAAAAAGAAGGAAAACTAGCTTCTCCATTACACTTTTCTCAGTTGCGTGATTATTCTGCTTTATGATCCTATGCAAGTTCATGTTTGAACAAGTTGGTCTAAAATAGCACCTTTCATTGCATTTAACAGAGCTACTTCCATTTGTAGTTGAGGCCAGATGAGGATCTACTTAATTGCTTCTCAAAAGTCCACCTCTTACTGCAAACATATGAACTAACCTCCATTTTCCATATAGCTCTTTGTTAGAAAAAAGGCCACCATATAAACACAGCCCATCATTACAGTGTCTGTGGTACAACAGATGGTATTTGCAAAATTAAGGGGACAATATAAGCACCAAATGATTAGGATAAGGCACAATTCATACATAGGAAGTGCATACGGTTTAGCTCCAAATTTAGTGGTAAGAAGAATCTGTTGCACATCAGACATGAAAAAAAATTACAAAAATAAGGAAACAAATTGCATAGTACTGGACTGTTAAATATTATTACCCTACCAGGAGCCCAAAGTAAGTAATATTAAGAGTTGACTATATGTGGCTTTCTGTAAATGAAAAGCATATGGTTTAAAGGAGACCATAGTCACTTAAAGTTATCAAGTTTATGTAAATAAAGAAAACAGATACATTAGAGTCTTAAGAGCAAGTTTCTCTGAGAATAAAGCAGGCCACAAATGGTTCAGTAATTCCCAAGGAGCTGGTTGGGGCTAACTGTGCTATTTAAGTGATGTGTCTCGTAGGTTACTAATGTGAGCAACAGTCTGCCTGCTGCATTCTAAATTACCAGCCACTGCCAGCCCATTGTTTTATGAGATTCCCCCTCTGAATAGATATATTTATTCATAAATAGCTGGCTGTTCAGTCTCCCTCTGCCTCGTGGAACTCACTAAACAGTATATTTCTTTGGTCAACTGGCACCAAACGTGCCCTGTACAAGCTTCTGTGAGCTTCATTCAGACGTACCAACAGTGGGTCACTATTGACCTGTGAAGCCTGAGCAGAAGTGCCCCTTGGGATGTTTGACAGGATATAATGTCTGAAGGAGGGTCAAAAATCAGTCGCTAAATGTTGCAGTCAGTCACCAGACCTCTGTCAAGAGCAGAAGGGCTACAGGGGTATTTGAAGAAGCAGGAGGGATAACACTCCAGCTTGAGACAGGCTCCACTCCAGGTCGAGGGCTGTGGTTAAAAACTGCCCTTGGGGACATGGCTCGGTTTGCCATAGGCTAGTGTCACAGTGATGGCACCAGAACAGTCCAAAACTGACTGCCTGCTGTAAAATCCTGTTCTCTGAGGTAATTTCCTGCACTACAGGTCTCACTGACTTCATAAAAAAAGGAGACTTTCAGCAAATTAACCCCCCCCATGAAGGAATGAATGTGCTGCAGAGGTGACCTGGTGGCTCTCCACAAACGCCACCAGAGCTGCAGATATTTAAGTCAGCAACGAGGGACCTGCAAGGTGTTAGTGTTGCAGGTAGCAGTGGTGTCGATGAAGCAGAGACACTGGGGCAGGGCATCTGACCACAGTCTCCCTCCATGCAAGGGCAACGGGCAGCGTGTTGAGCCCATGGACTAGGAGCAATACCAGGGCACTTGAGAGCAAGAAACCACCTCTCCATCACATAATCCACAGGCAAGGGGATAAAGGCAAGAAGGAGGATCCATGCCTTTTTTAATAACAAGCATTAAAATTATTCTGACAACTGGAAGGTGATGAAGCAATACTAGCAGTGACGGGACGCCGCCAGCTGATGTTTGCAATGCTGTGACCCTGCATCCAAATCTCAAAATTTCATCATGCAACACCACCCTCAGCCATGGGATCATGCCAGGAGTAAAAGTTCAGATAACGAACCTCACAGCCTGTGCTGAAAAAGCAGGGATATCATAGGGCTGGTAAGACTAAGGATTAATTCCTATTTTTATTCTCTTTCACTTGTGTCCCATGTTTGAAGAAGAGTTGAAGGCTTTGTAAGATGAAGACTTCAGCGTACAGTGAATTTCTGAGCAGAGTTATTACCTCTGGTGCCTGGAGCAAAAGTGCCCCTTGGGATATTTGACAGGATATAATGTCTGACTTGATGATGGAAACAAAAGAAGTCCTCTCGATGGCAGATTTAGTCTCTTGAATTTACTGATAATGCACTCTCTTCCAATAAATCAAAATTCCACTTCACCCACTCAGATGTCTGTTCTGTACACTGCTGACATACATGGAAATGCAAACCTCCCATAAAAGCAAAAGAAAATGTAAATTATGTTCTGATAAACAAAGAGAGACTTCAGAAGAGGGAAAAGAGCCTTGGTTTACATTTAAAATGAACTCTGAAACACAGTTACAGAGAGAGAGAGATGTAAAGAGGTGCTGATGCAGGGTACATGCAGCTCACCTGGGTAGTTCTGCACCGAGACTTTGATACAGGGGTTAGTTTGCACTTTGGTAAATCCTCCTTGCCTTTCCCCTTGCAGCCCAACAAACGCACCATAGAGAACTTGCATTCAGTGCAAGGTCACCCTGAAGAGATCTCCCCCGCCCATGCCTCCCGGCAATACATATTAAAATGTCATCCTGGCCTTCAGGAAAAAAAAATTTCTCTGCCTGAGCATAGGGTAGGTGTGATCCAGCTGGCTGGGTGGAGGCATCTACATCAGAGCTAGTCCATCCTGCTACGGGGAGAGGAACAGGCACCTGCAGGACAGGACTCATCTGCTGCTGATGTAGATGTTTAAATTAGGGTGGATGAATTGCCCCTAAAACCCGCTTGTTTGTCTCCCTTGACTGAGTGGGTGCCTGGGGTGATGTACTGGGTTGGGGGTTTTTGCAGGGCAGCAAATGTCAGAGCAGCCGCATCCTGACTTTGCAGTTAGTGAGAGAAACTCTTTTCTGGGGTAGGGGAAATCCCACACAGGGTGAAAGCGCTCATGCTTTTACTCCATCCAGATGAGTGTGAATTTGCTGTTGGCTTTTGCCAGTTGGCTGACACGAAGAGGAGTTGAAATGAAGCTGGACCTTTTGCAGCTTTTCCAGTTTAGACTGGTGAGCGTGTGAAGGAGCAGGAGAGGGAGGGAGCGGACGCTGCATTTACAGCACAATAGCCCATGTGTGATAGGACGGCCGGGAATAAAAGAGAAGTCCTGGTCCATGCCCAGTTCCCTGTGTGGCAGAGCACTTGAACCCCTGCAGCCTGCGGTTCCCAAGGCAGCCGAATCCGATGTGCACCCAGCAATGAAACCACAGACGCTGGGTCCTTGCGTTAACCCGGTCCCACTCAGAGAGGCACCCAGTGCACGTGTCTTCTCAGCCACATAAAACTCAGTTATCCGATCTAAGGTAGCCACCGTGGCTCCCTGGAGAAAGCCTGCCAGGGGCGGCTATTAGCTCACCTGTTTTAGAGCTGCTAAAGGGATAAGTGCTCTCGGTGACTGCCTACACCTCCCTTGGCTGCTTGTTCACCCCATTTACTAAGGAGGATAAATTCCTCTAAATGAAACTCAGCAAAATACTGAGAGCACTTTGAATCCACGTGGCTGTTCAAAGCAGATTGAGGGCAAATTTAGCCCATCGACCCGCAACACAGCAGTCCTTGCTTGGCAGGGAAAGCCTCTGTTCCTTCCTCTCATCCCAGCCCTTGCAGGGAATTCGGGAGGTGACAGGGGCTCCCCAGCTCTCAGTGAGGGGTTTCTGGAGCTGGAAACCCAGACAAACAGCACAGACTGAGGGAAACCAGGCTGTGTTAATTTACCCCGGGGTCTCAGCTCTCCTTAAATCAGCAGTCTGTGCAGTCAGCCAAGCCTGCCTGCACGTTCATATATATCAAACACGAATGAAATGTTGTCAGAAGAGCCAAGTTTCGTGCACTAATTCAAGAAGCAGCCTGGGTGAAGGGATGTCAAATTAAAGTGTCTCCTTCCTCCAGCTCCCCATTTCACCCAGCTCCCCCATTCCAGCAGAAAAGCTGCAGCACAGCCAGCCTCCCATAACACAGGGCAGGGTGTGCAGGAGCCAGGGTGATGTGTGGACCCAGGCTGCACGCCACGGACAGCCGAAATGCAAAACCCCCGTCCCCTCCGTGCACTTGCTCTGTGTGGGCGAGGAGCTGTTGTGCGTGACAGATGAAAGCTGCAAAGCAGGCAGGTCAGCACTGCGGTGAGGGTCAGTGCTATTTCGATGGCTGCGAGATGCTCTAATTATAGTATTGGGAAGACTGGAAGCTGCCAGATTCGATACAGGAGTAATGTGGCACAGGAGCTGCAGCGTAAAGGCGCTTGTTTTTTTTGTTGCTCAGGGTCAAAGCCTTTGAGGAAGGAAAAGCAACTTTAAGGTTATAATTCCCAGGAATTCTGAACATATATATAATTAGACACAGAAAAAAAACAAGGCAGCCTTGTGTTTATTGCACTGGCTCCGTCTCCTGTGCTTTTCGCACTGTGGTTTTCCAGCTGAGCTTCAGCCAGTTGACTGGGCTGTTAAATACCCTTCACCAGGATAAACAGCTGAGGAAGCCCTGCGGCTCACTCAAGCACAGTCCCTTTGGTAGGTGTTGCTCTTCGAGAGGGTTCAGGCAAGTACATGGCTTTATATACATTGTGATATTCCTCTCTGCTACCTGCTCCATACTCTGCCTCACTGCAAAACTTTCACAGGGTTGATCTTCGGTGTTACAGGATTTATAGCAACATTTCCCACATTTTTTATGCTCTGATTGTTCTTGAGGTACTCTCCCTGGATAGTTGTGAGCTTCACAGCCTGCAGAAGCCTTTGGTTGAAGCATCTCAGAGCAGTCACCTGCCCCTGGTAGCAGGGGATTTTGTAGGAGGTGGGTTGAGCAATCAGTTGACCCCAGCACTCAGCTCTGCTGCTGGCTCACTGAGTGGCCTTGGGCGAGTCACTTTGCAACCCGGTGCCTCAGTTTCCCCTTCCGATAGATGGGAAAAGCAGCACAGACCCAGTTGGGTGAAACACCCTCGGAGACTTTGATGAACACAGCAATCAGAAATGGGAAATGGATTCCTCGATATCACTAATGATCCACCTCCTGGGACTGCTGCCCGCTCCTTGCCTGCACCAGCTTTCCCCTTACTGGGGTCTGGGGTCTCCCTTACTGGGGTCTCCCTTACTGGGGTGTCCCTTACTGCTTTAGAGATCCCCATGCCCCCATAACACACCTCCACCTCTCCTGTGCTTCAGCAACCTCTCCTCCAACGATCTTTTTTTCAGAAGCTCAGTGGAGCCTATTACCTTCATTTTCTTTCTTTCCCTCCCCCCCCAGAGATTCCTCCCCTTAAATACTGGCTGCTGTTTGCAGTTCAGGTGTCCTCCCCTCGCCTGTGCCCATCGCAGCAGCATCCTGGGCAGCTGTAAGCCCAGTGGTACCAAAGGGCTGGCTAGACCATCAGCACATCAAGTGTCTGATCAGTCAGTGACTTTCCCCAGCTATTCTCGCCTAGGAGAGAGGGTGTTTATTCCTCATTTTTTTCCGTAGTTATGCAAACATTTGCACCATGCACTGCGATGATTTCTTTTCTCAAAAAAATTGAGCAATAGGAAAGATCTGGGAACCAGTATCTGGTGGAATGCCAGCGCACTGGAGAAGCATTAGGAACATTATTTACTCTAATACTATTCCTCAAGCAGGGATCACTCACCTAAAATCAGAGACACTGTAAACAATATACTGTAAATACAGCTAAAATAAAATACACTGATACCTTTTAATTTTATCCAAGAATGGATTTAGTCAAATCCCGGCCAAATTTATCCCAGATGTAACTCCAATAACAGCAGTAAACATTGCACCAGAGAGGAACTTGGTCCATTTTCTCTTCCTTACTGACAAATGATTTATGGAAACTGCAAAACTGCTGATGCAAGCACAAGTACAAGAGAGGGTGCAAATGCACAGCAATCCCCTCAGTAGTCACCATGGCTATTGTGCTTTGTTCCACTCTATTTACAAATTATTAAACATATTGACCACAGCTTCATGTTTTGAAATCAAGAAGACAAAGAATCCATTTTTATTACTTTATTAACCTTTTTTATTTAACCTGGTAATAAAACTACTCAACTGTGTGGTGAAAACTCGATTAAAATTTGCTTTAGCTCCAGGAGCCACACAGGCAAATGCTCCAGTAGTTATCTAAGTTGGTTTCCCGGTAAAAGCTTTGCTCTGTTATCAGATTCTGTTATGCAGTACATAGATCCCTGCTTTACAGCCAGCATCAATTCAGGAGGTAGTTTGAAAGCTTTCGGGCTCTCCCAATGATTGCTTAGCTTTTCTTTCACAGCAATTACAGTCCCTTCATTTAATTTCAATGGAAACTTTAGTGTTTTAGACCTTGCCCATGTAGCTGAATGCTCATCTCTGGATCTTATTTCCAGTCCTCAGGAGGACTGGTTTTGATGACCTAGTCTGATTACAGCATCTTTGACAGCTTTAAAGGAATTTGCTCGGGGGAAGGAGACAGCTGCTGCTCTGATGAAGGATTTTTCTGAGCAGGCCTCCCAAGCTAGATATGTCAGCCTGAGATGCTGCCTACGTTTTTCATCGTGACCAACAGGTACGTCTAAAAACATTTTGTGGTTTTGCCTGTATAGGCCAGTGTGGAGAGAGCCTTTATCATAAACTGCTTAACCTGCTTCTGTCAAAACACTGCGGCTTCTTGGCTTCTTTTCCCTTATGTTGTATATTCAACCTCTCTGGAAACTGTGGGCCAAATCTTTAGTCTGGTGTAAACTGGCATTGCTCCTTCAGTTTATACAGGCTTCAGGGCAGGAGCAGTCTCTTTACCAGTATCTATGGCTCTTATACAGCCCTGGTCTGAAACAAGACTTATGAAAATGAGCATATTATTTATGATCAATAATAACCATTATTAGGAGCTGCAATAAAATCTCTTAGCAGACTTTTTAGAATTTCATCAGTATAAAAGCAATATGACGATCTGTTTCTTTAGAGCCTGTTTTGCCATTAATGTTGAAAACAAGGTAAGCAACATTTCAGATCCCAAACAACCCAATCTACCTCCAGAAAGGAGGTCTGACCTGCCTAATGTTGTGTGGATCAGGAAAGCTCTATGTTCTCTTCCTAGTGCCATTCCCAATCCCAGGAATTAACATCCATTTTGCTCATATAAAGCACCTAGAGTGAATGGGTCATTATTCAGACAGGACTGTTTTGTAATAAAAGGTTTTGGCAAGTATCTGAATTTACAAAGTTCTAGATATGCATCCTGGAGCAGCTACTTTGCTTTTTGGGGAGCAAACAAAGCAAAGATTTCAGATAGGAGAGGTTTAGTCGCACATGCCCAGGGCCAGAGCTACTATTGCATGGACTGTTGGACAGAGCCAAGGTTTGGAGGAATTCATCCCCAAGATACCTCCAGCCTTGGTTTTCTAAAAGAGATTCCTGTGTAAACAGATGGCTCAATGGACTGAGGACTGCTTGGTACACTGGAGTGCTAGCTTCTCCCGTCCAGGGCCAGCCCATTTCCACCACTACACGCTGCCCCAAAATCCAACTCTGAACCACCAAGTAAAGATGACAACCACCAGTGCCACCTGGTCCATATTCTCCACATTCCCTTTCTTTTTCCTTCTCTGTATTGTTTATTTATGTTGCACATCCCCAGAAAAAAGGAAGCGGTGCCATTTTGCTGCCTTGTGTTTGATTTCTATTTGGTAAAGGCAAAGGAGCTGAAGGTGTCCTTTCTGAAATAGCAATGGGGAACACAGAACAGAGAGTGGATCATGGCCACGCAAACCCACCAGCCTTGATTAGCCTGGCACTTACTTGGTCTCCTTCTCCAGCACAGGATGCTGGTTCACACCAGGTCCTCCTGAAAGACATGGCAGTGGTGGCTCCAGTATGCCCCTTCCTATGGGTTAGTTTGAGGAAATCCTCTCCTCTTCTAGTCTCAGATATGCTTTTTGTACCTGCTTTAGTGGAGGGACATATTTTGCATCCAAGGAAAAATTGCAGGCTTCAGGAAAGCGTGTGTTTCTCAATACGCCCACCTATCTGAAACAGGAGAGGCACCCAACACCTGGATCACCCATCACTCTCTGTTAGCAGGCTGCAGCGTTTGCTGCCACCGTGACAAATGCCAGGTAAAGTCACCCAGCACAGCCCGGAAGAACCCAGGCTGGAGGAGCAGGTGAGGAGCAGGCTGGCTACCAGTCTTAGAAATGGGAAGCAGGTGTCGTTGTGCAGAGATGAATGGTTGTGAGAAAAATTCATTTAAAGAGAAGGAAGTGTGAAGCAGACAGATACTTCCTTCACTCATGTACTGCAAGCAGAGTATATTATTCAGAAGTTTACACTGTGTGCCAGTGCATTGGAAGTGCCAAAATGTTGGAAATTCACCAGTTATAATAAGCTAGTGATAGCAGACCAGGCAGTTGGAATGTGACAGATGAAATTACTTGGCCTTTTGGCAGAAGCCAACAGAGCCATAGCTCAAGAGAGCAGAGTGCCAACCTCACAGTCAGACTGTGCCCCTCCTAGTAACATTACTTTGACCAGAGAAAAATAGAAATTATTGCTCTGGTCAGACAAGAAACTTGATATTTGTGTTTTGGGATCAACAGTACTTTGCCCCAGTCTTTGTATTTCATATTACTTCACTTAACCAAAGAGCAAATGCCATTACACATGCCCTAACAAACTTCCATTCACTGCAATATTCTTTCAGGGGTGTAAGTAGAAAGGCAGCTTCACCCAAAGTGCCCTAACAGAGATAAGTTTTGCTCTTTTAATGGAGATCTATCAGGTCTACAGATGTGAGTAACAAAGGTGAAATCCTGCCGGGGTTCCACATGTGGAACTCTTCACTGGAGTCAGCAGCATCCCTGATTGTGGAGTGGGGAAAAAACAGGTGTCCTTTTACTTTCTTTTAGAAATGTTGCACAAAAAAAAAGACTTGTAAAGAAAATGTCAGTCAAGCAGAAGGCAACTTTTCTGTAAAGAAGTCTTATAACATCCCTTGCTAATAACTTTTTGATTTGGACCGTCAAATATGTCCATCAAAGAAGTTGACGCTACTTCCCAGCTCTGGCACTATCCATGCAGCAAGTGACAAAGCTTGCCAAAACCAGGAGTGTCAGGAATTGGTGTTTCAGTTCTACATCCTCAAGGGAGTCACAGAAGCAGGAGACATCTTCTTGTCCGAAGGGCAAGTGGTGACCTTGCTTTTCCATCATCTTCACTATAGAGTTGGAAAGAGCCTTTTGGCCCAGGATGCTCCAAAAGGGATCTAATTTTTTCCAGCTCTCCAATCCACAGGGAGAAATGCTAACACTAGGTAGAGAGCATAAGAGCGCTCCAGTCTTGATACTTCTCCCAGAAATGCTTGCTAGAGCAGATATAATGCATGAAAGAGAGAATGCAAGACACTGAACCAGCTCTCTGTACAGAGAAGTTTTGCCTCTGTCAGGGAACAGCCACATAACCAGAATCGTAGGATAGACCAAAAGCTCAGTTTCAGTTTTCCTCCCTTCAGACACTATTAATTCAACATCTCCATAGCTGTCCTGTGAAACTTATTTCTTGCCTTTGCATTTGTCTAGCTTTAAAAGAAAAGGCAAAGTAATTTCCGTTGTTTCATTGAGGAAACTGATTGAAAGGCTCATACATTTGAGATGATGAAAAATATGCTGATGAAAATGCTCCACATCAGAAAAAGTGCATTTGTTTAAGCAGAGATGATTCTGACCAACATATTAATTTAAGCTGAGAGGTTTCCTGGTCCGGGACCAAATTTCTGATAAGAATGAAGGAGAGAGAAGGGCGAAAAAAGAAAGACGTCTGTAACTGTTACAAGGCAGCTAGTAACAAGCTGCCTCCTAGGCAGCATTTTAAGGATCTGATCCAAACCTGCCAGGGATCAGAGTTGGACCTCGGTTCCACACTCTCCAGTAAATGTCCATCCTGCTCTCAGCTACCCCATTGTAAGACACAAATTGTCTTGGCATGAGCAGGACCTTCCAACACTCCTGCAGGCATGCCAAAGGATGCTCTGCTTTGGAACAAAACCACAACTTAAATCTTTAGCTTGTCTGTGCAAAACATAACTGGCTTTCAACCTGACTTATCTGTATGCCCTGGTGTCCACAAGCATTCTTTGATGTGCTGCCTGAATTTTCCTTTGCTTAGCTTCCTTGCCTCAGCTTAAATAGAGATGCAATTGAATATAGGCTCCAGAAGCACTTGGCCAGTTTTGGAAATTGTACCAATTACTCTTTGTTAAACCTACTTGTTTTATTCTGAAAACACCAGCCTCCAGGGCTTGGAGAGGTGGAGGAGAAAGACTTACATATTAATTACAAGAAATTAAATCCAGAACAAATATCGGCATTAGTAGACTTATCATTAATGTAAAATGACTGCCAATGACAGAGGGATTTGCCACTTGCTTTTTATATTCTTCATCATCCAATATCACCATCCAAACGCTTTCCAATTCATGCATATTTTACTCATTTGGGCTTTTCTTATGCTTCGATCTGCTCTTTTCTCCATTTTTCTGTTCTTTCATGTCATTAATCTAATCTAATCCCCTTCCAAGGTGACACTGTAAATGGAGCTCAAGAGCATTTACATCAGTACCTTCAAAGCATCGTATGTAGCGATGCCTGCACCTAGGTGCTTTACGATTCCCTTGGCCTCTTCCCTTCCCATTGCTGGCAGTCCCACTTGACGCCCTTCTCAGCACCACTTTGGCATTAATGGCTACCAGGTTTCTAAAATCCATTAAGGACAGAGAGTGGCTTCCAGAAGTCAACAGAAGCCTTTTGATATCTGGGATTTAGACAAGACCACTAATCCCCCTTTTAGGCTATACCCTGCAGTCATCCTAGCCTGAATTCTCCTCAGGCCAAAACTCTCCTGGGAAAATGGGGAATTGTTACAGAAAGCCCCAATCAACACAACAGAGAGCACAAAATGATTACTGCTAAAACAGAACCCCTGAAGATAATTCTGCTTTTGCCGTTTCTAGGGGGTTTTCTTTTCATGTCTTTTTTTTGCCTCCCTTTGTGTTTTATGCCAGCTCAGCCATCCTCCTGCTGCAGTGGGTTCATCTTTCTCATTCATTGCATGGCTAATGGCGGTCCTGCCATCAACAGCAGCCCAGGTGCTTTAAGCAGAGGTTCCAGTTCTGCTCCTTTTTGTTCCTAAAATACAATAAACGTGTGGCAAAAGCTGACTCAGAATGACCTTACTCACTCCAGCCCTGTCCATCTCCTACATCCCACATCAACAGGACTGGCTGATGTGGAATCAGTGAGCCAACAACAGTTATTAGCATATGGTTACTTGGTAACTCTTATTCAATCAATACATGCTTTACATTTAAGATCCCAGTGGCAGGATGAACAGAACGAATTAGAAAACCTCAGGTGGAATAAACCTAATGGCTTATGGGACATTTCCAAAATAAAAATGCATGTTGAATCACAAATAATATCTTGGCTGTAATCTCAGGAGTCTAATTATGAAAAGGATGTGGAATCATTCTGTAATTATTTAGAAAGTTCATTTCAGCAGCCAGAAATTCTCTCTATGTTTACTATATATCATCACAAGTACTCTGGGGTTATTTGTAACATCTACCCGGAAAGACGCATGACTAAGAGAGGCAATTTTAAGAAATGGAGACAGATCCGTGCCTTTTATATGTCAATGAATTCATGCCAGAGATGAATTGAGACCAGGTTCCTCAACAGAGTTAAATCATTTCTAGCCAGTCCTAGTAGAGCACAAATCACTGTGCCCTGCAGCGGGGACATTCTCACCATAATGCAAAACCCTACTACACGTTCTGCTCAATGCTCGTGTCTTTCCCTTAGGAAAGAGCTCAGTTCAAAACCAGTACAAACTCCTTTATGCTGTGGATTTGAAACTGGTGCCACAGCTCCAGGAAGGCAATCATTGCTCAGAAGGACCTGCTAAATCCACAAATGAAGCCAGGGCTCTGCCTTCAGAAATGAATTCCGTTGCGCTGGATCAGATGGCTGCATGTGGTATTACCATGCCTAATCTAATTTTTGCAAAGAGTAACAATCCAGGCCTGCAGTTCCTGGATGAATGGCCTCAGGTCTGCCTACCTGCATCAAAAGGGAGCTTGTAGATCTGTGTGATCACGAACATTTCCGGCACAGGGTAGTAATACCTAAAGGGCAAAGAGAAGTCTCACTGGGAGGACAGGACCTTTGTGGATCCTTCATGGAGCACCATAGGGACTGTCAGTGTTGTGCTTTCTACTGACCACGCTGCCCTTCCTTAGGGACAAATGCACCTGGGTACACAGATCTCTGGGCATCATAGGAATCAATGAATACACCGCAAGGAAAATTGATTGCCTTCAGCCTAGCTGGCTACACACACCAAGTGTTATCAGGCCATCTTCCCCTTCATTGCTCTGTCTCCATCATGCTTTGTTGTTGATCTTTTTTTCCCCAACTCCACAAAAACGCCCCATTTTGGAGTGACCATCAGACGAGACATTAACCATGACCCTTCTGGTTGTGGAATACACATGGAAACGCACAGTCCAAAGGGCTGATTTTTGTCTTGAGGTTGGGATTTATACAGTGCTTTCCTCCCTGGAAGGTCTGAGGAGCAGAAATGGTGCTGTATGACACCTCATGGGTGTCCCACACCATTCAGCAGTAAATCTGTTTCTCCAGAGGCAGAAAAAGGAAGAAGGCACACAGCTAATTATACTCTGTGGGGCAATTTGCCTTTTTATTTCCTGATGTATTCCTAGACTGGTGGAAAATCACTCTTGGCAAACACAAAACTTACCTTACTGCCAAAAGGTGCATCTGTAAATTATTAATCAAGAGCACACAGAACCACAAAAGGTGGAATATTGAACAAAGGCTCAACTGACACTCTGGAAGTTGAAGAAGATATGGAAGGCTCCCTTCTAATTTATTTATTCCTTTTCTGTTCTGTTATCCTGATATGCTGCTTCCAGTTACCACTGCACCCTGCACTGTATGGTATTACGTGATTTTGTTTTCAGATTGTTGGAGATAAAGTTGCTTCATTATTAATATATATGCACTGTGCATATCCATAAATATTGAATATATACGTGTGTGTAAACCTACTGGAAGTGTTAATAGTTAAGATAAACTAAGTCCATTATTGCAATGAGTGACTATTTCTATGACCCTATTTGCAATAAAACCAGATTCAATGATATGAGAAAATTGCTAGGTTTCAAAATAATTGAACCAGGCCAGACGAATCCCCACAAAGGCATCATTTACAAAGTACTTTGCTTGTCTAGAATATTTATTCCCGCAGAAGGAAATGGAAAAAGAGTTCATATGGTTACACAGCTATCCTCTGAGTGTAAAATTGTTTTATCATGTTATGTTTATTTCCTAGACATCTTCCATCGGGGTATTGCAGGGAAATACTGGCTGTGCAGTTAGTTTCTTTGTGTGGACTGTTCATATTTATTCACTGGGAAGTCAATCATGTTCTGTTCAGGCTTGTTTTGTTTTTCTGCTGAGCAAACACTTAAGCAGCCCTTTTCTTGTAAAAACTTATTTGCATATACAATGTGCACCATTCAAAGTTGGCACTACACAGACAGTTGAGATGTCTTTGCTTTCCCTCCTATGTACCATGGGAAGTAGTGGAGTTCTTCCTGAAAACGCTGGCGTTGCTCATTAAGACTGCAGTATATTGTTCGTGTTTAAGGACTCCATCAGCAGTTACAGATATTTTTAGTTTGTCTTGTATTGAAAGCCTGGATAGATTTTTACTATTAAATGTTCACAGCAAAATGCTTCCAAGCAATCTACAGACAAAGAATTACTCCCAGCAATTATCCACTGAATAAATCTGAATAATGAATACATTCACAAAAGTCACTATCTATTTGTGAACAATTAGCTGAAAGAAATAGAGGTGACGCTCATCAGCTAAATAATTAATTTACTAATTCTTTGTCCAGCTTTGCTTCTGACATATGTTGCATGAAATGAGATCAAAGCTTAGAAGAAAAATTACTTTAAAAGAAGGGCAATGTTAAAGGAAATTCTTCCATCTTCCAAAGCAGAAATTATCCCACTATTTTAACTATTATTTATTACCAGTGATTTCAGAGGCTAGTGAAATTATTTTCCTGGAATCTTTCACTTCTTGCATTAAACTGTGTTTTATTCCTCATGTATATCCAATATTAGGTTGTTAAACTGCAATCAAAACCACTTAGTAGGAATGGATCTGTCCCTGCTATGAGATTTGGACTCCTGACATTTTTATCCACTGGAACTGGAGTGCCCAGGTAACTACTAACTATTCAAGCATTTACAACATTTCTATCAATATAATTAACATACTGTGGGATAAAAGTGAGAATGACACTATGAAATGATCATTCCTAACATTTGGATAGCAATCTTTCATGAAAACATTTCTAAGCTGCCCAATTATTTTTCAATAAAATTAACATCTAAGGGGAATCTAGACCTGAAAAGAAATGGTTTCTGGCATTGAAAATGATAAATGTTGTCTCCATATGTCCATTTCTTGAAAACAACAACCCCCCCGGACTTTTCTGCAGGGTTTTTTTAAAGAAAATACCAAAAAGTTTCCAGCAAAGTGTTAGAAAAAATGTGAGACCTTTCCTTCAACAAAACCAGATTCAGTGAAAAAGACAGGAACGAGGTTTTTCATTCAGGTCTAAAAGCTCACGAGCCCACTGTCACTCTCTCTGCAGGAGTAAGAGGCTGCACAAGCCCTCTTACATGCCTTGCTGGATGACACTAGCAAAAATAAATGAGAAAATTCACATGGAGAAAGTCAAAGCTGGATGATGGCTTCCCTCTTCCCACCTCCATCAGTTTTGCTGGTCAAAGTAGGCAGGTGAATTCCTTCTTATATTAATTAATAGCAAGTGTTTATCACAATAGGAGGAAGGAGGAACCAGAGGAGAAGCTAGGGACCACAGTTTGGAAGGCTTTGTCACCTTTCTGTCTAGGATCTACTATGAACAAAATTTTGAAGAATTACTTTTCCCGACCAAAAGCTCAGCTTAGGTATCCCAAAATAACTGCTGTGAAACACTTGCAGGATACACCAGAGAGGGGATTTTGAGAGCGTTTCACAAGTCCTGCAGCTGTGAGCCGGTTGCAGCATGAGGAAAAGCCCTCCATCACCCCAATGTACAGGAAAGAGAAGGTAAGGTAACTCTTTCCAGGTGGCTTTTAGATACGGTGCGTTCAGTGAAGAGCCCCAGGCCAGCAAAATCAGTTCTTCTCTATGTTGACACTGCTTTCACCACTGGAAAGGGAAGGGCTTGAGGACAGCAGCCCCTGCAAGCACTGCAGACCCATGCAGGGGCTGAGCTGCGGGAGGGCAGCAAGGCTCCAGGGGGCTGCTGACCCCCCGTCAGCCACAGATGCCTCCCCTGCTGTGCTGGCCCACTTTTCCCACCTACTCATCCACTCCCCAGATCCCTGAAAGGAAGATTAAGACCGTGAAGCCCACAGAGCTGCTGTGCCCTCTGGTTCTTAGTGCCAATGCAAACATCTTGCAACCCTCACTCCACTGGGGAGGTGCTAAACGAGGGCCAGTCTGGCATGCCATGGAAGAATCCATCCAACCACCTGGAAAATAACACAAAACTGGAGTACTTTAGCCATGTCACAGCAAATAAATAGCTCCAGGAAAAGAGCGGCAAAAAAAGCTCAAGCTTGTGCTTGTAGAGACAGTAAACCACCATATTTCAGCAGTCACGGCAGGTATTTCTGACCGGAAATTGTATATTTGATGACGACCAGCCTTCAGCATTTGACAAGGGGCTGTTAAAGCCTCTTGAACAGTAAATCACCTCTCTTCCCATCAATAATCTTATTATAATATCTGTAGAAATGTCTAATATTAAAATCCCACTTTATTACTATAATAATGGATCTAATTTGTAAAACATATAAAGTGAGGCCATAACTGTACTGGAGGGAGATATATGTGATCCCACTACATCTATATCATTTTCTGATGGCCTTACCCATATATTTTGAATGGGAGAAGGATTAAAAGCAATCCCACTTGCAAGATTTTTGAGATTGGGAGTGGCTTCTGGAAAGGAGATCAACATGATCATGGAAATGCAGCAATCGTTATAAAAAGAACAGCCTCAACTTCATGTTTACGCACATAAATACGTAGGTGTTTATTTGTGATTTGCTCCATTCAGGCCCTTTCCAGTTGCCAGGAAAGCCCTGCTTTCCAGCTGCACAATCAGTATTATCACTACGTGCTATTTTTGGTGACTGAGTACATTTCAAGCAACGTCATCCTTCCCAAGCCAACACTGGTATGAAGGGCGGAAACTCTTCTTTCCACTCCTCTGTCATTTGCTGCTGCTCCCATCTGCTCGGTGTCACTGTCTGCGCAGTCCTCGCTGCAGAGGGATCTCCAGACGCTTTCCCTGCTCCTTCTCATTTTCTTGAGCAAGTGGCTTTCCAACCGAAGCTTCGTGTGGGAGGCTTCATGTTGGCATCCAGAGTACATGTCCCAGATATGTCCAGCCCCACCTTCTAGTGCAGAGGAGCTGCCGGTAAGTAATCTCTCGATGGGCAATAGAGTCCTTGTGTCCAACACCTGGAGCTTTTCACAAATGGGTTGTTTTTAAGGGCAAATAATTTCCCGGCTAGCACTTTGGTAGGTTTCCAGCTCTTGTCACAGTGTGGTAACACTAAGCTTCTGTCTGAGGGGAGAATGCATCATTTCTTCTTACACTGTGTAGCTTTGATTTCCATAAGTTATTAAAGTCTAGTAAATACTGTAAATACCACTTCCTTTTTAAGTTCTTCCTTGGCTAGGTGCTACCCAACCAGCTAGTTGTTTAATGTTTTTCTCTTCTGGTGTGATGTTGCTATTGTGTTTGGAAAAGCTCCTATGGACAAAAGCCACACTTGGAGTTATAAATCTCTTCAAATATAAGGTTCAGTTTCCTTGGCTGTGCCACGGGAGGAGCCCTCCTGGCTAAAGCTACAACCACTGCTACTCTGAGCTGGGCTGTGTCTCCCTGAACCTGTTTCAGTTTACACAGACTAATTAAATATTCATTATGCCAGAAAGTGTGTGTGTATGTGGCTATAGCAGAGTGATTAGGGGTACTCACCTGGTAGATGAGAGACCCTGTTCCCAGTGACTGCTCCAATGAATATTTAAGTATTTCATATTAAGTGTACATTGGAGCAAGGATAGAAGCAGGCTTCTCCCACCCCCAAGGGAGCACCCAAACACCAGGCTGTAAAGTCATTCTTTCATTCGTTCTTTCTTTAGCTCAATGAATATTTAATTATTTGAGGCCAAATGAGACAGCTTCAGTGACAGAGACTGAGATTCCCTGCTCCCATGTGTGCACCATAGCTCTGATGATGAGGGCGTGCATATAAGAGATGTGGGTTCCTATTCCTTTGGACTTAGAAAGAAGTTGAATCCAGGTTTCCCATACCCTGAATGGGTCTTTCAGCTTCTGAGCTGCTGAATAAAAACCACAGAGCTCCAACATACAATGTCCCCGATCATGAGACAGAGGTGGTATGGATGCTTGTATGACCCAAGGTCAGAGAAAGCATCCTTATCAGTGATAAATTAAGCTGAAATCTGGTTCATAAATCCCTCAGGAGAAGGTGTCAAAGCTGAAGATGTTCATGGCAGTTCCTGCTGGCTATGTTATGTGCCTTTCTGAGATTATCCAGAGTGTGATGCGTAAGGAAACCTACTTCTCCTCTGTAGTCTGGGGTCTGACACCCCCAGACTGTGGTTAATGTGTCTTAATCCTGCTTTCGCAGCCCAAGGAGCGGGTGTGTGAAATGGTGAATGCGTGGAAAGCGTCCAAAGATAAAAGGTGTATGGCAAGGGTATATGAGTCTAAAAATGGGCAAAAGTAGCAGAGATTAAGGAGTAGAAAGATTAAAGCAGGAAGAAAAACATAGAGGAAGGAGTGTGCAATCACTGAGTGGGGAAATGACACACAAGGGGAAAATAAGGAGCAGGGACAGTGACCAGAAGGAGCAAACAAACCATCTAAGAAATAATACCCTTTACCTAGCAGAGGAACAGAGGGAAGGAGGAGAAAGGGGTAGGGAAGATGACTTTGATTTTAAAGTAAAAATAAAATGTGGAGAATCTCTGTCACCCACTTAGGTCTTTGAAAAGTAGAAAAATTGCCATCTGCTCTCCACTTCCAGAGGACAGTGGGTGTCTCTGAACTGAGATGCTTGGGATTCACTTTGGGGAATTGACTGTGGGAGCATTCCCAGGCAGAAAAGGGACTTACTACTATTACTGCAGCTCTGTTTCTTGTCATTTGGCAGAATCCACAGCAATCTGATTCCGTTATCAAAGACTGAGTGTGGCTTCCAAGCAAAAACCAGAGCAACAACGTAATTGTGATATCAAAGTGCAAACAAATTACCTTCTTACACCCATCAGGATAGTGTCCAAACCCCAAACTGCTGCATAGTCTCAGTTGTTGAAATGGCAACACTACATTCAGAATGGAGCTGCTTAGCTCAGAAGAACATTTCAAAGATGCTCCCAATGATATGGTTCATATATTTCATATCACATTTATGTCCGTCTACCCTAGGGCTGTTGAGCACCCACCTTCAGTAATTGTTCACTCCAATTCAGAGAAATCCTTTCTGAACACTTTACTGCCTGTTACTTTAACCAACCTTTTTCCTGAGAAAACAGTTGTGGAGTACTGAAGAACTATAACAATGAAGGAATATCCATATTGTCTTGTTATAAATATTACAGTGGTCTGACTATAAATGTCAAAACAGATGTGTTTCATATCATGTCCTTCGAGGGACATGGTAACATAGCCACAAAAGCTCAAAGCTTCACCCAGATGCACTACTCCAGTTTGAATGGCAACATGTTTTGTGTTTTGATCAACTCTTTAGACAGATGACAGTAGCTATCCTCCTTCAATATTGAGGAAAAGGCCACCTGTGGACCAAGCTGTGGGGGAAAAGCGGAAAGCAGAGAGAAAGGTTCGATTCCGTGAGCCAGAAGTCATTGAATATGGTATGCTCAAGCTATTAAGCCTTTTGGCATGAACTTTCTAGCTTCTAACATCCACCCTGTCTGTCCACATCAGCTTCTCCCTCTGCTAATGTTATTCGTGATTTTGAGCTCAGCATGGAACAGACGACAGACAGTTTTTGCTCTGTGCTCTGCAGAATTGCATCTGGTCCATTTGCCTGCCTGCCCTGGGAGAAAACAGGCTCCTGCATCGCATCAGAGCAGCCTCAGGGCTGTTCTCTCGGTGAACTCCTGAGTCAGCCCCCACAGGGATCAGTGTAGACCATGGCTTTGGCTGAGCCCCAGGTCTACCCCAGAACAATGCTTCCACTCACAGAAAAGGATCCCAGACCAAATTTAAACATGCTTATGTCATTCTAGGTAACCAGAATGTAATGGCGGGGAAGGAGCCAGCCCTTTCATGTTTCTGAGTAGCTTGCATGCCATGGGATACAATAGCAAAGGTCTGAGCCTAGCTGACCCGCTGGGATTAAAAGTAGCCAGGATGTAATCATTTTTGCCAAGGAGGGCATCCAAGCAATGATACAGCTAGCATAACCTCTGGTCTTTCATTCATGAGCCAAAGTTAACAGTTTGTTCAGTGTAGTGAACTGGGAGTGACCTTAAGCAGAGGGCTAGCACAAGGATCCAGTTTGCACTTCTGCACATGCTATATACAATTTATAACCAAATAAGAACTGTCGTTTCATTCTGAGTTCCACAAATGGACCCAACTAAGAAAAATTGTATTTATTGTTAGGGAACTAAAATTGTGGGGGTTTGATACGTCAGTCAGTAAAAACACAGGTGACAGGATGGTAAAATTTCTGTGTCAGCCACCTGTTTGGACTGTTACTCAGCTTCTGAAAACAAGACTTGGCATCTGCTGATGTGTCTAAACAGACTTCTCATCGGTTGTGCAATATGTTGTTTGTGGTGCCTCCTGATGCAGGAGGGAAAAGCTGTTTCTTGATAAGGTTGTTGACATGGCCTGGGCTTTCCCATCAAAACTGAACTCCTGGGAAGACTCAGTGAGTCAGCGCTAAATTATTTGAAGCTCATCTGACTGTTCAAGAGCAGGATTTTGATGACAGCTAATACCTCCTTCAGCTCCCTCCAGAGTCCCTGCCCTCATATCAGCACTGGTAATTCTGCAGCCAAATCCAGCCTCAGGGGACCAGGTTCATCTCCCAGTGGCTCTGAATTCAGCACAGCCATGCTTGAGTTCCAGGGAGCTGCAAGGATGGAGAAGACTGACTCTTTTACATGAATTCATGAGAAATGTCACAACCCATTGTTAGTACTCTGTCTCGCAAACAGCCTGTGATTTAGATGATTTGGTGTTTGTCCACACAACGTTATTAACATAGAGGCTGGTAAGATGAAGGTTGCTGGCACCACTGAAATTTTTCCATTCTCTGGACTTTTCATGAGGATTGTGTCTGGGCCCCGGCTGCCAAACAGAGGCAGTTCCAGGATATTGTTGGACGAAAATTGTATCTGACAGTGGGCTTTTTTTTTTTAACTTTCATTCTTCTCTCAGCCTGCTGGTCTATATCCTTTCCTTTCTAGAAATGATGTGGAATAGGGAGGTCTTTTCTGCAAGAGCTGACTCCTGACCTCCCTGCAACAGCAGCAATCTCTGTCTCTGACCCCCCCTGTCCTGGTTTCGGCTGGGATAGAGTTAATTTCCCCATACAATAATTTTTTCTCCCTTTCCTGAAGTGCACCTACATCTGCATGTTTGCATGGAGTGGGTAAATCCTCATCTGACATAACTCTGTGCAGCCAAAAGTGGTGTAAGAGGTGGCCCGGCATCTATAAGGCGAGAGGCAATTTCAGAGACACTGCTTGGCGCTTGCTTTTTTATTCATCTGCTGCAAAGAAGCCTTTCCAGGCATGTAAGAACATTTTCATTCTGTTTTCTAGCCATTTCCTGCTATGACTACGTAGTGGGTAAGTTGAAGTTTCACATTATAACTGTGAGCCATCCATGGCACTAACCTGAGTTTGCTCTGTGGCTGCTGGGATGCACTGTGCAAATATGTCCCACGTATACAAAGCATTTGGTACTGTCAGTGGTTGTTGTTTTTCTTCTCAGCATATGAAGCACAAGGTGTTGATAAGGTCTGGTGCAGTATTTTAAACAAGACATCTAGTAAGACAAATAGTGGAAACAAAAATGAAATCCCTGAAGCTATTTTTAATTTAAATATAATTAATATATTTTATGGCAATAGAATAGGTACAGGTTTTTCACTAAGATATGCAGGGAAAGCACCCCAAGCAAAACAATAGTTCTCCCTGCTGACTTTCATATGTGGGGAAGAGACAATTCATTTATATGCTGGCAGCAGGGTAGAAACAATAAAAATAATCTGTTTTTTCTTTTTGTTTGCAAGGATGTTTGAGGCCAGCCAGCCTCACAGACGCTCAAGCAAATGTGTGTATCTGGATGTTCTTATGATGGTGATCATTTCTAGAGGCTCTGGCCAACATCCAGCCCCTGCTGTATGCAATGCAGTAAAGGGAGAGGGGTACTTATATATATGCATTTATACACACACACACAGAGGCCTAGTGTTGGGATGCCAAAAGGCTTCCCAGGCAAATGTCCCCATATCCCCTAGCTGTCGCTATTGCCCAGGAAAGAGGGGTTGTATGCTCATGCCAATGGCAGCATCAGCTAAAGCAGTTATAGGGCTAGGAACAAGGTAGTATAGGCAGGAAAGATCCAGGTGAAAAAGAAAAGACCAAATATCCCTCAGGTGACAGTGGAAATGTATGTCCAAGGAGGAACTGAACCAAAATCTCCTGTATCCCAGTCCAGTGCTTTTCTCAGATGAGTTGCCTTTTTCTTAGACTGGGCACACGTCTAGGGCTGAGTGTATTGTTCCAACAAGCAATTTAACTAACAAATTTAAGCATTAATTTTCTATTTGTAATCTAGGAAAAAAAGCAAGCTTGCATTTAAGCCCATAATTGTACTGATGTGTTGAAGCTGTTGTGAGCACAGTTCATGACTATTTTGTGGGTGGGATTATTCTTCCACATTATTTTTTTCTTCTGTTCCTGCACTGAACATGCTCCCTAATTGAGAGGATGTAAGGAAAAGCCAAGTTTGCATTTGAGATCACCCAGAAATTTCACATGGAAAGTAACTTTCGCAAGAATGAAAAAGGTTATAAGCACTTCATCATAGAAAAGGGCTGATGTGAAAAGCTGTTTAGCTTTCACCGAAAAGTTTCACTGTTACCAGGTATGCTCATCAGCCAGGCCCCATGCTTTGAAAGGCAGGTGGTCACCCAGCCGAGAACTGTGTTGTGTGGTGTGGGAGGTCACACAAGGGAAATACCAACTTCCAAATCACAAATCTCTGCAAAAGCAGAAAGTGGTGAGTAATTCCCTGGCTAAATACCTTCATATAAACCATTCATAGAATAATGCCAAATAAACAAATTTATAAAAATTGAAGTCTGCTCATGGATAATTTACAAACAGAAAAAAAGGGCTAAATTCAAATGAATAAATTATTTGCTGCAAATAATTCACTCAGGTCTATTATGGGACATTGATTTGGTTTCTGGTTAGCTATAAAATGACTGCCTATTAACATTTTACCTTTTCCCCATACACTTTTTGATACATTATTATGTGTTTCTCGCTTGGTTTTACGACTTTTACCTTCCTCTCTGTACATCTGTATGACAGTTTAATTGACTGGTGTGTATTCCAGGGCTCGTACTAGAAGCTAATTTAAATATGTTACAGCTAATGTTGGTCCTTTACCCATAATAATACACACCACATTTTTATCTTCTTATTGATTATGTGCATATGGCAGGCAAATAGCTGCACACTATGGGTTTTTATTCAGGCATGAATTTGGCTTTATACTGCATGTTTAATACTCAAAGTGCTTTATAAAATAATACTGATTGTGCAATGGCCATGCAGTCAAACAGAACATCCAGATCTGAATCAAACTGAATCCCCAAGGCCCATGGGTGGATACACACATGCAAGGGCTGAGGCAAGCTAAATGTAGCCCATTGATTTCCACATATGTACTGGGCCTGACCTATGGCACTTTAAACATACTTGAACTATATTTTAAAGGCAAGAAAAATGTTTACAGTGCCCCTGCTTAATAGCAAGTGCAGAGGATGTTCCACTGATGTGCACACCTAGCACTTACAGAGAGGTTAAACCTGCCAGAGCTTTCTAAATATGCCTCTCGGTTAATGGAGCCACGTTTTGGCTCTTACTGTAATTACTAGGAGCCCCAAACAAGCTGAGTTACCAGGGAAAAGGACAGAAATCTAGACCTTCCCTCTTTTATGGAACATTTGTGAGCATTAAATAATTAGACGAGGTAGCTTAATATTCTCCTAGTATTTAACTTAACATTTAGCATAAAGGTATAAAAAATAATTGCGGGAGGGAAACTTGAGATCATGCATTAGCTATGGTAATCCTGTTCTTATTGTATATAATTAAACTCTTTAAATGTTCCATTAGATGAGATCTTTTGTGCTCACCAGCCTCCATCAGGAGGTGTGACTCACGATCATTTAGCTGATGCCTACGGAAGTACTCACAACCAGAGCCCTGTGTACCCTGCTGTTCCCAGAAAAGTGGGACAAAGGCATCAGCAGGGGGTCAAATTTGGGAAGTGTTTAAGATGACACTAAATTAATGTTGCTTTCTTTTTCTCCTCATCACTGTTCAGTAGATGACAGGTCATCATCTGGATTGCCTGTGCTCCTGTGGCTCTCATTTTGCGCAGTGCTGATCCTTGCTGTGAGTCTCTACTACACCAGCATGAAGAAAGATGTCAAAGTCCTGGAGGAATTTCAATCCCAACTTGTTATCTTCTTTCTTCAGATAAGACACATTGCTCAGAAATGCTGGACTTGGTTTATGAGGCAGTAGCAATGTCCTCTGGCCTGACAGACATCTCAGAGCACTGCTAACCAGCACACAGCAGCACAAAGCTCCCAGTCTACTCCAGCCACATGCGAGGAGCACGTCAGCATCCACCCCAAACAGCAAGAAAACCACCCCTGTTGTGCACTGTCCAGGAACCACTTGTTCTCTTTTTTCTTCTTTGTTCTTTTCCTATTAGTGGGTGGTCATACTAGCATCTAGAGGTCCCATCAAATTCATGCTCCATCATCCTGAACAGTAAAGAAGTATCTGAATTTTGTCTCCCAAAGAGCTTCCAACTGCTGATATGAGGAGCAGAGGCAGAGAGAGAAATACATTGATCTGTGCATGTGGCAGCAAGCTCTGAATAAAAGTCTCCTGAGTCTCAGGTCAAGGCTTTAAATACCCAACCGTCTTTCTCCTCAAGTCTCCTAAGAGCTATTCTGCAAAAGTTAAATTAAAGCTGAGCTATTGCACAAACACTGCTCTGGTGGCCAAAGGCTTGGCAAGCTGCTATATTTATGCACCTGAAATGATTATTAGTAAAAACCCAGCAAATGGCTTTCTTGTTTCCCTTCATGCATTTCTTTCCTCCATGGGCAAAAGCTGTTTCTTAATGTTTCACTTGACTCCCAGGTGTGAAAAAGAACATGAAAACTCATTTAAACAGTAAATAGTTTATTTGCCTAACATAATAAATAGCAGCATTGAATCCCAATCTAATTATCAAATCAGTAGTTTAATCCTCTGGGTTTGATTCAGTCCATAAACCCCACTAGCCGAGCTTACAAGATTTATGATAGTGCTTGTATTCAGTCAGAGGTTATGCTTTTAAGCCTGGGTGTTCAAGGCCTTATACAATGGTAATATGGACTGATTATGAAGGTGTGGGAGGCAAAGCCCCTTTATCCCTGCATTGTTCCCCCACAGTATACACGTCTCTGAAGGGAATCCTTTTAATGGAGATCGTGCAATAAATGTGGAATGGTTCTCTGGGTGTCTGAGAGGAGAGTAAGTGAGTGCAAGCTTATGAGCTTCAGCTATGTTTTTTCCCTAGACATAAACCAACAAAACCAGCTTTTTAGGCCTTGGGTTCTTGTCAAGTAGCACCTGATGTGTGCTTGGGTTTATTTGGTATGATAAGGTTGACATCACCTGTAAGAGCTGAAGAAAAGGAAAAAGAAAAAAAAAAGAAAGAAAACTCTGCAAAGAAGGTGGAAGAGATGCCTGCAAGACCTTGGCTCAAAATCCCCTGCCATTGCAACTCACAAAAAAGAAAAAACGGTGCTTTATTTTTAATTATTTTTTTTTTAAAGAGCGGCATACCTCTCTGCCCCTCCAACCTTCTTCCAAGCAGCCCAAGGACTTTAACCAGGCAGAGGATAAGCAGAAGCATATGCAGCCTTCTCACAAAAGGAGAGTGGGCTGCAATTTGATTGAGAACAAGTCAAAAAAATAATGCAATTCAAGACAGAAAGAAGTGATTTCAGTGGCTATTCTCATGCTCCTTCTAAGATGTCAAACGCCACAGCAATTGCATTCGACATGCTGCTGGTCTGGGAAGCAGAGCTTGCTGCAGGAGGAGTGTTTAGCTCAGGGGCTATTTGTGCAAAACGCTTGGGTACCCCAGCTCTGAGGGTAAGTTTCACTGCTGCTTCCCTTCCCTCTCCCCCATCTCAGCCCTGCTGTTTAGGTAATAAAGAAGAAAGGTTTTAAACTTGTGTGCTGGTGAATCTCTGATAAAAAGGTTTGGATTGGTACCTGCAAGGGGCTCATTGCAACTTCTGTTTGCATTTGTTAAAGTTTATGGTATTTTTAATGTTCATGTTGAAACTCTGGCAAATCAGTGGTGTTCCTCTTTTAGGTCTGGACTGACATGTCCTCCTGGCACATAGCAACTAGCCCCTTCAAAACAGGAGCCTTTTCTGAAGGGGCAGTTCCCTCCCTGCAAGCCACAGCACATTGCAACAAGAAAGCAAAGCCTGAACTGGCAAGAACCAAGCAATCTTAGAGCAAGAGAAGTAGAGTGAACCCTTCTAGTATGTTAGCAACCCATTTTCAGTAAATTTAAGGCAAGCCAAAGGGTTAAGGTAAAACAGGAACTCCTCTTAGGACTGTGAAGGAAAATGCAGAGGCACTGTGAAGTCCATATGTGCGCTCACCTCCCAGCACGGCTCCCCAGGAGATGGGCATGGGACCACCTTTCCACCGGGTCTGCTTTAAATGGAAAATGGCCACATTCTCCCTGCTGGGGCCCAACTTTATCAGTGTGAGTGAGAACGGCTATCACATCTGGGCTGTCAGGGAAATTAAGCAGAGTAATGGCTATTCTTGGCTTCTGCCTAGGCTCTGATTGGGAGAGTTTTGGACATGGAGAAAGGCAGAACTTGAGTTGTCTGTCTCGCCATGGCCTTGCAAGGCCTTCCAGGTCAGGATTGTTTGCTGTGGTCAGACAAATACATGGCAGGCTGCAGAAAGCCAAAATAAATTCGCTACAAAGCCAGAATGCTTGAAATAAATAAAAGTTAAACCCCATTCCTGGGAGAGTGGTGGCATTTTGCAGGTGAAGAAACTGAAGCTAAGAAAGCCAATGCATCTGTGCAAGTGAATGAAGCAGGTCAATAACAAGGCTGGGAATAGGAGAAAAAATCCCATCTTCTGGGCCTGCATTTATTTACAGCTGCTCAGCTTCACTGTGGACTTACCTGCTTTATTTCCTTCTCACACTGAAGCTCTTTTCCCATTCACCCATCCTGCTTACACACACACACCCTTTTCCTACTCTGCCCCTTCCTTCTGTTCTTTGTCCATCACAGATCTATCCTCAGCACTGTGAGCTGGATGGGATTTCTCCTTATTCTTGTTCAATGCTGTTTTTCTAGGTGTGACAACTTTGTCAGTTTGGAAGAGCTAATAGGAGCTCTAAAGTTACACAAAATCAGTCATGTTGGGTAATAATTCCCTTGCTGGCCATGCTGGGTAATATTTCCCTTCAGCACAACTCCTGAGAATTGCCCATAAAGAGGTAAAAAGGGAGGAGTACATAATCTGTTGCAAACGGTCGAGATGCTCACCTGAATTCACGCTGGTTCCAGCGTGGTGAATCGCTTTAGAAGTCAAGAATCCTGCAGCCAACGAGCTCTGAGCAATTATTTAATCTAGCTTGGCAGTGGTCATGGTTTAGCTTTAAAGGGCTGAAAGAGGGAATGGTGGAGGACAGTCCCCTTGCAGCAATTTTTGAAGCAGACAGCGAGTAGGTGGACTTCCCAGGAGCAGTGTCTAGGGCGGCAGGAGTCAAAGGGCCAGAAGAGAGTAGAAGAGGTCTGTGTGTGAAAATGGGCTAGTGACACGGTCTAAGGGTAGAAGTGCTGCCCAATATCCCTTATGCAATGAGTATGAAATTAATACACAACAGCAGAAGTGCTTCCTAATATCCCTTATGCAATGAGTATGAAATTAATGCACAGCAGAAATCAACAGACCACAAGAGTACGGGGTAAGTGTTGTT
The DNA here is from genome assembly GCF_964188355.1 of Buteo buteo. NCBI lineage: Eukaryota > Metazoa > Chordata > Aves > Accipitriformes > Accipitridae > Buteo > Buteo buteo. The sequence continues at coordinate 10,747,701 of NC_134176.1, read as the reverse complement.
TTGACAGTGTTCAGTACATTCCGGCAGCATGAACGGAGGGCAGCTGCCAACACCCTCTTCAGGCAGGCTCACCACATCAGTGACACCTGATTGCCCTAGCAGGAGTATCCGTACCCATACCGTTAGAGGAGATAGAAAAGGACACAGTGAGATGACACAAGATTTTTTTTACATTAACCTTTTAATGCACTCAGCATTTGTGCTGGTAAAAGGCAGCCCCCAAAACTGCTTCTACTCCCACTCCCTCCCTTCATCTCTCCAGCTCTGCTAGTCTGGAAACAAGTTAATGGAGCAGGAGAAGCCCATAGCAGCAATTTTAATTGTCATTTCTGCCTTTTGCAACTTTGAAGCAAGCAGAAGGGCTGGCAGCATGTGACTATAAAAAGGGTATTACCAGCTACCCTCAAGGGGTAACTCAGGAACCTCTAAGATAATAGTGTGGACTTGTTTCTTATTAATTCCTTGCTCCAGGATAGCTGTTGGGAACCTTTAGGCCCACCTAAGGTTCTTCTACATGAAGAAAATTAACCAGCTGGCATTTAGAAAATGAACATGCCTGTGCAGCCTGTGGTCCCCCTTTACATTTGGTAACAAGCTGCCTTTCAGCTGCATGCTGACATGGGAGCATCTTCTCCTTGTCTCCTACGGCATTAGGGTTCACTGCTGGAAGATGGTACCAAAAGGGCTCAGGCATCTTAGGATGGCTGGCCGTATCCTTGACTATACAAGTGCTGGGGAATGAGTATATGAACTAAGACGCTACCACTGACTTTGACAACAATTTTTTATCTTACACTGTAACAATTTAAATTCACCTTCAAAAAACAGGCACAGAAATACTGACTTTTCAAATAATTTATTTGTATATATCACCAAATCATAAAAAGCCAATGCACTGTCCAGCAAAAAGCGTCAATATATAAAACACAGTAACTCATTGTCAGTAACGATAGAGTGTATCACTTATACTGAACCCAGTCCAGCTTCTACTAAAGCCAAAGGAAACTTTGTCATTGACTCCATTAACAGAAGGGCTGGACTCAGAATTTTTATTTGCTAGGTGTTTACAAAGGGCTATATTAAAATGCTAGTAAAAAGCTTTCCTTTTGAGACTGTATCAAAACAATAATAAACCTCACTCCAATTCTGTTTCTGTCAAATGCATGCAATTAAAGCTCCAAATCAGCAGTCATTACACTGCAAAAGACGATAAAAATCGAGAGAGAGAATATTCAAAACAGACCAGGCTCCGTTCTTAGCTTGTGTGGACTGGTGTGGCTCCAGCACGGCTCACAAAGCTAAGCTATATACACCAGCAAAGGATCTGCCCCTCTACAGCTTTTAACAGTTAAACAAATTAGGAAAAAGTGTTCCATTTCATCCCCAAATACCCATTATGTGGGGACCTCTTTAGCAGCATAACACAATAGTTAATCTAGATTCTTAAAAGCTTTTCCCACGTGGCTATAAGAAGAGGCAGTGGCTCATGAATACATAAGTCATAGGACATACATTTCAGAGAGGCTGTAACGCTTTCAGGCTCTGCACTGGCATATAAGCAAGAAAGATCTGCTTCAGATCTTTGCAGGTGGTACCACACAAAAACCCAAACCTTCTAAAGCCGTGGGTGTTAATGAGCTACTTTCAAAAATGGCAAGTCTACAGAGGTTTGGGAACAGCCTTTCCTCCCCCATACAACCCCGAGCTGCACAGGGCAAAGGGCCAGCTGTAGGGTATCTGGATCTGCCAACATGGGAAGAAGGTTTCCAAAGCAACCTTGCCAAACCTGGCAGCGATGCCAGCACCTTTACACTAAATATCTGCCCAGCTGTGACAGGTAGCCCTCTCCAGAAGCTGAGTTTAGGCCAACACATGCTTCAAGGGGATGCTCAGCAGTTTGTGAAGCCACATGAGCAGGCAGAGGCTGAGGGGGCCAAGCAAAGGCTGAAATTGGTGCCAGCGTTGCCAGCACAGGCACTGCCATGCTGGATCCCTCACACTGTAGTCTGAAAGCCCAAATCTCTCCCAGGTAATGCACTAACAGTTCTCCTCACTACCTATTTCTGTTCTGATTTATGGCACTCTCCTGTCCCCCTCAGCAGTCCCTGTGCCCATTAGGAAGAGATGTGCAAAATAAGGCCTGATCATCAGCTCAATGGCAATAAAACCCTCTGTGAAGTTTGCAGGAATGTTTCTGAAGATGAAAGGATCCAGGGGAAGGAGATGTCAGTGGAACTCTTGGGGTTTTTTGTTGTTGTTTTGTTTTGTTCATAAACCTTCAAAAACCTCTCAGAAGTGTGCTTCACATCACAGTATATTGATTTCTCAATTGTGTAGCTTGGGCTGAAAAACAGCAATAGTTTTATTCAGAGAGTATTTGACCAGAATTGCTCTGATACCACCAGCCTGTACCAGCTGTGGACCCCAATGCAGTGGTCCTCCTCCTGGGAGGATGCTGTTCAGCACAGAGTTTCTCAGCATCATTTAGCAAAAAGGCCTGACTGCAACTCCAGGAGACTGTGGTTTAATAAGGAGACTGTTAGCATCTTTTGAAGTCAAATGTTGAACGCTGTTTAAGAATGACAGTTAAAACTGTTGCAGCGGCCTAGAAAGTGGAATGGGTTAACTGATGCATTCAAGATCCAGTGTGCTGCAGGAAGATGTGCTGTATTTCAGACACAAATTATTGGACTTCGCCTTGTTGACAGGGGAAAATAATTCCTTCTGCTGCAGGAGTGAGGGGGTGAAGAGCTCTGGACTGTGTTATGTGGGATACCATGACGGGTGATTTTCAAACATTTCCTTGCCTTAAAAGCTATTGTTTAACATAGCATTCATCTAACTCTGCCAGGTTCCTCAAGGGCCTGCTGGCACCAACCTTGGGAACCTCCTAGAGCAATATGTCACCCGAATCAGGCCTGGCTTATGTCAAGGGAAGGGTTTGACACCATACCCCAGAGAACCCAAGTGAGAACAGGGGAAATCTGCGACACTTTTTCTTATTTTTTGACAAAAGGTAGTTTGTCACAGGAGGTGCAATTTTTCTCACATTCATAAATACACTTCAGAACCTGTATACAAACTGGAGTCAAACTTGCCCAAATCAAAATAAGGGGAAAGTAAGGAGGAGATAAAGAGTAGTTTTGTCACAGGACTGTTTACTCACTTGTGTGAGAAATCATCCAAGACGTCAACAGTAACAATGAATCTTCATTCCCACCTCCTGGCAGGTTGTCTCAACCTTCACTTTACAACATAGTCAAGCAGAAAGGGGGAATAAAAAATTCTCAAATTGGGTTTCCACCATATACAAATAATTCAAGCTATTTCAGCGAGCAGCCCTTGCTGCCAAGTACTTTATCTCCTTGATAAACACCAGAACCACCAAGCTAAAACATTGTTATTTAGGACTTTCAAGCCAAGTAGAAGAGCTCCAACAGGAGGATTTGAGGGGGATCCAGGATAGCACCATGGTAGCAGCATTTGCCATGTCGGAGGCTTGTGTCCCCCAAGGCAGAGGGGGAGATTAAACCTGTGCCTTGCAGTTACCTGCCAGTGGGGAGGGCTCGGGAAGGACCATACAGGCGTTTTAACAAGTAGCTCATCTCTTTCTGCCACCCCTATGAAATGCAACTTTTCAGGTAACATATGACCTTCCATGTCTAACAAATCACAGTTGCTGGCTTTTTGTTTTGGTGAGAAAAAAAAAATATTAAAACGAAGCAAAATGAGGTGCTTTATTTGACCAATCAAAAGGGCTATTCACACAGCCCTTCTTGGGTGCCTGTGGCCATTTTTTTAGGAATGAGGATCTGACAGGACACTAATAAGCATTGAATCCTAAATCCTTTATCTATCTATGAAAACAGGATTTAGACTCTCACGTGGATTCAATTCTTTTGACTATTGTGTGCAATAACAGTTACAGCAGTTATAGTAGTAGCTATGAGAGGTAGAAAAGTTTAAGCACTCAGGTGAATACATTCACGTTAATCTATGTTTGCAATAGCAGTTCAATTACACTCTTTGGCATGGACAAACTGAAGAGAAAGCATTGCTCTGTAAATACTCTTCCCAACAACAGAATGGAAAGACACATGCCTGCACTGAAATAATCAGTACTTGTTATATACTAAGTAAATTGCCATCTAACGTCTCAGAAACAAATGTTAAGTTTTCTGAGAGAGTGTAGTTGTGTTTTTCCCTTCTATGTCAGGAATACATCAAAGTGCTGTCTTCTATGCAGTTGTTAGCTTCATAAATTATTGAGTGGAATTTTGTCATTTCAAAAAAATTTTAAAAACTTTTATGTGTGTATCTGTGAATACTAAAATACAGCTCAGGTTAGTTTTCGTTTTTCTTATGGAGGACAAAAATAGAAACATAGACTTCAAGGCGTTAGGACCATGAACAGAAATAATTTGAAAACAATTTAATGAAGATATATGAGCATTTTCTCACTGCATGCAGGTGTGGAAACTAGCCAGGCAAAACCCGCCTCTCTTCCCAGATTGCCTAAGCACAAGGAAAGGACATTTGTGGTCTCCAAAGCAAACACTCCAATGAGATAAAAATGGGCTATTTCCATCAGCAAAGGAAACTGTCTGAGGTACAAATTTAGGATCTGGATACAGACAGGTTTCCCATTAGCTCACGGATGTTCACACCCAGGCCATTGATTTAGAAGAAAAGACAAAAGTTTTGTCAAAATCCAAATCAGTTTGTCACAAAATACTGTTAGTCTTGCCAGTATGAATGACTGTCTGGACTTTTGTTAAAGTTAATGTTTAAATAGTAAAAGTGATTTTACATGCAATATGTTTGAGGTGGGAGTCTTTGGGCAAGGGAGGTGATAAAAGCCACATTCACCCAAACACCAGGTTTTATGTACTTTCTTGCTCTGAATATTTCACAGCTGGCATCCGTTCTGAATTTGGACATTTGATATTGCATTTTCTGAGACCCATCACGTAGATCGATGGGTGATTTGAGGTTGTGCAGAAACCCTGTTTCCTGCATAAAGCCTATACAATGGCGCGTGGCTCACACTTCCCTAGCAAGGGGACCCCACATTCTGCACCCAGATTAGCCTGAAGAGATTCCTATGCACAGCCCCTGTTTCTCAGAACATGGTTTCCAACCATCAACTGAAGGGCTAAGCTGCGTGAGGTACTAACAATTGACATTGGACCAATATGCAACAAAGGCTAAAAGATTCTGGATGACAAATGAAGGTGAAGCATGGCTTTGTATCTTAGTGATGAGAGCCTTCAGGTGTCCAGGGGAATCCTGAGTGTCCTCTCTCAACCAGTCATGCACTTACAAACTCCAAAGCCCTCCAGCCAGGAATCTGTTTGTCCAGTCTAGCCTTCCATTTCAGCGAATAACACAGCCTAGGGCATTCTAACCTGCAGTTTACATTGGGGATTTAGAAGAAACAGGGCAAGTGCACATGTTTTCTCAAGGTGAGTTTTTAGGTTACATTAAATAGAGCGGGTTAGACTGGTTAGATGCTCAGACACCATAAATCAGCTTAGCCCTTCTTTCCCTCAAGAACTACACACTGACTTGCTACACCAAAGATCTGCTTGAGTTTCTTCAACCATTAAGACAATAAGTTTTCAAATTAATTCTCCCATCTAAACTCCTGCTACTAAATAACTGTATTATAAACACATCTTTTTTCCCCTTTGTCACCTTATCTTTTCTAAGAGCAAGTAAATGACTGTTTACAAAAAGACATGCTGGCTGGTTTGAGCCAGAATATTGTACTGTGTTGCAGAAGAGTATGGTTTGGCAACCAAAGGATTGACACTCCTATCAAAATATGTTCTGTTTGTCTCCTGCAAGTCTGTATTTTAAATGAATTAATAACAGCACCATGTTCATGCCAAGGTCATTTGTCATTTAGGAGTCCATGGTGCAGAATTCCTGAATCAGGGGAAAAGTATGCCTTGCTCATGCAATATAACTGTAAAATGTGTGCTCCTGTTCCTTGCAGCCTTGCTTCCATCCTGAATACTACGTAGGTTTAATCAACAGTGTTTCATGTCTCTGAGAGAAGGCCTTGAAGGGAAATGTGACTCTCAGGACTAATACAGGTTAACATCAGGGTATTACCCAGAGATAGAGGAGGAATTAAAACATTTGCAAACTCACATTAGAAACCCATCTCAGCCCTTCGGAGGCTGTGCACTGGCCAGTGCTTTCCTACTCCACTTACATCACATCCACATCCACCTCTGGGTATCAGAACCTATATGTCATTGCACAGATCCTAATACTAAGTAAGAAAAAGGCAGGGTAGAAAGTTAAGGCAACCTAACAACTACCCAACCTAAGCTGCCTGTTAAGAGAAGAGTCTATATCTGTATCACAGAAGAGCAGTGGAATTATTTCTGGCATATATCTGTGTACATTGTACACACACACATACACCACCTCCCTGACACTGAATGCTTTCATGACAAGGTCCAGATACTCAGGCATCCATCACTGGTTATTATAACAACCAGTTTTCTATGGGACCATAGAAACATTGCCATAGCATGCATGTGTCCTTCAGTTTTTAAAGTAATCATTATGCTCTTATTTTTGTGATTCCTATTGAAAGTTCACAGCTGAAAGATGCCTCCTGAATTAGTGGGATAAGAAGTTACGTGCATTTGTGCCCTCATGAGAAATTCTATTCCAAAAAATGGCTTCAATTGTTTCTCCATTATAAAAATAATAATAAACAGCATCAATTGAAAAGCTCAGATGACACTTGTTAGCTCAGATTTTTCTAACCTAATGTAGATTGCTGGCAGGGAATTGGCAGGAAAATTAACCACAGGTGGTAGGCAGGACATGGGGAATATATTCGATATAACAGAATAATTGTGTGGCAACCCCCCGGTGCCTCAGAAAGTAGCATCCAGTTGCATCCAACCAAGTAAGGCTCTCCCTGTGTTACTAACAATTTTCACAGGCCAAAAAAAAGACCTTTTGACTGTGGTTTTAGCATCAGAGGGAACACAGTGACTAAACAACTGCATCCCCATTCTCCACCAGAATGGCTCACAGCTTTGCGATGGGCAGCAGCGGGAGGGTCTGCATGGGCAAGGGCCACAAAGCTTTTTCCCCTTCCACCATGTGACAATAAATAAATACAAGTATAAATACCACACAGGGTTCTAGTTCTTTGAATACACCTCTTGCTAGAGTGTTCTCAGAGGCCTGCTTTTGGAGGTGTCAGATTAAAGAACGCATTGAAATATCACAGAAATGCAACATTTGACTCAGAGAAACTCCTACTGCAGCCACACTCTGAGCTGGTTGGCAATGGACGACTAAAAGCAGAGGTCACAAATGTACAAGAGAGAGGTGAGTGAGAGAGAGCATAGGTATGTACGTATGTGTGTATAAATAATACAGCTATTCTAACACATTTTCAGCCTGGCATCACTAGGTTGGCCTGAGTGTCCAAGCTTTAGGAGAAGAGGTTGCAGAAAGCTGAATGCAAACAAAAAAGCCCAAACAGGTCCAATAACTGGGTGTTGCATGATACCCTTCCTCCCCTTGAGTCAGCCAGAGAGCTTCTCACTACATATTCTGCCTTCTCACCCGCGCAGGGGCTTCCTTCAAAACTAGCTTTGCTTTTAAGCATCATTGATGCGTGCAAGCTGGGTGCCAGACTCAGCCTACTTAGTCAAGTGAGGGAAGAAGGGGAAAACAGACTGAGATGCATGTGGGACTCAAAGAAGAGCCTCAGCCTCCTTTCAGTTTACATGCCAACTCCAAGAGCCAAGACACTTGTGTTCATGGTCACTGTAATGCAACTGGGGTTAGAAGAATTCACACAGGTAAATGAATTAGAGATGCTAAGCTTTGATGCCAAAGTTAACAGTGAGTCTGTATGTGTACATGTGTTGGGCTGGACTTTCCAAAGGCTGAAGCGAAGTATTTTGTTGCTATTGACTTTTACTTCAAGGTGGGATCCTGGTTGCATCAGGTGCTTTAAAGATCCCACTTTTTGTCTATTGAGCTGCAGAACAATGAAGATAGTGTCAGGGTGACAAATGCTGGAGAAAATGCTAACCACAATAGTCAACAAGAGTAGAAACCCCAGGACCAGAGTTTGCTGCTTCTCGTGGAAGTGGAAAAGAGGAAAAGACCCCGAGACAGGAGAAAGAGAGGTAGAAGAGAGCATGAGCTCTGGACAACCTCACCAATGAGCAGCATCTTCTTCTTGCATCCCAGAACCAGAGACAAGGCTTGAGCCCCCATAGCTCAGAGCAAGGATGAGGAGGACACACTTGCTATCTTCTGCCTCCTGGTTCTTCAAACCCCCAGGCAAGACCAGGAACAGTGGTCCCAACCCACATGTTACTTCAGCCTAAGCCTGATTTGGCACATACATAAAATATATTATACAAAGCAGCAGCACGGTTCCGCATGAGGAGTAAGGCATGCATTGAAGTAATTTGTGAGAAGAGACATCACTGCTGAATCTTAAGTTCAAAGTGAGACTGGAAGGAGAAGTAGTGTCTTTTACAGTTAGAGAAACAACTGGGGAAACATATGAAACAGGCTAATTTTCAGGACCCAGGCTCTTCTTTAGGATATGAAGGGGAAGGTCATGCCCTGGCAAAGGGCTTAGGTACTTGCAAGAGTGTACCTCTTATTAGACCAAATGAATTAAAAAAAGGCACTCCAACAGTCCTGATCTCTGAATTTTAAACTGGTATTAACTAACTTGAGCTCTGATTCCCTTTTCAGGAACTCCTGCTCTGATGTCAATTCACAACCACAAAAAAAGCTACCACTGTAAAGCTTTCAAAAGAATTGCATTCCCTTGTGGGCAGAAATCATGCTGAAAAACAAGATCTCTCTACATATAGCTGTGGCCAGCTGGGGCTATAAGTGATGTTCACAGGGCTGGCTCACTGCTTAGAGCCCATGGAGGGTTTTTTCCCTAAACCTGTGAGAACAATTTGGCTATTAAATGTAATGTTAGATTTTATGCCCTAAAATGCTTACTAATTCAGGGATTTGTTATGACTTCAAATTCTCTTTCAGTCAAATGCTTAAGCCAGTACTTAACTTTAAGCATCAGATAGTCCCCAGAAGACAGCAGTAAATCTGCATGGTGCTAGCCCCAGGCTTGAGCTCTTCTCTCCCCTCCTTCCTATTTACCAGGCAATATAGTTGTGCATGGTTTGCACTCATGTTGCAATAAATTCAGTCTTAACTCGAACACAGCTGCCACAGGCAGTGTCAGTGTACTCTCAAAACATCTTCTTCAGCCTAAACTTAACTGCTTGCTTAAGTTTTCCACTGAATCGGGATTCTTCTGCATAATGTGTACCTGGGGATAACTGTCTAATTCGAGCACAACTTCACATCTCTGTCATGCAAATCCCACACTCATCTGAGTGACTCTTGTTTATTATCAGATCTACTTCTCGTCTCAACCATCCACCTTATTTGTTGAAGCACTGGCCAAGCAAAACTGAAAGCAACCACAAAGGCACTAGTAAGCTTTGTGAAAATAACAGTTCTTCTCCCTTTTCGCAGCAAAATTCATCAGCCCTGCAACTCCTGCCCATGAGTGGGGAGAACAGACCCATTCAACACTGAACTACCTATAAAATAACTCAACTGTTCGAGCTCCTTGCTATGTTTATAGATATATAGAGATACCTACAACGAAAAAGTTTACAGTAATTTTGCATACTCTATATGAAATAAATATCACAAGTAAATTCTAATACTCAAAACCAAATAGCATACAATGGTAGGGACCAAGTTCTATTTATAAATGCACAAGCATTAATACTATCTATTCAGTCTAATTTCTTAGTATGCAAGCATCAGCAATTGCTAGCTACACTACACTTCAGGAGTCATAATAAATGTTGGTCATGCCAAAATATAAGAAGAAACAAAACCACAAAAATTCTCCACCATCTTTCCAAATGATACACAGTTTTTGACAGATACTGTAATGATATAGTGGTTTCATTAAGTTCATTAACACTGTCCAATATTAAATATCAAGGCTGGAACACAGGTCTCTATGTTCTAAATAAACTCAGAATCAGAGCAGAAGAAACAGGTTTGTCAGCACAGCATCCATACATAGCAAAAGCAGAGACAGTGAGAGTCTGTACCTGGCCCAGAGCTGCAATTACCCAGAATAAAGTGAGAACTGGGACAGCTTTACTGGTAAAAGGGAGGAGAGGGAGAGAAGAGGGACTGGACACAGTCCCAGTTACAACTGTTGTTGGAGAATAGTTTGAAGGAATAGCCTGGTCTCTGTAGCCTGGTCTTGCCAGCTCAGTCCTCAAAAATGGCCCCTGCCCCAAAAACCAGTGATGGCACGTAGGCGCTCTACTAGCAAGAGCAGGTTACAGATTGTGCCTGTGCAGGACAGAAAGTTTGCTGTGCCAATGGCATATGGGGCCGTTCATTCTCTGTAGCCTAATGTAAGTATTTCTGCCAACAATTTCTCATGGAGGAAGTGGGTGATTCGCAAGTACATCTCTTTTCAGGAAAGAAAAGATCTCACACACTCGGTACCCTGACTCAACTTCAGCTCACACTACTGAATAATAAAATCTAGATCCTGCCCTGGAAATTTGCTTACACTTTAGATCATGCCACTTTTCTCATCTTGCAAAGAGGTTCGTGAAGAGGATCTTCCTAGCAACAGCTCCTTCTCATGGATCAGGCTATCTAGCAGGTCCTCCTGTCTGTAGTTGTGATAAACCTTCAGGAAAGCCAGAATGGTAATTCCCAGCCAAGTCAGCCAGGCAGCCCAGAGACCAAACTAGAGAAGAAAACAAATAATAAAGAGGTCAATACCATATTGTAAAAACAAAAAGTCACCTGTCCAGGTGAATATAAAAATCTCAGCTGGACCAAAACCCATGGAGTCACACCAAGTTACACCCAGTAATGTCCTGGCCCCTCTGTTCCTCAACTCTGTCAAGTTATTCCTAGCTTAAAAGGAAAAAGTCTTTATGTACCAGAAATACTGAAGCAAAAATGTGCTAAGAACAATGAGGGAAAAAAGAAATCTGTATAATCTAGGTGCATCTGTTGAACTTCCCATATCTGACATTCTGGCTGGCCCAAAATTCTTGGGATTATTTCACTTTTGTTACTTTGGAATTGCAATACATTTTAAGACATTTTCCAAAACTTTCTTCCCAAGTCATTCAGGCCTTCTACTACCCCTGCAGAAGTGCTAATTTCAAGGTATTTTTATTCAAAATATTGTTGAGAAAATCTTACAAATTGAACCTTTACATTCTGGGGTAACTGGTTCACATTAGCATGAACTCAGAGAGCAAGAGAAACCCACTACAATGCATCGAAGTGCCTGGGGGCTTATTTATACCTGGCATGAGAGACCTGGGCTTAAAGCCTCAGATATGCAGTAAGACCCATCACTAACTTAGTCTCTCTTGCTTAACTTTGTAGACATAATTACACTTTGATTGGTTCAGGTACTTGAATGTTGGCTTCCCTGCCTCAGAGGAGGCTCATTTATAGTAAGGCTTTCTGGTAGAAATTCCATTTTAATTCTATGATGCCTTTAGCAAAGAAACATTAATTGAACCCCTGTATTTCAGTTTTGACATACTGAATTTTTAATTTAAAAAATACAACAATTTAAACACTTCCAGACAGTAATACAGCTGTGTATTCTAATAGCCAATTTAGATAAGCAAGGGCCACTACTTTTTAAAGGGAGTTTATGTTCCTATATATCTTACACACTTTGGAAATTCTCTTAAGTATTACTGCCCACACTTACAATTATCTCAGTTCACCAGTAAAAAATATTTTTCAGTTATTCTACAAACCTTGGAAATAAGGAGATATTAATTTGGCTTTATATGACTATATCTAGAGAATTGGAAGCTTTGCATTCATTTCTTAAGCACCACTTCATTAATGAAATATCCTAAAGGCATTCAGATATCTGCTACCGCTGTGGTCTTCTCAGCATATTTGACATGAAAGAATCTACTTGGATAGAGCCAAATTCAGTGAAAGTCCCAGAGCCATTCTGATGTGCTGGAAGCCTCTGAATGGAAGAAAGCAGACAGAGACAGGAACAGACACTGCTTCTAAGTAAAGCCTGCTGTCAGAAATTACTGCACTTATAAGGAAATGTTTGCTTTAGCTGGTAAATCTAGTCTTTCTTGGGTGTTTCTTTCTACTGTTTCAAAGAAACTTATTTGCCCATTCTCGTACCTTCATCCAAGTCTGCTTACCACACCCTGGATATCAGAAGACAATGATGCACGATTTTGTTCCCTGCTTGGTCCTTTCTTCAAACAGTCACAATCAGGATTCACTTTGACACTACCACATTCAGCTTTTGAAGCCAAACGGTGTTCCCCTGGAGCTGTTATGCTCCCAGGGTCTTCATACTTGGGTGTTTGCAGAGCTTAGTGGCTGCACCTTGCAGGCTAGCTCTACGCAGGGACATCTGGAGGGACGTGGATTGGTGTGGGGAGCTGCCTGCGATGGCTTGGGCTGATCTGTCTACGCTGTGATTTGTTAACTGTCCTTCAACTGAAGTGCTATGTGCATGGACCTTGACTTTTTAGGCATGGCTCCCTGTTAAAGAAGTGCCTTCTCTTGCCTATAGATTACCAACTGTCCGCCCTGAGATCCCAGTGCGGCCATGGACATTTAGTTCCCATGAACTCAAAGCTATAGACTGGTAACAGGTTTACTCCTGCTACCCTCCCACTAGCTGGCAGATTAGGAGCTAATGGCAAAATCTACTGCAAAATACAGCTTGGCCTTTGGCTAGCATCTTATAAAGAGGTCACTTCTAAGGCATATTTCTGTCCTACATGCAGATGTGTCTGAGCTGGGTGTCTAGATGACAGTGCTGGCAACAAAGACACAAAACTAGCTTGTGTCCAAGAGGTACGGTTACCTCAAGAAGTGCCCCAGGCAAGCTAATGCCTCTTCCTGGGGGGGACAACATAAGAAGCGTGTGTACGGGTGCAGCCCTGCATGGATGGGGCTATCCTCCTTGCAGAACTAGTATGTGTTCACATGCACAAGTGCTCAAGTACCAATGTTCACTGACTTTGATTGTTGACTTAGAGCTAGCATATTCAATGGAAAGGTCTGACAGCCTTGGAGGTCTAATTCTCAAAGATTCATCAGAAAGCATCCCTATCTAAATGACAGTAATGTTTAATTATTTTCAATGATCTGATATTTATATAGCTCAGGTGATATCAGACAAACTCATGGAAGGCAAAGCCAATAGCCCCATGATCTGGTGCAGGTCAGATATTATTCTGAACAGCAATGAAGAGCTCCAGGACACCAGAGTGTTGCAACTTTTGCAGAGCTCATCCTTTGGAGTAACAATAAATTTTCCATCATGAGTAACAAGATCAGTGGCAGAGTCAGGTTTTGACATGTCTGCATTCAAAACTATCTATTTTGCATTTAAAATGCAAATGTGCCCATCACTATCATCCTGATTCAGCACTTACTGAAGTCAGTGGAAACATTCCCATCGATTTCAGAGGAATAGTAATTCAGCTCCAGCAATCCCAGATCAATGAGCAAATGGCAAATGAACTGGAACAGAACCATGACCTACTCTGACCTACCTGTGCAATAGCAAACTGGTCGTAGAAAGCAGAGTTTTCTAAGTTCAGTTCAAGATCTATATCCTGTAATTCTTCACAGCTACCCAAGGAAGGCATTTGGAGGGGAAAGAAGAAAATTATTTCAGAGAGTCCAAACAGGCAAACCAAATATAAAATGAAGCAACATCTTAAATGTATTTCAAACAGTCACAACAGCATGTTTTATCAAAAGATATTTAAGTTATTGCAGTAACCAGGTTGCTTGCCAATCTTCTCTAAAACTAGGGTAAAAGAGGCATGTAATTACTTTCTTTAAAAAAACCCAATGTATAATTATGTAAGTGATAACACCAATCTTCCTTAAGTGGAATTGTAAAAGTTATTATGAAAACAGTATACTTAAACCCCTCTTTTCCCACTGCCCCCAAGCCTCCCACATATGCACACCTGGCATCACCCCAGGTCGTTTGCTTCACCCCTCAATGAAACAAAGTGTATGAGCCTCCGTTACCTTTTGACTTCACCAGGAAAAGCCTCAGAAGAAGGGATTGTGTGGGTGTTTTTGTTTCGGATGCTCCAGCAAGGAGACGATACTCTGATGGTAAGATAGAGGCTGCCTACAGATTTTACAAATAACTTGGACTTTTACTGGTGTGAAAAAAATCCCAGGATTTTGAGGTTGTCTTTCTAGCTCTTGGTTGATTTCTGCAGCCTCTTCTCTCTCCTTTTCAGTGCTGTCGGTCATCTTGGGTTCTTATCCGAATATTCGATTAGATGTTTTTTGTAATTGAATTTTTAACCGAATATTCGAATAATTCGATTAATCGTTGCAGCCCTAAACAGAACATTTACTATGGCATTTTACAACATATGACAATGTGCAACATAAATGTATGCTTTAAATAGTACGTTTATTCAATATCATATGACATAAAATGTCACCTTTTCCTCTCTCGTGTTACTTGTTTGATAGGAAAAAACCTAGCTCAACTTAACTTTTTTCCTATAGGGAGCATAAACATTGTGGGATACAGTAGAGCATTTTAGGAGCTGTACATTTTGCGCACTGTAAGAAAGTATCAACCATCTGTACTTTGCACTTACAAGTACTTTCCATTCTGCGGCTCTCAGGGCATCCACAGCACCGCTATGAGGCCAGCATCTTTACATCAAATTTTGGGTGATGGTGCGTTATGGCACAGGCAGGATGAGTGACTTGCCCACTGCCACACAGTGGGTCGGTGGCAGAGCCAGGACAGCGAGCCAGGAGCCCTGACTCCCAGTCCCCTGCCCTGCCCACAAGACCACACTCCCCCCCTTCTTGGAGCATTTCCAAATCTAGCTCTCCTTTGGAAATAAAAGTTTTTAAACTAATGGATTTCTTTGGCATATGACCGTGACTCTTAAAGAGACCATGAACCACGATGGAAACGTACTTTTCTTTGTGGGGTACTAAATGCAAAAAAAAAAAGTTTGATCTGCTTTTTTTGTTCCAGATGAAAAAATCTGGATTTCCACATTACAGATGCCTTCTCCCCCTTGCTCACCTTCTGTGTAATAACTACAGTTTGTAACACCCCTGTTCATTTGTGCATATATGGAAAGGAAAAAAAGGGAAGAAAATGTATTCTTCAATACTAACCTATTTGGCATGCTTCCTTTTTCGGTAATTGCATCACACCACATGTTAAATCCTACACTCACTATAGTGCTAGCAATAAATGTGATAAACACCACAAAGGCGCTGATCAGCAGATTCAGGAAGGCATAAAAGAAAGAGCTGCAATAAAAAGGAAGAAAAATGTAACTCATAAACAGCTGAAACACAACATCAGCAGTCTCTCTAAGCAGCATACACTGGGCACAAAGATACCGGTTTCCATTTGAAACACATCTGCTTTAATTAAGAACACCTTATACATTGAAAACTATGGATTATGATTTTGAGTCACATTATCTCCATTTATGAGTACTTTTGATTTTGATTTTTTTTTCACCGTAAGAGGATGGGGCTTTAAATCATAAATACTAAGTGGCAATTGTTCATACAAAGCATGGTTTTCATTAACTGTAATGATGAAAATCACCATTGTTAAAATAAATGTCATTAGCTCAAATTATATAGTAACCGGAGCTAAAATTATTTCATGACTAAAGTGATAATTGGGACAAAAATTGCCTAGGAGTGGGAAACTAAAAATAAAACAACACAGTACTGATAGCTATAATCATTTTAAGCAATGTAACACAAGGTACTGCCATCATAGGACACGAATCTCTGTTTTATGGGCAATTTGCAGAGCGGGCCACTTTCTCCTGGGACTTCTCTGGCTTTGGTGTCAGTATGTTATTTCTGCCAGCTGAACGTCAATTTACTTCAGCCCACTTAGGTCTGCCCAACCAGGGCCAGCCCCAGGCACGCGCTGTGTTTGGAGTGGTAGGGGGTGGGATGCTTACACTGCCTAGGGCCAAGAAATTGTCTACTCATCTTCCAACCTCACTGCTTACCTCTGCCCCTTACTTCCTGTCAGTGAAAACTTTCTAGTCCTTTTCTCATTCATCCAAGTCCTTCGTTACTTGAAACTGCTCTAGGTAGCACTTGGAAAGTCTCATTATCTAAAATCTGGACGTCTACTCTAGGTTGGAGAAGACTGGCAACTCCAGGTGGCAGGTCATCTTATTCAGGTTAGGTGGTAAGGATGAAAATGACAAATTTCCCACCAGTGCCACTCTCATTATGCTGAGGATAGAAGGAGTCTACTCACCCCAGAGAACAAAAAAACAGTCATTTCTTTTCCCTGGTGGCTCATTAAATGTAAAGGCGAGAGGCTTTTTGAGTCAGTGTTTGAATACTGGGAAGGTTCTGGGCTGGTCAGTCCTAATTTGTACAGGTTATACATGGTGAGACATATGTGACCTCAGGAGGACTACTTTAAAATGAGATGGGGAAACAATCATCAGTGAGGTTAGGATGTTTGTTTCTGGGTTGATGTGGCTTTAGAGGGGCTGTCTAGGCCCTCTCCAAAGTGGCAGTCATTCCATCCTAACACTGATAGAAAAGGAGTGAAATAAACCACCTTCCAGAAGTGCCCTTACAGACTGTAGCGGGAGCTGGATGCCAGGACACCTGACTTTGAGATGAATCCTACTCTCATCCTTTGGCTTCACTGGACTTGGTGGACTAGACCAGCTCACCTCCACAGAGTGCCAGGGTCACCCACACAGTAGCAGAGGAAGCTGGTACAAGCAGACCACGGTTTTGCACGTTCACTGTCCCTGCCCTGATTTCACACCTAGCCTAGACTTCATTCCAAGTGTCACTAAAGCCATATCCACTGGGTGCACCTTAGCACGGTATGCTGGCCAGAGAGGCAGAAAAGGCTTGAGCTGTCCGCTCAGTAGAGTTGACACCAGACTTAGTAAGAGGTCTAGAAAAGGAACAGTTCCCGGGAGCACTCAGTGGATCATTGCCAGCCCGGGACCTCTAGTCCTCCCTCTACGTCCTACCCTGCAGCACAGGAGAGGTGCCAAGGTCCAGAACGGGACCTTCCACTGACAAAGCAGGACCGAGTGTTGCACTTGATGTGCATTGGGCAAGCAGTTACCATCAGCGTGTGTGCTGGAGGTTCCTCAGGCCAGGGCATCCTGGAACAGAACTGCGCTAATTTGGCTCTCTACCTCACCTATATTTTTGCTTAGATCAGAATTTCAAGCTACACATTCCAGATTGAGTGGATGCCCTGTAATGATAAATGCTTACACTCAAAGTAGAAGTCACTTTGCCGTCCTAGTAGTGAAGTATCTGAGTTGCACCTCTACCTTTCAGCCGAGCTGAATAGTCCCTGTCCCAGAGCACGCTGGCAGCCAGCATTTGCTTCTCCTACTCCTGCAGGCAACTGGAGCTCAGTCTGTCCCTGAGGCAAGGGGTGCTCAGACCCTTTTAAAAGGGGTTTTAGCAGTCTTAACTATCTGACAGCAACCATTAAAAGCCATTGCACAGGAAGACTGACCACATTGGTAGGATGCATAGGGTGCTACCCCTGACTGCATCGGCTGGCTCACCCCGGAGCTGGCCCAGTAGCAGTGATTCTGCTCAATAGGATCAGCTGTGATGTCATTCTGGTTCTTCCTCAACTGCCTCTAATCAGAAATAGTAATTATCATTTATCACAAGGAGTTCACATTTCTCTCCATCCAAACAGACCTGTTTTCATGCCCATTTGAAGTGTTAACAAATTACTGTCTAAAATCAGAACAGCGTGTGTCCTACCTGCTTTTCAGACAGACAGCAGCAGATCTGGTACAGGACAGACCTTCTTTCTTACTAGGAAACTGCTGTTTTCAAGCAGCTTCCTTCTCATCCTGTTTTACCTTTCTGTCATGCTTTACAGTTATCTCATCATGCTGACTTGCTCCATCTTTGCTCCCCACCACCCCACAGCCTTTTGCCTCCTTTCTTGCCTGGAACAGTTGTGAACAGTGTTATACAACTGCTAACGCTCAGCCCAAAGGAGCCTGAGAGCAACTCCTAAAGCGACAATTTTCAGGGGCCTGCCCAGCAGTTTTGAACTAAATAGCCACATTTGGAAGCAGGCCAAACATCTGATCCAAATTTCTCTATTACAAGGTTTTTACTGCTGGTTTCTTCCAAAAATTAACTAGTTCTGAACTGCAAAACTGAAAAAAGCATCTAGATCCAACTAATCCTCTATAGGTATCTGATCACCTGAGGAAGCTGAATTTAAATGTATTAAATACATGGTTATATTTAGAACTTGTAAGGTAAGTTTTAATATAGAAATAAGTTTCTAGGCTATACTTACTAAAGCAAATTTTAATATTAGGCAGCTTGAGGGTGGTTGGAAAGCGCCAGAGGGGCAACCCTGCTAGCCAGTCCCCAATATTCCCCACATCAGGGTGTTGTACAAGGCCAGATGCACCAACCACTGACTCAAGAAACTTCTAGTCCAAATAGACCTGGACACAAGTGATTAACCCTTGGCGTGGTCCCTAAACCCCAGGAAAATAACTTTCCTAGTCTAGCCAGCCACCAGTGCATGCTCCTGCCTTCCTACCTCTGTGTAGCTGGATGCTTGGAGGGCCCTGGCCCCACAGCACCCGCAGGCTGGGTTACCCGTGCCAGGGGCTCTACCCAAGGTGGCAGGACAGGCCACTGGAGAGCACAGCGCTCCCGAGCTGCTGCCTGGACCACCAAGCCTCTCACTATTCCTGCTGGGGTCTGATGCCCCTTGGTTCATCTGAGCACAGTAACCGGCTGCGGCTGCTGCAGGGAGCGCTCAGCGTTGCTCTCATGTCGTAACCACGCAATAGTTGTTCTCTGCAATAGTTGCCATGTCCACCACAAAAGCAGGATAAAAATAGAGGGGGACTACCAACTGCTCCCTTCTGCCCCCTCACGCATAACCGTGTCTTTTCAGGGTTTTTCAGGCGCCCAGTGTACACCCTGGGAAGGCTCCCCTTTGCAGGGTCGTGGAGTGGGACCGTGGTCAGGAGGCACCCGCGAGCCCCAGCCTCCAGCATCGCCCCACGGCCCCCAGCACCCTCCGCGCCCACCGCAGCCGAGCTGGGCAGACACTTCTCCCAGACTGCCAAAGGGCAGCGGGCGCGTAGCGATGAATCTGGCTGCCCACCCCAAACCCCTGCCGGGGAGCATCCTCCGGAGAGGGGCCTGAACTCAGGTGGGGGTGTAGGTGGTGCGTGGGCAGACAGACGCAGGCAATACGCCGCTTCACTCCAAACCCCTCTAGGGAGCAGGATGCTCTGGATGGTGCAAAGCCCAATGCTTCGCCCCCAGGCTTCTCCCACTTGCCCCAGCCTGCAGGAGGGATGGGCACCCCCTGCCCTCCCCAGGGATACTTACTCCTCGTGCCCTTTGCAGAGGAAGAAGAGGGTCCTCCAGGCCTGCACTGTGGCCAGCAGCAGGGAGAGGAGCCCGGTGAAGATGCTGAAGCGGCAGGCAGCCTCAGGCCCCCACTCCTGCACAGTGAAGCGCTGCCTCTCCACGGTCAGGTTGGCGTTGAGCCACATGCCCTCGGTGAAGAGCAGGCACCGGCCGTGGAAGTCGTTGCCATTCTCGGAGAGCGGCACCACCACGATGAAGCTGAAGAGGAAGGCCAGGAAATAGCAGATGCACTGAGCGAAGAGGAAATTGCTGAGCGCCATGTCCGCGGCTCTGCGCAGGCAGAGGGAGGGAAGGAGGGAGGGAGGGAGGGAGGAGGGAGGAGGGAGGGATGCAGGAGGGAAGGATGGAGGAGGGAGGGATGCAGGAGGGAAGGATGCAGGAGGGAGGGATGCAGGGGGGGGAAAGATGGAGGGATGAAGGGAGGAAGCCTGCAGCGGGGGGGAGGGGGGGGGAGGATGCGCAGTGTAATGCAATGCAAAGCAATGCCTCCTCTGGACACGGCTGCTGCCTCTCCCGCTGCCCCTACTGATGGCTTCAGGGCTTGTGGGGGGAGCAGAAAGGAAGAACTGTTGTGGGGGATCCTTCCTCTTCGGGAAAATCTAGCCACTGATACACCCTGTCGCCCATGGGGTTAAATCAGTCTGTGCCTCCCCAGCAGGGCTAGGTACCACCGGCTCTCAGTGGGGTATCCCCCCAGTGACATAGGACACTGATATCACCTGTGTTGCTGGCGGTGACAAGCACCCCTCCACTGCAAAAAAAACAAAGCAAAAAAAAAACAAACCCCAAAACGCAAACCCACAGCTTCATCCTGACTGATGGATCTCAGCAAGTTTTGGCCCCAGTTTCTAAAAATCTGGCTACCAACCTCAGATGGTGGCAATAAGGGACAGGGTGCACAGCCACCCTGGGAGCTGCAGACTGAGTGGTTTTGTTCTTAGCCCAGCTGGTCACCCCCTAAAAAAATATTGCAGGTGGCAGCAAGGGCTCACCAGAAGTGGACAACGTTTTGTCGAGCCTTGGTGTCAGTTAGGGGCTGCCCAGTGTTGGCATAACCTGCATTGTCCCTTAGCTGGCAGACAGAGAAGGGGAGAAAAAAAATAACCCTGAGCTCCAGCTGGATACCAAGCTGAGAATGGACCAGCACAGCAAAGGCATGTCCATGGCAGGGACACTTGTCGCTCACTCGACTCCCAGGGGTGAGCATCCACCCTGCTCTGCACTGCCAGGAACCAGTCCCCTGCCCTGCACCACTCTTGAAAAGACATCAGAGCATCCCAAAACTGCATGGCCAGGATGCAAGAAAGCAAAAGGCATCAGAGAGAGGCATGTGACTTGTGCTCAGTTGCCCCCCCCAGCACAAAAATCCAAATTAAACTGACCCTAAATTGGAGCTTCCCCTCAATCCCAATTTCATTTTTCCATCTAAACATGAATCCTCTTTGCAACACAAGACACCATAATTCATCTCCACTTCCAGGTAAAGTAATTTCCTAATCCAATTTCCTAGCCCTATCCAGTCTGAGATCAACTGCAGGTCTCAGATCACTTCTTAATCCCAGGGCTGTTTCTGCTCATTTCAGGCAGCATGCCATTTCCCAGCTGGTGTTTAGAGGAGTAGATGAGGGACTGGGACCCCGAATATACTGCCCATGGGATTTCAGGCTTGTGTTTCCATTGGGCAGCAAAACAATTATTTTTCAGTGCTGTTAAGATGTTACAGGTACAGTCCTGAGGCAGGTGCTGGAGGGATTCTCAGAGAAGACATTAATTCAGCTTTATTGTAAATCATTTGTAATGCATATTATCTTGAAATCTTACTCTATCTGTACAGGGAAAGTAGTTTTTGTGCAGATGCAGCTTCTTGAATAAAAACTTTTGTCAGTATATGTGAAATGTGTCAGGCCATTTTTCTGATCCTTACCAACTCTGATCATCAAAAATTGTATTTCAATTTTGCAAGATGAGTTATAGAGCACTGACCTGACCCTGTGGGGATAGACGTGCACTCCTAACAGAAAAGGTTTCGCTGATATTTCAGTCTCGTAGTAAGGAGGAAAGTTTATTGCTCTTAACCTTGCTTCCGAGAAGTGCTGGGTTCCCACAGGGTTTTTTCTTTATCTGGAAGGAAATCAGACCCGGATTGAGCTGGAAAACTCTTTTCTTTGAAACCTGACACATCAGATTTCCCAGATAATGTTTTCTGAAGTTAACTTGGGAGGTCAACACCGACATAAAAGCTCAGTTATTGCTTACACTGGAGCCCACAGAAGGGGCTGGCAGATGCCAAGGGCGCTTTGCTTCTGGCAAGCCCAACGCTCAGATCTTACCACCAGCAACCACAGGGCTCTGTTGCAGCAGGGTTATTGCAGAGGTGAAACGTGAGGGTCACTTGTAGAACATATAAAGTTGTCTTTGCTGATGAACAAACTCAAGCGAGCATTTATCGGAGAGTTTAAGAAAATACAGTTAGCCAATTGCAAATGTTAACAGACACGTAAAACAGCTGCACTCAAGAGGCTAACAGCTACTGAAGCGCAGGGCTTGGTCAGATGAAGTGACCACACACTGGAGTGAGCAAAGAAGTAGAAATCAAACCTGTCAGCTGTCACTCGTTTGGCAGCTGCCTGGATTTCTCATACTCTTCTCTCATGTAAATCCTAAAAAAAAAAAAAAAAATTACTCTAGGGTGGAACTTGGTTTCTGAAATATACAGCTGTTTTAGTGGAGTAAATTTGATGGTGTTTTACAAAGAAGACTTTTATAAGCTTAGTTTCCTTCAAATGGTGAAACTGGGGTGAAAGGCACAAGGCAAGGTGAATGATTATTCATTCTTTCTCATATCACAGGGAGTGGAAGACATCAAATATACAGGTTAGGCAAAAATTTTAAAACGGAGGAAAAGATGCCCATATTTCACACAGCACATAATTATTCTGTGACACTCATCATAGGACACTGCAGAGGCCAAAAATAAATACCAGTTCAGAAAGAGATTAGAGAAACTAATGGGAAAAAAAACATCAAGGGCTGCTAAACACAGAGCTGGGGAAGTAACCTGCACCTCCGAAGCCCCTGCGCAGCAGTTTGCTGAGAAAGTAGAGCCATAAAATGATCACTCTGCATTTGCCAGAATCTTCCATTCTTCCCTAAACCAAGTATCTGCTACATGGTGGTGCTGCTGTCCTCAGAGATGGGATCCCAGGCAAGATGGTCCTTTGGTCTGGCCCATTACGGCCATTTCAGGTTCTCGTTACAACAGCTGACATTATTAGCCTGCTGTCTCAGCTTTGCCATCAAAGTAGGGAGGGCAGCTCCTCCAAAGCATCCCCCCATACCTTGGCTTCTGTAAATGTCTTTAGGAGGGGGTTACCGCTGGAGCAGACGTGTGGTCAGCGTTTGGTCCCTTTTGCACTACAGAGGAGGACAGTGGGGTAGCGCTTGCAATTGCCCAGGACAGAGAGAAGAGATGGACATTCCCCCAGCTCTGGTGGTGCCAGCACAAGGAGCACGGTACAGATGTTTTCCTACCGCAGCCCCACCACTACCCACAGCACCTTGAACACAACATCCCAGACCTCCTGCCCGCAGGTCAGAGGGGGCTTGCCTGCTCCAGGGCACCCACGTGGGTTTTCTGCACAGGAATTGAACTCCCACCTCCTGTAGGGAAGAAACCCCAAGAGGATCATGTGCTGACATGGGATCGAAGATGACTTGCTTAGCATCAGGGAGGGTGAAGTCCGAAATTGTAAATTCTATTTGTCTGAAAAAAAAGTCACGAAAAAACAAAACAGGCTGCAGGATCAACTGCAACTGCCACCTCAGTGATAAGCAGAACCTGGATAAATCAAGATTAGATGTACCGTATTTGCCGGTATTCCCTTCAGCCCCATATCTCCTCCTAGTCGCCTGGCTAATCCTCTGTAGATCAAGTAACACTGTATGAGTTGGACTGATGTGGAATGACTGATGGGGACTGTGGTTTTGGCTCTGCTGCTCCACGCTCCCTCTCAAGTCATTAATTATGCCATCTGACATGAGCAGTGCTCTCAAGTTGATATTTGTGAGGTAAGTGATGAATTTCCTCTTCTCCTGATAGCTCATTAGGACATGTTTTATTATGGGAAAATTTGCTGAGGAATTAATTATTCAGGCAAAAACATTTTTGTGAACAACTTTATTTATTTATATATTTATCTTACCTTGGATATATCATTTCTGTGGTCCAAGAAAAATAATGGCTGCATGTCTAGAAGGTGGCTACCATCTTGATACCAGTAATGTGCTGTTTATTTCTGGAGAGGAGACATAGAGTCACAGCGGTATCTCTGCAGAAGGATGCCCAGGGAGCAATATGTCAGTATTCTAGGCAGAGAAAACCAGTCCAAATGGCTGCTTTTCAGCCAGTCCTTCAGTCATCCAAAGGCAACTTGTCCCTGATTTACTTGAACTCAGATGGTTGCCTCAGCCCATTTTGCCAAATGGTTTAGCAAATGGAGTTTGCCCGTTTAATGCAGCAAACCAGCTCCAGGCTCTGAAGTCTATTTTATTCAGCCTCTCTGATCTGTTTTATTATTATATTAATCCATTATTATTACTCCACAAGTCTTGACCTATAGTATTTGTCCTCTGAAACTTACAGAAAGGATCCAGGCATCCTGTATATCATCTTATAGTAGTTACTGCAAGTACCACTTTTTGGGAGAGGCTTCTCATGGTAACCACTATCTTTAAGAAGGTGCCTGCCACTAGTTCAGAGGGATTATAGACAAAGTACCTAACTGTCAGCCACCTGTCACATCTGCATTTCTTCACGGTTACTACTGTGTCATGAATCTTTCAGGGCATCTCATCTGGGAACACCTTGACATTTTCCCTTTTTTTTTTTTTTTTTGTGCAAGTATTTTTTTGAAAGTATCTCCATTCTGCTAGGAAAGCTGTCTTGTCTGCAAGAAGGTTATAGGCAGAGAAGGTGCCATGCTGACAGACATTAATGGAGCAGTTATCAGGAAGCAACTGAACGTCATTAATGTGTCCGGATAGAATAACCTCTGTATTTTGATACCCAAAGAAAAACAAATACATTCAAACCTATTCACATTCTGAACTGAAAGAGGCCAGGCTGTGGCTAAAATATAAATTAAAAAAAAAAAAAAAGGATGCTTGAGCTTTTCAGAGCATCATTAACCTTAGTGCAATTCAGACTCTGCACAGCACCTTACAGCCTGGAAGAGTTATAACAGCAAGCAAGGGCACAGTCCAAAATGACGCATTATTTGCTCACCTGCCTCTCCTGTCCTCTTTTAAGAAAGACAGAGGTAATGACAAGGGTAGGACAAACTCTAGCAAGGCTCTGATCCCAGATTCTGCACAGGTGAAATATTTATTGAAAAAACAAGCTTCAGGAGCAAATGTATATTTTCTTCTGGTGCCAAAAAGATGTTAGAAAAGCATGAGAGAGTTGGAGACTGCTTAAAAGAATAAAAGAAATGAAAGGGAGGAAAAAAGATGACAGAAGAGAGATCAGCAAATTAGGAACCCATGCAGTCCGAGCAATCAAAACCCAGCCTGAGGATAAATGTAACTCTGCCTCGCTTTAGATTAAATAGGGGCATTACATATTACATCAACATCTTACCTCTGCAGCTTAACCTGTGACTGCCCAAGACTGCAATATTGTCAGATCCAGAAGTCAAGCAGTCACTGAGGTCTTGTGCATCTGAACAGCGCTGGTTCTGCTCAAAACTGCACTTCAGAGCTTGTGCTTTCTGTACTTACAGACATTCAGCATCCAAAAGCCCCTTGTGTGCATATGACAGTTTGTCGCAGTGTTCCGCTCTATTTCAACTGCTTTTTTCTACCTGGACAGTTACTGAGAAACACTATTTCCCTTGATAAAACGACTATCCTGTGCCTCTTTGTAATGCCCCTGCCTGCTCTGTAGCATGAGAGAAACCAAGCAGAACCTGCAGGCAAGGTTGTGGCCTCACTAGCCACGCAGCAGTAAAGTCCCTTCTGTTGTCCACATCCCCTTCTCTGTTCCTACATCTTGCAGGAAGGTATGTTTAACAGGGGTAATTCATGCAGAAATCTAGCGGCAGTCTTGGGGAAGACCTCTGAATTGTTTTATCCCCAGGACAGAACTGCCTTTACTGGTGATTGACACCTTGCAGAAGCGTGTCTGGTACCCAGAGTCTGATGCAGGGGATGCCCAGCACTCACAATGCTGCTGCTCCGACTCTGAGCCTTCCGAAAATCATGCTCAGGTTTTTTTCCTGAAGATCACCCAAGCGTTTCCCAGCCTTAATATGGCTTTGAAAAAAAACTTCAGCCTTTGCTTTTTTTTCCCCCGTTTTCTTTGTAAAACCATTTTTATGTGCAGCCGCTAACTAATTTGTATCTTAAGACCAAGTCACTTCCCTGGGAAATTCTCAAGGTCAGTAATCAATGATCCACCACAAAGGTAGATGAAAAGAAGCAAAAAAAAAAAAAAAAAAAAAAAATCCCTCTGTAAACCACATCATGCTTTTAAATGAGTTATCATTATGATTAAAAAGGTTTTAGGTTGCAGAGGGAGACGTATCACAGAGTATCTCTGCTGTTCATTCTAATTAAACACAAGTTGAACCATATTTTAGGAAAAAAGAGCATCTCAAACCCTTGTCCAAGTAACTGCCTGCTACAAATCAGCATATCTCCATTAGTTCCAATGCTGCTGCATTATTCTACACCAAAGGAGGTTCTGACCCATCTGTCTTCACCAGTTTCTATTCCACTCACAGACATGTACACTAAGAGCAGCTAATGGGTAGCACGTCAATTAATAGCATGTAGTTGCTTTATGTGTGACATATTGTACCATGCATTGATTTTTAATCTGCTCAAACTAGCATTTGTCATGCAGGGCGAAAGTCTGATGTGAGAAATAGCCTCTTCATTTTCCCTGACAACTATTAACACTGAGCTAGTCTTCAGTGCTCGTGCCGCAGGCAACTGCTCCTGCCAAAAACAAATGCAAAGGCTGAGGAGAGAACCGGTTTGCAAAATTGAACTCTGTCTCAGAAGTGAGTAAATCAGGACAGAGAGGCACATCCTTAGTTCCTGGAGACAGGAGGAACTTCACGGTGACTGTTTACCTCTGATGAGGCAGTGAGCAAAGAAGAACCCAAAACATTGAGACGGGGCTTTGCTACTGCCTGTCAATGGGTCAATGCAGATGTAATCGGAGAAAGTGGACTTAAACTGCTTCTGGAACCACACATTAAAAGTACAAGGGTCTTGTGGCTTCTCCACCACACAATCATGTCACAGTCCTCACCCAGCATCCTAAAGACTGTCAGCAGGAGTAAAGTCCCACCACCAAAATGCACATTGGGCAGGTAGCTGTGAAAGCTGAGAGCCAGCCCCAATAAAACACAAGACACAAAGGCTTAGAGGGAAATGAGGTGCCTATGGCCCTCAAATAGCTCTGGAGTGTGTTGTGGCCTCAGTAGTCACATTGCTCATATGTGAGATAGAGACAAATGTTCCTCAGGTCAGCTCCTCAGCTGAGGGTGCTGGTACTAACCTAATTCCAGCCAGCAGGAGGTCTGACCTGGCACATCATCTCTCAAGGCTACTGAGAAAGAAGTGGAAATAAATAAAAAATAATAAAAAACAAAAACAAAAACAAAAAAGCCCCAGATCATCATATTCCTGGCTTGGTGCAATTTTCAGCTCAGCACATGAAACCACACAAACCAGGTGGTTTTGCAGAGCTCCCTTTCCATATTTCAGTCCAAGCCAAAAGTACCTGCCCGCTGACCCACACTGGCTGGCCTCAGCTTATCCTGTGCACGGATGTCACGTATGCATCAGTTGCTGTCTCTGGATTTTGTTATTGGTAATCACCAGAAAATTGGATAGATTTATTTGGTTTTGAAAACAATACACACATGGGCTTTCTGAAGGTCAGAGGACTCCCAAATATGTCATTATTGCTTTCTTATCATTAGGCTTTCTTGTAATGTTATGAGGTGTTTGCAAAATGTAGTCCTGCTGAGGCTTGAGAAACATTAAAGGTTCAACTATTTATTCCCCTTCTCATTAGGGTATTATTTGTTAGTAATGTATGATGGTCAGTTATACAATGATGTGGTAAACTTTGTATTCAAGGGTCTGTACAGGAAGGATAATGCCCACTGCTTGGGTAAATCCTGAGGTCTCCAGAAGTTACTGAGTAGCTGAGATGCAGCTGTGTTATACATCATTATTGCCAAGGGCCTCAAAGCTTCTGTAAGATGCTAGAAAAAATAAAGGAAAAAAAAAAGAAGAAGAAAAAAGGGTAAATAAAACCAGAGTAAAATAATGATTAGCAAATCAAAGATTCACATGTGAGCTCAAAATTAACTACATTTTAGGTTCAAACAGAGGCCCCACCTTGTGTCAGGGGAACATGCATTTTACATTGATCAAAGCAGAGCTTTGAATACTTGACATAGGAGTTGAAATATAGATTTGTGATTTGCAAAGTAAAAAGACAACAACAGCAATAATGAGACATCAAAATAGATCTGAATGTCACACTCCTGGGTGCAACCATAGTGATACCTTATCTTGTGGCGGAGATGAAAAGACAGGGAATACAAGCTCATTATTGTAACAATTACTTTAATAAGCATGTAAAAAGGGGATTTGGTGGGGTTTTGCTGTTTCTTGTCATATTTGGCATTCATTTTCCTTGTGATTGATCAACAATTGATAAATAATGCCTTTTATTAAAATGCACAGTATGAGCAACATTTTCAGAGGTGCCTTGTGATGTTTGGATGTCCCACTGACACTGTCTCTACACAGACAGTAACAGACAGAGCCATTCGACTCTGTCTGTACTCTGAGCTTGCCATAACTAGGACAAATTTAGCTAATACATTCATTTGAGAGTCTTCTGCTAACAGACGGAGGACCTGCTAGCCAGGACATGTTGTTACGTTGCTTGCAGAGCAGAGGCGGGCTGTGTCCAGCCTGCTTGGCAGGGCAATTCACGTCTGTCTGCATCCTTCTCTGCTCCTGCATCCTAATGCCTACCCCTCTTCAGAATGGGCCACTGAACAATCTCCAAAAATAATCCCTTCTAGGAAACTCTGATTGAGAATGGAAAAATGCAACCCTCCAAAAAGAAATAATCTTTCCCAAAAGATTTTTTCTCCACTCCTTCAGTAGCTACCAACCACCTTGCAACCCAACTTCTGTGGGATCTCTGATCCCTACTTCCCCGCAAATGCAAATGTCATGGTAGAAATGACAAAACAGTGAAGGAAACACAACAAATAGAACAGCTGTCAGTGACGGTGCTGAAGGAGGTCTAAAAAATTCACTTAACATCAATTTCTCCTGCTGCAAAGGCCAGAAATGCCCATTGACAATAGCTGGCTGAACTCACTGGGCTACTCTTTTCCTGACCAATTCCCATGTAAATTCTTGTTTTTTAAGAAAATGCTCTGTAACACCAATAAGTGTAAAATTTGTCTCTTAATTAGGAAGCTTCTGTATTCTGAAAAAAAATCTATATAAATGTGAAATATTTTTATTAACATTTAATGGAGAATTGAGTGCTATATTGACACTAGAAAATGGACTGTATTATTTTTATACTGCGATATGCAAATATACTCATTGTTATTGCAGATTAGGAGACCGAATTTGCTAATGTTTTTTAATAATGTTTATTATATTTTTCTGACAAAAATAACCATTAAAATACCACTTAAAGAGCATGAAGACTGCAGACATCTGAAATTAATTCTCATTTTTTTTTAAAAAGCAAGTTTTAAAAATTCAAATCTGCATTTTTCTGTTTTACAAATAGCCCACCAAATCAATATTTCAGGAGAGTGAATCAATATTTCAGTACACTGTGATATAAAGTAAAAAAAAATTGGTCTATTAACATCTTTTTATTAGCGTGTCAATTGCAGTGCACAAAATTTGCACATATGGGTAAAGAAATTGTTTCCTGAAAATGTGCAAATTGCTACTTCACTGAATGTAAATGAAGTGCTAATTGCTCTTTGCAAACAATATTTATGCAAATTATGCCCTACTATTACATAGCAGTGTGGAGTTTACATTTACATTTGTCTCATTTTTTTCTCCATCCATTTGACAGTGCCTGGACATCAGGACTTGGGCTATTACTCACTTTCTTTTCAAGACATTTTATGGAGACGTGAATGGGTGAAGAATGGGAAAGGACCTGCAGACAGTAATATATCATGACCTAGAGGGGCAGAAGATCTAAATCTGTTCTGTTATTCTGGTTCATGATTCACTAAGCAAAGTATTTGCAATAAATTATTTATATCAAATTTGCCTTTTATTCTGTTTGCCTTTTGACCCATGATATGTTGGGAAATTCTCTAGAAAAGCCATTTTAAAAAGCCGTCTGCTTTCCAAACTATACAGAAAATAACTTAAAGTAGCAGACACCATCATACCAAACATTGAATTCAAATGGATATGTTTGAACTTTGGGTTTGGGGCTTTTTTTACTGATGTTAAGCTAGTTTCAAGAGTTTGTTCCCTTCTTTTTTTTTCCCCCATTATTGTATCATTAATTTGGAGAAGTCAACACACCCTCTCTAGAATTTCCCAGTCACAAGCAAGAAGAGTCTTTAATCACTTAAAGAATATTTGTTTAGTGATATTCATGAACGTGGACTGGAAATTTTCATCTTGAAACCTTGAAAATTCCCTGAACACTTCTCAATATTTTATTTTCTGAGGTGAAATCCTTCTACACTTGTTATTATTAGCTTTCCCACCAACTTCAGTGGTGTTCAAATTAGCCTTTCATAGTTAAGTTTCCAAAAATGTATTCTCTGATATAAAACATTTTTTCTTTTTATGGTGCTTCTTATTGGCTACCAGAACTTCAAGATCTCAAGGCTGCTGGCATCTTGCTCCCAAAAAACAGGACGCAAAAATTCAGTGGAAGGGTTTGGGTTCACTTCTTTTCAGGCTGAACGGATGGGACACACCACCATAGCACTGGGGAGTCAGACACAATGTAATTTTATAATAAATACTGCTGGAGGAAGGGAACAAATATGCCTGGGCAAGCTGGCCAGGACTCTCACAAATGATTGGAATTACCTTTTATTGATCTCCCGAAGCGGGTGAGCTGCCTTCCCCGGGCACTGCACGGTGGCCTGGGTTACCCTTTCTAGCTCCACGGCCATTCCTGACTCTGAGA
Source organism: Buteo buteo (assembly GCF_964188355.1). Classification (NCBI taxonomy): domain Eukaryota; kingdom Metazoa; phylum Chordata; class Aves; order Accipitriformes; family Accipitridae; genus Buteo; species Buteo buteo. The sequence continues at coordinate 10,716,926 of NC_134176.1, read as the reverse complement.
GCAACCATATCACTCGTATCCATGGGATAAAATGCCAAATCCTTCCTCCTTCGGTAGCACAGACAGGTTGTGCTGCATCTTGGGTTCACAGCAGCCCAGCCAGCCCTTGGGGAGCCGCTCTCCCCAAAATGGGGTTTCAGCGAGAGTCGCCTTCCTGTGCCGAGGGCAGGGCAAAGCGGTAGCACGTCATGAAACCCTCTCACAGGGCAGAAGGAAAAAAAAAAAAAGAAACAGAAAAAACAGTGCAAAACTCCAAAGCCAGCCTTCAGTCTGCTTTTAATTTGGGGACAGTTCTTTGAAACAGAGAGGATGTGTCAGGTACAACCCAACGCAAGTGGTGGGGCTCCAGGCTTTTCGTTTCGGAGCGTCTCTGATGGTTTCTCGCTTTGAAAAGCTCTCCCTCTCTGAGTGCCTTCACACCCAGTCACTTCTTTCTCTCAGGAGAGATGGGAAACAGCAATCTTCTTCCCTTTTGTTCAGAGCTTTCCAGGATGGGTTACTTGAACTTCCCTAAGGAAATATTGCATCTTGTTCTGTATCGCTGGTAGAGGGAGTCTGCGAAATACAGCTCTTGCAAGAGATGCATAAAACCTCTTTCTCCAGCCTTAAAGGTTGCTTCTCTGTCTCAAGGGCTATCCAGTCCCCAGGTACTTTCCTCAAACATCCCTCAAGTTTAGCTCTAGCTTGGCAATTGGAATTTCTTAGGTCTTGCATACATAACTGAGTTCCTCTGGCTTACTGAGTTACTTCACTCCAGCTGAGCTGCAGCAGCCACTTCTGTCCACACCATAAAATGTCTGAATTCAAACTTTCTTGAGAGAGCTTTAAGCTAATATGGTTTACACAAAACAAGTCTTTCTTCTTCCTGGTGCCCTCTTTTCCTATGCTGAATGCAAACTTCTGCACTTTTATATGCGTTTGGGACCACAGGTGGATGCTTGCCTCTTTAGCACTGCTTGACTTCAATTTTCAGTAGCTGCCACCAGCAAAACCAATCTGCACAGGTTCTTCATAGTGACAAAGTGTAAACAGACTTCCCTGCATTTCATCAAACATGTCTTGCATGAATATGAAAAAAAGAGTTAAAATACTGCAGTTTAACTCACACTTGGAATGGGCTTGGCAACCCCCAAAGAGTTTTCCAGTTCCCATTTCCTTAATTTTCTCCAAAGATCCTGGCTTGCTGCTGGATGTGGGTCTCCTGGTTACACATTCTACCTTCAGTGAGTCGGGCGATGTTTGTGATCACATTTTTAATTACTCCAGAGAACATATGTTAACGCTCATTCATTTTCAGATCGAGGAATGTTGTGAGAGTCGGGAGCCATCTGGCTCCCATCTACAGAGAGGGAAAAGGTGTGTCAAACTCCTCACTCCATTAACTCCCAACAAGATTAAATTTACATCCAAGGCTGGGCACGGCTTTGGTGCCAACAAGATGAAGGCCGGGACCCGCAGCCAGCGCAGCATGTGCATCCCTTCAAGCTGCACGGCTCTCCGAGCGCGGATCAGAGCTGCCGGGCACCATGAGCCCGGTCTGCAAGCCCTGGTGTAGCAAGCACAGCCCTGTTTCAATAAATCCTTAATTTGAGCATGTCATGTGTCAAACACTCGCCAGCTGCTTAAGCGCTCTGTATAAATGGGTGGGTTAGCCTTTTTTCTGCGTGGGTATGTCCTCTTTGGGCCAGCAAAGTGGTGTGAGAAGCAGAGAATGAGTTGCAGCCTGAGGGAGAGTCACTGGAATTTAAAGTCCTCGGGTTTAAAGCCGTGACTTAGAGGCTTCAGAGCTAGCTTTCTCTACTCCCCCTACCCAAAAGAGACTTGTCAGGGACAGTAACAGCAATAGCAGACTTTGACATTTGTCAGTCCAGGTGCACTGAAGTGCATATCTTGTCTGCAAAGGCAAAATCAGCACTTTCTCAACATACGAATAACATTGATGCAAAACTACATCTAATAAGAGTGAGGTAATACTACATGTAATCACGTCCCCATCCCTTCCACTTGGAAAGTATTTGGTTTACTTTTGTTCTTCTTTTGCCATCAAGGAAGACACAACACAAAGAGCAATTTGGGTCCAGCCCTTTCTCGGGCACCCAGGACGGAAGTGCTGGCAGGGTTCCTACCAAGGGCTGATCACTTGCAGATAAAGTGGTTGTAGAGGCGTCACCAAGGGCACACTTTGACCTTCAGGTTTTTATTACTGGTGATGACATGTGAGAAGACAAGGATGTTGTTTGCTCTCAGACCTGAGATTGAATTTCTAGTGCTGGCAGTTAGGGAGGAAAAAACCCAAACATATCCTTGGGAACACATGGCATCTCATATGGCAACCAGGGGAATGCAAAAGCATTTTGCTATTTTTAAAGCGGATTTTCTGAGCACAACTACAGTTTAAAATATATGTATAAATAGCAATCCCTAGAGCCTGCTAATGCCAGTCTCCTCCTGAACCAACAGCTTCCAAATAGTTTTAGTAGAAGGCGTCAGATTCCCTAGTACCTCTCACACTGGTGTAAAAACAGTCTCACACACGCATACACAGACACATCCCCATGTCAAAGCAGCTACTTGGGATTTGCACCGCAGTCACTGAGAACAAGCTCTGACCCACAGTGCCCCAGTACGAGGGAAATACATGCTTAACAAACACATGAATATTTTATTATCCCATGAGAAGGCCTCTGCTCTCATCACCCTGGAGCAGAGGGGGATGCTGCCAGCTCCGCTCACAGAGCTGGCTTTCAGTCTCCCAGCATATGCCAGCTCTCAGCATCATCACCCCGCTGCTGCAGACCTCTGGTATGGAGACAGAAAAGCTCTCAGAGATGGGGGAGCATAAAGCAGGTCCACCCCAGAGGATATTTGATGGTGCTTCACAATTAGGATTCCCAAATTCACTCTCTTTGCTCTCTGAGGGCTACCTGGGCAAGCAAGCTCTCCCTTGCCTGAATCACCATCTGTTCCCTCCAGTGCACCAAAAGAGCAACTTCAAACCAAAGCAGCCTCATGTTCTTTCTTATTTTGTTAAAGTGATTCAGGCTTTCAGGTTATCAGTATTTTTTTTAAAAAGAAATCAAGAGAAGGAACTAGTTATAAAGAAGCAGTCCCCTAGTGACCCAGGCATTGCAAGGGAGGTGTTAGATGCCCAGACAGCAGTGGGATTACCTACTTCACAGAAGAGCCCGTGCTCAGTGCCAGAGGATAATTAAGCAAGGAGGAATGGGATTCCTGAAAGCTGAGAGTGTTGAGTGAGAAGCTGTCTGAATGAATGAAAAGAAAACCTTCTGCATTTCATTGCTGTTGTGTTAATTCCTGACGAGTGGGAGAAGAATTACCTGGCACTGGTAAAAAAACTCCTGTCCCTCTGATCGAGTTTGTGCTTAACGGATAGCGTGAGTACTGCAGAGGCCGTTTGCATTGCCTTTCTTTCCCCTGTCAGGCTGCAATTGCATTGCTTTGTTTGACTTTGCAACAGAAGTTATTTACAAAAATGTGTTGCGAGTAGTGCTGCTTTGCTGATGTGACTCAGGGTCTTCAATCTAGTGATAACTTGTCCAGTGTAGGATATAATTTGGAGACCAACCTTGTCAAAACCCAACACACAAAATTCCCAGACATTGTATAATTAATATAATTTATTCAAATGACAAATTAGACTGCAGGGTTTTATTTATTCCAGTGAAGTCTGCCTCTTTTCTCCATTTCCATTTCTAAGCTGTAATCCTGGAGATGTTTTAAAACAAATATATAACCTATTCACCACTGTTCACAAACATCCACAAGCCAAAGTTAGCCTTGGTTTCAGTCCTAGAGCAAACGTACAAATGACCCATTTCCAAAGGAAAGCGTAGCTTTAATTAGCCTCAACTTCTAACATTTTACAAGACATCATTTTCCAAAAGCCACTGTCTCTCTTGTAACCTTTTAAGTTTAATTTCCAGCCAATGATCATAGGCTAAACCATTTGCCTAAGCTCACAAACTTTGTCTTTTCCCAAGTGTATTTAGTGAATCTTGGGCAGGGTCCTATATTGTTCTTTTAGAGGAGAGTTTGTCCTTCCCTTCCAAGCACCTTGCGGTGGTGCATTTCTTCCCTCTCTCTGGGCTGATCTATGAACTCAGAAGTCTCACTAGACCTTAGCATTTGTGTAATGAGTTGAGTGGTTAAGTATCCCTTGACCGTACCAAGAACTCTAGCAGGGCTAAGACAGGGAGCTGCACTGACCGTACCAAGGACTCCTGCTGCCTGGCAGAGGCAGATGATGGGAGTAGAGATAATTCGTCATTTCCCGACAGCCTTGAGACATATCTCAGTCCTCTCCCGATAGCCTTGGAGCATCCCGTATCTGAACCTTAAGTCGTTCTCTGACAGCCCTGGAGCCTTCCTTATCTCAATCGTAACTCTGCGAAATGGTACCACGGCAACTGGAATCCCAGTAATTTGCTGATGACTAAAGCCAATCATCTCCTGACCCTATAAACAGAGGTACTCAGTGAGACCCTTTGAGCTCTCCTGGACCACGGTGGGCTGCGACCAGGATCTCCCTCTGAGTGGGACGCCTCTCAGAGCTTGTGAACTTTTCAGTTTGTGAAGATCGGAGGTCTGTCACTGAAAGCCGACAAGACTTGGGCTGATACTCTTCGCTCATTGAGACTCAACCTTTTGCCTGTTGGGAAAGATGCCAAAGTATTTGATGTGAATTTTTTCACTGAACTTGAGGGGAATTTTTTAAAGGTATACCTCTTTTACTCACTTATGTATATCTCTTAGTATCTTTATGCATGTGTGTGTACTAACCTGAATATTCTATAGCAAGTATATTGCAAATATTGCTTTTCAAATCTATGCTTAAATTACTGCCATGAACTTTATTTGACTGTGAATGAATCTCAGGCTGTTATTATACTTATGATCTCTTTAGATATAAACTGTTGCTTAAGTCTGAGACTAGGAGTTGATCCAGCAACACATAGACTCCAACAGGAGTTTAGAAAGCAAGTGGGTCTTCTATGAACCTCACGACTCAATGGGAGGGTCTCCCCTACTTTTTTACATTCCCGATCTCTGTACAAATCATGAGAAATCAATTCTAACTCGATTTTTCTTTGTGTGTTTCTCTTTTACCGTATTGCATCTTCGGTCTCTGTATAAATGATTTTAGTTTGATTCTGACTTAATTTTCCTTTGTGCATTTCGCCCATGTATTAAGTAATAGAGTGAACCTTGCCATTGAATTCTGTGAAGTAGCACTTTTATATAAATTCCTATTAAATAATTTTTTACTAATACCATTGGAGGTGATTCTTTAAGCAGTCCAAACCACTCCATTTTGCAACACACCTTTGGGAAAACTTCGCTGTGACTGGCAAGGGCCAGAACCCTTAATAGAGCTTCTCTTCCAGAGTGCTTCCATGGCCATCAAATCAACTCCACCACAGGACTGTCTTCAAGCATCTCCTCAACCAAACTTTTCAGAGGTCACTTTTTCTCTTCCTTAGAGGGGAAGAAAGTGGAAGGAGGAGCAATACATAAGATAAAAGGACTCTCAATGTCTAAGGGCCAACTTGTAGACATGTGCAATAGATAATTTGCTTCATAAAATTGTATTCGGCATAGACTGAAACTTGAAAAACTTGCTGGACTTCTCTTTCTTTTAGCATCCTGCCTGACTGTGTGTTTTTATTTTCCCCAAAACAGTAGATAGCTGCACTTCACCCCCACACATGGAAAGTTTAAACAATTTCAGCAATGATTTCTGTTGGCTGAGCTTTATGTTGAATAAGTTTTTTAATTTCCTTAGTCAACTGCTTGTGGAAGAGACCACATTATTCGAACCACAATGATGAACTCAGTTAAAAATACCTCCCTATTGACACATCAGGAGGTTTTGTTTGTTTGTCTTGTATAAGGTAATCCGGTAGGCAGACGTTAATCAGTCATCTGTTTTCCGTGCTAAAGAGTTCCAGTCTATTTAATTGTTCCTTTATTTGTCTTTTTTTGTATCTATCTTCCTTGTTCCATAGGACGCAGGGCACAAATATAAAAAGCTTCCATGCAGACTAAGACAGCCTCAAAGCTCCTTTCCACCCCAGATTCCCCAGCAGTGTGGCAGCAAAAACCCCCAGCCAGGAGACAGAGCTTTGCATTTCCAGAATCTCCCTCACCTTCCCCATTTTCAGTGAAAGCTTCAGAGACTTTGGTTACACGCTGTTTCAGAATAGAAAAGTTGTGAATGAGAGCGAGTACCCTTTCCCAACCTGCTCTAATAAGCAGCTGTGAGATAACTACCTTTGCTAGTGGGGGACTGACTTCCTAACGTCCCTTCTTGTACTCCTGGAAAAGCAGCAATTTCACTCTCATTGTTCCTGCAGCAGAGTTTGTATAAAAAATGCTCAGCAAGCTGCCTCTGGGTGAGTTTGATTTTGTACTTTTCATGGCACTGAGTGTCTTCATTTCAAATAAAAAACGTCTTAGCTGAAAACATGTAACTGTTCTTCGTGTCTAGAAAACATAATGCTACAGTGCATTCTTTGGCTCTAAATGTGCACCTATAAATATCTTAACCAGGCACTCAGCAAGACGCTATTGTTCCTCCTGCAGCAGCAGAAACTGCCTCAAATTTGAACCTTGGAAGCAAGGGAAATGTGAAGTGGATACACAGAGGGAACGTATTCCTCTCTAGCTGACAACCCAAGGTTACTCCTGAAGTAAATAAAGTGTTACTAAAGAGATTTCTCTCTCTTTTCTGATAATAAAGTTGCGACATGCTGAATTTGACTGCTTTTCATTACAGAAGAGCTGAACAGGTCAGAGAGTGGGCAGGTTCAATTTGTTGTTTCAGTGTACAAGTGCCAAACAGATTTCTGTTATGCTGAGGGAGTTAAACTAACCTTCGATCTCCGTAAGTGCAGACCACACAGGCAAGGTTTAGCAGAAGGCAGGCAAATTCTCCAGGCTTCCCTTTCTGCAAAATATCTCCCTGTTTTCATGGGTTTTAGAAGTTGGAGAAGGGACTGAACATCAAACTTTCAAAATGCTACGAGCCTTTGCATCTTTACAGGATGAAGAAAAGCACTTAGAGCCAAAATTATCTCTGCTACAACAGGACAGTTTCAACAGCCTGTTCAAGTGTAGCTGAGAGCAGCTGAAGCCCCCAGGTCCTGTTTCAAGCAGCTGGGCAGCATCTGGCTGACCAACAGAAGTCATTTACTGATGTCCAGATCTAGAGAACAATTTTTCCTTTTGCATCTTACAGCCTTTTCCTGTGGAAGAAGGAGTATGTAATCCTTCAGGTTGTGGTGTTATACCATCCTCTCCAAAGAAATGAGTGCCAGGAAGGAACTAAAGGTGACTATTTATCTATGAGATCATTCAGTAGCTGCACAGAGTGACAGAGAGCATTGCACACACAGAAAGACCTTCTGTGAAGTGACTCTAGAGCTAGCACGAGGGAGGAGGCAAGGCCACAGCACTAAGCCTGGGGGTAGGGGAAGTGCAGTAGGACTGGCTCTGCCAGCAGCAACAGGTCAGTTCAGCCCTACTGGCAATCCATACAGAAAAGGTCCTTCCTTAGGTAGGCTAAGGGATCCAGAAATGAAAGGCAAAGAAAAGAGGTCCATAAGGACCTAAGCCACTGGCTAGAAATAGATGCCCCTCTCTTGGCAGGCAGCTGCCTTCCCCACCACAGGTCTTCAACTATCGCACACCAGCAGCTTGGTCCTGCGATGTGGCTCACTCAGCACAGTCTGGTGCTAACGAGAACCTGGGGGCTGGAGCCCTGACATAGGATAATTGCACCCAATTTCCATACCAAGGAAAGGGCAGAATTGCCCTCTTCTGGGAGGGCAATGAGATTTTCTGTGTAATGCGGGGGTGACGTCTCACCTGGGAGTCATCCTGTGGGAGAAGAGGGCCAGAGAAGAGTGCAGCCATGAGGTCACCACATTCCCACGTTGCAGATGCTGCTACAGCCCTGGCAATGCCAGAGTCACCAAGACAGATTTCTGTCCTCTGGGCTTCCTTCCCTGGAAGTCCCAGTCCTCAGCTCCAGCACTGGAGGGGGTGAAGGACTTTGCCATTAGTAAAAGGTCAAACCAGGAATGACTATTAAATTTATGGATAACAGTGAAATGGGGAAGGCAGGATCACTGAAGGTCAAAGATGTGGAATGAGCAATTCCTTACTGAATTTTTTTAGAGCATTCCTAGGTTGCATGGAAAAAACAATTAAGTGGTATACTTGCAGTATCTAATATTTTAAGTTTGCTTTAATAGTCCTTTACATCATTATGATCAGTGCTGTGAGTGCATAAATATCTCCATCTCTTCAACATTTTCTTCTTGACAGGTTAGTTTTCTACCCACAGAGATATTGATGAGACACTTTTGTGCTCCAGATATGTGCATTTTTCTGCATTTTCAAATAGGAACCACCATTATCTTTTTGCAAGCTGAATATTTTTTATACATCATTTACTAGTGACTAATGTGTGCTTCAGCCATGGGCTCCAAGGACTGTCATTTATCTTCCATAATGACCACAAGTTCTTAAACAACCAGCAACATACTGGCTGCAAAAGATGATCACAGAAGACTCTTAGTTACAGCGAACGGAAACAGAGTTGTATATTGATATATTTCATTTTGCAAAGAAAAAAAAAAGCCCTTCTTTCTCTCGTGTGAAATGCAATATAAAGTAAAAGAAGTTTTTAAATAATGTAAAAATATACAGTTTTATTTCTGTTTCTAAAGTAAGTTCGTCATCCGGAAAAAGCCAGTGTAGCTTCAGTGAAAATCAAAAAAAGCCTATAACAATAAACTTTTTAGTGCGCTGGCTGCCTGTGATTTCTTACTGCTACTGCATATTTTCTATATAATGATTATAAGCAACAATACTTGTACATATATTTAGGACAATGCCACTGCAGCCCCAGGACACAAAATATTAATGTTAAGCCAATGTTTCCATATGAAAGAAAATTGGATCCAGTTTTCCACAGCAAAGTATGTATCCTTTTAAGAAGTCAGATTACCCACACTGCTTTTCGAAGCACAGCATTGCAGAAGCTGATCAAGTTTGTGCAAGAGCATGCAGCCATGGCTCCTGGATGGAAATTAACAAGCAAAGAAATCTCCCCTTGGGTTAAGCATGAGCAAGAGCGATGGTATTACAGACAGAGCTAACCCTTCAGGCCACACAAGCTGAATTTTGGGAACTCTGCCCAAACTATGACAGTCAGTATGCTCAAGAAATAAATTCTGAGCAGTTCCCTGGGTGGTAGGAAGCCATTGGGTCCTTACAAACATGTTGTATTTCCAACCATCGTCTGAGTCATTCCCAGTGACAATATGGGCTCATTTTTCACATGTTCCTAATGATTTCAAGTGCTCTGTTTGACCTTGATTTTCATGGGAAGGAAGCTCAGTGCTTGTCTGGATGTCTTCTTATAAGTATTTCCTCTTCTACAGTTTTACTGGCAGCTCAGCAAATAGTTTCCCTAGTGCCAAATAAGTTCCAGCTATGCAACAATTTTTCCACATGCTTTCAAATGCTATAAAACAGCTTTATCTCCATTCTGTGTCTTGGGGTTGAGTTATTTTTTAGTATCTTTCCTCCTATTAATAAAGAGCAATGGAGTGATAAATGTGTGTTTTACGCAATACACATCACTATATATGTATATCGCTGCTTCCAATGATGCCGCCACCTCCTGCTGTATGCAGCCTCCTCCTGTAAACAGGCAAACCTACAGAAAGCATAAGCCTGAGGAGCCTTTCATCAGCACCATCAGCTCGGTGATGGGACAGGCTGTCTACAAGGAGCACCCAGAGACAAATCTAAAGAGAAATCTCTTCATCTTCTTCGGTGACAGCCCTTTATTAATGTTCACAGAAGTGCAACATATATTTCCCTGTCAGGCATGCCTATAATCATTAATATAGATAATATTGATATCAGCTGATTACACTAATGGTTATACTTTACATGCGTAAACTTGGCCGATGTGTAATTTCTGGTTTCAAGTACCGCAGAGTTAGCTATCTTATCGGTTTCTAGCTTATTCCTGATGTCCCTAAATGCTTTCCCTATCCACCTTTTCACACCTGTCTGCACAAACCTGTCCGTGCTAGGGAAGGGTGTCTGATAGAGATTCTGGTTTTGCCTACCTGCACAGGCACCTTTCATTGCTTTGGGTGCAGAGGTGCACAGCGGTAGATTAAGATTAACATTAACATTTTCTAAGCTGATTAGTAATTTGGAATGATTCATTTATGGGTTATATACCCACAATACCTTTAAGAGATCAAAGAGATCTTATTTTCAGAGACTGAGAGTTCGGAAACTGAAGACCATAGAAATTCAAAGTCCCCAAGATAAACCTTTCCCACCTTTAAAAGTTAGTAATTGAAAAAAGATAATTGCAATGAAGCATGTTTTCATATTACAGCTTGTGAGTGTGTTTGCGCAGGTATACTTCTTTTGCTCCTCCAAAATATTGTCACTGATAAAGATGGATGGCTTTTGACAAGGAACATCAGTCATTTCAGAAATCTGATGAAGCAACTGTGTGCTCAAACAGTTTTGCATGAGCCCAACAAATGCTGAGCTTGGAGAAGAATATCCTTGTCTGCATGTGTGTTTTGTAGCATCAGTAATATGTACCTTGGGAGCATTTAATCTATAGTATCAACACTATTTATGGCGTCTGGAGTTTTACGTGACTAAAGTAATTACTGTGATAAATGCCAGCAATATTTTAAAATTAACATTGAAGTTTCCTTCGATTTAGAAGCAGAAGACACTTAATTGGCAAAGATGGGATTGCAGTAAATTCCTTTGCTATTTAGGGCCTGATTCTGCAGAACTGATGCACAGAAGGGTCTGTATTTTCATCCTGAAGTCAGTCGGCTTTCTTGACTTCTGGAGTGCTGGACTAGCCACAAGACCAGGTATGGTGACTCTTTTCCCTGTTCACCTCCTGAGTGATTTCAGCTTCATCTTTTCCTCCTGGTGTAGGAGTCAACAAGTCGTCTGTGCCTCAGACCATAACCTACAGCTCACTTGCCAGATAGACAGGTAAGTCCAACTCCATCTATTCCTTCTCCACTGTGGCAACATCACGCAAGCAGTGTCAGCAAAGAGGCCCAAGAAGGGTCCCCAGATTCCTTCAAATCACTTCCAAAGCACGTGAGTGTAAACCTAACTTTTGTCAAAAATGGTTCTTACCAGCTGGAGGTCACCAAAGGATTGGGACAAGTACTGGGCTGACATCTAAGGCAGCTTGGAACCTATCACTGCCATCAATAAAAGAGCATAACCGAACTACAGTCTCCAAAGGAGCAGGTTCAGCCTTTGCCATGGACTGCTCTGGTGTTGCAACAGCTCATTTGCAGCGCAGGGGAGTTTTGTCTGAGAAATGACTACAGGGTCACAGTCTAACTTTTGTGTGGCACCCCAGCAGAGGAAAACACTGTCCAAGATGATAATACTTTCTCTGAACTGGTAAAGGAGTATCTCAACTGCTGTGCTATCAGAAAGTTACCTGAGAAGTGAAACATTCTCAAAGACCTTTGGATCACGTAGTTGAGCCAGTCTAATGGTCACTGCTGGTGAGAGTGAGCAGCCTTTGTCCCTCCTGCCTCCCTGCTTTCTTTTTCCCCTGCTCCCAGCTGCATGTTTCTGCTTCTCTCTTTGTGACTGGGGTGGTTTTCCTGGTCCTTGCTGAACTGATTGAACTCACTAACCTGGCAGCAAACTAACCCAGCAGAAAAGTTGAGTCAGCTCATGTAAGGGTCAAGACAGGGCTGCTGCTGGAGTGCAAGTGAGGGTGAAGAGGAAAGGAAGAGAGGGGAGGAAGGCAGAGCTCTTTTTTCAGTGAAAATCAATCACTGGGTCAGCTTGACTGTGTACTGTGATCATGCCCTCCATTGGTGAAGGGAAATGTCTACGTTTCAGAAGATGACTAAGGGATGCAAAGTCTCTTCTACCTTCATCCTTTCAAACCTACTGCAAAGTCAAATGAGCTAAGAACTATTTCTGGGCAGTAAGATAATTTTTGGCACTACTCCACTTTAGTAGTTATCTCTGCAGAAAATACAGATATTCATGCTGGAAAGGAAAGACAGGGAGCTCTCCACCGCTCTTAGTTCATGTCTTTCTGCAAACAGCTACAGTTGTTTAAGATCAGAAGAAACCCCAATGGTTTCTTTCTTTTGCCAAAATCCTGATCCCACCTGTAGTACAGCCCTGCCCCATCCTTCAGGATCAGAGCCTGTAAACACCAACTATTCCTTGCAATCAGTGGAATATTACTAACATACAAACTGCATTACAAACTGAATACTAAATTGTATAGAGGGAGAATTTCCCCTCTTTACCACCAGTGAGTAAAAGGAGCCCACCTTTCACAGGCATGTCAAAGAGCTATAGTTCATGCCTGGGAGAAAATTACAGCACAGTTTTTACAACAGTTCAGGCAAGGGATCCCCACTATGCAAATAAAATACAATGCATCCATGCAACAATACCTGAGAGCCTTGCTCAGTATTTCACAGCGAGGACGGCTGGTGGGTGGCTGTGGGGAGCCCTTCAGCTCCTGCAGGGCCATCAACAGGCTGCAGATCTCCTGTGTGTTCCTGCACGGGTTTCTTCAGCACGTGGAAGAAGACAGGCTGCAAACAGCTGGAGGAGGACATGGTACCTGTCATGTCCATACCTTGACCTCTCTGTGGTACGGTGCCTGAGCTCAAACAAGGTTTTTAGACATCGAGTTGTTTAGGTTATAGACCATACTTTCTACTCAGTCAGTGTACTCTGCCTCTGAGCCCTGCTCACAGCCCCTGATATTGTTAATAAAGAACTGTCCATGCTGTTTCAAAACGAGAAAAATTCTCAGGCATTGAACGGAGTCAGCAGATACCTGATATAATCATATATTCAGCTACAAGGTCTTCATTTAACCTGAACACAAACTGCAGGGCCTTTCCCTTTTTTCCTCAGGAATTACTCCTGTTTTGCATTCCAGAACACTTGTCACCCTGGTGAATATTAATTAAAAGTTGTAATTAATTAAAATGTCAATTAATTCCTTTATTTTATTCTTCAGGGTAATCTTGTATTCTGTGCAAGAGAGAACAGCAAGTGAGCTTAACAGAATGAAATAAAACAAATCTCAGTGTAAGTACAGCATTGTGGATCCTAAAAGAAGTGATTGTCTGGCCAGCATTTGGTCAAGGGAGAGAGAGGGCTAGGGAGCACATCCATGAAGGCAGAGAGACCAGCACTTCACAAGAGTTTGGGGACCACCTATGGTCAGCTTATGAATTCCAGCTGTGATTTTATAAGCTCTCTGTGCATTTATGAGTTGTCATCATCATTTGTTGTAGGCTCACAGCTTATGTTAAAGAGAGATGGGATTGCGACTCAGATGACCATCTCTGAAATAGGAGGTTGTCAGGACCATAAACACTGAGCAGTCGTGCTTTAGCAGAACAACATCTGGTTATGGCCTCAGCAAAACCTAAATTCTACCAGGGTAGAAACCAAGCAGGAAACCCCAGTTTGGTCACAATGATCACCAGGAAGGAAGGGGATGGAAGCTGATACTAGACAGTTTTTTCACTGGATTTAAAAGCTTTTTGAATCAATGCAAATGTGAATGTGGGATAAAACTGCAAAAGTCAGCAGAAGTGCAGTAGTTACCATGATGAGCATGTGCAAAGGAGTTCATCTTGGGATAGCAACAGCCTTGCTCTGTGGTATAGACTTATCCCAGGTGTCACTGAAACAAAAAAGACATGTTGGTACGTTTTCACATGGAAGCTGACAAGAAGTGAACTTTCTATCCAAAATGTCACCATGGAAATCATTATTTTTTTTGTATATAATATAGGAATTCTTATCAATCCCTTCCACAGACACTGCAGCTAATCTTTAACTTGCTTTGGAAGGAGAACACTAATCACAGCATTAGTCATGGGAGTTTAATAACATAAGGATGAAAATTCCCATACATGTAAAATCAACATATTGGCATGTTGTTTACCTGGAACTGTTGATCTACACTGTTATTGTTTCATTTCCTTGCAAAGTTTCTCAGAAACCATAGTTATTGTGCCTTGCTTCCTCCTCTTCCTCTCCAGGGGCAGTTCTTTCCAGATCAAGGCAAACAATGAGTTTGCACAGCATTCTCACCAGACATTATGAAATACTGCTTTGTAGACCTTTCCTGTCAGCTCACACAGATGATTCTATTGAGAGACCTGGGTTGCTTTCAAAAATGTGCATTTGCCTTTAGTAATAACTGAGTACAAAATGCAGTGCAATATAAATACAGCCTTTCCTTCTCTGTTTTGTGTTTTTCTACAGTATTTTTCTAAACTCAGTTACATCATCATCACCACAGGCGGGATTTTTCTTACAAAAGAAGTCAGCAATGTGACTTCCGTATCTAAGCAAGTCACCTTGACTCCATCTACAGGCACAGAAGCACTTCCAAGGCATCATTTCTCTCATTCTAAAACAGATGACATGAACCATGGCCCTAAATACCTTCTTTCCATTCACTGTAGCAGGGGCCTTGCATGACCAGCTCTGAGGTAGACATAAATGTTACAAGCCAGGTAGCAGGCAGTTTTTTCTATAAGTCTTTATTGGACAGGGAAAATCCAAGATACCAGCCTCACTTTTGCTTCTAACTTTGCATCTGCAATCTCAGTTCCGTAGTGGCTGGGTTTCCCATAACACAGCACATTAATTTGGGTAAAAATACATAATTATTTTTCTTTCTGCTAGTGTTGGATTTTATTCAAAAATTGCAGGGAATAAAAATAAATTGAGATTTCCAGGGAGGTTTGCCAGACTGCACAAACTACATTTTGAAATTCAGACTATCCAATGACGTGGTTACAAGAAAGCACACAGAACTCATGTTTTGGATTTATACATGTACGAATTCACTCAAGAGTTACATTCGTCTAACAGAGAAACAAGGGGACATCATGACAGAGTCCAAAGATCACCAGCAGGAGTTCTGCCAGCGAGTTTCTCTTAGCAAGACCAGCTCTCTGTGTTTCCAGATCATAAAGAGAGAAGATGCTGTTTGAGGTGGGGACTGCAGAGTTTTTAAGTTTTAAAGACTGAGTTGGGAGATCTGCTCAAATCAGCAGTGCTGCTGAGAAAGAGGCGTATGAAACTGGACTACATTAGATGCTTCTTCTGAGTTTGAGTTTTAGCAGCAGAGCACTAGAAAATGCTGTCTCCAGAGCTCCAGCTGGGATGTCAAAGGACGGCGCAAGTCCGGATTTCATTAGCAGCTAGCCCTGTGGATTGGCTGGCAGATCCTTTCACATATACCCAGAGGCTTAATGTAATAATGTATTTGCGAGGTATGCCGCAATTTACACCAATCTGCCTGCAAGCTGGATCAGGCCCAGGTAGCTGGAGATTACTGGAGTGCTGCTCAGGCAGCGTGTTGCTTTTGCTGTCACCTCCAAAGAGTCCCTGTCCCCACAGGTTTCTTCCCTGCTCTTTTGCGACAGTCCACCCTGACAATGCCCATGGAGTAGTGGGAAAGCAAAGCACGAGATGATTGTCTTGACAGGACTCTTTAAATAAGGTCAATCGACTGGAAAAGTGAGCACCTGCCTAAGGCTCCCTACTCTGGAAGGACCCAGACTACTTTGCTGCACATTCTTGTAACGGTATTTGTCCAAGCTTCCTCCTCTGATAGCAAAAAAATGACTGTCTAATTGGGGAGGGCAGAGCAGCAGATTAGCACACAGTACACTGAATAACATCCCAACATCTGCTGTCACAGATTTGCTGACAGCTGTTTCTGCAGAGTAGCTGGAAAATCTGATAATCCTAAACATGAAATTTCTTGTTATCTGTGCAAAGGCAAGTGCCAGTCTCTAATATGACCCTAAAGGACGATCTGCAGCTTTGAGCAAATGCTGCCAGCTACACCTGGACACCTCCTGCAGCACCTCCTCTGAGAACACACAGCTGGACACAGCTGCCCCAGGGCTGCCTCCCACCAGGTGACACACAAGGAGGGACTTCTGGTCCCCAAGGGGTTTTTTTTCATACTCCTTGGTTTAATTCTATTGGCAGCTTCAGGGAGAGTCCAGGCTGAACCCCTCTGCCGCAGTGAACCCAGGAAGGATGCGTGACTGGTGTGGAGACTCCCAAAAAAGGAGTAAGTATAAAAACTTTCCCCTCACTGGTCCTGGTTAGCCTGGGTGGAAAATGAGCCACTGCACTCCTGTGCTGTCTGCTTAATGAACCAGTGTCCCCTCGGCCTGTGAGGAGCAGCGGTGTTTAGCACAAACCTACAGCTGGGTTTATTTTGCAATGAAGACCCACAGTTGCAGGCACTCAGAGGATGCATGTGAGTCGGACTGGAAACCAGGCACAGGGATGTGTGAAGAAGACTGAATTCTGCTGCCCCCAGCCTAGGTTTAGCAGAGATATGCTGGTGGAGTTTACCAAGACAGTAGTGCTGTCAAACACTCATTTTCTAATGAGCCCAGTCCTATGCTGAGACCTGGGCATAACATCTGGTGGCTATAACCTTTTTTACCTTCAATGGTTAAGAATGAGAGCAGGCCAAAACCGTGAAGCTTTTCCCTTCATTACCTTTTAAAACCTGCTCTTACCATAAATGACACACAAACACAGATAATAGCAGAGTCAAGCCTAATAACAATTGTGCGGTTTTGCAAATCGCAGTTATCTGCATGGCAGCCCACAATCAGTGGTAACGCCAGAAACATGTGAAGTCCCGAGTACACGCATTACTTAAGAGGCCCATTAAACACAATTCTCATTCTTGGTTTCACAGATTAGTGAGTAGCTGTTATGCCCAGATGCCATTTCATGGCCAGATAACACGGAGGGAGAAGCAAAAGTTCTTTCTGTCATGGGTGAACAGGGTCCTGTCTGACAATTGGGATCATGTGTAATTCTTTAAAACACAAAAATCCTAAAGAAAAAGAGCTAATGTCTGTGAAAAGCAGTATTAAAAATTACCAAGCACTGTTGTAGCGGGTCTGCCAGATGAGCAGACAACAGGAATATCTCTGCTCTTGGTGTTTTGCCAGTTGAAGACACAGTTCTGATGTGCTGCCTATTCCAACACTGCTTTAGATTTTGGATTTGCCACTGGTGAGTCGTGGGGCTATTGCTCCAAATACAACTTTAGCAAACAGGTTGATGCTTCAGACACTTTGAAGTTTTCTTTTAAAGACACAATTTGTATATTACAGATCCAATTTATGTTTCTTCATGATGCGCCTCTTGGATAGAGACTGCCAGTGCCCTGACAACTGGTGGCTTTGTTTCCGCAAACATCTTAGCTCCTGTCAAAAAGACAAATTTGGCCCTGCCTGACTGCATTGTCAATGAAAACTGCTGTCCTCATGACATTTAATATACATCCAGCTGATGCAAAAGAGACACCAAACCTCATATTTTGTTGCTCCAATAAAAAAACAGGTGCCAATTTCAGAAGCCTAGATTCTGATTTTTGAAGTCAAATGCATGTGGCTGATGTATTAAAGTCTGCATTTCACAGCCGAAAAAAGTAAGTGAATTAAAACGTTACCCTTTTCAGGTGCCTGGGTGTCCATGTTATCTTTGCACACACAGGCATATTCCTCACTCCCTCCTTTTGTTAGCTCTCCAGCCTTTGAGGGAGGTTGTGGGGCATGGAACAAAGCAACTCACATAGGTGTCTCCTTCAAAAAGCAGGGAACTAAGAAATAGAAGGGAACTGTACTTCAGTATTTGCATACAGAAATTATCACCATCCCCAAACACACCTGAATACCTCCCATCCATGTTCATGCTGTAGCAATGGCAGCACAGACCAACTCACCAGCTCCATGTGGATGCTACAAGAGAAGGTCCTTCTCCTGAGGTGAATGATACCGTTCTCTGCACAGGCCTCCTCCTATGGCCTTATAGTGACAGTGACAACATGTGCTACAAGTGACTTGGAGAAGTGGCCCCGTATGGTGCCCCATGGTCACCAGCATGACAGAGCTCGGCTCCAAATATCTCATCACACAGCTCATTTTGACAAGACAACAGAAGAGGATGAATCAACCCTGAAGGTACTGGAGTGGTGATACCCACGCAGCAAGAGAGTTTGCATGTAGTATCTGCTCTTTCCCAGGTCTAGCTCACTGTAAACTGGGCAAATATCCCACAGCAGTGTGGAACTGGGGAGTACACTTCAGTTTTTCACAGTGACAAATAGATCTGTTGGAAGTGTTATGCAAACGTAAGGACATATTCCCCTTTCAACTGAGATCTGACCTTGGAAGCGGAGCAGTCCGACAGAAGTCATCATTACTGTCACGTACCTTAGACCATAATTAGTCCCTACGTACAGGTCAATGTTTGGACCTTTCAGCCCGGACAGAGACTTTTTTAATTTCAGCAAAACATATTTTATTTCATTAGACTATTACAGTAATTATTTTGTTATTTCACATTTTACTGCTTTGTAATTAAGCCAGGAGCTGTGACAGAGTGTGAGTTACAGTACAGCGAGTCACGCTTGTGTGTTGTTAACCAAGAGCCTAAAAGTTGCATGCCCCTAAAGGCAAAGTATGAATTTACTGGGCTGTAAATGATACCCTCATGTGTCTTATTGAGAAGATAAACCAGCTCACAAAACAGAGGATTTCAGGGCTAGGGATAAAAATCTGCACTGATCCCTGACTGAACTCAGAAGCACTGCATGAACAAAGTCAGAATATATTAAAAGGATGCTACTACTTCCCTGCTACTCCCAAAACACTACCACAAACCCCTGCTTTCTCCTTAATTGCAGTTGCATACACAAGATACTCTGTGGGTGGAATGAAGTTTGAAGACAACAGCTCTTATTTATTGAGCTCTGTGGCTTTCCATCAGCAGAAACCAAGAGTGGCTCTAACCATCCAGTTGGGAGAAATATGGCGACAATTTTCGCAGCTGTGAAGTTAGTCTGATTTCCTAATGAAAATCTCACAGGCCTGAGAGAAGCCAAAGGAAATAAACTTCTGAGGCACATGGACACTTAAATCCCATTTTAAGCGTGATTAAGGTTTAAGTGCCTGAGCGTCCCTGGCCTCACTGGCTTTCACAGGCATTTTGCATTCAGGATCCTGACAGAGTGACCATCACTTTATGTGTTCACCTTTTATTTATGCAACTAGAGGTGTGTTTAGCCATAATAATAAAAGGTATACTTTAACCCATTGATTTAAGAAGATGTGTCTCAGTTTCAAAATCAAATCAGTGCTCAGTACTTCAGCTTAATGACTTTGCAAAGGCCAGGAACCAATGCAAACTGACCCCCTTGTGTGCTTTAACCCATTGCTTACATGAGATAAAATGAGCCAGTTTATACTTCTTTCAGGGGTATTTGGGTTAGAATGTTTTACTTTGCATTTGTCCGAGTTAAGAGTGCACACACACACACAGGGAGACCCTGGCTTCCCACGGCCCCAGCAAATCCTTTCCACCAACAGCTCCTTGGTACCCAAGCCACGGCTTGGAAATGAGGTTAACCTCCCGGCTGAGCAAAGCAGCAAATCATTGTATTGTTCTAAATAAAAAGAGAAATAACATTAATAAAGAGGATGGGGTGCACAATTGGCATCTTTGGAGTTTTGGCCACCTGTGTAATTACAAAGCCAAATTTCAGAGCTCTGTGGTGATCTATTAATTTTGCTGTGAAGCACAGTGTGGGAGCAGCATCTTCATAAGCCACATAGACAGTGCAGGGATCACCAGGATCCCCTCCAGACAAATAACCATGCCTGCGTGCAGAGCTAGAAGGATCTCCCTCCCCATCTCTAGGTCATTTCAGTCTTCTTGCCTTGAAAAAAACAAACGGAAACCAAGACAAAAACCCCACAACAAGCACAAGTCTTCTCCCTTTGCTGTGTCTCGGCAGGAGGCTGTCAACACTCCTCCTTACCACAGAGCTGTCTTTGTGGCTTTGGGAAACAAACACGTCATTTACGTTCTTATGAAGTATTCCTGTTTTATATATGATGCATTCAGACCAATCAATCTTCTATCTTGGTGGCCTGTTTAGAGACTTAGGGAGCTGGCATTGATTAAATGCCTATAATAGAGAGCATTAATTTTCCCGTCAGTGGAAAAATCACCATTGTAAATTGTCCCAGTCGGTTTGTATATCACCAAACGATATGCAGCATGTTCTGAATGTATGTACTGAACTGCACTCGTACATAAAGCACATTCAATTAGCAGCACCAGCATTGCTTCAGCTGGCCATAGGCAAGAGGTCTGGGTTTGATTCTGCTGCCCTCTTTAGGATTTGTGCCTGGGACTCCCCAGTCTAATACAAAATGAAGTGCAAGATCACTCGCTGTCAGAAGTCCTGTAGGGAGCTGACAGCATCCCATAGGACTGGGAAACAAATTGGCATATTCCTTCCTTTTGCTCATTGTGCTACACTGTTTGTAACCTAGTTAGGATGATTTTTTTTGCCATAAAGGGGAGAAAAATATTCTGTGCTTGTGGAAGTACTGGAGGCTCCTTCATCTGTTGAGTTCACGGTCCCAGCTGAAATATCACATATTATTCACATATTATGTCCTTGAAGCACAAGGAAGAAGATCCCAGTGCCCTAAGGGGAGGCAGGAACTAGTTTCTCTTGAGCAGCGGAGCAACATTAGATTCACATTGCCCTAATAAAAAGTGTTCAGACACAGACCGTAGGTAGATATCTCAAGAGGAGATAGCCAGCTCCTTATTGAGGCTGTAGAGGAGGGCAAGAGGGTGAGAGAGGAATGACCTGAGTGACGAATAACTGGTTTTTGCAGAAGAAAAAGCAGGGAAAGGCCCTACATGGGCAACCTGGGTCACTGAGGACAGAGATGCTCAGGAGTGGGCATTGGGGGAAAGGCAGGGAGAACGGGTGACCTACAGCAGCAAGGAGGAGGTGAGGAGCAAAAGAAAAGCCCACATGTCTGCTTAAAACTCTCACCCTGAGGCTTTGTCCAGCCATTTCTCCACTTCATGCCAGGTTCATGCCCCCTGCAGCACTCGTGGCACCCTCCAGCTGCTGCAGTCTGCCTCCCTCCTCCCCAGCCACGGCACAGCCGCAGCGGCCCCTGGGTCACAAACCTCCATCTCTCAAATCAGTAAATACCTAGCAAAAGAGAGGTCAAAGTCATCCTGCCTTTCATTTTTTTTCCAAACATCCCACAGAAGGAAAGGGGATTCTTCCTGTGAGCAAAATGGGCTGTTGCTGCCTCAGTATTTCCTTTACAAAGGCAATGACTTCAGGTCCATCAGTGTTTCTCTTTCCAGCCTGACAGCACAAGTGTGCTTTCCCCACACCTGCCAGCTTAACTGCGTACCCACTTCCCACCCTTGGGCATGCAGGAGCTGCAAGAGCTCGAGGTTTGGGGATTGCAAAACTAAGGTTACTTCACCCAGACCTCCCAGGGACTCCCTTACTCAAATCTCCTGGCCTGGGAGTCAAGATGTGATCTTTCTAACTGTCAGCCCTGCAAAATTAATCAAAGAGATGAAAATCCCCTCTGCCATTCATCACCACTGATAAAGGTCCTGCCACCAGAACTGAGCTCCCAATTTTGCTGCTGATGCACAAGGCGGGAGGTGACCTGGTTCACTCTTGCAGAGCCGCCGTGGCTCTGCCACGCAGGTACTAAAAAAAGCCTGTACGCATCAGAGACCTGCACAGCCATGGCTTCAAGTTATATATGTCTGGTAGGATTGCCTGAGTTCTGCAGAAGGTAGCATCTTTTCAGAGATTCGGGTCAAGTTTTTGAAAAATGGTTCATGATTTTAAAGCGGGTCTCTTTCTGGGTGACCAATTGAGTTCTTTTTAAAGGCTCATATTTTCGCAAAGAACTGAAGAGTATTAGGTAGCTTCTGGAAAAGAGATCTTGTCAAGGGCAGAGTAAACCGTTGGGTGAAACATGCTGAGCAGGCAGGTGTAAACCCAGCCTGAGGCTGGAAGCTCTTGAGCATCATTTGTTGCTGGGAAGCAAAGTAGATGGTTCAGTCATAGTCCTGCACTGATGTGCCTATAACAGCTTCCAGGCTGGGGCTGGTCTCATCCCACCAGCTCTGACCTCTCAGCTGTCTGGGTCCAGCTGGGAAGAAGCTGAATATCCAAAGCTCAAGGTGTGCAGTATCAGCTGTCAGGTCTCCACAAACCCAGCCCAGAATTTGAGCAGTCTAACACAAAGTACCCAGCATCTGCTTCCCAGTAGCTGCAGTCCTTGCGCAAAGGGTTAATTTTATTTGCAGAGCTCCGTGCTATGCACAAGTAAGTCCCAGTGCATTTTTACCAGCATGATTTATAAGCCACGTTTAGAAAACTTGGGTCTCAGAAGTCTGTTGTCAGAGTTAATGGAGCAAGAATATAAACTGCAGCATCTTAGGGTTACAGTCACCTCTCAATAGCATCCTCCTGACATTTTCAGATCCAGATCTCTGCTGCGTTTGTCCAGGCTGCAGTCACAACTCCAGCTGCAATGTGGAAATGCCTCTCCCTTATGGCCTGCAGGGCCACGATGGGGCAGAGATTTCTTCTTGAACTTTCCATCCAAAGGCTCAATCAGCTGCAGCAGCCTGAGGTCTGCATGACTTTTCCCCTTTCCTATCATCCTGCAGAAATGGAGCGAACAGAGCTCTTCGGACTGCAAACTGCACCTTGGTACTCAAAATGAAGGAGTGGAGGTGACTGGCTCGGAAAGGGAAAGGAGCATGGTGTTTTGCATGGCCGTGCCTTGTTTGCACCCATGGGGAGCATCATGGCTATTGCCAGGCCTCCCAGAGTAAGGATCCCACATAACAAGACCAAATGCTACTAGATGAAGACACTCATGTTGTGTCTGTGTACTTGAGAGTGGCTCAAATTACCTCATAGAAATCCACTTAGACAAGATTATTTCATCAGCTGACAAATTCCCTGAGCTACTAAAGGATCTGTTGCCTGCTTGATAAAAGGTTCCATAATAATGAAAAAAGAAAAATGAAAGAACTCTACATATGAAGGAAAGGCAGGGAAGAACTGAAAAATCTGTAATATCCCCGAACTTTGCTCTCTAGCCCCAAGAAGCACAGACAAGATATAAGCAGCAGGACAAAATGAAACAACAGCATCAAAAAGCCACCTGAGTATCAAGAATGAAAAATGTGTAAAAAGTGAAATTCTGGATAATAAGTCACTGATATGTCATTTTCTGAATTATCTGGGAGCAAAAAGAATGAGAAATGTGCCAACTTGCACGCTGCGGTCCATGTCGGGAAGCAGGGGCAGGATCTCCAACATCATATGCTAGCGCTCTCCCTTCCATGTCAAGATCAAGAAGCTGACCATGTCCTGGGCTTTAAAATCAATTCAGTCCCCAGCCAGCAGCAGTAATAAAATGAGTACATAATGCCACCTTCTGGCTATAGTCGAGGACACAATAAAAACGTTGGCAGAAAGATAGTGTTCTGTCCCTCCTGCACTTGGGTGGATGATATATATCACTTGCTTGTGGAAGTCAAATTTCTTTTGCTGACTTAATCCCAGAGCCAAAATTAATCAGACATCCTAGCTAACAGGATCAGGAAATGCCATAAATTATGCTGCCTGCAACCTAACAACAGCATTAACAGCACGAAGAAGGTGGAGGCTTTTTTTGATTAATCACTGTTTAAGTTGCCTAAAGGACCTATGAAACCTCCTGCTGGCTGACACAATGAACAACATTTTATATTAACCCATATAAGGAAATGTCTTTAAAAGTGATGGATTATGCAGATGCGAGATGGGGACTGTGTGATGTGGTTACCTAAGAGCTGCAAGCTGCATGACGGGCCTTTCTGCTGTTCCCAGCCCCCAGCAGCCCTCCCCACCATCTCCAGCCTACCCCAGAGAGGATGCTTGTCACCCAGCAGCTGAGCACCCTCAGGAAAAGCCACAGAACACAATGGGTTGGACTGAGTTGGCTCCAGGCAGAGCTGGAAATTTTATGCAAACAAAACCACTGGCAAATTTTGGCTTTTTGGGAGGGGCTTTTTTTTTTTTTTTTTTTTTTTGCATACAAACCAGCAAGCTCAGTACCTAGAGGAGGGATAGGAAATGGACATTTCATCTACCAGGTTTCTGTGGCACCCTGCAGGACGACTTTCCTCTTTTTGTGCATGGAGATGTTGAGAAGTCACTATGGCTTCCCTTAGTCCCAGTCGGGTGCCACTGTCCTGGTAACACCCTGCGCTGGGGCACACAGAGTGGACAGGCTGAATGGAGGGTCATAACAACCCAGCCCCAAGCACATGAATGTCCACTTCTGGAGCTCTAAATACAGCATCCCTCATCAAACCTGTTGTTTTCTCTATTTTGCAGGAGCATCTATATAGGAGAAACCCTGGTTCCTGCTGCAGGGGGTATGCTGAGGTTCCCATTTTCTTTGGTCAGCATTTTTCAGAGCAGCTAGCATCAACCTTGCTCCGCTCCCACTGAAGTGAGCTGCCTCCCATCCACTGCTCTTACTGTTTGCTCTCCTGAGAAGTCTCAGCACTTAGAAAATACACTTTTATTTTCACTCTCTTGCTTAAAGAGATCTACTTCTTGGGGTGATGGATTTTCAGAGCATCCTCCACTGTGCTGCATTGCATACCATCATTTTAAATCTACATGAAATGAGCAACTAGCCCTTGTCAAGAGGGAAAAGCTGCATTTTACTCCTTTTGCTCTGGTACTATCAAATATAACATATGCAACGCAGCTAAGAATAAAGTCCCAGAGTTGAGACAAAGTGTTATTGTTGCCAAAACACCACTGTCAGATGAGATTATGGCTGGACAGATCGTTTAGGGATCTGCATAATTTTAGGTGCACACCAATCAATACAGCCAAGCAGTTTTCTCATTGCTCTTCACCAGTGAGTATTTCTACACAGGTCAAAAATTTCCACTGACATAATCTTTTGATGGCAATTTATCCAAAGTAGCAGAGTTAGAGTTTCATAAAAGAGTTAGAAATCACCAGTGGACTTGAACTCTGCAAAATGTTTCGGAAGATCTTCTAGTTAAACTTCATGATCCTGGGATGAAGGGAGTATCTCAGTCTCCTTCCTAACCTCCCAGGCTCATGCACCTCTCCCCATCCCCGCTGGACACAAGGCTAGTAACTTCTTGCTCACTGATTTAATTCCCTTTCCGTGTAGTCAGGGGCTCCTGAAAGATGTATGTCCCTACTTGTCACTTTTCTGGTATGATGTCCTGATGGTTACTTACACCTCGATGCCAGGCTTGCCGCTTGACCCCACTGCCGTGTCCAGGCCAGCTCTGTCTGATGAGCAGTCCCTCACCCAGCCCCTGCTTTCCTCCTGGCTCTTCCAGCCACCCTGACTCCTGCATCAAGTTCCCACCTGTCCTGCCATTGGGACCATCTTCAAATATCTGCGCTGGTTTTTTGCTTACCAGAGAGAAGAGGATATAATTATCCATCACTCCCATGCTGTCTGGGAGTTTGGTGAAGGTACATGCTTAGACACACCCGGAGCAACCAGACCTTCCTCCTGTGGCTTAAGGCAATGGGTCTGGGGACAGCCAGAAGAAATCAAGAAAAATCATCAGCAGGAATGACTTTAATTCTGTGAAGAAAATGAAGTGGCAAGAAAATATGTCACTTGAAGCCTGACTGAGAACAACCCTGCAGGAATTTAACTGGCCTGAAATGATGTCAACTCGTTTCAGACCTGACTCATCTTCACTTTGCTGAGCACTGACAAACCCCAGAGGCTGCATCCTCCACAGAGAACTGCCTGCTTCCCTTTGAGGCTTGGAACACCCCAAGCCTGCCAGTGAGGCAAAGAAAGTGAATAAATCAGTGATACAACAACTTATATCTTGCATTAGCATTGCCAAAGAAAGGGAAATGCCTTTTGTTCAAAAGGCTGACCTTTCCCTTCCGAAGCCTTGATTTCTAAAACACATATTTCACTCTGTGCGTGTTCACCAGCTTCAAGTGAGCCTTTCCAGACCTCATGGCCAAGGACTGTGTGAAGCTCAGCTGCTGCCACCACGGGACCTGCTTTTAAGTGCGGTAACACATCGGCGTGAAGGCGGCAGGCTGTGCCGCAGCTCGTCTCCTGCAACTTCGGAGTCATTTGGGCTTGCCTTGCCCCCGGGGAGGCTGAGGGTGCCCATGTCAGATGCCCTCCTCACTGGCCCTGCCAATTAAACTAGACAGGCCAATGCTTTTGCCTTTACTAATTGATGCAGCAAGCACATAATTAAAGGACTCCCCATCGCTTTGCAATCTTATCTGGCTATTTGACCAGGTGGAGCCCTATCGTGCACCTTCCTCCCAGCCTGCTACCTGCTTTTCCAGCTGCCAGTCATTAAATGTCACCCCTCTACCAGGCTGCGGGATGATGAATGCTCTCCCGACTGCTCTGCATATCAACCACGCAGGAGGTCAGATACCCCCTCCGCTGCCGTCTCCCCGTTCGTCTGATCCGGCAGATGGATCCCTTGGTGTCTTTGTCTGCTCTGACCTACTTCTCCCTTTCATCATCTGCCGGCTGAATCTCTGGGGTGTCTGACTCACCACAGATGTGGGGATGCTGTGCCTGCCCACACACATATCTCTCCTCTCCTGGCTGTGAATTAACCCTTCATTTTAGGTATGGGGGTGGCCTGCACTGATTTCCCCAGCCCAGCTGTGATATCTTCCTCGCTGAAGCCAACAAATACCAAAACCACCTGCCCTCAGACCACCTCCAGCGTGCTGGCAATGGCTCTCCCATGTTTCTCTGTGGGATGGGAGTCTCAGGGCAAACAGGACCCATTGACTGCTGGCTAAGGAGTTCCTGAGGTATTGGCATGGACATCCATCCATCCATCCATCCTTCCCCTCTCCGGTTGACAGGAGGGCTGAATTTGGATAGAGACATTTCTCATACCCCGCAAGACCTTTTGGTGTCCTGTAAGGTGGGCCGAGGTGCAGGGGACACTGAAGACAGCTACGATGGCAGATGCAGGCTGGTCCAAGCGGCTCTGACCACAAGGACCCCAGGCAGCGTAGAGCAGAGGCTCCCAGGCTGAGCCTGGGACGTTGCGGAGGAGCTCGAGCTGGGCTGGCACTGCTAGAAGGATTCTGGGCCGAGCCACCAGCCCTGCTGTATGGCTGTGAAAGACCGAGTTGCGCACATGGCTGGGGCTTTTCCGAAGTGTGCCTCAGAAGGGTCGTGATTATCCATCCTGTCGTGACACTTGCAGGAACCCACTCATCCCCTCTTTGACAGCCAGCGGACAGAGGCACCAGCAAGCAAAGAGTTGCTATCAACTTCTTGCCACAGCTGTGCCTTGACCAAGGATCAAGCACGCAAAGCATGCACTGAACTCACCAACTGCTTTTAAAACGCCCCTAGCTGGCAAGAGGAAGTGTTGGAGGAAGGAAATAAATTTTACCGCGTTATCGGCTGTCTTTGATTCGTGCCACACAGTTATTTTGGGGAACTATGAAACTGAGGAGCTGTGTATGTAACCGCTGCTGTGTCTCAGCTACGGCAGATGCACATCTTCTGCCCTGCATGAGTGTACTCTGTCCAGACATGGCTTTCGAGGAGACCCTGCTATGTGGCCTGAGCTGTGTGTGTTGCAGGAAGGAGGATCCATGGAAATCCTATTTTCCTTGCAAACTCCCCTGTACCAGGGGCTATTCCCAGCAGCAGACTTAAGCCTGGATTCTCTGTACCGGGGGGCAAGAAGATCTCCCTCCAAGGCACTCGTATTAAAAGGTGAGAGAGGGCTCTGAAATGCTACGTGGTGATATATCCTAACATAGAGAGAATCCGTAGAGAAGGTTTTACCAGGAGTCTCTGAGTCTTCGCACCGGTACCATTAAGGGCTGGATGCTGACAGATATGAGGTGCAGGCGCTGAGCCAAGCCTCTAAAGGATTCAGCCCGAGTCTGGGCTTAATTTCTTCTTGCTGAGAAGTGCTTGTGTTGAGTCTTAGCATAGACGCATTTAACACGGGAACAACCAGGCACTCCAAGACTTAATGCAAGAGTACATGCACAGAGAAAGCAAGTGAGAAGAATTTTGATTAATTGCTGTGTATTAATTTGCCGCTGCAGCGGATGGAATATTTGCTTCAAGCTTTTCAGGGAGACAACATGAAAATGTTTTACACAGCTGACTGGCTTCACAGTCAAGCCCATTTGCTGTTGGTTAACTCTCAGCCCCGCGTTAGTGAATGAACAGGACAAGCGAAAACATCTTTTCACTTCCTAAGGCAGCAAAGCTCGCTGATCTAGCATAAAAAGAAGTGAACTATAACATTAGCTAGTTTAGATAGACTCGGAGAACATACAATCTCTCTTTAAAAGCTTGGCTATTGCACAAATCCTCATTTTGTGCTTTTTTTTCAAGGAACATTCTCATAATTTATACCCAAACAACCTAATCAGAGGTGGTGTCAGCTCTGGAGAAGGAAATGCAGAAACCCAGAGCTGAGCACAGACAGGTAGTCTGAAAGCAAACACTTTCATCTTGTCAAGAGTGGTTTGTTTGTGTCTTATCCAGAACTGCGAGGAACTATAACCACAAATACTTCACACGGTACTTTGAATTTAATAGCTCACATGGGCTACTGTCTGAATTACTGCCTTTTATTTTATGACTAAATTAATATTATATACACAGGAGCACATTTAAAATACCCAACAGGGTAAAAGAAATGATTGCTGTGTTGAAAAATATAAATTTTTATGCACAGAAGTTATTAGCAAAGCCA
Organism: Buteo buteo; assembly: GCF_964188355.1. Classification (NCBI taxonomy): domain Eukaryota; kingdom Metazoa; phylum Chordata; class Aves; order Accipitriformes; family Accipitridae; genus Buteo; species Buteo buteo. The sequence continues at coordinate 10,688,123 of NC_134176.1, read as the reverse complement.
CATTCCCCAGTCCATTAATGTGCACACATTTAAATTTTCCTTTTTTTTTTCCTTTTGACCTTTCTTCTCAGATACTACAGCATGTTATCTTAAAGCTTTAATAAAACAGTAATTCACTCATGCTTTTTATGGCCTACTAATTTGTCTGTTGTGCCATATATTGGGTTCCATAACTTTTATATGCAAATCAATAAAAACTCCTTTGATATTTCATTTAAATCATTGAATAATTAACACATCCCAGCCCCCATCAGCTAAACTGTGAAATGGAGAGCTAGCACTCACAAAACTTCAAGTAAAAGACAGTAAAACTTAAGACTTAGAGAAATCCATCTTATTTGTAAAAAGGTAATTAGAAAAACTGTGCTTATGAAAAGGGAAAAAGGGGGAGAAAGATCTCATGTCTGGTAAAAAATAGCCCTGGATGTGTATAGTAGTTGCAAATGGAAAAAAAAAAGGGAAATGGAAGCAGACAAAAATATTGGTATAAACCTCTCTGAATATGTTATCTGAGTTCTAAGAAATGGAAAATGCAGTACAATGCTCATGGTTTGGGATTTCCCAGCTCCATCCATTGCAACAGGGCTGTACCTGGGCTTTGCAAGGGCTTTGCAGTGCAGCCCAAGCTTACAGCAGCGGCACGCACCCAGGCTCCAGGCGTCCTGCTCTTTCCTGGCTTTAACTCTCTTCCCCACATATGCAAAGCGGTGGGACTGTTCCTGACTCCTCCAGGCATCACGGTGCTCCTGTCTTCCTTTTTAGGCTGATTTTTCACAGAAACAAGAAGGCTGCAATCCTACCACTGTGTATAGGTCGTCTTCTGGTAGCCTGTAAACCCAGCAGCCAAGTCTACATTTCATAGAATGGTAAGATCTTAAAAATACGCAAGTTCCTGCAAGTGTCATGAAAAATAAGAGGTCAAGCAAAGGCAAGAGAAGCAATGTGTCCTAAATGCAAAGGCTGAAGTCTGAGCCCACAGAGAAGCCGGATAGTCCATGTGGAGAGGGACTCTGGTTTAGGCATGACTTGGCGCTGGGCTCATGTCAGGTATCAAGTGCATCAGCTGTCAGCCTTGTTCCACAACTCTGTAATAAAACTCCCATCTCCTGGCTAGCAACATCCCGCTAGTTCTGAAGATAACCCTGAGAATGTGAAGCCTGTGCAAAGGAGTCCCTGGAGGCATGCCAGAGTTTGCAAACAGCCTGAATCCCAAACATCAGGATGCAGCTCTTTGGTATCCTCCTGTTGCGGTTTAACCCCAGCCGGCAACCAAGCCCCACGCAGCTGCTCACTCACTCCCCCCCCAGTGGGGTGGGGGAGAGAATCAGAAGGGTAAAAGTGAGAAAATTCATGGGCTGAGATGAAGACAGTTTAATAGGTAAAGCAAAAGCTGCACATGCAGTCAAAGCAAACCAAGGAATTCATTCCCCATTTCCCACGGGCAGGCAGGAGTTCAGCCATCTCCAGGAAAGCAGGGCTCCAGCACGCGTAACGGTGACTTGGGAAGACAAATGCCATCATTCCAAGCATCTCCACTTTCCTCCTTCTTCCCTCAATTTATATGCTGAGCATGATGCCATATGGTCTGGAATATCCCTTTGGTCAGTTGGGGTCAGCTGTCCCGGCTGTGTCCCCTCCCAAATTCTTGTGCCCCCCCAGCCTCCTCACTGGTAGGGTGGGCTGAGAAGCAGAAAAGGCCTTGGCTCTGTGTAAGCACTGCTCAGCAATAACGAAAACATCCCTGTATTATCAAGGCTGTTTCCAGCACAAATCCAAAGCACAGCCTCATACTAGCTACTATGAAGAAAATTAACTCTATCCCAGCCAAACCAGAACACATCCTTGCTCAGATGTTATGCTCCCTGCACCGCTACACAACAAAATGCCAGCTCAGCAGTTATGGGACAGGATTTAGGCGTATGGTGTGTATTTTATTAAAGAGAGAGAAGATCCGGTGGATGCTAAGCCTCAGCCACTTGGGAATCTTTATCTGAGTGAGGGACAAAACCTCTCTTGCACTGATCAAAGCAGTTAAAAGATGTTCCCATCCTCTGCTCCCTGGACTGCCCGCGTCAGCCAGAGCCAACTGCTCCCTGTGTGCGCAGGAAAGGAGACAGCAGAAGTTGGCAGTGCAGCAGCTCACTGCTCTGAGCCTTGTTGGGAGCCACACGGTAGAGAGAGAGCCTTAATCTCACCACCCGAAGGATGGAGGGCCTTGGTTCTGCAAACACCAGCTCGCAGCTGGCCTGGCTGCGCAGGCATCAGCCTGGGCATTAGCGTTTCATTGCACCGGAGTACGTTCAATTTATTGCATATTTAAAGATACTTGCTGCTCAGTCTGGTGTTGCGCTGTGCCGGTCCAAAACTGCCCGGGGAGTCCAAAAAGCAACTCAAGATTACCACACATTTATTAAAATACAGAAATCTTTTGAACTTTGCACACTATCGGTGGTATTGTTTCCTGATTTTTACCTGCTGTTGATGCAGAAGGAAGAATTAACTGAAAAGAAATTAAGGACAGATTTTAACTTTGCCTTTGCTTAAATAATGAGTATTTGTTTAATTAAGACCTGTGACATCACATTAAAAGGAGAGCACGGTAGTGAAATAAAGATTTGGATCAGTGAGGGATGCATGGCAATACCATAGCATTTTCTATTTGTTTGTGTCAACCACTGACAGAGAAAGCCCTTCTTCAAAGGAGGGATGGCTTACTCAGGGGATGCTGATTTAATTCTCTGTCCATCTAGAGTTTTGCACCGTGATATCAGGAGGAGCAGAGAGAGAACAAGCCCCATGATGGCCTGCCATTTCATGGTCTAATAGTAAGGCCAAGGACAAGGAAGAAAAATCTGATCTAAACAGACTGGTCTAAACATTACTGAATGCTTATATTGCCTACAGAGAGCTGGGACACAGGGCTAATCGTTAAGCAGATGCATTCAAGGTTGAGGGTGCACTGTAAAAGCTGCCTGGTTTTACATGGGCATTAGAATAGTGCTTGACTACTCTCATCGCTATCTTGGAATAATTTTATGTTAATTCTTTAAATGTCAATTATTCAGATGATTCTGTGCTGCACTTCTAACTTCTATGTTATTCCTTTTAAATTGTTGCATACGCCATTTAACATGTTCTGTGTTAAAGGTCCCGGTTTTTTTAATATTTATTTTCTTTTATATCTTTGCAGTATGGAATTAGCCAGGGCTCCCACTGAGAGTCCTATCAATGGTTTGTCCTTATTACTTCTGGTACATTTTCTATGTTTTCATTTCAATTTGTACACTTCGTTTTATTGTGCTTGCAACTGTCTTAATATATTTTCTGTCTCTGATTCTTCCTTCTGGTTAAAACGGACACACTCAAAGACCATCCACTGTTATTGACCCAAAGAGCACACATCATCCAGGGGAGTTCATTGGGGAGGTATCTGGGGCTATTGCATAGAAGCCTGAGTCATGTACTTGTCTTTTCAGACCTTACAGATTACTAATCTCTGAATTTTTGGTGAAGCCTGGCTGCTTTTAATCAACTCACATCTCTGTATGCTCCATCAATCTCAAAACAGGTAAAAAAATTGCTTATTAAATTCTTTGACCAGTAGTGTCCCTGTAATTAAATGAGGCCTGAGAAAAAAGTACTGCAATAAATGTTTTGCCTGGTCCCCATCCTTACTACAGCCCTGAGCCTTCAAAATCTTACACAGGCACGTCCCCGTGAGCACTGGGCATCACCTCATTGACTTCCAAGACTGTGGTTGCAACAGACCATGGGGTCAGGGCATCACAGTGGGACCGTACCTGGAGGCAGACCCGGACTCCCCTCAAGGATGGAATGACATGATGTGCTTTACTCAGGGTTTGTCTCACCACCTTAAGCCCGTAATTACTGGCTTAAAAGAAGAAAGCTGCAAAGCACAAATCCAAACCCAAACCACAGCACAACTGGACCTCCCTGACTCCCCCAGAGCAGGGATGCACCACAGGCAGTACCACCAGCTCTTTGCATGGGATTGATTGCACAGAATGCCAGAGCTCTCTTTTTGGCTTGATTTTTTTTCCCCCCTTTAAAAATTCATAAATACCTTTTTGGGGAGAAACCACATTATCCCTAAGGGTGCCTTCAGTTCTTAGATTGGATATTAGAAAAAATTTCTTCACTGAAAGGGTTGTCAGGCATTGGAACAGGCTGCCCAGGGAAGTGGTGAAGTCACCATGATGTGGCACTTGAGGACATGGTTTAGTGGGCATGGTGGTGTTGGGTTGACGGTTGGACTTAATGATCTTAAAGGTCTTTTCCAACCTAAACGATTCTATGATTCTTAGAGCATCTTAGGTCTATTTACCCCTTCGATGTTTGCTGCACCGCTTGGCAATTTCGCCTCATGATACACCACCTGAGCTCGAGTGCTGCTGAAGCCACAGCTCAGCAGGATTACCCCTTCCCAGCTGTACCACCAGCCACGTCCTTCAGTCACCAGTCCCTGATGGTGAGAGCTGCTTTGCCTGCTTCCCTCTCCTGAGCCCAAGGGAGCTGCAGCCCAGGGGGCCCAAATCACAGCAAGGCTCTGGCAAGCACCGCTTGGGAACCAGGAGAACAGCAGCCAGCCCGGATCACAGGGGACAATGCCTGGTTTAACCACAGCATTGAGAAACCCTCGCAAACACCCCAGAGCAGTAAGACAAACAGCAGCAAGCGGAGCAGCCAGCGGAGCAGCACGAGACACCGCAGGGAAGACTCGGAGCTGAGCCGCAGCTCTGCAGGGACTCACCGGCTTTTCACCCTCACTTGCTTTGCAGAAGAGGAAAGCTCATCTCTGTAAACCTCCTTCCCAGGTGGGTTTAGCAACACACACCAAAAAGCGATACACAGGGACGTTACGGACTTACAGACCCAAGACGTTTATATAAAATGACTCACGGTAGTCTGCAAAAATGGCAATTGCAGGTGAGCCTTCAAGCTGCCAAAAGGCACGTAAATGCAAAACTACCACCCCAGGCCAGATAATCAGTTGGTCTAAATGAGTACAGGTACTGCTGCCAGCAGAGCTGTGCTGACTAGCTGAGAAGCCATCCTCCTCCCCTTTGTATTGGAAATCAGTTAAAAATGTAGCGGGGATGCACAATTGGGAGTACAACGATGCCCCGGTTTTGCCAAGGGCTCTTTTTAAATCTGTTATCATCTCCTCAAGGGAGGAAAATAAAAAGAAATTAATTCATCTCCTCTTTGAGCAATTGCAATCAAAGCAAAAAGCAAGATTAACCCAGGTTGTTTCCTGCTCTAAAATTGTATTCTCGTCACTGCTTAAACAAAGTCCCAAACAAACCCAATTCTCCAAACAAATAACGATGACTTTAATACATACATTTAGCAAATGCAAGGGGTTTGCTTTGCTATTAAAGTTTAATTAGTATTTATGCAGCCATTGGCTGGAATTCTGGAAGTTACATAAATAAATATTAACTTGTGGATGATTTTTAAAAAAAATCCTTGCATCTGAAATTTATTTGTGTGACTCTCCATTACTTATTCATTAATTCATGTATAATTCCAACTCCTCTTCATTCCAGATGGAGTGGGAGGGAAGGGGCAACTCCCTTGGGACTGATGTGCATGGTTTTAACTCTCAATTTAGTCTCCTTCACTACAAATTAAACATTGAAAAATTCTAAACAGAGTGTTTAGCCATGCTGACATATTCAAATCCATCAGTCTGTGAGAACTGCCATTTCTTTAGGTATGTAATAGTACAAGTTGAGAGCAATATGCAGCACCTGAGCAGAAAGGCCACCTTTTATATCGTGCTTTGGGCCTGTGAAGGAGCCCCTGCATCCAAACTCCCACCAAGGTCAGTTGGTACTTCACCTGCTCCAACGTATGGGTTAGAAGAAAAATCAAGGACTGAGGCTGCAGCAAGGTTATGAATTTTGAGCAATGAAAATGTCAAAGGAGCACCTTTAGGGGAGTTAGTTTGCTCTTAATTTTTAGCACGCCATTGAAAATTTCCAGGGCTTCTCATCCCAGAAACAGCTGACTGGGAAATTCAGGCTGGCAAGAGCACACCATCGCCCTGGGCACGCAGATGGCCCAGTGCTGCCCACCGTCCCCAGTGCCACACACGTGCCTGCAGCCCAGCCTCGGCCACCAGGCGCAGGGAAGGACTGCTGCTGGTTGGGGGGCCCTGGGAACCACCTCTCCACCATCCTGCCATCTCTGGCTAGACACATTTTGGCAAACAGCTCTTGATATGCTTTGCCTGCAACTGGGATGGCTGAGGGGAAGTGTGTGCACAGGTCCCGTGAACACTGGAGAGGGAGAGAGGATCACCAGCTAAAAAGCACCGTTATAGACCAGCTCCAGCATCCCTGACTCAGTTTTTAAAAGCAGGGGGTTGGAGCTGGTTTTTTCCCCCCTCCCCTTGCCTGGGCCATTACCAAAGCCCAATTCACATGTGACTCCTCTCCTCTGGGGTCCCCGTAATGCTCTGATGCATGATAACTCTCAGGAGCCCCCGATTCCCATAGGGTAAATATCAACTGAAAGAGAACAACAAATGGTACATGGTTAATTACTGCAGGGACTAATTAAACAGTTAGAGAACAGTCCTTGGGAGCAAAGACTGGTGCAAGGGATGTGCAAGGGATGTACAAGTGCCCCACTGACACTCTTGGGCTCATCTCACAGCTCCAGGACCATGTGAGGAGCAGAGGAGGAGCAGAACAGTGCTGTGGCACGTACATCTGGATGGCAAGGATGTCTGCTTAACAGTGATGCAGCATAAAAAGACATGGACAAGAGGTCTGGGGCCAGATACCTAAGAGACCATGAGTCTGTTTGCATGTGTGTGTGAATTGCCTGCATTAATTCATGGATCTGGGGTTGAAAGACTGCTGCAGCCTGGCTTTATGGGACTGGGATGTGAGGAAACCTTAGAGTCCGAGGTGCACCAAAGTCAGGTGGGGAGAAGAAACCCTCTGGGTGCTGAAAACCAGCAGATTTGGCTTGCCTTAGCATGGATATCTGCCCATGGACCATGACCATTAAGGCAGCACTTTGCAGCCAAAGGAGGGGAGTGAATGCAAATCAGCCCTTTTAAGATCCCAGGAAGCAAAGAGGCTACACACATCTTAAATTTCTGCAGCTGTCCCACACCAATGACTGGCCCCTTTAAGCATCTCTCTGCTGTTCTTTCTGAGATAAATGTCTGAGCTAAATGCAGTAATTTCTGAGTAGTCACCTCCTGCTCTCCAGAGAGCTACCTTATGAACATAGGCTTGTGCGACTTTAAGACCTTAATAATTGGGGGCTATAAATTGTTAAGAAAGAGAGACTTTTCCAGTTTAAACTACGCTGTGTAAGCGGTCTAATAATCACACAGCACCACAGGGTAGGACATTAGACAGGAGACATGGGGGGCATTAAGAGATGGTATTGGCGAGCTTTTAGGGTGGATTTTGCACATCTTCTGAAGTGGATATTAAAACCCACAGTCAGTCATTCAAAAAGCTTGCAGAGATCAAAATCCCAGCAGCTGAAATGGTGCCTCACCTATAGCTCTTCTCCTAAGGGAATGGAAATAAATCAAGGTTCTGACTTACACCCACAGCAATCCCCAAGGCACTGTCAACCCTCACTTCTTTCTTAACCTAGAAGGAGTGGAGCCCCTAAAAATATCAGCAAACTATCCACATTTTCTTGTGATCACTTGCCTTTTGTCTCTGTAGTTGAAGGGAATTGATGTTTCCTGGCTTGGGAGGCTCCCCAGAATAGTGTTAGCATTACAGTATACAAGGAGCACAGAACTGTTTATTTTAATCACGAGGCTGCAGCCTGGCACAGCCAGCTCCTCCCTCTGTGCTGCTGTATTCAGGAGCTGTGTGGATCCAGACACAGCTCTATTTTCTGATTTTTCCATTCCATTTCATCAAGGCAGTGATGGCTGGAAACACTTGTTAGTAGCACAATTTCTGCCTCGCACTACCTGAATTCTGCTGATAAGATTAAGCTGTAGTGCAAGACCTTATTGGTTTATATTTCACAGCTATCAGGCATCTCCTGGAAAGCAGCATTGATGCTATATGGATTCTCTCTATTACAACTGGGTTGCCAATATAAATGCAAAAGTACCTTAAAACAATGCAATTCGAGGAGATGTCAAAGAAATTCCATCTAGGTCTGTAAAAGAGTTTATGTATTACAGAGTAGGAGATAGCAAAGCTATAGCGTTATTGAGCCATTTAAAGTAATATCCCCCATTACTGCAGAGAGCCCACATTCATCATGCGGGCTGACAACAGCTCCTGCTTCACTCCACCTCACACGAGCAGCATGTTCCAAAGACAAGGGATGTGAATGCACCGGCCTGCAGCAGCATGCACCTGCTAGCTGGAGTTTTGGAGGGGCTGTAAAACTCTTTCTAGGGAATGGAAGAGTATGCAGAGATCATCGAGGCACCCCTTCCCTTCTTGAGTCCAAAGCCAGCCCTACAAGGCTGTGCTTCCTCCGTTTTGCTGGCTGTGATCCTTAATCAGCAGCTACTGGCTTCTTACTCCTACTTTCTTGGGTTTTTTTCTTTTTTCTTTTTTCTTTTTTCCTTCTTTTTTTTCCTTCTTTTTTTTTCTTTTTCCTTCTTTCTTCTTTCCTTTTTCTTCTTTCTTTTTTCTTTTTTTTCTGTTTTCTTTTTTTTTTTTTTTCCCCTGGGGGTGCTGCCTCCTAGAAACAGCAAGTTGGAAATCTGTGCTGCCTCAGAATTTGGCTCCCACTGGGCTGGAAATATCAATATTGCATATAAGATTGTAAACATGATATTTCCCTACCTGATAAAATTACCAGGTGGATAATGCTTGGCACTAGAGACAACTTCACGTCCAAAAAATTAGGTACATCTTCATACACCTCCCCACTGCCAGCTGACGGTTTGTGGGTCAGATTTGACCCGGCAGATTATTTCTCTGGCTCATCACCAGTGCTTGATAGGAGGCAGAAATGAGCGTTAGGGCAACATGTGCCACCCCGACAGGTGAATACTTTGATGCCTGCGTTTAGCGCTGGGGACCACCACCACCCCCCCACCTCGGTGTGGCCAGCGGAGACAGGGAACCGAGCAGGCGTGTACCGTGCCCCTGTAAAGCCAGCACCTAGCAGAGCGCTCACCCCACCCGAGACCAGTCCCCGAACCGCGACGCGCTGTTGGGAGCGCTGGGCATCCCAGCGAGGAGTGAAAACCACCCCGACGACCGAGTCGTCGAAATCCCAGCGGCACGCTAAGCCTTGCCGCCGGCAATCCCAGCCTCCCGGTGCCTCAGTTTCCCCAAAGGCGAGCCGGGGACCCAGCCGGGGCTCGAGTGGGAGCTGCCGAGCGGTTCTCCCGGCCGGCAGCAGCTCCGGCGGCTCCCGCAGGACCCGTGGCCCCGGCCGGTCGCCGGGCTTTCGTCTCCCTCTGCCGTCCCAAGGCGGCTACTGCCGCGACGGCGGGTTTGCCGGGGGACGGGAGGTGTTTGGGTACACGCAGCTTCAGGCGGCGGAGGGGGACGGGGAGAGCCGCATTCCCACCGGGAAGGGTTTTCCAAGCACCTTTCCAAGGGCTGGAAATGGAGGAGGATAAACCCCCCCCCCATACATTAGATTATTTGCAAGAAAGTACTCGGGAGAATGAGGAGGCGAGAACTACGGGTCAGGGTCTGGTCCGGCATAGTGACCTGCGATGTCCCCATCCCACCCACTTTGCTGGGTGGCTGCAGGACCCACTCATGCTTGCCCAGAGTGTTTCGCCAGCTTGATCTCAGCCCGGAGAAGCAGAGCTCGTCTGCAAGGGCCCGTACACCGCTACAGCACTCCCCACCCTTTGCCCCCCCACGGTTGGACCGCGGTGCCCTGACACGAGATGACACTGGTTTGTAATGGTTCCTTCGTGAGAAGAAGCAGCTCCCAGCTCCTGCAGGGCTGGGACAGCCCAGGCACTCCTCTGGGAGCAGACATCCCTTCTCTGCTACTGGGGTAGAAGCCAGACGCACTTGCACACCAATTAAAACCAAATCCAGCTCATCTCCATTTGTTCTACAAACTGCAAACAAAAGTGGAAGGAAAACTGATCAGTTTAATACCCTCATGTTAGAAAAGGACATCCTCACCCCAAAAAAATAGTAGAGACAAAAATCTGCTGCATACACACAACTCCCAGAGTTGTAGAGACTTTACTTCAGAGTGGCAGCTCTGGGCAAGGTCACTTGGTGAAATGAGAATAAAACTTCTCGTATCACTCAGAAAGCACAGGAACGTCTCTCAAGAACTGCTTCACAAAGCGTTTCCCTGCAGGGTGTGCAGCTCCTCTGGAATGACGCAGCAGCCACTTGTGGGGCAAAGCCTGCAGAGCGGTATGACTTCTGTATGGTAGTAATTACAATGACTTTGGAAATAGAATCAAATCTAAAAAAAAAAAAAAAAAAAAAGCCAAAAAAATTATTTAAGACACTTTTGTGATCCCCTTGAGTCTGAGAGTGCCCTTCTGCTTTTACTGTGTCCATGCCTTCAGCATTCCTGGAGGCAAAGGAAGCACTGTTATCTCTGTGTGCACCACAGGGAACCCAGAGACAGAGGATGTAAGGACAGGCTTTTCAGAAGTGACTGGCAATTCTGAGCTCCGTATTTGGGATATGCTACTTGAGAGAGCCCTACCTGCAGAGGTGAGGCTAGCAGCTTTGGCTTGCATTCAGTTTAGTTGTCCCTAGCTTGACAATCAAATATGAAGGTGCTTAAAAAAAGAATAAAAAATCTCCAGTCACTGTTGAAATGTCAACCTAATTAACTTGCCCTGTGATACATGGGAGACTGGGATGGGGCTGAGTAAACTGAACTGCCTCCTGAGTTGCTGAGTAGCATCTGAAAAGCCCAGCTCTCCATCCTTTGGGACGCTGGACATCCCCAGAGGACGTGTGTCTGTGGTACCAAGCACCCAGAGCTCAGCTCTCGAGTCCTGCACTTGCACAACTTCCCAACGAAGCACACTAGTGTGAAGGGTGCTGGCGTTAGTTAGTCTTCAGAGTAGCAGCAGGTAAAATTGCCTATTAAAAACAGGGCTCCACCAAGAGCAGAGGGGAGATACCATGAACTTGAAAGCTCTTATCTTCTTCCTTCTCTTTGTACACCCTTAAACATTAGTGTCCGGGCTTCAGCAACATGCTGCCCACCACTGACTGACACTTACCTGTTATTATAATATCTTTGCTGTGTCATCCAGAGTTGACCTTGGGAAAGAGATCTAATATATATTCATAACTCCGTTTAATTTCATCATTAGCTCTTCTGTATACCTAATTTATCACCATAACTATGTCAAAGTGGGAAGCCTGCAATTTCCTTGCCAATATAAAGTTGATGTAGTAAGAAGACATCAGCAGAGCGGTTACTAATCTGCTGTTCTGCCTTCCCAACTCCCCCACTTGAAGGTAGCTGCAGAGGAGGCAGGTTTTCTTTCCCAGTCATGCCAGTCTGTTAAACTGAATGAAGTTGTTGCTCCACCAATTACTCTGTTTATACCTTAAACACATTAATAAGGCTGGGCTTGAAGATGAATATTTCATAAAAGTATCTTTATTAAAAAATTAGAAAGTTGTTGAGAGAGCATTAGCATCATAAATCACAATTTGGACTTGATGGCATATCAACAAAGAACTGATGTACAAACCCCCAGCTGATTCCAAGAGCGTCTGGATCAGCGGTTAGCTTAGGGTTAGTCCTGCTGAAGTAAACATGTTGATACAAGAATAAGGCTTATCTTTAGTGCAGGTGTCAATCTGCTGATCTTAAAATGAACCACAAAGCCACAAAACCCCCGTGTAACGGACAGAGAAATCCCGGTCTGGAGAGCAGAGACACAAGACTAAGGGCACTCAGCAAGGTGGTAGCAGAGCCGAGCCCGAGTCCCATCGCACTCTTCTGCCCGCAACATAACGCAGGCTCCCATCACCTCCGAGAGTGACCAGTGGCATTTGGGTCCAGCTCACCCGTAGCTCTGATCTGTACATCTCAGGAGCACTGCAACCGCTATCGTGTTCACAGTCCCTTTCCAGCACTGCACCGCCTGATCCCAACAGCATCCTGGTGCTGTGAAGAGCTTCGTGCCCCTCTCCAGCCAGCTGTGCTCTCTCCTGAGGCCAGTGACCAAAGTCCCTGCTTGGAGTCACATCTAGGAGAAGGGGGGAGCAGCCGCCAGCTGTGCGTGGCTACGTGCAGAGGGACACGCTGCAGCTCCTCTGCTCCACGCACACAAGCAGCACCCGCACGAGAGCACCAAGAAAACGTGCTCCCGGGACCTCCTGCGTAAGGCAGGGGCACGAGCCGCAGCCAGGACAAATTCAGTCACTTGTTTCAGAGAGACTTGTAGGATCTGTGGGCTCACAGCAGAGGGGAAAGAGCCTGTCCTTGACAGGCAGCAGAGACGATACCGAGATGCCAGGGCAATGCTCAGAAATGCTCAGAGTAACTCTATTTGCCACCCAAGAGCTGGAGATGTGCACAGACATAATTAAGAAGGCTCCCTCCAAAGGCAGCCTGCATGAAGCAGGCACAGAGCTAAGCTAAGTTTGCTAAGCAGGCCTGGAAAAGCCCAGAAACACATGGAAAAACAGCACCAGAAGCTATTTACAAGGAAATGCAGAGGAGGACAAAGGACAAAGCAGAGGAGGAAAATCTGGTGCAAAAAAATGCACTGCAAGTGCTTTACTTCTGAATGGTGAAGGGCAGGGTATATCAGCAGATGCCACACAAGGTCATCAACAGTAATTACTGCAAGAGAAATCATTATGTCAGGAAAGAGGAGGAAAAAAGTATTACTGATTTGAAGTGATAGGGATTAAAGAGAAAGCAGAAGGTAAGCAGGCAAAGAGACTGACGGTAAGCAGGTTGGGTTCCCAGGCATTTCTCAGCATCATACAGAAAAGAAACCAAACCTGCAATGAAACAAAACAAAATTAAAGCTTGGCAGGATCCAAACACCCCTGAGGAGATTCTAGATTACACACAAGATGTTCAGACACTCAAATACCTTCTCTGGCAGCACATGAGAACTGGATATATCATCATGGGTGAGAGGTGCCTGGAGAGGTGTCACAACATGCTGTATTGCTGCCTGAGAGAGAGCTGACACATGGCACCAAGCAGAAGCTGAATGACCAAGGCCCAGGTTTGGGACATGACAAGCCTGAGAAGGGAGGAATAAGCAATAGGGTTGCCATTGGTATTGGATACAGCAGCTTCAATAAAGTTGTGTAATTTTGTAATCCAAGTGAGGCCAAAGCTGGGATGAAATATTCATATGGTAAAAACATGAGCAGAATAAAAACAGGCAACTGAAGCAGACTACATCCCCAATCTCCTCACATCCAAGCTGCTAAAAGACTCCAGTCTTCAAGCACACGAGCAGTCAGCAGGTACCTCCCTGACTACACGGCGTGTTAAGAGAAAATATAATGAGAGCAACACAAGGAATGGCAAAAGGCAGCTCAAGGCAGAGTCTCCAGCCACGGCACAGTTATCAAGGCAGCAAACAAGCTGTGCATTTGAACAGATCCAGACAAGCTAAATAGTGCATTGAACACACATCCATCCAAGTGCCTACCACCAAAGAAACCTTACCTGACTTGGCAAAAGGAAGAAAAGATATCCCCAGTGTTGAATGCCAATGCTGGAGATTGGCATGAGCTACTAGGCAAGAAAAGCAGCCTCCTTGCCTTGTTTTTGAGTACCAGGATTGAAGTACAGATGGCTGAGACTGTCATTTGGGATCAAATGTAGAGGTGCCGCCAGCAAGACACACTAACAAGACTCTCAGGGATCCATGTCACTGCTGATGACATTTAGGGGTAGAGATGAGCAGACAGCTTGCTGGAAGCTGTGACAGTTAAAGGGTACAACTGGCTTTGTCAGCCAAAATAATAGGGAAGCAATTGGACCCATTCAATAATACCAAGCTGAAACTGTATTTTGCTGCACTATTCACTTGGTGATCTTCCAAGGGCAGCCTGGGAGAGGTTCAACCCAGGGAAAAACTACTCAGGGAGAAATCAGCTGCCATTAGGCATTCACTAACCATTGCTGGATGCCCCAAAACACCCTCAGCACTTGCTACTCAAGGGGGCACATGGAGCAGTGACTTGTTCAGATCAACCTTGCGAGTTATCCCTGCTGGAGCCAAGCCTGGCTGATCTCACAAGCGTGCCTTTGCCACAGTCCCCAGCTCACCTGGAATATTGCATCAGACAGGTCTTTTGGCAGTACTCAGCCCTCTCACCCCCCATCATGGAGAGCTGGCAGCCCCGGCAGAGGCAGCCTGGTTTCATCTCTAGCCTTTCTTGCTGCACCATGGACTGGCCTTGTGTCCTGGTTTTGACTGGGATAGAGTTAATTTTCATTCTAGGAGCTGGTATACTGTTATGTTTTGGATTCAGTTTGAGAAGAATGTTGATAACACACTGACGTTTTCAGTTGTTGCTAAGTTGTGTTTAGACTAAGTCAAGGATTTTTCAGCTTCTCATGCCCAGCCAGCAAGAAGGCTGGAGGGGCACAAGAAGTGGGGAGGGGACACAGCCAGGGCAGCTGACCCCAACTGGCCAAAGGGGTATTCCATACCGTGTGATGTCATACCCAGTATACAAACGGGGGGGGGTTGGCCTGGGGGGATCGCTGCTTGGGAACTAACTGGGCATCGGTCGACAAGTGGTGAGCAATTGCATTGTGCATCACTTGTTTTGTATATTCCAATCCTTTTACTGTTATTATAATTTTCTTATTGCTACTATTATCATTATTAGTTTCTTCCTTTCTGTTCTATTAAACTATTCTTATCTCAACCCCTGAATTTTACCTTTTTTTCCCTGATTCTCTCCCCCATCCCACTGGGTGGGGAGGAAGCGAGTGAGCAGCTGCACGGTGCTAAACCACGACACCTTGCCACCAGCAGTTAGTCCCTAAGGAAAGGGTTCACTCCCCAGTCAGCTGACCCTCTGCCAGGGCCAGCAATACTCAGGACCAAGGATGCTCAGGACCTTTTAAACCTAGTGAGTTTTAATCAGTGGAGAGCCAGCCCCAGCAGCATGGTACTAGAGATTTCTTTCTAGGTGCCACATGGGCAAGCGGGCTCCCCTTCATAAGGTCTGGGTCTGTCACCTGGAAGTGGAGGTTTTGGCAGCAGCGGGTGAAGCAGTTGAAGATTAACCCCTGCCCAGGGCCGCTTCCCAGGGAGGCACAGGGAATTTTGCCACGGACATCCCCTACGGGCAGAAACACACCTTCAAAGATGGAAAGCAAAGTCCTTCAAGGAGCTTTGTTGGTCCCATGTCCAAAGTCCTCCCGAAGTCACCTGCTGTTGTTTTCCAAGCCTGTAAGTGGAAAAAAAAAATGTTAAGTGGAAGGAGTCGCAGCGCATCCCAGGGAGATTTCCAACGCAGCCTGAGGAAGGCTGGGGCTCCCAGCCCCGCACCGCAGAAGGGACAAGACCTGGGGGTAAGGGGGAGCCGGCGGATCCTTCTCACCGTCCCAGCAGAGGATGAAACCACTGGGTGCCAGTGAACGGAGAAATCCCCCGTGCTAGCTCCTCGTCTGCTTCCCCTCCTTCCCCGCAGAGTGGAGCTGCGCTGCCTGGTTTTAGACAAATCACAGCCGGGGCCAGGGATGCAGCTCTGGATGCAGCTCCCCAGGCAGCCGGGCTGCATCCCGGCACTCAGAAGCGTAAATCGGATCTGCATCAAGCACCTGAGCTCTCCGGCTAGCCAGAAAGCCCAAGTCAGAGTCTGGGCTGGTGTTTGTCCAGCTGCAGGAAGGCAGGCGACAGCCCCTGTGGCACTGGTAGGTTGTCAGCCCAATGAACAGATGACGGATAGACCCCTGATAAAGCAGAGATGCTTCCGAACTGTATCCGCAACTGCCAAACTCGTAGCAGGAAATTGCACCTTTGAAACGTTTTTCTATTGAAACTCTTTATTTAGGACGCTGATCTCATTATTCTAAAATAAACCTTGGCTGGGGGACGGGGGGGAAATCACTGAGGGCTCTTTGATGTCAAGGGTTGGATTCTGATCCAAGCTGTGCGTGTACAATTGCACCAGCCTCAGCTGAGTTGCTTCTGCTCCACACCCACATAATGGAGACAGTAATCTGCACTCCCCCATCACATCTACCATATGCACCCTATGCTGGTGCTCTAATATGACTGGAAACCCAGACGAGTCTGCTTTCTTGGGATGCTGCAGCTGAGCTGAAATCACAGGTGGCCGCAGCAATACAACTTCTGAGATGACATTGTAATATTTTTAGCTGAGCCAAGTGCGCACGAACAAGGCAGAAATGACACATCTGAGAGCTGAAATCCTCCCTTTGCGAAGTAGGCACAGCAGAGCAGGGCAAACACATGCCCACGTGGATCACCTCCAAACGCTGCTCGGGGTGGAGGAGCTGAGTGACATGGGACCTCCCGGAGCACGGCACCGCCACCAGCCAGCACCCACCGGGCTGGCTCCTCCTGGATGGGACTTCGAACAGGGACACGTGCCAGTCATCACTGATGTGATCACTGATAATAGAGATACAGCTTGTAAGGGACAGGTGAAATGCAGCCATTGATCTACCTGTCTTAGTGCTCTGGAGAGCAGGTTGAATACAGATAAAATTTCTTTTTCGTCTGGAAAAAAGAAGCTTTTATAGAGCTTAAAAAAAAAAAAAAAAGGAAAACTAAAGGCAGCACTTCAATAAAACCCCATGGACACACTTCATCAACTAAAAACCCCAAATTTAATCTTTTTGTAGAAACCAGACATTCAAAAGACACCCATTTTGTGTAAAACACAGTTTCCATTTGTAAAATAAAAAATGCTTTGCTAAATGTTTTTGGGCAGCCCCAGCACCTTGTCCATGGAAGCAGCAAACAGCAGACATGCAGGAAATGTTTTATTTAAATAATTTCATTTCTTTCCTCTTCCTTCTATATTCTCCAAGGGAGAATGTGCTTGTGATAGACTCCAAAAGCCACAGACATGCCCTATCTCTGAATTGGAAGTTGTCAGGCTTCCTGTCTGTTAGTGTTGTCTCTCTGCTCTGTATGGTCTTCTGGACAACTAACGTCTCTGTGCGTAACAGTAACATCTCCGGATCTCACGTACAAGCCAAACCGTGCTGCCTCTGCTCTTGCTAATGCAGCCCAACATGGTTCAGTAGCTTCCTCTCCATCCTTCTCCCAAAAGTTATTCCTCTTATGTGACAATGCTACTAGGAAAAAATTATTTCCTTTCGGTAAGTGCCCATATCCTTCTGAAGGCAGGCAGGCCAAAACACAGAATGAAAAAGAGATGCTTTTTGATAATTTGGCATCAACTAGGTGATAGCAGTAATAGCTGTGATGAGTTTACCAGCCTCTGTCCAGAACAGTGGAGCAGCAGTCTCTGCCCAATTTCTCTGCCTGCCCACAGGAGAGTGAATTAAAAACTCACAACAGGTCCTGGTGCAAATCGGCTAGCCCACCTACACCACTGGAAGATGGATACATGTTTGGGTATTTGCTAAGAGTCAAAATGAGCCCAGGTTGTCCTCTCTCAGCATCTTATTTACTTATCCTCTGTCAGCATCTTGTTTGCTGTATGGAAACAGGCAGTCTGTTGAGCTGGTGCTCTGGCAGCTCTGAGCATCTATAATTCAGGTATCTACACTGACAGTGTTGAAAAATACACCACAAGTCAGGTCCTACATTTTTGTCTTTGCCTATCTGCATTTACATGCCATCAGCCAGGTCTGCTGTACCCTCCTAGACCCCACTGGTGGCAGGGGCTCAGCACCACTCAGCACTATGCTCACTTGGCTTTTTGAATACTTTCTTCAGCTACGAAAATGCTCTTTCCTGGTCTCAGATACACACTGTATGGCATTTGGACTAAACACCTGCAGCTGCCTTTTTTTAAATTTTTTTCCTTCTCTCCTTTTCCTGGTAACATTATGTTCTCCTAGGGAGGAAAAACATTAGCCTGGTGCTTGGAATGATTCAATTACTCAGCAGTAGGTTAGAGAGAAAACAAACATTAGATGCTGCTGCTTGCATCCTCTAAGCAAAAGCCTTGCTGGAGCACAGATGAACTGGAATTTCAGACAGCATCTTCGGACCAGTAGTCCTAAACTACTGAAATAGTTTGTACCCTACTTTAAAACACTTTTTTTGACAAAGGGGATTGATTTACAGCCTATGGCTATGGATTCATCTTCTTAAAAACATCTGGATTCATTACTTATTATCAGGCCTAAATATTCTTCCCCCCTACTTGGAGGGAGCTGTGAAATTGAGCTAACACATCCAAATCCTGAGTTTCATTAATAATCATGTATGCTTTTGGAGAGTCCCATTCTCCTAGCAGATGTTTGGATAAACTAGAGGCAGATACAGACATCTCCCACAACCTTCTTCATGAGATTTCATTCGAAGGAAGACTGCATGGCAGCATTCGCTACCTCAGCTTTACACTAGCCCTGGATGTTGGCACACATGAAGCGTTGCAAAAGCTGGTGAGAATTTGTATTAACAGAAACATTCGTGCCAGAAGTACTCATGCTGACATCACACTATAATAGGAGAGGACAAGGGGGGAGGTCCCAAACAGGGAACAGAAATAATGCCCAGGCAATTAGTCAGACTAGATAAATAATGGGGGAAAAAAAAAAAAAGCACTTGTAAGAAGAGTAAAAAATATTAATGTGTAGCAACGACAGGGAGCTGAACTGTGACCAAAAACGAGGACTGGATGCAACAAAGGATTTAAGCTAATTTTTGGTGCAAAGCCAAGGTCTCAGCTCAAGAAAGCCTTCATTTGGTTATTACCTGACCACAGAAACACCCAGACTTTCTTCTTTGGCACTCCTAAGGCACCAGCGCTCAGCCTCAGCGCCTGGGCTTGCCAGGATTGAGCAAGCCGGCGTTTCGCTGGGCTCTGCCAGAGCAGGCTCAGCAGCAGAGCTGCTGGCTCGTGTGCCCAACCAGGCAGAGCGCCCGCCTTCCCAGACCGCGGGCACAGCTGCCTGACAGTGGTCACGGAGGAGGTTTGAGTATTTACAACAGCCTAGCACTCACAGCGTGCAGCCAAGGAAGCAAAGTGAACCTCCTCCTCCTCACATCTTCTCGCCAGCATGACCTGGCCATCGTGCCGGTCCGGTCCAGCTCCCTGCCCTGAAATGCTGCTTCTCTGCTGGAGAAGCCGAGAGGTATGTCCGCTTGGGAGGACGTGGTGAGTGGAGACACAAAAGCACTGCTCTGCTGCTTCTGGCAGGGCATCCCCCTGCCATGTTCCCCTGACAGTCTCCGTCCCCTTCGTATTAGCTCCTTGGGACGGGGGTCTCCTGGAGGCTGTGACACAGACAGGCTTGGGTCTTGGTTGAGGCACGAGCAGTTCACAGGGAAGGATGCGGTCACCAAAAAGCCCTTTTGCTCAGGCGTGCCTGCAAGATGCACTTTGGGAATAGTCTGAACAACATCACACCTGCCTGAAGTCCCTTCAGAGAAGAAGACTTAGTTATTTGCATAAATTTCGGGACTGTTACAGTTAACATCACCTCAAAATATCTGTTGCTGCTGTCTGAGCTGTAGCAGGTCTTCCCCAAAGTGTTCTTCCCATGGCTTAAGGGGCCCAAGGGATGGTCTATGTGTCACAGCTCCACGTTAAGAAATTCTCCTGTTTTGGCAGTACCAAGTGTAATAACCTGCCCCTTTCCAGAGTTACTGCAAGGTGAGTTTCTGGTTGAGTTCTCTGTTTGCTTTCTCTGGTTTTTAAGGTGTACAAATCAGCATGGCTGCATTGGCTAATTTCCAGGGCAGGAGCAACAGTGCAGTCCCTAAACTGACTTGTATGTGTTCTTTTATGATAAATCTAAGCTAAGGTATCTGGGAGCTCCCAGATTGCAGCCACTTCCCAGTTTGCTATCAGAGTGGGACGTGGGTGTGTGCCAGCCCTTCCCTCCCTTTACCAACACACTCTGCTTCCACATGAAAAATATGCCAGTGCATAGAACAGAACAAGCTGCAAGAGGGGGCAAGTGTGGACAAGTGGCCCAAGACCCTGGAGCAATGAAACAGTCAGAGTATGTGCAGCCTTAGACACTTCTCAGAGGGTGAGACACAAAATACTGTGTATGACCAGCTGACTCTTGGACTATTTTGCTTGATTTTCTGTGCAGGGCCTGGATCAAATCCCCCTCAGATCAACAGAAATCTTTTTGGAGATTTCAGTGGGAACTAAGTCAACTTCAGTAAACTTTGTCAGCAGTAGAAATACTGAGATCATCAGAGAGATGGCGTATTTCGTGAAGATCCTAATTTCTACTTCCTTAGTTTTCATTTTTAAGGAAGTGTTTT
Organism: Buteo buteo; assembly: GCF_964188355.1. NCBI lineage: Eukaryota > Metazoa > Chordata > Aves > Accipitriformes > Accipitridae > Buteo > Buteo buteo. The sequence continues at coordinate 10,667,746 of NC_134176.1, read as the reverse complement.
CTTAGGGACATACCCATCTTTTCAAGTTTCCTCTACCCAAGAATCGCAGCAGAGAAGTGATACTTATATTTGAATTTCACAATTCTGGTGGCTAATTTTTGTGCTGTCTCCTCTTAAATCAAAGGGCATAAGAACCAAAGAAAAAGATTTCCTGAGAACCAAGATAAACCTCCTCCTCTTAAGATACTTGCTGGTTCAATGTGTGCTTGGTAGGATTTGCAGATATAGACTATCTAATCTCGTAAGTGGAGTGCTGCCTACCCACAAGAGCAACAGGCAGAAGAACGTTGAGCAACACTTTGCTATGGACTGATGAGCTTGTTAGGACTGGTTCAAGGAAGGTTACTCTGTGCTTACCTTGGTTTTCTTCCCTATAACTTTTCAAATTTCTGTTGTTTGGGCTGCATTTTTATCCACTGTGTACACTTTTCAGGCTGAATATCTGGGCAGTTAGTCTGGCTTTCAGAAACATGGCAGAAAGGAATTTATCTCTTTCCAACAACAAGGCTAAGCTGGAGGAAACATTGCTTTGCTCATGCAAAACCCAAAATTTACTTTCTCACGTGGTTTAGGGACAAGATGTGGAACTAAGCAGTGAAGTAACTTCTGGGTTATGAACATGGATTTTCCCAGGCCCATGAAAACCTGTCCAGACTATCCAGTTCACAAGTTACCTCCTGACTTTGTTGCTGCTTGAAGAGGGACAAGGACACTGCAGGAGGTGAGGGAATTTCAACCTAAATTAAGCTCCCAGACTCACAAGTTGACCATGGAGTGGCCTAGGCTATTAAGGGAAAATCAGCAAGAGAAGGAGCACTAGGGTGACCTTGCAGTGTAATGCCAGTGCAGTCTTGCCCTGCCACTCAATGGATTTCTTGCTTCCCTGGGGAAAGCCTCAAGGTCACTGGCCTTATCCCAGCACCATTCTTTGCTTACCCTTATTGCTTCTTAAACCCTATTTGAAGTTGCAGACACTGCTGGTTGGATTAAACCTAAGTTCCTGGCAAAAAAAAAAAAATGCAAATTCGCAGGAGGCTCTATGGGCATCTATCTGGAAGAAAGAAAGGAGATTAAAGACCTGAAACTTCTGCAATCTCCATACATTTAGGAGGTATTTCTGTTCAAAGAGGAGACATAGCAGAAAGCTGGGGAAATGTTATTACTGCAGCAGAGGGGAGAATCTGACTTAATTGTACAGACACTCATGGTGAGCTGTCACCCTCACCTAAAGCAGCTCTGGGAGGTTTGGGGTGCCAAAGAAGCAGAGAGATGGGGAAGTCTGCAAAGTGGGTGCCATTAGCAAGAACAGAGTGAGCTACCAGATTTTTTTCTTTTCTCCCTTCAGCAAAATACAGTTTATTTACCCAACTAATCCACACTTCTGAGTAGAAAAATATCTCCCCAAGCAACTGAAAGCTTAGTTTTCCCAAGCCGAGCACTCGAGCCAATGTTTTATTAGGAATCTAATCTAAAAGCTAAGCACATGCCTTGTTGCTGCCAATCCAGTTCTGGTAGAAATGACAGAAACGTAAAGAGATATACACCTGTAAAATACCTCCTTGCTGAAGTACGTATATTTGTTGCACTAAGGGTACATGCACCTAAATGGGGGAGAGCACTGCATTTCTCTGCCTGACTCACCAGCAGTACCCATGGGAAGCAGCATATGCCGAGGTGCCAGAAGTTTGGAGGATGTGTGTGGGTAACGTAGGGAGGACTGCTCCGTGTCAGATGGTTCCACTTCCTCTTTCTGAGTTCACAGGAGTGCAGCGCAGATATGATTCATACCTATTTCAAGTCACTCCCCATTGCCCCCAGTGCTGTGTGCACAGGAAGAGTGTTCAGTCTGAAGGTATCACTTCTCTAAAAACCATAAAAGAACACAGAATTAGATACATGAATTTAAAAAAAAAATAAAAATTAAAAAATCCAAACCCATGGAACCAGAACCACATGATAGGAAGGTGGCATGTACTCACCAGGCTGACTCACAGTGAAAGCTTCTCCTTCACCTGTGTCAAGGGCACATGCGCTGTCACTACCTAAGCATAAAAAAGTCTGAAGTTTGAGCTGCAAAAAGTGAGGACTCTTTGGAAAAACCTGGAATATGCCTGTCCTCGTATTCTAGGAGGGAAACCTTCTTTTCCAAAGGCCCACATATTCAGTGCATATTCATTTAGTATTTCTGGAAAAATGCAAAATGACAAATGCAGTACTCACAGCTCCTGCTCGGGTTGTCCGGAAAAGGCACATCCCCTGCATCTGATAGACATTGCCTGTTCCATAAGCCTCCCTTGAAAGGCTCGTATGAAGCATGCTCCACTGAAAGCCTGGTCTTCTGCCAGTGCAAACCTTCTTCAGTGTAGCCTGTGTCTGGTCTGGTGAAATCCAGCAACAGTGATTTGGTCTGGTGAAATCCAGCAACAGGATGAAGTGCAGAAAAGGTAGACAGAGACAGCAGTGATTGGACAAAGTAGTGTAAAGGAGCACTGCTCCAGTCATTATAGGGAGTTTATATGGTCTTGCATGGTTGTGGTGAATTCATTGGCACACAAATGACCTGAGACGAGGCAGAATAAGAGTTACAAGCCTAGCTTAAACAGGATTTCAGTCTCAGTTGGGGATGCAGACACTGAGCCTTGCAGACAACCTAAAGGAATGCAACATAGGAAGGCAAAGCTTGTCCAACACTAATAAATCAGCCCCTGCAAGCCAGGCTAGCAAGGCTCAGAGCCTCACAGCTGCATCTCCTTGGGATTTAAATGAAGCCACAAAGACGTGGTCAAAGCGGAACAATGCAGTCTCCCACGGGGTTGTTTCACAGAGAGTGATGTGGGACAGAGCTGTGCCCGCATGGCTCCACTGTGTCATTTCCCTGGAAAGAACAACGAGCGCATGGCAGCTAGGAAATGCAAGTCAATTATAAACCAGAAAATCAAATAGCAGTGCCATCTGGTGTGATCAGTTTCATTCACTCCCCGTGCACAATCCAAGTGCAAAGGATATATATGGTAAAGAGCTGTTACACAATATCCCCATTTTGAAACTATCAAGTTAGGATTTAAGAAGGGAAGAGGTCACCCTCATGCTCTCCAGTACCCTGGGAAAGGGACAGAGAGGGTTTGGAGATGGAGGACATGCTTGGGTTTTTTTCCTGAAGTGGTTTGAATGCTCAGCCCACTCAACCTGGGAAGCTTTGAGATGCTAATAGAGGCCAAAAATCTAAGCAAGCACCTTGTTGTCTGAAATCAGCACTCCTGCCCACTTTAAGAACAGCCTGGGTAACTATCTAGACCTCCATTCATCACTTTAACACAGCTGATTTTAATGGAGCTGTGCCAGTTCTGGGGGGCTCCACCCCTTCCACTGAGCAAACACATTGCAAACAAAACCTGAATGAGCCTCTATCTATTTGACAGATCAGGCACTTACTGTTTAATTATACAGATGAGTAACGCCAATGAACGGGTGCTTTTTCTTTGCGAGTTTGTTACAGGGGAATGAATGCGAATTAGGCTGTAAAACAAAACAACCGTGGTGTAAATAGTGTAATTGCTGTCTTCTCATCTGTGGCAATCAATGATCTGTAAGACATTTTACATGGCTGCCCCGAGCCACTTCACATCTTGCAGGCTGGGGGCAATAAATAACTCCTTTGCAAATGAGAGAGAGGAAGATCTACTTCGGTGTGGTACCCAGTGAGAGAGCTGTGCTACTTCAACAGGGATACTGGCAGTATGGAAAATGATGTGGGCGCTCGGTTGTTGACACAGAGAAGGGATGGACAAGTTGAGGCACGCTTAATATAGGCAGGTCCTCGTTTGACAACTCTACTTAGTAAAGTCTCTGGAAGGGGTATTTACCAGAGATCACGATTTGTGCCAAACTGCCATATTTTAGAAGGAGGCTTAATCATTTGCCACTTATCTTCAGCAGAATGCTCCAACTTACAGGTATGTCAATTAGCCAGGAAGTTGAAGTTAAGCTGAGGCCAACGGGTTTTACTGACTCAGGGACCACAAGGGGACTTAGATGATTTCCAGGATCTGGATGAGTATTTAGGAAGTGGGGCTGTTCCTTGATGACAGAAAAAAAGCTGAAGGTGCAATCCTGAAACCCCTCAAGCTCCATGTCTCTTTATGCAGCACCCAATGTCCTGGCTCCGGCTTCCTCATGGAGACCTATATGTGCCCTAAATGGCAAGTGGGGGGGATTTAGACTGTGATTTCATGACCCCTTTAGTCCAGCATTCACCCTGACCACTGCCACAGGGGCCATCCTCCTCTCCCTCGGTGCAGGCATTTGGGCAGCTCGCTGGTGAGTGGGGTCGGGGCTCCCGTCCCCCTGGGCACTGTCCTGGTCTGCTCACGCCTGCGCAGCCACAGCGGTACAGACATTAGGGAAGACAGTCAAACCGAAACCCAGCCTGCCCTGCAGAGAGCTGCCCCAGCAGGCCAGAGGCAGAGAAAAGGAGTGCTTTTTCAGCCATTGCCCCAGGGTTAGGGACCTCACTTGGTCCTTTCTCAGAAAATGGAGAAATGAAATAGGGCTGTGGCTGGGGTGTCACGTATTGCTCCGGGGTTACAGTGCTGACCCCGAGCATAGAGCAGTATCGAGGGCCCTGAAGGCCCAGGCTTTCCTCTTACCCAGTTGAATGCCTGAGCCTCTCCCTCACCATGCAGATTAATTGCCCCATGCAAGATAATTCTGATGAGAAAGCTAACGCACGGTTCTATCCAGGCCAAGGAAAAGGGACTGTCATGCTGCCAGCACCACAGGCAAGCATTCAGTCATTCCCGTTCAGGCTTAACATACCCCATCCTTCATCCCCATCCTCAGGGGAGGAAGAGTTTTCACCCAAGAGTGAGAGACAGGGCTCAAACCACTTCTCGCCAGCTACATAAGCATGGCCTCCTCCTGCAGCTCTGGCTCCAGATGCCCTTCCTAAACAGCATACATGCTGGATCTGCCCTCTGAACCATGAGCACCCCCAAGACAGGCACAGCCATGGTCCTTTTCAGCAAAGCACCCAAGCCTGTGCATGAATAGTGTGCTTCAAAGTAAAGTTGCTCTGCCTTTGCCATCAGTGTGTGCATGCACATATGCTCATACACACACACAAGGTAGGTGTGAACAGGAGCTACTTGGCTTCGCAGCATGACTCAGTAGCTGAGGCAGGTCACCAATCCTCAGGTCTCTGCTTTACCTCTTTGCTCTGGTACAGCAACATTCTGCAAGGTTTGACCATACCTGTTCCCTGCGCACCTGGACACACTCGCCACAGACCAGGTCTCACCACATCAGTGTCCATTTACAGCATTACTGGCTCCTGCACCATGACCGTGATGAGAAGGAAGGAACCTGGCAGCCAGTCCCGCTGCTCTCCCAACAAGCCTGTCACAAGCCATCCTCTCCCAATTTTAGTGCTATTGATTTTCCTCCTGCCTGCCTCTCCTGCAGACACGGTGCTGGGCTCCGTTCCCCAGCCCTTGGGGCTGCCCTGCGGTTCCCCTGGCTCCCCAGCCGCCCGTGGTACTCACGGGGCTTTGCAGAGCAGCATCAAGACCTGGAAGCAGAGAGGACACGGCTGCCTGCTCACCTCCAATCCCATGCTAAGTCAGCTGGCCAGGCATGTTTTCGCCTTGTTCATCAAGAACAGCTAGAAGAGGGGCTTTTTTCCTCTAAATCAGCATGAATTCAGGAAGGGAGTTCACATCCAGTTACAGGCACAATAAGCAAGATGCTTGCATCTCAGCTAGAAACAGTGGCGCAGCTCTTCCCAAGCTCACTTTTCCATCCGTGGCAAGAAATTCCCACCTGGCTTGTGGCTAACCAGCACGGCTGGAGCTACTGCTGCTTTCAGATTGATCCTCAGAGGGGAATTTAGTGGACTCTGCTGATTCCACCAACCCCATACCTGACCTGCACAGTGCAGAGGCTGAAAGCATTGCTTAAGCTCTTCCTAGCTAGTATTTACTAAATGTGAGAAAAAAAAAAAAATTGTGCAGGTATTCTCTCAGGCTTCCTGATACCACAACTCATAGCTGGTTTATTTTGTAACTGCCATCAACTATTTTATATCTTCCCGGAAACAATAGTCAGTCATTTGTCCAGACAAAGTACATCACCCTCTGTGATCTTTACATCAGTGCTTGGTGCCTGGTTTGGCAGGTATGGATGCCCAGACCCTCCCAGGGACAGTGATGTCTGGAGTGGAGTGATCACACAGTCTGTGAACAAGCCCCTTTCACATCTCATCAGGAAACTGGCAGGGATCATAACCCAGAGCTTAACAGCCCAGCAGATCTTAACTTAACACAGGCAGACAGGATGTCTCTGTTTAACGGAAGGGCATGGGAACAAAGGTACACATCTCCAGAGGCCTTCAGGCACCTAATGGACTCTGAAACCAGAGTCACGCCATCCAGGTACAGAAGTATGGCCAGATGTTGGCTCTCCTCGTTGTCTCCTGGTTGCCCCTGTCATTTCTTCAGTGGCTGCACCACACTAATACCTACTACGCAAGGAAGTGTGATAGCACTTCCTCCACGCAAGGTGAAAACCTTGAAAACTTTCTTAGACTTCTCTTCTTTTGATCACTATCAGCATTTTCCTGCACCTTCTCGGAAAGCACTGCAGCTTGCTGGCAGCGCTCCTATTTTAAGAGCACCCTGTCGTACCCGTATCTCTGGGTCCCCAGCATGTTGTGTAGCTGAGTGTTGCTTTGCATGAGTCTCTGCTGCCAGAGGCTCTGCGATTCTCTGTTTTTAATCAGAGCCCAAATTTCCTCCCCCCTATACTGATTTGTGATTCTAAAAGTGGCCAAGATTCACAGCTTCCTTTTTGGCTTCTCCAGTGTGTAATCTCATCCACGGCACAGAAATCTAATGAACCTCATCAGCCTCAGTGCAATGACACTGCCTTTGCCCAGCTGTAACTCCGAACAGCAACTGGCCATTCATTTCATACCATGTTTCAGACACTTCAGCATACATATTTGCTTCTGCTTCCTTTTTTTCATTTGACATGAATTAATCTCTTTGCTATGTCCTGTTCACACTAAAATGTGGGTTTCAGCAAAAAAAATTAAAAAGAAACTTTTTTTGGCCTGGAGCAGGCAAAAATGATTGAGGGTCACAATCCCACCTCCAAGCCGAAAACTGGAGCCCTCCACAATTCCCCTGCCCCTGGCATGGCAGCGAAGCCTCCCACGCTGCCCCTGCTCCTCCCGGGCAGTCCCGCGGGTTTATCTGCCCCCTCCCATTCCAAGTGCCTGACTCCTCCGGCATTTCTGCTCACCTCCCACGTTACAGGCAACCCAGACCTTTCCATGCTGTCCTCATCTGCTTCTGGGGAAAAGGCGAGACTCTCCCCCTCAGAATGCACAGCTTCCACCTCCGGTCCTGAGGCTTTGCAAATGTCCGAGCCGTGGAGCTCCAGGGCACGCATAATGCTGCCCAGTTGAAAGCCCGTTGTCCCCACGCTGGGTACTCAGAGCAGTCATAGACCGCAGAGCCCTGCTGAGCTCCTCTAACTGAAAAGCGTTTGCCTTATCATCTCCCTTACCCCTCCTCAGACCATCAGAAGATCCCCAAAAATACCTCCAAGACCAACCAAGGCTACTGATTTGGAGATCGTCCTTGTAGAACAGAGGTGAGACATCAACCCAGGGACCTGCACCGGCTTTAATCCAGCTATCTGAGGAAGCAGCTCACCCCACAGCCAAGCCAACACATCGCACGCTTCACCTGGCTTGTGCTCTGTGGGCAGTGCCCCCCTATGTCTTCATAACTCAGTTGACCACTGCTAGGTGATAAAAGCTGGCCAGTGTAGACGGGCGCATTTGCACACCGCTGCCTTGGTGTACGGTGGCTCTGCAAGGGTCCAAGGCAGCCCCCTTACTGGGGGAAGGCTCCAGCTGCCTCGCTTGAGCAGGGGATGAGCCCATGCCCCCGGTGAACTGCAAACCCGCCAGCTGCAAAGGGCTCCTATGCCCTTGAACACATAGAGGTTTGGGTACAGTGCATCTTCACAAACTTTCAGAACAAAAGCCAGCACCTCACTAATAAGCTTTGCCTGGGTTTCTCCAGCAGTGGCTACCCGAGAATATCAACTATCGTCAGCCAGAGGGCTGAAGGCAGCTATGGCTGTCCTGCTTGTCAGCAAGCTCTTTCAGTGCAAAGAGACTGGAGTAGTTGTGTGTTCCTAATGGTCTTCATTTTGATGAGGTGAAAGAAAACTGAGCTTTCTCTTCTTTCTCTCAGGCCCAAGGGAAGCTGAGCCCAGTGCAGGAAGAGCTTTTGCTTCTCATGAGTAATGCAAGTTTGAACTCAGTTCTCAAAATATATGTCTCACCAGCTAGGAGCTGCTAGACTCTAGTTATTCTTAGCCCCCAAGTCACTGTGAGAAGAAGCTAAATGAAAGTGATTCCCAACAAAACACATATTGAAATGAAAATATTTATCATACTGCTTCTGGAAATGAAAAAAAGGCTCTTCATGTTCAGGGCAAACAACATGCTGTTTCTATAAGAAACCACTTCAAGGCTGATATTTACTCATCTGGAATTTCTGGAGTGAACATGAGTGCCAGGCATTTGTAAGGGACCCTGCCTCCATCCTCCCATCTAGGATCTCCTCTACACATTTGATGGGGAATGGACAGACAGAGCAGCTGCACCAGACACATGGGAACCCAACGCAGAGGAGCTACCATGGTACAACACTGCTCCTGAACACACTGCATCTGCAGGGGGGGAATGGAAAGGGGAAGTCAAATGAGTCAATCCCATGCCCAGCATGTGAGAAGGGACAAATCTGCTGTTCTGACTTGGTAGTGTCTTACACCAGCATAACTACCTCTAGTAGGGTTATGTCAGTGGAGAAACAAGCCCTTTTCTGGCAGAGCTGTTGATGCTGGTAGGAGATGTGAGCTATCCGTTCCCCATTCATCTACGGCTCCATTCATGGAGTTGGAAAATAGAGCTCAGCACCTACACACCTTCCCAGCTTTTGTCTTACAAATTTGTCAGATAATGCCAAGCTGAAGCTTTTGGGCTAGTCTTTTTAAAAGCTGATGACAGATTTAAAGACCAGTTTTCCTACGCTCTACGCAGATTTCTTAATAAATAAAAGAAAACTGAAGTGAGTATAACAAAAGATTGCTCTCCCTGCGTGCCTCTCACTGCTTACATCCTTAGAGCATCACAGCTACAGCAATACTTGGCTACATGAATATTCAAGGAGTCCACAGCAGCTTTCAGCAGCATCGGCAGGATCTGGTCTGACTTCCTAGAGGATGGCCTTTGGGACTCAGGTCTTCCTCTGCTCTGGGGAAGAGTTATGGGTCTGCAGCCAAGAACAGCCAGCTCCGCTGTGGTTTGCAGGATCTGCACTGTGCAACCGGGAGCCACGACACGGACTGCTCATCTTTAAGATTTAGCAGCCTGAAATGAGTCATCTTTAGTGTCTATTCCAGCCACACCAAGAAGCCCTGTTGGGGAAAGCAGGCCCCAGTGCTGCCAGCCCACCCGCAATCCTTCAGCAGGCATGATTCCCCTGAAACCTGTGTGAGACCCAAGCACAGAAAGGCGACACTGGAGATACCTTTCCAGGTTTCCCTCTCAGGCCAGCTTCTGCTGCTGATGAGGGAAGGGGCAAAGCTCCCCCAACCTCTTCAGCCACACTTCTCCATTCCTTTTTCACCAGTTTCAGGTCCCCTCTGGTCCCTGTCTTCCAGATACTCAGGAGACAGGGACCATTTAAAATTCTACGAACAAGGGATCAGGCGGGCCAGACCCATAGATCTTCATTGCATCTGCGATGAGTTTCTCTGGGCACACAAGCGCCAGCCCTGCTTTGGCTTTGCAGCTGCTGATAAAAGCCCCCTGCAATGACCCATCCTTCTTTCTGAGCCTGACCTTGCAGGGAGAGGACGGATTTGTCCAGCCTGAAGCAACTCACTGCACAACACCAAGGCCACGGACATAATTTTCACTCTTTATCACAACAGTCAGATGAAGGGCAAGGCAATATAGTACAAATGAAACAAGCACGAGGCAGCACAGGCTGCTAATAGCAGGGAAATAAGAGCTAGAAAGTGACTTGAAGGCTTGCCATCAAGTGAGGGGTAGGGTATATCCTGCCCTACCCTAGTAGAATCCTTGCAAGCCTTATGACTCAGAGGTTCACCGTGAATCACCACTCCCTTTCTGGTTTCCTCCTGCAACCGAAAGAAGCATTTACTTCTGGCCCACGGCAATGTTAAAATAACAGCCTTTCTCATGCTGGCTGGGCTGCTCGGTCCCATAAACACAGGGTGGAGGCGTGGTATATTCCCCACACAGCCCACCTAGCTGCAGGAGGGGACGCGTCAGTCCATACGTGGCCGAGAACACGGGCAGGCAGGTCCCTTGAGCAGGCCTCAGGGCTAAATACACTGCTTTCTGAGGTTAACGCAAATGCCTGGGGCTCAGTGCGGCTGTTGTGCAGCTGGAAGGAGGGAAGGGTTTATTATGAAAGCAGAAGCTCGCACCAGTGAGATGCGGAAAGCTGTGGGTCCTCCTTACCTCATCCTACCGCTAACCCCAGCTCTGAGCCTCTGCCCCAGCTCGACCGTTCAAATCTTAATCAAATTCAACTCAAAATTAGTCTTTTCTTCAGGCAGTTTTCTGATGAGTAACCGAGTTAGATCAGTGGCTGAGTCATAAGAAGCAAACCTTTGTGCAGCGAGAGCAAGCTATGGAAACTCCCTGTCACATCAGCGTTGTGACTGCCATCTTCAGATGTTTCCAAAAAGGCAGCTTCTCTGCACCACAATTAGCTCAAAATCTGCCAGTGGCAGGGGATAAATGTTTTGAAAATGTTAGCAAATGATTAAATGGTACCTTAATTGCAAAGAACAGAAGCAGAGCTGCACATGGGGAGGAGGACTGGTTTGCCTCGTCCCATGGTACGTAATCCCATGGGGACTGTCCTGGTTTTGGCTGGCATAGAGTTAATTTTCATTCTAGGAGCTGGTATACTGTTATGTTTTGGATTCAGTTTGAGAAGAATGTTGATAACACACTGACGTTTTCAGTTGTTGCTAAGTCGTGTTTAGACTAAGTCAAGGATTTTTCAGCTTCTCATGCCCAGCCAGCAAGAAGGCTGGAGGGGCACAAGAAGTGGGGAGGGGACACAGCCAGGGCAGCTGACCCCAACTGGCCAAAGGGATATTCCACACCATGTGACATCATGCCCAGTATATAAACTGGGGGGAGTTGGCCTTGGGGGATCGCTGCTCGGGAACTAACTGGGCATCGGTCGACAAGTGGTGAGCAATTGCATTGTGCATCACTTGTTTTGTATATTCCAATCCTTTTACTATTATTATAATTTTTTTATTGTTATTATTATCATTATTAGTTTCTTCCTTTCTGTTCTATTAAACTGTTCTTATCTCAACTCATGAGTTTTACATTTTTTTTCCGACTCTCTCTCCCATCCCACTGGGTGGGGGGGAAGTGAGTGAGCAGTTGCGTGGTGCTTAGTTGCTGGCTGGGATTAAACCACGACACGGACACAGGAGATCTGAGTGCTCTTGCAGACTCTTTTGCCATCTTCCTCTGAAAACTTGGAAAAGTCAGTTTCAAGGTCTAGCACCAATCTGAAGGTCAGCTTTTAAAAGCTTGGCACCTGCCCCATGTACAGTATGGGATGATATCCCATCTGATAGCAGTGAACACTTAGGCACTAAGGACATGGCATGCTAATCTCAATACTTTTCTGTTGTGCAGCTTACAGGCTTTCTGATCCACAGTTTGTATTGGATCTTTACAATTGTATTGGATCTTTACAATTAATAGCCTCAATGGACTTTTCTCCCTTGAATTTCTCTAACCACTTTTTGAAGGCCTTTATTATTCAGCATCTACACCAGAACAGTGAGCTCTAGACTTTAATGCCAATGTCTAAAGAAGTACTTTCTTTCGTTTGTTCAAAAAACTGCATTACTGAAAAAAATGAGTTCATTTTATGACCCCAGGTTCTCATTTGGGGAAAAAAAGGGAATGATTTTGTTCTCTATTCACCTTCTCCATTGCACTTATGACATTGCAGCCTCTACTACAGACCCTTTCAATCATCCCTCTTCCTAGTCAGTAAAAAGTCTTCTTATGAGAAGTGGTCCTATTCCTTTTGCCATTCCTGTTGCCTTCCTCCGCATCTTTTCTGCTTCCACTTGTTTTCTTTTTTCAGCAAGGGAGTTAAGAACTGCATGCACTGCTCTGGGTGTGCAGCATCGCAGCCGTGAGTGCAAAACACTTCTAGAGTAGCTTGTTATGTTTTCTCTTTTCTGCTCTTTTCCTGTTTGAACAATACCTAACATCTGATTTGTCATTTTCTCTCTGCTGAGCGTTGAGTTGACATTTTCATAGGGTTATACATGATGAGTCTAAGCTCTTCTTTCTGAGTGGCAATAGCTAATTTTAGACCTCACCGCTGTGCACGGTTAGGATTCTTTTGTTTTCCTTAAGTACATTAATTGCATCTGCTATTCTACCATTCAGCCAATAACCATTATGAGATCCTTCTGTTAATCTTTACTGTCAGTTTTAATTTTTATTACTCTCAGTAAACTCTGTATCATCAGGAACTGCTGTCACTTCCTTATTGACTTCTCTTCCAGATCACTTCTGAATACACAGAAAAGCAGTCCAAGATAAATCACTATAGCAGTCTATTAGTCCATTCCTTCTCAGCTGTGAAAACTTTTTGCTTCATATGCTTTAACCAGTCATTAATACATGGAAGCATCTTCCTTTTATAGGTAGATTGATTGTTTCTTTTGTATTTAGCCCTTTGACCACTAATTTAATGCTCTGTTATTCTTTCCTACCAATTTTCCAAAGGCAGTCTGAAGTTTCCTATATAGTTTTCCTATACTTTTCTAGACCCCCATCCTAAGGGACCTGGCTGTTGATTTGTCCAGAAAATCTGCCCCTTCATCACCATGTGCATTCACAATATTTGAGGAATGCGAATAGTAAAAGGAAAAAAAAAAAAAAAAGAAAAAAAAAGTCAATTTATAGGAACGTCACAAAGCCTCAGAATAAATGCTGATGGTAGTCAAGTGTTTATGTGTTTAGAGGCAATGCCATGTACTGAGTCACACATGTCATCAGCTCTTCTGCTGGAACAGATCTCTTTGTTCTTGGCCTGGATACTGAAACTTACACAAAGATTTTGACGTTATTAGAAAATGTTTATGTGTTCTGCCATGTGACGTTATGCCATAGGAGACAAGTCATTCAAGCCAAGCTTTGACAACTGCCACTGCAAAAATTCTTGCCTAATGCTAACCAATGAACTGAATGTGATCAAAATGTCCAAGTAAAAATTGTTTCACCCAGTAAAACAACTGATGATTTTGCAAGAGCCTCACTCTGGTTGCTTTGTTCTCCAGTTACAGCCAATTATATTAACAAAGGCTCAGATGTTTACATTGCAAACACACTGTGTCTTAAGCCATGATTTGCTGTGTTTCCAGTACAGCAACCCAAATTTTCTTTGCATTATGAGCATAACCACAAAATGAACTGAGCAAGTATGTTACATCCCCACAGAACTTTACGGACAACTTATAAAAAACTATCACTAATCTACATACTACCACTGCCTTACGTGCTTCAGCTGTTGCCACTATTCAATTGTTGGAGTATCTCAGGCATCTAAGGACAGGCTTTAGAAGTCGTACCTTCTTCCTTTTACACATGAGGAACAGAAGTGCAGAGAGTTAGTCTACACATTTACCATAGCACGGGCCTTAAGTTACCTGTAAGGCCCAAGTTCTTCTTGGGCTACTTGTTTGTTGGCCATCAATTCAGCCAAGAAAAGGTCCTTAAGAGAAACAGATGTTACAGGGATAGGAGAGAGAAGTGATGAGCCAGTTGGGCATCAATAAAGAATTTTTCTCTAAAATGGTGGCAAAACCTTTTGTGTGTTTGTTACTGGGCTTGAAATTGAGACCCTTTGGCCTTGATGGCACGATGGACTGAGCTTGGCCAGGAGAAAGCAGAGACACAAAATAAGCATCTCCTTGAAACCAGAATGGTAACGGGAAACAGGCTGAGTATATCCTCACAGTGGATCCAAGCATGGCCCTATTTATTTACAGCCAAGCATGATGTATGCATGTACAATAGCCAAATTATCAAATATTCCAAGCTATTGTTGAGTACAGATTATGGGGTCAGCCTTTGTTCTGCTGCATGCACCAGCTTTGAAAGAGAGTCTTTGTAAAGGAAAATGGCCTGCTGTTTGTATCAGTTTCCCTCCCCAAAATGAATTCTGCATTTCTCCCAAAGACACACACTAGGTCTAATTCTTGCTCTCACAAAGGGGCTCTGTCTGGGTGCCTTCACTTAGAACACAGATTTTATTTATCAAAACTGCGCATGAAATTCAGTGCCATGTTGATACTTAACATGCAGAACATGCTGCTTCTCAGCAAGCTAGGACAGTAGAAATACTGATCATAAAGGAGAAGGAACCATGCCTTGCCTGCCATGGTACTTCCATCCTTCCACCAGCTCATGCAACCTGGCTAAGTCAGTGCTACTTTAGCACCAAGCTGTCTCTGGAAACAGAAAATCCCATGCCTTGCTCAAAACCAGAACAAAGACCTTCTGGGGAAGAAGTGAGACAGCCTTTTGCAGACTTCATATCTTTTTAATCAGACTTTTGCTAAGTCACTTAGCTAAGACTTTTGCAGTCATTGTTTCAAAGAATGGATAATGAACCAGGCTCTGCAGATGTTGGAAGGCTACCCCTCCACCTATGAGGAGCAGGCTGGAAGAAAGCCCAAAAACACAAGACCAGCTGTACTGGGCAACAGCAAAGTCTCCATTCAACTATCACCACGTTCAGTCTCTGTAAGCAGCCAAACCAGATGCCTCGCAGTTGCTAGTCCTGTCTAAGTACAGCATATAATGATATCTACCCATAACACCTCCTCAGCCTCCAGCATTTTGCAGCTTAGGGACTTCCAGAGCCAGAAGTATTGTCTCAATAGCCCTCAGTCTATTTTTCTTCCATGAACTGGTCTTCAATGATTTTTAATGTCCACAACATCCTCCAACAGGGAGTTCCACAACTTATGTTGTGTGAGGAATCATCTCCTGTTACTTGTCTTGAACTTTTCTCCTACTAGTTTTTTCTGAGGTTCTAATTCTTTTGGTGGAGAAGACACTAAATAGCTGTATTGTGTTTTGCCAGATTGAACCACAGTGCCCAACAACTTGTAGGGCCCAAGCATTTGTAAAAATCCTTTACCAGAAATGCAACATTATTTTTGCCGTATCCACACCTCCAGTATTCTGTGGAGGGCAAAGAGGTAGGAGTTGTGCCATTAATGTAGTAATTTGGCTATAACTAGTCCCCGTAACACGCATCTTAAGCTGGTTGCTCTTTCTTCCTGTGGCTGTGGATTGGTCTTCCAAATGTTGATGGAGGGAGTTTCCGTTACAAGAGACAGTCAAACCTACATAGCCCATGAACCTTCGCCTTCTGTCTCAAAGTGTATGAAACACACCCGGCATACAGGAGGCGAAGGGAGAAAGGAAGCCACCAGTGAACCACAATCAAGGCGTGAGATGTAGGCTGAGCCTGACAGGAGTATCTGAGGAATGAGGAGGGAACCAAAGGAGGGGTGACCTATCCAAAAGCACCCCACCCTACGTTGTGAGAGCGGCTGTCCTTGATCACTACCCAAAATGGGAGGACAAAACCGCACATCACAGCGTTTCTTCTTTCCTTCAGGCTACAGAAAGATGTTTAAGTAAAAGGAAAGGAGAATTTAGGACCAAACCCCTTTGTGGCCACTGAAACTGGCATCTGCTATTGCAGGCAAACCCCTCTTCAATCACTTTTCATAAAGCAATGAAGCTCCCTTTTAACTCAGCCTAGGATTTTTGGCCTTTCATCTCCTGACAGAGGTATCACTTTCCTGACCATTAAAACCCCCGTTCTCTTCTCCAGTGTAAATGTGTTCATTTCTCATTAACACCCATTTGTTCTTGTTCACATGCTTGAATAGCCGGGAGGATTTTGCTCCTGCGTGGCACTGACACCTTTCCTGAAATACTCAGAGATGATCACATCCCCTCTCAACCTTCATTTTGTTATGCTATATCAGCCAAAGACTTTTAATCTCATGCTGTAAAGCACCACTAGCATTCCCCTTCTCAGCATCTGTTCCTCTTTAAATTCACCATTCTGGGAATTATTGAGAATTACATACAGCATTTCAAAGGATGCTCCTAGCTGAGTTATTAGCAGTGGGGACCTGAACTCCAGCAAGCCGGACATAAAAGCAGAAGGCTTTCCTGCCAGAGCTGGAAACATTTCCAAGCTCTGGCAGGCTTAGAAATCTTTATGCCGTCTGGATAAGAGATAGGGGCAGGGAGCCACACATCATTGGTACCCCCAGTTTGGCTGACAGATGTGTATCCCACCAGTGAACGGGATACCTAGATGAACATTCTCCCTGGGTTTGTAACCGGTTCCCTTATCCATGGCAAGTGACAGCAAGCGTGGCTTTGCTGTGTATCTGGAAGAGTACCAGGCGGACCAAGAAGTAAGAGATTTATAGGAAAGCCAGAGCACTGAATCAGTACAAAATTATGTCTCGTTAGTCCATGCTTTGCGTGTGCCTGAATAATCAGCACCAGAACTACAGTGCTTTAAAAATCCATTACACAGGAAACACAGCCATTAATCCGAAACTGCAATTCTGTAGAAATCTGGGAGTGAGGGGAAGGAGACTTTAACCTCTTCTTTAACTGCTGTGGATGTTTGTTTGGCAGGTTTTAACCTCTTTGAAATCATGTTTGAGATGCAGTCGCTGTTGCTGGGGAAATAAACGTGATGGCACATGAAGAAAAAAACCCCTCTCAAGTGGGGAGTAGGCAAGAGGAGCAGATGAGCCCTTATGAAACAAAGGACTCTCTTGCTTTCCAAGTGTCGTCTCTAACAAAACAAAATATGAGGCAGAGTGACTGAAAACATCTTAGAAAAAATGACTGTGCTTAGCTACGTTATATAATAGGACATCAGCAAGTCTTTATCTAAATTACACAATCTGAGGCATTTCACCCATTCTATGTCTCTAGGCTTCATAAATGTGGTGTTTTTTTTAATCTTCCTCCCATTACAACAACTGAAAATGTGTGTCTAAATCCTTGTGTATGTATACTAAATGGCTTCCCAGTGTTCTTACTTAATCTCCTGTGGTTCAGGGAACACTAAAACACAAAGATTATTGTGCACTTGATATTACAGATAATATCTTCGTCTTTGAGGCTTATAACTCTCCCGGGGCCCCTCCCTCAACCACTGCTACTGCTTTGTGACTCAAAACCAAAAGGAACTTTTCTTCTATGTTCTGACCTTCACTGTTAGCATTGCAAGAGCTGAAGCAAAGAACAAAAGATTGGGAAACCTTCTGTGCAGTACATGCTCTTAACCTCCACCACTGCTGGAAACGAGTCCCGCTTTAATCCAAGCAGGGACAAACACAAAACCAGCTCTCGTCATCAGACCTTGGGACAACAATTCCTGCAGCTGTGCAGTAATGACATTCTCGGCATGGCAGATCTCTATCTAAAACGCAGATAATTGGTAGGAAGAGGAATGTCTGCACAAACATTTGTGTCTCTCAGACATTCCTGAGCTCTGCTGCAGCCCTGCCTTCATGTCATAAGCCCCAAATAAATGTTTTGCTCCTCCTGAGGGGCAGGGCATAAGTGTAGGTAAAATATCAGGAACCTAACATGGATCCCAGGACAGCAAGAAAAAAGAGATCAAAGGGAAAAAACTTTGACCCAAATATTTGGCATC
The DNA here is from genome assembly GCF_964188355.1 of Buteo buteo. Classification (NCBI taxonomy): domain Eukaryota; kingdom Metazoa; phylum Chordata; class Aves; order Accipitriformes; family Accipitridae; genus Buteo; species Buteo buteo. The sequence goes on along the minus strand of NC_134176.1, from coordinate 10,649,870 downwards.
TGGACTAGCTGATCACTGTAGGTCCCTTCCAACTGAAATATTCTATTCCTATTCTATTCTATTCCTATTCTATTCTATTCTATATTAGCGTAGGTAGTGAGAACACAGCAATACAACCTAAGAGTGATTTGGAAGTAGCTTGTTCCACTGAAAAAGTTACTTTTTAAGATCTCAATCCAGCCAGGGCAACAATCCCCCCAAGCTTCAAAGCCCCATCTTCCAGCTGCAGTGTTGTTTCTTTCCATCCCTTTCACTGTGGGACCAAGCAACCAAGAACCAGCATGAGGGTGCTGTTGAACAAAACTAGACTTGCCATCAGCTCTTTTGTCTGAACCAAAGCAAAAAAAAAGTGGTCAGCTGTGGATTAGAAGAGAAAAAGTGGCTCATGGTGTAACCAAAGAAGAATTTGATCCATGTGGTGGACTTCTATTTACACATTTCTGATATAATTGGCAGCGATAGCACCAAACAGAAATGGCAATTCAGGTAGACATTCAACAGCATCTTCAGTTGTTCACAGCCCCTCCAGGCAGGCAGATGAAGAGCCCAGGGAGAATTCAGCCTGCTTTTCGAGGATGCAAGCTTTCAAGGTGCAAAGCACACTGCAGATACAGGTCTGGAGAAGCAAATCAGCTCCTGCATCCCCTCGGCCACATCACGTGTGCATCCAGCTCTGGACACACATGCACAATGTGGCTTTATCCCAACAAAGGAGCATTTGTGTGTTCACTGTTCACCCCCACGCTCATATCTGCTTCGGTCAAAAGGGATTTGGGTGAAAATGACGGGCATTTACATAGAATTTCATTTTCTCTCCTTGCCTTGCCTTTGCTGAGCTTTGTTCCTCACTCTTACATGACAGTGAGAGCCTTTATAGACCAGCAGTTATAATTTATCTTCCATAAGCAATTTTTAGGGCCATGTGTACTGTCCCCCTCATGTCCAGGTCAGAAAGCATGACTGACAAGTGTGAAGCATTCGGGTAAGGATGAGTAAAGGAATGACACACGGAGGAAGGGCAAGGGCTCCTTTGCTGTCTTTTATCTGTCCTGAGTACAAGGTGAACTGCAGTTCTCCTGCACATAACACAGCTCCCCAGCCTCCCTGCTACCCCATGGTCCTATGGCCACAGCTGATAAGTGGATTAAAGGATCCACTGGCCAACTGCTCCAGCACACACAGTCACCATGTGGGAGAGAGGCCACAAACCTGAAAATGCCTGAAATGGGCTTATACATGAGGCAACATGAGTGGAAGCCCCACACGTCCCATCACGGCCAGGAGCAAGGTGTCCTGCCTGCCTTCTGCTTGGCCAACCCTGCTCATGTGCCACGGCTGCCCCGGGATGAAAAGGGAACAGAGAAAGGCAAAGAAGAAGAAAAATGCACTCGAATAGGAAAGATTTGGGTTCCCTATTCCTCTTCACACACCAAAGCAGCAAAAACTTGCAGAGAAGGGAAAAAGCTGAAGCAAAATCAGCAGCAGCAGCAAAGGAGAATTGGTATTTCCTAAATAACAAATAGCTCTTTCAAAATCAGGTTTATACCCTCAAAGAAAGATTCCAAGGGGCACATCCATTTTTCCTGCCGTGTCAATTTGTAAAACAAATTATGTAACCACCTGGGTATTGCATGAGATACCAATTAGAAACATTTATTTTGAGTAAAAGAAAAACTGATGAGCCACAACGGTTAGCTGCTATCCCTGAGAGATGCAGTCTTCTTCCATTTCTCTCCTCTTCCACTAAAAACAGAGGAGTGTTTTACGAGCAAACGGTAAAACCTCAGATCTCATTTTCCAATTTGAAGTCTCAGAGATGCTCAGCACTGTGTTCTTACCCTGTAACTATCCTCCAGCCTCCTGTAATCACACTCAGTGGTCTACGCTCGGCTCTCACTGGCTTGCAGCAGCCTTTTGCAAAATACTTTATCATGATTTTTACGTCAGCTGTCCCCCCTCTCCCCCACCCATGATTTTCCCTGCCACGTTTTCTGTCTGGATGGCGAAGCCGAGCGGCTTTGCCTGAAATCAGAACCGAGCCTGGCCCCTAATACCTGCAGGAGACAGCACTCCTGACCCACGCAGGGAAACAAACTTTTCCACCAAACTCCCCCCACCTGACTGACAATCTTTAGCTTAACTCCACTGTTGCACTGCTCATCGGTAGAGCCGATGCATTTTCCTAAAGGTGCCGGCATCCCTCCCCTCTTTTCACAGACGTTCCAAGTGAAGCGTTTCACTTGCAGAGATGGGGCGCGGGCTCCCTAAAGAAGGGTCCCTCGGGTCTCTGCCCGCTTGGGTAGCCTGTCCCCAGCTTTCGTGATTCCCCACTCACCTCCCAGCCCCGTGGATTCAAACCCCCGTGGCTGGACAGCGAGAGACCCCACGCCGGGGCAGCGAGCCCCTCGGGCTGTAAGACCCCTATTGTCCGGGCCGGGGGCAGAGCTGGCCCCCAGGATGCCCACGGGCGACGGGACGAAGGGGAATCCCTCCCGGGTGGGGGGGTCAGGACCCCTTTGCGGCGAGGGGAGTCTCAGCACGTTGGCTCGGGGTGGGGGGGGGAACGACTCTGCCCGCACCCCTGCCAGGTCGAGCCCGGGGGAGGGGGCCGGGGCTGCCGGCGGGGGGGTGCGGGGGTCGGGCGGGGAGAAACTTCCCCGCCGGGGCCGGTCCGGACCCCCCCCCGCCCCGCCGCCCCGCCCGCGCTCCGCCCCGGAACCGGGCGCGGCTGCCGCGGGCGGGCAGAGCCCGGCGGCTGCGGGCGCCGGCGGAGGGTCGCTGCCCGCCGCACCGCACCGAACCGCACCGAACCGCACCGCACCGAACCGCACCGCCGGCAGGAGAGCCGCCGCGGTAAGGCCGAGCCCCGCCGGGGGCGATCGCGGGAACGGGGTCCTTTGGGTCGGGAGAAGTTGGGCTGAATTCTCCCCCTCCACCTCCGCTGCCGGGGTTGCAGCCCCGGCTGGGCATCCTCCCTCCCGGCTCTTCCCTCCGAGCCCGGGCGGTGAGAAGGGGTCGGTGTCAAGGGATTAAAGACCCCCCCGCCGGCACCGCAGGCTGCTCGGAGGTGTTGGGCGGCGCTGCGGAGAGGTGCTGGGCGAGCGGGCAGGGGGGGATTGGAGGTGCGAGGGTCGGGAGGTGATGGTGGGACCTGGGCTGGGCTGCAGGTTGGGACAGTAGATCGCAGGTCCGGGACGTGGTCCCGGCTGCCGGTTCGACTGTGCATCGGAGAGGTGGGGGGCGGTCCAGATTGCAGATGCAACAGCGCGAGGTATAGGTGGGACGAGGTCCAGATCGCAAGCGCAGCGGCGAAACGTACAGGTGGGAGTTGGTCCGGGTTGCAGTTGCGAACAGCCCGCGTACGGGCTGGATGAGGTTCGGCTCACAGGTGCAACTACGCGATGTGTAGGTGCGACATGGTCCGGATGGCCAGTACAACGCTCTGGCGCGTAGGTGCGACACAATGTATAGGTGCAACGTGGTCCGTACAACGCTATGACGTGTAGGTGCGATGTGGTCCAGATTGCAGGTGTGACAGTGGGATGTGCGGGCGGGATGTGGTCCTGCTGTGCCTGTGTGTGACAGTCCATCTACTAGCATATAGCGTACGGCTGCCGCGTCTGCTCCCGGGACTGGGCCGGTTTCAGGCTTTTGTTTTGAAAGATTCTGTTATCCAGTAGTTTTTAGACAAGGTCTCCCAAGTCCTGCCCCGGATTTACTCACATACTTCTCTCGTGCCTCATCCTCCCTTTCTCTCAATAGTTCTGCAACGATGAAGTGGCTTCTTGCAACATCAGCTGAATTCCAGAGCTTGGGGGCGGGGAAGGAGTGCTCGGATACACTGATCTTAGGAGAATTACCCCAAAATGGTGTTCACGGTCCTCCCTCCCCATACCAGATCAGCATTGTGAACTGCACATCGTTTTTTCTTGGATTCCTAAGACTGAGGAATTTCTCTGAGTAAACACGCTGCAGGCTGCAAAACACATCAGGCTCCCTGCCTGCCTGCAGACTGCAAGGAAACTTCTGGCCTAAGTCAGTTAAAAAGAAAAGTTGGAGTCAGCAGAGTTATAGTAAGGTTGCAATCGACCTACTGAACTTGCTCAGAATTTGGGCTGTCTGGCCACTAACCTCATTTCTCTTCCATCCACTTAAGCTTGTTTTTCCACTATACAGAGGAGCGGTGGCTGCCAAAACTGGAGGGTGGGGGGGTGGATTGCAGGAACCTATGAGGGTATGTGATTTTTTTTGTCCTGTTATAAGTTAATAATCCCATTCTTGGCTGTCATCCAAGAATTTTGCTTCAAAAATGCAAGCAGTGTACAAGACCCATTGTGTAAAAGATAATCTAAATGTAGGACTGGAAGGGACCTGGCAGGTCAGCAAAGATAAGGACTGAATGATATTACAGCCTTATTGCATGCCGCTGTAATTCATTTGTTCCTGATCTCCTGGGAAGGGGAAGTTTCAGAACTTTACTGAACTGTTAGAAATTTTTTTTTCCAATAGATGGCTTTCTCTTATTTGTATTTGCACTATGATTGCTTCGTTCTCCCAGTCTGATGCCTTTCTCTCTTACCAGTATAGAAATAGGAGTTGCATGCTCTTCTCTTTGCTGTGCAATGCCAAACAAGCTAGAACTTGCTGTCTGCTTTCATGAAGCAGGCTCCAGCCTCTGCTGATCCCTGGCAGTCCTGCAGTGGGCTTCTCGCTCTCTGACTTCCCCGTGGATGAGCAGAGCTGCAAGGCTTAGAGGTCCATCTGGTGCCTCTCGTGCTTTGACACCTCTCCTAGAAATAAATACCTCACCTGGTAGGTACTGCAATTAACCTCCTGCCCAGGCTCCTCCTGTCCTGTGATGGGGGTGGGAGACTGGGATTTTCATCCCCAGGCGTCCGTCCGACTTTTGGTTTCTGCTGTCAGCTCTGATCTTATTCCAGCCCTCTTATTAATCCCATTTTTATTGCATATCCCGATGCTCTGTGCTGGAGCAGTATTCTCCCAGCTTTCTCTCACTCATCCTGTCGTGAAGGCAGATGTTAAGTAGGATGGAGTCTCCCTCGCTTTCAGTAGTGACGCCTGCCAAACTCAGACTGACCCCTTCTATGGGACTGGCTGTCTGATCCTTTTAGGTCTGTACCCTATTTATTACAAATTTTCATCTTTTGTGTCTTTTGGTTTCACTGAGCTGTGTAGCAAGTGGCTGCACTTCAAATGTGTTGGAGGCTGAACTCTACCCCTTTCTTGTGTGCCAGGTATGCCAGATAGGTTTCCCAGAGCAAGTGAGTAGAAAATTGCTCTTATCAAATCAAACTAAGTTGCATTTTGTCCTTCTTTCTCCTGCCATTTACTTCCATGTCTTCAATTATTCATTTTTTTTCTGCAATGATTATTCTGTGGATGAGGGATTTTTAATCCCACCATTGTACTATAACCAGTCATGAGTAGAAGATGGGCGTAATTCGGCAGTGGGTAGCAACACAATGCCATAGATTAGGCAGTGAACAATATTCACAGAGCTGCAAAAGTTGGGGGAACTTCAGACAAATTCAGTGCTCATATCTGAGCTCAGATTTAACTCCCAGTTGAATATCCTTGCTATTAAGATTTGCAATAAGGTCTATCAATAATGATTCAGAGGAAATACCACCCACTGAATCAACAAAGTCAACTCATAGGATCACACAGTGGCACTGAACAAATCCAGCTCTGCTCAGTGCAAAATACCACAGTTGGTAGGTGCAAACACATCACAAAGAGTTACCCCTGTTCCATTTGTTAACATTGTACATTGCTTTTTATCTAACTAGGTGAAAAATAGCTAAATATTTTGCAGAAGCTACATAAAGCCCTGCAGCATGATACCACTGGTGTTCAGTGCAGGAGGGAGGCTGGAGAATGACTTCATGCTTTTGACCTAATATGTTATAATCCCTTTGGCATTATCCACCAAACTCAAGTTTATTCCAGTTTTTCTCAGCATTGCATGTGTAGCAGTTTATCATACAGTGTTTGTGAGTGTTGTGCTGCAGAGGCTGCCTTCATCTCCCAGTGGCCAGAAAAAGCACTGAGAGCACCAAGTGCTGCAACCGAGTGGGCAAACAATCTGTATTTTAATTATATCGAGAGCTCTTGGGTCCCATGCTGTCAACCGAGATGCTAAGACCAAATTGGGAGAAGGAAAAAAGTTACATTGAATTCTGAGCCTTGGCTTTCTCCTTCTAATGGCGGTTGGCATCGTGCTGGTGGGTCTGGTGTGGGGTTGTCATGGCACTCCGGTTGTTCCAGTTCTGCAGGCGTGCTGTACAAACTGGAGTGAAGCGCTAGATGGGAATGCTTCAAAAAAGGGTTCGCTACGTTTGTGTGACTTCTCAGTGCCACTCAGGATCCTCGTGAAGGGCAAGTATTGTCTGGTTCCTTTTTCCTAAAAAAAAAACCAACTAGTGAGCAACGGCCAAGCCTTATGATTGTTACCAGATGTCATAAGCGGTAGACGACGAGCCGATGGTATGGAACTGAATGTGGAAACAAATAGGAAGAGGGTGTGTGGAGCTCATGAGCCCCCGACTCACAGCCTGGCATCTACAACGGTTGTTGCACTTAAAAGTAAGTGGTTGTACGATGTGGCAGGTGAACATTTGTTGCTGTTTTGTCAACCTAGCCTTTCACATCTGTGGAAAGCATCAGGAGAGGGTCTAATAGCGTGATGGTTTTTCTGTTTGATGTAATGAACAGGTATTGTTCACAGATTCAGCTGTTTCTACTACTTTGATACCTGAGCTGACGTTTCAAAGTGCTGGGAATGCTGAAGCCACAGATCAATGAAAATCTTAAGCAAGCAATAGTGTTTGCAAAAAGCTCTGTAGCATTTGATGGTGTATTTCAAGGTGCTCTGAAAAAGCTACTGAGCTGATAAAAGAGACCAGGCAAAGCCAGAAGGATGACTGAAAGCCAGTGGATGAAGTCCTCATCCCAGCATTGGAGTCACTCAGCCGATTCCAAAATGTTTAAATACCTTAAAAGCAGCAGCTCACTTCAGAAGGGGCATTGCTCCAGCACTATGTCCAGTAAAAAAAGGAAAGGCAAATGAAGAACTGCCAAATTTTGTAGTTGGTATGGCACAATGTTGAACTTGGCATGGTTATAATAGGTGTCACCAGGTGGTGCTATTTTGCATTGACTTCCCATTTGTTTTTCTTAACATGACCATTATTTTGCCTCAGCTGAGGTGTGTATGGTATTAATTAGGGGGAGTGTTTAAGGGCAGAGGAGGAATTTTCTCTTTGCCTTGCTGCTCCATTAGAGTCTGTTGTGCAGGTCTCCTCAGTTGGTCCTCGGTGCTGGGAGGACTTTCCCAAAAGGGACACGAGAGAAACTCCCATTGATAGATTGCGTAGCTGCTCGCAGAGTACCCATAGGTTCAGTAACACTGATTTCTCCCCAGATCTGACTTGCAAAGCCTTCTGTTGCCTCTGCTGCTCCCAAGCTGATGGTTAATGCCGACACAGGACATCCCTAATGGCAGCAGGCCACCTCGGGACTGCGTGGGTCTCTGCTTTTCCAGCTGGGAGAGCTGAGTCACGTTTTAACGAGCGAGGACAGTGGAGGAACTTGGAAATCACTCCAGGAAAGTGTGGGAAAGGAGGCACCCTGCAACCATAAAACCTCTAAATTTAGTTGTAGTTTAAAATGGAAAATGTTGGTGATTTTGCCCTTGCAGAGGTCAGGTGAATTTGGAGACCCGCAGGTCTGCTCCCCGGCGAGCGCGTCCCTTGCTGGAGACACGGCCTCTCCCCAGCCCGCCCCGGCAGGCGGAGGGGACGGAAGGAGGGAAGCGGCAGCAGAGCCCGTTTCCTCTCTCCAAATCGATGAATGAGGACGGCGTCATTTCTATTTATTTGTTACGTCGGTGAGCGGCTCTAGGAGTAACTTTGTTACCCTCCGCTCTGTCAGTTAAATTGCATTATTTTTAATAAGACAGCTATCTCCATCCTGCTTCTGTTGTGCTGGTTTCCCCCATCTGGGAACTGTCTACTCCTCGTCTGTCCTGCTCTTCTGTTAAGTCGTTGCCCGGCGTTCGCCGAAAGCAGCGAGCTAAGCGTTAGCGTTCTTTTCTGACAGAGCCCCCCGGTGCAAACAGAAGTTCCCGTGATACGAGGTAGCAGCTTTATGAGCGATGGTTTTCTTCCCACAGCCTGCCAAGAAACCAAGCCACGGCAAACCAGCTCTGTCCACCGCCCGGCCCAGGTCGAGGTCCTTCACCTAAATAAAAGGCTGGTCCCCGCACCGTTGGGTTTGCACTGGCCCGTCTCTTCCAGCCGCGCTGCTGCCCAACGCCGAGCTCGCTCCCTCCGGTGCAGCGGGTCCCCCAGGTGCGCGGGGTGGCACTGGGGGGTTCTGGGGTCCGGCTTTGGGGTTTTGCCCCCCCTTCGCTGCCCACAGCTGTGGACCTTGGGCGGCTGCCTCTGCTGCGTCGGTTGTGTGAGTAAGCCTCCCTCCCGCCCCAGAAACAACCACAATCTCCTCCTTTGTGTGTTTCTAGCTCAGAAAAGGCTGATTCATTCTCTGAAGAAGATTAATTACTTCTGCTATTTAGAAAAAAAAAAAAAAAGAAATCCTGTAGAGTTGGTCGGCTTAAGTTTCAGCTGCGTGTACAATGCAGTAAAGCAAATGCACTCTGAGCCAGAGCAAAAAAGTTTGCACGGAAAAAGAAGCTGTGTGTTGCAACATTTACCTGGCACTTCAGCAGCGGGCTTTGCAATTTAGGAAGTCTTTGTGAACGTGTCTTGTTCCTGACTTACATGACAAGTGGTGCAAATTTGAGCCCGCCATGAAGGTGAACAGGGGAACAAATCTTTTTATTCCCTGATATGTTTTATAACTTGTTTCCCTTCTGGTTTTCATCATGCTGATGTGGCACCCGGCTCCCTGAGTAGCTTGCATCCGAAGCCTGGCTGAGCTGCTCCATCTCTTCCTCGGAACACTGCTTTCCAGCCTGCTTGGCTCTGCTCTCTTGTTTATGCGCTGATGGGCTGTAGTTCCACATTTCAGAACAAGCTGTCCAATATTCATGAGTTATTTTGTATTTACCCAGTCCTGAGGCTTCTTTTATAAGCCTGGGGATAAATTCTGGTTTTTGTTATTTCCATTACTGGAAATGGACTGAACCTCCACAACCATTACCAAGCCCTAAATCCGGCCTCTATTTATCTAGAAGGAAGGTAGGGAAAAGAACTGTCACAAAGCTGAATTGATTTACAAATCTGTAAATCCCAAACCCCTGTTCTGATAACACTTGTAAGCAAATGTTGGAGCAAGCCGTATGTATAGAGATGAATCACTTATAAAATGATATCCTAATATTAGTTGTATATTTATTTATCAGATAAATATAGTGATTTTCCACTTGAAGATCAATGACAGCCACATGCTCAGCTGGCATAAAGCACTGCAGCTCTTTGGACTACGCAAACCTGAGGATATGACCGAACAACTGATTTCTTTGTAAAGAAAAAACCCAGTATCAACTACTTGTTCCTAAAGTGATTTAAATTATTATGCAGGAAAAAATAAAAGACATCAAAATGTTGGTATAAGATATCCTGCATGTAAGTTAGAGCTATGTATAGTAAGGTCATTTCGCCCCAGCATGAGAATTTCCCATCATAAACCTCCAGCTGGTTGGGCCATATTAAAATCCCTTCACATTCATTCCAAGGCTGAGTTAAAACTGGAAAGATAATATCTAGGAGGACAACTTTAGGTCTTCTCGAAACAGCTGGACCAAGTACTGTAGCAAAGTGAAAGGTTAAGCTAGTCAATGTTCTAAGATTACTGCATTGTAACATAGGGACTTCAAACTTTTTCACCCAGCAGTAGAGAAAATAGTCTGAAGGCATCTTTGGAGTGGATTAGTTTTGAAATCATGCTAAGCCACTCTTCTGCAAGAATTTATTTTAAACGGCTCAAATGCTTAACTTCTTGAATTGGCAGCTGAGCATGTTCTCTGGTTACTTTTAGTAACATTCATATTCAGACAAGCTCACAGGAAAGTACCTGGCAGTATCTGGGTCTGTTCTCCTTAACGCGAGGAATCCTGGCTATGGTCAGCCTTATCGGAACAAAAATGTTCAGGGTGTTTGCTCTTGGGCTCTTCACCAGGTGAGATACCAGCCACCATGATTCATCGGTGGTTGAATGGAAAAGCTGATCTCAATAGGAGGGAGTCGTGTTTGCAGCCTGTTTGGAGAAGAGCTGGGAAAATGCTGCTTTCTTATGTACCATTCTGGTGTCTCAGTAGTTTTTTTTCAGCAGAGACATCTGTAAACATGAATATGGATCCAGGTAGTTCTTTGGCTTAGTGGTGCCTACAACCCTTTTCCCCGTGTTGCTCCTGCATCATACTGGTTTTTAGGGAAGAGCTACTCCCTGCCTGAAGATCATCCTTGTGCAAGTGAGGCGGGTTTCTGCCTGTGCCAGAGAAGTACGGCTAAAACCTGCACAGGACCTGCCTGCCTCTCTCCCTCTGGGGCAGGGCTCAAACGGGCTTTTTTCTGTAATTACAGCTTCTCACTGTTGCAGCACCAGCGTGTGCGCAAGGGAGCAGAGTTCAGCTGCCTCGGCAGCCTTTATCCTGGCAATTCCTAAGCGGTTCCCCTGCAGCCTTAGCACAGGTGTAATAAATGTATGCAGGATAAATAAACTGAATAAATATCAGGCTCTTTCCTCAGCCTGTGCTTAGGAGCATGTACGTTCTTTAGAAACCCATGCATGGGTCTGTGCCCTTTGCTCTGGGTAGAACTGCCGGTGCAGTTTGGGGTTTTGGCAGAAAACTTTGTCATTGCCTGTCCAAAGAAAGCACCGAGATCCCCATGGTTAATGGTTTAATCTCCCCGGCTGGAAGCACCCTCCCCAAAACAGGATGTTTTTTTGTTGCAGAAGCTTCCTACCAAAAGAGCTGCGGAGCAAATGTTTTGGATGTTTATAGCACATCGACCCCATTAAATACAAAGTTCCCGGAAATATGCATGTGCTGGCAGTAGCAGAGTTCTTTATTTTCATTATCTGAAGTATCCATCAGAGAAAGTCTACTTCAGAACGCTTTTTTTTTTTTCTCCTTATAGCATCATCTAAAGTGAACATATTCAGCAGAAAAGCAGCCAGAGAGCTGGTCTGTGACAAGAGGGCTGGACGGGTGTTCGTCTCCAAGGAGGGCAGAGCAAGTCAGTAAGCAGAAGAGCCAGCAGTCAGCTTTGTAGCTCCCATCTTGCTCCCACGACTTCCTGAGGATGCTCAGATGTCTCTGCTCCTCAAGGAGGGAGCAAACGCACTGCTTTCACTGTGCTCTCCCAATGCCTGGGAAGGTCATCGCTGGCCCATCTGCTCCCCAGCAGCTCTTCTGTCATCTGCTGCTGTCCCTGTGGCACAGGGTCATGCTGCAAAGGCCAGACACCTTCCCTTCCTTGTGGGCAGGGGGAGGATTGGGCTCTCCCCCTAAATTTGTACGTCTTCACCTGGCCAAACCCCCTTTCAGTGCCCTTTCAGCACTTTCTTTGACACTGGTCCTTCTAACGTGGAATTCAGTTCTCAGATGAATGAAGGAGTCTTGTTAATTATCCAGATTTTTTTCCCGTACCCTAATTTTTCTCCTATAAACGTGGTTGTCTTCACTGGCTCTATAGGAGCCGCGGTACCCAACAAGGCGGTCGCAAGGATGCGGAGGCGAATATTACACCTGTAATTCTCAAATACTGGCTGTGCTGATGTTTAGTAATTTAGTAGCGGATGATAGCAGGCATTTTAGGCAGGATCACCTAAAAAGAGCCATCGCAGCAGACCTCTGGCTAGCATCTCTCTCTGCCAGCCAGAAATGAGCTGAGTGTCTCCTTTCCAAAATCCTTGACACAACTTACAAGAAAAGCCACTGGCACGGGAGCCGATTTGTTGCATAAGTGTAGAGCAGCAAGAAGACACTGATTGCTGTAATCAGGAATAATCTAATTCCTAAGGGCAAATTGGGTGTATTTATTTCTGTTTAATTGGATTCCTGCGTTTTGTGGACCCGCCATGTGGGCAGGGGAGCCACCATGCTGCGATCCGGAGGCAGCAGAGCAATACTGGAGCTGTAGAGGGTCTCAGCTCTTGTCTACCTAACGTGGGACTAAACTGTTAGTTCTTGATTTAATCTGCCTGACTTTGATGTAATTACTGTTCGGAGGACCACCAAATCATCTGCTAGAAAATCAGGGTGGAATTGGGCTGATTTGCTGGTGGGAAACCATTTGTCCTCTCTCTGAAAGCAGAGTCGCTGGGACAGAAGCTCAGATGTGAGAGGATGGATCCATCAAAGGATTTATGCCCTTAACCCCCGACATTCTGGTGGTGTGGGGGCAAGCAGAAGCATCCACGTGTCCACGAGCTGCTCCCGCGCGGGCTGGCATCAGAGCGTGGCGAGGGCGCGGGCAGCTGCCTGCAGCGGGCAGGCAGGGCTGCCAACGCCTGGAAGAAGCACAAGTGATGCACACGCTGGGAGCAGGAGCTGGGATCCAAACCCCCTCGTTTTTCTCAGCTACGGCCCATTGCTGCTGCTGTTCATGTGCCGCGGGACCCGCAGAGGGACACTGCAGCCCCAGAGCTGGTTTTTCTGCTTTTTAGCCCAATTACTCGCTTCTGTTTATTTTTTTATGTGGGAGATGATGCAACCTTTCTAAGAACGCAAACCTTTCTGGCATATCTCACAGGTCCGGGCTTCAGATGAAACCTGATGGGAGCTGATAGCCCTTTAAATTTCTTCCATGGTTGCGAGGACAGGAATTTGCAACATCAACAATCCTTTCTTTGCAGGAATTTTTCTTCTCTTAACCTTTTATTTTTTCCCTAAAACCTGGTGTGAGCCCTATCCTGCTCCCAAGAACTAGATTAGTGACTGACCTTTTGAGGACTTGCGGATTACGCTTCAGGAGTGCACGTAACATCAAGTGACATTCGTTTGCTGTTGTAAAACCCATCATGAATTAACGTTTGTCTTGTATTGTATAAACACACCCTCACAGTGCTTCCTACAGCAGGATGGGGAGCTGTGCAGAGTCATTTCCCTGGGTATTGAATTGTTATGGTGAAACTTCCTTAATTAGAAAGCAAGTTCATCTCTTAAGGGCTAGCTGAATTTGGACCAAAAGGCAGACAGATCAGTGTATTTCTAATATTGGTGGAGCTGGGCTCATGTACACAAGGGTTGAGTTTCCCCACTAAGGCAGGAAAGCTCTTGCTGTGGGCTCCAACTTTTGATCTGGGGAGTTCAATTCAGGGTAGAGAGCTCACAGAGTAAGAAAAAAACAGCATTTGAAGCCTAACAGCTACCCTGAGCCAGGCAGGAGGTCTCTGCTAAAATGGGCCATGTTGAAATATTCACAGTTTAATAATAACTGGCTTTCAGTTAACACCTCCCGAGAGGCTGAATGCATGCATTTTACAGCTGTGGCTCACAAACTAGTTTCCACGTGAAATCTCGATCAGAAAGGCACAGAGACATTTTCTGTTAAAAAGCTTTTAAAGTCTTCAGAGCCTGCTCAGCCCATAAAAGCTGGGCTGGACTGAAGCTCAGTGGGACCGTAGGGGTACCCCAGCGAGAGCAGGATTCCCGTCACCGAGCCCCTGCCCGGGGGACGCTGCCTGACCCTCCGACCCTTGCTTTGCCACCCTTCTCCTCGCTGCCGATCCTGGGCTGGGAGGCCTTGGGTCAGACATCCTCATTATTTTAAGCTGTCCTGGCTCTCCCAGCATTTCAAAGACCTCTGAGATCTTGCAGTGTTTAAAAGCCCGGTGCCACAAAGCCAGAAAACCCCGCGCAGCTGATGCAAGGTGCAAGGGGCTGTCCCTGCTGCCTGCCACCCCCACGCTCTCCATCCCACCCACCCCGGCCATCCTTCTTTGGTTTTTTTTTTTCCTTTTTTTTTTTTTCCTTTCCTTTGCCAGATCATTTCCCTCCTTTGATCATTTCCCTGCTCTAAGTCACCCCATGCCAGGACTGCTTTCTCGTGCTGGCGGATGGAGATGCGGCGCAAGCCTCCCTCCTTCCCAGCCCATGGGGAAGTGTCACCCTCCGAAGAGTGAACGAAGGGGGTGAGAAATGATATGCAAATACCTTCCCTGGAGGCTACAGAAAATTCACTTCCTTGCACCTTTCCGAAGACTGGTATTTACATACTATTAGACGCTGACATCCTGTTGAACTTTCTTAGAGCGTGTGATTTGCAGACACGCTCATTTGAGGATTTAGACTTTATTGACTGAAGGTTGCTTGGCAGAGAAGAAGAAAATGAGCTGGCTGGGGAAGTGAAGGCTCACACAGCCGGTTGAGAAGGGCCCTTCTGTGCGAGAGAGACAAGGGAATAATTTGGCTTCAGCTCTGAGGTAGGAATTCTTCCCTCTACCTGTTTTCTCTGTCCTCTTGGCATCCTGTGGAGGTGTTTAAAAACAAACAAAAAAAGCAATAAAAGGGTTTTGGTTCTCATAATACCTGTTTGTGTGACAGCTTCCCGCTGAGCGGGAGCTGGGAGAGTCTTAGAAAGTTACCACCACACTGTCCATGTTGCTGGGTAACAGTTTCTGCTTCTCACGTGACCCCCAAATCATAATAATCATAATAATTGCATCCCAAAATGCTGAATGATGCTGGAATCGCTGGTAGGTGGATGTGCTGCCTCCGTCTGAGCGTGTGGGTACTGGAGCAGGGAGCGGGGGGCCCTCCAGACCCGCCTTACACCCCGTCAGGATATTCGTGGGATCCGGACCCGAGTCCCGTTCCTTTCCGGCTGGGTCAGGGCACCTCTCTGGCTCCCGTGGGTCTGCTAACGACAGCGGGGATGAAGCTCTGGTGAGATCAGGGCGAAGCGTTTGCAGCCCCATTTTGCTGCAGTGCAGCTGGGAGCCGGCACCCTCTGCACGGGGCGAGTGCTGGCTACCACCCGGCATCCCTCCAACCCCAAAACGCCGTGCCTCCGAACACCGGGGGTAGCATACGAGGATGCTGCAGGGCTCGTACCCACCGTGGAAAGCTTTTTAAATTGGTTCAGCTGATTTGGCACTCAAACAGATAGGGAAGGCTGGCACCTTGCTTCTGGCCAGGTCTCCCCAGTGGCAGTGGCCGTTCCCAAAGCGAAGGTCTGAGAGCTGCGCCAGCCTGATTTTAACCTGGCTTCCCGGGTTAAGGTAACTTGGTTATTGAGTGTCTTCAGACAGTGTTACTGGTGTAACAAAGAGTGGTTTTAAACCCATTTAAAGCTAAGCTAGTGCAACCTTTAAATACAAATAAGGCTTTAGGTGCCACTGAAGATCCTAACATAAACATCCTTGAGCATCAAACTTGAGCTGGATTTGCATGTAGTACCTATAGCAGCCTGATGATTTATTTACTTGTTTATTTACTGGCAAGGAAGAAGGCACCAGTGATTATATTTACCAGCATGGTTAATCCTAGTGTAACCCCACCACTGCCACTACGTGTTGAATGGAACATTTACCCCTTGTGCAAGGCATCACACGATACCATAGCTTGTATTTGCCCAGCAGAGAGGAGCTGTGCTGGCACACAGCATCCTAATAGTGTTAGATGATGGGACTGAATCAGGACAACGTGTTTTTCCTTTCTTTGTAAAAGAATAAGCTATACTGGCAAAATACATATACATTTATACCAGTATGGTCCTTTTTCTCTGTGCACTGAAGTCCTTTTCTGGGAGTTCTCTGCCAGAAGAAGCCCTTGCCAGCCCCGTGCCACCCCCAGCCAGCACGTGGATGGCAGAGCTCCTGCCCGCCGGCCGCAGCGGGCTGCGTGTCCGTGCTCCCTCATTTGCTAAAGACAAAACACTCCCCGTGACGGTGCGGTGCCTCTGAGGACACGGCCGACCCGGGCTGCTTTGCGAGAGCTCCTGCTTGCCTCACACGGGGGCTGTGCCAAAGCAAAGCGTAGTGTGCCAGAGATTTCATGAACTTCTTCAGTAATGCCGAGCGAGATTAGGCCTCATTCCAAGACCTTTTAATTTTTTAAGCATGAATGACTCATTCTGGCCTCTGATACTGGGGAGATCAAGAATACATAGATCTGAAGGCGACTGAGGCTACTGGCTATGGCAGAAAAAGGATGGAGCAGCAGTTGGTTTGTGTGCTGAGGCAGGGTCTGGTGAGCAAACCGTGCTTTTTGTGTGCGTGCCTCAATTTCCCACCATACCCTTACCATCTGCTCCCCTGGGAGACTGAGTATGCTGCCGGTTCCTACCAACGCTAATGGGCCCACACCAAGGGGTCAGGTTGGTTTCTAAAATAGAGATTTGTGAGCCCCCCCCCAACACTTCTTTTGGTGCATGGGAAGATGATTTCATTAGCCTGTATGTACGCCAGCTGTTCAGAGGCTGCACAGGAAAACACAATAGTACAAATGAAAGCAAGAGGAGAGGAGGAACAAACCCATCATGCTTCCTAAAGTGCTTTTGGAAAGCACAAAGCCAGGATGTTGTTTCTTTTTAGTGACTGAGTAGTCTGACACGTTGCAAAATACAAAGGCTCGGCATATTCCCAGCAGCAGAGTGGAAACTGGAACTATCCAGAAGCAAAACCTGTCATTAGCAGTCAGCCAGGTAGAACGGGCTCCTGAGTGCCAGGAACTGGCGTGGAAGGGAGGAGGGGCTGAGCAGCAAAAAAGAGCTTTTCTTAAGGGCCAGCGGTGTGCCCAAGCAGCCTTGTGGAGGGAAGCGGTCGGCTGTGAGGGCAGCACTTGTGGTCGGGATGCTCTCAGACTTCTTCAAAGGGCAGCAAGGAGATGCTGTTCCCCCTCATGCCCCCCTGTCCTGCAGCATGGGCAGTGGGTCTGCTCCCAAAAAATCAGAATGGTTTTGACCTGTAATTTTTCTCCCTTTTGTTTTCACTCAATCATATTTAGTTGCCCTGAGAAAGCTCTTCTGACATGTCCTCCCAGGTCCTTGCTGTGATCCATGTCGTCCTGGAGGCATGTAATAATTTAGACTGAAAGCTGTGCTGTGCAGCTCTGTTCTCCACAGCATCACAGGATGGAGAAAGTATTGATGTGCCCTGATTTATCTCCCACAGATGTCATCTCCCTAGGAGCTGACTTGAAGGACAGAGGGGCACAGAAAACTGAATCTGGGAAGCACCTGATTCAAAAAGAAAGGAGGAGGAAATTTTATGAACTGGGTTGGATGGATGCAGGGAACATCACAGCTTTGCAAACCCAATGATCTGGAAAGATAGCGCCACAAACCACAACGTTGCTGTAGCCGGGTGCAAGAGGACAAGCCTTTATGATGCCTTTATGTTTCCCAGAAGAATCTCTTTAAACTAAGAGTATTTTTGCATTGATGCTTCTTTAGTTGTCATTACCTGTCGGGCCTCACCAACCTCTGAGGGTGAGAAGCAAGATGAGGGGAGGGTTGCACGTATCCCGGTGAATGTTGTGGGCTGTGGGTGTCCCCACGGCAGCAAGCACAAGATGCTCCGTCAGGATGTGCCCTAGGGAGCAGCACCCAGCACCGATGCCGAGCGCGATGGGAGGGCAGACCGCGGGTGCTGCAGGCACAGTCGGACGCAGAGGTTGGGGACATTGGTTCCACCATCGCAGCCTCCTCTATGGCCTGGGCAGCAAAAAGCAAAGCTCCCCATGCCCTTCTACTGGCAGGTGGCGAGACGTATTCAGCCTTTCAAGTCTAGCGCCTTGTCTCTTTTTGTCAGGGGACTTTCCTTCCCTCAGCCAGCACGGTCTAAATGGCCTCTGTGAGACAGCCAGATAGATGCATTCCATTTTAATCCCTTATCTGTCTCACTCTGCTGAGATCATTTACCTGCTAATAAGCTCCTGTGGTCAGAGATAAAAGGCGAAACTACCAGCCCTTTAAGGATGATGCTTTGCAACACTGTGCTTCATGGAAAATATGGAAAGATGTTGCATTCATAATATATCACTCATATCTGTGTTTGTAAACAGATTTATCACACCATCTGCAGAATTGTACTGCAGTCTCCTCCATATTTATTTCCTTTCCATTTATATAGTACAGGTCCTATTTATTTTATTCCCTTTTTACGGTTAGATACATTAGCCATCTTCTTTTCTTCCCTACAGAAAGAGTGCACTCTCTGTGGGGAAGAGTATTTAATCAATCCAATTTGTTCAGCTTAGTCCATAAAAACACAAGCCAGTACTGTTTGGAGAGGTACCTGCCTGGGTTTGTTTCTCATCTCTTCACATCTGTGCAGAGCAGGTGGGGAGGAAAGGATAATTCAGAACAAATCCACGGGTAAACAGGATGCTCTGTCAGTATTTCCTTTCTGCTGTTGCACTGGTTGAGTGTAATTTTCAGAAATCAGCTAAGCCTAAGGTCAATAATGCTATTATAATCTCTCTGACCTTCTGTAGCTGATATGATATCTAATGAAGTATTTCTACAACTGGGAGCAAAAAGCCAGCCTGCTTTGTTATCTGGTTTGATAAGAAACCTTTAGTCACACGCAAATGTGATTCGCTGAGCATAAAAAGAAGTCACACTGAGAGAAAGGGAAGCTTGTGGTCGGCAGCCACTTCTGCAGCCCCTCGGCTGAGCAGCACCAGCCCCGGCACAGCTCCAGGCAGGGCAGAGCCCGGGGAATGAGCTGGGGGGACCGTCCTCCTCCAACGGCTGCTCCTGCAGCGGGACCACGAGGCTCTTCCATCCATGCAATGCCCAAAACCAGATTCTTCTGCTTGGGGCACCCTTTCACTTTGGGGAGAGGAAAGAGTCTGGCTTACAGCAGAGCCAAGAGGAGGGACGAGTCCCAGGCAGTGAGCCAGGGCTTGGCCACCGCTGCCAGCGCTGGGGTTTGTGCCCGTCCCCGGTGCAGAAGTAGAAAATCCAGGACAGTGGGTTCCTCCTCCCAGGCGGGAGGCTGAGGGACCTCGGGTCTTTGCGGAAGCCACCGAAGGACGGGGCTGGGCAGGATGAGCTGTGCCGCACCCTGGACGGATGGTCCTCAGCACTGCCCCACGCTGAAAGTCTGGCCTTGACCCCGGGCACTGGAAGAGGACTGCTGGGCTCGACGCACAGCACGGGGAAGGATTTGACCGCAGCTCCTTAGGAGCACCGCTCCAGCCCCAGGACTGTAAATTTGCTGCGGGGAGAGGTGTAGGACACGGACCCATAGCCAGGGCTGTGACCCTGGGGGCAGGACACTTTTGCTCCTCTCCCTCTGCGGAGGGAGGATTTCTTTTCTTTGCATTGAGCCTAACCCAAATTCCTGGGATTCGGTACTGAGGAGTGACTGGGGGTGACTAACTCCAACAAGAATTTTACCAAGAATGAGTCAGGGCTCTGGGCTGCAGACAGTGATGACAAATCTCAGAAATTCAAGCCTGTACTTTGGCAGGAGGGATTGCCGTTTGGGTTTTGGGGGTTTTTATATGGTCCTTTTTATGATTTTTTCAGCTGTACAGTGTGTTCTCAGATGGTATATTTGCAACTTCATGGTTTTCGATCGTGACCATCATTTTTTCAGATAACAGAACAGTGAACAACTGGGCACTTGGCCAGCTCTTTCCCCACTGAAGCAAAGGGAAACTCTGCAAGAGGGTTTCTCCAGAGCTTTCTAAAAGAATTTTCTGTGACCATATCCCGCTAACTCCCCCACCTTCTGACCCTTACTCAACATAGCCGTGGATGCTGTGAGCTGTGAGCTGAATGCCCCTGCCAAAGAGTCCCACCATCACCTTTTCCCATGAGAATTGTTCGGGGTCTCTCAAATATCCCATCCCATCACACTTTGCATCTTTCCAAGAGGCATGTTTAGGCCTATAATATCATGCCTGCCACAAATTGGTGAGCAAACTTTTTGGCTGTGTATTTGCCAAGGGGTGACTGCCAAAATGAAACTTTTGGGTAAACCAGAAGCCATGTGGCTCTGCTGCAGCGAAGCAGCCAGGACCTTTCTCAACATTTTCCTGCAGTCCCCAGGAAAAATCACAAGGCAGGCTTTAAAATAACAAGATTATTTCCAACCATTGTAAATGGTCCATCTTTTATCTTGGCTTTCTGGCAAATAAAACCTTTCAGAGATGTCTCAGTTTAGATTTTTCAAGCCTTTTCCTGACACGCTGCAGGGCTAGAAACCCTTGTGCTGTAGCTGGTAAGGGAAAGAGAGACTCTCCTATATCTCCTTCAATTCTGCATTAGCGGGGGTTTGGGAGCCAACTGGCCCCCAGGTTATTTTGAGCCCCGTGTGGGCCCAGGGAAGCATTGGTCCCAGTGGCGTGGCAGGGAGGGGAGCTAGCGTTAGTGGCTGGCTTTGGGTCCAGCAGGTTTATTCCCCTTTTGTGAGACAAACTGTCCTCTCTGGGAGCAATTCAGCTTTAAACTGATTGCATTCAGCTTTGTAAAGGCCTTGCATTGTACAACTTAATCACTGTGGGACTGAAAAATAATAATCCTGCCTAAAACCAGAAAATTTGGCTTTGCTGTTTCTCTGTGTTGAATCAGCTCCTCACTCTCCTTGCTGCTAACAGCATGGCAGAGACAGGCCATGTCCTCCAGAGAGACGGGCCTTGAAGAGATGCTCTGCATCTCCAAAAAGGCACACTGCTGTTTCCATAGCCTCCCGCTGCTGCCCCTTCACTTGCAACCTGTCAGGCTCTCACATTATCACACGCAAGCAGCACGTTTTGCAAACATATTTGCTATTACAGCAGACAGGAAAAGATTAAGTGAGTGTTATAAAACTAACCTCTGCATCAGTCAAAAGAAACAAAAGCAAAAAATAACAAGGTAATCAGATGCTCTTATGAGCAGGGTATGCTCAAAATTACTTCTCCATCTCATTACAAATGCTTAGAAACTGCACAGCCTCTCCAGTGCAGTGAGATTTTAAACTGGATAATGGGCATAAGTAGCTCAGAGCTGTTAATGCCACTTCCAACCTTATCCTTCTGCTGCATGAAAATAGGTAGTGGCTATTGACTGGTGTAAATTGGCTACTTTCAAAGCTGTATTTGCTGGCTTAGATGTGCTAAGAGTCTCTCTACAGTTTTCAGGGCCTGAATGTAATGTGTGTGGTTAAGGAGGGGATATATTGAGTTTCTTCAGCAGAGGACTGGTTCCAGTGTGTGCCCTACGTGCTGGAGAGCTGGGGACCTGCTGCAGTTGAGCTTTACATCCCAATCACTAAGAGAAAAACCAGGGCTGCTGGACGGTTGTTCGTCGGTCCAGGCAAGCTTCTCACTTTGTCTTTTCATTTTCTTTCAGGACAAACTGTTCACGATGTCAATCAAAAAGGAAGGTGCCCACAGGAAGTGGGCTGCCCTGAAGGAGAAACTCGGACCCCAGGAGACTGACCAGTCAGAGGCCAACCTGGAAAATGCAGAGCCCGAGCTGTGCATCCGTCTCCTCCAAATGCCGTCAGTGGTAAACTACTCTGGGCTGAAGAAGCGGCTGGAGAACAGCGATGATGTCTGGATGGTCCAGTTCCTGGAGCTGTGCGGGCTGGACCTCCTGCTGGAGGCCCTGGACAGGCTGTCCGGGCGAGGAGTGGCCAGGATTTCTGATGCCTTGCTTCAGCTCACTTGCATTAACTGTGTGCGAGCGGTCATGAACTCCCACAAAGGCATCGAATACATTGTGAGCAATGAGGGCTACGTTAGAAAGCTCTTCCAAGGTGAGAAGACATCTTCCCGTTTCATCCATCACATGTGGCACGGGGCGGGGGGACTTTCCTGTTGCTTGTCCTCCTGCCTCGCACCAGGCTTCTTGCAAATCGTTGGTCGCAACTGATTAATGAGGTTGTTTTCTTCTTTAAAATAATACTGCTTTGAAATGACATTGCCTTTACCACCCAATGCTATTTCCACACAAATATCTTTGTCGTTTACTGAGAAGCTGGGGATAAACCCAGCCTTAGCTGAACGCAGGCATGAGAAGTCCTCGACCCTTCAGCTGTCAGCAGACATTTGCTATTTAGTCTTTGGGAGCCCCAAGGGCAGAGGGAGAGGGATTGAAAGGGTGTGGAGACTTGTAGCCTGTAAAGAGGAGGGAAGGTAGCATGGTTTAGACTCAAGAGAGCACGTTCTCTGCGCTGCTCAGTCTGTTCCTTCTAGAAGATGGTAGGTAATATCACTCACTTTCTGCTGCCATTCACTTGGCTTGTCATTAGGTATGACACTCGTCAGGGCATCTCCTAGGACTTACTGTACAGCACTTAATGATGGTGGTGCTGGGAGGATAACTTCTGTGCTGCTTCACAGAGCTGAGATCACCGGTGTGCCCAGAAACCCTTATTAATAATTTTTTAAAATGCATCTAGTCTGAAAGCTAGCTTGCTCCCCTCTTCAGTTTTGAAGTCCTCTTTCTTCCTCTCCACCCTGTATTTTCTTAAGTAGTGTGAAATACAGAGCTGGCATTTTTGTGCTGTGAAAAACAGGCCGGTACCCTGGGCTTTTCAGTGGTCAAGCTTCTTTGTGCACTAATAAAGGAAAAATAAGATGGTCTAATCCACTCCTCCAACTCCTGGGGCTCACAGAGAAAGAGCAGTGGAAAAAAGGGAATACATGGGGACTGGTTAGAACAATTGGCCTACTTGATATGCATATGGGGTGTTTCTGCACTAAAAATAAGACTCATTAATTGAAGAAAATGGTTCATCTGCTGTTCTAGAAAATACCCATATGTGAAAATGGGAAATAAAATGTGTGATTGCGAGTGCCGAGATCTTGGCTGCTGTTGCAGTGCACCACTGATACATGGAAGAAATGAACACCTACAAGCAGCACAAAATGCCAATAGGGTACCTGAACTAGCATTTACTGTTCCCAATAGAAGTTACTACCAGATATTGCTATTGGGATGGAATATCTATAAATTGAGATATTTTTCTTCCCATCTTCCACATTCTGGCTCCACTCCTTCAATCTGTTTTTCTACCACTGGTCATAAGCCATGTAGCAGAAGACACTGAGATTCAGAACATTAATGTCATTATAAATTCTTTTTTGTTTTGTTTTGTTTTCCCTCCAGCACTTGACACAACTAATGTCATGGTCAAAAAGCAAGTGTTTGAGCTCCTGGCTGCACTGTGCATTTACTCATCAGATGGCCATGCTTTGGCTTTGGATGCCCTGGACCATTACAAGGCAAGTGTTGGGCTGCAGCAGGGGTACGGCTCTGCTCTCATCCATGCAGGTAGATCTATGTACCACAGAAAAGGGATGGGAATTAAGGCCATTTCGCATCATTTTGGTAAGAGAGGCAGGGATTTTTAAGGTGAAAACTGGAGGAAATTTGGCCTGGTCAGCATAAGTCCATGGTGCAGCTCTGTGGCTTGTCTGGACAGATGACTGCCAACCACAAGATCCCTTTTGGCAGGAAAAGCACTACCAGATTAGCAAAATAGATAATGCCGCATCCATGGGTTTCATTGGCCACAAGCCCAGGTAGGTGCATCAGTTATCAGAAAGCATAAAGGGGTCCAAGAGGAGTTTCACTGACTTTCTCTGCTGACCAGACCCCGCTCCATGATGGGGGAGTGCTGCTTTTATCTGTATCTTCCTGTCTTGTGCACAGTGGGATAACTGAGAGGTTTTAAGATGCTAATTCCATCTGAGAGCCTGCACCAAAGTGGTAGATGTTTCTGAACTGTCTGAACAGAAATTTCACTTGTGTTATTAACAGAGTGTGAAGAACCAGCAGTATCGATTCAGCGTCATAATGAACGAGCTCTCCAACACAGATAACGTGCCATACATGGTGACACTGCTGAGTGCTATCAATGCCATCATACTGGGTAAAGAAGAGCTAAGAACAAGGACACAAATCAGAAATGAGTTCATAGGTAAGGATGTTTGTTGCACCTAACTTTCTCTGGAGAAAATCAGTTGCCAAGCAGGTTTATTTTCAGATGTATCCATAAGGTGACTAAAGAGGGCTGGGGAGCAAAACTGCAAATATTAAAGTCAGACTCCTTCTTTTTTTTGTCTTTTGGTCTCTCTTTACTTCAACAACCTTCCTGTAAACAGATTTTTAAAACCTTGCTGCTTTCCAATAGCTTCGATCTTTTCTGGAATCCCAGCAGCACTGTATCACTTGAGCTTCTTCAACACATTTCTATAACCAACCATCTTATGTAGCCCCATTTCCATACGTTACAACTTCTCATAAGAGTACATAAGGTTTCTTCACCCTGTGTGTACTCAGCTGAGCCACTGAAGCTGCCCTGTGAGTCAGAAATACTTTCCAACTGCTTGAATACCGGGATCCTAGGTACCGTTGTTAGGATTCACCTCACATAATGTGCGCATCTGAGCTGGTGAGCCTGGGCTCCATTTCTTTCTGTGGAGAGCAAGGGACATTTAACCACACCATTTATCTGACTGATCCATCTGAAGATATTTTCACTTTTTCTCTCTGCAAAAAGTGTTTATGAGCATAACATTATATAAAGATCATTACAGATCAGTACCAAGTAGGTCATAATGCCAATATATCTATTTTTTTGTTCTCCCAGGGCTTCAGCTATTGGATATTTTAGACAAGCTAAGGTAAGGATCACTGTTTAAATTTTCTTTTATAAATGAGATTCACAGTAACGCAGCTATGGAAGCTTAATACTTAATCAGCCTTCAGCTGTGTGAAGTGAAGTGTACCCGGGTGGAGCGGACCATGCTTTTGTGCACCCATTACACAGGAACCGGAGGCATTAGGCCAGTGTTAAGATGCTCTTGCCAACCACGGTGTCACAGGGACAGCTGTTGGCACAGATGGCATTGACAAAGGCTCTGGGCACAGATGGAGCAAGGCCCAGCGACGTCCTCATTGAGGCTGCGTTTCAGACTGAACCTGAAGTGACGCTGTGGGCTCACTGAGCAGCTTGCTATATTCAAAACGCCTTCACTGCTGGTGTTGGTCCCAGAGCATCCAGCTAAAACAATTTACTAATGCATATCTGGACATACCTATCTTCACAGTTTCTTAATTTAAAAATTATGTTGTGTCAGAAACACCCATGATGAATTCTAGAATGCATTATATGTGAGTTGCAGTTATCCACATAACTGGAATTGCTCTGTCCAACCCCATAAAAATTAGAGAAGATCTTTCAATAGTGCCAACTAGCAAGGGTGGAGTTCCTGCACTGAGGGGTCTCAAGAATGCTGAAAAAGTTGTCTTTAGAGTATTTGGGGTTTTTTTAATCCAGTTTTGAGTAACAGAAAAGGAAGTTTTTCAAACAGAATCATCACTGGAATATTTTCAATTTGTCTTGACTTTAAAAAAAAAAAGAAGAAGGTGGCCCAGTTTCAAAAAGGTGGAAATGCCACTCTGTTGTTACAGCTCCAAGAAGCCCATACAAAGCATACACTGGCCCAGGCTATGCCATGAAAAGTCCCATTCATTTGCATGTCTTGACTGTAGAAAGAGGTACATTCAGTTCAAGAAAGGACGCACTGATGGCATTTGATCCTTTATAAATAAGGTAGAGTTGGGTACTTTCAACACCGACTGGCCGAGTCTGAGAGGCAAAGAGATAAAAGCCATTAAAACAAAAACAATCATCTGAAAATCAGTGAAGGGCTCTCCAGTGAAAATGAATGCTGTAATATTGCAGAGACATAGAGGAGGAGGATCTGCTTATCCAGTGTGATACATTTGAGGAGTTCAAGATAGAAGATGATGAGGAATTATTAAAGATATGTGATGGGATAAACATGAACGATCATCATGAGGTCTTTTCATCTCTCTTCAATAAAGTAAGTAGGCCCTCACATGGGGTGCAAAGTCATGCAATGGCAAAGTTAACACACTTTGCTTGGAACCAGTCTTGCTGTGATGGAAAGCTGCCCTGTCTTCCAGGTGAGCCGCTCTCCAGTCTCCATCCAGCTGCTGTCCATCCTCCAGAGTCTGCTGCACTTGGAACCATCTCATCACTCCAGCCTCCTGCTGTGGGAGTCCTTGGACGCAGTAGTGAACAGAGCCCTTTTGCTTGCAAATGACAGTAAGAATGACGTATTCATCCAGCCTTGCACTCTCCTCTTGTTTTCCCTTGTCCCATCCACTGCCCCCAGAAGTCCTTCCCAAATGCACAGAAAATAATCTATGGGACTTGCTAAGAGCTGAACAGAAGCTGGGACAAAGCTACACCTCCTGCATAGGGTCAAGTCTTGATGTGAAGCCCCAGCCATATGGATGCCAGTGAGAGCTGGCCGTGTTTCGCAGTGGGCTCGGGATTCACGGTCTTGCTTTGATCCTTAAGCCCTGAGCTTTGGGTCATGGGACTCAGTGGGAATCTGTCCTCATTGGCATCCTGCCGCTGGTGCTGGCTAGTATTACTGGCAGGCATGCTCAAAACAGTGTTTGTGGGCCAGGACCATGGGAAGGAAATTGCCTGGAAGCTAAAAGTGCAGTTGTGTAAAGTGACATTAGGGAATGGGCAAAGTGACACCAGGGAGTGGGCTCAGTGACACCAGGGAGTGGGCTCTGTGGCTCCAGATCTGCTGCTTGGTGAAGGTTGAATAGCATGAACCAACCTTTCGGCCCCATCCACTTCTCTGACCCCAACTCATGTCTCTAGTCCAAGGGAACACAGTTGAAGAAGTCATTGAGAGGCTGCTATCTATCAAGAAACATCCAAGCAAGCACAAACGAGCTGAAAACCGGCTGTCTGGGAGTGCGAATGGAGGCATCCAGGCTGAGCTAGAACCACGTGCACATGCAGCTCAGAGCCCAGCAGGATCATCAAACCCCTCCAAGGCACCAGCAACTCCCTCAGGGCCACCCGCCAACGAAAAGATCTCATCCTCCCAGCTCACAGCCTGCTCTGCTTTGCCGGAGACATCTAACCCTCCACCCAACACTGCTCCCGCCCCGGCACCTCCACCCCCACCACCTCTGCCCCAACCCTCTGGCACAGCAGCTGTCACCCCCACGTCCCCCATGATGAACGCACCTCCGGCCTCTCCGCTCCCTGGCATCCCTCCACCCCCACCCCCGCTGCCTGGTATGGTGGGCATCCCTCCACCCCCACCCCCATTGCCCGGCATGGGTGGCATCCCTCCACCCCCACCCCCATTGCCTGGCATGGTGGGCATCCCTCCACCCCCACCCCCATTGCCCGGCATGGGTGGCATCCCTCCACCCCCACCCCCATTGCCCGGCATGGTGGGCATCCCTCCACCCCCACCCCCATTGCCCGGCATGGGTGGCATCCCTCCCCCTCCACCCCTTCTGCCCGGCATGGCAGGAGATCACGTAGAAGCCGTGGTGGCCCCCCAGTTCAGCTGTCCTCTTGGCTCGGGCAGGCTTCCCCACAAGACGATGAAGACGCCGACGTTGAGAATGAAGAAGCTGAACTGGCAGAAGCTGCCCTCCAACGTGGTGAGAGGTGGGTGCTGCTGGCATAAAGTTACGGCTGCTTCAGGGGTCACCCAGGGGAAGAAACACTGTCTTTGAGTTTGTCAAATGTAGTTGACTCCATTTAGATACAGAACTTCCCTCATTTCCATCACATCTGACCTGCAGAGCTTAAATAAATAAAAGTGGCATGAAACCGCTAATATAATAACCATTCCAACTAAATCAGTAGTTTGGAATAGTTTCTTTATAACTAAAATACTTTGAAATTAAAAGAAGGAGGAGGGATGGGAATATTTCTGTAATCCACCGTGACATGCCTTAGGTTTGAGTTTTCAACAGGCTCTGATCTGGGTTCCCCAGACTTTTGTTCCCCAGTTCATCTATACTTGTATCTGGGTATATTAAAGTCATGAGTAAGAGTGCAGGTAAGGATCATATCACAGTTTGAGAAGGACATTGAAAGAATTGGAGAGCCATGAGAATCATTGACTTGTTTCTTGATTTTTGGGTTACATTTCCCTCTCCTAGTGGATCCAAAGAGGAGCACGAAATGTGAGAAGAAGCCAGGACAGGCAACGTCAGCTTTGCCCTAGACAAGCAAGGCATCCACTGCATGGAAGGTGGCATAGATGAAGTCTAAATAAGGCGTGTTTTCAATCACAGGAGCAGTTAATTGTTGATATTCTTTCAGTAGAGACTTCTACAGGCATGTTTGGGTGATTTTTTTTTTTTTTAAAGATTTTTAAGGAAGTGCAGTGGGAATTAATTCAAGCAGTCCTATAGCCAGCATTATACAAGGAGGCTCTATCATAAAATGAAAAATGGAGGAAGACCACAGTCAGAAAATGTCCAGGTTGTGGCCAGGAAGCAAAAAGAACATCAGCCATGGGACTAGAAAACAAATGGCCGAGGTCCTTCTCGTTCTGATCCAGTTTGCCTACCATGGAGGAGAGTGCAGTCGTATAGGGAGG
Organism: Buteo buteo; assembly: GCF_964188355.1. Taxonomy (NCBI): domain Eukaryota; kingdom Metazoa; phylum Chordata; class Aves; order Accipitriformes; family Accipitridae; genus Buteo; species Buteo buteo. Next base: position 10,621,528 of record NC_134176.1, on the reverse strand, counting down.
GATGGGGCTGTATGGCCTCTGTGTGCCCAGTGCTTCATCCCCTTACCAGCACATCTTGGGGTAAAGCACCAGGTTTAATTACCCTTCAGGCCCTTTGGATCTTGCCTGTGGGACTTGCCCCTCCTCAATAATTAGCATTTTTCAGGACTCATATGTGTCTCCTTATTTCATTCATCTTCTGAGAAGTGTCCCTTCCAGCAACTCACATTGCCCCAGAAGCCAGGAGCTTTCAGCTGTCCCTGTAGCCAGTCTGAACACCTTGTCTTTTTTCAGAAAGTCACTCAATGTGGGCTTCAGTGAGCAGCAGCAGCGAGGAAACTATAGAGCCCAATTACACAAGCATAGAGCAGCTGTTTTGCTTTCCACAACCAACCCCCAAGGAGAAAACGGCCACACCAGTGAAGGCAGAACCGAAGGAGGTGAGGAGGTTCCCTCTCGTTCTTTTGAATAAAGATCACTGCAGACAGCTCATCTAATATGAGATATCTTCTTTTTCTTTAATGAAGATCACATTTTTGGACTCCAAGAAAAGTCTCAATTTGAACATATTTTTGAAGCAATTTAAATGGTAAGATATAGCCAATTTTCCTGACAGTTGACAAAACTGAGCAGGTTTTGCATAGTATCTGGAAGGTCCTCGTGAAATCTGTTCTAGCCAATGCGCTTTGGTGGTCTGTGTTACTGAAACATCTGAACATTTCCCAGTTTGTCCTACACTGTCTCTAAAATACTGAGTTTAGGGATTTAATTATGTTTTCACATACAACATCCCCATATGTTGGCAAAGGTGTTACATCTCCATGTTGCAGATAAAGTTGTGGCACAGACTCTTGGGGTGACTTAGGCTGTGAGACGCCTCTGTAGGTCAAATTCCTCCTCAAAACAGGGCCAATAGAGACATTAAGAATTAAATTTTCTTTTAAGGTAGTCAGATGCCCAGAGACAAAGATCTGAGTTGCAGGATTGATCTCTGGCCTTGAGTCATTTGACCAGGGCCAGAAACAAAATTTGGGGCATAGCAGGGATCCAGGTCCTGATTCTAAGTTAATCATGGGGACATATCTTTTGTTTTGGATTATTGTGGCTCTCCCTAGGGAAAGCACGGAGCGCTTGCACAGATACATGTCTCGGTAGCATGTGATTGTGGAAGAGGGGTCTTTGGGTGACAGCTGACTCTGCTCCTCCTCCCTGCAGCTCCAATGAAGAGGTGGCTGCCATGGTCCAGAATGGGGACCGGACCAAGTTCGACGTTGAGGTTCTGAAGCAGTTGCTGAAGCTGCTGCCTGAAAAGCATGAGGTAGGAGGAAAAACGGTACCCTTAGTTCACAGAGCTGAACACGCAGTGCAGTCCTGCAGTCTTGATTTTTTATTTCTCATTAGATAGAAAACCTGAAGTCCTTCAAAGAAGAGAAATCAAAGCTAGCAAACGCAGATCAGTTTTATCTTCTCCTCCTTCAGATTCCCAGGTAAGGGTGAACTTCAGCCCAATCTTCTTCTTGGTTTACCTCTGGGAAGTTTAAGTTTCTTTATAGGATCCTCACAGGCAGACACTGATGGAGATAGCTGGTGGATTCCCCCTTCCACCTTAGAGCCCTCCCTTTCCCCTTACCCTCAGATGAAGGGCTATTGCTCCTCCAGCACCTCCTTTCCCTCTGAAGCAGCAGAAACTGGCCAGACCCAGGCCTGCCCAAAGAGGCCCCATAACTTACTGAAAGGCAGTGCCAAATGCAATGCCAAGAAGGGGGAACCCATATCTCACACGGTGGTCAGTCTTCGCTTTGCTGATCACAGTGCGTCGGCAGAAACCACATCCCCACTGGACCCCAAGGCAAGCAGCAGCCCCTCACCACCCTCCACAAGCCATAGATACTGGTTTGATGTGGATGGGGTTGGCAGCGATGTTGTGGGGTTGCCAGACTTACCAGTGATGTGGGAAGAGGGCCGCTGTGCTGGCCACGATCACAGTGCCTTTAAGCTTTGAGTCCATCTCCGTCCTTAGCTACCAGCTGCGCATTGAATGTATGCTGATCTGTGAAGAGACCACTGTTGTGCTGGACATGATTCAGCCAAAAGCTGAAGCCATCCGGAGAGCCTGCGAAGGTAAATGACCTGACTTTGTTTGTGGATCTGATTTATGACAGGAAGCTTGAAACCCCCCAAAACTCCCCTGGAGCTCTGCAAAGATATTACCCAGAGCCCAAAAAACTCCCTTGTGGTCCATTCACTGGTTCACTGCAGAATACGGGATACAGCTTTAGGTATTTCCACCGATGGTCAAAGCCCTTAATAGGACTGGAGATCACTTTCCCTCACCCTCAGCCCTCTTTTTCGGCAGCAGATGTGTTCCTCTGAAACACTTTCAATCGTGAAGTGTTGGAAGCTGGTCAGCCCTTTCAAAGGAGCTGAATTTAGACAGTGGAGCTGGCCCCATTACTGCTAATTCATCCAGCATTATTTGCCACGTTAAGACCTTCACACAGCAATTTGCTGCCAGAAAAGCACCCCCCAAACTTTCCCCAGAAAGTAGTGATGCTTTACTTTTTCGTTGCCTACAAGTGGAACCAGAAGAAAAAGTTTGTTATTTTGGGCTATAAATTGCTGATGCTCCAATTTTGTGAGTACCTGGAGAGATTACGCAATAGGTTTTGCCTTCCTGTAGCAGAAAATTCAGGTCCCACTCCGCTGAGAGCAGGATGGTCTTCTTGGCGTTGTGAAGTGCTGCCCATCCTACAGAGGCAGTTCCCCCAACTCCTGCCGGAGGTTTCTCCAGCTGCCTGCTGGCATAAATTGAATCTTCCCCCAAAAAGTATCTTCCTGGCAGCCCAGTTGTCCTTTTGGAGCTGTTCCTGTCTCAAAGTTGAGTGCTTCAGAAAGCACAACACTGCGGCACCCTGTTGTAAGAGCAAGCATAGGGACTGTACCCTTCATGCCCTGATAATCACCTCCACCATGGGAGACCAAGAACAGGGTGAGCGTGTCTGGTTTTAGCAGCTGGCAGATAATTGCGTGGCTGTCAGAACTGGCTTCACTGCAGAGTCTGCAAGATTAAAATTGCAGCCTTTACTTACCCTCGCCCGCACCAGGGTAAATCAGGGTACTTCCAAGAAAGGCAGTGAGTTGATGGCTGTTACTGAGGAGGGTCCAACTTCAGGTTTTCCATTAGGAATGAGAGATCAGATGTAATGAAAGAAAGAAACATATGTCAACAAAAACTTTTACAACTCATGGAACTGAATCTGTGTAGAGTCAGTTGCTCTGCAGGTTGGGCCATTGGGCTGCAAAGCTGAAATACCAGATTTGGTTTGGTGGAATTCAGAATCCCAATTTCAATGCAGTGTAGGAAATGTTCAGGTGTAACAGAGGCTTTTGTTTAAAAGTCCTTTCTGTCTTTCAGATCTTCTGAACAGTCATCGCCTGCCGCTCTTTTGTCAACTGATTCTCAAAGTTGGAAACTTTCTGAACTACGTAAGAACTTCTTTTGTCTTGTCCTCCCCCCATTACAGTATGTGGATGGTCTTCTTTAGGGTTGTAATTTGGGTGGACACAGGAGTTACACCTGCTTTCTTTCTATCTTGTAGGGAAGTCACACGGGCGATGCCGATGGGTTTAAAATCAGCACTTTACTCAAACTAACAGAAACCAAAGCAAACCAAACCCGCATTACTCTGCTCCACCATATTCTGGAGGTACCACTGCCAAGTCCTGGGCAGGGGAAGGGGAGGATTTTATCACAGATGAACCATTTCTCCTACTCTACTTTCGTAGTTAATGCCACACACTTGTATTCGTATTCTCCCTGGCTAGCTGCAGAGTGTCACAAGTTGGGAGCGTTTGAATCACTTAGGCTGGTGGAGGCTGCTTGTAGGCACTACTCAGGCAGCTCCTTAGTTTAAGACTTGTTCTCCTTTCTTCCAGCATCTTTCCCCACACGGGCTGGAACTTCCTTTTTCATATTTGTGCAATCTGCACATCATCAGCTGCAAACCACAGAGCACATGACTACGAAAGCTATCCTGGCTGGCCTGTACCCATTCAGCCCTTCTGTCTTTCCACTGCCTCTCCCTTTTCCACCAGACTATGCTCGAGCTTTTCATACTCCTCTCCAAGCCCCCATGGCTTTCTTATTCCCTATAATGCTGGTTTTTCTTTTTTCTCTGTGCTCTGCTCTGCCACCTTCACTCCTCAAGGTCCCTCCATTCCAGTTATGCATGTTCAAGCCCTGCTTTAACTGGTAGTAGCTTCAGCAAGCACAGCCATGAAATTAAATTATGCAAATAAGATTCAAGCCCTTTTGACACCCTCTTGGGACCGTAGGAAGTGTCAGACTGCATCAAACCACAGTCCTGCCTCCTCCCATGGTCACGAGTAGGTGTCTCAGAAGAGGGTAGACTAGCTCAGCGACAGGTCAGCCTTGCTTTGAACTGTGAGTATTTCTCAGCATTCAGCCCTCTTGTATGTTTTTATAGCCCAGGAGCAATGCCTTTCCCCCCTGAACGTGCTGTCCTGTTTTGAACGCGTCTCGGCTCTGCGAGGGAAAGCAAATTGCGGGGGGGGGCAGCAGCAGGATGTGGCACAATCGTCCTTCCCAGGCATTTCTGCACGTGCCTCTTCCCCCCACCTTCCTCTCTCAGCTCCTGCCACACAGCAAATAACACTTCTTTCTCTCTTCCGCTTCAGGAAGTAGAAAACAGCCACACGGACCTACTGGAGCTGCCAAAGGATCTTGAATATGTTTCAAAAGCAGCAGGGTAAAATTGCGTGTCACTTCCTTTGACTTAAAACCAAAAATAAATCCCATACACATCAACAATGTACCAGAAATTGGGACACACACAGCTGGTATAGCACATTAACAAGATGGCATCTTATTTAGTTGCAGCCGAAAGATTTGGTTGATGAATGTTGAAACCCCTTTAATATATAATAGTTCTACTACAGCTGGCAACACTTAGGGCTGAAATTTGCAGAGCGATCAGTTAATGCTGCCTTCCAGGCCCTTCCAAACTCTGCACTGCCTTTGTGGTAGCAGGACCTTGTGAAGGCCAGCTACCCAGAAGCATTTCTGAAGTGCCTTCAACCAAAGAAAGTGAGCTAATGCTGAGCTCTGAGGGTGGAGAACAGCCCTTTGAACTGGTGAACTTTTTTGGGCATTCATCTACTCGATACACAAAGCTGTAGGCAGACCTGGCAGCCTTTTCATAAGTGCTGTCGAGGGAAGCTCTTTTCCATGAGCTTGGACTGTGGAGAGTTCAGAGCTCAGGTGTCAGTTCAGAGAAGTGGTGGGAAACACAGGGACAACCAAACCACCAGCTCAGATTTGCCCACTCTTTGGTCAGCACAAGATGCTGGAGTGTCAACTAATGGGGGGGTTCTGTGTGATTTCAGAATTAATCTTGATATTATACGCACGGAGTCCAGTACCAATTTAAAGAAGTTGCTAGAGCTTCAGCGAAAAGTCTTATCATCAAGCGACGATGTGAAACAACAGTATGAGAAACCTATCCAGGTTAGTAATGGAGCTCCCTTATACCTCTCTGTCACAGTTTAACCCCAACTGGCAACTAAGCACCACGCAGCCGCTCACTCATCTCCCTCACAGTGGGATGGGGGAGAGAATCAGAAGGGTAAAAGTGAGAAAATTCATGGGCTGAGATAAAGACAGGTAAAACAAAAGCCGCACACACAAGCAAAGCAAAGCAAGGAATTAATTCACCACTTCCCATTGGCAGGCAGGTGTTTGGGAAGACAAATGCCATCACTCTGAATGTCCCCTCCTTCTTCCCCCAGCTTTATATGCTGAGCATGACACCATATGGTCTGGAATATCCCTTTGGTAAGTCGGGGTCAGCTGTCCCGGCTGTGTCCCCTCCCAACTCCTTGTGCACCCCCAGCCTCCTCGCTGGTGGGGTGAGGAGCAGAAAAGGCCTTGGCTCTGTGTAAGCACTGCTCAGCAATAATGAAAATATCTCAGCATTATCAACACTGTTTCCAGCACAAATCCAAAACATAGCCTCATATTAGCTGCTCTGAAGAAAATTAACTCTATCCCAGCCAAAACCAGCACACTCCCCCATTACACACACAGAGGCAGTGCGCAGTACATATGCAGCTGAGGAGGCTCATGAGAGCATGGAAAATACTTCCACAAGACATGGTCTCAAATTTGGAGATAGGCTGCAATGCCACACAACCCATCGGTGGCTATTTGCCAGTTCCGCCACAAACCTGGATACCCTTGGTGAGGCCATTTCTTAAAGCCCCTGCCCCAGCTGCACTCTCTGCTCTGTTGTGAGACTCCTCACTTTGAGTGAAGGCATTCACCCTCTGTGTGGATCACCAGAGTAAAGCCCTTCTCTTGGGATTAAGCTTTGCGTTGAGTTTTCCATGTCTTGGTCAAGTCACCCCTGTAAACTGGCACAGCACTGTCACCAGGTGCAAAGATCATCTGCAAATCTTAGTTTCCTCCCACCTTATAAGCTCTGCTGCAGTTAAAAGCCACGGCCCAGAGTCCTGCTCCAAGCTCTTATGTTGACATCCTTTTTTCTTTAAGTGCACTTCACTCATTGTCCTCTGGATGGTGTTTTACTGTGTATATTAAATGTATTTCAGGATAGCATTGATGCCTCCAGAAAGCTGGAAGAAGAATTTGAAACCATTGAAAGGAAGAGAGAAGAACTTGCAAATTATCTCTGTGAAGACCCAAGCAAGTTGTCCTTAGAGGACATATTTAGCACCATGAAGACCTTCAGAGATCTCTTCATCCGAGCCTTGAAGGTTGGCGTCTGCACACATGATGCTGAGCATCCTTAGTACTGGTGCATGCCTCTGCTCCGACAGACAGGGGTGGATGGGCACCCAAATCTGGTGGGGGGAAGGTGCTGGTTACAGCCTCCTCCTTTTGGCGCTTGGGATGAGGTCACCCAGTGAAGAGGTGTCTGATCCCTACTCCGCTGCATTCTCATGCAATGCTGGTGCTCCTGGCCTGGCCCAGACCCTGGTGATTTGCAATTTTGGTACAACTTTAGCGGCAGAGTCACAAAGATGCTTTGGAATCAAGTGTGTAAGTTTTAGAGGAAGGGACTTATTAAAATTAGTGCTTTGCTCCAATGTGAGCAGACTCAGAAGGGGGATGTGTAGTAAAAAAGCCACCAGTTTCGACGAAATTGTGGCTTCAGTACCTTCCACTTTTGCCTCAGCTAAAGATGCAGCTTTAAAGTCAGGCAGAAGATCTGCACACTGGTAAGTAGCTGTGTTGGGCAGATCACTGCTGCCACCTCGTACTGGGATGTGGCAGAGCCCTGACCAAGCCAGCGGTCTTCCTCTCACCCTCTTGTCAAGACAGTCTTTATTCCCCATGCCCATTTTATTTATTGCACAGGATAAGGCCAGAATTTCTCTTTCTCCTTTGCAACCATCTGCAGACCTTCTTTCTCTTCATTGGCTTTTCTAGCAGACGTTTAGCCAAGCTTCTCATGCCCCTGTTACCTCACTGCAGGAAAACAAGGACAGAAAGGAGCAAGCTGCCAAAGCAGAAAAGAGGAAGAAACAGCTGGAAGAGGAAGAGGGGAAGAGACAGAAAGGAGAAAATGGAAAAGTCAGTGAGTATCTGAAAGGGCTTCGAAAAAGATAGACGGAGCTGATGATAGGAGCTCTTTGCTGGTCCTGCTTTAATGGACCAGTAGTGGCAATTTATTTTGTGGGTTTCCAGGTGCTGGCTGACGAAAGACTTTTAGGTGTCTTACAGCCACAGCTAAGAATTGACTTTTCACAATTGCAGCTGGGCAGAGAAGTTAATTTTAGGTTTGCTGACTGAACAGCAGAGAAAAAAAAAAACAAATTGAAACATTTCAGTTAACTTTTTCTGTTTCTAAACATAGCTTTTGAATCCCAAATCTAACAAGAAACATTTGACTTCTCCCCCCCTCCAAAATCCCCATATACACTTGAATAGTCTCTCTTTACCAGAGACTACTGACATCCCCAAAATCTTGCAGATAACTTAAGTCTGCCTTTCTCTGGATGAAAATGAAAGGCACAACTGAAAAGCACAATTGGAAGAAGCTGAGAGGAAAGAATAATCAAGATTATTTTCCTTCCATCCTGCCACCCCCCCCCCCCCAAAAAAAAAAGACCCCCACCAACACAGATAGCAAACAGGAGGCATTTCAAGGTCATGGTACAACCAGGCACAAGTCCGGGCAGAGCAGGTGCCACTGGTGCCAGCTTGTAGCAGCCAGACTTTGGGGTAAACCCTTTGGCTTCAGCCAGGACATGCTGCTGCGGCGGCATGGAGCATGGGCTGCTCCCAGGCCTGGCATCGGGGTCTTGCTTTTGCCCAGCGGTTGTTTGTACCAGGACAGCAGTACCCACCCCAAGCAACAGCATCGCTGCAAAGTCTCCTTCTGCCCCATCTCATGGGCAGATTTAACACCCATCTCTCTCTATCCCAGTCAAGAAGGGGGTGGTGAAGCAGGAGGAGGTGTGCGTCATCGATGCGCTTCTAGCCGACATAAGGAAAGGGTTCACGCTGAGAAAGACAAAGAACAGACACGAGTTGGATGCAATTCCTAAAACCTTGCCTGCAGAGAGCCCGGAGCAGAGCCAGTCTGGTAAGGACACAGACCCGACTGTACCTACAGCTATTCGTTCCCCTCGGCCTCTGAGCCTGAGCCAAGCACAGAAGCAAGAAGCCTTCGCCTTTGCATTTGGGGCATTTTATTTAAGGAGGCTTTGCAGCCAGTGCCGTGGAGAAGAGGAGCAGAGGGCCCTGAGCTATTGCCAGCCAGGTCTGTCCCAGAATTAGCAGCAATTTGGAGCAGCATGGCCTTGTCCTCGTGCTGATAAACCCTCTGAGAGACATGGCCCATGGGTCAGCCATAGACCCGTGCTAATGGGGTGCTGGTGGCATCCTCACATGAGTCCCCTCCATGCTACCAAGTCTCAGTAGCACAGCTTGCCACTGCCTTGGAGAGTGCTGCGCCCTGTCTTAGTCTACATTTGGGAGTCTAAAGAAGCCCTTAAAAAAAGATTAGAAAACGCTAGTTGCAGAAGGACCCAAGTCCTTTAGGTGCTTGTTAGCAGACAGCCCATGGGTTTAGCTTTTCTTTGGTCTCTTGACTTTGGCGTCAGTGCACACTAGGTAAGTTCAAGGACATTGGCCTACCATAGAGCCTGACTTTTGTGCACTGTGGCTCTCCTAAACATGCTCTGCAAGGGCAGAATTAGGCTGGCTGATGGGCAGTTTTGAAGTGCTCATGCACACAAGCCAGCAGTCCCACCTGGTTCAGGACCTCGCAGGCGGGTTCCTTCCTCCTGCCGTAGGCTTTCAGGCACCCTTGTGAGTCCAGGGGCTTCCATGGAAATCAGCCAGTTGGCACCAAAGACACATAAACTCCTGCTGAAAATAGAGCAGGGGCTTTGCTGAGCTGGAGTCTTAGGTCCAAATCGGCTGACCGCAAGGGGTACAAGGAGAGGAGGTATAGGGAGGACAAAATGGTGCTGCTTCTGCGTAGCTGCTTTCGGGTCAGTGCACCCTCCACAGGCAGCTGCTAGCTTGTAACCTCTCCCAGTGGCAGAAACACCTTGGTTGATCCCAGGTGCAGCTCTGCGGCTGTGGCTGATTGCGTGGTTTTTGTTTAAAGGAAAGAGCGTTAAGGATCCGCAAGCAGCAGGAAAGCAGATTGATGACGAGACGAAGCAGAACGACGATGGTCATCCCTCCGAAAGCACTCCCCCCTCAACCACTGCCCTGATGGAGATGGGTGGAGATGTTACAAATGCCTCAGCTTCAAACCAGGCTTTAATTAAAAACAATGCTGGAGGAAATTTGCCGCCAGAGACCCGGACAGAAAGTCCCTCAGTAAGCTTGGTGGAAGCTGACGGGGCCGGTCAGCCCACGCCGGGTACCGGGATGGAGCAGGCAGACAGCTGGGCAAGCCTCCAGCCAAGCACCAAGAGTGGCTCCATTGCCTTCTCTGCTGCTAACATAGGCACGGGGATAAGGTTTGTGAGCAGCAGTTCGGGCACTGCTCTGAGAGACCAACTCAACGGGTCTATCTCAGAAGGCCAGGACAAAGAACGCCCGGCTGATGGATCAGAGAGCTACAGGCTGGCGCAGGAGCCAGAAACCTGGCTGAGCGAGAACAGGGTCGACCCTGGCAGCGCTCAGTCCGCTCCCTGCGATGGGGCTCATCAGGCAGAGTCAAAAGAGATGGCGAAGGAAAACGAAGACCCTGGTACAGACTCGCTGTTGGACACCTCTCAAGAGAAGTCCTTCTCAGAGGAACCAGCCACTGACTCCTCTTGTTCGGCAACGCTCCCCCCAGGGCAAACTCACAGCGACAGGGAAAAGCAGAGGCCATCCGGGAAACGGAGGAAGAAGAAGAGGCACAGCAAAAGCTACTCAGGTAGCCTATTTCATATATAGCTCCTGGGGACTGAGTTAAACTGGGGAGGCTTCTTTGTGTATTTGTATATATCTGTTCCTCCCCACTTTGAGGTCCAATGCCCCCTGCCCCTAGAGCCACGCTGTTTCATGGAGCTGTTATTTTCTGTTTTGGTTTTTTTAACCTGAAAGAGATTTAAAAAGAAAAATACAAGCATAGTTCATTCTCTTGACACTTATAAGTAGTTTATAAAGGGGTAATGATGAATCAATAATTAAAAAGCCCATTACACATACGCAGTAAAGATGGCAATAAGCACATCTGTCAAGTGTGCTAAAGACAGCTACAAGGCATGGTTATGTGCAAACAAGAGCTCCATTAGACTCCAGAGCAGTGATTAAAAGCAGTTAATAACGGGTACTTAATCAGCGATCTCCCCCTCTCAACTACTTATAAACACATAAAGGCAGCAACATGAGTGCTGCCGTGGGGTTGTTTGGTTTTTCCTCTCCTAAGCCTCATTGCAAGAGCACTTTGCCTGCAGTGACTTGACAGCCTGTCCCAGGGGTACTTTAGGTGGCTCCTGAGCATCAGGCCCTCAAGCCATCGCTGCAGGGTAAAGGGAGAACATCAACAATTAAAAAAGAACACCTTGCTGATGCTTCTGGGAAGGATCGTATTTTGCTGGTCAAATGGTTCCCTTGCGCTGGGCTGCCCTGCTGGGACCAGGAGAGAGCTCGGCCGCCGGAGGCATGGAGCCACCCAGGTCTCTGCTTCACGGTGAATGTCCACAGCCAGTCCCAAACCTGGGAAGTGCATCCAAGTCCCTGAGACTCTACCGAGCTGAAGCCACCCTTGGGTTCGTCACCTATGAGGTGAGATGCCTCATAGGGAAGACACATGGGTCTGCCAGCCTTTAGGAAGATGCAATATACTGTCCAAAGCTTGTTTTCTGTGAGATCCTGGGGTCAAACAAATGGGCAGGAAAGTGGTGGAAGTCTCTTTTTATCAATGTTTAATGTTTTTCCTTCCAAGGAAGGTGGAGGAGAAAGGAAAGGAGGTTTTGAATACCTACTGCTGAGAAAGACCGAATGGGTTGAGCATCTACCACAGAGGGACTTACCCTTATAATGCCGGCATGCCTGGGGCTGTAGTTATTTACATTTCTAAACGTACCACTTTCCCGTAGTTAAAAAACAAGCCACAAAGCAGAAGTGGTTTCCCAGAGCAGTGGTTCCCAAACTTGCTTCCCAGGCGGCAGCAGGAGGAGCTGCAGCAACGGGAGCACCCACGCTCCCAGCCGTGGCGATGCTCTCCTGACAGGTATTGGTATTTCTGGCTTCAGGAACTGAACCCCCAAAAGCCACGGGGCTGCCTGGGCATCCAGGGATGGCATCTTGGGAACCTCTCTGCTACTAGACAATGTTTTCATCGCAAGAAGTTCCCTGTTGTTACATTTGCCTTGCCATGATCAGCTATATTTAGTGTTTCTCTTTTGTTTAAAAGCAGAGGTTGAGACTGATACTGGAGATAATAAAACAAAAAAAGGTTGTGTGGCACAATGAGGTATGTAAACTCACAAAGGTGTTTCTATGTGAACTAACCACAGCATTGGGACTTTACAGACCTAATCAGTATTCAGCATATCAGCTAAGCTTTTTGTCTTTGTGTCTAATCACAAATACATGTAAAATAAATTTGTTACTCTGATTTTTACTCTCCAGGGTGTTGATCTTGCGTTGAGTGGAGTCAGTGCTGATCTCCCCTTGACACAGGGTCGCAGCCCACGTGTCTGTCCTCTGTGTCAGCAGCAGCCAAACCTCCTTTCTCTGCAGATAATTAAAAGTCATTATTCTAACCAATGAATCCAGCTTCATGTGATAAACAAACTCCTTGCTTTGATCCCGTTATTTTCTCAAAAACTGTAAAAATGCAATTTCAGTATCTACCTCCTGTGAAGAACAATGTTTGCTTTGCTTGTGGGTAGCCACTTCCTATAGCACCGTTTAGATATAGGTATCTAGAAAGGAGAATAAAACACTGAGGAGAAATACTAGTTGGGGCAAGATACCAGCTCCAGCTCGAAGCCAAATTCAGTTCCAGAGTTGCACACTAACTAGTCCATTGGAGCAAACAGACCATGAATACTTCTTATGTACATTCATGCAGCTTTCTGGGATGGTGGGGGGGTAGGTCATTTGGCTTTTGTCACCAAAAAAAAATAATACAGGTAAACCCAATTTCTAGTGAAACTGTGTACCAAGTTCCCTGCATCCTTCACTGGTGCTGGCAATATACAGTTGCCCCTCAAAAGAAAACTTCAGGAGTTTCAGGATGAGACTTTCATTTGCAAACCTTTGCCTGTTTTTTTGGCAAATGGAAAGAAAAGCAAGAGAAAAACAATCAAAACACCCACTGTACTGAAATTGCATAGTTACGCGTTGTCCTTTCCATGCTGATGAGCATCATTTATGAACTGAATCAATAATGTCAAATCTCTGTCTGTCTGACTTCCTGAAAGGAATGTATTTATTCTCCAGCATCCCCAGTGCCCAGGGCTGGGAGCCCAGCTGGGAGCCCTGCTCCCACACAGCCTGGCGGCCCCCGCCTCCAGGGTGGTAGAACAGAGGAATCTCTGCAGGATTTCCACACAGGGTTGCTTTAGTTCCTGCACCTGGAGCATCATTGCTAGCAAGAGAAAATGAGATATAAATTGGGTAGTTACAGTCCTGACTACTCCTGCCCTCCTCTTGGCGCTTTCTGTGCCGTACCACAGGATTACATCAAGTGGAAAAGGGAAGTAGCTCTGTTGGTTTAAAAATCCTAAGGAAGATTTGCAGCAAGAGCAGAAAATAGTAGCAGCAAGGCACAGGTAAGAAATATGTCAGGACCAGTAGTCATGCTGCACAGGGAGGGCAGCTGAAACCGTGAGTTAAGCGTAACTCGGATTATGTATGTTTTAAGCACAGGGATTCCAGCATGCAGGCTTAAAAAAAGTCATATTTGAGAAAAATAGAGACACAGACAGTTTTGAATTCCCCTTAGAAGACATGGGAAAGTGATATAAAGGAATGCATGGACAAACAGTACCTTTATGAAGTGACCAAGTCAGGCAGGAGTTTCAGCGCATCCTTGAAATACAGCACCTGGCACAGCCGCATCGCGCCGGCAGCGCTCGGCTGTGCTTCAGTGCCAGGGGGGTAGAGACAAGCTGCACCTTGAAACCTGCAATTCTCTTTTTCCTCTGCTCCCATCTTTATGTCACTTGGAAAGGTTAGAGGAAACAAAAATCCGTTTACTTCTCTTAGTGTCCAGCCACAGTGCTTCCTCACCCAAATGCAGCTCAAGTCCGTCCCTCATGATGTGACAGACTCAGCAAGCCTAGAGTGCTCCCCATCAATATTTTTTCCTAGGATGTTCCACCTCATATTTTTTTCTGTCATTTATTGTCCCAAGTGCACATGGTCTGTGCAGGTCACAGCACCAGTTCTCTTTTGGTACAGGATATTTCTCTCTCTGGTGGATTTGCTGGATGTGGAAGTTACTGGGTCTCAGTGAAGTCGCAGGGATCTTCTTCCTTCTTGTGCAGATCCAGCTGCAGGGATCAAGAATTGATCCCCTTATCAGTTTTTAGAGCTTCTGTAACAGCAGCAGAGTAAGGGCAGGAACAGCCCGTGACTCTATAAAATAATATTTCAGAGCAGTAAAAGACTGTTGTAATCAGCTACTGAGCTCTTGCCTCGCCTTGACTATATCTTGTTATGCAGCAATTTCTGTATTAATGTTAATGTTCTTTAAATGTCAGCTTTTACACCCAAAGAGTGGTATCCCACATTATCTCCATATTCCTGAAAAAAAAGGTTTAGCTGGTTTTCCTGTGGAATCAAGGCACTGGTAGTCACACTGTGTTTGTGTGCACCCTGGTAACATCTGAACTCGTTTCCAACAGAATCTGAAAAGAGCTTGAAGGACCATTTAACAAAAGCTGACAGTCAAATAGAGGAGGGACTGTACAAATGCCTGAACTCAGGGGAGGTGCTCTTTGAGTTCCCTTGTCTTAGACCTAGAGAATTGCTACAGACAAATGTTCACGTCTGTTTGTGCAGCAACCTTTTTCCTCTCCTCCCATCTTTATGTCACTTGGAAAGGTTAGGGAAAACAAAAGTCCTGAAAGCACAAGTCCATAAGCAACCGGGCTTTGGTGATTTCCCTGCTCACAAATCCACTGGATTTATTCCCTAGAAAATAAAAGAACAAACCAACCCGGGAGCATAGGCCAGTGCTCGAAGACCACAGCCTGGTGAGGAGGGAGGGAAGGGGCAGGAGGGGGATGCAGCGCTGCCTGCCACCAGCTACGGCATGTACATGGCAGAGTGGGACACCAGCCTCCCCCTGCAAAGAGACAGCAGGGTTTGAGAGTCAAGGTTTTCCTCCTCCTTTGTTTTTTTTCAATTGTCTTCCTTTAATTCTAGAGGAACAGATGCTTCCCCTTCCCTTCTGCAGACTCAGTATTGTCTGTGGGCAGTTTTCTAATGGACCATGAGAATATAATCAAGCTAATGCTCATCTTCCTGTATGGGCTTAATACCATTAGAAGCGGTATTTGCTTTGGTTATGGAGTGAGACAGGCTCTTAAAAATGACAGTGTGCTGCCCCATCCTTCTGACAGTTCTGCTAAATCCTCTAGATTTATTAAGTTCAGCAATTTAATATCTAGAAGCATATTCCAATATTCTGCTTCAAAAATACAAGACTCATGTTGTTGGACTGAACTAGCATCCAGCTTAAAAGCAATGAAGTACATAAAGATTTAGGTCTACCTGTTTTTAGATTATCTGAAACTGGTTTCCCTAGTAGCATCCCGACCATTAGATACACGCACATGCAAAACCACACCACTTTCAATTTATAGCTGCAAATAATTTGCATTTCCCCCTCCTCCTGCAGGTGTCACAGCAAGGCAGAAGAAATAAGAGACCCAGCGAACTGCTCACATGTCCCCGGAGCGCTGCCAGCTTCTCAGAAGCCGGGTTCTGCATCGCCAAAAGACCACCGTGGTCACCTCTGCCCCACCAGAACGCGCCGCTTCTCCTCGCACAGCCTTTCCCTCCCCTCCCCGAGACCCAGAGAGTCTCCCCGGAGACTTCAGCCCCCTCGGCCGTGCCTTACGCTGGGTGCCCGTGGGGCCGGGGGCCGGTTCTGTGCATGGCGGCCCGAAAGGATCAGACATCTCGTCTGCTGGCCGGGAAGCCAAGTCTTTCAACCTGCTCTTAGGCCAAACTCCTCTTGAAACGACAGCTGAGTGTGGCCCAAGAAAGGACTGCAGTGTTTAGCCCTCAGAGAAATTTTAAAAATAGCAGTGCCTCAACTAAATTAAGGGTATAAATTAAGCAGTGGCTGTACCATTACAGGTGGAAGCGTGTTAACTCCCTCTTCTCATCGCCCACTGACAATTTATATTGGACCAGGTCCAAGACCCAGATCAGACAAAAGTATTTTTACTCTCAATCATTTAAAGCAAGGGAAATTGGTTACAGGGGAAAAAAAAGTAAGAAGAAAAAAAAAGTATGTATTTTAGTAAGCATATGGCCATATAAACAGTGTCTGGTTCTTACATGACGCTTATGTGCAATTAAGTTGAAGCACGTCAGTAGTCTTGCAGTAGTCTTCTCACATGCACAGATGCATCCATCGACTTTTGGAGAACCAGGGCCCCAGCTCCTCTTATTAAAGCAACAGAAAGAGGTTTTCCAGAATGCTCTATCGGACACATTTTCAGCTCATCCTTTAGTAAGTCTCTGGGTCTGAATGCTGTTGTCAGCTGCTTGCACTCAAAAGTCTTTGTGTTCAAGCTGCAGAATGTGTAGATTCATGTTACTTTTGCTTTAAAACTGGGAATGTGCAGTATTGTGTTTTCAAAATTCAGAGCTTTATTTCTCGAGTTTTGTAATAACATTGTATCATAGTTTTGTACATAGCTGTCCATTTAAAATGATCTATGTTTGTTGAATCTATAGTGTGATACTGTGCTGAAACATGAATCAAGTGAAGAGCTGGGTACATTTAAGAACTTTGCCTTTATATGGTAATTCACTGTGGCTAGACTAATGTTCAGGCTGAAGCTTATTTTGCTTTGCTTAATAGGACTTGTAATGTCCTTGTAATACTGAAAACTTTGCTGGACTAAGTTAGAAGTTAAACCAAGAATTAAATCACTGGTTTATTTTAACCAAAGCATTGCTATGAGCATATTGAGAATCGATGAAAAAAAGCAAAGATGACTAGAGAGCAGACGCATGGGCAGCTTCAGATCAGCAGACCCCACAGAGCGGCACAGCCCCATTGCAGCTGAAGTCCCGTTCCCGGCTGGCAGAAGCAGGCAGAGCCTCACCGTTTCCTGCAGAACCACGTAACCTGCCCCAGGTTTGACCTGCAGGACAGTCTCTATCACATTTACAGGTTTCCCCTTTTTTTTTTCTCTTTTCCAGTCTCAGAGCACATCACCCAAGCATCATCCTTTTGCTCTTTAATCTAGCTTCTCTGCTCTCAGATTAGATCCCAGGCTACAAAAATCTGAGTATCAAATGTGTTTTCCCAGCAGCTTTTTGACCTCCATGTTTCCAGCAAAAGCCTGCAGCCCAGGCTAGGAGTGAGCCGTTAGCCTCCTGCTCCCCACCCCACTGTTTTATCAATAGGAACAACATCATTTGGAGATTCAGGACTCATGAACAAACAGGCTTTCTGGGTGTTCCATAGGGAACCTTACCTGCTGATGCCTTGCAAGCTGCTCTCTTCAGATGCTGCAGTGGTTGTCCACTTGTCCACCTGGGTCTTTCAGCTACCCCCATGTCCACCTAGAGAGAGCAGCTCTCTTCACACAGCCAGAGGTTCTATTGCTCTGCGTTCTTACCTTGGCCTTCAAAGAGAGGGTGTTTGGTATTATCTTCCCACTGCCCTCAAGACTTTACAGAGAAATGGGTCATTTTGAGCCACTGCCGGTTCTTTGTTCCATAGTCATCTGTGAAAACTATATTAAATTATCTATACAATCACATCCCAATAAGCAGGCTGAAGCATAGCATTTATAATTTATTACTCCAGAGCAGCTCTGTTTCCATTACAGTGATTTTCTAAGAAGAACAGGGGGACAGAATCAGAGCAGGTCATAGAATGAAGTTCAACTGGGATGTGCAGTTTTGTTGCATTTGTGACCTTGAAATAAAGCTCATGATCCTGAAGATTTTTCAGTGGTTGCAAGGCCAAATTAACTGCTGGTAAAAACAACATCACTTGCAGCCATTTCAAAAGGTCTGTGGTCATTTAAGCCAAAAGTGAGTTTGGACCTCAAAAAAGAATTCATGTGGTATATTACAGTGACTGCAAATGGAGTCCAGTATGTAAACCAGGCTGTGAACACCACAAGTTTCTAGCTGCCAAATCACTGCATATTCCTTAATTAAGCATTGGCTATATGATAAAAGGAAGCTATGGAAGAAATCAGCAGGAGTCTTTTCCAAGTATTTCACATCAGAATTTAGATATGTTTAATGGGATGGATTTTCAGTGTTTGGTTGGGGGGGGGGTGTTTGGTTTTTTGTTTTTTTTTATTTCAATACTGAAAATATTTCAAAGTTTAGAATAAAATAAGTACTTGACAAGTTTTCTTTCTCTTGTGGGGATGGGGAAGACCTATGATTCACCAGAATTTGTTCATCAACTTCCTGTATTTTCTACATAGTTTATAAAGCACCTAAGCATGTAATTGTTGTATATGCTTAGTAATAACTACCCATTGTTTTCTCTCAAAGAAACAGAGATGTATAAATGGAGCTATATCTAGTACATGAGCACCACCACAGCGTTGCACTGTACTTAGAGCATGGCTGAAATCTGTGTCCAAAATTATGCCAATATCTTTCAGTTTGAGTGTACCATTTGGTCCTCTCCTACATTCAGTAGAGCAGAGGTGGCTGAGAAATACCTTCTGTTCTGCTTAGAAAGAGAGGGGATAAATTGAAATAAAAGAAAAATGCATGAGCCCATTTCAGCAAAATTAACCAGTTTTCAGTCTGTCTAAACATAAAGCCTGGACCTACAGCTTCATATTTCTGGGGGTTTTGTACACAGTGGTCAACTGAGTAAAACATACAAGCTTACCAATACTAAAAATCAGCATTGTACCAATCCTAGCTTGCTCTGTGTGGTAATAGTCACAGCCATGAAATATGGGTGAACATGTTAGTCATGGGGTTATATTCACCTAGCGTATCTGAAAGCAAATACAGTCGTGAACCAACTCCACCAGAACCATGTTTTGTTTGGTCACCTTACAATCAAGCTGTGGGCAGGATATGAAAAACAGCTTTGCCATGTCTGGAAACGTGACTACAGAGGGTTTAAAATGGGGCAGTGACAGTGACGGGACCTCTCTAGGTGTTTGCAGTTACTACACAGTGACAATCTTGCAGAATAACCACCTTGTTTGCAGGACTTGCAATGGAAATGCAGGTCTATAATACAGAAAAAGGTTTCTGATTCCTTTGTGTAGAGCAGGTACCAGACCTTAAATACCAGTGGGGAATTTGATCACTGCAAGTTAATGAGCATATGCAGCACCATAAGTATAACTCACTCTTTCATCCATTCTATGCTAGCACTTAATTCACAGTAGGGACTCTCTAACGCTGTCTTTGCTGTGGCATGAACAATTCTTGCAAGAACTGTGTGCGACAATTCATAGAGAGCCAGGTGTCAGTAGGAATTAGCAGGAGCTCTGCTCTTCCCTAATGGAGACTTTAAGCAGATTCCACTTACATTACTCAAAGTCAGAAGACAAGAATCACACTGTGACAGTCAGCTCCTATCAAGTCAGATTAGATACACTCCCAGCCTGTCAAAGTAGTTTTTTTCTAGGATCAGCAGTCTTTGCTGATGACACCTACATTATGGTTACGGTTGGTTTGCCCTGCTCTGGGCATGCAGAACCTGATGTGTTTGTTTAGTACTTATGCAGCTTCATACAACATGATCTGCAATAAGTTTAGTCATGAATTGGTGACAATTAATTACCAAATCCATCAGTCAGAATAGATGCAGAAAGTCAGAGCTACCACAGAGAGATAAGGTTTGCCCAAAGAAGCAGCAGCATAGGCAAAAAGGGTAACAGATCTATGATGTGTGCTGCTGTGATCCTTTGAAACCCAAACTTGATATTGTAATCTAAATGAAATGCCTAATAGCACGCAATTTCCAGGAGTGATCCTTGGAGGCCAACAGACTTTTTCTATACACTTTGTCATGTTTTGTAATCTCCATTCTTTAAGGTTTTCACAGCTCAATTAGACATAACCATAGCTGATCTGACCTACAGTGGTGGTGATAGTCCCCTGAAGGGGAGCTTGGACAAGACCATTTCCAGGGTCGCTCCCAACCAACATTTCTATGATTCTCTGTTCAGCAAGAACCAGATACAAGAGAAGCAGAGTAGTTCAGAAAAGATAGGAGTAGTAGGAGTCCAGAAACGCTTTCAGGTCTATATGTTAATCCTCTTTGGTGAGCCAGTATCATACACACAGAAGAATATGCCCTGAGAGTAGTGACTGCATTCACCATAGTAGCAGTCTACAAACCCATCCTGAATCACAGACAAATGGTTTGCTTTTCTAAAATACCTCCTTAATTGGAGAGACTCCAGGGAGAACAGGAGGACAGAAGGGTTTTTCTCCTTCCAGGTACTTTCAACTGCTCTACTTCACTTGTAGAGCTCTAGAGGACAGAGGAGAGACCCTGACCTCCACAAGGCATGTTCTGTGGCACATAGAGCTGCCTGCAGAGGTCTGGGTGCAGACCACAGCAGAACCGCCTGTAGATCAAATGACAGCCAACATGGTAATCTCTTCCAAACCATGACCTATCCCAAACCTAGCAAACACCCAAAGATTAAAGCTATTATATCCTGTCATTAATCCTTTCAGCTATACAAGCCCCAATTAAAGTAACTGTCAAAATTCCTTTCCATTTTGAAGAGTTCATCCCTACTCTCTACAAAGCCCTCAGTTAGTCCTGCAAGCCACCTTCTCCCAGCCTCCCACCTTTCACAGCCCACTGCCGTACTCTACATAGACCTTCACATAGTTCCTTGGTTGAGCTGCCTCCCCGCCAGAGGCAGTTCCAGAGTAAAAAAGTGAGCATTTTTACTTTGTTTCCAACTGTTTCCAGCTTTTTGATATGAGAAAATGGAGGCACAGCATTAGCTGGATCTTAATGAGGGAGAGGTGGGTAACTCGCTAGATTGCAAAGACTAAACAGATTTTTGACTGCTGGAGCACTGAAATGAAATACCAGGGACTTGGGCTACTTATTTTCTGTCACTGGCTTCCTGAGTGGCTGTGGGCAAGCCATCTCTCTGTGCCTCAGCTCCCATATCTGTAAAATGGGGACAATGGTATCCTTTGAAACACTTTGACAACTGTAGGTGAAAAATACCACAAAGGAAATGTTGTTAGTAATAAGCAAAAAAAGAAAAAAAAATCTTCTCTTTTTTCTGACATCGTAACACGTGTTTGCAGCCATATTAGAGTCAAAACAAAAGGATGAGGGTAACTTCCAAAGAGCTGCTGTTCCCCTAAGACCTTTCTGAACCCAGATTGCAGAAAACCCTTGGGGACCCCTAGGAATGTATCTGAAAGGAAGAGGGTGACCCTTATAGCCACAAGATTATTTGTGCAAGAAAGGATTAAGATCTCTAATTTCTTCTACTTCTTATTCTTATCCTTGTAAGAATCATAAACATCAAGAATAAATTACACCTGTTGAAAAGTCAGCAGGGAAGAATATCACACTGGGAGCCTCTTAATGCAAGCAGGACCCTGAATCCAAACCATAGCAAGTGTAGCCCATTTGGAGGTAACGATCAATAGCTTTGTACTAGTTAGGGACCATCTATCTGCATAATCAAGTGACTAACCCTGTCCCTGGTTAGGTTATACATCCTGTAGCTCACTTCCAGCCATTTGGTAAGCAGAACATCTTAACCCTCAAAAATATCTTGCATTGCAGATATTGACTCTTGTGCTTACACTTTTGATGGTTACCTTGAGAGTGTGTGGGGCACAGTTTCTAAACAACTTCCCCCCCCTCCAAAAAACACTTTAGGAATAGCACACAAGGGGAAATATCAGATTTTCTGAAGTATTCATTGAAATCCCTGTTTCCAGCATAATAATGACCAATAAATGAACTTCCAGCTACAAAGAAAATCAAGTTTATAAAAATAACATAGCCCTATATCAGCCCATCAGCAACACTAGAAATGAAAAAAATGAGAGAGCTTACATAGCCCAAGACACAGAGGTAAGCTGGTTTTTGGATCTAACTTAAAAATTTACACCCTATGCCATCAAAATACAATTTCTCTTTCTAGGCTAATGAGAAGTGTGCCTATTTTTAGCGTATCAGTAAGCAGACAGAAATGAAAGCCTGTATTGTGGCAGTCCTCAAACATCAGCAGCTTTCCCAATAAAACAAAAGGTAGAGTAGCAGAGCACTGAAAACAGCTTCACTGTTAATTGCAAGTTAATTGATTTCAACTGGATCATCAGAGTTGGACTGGTGTATTCAGTCAATCTCTGTTTCCTGCCCTGCCTAAATGGTGCCAGCCAATTACTGAGCTTTTGGAGCTTTCTGCAGTATGTTAGTCCTTATCTGGTTGCGTTCAGATGTGTATGTATATGCGTATATATTTACTAGAGGAGGATTTTTGCACTTTGTAAGGAGAAATTTGATGCAGAGATTTTTTTTTTTAAATATACCCACAAGCTCATTTGAACAGTATCAGCAATGTAAGTTACAGCTGCCTTGAAGTTATACCAAAGCTTTAATCTTCCTAAGAGCATGGATTTCTCTACATAGTCTCAAAAGTATAATCTTTGGAGGTACATTATTATAAGCCTATTTATCATTCAAAGCATATTAGCTGTTTCTTGTGTAGTATTGCTTGTTTATTAGGATTTTCAAAAACAAGACTTTCCTTTACACAAACCCTGTAGCAATTTAGATGAGCACTCTGATTAAAAAAAAATGAGCTTCCTAATTAATCGTCTTCTACTGATTCCTCCAATAGCTTAATTAAAATAAACAAGTAGCAGAATTTTAACATGATTATTTCTAATAATTTTTTTTTTTTTAATCAGCTCATTTTACTCCTAATATTTCTAGCAGAAAGTGGCTTATTTCTCATTAGGCTTTTTCATAGGGCTGAATCCCTCACTTGTCCTGCTAGGGTAATTACAGACATTTGTACAAGTTTAGCACAAAGATTGTAAAGTCCTAAAGGGGATACATTAAGTTGTTTACATAAATTAAATGTAAGACTGCTTTACCTTTGGGGAAGTGTTAGTGCTTATTTGTGCAAAAAAAAATTTATGGAAACCAACAAAAAATTAATTTAAATAAACAGCAAATACAGTTAATACTCATTTTCTATTACAGGCCTTTGGCTTAGCGATTTTAACTGTTTCCATTTTGTATGTAAATCAAGTGTTATTTTCTGGTTGATTTAACATTTAATGTTTTCAACGTAAGTCATTCCTACTAAATTAAGATTAAAAACACAGATCAAAAGTTTTATTGCTTTCTTTTGCCTTGGATCCACTGCTTCACGATTTTACTGAGGCTGTTGTAAGAGCTGGACACTATCATCAGTATGAACTGCTAGGTTTCAAAGACAAACTAT
The DNA here is from genome assembly GCF_964188355.1 of Buteo buteo. Taxonomy (NCBI): domain Eukaryota; kingdom Metazoa; phylum Chordata; class Aves; order Accipitriformes; family Accipitridae; genus Buteo; species Buteo buteo. The sequence goes on along the minus strand of NC_134176.1, from coordinate 10,598,410 downwards.
TTCAAATTATAGGATATGCTTTAGAGCTGTACTATGGACTAGAGATGCATCAATTGTAGATTTTAATGCAGCTTCCTTAAAGAGTTTTGTCTGAGTCATTACTTAAAATTGCCGTGTCAGGAGAAAAACGGTCATTCATAAGTATTAATCTAGTCCTTTGGGAACATAAACATGGTGTATATACCAAATAAGTCACTGATCCTGCACTAAAAATAAAAATGAAAGTACCCAGCCAGTTAACTCCATTAAAGCTGCTGATGCTACTAATGCATGTTTTGTTAAAGACTTGTATAAGGGCTAGGATGAGGGGGGTCTTTGTTTCTCTCTACACACAGTCCCTAAAAAGGCTGCACCTACTGTATCATTTCTGGAGGGTGATAGTTTGCTTGTTGCTCCCCATTTTAGCATGTGATGTTCCTACAGTTGTCGATGACCATTGCTATAGAAGTTAGCTAAAGAGAGAAATCACAAAGCAACTACAGCTACCGAGATTAAGTGTCCCAGGACACTGTTCACCCACAGGAGATGTAAGTGTTTGCAAAAGAAAGGTTTTCTCAGTCAAGCAAACAAAACCAAGTCCTGAGCCAGCAAGCGTGCTACTAACTTATGTAGGTCCACTTCCAAGTTTAAAATTGGGCATACATACAAGATGGGCACTTCCACATAGCCTTTTGCAAGAGGCTCTGGGAGAAACTGTATAGTCTCGGGACAAATGTAAAGATTTGTCCCAGGTGAAAATTTGGTTGGAGGGCAAAATAAGACCTTCTTACTCATTTTAATGCTTATCAGTCATTTCCCTGTGTGGTCACAGGTGCCTAAGCAGCTCAGCCTGAGTTCTCCTCAGCTGTAGCTTGTTCAATTTATTAGGCTATTTTGAGAGTTTCTCTCAAAATCCCCACCCTTCTGCACTCAAGGTAAGTTGTGGTAACATGGTTTCTTAGGAACAAGTGTCTGTGTCCCTGCTGTTTGAGAAGTCCCCTCCGCAGAGCACCTGTAGCAACTTCTGTAGGAGGCATCCATTTACCCCATCAAAAGAAAAATCCTACTGAATGGCTGAGCAACAAGGGGAAAAAAGCAACCAGGTAGAGATCTATTATGCTGATAGCATTTGCTTTTCCTTTCTCTGTCACAACAAGAAGGTAGAAGGATCAAGGGAAGTCAAAAAGGAGCCTTATGGCCAGCAGTACTGCTTTGCTCCTGACTCACTCAGCTTAAACCACCATGAAATGTCACTTGTAAAGCAGATGGATAGAAATATTTCTGCCATTTACCTTAATGGGAAACTGGTTTGGGTTTGTGTGGCAGGGTTTTGTAGCAGCAGAGGGGCTGCAGGGGTGGCTCCTATGAGAAGCTGCTAGAAGCTTCCCCGGCTCTGAGTTGAACCTACCTCTGGCCAAGGCCAATCCCATCAGCAAGGGTGGTAGTGCCTCTGGGAGAACAGATTTAAGATGGGGAACCTGCTGCAGTGGGAGGAGAGTGGAATGTGAGAGAAACCCCTGTGCAGATACTGAGGTCAGTGAAGGAGGAGGGGAGGTGGTGCGCCGGAGGAGGGGATGCCCCCCAAGATGGCCGTGACTCCATGGGAAAGCCTGCACTGGAGCAGTCTGTGCCTGAAGGACTGCAGCCCGTGGAAAGGGACCCACGCTGGAGCAGTTCATGGAGAACTGTCTCCCGTGGGAGGCACCCCACGCCGGAGCAGGGAAGAGTGTGAGGAGTCCTGCCCCTGAGGAGGAAGGAGCAGCAGAGACAATGTCTGACGAACTGACCCCCATTCCCTGTCCCCCTGTGCCGCTGAGGGGGAGAGAAGGTAGAGAAAACTGTGAGTGGAGTTTAGCTGGGAAGGAGGGAGGGGTAGGGGAAGGTGTTTTAAGATTTGGTTTTACTTCTCATTATCCTTGTTTTGATTTGATTGGTAGTAAATTAAATTGATTTTGTTTTTTCCCCAAGTTGAGTGTCTTTTGCCCCTGACCATAAGTGGTGAGTGATCCCTCCCTGTCCTTGTCTTGACCCACGAGGCTTTCAGTGTATTTTCTCCTCCTCATCCCACCGGGGCGGCGGGGGGGGGGGAAGGAATGAGTGAGCAGCTTCGTGGTGCTTTGTTGCCAGCTGGGCTTAAACCACGAGAGAAAGTCGCTGTTATTTTTCCTTTTCTGGGAGTTAGCAGTAGCCAGCAGTTGTGAGGAATTTTGCTAATCCATGCACCTCCTCGTTGTCTTGTAGAGCAGGAAAATGGGACCGGGGCAAGCCACAGAGAACATGCTATCAAGCATGCAGTGCCCAAATCACCACAAAACAGTGTCCAGAATATCTGTTCAAAAGGTGAACAAATGCATTCAAGTTAGTATGGAATTGGAAGAGGAGAGCCCCGGTGCAGACCCGAGCCTTTCTCCAACAACTGGCCTTTCGGGGAAGGCGCAGCAATCTCCAGGGAACACGTCACCTTCCCAGCGAGGTGTTTCCTCACCCTCCCAAGGACAGTCTGCCATGCCGCCTCTGCCACCACTACTGCCAACCCCTGCGCCGCTACCCTCTGGGTGTAAGGTGCCTCCTCCACCCCTTCCCGTGCCTGGAGTAAATGCCCCGTCACTCCCACCTCCCCAGCCGTGCAGGAATCCCGAGTGCAGCCATCTTACCTGCGGATACGGGGGGCAGCCCCACCCTAAGAAGATGCCGACTTTGAAGATGAAGGTGTTCCACTGGCAGAAGCTCCCCTCCGACGTAGCAAGACGTACGTGCGTGTTCGTGACACCGGGGTAATCGGTTCGTTTACTTCACATCCAGACAAAAATGCTAATGTCGGGGGGCTAGGCCTTGACTCAGTAAGTCAGGTCACACGGGTGGTCCCATTGTCCGCTCTCATCCTACAAAAAATTAGTAATCACAAATAAATATGGAAAGCCAGGCCTTCGCCAATAAATGGAGGAAATAGTAGTTTGGGAAAAGCACTGAACTGAGGCTCTGTGGCTGCTAAAATTATCTTCTCTTAATCTCTTAGTCTCTATTCGTTACTTGTGAAGTGATGTTGTGAGTCTGCATTAATTAAGGTTTGCAAAATGCTCTGTGTGTTGAGTGGAAAGATCCGTTGAACGGTCATGCTCTGTGGTTCTTCCTAATGAACTCCTGACACATCACCAGTAAGTGTCTTCTCAGCTGAAACTTTTACTTTTTTTTTTTTTTTTTCAATTGCGCAGCCAGAAGATGTATCAGCCAAGATCTGAGGCTGAAAACTCTTGCCAATACGGCTGGGGAACATGTACCCTCAGGGTAGGGTGTAGTGTCCAGCTTCATTTCATAGTGACCACAGCCACGTGATTTGTGTGGGGGTTTTTTTCCCCTCACACAAAATAACACTAAGGTCTATGGTTAACATGTGGCCTGCCAAAGCGGTTTGCAAGTCCTGTTCAACCTTCAGCGAGGAGGCTATGAATACATTTCCATTTTTGCTGCAGCTTTTAATACTCAGTTCACACAACACAGATCTTGTAGTTGTTCTCCATTGTGCTTATCACCAAGAAAAGTGGACAGCAGGGGGTAAGAACTTGCTGCTATGATATGATACATAAACAAGCATGTAAAAAAACAGTTTGAGCCACAGTCTGCTTTCCTGGGCAGAGATACAAATTTCAAATTCATCCACAATGTCTTCAGTGCCACTGTTGCAACCTCTCCTAAAGAAAAAGGTGAGATCCTTCATTAAAAATTCCAGTGTTGTAGACAAGTTCATGTTTCGAAGTGCCGTGTGTTATTCAGATGGCTCCTGATGATTCTGTTAATAATGCTGGGCTTGGGAGTCCCTATCTCTTGCAAAGAGAGATGATTACCTAATTGGATGCAACATCCCCTGTTTGGGTACCACAATTCTGCAATGTGTAGCCGGTCAGCAATAGCCAAAAGAATTTGGAGCAGCCCATTAACTTCATCTGCTGCCTTCAGTTCAGTGAATCAAATGTGGAGGTAGTTTTCCAGATTTGATTAGCCTTCAGACCTTCAGGATGCTGTCTGTGGGAGCTGCCACTCTTAAATAATTAACATTTGTCCAGGACTAATGAGCGTCATATTTCATTCATCCTCTAAAGTGTTTTCCCTTCCACAAATCACACTGCCATGAAAGTGCTCCTCTACCTTTGTGGTCCATCTTGAAGTGTTTTTCTCTTCCAGAAAGTCGCTCCATGTGGGCCATGATGCCAAACAGCAGCAGGGAGCTTGTAGAGCCTGACTACACAAGCTTGGAGCTACTTTTCTCTGTCCCGCCAACAGCACCTAAGGAGAAAATGGGGCCAAAAATAAAGAAAGCAAAAGAGGTACTTGGACTGCTTGCTTTTTGTAGAGCCTGGCAAAATTCTTGGAAGAGAAAAGCTTATTCACTCTTTATTGTTGTCAATCATTTATAATAAGAAAGTTTGAAATGTTTTTATAACCATTGCCTAAGATTACCTAAAAAAAGCACGGGAGAAGTGTAGAATTAAACATGTTGAAGTAACTGCTGAGGGAGAGGTCTTCATCTGAGAGGGGAAGACATGGGCATTTCAGTATTAATTCTTATAAATTGGAATATTCTAGACAAATCAATTCCCTTCTCTATGCCTTTGCCTCTCTCTTTTTAAAATAGAACTAATGACCTGTACCACTGTAATTGCTCTAAGTTTGATCAATGAAGATTGTTGATAATGTTATTACCAGAGAAGAATGAATCTCACCCAACAAACAAACAAAAGCTCTAAAATTTCCATTAAAATCAAGGTAAATTTATTTCTAGCTGACTGCTTTTTTTTTCTTTTCACAGATCACATTCATAGATCCAAAGAAAAGCTTTCTTCTGAGTATAGTTCTGAAGCAATTTAAGTGGTAAGATTTGGAGAGTACTGTCTGAATTACTTATTTGATGTGTCTATGTGTTTATTCAGACATTAAATGAAATAAATGTAGCAGAAATACTTTACAACTAGTATCTGTCTTTAGAAAGGAGTCAACTTTTTTTTTTTTTTTAAACTAATGAGATGTGGCAGTCTGTTTCCAGACAATTAATATCATGTCTCACATTGGTATTAAACCTAAAATGGACCACTAATTCCTAAAGAGACAATATTCATAAATAACAGCCAAATCATGTGGAAACATATTTTTGTTTGGTATTATTGACATAAATATCAACAGCTGGCAGCAACCATCAGTGAAGATTCCTGACTGGAAGTCTCAAGTTACTTAATTGATTTTAAAGACACATCTCCAAGGGTTCAGATCCAAAATTGTATATAGATTTTATTTGCAGTTTTTCTATAAATAGGAAACAGTTTCTATAATTAAACAACAGGAAATTTACCAAGTCACAGTCTTCACAGGGAGGGGAAAAAAACAAATGAAAGGGACCTCTATTAGTTTTTGGCAAAATATCTTTACTCTTAGATTTCCTGAAACTATTGCAGGATGAAGATGGATGTTCTGCTGTCTCCCTGCCTTTTGTGCAATGGCCCATGTTACAAGGGCTTCAAAAAGAAACTCAGCCTAGAAGTTCCCTTGTGTTAAGAATAAATCAGAATCAGTCAGAGGGATTTTTTTTTTTAAGAATATTTTATACTTTTTCCATTGCAAACTGCTTTTCAGTGGGGAAGAGCTGTGCATAGCCTAATCCAGTTGCTGTTTCCTCTCTCTGCATGATTCCCTGGGCAGTGGCGAAGCTCTCCTGAGAGCAGCTAGTGACCGTGGGATCAAAGAGCTGAGCCTTGCTTGCACTCGTGAGGGATGAGGCTGCTCTGCAGCCGGGTGCTGCCTCTATTAGCACCGGCGGCTGCAGGGAGCCGAGCTCTCCAGAGCCCAAACCAGAGCAGTCTGGACTTGTTTCAAAGACATGTTGTCTGCCAAAGTTTCAGGCAAGGATTTGGGGCAAAACCTTCTGGGATCTTTATAAATACTTCTCAGCAGGAGGAGAGCCCTTGGTTTTAGCCCTGGCTTTGCTGCAAGCAGTGGAGGAATCCAAAAGTAAATCTCTTCTCTGGCTGTCCAGTGTCACTAGGAAAAAGGAGGGCCTTCATGGTTTGTTGTGTAAAGATGAACAAAGCCCAGAAAGCACATCTAAATTATGAGGAATATTGCTTTAGGCTTAAAAAAAAAATGCTTTGCTTTTTCGTATCTCCACTGTACTTCTGAGGACTAAGATCCAAAATGTAATGGGAGGCAAGCACAGTAAGTTACTTCATTTACTCCTGTAGTGCTAGCTGAGAGGTTGGGGGCTCTTCTGTTTGTCATGTCACTCCTCCCTGTGCCATTGCTCCACAGCACTTCTCTCTTTCCTACAGCTCCAATGAAGAGATTGTTGACATGATTCAGAAAGGGGATAGATCCAAGCTGGATGCTGAGATACTGAAGCAGCTACTTAAACTGCTGCCTGAAGACCATGAGGTATTAAGTGTGTTATTCTGATGGAGTTCAGTGTGGTTTGTGCTCAGCTTGAAACACTTGCACTGCTAAAGCAAGAAGTTATGACTGGATCCCGTATCCTCCTGCACCACCTCAGTCAATGAACTCCAAGGTAGAGTGGTGGGGAGTCTGCCCCAGCCACGGTCTGGCCTCTTCACACAGAGATTAGGCAACAGCACACTGGGAGACTCAGCACAGGTGTAGACTAAGTGTTGCTCTCTGTTCCCGTTTTTTTAATTAGATGGATGAAGTACATTAGCATTTGTGGACTTAGGTGAATAAAGAGCCTTTCAGAGCAGGTTGCAATGAGGACAAAGGGAAAGGACCCATCTTTTTGAAGGGGTTGCAGGACTTCTATGCACTATAGCTTGCTGAATCCTTGCCTATGGATCAGGGATTCATCCTACAAGACGTTATACAAATGCAGATGACCTTCCAGTCAAAACAAAACCTACGCATTTGCCCTTACAAACCAGTTCATATATGGAATTTATTGTTCATCTGCCTCAGTCCCATTGCCTGTGCTCCCAGCAAGTTCAGAAAAGCCCGTTTCATACCTGTAAGAAGCAATGGGCATCCGCAATATCTGTGTGGTTATTTTACTGTTTTATTCCCTGTTAGATAAATAGCCTGAAATCTTTCAAAGAAGAAAAATCAGAACTAGCAAATGCAGATCAGTTTTATCTCCATCTCTTCAAAGTTCCTAGGTAAGCAAAATTTTTCTTGTCTTCAACCCACTAGTGTGGTTCTTGTAAAATTTGTCCATAAGAATTAAGGTCTCTGTTTCCTATGCTAGAGCAATGTTCCTCATATTCAGTCTTCAGGATAAATCATCTGACTACTATTTGTAGAGCTGGTTTGAGAAACTTTTCCTTCCCAAAGGCTGAAGAGGCTTTCAGACACCTTTGGCAAACTGCAGTTAAATTAACCTTGGTATGAGAAAACTCTTGACTGTTGTACAGCTACTATCTGTGTGGCATGAAGTTGCAGACTGAATCCTGCTACCAGGCTGCTGATTCACTCCACCCCTGGTTTAGAGATTCCAGTCTACCCAAGAGTGCCCACAAAACTGTGAATGAATCACAGCAGTGCCTGTGCTTTCACCACCTCCCTCATTTTTACGAAGTCAGATGCGGTGCATGCAGAGAAGTCTTTATGCTGTTCATAAAAATATGGTGATATGTTGTAATTCATAGCAACAACTCTCCATAAATCTGATCAGTTGCCATGCCACAAACAGAAACACTTTTCTGAAAATGTCATGGTGAAAATATGCCTTTTCATTTTCTCAAACTTATAGCTAGCTTTAAAAGTACTTCAGAAAATGTTTTCATGGCTCTTCCACAACATTAATCCATGGTGAGGCATAAATATCATTAAAGGACATCAATGCAAAAATATTTCTAATTTCTGTTTGGGAAGTTGAAAGGAAGAACAAAAGTCCTGGCTAGTGTTGCCCAGGAATTATAAAAAATTATGGCCTCATGCAAGGAAGTCACTGCCAGATGTCAGTGCAACTTTTCTTTCTGAAAGAGGAGATGATAATTGTTTCTAGGGCATCTTTGGAAATATCTAAGTGTTTGATTTATTTATAATCCAGTTCTCATGTCAGAGCATTAAAGAGCATGTAACAATGCTGGTACTGCACTTTGCCTAAAATGGGTGATTCTCTTGCTGAACACAAGTCAATTAATCAGGCCTGCGGGGATTGTTTTTGTGGTATTTGTTGGGGTTTTTTTCCACTGACTTCTTTTAGCTACCAGTTGCGGATTGAATGTATGCTGATTTGTGAGGAAACAACAATTCTGCTGGAGTGTCTGTGGCCAAAAGCACGAGCTATCAGGACAGCCTGTGAAAGTAAGTACATCAGTGCTGTGTCTATGCCCAGGCTCAGTCACAGGAAGCCTCTCTTCTACTTGAATAGCATCAGTGGTAACATATGCCATAATCTAATCAAAATTAACCTTTTAATTGCTGAATATGTAGCAAATGTCAAACCGATTCTGTAGATTCCTGCTTCCAGAATTCGTTCTGCAGAACTACGTTTTGTGCTGTCCTGCTCTGAAGTGGAGCATCTGTTGACATGAATAACACAAACCTCTCTCCTGTCAGTGGTTCTGCAGAGAAGAAGAAAATTTTCTTTATGTCAATGCCAGATTCTGTTTGAATACAGGTTAAATTTTTGTGTGCAGTGGAGATTTTTGTCCACAACAATGAATCAGTTCCCGTTTTTCATCTAGTGCACGCTGGTTGCAGTCCAACTTAGCTCTGTGGTGGAGCAGGCCACAGTGACATACCAGAATCTGGTTTGGCTTCCAAAACAGATGTCCCAGATGATGTTCACCAGTGTTTCAGCAACCCCCTTCACAAGAAATTAGCCTTGGTTTTAGTTTTAGCTCTTTCTTGAAGTTGATCTTGGATTCTACGAATTAGTTAGTTCAATAGTTTTAGAGAGTCATTGAACTCCTATTGAAGAGTTAAACTGCAAAACTTTTGTTTATGTTTGCACATAAAACTTGGCTATACCTGGCTGTCTGATGTCAGTGCTATCATTACTCTTTACTGTGTTGCAATCAACAGCTCTGCAGTCCCACCCGTCCACCCTCCATCCCGTTGCGTGGGTCAGCATTTCTGTTCTAGTTCTGCCAAAAACTTTATTCTTACCCCAGATTCTTCTGCTAAAATGCACAGCTTCTGGTTATCACTCCCACTAACGATGATAACAAGGCAAAAAGCCCTTTGCTTTTCTTAACCTAGAATAATTATGTGCTGGCAATGGGGGCTATAGACTTTCACTAGTTTATACACTTTCTCATATGTGGTTCTCCTTCATAAGTGGCTGCAGGGATGACACATCTATACTCCCAACTTGATGGCAAAACTAGTTTTCCACCTATTTGTAGAGAAGAGACCATAACAGAAACTTACTCATTCCACTTCCATTCAGCTGATTTATTTCTGTACTGGTATATTTCCAAATCCGTAACAATGGCTTGACATAATCTTGGATGAGAATTTTGTTACCCCCCACTGTCAAACCTAAGGAAAATCCTATTTCAGATCACTTATTTTAGTTTATTGAAAATCTCTCTCTTTTCATTCTTCAGCACTTCTTACCAGTCACCGACTGCCAGTTTTCTGCCAATTGATTCTTAAAGTTGGAAACTTTCTGAACTATGTAAGTAAACTGATTTCTTTAATTGCTCTGTTTCTAAAGATAACAGAAAATACAAAGGCAAGACTTGGAAGCTTGGAAGGAACTTTTTTCTGTATCTTCTAGGGGCGTCACACTGGAGATGCTGGAGGTTTTAAAATTAGTGCCTTGCTCAGACTAACAGAAACAAAAGCAAACCAAAACCACATTACTCTGCTTCACCATATTTTGGAGGTACAACAAAACTGTGAAATTATTTCTGCATGCATTATTCTCAAATATTCATTCCCCAGAAACTAAGGGGCTTTGACCTCAGTAGCACCCCACTGTAGGTGTCTGGAGAGTGAGCCTCTGTGCCTGAAATACGATGAAAACTTTTCCACTGCTCTCTGTGCAGACAGGATCAAATCCATGTGCAGTAATGTTTAAAGATTTAACACTAGGTTTCCTTTCTCAAGTTTGTTTAACATATCTGCTTGCTGTTTTCTTTCTCTTCTTCTCCAACTGCTCTCTTGTGTTGACACGTCTCCCAAATGCATCTGTCAAATGAAATTAATTTTAGTGGTATGAAGACAAAATCTCAGGTCAGCTTGTGCACTGTGGCAGCACGTGGGATGTAAGCCTGAGCAGTTGAAAGAGCCTTTTGCTTTCTTTTTAACTCCCTATGGATACCAACATGAGACAAAGAATGAACGAGACTAAATTTGCCCCTACGCTTATAAGAATGAAAACTGAAGTGTTAATTTTTCAGTCCTGATGTTGTCCAGCTCAAAAACTTTCATACTCTTTGACTGACTGTGCAAGGTAACCATTTTTCTCTTCAATTTTAGGAGGTCGAAAAAACCCACACAGATCTGCTGCAGCTTCCCAGGGATCTTGACTTTGTTTCCAAGGCAGCAGGGTAAGACATTATTGTTTGTTTTTGTCATGTATGAATTGCCAACCTCTTTAAAGCCAACAAGGAGCTGAGTCATTTTATGGTGGTGTAATAAAGTCACAGGACTTCTCTGCCATGGGAGAGAGAGGTTCCCTTCTAACACCAAACATTGTTAAGATTTATAAATCAACCTGGTTAAGACTTTTTATGTGGAGCTCAGTGTGATTTTTCTTTCGGATGATCCAGTAAAACTGTGTAAATAGCGAACTCCTTCGTTTTGAAGGACTGGATTCTTCTTCCACCGCTACTACTTTCTATTCCAATAGAACTCTTCTATTCTATTGCAATAGAAACATATCTTCCCTGAAATTTCTGTGATATTCATGTACAAGCCCATCAGGAGGTACATGTGCAGAACTGGTGTAAGGAGGGAATGATTGGGGTGATTTACTGGCAATCAAGGGACCTCAGGAGTCCCTGAGTTGAGTATCAGCACAAGTTTCTAACATATGTGGGTAGAAAAAAAAACCAAACTGTTTCTGCAGACTTCCCACATGTGCCTGAAAGCCTCATGAGTCTAACACCAGCACTTTCTGTTTAGCTGAGAAGAATCACATGGAGATATGTTAAATTACACTAATCTGAATCCACATTTATAGCACCAGCATTAACATTTTTTAATCCTGTTATGAATTAAGAGGAATGTTGCAGTGGTTTACGTTTCCTTGTAGCTACAAGCAGGGGTAACTTTTAAATCTGGAGATGGATTGACATTTAAATAGCTGCTAAATAATTAAAAGAAAATATTTTTTATTCAGTAATGCCACAGAAAATATTATGGCTTTTGCGAGTTATATCTGTGCAGAATTTAAGTTGGATGTTGTTTTGAAACATTAATTTCTTTTTAGGTTACGTCATAATAGAAATCCTTTTGTTACCTGAAACTAACTCTTGCTGGTCAATGATATAAATGTGCTCTTTTTTATAAAGTAATTGCCCTTTAGTTTAGTCAAACTTTCAAACTTACAGAATTGATTTGCTAATCAACCTGTGGAGAACTGTTTACAATGCAAATCCTGCAAAGGACTCTTCTAATGCTGCTCACATCTGGATACACTGTGAAACACCACGCCAGGTTTTGCTGATTCAGTACTTCTTGCCTGGCACAAAGAGTAGGTCAGAACCATAGAAGATGTTGTTTCGGCAGTGTAACGTGTTTGGGTCTCCACGTGAGCTAAATGAACTCTGATGAGAGATATAATTTTGGACTACAAATAGATTAGGGAGAAAAGGTAAGGAGGGAAAAGAACCAGCTAAGTAAGGACAGTATTGGCACAAGAGAGATGAGCGTGTGTTGCCTATGAATAAAAATAGGCTGGAAATTTTGGAGGAGTTTTTTGAATACTAGAACAGTGAGGTTCTTCCACAATCTACCCAGGGAGGTAGTGAGGGCAAAAGCACAGATTCTTTCTTAGATGAGGGTTTGAGCACGTAGAAAAGGATTTATATAGAGAACTGCCTGCAAAAGCAGGGTCTGGGTTAGACAATTAATTCTACATTCATTTGCAGAGATGATACTGTTTATAATAATCTTTTAACCTAATGAAAACAAAACACTCACGCCTTCAATGTACTGTTCCTTTTGTGGGCCTTTCAGAATCCACTTTGATGTTATGCGGGCTGAGGCAAGTGCCAACTTGAAGAAACTGTTGGAAATAGAGAAGCGTTTATTTTTGTCAACAGACGATTTAAAAACACAGCATGCAAAATCTCTTCAAGTAGGTAATGTGGGTGTGACACATTTCCCATCCTTCTTCCTAAACACTTTAAATCTCTCCTCAAAGGCACTGTAATTCAGGTTGCAAATGGACAGAGAGCTCTATGGGAAAGGGTCAGGACTGCACTCCCACTGCGCCCTGGTGGAAGGAGCATCCAAGATGTTCCTCCACTTCTGTAATGTGGTATTGTGATAAGGAAACAGCTGAGGACCAGTCAGCTTTGCTTGTGGGCAAAAGAAAGGGAGGCCCTAAAAATGAAATGTAGGATGCAACTATAAATGTGTACAGAAATGTGTTTTGTCTCAGTGCTCTTTGGGGAGAAAAAGTGAACAGATTTGCAATGTGCTGCTTTTTTTTTTTTTTTTCACATTTCCAATTTGCATATTTCCAAACATCCTAGCTTTTCCTGTTCTCAAAACAGGGTCACTTAACTAAAGCTAAAAGGCAGAAATCCTGGTGCTGTATCTCCCTCCATCAGTCATGGCAGGTTGTGCCAAATTTCCATGTGGTTGTATAGTGAAAGTGGCAACATACAATGAGCTGCTTTGGGCCAAATGAAACCAGGGAAATGCAGATGGTTCAATTAAGAAGAAAATACCACACACTGTGAACAAATCTTAACTGTCAGTTTTTTAAAAACTGACTGCTCTGTGTTAACTGGCTTGAGTGTTCTAGGCAGCTCAGAATATGCTAGTTGTTACCATGCATAAATTGTGTTGCAACCTGTGTCTCAGGGCAGTCTCGATGCTTCAAAGGACCTGCAGAAGGAGTTTGCCACCATTGAAAAGAAAAAGGAAGAACTTGCTGATTATCTTTGTGAAGACCGAAAAAAATTGTCTTTGGAAGATTTATTTAGCACAATGACAACCTTCAGAGAGCTCTTCCTCAAGGCCTTACAGGTGGTTTGCATGTGTGACTGTTTAGAAATAGACTGAGAACTGTTTTGGTTTTTTTTTTTTTAAGCAAGCAAGAATTCCTTTTTTTTCTTCTACTCCAAGCTGGGCTACCTAAACCTTGGCTGCAGAAGTAAATGAAAGTAACTGTTTATTTGCTTGCAACCTGCAGCAAGAAATGAGCATGTGGGCAAATATAAAATGTGGGTTTGTTTTGGTTTTTTTTCCTATGGAGAACTAAGAACCCTCCAAGTTGTTGTTCCCCCTGTAAAATTACTAATCAGGCCTCAATGCAATAGGAGCTTAGTGATGTTTGAAAGAATGAGCAATGTGACATGCTTTATAGGCTTTGCCAATAGACCAAAGGTAAATTTTCCAATAGGCAAAGACTAATTGGGAGATATGTTTACATGTAGGTATTTCATTGTACTAGTTAGTTCAAAACAGTATGTTTTGTGTCCCCTACAAAACTACAAATCTGCCAAGAGATCATATTTGGCATTTTATCAATTTATAAGACTTCACTCATTGCAATAAGGAGTAAGAAAATAGCAATTTCACCACGAAAGTTGTGTACAGCACCTTCCAATCAGTAAGCCTCCAGTAAACCTCCATTTCACATCCCCTACTACATACTTCACACCTGAACTAATGTACTTCCTCCAGGGTTTTCTTAATGCCAGGTGAGAGTGGCTTCACTTTTATATATTTGAACAGCAATAATCCCCCACTCCTGTGCTGACTCCAGGAGAGCCCCAGACTGGATTTGCCTTCTACAAAGGGGACCATCCACATGACAAGAAGTATTGCAAGAATACAGACAACTATGCTGGGCAATGTCAAGGCAAGAGAGGCTGAAGGAGTGCTTTAGGGCACATCATAGTTTCAGACGAAAACAAAGGAGCTTCTGAGGAAGTGTTAGAAGATGAAAGATGAAAAATATATCCTGTAATATTCCCACTATCTGCTTCTCCTGTGAGGCACTGGGCTTCAATTTTGCAAGCAATACAGCTACCCAGGCTCCAAAACGATGCGACAGCGCCACAGACAGTCTGGAAAATAAACCCTACAAACCACAGATCCTATGGCAAAACACTTGATCCTTAGAGTTCCTAAAACTCTAGGCAGGAAGGAAAGAATTAAGAGGGTCGAGAACATAGTGGCTCAACATCTGTGGAGAGCTATATGAGAAAATTGCTGTGAGGGGTAAATGCAGCAACTGCAGTTCTTTTGAGAAACAGTCCCAATAAAGGTTATGTAGTATCCTAGTACAGCTGCAGAAGTTTTAAACTACTTTTTGGGGTGCTGCTTGTTCACAGCCAGGTTGGGGCAACTAGAAAGGAGCTTCTTTTTATCTACCCAACATGTAAACTCCCTTTCATCCTATTTTTGGTTCCATTTCTCAGCAGGACCTCACCTCAGAGGTACCACAGCTGTTACCCATATTGTACGCATCTCTGTTACCTCCATTGCAGACTTGCAATGGAATCTCCTCTCCCCTCTTGCCTTGCTTTCTCTCCCTATCACTGTAGTAAAGATACTGTTTGTGCTTGAAACAGCAACATGCTGAAAAGTTGAAGGTTTTAATTTTTAAAGCATCTTTTTGTTCCGGGATTTTGATTTTTACACTAGAATCAGCCACATCATCCCTTTCAAGTGCCATTTGATGGAAGCTTTAAGGCTAAGGTGTAACTTTTACTTTGAGATGAGCCTTCTCTGTAAAGCAGGTCTCTTAGCACTACCAAAATCGTTAGTGCTATCTTTCCAATCTCACATCAAATAAGAAGATAAATAATTTTGATAAATAGTGATCCTTTATGGCTCCTAAGCTTATCTAGAAAGATTTTGAGTTTGCTACTTCTTTGTTTAAACAAAATCTTCCTTCATTCCCTGAGGGTTCTTTCTCAACTCATAGCCTTCAGGTAACAAAAACTGAGCTACTCGAATCAAATTACTATAATAAGAATCTGCATTCTTCCTCTCCATCTACTTGAAGAGGTGGGGGGGAAGCTTTACAAACACCCAAATGATCTCCAAAACTGACACAGTGAAAAGGAGAAGGTTTGTCACCCAGGGTTGATGACTGTTTTACCAATTCTCAAAAAATAAAAGAAGCAGATGGCAGGAGGAAGGAGACAGGGAGAAAATAGCTTCCCAGCTCAAAGATAAAAAAAACAATTGGAGATACACGGAGAACTGAGTTGTAAAGTTGCGGGGAAAAGAAACACTGTGTGACTATAGGGGATTGGGAGAAACATTTGATTTCTCTTAGCACTTGCAGCTGTTCCAAGAGGGGAGCTCCCAACAAAGAGGCTGTCTAATCTCAGGAAAAGGAACAAAAATGTTAAACAAAATCTGCTCTAGGAAGTACTTGGTTGATGACAGAGGTTATACAGACAGCTCTGCACAGGGATAGTTCCTCCGAGTGCTCCCCTAGGATAACCGAGCTGGAGCAGCTGCTCCTCAGTAGGGTGCATGTGGTGTTGGAACAGGATGTACTTTAGATAGTGTGGGGATAAACAGTTGTCATGGAGCATCTTTTAATTCAAAGATCAAGCAAGTATCTAACGTCTCACAAAGTGCAAATCTAAAGTGACACCCCTCTATCATTTAACCTCATCCATACAGCTGCGTTCAGTAATCCAGGAGATGGAGAAGGGATTGTAAATATTCATTGCTCTGCCTTGCTACCACTTTGCCTTGTCTGGCTTTCTTGTGTTGAAGAAACTCTGTTAACAGTGTGTTTATATCAAATCGATATGTATATTTTTTGTTTTAATTTCTCTGAACAATTTAGTTCAGGCTTGCTCAATCCATAAATTTATTCCTAATGTGTTTTGGTTTGTTCTCGGTACTCTGTGTGTGCTGCTCAAGTAGCAAGACAATGTATCCCTGAATTCACCTCCTTTACTTCTTGTGGCATGTTACACAGAGACATTCTCCCACGGCCCACAGATCTGCAAGTCTCTCAACAGCGATAATATCTCAAAGACATTATGCTAAAACACAGCAGGAATTTATCAGGCAAGCATGTAGGAGGCATAGAGTGATGAAAGGCTTTTAGCCTCTCCATAAGACTTCGCTGCCTGTACCTTGTTCTTTCAGAAGCACCCTCCTTTTCTTTCTTTGTCAACAGTACACCACTTTTCTCTCCTTTTCTAGATATTCAGTGAAGGTCCCCATAACCTTGAGCCTATAATGGTCCTATATTTCAGAGAGACTAACTCTATTAATGTTCTCAAGTTTTCTTTATTTGGCTGGAAATTTCTTTGGACCAAAGGATCCTATGCTTTTACTTTCCATAAAGGCTCTAAGAAACCTGTGCTTGCTTCCTGGGACTTCTTCAGCCTATCCATAGCAATCAACCAAATCTATCACTATAATGGGAAAATGTCTTTTCTGCTGCCAAACTCTCTGCAAAGGAGAGCAGACGTGTCTCATCAAGAATCCTATCTGCACCAAATCATCAACATCTTCCTGGACATTATTAAATTTTGTAATATGACACAGCAGCGCCCTTCTCTTATCACAAATCTCTATGACAGCAGGCCCAGTAACTACTGATCTGCCTACAACATGTAGATTAGCTACTGACTGGCTGCAATCAAAAGCAAGCAAGCTTCCAGGTGGTGATAGCTACGTTCTGATGATGATTGCAAGTCTGGAACAAGGACTGCATAAGCTTTTAAGAAAATGGCTTTTGTTATCTTGATGTTCTGCTACAGTTATCCCAGTTGTTGAGAACTACCCTCTCCTGTCATTGTGCCACTTATCAAAACCCAGAAATACTCTTCCATTGAGTAAAGGTCTTCCTTTACTAGGAGCAATTGTTCAATTTCTTCCTCTTCCTCCATTAATCATATCATCCCGGTACCAGCAGCTCTGCAGAAACCAGAGTCCTGCCTGCCTGCCTGCGTAAATCCCAGCAGGATTTATGCCATCCTGGCAGTTGTACGACTGGTACCAACAGACATCCAGCTTGGACTCTGCCACTGAACACTAGTGCAGAAATACAGCTGGCAAATTTAATGGGTGCCTAAAGAGAAAGTGTGAATTGCTGTTTAACACAGTTGGAGAGTTCCTGAAATTTCTGGTAGAAATCCCTGAATACAAACAATATAAAATCAAGGTTGCTATGGGATAAAACTCTAGAATGCTAATTAAGTTAAACTAATGTTCTGTTTTGTGGACAAAGGGACTAATTAAGAAGAATGCATTTCAGTCCATAGTCCAACGTGGCAGTTAAAGCTAATGAAATAGTTTGCTGGTGACATCATTATATGGAAAAGTCCAAAGGGATTGACCAGGGAGCTCTGTTCTGCTATTTACCCTCAAACCCCAGCAGCTGAGAGTTTTAAGTGTGCATAGGGCATATTCAGAATAGCTACTCATTGCAAATTGAGAGTTTATTAACCAGCTTTTCCTTCAGTAACTCTTCCTATTTATTTTTTTCTATTTGTTGTTCTGTCGGAATGCAGGAAAATCAAGACAGGAAGGAGCAAGCTGCAAAGTCTGAGAAAAGGAAGAAACAGCTTAAAGGAGAAGATGCAAAGAGGCTAAAAGGAGAGTATGGAAAGAGCGGTACATTAAACAAAAATTAATTCTGGTTTTATTAGCCAGTCTTTTGTTAATTAGGATGAAAATAACTGTTTAGTTGCAGCTAATCTAATACAATGAGAATGACTTAGCCATGGATGACGTAGTTGTCAAACAGATAGTATAGTAAGACATCAACTTTCAAGTGCATGTGAATGCTTGGAAGAAATCATGATAGGGATGTTAAAAAATATCACTCCCAACGAGCAAGTTGCTACCATTTTGCTTAGAGGTGGGTGATACCCTGCTATTGCTCTGAATAGTTGTTTGAAGACTTTTAGGGGCATAGAAAGTTACACATACTTGAACTTCAAGCTGCGCTGTGTCACTGTAGTAGGCAAGTTGTGTCACGTGTTACTGTTACCAGAACGTTTGCTTTTTTCTGATTAGACGTCTGATTCCTTCAAGCAGTTATGAGTGTGCTTAAAGGAGCGTCTGTGCTTTGCTGAAGAACAGCTGATTGACATAAATGTAGAAAAGTGTTTGTTGTGCTGGCCTACCTGGCTGTGAAGCATTTCTAGTGGTAACACTGGCATGTGTGTATTTTAAAATTTTATTTTGGCAAATACTTGACATCCACTTTTCTTGAAGATTTCTGCTAATAACATTTGGTTATGATTCTTGATTCTTCAGAGAACCACTGCAAAAATGGCGTTAGTAAATCTGAGTGGAGTTTGTGTAAATATTACACTAGATGCTTACCCCTCGGAAGACTTTTTTTCCTTGTATCTGGTGTCTAAATAAATGACCTTCTTTTAGCTCCTCTTTCACAGTTACTCATCCTTAGAAATACATTTTAAAAATATGTAAGATTCACTGAAAACTGACCAAAGCGAAGTTTTCAATATTGTCTTGACAAGCTGTACTGCAAAAGTTTTACATACTTTGCAATCGTAACATGCTTAATGTAAAGCTGCAGATTAAAACAATAAACCTTTTTCATGTAAATACAGAAAAGTAACTTAGTATATGGTGAAATAAAATTATTAAGTGACATTCAGCAGCTGTAAGGATTAAAGGTGTCCTTCCACCCTGTAAAGAGAAGGAGCATCAGACCAGGAGAACCTTCTGCACTTCCAACATGCAGTTTAGATGGAACTGTCGTTATTTTTGGTGCTTTGTGAGAAGGTGGATTTAATTCTTGGGGTATAAGCTTAAAACGTGAGAGGGTATTTAGACTCTCAATTATTTTTTAGTACTTATTTTAGAAAACTGTGCGTAGCACTGGCGACAATGAGAATCAGGTGGTTTTTTAATCTGTTTTAATCTCCATCAGGATATGGTGACATAAACTATAGAGGGTATCAGATCTGGCATGGCAGGATGTTGGAGCTCATCTTAACATTCTTCAGTCTACATAAAACCTTTTTTCCTTTTTTTTATCATATAATTAGCAAGTTAAGTAATTATTTTCTGTATTTATTTTCTGAAGGAGGGAATGAAAAGACAGTAAATCTGGTGAAACCCTATTAGCATGTGCTTACAGGATTATCAAGGCCTGGTTCCACAAAGAATTAAGTACACCTTTAACTTTGCAGGTATCCCCTGTGAAGCCAGCGATTTACAGCACACAGGGTAATCCTGTGCATAAATCTTTAAGGCCCCAGTCCTACAGTCTTTGAATCTCTGTCCTTTAACTCCAGTCACATGCTCTTGTCAGTGTCAATATCTGGTTTATCCAGTTGTCTGAGGATCATTTCTCTGCAGTTGACAGATCTGCCATGGACAGCACAGAACAGCAAAGTCTCTTAGGGCAGGCAATAATCTTTGCTCTCCTGAGTTCAGACAGAAGAGGTGAAGGCAGAAGCACCCATCACTGATGTACTATTAACAGATTACAAGGGAGGGCTTGCGGCTACTGAAAATTGCTGAGAACCAAGCTGAGTCAGAAATTGTTACCAAAATTCAATAAATTGGGTGGGTGAATAAAAATTAAGACAAAATTTCCTAAAAAATTTCAGTGACAGGCTTCTGCTGATTCCAGAGACTCAGACATCTAGGGGTATTTTTAACATCGCTGAACATGTTTACATATGTTTTTATAATTAAGAAATATTTTTTTCCATGCTTGATAATGGATTAAGCAACTATCCTGCTTTATTTTTGTTACGGATGCGCTTCAGCTTCTCTTGCAGCAGCTTCTGTTACTGAGCATTTAAATTCTTCAGAATTGTATCAAACACCTGCAAAGACCAATTCTATATGTTATTTCAAGAGAAATAACATATAGAGGTTTCTTTACCTAACCAGGTGGAAGAATGAGCTGCTTCTAATGCAAATTTGAGGACACAGCTAATGACCAGAGTAAGCAACTGAACAACACCACTTAAGAACAAAAAAGTGAAAATGTGCAGTTAAATATCTGGTGAGGATTTATGTATGTAGCTGTAATACTGTAACTGTAGCAGAAAATGAAATGCTATTAAAAGATGAAGAGAAGGTAAAATTTGATGAACAGTACGGGAGTTCCACAGCATAACTACAATTGTTACATATAGAAACCAACTGCAAAAGCAGACGCCCCAGCCCAATTTCTTATGTTGATATATTCAGCGTCAAATACAAGAGCTTTTCTCTGGCAAATTTCTTATTGTCTTTACTTACACAGGACTTATTCATGTGGCTGTAAAAAACCAATATATGACAAAATGTCATCAGCATAAATTGGCCCTGCAATAATAAAAGCATCAAGTCTTCAAGAGCTGGGGAAAAAAAGCAAATGTTCTGCTGCTAAAAGCTTATTGCTTACTGGGTTACTGTTGTATTGCTTGTATTTGCTTTTTTAAAGCATGTAATAATGGTTTAAAAACTGTGTATTAAGGACAAGTCCAACTTTCAATGCAGAGTTCACTCACAACTGCATTGTACTCTAATATGTATTTGTAATCTAGGATGTATTTCACTTCTGTATACGTTCACTTCAGTAAACAGAGCTAAACAAATGTACCTGAATCTGTGAGGCTTATTAGTTGTGGTTTTACACCACATAGTAGCAAGTAAGATCCCGACCAACTGCTTTTCCTGTGCTAACTGTGAAAACTGTCATGGTGTTTTTATTTTATTTATTTTTAAGTGCAGCTGCAAAGATAGACTATCTGGATCTTAATCTCCTAAATAAGAAGGTAAATAAATGAGAAAAAGCTTCTTAATTGCATCTGGCAATATAAAACCATTAAGCAGTTAAATTAATTCCACATGAATTCTAGAAAACTGCAAAGATTTTTTTGTTAAAGCCTGACCCTGCACCCCAGAGTTCAATGAGTTTGCCACAGTTCTTTTACTGGGAGTCTGGCAGACTTCAGGCCATGCTCTCACAGGCATAAAGGAGCATAACCATATTGCAGTGCTCCTTTAATCTCTTTTTTAAAATATAAATCACTCTGCAGAATCTTCAACTCATTGTATCGACTGGATAGGTGACTCAAATTGAACTAATTTCATTAAAACGTGTTTTCAAATCTTTCATAGGTTTTATGAAATCTTATTTCAGTGTGTATTATTTACTCAACCAGCTGAAATAACGTGAAGAGGCCTCCAGTTTTGGTACCGGCTTGATTATTTGTTAGGCAGAGAAAGATGCTACATAATTCACCTATTATAGGGCTCACCCTAGGATGCCAGAGACCCAAGATCCTGTTCATGTCTCTAGTCTCAGATTTGAACCAGTCAGTGTCTGTCACATCACAGCTGAGACCCTTAACTCCTCCGCCAGTCTGTGGTGATAGTCCAAATACAATTGGGGGGGGCATTTGCTCTGGTTTATACATTCACTGTTCATGAGGGAGGGACCTGGTAGCAAAGCAGATGTGAGACCTCTCTCATGACACAACAAGCTGAACTGTGGGATAAGTTGCCTGTGCCCACCCACAGACGTTGTAGGTGATTACAGAATTGGGTGGCAGCTGAGCAGCTTTTTAAGCGTTGCTTAAGTATTCAACTTGGGCATCTAAACAGATGGGTATGTGCTTTTTGAGGGTTTGGGCCAAAGTCTTCAGAAAAGACCCACAGTGCTGAGACTTCCACAGTTAGTAAAGCTGATCTAACTCAAAGCAGTTAATGCTGAATCATTTTTGCCTAATCTCTTCTCAAAAAATGCCCAAGCACACAGGAATCCTGCAGCCTGGACAAGCTGCTGCTGTGCTAACATGGTGCTAAAATGCTGCTGTGCTAAAATGCCATCCTTAGCAGTAGTGTTGGAGCAAAGCTGGTCTTATTCACAGCTTCTGCTTCAAGTTTAATAAAGCTTTATATGCTTTCAAGTTTGTCCACATTTATCCCATCAGTTGGTTTAGCCTGAGCAAAGATGCAAACTCTTTTCATTTCATGCTATCCACCACAAAGAAAACACGAGACCACTCCGTTTTAATTTGCAGCAGCCTTTTACATACTTCGTGGCTGTTATCATGTCACGTCTGGTCTGTTTCCACCTAGACTAAACCACCCCAGCCCTTCCAGTTTTTCCTTCTGGGACTTTCCTAGTTTTTTCATCCTAGGGTTTTCCAAATCTGTGTTCATGCACTTGTGGCACTCTTGTAGATTTTCTTCAACTGGGTCTCATCTTCCTCACAGTATAGTGCTGGATTTCCAGCTGGGCAATTCAGGAGGGCTGAGGAGAGTGAAAGGATATCTTCCTGCATTTTACAGGTTGTTCTTCCATCTCAGCGTGATGTTTGACTTCTTTTAAAACCATGCAATATTTTGACTCCTATTCAGAGCAGCATCCTGGTCTCCAGCATGCTTGTCACTCAAGGGTTGTGCCATTTGCACATTCAATAAATGCACTCTATTGCACACTCCAAGTCTTTCACAGTTTGAAACAGAAAAAATTTTGAACCACAAACTGAGCCTTTACAATTTGATGTAGGCTTTGTCCAAACAAATCATTCTTTACCACTCTCCGAGTATAGTTCTTCATGTGCTTTTGCACCAATTTACTACTTTTATCAGGGCTGTGAACAAACGTTTGGTAAAAATGTTCTGAAAAGAAAGAGTATAGCTTTGGTTAATTTATTCTGCAGTAAATCTAAAGTGCACTGCTTTAATCATGTGGACGTATTTTGCTCCTATCAGTTGCCCCGAAGTAAAAAGCACTGCATTTTTTTACCTGAGAAGGCAAATGCTCAAAAGTTTTTTCTGTGAAATTGCAAAGGTCAAACGTTGTCAGGTGAATTGGTTTTAACGGTAGAGCTCTGAGGAACAGGGAGCTCCTCTGAGACACTGATACTGATTACAGAGCTAATGGTGCATTCCCTTCTTTGTCAGTACCGGGCACCAGGTGACTCACAGGGGACGGGGACACTGCATACCTGCAGCCCTTACAAGTCGCGTGTCACTCTGCATGACCTCACTGTTAATTTCATGTATTACTCGATTTAGAAGTCAAACATTTGCTTTTAACTGAGCAAAATCTATCTTGAAGAGTTGATTATTTTTTTTTCCTTCTCACACATCAAAATGGACTTAAATCCATTGATTTTGGTGGACTTGAGTCTGTTTTTAAATTGGTGTAAGAAGAATAACAAATCACTTCAAGTAATGAACTGTTTCATGTTATTTCTATGCTGAGTTACATGGTTTGAACTTCTACAAGAGAAGTGTTCCCCCAGTTGATTAGTTTGCCTGCAAAGCATTCAGTAATTTCTTCACATAAAACAGTTTACAGAAATGGAAGGTTTGACATTGTTGGCACTGGAAAGAAAATATGACTGGAGTTTCTGACCATCTCAGAATGACAGTGGATCTGATTACAGAAATGCTGAAGAGAACATTAAAAATTTTCAAATTTGCTACATCAGAAATAACGTAAAAAGAAAACCCCAGAATACTTCAGAATACTTTCTGGCTATTAAGAAGAGAGAAATTGCACCTTTCTTTGCACAAAAACATGCAGAAATTTCCACCAAGCCAGTCACTTTGAAGATATATGAAAATTATTAATGTATAACTGGCTGAGAGCCACAAAGAACAAACAACTGAAAACACTGTCATCTCCTGTTAAAAAGGTTACATTCTGTCCTTAAGCAGGGCAATTTACATATAGTCATGCCAGGATTATTTGCTTTTAAAAAAACAGATAGACCATAACCAAACCAAACAAACAAACAAAAGAACAGCAATAACATTACTCTGGCAAAAGATTTGAGTTCCTACACTAACAGGTGTAGAGTATCGTACAGAGAGAAAAAAAACATGCAAGAATGGCAATGTTAAATACCATAAAAATAATAATAAATATAACTCTGGGATCCTCTCTGACTTTGAAATGTAGCTGTATACAGCTTCTCCTGCAGAGGAACAGGACCAGGAATAGGTATTTCTTGTAGGGTATTTTTATATTCTAGCTGTGTGGTGCTGACTCACAAGCTGTCAGTTCTGAGGAGAATTAGTTTGTGTGTGAGAGAACTGAGTGACACCACTGCTACATTTTGCTCTCCTTGGTGCTCATGTTTTCAAATTGTAAAAATAACCATAAATGTAATGCCCGACAAGTATTTATTCCACAATGAGATAAAAAAATTTTTATTATTTAATGGACAAAATGATTTTGTTATTAAGCGGCAAAAAAAATCTGAAAGATTTGATGAACAGTAAGGAAAGCTTTAGAGGAAATTCTGAAAGAAAATAAAAGCCTGGAAGGGAATGAAACTGGGATAAAGTACAAAAGGGAGGAGCAAAAGTAGAAACAGATCACTCCGGCACTGGCTTCCTTTGCCAACTATCAAGGTAGACCAAATGCAGTAGACAGGGACTTCATTAAGACACTCAATGTGGTGCAGAGTATGGTGTGAGTACAATTACAAAGGAGGCTAAGGTATCAGGTAAAGAGAAGTTTAAGTCATTAACAAGAATTTCTGTTGCATGGCAGGACCAGGCTGGCTGCAAATGATTGAGGATAGACCAGTGCAGAAGTTTCTCAGATAAGGTCCACGAGTTGTCAGTGCGTGGCTGTGAAGAGAAACATGGCCAGTGCTGGCTGTTCCCATGTCAGGTGGAAGAAGTTCAAGCTCGACTGGTCTGGGATGCTGGGCAGCTCTAGACTGGCTGGTACCAGGGCAAGAAGCCCAGTGAGTTTGGCATAAAGCCTATGCTTGAGGAGTTGTGGCCAGACATTTGGTGCATAGTAGACCACAGGAACCAAATGTCTTAAAAGACTGCACAGTAGCCTTCCATCCTTACAACTGAAATAATGGTCAAGATAAAAGTAAAGGTTAAAATTCTATAATGTAAAATTCTGAAACGGAAGCTGGAGTCTCGTTTTTCAGGTCATGTTAGATCGGATGTGGCATCTGGCTGTGAATATATACATGAAATGCCAAGTAGCTGTATTGTGCATGTGACATGCCAATGGCAGAAAGAAGTAGCAGCATTTCAGTGTGTGAGATACCAGCAGAAGTGTGGGAGAGAAGCTGACTTTTCTCACATATGTGGAACTTGACAAGTCCAGGAATGTCTTAGGTGAGACCCTTCCAGCTGAAATGAGAAGATGTTAATTCCCATGTAGAGGGCACTAGGGAACTTGACATGGACCATAGCATACAATTGTAGCCACCCTTATCCAAGACACATGAACCAAATCCAGAACAGGTGCAGGGCAGGCAGATGAGAACGACCAGCAAATTGAGAGCTGGTCTTTAGAGGAAAAGAGTGAAAAACCTTGCCTTCTTCTGTCAAGCAAAACAAAGCCAGTGACTGGATGTAATTCCTTCTATAAATACATACAAAGGAAAGGGAGAGGAAGAAGTATTTAAACTAAATGGCAATGTCAGCACAGAACATAAGGATATAAATTGGCCAGAAGGATGGAAATTAGCAGAGGCTTCTAACCAGAACAGCTCTGGAACAGTTATTCACTAGGAACAGCGAGGTGTTGTATAACTTAGTTAACTGCAGTAGCAGGGGAAACTAGGCTCAAACATCAGGAGCTCCCTTCCAAGTCTTCTCTTCCATATTTATCACCTTCATCAATCGATGCTAAATACTCAGCTGGAGCATACAGAGTGTTAAATCTTCCCTACCTCCTTTTCCTAGAGGAAATACTGCAAATGCTAGAAATGAAGTAGAGCATATCTCTGCTCTGTTTGCCACCATGAATGCTTACAAGGTGCTGGAGTCTGGAATATGTTCTACACTATTTCTATATATGCACATATGTAAATGCATACCTGTATGTGTATGTACATGGGTAGATGCTTGTGTATATGCATACATGCACACATACGGAGCCGCCATACGCACATTTGAAATGTGCTGTACATGCTGCTGTATTTTTATTTCTGAGGAGTTCATTCGAGTATTCCAGTACTTTCTTTTCACCCTTATACCAGAGTAATGGATTGTGTAAGTGCCCTTCTGCATTTTGACCACTGCATACACAAAGTGCTCGTGTCATCTCACATATATCATGGCATCTTGTCTGAGCCACAGTGTAAGAGAAGGAATGCGTTACTTGAAAATGCTGAATTTCTGTCACTTGCTTTCTTGGTAGGAATCACACGCATGCATTTGCCAGGAGGAGCACGCAAGCAGCGGCTGGTGCAGTTCTTCCTGTCTGAAGCTGCAGCCTGGTATGTTCTGCTGGTGTTTTGCTTCTGTGCATGCGTGTGCAGGCATGTATGTGCATATATATGCCTCATACTAACACAGTTGCATGTGCCTCAGACTGGTCCGTAAGCTTACACTTTTCAAGTTGCTTTTTTTAAGGACGTGGTGCCGCATACCTGGAGCTAGAAACACGTGTTACAGAAAAAGTCAAGCCTAGCATATGGCTCGTGCATGGGGAAAGGGTTATGAGTGCCAGGCACTGCCTGTTCGCCTGTCACACCAGGGAAGCGGGCGCATAAATCTGTCCCTGTGACACAGCTCCACGTGCCTCGCTTGTTTATTTGTCTCACGGTGACGGTCCTGTTTTTTCAGGTCAGTGTGTGAGCGTATGTGTGGGTGTGCATGTGTGCCTTGCTGGAACGGTCTCGGGTGTCTCAGGCCACCGGGACAGGGTATGCATGTGCCTGTCAACGGGGTTTGTGCCAGTTCAGGAAAACAGTCGTATGTATTTTAGGCTGGTGTGTGTGTCTGTCAAACTCAAAGTGCGCCTGCCCATGTTTCTCGGGCCAGCGGGTAGATGTTTGCGTCTCATGACCCGTGAATGCTGGAGTAGCCTGTGTGCCTGTCCTTCTCCTTTTGACTGTTAGGTATCACAGGGTACTCTGAGTGTACCTGTGCGCGTGTCAAGCTACTCTGCGTGTGCAATTCTCAGCGTGTCTAACAGCGACAGCCCCAAATGCCTCAGAGAAACCTCTGTCTGGCAGTGACACGGGCCCATGTTCCTCAGGACAGCGTCCGCCTGGCAGCGACACAGGCTCAGGCGCCTCAGGATTCTGCATGTGTCTCACAGTGACACAGCCCCTGCGCCTAAGACGAGCGCGTGGGTCCGTCTCGTGGTGTCACTGTCACGCACCCCTCAGCACTGCTCGTGTGTCTCACAGCGACAGTCACGCACCTCAGGACGGCACGTGTCCGTACGTCCCCGTGACACAGCCCCACGGCCCTCAGACCGCCGTGACAGCCACGCGCCTCGGGCCCATGTGTTGTGTCTCTCCGTCACACAGCCACGCGCCTCAGACCCACGTCAGAGCGAGACAGCCGCAGGCCACGGACCCTCGCATGAGCGTGCCTCGCAGCGACACAGCCCCGCGTGACTCAGCCCAACGTGTCTGTCTGTCCGTGCCACAGGCCCGGCTGCCTCAGACAAGCATGTGACACAGGCCCACGTCCCTCCGAGCTGCCCCTGTCACACGCCTGCCTCAGGGCTGCGCTTGCCTCACAGCGCCACAGCCCCCCCCCCCCCCCGTGCCTCAGAGGTCGGTGTGCGCCTGTGAGGAGACGACTGTGTGTGTGTGTGTGCAGAGACGGTGCGTGTGTGTGGAGACTGCCTGTGTGGAGACCGCGCGCGTGTGTGTGTGTTTGAGACTGCGTGTGTGTGGAGACCGCACGTGTGTTTGAGACTGCGTGTGTGTGGAGACCGCACGTGTGTGTGTGTGAGACCGCGCGTGTGTGTGTGAGACTGCGTGTGTGTGGAGACCGCGCGTGTGTGTGTGACACTGCGTGTGTGTGGAGACCGCGCGTGTGTGTGTGTGAGACTGCGTGTGTGTGGAGACCGCGCGTGTGTTTGAGACTGCGTGTGTGTGGAGACCGCGTGTGTGTGTGTGTGAGACTGCGTGTGTGTGGAGACCGCGCGTGTGTGTGTGTGACACTGCGTGTGTGTGTGAGACTGCGTGTGTGTGGAGACCGCGCGTGTGTGTGAGACTGCGTGTGTGTGGAGACCGCGCGTGTGTGTGTGTG
Organism: Buteo buteo; assembly: GCF_964188355.1. NCBI lineage: Eukaryota > Metazoa > Chordata > Aves > Accipitriformes > Accipitridae > Buteo > Buteo buteo. The sequence goes on along the minus strand of NC_134176.1, from coordinate 10,570,360 downwards.
AGACTGCGTGTGTGTGGAGACCGCGCGTGTGTGTGTGTGACGCTGCGTGTGTGTGGAGACCGCGCGTGTGTGTGTGTGAGACTGCGTGTGTGTGAGACCGTGTGTGTGGAGACCGCGCGTGTGTGTGAGACTGCGTGTGTGTGGAGACCGCGCGCGTGTGAGACTGCGTGTGTGTGAGACCGTGTGTGTGGAGACCGCGCGTGCGTTTGTGTTTGTGTGAGACCGTGCGTGTGGAGACCGCGCGTGCGTGCGTGCGTGCGTGTGTGTGTGAGAGACCGTGCGCGTGGAGACCGTGCGCGTGTGGGTACGCCCGCGCGGGGCGGCCGAGGCCGGCGGGGCAGCCGGACCCGCACGTCAGCGCGCCGCGCGGGGCGGGCGGCGGCGGCGCCGTTAAAGGCCGGCGGCGGCGGCGCGGCGCGGGCAGCGCGCAGGGGGCTGGGCTCGGCGCCGGCGGGGGAGCGAGGCAGAGCGAGGCGGCGGCTCCAGCCACCCTCCCAACCATGTCGGGCACCCGGGCGTCCAACGACCGCAGCAGCCACCCCGGCGGCGGGCTCAAGCGGGCGCGCAGCGAGCCGGGCGGTAACAAAGTGACGGTGGTGCTGGGGGCGCAGTGGGGGGACGAAGGCAAGGGCAAGGTGGTCGACCTGCTGGCCACCGAGTCGGACATTGTGTGCCGGTGCCAGGTGGGTGCCGGGCCGGGCCGGCTCTGCCCGCCGCTCCCCCGCCCCGCGTTCCGTGCTCTCCTCGGCCCCCGCTTCGCCCCCGCTCCCTTCAGCCCGGCGCCCTCCTTCCCCCGCGGGTCCCCTCTCCCTCCCGTGCCGCTCTCCCTTTTCTCCCCCGCCGCCTGCCTGCCCTCACCTCCTGCCGCTCCTCTCTCCCGTTGGTGGTCTTCCTCCCCTCCCCGCTCCGCACTCCTCCTCCCCGTCCCCTCTCCCGCGGCGAGCGGTGGGACGCGAACGCGCCCCGCAGGGCTCCCCGTACCCCCCCCAACCCTCCCCGCCTGCGCCTCGAAATGCCACTCGGAAAGAAAAAGCCCCGAACTATAAATATAAATAGCTGACCCTTCACGATAAGCGACACAAGATCCCGAGGTGCCGGCAGGCGAGGTGGGGGGGACACAGGGGCCGTCTGCCCGGGGCCGGGGCCCGCTGCTGCCCCCCGCCGCCGCCCGGGGAGGGAGGGAGGGGGGGCCGCGCTCCGGACGCTTCCCGGCCCTTCCTTCCCGGCCCTGGGTTGTGTTGGGAAGCAAAGCCCCGGGGCCTGGGGTGGGGTCAGCTGCTTGCGAGGCTGTAAGGCTGCCTGTAAGGGGTTTGGTGTCCCCGGGCTTGTTGTTCCTCCGGGAGAAAAACGGTATGAGCCGGCTTGAAGTCCAGCTGCTAATAAACAGCATGAGTTTTCCGAAGTTTTACTGCGGGGGCTTTTTTTTTTTTTTTTTTTTTTTTTGGAGACGCAGGTTGTGTTCCCTGTAAAACGCCTGGAAGTTTATTCTAAAAATACTTTTTAAATGGAGCGTGAGTAAAATGGAGAAAACAAGTTACGTAAAAGTACAAGATTTAAACAGTTTGATGAAAAAAGGGAGCATCTTACCTGCCTTTGCTCATATGTATTTTTGAATTGAATATAATGCAGGGATTCTTAAAACGATCTATTTGCCTAGTAGAAACCAAATTAGGCACAAAAATTAGTAATCACAGTAATAACTGTTAAAAGAACTGTTTTCAAACATAAATTATGAACATATTAGACCAATACAGCTAATACTCTGTTTGGTTGTCCCTGTAAACTGTGTGACCACAGTAGTAAGTAGTCAGCTTAGTCTGGCTCAGCTGGTACGTACCATGAAATTTCTCCTGCCTTAAAATGTGATAGCTACTGAAAAGCTACAGATATCCTTGAATCCAAGATGATAAATCCAAGGACGTTTGTGTAATTAAGTATATTATGTAAATAAGTGCTGTCATGCAAGTTAACTATTTAGAAGGTGGAGGAAGTATTTTCAATTGGGACATTAAACTCCCAAGATCTTGAATCACCTTGGGGAGAAGTTTCCCTGCAAAAGTTAGCTAATGAATATGTATTATCAGGACTATAGCTATTTTTCTATCTTTATTTCCTCCTTCCCCCCTAATAATGTGTTGCTAGGAATTTAAACACAGGTCTCATAATTGCTTTGGTGAGGAAAAAAAAAAAAAGCACAAAAGTTTTAGCTGAGGAGGAGCATTTCATATAGGCCCCAGTCAAACAGTGCTTTCTCATGGGTTTACTGTTATTACTGCAATAGGTCATATTGGTTCTTTTTAGACCCGCTTTTGAGGGATGCCCTGAGGCTGCTTCCAGGACGGATTTGCTGTCCATCCAGAGAACTAATTTGCAAGCATGGCCCCCAGGTGTAGCCTCAGAATACCCTTTGAAGGATACAGGACTCTGTGTGTGTGAGCATGCCAGAAGGGTTAGTGTGTTAAGAACAGGGTAGATGGCTTAGATGGTTTAATATGCTGGTGGGCACATCTAGATCATCTTTCTGTAGCCTGATGATGAGAGCGGGATGGATGGAAGGCAGGTGGATCTAGAAGAGCTCTGGGCTCTTTTCAGAACAGTGTTCACTGATACACGTGCACACACACTGTGTGTATGAGACTACGGTAGGATTACTAATACACTGATTTAATGGAAGCGTCTTCAGGATTAGAGTTTAGGGAAGAATATAAAACCTTTGAAAGGTAAAATATGGGTAAACATTTACTTTTGAGTAGCAAAAATTATATGACTTAAGTGGGGGGGGGGTTTAATACTTAAGTGAGGGGTTTGTGCATTTGGCAATTTTGAGGATGCTTTTTGAAAAGATGCCATTTTAATAATTTAATATTTCATACTTTCAAAGCCAATCATGCAAGCGGATAAAGGTTTATGATTTTTGCCTCTGTTAGAACTCAGATGGGACTGTTAAGGTTTAGTAAAGATATTCACATATCTAAGCATGTGGACAGTACTGATGAGTTCTCTCAGTGTGATAATGGTAGGTCATTAACTTATAGGCATAATCAGTTTGAGAGGGACTTCATTAATGCTGCGTATTGCCGTGGAAAACATCAGTGTTTGGTCCAGAATCTTGCTTGCTTCACATTCCTCCTAGAAACTAAGAAAAACTTTCTTAGTGCAATAGCACTTGGGGACAAGAAGAGATTGCTTAAACAAGAAACACTGAAGGTCTCCCTTATTAGAGACGAGACTTTGGCAAAAATATCAGAAAAATTTCCACAGGGAATTTTTTATGTTTTAGAATATGATGATTGACAATGTTACTTCCTGTCCACTCCATTTTCTGAGACGTTGATGGAAATGGTGTTCAACAGCTTGTTTTATTCCTCAGCACAATGTATGTAGGGAAAGCTAGAAAATTAATGTCTGAAAGGGGGATGTTTATACTCTTTTGAAACAATGTCTCAGCTAGGTTAATTCTTCATCCCCACAGGTTACTCTTTGAGCTAACATTTTTAAAAAGGTGGGGTGTCCGTTCCCCCCCCATCTGAATAAGAATTTCAATTCAGGGCCAAATTTGAGTTTGAAGAGCTTTCTCAAAATAGTAGCTCCCTAATATTTCTGTGAAAGGAAATAATTTTCATTAAATGTTTCTCAAGTATTTTTAGTGTGTTGATTTCGTGAGAAAAATCTGTGACAGCTGGATTGCTACAGAGGAAATGAAATGGTATTTCCTGGGATACTGGAAAGAAAGGCAGGCAGGCAAATGGGAATAGGAAGTCCTTCACAGGCACAGGCGAAGCTTCAGAATATGTTAAATAAAGAAAATGGTGCATTAAAACCGCAGCCTGCTTAATTTTACTGAGCTTTCAAAATTTAATTCACATGAATTGAAGAGTCTCAATTTGTTGATCACGTTGTTTCAGTCTTTCTCAGTACTTAAATTATACACAGTCTAAATCCAAACGAATGACAGTACACTCCATAATTCACTTCATTTTTCACGTTAGCAACACTGAAATATGTGACATGTTTAAATATGAAATCTTAGTTCACCCGAAGTAATTGATTTCATTTAATCTGTATACTTGAAGCATTCTTTGTTAAAGGGGATTTTTCAATAAGGGTAAAAGGTATCTGGATATTCTCACAGATGATGCTGAACAAAACTTTTCACAGACTGCTTTCATTAAAATACTAGATGCACTGGCGCATGCACACCCATATAAACAAGCGGAAAAGGTATTTCTAAATAAATGAATAACAGGAAGTTTAAGGCTGTTAAAGAACTAAGTAGGTTTGTCTAAGTTCGGGCTATTAATGGAGAACATCAAGAACGTTTTTCCTCTAAATTGCCCTTTCAGCAAGCAAAGTCATTCAGAAGCAGAACGATAGAGGCTAATACTTCTTTCTTACTGTGGCCTCCTGGGGCATAGAACCGTCACATTATGCTGTGCAATACTTTTAATCCCTGGTATATTTTCAGGGAAGGGTACAATCAAAGAATTCGCCTGCAGATGTTTCATTTTGATGTTTCCTTTAAAGACAGAGTTTGTGCATTTGTTAAAAGCTTTTAACTGATAGGATATCAGATATATAGAGGGAAGTTCACTTTTTACCTAGCCTCTTAGTATGCTGTCACAGAACAAGAATTCCTAATGTAAGCTTAAGTAATTTGGATACGTGTAATCATATTGATGAAGAGAGGTTTGGCATTGTTCAAAACATGGCTTTGGATCGTGATTTCTTCAGTGGCAGCTCTCATTCCAGCTGTACGTTTCTCACATCACCGCATATGTTGTTGTGTGGCTGCCTTCAAAACTAGATCTTGTGACTGGTCTTATCTACCTGGTTTTTAATTAGATAATTTCTCAGATCTGCTTTGGAGCATGATCAAACAAATAGTCAACTGTCACAACTGCCGAGGTGATGTACCTCCAGAGGCACCACTTTTAGATATATTCCTAAAAAGTCATACATAGAACTGCTGTAGTAAGCTCACAGTTACCTGAGGGCAGCTGGTGGTTATACAGTTCTAGCTGTTTCCTTAAGCAAAGATTACATAAGGTACACTTGTAATAATAACTTTTTACTGAACATGTTTACTGAACAGTTCTGTATGGGTATGAATGGAAAAGGAAATAGCGTGTATTGTCATATATGGCAGGAGAATTACCATGCATCTTTGCCAATAATGGTAAATTACTCATGAAACACTTCCTCTTTTATAATTTAGGTGTGTGCCAAGAATGTCTAGGAATTCCTATTGTAATGAAGAGTAAACAATTCTGCCTTTCCAAATGAAGTTTTCTTGTGCAATAAATTGTTTTTCAACAAAACATCCAAAAGCACTATAGGAAAATGCCCCATAAACAATTTGATAAAAAATTTGAAGGGGAGGAAAGAGAAAAAGATTTTCCAAAAGCTGAGTGTGAAGGATACAAAAAATATTGCTAGTAAATTAGTAGAACCCCTGTGATAATAATCATTACCTGCAGTGGGTTTGATCTTGGTTACTGAATAGATTGGGAAAACAGTTGCGGCATAAATGCATGTCTTTCCTTCACTTCATACCGAAACCTGTGACAATGATTCAGCAGAAGGGACTAGTCCAAGACAGTTTTTAAGATTTTTTTAAGCCTTCATTTGGCACTGCTATTACAGTGTTGCCCAATGCAGTGCTGGATGTGTCAGATCTGTGACACTTCTGCCTTCTGGAAGTCTGGAAACAATCTGCCTGATGTTAGCAGCGTTCCCTTAAGAACTGGCATTGAAGAAACAACACCAAATTGTAAGAATGTGACTGCAATAAGAGGAGCTGGTATTAGATTCCTTAAGTTTCTCATATTAATGTGCTTTTATTTTTCACTAAATATCTAGTAACTTTTAAAAACATTTCCTCTACCCAAGTCAGTGTGCTTTCAAATTAAGAATTACTTTGGTTTTAAAAAGGGATCGTCTGATCTTTTGAGACAGATGGACAAAAATTATAGTTGATGTTAATACTGAAGAAAAGCTGAGGAGGTTGAAAAAGGTACCAGAAAAACTTGCTGTTAAGATCTTCTGTGGTTGAGTAGTTTGCAGTCATTTGGACCAAAGAGATTTAACCAAGTCATACACCAAGGACGTTGAGTGGCAAGTTTTCTTGATGTAGTGGATGTTAACAAATAAGATTGAGAGGGGCTAACCGGTAAGAAAAGCCTAGCAACATTTTGGGTTTGAGATACCATTGCGACATTAAAGAACAACCTAGGAAAGGGTGAAGGGGTGTGCCCAATGCTTGTGATACAAATAACTTGCATATTATTGCCAGTTTCCTTATTTCCTTGTTCTAGTGTTTTGATGAATGCAAAGTAAATACCATATGTGTTAGAAATGGTGCTTTGAAGAATGCAAAGGAATATACTGTGGGCAAGTGATCGAATAATAAAAACCAAACGTGGCAGAAATGCCAGACGAGAAGTTTTTCTCAGTGGTTTAGGTGCGAGACAGGGTGGTTTCCTTTGTTCCTCTGTTTTGCTGCTGACATGGCAGGGCAAAGCAGCCACACGTTGTTGTGACTGTCCCTATTGATCATGGGCTGCTGGAACTGTTTGCAACGGGGATTAAATTAGGGCAGTTTTACGTGATGATTACGTGGAGTTAGAGGGGCTTGATGGCTACTATTTTTCTCTGTGTGTATGTATCATGTGTTGCTCTTCTTTAAGTAAGATTTAACCCTGATATTTAGTATAATTTCTCCCTACAAGATAAAGTAGTATGTAAAGACTTTAATCTCCTAATGATTTACTGCCTGATGATCTTCAGTGAAGAGATTGATGACCTTGGAGTCATGAGTGTGCAGTGACTGCAAGACTGTCGGTTTTGATTTCTCTAATGTTTGGGAAGGTTGATAATCCCATTTGCACATACATGTAGATTCATACAGGCATATTTCTTTCTAAGTAATTTTTTTGCAAGTTTCCCTGCAAAAGAGCAAGTAGGTTTTATTTTGCTATTCGACAAAGGAGAGGGTTCATTAAGTGTGAGTGGTTTCCTTAGCTACAATAAAGAATTCCACTCTTTCAAAATTGGATTTTTTTTTTGTAGCAATCTGACACTTATAAGGTATTTTATCCAAATTTTATTTTTCATTTTGGTTATACATACTTACATGCTACACTATATCATTTTAGGCTTTAGAACAACATGGTGACACTGCTATTTTAAACTAGCCTCTCCTTTGGGCATCAGCGAGATCATGTCAGGACCACCAGGATTATAAATACTGTATGAGAAGGTCAGGTTTAAAGTTTCCAAATCTCCATAAGAAAGCAAGCTTAATTTTCAATCCCCTTTATAAAGCTTGATGAATTTATTATCCTCTACAAGCATCAAAAGAAAGCAGCTGAAAATTAAGCTGAAATGACATCTGTTCTATTTCATTCCTGTTGTAACTCACTAGCTGTTGTTAACTGGTTTACAGATATCAGAAAAGTTATGTTCATATCCATGGATCATATTACTTCCCACAGGGACATGACTACACTTCTTCAGAAGAGAGGACTAAAGATGAGCAGACATGTCTAGGTTTTTCATGTTTGATTTCCTTTGTTTTGGGATTCTGCTAACATTAGTCAGAATGCTTTTTCCAGTTTAGAATTTTCTATCAATATACCTTGAATTCATTACTTTTTTTACATCTTCTGCTGGAGTTAAATGTGTGTTTTGTTGTAGTGGTCTGTTGTAGTATATTGTTTTTAAGTGGTTTGACAAAACACTAAATCCAGTTTGAGAGAAAATAACTGCAGTTTAAGAGTGTCTAGTTTGCCTACAATGACTGCTGTTTAAAACCTGAGTTGAATTAGACCTGGCTTTTCCAGTTGCATTTTTCAGATACTTAGGAAGACCAAGGTATCTATATAAGTTAGGGTCACTTTTCATTTGTAGTAAAGGAAAAATACTACATTAGTGCAAAATATGATATAAGCTTCAGGTTTTGATACTTGTGCTAGAAATAATTTTATATATTTCTTTAAAAGGTCAAAAGTTTCGCTCAGTTCTTCTCAAGAGTGTTTGTGTTTATAATCATACTAATTATCTCATTAGGCTTTAGAAGGTCTCCTTCTGTGGGAATTCAGGAGTTTTTGAAGAGATCACTACTTTGATTGGGAAGGTGGGATCCTGTGGATTTTGTTCGTTCTATGAGACAGTGAGAAGGGACACAGCAGGAGCACACTTGAACAGATGCAGGAATCAGACATAGCAGTTCTGTGCAGAGTTGTTCGTACTTGAAACCATTATTGCAAATATATTCCTTGGGAAGAAGAGCAAGGCAAACTAGATTTGATGCAAACTGATGTCAGGAGATAAATACTTGGAACTCACTCCAGCCCTTTGTCACTACCGTAGCTTTAAAAATCACTGCTCCCTCAGCTCTTCTGGTCTAAGTATACTTCTCATTATTCCCTAACCCAGCTCTTTCAAATGGCTTGGGTTTGAAAAAAAAAAAACCCAACTTATGACCCACTTCTTGGAACTGAGTTGGGGTGAGTTGGGTGCTATCAGGTGATAGTTTAACTGGAAAAATTAGCAAGAAAAAACTTCCAGTAAAGGAAACTATAATGAGCACCTATGGCAGCAACCTCCCAACTGGAATGTACAGCACTTTCAGTTACCTGACAAAAGTTTTCACACACAGGTGATTTTGTGACATTGTGTCTAAGGGTCTGAGTGTTCAAAGCACTTAATGCATTGCATTTGTCTGTGTGTTGGATATTTTTGCTTTAAACCAATGATGTTCTAAACTCATTCACAATGGTGTAAATCACGAGAAATACCGTGAAAGGCAATGGATTTATATTATTATAAAGTTCATGTCAAAGCCAGTTATGCTGGTAACACTTATTAGCTACATTTATTCAAGTTAGTTCCAGGCAGTTGCTAATGTAAGTTAGAAATAGCCATCGTTAATTAAATTTTAAAGAGGAAGAAGAAACAATTTATGTAACAGTGCTCCTTCTTGTTTATTCAGAATCACATATGAAATCCTATAAATGGAAGAAAATTACTGAATCCAGATAAGAAAACTGAAGTATTTTGTGGTCTGTTTCACAGTATGATGAGAGGTATTTGGCCTGCAGATGCAGCTGAATTTCAGAGAATATTTTGCTTCATCAATGGATGGAATTAGTAGAGCTGGGACACTTACTATGAAAAGAGATAGACAGGAATCAGCATTTGTTTTCAGATGCAGACTTCCCAAACTGCTGGTTTGTAGCTGGTATTCCAATTCATAGATTATAAATTCATAGATTATAATGCCAGAGGAGATCATCTTGTAATTGTGTCCGAGCACCAAGGACACAGTATTCTAGAAGCAGTTGCACCACTGCCAAAAGGGGAGGTAATACAATCTCTCTACTCCTACTTGATATTCCCATTTATATATGCGAGGTTCACTTTAGGCATATCGGCCAATACTGAAACTGTTCGGACACCTCCACATGCTTCCTAGCATAGATATCTCCCATCCAAAGTTTGGCCTACCTTTTTGATTCTAATTAATTTAGTCTAAACCTAGTCATGACATTTTGTAGATTCACTGCATATACCAGTTGGCTAAGGAGCTCAGGCTGCTGCGTACTGCTGTTAAACCTCTCAAATGATAGTTGTGTTGGCTGCAGATCTTCAATAACAAGTTTCTGTTTTTTCCCCATTGCATTGATTAATGTTGGTAACTGGAAGAGGATGAGGACAGATCACTGTGGGACCCCTCAGAAACATACCTGTTTTGTGTTCATCCTCTAGTTACAGTTTGAAACTATCATCAAGTTTTAAGGCATTTTATGTGTGCTCTGATGATTTCTCATATCAATCTAGTTGATCAAGTTATGTTTAGGCATTGTGGGGAGCACTGAGCAATTGAAAGATGTGCTAACCAGTGGAAACCAGCAAACCATCTGGAAACACTCCTCCCACATATGCAGAATGCAGTCTCCTGCACAGAACCTGGCTAGCAAGAGCAGGCAGAAACACATCTGAGCATCAGGACACATTTCATTCCTATTCAAACATGTATCATAAGGCTAGCTGGGAGGAAGGAGTCCTGCTGTAGGTACTGAACAGCCTCACTGCTGCTCTGAATAGAAATTCTGTTTCTAGCTTGGAATGTTTTGACTGCAGAGAATAGAGATTATTTCAAAAACAATACAAAACAAACCACCAGCCTTTAAATGGCTGAGCACTTTGGAAGGTGGATTTGTTTCCTCATCTTTTTTTAAGTTCTAAAAAGGTAAAGACTATGTGTTCTCCTCTCCCAACCTGTTCATAATAATTATTAATTCCCTAAAAGATAGTGTTTATACCAGCATACAGTTGTTAACGCTAGTAAGATGTAATAGCTTCTCCATTTAGTGTATTGATGCAGTTCTTGTGTTCACATACTATGGAATAGTAATCAAAGTACGTCACTTCAGTGCAAGAATCCAGTATCACAAGCAGATCAGCACATAAAAAGCTTGGAAATGCATCTTTTTAGATAAACTAATGTGCTGAAAAAAACATTAGGATATTTTATGAGGTAGCTTAAGTTCTTCTAGCTCATTCTGGTACTGGGACAATATGTAACTTTACACTTTGATTATTAGAAGTCTGAAAATATAGACTAAAATATTCCAGAAAAAAATCCAATTTTTATCTGAGTCCAACTTAAACATTCTTCAAAAATAATTAACACAACCCCCCCTCCCCCCCAACCTCAACATATAGGATTACTGTCCTCTGAAAATAATGCCTGATATGTTTCCTGTTGTTCAGCTCTTTAAAACAACTTGTTACAGCTCTTTCTATTAACTTAAAGTCTGTTTTCCAACCTGGAATGACAGGCATTTTAGGTTGTTGAATTTAAACCACATGGCTGGTGGTCTGCTGGATTTTAGAAGAAAGGAGGCATAGCTTGCAGCACCACAAGGTAATAGAGCATTCCTTAGGCAAAATATATTGAAATTATACATATTTAATACTGTTACTAGAGCCTCAACTTCTAGCACTCTTGAAGTTAATAAAACCTGATATGTTAAGCAGTGTAGGTACTTTCAAAAGGCTGAATACTAATTTTCCACTGCAGGCTATGAATGACTTCAGTGAAAGTTATTTTGTCTTAGGAGCCTGATTCAAATGTGAAGAACTTTAACACCTACCAAATACTGTTAGAAACAAGCATTTATCTGCTCTGAAACTTTAATATAGCTGATATGAAGAACAACAGTTATGGGTGCACAGTCAAAAAGTATTGCTGTACCTTGGCAGTGCCTCAAAGGAAGGATTTTTGTGTACTCTCTGAAGATGAGCTTCCTAAATGATACTAAGGTCTCTTTATTACTACAGTAAGATACCTATCCTGTTGTCTATGGCATGCTTAATACTTTCTAGTTCTCAAGTCCCACTTCATTCCTGCAGTTTGCTGTAATTGATGCTCCCATCACCTGCACCTGGTAGGTTTCCTGCATTTGTTGCAGTTTTAATAGAGTCACTAGAGATTAAAGTGGCTTAACAGGAGGGACACAAGTGCTACTGAACATGTTGGAATCACTGCAGGAGCAGTAAGGAAGGTTTTAGGTTGAAGTGGATGCTAATGTTCAAGACGCTGCTGTCATCCCGGTTGCACTCTTAGCCTTTTGGAGCTTCAGCAGCTGCCCTAGTGGTTCCTTCCTGGGAACAGAACTTCCCACACCAGACTAGTTTAATGGGAGTGCCCAGGCTTCCCAGATTTTGGAAGTAAACGCTAATTGTTATTTCTGGTTGTACCATCATTTTGCAATGCAGATAATGCCAGAGTGGCACTGGTGGTTAATCTGTCAGAAATTGTTGCCTTACCATTCCCTTTGTTAGAGAAGTTTTTAAAGAAGCACAGAAGGTGGCAGATACCAACTCTAGAGATGAAAGGTAAATAAAATTCAGGTGAGATCAGTGGTGCACAGGAGAGATTCTGTGAGCTGGGTCTGGGTATTGAATGGAAGCTCATTATGCAGAGCTGCACTTGAAGCAAGGGCCAAGCAGAGACACCAGAGGTCTCTTGGTCCAAGTGGAAGCATCCTGAGGGCCCAGAGAATGCTGTCACTAGGTGTGTTAGTGTTGACACCGCTTTAATGAAATACCATTTGAGGAAAAGAAGGGAGCTTACATGGTTGCAGTGTAGCGGGTAGTTCTCTGCACCTTCAATCATGTTATCTTCAGATTAAGCCCATACAAGATTTTAGGTTCCCCTTATACTTCATTAGAAAAAGAAGTGGCTCATATAGACCCTATATTGACTTCCAGAACTCAAGTAAATTGGAAAAGGACTAGGTATCTTTAATATCTGAGCTATTAGACTGCCAGTATGCTGTTAGAATATCTATGAAACTGAATGTGAGAAATTACTGAGATGACCAGATAATAAACAAAGTGTCTCATCAGACCAGCAGTATGTTTTGCAAGTTTGGTCATGTCTGCTGGGCAATTCAATGTTCTGCTACCACTTTAATTATAATTGTAAAAATTTAATTAATTGAGCTGTAAAAATATACTCAGAATACACTTGTTTAGGAAATGTAGACCAACATGAGCCATGCACAAAACCAGTTCCAGAGCTGTCAGCACTAGCTTTAAATTAGGGAAGTGCTGTTTTATAAGGTCTGTCACTGAATTCTTGATTTATCTTGTCTGTCCAGGAGAGCTGAAAGTGGATTCAGAGATTTTGGCAATTAAAGGTTGTATCATATCTGCTGATGTTTCTGTACTTCAGCATTTTTTTATGTATGCCAGCTTTCACAGCTGATTGATTAATGTCCCTTTTCAAGCATTTGCTAAAGAAAGGGAGCATTTGTCTGGGTATCACTTGTTCAGGAAAATTTCCAAAAGCATAAACTACCTTCCATAAACATTCTCATACTGGTATATCCCACCTTCTAGACTTTTAGGATACAAGAAAACACTTCTGACTATAATTTAGGAGTGCTGTTATCTCAGATTGTGAGTCCTCAAGCTTGATTTCATTTGTTCATGTTAATTAAGAAAAGCAGAATATAACTATAGTATTAGTGATAACAAATACTTTTGAAGGAGCCTGCTTCCCCATTTTCTCAGGAAACGTGTAAGTTGTTTGTAGTAGAGATTAAATCAGTGTTAAATGATGGAGTTCATTCTTTTAAAGTTTCCATTTTGTCATTGTCTATAGGCAAGCAGAAGAGGAAAGCTGATTGTCTCAGAAGTTACTAGCCTCTTTCTCAAGCCTGATACTGCTATAATAAAATAAACTAGTGTTTCAACCAGTGCAATCCATCCAGTCTCAGACCTCTTAAATATCATGTAAGGGAGTCTCCTACATGATTTATTAGCCTGCTAGGTAGTTCAGTACCTTTAACTAGATCCAGGTTCCTACAACTGGCTTCTTATATCTGGGAGGCAAGTTGAGTACCCAGGACGGCCCTGCTTTCTTCAGGATTCTCCGGACAAGTTATAACTGCATTAGCAAGATGCTTGGGAGTCCTTTCCAGCCCAAGGATGAGCTACCAAGCAGTTTGCCAAATCAAATTAAATATGTGTGTGCACCAGTTTCTGTGTTACAGCTCCTACTCAGCTCTCCCTTAACAGGTTATCTCTTTACATTTCATTGTTGAGCTCAGATCTTCCAAAACACAAGAATTACTTTTTGTCATTTAAAAGCATATTTCTTAATATTTTCCTCCATACCACTGCTTTAAAAAACTTGATATTTTTTTTTATAACCTGTAGCTTTTACTTTCTTAATGTTGGGTTTCAGCATCTATCCATATTTTGAAAGAAATGTCAGTTGCCATTTTCCTGTATATTACATGCAATCAAATGGGCAAATGAGTAAATGAAGAGTAAATAAAACTCTGGAAGAACATGTGTTTTATTATTAATTTTTGTAAGTGACTATTCTTTCTCAAAGTTTTCATGTAACAACTCCACTCATTCAGCCGACACTCTCTGTTATTTGCAAATTACTGGTGACAGTCTTAGTTCTCCTTTCCAGTAGATGCCCTCATTCTAGGCACTTCTACATCATTCAGACCTCATATCAAATCCATGAAGATTTATAATCATTTTGGAAATTGGAAGGCCTGTAGCACCAGAGCAGACAAGCAGTCAGATTTCCCAACCTTATCAATAGGAGAAACAGTTACATCATGACAGAACAGCAACAAACATTAAGCTTGTGGAGAAAACTGGGCCTTTAATTTTTAAAACTCTTTTGGTTCAAGTCAACTCGTGACCTTCATTTACTCACCTCTTCCCAAGTTTGTGTGTTGTCTCATCGTTCTCTTTTGAAGCCGTTCGTGAAAAATCAGTTTCTTGAGGAAAACACCATCTCCCATTCTCAGGTCTGGTAGATGGTTGTGTAAGGTATGAATTGCTCCATAACGTGGTGGTGGTGTAGGAAGATCGTCCCTTGACAGGGAGATTCTGTGGAGTTGCAAAGACTACACGTGCTTCCAACTTTATATATGCCTTCCATCTTGGACACCTAGAGAAGCAGTAGCTGTTTGTGAGTGGGCAGGCAGGAAGAGCTTCCATTCAAAAGAAATGACCATGCACAGAAGATGCCCAAAAAGGATGGGCTTGCGTAGGCAGGTCAGAGACAGGACTCTGTGAGTGGTAGTTCAATCCTGTTTTGTTCCCCGAAAGCTTCAGTTCTTTTCTAGCTTCTGCCACTGCTCCCGCATTGCTCTGCCCCAGTCCTGGCTTGACCCCGTGGTATCGTTCTGCTTTGTAATTCTACATGGTCCTGCTGAAATCCGTCAGCCCCTTAATTGTCCTGTCTGAGCCCTTTTTACAATACTACAGTGTCTGAAGAAACCATAAGGTGGAGAAATTAGTGACCTAAGATATGAATGTATAAAGAAAAAAAGATGATCATGTCAAATCATCTGCTAAGAGTTTAGAGTGGTGGTATGAGACCATTAATCTTCAGGTGTTTCTTTCTGTTGCAGGGTGGGAATAACGCAGGCCATACTGTGGTTGTCGATGGGAAAGAATATGATTTTCACCTATTTCCTAGTGGCATCATTAATCCAAAGGCAATTTCTTTTATTGGTAAGACAATTTTGGAACTTATTAAATAAAATAACATTACGTGATGTGTAGCTGCAACCATATTTTATAGTAGCAAGCAAAGAAGAATATATAGGTAACAGTCAGATTTGCTTTAGCTTCAGCTGTTTGACTTATTTCACTGTTGCTTTAACATGAAGGGTTATTCTACTTTCAGTGTCAGTTTAGTTTCTGCTACTAGAAAACTGAAAGTAAGAACCTCCTCTTTCTATCACATTGCTCTTTCTTATGCTTTATGGTACAAGTTTGGATCCCACCCTCTACTTGTACACTCCTTTTATACTTCCAGAAATATATATATGCTATTCTTTGAGGCCACAAAACCTGGCACTTAGGCTAAATAAATAATATAATTTATCTCTGGCATGTCTTTATTGACTTTTCAGAAATAGACCCTAAGATACAGGGCTCCGCTTGGAAGGTTACCATCCAGTCTCCTTTTTGTTCACATTACCAGCTGTTTAAGGTGATGTTGTATTTCACTGTAAAGATATTCAAAGTAGATGGCATCACTAAAAAGTTTGCATTGCTTACTGGACATTAAACTCATATTTAAGTGACAGGCAAATTTAAGACTTTTACTTGTCCAAAATGATGATTCTTTCTGACAGAAAAAATGTATACAGAATGTGCAAGACATGAGTGTAAGTTTTAGTGAGTCATGGAGTTTCAGTTTTGTTTCATTTGATAATTTCTGAATGGATGATTGAAATACATGAAACATTTTTTTCTCTCTGCAAAATATGGTGTATCGTTTTGCTTTCTGATTTACTCACTTGCCAGTTAGTAAAGACTATAACTTAACTTATCCTAAAACTAGGCTGAGACAGGCTCTTGCATGCACTTCTGATGTTCTCAAGAAGGAAGCAGCAGCTGTTTCCAGCCCACTACATCACTAATCCTCCACGCCTCGTCAGTAATGCTCTGTATTGCTTGTGGATTCTATATTGTAGCTCAAAAGCAGGGAGAAGGCATTGCTAATGTATTTCAGCACTAGTCTGAACTGAGTTTAAAACAAATACGTGAATATTGAAGAAAATTTAAATATTGTCACACAGGCTTGTCAGTGTTGTAAGGCCATGGACTTCTTTGAGCTTTTACCAGTGAACAATCGAGGCTGAAGTCGTGGTACAAAGTCCACCACAAACAAAGACAAGAATCCGCTTACCTCAGCTGGCTTCAGAGCAGGCCCAGCATTCACATCTAAAACAAGCAAGCTCTTTGTTTTTCTGATTTTAGCAGGCTTGTAGCTGCTTACCCAAAATGAGGATTTATCCAAAAAGTTCTCGAGATTACTTTGTGAGAAATGTGAGAAGATTAGTCTTACTTTTGAAATAAAATTTCAGACAGCAAGTGTTTGCATGCCTTACATCCTAAGAAGGCGTATTTTATTTCTAGCTTTAAAATAAATCATTTATGTTCCCGAAGGTAATGGAGTGGTTATACATTTACCAGGCCTGTTTGAAGAAGCTGAAAAGAATGAAAAGAAAGGTTTGTATCGAATAATTTTTAACTTTTCCTTATATTGGCAGCCAGGTTGAAGGGGTTTTTAAGCCTTTGTTTTTGACTATAAATATTCAGTGCAATAACATTCTAGATTTTAAATAATGGCGAAGACAGTATTTAAAATGTTGAATTGTGTTGTAGTTTTCAGACAGATTTTCAAAAGCAAACTTTTCCTGGGTTTTCAGGGAGTTTTATGGCATAAGATGCCACATTAGATAGAAAATAAAATCCTAAGGTGTGTGGCAAAGCTGCCTTTGACCTCAAACTGAGATGATTTAATCCAGAGTTTCTGTGTCCCTATTTCTGTGCCCAAGTATAAACTCAGTTGGCTCTGCTCTCAGCGAGGCTTTGGACCAGATGACCTTCTAAGGTCCCTTACTTCTTAAATTCTTTTATGATTCTATATATATAAATTCTTTATTTTCTGAGGCACAAATGGAGTTCAAGTGATTTATTGTAGAGTGAGTTAAACAAGAATCTTTCCTTAAAATAAGAAGTGTGTGTAAGCCACAGCATTCTGGGCTAGGAAGAAGTGGTGAGTATCTTTGTCCGTATCAAAATGAGAAAGCTGAAAAAGTAAAAAATGAGAAAAGTTTATTAACAAAAATATTGCTGTTATTTGATATTCACTTATGGTTTACCCATTTTGTCTACAGTCTTCTTAACAAGAAGCTATATAAACTAGAAGAAAGACATAGAAAAACTAAAAGCAAATCTCAAAGTTTGACCGATCAGCACAACTGAAATCCTGCTTTCCTTTATATCTTCTGACAGGTTTAAAAGACTGGGAGAAAAGACTGATTATATCAGATAGAGCACATATAGGTAAGTGATGATTGAAGGGGAAAAAAAATCGAAATGACTGCTTAGCTCATGGTACTAAACTACCTTATTACTCCACTGAGCAGTGGAGTATTTGAGCAGTCATGTATTTGATCTAGTACAGCTTCTTTATATGTTGTGTATCTGAAGCATAATAATGGTATTTGTATCCACTAAAGAGTGATGTTTTACATGTTTTCACAATGTTTAAGGAATACTCGCTCTGTTTTCACATGAGGAGGCCTGTGCACTATCAGTTATAACAAAGGAACTTTGTCTTGAAATTATAGATGTCTCTGATTTAAAGAATGTTTTTCTCCTTTGGTCTCGCGCTATGTCCATTTGTTTTTCCATTGCAGTGTTTGACTTTCACCAGGCAGTAGATGGGCTCCAGGAAGTGCAACGTCAAGCACAAGAAGGAAAAAAGTAAGTATTTTCAGCACCTTCATTTCATTAATAATTATGCAAATTTGAAAAAGTGTAATTTTGGAAAACAGAAATGCAATGTATCTCTAATGAGCCTTGCTGGTGTTACTAGTTCTGTGACTCTTCTGCTCCTACTTATGTTAGTGAACAAACTCTGAGGTATTACTGAAAAGGCAGGGTATGAATTCCTGCCTATTTCTGTTTTCCAGTTCTCTGCAACATACAGAGACATTTTGAAATACCTACCAAATCCCCCAAACTCATTTCCATTAAAATGATGCTTCCAATCCAGTTTAATATCAGATTAGTGATGCTCTTTTGAATCAGGTCTGAAGTGTTGATACAGTTAGGTTCCACACTTGTAATCGTTTATTGCGTATTCACTTATATTTCATGGAGATATTCGTTTCTATTTTAATTTTAATCTTAGACTTTAGCACAGTATATAACTATTCATACCTTGTTACTTTGGCTTCTGAAAGAACAAAGGTTTATGTGAACACACTGTGTTTTTCTCTCTGTTAGTCTATTAGGTTTTGATCCCATTGGACAATTTCAGCCAAACTTAACATACAAATAGAGATCTCAGAATTTCTAAAATGCATATGAAAATAGGCATGCAGGTAGGGAAACAGTTTCATTTTTATCCTCATCAGGGTAAAGACTGCAACAGTTCATAGGGAGAGAGGTGGTATGAATAATGCCAAAGCCATAGGAAACCAGTTTGATCACTCACAGAACTGGTTGTTGTTTACAACTATAGACAGTGCTGCTGTGAAAATGTGAAAATTACATGTTTCCTATTGTTTATGGTAAGGGATATAGTAGTACCACAGGATAGCATAGTAACCATTATTACTGTATAATATATGTATATATGCACATTGTTTCAACTAAGCTTGTGTCAGCCAGACCCAAGGCTTAATGCTTTACTGCACAGCATGAATATTACCAATACTTATGCAAATCCACTGAACCATGAAAGTTGCTATATATTTATATTATAGAACTTTAGTCATTTTTTTATGTCTCAGACCTCCTGCCCAGTATATGGTGTATTGAAGAGCTTTAATAAAATTACTTAGCATAAGGCATATTTTTGCTTATATTTATATGTGTTTGGGGGGTTTATTTTTATTAGTATTGGCACAACAAAGAAGGGGATTGGACCAACATATTCTTCCAAAGCTGCACGAACAGGCCTTCGAATTTGTGACCTCCTTTCTGACTTTGATGAATTTTCTTCCAGGTACAACTATTTCCATTTCTAAATATTATGTTAGAGAGCAATACATTTTGGCTGACAGATTTGCTTTTAAGGAGACGTTTTTAAATATGTGTCTGAATTTTGTATATAAATTGTCTAGAAGGAGAAGAAAACTGGAAAGAATGTGTGTGTATATTTCCTGCACCTCACAGAGTTTCTCATAATTTAAAATGTAATTTTGTACATTGGGAAATGCACTGGTTGGGGTATCAAAGTTCTGGGTGTTTTCTCCCTGTAGCTCTCAGTATATACTGTGTATAACATAAACTGAGTTCTTGCCAAAGGTTCTATCAACATTAAGTATGTTCTTCTTAGATACGATTTCAATACTTTACAGATTTAAAAATCTGGCCCAACAATACAAGTCAATGTTTCCCACATTGGAAATAGATGTAGAAGGACAATTGAAAAAGCTAAAGGTAAGGATTTAACAGTTGTACTTTTTGTTCAGTTTCAGGGAAAGTATAGAAGAAAACAGTAATATTTAATTAAAAAAAGTAAAAATGAAGTGTACCAGAACTACTACTTATTAAACTAATTAATTAATTTAAATGAAAAATGCATATCTTCATTATTATAAAACTTTTCAATAAGCAGTAGCTATGCTTCTTAATAGAATGTTCTCTTCTTGTGGGCATTAAAATAAATTTTGTGGATGATTTAATTCTTCTGTAACATTTTTGACATAAAATAACTGTTGTATTAAAGTAGCCAAGAGGGCACAGGGTGACACTTGCAGTTAGCAGTCTCCAGCCATAACTGATCTAGTCTGTCTGAGAGACTTCCATGCTTACTGAAGAATTGTTTGTGGAAGCTGTGTTTCAAGATGCTGGTATTACAAGAAAAATGTATTTTCATAAATAAATTCAGAAGAGCTGCTGGTAAAACATGTTCTTCGATGAATATGTAAGAAAAGAGGATGCTAAAAAAATATCTTACCTTTCCCACGTTTTGTCTGGTACTTGTTCAGAGCTGACACGCTACCTTTAAAGATATTTTTTAATGTTTGTGGGTAGTGATTTTTTTTTTTTTCTTTTGGAGCTTGCGCTATTTCTAAGTCCCACTCTCAGTCTGTCTAGACTATAGACACACTATAGAGAGACTATCAACAAAATGAGGTAGGTATACAACATCTCTGTGAATAGAAATGGTACAGAAATTGTGGCATTCTAATGCCATAACAAGTCATGTTTTCTTACGTGAATCAATCATTGATTTGTCTTCAATAGAATATAAGCTAATGGTTGTATTTTTCAGGTAAAACACAGCTATTGAGGCTGGCGTGTTAGGGTTATCTGTATGTTTCATGTTTCAAAAGTGAGCAGTGTTCCCTACTTCCAGCTGTTGTCTGGGGAAGCTGACATTTCTACTCAAATTTGCAGGGATATGCTGAAAAAATAAGGCCCATGGTTCGAGATGGTGTGTATTTTATGTATGAAGCTCTTCATGGCTCCCCAAAGAAGATCCTTGTTGAAGGAGCCAATGCAGCATTACTTGATATTGACTTTGGTAAGTTAAATTTTAAACTCAATTTAACTCCTAAGAGATTACTTTTATTTTGATTTGTGTTTATATCAGCTTTTCAAACATCAGAAAAATAGAGAAACAAAATAGTCTTTCCTTTAATAGGAACAGATCTCCCAAAAGTAAAGCACAGTAAGCCGGAGATTGTATCATTAACAGGATTAAGTGCTTAGGGTTTAAATATTGATTTTTACTGAAGTTTATTCCAGTGGAGTTGCAGTTTCACTGCAGATATTCTTGTCTTTATTACTTCTAAATGTGTGTGCACATTGCCATACATTCCAGGCACCCATTGCAGTGCTGCTGAGGTAATTCCTCTGCAGTGGAGGGAGGATTAAACTGGTACAGATAACCTGTAAGTCTAGCCTCCTCAGTTGATCTCTTCTCTGCCCTCTTACCAAAGGTTAATTAAACCACTTAGGTCTCCATGAAGATGAAATGAAGAACTGAAGAGATTCTTTAATCCAGAGTCACAGTGTAGAGTTCATGAATAACCTTTTAAGACTTAGAAAATTTGGTGCAGATACTCAGAGCTACTTGTGTGGAGGACTGGCAATGTCAGACCGTGACCTTTACACCACGCTCTCCGTGGATGTAGTGGTAATACTTTCTGTGATACACAGGACAGTGAAAAAACATTTACACAGCAGCAGCATCCTAGAATAGATCCAGTGCTTAATGGAAGTAGTATTGAGATGCTTTTAAATTTCTCCCTTGTGGGCAATTCTCAGTGAAAGTTTCAAAGGATGAATGCAGAAAAGCTTACGCATTGGAACAGACAGCACATACTTGATATCTCCTTAAGTATAAGAAAGTAGGATATTTTCTTATTTGTCTGTCTGAACTTCTTGCTCACTAATAATATGCTTATACAAATTGCCAGGGTAAGTCAGCTATTTGAGTGGAAAAAATCCTTCATTTTGAGGGGTTTCTGTGTAGCTTTAGCAATCTAAATACATAGTATTCACTACAGGAGGAAGCAATTTGGGGAAGAACAGCTTAATTTGTTCTCTTAAAAACAAAATGGGGATATGTAGTAAGAAGAATTTGCCCTGCTCTTTGGCTGCTGTTTCAGTTTAGCTTTAAAGCCAAAAATACAGGTGAAAATCTCCTTTCAACTCATAAAGGAAAATTAGTCTTTGTTTCTTATCATTGCTGAAACAGGGTTGTGCTGTTGTTTTTCTGACAGGCACCTATCCTTTCGTGACTTCATCGAACTGCACCGTAGGTGGTGTATGCACTGGACTTGGTGTTCCTCCCCAGCATGTCGGTGATGTGTACGGTGTGGTGAAGGCGTATACTACTCGGGTGGGAATTGGAGCCTTCCCCACTGAGCAGATTAATGTAGGTTTAATGTTACAAAATACAATATATACAGTTGCCAAAAAACAATGTCAATGGAATGGGGTAAGGGTATACAAATGATAAATAAGCACCTTAATAATAATGCCAAGCAATTGCACTCATGAAGAGAGAAGTACATTATAAACTTAAGGTATTTTTCTTCAGAGGAGAGAAACACAAGTGTGATGATGTTATATCATGGTGACCACACTTCTGTTGTAATGAATGATGTGAAAATAGATTTCATTGTTTTATGTAATAACATTAGGTGCGTTTCAGTGGCGAGAGTTTGTTGTAGGCTGGAACTGTCAGTGCATCACAGGAAAACTTAAACTACAAGACACAACTTCTGTACTTAACAGCCTGTGTTCTGTGTGATTTATAGAATAAATGTGGTGTGCGCATCAGCCAGTCATGCACAAATTGATCAATAAAAAGAAAGGGAGAGATTCTGATTCTTTTAAATTGTCTGTTTTATTTTCATTATCAAGAAACTAGAAAACTCAGGGTATTGATTATGAGCTATGCACACAGCAATCTCTAGGTCAGTGATCCAGGTCTAATTTAAGGATTTATTCACTAAAATCCTTTTTCTAATGGCTCAAATGAATTGGTGATATCCTTTAGTTATATGAATCATGAGCGTAAAGTTTCTTTCTTCTTCATTTTTAATGCATTATAAATGCTGCCTGCCTGAAGGGAACACTTGGCAGTCTCATTCTGTGGTAGAACCTAGGAGCCCTAGGCATGGTCAAGGAGTCTGTTGACCTCGACATTGTACAAGCATTGATCTTGTCCCAGCCATTTACAGTCTTGGCCCCCCAAAACAATAGATGCCAAAAGACCAGGTGAAGAAAGTAAACACAAACAAAATTAAAACCAGGGCTGAATTGTCAAGGAAATCTTCCTGTCAGATGAAGAAGGAAGAAAAGTGTCTCCTTGGAACATGAAATAGTCATATTAAATAAGTATTTTGGAAATACTAGTGATTGAAATACAAAAATCTTGTACATATGAGGGGCTTTATTCTCTGCCTTAGTCCCCTCCTAATGAAACTTAATTATTTTTTTCTTTTTTTCCTACAAAAAGGCCTTGGAATTGAACAACTATATTTTTTTTGCTATTCGTCTATATTTGTTTATATTTGTTTTCCTGCTATTTTTCAGTGAAATACCATGAGCATTCTTTTCTGTCTTCTTTTAGGAAATTGGAGATCTTTTACAGTCCCGTGGCCATGAATGGGGAGTAACTACAGGCAGAAAGAGACGTTGTGGCTGGTTAGATCTTGTCATTTTGAAATATGCTCATATGATCAACGGATTCACTGCGTAAGCATCACAGATTTTGCGCTACATTTGGAAGTGATAATTTTGTGCTTCGCAGAATAAATATGTAGGTAACATTAATATAAGTCCAGTAAAGTGTTACATTTTAAGCAATAAAATAATTCACAATGGGCAACTGAGAATTGTCTTAATGCTAATAATAATCTAATTCCTTTGACTTTTTTTTTTCAAATCAAGTGATTTTACAACATCATAGCAGTGATTTTTTTCATACATGTTTTCACTTTGCTTACATCAGATGGCAAATATAGATTGGACCAATGTATCAGTTTTTTAAGAGTTTGCTCTAGAGTTCTTGGTGCAGTGCTTTCATACTGACTTACGTCGCGATCTAAAACCTGCTGGCTTTGAGCTTTGGTTGGCTCTAGTGGATCATACTTGTAGCACCAATTCTGCATCATTTGGAACCACTGCCTCTTTAAGTGAATTAAGTGGGATGACACAGAGTGCACAGCAACTGGCACAGCTTTCATTCCAGTCCCTACAGGTTCATTTATTTACAAAGATGTGGTCTATTATTATGTTATAAAGTCTGCTTTTAATGGGCTGAGTTTTATTTTCTTTGGGACTGAGTGACTTACTTGGTTGATAAATTATTTTATAATTAAAAAAATATACTAAATTGACATTTTAAAGGAAAAGTGACTGTCTAAAGAAACTGTTCAAGACCATAATACCATCAAGCTAGCTTATGTCTAATGCTAAAATGCTAGTAACTATCACAAGCCATTAATTTATACTAATTGCCAATCTGTATTTTCAGAAGAAGTTGCAAAAGTTTCATTACAGTTTTGTTCATGTAAAGTGTAGACTTACTCATGCATTCAGGCAAACTTGTTCATATATGCAAACACATGATCTCAGGCATTTTAATATCTTACAAACTGAGACTTAATATTGTTTATGCTACTAATGTTACAAAGGAACAATGATCTTTGTTCATTAATTTATCAGAAGGTTTTTCAAATATTTTTTTTACTTGGATTTATATTTTGCTTTAACTTACGTAGCTCTAGTTTATGTGGAAATAGTATTAGGAAGGCATTATGTTTCCTTCCATTTCAGTTGTATACAATTACTGCACTTCTATCAACAAAACTATGTCATTTCTGGTAACTGTGACAGTTAAAAACACATGGGGAGATAAAAACTTCAAAAAAGTTGAAGAACTGGCTCCGTGCTGCTTCTTTCCCAAAAGGCCTTTTCATTTAATCATTGCATTCATCATATACTTACTGAGCACATATAGCATGGACTATTATGTACATACCTAAATGTATGTCTAAATCCTTAGCTACTCATATTTTTACCAGCAAGGTCTGGCATATTGTTTCTAGAGAATTTTACTAGTTTTAAAATGCAGTTTTATCCTGATACTACAGTGTCTTTTTGAGGTTCCATTTTTGTGTTCCAGTGTGTTCATTCACAAGAAGAAAAAGGTTCGAAGAAAAAGGTTCATTAAACTGACAACCCTGGTAGCACAGCCTGGGCACTGAAAGTCAGGCTGGGGTCCTTTTTACTGAACTGTATACGTGATTTTAGTAGCTAGATTATGCTTGTGAAGTCTGTTTTAAAAGTGTAATTTAGTAAATAAGTCTGTCTTACAGTTGTTGTGAATCAGTAGGAGTAGCAGAAACAATTGCTAGTAGTGATGTAAAGTGACATGCCATCATACACACCCAAACCAAGTCCAGTAAGGCTCACTTTACATACTCAGCTTGCATTTTCATGTGCTGAACTGAACACTGTGCACCTGTATGAGCAGCCAAGCATTTGGAAATGTGTCTTAGTAACTCAGTCATGTATTCATCTGAGAGGTGTGAATTCAATTAACAATGTTTATAGTTTAATATATTTGTGTATTTCTGCTTGCTGGGTTGCCTGAGCTGGATTTGTGAATACAAAACTAGAAAGAAAAAGGACAAGACAGGTGGAAAGTATTAAAGAGGAGATTCATCATGTATGTAACTCTGATGTTTTTCTGTACAGTTTGGCATTAACAAAACTGGATATTCTTGATGTCCTTGATGAGATTAAAATTGGTGTTGCTTACAAATTGGGTGGAAAAAGAATTCCATATTTTCCAGGTATGTTGTTAAATATCTATGTTCATTTTCCTCTTTCTGTTAAGTCATGCCTGTTGGGAAAGACTGTTTGCTTTTTAAAATCAGGCTTGATTTCTTTTTTGCTAGACCTTCTATAGAAATTTGCAGAACTGTGATACCAGTGTAAAGACTACTGTATCAGTATGTTAGCATTTTCTAGTCACCTTGCGTCTGTATGTATGATGACAAGAAGTTCAGAGCAAATAAAATCTTGTGTTAGGGCCTCTGTGTCTTGTCCCAGTAGATATTTTTTTTATTGACAACACAAGGGGTCTGAAAGTCAGCAAGAGTCAAGTCAGTGTGTATCTTTGGCAATAGCCTTTAATGAAGTAAAGTAAAAATAAAATCAGTGCTTAAGCTGTGAAAAAATGAGATGGATACAAGCAGAATAAAGCTGCTTATCGGCTACCATCACGCAACTGTAATTAAGAGCAACAACATTGTGGTTAATAAAAATATACATTGCCTCCTGAATATGCTTCATGTTAAAACTTTCAAGATGTAATAATATGTAATTTTGATACATTAAGGATGTTTGCAAGATACCTGTAACAGTCTATGCCAAGATGAGGGGGTTGTTCTGTTGAGATGGGGGATTCTGGAGGCACAGGGAGGGCTGGCAGCAGCCACCAGCTTTCCCACCACTGATGGTAGTTTCTGGCTGTGGACAGTAGCACAGTGAGAATTCCAGTGGGGAAAGGCTTGAAGGCATCTAAGTTTTTAGCAAGCCTGATTCAACCCTGTTCCATGAAAGTAAAAATTTTTGAGGAAGTCGTGCCTTGTCTACAGGAGGACTTCTATTTTATTATGTGCAAATCTGAATCAAAAAGTGCAACTACTTTAAACTTCAAATAATTTGTTTCCTTAAAAAAACTTCAGTAGTCTTCTGACAACATAGAGTGCATCCTAAGGTTTTGACAAGAGGAAACTGGATTACTAGATCCTCTTGAATCAGAGTTATCTTCCTAAGTAACAGAAATTAATCTAAATTAAGAATAAATTAATTAACCAACCAGTAGAAATACTGGGGGGCGGGGGTGGGTTATTTATCAGATTTTAAATGTTGTCAAAAGACTTTGTTGGTCAAGAACAATAGGTGTGTTCTTTTAAGGTGGAGCAGCTAAAATCAACTGTGATAAAAATTGTTCTCCCACAGCTAATCAGGAGATACTACAGAAGGTGGAAGTAGAGTATGAAACAATGCCTGGGTGGAAGACTGACACAACTGGTGCACGAAAATGGGAGGACCTCCCACCCAAGGCCCAGAATTACATTCGCTGTGTGGAGAACCATGTTGGAGTGCCAGGTAAATCTTTCTGTAGATGTACATATGAGGATGCCACAGCAGACAGGAGCAACTCTGTAAAAGTGCTCAGTTCGTTAGTCAGGGAGTGGCTTGATTTGGGCAAGAGGCAATGGAGGTACCTGTGGTTGGGCTGATGATGGTAAAGGTTGTCAAGAAGCAGCAAAGGGTGGTGTTCTGCGGGCAGGTCTGCAGTGTTGCAGAGAGCTCCAAGCTGCTGCTGACAAGGACTTAACCAGAGAAAAGATAAATGTGTATTCTTCTTGGCAAACTACTGCTTTCTGTCAGTGAAAACTCAGGGATCTCTCACATCACCGTGCTTCAGTGCATAGTTAGTCTAATGTCCTCCCTTTACTAATCTCTTCCTTTCACTTTACTTCCTGCACTGCATCCCTGTTTGGATATAGACTTCTCTTTTTTTTTTCTGTCTATCTCTTCCATACTTATCCATATAAGGAGATGGGTTACATAATGGATACAAGATTGTTTAGCCCAATTCTGCCTCTTTGGAAAAATGAGAATCTTAACATGATCAAGCCATCCCATTTTTTTTCAAATCTAATTGCTAGAGCTCTAGAGGTGCCAAGAGCTAGGTGTGGCATGAATGGTGGAGTTTGAAAGGCAATTTCCACAGTAGCAAACGTGGAAAGATGGCATGTGTGCTTTTGTTTTCCATAAAGCACCTCAAAGGTCACATCTGGGGAGTGTAAGCTAGTTGCAGCTGTGGCAATTCCAGTATTAAGTTTGTGGGTTAGGAAGCATCTGATAGCAGACCCTGAAACTCAGTAGGTGGTCTGTGTGTGGTCACGGACACAGATGTGGGCAACGGGATATGTAAATAAAGCTTCCCTTACTTTATTTCTCTGGTTCTTGGTGTGAAGGCAGGGTGCCTTGGTGGGTTTGATGGCTATAGGAGACCTACCTACAGTCGGTTCTATAGTATGCATGGGCAATAAAAACTGTAGTTGAACAATTCTAGTATGCTATTTGGGGTGGCTACTCACACTGGATAATGTTTTTAATTGCAGCCTTATATTTAACAATATTATAGCATGTGTGCATCACTATCCCCTGGTCCACATCAAGAAAACTTCACAGTCTGGCAGAGCTCTCACTTCCTCTCCACAGGGAGTTAGCTAGACATCCTATCACTCAAGACAATGACAGTTAAACCTGCAACAAACATACTCGACCTTCTGTTAGGCCTTCCATCGGCAATGCTTTGTGTTTATGGTATAATTATTTCATGCTTTCAAACTTCAGTATATTGCACTTCTAGTGTGGTAATGCAGCAGGTGTAAAGTGATTTTTGACAGTAAAACTTCCTAGCATTGTGTTTCAGGACAAGGTTGGCCAGTTCATAGTGAAGCGTGATGAATGGTGAAAATTATTCAAATTCATTGATTGTAATATTTACTCTCAGTAATTGTTCTAATAGATGTGTTTTCCTCCGTAGTTAAATGGGTCGGAGTTGGAAAATCAAGAGAGTCGATGATCCAGCTATTCTAAACAAATGAAGAACTTCAGTGATGAGAAGCACAATTTAGCGTTCATCTGTTCTTTACTGCTTCCTCTTTAAATGGAGATGCTATTTAAAACCAACATGTTCTTCTAGGAATTGAATAGAAAGAAAATATATATTCTGTATTGTAACATTTTATTTATCTTTAAGTTCTCAGTAAATTCAGTGTAAAATCTCCTTGGTGGCCATCATCAAAGAAAAATCAAAAAAATATTCTTAACAAAATAAGGAAAAATATTTTGTAAATTTGAGCCATGTTACTATTTAAAAGTATTTTACATCCATACAGAGTTATTTCTTCTTGCTGAAACCAGTATTAAGCCTTTTCCGGTAGTTACTGGGTAACTTTAGAATTGTGAAGCTTGGATTTGCTCTTCAACTTCAAATGCTACAAAGTTTATGTATTGGGTTGGCAGTAATAAGACAGATACCATGTACTTAAATTGGTTGGATTATATAGATTTTCAGTTTCTAAAATACGGTGAAGTTAGGTAGGTGTTTTTGACTGCACAAAGCAAAGCAAACACAACTATCTTTAATTTTTATATAATGATTTTCTAATAGCCCACTAAAATGAATGGGGAGCATCTAAAATATTTTTGTCACAGAGCCTATTCTAGTAACTAACATCTGTAGAGGGGCCAAACTGGAGAAAGTTCAAATATCCTGTGTACTAGCAGACAATCCCTGTGGAGACTGTCAGATGTGCAGTCTTTATTTTATGCAGTAGGGAAGGAGTGAGCGAAGGTGGAAGGAAGAGAGTCCTCAGGGTACGAAACACACGGGGAGAGCGGAGCCGAGACAGCACGCTGTGTTTTCTCAGTGAACCTGAGACATTTCTTCCTGCTCATGCAGTGATTGTAATTTCCAAAGTTTTACTGTAGATATCTGTTGAGGAACTGGGACTTGCAGCTCTGTAAGGCACAGTTGCTTCCACAGCTCTAGGTTTCCAAGAATAAATCAATGCATGACTTAACGATGACTGCTGCAGTATTTACACTCCTCACACATTTTGACCTTCCTCAGCAAAATGTAATGCCTATTTATAGAAGGGGATGACATGTGGCAGCCAGGTTTAGGACATGTAGAAGCTGTGGAGAGGTCCCAGAATCTTTAAGAAAACACTTGGATTTCTTTGTGGATCTTCTCATTTATAATGGCTATACTTCAGGAGCTCTCAAAAAAAGACCTACCTCTTGTAGAGGAAAAACAATACAGTAGAAACGGAGTTATTCCCTAACTGCGGAATTTTCTGAGTAAACGTTCCTTTTCTATTGATGTCTCAGAAAGCTTAACAATATTTTTGTATCGTTCCCGGGGGCTGTGGAAATGGCATCAAAACCCCAGTAATACCATTATCTAGTGTGTGAAAATATTCCTTTTCTGAGATGATAACTCCAAGGATGTAAACCCATGAGGATCTTTGCATCAGAGATAGGTTTTTCTTTTTCCCCATCTGGAGTATTCTGTGTCATACTCATCCCCTTTGTCTTTTCTCACTCAATATTAAATAACAGTTCAAACCCATTTGTGTCAAGAAGCAATTACAAAAGTACCGATACAAGCACAAAACAAGCACTAAATTTAACTGTTTACGGATGTATTGCTGCTTGTAAGGCAGAATTCTTACACCCTCCAGCTGCAGTGCAGTCTCTTCATACCCCAGTTCATCACAGACTGTGGCTTTATGCCACAAGCAAATACCCTTTATCTCTTGAAAAAAAAAAAAAAAAGACCCCAAAGCTGTGAATCCTTAATTCAGCTACACTTCCTTTGTCGATCTTTGACAAGTTCTTTAATCTCCCTGCTACTGTTTTTGCAATCTGTAAAATGGCAATTAGGCATACATCCTCACCTCTTTTACACTGTTTTGGAGGTCCATGGGTCCTGCAGCCTTGCTCTGACATTGATGAAGAAGCTCTCCCTATAGTATTTATGGGTATTCTAATGAAAGAGCAATGAGATTTCTGACCTTATTTAATGTTTGCAAGCCATTTCGGAAAGGTGCTTGGTAAGTGCTAATTATTACAAGCACCGTGAAATGTGCCTCATTTATATGACGTAATTTAAGAATAAAGATGCTTGTAGGTACAGTAATTAAGTTTTGTTTTCCCATGGCTTAACCTTGTGACATTTGCCTACTGGATGATCTAGACCTGTTCCTCTTCTTGGCCCCATATTCATCAGTGCATTTGTGCTAGGAGGTTGCCGCTATATTTAAGCTTTGGTTGATTTACAGGCAAAGTCCACAATGACTAACAAGCCACTCCATGTACTGAATAACTGAATTTAATGATCAGCTCTAAATGAAGTATTTGGCATATTGAAAAAATTAGGGTTTATAGCTTAATTTTCACAGGATTACTTTCTCTTGTTCACCTAATCTTTTTATTTTCCGTTAAGTAATTTTTCCATTAAGTCTCCGTTAAATCCACATTGCCTGTCTTTGCATTCAAGGATTCATCAAAAACCCAGTGATGTTGTCAATGGGCATGATGTAATAGGCAATTATCCCCTGACTTACACTGGTACCGTAAAAATAATATCATGCATTTGATTTCATTTCATAGCATGGATTTTTTAAATGAAAGTTCTACTCCTATTGAATTTCATATGTGTTGTCACTGAGTTAAATGTGAATAAGTTCAGGCTTTTATCAAAAAGCTCTTTAAACTACTGAGTGACACAATACTTAATAAGAACATTTTTATGTAAATTTTCTTTCATTTTGGCTGTTTCCCATGTGTATTATTTTGTATTGTTTGGAATTTCATTTTAATAACAATCACTGTGATGAATTTGATTTCTTTTTTCTCCCCAGCCAAATGCAATAATAATGACTAAAACTGGTTGA
The DNA here is from genome assembly GCF_964188355.1 of Buteo buteo. NCBI lineage: Eukaryota > Metazoa > Chordata > Aves > Accipitriformes > Accipitridae > Buteo > Buteo buteo. Next base: position 10,539,263 of record NC_134176.1, on the reverse strand, counting down.
TGCATCATCCTGTTAGATAGCTGGATGGAAGAATAAGGGTGAACGTCTACCAAAATGGCATAATTTGTGGTAAAGATTATAGTTTTCTAAAAGTAGCAATTACTGATTCACTCATGCACATTAATGTATTTGATGTATTTTCTCACATTTACCCTTACAATATGGCCTTCATAGTCAGGTGTATGCTTCCTAACACATGCAGTATAGAATTTTGAAGCTTTTTTAATTTTTAATTTGGCTATATATGGTCTTACAGTTCTGGCATAATGCACTTTATAAAAGGAAAGAAAATTAAGCATTTCCATAGTAATGTGCAAACTATACTTAACACCTTATGCAGATTTTTTCAGATGAATTTTGGATCCACACCTGTTTATTTTGTCCTGAAAGACATATTAAAACCAATTTAAAGTAACAGTGCTTGGTCTCTGTTTCTCTCTTCTTTTTAACACCATACAAACACTTCATACAAAAATCTGTTTCAATATTTCATAGATTTTAAACAATAACTAGCAGCATCACTGAATGAATAGGTATTTTCTTTTAATCTACAGATTTTCAGTGTTTGGCCTTTTTTTAACATATTCCACAAACTTTTGTCACACTTTCACATTTACAAACTGAGCAGGGATCCATGTTTACCACCGGGGATTTATGGTTAGTCATCTTTAATTAGCTCACCTGAGTGAACAATCGTTTTATGAAGAAAAAAAGCACTTTCTAATTGATGTAAAAATGTTCTTGCCATACCAGCTGGCTCAGATCAACTGATGTGAACTCTGTATAGCTCTTTATCAACAGAACTGTGCTAGAAAGGAAAGATAGATACTGGCTCAGATAAGTAATCATCACCTCTAAAAGAAGAGTGGGCTTCAGACAAGTACTGTTAGGGCTTTCAGAAGCCTTTGTAGAAATCACTCTCTTTCTCATCCATTTTAGAAGGAGCCTGGAACAACAGGTGAGTGACCTGTTCAGTAAATGACAGCAGATTAATACACAATTCAGGGCAATGGCTGAGAGCTGTATGAGAACTGGTCTGCTAATTAACTAGTGTTTCTTCATTTCCTTGCCATGAGTTATATATATAAATTCACGTAGAATGGTCTTTGGTAGCCAAATATCTTAAGCAGTTTCATCTAACTCCACATGATGCTGGCAATGCCCAAGACCAAAAAATACGAAAACCAAAACTGAGGGAGTCTCTCTTTGCTGAAATTACCCACCAGGAAAACACTCTGGTTTGTTACTGGTCTGTCTCTTGTCTGTCACCTAGAGAGCTGAGTCTTATGACTGGGAGGAAGGAAAGAAGATAGGCAGCCTGGTAAAAATGGGAACAATGTGACCATCTTGCCTTTGGGGAGTTGCAATTAATAGATGACTTTCCGCCCCTACCCTCTGCTAGTAAGTAATACTTTACATGGGGTCAAGCTGTAGCCCGCTCCTTACTCCTCGTGAAAGTGGCGCAGCTTCCTCTACAGTAACATTTCATATCCACCAGAGAGCTGGTTTCAAGAGCTGGATGTGTGCAAGAAGTACGAGCTGACATCACCCTTTTAACTAGCCATCAGGCAAGAAAGAAAATCCAGCTCCAACCATCTTATCTTTACAAGAAGTCCCTGTTTGTGGTATAGGCACTCTATCAGGGGAGTAGCCTGTGGATTTGTTGGCTACTAATTTAAGTGAGTTTGTTAGTGGTGGTATCGTCTCTTTATTAGATCCATGTTGCCAATGAAAAAGAAGGTGCCTGAGGCTTAGAGCCTGCTCGCCTATCACAGTGCTACATGGGATTCATAGTGTGTGAGAAGCGGTATTGTACAGCCTGCTTCAGAGAGGTAGGAGACTGGGTTCTTTCCTTCCCAAATCACACGTTGTCCTGGTTTCGGCGAGGACAGAGTTAGTTTTCTTCCTCATAGCTGGTACAGTACAATATTTTGGATTTAGTATGAGAATACTGTTGATAACACACTGATGTTTTAGTTGTTGCTAAGTAGTGCTTACCCTAAGGCAAGGATTTTTCAGTTTCCCATGCTTTGCCAGCAAGGAGGTGCACAAGAACCTGGGAGGGAGCATGGCCAGGACAGCTGACCTGAACTAGCCAAAGGGATATTCCATACCATAGGACGTCATGCTCAGTGTATCAACTGGGTGGAGTTGGCCGGGAGGGGCAGATCGCTGCTCGGGCATCTGTCTGTGGGCAGTGAGCAATTGCATTGTGCATCACTTGTCTTTTCTTGGGTTTTATTTCTCTCTCTTTTTGTTATCTTCCTTTTCATTACAGTACTTATTGTTATTATATTTCAATTATTAAACTATTCGTATCTCAACCCATGAGTTTTAGGTTTTTTTCCGATTCTCTTCCCAGTGGAGGAGGAGGAGTGAGTGAGCAAGTGACTGTGTGGTGCTTAGTTGCTGGCTGGGGTTAAACCACGACACAGGTCCATCACAAAGGAGCTTTGGTAAGGAACACCTTTTACTCTCAGATGGGCCTGGCTGAACCTTTACATATTGCTCAAATTTAAAGTAAAAAATTATCTATGTAGATGTCAGCCATAGAGTGAGGCATTAAAGAAGTAAAGTAAATAAGGGTTTCAAGATTTTGCCTTTTAATCTCTTATATACTTACAGGAAATTAGTTGTTCTAAAATACCTTCATGTGTTATTAATATCTGTATATTTCTGGAGTAGAGACTGCATTAAATATTTGCCCATCAGCCCTGTGAGACTGACTGTAAGAAAAAAAACAACCAAAAAACAGGAAAGAAGATCTTCTATGAGTACATACGCTTTATAGCCTCCTTTAATGTAGAAAATTTTGGCCAGCAGCTGCATTTGCAGTGGTTGCAAACAGTACAAATTCTAACACTATCTACAAAAATGTCTTTGGCAAGGAAATGTCTTTGTCAGGAAAAAAATAACACTCGTGTATTTGAATGTTTTCGCAATCCTGAGATAATGTACTCTTCCTTTGACAGGCGTTACCTTTTACGAGTTAAGTACATACACCAGAGTTTACATTACAGGCCTGTAAATAGTGCCTCAAACAACAGCGTTGGGTTTCAGGAGATACCTTTACAGTGCTTGGTAAGTGGCGGAGCACTTCAGACACTTTAGGTGGCTGCTGAAGTCCTTAAAATACCCTGGGCAGAAGCACGGGAGACATGTTTTCTTAAGGACTGCAGAATACAGTCAACTATATGTGCCCTTACAGCAGAGGTGGCAGTATCCATCTTCATTTTCCCCTATATGAGACAAAACTTCCAGTGCTATCTGGGCCTAATTCTTCAAATGCGTGGAAACGGTGTTTGCCGCTGAGGTTTGTGGAGCCCGTCTGGCCTGTAAATGGAGATGGTCCCATGCAAGGGGTGCTGGAGTCAATCTTTGGTGAGTCTGACAAAATTACAAACTTGGTAAATACAGTGTATTACCAGTCACTATTATAAAAAGGTGTTTCATGGTGTTCTTTGCTTCTGAAGAGAAAACTCCCAGTTACAAACCTATTGTATTTAGACTTATGTTTCCACTGAAGTTCTTAAAATTGTGCAGCACTCTGCCATGAATGGAAACCTGTCCTTTGAGTTCTGAATTGCGGAGTGGCTGACAACAAATGGCAAAGACCTTGATAAGCTTGAGGGCTGGGCAACGGAAAGCTCATGAAGCTCAGGAAGAAGCGCAGGGTTCCCCATGTCTCAGTACAGACTGGGAAGCACCTGGCTGAGGAGCAGCTCTGCTAAAAAGGACCTGAGGTTTACAGCAGGTGCCAGGGTGAATATGAGCCAGTGATGGACTTGCATCTTGAATAAAGCAGATGGCCTACTGGGCTGTACCAGGAGGATAATGACCAGGAGATGGAGGGAAGGTGTTTCCCATTACTCATATTGGTGAGTAGTACCACTGATTCATGCTAAATACCCGCTGGCATCCATTGTAATGGCATGGTTTGTGTCCTTAGTAAATGGGTGAAAAAGAAAAGGAGAATTGGGGAGATGATGTGACATGGTTGTTTCAAGAATCTGCCGTGCTACAGGTAAGACTAGCTATGGCCCCAGTGCACAGTCACGTGTACGTCAATACTACAGTTAAAACTTTACTGCTTAGTTAGCATCCTATAGCATCAAAAATAGGCAATGCAGTTCAAATTTTGAAATTTGCATTTTGTACTCCAATTTTCTTCTGCTTCAGTTGTTCCAGCCACTGAGGCTGTGCCCTTGTGATGGCTTCATCCTGCTCTGCAACAACTGTTATCACTGTTGCACACTTCGGTTTGCACTACGAAGTAGTGCACCCAGTATGGAAAATGGGTTCCTTTCAGATGAGACTGAACAAGAGATGCTTTCCAGCAGTGCCCCCGCTATGCTCCAGATGCTAATCAGAGTTCAGCCCATGGGACCAGACAAGAGCTGGTCAGAAGCAACCCTCCACCTACAGTGTGGATATTGGCTCCTGACCACCAACTACTTTGCGTATTTATTCCTGTAGTGCTGCACTGCTTGCTAATATAGACACACCTTTTGAACATCAGCCATTCCATCTTCCCTTATCCAGTTCTTTGTTCACTTTATACTAATCCCTAACTAATTATTCCCTGTATGGTTCTATATCAAATGCTTAATGCAGTCTAAATAGATTATAACCACTGCATTTCCTTTGTCCATAAAATCAGCTGTTACCCAAGCTACTCAGGAGTCATCTATTTTTAAGTCCATCTCGCATTTTATCCCATTTTGCATTTACCTCTATGTTCTTAGTGAGCCTTTCCTTGAAAACATTGCTGAAGTCTTGCAAACTACTGAGTCTAGACTATTAACCCTCTGTTTGTCAGCATAATTTTTTCACTGCGTCCTTTAAAAGTATTACATTTTCAGTTCTCCGATAATACAATACCGCTCTCAACTTGAAAGGTTATTAGAAGCATTTCTTCCAGCCCTGCAATTGCATAGTCATTCTTTCAGAATTCAGGAATGCAGTTTGTACCTGTATCAATGGGGCCATAATCATGTCTATGTGAGATAGATTAAGTAAAGTTTGAAGACACTTGAGTAAGTTCACAGAAGGTTTGCCTTGCCATTCTCAAACAGCATTAAGTTTCTAACTGTAGCTTCTAAAGAAGAAAAGGTAACTAAGTTATCTGGAAAAGGTAACTAAGACATCAGACCCATTTCCTGAGGATTTGGTCCGCTGATTTTAAGTATATACATTCTGCAGAAAAAACCAAGAATATACCTTCAGTGATCTCCACTTGTCTACACTGGGTACTGAAATAAATAGGGGGCTGGACAAAGAAGCATCTCCAACCTTGCCAGAAGAACTGAAGTTGGAATAAAACAGCAGCAAGCTCATGTGCTGGGTGCTGAACTTGGCCAAAAGAATGATGGGTGTCTGGGATGAATACTGAAGGGCTGTGAATTCTGAAGAGCTAGGAGGAATGTCAGGCTACTCCCCTCCATTATTTAGTCAGTTTTCAATGCCAGTATTACAGTTTTATATTTGCACCAGTTTCAGTGGTGAGATATTTGTATATATAGGTAGTCCTTCCTAGAGTTTAGGTTGTGATAAAAAATCAATATTAGAATCAGGTAATACTGAACACCTTCACCATCAATCTGGAGATCTTCCAAATCTTGCAGACAGGAAAGAAGAAGAAAAGAAGATACAAATGTGTCACACCAATATCTTTTCTGAAATTCTCATGCAGAAAAAAAAAAAAAAAAGGAAAAAAGATGAATGCATATACATGGCAGGAACGTACTGAGCATAAATATATAGAATAAGTTATAATGCGTTTTAATATACATGAAAAAGAGGTCAAGTGGAAGAAATAAAAGATGTTAGCTAGTTAAGGTATTACAAATGGGTAAGACATTTTGTCTGTTAGAGATTGATTTGCACCAGACTACGTAATTAAAATGCCAAAGCTGGTACTGATGGAAGTCTGAGCCCTATGCAGAATGTATTGATGATTTCTACCCAGAGGAAACATGCCCAGCAGCACAAAAAAGTCTCATTCGCTTAATTGGCACCCTGGATGGTAGGCCTAGGACTGAACATTTTGAGGAAAATTTTGAGGAAGATTTTGCCCAGCCCTTTCCATGCCATGGGAGGGAGAGGATGTTTTGTACTGTGTGGGGCTAGTGAAAGGGCAGAGGTACCTGTAGCCTCTCCCAAGTCAATCCATATTGAATAGTGGAACAGCACCATTTGGACACACATTTAAAGAATTCTTAGGACAACCACCTAGTATTAAATGAAAAACATTGTCTCCTGCAGAGAAAGAAACCAGAACACCGTGGCACCACGTTAGGTCAGGAATGGCAGTAATCACTGTCAGAGCTCAGTTTTCTTTTTTCTTGATAGATTAAAATAATTAGGAAAGAGGCAAAATAAAAGGAAATTGTGTGCAACAGAAATGAAGGCACACAACTGGAAAGGCCAGGAACAACAACCATGAAAAAAAAACCTGGAGAAAGCAGCCTCTTAGTAAACCCGGCACATTGCTGTCAGCAGAACAGTAACAGCCTTGCAACAGCAAAACCAATTTATAGTCTTGAGAGTGCCCTCTAGTGTAAGTGGGACCTTCGACCTGGGCAGAACTGGTCTATCTCGTGGCTGGCAGAATAGTAACATGCTATGAAATTTAACCACACCATGCTAATTTAAGAACCAGTACTGTCTGCCGTGCCAAGATGGCAGAACCTTGGCTTATCAGCAGCATACTTCAGGAGCCAGCCCTTAATCCTGCACATTACTGGTCTATAAAATGTTTTTTGATGCGCGAACCAACTCATCAAGATGAGGGCACGAACTCCGTTGCTAACAAGTCATAGTAAAACGACGTGCACTTGTGAACACGCAATGTCTGAACTGGGTGTAGTGCTTTGATCCGAGTTGTAAACATGGTGTCTGCTAAGGCTGATGTGCTATAGTACTATAGGAAAAGAAAAGGGTACAAAAGAAAGGAGTCAGCCCCGAGCCATTCTAGTAAAAGCAGGTTTATTCAAGGAGGTTTTTTAAATCTTCGAATTCGTATTGCAGAGCACAGAAAGAAGAGTATAGTGGGACTGAGTGCATGGGGTGCGGTGCTTTTCTTCAGTCCTAACAGAGGGTGTGTGTGCATCCTGATACTCCAGCTGACGTAACATAGATTGCATGCTGACGCACGGCCAATTTCATCAGCTACTATAACATGTATTCCGCTTAAAAGATTTTCCAGAATATTCCTTTCACCATTTTAGCATGAAAACATTGGAAAAGAACCAGTGAGTTGGCCAAAATCCACTCTTTTTATATCAATACAAATTGAGAGCAGTCATTAAGGGAACTCCTTATTTAAAGTGGTGTAAGAGAGAGTCCTGCCTCTAGGTATTGTGTTTTGATTTCTTTCTAAATGGCCTAATAAGGAAAGAATAGAATAAATGGGGAATTTTTACTACAAGCACGTGGAGAGGAGGGCTTTGGTATAAGTGAAGCTGGAGAGAAAGATAAAGTATTTTTAAGGCCCTTCCGATGCTTATGGGAACCTACTGTTAGGCATTTGGAACAGTTTAAAAGCTAATATAATCTGGATTGCTATTTACCTGCCACCTGTTCCCAGAATGGAACACTTTAACTTGTTACGGTAAATGGATAAAGGTTGCTTACAAAACAAGGCATAGAGGGGAAGAAGTAAAACTGATGAATATTTAGATTCACAAAGCCAAATCAGCCATTGTGGATATTTTGCCTGACCCTGCCTAAAACAGAAGGCAGAATTTTCCTCAATTTGCTCTTTTTCAAGTTTATAAGTTCTTTTCCTTTTAAGAAAACCTCCAGTCTCGATTTGCAATGTCCATGACTTACAGTCTATGATTTGTATTCCAGTCTACCTGTTTATTTCTAATTATGTTTTGGAGTAGTTGGAAGCATTAGCTCACAGGCAAACATTTATTGTGATTGTCTTACAGATGGATCAGAAATAAAAAATCTTAAAATCTGTAATTGCTTACTGGAGCATTTAAAATCTAAATCTATACGTTTTGTAGGCAAAGCCTGTCATAGTTCAGGTCTGAATGTGATATATTTAATTAAATTAGTCTCAGTGCAAAAGGAACGCAATGCCAGTTCTTACAAAGGGATCGGTGTAATCCTGAGGACTGTATATCGGTAAACCTGAGGAAGCTTCTGGCAGTTCAACATATTTATAAGTACTCTGAGGAAAGGAGATGAGCAGTGCAGTATACGTGTTTGCTGTGTTATTGTTAAAAGTCAAATCCAAAAGCCAGCTGGGAAGAGCTGCAGCTGTGTATTTTCCAGGCTCTCACGATACCAAACGGGCAATAAATTGGCAGTGTCAGTAAGTATGCAGTACACGTGGGGGAAAAATAGCCTCAGTTATATACATAGAGTGATGGGTTCTGAATTAAGTGAGTAGCACTCAGGGGAGTGATGCTGTAAACCATTTATGAATAGTTCCCTGAAAGCATCAGTTTGGTACTTTAGTAGTAATCAAAATGACAAATCAGATGTTAGGAATTATCAGGGAAGGGACCAAGAAGAAAACACCTTTAGATTTGTGCTGTCCGAGTGCATAGCATCCCCGCAGCTCGTGCACTGGCCACCCAGCTTCAGGAAGGACGTTAGAGACTATGAGAGGTATGGAAAATGTATCTGAGGCTGTCTGTACTACCTTAGGTATGCTGGGTACACTCAGCCGCCTAGTCCTCTGCTGCCCAGAGCTCTTGGGGCAGCCCAGGCTCCCTTCCTCCCTTCCCATGCACCCCAGTCGCTCTCCAGAGCAACAGTGCACGTTAGAGAATTTTCCTGTGCCGTGAACTGGGATGTGGATTGGGACACACTGCAAAGGAGTGCTTCAACATGGCAAAATATTTCATCTTGAATAAAAGATGAAGGAGGATGATGTAGCAGACGTCTTTGTAGTCATGGATGTTATGCAGAGAGTCAATAGGGAATGGTTATTCATTATTTTTTATAAAACCAGACATAGGAGATACCCAAGGAAATTAATAGCCAGCAAACTGAAAACAAACCTGGTGAAGCATTTTTTTTAAATAATACATTACTAAATTATAGACCTTGCTAGACAAGATAAACAAAACATTACCAGTTTTGAGAAGGGGACTGGACAAATTTGTGAAGAGTGGGCCTACTGACAGCTATTAAACATTAAGATCCAGATGGAAATTTTGGCTCAGAAAATTTCTGAACTTTAAACTGCTAGAAGCAAAGAAGGTGAACTATGGCCAGAGTCCTTCTGTGGCTGCCCTGACTTTCTTCGAGCACTGGCAGAAATAGAATATTAGGAAAGACAGACTTAGTGAGCACAATCCATTTTGCTCTTTAAATTTGCTTACTGGAAATGGAAACTATTGAAAAAAAAAGAAACTAAATTTTTCTTTGTTCTGTAAGTGACAAAGCTGTCAACCAGGCAATTTGTCTGTAATATTCAGACAGGCACAAGAGAAGCAAAGGAGCAAGAAAGAGACTGTCATTTTTATTCTCTGCTTTTTTTTTCACAAGCATGTTTTCAAGGATAAACCAAAATCATCGTATTTCACAATTACCATTAGTGGTCTGGGATTTGTTTGGATTGCTTTCTCACATTCAGAAGCTGCGTAATGTAACACATGATCTCATTAACTAACTTGGGAAGTCGTTAGCATTAATTCTCATGAGCGCTCAATGCCAGCAAGCTTTACCAGATCAGATCTCAGCCTTTCTTCTACTTCCAAATCACCAGTGGACCTTCCTCAAGGCTTACTGCTATGAAACTAATAAAATACTCAGAATCATTCTGTTGGGTAATGAGTCAACAGACTGGCAGATGAACCACTTCCCTCCCTGTAGGATGCTAAGGTATGTTGGTACAGACCAGACAGGATTATTTTGCCTTCACAGCTTACAAATAGGGAATAGCTGGTCAGTAACAGATGTTGTTAAGTTTGGGGCTTGCAAAGCAATTAAGAGATGTCACTACCTGAGGCTGACTCAGCTGCAACAGAAGATTTCTGCATCTGCCCTGCAGTGGGGTGGTGGTGGCACATGTCAAACCTAATCAGCCCTCAGGGAAAGTGCCCTTAAACTTACCCTTCAGTGACAGCAGCAGAAGCACTGCTGCAGCACATGCTGCTTACTTTCAAATCTACTTCATATTCTGAGATGAGTGTTTCAGAGCGCTCCTTCTTCACAAACAGAACAGCACTTTTAACTTTTTCCTTTGTATTTCACGCCGTTTTCAGACAGTCGCGTTCCATCCACACTTATCCTATGCCGTGTTAATGAAACGTGTGATCTGCTGCCCTCTATCCTGACAGGGCTCCATCTGACTGGGATTACATTCTCATTCACCCATATTCCCCAGAGAGCTTCAGGGACATCAGAATGTATATCTAATGAATATTTACAAAGAAATTTCCTTAAAGAGAAAGAGAAGACCATAAGTTTTCAATGTGCAGTGGAAAAGTGTCTGCTGAACATCTTTAAGCATGCCTTTGCAAGTGCATGCAGAAAAAGCCAAAGTAGAAATCTTCACAGCTAAAGAAAGCGTGACAGGAGTCAGACTTTGGCGCTCAGAAGGGATTTTTGTGAATTATTGTGCATTACAACTGTAGCTTCCACTCCACAGACCACAAGCCTGGGCTGATCAGCTATACAGAAAAAAACCAAACCAAACCAAAAAACAACAACAAAAAAAACAACTAAGAAAACAAAAGAAAACAAAAACCCCACATTAACCTGTATGAAATCAGTATGGCTGTGCCTGCAGACTAGCAGCAGTTCAGCAGCTAGTGGAAGTATGGTTTTGGTGTTCACTGATGGAAAAATCACGCTTATATTTGGTTGTGATTTTGCCCAGAATCCTAGTGTACATACAGGTGAAGGTTTGAATTCAAAAACCTCTCTGGAAGAAATACAACTGTCCTGACTGATTACCTTCTTCAAATGACACAAAGCATTGCACCAGGGACACCACCACCAGTTTTAAAGGTCTTGTTTGCCCTGGGGAAAACAACGTGTTTTCAAAATATACATAGCAACCAGAGTGACTGCTACTTGGAATTGAACACGACACTTTTGATCCGTGAAATGATACCGAGACTGCTGTAGACAGTTTACCTATAAATAGCAAATTAATTGTAGTAATTCCCGGTCACACAATGACAGCAGAAAGTCTCAGGGAACTCGGGTGACTGAGCTGAAGCCGAGCGTCAGTCCCCGCAGCCTCACTGAGCGCCGCAAGTGGCGAACCTACTCTCCCTGTTAGCAGGCCCTGGCCAGCCGGAGGTCCTCCAGCCTCTGGGCTGTTTTTTAAAAAAAAAAAGTGAATTCTCGCACTTGCGAACCTTCCTGTTGGTTCTACAGCATTGAGACAGCTAGAGCTTTAGCAGGTGGTTCAAGTTTTAGGAAGAACGGGGTGAGCCCCAACCCAGGCGTAACCCGCAGGACTTGTGGAAAGGAAGGCGAGTCCGAAACCACTAACGGGGAAAGAGGATTTATTGGCAAACCCGAGTTTCAAAGCTTCGTTTCGCTTTGTCCTGCCGGGTTCTTCACACCAAGGACCAGACACACGGAGGAGCGGACGACCTCCGGCCGCCGACACGCGTGAGGAGCGGCAGGGCCGGCCGGGCGCCTCAGACGGCCCCGGCGGGCGGCAGCGGGTGCTGGGGGCGCGGCGAAAAGCGAAATTTTTCCTGCGGCCGAAGCGCCGGCCTCCCGGCCGGCAGAGCCGGGCGGTCCCGGCCGTGAAGTACCTCAGGCTGAGGAGGGAGGCTGAGGAGGGGCGGGGCTGGCCCCGCCCACCCGCTCGCGCTTCCCCCCCTTGCCGCCCCGCCATTGGCCCTGCGCGGCGATGACGCCGCCGAGAACGGTCGGCCGTGGGGGGGGGGGGGAGGAGGCGGCGGCGGCGGCGGCGGCGGGCCGGTCCCGCCATGCCGAAGCGCTCCTGCCCCTTCGGGGAGGCGGCCCCGCTCCAGCTGAAAACCCGCGTGGGGCTGCGTGAGCTGAGCCGCGGCGTGCGGGGCGAGGAGTACCGGCGGGAGGTCTTCGGTGAGGCGAAGGGAGGGCGGGAAGCGCCGCGAGCCGTCGCCCCGCCGGGCCGGGCCTGTGCCCACAGGCCTCCCCCGCCGCCGCTGCCTCCCGACCTCCCGGGCCTGGCGGCGGGGTCTGAGGGGAGCGAAGCCGCCCCTAACCCTCCTCTCCCTCCCCTCCCCTCCTACCGGCAGAGCGGACCCGGCGGCTGCTCTTCAGGGGTGCCCAGGCGTACATGGAGGGCTCCTGGCCCGCCAGCCCCGCCGCCGCCCGGGCGGTCAGCCGTTCGCCGGAGCCCGGCGGGGAGGCCCAGGACGGCAGAGCGGGGCGGCGGTGGAGCGGACAGCTCCTCATCGGCCACGACGGGAGACTGCTGAGGGGCCCCGCCGCCGCGGAGAAGGGTGAGTGGGCCCGCCGCGGGCAGGGGGGCCGGCGCTGCCCGGCGGTGCTGCCTGGAGCCAGGCCGCGGGCGCTGCTCTCCGCCCGCCGGGCTTCCAGGCACACGTTGGAGGGGGGCGGGGGGCTGTCCCCCCCTCCCTAGTTCTTCTTTGCTGTCTTTTTTTTAAAGGAAGCGTTAGATTTGAGCTTCGCTGGCGGATTTAGAAACTGTTGCATGTATGGTCTGCTGGAGAATCTCTTGGTGGTCTCTGCCATCGAGCAGAAAAAGTACCAACAAAGTTAAAAGCAGCGCGCCCGGTGCTTGGTGCCTGCTGCCGCCTGTGGCTGTAATGCTGAGCGGAGATAACCACGCTCCGCAGTTCTTAGAACTTCCAGGTGCTTTTTCTGTTTTGCTGTAAAGTATCTCTCTTCTTAACTGCATCTTTTCAAAGCAATTCCACCCGTGGGAGTTTCCAAAGCCTGTTCATCGTGTGTAAGAACTGCTGATGTCAAGGAAGCATGTACACAGTGCGACCAGTTTGTCTGCCAGAACTGCAGCAGGCTCTGCAGCTGCTGTAACACAGTTACCTGTTCTTTGTGCTCCACTATTGAGTAAGTGCCTTTTGAATTTTTAAGCTTATTTTAATTATATATGGCCTGAAAACTGGCTGTAGCCTACGAAGACCCAGCAGATATCTAGCTCATCCACGTAAAGGACTTGAACTCTTCTCAGGTTGCTTTAGTAGCAGTAAAACTGTCTGAAACGTGGAAAATAAAATGTCTGCATGAAGTAGTCTAATCAATCTTAGTGCAAGTCTCGTTTAGCTTTTCATTTAAATGTTCTAGGAGGCAAAAATTCCACTTGCTTTCCCACCAGCAATAGAGTATGCTGGCCAGTGATGAATGAATGCACTCCCAAGGAGTAATCTTAAGTTTTTGCCATCATTGTTAACAATTCTATGATATGAGTGTGCTGCGTGGGAGTCCTGTGGTTACAGTTGATAATGGAATAGGATGGCATTCTTTTTGTTATGTTCCAGAAACAGAAGACACACTGACATTGTTTCTTTTGGTTTTCTTTTTTTTCTTTTTTTTTTTTTTTCCCCCCTCCCTAGTTATGGTGATGTGGGAGAGCAAGTTCTCTGCAATGGTTGTTCAATATTTCAAGTCTGAAACTTGATGAAATAGCCTTTATGACTAGGATGTCCATATATTTCATGAAGTCTCCTCCTTACGGCTGGTCAATTAATCCTTTTAGCATGTGAATTAATTATGGAATTTCTATGTTTTATATCTTTATATTGTACTTTTTAATATTGTAGCTAAATAAACTTTTATATTTTGAGGCTTTCTAGATTATTTTGGGTCAACTTTCTCCTTTTCCCTAGTTGTGATATGCCTATCTGGAAGGGGGCCACTTTGTGCTCTTACCTGGTGTTCCTTATGTGATACAGAATTCAGAATATTCATCCAGTGTCTCTCCACTTGTTGCTCATGTTAGGACACACTTTTCTGGGATCAGAATAGAAATCGGTTGCTCCTCATGTGCTTTCAGGTGAGTGTAAATCTATTCTGGACACACAATGTTTTCTTTGTGAGGTAACTAGGAAAATCAGCCAGGCCTGAAGGTTTTTCCAAGCGGAGAGTTTGCTGATTTCTGGTCAAATTTTTTTAAACTGTCACAAACTTCTTATGATTACTGACAGCTTGGATGGTTTTAATTGTTCTTTCCATGGTAACTTTGATAAAAAGAACAATTATACACCAGGCTTAACTTCTCAATAGTTAAGTGTCAAAGACTAATTTTCCTGTACCCTCCTTGCAAGGTCTTTCTTGGAAAGCAGCTTGTTTGTATAAGTTTGTCATCTACACTGTAAACTTCATATTGTCCTGAATACCCACTCAAAAATAGCTCATGAAGTGGTCTAAAAGATGGTCAGCACTGAAGTGTACATCTCCATAAACTAGCTCATTCTTCATTTTCCTTTCATATCACTGCAGAGACCAGTTTTCTGAGTATTGTTTGTGCTGTAGGAGTGAGACTATCATTAAGTACTACTGCAAAGCCCCTCAAAGTAATTTTCTTTTACTATTTTTGAAGACACCAGACTTTTCATTTTGCAAGCCAACTATATGTAAGACAAAACTACAGTGGTCTTCATCTCAGGAAAACGATGACTTAAGTGGCTGATTTCAGACTGTAGGAGAAAAGGAACAGAGCTGAGAGAAAAAAGAAATTATCACGGCACTCATAGCTAATACTCAGTTTCCCAAATTATTTGCCCTGAATTCCTAAAGCAAAGTTTGCCACTCATGCTTCCCAGCCTTCTCAACTGTGATTGATTAGTATGTTTTGCATGAGGTAACATTTTTTTACCTATTCCCTTCCACTCTAGCCATTTCTATTTGAAGACATTGAAAGGCCCTTGCAATGCAAGTTGAGGGACATCTTTATTTGACATGCTTTTGAAAGCATACTGGGTATTTTTACATTTCAGAATACTGCAACTAACCAAAATGGAACAGTAGATGCAAAGGGTGGGGTGATAGCTATTGCTGAAGAGTGGTACTTCTTCATAGTTGCACATTGGACAGCTTCAGATATATGAGCCACAATGAGGTACAAGCTGATGTTTTTTTTTCTGGCCCCCGTGTAATACTTTGTATAACTACACAGAGACACTTCAAAAGCATTTTTGCCCTTTAGGTGATCCTGGTGGGAGGGGCGGGTGTCGCCTCACTACTAAATCAACCATCTGTGTGCTAGCCTAGTGTGCCTGATGGATCTGGTTTGTTTCCCTGTTCTGCGTGCTTTGTAGCCAATTAAAATGGGAGTTTGCTAGTTCTTACTCCAGTCTTGATTATGAGCAACTGTAAAATGTATCTTGTTCTCACCCCCAAAGCAAACAGAAAAAGTCAGAAGTCAGTCAGGTGAGCTAGTAGTGGAAGTATTAGTCAGTGTGCAGTAATTCCACAGTATTATCTGTCTTTTCAAAACTGTAATAGATTAAGGCAGATTGATGACAGATCTCTGGTGCAGTTCCCAGCTGTCAGGTATCGTAGGGCAGATAAAAATGTTGCTGTGGTAATCATCTTAAAACACAGAGATGGGTTTTATGAATGGGAAGAATCTGTGGGTTATTGCATTTAAATGTTAGTTTTAGGAAAGAATTTTAAAACTTGGCTTCATTTCATTTGAAGCCTTAAGCAGTGAACAGAAATGTTTTTCAGTCAAGCATCTTTTTCAAACTGAAACCTTCAAGTATGTGTCTGCTTTTTCTCATTCTCTCCTGACGGTGAGAGACTGAAAATACTGTTTTACTTCTAGGCTCCTGGAGAGATGAGACATGTTGTTTACAAATGATTTGTGTTTCAAAGTAGTTGATAAATGTGGGGTTTTGGCTCATTTATTCACTGCTGTATTTCATAGAAAGATGTCCTCTGTAAACAATGACATGGATTTCATGGCTTAAAGTTCTTATTTGTTATCCTCTAGCCTGCTCCTTGAAAGATGGTTGTTCATTAGGACAGATACCTGATGCGGAGTGAAGAGCTGGGAGAAGGAAAAAGCAGGAGGGGAGGGCTGGAAAAGAGGGGTTAGTGGCTGGGAGGAGCAGGGCAGGAGGACAACAGAACAGCGTAATCAACTCTTGCACAGGGATGGTGCATCACACATGTAAGAAATGTTTTTTTAGTGGGTTGCCAGCTGACTTGCTTCTCTGGCTTCAGAAGGTGTTAAAAACTGCTTCTCATGTGCTTGTATCTCCCAAAAGATTCAAATATTATTGAGGAAAGTTCCTGCTCTAGTCCTGCAGTTCTTAGATGAACAATGGGAGGTAGGACTGGGGACCGTTTTTAAATCTTTATATTGCCTACAGGAAAAAACTATGGGAAGGGAAGAATCTTTGGGTGAGAGGTCCAAAGATTTTCCTCTTTGTCTAATTTACTCCTACTCACAAGGCTTTGTATGTTGCCGCTGGTCAAGGAGCTGTATGTTGGGTACTCCTAGGACTGCATAGGAGAGCCAGAGAAACTGGTTTATTAATTGAGCAGGAAATTATTTTTTATACTGTGCTTTGTTGCTGTTATCATATGTTCTTCCCCTCCTATTCTGTGCAAAGTGTCAAAAGTTTGCCTGGTGTTCAGAGGGAAGGAGATCCTCCGAGGAGCCAGCATAATGTTGGGTGGAAATATCCTACACTAATGATTTTACAGATGGATGAGAAACTTCTTCTGAGGCCTGTATATCATTACTGGTGAAATAAGTCTCCAAGAGCACAGTTTTATGTCTAAAAGGAAGTCAGCTGATCTGATCAGGGTAAAACAATTTCTTTTAAGCCTAGTATGTGAGTAAATACTAGAAGTGTATGGTTTCAGAGACACCAGATATTCCTTTAAGGACAGTCTAAGGTGGTAAATGACTTCAGTAGTCTCCAGTATCTACAATCTGCATTAGAACAAAACCACACAATATTTTGAAGAACTTAAGTAAAAAGATCAAATACACTTGAGTTCCCTCCTTCAATAGCATTTATCCATTACATGCATTCCTCATAGTAATGTTGTGTTCTTGGTGTGTAGATCAGATTTAGTGGTTACACAAATAACCTTAGTCTTGTGTGCACAGTAATTCCTGTATGCTTTGCAGATCAGGTCAGAAGCCTGTTTGCTTTCCAAGAGAAAAGTGAGACATTCTACAGATGATCCAGACAACCTAAAAAAAAAAAAAAAAAAAAAAAACCAAAAAAACAACCCCACCTGAAAATCTTAGCTCAGGACACAAATCTAACCACTGCCATTGTGTGATCGGTACATCTTTTGTTTAATACAGCCAGCATCTAAGCCTCTGCTGCTCCTTTTGTTTTAGTGTCCTATGCATTTGGACCTTGACTTGTAGCCAATTCATTTTTATTCTTTCTGGGCAGGTGATAACTAGATGCAGTTGTATTTTATCTCAGGAGAGGGCACAAAAACCAAGTTATTTGGGTGTAAGCGAAAGATTATGTCCTTTTTTTTGTTTATGAATATGGGCAAGATATTTATGATTTGCTTCTGTGCTATATTTGCTACCATCGGCTGTGAGATACTAAGATGTGGCAGCAATCTACAAATGGTTTAAGTCTTCTGAATCTTTTCTGAACAGGCGCAACCAAGAAGTAGAAATGGAAACTTTATCTTTGTCTCTGGGTTTGTTAGGTCTGGTTCTTCTGAAAACACACAACTAGCCTCAAGGTGAATTGGTTAGACAACAGCAAATGCCAGCACTATGCAAATAATACATACATACTTCTGTTTTTCTCCATTCAGGACCCTTGTAGTAGTTGCATGATGGTTTAGTGTTTTGACAAGATCAGACTGTATTAAAAAATTGAATCCTACCAAAACTTAACTACCATTAAACTCCTACCTGTGCTGTATGTGTACAAACTTACATATACTACTCCTCTGTAACTTTTGGTTAGTTGTAATATTGTTTCATCATGGCAGGTGATGCAACTATTAGCTATTTGTGCCACCTTTACCTTCCATCCAGATTCCAATAGTGCTGACTACCTAGGCATGAAGTCCTCACTCAGTGCTTGGGGAAACTCCAGTTAGTATAGAGTGTGGCAGTGTATCTCCACAGTTTATTCTGTGCAGATCAAGCTTGTCCTCTGTTCTATGGAGTAGTTTACCATCAATTGTTAGACTAAGCTTGGATCCCAAGCTACTGTAGAAATGTGTGGGGTTGTCCAAGCAGGGGGAGGAAAACTTCAAACCACCCAACAGAAGCACTCTACTGATGTGTAGAACAAAACTGCTACAGCGGCACAAAGATTGTATAGCCAAACTTTGTAGCATAACATTGGGTATCACAGCTTTGCAAATGTGAAATGTGAGGATTGGTGGGAGGCTCTTCCAAGAGACCGTCTTTCTTCCAGCAGGCTTTTGCATGAGGACAGATAAGGTTAAGAAAGACCACGTGTACTGTGATATTGAGTTTCCTTGTGCTGTTTCTTCCACTGTCTTTAGGGTTTTTCATTACTGAATCTTACAGGGGAAGGTAGCAAAGCTTTGAACATTGTGTTTTGTTCATTTTGAAGCAAATTGGTTAACCTATTAAAAGTAGCCAAGAGGCTTTAGAAAATGTTAATGCTTCTTTAAAAATAAATAGGAGCTATGTAATTCAAAGACCAACACTGCTTATGGATAGAAAATTGGAAGAAAATTATTCTAAATCTTACTTTCTATTTTACATTAATAAAATTGCAATAAAGTGAAAGTGATCAGACACTGTATATTTTATAATATTTTAATGACTATCACAGTTATGTATACAACTCTTATTTCTGTTGTATAGATACTTTATTTCTAAAGATACTGAAATACCATAGTTCTTACAGCTGATTGCATTTTGAACTGCTACCATTGTAATACAAGTTTTAATGATAGTTGCTAGTGTTGTGTATTCTGGGCTTTTGTTGTTTTGTTTTTTCCCTTAGGAAAAGCTGCAGCTGGAATCAAATGATTATAGCTTACACTTTAATTACAAGTTTTTAGTTCTTGCAGTTGTGATTTCCATTAAAACCTAGTGATAGATGTTATATTACTTATCTCTTGCAGAGGTTATTATTGCTTAAACATTTTGTCATTGTAGGATTTACTTTAAACTTTAGGATTTATTTAATTGTATTTGCTTAAATTGTTTTACTCAAATGTAATAGTTCTCCCCTTCTCATTTGTTCTGTTGTCACTTTCTCTGTAAGATATGGATGTTTTTCTGTTCTTTCCCTGACAAATACAGTTGTAGGTACTGGGGCCGGATGTCCACTTGATAACCTACACAGCAATATCAAAATCAACATAGTATCACCAGGTACTATCTTGATCTGTTCTACATACATATGCTCTTAAACTTGCACTGAAGTTCTGAAAACTGCCAGCAGCTTCTTGTGCAGTAGTCCACTTTATTCTGATTGGAAGATAAAACATAACCATTCATCCTACCTTTTCAGCAGAAGTTTCATGTTGTAGCCACAGGGTGGCATCACTATGTTAGTTTTGTGTAGATTGTTACCCAAGTTCTGAGTTTTTTCTCAAGTCCTCACAGCTTGATTGATACTATTATAATTGGACTGTTGGGGGGGGTAGGGGGAGTAGTGTTTTTAAAATATCCCCCTCATAGATCTGTAGGTCCAAAACAAATGTTTCCAAAACAGAATTTTTTTATCCAAAATACTTTGTACCATTCATAAAAGATAGCCTGAAATTCAAAATGGACCATTTTGCTGTCTACAAAGACAAAAGCAAAATGTAAGTCATATGCATAAACATAAATTGATCACATTTTTTTCTTTTGAATTTTAAGGTATCAGTATCATAAACAAGGGTATTTATATGCCAGACAATATGTAAGTTATATCACTCTTTTCTTAAAAAAAACAAATGCCAACAACATCAAAAGACCCTCCCAAACACCCACATTCCACATTTTGTTGCAGTAAATTAACGTATCACATGCAAGTTGCTTCTCATAAAGATGTGAAAGTATGGTGATAGCTATGCCAATAGTAGGACTGTAATGCTGGACTTTGAAATGTACTAGAGGGTGCTGAGCAAGCCGGCTAACATCACTAGGCGGCTGTTGTCCATCACCTTTGAATGGCAGTGGCAACTGGTGGATGGTCCTGATGACTGAGAAAAGGTGAGGGTTATGCCATTCTTTGAAGACAACAATTTTGGGAATTATGGGCTGGTTAGTCTGACCTCAGTCCACAGGAAGATTATAGTGTGAATCCTCACAAAAGCCGTGTCTAGGCCTATATCCAGACACATGAAGGGCAAGAACATAATTGGGAACAGTCAACACAGTTTTATCAAGGGCAAATTATGTCTGACCAAGCTAACTGCCTTTTCTGATGAGGTGAGCAGCACCAGATGAGAGGAGAGAAATGGATGTCATTCACCTTGACATTAGCATGGCTTTCAACACAGTCCCTGAAAGTACCGTTGTAGAAGCTGTATTGGAGAGGTGAACTGTAAGTGGGTAGAAGCTTTGCCAGACTGTCATACAAAGGGCTGTGACAGGCAGGGCAAACCCAACTAGCAGCAGATTACTAGTGGCATTGCTCAGGGGTTGTTACTGGAGCTGATGCTGTTTGATGTCTTTGCTAGTGACCCGGACGATGAGATAGAGCAGACCCTTGGGCAGTCCCTGGATGATGCTGGGTTGGCAGCAGTGGCCGGTACCTGAAGGGTGGTGGCACAGGAGCCTCAGCAAGCCATAGCAGTGGGCTGGCAGGGGCCTCCTGGATTTGGTGAGGGTAAGTGCAAAGCCCTGCTCTGGGGACAGAGTCATGCCATCCATAGCCCAGGCTGGGTGCTGACGGACTAGAAAATGGCTTTGCAGAAAAGGACCTGGGTATCCTGGGTTGCACCTGAGTCAGTGTGTCCTTGCTATGGTAAAGGCAAACTGCTAGCCAGCATGGTTCCCCTTGTGCATGAGATCCAGAGCGGTTACTGGTGCACGCAGAGGCTTTAGTTGTCCTGAAGACCATACAGTGCAGAGAGAAAACGCTAAGGGACGGGAAGCCTGGAGACTTCCACTTCACAGACAGGGCATGTCTGTGGCCTTCAGAGTATCAAAAGCACAAGTATTTTATGTTTTTTCTTGGGATTGCAAGGCTCTGTATTCATGTATGGTGCTTTTGAATACACTTGGGAATTGATAGTACTGTTGAAACCCTTCAGCAGCCTTAGACCTGCTACATTCTTTTTCTGTTCTCCTGAGCATTGATTACTGCTAGTTAGAAATGAGGAACTGGTAAAAGGATATGTGGTCTGAGTGTGTCCACTCTTACATCCTGTTTACTCTGCTAGAACTACTGATATGATGAAACTTACTCATATCCTTAAGTGTTTTGGTGGGCTGTGCTGTAGAGTGCAGCACTTCGCAGAATAAAGATTCTTGACCCTAAAGAAATAAACAATTAAATTTTCAACCAAGTAGCTTACATACAAAAATTAATGCACTTTTATGTATCTCAGTCCCACTGATTTACATTTTAGGAGCTTGATTCTCCCACGCTTTCTTGCACTGAGTAATACCTTGCTAAATGAGTAGTCTGATTGTTCTGATTCCTCTTTCCATGATAGCAAGATTATTTACTGCCCCAAACTAGATTTCAAAATATTTTTAAACCCAGTGAAAACAAGCTTAGAGACCTGGGACTGTAGTCAGTTTGGATGAACAGTATAAGGTATTAAAGTATAGTGAAATGTAAGGCTGAAAATATATAGTCAATGTGCAAGTTTTCATGGTCTCCTCGCAAAGGTTAGAAAAAAGCCAGCTGAAATACTTCCTTTGTACCTTGTTTCATCAGAAGATGAGTGGTTTAACTCCAGGTTGTTCTGGAAGTCCTCACTTCTCTGAAAATGAGATAACTTAGTCTCAGTTGGATATAGTCACATGTATTGTTACTTTACAGAGCTGGTTTAGGATACCTGTGTATTTAGACAGGTCAGATTTTCACATGAGTTTTCTTACTCAGCCATCGCATGGAGTAAAGAAGTTTTGTAGAAAACTGCTTCATTCATGTGGATTCTCATGAGTACTGTTGAACACAAGCATCTGCAAGTCTGGAAGATATCCTGTGTTCCTCACCTATCCAATATTGGAGTGCACTGTCTTAGTGAGACCAAGAACTAGAAGTTATTGTAAACCAAGTCAGAGGAACTTTCCCTCTTCACTGGTACAAGTTGTCCGTTCTTTGTTTACTTCATGCACTTTCATGTATCTATGTATTTGTGTTTAGGATCATCGCTATAACCTTTTTTCCTTACACCTTGTACTGACTTTGTCCCTTCTGTGCTGATGCTACTGATATGGATGCAGCAAGAGCTTGTGCACTTCTGTTCACTTTAACACTAGTAAGTTTTCCATTTGTGGAAATTGTGCTGTCCTTGCTCTGCTGCAGAGATCACCAAAGCTCATGATGCTTCATTGCTGCTGGTGCTTGTAATCTACTGCAAAATGACATGATTTGGGGTTCTTTCGTTTTTTCCTTAGCGCCAGGTATTGTCTTTGGTTGTGTTTTACAGTGCAAGTGTAGCTTAATACACAAGAGTTGTGGCTTTGAGCTGTATCTATCTGAAATGTCCGTAATATTAATTTCACGCATAGTCTCTTCTGCCCAAAGTTAAAATGAAAACTTTCATAATAATGAGTGCTTCAGAAACAAGACTGCTCTTTAAAGTTTAATGGTATACATCACTTGGACATGAAAACTAGTTCAAACCTCAACACTTGTTCTCTGTATTTTCTCAAGAATTTCAGTTCTTGTGAGGCTTTTAACTTTATTCCTCCACTCAGAATGTTTTCTTAGTTTGCTTAACTCATGCTACCATCTGTTGTTCAGTAACTACTCAGAGCCAAGACGGCTGATGGAGATCTGAGTTCTCTTAGATCAGCACTTGGCACTGTGAGCTTTTTCACAACCCAACAAGCAGTTCCAACAGCTGCATGCATGAATCACTTAAGTTATAGTACCCTGCAGCACCCTGTAAGAATGGGTTTTGACAATCTGGTCAGATACCACACAAGCAAAAGTGCTATGAACTGAGCTCCTTGGAAGGTGTGACATAAATTTAAGATCATTATTTTGATACTTATTTTAATGTAATGTGCTCTAAAGTTTCATTACTCTTCAAAAAGCTTTGGGAACACCTAGATTGCACATTAGAATTTACCATTAATTACCAAAAAAATTCAGTAGGCTGGAGGGGGGATGTGTGCGTGTTTGTTTGTTACAGCAAACTGTTCTGACACATTGCTTATGGCATTTCGTATTACTGAGAGACAGTTTGCCCCAGCAGTAGAACTGTTCTTCACATGCTTTTGGGTCAGTCTATATTTAAACCTGTCTCCAGCAGTATTTTATTTCTGTTGTTTTTAGTCTGGTTTGCTTAGCTGTGGATACATTCTTGATTATGCTGTATGTTTATTGAAAGATTTGCTATCATAGAATCATTTAGGTTGGAAAAGACCTTTAAGATGATCGAGTCCAACCATTAACCTAGCACTGCCAAGTCCACCACTGAACCATCTCCCTAAGTGACACATCTATATGTATTTTAAATACCTCCAGGGATGGTGACTCAACCACTTCCCCGGGCAGCCTGTTCCAATGTTCATGTACTGTTCTTCCGCAAACACTACAAAACATCATTTCATTCACAGTTTAGCAAGCTGCAAGAGGATAGTGTGGGTTCCTTGTTGCTTTCGTAGCACTTAGCTGATTGCACCAACACCAAGTCCAAAAGACTGGTGTAAATCAGCCTAGTGTCATTGGGCAAACTGAGCTACGCAGCTGAGGATCTTGTCCTGCATATAACTTTTGTTATGCTCTAGTGTTATTATTTGTTTAATGATAACCATTGCTTTGGCTGAGTATTTAAACCAAGGCTGTTCACAAAGAATTTATGGCATCTATATGTTTTCATTTCACTTAACTGCCTTAATAAGGGGCAGGGGGGGAAAGCACTATGGAGGTTATATTGTCTTGATTTTTATTTTTGCATCTGCAAACTAGCTGGAGCCAAGCAGGGTAACTGTAGGATGGGACAGTATCATCCAGGAATAGTGTTGAAACTTCTTGGGCAACTTTCACAGAGCTGTCTGGCAGGACTTCCCCCTCAGCTCCTTGTAGAAAATTAGATCAGTGGGTACCCAGGGGATAATGAGGGATGGGTGCCAGAGATGGAAAGCCTCAGTGGTTCTGCAGGAGGATGGGAAAGGACATGATTAATTCTTGTGTTCTGAGAGTTTAACCGGTTTTGTTGAGTTGGACTGCAAGCCTTTCACACCACTAGAGAAGTGGTCTTGGGATGTATAGTCTGCAGACTGATGCAGTGAACTTGAGGATGCTGAAGAAGGGTTGGTGTTATAAGAGTTTTTAAGATAATATGTCAATGTCTTGCATCAGCAATTTTCAGTCAATGTCTTATCAGGGATTTAACTCTATTTCTATAGAGACCTCTGGGTAAGTTAAACTTGATAGTTCATCCCACAATGAAAAGATAAGCTAGATAAAGGGCAGAGAAATGGTCTATTTTGCTTTCCCCAGGTTTCTGACATCAGCTGGAAAACAACACAAATTTAGGGATGCCCTGGAAGAGAAATGGATGCATACGGTAAGGGATGACCAGATTATTTTTTTTGGAAAGCAGCTGACTCCACACATTCTTATTTCTTTAGTAGCGTTAGAAGGATGAAAGGCACTGGGCAGTTACCTCCTCTTCATACCCTAGTAATTTCTACTTGTGCTTCTGGAGCAGAATTGATATGAAAAATACCAGTGGGAATAGGGAATTGCTTTAAAATTCAATGGGAGACATTCTCTTTATTTTGGTTAGGCCAGTATTTCATGCCAAAATACACCAATCAAGATTCTGTAGGAAACTTGGGGATTTAGGTTCATATAGACAATGTAAAGTGGTCCTATAGGTTTGGGTCAGATGACAAAATTCAACTCACCCAGATTTGCTACATTAAGGAACTGTAGTATCCACAACAAGCTAATACACCCATCCCTAAAATCAAATATTTGGTTGTCTTCAGTATTTTGTATCTTCTAGTAAAGTCACCCACACCCAGACCAGTCCTGACCCATGCTGGTGCCCATGGCCAGGACTTTCTCCCAGGCCCTGTGCCACACCAGATAGTGCTGATGGCAAGAGGAAGGACTACACTATAGGCTTTAACTACCATACCTCCTTTTGCTCATTAAATCTGCACTTTTCTTAGACACCAAGGTTAACAGGGTCTTGCAGCTTCCTTTCATTATTTAAAAAGGGAGCTTAACTGTATATTGGGTCTCTGAAGTCTCCACAGTGACCCAAGGAACATCCAGCATCAGGACACTGCCCAAGATAAAGTAATTATTTAAAGAGATACTATGTCAGTTCATAACACACCCTCTAGAAAGGACTGCAGAAGATCAGAAACAGGCTAAGTCAGCATAAAAAAGAATGAGAGAAGGTGGGGAAGAGGAAGGAATCTGTTGTCTGCTGGGAAGAGAAGGGAAGGAAGGTGGTGTCATAAGGAAAAAGGCAAAATAAAGAGAACTGGAATTCAGACAGAACTGACTAAAATAAGGGAGTGGGGACAGAACAGAGCAGCCTGGTCTCTACAGGTAACGCCCAGCAATCTGCATCCAACCTCCGTGCAGCAGGGAAGTGAAAGCCCACCTCCATGTGCCAGCTTTTTTTCTGCTCCCAGGAGAGGAGGTCTGCTCTGCAGAAGACAGACAGATGGCATTGCCATTGCCTGTGCTCCTGTGGGGGATTTTTCCAGATGGGGAGTTGGAAGCTTCTTTGTGCTGCTACAGCCTTCCTCTCCAGCAGCCCTCGAGTGCTCGGGGCCTCCACCAGTCTGCGTACCCATATCATATGCTACTCAGACATGTGCGCACATGCATCTCAGTACTGTGAAAATTTCAGCTGAACCTGTTAGAAAAATAGCTGTATTTATATCTAGGGTTTTCTTCGTATTTGAAAAGTATCTGTGTTGACTTTTCCTTTCTTGTAACATGCACCTGTGTTTTTACATTATCGAGAGATTGCTAATAAAAACCACGTTACCAGCAGTGATCTGAAAAGAAAGTTGACACAAGTGTTTTGCAGAGAGGAACCTCAGACAACACTGCATCACTCACACACTGACTTCATCAGTCAATCTCAATGCCTTCCTGTATTGTTAGGGTACCTCCTGTACCTCTGACAAAGCACAGGTGTGACAAGTTTCTCAAAGTTACCTGGAAAAACCACTGGGCAGCCCAGGAAGCATCACCCTCCTCACAACTTAGTGAGTTGCTTACTAGAATTAAAAAAAAAAAAATATCTATTTTAAATAACAAGAGGCCACCTTTGACCTCACTTCCTTAACAGATGAGCAAATGAGCACAGAAAGTAAAACTTTGGAAAGGTAACGTGATTTCAAGTTTTACAATCAAGTAAAGGAAGATAATAAGTTTAATCCCTTTATCTTAGTTACACATTAAATTTATGACAACCTCACCTGTGTAAATAAGTACATTTTGTTCTGCTTTCTTGTACTTCCCTTCCTCTTCAACCTTCCAGTCTGCAGTTGAACCAGAAGTGACTTTTTTTTTTTTTCCCTCAGTTTCGCTTTATACTCATTATTGGACTGTCAGCAGGTATTCCTGTCTTCCTGTTTAGTTTCATTTCCCCCAGTAATATCGGAATAAGGAACAATTGCAGCAGCTGAATGTATCATATGGAAAGCTTACTATATGCTGCAACCAGCTTAAGAATAGTATCACTCCCTTCTTCATTACTGAAGTTCACTAAAGGGCTTATGTTTTGATCTTTCTGCACATCCATAAAGCCTTCAAAAATCATTTTAAAAGTTCATTAGCTATTTAAAATCACTCAAAAACTGTATCATCTCCAGGCCTGCGTGGGGGAAAAGATGATGCAACTGTTCTCCAAAGTAAGTCAGATCTGCACTTCACTAAATTAAAAATATAAAGCCAATTTCAGGGTAAGGAGCCCCCACAGCGCAGACCTTGCCCTCAGCCATGCTGGTGCTCCTGACTGAGGCACTGGTGACATGTGGTGAGCTGCTGGTTCAATTCTGTCAGGAGACCAAAGTCAAACTGGCATTTTCAACAGCAGTCAGCAAACTGGAAGCATATATAAATCCACAGGGTACAGCTGTGCAGCTCCAGGTGCAAGCTACCTTAAGGGAGCTGGCAGCTCCAGCCTGCACTAGAAAAAAATTTCTGAGTGACTTGTGTCAGACAGGTGAAAAGAACATTAAAAGGAATCTATTCTGGGCATGACACTGTGGAAAGGAAAAGCTGCAACCACCAAAACCAAGCAGAGATGGAAGTGCCTGGTGGTGATGCTGTTAATGCAGCCTCTCAGAAACAGCCAAAGGATCCTGTTAGAGTGCAAATGCTAATGCAAAGCAGACATCATCCTTCACCTGAAAGAGTAATCACTCAGGGCTTTCTCTCCTAGTCATGCCAGGAGGAAACCTAGAATATCCAGCCTGCCTGCAACCATCTCAAGCAATGCAAGGGCAAGCGGTGGTGCTCTTGCTTTAGAGGAATGCGCCAACAACCTCCAGTTCAGTAAGTGACAATATACTAGAATAGAATGTACTCTTCATATCCCTGAGAAAATTACTTGCAAAACTGTAATGCAATAAAATGCGTATCAATTCAACAAAGATACATACTTTGCTTAAAACAGTAAGTGCAGTGAACTTGGGATGACCAGGGCCAACGACAAAAGAAAATGAGAAAAATGCAGGATTTGTACTACTTGGAAGCACCTCAAAGCAAGGCTGGTGCCGAGTCACATAGATTGTATGACAGTAGTAGAGAGGTTGTGTCAGTCTGAAAGTATAAATACGTACCAGAGATGATAGGAAAAAAAAAAAAAACCCCACAAAACTAAGGCTCCTTCACTAAAGCACATGCTCTCAAATCCAGGACCTAAATCATGGAATAGACCCAGAGACTCATTGAGTGTTGCAGGGATTTCTGGAGATTGTCTAGTCCAGCACCCCTGCTCCAAGCATGGTCAGCAAGACTTCCCCAAAGGAGTCCAATTTGTTCCAATCACTGTACTTCAATAAGATGAAGGAAGAACAGCACTACTGGTTTTGCTTTTTTTCCAAAACAGTATAAAGTTTAAAAATGTATTTTATGATCACTTTAATCCAATTTCTATGAATTCCCAGGCACTGTGCTGAAAATCACAATCGCTATTTTTTTGTTCTGATACAGGTTTTCTCAGTACTACACAACAGTTTTCTGGCTAACAGCATCAGTACTGTAAGAATACAATAGTGCAAGGAAATAGATATGGTGGAGTTTACAAATAACTAAAGATCACAGCATTTGGGGTAGGGATTGTGTCTTCTCTGTTTCTGTAAAGAATTTTCACTCTTGTACTCAGAATAATTACAGTATCTTCTGTGGGATGAAAGTTATGTATTATTATAAAAATGTGCAGAATTTGAGACCCTCAGAAAGACAGCAACCGCCATCTATGCTGTCATTATCTTATTGAAAGAAACTCAAAGACCTGATGAAGATGCAGAATACAAGCAGTGACAGTAATATGACAGAAGACAATGAAGAAACTGTGTGGAAAAATTCCTGCAAATAGAATCTTAGGTTAGACCAGCGTTACATTTAACGCAAGAGGAAGTTCCTGAAGTCCATCTCTAGAGAAACAGGTAGTGAGCAGTAACTAGCAACCAACCACATGAAGCAGCGCTTCAGCGAAGGAGAAACTGAGAACCAAACTACCAGCACGCTGAAAAACCACAGAGGGAAGAAGTGTTTTCACATACAAAGTCTTTGATCTGATGCTCAAGAAAGAACCCACCATGCTTACAAAACCAGGATGGTGGCCAGCAGTTACAAAAATTAAAATTGGGAGGAAAAAAAAAAAAAGGAAAAAAAGAAAAGTGGCATGCAGGGACTACTGTAACAAAATGGTTTTGTTTAAAATTATTTCAGACACAGAGCAACTAGTCATCACCTGATTAGAATGCAACATATGTTCCATTAGACAGCTACCAAACGTCTGTAAACTCAGCTGCATTGGGGATAATAAGCTCCCATTTGCTATAGGCACTGTGTGTTCTTTTCGTTTTACTTCTAGTGGCAATTAACCTCCCTGTTATTAAGAAAATTGAGCTAAAAGCGGAAGACAAACACACTTGTTTGCAACACTGAAGAAACAAGATCCTTTTACGTTCGCCCATTTCTTCAAATGTGTTTTTACCTCTGAAGCTCTTTTAGACACAGTGAAATAAGTCAAGCCTTCCTCCTGAATTACCATTTCTGAAACTTCTCAGGCAGAAAACCCGTGCAACAGTCACAAGTGCTTTACATGTGTGTGCTTCTCTTCCGCAACTCTGTCTCCAACTTGGAGTCTGCATTCCCACTACAGGTTGTGACCTCCAATTTGGGACCACCATCCTAAATCCTGCTCCTGGAGATAAAAATCTGACTTAGCATATGCTCTAAAAAGCAAAGGATTATTTTCTCTGATAAAGATTTAAAAATCCCACAAACACTTAGGAGTATGAAGAACACAGTACTTTTGTACTGAGCACTTAAATGCACATAAGCAATCCAAAGTAGCAGACAAGAAAATTCACTCTCAATTAAAGCAAAGATCATCCAATTCAAACAATCAAGGGAAAGTTTTTACCCTCAGATGTCCAAAAACTATCATAATTTTTTTCTCAGGTGGAAAACAGGGAACAAATTCAAATAGCAGCTGAGATACTCAAGACCTGCATGAGAGCAGTGCAGCAGCTGGAGAGCATGTGGAGGTTACCTGCTGGAGGGGCGATAGTGGAGAAAGAAAAATGAAGAAAGCAGTTTGTTTTATTTGGGGGGGGGGGGGGGGGGGGAGGTCATAGTTTGTGCAGAGTTGGGAATGCTATAAAGTACAGCGATCTTTGCCCAGTTTAAAAGGAGAACAGCCTGCCATATCCTAATGGGATTGTACTGGATGTCTTGGTTACACAAGAGAACGTAAAATGGAATTTGCAGAATTACCTGGCTTCTGCCAATGTCTCTTAACCCCAAATAGCAAGAGCAGCAGTGTATCTCTTTTGACCAGTGCTCAGCCAACCTTATCTTCTGACTGCAGTCAGAGGCACACAGAGAACTCCATGTTACTTACTTGCTCTTGCAAAGGTTTTTTCCTATTTTTCTTCCAATCCAAGTTTACAACCAAGTTCCTGGGCTGTAACGTACATACACTACCAGTGTTCTGCACTTGGGATGCACACCATCTTTGCTGCAACGCACAACACCAGAGCAAGATGACATTTGTCAATGCCAGAAGGAAAAATGAGGAGGTTTTGGCTGTACAGATAGAAAAGTTTTGGGTTTTCAAATAAAAAAAGCTAAAGGAACATGCAAGATTTAAGCAGTCTCCACGTATATGGTACAAAAGCAATCCAAGGTGAATGACACTGAGGTTATACAGACTTTTGTGATAGGATTTTCTGTGCTAAATCAAAACTTAAAGGACACATTTTATGTTTGCAGGTAGACAGCTGCAATGCCAGTAATCATTCAGTTATAGACAACAGGCAAGGCATTTTAATAATCACAGGCAAAATGAGGGAAAATATCCAGAAGACCTTGCATTCAGGTGTGGCACTCATGGCTCACTGTTGCTAACAATACTAAGATTCCCAGACTTTTCTGGCAATTTTTTTTTAAGTTCCATTTTATAGATGGGAATTAAAACAAAAATCCATTAGCAACAACTGGCAGAAAAATACTGTTCTGAGACATAATCAGCCTCAGCAGAACCACCAGATCCATGTCTGTTCCTGCATTTAAAAGGCCAGATTTTCCTGGGGCATATTATGGTAACCTTTGCTCATTCGCGTTGCCTATATTTGGATGCACGAAGTGTGTTAGTTCAGAACTTGTCAGGGCTTGTAGACTTGCAGAGGAGTTCTTTGGACTTCGTCCCTGGGCTGGCTGGAAACTCAGATGAAGGCTTGGAAGCAAAGGAAGGAGAGCAGTTAGGAGATCGTACTTGCAGAATGGGACAGGCTGTCCAGCATCAGTCTCTACAGAAACACACATCCCTTCTTTCACCTTCCATCCTTGCATAAAAGTGCAGTAAATTATACTGGGAATTACAGCTTATTCCTTGAACCAAAAAATGTTTTGCATGCTTAATGGCTTACTACAGTCGCAACTTCTTTGCTCAGTTTGAAGCATACTGCAGTTGTTCTTTGACGTTCTTTTATTTTTCTCTGTATTCTTGTTTGAAAAAGGACATTCCAGCCTTGTATAACTACCTCCTAGAAGCAATTAATATTAGTCCCTAGAAAGGAAATGCAGTATTATATATTGTACACTGGCCCAAGTGACTGGAATAGAAATACCTTTTAAGACTAGGGCCTCAGTAACACAATCTCACTGGCATCAGGAGGACAGCAAAATGAGGCCTGTCCTCATTTACCTCAAGACAAACTATTTCTGGCACAGGGTGTATTTCTTTTAACAAACATTTTCCAAAATTATCTTTGCATAATGATCAGCACAGAGATGAAACAACTGAGGAGGGGCTGAAAAGCCTAAATCCCTCAGTAATATGCACATCAAAACTCAAACTGGAGCAGTTGTTGCATCTCTACAAATTCAGAAAGCTCCTACCACAAGAAATAAGAACCTAACTTGTTAAAGCAATTTTTATTTAAGTATTTGGAGGGAAACTTTCATATCATGAGTAAAAATACTAGAGTTGAATGTTGTAAAAAAAAAAAAGTCAAGATGATGGGCTCTCTGTGCAAACACAGCAGTTTCTGATGGAAAGGGGAAGCGAGGGTTTTCATAACATACTCCCTTTCAAATAAAAAAATTAAATGCTAGTTAACTGCAGTACATGTCATCATTTTTTTATACAGTCAAGAGAATGAAAAACAAAAAAAGCTATTTAAGAGAACGCAACCTACAATGGAATAAATTCATTCGCAGCAGAGACAGAATAAGACTGCTTTTATGAAAATTACAAAGAAACATGATACAACAAAAATAGGGTGTGGGGAATTTTCCACTAAGATTAAAAATGAAAAACAAAAAAAATATTCACTTTTTGAACACCATTATTATTCAAACACATATGAAGTTTCAACCTAGTTTTTTTCTTATACATGGGAAACACTGTTAAAGTGAATCTTCAAGAGTGAGAAGGCACCATGAACTGTTGGCTGATACCTTTAATGCACACTCAAGAAAGAAGAAATGATCTGGCATGATGCAAAAAATCATTAAGTGTTTATATATATTCATATATCTTTTCATAAAAAAAAAAACAGCGGCAACAAGTCATTACTTCAGTGCCAAAATGTACTTTTGTCTGGCTGACTCACTCATTAAGATGATTTCTCACTTAGACCTGCATGGCATGGTATTTTTATACAGTGGTGAAAATGGGTGATTTTGCGTTGTTGCATTTCATATTAGATTGGTAAATCAGGCGTTTTCTAGGTTCTGAGAAGCCAATCCTATGAAGTATTCCTACACTCTATGCAAATGGAATAATTAAATGCACTGTCTAGAATGGAATACTCATCTGTACGACGTGGCAATTCCACTGGATTCAGTTTGATATGTAATGTCTTGTAGCAGATGTTATAACAAAAATAACTTTTGCTTTTTGATTTACCTCACTGAGGCCATTAATGCTGTTCCTATAGTTGGTTTTCTGGAGTTGGATGACACTTCACTGCTGTCCAAAATGAGTTTGAACCTTAACCCTCCAGAGTTTGTTCACTTTGTTGCTTATATTATTGCACTAGCTACTAAAGTCTTATATCTTCCTATATAAATCTAATTGTTCAGAGTGCAGATTCTATATTTAGATAATGAACTGTATGAAATAAATAAAATAAGGGGATTTTCTGGTCAGAGTTGCTGATATGTTGAATACCTTAATTATTTCTAAAGTAAACAGTTTTGGTGTATATTCTTAAAAACCTATGGTCATTCAGCATAAAAGCCTTGACGTAATACTTTAAGAATGGATTTGTTTTCCTTCTCAAAAATGCATCAAAGAATTGTTTTAAATACAGAATCTGTGAGGCTTCCTACAAATTCATCTAAATTGTAATACAAACACAGTTTGTAATTCAGATAATATAGAAAGTTCTCTAGTGTCCATTGAAGTAAGGTCCCCAAAATGCAGTCTGTTTTGTTTCTGAATGGGAAAACATTGCAAAACATTAAGCAGTTCCACTGGCTGAATAGGAGAACTGAGGAAAATGAGGTCTTCTCTCGTTATCTACACAATCCATGCTGTCATCTGAAAAATGAAAAAAAAAAAAAAAGTAGACATTTGCTTCCTTTTTGATTTTAGGGTAAACAAACAGTAAGATAATGCATAGTGAAGTTATTTCAGAAAATTTCACTGTCGCCTTCTTCTTCTACAACTTGAAGGGACAAAGAAACAGGAAGTCTTAAATCTCACTCCATTAAATGGGCATCACAGAAGATCCTGATTGTTGTATGTAAACAGTTGTTCGGATGTCCATTTAAAATTGCTAAGAGCTGCATTGCTTAAATCCATATTCAGTGTTCTGGATTTCTGGAAATTGCTATTTCAGAGCATCAAGCATGCTCAGTTACCATGAAAATAAAATATACTTTGATTGAATATGGACATTAGTCCACACTCAACTGACTGCTTGCATACCCACAGTGTGTGTGCAGATGTACACATGCAAAACTCACGAACAGAATTATTCTCCAGTGGGAATGTGCAGATTTGGAAAAGACAGCAGTACAAATAATTTCACTGTCTTCTAAAACAGGTTTTTCATTTCCCAAACTGTAAAGGCAGGTGGAAAGTTTCACATCAATTTACCAACTTCTTGGTCAAATACACATATGGAAAACCAGCGAGTTTAAACTGATGCTTTTTCACATGGTCTAAAGAGACCAGGTAACATTACAGCAGATTATTTCTGGTGGTCTGGAGAACACAGTGGAAAGCATTTGGGAAAACTTTACCTTGGTCAGGAGGAGTGATTGTTATCATCTGTGCTGTAAATTCTTCATCAAAGTATCTCGTATCTGTTTCAGATGTAACTTGTGGCTTAAACAGAGGTACAAGCTATGAAAAGAAAAAAAAATACTGTCCACTTACAGGTTCTTGCAGTACTGTTTGAAACAGGTAGAATTTGAAATAGAGTTGTAAACTACAGTGCCTTTTCCTACATTCCTAAAATAAGTTTAAAAAATGACAGCTCACAAAGAAGGAACCATATACAGTAAAGAGTATTTATTTAGGTGGGCTCTTCCTATTGATGGGGCATTTAAGGCATTTTGTCCCTAGGATTTAATTGCACAAAGAAAAACCTAGAATCCTAACATTTCTTCAAGTAATAAATAACATGCTTACAAGTATTTAAAAATAATAGTACATACTGGTTCCCCACCTAATTATAAGGCAATTGTCAACTGCATCTAGTCAGATTTATGCATAAGGAGGATGAAAATGAGTAAAAAAGATGCTTAGTGATACCAAACTGATTACCTAGACTTGCGTATTGCCACAAAGGTTGTAAAGTTCACAAAAAAAAGTCAGCTACAGAGCTACCGTGCCCATGCAGCTCTGACTGCAACTGTGCTGTCGGTCCAACCAACCCAGGAGAATTTAGGACAAGGGAGCAGCAACATTAAGCTTTTATACTCCCAGTTCCCAAAAGCAGTTTGATATCAACTCTGAACTTAGAAAATCTGGAGTGCTTCCAAAAAAGCCAAGCACACTTAGCAGTGAACATCCTCCTCTTGTTACACCACGAGTCGCACTATTTGGGTTTTATTCTTGACACTCACTTGGGCAGACAAGCTAGAAATCATCCATGTGTACCTAGGCAAGCTCTGGCAAGAGGAACTCCAGATGGAGCAGAGCTGCTTGACTGGGGCTGGAGGAGGAGCCCGCCTGGGAAGCGGAGTGGTGGAGCTGGTTGCATACAGATGCACAGAGTTGGAACACGTACAATTTTGGAGGGCAACGGAGCTGGGATTCAGACCTCGCTCACCTCCCCGCTGCACGGTGCAGTAGAAACAAGAATGTAAACACTGTTCTTAGCCCTCCCACAGAGGACATGTAATAGGTCTCAGCGCTGGGCTTCAGTTCGCCCACCACTGGGGTTAAGCATGGGCATCTTTTAATAGCACAGAGCCACACCAGGCAACAATTTAGGAGCGTGATTGAGGAAGTATACGGCTTCCAATCTGAAACTGCAGGGAAAGGTTTGTCAACGCAAATGGTAAATTGCTCCAACTGGAATTAAGCAGTGACCCCGAGACTTGCACTTCTGCTCTTCCAGAAATAAGAACGATACCAACAGAAATCACTACCTGGAAAACATCAGCAAATCTTGAATGTACAGAACACCTCTTTCCCACCTTCGATCTGAATTACATTTGCTTGGCAAGTTGGTAAATAAGAAAAGCACTAGCTTCAAGCTCCCTATCATCAGGATCACCTTTCTGATCTGTTTTGAGAGCAACTAACAGTGTTGTCCTGTCTTACAAACAACAATCCAATGAAGCTCCTTCATTTTCAATGTAAAGACTTTAAGAAATGGAATCTACACATATTGTAGTATGTCCAAATACAAAGAAACATTTACTGTTTAAAATCAATCTATAAAAATTCAGGGGCATAAATATTCTGTTGATTATGAAAGAGTACAATTATAATATACATTCATCTTTTTTTTTTTTTTTAATTACTAATGATCCTCTGTGCCTAAGGACAGCTTAAAGGAGCCTGGCAAATGTTCCTGTCAAAAAAAATTAGGTCCTTCGAAGTGGTCTTTATGTCCCGAATTCAAAAAGCAAAAGGAAACAGGATATCCCAAAGTTACAAGTCACTCTGAGCCTTACAGTCCTCCTGAAGCTATCGAAGAGGGAATGCTTCACATTATGATGTTAATAACACTACTCTCAATCAAGTCACACCAACATATTATATGTAAAAAGCCTGCTGCGGATGAGCATTCTTTCTTTCACATTTTAACTCTATTCTCTTTCTCCTTATACCAGTTTTCTGCCTACTCCTTAAAGTGAACCTTGGCTTGGTTTTGACAAGCTGTGTGTGCTCACATGTGTGAAGTTCTATCTGTCCTTTTAAGCTAATGGTGGTTTTGGCACTTGCAATGCTCCCAGTTGCTCTAGCTCGCTGTGCGCAGCACAGAGTGATTTAGGACTTGGGCACTGCAGCAGACACCTGAACTATGCACATCGGAACGACTCGGAGAAGCAATCCTAAGTCAGAACACACGTGTAACGGGCTAGTGCTGCCTGTATAATTTTCCGTTTCATTTTAGTATCTGTTAAAAGCAATTTGAGACAGATTATGATGCACCCACAAGACAATTTTTTCTTCCCCTAGCTGTCAAATTCAGAACATTAAGCTGGAAACAGAGGGGAAGCCGCAGAAAGCTCTAACGCTGGCTTTACCAAGCAAATATGTTGCTTTACTGAAAAGCTGTCACTGCAATAGCTCTACAGTTCAACTGGCAGAGAGGTACCACCTGTAGCCTCCCACTGCTGCAGACCAGCGTGATACCCGCAGGCTTATGTCTTTTTTGTCTCTTAAACCAACCAGAAAAAAAACCATGTGATTAAAATATCATTGTGTATGTTTCGCTTGTGGGTGGGCAAAATCCTGCAAATTAAATCACACCTTTCTTTGCACCAGAGACAAATAACAACACTCTTCCAGGAGAGTCTAATGAATATTTTAAATTCTTGGGACAACCCCAGTTATTCAAAACTCCTTATAATTCAAAGCAAAGCTATGTTTCCAAAAAGCTTAATTACAAAGTAAGTGTTCTCGATTACCCCAAATCTATATTCATCAACATATTCACCATTATTTGGAGATAGTGGGTAACCAAGCTTAGCACATAAACACCTCTAGGCAACTCACAAAATCCAGCTTTCATCCATGAGACTGCACTTCAGGTAAATGCTGCAAGATCCTCTCTGGACCACCCAGAACATAGGCAGCAATTACTCACAGGCTTTTTGAAATCTCTTCATTTGCACAGCATGGCTATTTCAGATGCACGCGCTAATGAGACAGGAGCAAAACCAGAATCTAGCCTCCCTGGATATGCCAAGGTCAGAAATAGTCTCAATTAGCACACTGTTTTCTCCAAAATATGTAAAATTTGCAATTTCCTGGTAATTTCCACAAGAATCTGAGTCAGTACTACTATGGGACAATTTATGAAGGCTTTCTCAGTCCCACAGATAAATAAATTGCCTCCAGCCTGTGTGATTTCTCCTCCATTCAGGAAACCAGGACTACCATCAAATAACAACTTCACTGAGGACATTTGAGCCCCATTATCAACTTTTCACCTTAAACTACAAAAAAAAAATACAAAACCCCAAGTATTCAGCTTGTCAGCTGGGTGAAAATGGGGATAACCTCCTGTTTAGCACAGTAATTCAGATATACTTTCTACATTATACTGAATAAACTCCATGCAACTCCCTCCTGCCCTCATGACTGCACGCATCTCTCTCTCAAGGGATGCTTTGAAAGGACAGAGGTCTAAACTCTATCTACACTTTCAAGGCACAAAAACTTATTTTATGATTTTCCAATTCCCTTTAGCCACACAAATCTGTGAGGAAGTGAAAGAAGAGAAGGAAACAGAGCACTCTTTGTAGTTGTATACAGGCACTGGACAATTCTCCCACTACGGTATAGAAACCAGTGGTGTTATGCTCTGTGTTTTTAAGAATAGAAACATTGCTTATAGATCACCATATTAGTTTTACCAAAAGAATCCAAGGAATTAAAACTCAGTTTCTGCTAAATTTCTTACCTGCTCCCACCAACAGGAGGGAGAACTAAGCTGTATTTAGAGATCAAACAAGATCTGGTATCTTGAGCGGCTGCAGGGGGAAGGAGGGAAATCAAGAAAGGCTGGGATTGAATGAGGTCATGCAGCACCAATAGATGGGAGCCCTGAATCACCATATCCACGTTTTAGTTAGCTACATTTCACATGAGTATACAGAAAATGTGGCTGGTGAGAATCAAATGGGAGAGGACAACAGCAGATCGCCCTTAGAGCACAAAGCAGGGCATCCTGGAGGAATGGAACGTTATCTGTGAATGAAGGGACAATGAGGCGTAGACAACTGATGAAACACACTCATACAGAAAGGGCTGGGCTCTTTGACTTCAGTGGCTCCCACTGGAAAGCCTACAAACTCAGTGGGTCTCAATGAAAACCAGTGAGAAACACCATAAAGTGCAGACACTTCACACCAGCCCTCTGTCACCACAAAAACCTTAAGTATTAGGCTTGGTTTGATGTAAAACCTACACTTCTCTGCACTTGCCTATTCAGTCTAATTTCATCATTCAAGACAGGAAAAATGCAAAGGGAACAAACAGCCCATCTTCCACTACTGCTTCTAGAAGTTTTGCTTCAGGTGCTCAGGAACCAGCAATAACTCCTGGGCTTGCAAGAGATATGTTAGTTGATAACAAGGAACAGCAACAAGAATTCACAGGAAAAGTCACTTTAAAAGCTTATGTACGGTCTAAATTTGGAAGCAATTTTGGTTACATCCTATTTATTGACTCACAGAAACAAGTATCTCATAGAGATACTCCTCTCATTGTGAAAAAAAAGCTTTGGTTCAGAAGTAATCTGATTACAGTATCTTAAGAAACATGAAGCAATTTAGCCTTGCTGAAACAACTGCAAACCTCTTCCGTGGAGGGCTTCTGTGTACCTTACAGAGGGCAACAAAATTTGAAACATTCAGTATATCCACAGTTACAATTCACCTTGGGAAAACAGTTGCACAAGTACCTTTTTCTCGTATACATCTTGCCAAACAATGCCAGCAAAGAATTTGTGCTGCATAATCTCCTTGGCATCATCAGGACCGCCACCTAACCTGTTTGGGGCAAAATAAGTAATTAAATGTTTGAGTAGAGTTATTTTTTCTCATGCAATTTTTATTAAACTGTAGTGAAGAAATTCAGAGTTTATATAATACATTTGGGAGCAGTTCTAGCATTTGCTTCATATTTGGTTTTTTGTGCAAGGGCTGCAGGATAGTCTATTTTAGGCTTCGACACAGTTCCACTAAAAGATTTGAAAACATACTAACAAATAGAATTAGAATAAAGGTCTCTCTTAAACAAACAAAGAAAAAAAAATAATCACAATTCAAAAGACCTGCCCTTCAGGAAAGATGCTCTCCTAGGGACCACAGTAGATCCTGCAAGTAAAAGGTCTGAGCCACACACCCTTCTCTCTTTCTAAATTAACAAGTGACTACCACTTAGAATTTTCTAGAGCAGAGTGATGCCAGCACTAAAACTGAATTTGATTTTGAAGTGTAAGAGAGGCAAGGATTTTTAAGACAAACTGATTTATGCAACCTGATTTAAATTTCCATTAAAGAAAACAGTTGACAACTGTAGTGATAATATCGTGTTGTATGCAAATCTTTCCTCCTCCTCGGCTTCACGAAAGCACAAAGGGTGTTTTATTGACTTAAGGTATATCAAGATAAAGCACTTTTATTCCAAAATAAAACTGTCCACACAGCTTATAGATGCAATCAGTTTAGTTGCAGTCTTGAGCTAATAGATGCTTAAATTTTGCTGTGGAGGTTAAAATGTTCTCTAAAAGACTGAACCACATCTGCAAGCAAAGGCATGCACTGAGAAAACAGAACACATACTGAGTAATCAGCAGCAGACTTACTTTCACGTAACAAGGTTAAGAAGACGCCCAGGATTCTAAGTACAAGAGGTGCCACCACATTCATCCAGGCTGACCTCTAGTATCTGCCTGTTCTCCGAGTCTTGGTGCCACTGGCAAACTGAGATATTATCCCCATTTTAAGAGCTTGGAACAATG
Source organism: Buteo buteo (assembly GCF_964188355.1). Lineage (NCBI taxonomy): Eukaryota > Metazoa > Chordata > Aves > Accipitriformes > Accipitridae > Buteo > Buteo buteo. The sequence goes on along the minus strand of NC_134176.1, from coordinate 10,499,386 downwards.
CCTCTACGTGACCAAGGCTAGAGCTATACTGCTACAGAAAAAAGGGCCAAAGACTGTTCTTTGAACCCAAAGCCAAGCTGGCTGGTCAGGCCTCCACCCTTGCTGCACAGCAGTTGGCCCTGAATCTCCTCCAGGCCACCTGCGGTAACGTTGCAGCCCTAATACATGATTATTTGGGGACAGAAGGGAGGGTTTTGGTTCAAAATACCAGAGATAATGTGAAGGCTGTGCTAAAGCCCACTGGAGTGGTATTTTTACAGCTTGAGACTGCACTGCATGGTGTGGGATGTAGCTTGAAGGCACAGTGCTACTGGGACAGTGTTGGACGATCGTTTAGCGTGGAGGAGACAAATACTGTGACGCTTTGTCCACACTGCCAACTGGGAAGTGATCCCGGTACATGCAACCCTCTCAGCCATGCCCGAGCACTGTCTTCAGAGAACGCAAGCTGGCAGAGGCCAGCTGTGCCAGACAGACCAAGCAGCAAGGTGCCTGAGAGTTCAGAGTCCATGCTCGCCTCCTGGCTCTCTTCCATTTAGCAGCACAGCGACCTAAAGGGTCTGCTCCTTCACCTTCCTTCAGGAAACATTCAGTGGAACAGGGAAACGGGTCCCCAGTCTTCCAGTACCAAAGTGTTGGGTGATGCTCTCCTTCCCCAGGTAAGCTCTAAGACCAAGCCTAAGTTCACCCTTGAGCTCCCCAGGCCAAACCAATGACTCTCCCATCTGCCTGGCACCACCTTATACAGCTGCAGAGCAGCCTGGAACAGAGACGAACTCCAGGGCAGCCTGGGAACAGAGACAAACTCTACGAGTAATCATCTCTCAGCTGGTTTCCCACAGGTCTAGAGGCTTTGCCAAGTCTCTACCAGGCTCCTTGTTGCTTCCGCAGCACAGATGATGACGGCCAGTGAAGAAGAGGGTGGAGGCGATCCTCTTTATCCTCTTTATGACAACAGACAGCACTTCTGCACAGAAGTCCAGGAGTGACCATGAGCTAAGAAGAACCTGAATCGTGTTTTGCAGAAGCATGCAGGAAGGCTGGCTGGCTGCACCCACGTAGGAGTGTTTTGGAGAATATGTTATCTAATACGAGCCTTTGTTCCATGAAGGGCAAACACATACTCGGGGAAATGCCAAGAAAAACCCCAGATGTTTTACTTACCTTTTAAAAATCTATACTATTAAACAAATCCATTCAAAGCAAATGGGGAAATGATAGAAACCTCATATTTTGGATATGGGCTTATTCCAAAATACACTCTTGTTTCTCAGAATTATTATGAAAGGACCCTCTCAAGGAGAACAAAATTATATCATCACCTAACGCAAAAATCATGGTTAAGCACCACTGAGAACTGAAAGAGCAGCAGGTTTGTCTTTTGTAAGGACATGCAACAACTGCAGAAAAATACAGCAGGGATAAAAGTCTTGAAAAGCTTCTTGTACAATAAAGTTAAATTCTGTACACTTAAGTCTTCAGACAGAACCAAACCCAGTTTTAATAGGACTTCAAGAGAAAAAGCCACTGAGATTTACAGTATACAAGGAAATATAACAGAAAGTGTAGAGGCCAAAAAGCAATTAAAAAACAACAAACCAACAACCAAAAAAACCCCCCAAATCCTCAAAGCCTAAACTTCTGTCCAAATTGGTCTCCTTAAAAAATACCTGCCAAACAATTCTTGTTATTCATTTAACTTCCATCTATATTTGAGAGCCTTTGTTTCTGTATTTCAGCTAAATCCCAAGGAGAAAATTATTAATAAAGTGCAACATCAATATTAAACTGAAACAATTTCCACATTTTTAATTTTTCATGAAACTGTGTATTGCTTGCAAGTTCCTTTAATCATTTAATGACAAATGTCTGTGCTCTGCAAATCAAGGGCAATCAGCTATCACTCCACAGATAAATAATGTGCAAATATTTTTAAAAATTTATGTAATTTTTATATATATATATAAATATAAACATAGTGTATAAACACACAGTCAATAGTGAACGTAGTATTATCACAGGCCAGAAGATTGCAATTAGTGGATCACAGGAAAAATGCTGTTTCTCTACTTGTCCATGTAAAAGTAAGCAGTGCTCAGCACCCAGGTCCATTCCCAGCTCTTTAAGAAGAAACCCACAAACTTCTAGTTTTATAGTTAAAAAGTTTCTATAGTAAGGACAGCCAGGGTCCAACACAGGAAAGTGGGCAGCAACCGCCTTCACTCTGCCCTGCCAAATAATCCCATTCATAAGTTCGTGCTTCACCATATTAGGAGCCACAATACAGATTCTGACTGTGGGCGAATCCTCATCTGAAAACTGTCATACTTTCAGGTGACAGATTTCTGTTGTTTATAGATTTGCACGTGCACCACCCTCGTCTGAGAAAACAGCCACAGTTTTAGACACCACTTCTGCTGCCGTTCTCTTTTCACATGATTTCTCCGACTCTCCCCTGCCCCCAAACCTGGTTCTACAGCAGTGCAAATATACCCACCAGGCTCGAGAAAATCAGCGCAGCAAAAGCTATTGGAGTTCACCAGCTCAGAGCACACAGACGCCTATTTCTCCTTCCCTGATACAGTCAGGATGGAGACTAGTAACTTATTCTACCATGACCCTTACCTTCAGAGGCCTCTAATAGCCACAGGGAAAAATTTAGGAACTGCATCTACATCGCTTTCCTGTGACCAGCACTATCAGCACAGAGAAGCTCTGCCTGGCTTTGGGAACAGCATGATTTGATGACTCCAGATTTGGAAGAAAAAGGCCACATTATTCCCAAAGCCCTGTACACATACTTTGGGGGCTTTCCTGCTTAGAGATTAAGACTTTGGAAAGCCTAATGCAACTCCTTGGTCTGTGCTGAGCTTTACTTCCCCATTTCTTCATTAACCACCTGTGTGCAACACACAAGTAGTGGATCCAGTAACACTGGAAAAACTCCCACTCCCCAACTTTAGTAACCACAGTCATGTTTGAGGATACTGAAGCTTGGGAAGTCTCTAAACTACTGATTTCTAGAAAGCTGGGGAAAAAAAAAAATCTCTTTAAATTTGCCTTTTATGTTTTCCTCAGCTTCAATTTAGATCTCTTATGGGTGAATTGTTTGAGTTTGTCCAAACTTGTTCTGAATAGCTTTGGAACTGAACCGATTTAGACTAAAATTATCATATAGAACAGCTAAATCTCAGTCTATTTCAAAGCAACTGGTGAAACATGTATGAAGACTTGAGCACTCCGCAGTTCAAGTGATACCCAGGACACTGGAGCTGTCTGGAGATAGAAACACTTTTGTAGTCAAGACACACCTATTTTGGAGCAAACATAAGATACTTGTTGTGTGGTTTTAAAGCTCTGGATGCCCACAACAAATGAAGTCTGCTGCCTAAGAGGACCAGCTATTCAAGGTGACGTCCTCCTGCCTGCCACCAGCTAGCTGCAGTCCCCATGACTGTCACCTCTACCTCTTCCAAGTCCAGCAACGGCTGCATGGGCTGCAGACCGAGCTGTGTCTGAGAGCAAGTTTCCTCAAGCCATCTACCCTTCCTGTAGCAGAGCACCACAAACAGAGGACACAGACATACGCCTTAACTACAAATCACCTCCTTTCATGAGGAAAAAACCCAAGGAGTTTGGTTTTCATGCAGGTAAAGGCTTGATTGACCCAGATATTCCTGAGCATCTGCAGCCAAAGTTGCACTCCAGACTTGGAAAGAATGACCATCACTAGAAAGAACAAAGTGCCAGATATCTGTGTGGCTGCAAGGACTGATCACCAGTTCCCAGCAACCACCTTCAAAGCACTCCAAAGCCACAACTACAACTCTGTGAAATTATTAAATCTTTTAACAGGCATTTGTGAAATGGTGCATCTTCTTCCTCTCATTCTTCCTGAATGGCAAGGTCCAACAGCACCACAGAAGATAGAAGTAGATGAAGCAGCTTGTGACAAACCCCATCTGAAAGAGGCTGAACAACCCTGACCTATGGCAGGGAGCACTAAGGCATGTAGTGAAAACACATGATCAAAATTCAGATGAAACTATCCTGAAGTTCTCTCAAGTTTAAAACCTGCCAAGATTCAGAGCTTGCGAGACACTCTGCTGATTACAAACCCACCCACTCATCTAAACGCAGCCCGTTTACATGGATCACTCTGATCCCTGCCCACTTTCACAGGTTGCAGTCTCCACAGCCAGAGAAAGAATAATAGAAGTTAAAAACTTGGCTGTTTTATGTGTGAAAAAATGTTCTGATTACCTCCTTCCATTTGATACATGCCACAAAGCACTGAAAGAGAATTTCGGGTCACATTAAAAGGAAATACTTACAGAATAGATTTTTTTCCTTCTTAGGAAAATTAGGGCTCACATTACAAGATTAATAAACTTATATCAATCCCAAAAGAAACTTCAAAATTCCTTTTCTCTTACAAAATGGATTTTATATGACCAAATTTAGAAAACAGCCATGATTAAAAGCAGAATGCAATTTATTGGTCTTCACATTTTCCCCATATGCCTGTGAGTTTGAGACTGAACTGGTATTACTGAATGCAGAGTGCCAAGACTGCTTCTACATATCCAGCTCAGGTACAACAGGTAATTTTTAAGATTTAAGTCACTGATGCAGGTCACAGTTCCCTAGCTCCTTGATATTTAACTTAAAATATCCTCATCACTGAGCTTCATTATATCAACCTTTTTATTGTTGGGTTTTTCTGAGGATTTTACAGGAAGGGACAACATCTCCCAGCTTCATTTTTCTCATGGTTTTGGCCGTCTCCTCCGTCTCACTCTGAAGTTCATCAGCAGTTACTAAATGCTGCCAATTCTGATGTTTTCTGCCACAGACAACATTATGATGACACCAACTTCTGTCCACCACTGGGCTTTGTGGAAGAGGGGATTTCTGTTGAATTACACAGTGGTTCCCCAAAGCATCATCAATGGGCTAATGTCAACCAGACCACTGCACATTATTTAACTTTTCACTGAGTGCATTTCGTAGCTATCTGGCTGTTTTTCTTCAATATGGCTCCATGAACTCACTATGAGTCAACTACCAAGTATGCCAATCACCCACCCCAGCACACAGACCACACAATAAAAAGAACATAAAACTACAAGGCTAGGACTCAGGACTTCTACCCCTAGTGTTTCCAGCTCAGTTCTCCGTACTGTCTGAAACGCTATGAGTGCAGGGGATTTGCAGAATCACAACTTCAATTAAAAAGTTGGGTGAACGGTGATTGGTGAGAAACCAGTATTTAAGAATGGTCCATGATCCAAAAAGCTTGGGAAGCACCAGTGTAATTAGCAAGCTGCGGGCCTGTGTGCAGGCTTGTCTAGTCTATAGTTATTTCTATCAGCAGCATGAAAATCATCTGTCCAACAGATCAGAGCATCACTGGTTCAAAGCCTGCAGAAGATACATGTGAAGAAGTGGCTATTTGTATAAAATGAGCATATTGTGGAGTAATTATTGGCATTGGGAAAACCTTGTAATTAGAAACAAGTGGCATTCTTTGTTTGTAAACAAATTACATTTTGGTTCATCAGAGATGCTCCTTTAAGAACAAATTACAGCAGATGCTACTTATTTCCAGTGACTAAAAGGCCCCACCTGAATAAGCTATGAAAGGGTCACAACTGTATTTAACTTGTGCTTTCCCAGACAGGAATCCTGTTGGCAGGGGCTGCAACCACGCTCTGCTAATCAATTACACAACCTTCTCCTGGAGGTCCCCTTGCAGGCACTGGGTTCAGGAGGTGCGTGCAGGTGTTGCCACCTAGTAGAAGGCTGGCCACGTTCCTGACTACAACTGTTCGTGGCTCCCCATGTCACTGCTAAGTTGAATCCTCCGGCAGTACAAATTGTGTATTTGCGTTAGAAGACCTCTCAACAGGATTTTCCATCAAAACCAGTGATGGAAATAGCCTACAGCGATGACAAAAATCCTTGCTACAAGTATCCACATACTGGCAAAAACCATTTTCCTGCTATGTGCATGCGCGCACACACACACAGGGAGACTAAACAAACATCAGAAAGCAAACCGGAATACTCTGCTTGCACCTCACATGAAAGATTTCCTATTTGGGGCCCATTTACGGTGGAAGGTTCAGGACAGGAGATCAGGGGCAGAGTCACAATATTATTTGTTTTTAAAATGTCTGGGTTGACAAGATGGCAGGTTTTTAAACTGATGTTTATCTTTGTGCAAAGGTCAACATCCTTTTTGGATCTTGTTCTATTTTCTGTTTGTTAGCCATTAAGAGCTTGGGGTTTTTTTTGTTTTGGTTTTTTTTCTGGTTTTAAATCAAGGGTTACTTTTTAAATAATACTGCATAGCAAGAAAAGAAAAAAAAGGAGAAAGTAGGAAAAGTAGATTAAGCATGGTATGAACTCCACCACAAACATGGTACAAACACCACCACCTACTGTCTAAAGCAGGATGTTAAATCACTTGCACGGATTTAAGCAAAAATTCAGAAAATGGACAGCAGCCTGAACTGGGACAAAAGGTGAAAGCATTCAGCATAGAGCAGCTTATAACCCACAGCAGCCATTGGATTCATTATGACCAAAGGCAGGGTTAACTTGCTTTGTCCCAGGCTGTAGTTTTGCATTAATGGCAGCCATCATATTCTGAAGTTCAGCCTTCTGATCACCAAAGTTGCTTCATGTCACTATTTGCAGTGTCAGTGCATGTCAAAAGTTAAAACAAAAATGAGTAGGTCCACTTGCAATGATCATTTTGAATGCATTAGAAACAAAACTACCATTTTGTCTGAAATACCTTCCTCAACTTTAAATAAAGAAAAATGGCTGGCATGCATACATGCAATAGCCCTTTGTGCAGTACCATTTTCAATTGTTTTTCAATGATGGCGATATGGGCATTTCATAAGGCAGCATAGAAACAGTCACTTTCAAGTCACCTGTCTTGAAGATAGTTCCCTTTCATAGACATGCCTCTACATAGCACCATTATTAACTTCTTCGTGAAGTTTTTTTTATATTTCTGAGGGCATGAGTGCTTAAAAGCACAATTATTAAGCAACAGTCTCACCTTTGCTTGGGATCTTTCTTCAGCAAACCTGACAAGAGAGATTTTGCTTCAGGTGACAAAGTGCGTGGAAATCTAATCTCCTCCATAAGGATGAGTTCAAAGAGCTTTTCATGGTCCTGATTGTAGAAAGGGAGCCGGCCACACATCATTTCATACATCACAACTCCTAAACCCCACCAGTCCACTGCACGGCCATAGTCATTGTCTTCCAACACCTGCAGAAACGTAAGGAAAAGGCTTTAGAAGACATTCCCAAACCAGGCATAAACACAGAACTTGAGAGGCAAAATCCACCCCAGCAAGTTCATCTTTTCACAGGTCACAGCCATATCTACCAGCAGAGTATTTGCAGAGGATCCATTTGAAAAGAACTGGCATCCACGTTCACCGCACAACGTGAGCAGAAGGGGGAAAAGGAGGCAGCAGGTACGTTACGGCAGCTTCCTTCTCTTCTTCCTCCCACCCTCCCTCACATTATGGTCATAAGCACAACCTTTGAAAGCCCAAAGGCTGAGAACTGTTCTCATGTTACAAAGCCAGCTGTTAAATTCTCACTTATTCATCACAAACTGCTCCAAATGGGATCTAATTTTTTAGAAAAACCACCAAGGAGCCAGTACAGGGAGAGCGGAAAAGACGGTCAACCTGTTATGTGACAAGCAATGAGCCAAACATCCCCATCATCTTCATATCAACCTACACCCCTCAAAGGGTGGCTCTGCACATCCTGAAGGACCACCCACATATACTAAATGACTAATCTACATTAAAACACTAAGAGCCAGAACACCACTCCTAACATTTGACTGGCTGTAAGGCCATAAAACAGCAGCCAAATTGTCTGGAAATGTTTCCCCTCCTCCCTCTCCAAAGGCACTTGCTTACTAGCTCTAACACTCCTGCCTCTGCTTAGAGGGCTGCAAACCTAGGAACTGTCAGCGGGGTGGACTTCTGCCAGGTCTCACAGCAGAAGGAGTCCAGCACAGTTCATTTTTCCCTTCCCCTGGGCACTTCTACCTAACAAAGCCCCAGCTGGTGCAGGGACTTGGGACTCCAGCAGTGCCCTCCATCTCTCCTGCTTGTTCTGGAGAAGCCCTGTCATAGTGCATTTCTGATCTTCTGCACTGAAGGTTGCTGAAGGGAGTGGGGAGTGTTTTGTGGCTTGTGGAGTGGATGTTACGAGGACTTCTCTAGACTTTGTGTCTCCTGCGCAGTTGTCTGTAGCTGACACCAACAGTCTCATGTTCCAGACCCTGTCCTCAGGTTTTAGTTGCCATCTTTACTCTTTTCACGGGTCTGCACTCAACTGCTTACTCTCGCTAAGAGCACAAACCACGACCGCACCACCACCGTGTTTCTCACTGCATGGTGTCTGTGTGAGCTTTAAACTGCTACAATTCAGAATACTTTACACTCAGAATTAAAAGGGTGAAAGAGCCAAACAAAGTTGACCCAAATTTAACAGAAGCAGAATCTGAACCTCTTACAAACCTCGATAAAGGTTTTGCACACAAAAAAGAAGCATCGAGACACTCCACATTAACAACTGCTTGCGCTCTGTCTCTCTTTATTCACTAATTATTCCCCTTAATTATCTGAACGAGGGGAAAGGGCCTGCAGTAAAAATCAAAAGGCTGCCAGGTATTAGATTACCCCACGTTGGTCTATTTACAGCATCCCCTGCCGTATGATTCACACCAAACGACAGCTGGCTGTGCAGCTGCCCCGTATATGTATACGGCCGACACAGCTGCTGGCCGGACAGGATTCCAGGAGCCGGCCCTGTCCTTCCCAAGGCATCGCGGCCCTTCAGCTCACAGGAGATATTGTGTGACAATGCAGTTACCGCTCTCTGAGTCACCCCGTTCAATAAGCGCTTCCTGTTCACACTCCCCTACACTTGGGTTACCTAAAATAAAACAGTCATGGGGCCTCCGATTTTTATTTTTTAAACTGCTGCAAGAGATGCAATAGGAGAGACTGAAAGAAAAAGAAAACCACAAAGCCTTTATTGTGTATGTAATAAATGCTACAGGTGCTTTCAAAATGCAGCAAATATTTCAAATGTTACTTTAGTAAGCTTATTAATAGTCTGTATTATAATCTAGATTACTAACTACAACTCTTTCCTTCACCTCCATTAATTGTAAACAGAAAATAAAATGCTCATTTCTTCAAAGTTCTTTATCACAACGAGCATACATTCTTATTAGTGATTGCACAAAACAGAGCAATGGTGTTAGTATCAAAAATATACTGCAACAAAAAAAGTATTGCACTCATCCATGATTTATTGCAACACAAGGATAGCTGGGGAGTAGTAAAGTAACAAGGTCATTTCACTTAAATTAAAGGATCATCATTTCCTAACGAGCAGCTCCAGACTGCTGTGAGATGGAATTTGAAAGAGAAGGCAGAACAGCTGTAAACATCACAGCCATCAATGCATTTGACACATCAAAGTTGACATGGTTCAGTCACTGTCATCCATGCACAAGATTCCAGTATGAACCTAAAAACAACGATGCAACAACTGTACAAACATGCCGCTATGTCGGATTCAAGTTACAAATGCAGACAAGAAGATCAAGACCCCTGCTTTTAAGGATGTATGACCTTAAATGCACGGAATATTGCTCGTGCACAATTTCCAGATTTTTTGCGTGCTACCGACCAGATGACAAAAGCCTCCAGAATTTAACACTCCAACTCACAGATGGGATTTGCAAGTAAGGGAAAGAGCGGGGTTAATCAAAAGGATTTGTCCTTCAGGGTTTTGGATGAGCCAACTCACCATAAATATTAAAAAGAAAAATAACAGCAAATAATGTAACAGAAAGAACAACATAACGCCTGCACAGGGAATTCCCACATTCCAAGTTAGGAAAAAACAAAACCAAAACAATAAATATTTTTAGTCTCCTCAAAATCCTTGATGAGAAACTGAAGTTCAGCAATTGATTTTAAGAGGGAAGCTAAAATAAAAGCCATGTTTATGAATAATAAACACTCTGTCGTGCTGCTAATTACTCCCTGCATCAGTAAATCTCAAATTGTGGTGCACAGACCCCAATTTAGATTCACTGAAGACTTCTGGTGATCTGTGGAGAGCTGGCAGCTATCATGAGACTGGCTCCACCTCCTTGCTGCAAGCTACTTCGACAGGTGCCCACGTTCTTCATTATTACGAAGAGACTGGAGGCCCTTGAAAGCAGCTGGGAGTTAAAAAGAAAGAAAGAAAGAAAGAAAGAAAAAAACAAACAAAAACCAAGAGCACACTGCCACCACTATGCAAGCAAAAAGTGCTGATCAGCAAAGCCATCAGCTCGCATTAGAAATATTCCTCCTCCACTTCGGTTTGCCATACTTTGTACTTCTGCATACTTCAACTCCAGAAAAGTTTGCAATCCTCAAGTTTCCCATCTCAGAGAAAGGCTGCATCCTGGCTGTGCCAACAACATGTAATCTGCCGGTAGTCCAAGACTTGCTTCTGCCTGTGCTCCGAGCTGGGTGGAAGTCTTAATGCCATGGGTAGCAAAGGCCACCCACTACAAGGCAACCAGCCCTTCTGCGAGGCACACTGCATTAGCTCAGGCTTGGTGCCCTACTAATACAGCGAGTCTGCTTCCAGACAGCTCAGAGCGTGGGCAGAGAAAACTAGCGTCTGCCTGCAAAATACCATGTATACATATATTCTTTATCACACAATTTCACTTTTGATCTGCTTGTAACTAACTCACAGCTATAACACCACCTGTGTTGCACAACTCTCGGAAGGAGTATTTCCAGGATGAAAGTTGCAAGGACACCTTTGCTTTATAGTTAAACGGGGAAAAAAAAAAAAAAAAATCAGGCCAAAAAAATCCCCAAAACATACTGTTTGGGGACTGAGATCCCCTGCTTGGATTTATTTCGTCTGAAACTGAAAAGTTCAAATTAACGTTAAGAAACATCTTGTGCACTTACAGTCACAAAACAGTTGGCACTTTTAATGCATACCATGCTACTTACTGCAAAAAAAAAGCTTAGTCTGTCCTGTTTGTGAAAACATGTCACCTTATACTGTCTTCAAAGAGTAAAAGAATTGGACAATACTTTTACTTCTTAATCGAAGTCCTGTTAATAGCTTTCAAATAGGCCAACACACAGCAAACAAACTGCAGAACAGTCACCAATCCATCACGTAGTATTTGAAGTGATTTTAAAGGGTTTTTTAAAACTAGATTTCTGACACAAGAAGCAAGCACTGTTCCAGTAAAATGTAAATATTCCCTAAAGTGGAAGGAAGATACTACCCTGCCCCAAAATTATCACATATCGTTATGCTAAGATAGGTCCCAGAACATGATGAATAAAAGATTTTCACTATGTGTTGTTATATAACAGTAGTTACTGTATGAACACATTATGGCACAGGAATTATTCTGTATCACTACTGCTATCACGGATGGCATTTAAGACGATAATTTAGTACAATAGCCAACATAAACATACCTCTGGTGCAAGATACTCTGGAGTGCCACAGAAAGTCTTCATTGTTGCTCCATCCTTGATGCCTTCTTTGCACAGTCCAAAGTCTGTTATTTTTATGTGTCCATCTTTATCCAGCATAAGATTTTCCAACTGAGAAGAAAATACAAATGAAAGACATTATTACGTGTAACATACACTGCTCCTGAGCAAGCCAATGAAAGACATGAATTTCTGCAGATTATTTTTCAACCTTGTTCTCACTGGTGTCAGAACCATAGCAACTGCCAAAGCACATATGATGTAAATATACATTTATATCACTTTCATAAGTTCTTTAGGGAACGTTAGGTAACTAATTTGCAGTCTTTGGGTAACTGACCATATAGACAGAAAGAACCCAGCATGTAGACATTGTATTTATACTCCTACAATATTATCACCAAAAGAACACCAGTTCTTTTAAAAATATATGAAGTATTCCCCCTCACACAACTTCATCCCTGCTTTTACTCTAAGTGATTTTGTGAAATATTCTGCATCAGTAAAGGATAGCAAATGAAACAAACAATCAAATGCAAGGCTAAGGAACCACTTCCAAAGAGACCCTTATACATGAGAATCACTTTTTACATTTACTCAGCACCTAGCCTGTGCCACTAATTTGTCAGAAAGCCATCCAGACTTCAGGACAGAGTTTCTACTGTGTATGAAATAAAGCGCAGTGTCAAAGGAATCATGGCGGTACGGGAGACGAAATCCCAGCAGGAATCCCAAAATGACTTTGACATAGCCTAAAAACATTACACAGCATGCTTCATTTTAAATTGCTCCTAAATGAACTACCAGTATCCCCATCCTCTCCTGAAAACACTTCTCAGGGGGAAGGAAAAAAAAAAAAAAAAAAAAAAGCTATCGCTGCATGTTCCTCAAGAATTTCCCAAGTTTGTTTGCTCTGAGATTTCTTGTTTTGGTGGGTTTTGGGGTTTTTTTTCCCCCTTCTGTGCTCACCAAACAAGTAAGCAACTTGAAGCTTATCCAATTTTCTAACTGCAAACAGGTACTATGGAGACAGTGCTGCGCAGCATATCACAAGGAAGGACAACATCCACACAGTATGAATTTGCATCGATCTGATAAGACCTGGGATGAAGAGCCCAGGGTTATGTTACACCATGCAGAAGAGCCAGCAACGTTTCTCTTAACATAAGAGAACATAAACAGGCAAGTGAAAATGCAACCCAAGTAGCTCAGTAACCCTTCATATTCTCTGAAAAGCTGCCAGGGTCCTGATAAATGCGTTATACAACCTCTTAGACTATAAAAGTGTTTAGATATCCTGTAAAGTCAAGTCCAACAGCTGCAATAACTGTTATGTTGAAGTTCAGTCAGGAAAGGCTTTCTTGTAGTTCAGGCTCATTTGCTTTTGTGACTAAGAAACAAAAAGCACAAACCCAAAAAGCCTATGAAATCATTTTTCTATGTACCTTCAAATCTCTATAAACCACATTCTTCTCTGAATGCAGGTAATCCAGCGCCGAAACAATCTCAGCTCCATAAAACCGAGCCCGGTCTTCAGAAAAGACACGCTCTCTTGACAGATGGAAAAACAACTACAAGAACAATAATTTGTTACCTTTAGATTGCATGTTTCTGAGTTATGTCTCGCACTTCGGAGCCCATCCTGCTTGGAATGTGATACCACTTAAGAGAAAATCCCTTCCCATCCTCATCCAGCTGTGTTCCCAAATGTGTTAAAAAGCATCATAAATTAAATGATTAGACAATTTTATCTCATATTCACAGATGCACATTTATAACCAGTTTGTGTGCTACACATTCTTGTACGTACAGAAAATTAAAAAAACTCATTGATTGAACTACAATTACATATTAAAACTACAGCTTAATGCATGATTTAGAGACATGTTAATATTCCAACTTTCCACTCTTGACTAACAGTAGTTCGCTGTTTCTAGTTGTCTCCAAAGTAATGCATGCTCACAATATTCATTAAAGTGTTAAAAAGTTGTCTGAAGAGCAACTAGAAAGCAACCTTGCCTTCTTGAATTACTGTCAGATTACAATATGTTGCTGTCATGTAAAATATGAACCTACACCCAAAAACTCTATTCTCTAAAAATGGAGTTAAGAAAATTAAGAGTCTTAATTCTTAATATTAGTTAAACCTGCAAACAGCTGTTTAACTAGGACAACTTAGATTAATTAGAATTGCAAACATGGACCTTAGCTAAATAATGTCAAACAGAATTAGTAGTAGTACAGGAAAATCCTAAAGTATTAAACATTATTACATTTCCCTTACCTCCCCTCCATTAGCATACTCCATAACAAAACACAAGCGATCATGTGTCTGAAAGGAATACTTTAAAGCCTGAAACAGATTTAAACCAAGACTTAGAAGACAGATCACACTGACAGTTATAAAAGCATTTTAAATAGAATTTCAGAAACGTAGACACACATGAAATTTTCTATTTTAGTGGACGTTTTGTCCTTGGATCTTACATAATACTTACACGTTCCTGTTGCAGCTGAGGACTGATCCACCGCCAACTTATTTCATTAAATAAATTTAACAAAACATTAAAACAATCCCTTGCAGAAGCTATCAGTAACACCTATAATGCCGGGAAACAAAGTCCTGGCCCATTAACAGTGATACAAAATGTAACAATAATGGCTCTGAAGTTTCCTCCCCAGGCCACAAGCTCCCACAGTTTCATCCCACAGACAAGAAGCCGCAACCAAACCCCAGAGCACAAGGTTTTACTGCACTGGCTATAAGCCCTCTTAGATGAAACACATATATTTACACACACCAGCACCCTGGTCTCTGCCCTGCTGCCTCCAACTGCTCCCCGTTGACAGCCTGCCAGAGGATTGAGCAATGCTGCCGTCAATTTGTGAGCAATTCACAAAAACAGACCGGATGGAGGGTGTGATGGAGCGTCACAAGGTGCCTTTGTACAGTCCTGTCACATGTATTCCTGTGGCAAAAGTAACAACAACTTGTTTGCCACAGTCTTAAGTTTTTTGGTCATAACCCAGTCTCCTAGCTGACTTCTCAAGACAGCCCTTGTTTTGGATATTTGGGTTTATGAAAGCATTAAAAAGAAAATACCGCATATGATATCATCGTCTTCATTACTAGAGGTGGCATTTTCAAACCAGTCGTATTTTTGCAGAGAAAGGGAGGATCGGGTTTTAGACATGTCAACAAACATTTACTGATTATACCCAATACGGCCAATATTTACTACAGCCAATATTTACTTCCAGAGGCCATGCTTAAAAGGTCTAAATTCCAGTTAAGCCCTTGTGTACCTGGATGAAGGAAACAACCGGGATCCTACAGAGGTCTCTTAGAGGGCTTAGCGGTTGGAAACAATTCAGAGCCAACTTGTAATAAATATTAGAAACAAAATCTTGAGGTGGAACTTCGGTATCTAAACTCAACCCAGAGAGACTGCTGGTGTTGGAGGTCTAAACTGAGAGTATGGTTTGATTTTACAGCTAAGCCAATCCAAAAGGAAAGCAGCAGATAAAACATCGTCTTGCCCTTCCCTGTCCCATCCCACATGCTCCCACCACTACCCTTTGGCTGGCACTACCAGTGCTCTGATTCCATAGTAAGCTGCTTCTGGGAGCTTAAAAAAACAACAAAGGCAGTCAAAATTAAAGGGTTTTTCCCCCATTCTATCTTCTTGAACTTGTTTGTCACAAGATCAGGGTCACCCTGATCTCTGATACAAAGAGGAGACTAAGCATTTGGAGGACAACGAAAGCAGATACTTCTCTCAGAGATAGCAAGCCATTAAATGGGTGAGCCATAAAGTCAAACCACACCCTAAAACACTGTCTTCAAGAGGTACTGAGGACCTGCTCTGCAAGAATCAGAAGACTTAAAAAAGCATGTTAATTTGTGCTTCCCAAAAATGGAAGGGTACAAAAATACACAGCCACTCTGAAAACACAGATCTCTGATGTATTATATAAATAATAAAAAATAAGCAGTGTCTTGGTTGTCATGATGTTAAGTTACACTCAGCAGAGAGAGAAATGCTTACTGTTAAGAATGGATGCCGTGAGTTCTGTAAAACACGGTTTTCTGTCAGCGTGTGCGCTACTTCATCCTGAAACACAAGCAGAAGGAAATCAGCAAAGTGATTCCTCAGATCAGGGGTCCATTTCAAACACTAATGGAGCAATTCTTTACAAGTACTCAGAGAATCCTTGGTATGACTTTCCCAAAGGCTGTATCAAGGGTGAACCACATTCCCAAGTTTCCCATCTACCCACCTTTGCTACAATAACTTCCTTCTTCAGAATTTTCATAGCATAATACCGTCCAGTTGCTTTTTCTTTAACTAAAATGACCTTTCCAAAAGTGCCTTTTCCCAGTAGTTTAAGGTATTCGAATTCATTCATGGTCTGTTAACGATACAGATAAACAAGAACCAAATTACATGAACTAACAATAAGTGTATCATTCTCAGACTAGAATTTCTCATTCACGTGAGAATACATTGCATACGTTGCATATGTGGTTTTTTAAATCCTTTTGCTTAGTAGAATTCAATCAAGGACACAGAAGCCTAACAGCAGCTACAACTCAGAGTGACACATAAGTAGCCAGCCCCATCAGTGTAAAACCACTGACATGACACAAAGCTGGCACACATACTTGGTGATCACACTGGTAGATGGCTATCTTCTTTTTTTTGTTGTTTTTAAACTTCATTGGTTTTCCCCAAACTGAAACTTATGAAAGGAAGTGGGGATGACAGTGGGGAGATAAGGACACAAAGAAGTGCCTTAGTACAATCCACACACATAGCATTCGCATGGGAAAAGGTTCTATCAATTCTTTCTTACAAGAGCAGGTGGGAACACTTTGGAAAATGGAAACGCAAACAGGAGACCACAAGGAGGTAGAAAGAAGTGAAGGGAGGCTGAAGACAGATACCTAAAAGGGCTCCACAGGGAAAAGATCTCCTCTGGCACATACTCCTTTCATGGAAGGTCGTTGCAGAGCTGACCCTGTGCATTTAGACAATGCTGTGACTGACGCAAAAACCCGAAGTCTAGGAACACTATGGACAGACACACAGCAGCTGTCTGGGAGTCAGCCTAAACCCTTAATCCGGAGCAATTAAATCCACTGGACCCACCCTAAATCCTGCAAATCCACTGGAATATCTTTGCACCAGCCTGCAAAGAGTTTACACAGTCACACGGTCCAGCAGGAGCTATGATTTCAGGCTCTGTACCACAGAAAAATAGGCAAACCAAACCCAGAAGTGAGTTGGCCTTGAAAGCCATCCAGTAAGGACATCTGAACTCAGAACTCCAGTGGACCCAGACAGGCTTTGCTCAGCACAGAGCTCAGCTGGTACCTGCTCAGCTCAGACAATCGTTTCCTCCAGAAGCTACATCTACAACCAACTGTGGATTGTTATGGGAACAGATGCGTATTGATGGCTATTTGTCTACATTCAAGAAGACCTAAAAAAATACTGTTATTCCTGCTACGCTGACTTACCACTTTGTGTTTTGGCTTTGTCATAGAAACTTCCATTTCTTCAGCACCTGAATTATCACTGGGAGAGCCAGATCTAAAATCCATCATCTCTTCCTCTTGTTTCTTGAGGCTGTCTGCTACTGTTTGGATGGCTTTTGTCCATTCTTCCCTGGCAAAATATAAGCAAAGACATTCATTACTTGTGACTTTGGATTACCGTCTGCCATGGCAAGAGTCACCAAAGAATACAGAGTAACTAATGTTCTTTGATGCATCAATGCAACATACAATGAATTATGTGCATTTTCAAGCACTATGAAAATGCATTTTTAAGAGCACTTTTAACATACATCTTTATTAATCGTACTAGAAACAAGAGACAACTGAAGTCCTCCCAGTCTGGATACAGTATAAGGCTTTTCAGACAACAGCATTTCTAATAGGCATTCAGTGAGCAGCTCAAGATATGACCTGGTGATACAGAGATTTACATAACAAAAACAGACTTGCCAAAACCAAAAAGCAAAAGGCTCCCATGCAGCACAAAGCAATTCCATTCTTATGGTGCACTGAAACACATATATCCAACTGCTGGGGGCACTATGCCACCTCTTCGCACATATATCCTGAATTTTAATGGCAAGGGGTGTTCTAGAAGGTATTAAAGCCCAGTATACTTAGGTTATTCCTCTGTTGTAAAGAGGATGACAGAAATACAGCAATTCCTGTGTATATTTTCACAGAATGTCAGCAAAAGCAGTGACAATTTATCTTGGGCACAGGTCTTGGTTACCATACAAGTTTCCACAGCTGTTTCAGCAATGGGTACTCTAATACTGACCCCTTTGACTCCCATGGACACCATTTCCACTCCAGTGTCCTTTGGGAAATTTTGCACCTTTGGAAACTACTGAAGTGAAAGTTCTTGGCCTTCATTTCACTGCAAATTTATTGAACGTAAAGCATCCAACTTGTAAGGGCTTACGGGGTTTTGGGACAGGCTTTAAGACAAACAGGGGCTGAAGACATGTTCAGTGGACTATGTGAATTTACCATGTTTTACTATCTTTTGTATCTGTGGGGAACGGGATGTAGTGGTTTAGTTGGTATTTTCTGGGCCCTGGCTAAACTCTTCTCCCAAGGACACCACAGGTAAAATACTCCACTGCTATGGCAGGAACAGAAGTAGCCAATGCTGAACAACTCTATATACAACCTGCAATGAAGCCATGCCATCCTAATCAATGTCAAATTTTTCACTGGTTCTATGAAATTGTTAAGGGGAAAAAAAAAAAAAAAATTGTATCTGAACATGTGAATTTCAGTTTGTGACAGATGGAAGAGGCAGATCATTTCCCAGAGGAAGCAAAGTCCATGGGAAAAAGTACCCAACATAAGACTCTAATAAAACCTGCACCAATTACACATAAGGTCTTTCCCACCCTGTGCATTTTTTATTTTGGATTTTGTCTGAACGTGCACTATCCAGCCCTGTCTGGGGCAGCAAGGTAATGCTAAACATTCTGCACATTCTCCCTATACTCCCAGCACAGACTACTTCATTTACCACCATAAACACATTCTTTTGTTTACTAGTCATTTTTCATATTCAGAACGATTACAAAAAGAACTTTTTCTTCTGTGTTTTTATCTCTCCATCTCTCTCAAAAAAGAAACGTTGGTTTTAAAGGCACAGAGAAAGCTAAAGGCGTATCTACCTTCACATCTTTTTTAAGATTTGTTACTGACTTGGTTGAGATCTCAGCCCTCCTGAAATGAGTCTCTTTGATTTCTGGGAGACCAGAATTTCACCTTCAGCTTTTATGTCTCAAGCGTACACAACAAAGGTGACTAACACTCCGAGCCCTGAAGTGTCACAAAGCTGACTTAATTGGCTAGGAGGGAACAAAACAAGGCTGAAACACAATCTTCCCCCAAGTGGAAACTGTTATTCACTCCCTTTAGGGTCACTGACCACAAAGCTACTAAAAGAAACAAGGACCAGTTTCTTTTTCTTTGCTTTTAATTTGATTTCACCTTCTTCTGATCACTGTAACAGAATCAAAACCAATAAACAGGAACCTTCTTTAAATCAGGGCATGCAAAGGCTATGGAAGAAAAAAGCAAATATTATTAGGTAGAACTTGCTGATCTTAAAAATAAACATGTGCCAGTATCATATCTAGGGAGGACAAGGGTTTTAAAATACCCCTTCACCTAGGGCAATGGTACTGGAATAATTTAAGTTCAGTTCCTGAAGAGCAAGTAAATATTTAAATACTCTGTAGTTGTAGAATAGCTGTGCTGGAAAACTGTTCTCTCAGGAGGTAAGAGATCAATTCTCCAATGATGAGAGCACAGGATGCATGCTCCTAGCTTTGTTTCCTAACAGCTGAAACAGAAATCTGCACCTGCAGCAGATAACTATCACTTTTATTATCTAATTTGCATAAAACATTAGCAATCAGCAATGATACAACTAATTTTTTTCCTTTAAAAACAAGGTGTCTAAAAAGACTTTAAAGAGGCAGTATTCTGATACAACTCAACTTTGCCTGAATCTCTGTTTCACTGGTGCTCACCCTTCCAGAAACTCCCAGGTCAGAAACCCTTCATTTCACATACCACAACATTTCCAGTGAGAAATGAACCTTAAGTTTCCAGAAATAACTACCTGTGTGCTGGTACACACCTGCACCTGTCCGTTTTGGATACCCAACCTAGCAACACTTCATTTATAAGTACTACTCAAAATCCACTCTCTGAAACCCCCTTTAAGGTATCTTTTATACTGGAACACGCACTAAAACTGAGGCGCTCAAAAATTATTTGTCGCTTTTCAGTCTAGACGTACATCATCCAATAAATAAGAGCTTGAGCAAAGGACTCGCTATTAATGCTGAATGCTTGCATCTGCTTTTGCAAGTAGTTTATGTATTAAATATGAATGAAACATACCGCTCCTCTGGAGTCTCCACATGAAATGTTCTTTCAATTACTGTGGTCCACTGGAGGCATCTAATGATAAATGTGTTTGGTTTAGGTCGTTCTGTCTTCATCAGCTGGCACTCTACCACAATCAAGGAAGAAAGAGTCATGGTACATAAGCAGGTTTAAATAATCATTTGTCTTTATTCTTATCTAGCAAACTGTTGCAATTAATCAGCCATAGAAATCTCTGTAAGTACTTCTTTAGGAGACTTGAGACAATTTACTGTGTTGATGAAACCAATAAATAGCTTGGGAGATAGTCATCTAAGCAGCACTGAAATCAAATTCTGCTTAGAACGGCTCCACATTTGGTCTGCCCACAGAGGTAAGTAGAAATGTGATGTGATAACACAGAAGCTGTTCAGACTCAGGTCCTACATTCCAAAGGTCATCCAGAGCAGAGCACACGGACAAAGTCAGCTGATAACGCAGCAATTACATCCACTGAAATTGAAGCCAAACCCCCACATTCCCTCTCTTTGACTTTCCCGACATAAAACCCTGTCCTTGGCTTTCAAGGAGTTGCTAGAGAGCATGTTTGGTCATTTTGCAGCGACCTGACGATTAGACTCAGCATTTCCAATCCTCAAACACTAGAGGGAATATCAAACTGCGGAGGCACCCCCAGAAAAGACCCTGTTCAGAACGCCTTTGGGACAGCTGCCGCAGAGTTGGATGCTGTACGGACAGGCAGCTAACAGCTTCCATCATTGCTAGCATTTAAGCACAACCCAAAAAGGCTACAGAAGTACAGCTACATGCAAAAAACACTGCTTCCTTCATAAAAATGCTCTCTCGAAAGCTGAGCGTTAATTTTTTTTTTTTAAATCACACCTACTATTTTAAGCTTCATAGGATGTTATAAGTATTTATTCTTCAAATTTAGGCCTGAAAATGCACCTGATTAAGGGTACACTAGCTATACTAAAAGAGAGGCTCTGAAAAACAAAAGAAAAATCAATTAAATAACAACAGAAGCCAAAACTCCACATTTTTCAGATTTGCATTAATAGAAAATCTAATGCTAATTAAGCAGCTCCTGTTAAAGGAATGTCAAATTAAGAAACAAAGTGAGCAGGGCTGGGGGAGGGGAAGAGAGATAACTGGGGGTTTTTTTCTTATATTAAACTCTTTTCCTTGCAGTTAATAAAACAACAAGCTTGCTATTATTTGGTCTTCGGATTCTAAATCAACTTCCAAGTAAATAAAAAGGCACTATGAAGACAAGAAGAAATTTCTGCTTACTGCTAGAGCTACGAACATCCTCCACCATCAGCAATGTGCAAGTCAAGGACAGAATCCGGCCAGAATAACAGTGCACGTTACTAAGGCTACACTGGTATCGTTAGGTTAATTTTATTATTGTGATAATTTAGAATGCTCAGTTTTAAATTCAAGCTCTTAATTAGCACCAAGATAAAATATTTACCGCCAGTGTTTTTGGGCGCCGTATTTTTGGCAATATATTTCATGCCTCATTTGGTACTGGAATTATAAGCTTTTCAATGAGTAACTTTACATTTTTCATGACAAGAAAATCTAATTTTTCTTTAATAGCACGCTGAGGTTATACTGCATCCTACTAAAGCACTGCAATTAGATAAGAGAAAGTTTATTAATGAGTCATGAAAAGGTTTTAGTGTGATAAACGGCACTCCTTCATTCACCGAGATTAAAGAACTTCCACACAGCGACGCAGCAGTGCTTGCAGAGTGCCGTATTTAGCCTTCCAGCTACCTCCATCCTCTTTCACAGAATGGCAACGAAAGCCGAACACAACTACACAAGCCAGCGCAGCCCAGTAAGCCCTGTTCTGATAAATTCAGCTCAAAATATCTCGTTCCTGCTCTCAGATTGCCCACCTTGCCTTAGCTGCTCTTCTTTTTTGTTGTTGTTGTTGTTGGTCGTTTGTTCTGTCTCCCATTTTTGTCTGTTTAACGTGATTAGATTAAGGCTGGAGTTGTTCTTTATGAGCCTGCACAATGCAGCCCTAATAGATACTGAATTTGGCTGAAGACTCAAAGAAGAAAATCAGAGTATGTCTAACCTCATGCTAATCCAGAGCTGTTCTCCTATACTTACCCAGAAGTGCAACATTATGAAGAAATAAACTGACTTTAGATTCACATTTAGTGCCTCAGATTGAGTATTCTGAAGTAGCAGCACAGATATTTAAACTAGCCATGAATTCTAAAGTTTAACCATTTAATTTCAGCATAATAAACCACACAAGGCATTTTCTGTCATAGAAGGGGACCAATTAAACATCACCAC
Source organism: Buteo buteo (assembly GCF_964188355.1). NCBI lineage: Eukaryota > Metazoa > Chordata > Aves > Accipitriformes > Accipitridae > Buteo > Buteo buteo. The sequence continues at coordinate 10,477,028 of NC_134176.1, read as the reverse complement.
TTTTCCCCTAAATCAGCACTGTCCATTGATATTTGTTAAGCTTGCTGATCCAGCAATCTTTAAGGCATACAGCAAGATGAATAATAGAGATTTGTCAGTTAATAACCACTATAATTCAAGTATGTCACATAGAAGTGTTTTGTTTAGTGAACAATATGCTGTCTAATTACCCTGCTCAATCATAACAGCACATATCAAGAAATACAGAAGGCTTTATTTTTAAATTGCTTTACCAAAGTGCTGTACCACATAGGTTTCAGAAAGTTTGAAGCTACCACTTAGTTCTCCCCATATACAACAATTGCATGGATTTTATCAACAAAACAATGAAGCAGTAGGGGGTTTTTTCCTTACTTTTAAAACTAGCTCTGTGCTCTTCACCATAGTTGGCAAGCTAGAGAAGCACCAAACTTGCCTTCTGTGATCGGGTACTGCAACATGCACCACTACAGCACAGCACAGATACGGATCAGCTCGGATTCGTGGCATGTTGGGGATTCTGCTATATGAACATTCACATTTGAAATACGGGCCGAGGGTTGCTTACCCACTTCCCCACTTTGAAGACAGTTTTTCCTGTCAAACAGGCCAACATAAGTATTTCCCATTTGCAACAAATTAAGTACTATGAACAGCAGCCTGTTAAAAATGATTTAAATTGCTCTAAAGAGCCTCGATTCTTTCCTGGCCTTTGGTCTTTTAAAGTAAGTAGGACAGAGAAATTGTTCCTAACAGGAATAGACACTAAGGCATTCAAATGTAAATTACCATTTTGTATTTGAAAGACACTTAGTATTATCCCAGTGACTTTCTAAAATGTCACAATATTTGCTTCCCCAGCACTTAAGGTAAAAGGCAGATTACTTTCGATGAAAGTGTCAGATTCTGCTCCCTATATAATGACATCACACTTAAAACAATAACGTCAAGGAAGAATCCTTCCCACTCCTGCTTTGGTTTCTTTAAGGAAGGAGATGGGAAGAAAAAAAATAAGTAAATCAGGCAGGAAGAATGATGAATAAATAAAACTTTGGATAGGCCAACAGGAATATTATGTTGAAGTGCTCCTTTTCTGCTAGCACCACTGGATAAATTAGCCCCCAAACAGCTCAGCATAGCAAAGGCAAGGAGCTGGGAGCCCTGAGTTACAGACCTGGACTAAGGTGGCCCCTAGTAACAGCAGACAAAAAAGTCTGTTCACTAATCTAGCCATCTCATGCCCTCTGATAAATGCTTGACTGCAGACACGCAGTCCTGTCCCAAAAGGAGCACTCATATTGTTGAGCAATTATGTTTTCAGCTGCACAACAAAACCACCACAGTCCACCCTCATTTTTGACAGTCGGAGAAATAATCCCTTCTTTCTAGCAGGAATAGCCTCTCTCCATGTGGTTTTTCACAATATACTGCTCTTCCCAGCTATATGGTTTTAAAGGCTTATAACCTAATAGGGAGACATACATGATAATCCAAGATTACAATCGGCATGAAGGCTACTTATCTCACAGATTTACAACACAGGCTCTATTGGTTATTTATCTGCAGGGTCTCTGGAGCAGAACTATTTAGTTACAGGCTTTTTTATTCCTTTTGCCTTACTAGTGGTGAGGTACAGAACATGAACGCAAATACGACAAAAACCACAGTTAAATGCTCAGGCACCATCCTTCAGAAGTTTTGGGTTGTTTGTTTGTTTTTTTAAATAAATCACCAATAGGTTACTTCCAGGGAGAATAAACTCCTTAAACATATCATTAAATTACAAATATAGATATATGGCTATTTTAAATGGAAAATTAGGTGGAGAAGAAGGTACTTTAAAAGTGAGCCTCTCTACCTACCCATGGGGGGCCCTAGAAACAAGTTTTTGAAGATGTATTATCAAAACCCTCGCAGACTGAAAGGAAAAGGCGGGTATAGGAGAAAGAAGAGACTGTCAAGCACATGGAAAGCATGCTCTCTTTATTGCTAATACTTTCTTCATACCTGTTAAGGGAAAAGACAGACCATCATTAGATGCTACCTTCTTTCACTGTTTTCTCCTGAATTGAGTATTTCCTACCTCTCACAGGTTGACAAAATCACTTAATATGAATTTTATACTACAAGTAAGAAGAGTCCCCTATTCATGAGAAAAAAAATCTTTTACTTGCAAAGATAAAAAAGCCTACATTATTTTACAGCAGAAGAGGGTAAAGATTTTAATCAGAAGCATGGGACCACTTCCAAAGAACAGACTGACACAGACAGCCTGCCATCTCATTTAAAAAAAAAAAAAAAAAAAATCTAGTTCACTAATTAACAAAAAAGTCAGGAGGAGTATCATGCTCTCTTGAAAAAAAAAAAAAAAAAAAAAAGAATTTTTACAAAACTTTTAAGCTAAATTCCCCCCACCTTTCACTGGCAGGAGGTTTCTACAGGCTGCCTCTGCAGTGCAAGGCTGTGTTCTGGCCTGAGCCTTCCTCCAAAGGCAGCTCAAGTTCACTCATGCTAACTCAACAAGTTAACCCAAATGAAAGTACCAGGCGAGCAGGTTCAAAGGCAAAACTTGTGGAGCAAAACACATCCAAATGATACAAGTGTGGAGGGCACCCAGAAGGGAACTGCACATCAGGTGCTGGCAGCACTGCATGCCAATGCCTACATAAGAAATTAAATCCTGGTGGGGCAACAGCTGCTTCTGTGAGCCCAAAACCACAATAATGATTTCTGACAGTGAGGCCCACCCCCCCAGTCATCAAGGCCTTCCCAACCTGTCACTGCTTCACCAGGCAAGAGCCACTGCTAGGAACATCCTTCCACCCACCACCCTCCCTGCAATCCCTCTTACGGGGGGCTACACCTTACTCTATAGGCATGTGTCTTGTCTCTTTCAACAATGCTCAGATACCATGGTAACCAACTTGTTTATCTGTAAATGCCAAGACTGATGGGCTCAATCTGCCAAAAAAAGCACCATATTCCTGTTGTGAAAACCGATTCAAGTTAACCCATTCTGAAGGCAACTTGGACAAAGAGAAGGCAATGGACACATCTTTTTTTACTCCTTAGCGCTGAGCTGCAGTAAATAATTATCATAAGTAACACAGCAGCAACAGAATAGAAGTGTCCTGCAAAAAGTGCATTTGTTAAAAGCCTCTGGCTACAGACCAAGTACTGAATTAATTTATGAATTAATGGCTCTCTGCTGCTTTTCTTTACCTTCTTGATCCATAAAGAGATACCAGTCTAAAGAGGGAAGTAACCGTGTCATTACCGAAATGAAAACACTACGACAATTCGCTCTCTAAAACGAGACAAAAAACCCCAAAGCACTCTTGGCATCCTGCACAGAGGCACCAGGCAACAGGATGTCAATTATTTATTCCCATCATCAGTCAGAACAGGTATATGTTGCTACCAGCAGAAAAAAAATGAACATTTGCATTAATTCCTAGTGCTGCCCAGCCCTCTTCAGGCCCAGGATGTTCCAAAATAAATCTGCCTGCTCAAAGGTTAACTATAAAGATGAACCCCATGTATTTCAAGCTACCCTATAATGAAGAGAGAAAGCCCCTACCCTTCTCTCTGCAGAGCTTCGCTTCCACTAGTCACCAGGAACACGGAACAGATCGTTGTTAATAACAGGTGCCACAATGATCTATTTTTAAGTGGTGGAACGAGACATAGGCAGATCATGAGACAGGAAAGATTAAGAACAGGAGAAAATAAAAGCTGGAAGTATACAGCGAAAGGTTAAAAACATGAGCAAGAAAAGGAAATTATCTTCAGAGTCTTCTATCACATCCTGTGCTGCAGCACCTGAGCAAAGTCGGAAACGTTTGCATAGGACAGAGTGCAGAGGTTAGGAGTTGTTATTATTTCCAAACCCTTTTGTTGGCCGTAATAGAAGAAATATGGTTTTGTGCTCAAAATTAGGAAAAACTGAGTGTGTTTCATTAAAACTACTACTCCCTCTGCATTCTCTTATGCTAACAATCAAGTAACTTTGACCTCCGTCAAAGACACTTGAACCCAGATCTGGTGGCAGAACAGAGGCTGAAACACTTCGGCTGTGCCTACCTGCCAAGTACCGAGACACATGCCTGGGTTAATTTTCACTTTAAAGCAACTTGCTGAGTTACAGACATACAAAATATTAACAAATAAACCCGTTTTATTCTATAACCAGAAACAGTGAAAAAAAAACCAAAAAAAACCCCCAAAAACACCTGCGAAAAAAAGCAGAGCATCAAACCTCCACATCCCAGTCATTCCTGAGAAACATGGGGCAGGGGGGGTTCATCTCAGATAAACACATTTAGTGTTTAGGTACATTGCTCTGGGCAGATTTGAATGTTACTGATGCAGCTTACCAGCACTATGACTACAACATCAACCCCAAACTGGACAAGGGAGCAGGTAAAAACACTTACGAGCTACTGAGAAGTTATTTAAAGGTGATTCGCGCTGGTCAACGTCCTGCGGTCGTTCCTTGTAGCCAATGAATGTGCCATCGTTCTTCAAAAGAAAATACCGCGGCCTCCATGTTTTTATGTATTCTCCTGGAAAGAAAGGATGGACAAAAGGAGAGAACATCAGAAAACTTCCCAAAATACTGAGTCACCAATATTATTTTTTTTTAATATTGAAACTATATGTCATCCTGACATAGCAACAGTTTTAAGAACATTCAGTTCATTCTGATACAAACAGTGGAAAAATACAGGCACTGAATCAGATATTGCTAGTGATATTAACCATAAAAATGGGACTTCATAAAAGGTAAACAGCTATGTTTTGTTCTTCCATCTACTCCGATTTCCATTCAAATTCTGCAACATCTGCCTTAAATGCATTTTAAGTTTTAAAAAAATCAGAGCAGATGTCCTATGTATTATTTTTGCTATTGTCATTTTTCATACTGACAAGTGGAGAAATTTTTTTCATTTACATTTTGCAGCGCAAGTATTTTAAAAAACAATGGGTAATTTACTAATTAGTCAACTGCTTTATCAAACCAACAGTCACTTTTAGAACATAAGAACATAATTCTCTGCTTAAGTTACATAACATCACTCACTCCTCTCACAACATCTCTAGCATGAAACACAAGATGATGTATCACAATATGAAGGGGAAAACACTGGATGATGTATAACCACCACAAAGAAGAAAATTCCACCTTTTCTTTGTCAAGAGAAAAGATCCCTTGCTCACACTCTGCTACTGCTCATCTGCGTAACCTGCACAGGTGACAGTTCCATGACTGTGTTACAGCCACGTTCCAAACAGTAGAATAAAAAGAAAAGAGTTGATCAAAACCTCAGTTATTTACTAGGTTTACTAAGTTGGGCTTCAGGGAAGGAAGAGAGGGGTTCCACCTGTGGCTCTTCTGGGTGACTTTGTCAACGTGCCTCAGTTTCCCCCTTTGCTCATTGTCCATGTTGTCATCTTCTCAGGCAGTCTCTCCAGAACCTCAAATAGCTTTACCTGGATGGTGTCAAGCTAGCCCTCTAGGTCCTACAGGGTCCTGCAGTAATGTTTCTATTTGGCTGAATCACAAAAGCCTCACTCAAGGGGTTATTCAAACCAGGGTACCAGCCACACTTTTCCAACTCCACTCACCCCAACAACAACTGATTTAAAATTAAAAAAAAAGAAGTGGTCACAAAAAAGCACCCACAGCTGGGCAGCAGCTATACCCTCCTCCCTCCAGTACGGTTTCCCACTTGTTTGTTCAACATCAAGGAGAGGATGAGGGAGCAGACTAGGAGCCAAGCTTCTTTCTGGTCTGCCACAGCAGGAGCACGCCTGCGCACCCCATGATGCTGCCCCGGCAGCGGCTGGTACCCAGTGCCCACGGTTTCATCTGCTGGCAAGCTCTTCAAACAACCACCAAGAGCAGTGAGAAGAAAAGACTCTCCAGATTTATTGGCTCTGGCAACCTCCTGCTGCTCTCCTGTTCTCCCAGGCTCCACTCACACCCTCTTCTCCTGCTGCTCGGCTCTCCTCCACCAGTAATTTCTCTCCCAACGATGTGCACCCTGCCCCAGGAACTCCCCTGCAGCTGCTTTGCCTCCTTCCTCTCCCCACAGACCTCCCCTCCTTCTGCAGAGCAGTTTCAACCTGCTTCGGGCACTAGCTGGTCTTTTCTTCTCCATTCAGACTCATACTTTTCTCTCCTGCACACAGAAGCACAAGCAACCCCAACGCCCATGCCACTCGGCCACGGGCACGTGCACCCCTAGCTGCTGCTTTCACCTGTTTACCCCTCGTTAGGCTTTTAATTTTCTAATCTAAAGCAAAAAACTAAGAGTTACTGAACTGGCAGAGACAGTCACACAGAGCCGCATTTCCAACAGTGGCCACGTCTGCAGAAAACATCCATTTGCACTGATCAAACAGGGCACAGGGCAAGAAAGATGAGAGGAAAAGGAATGAGCCTTCTCAGTCTTTCTTTTAGAGACGTCTGTTACAGCTGTTAAGTGTTACACTAACCTATAAGAGGTTTACAAAAATGTCATCGTCGCTTTGGGAATTTCAGAAGAACTCACCTATAGCTGTCATGCCTTAACATTTATAAGCAAGGCGGTAAATGTGGAAGGTTTTGTTGTCATCATCTTTTTAATTCTGACCTTAATTAAAAGCTGAAAACTTTCTGGGATCAGTAGGAGATTATGAAGCCTTTCACATTTAAATTATCAGTCCAACTCAGCCCAGATCAGTGAGATTACTCCAATCTCATTACTATTAGACCACAGATGTGACTACAGGGAGAAGAAGATACATGGCACGCTCAGCCGAGCTCTTGACAAGAGGTTTGTCAGGTAAGCAGGTCGGGGAAGCAGCTGCCCAGACCATCACGATTTTGGAACGCACTGTTACATACCTGACTTGTTGGTATTTTCTTCTCTTGCATAAAGCAGACCCAGGAGACCCAGGAACCATCACATAGCCCTTATCATACCTGCATTTAGGACTAAATCCAGATTGGATGGGACGAAAAATATCTGAAGAGGGGCAAGACACAGAGTTCCATTTCCCTTACTCCCTAATCTATGCTACACGTCTTCCCCACTGGTATTTACAGAGGATACATTTATTTCTTGCAGATTCTGAAATTATTATCTGGTTATTTTCAGTGAAGTATGCATAATTTTACACCAAATTACACTGTACTGTCACAAGAGACCCTTCCTCTTAAATTAGATGCTTATGTTTGGCTCTCATACTTTCTTACAGCTTTATTCCACCGATCTGTTTCTCTGTTAGAAACACATCATCTAAGAGATTAATCGCATAGTGTTTAAAATGGTGTATTCCATACATATATAGCATCCTCCTCCACACTCACTCTTTCTTCACTCTTTCTGCGTGAAAAATCAAGCATTTTGTTACTGCCAGGCATTTTGCAAGGACCATTCTACTTGGACCTTCCCTTATCCACTGCTTTAGCTGGTTCTGGTTCCTGATCCACCTTTTTAATTTGCAAACAAGATTTTAAACTTCTTTTTCCACATGTCTGGAGCTTGATGAATCCTGTAATATGGCAAGCATACATATTATTGATTATTACTCTTGCCAAGGACAATACGAGGCACACTGCAGCATCTGTGGTATAAATTCTATCATATAACCCACTGAGGTTATACTTCCGCATCTTACAGCAAAGTGGCAAGACATTGCCTGGTGTGTGACTTCCCAATCAGGTATCTATCTGTAAGTATAGTTTTACATTCAAGCCTGAGCAAACTATCGTTCCTCTACAGAAGTTCTGAAACACAGATTCACTAACGCAGTCATCAAGAAAATGTACAAAGTGCATATTCTCAAGAAACAAGTTTATATTTTTATGATTAGCGAAAACGCTACAAACTTCCTACAGCCTGTGAGGAGGACCACACTGATCACAGCAGCAAATCTGAGTATTTTAGGCAGAAAAGGAGTTTGTCAATACAGACAAAAAATAATTATGTAGAACTGCTGGAACAAAGCTGACTGAAAAACATTAACACCTTTTCCTTCCTCTGATATATTCAGTAAGCTGTCATGCCTGAAGAGTGAACTGAGCTGTTTCAATTTTTGCCGTGTGTTTTTTGTTCCTGTTGCGGTTTTGTTTTTAAGAATAATAAGCAAGAAGTTACTTGAAGTCACTAATATTAGTAGTTATGTAGTCACACTAGAAGAACTGTACCGAGTACAGTAAATGCAAGCATGTGTGGCAAATTTTATCAGACAACCCTAAAAAAAAAAAAATAAAATAATGATCCACCATGGAAAAGTGAACAATTTACAAAGCAAAACATTTTTTCCTCTGTGATTCATTGCTTGTGTAATGCCCTGGCAGAGCCTTCTTTGTTTTCAGTAACAGAATGCTAACACTGCAGAGACAGGAAAGTAAAAGCATGGGTTATAAATCCTACATATAAAATCCTGGAACCAAATAGACTCCTCTGTAGCTTTCTAGCTTTATTATTTAAAATCTTTATGTACCATTCTGTTCACTCCAAGCAATTTCCAAATTGCAAAGATTCCCAAACTGTATATATCTGGAAATATACACGAAGATTGTTATAGACCGATTTCCCTTTATTGCCTTGTGTCTGCCCCCACACACTGCACATTAAAATACTTAAACACACACTTAGAATGTAAATCCATGTCATGCCAGAAAAGCTTTTTCACAGTAACACATACTGCAAAGCACGCTTACGCCTGAATATTTCAGAAAAAGTTAAACATGAAACTCTTTTGGTTCATGAAAAGTTAATTCTACTGAGGATTTACAATAATGCAGGGTTAGGTTATTTTCCTCTCTTCCCCACAACAGTATCTCACCGAATCTGGAGCTGTCTACCACTGATAGAGTGTCTAACATCAGAAACAGCTGCCACTCCCTGGGAAGCTCACGGGGTAAGTGGAGAATAATGAGCAGCAAGCACCAGCAGAACAAAAGAAAATCCATCTTTATTTACCAACTGCTGCATGCTTGTTGCTGCATCAAGCTCATTCAAAGCCAACACCACACCCTTTAATTCAGAACAGACTATATTTAAGAAGCCTCTGCTTTTTTTTTTTAATCAACTCATACATACCAATGGTTTGGAAAAAAAAAAAATCATTAGGTTAACCAAGTCAGCATCCAATATATCCCTTGATATTTACAAAAGTGCTGGACCAACTATTAACTTTCTTATGCCCCAAACTAACCAGAACAAGCCCAGGAGCACCAACTGAAAACAAGCTCTCAGTTATATGAAATGCACTCAAGTGGCTACCACAAATCTATGGATAAATAATGCATTAAACTTTCTGCTCTGAGCATCAGAAGTAGCACCATTAATTACAATTAAGGTTAACACTCAAAATATTAGAGCTTTTGAGTTACGCAAGCCTCTTCTACGTTCCCACACGCTTTGAAGATGTACAACATTCCTTGACCGTACAGCCCTGAACTGTCTGAGGGAAACACGAAAGTTATGCCAATCGCAGCGCTAATGTGCCACCGGTCAAAGGCGGAATGACTCATTTCTGAGACTTCAATGGCCACGAGAAGTGGTCTGCATCCTGTCGGCCTAATAAGGTTTCGGTGAAACAGATGCCAGCTTCCTTAAAGACATGAAGCTTTCAGGAGCTGCCACGTCATGCGTGCTGAAGAGCGGGACAGGGATTTACAGTTAGTTTCTGCTGCTTGAGTAAATAGGGTAAGCGTCCGCTCGCTTCAAAACCAGCAGAAATCAAACCAGATTTGGAAAAAGAAAGCAGGGCTTGAAAACTTGCCTTTGCATTTCTAAAGGACTCGGAAGCAAGCCCTTTCCAAACACAGCGAGCTAATTCTGGATCTTAACGACTTGACACCAAACAATTAAGTCTAGGGTGACCCGAATGAACGCTCTCAGTTCAAATATGTTTTTTTTTTTTAAAATAGCTGCAGACACCCACCAGGCTGGTGCAGCACTCTTCCCTTCCCTCAACAAACTGTCAAAACAAGATATTTAAACACAGTGCCAGGTTTTCGGTAGCTTGGGGAAAGCAAAAAGAAAAAGAAAGAAAAAAGAAAAAAAAAAAAAAAAAGGAGGTTATGCTAATGCCTTTCCCAACACGCTCGCGGAGAGAGAAGGACCTCTGGTTTGTCTGCCTATTCAGAGGCGCAGCGAAGGGGGCCGGTTCTTTGATGATTTTCTTTTTGGCCCCTCTCTGGACGCCTCCTCGGCCGCCGCCTCCAGCGTACAGCTGCGGAGGCGACGCCTGTGCCCTGAATCTCAATGAGGCGGCCGGGCCGGGGCTGCTCCCCGGCGGGGAGGTCAGCCCGCGGCCTTGCCTGCGCCAGGCCAACGCTCGGCGGCTCGCCGCCCGGCTCCTCCGCACCTCTCGCGGCCCTGACGCGGGGTCCCGCGGTCACGACGGGCTAATTCGGGGTGCAGGAGATCCGCTCCCCGCTTTATTCTCCGCCGGGCAGCTGGACGGTCGTGCGGTGCGGCGGCGGCCCGCGTGGCCGTGACTGACGTGACTGCCAACAGGTTAAGAAGTAATGTCGCCGCCGCCGCCACTGCCGCCTCCTCCTCCTCCAGCTCGGCTCCGGCTTTTCTAAACCTACTGCCGTTTCTCACGCTCACAGAAAGCTGCGATGCGGGGCACCTGCTTCATTATCATATCTTGGGGGAATCTGGGGAGGGAGAGAGGGAGGGAGGGAGGGAGGGAAGAAGAGGGGAGTTGGAGGTGGGGCGAGGGGGATGGCGGAGCGGTCTGGCCTTCGAGCGACAAAGGGAGCCCGTGAGGACGACTGCTGGTCACCTGGCACCCCACATCTGTAAATTAACTTCAGAAAGCAACAAACAGCCTCGGCTTAGCGCTTCCCGCAAAGATCTATAGGCGCGCTGTGAAGAAAAATAAGCATTCTGGAAGCTACCCCTGCCTTGAGTTACACAACGGCGCAGATGGGGAACACCTAACGAAGGCAAGGAATGGGTGCTCTGATTCACAAAGCTAGGGCATGGGAGAGATCAGAAGTCAGATTACGGAGGAAGAAAAACAGATTCTCGCCCAATACTTTCTCCATGCAGGGGACGGACAACTACCACGTTCTCCGATTCCATCTCTGTCCAAGAGTTTGAGATCACCAGCCAACACCACCACTACAGAAGATGACACCTCTCTATTTTTTTATCACTGTATTTCAACTGTATGGTTATGTAAAACTGAAACACAGAGGTTCATCTTTTTCTTTTTTTGCTGAATTTCAGTTTAGAAGGTCAAAAATGTTGCCATATTGCTTACAGCAATCAATTTAAGCAATACCAGATATTCCCAAAGGAGCAAAAGAGAATTAATCAGCATGTAAAAAACTCCTTACTCCTACCTTTGGCACAGCTTAGTCAGGCTAGTCCTAACCTACAGCTGTCTCCAGTGGGAGAAGATGTAAATGAAGTTTCATTAAAAACAGCAGTTTTAAGGATAGCTACATAAATTACAGGAAAGTATAAAGCGATTTCTTAAGCTGTGCTGAAAACAATCGCGGAGTGAATTGCATCTCCACTACCTCATGGTGGGAGCAAAAGGACTTAAAACTACCACGAGGTGTCCAACACAATTAGAGAAATCTCTTCTGTAATATGATCGCAAGCAGCTACAGCATTTTAACAAAATAAAACATCCCTGTAACAGAAAGTGCCATCACGTATTCCTCTGCTTTTGACAGGTGCCCAACTCACTCTCATTTTTATAAATAAATAAAAATGACAGAGGAGGTGTCAGATTCACTGAGCTGAATTAAGCATGCTTGGAACAATTATTTCTCCCCAAGTAATTTTTACCTTGACGCTATAATGGAAAATAGCACAAGCAGCTAACAAGGCACTTAAGCTAATAAGCCTCTGCAACTTTTTAAATATCTTCCCTTAGAGGGGGAAGGTACCTACAACTATTCCTCGAGCTCAATCTGAAGTCAATACAATCAGTATTTCTGCAAATCAGGCTCTTAAATACACTGAATGTATTTATATAAAGGGTGTGACTTAATCCTCCAAAGATTTTATGAACTCTACTAAAAATACAAAGAAAAAAATCCAAACCAAAACACCAAACACACCACACCCTGGTGTATTTCAACAAGGAAGGGCTTTTCATCATCTAAAAGCTGATTTAATTATTTTACCTCTTAGCATAAGCATCCTTAGCCATGACTCTTGCACTTATCTGAACACATGCCTTATTTGAATATGACATACCCAGTTTTGTTCTTCACTAAATCCTGTCTAGAGACTGACAGATAGTGTAGAGAAGGGACAAAGCAAAGAAACACTCACAAACCAAAGCTCTTCCAAAGATTAAACAAAGTCCGAAAACACAGTTTTAGCTTGTATTCCTAGGGCTGCCTACACACAGAGTACGTTCAGAAAAAGCATCATTAATTGCTTAAAAATTGATTTTTAGGTCCCTCCCCCCACTCTGCCCCACTGAAAAAAGATTCAAGAGCCAATGACTCAGGCGAGAGTGAATTTTTATAATGCATTCATTTGCTTTGTGAACTTCAAACCTGAAAAGTACTCAGCAGAGGCTCCCCATTAAAATCCCAAAGTTGGTGAAGCTGAGAGGTGAGCTGGTAACTTGGGGGGTGGATGCACACGGGAAAGCAAGAGCAGGGGAGGGAAAAAGCAGGATGCAGCCGCGCAGAAAACATCAGCGGCGAGGACTCACGAGCCCCTGACTTGGTCTTCTAGGCTCCCATCACTAGATCATTGTGTCATTCACAAAGCAAATCAAAACCTCAGGGAATTGTAAAGAAATGGTGAAAAAAAGGCTAAGGGACATTAGGGGAGATTTATGGAAACAGCAGCTTTTCTAAAACAGATGATATGGACCAACTTCAGAGGCGGTTTGAAATGGGAAAAAAAGCCCTACTGGTAAAAACTAAGCTGCAGAACATGGACTTTTATAAATAAGCAATTTATGGAGGGTAAGAAATAAACACATCGTATTGTTATCCTTTAGCTTCTGGGTTTGAGTCCTAATTTTCAACATAAATACACAGAGTTGTTTTAGGCCACTTACAATAAAAGCTCTACCAGTAATTGTGTGATCACGCTGTGCATCAGGAAATTTCTTAAAAGTGCCAAGAAAAAAAAAATCAATGCAGAATTTTAAGCATGTTTATACAAACAGTTACTGGGTAAATATTTCATAGAAAGATGCATAAAAGCCAAGTTAAGCAAATATTTCAATGGCAAAAATAAGCAGTAACATAAAAAAAGGGGTGTGCTGTTTATATGGCTGGGGCTAATTTGGATTTCCCTTCTTCATCTCATCACTAGCAAGCCTGAAAAACCCTGGAGGGGCACACGGAGACCGTGTTAGCTTCTAATAAAAAGTTTCATTTATCTTGAGCCATTTAATGGCCATCAATGGAAAAATTACAAGCACTTCCCAGAAAGCAAGTTCTAATATTTGTTATCATGGCAACCTCCTGGTTACGCCTCCAAATTTAGTACTCCGCAGATAACTTTTACTGAGTCACTACCCCAAATTCAGCAATGAAAGTCTCCACCAGATAACAGGAGTGCCTGCCTCAGTTCAGAGGAATTTTGCAATATAGTAACTTAATTCCATACTGAAAATTTATTAAAGCAACTTCACCACTGGGTAACCTGAGAGCAAACAGCCACCGTAGCTGTGGTGCTAAGCTTAGCCAAGTAACACAGGCATAAGAAACTTTGCCAAGGACTTTTGTGCCTTGGACTGAAGTGTGTCGTCACCGTAAAGCAGAGCACAATCCACGCTGCTGCCTCAGCAGGGTTATGGGCTCAACTAGACACACTTCTGTCACCCCAAACACTATTAAAATTCATTTATTTTTACAATACACAGTAAAAATATTGAGTCTCAATATAATCCAACAGCAAAATTCCTGCTGGATTTCAGTGGTACCACAATTTAGCCCTGTAATGTGGAAATATACGTGTATACTGCTAAAAACAAATATATATAATAGTGACTATTATTGTTTGAAACCCAAAGTCATCTATTATAGTAGACTACTCATACCTCTTCCTCACAGCTCCACACTCCAGGAGACATGCATTCCAGTCAGTCACACGAAAATCTGTTTCTTACATAAGAAGGAATGAAAAAAAAGACCTACCTACCTTGACATTGCTACCATGAATTAATTCTCATGTTGCAACAGCATCTTGGTATATTAAAGCCACTTTTCATTTTTAAAAAAGTATCAAAAATGAAAGGTATACACCACACAGAAGTGAAAAGCAGATGGGCACAGGAAGATGGGACCTTGAATTACACTTTCCAGCTTGCAGTGCCCTATACTGTTGTTTTGGGAAGACATGGCAAAAATTCCAATCTCCTCTTTTAAAACTGGTCCTATTCCCAGGGGAAAAACAAACATCACCCCCCACCCCCAGCCAGCCCTAAACTGACACCAGTTTCCATGGGCATCAAACCTGGGACCTGGCCCACTGGATTCTCAGAGGTCAGGGACTGCTGCATCAGCCCGACCTCTCCACCGCATCTGATTTTCCAAGCACAGAGCACCACGCGACTGCTCCTCGCCATGCACATCCCCTCTACCACCTGAATCCTAAAAGCCTTGTTCTATAACTGAGCACAGTCTGCTCTCTGTAGTTCATCTTCCCACCCTTACTAGCATGTCCCCAAAGAACAGAAGCAAAACAAACACCAAAACACATCCCTTGCCTAGCTGTGTTACAGCTACCCTTCAGGTTTGTAGAACCTCCAACAACTACAACAGCTGTCCAGGAGAGTTTTGATTCCCAAACTTTAAGCACAAGAACACCAGAAAGCCATAAATAAAGCTTTAAACTCATATGAGTTGGTTTGGGGTTGTTGGTTTTTTTGCTTTGTCTTGTTTATAAAATATTAAAAAAAAAAAAAAAAAAAAGAGAGAGAAAAAACCCTACAGGTCACCTGGGGTAATGTTCCTGAAGAAGGTCATCTGGGGCCATGTTCATGCCTCAGGAATTTCTGCAAAGGAAGGTACATGCACACATACAGAAAACCCTGCATGCAAACCCTGCTTTGTGGTTCGATGCTTAGCGCATGCTCTGGTTACAGCATTTTCTTCAACTGGTCCCTGATCTGACACTATCAGCTCAGGTGGCAGCTGCAAGGGGCTCCCTCTGCTGCCCCAGGGGACAAGCCAAAAGCAAGGCCACCCTGAAAACCCTGCTGCTGCTGCCAACAAGGCAGGAGGGGAGCAGGAGGAGAAAGGGGGAGAACAGAGGCATCTTGTGGAGGGGAAAATTGTGGCAAACATAAGCCAAGATGTGGCTACCGTAATTCTGGCTGGAGTCTGCTGCATCAGAGAGGTGAAGGCCAACGAAGGGACAAGCCGGGGTGTCCCCGGTGCTGGGTCTCTGCTGGGCAGGGGGGAAGGCACTGGGCTGCTGAGAGCACAGGCAGGGCAGGGAGAGGTGGCAGCTTGACCCTCACCCCAGGCCACACCAGCTGTGTCTGTAGCCATCGCTGGTCCTGGTCCTGGTCCCGGTCCTGGTCCTGGTCCCATCCCAGGACCAACGGGGGCAGCTGGAAGGGCAGGTTGTGCCCAGCCCATGGGGAAAGTAATGCTCCCCATTCAGGACCTCATTCTTGAAACATGGCCAAGTCTGAGCAAGTTTAAATAGCAAAGCTACATCCTTTAAATACACACACACACGTACGTACGTTAAACAGAGCTAACACAGAACCTGCCCATGAGCACACATCGCTGCACTGACCCTGCTCCTTCACAGGCAGAGCCAACGCTCACAGTGAAATCTTCCAGAAGTCAGGCTGGCCACAAAGACTCAGCCCACCCCCTGGTCTGGGGAAGCTATAAAGTTTAGATTATTACCAAATTAATGCTTTTATGCATTTATTTCCCCTTCGCCCTCCATACTGTGAGAAAACCGTTTTAACATCAGGATTACAGTTTCAGTATCAAGCTAAGAGACAAAAAAATGTTTCAAAAAAAGCAGTCACTGCACACTTGCAGTGGCTAATCTGCAATTTTCATTTATGCACAGCACACTAAATGAATCTTTGTAGTGGGCAGGCCTTCTTGCAAATTACGGTTTTCTAAACGAAGCCACGCTTGGGTACAGAAATTGGAAGGTACAGGTAACACCCTCTCCTTTAAAACAACAAACGAAAAAAAAAAAAAAGAGAGAGAGAACAAAGGACCCACATGAAAATTACCGACCTGATATTATATTTGGTGATAAAATTCCAGTTCAACTACAAAATTAACTACACACAAGTCCACTATTGGGTCACTGTCGCTGGTTTAAGAATATGTTTTTCTACATACTTTTCCTCCCCTCACCAGAGAATCCAAATTTCCTAGTTTAATCATCTTCCCTTTTCCAAAAGAAATGGGAGTCTTTAAGACATTTAGTTATTTAATCACAGGGGCAGTACAAGATTAAAATGGATTAGAAAAATTAATCCAAACTAAATGTCTCCTTTATGAGAAAGTTTCCCAATGAACGTTAAATCAACAGGTTCCCAATTTCAGGTATAAAATCTGATTGAAACTGCTGCTGCTTTGAAAAACTAGTGCTTTCTCCTGCTCCTCCTTACTAAAAATGCAGGCCAAATTGCTATTTCCATAAAGATATATGTCTGATATTGACAGGAGTTCTATGAAAAATTCTTGATGACCTGCAGGGATTCTTGTACTTAACCCAAAGGCAAAATTTACAGGAATTTATCATACAAGAATGAACTGCTCTGCAGATCAGGGCTCCTGTTCCATGCTGCAGTCAGAATTTCTACCAAACGGGGGGGGTGGGGGGGTGTGTGTGATGGTAATTAAATAGCTTCATTTGCAGTCCTCAATTCTTTGCACCTAATTCATGACAGCACACAGGATGGAAAGAAAGGTAGTTATGGCACCCTATATACACTTTGCATTTCATCGGGTATGCTTCCCTGTCTTAGTCTTTAAAAAGGTAACTGTAAACAGTAAGCTGCAAAAAGATTGATGATGAAACAGCAAAAGACAGACAGGGGTGAGGGAAATAAAAGGAATTAAAAAAATGGGGTTTAGCATTACAAACATCAAAGCCTTTTAAAAAGAAGAGATCCAGCCATATTCTCCCCCTTCCTTTGTACTGAAGTTTAATAAACATTTTCTCCAAGTTACCAATTTTGAGAAAATCGCTGGATAAACACTTGTGTTAACCCAGTTACATGGCTCAGTGCCAAATGTAATGCCAAACTTCCCAGTTGCAAAACGAGCTGTTTTTACACACCAAAGTAACCACGCAGCAGGCCTGCCGAGCCTGAAGACAGCTGACAGAGATGACTGTTGCTGTCCCCCCATTGCACCGACATCCATCCAAATACCAACATCTGCTGTGCTACAATTTACTTTTTACACAACATTTAGCAAAACAGTGCCTCTGACTGCAACATCATTAAGGAAGTAACAACAAATAAATCGCAAAGTCCCATCAGACAATTGTAAAATTAAAGCATAGTTTGTCTTGCATACAGTGAGCTTTAGTTCAGACGTATTGGACTTCAGAAATAATAAGCATTAGAATCTGTATTCTTTTATTAAACACACAAGACAAAATTCTGTAAACCATGACAGGCGTAATCCATCATTACAGTGAAAATTAGAGTTTTGAGGATATTGACTTGACTCAATAGGCAGAGAAGCAGATGCCTGCGAGGCAGCCTGGCCTGCCCAGTACTATCGCACCAACCCAGACTACTAACAGGATTACACTGTGCCTGGAAGCCTAAGAAGAGCACTCTCAATTCGGGGCCTGCTCCTTTTCAAACACCCAGAGTGCATATTTGTGCTTACGAAGTAAGGAATTAACGTGCCTAAAAAACTAAAGTGCCCTTTGCTCTAAAAGCAGGACAAAGCACAGGGGCCAAGGCAATCGGATGCCACCTCACAGAGGTGAGGTGGCAAGGCAGGCTCTGGGAGTCTCGTTCCAAATTCATAGCCTGGAGGTTCAAACTGGGATTTAGGCTCCTAAGTGAAAGCCAGGTTTGGTCAGTGGTTCCACTGTACTGCCCAACATGCTTCACATCACCAAAGTCCCTACGTAATCTGGTGTCCTCCAATTAGCTGTCCTTCACACCTGCGTTACCCGGGGTGCTGCAAGTCAAAATGGGGCAGCGCTGCCACCCTGACACTGCCACCGGGCTTGGGCTTTCATCGGTACACATGTAAGAGACGAGAAAGAAAGGAGAATTTTAACCTTTAAAACTGTGACCAGTTTTCAAAACCCATTCTTTCTTCCTCCTGTCCTGAAGTAATTCTATGAATGCAAAAGCAAGAAAAAAAAAATTCTCACTTTCTTTTGAAAAGCAGATAGCAAATGAAAAGTTTCATCAAGAAACAACTTGAATTCTCTTAGGCATCAATTAAGGGCTTTCCCTCAACCTTTCTGCTCCTCATCACCACCTTTAACACACCCTAAAAATTGCTGAAGTTACAAAAAGTGACTTTTTTTGTGGGAACACTCCCCCAACATCTCCAGACAATGTGTCTGTCAGGAACAAACAACATACCCAACACTCAGCTCAAGATACAAGAACTTGGCAGGCTGTATCTCAAAGCAGTTTCACCAAAACAATACTGTTTCCCTCAATCCCTATCAGCGTAATAGTGGAAGACAATATTTCAGATAACATTGGCAGCAAACATTTTGGTAAGTTCAGTGGACATTCTTTATCCAATTCACAGATAAAAACAGTCAACATCCATGGCTAGATTAACAAGAGCGCTTCATTAGTTTTGTGCTTAATTCATGCTAAAGTCAAAGGGTTAGGCACTTAAATACTTCTGGGGGTTTTCGCCAATGTTGATTTGTGTCAGACTTTATGTGTGTGTATATATATATATATATGACCATCATGGGACACAGGAGAAGCCGTGCAAAGCACAACCTATACTTATATCCTCTCCCAAGCAGGGATATAGAGGACAGTCTTCTCCGTGCTAGCTACTACATGTTTGCACAACAGGAGTCAAGGTCCATCGGAAACTTATCTGAAGAGTTACTCCTGCGCAAACTTTAGGTTCAACCTCTGAGTTCAGAACTGAAACACTGTTTGTCCATTTATCCCCTGGCACGGTTGGCTTTTTGTCAGACAGATGTATGCCACATGCAAGTTATTTCCCAACCTCTCTGCTCCACCTCCCTCCACGCACTCTGCACACACTCTGACCCCTCAGCAAATGTTGTAAGAGAGGAGGAAGTGTTTCTGACAGTTTGCATACTCTTCACAACAATTTTATTGCGGGGTATAAATGTCCTCTCCTGTCCCTCAACCCTCCTTGTAAGGAGACAAAGCACAACAAACAAAAAATCCACCACTTCCCAAACAACTGAATGCCCTAAACCCAGCAGCAGGAAAGGAAAGGGAAGGGAAGGGGTGGAGAGGAAAGGACAGAGAGGATGGATTACACTGAAGTTATTTTTGTCCTGTTCAAGTGGATGGGCAGAGGCAACTAAGTATAGAATTTATCAAAGCAGGTGAACAAGGAAGATGACATGAGCCACATGTTTCAAGGAGCAAGCAATAAACGAAGTACACTCCTACCTCCTGGCCCGAAAAGCTCCCAAAAAACACACTTCAATTTGCATGAGTGAGATTTGATTGAACAAATATTCAACTCACCACAGCCTTCCCTTTGGACATGTGACAATGTAAATGTTAAGCAGATAGGTTTCCTGTCTCTTACCTGCTTGCACTATATATAAACACATACTACGAAGTCCATGTTAAAACGGAAAGAGGTTTGCACTCTTCTGTGGTGTCTTGGACAGAAATTCTTCTGAAGAAAGTATGTTTGCATGTACAGCTGGGTAATAAAGCACCACTTGAAATCAAACATTAAGGAATGTTATGTTGTCAGTGGCAACACAAAGGATGTGGTTTCTATGAAATTTAACCAGTTATGTCAAGGACAATTGCTTTCTTCTGGTCAGACTGCAGCCCATGGCTTGCTCAGAGTAACTGCTACAGTAGTTTGAATTTCACAAGTGAAAATCCATTCATACATATTTTTAACTCCTTCCAGGGTCTGAGTGAGTCTGTGAAATGCACTGGGTGGCTGTTGCCAGAAGCATGTACTCCATTCAGTCACTGTGAGCAGCCCACGCTGGCAAACACAGGAGTAGCAAGTCTCACCCAGGCTCTTGAGCTCTCAGAGCCTGCAGCCAAAGATGCAAACAATAGTATTTAGCAAGGACATTAAGTGCTTTGCTGGTATGCATGTAGTAGTGAGCAAGGAAACATTCAGAGAAAAGACATGGCACCAGTCAAACCATGACATCAGTGGAAGCCACACTCACATCAGTGCTGTAACCTACCACTGGGCTTAAAAAACAGAAAGCTTTTATGCAGAACATTTCCCTTCTATCTGTGCTCCCAGTTACCACAGTATCCAAGAGCCCCACAGCCTGAGATGCATTTGTCCTCACAACATCCCTGTGAAGTAGGGAAGTGCTGTTATCACCATTTTACAGATAGGGAACCAGGGCACAGAGAGATAAAAATAACCGTATCTGAGATGATCATATAGGAGGAAGTTTGTGGCAGAGCAGGGGAGGACTGGCTTCGATTCTCGGTTCCAGGATGGTACTCTAATACACCAGCCACCTCTTAAGCTTCTAGATGCTCTGCCTTCAGTTTGACCAACCTACCTATCTCCCCTGGGCAACAAGGAATGGGGAATGCCTATGACTTTTATTAACAGCATTTCCAGCCAAGCAAAAATGGAAGAGGGTATCAAATGCAGGCATTGTTTGCATTCAGAAGTCCAAATCTGAACAAAGACAACAATTTCCAAAATAGTCAGCACTATCCTGGTATTGTGGGAAAAGGAAGGAAGAAACATCAAGTTTTCAAAGTAGAAAAAAAAAAAAAAATCCACGGCAGGTCATAAGTACAATTTTAAAATAATTAATAAAAGTTTTAATAGGAAGCTGGTATTAGACATGCATCCTTCAAGAACCTCCCCGTTCTGGAGATTTGAGGTTATAAAACAGTAAGAAATAAAAAAATCCCTTTGGAACTACAGCTATCTCATTTCAGACGCAGATCTAAACACAGATCTGATGTAGTTCCATATGGAGACCTTGGCTCCAAACTTCACACAACAATCTTGTCTCAGATAAAACAAATTCCAGAGTCTGGAGACTGCTCAAGGTTTCCCATTTCTGGCTGAGCCAGACTTCAACCCTGCCCTTGAAGGCTCTCTTTTCTAAGTGAAATGGCACATCAGGTCCAAAATTTACTCTGTCCTTTGGAACTCCAGTTTCAGCCATCCAGAGCACCAGTAGCAAAATAAGCTTCTGCAACTTAAGGGCATTCATAAAGCAGCATTTCATGTCACCTATTTGAGGTGACTATTATCCTGGAACAAACAGCATAGATCCATCACCCCATGGATCACCTCATTTATCGCGTCTGACTCCAAAAGGCGGCTGCTCATAACAGCCAAAGGACGACAGACCACCACTAAACCATCACAAATAGGCCTTGATGAAAGACACTGTCACTATACCGATTGGGACAAAGGAAGAAATTTGTGAGTTGATACTAGCTGAGGGCACCAGATCAGCCATACTCAGCTTCCAGGTTGCCTCTGCTATCAGTAGACTATCTTGTTAATCACTGCTGATAAGCTGGACCTTATTGCTCAGGCCTCTACTTTTATAACAAGCTGTTGCTGTAAACTTCAGCCACCAGTAACTCAACATGAATCTAAAGAACACCTCTTCTGCCATGGTCAGAGTCTCAAGGAGCTGCAGCCAACCAGCTACTGCTGAAGGTGACCATCAAAGCACCTAATTCAACTTCCATCAGTGACATAAAATAACTGAAGCCTTGCTTGGAAAGGACCAGAAAGAACAGAGCCAGTCCCACCACACATCCCGCTACCCCTATTTCTCCCCCTTCTTTTACACCAGGACTACAAAAGGGTGAAAGAAAAAGGCTGGGATGAGGTTAGAAACATTTCTACTTTCCGACAGCGTGCCTCACTGCAACAACAGCCAACCAAACAAGCAAAAGAAAGCAAGCTCCCAGCAGTTTCACAGCTACATAGCGATCTTAGTAAACCAGGAATTCTAGTAATTAAAGCAGAGAGCAACTTTTGGTTCCAAAGGACGGACCCAGAACACTAACAACAAGTAGTAAATTAGCAAGGTTTGTTATTATTCCATGTTTTGAACGTTTTCCTTGGAAAATCCCAAGTTCTGTATTTGAACAGATCAGCCAACACTAAAAAATGAAAAGGCCTGTTGACAACAGAGGAACTGCTACTTATCTTCTGTTTCACAGCCATCACAAGGAATATCAAAACTAAAACCAAGCACCTCTACCAATGGGGTTGTTATTCTCCTTCAGAATCAGGCTGGGCTTTGCATGAGATTCCCAATATCAAACCAGTCAAGAAACACAAAATCACAGAATACTTTATGTTGAAACAAGCCATTAGAGGTGATCTGGTCTAATTGTCCACTCAAAGCAGGGCCATTCAAAACACTATAAAATAAATCCTAACACTTAGTAGTACATGTAGGTAATTCAGGAGAATTATAAAAACACAATGGCAAAAAATAGAATGAATGCAACTTTATCAAACTGCAACTTTCAAATCAAATTTGAGGAACAAAACCTCAAGTCTGCTTGGCCATGTGCCTTCATTTTTAATCACCTTGCCTCCAGTAACTGGTTTGACTATTTTAACAGTCAGCAGAAAGACAATTATCAATAAACACTGTGTGTGTACTGGGCATAAAAAGGAGAAATGAATTCTGTGTTCCTCTATGTTTTATTTCACCACGTGAATGATGAAAGATACAGCACAGGATTGTACACAGTCAAAAAGGTATGCACAGTCTCTGAAGCATGAACATGTACCTACAACCACACATCCTGTTGTGTGTCATTCCACTTCTAAAATGCTGCCTAAAAAGAGAAAAGTCTCCAGAAACATGAGGTTTTGCCATAAGCACACCCAGTCTAGTTGTGGGAGTAAACAAACCTCTCCAAGACACCAACAAGAGCTGTTGTAAAGTAGCCCATTCCTAGTAGCCTGGAGCAGGTGCTGAGAAGAAAGCTTTCCTCTGGCCACGTGGAGGAGGATTCCTTAAAATGGGAAGAAAACTTCATATATACTGGTTTTTGCACATTCCTGCCAGTAACCTGTCAGAGGATTAACACAAAAAAAACCCAAAACAACCACAAAAAAAATCCACAAAAAAACAACCCTTCAAAATACATAAAATTTATCACAGTAAATCTGATCTCCTCCCCCCATTTTAGATACAGCTTTCTGTAACATAATGATTTGTATTACTGCAGTACACTGCAACTTCAGATACACATCTGGAGCTGAGCCACCTGCTGTACAAATAAAACAATGAGACAGTCCCTGTTCTGCAGAGTTTATTTGTCACAGGAAAGGGACAACGGAAGGCCGGGCAGATAGACACACAAAAAAAGGGGACCAATACTGGGCATCGCAGTGAACAGCAGTCTCAGTACACATGCACTGCAAGTTCGTCAAGGCCTTTTATAAGCAACACAAGGAGCGAGAGCTTTTAAAGAGGATAATAAAGCAGTACTGCAGCTGTTTACAGGGACCATTTCCCAAGTGTGAAAGGGTAGCATAAGAGAATGCACAGAGTGCTTGCTTGCCCCCATGTTGTAGTCACAGTATAGAGACATGCTAGGCTAACTGGAGGCAGAAGTTAACATCTTAATAGCAAATTAGAGATGGTAAAAATAGGTATGAAAAGCAAAAGCAGATGGTTTTGCAGCTCAATGCAAGAGGAACTAGTAGATAGCAACAAAGCAGCAGCTCAAAGAACGAGCTCGGCCCTGTTCAGAGCAGCGCTCTGAATGGAACAAGGTTACATGCCAAGCATACAAAGATGCAAGATGATGCAAACCTTAGAAAAGTATATTCCCCCCTCCATGTTTTGATTTTGTTTTCTATTTTCATGAATAACAGTATACTCCAACAACTACAGCAGCTTTGAAAATATCAACTACTTTGAAGATCAAAAAATACAGTCTCTGCAATCTGGTTATATTTGCTTTAGAGCTGAGACAAGTCACTATTTCAGAAAGAAATCTGGCCACCTGCTGCTCTAAGCAGAGAAGGCAGTATACATGTAAAATCATGCTTTTCTCTGAAATAACAACTGATATTACCCAGGAAACACAGACTAGACTGGGAAAAAATGCATTAACTCCAAATGGCACAGTTATGCTGAACTGAATTGTACATGGCTGGCTAGTAGCCTTCACCCAGTTGTCACAGGTTGTTCATCGGGAATAACATAAAATGATGTTAAGATGAGCAAATCTAGTACAGCCACTTTAGACCTCTGGCTTACTTTCAAGTCAGAGGGTAGATACCAGTAAGGCTGGGACATCCCAATAACTCAGGCATTAAAAAAAAAAAAAGTTATAGCAGTTATTATGGAAGGATGAAACACCTGCAGTACAAAAGGTTCTTACTGCAGCAAGAACAGCACATTCTAACCCAATAAAAGCAATCACCAAGTCCAGTCCTAGAGCTCGCTTGGGATCAGATCAGTCTACGCCCATGACAAGGTGTAAGTTTTAAGCAACTGCTCTTAATGCAGCTGAGCCACCATGGCTGAAGAGAAGAAGCTGCTCCACTGCATCTGTCTTTAACAGGTCTGTCCACTATGTGCAAAATGTAAGGCCAGATTTGGCTGCTACATCGTTGCAAGCCCACTGCGTAAAGGGGGAGAATTAACCCACCTTGTAAAGGCAACAGTCCAGAGGAAAAATGCCTCGTTTTACCTGAATGTGCTGAACCTGGCAAGCGCTGACAGTCAGGGAACACACAGAACCCTTTAAAAATACACAACATCGTTTATTACACTGGGACAGTACTTTGTGTTGCACAATCCAAGCTTTTGTTTCGAGCAAGAAAATGTTTTCTAAATATTTTGTCACCATGACAGTCTAGCCTTGGACTCGAATTCTGCCCTTGGTTACTCAAGAAAACCCCTGTGAAGTCAACTGTGTTGTACAGCTTGTCGCTGCGTCCCGGGCTGCTGGGAAGGCTCACCTGGCACTGCAGCTACTGGCGTCCTCTCGGCCCTGTAGGGCCCTCTCACCCCAAGCTATTTTGCCCACTCACAAACTAAAACATTCAACATAAGATCCACGTGAAGAAACAACAACGAATGTAAGAGGAAGACTGTTTTGCAACTAAGAAATACTAAACATCTCCCCAACAGGTTCAGCTTTATCCGAGGAATACAGGCAAAACAAAAACCATTCCCAAGATAGCAGAATAAAATATTTTAAATACATGGAGAAAGAGAGACATAGAAAAACATCCCAGCTTTGAGGGCCCTCTTCCAAGTAAAAACATTTCTTTCAGGGACATTAATTTGGCAAACTAAATCTGAGCAGATACAGCCTAAGTCCACAGCACAGCCCCGAACAAGCAGTGGAGAATTTCTGTATGACTCAGGAAGCCCAAGGAAGACTTCTGCAGAACAAGATCAACAGGGTGTTTATATACAACCAACAGTGTCATGTGAACGGTTTAGTTTGTTAAATGAATGTTTGCATTGTCATTTAAAAAAAACAAAAAAAACCAAAAAAAACCAACACACAACACCCTCCATTCCACACTTACAAGTTTCCAACATTAAAAACATAGCAGGGGAAGGAAGTACTCCAGCAGCCAAAATTTACAAATTCTTACCATAACTTTGGCACAGTAAACTTCTCCAGTGTCACAAAGGCCTATTCTTCAGGGGGCTTGGTTGCCTTTTTTTTTCAGAAGGACTAATCCACATGTGAAGGCTATTAAAGAACACACAAAATGCCAACAGAAGCATAAACATGCACACTTTTTGTGCATGCATGTGTGTTTTCAAAGTTTTATCTGTCTTTCCTTACACAGAAAGACACCTAGGAACAGCCCGGAGGCAGGTATTTCTGCTTTCTCTCTTCTTACTAAGTGAAGCTCAGTAAGGTTTTTCCCTTCCCCCCCAAAAAATGACAATGCTATTTTATTTTAATTCATTCAGATTGGTGACAGAGATTCATCCTCATGCATTCAGCAGCCAGGTTTCAAGAATTTAACAAAAAAAAAAAATGAAGATTTTAGTATGGGGAGGGGTTGGGCTGTTTGCTTGTTTTACTAGAAAAGAAATTCCTAACAGTAACCTTTTAATTGTTTTAGAGGCACCTTACTAGAACCTCAAAGAAAATGCTAATACTCTAAGTTACACTCGGCATTTCTGCACTGCAAAAACAAATCCAAGCTCTGAAAGTCAGCACTTTTTCCTCTTATTATCTGAAGCTATATAAAAGCCCTAAGATAGATTTGAAAGAAATACAACAGAAAATCCTGCCTGATCTAAATACATAGAGCTAAATTTATCTTTCAGTTTTCGAAACACCGCTTAAGAGATTGAGCATTTAGAGTTCTATTCACTGGCTAGAAAAAAGCCAAATGGTACATTTTAAAAAACTGACTTTGAAATATTGTTATGAGAACAGGGACAAGCTATGTAAACCCTAAAATTCTGTGGGTCTTTGTATTCACGATTATTGTCACAAACTAAAAGGCTCATATTCCCTACTAAGCAAACATTTACAATTAAATCCATTCTGCACAAGGCATTTGCATTTTGAGATAGAACAGTCAGTTGTTCAGCTGCTGTGATTTAGATGGATTGGTTCATTATTGCTGCAGTTCGTTTTCAGCTACACTGTATAACAAAGGGGTGCCAATGTAGTCTTGAATGGCTTTAAAGCTAAGTATGCTGGTATTCTTCCATGATGATGTAATTTAACTATCTCCCCATCTCTCAGATCAAGATTATCTTGACTTTACAGGCTAAACTTCGGCAAAAACGACAGAAACAAGCTGTCACAATAGTGTTCAATAGGCAATATCTCTGCAAGTCAGATGAAGGCTGTTGCTGGCAAGTTTGCAGTGATTTTCCATGTATGAAAAAGTAATTTTTCCTGAATTCTTATTTAGAAAAATACTTCTCTTATGCAAGTAACAAGGCAACTTCGACTTCCACAGTGGACGATACATCAGTTATATACCTTCAAATGTTCATGCTATAGTAAAAATGAATCTGTACCAGAAAAGACCTAGAACTACAATGATCTCTGATGTGAAGAAAATTTCAAGTTGAAAAAGTCAACTACTATCCTACTCCTTCACTGTCTGAAACATATCACCAAAGGCAGCATTAGAGAAGCAAAACTATTTTTCTATTAACAACCACGTAAAAAGGCCAGACTTCTTTTTTAAAAAAATTATTGAAGAAAAAGCCATGATGATTGGCGGCATTTAACCTCCCAATCTAAAGCATGGTCTTCTTAATACACTGCCAGAGCAGCATAAAGAACACTTACCACAGAATGACTTAATTACTGAATTTATAGTGACAAAGGATTCATATCCTATGTCCAGAAATCAATTTCCAACTATAAAACTACTTCGAAGCCCCACAACCAGCACTGCCACCATAGAGTATCACAACTAGATTCTAGTCTGCTCCATGCATAAACTTTAAGTGGAACAATAAACATATAATATAGCTAAACTTATTCAACTACACATTTAAGTCAAGTCTTGAATTAAGAAATAAATGCCTTCTCTTCTCTTGGTGTTCCCAAAATTTCATTTCTACTTAATGAGGCTAGGAGGGGAAGGATATTGCATGAGCGAAAGTTAGAAATTAAAAAACCAAACCCCCCAAAAATCTGCATTACAGAGAAAACGCTTTCATTTAGTTAACTGACTGCTATTTATAAAAGGTTTACAGACCACAGACAGGCGCAGGGATATGCTTGACACACAAAAAGACACCAGTCCAGAAAATCCATGCCTGGAAGCCCCTGAAAAGCAACCAGCAAATAAAAGGTAGTATTCCCACTTTGCAGCTATGAAGAAGGCTGACAATAGATTTTGAACTGCTTAACAGGTTTGTTCAAGGGCATAACTTTTCACTGACACTCCAACTGTCAAGCTCCAACATAGGCAAGAACATACAAAATAGTGTGTACCCTTGTATTTCAGGGCATAAACCCAACTTGGTGAAAGTATCTTACACACCGGTGTAACTACATCATTTTGAACAAGGCAGCATTACATTGTCAGCTGTAACATGGTATGTACAAAGGCTCATATGGGAACACAGCGTAAAAAATTTTAAATAAATATTTTTTTCTCTTAAATCTTGAGATTTAGTTTAACTGGATTTTGATGCATGAAAAAGCAGTTCAAATATAGTTTCATTTGTATGTTTCTATTAGACATTAGACCTGTCAAGCCTCTTGCAGAAAACGTTAAAGTTATTCTTTCATATCGCTTGCTTTCAGAAGTGTAATCAGGATGCACTTCTTGATGCCCAGATCCTTTGACAAAATTGCAGAAATAGTAGGGTATACTGCTAAGGCCAAGAGTTCAGAAAAATAAAAACGCACATTACAAATTATTCTAAATCCTCTATTTTCTGAGGTTTTTCTTTAAAGGTAACTAAACAGCTCTTTTTCTTCTCCTTAGTCTAACCTGTGAAGAAGGCACTCAGGTTACGTTTTCCAGGTTTTTTCTACATCATGAAGATCAGCAAGCTCCTCTGCTTCAGAAAGAAAAAGGGGTAAAACTTTCAAAATCTTGTGACTTCTACAGCTGGGAACTGATTTATAAAGTCACCACAAATGTAAGGGCTGCACTTAAAATTTGAGAATTAGCAGCGATTTGCTGTAAGCAGCCCTGACCTGCATCAGCACGTGAAGTCCATTCAAGTAACACCAGTGTCAACCTCATGAGTTAGACTTTCATATCAGCACACTAATGCTTGTCTTGAAGACTCTGCTACGAAGACAGGCTGAGAGGGTTGGGGCTGTTCAGCCTGCAGAAGAGAAGGATCCAGGGAGACCTTACTGCGGCCTTTCTATGTATAACAGGGGCTTATAAGAAAGACTGACAGAGGCTATTTACCAGGGCCTATAGTGACAGGACACGGGGTAATGGTTTTAAACTACAGGAGACTAGGTTTAGACTACATATGTATAAGGAAGAAATTCTTTACTAAGAGCGTGGTGAAGCACTGGAAGAGGCTGCCTAGAGAAGTTCCGGGCGCCTCATCATTGGAAGTGTTCAAGGTCAGGTTGGATGGGGCTTTGAGCAACCTGATGTAGTGAAAGATCTCCCTGCCCAGGGAGAGGGGGGTTGACTAGATGATCTTTAAAGGTCCCTCCCAACCCGACCCATTCTAAGACTGGAGCTCCCACCCAAAACAGGTGTTTCCTATGAACGCCATGGTTCATGACCAACACAAAACCCACTTCTCTGGCATGCATGTTCTGTGGTCCTCATTAAGAGAACATTAGTAAAGCGCCAAGCAGAGGAGACTGATTTGAAAGCCCCGTAAATGATTCAGATGCTGCACTCAGTCTCAATATTAGCACAAAATACCACTGCAGTCATGCACAGAACCACTGACTCCAAAGTGTATTTCTACATGCAGTTCATCAAAGGCCTGAGCTTTGGACAGCACTTCAAAACACGCTCTCCTTACTCGCCCAAGAGACTCAGGAAAACAGTAACTGACTTGCCCACAGTCTGTGATGATTGTTTACCTCTGCTGTCCTCAAATACGACCATGCACTTTTGAATAAATTGACAAATTTCACAATATTGTTTGACCAGCTATCTTTTTCACATTTTTGGCTCAACTTGAAGAGGTGAGAGAATAATCCCAGAGTTCTGTAACATGTTTTCCAACTGCACTCGAAGTCGGTCTTCTTATTTCCCCCTTTCAGTTGCAGTAAATATTTCTCACAGAAGCACAGTACTTCACACCTAATATGGTGCTATTCTTTCTCCATTCTTTTTCTTCCTCTTTCCTCACATAGTTTCCTGGTTTTTGTTCCCCCATTAAGAGGCACATTGTACCTGCAACATAATACATCTGAAAATAATAATCCCCTCCTCTGTCTTCCCCCCATGAGAAATTACTTTTTAAATAAGATTTAACCAATTTTTTTCTTAGTAAATCAATTACTTCAATATGTAAAAGGGGAAAAAAACCACAAGGCCGACAGTTGTTTGGTTTTTTACAATGCTCTGTCTTTTAAAATGCATCCAAACTAACTGTTCAAATGTTCAGCAAATCCCTCTTTCCAATACATACTAAGGCTTGTTTCCTGAATGAGTCTGAGACCAACCACTACACTAATTTTTAAGAGAATTATTAGTAACATAAAAAGTGGATAAAAAAAGATACACTACATGTCACCATGTATTGCTCTAGGAGCATCCAAGTCCTCACCAGCTTTTTCAGATGGTAAAGTCTAGGGCTAAGAGTAGTAACACAGAGCAAATTTAGGCAGAGGAAGCTGCAAGCACAGGCAAGGAGTGCAACTGACGGGGGTTAGGCAGGGGGAGCACCAGGAGGGAATGTTGGAAGGGAAGGAACCTTCTGGCATCCACAAAGGGGCTGCAGGGGAAGACATTTTGAAGTGAGGACAAGGTACCAAATTTAAAATGCATGGCACAGCACCTTGCCTAAAACCACTCCTGCAAGAACAACGAGCAAACTTTACTCTCTTGCTCTCTTTACCTCAAAATAGCATACTCACTTAGCACTTCTTCCTTCCTAAATCCAAACCTGATGACTTCTCAATATGCCTACTGAGAGAAAAAAAAGAACAGAAAACCACACGTGGAGAACTTCCCCACCACCACCACAGGCCTACCTTTTCCTTCTTGAAAACGAAGGAACCATGAAAAAGAGGATCAAAGCCAACGCAGGCAGTTTCTGCATGATCCACTGTATCAAGCATTCCCAGGCTCACTTTAACAGGGCTTGCAATGTCCTAGATCCCTCATTCTCAAATCTCTTTTAATGACAAGTAACAGTAATTTATGACACTACCCCACTCTTAAATTGAGACCTAGTTTGTTTCGCTTCAGATGTACAATAAAACAGAATATGAAAGTAAACTTCTAGGACTGACATAAATAACGTGGGCATCAACATCTGAGCTCTTCCTCTTTGCCATTCAAAGCGAGAGTGTCACTTGCACATCGCATGTAAGTTCCAGACAGTCAGTTTACAAACACAGAGAAAAACATCTAACCTAGCATGTCATCTCTAAAGAACTGAAAATATTTTGCAAAAAAGGTGGGGGAAAATGTTCGAACAACAACTTTTTTGGAGTAATTTTTACTGAAAAAAGAAACATCTGAACTTCACCCTGCAAAAATGTGAAGCTGTGGCTGGAAGAAAGCCTTTTCTAAAAGGACACTGGAAAGTAACAAAGATGGTCAAAGACTTAAGTAGTCTGCTCAGTGGAAGCAAGATGAGCAATCTCCAGGCTATGCTAGCTCTTTCAAAGATGTAATACAGTATAGTTACACTGTACTAGGTAATTCTCAGCATCTGACTTCCCTGTCATCCAAAGCAGACTTTTTACAGTACACTGGATCCAACTCTGCTTCCTATGATCTCTCCACAAATAATTCCATCAGATGAGATTTACCCTCCAAAAGTCTAGCTGACTAGCCATTATCAGCTCATATTTCTCCAGATGTTTTGTGATCTCATCCTTTCTTAATGTCTCTAGCATCTTGCCTACCATCAAGGTCAGATTTATTGGTCGACGATTTCCTGGTTCCTCCCCAATCCCCTTTTCCCAGAACAGTGCAAGCAAAATGAAAGCAACCAAGACCTAGCATTGCAAAACTATTGCCCCTTGTGTTGAAAAAGAGACACAAAAGAAAAACCACAAATTGACACAGTTTATCTTTTGGTTCCAATAAGAAGAACAATGATTTCCCTATAAACCCAACCCTTCAGCTCTGGAAGTAACATCAGCTTCTTTCCGTCTGTTACAAACTTCCCCCTCTGTTCTTTGTTCAGCCCCTATCTTGTTTCTTACCTTTCCTCTTCCCCTCAGTTTTTTCTCTGAAGCAGCTGTGCCCTCTATAGCTGGCATCTTCAGAGTTCAGATGTGTCTTAGGATCCCTTGTATCAAGTGCCACAGCCACTCCTTTGAAATACCATGAAAGACAGATGATCCTTGAACTAATCTGAACCTTGAAGATTCTGGCTACACAGGTCATCAAGAAAGTGCACCGCTACATCCCAGGGACACACAGAAGCCAAGGTAAAAAATAATAACACACGCACATATATACAAAAAGAGGTAGGGAACACGGTGAGAACAGAAAAGAGAGAAGAAAGAAGAAGTGAAGAAAAACAGTGACACAAGAGACCCACTGGCTTAAAGAAAAAAAAAAGTTAACTTCTGGTCATACCTCATAAGATCCTGTTTTGATTCATACTAAACAGAATACTGAAAGTATGAACCTGTGCTCAAAGTAACAAAGCTAAAGTTCACCATCAGAACTATTCTGCTAGAGAAAGTTAAAAGAGCAACAATCAGCATTTGATTCCTGGCCTGTATTTTACATATGGATCCTGCATTCATTTTATGCAATGAAGCTATAGAAAGACAAATCACAATGGACTACTGGTTATTTATTAGGATATCTGTTATCACTCCATTTCATTACAGAAATAATTCTTTAACCAAAAAAAAAAAAAAAAATCAGTAGTATTTCCGTAAGTGGAATAAGTATTTTTTGTGTAATTTCTTATTTAAGGACCTCTACTAATTTTGATCAGCTTGGAAGGCAGACTCCCAACCATGCAAATAGTTTTACCTGCCTAAAGTCCACACAAATTGACATTTGGAGGACGTGTTCTGGCTTTCACAGTCAAAATTACTGTGTGGTGTTTATGTACTACGTAAAAACAAAAGCAAATGTAGCTCCATATTTGCTGCTAAATATTAATGAATACACAGGTCTCTCCTGCTGCTTATAATTGCTTCAGAGTTCTCAGAGTGAGAAATCGAGATTTCTATTTCCTTTTTTAAATGTCAGTGTACATTTTTCCCTCCCCCTCTTTCCCTGCCTCCAAAAGACTCCTTTTTCCATATGAGTTTATGCCCTAATAAGAAAACCGGACATACTAGGGAAGACAGAGATGACAGAGTATCAAAACGCACAATCCCCCTCTTTGTTAGCCTTGCAGAAAGACTAAAAAAAAAAAAAAAAAACCACACAGGATGAAGACTGAAGACAATAGAAGGACCTTTATAAACAGGGACCAGAGCAGAAAGATGCAAAAAATCCAATGAGACCTTTAAAATGGATCTGTAAAGTAAATAAAATACACTCAGGCATACCTCTTTTATCCAAAAAGTTACACGATACACAACCAAAATTAAGGGTACTCATGACATACATCCAGAAAACCTGCAATCTCAGAACTCAACAAGCAGCAATTTGGGCAGATAGTTTTCTCCTTCCCCCCTCATATTCAGTCACAACTATAGCACCTCTGCATCAACCCATTTCCCTCATCCTTTCCCACTGAACAAACCTTCAAAATAACACAACCAGGGACTATATATTCTGGACATACCCATACAATACACCAACCCCAAGTCTGAGTTTCTTCACATTTTCTACATGTGTGCTGGAACACTTCAGCCACTCAGTCATGCAAAGAGCGTTTAGTATTTTAACTACTGTTTCCGTCTTCACACAAGAGTCTACCACCTCACTGTGATTAGAGTAACAGCACCAAGCACTGCCAACAGGGAAAAGGGGGGAAAAAAAAGTTCATTCATGAATTCTTCTGCTTCTGCCTGGTTGAGGTTAGACATGTCATGGAGATGACTCTGGCCCCTGCACAAACATCTGCGCTACTGGAAGTAGAGCTTCCTTTAAGCAACCAACAGAACTGCCAAGAGCTCTCGGCCAGGCAGTGATGTTTAATTTCATTTCTCCATTTGTGTTTTTAATCTTGGAAACAAAAACAGAAATGTAAAGCATGCTGACAGAAGAAAACAACCCCACAATTCTAGAAAGCCCTGCTATTTCCCTGCCAGAACAAAACACCTGCTCCTGCTAATGACAGCTTTATGCTTATATACACCTGCCATCCAGAAGGGCTCCAGAGCACTTTGCAGCCTGATTTATACATACACAAATCATTAAAACCACCAAAATTAAGCCACTGCTGGGGTGAGATGTAGCAACTGTTTAACTACACACAGCCATGCTGTTCAACTGCTCAGGACATGAACTAAGAGACACCATATCCAACCAAAGCTATGCGGGAACGTTAGGTAGAGAGAACATCATTGCCCAATCTGGATTTCGGCCAGTCACTACTTAAAATATTTGCATGTGGAGGGCCCTAGAATCTTTAAAGAACACATGCAGTGCAACCTTCGGTTTTATAAATGATCCAAAAGACAAACAATATACATTTCCTATATCTAAAATCCTCCTTTAGCAGTCCCTCCCTGCAGTAATTACTGTTTATGCCTTAACTTCAGAAGCTCACAGTATCAGACATCAGTTTTGGAAACATTCTGTGGTTGAAGCACTTGATCTTGCAGAGCCAGCAAACTGATAGAGTCTGGCAATAAATGCAGATAATTTAAAAAAAAAAAAAAATCCTTTACAGAACACACACACCAGTGGATCAGTTCCCCCTAGAAGCACCCCCAGCCAAAAGAACTGAATCTGTCAACTGATCCCAAAACAGCTACAAAAACCAAGAGAGTAACAGAGCTGACACACTGGCAAGCTGAGGAGGAGAGATAGCACTGCTTTCTAAAACCCTCCTCACATGGACAATGCCAAATTAACAGTTGCAAAGTCAATGAAGTAGAATGAAATAGGTGTCATGGCACATACCAAGAAGGCAAAAAGGCATTGGGGAACAGGTTAAAAAGATTAGGAAACCTGGCATCCAAAAAACACCAAGAAATCTTTTAAGAGTTTGGGCGTTCGGGCACAAATTTGCAGTCTCAAATATGCAGAACATGCAGAGTAACATTTTGGAAATGGGAAAGTGTTCAGCAGATAATCTCATCATAATATTATCAGCAAACCATCAGATAGTAATCTGTTCCTCTAAGGTAATTTAAAAAAAAAAAAATCAGATCAGAGCATCTTTTACTAAGACCTCCTCCAGAGGTCTCCTTACTTGAAAGTAGCTTTATCATAATCGTAGAAACAATGAAAATTCAATTCTCCAGAGTAAATATGGACAAGCTTGAAATAAAACACGACTGTTTTAAAGTTTCAGACACATCTGTCTCTGAATCATCCTGACAACACAATTCCGTTTTCATACTTTTTAAAATAAACGTTTCTCCCCCAGATTTTTGTACAGTGCTCCTCAAAATAACAAAATAATTTTTTTAAAGTTACAGGTAAGTGCAGAAAGAATTGTAACAATAGATGGTTAAAAAAACCCTCAGCCTAAAAACATCATTTAAAACTAAAAACATATCTCTCTGATTTGAAGAGTTTCTAGATTAATAAATGGGAATAGGAAGCATAATTCTGTGTTTCTTTCTCCTATTTTATCCAAACACAGCATAATTCTCAGATACTTTGTCAGAACAAGGTAGCCTGGGTACACCAGAATTATCAAACGAGTTATTTAAAATACTGAGTGGAAAGGCATTTCTAACTGAAATAAACCAGAACAACAACAACAACAACAAAAAAACAGAAAAAACTTTATCAAAACATTTTTACATCAAGCATCAGACAATTTGCTAAACTAAGCTGCATATCCAGCTGTTAGAAATACGTTTCCACCCTTTTAAAACACGGATTATCAACACGTTTCCTAAATTCTTAGAAATTTCTTATTGTTGCAGAAGTACCATCAGCCTTTATCAAGGTTATGATAACGTATTTCCATTTTCTTCCAAAAATAATTATGCTACACCTTTGCACCTTCAGGCAAGTTGTTGCAAACCCTCTAGAAAAATCCTGAGTCTGCAGAACCACGCGAGCTTCCCTACTGGTGGAGTACACAGATTCTGGTTTTGGTCCAAAAAAATGATGATATTATGGAAAGTACCTACACTGCTCTCTCCTTTCCAAGAAATGATAGTAGAATACAAAGAAACAGGTAAGTCAAGTAACTTATAGGAGCAATGCTGTCGTACTTGAAAACAATCAGCCTCCTACCCCCCAAAAAAATAATAAACCCACTGTTTTGGGAATAAAACATTCAAGAATGCAAAAAGCGTAATGGTACACATGACTCTGTTATTTCAGTTTCGCCACCCAGTCAAGAATAAAGACTTTTTATAAAAATCAAGTATCATTAGTGGTACAACAGAAATGCACAGAGTGCACAAACTCAAGGCTATTCTTCCTGTCTAGGACACTGGTACCAAGTGCGGTTCGACACAAACAAAATAGCACATTCTGTAGCAAGACTCTGCAAGAGCACTGCATCGCTCACAAAATACAGGCGTATTTTCCACCATTCACATGAAGATTCACCTCAAGACAATTTTATCTTCTAACACAGAAAGAAAAACTAGACTTATATATAAACTGAAACAACTTGCTGCAGTTTAACCTTTAACACTCTAAGTAGCATCTCCTCAGTTGCTATCTTTATCATAATTTTCAAAGCAGTTGACACAGTTGTCAGTGCACACGCACGCACACACACGCACCCAAAGAAGACCCCTTACACGTGCATTTTCTCAAACTTGAGAGAAAATCATGCACGCTCCTTATATGCTGTTTCCCATTAGGGTGAATGGGAAAATAATGGACTATTTGAAGATATGCTGCTGCTAAAGGACAGATAACCGCACGAGAGAAAGTCAATCTACTGTCCTGAAGCAAAGAGACACTTACCTCGTTTGTGAAGCCACCCTTCCTTCACTATTGCTACTTCATTCATAATGGCAGGAATGTCTCTTGAAAAACCAGTTTATGCCAAAAGATCACTCTGTTGAAATTCCTGAACTCCCGCAGAAGGTTCCACAAAAGGGATGGGGTTTTTTTTTTCCGTTTTTCTCCTTCTCAGCTATTTCTAAAAGGATCAAAAGAAGAGCGCACCATCATTTTGAAGCATGTCACATGTGTACAGTAAGGTATAGAACAGGGACTAGCTTTCATTGCTGGGTTGTTGGTTTGGGTTTTTTTTTTTATTATTATTATTACAAATCCTGAATGACGGCTTAGCTCTTCACAAGGATTTTTACATCTTGGCGGGTAGAGGTGCCAAAATATGTGCTTGCTAAAGTCCTGCTTCTTCACCAAGCAGGTTGATCATGGGCAGATTCACAACATCACCAGACACTGTCTGGATTAGAGGTAGATGCAAGACATTGCCCAGTAGAGCTCCATCTTTCCAATACCACCTCACTCTCAACAATGATATTTCCTGTTAAGACGACTTCCAGAAGCTCTTTTTGAAGGTTTCTTTACAGCCTGGTATAGCAGTCTATCAACTATCATCCTCAAGATAAACCTCTGACAGTAAAAATTCCCAATACTCTGCTTCAGATTTTCCTACCTTCAGCATCATCCCTGTTAATCCCGCTCAGATCTCGACTCCCCAAAAAGTGTCTTCTCTACCTTCAATTTTTAAAACTCCTACCTCTCCTAGAGGTATACAGAGAATCTCAGGTAAACTCACATACCTTTCTGTTATCCTAAATCAGCCCTTATAGCACCCTGATCAATTTTACTGCTCTTCCCTGCAGTTTGCTGCTGTCTTTCTCACAATGAAATACACCTAAGTAAAACTTAGGATTTTTACCCTTCTGCTTTATGAGATGAAGTCCCTATCTAAATAGCTCAAAATTGCCATATCATATTGAAAATGTGTCTAGCTCGTGGCTGACTACCACAGAAATGCTCTTCACATTTCTCTCCCTCATTGAAAGTAATCTCTTCCCAAATGCATTAGCTTTTATTATTTTTCCAAATTGAATCTGATTATTTTTCCGCTTATGGTACAAATGTTCTCTGTTTGTTTTTCTTTAACGACTTCTGTGCTCTCCGAAGTGTCCATACTGCCATTCAATTCGGTATTACTTGGGTGATCAAAAAACGTAATTGGTGACAAATTCCCAGCAGTAACCAAGAAGTCTAATAAAACAAAACCCAGCAGCATTTGTAACCTGCCACCAAAGACCTGGCTTTTACTGGAGTCTCTCTCCAACCACAAAGATATTACATTCCCACCTAACAAATATACACCATCTCTGCATGCATTTGGCACGCGTGCATCAATTATCTCAGAGCATGCAGGTGATAGCCATCCATCAGAAACTAGATTAAAAAGCAACTAATTCCCCATAACTCACTAAGACACAACCCTGGATGGAAGAAACAGGTGGTCAAAATGAATCCAACCTAGAATTCAAACCCCAGCTGAGACAGAGGGCTCTGTACCATACATCACCAGTGCTCTGAAATGGGCAGCCTTCAAAGCAAGGTCAAACTTGAACAAGTTCCATCACTGCCAGCAGAAACGGACTGGGAGAAACAAGGTCATTCTCCTGATCCTTTGCCTGTGAACTTTCACTGTTTATCACTATTCCTCAGCTTTTCCAGTAACACTTTATTTTCTAGTTTTTCCCCAGAAACAAGGCGGGGGGGGGGGGGGGGGGGGCAGGGGTTCTACATTACAAATCTGCCATATCTCACTGGTTATAATTACCAACTCCAAGAAACAGACAAGACATTTGCCTGAGGGAGGGAAAACAAAAAATTACATTGAACAAGCGACGCGTAAGAATTCCTTGATTTCACAAATAAATATGAGAATAGAGACCAGTAACCCAGAGCTGCCAGAGTTACCTTGGAACAAACTCCTTTAGCTCCAGAACAATTAGGACAGAACCTGACAAACACAGCAGGCTTTCATTCTCCTTTCAAAATTGCATGCACAATAGTCATGCGAGCTAGACTTACTTGTTGATGTCAAGAGGAGGCTAGACCTCATTTAGAGGCTTCGTTTAAGCATCGAGCCATTTGCAAAGTGTTGAACAAAACCCCTAAGATTATCACAGCTTACGTCTGGAAATGCAACACCCAGCTGTGAAAGTTAACGCTTCTAATGTTGTGCTGTAACAGAACGCAGGAACTGTGCAACCTACCTCTGCATCTTGAATTCAGCGATGTAGCTGCAATGATCAATCAATATCCTTTTCAATAACCATACATAAAGAAGGAAGCTACGAGCCAAATTAGTCTGTAGAAAGGGCAATCCTCTTATTAAAAGCAGAAAAAAGCACGAAGGCCCAAAATTCTGCAATCTGCAGCTAACTTACTCAGGTTTTTCTGGGTTAATGCTTGCCAAGATTACCACTTTGCAGCCTCCTGCTCATCGGCTAAACTGTCATCTCATAATCTGAATTTGAATGACAATACAGCCCAAAAAAGCAGATCAACAAAGAAACCCAAAGTTCAGAGGAACTACTTTTTCTACTCTCTGTGGTGTCCAGAAAGTTTGGACTGCCTTTTCCCTACAATTTCTACCCACGAAACACTGCCCACTTGCTACTGCAGCCCTGCTATCAGGGATATGTCTTTATCTGCCCATCCGCTTCAAAGGGAGAGGGGTGGTGAAGGGAGTAGAAGAGGGTATTATAAAGGAGCCATGCACAGAAGATTGGGTAGCACAGCGCAAGGAAGTGGGAAAACACTAAACATTCCCTGACACCAACCTGCAGCATGGGCTCTGCCTTGGTCCTTCAGTCAGCTATGCCAGAGCGCTTATTTTATAAGGAGGAACTTAAGCTATTTTTTCTTCACACTGCAAAGAGCTGCAGATCCCTTCTCGCTGTCCAACAAGATGTCCATAGACACCGCTCCAACAGCAGCAAACCCGCTCTATCTGGTATATTTTAAAACACACTTTCAAGCTGTGCCTAATATATCTATTTTAGTAAAAGAAGCTATTGAAGACAGTGGCAGCAAGTAAGAGTAATTTCTCGGAATAGAAGAGCAAGTTAACTACAGGTCAACGTACTACTGAAGATGCGTAAACCAGAGAAAGTTCCTTTTCCATAAAATCCTTACAGGGGAAAGAAAAAAATAATAAAAAAAAAGGAATGATTACAGTCCTCATTTATGGCCATCTAGGAATGGTTCCCAGTAAACTGAGGGCATCTGAGGTAAGTATGACCTGGCTGCTCCAGCCTGTGTCTGCACATGACTGAATGCTGTCAAAAGCTAAACAACTCCGTCTTTCTCTTAGCCTTCTGTTTGCTTGTTTTTCAATATGCATTTCTATAATACCTTTTTCAATACCAAAGTATTCTTCACGCGGCTGAAGTGCAGTAAATCATGAATAGCGTGACATCAGCATCGTATCATGGTGACGCTGGTTTTACGCCTATGTTCCTTAAAGGTTATTAACTTCTTCATAAACAATGAGATAACTCACTTCCCTAGGCACTGCAGCAGCGAAACCTGCTTTAAGGAGTCAGTCAAACCAACCGACCAACAGAAGGTGGAGCAGAACAGTCTTTTCCGTATTCGGGTGAGTCGCGTTAGAGCTCCTTCTCTTCCATTTATTATGCTCACCTTCTTTTGTCTCTACAAAATCAAGAGATATCTGTCCTCCTCGTCCTCCTTCCAAGATGAAATTTTATATTCGTTTCTACTCACAACCTAAAGCAGAGCAGGAAGAAAAGGAATTCTTCCATAACGGTGAAGGCTAAAATGTAAGCTTACAGGATGCAGGAGCATCTATGGTAATCACCTCATCTTAGAATCATAGAATCATTTACATTGGAAAAGACCTTCAAGTCTAACTGCCCACTAAACCATGCTCTGGAGTACCCTGTCTACTCGCTTTTTGAATCCCTCCAAGGATGGTGACTCAACCACTTCCCTGGGCAGCCTACTCCAATGTCTGACAACCCTCTCAGTAAAGAAATTTTTCCTAATATCTAACCTAAATCTCCCTTGCCGCAACTTAAGGCCATTTCCTCTCGTCCTAAATGAGTGAGAGTAAGCAAGAGACTGAAGGAGGATCAGACCCACCAACCTCGGTCCTGCTGCTGCCTCACCTGGCATGTTAGACTGTGTCCAGCCTGTAACAGTTAGCCCAGATCAGAAAGAAAGCAGGTTGCAGCGAAGCGTGCTCCTGGACTACCACTTTGCCCATCACGCCACCAGCTACCAATGCCCACCGCCCTGGTGTGGCACAGTCCTGATGCCCCCAGGACACCCTGAGCCCTAATGTTCTTATAATGTACAGCAGCAGGACCAAGCAAGAGGATCCAGCTGCCCATGTTTGCCTACCTTGGCCACATGATGCTGTCCTGAGAGCAGATAAAACACACAGGAACTGGAGCAGGGCAAAGGGGTGTGTGTTTGGGCCCATTACATGGGATATCATG
Source organism: Buteo buteo (assembly GCF_964188355.1). Lineage (NCBI taxonomy): Eukaryota > Metazoa > Chordata > Aves > Accipitriformes > Accipitridae > Buteo > Buteo buteo. The sequence continues at coordinate 10,435,757 of NC_134176.1, read as the reverse complement.
AGCAACCTAAGTTCTCTTCCCACAGTAGATCCCAGATCCCCATGTGAGCTCACAGCTGACAGCCAATTGCACCTGAACAGCACAGACACAATAAAGTTGGGCACCAGCCAACGTTTCAAGTGGAGCATACAGATAGGTGTTCCCACCAGGCTTTGACCAGTGAAGTACATCTCCTGCATTATGCAAATCCTGCCTTGGGTGTTTCACAGGAGCAGCAGCGGTTCCAAGGCAGTCAAGGCCCACTAAGCCTGCAGTAGCTTCGCACCGTGACCCAGTTACCAAATCTGGGCAGACAGCTTTCAAGAAAGCTTAGAAGGACCAGGTTGTTCCAGCATCTTAGCTTACTTTACAAAAATGCACTGTGGGCCACGAGTTAGGTGTGGTCACTAGTACTTGCTATTAATGTTCTGTGTTGAATGACACCACCACTAAACTGGTATTTCATGGCAGCAAGTGCAGCTTATCACAAGGTTCTGAAAGGGTTCTCTGATACCAAGCTATATGGAAAATGGTAAGCAGAGAAAAAGAAAATCTCTAAAGTCGCATCCACTTTTCTTTCAATCTGTTAGCCTAATCTAGGTTTAGGAAACTGTAATTTGCAATACTTGTGCTCTCATGCCTTTGCTGATCAATAGACAGGAGGTTAATATTGTTCAGGTGAGGGGCCAGAGTTACGACATCCAGCTGTCCAAGCTGCAACCACAACTACAGTTTGATAGGGCAAACTAAGCTGCCTATTTCAAAACTGAGTGATGGCAGAAAAGAGACTTCTTCATACCCTCTCTGTCAAAGACACAGCCCAGACAAAATCCTCTTTATGTTCCCAAACAAGAACAAGTCCTTTTACAGTTTATGCTCATATAATTTAAGAACTGTGCTGCTCAGAACTTCTGTACCAACTTGAGATGCATTTAATCAAATTCCATTTTAAAGTATTTATAACAGAAGTTTTGTTCTGTCCCCAAACAAATCAAGTCAGTCATGAACCTATTTAATTCTTAATGTAATCACTTACAGGACGTTTTTATAAGCCAGCAAGTGAATGCTGGAGCTACAAGTTAACTTGTAGACATTGGATCAATTCTTAAATTTGATTTAGCGCTGCTGCACACCAAAAACAGTTCTACAAACACTGCACACAACAAAAACTCTCCTATTTACAAAAATCAAAGGCAGTTCCACAGTGTCTTTAAATCTGTTAACTCAGACAAATGTTGTGGCTGTCATCAGGAAATTAACTACTACATAAAAGTAATTACTAGTCATGCAGTATGTCAAATTTATTTACCTGTAAACAAATATTCTTCTGAATTAAGTGTTAGTAACTCCCCTTTATAACTGTATTTTGAAATGTACATCCCTCCTGTGGTATAAATAAAACAAACAAGAGCAAATCAGGGATTTGCTTCTTATATGTTAGTGGTGGTAGGAAAACAAAGCATAAAGAAAAACAGTTAAATACTTTCCCTGGGGGGGGCGGGAGGAGGGGGAGATACCGATAAGGTGCAAGCTGCATTAGCATCAGTAGCATACTGTCAGTAAAATATATAAAAAGTCCCAGCACATTCATATACTTGATTATAATTATGTGTTTTATAAAGAAACAGGAGCAAAAGTCCTAGAAGTCTCCAAGAACATTTCGACAACTGCAGAATTTCACCGGGGGGGGGGGGGGGGGGGGCAAGGGGGCATCTGCAGACAGCTCCCTACAGCTCTGCAAAACACGACTAAAAAAAAAAAAAAAAAAATCAAGTCCACAAACGCTGCACAGCCACCTACACACGCCAAATGCCCACGGAGATAATCTCACCCCCGTCGGCAAACACTCAGTGGTCCGCAAAGCGGAGCTGGGCTGAACAACGCGGCTACAGAAGACAAGGGGAGAAAATGGGGGCGGGTGAGGTGGGAGAAGGCGGGGGGGTGGGAGCACTTGGCGACTTTATTTGCCACAGTTTTAGAAATACGCACACCCCCCTCCCCGCCACCCCCGTTTCCCCGGGGGATGCTCGGGCAGGTCCCGAGCGGCCCCAGCCCCCCCCGCCCCGCCGGCGCTGGAAGGGCCGTGGCTCCGAGGGAGCCGGGGCCGGCCCGAGGGCCGCCGGGGGGAGCCCCCCGCCCCGCCGCCCCTCTCACCCACCGCATCCCGGGGCAGCCAACGGCTTCCTGTCCGCCCCGGGCCCGCCGGCAGGACGCTGACCGGGGGCCGCCCGCAGCCCGGCCCCCCTCGGCTTCCCCCCCCCAACCTCACCCGGCCGCCCCGGGGCGCCGCAGCCCGGCCGTGCCCCGGGAGGGGGGCCGTGGGGCAGCCCCCCACCCGCCGCCGCGGCCTAGGTGGGTCAGCGGCCGCCGCCCGGGGAAGGCGGAGGGCGGCCGCCCCCCGCTCCCTTCCCTTCCCCTCCCCTCCCGGGCCGGCACAATGCGGCGGGCACGGCCCGGCACGGCGCGGCCGAGCGGAGCAGGCCCCGTCCCCGTCGCTTCCTTCCCCCAGCCCTTCCCAGCCGGGGGAGCGGGTCACTTACATGGCTGGAGCCCCGGGGAGGAGGTGATGGGAGGGTGGCGGCGGCAGGGAAAGGGAGCCGGGGAGGGGGGCAGGGGAAGGGGAGGGAAGGGGGGAGCGAGCCAGCGAGCGAGCGAGCGAGCGGGGGGGAAGGGGGAGGCTGGCGAGGCGGGCTCTCCGGCGGGTGCCGAGCGAAGGCCTCACTGGGCTCCCGGCAGCCGCCGCCTCCTCACCATCCCCGGGCGGCGGGCGGCGGGGCGGCTCCTCCTCCCCCTCTCGCAGGCGCTCGGCCCATGGGGCTCACACGCCCGCTCCGGCTGCCGGCTTGCCTTCCCCGCCGCTCCGCCTCGTCCCCGCCGCCGCCCTGCCTCCGGCCGGGAGGGGTGGGGGGGGGGGGAGGCCGCCCCTCGCCTCGCTCAAGCAGCCCCCCCCGCAACCGCCGCCGCCGCCCCCCCCCACGCCACCGGGCCGAGCTCCCGCAGCCGGGGCCGGGCTCGTCCCACACGCGTCTCCGCGGCGCTCGCTCACATCCTCCGGGGAGCGGCCGCCGGGTCCTACCGCCGCCGCGCCGCTTCCCGCCCGCCGCGCTGAGGGGGCCGCGCCGCTCCGCTCCCCGGTGAAGGGGGGGGGGGGGGCGGGCAGGACGTAGGGGGTCTGGGGGGGGTTCGCCGCCGAGGGCCTCGCCGCCCTCCGAGCTCCCCTCAGCGCGGCGGGGCAGCGCCCGCCGGCCCGGCCCCCCCCCCCCGCTGCCGCCGCCGCCGCCCCCCTCCGCCCACCCGCCAGGCCGGCCCCAGGCCCCGAGGGCGGCGTTTCCGGGCCCCCGGCGCGGCCTGGCCCCGGGACGGCCCGGCGGTGGGGTCCCGCGCCGGCCCCTTGACCCGGGCGTTTGGGACGCCGTGCCCCGTGAGGTGATGTGGCCTTTCCTCACCGGGCCCTGCGGGAAGCCGCCCAGCCTTAGGAGCCTGGTGCCCGGAGCGTGGACGATTTACCCCCAAAAAACAGGCGCCCGACCCCGCCGCCCGGCATTTCAACCTCTGGGGAAGGGCCGGGCCCCCGTAAAACCTCTTGGGGTGCCACCAGCGAGCTTCCCCGGCAAAAGCAGGGGGTGCCAGTCCGCTCACCCTCCGCTCGGAGCTTCCCCTCGTGCCCGTGGAATACCAACTGATGAAATGAGACGGTATCGCGGTACCTCGGGGGGGTTATTCCGATATCCCTTTGCTCAGCAGGCGGGCTGCGAGGCGTGGGGAGGTTAGGCCACGGCCCCGGGGACTCTGGGCGGCGAAGGGGCCGGGGCGGTGGGGCTGGACGCTGCTCTCCTCGCCGCCTCGCTGCGCTCGAGGCCGTCCTGCTCTCGCAGCAGGAATGGCTCAAAACATCACAAATGACTTGAACTATGGCTTTGCAGCGTGGCAGCGTGTTGTCAGATTTTTAAGAGCCGTTCTGCTCTGAAAAACGACGTTGTGGAAATGCCTTTGACAGATTTATTAGTGCTCCGCGCTTCCAGTATCAAAATTTGCCCTCTTTGGTCATTAAGGGATTTTGTTTATTTTCTAATTGACAGTGCCATAAACGCTAACTGGGCTGTAAGAACTGATTGCGTTTTTTCAGAAACATACGATCGCTGATGAGCGCGTTTCTGCAGTCGGAAGCTAGCTGGAATTTAGAAAACGGCACATCTTCCCACAGCTTTACACTCTTAACATAAAGGTGCATAAAATGCATTTACAGCAGTAAAGCTGGGGAATACGACTCTGCCTTTACACTGGTGGCAAACCTGTTTGATATAGTAAGAGGCTTTTCTACCACATCATTTGAATGATTGCACACATTTAGTGAAATTCACTTTCTTCTTTCATTTTGATCTACTCAGTCTGTCTAATCCTATCTGTCATGAGGGTTCCTGAGCATCAAATGGATCGCTGGATTTTGGGTACACCAGCGTGCAGAGGAGCCAACGACGAAGACAGAGGAGGAAAGGCTTCACTCTTCTTCATGGTGCAGGGAGAAAGAGCAAGACCTCTGTTCCCACCGAGGAACAGACCAGTTCCTCCTGGCAGAGAGAGCTGCTATACCAGCGTGGCATTTTCTGTGGCTGTCCTTTAGGTTTACTGGGGCATATTTCAGCACAGTTTTAAAAATGTACCATTTGGGCAACTTAGCGGAATAAGCAGACTGCGTGGTACAGGCCCAGTTACCTAGTTTAGAGTCAGATCCTCATCTGCGGCAGGCAGTGGAAAGATTTCCGTTGATACCAGGGCAGAATGAAATAAATGGCTGTGAGAACTCTCTAAGATGCAAAGGTAATGGAAAGGAAAAATCTGGGTTTGTGATCACATTTCGACCTACTCTGCATTACGTACAGAATATTTAGCGTAGATTAAAATGTAGGTGGGCATTAAAGATACATTAAAAATCAAATTAATCATCAGTGTGCAAAGTTTGCAGGCAGCTCAGAGGACATGTATCAAACTTAACAAAAACAAGAAGAAAATTAATTTTTGAGCTAATTTTGAGTCTTCAGACCGCAGTTACACCTAGCAAGAAAGAGCATGTGTAAGTACAGCAGTTCACGGGCTGTAAGACGCTTCTGTCCAGGCAGGGGGATCTCTGGTAGTAGATCTGATTGCCGGAGAGCTTTCTTGCCTTCCTGCCAAACCCTGTCCTGATTGATAAGCTCCCAGGCTGTGTGGTGAGCAAGGTCGTTAGGACTTCCCGCTGCAAATGAAGCAGCAGTTTAAAAAATAAGGTCATACAGTAAACAGTTTTCTGTCCTGAAGAGAAGAAAATAAACCTCAGTTGTTTGCTAGAAAGGAAGTGCAATTAAAAAAAACCCCAAATTTCAACACGAACAGATTGTTTAGATTTGGCAATTGTTGATTTATGATGATGAAAGACAGGCCCAAACTAGAAAGTTTGGATCCTGATCTGGATCTGACATTCCCCAAAGTTGAGGGGGAAGTGTGGTTCAGTGTCTGGAGTAAGGGCTTATCTTTCAAACACAGCAAAGTACTGTGGATAAAAATACCCAGGTGAAGTAGGAAGTGCCTGGTCTGCAACAACAAGAGTGACTTTGTATTGACAATGAACAAAAGCAGCTTTTTTTTTTTCTTTTGAGAACAATGAAATCACTCAAGAATTGTTATAAATGCAAACAATGTGGGTTTTATCACTCAGTTATCATCAATGGGATTATAGTCTATAACCCTAATTTTCAGGGAAGTCCCTAGATTTCCCTGAGCGCGTCCTCAGATTTCACATCTGTTGACTCTAGCTTATTAAGTGCTTCAGGATAAGGTGCATCAACTGTTCCTTGGTATTATATTACCTAAAAATACTGAACGTAAGGGTTAGTGGCAAAGAATGGTTGAATGCCAAACAGCGTATCAATACCACGCCAGAAGAGCAGGCACTCCTCATCCATTTTTAACACATATGTAGGTAACATATAATTTGATATAACTTTTAAAAGTTATTTTGAAATGATAAAATTAAGCAGCTTGGGATAAAAATGGTTTTTTTATCCAGTCACACATAAGAAGAAAGACTAGCACAGTAAAATGAAGTGGAATTATTGAGTTAACCCCCAGTAGAACAAGTTCTGTTCCATTATTGCAAGTAATGACAGCACCTTTATGGGTCAACAGTGAATTTGTTCCTCCCTTTTTAAAAGGTGGGCTGTACTCAAAGGTACTCAAAGGAAGAGACTATATGACATCCTATTAGAATTACAGAGCTAGTATCTCAGTCTAGGCATTAACAGCTTTTAAACAACTCAGGTTTGGTCTCAAACAAAAATCTAGCTCAATAAAAATACAAATTAAAAGTGTGTTTCATGGCACCAAATATAATAAACATAGCTGTGCTTCTAAAACTGAACGAATCCAGTGTTTGAAGGTGTATTTCTCAATAGCAAAACAATAGCAGGCTATCTGGAAAAAAATAATGAATGTAGTCATACTGAAACATTGTAATTTTGCTTTTTAGAGATCCATCTTTTGAATAAATGTATGATTTCGTTTGTACTTCTCCAATGAATTTCCTACAAGACTAAGTGTCAGCTAAACTGGTAACGTGAAGAGCAGCAAACTGAATGATGCCTGTTTGTCGAAGCATTTTTGGGAGCTCTTCCCAATGGCTCGCTAAAAGTCCAGGGAAAGATTGGACAGGAGCCCTAGGTTTGGTTTCCAGCTTCTGTTCCCGGTCACCAGGGTGCTCAAGCTGGGCAGCCCTGGGATGGCAGTGGGCTTTCTCCAGCTGGAGCAGGAGGAAGAAGGCACGCTTCGCCGTCCCGCAAAGAGCTTTTTCTGGCTGGGTCACGAACGCTGCTGACAAACTCCAAAGTGAGAGCAGTACAGTCCTCTTGACCAGGAATGATGACAGCCGTGACAACGGGCAGCAAACACACTATGGGGAATTTGCTATATAAACAGGAACTGAACTGGTTTGCATAGAAAATGCACTAGTTAGATATAGAATGTACAAAAATAGCAAGTGTATCAGGTCTGTCCCATACACCACCACAGCTGCTTTTGTTGTTACAGTAATAACCCCAAGTCCCTGCCTGGACCAGGCACCATTAGGCACCGTGGAGACACATCAGAAGACACGGGTTTTGATCTGAAGGGACTGAAGTCTGCTTCAAACCGCTGCTTTTCCCCCTTGCTTATAAAATAACATGTCTTGAGTTCTTAGTTCTGGGAGGATACCTGAAAATGCAGAAAATTCCAATGATCTGTGTGAAGAAACATCACAATCTTAACACTAGTCAGAAAGACAAATCCTCTGAGATGGAAATACTGAAGTTATAGACACATATTAAAAGAAAAGTAAAAACTTCCAGGTTCCTGGTGCATTCCCAACTCTCCCACACCCAACGCTGATTACGCTCTTCACCTAAAATTACAGAGTTAAGCACAATGTGGGCACGTTAACTTGGGTGCAGTTTCAGTGATTTTTTTTTTTTTTACAGTTTTTTTGCAGTTTACCCCTGCAGATCCCCACATGGAAACGTGGAAGGAGCAGCAACTGCGCTGCTGGATGCGGGCACTCACACAGCAGTGGGTTCTTGGAGCACTGGTTCTGGCTGCTTTGAGCTCCAGGGGAAAGCCAGCGCAGAGCAGGTCAGTCTTCCTCATGACATTTGCAGTTCCCTAGAGATCAAGAGCTGTAATCGAGCTGTTAAGGTTTTAGGCGCTATGGTGACAGGGGTTTCCTAGATCCTTTAAAATGTGTATACGTATGACATTTATCCAGTGGACTGGCAGGTTTTTATATTATTTGTATATTAACGCCAGAAGAGAAGGGATTGCTTTTAATTTCTTCAGTGCATTTTTAATGGCATCTGCATGCATGCAAAAATCTGCTACCCTTTAAAACACTTCCTCAAAATTGTATGGTTTGGAAACTTTTTTAAGGGCAGAAGTGACCATTTCAGCATCATTCTGGTCTGACCCTCTGGCTACTGCAGCCATAAAATTGCACTTAGTGATGTCTTCATCTGTATTCACATGTCATAGGTAAAAGAGAAGACACTACCATGCATAAAAGCAGGAAAAGAGAGGAAAGATGAATTCATATCTTTGGTGCTCTCTTTACTTCAGAGCCCTGCTGTGTCCCTGTTTCTGCAGTCATGCCAATCAGACACCAACCAAAAAGCAATGGCTTATGGAGCAACAAGGGAGAGGAGTTTCTGCTTTATTTATAATACAACAAGCAGTCTTATGAAAGGAGACCCCCGGTAATAATTTATATATTATATAAATATTTTTATATATATAAAAAAACATATTTTAAATATATTTTTTTTTTTTTTCTGTTTGAGCATCTCTCTCCTGTAGTTCTTTGATGTCTGATCAGGTTTGAGCTCATGCTACCCCTTGCCCTCAGTGACATCACTAAGGTCTCCTTTTCTGCCTGACTTCTTATTGTCACAAAACTTCCGAGTGCTTTTACTACACAGTAAAGCTACACCAACGCTGCTTTTGTTAGCTGTGCCTACAGATAGGTTTATGGCTGTTGCACCCTGTGGCCAGAGCGAGTTATGTCAATCTTTCTTTGAGGGGCAGGGCTCCTCTCCAAGCCTGAACCCTCTTCTTCTCCCCCTGGCCCAAAGTTTCCTGTGGGCAACAAGCTGAGCTGTGCTTGCTCTGCATGAGCAGTAGTGGCCCTGGAGGAGTGGTTTTCTGGAGTAATCACTCTGTTGGTGTGGAGGACCCCATGTCCACACCAAAGGTGTTCCAGTGGAGTGGGGGTGCTTTGGGATAGCTGCAACGGGGTCCTATGGACTGCATGCCCAGTGGTGGCCAGAGTTCACGTGAACTGGTCTGGAGGATCTCACTGCTTTAGGTTTGCTGGAAGGGAGCCCAGTTGATGCACTCCCAGATTGGTCCATGATACAAACTGAAGCACAGTAAATCGGTATGATCAGGAGATTTGCTTTGGTAACACACTCCTGATTCAGACGTGCTAATGTAGACGCAGGCATTGAAAACATTGCTGCCACATGAGCTGATGGTATCCAGAAGTTAAGAAAACATTAGGAAGAAGTTTAAGAAGATATTAGGAATAAGAACCAGGCACATGCACAAACACTGCAGAATTCAGGCTAAAAAACCCTGCATGTGTGCTGATATAACAAGTACCTACTTGGTTGCCCTCACCACCCCACCCCTCACCATGCTCAGCACATAACATCAGTTTTCCTGGACCCCGAGTCGTCAAACGTGGCCTGTCTGCTGAACTTCCCATCCCAGCCTTGAACAGAAAGGCTCACGCATCAAGCTGGGACCACTTGGAGGCTGTGGATTACAGGGCCATCCATCCCTTCGGGGCTGTGTGGACAGGACCTACCTCTCGGCATGTCCGCGTCCTGTGCTGAGCACAGTCTCTGCAGGAGCTCCTCGGTGCTTGTCTGACATACATGCTAAATATTAAAATGATAAGGGCAACTGTGAAAGAAATCCACCTGTTGACCTCCCTTGCAGTCTTCACTGCCCTCAGCCTTGTCATCTGCATTCGGCTGGAGAACTGGCTGCTCCTCAGCCAGATATTCGTTGCCAGCCTGGAGGGAATCAGGCCCACTGTATTTTTCTGCCGCATCCAGCCTGGCTCTCACACAGCGTTCCCGCTGCAGCCCCTGAGCCTGCCAGGACAGGCTGGAAGTTGTAGAAAATGATGTCACCAGATGGGCAGGGCTTCTTTTCGCCACCGATAACATCTCAGCAGATGTCCTCCAAATGTGCTCATGGTTCTTCCCATTATAGCATCTTTATTCTCCATTTACCTTTCACCGTCCCACCTTTCAAGTTAGCAAAGAGGTTACTCTTTGCTAAAGACTGTTTATGTGAAAAAATGGAAAAGAGCTTTGCTGCAGTTGTTTTAAGTGCTTTTGATTTATTCTTGGGCAGGAGAACTTTGCAATTCACTAAAACACCAGTACTCAGACACTTCAAAGCACATAGGTACCAGACTCCCACTGAAAAAGTTTATGATTTTCCCTTGTTCATTTACCCTCTTCCATAATTAATAAATAAAACAAGTCATCAACAAAGTTGCTACACTGCGTACCTTACGCCGGCACCCCTGTGATCCCGTTACCTATAACCTGTTCCCCTATAATCTGTTCCCCATAAATCCTGCAGGTTTTACTCCCACCTACTGCATCTCATCCCTATTTAGAAAATCAGATCTACCCCAGGGAATCCTTCTGGACATGTAGAGTTCCACTGAAATCAGCAGGGATCTGTTTAAGCACATGCCTGCAGAGAGTATCTGTTATTCTATATTTACACAGTACCCAGCATAATAGGACATGAAACCTGATTAAAGCCTCCGAACGCTACTGCCATGGAAATCAGTCTTGTTATTGACTGATGACTCAACATGTCTGAATTTAGATGGAAGAGGGCTACTTTCAATTCCCAATTCTTTTATAGACTCTCTGCATAACCTAGCCAAGTCATTTAATCTCCATACCTCAGACACTCCTGTATTTAATGCAGAGAAAATCAATCATTGATTAATTCCCTTCCCCCAGCCCCTTCGCTGTTCTTTGATTATAGGATCCTTGGGGCAGACGTTGCCTCTTGTGAGGTGCCAGGACACCGCGCAGCACCAGGGAGCTCTGGCAATCCTATAAATGATAAAATAACAATCATGTTTAGTAGCACAGAAGCAGCTGTGATTGCCCTAATATTTGTCCTCATAGAGTCATTTTTAAATTGAAAGCACACCTGGGACAATTCAGTTCCAGAAGAGGCTCAACCTGAGCCTGGGATGATGACAACCCCAGAGTAACCTGAGCTACAGCATTGCCTTTAGCAAAGTAAGACAAAGTAAAATGAAGAGAGTCATAGATTTTTTTAGAAAATGTAAAGCAATATGGATAGATTCAAACCTTAAATAAAATACCAGCAGCCACGCAGCTTTCCCTCTTCGTGAGAACAGATGTGGAAAGCTATTATTATAATTTGCAAATAATGTTACCCCCCTTACGTGTGTCATTGGAGCTTTTTTATGACACGGCTTCAGCTAGACAGTTTCTTACATAACACTGTTACGCTGTTTTTATTTCAGACGTAGTTGTTAGGTGATGGTTTTCCATGTATAGGTTCTATTAATAAACAGCCATTAGTTACACAGCTAGTTATCTCTCAAAAAATTAGTATTTTGAAATTGTGAAGATATCTCCTAGGTTAGAATATTTGCCAAAAGTTAAGCCCAGGAGCAAGCACAGATCCCTGCGGGTATGCCATACACCTTGCAGAGATGACCATTATTAATACAAATGACTTCAATTAATATTGACATGTGAGCTAATTAATAGTATGGTGGTTGATAAACAAGACCTCACTCATTTTATCCAGGCATTTGTTAATCACCTGCCTGACGTTGCAGCTGACCAGTGAGGACACACTCCAGCTCTAGGAACGTTGTGGGTTTTGTGTGCGTTCCAGTTTACCAGGGATTGGCTGTACCTTGAAAATAGCAGTATTTCTGAGCCATGGGATATAAAGTTTTGTGCCTACCTGCATCACAGCTGGGATATAGTATGCATCAGTCCATGCACAATAAGGTAAGTATTATCTGCCATGCGATGCTACAGTAAATTCTCACATTATTAGCTGATCTTTTTTTTTTTCCTTCTCTCCCCTATTTCCCCCCCCCGACATCTGACAGCACTGGCAGCTTCCACAGCGCTCTGTAACAGCAAGCACACTGCGACACTGTTGCAGGGGTTCCCTACAGCAGAGCTTTCCCAGTGCCATTGATCAAGCCACAAGCACTAGTTAAGTAATGCAAGGTTGCTCTAATTCCCTGACTCATCTCCTGTTCCCCCTGGAAATCCTAAACGTGGTTCTGGAAACTAAACTGCAGTTCTCTGGCTGCAGCAGGGTGAAATAACTTTGATTGCTGAGTCACCACGTTGACCCTCACAGCTCAAATTTCTGTTTATGGTTAGCAATAGTCAAAAATGCTCATTGTAATCTTATCACGGTTGAGGTACTAACTGCACACTCCCTGGAAATGCATTCAGCCTGGCTTTCGGCTCAGAGCTCAGATTCCCCAAATCAATATTTGCGTAATGTTTACAAAAACACCTTTCGTTTTAAGTAGCCTTGAATTATTATATTCTTGAGGTCCTTTTTTTATGCATATGTCATCTTAGAGCTAATCAGCATTCTGCTCTTGCATTTGCAAGTGCTGAGAAAGTCAGGTCTTAAAAAGCCATAACTCCTCGACAATTTCTGCCCGTCAATAGCTTGTACAAGCTGTTTGGGTGTAGTAAGTAGTGTGGAGGAAAACTGAAGATCAAATTATTCTCAGGTATGAATTAAATCTATTGCTCTGTAGCCGCTGACAAGTCTCCTTGCTCTGCATGATGAAATTCTCCTCATTATGTACTGCATGCTTTTACAAATGCTGCTATCCTTCTGAGCATGATACATGTTTCTCCGATAGAAATCTGTGTTTTACTACAGTGGCATCACTATGCAACACTTCTGATAATGTTAGCTATGAGTCCCACCGTTTCAGATGCAAACCTTTTGTTCTGGTCCGTGATGTGGCGTGGAATGTATTTGAAGTGTGCCTGACTGCAGAGACAAATGGAAGAGTAGAAACACTCGCGTGGTACAGTTTGTTTCTAGAATTGATCTTGACCAGTCAGCATAAAATGCATGGTGTCAATGAGATTGCCCTAATGCTCTTTCATTAGGAAAAATGATTCCTCTCGGACATGGGGCAAACAGGAGTTGAGTGGGGATGCCTCCACCACCCCTTCAAACTGGCTAATAGAGAAAAGTCTGCCTGCAATTCAAAGCAAAATATGAAAACAGACCAATGTAAATAAAGATGAAGGAAGAGGAGACTCACATCAGAGAATGAAAAGGCATGTGACCAGTTTAAAATACGAATGGGCTTCTGTTAAAAGAGCTCTCTTCCATGACCTTCTTTCCTGCCATGTGACCAAATTCTTCAATCAGGCACTGTAAAAGAATGCTAAAATTGTCTTTATTTTCATTTCAGATCTGGCCACGTTAGCATGTACTTGCTGTATTCATTTATTGCCCAAATAATCTCACTTTCTGCTGAAATCAAAGGGAGTTTTTCTTGTAACCCCTCTCCTGGTTCTGCTCTGGGCTGCAGCGGTGGTGCCTGCAACCTTTTACAATTCCGAGGGCCTGGGGCCAGCCAGCTCCCTGTTATCAGGCCCATCTGGGAAGGGAGCAACTCATTTTAAAGCCAGCAAGTGGCTCTGGAAAAAAAGCTGGTCTCTCTGCAAGGTCCTGGGCTGAAGGGCAAACACCTCCGAAAACAGCCAGCCCTGGGGTGAGCAGAGGGACCCTTTCTTTGGAGTTTATATTTAACCAAGCCAAATGTCCTAAAACAGGTGTGGAGAGGTAGCAAGGTGGGTACCTGCATCTATGCAGCCTCTTTAGTTTATCAAAATCCCTGCTGAATCACAGACCCAGACCTGGAGGCAGCATTCACTCGGTTGCACCCAGTGCCAAATGCAGCAGTATGGTAACTCCTTCTTCTCCACTCCCCCCACTTAGACTTCCAAGGTTCACAGAAGAATTTCTGACGTGCTTCAACATTGAACAAAGCAATCTCTGATCTTAAGGGAAAAAAAAAAAAAGGGTTCAGTTTAATACAAGCAACTGGCAAAGATTCAAATTGCATCTTATTTTAGCCAAAGCAGTTCACCAATCCTGAGGAAAGATGTGAATTTTCAGCTCCAGTCAGATGCCTAATTATTCATTTCTCCTTATCTTGCTTTTAAAATCTTGCCAAGGCTGCACCCATCCCTATATCTCTAGGCATTTGAATACCACTCAAGAAGCATCTGAACTCTTTGACGGTAGGCCTGTTTTCAAGTCACCAGGTAACCTCTCAGAAACCCCTGCAGATGACGGTGTGCTGACAAAGCACACCTCTCGCTGGAACGATGCTGCCTCTTACCTGTAGAGGTACCACTCCCTCCACCATACCTGGAAGGATCTCTGGGACTGTCAGCCTGGTCTCACGGACAGGAGCATGCCCTTTTCTAGGGGATGCTTAAGCAGAGCTACTGTGTGTGACAAATAGTATCCCCTTTTTTTGCTCTAGGCAGGGCCCAAGATTGACTCCTCAATCTGGTACTGACTACACAGTAGGGGCTTCCTCCAATTGCTGAGTCTAAAATTAAAGTGAACAGGAAAGAGGGTAAAACATGCAGGTTGTGCAGCATAAAATCAGACTTTTCAAAAATTCTGGTTTTGTTTTCCTCCCAGATTTGTTCCAACTTCCTCATCTTCCATTCCCTCCCCATCCACGTTTTCTGCAAAGACCCCTTTCAGAGGCGCACCATAAACTTGTTTTCTTCAGAGCTTGATTTCAGCCTCGCTGAAGTCCCTGTCAGTTTTGAAGAAGGATGTGAGAGGATCACATCTGAGCCCCAGAGGAAGGACAATGCTTTGGCTTCTGGCAGGGCATCAATTATAAAGCCAGAAGAGACTTTTTTATGTGCCACTTGCAATTAGAGGAGCCACCTGAGTGATGGATAACTCTTGTGCAGGCTTTCCACAGGGGACAGTTTCACCCAGGTAAGGGTTAGCCCCACCAGGAGAGACTGATGGCATCTTGTCTGGCCTGGGAAAAGTGCTATGCAAGCCACAGGATCAGTTTCTTAGCACATCATGTAAGAGGACGGTATGGTTTCCTGCATCATCTCCCACTTTCAGATCTACTTATACTGTATCGCTTATAAAAGTGATTATTGTTCATTACCCTCGGCTTCAAAAATGGCCTCCTGCCACTTTGGACTACAGGACATGTTGAGAATTAAATTTATTTCAGTTCCCTCTCTTTTGTCAGTGGCTTTGTGCATGGGCTTCAGGTTTGGACGAGGAAAGCTTAAATGAAATTTGGATTGGCTAATGCAGAACCAAAGTGTCTTTTTTAACCTTACAAACCTTTCTGAGACACAGCATTTTGAGTGATCCCTGGAGAACATGTGACACCAAAGCCCCTCTCTGAAGAGCCTGGCTCCGTTTCTCTTATGCTTTAGACAGAGCAGGCATCAGTGACATTGATACATAATTTAGTCACCACCTTCAGGGTACGTTAAATTAGCAAATTCTCTAATTTGCTAGGAATTCACATAGATGAACTGATGATTAAATAGGTGATTGAACTGAAGAACCTAAATGTTGCTAATTTAAATGCCATCTATGTCTAGACCACTCTCCTTGTTACATTCTAATTGACCTAATTATTGCCAAAACCACTCTTTTTGTCATTTCTTTTGCATTGAGATCATTCTGTATGGGGGCTGGATGTGGGAGGAGGGCTGTTCTGGTGTATTCCAACAGCAGAGAGTATTTTAAGCAGCGACTGTGGATAGCAGCAGCAGTGGCTGGTTATGAAGCTGGAGAGCTTCACATAGACCCGGGGAGAAGATTGCGGGCTACCTGTTTGAACTTCTCCACTGCAAAACCACATCCATTTTTATGATGTCTTAAGAATGAACACATCTCCAAAGAGGTCTTCTCATTTTTAATGGAGTTTCAATATTAGTGCTCAGACATTCGATTGAGTTACTGCCATTTGACAAGCTAGCGCTTGTCAGCCCAACTGAGCTGGGCAACTGTTACAGCCGTGTGCGTGCTTTGTCTCTTGTGCAGGCAGTGGAATGGCACTTCTTGTGGTGGGGAAAGCAAAACTGAAATAGCACACGGTTGCTGTAGGGAGCTATTGTTATTGCTTGTAGGAGCAAGTACGCGCGGAGTTACCACATCTCAGCTGACATGAGGTAGCTTGTTCGCTTGCACTAACTGGATCGTGTATCTGAGCCCTGCAGAGACCTGGGTTTCCCTCACATAAGAGAATTATCTTCAATTTATAGTAGCGAGGACATCAGCTGTTGGATGAAGGAAAGCTGAATGTTAAAACACCATTCTAGTCCTCTAGAACCTCTATCTTTAATGTCAGAAAAACACCCAGACTGCCTGTAGATACTCTGCGTGGAGAATCCACCATGGTCATTGGTAAGCTGTTGCAGTGGTTCCTCGTCTGCCCTAAAAACATGCTCTACACATTCAGACTGAACTGAAAATGTTTCACCTTCCAGCTCCTGGTCCTGTTTTACTTTTGGCTGTTGGATGATCACCAAAAGTTACGTACAATCGTCAATGCAGCCAGAATGGCTGTAATTACATTTAACTCTTCTACACTGCTCTGGCAGATATCAACATGTGTGACCGAAGCACTCTCTTGTTTCCCCCATTTGGAGAGAGAAACTGAAGTGAGGGAAAGAAAAAATGACTTGCCCAGGTTCGTACACAAAATCAGTGATGGTGCGAGTAGGAGAACCTGGATGGCCTGGTTCAGGGATTGTCTTATGAGGCAGCAACATTTTAACCAAAGTTCACACTATCTTTAGCCTGTCCTTCACTGACTTTAGCTGAATTACCCCTGGCTCGGGCCTGGTGGCTGAGAGAAAAGAATGAGGCTTAAAATGCATAAAAATGCATTTTGTTATCTCTGGTGGGTGCTTTGATTTTTCTCAGCTTTCTGTAGCTGGAGACGTGTCAGTCAGATGCTGTGCCAGATGTTTCCCACAAACTGTCACATAAATGAAATAGCTGGAGTGAGGTAGGAACGTACCCGACTGCCGACCGGCTGCCAGCGTCCGCTGACTGCGTTCGGCAAACCACGGCTCTGCTCTCCTTCCAGCCAACCTCAGACCACCTGCCCATCCAAGAGACCCAGAGCCGGTGGTGATGGCCACAACATCTGGGAGAAGACAACCTTAAGTGGCCACCCTGGACCAGGCTGCCCCTTTCCTTCACTCCCAAACATTCAGGACCCCTCAGCAGGGGCTGGTTGGTGTGGGACTCCCGTAGCGGCAGCGCTGAAGACCTGGGCAAAAGGGCAGTTGCACAACCGTGAGGAGGAAATAACCCAAAGCTTGTTGGTGTGAATGGTCCTGCTCCAAAACCCTTCCGACAAGTTCCCTGGTAAAGTTTCTTTTCCAAATCTGGAGTGCCAGGCGGGTGTTTCCTTCAGATAGGACTACACCTGGGTCTGGGGCTTTTTAGGAGGTTTTCAGCTTACGGAGCACTGGATGTTTTCTCTTGCATCAGGCCATCAGAAATTTGTGGTGTACTCATTTCTCAAATTAAGTGCATAAAAAGATGGTGCAGGCAGCCAAGTCTCACACAGATCCGGCCGCATGCTGCCAAATCTTTAGACGCCGACACTGACCGATGTAACCGGCAGCAAAAAGCTGCTCGCTAAATCCAGCAACCTCCTCTGGAGGTGGTGCACGATGTGCAGATGCAGAACGTCCCACCTCCCCTGCGTACCACCGGCCAGAGGATCCCCAGCCTGGTTCCAAATTTCCTGATCCCACCATGCTACACCGATAGCAGGGAAATGGGTCTTTTCCTTTCCTCGAGACAGGCTCTCCCCTCCCACCCTTGGATCCCTCAGTTCTTGCGGATTTCATCCAAGAAATAAACCTTTTCCTAGCAAATTTAGAGATAAAAATTGGTGTAACAGCAGCTCTGCCCTTCCAGTGCTTTGTGCATTATTATTCACTGCACCTTTGGATGTATCTTAGGATGCCTATGATTTAGGAAATCAACCGTCACCTGAAACAATATCCTACATAAACCCTCTGACCGCATCAGTGATCTCTCCTCTGCCCATCACAGACTCCCCTCCCTCTTCTGGTTCTTCAGGGAGCTCTTCAGTCTTTTCCAGGTTTTCTGTGTTAGTCCTCTGTCATTTGCTATGATCAACTTGCAGATAAATTCATGAGGCATTTGCAGATAACTTTTTCTTTTTTTTTTTTTTTTACTTATAACATGATTTTTCACTTATGATTTTCCCCAAACCTGGGAACTAAAGTTCTTTTTGTGTGCACAGTATTTTTCTCTGAACAATATTTCTGCATGCAATTAAAACCCCCTGATTCTGTACATTTTATAAATAAAGCCTCTAGACTTATATTTAGATTACAATGATCTCTTGGGCATGAACTGTCTTTCCAGTCTCTATTTATGAAGCACACAACACAATAGTAACAATAAAAACACTGTCATCTAGTTGCATTCAGACAGTAAAGATCTATTATCAGCTATATCTGGATATCTTCCTTTCATCAGTGGCATGTGAAAAAAAAACTTCCATGAAAATTTCTTACTGAAAAAAATAAAAAGATTTCCAACAAAGAGAAATATTCTTGGGAAATTTCAGTTTTATTCGTTTTGTTGTTGTTTTCGTTGGAAAACTGGGCACCTTAAATCCCTCGCAAAAAGTTATGTTGAAACAAAACTTAGGGGTTTGGCATGTTGAGGTAAAAAACCCATAATTTTTGGTTTCAGCCCAAAACTACTGACAACAGAGGAAGTTTTCTAATTAAAAATCAAAATTTCCTCTTGCTATTCTTTTGTTTTTCAACCAAAACTGCCGAGCAACACTTTATTGCCAACTCTAGCACAAATAACCTCTCTTCTGGTTTTGACAACTTCCTTGGGATTTTGTTGCTCTATTTCAAGTTCTTCCTTGTTTTCTTTCCTCTACCTTAATGCCAGCGTTGGCACCAAAGCTTCCCTTAATGATGACATATGTTCCTCACTCATTCAGAATATGATCTAACTCTTTATATAGAGCATCTGTTTATTTATCTGTGGGACATGTGGCTCGAACATAAACTTGAATGAGCTGTGGGAAAGGCCAATTTTAAATATGAAAATAGACTAGCATTGGTGTACTTACAGACACTCGCAGCTCCCTAGTCTGATTACTAGTCACAGAAAATGCTTAGACATTCTCATGACAATTAGTATAAACATTATTCTTTCCACTGGAAAAAAATATTATCATAGCTGGACAAATAAACTGACCCGCAACTTGAAAATGAATGTCATTTCAAAATTGCCTTTGAAGGCATAATTCAGTAGTGGTGCTTAATATTCGCAGCTGTCATCAACCATGCAGTAATTAGTTTCAGTTCTAATGAATATTTATTTATATGAACAAGGTATAAGCATTGCAAATATCGTATGTATTTGACCACAGTTTATGATGATGATATTGTATGATTGCATGTATGTATTCATTATTATTACATGAATATTTTATAGATCAGTGTAAAATGTAATTACATCCTAGTATGTTTGCGTAATGTCAGTGTCAACAGTTTGATCGAGATTAGCATAAGATCAAGTCATTTTCTCAATATGGATCCAAGTTTCTCATGTCTGGTATCAGGATCAAGATTTTGGGGATTATAAATCATAGCAAGGTGCTCAGGGTACTTGATGTTTTCTACAGCTTGAATCGCTTGATAGAAAACTTCTCAACTCAAAGGTGAACATAGAAGAGGGGGGAAAATCATGTTTAGTTTTCTTGAATGTTTTATCCTAGAAGAATCAAAGAGACAGAGCGTTTAGTTGAGTGTGATGCAAAGATCTGCAGTCCATTTAAAGACATTTATCCATCGTTCTTGCTAGTTTCAGGAAGAGCCCTAAATACAAGAAATTTTTGTATCCTGCTGTCAGTAAGAATAAGATATTGTTTCATCGCATGCTAACACCTAAACTCTCTATTACATCAGTTGTTTAAAAATTTCCCATCTGCCTGAAATGTTGGAAGTTCTCCGTAATCACAAATATCCCCTAAAAATTAAAGATCAGAGAGAAAATAAAGCACTGCTTTCTATTTTCGTCAGTGTTTACTTTGTTCCATTGTTCGCATGTCATACACGAAGCCATTTCAGTTTCCTCCATCGAGACAGTTTCTCTTGCAGTTTCAGCGTGTTTCTCGCAAAGCAAGTTGGCAGAGAAAACATGTTTTAAAAATCGGAAAATGTGATTGTGAAACCACAAACTTGTGTTTTGTACAGAGGAGAGGTGAAGATGGTCAGAGAGCGCTACTGCATAGAAATCCCTTTAATCTAAGTTTGGAATTGACAAAGTCTTACTAAAGATGAAACTCTTCACTTTTATAGTCATACCAGCCTTGGTATCAGAACCTGTGTACATATGCGTGTGGGAGATGATTTCTCAATATTATTCAGCTACATAATTTCCCTTTTTTCTTGTGATTCCCCATTTTCAGCACCTTTCATTTGCTAGTACTGCTGCCCCAAATTGTTGATCATTTCTGAAATACTTCTGCTGAGATCCTAAATCATGAAGATTTCACTTAATTAATCCGCCAGTGCTGCAATGCCAAGGCAGCACTGTGGGACTCAGCTGAGGTCCATTGCTGGCTTGGTCCATTTTGATGTTGCTCAGGATTTGGGGGTTTTTGTAATGTTGATGGGATGGAGGAGAGCGTGAGGTGGGAAAGAAACCCTTTCCATGGAGAGGTTCACAAACAACTTAGTTTTCTGAGCCTCTTAATTATGAAGTGCGTGCTGATATTTTCTGCTAGTTGCTCTTGACAATCTCTGAATGATGTATATGGTTTTGCTTATGACTTGGCATTTACTTGCCTTCCTTGCATGTGAGGTAGAACCTCACGTGTTCTGCAAGGGGCATATCGCCACCAGTGAAACCTGCCGGTGCTGCTCCTGGTCCCATTCCCCTGAGCATTAGAGATCCAGACCATGCATGGATTTCATGAGACGTGGGTGGCAGAGGCGTGGGAAGGGCTCCTGAGGTTCCAAGTGCTGAGAAACCCCGTGGAGGGAGTCATCTAATGGTCAGAAATCTCTTTTGAGGCTGAGTGGTGTGCTCTCTTGGAAGAACTGATAGATTTTTGTTGCTTTTAGGAAATGATTTGGTTTAGAAAAGTTCTGGAAAAGGAGGCAGGATTTGTCTTTGCCTGAAGTCCTTCTACATCGTGTTGGCTCATGAGGTTGAGATGGCTCCCAGGTGTTTGGACTGAAACCACCAGCCAAGGTGACGGTATGCACAGAGTTTGTCACAACATAATGTGCACAGTGCCTGGCACAGGCTTCGTAACACATTGAGTTATGGTAAGAGAGCGCCCAGACCCAGCGTCTCTGATATTTCCCTCTAAAAGGCCACCAGCTACCAAAGCCTTGAAAGATGCTTGGCAGAGGGGTGACAAGAGCCACAAGCTTTCCAGGCACTGCTGATTTTGGGGCTGTGTAGCACTCTGTGTTTCATGTCACGTGGGCTCTTTTTCTTGGTGTAACAGGTTGATTTCAGCACTTTGCCACCTTGCTTCTATCAGCCGTTCCCGTAATTGCTGCATAGCCAGCACTGTTGTAACTTCAGCTGCTAAGCCTTTGGCTCTTCTCGGTTTTAATCTTCCTATCCTTTTCCCTGTTTCAAATCACAAAGGTCCGTCCTCGCAAAGAATGGTCCTTTTCTCATTGCGCTACTGCTTGTTCTGCAGCCGAATCTTTCCCTGATGCTTCCCTGGTGCTTTGCATCTAAGGCACAACACAAAGACGTGCAATGCAATGTGCTCCCTCCTTATTATTATAGATTGATGTTGAAAGGAGTGCTGCATCTAAGATTTTAATCAAGAAACTGCAGCAAGTTTATGAGCAATATATATCTCTCTTAATTTGGCCAGCAATGAAAATATGGTTGGCAGGGGGAAAAAAGAGAACTCCTTCTCTCTCACCAATGTACTTTCCAACATGAAAAAAAGGATTTTGAATAAAGTGGCAATATGGATGCATTTGAAACTGTGAAATGTGATTCTTAATTGCTCATGATTGTCTCTCCAACAACTGGTAGGTTAACCACGGCAGGCTGACAGCCTGTACTAACTGACAATCAATATTGTCGAAGCGCAGAACCTTTGCCTGCGAGACACAAAAACATTTCATTTTCAAACACTACAGGACATCTGCTTCTGGAGAGAAAAAGTTGCTTCTTCTCGGCAATATGCACCGACTTGTAACTTATTTTTCCTCCTTGCTCGGAGGAAACAAAAGTCTTCTTTATACCATATCCTTTCCACTAATCTGGCAGCTATCCAGTGTGGGTTTAAACAGATGTTCTGGAAAAAAATATGGCATATACAAATGAGATGGAATCCAGCAACTCAGTCATGGATTATTACAGATATAAAATACGAAGGGCTAAATTCTTCCCAGATACGCATCCTATATAATATTGGCACTAGATGTAAGAACAGCACACAAATAAATCATTAATACCCTCATTATAATAATTATTATATATTTAGCACAAAGACCCCAGGCTGGCTCAAACCCTTCGCATTAAATACTGTACAGATGCACGTTCAGGCTGAGGAGTTTATTCAAATGGCTGCATGCACCAAAGATTTAGATATATAAGTAACTTTACTTATGCATGTTTACAGGATTAAGCCCCACATGTGATTATATTATTGGCAACAACGGGCATTTCTTACTTTCCATGCTGCAGCCTTTGAATAAATCACACAATAATGAATGATTTGATGTTAAAAGGAAAGAATTTGAGTCTTGCTGCGTGTAAGTCTACTAAGCCTTAGGGCTGCCACAGGGTTAGAAGCTCAGTGGTAGAAATCATACGGACACACACTTCATAAATATATATTACACACAAGGCAATGAAACTGATAAAATTATCTTTTTAAATGCTGAAATGCATCATATGGTCTCCTGATGCGAAGGGCAACCACCTAAGCCCTGAGCTCCGGTAACACTCCCGGGACAACCTGGAAAAGCTGGGAAGCAGAGCTTGTACCATGCGACGGGCCAGCCACAAGGAGGGAACAAGGGATGCCAGCAACTTTGGGAAAGGCACAAAGAAATTGTTTTCAGCTTTTACTGATATCATAGAGGGAATACGGTCTGATGGACAGAATAATATCTAAGAGCAAGTGTACCTGCATGGTACGTGGAGACCCCAGTCTTCCCATGCTTCTGGGTGAATCCTTGTCTCCCGTATTCAGCCTGAGCTCCTGGTGGCTGGGACCATGCCTACCATAACCTGCTTTTCTCCAAAGCTTTTATTTTTAACTTTTCCCATTTTTCTCCTCCCTCACCTTATTTCTTCTGAATTTGAAACGAATTTGCTTCAGGCAGCTCTGGTGTCCTTTCAACTAAATGTGTGCTCCCAAAAGACAGCCCCCCTTTGGAATAGCCCTGAGAATGTATAGCAATGAAGGCCAATACTTACGGAAATAAACTAAAAAAATCACTTTTTTGAGCATTCACAAAGGACATTTGATTACTTGATAAATAATTCCGTTTCCTATTGTTGTTATTGCTGAACAAAATAAAATGAAAGATGTTGGGGAGATGCCAGGGTGAGGAGTGGGAGGGATTCATTTGTCCCCATTTTCCTGACTGCTTTTCTTTTCAGTCTCTAACTTCTCATCGTTTCATCAACTTCAGAAAAGTTACAGGGAAATGAAAGTACAGCAAACTCTAGCTTTTCTACCCCCATACTTTTTGAAACAAGAGTTCACTTGATGGGTTGCAATGAAGAAATAATGAGAAGTTGTAAATGGGGAAGTCAAAGAAGTGGGCAGGTTTCTTTCTTCCATTGGAGCCAAGGTGAAACACTAAGTATCAGAAATTTGTGAAATCCAAGGATATCAGAAAATTGCCATCTAAGAAATACCCCAAACACAACCAGAAAAGCTGCTGCATTTGAAGTGCCGTGAAAGAAAAGCAACCTGCCCTTTTCTTTCCAGGAGTGTGACAAGTCTGTTCTTTCCCCATTGCTGCCTGTTGCTGCCGCGTGTATTTTTTTTCCCAACTGCTGCAAAGGGCTGGGCTTACCCCGAGAGCCGGTGCCCTGTGCCAGGGGCAGATGTTCTGGTGCTGGGAAAGCAGAGATGCTGGCACTGCCCGTGCCAGCCCACATCCCTGCGCGCACCCTCCCCGCTACGCGCAACCGCACAGACCCACCCAGCATCCACGCGTATTTTATGCCTCTGCAGAAATGCTGGTGAACAGCCACGCAGAGATGGTTTCATTACATACTCTTGAGCAATTTTAACAATTTTAACTACAGAAGAAGGAGGTGAATGGAACGTGTGGGCTGACTGCTGCAAACTGCCTGGTTCTGGTTATAAGCTCAAGAAACCGAGTGAAATAAAGCGCGAAGCTTAGTGTATCCTCTCTAAGCCAGTGAGCAAGTCAGGCTTAGTGGGTTATTGGATGATATTTGACTCTCCTTCTATATGAATAACATCTGCAAATACGCTGAGTCTCTTTGGAATTGTTTTTGGTTTAAAAGAATTTATTATTTAGAGCGTTTCAATCAGTCACTGCCTGGCTTGCTGTTTTGGCTGGTCACAGCGTCACGTTTGAGCCTTCCCATCCCCTGCCTCAAGGAACATCGTTCTCATAATAATCAGGTGTTTGTTACAGAAGCCTCCAAAGACAACAGGAGAGAGCCCTGATACTATAAGCCTACTGCTGGGGGTTAGAAATGAGGAAAGAAGACAAAATTAAATGAAGAAAAAGATCCAATTTCCGAAACTCCACTGGCTACATGTAGATTTCTCAGCAGCAGCCAGCTCAGTGTTAGGCTAGTTCACGCATGTGTCCTGCCCCGTGTCAGCGCATCCACCCAGCTGCTGTGGCAAGGCCAGTGACACCAGCAGCTTTAAGCATCCCAGCCATCCCAAAGGCTCTTCCTGAACAATGATGCCTGGTCTTTCTAGGAAAAAGCTCAGGCAGAACCGTTTGCCTTTTTCACACCAGTCAAGTCACAGCAAGGAATTAGGAGGACAATGCTAGAAAAATCAGTGGCCACCACACCTGCCCCCATCATCTCCACCATACGTCTAGAGGGCTTCTGCAACTGCCACCAGTAGCAGAGCACAAGCAAGCTTTCTTCCGTATCTCAAGATAACAATAAAAAAAAGGCCACCTTGGGGCAGACCAAGGGTACACCTAGTCCAGTGTCTTCTCTCCAACAAAGAACAGCAGTGATAGGGAGGAACGAATGTAAGAACAGGGTGAGCAATCAGCGATGCTTCCCCAGAATATTCTTCACACTGTCAACGCTGTGTGGCTTTCTAAGCCAAAACGAATGCATTGAGCTTAACATCTTTTGGTGAATTTATTGACCATGAAATTTTCTCATGGTCCTCCAAACCCATGCAGTCTTGGCACCCTGAAGGTGCTGTACCAAGGAGATCCACGCCTTAACTACAATCCCATAAAGAATCACCTCCTTTAATTCATCCTGAACCTGCCGTCTTGCCAAGTTTATCTGCTGTCCCTGGTTCTTATCCTAGAAGAAAGAGGGAAAGACTGATCTCCCCGCACTGATCCGATCCTCCAGGCTCCTGCCACCCCTCCCTGAGTCACCTTGCACCCAGGCTGCAAGAGCTGTCCCTCTGCAACCACCCTGAGGCTACGCGGGCATGGGGGTCAACATCCCACCAGCCTGGACAGCAACTCTGGGACTGGGAATGGTCTCGGACGCAAGCTCAAAGACAGTCTCCTGCCTGGTAGGATCTTAAGCCTTACCCAGGCGGTGTGGCTTAATTCATCAGTGCCCACAAGGAGTGCAGGTACACAAGTGCGAGGCACCGCATGAGTGCCAGCAGCGTGGCAGCAGACAGATCAGCCTGCACCCCAGCCCCTGTATGTGTTTAGACAGACAGCAATGTTTTGCAGTCATCATTTTTCTACAATTTCTCCAACCTTACCTCCTCTTTCCTTCCAGACTTTAAGGTAAGCAACCTTAAAAGCAGCTCCAGAGGTGGGCAGAGGCTGAAGAAGAAAGTCCCAGAAAAGACATCCGGGCAGGGAGAGGTGGGAGGCAGGCACATGCCCGTACGTACCATCACCAGCCTTCCTGAAAAGAGAACTAATATCATTTGTGTGGGATTTTCCTCCCCCTCCCGCAGATCAAAAGGACAGCAGCAATGCAATCTGCTGTTTGTGTAGGAAATGTGTCAGAAGAGGGAAGGAGGGGATACACATGGGAACATCTGCTCTAAGAAGCCACTTGAAAATTAACCATTTAGGTCCTGATCCAGAGAGCACCTGCCTAGCATTAAGCCTCAATGACACTGAGGCTGTGCACGTTCACGGCACCTTCTGCAAAGTCCTGGAGGAGGACGAGGGCGATGAGCAATTCTTCCTCCAGCTTCCTCGGACTGGGTTTACGCAGGCAGAGCGGAGCCCTTCCTGGTGCTGCTGAGCAGGCACGAGCAAGGGACACTCCGACGGCTGCGCTGAAGATGTGGGAAGCGTCGTGCTTGGCCAGAGTTATTCATCTCCATCCAGGCACACCTGGACAAGTGCAAAATTTGCAGCTTGGCTCCCTGAGTCATTGGTGCCAAGAGCAGGGCACAGGGTAGATGGGACTGTTTATCTCATTTGTCTATCAGGCTTTAAGCATCCAAAACCTCCCTTCTCCTGCTCCGCTCACTGCTCTCTCCCTCTTTCTGTATCAGCTGGACCTGGCAGCCCACAGCTGAAGAACCCATTGCAGAAAGTTAAAGGTGGGGGCAGCACATCCTGGGTTTTCTCTTCTGTCTGTGACTATTACAGGTGCCCTGGTCACTCACAGTCGCACCTTGTACCCTTTGCACAAAAACTTGTCGCTGGAATAAAGTATTTGCTGACCTGGCTTTGTACCACTGCCACACACAAAGACAAGTACAGTGGAAAAAAAGGAAGAAAAAAAAAAAAAGAAAAAAGGTTGCATTCTTTCTTCCTTCTGCATATAAAATTAAAAATCTCACATTGTCCCAGTGCAACGGAGTCGAGCACAAAAGGGAAAAAACAGCCCAGTGTTGTTCTAGGCCAGGCGCCAAAACAACTTGTGCGAGTTTGTGCTGGCAGCAGCATTCTCCGGCCGAGGGTCCACACTCGGCCGCGGCAGAGTCGTAACCACCGACCCAGCCTCCCAGGTCACTGAGTCACCTTCCTGTTAGCCCCCCGCCACCCCGAACCTCCCACGTACTTAGGCAAAGGGTTGGCTTTTTTTTTTATTTATTTGGTGCATCCTGTAAAATGTGTCCCATGATTGTCATTTACTACCCCGGGTGGCATGCGAAAGACTGCCGTCTCTGTGAAAACATCAACCTTAACCGGGTTTTGGATGCAGTCCAATGAATCCTTTACCCACAGAAATACTTTTACACAAGTATTTAAGTCAACAGGATTCCTTGCATGAGTAAAGGATTGTGGGATTTAGCCTTTACCCATCTTATTTTTCCAGTAAATAAAATGTACTTTTTTCAGCCTCTCTAGAGAACTTCACCATTTTCATCCTTTCACTGCTCTTCAGGTTTTGCCTATTTCCCCAGAGTTTCCTATCACTTCAAACACCATTTAACTTGCAATTTCTTTCTTTCCAATCTCTCCTCTACATAAATCTCTCTATATTTGCCCACCTTACCTGTAGACATGAGTTAAATCGGCAATCTGATCTCCTTGTTAGGAGAGGGATATTGTTTGGATTTCAGTTTCTGCATCAGAGCTGGTCTTCTCAGTATTGATTCTGCATCAAATGCAGCGCTGGAAGGGCTGGGAGAGTTCAGATGTAACTCCCAATAACCAAACAAAACCCCCAAATTTGGGGTTTTTTTATTAGAACTGATCTTAAAAGGACTTGTGCTTTCCTTTTCTTTCCCTGCCTTCTTACAAGTCTGGTCTAAATGCGTGTAGTCACAAATCCTCCCCCATATTCATCCCTGAGACACAGCAGAGAGCCTGAGAGTACCCCAGTTACAAAGGTGTAGTTTGAACGTTGCTCTGGACTTGAGCTGGAGGCTATCTCTGCTTCACTCGGCTGCAAATAAGTACTTAGCCTTTTGTACTATGGAATTAAAGGCAGACATGAGCAGCAGCACATCACTTTGTGTATGCTGCTGGCTACGCAAACTAGGGTCCTACAGTCACCCCAGCCAAATGGACCATCTAGGCACATCCTCAAGTCTGGGTCTTGAAGCTCAGCCAAACTAAGGGAGACGTAAAAGCCACGGAGTTTTGGCCCACTGCTACTTCGTCTGCAACTCTCCTAGTCTGTTGAGTTTTACTTTAAGTCCATTTTTTGATTTCTGCAAAGGAATATTTCACCATCGTGCCAACTTCTGCAAAACCCCTTTGTATACCGAATGGAACATACTGTCACCAGCACCATTTCCACGACAGTGGTCCTTCTGTTTTGACCAGATGACATCCTACCAGTAACGCCCACAGGTCCCCGGCAGGCAATTACCATTCCAGGTTGTTTCCTTTCACTTACTGTTTCAGGCTGACCTCCAGTTAAGCATGGTGCCGGGTGTCTTCTGGAAGCCTTTTTTCCAAATACTCTTTACTAAGTGCCACCGGGTTCACCAGACAAGACTGACACTTTGCAAATGCATCAGGAGTCCATCTTAATAAACTGGTATTTTTTCCCAAGGTTTTGCACATTTTCTGACATGTCTACCATCCCATTGTGTTTCCAGGAGCAAACTACTAAAAACCTTCCCCTCCAAGGGTGCAGGTGGAGCTCAGGCTCTTTGCTGGGCTGCAGGAGGAACTCAGTAACCTCATAGCCTGGATCTCAAACTGCAGCCTGAACCCCTGATGCTGTGAATTCTGTCACAGTGAACCCGCAATGCAGGAGCAAAGTGTCCAGTTCACAAGTAAGGGCTCCGAAATCAAAACTCTTCCACAAGCAGAGAGGTCTACCTGCAGCTAAATTCAAATCTATGCCCCAGTTTCAGGGAGTCCCTTCCCCCTTACTACACCTTCACCTGGGTGCTAAGCACTCGTCTCCCCACAGACCCCGCCGGGTGACCAGCTTTAAGTATCCAACTCTGCAGATGTATTCTGAAGCTTAATGTTATTCACGTATTTCAGTGATTCATTAAAACAGGACTTACTCTGAGAGTCTAATTAAGACCAAAGTTCCACATTCATTTCCAGAGTAGTAAAAGGCAAGTTATGTAAACTCGCAGCAAGTACTTCTTCTTTTACCAGAAGAGCGAGATAAAAGCATAAATGACATCCATAGGCAAAACAGTAAAGGAGGGAAGCGAAGGGTTTGGCAGACAGTACATAAGAGAAGGAAGTCTAGAAAGATATTTTTATTTGCATTTCTTACATGACATTCTCTGGACTTCCCCTCTACCTGGAATACATCAGAGGGGAAGTGGAGCGACCAGTGTGATGGCTACTATACAGCCCTGAGACAAGAGCAGCTCTTTTTGACTAGAAAAATGGTCCGTCTTGCTCTCCCCAGCCCCAGCCTCCCATTTCTCTCTCCATCCCTGGGGGCTGGACTGCTCTCAGAGGCGCAGGTTTGGCATCCAGGCTCCCAGAGGAGTTAAGCAGAGGCTGGGAGCACAGCAAACCCAGCTTTTCTCTGCACAGAGCTCCCAGACTCACGTCAAAATCCTTCCTATCCAGCGCCGCCTCTCCCCAAATCCTCATCCCAGCTCCTCTGACTAGACTGAGGAGAACGCCACCAAAGAAAGGTTGAGGCATGGCTAAGAGCAAGACAGACGCCCATGACGAAGTTGCCCAATATGACAGCACGAAAAGGATACAGGGGTGAGGGAAGAAGAAAACGTCCAGGGAGGTTAGAAGATGGTGCCAGTGTGAGCACTCCAAATTACAGAGGGTCTTGGAGGTGGGAGCAAGGAGCTTGGGTGCGATTCAGTACCTGATAAAAGGATAAATAGTAGAGGTGATTGCTGTAGTTATCTGGATGGGTTTGAGAGGGCAGAAGCAGGCATCGCTAAGGCCGACAGCAATGTGATTGCAGCCATGATGGTGTGAACTGTGTAGCACGTGAAGATTTTAGTATGGGGAATAGAGAAAAATGAGATGTTTGGGATTTTATTATTTTAACTGGCATCCGGGATGCTTACACTTGCTTGTATTTGTTCAGGCGGGGTTGATTTGGAAACCCCATGGAAAAGCCAAAATCAAGAGAAGACCAAGATTATATGCCACGCACATGGGAAAAGATAGTCTTTTATGCCCTGAGATTGCAGATTTATCTAATGAGGATCACAACACTTGTTTTAAGAATATATTCAGCCAACCCCACAAGTCCCAAGAGAGGATCCTGCTTAAGAGACTTTTTGCAGACAGCAGGATAGGTACACCAACTCTCCACCCTACAAAGCTCAGGGTAATAGTTGGACGTAAAGTTGATTAGCCTGGGACAAAATATTTTCTGAGGAACTGTTGCTAAACTAGCACCAGAACATTGCTAGTACAAAGCCCTTTATTCTAGGTTATATTTTTGCTTAGCAAGTATTTCCATTGTGAGCTTTCCCAGTCCTAATCTAGCAAAACACTTCTGCAGTATTTAGCCCTCTTTTCTTCTGGGAGTTACTAAAATAAAGTGCATTGTTAACAGGGTGTATTATTTGCTTACAAATAGAGCAAAGCCAATTAAGAGCCTCTTCTTTGACAAGAAATTAGTAACTCTACACTGGACCCTACCAGTGCTGCTCAGCTTATCTGAGAATACATCAGCTTCTGATTTAAAGACTTTTGTCTGGGCCTGATAAATCTTATGCCTGGTCCCAAAGCAGACATCAATTTTGTCTCTTACTGTCCACACTTATTTATGGCCTTTCACTGTCATTCTCTATATATCCTGCTACAAACTTCTATACACCTGTTAATTTATAACGTGGGCTCTCAGATTTCCTTCCTGGGGATGGATAAATAAATAAAGCAAATATTAAATAGGAGATAACATGCTAAATTGCATTAGATTTTTTAAAGTAAATGTATGTTATATTCTGAATGCACCAAAGAAAACCCAAGCAACATTAAAATATGGCTGCCAGGGTGAGTAGCAAGAGCGAAAGGAAAAAAAAAACCCTCTCAAAGAGGAGAGTGTGCCTTATCCATGCCATGCAAATTTCCTTCACCACTGCAAACCAAGAAGTGTGCTGCCTTTATGGAAAAAAAACAATGGATTTTTAAAGGCTGAAAAAGCACCTTCGTTTACCATTTCTAAAAATCCAGAACACGGCAGATTGTAACGAAAACAACCAGAAGTTGAGGGTTAGGCAAGCTGAGTGAAACTGTGGAAGATGAATAACTGTGAAGAAGCCGTCTCCCAGCCGCTGACAAGGGAGCTGGAGTACAGGTGTGATATTAAATGCCTGGCTGGTTCGGACAGGGATTGTTGCAAGCTCTTGCTGCGGAGTCGAATGTGACCTGTGCCAGCGGTACCTCTGCAGAGTCCTTTACGCTCTTAACGCGTGTCGCTAGATTGGTGTATCCTTATTGATAGCCGTGTTCTAGCAAATACAACAAGTTAATATGTAATTTATACATGCAGCTTAGTGCTACGAGCCTATCCATTTGGTAGGACGATTTGACAATGGCCCTAGCTGCTACAATATATACTCACAAATACTCCAGCGCACACAGGGTCTCGTTATCGGGGAGAAATCAGCAGGACAGCCATAAAACAAATACGACTCACATAAGCACGCTGCTGAGGAGACTGTCTGCAATACATGCTCTGATTAATGTCTGGAATAGCAATAGTGCAAGTTAATGCTTCCTTGAGTCTTAGATGACGTGCTTGAAGAGATCTTTGGGAAGGTCATGCCCAGTTTTATGACTTGACTGCAAACTGAGCAACCCCCCGAATGCTGACCTTGGATTTGACTGCAGGGTATGTGCTGGAGTAGATTGCTAATTGGGGAAGATCGTGGATGCCGATGGCAGCTCCTTCTCTTACCACCACAGGGCTCAGCATCCTCCGGGGTTAAAATCCTCCCTGTTTCACAGGAGGGAATGAAGCATTCAGTCCTTCTAACGCCCGCTGCTGTCTGCATGGGATAAATCAACCTTTGGAAAAGTTTGAAAGAACTTCTGCAAATAAACCTCGCTATGACCAATGCACTTAAAATATCTTCAGTCCTGCAAGTATCAAACAATCTCAGGCCCTGACTCTTCCTCTGAAATGCGACTGGACTACCACAAAGAAGATGCCCTACAAAAAAAAAAAAAAAAAAAAGAACATAAAAGCACTGAAATCATGTAGAAACAAACACAAAGAGGCTTCTGCCCAATGTGGTGAGAGAGAAAACGATTAAATCACATGAAAAACCTGTTGCTACCACTTCTGCATTTGGCCAACAAAGAGGGCTAGAGAGGCCCCGCTCGGTAAATACATACTCTTGTTGGATCAAAGGGGTAAGAATGGAAGCGAGTCCTCAGGCTTTATGGACCTGATCCAGTTGGTTTTTCTGCTAATTTCTGTGGGCTTTGGCTGGCGTCCAGGCAGCATAAACAACCAGGAGCGGGGCTAGCCTTGCTTGGCAAGTGAAAGCCCTGCCAGCGCCACTGATTTTTACTCTCTCTGCCCTAAACCTGGATTTCTTCTCAACTCTAGAAGGCTCCATAAGCAGCAAAAGGCTTGCTGGCGCCCAGGAGGGGTTTAGCCGGACCCAGGAACGCACGTGGCTGCACAAGGATGCCTAACACGGTGGTTCCCGACATCTTCCATCAGTCCACGTTGAGCCATCCTCGTGTTTGGCAGCGTGATAGTTGTGATCTGCCCCGAGCACGGACGCCGGTCGGAGAGTTCCGTATCGGCCGAGCAGCTGCTGCCTGGCTCCGTTCCCGCGAGGAAGGACTGAAAACGGAGCCTCTTCGGGGCTTCGCGGTGGGGGACCCTTCAGCCTGCAAAGGGCTCGGGGGCCAGGGAGATGAAAGCAGACGGTTTGCTTACCGTGTCGTGCTTTCAGGAGGGCCTTCAGGCACACGGGAGCTCTCGGAATAAAGTTTCTGGGGCAGTTCTTCCTGTTGCCTTGCCCCCAGTAATGACTTCGGGCTTGTTTACATTAGAGAGTTGTACTACCAGTATTTTATACAACCATAGTTAAATCAGTACAACACCTGTATTGTACCTATCCTTGCCTCGGTGTGAAGGCGAGTATAGTATTTCTGAGTCCTGAAAAAGCAAGCCAACAACGTGCAAAATGGATACCTGCTGTTGCGTTTTCTGACATTTCAAACTCAGTAATGACCACACACATACTGTGAAATTGTAATTGGTTTACTAAAAATAAGACACTGCTAGATTGTAGACAATTATTCCTAGCTTACAGCACCCAAACAGGAATTAAAACCTTGGTTCTTTTTTTATCTTATTTTTTCTCCCCTTATTATTAAAGGGGAGGGGGGAAAAATGAACAATGAATTACACAAAATAAGGGATTTCTGCCAAGCAGCACAAGTCATACGAGTACAAGAGACTGCCTAACATTTCCAGTGTACAAGGACAGCGCAACTCTACAAATCGACAAACCCACAGAGTAACTTTGTGGAAACAGCACCCGCACTTTGGGGAAGAAATTGTTCCACTTTTGGTAGAGCCTGTACTATCAGGCTGCGCCTGCAGGATAGTAGCATCTTTAAAAGGACAGAGAGCTCCCGTTCCCACATCGCGCCTGCCATCGTGGACAAATAGATAAAGCTCTCAGCTTTACTGAACGGTGACAGATTTAACCCCAGCACCTTTAACACTTTTGCTGGAGCTGGGCACCTCCACATTCTGGGCTGGAGTTTCCCAGTTTGAATGGTATGGGTGATAGTATTACCAAATACCTGAGGAGAGCTTTGTGACAATGCAGTCATTAATGCTCAAAAACCCCCTAAATATCCCGGTGTTTGCTGCCAGTGGAATTAGTTGAGGTCTGTGAGAAAAAAGGGGTGTTGGCAAGGTAGACCCTGACTTCCATGACAAAAAGCCTAAAGATAAAGTATCAAAGAACGGGATTAAAATAGTAACAAATGCACCAATCGATAAACCCAATGTTTTACGGTGCTAATGCTACTGTTGTGCCTTGGAAAAGACATAGAAGGGGGGAAGAAAAAAAAAAAAAAGTTGCTATCCTGCGGATTTTATCATCTAGACGAGGCAACCTAGAGGAAGGAAGAGAAAGGAGTTTCCCAGCTTTACTTGTCGGAGGCTAAAGCAGGGGCTGGAGACTGCGGCTGGCACCACGCAGCGTGTGCGCAGGGAAGCTCCGAAGTGACCCCCAGTCCTCGCTCCCAAACCCAACAGCCCTCCCCATCTCACCCCTTTTTCCTTTCAAGGGCAGCAAAACCCCTGAGCAGCGACCTCGACCCTCAAGCCCCCGCTTCAGGTCTGCGGCCACCTCCGTGTGTCCCCCCCCCGCGGCGCTGCTGCAGCCCGCAGGTTCCCGGGACAACCCACGGCACCCACGCGTCCCCCCGCGGGGCTCGGGGAGGCACCGGGGGGGGCTCCGGGGGCACCGGGGGGCTCCGGGGGCCGGAGTTTTGTGTCGAATTTCGGGGGCAGCCGGGTCTGCCCCCCCCCCCGGGGCGCTGCGCTGGGAACGGCGGCCGGGCCCCGGGCTTCCGCGCTGTCTCCCTCTTGCCGGCGCTCACTTCTGACGGGATTACGGCTAATTAAAATTTAAAATTCAAATCAACTATCGAAAAGGTCATCTTGAAGAAAAAAAAAAAAAAAATCCGTAGGCATCTGGTATTTATCCGCTGACGCGCAACTAAAAGATAAAATCCGGGGGAGCGCCTCGCCTCTCCTCGCCCCATCCCCGCCGCGGGGCAAACTCCCGCCGCCGCGCAACTCCCGCCGCCGCGCTTCTCCCCCCCCCCCCCCCTTCCGCGGGCGCGGAGCCGGCCCCGCTCCCCGCCGGCACGTCGGGCTGCAGCGGGCGGGCGTGCGCGCCCTCTGCGCGGCGGCGCAGCGGAGTTGGGAGCGGGACGGCCGCGCTGCCAATGCAGCGGCCGGGAGGGGAGGAGGAGGAGGAGGAGGAGGAGGAAGGGGAGGAGGAGAAGGAGGAGAGGGGGGGAGGGCGCAGCCGGCAGCGCACACCGGCCGCCGCCGGCGGGGCTGGCCGGGGCGGCGGGGGCTATTGTGTGCACCAGACGGGGACACACACGCACACACACACTCGCACACACGCACTCACACGCACCCGCGGCTCGGAGGGAAAGTATCGCGAGAGCGGCCGGCTAACAACCTGCTCCACAACACCGCCGCGCCGCCGGCCCCGCGCCGCACCCGCGGAGCGCCGCGCACCGCCGCGCACATGCGGACGCCCAGCCCCGCCGTCGCACGCCGGTGAGTGAGGCGCTGGAGCTCGGCCGGGAGGGAGGGAGAGAGGGCGAAACCCACCCCCGCCGAGGGAAAGTCCTCCCCGCAAAGTTGGGGAACGCGGCTGCAAAGGGCGGCGGGGTGGGGTGGGGGGGGGGGGGATCTGAAAAGCGGCTCCGCGGTGCTCCCCCCCATTCCCGTTCCCTCCCCCCCGCGCAGCGCGGAGCCGGGCGCCGGCGAAGGTCACCGCGGCGGGCTGCGGGGAGCAACTTTGCGGCGGAAGGTGGGAGCCGGGGTGGGGTGGGGGGGGAGTATGGAAAAGGGGGGGGGGGAAGGCGGGCTCGGGGCAAGTTTGTGGGATTTAATCGCGGGCTATAAATGGGGCTGCTGGAACTTTAAAAGGCAGCAAGCTGTGGTTGGCTGGTAGCGAGATTTGGAGTAACATATGGCATTAAAAGGCGCACAGCTGGAGGTAGCATTTCCATCGCAGTGAAGTCAGAGCAGCTGACTCTCCAGCTTGCGGTGTAATTAGCAAACCGAGCACTCCTCCTTCCCTCCCTCCCTCCCTCCCGCCTGCCTCTCTCTCCCCCCCCCCCTCCCCGTTCCCTCCCGCCGCGCCTCGCTCGCACTCGCACCCGCGCCCGCGCTCCCTCCTGCCCGCCCGGCTCCGCGCCCGCGGCCGGCTCCGCCGCGCCCCGCGGGAAGGTAAGCGCCCGGCCGCCGCAGGTAGCCGGCTGCAGCCTCAGCCCTGCCCTCCCGCCGGCCTCACGCCGCTTATTTCCCTCCTCGGCTCTTAATAACTTCGAGGGAAACTTTTTCCCTTTTATTTCTCCCCCCCCCCGACACCCCCCTTCTCCTCCGCCCCTTTCCGCATGCCGGGGCCGGGGCCGCTTCTCCCCGCCCTGCTCCCTCCCTGCAAAAAAAAAACGGCTCTTCCCCAGCGCCCGCCGCTGCTGTTTTGTTGTGATTCGGTGCATAACGACTGGGGATAAAGTTTAAATGTGCGTGTGTGTATGTGCGTGACGTGGGTAATGTGCTTTATTAAAAGATGCCCCAAGTTAGCGTTGCTGGGAAGACAGCCTGGGAGTTTATGCTTTTTTTCTCCCCCCCCCCCCCCCCCCCCGTGTGTGTGTGCTTTCCTCCTCTTAATTTTATTAAAGTGCTTAGTGAGAGAAACAAAGGTTGGAGGGGCTGCTGCTTTACTAGCTTTTGTTTACTTACAATCAAGTTTTTCCTGTTCGGAGCAGGTGCGAAAGGATGAGAAGCATGTTGTGTTGGGGTTTTTTTTTTCTCCACGCCCCCCCCCCCCCCTTAATAAAACTATTACAGACAATTAACAGTAAACGTTATCTCCAAGGCTGTTTCTTTGGCTTGTGTTACCAAAAAGCCGATCTGTTTGTTACAGCTGCTAGGAGGCTTTGGTTTACAGTAGCATTCAAGTTTTTCCTGTTTTGAACAGGTTATGAAGGAAGAATGGAGTTTCCAGACCATAGCCGCCAGTTGCTGCAGTGTCTGAGTCAGCAGCGTCACCAGGGCTTCCTGTGTGACTGTACTGTTTTAGTTGGAGAAGCTCAATTCAGAGCTCACAGAGCCGTTCTTGCCTCTTGCAGTATGTACTTCCATCTTTTCTACAGGGACCAGTTAGACAAAAGGGATATTGTGCATCTGAACAGTGACATTGTCACAGCCCCTGCCTTCAGCCTGCTGCTCGAATTCATGTACGAGGGAAAGCTGGAATTCAACAGTCTCCCGGTCGAAGATGTGCTGGCTGCGGCTAGCTACCTTCACATGTATGACATTGTGAAAGTCTGCAAGGGCAAGTTGAAAGATAAAGAATTGTGTTCGGAAGAGAAGATTAATGATGAGGCGGCTAGTTTGGAGAAAGCGGAGCATTTTCTAGACGCCGGAGTGCCCCTGGTCCACGAGTTTGACCCAGGAAACAAACAAAAATTCAGCGTTGCAGAATACGAGAGAGCAGCAGGCAAAGAAAAGGTCAGCAGTCACCCCGCCTGGTCCTCTGATCATATAAGTGTCAGCTCTGTGCCGACAGAGGCAGAACCGTGCGCCGCAGCAGCTGGAAAAACAAAGGCTAATGTCAATAGTTCCACGGGACCTTTGTCCCAAAGGTCTGTTAACCATCCCCTGGCTTCGAGTGATGTGGACTGCGCGCTGGATTTGTCTTTCAAGCCCGTGCCGGGGAGAGATTCCTTACACCCCTCCTATGTCTTTGGACAGCTGGCTTCCGACAGCCAGCAGCAGGGTACCGAGCCACTTGTTAAAGATGAACAAGACTTGCTGTCAGATCAGGAGGACGGCGAAGCCAGGAGTCCGGAGAGTCAGCATTTTGGGAATTCAGCCAAAAGCCTAGTGACAGGGTTAGGACACATGTTTGCGGGGAATGGCAGCTCTCATGCCCGAGAGGAGGATCTAGACCACGAGCGAGACGAGAGCGAGGACGACATGGATTCGTCGGACATCTCCTCCTCCGGCGTCCTCGTGCCTCCCGGGCATATCTGCATTTGCCCCCTGTGCAGCAAGGTGTTCCCGAGCCCGCACATCCTTCAGCTCCACCTGAGCTCCCACTTTCGCGACAAGGACGGCTCCCGGACCCGCCTGTCCCCTGACGGGTCCGTCCCCACTTGTACCCTCTGCGGAAAGACTTTTTCTTGCATGTACACCTTAAAGAGGCACGAGAGGACTCACTCGGGGGAGAAGCCCTACACCTGCGGCCAGTGCGGAAAGAGCTTCCAGTATTCCCACAACCTCAGCCGCCACGCGGTGGTGCACACCAGGGAGAAGCCCCACGGGTGCAAGTGGTGCGAGAGACGGTTCACGCAGTCGGGGGATTTGTACAGACATATCCGCAAATTTCATTGTGGCCTTGTAAAGTCCTTGGTTGTTTGAGAAGTGCGATTTTATTTTTTAATTTTTTTTTTTCCCCCTCCGCCCATTTAAAACAAAACAGGAAAAAAAAGGCAGCATCTGAATTTTAATTTTTTTTTTTTTCCTCCCTTCCTTTGTTTTATTTTGGTGATACTCACTTCAGGTATATGATCTTTAAAAGATGCAGAGGTATACACTCCAGAGGCCTTTTAATGCAATCCTTCCACCTCTCCATCTCCCCCCTTCCCTGCCACCCGCCCTTCCCAGCACTGTTCTTTAGGTCTTCTCTTGCGCACCCATGTTACATTATTAATGTGAAATGATCTAAGTAATTCTGCAATGATTTAGCATCTGTTTTCATGCTGGAAGTACTTGCCTCGTGGTCAGGGTTTTTTGGGGTTTTTGTTGGGTTTTTTTTCTTGGGTTTTTTTTTTTTTTTTTAGTTTGAAAAAAAGATTATCAGCAAATTCCGGAGAAAAATTTGGATTCCGTTAAGCTCCCCTAATACTCTCTGTGTGTTGCATAGAAACATCCAAAGAGATGAACTATGATTTAAATACATTTCAGTGTAGAGAAACTTGTCCGCATATCGCAGAGTGTGCAGATGTACTCTTAGGTTACAGAGCTAGACGAGACCTGAAATTGGCCCAAATTATAAAGGGGGTTGAGGATTCCTGGCTGCATCTTTGGTACTGGTCACTTTTTATTCTCTTTATTGTATTAGAATAGTTCTGCAATTGATCCTAAAATCCGAATGAGAAGTTTTTGCCTCAGGACTTGACTCAAATTTTCCCCTTCCACCCATCCTCTTCCCTGGGCTGACCTACTGAAAAGCTGCTTTTGAGCATAAAACGTGGATGGAAAAACTCTTTCTGTCTGCGGCGTATTCACTCCCGAAATGTTGAAGGATGCGCGCTAGGGTGTATGAAAAAATTATATGATACGCGAATATTTTCATTCCCATATCGACACCCAGGGGCTGATCTCTCCCCCTTGGCAGGGAGGGACAGCAACCCTAAAGCAGCTAAATAACCCTCTCGATATCGGGCTCCTGGGGTGTCTCAGTTCAAGGTAACTCGTACCACATGTGTTAGGAGATGCCCTGCTATCTTGTCCAAAAAGTTTGCTGCTAAGCTAAAATCAGCAGCTTGGAATTGTATTTTATTTTATTTTTTATGAAGTTGGTGATTCCCTCTGGGCCAGGTTCTGTGCAATCGCCAGGGTTTCGAAGGGGCAGCGTGAAGATAAACTGCTGGAGGGAAAACGTGGCCCAACTTTTTTCCCCATGTCTCCCACTTGTTCAGGGGAGGGGTCTGGGGTATTTTTGGTGTGGTGTTTTTTTTTTTTTTTTAAGTTTGTTTGTAAACTGAGGCTGCCTGTAACTATTACCAGTTTTACTCCAAATAACTCAATTACTCGCCTAATAGAGCATCCTTTGGTCTGTGCATGTCGGTAAATATCAGATTATTCCCTTCCAGTCAAATAATCCATTCAAGGTACATGTACAAGCGACTGAAATATAATAATAATAATATCTGAGGGTTTTGAATGTCGTTCTGCTGCGTTAGTGTTGCTTCACCAGCTTTCCTGACACTCCTGGAGTTGTTTTGTGGAACTTAAGCATTTATTTTAAAATTAATTTGAAGCACTGAGTTAGATTATTTTTAAAAGTTGTGCTTAAAATACTGTATTTCATCTTATGAAGAAAAAAATTCCCGATGCCTTCCCCCTCTGGTCCAAAAACTGAGCACTACCTACATAAATAATATGGGATTGATTTCTTTTTTTTATTTTTATTTTTTAAAAAATAAGTACTTCCTCTTTTAAAGAAAATCAGGATATACTTGTTACAGCCTCCTCTTATTATTCATCTCTTAAACTATGAATGTACATGTAATGTGAAATTTTGCTTCTATTTATAGTTTTGGGTTTTGTTTGCAGTCTCATTTCTTGACTGTAAAATATTTTTGCTGAACCTGTTACATATGAAAGTTGTGGGAGAGTACTGTA
The DNA here is from genome assembly GCF_964188355.1 of Buteo buteo. NCBI lineage: Eukaryota > Metazoa > Chordata > Aves > Accipitriformes > Accipitridae > Buteo > Buteo buteo. Next base: position 10,395,905 of record NC_134176.1, on the reverse strand, counting down.
TCTTGAACATAAGTGGCTTTGGTACTGTGGTCTTATTCTACTTAATCAGTTTTTTTCTCTCTCTTTTTTTTTTTCTCCTTTTTGCTGTGATTGGAAATAGCACTGAACAAAATCTACTAAAATTAAGTTATTTTTCTTTCTACTAAAATTAAGTTATTTTTTTTCTCCTGAAGATACTTGATATAGTATTTATTAGATTTTTTTTGAAGTGGAATTATTACTGTTAATCTATTTCAAAACTAGTTAATTTACACTTCACTTTAAATTTTATAACAATGGGTTTTGCATGTTGAACAACATGTAAAGAGCTTAATGTAGAGTCAGCATTACTGAAGCTGGTAATCTTAATTTTGCATTTTTTGTGACACTTTTTTGCATTTCAGTCTTCAATTACTGTTTCTTTTTTTATTATTTTTTAGAAGATCATAAAATAGGATGTGCCATAAGAACATCATTAGTGTATGGAGCAGGGAGAAGTTGAAACAAGTTTGTGTCTGATCTTAGTATAGAAATAATTCATTAAACTGATGCTATGAGCATGCTCTGTACTGCAGTGAATATGGGGCAAAAGTTTTTTTTTAAAAAAAAGGAAAAAAAAAAAAGACTTTCTTGTTCTTGACTACATCATGAACACGCTGTTCTCATAGTCTGGTATTTGTGTTCCCACTCCTCATAGCTTGAATTTCTAAAGTAAAAAAATGTTTGCACTTATTTTTGTTCTTAAGGTGACTTTTTTTGGCTATCTCTCTGTGTGTGTCTCTTATTTTTAAGTTGCAATAGCTCGGAGCATGTTTTCAAAATGGTTCATGACTCTTCAGAGAAGTACTAAAAACATGGCACACTTATGCTTGTCTCTTCATAAACTATTTCACTGTGGGGCAGTTACTGTTTCTGTAGGGAACAGTCCTGCTCTGCATTTTAAACACTGGATTTGTCTTCTACTACAAAAAAATACTGTGAAGTTAATGTAAAAAAAAAAAAAAATCATTGATATTTTTAATTGTTTTTAATCTTGGTGCAGTTCAGATTAAATATGTATATTTAAAGACACTAATTTTTGTGGGAGAGTTTTATAGTATACAGTATGTAGAAAAGCTATTGGAATGGAATATATTTTATAAAAACGTTCTATCACTGTTTTATAGTGAACTATTTTTTCTTCAGTGTTAGTGTAATACTGTTAGTCTAGATACGACAATCGCAGGAAGAGTGATTCAAGCTACTGTTAGCGCTTAGTTTTGCGTGGAGTTCTGTTTGCAACTGTATTGGTATGTGCTGTACAATGTGACAATCGTGACTAGGATTGTTGTCTTTATAAATTTACACAAAATAAAACGTGCTAGAGTTGTAAGCTTGAGCCTCCTCCTCCCCCCTTTAGCAGAAGGGTTGTGGTGTTTGGGGTTTTTATTGTTATTTATTTTTTTATTATTAATGTTTTACAGATGGTTGTGCTGCTTTTTTAATTATTAGTGTTTGATACTCTAATAATTTCTTTCTTTTGCAGGGCCATGTGGAATTCTAGGCATGTGAGGAGCTGCAGTATCTCAGTCAGAGCCTGACCGAGCATTTCCTTAGTCACTGGGCAGGACTAAAACCAGCACCACTTCTGCATTTTAACCAGAGCATCGGGGAGGTTCGATCGGGCTCCCCTCTCCCTCCGATGCCCTGAGTGAGCTCTGGACCAGCCCTGCCCCGAGCGATGCTGCTTTACAGCCGCAGGCGGGTGCTGGGGATGGGGTGAAGCCCATGGATGCAGAATTGATGCAGCGTGCGCGGACAGCCCGGCAAAGGGCTCCGGTGCCCGCCGGCATCCCAACGCCATCGGGCTGACCGAAGCCACGCCGGCTAACCTGCCTGAAGGGCTTCTCTTAAGTTCCCAGACTCGGGAGAGCTGAGGTGTGACCCAACTCCCGCTAACATCTCCCTTAAAATTTGGGTTGACTTTAGCAGGAGCTGGGATTAGGAGGAAGACGACGTGAGCTGTCTGTGCCAGCTGCTGCTGAGGGGAGGAGGAAAATAAGCTGGTGGGTGGGTTTGCCCCTGTACTACACGCGCTGCGTCTTGTGTTTCTGAATTACTTGGAGGCGAAGGATCCTGGCAGAATCGGACTGCCTTGAAATGGTGCGGGTTGAAGGATGGGCGAATTATAGTTAATGCTGGTGTGGGGGCACAGCTATCTTTCCCCTCCTGCTGTCACGTAGCTGCTTCTTTGCAATCATTTCAAAATAGGTAGGCATTTCTTCCATTCAGGCATGTGTCCTGCTTCATGGAGCTTGTGCCTCCATCCCCATCTGTGGGGAGGGTGGAAAACTGCTGGAGATGTACAGTGGTCCTGCTCTGATGTGGTGAAGTGTTAGAAACTATAAATACTTTTTTTTTTTTTTTCTATCATTGAGGGGTGGGTGTCCCTGCAGCTGCTTATTTGTGGCACTCTGTTTTCTCTCTTTTCTGCTGTTGTGGATGTATGGAAGAACATTCAAAGGTGTTTTGTCACTGCCTCCCCCCCGCCAAAAAAAAAAAAGAATTAAGTGTGTCCACATCTGGGTGCTGTGCTAGGGAAAGGGGAGGCAAAAGGCTATTCTTTGAGGGAGAGGGTACTCGGAAAGAAGCAAGCTTGAATCTAAACCTGGGAGGTGGATGGCTTGCAAACAGGCTATAAATAACCGTGAGTAGATTGAGGAGAGCAGCCCACATCTACTCTGGCATGGGCATGCTGTGCCCATTTTCTTTGTTGATAGCAATTGCTAATGTGAATTCTGGCACTCCAAATCCTGATGCCTGTTGTTCTGATAACATAATTAAATCTTAGGAATGTGAAATATAAAAAGCTTTGAAAAGAAACCAGGCCACTAAGCAGCTACTGGAAAGGGGGTGTGTGGGGCACGTTCGTACAGAATAAGCAATGGGATCCCTCTAGGCAGGGTTCCCTGCTTGCCGGTACACTGGGAGCGATCCTACCCTTCCCTGTGGGAAAGGAGGTGACCCCCAAGGGCATCTGCTGTCCGAACCCTGGGCTGCAAGGGCTGTCATCTTCCAGGATTGCAGCACGTAACGGGCTCCTTGGGTTGGCAGGGGTCAGTCCTACCAATGCCAGCAGCTTGGGTTCCTGCTGCCCTTGCAAAGCCCAGTTCTCCTTGGGGTGAGTGTCGTGAAACATTTTTATTTATTTTTAGCTTTTGTTTTGAAGTGCTAAGTGCCTTCTGGAGGTGGTCTGGCCTCGGTACGCGCAGGGGTGGCTGTGGATGGCCGGGTGCATCTGGCCATGTGTCGCCAAATGCCACCGTGCAGCTGGAGACCACGGAGGAATGGCTTTTTCCTAGCTTGGGTGGTGGGGTGTGGGTTTGGACCAAGTGCCTCTCAACCACTGAGGAGAGATCGTGCTGACCCATGGGGATGTCACCGGGTGAGGTCCCTGGTGCTGTTGGATCCTACATTGTGGGAAACACTGTGTGGATGGACCATACCTACTGCTTAAATCAGATTCTTGCAGGTGAAATAAGCCTGCGAGCATGTTAATGAGGGAGGTCCCCCATGACAAGTAGTTGGGGTGGAGGGGTAGAGGGATCTCTGTATTGCCCAGCTTGGTGGTAGTACCATCACCATCCAGCTTCTACTGGTGCTGGGGTTGGACGTGCCACCCTGAGCTTTGCTTGCCCCTGAGTATCTTTCTGTGCCGTTTTGCTGAGGAAGGCGCGCAGCAGAACATGAAACAGCAGCTGTTATCTGAGGAAATCAATGGCAGGTGTGACCCAGCAAAAACAGCCTATGTAGGACAAAGCTGGGCTCAAGTGAAATGGAGTCGAGCCTACGGTGCAGTTGGTGTGTGAAAACGCCTCGTCCTGGGAGGAGGAGGAGGAGGAGGAATCGTGAACAGGGCTGCGAGTGACCCGCCTAGAGAACATTTTGTCTCAAATGACTCGATGTTTTGTGCTGGGCTGACCTGGCTGGAAGTGCCGCAGATTGAGCAACTTTGTGCAGCGAGGTGCCTTTCATAACAACGGGACCGAGGGATCCTGGTTTCTTACTTAGCATACGTGGGGATGAGCATCTGCAGAAGGGTGCCGAGTGTTTTCCAAGTGTGCACCCTCTGTGTATGCGCCATAGCCCTCCACTGTCTTCCTGACTAGCTCTTTTCATCCTAATTAAAAAAAATAAAAAAAAAAATCACTCATGCTGTTTAACGGGAGGAGAGCGAGCAAACACGTTGGTTATTGTTACCTGTTTCCTGTTTGTTGTTCCCTCTCGTACAGCTGCATGCTTCTGTACACAGCTGGCTCCTCTGCCCTTTCAAAATGATCTGTTGCAGGAAAGTACTTGCCAACCTGGCTTTAAAAACAAACGAACAAAACCAACCCCCACCAAAACCCCTGTTATAATATTCTTGGGCCTTGTATGCCTATCAGCCTTGTATGTGCCCTACCCCAGCAAGAGGAGTTTGGCACGAGCGGGGATGAAGGCTGGTGCTGCCGCCAGCCAAAGCTGCCTATGCCGGGCAGCGCTGCCAGGGTTTTCCAGCGGCAGAGGGTGGGCTCCAGCATCCCAAGGGGTTTGGAAGGCTTTTCCCAAGGGATTTGAAGCAATTTATTTTGTAGACCTCGGGACAGAATTGCTAGGAAAGGGATCTTATCAGTCTTAATAACGTAGGAATTTGGGGAAACAAAAGTTCAAATGATGACCTTATCCACAGGTTACTTCACCCTGAGGAGAAGTCAGCCCACACACTAGGTACTCTCTGTTCCCCAACCCTCCTTATCTCTCTCTTTTTCTGTGCTATCCAGGTGGTGTTACGAACCATCTGCTGCAGTGATTCAGCAGAATCCATTTAGCGCTTTCCCAGCGAGGCCAGCATCTGCCAGGCAAGGGGGAGACTGTGGGGAAGCCCGGCACATCTGCCGCCGTGTCTGCGAGCGAGGTCCGGGGTCAGCCCCTAACCTCCTCCCGGCCACCCCGCGGGGCGCAGGTTGCGTGGGGGAGCACGGCTATCTTCACCTTCGTCGTCGCGGCTTGTCTGGCTCGATCCAGGTGGTTAATTATCAAATGGCTGTTTTGGCTTTGGCCGTGGAAGGGAAGAACCTCCCTTGCCCTTTGTGATGTTCTGCGGTGTCTGGCCGGCGCTTGGCAGGCGCTGGGCTTCCTGGCTGGCACAAGACGGGAACGAGACAGTGCCATCTTCGTTCCCAAGGTCATACTGAGGGAGCTTGGACTCAAGCACAAGTGTTAAAATACGGTGTCTCCAAAGTGGGGGAAATAAGGCAGCTCCAGTCCAGCAGGATGTTGCGGAACAAATGCAACGCGGGGCTGGGCTGGGCGCAAGAGGGGGACGGAAGGGGTGATGCCAGTTCTGCCGTAGGTATCACAAATTCCACTCGTTCACCTTGGGTAGGTCCTTGAGCGTGAGGATCACTTGACTTTTGCTTCAGGATGCAGGGAGGATGATCGTTCAAATAATACGAAGGATTTCATTCGCAGTGCTGACTTCCCAAGCTATTGGTAAGACTTGAGCTAATGCTTGGCAGTCCCTGCCAGCAAATACTGAGTCAGTATAAAAAGTAACTACCTGGCAAGGTGTTTTGAAAGCCTGTACACGTTTGAGTCTCCGGCAGGAAACGTAATAGATCTTGTGTTCAAAAATCTGTTGCATCTGTACAATAGGTTATGGCAATGAGCACTGAACAAGGACCAGGAATGAGTGATGACATTTCTCATGTACTGGAAGCTATCTTTATTTTATGGAGAGCCAGTGACACTTGGAGGAGCAGAAGCTTCTATCTCCCTTACTTTGTAAATTAAATAAAATACCTTAGTTTTGGTAGGCTAGGAGTAGTTGCAGTGACTAGGATTTCAACCCTTCTGATGTCTGATCAGCTGTCAGAAGAAGCTGGTTTCCTTTTAATCATTTCCTTAGAGATGTTCTTACACATCTAACAGTTTTGTTCCTGAAAATGTTTTGTAAGCAAACCCCTTCGCCCTGTTGCTGTCAAAGAACATCCACAAAATCCTTGGAAGAGAAGAAGAGACTTTGTCTGGGCATCTGGTCTGTCCTTCTGTTCCCAGGCAGGGCCAACTCACCATTTTTTACCTGACAAATATGTGTCTAACCTGTGTGTGGGAACCTCCTCAGGCAGTCTGTCATGGTGCCCGCCTTTTCCCTTAGCCTGGAAAGCTTTTTTTCTCCCCCTAATGTCTAGCCCAGGTCATATGCTCTGATGCTTTTGTCTTTTAAGGTGGATAAGGAGGGAGGCTCTACTGGCAGCGTGATGACTGTGAGCTGTAAAAATGGGCTTCCGTGGGGAACTGACTCAACTTACAAACTTGCGGTCATGGGCAAAGTGGCCAAACTGCGGAGCGAGCTTATTCTAAAGCCCCCTGGGTGTTTTATTTCATGGCCAGTGAGGTACAGGAGGCCCCAGGGCATAAGCTGCTCTCTGTAGGTGGGCAGCACGAGAGATGGGCCGTTGGGTCAACGCATGCAGAAGTGCCTTCTGTAAATCGTGCAAGGTTAAGACCTCAGGACTCTATTTGTTCTTCAGGAAACTCTTAGGGACCAACCTCTGCTTGGCCAACAGTAGGCTGTGTTCTCCTGGGGTTTGTCTTAGGCTTTTGATTAAGGTAGAATTTTGATCTCTTTTTAATGAACACTATTGAAGCTTTTAGGGGAACAAAATGAAATGTGATCGCCTTCCCATTCTTGTAGCCTTCAAACCGAACGTCTGGTTCTGACTTCAGAAATAACCTCATTAGCCTCTTACTAATGAAAGTAATTTCTCTTGCATTAATTCAGAAGAAGGGTGTTCTGATACATCGTGCTAGGAAAAGGGGGGCAGTGGCCAGGCTACACCAGGGTTTATTAACCTCATGAGACCCGTTAGACTGGAGCTGGACTGGTGTAGGACAGCGTAGCCTGTGGTGGTGTTGGTAAGTGACTGAGGTAACGAACGTGATGGTCCTTCCCGCGTTCTTCCCTGTAAGGTCCGAGCGCTTCAGCTGATGTAAATCAAGAGTATGGTGGAGAAACTCACTGCTGGAGGCAAAAGGGTCCGATGCTGCTGGGGGACTGCCGGGAAACACCTGGTCTGTGGGACCTGGTGCCGCAGGTACCCGTATCTCTGCCCTGTGCCAGGCTGATGGAAGGGTGAAGCAGGATTAATGCCTGCTCGCTGTCGTCCCCTGGTCTGGGCAGCACTTTGTCTCCTGGTGCTTCTCCTACACCCGGCAGACAAACTTTGAGCTCCCTGCCTCTGAGGGAGCGTGGAGAGTTTGCTTAAGCTCACGTTTTCCCAGGGGGATGAGTTTTGCTCTAGCTGGGGAGCAGGTCTGTGGGAGCCCTGCCGAGCCGCTCGGCTGCCACTCGGTCCTAGTTTCGATGCCGTGAAACTGGAGCACTGAAAGCTGTTCAGCTCCACGTGTCCAGAGGGGGTACAGTCTCAAGCACCCGATGTTGTCTCATCAGGACCTTCTCAAACCTGGGGAAGGAGGGGAGCTGGAGTCGGTGATGCCGATCGGCGCAGTAACCCAGGGGTGGCCGTGCTTGCCCAGGAGGGATGCAGGCAGAGCTTTGGGCCTTTCACAGCCTTTTGGGACCTTGACCTTGCTGTTCCCAACCTTGAGTAGCAGCTCATTGCCTAGGGTGCAGCCAGCAGTGTCTGCAGACGGTTCTCCATCCCCTCCTGCGAGGGCAAGACTCGTCCGAAGAGATGGTGAAGATGAGGACAATTTGGGGGAGGGAGGAATCTGGCGTTGCAAGCTTGAACACAAAAGGGACAACTGGTGTTTGGAGCAAAGTACAAGGCTCTGGGCATGGCCTCACCCTAAAACAATGGTGATAGAGCTGCTGCTGCTTGTTGCTGGTGCTAACGGGGCCGAGGTGCTCGGGCTCCCGGTAGCCCCAAGTTCCAGTGAGGCAGAGAAACTGCAATACTTCCCGAGTGCTGCGTTTTAGCTCCTCAGCATCAGCAGAATCAGAAACTCTTGTCACCTCTAAAATTAGGCTAAAAAGTCACCCGAGACTTTCAACAACGAAAGCCACCTGTATTATTGGGCTCGGTTTTTTTAAGCCTTGCTGCTTGTAAAACTAGAATTTAAAAGATCAGATGACGCTTTGTTCTACAGTATTTGCAAACATCAAAAGATGCCCAAACTTACTGAACACTGCTCTAAAGTACAGTATGAGCACAGTGACTTTTTTGCAGTGTTTCGCTGTGCCTCCAATAGCGTACTGGCAAGTTCTTGCAATGTTTTGTTATTCACCTTCAAATCAGAATTTCTGGCGTTTTGTTTCACTTATTTCAAACCCAACAAAAAATGTCAACTGCTTTCAGAATAAGGAAATGTAGGAGATTTACCTTGGCAAATGATTTTTCAAAATATGCTTTTTTGTGTGTGTTTTTCTCCATTTAGTGGGTCTTCAGGGTATGCGATGCGGCTGTGTGCTGTTGATGGAGCACAGGGGAGCGTGGGGAGGTATCAGGAATGTAACTACAAACCCTGAATCTGTCCCTGAGGACGATCTCATGCACAGTCATGATATCTGGATCTCTTAATTCTCCTCTCAAGTTGACATATCTAAAAGCCTTGCTGCTAAAATGTCAGTGCTGGGAGTTTCCCTGGGAGAGCCTGTCTCCACATCATGACCTGGCACAAACTCCCTTAGCTTTTACAACTGTGTGGTGTTAAAGGGTTCTGTGGAAGAAAAATAGATGTAGGGAGAGCTCTTACTGCATCGCTGGCTTTTGGCACTGCAGCCTAAGCTGGCTGATTCAGTGGGTTTTAAAATACAAGTTTAAAATACGTTTTTTTTTAAGATTTTTGCTGCTTTTTTTTTTCAATCTGCTAAGTAAAATATTAAATTTGCAGCCTTTCAGGTAACAGTTTTCAGGTTTGCCATCCCCATAGATTTTTACGTGTGGAAGTACCGAATTGCAGAAAATACAACATGCTTGCTATAGAAAGCGTCTAGTTTCTTGGCCGTATCCTGCAAAGCTCTGCCCCGGTGGGACAATGTCCAGTGCAGCGGTGCAGACTTTTGCCCACGTAAAGGCTGTTGAATGGGCTCTGATGTTGCACAACTTCCAAGCGGGCACAACGGCGTCAGCTACCTGCGAGCCTCTCCCTCTTCCTTGTGTACTTTGAAACCCCGAGGGAGGGAGAGCGGAGAATGAGTAAGACATCGGGAACAGATGTTGCACAGTAGCAGCGAAACAAATATTTTGTGTTTATGCTACTTCCATTCAAGGGTAATGTTAACACCGATGCGTCTGTGTTAACTTGCCCTTTTCTCAGCATAATCCTGCTGCAGAGCCGTCGGAGCTGGTTTCTAATAAAAGTCTGCTTGGAGCGGGGTGAGCGCTGAGCTCCTGAATATGTGCTGTTTGGTTCCTAATTCTGCAAAGCGTGTTGGTTATTCCCTTGCTTATGTGTCATTTCTTCCCCTGCCTGACCTGTTTGCTCTCCCCCCACTGCGAGTGGCAGTTTGCTTTGCATAAGGAGGAAAGACACTACCCAGAAGGACTCTGTTTTTTTTTTTTTGTGTTTTTTTTTTTTTTTTAGCTTCTCCCCCCCCCCCAAAGGAGTTTCTGGGTAAGAAGTAGATACCTGGGTGTTTTGGTTTTTTGGTTGTTTTTTTTTCAAAGAAGAGACCTGCCTACACCTCTCTCTGGGCTTTTTCTTATAGACCTGATGGGTTTGGGGTGCACAGCTGCCCCTCCATCCCCTTGTCCCCAGCTCAGCAGGCTGAGAAGCGCTCGGTTCCCCAGCCCTGGAGGATATTATCCCTGCGGCAGCATCTGGCTCTTGGCAGGCTCTGCGGGCAGCCGCGCTGGCAGGGTTTGGAGTTCCCTTTTAGCTTTGTCGTGTGGTAATCTGTCAGTTGGCTCTTCGGGCTCCCTTGTTCTCCTGCATGCCTTTTCTTCCCGACAAACCTCTTAATTCGGAGTTGGTCAATGAGAGCTTTGAGAATGCTCCTTGGAATTGCTTTCCACGAGGCATTTCTTTTGCTTTGCTCCAAAGAAGGACTTTCAGCAAATCTTTTTTTTATTATAATAGTAGCAAGAGGGGAAAAAAAAAGCTGATCAGGTTCCTGGTAGCTCAGTGGAGTCTGTTAGTGTCAGCAGACAGGATAATTTACTCAGCCGATTGTTCTGGCTCTGATTATTTACAGTAACCCTAAAAGCATTGCCTCCCTCCCCAGGAAGGAAGCACTGGTGGTTTTAAACAGCAAGAAAAGACTTTAAACAAACCAAGAGCAAAATATGAAATGCCAGCTCTGCTGCTCCTCTTGAAAATGAGTGTGTTTTGGGGACAGATCCTCAGCTGAAGTAAATCCCGCCTGTCCCCGGGATTGTGTCACCGCGCACCATTTCAAAAACATCCCCCAAGGATATTACTATTCTTTTCTCCATGTATGAATAAGCCACTTACAGTGCATAGCTGCTATATTACAATTTCCTAAGAGGTGCTGGCATCTGGAGAGATTACATTCCACTGGCCCCTGGGATGGAAAGAATGAGTTCAAGAACAAAGAATGAAATCCTCACTTCTGCACTCAGAAATCCAATATTCGCCAAAGGGTAGGGGTGAGCTGGTAGCTGGACCTCGACATTGCCGGTGCTTGGTGCAACCTTCCCCTTTTCTGCCAAAAATTGGGCTGCACCGAACCGTCCATAAAATTCAACTTAATACCACTCAGGCTGAACTCGGTGGGTGGGGGGAAAAAAAAATAAAAAATCTCACTGGTGAACTTTGCGACACCAAAATGTGTAGGATTAACAGCTCTGCAATCCGGCGTCTATTTGCAGGACTGGCACGGTTCACGCCGTGGTCTTGGCAGCCGTCACGCAGCCCCGGCACCTTGCTCTGCAGAGACACCTTTCTGGGTGGGAGGAGGATGTTGAACGCCTGGCTGCCTGCCAGCTAGCGTTGAACCGCCACGCAAATTGCAGTGTAGCTGCAAAAAAATTGAGATCGCCCACTCCTAGCAGTCTGTGCCATCGGCTGTCTGGCAGGATTGATGGTTGTCACTACCGAACGCTGCTGAGCTGGAGCCAAAATCAAATGAGTGGATGTCCTCGTGAGCCTGCTTAGGGGAAAAAAAAACCCTTAAAAAACCTAAGAACTTCTTTTCAGTTTAGAAACTAAACTAAAGAGGCTTGTTCCACTTTATAATTGCTTAGCTGGGAAGAAGGACTGGGAAACATTCCTGCTGCATGTGAAACTGGAAGGTCACAGGTTTTCAGCTGTCTCTCCTTGGTGCCGTTTTGGGGTGGAGGAGACTCTGGCAGGAAGGACAGAGCATCTCTTCTTGTGCTAAACTGTCCCTGGGACCCGGAGGGATGTTTAACCATGGCCAGCCCTGATCTTAACAGCTGCGGTGTAATGCTGGTTGTGGCAATGGGACAGGCTGATGTCCTTTAACGTTTTTCCCTCTTCCCACATGGAAGCCCAGGCCTGGGCATGCCCGAGGTCACAGTCGTAGCGGTGGCTGATGTGTGATGGCAGTGAAGCAACTGGCTGTAACCTCCTTGGTAAATCACAGAACCATAGAATAGTTTGGGTTGGAAGGGACCTTTAAAGGGCATCCAGTCCGACCCTCCTACAATGAGCAGAGACATCTTCAACTAGATCAGGTTGCTCAGAGCCCCGTCCAACCCTACCTTGAATGTTTCCAGGACAAAAAGTGGGGAGTAGGTTTCCTGAATCTGAGTGAGGGGTGTAACCAAAGGGTTTTTACAAAATCCTAGTAGGAATGTAGTGTTAGAGCCTGGTTTGGCTGTAATGGCTGAATCAATCTAGATCTACACCAGCAAAGCAGAGATGGGGCCCTAGCCTCCTGTAGCCCTAGCATGCAGTCTGCTCACCTTCTGGTTTCCAAATTGTTCACAAACCAGACAAGAAGTATCTGGACCAATGTATCCTGAGGGATGAGAACAACCTTTAGAATGGTGTGTGTTAATGTCTGCTCCTTCACCTCTTGAAAGAGGGACAAAAGGAAGGAAAGCAAGCCAGAAAGGAAGGAGACGTGCTTCCTTTTCTCCTGTATGTTGAAAAAAAATGCTTATTCTTCTGCCTTCTTCCTCTTTCCTTCCCTCATGTCCTTAGTGTGGTAAGACACAGCAAATAAAGAGTTTTCCTTGACCATGTGTGTCAAGTCCCTCTCCTGGGATGGGCTGCTGTGGTGCTGCTGCTCCCTGGGCTGGGTCTGGTCCTGCCTCTCCCATTATTCCCACTGGTACTGGTAATTTATTTTTGTGGGGGCAGATCTGAACTATCCAAACTAAATCCATGGGCCCTGCTAGAAAAATGGTGCAGCATATTCTTGGGTTACATCAACAAATGCAATGCCGAAGGGTGTCTTTGAACCTGCTTGGTGATGTGGCCTCTCCAAGATGCATCCTTACGTTTTCTTCTTGTGTGATTTGAGGGGACTGATCCTGGCAGTGAAGGTGGGTACTGCTGTGGGGACATCCTAGTGCCTGCGGTGGGCAGCAGTGAGGGGACAGGGGCACGCTTCTTTCTGTGGCATTAGCAGCACCTACGTTGCTCATTCCTGGGGGGTACCAAGCTGTAGAGCTAAAATGCACAGTATTTACTGGTTGGCAGATAGCAAGACTGTAGCTACGCATGCTGCAGAAATTCATCTGTTTGTGATCTTGCTAAGATGCCTAGCACGAGCTGCGTGGTCCCGCCTGGTACAAAACGAGCAGAGAAATCAGCCAGAAGGATGCAATGGCAGCAGCAAGGCAGGGACCGCGTCCCCTGCCCCGCAGCCCAGCGCTTCTTCAGGGTCGTATCCTCTGAGAGACGAATCCCTCCCTGCTGCCCCAGGCAGGAAGGTGAAGGTCTCCTCTTCCTCGCGATCCCCTTCCCCCTCGGCCAGCAAACTCCATTCTTCGGATGGGCTATAAATATTTACAGCTGAAAGCACAGGAGCGCCGTGCCGGGCCAACACCGCCGTGAATTACAAACCTAAATTACTCACGTAAGTCGAGTTCTCAGTTTGGAGGCTACCTAAACAGCGTGTTTGAAACAAACGCTCCCTACCTCCCTGAGCAGGCGCTTTCTCTCTGTGTTGGCTTCAGGAAGGACACTTGCCCCACGCCACCTCCTTCCTGACTGCGGTCCCAGGTCCAGCCCGGCTTTGCAACCCCACGGCCACCTTCAGCCTGAGGGATCCTTCCATCGCTTCTCTGCTTTAGAGAAAACCAGGTACGAGTGTTGTGCCTACCCCCAGGCAGGCACACAGAGGATTAACTGGCCGCTTGTTTGTATCCCGTCAAAGATGATACTTGGTTCGGTTCTTTCTCCCTCCCTTTTCTTCATTATGTTGGACAGTATCTTTATATTAAGTGGCACAAGAGAAGAATGAAGATTTAAACTCATTTAACCTTGAACATAGCCATTAGTTAAGCAATTAAAATTAAAGGGTGAGTTAATGGGCAGTGTCAAACATTCGGAGAAACATCTGTTGTAATAGAAGTCTGCCTTTTAGCTGATGAATAATTGATCCGCCGTTCGTCAGCACCTAAGCCCAGCCAAGGCAGCAGTGCCAGCGCTGCCGGAGCATCTTCAGTGCCCCCTCCCCAGCCGCAGGCTCCGGGAGAGCAGGAGGACCCGGCCAACACCACTTGAAGATACATTAGAAAAACCACCTGCGTTGCACCCCATCGTCTGAGGTCGTCCCTGTTGGGTCTTTTGCTTTCCTGGGATCAGACGTGTTATTTCAGGTCTAGAGGAATCAATGGGCTATTTTTAAGTCTTTATTAATGCATGCGTGGATGGATGCGGTGTCTGTCTGGACACTGAGAGCCAGGGATGTAGACGACTCAAACTGCTTTGAATTGTATCACCGAGTTAAATTAACTTGCTTTTTGGCAAGCAGCAGATGTGAGTGAACATCTTCACTAATGCAATGAGGGCAATACAGTAAATATTGACCAGAGTTTGAGGGGTAAATAGCAGAAAACGTTTGTCTCTTGGCTGTGGTAGAGCCAATAATGCTGAAGTCACTTCTGCAATACCATCATCTCCCACAGAACGCCCTCTTTCCCTAGAATAACAAATGGCAAAAGATATTTGGGTGAAATCTTGGGTCCTGTGAAATGAAGGAGAACTCTGCCATTCCCAGCAGTAGGATGGGATGTTGCCCTGGATGCCTGGCCCTGCAGACCCGCCTGGGAAGCGCTTCCACGCCGCGCAGAAAGAGGCGATGGAGCAAGGCGATTCGGCGTGGATGCACTCCCTGCACGAGCTGAGTTTCAGTCAAACTGGGCTCCGGGTGGTGTTGGGAATGCCTGATCGGGGGCAGTGATAGGGCAGGGTCTAGTCCCCACGCTGAGCTCCTCCACGTACCCTGCTGCTGAGGCTGGGAGAAGTGCCAGAGCAACCCAGAAACCGAATTGAGGGCATGGAACATTTGTAGCGTGGAATGTGGGAGAAGAAAACTCAGGTCACGGGATTCTTGATGTGTTGTTTTCTGTATTGCCTCTTAATCCCTCAAAAAAATCAAACTAGGCCTGTTGCGCGATTCCTCAAACCTCATGCGTGTGCAAAACAGTGCAACAAGGTGAACTAAACCAAACCCAGCTTCTCACTCCAGCACAGAAGGGATAGCTGGTGATTAGCAAGCCCAGATGAGCCCCTCCACCCTGGTATTAGGGTGCCATGAGCACAGGCCTCTTTACAGAAGGCACTTGGGAAAAAGTGGTGGGAAGGCAACAGAAAAAGCAGAAGGAAAATTAATCTGAAGGTATCTCAGAGACGAATGTTGACAGAACGTGCGTTCTCCCTCAGCCTCAAGCTGAGTCTGGTCAAGTTTTTATCCTTTGAGGTACAAGGGGATAATATCCATTTGGCTATTTGTTAGAGAGAAACGTAACAAAATCACCTCCACACTTCTGAAGAAACCAGCTGTATTAATATTTGGTTTTCATATACTCATCTTTTTTATTTTTTCCTCAAGACTATCTGTAGAACTTGAATTTATGCAACAGGTCAGGCTTTGTTTAAAATCATGTTAGTCTGTACTTGCATCATAAGCATAAAGAAAGGGAAATAAACTGGGATGGGAAAATTATCTGCGTGTCTTCAGCTGGTTTTAGCTGACAACAAGCAGAACCTGTAGCTCAGTTTCTTCCCTTGTCTCCCCCTCTGCATGCAGAGGCTGCCTTAGCATCTGCCCCCACTTTTGCTGCTGCTTCAACTTCTTTCTCTGCTTCTTTAGACTAGAGTAGCTCTTTTCTCAGTATAAATTTGTCCCTGGATTGTTGTCAACTGTTTGATGCCTTGCTCCACTTCTACCTTTCATTAACTCATCAATATTGTCTTTAATGACATGTGAATGCAAACAGACCTCGCTTTGAAGCCTGTGTACAGCAGGCAACAAATTTGGCTTGTTCTGGAGTTCTTTGAGGCGAGTTGTGTTTAAACAAAATTTTAACTGCTGAGGTTATGAACGTGCATAACTGCCCATCCGAATGTGTGTGGGATGTGTACAGAAAAGACATTCATGTTGAACTTAACATGGAAACTTTTTTAAAGCAAAGATAACTGGGAGTATGGATGAAGCGGAGAAATTTTTTACCCTAGAGGAATTTTGTCTGAGGAAATGAGACCAGTTAAATAAGGAGATTGTATTTAAAACTGTAATTCAGCCAGTCCAGCTCCCCCCCCCGCCCCGCAAAAAGAGCCATTTTTAAACTTCAGTAGAAAAAACTCCCTCAGAAACTCAAAAAAATTTCTCAGAATTCTGACTTTTGAAATTTACTTATTTCTATATTTGGTTATATTGTAGAGCCAGAAGTGTATTTTTTCACTTTACCCCAAAAATGCATATCCATAGCTCCATCTCAACCACAACTTGGGCATTGTCCCTGTGGTGATACGAGTGACACCATTTCCATTATAATAACCTGGTTACATTTTCTTGGCCATAAACCTACAAAAACCATAATTATACTTTCTTTCACCCAAATATTTTGAATGAAGGATCTGTGAAGAAATCTCTGCTAAGTAGTTTAGCTGAAGTTCATGTTTATTGACTGAAATGGAAGCAGACTTGAGCCTCAGAAAGGCTGCTGCCCTTCAGGTAGCTTCCCCAAACATCACATTTTCATATGTAGTAGCCAGATATTTTCTGAGCTGACTTCTTTTCAGCTTTTCTGTTCACATCTACAGATAATAAAAGGAGATTTACTTCAGAGCTTTCTTGCCTCTGACGAGCATTTCTCCCCCACATACCACATATTCTCAGGGAAGGGAGCAAAGCAGTGCCGGTTTATCTGAGGATGCAGGTTACAGGAACTGCTATTTTAGAAAAGTGGAGTTTATGCACATGAATACAGGATAGCTGGGAGCTGCTGACTGATCTGCTGTAAGCTTACCCTGTACATTGTTACAGCAAAGGATTTGAGTGGTAATGCTTAATTTTTAATTGCATTTTTATTAGGATTATCAGCTAGTTATTTCATCCCTGTCAGTAGTGGCTGGGCAGGCAGGAAGGTGAGCAGAGCTACGCGCACAAGGGCATCCTCTGCCTTGCCTGGTCCGAACGAATGCCGCGGAGCTCTCCCGGTGGGGACACACTCAGGGGCTCTGCCCGAGCTCTGCAGAGCCCAGATACAGGAGTTATCACCTGAAGGAAGGAAGGAAACTTTCCGGGAACCCTGTGGGATGGGCTCTGCTGCTTCCCGACCTGCCTGCTGCCAGTTTGCCTTTTTTTAAAGTTGTCTTGCTTCAAAACTGGGAGAAAAATTGTGTTTAGAGGCCTGATACGGGGATGCTTGTCATAGCTGGTGCTCTCCTGGCTCTTAGAAAGGCTGGATTTGGGCGCATGACCTCTTCTACAAGGCTGCTTTTGGATTTCTTAAGGAAAAGATGGGTGTGCTCCACCCTGCCCCATCCCCAGGGACCACCTCTGCCGTAGGGTGAGGGTTGAGCATCTATAAGCAGATGGCAGCAGAGAAGGGGGCCTGAGCCTGGACCCCCCTTGGTCTGGCATAGCCACAGCCAGGGTCCTCCACCCCCTGCCCGCAGGTCGATGTGGGCTGCCTGGTTTGAAGCTGCCTGTTGTGTTGCCGTCCCAGCTTCACTCCCATGAAAGACAGGCTTGAAGCTGTTCAGACCAGACTGGGCTGGTGGGCTTGAACCAACTTCTGTCCAGAGCTGCTGCCTCTCCTTAGCAAAAGCAAAGCAGGGACACTGCCAGCTTTTCCCTTCATCCCTTGGTCTGGCTTTTCCCAATGCACCCTTAGAGCCACCAGCCCCTGCAGACACTTGGGAGGACAAAGTGAATTTGGGGAGGGAGGAGGAAACCTCTTCACATCGCAAAGACATCCTAGAGACGCTGCTGGGGAAAGTCAGAATAACTACTGCTTCATTTCAAACTAAAAGAGGATTGATTTGGCATTTTCTTCTGAAAAGCTCTTTGTGATATTAGCAACTACCCAGGCAAAATAAAGGTGAAAGGTACAACTTCCCAAGCCTTGCGTGTTCTCCTCCTGCCAGCGACTGACAGCTCCACTCTGCCTGTCATCTGCAAATAAGCTGAATTCCTCACCGTAACAACAGTTGGGAGAATCTGTTTTTATAGCCTTGAAATAGGGGTTTGGCCTTGGCCTTTTTTGGTAATCTGTTTGGAATTCAGTGGTGGTGGTGATCAACAGTTGTTTAAAGCTGCTGGCAGCCCGCTGGTCTTCACGCAACGGCTCGGTGGTCTTGGGCTCTTTCCAGCTCTGTGCATTAAACATTGCTTTCCCATGATGCAAGGAAAAGGGTGCAGTCGATGCTAAAAGGCAGAAAATTTAAACCTGATGAAAGGAAATGCTTTTCCACACAATTAGCCTTTGGGATTTGTTACCACATGGAGCTGCTTAGGCCAAACATTTCGCACTTCTTTGGGGGAGGAGAAGGTATCTGGGGATTTATATGGAAAACATTTTCCAAGGAAAAAGGTTCGAATTCGAATGAGGGGTCTGAAGTTCAGAGCAGGAGTTTCAGCTTCAGTTTGAGTGATTCAGATGCTCTCCAGACTGCAGCAAGGTCTTGAATTGCAACCTGCAGTCCCAGGCAAGCGTCATGACTACTAGTTACACCATTAACCCGCTTTTATAATTGGTTTTCCTACCCCCAGTTCACTGAGCAGCATGAACTTCCCCATCGGAGGAGTTTCAGCAGTGGTACAGTTTATGTTACCTTCCTCCTCAGGGCCATACCAGTGCTGTGATGGACTGGGCTTGATGGTTTTGTGCATGGGTGGCAAAGGTGTTGGTAGCTTCCCTTGTCGCTCCAGCTAATGGGTGACTTTGTGCTGTGGGAGAGGTCAAAATCTACCTTTCCTTCAGATGGGAGCAAAGTACAGGAAGTTTTGTGCATGAAATAAGCTCTGCTGGATGGACTGTCAAGGCTGAAGGCTGGAGTGAGCCTTGCTCCTGGGACAGGTCTCGCCTGGCTGCAGCCTCACAGGTGCTGGGCCCCTGAAGAGCGTCCTGAGCTGGAGTTTTAGCATGGTTATGATGGACACAGCATCCTCTAGTCACCTCGTGTTGAAATGAATGGGGCTTTTTATGGTAGGTTTTCCTTTCTCTTTCATTTTGAGAATGCCAGGACCGTTTTTAAAAAAACAAAAATTCCCCCCCTGGGTTTTCCAACTCCCCCTGAAATTGCAAGCCCTTCATTTAAAATCCTTTTTTTATTATTAGTTTGAATCTCACCTGACAGTACCAATTTGCATCCAGGTGTTTCGTTACACTGGATTTGTTCCAATGCGCCGCAGTGGGTTTCATCCTGCAAAATGAGGCAGTTTGCTGAAAAGGGCCTTTTAGAGAAGGTCTTTCAAACCAGCAAAATAAAACCATAGTAGAACAAGACACTATTGCCATTATAAACAAGCGTTTGGTACAAACACAAATCTCTGCAGAAGTTCCCTCGTTACCAGTGCGAGAAGGCACTGCTGCGTGTCTGGATAATACGTATAGTTGTAATCTTGGATCGATCTTGGGTGCTTAAACTTTCTGCTGGCCTCCATCCTCCAGGCTGTTGTGTGAGAGCATCCTGGACCCCGAAACACCCCAAGAGCTGCCGGGAGGATGGGGGCTCCTGCTTGCGCCCAGCAGTCTGAGCACAGAGAGCCCCTGAGGCTGAAATTCAGGATTTTCGCCGAGTCCTGGGAGCTCCTGCCCAGTGGGAGATGGGTGCTGTGGTGGAGTGGGTGCTTCTCCACAGCACTGCAGAAACGCACAAAACAGCCCCAAATTTTCTCCTTTCCTTCCTTGATGTCTACGATAACGATTACAGCAAGTGAGGACTTAGAAATATCCTTTATCTGATATTTGCCCCATATTCTCTGTCAAAATTATGTCCCACTTAATGTATAATGAATAAGTAAGTGATTTAGAAAAAAAAAGAAGAAAAAAAAAACTATGTCTAAGTCCCTGCCTGCACGCACGCGTATTTTAAATGTATATTGAGTAGTAATAGCATTGCAAAAGCAGGGGGGAGTAGTTTTTGTCACTACTTTGTCTTTTACATCATTAGACTTTTATCCCTAGGTGAACATTTTCTTCTTATCTTTTCTAAGCTTTGAAACACCGCCTAAGCCTTGGCTAAGCCTTGAAACACATTCTGAGCCTTGAAACGTGTTGAAGCGCTGCAGGTTGAGTAGAAGCAGTTTGTCTCTCACTGATGACCCAAGAGCATCCTCTAGTGTATATTTGAGGTAATACTTACCCGTCCCCTGCCTGGTTGCCTTATAAAAAATTATATCGTCAGAGCAAAGGAGCAAAAAACCTGCATGAAGTTCGTGGTAAAAGGCAGCACAAGAAGCTAGCTGAGGAAGTAAATGCAAAAACAGGCAGTAAGTGCTTGCTGCCACTCAAGGCTGGCTTCAGGAGGAGATAACAGCACTGAAAACCCCACGGGGCTGAGCCTTTCTACAGCGCAGTTGGTAGCTCTCATCTTTAAAACTTTGAGCAAAATTGAGCGCCAAACATTTCATAATGTTAAATGCATTGACGCGGCCAGGTATATTAAAAATGGAAGACTTGCTGCAGTCAAACACCTTCAAATGCATATTATGTGCTTATAGATTACAGTAATGTCTGTAAGGGGTGTGTTTTGACTGTAAATGTATTTTGCTAATTAGAAAAGGTAAGTGAAACCACCTTTGAGGTTGTGGGATGTTTTCTTTTGCTGTGAAAACCTACTTTATATTTTCTGTAATAGTAAGCAATTTTCCCGCACTGGGACATTTTGATTTTCACCACACTGTGAAAAATGGTGCATAATGAAGAGTGCAGCTAAAGATTTTAAAATAGCCATTACATGGCTATTATGTGTATTTATGCTATTATGGTATTATATAACACAAATCTAGTCCCCTTGTGCCTTATTTTTTCTACTGTAAAATGGAAAAAAGGCTAATTCTCCTGCCGCAGAAGAGAATAAACCTATTATCCTGAGCGCTCAGCTAAAAGACGATGAGAAGCTGTATAAATGTTACAGGTGGGTGGACACGTGGCCAATGACAACATATTGCCTTCCGATGTCTGGACAGCAGAAATGATGCCATACTTTCCTTCCCCACCTCACTGCGCCTTAGTGTTTTGGCTTTCCTCAGCTAGCAAACTACCCCTTCCCAATAAAGTCATGACACTCACATGGTTTCCTCTTGCCACCTCCTTTTACAGAAAGTCTACTGCAAGGCGGACTCTGCACATGTACATGTGTGTGTTCATAGAACAGATCATAGGTCATAGTATGGTCTGAGTTGGAAGGGACCTTGAAGATCACCTAGTTCCAATCCCCCTGCCATGGGCAGGGACACCTTCCACTAGACCAGGTTGCTCAAAGCCCCATCCAACCTGGCCTTGGACACTGCCAGGGATGGGGCATCCACAAATTCTCTGGGCAACCTGTGCCAGTGCTTCACCACCCTCACAGTGAAGAATATCTTCATAATATCTAATCTAAATCTACCTTCTTTCAGTTTAAAACTGTTACCTCTTGTCCTGTCACTACACTCGCTGATAAGAAGTACGTCCCCGTTTTTGCTGTAGGCCCCCTTTGAGTACTGAAACCATCCTGTTACCAGGGTGGTTGGTTTTCTTGGTTGTTCCTGTGGTCTGCTAAAAGCCTGTGGCAAAATACTGCTGAAAACTTCTGCAGGAAAGGAAGGCAGTACCTAAGGTCTGATTTGCAGAAGTGCAGGTATTAGGACAAGTAACACATCCATTTGTGTGCAAACTTGAAATGAATAGAGGGGAAGGGTGAGATCAGGACAGCCACAGGTTAGACTAATCTCACCTTGGTGGGATGAAAGGCTTTGAAAGAAACTTTGAAGGGATGAGCACTTACCGACAAATAAGTAAATAGAAAATGAGATAACATCCAACAGAGCTTACCCAAAGTCGACCATGGCAGCCTAACCTGTTAGCTTTCTTTGATAAGAGAACTGATCTTCCAGATAAGATCTACTGCATCCATGCATTACCTGCCTTGTCTCTCAGAGCAGTTGATAAAGTGCCATTCGGGAAATTATGCATTAAGATCAGAATTAGTAGGAGTGTTTTGGTGGGGTAAGGAACTGGCCAGGGCAATGTGAGTAGTAGGGAAGGCCTTGGGAGAAGCTGCTGGAGCAGTTCCTCAAGAAGGAGACTGGGAAACCATTGCCAGTACAGGGGAGCTGGTGTGTCCCAGTGGGGCACAGATGGAAAGAGTAGGAGAAGGGGATAAAATTCAGTTGCTGTGAGCATAAGCCCATGGATTAACAACAGAGTTTCTGCCATGAAACAGGTGCTTGACGCTTGGGAATGACTGGGAAGGAGAACACCTCAGTGCCTCCTCTGAGAGCAGGAGGACTGAGCTCCACCACCATGCCATGGCCCTGACAGTGGTCTGTTCACACCCAGGATGTAAGGGCTGGGGGTGTATTTCCAGTAGATACAAGGTGGGATAAAGGCCATGGTACAGAGGTTGGTGAGGGTTCACTGGTGATACTCTGCTCAGTCTGGTCCTCTGTGTGAAAGGAGGATGAACATAGGAGGAGGCAATGAGAGAGGAGCACTTGAAGGTGGTGTGGCCACTGAAGGGACCAGTCCTGCCATTGAAGACCTGTCCTGGGCTAAACCAAAGTGGTTTGTTCTTTTTTGTTTGTTTTTTTTCCTCTCCTTGTTTATGTGCCCAATGTAAATTTTGCACTAGCACAAGCAAGGAGTATCTGGGGTGGGAAGCAGCAGCCCTGGGGAGAAAGAGGAGGGATGACTACTTTCAGGATGGTGTCACACTGCACAGTACGGAACACGCTCGTCCACCATCACCTCTCATGCAAAAGCTATTGGAGATGGCCAGTGGGGCCCAGTCAAGCAAACTGGAGCTGAAGGGCTATGACCACGTCTCTGGCCACACTGCTGCGACACAGCATGGTGCGGGGACCATGCGCTGGGGAGGGTGAAGAGACTGGCTTCTGGCTTCAATGTTGGCACCGGGATCAGCAGATCCAGGCTGTCCCATGAGTAGTTTTGGCTGGGAATGAGCCAGCTTCTAACGCTAGGGGCTGGAATAGTGTCCTTGTGGGGATGAAGAGAAGCCCAGAGTGATTTTCAAGGTAGAGCCTGCTCTGTTTATATGTGGGGTGTTGTGATGTAGTTGCCTGAGGCTAACAGAGACCCAGGCTCAACCTGGGAGGTAGCTAAGCTTTATAATACACCTAAGGAAGTCTATGCTAAAAAAGCAAAATGGGGAAGGGAAAAGGACCTGAAATTTGAGAGCATTTGTTTTTCAAGGGAGTAACATGAATTAATGAGCAGTAAGAAAGTCAAATAAGGCAATTTTGAATGAGTGCTCTGAAAGGAACCAATCATCTGTGTATCCCACAGCAAGCGTGGCCGTCACAGGAGGGCTCATTTTAAGGCATTCCCTGTTCCTGTTTCACCTCTGTAACATCCTGAGTGCAATCATTTGGGTGCAGAAGGAGTTTCTGTTACTGTTTCTACCTCTTTAACTATACTGGCATTAACATGAGAGACAATTCCTCACCCATCTTCTTCCTTCATGAAGACACAGTTTTCAGTATAAAAGGAATTGTGACAATTCTTTCATTTATTTTTGGAAGGGAAATGGCTAGACAGGTATAAGCCAGCCTTACACTGGTGGGCTGCATTACAATAAGTTTATTTAGCTTTCAAAAAATAGAGTTCACATTCTCAAAGATTCTTTAAGGTTGGGGTTTTCTTTTGATTAAGCACACACTAGTGTATACAAATATTTATGTATTTGTATTTAAAGCTAGTCGTTGTGGTTTTCATGTGCTGCCCTGTGCGGAGTCAGTGTTGAAACAGCTGAAAGAATCACAGCAAAAGCAGGAACTTAGAAAGTCCATTATACATGAGGGAATCTCAAAATCCCTTATCTCATTTAGACACTCTCCAAATTATTTTCTAAATATGAATATCTCTTGATGTGATCAATTATATGAAGGAACAAGTTCACAGCCTATTACAAATCTTGGAGAGGACTGAAACCACAAAAGGTAGAGCTCAGTTGACATAATACCTTTTATAGGTGAAGTTGGCAGTGCTACTTCTAACTTCCTCTCATAAACCCGTTTTCACTTAGTTCACTTAGTATTTGGTTTAAGGCTTAGTCATTTGGGTTAAACCCCTCCATCCTCTCTTTGCCTTAGGCCCAGAACCGAAGCCAAGTTTCTTTTTAGTTATTTCTAAGAAAGACTGGAAGGGAAGAGAAATGCTAGCAACCCACTCTCTTTGGAAACTCTAGCGATGTGCTGTGCTTCAACAAGGTGGTGAGATCTGGCAGGAGCTTGGTCTTCATGCCTGCCTCTCTTCCACACCTGACCCATCTTCCTCACTCAGAGGCACTGACATATGACCAAATGCAGATGGCCAAGTTGCCACCTATGCCCCTTCACCTGCCATTGCCCACTCCTGAGTCTTCAGAGCAGACTCGATGATCTTAAGGGTCTTTTCCAACCTAAATGATTCTATGATTCTTTGACTACAAAGGAGCAAAACAGCACCAGGATGAACCCAGAGCATTTGAATGTGGCCCAGTCCTTACACCTCAGGCTTCCTGTCCCTGTCTACTTTTACATCAAGCCATGACAAAGCAGGATTTCCAGAAAGCCATCTTCACTGGCATCAAGGAACTTAAGTAACTTCAATCTAAGGCATGTGCTTGGCATGTCAAATTTTAAAATAAATGCTTCTCATGATAAAACTACAAGTAACTGAGTAAAGCCCAATATACTGGAAGGTACTGGGCATATCTACTAGGCAAGGCAGGTGGCTCCAGGGAGAACATGCATAGTTTTTTGTAGGTCAATATTGCAGTTGGACTAGATGATCATTGTAGATCCCTTCCAACTAGAACTATTATATTCTATTCTAATACCTTAAAGAGAACTGCTGGGCATACACCATAATTTTGAGCTTACCTCTTTTGCTGACTTGTGATTTAATCAGGTCATGGAGCTAAACACAAGATAAACAGGTTCAAGCAACACAGATCTTGAAAATCAAAGCAGAAATGTTCACGTCACTGAGGCCGCTCTGAATTTTGCCTGTTCAAGATGCTAACTGAATCGCAGGTTGCTGAGTTTTGTGGACCGATGCCCTCCCATCTGCAGCTGGTGTGGTTCTGCGCATTGGGAGTGTCTGTGTGTGTGATTATTTGCCTGTGGACTTACAGGGCTGATTGCTCACCTCCTGCTCTGCCTTGATCCTGTATCCTCTGGGTAACCTATTGCAATCCCACCTTGAGAGCACACAGGCAGCACTCAGTTTATACTGGCAGTGGTTTCAGCAGGACAGTATGGATAGCAGAAGCATTGCAACAAATATACCTATCATGAACACACACAGGTGAGGCCAAATGATGTGTCATTTGGTCAGTAGAAAACCTCTTAATGCCTGATCTAAATTGTAGAGCTGCTGCATTAACAGTGGTGAGGGGAGGTGTTGCCGGAGTTATTCATCCAACCTTATGCAAAATCTTGCAACTCCCTGCCATGTCCCATCACGCCCTGCTGAAAAGAGCAGTGGCTTAGCTGCTTATCAAAATGGGCGTTGGATCAGGTGCTGGTGAACACTGTATTTTCTTCCACTCTGTTTTAACTGGTAATGCCACCTGCAGCACTGACTGCCAGTTTTCTCCCCAGATATCGAGTGATGTTGCCTTTGCTGCCTTCTTGGTCTGCCTTCTGTCTTTCTAACCAGGTTTTTACCCATCCACACAGCCTATGTTATTTGTCCCGTGCCTGCTACAGGAGGGTGGGCTCTGGACTCACTTCTGTGTTGCTCTTCGGCTCCTTGGCTTCTGTCATTTTTGTGGAGATCCATCCTACCTTCCCAACATCCAGCCCCATCTCCCAAACCCAGCCTTCTAGCTATGCCGTCTCCCTTCAAGTCTTAGATAGCCAGAAACTGCTTTTCTCCAGCAAAGGAGCTAAGCTTGATTTATAAAGTCTATGGTTGTGATCAGTGCAGGCAACTGCTGAACTTCTTTTAAGCCTCTCCTTTTCCCTAGAAGGCTTAGCAGTTGCAAGATCCTTTGTATTCACCTCGTGGACTTGCTGAGCGCAGCGATTGAGATGGGAAGCCTTCCAGAGCCACATTGCCTTGTGCATGACTCAACTCAGGTGAATCATTAGCGCTCAGTGCCAAGAAATCTCAGTAATTGCATAAAGGCCTGAAGGAAAACTCAGTGCAAGCTGATTTATAACAGCCTTCAAACGCAGTGAGCCCTTCGAATACAGGTGTCCTAAGTCCCCTCTGCCTCCACCGGTACCAGGGAGCCCCCTGTACCCTGGTAAAGGAAGGCAAAACGTGGCCCCATGTGCCTCACATCCCTTTGCTGAGATGTTATATTGCAAATGATAAAAATTATTCCGAGTTCAAGGAGAGGCTGGGCAAATTAGCAAAAGGCTGTTTAGCGGAGGGAAGCTACACAGACCTCAGGAAGCCCCTGAGCTGCGAATGGCTGGCAGCCAGGCGATACCCAGTGCAAGTAGGTATTTTTGCATTTTTCTCCAGGAATTCACTTTGGCTGTGGCCAGAGAGGCACTGCTGCCTAGCCGGCCCCTTGCCTGATGGGGTACAGCCATTCCCAGGAAAGCTGTTGCTTCCCAGAGCACGTGTGAGCTCTTGGGTCTCTTGCTCATCACACGCTGGCTCTGCCTGCACATGGCTGCCCTGGGTGGGAGAAGGTCCCCGGGGCATCGGGAGCCTTTGTAGTCTGGACCTTCCCGCCTCACGTCAAGAGCAAAGCAAAAGCTGGTGTGCTGCCCGAAACGCAGCTGGCAGTGCTAATTTTAGGTCAAGAGCTTTAAGTTTCCCTTCGAATAGCAAAGGCTGCAGTTTAAACCTTTCCCTGAGCACGGAGCGATGTGTGTCCCTGACAGACAAGGACACAGTGTGTTAAAACTTGCCTTGCTGAAGTCAGCAGGAATTTACCCCTTCACTTGAACGAGGGGCTTTTCTGGCCATCCCCTACCTTTCCATCGCAAAGGAGCGGAGACGTGCCGTCCCACGCAGCAGTTTGCAGTCAGCAAATCCTCCCATTGGGAGTAGTGAATTTATGAATTTTCATGGTATCCATTA
The DNA here is from genome assembly GCF_964188355.1 of Buteo buteo. NCBI lineage: Eukaryota > Metazoa > Chordata > Aves > Accipitriformes > Accipitridae > Buteo > Buteo buteo. Next base: position 10,369,302 of record NC_134176.1, on the reverse strand, counting down.
GTAGTAAGCAGAAGTTGCCTTGAGACAGACTTTTTGTTAATTAACCTTCTGAACATGCACTTTTGTTTCTAACTGGTGAATGAATTCAGTGTTCAAAGTCCTTCCCACATGCCCCTGCTTTTTTCTTTTTCTCTTCCAGGTTAATGGCTCTGTAATCCTTCATGGATAGTAAAATAATTACCAAGTGGCAAGAGCGCTAATTACACAGAGCAGAATAAATCCACATGGTTGGACCCTCTGCTAACGTAAATAGGTTTTGAGGGATCTATTCCTACTAGATGAGGGTGTTCAAACCTCTCCTGCCTTTCTTCCTCCCCCAGCAGAGGAATTTGGAGCTTAAGTTCTCAGGGATATGAAATCTCTCTGTGGGAGGATGTTAACATCTCCACGTTTACTTCTCAGCTTCTTATTTTTACATTGTCTAGCAAAAGCAGTCAGAGCACAGACAAAGCGCTCAGCTGTGCTAAGTACTCCCAGCACAACTGCTTTGGCGACCGAAAACCAGGATCCCAAACGCCAAGCCTCTTGCGCTCCAGTGGGTCCATGAAGCTGGACCGCGGCACGCAGGGCTGGGAGGTTTCCAGGAGCAATGCACGAGAGGACACGGCCCGTCTCCAGCCAGTGGGCAATCTCCTGATCCGGGAGGGTCGGAGGAGGATCTGGGGGCTCCACATAGGTGCCGAAGTGGAGCGGTTCAGATTGACTTGCTCCTGCATCCGACTGCCACAGCCAGGAGTGAGGCCCCAGGGCTGAGCTCCTGCCCAGCACACGCTCTGGATTTTGTCTACCCGCAGGGACCAGCTGCAGCCCGGTTACATGACATTTTTTCATAGCCAGTTGCAGAGGAGGCAGTGGTACAAAACCAGCTTCAGCTGGCACTCCCAGAAACCATAACATTCCCATTTTTTAAATTGCAATCAATTTTACACAAACTGCACAAACCACTCACCTTAGAAAAAGCAGCTGGGTGGTGTTGGCTGTAGCATCAGGACCTGGTTACACTTCTGTTTCTCACTGAGTCTTTACTGAAGTCTGTATTTTACTTGAGACTTGCCATTTTGTCATTTCTTAATTCACTTACCCGATACTTTAATGTTATTACTTATTGTGGTAATTTATAATGAGACTATTGCAAAAGCAATCTACGAAAGGCAAATATCTCACATCTATTTAGTAGGTGCTATCAACCAGACCAGTAATTTAAGAAATAGGGAAAATCAAGTTTCTTCCACAAGACTTTTTCCCTGTAAATTGTATTGACCCCTATTATTTCCACTGACATTCTGTATTTGCTGACTTCTGTACTAGTATTTCATTACTTTGCCCAGAATTGCTAAGCTGACTGGCTTAGAATTACTTCAGTTGCCCTAGTGATATTTTTTTTAATGATTTGCCCAAAATGCATCATTTATGCAGTTCTCTAAAACATTTGCAGTCCTCCAATATTAAGTGGGAGTGAGTCAGAGGTCCCTTGAGCCAATTCATTTCAGTTGTGAGGTTGACAGTTGTCTGGACCTCTTAAGGTAATAATGTTTATCTCTAGTAATGCTGTTTAATAGCCTCCTTGGCTACTAATGAGATGGAAAGTGCATTGTCCTTGCGACATCAGTGCATGATTCTTCTTGTTTCCAAATTCAGAACAAAAATATTTATTGAACACCTCAGTCTGCTTCACATCATCAGCAACAATTTTACCATTTCCATCTAGTGATACAAGAGCTTTTGAAGCGAGCATCATCTTAAATGTAAACTAGAGCCAAATGCCAGCTTATTTCCCTGTTCTATTTAATGTACTTGTGACTGATTTTAGGACCTGATTGTCCAAGACTGCAGCAATATGGAAATCCTAAGGGATCTTCAGGGGTGAACTCAGCCTTCCAGGATGTTGGTATAGAATCACAGAATCATAGAATGGTTTGGGATGGAAGGGACCTTAAATGTTATCTAGTTCCAACCCCCCCTGCCATGGGCAGGGACACCTTCCACTAAGACCAGGTTGCTCAGAGCCCTGTCCCACCTGGCCTTGAACACTTCCAGGGATGGGGCATCCACAACTTCTCTATTATCTTTGCTACTGCCTGCCAAAATGACTTCAAAGATTAAAATGGGCAATGACTGACGCAGCGTATGGTCTTATCGATTTTGTTAAAGCTAAAAATGGCTGCAATTCAAGTTTTAAATTAGTCGGAAAGGCAGCACAGTACTTTCCTTAAGCCAATAGCGTTCTTAAATTTATTTTACAACAGCGGGCATCTTTCGTACGATGTTTTTAAAGCTGGCTTCCGCTCTAAGTGCTTCTAAAGTAAAAAATTAACCAGCTGTAGCACAGACGGAAGAAAATAATGTCTTAACTCTGACAGCACAGCACAGAAATGGCACAGAGTTACAAAAGTGCACCGTGAGGAAGTGCCTGATGGCCAATGACATCATCGCTGTCGCTGTTAACGTCTGCAATCTATGACCTGACCTTGTGATTAGGGCTCTAAAGGTACCGACATCACTTCACGTGGGTTATGTTACAGCAGGTAGACCTCTCTTCTTGAGCACTCTTGGGTTTAAGCTTTGTGCTGCTGTGAGCTGGGCAGCGGAGAGGGGACTGTGTTCCTGCTGCTCAGAGGGTTCCTGCGGTGAGAGCCCCCCAGCCCCACCAGTGCAGTGCCTCTCCTCCCCTTCACTGTGCCTGGGGCTCTGCGGCATACCAGGAATGATACAGTTGCTCTCATCCTCCAACTCCATCCCCCTTTTTGATAAGGAAAAAGAAAAAGTGTATTTTAAAAGATAGCTATTTTGGGTGTTATTTTGAGTTTTTTTTGCTTTAAAGCAGGAAATGTCATCTCTTTGAAAGCTGTTGTGCCCATTTCTGTTTGCAAAGGCTGATCTGTAGGGGCGAGGAAGCCTAAGCCATACTTCTGTGTGACTTTTTATCCTGGAGGGTGGAACAAAGAAACCTGGCAAATAATTGGCCAATGCATTAGTCAGAGTTCAAAATGCTTTCAGGTATTAACTGGAAATTTCAAAAGTCCTTCTGTGGCACCAGGATAGTATTGTATTGCTTTTTTTCCTCCCTTCAAATACTTGCAAAAGACATTTGCATAAAGTTTGCTGAATTCACTGTGAAAGAGCATAGCGAGCTCTCCGCAGAGTGTGGTTAACCTCAGCTCCTCTCCTTGTCCAGACGTGTCCCAAGCAATCAGCTTATGGCTGAAAAACAGATCATAGGACCAGTTGAACTACACGCTGGAGAATTTCCTATTCATCTTCTCCTTATGTTAATAAGATGACTTGTTATGAATGTGATCATTTGAGTAAAAGGTGTTGCTCAGTTTCTTTTTTTCTGCTCAGCTATTACCAGTCCATCAAATAAATTATAGACCGTGTCATCAACCTTAACTATACCATCGTCTCTCTCCCCTCCTCACTTTATTGTCTTCATAGCTAAATTCTAATAAGAAGCTATCTCCAGTTTACCTAGGGTCTCAAAGGGATCTGGTTTTCAACCTTGGCAGGTATACATTAGCTTCTGTTGAATGATTATTTGTATTGCAGAATTGCTGAGAAGCTCAATGCAGAGTATGAAGTATAAGAGACAGTCCTGACTCAAAATGCTTGCAGGCTACTTGGGTACCAGACAACAGGAGGGAAAACAGCTGCAAAGTGGGACAACTCTCATGTCCAACCTGTTCTCAGTCTTGTACAACACCTAGGTTTATAGTCTTCAGCCTTTTTTTTGCTCTCCTTGCATTTTCTTTCAGACTTGTTTTTTCCTGGCCATCCAGTCTCAGAGCACACCACCTGGAGGACCCCTTCATGGCATCTCTCTGCTGTGTTGGCTCCTCCATTCTCCACTATGTGTTTGAGCTGATGCATATGCAAGCCCAGGTATTAAGAAATATCTGACGTAGAGTGGGGAAAATAACCCTTGGGAATGAATGAGAAATTAAGATAAAATACAGTGCTAATGAATGTCACTATTTAAATTCAACTCACAGTGAGTGGGTGGAAAGCTCTAGGAAGTTTCTTCAAGATCTCAAGTGAAGAAATTCAACCTGTAGTAGCTAGTGGCAAAGGCAAAAAGAAGCTAGACTTGACAGAGGTGGTGATGTGCTGTGGAGAAGGCTCTGGCCTGTGATGTGATGCAGAACCTATTCTGCTTGTCCCAGCGCAAAAAAGGATGTCTACAGTCCCTTAGTGAGATTTAATAGCATAATCCATTCTCATCCCTAAGTACGTGGCTGTTGGGCAGGTGTGACCAGCAGCGATTGGTGTTACAGTCACTGTTTTTTCCTGAAGGCACCATTTGCTGGTGTTATCTGCCTCTGTTTCTCTCTGGAACTGGTGCCATGGAGGAAATCAAGTCAGTGAAAAAGAGGAAACCTACACAAATCTGCTGTGCCCCAGGAAAAGGAGAGGCATCAGCCAAAGATGATGACTGGATCCTCCTCTGAAACTCCTACGCCCTCTGATATTAGATCTAGCCAGTAAGTTACAACATGGTCCTTCTGCCTGCAGTGGCCAGATGTGATCAGTTCAGAGTTGTTTCTGCTAAAGCTTTTCCTGAAAAAAAATCAATTCATCCCCAAACACTGAAGCTGATATTAACAACTGCAGTCAGATGGTGCCGTTATCTCCCAGCAGGCATCCATCTTGTAGGTATAAGTATTGAAAGGGCCCAGAATTTTATTCATCTCGAAAAATACTACAAGAAAGTGAAACTCAGTGGAGGTGAGAGGTATTCTGAGTCTCTTCTGGACACTTTAAACAAAGCAGCCTCTGTGTGTAGGAAGTAGGCAGTTGCTTTGTGTTTGGCAGATAACCAACACTGTGGTACCTCTGGTTCTTCAGATGTCACTTTGCCTTGCTCAATCAATTATCCCACCTACCCACAACCCATTTTCGGGAGTTAATTTCACCAGCACGGAAATACCCTGGAACTTGAGACTTGCCAGGAGTGTTGAAATGATACAATGATCTATGCCCAGCTTACTTGAGAGCTTGTGTCAGTAGGGATTGCTCTGTTTACCTGAAACGGACGGAGCTTCTACTCATGAAATCTGTGGTGAGAAGGACAGCCCCAAGCACATGTGTGCAGTTAGCTAACACGTATATTTTGCAGGGTTTTAAGATGATTTAATGCATGTGGAACACATGGGAGTTCATGCACCTGCTGACTGAAGAAGATTATCCCAAAGTATCCTGAAGCTTTTAAGAAGTGGCATGTAATGAATCCACTACTACTACATCTTGAAAATACTGCTCTGCTGGTCTCCTTCTGGTGGCTTTTATTCTCCGATGGTGCCCCTAATCCAACTGTTTTCCCCAAAGAAATAAATATTGCTCTGATGAGTTCTTATGAAATGCCTGGCAAGCATATAAATCTCCAACTGATGGCTTGTGTGCTATAAATTACTAAAGCTGCCCCTACAGTTGACCCCATCGAAGCAGGCTAGCTCATCCTGACACTGCTGACCTTTTCATCCATATTCATAACATACTTCTCCACCATTCTCAAGTGAAGGAAGAGCATTGCTGAAGATCAACACAGTGGAATATGGTTTTAACTTAACAGGGCAGAAAACAGGTGAATCTCCAAGTGATTTAGTAAATTATTCCCTGCAGGCCAGCAAATTATGAACCTTCTCATCCTGTAAGGCCTTTGCTGCGACATTCGATATTACTGTAGACATATCCTTCAATTTAAAGGGAACTATGATTTTTTTTTAAATGTATCTGTTAAATATTTCATCAAAGCTTTTCATCTTGCAGGCAAAAATTATAATGTAATAGAATGCAAGAAACCAAGAAGATAGTTTCAAGCAGAACTGACATTTTCATTAAACGAGAATCGTATGATCTAGTATTGGTCAGCAGGGCAAACACTTGGCTGCAGAGAAAACTGTAATGATTCCTCTAGAGATGTAACTGTCCACTGTAACCTAAAATCTCCCTTTTTTATTTGCCTTATTTATAAGGCCAGCAAAGAAAGTTCAGCAGTCTTGGATTTCCAGTAAAATACATTAATTTGATCAAAACATACAGGAATGGCTTCTTTTTCATGAGTTTTCTTTCACCCATTGCTGACTCTCTCAGTCTTGTCTTAATAAGTCTCTCAGGCAAGGAACAACTTCATGCAGTTCATAAATCAGTGAGCTCCTGTTGAATGACAACCTTGGTTTTCTTCAGTATAAACTGATGTTTAAATTTGAACCAGGATTTTCATCCTCTTCATGAATATGAGTCAAACGGCCCCAGTGAATCAAGAGGGTTTTCCTAGAAAGGCATGAAATTGATCCAATGGGAGAAGTTCTGTAAAGTTCTATAAAGCATCTTCTGAACAAGCAGACCCTTGGGACAGGGTAGCAGAGGATCAGCTGCATGGAACAGAGTCTGCAGCGAACGTACCCCCAAAATAAACCTTGGGCTGGGTCTGAAAATGTGCAAGTGCATGAGCGGAGTACTAGGGGAAAGGAAGGAAAAGAAAAAGAGGTGGTTACTAGAGCAAAACTGCTTAAGGAAATCTTGCCTTTCTGGTATTCAACCAAATATTCTTGCCTTAGCATTATACTAGCAACCACAGAGGAGCAGGAGAAGGAATTTGCTCATGGTTCAGAGGGCAAAGTACAGCCTTCTGGCCACACATGTTACACTGGATTCTCCAGGCCATGTGAAATCATTTTTCTTTTTAAGTAGGCTCGCAACCTTTCTCATAAGAAATATGCACGCACATGAAAATTAATTGAATGGATAAGAGGAAAAAAACTGAAATAGAGACGATCTCAAGCTGCCCGTTGTTCCCATTCTAGCACACAGGAGTCCTCAACACCCTGCTGCTTCTCTTATGAAACCAATCAACTTTCCCTGAGAAGCTATTTCTTTAAATGTGATATTCAAATCGCTCCAACTTGCCATAAGGTGATTCCTATTTAAGATGCCACACCATACAACCATGTATCATCTGACCTAATCTCATCAGACAGCATGACATCATCATTGCTGAGCTTTCACTAATTAAAAATGCCAAAAATGAGATCAGTTAAGCGTATGTTTTTAATTCTTTCAGCAAAGTTTTATACCACACAAATCCTAGATGAGACATTCTGACAATGTTCACACTATACCAGCTCCACTCTTTTATTGCATTGATATTTCTTCCTGCCCCCCCCCACCCCCCAAGTTATGAGGCTCATAAATTAAAAATAGCTGTACGATTTCAGCTACATAATAAAAAGAAAATAATTTTTGTGGTATAGCAGGGGAATAAAAGAGGATGACTTGAGAAGGCCATACCGCACATTCTGAAAAGAAGTGTTAATGCATACAGGGTTTTATTTTAGTAAATTCCATAGCAGTAAAATTAAATTTCATGTTGTTACATAGGACTATGTTGTGGGTAAAAAAAAAATAGAGGAAAAATTCTCCAGCTGGTATAAAACAAGGATGCCAAACTGAAGCCATTTTGAGCAACGCTACCACGCTCCAGCTAAGAATCTATCCCTATAGCTGGTTAATAAATGGGTTAAAAATACCAGTATTGTAAAAAGTCATCTTGTAGAACCATTCAAATGACAGAGGCCTGTTCCAGTCAGACTGTATCTCTGCAAACATTTATGCTAGTGAATAACCATGCACATGAATGGTCTTATTGTTTTCCAGTTGACTAGGCAGGACTGGGGCCTGTTCCCGGCTGTACAGGAGACGGGAATGTTGGCAACCAGCACAACCGAGATATTGGGCAGAGCGAAAGATTGATGCTTGGACAGAGAGGAGGGGCAGACTGCTTTTTGCTGGTCCAAACTCAGTTCAGCAACGTTGTTACACCAGTCTAACTAAAATTAAGATAAACATCCATACTCTTGACAAATACCTAGTCATTTAAAAATCAATCAATCAACACGAACAAAAAAAACCTAAGGGAAAGATTTTCAAAATGGCACTTAAAAAGTACATATTCAGAAGGGGGATTATTAGCATTTTATGATGATTCAGCTCATGCCGATACCCAGAACTAGTGATGAAAAGCTTTGGTCTCAGGCTCTATACGAAATGGCTCCATCCTGCACTTTCTGTTGGCAGGCAACAGCACCATTAGCTGTATAAAGGACACAGGTTCAGACCTGCAGTGTCCTCTTGCAAAAGTCCACAGATCTTCCTTGCTCACATTAACAATCAAGGCAGAAATCCTGATCCGAAGTGGGAACGCTACAGGCACACACCAGGAGCGCACGGCTCCCTGCAGTGGGGCCCGAAGAACTGGCCCGGCTGCAATTTTGGATTTCTGGGAAAGAAAGTCATCACTGCGGAGCAGAATCCATCCGAGTGAAGAAAGGCGTTAAGAAACCCTACGTGACCTACTTGTGAACCTCTCCCGATGCATCTCAAAGTAAGTTAGCAACGAGCAAATGAAATAATCTTGGGGAACAGTGCCTGATGACTGCTTCTGCAGTCTCTTTGATGCAAAGCAGCCAGGAATTCATGAGCTGCACACGTGCCTGTGAATATATGTGTATGCAGCGGCGCACACTGCATTTCAGCCAGCCTGTGACGGGTTTGTCGGGCAGAGTTCACCTAGCAGTCCTGAACGCCTTTACTTATAAGCTACCTGTCATGTCAATATCTAAGCAATAATCAAAATTATTTCTTTCCCTTAGCTCATGCATAGGGAAAACTGCCCTTCAGGAGGAAAGTCACATGGGATGTCTGGATCAGGCTATGATCAGTCTGGAACAGAAGCCTCCTCTGCAGCAAGATGCAGCAAGACAGTTCATGTTTGGGAACTCTGTCAAAAATCTCCCTTACATCAGAGCCTGGCAGAAAAAGCTTGATTTAGTTCAGCCCCTCTTGGGATGGTGGGATCTTTGTTTTGAAGCAGCAATCTAAAGCAGTTCTGCTCCAAGTCATGATAGCTGTGGGGTCAGGGTGTCAGACAAAAGGTATTTCAATAGAGCTGATGTCCTGATTCAACAGCTCTGCATACAGAAATCTGGCTTTTCTATATAGCCCTGTTACCTGCTGTTATTATTCTGCCTGGACATTTTACCTCACCTTCAATCTCCTTGTTTACCGGGAATACAAGTGCTTTGGCACAGGGGCTGGTCCTTACTCTGCATCTGCGCAGTGTACAGTACAGTGAACCTCCTGCCACCTGGGTCGTGCAGGTTAATACAGCCGTGGGCATGTCCCTCGTAGTTGAAGGTGACAGTGCTGTAGATGAATGTAGACAGATTTGCATGATAAGCACCTTCTGTCACAAACTTAGCATGAGCCGCATTGTGCTGCTGCTGCACCCAACTTCTTGAGGTCTTTCCCAGGCCTTCCCTCCTCCCAGCAGGAAAAGATGGGTTTAAGACACTTTTATAGTATTGTATTTTCAAAGGCAGTTGTGTGTTTGGTCAGCCTGCCTGTTTGAGCAGCCCAAACGTTGCAGTGGCTGCCAACAGGGCTTGTTCCAATAGGAAAAAAAAGTAAAAATCAAAGCACAGCAGTGCAGCAACATCTCTTCCCCATAGACACACCCTCTGCCTGGGATTTAAAGATGACAGTGTAGCGCCAGGCTATTCTGCAGCCCCTGGTGCCCACACACTATTTTGGGAGGGGTGAGGAGAGAGGAGAAGGAAGGACTCCACTTATTAGCTTTTTTATTCCTTTTAGATCACTGGAATAAAATAAAGAGGCTGTACTGCAGCATTCAGCCAGGCCCGGTGCGTTGGCCTAAACTGCATCTTCAATCAGGTCAGAAGATGCATGGTGGCAACGGGGACTATATTTCTTCTCTATAAATAGTGAAGTACTGACTGCTCAGATAAATACGTATGTATAAATGAACAGTAAAACCAGGCTTAAAGAGAGACTAAAGCAAACAGTAATCTTTTTATAGCAACTTATAACAAAGATTTGCCTAGATGGCAGGCTTGTATAAAGAAGTAAATTATTCTACTTCCTTACAGCAGTATAGGGATGCTCTACAGATCGGCTCATAGAGCAGCGTCTCCAGTAAATAGATGTGGTTCAGAGAGAAATGAATAATATTTATAAAAACTTGAGCTATAGGTCAGTTAAATCGATAATAAAACTTTGCTCAACAACAGGACAAACTGGCAAATACGGTGGAAGTCCATTTTCATTTAGAAAGGATTTCTATCACTTTATGGCAGCGCTCAATGCAGAAGCCTTCAAGGCGCCCCGGGAGTGGCGGCTGCTCACTCCATCCTCCTGCCTGGCGTCCCAGGGACACGGCGTGCTGCAAGGGCGTGGTGCTCCGCTCCAAGGAGATACCGAGAGCACTCCAATAAAACACAGATGCTGCAGCCTCAGCCAGCTTTGAAGCCTTTGAACATAATCACACCTTGAAATCGCCCCAGGGCACGATGTATTTGCCAGGGAAGAAGTCAAATGTTGATTAAAGGCGGCAATAATACTATTAACTAAATAATAACGAAGTCCTGCTCTTCAGAAAGAGGAGGGAAAAGAAGAAATGCTGTTTTCCTTCCCTCCTCACGGTCCTGCTGCAGCTCGCTTCGCCCTCCCTGGCTCCTCAGCCTGGCAGTAAGGCTGTAGGCCAGGAGTAAGTCCACATAGTGATGCTGCTATAGGGCTGCCCTCAGCAAGTGCTGTACTGGACCTACGGTTTCCATGCCATGCCATCAGACTTTATTAAGGTTACATCCTGATCCAAAATTCCAAACGACAGCACTGAGGACACCAAGGGAAGCTCCTGCAGGTGACTGAGAAATGGTAGTCAAACCTAAACGTGCAGCATATAAATGCAAAGATGCCTTTCCAGCTGAAATACAAGCCTGGGGAAACATCACTATGAACTTGCTGACTTCCTATAGTCTTTCCTTAGCAGCCCATGCCAGCTGGATCCAGAGAGCCAGTGTGAAGCTGCTGCTGTGTGCCGTTCCGCTGACTTCTGCAGGAGCTGGGGGCTCTCCTGAAAAAGCTTTTGCATCGGCAAATAGTTGGATCCATGATACTCAGCCTTCCTCCGGATGGGAAAAAAAAGTGGTCATTGCTCTCTGCACTTACTGCTCTTCAGAAATTTTCTAGTTACCTACAACTGAAAAGAACCCATAAAATGGCGCATCCTTTCACCGCATCCATCTCGGGCTCTTCATGGTCAGATCCCTGAGATTAATTCTGTCCTGCCAACTGCCTTCAGGTACTACCCTGCAGGAGGACCTGAGGAGTGCACGTGGAGATGGATGCCAACCTGCTCCCTGAGGGGCGGCGGAGACTGAAGAAGAGGCTGGTGCTGGGACCCACTCGGGCGGGTGAAGAGGCTGGTGTCGGGACCCACTCGGGCGGGAGAAGAGGCTGGTGTCGGGACCCACTCGGGCGGGAGAAGAGGCTGGTGTCGGGACCCACTCGGGCGGGAGAGGAGGCTGGTGCTGGGACCCACTTGGGCAGGCGAAGAGGCTGCTGCTGGGACCCACTCGGGCGGGTGAAGAGGCTGGTGCTGGGACCCGCTTGGGTGGGAGAAGAGGCTGGTGTCCGGACCCACTTGGGAGGGAGAAGAGGCTGGTGCTGGGACCCGCTCGGGCGGGAGAAGAGGCTGGTGTCGGGACCCACTCGAGCGGGAGAAGAGGCTGGTGCTGGGACCCACTTGAGCGGGAGAAGAGGCTGGTGTCGGGACCCACTCGAGCGGGAGAAGAGGCTGGTGCTGGGACCCACTTGAGCGGGAGAAGAGGCTGGTGCGGGGACCCACTTGAGCGGGAGAAGAGGCTGGTGCGGGGACCCGCTTGGGTGGGAGAAGAGGCTGGTGCTGGGACCTGCTTGGGTGGGAGAAGAGGCTGGTGCTGGGACCTGCTTGGGTGGGAGAAGAGGCTGGTGCTGGGACCCACTCGGGCGGGTGAAGAGGCTGGTGTTGGGACCCACTCGGGCGGGTGAAGAGGCTGGTGCTGGGACCCGCTTGGGTGGGAGAAGAGGCTGGTGCTGGGACCCACTCGGGCGGGAGAAGAGGCTGGTGTCGGGACCCACTTGAGTGGGAGAAGAGGCTGGTGCTGGGACCCACTTGGGCGGGAGTAGAGGCTGGTGCTGGGACCCACTCGGGCGGGAGAAGAGGCTGGTGCGGGGCCTCGCTCCAGCGGCTAGTGGAGGCAGCACCTCCCGCCCCAGGCCCCCCAGGTTTCCTGCGGGGCCTGCCAAGGCCAGGGACAGCCGCATCCTGGTCAGAGAGCTGCCGCGAGGCTCCGCCGGCCCCTCGGAGCGCCCGAAAGGCGGGACGCCGAGCCAGGGCACGGCTGTAACCGCCCCGAGGAGCCACGACCCCGGAAAGCCCGTCCGCCGCACCTGCCGCCCAGGTGCCGGGCCCCGGGAGGGCCGTGGCCGGGCCGTGTGTGTGGGGGGAGGCTCCGGCCCGACGGGCCCGGTCAGGGCCGCGGGGGGGTGGCGGCGGGGCCGCGGCCGGGCCCGGCGGCTGGAGCCGCCTCCTGACGTCGGGAACCTGCCGCGCGCGGGGGCGGGGCGGGGCGGGCGCCGGGAGCGGCCCGCGGGGCAGGCAGAGCCGGCTGGCGGGGCGCGGCGCCCGGCCTGCCACCGCGCCGAGGGCCGCAGCAGGTAGGGCGGCGGGCGGAGGGGGGGAGCCGGGCCCCGGCAGACAAAGGGCCCGGCTCCGCGGTGGAAGGGGAGGGAACGACGGACACCGCGGCGCACCTGGGCCGCCGCGCTTCCCCCCCCGCGGCGGCTCCGGCCGGGGCTGCCCGCCCTTCCCCTCAGCAGCGAGCGCGGCCCGGCCGGAGCCCCCCCCCCGGGAAGGAGGCCGGCCGGCCTCGGCGGCCGGCCGGGGCGGTGCGAGGCGGCCGCGGGGCTCGGCCGGCCGCTGCCGGCTCCCCTCCCCGGGCGCTTTGTCGGGGAGGCGGCGTTTTCCCGGGCGGCGGGCGCGGTGTGGCGGGGCCGCTCGCGTGTCGTGACCGGGGCACGGGAGCCCGCACCGCCGGCTACCCCGAGCGGTTTGTGCGTGTCCGCAGCGACGGAGAGAGGGGGGCGGGACGTGCGGTCTCGCCTCGTCGTCGTTTCTTCCCCCCCCGCCCCCGCCAGGCCTGCGCCTTGCCGGGGAGGTCGTTCATCCTCCCCGCCGGTGTCACCTGCGCTTCCCCGGGGCCGCCGGGGCGGGGCGGGGGGGAAGGCCGGCGATCGGGCCGGGGAAGCGCAGCCCAGCCCAGATAAAATGGAGATCTCCTTCCCTCGGCGCATTTAGGAATGCAACTCCGATCCCGGGAGGTGGGTGAGGGGAAGGCGGGAGCCTGACGCGTGCCACTGTGTTTTCCTTCAGCCGGGGAGAGGAAAACGCGATTTTGTGGGAGAGGGAGGAGGAGAGGCCGCTGCCCGCAGCCGGGCTGTAGCAGCGACAACAAACAGGTGTGGCTGGGAGAGTTCCCGATAAGTGCCGCACGCCGCTGCTGCCCTCGCAGGTTCCAGCTGCCTGCTCTGCTGCCGGGGAAACGAGGGGCGGTGTACGCCAAAACCCTCCCTTGGGAATTGCAGCCGGTGTTTCCTGTCCTTGGGGTAGCGGCGTGGTTTGGTTTTTGGACCAGCTCACGCAGGGAGGGAGGATGGATGGATTTGTGGGCTCCCAACTTGTATCGGTGGGGTGAGCAATAGGGAGGCTGTTTTCCTCCCGGCACTGGTGTAACCGCTCCTGGGAGTGTGCTGTGAGAGGTTAGAGGAGCCAGGTTATGTCACCTCACTGATGTGCTGGTCCAGATCTTTGATGATGAGGGAAGCCCAAGCTGTGATTTGTGCACAGTGCTAGTGACGAGGAAATGTTCTGGAAAAGATGTCTCTCTCTCTCTTTTTTTTTTCCCACACCACATTTCATCATTTCATTGATTGGATTCAGCTGCATGCTTCATTTCTTAAACCATCCTTTCTTCAGACCCTTAGTCTTACTTTACTGTGGGAATACTTCCAGGACTGCAGAGCTCCTACACATGGCACATGGGCAGCAGATCCTGGCACATGCTTCACAACTGCTTGTTGCCACTAGACGTTTAAGACACAAACACAAAGTGCAAGAGGCAGCGCTGGGTCCTGTGGCACAGGGAAATTTGGGAACTGCAGCTATGCACTGGTGTACCTCCACACTTCGTTAATAGCTCACTGTGTGTCATGTTTTTTTTTTATTTAGGATGTATAAAGATTAAGTGCCAAACGCCAAAATGAGCGTGACTTCGTGGTTTTTGGTGAGCAGCACTGGCATTCGCCATCGGCTCCCTCGGGAGATGATATTTGTTGGCAGAGATGACTGTGAACTGATGCTCCAGGTAACATGGCTTTGTTTTGTTATTTCTTCTGAAGATGCAGTGGATGTGAACGTAACTCTGGGGATCTGCAGAGATGTTGCATGCAAGACATCTTTTAAAAGGAACTTCCTTTTTTATGTTGAGTCTGTGGTTTCCATGAAGACTTCATATGTTTCTGAAAGCGCAAGTGAGGTTTCTTTCAAATTGCCATGCCATCAGATGGATAGGAGCTGTAGTGGTGGGAGATTAATCAAATAGATTAACTGTCTTGACACTGCTAGCAATAGTAAGCAAAGACATACCATTCTGTCCTGATCTGCAATTATGCTGCTGGTTTTTGTAGCTTTTAATGTGTGCACTGTTTACTAGTACGTGTGATTTGAATGGGGGCAAGGGTTTTTGTTTGCCTATTTTTCCTTTTGAGTTTGGTTAAATTGTCAGTGCTTGTACCTCTCACTTACTTTTTTTTATTATGGTAGGAAATACTGATGTTTAGCAGAAAAACTCTAGCTGTTTTTGTGGGGTGAGTAAGGTGGTGACCTCTTCCCAAAGTAATTGTGTTACTCGGGCAAACTTGCAGCTTCTGTTAGTGCTTCCCATACCAGCATGTGTCTCCGCTGGACCTAATCCAATGTGTCTGAAGTGTTGACTGTGGTCTGATGTTTGACAGCATAATGTAATGGATGTCACTCCAAACAAATGGAGCTGGAATCTTGCAAAGAGCTTTTGACAGGAGCAGTTTAGCTTAGGAATTTGTAGAAGCTCAGAATTAAATTAGTGTTTTTGCTAGATCCATGCCATGAGTACTTAAATACAAAAAAAAATTTGATTGCACCTGCCTGTCCCCCTTTTGCCCCTTGTTTACAAAGGTGGCAAATGTGCCTGTGGGTGGTAAAATTAGCAAGCTGCCTGCACATCACGGCCTCCCTCCTCATAATTTCCACTGCTAACCTGGTCACAGGTATGTCCTAAATGCTTTGCTGATGATCTACCAAGCAGGCTCTGTTTGTAGTTACTGCGGGGATTTTGTATGGTATGTTAGCAGGAGGTCTGTTTAGGAGGGTAGACGTTCTTGTACGAGGTGTACTTGGAAGGCAAGGTGTTGTCTAGCTGTAATAAAATGTTGGTATCCGCAAAAGGAGAGTTTGCAGTGTTTGTACTGCTCTGCTAGCTGGCAGTGAATAGCATGGCTGTGCTGCAGTGGTAGAGTCTGAAGCATACTCCTCTTCAACAGCAGATCATTTGTTTGGGTTTTCCCCTGAATCACACTATCTTTTGTTTCATGTTTCTACGTGTCTGGTGAGGCATGTGAAGGTGAGACATTGAAAATGCCCTGATATTTTCTGTAAGTCTGCATTTGACTGCTCAGAAACCTGATTGCCATGTTCTTTCATGACTTGAAGGGAGAAAACATACACAGTGGCCTTGGTTTCCATAAATGGCCAAGAGTTTTAGGGTGCCCATCTAAATATCTTTTGAAGGTACTTGAGGTTTGGTTTTGGTTTTTTTTTTTTTTTTTACTGTTAGGGTTCAGCACTCTTTGAGAGTCACATGTCTCCAGTTGTACACCCTAAAATAAAAGTACCCAAATATCAATCATGCTTAAAATGCATTGCTTTTTTCATGGGTTATTTATGGGGTTAACTGGACAACGTGGATTGTGAGCCACTCTGTATCACATGGAGTATTTCATGCGTCTTTGCAAGTCTGAGCTGGCTTGTCAGTGTTGCATGTGGACTAGCAACCTTGTGACGCTCTACACTTGCCATGCTCTTTTCTACCAGGTAAATGAATTGAGATTCCTGAAGGAGCCAGCAGTATGTGTGAGAGTGAAGCGGTTGTATTTGGGTACTCATAGGTGGTGGTGGTATTAAAGGAGATTTTCATTGTTTCACCAGAGTGAAGAATCTGGATGGTCTGTAAAAGCCAGCTGCGTATGTTCACGGGGTGACTTACACGTGACCCTTTATAAACGTATTAGTTTATTATTTCCAATAATAAAGCTTTTTCTAGGATCACATGTACAGTCTTGTTTTGAACAGTATAGCACATTATTTTCCTAGCCATTTGCTTATGAAGACGTTTTCCAGAGCTACCTTGGGCTCCGAATGAGACGATTGTAGTAAGACTCAGTGTGGAAGAGAAACTGTGAACAGAGACTTGATATCCAAGCAAAATTGTGTTTGAGCAGATGGAGGATGAGATCTAAAAATAGACTTTTTTTTTCCTGCTGTGACTGTCCATGTCACAAAATTGTTGTGCAGACCGGCACGATCATTTGTCTTGGGGAAAGCTTAAGAAGCAGGGCAGTTACCAGAGCAGGCAGACAGAGCTCTTGTGACAGTGTTTGCACCTGTAGTGTTTCTGTGGTACTGACCCTGAAACTGTATATTCGCTGCACAGTTATTTTGCTTATGTATTTCGAGATACTGGTGTTTAATCCCTTAAGGTGCACAACTGGGAGCAGACTGCAAGTGTCTGGGGAATGGACTGGATGACCTGGTCAGTGTTTTTTTGTCTCTAAGACTGTTACTGCTTAGTGATTTCATCGTGATACGGTTTGTGGTTCCCTGTTGAGACCATGTGTATTAGATGGTGTGCAAACATACAACACAGAGATAACCCTTGTCCTGGAGACCTTGCAGTCTTGCCTTTCTCATTTTACTGTTTTAGGAGTGTCTCGTCTTTTGATATTTTCTTGGAACATGTTTTTTCAAGATGTCAGATCCCTAAATGGCAAAAAATGATGGCTTTGTCACCAATCAAGCTTTAGTTTTGCCTGTGTTTGCTTATTTCATACAGGTACTAGATTTGCTTTCTGGTTAACAAAGAGGTGAAGAAAAACAGAGTCTTTAAGCTTAAAATTAAGTAGGTTTGATAGTGGGGAAACATAATCTACCTTGAAATCTTCTATACCTACTAAGAGGATTAGAATATTTTAAATATTTTTGCAGCACTGTAAAGCTTCTAGTACAAGTAAATGTGAGATTTACATTGGGTTTGAATGTTAATGCATGGGCAAAAATGCCGTGTAGTGTAGCTTGGCGTGCACAGTGTTGTTACGCAGAGTCAAGGGCTCAGTTGAGCCCTTTTTCTGAAGAACGGTGCTTGATTTCTTCAACAGTCTCACCGGCTCCTTTCAGGTAATGGTCAACAAACAGCAGGAGTGTGGAAATCTAGACCTTCACTGACTTGCACTAGCGTGGTTTTTTTCTGTGAAGGTTGTTGGTGGTAGGAAGTAACTCTCTGAAAAAGTTTACTTTTTTAAAAACAAAAAGTAAGACGGTTTTTCGACCATCTTGAACAAGGTAATTCCCCTCCATGCCCCCACTTTGGGAAATACAGTTGCTGTTTTTATCAGCTTTGGTCATTTGCTTAATATGATGGGTATTTACTCGGGGGACAAACATTTTGCAAACTCAAAATTTTCACTTAACCATTAAAACCTTCCCCTCTGCCCCTAAACAAAACATCTTTTGCGTTTTTTGCTGAATGTAAATATTTAACAGAAGGGAAAGCAGGGTCATGATTTCCCTGTTTTTGTTTGAGAGAGTTGTTTACTGGAAAGTTTGGGAAAGCAAAATGTTTAACCAGTGCTTCCTTGAGTATTTCCCTCTCTTTAGAGCGATGGCTTGGGCATGCAGTTGTCCTACACCAGGTGGTGAGTTACAGCAGGAGTAGGTGCGGATAGCATGATGCTTTCTGTTTTATGCCTTTGTCCTATGTGCCTTTTAAGACAGCTTGACACTTCTTATCAGGAGACAGTGTTTTCAAGTGCTTGTAATTCTGCTAAACTTTGTTAACTGTTTGGGATGAGAGTTTATTTTCCAGGCGTCTGTTTGAGGCAGTGTGTTCTGGATGTGATCAGCTCCCTTCTTCAGTCTTCGCTGTGAGCAACTCTGAGAATAATGCTGTTTTCTTCATGTAAACTATTTAAAAGTATGTTTAACCTTCCTTTTGAAGTTTTAGCGTTGTAGAGCTGCAGGGGTGATGCTTTTCAAGAGTGAATGCCTAGGTCAGAGGTGATTCCCCCCCAATCAATAATTTAAATGTATTTGACCAAGTTCCAAATCTTTGGAAAAAAGAAAAATAAATCGTAGTTTGCATGTGGCCAGTGGGGACTTGTTTGATACTATTGTCTTAAGTGCCATTTCATCTGGCAGTGAGGTTGGTGATAGGACATATTGAAGGACAGAACTGTTGCAGGTTGGGCAAAGAAGAGCTAGGTGCAAGGATGCACAAGGGTGGGGTTTAGATGTAAAAGCAACTGCTAGATTAGATCTGGGTGCTTCTAGCCTGGTATCCTGACTCAGACAGTGGTCAAAGCAGCTGTCGAGGAAAGTGTGAGGACAAGCCAAGAGTATAATGATACTTCCAGAGTACTTGCTCAACCTCTTGACCTGTGTTTCAGGAAGCCAGGGGCCAGATCTTTGCATCTAGTCATTGGTTTTCTACTCTATAAAGCCTCACCAGGAGATTAAGAATTGGCTGAGCGGGGAGGCACAACCAGGAGTCTTGTCACTTGTGCAGAGTGAGAGGAGGAGCAGCAGGACTTAGAGAAGTGGAGGGTGGTGCATATAGGGCAGAAGCTGTTCAGTGTGGGGAAAGCGAGCATTACAGGACGTGACTGCTGAGCAGCATCTCCCTTAGGCCTGAGATGGGTCAAGACTTGCTTTTTTTCTGGTGTCAGCAGATAGCTGTGAAAGCTACTAGCCAAGCATCTGTCACTGGTCCATATGGGACATCGCATGCTGCTTATAGTATCAATTAGTCAGTTCAAGTGGCAGGGGCTTGTGAGCTGAACATACAAGTTCGTTCTGCTGGTGGATCGGATAAATGGTAACGATACTGCTTGAATAGACATTTTGCTCTTTTTAGCTTGCTTTGTTAAAAAGCTAGGGAATTAGAAGCATTCTAGGCACCGAAGGAGCATTCTTATGGCTGCTAAGTCAAGTGTTTATCACTGCAGAGCAGTTACAACATACCAGTGTGAAGATTGCCTGTGTAATCCTGCTTCTGCCCCTGTGTACATAGGCATGAAGATGCAATCTGTTATTGTGTCGTTACCGGATTTTTATCCCTGCAGGATCTGTTCCGTGTTTGGTACGCAGCGTGCACAGCGCACTCTGCAAATAATACAGTGCGATGGTGAACTCTGCGTGTGTGCGACATCTGGTCAAATTAAGGTTTCATTGACCTGACATATCCTACCTTCCCCAGGCTGTACTTGATAATACTATGTCTCTCCTATGTAGTTTAGTAAGTGTACACATAAACAAGTGCGAATAGGTGTGGTGTAGTTTGTCTACAGCATTATGCTAGGAGGAAATAGATGGTGTGAACTTGGTAGATTATCTTTTTCCTGGTACTTCTAGGTAAATTTGCTGCAGTGCACAAGTCGCTATCGCTCCATCACTCAGGTATTTCCTGCATTGGGAGCTCCCAGTAAAAGCCATGGGGAATCTCTGCTGCCTTTAGTGTCCCAAACTACTTCCCCACCAAGGTCCAGGGCTGGAGTGGGAAGCTGTAGCAGGGATAGGGTGGTGCCCCGCTCGTGCTGTTTTGCTGCAGTTATCCAGAGGGTGTAAACCAGCACCTAAGTTAGTCCCTGGGCGTTGGGAATTGCCGAGAGTCATTCATTAGGTGTCACAAAGGAAGTAGGTGTCTTACAGGCAGAAGGGAAAGGATCTAGCCTTGGGAAGGCTCAGCTTTTTGACAGGTAGTGTTTCTAGGTGCCTGGGCAGCAGCTGTGGGAGGAAGGATACACATCCTGTATTTCCAGGCCTAGAGTTGTTTTTTTGGCTCTTGCCTCTCCCATTGTTTTCTGTTAATGTGCAGTTGATGGGAGGATTACGATGTCTGATGAAATGTGGGTTGAGGAGGCTGGAGGCATGGCAGGACCGGCAAACCTGGGAGGGGAGTTCGTTGCTGGAGGCAGGGTAGAGAGAGACGTGATGGTGGCACTGAGGCAGGTGGTTATTAGGGGTGAGAGGGCTGCATGCGGCTGGCAAGGTGCTGGCTGGAAGCCTGGCCTGTGAAGGGAGGGCTTGTCCCTCTCTGGAGCGGGCAGGGAATAAGGGCGCCCCTTTCATGTCCGAGATCCTGATCCAGGCGCTAGCACACACCTCAGCTGCGCTATGGAAGTTGAGGCTTCTGTCCCACCTGAGTTGATGTTTTTCCATGCCTCCTTGGTGGCTATGTAAAACGAAGGGAAAGCCAGTGCATCGGCAGGCAGCCTGTTCCCTGTCTGTGGTCAGGACCAGACCCTGGGTCACTTGAGCTGGTGCTCCACTTTGGGAATGGGGAACCAGCAAGCAAAACCCCATTTTACTCCAGAATAATGGGTTAAGTTTTTATGGGAACTATGCCAGCCTCCAAATCCCTTTGCCAAGCTGTGGGGATTACAGTTTAATTTTCCTGGGGGATTTCTCTCTTTTGTTCACTGCCTTATTTTTTGCATGCATTCTCAGGCGCTGGTCCTGTCACAGATCCACTAAGCCTGTGATCTTGACTGCAGCAAAGCTGAAGGCAGGAGCCTCTGCAGCTTGGGAGCTGTAAAGTGAGCCCAGCCCCAGGATGAGGTGGCTACACTTGCTGAAGAGACATTTGTCTGCTTAGGCAGAGCCATTTAGAAACTGGCAGCACATTCCCCTGGGAGTGATCAGGCTGCCTCTTGTGGGGCTGTCACACTTGCAACCAGCCTGGGGCAGAACAGAGCATTCACTAATACTCTGGAAAAGTACTGAAGTGGCCAATATACACAACTCTGTGAAATGCATTGTGGTGAAAGAGAGAGACCCAGTGTTCATATCTGTCATTAAATGTTATCCATGGTTTTACTTTTGAGGAGCAAAAATCGTATTTCAGGCCAGAATGCAAGGGATTTGTTTGTTTGTTTTTTGGGGTTGGTTGGTTTTTTTTTTTTTAGATTTGGCTTTGTCTGTCTCGCTTCTAAAGTGGGACACTGGGAGAGGTTTGTATTTCCTTACTGGGACACTTGTGCAGAGCACAGTACTGGCAGAAATGTAACCTGTTCACTGTGGAAAGTATTTGAGCAAATGTTTATTGCATGCTGCCACCAGAATGCTGCAGTTAGCTTGTGCCAGACGTGCACAACAGACTGTAGTGAGGAATAAGGAAACTGCTCTAATTTGTTTATTTTATCTCCAATACCACGATGCCTCACGGCACTGGCAGGGCTGTGGTCCAAATCTCAACCCTGAGCAGTAGGTTTTTGCCCATAGTAATTCTCCTGGGGAAGAAGCAGCATCTGTATCTACGTAGACAGCTGAGCTGTGTCTGCTCCCTTGGCCCTGTGGGGAAACGCAGGCTGTCTGGCTGTGTTTCTCCTCCTGCCTTCCTAAGCAGGTCTTGTTTCCTTGTGGGTTTTGCTTGGCATCTTTGCGGCTCACGCTTTCATCCGGAGTGCCCAGTCCTATGTATCAGACTCTTCACCAAACACAAAGCTGTAGGGTATCTGCAGCACACATAGCCAGCATGATATGTACCTCCGTGGAGACTCCTGCGCACTTCTTTTGCTGCTTTTGCTGCTCCCATGCTAAGTAGGGGCTTTTGCTGATTTGATGCATGCAGTTTTGAATCACAAGTGAGCTGCCTGGTTGCATGACTGATTGGAGACTGATGATCCAAGATGTTGGTACTGATGTGGGACTAGCAGACCCAGAGATGCCATTCCTATCTGTGATTTGGACTATCTGTTTAATATGATCGTGGAAGAAAGAAGAGCTATAAAATACCTCTCTCTTCAGATATATGTGCGTTTTGTCTACTACGCATTTAAAACATGATGCATTGTAGATAGTATGATGGAGAAGCAGGACAGCCTTATATTAGGAAGTGATTTGAATGTCTGGAAATGCAAGCCCTGGATGAGCTTAGTGTAGTAACAAATCAGTGTCCATGTTTCCCCTTCAGAGAAGTGTACGTGTTGTTAATCAGAAAAGCACACATTGTGTTTTCTCAAGAGTTGTTTTCATTTGATAACAGGTCCAGTGTTGGGATATGGTGAGAACGCTGTGTTCCTCCTTCATTCCTGGCCTCTTGGAGTGTAGTCTTATTTCTTGCCTGCAGATCACTAGTGCTTAGTACACCTCCCTTCCTTGCCTTCTTTTCCCATTCTTGATCTTGTCTGAGGTGCTCCAGCTCTGGTTTTGCTGTTTGGGTCCAAGCAGAATGTCAGTGATCCTTGCCAGAGCTGAGGAGTGCTGCTCACCCCTTTGCAAGAGCTCTTCCAGTGAAACAGATTAACTGTGAGGGTGTACCAGTTACTTTCTGCTTTTGACATCTGGGTATAAGCACTTCAGGGTTTTTTTAACGCTTTCTTGGAAATTCACATTTTTTTTTCCACTTGGACCCCTGTATCTCCTCCTGACAGATGGATCAGTCTTGCCTTTTGTTGTGGAGGTTGTGACTGATCATAAGCAAGGCTCAGTATGTGGTGCAAGTGTGCATTTAAGCTGGGGAGTCCTCTTATATTTGTGATTCAGTCAACTTAATTGCAGCTTTTCAATTTATAGATGCCTAAAATCTTTCCAGCAGAGTTGCAGATCATTGGGAGCTCTGCACCCATGGGCTGCTCTGTAATGTGTGTTGACTCAGGCTTCTTAAATCACTTTCTGTGATTCAGTGGGTCATGCATTAGAAACCACTGGCGTGCTGGGCTGAAGTGACTTCTGCAGGACTGTTTTTAGGCTCTTGGCTGTTACCAGTCTGGAAACTGGTTAGTCTTTTCTTGGAAGTGGGATTGAGGCAGTCTGTTCCTCTCTGAGAACAAAAGCATGATCAGCCGCTGGGTTGCTGCTGTCACTGCACGCAAGAGCGGTTTATGTTAAATGTGACTGATGTTGAAATAAACTACACCTCGGCTCTCAAGTAAGAGTGACCTTTGGCAAGTCTGCATCAAAATAAATAAGGTGATTTTAGTTATTTTAAGTTGAGTTTCCTTGGAGACAGGCCCTTAGGAAATCCTGCTGCCAGTTCCTGTGATGTTTGCTGGTTTGTCATAAAACTAAGAAAATTCCTCTCTTCTCCACAAAAGCATGAAATTTCACAGAAGTGCGATCTGTTTAACAGTTTGCTGTGTTCCTGATGTGCTCTCTAAAGAGATGCTGAGAGGTAGTATCAGGACTATGGGTCAAATTTTGCATATCATTTTGACTCCATCTTGAACACAGCTGAAACTTCCTTGGAAGATGGGAAGTTTTGGCATAAATTGGTTTCTTTGGTGACCTCTTCCTGCTCTTATGTAGGGGAATATCGTGCTGCTGGAATATATCTCTGCTCCCCTATGATGACTCTTGTCTGGTTTGGGACCCCTGAGTGCCTGTAGTCAGCTGTTTTTAAAATACAGCAGCCCAAAGGCTGTGCTGACTTACATCAGGGCCAGATCCAGGGCAAACTGAATTTTTGGGAGACAGCTGGTTCCCAGAAATAAACCCTTTTTTTAAATGATCTGTGACTAGCTACCAATAAAATCCACCCTAATTTTTTTGTCTGGATTAGCTTTTTGGCGTGGAAGCCTTTCTGCCCTTAGAAGGGGGCTAGAGGGGCTGTTCTGCCTTTAAATTCTGTTAATCTTTAAATGAGTGTCTGTGACAAGCAGCTGGAGACATTCCTGCCCTCAGGGCTGTGTGCGGAGGTGCGGACCCTGGACGTCATTCCTCAACCATCCCTACCTGGACCATCCTTACCTTATGCTGCACATACGTGCCACAGCCACTTGGGCAATTGCAAATTGGACTGAGGGGCTGCATCTAATATGAATAGTAGCAGAGAGAAGCAGCAGCTTTCCACTGCAAACACTTAAGACCTGCCCTACCTTGAGGTCGGTGTCAGACACCAAGCGTGGGGATTGCATGGGGGCGAGAGGTTTGCGTGTGCCCCTGCTGCGAGGGCGCTGCTGTGCATCGCTTCCCGCGTTCAGGGCTCGGCATAGAAGGATATGGGAGTGGGGTGTCCCTGACCACGTTGTCTCTGCCTGTCCCACCAGTTGTTGCCCGTTTCCTTAGGGAGCGATTGCTGTCTGAGCAGCACCACTTGGACAGCAAAGCGTCGAGCGCTGCCTCGTTTTTCAGCTGGGACTCGTGTGAGCTGACACCTTGTAAATTCAGCAGTGTATGGATAACTGTATTAGTGAGGCATCTGGAGGCCCGGAGTCACCTGCCCCTCTTCTCACTTCCTCTGCTTGTGTTGGCATGTTGTGAATGGTGTGAGGGACATTGGAAGGTGGAAGGGCAGTCTTCTGGCCAAGTATGTGCTCGCTTCATATTGGTACTTCAGGATTATTCTGGAGGACAGGTCTCCTGGACTGACATATGCTCTGCAGGGGGAGGAGGTGCCATTTATCAGCTGTTGGGATATTACCAATGCGCTTGACGTTGGCAGGGGCAGAAGAAATTCCTGCCAATGGTAGCAGTTTGTCTGGGAAAAGCCTCTGTGTTTTCACCAAGGAATTCCCCTGAAACAATCTTTGCCTCTGCATGCTTGCAAGGAAGTAGATAGTGGCTTGCCGAGAGTGGTGCTGTGGAAACCATTGTGTTTATACTTGGGAAAAGGGAAGGACTTTTCACTAAGAACTTGTTGGTTGATGCCCAGGAAGAGGAGGATTAGCTGATTTAAAGCTTGGCTCAACTCCCGGCTCTGGTAGCACGCCCGACCCTCCCCTGGCCTGAGATACCAGGGAGGTCTCAGTGTCGCGTGCGCCTGCTGATGGAGTGACCGGTTCCAGCCACCGGTTGAGGTCAACTGCAGCAACAATTCAAGTTATGAGTTGCAGTAGGCCTAAATACAGACAGTCTGGTGTCTTTATAGCTGTTACACTTATGCCATGTTTCAAAATTATTCAGAGATTTTGTTCTAACACTTCTTCCTCCGAAGTCTGACACTATTTCTGCTGAAGTGTCATAGTCTGCTTTGAAGATAAGGTACATTTGGTACTTGTGCATTGTGGCAAAGCTAGTGGCACCAAATCACCGTCCGGTTGAGTGTTCTCAAACCTAGCTTTAAATGTGAATTTTCCTAGAGTTGCTTTCTTTCTCATCCCAAGTTTATTAACCTCCCTCCAACTTTGAAAACCTCCTAGAATTTAAATCAACTCCAGGACATAATCCTGGGAACAGTATACACTGTTGTGAATAAGTTTGGTTTGTAACTTAAGAAAATGATTTTTTGCTTTTTGAAAAATAGGAAGAAATCATCCCAAATAGGAATGTCCCTAGTGATGAGGCCACAGGCTTCAGCTGGTGAAAAATGGAGCTCTTCTAGTTCACACTGGCTGAGATCCTGCCCCCAGGCTTTCAGTTTGACTGGTTTTGTTTTCAGTGTGTATTGATATAATTTATTGAAATTATGGTGTTGTCTTGACAGCCTTTGGTGATTTTTTCTTTTTTTTTTTTTTTCCCTCTCCATGCAAATAGTGTATTGTCTTCAGTGAACTGTTTAAACAACCATGGAAGCATTTACTGTTTATCCTTTGGTTATTTATAGTAGTAAATAATATTTAGTCCTTCCTGCTTTTCCCCTCTCTCCCCCTACCCCATATCGAGTTAGTTTGATGTCTAAATATTGCTTTGATTAACAGTGTCTCTTATGCCTGACTGGTCTCACATTCATTGTGCTTTCATTGCCAGTCCCGCAGTGTCGATAAGCAGCATGCTGTAATCAACTATGACAAGGAGAAAGATGAGCACTGGGTGAAGGATCTTGGGAGCTTAAATGGCGTAAGTAGCAAACCTCCCGGCTGATGGAGGCGAACACGCGACGTGCTGAGTCTGCAAGCGCTTGTGCAGTTACTTAATTCTACTGTTAGACCCTTTTGGGTCACTGCAACTGTTGGCATGAGTTAAGCTGAACATACATAATTACTTGCAAGGCCTGAGATGGAGGTCATGTAGCATCTCATCTTAGAAGAGCAAAGCTTTGGTGAATATTCTGTTTCTTTTTCCCTTTCTTTTGGTGGCCTTGCAGAATGCTTCAGGGCTCACAAAATCATAGACCCTCTTGCAAAAGAGGAGGAAATCAGTCTCATTTTGGGGATGTTAACGTTAAACTGGTGAAGATTCTGGAACAGCTGTTGAGCATGAGCAGGGTGACCTTTTGGCAGTTCATTTGTCAGTGCATGGTGTGATTTATGGGATGATGAGACATTTAATTTCTTTGGGGAGAAGCTATTTAAAACCACTTCTTTTTTTTACAGTAAAAATTGCTCTTTTGCCTGCCTTGAGCCTGGTTTGTGTGAAGACCGAGGGATGTGAGCTCAGAACAGTGAGCTGAGCCTGCCTGAATCTTAATCCTTACTCTGGTCCTGGTTCACACAGTGGTGTTGGGCAGCTCGCCGAGGGCTTTGCCTGCCCACCTGAATTCTGTGATTTTTAAATACACCATCATAGTTAAAACTGTCCTAATGTCATAGCATGCCTCTTTTTTCCCTGTTTCTTCATACCAGCGGAGCTATTCCTCTGCTGGGGCAGGTCTAAGCTGGATTCACGTAATTGTCTTCCCAGTAGGGGTTTTACTGCAGTCATTGTTTTGGGCTTAGAAACAGAAGCCCTTTACCATCACAACCACAAGACAAACCCAGAAACTTTTACAAAAACAGTGGCTAAAGCAGATCTCAACTGTTCTGCCTCTTCTAGCATTTGGAAACAGCAAGAATGAGTGTTAATCCTTCTCAGCATAATAGCTGAAGCACAGAGCCCTGCTGAAATGGGAATATTTCCAGTAACTGGTTTGGGCTCTAGATGGATACCTGGTTGAAAACCTGTGGCAAACTCATGGTGGCAAAATAGCAGCTGAAAATTCTGCTTGCAAGAGAGGGAAAGTTTGTACCACTAATTCTCTTCTATCTTACATGCTAAAGCATATGAATTTACAACACTTTAATAATAGACTTGTGCTCAGAGGGGCAGTGAAGTAAAAGGACTTACAGCAGTGCCCATCTTCTGCAGTTGGTCAAATGCACCTTTGTTGAAGAGGACTGTTGCAGCCAAACTGAATTTATTTTGCATGAAAGAAACAGAGGTCCTTATCTGTTTTCCTCCCTGAAACTAAAGAAATAACTTTTGAGGACCTTGATTTTAATTCAATTTTCAGAATTTGCTTTTTTTTTAAATTTACTTCATGGCTTGTCAACAATGCATTATATGGCTTTGCTGGATAATCTGGTTCATATTAATTGTCAAAATGTTTTGTATTGTTTTTATTATAATGTTCAGCTGATTCTGCAGTCTCTATTATGGATCTCTTGGTTTTGAAGGTAGTGTTTCTATCTGCAACAAGCAGTTTCCTTAGGTTATTTTATTTGAAGTAACCATGGATGAATAGATAACAACATCAAAATAGGGTTTCTTGCAGACTTTTGTTTTGCAGAAAATTCAGCAAATAATTATTCCTGTTCCAGATCTGACTGTTGGGGGATTTTTAAATATTAAAAAATCTCATGCAAATAGGAATTCCATGCCTTCCTGACTTCACTGCTTTTATTCTGAAATTACAGGCCTGTTCCCTGGCTCCTCTGCAAATTGCCAGGAGGCTGGGGGGCTGTTATCTGCTGAGGTTCTAGTTTCCTGCTCTAGCATTTATTTTTCACCTGTGGTTAATACTTGGTCTTATCATGTGTGTTTGGCTTGGCTGAGGCGAGAAGGCAGGAGAAGACTGTGCCTCAGTGGTGAAAGCATGTAAATTCATTTTCTAGCATAATTTTGATTCATCAGAGTGTAGCTGCATTGAGGCTCCAAAGACCCAGCAGCAGGTTCCTGGTCCGTGAGGCTGGGTGAATCCCACCTTGCGAGGTAGGGTAGCTCCTGGTGCCTGTGACTGCCCCAGGGGCACCCGAGTGCCTAATCCCCATCAGCACGCTGGTGGTTCTTCAGGTGAGTTCCTGATCTATTTTTGTTTGGCCCAGGTTATAATAAAAGTACGTGGGTTTATTTATGAAAGATGTCCATAAATGCTTCATTTATTCCTCAGTTCTGCGAGAATTGTTCCTTAGGGGGTCCCCTCGGAAAGCAGGCATCTGAGACATCTGAGATGTTCACAGCTATATGAAGTACATTTCCCGCACCTTTACAAGGATAACTTAGTTTCTCTGGGCCTCAATTAACTGTCTGGAGCATAGAAAAATGAGTATGCGAATCTTTTGCACGAGGGGTCTGTTGTACTGATATATGGTGTCTTGGACTATGTGGCCTCAGACATCATGGTGATGCCACAGCAAACGTGTTTTCCTGTGCATTTTCATTTCCCTCTTCCTCTGTGATAGGCTTTGCTTGTTAAATTATCAGGCCTTGGGGCTGACACCAGTCTTGTTTGACATCCAGTGGAAAACTGATTCCCAGCTCAGTAATTAATGAGTTGCACCGTTTGCTGCTCTTGCTGCTTGTGAAGGGCGCAGGAGAACCGAGAGCATCTGAAGTTACTCACTTCAGGCACCTCATTTATGTGTTCAAGTTGGGGACTAAAATTTCATTTGCAGTTGGTGGCAAGGTGAATCTCCCTAGAGGTCTCTTCAGAGCACTTTGCTTTGAAGCATAATTGGGGTGCTCTAACTTGCCCATGGGAGCTATTTGCTGGTGTTGATTTTTCTAGGGAACTTAGCTCCTCACCTGTCTGACTTTGTGCTGGTGCACCCTGACTGTGTGCAGTGCTGTTGGCAGCTGGGCATGGGTGCCCTCCAGGAGCCCCGTCCATCTGAGATGCATCACCTTGATACCCTCAGTCAAAAACCATTCCTGTGCTTCTTTCCTGCAGACATTCGTCAATGACGTGAGGATTCCTGACCAGAAGTACATCACCCTAAAACTGAATGATGTCATTCGCTTTGGCTATGATATCCTTCTCGTCTGAAGTGGGAGTGGGACATGGTCTTTGATTGGGTTTTGTGCTGTTTGCTGCATGGCGAGTTAAGAGTGCTAATTGTGACTAATGAGTAAGGGTGTTTGTTTTGCCTCCTGGAGCCTTTGGATGGCTCATAAGCTTTTGTTTCTCCACCACCGACCTGATTCAGAGCATATTAATCATGATGCCTGCTACCTTCATTGAACTTTGAATCAGGCCCTGCACTGGCAATAGTGACTGTGGAGGTGCCTCTTCAGTCTCTTTCTAAGGAAGGGTTGCGTTTTTTCTTTTTATTTGGGTGGCAACTGTAGCAGGTACCAGACAGGGAGCAAACATATTTCATATGCTTTTGTGTGAACTAACATCTTCATTTTTTTTTTTTCATCCAACCTGTGTGGTTTTGTTCATCGTTTCACCCAAATGCTTGCTTTCAAACAATTTGCAGGTCTTCAGCCTTAACCATTTAGCTTTGGGGCTTGTGGTCAGACCTTTGACTGTGTATCAATTGAAGTTTGCCTGTGCAAGTTGCTTCTGCCACAAAATGCAAGAGTAAATCTCTCTTTAGCAATAGCAAATTTCACCTCTATCAAGGGAGGCTAGGCTGCAGTTATTGCTTTGTTTACAGAGTCACAAATCCTGCTAGTGTCTGCTAAAACACCTTTGCCTTCATTCCCCTTCCTTTTTATACTGATGTGACTGTATGACTGGCTATAAGCATAGATGTTGGAATGCCTTTCTGAGCCTGCAGAGCAATAGTGGTAAGTAAAGGCTCCTATTGCTGCCTTTTCATGTAATCTAATCCTTTTTTAAACTTTTTCTCAGTTGCTTCTATCTGCCAAACTTTACCCACTCAGGCTGAATTTAGAAGTAGGAAGTGTCTTCTCCAGGTTTCTTTTTTCTTTTGTGGGGAAATTTCAGTTAAAACAGTCCAGACATTTCTGAGAATAGAGGCAGAGAGTAAGTTTTACTATCGGTGGGGGAGGAAGTGTTTGGCTGGAAAACTCTTGTGCAACCTTGACCCCAAGGCCACATTCTTGTGCCTTTTGTTGTCTCCATGATAATGAGTTTGTGCTTGGTCATGCTGTAGCCCTTGAAATACTCCAAACCTTGTTGGAGCCAAGAGAGCTGAAGCAGCAAGGAGAGGCTGAGCCTCCATGGTCTTCCAGGGATCTGGGTACCTCAGCTGTAAGCAGTGACAGTGCAGGAGCACTCACTGTTGCAACAGGGATGCTTAAACTGATGTGTGTGCAATTCTGGATCTGCTGGAAAAGGGGTTTTTAGGCCTTGTGTAAGATCATACTTTTAGTCTTAGTGTTGCTCTGTCTCTTGCCATTTTAGGAATAACAAATCCTTGGTTCACAGTGTTATTTCTTTTTTTTTAGAAGGAAGGTAGTTGCTGAATCTTAAAAAAAAAAAAAGAAAAAAAAAAAAGAAAGGTGTGGCAGTACACTCCCCCCAGCAGGAAACAAAACACAGCTTATTTGCCCTCAGATCAGTATTTGAACAGGGTGCAGTTGATGAGGGTTCAGGCATACATGGGGGGGGAAATACTGAGTAGCCCCTTACTGAGTGCTGCCCAGTAAAAGAGCACTGTCATCTGGGATCATGTCATTAAAGGTGGCATCTCTGTGCACACGTGATGAGGTCTGTTACAGTTCCATAGGTAACCTCAGTTCTAGCTTTTTGTAACTTTGCAAATGTTTTTTTGATGTAGCTGGTCATGTGTCTTCTGGTCTCTAGATGTGTGGGGAAACTCGTAAAGATTTGCTGTTAACTCCAGTCTAGCAAAGGCATAAGCCAGTGCCTAGAGAGTGGGTAGGTTTTAATGGCTGCGCTACAGGTTTAAACTTTTTATAGAAAGCAATTCTGAGTGCTAAGCAGCTGAGTTGAAGTGTTTAGTCCTGCAGCCCTTACATGGATACTCATGTGAAATGAATGATTGTATTTATGAATTGTAAAATTTATTGCCCTCAACAGGAAACTTTAAAGAAGGTAGGTTTTAGTCATCTTTTTACTTCAGTGTAGTTGCTATGGCAGTTACAATCTCTTCCTCTCCTTTGCTGCTTCAGTGCCACCCTGTTTAGCAGGGCTTTCTGTGCATACTGCATTCAGCTTGGTGTGGATGGCAGCATCTCCTGAGGTCTCCGAGTCAGCTGTGTGCTGTTGCATAAGAGCATTTGTCTCTTTTCCATTTACAGTTTCACTTACAGACACTGCAGAGTTTCCCTGCTATGCCAGTATCACTTGGTTTATTTTTAGTCTAATATTTTCCATCTTTCCTTTTTCCTCCCCTTTGCTCTGTGCTGTGCTGATTGGGTTGTTCATGATGACACTGCCAGATGCTTTTTTTTTTTTTTTTTTTTTTTTTTTTTTTTTTTTTTTTACACAGCATTGCTGAGGATTATTGCCTAGGCTCAACCATGTTGAACGCCTCCCTTCCTAAGAGGTCACGGCAGCTCATGACCTAATTTACTTTTCATCTAGGAAACTACAGTGGCTGAAAGGCCTTGTCAGGGCAAGAGAGCACCAGAATCCCAGGCATCTCTGCAGGGAGCTGAGCTCTACTGTTCCCCTGTCCAGAGTGTGTGAGATTTGCCCCATCTTGGGCAGTATACCATGGGGAGAGAGTGGTCTGCCTGGAGCTGCCAGCTGACTGAAGAGGAGCGGGGTGTGAGTTGAGTCAGGGCTCTGATTACTCCCCTGGGCTCCGCACAGAGCTGCTAGTGCTCTCCCAAGCTTCTCCTACCTTGGTCCCCTTTGCTGCCCTTCAGTTGGCATGGGTCCGGCCAGCAGATGTGATTGCACGCTGTCTTGCAAAACATGCATGACAAAGACCATGGTGGGATACAGCACAGGCAACTTCTAGTACCCTGTGTATTTTAAGCTTCTGTGGTTTTATTATCTTGTTTTCTTTCTGTGACTAAATGCTAGAATTCTCTGTCCATCCAATTCCTTTGCTGTTTCCTTAATGAGTTCTGTACATTCAAACATGTATGTCCTGGAACAAATTCAACATAAAGTCCCAGAAGAAGCATTAAAGGTAAGGGTGTCTGGGTGCAGATGCGTTTTTTTTAAAAAAAAATTAAGTGCTTTAGTAATGGTCAAGTAGACTGAAATATTAAAATACTTTTGACAGCAGTGAGATGTTCCACAATGTAAGACTCTCCTTGGATTGGGACTTAATAAAACCTTCCTTTGCGGAGAGATACATTTCCCAGTTATCTCAGCTCTGATCTCTCTTATCCCTGTGCTAACGTGTAGATGAAGTTATTTATGTTTTCATGACTGCCAACAAAAAAGGTTAGTAAATCTGTAATGTATTAAAGAACAGCCAGCACATTAGCTTGTGGGTGAAGCACAGCAGAACTTGTTCCCTCCCAGAAGTGGAGCACAGATGCCTTTTTCTGAGCATAGTGACTTAGGCCAGCTCCATCACAGTTCCTCCAGCAGGCTAAAGTTTGCTTAATTTATTCCTGTATGTCATCTCATTTTTGCCTTCAAGCTCCCAATTTTTACTTACTGAGCCGTCCTCTTATGAGTGAAGTGTTTTTTAAACAAAGAGCTCAATAGCAGGTACGAAATATTCAAGCATCCTCTTATCTAAGGCGGAAAAGCAACCCCCTCTAGGCAAGAAAGCTGTCATGTTCAGCTGAGGGACTGGGCCATCAGTGTCAAGCATCACCTCTTGGCTAGCAGATACTGTCGTCTTAGCCCTGGTTCCATGTTTAGGACTTGGAGAGGATTGGAAATGTAACAGCTAGAATTGGGCAAATGATGCATTGAACTTACTCAGGGTGATCTGGATGAGTACACTCTTTTATTAATTTACTTGTAATAAACCCACTTTTAAATAGCTCATTTACTATGTTAATATGGAGCCTGTTTTAAGGCAGAATCACTTTCCTAGCTGGAGAGAGGGTTTGGAAAGAAATAATTAAAATATGTTTTAATTGCCTTTGCTGAAAAACTGAGATAATGCAGATGAGTGCCCTGAAAGAATTTATAATGTTGCTTTAAGAACAAAGGGGATTTCATGATTTGAATTCTGAATGGAGAATGGTCTAAGTTCTGATTCTTCTCAGTTTATTCTTTAAAGGGATTCCTAATTAGCTATTTTGCAGAGCTAAGTCACAGTGACCTTCTCATGGACTAGAGTTGTTACTTAATATCTTCCATTGTATCCCAAATGGGGTATTTGAAAGCCTCTCAGCTGGCATTTCTGCTGTTCTGTAGCCTCTACTCAGGTGTGCTTTCTTTTTGTTGCAGAATTTACCTGCAGTATTTGCCTTTGCAAGATCTGTTTGCAGGGAGGGGTGGTTTATTTTTTCCATGGACTAGCGCATGGATCGCGCCGGCACCCTGCAACTGTTTCTTGTGTCTCTGCAGCATGAGAAGTACACCAGCCAACTTCAGATGAATTACAAAAGCACGGCAATGAAGAGGGTGGAGCAGCCCATGGAGCATGGTGTCTACACTGAGTCCCCGCAAGCAAAGCTGGAGAAAGGAGAGAGGAAAGCAATTACAGGTACTTGCTTGGGAACCAGTTAATCAAGATTCAGAACAAAGTGCAGCTTGAGTCCTGCACGGGGTCATGATGCTGAAGGTACAGTGTTGTGGGTTGCATCTAGGAGCAGTTCCAGAAGGGTCATCTTTTTAAACCTCTGAGTATTCCAGACTCTCAGTTTTTGGAGATTCAGCCTCCAGAAAAAATCAGCTGGTATATGGCTCACACATGCCTTGTTGCTATGTGTGCACTGGAGAACCTGTGGACTGAGCAGGTTTGGTAAGTTCTTTGGCACCTGTCTGGTCTATTTTTAATTTCCTAATCGTGAGGTGGTGTTTGAATAGAGATGGTGACTCAGAGTAGAAAATGTATGGCTGTTGTGGCGTGGTGCTGGCAGGCGGGTAAAGAAGCAACAAGCCATTTCTTTCAGAAAGCCCCGTATGGTCTTAAATAGCTGTATTTACTAACATGCGAATATGTGGGATTGAAACTGCCAAACTGGAAGATGTTTGCTTCAAGCTCACTGTACCCCAGCTGCAGACCTTTTCCATTTGAAAAATTCCTTCTGTCCTCCATTTCTTTACCCACTGCTGCCTTCCTTTAAAGACCCTTTGTAAAACTTGCTTCCTCCCTGTTCCCCATCATGGTGGGCCAAGACCTCCCTGGCAGTCTTGTCGCACCCATCTCACCCAAATTCCTGTCTTTTGTACGTACTGCTCTGGCAGGTCTCTGCCCAGTTCTGCTCAGATATCAGTTGGTGGCCTTCTAGAGCTTGATGATGCATGGGAGGAACAAATATGGTTTTGAAGCATCCCAGTGATGGCTGACTGCCAGTGGTGGCCTTGTGGCACCAGGATGGCAGAGCGATTGAAAAGTTTTAGGGTTAGCAGAGAGACTGCCCACTGGGTCTGTTGGGGGAGGAAGCAGGGAGGTGAATGGAGGGAAGAGGATGGGCAAGTAAAAGAGTGAGACAGCATCTTGGGTGACGTGACCTAGAGATAGATACAGCAGCTTTCTAGAAAAGTGTACAACTTTGGGTAAATCCACTAAGGCTTCATGATAACTGATTGGAGTGGGTTGGCTGACCTTAATCTCTCATGTATTGTCTTTATGAAAATCCCTTTTTGTCTGACATAGCGTACTAAAACAGCGTAATTTTTCTCCCTGGTCTTGTTGTTGCTTCCAGCTGTGTGCGGAAGCACATGCACGTGCACCCGTGTGCCCGACTCCCATTTTCCCCACTGCAAAACCTTTCTTTGTGTTGCTTTAGCTGTGTCTGTGTGTCGCCCTCCCCCATGGATGTGGCATTTGTGACTTTGCCTCACAAGTGTGCAGTTAAAGGGATGAAGTGGGTGATGATTAACCATGACACCACAGAGGGTGAGAAGAGGTGGACCTCAGTGGGGAGAGAGCTCTCCAGTTGCCTTTCAAGGGACATGGGGGTCTTGAAAAGCATTGCCAGTAACTGGGGCAGTTTGCCAGTAAATGGAACCAGTTTGCATTTGCTGCTGCTTGCTTGCATGAACATTCTCATTTTTATTCTTGCCACCTTCCAAAATACACACTGGTTGGTTTTAACCTACATAGTGTAAGCGGTTGATATTTGGAACACCTTCTAAGTCAGGACATTGAGTGACTCTTCAGTAAGGTGACCCATTTCTCTAGCATGTGGTTCGCAGACCTGCATTATGCTTCTGTCATCATTAGCGGGCACGGACCATAGGTCTAAGGCAAAAAGGGCTGTGAGTGCTTACTGGGGGCCAGTACTGAAGTATGCCATGTGCAGTGGGACTGACGGACAGATACAAAAAAATCTGTGGAGTGCTGCTAACCCCACTGAAAGATGGTGGAATTCAGGTCTTTTTGTTGGAAGTATTTTGCTGGATTGGATTGAAGCCTGTAGAAGCAAGAGAGGGAGCCTGAGCATTAAATCAGTGCCTCACTCTCCAAAAAGCATCTCTGTCATGTGAGCAGAATGATCAGTGGGTCCCTTTTTCATCTGCGATGTGACTAATTCACCTTGTCTTCAGCTGCACACATGCACAGTTTCTCCTTGGTTGCTCAGAGGAGTGGCAGCAATTTAAAATGATTAGTGGAAAGAAGAATGTAGGATTCTTACGGGGAGTGGGCTTGCTTAGTGGCAGCAGAAAGAGGCTTTGGGGAAAGAACTGTTTTGCTAAGCCTGTAGGTATTTAGAAATTTGCATTGACTAATTAAAGCAAGGTCTGGGGTGACAAAAGCCTTTAGAAGGATTGCTTCCCAGGGCCCGGCTGGAAAAGAGGCAGAGGGAATGCAAGCTTTCAGGGAAGAGGTTTAACAAAACAGTGTGAACAATTAGAGCTGCTTAGAAATGGGAGGAGGTGAGGGGCTGGGGATAAAGAGATCAGTGGCGTGAATGGGAAACAGCCATTTAGTCTCTGTGCTGTTGAACTTGCAGCTTTTGGGTGTATGTTGCCTGTAAGCAGAAAATCATCAGTCTGTGAAATGTCTGAGGCAAGGAGCTTGGATTGGATATGGATATGAATAAGAACAGTGCCCACTAGGTCAGCTAGTTTATGCTAAAAATAGCCGTCAGCTCTCAAGTTTAAAGCCTTAAGTGATCAGGAGGCCAGGTACAGCCTTGAACTGTGCAGATTTTAAGACTCACAATCCCCATCTGTTACTACCTGAGTTGAAGTACTGGATGAGATAAGCTACTTTGTGGTCTTCTGTTCTCGACACGTAGTTAATCCTCAGGCTGATCTTAATTTTTTAATTTTTTCTTATTTTTTAAAGCCCTCACAGGCTGATGGGACTAGATAATGCTGAATCTGATGACTAACCTCTGAGTAACTGCTGCAGGACTGAGTTTCCAGGGGTGGCGGCTGCCTGCAGTTGGGCATCACCAGCTGCAGGAGCAGGACTTGAGCTTCTCCTGGGATCTGTGAAATACGCTTGTTCGCCAGGTTAGCATCTGTGTCATTAGGGAGTCTTCTCAACAGAGTGGCCAACTTGAAAGTCTTGTTGGTGTCCGGGGCTGAGGTCAGCAGGCAACGTGGACGGAGGCAGTGGGAGTTGGGCCCAGTTGTGAAGTGGTTTCCATAGTCTTGGCTGCTTTCCCCATGAGATCATGGTAATAGCTATTTAGGCCCATAGCTCTACTGTAGTCTTTAATTTAGGGGAGTGGTGGTGGTGTATCTGCTTTTCGTCTGAGCTAGGGTGGTGGTACCTGCAGCATGTTAAAGTTTTGAGCATGTAATTGATAGAAATAAATTTGTGATTATCAGCCTGATTTGAAAGCCTCTGGGATTTGCGTATGTTCACAGCAGGTACAAAAGACCAGGGCTTAGGTTTGCCACGCACATGTGAAATAAATACTGTAGCAGAGAGTCAGAGAATTTCTTTATGGTTATTCCTGCTAGGTCTAAATTCTCTATTTTGGAGAGAAGTTAAAAAGCAGAGATGTAAGGAATTAATTTTAAAATGTTACAGCTAGATCATATTTTTTTTTTTTCCCCAAGGCCTCTGCCATAAGAAGCCTACTCTGCATCTTCTGAAGATGGACATTATTGTTATTAATAATGAATCAAAACCAGGTTGACTTAAAGCAAGCTGGATTTCTCATGCTTTTGTTATGACTTACTTTAGACAGCTTCAAAGCTGCATGTGCTTCTGTCAGCAAAGAAATTTGCTGTTGCTGTCTGTGTCTCTCTTGTGACGGTTTGAAGCTTTGTGAGGACCTGGGTGAAGCGCAGCCCTCAGTCCTGTCCTGACCACAGGGAACACCTTCAAAGGAAATCAGACCCCTCTGCTGTGTGCTTGTCATGAAAGCTCTTCTACCCACTTGCTGATAGAAAGTAGCATTAACACAGGCTTTCTCCTTTCCCTTTCATCACCTGGACTGTATGTTTGGTCCTGCCCTTGTGTTGTGCTGTGTGATTCAATTCTCCATAAACACATCCTTATGTCTCATTTTCTCTTGTTGTGGTGCCTCTCCTTCAGGTAATCAATAGTTCTATATTAATTTAACAGGCTATTTTCTTGTCAGACTCTTTAAACAAATAACTTCCCTTGTTCTGCACTAAAACAGCCTTCATTTTTTCTTTTGAGTGACTGCCACAAAGACTGAAATCTAGGAGCAGAACATGTGTGTGGCAGTGGTCTTCCCTGTATTACACCGTCCCCGATAGCTCAGTATTTATCTGGCTGAATGCTTGTGCTGACCTCAATTCAGTTATCTAAAAGGATGGTTTTCGGGCTGTCTGCCTGAATTGATGAGCCAAGAAATATGTCTAAATGAATTGGCACCATCTGGGCAGCCTGGCACGGAGTGGAGAGAGGTGGTAATGAGCTGCCATCAATTGGAGGAAGTCTCCTGTCATTAAAAAGACTGAGCAGTTAGTTTTCATTGGTGTTCCTTGCTTTGCCGCTGACTCGGGCAAGCCCCGAGTCTCTCTGCTCTTGCAAGAGCTTCCATCTTACACTAAAATATAACAGACAAACGGTGGCTTCAGGGTGGTATGTGTGTCTCGGGCCACAGGCAGACATGCTGCTCTGGATGCTGCAGGTCCAGGTTGAGGTTGCTACCCAAAATGCATCCCAGCTGGTGAAGAGCAAAGCCCCCTGGCACAACTGCATATGTAGCTGCTCCCTGGCCCACTTCTGTCACAGCCATCTGGTTTAGTTGCCTTCCTATCGGGCTTTTTTTTTTTTCCCCCTCCCCTTTTTATACAATATTGTTGTGTTAGAGCTGGAGTGGCAAGAGGTGTCAGGTTGGTTGTGCTGGCAAATTAGAAGGGACAGAAGCTTCTGACATGAGCAAGGCAGCAAATTCATGTAGGTCTTCTGAAGTCAGGGAAATTTTACTCTGGCTCAGGATCTGGCAACTTTCATCAGTAGCTGAGAATGAAGGTGTCTGTGTCACTTGATAATGTTATTCAAAATGCAAATTAATATGAAGTCTCAGTGGAAACATTAATTGCTCTTAAAATATTGAAACTGTCTCCAAATAGCAAGATACTGACTCCTTGGCTTTCCATCTGTGCTTTTTGCAGTCTTTAAAATTAAGTTCCAGTTTATCACGGAGGCTGGGAGAGGGAAGGAATGAAAAAAAAAAACCCACAGAAGTGAGCAAATGTGTTACACTCTGTAACAGAGCATTGCAGGTGGGGCCACATGAGCTCTGTGTCGTGGGGCAGGAGGGACCTTCTGCCACCATGCAGTGAGTGCAACGGAGCAGCTCCCACCCTGGTGGCCCCAGGTCTGTGCACTCTGGCCAACCTGACGTGCTCTCTGTAGGTGCTCCTTGATGTGCCCTGGGGTTTTGGCTTTGTGCTAGCTTTTGTCAGAGAGGGAATTTGGGGAATTTCCAAGCACCTGTTAGGGCTCTTTAGACTAGAGGAGGAAATTTGAGAAGGCAGAGGAGCTGGCTTATTATTCTTTATAAATCCTCTTTTCTTCCTTCAGCTTTCCATGCAGTCCCAAAGTTCCCCATCAACAGAAAAAGCCTGACCGAGGTTGACTTGCTCCCCTAGCTGCCTTTTTCCTGTAGCAGAAAAGCTCCTGGGGGACAAAGGCGGTAAACTGTTCCTGTGTTCAGTACACAGGTGGGGGACAGATCTTGGGGCTGGAGCAGGTTCTGGGAAGAAGTGGGTCCTGCAGGATGGATGTGAGCTCTCTTAGCTCACTTTTGCCCCTTTGGAAACAAAATTTTCTTGGAACAGGTAATTAGAATCTTGTGGACTAGGGGGCCTTTGGGATCCTGTGAGGGGCTGGAATGTGCTGGAGGGACGAGCTGTAACGAGGCACCTCCTTGAAAGGTGAAATTGATAACAGCACCCATGCTTGGGAAAGATGCTGCTTGTGCAAGAGTTGAGTGCGAGATGATCTTTGCATTTCATCTGTAGGGTAGTATGATCAGGAT
Organism: Buteo buteo; assembly: GCF_964188355.1. NCBI lineage: Eukaryota > Metazoa > Chordata > Aves > Accipitriformes > Accipitridae > Buteo > Buteo buteo. The sequence continues at coordinate 10,329,806 of NC_134176.1, read as the reverse complement.
TTGTTCCACCAGCAACTTAAACCACTGATGAATTTTCATAATTAATCGGATTAATCTGAGACAAGTATCCAAAATCTCATGTGTTTTTTTCAGGGTTGAGCCCTTCACTGTGTCCCATTGACCTTTAGGCATGAGTTACCCCAGACATAGCTGGCTGTTGTTAATGGATTTGTCCATCACCCCGAAGAGTTGTTCTCCCGGCCCTGACTGCCTCTTGGCCATCAACCCTAAGATCAGTACTGCAATGCAGAGGGTGATAATCCATTGCAGTGTGTGCGCAAAAGAAGTGCCTGATGTTGGTAGAGCAGATCCTGCGTGGTTGGGGTGGGAGTCTAGTGGGCAAGTCATGGCATGAAGAGAGAGTGGTAGGTTTCTGCTAGGCTGTGTGACAGAAGGTGTCACCCTAGCAGAGACCAAACCCTACACTTGGGTGCCTCTGTTCATTGACAAGCCTGTGAATAGGGTTTTTTCTTTTTTTTTAATTCCCCTCTCCCTTGAGTGCTTTACCCATCCTCAGTTATGAAACATATTGCTTGGCAATTCCAATTTATTCATGGTGAGAAATGCTTCCTCCTTTGAACTTTCAAAGGCTGCCTACATAATGGGAACACAGTTTATCTTCCACGCACTCTAGGCGGAAGGAGTAATACTTTCAGCCTCTTTTGATCCTCAGTGTGAAGGGAGGCAGCGTGGTTAATTTTGAAACACGAAGATCTCTTGAAAAGGGCCTGTAGGCTGCATCTGTAAAGCAAAATTTTCGCCTGTGGACTGTCAATGTATGAGCTTATCTATCTCTGGAACTATTCTAGAAGAAAAACAACTGAATTAGTGGCCACTGGGTCTGTGTAGCTTTAGAACCAGCAGCATAAAATCAAGCTTCTTTTTTTCTTTGACTTATTTAATTCTCCTTCCTCTCCTGACTTCCCTTATGCTAATGACTACTTTCTGTCATGTCCGTATTAAAGTAAGGAATGCAAAATTGCAGAGCTGTTTAAGGGCTGCTTTGCACAGAGCAGTGTGTGGTTTTAAAACCACAAGCCGAGCAGCAGCTGGCGGTAGAAGCCCGGCTATGGCTCAGTAGCTGGAGCCAGGGTTTAAGACGTGGCCGGTAAAGCGGGTGCTGATGGCTGTTATGGGTAGAGACAGAAGCAGCTAACAAAGCTGGAGCTTAACCTCAGCCCCTGACCTATCCTTGTGTTTCTGTCACCTCCAGATGAAAGAATGAAAGCTACTTTATTTGCTTCTCTTAAACTATTACAAAAACATAATAATAATAACTATACCACAGGTAAATTGAGGTGTATTCTTTTTACGTGTTGCATAAACAGCAGCAGCTCAAGGCACTGCCAAAACACACTCTTGTTTTGTGGGAGACAAAACGAGCAGCAGTGGATCAGCTCCTTTGGGTACCAGTTGTTGCAGCAAAGCCCTGATCTTCCAGTGAGTGCTCACTGAGCAGAGAAAATGATAGGAGCCTGGCTCTTCTAGGGGAAGCTTCTTCATGAGAAAAAGCTCTGTCCTTCAACGACTCTGGAATCCACTTGGTTTACTTTAAGCTTTAGAGAGTAAGAGTTTACTTCTTTATGTAAGGATATGGTTTTACCATTTTCCCTAAATTTGTAACGCTTCAAGAATTTCCTGTTGTAGGATGTGTGTCACTGAGAGTGGGAGTGGTGAATAGTTGGAAAAAATCCCTGACCTCAGAACATCCAAGGGCATGGTGGGGCAAGAAAGGGCAGAGCTACAGTCTTCCCAATTAAAATCAGGAAAAAAGTCTGATTTTCATCTGAATTGCAGGTCAGTTGCAGGCAATTTTGTGGTTAGTGTTTTATAGTCCGTCCTGCCAAAAATCTTCGACTTCCTGTGAATAAGAGGCTAGAAAGGGAGAAAAGCCAGTATTTGGGAAACACAGCTATGAAAGATGGTGAAAGGAGGTGGAGTCAGCATCTTGCAGCAGAATGTAAAAAAGAAAAAAGGGGGAAAAAAAGAAAAGCCCGAACATACTCGTTATTATGTATAATTTGCTGTTGTTATAACTGCAATGCAACAGGTACATGATCTCATCTGACCCTGCTGTTTTTATCTTTTTGGCATGTTGTTGACTTCTGTGAATCTGGTAAACTGATATTTTCTGCGTCAAAGTATTTGCTTTTCCTCTTCCTAGAAACCAATACTTACCGCACCCCTCTTTATGGGCAGCCCTCCTGGTGGGGGGAAGATGATGCAAATAACAAGGAGGACAGAAGGCAAGAGGAACATTACTCAGGTAACGGAGGTGATTTATGGTGGGAAAAGATGGGGGGGGGGGGCGACAAAATTTCTGCATGCTTTTGATCTTTACTGTGTGAAGCCATCCTGCTTCAAGGCTTTAATTACCACTTCTTTTGTGCTCGTATTTGCACATTCGTATGTGTAGATTGCTGCTGATGAAACCGTAAAAAGGGAAAATGAAAATGTTTCCCCTAAAATACTTGAATGTTAGAAACAGCAGTTGTGGAGTAATTCAGTATGAATGAGAAAGACTTCACTAAGCTTGTTTGAGACTTAGGAGTGCTATAACTGTGATTGTATGCAGCCCACCTGAATAAACCATCCACTGTGTCTCCAGGAGTTTCCTATTGAAGAGGCACTTTAAGAGCTGATGCATTGACTGGATTTGATTAATGTGGAAGCAGTCTGTGTCTCACCTCATCATCCTTGGAAGCATTTTAGTCCTACCACTCCTGTTGTTGTGAATCTGTATGCATAGAAGATGCATCTTTTTTTGTTCGTGCAGTAAACCTGATGTTTCTATCAAGCAGATGCTTTACTGCACAAAGAAGTGTTTTATTTCAATGCATGTACAGTGTATCTGTTCTCTGGCAGAGACGGGTTGTCATTAGCAGCCCTCCCAAGAGGTTGAAATAAGTAAGTGACCCTCTAGCCAAGAAGTTTGGGTACTACTGAGAAAACGCTGTTTTATCCTTAGTGATGTTACAGAATTAGGTGTTCATCCAGCAAAACCATGTCTGTGATAAGCTTTGCACACTCAAGCTTTCATAATTGACCGTATTAATCTGAGACAAGTATCCAAAATCTCATGTGGTTTTTTCAGGGTTGAGCCCTTCACTGTGTCCCATTGACCTTTAGGCATGAGTTAGCCCAGACATAGCTGACTGTTGTTAATGGATTTGTCCATCACCCCGAAGAGTTGTTCTCCTTCTCCCGGCCCTGACTGCCTCTTGGCCATCAACCCTAAAATCAGTACTGCAATTCAGAGGGTGATAATCCATTGCAGTGTGTGCGCAAAAGAAGTGCCTGGTGTTGGTAGAGCAGATCCTGCGTGGTTGGGGTGGGAGTCTAGTGGGCAAGTCATGGCATGAAGAGAGAGTGGTAGGTTTCTGCTAGGCTGTGTGACAGAAGGTGTCACCCTAGCAGAGACCAAACCCTACACTTGGGTGCCTCTGTTCATTGACAAGCCTGTGAACAGGTGTTTTTTTTCCTTCGAACTGTGGAAAGTTGAGTAGGTGTGCACGTAAGTGAATTCAGCAAAGTAAAACAGGATCTTCCTTCCACATCAGTCCAGGCATACAGAAACCTTAAAATGCCACCAACCACATAAGTTTTGTCAAAACATACAACAGTGCATTGTGTGTGTGTTCGTTCAGCTCTCTCTTTAGGGAGCAATGGAAGAAAGGACAAAGTGAATATAACAAATGTTGGTCAGACAGCAGCAGTGCAATAAGCACTGAGTTCAGTGGTGAGGCCAGAGTACAAAGCTATCTAAAACAGAACTTGTATTTTTTTCTTTAATCCATTTCAGCTAATGTTTGTGAATTTAAGGTTTTCTTGCCTTTTTTTTTTTTCCTCTTTTGTAGAAAGATCAAAAGAGATAACCCAACATGAAGAGGAACTGAATGGTAATATTTCTGCTTATAGAGATGCCCAAGAACAGTCTGTGTTTGCCTTTCGGAGAGAGCCAAGTTACTTTGAGATTCCAACTAAAGAATTTCAGCAGCCATCAAAATCTCCAGAAACACAGGTCCATGAGATCCCAACAAAGGATGTTGATGCTGTAGTAGCCCCCGTTGTACAGAGTCATGCCTCTTTCACCATTGAATTTGATGATGGTACCCCCGGTAAAATAAAGATAAAAGACCATGTAACTAAATTTTCGCTCAGACAGAGAAGACCATATAGTAAGGAACCAGCTCATACGGAAGTGATGTCAGCGGAGAGCAAAGTGGCTGACTGGCTTGTCCAGAATGACCCAAGCTTGATGAGACGGCAGTCTCCAGGAGATGATGTGTACAGTACAAAGAGTGACCTGCCGGTTCATGTGAGGACACTTAAAGGTGAGTGAATTTATTGTCATGTGGACATAGTTCTCTGTTGGCCATGCCATTGCTATTGTACAGCATAATAAAGGGGGAAAACCCTTCTCCTCTCAAGGAGAACTGGACTTACTTATCTCTGCTACAAATTTGCAAGATAAAGAATATTTCTTTAATGACTGTTAATGGTTTTGAATCCAGCTAGCAGGCTGTTCACCTGGCCCTGAAGTCACGTGTGATGCTGGCCTGGGGCAACTCTAATCTGGTTCCTCTACATCTATAACGCCAGCTCAGCAGTAACAGTGATTGAAAAAAGGATTTTGATTTTTAAACGTCTAAAATAATTTCCATGTGGTCAGGCAGGCAGGTTGGTAAACACAGGTATTTCGGTGGATTTTCTTCTCTTGGCTTCTCCTAGCTGAAGGAATGACTTTTCTTTTTAGCTGTAGTCCAGAAGAGGCTAAGTGTGATCATCCTGATGGCTGTAATGACCAGAGCCACTTGGTCGGATGACCAAAGGTCCTGACATGGAGACTGGTGTTAGAGTTGACATATACGTGATCACCAATGGAGGAAATTGTGCTTGTAGAAGAAGGTTTCTTCTCTTAAACTAAAGCTTCTCTGAAATACTGCTCTGTTCAAAAACTTCAAGTTTTGTGGACCTGTGTCCTGTTAAGTGTGTCACTGTGAGGAATTCTCTGGGGATTTTCAAAGGTCTGAAGTGCAGTTTGGAGCCCAGTTCTTAGTGCAGCTGGTGGGACTAACTCACATGATTCTCATGCAACTTTGAATATATTTTGCAAGGTTTGGGCTTGCTTGGAGGTCTCTCTTGGGCCATGCGCTGAACAGCTAGGAGGAGACCACTGATTCCTGCATTCTCACTGACTTGCAGGCCTCTGGAAAGGCTGTTGTTTTGAACTGCAACTTTTAACTGATGAAGTCATATTGAAGGTTACCAGACCTAAAGTGCTTGAGGTCCTTCTTAAATGAGAGCAATACCTTGTTTTCCCTTAAAGAAGTATTTGCTTGGTCCTTGTTGGAAAAAACCTCCTTGTAATATGACAAGTTTTACCTATTACATCTCCAACTTGCTGTTTTGTGTACCGTTTTTTGAGAACCCCTTATGGCCAAAAAGGTCTCACATATCCAGCCCTGGGGTTTGGCATGGCATGGAAATTGAACCGGTTTGTGGTCATTGTTTGTTTCTGGTTCTTCCCAATAAGGGACAGTGTTGAGGTGCCTTGACTGATTATTTAGGGTCTTATTTTCAATCTACTGTGACTGTGTGATAGAGGGTTTGGGTTGGGTTTTTTTGTTGTTGTTGTTGTATTTTGTTGACTTGCTGGAGAACATTGTCAGAGATAAAAATGTGCTTCAGTAGTTTTGCTCTTTCCTCTTGGAGAAGGCTGCTGGAGAGTTAGGCAGCTGCTGCTCATCCTAGGATTTTCCTTGAGTGATGCACAGGAATACTAGACTGACTGCACTTGCCTCTTTACAGTCCATAAGGCATGGAAAGAAGCTGAGGTAATTTAATGCATAATTTGCATATCAAGAAATCAACTCTTTGGACGTTTGATTAAAACATACAGTGTTGGTGGCCTGAGGAGTTTATCCACCTCTGCTTTGGCAGAGGACAGGGTGTCATTTATCTGCGATAGCTGTGTAACGTGTTCTTCTGGCAGGGCTAATTTTGAAGATGTCTGGGAGGCTACTGCTGGCTGCCTATCAGGTTTGGGTCTTCAGGATCAGAGATGCCCACCATCAGGGTTCATTAGTAACATTTGTTCACTTTCAGGAACAATGTGGTGAATGTAAAGCCTGGTATCAAGACTAGAGAGTTCAGGTCTTAGAAGCTTGAGGGAATGGCATGGTGTTCTGCTGAGGCATCCATGGGCATGGTGGGTGTTTTTCCTTGTGTCCTCACTGTTTTGCATTCAGCAGAGTTCTTAGCCAAGACCCTTTAATTTAAGAACTTTCCCTACCAAGGATGAAGCTTATCAGCCCTCAGGGTACAATGCAAAGTTTGCCGGCTTCCTTCATGAGGGTGTTAGGAAATTCTTCAGAGGACTGACTCCTGGGTTGAATGGACCTTGTATTAAATTCTAATCTTTCACAGCTAACTCGAGGTAATAAATGGTCTTCACCCATGTGTCTGGAGAACTTGCAAAGTAGGTTTGAGCAGTTTTCCTTTCAAACACGTGGTATTTTAGCCAGTATATCTTGCTGCATATTACAGTCTAGAGCGCAGAGACCTCTTTCCCCCTTCTCCCGATGACAGGTTCCTGGTCGTTGACTGAATCGTGTTGTGTGCCTTCACACCCGTTTCCTTCTCCAAAAAAAGGTTTGTTTTTTGTTTTACTTCTAACTTACTTTCTGAGAGTCCTGAATTGAGATGCTGAGGGGCAGACATCACTTATACATAGAGAAGGTCGTAAAGATGGTTGTTGCCAATGTAAGTGAAAATAATTATAAACTTACTTTTAAGGTTAGTGAACTCAAAGTAATGATTTAACCTTTGCTTGGCTGGTGATAGGATGGTGCAACTCATGGGGGTGTCATGGTGTGATTCTTACATCTTCAGGGAAAGTAAAGAATCCTGCAAATTCACTTTTCTGTTAGCCTCTGGTTTATTTCCCCCTTGTAGAGCAGGGTAATGTGGGTGCTCAGAGGTGCATATGCTCATAACACACTGATCCGTTCTTTCATCGTGAGGATTTGGTTTCATGGGATACAGTGTGTGGAGTTTATTTACTGATCCTGCAGAGAGATTTCTGCTTTGTAACAGAGAGAACCTAATGAAGTGATCTTGGACTACAGTAATTGGGCAGAACAGCAAAATAATGTCATCATTTTTATTTAAATGGAAAAAAACAAAGAAACAAAACATTAGGTATCTAAAACAATCAGTGTTACAAAAGCAGAGACCCTTGGGGTTGAAATGTTTTCTTGAATTGTTTTTTAATAACTTGATAGCTAACTAGTTGTAAAAAGTGGGGTCAGGAGACAGCTGCCTTCTCTTTTATTTCCTCTGATGGCATGCAATCCCTGTACTACAGGAGATGTCTTTGGAGTTGTTTAATCCTATAGGATTTTTTTCTTTTAACTGAAATCATAAATTTCAACTGGGAGGTAATGACAGGGCCACAGCAACTGAGAATATGAAAGTCAAATCTACATACCTTGTTTCCAGGCAATAGGCACGAGGACGGGACGCAGAGTGACTCCGAAGACCCCGTGGCGCCCAAGGCAGAGAAGGAGACAACAACGGGCAGCGAACGTGCAACGGAGCAAACCAGGCTGCAGCGCCAGATGAGGCGTGATCCCCACGAGATGCTGCACAACAAGCAGGCCTTTGTCATCGAGTTCTTCGAGGACACACCACGGAAGAAGCGGTCACAGTCTTTTACACACAGCGCTCACTCGTCCCAGAGTGACACCGATCCAGGGCTGAAGACCAAGGTTGAAAAGCGCAAGAGTGCGTTGCCGGCAGAGAAGCTGGGAAATGCAGTTCCACCGTCCCACCTTGGAGCCCAGGCAGGCAAACCCAATAACAGCTCCTCCGGGACCCAAAGAAGTAGCTCCTTCAAGAGGGAGAAGACAGAGGATCGGATCAACTCTTCGTCCTCCTCCGCTTCCAGAGCGTCAGCCAAAACTTATGGGAGCGTTGGAAGGAAGTCTAAAATGGCGCAGGATTTTATGGCTGAGTACTTGCGGGAGACTGCTCAGTCTGGGAAGCCGAGTGCTGAGAAACCGGCACCTCTGCCTGTGCCGGTAGCTCCACGCGTGGTTATATCGTCAGAACCAGAGCCTGCCTCTGCTCCACCTCCGGAGATAAAGTCAGCCCAGGGCAGGAGGAATGATGAGGAAGACAGTGTGAGTGAGACGGGCACATACACCATCGAGACAGAGTCACAGGATAAAGAGGTGGAGGAAGCGCGAAAAATGATAGATCAGGTAAATGCTGCTTTTCTGTGCTTGGCCAGTGAGCTAAGGGCTGAAGGCTTGGGCTTCTACACCATGTGCTGGATGACCTAACTTCATTAGCTGTCGCCATGAAGGACTGCTCCCTTTTGAATTGGGTGCAGCGGGGGTTTATGGTGAGGGGTGGGAAGTCATCCTGGGTCACCTGTGTTAAGGATAGGCCCCAATAAACTGAGAGACTGGTCTTTAAAAAACCCTAACAAAAACCAAACTTACAAACAAACAAAAAAGCCACAGAGTACAAGAAGGGCAAGGTAAGCCCACAGGGAATAGCTGCCTTGCTTCCAAAATGGGATTTGGATGCAAAAGTGCAAGAATGGGCTTGCCATCTGTTTAGGGGAAAGGCAACAACAGAATAAAGATCAGGCTGCTCCTGACAAGAGCTGTGGCTGGGAGCAGCTCTGCTCTCTAGGACTGCTCCCAAGCCTCTACCTTGGCATTACATCACCTCTTGCCCGCTGTTACGAAGATGGGAGCCGCAGTCCATCACTGTTGCAGCATCCTGTGGTAGGCTAAAGGAAATGCAGACCAAGGGCTGGTGCTCTTGATCCTTCACAAGCCTTAGTGGTAGGTGGTTCTGTATTTGACTCTGCCTGGTTAGAAACGGAGTGCTTGCTGGCAGGGCAAGTGGCAGCTAGTTGAGATAGCAAAGGGTGTGGTCTAGAGCAGAGGCAATCCTAGCTGGATCTATACTTGCTTGGATTTTGCAAAGTGAATGATAGCCTAAAAACAAAACTTCAGAGATGAGGGAGAGGCTTAAAAAAAACCCACCCAACTAAGCAACCCCAGGGCAAACCAAAGTTTGGCTGGTTTTCAGGTTTAGCTTTCATCTGCGGTCTGTTATGAAAACAAAACCGACAAGTTGCTATGAAGATTTAGTGAAGTGTAGGCAGGAGGATGGTGAGGTTTAAAGGAAGCCTTAATTGAACCTGGCTTTAGAGCTTTGTATACAGTGTACTATGAGCCTGGATCTAACTTCCCTCTTCTGTTTATTTATTACATTTGTTCCTTACATCTTGTTTGAAATGTGATCGGAAGCTTTCAGGGCAGGGTGTTTAAGCCACAGCAAGGCTCTTGTCCTGACATTAGATGGTTAATTGTTCTGGTGGGTAAATATGAGGAAAAATGCCATAAAGATACAATTATTTCTGGGGAGTAGTCTTGGCAGCCATGTGACTCGGGCAGGCAAGCTGGCCAAGTTCTGCTCCTGACTCTGCCATGGACTTGGTGCAGTGCAGACCTGCCACTTGGGAAACAACTAATAACTGGACCTCAGTGTTTCTGTCCAGGAAGAAAGATTATATGAATTCTGGACTTGCTGAGGCTTTGAAGTGACTCTGCTTTTTATTCCCCCCACCATTGCACACACACTTTTTTTAATAGAAGTGAGAGTGGAGAACTTTATGGCTATCTCTGCCTAGCCTAGGCACCTCCATGGTGGCATCTTCCTCTGAACTACTTGTAGTCAGGGAAGAGAAACAAGCACTTCCGAGGCATGGGACTTGGTCACCTCCTGAGGAAGGCCTGTTTATCTCCAGAGGGAATCTGGCCAACTAGCTCAAACACTCACCCATCTCAGAGGTGCATCCTTTCCCAGGGCCTTGCATGCCAGTGCAAGGCTGCTTTGCTCAGCCAACTCTCTGCTACAGTCTATGAAAGACCCTGGAGATGGAGCTTTCCCATTTTTTTTTCTAATTCTCCACGAATGAGCTGGTAAATAGCTTTCCTGACACTCATCCTAAATTTCTCAGGGCTGAAAAGGGACTCCTTTTCAGTGCAAGTTACTACTGTTAAAGGCAACACACTGAAATAATGAGGTAGAGAGGAAAGGTGGGTGTGAGTGGGATTCTATGAATAAGTGTATTTAAAGCTGCTACTGTGGAGTACAGAAGAAAATGATTTACATAGTTTGTATGGAAGCGTTGGCAAGTGTTTCTGGGCCTTTGGGATCATAGTTTGTGTGTGACTAATACTTTGTGGATTTGGATTTTGGGCTAATACTTTCCTATTTTCTGGGTTTTTAATCTTTCCCATGCAAATGCCTTTTCAGGTTTTTGGTGTTCTTGAGTCGCCCGAATTTTCCAGAATCTCTTCAGCCTTTAGACCAATAATTAAAGGTGAAAAAGATGACTCCGGTTCTCATCAGCATCTAATCAGTGAAAATGGCACTAGTCAGAAGTCACCCTTGCTCCAGGCATTTGCCTCAAAAGCTGTGAGTGGGTCTCAGGCTGATGCACAGGTATGGGCAGTCCAGGTGGATTTGCTGGGATGGTGGATGTGTAGATGGGTTTTCTGTCTGAATGGAAATGTGATGCGTAGATTGATTTCCATTTTGAGCAGACTGAGTGATGCGTGTATAAGAGGAGAGATTTTGTGGCTAGGATTTGGTATACAAACCATCTTTCTGACACCATCTTCCCCACCTTGTAGATGTCTGCAGCATCTCAGGGGAATCAGAAGTGGGTGTCTAGGTGGGCGAGCCTTGCGGACAGTTACTCTGACTCTGCATCTGTCTCTGGGCAGGGTGATGGAGGTACAGGTAAGTCTCATCCTGACACTACTGTTTAAAGGTGGCTGAATCTAAGCCAGAATGATATGAAAAGTAGAAATTAAGGGCTTCTGTCCATCTGGCTGTGGCTTATTTTCTTTTTTAGCTAATGTATTTGGTGATGGGAAGGACAGAGTGAATTGTTCCCAGTGGACTAAAGATGGAGAGAGCCTCTGGTTTGCATTTCAGAGTCATCCAAGAAATTCTTAAATGTTACATTTGACATGACTAAAGGACACCTAGGAAGAAGAAAGGGCCTTGGGTGTTAACTAGCCCCGAGAAGTGATTCTTTAGACTGCCTTATGATGCCAGATGAAAGCCCTTTGCAAGTTGCCTAGGACCGAATTGCTGACTTGTGCTTTTTTTGGTGTGCTTCTCCTGTGTCTGGCTGTGCTGAGCATTTTAGGCTGTTCTAGAGTTTGCTGTTGGGTGGCAGGTTTGAAGCGTGGAGATCAGTGTAGAAAACTGGGTATGGAGGGGAGTGGGTGAAGATCAGACTCCCATTGTAACTGGGAAGACAGCTTACAGACCCTGTGGTCCTGTTAATGGGTGAGAAATGGAGAAGTGTGCTGCTTTGGCTTTTGTAAACTTTTTCAATTTTTTTGGTTGGAAATATTTGTCACTACCTTCTTGACATCAACAGCTATAGATAGATTCAGTAAAGATTAGAAGAAACCTTTGTTTCACAGGTCATTGCCACTGTTTTCACACTGTGTGAGAACCTGACTCCTGGAGCATTTGAAGTATTACAATAGTCAAATAACCAGTTATCCTGGTATTTAAAGTCAGTATCAGATATGAAGTCCTGGCCAGTGGCATGGGAGAAATAAGAGTGCTCTTTCTATGAAGTGTGTCCATACTGATAAGCCCACCCACGCTGGGGCAGTGAGCTCTAATTCAGAGCCTCTTAACTGTTACAGGGTCTTTCTCCTGAGACTTTGCTGTGGGATAGGATTGTATGAGAACTTGTACTGTGAAAAACACCATCTATTTAGTCAAATGGGCTATGTTGTGTAGAATGGCACTTAAACCACTGCATCACTGCAGTGGTTTGTCTGATGGCTTTTCATCTCATTCCTGTGGCCTCATTTATGGTAGACAGATGCCAGCAATGCCGTTAGCCTCTAAAGTACGTGCTTGTACTGAGAGTTATATTATGGGAGAATGAATCTGAAACCCTGCCTTGAGAGAGGGAAGGTGTTGAGTGCTCTGATCCAGCAAAGGAATTAAGTGTGGTGTCTGTACTGCTAAACCTGAGGGAGCGAGCACCAGCCAGGCCCTATTCATGTTCATACTACATAAAAGCTTAGTTCTAAGCACATGTCTTGTGAGTGCTTTTGTGGACTCACACTTTGCAGGAAGAAGCTCTTCCTTAATAAATAAGTGGTACAGTTCTACAACAGTTGATTCTTGTCCACTTAACTCTCTTCAGAAAGTGCTGTAGTCCCAAAACCTGGGGAACCAGAAAATGCTGTGCCCTTGAGAACAAGGCGCCTTCTTCCCCAGCTCCCACCAAGTGATAAATCAGACAGCCCTACACCCACGGTCCTGGTTTGCCAGGAGTCCTATTCTGAGGTTACCAAGAGAACCATCGTGAAGGACCACTGTGTGGAAGCCTATGGTGACCCCAGCAGCCGCCTCTTCATCCAAGAAGACTTGGATCCAGATAGCCTCAGCGATGCCAGTAGGTCTGATGATGGCTTCAGCACAGAAAAAGGCAAGAAATATAAAGAGAACAATAAAATGCTAGAGCAGATGGGGGAAGACACAAGCCGACAGCCAGGAGCCTCCCGGGTCTCAAACGTGAGAGCTGTAAGTGAGCCAGTTTCTACTTCGTTTTATATTGGTGATGACAGCAATGATGTGGGGATTCCCTCCAAGCTCTCCTTAAGCGTGTCCCATGCTCGAGCAGACAAAGATGGCAAGGATCAGGAGTTTTCCTTCAAGTCTGTTGGCCCACCAGTTCCTGGAAAGCCACCAGTCAAAGATGTTAGTGCTTACATAAATGCAGCTGGCAGAGTGGTTATTTCCCTTCATCAGAGTCTTCCTCAAGATCAAGAAAACATGGCAGGAAAGGAAACATCATCTTTTGTTAGACAGGAAAGTTTTACCAAAGATAAATCAAGCAGTGGTGTTCCTCAAAATAAACTCCCACATATTTCAAGTCACCCTCTGCTTAAAGATTTAGAGGCTGTTCGGTCAACTCGTATGGACTTTGGTCAGGAGACTCATCTTCTCCTTAAGGACACTGAAACTGCCTTGGCAGCACTGGAAGCCAAATTACTTGGTCAAAGCCAACAGCTGGAGCCCTCAGAAACTGCTGGTCAGCTGGAGGACTCCTTGTCAGGGGACTCAGACGTGGACACTGCCAGCACGGTCAGCTTGGTGAGCGGCAAAAATGTCCCGACGAGTGCCCCGAAACGCAAAGCGGTCGTGAGCTTGCAAAAAGAGAAATCTTCCTCCACGCCATCCATCCAGGACCAGTGTGGGCAGCCCAGCGCTCGGGACAGGCTGACAGAGAAGCGGAAAACGCAAGCACCAGAGTCATCAAACCGCACGGAGGCCGCCAAACGCTTCCAGATGAAGCGGAGCGCTGGGACTCGAGGGTCACTTGACTTCACGGATGACGAGAGAAGCTCAAGCTTGCCCTACTTGCCCGTCCCCGATGCAGTTGTGTCTGACCACGAGCACTCGGTAACCCGGCCAGTTCCCAGAAGGAAACCTTTTACTCAGGCCACCAAGGAGGACCACAGCAAAACAACCTCGAATGTGCAGAAAATCCAGCAAGTTCTCACCCGCTCCAACAGTTTATCCACCCCACGGCCCACAAGGGCCTCAAAGCTACGTCGTGCCCGGCTGGGAGATGCTTCAGACAACGAATGTGTCGATACTGAGAAAACGGCCTCCAACACTGAAGCCACCACTCCAAGCCCCAAGCAGTCCACGGAGACGAAGAAGCTTTCCCGGCTGGACATCCTCGCCATGCCGAGGAAACGGGCAGGTTCGTTTACGGTGCCCAGTGACTCCGAGACGGCGCAGTCGAGGACAGGGTTTTCGGGACGGAGTGTCGAGTCCTATCGGAAGACGGGTGTTTCAGACGTTAGAGCCGCGGCGAGGAAAACGGCAGCCGCTGCCTCCGCAAAGCAGCCTTTCAGCAGGACCCGTTCAAGCAGTGTCAAGTATTCCTCCTCATCCAGTAAGTGGTTGTGCTTTGTTTCTCCTCTATTCCCCTCTTTCTGATTTATAGGCTGACATGGTTGCCAAGGATTGGTGTCTCGGTAATACGAGGGCTGCATTGGTGAGTACAAAAGTCTGCATTAACGAGCAGTATGGAGGCTGAGATTTCCTGTGGGTTTGGAGACAGCAGAGCATCTCTCATACCCAGTGAGATATTACTGTGGTGTTGTCTGTGAGGATATTGCAAATAGCTGGTTTTCTTCTTCTTTTTTTTTTTTTTTTTTTTGTGACTTTGTTTTTTGAACAGGAACACGTTAGCCATTTTTGTGTTAAAAAGGTAGAATTTGATGCCTTTCCAGTGCTACAAGGAATTCTGTTCTGTTTTTCTTTGACTTCTAAGATTCAAAGTTTGCTCCCAGAGAGCTTATAATGGTGTTGATGACCGCTGATGTCCAAGGTGGCAGGTTTGAAGGCATCTGAAACAGGAGAACAAGAAATAAATGTCCCTGAGTTGTGAAGGCTGTTCCCTTGTTCTTCCTGTAAATGCAAACGTGGAGCTGGACACTACACACTGACTGCCCCAAGAGATTCCCACTAATGTGTATTTTCATTCACTTCTGCCATAGGTGAGGCAGGTGCCCAGTTGTGTTTCCCACAAGGTGGAGATTTGGGGGCTGTCTTGCCCTGTAGCTGTGCACTCAACAAACCCTTGCAATATCAGCATTTGTCATATTGAAATCAGCCTCTAATTAAGAGGTGGAGACAATGCAGATGATAACTAAGATGGTAATTGGTAATCAGAAATCTAGAGGTTGTCCCCAACACCTTTGGTCTAAGTCCTGGTCTATGCCCATAGTCCTTGACCTACCATGGATGTGGTAAAGCAGATCTGTTTGCTTAGGTTTTTAGGAATGATGGGGGGGGGGCAAAGGGACAGGAAGAACCCCTTAGGCTGGGTTTCTCAGGCCTGTTGAGAGGGATGCTATTTTCAGCAAATCTGTGTTTCTTGTAGGGGGTCTTGGAGTTCTGGATGTGTCCTTTTTGTATATTTTCATACAGTTGAAATAATTATATTTCTTGCAGTATTCATTTTTATTGCATGCTAAAAATGTTATTTGCTGCTTGTTTTGATTTGGATTGTTTTAGTGCATTCAGCTTCCCTTTTATTTTAATGATTTTTTTTCCTACACATATGTATATGCATGTAAATCAAATGTGAATAAGCTAAAAGAGTATGTACAGTCTCTTCTCTTGCCTTTTTTGAGATGATGCTATTACTGACTTCTTGTTAATAACAAATTTAAAGCAAAATAATGTGGTCAGAGTTTTCTGAACAGGAGGCACTCTTTGCACTCCCTCTGCCTTTGGACCACAGACTTCAAATCATTTGGAGAAAAATGATAAGTGTTTGCCAGTTCTTGGTTTAAATGAATTGGTTTTTGATTTCCAGAGCTCTGTAGCAGCATGCTAACACCTTTCCTTGTGCATAGTTGCAGCAGATGATGCTAATCCTTTCTCTGAATTAGTTGCTCTTAAAATACTAACTTCCTAATTCCTTGATAGGATTGTGGACCTGGCACAAGCTCTAAGCATACTAGTATACTTTGTGCTTTGTCGTGCTATACCAAGTGTGTGATGCGTGTTCCTATACTAATGCTATTATACGTAGAGTGAATCAACACCTAGCACCCCGTTCCTGAAACAAAAGTGAAACATCGATAAACTGAACTATTGCACTGTGCCATCAAGACATTTTTTAGCGTGATACAATAACCCTTGAAAGCCTTGGGAGTAAGGAGGCAGATGTGGCTGATTTATTCAAGGACTTCTTAAAGCATTCGGCTAACCACAATAGTTTCCAACTCTCCCAGTGGGAGAAAGTTAATCTCACTAACAGAGGAACAAAATGAACTATCTGGCCATGAGACAAGAAATGCCAGTAGATTTTTGGGCCATCTGAAGTAACTTCATGTGAAATGCACAGATAACATCAGAATAATCCAAGTTACGAATTCTGAAAGCTAAGGGCCTGTCTCCCCTGCTCCTCTGTGTACATGATTTGTTTACTCAGTGTAATTTGAATGGTACTGAGGGATTTGATTCTGATTTCCCTTGGCATACAGGGATGGAAAGTCAGGCTCTTCATTTTAAAATTGCTGTTCAATGTCAGGGTGACCTCTTGATTCTACACCTGTGTTAAAAAAAAAAAGATATCTCTACTGATGGAATATGAGCAAATTTATTTTTTTCCTCTATGTGTGTGTGTATATATATATATAAAAAAATCCTAAGCCAAGGCATTTATGTAGCTATAGCTGAGATAATTACTGTCTAGTGAAAAAAGTATTGCTAGACATTGCTATCTATAGTTTCTACCTGTATCTTACATGCTAAACTTGTTACTTTTGTTTGTATGTTCTATGATGCTGGCTTAATTTGCTCGCAGTGTTTCAGTGTTATGCTAATCTTGGTAACACAGTGAAGCTTTTAGGTGTTGTAATTTTAAATAACTCGGCTGGTTCTGTGTTTGGTGGGTCTTCATTCTCCAGGGAAGGACGGAAGGGAATGAAGCGGTGTCCATAGAGAGTGTAGTGAGGCAGCGAACACCAGGAGCCCAGTTTTCAAATAAGGACATCTTGATGCTTCCCATGCAAGGAGGACCTGGGTGTCTACAGATCTGCAGAACCGGTTGGGATAAGTGGGCAGCTTCCACTTGGCTCCAGGGGTTGGAGCCAGTCCTGACTGTGTGAACACTCTTTCTTGTAGAGTGTCATTAATGGTGAATTGCGAGGCAGGATGTGAATGTGGGAGTGTGGACTCTTGTAAATAACACCAAGCACCACAGTCTGTTCTTCTCTCAAAAACCCCTCCTTTTGCTTGTACTTGCAGCTGATTGGAAAGGTGTCTGCAGGCTTGAAAATTGGGCTCTTTTTAGAAAAGGACTTCTGTGGGACTATGAGGAGTTTGAAACGTGTGCTACTTATACACAGAGCTTCTGTGCATGGAAAGCCAAGTCTGTGGTAATAATTTACTACATTGGAGTTGTTAACACAGTCATTTTTCTTTTCCATTGGAATTTCCCACTCCAAATTTGTATAGTGAATGGGAGCCATAGAAGTGCTCAACTTTCAAATAAGCTCTGAGAATGTGCTGTTTGACTTAAAATCTGCACAGAAACTCTCCTTTCCTTGTGCTCTTGGGCTAGTTTTGTGTTACCTTTTTGCCCTTTTGTAGTTACTCTTTACTACTTTCCTTGGTCTGAAACCAATTCATTTTTTATAAGCATCAAGGCGGAGACCACAGGGTTCAGATTACACTTCTACTTCGGAGGAGGAATATGGCTCAAATCACAGCTCCCCTAAACACAAACGCTCCCATACTTCAACAGCCACACAAACACCGAGAGTACGTGGCTCTGGGCTGAGCAAGCAGAAGCACAACGGCAGAGAAACGGATGATGATGAAGATTTTGATGACCACCCTGACCCCTACAACTTCATGGCGCAAACAGCAGAGATAGCAGAAATAGCCAGGTGAGGTGGGGCTGTATATGTTGACCCACATGTTGAAAATGGGTTGAGTTTTCCTTGGTGTTCAAATCAAACCCGTGTGTGGAGGTAGAAGGAGAGGCACTCTCTCCTGTTGTTTGTGTGGCCCCCACCTCCTTGCTATCTGAACATCAATTTGTTCAGACTTGGAAGGCTTTCATGAAGCTTTACAGCCTGTGCTAGGATCTGCTGGTTGTACCTTCTCTCTAGAAAATGCCATGGTGCAGGGCATTGTATCTTGGCTTGTTTCTTGTTCAAGCTGTGGATGTGTCTTCTCTTGTAGCTTGAAATCTGTCAAAAGATTAAACTGTCTATACCTGCTTATCTCTGCTTTCGCTGGAGGTCACTGTGTGTGCATGGAGTGGTTGGTGTGAACTGTCCTAATTCTCTGCAGAGGAAGTCAAATGGATTAGCAAAGTCTGAATATGTAAACTGTCGAAGCTGCTTTGCCTGAAGCCCGTGAGGGAGCAGTAAGCAGTCTCTGCGGGGCAGAAACTTCTTTCCTTGGCACAATTGAATCCAAATCTGTCTAGGCCCTGTGTATAAGTGAGTTGTTGCTTAGCTTGGTGTCCCTGGATACGGGAGCTATTGTATACTGGTGGTCTGATGGTTGCCTGGAGGACCTCATCAGTAAAGCAAATAGATTTCTTTTTTTAAACAGTTTGACAAACAACATTTGAGGTTTGACATCTCTAATATGCAGCTGTGTTATGCCAACTTTCCAGAAATACTGGTCTTCCTTTGTACTGGCCATACTTGAAATACTTTCGACTGAGGAAGCAGTCTTCTGTCTGCTTTTGGTCAGCGTTTCCATGTCACCCGTATCACTTGCTGCACTGATCTTGAAAGGGCTTTTCTTGTGTGAACATTGCTGTCAGGCTGCTAGAAAGTGTGTCAGCCTTCAAACCAGCCTGCATTACCTGTGCGGCACAAAGTGTGCGTGTGGGAGATGCTGTCTTCCCTCCTAGCAGCATTCCTAGCGCAGGAGAGCGCTTCGGGTTGCAGCAGCTATAAATAAATGGTTGCGTCAGACTTGTCTGGCGCTGCACGTTGCAGGGCTCGGTCACAGAGTCTGCTTCGTAATGTAATTGCAGTTCTGATTTCCGTTGCTGCTCCCAAATTAACTGGGAAGGGCTTAGAGGAGCCAGAGAGAGTTAAAAGGGAGAATGCTACTTGTTTACAATAAGTGAATCACATAATGGGTGCGTCCAAACCAGCAGGGATAGGGGGCACCTTAGGCAGGCAGATCAAACTGCTTTTTATTAGTTCCATTATGCATTTTCTTTCCAAGGAAATGTTTTGATGAGCTGACAGTTTTATTACATTGCTTCATTTTTCAAATTAAAGAAGAAAGTATCTTTCAGGTGAAGGTAGCTAGCTGGAAGATTATTCTTTTCTCTCGGAAGCTTTTCTTTAAAATTACCACAACAGCTACTTTTGGACTGAAGGGGGTTTTTTTAAGCTCTGCTAGCAACAATCCAGAGAGTTAGAAACTGTTTTTGAGATCTAGAGCAAGTAGAGCAGAGTGCAGCAATCGCTGAGTGTTAACTGGATACCTGTCAAGGGGCTTGAAGTTTCAAAATTTGGTTTCTGAAAACCAGATCCCTCTAAGGTATGCCATGCTTACCCTGGTAATCCCTCAGCCCTTCTGGAGAATGTGGAGGCGTACTTTGATTTACAGTCTATAAACCACAAAGGAGAAGGAAAGAGAGTTTGAAATTTTATTACTTAAGTAATAAAGAAAAAAACTTTTCCTTGTATGGGTTTTTTAAGGCAAAAGAAAGAAGTGTCAAGAAAAAAAAGTGGCCATGTTCTGTGAAATTAAAAAAAAAAAGGGAAGTAGAGTGGATGGATGGGGGAGCAATAACATAATGCTTCTTTATGGATTGTCTCCAATACTTTCTGGTAGTGTGTAGTCACTAGAATTTGCTTTTTATCAAATCTCTTCTTCGAAGCTGGGTTCAGAAGGGGAGTGGGTTTATTTTGTTCCTCTTGTACGCAGCCAGAGTATTCCTCAGCATCCTGTCAAGGCACCCCCCAAAAAAACCTGCTTTCCCTAGCCTCTGCAGAGGTTATAATTCATACAAACTTTTGGTGGCTGCTCCTTTTAGATTTTATGAGTATGAGGCTTGTTGTATCATGTGTCCTAATGGCTCTGCTGCATGCCCTGTGCTTCAGACTCAGCCAGACCTTGGTGAAGGATGTGGCCATCCTTGCTCGAGAGATTCACGATGTTGCTGGGGATGGGGACTCACAGAGTTCATCGGGGACAGGACCAAGCACCTCCCTCAGCTCTGTGCCCAACACTCCTGCTTCCACCATATCAGCGAGAGAAGAGGTAAGATCCCAAATGACAGCAATCTCTGCCTCTGAATGCGAGCAAGTTTGCAGGGTACGGTTGTGGTGGGAGACCAGGGCAGCATTCCTAGCTGCTGCAGCATTAAAAAAACCCCTCGCTCCCTGCCCCCCTAAAAAACACTAGCAGATAGATTGACTGCAGTCTCTTTAGGGTGCTCTTTATTTTGCCCTCCCCTGTGCCACAGCCAGCCTTGCAAGAGGTGAGAGTGGGCTGCGTGGGTCAGGAGCTGTATTGGGTCTGGGCAGGTTTGGCTTTTGTTGAGGGCATCCTTACTGTGCCTCCAGGAAGCAGGAGGGCGCTGGTGTCAAAATGTTAGATTCCTCATATTATTGCCTAAAGATCTTACAGTCTCTAGTGTGACTTTGGTCCCTGAAGTTTGCAACTGAGGAACAGGATGGGGTGGGCCTGCTGTGCTGCCGTAGCAGGGAGCCTGAGCCTCCCTTCTTGTTTCAGACAAGGCACTGACTGAGTGCTCTAGCTGCATGCTCTGTACCAGCTGTGTATTTTGTACCTCTGATGTGTCCTCTCTGCCAGGGCCCTTGAAACGCTGTGCAGGTGTTTCTTGAATCCCTTCCCTCCATCTGTGTATTGATAGGCAAGGGCAAGGACTCTGCTCCCCAGCCAGCGAGGTGGGCAAGGAGGGCAGTTAGCTTGGGAAGTGCTGTCCTCTAGCTCTTCAGTGAAGCTGTGGCTTCCTCCTGAACTGTGTAGCACAGTTTGTCTGCACTGGAGTGGGGAGGAGAGTGGCGATTTCTTAATTTGGCTCACCACTGCTGCAGCGCAGGGACTCAGCTCAGCTCAAACTTGGGTGCAAGGTCACAGGGAGGCTCCAGCTGCTAAAGCAAAATTGCCTTTGCTGCTGTTAAATCCAAATTCCCTCCTGGCTACCACCAGCGTGGGCTTAAAAAAATATACAGCTCTCTTTATCTGCTGTTCAGATGGGCCCCTTGGCCCTCTGTTGTCTTTGACTGTTCTGAGAATTGCAGACCTGTTCAAACCTGAGGACCAAACTTGTTGCCCTGTCAAGAGCGTGCTTGGAGGCCCCGTGAATCTGTTGTGGTCTTCACTGAAGGTGCAAAGCAGAAGTTTAGGCAGATACCCAGAAAGTCAGGCGAGTGTGGCTGTGCTTGCGTTAAGCTGAGTTCAGCTGCAGCCTGCTCAGGGAGGGTTTTTTTTCCTGGGGCCGTTGGGAGCCGCAGTGCACAAATGTTTCGCAATAACTTCAGACTCTGAGATAAAGTGTTTTATTGCTTTGTTTCCATGCAAGTGCCACACCTCCAAAACTGCCTTTTGTATTATTCTTTTTGAGCAGTTAAGGTGACAAACCTACCTTACTTCTGACTTGCAAATGAAATGTTTGCTTCAGGTTGGTAATGACCAGCACTCAGCACCCGCTTCCTTCCAGAAAAGCAAGGTACCTCCTTCTTTGTCGAGTGCCACTGAACAGTGCAGCTAAGTCAGGATATACAGAGGGATGTTCCCTACTGCTAGAGGAGGAAGGATACCTCCAAAACAAGTGTTTTTACTCTGTGCAAAACCATGGGGTCCAAAGCTCATGGTAGTGGTGCTGAATGTCTTGCCAGGATTGCTCAGACCCAGGCAAACTGAGGGTTTCTCTGTGATGTGGCTTTGCAGCGCTGCCATGCACTGTGTGGGACATGCCAGTCAGCCCCCTCGCAGTAGTCCGGAGAGCCAGTGTAGGGCTGTGTCATGCTGTAGGTAACGCTCCCAGCAGTATCCCCTGCTAGAGCAGTTTTTTAGATCTTACGGTGGTGTAAGTGGTGTACGTGGTGTAAACACAGGTGGCAGCCTGTGAAGACAGATCAAGAGCCATAACCTGTGGCTTGTTCAGCCAGTGGTGGCTGAAACCACCATAAAGGCTTTTAAATAGACTGACTCCAAATAGGGTTGGATAGCACCGTGATTTCAGCAGGATCAGTGGCTGGGAGGCCATTTGAGTTACACCCAAAATGCCAGTATGCATCAGTGGAGGTGCTTTTACGTTAGCGATAGCCAGGAACAGGTTAAATCAGCAGGAATTTCTATTTGTGATGCTGAGATGTAGAGCTGAATCCTGAATAGCTTGGGATCCTGAATGTGCATCTTGGGGGGTCATGTTATGAATGGAAGTAATATAAACTGATGTGGGTTTAATAAACACACATCACGTCTTTGGAACTGGACTAGAATCAGTGGACATGCTTCCCTCAGTCTGGATGCTGCAGAATCTGTGCTAAAATAATTATTTTTGCTTAATGCAGGGAAGTTGTTAGGAAATATCTGAAGATTAGTGTGTGTGATGCTAAACACTGTGAATTTTGTGAGTGTTTATTAAAAAACTTGATATTAATATTCTAGGAAAGGACATAGTGATGAGAAATAGCTACTGTAGTTGTAATAGTAATGTATTGAAATATCTGATAAAAGGAAATATGTGAATAAGAAATGTTTGCTGTGTGTGACTCTCATACTGCTCTGGCTCTTGCAGTGTTGTACGCCATTCTGCTAGCTCTTGAGTTTTCTGCTACTAAATATTTATACCTATTCTACTAAAGTGGGAAAAAACGCAGGAAAAATAAGTGCTGATGCTGGAATCACTTTTGAGGGTTTAATGTCATACCAGAAGCTTTACTTTGGACCAGTGTGTGGCACAGCATTTCTCAGCCTCAAATGAGCTGCTTTTTAAATTACTTTTATTACGAAGCTTGGTTAATGATTAAAATGATGAGTGTTTTCTTAAAAGTTAAGGTGGAGCCTTAGATTTAAACTTTATTCTTCATGTTCTATCCTTTCATGTCCAGTGTTTCCTTGGATGTTTGCCAGGGAGGTTTTCAGTTCCCCAGTGCATGTTTGGGTGTTTTTGTTTGGTTTTGTTGCTCTTGGCTGTATAGTATATAATAACCTAGATTCCTGAGCTGAGCTGAGCTACTGAGCTACTGAGCTGAGTACTGCTACAAATTAAGCAAAAAACCCCCAAACAAACCAAAAAAAGGGTCCAGCAAGGGTGAAACCTTTGTGATTCCTGTTTACCAAAGCCATGGTTTGTTTGGGATGCCGTGGGTTCTGGGTGTGTATGTTTTACAGGACCCAGCTTTCTGCAAAGCCGAGCAGTCAAATTGAAGGCTCAGCTGCTGCAAGCATAGTCAAGTGGGTCATCCCAAATCACTGGCCACTTCTGCAAATTTTAGCCTTGCACAAAATTCTTTTGGTTGGTCTTTTTTTAAAGTTGACAATGATATAGCAAAAACTTAAAAGCCGAATTATGTTTGTTAAGTTGTTGTTTAACGTACTCGGTATGAGTGTTGGTATGATGAGATGAAATGCTTATGGGCATGACAGAGCAGAAAGTACGAGAACAGACCAGGTCACATATGACAATCTCCTGGTGATGGGGGAGCAGGGGCTACCCTTAATGTGTTTTCGACTGGTTGTGCTGAGAACTGCTGGACTGTAGGAATATCTCATTCCCTTCTGACACTGTTTCACCGCTGCAAGCAGCCTAACACTGTTTCTGCACTTCATGAAAGGATGCTTAAAAAAGAGAAGTGTATTAGCTAAAACATTTTGGCTGTTGTGCCCCTGTACCGTAATATCTCATACCTTCTGCCTGTGTATAATCTAAGTGCTATTGCATAGAGTGTGGGGAGCCTGGACCTTGGATGGCACATGGTTTTCTCGCAAGAGCTGTGTGCTTTGCCAACCAAAGAGCCTCCTGGGCTGTATGTTTAGCCCATTCTCTGTGCTCAGAGGGCTGCTGGATTTCACTCAGCACAGTCTGTTTCGAAGTAACTGGGGAGCTGCCCAAGACCACCCCTGTGGAACTGGTTGGTGACCAGGACCTCCACGGGCTGCAGTGCATGCGGGGGGTGGGCATTGAGTGCTGGTCCTCAGGAATGTGCTTTTGGGAATGTCAGCCCAAAATAACCCCAAACCATGTGTTCTCTTTGATACTTGCTGTCACGGTCATTCAGTAGCATTGATCTCTTTGTTTCTGTTTTAACACAGATTGCTCGTAGATCTTTTCGGCTGGCATATCCATCTCAGGTGCACTTTCCATCCCATTATTTTTGTATCTCTGTCTTGTCACTTATTTTTCTCCTCTCCTTTTAGAGTTTTTGTCTGTCAGTCAACTAAACAGGAGTAGCTGTCTTGTCTTTTCTGTTCTTCTTCCTGTTAATTATTTGCATTATCAGTGGTTTTGTATTGCTTTTTCATCTCTTCCATGTGTTACTAAATGGTTTCTGATTAATTTAGTGTGGCTTTAATGTTGTATTGATATATTAAAACATAAGGTATGGGAAAAAAAGGCCTTTTTGAGTTTTAGCTCAATTCAAAAAAGGCAAATATGTACTTTTCAACTACGTGCTCGAGAGTCAAAATTATAAAGTGGAATAGCCCCACTGAACTTCATAGGATGACTCCAGTGGGTAGACGCTTGCAGGATTGGGGTCTAGTAATTTGCTTAGGAACCCATACCTGTCTGAACAAGACTTAAATGAATCAGTGTTGCTCTGGGGCTTGCCTGAAAATCTGCAATACCTGCAGTGAGTGCCTGTGTGCCTCCTTCCCTACTAATTTTTAATGACTCATTACTCATTATTTCCAAGTTGGTGCAGCACATTCCAGAAGCAAGTCTGAACTACCAGAAAGTGCCTCCAGGATCAGTGGAACTGAAGGATTTTGACCAAAATATGAACAATAATAGAGAAGAGGATCCCTCAAGAAAAACAAGGACAAGAAACCGTGAGGAGGCAGGCCACCTTTTTCTTTACTTTATATATGACATTGCTTTAAGCTGCAGTATTTGTACCTGCTCTTTCTAAGCTGCCAAAGGAGGCTACTCAAAAAAAAAATGCACTTCTCAAGAGCCCTGACTTGTAGGTATAGAAACAGTGTTTAAAAAACAAAAAAAAGAGGAACAGAATCACCCTTCTTGCCAGTACTGACTGGAAGTTTCCTCTCTTGTGTAAAACTCCACTAAAACCTGAGGCTTGGTCACTTGTTGTTTGGGAGGAGGCATTCAGTGTCAGAGCCCACCTAGGCTATTTCACTGCTATTTTAAAGAAAAACACAAAAATCTCCACTTTGAAAACTGCAGCACCAATGGTTTAATGGCACCTTACTTTTCTGCAACCGGCATCCTGGTTAGAGCTGCCCATGGAGCAGCAGTGGCAGAATCTGGATCTTACAAGGAGTTTCTGCAGCTGGGCTTGAGTGCTGTGGCACAGCTGGCGTGCTGTGCTGTGCTGTGCCATGCAGACAGCAAGCCGCTTGTTCTGCATTGCTCCCTCCAGCGTATGCAATTTCATGCAGTTCTTCTGGGCTGAGAGAGCAGGGTAACCTGGAAACCACTGGGATGATGCTAAAGGATGAGGAAGCCTGGCCTGAAACTTGAGGCTGGGGACGGTGTTGGGGTGAGGGCTGTAGCAGTCTGATGGTGCCGGAGAGCGGAGGAGCAGGCTGCTGATGCAGCACTCGGCTGTTGCTTCTGCTTGCTTTCTGTGTGCTGGCTCTGGATGGGAAGGAAGAGCTGGGCAGAGGGTCTGGGGAGGCAGTGCAGGCAGGAGGGGAGAGCTGGGCTCTAGCATGGTCACTCTGCTGTTCTGGAGGTGACTCAGATGGGCAGATGGAGGGGGAGCTTGGGCTGAGCCACTGGTACTGATCCTGTCCCGTGACTGACTTCAAGCAATCCCTCACTCTCCTGTAGAGAGGTGCCAAGGCTGAATAAAAAGTGCAGGTTCAGAGTGCCCCCAGCTGATGTGGGCTTTCCTGGCAGAAGCCTGGGGGCTCTGCTGAGCCATAGGACTTGAATATTTATGTTTTGGTGGTTTTGTTGTTGTTGTTTTTAATAAAGCAGAATGTAACATGGTGGGATACCTGGCTGGGAAGGTGGCTTGAATTCATATAAAATACATTAGATGGTTTCAGTAAGACTGCTTGTGGGACTTCTTGCATTGTGATTTGGCTTTGGGGGCGGGGGGAGGTGCCTGTGAGACTTGGAAAGTCTTAAGCTTTTTCTTTCAGAAATGCTTAAATAGTTACATTACTGCAGACAACTCTGTCTCTAGAAAAAAATCTGAACAAGTTAGTGGTAATCTTTTTGCCAAAGTGCTGCAACAAAGCTGCACATCATCTTAATCTCCCTTTGAGCTTCAAGTATCATCCAGATAGATGAAGATGTTTCAGTGGAGATCATTTACTGTAAAAAATTTCCAGTTTTGTAATATGCCACTTTTGCTGAAAGTTCTCTGATTTGCCCTTATATTTTAGGTAATCTTTGACAATCTGATGTTGAACCCAGTGTCCCAGCTGTCTCATACAATCCGTGAAAATACAGAAAACCTAGCTGAAAAAATGAAGTAAGTAACTTTTTGTCCCTGGCCTGAAATGTTGACTTGCTCCTGAGTTTGTTGACTTGCTACTTGTGGAAGATAATGCATTGTTGCCTCAGAAAGTCTTGTTATCAAGATGCAGGGAATCTAGATGTAGGAAACTATGTGTGTAGTGAACGAGGGGTAGTGTGATTATTTGCCATCTCTTTTCCTCATATGTTTGGCCTTTGGAATTTTAGTGCTGGATTTGTAATGCCTGTTGGTGCCCTAACTTTGAAATGTTGCCTTTGTAAAGATACAGCAGAAAATTGGTGGATTGTCTCCCCTTTCCTCCTCTGTTGTAAGGCTCTCAGAAAGCCTGCAGGTCACCAAGCTTGTGAAATCTCTTCAAAGCTTGCTGTTGCTCTAGAAGACATCAGTTAGGGAAGGACTTTGGATTGTTCCTAAATCAGCTAAAAGGCGCTTTGTCCGGTTGCTAATCCACTAATCTCCTTTGTTGCCACATCTTGTGGTAATTAAGTCTTTTAAACAAGCAGCTTTTGGATAGCAATTTTAAGACCTGCTGCACTTCTTGTGCTCCAGGATTCTGTTTCAAAACTCAGAAAGGACCTGGGAGGAGATGGAGGCCAAAATGAATTCAGAAAATGAAGTGCCAATTCTGAAGACATCAAACAAGGTAAGACCATGCAAACAAGTGAAATACTGAAGGCTTTCATCCATGAAGACTTTGTAAGAAATAAAACCAACAAGCTCTGGCCCTTCTCAAATAGTTTTCTGAAATTTCTAGTCTATTTGCATGTGTTGAACTGCTGTTTTTCCTTGCTGTTTGAAGTGTGACAAACTAAGTTCCTTCAGCTGTTGCATTTCACCAAATTCTTTCCCTCTCCCTTTGCGATTCATCTTCAAAGACCCAGTCCTCTACCAAAGCATCACCTACCATGTGGTTGATACAGCCTCAGTAGTAGACAGGTGTTTCTCATGAATATTGGTTTTCTTCACCTGTAACAGTTTGATAATAGGGCAATAAAAAAGCTTTAGCCCTAGGGTGGTGTTTGTGCTCTTTGTGACCTCTTACTGTCATTGATGGGGACTGCCAGTAGAGGTTTAAGTACAATAGTCGACCCGGCAAATATGGTTAATGCTAAGCGTACATACAACACTGTGAAGGACTTGTGTAGCTCGGTGCTACAGCAGTATGTGTGGCCAATTGCTTTGTCTGGTGTACGAGTTGAGTTTACAAATACCTTCGTGTATTTGGTATTAAGGAGGATGTGGAGAAGCCTTTGTACAGTTAATCTGGCTAGCATTTCAAGTCTAGAAACCACTGTGGCTATGAACTTGGTGAAATGATGCAGAGCAGAGGTCCTTGTGCAAATCCACCTCGATACTGATACTAGCTTGGTCTTTTCTGTTAAACAAGCAAGGTTGGAACTGACTTTGAATCAAGACATCAGATAAGGCAGAAGGAGTAAGACTAGATTCCTGTCTCAGTTGAGTACTTTGTTGCTTAATTTTCCATTCTGATGCTTTTGTTTCTAGGAAATCAGTTCTATCCTGAAGGAGCTCAGGAGAGTTCAAAAACAGCTCGAAGGTTGGTCATTTAAAATCTTCTTTTTGTCTCTCAAATGCCAGTAAATTGCACAAAATAAAATAATGTTGCTTGATTTGCCAGTGAAAGCTGGGAAAGGATGCAGAAGTTTAGTTTATTAGCACACTGCTCTCTGACGAGCGCATATGGAACAAACAGTAGATTCATCTTGTGCTGCCAATTTTTAAGAAAATTGTTGACTTTTGAAATGTGGAAGCTGTTGCTGTGGAAATGCTTTGTTTGTGGTAATTAGCATATCCCCATAAGATGAACTAGCAAAGGTCTGTTCTGCTGAAATAATATTTAGCAGCTCTTTCAGCCAGTAAGCTGTGCTACACTTTTTGGACTTGAATTTTTTACATAGAGCTCTGTGCTATAGAAAAGGCAAAACAACCTCTTGCATCATCTAATAGCTTAATAAAGGCATGTAAAAACATACAGGCGTCATTTTGCACTCCTGCTAAAAGCTTGCCATTTGTCTGCTGTAGTTTGTCTTTTCCAATTTAACCAGAAAGTTGAGTGTCCTCATAGCTTCAGTTTGGGAGAGATTTTGCTTGTTAAAGCTGCTTAGGCTTGAAGGTACTAATGAAGAAAATACTGTGACTAAAATGAACAGGAGTACTGCCTACAGTTCTACTGCCTTCAAAGTAAAGGCAGCAACCTTCTGGTTAGAAACTCTCCTCAGTGCTGCTAATATGTCTCTGTATGTCTCTTTTCTTCCCCCCAGTCATAAACGCTATCATTGATCCTACTGGAAACTTGGATGTAGTTGCCAGTAACAAAGCATCTTCTGCTGCTAAACAATCTACAGCCACTAAAGTCAGGACTGCTAACACTTCTGGGTCTACACTGGAGACTTTGTCCCCAGTACAGATGAGAAACTACACACAGAAATCGAACTGTGGGTCTTCTAGCTTACAAGATTCGAATTTCATTCCAGATGGAGAGAAATATGTGATCTGATACAATATTTTGTATTGCTATCATATTGTAATCTACTGTTGCATTAGTATTGTGTATGAGTGGTTTGTGGACAGTTTGTGTGGAGCAGTTGTTTAGATTGCTAACACGTTGCACAAAAAAAAAAATCTATGCTGTGAGGGTGAATGGAAAGTCTGTGTATGCCTTTTAAACAAGACTAGCACTGTGGAGCAGCACATATTCAGCATAGAGGCAAACTGATTTTTAGAAAATTACTCACTCTTCCAGTGTGCCATAAGGAAACAGGCTTTGCATACGCTCCATTCAATACTGCCGAAGCTAAAGTGTTCTTGCATTGGCCTGTTTATAATTATTCAGTTGTAATGAGGCGCAATTTAAAAAAACACTTTTTGGTACTATATTTGTTTTGGTTTTGTTTGATTTTTTAATTTTTTTTTTAAGTGTACAAGTGAAGCATTACAACTCTGTTGGAATCAATGTGCAAATCCAACAGGATGATCGTGCAATATCTTGGGTTTCTAGGAGAAACTCTTACTACAGTTGTGTAAGAAGTCCTTTTCAGCAGTCATAAAAAGGCAACTACACTGAAGTTGTGCATCCTTTTTTTAGTCCAAAAACCAAACCAAGACAGAATAAACCCTTTGTTTTTCTCTTGGGAAAGTGTAAAAGTTAATAATGGTATGAATGTAAAGACTACTAATGCAGTTACTATTTTTGATGATGTTTCAGGCCCAAAGTTTGGGGTTGGTACAAAAAGTCAGATTTTACAGTTTAGCTTGCCAAATTTTCATGATCTCGGTACAAATGCTGTCTTTAAGCTGCGCTTTTTTTTCCTTTTTTTTTTTTCTTTTTTTAAATATACAGTCTTTTTACAATGAGCTACAAATGCTTTTGGCTGGGCCAAAGACTTAAGATGTTTGTGATTAGCTAATTGCTAAGAAAAACATCTGTTCCAATGGCTCATGTAATAAACTTAATTGCACAGTTGCTGTGAACTAGTGTTCACTTGACAGCACTGAAAAAATAATGGCTTAAGTGTAGCTCTACCTTCACGGCTAGTTCTGTTAGGAATTTTTTTTCAATGCAAAAGTGCTTGAAGAGCACCATTCTGTGGTATTCTTCAGAAATTATTGAACAGTGTCAAGCACTTTGTACATTTGGGATTTTTGTCTGGATTTTATTTTTGGTCTGTTATAATCCTAGAAACACTATGTTACATGCAATTGCACCAAGCAATTTGTTTGAAAAAAGTTGGATTTTGTATTCTGTCTATCTGTTAAACTGCAAAACACTAAGCAATTTTTGTTGCTTTAAGAGCAAAAGTTTTGTTTTAGAGGGGACCTCTTCCAGACGTGTTTGCTCCCAGTTTTTTCTGTCTTGTATCAATTCCTTTTTCATTCTTCCTGGTCAATAAACAGTAATCAGGTAAAGAAATTTTTGTAGCTGTGGAGGATACATTTACTGGGAAAGGTGAGCAGATGAGTTCCACTTTGCCCTCATACAGTGTGTAGTTTAACCAGTGAAAATGGTTTCCCAAGCTTGACTGCTTCTTGTGTGCTGACTTTATATTTTGGGGTGGGTAGTGGATTCCTTAGTTAGCCTCAGTAGTTACCTGAGCTTTTCTGCTAGAATGTTGTAACAGTGGGAACCTGTTAAAATAATTTAAATAAATAGGGATGCTCACAAAGTGTTTAATCTTACTAGTGAAGACCGTGATTTCTTTCCTGGTGGAGCTAGTGGGAGCTTTCTATCGATTTCAGCAGAAACAGAATTGATCCCAGAATGGGAGTATGCCAACAGGCCATTAGTTTCTTTTGAGCGTGCAAGATGCTGGCTGGTAAACAATAGGTGCAAATATTCTTCCAAGATTTTCAGTAGGTTATAAGACTCATCTGCTTGTACGGAGATGCTCTTCCATGAAGAAATCTGCTGGATTTCACATAGATGAATGCAGAATAAAAAAAGAATTTGCCCTTGATGTTCTTCTGCCTGTAATATACGCACTATCTGAATGTGTTCATTCAGTCGTTTATTCTGATCTGTCTTTTCTTGAAATACCTGACTGTGTCCTTGATGAATATCATAAGTGGTGGTATAATTCCTGACATATGAGACACAATTTTTCAAGCCCTTCTTGGTTAGGGTTTGAACCATCCAGGTGCTACCCCAACTCACTAGGAGTTGAAGGACCTTCACAGATAAGGTGTTGCTGTTAGTTTCAGTTTTGCTGTAGAGACAAGTGAATTACTCAGACATCTGACTATTATTCTTACTTGTTAACCACGTTTCCACATCTTCATGGCTATGCTCTAGTGGATTTTGTTTCTCTACAATGTGTCCTTGACGGGACTTCTCTTTACTTTCATTTGAAAATTGCTTGAGTCTTCTTTCATTCATGAACACATCAGGGATGGATTTTCTTCCTTGGTTGCTCTGTTCTGAACTTGAGAGAGAGCCTGCAGACACCTTACATCAATTAAATCAACCCGCAAAATATGGTACCTCTTCAAGTGACTAATAAGGGTGCAACAGTCGGTGTCTGTTTATAATTTGGAAATGTGTGTGTGAAGGGAGGGGAGGATGCACAGCTTGATTTGTTTTATTTGTGACTCAGCCAAACTATAAAACGCTTCTGCACCCCGACACAACGTTCATCCTTGGATCTTTGCATTTAAAACAGTTTTCTAGTCAATGATGAAATGCAATATATTTTTTCTTGTATTCACTGCTTCTGAAGCACACCCCGTTTGCACTTGTCTGCTCCAGATAAGCCAAAGAGCTAGCCACCTGACTATTACTCCTTTGTTTGATTGTTCATTCTTACAAGCCGTACTGTACACAACCATGAAAACATGCCTCTGTGTGACTCCAGTGTGAACCTAACAGACGTGTAGTGGTGTATCTGGGTGGCCCAGGACCAGTGCGTAAGATACCTGTTGGCTTGCGTGAGCTACAGATGGGCCTTGCATTGAGTTTGGTAGGGGTGACGCTGACCTGTGGGTCACTCTCATACCATATTGCTTTCATGTGTTTTGTATCTGACTAAAGAAATGTAAGGAAGGGTGGGATTTTCAGAGTCTTAGGGAAGCTAGTGCTCAGGTCCTTTGGGGTTTCCGTATGCCGTGAGCACCTTTCAAAATCCCAGCCCTCAGCTCTTCCACTATACTTGAAAACCATGTTCTCAGTTTAACGCTTTCAAATGTAAAAACCTGTTACTCTGTTCTGATGGCGTGAATGTAAATTCCTGTGAGAATGTGTACGAGATTTGTGAGCAAGGACCTAAATCGTATCTACAGTGATGTCATGTCATGGTCATGCTCCAGGAGAAAAGAACATCTGCATCATTGAATATTTTAGTAAAGGTACAACTAGTGGAATGTTTACGTACAGCCTACTGAAAAAAAGAGGAGACAAAAAAAAAGATAAAGTGTAAAGTATTTAAATGCAAGATTCTACTAGTTTTTTCTTGGTTTGCAGATCACACTAGCTATTTTTGAAGTTCCGTAAATGTGTATAACTTTTGCAAAGACCAGACAGAACTACCTGTTCACTTTCGATGTGCCCCATGCTGAATTGTGCCTATTTCACTCTCTGCTGTTGTTATGCTGCTGATTCTGCTGTTCTGAACCGTTCACTGGATCATTCCATTTGCATGCAACACAAATGCAAGCTGAGCTGTCTGAGAGTAAAGCTGAAACACGTTTGTATAACTTGAATCCATTAATGACTTTCTCTCTTCCACACCCTCTTGAAATGCTGTGTATAATTTTGATTTTTATCCTGCCCTGATTTTTTTCTGCTTTTGTTTTGTTTTGGTTTTTTTTTTTTTTGAATGGTAATTTATTTTTGTTTGGATTATAGGCAGTATCTGTACATTTTGTTTCAAGGTGATGTTGTGGATGTCTTTAAAAGAACAAATTGTTATTTTATATAATTTTATCATAAAGTTGCTCTAATAAATCATTCTTTTATCATGTGACAATGATTCTGGATTTCGTGTGTTAATTTGGGAGGGAGTATGTGTTTGGTGGACTAAATTTTTCAACTGCCTGTTTACATTGTTGTTCAGTACAGTGTACTGAAAGAATTGCCAGCAACTGAAGACTCACAGTGCAACTGGATCTGTCCTGGTGAGACATATGGCTGGGGCAGATCCTTCTCCAATAGTACAGGAGTCCCCTTTCCCCTGCCCCTGTACTTACAGGATTGAAGTCCCCAGGTCCCCACCACCTGAGGCTGGTCTTACTTCTGAGTATGGTATGGTGATACTTGATTTAATTGTTAGTACTGTTTTATTTCATTGCCATGACTAACAATGGTAGTTAAATCCAGCCCAGATGTGATCGTTCCTCAGCAGGTATGTGTTTATAGAAAAACATTATTAGAGTCACTCTCTTGCTCTCACCTTATGTATATACATATGAGTTTATGTGTCTGTGAAATTCTTTTGATTTTTCCCTTCATTCCATCACTGTCGTCCTTCCCTCCTGCAGTTCTGTCTGACCTTTGCATCCTTCCTGGCGCTTTTGAAATGACATTATTTCCTCCTTCCCCCCTGCACATCCTTCAGGTGCCTGCAGCCTCCCCCACCCTGCTCAGTGCTGCATGGGACTCTGCCTCCATGTCCTCTGCGCTAGCACAGCTTCTGTAGCAAGTAGAACATCTGTAGCTTATAAAAACATTATGGTGTTTGCCAGCAGTAACTAAAACACAAAGGGGAAAAATAATAATATTAGTACCTAACCAGGATCAGTGGGAGACTTCCCATTCTTTGGTGACCCTTGCATTAGATACATGAACATGAGACCTTTTCTGCTTAAAGTCTTAGGGAGGGATTTTGTGTTTAAAAGAAAAATAAAATAAAAAATCTTCTGCCTCTCTTAAAAAGCTTTCTCAAGCTTAGTTTGTGTGTGTTGTGTCTGCAGAGAAAGCTCTCTGTCTTCTCTAAAATACAGGGCTGGGTTACACACCAACTATATTGCTTCTCAGTGGGCTTCCCCAACAGTACTGAGGGTGGTATTTGAGTTGGGATGCTATGTGAAGTGCCCTTTTGAAATCAATAGTGCATCCACTTCATTAATTTTTAGAAGTCTGACTGAATAAACATAAGAGGTAGTGAAACTGTGGCCAAAACTATTTGCAATGTAATGAAAGCTGCTATCTGGCAGAATTTAAAAATAAAGGATAGATGGCAAAAGTAATGATCTCTTCTGTGCATCTTCCTGCTTGAGCGTTCAGCTGTAATCCTGCCTGGCTCTTCAATGTCCTCATCTGCTTTGGGAAATGGAGCCTGGTTTTCCACACGTGTATAGAAGGGAACACCAGAAGCGTTGCCTTGAGCAGAGTTTGCAGGATCCTTCCTTGGAGTAAAAACTTTAAGTCATCGGAGACAGGTTCTCATCTTTCAACATTGTGTGAAGACCTACCAACAGACCCTCGTCCGCTGGGTCCTGCCCACGCGATGGTGTGGGAGGACCGTGCCTTTTGCAACGTGGGCATTTGTGGACTGTTGAAAGCCCTGCAGGTGTCAGCTTTTTCTGGTGAGATGGGGTTGGTGTGGGGCAGCTGTTGGCGGTTGGGCTGGGGGGTGAGTTGCTTTCCTCAGGAGGGGTACAACCAGTTGGCTGCAGCCCTGCGGAGACTTGGAGCACACCTGATGTGGTTATCCAGAAAGTGTTTTAATGGATTGGCTGCTCAGGTCTCTGAATGATGTGGGCTGAGCAAGGGAAGCCAAGAAAAGTGAACGTAAGAAAATAGTACTCACTAGGGCTCTACCATGCTTAAGCTTTTTTTTTTCCTCTTTGGAACAGAAATTAATGAAAATGCTGTGCTTGCCAAAAGAATTGGTGCCAGAAAAGGCTTGTTCAACAGTAATGCTTCTGCCTCTGTTAACATCCAACTCATAGGAACCATAGGAAGGGGAAAAAAAAAAAAACAACCAAAAACCCACAAACCCAAAATGTGGCATCCAGCTGGCACCTGGGGGCACTTTGTGGACAAGGAAATACCCAGAGACACAGGTGAAATTTGGTTTCAGCAAGAGGACCTGGGGCTTTAGCACAGCAGTAACCTTAGCAGGTCACTCTTGGGCAGTACGTTTCTCCCAGGGAATGGATCTCCCTCCTAGCGCCTGGTAGCTTGCGGGCTCAAAGAGGATGGATTATAACACAGCCCATAATACACCTTCACTACAGGCAAAGTAACCTCTGTGTAAGCAAGAAAAATGTTGTTTTATCTTCAGGTAGATGTGAGGATGACAGTTGCATCAGGCCAGTGGTTTCCTACCTTGCCAGGTACTTGGCAAATCAAAGAGGAGGAGTGTAATTGTTGTAATACGAAGCCAGATGTAGTCAAGGCAGACAGCACATACTGAAGCTTTTCCTAATACTTGTAGGTCATCTTTCCTATGTGTGACTGGAAGGTGAGTGCCACACGAGAGGAGTGACAAGACTGAGACAGCAAAGGGGACTCTGCAGTCACTTGAGCTATGCAAATCACTGATTTTTTTTTTTTTTTTCAATTGAAATATTTTTCCAAACAAAATACAGCTGACAGCATTTTATTTTAGGTTGAACGAAATGGTTCCAAACAAGTTAAGTATTTCAATTTAAATGTTTGAAATTATGGTTAGATATTTTAGTGAATTTATTGAATATTTTAAAAAGTGGAAATTGAGTAAGTCTTTAAAAATATTTCCACACAAAAGAATCACAATTTTATTTAGACTTTGAAATTTTCTCTAGGCTTGTCAGCTGAATCACTTCCGAATTCTTGGCCTGAAATGACTTCCCCCTCCCCCCCCAACTCATTCGAGTATACAATCTTTTGGCACAAAGTATAAATGGAGCATTTTTCTTTTCAAGTGAAAGGACCCTGGTTGTTCCTGCCTCCCATCCTTCTGTCAACTGTTAGTGTTCGGAGCCCAACCGCCTAGTCCTCGTGAAACGGAAAGTGTAGTTTTGTAGTAATCTCTGCAGTGGTAGCGACGTTTTTATCTATTATTAGTTCTCGGAGATGAGAACGTGTTAAACTGGCAGTTTCTTCTTAGCACACCTCCCACGCAGACATTAAAAGATCTTTCACTGTATCTTTTAATGCACCCTTCTAACAAACTGGAGTCCAAGTCTGCTTTTTAGAGGGAGTACGTTAACCAAAGAGTGGTATCCAACTGTACAGTGACAGATATATTTACTCTGTGTGTGGGATGGTGGCAAGTCAACCAGAGCAACTGGTAGAAGGGGCCTTGTCTGAGAGATGCGGAAGGGGAGGAATAAAAAAGATTGCTTGTTTGCCCTGAAACTTGCCAGTCTTTTTTTCTTTTCTCCATCCAATTGCATGAGTTGATCAAATAAATCATATTCTCCCCACAAACCCACTTCCATCCTTAAACCCTCAAAGCTACAACACTGCTAGTAAGATCAGAAATGTGTAATTGCTGTTGGGCTGGTATGTGAGATCAGATAAGCAGAAGGAAGCCAGGCTTTTGCAAGCTGGAGAGGAGGAGGACAATGAGATTAATCAGCGCTGTAAGTGGTTAGAGAGCTGCCAAGGAGAAGAAATACGAGTCCTTTTTCTGGAAGCTGTTCTTCCCAGCCTCTCCCAGTTTGAACTAAACTGGTGATACTGGAGCAATAAATGATAAGTTCTGAACTTCATACAAACGTGCTGCTGCTTGTGTGGTACAATCCCGAACTCGCCGAAGTCAGTGGGAGCTTTTGTGATTTATGTCGGCGTAGTTCGTGCCAGGATTTCAGTCCTGCACACAAACAGAGCAAGGCGGCTCGTTGCTAAGCCTGCTGACATGTACAGCACACCCGCTGACTTGAACTCATGAGGCGCTTTAGCCGAAATATTTGGTTTGGATGCTCAGCCTCTGAAGTCAGCGGAGGGACAGGGACACTTCCCAGGGGTGACTTGGACCTTTAGCATGATGGCTCGCTGGAGTTGCCTCTTTTCCTGCCTGCAGCTTTCTGGTAACCTGAGTCTAAAGGGGTGGCAGTAGCCTTTGCCTTGTTTTTAAGCCCTGCTTTAATAGAGATTTGGGATGGTGTCAGTGACAGGTGATCTGTGTACAGCAGAGAGCTGCCTGGTCAGACGATCATTGTATCTGCTCCACTACCTTCTTTTCTCTCACTTTTGGCCTTCTTTGAGTTACTGCTTGTGTTTTGGTCCCAGGGGAAGCAGACGGTTCGTGACACCTTCAGCTTCCCAGTGAAAGGCCTCTCTCTGCCGTACCTGACCTATCCTCTGGCTCCTTTTAGCTTTTCCATCTTCAGCACCTTAGTACAAGGTATGATAAAGCCTCGTGATCCTTGTTAGTCCTCTCCATTGCCTCCCCCCTGCAGCAGCCTTCCTCAGGTACTGAACTGGGGAGCTGCATCCTTCAGTTCAATGGGATCGAGAGTAACAGCAGCGTTGCTATACTGCCTTGTGTCGACTAGGGTGCAGCCTTTGGGTTTTTACAGAAGACGTAATTTCTTAGAAACTGCCTCAAACTTAGTGTTGCCTGGAACCTTCTCCCTCAACACCATCGCTGCAAATTCGAAGTACCATTTGTTTAAGACTGAAGCTGCTCCCTTACGTTTGTTCAAGGATGATTGGGCAGGAGGGCGCTTGCAAGAACTGGGTAGAGAGGCAGTTTTGGAGGGTTTGCTCCTTGGTTTAAAATGAAGCTTCTGGTGGGTTAAGAATGAAGCAGTGAGAATGCTGCCGTGCCTGGGATGCAAAGTGCACTGAAGCCGAGCAGTCCTTTCAACCAGTGTCTCCTAGAGCTGATCTAGGCTCTGATCTCACACCACTGAAGGCGGTGGGAACTCAGCCATTCAACAGAGTTTGAGCCAGGTCAGGCACTGCAGAAAGTTATGCCAAACAGGTGGAAATCGGGACCTGGAATCTAAGAACTGGGTAGTAACAACTAGATGATAACTTGGGACTCTAACTGTCAGTGCGTGTTGTGAAACTCGGTGTTTAAGAGGAAGTAATCTGCAGCAGAAGGAGGAAAAAAACAGAACCCGAAACAAATCTGCTGGCGAAAAGCATGTAAACTGCCTCTTTTAAGTAGAGTTGGGAGTAACATCAGACTATAGCAGGACATCCACACAGGAGGAGGTCTTCCAGGATGGTAAGTACATTTGTCATCATCTTGAGAGCATTGGGGGGTGGTCGTGGAGAGATGAATGCGCTTTGTTCATCTGAGGAACTTCAAACAGCTTCCGGGGAGGATTTTGTATACTGAAAAATCTCATCCTTATGTTTGAAATCCAAAATCTGAAACAGTTTGATGCTGATGGAAAAAAGAAGTACCAAAAGTTATTTTGGGGGCAGGGAGAAAGCAGCCTAATGTTATAAACAACAGTCTCCTCTGTGTACTCAGCAGATTGTGGTATTAACTGATGTTCCAGTCTGTGAAGCAACACTAAGTAGCGCTTGTATTTATTGCTCTTGGATGAACTTTAGTCATTGAAACTGGCAGCTAGTAAAGCCCTGAAAGCTTAGAGGGAGCCATAGTTAATTACTGACCAGCTACAATATTATTAGTAAGAATTCTGGTTGAGTCTGTGATGTTTTCTTTTTTGAAAATTAAGCTGCATATTTTAGTGCCGTTCTCATGACTTCTGTATAGCAGCTGGGAATCTAACCCATCACCAGTCAAAGATATTAAGAAAGACTTTGTTTGAATCAAATGGTAGGTGAGTCTATTATGGCACATATGAGATCTGTTCATTTGCATATTTTAAGAGAAATGCTGCTTTTTGAAGCCATTTTGTAACTGTTGCTGAAAAAAGAGAACTGAAACAAGTTGTTTCTCAGAAGCTCCATCCCTCTGAAGCCATCACAGGGCTGGCAGTGCACCTGCAGCTGCAGTTCCTTACCAAGACACTGCTTGGTCACCAAATGTATCGTGGGGAGCGCTTTAGTTTTGGGGGCCAGAGGAACAAGATGACACCTCTCAGGCTCTGGTTCTGTGGTGAGATCCACCCGGGGCAGCCGGGGGGGCTGTTTCTTACCAGATAGCCCAGCTGGTTGTGACAGCTACGGACAAAGCTGCGAGCTGTGGAGTGTGACCTGCAACCTCCCTGGGCCCTCCTGTTGTTTTTCAGCTGCCTTTCTCCTCCTCCTTTAAAATCCCTTCACCTCGGTTTCCTACCAAACTCCTTAGCCTCTTCTCTCTTGCTCTCTCCTCCTTTTGTTCCCACTAAGTTTTCTGGGTTGGCATTTGACCACTTTCTCTCGAGGTGGGGGAATGCCGTGTGTTGCTGTCACGCAGCCTTCTCTGCGTGGTGTGTTATACCTCCCCTCTCTGCTTGGGCTGCAAGCTCTTTGGGGTAAGACACCGCATCTTTGTACTGTGCTTAAAACATGAACTGGGATTTCAGCGGCATGAGGACCTGACATTCACCAGGGAATGGCCAACTGTCCTTCCCTGCTGGCAGCAGCTCAGTTTCTCCAGGGCTGGGAGAATGGGTGTTTTCCTGCCAGCATTTATAACTGTTTCTAGTGTAAAAGCTTGCATCTGAATCTGGGGGCAGCAAAAGGAAGTGCAGTGAAAAGTGTGAGTAAAACTGCCTTGGAAAGTAGGAACTGCTCTAGAGATCACAGCTGATAATAACAAGCAGACCCTGAAACGGAAACTTAGCTTTCATCTCTGCAGCTCTAGTCTGCTATTAAGCATGACTGTTCATGCCTTTCCTTCCCTCTCCACCTTTCTCATTCTCCCTTGTCTGCTCTTTTACCTTGGGTCCTCTCTTTTCGCATTGCCCTCCACATTCCCCAAGTCACTGTTTCAGACCCACCTCCCTTGTCTCCCAAGACATCCTCCACCTCTTTGGTTCAGCCCCACTAGTTCTTGGGAGTTGAGTCCCACAAGAAGCCTTTGGGGTTATGCCCGTGCTGTGTCCAGCTCCTGCCTGTTCCATGCGGTCACAGCATCGTACAGAAAGGTGGAGTGGGCAGGAGCTGGACACAGCACGGACATGCATGGCCATGCTGCCTTACTGGTGTGGGAGGGCAGACACAACGAGCCCACCCAGTTCAGGTGACAATAGCTGTGAACGTATGGCAAGATGGATGGGACAAGCCTGGCAGGATCCTTCCTGCCTAAAACTTGTTCGAGTGTGGCCGCCCACAGAACAACTGCATATCTGACACTGTTAAACATGTTCATCCTCCAGGCTACAAACGCCCGATGGCTCAGGGATAGGAAGCGGTAGTTTGGGGACTGGACAGGTGGTGATATCATCTGGTAGCACTTTCTGAAATCTACTAAACCCCAGGATGTACTACTTCTTGCTTCTGAGCATGAAAAATGGCAGCTGACTTCTATGGGGTACATTCACCTCTGCCAATGCAGGGATGATTCATGATTCATGACCATTGGGCATGTGTGAAGTTTTTGGGTTGACCTTTTCAGAGGGCAAAATAAGCAAGCAGCCAACTACCCCTGCCCTACCATCTGCTTTGAGTTTTGGCATATTTGGTATTTGCCCTTGTGGTTGCCGCTGCTAGGGATAACATAAGATTGGAGCAATACTGCCTGAGGAGGAAAAGAAGTTAACTTACTTTCTAGGGTCATGGTTACAACAGGGGAGAAGAGGAGTTTATATTTCAGCCTGGTCCCTGTCCCATTAACAGAGTCCCTTCTGGAAAAGACACCATCATTGAAGACAACTCACAGGCATAGAAAGAGAGCAGGAGCCTAATAGAGTCACACAGAGGATGACATTGATGCTGTACGCTACCACCCACAGCTTCTGCATTTAATTATTACTTGTTGGCAAATGTGTTAGCTTGCAACAGGACAAAAGTGGGTGTTGAAGTATAACTTGAAGAGGCAGCGATGCAGTTGTTTACACAATAATTACTGGAGTGATTTTTGTGTGTAGACAGCACCAGGGAAAACCTGCAGGGACCTGTCTCTCCCTCTCACTTTGCAATCCGTTCATGTCACTCAAGACCTGTCATACAGTGAGGATGTTGCACAGATCCGTACTTAAATCTCAGAGCACTATATGAAGCAATAGCAGTAACCTGCATTTTTAGTCTGTAACTGGCTTTATACAAATGTTGCCATAAAGTTTTATTTTTCCCCTTGCATACATTTCTGTTTTTCAGATTGTGAAAAAAGCATTAAAAACATCCCTGATGCTTAATGAGTCTTCCAACATGAAATTAAGCGTGAACAATCAAAAAGACGTCAAAACGGTAATTATTGGGATACACTACATTTGCTTAGAAGAGCTGAGATTACACTGACATTTCTGAAAAGAAATAACAGATTAAGAAGAAGGATTTTATTGCCTGTTTTAGAAATCCGTGTAGGTTTCGATCCTATTTGTAAACAAGTAAGTGACAAAACCCTCATTGATTTATCCAGTAGGCTGATCAAACCTTGCCGAGAGGGAGTAGTGTGGAGCCTAATCCTGCAGCCCTGCCTCAGGATAGTAAACCTTGCTCATACAAATACCCTCACTTTCACCATTAGCACAGCATTTATTTGTTTTTTCAGCATGCCTACAGCACCTGGACATCACAGTGTAGAGCATGGTGACAGCCAAGATGTGACTTCAAAATAGGTCTCTTACCTTAGAAATCTCTTCTAAAACCTGTGCGATGTTTAAGTCTTGCCAATGTGTTCACGGGATGAAACGCAGAACTGTTAAAAATTGGTGGGATTTTTTTGCCCTCAGTGGGAGGGAGAACAAGCCAGAGGGCAAAAATTTAAGTAGATAGTAAGTTTAAAAATGTTTTTCTCATTCAAATCACTGCCTGAAATTGATGGCAACACTGTAGATCTTGAGAAAAGCAGAGAAAATGAAAAGTAAGAAACTTTATCCACACAGAAACTGAAATAGATGCTTTCAGAGGCAACTGGTTTCTGTGTAATTTTCATATGTACCCTTTTGGGAGCTCACGTTTATAGCTATAGCCTCACAAACACTCCCAGACTCGCTTCTCCTGCCCGGAGGTTCAAAAGCTCAACCCTGAAGTGCACATTGCCTATCTCAGGGTGGTGGATGGTCCCAGCTCGCAAGAATTGCCATCAGGAACCAGACATGATAATTGTTGGGGGGAAATGGATCTGCACTGGTGGCTGTCTTTTCCTCCTCAGTATAGGGCAACATATAGAGCCTGGTGCTATACGTTTCAGCATGTGAGTGGCTGGACTCCAGATCTGGATATATCAGGTGGCCAGGCTATTTTTTTTTTCATCTACGTTCAGGAAAAAAAAGGAAGTACAGAAAAAGGGAAATGAAGCTAACTCACCACACTAGAACGACAAGGAAATACTGGTCACTCACCACATGGATAAATGAGATTTGTGTAATTTCACTTAAGTGAGGTTTAAGTTAGAAGACAAAACCAG
The DNA here is from genome assembly GCF_964188355.1 of Buteo buteo. NCBI lineage: Eukaryota > Metazoa > Chordata > Aves > Accipitriformes > Accipitridae > Buteo > Buteo buteo. The sequence continues at coordinate 10,287,655 of NC_134176.1, read as the reverse complement.
AACGTGTTCAGAAACCACAAAATGCCCCTCTGCTTCTGACATTTTCAGACATGTTTTTTCTCCTCTGACTTCATGAACTTTCTCTTTACGGTAGTGCTGGTCTTGATCCCACAGCTAATCTTGTGCTACGGATTTCCTTGTTTTGATTTTGGAAGAAAATTTGTTGAACACCCATTTGTCTTGTGCAAAAATAAAGCTAATCAGCATCAAACTAATCATAAGGTTTGGGAAAAACCCCCAGATTTTTGATATGTTGGCACAGGAGAAATTAAACCAAAACTAAAATCATGGTCCTCACATAAACCAACCCCTATGTAGCTTGTGGTCCTCACTTTCGGTGGTGTATCCAAGAATACTGTCTGCCAGTAGCTGAAAGCAGAACTACTATTCAAAGATTGTGATTTACTCACCCGCAACAAGTAATCATCCATGAGTTGGTGTATCCATGACTTGGTGATCACTTAAATCTTCTCTTACTTGGATTCTGTTCTAGTTTCAAATCTTAGGGGCAATTTTGATACTTGGTGTTGTCCTGATCGCTGTTTACTTCATGGGAGTGGACAGCATAGTTGATTCTAATGGAGAAGAAGGAGTTGTCAGCATTTACGAAGAGTGGGAGGAGGAAGAAGCACTCTATGGAGATCTCCCGGGAACCACAATAATTGAGGAGGACACCAATAGACCCAATGACTCTTGCAGGTAAGCCAGGCCTGATGTGGCACGTGGAGAAGTAATGACCAGGTGGAGAAATTGTTACAATGCTGACAATATGAGCATGGCTTTTGTTCTCTTCCCATTGTATAATAAGTGATAAAGTACCACTAATTTGGGAAGAGTGGGGGTGTTGTTTAGGCATTGGGTCGTTAGTAATTGACCGTTATGAGGGGCAGTAGGGGCAGTATCACAGCTCCACTACCAGTCCTGTGCTTGTATGTTCAGCACAGCTCTGTTGCTACTCCACCACCTCCAGCCATCCTCCCTTTGTGGCAGCGGTGGAAGGCAGCAGAGTGACCGGTGGGCAAAGCAGCCTCTGCCGAGCTCACCTTCTTTCAGAGGCTGGAGGGGGCAGTGGATGTTTGTCCTGGCAGAGGGTGGAGGGGGTATCAAAGCGACATCCAGCCCCAGGGGGCTACTTTTCTCCTCATCTTCAGGATGGTAAAATAAAATGCTCAGAACGCCTTCTGAGAATCCATTCTGCTGGATTTGGGAGGACGATGTATGATATATGCTTGGCTATAAAAACTGGGTATAGAGAGTACTCCCATCTTGTTTGTCCAGCTCAGGTTGTTTGCTTTTGAGGTTGATGTCCAAAATGGCCAACTCTATGGCCTGGCAGGTGCTTGGTTTTCTGCTTGGGTCACAGTCACTTGCTTCACAATATACAATTGCCATTGCAGCTTTGAACTTGTGGAAAATGTTCCTTATGACTTAGCTTTTGAGATAAATAGCACTGCCGCCAAACCCTTGTACCAAGCCTGGATGAGACTCCTTGATGTAGCCCAAGAAAAAATTCACGTGGCGTCTTACTATTGGTCTCTTACTGGGAAGGATATCAACGTCAATGATTCATCTTCCAAGCAGGTAGGAGAAAATCAATGACAAGCACATCTGTTGTTGTTTGTCTTATGTACATGTGGCAGATTGACTGCATGGTCTGCCTCCGAGAGACATTGCCTGACTCTTCCTGCAAACCCAGAAAGGTTTTCCATGCTGGTCTGAAACAGCACACCAACTGTCTTCCTCCGGTCAAGTTAGACTCCATCTGGGCTCTGTCCATGTCTCCAAATATTTCTATGCTGTGTTTTAAGAGCAACCAGAGGTCAGCCTCCAAATCACACTCGCTTACCTTGCAGATGGTCAACCTGTGGTAGGGGCAGCCCAGTAGCATGGCTGAAGAGCCTACAGGATCCCACGTACACAAGGGAATGTGCCAATTCCCACTGGCTAGCTGGAAGAGTCAGAAAGCAAAGTCTGCTGGACTTTTGACTGCTTCAGAGTCTTCTTCTCCCCCATGTACAGAGGTGGCATCTGCATTGACGCATTTTGCAGGTGTCCCTGAACCATGCCATTGGACAGCAGCTTAGGACATTCATTCTCCTTTGCAGGGTTGTCCTCCTGGGCACCCTGTGCAGCCAGGCTTCCTGAGGGGCCTCTCTGGCTCCGCCACCAAAAGTAAATGACAGAGGCCACGGCACAGGCTCACCCTGTGACCATCCATCATGTTTAATTGTCCCTTGGTTCTCTTTTGGCCTGTGGCAGCTGGCGACCTCGCAGGCAATCCTGAGCAGGGCCTGGGGGACTGTTCTGAAAAGCAGAAGGGACAAGGCCACCCTATTTCAGGCAGGTACGGAGTTCAGCCATGTGTCAGGAATCGTGCTGTTTGCTGGCCTGTTTATTTCTGCGGGCCGAGCCTCTGCCTCCCTCCTGGCACACCTTCCTCCTTGTCCTCACGGGCTCTCTGGGACTGCTCTCCTTGTCTTCCTCCCCAGGTGGTTCTGGTGTTGTAAGGTGACTCATTTCCTCCACATGAGAAGAAGTAAAAGTGAGAGATGTAAGGCTGAGCCCCGTCTCCGCTAAAGGGACAGCTCAGTGTAGGACAGTCTCCGTTACTTTTATCGTCAGGGAGAAATGACACAGCCTATCTGTTCAGCATCAGCATCCAGCAGTTGATCTTCGTTGGGGCATTCACCTTTGAAGTCTGGGATGTTTGTGGTCATACTTTTAACCTTATGTCTAATAGTATTAAAAAATGGAAAATAAACTTGGATGCATACATTGGATCAGAATCTTTGTTCCTTTTTTTCTCTACTTGAAACACTCCTGAAATAGGTGACATTTCTGACCTTCCTTGTGTTGGGGTTCTTCAAAGGAAACATCCATTAGTAACACTGTACTTGCATAGATCTTGCTAAATGTTCTACAACAAAATATAAAACATAACAAACAATGTACCGTGCAGGGTGAAGATATTCTGAAGAGGTTTGAGAGATTACTCGCAGAGAATATCTCTGTGTATGTTGCAGCAAGTATACCAACTTTGGCTACAAATTCAACTGACCTTGAGCTTTTAGAGGAAAAAGGTAACTAGCTCACTTCAGTGATGCACTCGGAACTTTAGTATTGCAAAAAGGCATCTGAGAGAAACTGGTTTCCAAGGCCTATTCTGGCATGGTGCTTACATGGGTTCACAGGACAAGCACTATGTGTTCACTAGTTTATGATTTCTCTGTATGTTGTCATGCCCTTAAGGATTTTTGCAAAAGTTTACTTTTTGCAAGTTACTGTATTCCCAGGAATAAGTGCTTGTGAAGTTTGGTAGTTATTACTGGCTGCAAGTATTAGACATCCAGACATGTTCTGGCTGTCAGGGGAGCAGTATAGATTATCATCTCCATGCTGTATCTAAACTTTTTTTTCCCCTCCCCATCTTTCTTCAGGAGCTCATGTAAAAAAGATTGATTTTGGACGTTTGGCAGGAGGAGTGTTGCATAGCAAGTTCTGGATTGTAGACATGAAACACATATATATTGGTAGTGCAAATATGGACTGGAGATCTTTATCTCAGGTAAGTTCTGCTGCTGCATATTCAAAAATCTGGGAGAAAATTCATGTTCTAGCACATAACAGAGAAAAATCATAATGATGTAAAATATTGACTGAGTGGGAGAAACAGCAAAGAAACCCCTGAGGGTGGAGGTGGCTCTTTCTGGAGCTGTGACATAGCTTGTTCTCTTTGCAGGTGAAAGAGTTTGGTGCTGTGATATACAACTGCAGCTGCTTGGCCAAAGACCTCTGGAAAACATTTAGCACTTACTGGGATCTTGGACATGCTAATGCTACCATCCCATTCCCTTGGCCTCTAAATTATTCTACCCACATTAACAAGCATCGGCCTCTGGAAGTAGAATTTAATGGAGTCTTGACAAAAGCCTATTTTTCTGTAAGTATGTTTCAAAATAACAAGATAAACTGTAAACTATGTTTAAGCATTGGCCAGAAAAGTTTCTTCAGCAGTTACTTGTGTTCCAGTTGGATAATAATTCATTCCACAGGTATCTCTGGAACTACTCAAGGAATAAGGGTGCAGGTCTCCTTTAATCACTTGTGGGCTCAATATATCAACAAGTATCTGACCCATCAGGACATGGAAGGCATGAGGAATGATAGTGGTCCACCTCAAGTGCTTTGTGCTATTATAATGAAAACTGAACAGATCTGAATATAAATGAATCACAGTCTGACAGAAAAAAGGATGAAATCACTGACCTGTATGTTTTCTTCTTTACAGGCTTCTCCTCCAGCGTTTTGTCCAGAAGGTCGCACCCATGACCTCTTTGCTATAATCAGTATTATCAGTGAGGCACAGAAATTTGTCTATGTTTCTGTTATGGAATATTTCCCTACCAGCCGTTTTGTTCATCCAGAAAGGTACAGTTTTAATCCTGAACACATCAGTTAACTGCACTATTTAAAGGAAAAATATACTATTCCCCCCTTTCTGCAATAAAAATATTCAGAGTGGAGAGGACTGAGGCTTTGCTCTGCATTTATGACCGCCTTGTGGACTGTCAAATACTGATGCTCCAGGAAGGGTGGTATCCGATAGTGCCCATGTTCTTCACTAGCATTTTAAAAAGCCTCCTGTGCTCTTCGCACAGCAAGAAAACTGTGAAGTGCCAGGCTAGGGACAGTCAGGTACAGCTCCATTCAAAATACAACAGACCAGCGTTATGAACAGAGAGAGGAATGGGAACAGCAGAAGTATATCTGACATCAGACTTCAGAGAAAATATTGCTTTGCATCTCTCTTCTGTTCCTGTTTCTCTCTTTCTGTTCTTTACTTCTGAAGACTCTTGACTTCTGGCTCTGCTGCCTGTTTGACATACTTGACCCATAGTTTAGAGGGTGATTCTTAACTGTCCTTGCTGACCTCTGCAATGATAGCTGAAGCAGTCTCTAAAAGAAACTTCTGGGCTTTTATTTACCTTTTTTTAATAATTCCATCTAAGGACATCCAAGTTCTTGAAGCATGCTGGATGCATGTAACAGCAGCTCTGAAAGCGAAGGTGGTAGTGGTGAACTGGAGTGATCAAATTGTGTGTAGTGGACCACTGCCACGGTCCCAGTGGGCTGCCCGAGGTCACAGCAGTATTATGCAGACTCTACACATCAGCTCAAATCTGAGTAACACAGAAAGTTAGTCAGTCATGGGGCAACCACTAAGACGCCAAATCCTCTTAAATATGCTTGAATTAGGATGTTTACATGCAACCAAGTGCTCTGAGTATTATCTGCTTATAACATTTCTGAGTCTTCCAATCGTCTAAATAATCTGACTGAGAAAGAAGTTCAAGCAAAATAATTATGTACAACATGGCTTATAAAGAATGGGGTGAGCTCTAGATTTCCATTTAGCCAGAATTATACCATGCATCATGTCCTGTGGCATGACTATGTAAAGCCTCTCTTGTTCAGCTGGGCATGTGTGTGTTAGCAGGAAGAGTGTAGGATAATAGACAGACACAGATAATTCCACTGTCCTTGAAACAAAATCTCAAAGACTAGCTTCCACTTGGAAGGTATTTTTTATAAATCTAACAGCTTAGAGAATTTTTGGTTTCTGTGTTGTATGGTTGAATCTCTGGGTTTCTCATCTCCTGCTTTTAGCTAAGAATAGGTTCACAGAAAGTCTCTTTTCCCCCTTAGGAATGAGTATGGTAATACTCCTCATTCTTCATCGGAACCCTTAATCCACCATTTGTGACATCTAGGGCCTGATCAGATGCAAACAAGAGTTTCAAAGGCCTAGGGAAAGCGGTGCAGGCTATCTCCACAGCAACCAGCTGTAGTGCAATGAATTGAGGCTGATTAGTTCAGGTTAGGTTCCTCCAGCAGCTGAGGCAGAGGGAACAAAGCTGCTGTCTTAACGCCTGAGTGTTAATCAACTAGAAACTGATATATTTAAAAAATGGAAACTGCTCAAAAATAGCATTTCTAAATAGCATGTTTTTCTGAGTTTTTCAGGATCTACACGTCAGCCTGAGCCTGAAAGCACATGGCTGGTCTGTTGATCACAATAGGACGATGTGTGAGGGAGGATTAGATAACTCAGGCCTTTGTACATAAGACCAAAAGGAATAAGTTAGGCAAATTAATTCATCATTGCTCATGGGACTGTGAGCGAGTGCCAGACCTGTCTCTTTATCAGTTCTCCAATCTATACTAAAGATGCTTGTCTTCCTCTGTGCAGCACTTGTTAGGATCTATGGAAAGAAAATGCAACAGGGGCATTTGGAGTTGCTAGGTTGGGGTTGCACATTGTCCAGCTCTTAGTGTAGTGTAGTTGGGTGAAGGATGTTAAAAATTTTCCCCTACGCTATTGCCAACACGAGTGTCAGGAAAATGGACAGCCCCGTGTTCACGAGAGCACGGCTGTGTTTGTTACCTCGGGGGCACACGGCATACTAAAGAGGGCCAGGGAGGGATAGAGTCTGTCCACGCTGTCTGATGGCACAGGACCATGGCAGACAGTAGAAACAGTCTCCAGGATCCTGAAATGGCCATATTCTGCAAAATGGCTCTTAGGCTTTCCTCTGGGCTCTGCACTGTCCTTTTTACTTTGTGCTGTATGACCTGGCTTTACACGGGAGTTGCTATTGTTATTTTTAGTTTCCTAAGGAAATGAACATGATGGCACCACGCTGTGTGTGTATCTGTGTACGTGTACTTTACTAAGCTTTAAACTTTTTGATCTACTTCAACCCAATTTGGCAGAGACTGGAGGTCTCAAAACACACTGTGAAAGGAACTGGCTGGGTAGAAGGCAGAAATCTTATTTATACCTCCAGTGAAGGCACAAGTGCTCCTCTTACTAGACATCAGAGATCCCATCTGTGCATGGCGTCACTTGTATTCTCAGTTTATTGTCACAGCTTTCTGCTGAACCGTTTCAAAAATATCCCTTTTTCCACCCACTTTTCTCTAGATACTGGCCAGCCATTGACAATGCTCTGAGACGCGCAGCTTTCAACTACAGAGTACAAATCCGGCTTCTGGTCAGCTGCTGGACCCGCTCTGACCCAGCCATGCTCTACTACCTGAGGTCCCTGCGTGCTCTCAACAACCCACATGCCCACATCAGCGTTGACGTGGTACGATAAGAAACTTGATTTTGGAAAGACAGCTTGAGGATATGGGCCCCACACTGATTTTTGAGTCTAAGCTGCCAGTCGCGTGTACAAGTATCAGGTTTTAGAGAAGCAGATTGTTGTTGCAGTGACTGTTTCAGGTCCTTGAGAAAATAATGCCCAAGAGATAATCTTTGAGGAAGCAGCTATTGCAAGCTACTAGTGATGTCAAGGGATGTGCCTAGCTGCAGCACTTGAGATGTTATTTGTCAGGCATTGGAACAGGCTGCCCAGGGAAGTGGTGGAGTCACCATCCCTGGAGGTGGTGTTCAAAAAACGCATAGGTGTGGCACTTCAGGACATGGTTTAGTGGGCATGGTGGTGTTGGGTTGAACTCGATGATCTTAAAGGTCTTTTCCAACATAAACGATTCTATGATTATCCAGGCAGTCGCTTTTGGTGAGCACCATGACAGTAGTAACAATTTATATGACAACTTAGTGCTCTTCTCATAGACCTTTTCCTGTATGCAGTATCTTAAATGGGTCTAATTACTATCAGTTTTTTACAGTTAAGAGCTCTGCTGACTGCCTATAAATATGGACCCATTTCTGAACACTAAATATTACACACAGGCCATAGGCACTAGGCTGAAATGCATCAAGTCGAGTGGGGATGGTGTGGAAGCTCCCAACATGGTTCAGTTACCACAACAGAGAGAAGTCACAGAAGTAAGGAGGAATGGTTTTACCAAAAAAACCCACCAACCCCCCCCAACCCAACAGAAATGTAGGTTTTAGTAAGAGTTTACGCAAGAAGTTTGGCATTATTGTTGTCTGCAGTACCCCTCGTGTCTGTGATCAGCCCGTTCTAGCACAAAATAAGAGCAGCAATCAGTGGTAAATGCGTATCTATTAAACAGCTGCCTAAAACTGCATTTAATTGTCTGCCCTGTAATGATAATAGCTGTGCCACTAATTGAACATTGTGAAGGAAACATTATCCTTATCTGATCTCAATTGCTTATCCAATTTTATGTACAGTGGAAGTACTATTTGTTAGTTTTCTTGGATAAGAGTAAAATCTCTTTTATGGTACATTTAATAACAGTGTGTGGAATATTCTCTTCTCTTCTTTCTGTACTATGCTAGTCTTTGAAAATATAGGAAATCTGCATGGTCCAATTATCCAGTCTGTTCCTCACTCTGGTATTTCTATTTATGTTCTTAATTTCTCTCCCTCCAGAAACTCTTCATTGTTCCAGTTCTGAATCACACAAATATTCCTCACGGGAGAGTGAATCACAACAAATATATGGTCACTGATAAAGTAGTCTATATTGGTATGTATTCCATTATTCCAAATACTTACAGTATCTTCAGATCTATAGGACTGAGGCTGAGATAGGATGGGCTGCAGTATCAAAATAATACCTCATTTTGCCATGTAGAGCAGATAAACATATCAAAGTATATGACTTTATCAGAATGTCTGCCCTGGGTGAAGAAGTAGAGATGTGAAGGGGAGACAATAATGTAGGTCAAGTTCAGCAAGAGATTATTTCATATGGTTGTGAACCATTAACAACAGAACATGACAAGTCTGAGCTCACAGCCTGTGAGAAACACAGTAGGAATTTCACAGACTGTGTGCTCGGAATGATGCAGTGATAGCTGATGCTCTACTATAGAACGTTATCGTGCTTTAATAAAAAGAAATTGCTGGGAGGAATTAATTCCACGCACTGTTTGTTGAACAGAACTCTAGGAAAGGAAATGAGAAAACAGTAATGTCAATTGCTGCTCAATTCCTGAAAGTCGGGATGGTGTTTATTTTTCACTGTTTTATTAGGATCCCTCAAAAAAGGGAACATGAAAGGGTTCTGTCATTTCAGTCAGCTCATCCTCCAAGCAATGCAAACCAGCAAATAGCCTGATCTTCCAGCGGGCTGAGATCTTGCAGCTCCATTTGCCTTTAATAGAACTTGTTTCTTACTAAGTTGTCTTTTGAAGACAGATATGCAGGTAATTTGTTTTCATGCCTAAGCACCTTCTGGGATTGACAGTAGATTTTTCTGGCTAAGGCAAACACCAGAAGTGCTAAGTGATAAAATGTGTTTTTTTTCACAGTGTTTGATTTTCTGAATTGTCATAGCTTTGGAGAGAGCCCTAGACAATGTCTACAGCTGGATTCCCAGCTTTGCCTGGCTTAAAAGTGGGCATTGCATGCTGAGCTCAGAACAGCCCCTGAGGATTTATTGATCAAGGGTCCAGTTTCTCTTCTTGTTTTCCTTTAACAAGTAAAGCAAATTAAGTTCATTAAGGATTTTTTTTTCTTTAAACACAGAAACCCATATCAAACACTGGCTTTTACCCCTCTTAATACCCAAATGTTGCTCTCTGTTCCCATATTTATAATGAGTAGATTCATCCACCTCTGTCACAGGCTGTAAGGAATCAGAAGGTTATGAAGCTTCAGGGTTGCAGTTAATACTGACTTTCTGAAACCTGAGGTCTGGAATAAGAAGGAGGTGACCTGATTTTTGCTGCTCCGTTGGTCCTAATGAGATTTGCAGTTGTACAGCAAATCAGCAAAGCCAGGCAATGTGGACTTAACAAGTATGGAGATCAAACAGTACACTGGGAAATGAATGTTTTCTAATTAGCTACTTTTCCATTGCATAGGGACTTCCAATTGGTCAGAAGATTATTTCATTAATACAGCTGGCGTGGGACTAATTATCAAACAGAATTTGACCAACCTGCAAAGAAAGCAACTGCCTATCCAGGAACAATTAAAAAAACTTTTTGAGCGAGACTGGAATTCCAAATACGCAGTAAATCTGGAAGATGTGCAGGGACAGAAAGACTGTAACTGGAGAGGCAGGCTCTGAAGTGAATTGAAATACAAATTTAAAATAAAAACAAAAAAATATATTTGAATCTTGTTCCCCGTGCAAAACAAGGAGCTTTCTTCTTTATGTCTTTGTCAGAGAAATTGCTTTCTCATGGTGTCCACACTGTTTGATGACACAAGAACTTCTTATAGTTGACTCTACCTGCAAAACCATTAGTCAGTGTGTGACATTTCCTTTTTTGCATGATTACCTCATCCCAGAGTTAATGAAATGCATACAGTGTTATATGACAAGCTGTCTGATATCAAAGCAAACATGGAAGGTACAACCAGATATTAATACATCAGAGATGCAGATTGCTATTGCTGTGCTATTTTGTCTGAGGAAGCTATATATTTCAACCTTAATGTTCCATTAACAGTGTTTGCTTATATGTGTTTAAGCATATTTTTAATAAACTCTTGGCCACTTTAAGATTTGAGCCATATAAGTAATCACCTACAATAGTGAGAGCAGATTTTTTAAAGCATTTAGGGATTAGAGGTACCGGGAAATACCTGTATTGAAGTGTTGAGGCTGGTGGCCAGAATTAAATACCTGGGATTTAAATCTTGGGGCCAGCTTCCAGCTCAGCTGCCCTGGACCCCTACGTGTCTGGGTATGTTTGGATGTCTGTGTTGGCCTCCTGCAGCAAATGGGATGGGGGGAGCGGGGCGAAGCCGCTGCATGAGTGCTAGTGTGGGAAAGGCATCCCACCTGCACTGTGGGCAGTGCTTGGAGAGCCTCCTTGCTCTTTTAGGGCTGTCCTGGTGCTGGCCCTGACCAGCGTTGTGTCTCTGGGCTGCCTTCTCTTCTGCAATCACACAGGGACCACAAACCTGAGCCATCTGGCGCCTTACATCCATATCCCCCGCTGCGTGGCGGCTCTGCCCTGGGTGACTCTCAGAAGGGGTAGGAAAGGAAAGCGGGGCATGTGCTCCAGCCATGAAGCGGTGCAAGTGACGCCAGGCTGGGGACCCGAGAACCTCACCAGGGCTGGGGACCTTTGCCTGACACTGGAAGCGGAGTTGCAAAGTGAACTTTTTTTGCTTTGGGACTGATGTACAGCAGAGGTGGGAGAGCAAAAAGTGAAAGCCCACAGCACAGCTCCGCAGAAGGGTCGGGCACACGCCTTGTGTCCCGGCACTGGGTCTCTCAGCTGTGAAAACGCAGTGGACCTCTCCAGCCCCCAAAAGGCATGTGGCAGCTCGTGGCTTCAGTCCCATCCTGACAGGGCCTTGTTCAGTTGGATTTTGGCTCTGAGGCCACCCTCTCTTGCTGCAGACACAGCACCGGGTAGCAGGAGTACAGGCTTCCCCTTCATGGTGCAACCTCCCCTCTCCGGAGGAATTGTTTCGGTGCTTTTGAATCTCTGCCCTGTGCAGAGAATGACAAAGGGACCTGCTGTGATCGTGCATGTGTGGACTGATTTATATCTTTGCGAATACACACAAATCCCCATACAAATAAGGCCCCTTCCCCATGAGGTCTTTTGGAGATGATCCCAACCAATTTTCCATGTTTTGGTTTCCAGGCTGCTCCTTAGTTATCTCTTCCAGACACTTCCAAGATTCCTTGGATTGTTTTATCCATCACGGCAAATCAATGCTTGTTGTTATTAAGGCAGATTTTTAAGACATGTAGTTACATTTACAGATAACACTGAAATATCGTGAGTATTCACGTATGTGCAAACATATTGAGGAAGATGCAGGTGGTTTTAGTGCTCTCCTCCCCAGTTTGCTTTCTAGAGGCTGCTTAATATTTTGAGATTTCCATTCACTAATTAACATTTCTGGCAAAGTAGAACCTCCCCAGCTGGTTTTCACTAGCTCCATTTCACGGGTTTATTATCCTGTACCAACAAATATATCCGACCATGGGCTGTATTAATACTTGCATGCAAGAACGACATCGGACAGATTTTTCCAGGTGCAAAAAGCACATGTGAAAGGTGGGTCAGTTTGAAAACCTTTTTGAGAAACTGCATCTTTAACCAACAGAACTATTTTCTATAGAGGAGCGCACTCCTCTAGATGGCACTCGAAGCTACGTTTTCACTGGTTTGGGTGGGAGACATATTGCAGGAATAAGAAGAAAACTTCTTTCTCCTCTGCTGGCTCAAATCTGACCATGCTGGGTAAGTTGTTCAGTGGGACAGAGTTCCTGGGCAAGCTGGGAGACTTGTCTTCTGGTAATATAAGAATCGTGTGGGGTAAGGTTCACCTTGTAAAGGAAAAATGAGAGTGCTTATGAGAGTGCTCTTTTATTTTCATCACTGGCACGATGTGTGTTGTTTTTCCTCCCCATATGAAGGAGGAGTTTATGATTAAGACAATGAACTGGACCTAAGAGGAACTTGAGTTTATTTCCCTGGTTTCTTGTGAGACTTTTTAGGCCCCTTCATAACTTGATTCTAATTTACTTGCTCTCTATTACAAAGGTAGAATATGGTATAAATTATAGCCAGGCTTTGAGTCTCTTAGTACTTTTCCATTTATGAAACGTGGTTAATAATAGTTCTTATCCACCCACCTGTTGCTTGGCTCTTTCATTTAGATTGTGATACACGTACTAAATGTAAGCAGTAGTATACATTAGCATCTATTTATTATTCTTGGATGGATTTTCTAGTTTGGTTGCAGGCAGTTCTTTCTCAGTATTGGTTTATTCATGTCTGAAAAAGTTGCTGGGTAGGATCTTCAGCATGGATACTGTCCTCTGATCAGCTCATCTCAGGTACCTGTGTTACGATGGAGTACAACTTTAAGTGAACTGGCCCTGCTTTACCTGAGCGGCTTTCATGCAGATCGGCTGCACCGCTCTCCCAGCAGTCTCATTTCTGAGGGCACTTGGTTTGGTGCAGTGCCTTGTGGCTACAGCCCTGCTGACACCAATGCAGATGATGGCAAGACAGAACCTAGCTGGCTCCATAGGTTTATGAGTTCTGACAGGACTACAAAGTCACTGGGTTTCACACATTAGACACCAGCTTGTTCCAAAAAGCTTTAGCATTATCTGTTTTCAATTTTTCCCCCATTACCCAGGATTTTCCTTTCTCAGTTGTTCCAGATAAATCATACCTTTGTTGCTTTCATCCACGTACTGAAGAAAACTTTTCATCTACCATTTATGCTATATCAAAGTACACTTAATTTTTTTGACAGTCATAAGTATCTCCATAATCCCTGGAATATAGCTCTTCTCTCATGGGCGCTGCCTCATGGACCTCTGCTCTCTGCAGCTTCCTGAGGAGGAGAAGTGGAGAGGGAGGTGCTGAGCTCTTCTCCCTGGTATCCCATGATGGGATGAGTGAAAATGGTTCAAAGCTGCATCAGATGAGGTTCAGACTTGACATTAAGAAACATTTATTTACCGAGAGGGTGGTCAGACACTGGAACAGGCTTTATACAGAGGTGGTCGATGCCCCATGCCTGTCAGTGTTTAAGAGGCATATGGACAATGCCGTTAATAACATGCTTTAACTTTTGGTCAGCCCCGAAGTGGTCAGGCAGTTGCATTTGACGATGGTTCTAGGTCCCTTCCAACTGACCTATTCTGTTCTGTTCTGTTCTGTTCTATTCTATTCTATTTCTATTCCATTCCATTCTTCTTCATATGTATTATCTCATTCAGGATTAGTTTTTGCTGTCTTGCCTTTGGAATTCCTCGAGAGGAAATGGCCTCAAGTTGAGGCAAGGGAGATTTAGGTTAGATATTAGGAAAAATTTTTTTACTGAGAGGGTTGTCAGACATTGGAATAGGCTGCTCAGGGAAGTGGTTGAGTCACCATCCCTGGAGGTATTCAAAAAGCGAGTAGACGGGGTACTTCAGGACATGGTTTAGTGGGAATGGTTGATGGTTGGACTCGATGATCTTGAAGGTCTTTTCCAACCTAAATGATTCTATGATTCTATGAATTTATGAGAGGTCCTGCTTCAAATGTAACAATAAAATAGCCAAACAATAGAGATGTATTCATGTCTTAACTATGGAAGATATTACTGAGGTGGGAATGTCTTTCTTTTTAGTGCATGTATACCTTCTTTTGCATGTCAAATCACAGTTGTAGGCTTGTTTGGCTGGAGACTGTACATAGATGTTTAGCTGAACAGCCCACTTTTTCAGATATTAAAAAATAAGTAGCAGTAACCAAGGAAACCTGCCACAGTTAAAAAGAACAACCGGAGCATCTCAAACTAAGTATGCAGGTGGGGTCAGGATCAGCCTGTTCACAAAATGCCTATGTTCTGCAGGTTTGTGTCTGTGATCCTTGCACGCTTTTGAGCTCTGTTCTTAGCTATTCCTGTGGTCAGACCCTTGGGTAATACCTTGTTAACCTGGTTGCTTTTCTGCTAACCCTCACCTTTCCCAAAGCTGACAGTAGCCTATTTGGAGGAAGATTTTATTGTTTTATTGCTGCTTCTTTTCTCTACTGCTCTTCCCTTAACTATTTCATTCATCTTTTAAAAATATCATAGTGATTATTGCTCTGTGGTCATTGCTGTCTCAGAGCTCGATTTTAATTGACTTGATTCTGTCACCTTTGCAACAGACTCCTACATTCAGTACTGTCTAGGTGGATACCTACTTGTGGCCCTAAGTAAATGGACACTACCTGAGAAACATTTTATGGGAAGGCTGCTTTGCAGGCAGATGTGAGCTGCTGTTAGAATGGGATGTCCTTTATTACATACATTACCTTTTTCTGGACTCAATTTTTCCATCTTTTTCCTCAGTCCTGGTATATGCCATTGCTGTCTGATGTGATAATTTTGGGTCTATTGAACAATGACTAATATACTTAGGGGAACTTCAGGGAAATGCTGCAAAATCCAAATAAATGCTATGTGCCTAACACTTATGTGAACAGTCTCTTCAGAGATAATTAGCATTCTCTTTAGAATAACTGCCAGCAGTTCTCTTTAGAATATTTAAGCCTACTGCAAAGATATAGAAATGAAGAACATCTCAAGCTACAGATGGTTAGACAACCAAGTACACTTCCTTTACAACCCAGTTTCTAAATGTTTTGCTGTGTCTGCTTTCCCTGTACCAAGCAGAATATGGAGAAGGAAAATACAGGATGAGAAAACTACTATAACAAATCATGTCTGCACGGGCAAATCTATAAAACTCAGGGCTGTAATGAGTGAAATGTCTCCATTACCACTGTATTTAGAAACTGTGCTGTCATTAAGCAGCCACTTCAGCAAATAGTGGGGTATACTCAAACCTTTTACAAATTTAAGCTGGGATTTTCAGAATAAGAACATGCTAACAGCACTATCAGTAACTCACACTACTCAAGTTATTATTCATATGGTGAGTTTATTGTGGTTTAAGAATACAGACAGTGTTTTAATAATACATGTGAAGGCTGTCACATATGCACTCTGGTTTTTGTTATGCTCTTGAGAGAAGCATTAATGTAAACAGAGAAGCAAATAATTATATACATCTTCTTTCCCAGAAAATCTTTGAAGCAATTCCACCAGTGTGGCAGATCATTCTGTGCATTTAACTATCCAGTAAATATATACATTAAAATTTATTTATCCACATTTTAATAATTATTCTTTGTCAGCATGTTTTATTTTGGTATCTTAAAAATGTGAATTAGTTATATGGTTTTTGGTCTTGAATTTATTCTGTTGTTTTTTTAAAAATTCTTTTAAGGCTAAATATGACCCACCACAATAATCAAAAAATGAGAAGAGAGGAAGAGGTAAAGTGTTAGTCTCTCTACACTAGTATTTTGTTTTTATTTGGCATTTTAAAATGTTTGTGGAATATACATATCACCTTAGCTGAAAAAAAGAAAAATATTTTAATAAGAAAGCAAAAGTAGATCAGAAAGGTCCAAAATCTAAACAGGTAAGTATAGTTCTCATAGTACTAGTTTATACTCCATTCTGGAAATAATCTATAATCTAAACATAATTGGTGTGTTTTTGAGAAGCCTATTTAACAAGTCTTTTTGCTGTCATTGAGCCTTTCAATGGTTTACTTTCATGGTTCAGGTGTCTTTTCAGACTTTGCTAAAACCATGGGCTCCTCTGTACCTGTAGTAATTGTTGCCTTTGGGGCAGATTTGAAGAAATTGGTATTTTTGTTAGTGCACAATATAGCACATCCATGTACTTGAAAATTAATGTGGTAAATTCTGTTCAACTGTTTTCATGAATATCAGCTTTGGGTTTTGTTTAATTTTCAGTTACTAGAAAATTAAAAAAACATTTTTTTCTGTACATGTAGATGATTTTATTTTCACTGAGGGTTGAGAAAAGACAATCTTCATTTGGTTGTTTCTCCAGGAATATTAGATTGACTATCTTTTTCCTCCTCCAACAAGATTAGTTCAGTTCTTGCTGAAGATGTCACGATAGTTCGAGAAACTGGAACATTAGATGAGGCCCCATCAATTTCAACTTTTTCACTCTCTGTTGTTTCTTTAGGTGATAAGCTTTCTTGTGCATCAAAAAATACATCAGGTTTATCTGATGGGCTATCTTCATCTGAGATTCTTCCCTCTTTATGAGTCATCTCTTCTTTGTCAACAGCCTTAGCCTTTTTGGAAGGAGATGTGAAACCAAGCTTGGGAAATCTAAACCATCCAGTTTTTTCAGTTTGCTTAGAAGAATCATTATCTGATGTGTCAGCAGGTTTCACATGTTCTGGAACTGATTTTTTTACTTCTGTTTTTGAATCTGTACTTGTTTCATCACCAGAAGATGAAAAGCCAATACTTGGAAGCCAAAATTTGAATCTTCCAGGAGATCTTTTACTATCAGTCTTTTCTTTTTCATTGGTTATGTCTTTTTCTTCATCTTCTAGTGCTTCAGCTACATCCTCATCTTTAGAGAGAGGACCTGCAGTTATTCCCTCTGGTGACTTATCAGGAAGACTCTCTTCAAGTTTACTGGAAGGCTTTACTTCAAGAGCATATGGTTTTAACTTTGGCAAAGTTACTCCTCCACTAGATTCTTCAGTCTCGCTGTGTGGTTTGTCAGATAGTTTAAGCTCAGCACTGCCAGTTCTCTGTGCTGCTACTCCGAAGCTTTCATCAGTACATTTAGGTTTGCTCACTGATACACCTTCTGTGGAAGATGGCTGCTCGACTAGCACTTCTAAGTTGCTATGTGATTCGGGCAACTTCACCTTGAGCAATGAGAATCCCAAAGTTGCAGTTTTGACTTCTGATGAGAGAATCTCTGATTCTTTCAGGATTTCAGTAGTGTAAATCTCACACCTTTCAATAGCAACATGTTCAGGTTCTACTTTCTCACTCACTTCTTGGCCCTCTACATACGACCAATGAATGTCTTGCCCTGCATTTGAAAGGGAGGACTCTATGGTAGTAGTCATCTGTGCTGTTTTAATGTCAGGTTCAGTCAGTGTTAGAATTTTGCTTTTTGCTTTTTGAATACCACCCTCTGGAGCCTCTGGTGTTTCCTCAGGGATAGCAGAGCTTGCTTGCAGTTGCACTACTTCAATATCAGTACTAGAGCCCTTTGGATCTGTTACCACTTTTGATACTGAAACATCAGCTTCAATTGGGAGAGCTCTGAAAGTGAATCTTGGTATTTTTAGTTTAGGAATTTTTATATTTACTTCTGGGCCACCTTGTGATTTGTCCACTGTTTCCCCTGCTATTCTGGCAGATGCTTCCATATGATCTGGAGCTGGACTTTTCAGGCCAATAGATTCTTCTGGTTTTTGAAACTGCATTTCTGCTGTGCCTATTTCGGTTTTACATACTGAATCACCTTCTGACTTTGGCAAATTGATGTCATCTTCATAATCCTTCACTTCTGAATGCAACACTCCAAACTTTGGAATCTTAAACTTGTATGTTTTAATTTTACTTGTTTCTGCTCTATCTTCTACTTGCACTTCCACCCCTGCAGACATGTCCTTTTCAACACTTTTCACTTGAAATTTCATTTCAGGATCTACTCTAGCAATTTTAACATCCATCTTCACTCTTGGAACTTCTACCTTTAGATCTTCCAGCTTAGCTGTAACATAAGCACCATCTTCTGATCTCTTTGTTGTTGACGATTCACATGTAGGCCTTTTTAATTGGCTTCCTTCAATGTCTTTTCCTATAATTTTCATCTCACCCTTTTTCTTTCCTTTTTTAATTACTGCCTCTTGATTTTGGATATCTAGCTGTTCCTTTGGAAGACTAACATCTATTTTGTCCTGTGTTGCATCCAGAGTAATTTCAGCTAATGATGGTTTACATCCTACTCCTGAAATCTCTAACTTAGTGGAACTTTCTACCTTTTGGACCTCTATATCCTGTGATTTGACTTTACACTCTTGAAGAGTCAGAGTAGGAAACCTGTTCATTAAACTGTTGTCTTGGTCAATTTCTGAAGTGCTTAGGAATTCTGTTGAAGACACTGTGAATTCTGAAGTATGCATTTTTTGTCCTTCAGCACTGCGCTTAACTATGTCTGCATAAGTTTCAGGTTTTGGAATATTCACTCTACTATCTGTTATTTCTGTGGATAATGAAATATCTCCTTCCATCTTTGACAAGCTAACATCAGAAGTCTTCTCAGAAACTCCTAATTTTGGAATCCTTTCTTTTCCAATAGTAATTTCAGCAACCGCATGTGGTAATGAGAAGGTAGTTTCAGGAATACTTGTTTCAGTTTGTACTTTGACAGAGGGAATGCCTACCTGAGCTTTTTCCGTACTTCTTTCAGTATCAGCATCACCTTTTTTTTCCTTTAAGGATGTACTGCCAAATGCAGGTATTCTGAATTTTGGCATTTTAAACCATCCCTGATGTTCTTCAGTCTGAAAGTCTTCAGCTTTTATTTCATGTTCTTCTTTTAATTTGATTTCTTTCTCCTCAAGGCTCTCAATAGCTCCCTCTGTCATTGGTTTAGACACTGACTGGGGGCTTATGTCTACCTTTGGAGCTTCAATGCCAGCTGTCAGAACTTGGGGTGTTTTTATCTTACAAACACCTACTCCAGAATCTGACATATCAGATGTAAGTTCTGATGTTGGAACTCCCACAGCAATGTCAGCAATTTCATTTGTCATTTTTAGCTGGGGTAGCTCAGCTTCTATTTTTGGAGAGCTGATCTCTGTCTCTGGGCCCTTCCCTTTTGTTAGGGAGATTCCGAACTTTGGCTTTTGGAATTTGGGCATTTTAATCTTCCCTTCAGGACCTTCCAATTTAATCTTTCTTCCATCCACCACTGAAGATCTTTCTATTTCAGGGCTCCTCAGTTCAATTGAAGCTTCTCCTTTGGGGAACTTAATACTTGTTTTCTGCATGGTATCTTCACTGACTGAACTTGATTTTAGGACAACCTGTTGAAAACTCCCCTCTGAGGGAGGCAGAGCAGCATCAATCTTTGCTGAGCTGACTCCCATTTCAGTCTGGGAGGCTCCAGTTTCTATTTTTGAAAACTCCAGAGCAGGGATCTTAACATCAGCCAGTTTTATGCTTATTTGTGCCCCCTCTTCTGTCCTTTTGGAATGACTTCTTTCTATGTCAGGTATCTGTATTGAATCATCACCCTCTCTTTCTGTGTTAGGAATAGTAGCATCAGCTTCAACTTTCGGTGAGTGAGTCTGAGATTTGGGAACCTTTATCTTGGAGAGTGAAATTTTAGGCATGACAAATTGAGGCTTTTTAATTGGACTTTTTTGTTCAACTTTTCCTGCAGATATTTCCAGATCAAGGTCTGGCCCAGGACCTTGATCATCAGCTTCAGTTCCTCTCACTTCTGTGTCTATTCTGCTTGACACTACAGCAAGTTTATGATCTTCCAAATTTGCTCCAGAACCCAGCTTAACACTTGCTTCCTTCTTCGGTGACCAGCTGAAGGATGGAAGTTTGAATTTTGGCATTTTGAAATGCCCTTCTTTCCCTTCTCCATCTCCATCTTGTTTTATTTCCCCTTTGATTTTTAGTGCTGCATCTGAATCCCGAATATCGCTGTCTGTTTTTGGAACAGAAATGTCAGCTGGTGGGAGATGAACATCAGCCTCTGATGCCTTATTGTCAGCTTTGGTCATTTTGACTTTAGGGCTGTAAGTTTCTGTTCCTGTACCGCATTCTACCTCCAAATTTGGTGCTTCAACAGCAATGTCATCTATTTCTACCATTGCTTTTAGTTGGGGAACCTTGACTTCTGATTTGGTATGACTGACCTCCTTTTCTGACCCTTTCCCTTTAGAATGTGTAATTCCAAACTTTGGCATTTGGAATTTAGACATTTTTGTTTTCCCTTCAGGACCTTCAGTTTTTATTTCTACGTCACCCACAACAATTTCACTTGATGTTCTTTCAACACTTGTGTCAGGACTCTTCACGTCGAGTGAGCCTTCAGTTTTCATCTTAATATCTGAGGTGGAGAGGCTGGCATTAGCAGCAGCTGATTTCAATGTCAGGTCACCTTCTTCACCTGTAGGAAGTACGACCTCACCTGTAGGCATGCTAATATCCACCTCTATTTTGGGAGCTTTGACTTCTGGTTTGGAAAATTCCAAACTTGGGACTGTAACTTTGGGCATTTTTATACCCATTCCTGCCCCTTCTCCACTACTCCCTTTCTCAGATTTCTGGACAGAAACACCTTTTTCTTGTTTGGGACCACAAACATCAGTTTCCATTATGGGCAGAGAGACCTGGACTTTTTGACCCTTAATTTTAGGGAATGAGATCTTTGGCATAATAAATTGGGACTTCTTGCTTCTGCCCTTTTCACCATCTTTTTCTGTTGATGTATCGAAGTCCGCATGAAGGTATTGATTCTCAGGGGTAGGAAATGTTAATTCAGATGCTGTGTCTCCAGATAAAGTAGACAGAGTGGGTTCTTCCAGTTGTCCCTCAACATCAGAAGGAGCAATAGCTTCCTTCTTTGGTGACCAACTAAATGAAGGCAGTTTGAATTTTGACGTTTTAAATTTGTTTTCTTTCTCCTCAGTGTCCTTCTCTCCTGAAACTACTTCCTGTTCTGCCTTGCACTCTGAATCTAGGCCATGGATTTCCACTTCTAATTTTGGCTTGGTAACTTCCATTGATGGGAGACTGACATCCAACACTGGTGCATCCAGAACAACTTCAGGTGAAGGTTTGTACAGCTTTACACCTAATTCAGCATCAGAGATCTGAGTTAGTTTTTCAGTATCACTATCTGTCATATCAGATGTTATCCTTCCCCTGGAAATTTCAGGTTCCACTTTGGAACCAACATCACTTTCTGATGGTTTTCCCTTAGACCAAGAAATTCCAAATTTTGGTTTTCGTAGTTTAGGAATTTTAACTGTAACCTCTGTGTCACACATAGGTATTTCAGCAGCTGCTGTTTTCCCTCCTGGCTTCAGACTTCTTTGCTCCAAAGAACCATCTTCATTTACAATTTCAAAATCTGTTACTAAAAGATTCTCGTCAGCAAGAGATGATATTTTTGATTCGGGGTCTGAAATATTCATTTGATATTTAGTAAGAGTAATATCCGCTTTTGGTAATGGGGAATCCTGTTCAATTTTAGAAGACCCAATATCAATGCTGGAGAAACCCAAACTAGGAATTCTGAATTTACCACTTTTAGAGCCCAAATCTCCCGTAGTGTCAGGAAGAAGTTTAGATCTGACACTGCCTGAAAGAACAGCAGTAGGTTCCTCTGTTACAGAACGGGAAAGAGATTCTGACACAGAAACATCAACTTTGGACTTACTCTGTGCCTGAGGTGTTGAAATTTTGGAAAGGGAAACCTTAGGCATTCTAAACAGAGAACTTCTAGATTTACCCATCTCATCTCCTTTTCCAGAAGACGAATCTATGACAACATCAAAAGTGGGCGCTTGGATCTCGGCCGCGGGCAGGGTCACGTCGACTTCGGCGGTTCCCGAGGGCACCGTCACCTGGGGCTCCTTGAGGCTGACGTCCGCCTCGGCGGCCACGGTGGCCTTGGCTTCTCTGCTGCTGGACCAGCCGAAGGAAGGCATGCCGAACTTGGGCATCTTGAACTTGCCGTCCTTGGTCTTTGCGGCCTCCTTCTCTGGGCCTTTCGCTTCCCCTTCGAGGGTGAGGGCCGCCTCGGGCGCCTGCAGGTCGACGCTGGCCTTTGGCAGGGTGACGTCGACGGACGGCAGGCTGATGTCCACCTTGGGAGCTTTGATGTCGGCTTTGGGCATTTTGAGGGAGGGCTTCTCCAGCTTCCAGCCGGCCCCTTCGGCTTTGGCGCCGGGGACGTCGGCTTTGAGGCCCAGCGCGGGGCCCTCCCCTGTGGCCGTCACGGTGGCGGAGGGGAGGTCGACCTCTGCGGTGGGCAGGCTGACCTCGCCTTCCAGCCCTTCCGCCTTGGGGGGCGACACTCCGAATTTGGGCTTGTCGAACTTGGGCATCTTAAGCTTCCCTTTCAGGCCCGCGGCGTCCAGGTCGGCCCCGCCGAGCGAGGCGTCGGCAGAGGGCACTTTGAGGTCTACCTCGGGCGCCTGGATCTCGAGGGAGCCTTCGACGGAGGGCAGCTTGATGTCGGGGGCGGCGATGCTGACGTCGCCGGCGCCGGCCTTGAGGTCTGCCTCTGGGAGGCTGGCGTCGACTTTGTGCAGGCTGACGTCTGCGTCCAGTTTGGGGGCCTTGACGGTCGGCTTGGAGAAGACCACGCTGGGCACCTTGACTTTCGGCATGTGTATTTTCATGCCGCCGCCCTCGACTTTGCCGGCAGCCACCTCCAGGCCGCCTTCGGCGTCGGGGCCCTGCAGGGCGAGTTCGCCCTCCTGGACTTCAGCCTGGGCTTTGGGCAGCGAGACCTCGGCCTTTGGCAGGCCGACCTGCACGTGGGGAGCTTTGACTTTGGGCAGCTTGACGCTGGGCATCTTGACGTCGGGCATCTTGAATCGAGCTTTCTCGCCGTCGGCTCCGGCGGCCGTCTCGACGGTCACCTCCACGCCGGGCGCTTGGATCTCGGCCGCGGGCAGGGTCACGTCGACTTCGGCGGTTCCCGAGGGCACCGTCACCTGGGGCTCCTTGAGGCTGACGTCCGCATCGGCGGCCACGGTGGCCTTGGCTTCTCTGCTGCTGGACCAGCCGAAGGAAGGCATGCCGAACTTGGGCATCTTGAACTTGCCGTCCTTGGTCTTTGCGGCCTCCTTCTCTGGGCCTTTCGCTTCCCCTTCGAGGGTGAGGGCCGCCTCGGGCGCCTGCAGGTCGACGCTGGCCTTTGGCAGGGTGACGTCGACGGACGGCAGGCTGATGTCCACCTTGGGAGCTTTGATGTCGGCTTTGGGCATTTTGAGGGAGGGCTTCTCCAGCTTCCAGCCGGCCCCTTCGGCTTTGGCGCCGGGGACGTCGGCTTTGAGGCCCAGCGCGGGGCCCTCCCCTGTGGCCGTCACGGTGGCGGAGGGGAGGTCGACCTCTGCGGTGGGCAGGCTGACCTCGCCTTCCAGCCCTTCCGCCTTGGGGGGCGACACTCCGAATTTGGGCTTGTCGAACTTGGGCATCTTAAGCTTCCCTTTCAGGCCCGCGGCGTCCAGGTCGGCCCCGCCGAGCGAGGCGTCGGCAGAGGGCACTTTGAGGTCTACCTCGGGCGCCTGGATCTCGAGGGAGCCTTCGACGGAGGGCAGCTTGATGTCGGGGGCGGCGATGCTGACGTCGCCGGCGCCGGCCTTGAGGTCTGCCTCTGGGAGGCTGGCGTCGACTTTGTGCAGGCTGACGTCTGCGTCCAGTTTGGGGGCCTTGACGGTCGGCTTGGAGAAGACCACGCTGGGCACCTTGACTTTCGGCATGTGTATTTTCATGCCGCCGCCCTCGACTTTGCCGGCAGCCACCTCCAGGCCGCCTTCGGCGTCGGGGCCCTGCAGGGCGAGTTCGCCCTCCTGGACTTCAGCCTGGGCTTTGGGCAGCGAGACCTCGGCCTTTGGCAGGCCGACCTGCACGTGGGGAGCTTTGACTTTGGGCAGCTTGACGCTGGGCATCTTGACGTCGGGCATCTTGAATCGAGCTTTCTCGCCGTCGGCTCCGGCGGCCGTCTCGACGGTCACCTCCACGCCGGGCGCTTGGATCTCGGCCGCGGGCAGGGTCACGTCGACTTCGGCGGTTCCCGAGGGCACCGTCACCTGGGGCTCCTTGAGGCTGACGTCCGCCTCGGCGGCCACGGTGGCCTTGGCTTCTCTGCTGCTGGACCAGCCGAAGGAAGGCATGCCGAACTTGGGCATCTTGAACTTGCCGTCCTTGGTCTTTGCGGCCTCCTTCTCTGGGCCTTTCGCTTCCCCTTCGAGGGTGAGGGCCGCCTCGGGCGCCTGCAGGTCGACGCTGGCCTTTGGCAGGGTGACGTCGACGGACGGCAGGCTGATGTCCACCTTGGGAGCTTTGATGTCGGCTTTGGGCATTTTGAGGGAGGGCTTCTCCAGCTTCCAGCCGGCCCCTTCGGCTTTGGCGCCGGGGACGTCGGCTTTGAGGCCCAGCGCGGGGCCCTCCCCTGTGGCCGTCACGGTGGCGGAGGGGAGGTCGACCTCTGCGGTGGGCAGGCTGACCTCGCCTTCCAGCCCTTCCGCCTTGGGGGGCGACACTCCGAATTTGGGCTTGTCGAACTTGGGCATCTTAAGCTTCCCTTTCAGGCCCGCGGCGTCCAGGTCGGCCCCGCCGAGCGAGGCGTCGGCAGAGGGCACTTTGAGGTCTACCTCGGGCGCCTGGATCTCGAGGGAGCCTTCGACGGAGGGCAGCTTGATGTCGGGGGCGGCGATGCTGACGTCGCCGGCGCCGGCCTTGAGGTCTGCCTCTGGGAGGCTGGCGTCGACTTTGTGCAGGCTGACGTCTGCGTCCAGTTTGGGGGCCTTGACGGTCGGCTTGGAGAAGACCACGCTGGGCACCTTGACTTTCGGCATGTGTATTTTCATGCCGCCGCCCTCGACTTTGCCGGCAGCCACCTCCAGGCCGCCTTCGGCGTCGGGGCCCTGCAGGGCGAGTTCGCCCTCCTGGACTTCAGCCTGGGCTTTGGGCAGCGAGACCTCGGCCTTTGGCAGGCCGACCTGCACGTGGGGAGCTTTGACTTTGGGCAGCTTGACGCTGGGCATCTTGACGTCGGGCATCTTGAATCGAGCTTTCTCGCCGTCGGCTCCGGCGGCCGTCTCGACGGTCACCTCCACGCCGGGCGCTTGGATCTCGGCCGCGGGCAGGGTCACGTCGACTTCGGCGGTTCCCGAGGGCACCGTCACCTGGGGCTCCTTGAGGCTGACGTCCGCATCGGCGGCCACGGTGGCCTTGGCTTCTCTGCTGCTGGACCAGCCGAAGGAAGGCATGCCGAACTTGGGCATCTTGAACTTGCCGTCCTTGGTCTTTGCGGCCTCCTTCTCTGGGCCTTTCGCTTCCCCTTCGAGGGTGAGGGCCGCCTCGGGCGCCTGCAGGTCGACGCTGGCCTTTGGCAGGGTGACGTCGACGGACGGCAGGCTGATGTCCACCTTGGGAGCTTTGATGTCGGCTTTGGGCATTTTGAGGGAGGGCTTCTCCAGCTTCCAGCCGGCCCCTTCGGCTTTGGCGCCGGGGACGTCGGCTTTGAGGCCCAGCGCGGGGCCCTCCCCTGTGGCCGTCACGGTGGCGGAGGGGAGGTCGACCTCTGCGGTGGGCAGGCTGACCTCGCCTTCCAGCCCTTCCGCCTTGGGGGGCGACACTCCGAATTTGGGCTTGTCGAACTTGGGCATCTTAAGCTTCCCTTTCAGGCCCGCGGCGTCCAGGTCGGCCCCGCCGAGCGAGGCGTCGGCAGAGGGCACTTTGAGGTCTACCTCGGGCGCCTGGATCTCGAGGGAGCCTTCGACGGAGGGCAGCTTGATGTCGGGGGCGGCGATGCTGACGTCGCCGGCGCCGGCCTTGAGGTCTGCCTCTGGGAGGCTGGCGTCGACTTTGTGCAGGCTGACGTCTGCGTCCAGTTTGGGGGCCTTGACGGTCGGCTTGGAGAAGACCACGCTGGGCACCTTGACTTTCGGCATGTGTATTTTCATGCCGCCGCCCTCGACTTTGCCGGCAGCCACCTCCAGGCCGCCTTCGGCGTCGGGGCCCTGCAGGGCGAGTTCGCCCTCCTGGACTTCAGCCTGGGCTTTGGGCAGCGAGACCTCGGCCTTTGGCAGGCCGACCTGCACGTGGGGAGCTTTGACTTTGGGCAGCTTGACGCTGGGCATCTTGACGTCGGGCATCTTGAATCGAGCTTTCTCGCCGTCGGCTCCGGCGGCCGTCTCGACGGTCACCTCCACGCCGGGCGCTTGGATCTCGGCCGCGGGCAGGGTCACGTCGACTTCGGCGGTTCCCGAGGGCACCGTCACCTGGGGCTCCTTGAGGCTGACGTCCGCCTCGGCGGCCACGGTGGCCTTGGCTTCTCTGCTGCTGGACCAGCCGAAGGAAGGCATGCCGAACTTGGGCATCTTGAACTTGCCGTCCTTGGTCTTTGCGGCCTCCTTCTCTGGGCCTTTCGCTTCCCCTTCGAGGGTGAGGGCCGCCTCGGGCGCCTGCAGGTCGACGCTGGCCTTTGGCAGGGTGACGTCGACGGACGGCAGGCTGATGTCCACCTTGGGAGCTTTGATGTCGGCTTTGGGCATTTTGAGGGAGGGCTTCTCCAGCTTCCAGCCGGCCCCTTCGGCTTTGGCGCCGGGGACGTCGGCTTTGAGGCCCAGCGCGGGGCCCTCCCCTGTGGCCGTCACGGTGGCGGAGGGGAGGTCGACCTCTGCGGTGGGCAGGCTGACCTCGCCTTCCAGCCCTTCCGCCTTGGGGGGCGACACTCCGAATTTGGGCTTGTCGAACTTGGGCATCTTAAGCTTCCCTTTCAGGCCCGCGGCGTCCAGGTCGGCCCCGCCGAGCGAGGCGTCGGCAGAGGGCACTTTGAGGTCTACCTCGGGCGCCTGGATCTCGAGGGAGCCTTCGACGGAGGGCAGCTTGATGTCGGGGGCGGCGATGCTGACGTCGCCGGCGCCGGCCTTGAGGTCTGCCTCTGGGAGGCTGGCGTCGACTTTGTGCAGGCTGACGTCTGCGTCCAGTTTGGGGGCCTTGACGGTCGGCTTGGAGAAGACCACGCTGGGCACCTTGACTTTCGGCATGTGTATTTTCATGCCGCCGCCCTCGACTTTGCCGGCAGCCACCTCCAGGCCGCCTTCGGCGTCGGGGCCCTGCAGGGCGAGTTCGCCCTCCTGGACTTCAGCCTGGGCTTTGGGCAGCGAGACCTCGGCCTTTGGCAGGCCGACCTGCACGTGGGGAGCTTTGACTTTGGGCAGCTTGACGCTGGGCATCTTGACGTCGGGCATCTTGAATCGAGCTTTCTCGCCGTCGGCTCCGGCGGCCGTCTCGACGGTCACCTCCACGCCGGGCGCTTGGATCTCGGCCGCGGGCAGGGTCACGTCGACTTCGGCGGTTCCCGAGGGCACCGTCACCTGGGGCTCCTTGAGGCTGACGTCCGCATCGGCGGCCACGGTGGCCTTGGCTTCTCTGCTGCTGGACCAGCCGAAGGAAGGCATGCCGAACTTGGGCATCTTGAACTTGCCGTCCTTGGTCTTTGCGGCCTCCTTCTCTGGGCCTTTCGCTTCCCCTTCGAGGGTGAGGGCCGCCTCGGGCGCCTGCAGGTCGACGCTGGCCTTTGGCAGGGTGACGTCGACGGACGGCAGGCTGATGTCCACCTTGGGAGCTTTGATGTCGGCTTTGGGCATTTTGAGGGAGGGCTTCTCCAGCTTCCAGCCGGCCCCTTCGGCTTTGGCGCCGGGGACGTCGGCTTTGAGGCCCAGCGCGGGGCCCTCCCCTGTGGCCGTCACGGTGGCGGAGGGGAGGTCGACCTCTGCGGTGGGCAGGCTGACCTCGCCTTCCAGCCCTTCCGCCTTGGGGGGCGACACTCCGAATTTGGGCTTGTCGAACTTGGGCATCTTAAGCTTCCCTTTCAGGCCCGCGGCGTCCAGGTCGGCCCCGCCGAGCGAGGCGTCGGCAGAGGGCACTTTGAGGTCTACCTCGGGCGCCTGGATCTCGAGGGAGCCTTCGACGGAGGGCAGCTTGATGTCGGGGGCGGCGATGCTGACGTCGCCGGCGCCGGCCTTGAGGTCTGCCTCTGGGAGGCTGGCGTCGACTTTGTGCAGGCTGACGTCTGCGTCCAGTTTGGGGGCCTTGACGGTCGGCTTGGAGAAGACCACGCTGGGCACCTTGACTTTCGGCATGTGTATTTTCATGCCGCCGCCCTCGACTTTGCCGGCAGCCACCTCCAGGCCGCCTTCGGCGTCGGGGCCCTGCAGGGCGAGTTCGCCCTCCTGGACTTCAGCCTGGGCTTTGGGCAGCGAGACCTCGGCCTTTGGCAGGCCGACCTGCACGTGGGGAGCTTTGACTTTGGGCAGCTTGACGCTGGGCATCTTGACGTCGGGCATCTTGAATCGAGCTTTCTCGCCGTCGGCTCCGGCGGCCGTCTCGACGGTCACCTCCACGCCGGGCGCTTGGATCTCGGCCGCGGGCAGGGTCACGTCGACTTCGGCGGTTCCCGAGGGCACCGTCACCTGGGGCTCCTTGAGGCTGACGTCCGCCTCGGCGGCCACGGTGGCCTTGGCTTCTCTGCTGCTGGACCAGCCGAAGGAAGGCATGCCGAACTTGGGCATCTTGAACTTGCCGTCCTTGGTCTTTGCGGCCTCCTTCTCTGGGCCTTTCGCTTCCCCTTCGAGGGTGAGGGCCGCCTCGGGCGCCTGCAGGTCGACGCTGGCCTTTGGCAGGGTGACGTCGACGGACGGCAGGCTGATGTCCACCTTGGGAGCTTTGATGTCGGCTTTGGGCATTTTGAGGGAGGGCTTCTCCAGCTTCCAGCCGGCCCCTTCGGCTTTGGCGCCGGGGACGTCGGCTTTGAGGCCCAGCGCGGGGCCCTCCCCTGTGGCCGTCACGGTGGCGGAGGGGAGGTCGACCTCTGCGGTGGGCAGGCTGACCTCGCCTTCCAGCCCTTCCGCCTTGGGGGGCGACACTCCGAATTTGGGCTTGTCGAACTTGGGCATCTTAAGCTTCCCTTTCAGGCCCGCGGCGTCCAGGTCGGCCCCGCCGAGCGAGGCTTCGGCAGAGGGCACTTTGAGGTCTACCTCGGGCGCCTGGATCTCGAGGGAGCCTTCGACGGAGGGCAGCTTGATGTCGGGGGCGGCGATGCTGACGTCGCCGGCGCCGGCCTTGAGGTCTGCCTCTGGGAGGCTGGCGTCGACTTTGTGCAGGCTGACGTCTGCGTCCAGTTTGGGGGCCTTGACGGTCGGCTTGGAGAAGACCACGCTGGGCACCTTGACTTTCGGCATGTGTATTTTCATGCCGCCGCCCTCGACTTTGCCGGCAGCCACCTCCAGGCCGCCTTCGGCGTCGGGGCCCTGCAGGGCGAGTTCGCCCTCCTGGACTTCAGCCTGGGCTTTGGGCAGCGAGACCTCGGCCTTTGGCAGGCCGACCTGCACGTGGGGAGCTTTGACTTTGGGCAGCTTGACGCTGGGCATCTTGACGTCGGGCATCTTGAATCGAGCTTTCTCGCCGTCGGCTCCGGCGGCCGTCTCGACGGTCACCTCCACGCCGGGCGCTTGGATCTCGGCCGCGGGCAGGGTCACGTCGACTTCGGCGGTTCCCGAGGGCACCGTCACCTGGGGCTCCTTGAGGCTGACGTCCGCATCGGCGGCCACGGTGGCCTTGGCTTCTCTGCTGCTGGACCAGCCGAAGGAAGGCATGCCGAACTTGGGCATCTTGAACTTGCCGTCCTTGGTCTTTGCGGCCTCCTTCTCTGGGCCTTTCGCTTCCCCTTCGAGGGTGAGGGCCGCCTCGGGCGCCTGCAGGTCGACGCTGGCCTTTGGCAGGGTGACGTCGACGGACGGCAGGCTGATGTCCACCTTGGGAGCTTTGATGTCGGCTTTGGGCATTTTGAGGGAGGGCTTCTCCAGCTTCCAGCCGGCCCCTTCGGCTTTGGCGCCGGGGACGTCGGCTTTGAGGCCCAGCGCGGGGCCCTCCCCTGTGGCCGTCACGGTGGCGGAGGGGAGGTCGACCTCTGCGGTGGGCAGGCTGACCTCGCCTTCCAGCCCTTCCGCCTTGGGGGGCGACACTCCGAATTTGGGCTTGTCGAACTTGGGCATCTTAAGCTTCCCTTTCAGGCCCGCGGCGTCCAGGTCGGCCCCGCCGAGCGAGGCGTCGGCAGAGGGCACTTTGAGGTCTACCTCGGGCGCCTGGATCTCGAGGGAGCCTTCGACGGAGGGCAGCTTGATGTCGGGGGCGGCGATGCTGACGTCGCCGGCGCCGGCCTTGAGGTCTGCCTCTGGGAGGCTGGCGTCGACTTTGTGCAGGCTGACGTCTGCGTCCAGTTTGGGGGCCTTGACGGTCGGCTTGGAGAAGACCACGCTGGGCACCTTGACTTTCGGCATGTGTATTTTCATGCCGCCGCCCTCGACTTTGCCGGCAGCCACCTCCAGGCCGCCTTCGGCGTCGGGGCCCTGCAGGGCGAGTTCGCCCTCCTGGACTTCAGCCTGGGCTTTGGGCAGCGAGACCTCGGCCTTTGGCAGGCCGACCTGCACGTGGGGAGCTTTGACTTTGGGCAGCTTGACGCTGGGCATCTTGACGTCGGGCATCTTGAATCGAGCTTTCTCGCCGTCGGCTCCGGTGGCCGTCTCGACGGTCACCTCCACGCCGGGCGCTTGGATCTCGGCCGCGGGCAGGGTCACGTCGACTTCGGCGGTTCCCGAGGGCACCGTCACCTGGGGCTCCTTGAGGCTGACGTCCGCATCGGCGGCCACGGTGGCCTTGGCTTCTCTGCTGCTGGACCAGCCGAAGGAAGGCATGCCGAACTTGGGCATCTTGAACTTGCCGTCCTTGGTCTTTGCGGCCTCCTTCTCTGGGCCTTTCGCTTCCCCTTCGAGGGTGAGGGCCGCCTCGGGCGCCTGCAGGTCGACGCTGGCCTTTGGCAGGGTGACGTCGACGGACGGCAGGCTGATGTCCACCTTGGGAGCTTTGATGTCGGCTTTGGGCATTTTGAGGGAGGGCTTCTCCAGCTTCCAGCCGGCCCCTTCGGCTTTGGCGCCGGGGACGTCGGCTTTGAGGCCCAGCGCGGGGCCCTCCCCTGTGGCCGTCACGGTGGCGGAGGGGAGGTCGACCTCTGCGGTGGGCAGGCTGACCTCGCCTTCCAGCCCTTCCGCCTTGGGGGGCGACACTCCGAATTTGGGCTTGTCGAACTTGGGCATCTTAAGCTTCCCTTTCAGGCCCGCGGCGTCCAGGTCGGCCCCGCCGAGCGAGGCGTCGGCAGAGGGCACTTTGAGGTCTACCTCGGGCGCCTGGATCTCGAGGGAGCCTTCGACGGAGGGCAGCTTGATGTCGGGGGCGGCGATGCTGACGTCGCCGGCGCCGGCCTTGAGGTCTGCCTCTGGGAGGCTGGCGTCGACTTTGTGCAGGCTGACGTCTGCGTCCAGTTTGGGGGCCTTGACGGTCGGCTTGGAGAAGACCACGCTGGGCACCTTGACTTTCGGCATGTGTATTTTCATGCCGCCGCCCTCGACTTTGCCGGCAGCCACCTCCAGGCCGCCTTCGGCGTCGGGGCCCTGCAGGGCGAGTTCGCCCTCCTGGACTTCAGCCTGGGCTTTGGGCAGCGAGACCTCGGCCTTTGGCAGGCCGACCTGCACGTGGGGAGCTTTGACTTTGGGCAGCTTGACGCTGGGCATCTTGACGTCGGGCATCTTGAATCGAGCTTTCTCGCCGTCGGCTCCGGCGGCCGTCTCGACGGTCACCTCCACGCCGGGCGCTTGGATCTCGGCCGCGGGCAGGGTCACGTCGACTTCGGCGGTTCCCGAGGGCACCGTCACCTGGGGCTCCTTGAGGCTGACGTCCGCCTCGGCGGCCACGGTGGCCTTGGCTTCTCTGCTGCTGGACCAGCCGAAGGAAGGCATGCCGAACTTGGGCATCTTGAACTTGCCGTCCTTGGTCTTTGCGGCCTCCTTCTCTGGGCCTTTCGCTTCCCCTTCGAGGGTGAGGGCCGCCTCGGGCGCCTGCAGGTCGACGCTGGCCTTTGGCAGGGTGACGTCGACGGACGGCAGGCTGATGTCCACCTTGGGAGCTTTGATGTCGGCTTTGGGCATTTTGAGGGAGGGCTTCTCCAGCTTCCAGCCGGCCCCTTCGGCTTTGGCGCCGGGGACGTCGGCTTTGAGGCCCAGCGCGGGGCCCTCCCCTGTGGCCGTCACGGTGGCGGAGGGGAGGTCGACCTCTGCGGTGGGCAGGCTGACCTCGCCTTCCAGCCCTTCCGCCTTGGGGGGCGACACTCCGAATTTGGGCTTGTCGAACTTGGGCATCTTAAGCTTCCCTTTCAGGCCCGCGGCGTCCAGGTCGGCCCCGCCGAGCGAGGCGTCGGCAGAGGGCACTTTGAGGTCTACCTCGGGCGCCTGGATCTCGAGGGAGCCTTCGACGGAGGGCAGCTTGGTGTCGGGAGCGGCGATGCTGACGTCGCCGGCGCCGGCCTTGAGGTCTGCCTCTGGGAGGCTGGCGTCGACTTTGTGCAGGCTGACGTCTGCGTCCAGTTTGGGGGCCTTGACGGTCGGCTTGGAGAAGACCACGCTGGGCACCTTGACTTTCGGCATGTGTATTTTCATGCCGCCGCCCTCGACTTTGCCGGCAGCCACCTCCAGGCCGCCTTCGGCGTCGGGGCCCTGCAGGGCGAGTTCGCCCTCCTGGACTTCAGCCTGGGCTTTGGGCAGCGAGACCTCGGCCTTTGGCAGGCCGACCTGCACGTGGGGAGCTTTGACTTTGGGCAGCTTGACGCTGGGCATCTTGACGTCGGGCATCTTGAATCGAGCTTTCTCGCCGTCGGCTCCGGCGGCCGTCTCGACGGTCACCTCCACGCCGGGCGCTTGGATCTCGGCCGCGGGCAGGGTCACGTCGACTTCGGCGGTTCCCGAGGGCACCGTCACCTGGGGCTCCTTGAGGCTGACGTCCGCCTCGGCGGCCACGGTGGCCTTGGCTTCTCTGCTGCTGGACCAGCCGAAGGAAGGCATGCCGAACTTGGGCATCTTGAACTTGCCGTCCTTGGTCTTTGCGGCCTCCTTCTCTGGGCCTTTCGCTTCCCCTTCGAGGGTGAGGGCCGCCTCGGGCGCCTGCAGGTCGACGCTGGCCTTTGGCAGGGTGACGTCGACGGACGGCAGGCTGATGTCCACCTTGGGAGCTTTGATGTCGGCTTTGGGCATTTTGAGGGAGGGCTTCTCCAGCTTCCAGCCGGCCCCTTCGGCTTTGGCGCCGGGGACGTCGGCTTTGAGGCCCAGCGCGGGGCCCTCCCCTGTGGCCGTCACGGTGGCGGAGGGGAGGTCGACCTCTGCGGTGGGCAGGCTGACCTCGCCTTCCAGCCCTTCCGCCTTGGGGGGCGACACTCCGAATTTGGGCTTGTCGAACTTGGGCATCTTAAGCTTCCCTTTCAGGCCCGCGGCGTCCAGGTCGGCCCCGCCGAGCGAGGCGTCGGCAGAGGGCACTTTGAGGTCTACCTCGGGCGCCTGGATCTCGAGGGAGCCTTCGACGGAGGGCAGCTTGATGTCGGGGGCGGCGATGCTGACGTCGCCGGCGCCGGCCTTGAGGTCTGCCTCTGGGAGGCTGGCGTCGACTTTGTGCAGGCTGACGTCTGCGTCCAGTTTGGGGGCCTTGACGGTCGGCTTGGAGAAGACCACGCTGGGCACCTTGACTTTCGGCATGTGTATTTTCATGCCGCCGCCCTCGACTTTGCCGGCAGCCACCTCCAGGCCGCCTTCGGCGTCGGGGCCCTGCAGGGCGAGTTCGCCCTCCTGGACTTCAGCCTGGGCTTTGGGCAGCGAGACCTCGGCCTTTGGCAGGCCGACCTGCACGTGGGGAGCTTTGACTTTGGGCAGCTTGACGCTGGGCATCTTGACGTCGGGCATCTTGAATCGAGCTTTCTCGCCGTCGGCTCCGGCGGCCGTCTCGACGGTCACCTCCACGCCGGGCGCTTGGATCTCGGCCGCGGGCAGGGTCACGTCGACTTCGGCGGTTCCCGAGGGCACCGTCACCTGGGGCTCCTTGAGGCTGACGTCCGCCTCGGCGGCCACGGTGGCCTTGGCTTCTCTGCTGCTGGACCAGCCGAAGGAAGGCATGCCGAACTTGGGCATCTTGAACTTGCCGTCCTTGGTCTTTGCGGCCTCCTTCTCTGGGCCTTTCGCTTCCCCTTCGAGGGTGAGGGCCGCCTCGGGCGCCTGCAGGTCGACGCTGGCCTTTGGCAGGGTGACGTCGACGGACGGCAGGCTGATGTCCACCTTGGGAGCTTTGATGTCGGCTTTGGGCATTTTGAGGGAGGGCTTCTCCAGCTTCCAGCCGGCCCCTTCGGCTTTGGCGCCGGGGACGTCGGCTTTGAGGCCCAGCGCGGGGCCCTCCCCTGTGGCCGTCACGGTGGCGGAGGGGAGGTCGACCTCTGCGGTGGGCAGGCTGACCTCGCCTTCCAGCCCTTCCGCCTTGGGGGGCGACACTCCGAATTTGGGCTTGTCGAACTTGGGCATCTTAAGCTTCCCTTTCAGGCCCGCGGCGTCCAGGTCGGCCCCGCCGAGCGAGGCGTCGGCAGAGGGCACTTTGAGGTCTACCTCGGGCGCCTGGATCTCGAGGGAGCCTTCGACGGAGGGCAGCTTGATGTCGGGGGCGGCGATGCTGACGTCGCCGGCGCCGGCCTTGAGGTCTGCCTCTGGGAGGCTGGCGTCGACTTTGTGCAGGCTGACGTCTGCGTCCAGTTTGGGGGCCTTGACGGTCGGCTTGGAGAAGACCACGCTGGGCACCTTGACTTTCGGCATGTGTATTTTCATGCCGCCGCCCTCGACTTTGCCGGCAGCCACCTCCAGGCCGCCTTCGGCGTCGGGGCCCTGCAGGGCGAGTTCGCCCTCCTGGACTTCAGCCTGGGCTTTGGGCAGCGAGACCTCGGCCTTTGGCAGGCCGACCTGCACGTGGGGAGCTTTGACTTTGGGCAGCTTGACGCTGGGCATCTTGACGTCGGGCATCTTGAATCGAGCTTTCTCGCCGTCGGCTCCGGCGGCCGTCTCGACGGTCACCTCCACGCCGGGCGCTTGGATCTCGGCCGCGGGCAGGGTCACGTCGACTTCGGCGGTTCCCGAGGGCACCGTCACCTGGGGCTCCTTGAGGCTGACGTCCGCCTCGGCGGCCACGGTGGCCTTGGCTTCTCTGCTGCTGGACCAGCCGAAGGAAGGCATGCCGAACTTGGGCATCTTGAACTTGCCGTCCTTGGTCTTTGCGGCCTCCTTCTCTGGGCCTTTCGCTTCCCCTTCGAGGGTGAGGGCCGCCTCGGGCGCCTGCAGGTCGACGCTGGCCTTTGGCAGGGTGACGTCGACGGACGGCAGGCTGATGTCCACCTTGGGAGCTTTGATGTCGGCTTTGGGCATTTTGAGGGAGGGCTTCTCCAGCTTCCAGCCGGCCCCTTCGGCTTTGGCGCCGGGGACGTCGGCTTTGAGGCCCAGCGCGGGGCCCTCCCCTGTGGCCGTCACGGTGGCGGAGGGGAGGTCGACCTCTGCGGTGGGCAGGCTGACCTCGCCTTCCAGCCCTTCCGGCTTTTTTGTACTTGCTTCTAAATTTGGCAGTTTTCCTTCCATTTCACTTATCTGACCTTCAGTTTGCCCTGTTTCATCCCTTGTTGTTGCCCAGGTAAATGTAGGCAATTTAAACTTTGGGAGTCTGAATTTGCTTTCTTTTCCCTCTGTCTCCTTTTCTCCTGTCTTCATGCCAATGTCCATCTTCAAGGTTTTATCACTTGTTGACATGCCTTCTTCTTCTATCTGTGCTTTTTTTACAGTATCTACTGATTCAGCTGTGATTTCTTCTTTTGATATTTTCATGTCAGCTTTAGGTGTTTTGGCCATTTTGAATGTTGGCATTTGTATTTTCCAAGTAGATACTTCTGATTCTGCATCAGGCATGTGAGGTTTCACATCCAAATTCCTGCTTTCCTCTGAACTTGTATCAGCTGTTTTTTCTCGTACTGAATATGGAACATCACTGCCCATTTTGGTGTTTTCAGTCTCGGTCTCTTTTATTTTGGGCACTGAAATGTCAAATTTTGTTTTCTGAAGTGTTCCTACTTGTGTGTCATCTTCTGCTTGTTTTTCTCCTGTTTGCAGTGTGTCAGATGTTGTGTGTAATTCTGCTTTAGCAGTGCCTATTTCTAGACCTTTTACTTGTATAGATCCTTGTGCTGTGTGACCCATCATGTCTATGTTAATTCCACTTCCTCGTTCCTTTTTATCTGCTGTTCCTTTTTGTTTCTTTTTTCGGGATTTTGATGAGGCTTGCGGTGTTTGTTTAGTTGGGATTTCTTTCAGATCAGGTGTTTCTAAACTGGGCTTTGGTATCTGTGTTGTTATAGCTGGTACTTCAGGTACAATAAGTTTTGATGTTGATTCCTTGTCTTTTTCTTTTTTAATGCTTATTTCAACTTCAGGGCATTTTTTTGCATGGGATGGAATGCCATTTTTCATATCTTTTAAGTCTTTTGTTAAAGTTTCAGTTACCTCCCCTGTTTTAATTTCATAAGCAGGAGATGTGGTATATTCAACAGTTAGGATTTCGGGATTTTCCAGGCTGATATCTTCTTTATGTATTTTTTCTCTTTCAGATAACAGTGTAGTTTTTATTTCTTTTTTTTGCTTGTCTGCTGGTTCTGGTTTGGATCTGTGCATTTTGAATCCAATGCTAGGGAACTTCAGTTTCTTTTGGCTTCCTTTTTTTTCTTTGATATGGACTTCTTGTTGAAATTGAGACTCTGTGTCTGTGCTTGTAGGGGAAATATCCTGTATAGCAGGCTCATATGCATCTGATGTACTATGAGATCTTCTGTGCCCCAGTATCTTTTTATTTTTAATTGACTGGAATTTTGGCCATGACAGTCTATCTTTTTTAGGTCTCTTGCTCCTTCCTACCCTTTGGCTTACAATTAATGTTTCCCTGTCTTCTTCTGAAATGGCTTTTCCTGAAACATGCAGTGTTTCTTCAGGAATGCTCTCACTGAGTTCTTTTTCCTGAAAGAACAAATAGTAGTCAGAAGACTAAAAGTAAACTAAATACAGATGCAACACAAAATAAAATACATACTATAAAACATGTAGAAAAACATGCTTTTTATTCAGACTATCTACTTGTTATATAAAAAAATCCTAAAAATGGTGTATATAATTCAGACAGAAATTACATAAAACAAATGGATTATATGACTGTAATAAGTAGACTTCTGGAGATTTACATTCTTTGCAAAATATTGCAGTAAGTAAGTAGAGGCTTGTATCTGTATCTCTCTATACACGTCTGTACAAATATATTTATGTATATGAAGAGAAAAATAATTTTGAATGTGATGGAGACCTATGAGCAGATCATGTCTATGGAAATATCAGTGATTAAACACATATTTTTGTGAGAAAATTTCATTGGCGATCTTTTGAGAAAAATATTTACTGATGTTTTAATATATTACAGAGCTTATCTGGGCCTGCTCTATCAGTGGATACTTAACAACAACAAAAAATGCTGACTTGCTAGAGAATGTTTTTCTACCCTAACACAAGATTGTGACTTTATCCGAGACCTATAGTCTTGCCCAGGATATTTAAAAAGCTGCAAATATTGTGTGGGATTTTTTTGTTCTCATGAATATTCATGTTAGTAAGTTTAAACACATGCCTAAGTCTTAAGAAGAGACTAGTGTGTATTTTCTGGTCTATTTCCACACAGCACAATACTACAGTGTTATCCAAACTTTGTAAACAAATCAAATATCTACCTGGCTTATTCTTTCCTTTTTGTAGTGGGCTGTAGAGTGAATGTGTTCTAGCTCTTCTTTCCCAGCAATTTTTCTTTTGAGGCTGAATTGGACTCTGTACGGCTCGGAATATTGGAGAATCTTGAGTGCATCTTCATATTTGATATTATCGAAAAATATTGTAGCACTTAGAAGCTGATCACCTGCAAGTGGAATCAGACATCATTTTAATTAGTTTGTGTTTTCTTGCACTTTTTCAAATGCTGTTGAATTAATACCCCCACCCCCAAAAAAAATTACCACATCCTATTTATTTAAAATATGAAATTCTGTTCACATAACAGAATCATAGAATAGTTAAGGCTGGAAAGGACCTCTGGAGATCATCCAGTCTAAGTGCCCTGCTCAGGGAAGGATCAGCTACAGCCAGTTGTTCAGGTCTACGTGCAGTCAGGTTTTGAATATCTCCAAGGATGGTGACTCCACAACCTCTCTGGAAAACCTGTTGCAGTGTCTGACCACCCTGACAGTAACAAAGGTTTTTTCCTATATTTTTCAGTATTTCGACTCTGGACTTTTGTTCTTGTTTAAATCATTATTTATTGTAGTTTTGCAGCATACTCTTTTGTGAAAGAATCAAAGGCAGGTTCTTCATGAATGTTATGAGTTGGGTTTTGGGTTTTTTTTTTCATTTTAGTTGTGTATACACTACTTTCTATGTATCTTTTTTACTGTTGCAGTGAAAATTAGAATTTTTTTTATGGCATTAAAAAAAAATCAAATTTTGTTATTTTTAAAGAAACTGATCTTTGAAATTATTAATATGGAAAGGTTAAGCTCACACATAATATTAGTTGGTTTGGGATCTACTATTTCTATTACCAAGAGTTGACAGATCAGGTAGGTATCTATATGCACACACAACTACATACCTGATTGTTTTATGATATATTAAAAAAAAAACCCAAACAACAAAACAACAGAAAATCAGACTGTACCTTCTCTCAGACTAAATATTTTTGAAGCAGGAGATTCCTTAAGTACTTTTTTAATAAATATTCCTTCATTTCCTCCACCCGTCACACTAAAACCACTAGCACCAGCTTCCACTTCTGTTTTCAGGGTCACTTCCATTATCTCCTAGATATAGAAAAAAGTGTGAATTTACAATTTTTATTCAATTGTATCAAAGTGTTCTACATTATTCTACAATAAAAAGTTGAGTCTCCTCAGGTATATTTTCAGTAGCTCAAGAAAGATTATCTAAAATAGAGAATGTACTTGTTCTGTGGGGGTTTGATTCTGCTCTAAATAAGAATTAAGCACATGCATTAGGGTTATGCTGGATCAGGGCCATAGAGAAAATAGGTTGTAATTTTAAAACATGAAACATATGGAAACTTTTAGGGCTGAAAGATTGTATTTTCTGTGAAGATGTTAAGCACCTGAATTAGAGTCAATGGTCCGGAAAAGTCAAAGAGCTAATGCTGTACTGTACTCAAACTGGAGAAGGCTAAAGAATGCTAAAAAAAATATAGAAGGACCCCAGGTAGGACAGGTAAGTGTTCATGCCTGTGCCACAGCTAGGCAATTTGTGAAGTTTCTGGTCAAAACAAGTCTAAAGTGACTGTCTATTTGTCCTTCCCTCTGTCCACCCATCCATGTCTGTGTGTTGTAACAAACTTTACTATTTTGCAAACCACATGCCTAAAACTACTGAGCGCTTTTAGACTGACCTGTGGATGACTCTGTTTTGATCTGTCTGTAGAATGTTTTTTGTTTTCTTCTTGAAGCTGAAAAATAATTTGCAATTATTTAGTGTTCAGAAGTCGTGCTGTTGTTGTAAAGTACAACAGAAGTCCTACACCAGTTAAAATGCCTGGTTTAGACTAAGAACTGAGGCTGTCTTTAATGGCAACAGAGCAAAATTGGGATCTACAAGTGCAATGTACAATGTGAATGATTTAACTATATTATTCCCAGTAGTAAATTAGATGCGAAGGCCTCCCTGCATTGTACCAAAATTTGCATGAAATGAACTCCAGAGACCAATTGTATTAAGACATTGGGAGCTTTTCTGTGTTACTTATGCAGCACATTTCTCATGCTTTCATCTTTGTGAATGTACCCTTTTTTCATTTATTTGACTTCAGCATGAACTTCAAACTATTGCCTGATTATCTTAACATGACTGTACTAATTACATCTTTACCTTTGAATAACCAAGACGTGCAGGCAATTTTGAAATACATATTAGTTAGATTCAAGCCAGCTAAATATTCTAATAGAAAATAATTGTGATTTCTTGACACTCTCTGCCCCAGGTCCTTTAAGGAATGAAGTCAAATGCATTTTTTGCAAAGAAACAAGAACATGGCCAACAACAAGTCCAGCACAATATAAAACCATCAGTGAATATGGCCTTGATTTTGGTGGGGACAGGAAGACAATATTGCTGCAGCAACATCCTGTTACATGACATATGAGTCTCGGCTAGTTGTAGGAGCTAAAGCCTCTTGAATGAACTTGGTAAAACCATGCCTGCATCAAAACTCAGTGCTGAAAACTCAGTGTCTTGCCTTTAAATATTCTTCTTCTATGGAATATTCATAAACTGGAGAGGATCCTTGTGGCCTTGGACGGATGTCTTCTACTGCCACTTCATTAACCTGTGGAAAAGAAATGAGTGGTGGAAAGGAACATCCACCATTAAACAATGACGCATTTTTTTTTAGGAGAGTTTTTCTACATGGTCATAATCTTCTGTGTACAAATCTTTCATTAGTAATGGTGGATGTAGAATAACCAATAACTCTTTCCTTAGGTCAAGAATAAATGCAATTCTCATTTAAGGAT
Organism: Buteo buteo; assembly: GCF_964188355.1. Lineage (NCBI taxonomy): Eukaryota > Metazoa > Chordata > Aves > Accipitriformes > Accipitridae > Buteo > Buteo buteo. Next base: position 10,247,060 of record NC_134176.1, on the reverse strand, counting down.
ATTACTCAAGAACACAAGGGACAGACTCCTGAGAGACAAAACCAATGGTATGCTGATTTTGGTTTCCTTTATATGTATTGTATGCATCTATGGGCTAAACAGACTGAGAATACTGACAGATCAATTAGTAATAATTGAAAAAGGCAATAAAAATTCACTCCCCTGCTTTATTTGCACACTTAACCTTTGCATCCTGCAGCTTCAAACTTTATTGCCCTCTATAACCAAGCAAACCATGGAAGAGTCCCAGCAGGAATTTCTGCTGACAAGTGCTTGGCATGCTTCCTTTTGGAGTCAAATGATAGGGAACCTAAACCGGCTAAAGCTTTAAGGAAAAGTTACTGTAGTCAACAGCCATGTAATAGTTTGCTAATGGTGAATCATGGCAAAGAGCAGATCACCTTATATTGAAGCATCATACCAGCTTTTCAGCTGGCAGGAGAATCCCAAGCAGAAATACAACATTTTTGATGGGGAAAAAAACTGCCAGCAAGACCCAGCTGTAAATGAAATATTTAGGATCCCATTTTAACAAAGTAACTGCCAAAACCCCGTTCCAAAAAAAATCCCACTCTAAAAAAACTCACAGAATCTTCATCCTCTGCATCCACATCAGCATCAGCATCTCCTGGAGGCTCGGCTGGTCTCAGCTGTCGTCCAGAACCTGAAAGCAGCATACAGGTTGTTGGGGTCTGTGGGAGCCACGCAGAGCACAGAGCGGTCAGCTTGCAAGCTGAAGCCCTCCAGAGCAGCATGCCTGGGGGACGTGCACGGGCTGGCTGTAGAAAGGCTTGCTTTCATTTAGATTCCTTATCTCAGATCTCATCAGGCCAATCTTTCCAAAGATACCAGAAATACTCATATCCAGAAATGTAGAGGCTTTTGTGAAGGAAAAAAATCCCCAGATTGGAGAAAATGTGCAACTAGAAGTTAGCCAGAGTTGGTTGGTGGGTTTTTTGGTTTTGGTTGGTTTTTTTTTTTTTTTTATTACCAAGCAGGGCTTGAGGTGTGTATTGGGCAGGATTGTCAGGGTTTTGGCAGCAGTGTGGCTGTGGGGTGGTCTCTGTGGGAGGAGGCCATGAACCACCCTGTGCTGGACGCAGCCACTCACAGCCAGCTCCACCTGCAATGCTGAACCGATCGGAGGAGTTTCTGGCACCTCTGTGAAAACGTGTTTAAGAAAGAGAGGTAAACACTGAGAAAAAGAGGCGACACCACTACAGGAGGAGAAAGACAGAGAAGACCATACCAGAGCAGGAGGAGAGAGGAGAGATGTCAGAGCAGGAGAAATGCTGGAGCAACATAGGATCTCAAGCTGGGGCTGGAGGAAGAAAAGCTGCCTGAGCAAGGGCAGAAAGGAGGAGGCTGGTGGAGGAACTTGCCCTGGGACAACTGAGCATGAAGCAAGGAGTGGAAAAATAAAAGCACCCACCATCTGCTGACCCCCCAGCTCCTGCACCAACCCTTACCTCCTCAAAGGGACTGAGTGTAGCCCACAGTGAGGGGATGGGAGACCAGAAAGAGAGGAGGTGTATGGAGGGGAGCTGAGGTGTTTTTCCCTGAGTGGTTTCATTTTTTTAAAAATATCAGACTCAGTAATTAGAAGTTCACTGATTGGCAATAAATTAAATTGATTGAAATTTCCCATCTTGAAACTCTTCCTTGCTTCTGACAGAGGTCTTAAGACAAGAGCCAGAGAGTAAACATCATGAACATTTGATAGTCATAAAAACACTGTTTTCTTGGTTTTTTAATAGTATTGAGGGCAGAGAGAGATGAGGTGAAGGAGATGGGCTGTATGAAGGTATGATTCTGTTGGAATGCCTTGAATTGGGCACTGAAGAATGAAAACAGCATGAATACATCATCGTTTTCAGAGAACCAGGCTTATCCAGTAGAGGACAGTGTGGCTGAATTACACATTCCCTGATACACAGGCTATTCTAATACATGCCCCAGTCCTTGTCCTGGTAACTCTGTCTCTCCTGTCTCCATGCTCCATGTTTTTTCAAGCCATCAGGCTGTCTAGCTCTCCCACAGCCAGTTCTGCAACTGCCACTCGTATACATAGTTTTGGCTCTGCTAAACAGATCCTCTGGCTTAAAAATATGCTTGGACACTAGAGAAGACAACTGCAAGCAGAACTGTGCAACTCATTCATTGTCGACATTAAATGGAGAATCCTTGGGATGGAACACAACATTTCTGGATGTGGATGTTACATGCTGTGTGTGAAGACAAGCTGGCACGACTGATGCATGTATGAAATCACTCTAACTTACACAAGTTACCAAGCTCTTGTTAAAATGGCTGTGATTTTGCTAGCCTTTCTTCATAGTTTTCTGATCTCTTACATTTATTTTTTTCATTGACTTTTTTGAAGATGAAATTATTTAGTACAGGCAGGGTTTTGAAAGAGTTATGCCACGTGATCAGTGATGGACCACTTCGTTAAGATGAATGGAAATAGTGTACTTCCAGTGGGAATATCCCATGTCAGTCTGTGGGCCAAGTTTCCAAACTTGATTGATAGACTAGAAGGCATCCTCATTAGTCATATGTACATCATCTTAATCAACTCTCCTGTGGTATTTTAGCTCTAGAGAACTAGGATCAACTCAGAATACATCAGGGCTGCCAGACCATGCCTCCTTTAGCCTTCACAGGACTAGTCCCAATGCCTATGATGGACAATTCTAGAAAATGGTCTTAATGCAGACCCTAATTCAGACTAAAGACCTGCATAAATTGGCTTGACTATTTTTAAAAAACTCTAGTATATGCAATTTTCAGAAGCTCAAGAAAATTGTGAAATGAGCATAACCTTGTTAAAAAATTTAGATGTGGATTTATGAATCTGATTTTAGGCATTTCTGCTTGAAAAATCTGGAATCCATTCATGAATCTCTTTACCACATATATTTTAATAAGCATCATATGAGGAGAAGAGCTGCAGGACTGAGACTTGATTGTTTAATTTGCTTAGTGCTTCTAAAAATTCAGGTGCCAACAGTGAATTTTATGGCTGTTACTAAATTTCCAAGAAATAATAAGGACTTAGTCTTGTGGCATTGCTGTGTTTTTCACTTGGGAGAATCCCACCCACAAGCCCTGCAGTCCAGTAGAATGACTTAACAGAATATTGCTTGGATCGCTAGAGCATTTGCTCTTCAGTGCAGCACTTCAAGGCTAATGACAGCATTGATCCCTAGTGGCTGCCAATAATTTTACTACTGGAAAAGAAAAAGGAAAGAATTATCTGGGAGAATTCTTGGGCTGGTTCACTGCTGTTTCTCTTGTTTTACTCTGGTGTAACTTCACTGCCATTTTAGTTGTCTAGAACAGAAGCAATGCAAGTATGGGGTGCTCCGTTCTCAGGACTTGAATGGTCCTGTATAGTCTGTGCTGTTGATTTTTCACCATCCAGTGGGGCATATCCTTTGAGTCTAGGGTACTGCAGCTATCCTACGGGTTCTAACAGAGGTGAAACTTTTAAACCCAGATGTTTTAAACAAAGGATTCTTTGAATGGTTAGGTGACCAACACCTTCAAAAAATCTTGCCATTCCTAAGACCGGGCTACTCACAAAATCCAAGAGAATTAGATCACTTCCTGCAGTGAGACCCGAACACCTATTTCCCATTGGGATGCCATTTTAAAGCAACAAGTGACCCTGTCAATTCTTGTTCAGCATGGACATAGAGAGATAGACCTGGCCTGGATGACACCTCATCTGGGCCTGGACCAGGAGAGAAGTTTCGTATTTTTCACCAGCTGTTGATCAAGCAAAGCAGTGGTGTATGAGGCACAAGGGTGGCTTCACATCCTTGGCCAAGTATTGGCAGGCAATTGCTCTCCTTGTCCTTGCTAGAGGGGCTGCGGATCAAGGTTTGCCAAAATGTCACCAGAAAAATCCCCTGCTGTTAAAAGGAAAAACTGTCAGCATAAAAGGCCTCTTTCACCCACCTCATGATGGGTACGAAGGGACAGAGTCCTCCTGTGAAAGCCTTTAGTAAACTGTTAACTCTCCAAAATAGTGATAGTTGGACTCTTTCCTACAAAATGGAGCAACAGATTACTGTTCCCAGGGCTAATAGAGATGTGGCTGAGATTGCATGAAGGGACATCAGCTACACAAATGACCTTCCCTCCCAAAGCTCCACACCGAAACCTTTCCATCCACCCTGATTTCCTCAAACTCTGCCTACTCTGCCCCTCTACCATAGCTAACCCATGTCATAAAAGCCTTCTTGTGCCCCTGATTCCTACTGTAGATTAAGATTTGCTTCAGATTTTTTCCCGATTCAGAGTACTTTAAAAGCAAATCTATAAGAGGGGAATTACAGTACATTGATGATTTCCATTTCCAGCAAAGCCTTCTTTCTGTGTATAAAAGACTGTGCCAATAAACTATGATTTATATGCATGTCATTCTCATGCCCCAAATAGCAGCGATGCCAACATTTTATAGGTTTTAACTTTTTTTATAAACCCTGGACAATCAATGCTTTGTTCAAAATGTTTTCATAAACAAGATGGAATTTACATCAGTGACTACTTCTAATAGCCACTGAACTGACTTCAGAACAAGGGAATTTTTTGAAAGTACGCAGTAGGAGTTATATAGTCTGGAACATTTTCATATCATATGACTGAAAAGTGTATTTGCTTTTTTAAATGCAATTTTAAAAAAATATTTTATCTTTAATCTAACAACTCAGCTGGACTGCTTTGGGTAAAACCACAAAAACATAAAACCAGGTTATTTTTTTGGTGTTCACATTTGGTGGGTAACAGTCTCCAAAATCACATTTGAGATTTTATAATCAATTTCAAGTGTGACAGTGTCATTGAATTCAAGTCAATTGTGCTTTAATTTGTTGTATAAACTGAAGAGAAACCTAACTTTAATTGGGACACTGGCATATAAAATTACCATAATCTGTACACTTTAACATCAAATAAAACAGCAAATGAGAATTCCAGAGATGCTGTTAAAAAAGAAACAATAACATCCTTTGCCGATCATCCTAGCTTCCTTGCTTACAAATTATATCACTGTCTCTGCAATTCTTAGATTTGGCCTTTCTGCTTTTTAAGATTTTATAGTAAAGTTATGTTTGCATATGGATGTAGTGAATTTAAGTAATCTGTTCTTATCTTTAAGCATATAACTTTTCCTTGCATCAACTTCTTAGGCATTATCTTTCCTGCTAAAAGTGGCTTTGTTCTGTTCGATTTTATTTAATTTTGTTCTGTTTTGTCAGAGGGAACTAAAATGCTGTTGTCGTGTTGTTTTCCCTGGGATTTTAATGTAGATCAGTTAAAACTGACAAGAGTAGCAATGGTTGCAGTGCACACATTTCTTACAAAGATGCAGGTTAAATATTGCTCATTCTCAAGTAAATTCTTCACCAGGAGAAGAGGTTCCTTCTTGCCATGTACTGACTGGTATGAATTATCTAACTTCACTTCAACAACTAGTTTCTCTTAACAGACAGAAACCTGATCTGTGGTAAACATCTGTCCACAGGTGAAAACATGCATGCTTTGCTCACTCATTTATTATTATTTGTTAATATACGAAGGTCACAACCTGTGCCTTTTCTGTACTAGGATTTGATGTTTGCTAGATACCATTTCTCAGCTATGATAAGAAACAAGCAGTCCTGTTTGTGCAGTATTGTGGAAATAATAGCTTTGAGCCCATAGCCAGTTAGAAGACTCATGCCTTGACGTGTGGGCAAGGCTGGGCCATCATTAGATCAGGTCTTGCCTGACAGCGCAAAGCACGCTCTGGGCACATAACCTGATTTGTATTATTAATAAGAAGAAGGAGGAGTGAACAGGTGCAAGACAAACAACAACAATAATAATTTAGTATCATTGTCATTGTTGGCACTGTGTTTGACCCAGCAAAGAATTCATACATGTAGGTCAGCAGTTTTCACAGTGCTCCCTCATGTGCTTACGCCTTGTTGCAAACAAGGTTGTGCATCGCTGCTGTCACGGACAGCTTTAGCTGGCTTCTGTATCAGACCTCTCCTCCTGCAACCCTCAGTCCCTGTACCTGCTGATCTGTCTGTCCCTGTGCCCTCTGGCACCCTGTCATCGGTCTGTTACTTCTCATGCGTGCATGGCTAGTCACTGCTAATGTACTGTCCCAGAATTCCTCCTGCTTTTTAAATTAAATCCCTTTCTCAAAACAGGTAGTGTGCCTGATATTTTTCCCACAGCTTGTTCTCCCTCTCTTGCAGGTATTGCAATTACTGGGATTCCTTTTCTTCCCTCAGAGCTCTCACAGCCTCCTGAGCAGTCCTGCTGCGAAGCCCCGCAGCCCCTTCTGATTCACTTCTTCTATTTGAAATAGGGAATATTTAGAATAGTTAGAATATTTAAAATCGTGGGTCCCAGTTCAGGAAAGCACTTGATAATAGGAACGCTATGCATATGCTTGGCATTCATCTTGGCCTCTCAAGAGCACTTTTTTCAGATAGGTAAGTTCACCTGACTTTAGTTTACTAAGAGAAATTTTTCACTTCGAGGTTATGGGCAAAAAGGCAGCAATTCAAACACTGTACTTTTTCTTTGGCAACCTCAGTGCTTCAGTTTCCATGTCTGCGTCTTTTTTATACCCATCCCAATCCACTGTCTCTATTGCTTTGATGAGTTATTAAATTAATGCACCTTGCAATGGGTTCTTTGGGTTTCCCAGGATATCCCAGAAGACTGGTGACTGACAAATAAATGTAGATCAACCAGCTAATTAAAACATCACTTCAGCTAGGCAGTGTCATCAAGCATATAAGCTATTGCATTCTTGGTTTGGTTTTCTTAAAGGTCCCATGACTGAAAAATGACCTAAATCAGATTTTTTTTTTTAAAAGCCCTTACAGACAAAGTTACAATGACAGCAAAAGGACCACCTTTTCCATCTCAGCTACCATTTTCTGAATACAAACATGAATTTTTGGCACTTAACAGAACTATGTTCACCAGTTTCCAAAATCAGCGGTGCTAAAGATCTCTGAATCCACAAGGAGATGTTTGTGTTCTGTTAACTGCATCAGTTAGCTTGACAGGACAGAATTTGCCGATCCCACTAAAAATGTTGTGCAAATGATATGTACAAGCACAAAAATAGCTACTTAGTATCAGCAGCGGCCTGAAATATTTCACTGTTTCTCTTTGTTTCCCCCCGAGTTTTTTTTCCCAGGCTCAAGTCACAAATAGAAGTGGTGACCTAATGCTACATTAAAGAGGACTAAAAGCCTAGCGATACTGCAGTGCTTCAAGAAGTGGTGACCTAATGCTACATTAAAGAGGACTAAAAGCCTAGCGATACTGCAGTGCTTCAAGGTCTATTGTTAAAAAGAAACAAACCATGGCAGATTTGTTGTCCAGGACTGCTGTCTGGAGGCTACACAGCAAAGAGCATCTGCTCTAACACTGCACCTTGGGTTCCGCTGTGAATTTCCTTAAGTGTACGTGCCAGGTAACAAGTGTAAAGGCCGTGAACAAGAACAACTAGGAACACATGAGTGTAGCAGGGTGAGGGGCTTGGTTGTGGCAGTTCTGAGCAATCGTCCTCACCACCCAAATCCTCCTGGGCAGTTTGGTGGAGGAGTCACGTCCTTCCAAGCAAGCAATGCTGGAGGAAAACGATCATGCGAGCATCAGTTGGCAAAATAAGAATCCGAAAGCGTCTGCAAATACACTCTTTCATGCATGCACTATGTTTCTTGAGGAAGCTGCCACGAGGTTTAAAGCACAGCTCATGGCACAGACTCTTGCACAGTCTGTGTAGGCTTGACCATGAGCTCCAGCACACCCATGGCATTCCCAGTAAGCAGCTCCAACAATGCTGGGGAAAACCATCAGCGAAAAATCAAGAGGTTCATCTTCTACAGAGATTTCCTAGCACATTCCAGAGACCTGGATTCATTCCATTGTCCTGCAAGATCCCACGGACTGAGTTACAACAACTGCTGGGCAGGGCTCTGGGGCACGGCAGGACCGCAGCGGGAATGCTGTGCCTGTCACTCTATCCGGGCAGGATCCATGGCAATGGGGAGATGCGGGCGCGCTGACACAGAGAAGGCTGCCTCTCCCAGCCCTCCATCTCAGGAATGTAATGTTACTTCACTTGAACCACTGCCAGCGGGACAGCGGGGGCACCCAGTAGCTCCACCTAGACGAACCAGCTTGTCAGCTCTGAAATGAACGGTTGCCACAGCAGAAAAAGTAGCCTTTCTGCCTCAGAAAAAAAAGTGATGAAGTGAGGAGTAGCACCTCTCCTTTAGCATTTACACTCTGCCTGTGCTGGGAGTAGGACCCTCCCCACCAAGCCCTGAAATTCTGGTCTCCCTAACTGTTTCTCTGGGATGAAGGCAAAGGACTAGCCTGTGGCACGAAGATAAAGATTTCGCTGCTAAAGGGGTTTAACAGGCCTTGTTATCTGCAGGATGCTATCAGAACCAGCTAGGCCTGCGTTTAAGCTGTCCTCCCGCCTTTGTTTTGCGTTTGGTTTGGCAATGCCCCCTGGCTGCACTCTGTCACTGAGCTGCATACTTGTACTGCCACGAATGTCGCTCAGGCTCCTGAGCCAAAAGCAGGGGCTTGTAGCACAGCAGAGCTCAAGGAGCAGCTACTCCCAAATAACCAATGCGTGAATAGTTTCCTTCCATTCAAGGCATGAACAAGATGTTTTGATTCAATGCCTTGGTATGTTAAGCTGCCCTTGTCGGCAGTTAGAGTACTCATTAACAGCCTTCAAATCATCTCATCTCAAAACCTCCCGAAAAGAGAAAATATACGTAAGTTACAATCATCAGTCTCCTTGCCTGGCCGGAGACCTGTTTGTGAAGTTAGCTCCTACTTCTATCAAAAGGAACGGTACTCTGCTCTGCAAAGTACATCCAAGTAGAGAAATGTCTAGGGAATTTAGGTTTCTTGCAGACCATACTGAGCTCTATAGGATTTTATAGAGCATTTTCTACAGGTTGACTAATATCAAGGAGGATGTGGAAGAGCGCTAGCAACTAAGAACAGATATAAACACTACCATAAAAAGAGAAACTAACAGCCCCCAGATGCAAACGAGAGTGAATGGCTTTCCTGTGAGTGTGTATTTATTGATAAGCTCTGCCCACAGATTTAAAACCATTAAAAGCATGCCTGCTACACTTCACAATAGGAGCAAAACCTTTAGTGAGACTGATCAGAAAGGAGCTCTTTATTCTTACAGCAGTCCATCTTTCCTCTGATGGTAAAGATAAACTTAATAGAATCCATAGGACCTTTCAGAGCATGAGCATAAATCACCCTGGTGGGGCTCTGCACAGACTTTCTCAGCTTGAGTCATATTTAAACATGAAAAGCACAGGGGACTATTTTTTTTGCAATTGTCAAATTGAAATTTCCCAGATCCTGGGTTAATGAGTTTCATCCAGCTATCACCATTTTTTGGTTACTTAGCTATATAGGAAATGTAGTTTGGCCAGATCCACATAACTCTTCTGGTACAAGAATAAAATATTTACTAAAATATTTTATTAGTCCAATATTTCACCTGTTGCTAAAAAAGAATTATGTTCCATAGGAATAACACAGTGTTTGAAAATAAGCTCTCAACCAAAGTTTGTTGTGAGAACATGATTAGAATGATGTCCAAAAGAGACAGCAAAAGCAAGCGGCAGTGGTTGATACCTGAATTTCTCTCTCCTGGTCCCTCCCCCCCTCTCGCTAGTTAAAATACAGCTGCAAGTGGCAGGGTGGAAAAGGCAGCTGGAGAAATGCTCATGGCACCCACCAGACGACCAGAAGTTCAGTGCTGTTTCCCCTACTGAATGGTTCTCTCTCAGAAGCACAAGTTCTGCATTATCAATTGCCTGCAGGGTAGGTGTAATGTCCTGCCCCGTGTCTTTGTGTTTGCCTGTCTTAGGCAGGAATTTTCCTCTCTGAGGTTTTACGTGACAGAATGGGTTTCCAATGTGTGTTTTACTTCCTGCATGAATTCCCATGGTGTTCTGGTGTATAATTATTGTGATGATGATGTGACATTAGGACCCTCTCTGATAATTATCAATTATGGTTTTTCCAGGACTGCAGGTCCTCTATTCTCACAAAGTCAGTAAGGGAAGGGAACCACTTTTTAGCAATTGTTGTTATATATGTCCTAGCTCCCAGTCTGAACAAAAATTGCTTACCACCCTTTTGGATGGGGCAAAAGTGATTTAAAGATTCATAGCCAAATAAAGCCATAAAGACTGGTCTAATCTACTGTGGTCCTCAACAGTTTTATCTCTTGAGATACACTGTTTTTACTTGCGACTGAGTCTCTACCAGTGCTGTAAATAGTTGCATGGATACCCAGCTAAAATGTCCTAGGGTGTCACTGTCCATCTGGATAGTCTGGATTTCAAGAAGGGCTTCAGGGGCATGTTGCAAGTGAAGTGCTCTCACTTGCTTACCAGCTTCAGAAACCCCCATAGAAACTACTCTGCAGTTATTTGGTTATCCAATACATTGATTAGGCATGTTGCAGCTTTTTTCCCTCTGAAAGAAATCCCTTCACCTACATAACAAACTAGACTTGGAAAGTGAATGCAAAGCTGCCTTCGTCTCAGAGCCAGGGGCAGTTGATTCCTGCTATCCTCCCTGTTAGATAGCTGTGAACTCAGCTCTTATCATGACTTGCCTAGAAGCAGAGGCAGGTGGGTGCCTATTGCAGATAAGGCCCATAAAGCTCATGAAAATTAACTTTCCCACATTCCTTCTCCTCGCTGATTCAACCCCCCAAGAATCCAGGCTTCTCCCAGAGCAGATCGCTTGTTCCACTGCCAAAGCACAGCCCTGCTCAGATTTAGAAATGAATCAAATGAATACATTTATTAAAAATGATCGTTCTGCCCATGTAAGCTTGACTGGCAGCCCTGGAAACTCAATTTCTCTGGCCGCAGAGTCTGTATTGCTTGAGAAGCAGTGGCCGTAACCCCAAGCTGTCTCTTAAGGGAGCCCAGTACTGACCCGGAGAGGTAGCAAGGGAAGTTGACTACTCTTTGTCCTCTCTCTGACACATTAAAGGAAGATGCTAATTCTTGGTGCTGTTAGTAGAGAGCACATTTGTCCCCTAAGAATAGGTTTTAAGATAAGAATAGAGGATCTACTAACATTATACAAAAAGCCCAAAGCAACTGATACAGGCTTTATAGAAATGGCACTTACCACTCCAAATCACAAACAGACTTTTCAGCCCAAACTGCTCTTCCAAACCACTGCTTAAAAATATCCCCATCAGAATCAATGCGCAGTAAAAATTTTTGTATTTATATATAAATACAAACATATACATATGTACATATAGAGAGAGTTCACATTAAAGATCCTTATGGTCTAGGAAGACTTTCATTTCTCTTTACTCCATTGATAAAATTTAGTGCAAAATTAAGTGCCCAGATGCAGCAATATTAATGGAGTGATGTTACTTTGGCCCTCTCTCTGGTATACTGGGCATAGCCCTCTCAAAAGAGGAATGTAGCAAAAACCTTGTATTTTTTCCACAACCTTTTATGGGGGCTTTTATATAAACATCTGCCCTTGGAAACAGGTTTTCAGTTTGAGAGAAAATTGCCTGGGCAACTTGTTTGGATGTAAATCACCACAGAAGAAAATATCTTTTAAGCTTTTAAATTCCTTTATGTATACGTAATACAAGAGATATGGGAAAAAGGTGACAGAAAATTATTATGGGAAAATATTTTATGTCAAAGATAAAGTTAGCAGTTCCCTCACTTTGTTAAGATAAAAATATTTTCTGTCAATAAACAGTGGTGGTAGCAAAATAGTATTTGGCACAGCTCATTTTCTCTTTTGTTTGTGTGGTGTAAGAGAGTCCCTTTAAAATTAGAGAGAATTTCTGGATGCAGACTGAGTTTACAAAAGCATAAAAGCTCATTTACAGATAAATTAATCCATCGAGTCAGATAAATAATTTAATTAGTACAGTTCTGTTCATATCAATGTAATTCAGATCTGAATAAATGGACTATAAACTTGGGTTTCAGTCCAAAAAAAGTCAGATTTCTAAAGAATTCAAAAGATGACCTACCAAATTCTTTTCAAAAATGATGTCTCCTTATTTCGGTTCATTGGTTCTCACCTTTTTTGAACGTCTTTCCCTAGCAGATGTATACCTCATCCCAGCATTTTCTAAACTGGCCATTTGATAACTATCTTCTTTTACAAATTAAATCTGTGAACTTAATCTTTACTGTTTGACATTAGAAATAATTAGATATGTAAGACTGAAAAGCATTGGAATTTTAAGTGCATGTTAAGTTACAGAAGGAAAACCTGAAGATGACAAACTTCTGTTACATTGTATTTTTGAAAAAAAGAATATTTGAATCTTTGCATGTGGTTTTTAAATGATTCAGTGCTCATTTTCCCTCTCTGCATCTTCTAGCCAGTTCTGAGGCACCCAAAAATAACAAACCATCATGCTTGCCTAATAGATTAGAGGAAAACACAGTTTAGTTAAGGAAATATTTTTCAGTTTTAGGTTTCACAGAGGCTAGCACAAATGATAGGGAGAAACCATTTTTTTGAAGACTCGTTACTGCAGTTCTGGATTTCTTTTTGATTAAACACTCAAGTGGGGAGAAAGTAACTACACTGCAGTTCGTCCATGTGGTAGCTGGTGAATGAATTGATCTGGGTGGAGTTGTTTGAAAGCACTAAGATGACTATTTCTTGGATTTGATTATCAACCCTAAGGCTGATTCATAACATTTCCAAACATTCAGAGCATCTCTGTCATAAGAAAATAATGATATCTTATGGAGATGAGTAACTGTTTCTTTATCATAATGGTCTATTCACACACAAGTTCAATATTCTTTAACTCAGTTAAAAGAGGATGCATTCACTTTGAACGCACATGGTAGTGATTTTCTCGATGAACAGCTGCACTAGATTCAGGCTAATGTATAAGGGAGAGTAAATTACATTTTGACCTTTAGCTAGATCAAGGGCTCTACTGAAATCAACAGACTTGTACCACTACAAAGCTAGCATAAGGAAAAGGAAGACCCCGGGGCTTCAGTTACAGTCTTTGAGATCTACTGCAAGTAGGTGGATCTGATTCTTCTCTCAGGTGGCTTCTTTAGAGTAATTCAAATCTGTGCAACAGGAGGACAATCCAGTGGCTTGTCCCCACTTTGCAGAATGGCAACAACCACCCGATTTGCAGAGCTGTGGAGAGTTTGAGTGGAAGTGGATAAAATGGGAGGCACCTGGAGATGCCCCTCAGTCCATCTGTAGGTTCTTCTGCACATCCTTGCAAAGAGTATTTTAAAACCAATGGTGTTTTACTACTTATGCTCTCTTGTACCCTGCCTCATCCAATGGCCCCAGCGAGGACTCTGCTTTCTGTCTGTGCGCTGCAGTTCATCATGTGCAGCAGAGAGACTATTGCTGTCTGCTAAGGAAGGTGTGTTTGCGTTCCTTGCCCCACCACCACACAGAGCTTGCAGTCAATAAAGCCAGAAAAGGAGAACGATTGCTACCATAAAATTATCCTGTCTGCTGTTTACAAGGTCGAATAATTTTCACTTTACTGTCAACAAACAAAAAGCTCCACCACCACCTTACTGTGACATTTTTAAATACTACAGTCCCAAAGTCCTCATGAACTGAGATGTCAACAACATTTTAGCAATGACTGAAATATTTGCTCTATATAGTGCTGTTGGGGTCAGCTTTGACAGCATTCTGCATCTACACTGGTTTTTCTTCATTGCAAATACTTTGAACACTACTTAATCACACTTTGAACACTCTTATGGGGAAGGTCTGTCCCCATTTGACCAACAGGGAGTAAAGGAAACAGAAAAGCACTGGGCTGATCTTTGAAAAAGAAACAAACAGCCAGAGCTCTCCTGTTTTCAGAGAAATCAAGTGTTTGACATCTTTCAATGCAGGGCTTGATGCAACTGGGCCCACATAGGAAAAGGGCAAAGATAACCCACGTGTAGCCAGAGTAAGTCCTACTTCAGCAGCTACTAACTGAAAACCAGGCCCTTTACACTTCCACACCAGGTAAATCTACCATGTTGAGGTTATCTCAAAAGGTTTTGAAAAGACACGAGGGTCTCAAGTACGTAGGACCCAGAACCAACAACACTAAGCAAAGCACAGTGAACAGAGCCAGAGCTAAAGTGTAGGATCTCCTGAGGCATGTTCTTCTGCTTACAGGTTCGGTTTGGGAAAAGAACTCTTTGGTTTTGGAACACAGCTTGGCCAATGCTTGGTGCTAGGACTTGTTCTTGATCCCTGGACTTCAAAAGCCCATTCTCAGAAGGCCTCTGCCCGCATGTGCAAACTTCATGTTGCTGCGGGATTATCCTCTGCAGCTGGAACCACTGGCCCAGTTAAAAACTTCTGGACTGGTAGGTACAAGAAGGCTCTGAGGGTTTTGTGTATATGACTTATACGTTACTCTGCACACCTCTGCAGCAGGGAAGGTCACAAACACTTCACAGCTATACAACTGAAGAGAGGGGGCTGAAAATGTATCTGAACAATTTCTAGGGAAGTTTAAGTTCTCCTCACTGAGCAGTGCCAGCTCAGGGATACTGGAAAACACATTTTTCATGTATGTGTTTTTTATTAAATGCAGCTGTCAAAAAAAAGGACGGCTCATGTTCCTGAAAAGGTGCAGTGAAGAGAAGACAAATGGTTGGAATAAAACATTAACAGAAATGCGCCTACTCTGCCTAGGCAAAAATCACCGCTTCTGTAGAGCCTTCACAGCAACCTTTAAACTAGCTGGCTCAGGGACCAGTAGCTGTCTAGCTGTGGGATTTCAGTGAATGCTGTACAAACCCAACCAACTCCCCAGGAAAGTCAGTCCCTGCTGCACAAGCCACCCCTCCCCTTCCCCAGACAGGCTGGAAGGACACCAGCTCTGCACAAACTGCACCTTCCCAGTGCTGCACAGGCACAGCTGGAGAGAGACTATCTTTAACTAAGCCTCGCTCTCCCTGCCATGCTGCAGATAATGTTTTCCAAGTGTGTTGGCAGTGAACTTAAACCATCTACCGCAATCTGATAATGCTTACCTCTAATCATTTCGCTGCAGTAAAATTATGGAGGTGAAAACAGCAAAGGCAAAGTGAGTGTTTGTTTTCATGATGATAATTTTCCTGTTGTTCAATAGATATAGATTCAGATTTTGTCCTCTGATCTAAATGTGTATTCTGAAGGAGTTCAGCTGGATTTATACCAGTGCAATAGCAGAATTTGGCTTGTGATCTTCAGATGACAACATCAGTTAACAGACTTGCTTATTTCTCTGTAATATATTCTTCGGGTTTTCTATGAAGTTCCTATTCAACAAGCACAATAGTCTAACTACGATACACTTTTGTGGCAACAGTGTACCACATAAATTAAGCTAACTCTGGGTAATATCACAAAAAAATATGTGTTTATAGCTTCATGCCAGTTTCTGACTAATGCTTTTGTTTGTTGCTATAGCAAACCACACATGAATCTGATAGCCAAAAGCATGTTTATGACTAACCTTAGCTCTCTGGGGATTAAAAATATGGAATAATAAAAAAAAAAACAAAACCACAACACACAATGTGAGGAGAACATGATAGGAAACACCTTTTTTGGCACAAGTTACTATGAACATTAAAAAAGAAGAACATCATGAGTGGAAAACATTAGGAAATGGGAACTGTGGGAATAACTGGCTTTAACCCACGATGATTCAAGTACATCTTTTATTTCACATCTCCAAGTTGCCTGTGCAGGACTAGACTACATTGCAGGAAGTCCTGGCTGCATGTTAAGGGATGGATTTAAGCCTCTGAAGTCTGAAGAAGCTTTGGATCACACTTTAAAACATTCAGACCACTTTACTCGAGATCATTTTTACACTCTGCCTTGACACCTAGGACACTGGTATTCACTTAATTTATTTCTATTACAATTCATACTTTGGTAGTTTCCAAGAGCCTGTCCCAAGACTGACACCTCATTATGCTGTACAAATACACAATGGAGAACAATGTCGGCCCCAAAGAGCTTTCTGTCAAACTAACGGGGAGAGCCAAAGGGAGAGGAGGATGGACAGAGAGAGACTGGGAGGCAAAGACAGAGAGGCGACGTGACTGCACCACCCACCAAATCAGAGGTTGAACCCAAGCGTCTTGCACCCCAGTTCAGTTGACTGATTCAGGTTGCCAAATATGTTATGTGAGAAGAATACATTATGTACCCTGCAGAGGAGGGAAAATCAATACAGCTAAAGTGATTCCTAAACTAGGATAGCTTACAACAAAGCTACATTATGTCAGGCAAAATTTATACTGATGTTGCCCTGTTATTCTTAATAACCCCTTTCCTTCATGAGTTAAAAAAAATAAAGGAGTATTGCTGTATAGTGTATAAATACAGATCAGTTTCCATCAATGTTTTCTATTGATATTAATTACTCCGGCTGTAGACTACATATTGCATCTTTATTCACAGATCTGTACCGTACATAAAAGTATATGATTATCACAATTCATGGCAAGTTCTTCCATCATCTATCCCAACACTCAACAGAGAGTCTAGAGATTGTGTACAGCTTTGTGGAGAGGTAGGTCTGCCCAAGCTCTAGTGTTCCAGTTATTTCCAAAGGGATGTTCATGAAAGACATCTTGACCCATCAGTAGGATAAACAGGACAATGCCATAAACGGAAGCTTATAAAAATCTGTACGACTCAGATCTTACTTGCTGGTCATTTAGTGCCATGGGATCAAATCTCAAAGTATTGAGATTTCATTGTGTGCCTACTCAAGCAAGATATTTGTTGGCCTCAATGAAACTGATATATGGCATGCTACATTACATTCATCTTGTAATTCAGACTGTGACATGGACTGAGATCAGCTTTGATTCCATCTTGTAAAATCCAGCAGACCACACAGCACCACACACAGTAATCATGCCTACATCCTTCTAAGAGAAAATACTTTCAGAAAAAAATGCAAGCATTTTGTAGATTAGCCATGGATTCAACTGATGTATACTGCAAGTAGCATTATGATGTCAGTGTTGTATATATTGAAAAACAAAGGCAAATAAGATATAGGCAGAAGTTTTCCAGCTATAGCCTAAATATCACTTCTGAACTACAGAGCAATTGCTGGTGACATGCAGAAGGCCGTATATGACTCTCTCTTTGCTTTCGCATGCTTTTTCAGTTCTTCACATTTGGCAGAAAGTGCATCTTACAGAAAAGAAAAAAAAAAAAAGATGCCAGGCTTCTTTCCTCCACGTTGAGAGCCTGAAAAGAGCTCTGGGTACTGGGAGCACCATACAGAGACCATTTCAAAATAGCCACCTCATTCCCTGTGACTTAGCCCCAAAGCAACTGCTCTTCCCTGGGAGTTGTGTAGTAAATGAAATAAGGGATCGTAAGTATAGGGGAAAGAGGTTCCCAACCCAACTCCTGCTCTGAATGACTTTCTGATCTGCAGCAGCAGAAGGCACTGGTTACCAGTACTTATGGATACGTACTTATGCAGGCACAGTGCTCCTTAATGAGCATCTTTCTCTTTGGGCTCTCAAAGGGCATAGCTACCCCTTGTATCCTCTGGGGTATCGATCACTGAGACAGCACTGCTTGGAGCATATGAATATGCCGGCTTGGCAACTGCAGCATTTAGTCATGGTCACCAAGAAAGTCCCTGCACCTGCCCAGAGCACTACATGAAAGCAGGTGAGTTCTCTCTGCCTCACAGAAAGTAAGGTAGCAAAGCAAAAAAATGACTTGCTCAAAGTCACAAAGCAAGTTGGCAGCAGAGCCAGCAATAAATACAGCCCAGATGTCCTGGATTCCACCTCCTCCCTGCACCACGCTGCCTCTCTTAGCTCAACGCTGGAAGGAAATGTTTTACATTTACTCATCCCTCCTTTTCCTTTGTCAATAGAAATTAAAGCAGGCATCTGACTGCCTAAGCCTTGAATACTCCGATGGTTTCCAAGGCTTGCGGTGAAGTCAGCCAACATTTCTATTGAATCCAGCCCTAATGGACAACTAAAAGCAATTTCTTTGCCAACTGGCCTATCAGTGCAAAACTCATCTAAGCACATACTACTTTTATACAGATAGGCATTGTGTATGTGTATATATATATTTCATGAGTTTGCAAAGAACCACTAATTACAAAAATACTATTTTTGTAACTCAGCTGAGCAGAGAATAGACTGATCTACTACTATGAAAAAAAACCAAAAACCTGCATCATGATTTTTCCAAGTATAGATTTAAAACAAGCCTCTATGCCTTTTTACTTTGTCAAAAGGTAGGAAGGTATGTCAGGATGGTTCTTGCTTTGAACCCACTCGGGTCTGCTTAAAGACTGATGGCTAATTAGCATTAATTTTCCCTTACTTTATTTTGTGACTACAATGTCCAAATATGTAAAATTTTCTCATTAAGCTATCTATGGTGTCTGTGTGGAGGGCCACTTCCATGTATTTTCCAAAAGCAATGTAAATCTCATTTCCATGGGAATACATCATGTCCTGTCAGCAGAATATCCTTACTGCTGTCAGCCCAAGGTCAGTCCATGTCTCTGAGTGGTTGAACACACTCTTACTTGCCTTTTTTTTTCACCCTTGAAGTGAATGCCATTCCATTTTTCCTGCCTGTCATCATAAAAATCCAGCTGGGAGTTGTAGGTGTTGTGCTGCTGTTGCTATAACTCCACTGGCAATGTGTTTCTCTGGCTACCGAAGGGTACTTCAGGGGAGCTGGACAGAAGTTAAAAAGAAATGCAGCATTGCACATTATACCCTTCTCTCCCCCAAACACCCAAGAGGCATGACAGTGGGAACAAAAACTTTAGCAGCTGAAGGTTGCCTAAAATATTTATCTCCTCTTTGCAGAACTCCCTCATTTTTCCTGACTAGAAAACAAATCTACGCAACATTTTGCATTCAGATCTCCAAGCAGAGGTCTCTGCCCCTCCGCAGGAGAGCAGCAGGAGATCCAACACACAGCAAGATCGCAGTGCTCATGCTCAGTCATACTAGGTGCCTGCACCACAAGGGCTTTGCACGAACCCATATGCTGGATAACTGCATCCACAGCTTTGCTCCAGGCAACAGGGATTTGTTATGACTGAGAATTTTGGAGATCTTCTAGACAATGAAACAAACCAAAACACAGCCCAAAAAAGCCTTCCTTCTTTCTCTGTAAAACTGTTTCCACTATTTCCTCAATACTGCCACCTCTGTTTTGCTCAACTTGCTTGATATAAAGCTTGTAAGTCCTCCAAGGCACGTCCGGGTAGATGGCTATATATCACTTAACGTGGTGGGAACCTTAATCTGCCATCAGACTGCAGCAGCAATAAACGACAAGAGTAAGTCTTGACAAACGTGGCTGGGCTGTGCCATTTTTGTGCAACAATAGTAAGTTTGACAGATTCGAGTCTGCCTGCATGCCAGAGACATTGCCTTCTGCAGAGCCTCTGCAAAGCAGGAAATTCTCACTCCTTCTCCTCAAAGCTATTGCAGCCAGGTCAAGGACTTTGCTCCTTGCTGCAATTTTCAGTGCCAACTTAGCAAGTCCCAGCTCCCTTCCCCTGAGCTCGCAGGCTCTGGCTAGCCTTGCACGTAGTTCCACGTGTGTCCAAGAGCCAAAACCTTATCGCAGTCCATCTCTGTCTCCTCACAAGAACCGAGTTAGTGGAGGAGTTAGCATGGTCTGTTTGTGCTGATGTGACAGCCAGCTCCTGTTCTGGATTAGAGGATGATGATTTTCCCTCCCTCTCCATCCCTTACTGGGCATTTAAAAGAGAAGGATTTGTGGGAAAAAGAAAATGCTCATGGCTTCTTATACCTCTTTTGCCCTCCCTTTGCTCTGGTGCAAATGACAGCCCCAGGCTCACGGGCTGTCTCTGTGTGTGCTGCCCAGCGGCCTGACTTCTGTTAGCCCGGGCCATGAAATGACAGTGTGATAGTGGAGAGGTGTTCCTGCAGCACCTGAATTTACCTGCAGTTCCCCACACGGAGGGCTGCTGGCAGAAGACCAGTTTTCAATGCATGTCAGAACTCGGCAGAGCATTGCAAAAGCGCTGCTTCCCTATCGCATGGCAGGGTGGAGATCTGCTGACTCCAATCCCCATTTTTCAAAGCAGGGCAGAGACTGAACATGAAGCAGCAACGAGCCCCAAACACAAAGAAATGCAAATAAATTAATAAAACACAGCTGAGAATGGCTGGGGCAGCGGTCAGCAGAAACACCCCGGACACCCTGACCGCTGTGAGGACTGCTGCGCGTCTCGCTGCTTACGTGCCAATGCAGCACCTGGGTCTGATGCAACACCTGCAAGGTGTTTCTCCTGGGCTGGAAAGGCTGTGGTTGCCCACGACGGCAAGGAGGGGGTCTTGCTGCACGGGGTTGTCTCACCCACGCTGATTTTCACTGTTTTGTGGCTGGACGTGTGCGTGTGTGGCCCTGCTGGCTGCTTTCTCAGTGCCCTTGGGAAATAATCCAAAATCATTGGTTTTCTTTCCCTGTCACTTGCTTCTGTCCGTGCTCTGGGGTCATCTTTGACCCCACCACTGCATCACGAGGGTTTGCAGGCGCCTTTAGGCAGTCTTGCTGAGGCGGTGGGCTGTGGCAGCAGGGCGTGCTGTGGGGTCCTCTGCTCCCAAACCTGTCTTTATGCCAGGGTATCTTCTCTCAACGCTGCCTCTGCCAGCTGGACTGACCCCACAGATACCAGCCTGTGGAAGGGCTTCAAGGTGGGCTTGTCACAAGCTTCTTTCATGGGTGCTATATGAATTTAAACTTTTCTTCAGAAAAAAACTCTAGAAACTGAAAATAGGAAATCAATTTTTTTTTCCACGGGTTTTCCTACCCAAGCCTTGCCATCAGCTATGGTCCACATCCAACAAGTTAATCTGACTCAGCTACTTCAGCCCCTCTGTTTCAGAACACCTTGCGTCCCTCCAGTGATGAGTGCCCTGAATGCCCCTGGCATCACGCTGCTGGGCTGAGCACCATTTGCCTGCATGCAAACACCCCACCTGCCGAACCATCAACCCATCTGCTCTGCCATCTGCCTGCCACAGCCTTCCGGGCTGCTGCACTGCGCAGTTGTCTCCTGGGCAAGCCATGGTCTTATGCTGAAAGAGAGGGATTGCATCATTTCTTAAATCAAGAGAGAAAGACATTTCTGCATTTGTACGGCAACGTGCTCCAGGACCCATAGTTTGAATGGGATGTCGTCTTGCCACATACTGACTGGATATACAGTAAATGCTGCTGACACATGCAGTTATGCACGCTGGCCCCAAAACAACAAAACACTGCTGCCCTCCAAACAACATTTGTGCTACCAAATTCCCCCTACCTACAGCTGCTGAGAATCCTGCCGCTCTGGGACGTTGTATTTTCCAATACTCGCTGAGCAGCCTGGTCTCTGAATAGCCATACCCCATGCATCCAAGTACCAGCCCATGCTCTCAGTCCTGCTGTGCTCAGCAGCAGCAGAAGGGGAGCAATGCTCCAGGTCTCCAGGAGGAGCCCCAAGGACTAGAGCTGGCCACATGGTCGGGATGGGAGCGGTTCTTGCAGGACTGGGACTGTTTATCCACAGCAGCAAAGCAGAAAAAGGGAGACAGGGAGAGAAGGAGGGGGAAGCACAGGGCAGAGCTCCCAGGAAAATGTGCTGTGGACAGTTTGCTTGGGCTCCTCAGAGACTCCTGACAGCTGCTCTGATCTCCTCACCATGAGACCCAGGGATGATTTGTTGTCACATGCACTGAGCACCCTGTTTTCTTTCTAAGAAACAAGCTGGTATATTTAGGAGAGGTTGCATTCATTCTTGAGCTTATCTGCAAGTGCTAGGCTTATTCTCTGGGCTTTAGGGTTTATTTAGAATAAATAAGGTTTATATATTTGGTTGGTGAAGCATGCAATGTATACATTATAATTAGGTAATTAATGCCCTAATCTCTGTGATGAGCTTTCCTGGCATAACCCAGTGCAGTTTTCCAAAAGCTTCTTTTTAACCTCGGAGGAAGGATAATTTTAAAAAGAAAAATATTGTCTCTCCTGCTATCTCTATCCAAACCATTTCATTCACAGATTCCTCCTAGACTGACTGAAGCAGTTGTTAAATCCACTGTGGACATATAATCCAAATATAGATGTAAGATCACAGTGCCATTACTAAATGTATTCCTTTCATAAGAGTTCTGGGGGGGTCCTGCCTCCGTCCAGCCCTGTAAATCACTGAAATGTCCCCTTATAAATACCTGGGTGTGAAATAACTTTCAAAAGTCTATTTTACACCACTTTACACAGTCGATCATTTTCTAGTCCGACACATGCCCCAAAAGACGAGAGTGATAACAGAGCCTAAAACTGTATTACCCTTCATGACCGCTCTAGCACTGCCTGTTCATAGGAAGCCTGGTTAATAAGTTAACATCACAGCTGCACGCATCACTCGTCTTTGTAGCCATCCACGACCACAAGTACAAATGCCACTTGTAGTCATCATTCTCATGTAAAAATGCCCGGTTTGCCTCCAAAATGGGCTCTGACTAACTGGTTACTTTAATTAGGCACTGAGTCGTCCGAGCTATTCATTGCACAAATCATTTTTTTCTCATAATCAAGCCCATTATGTGAAAAAGTCAACCTTAAGGAGTGTGAAGACACAGTTCATATAAAAATCAATGCAACCTTTCACTAAATCATAAATCTGATCAGCTCTGACATATAGGAAAATATTTGGGGAATGCTTAATGACATTTTTGTGTTCTTGTAAATTATTTGCTTTCAGCTGATTTTACAAGCAGGAATAGGGAAAGCTCAGCTCACACCAGGAAATATCAGCAATCGAAACCACTAGCTTTCTCATGATAGTTTCACAGATCTTTGGCTCATATACCTTCCAATAAACCTGCACACATTTCAAACAAAAAACCAGCCCAACCTTTTGGATGCTTATTTGATCTGAGGGAGAGCTGCTAACTTCTCTGAGGTTCACCAAAAGCTGATTTCTATCTATTTTTCAAAATAAAGATGCCTAATCCCACTTAGACATTTTTTCCCTTCAGAATATAATGCAAACATCAGTTAAAGCAGTTTTTGCTGTGTAGAAAAGTTATTATCCCATTTGCCACTACACTCTAATTTTTGCTCCTGCATGCATGTCCTTTGAGTTTCTTCTTCATGCCAAAATTTCCACTTTGGAATTCACTCTTTCAAGTAATTCTGCTAAGACTGGATCTTTGCATTAAAATAAGAATGACATGGAAATGACAAGGAAAACAAAAGCTCATGTATGTACATATTTTGAGGGAAAAGTAGAGCGTTTTGCCTGGCTGACAGTCAAAGGGCTGGGTGCGGGGGCAAACCACACAGCAAGTAAAGGAAGAGGTGACCTGTGGAAAGCTAAATGACATTAGCTTTCTACAGCTGGTACAGAGTATGGGATACTTAGGAAAAATAGGGACAGTTGGACTAGTAAAACGTGAGCTTTCAGGACTCACTGCAAGGTGGAAGATTTTATATCTATAGTAGTTTATTAGACTATTTAGCTAGGACTTGTAGAAATGGGAAGAAATACATGCAGCTTGAAACCTTTGCTTTTCAGTGCTGGTTGACTGAGGCTGCAAACACACCACTCTTCAAGGAGGGAGAGCTGAGAGGTCAGTGGGCAGGTAGAAAGGTATTTAAAATCAGATGGCTGCATGGATAACAGCTGCTCCCCTGACTCTGCGAATGTCAGCCACAGTGCACTGCTATCAAAAGCAAGTGGTGTTTGTTCTCTTAACTACAGAGAAGAAATAACATTTGCCCAACAGTGAAGAACAGTTACTGTGTCTTTGGAGTCTCGAGCATTTATCAGCAGGCTTGGAAATCACATAAACCTTATCTCCTTGTTTGTGTTTTTTGAAAAACAGATAACTTTGCCCTCTGAAGACACTGCTATCTTTATTAGGCAGATGAAGTGGGCTCGGTGCCTGCTCTTCTTCAGGCACTTGCATTCCTGCTCCATGGAATTTCGCTGGGATTTGGGCTGTTACCGTGGCCTGGGACTCGCTCCCTGCAGAGCTGCCGTCCCTATGCCATGGGAGCAGATGGGTCCCCTATCAGTTACCTTGGCTTATTTTTTACTCACATGCCATAATAACCGTAACATACTCTGGCTTGCTCCAGCCACTCTGGACTACATGTTCGGTCAGATTTGGATGGTGAACCCACGGGTTCCCCTTCTCTGATAGAAAACTGTAGACCCATTCTCTGCAGTAAGTCAGCAGTTACTTCCAGATACTTGGCTACCTATAGCCTCCTTTCAGGAAGTAAACATGTTGGTAGGAAGTATTTAGTACATGAAAAGTCCTCTCCTAGCCTGAAGTTTTGTTTTCCAATATAAAATAACAAATTCCAGCCTTGACTTTAAAACCCGGAGTGAGACGAGGAAATGTGTGGATTTAGCAAGTTTTCCCTAGGTGCAGCTGTAATCCTCCTGCACCGGGGCTAGGCACAGCTGAGGGTCATCCAAAGGATCTTTCTTGCCACAAAAGTGTTGTCTTGATTTCTGTCGCATGTGGAGAGATGACGACCTAGTCGTGGTAGGGTTTCATCTTAGCCCCGTCAGGAGCTGAATCCCCTACATCGCTCGGTGCTGCTCCACCACTTGGCTTTGGAGGGAAAGGCCTCCTGGGCAGATTGGAAGTTACAGCTGAAGGAAGCAGGAAAGGCAGTAGTTGTTAGATGATGTTGTCAGGAAAACAGGTTTTTAGCACACTAGGGCTCAGGGACGTGGCAAACTGCCTGAAAGCAAAAGCTCGCCCTTGCTTGGTCTGCCTGGGCCGGTGCAGAGGGCCAGACCCCCTCCTCGCTCAGAGCAGGGCTAATGTCAAGGCTTTTCAAAACCTTACTGGTTTAGATTCAACCTGCAATGTAAAGCCCAGGAACACAGTGAGATGTTTTCCCAGAGGTGGAAACCCTGATTTTTCCAGTGCATATTTTGCTGCTCCCTGATGTGAGAGACATTATGGAATGCAAAAATAGCCGGATGTAAATAATAGATTGAATCTATTTACTCAAATATTTACTCATAATGTAAGCCAGTAGCTTTCACAGCTTTCAAATACATTGCCTTATATTCTGATTATTTAGGTCTCCTGATGTGAGGAATCCTGGAAAAAAATCTCATTTAAAACCCTCAGTGTTTTATACTTGCATAGAATGAGAGGAAAAAACCAACCCAAAGCTCTATGCACCTTTAGAGGTTCAAACCATGGGAATATACATTCCTGTGGCTACATACATGACATGACACTTCAGCAAGATCCCGATGCTGTACATCCTACTCCCTCCGCTCACAGTGACAACGTTAAATGAAGTGCCTGTGAAGTTCCTGGCATGGCTTCCCAGTGGAGGATGCCTCTGGGCACAGGGCACTGAACCCACTGAAGTCAACAGGAGGTTAACTCAGATCATAGCTATTCCCCTGACCATGTATTACAGACTGTTGGATTTTGTTTCACTGATGAGCTTCAAGTACAGCCAAAAGTGAATAGAGGTATGTTGACCTCATAGTTGTGAATACAGATTGAGCGTCCAAGACAATTAAAAGCAGAAAATACGTGCCATCTCCAAACCCCTGGCAAATCAGTGCTAGAAGTTACCGCTGCCCCGACCAACTGAAAAGACGTTAACACTCACTGTAGAGGAGGTTGGAAGGCAGCCATCCTCGACGGATTGCTTATGAGCACTGACTAGAGTCAAACCGACTTCAGTCAGAGATTTACACAAGTCTTGTAATATAATAGTAGAGTTTACTTTACAAGAGTGCCACACCAAAGATAGTAAAATGCAATTTTAGCTAACAAATCTACATACTTCTACAGAAAAGCTACAGCCATCATGGAACATGTCAGCACTGCAGAGCGCCTGGCGCAGATTTATAGTTTTCAGTTTATTGCTGAAGGGTTATTGTTAACTCCATTGTTATAGAGTTACTGCAATTAAAAGTTCCAGTCACGCTTATCATTTTTAAACATAGCTAATAAAACCCAATAAATTCTGAGATGTTATAAGTTTTCCTGTGCTGTTAAACATCTGAACTTTTTCATGCTGGATTTTAGACCTATGTTAGGACAGATTTTGGAAGTAAATTGGCTGTCGTAAACTGCTTTTCCTCTAATTTGCTTGGATCTGCAAAATTCCTTATACTTTTTCTTTATTATAGTAAGAGATATAGCAAGGCAATACTGAGAAGTTTTCCCTCGTGCATGCAACAGGTGATCATAAACTAAGTACTGTATATCTTAAGAGTCACCTTCCAACTTTCCGTGTTTATTGTTTCATAAATTATAAAGAAGAATGGTTATTTTTGTTGTAGAGGGGTAGACTTTGGGGGGTTTCTCTCATGTGAGTAATGTTTTTTCTCTTTTCTATCAAAGCCTTAAGGACGTGTACTTTGCGTTCTCCCTGCAGGTGGCTACAGATGCAAGTCCTACTCCTGATCATCTGTATTCATGTGTTCAGAAACATATTAAGGTACATGGATGGGGCAAAGGACCTAGACAGGCAGAGAGAATAATTTTACCAAGCATATTTCCTAGCACTTTGTGAACTAGCCTCAGCAGCCTCACAGGGAACACACAGAGGATCCCACTTCTACTGACAAGGTTATGGACCTGTTTTTTAAATGCTTCAAGGTTAATCTTAGTCTCAAATACCACTAACATACAGAGATCCTAGTGCCAAGTCAGTATATTGTGATATATATGTTGCAAATGGTATCTATTGAGATATAATACCCACACAAATAGAATTCCTTCTGCGTAGAATCACAGATACTATAAAAGTCCAAACATATCTATGGGGCAAACAAATAACAGAAAACTCATATTCATCAGAAACCAACTTCACTGTAAGTAAATCGCAGCTTGCACCTTGCAATTCATTGCAACAACCGGGACTGGCTCTTTGTACTACAAAAGAAAGTTTCACTATCTTTGAGATCGTACGGTGGGTTAAGTATACAGACAGAGGAAGTAAGAAAAACAACGTGCATGATCTGGAATAGAGATTACTGAATGGAGGGGTGTGTATAGGACTGAGAACCAACATCCCTCTGAAAGCTTTGGGAGGCTTAGTGCACAAGCTTGAAACCCCTGCATTAAAAATGTGGATCAGAAACTTTTTAGCAGGCTGAACTCGTTCGTTCACCCCTGATCTCACTTCTTCCCATACACAAGAAAGAGACAAAGCTTTACGCCAGGTGGGATGCACCTTGGCTGACGTTCTGGCCATACTTTTCCCCGGCGGTATCGCTTAACGCACATCATCTTCAGGTTTCGCTTATCAAGTACAGCAGCTGGCGACATTATGTCTTTATAAACAGAATGTCCAGTTTCTGTATCAAAGGACGCAAAACACACACGCCCACATCTCTTTGCAATTTTAAAAGTCCATCATCTACTGCAAACTTGTGCAATCTGCATCAGAGATTAAAAAGAAAGAAAGAAAGAGAGAGAAAGAGGAGGGTTTGGATTTTTTTTTAAAAGAACTTACCAAAAATAACTGAAGTTCTCTAAAGTTGCCCTGAAGTTGAAATAGCCCAGAACACCAGTGCAGAGCCTGCCTTAAACTCTCTCTCTTTCTCACTCCCCCTCTCTCTCCAGCAATTGGAAGGAGGGCTGTGCAGAAATTCAGCAAACAATTTTCCTTCTATGTCGACCGGGGCGTTCCTCTACGGGCAGAAAGGGGATGGCTAAGCCTGGGTGAGGCTTGTTGCTATCCCCAAGCCAAAGAGCGCTGTCGCAGATTACACAGCCTGTGAAATCCAATCCCTTTCTCTACTAAGGCAACAGCTGTACGGCTTCAGCTCAGGCGGGAGCAGCGGAGAGACCCCGGGCTTGTTGCTGCTCAGGCTTTCCATGCTGGGGGACGTGGAGGAACGGGGATACACGGGTTTCCGTAAGCTCCGTCTCTTCTCCCAGCTTACTGCCTACAGCTACAGGCACGAGCGTACACAGGGTGGAGATACGGGGCAATTTCCTCAGGACCGAAAGTATATGGGATGTGGGCGCCCGCACAAAACAAACATCTCTTTTCCTGAAATTCATTCCCAGCCTTGCTTCAGGACATAAGTGGGTAATTAACATTATACGTATTAGCAAATTCTCATGCAGGCATGCACACACAAGAGGATGCGGTCTGTCACAACAGCGTGGTTCAAACGGGTTTCAAGGCTGTTCTAGTGTCCTCTCCAAGTTCATTTTTCCTTTTCATTTTTAGTCAGCAGCTTAATTTTTTCTGAAAAAACCCTCAAATGCTGAGCTGACAGACCTTACACCAAATGAAGCGTTATCATGGCTTGCAGCGTGGGAGTGCCAGTGTGCTTAGTGCTGCCTTTGCAGTGTGTCCTGATACTAACACATGAAGAAAGCCGCTTAGTGCCAGCAGAAATGAATTTATTAAAATTCCCAGCCCCTCCTCTCACCTGTTTCTGTTTCTCTACCCCCTGCAAAGGAAAGATTTGTAATACAGCTGATTCCTCCCTTTCTGAGGAACTCCACTGATCCTCTGATTCCTCCACCCTGAAGCTTTAAAAAAAAAAAATCACAGCAACAGATTTCAGTCTGGGCTTCCTTGTTTCACAGAAGTATTTGGCCATTCGTTTGCACACTGTCAAATAGGTGTGAGGTGAGAGAGGGTGCAAAATGCAAACAACACATAAGCAGCTCTGGGAGTGTCCTGCAGTCCCTCCGACTGCTTTGCCAACACACCAGAGCAGGATGTGAACAGGTAAAAAACACACCAGCCAAAGGAAAACCCCTGTGTTTACAGAGCAGCCTCATTTCATGTTGGGGCAGATGTTGTGCTGGGGATTTTTATGCTGTTGGCTCTGAATATGTTTCAGTACCTGCAATTCTATAGATGTCGGATTTCTGGACCCAAGGTTAGAATGGGTGCACAAGGTTTCTACAGAGGGCATGTGGAAATCTGACAGTGAAAACCAAGTGTATAGCTCTGTTTCCATCCTGTGCGGATATTTAACACAGGCATTTTGTGAAAGCTGGGTCCTAACAGAACAATAGTACTTATATTAAAGCAAATTCTGTAATGACTGTTGTGTGAGTAATGTAGACTATTATATCTAATTATACGTTATATTTTAATTATATAAGATCACGTATATAGTTTAATTTAGAAATACTATGTGTAATTTTATCTAATTAATATACAGTTTGTCTAAATATGAACTAATTAACTCCTCATAAAATGTGTCTTTTTATTATATGATTATATTGTGTGTATATATATAAAATATATAATATATAATGTTTGATTAGATTATCTACTATATATATAATTATATATAATTAATATAAATATTATGTGAAGCACTATGCAGTTCATATGCAACCTCTATCTTGTGAGTGTGGCATCCGTATCAAGAAAGAAAAAATGCGTTGGCTGTAGCCAGTGCAGGGAAGTATGGTAGCAAAGGAGGGAGACGAGGTGGTGGGACTGCATCAGCACAGGGGATGTGAGACTCTTCAAGGTGAGACATTTCAAGCAAGACCTGCCACAGCTGCCTCAAGGATGGGGGTGACCAGAAGCAATAGAGGCCTCCTGAGGTGTGGTCAGCAGCAGGAAAATAAACCGTGATGACTGGGAAAGGGAACACCACCTCTCTAATAGCTAGTTTTTGGCTTGCTCTGCTGCCGTCCCTATTTCTGTGCTCAGTCCTTGGGACTATACCGAGGTCCAGCCTTTCTGAACCATCTTTCAACATCATCCTGGCAAACAACATATATTTTTAGAAACAGACATGCAAAACAAGAAGCCCAACCCGACACTGTGGTTGGATGCAGAGACAGCTCGTTTGGATGCAGAAAATTGGCTCCTACCTCCAGAGCCAGCGGTGCAAGGAGCAGCACTTCAGCAGGGCACAGACCGTGGTGTAACAGCAGCAGCGTGCTCGATCCCCATTCAATGCTTTATTTCAGCTGTCTTTGCTGAATATATCGATGGGCGTTGTTTCGATCTTTTAAGAATTTTTAAAGCCCACATGAGACAAAACCCTGGCTAAGTCAAGAGAAGCCAACTGTTTTTCCATAAACCTGGAAGAAATGACTATATTCTTTTTCAAGGTATTGGGAAATCTATGTTCATTGTCACCGGTTTTGTTCCAGTTTCATCTTGGAACTGAACGTGTAAGCCCTAACGCCTGAGCAGTGCCCTGCTGCTGTAACTCCAGCGAATGCAACTCCTATGTTGGAGTGTTATCCCCACATAACTTCAAGCCTAAAATCTTCCCTCTTGTCAGCCACTGTGGTGGAGTTCTATGATTATCAAATTATTTTAACATTATTTGAATGACATGAATGCATAATGCTCGCTTCACTTTTTTTAAAGTATTTATCAAGTCAACTGCTTGTCTACCAAGCTATTAAAAAAATACGACCAAGCTGATAATTTCCAATTCTCCAAATGATTCCAGCACAACAGAGATGACTTATTCAGTGGCCATACTCCAAATACCCTTTCTGTTTACTTTTCTTGATAGACGTCTAAATATTAAAAGAGAAATTCTGAATTATGCTGAGGCAATATTGAAAGTTCCTCTCTGCTCTTATTGCCTTGCCAGGGAGCACCATTGTATCTCACATTTCTCCATCCCACCTCTAACCTCATTTCCCAACTCCCTATATTACAACTTTGTTTTCTTTACTCAGTTCACAGGTAAGGCTGAGAACACACAATCAAATGACACAAGCTTTCTTTTATTAGTGTTATTCACACCCTGACCTGTGAATGGACTGATGTTAGGCCTGCTCATAAGGGTGTGCTGCTTTACTAGTAACTAAGAAATGAGACGAAAAACAACGGGAATTTTCTTGTGTTTTCTTTGGTCCAAAGAAGAGAGACAAAACGTTCACTGCGATTATAGTAATGCATGCTCTGAAACAGAAATTCCTGTAGGCTACTGTGGAGGATGCAAGGGTGATCTTTTCTGTTCTTTTTCCTTTTTAGCAATTATGAATCTTTAGACATTTTGGGGAAAAATATGAGGCCACAAACTTCTGCATGTAGACAAGACTCCATAGCAGAGAAGACCAGCTACAGGAGTGAACTTGTCAGCACAATTCAGAAAGGAGCTAAAAAAAATTGAAGACCCCAGCTTAAAGAGAAATGGTTTGCCAAGAGAAGGGCCCACAGAGGAGAGAAAAAGCAAGGGAAAGCAGAGATCAGTGTGAACAGAAGATTTAGAGGAATAGATGGAACTGAATGTTGGACTAGCAACGAGAGGAATTAATAGATGGCTGTGGAGGGATCTGGCCACCAACTCTCAGATCAAGCCCAGAGAAAGATAAATATAACATTAATCACCAATTTACAGACATCTCCTATGCTTTGTCTCCCATGACTCCACATTTTGGTAAGATATGGAAATGTATATATTTATATATTTTGCAATCATTTAGTTTGAACTAAAAAGGTATGTCAGCCAGCCACACAAACTTCTTCTGAATTTCTTCTCTTTTGCAATACAGAAGCCATTAATTTGATTGATTTGCTTCAACATTTTTTTGCATAGAACTCTTCCAGATGCAGGTAGGCATATAACCTCATAAACAGAGAGAGAGCCAGGTATGGAAATGAGGTTTCATCACTGCCTCTTTTAAGAAGCCTCAGTGTTGGACTCAAAGACCTCATTCTGAAGTTAGTCGATTCAGATTAATTCTCCCCCAAAAAAGTGAATGGGTGTCATTCATGTATCTTGTAACCTAACTGGAGTCTGTCGTCCAAATAGATTAGTCTTGTGTTCTTTATAATGTTTTCATCTGAGAATTTACTCAAAAGAGGCTCCAGTGTCTACCTGCTCTTGGTAGGTTCTACTAACACTACCCACATGCTGCACTGACAGCAAGCTGCAACGGCTAGTATTTCATGTAGTAACAGGTTTCTCCTTTGTGAAGATAAACAAATGTCAACTCCACAGTATCCAGGGGTGGAATAGTAAAAGCCAAACTCAAGGGAAAATAGCCCAAACAAACCCAGTGAAGAGTTGTGTGTTTTCAGAAAGTCAAATATTCTCTTCCAGGATTCCTAAATACATATTTTTTTTCACTTTAGTGGTTAATATTCTTGCTGATGAAAAAAAAAAGGAAGCTAAAAATGCTGATCCGCAACCAGCATAAATAAAAACCCCCACCAACAACAGAGAAAGCATTATTTAGAAATTAAACAAAATGAGACATTTCCAAGACCAATCCTTTCACTAACAGGAGGACAAGAAAAAGGAAACTAATTCACTCTGGACAGTTTCTTTCACTTTGTCCTAGGGCATATGCTCCATCTCCCTTTGTCCCCCCCATGCATTTCCACTGGCCCTGACAGTGCTGGCATTGACCTTCTGCAGCCAAAATAGCCCGGACAGAACGAGCCAGAAAAAAGGAGCCAACCAGACCAAGGGGCAATGCAGCCATGGCCACAGACCTGGGGGAAAACTGCTATAATTAGCAAGGCCCATACAGGAATTGCAGAAAACCATGGTCCTCGTGGAGTTGCTGCCTTCCTGCCCCATCAGCTGCGTATTAGCTCATTCCGAGCAGAGCGGAGCAGAGCCATCGCCTGCAGAACAGCTCGCACACCCTGGCCTGAAGGTCACCTAACCAGCATCCTCCTCCTCTGCCGGCGGAGATCCATCTCCAGACTGTGTGCTGTGGAGGGCTTTAATTAAAAGTTAATATTTACTCCATGTTCCCCCCAACCATCTCATTCCCTTCTCTCTGCTGTTTTTAACTCCCTGCTCAACTGGAGTTCAGAGCTGGCTGACCCTAGACCTTTATTATTTTACCATTTCAAAACCTATGGCATTGGATAGAAAACAGAACCAGGCTACTCCCTGAAAAGTGAGTATTAGTGACAAATAGCCAACACCATGAGAGCAAAAGCATCTTTTCAAGCTGGAAAAGATAGGTGTTAATTACCCATGAATAACCTGATTGTACTAGGTAGTAATGCTCAAATTTCTGAAAAATTAACTATTTGAACCAAATTATTTCTCTTTCTGCAATGTCATTATGCTGCCTTAAGTCCTTTTCTTGCCACAGTTTTGGTACTTCTAGTTATCACCAAGATGGTAAATTTTCTTCAGTTTGGAAATCCAGGAAAAACAACCCTAAAGCCTGCCAAACTGCAAATACAATGTTCACAAGCTCTGTATTTTCAAGTGACTGCCTACTGACTTGGATTTTTCTGAAGAGAACAGTACTTTTAAGAATCTTTGTCGGACATTTGCTGTATTTGATCGAGACACTTTTTTCCTATCAAATTGAAAGTTAAAGGATGTTGCCACTGATGTTTCTAGATCTCATCTAAAAAGCTGATAAAAGGCAAGTATAAACATTTCATGTAGTAGCTCAGAAGCCATTGGAAAAAGCAAAAGTTTTCAGTTGTTATAACAAAGCACATTTCGGTTGCTTCACTATGATTTTTTTTGGCTCTTTTCCTTTTTCCCACTCACTGTATGGAGGGGTATAAACGCTTGCTTTTTTGTGGGGGCTTGTATGATCAGGGCTTATAACAAAGTCTATTTCCAGCTGTGGAAATGATTCTCAGTGAACCCTCCCTTGTTTTTTTTTTTTTCCCAAAGCCTTAAAACCCATTCTTAAACAAAAATCTTAAAATAAAAAAAGTACTGGCAGATGATCTCACTATGTGCCCTGGGGTTTCCATGGCATTTAGTGAACTACCAGCGATTAGCACATTTGTTGAAGCGGAGCAGATAAAGGAATAACTGGGAACTGCACTGAAATAATCCCTTTCCTCTGGCTCCGGGGTCCCGGTGAAACCTGTCCTCGGTAGTAGAAGGGGTATAAATATTCACCTGGGGACCTGGCTGTACCCAGGCAGTCTCGCTCAGGAAAGGGCTGTTTGCCAGCAGTGGCTCTGGGCACAGGAGCACATTTCTTACAATTACTTCTTTCTGAGGCTGCTTTAACCCAGGCCCTTGCACGCATCTTGCATACCACCTGTTATTGGATTACTTGCGGCCAATATTGGCCCCTGCTCCGTGGGCAGGAGCTGGCAGATGCTGCCGTCGAGCACAAGCAAGAAGCCCAGGTGAACGGGAAAAACAGGAGGGACCCCCTGAAGCTGGGAACACGCAAACACCAGCTCCTGTCTTGCCAATAAAATAAACTGTCTCCCTCCAGATCATGAACGATCACCCTGGTTTTGCCCTCCCATGGCAGGGGATTAAACGAGGGTATTTCACGCACACAGGGGTTTGCTGTGTGCCCCTGGCTGGCACACACCACCGTGGAAAAACAAGGCCAGTGCTGCTGCTGCTGTGCCCGTGACTCGGTGTGCATCTTCAGGGCGTGTGGGCTGGGACAGAGAAAGGACTCAGCAGATGACAATGGGGCTCACTGTTTGCCATCCAGGTCAGCAACACAGCAGGGCTTATTTCTTAATGAAGTGAGTCACTTGATCAGTATCAAGTATCTGCTAATTCGAGTGATGGGGTGGATCCAAATGTTAGAGGACCTTGTTTTAAATATACCATTCACCGCTCTGGACTGGCTTGCGCTGTGTAAACAACATCCCTGAGAGATGAAAATACATTTGGTTAATTCCGTCTGGGGCCGTGGTCTCCTGCTTCCTTACAGAGCTGAGACTGATTTTCCAATGACACGTAATTCACCTCAAAGCCCTACATCCCATTACACATAAGCCTTCCCTTGGAAAGGGAAAAGCCAGAAGTACAGGGTAAATAAAAATCAGATAATCTGCATAGTTATCTGATTTCTGCACTTCAGTTTGCTCGGCTGAACTGGCTCGCTGGTGCCCCAGAAAGGAAGCCTGTGGGAAACAGCAGCCAAGAGGGAGTAAGAAAAAGACTGCTCCTTCCACAACGTGCTTGTGGTGCAACGTTGGCTTCATCCTGTGCAGTTCTCAGCATCCTCAAACTTGCAATGAAATCTCGGGGCATTAAGGTGCACCTTAGCATCTCGTTGCTTTGTAGATTCAGGCCTTTTCATCCCCTGTTTTTTGTCCCTAAAATCAGCTGGAGTTTTGCCTTCGACTTTAATGGGAGCAAGGCTGAGCCCTTTAATGCTTCATTCCTGACTTTCTCCATCTAAACAGGGCGGGGGGGAACAACAGGAACTGACCTCAGTCAGGGGTGAGAAATACTTCATGTTGCCTTTCAGGAGGCCAGTGCCAGAGAAGAGTAAAATATTACTGATGGTTAGTACAGAAGCTGCCCGACTCCTCAATACACATCCAGAAACTGAATCTAAACTGTATTTGATGCTACTGACAGAGAAAATCAGCTTGATCACTATGAATAGGATTTCTTCAGGTTCCGGTGAAGTACTTGGTAGCAAGGTAGCATTTGTGTGCAAAGTAGAGGGAAGGAAGGAGCCCTGGTACCAGTGACATATTGAAAAAAAAAGACTTTCCTCACCACTGCGCTAATGTCTTTGAGTTCAGCTGCCAACTGCTCGGTTGAACGAACAAACCCAATGCCTAATAATTAATTCCTCCTAATTTGTTAATGATGCTAATGGTAAACAAAGTTTCTGTTCAGTCTTGCAGAGTACACGGTGCTATGTTGGTTCTGGCTGCATTTGCCCATAGATAGGAATCAATGAAACAAGAGCAAATAACTCACATTTTTTAAGAGGAGACATTATATATACTGTGGAGTTTTGACAGCAGAAGTGCTCTTCAGTTTCTGATGCAATCTCTGTGAACACAGGCTGAGAAGAAAGTCTGCAGAGCCCGAAATGGCTGGGGGGTCAGGAGCAGAGAAGAGCGCTTTCTCTGGGAGCACAGCAAACTGAACACTGTCAGCAGTGAGTCCTATTCTTCCATAATCTGTTATCTCACATGAGTGCTTGTGTTTTCAGTCTTTCTTTGCTTGTGAAGAAAGAAAAACTAATTTTCCTTTTCTTAAAAAAGGCAGTTTTGGAAGTATTTGGGGAATAGGAGGAGAACTGAATTTTAAAGATTTTTTCCACAATGTTCATTAAAGTATTTGGAAAGCTAAATCAAGAAGTAATGATAGTTTAGCTTTTTCTTTATCTTTTTTTCAAATAGGAAGTTACCAAAAATTATGTTATTAATTAAAAGAATCCCAAGTACCACCTAGATTGACCAGTGAAAAAATACAACAGCAAAAAAGAAGGCAGAGGGGATGTAGCTTTGCTGTTTTCTACCTCATGCTTGGTCAGCTTAGTTATATGTTAGCTTTGTTTAAACACCTTTCTTTTTTTAAAAAAAAAGGGAAAAAGTGTCCTTAAAAGTTGCTTATTTAATAAGTATGCCTATGAATAATTGGGCAAGACAGAAGTTACCGGGGAATTTTTTAAACGTAGTTTTTAGCTGCTGCTAAGTTCTTGCTCAAGCACCTAAAATGGATGCCTGTAGTGCTCCTTATGGCATCACTCAGGCGATCCTTCCTGCTCACACGGTCCTGAGCTCCCTCCGAGCCCCACTGGCAGGTGCAGGATCCTGCATGGACCAGACCCGCCTGCTGCATCCCTGTGTTTCTGAGTAATATTAGTGACTCGGGCAGCAAACACATGTGACAGCTCACAAGCAGCTCTGCAAAGGCTTCCCATTTCACACTACACAGACACATGATTCATCACCTTCTGCTGACTGCATCCTATGTATAGCATGATTCAGTTAAGCAGCACCAGCACTACAGGTTTCCAAACTCAAAACCCTGGCTGCAGGAAAGTATTCCTTTTCCAAATACTCAACATATACATGACAGAGGAAAAGGTGTGATAAGGAAATAGAAGAGCAGAACTGCAATTAGCATCTGTCACATGCTGTTAGTCCTTATTGAAGGTCTTTGGATGCGTGAAGAGAAGCACGTTACCCTTAAAGCATTAACCATGAAAGACAAGGATGCTGAATGTGCCAGTACCCAGTACAGGTCCTGCAGTGCCACGGGGAAAGAGCACGGGCTCAGTCCTCGGGGCTGCCCCTGCGCAGCGACCCACTGGAGTCATCACAGCTACATGTTGCAGCCCCTAATGCAACAGAATAAAGTTCGATTACACAGCCTTATTTAGTTGGACTTGAAGAACGTTTACCCAGGCATTTATTTACAGCAATAGAAGGGCTCAGCGTGTCTTACGATAAACTACTGCCTGAAGCCCATTTCCATCTGTAATTGTTAGCGCAGCTGATGATTGTCCCTGGGTTAAAGGAATCGCTCGTTATTCTGGGTTGCACTTCGTGACTCAGCTCCTGAGAGCTATTTCGAGTGGCAGAGGAGAGAAGCTGCCAGGCTGGCATCCCTTTCTGTTTTCTTTGTGCAAATAGGATGTGGCTTTGCACGACAGGCGTTCGTGCTCTGCGAACTGTCTGAAGGGATTACATGGACTGAAGCCATAATCGTATGCTCTGATATTGTTGATGTATTATAAATGGTCCATTATTCATCTGCATGAAGAAAGCCAGAGGAATGGAAAATTAAAATGTGAAACTAGCGAGCACAAAAAACGAGCAAGCGATTCATGCTGTGTGGAAAATGGGCCTCGACTGGGCGTAGGGTTGTAGTTCTGTAGAAATAAGTACAACTACAGGGGGTAATAATTTAGCTTATTAACAACAATATTTTTCTTTCAGTCCTGAAAAATGCATGCGCAAAAATGGCACGTGCACCCTGGGTGAGACTTTGTTCACCAGATCTGTTTCCCCAGGTGCCTTTCAGCTCTCGCTGGCGGCGGAGGGAGGTGCAATTGTGTTCTACCCCTGTGAACGTGGGGATAAGATGGCAGAGCAGATTTTGCCTAGCACGTAAACACAACAACATAACAACAATTAACCAGATTTGATCTGTCTCGTGTTCCCTCCTCCTCTCATCTTCAGTTACACTGAGTTCAGAGGGTTTCTCCTTCACTCTCTTTTTTGAGCCCTTCTCATTGGCAGCGTTCAGTAAGAAACATGAATGTCACCACCTTGCCTCCTGCTGAGCTGCAGGAGGGAGCTGGAGGGACTGAGCACCTCACATTGGGTGCTCAGTGTTTCCAGCGTGATCTCCTCAAACACAAGCTTTCTGCTTCCCTTGCTTTCAGCATTTTCAAGACTAATTCTGGAAACACATCTGTAATGCTGTGGCCTAGGACTATTCTTTCCCTGGTTTAGACTATTTCTATAGCCCATTTTGCCAAGGAACCACAGCAGAAAGGCTGAAGATTGTCTTTCCTGAGTATCCTCTCACTCCTTGCTGAAAAGGTTCTCTCATCCCTCTGCTGAACAGCAAAATTTCAACAGGGAAAAGCAAATGAAACATGGTTTATATTCAGATATAGAATTCTCACTCAGAGAAATGGATTTTTTTCTCTGGGGAAAATAATGGATGTCCTCTCCTGGATTTTGAGCTTTATTCCTTCCTTAAAGATTCTTCAGCAAGAAATGAAGGACCCGTTAACCATCCCCATTTCCAAACTGGTCATGCACCACAGAAAATCAGAAGCCCTTCGAGGCAATGGGAAGTCCCCAAGCAATAACCTGAAACTTTAAAACTGGCAAAGGAATGGAGTGAAACATCCCAAATGCACAATTAGTCAGTTTTATTATCATATCATGTGTGGTCTCTGTGAAAATCTAGCCACATCTCACAAACTCCGAGACCATCAAAAAGATGTTGTGTGTGCAAACCCCATAATAAAGTTATTAGAAAACCATAAGGAGCTTTCTAATGTGAGTCATGCTATCCAGGAAGAGATGAGACAGGGCAGTCAATTCACTTTTAAACAGCAGCGTGAGCCTAGTGCAAAATCAGCAAATCCAGACGACCATGGATACTGCAGACAAGTTCGAACAATGTTTTATTTACAGCCTCACAAATGCCTAAATCTCAACCAAGCTGCAAATCTAACTCCCTGCACTGATTTGGAGGAAGGAGGGAGAGTGAGGATGCCAGCAAGAGCTTTGAAGATTTATTTGCACCCTGTAGCACCCACCTAACTTTACAGTAAACTTGGAGAGAGGAGGACCAAGGGTTGTGAGGCAGAGAGGCAAGGGCATGGATGAATTGGTCCTGGGTAACTGCATGGCAGAGAAGCCTTAGTGAGATCTTAAAAGACAGCTTGGAAAAGAGATTCATTTCAGGTACAGCATTAATATTTCATTTTCTTAGTTTACACTTTTTTAAACTGGGGGAGCTTTTGACTTTTAAGAAGGGAACAAGTTATAACAGAGCAGCACTGCAGAACAGTCCTTGGGGTGCCTACGAACCAGAACAGGTTTGGGAATCAGCAGCTCAAGGTCATCATCCAGTGATCTGCAAAAAGGAAAAAGTCATCCTACCAGATTTCACCTAGAGCCTTACCAGCAAGACCGCCTATGAATTTTAAGAAACAGTCACTTTATGAAGACCAGACTGACCAGGCAATAGGCAGAGCAGGAGAACAGGCCAGAGCCAGGATGGTGAGACCGTTGGGTATGTGTCCTGAAAAAGCCAACATGAGACAGACAGGAGCCTGAAGCGGTCCTTCCTTCCCAACCACTGCAAGATTTTCTTAGCTACCTGACTTAGTTCAGTGGCCCTGTTTGTTCCGCCTTAAAACTTCCCTGTTTCTGGACAAAACATGTCCCTGCTGAGTACATCCATCTCTTGGGGCAGGAGGGGTTGGCAGCATATCAGCCCCTGCTTGGGACCAATCCCACAGATTGTAGAGCTGGAGAGAGGACACAGCAGACAAGAACTATGGCAAACATTACTGCAATACCTGCTGGAGGGATTAGGCTCAGATACAGGTTGGACCTAGTCAAGGCTTGGCCAAGGAGAGCACATCTTCACCTAGACTGAGCAAGGAGCCTGGTGGAAACCTCCTGACTTCTTTGAGACAGATACCAGCAGTGCAGAAGAAGCTGGAATTTATTGTGTGGAGCAAGGAGGAAGGGAGTCTTGGAGAGATGAGTCTGGTGGGAAACAGTCTGCTCAGGTGTGTAGCTAGGATTTGCCCCTCATGCTTTTTTCTGCCCATCACAACTGCATTTCACAAATCCTCTAGCACTGAAGTTCATAGGGAAGAGCCTAGAGGAAGACTTTGAGCATGTATTAATAGTAATGTAGAAACTGGACAGTAAGATTTCTCTAGCCAACGTGTCTCTAGTGATGGCCAGAGAACACAATTCCCATTTTAGACCCCAAATGCTCACAGCAAAAGTTAACAAAGACTAACATACAGAAGACCCACAGCTGGAAATTTCAAAACTATTGTTATTCCCCTGGAAAGCTTGGAAATCTCTGGCAGCTCAGCAAATAATTTTCAATCATGAAAGATTTAAGCTTTTAAGTGGCACTTTGCCAGCAGAAAGAAAGGTGGTGCACATCAAAAATACTGTTTTTAATTTTGACTGCACCTGTTGACCCTGACCTGGTAGCAGATGAAACAAGTTAAATGTTTCATAATGCATAAATAGTGCACCGCTCCACGCAGGATGGACTCAGGACTTCCCATAGCATGATGCACTGAAAGTCTGCCCTTTCTTCTATACCTACTGGCAGCTAACAAGGCAACTTAAAGCTGATTTCAAAGCCACTGCTCCTTCCTGGGGGTTCCACAGCCTTTGTATCCTTTTGTCTTTAATTTCAATGAGTGCCATTCTGTATTTAATCTGAAAATAGGAATATCCCCCAAGTTTAGGCATGTCCATGAATCTGCACATCTCATCAGTGCTCACAGGCAATGAAGGACAAGAACAGTTGGTAGAAATAAGGTTGTAGTTACAGGCTTTTGCACCAAGTCACACCTTCCCCCTTAACCTCTAGTCTGAGAAATCTGTGCATGCTCTGAGTCTGGAGGGGTGTCAGACAGTGTTTACTCAGAGCCAGCGTGGGTAGATGCCTGGTTTAGGTCTTTTCCATGATCCTTTCAAATATCCATACAAGATAGAGCAGCAAGAATTACTAGAAAATTGACACCCTCAAGCAAAGACAGACTTTTATTCTGAAAAAACTACTTAAATCCAATCTGCTGCTGTGTAACGTATATGCCAAAGGGACAAAATATGGTGTAAAATAAAATCTCAACAAGCTGAGATCCAGCTTACATATTTGGCCTGTTTAATCCAAGGATGAAAATAATTACACAAAGTCAGTCTAAGCAATCCCAGAAGGATTTGAACATATGAAATATAGTCATTGCGAGAAGCGGAAGGAAGGGAGAGCTACACCAGTTTCAGTTCCCCTTGGCTTTCTTAGACTCGTGTGTGAATTTGGCCCAGAAAACTGTCTGGCATTGGGGATGGTGATCATTCATCCCTTCTATTTGCACAAGAATGTGGGAAGGGCTTAGAAAAAGCTCCTCTTCTCCCATCTGGGGGCCTGGGTGGGTGCCAGTTAAGTTCAATGATTCATAACCATTTCAAGAAGCTCCTTGCCACTCTCTATTTTGCAGGCGTTTGTAAAGAAAGCAAATGTACACGTAGATTGCTCTGTCAGAACAGGGGGTACCCTACTTTACTGTGTTTGTCACGACAGCAGTACCAGGAGAAGGGAAATAAAACCCGTTTATCACCTTAGCACACATCCAGCAAGATTTTCAAACCTCAGCAGCCGGGGAAAAGAGAGAGAAGAGACCTAACGCACAGGTAGAAGCTCTTGATGTGGTATGTGATCAGAGAAGCAAGAAGCTGCACCTTCCCGAGGGCACCAGCCACCTCTCCTCCCGCACGTCTGCGGCAGCGACGGCAAGGCAGCACGAGGCGAGGCAACAAGAGCTGCGCTGCAAGAAGTAAGCTCCTACCTGGAAGCCGTGAGCAGGTCTCGGTCTCCTGGCTGACAGCTGTCCCCACCGTGATGGATGAGGTGCTTTGGGTCATTCATGGGCCCAGGTCCCAGGGTGGGGCGGATGGGGCGGTTTCGGCTCCAAACCCCGCCTCGCATCATGTGAGCCCTTCACGGCTAGGTCTTCCCAAAGGCAACTCCCTTCACCCATGTTTCTGTAAGCCTTCATGAGCTTCTCTGTGTGTTGAGCAGCAAATTGCAACCAGTCTGCCTTGCCTTTGAATGCTGGCCAAGACTTTGTTTGTTTTCTCTTCTGTTTCAAACGTTCTTTGTCTTTCTGGCTCAGTTAATTAGCTACAATACTCAGTTTCTCCAGTTTTTAAGTGCTGCCCAAATAATAGCTGATCAGATGTAAAGAGACTTTAAAGCCTAGGCTGTAGCTATGCTGAAAAATGAAGGTGCTGCTCTGCCTATAGCAGATTCATCCAGCTGATGCACATAACAACATCAGAGAAGAGATGGTGGCTTGGGGTTAATGACCATAATAAGGTTCGTGCCTTGGTTTCTACAGTGCTGTGTGGCGAAAACTACCACAACTTTGCTCCCAGTCCTGGCAC
This sequence comes from Buteo buteo, assembly GCF_964188355.1. NCBI lineage: Eukaryota > Metazoa > Chordata > Aves > Accipitriformes > Accipitridae > Buteo > Buteo buteo. Next base: position 10,204,610 of record NC_134176.1, on the reverse strand, counting down.
GGGTCACTGAATTAAGGTAATAGTGAGGTAACTAATAACACCTGCAGTTGCAGGAGGGATGGCTGGGGCATAGAGGATGACACTAAAAAACCTCACTGGCTGCAAGGGAACATCTCCAGGGGGTCCTCAGCAGCTAGAAAGGGTGGGAAGCCTGAGAAAGAGGCACCTGGGGAATGGGAGGACCTGCTCTGAGATCTCTGAGGAGATGAGGTGAGAAGAGAGACAGAAAGGCCATGCATACCCAAGAAGATCAGGAGGAAAAGTGGCCTCAGGTGTTTGCAGCAGTTCTCTCAGATGGATCCTCAAACTGTGTTTTAGAGGTTTGTCTGAGCTGGACTAATCTTACAACCCCATGATGTTGCTTATATTTATCTATCACAAGGCGGTCTGTCCAGGGGTTAAAACTGCAGTTTTCAGCCATGTGGCAGGCTGTTGTAATCCATCTCTATTACATAACCCAGCAAACATTTTGCTAAAGTTCAGTTAAACTGCAAGATTGATGGTGGTGAGGAGCATATTCTCCTTTATGAATTTTTCCCTTTTGGAAATCAGGATAGTGGCACACCAATGGCAGCTTTTCCCCTGCTTGACTAATTCAGTGGCCAAGCAAAGGCACTGCGCTCCCCCTCATAGCAGTCATGCTCTGCTTATTGAGGAAAAGGTTATCGTTTCTCCTTTCCCTACTCACTCCTGCTGTGGCACAGGACAGAGATCAGAGTGTAAGAGACAAACGTGGCACAAGTCAAGCAAAGAACTAGAAACAGGGTAGGGAGGAGATAAATTATCCTTAGACCGAATTAGGTGGAGCCCAACTATTCTTGTGCTGTTTTGCTAAGGTCACTCCGGATTAAGAGAGAACACAAAGGGGAAGGGAGGGAGGGAGGCAAGAAAAGTCTTGTTATTTAGCTTCTCCCTGAGAGTGTTTATAGGTTGCTTGACATATTTCATGATCATTCATGGCAAAGCTTTCCTAAGCTGTTTCCTTCCTCCTCCCTTTAATGCTGCTGCTGCCTTTCTGGTGATGCAGGATCTGTGTGGCTCTCCAAGTCTCATATTTTCTCCTGCTCCTCCTCATCCAAGTAGGGACTGGAACCCAACCCTGCTTCTCCCTTCTCATCAGGTTGCTGGCCCTTCTCTGTAATGTAGAGAACAGCTGTTGAAGGCTCAGAAACTCTGACTGCTGGGCCAGATCACCAATTGCTCTATACTTCACAACCGCTTGAGATCCGCTCCTTCACACTTTGCTGCTGAGACTCGCCTTTTTCATCTTTTTCCATACCTTCTGTTTTAATCCTTCTTGTTTTCCTAATCATTGCTTTAACCCCCATTTACTAAAGCTTTTTGTGGTCCAACTACCTCTTCCAGTTACGCTAGTGTGAATCCAGAGTAAATCTGCTGGTGTAGTTGGGTTTATAAGATACGAGATGACTGCACGTTCCATCAGCTAGAGCCAAAACCAATGTCACCATCGTCAGCATCTTTCTCGCTGTTGTTCCCAATATCAAAGAGAGACTGTAGTCTGGGAATAGGTGATACTAATCATCAGACTTGGATTTAAGTTGCATAATTTGCCTACTTCAACCTTCTCCAGATGCTTTTCAGCCATTAATTAAATATAGGAGCCCAATAAAGACAAGGGTAATCATTTTCAGGGTGAGGCACCAATAAGGCAGCAATGTTCTCAAAGGCACATACCAAGGGTCCAGCCTGGCTTTGCGGTGAAATCCCCATTGATTTTATTACCTCACAGTCAGCAATAGGAGTCAACAGAAGAGTCCCCATCTCTTGTCCCTATCCTACCAGAACATTGATCCCACTGGAAAAAATGGGTGCCACAGAAGTGCTGAGTCTTCCATGGCATGGTTGTATCAAATTTGAGGTTAGTGGAAGAATCCTTTCTTGTTGTTTTATTAAATAGAGGCAGAGGGAACTTGGATATGAATGTCTGGGAGAAACCACCCCATATAGCATTGGTTTCACTGGGGGCTATCCCATTTCTTCTTCCAGCTCATGGCAGCAGGCTTCCCAGTCCCTAGGGAGTCTGGGGTGGTTTTACCCCTTTCACGCTACTGCTGAGTCCCAAAGGGATTTACTGCTGTTGATCATCAGTCCAAGCTGAGCACTGCTTTGGTACTGCCAGACCTCAAAAACAAAAGCGTGGGGAACCTGATCTGTTCTGTATTCGTCCACATTCACAGCACCTCTCCTGAACAACATGTGATGCGACAGTAGCTTAAAGCATTCTGCTTCGTGCTGTGTGTCGTGAACTTTAAAGATAATAGAGAGCAAGTCTGGAAAAATTCCCAGATTATGCAGTTCATCTACCTTCTCTGCCCTAAGAAAAAGGTGAAGGTGATAGGGCTATTTCCTCTTCTTTTCTTGTTGCACAGGTGTGCATCATGTTCTAACACTGGGCTAATCTGCTGGTCCATCCCAGCTGTGTGTTTCATTACAAAAAGTTTGTGTTGAGGTGAGAGGGAAAGCCCTGTGGCAGTGAAGGACACATTAAACAGTTTTGCTTCTTATGTATTCTATGAATGCAGCATTAAATGCAGGTAAAAGAGTGCCTGCTATAGTTTACAGTTAATTTACCAGCATAAATTTACTAATATTTCTCCCACAGTCATTTTAACAACTGGACAGATTTTTTTCAGCCTGTTCTGACAGAGGAACTCACACTGATAGAAATCTAATGGTGCAATTGTACTAAAGAAAACCCTGCAAGGCCAGCCAGGACTAATTACTTTAACCTCAGACCTGGCTGCTATCCCCACGGCAAGGCTCTGTGCGGGCACATGGGCTAGCAGGAACAAACTAATGGAGAAACAGGAATGAAAGGTTACACTTGTGCAACCCTTATGGCCCCAAAGATACTTCGACACAAAATGAAGCTGTTACACCAGTAAGTTTTGGTACATAGATACTACTATTTAGTAGCAGTAGCTACTAGTAGTAAGCGCATAGGGTTAAGCCTAAAAAAATCAGGATCCTGTGGGCATTTTCAAACTCATCTGTGTCTCCTAACTGAATATACTTGTGTAATTGTCTGTGTTGACATAAAGGCAGGGATGTATCCTTGAGAGATGGCTATTCCTTTGGTGTTTGATAGATTGGTGCCCTTCATTTCCTAGGATGAACGGGCTCTAGCATGGGCTGGCCAAGGTGGAGGAAGCTCCCTCGTGCAGAAGACCAGCTCCACGTGCCTTTTCTTTGACAGGAATACTGGCCCTAGTTGCTCCTCATTATCCCCTCCCCTGCACCTCCTCACTGCCACATCATCCCCAAAGGTGCGCTCGACGTCAGACCAGGGGGAAAAGAACCCTCCTGCAACCTCACTGCCAACCCAAAACCCACAGGGATATCCCACTGCTAAATAACGCAGCCCCGAGCACCCCAGGGATTCAGGTTACCCGTGGCGGCTGCGCTGGCAGACGCTACAGGAAAGACGGACCGGGGACGGGATCGTGACTGGGACAGGGCTGCGCGGAGCCGTGCTCCCGGGAAACGCAGGGTCCGTCCGCGTGGGACACCGGCACTGGGTGACCGTGTGTGCTGCAGGCTCAGATCCAGGCTTATTTTGCTCCTCTGTACGGACGAGCCCAGCCTGGCTGTTTGTTTGACTGTTTGTCTTGGCAGCGAGTCCCCACATCGAACCGGGGGTGTCATTTATCTCTGGCAGCAGCAGCCCTCATCAGAGCGAGTAGCAACAGCAGCAGCCCCGGAGGCCCTCGCTGGCGGGGGCTCTCACTGGCCTTTGCTTTGCATTCCTCCACCTCTCGCACAGAAACAAGGGCCCTGGAAAAGAGGCTGGAGCAGCCAGAGTGCCTTGGACAGAAACAGATGGTGCACAAACTGCTGGGCAAATGCATCACAAGTGCAAATGGCTAAGGGACAAGCGCTCTACCAAAGCTGACTTGAGATCTCTATTAGTTCTTCCTCCTCCTTGAAGTTTTGCAATGCAGCAGTAAAGAAAAATCAACGTTTTTCAGCTGGTTTTGGTTTGCTCCTAGGGTATGTCCCTTCCTCACATGAATCAGAAGCTGTGGCAAACACAATGTGCTATGCCTCTAACGGGTACATACCATCCTCGTGTCTTGCAGTTAGACGGAGAACAGCAATCCGCTTTATTGCACAGTGGATGGACAAAGAAAGCCTTGTTGCCTGCGGGACTCTGTCACGCTGATGTTTCTTTTCCACTTGGTGCTCATATGTCACCAAAGGGCCCGTGCGTACCCATTGGAAATAGAAGTGTGAAACTAATAACCAAAAATAAAAACTCTGGAGGCAAGGAGATGACTCTGGAGGGAGGGAGAACAGAGAGAAGCCAGAGGGATGCAATTTACTGAGCCTGATTCACGGTGCTGGCAGGGAGCTCTCTGCCAGAGCAGATGAATCAGATTCCCTTTCAGTCTGTGCTGGCACCACAGTTATTTTGGTGTCACCATGGGCAGGACGAGCGTATGTTTGGGAAGCATTGCTGGACAGACAGCGAGTGTCTGCTGAAACTGAAACGGCTTGTGTCATTTTAACATCATACTCCCTGAAAGAAGTAAAGAGAGGGAAAATGAAATATGCTGGCATGTCAGGTCAGAGCCTCCCCTGAGAGTCGGGGAGGGTGTTCCTCACCCGAGCTGGGAGTCTGGCTCCTACAGGTTTTGTTTATCTCTGTCTTGTAATGGGGCTGGAGTAGACACTGTTGCAACTCGTAGACAAACATCTTGAGAAAATATTTCTAAGAAAAAATGCAGCTCAGCTGGCATTTCGTTTTGGATCCTCAAAATCTGTGGGACATGTTCCGCAGCTCGTAAGACAGAATGGACACCCAGCCCTAGTCACGCCTTTGGCATCACAGATAAGAACAGAGGAGAAGGGATACCACCGTGCTTTTAGCGTTTTTTGGATGTCCCAGCTTGCAATGGAGTCCTGCCCAGGGACTTTCGCTGCTCTGGCTGATCTCAGGAACCCACTTTTGTGCTGTTCTCACACAGCACAAAGATGAACCTGGCAGCTGAGAAGCAGCAAAGTTGCAGTTCAAGTGCCCGTTTGGCAAAGTCCTAAAATACGTTTTGACCCTGTGCTCCAACCCTGTGGCAATCAGGAGGCCATGCAAACTTGCTCAAGTGTCTTACTGAATGGGGTCTTTCAAAGACTGCCATTAATTTCTGGGCATTTAGATTACTCCCCAAGCAAAGTAAAGAATAGGTTTAAAAAATGTATGTGTTAGAAAGAGCTTTATATTTTGGGATTTGGCCAATTGCCACAGTTTGCTGAGGCAGACGTTCTCTTCTCCTACTTATTTGTTGTTCTGACTCAAAAATTATCCATGGAAAACATTGTCTTGGTGTTCACCAACAACTGCAAAATGCTCCCGGCATCCTCCAGATGTCAGATCTGAGTGCGTGCTCGTGCTTGCCTGGCTAATAAAGAAAACTGGCAAATTTTTGTTTATCTGTTCCTCACCTGTGTCATTATGACAGCCAGCTAAAGCAAGGGCAGATGAATATAGCCAGCAGAGACAGCAGCTTACGAAACGAGCCTATTTTTAACAAGCCTTCCTTCCATGCTGTGGAGGAAACAAGGGATTTAATATGTGCTTCTTGATGTGGGATTCATGGTGCGGTTTTCCCCACCCTCGTTCAGCTGAGCCTGCCTCATCACCATGCTAATATTACTTCTCTCTTTCTCCTGGGCTTGGCAGGCTTTCTCAAACGCGTATCACATGCCCCAGGCAGGCAGCCAGCCTACCTGTCTGAGAAAAACAGACCTGCTCTTCCCTGCCACACCCCGACCTCGGAGGATGATAACCCGTTGCCAAGAAACATCAGCAATAACTGTTTGGAAAATAGATGCCTGTCAAGTTTCACGTGGAACCGGCTTTCCCTGCCACGTCCTTTCCCAGCACGGACCTTGCTGTCGGTGCCGTGGCCCCGCTCCCGCTCCGCACCTCCCAGGCCAGGCGCTGGCGTCCGGTTGGTGCCGTGGCATGACCCGGTGCAGAAGATGCTCCCCTTGCGTGTGACCCACCGCGGTATCCTTTCACACCACCAGAAAGCTGGTACCGCAGAGAGAACGACCCATGTTCGTGACATGGGAGAATTTTGTTTCCTTAGCAAAAAAAAACCACCCTCAAACCTTTTTGCTAAGCAGTGGAGAAAGCCTGGAGGGTGGTTATTTGGAGGGCTCTGTTCGTGTTACTTTTTTATTTGTTTCTGCTAGGTAGCACCTAGAAGTCCCAACAACGTCTCTGATGTGGAAAATCGGAAGAGCCACATGACTAGTTTGTTTGCTAAACAAGTATATCTGTGCAGGCAGACAAACATTAAGAAAACTGATACTACTGAAAAAGTAATATTTATGAAAGAAAATCTTTCCTCCAAAACTTATATCAAGTACACTTTGAGTAAATCATATTAAATTACTGTCTGGGCGTAGTCCTAAAATATTTGCTATAACCTTATACCAATGCATTTACTTAATCTAAACACCAGGTAATGAGCAGAGGGTTGGACTGTATCTTTTCATTGGGTGAAGTGACTTATTCCTTGTCTCCTCGATTTCAACAAGGCAACTTAAGCAATAAGATGCTACTTTGTATGACTGGGAGTCTGACAAGCAATTTCTGACTTTCCATTGTTGTGGAAAATATAATCCTAAACTATTTACACAAGAAAAGCAGAAATAATCAGGCATATTTAAAAAAAAAAAAAGCACTCCACTTTTAGGCTATCGAAGTGTTTACAGACTGTGTTTTGTAGATTATAACTTCTTCTACCAGAATAAATAGTGAGGAAATTTATTGCAGAATGTAGATAAACATAGGTTTTGTATATTTTAAGGAAAAAAAAGATACTGTAGAAATTTCAGATTCTTGGCATTTTTGTAGACACAACCTTAAGACTACGAGTTGCTTATTTTAAAACTGGCTAATCTGTACATAAACTAAAGAGCAGATTTGTAATTTATTGATACGCTTCTGCCAGCTAAGAACTGGTTTTCATTACTCTTTTGAGTCATTCCTCCAGTCATCACTGTTCTGCTTCAGCAATATTTTATATTAAAATGTGTATATTTTCCCCTTTAAAAAAGAGGTTAAATTGCCAATTTCCTTCTGCTCTGCAGTAGGGAAACACAGGAAAAAAAGCCCTTCTTCCAGAGTGCTGTATTGTTCAGCCAACAGATTGAATACAGAGCATAGGACACCTTGAATTTGCAAACATACACTACACAGCGCAGCTTTTAGCTATTGTAAATGCCAGGTAGATTGTATCATGCACTGTATCCTGCTCGTCGCTTCCTAATTGCTATGAGAAATGAAGGGCAAGCATGTGAATTAAGGCATGCAACCCGAAACAGTTAATTTAGACACAACTGAATTTAATTTGTACACAAAGTCAAAGGCTTCCTAAAGCTTAGCTTCAACATAATGCAGCCACCGAGGAAAGTTTAGAGGAGGTAACGACAGGCTTTTCTTAACTCTATTTTTCCTTATCTGATTCATGCAGCATCAGAGAAAGCCACACCCTAGAAGCTGCAGGGTTTGCCTCGGAGGTTGATTCGCAGCTAGCAGAGCACAGAAAAGCAGAAGCAGAATACAGAAAAGTATAGAAAATGTAAGCCCACCACTGGCTGGAGATCCTGGCCAGTTAGGAAGAACTAGATGAAAGCAGTCACACATCTTGGTAGATTATGGTGGTACAGCAATAACAAGAGAGGAAAACTTTGTCTTTTCAGAGGATCCCAGTGCAGAATCAGTCCCAATCCAGAGGAGGAGACGGAGACTTTGTGATTCTGTGCTGCAGGAAAAGTGCAGCTAGACTGAAACTAAATGCTGACACACTCCTTAGCCTCTCGGTGAATATACATCCTTGGATGCCAACCAGATTATTCCGGGCTGCTCTGCATTGCATTATGCCTGACTGATCACTGCTTGCAGAGCTGGAGCTTCAGGTCATTGCGGAGGGAGAAAAGGAGTGATGTGGATGTTCCTAGCAGAGCCCGAAGACACTTAGGGAGATTGATGAAGGATACCCGGGCTGCCCGGCTGCCCGATTGGCTGCTGCGCTCCCTCAGCTCCAGTTGAGAGGGCAAGCTGACACGGAGAGCTCAGCAGCCTCCCAGTGATGGAGAGAGCCAGGAGAGCCCCGGGGGGAACGGGATGGAGAAATGGCGAGGAACGTTTCTGCGTGCCGCCCTGGGAGAACGCAGAGAGGCGTGCAAGAAAGGGGAGCAGACCCTGGGATTCTCCCTTCCCTGCGAGGCAGGGATGATCCAAACCCGCCCTGAAGCCAGCAGAAGGATTCCTGCTCACCTGCCAATCCTTAAAAATCACACACTTACTTAAACCCTGGTCACCCAACAAAGCAAGCGGCTCAAGACACATCCTAGGAGTGAACTTTAGTTTGTGGCCAGCTACTTGACACCATCAAGGGTGAAAACCAGCAAAATATAAACTATACGTAGGTCTTCAGCATTGTACTTACGACAGCGCTCAGACCTTTATGCAGTGCACATCAGACAAAAAAATCCCAAAGCCCCTCTATGCCTTTCATTAGTAATTTTTACAAAAGATGGAAATCATTCTGCCCGTTCCGCATGCAACCAGCGTGGGACCAAAACCAGCTGCTGTACAAGAATGTGCATTAGGTCTGATCCAGTGCTCACTGAGATCAATGGGACGAGTTTCCCTGATCCTAGTGGGACCTGAGGAGAAAATGAGAGCAACCAGTGTGAGCCAGGAGGCATGTGCTGCTAAAGGCAGGGAATTTGCCCATACTGTCACCTCTGCTTTCTGATTGTGAGTATTGCAGTGGTATTGGTAAGGAGCACAGAGGAGGAAGGGACTTCAAGGCTTCATGCTAGAGTTGGCTTCCTCAGCATTTATGACAAGGAAGGCAACAAGTGTGGCTGTACTGCTTCTGGCACCCAGCTTAGATCATACCTAACCCTTACTTCATCTTAATGAGCATAACCCCCATGACACCAGTTAGCTGGGCCCAGCCAGGACTGTGGGGATTTGGTGCCTAGAAGAGCATAGGAGAACCGACTCCCATCAGAAGTAGGGTCTGTGGACTTCTGAGGCTAGGGTTCAACTCCCATGGCTTCAGATGTCTATGGAATAAAAGCTTACACACTGTGTCCCATTGTAGTCAAAGGACTGTAGTCATCCAACCGTATGTGGTTGTTAAGAGACTGTGCTCTTGACTTCACTGTCTGTATGGACCATGCAACCTACAGTCTTGACTCCATGACTGTAGACCCTTGACCCCTTCAAACGCCCTGGGAGACCAGATACCAAGCTTAGGTGTAGAGACCTACCCTTCAGTTACCCACAGTTAGGTGAGAGGAGTGCCACCGCAGGTGTCTATGGGACTGTAGATGCCTGTGATGAGGTGACCTACTGCAGAGGATCAAGAGATGAGACCAAAGTTTGTGTTAAATACACTAGCCCATATTAACCAACTGCCACAGTGCTGGGCCAGTGCCTGTGGCACACACAGCCTTCACTATAGGGTGGCAGTGTAAGGTCACAAGTGCTCTGCTTGTGTGAGTCCCTTACACCCACCTGGAACTCAAAAGGACTTAAAAAGAGGATTTTCACCATCTCAGCGTGGTCTATTGAGACACCACTTGAGTAGGAGCAGTAGTGGCAGTTGATAAACATTTTGCTAGAGTACTATATTCTTAAGCTTTATATTCTGTTACCTATGCCTGATGGCATAAATCCTTGAACAGCAGAGCCAGTCCAAGGCCCCCAGCTTGTCGCTGCTCAAACATGAAGATGAATCAGAAGAGAGAGAGGTGACTCAGGGTTTCTCTGTGCGCATAGGATGTGGTTTATCTCTATTTGCAGAAGGAGCTGATCAGGAGAGTGGCGTGGCATGTGACAAGCAAATTATTCTTAGTGCAGCAGAGAAATAAAAACCCATGTGTTGTTTCCTACTGTTGACAACCCTTTAAAAATTATGCTTTTGAACATAGTAAAGTATTTAGTGAAGATGACAACAGTACGAGTAAAAATGAAGATGCAAGCACACACACACAGAGGAGAACAGCTCAGCTGGAAGCTTCCCCTTATTTACTCATTTCAGCCATGTGTTTGCATCTACAAAGCCAAAATACCTCTTGTAACAGTTCTTTTTTTGGTTAGCTTTATTTTTGCTTCTGATATCGGTAATGAATTCCTGTAAAACGCAGAAAGTGTGCATGATAAGGAATGAACCCATATGTCACCCTCCGGCATGGGAAGCAGCAGGGCAGGACCTGGAAGAGATCCATAGTTGGGGACTAGATTCAAAGGAGGTTTCAGATCTTGAAGCATGACGTGTGCAGAAATTAGTCCAGCACTGTGCTGCCAAGCACCCCAGCTCTCTGCTTGGGCTGCTGTCTAGTATTGAACACAAATACACTCTGGAGGTATCTCTTTTGTGTTGCTCAGGGATTGGATCTGCTTCCACATGTGCCCACAGCTGTCCTATAGGAGAATTTTCAGTCCACCTGGAATTCTGAGCCTGCTGAGCCGCTGTATCTCCAGAAATGTTTTGGTAGGTGTCCTTGGAGCATACTTGATCCACACTAGCAGGTCAGGGTTTCTCCACCTGCAGTGGTGTAGGGTGGTACCCACTTTTATCATAACACTCCAGTCCATGGAGCACTCTCCTGGCATGCTGATGGTCCGGGTTTGGTTCTCAGTCTGTTTTGCGAGGGTAAGGGTTTGGATTCACATCTTCCTTATCTCAGAAGAACGAGAAACATGAATAAACAGCACCATTGGGTCTGGAAAGCGTTTTCTCTCAAGGCCATTATGAAAGCTCTGTGCCTTTTGCTTGTTGAATGCACTCCATGAGACAGAGTCTTCCTGAATGTAGATGAAGGGAAAGGGACATGGTAGGGACAATTCCTTCATGAAAGAAATGGCGAGAAATCAGCAGGTCCTTGCCTTTGGACCAGGTGTCACCACAGTGCAGTCGCTGCTAAAACATGGGCTTGTCTGAGGTGCTGATGGAGGGGACCAGGACTCGGAAATGGCACAGCACACACACAGCTGCAATTAGTGGACTCCAGCATGTTTTGTTTGCACATGCAGGCTACGTGGAGCCGGGCTGCTGGTTTATTGTAGCTGCACAACCACATAGAGAGACCTGCCGGTCAACCTCTGCAGGGACAAAGCTCAGGCTGTCCTCCCTAGGCTCTTGCCAGCCTTCCTGCCGCTCTCTGCAAGCATTTTCAGCCTGTGAATAGAGTTAATGCTACAGTTTTCTGAGCATGCCCTTTCTCTGTAAAATCCAGATGTCTCATCCTCTGAAAACGTCCTCTCTGCATTGCTCGTTATGTTTAGCCAGGTGGAGGTGTCCTCAGGGCTGGTAGCTGGGTCTGGTGGCCTCAGGGCAAGCGTGTCATGGAAACATGGACAGATGACAGAAGAATAGGGAAAAGCAATCGCAATGTGCTGATGCTCCCTCGGGGGCTGCAAACAAGAATAAGATAAAAAAGACAATATTAGACCTTTCTCTTGACATTTCGTACCCCAGAAGGGTTGTGGCGGGGGAAGAGCAGCCGCTGGTGAAAGTGCCCCGGTGGGTTGTGGTTTGGGAAAACTGCCTGTCCGGGGGCCTTTTTCCATCTGCTGTGCAGCCACGCTGCTCCGTATCCCTTCTCTGCTTGTCGTGACTTTAGTCCCCTAGACCAGGCTGAGTTGGCCATGGTATGGCAGAGCTGCAAGGCTTGACCAGGCCACAAACTGAGCAATGTCCCAGAGAGAGGCAAAGTCATTACCTATCAGGAGGTTGGTGGTGTGATATTTCTGGACCCTTTGTTTCCCACTGAGTCGACAAAGACCCAAAAGTGAGGTATTGGGGAGGAGTATGTTTGCGTGACTAAGGGAATAACTGAAGTGTCTTTAGTTTTCTAAGAGGGACATGTACAGTGTAAGTTAATTTTCAAGGATCTTTTTACAGTGCCTGGAAAGAGAAATGCACCTCTGAGGGGAGATTCCTCCCCCATCTCCAGCGCCGGGAGCTGAAGACACAGCACACACCTCTCCATTACTGCACAGGGAGCCTGCAGGATGGGTTCAGCCCAGCTTCTCCATTTCCCTGCGTATGCACGGAAGCATAGTGCCCATCCAGCCACCTTAGTGCCCCTAGACATCTGCATGGGGCTGGCAGATCTGACACAGGACCGGGATAAACTGTCTTCTTCCAGAGAGGCCAGCCAAGGCAAGGCAGGATACCCTGGTCGTCTCAGAGAGCACCACTCGCCTACATTCAGACAACTGAACCTGGCCAAAGAAGTTTCAGTTTTACATTGTCAAAGCTTGGTCAGCACATCTGTTCTGGATCTTGACAATTTGAATAATTGGTAGATTGGAATTGTTCTGAGCTGCTTATTTATTTTTCTACATTCATTCCTACTTCTTTTGTCTGATTTCCTCTTTCCCTTGCAGTTCATCTTCTCCAAACACTGAAGCACCGGTGAAGACAGCTCCTCAAGGGCGCTTGTGTTTCTGTTCTCCCTGTACGTGCTTACTGGATAGCAACACTAACTGGGCTTCTTGCTAGAAACTTCCTTCTCTGGATGTGTGATCTAGTTCGTTTCACAGGTAAGGCTCTTCCCGTAGGATTTATGGCTCTGGCCTGGCACACCTCGTTCCCCCCGTGCTGTCGGAGGAGGGCAGGAGCACAACGGCAGGGTGAGAGCAGGGCACGGACCGGCTGCCGGCCGGTGTTGGCTGCAGCACACCTGATCTCCTCCCCCAGCCCATCAATTTGCACAATAACAACATAGTCTTGCCAAAAATAGAAATACTACCGGAGAGTAGGGGCTAGAAATCTTCTTCCTGGAGGTATCCTGAGCAATTTCTCCAAGTGTCGGCTGGGTCAGCCCTCACCACATCTCCACACACCGGTGCATTCAGATGACTTTTCTATAGGTCAGCAACAGTACGTATGGGAGGAAGAATCCCAGCTGTCCTCTCGCTTTGCAGCTTTCATACCACTGAAAGGTTAATGGGGCTGAATGCCTCCCTGATCCTCAAATACATGGGCAAAATGTGGGGAACATAGCTAGTGCCTTTGAAACTTCGAGCTGGAGGAGGGCTGATCAGCCACCGGCATCTGTTCTCAGGGGGGGCGGCTGCGTGAGACTTGCAGTGTCTTCTCTAGTCCTCCAGCTGCTCTGCAGCAGTACATTTCTGGAGTGGGAGAAGCTCCTTCGTTTCCACGGGACTGGATGTCACTGTCACTCTGCATTTTAACTTCCCAGGTTGCACAACTATCTCCAAGCCTCCATTCCTACATTCCTCTCTGCGTTTGCACTCTAGCAGCCAAATTAATATCCTTGCTCTTGTGAAGGCCCTGATCCCTCTCTCCTCCTTCTCGTCTTCCTCCCCCTCAAAGTGAGAGTCCCTCTGTTCTTTAGTGTTGATCCTCAGTTCCTGATTATTCGTCAGATGGTGCTGCCACTGCATGGGCAAACATGGAAAATGGGTGGCGGGAGATTTTTCCACTGAGGTCTGTTAGGGCCAGTGGGGAGCTCCGTTGTCCTGGGAAACCTGTTCATCCTGCCGTGTCCAACAGAAGGTCCAGCAAGTGCCTCCCCAGCCTCCCTGCTCCCCTTCAATGGCCTCCTGAAGTGTGCCCATCCTTATTTGAAGATGTCTTCTGCTTAGATTTATGCTCTGGCCAGTTCAGCTATTTGAGATTCTGCAAGATCCTGCAACTTCTCCTGAATTACCTATTGTCTTATCAGTCATATCTGCCTCTGTGCTTTTTTTCTAGGACGTTTTACTTAACTTTCTAGATGATCAGGTGTTCTAGTCTATGTGGCATGGACAAGTTCCAGTGACTTCTCCCACTTGGCTTTTGTGATTTGGGATCTGCTGAGTTATACAATCTCTGCTGGTAACATCCAGCTAGTCACTTCCCCGAGGTAAAAATCTGCTTAGAGAGCTGCTCTCATCGCAGATGCACAGACCTTTTCTGGCACAAATGCAATGTGAAAGTAAGGCAACACAGCTCACTGGGGCCAAATGGGTGTCACTCATTTCTGCCATCCTGTAGTCTTGCTACTTTAAACAGTACTGCAAGAACAGGATGGAGAACTTAGAAGCAAGTTTAGAAGTTGCCTGAAACTGTTCCTACAGGCAGGCAAAGCTAATAATTGTGTATGGAAAAAAATAGAAAAAATTAAAATATATTGCCTGAAATAAAAAAAGGCCTTCTCAATTTTCCTCTTCCTGCCCCATGCCTCCTTTTAAAGTATGTCCATGATTTGTTCAGCTGTTGGAACTGTGCACATCCAAAGTGAAGATGCGAGACACCACGTGGTTTCTGCTGCAGCCTCTCTGATGCTGAAGGAGCCCAGGTGCACTGGCCTTTAGCCTGCACAGTCCAGATGCATGAAAATGGAACTGTTCTAAGAAAATTTAGGCCAGCTGTTTACACTGCTGGTTTTTCTGTAGCCTGAGATCTTTTCCAGGGGCCTTAGTTACTTGGGGCCACACCACTTTGCTGGACTGAGCAAAGACTCCAGAATATTGGTCTTGATTTTCAAGGATCTTGTTATTTGGTTTTTTGGGGTTTTGTTTTTTGGGTTTTTTTTTCTGTGTGTGTATTTGGTGCATACATGTAAGTATGTATCGGCACATCCATGGGGCAAGGGAGGAGGAAAATATGCAGTGTCCAGTGAGACTCTGTAGGGTCAGGCTTTGATGTCCTGACTCAGCCATTCCTTATGCCAAGCTCCACTGACCAGCTGTTCAAAGCCATTTAGATACTGGACTTTTCAGTATAGTTCAGCATCTGACTCAGGCTGACAGAGTAGAGACTGTAGAGAATGATCCCCTCCATGCTTATTATTTGTAAAGACATCAGCTTTTGCTGTTGTTGTAACTGGGTCCTCTGTGCCTCAACTTTTTTTTTTTTAGAATTTCTACTATTGCTCTTTGTGCCTTTTACAACAGTCCCCTCTCTCCTTTCTGTTTTAGCCTCCTCCTGATAAGCCTTTAGGCAGAGATCAAAGCTTGGGCAGAAGAGATTTCACTGCTGTAAACCATGGAAAAGCCTTAGGCCCAGTTTAGTCTCCTGCACTGTCATCAAACTATAGTAATGCAAAAGTGTAGTACGGGTATTCCTAGTAAAATACACTCAGTTTCAGGCCTCTTTTTTGAGACAAACAGGTGCAATGGCTCAATTTACTGAGAAAGACTCTTTTAGTTAGTGTTCTGTGAAAAAAACCTTGCAAGGTTCATTGAAATATATCTGAATGTTTCTGAGTGAAATATATCAACCTCAACTATATCAAAGCTTTCATTTTTATATGAAACTACTTGCACACTCTGACTTGTCCAGTTTTAAAGATAGTTCATTTTTCTCCTTCTGTCTCAGCCATTTGAGTCCCAGAAAATCAATTACAGAAACTTCTTCTCTTTCACAAGGACACATTTTTCATTGTTATTTTCATTGGGCTATGAAGAGGTACTGCGAGCTTGGAAAAAAAGCCCACTGGTTATCTAAAACCTGTTAGTTTTCTGTAGCTCTGTTTTCCAATCTTCTCTTCCCAGCTGAAGAGAAAATATCAGTGCAGAAAGACTTCTTCTTCCACAGTGGTCAGATCAGTGCTCCTCCTTTAACCAGCCAAAAAGTAACGATCTATTAGGTACCCGGGTGACATGCGTTACCTAGATAGATATAGAGGTAGGACCATGAGAGGACTTAGCTGCCACAGGGTTGAGTATTTCAGGGTTTTACCTCACATGTTTTCCTATCCAGCTCTGATCTGAGTCCTGGGAGAGCTGGGCACGTACAAGTCGGGTTCACCAAAGCCAACAAGGAGCAATCACCTAAGTTAGCCTGCAGAAAATAGCAAGGAGAGTAGCAGGGACCTGAAAATATGTATAGTCACTTAGCTCTGAGCTGTAAAGGTACCTACTCACACTTTGGATTTGTAACCATGGACTCTTTCCTGGAGATCATGTCCAAGCCACACTTTTGTCACAAAACACAGCTGGGGCCGTGCCCGTCCGCCTTTGCATACAATAGCTCAGTGTTTGGAGGAGTCCTCTGGTAGGTGAGAAGCTGAAGAGCAATTCCCTCCATTTGCTGGAGAAGGGTGTCTGACGGTGACCTCTCACTGTACAAGAGCCTTTTGTAAGCATTGGCTACACCATGGAGAACAGAGGCACTGTGCCCCACATGAAAACATCCTTCGGCCCAGCAGGGAAAGTGTTTGAACTGGGCTCTTGCATCTCTGGGAAAATGCTTTGGCTGGTGGGCACCTCTTCCTCCTGGGTATTGCCCGAGACCCTGCTCCAGAGCTTGTGGGCTTGGAGGGTGCCTGATTTGTAAAGTTCATCCATGACTCATCTCTGCAAAGTAATCTCCCACATGAGAAAGGCTTTTTAACCCCAGGGTCTCCACAGTGCTGAAATCCATCCAGTCCATCTTTGCTAATAGGTCTTCTCTATCTACTGCAGATTTATGCAGCACTTGTGTAGTATCTACCACTCCATTAGCCTTTGTTGCATCTGCTCTCTCTTTCTCTCGGCTTCATCCATGCCAAGATCATTGCCTTGATTTCCCAAGGCTGGCTTCGTAAAGAAAGCCTTTTACTTTTTACAGAGATGAGTTCATAACAATTGGATCACCATCCTTGTGGCCATCTCCCTTCCCCATCAGTTGGATTCCCAAAGGAATTGACAATGAATTAAGGCCCTTTTGAGTGTTAGCTGACTGCCACGCTCTCATGCTGGCTCCCTGCATGCACAGTTTGTGCAGCCACGGTAATTCCTCAGTGACCAGGTAAGGAAGGCTGATGGGTTTGGTTTGCTATGTGTGCAATTTACGCTTAGCCTGTGCCTATCAGGTGGCAAGAAGCACCCAGTAAGCCAGAAGAAAAGTGCACTAAAGAACAAAAAGCTGTTGAAAGTTAACATCTGAGTTAATCAGAAGCCATCCTCTGTGACTGAGGATTCTAGAAATATCTATAACACCTCAAGTAAATCTTTGTTACAGCTTAAGACAGTAGCTTCCAGGGCAAGTGCTAATGTAGGATAAAACTGTCTGATGGTTAAGGTATCAGGAAGAAAATTCATTCCTGCTCAGGACTCCTCTGCTGAGGTGACAAGAGGTCTCAGCATTGGAACCTCAACCAATACAGACCTGGGGTCAGTCCTTCCCGCTGGGGATCCCCCGACACACCCCATTATGGCAGTGGTGTCCCTCTGTGACTCCATGGGGGTGGCTCATGGTGCTGATACCAAATCCCCACCGGTGGCCAGGCTGGGACGGGCCCCCCCAGCAGGGGTGGGAGTAGCAGAGGGGCAGGGGGCTGCTCCATCCCACGGCCAGCTCCGGGATGCTGCTACCACACACGCCGCTCACCTAGCGAGACCCAACGCGTGGCACGAGGCTAGGAGCTGCTCCCGATTTCCACGCTTTGCCTTTGCCTCTGGAAGGGGGTCTCACGGCTCTCCAAGTGATGCAGCTTCGTAAACAAAAGCATTCGCTCGGTTCCTTTATCAATTTCCTGAGCAGGCGCATTCGTCTCTGTCCTACCTGTGGCTGACAGCCAGTGCCTGGATCTATGCAGGAAATCTGCCTTGAACAACATGTAAGTGCTGCCAAGAAGCGCATTGCTGGTCCCCACAGGCACCAGCAGACAATGTTATAATTACTTATCCTCAGGAGATCGAGTTGCACATGGTGTTCTCCAAAAACCTGAGCACTTTCCTATTGCACAGTAGCTCTGCTTGGGGAGTGAGGAGGGAAAACGGCCAGGGCTGTTATTAAACCCCAATACAGAGAAGCGCTGCAGGATCATTTCGGTGTTGCAACCTCTGCAGCATGCGGCTGAGCTGTTTGCTGTTGAGCTCGCCAGGCATTATGGCAGCGGGGAGAGCCGTGACTCACACTGGATCGGATATTCAGAGCACGGCGTGCTCTCAGCTTCCCAGAGGCCAGGGTCTGGTCTGCAGCGAGCGCTGCCGCCATTCCCTGTGTGCAAGGGATTTCACCTTTCTGCTCGCTCCTGCTGTAGACCAACCTCTGGTCCGCTCTGGGGCCGACATCTGCTGATCTCTCTGGGTGGAGCTGCCACATCTTGAGTGTTTGCAAAACCCTTCCCGCCCTGGGGGATATCCCAGGGATGAGGGGAGAGCATTTTTCTTCATGCTTAAAAGCACAGAGGCCGAAGTCTGAAGCCCTGAAGGAGGTTTTGTGCAGCCCTTGCTCTGCTTTTGCACCTCTCCCTGGCAGCGAGAGCTGTGCCCCTCCATGCCCAGGCATCCCCTCTCCCACCAGGATGGGGGCTGGCTGTGGCCGTGGGATTTTTGCCCCTCTTTGCTCACAGATAAGAGCAGGGAGAGAAAGCTTGGAGGAGGGAAAAACTCAGAAAAGCTGATCCTGCTGCCCACCAGAGCTTGCATCTGGTCCCCGGTAAGGTGGGAGCCTTTCAGCAGGGCTGCTGCTATTTATTTATTTCAGACGTGCTGTACATCTGCAAAGGGAAAGCATGAGAGTGACTCAGCTGCTGCTGCTGCTGCAAGGGATTTACGGCTTCAGCCAGGCACACAGGGACGGCCGTGCCACCAGCACACGACACACCATCAGCTGCAGCCACTGCTTACTGCCTGCCATAAAAATTTGCGTTCCTGCACTGCCAGTAACAGGAGCCATCACCAGGCACAGCACCGTCTCCGGCCAGGAGGACTCGCAGAGATGGCTTTTCTCCTTCTTGGTTCGCCTGATGCTGCCGGGCAGGCTGCGCTGTTTTCCGGAGAATAGGGATGAAAATCAAACTCGTGATGCTCTTGTACTGATCTCCCTAGGAAAATACTCTGCTTGTGAGCAAAAAGATGATCCCAAACACAAAAGTGGTCGCATAACTGAAATATGTATGTGGCTGGAGGAGGGATAAGCAGTTGGTGAGAGACTCCTGTACCATCAGAGGTAATTGGACTCCCTAATAACACCCTCCTACTCTATAGAAAGTGAGGGCATCTCAGCACAGCATTGTGCCTCGCAGAAGTTGGGAGCATTCAAGCAGAAACTGTAACTGTGTGCTCGAACAGAGCCCTCTCCAGCGGCTGGCGAGGTTCTGCCGGCCACCTGGCCTCTGCTCTTCTCCTGGTTTCCACCTGCAGTGGCCCATTAACCACACTGGTTTCTTCAGTGATTGTCAGTGGCTGACATTGCCACATGGGTATTACCACCCAGCATAGGGTATACTGTATTGGTTTTATGTGGCAAGGTTTTGGTAGCAGGGGGGGGGTTACAGGGGTGGCTTCTGTAAGAAGCTGCTGGAAGCTTCCCCTGTGTTCGAGAGAGAGCGAGCCCATACCAGTCGGCTCTGAGACGGACCCGCCGCCGGCCAAGGCCGAGCCAATCAGTGATAGTGGTAACGCCTCTGTGATAACATTTTTAAGAAGGAAAAAAAGTTGGGAGAGTGGGAAACAGCCGCTGGAGAGAGGAGTGAGAACATGTAAGAGAAACAAGCCTGCGGACACCAAGGTCAGTGAAGAAGGAGGGGGAGGAGATGCTCCAGGCGCCGGAGCGAAGATTCCCCTGCAGCCCGTGGGGAAGACCCTGGTGAGGCAGGCTGTCCCCCTGCAGCCCAGGGAGGTCCACGGGGGAGCAGATCTCCACCTGAACCCCTGGAGGACCCCACGCTGGAGCAGGTGGGTTCCCGAAGGAGGCTGTGACCCCGTGGGAACCCCGTGCTGGAGCAGGTTCCTGGCAGGACCTGCGGATCTGCGGAGAGAGGAGCCCACGGAGCAGGTTTTCTGGCAGGACTTGTGACCCCGTGGGGGACCCACGCTGGAGCAGTCTGCTCCTGAAGGACTGCACACCGTGGAAAGGACCCACACTGGAGCAGTTCGTGAAGAACTGCAGCCCGTGGGAATGGTCCACGTTGGAGACGTTCGTGGAGGACTGTCTCCCGTGGGTGGGACCCCACGCTGGAGTGGGGGAAGAGTGTGATGAGCCCTCACCCTAAGGAGGTGAAGCGGCAGAAAATAACGTGTGATGACCGTAAACCCCATCCCTGTCCCCCTTGTGCCGCTGGGGGGGCTTGGTGGAGAAATCCGGGAGTGAAGTTGTGCCCGGGAAGAAGGGAGGGGTGGTGGGAAGGTGTTCTGAGATTTCATTTTATTTCTCATTACCTTACTCTGGCTGATTTGTAATAAATTGAGCTAATTTTCCCTAAGCTGAGTCTGTTTTGCCCGTGACGGTAATTAGTGAATGATCTCTCCTGTCCTTATCTCGACCCGCAAGCTTTTTGTTATATTTTTCTCTCCCCTGTCCAGCTGAGGATGGGGGAGTGATAGAACGGCTTTGGTGGGCACCTGGCATCTAGCCAGGGTCAACCCATCACAATGGTTTAGCTGTGAACTCTGAGCAGCCAAAGGCACAAAGAGATCTCACAGCTCGATGCGAGAAGTGGGTACATCCAACTGCAGCACAGGGCAGTATTTAACAGCGACTATAATTATCCAAAGGGGTTACTGAGAGAGGTTGCTACTGCATTAAGCCCTCAAATGAAGATTGTTACCTTCAGGAAGTCTAAAGGTTGCCTAGCATTTATCACAGAGTGAGAGTCAGCACATGGGTATGAGGACAAGGAGACGGAGGGCACAGCGCTGGGGACCACTCGGGGCACGAAGTTGCAGAAAATGAGGGACCACAGGGATGAAGCCGTAGCTCAGCGAGGGAAGAGTACAGCCAACAGGCAGGGTCAGGGACAGGCTGTTAAAAGGGAGCCCTGCCTTGGAAAATAACATCGTTTGGCTTTTTTGTTTTAAAGAAAAATACAGTGTCCTCTGTGTAAGTCCATGCTGGGACACCCTGTCTGACCCTGCTCTGAACCCAGGTGTGTGACCAGCCATTATCTGGGGCCTTGTAGCGGTCTGTTGTGTATAGCGTTTACAGGAGATATTCCTACCAGAGGAAGAAGAGTTGTGCCAGGAGCCAAGGTGGGGGACAAAGCCCCATCGACAGTGAGGTGTGGACGGGGTAAGGGCAGCCAGCTCCTGTGCCTCGGGCCCACCCGTACAGCATGAACGCACCTTCCCAGTGCGCAGCCCGGTGCTGGCTGTTTCATCTGTAATTCGTTTTGCATGGTTAACTTCACATGATGTAACCCCTGTCCTTATGACTCAGCATGCCAAATATAAGCATCAAATGACTACAGAGTCATCTGATTTACAGGAGTCTCACTTATAACAGCTCATTACCGAGCCAGCAAAGTATCTGTGAGCCAGCCAGTGGAGGGCAGATTGGAGAGCTTATGAAAGCAGATTTTGGGAAGACTTTCCTAGTCAGGCCTGTGAAACCATCTACTTGCAGCTGATAAGCAAAACCATCCTGTCTTACTTTTTGGTTTTTTCCCTTCTCATTTCAGTTTCAGTCCCTGAGCGGGTGGCTCGGGAAGCCAAGCTGCACCAACCAAAGTCACCTAAGGAATGGTCTAATGAGGCTGTTTAGAACCAAGTTGAAAAGAAACCTGCCTGAGAGCTAGGCACTGGAAGTAAAATTTTCCACCAACACAGAGTGAGGGCAAAGAAAGCTTTAGGACCTGTGGCTCTGCCGATGGCAGAATTTGTATGCAGCGTCTCTGCATCTCTGCTAGCATGACCTTTCATGAGTCAATCCGTGGTCACAAGCTCCTGTTGGGTGTGAAGTGTATTGTTCACACACAGGCCGTCTGTATTTATTTTATTACATACGGAGAGCCAGAGCCCCTACCGTTTTTCTTAAATCACCCTACCGTGCTTTACAGCTCACTCTTAAAAATACTAGGTATGGTCAGTGCCTTGGCTAGGTAATTCAAGCTAAGATGTTTTCTGAATTACTACAGCTAAAACTACTACCATGGGAATACCCCAGGCACTAAGCTCATCTTATTTGACTGCAAAGCACCTGTTTGACATCACCTGTCTTTAAGCTAGGTTGAAGGAAATGGAGACTCTTACATTTGAAAGTGTAATGCCACTGACATTCAGCTCTTGCCTAATCTGATCCCCGCTGTCACATACATTTCTCTTTCTGGGTTTGTGCAGGACTGCCTGTGCCCCGAAAACAAGAACTTAGAGGGATGGGGCTCCAGCTGCTCTTAGAGAGCTTGTACTTACGGATATAGAAGACACATGCCCAAAGCCCTTCTCCACATGGTACAATGCAAACATCCCTCTAGCAGGGTAGTTCCCTAACGTCCAGGCTATAGGATACTTGGGAGAAGGGTTTTCCAGGAGCAGAGATGGGCTTCCAGGTCTCCCCACAGCTAGATGGGTGTAACTCCAGTCCCTCACAGCCACAGAAGAAACAAAATGGTTTTATTTCAGATCTCTGGGCTATGCCCAGCCCCATTTGCTTTGCTTGAATCACAGCTGCATCCATATAATGGCCATGCACCCTACCTGCACATCTCCTGCTAGTCAACAGCACATGGCCATGATTTAGGAAATGCAAGTAAGGGACTCAGTTTTTAAGGAAAATCCAGAACGTTTGGGTGTATGGTAATCCACGGGCATTTTTCATACGCTCTCACCCTTTTTATGCAAAGCTGTCATGAGAGATGTGACAGTCAGAACGTCTCAGGCATTGTCCATGTATGACCATTGTTTGTATTCAAAAAAATAATCCTGGAAATGCTGGGCCCAGTTCACATGATTTATTGCTTCAGGATCAGATTTTCCTGGAACTCTGTAAGATCCTCCAGGATCAAAGCAGCCTAGCAAAGGTAAGGTACTGTTATCATTATGTCTTCAGTCGCCTTATTTTCCCCATAGGGAGAAGTAATTGTGAATGCAGTTTGTGTCTAGAGGCACTATATTCTCAGAAATGCCCTTATTACTGTGTTGCTTTTCATCTGCAGAGGGGAAAAGCAATGTGAAAATGCCTGGAGGAGCAGAAAGGTGGTAATATGAATCTCATTTTACTATGCCTAGAAGAACCTTGTGCAGACAAGGACTTGATAAAAGAGAGTCAATGCTGAATAAAAATTCCTAATTAGAGCCCTATCAAAAGCAGCACTTACACAGCGAGATGTATTAGCTCTCACCACTTTTACAGAAGCCTGTGCTAGTGTGTGCTTGCTTTGCTTTTTTATAATCTGTCTATACATCTCCTGAATTGAAGTCGTTGATTTCTTTCCAGCTAGCTGCATACTGCTTCGAACAGTTGGATGGCCAAAGTGCCGGGTGTGCTGCTGCGTAATTGGGCAGAGGACCTGCAAAGTCATTGCTCCAAGACAGACAGGGGACTGGAAATTCCCAATCCTAAGATAAAGAGTTTTTACCCGTGACCAGTGGGTTACCATCACTCTAAATGGAAACACCCAGTTAGCCCTGAACCCAATAGAAACCAAGAGTGCTCAGCAGCTCAGACCCCACTTGTGTCAATCTGGGGACAGAAGTCTACTTTTCAGAGCTGGGTTTGGAAAGCAGCCTGTGGATGAAAGGAGGGCATGTGGCTGCTGTTGTGGGGCCCAAATTTTTTGGGGGGGTTGGAAGACCCCCATTTGTGAGGGTTGTCTGCACCCCATGGGTTGGGGCACAGCCCTGGTTTGCACCAACCAACACAACCCTTGTACAGGGGCAGGTTTTTGAAGACGATCCTCAGCTGAGCAAGGGGCTCATCCCAGGGATGCTCAGCCTGGCATCTGGCAGCACTCCATTTGTACCAGCCACCGCTGGCGCTTTGGTTGTTTTTCTCACTCCTTGCACCACTTAAGCCTGTGCGGCATTTCCTCAGGCAGGGACGTGATGTCGCAGGCTCGCTTTCACCCTTTCTGCCCTGGATTTTGTCCCTGCAGCACTTTGCAGTGGGCTTCAAATTTATTTGCTTTGCTTTTTCCATCCCATAACATTTTGAGGGGGTAAAGCACAAACACCTTTTGCAAAGCCTTGCTCTGTGCATGTATCCCCCGGGATCATGTGAATCCATCCTCGTTGCCTCCTTGAGACTGCCCCACACTGGGCTGCACCTCACTCTCGTACCTCCCATGTGCTGCAAGTTCTCTGGGCAGCAGATATGCCCACGGTGCTCCTTGCAGCAATGACCATCTGTGTGGTGGGTCCCTGTTCCCTCCCTGCCTGCCGTGATCACTGACGCTGCAAAATCTCGGTGCAGGAAAATCCTCTTGCAGCATGTTGCTGGCTAAAGGGATGCTGCCGAGCACCGTCAGCACTCTTGTCTGCTCTCAGCACTGAGCCTTATCAGTGGTAAGGCTAACTGATAAACCAGGGCAACGCCGTTCGTGCATCTTGGCCACACACAGAGAAACACACGTGCATGTGCACACACACACACACACATTCCTGCCAAGCAGGAGGCAGCAGGGAAGCTGCCAGCGAGTTGGGAGGGACCTGGAGGGCTCTCAGGGAAGAATTGGGCTTTTAGGAACTCCTTTGCATTCAGCCTCTTCCTCCAGGTAGCGGCTCTCTGCATTTAGCCTCTTCCTCCACGCAGCAGCATGTTTCTAGCATCTGATTTTCCCCTCAGCAAAGCCATGTCACTTGCTCTGACTGAATTATTTCTGATTTCACCCAGCGTAAAACAGATTCTTCTGCTGGGCCATTTATAACTGACCTGTCACAGGGTGCCATATATCCTGCTGTCGGAGTGAGCACTCGTGATTTATTGGGTATGCCTCTGTTAAGAAATTACTCATTTTTATTTAAGGGAAAAAAAGTTATACTTTTTCTTCATTCTCTCAAATTTTATCAGAGCATCATCGAAAATAAGGGCTGAAACAGACTTCTGAAAGTCATCCAGCCCTGGGGCAGAGCCAGGACAGACCAAGCATCTAAATCCATTTGGACTCGACTTGGCCCTGGTGTAAAGGCACAGCCTCACAGTCACAACTTTGCAGCATAACAATTGCTCTTAGTAGGCAATTTGCAGGATTTGTCTCACCTAGCATTTCAGGAGCTCCAGGGCAGATGTCTATCCTTTTGTACAAGCAAAAGTTTCGTTTTACTGTGCATCTGAGAGCAAACATGTCTCCCTCAAATATATTCCTGATGGGGAGGTTTTCACTGGAAATGAGTATGTTGGCATGAGACAACACAAAAGAAACATCCACTTAAAGCACATGAGAGTCCTGGTGGTCACAGTGGTGCGGGAGCAGCAGGCGTAGCCAGTGTTTGGCCAGAGGAGGTTGCTGGATGAGTGGATGTGGCACGAGGGAGGTCTCACTGGTGTGAAGGATGCTCCCATCCCTTCATCTCGATCAGCCCAGCGGGACCACTGTAATTACTGTCGATTACTGATTTTCAGTAATCGACTTGCTGCTGCATGGTTATACCACCAGCAAGATGTACCAAGCAAGTCCGTCAGGCATCCAGCAAACCTGCTGTGAGCAGCCGGGTGGTGGTTTCCCCCGTGGGAGCCTGTGTGGAGGGTTTGGTGCCCTTGATACCGCTGCCTCCAATGCCAAAACATAAATCCATTTCTTCCCACAGTAGGATGAAGGTGTTTAAAGCAGGCCACTGTGCTCCTGGTCAGCTGTGCATCTTCCTTGCAGTCACCAGGGTTCCAAGCAGATGTGTTTTGTAGTTTCTAAAACGGCTGGGTGGGAAGCCACGTGTTGCCAGAATTACTGCTATGCGAATTCCTTTTTCAGATGTTTATTTGTTTTGCCAGTGTCCTTAATGCATCCTTGCTATGGGTGTAGCGTAGTGCCAACAAAAACCTCCAGAAATTTCAGCAAGAGCATCTGATCCTATATTAGTTTGCAAGACCAGCGAGCGTTTTTCAGCTGGTACTTGAACTTAAAACCTAGCCGTGATTTACAGACCCACAGACCTCCGTCGCTAGCCCTGTATCTTTCCTCCTTCCCTGGGAGGGGTGGCACGGCTCTGCTGTGGCTACAGTCGGCAGCGTGGGGGGCATTAGGGGAGCGTGTCCAGGTGGTGCGCATGTTGGGGATCCCAGGAATCTTTCCCTGGAATCTGTCCAGGGACAAGTCCTTTCCGAGCAGGGATTTACTCTTTTCCAAAGTCATGTCTTGCAAGAAGTGGAATCATGGGGAAGGTTATGACATGTGGACAGGGGGGAAAGTTAAGGGGGGGCAGTTTTTTGAGTCTTTTCACTCTTCATTAAATCCATGGAAACAAACAGTTCAGCCTCAAGCAAAACGTGTTGTTGCTTTGCCTTGCTTCTGCAGTTTCAGGATCAAGAACACTTTTTTATTTGCAATTTAATACCTACACAGACTGCTCAGATCACACCGGTTGTTGTATTTAATGCTGGTAATGTGCTGCTGAGAGAGGAGGCTTTGCAATGTGAAGCACATTTAGCAGAGTATATAAATGTGGGGGGGGGGAGGGGAATCCCTAAAGACATCATTTGTGTAACTATATACATAAAAATTTAAGCCACATCAATAAAGTACACACAAATAGTTTGCAGTCTGTCTTGAACGCTAGCTGTTCTACTGTGATTTCTAAATAGAATATGATTAATGTTAAAAATAATCCAATAGATGAATTCTGTCTTTTGGATTGTTTTTACCAGGTCAAAGGCCATTATTGCAGTAATTGAATAATCCCACAGACCTTTGCTCCAGACATTCACTATGGAAACTAAGCAATGAGGACTGGCTATTCTATTTTCCAATCATCCAGACAGCATTTTAATGGGAAAGAAAAGTCTGATGCAGTTAAAAGCCCCTCTAAAAGCAGATTATGGGGAAAAAATAGATGCTCAGATGAGATGCAGGCTGGTGATTCACTTCAAAATGCTGTAAATGTTAAAGACTTTGATAATCACTTTGGCAGGAATGCAAAGACATATAAATGCTTTTCCCCCCTTCATTCTCTAGACTGAGACAAGGGAGGGGGCTGTTTTCTTTCCATGAGACCAGTGAAAGGCACAGATTTTTAAAGTAGAAATCAGACTATTGTTCTGAAAGTGTTTTGAAACTATCAAAAGAAAATTATTCTGCTGTTTGAAGTTTTGCATGTCATATTTAAACAACAGTGAGTGCGGCCATGTTTATTAATTATCAGATAGGATCATCTCATGACTCCAGCTGAGATTGTGACATAGTGTGCCAACTATTATATACTCATCGTGCAGTGAGGTGTAAACACAGCCAGGGACACCTTGACTCTAAGCAGACTTGTAATCGATCACTATTATTTCACCTGGTTTTACATCCTTGCAAATCCATTGACTCCAGTTGAGATGCTCTTGGCTTACCTCAACTTTGGATGGAGACAAATCATAGGCAAATTTTGTTATTATTTTATCTGCGAGTGGGGCAAGGAAAAGATAAGTTACTTGTCTGAAGTCACAGGAGTATCTATGGAAAAGGTGGCATTGACTGCAGATAGTCTCTTAGATGTATAAACCTTTTTTCCTCCTATAAGAAACTGGCTAAGCTCATTTCAAGATGAGTGACAGTTTGCCAGAAACACTCAGGTATTGTCTGATGGTGAGTCTCCAACACTTTTCCTCCACCCCCTTGGAGTTTTCGCTAGCATCCCGGCGGGTTCACATCCCCTGTGGTCCTTTCACAACCACCAAGAAAGATTCTGTACATCCTGGGAGACCCAGGGCAAGCAACTGCAAACTGAAATGCAGACATGAGGCATGACCCAAACCTTTGACCATGTGGGGCTGCCAATGCAGCACTCATCAGGCCGGTAACTGAGCCAGCCAGACGC
Source organism: Buteo buteo (assembly GCF_964188355.1). Classification (NCBI taxonomy): domain Eukaryota; kingdom Metazoa; phylum Chordata; class Aves; order Accipitriformes; family Accipitridae; genus Buteo; species Buteo buteo. The sequence goes on along the minus strand of NC_134176.1, from coordinate 10,176,946 downwards.
GGATGATGTTGCTAAAAACTTAATGGAATTTGGTTGCAGAATTTAATCTTTAGAAGTCCAGCAGCTGCTCCACAGGTCCTCTGAGAGGCTAAGCAGTCAGCATTTAAGATCCCCGATTTGAAGCATTGCAGATTCATTTTTTTTGTGCATCTTCAATAACCTAAAAAAAGCTAGGTCTGCTGAATAGGTACAGCTGCATTACCGGGAGAGAACCATTTAAGATCTGGCACAGTGAAGAGCAAATGTTTAAAAGACAAGCCTATCAGTCTTTAATGAGGTTATATGGGGACTGAGTGGTCATCTCATTATTGAGTAATCCTTAATGCAATGTGCACTGAATCTATAATTAAAGCAGCTTCCACCTCTATCTCACATGCTAAATCTTGATTTCTCCTAGTTCTTGCAAGACCTCTCTCCATTTTAAAGGTACACCAGATGTATCCATGAGCCTTGAAAGCATTCATCTTGACTAACCTCGTGGCACTGTGAAGGGCTCACTTGGAGTTGTACAGGAGAATGAGAAACTGAGATCCAGAGTGGTGTTTCCGACTGACTGGGTTTCAGCAAGATAAACCAGGTTTCAACAGAATGAAGCCCCTTTATCAACTGTTGTTACCCACAGTCTCTTGCTGCAGTATGGCTCCTGCCTGCTCACACTCTTTCCCCATAGAGAAAGTCTTCTCTGCTCCTTCTTCAAAAACTCCTCTCTCAGCCCAGAGGCCCTTTAGATCTCCCAGGAGTCTCCTTGCCTTCTCCCCTATTGAAACCTCTCCCACCTGAGCCATGGTAAAACTCTCCAACAGCACCTGTTGCTGACAAAAGCAACTCAAGGCAAAAATAATTACCTATATTTCTAGAAATTACAGCTTGGAAGCTCTTACTCAGGCTTAATGGCTGCCAAGATACCCGCAGAGATAAGGGAAAGGAGGAAGCCTTTGGGTCCCAAAGGGTAAATACTCACAGGGCAAAACTGGCAGGAGCTGAGTTATGCCAGACCAAGCCCTCTGCCTGTCTTTCTTGGGCAACTGTGCAATTGTTCTAAAAGCACAATAAAGGATATTATCAGATAATTTCCTTGTGGTCCAGGTGCTGACCAACAATTTGGCATTTTCTTTTAGTTCCTAACTGTATTCCAGGTTCCTTGTGTGACCTTCAGCAAGTCCCTTAGACTAAACTTCCTCTCGAATATCCAGGTTCCTAATTCCCACTGAGGTAGGTCAGTATGCCCTAAAGACCTCTGCCTCAAGGCCCAGCCGGTACAGTCCTCCCTTTCTCCTGATGACTTTCTTGCTTATTTAGATATGTTGGGACTGGGTGGCAGAGCCTGTCTCCTCTGCAGCATCCACCAAAGGAGAGTTCCAGTTTTGATTCAGGGCTCTAACATATCTTCAACCACAACACAGTAGTCAGAAACCACAGATGATGGCAAAGCTTTCATTTCTAAGCGAGAAGTGCACGGAGCACCTTATCTCCTTGCAGCAGATAGCCTAAATAAAGCCTTAGTTTTCCTCCAGATATTGAACTAGAAGTGTGCACCAGGCGTAGTTTCCACAAAACAGTAATTTATCGAATCATGTAGCCATAGAGCAGAGCCACGGTTATAGTGTCTCAGCACAAAGAGACAAACATGTCAAGAGTTTCTCCTGAAGTAGGAGCAACGCTTAGGCTGTGACTATGGGAACCATGTTGCCATCATTGAGAATTCAGGAGAACTGGCATGATTTCACAGCACCACTTGTATGCAAAATGAGAGGCTTTTGAAGGCAGGCGAGCTGAGGGCGTCTTTCTAAACACGCCAAGTATGTTACAAATAGCTCCTGAGAGCGGCAGCCAAGTCCAGCTGAGCTCTCTCTGCCGCCTGCTGTTGGAGGCTTCATGTGCCCAGATCCTTTAGGTAACATCCACCAGACGGGAAGGGCTCAGCCCTGGGGCCTGGGCAGTCCGTGGTACAAACTCGAGACCCCAGATGTCAAAGCAAGATCACAACACGGTCATCCTCCTCCCATCCACTGTGCCCAATTTCTGCACAAATCCCCGGCTTGCAATCTGGAGGTACGTCTTGGGACGGTCTGGGTGGGGAGGATGAAGAAGGGTCACTGCTGAGGGGATGTTTAGATGGTGACCTTGGAAAGGGAGTCCCACAATCTGTTATCTATTGGCTGTGGTCCTCAGCCCTGTCCTTCACAGGCTTGGGGGGTCTGAAGGGAAGTCACCCACTCAGGGGGACTGCTGGGATGGGATTTGGTAGTTTTGCCACAGCAAAGCAACAAAAGAGGTGTTGAACACTTTAAGCAAAAGATTGCATTTTGTTCCTCGTTCCTCTAACATATAAAGCCATCACAGCTAAATGCAAAGGGACCCCACAGCGGTATTTTTGCACCTCACTCTTACTGAAATTAATGGGAATTGGGCATTAAGCAGCTAAATGCATTTCTGGCTCTAACCCTAATTCTGTAATGCATCCAGTGCCCCATTAAGAAGACAAACTCATTAAATGTCACAGAGCCTCTGAAACAAAGGTGACTGATGTGTTGGTAAATTGGAAATGTAATTCACTCCATCTTCAGTCAGAGAACTCTGTCCTGAGAACTCTGCATCTGACATTGGTTGCATTATATTAATGTTTTTCTTTTTCTTTTTTTGAGATCATGCTCCCAGGGAATTTGAGTCATATATAAATCAACCTGGCTTACATTTCAATTTTTTTTTATTAAATTGAACAACTACTGGAAGTTGGAGTTCTAGGAGAGAGCTTTCAAATTAATGCAAAGCTTGAAATATTCTTATACTGCAAACCAGTGGGAAGGAGCAAAGTTGCCTCTGACTGGCAGCCAACAGCCACTTAAATTAAGGAAGAGTCAAACCTTTTGCCAGTTTCAAAAAAGTCAACATGTCTGTCTGAATTACGAATTAGGGATGCTGAGCTTAGAACAAAAATATGGACAAAACCAGATCTGGATCTTCACTTTTGATGCAGAGGACTGAACTCTGTTACTCCTACTTTTATGTGTTTATCAAAACGATGTTGAAAAGCACCTCTGCTTAAATAACTTAACTGCTCAGTAGAATACTAACAATCCTGGAATCCCTTGATACTTTACTTTAATTTAGGTTTTCCTTTGTTGGTTTGCTTACACTAAAACTCCAGCTTCAAGTTAATGGTAGTTTTGCTCTATACCGAAAGAAATTGTGACCTTCTGGCTTACTGAGAACTGTTGTGTATGTTGTCTCAAGTCATGAAAAAATTAAATTTTAATAGCAGTTTTAATTATAATTTAATTATGATGTATATACAAATTATATATATATGATTTTATTATAATTTCATTATAATAGCCATTACCAGCCCTGTAGGTAACATTTGCTATGAGTAGGCTTCCAAGCATTTCACAAAGGGAGTAAACATATAATTAGCACTGTTTTACAAATGGGGAAACTGAGTCAGGAGCTGGCTTGGCCAGAAGGCGGCGAAAGGTTAGCACCAGGTACTGCACCTCAGTCCTCTGAGTCCAGCTCCACGCACGGGCCCCAGGGTCAGTTGGATGCTCTGGCATCCTTCTGACAGCGTAAGCTAAGCTGTGTATTTGGGAGCTGTAACTTCTTTTTCCAAACCCTCTTCTCCCTGCTTCTCCCTTGCAAAGTCCTAGACATTATCCACCTCCAAAAAAAAAATCATTAGGCAATACACGGTAATTATTATTGTGGCAAAACTTTCTATCTTCGGCAATCAGTCAAACAAGACGTTGTCATGGAAGGCTTCTACACCTTTAGTCACCTCTCTGGCTGTTAAAAAAATACCTTTGAAGTGACTAACCCTGTTTAGACCTCTTGAGGCTTCACTTGTCCAAACCAACGTCCCACTTGCAAGTCTTCTGCTGTTGGGCCACCTCCCGTAATCCTTCCTGGCCATTTTGCTACAGCTGCTGCTTAGCCATACAGACAAACACACCAAGAGCTCATTGTATCTTTTGCCAGATCATCATACTAAACAGATATTGGATTGCTGCAAGAAATGTGTGGGCGAAGAATTAATCCTTGCTTAATTTGTTGCTAATAACCCCCTAGCTGTCACATAACTCCATACCAAGCATTAGACCATACACAGTTTCAAACCCCAAGAAGGCAGAAATACATACCTACACCACAACGTGATCCAGAAGGTATAAAAAAGGTGTGTTTATAAAGAACAGAAGGCTGTAAAAGGAAGGATTTATAAAAATAAATGAGGATATAAAAAAGAAACAGAAAAATAAGAGGTAAAGGGCTTGACTGTGGCAGTAACTGATCTTCCTGACTTGCGGGTTGTTGATGATGATTTCTGTCATCATAATAGTCAAAAAAGAGATTGAAATATGATTTTTTTTCTTTACTTTTAAAAAATTCACATTTTTTCTCTGCAGTGGTGGAATGACAGTGCATTCTCTGGAAAAGGGGAGAGAGAGACACAATTCAAATAAAATAAATAAATAAATTGAAAAGGAATGGGAAAAGTATGCGGTAAAGATACGCCTGAATGAATAATGCATATACTTTCAGGAGAAATGAAGTTACACAGGAAAATTGGCATGTTTGTAAAATTTCCTGCCCAGATTGTGCCAGCAGAACTCACACATGGCTTTTGAACCCGCAATAACCCTCGTGTGTCCATGCTAGAGGCTTTTGTCCGTGGAATAGTCTCTTGTGCTGCTTTGAACGATCCTCCTGGTCCCAGTCCAGAGGGGAGGGTGGATGCAGACACACACCAGGCAATGTGTGAAACGTGAACTGGGACTTCAAAGTAATTTTCGTTAGTCCAGGAAGGTGAGAATTGAGGGAGAGGAGTTTTGTGCCATTTTGTTTAAAGACCTACGACACAGACCATTGCACTGAAGTGTAGCATCCCTAGATTTGCATCCTGGCTTGCCGGGTGACTTCAGACAAGACCCTTAACAGCCTCAGCTTCCTCTCATGCAAAGGAGACCGTCCAGGCATCTTTCATGGAGCACCCCAAGATCCACTGATGGAAAAGACATATATGTTTTTATTACCTTTTTTTAGCACTTCTGAGTATGTGCAATGGGTGGGTCATGTCCAACAGACAGCAGGCTCTGATCCAAGAGGAGTATATTTAAGTTGTAAGTGTGGCAACATGACATGACATGACATGACTAGAATAGAACAGAACATTATCACAACTACTCATAGCCAAAGATACCAGTGCCTGGAAGTGGGAGGATGAGTAAAGCACGCTATGCAGTCAAGACCCTATGCAGTAAGCCCCCCTGTTACACCACTCAGCGCCACTCTGACCAGGAGCTGCTCTGTGGGTCCCTCAGCTTTTCCTGTACTCCTGCCCACGGGCACCCTGGCTCTCACCAAAGAGGTCCAGAGCTTTCTTTTCCCTGGAGCTCTGTCGTTGCCTAATTGCGGTGAAGAGTTCAAAGAAGTTGGCTTGTGCACTGACCTCATCCAAGGGCACAGGGAGGGAAATGGAGGGGGAAAAGTACAGGAGAAACATGGCACAAACCAGCGAGAGGAGTGAGGAATGGCATGCAGGTCTGTTGTGATGATGTTGCATGGAAGAACTACCAGCCCACCTTGGAGATGATGTTCCTGGTGGAGGGGATGGTGTGGAAGATGGCACAAAGCAAGGTCAGGGTGAAGGAGATAGGCAGTACACTTGCACTCATATGAGAGAGTGGGGGACTAAAGGGAAAACATGACCTAGGGACAAGAGAAGAATCCAGAGAGAGGGTAAAGAACTATGACAGGATAAGAGCAAGAGTGTTCAAGGGTCAATGGAAGAGAAAATCTCCCTGTGATAATATTAAATAGTAAAATAATTCTGAACATTACATCGCATTATAGCTGGCTTGCTTTCACTGTAGCAATTACTGAACAAACTCAACTTACTAAACACACACAGATACACAAATGAGCAGCAGCTTGCAGCCCTGGGGCAGCTCTCACTTGCCGTCATCCCTGGGTTAACGGGCTCTGGGGTGTCTTTCCTCCGAGAGCGATTTTATCGTCACCCCTGGGACCAAGTGAACAGGTAACAGTGCTGTCCCACTCCCATCGCTGCTGTTAGATGCTGCTTTCGTCCCAGGCTCCCAGACTGAGTCACAGCAAAAGGCAAGAGAAGAAATAACACGGGAAACAAAGAGAACAAGTATGGGAGGGATATTAGGAGCTGTTTAGGTCTTCTTCAGTATTTAGACAAAGCCTGTGACAGGAGTGGTGTTACCAGCTTGCCCACCCTAAGCAAATCCATAGCAAGACCAGAGAGGCCCAGGAGCTCTCAGGCATAACCCGGGGGCCACACAACTCCCATGAAAGTCAAAGAGCTAAATTCTCACCCAGGACAAACCAGAAAGCACTGTTAAAAGCGATGGAGAGCCCCTGTTTTCCAGTGGCTGGAGGGCTGGCCAGGGCTGTGCCCTAAGGAAAGGGCTGAGTCCCATGAAACTGGATGAGGGAAGATCCAGGCATCCCTGGGGTGTGGGGGGAGGCTCGGAGGCCCCTTGTGGACACCTATTTGCTTGGTGCTGGGAAAAAGTAAGGGGAAAAAAAAAAAGAGAGAGAGAAACAAAATTAACACTTAGTTTTTCTTACACTAGGTGCAACTTTCAGGGTCAGGACAGGAGGTCAGAAACCCTTTGCTGTTGCCCAGCCCTTCCTCAGCTCTCCATCCTCCCTGAGATCAACCCACAGATCTCCAGAGGAAGACTCCACAGGTGTGAATGCCTTAACTCCCCCGGCTTTGGGTGGTGACGGGGATAGTGCTGATTTGAACCAGTTGAGGCTCTAGCTTCTCCAAGCCCAGAACGGTTTGACCTGAGAATAAAATGCCATCCCAAACAGGAGTTTGCCTCAGTGAACTGGAAGGAGATGACCAGCCTAACAGTTGAATGATGTCTTAAAAAAATCTGATTTTCTGCAGTAGTTACGTCACTTGCATTTGTTATTCTTTATCCATTCCTAAAATCTAGGTTCCAGGATGTCTCTGTGCTACTGCTAGCTAATGGGAAGCCTGTGTATCTCACTCAGATGTTATTAATTCCAAGCGAATACACTTGTTAGCTTTCTCTACTTACCGTCCTCATGTTCTCACATAAAAATGACTCAAAAAAAAATTATTTCCTGGAACAGCCCTTGACAGCCTGTTTACCATCTTAAATTGATCACTCATCACAGACCCTTTCTCTGCCATCACCACTCAATACTTCAGGGCCAGGCCAAGAACTCACATTAAGTAGAGAAGATTTGCACGGTGTGTCTCCAAGACAGAGGAGCCCTTTGAGAGGTTAAATGCTGGGGTCTGCAGCACTCTCCGTCTTGGCTGGAGGCTGAAATGCTGCAGGCAGGAGTGTAAGACAAGTGCTCCGCGGCAGCCCCCAGCAGGCACGGGGACTGCCTGCTCAGCAAGGGCTTTGGGAACTGGAAGCTGGTGGACATGGGAGCAGTCTTAGTCAGTAGATGATTAGAACAATTTATGTTTCTCTTTTTTTCTTTTCCCTATGGAATTTTTCCAATTTGCAGTAAAACTGTGTTTCTCATTTCGGCTCAATGTGATTTAACACACAAAAAAGGGAATGGTTTTCTTTCTTTCTTCCCCTCCTTTTCTCCAAGTTCTGTTATTGCCAGATAGGAGGATTCAGGATGGAAAAGCAGGGAAGGAGAAACAGCCACACAAAACCTAAATGAGTGAAAAATGTGAATGATCCTGAAACACCAGGAAATGTTTCATTCTACACCAAAACTAAATAAAGTTTTTCTTAAAAATTGAGAGCGCTGAACAAGTAAATAAATAGCCAGAGCTCTTGTGCTGTTTAAAAAGTAATCTCCTATCTCAGAAGTGCTGCTTACTGACAATATTTCAGATTCTTACCAAAATTTGTCATCCAGATTTCTATAACACATGAGGTCCCTGGGGATGGGCTGAGTCAAAGTCAGGGAGATGGGATATTTGGAGACACAAGACGTTCCCTGCGTTGCACTGCTGAAGCATTACCTGTGGCTCCAGCCCCAGTCTGGACAGTGACCCCTCGGTGGCAATGGCCGGGCAGCAGGATGGCCTGGCTGAGGGTACACATCCCAGAAACAAAGGGTCTGTGAACTGGATCTCCAGCCAGAGGCAAGGATGTGTGACTGCCATCTTCAACCACGCAGGGCAGAGAGAGCCCTGGGAATTGTGCTAAGTCAGACTGGAGCCAGTATGCGGTTGTTCACGGCACGATATTTCATTAGCGTCGTTTACGTTCATTAAAACAGGTCAGTGAGCAGCAGGACTCTCCGATCAGTCCATTTCTGGGTAGCCTTGTGAAGTCCTTTGTTTCCATCGGCATTAATTATCCATGGCTCGCTGTGCGGGGGTGTTATAAGAGCAAACCTTGGGAGGTGGAGACCTGCACTGAGCCACTTTTGAAGAGGAGATTCAGGGCATTTTTGTACAGTGAAATGTGAGTGAGCCTGGCAGGCTGGTAGCATGATACAGCACAGCACGTACTGAGCAGAGAGAGGAGCAGGGAGACGAGAGACCCACGCATCCATCCTTTGGCCGGGAGCCCACCTTCGCTGGGAGATGCTCCCCTCGGGTACAGCAGTGCTACAACCCAGCTGTACGGCTTCTGATCCTATAGCCTGCAAAGCCTGTGCTCGTTCAGGGGCTCTGCACGGCGTCTGTCACACAGATGGGTCTGCTCTTGGTCACCAGCGTCATGCAGGTCTTGCAAAGTTGAGCTGGGCAGCATACTTGGACATTTAATACTTTTGTTTAATTTGATTCAGGCCTTGTCCAATCATGACATTGTTTTCAGAGAAAAGTCGGTGTAATGTAAAACATTTCCTAGCAAGGACAAGCTCCTACTGCTGATCCTGTGTACCCTGGTCCTGAGGACTGGTGTGTTCCAGGTGTACAAGCAATATGAACATTTCCACTGTGGGGTTAGCAGATCCCACCTGAAATCCCTATGGATCCATTGTAAAAGTGGAAGGGGATATCCTTTGATCCCTGTCTGAAGTTCCTTGCCCTTCCCCTGCTTCCCTGGTTGCTAATCTGTCCCTAACCTGGCAGTCAAATGACCCCTTTATCAAAATTCCCGGATGAGTTCATGAATGATTTAAATCCCCCTTACACTGGGAACAAAGCACACACAACTGTCTGATCCAGCTCCTACTGGATTTAGCCTTAGTTTTGCCCATGGTTTCTCATGGAGCAGTCAGGCCACTCTGAGCATCAGAGTAGTCACCCCGGCACTGCCCCTTAATCATCACCCAACAAAGCAAATTAATGACTCTCTCCCTTTCTCCCTCATCCACTCCGTACCTCCCCACATTAATAGCTTCTGAACAGCTGACTTTAGCATAATGCAGTGATCCAAACATAAGCAGACACAGCGGGATTTACTGGAAGACGTCGTCTCTCACAATTCATTATTTATAACAGTGCTTTATGATTAAACCTGAAGCCATTAGAATGGCAAAAGCTTAGGCTGGGAAAATGTCAGCCTACTCAGATGCACATGGGCATGGCCATACCAGAAAAAACACGTTTCCCTGCACTGTCTGTGCAATATACAGGGAAAGGCTAAGCAAGCAAACAAGATGACAGTGCAAGGCTGAAGGGACTGATTCTGATCTTGTGGGAAAGCACCACAATTTGTGTGAGTAGCACCGGGGCTGCTTGCTGGGGCCAGCTTGTCTGCACAGACCTGGCCGGAGGTGCCGCAGCATCCTGCTTCTCCGTGGTCTGGCCTGGATGCAGGTGCTGTCTGGGGAGGTGTACCAAGTCCCTCTGCCGCATCCACACCCTGGTGTCCCCCACAAACCTCAGTCCCAGCGGTGAGCTCTGCGACCCTCCATCCCTCCGACACTGCCAGTTACATATGGAGGTGTGCAAAATCCTAATGCTTCATTCTTCTGCTGCTCATGCATCTACAGAGAGCTCCTCACCACATGTGGGTCTGAGGAACCTCCTCCCCCATGAAGCTGTCAGTCATAGGTGGCAACTACAGCAAATATTCAGGTAGCACTATTGGTAATATCCAAGATGCATCTAAGTCCTGGCCAACGCAACCCCGTGGTGGTTTGGGTATAGCTGCCACTGAAAGGGAGCACCGTGGGAACCCATGGTCCCCTGGGAGATGCTGCCCGAGCGTGACCACAAAGCAAAACATCCCTCCCGGAGCACCTATGCTTGGTCACCACCCTACCACCCCTCCATGCCACTGTCCAGATTACAGATAGGTCTGTGTACTTGTGGGGGTCTAAAAACCCTACTGAGCTGCTCTTCAGCTGAACAGCAGCCTGCGCTGACCGTTCAGGGCCGGTTTGTCAGAGCTCCCTCCTCCTGGAGAGCTGCTCTTCCCATAGCACCATCAATACGATTGCGCGGGTCATTGACTTTTCACGAGCGAAGAAAATACTCTTAGTGTAGACTGATGGAGGCTTTTCCATCCCATCTAGCACAGGGTCTCAGCTCCCAGGTGGAGCAGGGCTCTCAGCCAGCGTTTGCTTTATTTAGGTGAGAGCAGTGAAGGTCCCAGAGGAGACTTAAAATTAAGCATCTCAAAGCCTTCTTCGTGTACGGCTGCTCTCAGCCCCAGCGAGTCGGAGGCGTGAGGTGCTTTATCCCACCCCACGGCGCTGCCAGGGGGACCTTCCTCCAGCAGCAAAACAGAGATGTCGGGACCTCCCGGAGGAGCTGGAAGGGGTGTGGGACTGCAGGGGGAGGCAAGAGGAACTGCTGCTTTTCCCCCCGTCACTGTTTAACCCTGGCAGGCAGCAAGCATACCATCTACCATGAAGAATATTAACACTACGCCAGCCAAACCCAGTATGCCCTCTCTCTCCTCTCTTCAGCACACAATCTGGGTGAATGAGGACAGACAGCCAAGGAGAGCAGAAAGGAGGAATAAAGGGAAAGGGCCTTTTTTCTTTGAGAGTAGAAGGGCTCACAGTTGTAGAGCAGCGTTATCTGACAGCTCCCTGCCATACCCTTGGCTCTAGCAGGAGAGCTCATCTTCTTTGGCTGTGGTGGCTCCACACCAGACATAACAAGAACAATTTTTCAGTGTCCTTCAAAAATGTTTGGAATGATGCTCTCCAGAGCCATCCTCCTGATATCCCTTGCTTTGACCCCTTCCTCACCTGGGAGCTGACCCTGAACTGCTCCATGTGCAGACAGGGGTCAAAGGCCAGAAACTTCCAAACTCAGAAAGGAGAAAAATTATTTTCCCCACCAAAAAAAGCAGAGAGGAGATAAAAACAACACACAAAACCAACAAAACCCCTTGCTGGCAGCAGTTTACCAGAGCAGTGAAATAAGGGATCGCTCTATGGCAGGCATACAAGCATAACACCAACATGGCATCTTTCTCCATTGCTAAAGAGCAGGAGTTGTAAGTCCATCGCAGATTTCTCATAGCCAGCCTCACAGCTCAAGCTGTGGAGCTGCAATTTTTATCTCCGCCAGTTCTAGCTCAATCCAGAGTAGGTGCTATTTCAGTCATCCTTGCTTTTGTTGCATATGTCTTTACTTTATGGGCCTTAACTGCTCCAGCTTCACCAGGAACAGGATCAGGGTCAATATGCTCAGTTCCCAGCACTGGGGAGAGCCTGTTCTTGCTTTTTGGAAAATTAAAGAAGTTCCTCTCCCTCTGCCCAGAGCCACAGGCTAACAGTGCATAGAAAGGCACAGAAAAACTGAGAAGGCTGGAGAGCAAAAAGTGTAGAAATCAATGCACTTCTGGGGAAAGTCTCACCATCTTACAGAAGAAACCATCTGAGCTCTGCTTCTAGGTGCCTTTTCTATCCCCACTCACTCTGTTTCCCTGAGTGAAGCAAGGCAATATGTTTTAATGTATTTTTTGCTGAGAATCTCCAGCTGACCCATCATTACAGCATCTGAACTCAGTTGGTTCCTTCCAGGAAGCCACAGGGGAAATCCCACCCTTGCCCAAGCACCCAGTCCATCATGAATGGGATCACTGGGTGCCTGCCTGGCCGCAGGTGCCAGGAACAGCTCTCCAGTGAGGATTTCACCCATGGCTTGCCAGGCAGGTAAAAAAACCACCGGCAGGTTGTAGTTGTGGTATGGTGGTTGGCTCCTCAGAGACCAGGACAGAGCTCTGGGAGCGGGGCTGTGCCCAGGCTGTGCTGTGGGTCGGTCTGTGGCTCATCACCATTAAAGCCCACGTTGTTTGGAGCAGGAGACCTGTTTGGGCACCACAGATCCCTTCTGATCTTGTGCCTGACCTTCCCCTGCGGGGAATCCCCAAGCTGACAGAAGAGGAGCTCAGTGTTGGCATAGCTGGTGAAACACATCACATTTTATTTACACAAGCACTCACACCGCGGTGAACCCCTTCAGCTCACCTTTGCGATGATGCAAATTAGGAGTAGCAACAATGCGGGCCAGTGAGATAAACCTATGATGAGTAACAGATTCCCTTGTATTTCCTTATCTTACTGCTGTGACCTTGCTGCTGAAATGTAACCTCAATCCATCACTTCTGGAGAATAAATTCCTTTACCAAACTTCAGGCCTGGAGCCTGTCAGTCCCTGGCCATCAGGGTTAGGAGATTATGCTACCTGACCTCTGACACTATTTTAAGGGCTCATCTACAGCTACCAGTATTTATAAATACTGTTTATAAATATTTATAAATACTTTTTAAAAATTTTCATATTTTTATACTTGTGCTTTCATCTGCCTGGCTGTACTATTAATAAGTAAGAAAAAAACCCCAGGTTTGTTAAAATGGCCACCTCACAGGGGCACGTACACAGTCGCTTAGTAGGCAGACATTTCTTCTGCACTTCTGTCAGATTCCTTTGGTATAACCTTATCTTACACCAGTCCGATGGGGTCAGTCCCATGACTTGTACTCATTTCAAATTGCATTGTCAAACTGTTTTGAAAGCAAAGCGTTACAGCTTGCTAACCGGTCATGAGATGCCAATAAACATGGCAAGCATTTGCTTGTTCTAATGAACAAATCCTTGCCCCATGTTGGATAATTAGCTAATTTTCTATAACCGTAAACAATTTCTGGTGTTGTTTGAGGTTCATTCTGTTCTTTCAGCAAACCCTCAAGCCAAAGGATGTTCCAGTTACAACCCAAAGGGATGTGTGGTTTCAATAGCATTTCCACGCCTTAAACTTCCAAAATCTTACATTTATGTGACTCAAAGACAAGCAGAGACAAGTTGGTGATAAATGGGCATCAATCATCTCCTTTAAATTCTGTTGAGCTGTACTTTGGACTAATTTGTCCAAGGATTTGTTACTGAACAAAATAAAGTCAAGGTGGGTTTGTTTTAGCCAGGAGACACAGTTCTGTCCACAGTGGTCAGATTATTAGCCCCGCTGAGCTCAGTTTTGCTGTGGTTAAACTTACTGTAGCAAAATGGAGTATGAGAGCTGGTGCATTTAGAAGTAGATGTGTCTTTCACCATCCTGAAGTGATATGTTTGGTGATTTTTTTCATCTTTTCATGGGTACTTTTACCTTTGGGTCATAAAATGATCAATCCACTTCATAGGGGATCATTATTGGTTCAGGCATCTGTGCATGCTCCTCAGGAAGCACAAGACTGGAAGAACAGCTTACAGGTCTGACTTGGGGTCCAGTCAAAAAGCTCACAAAGCAGGCAAGGTCTTATCCTTCTTGGCAGGAAAATGCGAGGTGGTCTCCTCAAATGAGGGCACTTCCAGAGCCAAATAAATCTTATGCTCAGCTTTATTCTGCCCATAATGAGCACTGAAAGCAAGCTTGTATCTCATGGTGTAACAGCCTAATCTATTTGCCACTGTCTAATTCCAAGCTTGTTGGCATTTATAGGTGACACCAGACTATTCTGCCCCTGTGATACTGCAGAAAATATTGGATTGCATTTGAGGGCACAGATCTTGTTGGACTCCTGATACCAGGGGGACGGAATAGCAATAAATGGGAAGGACATGAGGAATGTTTAAAGTGGGGTAATAAAGAGGGTTTTACAGTTACAAATGGTGTGGAGAAGGTGGCTGAGGAACAACAGGACATTATTTGTTATACATGAGAACTGAAGGGTGCCCAGTGACAAGAGCAAGTAGCAGATTCATTTTAAAATAAACAAGGGGAAGTACTTGTTCACACAATGCATAACTGAATCATGACTCATTACTGCAGGATGTTGTGGAGGCCAAAAGCCTACACAGGTTTAGACAAACTCAGGGAAAAGAAATCCATTGAGAGCTATTAAATAAGATAGTTCAGATGCTACCTATAGCTCACGGTCCTTAAAGCACTGGTTACAGGCAACTAGGCTGAGATGGCATAAGCAGGCAATAGGTAACTCGGTACTTGCTATGTTTCCTACCTCTTCCCCCAGGAATCTGCTTCTTGTCGGTGTCAGAGGAAAGACCAGGCTAGATGGACTTTTTCATTCAGCAAGCATTTATATTTTGCAACACAAGCTTATTTGTGAAACGAATTGTACTCGTATAGATGACACACCTATGGGGAAGATTGCTTTGAGGGGGTCTGCGGGGGGATGTGTGCACAAGCCTCTTGTGTGGAATAAATAGATGGTCAATTATGCATCTGAGTGTGGGAGTGCCATTACTCATTGGCTTTGCTTCCAGGCTGTGCGATAGGTGATTGTGAACAAAATCACAACCGACGAGTGCTGCTTTTGTCACATACTTGGGGTTTTACTGTGAAGGTGAAGGGCATAGCACTCATGGCCCAGCTAGTTTTGCTGCTTTGTGTTCTTCTAAGAGGTGAGTGAAGGAAAGAAAGGCTATTTTGGCACTTAAATAAGTCATTTATAACAGGCTGCCTAAATAAGGAGTTGACATCTCACTGCTGGAGAGCCATAGTCTGGCAGCCCCAGCAGTAGGTGGTGTGAATAGCTCCCACGCCTGCACCCGTCCATCCCTCGCAGGGCAGCGAGCAGCCTGGATGTGACCTTGAAAGTTTCTGCCCTCCAGCCTGTAGCAACTCTTGTGGGTCCCTCACACCATGGCTAATCCTTGCTGTGACTCCTACCAGCCTATGTCCCACCACTGATCTCAGAAACGTCTGAAGACTGGGCAGAGCACTCACCGGACCCTCATAACAGTTTAGGATAGCCTGGTTTTCCTCCAGCATCTCTATCTGCCGGCCGGGCCTCTAAAACACAGAGAGGTTAAAATGATTAGACCTCAAATTGGTAAGGAGGTTCTTGTTCCCATCCACTGCTCAGCTTCTCAGAAAAATCACTGCAAAGTTCATCTTTGTGTCTATTTAATCTACCTAAAGAAATCTGTAAGTCCTTATAAAGCTTTTATGTCTGAAGATGTCTCTGCCTGCATGGGAGGAATGGGGAGATTCACAACTGGTCTTGAGAAATAGTGAGAATTATAAAACTGCTTCTTTTATTCTCCTAAAGCGATTTCATCGAAGTGTATCCAAGTTGCCCCTGCAAAGTACGAGTACATAACACCAGGGAATGGTGGCCAGGTAAGTGCAGGGTAAATAATGTTATAACCACAGAGGAGAGCAAACCTCTAACATTGTACAAAACACAAACATCCTTGCAGAGCAGACGGGCCTTCAGCTGTGAAAAATATTTTCTTTCTGAATTTCAGATAGAGAGAGAAGTGGAAAGACCTGAATGGCAAGGAAGCTGTGAGCAGATAAAACACAGGGGCCAAGCTTGAGAAGATGAGCAAATACCACAGTGAGGTGGCTCTTCTCCCACAGAAGTAAGTCTTCACCATGGAAGTGGTGATCTGTAGTAAAACATTTTCTCCTCTCTGTTTCCCTTGATTCATTGGATGGAGATTAGCTGAACCATCCAGTTCTAAAACCATTGAAAATTCATGTTTTTTCCTGTGGTTCACTCTCTCCTGGCCTTGTGTGTAGAAAAAGGATATGGCCATGTTTGATCTGGCTTGTTTCTCCTGTCAATTCCCTGAAAAATTATAGAAATTGGATCTGGTCATGTTCCCCCCTAAAACTCTGGAAAAGTTACCGGATCAGTCAGATGAAAGCAGCTGTACAAATTAGCTATCAGCTGCTAAATGTTTGGCAGCCTGGACAGTGCTAGTATCAATCAAGTTAACAGTTCGGTATTTTGCTCTTTCTGCAAGATTAATGAAAAAAATGAATTGCTCTGCTCATGAAGAAAACCACCAGAAGTCATCTTCTTACTACTTGGGTTGCTCTTTGCCCAAGGAGACCTCGATAACATTTTGTTTGCCAGTGCTGTGTTGTGGAATTACAGCTTATCTCCTCGTGCTGTCTGAGAAGGTGATTTGTTATGCAGTATTTTGGTGAGATGAAACAAATTGTAGGAAATTGAGCTTGGATGGATGGGAACTCTGGCTGACACTGGGTGGCACTGAGTCCGTACTGAATCCCTCAGGTTTTAATTAAGACGCCTTTTTGCTTCTTGTTCAATTTCCCTGCTTTAAACCATATGGAATTAACTGTCCTTGGACGAGGGAGGGATGAGGTGCAGAAACTCCACCAGCTTTGCACTTTCCTTGTCCTGCCAGAGCTGACTCCTGAAAGGGATCACAGCTCTTGCTGTCAGCAGTCCCCTGCTCCAGGCTTTATAAAGTGCTGTGCTGAGTCCTGACCTTTGCCTTTAAGTCCCTAAGACGAGAAAATCATTAAAGAAAGCTCCTGTGTCAACGATAAATAGAAGTACTATGCTTTCTTAGTCTGAAAAAAGCATCCAACTCTGTTAGTCCTGAACTGAAGACCAGGGCAGAAGACCTGGTCCTGGCAGAACCAACCAGGCAAACTGAGCGTCTCCTGCCTGCTCTCCTAGTGTTTGATGTACAGCTCCTGACAGCATGGCACCATGGCAAGGACACTGTCACTACCAGCCAGCTCCGAGTTGAAGACCATCGGAAGGGAGAGGATGTGGGAGGACTGATTTTGGGGAAAGTAATATCCCTTTTAGCTTTATACCCTCTCCTCCATAAGAAATCCACCTAATGCACCAGTTCTACAACCTTCCTTTTTATGTTGTTCCTACCAACAACTCTACAGAAAGCCCCTATCAAAATATGCACACTCACAGCTCCCAACAGTTTTGTTTGAAGTGATCTTGTTAAAAGTGAAATCCCTTATTCCACAAACAAAAAGAGGTTTGAGTTAAAGACAAATGACTTAAGCCATTTGGGAAACACGTATGTGCCTTAACTATCTTGTTGATCTGATGTGCTGCTTGAAAAGACGGGGTGGGGAGGCATGAACTGCTCCTATCTCCTCCTTGCGACTTGCTACCTCCAGAGCCTGCTCACTTCAACACGCTGAGCACATAAAACCCACAGGCAGCAACCTCAGTGAGTGGAATGTCATCCACTGGGATGCAACAACTCTGCAAAGCCTCCAAAGATGCCCTCTCTAGCCACCTTTCATTGCATCCAACTGTCCTGTTACAGCTGTGGGATGTGGAATGTGCACAATATGTCATCCCATGAAGTCTTTAGGTTTGTTTCCTTAAGCTACAATAAGACCCCTTCAGACTAGAGCTATGTGGCTATCCTTTCTTAATGGAAAAAAAAGCACTACATTTCTTATATTACTATTTTCTCCAGGTTCAAATATAATTTGTTCTGCTCTGTAATGCAAAATTTCACCAATTTGAACTGGCCTGATTGCTTATCCAATTACATAATTGTTTCAACTACAGAAAACTAAATAAAGAGTTTCCAGAGATTTTTTTTTTTCTGTGTTTAAATAGGTTTGAATTGCTAGAATTTAACCGAGCTTTAAAAAAAAACCCTTATGCTTTGGAAGATGTTAACTTTGGCTCCTAAAACGGATTAGCCATAATACTAAACACATGCTATCATAACTCAGGAAAGCAGAGACACACAGACTCTTTTTTTCAGTGACTTTGGACATTGTCTCCATGTGTAACTTTATATATAAATAAGAATTCTTTCTCTCTCACCCCACCCATGCATTTTTAATATTGTCTCTGGAAAGGGTTTCCTTAAACACTTTAAGGAAGCTGCTTCTTCTCCAAAGACTTTTTTCCTGCCTCCCCCCTTAAATCAAGAACTTGGGTGGCCTCTTTTCTGATAAAGGGCGTCAGTCCTGTGAGCTTTGGGGTTTCAGCTCTTTCCCTGAGCATCTGTCCTGGCTTATGTCTGCACACGTGGTGAATGAAGCAGGTGCTCTAGAAAGACTCCAGGAGAAAATGTCACGCCAGCAATGTTCCCGTAGCAGTAACTGCAATGAGCAGAAATTTAGAACTACCTTGGCAGCAACGCTCATGAGCGCTTTTGATCCAGAGACTGCTGCATTTTAAAAATTGCTGGTTTAGGAATATTTTGGAGCCCAGATAGCTCTGACAATGCCCCAATAACCTCAGTGCAGTTGCTCCTCACTCTAGTAGGGCACGGTTTGGACAGTGGGTCACTGTCCCTCTCAATTGCACTGATGTATCCTGGATTCAAAAAGGTCTGAGAGGAGAGAGGAGTTAGCAGATGGGATAGATGGGAGTCTGGAGCACATGATGGACAGGGAGGGACTGAGGGAACTGGGCTTGTTCAGCCTTAAAAAGAGAAGGCTGAGGGCAATTTTACTGCTGTCTTCAACAGCCTTACGGGAGGGTATTGGAAACCACAGCCAGATTCTTCTTGGAGGTACACGACAATAGGACAAAAAAGAGTGGACACAAGTAGGAGAGTGAGAAACTCTCCTACTAAGGAAAAAAAAATTACTATGAGGACAGACAAGCACTGGGCAAGCAGGCTGCCCAAAGGATGGGAAATCTCCATCCTGGAAGACAGTAAAAAAATAGATGAGGACTGGAGCAACCCATGTAGTTGGCCCTGCTTTGAGTGAAGAGCTGGATTAGGTGACAGCTAGAAGTCCCTTCCAACCTGAATTTTTCAATGTTTCTATGATTTCTCATGTATTGCTCCTTTTCATTTTCTTGTGTGCTAGTGGCTTTGCGTGGCTGTGCCTAGTCATTTGCTCTGAAACCTGCATGAGAAATAATTTTGGCTGGCCTGGATTTGAGCATCTACTGAATGAGAATTTTTGGATCCAGGAAGAGTGGTTATTCTTTCACCTTCACAAATGTCTCATTTACAAATCATGGCTTGCTTGTCTCATTGACCTTCCAATCTCTAAGAACTCGTTTTGATACTACAGCAGCAAAAAAATTCTTAGGATGGGTGTTACACAGGTTGGTAAGTGGAAAGGAGATGGTGTCACACACTGGTAGAAGATGCCTGGAGCAGTTTCACTAGTGATACCTTCATACAGGGACTTCTTCCTACTGTAGTATAGTTCTTCCTTTCAATTACTCCAGCACACAGCCAAACGTGACAATAGGGATCTTGAATCATCTCTCTTGACTTAGTAAACCGCCAATCTAATCCAGCAGAATATCAAAAGCACTGAAAGGTAGACCTGAGGAGGAGTCTTGTCTCATAGAAGTTAGAGCAAAGAAGAGAATAAAATGGACTGCCAATATTGCATTCAGTCAAGCCAGGAATGCCAGGTCCTTTCTGAAAAGAAACCACACAAGATTCACTCACCTTTTCTGCTTTCATTGGTATGAAATAGGCAAATGTTCCTATACCTTTTTCTACATAAACTTCTCCAATAAAGTCAATATGATGATATAGGAGCATGAATTAGTGTCATGGTTTAAGCCCAGCCAGCAACTAAGCACCACGCAGCCACTCACTCACTTATGCCCCCGCAGTGGGATGGGGGAGAAAATCGGGAAAAGAAGCAAAACCCGTAGGTTGAGATAAGAACGGTTTAATAGAACAAAAAAGAGGAAACTAATAATGATAATGATAACACTAATAAAATGACAACAGTAATAATGAAAAGATTGGAATGTACAAATGATGCGCAGGGCAATTGCTCACCACCCACCGACCGACACCCAGCCGGTCCCCGAGCCGCAATTCCCTGCCCCCACTCCCCAGTTTATATACTAGATGTGATATCCCATGGTATGGAATACCATGTTGGCCAGTTTGGGTCAGGTGCCCTGGCTGTGTCCTGTGCCAACTTCTTGTGCCCCTCCAGCTTTCTCGCTGGTTGGGCATGAGAAGCTGAAAAATCCTTGACTTTAGTCTAAACACTACTTAGCAACAACTGAAAACATCAGTGTTATCAACATTCTTCTCATACTGAACTCAAAACATAGCACTGTACCAGCTACTAGGAAGACAGTTAACTCTATCCCAGCTGAAACCAGGACAATTAGTTCCCTGCTTGCCAATTACTTTGATATCCTTGGAAAACAAGTCTGTAGAGGCTTTAGCCATTATTAATTAACATGATTATTGATTCTTGTAAAACACTGCCTACTTGGAATACTGTAATGTCACTCTTTAAGTGGTACAGTATTGCATCATGTACTTGCAATATAAACCAGAACACGGTCTGTGTTTGTCAGTCCAGGCACGTATGCACACATACAGACACAAACATACAGAGCAAGTGCTACATATGGTCCAGCCATCTGTCCTTCCTACCCTGGCTTCTGGGGAACAAAGGTAATATTCAGGAACCTCAACTGGTTCTACTGGGCATTTAACATTTCGATAACCAACAGAGGAACTGACTGGCCAAAGAGACAAGTCAACAGTAGTCTGTTTGCTCAATCCAGTGACTAACAACTCCTCCTAGTGCTCATACAGTACTTTACGAATAAATTCTATAATTCCCTATTAAGGTTGCACAACACAATTTGGTTTGGGATGCAGAACTGT
The DNA here is from genome assembly GCF_964188355.1 of Buteo buteo. NCBI lineage: Eukaryota > Metazoa > Chordata > Aves > Accipitriformes > Accipitridae > Buteo > Buteo buteo. The sequence goes on along the minus strand of NC_134176.1, from coordinate 10,156,230 downwards.
GGTTTGTGTTGGCTGCATCCCTGCAGCACTACAAGTTCAGGAGCTGATGGAAGTGTCTTATTATCACAGCAATGTGTGCCCATACGTCACAGAGAAATCCATCATCAGTGCTGGGTACTTGGGCTCGTTATACAAGGAGTAAGCCCTCAATGTGTAATCCAGGATCACGAGGTTGCTGGGGGAAGAGCTGAAAGAATTGTATAAGCCTCAACCACATGCAGTGATGAGGGTTTTTCTTAGAGCTGTCAACTTGGGCCCCCATCCACCTGGGATCCATATTCTGCTCCCCACCAAGAGAGGGACCTCATCACTTTCATAGCACTAAAATCCACTCTTTTCTTTCAAAACATGGGAGACAGCATCATACTGAGGAAGGTGTTGTATGCACACTCTTCCGTGAGTGAAGTTTGGAGCATTTAAGACATAGGGCACCCAGCATCAGTCTCTGACTAGTGGTTGGGACAATCACTCAGACTTTCAACCTCTGTTCCTGGGACTATCCGTGCACTACATGTGAAAATCATCTGCATCAGTAGATCCAGGAAGAAAGTTTATACTACAGGATTCCTGACCCTCAAGAGATTACCTTAATATTAACAGTTGTATTTGCTCTCTTTCTGACAAAATGTATCTTGAATATCTTTCAAGTGAAAGTTGGGAGGCGTCTTCTCTTTGAGACGCGGTGGTTAGAGTGGTGTCCTAGGAAGTGGGAATGTGCATCCCTGTAGGCACAGCTGAGTGATGAACCTGGCTTTCCTAGGATCTCAGTAAGTGCTTTGCTGAGGGGGTCTCCCCTCCTAGGGGGACAACGCTGGGTTTGCTCTTCTCAGGGAGCCGCAGCTGTCTGCACTTGGTGGGAGCCCCTTTCTGTTGGAGTCTCCTCAGTGTACTGTGATAGCCTCATGTATCAGGCTCATGAGATGTACGTGGACAAGTGCCTTGTTTGTAGATCTGCAGGCCCAGAGTACAGTGGTCAAAAGTCAGGGGAACTTTAATGTCAGGAAATGAAGGACATTTGGTGTTTAGATACTCTGGTCCTCGGTGTCTACTGAGGAAGGATTTTCAGAGCCACAGTTACCCGTTTAAATGCCTAATCAGTACCCTATCTGGTGACTAAGACCCACATCCAATGAGGATTTTAAGTACCTAATACTTATGTAGGGTCCACAGTTCCACTCATGTATTTGGCCCAATATGTTGAGTGTGTGATGGTCACCAGCATCTGCTCCATCTCCCAGGTGGTACCCAAAACACAGAGGCAAAGGACTGACTGCACTGCTCAGCTTGAGCACTAGATTTTTGGCTGCATCCAAGCTAGAAGATAAAATGGTGCACAGGCTGTTTCCTGGTCATGGCGTGCTGCAATTTGCCTCAGTACTGCTCACCTGGATGTGGTGGCTATGACCAAGAGGCCTGCAGGAGCAATGTTGACCCCACATACTGTGAATGTGGGGAGAAAACCATGCCATGGTGCCCACCACCAGCTTAGTGATGAGGATGACCATGTGCAGTGCTCAGACCCAGATCTTCCCCTGTTTAATCACAGAGAATGAACTTTCAGCTCAGACTAGGGAGCCCCATACTTCTATTTATGGAGGTGCTGGGTTTACTTTGCAGTGTACAACCCCTTGGGAGATGTTCTGTTTCTGCTACACTTCCTCCCAGATAAGGATCGACAGATTTTTTTACTTCTTGTTAGTATTTACAGCTGATGGTGAATAACAGGTATGCCGATGCTGGCGCAGCTATGAGCACAGACTACCACCCACACGAATGTAATTGGTATATCAGGTTATAAAGTCTGTGATGACAGAGAGTATCTCTCTTGTGGATAGAAAGGTACCTTCTAGCCAAACCAGTCTGAACCCTCACCAACTAAGTACTATCTTTCTGATCTCTCTATCCCTGTTTTTTAAATTAGGAGTTGCTAGGGAATTTATTCATACTTGTGCTTCTACTTTGTGCTTGCCAAAAAGTGGGTGGTTTGAACAAATCCTTGCTGCTTGAAATCCTGCTGAGGTACATCTCAGAGAGGAAAAACCAGACGAGTCCAACAGATAATGTCATGGCTGGAAGTGAAAAGAATCAATATTCTTCCAAAGATTTGAATGGGAAATACAAATACTGATTGTAATTATGAAGATGAGCAACTGTAAAAAAATATATAACACCTTCAGCTAGTGCAAGTATTTCAATGTCAGCACTTAAACATGTCATAGCATGATACATTCCATGCACATGGTGGCATGTGTACTTACACAGTACACACTAGGGATGCACCATACAAATTACATCCAAGAATTTCATCCATAAAATCAAGACCATTCATTTTCTCTTAATTTCACAGGCAGAGAGCAGCTTTCCTGGCATTCCTCTCTGCCCAGCTCTAGCCCATTTCATCTCTGAAATTTCTGGAAGCAAAACCTTTGGGCCCTGATCCCTTGTGGTCGCTCGGTGGAGGTTCTGCATCTCCAGAGAGGTCACCTGAGCAAGAGTCTGCCCAGGTGGAGCTCATGAGGCATCAAGGCCCTGGTCAATACATTTCTGGAGCACAGATATCAGCATGGAAAGGCCAAGTCCAAAAATCACTTGAACTGTTTCGTAAATAACATGGAGGATAATTAATGACCTCATTATAAATACACAGCTATGGAAACAATTGCAAATTGACTTTTGGCAGACTTTTTTGGCAGAGTTGATCCAAAATAGCAGAGAGGGTCTCATGGGATCTGGATCTATTTGCTACACACAATGTTTGCCCATTGACTCCTGGGGAAGCCAAGGGTCTGTACAGAGCACTAGATCGCTACTGACCAACAAAGATGGGTGGCTTGGGACCAACCTGTTATTTAGTCTTCCTCTTCCAAAAGGATTAAACCTTTTGGCTTCCTATGCAGAGCATAAAGATCGAAACTTCACCTACCCTTTCAATGGGTAAAACCCAGACTCTGACCTACAAATGAGGAAGTGTGCAAACTTCTGGTAACGTGCTCTGGGGATCTGCACTGTGCACACCTCATTAATGGCACAATTCTTGGACTTGGGCTTTCCAAGCAAGTGAAAAATGGCATACTGTTCATAAACGCTTTCAAGACTGGGAGAAGAAAGGAATGATACTCATTTTGGTATTTACACTCAGGGCTTTATCAATTGTGTTAAGATCTTTGAAGTCTGAGTATCTTCTCTCCTTACCCTCTCTTTTCTCATTGTTTTATTTTTGCCTTTTTCTTGCATGTGCTTTTTAAAGAAGGTAAATTAAAATGGAAAGCAACAGAGCAATGAACAGAGCACTGGAAATACTGTTACAGCCCATCAGATATGGATCATACTGTTCAAATCTGTGATTATGCCACTGACTGATTTAATTCCCCAAAAGACAACAAACAAGAAGGACAAAAATAATCCCCAATATCAGACCATCGAAATATTTCTTCCTGGTAAGCTAGACTATCCCATAGAGCTGAAAAAGTATTCCTTTCATGTCTGCCAAGCACTTACTTGCTTTTGCTTAAAATTACTTCTCCCATGGTCCCTTCAGCCCCAGACTCCATGACACATTTCCTTCCCATGCCTCTCAAGTTAAGTTTCATAACTTGTTTGATAGGCTCACTGACTGCTTTCCCCCTGTGTAATCAAAGGACAACATTTTTAAGTGCCTTGCCATCTCAGGTGCCTCTTGGATTTTTTAGGAGCTCAAACAAAGACCCATTAAAAAATTCAGATCCTTCAGTCTTTTCATGCTCAGAAGCCTTGGCCTTGCTATGCAGTTTGCACTGCATTGTAGGTCCCAAGTGATTTGCCATCTCAGGAAAAAAAAAACCAAAACAACAGAAAGGAAAATGATGCTTATGTGTCTATGCAAGGAAATGACACACATCCACCTCCTTTCTCAAGCAAGCAGAGAGTTTCAGAGTGGTTGTTTGGGTCACAGCTGCCCGCAGATGGCTATGAGTAGTGAGCTCCAGACTTGCTTACCCAGGATACAGAGAGATGCTGTCCTTTGTCATAACTAGCAAGCAGAGCTGAACCAACAGCCAGTGGCAATTTGACCACACAAAGATACGCATTTGCCTCTCCCTTCATTCTGCATAAACCCACTTTTAAATAACCATACACAAAAGCCACTGCAGCCATAGCAACACTTTTTTAAACAAACTGCTCCTCAGCATAGTTTTTATACATTTATGTAGCCCCCTCTTAGGCAAATGTAGGGGTAAGTATGTGTCTATAGTTAGTATTTAAAAAGGCATATATACATATTGATATATACCTGTGTATGTATATATGTGTGTGTGTGTATATATATATATATGTACATATATGTAATGTGGAATAATGGTGATGCCCTATAAGGCACAGAGTTCTCTGAAGATGCGCAATGATTCAAAGTACTGCTCATCACCCTGTGAGGGGAGTCCCTACCTAGAGAAGGCCAGATCACCCCGTGTGCCAGTTCAGCCACCAGCCTGGCAGCAGACTAACCCAGCAGAAAAATACAGCATCGTTTTCTTCTGTGTCAGAAAGCTGATCTGGCTGGTGGGAAAGCCCAGTGAGTACAAGAGCTAGCTGGAAAGAGCAGACAGCCTGGAGGAAGGGACATCACTCCTTCAGCATCCTTTTCATGAGATCAGTTCAGTGGATCCACAGCCCCAGCTGTTCTCCTGGAAAAGTCTTTTTCTCTCTCCCGTGACTGTGGAAAGAGCCTAGGGAAACAAGTCTTCCTTGTCTTAGCCTTACTAAATATCCCTCATAGTGTTTACACTAGGATTTACAACAGCTTAACTAAACAGATCGCAGGACTGATTAAAATAAGTCCATGGAATTCGAGCCGCGTGAATTTCCACAGTTTAACCACATCAGTTAGTTTTAATTTCTTGTCTTTTCTTGTCCCCTTTTGCAACACGTCTAAAGCAGCATCGCGCGGCCCTGCAGATTAAGGTTTCTTTGAGCTGTTTCTGTTATTTGTAGACAACTTGTAATGGGAGGGTTGCAGTGGAACAGCTCAGAAAGAATATTAACATACCTCAAAGTGGTATTATGTAGCTATGACAGCTAGAACAGCTTGGACATTTCACCCTGTGCCTCTTGCAAGTCAGAAGATAAGAACACAATCCCCCTAAGGCAAAATATTGTCATATTTCTTACTTAACACTCTGTATCCATGAAAAATCCCTTTCAAAATTACTCAAATAAGAGGAAAATAAACATTAAGTATTCTTCAAACATGTGTTTTCCTTAAGGTGACTATTTTGCAACTTTATATATACACTGTGAATTATTTAGTCTGATTATTTAAACTGCTGCATATACACCTACTCTTTTAGCACTATGAATCCACCCCAGAAATGTAAAATTCTGGATTAATTCATTCAAAAGCTCAGCTTGCAAGTCTATAAAATGACCTGATTCATTTTTATATTACAGAAAAAATTGTTGTCATTAACTGGGGAAAACAGTTGGATCAATTGGAACAACCAAAGTTTGGTGTGAATTTATCATATCATACAATTATTTCATATATGATGTTAGGGTAAATTGCTGTTTAAGAAGAAGGAAAAATCTTTTAGTAGGGACTTTGCAAATGTGTTTCCTGAGCCTAGTTATTACAAAGTTGTGATAAAGTTGGTAGAAAATCTGAGCAAATGAAGGAAGAGTTGCTAGTGAAACATGCAGACAGGCTTATTCCTCTGCACCAGCAACTGAGACCTTAGGGAAGAGCTCTGGTAGCCACAAAACATATTTGTTATAAATAAAGCGCTTGTCACTGGTATGAGCAGGTCAACCTCGGCAACTCACAGTTATGGGAAAGGTGTGGACAAACATCAAAAGCTATTAAGGTGCCACAACCCTGGCAACAGTTTCTCGTATTCTTCCCGTCTGCTTCACCCAAGGAACAAAACACACTCGTTAACTCCATAACAAATGAATATAGGGTTGGCTCCCAGGGCTCACCTGAAGGGAGGTAGCTCCTTCAGCCGTGACAGTCCCCTTGCTCATGAAAGAGCTCTAAGAAGACCGATGCTTTGCAGTATGAACCATTGATGGCTGAAACTGCTTTAAATTACAATAACAGTGGCCAGTTGTGTGGTTTTATTCACAGTGGTTCTAGACTATACGACAGCTAGGAAGGCAACTGCCCATTCACGAAGAAAATTTAGGAAAATTGTATCCTCAGGTGTCTCCTCATACAACATGTATGTTCCAGTCAGACAGACTGTTCTCAAGTTTCTTGCTGAGCCTTGTTCCTTAGAGTGCCAGGAACTTTAGGGCATAGCCACCAAAACGATCTCTAGAAAGCGCTGTTGTAACATCATAGACTCTGTGTCTTGTTGAAACGCGTCTCCTCAGTTCCCGGGAAAAGCGTAGAGACGGAGAGAGGTATGGTGCTAGAACCAGTCTGCGCTTCCGCGCACACATCATTTCTGCTAGTTGTAATTGATTCAAGACTCTGTCCATGCTATAGATCAGACATTTGAAATTAGTAATTTGGTCTGGTTCATTGAATGTTGAAATCCTTGCAGTAAACAAAGCCAAATTAGCTAACTCTGCAGATTTTTTGGAGATGTAGCAAAAGAAACGTTTAAAAATAACAGCAAAACCATGATAGAACAGACAACGCTCTTACATAGAGTGCTCTGAATTGCAGACTGCTGGCGTGGCTGTCTGGGGAATGAGGTGCAAATCATCCATTTAGTCCCTTGGCTGAACCACCATCTCATGGACAGTTAAGCTTGAGAAGGGAAGCAAGGGACAGGTAATCGTATTTTTATCCTCAGGTCCATGGGTGAGAAAGGAAAGAACCTCCAGCAGCCCACCCACAGCATATATCGACATGTGAGGGACATGGCATAGCTGAGGCACGTGCTGCCCTCGCACAGAGCTAGGTGAAACCTGGGCAGCAGATTGCAGCTCTCGGCACAAGGGGTGATCGACCAGCAGCTACATGCTACTTCCAAGTAGATGAAGCACAGATCCTCTCCAGACCTATAGCTCACGTTCTGCTGGGTTAGCAAAATCCACAGGTTGGGGGGCAAGCCAAATATGCATGCTCAAATTGAACTAACCAGGCTGCCCAGTACCAACCCAAGCCTTGCTCAATTTATCACTAGGATGGAGGGATGGCTGCTGGACTTCCCCCAGCTCTTTGGATGCCCGTGACATAAGACCAGCAAATTTTGGCATGTGGCTCATGGGACAAGAGGGTTAGCCTCTCTCACCTGCACTGCCAGCTGAAAAGAGATGTGAGCCTGCACTTCTCATCATGCCTGACTGCTACCAAGAGTGGACAACACGGTTGTCATCTTTGCCAGCAAACATCCCGAGACTTACAGGGTGGACAGTAGGAGCCCAACCAACCGTTTGGGTGTAGAGTGTGGTGTGACGAGGGCCTGTTCCTCACCCCTGCTGCAAGAGGAGCAGCAGGCAGCCTCGCCACCCGTTTGCATGGCCACGGCACAAAGCGGTCGCAGCAAGACCGCAGTGCAGCCCCAGAGCAATGGCTCAGCCACAGCCGCGGACGGTCAGAGAGCTCCCACTGCAACGGCTCTCTGGCTAAGCTGGCATTTCCCTTGCCGGCACTGTGTCTGAAGATTGTTTTCAACCTGTGGAACCACCTTGGCTGCTTTTTGCTATATTACAGGCTCTGATTTACCGCTTTTCTCTTCTCACTTCGCTAATGGCCTGTCAAACACTCAGCAGTCCTGCAATGAGATTTTCTAGACATAATTTGCCCCATTGGGGGAGTGTGGAAAACAGGCTACTGTAACACACACACACAGTACACCAGCAGCCTCAACTGAGGGCCTAGGAAAATTACATTGCTGTCCTCCACGAGGCTTCTGCCTGGAAAACAGCAGCTTGAACCTGACTGTGGGTCGGAAGGACCCCTTGCAGCAAATGCTGTCATGATGTGCTGACACAGATGCACTGACTGCGTGCATCTGCCCCCTGATGTCACGGACTTCTGAGCCTCCATTTGGGATTCTCTGCAAGAAGGTGCTTTGTGCTGTTACAGCCCTTCATGAAGATGTTGTCAAATGCATTCATGGCCCTTACTTAGTGGAGCTTGCATTAAGTGGAACTAAATTTAGCCCAGTACTTCTGTGTTGAGAGATGCTGTATAGAAATGCAAAATTAATACATTAAAATTAAACAAGGCAAAGATCTAAAATACTAAAGTTACCCCACTATATTCAGTTCAGTGCTCTCTGTATTCAGAAAATGTTTGCCAACCAGCCTTTCCATATAAATTGATTTAAATATAGAAACCTTGGTGTCATTATTCCAAAAGAGAGGACCCAATCTTTTTTCCAATTATAGCTAATGAAGCAATCTCACTGACTGTGAGGAGAACCACATGCAGGTGTTAGCTATAAAGTCAAAAATTCAAAGTTTTCAAGTCACCTTATTCTGCAAGGTTCTACTCCTAAACAGCATATAAAGCATCAATAGCTTCTAAGTAGAGAGCAACTGGTGAATAGACAGACAGGCTAGTATATGGTTAAGTATTTTATAAAATGTAATAGCTCAGTAAATTTACTTTTAAAGAGGGTTTTAGTTAACAAAGTGCCTTTCCTTGACATGTTCATCTCCATATAACTCATGTTTTTCCCTGACACATTCATACCCATATAAATCATGTCTGTATTCAAGATAATAATGAATTAGTGCCCTTTTATAAAATATTCAAAAATGAAAAATTCATATAAAGTGTGACTAACCTTCTCAACAAGAGCTTTTTTAAAAAATAAACTACTGGTGTGTCTGCGCATATAAAGTTTATATTTTGGTGTATTATTAATTTACGCAAACCGCGTGCTTTGATGTCTCAATTGAACAGCCTTTTACTGCAACTGTTTCCTTTAATGTAAAGTGTGTGTGGCATAATTCTCATCACTAATTGCAACCCTATGATAATATTCTGCAGAGTCCTGCTAACCTCATTTACAATAGTGTAAGAAGCCCAGGCCAGCTGCTAGTAGATGTGTGCTAAGCTTTTTCTGGTTTTTTTTACCATAAATAGAAATGAACACAATCTAAATCTTAAAATGCAAGTCCTTAGGCATTTGGGGAGAGTTTGGATCTAGACCCAAACTTCGAATTTCCAGGCCATACCTAGTTGCCGCAGCAGAGGTTCCCTGCTTTTATGGCTGATTTGTTTTGCTTTCAGAAATGTGACTTCAGCAATGGAGCAATATGAACCATTAAATAAAACACACGCTGCCCTCTTCCAGCTTTAGCTGTGATAGCGTCGTTAGCACAGGAGGAATTGTGTACTCTCGCCTGCCCTCTTTTGATCTTTTCTATAAATTGTCCAGCCTTATGTTTCTGGTGTTAGACACACAGAGATGGAGAGCAGCCTCCTGACTGTTAGCTCTAACCTTGCGGGTTTAAACAGTTTTCTCTTTTCAAAAAGGGCTACGATGTGATCCATTTAGCTGTATTTAGTTTACCACTTGCAATACAGACAAAAGGAGGTTAAACCCTGCCTTCTTATTAGAAGAGCTGCAAAGAGCATCTGGAAATAGGGCTCGAGGAGATGGTTGAAGGTGGCTTAAATGCAGTCCATATGCCATAGGCACACTTCTAAAACATTTGTCAGAGTGTCTTACACACCGTATTTTTAGCCGTGATGGGAAGGGAGAGACAAGGCGAGAGCACACGTAGGATGTTCGCAGCGAAGGTGGGAGAGAAGGGCTTGTTCCCGCGGACCCTCCAGCCGACAGCCTGCCCTGCTGCTCCAGGCTCACCCGCAGCCCAACGCGGTCGAGTGACAGCAGCTTCCCCAGCTGCCAGTCCCCTGGGCTGCCCTAACGCCTCGGACACATATTCTCGGCTCACCCGGCTATGGGACACACGTGTCCTACCTTAAAGCTGAGGCAGAGGTCTGAGATAGCACATTCCCACCTCCCAGGGGTGGTAAGAGCAGGCACAGCAAGGGTTTGAAAGCTCACCTGGCAGTTTCCTTCGGCTTCAGAAATTGTCACCTATTTTATCTGATGGCTAAGCCCTTGCCTGTTGTCCGTACCACAGTCATACTGCTTTACCAGAGCGGTGGCACCGTCTGGCAGGAAAGGCAGATGACTGCCTTACGCACATAACACAAAGCTCACACAAATTCTGCCTTTTTGCCATTTAATTTCATGTTTTTATTTTTTTGCAAGGATGGCATGTATTTTTCATTCATACTGCAGTGTTACACTTTAAGCAATAAAATGACATCTTTACTGATAATTAATTTCATTTCACAGGGTTTGGGACACGGAGAGAGCCACCAGGGACTTGGTGTCTTCTTTTGGGGGCAGGTAACTTAAACTACCTTTAATCCTGTTTCCCACTGTGCAAGGTGGAGTGGTGACCACTACTCCACCTACCTTGAAGTCCTTGTGAAGCTCACTTGAAGAATGAAGAATTGAGATCCTTGTAATTAGGGAGCTACAAAGATGCTAATTATTATGATTCAGTGTTCTTTCAAATGCTGCTTGAAGTGGAGACTCGAGTTTTTAAAAATACTTTTATGCTAATGCTTTATTTGATTTTTTTCCTAGAGATTTGCTAAGTGTCAAGTGCTATGACTTACAGCTGAAGCACAACACTTCTAATGGAGTGTCTGACCTTTCAACAACCTCACTGAACAGCACCAACGAAATTTCCAGGCAAGCTAATTAATACACTGGTACAGCACCAGTCGGGTGTACCTCTAGCAGCTTAACTCTCAGCCAAGAGGATTAAATCCTCCTGCCCTCCCCACACCCACATCTCACTAACAATAATGGATTTGGGACCTAATCAGGCATTAAAAGAGAGGATTAGTGAGCTGCAAACTGCAGCAATCGCAACTCAGTTTACAGTGCATGCAGGGGACTGGCAAAAATTACAAGGCATGCTTTCAGTAAATTAATGTCTATGTATCTGAAAAACCCATGTGGGCAGCAGAGACTGTTGGACTTATACTCAATGTATGTATATCACAATTATGAATGATCAGCAGAAAAAGCAACACAGAACAGTAGCTTAATGGGAAATGACAATAGAGGAAGAAGCAGGTACATGTGGGTGACTGTGAAGCACCGAATACAATTCGACTGTGGTACCACACACTACTGCCATACATTTAAACAACCACCTTTTCGAAGATGTGGGATATGTAGCATCCTTCTACAAGCTCTAGCAGGTCCCAGGAGTGTAAGGCCCACTTTTACCTGTGTTCAGAAAGGGTACTGTAAGGAGAAGATATGCTCCTAGTTTTTCTGCTTTGACTACACTTAGGGCGAGGAGAGATTTAAGTAGAAGAGAAGAGCAGTAAGAGAAGCAGGGCTTGGAGGTTTCAGGGCTCGAGAGATGTGTAATTGTCTGCCTTGAGGATCCTTTCCTTGGCCGGGTGGATCATGAGAAGCAAGATCTTTAGATGGCCATGGGCTATGCCTACAGTAGCAAATAGTTTGGTGCAATAAGACTGTCTCTCTGAGGCTGGACTCGCACGTCAATCACCAGAAGGTGCTGAACTCCCTCCTCCTCCGGCTCCTGCCACAGGCCTGCCTGCAGGACGTGTGTGCAGCAGCTTGGCGGCTCTGGAGGGAGACACTGTTGTGGGGCCATGGCACCTCTCCAGAGCCTTTGTTTCCACGTAGCCAGTCTGGCATCTGGAATAGCTGTCAGCCCTGCTGAATGAATGAAGGAGCCGTGCTACCATTTATTTTACACATGTATTACAATGTTTGTTGCACGGCTTTGAGGTGAAGTCATCCATACTGGGTCAGGACTGGGTATGCAGTTTCCGATCGTTGTTGATAGTTTCACGTAGCTCCTGCGTGAATGATTGCTCCTGTGGCTCACAGCCCCTGTGGAATTGCTTTTAGAGGTGTGCCAGCTCTCCTGGGCAGTCTGGTGATATTCATCCCTTCCCTGCAGATCCGAGCCCAAAGCTGTAATTCTGTCAGAAGCTTCGTCCTCGCTGCCAAGCAACATGTATAGAAAAGCAGATGCTTACTGTGTTGGAAACAGGAGTATGCATAAAGGGGTGCTGATGCCAGCTATAGTGGGGAGGAGGTAAAAAAGGTACTTTACAGTATTACCTCGAAGGGATCTTCTGTGGGATCCAAGAATAGGAACCTTGGAGCCATGTCAAAGCACTGTCATTTCTCCAGGTTCTCCACCATGGTGACAGAGTCCATGTGAGCAGCTGCTGCCATGTTGCGCTCGCATAGCAGGCACATGTCTGCCATGCTCTCAGTGAGGTGTAATGGGACTTTAAGAGGATCGCCTTTATTCTCCTGAAATCTGTGGGCTATTGCTTGCCAGTGCTTTCATATCATGAGCACTCATGATGTTAGCAACCTCCTCCTTCTGCCAGCAAATTATTCTGCTACCCAGGAAACCTCTGTCCCTCTCATGGAATAACAAGCACTACCACTTCCATAAGGGGCCCAAGTCGCAACTCTCTGAGTTTTCAGGAGGCTAAAGGCAGAAGAGAGAACAGTTGGCAAATGGATAGTAAGAAAAAGATCTGACAAAAGAAATGAGGGGTTCAGCAAGTGGGATTGACAACAGAAGGGAAAGCAGCTGAAGACAGGAAAGGATTTCAGACTACAAGTGTCAGTGGATGATGGAGTGGTGGCAAAGAGCTGAAGGCTGGCAGATACTGGCAAATAGGAAGGTGCCTATGGCACTTGGCCCTTTACATATAGCACAAGAACCACTTCAGGATCTTGTGGGAGCTCTGAATAGTTTGAGAGTCTTCTTTTGGCACATGTGCTATGTAACATGCTGGAGGATCTTGAAGTAGTGCAGCCCGCATATGGATTTGGAAGACGATGTTTCCACTTCCATGAAGTGCCAGAGTGGAACGGCATTCCACTGCCTTTCCCCAGAAGACACCTAGTTTGTGGTCCTCAAAACCACTCCGTGTGGTGGTGTGTTCCCCCTGCCCAGCCCCAACCTGACCTTTATTTCCTGTAACGCTGCTCAAGCGATAACCACCAGTGGCGGTCGTAATGGATGTGTCTGGTCGTGATGGCTGCATCCGGCTCAAAGTGGATTTGGGGGAAGCAGATAACAACACAATAGCCAAGGGCTAATTTGAGCAATGCGCCCACCTAACCACAGTGCTGGTTAAGGTCCAAGTCAAGCCAAGTTTGGAAGAAGCTAACATCTGTAGTCAGTATGCAAACATGACTGTGAGTCAATCACCTTACTGCGTAAATAGTGGACAGCCCATGGCCTATTGAGCTCTCCTGCACAGCAGCAGGCTGCACGCCAGGATCTCCCCTTGAGCAGGGACGTCTCTCAAGGTTACACCTGCTGCAGAGATCCCTTACTCCTCGAGCTTGAGAGATTCCTTACCGCAATAGATTCTCGGTAAGTGATTAATAGCATGCTAAACTTTAAAATCTTAGCTAAGTGATAATAAAGGATTGATTGTGCGTATATAATCCTTCAGACATAAACCATTCACCAAGTCTGGGACTAGGAGTGCATCCAGCCACACCTAGACACCGCTCTGAGAAGAAGTTCAGAACGCAAGGTGGTCCTTTCTGAACCTCATGACTCAATGGGAGGGTCTCCCTGACAGTTTTGTCTGACCCTGTCCTCTATGCAGTAAAGAATCAGGGGTACCTAGCCATCTAATCTTGTTAAACCACTGTCACATTTAATATCAAACTTTGTTAAACACTCTTTTATATCAACAAACATATTGCGGCTTCCCTCTTAGGAGTGAAGTGCGTCACTCCATCCGCAACACTCTGAGAACCAGACTAGCCATAGAAGCAAATGTGAGCTTTGCTTCAAAACCACACCACTGGGCTAGACAAAAGTGCTAAAGGCAGCCACTGAACCCAGGGCACGCACATCTCTTGCACATCTGGCTTTTTTGAGAGGTGAATTACAGCTCCCTTATCTTCCACACCCAGGAGAAGAGAAGAAAAGGACCTAAAGTATATCTTACGTCTCCTGGCAAAGGGTGTTGCCTTTTTTATGGGTAGGTCTTTTTACACTGACAGCCTGTCAGTGAAGGGGTCCTGTGATATGGCTTTTCTGTGGTCAGCACGTAAAGCAGGTGGTCCAATACGTTTTTAGTGTAGCGTGTAGAAGGGATGAATTACTTCCCCTGCTCAAGAGAACTAACAGTGGTGGTGTGTGCACGAAAGAGAGACAAGGGAGAGCTGCCATCTGCTGTTGGAAACGTTCTGGTTCATCTTTTAGCCCAGGCACCGCTAACTGCTGCAGGTGACCCATGAATGCCAGTGACTCCCATCCCACTGTTTTAGCACACAGAGCAATATTTCTCAGGAGGTCCAGGAAATCCGCACCCATTGTGCCCTGGGGAGAAGTAAAGTTTTCCCTGAAGTGCTGCTGTTGTCGTTTCTAACTTAGGAAAAAGACGATGGATTTTCCTGACTTTTCAGACCATCCATACCAACAGCAAAGTAAAGCTGGAAGGTATGGCAAAAACCACTATGCCTCCAGGAGGGAGTTTAATGGAATAATCAATGACATTTTCAAATTCAAGCCATAGCTAGTCAATTAAGTCAGTGTTTAGAACTGATATCTAGAATGGTTTGGTTTGGGTTTTTTTTCCAAAAGCTGAGCACTCTCTGTTACAATGGAAATGAAAGAATTACTGATGCCCTACACTTCTAAAGTCTGGATACTTATGGTGAGAAAAAAATTATTAATCATCGACTGAAAAGACAGCTCATTTAATGAAAGGTTGCTTTGAGTCAATCAAAATTATTTATCGACTTCTGAAAACATGTTTACTCTTACTTTCTAAATGACATTTTAAGCCAGTTTAGCTAAATGTAACTTACTCTTTTTTACAAGAAGAGACATCCAAATATTTAATACAAATTAAAGAAAACATTTCAGTCATTTAAGTTAATCTTGTTTAATGCTTTAATTAAAAAAAAAAAAAGCACTGAAAATTCTGCATACAAAGTTACTCCTTGTTTGTATTTTTTTCCAATAGAGAAAATAAAGAAAAAAGCCATCCATAGTCATTTACAGGGGAACCACACAATTCAATAATTCAGGACCAGATCTTTCACAGACAAATAAAAACTCATATTACAGCAGTGTGGTGCTGATTTGCTCTGCAAGTAAATACTTTTCAGTTATTCTGTTGAGTTTTTTCATTGCAAATTGGTATTTTTTCAAAGGACAAAATGAAAAAAAGAGTAATTCTAGATTATGTGTATTAAACTCAATTTTCCAGCAGGAATGATGGCAGGGGCAGCAATAGCAGCTGCAGATGAGCGTTCAGTCATTTCAGTTGTTTGCATTGGTGAATTTTTGAGTAGTGAGGTTCTGCTCTAGTAGATGCATACATTTAAGGGTCTAAATATAAGCTTATAGTCCATATTTGAAGCTGTTGGCATATTTACCTTTTAAATAAAGACTGGGTTATTTTTTAAAAATAAAAGTGATAGTTCAAAAAGAAATTATTGATTTAATACAGTAATTATGGGATAAAAGCCAAGGCCTGGTATATGTCAGACAAAATCCTAAGACTTATCCCCCAAACAGGTAACATGAATTTTATCCCCAATATGCTTCAGAGGGGAAAACCCTTAATCCAACTGTAGTAATGCTTTTAACTTAAACTAGTCAGTCTATGAGAGGGTGTAATTTAAAACACGAATTAGGGATCTCATCAGCAGCTGTCACACTTACACTCAGCTGGGCTGAGTCAAGAGAAGTAAATTCAGAGGAGGACAGGTGAAAACCACTTTGCAGGGTGGCTGTACCTCATGCTGACTCCTCCTGATTTGAAAATCTGCCCAAAACACACCAGTGCATATTTTTCTTGGGGTGACTCTGTGGGTTTTCATCTGTGTTTGCCTGAGAGCGGAGGCAGCAGGAGGTACAACCAGCAGATGGTGCAGCTGATTGCTTCCTCTGCAGGGACTCAGGGTTAGCAACTGGTTTTCCCAAGGTGGGTTATAAGGTGTGCTGGAGAGAGAAATAAAACAACATCGTTATGTGGCAAGTCCTTAATAAAGTTACTGATGTTACTCTGGGAAGAAGGCACTACAGTTTCTTCTGTTGCTACACTGAGGTTTCTAAGGTCTGGGGCAGCTTCTGATGCTTACCAGTTCTCCCACCGCTCCACTCACACTACTGCCAAGACGTCTTGAACTTGGCAGGGCAGAGGCAGGTTTTCAAAACCCATGTACCCCTTCCCCCCTGGATGCAAAGCATAGAAAGGAGCATCTCAGCCTTTGTGCAGTCTGTTTGTAGCCTTTTCCTTTGAGAAGACAAAGGTGAAAATGTAAAGCTGTGCAAAGCAATCTCGGTAGCTGAAAAAATGCTGAGCTCCCTTTGAAACTGAAAAGAGAGCTGGAACCCCTGAGGTCCCTGCAGCACAAACTTACTGCAGCACAAACTTACTGCACCGTAGGATGATGACGCTATCCCAACAAGTGTCAGACGCTTTGGGGCTGAATCACTGTCTCGCTGAGCTGGGCGGATATCCTCAGAGCTGCAGGCTGCCACAGGATGGCCACGGAGGGTAAGAAACTGCTCCAAAGCAGAAAGAAAACAAATTAAAAAAATCTTTCAGAGGCTTGCCAATAAAGTTTCTTTGGCTCTGTGTCTGGGCATCATTCCCAAATTCAGCCTCTCGCCCTCAGATAAAGCACTACAGCCTGGAATGAGAGTCAGATGCGTGGGAAGGGAGTGCATGTATCTGTGCCTGGGCTGGAAAACGTATGTACTGTAATGCCTAGAAAAAGCTTTTTACTTTGGGCCTTTCTCCAGAAAACCTTTTACATTGCTTTTACAACTGTCCCCTGTTGCTTGGGACTGCCCAGATGTTTAACCCAGCCCCAAGGACAGGGAGACTGAGGAGTTTTCTTTGCGCTCTTCCCTCTGCCACCCAGATGTGGGGGCAGCCAGCCTTGGGCGCGCCACCTCCAGCCCACACCTCTGCTCCTCAGGAGGGGGGCGAGGAGAGATGGTCGCCTCAGGCTGCGGGGTGACCCCTCCACAGCGACGGGACCCACAGCTTCTGGCTTTATCTGACACATCGAGCGGATCAAGTCCCAGCCGCAGCAGGGAGGGGGGACAACCAAATACCTTGGGGGGCAAAGGAGGGAGAGAGGAAGAGGAGATCCTGAGAGACTGTCACTGGCCTATTCCTACCATTTCATCGTGAGGTTCTACGACCGTGTGGATTGATTATTACTTTTTTTTAAGCCCGTATCCCGGAATTTGGTAACTGTGTAAGGATTTTAGCTGTTCTCAAATTAAAAGCAAACACGAACCGCCACCGTCAAACCGCACGTCCTCAGCCTGCCAGGTCGCAGAAAGGCGCTGAAAAAACCTGCGGACAAGCTTTCCGTTTCACCTCACGACTTTACAACCAACCTCTTCCCGGAGGGCGGGAGTTGACTTCTGGCTGGATAGACGCCAGGGCGCGTTCAACCCAGGGGAGCCGCAGGTGAAGACGACCGCAACGCCCAAAGCCCAGCAGCAAGGTGGGAGAACCGGGGAAGACTTCGCCAGGGCCACGGCCAGGCTGGCCGGCGGGAAGGCTGAGGAGGGACCGGGGCAACTCTGCCCCTTGCCGCTCCCCCGGGAGGCCTGACAGGAGGAGGCCTGACAGGAGGAGGCCTGACAGGAGGAGGCCTGACAGGAGGAGGCCTGACAGGGGGCAGGCGGCGGAGGCCGGCCGGGCCCGCGGGGGATCGTTCCCGCCGTCACGCCTGGGCGCCGGCCCTGACTGACGGGGTCTGGGGGCGCCCGGTAACGGCCCGCAGGCCCCGCCCCGGCACACCTCGGCCCCGCCCCCCGCCGGTAACGGCCCGCCCCGGCACACCTCGGCCTCACCCCTGGCGACCTGCCGGCTCGGCTCGGCTCGGCCCGGGGCGCTCGCCGGGCGGCGGCGGCGGGGCCCTGGATCGGCGGTAAGGCTGTTTCCTCACGGGTGGCGGGGCCCCGAGCTGCCCTAACGGCCAGCTGTGTGGGGGTCCCGTTCCGCCCCACCGCCCCCTCAGCTGCGGGAGCTGAGGCACGGCCGCGGCCCTCCGCTCCCCGGGGGCTGGCCTGCCTCCTCCTCCTCCTCCTCCTCCGCCTCCTCCTCCCCGGGGGCGCGGCTCCCCGCCGTGCCCGGTCCCCGCCGGGGGCTCGGGCTGGCCGGTGCGAAAGGCGGGCGGAGGAGCCTCCTCCCTCCAGCGCCGGCGGGTCGGGGACGGGCTCCCCCCTGCCGTCCCCCCGGGGCTTCCCCGAGCCCCGCTCCGCCGTGCCCCCCTCTGCTGGGTGTCCACGGGCGAGGGGCCGTGGCCGGCCGGTGCTGTGCCGCCTTCCAGCTGAACCGGGGCCGGGGGTAGGGGGGGGGGAACCCCGAGGTTTGTTCTGTCTGTTAAGCACAGAAAGCACCGACCGGCGGCCGGTCTTTCAGCTTGTCCGTCGGAAAAACGCTTGAGGAGTTGTGATTAATCTAAAATGATAAACGCAGTGTTGCCGGCGTAATTTACAGGTGCCGAGCTGGACTTGCTAAGTCTGTCTTAATCGCTGAAATAGTTGGAAACACTGTATTTTTCGCAGGATTAAACGGCCGGTGCCCCTGTTGCTGCAGGTCACGTTCACCTCTCCGGTAATCGTTCGGACAGGGAAAGCCCAAGCGAGCAAAAAGAGTACTGTTTGACTGTGTGAGATGGATGAAGTAGTCATAGAAAATATTTCATAAGTGCTGGATGTTGTCTATAATTATTTTGGTTTGTCTCCCATATACTCAATCAGTACTAAATTAATATCCAACAGCTTCTGTTCAGTATTTGCTGAACGTTGTTGCCTCAGTTAATGGCTTGCTTGTGGTGTGGGCAGATAAAGTGTAAATTTTAAATAATTTTGCCTGCAGCGATTTTTAGTTGTATAATACTGGAATGTGTTTATTCTAATCTGAACATTCTTTCTCCTACCTTATCAGCTATCTTTCTTTATTCCTACACAGCCCTTATCACAGAAGTATTTATTTAGAATTCTTTCTTTGCAGGCTAATACCCTACACAGAAAGTGAGACTGAATAACATGCACATGCTGATTACTGGAGGAGACGCTGAAGGACATCCTGTTTTGATTTAGCAGTATTATCATTCTTTGGGGGTGAAATGAAGAATTTGAATCTGGTTTGGAAATATTCAGATTTCTAATGAAACTGAACTTCAGTAGCCTTTTTTGCAGTTCAGATTCCAACAAATGAATTTTTCTTAAAGATGCAGAACCTGTGACTAGCAGAAAGTCTTACTAAGGCAGACAAATCATACCGAATGTCTCTAAAAGACCTAGCAGATGAAGTGGGTAGTATGTCTCTCTATGAAGGTGACTGTAACTTGGATGAAAGGACAAATAATGAAGAAATTATTAATCTTGAAGTAATGCAGCAAAGCTTCCCTGTAGTGACTAGCAAAGGGAGAAGTTGTGAGGGGTTTTCTGAGAGCAGTTATAGTACCTCAGAACCCAGCGGTTCCTGGGGTGATTTTGAAGGATTCGAGGAGTCCTTAGACAGATCGGAGAGATTCAGTCATAATCTTGAAGTTTTGCTGAAGTCAACAAAAACCTCTAGAGTTGATACAGACTTAAGCAGCGGACATTGTAGCACGTCTGTTGGTGGCTTTTGTTCTGAGCCATCTCTACACTGTGGGATACAGGACGCTTCGAGCTCTCTAAATGAGGTATGTGTTAATAGTAAATCAAAGACCAGAAATGTTTGTGTTTCTGCTTCCTACCTCTCAAGATTTATATCTGAATGTCTCTTCGATAGAGGATAATGCTGTATAGGGAGAGAAACCATCAAGCTACTTTGCAGCTAACTCAAGTGGAACAAAAGCAACTTCTTTACAGTGTTTGGCAAATACTTAAGTTATCCTGCTGGAGAGCTTTAAAGAATGATGTGCTACTTTGCTTCTAAGCACGTAGAAACGATGAACCTTGCCCTGAAGCACGTGCAATTTAAAAGCTAGGCAAGAATGAGCATAGTAAACAAAAAATCGGGAAGGTGGGTAACAAAACCAGGGTGGACAAAAATTCTGAGTTGCCTGCAAGCTTACTGAAGTAAACCGACATAACATTGAGTTAAAAATTGGCAAAACCAATAACTTTTGTTATGTAATATACTGCCTGAATAATCCAACAATCTTTCTGGAATTTTAGACTGATGGTAGGTAGAAGTTAATGACAAAGTGAATAGAAATAATTTAGTATCATCCATTTTTTTAGCATAGGATGTTATATTCTCTCATACAGTGTTGGAACTGATAAAGTGAATAAATAATATAATGCATCCTTATTAGCACAAAAAAAAGGCTTAAGGGTTATACCTTGTTGCAATGAATGTGTTTCCATGTTTACCAAACATGCATCACCAAAGTGAAGCAAAGTAACAAAAGGAAAATAAGAATGTACAAATGCAAAACAGAACGCTCTCATTCTTACTACTTTTTTTCAAATGTTTTAATTCAGGATAAAAGAGAGCAATCTACTAAGACTTCCATGGGGTTAATCAGTAGCAGTAATAGCTTACTGCTTGTAGCCTGTTAGACGGTTTTAGTATGCACAGGGAACTGAGGGTTTTCTGGAGACAGGCTTTCTTGCCCTTGCCTGGGAACTTCACCTGCTGCAGAGGTGTTACTAGGAAAAGCACAAAGATGCACGTGGGATAAGCTGTCCAGCACTGATAAAAGTGGAGATCACAAGATGCCTGTTTTTTGGTATGCATAAACAGAGAATTTAAATTGTTCGTAATGCTGGAAATTGGGGACAAGAAGTCTTAGGTTGAAAAAAAGAGTATGTAATGACTGGAGCTGAAATAGAATATAGCAGAATGTTTGGTTTCTTTCCAAAAGCAGTAGATCTTAATCTTACTGAAGCTTTTGCTTTATTTTTGCATATTAAAGGCAATGGGAAATGTCCAGTACAAGCTAAATAAGTTAACCATGCCTAGGGTTTCAAGTTGTCTTTTCCTGTCTCAGGGTAGAGAAACAGCTGCAGAGCTGTTGGAGATTTCTTTGGGTGTAGAATATTTGGGTAGCTGTCCTTCGTCTCTGTGCTTTTTGTATTGTTTGTTTGGGATCATAAACTCTTCAGGTTGGGGCTCTGTCTTCCGCATGGTCAGTAGAAAAAAGTCCAGGTAGGTCGGAAGGGACCTCTAGAGATCATCTGAGGTCAGAGGTCTGACCTTCAATATCTAATGCTTTAGTTAATTAAACGATGTCAGTCTGGAGCAGAATCATGTTTTTTAAGATTAAAACAATCACTGATTAATTTCCTTGCAGTAGCTGGGTATTTTGCCTACATGATTGAATAACTTTGAGGATTTTTCATGTGTTCTTTAAACACAGGCCTTTGTGAGAGGGACTAGTGCACTTGCTTAAGCACTGGAGTATTCTGATATAATAGGATATAGAGGATTTTGTCAAAAAGCACGAATGTGAAATTTGTGCATTCATATATTTATAATTAGTACAAAGCTACAAGGTAAATGGAAATGTACCCAAATTTTGTTTTAGAAACAGCCACTGAAGTAGACAGTAATAAATGTTATTAAAAAAAATTTCTTGCATTTTTCATCTGGCTTGGCTAAACTGTAAGCTAGTGACTTGTATGAATGTTGGAGCAACGTCACACACAGACTCTAAGAAGATACTATAAACAAGGCAAACCTGTGCTTCCCTTGATTCACACTTCTGTGGCTGTAATTTCCCTCCCACCCGAAGGCCAAGAGCAGCTGCCTGACTTTTGCTTAGCTCCTGTCCCTTTTAGGTTTTGGTACTTACTTGGAAGTCTTTTTTCTTGATGATGACTCTCCATGTATGCTTTAGCAAGTGTGCTTTCACAGACTTCTGCTTCTCTGACATCTTTCTCCTCCATATAGTGTCCCTGTTGTAAGTTACGTCTACTGAAATAGTTTACAAATTGATTTAAAGTATTATGACACTTTGGGCAAGATTCAAAGGATTTTACCTAAGGAGTCTTTGAATGTCCCAGCAGTTGCCCTTCAGGATAGGCAGTTTAGCAAGGCCTTACTTAAGGAGGGAGCAGCGTGGGGCACAAATTCTATTTCTAGAAGCATGCTTAGAAGTACAGAAACCTTCTACCAGCTCTGTTGATTTTGCCCACTCATCATTAGATTAAATCTGTACTCTCAGTATTCACTGCACTTGTCTGAGTTCAGTACAATGAAACTGGAAATATCTCAATTTATTTCAGCTGTTTGAATTACAATTAAATGAAACTGTCAAAATACAGACCGTTTTTCAGATTAAATGGTTGATTGCTAGGCAAAGAAAACAAACTGACTGGTTTCATTCTCTAGTTTTCACACAACGTTGCTGCTCCCGGATTGCAGTCCCTCTGCAGGGTGTTGAAGTCAATTAGTTGCTTTGATTTAGAAAATTGCAGTGATTCCTTCTTTGAAGGAATAAAAGGACAAAGCTCGTGGACCAGATGGCATGATAACATCCCTTTAGGATAGGATGTAAATTATGCACATTTTTTCTTGTATATGTATTTCTTAGTCTTCAGATAACCCTGTTACTTCCAGTAGGCCTGTTTGGATCACTCATGTGGCTATGTTCAGTCCTCCAAACCTCCTCCTCATCAGTGCTGGAGGAGGAACAAGTATATAAATCTGGCTCTGATTTTTAATCAGATAGGCTGGAAAAAAGTTTGGTGTAAATGCAAGGATATACAGACATACTCACCCGAGCTTTTATGCAGACTTACACAGTGCAAGTATTTATTGGTGACTATAGCATTTAGTAGTTATGTTACATTTGGCTGAATTAGGTGTGTTTGAATACTAAGTTAGCAACACAAGCTTTTGAACTGATGTATACATCAATTTTGACCTGGACTGAATTAGCTGAGCAGAAGGAGGAGTCTTGAGTGCTAATGGGCAAACCAGTCTATAACTTAGTAGCTGGGAAGTTTGAGACTAAGGTTCATCAGAAACTCTGGGTCTCTTACTTCTCCTCCTCTAATTCTAGGTAAGTACTCAAAACAGTGAACTATGAGCTCAGTCCCTCTATGCCATTAATAATAATAAAAATTTTAAAAACAATCAATAATACAATTGTTAGAAACATTGTAGTCTTTGGACTAGGTCATTCATGAAGTGGGGGGGGGGGGGGGGCCTGTACAACATATGTAATAAAACTCTGTTTTTTCTAGGCAAAGCACAGCTATGAGGATATATTTAAGTTGGGCTTTCCAGAAGTCTTTGTATCACAGTCCAGAGAGAGCATAAGAAGCTTAGATCAAGTACTTGATACAAATAATGAAGATGTTGGGATTCCTGAACTTATGAAGAATCAACTCTGGTAATGAGTTTAGATCAACAGTTAAAAAAAAAAAATTATGAAGTTCCTCAGCAATTACACTGTTTATTTCATAATTTAAAAATCAGTGGTTCTTGCAGGTGAACTTAAAAGCTTTTTAATCACTATGCTCTTCAGCATGTAGATCTTACCAATTTTGTATTGTGTTGTTAAAGGAAATGGATTGTGTTTTAGCCATTGGAAAACAAGGAAGGGAATATATCAAAATTACAAATTCCTGCTTAGGGTTTTCCTGCTGTTGCTGTACCTCCTTATGACTAAGCCTCTGGAATTCCAGAACACCCAACAGGCAGCCTGTTCTTCCTGTTCGCTTGTCCTTTCTTTACAACACATCCGACTTATTTCTCCATCATCTGAGGCAGAAGCATTGCTGCTGCTTCTACTGACAAGCCACTCGCCTTTTTTTTTTTTTTTTTTTTTTTTTTTTTCCCCCCTCCCTCCCCGGTTTTCCCAGGTGGTAACTTCTTATGTTTAACCAGATGTGCTTCAGAATCTGTGGTGCATCTGGCTTCTTTCCTGGGGTTATGTTAATAGCAATTAGTATCATTAACTTAGCTTTCTCTTAAGACAGCTGGAACACTTTTAGATTTGTTACATGTTTTTGAAGGATCAGCAGCTTCTGAGCAGTATCGTTACTGAACAGTATTGTAGTTATTTTTGCATACATCTGAGGCTTTGAATCTAGAAAGCTGGGTCAGACCATACTTTGGAAATGTCGTAAGAATCACAACAAATATAAGTTAAAATGTGGGCATCCTTTTGGCCAGTTCCTTGTATATGCGTTATATTTTAATCAGCCTGAAGCTTCTGGAGAAATATGATATATATGTAAAAGGGACTGCAATATTATAGCAGAGTACCAACTACAGACAAGAAAGCCCTGATCTACTGTGGTGAGTAACAAAGATCAACGATAATTGCATCCTGTACTAAGTGAAAAGCAACTGGATTTATACAGGATGAATGCAATATAAGAACCGAAAGTATTATGTAGAGGGAACTCTTAATTCTCACTGTTTCAGTAGTGTGTGCCTTTGGCTTGTTTTGTAGTACGTACATGTCCAGAGCAGATGCAGGTCACCCACCTGAGCAGCAGGCTGCTGCAGTGGAGAAGCATGACTGATAGGAAGGAGAAGGGTTTGAGGGACAGAAAATGCAAAGTGCAGAATTAATAGGGCTGAACTCTACCCACATTTCACAGAAGCAATTGAATAATACAAGTTGTTGGCATAAAACCGTCTCTGAAATATGCTTCTAATGCGCTTCTTATCTGAGAAGCCCAAACACAGTTATGTTGACTTACTGTTTCTGTTAATTGTCATGCAATCTTATGAGTATGTTGGGTTGATAGTTTGAAGGAAGGTAAAAAAGAGCTTCAAGATAAGTTGCTCTTTAGATCAAGGTGGGCTAGTACATGACTCTATGTAGTGAAAATAACTTGTTTATGTATGTTCACTGGAAACTTTATACACCTTACAACCTCAAATGGTGTTTTCTTTCCTAGCATCGATTCTGGAAATATATGGAGAACACTCAGAGACTTTGATAATACCCCCAGTTTAAGACATCCCTGGAGTAAATCTCATTGCCAAGAAAACCTCTTGAGTGTTCTTGGAATAGATGCAAATCAAAAGGTAATTGAACAACGGTTTCCTAGTATGCCAGCATAAACACTTAGTTATTAATCTGATTTCCTGTAAGTTACACATGCAGATGCATGAGGAACTAGATCTGGGTGAGTCATAAGTTTTTTTTACAGAGACCCTTTTAAAATGATAGTCTAGTATTTTCTCATCATTATGGGTAAGTAACTATGAAATTGTGCACGATCAAATTTTGATCATCTTTACATTGAATTCTCCACTATGTAGCGCCCTGTTGTTAGGTGGTACATTCAGCTTTAGTATAGGTGTAGAATTAGCTTTCAGATATGTGTGCAGTAAGATGGTTTTCTTTTTTGCTCAGAGTACGAGAAAATTGTTAGCCTCTAATATCTTTCCATTAAGTGAAAATCAGATTTGAATCAGAGAGGCTGTTAAAGTAATTACTGGATGTTTTTACTGTGTACAAACTGAAAGTGTGTTCCACTTCCCTTTTCCTCAGATTATTCTATCTGGTTTTGCAAGGCTTGAGGAAGAGTACATTTTAATTTAAATCAAGACCAAACCAACAGCATTGAAAGATCTCAAAAAGAAATATCTCTGTTTAATCTCTTGTTTTGAGAAGATAAAGGTATCACAGAGAGTTTAGTGTTCAACCTGGTTATTTAGTTGGGATGATTTAGTCACATGTGGTTTTCAGAATTAACTGTTCCAATTGATAATTTGATTGCTGAAGCATGGGGGGGGGTACTGCATTCAGTTTTGATTTTATGGACATATTTGACCTTTCATGCAAGTTATGTACAAACAGAACAACAGTGCTGAAGGTATAGGACCTATTCTGCACTTGAAAGTCACTTTTATAGAACTGTCACTTAACAGGAGAGAATAGGAGACATGTCTCCAACATAGTCAAACTCCCCTTCTGTTCCTTTTGCCCATAGATACATCAGCGTTAAACCAGTGCCCAGGCATCTTAAACTTCTGTCATTACTTCTGTTACTGGAAAATTGTATTGCTTTTAACAATACTGATGAAGATGTATTTCTCAGCTATTTTCTGGTGTAGGTTAATGCTAATTTTAATTGGAAATGGCTTTTTTATCAATTTAAGTCACAACTAGATTCATGTGTGTAGAACTTGTTTGGGCATAATATTGTTTTAATGCAGGGGGGGCACATGATAAATCAAAATACAGCTTCAAGAAAGTAAAATGTAGTGGTTATTCTTATTTGAGGGAAACTTCTCTTTAGGTTATATGCTTTGAGATCACATAGAAATTTGTAAAGAAAATGCAAATTATGTTTTATTAGGACTTTTCAGAGACCCTGGATGGCATTTTTGAGGAATCAGATGCTAAAGATAACGATGACTTTGGATTTGATGGATTCAGTATTAATAACTGCAGAGCACTGATCCAGACCAAGGTAAGAATTTCTCTGAAAGCAAGGACTTCAGAGAACCACAGAGTGTATTTACATGTTCCTCTGTGCTGTAGCCAGCTGTTCTAGTATATGTCCTAATGTAATTGTTTAGTTCTGATAAAATTGTTTAGATGTGGAGTTGTTTTTTGCTCTTGAAACCTGACAGCTTTAGAAAAGGTACAATATAATGTACAAAATGCAAAGCAACATAATATGGGGGATACTGAAACAGGTTATTCATTATGTAAGCTGGACTTTAGACCAAATTACTTATTGGTTGAGAGAGAGCAGCGATATATAAAATGTAGTCAGGATGCTTTGATGACAAAGGAAGATAAGTGTGTCTATAGAAGGATCAACATGTTGATCACTAATGATTGAAACTTGCTCCTAAAATATATGGTAAGGGAGACGTTAGAAGCAAAGCTCGTAGAGAAGAATTTGCATTCAGACTTGCATTTCAGATATTCAGAATGATTCAGATTTGGTTTGTTCACTTGAGGAGAAAACAGAAGCTACTTAAGGAGGAAGGCAGAATTGATGTTATAATTACAAGGATTTAAGAACATCAGTTTTTAAGCTGTGTTATAAAACATATAGAGAAATGAAATTGAAGTGCTTTGTAGTTAGTGCGTTTACATCTTTGGTCAAACAGGCCTTAATAAGCTCTGTTTCTTTCTTTCTAAAGCAATGCAAGTTGGAAGGAAAATTCTGTCATTCCCCATTGCTTTAAAAAAAAAATCAGTCACGTTCTGTTTTTAACAATTTTGGATGAATATTCTTAACCCAAGGTTGTTTCCTCAGTGGAGAATAAACTTGAGCAACTGTTGTTGCTGTGGAGGTGCAGCATAGCAGGTTTGAGGCACACTTTCATTGCTCTGTTTTATTCTGTTTACTGCATTGGACAATGAAGATGTATAACCATTCTGGGAACCTTGTGCATAAGAGATGTTAGGCTGGAGAATTCAGAAATAAAACCAGAAGAGACTGTCCAGCTTATTCCTTCATAATTCAGTTCTGCTTGCTTCACTGAGTACATGAGGGTAGGATCACAGTAGCTTACACATACTTGGAAATGTATAAAATAGAGACAGGGTTTAGGCAAAGGAGAAGTGGTTCAAGGTAGATGAAGAAGGAGTAGAAGTAAAAAGAATCATGATACAAATTTAAGGTAAATGGACAATATTTTTCTGGAGTAGCCTCTGAAGGGAAAGGACAAGCCCTGCAGCTTGGTGTCTCGAAGTAAAGCTCATTAGGAAACAGACGTTGCCATTTCTAATTTTAAGTAAGTTAAATCATATAATGGGATGTTTTCCATTTATCTTCCTAGTTAAGTCCTTTTTTTCTTATGCTAATTTTATTTTTATGAAAACTGTATAAAAATTAGATTGAAATATGCAAAGTGATTAACTTACTGTAGGATGGAAAAAATTAACTTAGTTGTTTTTCTTTTTTTTTTTTTTTTTTTACTCAGCTTTCTGTATCACCTGATTCCAGACATGGTCATCTTTTCACCTGTAACCTCTTTTTGAAAACCACATCGTCAAATGGAAACATGCAATATATAACAATCCCAAGGAAGAAGCACATTTTTGCTACACACAACCTAAAAATGAAATTTTCCAGTAGTGATATTTGTTGAATCAAATGCACTTTTTATTCTTTTTTTTTTCTTTTCTTTTTTTTTTTTTTCCTTTTTGAACTGAATGCCGTTTACCTTCATTTTGTTACTGGCTTGGTACTGTAAGACTACATATGGTCTTTAGGAAAGTGACATGTTACTGGATATGAGGTACCTAAAGCCACATTATTAGAAGATATTTATCCTATTTAGTTGTGAAGTCAAAGGTGTGATTTTGTCCCACTCGGTTTTGCTGCAGGGTCATCTCTTACAGTAAATCCAGCTGCAATCACACTTTAAAGATACTCTGGTGGACTGTTCTCCTGAACTACTGACCTTTCAGGCCTTAATGCTGCTTTGATCAAAAACCTCATTTCCCTGCCAAAATCTAAACACACCTCAGGGTGTGTTGTAAAGTGTGCCTTGTCACCATCTCTCCTCATATTTGGTCTTGTTTGGATTAGCTGAGGTCTGCTACTTTGCTACTGCTGAACATAGAGAGGAGCCTTCTACATCTGGTGGCTTTCACCAGGGTTTAGGAAAATAAAACTCTTAACTCCTGTCTGATAAAGCCTACTGTGGTGATATGGGTAGGGTCAGTGAAACGTTTTGTTCTGGCATTGGTTTTTAACTGAAATAACTCGCCTCTCTGAAGCTGATTTTAACAGGATGTTTTGGATTCATTCAGCTACCAAACACTTATACCATGCATAACCATGCTCGTTAGAGCTTAACAGTGGTGTAGTTTAGGACTTGCACTGCACAATGCTGTAAATTGCTGCCCTTTTAAAACTTTATAGTAACTATTGACTATGTTGCCCATCTTCCTGCATGCTTGAGTGCCAGAGGGGATGCACTTCACTATCATTCATATAATCTGTGGTGTTGCCTCGCCAACTCCAACAGCTTTATTTATTCATTGGTATGCAAGTTACTAATCCATTTACTGCTTTGGTCATTCTCAGTATGAGAATTTTATATGGCTTTTTATTGTAAAGAGTTGCTAAGTACTGCAACTGGTATTTTATGTGTTAAAAGCAGGGAACAAACTTGGATATTCCAAAACTAAGTCAGTTAATTATTTAATTATGTGCCTATTCTGTTCTTAGAATTAAAAATACTGTAAAGCACTGGCAGACTCCAACCCTTAATCTAGTAAACTGTTCAGCAGTGAAATTACAACTGCTGTAATAACTTGCAACTTTAGTAATGTTTATGATACCTCAGTGCTATTAGCATAGGATGAACTGTGTACTGGTTACTCAGAAAATTGTAATGGGCCATTTGGAAAAGTGCTATTTGGAAGTGGCTCAGCAGCTTCCCTGGCCCTAGAGGGAGTTCTGCTGTGCCAGACTGAAAAATCCATGTGGATACATGAACAGGGTTAACTGTTTCACTTAACACTGGATTTGAATTAATTTTCAGTTTCCCTTGTAAGTCTTTCAGAGCACTTAAACCATGTATTAAATAGGTTGTAGTCATAAACTCACAAAATAGTAAATTGCCAGTAAATGATGAATGGATAGTTGAGGTTGGTAATAAACATTACTGAAATCAAGTGTAAGAATAAAGTCATATTTTTATGTTTTCAGACAAGCAGGGCCCTGCAGAGGGGCCTGAGGGGACAATCTGTAGCAGGTATAGCACTGACTGATGCAGCAGACCCCAGAGGCCTGCTTTTCTTCTGGGCTTTCATGTTTGCCTTTACTTTTGCTAACACTGGATGAATGTGTTGAAGAATGTTTTGCACTCTTACCCCAGGAGAAGGGTGACTTCATCATCTTTCTCTCATAGTAGCAGGTTTTACAGCCCTGTCCAAGGTACCAATTGGGGAAAAAACAGTTTCAGCCCCTTTTAATTCAGTGTGTGTGTGTGTGTGTGAACAAACAAAAAACTATCTGGGGTTCCAAAGGGGATGGTTATCTTCTTCTGGACAGATGCTTTGGGCCACCTGAGCCCATACTACCTGTAAAGTCTGGCTGCACAAGACAACTGAGAGACTTTTTGACTCCTGTCTTCAGTCCAAGATGAGCAAGTTCATCTCTTCAGAGAAAAAGACTAGCAGATATGAAAGTACAGAGTAATTCAATTCAGCTTCAAGGTTGTGGGGTCCTGGCAGCCTGCCAGCCCTCATCAGAATGGGGACACAATCTGTGTATTTGGGGGTACTCACAAAGAGAAAATTGCACTCCGTTTCTCTTAACTGACAAGAGAGCACACTCAGGGAGACAGAAATTTTAGCAGACCATTTTCAGGCATATTGCACTGTATAAAGTTGCCTTGCCTCCTGCTGCTATCCTGGGAAACGACGGGTGCCGGAAACCCCTCTGGTGTGTTTTGCACAAATACTGGCTATTCATTTCCGTCAGTCATTTCCTCGTTCCTGCCTCCCCCAGCACCCAGCCAAGCATGCCAACAACTGCTGCGCACCCACCCTCCGAATGCATGGCTGCACTGAGGAGGAGCAGGTGTTTATTCTGTGAAAATGGTGCACACAGAAAATAAAACTTTGTATCTCAGTACTTTTTAAGGTACAAATTTAATCATTTCTCATCTTGGTGGTGAGCTCTTGGCTATGAAAGACTGAGTTTTGATGAACTAAACATGTTACTGTACTCTGTGTTTGCAGAAAGCAAATAACATCAATTTTTGACATTTGCTTAGGATCTTGAAAAGGTGAAAACTAAAGCAAGGTAAGAGTTTTAGACAGCAGATCTAGGCAGAAATGCCTTTTTCTTCCACTGAGATTAGAAGGAAAATATACCCACAGAACAAAGTTTTTAAAAGTTCAAATCAGCAATGTAATTACTGAAATGTTTCCTTTGTAGAAGGAACACTGTAAACAGCTTTGCAAAAGAACAACTACATTGTGAAAGACTGAAAATATTTCAATGCATACTCTGTTCAAAGGTGTAACGTAAAATTTTAGAGAGGTTATTTCAACAATCCTTAAAATTGAGCAGAGTGGTTAGGCAAAGTTTTGGGAAGTTTTGTTTTAGAAACGGCTATTGCTAGTATTTGTAGACTTACAAGTCCAAATAATATGTAGAATTTGATTAAAAAAAAAAGGGGGGTAGGGAACAGACACACATTCCAGACCCTAGAATGATTTCTAAGTATACCATAAGTCCACCATTGGCTGGACATATGCAGAAGACTTGGAGTAAAAAACAAACAAATCTTGTAAAAGCTTAAAAGTGCTTTTCAAAGTGCAAGGTCATTACAGGATTTAAAAGCACTCTAATCTTTTTAACGGTGAAGATCAGTTTTAACAGTTGTCCCATTTTTTAACAGGAGGACTTCCTAGAGTACTCCTATTCCAGTTAAGATGGCAGAGGGAATTTGGCCAAAAATGAGCTGCATTCAAATCAATTGTTAAACCCCAAACTTCCCTGTGGATCCGAGTTTAACTTGCCAGATCCACTCTGGAGGATTCAAAAGAAACAAACCACGCACCCAGCCAGCAGACGGAACAGGCTTGCTTCAGTCACATCTAGCAGAAGTTCTCCATTCCTCCTACTGAAACACAGATAAGAACCTCCAAAGCTGTCAACCCACAGCACAGCCGGCCCAGCGTAGTGCTCTGCTGGGATAAATGGGTCCTAATGAGGGAAAAATGTATGGAATGAAGTTGCAACATTTTTTTTCTTTTTCAATCAAGGCAAGATGCCTGTGAATGCTGGGCAAATACTTAAATGCCAAAAATCTTCCAGCTTCCCTGAACATCTGCTTTAATAATACATACTTTTATAGATGCACTTTGGCATCTTAACAGCTTAACTCTTCACTTCTCATATTGTTTTTTAATAGCTCAAAATCAGTTTTGCAACTAATTATAACTCGTCTTCCACACAGAACTAATGGGTAGTTTATTTTCTTTAGTGTATTTTACTCTTGCCTGACCTGGAAAGTTAGTCTTTTTAAGTCTCCCTTCCAGTACACAGGGTACTGCGCTAGACAGAGCACTCTGGGTTGCACCTGCACCTCCGCAGCTAGCCACATTTTAAACCAGCATTGCACTGAGCTGTGCTGCTCAGCACACTTCTAAGTTCAGATCTTTCAGTGTGGCTAAAATTGATGAAAGTACATGAAACCCTACACCACCTTTAAAGAGTCTCAACATGACCTGAAAGCAATACTTCAAAAATATTTTCTTGAAAGACTAAACTGCAGCATACCTTCACAAGGCAGCATTTTCTGTTGCTGAGCCTCAAGACCCATCAGTACAAGAGCAGGTCTACTGCAGTATCAGTGGTGTCCTGCTCAATAATGCAGTCACAGGGCCAACACCACAATGGTAACCACCTCACAGTCAAAGCCAGATTCCTGTGAAGAAGTTACTTCTGGACCTATGCTTTTCACACTGTGGTCAGCAGGCTCCAGGACAAAAGGCAGGACAAATTCCTCGTCTGTAAGTAGCAGCCAATGCAGTCTCCTCAATAAAATGAAGTTCACTGCAGAAGATTCAGGATGTCATTTTAGAGGTCCACAACAGGAAGAGGTTGGAAACCCTTAAACCTGAAGTCACTGGTGTAATTTGGATTAGCACAGACTAGCAAACCCTCCACTCGTACTGAGTGGCAGTATTTTTGTCCCAGACTGAGAAGTATGCAAGTCTGAAGTGTCAACAGTATGTGCATCAAGGACACTCCTATCTGACACTTGTTTTAAAGCGTGACAACCCCTGAAGCAACACAAAGAACTGCATGGGCCTGGAAGACTACGTAGGGCAGTTGAGACAAAATCCAGAGGACAGCAAAATGCTAACAAACATATGTCACCTGTTCGTAACAGGAATCCCCCCACCCCACCAGCCGGAAAAAATGCTCTGTGGGGACAGGACACCTAAAAGGGATGCAACATTGTAGAAAAGGCTAGTCAAAACTTAGAGATAACACAGCTTAAACATTAATAATGGCTAGAGTGGACAAAGCTACCAGCTTAGATATTAATAGCTAAAGCAGACAAAGCCTATAGATTGTGGTATATGAACTGTAAGAACCGTATTGCAACATGCCGGATAGTTAACTACAGAATTGGCCAAAACAACCTGGGAGGAAGTGATATGGTGTAAGATGACCACGTAGCAACCGCTTAGGAACAAAACAGCAAACAAGTCAAACCAATACAAAGCAAGACAACCCCAGACCTTAATATTATTATTGGTCTGAATTATTGCGTGAAAGGGGCGGGGAGCTTAGACTGTAAGTGTATAATTGCCCAGGGATTTCTTTTTTCTGGGTCCCTCTCTGGAGGCACCCGGCTCAAGCTGTAGGACTATTAATAAAAAGTACTTTCATAAAGGAATCTATCGTTCAGCTTACACTGAAACCTCGAGTCAAACCCTGTTATGGTGGCATGTGTAACTTCCATAACAGCAAAGCTGTGTAAGGTATTTACAGTATTAAGTATTACAAGTATTTCTGGGGAGAAAGAACGGGGGGGGGGGCAGGAAAAAAAAAGGTACAAAAGCAGCAACCTAGGGATAATGTTACATCTTCGTGAGCAAAAGACCAAATGAAGGGTGGCAAGGTACCATGGTTTTTTGTTTTGTTTTTAAAACAGTCAAATACTGAAGGCTTCAAAATATAAATGGTTAAACTGCAAAACTGTGGCTTTTATTTCCAAACATACAATAAATAGGTCCACCACAACTAGCCTCTAACTTCATTTTACATGGAAGGATTTTAAAATTAGTTTGTGCATATTTAAAAATTAAACTTCCCTTTGCACATAATTCCATACATAACCGAACTGCATTACATACCAGCTTATGGTCTTGGCACTGTGATGCAAGCAACCAATTAGAAACAGGGCTTTGTAGCAAGCACTTGAACAAAAATTGCATTTTGAATTGTTGATAAAACATCTACCAACAATTTAATCTTTTTCTGAAGCATACAAAAAACTTTAGCATGTAAATGCTGAAAAGCAAGTTGTCTTCTCTTGTGTTTCTGTAGGGGCTCCAACATGAGTAAGTGGATTTATTAAGCATTCACTATTTGCTACATAATACAATTTTCATACCAAAATATCTTTACTGCATAGTAACATTCCATATTTTCAAATGCAAAAAGAAATTAGATGCAGTCTTTTTATTTTATCCCTCATTACTGAATTTAAAGACATTTTTAACCACAACTCTGCTTCATCACAGTGCAGAAGGCCCTTAATATTTCAAGGATTTATTCAGTCATATCTTTAATACAAAAGTAGAGGCTGAGGAAAAGCCAGAGTAGTCTATACACAATGCACAATCTGTGTACATTCTGAAGCTGTACCTCTTCAAGAACTATTTATACACTCTTCAAACAAATCCCTTTATCCAGCAATTCAAAATACTTTAGATCAGAGGTTTTATATTAGAATCAATACATTATATGCATATAAATACATTTATACCCTTCGGTTGCTAAACAACCCAGATGGCTGCGAGGATGTGACCTGAACTGGTTCTCCATTGGTTTGGGATACCAAATTGTATCGGCAGCTGTTAACCAAAATAGTCACAGTAAAAAATGGAGATCTTTGCACAAGGTAGGTGTGCCACAGCATCAGTTAAGACTAGAAATACTAGGTGACACCCCGGCCCCTTCAGTAGGGCCAGGATTTCAACTTCTGTGAGATGCAACACACAGGCAACATTTTTTTTCCTCTGCCGATGCCCCGTTCATGAAAAGTCTCAGCAGAACAACAACCACCCCCCACCCCCAAAACCAACAAACCAAAGCAAAGCTTTTACAACTGCAAATTTTCTTACAAGACAGGTGCTGCAGCTTTCAAGAACAAAGTAAAAGTTTTATAATTAAAAAATAATAAAAAAACAACCCAAAAACTAATGTGCAAGTGTGTAGTTCAGAAGACAATAGAAAAGATCAATACAGACCTCAGTTCAAGCTGAAACACAGTATCCAAACTGTCTTATGGAAATAGTTCTCACTGCAAATCTCATCTTCAGTTAATTAGTGCGCTTATATATACTTATATACACACCTGCGATAGACACGCACCCCTCCCTCCCCAGAACAACCTGCAGCATCGGCAGCAGCAACCACCACGATGCTTCCAAAGCCCATGCAGGCCCCAGCCCTGGCGCTGCATCTGAGCGGTCAGACCCCTGAGCTCCCACAGACACAGCTGCACGATGGTACTCGGTCATCGGCACTCACTCACCACGTATCAATGAGTATTTCAGGAGTATTCAAAGCAGTAAGCACTGGTGTAGTAAGAAGTGTTCTCAGCTTTGTTTCTTAAAGGATACAGACATGTTGACTCTTGAGTATCCTCCAAAGGTGCTAGAAGTTTTAAGTTTGAAGCGTTTCTTTCCACAATGCCAGGTATACAAATGTGTATCTTTTTAAATAATATTGCACATAAAAATCATCTTAAACTTTGTAGTGAAAGCAGGGTTGAAGGACAGTGTTTTCCAAAACAGATTAAAAAGCTACCTGTACATAGTAAGTTTTAATTTAAAGAACGCCAAGATTATTCAAAATCTAAGCACATAATACTGACAGAAAAATGTTAAAATTGCACAATCTACATATAAATTACATTTGTAAATACTTAAAAGTTTTTAAACATTGAATACCCTTGATTTCACAAATCAGCTAGGTCACTGTCAAAGGATCAGCTTAATGAGTTAGAAGTACTTTCCCCCAGAAAAAAAAAATAGAAACAAGATCTGCAGTCTTAGACGAAGCACTGGAAAGAGTTAAAGCATTTCAGCTCAGAGGTAGTGCTAAACACATCCAACTAGAAGTCCATTATATTTGAACTATGATGAAATAACGTAGTAAAATGTAGAAAGACTATAAAATTTACAAAAATAAATAGTTCTGAATGCTTTAGAAAATGCAAGAGACTTCGTTGATCAGTGTCTTGATCTGCTTTTCTGACCAAAAGAAAGCGAAGTGTGTCTCATTTTTAAAATATACCCATCTCTAGTAATGCGCCTGCAATCCACGCAATCCAACTATGCAACTTGACGTATGCCAACCTGGCATAGACTCTGATATTAAAAATAAAGTGGAGGCTTTGTAAAAGATCATCTCGTATGAAATTTGTTTTGCATGTAAATTCTTCTGACAAATTAAAAATTGCACATAAAAAAGTTTATTGAAAGAGGCATGAGGGGTGATAAGGGTATGTGCCTATTGTTCCACATACACCCTGGAAGGAAAAAGATGATTGCACAGTTCTGATAAATAAATATTTCTTTAAAAAAAAAATCTGCCACTTTTTTTGGTTTATAAGATTTGGAATTATTTAGAAAATCCCACTACGGACAAATTATTTGTAGCTTGTGTTTTAAAGAATTCTTTACAACTTTTCCAGTGGCTTTTATCCTGAAACCAAATGAAAGTGGCAGTTAATAAGTATCTTTGGGTAAAACAAGTATCAGGATCCAACAAGAATTTCCATGATGTGGTCCAACTCACTCAGATCTGTTCTACATATCTGAATGTTGCTTGCTGAAGAAGAATTACAAGATGGAAAGGTTTTCAATGGTTCTTCTGTAGCAAGAGATGGTGGTCTGGGTGGCATTAATGGAGGGCAGCAAAAGTCTGAATCATACATTGAAGTGTCAATATCTTCAAAAATGTCATCTATTGCCAAATCCTTCAAGTAGCTAGTTGAATTTGAAATCTCAAAGGAACCAAACACACATTCAGCTCCCTTCAAATCCTGTCTATCATCTTCTAGTTTTAGACCAGTATTTTCTGGAAACTTTGGCTGGTCGTCTCCAGTAGGAACCAGACAAGTAGGCGGGCTTATATCTTCTACAAAGTCTAAATCCTTCAGAATAGATGAAATAGCAGATGACATATCATCATCTGAAACTATGAGCAGGCTATTTTCAATTGGGTCTTCTACAGACCGTAAGTCGCAACAGTTAGACTCTTGCTGACTAATACCTGAAGGCAACTGAAGAGAAATCCCAGATGACTCCATCCCTGTGTAGCTGTGAGAACTAGGAGTAATGCCAGGGCAGACATTAATTGGCTGCTGACTACTCTCTTGTCTCATTTCCTCTTGAATTTGCCGTACTGTGTTGGCTATGAGGACAGAGCGGTGCAAGTTCGGTTCCACCAGCATTTTGTACGTCTGTAACTTGGTGAGGCACATATTAAGCACCAACTGCCTCTTAAGTGGATATGGCAAATTTCGACTGGAATCAAAGGCACTCGAGAGACCAGCCATGTTCTCCTCATAGTCACTCAGCTTGCGTTTTAGACCTCTCCCCAACATGAACCTGAAAGAGAGAAATTACGAATTAACCTTGGACAAGACTAACACTTCTGCAAGATCTCAACAGAGGCTTTTGAAAAGTCTGTAGTGTACAACGTATCGGTTAACTTAGACTCTAATGCCATACATAAAACATTTAAAGACAGAATAAAGTTGTACACCTGATCCTACTTTCACTGAGAAGATGAACTTTCCAGCTCTATTATTTCAGAACAATCTTTTTTTTGAACAGAAAACATGAAAGAAATATAGTAACTGTTTTTTTAAAAAGCTATATGCTTCTAGAGTTTTGGGTTTAAGGTTTAATTTTAACTCTACTATAAGAATATAAATTTCATTATTTAAAATCTTTAGTAGGTGAGCTTTTTAGCCTCTTATCCATTTAAATTAATAGCATATAAAAATTAATGAGAAATATCTGAATGTCCACATGAAATAAAACTGATGCTCATACTAAGGATTATAATAACTATACAAAAATATTTCAACATTTTCATTTTAACATTCATTTCCGGGTACAGTAGGTAAGATTTTAAAGCTAGTTTCAACACCCATTTTTCTCTCATTAAGGTATTCTTAATGTCTCACTCAGTGTCTCTGAGAACTCTCTGTAGAACTTATTTCTCTCCCTCTTCTTTGGTGACTTAAAGTTGTTTTACTACAGTTGAACCACCCAGCAAGACTAACAACAGGGCCTCCCATGGGATCCTTATATCCATTCCATAGCTTAGTAGTTTAGCTAAATAGTGGGAGGAAATTTGGCTGGGCCACAGAGCTCACAGAATCATGATCAGTGCTCATGGCTGCTGGTTCACAACCTGCAACTGACTTAACAATAATGACATCCAGCAAGAGGCTATCAAATGGCATTTTAAAAGCGACCAATTTTGATAAACAGCTAAAAGAAAAGAAATAGAATTTAGTTGCTTTCAGTCTGCTTTGTGTGCTTTTGCATTGAAATATGGTAGGTCTAGAACACTGTGGTACAAAAAACTATGCACGCACACCTAAAATACATGTGATCCAAACAAATACATGCTTGGATACTTTGCAGTTACTATTCAAAATATCAAGTGTTTTATTAGGGACAACAAGCACTATGCAATCACTGGTATAAACACAGAAAAGGAGTATGTCATGCACAGGAATACTGGTAAAATCTTGATGTGTCCATGGAATACAGACACCTTGCTCCCAAACAATTAAAAAAAAATTAAGCAATCATAAATTAGACACCCAGTGGCAGATTAAGGGCAGATCCTTCACACACAATGATCCAGACCCTGCATGCTGCAGAGGGCCTCCCAGCTTCCTTTTCATGTGAGCACTGGATACTGCCAGCAATAGCTCAGCTGATTGCCGCAGCTGCCAGCTGCTAGCCTGTTGCTAGACTTTTGGGGACAAGGAGAAGGCAGCAGGATAAAGCCTCTTTTACTTTTGGGTTTTCTCCAGATTTGTAGGAAGCACTGCAGGGTTCCATGGCTACATCCATCTGCCTAGACAAGACTGTTGGAGAACTCGGCTCCTCTGGAGGAACAGGAAGTAAGCAAGCAGTGCATACTTCTCAGTAAGACACACAGGAAAAACAGACAGATGCTAGAAGAGTTCAGGTTTAAGACTTCTTGATCAAACCCACTTTTTTTTTTTTAGGGACATATCTGGATGAAATTGTATTTGTCATAAGAATGCATTTTTACATAACAGGTAGTAGTTTGGCCTACAGTTCAGTTTACTAACACATTCACTATTAGAACAACAACAAACTTTAATTACTTGTGATTTTACCAGTGCTGCAATTTTTTAACTTTGGAAGTCTGTTTTACTCCAAAGTTTTCTGCTAAACTGCCACAGCACCAGCTGAATCTCTTTAAAAAACATAAGGTGTCTGGATGTGGTGTGCCTATTCACCTAGGTGATCTTCCCACACTTATCACGTATCGCTTCCCCATTCCAGCACTCCATTTAGAGCAAAAAGGACCAGACGGTACTGAACACTCAATTACAAACAAAATCAGAAGAAACCTGGATACAGAGTTCAGACACCAAATATAATAATAGAAAGTATTTTCAGGGGCAGTGTGTGTGTGTCTGTCAGGCATCCTCACTCAAACTATTGACAACACTGTCAGCAACCAATAATTTTAGACACAATCTATGGAAAAATCACAATTATGCAGGACTTTACAGTAAAACTGTTGCTAAACACACCAACTCATAACATATCACAAAGACAAATAGTGTCTGCAAATCCTGGAAAACTCAGAATAAAATTATTAACTCTCCATTTTAAGTAGCATTTAAGTTTTGTGTCCTACCTAAGGCATTACCCCATACCATTACCATAAAGAATAAAAATATACATCAAAACGGCTATTTGTTCACTAAGCACCATCCTTCCCATACACTGCACACTAGTTTGGGGTTTTTTTTCTCTCCACTAACTAAAGCAGACCAAAACTCACTCACAAGGGAACAAAATTAAGACCATACAAGGAACAGTAATTCTAACATTTTATATGTTCAGAATGATTGGTTTTGACGATTTACTGCTTTTAATATATTTTAAAATATATATTTACACTTCGTTAGACACAAAGGAAATACTAGACTTATCTATTTGAATTAAATAATGTTGATTTCTAATATCTCAAAAATGTGCCAGTATTTAAATTCTGTAAGCAAGCTTAAAGAGCAAGCTAACTATCATAGGCAAGGATATATAATTTCACAAAAACAACTTAAAATGAAATGTTTTAACTTTTAAATTCATACAGTAGTTAGACTAAATATTCCATGCTCATACAGGCAGACACCCTCCTTTTCATTCCTCAATTTTCCTTCAAAAAATTTGTTCCAGAGCATTCTAGAAATATGTAACAAAGCTTGAGCACAACAGCACTCTGAACAATAAAAATGAAGTGCAAGAAACATTATTTGCTCCAACTTCAAATGTTTCTACTTAAGACTCCCCACTGTCTAGATGTTAAAGATTTTTTTACTGTTTCTTAAGTACACAAACATAGTCCTATCTTATGTTTTAGAAATTCTGCCTGTTTAGTATGATTTTTGCCTAATTGCAAGGATCCCTAAGTCTCCCTCCAGAAGCTAGATGACTTCAGAGGTTATATAAAAATTTGGAAAAGGCTAATGAAAACCAGAGTACCACTGGTACAGTGGATTTAAAAATGACTAGTGTCATGGTTGCTACAGGAGACATTAAATTTCAGTTCTTGTCAAACACACTCAGCTGCTGACCTACAAAAGATACAAAGCCCCTTTGTTACCAGCTAATCTACATTTTATCAGGCTTTTTGCTTTACTTTCTAGCACAAGAATTTCTGACAGGGTCATATCCTTAAACTACTCCATATTTTCTAAGTAACTTGTCCTTTTGTAGCATTGCGTATTAACACACACATTCCAAACCCAAAATCCACACAGTGGTCAAATGGTCTCTTTTGATAGCATTACTCTGCAATATAAGATGTTGATGACATTATTTAATTATGCAGTGCTCCCCCCATTTCAATTTTTGGTACTAAGGAAAACAAACAGAAGTCCACACAAAAATCCACGCTACTATGCCCAGACAATCCTGTATTACTGAGTGATCGCTGCACAGTTGTCAGTCCTTTCAATCAGCTGACAGAACGGCACAGCCAGTTCAAAGAAGCACAAGTTGGGCATACTAAAACACAAAGAGTGACTAGAAACTGCACTCTCCTTACTCCAGCCTAATTCCAGGAACCTACTCGGATCTCAAAAAACTGGATCAAGTAACAGGATTTTGGACCGTGCCAATCTGATAACTCTGTAATTTGTAAGTAAATAAACTGAACAAAAATTAAAGTTTACGCCAACTTCAAATGTGAGATGTATACATAGCTGTTCAATAATAAAAGAATAAAGCAAGCTGGAAGTCACCCTTCTCTTGAACTTTTTCTTAAAAATTCAACAACCAAATTTTTATTTGAGTTCAGATGCTCTATTTTAGAATCTTTTGTCATGGAAAAAAAAGAACAATGAGGAACCACACTACATCTCGGTAATTTTTTTCTGGCATTTTCTCATCTTCTCTCATTATAGTAATGCAAACTGAGCCACAGGCCATTTATGGCAGAATGCTTTTTTAATTAAAATTATTTTGCAGATATAGAGAAAAGGAAGCAAGTGAACTCAATGTTTAGGAGCGCCAAACTCTCCAT
Source organism: Buteo buteo (assembly GCF_964188355.1). NCBI lineage: Eukaryota > Metazoa > Chordata > Aves > Accipitriformes > Accipitridae > Buteo > Buteo buteo. The sequence goes on along the minus strand of NC_134176.1, from coordinate 10,114,791 downwards.
CCATGTCACTGAACTACAAAGGAGACTACACAGAAATTCTGCCTCTGACAGCGTGTTCCTCAGTTCCTTCCAGTTCCATGGAGGACATTTCATAGAAACTCCTCCCTGCTAAGATGGGAAGCATCCATGCACTGTAATCCTACACCATACAGGGTTTGAAAAAAACTTGGGAGAGAACAGGCACGTCCCTGGTTGGCAAATCCACACAGAATACCAAACAAACAGGCCTGGTCAGAGTGTGCAGCTACTCAGAAGAAGCGTTCCAGGCTACCAAGAAAAATTCACATTGCGATGCGTTGTGGACAATACAGGACTCGTGCCACCATTTCAGAGGAAAAACACAGCTCCATCTGTCACAGGGTCTGATAGTGCAGTGCAGCTGCCACCAACACATGGTTAGGAAGTACAGCTGGAAACAGTCACAAAGAAGAACGCAGCATGTGAAAACCCTCAATTACTTCTATCTGGGCAAACTACTTCTTAATTTTCTCTTCCTCACCTTCCAAAAAAGGTTTTAAGAGCAAGTTAAACAATGTTTAGAACTCAGAACCACACAGAGCTTTAATTTTTGGTAAAGAAAAGCTTCAAAAAACATTAGTATATAAAACCTGACTGCCACAGCTAGTATTGTCTGAATATGAACTTTTCATGCACAAAACAAGCACTATAGTCAACTACAGAAGAGTTATTCATTTACCATTAAAGAGTATGTTTAAATAGCAGGACCATCAATAAAATACTTGGCCTGCGCTATGCAGGTCAAAATCATTTCACTGATAGTGGTCCCTTCTGGCTTTTCTTTTTAGGATATTATTAAATTCAGACTTGCTTTTCATACAGCCACAATGTTGCATTTTTCAGCCCTAGACTGTCCCAAAGTGAAAAATCACTTTTCTGGTAGGACAGAAATACCGTATTTGAATAGTTGTAAGCACCTCATAAGTGAAAGCTGCCCAACTCGTTTTCAGTAACACAACTTAAGTATTAAAATCAAAATTAGAGACTCCTTGCTGTTCTAATTTGGGTATTTCCCTTTCAAAGTCTCCTTTGGCTCGTAACTGTAGAAAACATGTAACAATAAAAACAGACAGAAGTCTCTTTGGATTGTAAACTTCCTAGTGACAGACCAAAGCCAATTGATAACCTGATTTCCTGCTCTCCCCTCTCTTCCATGGATGCACATTTCACAAGCACACATCTATCTGCAGGAAGTGCAAAGGAAGACAAACATCCCTACAGTTACGGTTATTTCCCAGAATTATTTGATGTATGCCGCACACTATTTTGAATTACAATCCTTCCCCTATCCAACATACGTTTCAGCTTAGGCAACACAACTTCATTAATAGTTTAATTAAGTGGTGGACTGGCTCTTGACTTGTATTCCATGTATAAGAAGCTGCACAAGAAAAAGGTAAGGCTGAAGGTACAGTTAACAGACACAGTGTAAATCCTTTCTCCCATCCGGACTTAACACTGATCACTTGAACATGACTTACGTAACACAGTAAGCTGTCAGACAACACAGAACAGTGTATCTGATCTGGTGTCATCAGCAAGCATTAGAGATCCCCACAACATCACATCTTGGCCAATAGCAAAAATTAAGAGGAAGTGAGCGAAGAAGGATTAAATAACTTAGAAAACACCAAAGTAAAAAGTAATTTGGAACCGAAGACACTTTAAAATACACAAAAATGTATTTAAGTCCATTGCCTCTCCACCACCCCCAGCCCTGCCCCAGTTTAGCAGAGATGAGTAACTGTTGGAGAAGGCACAAGTGGCTAAAAGTGCACATACAGGGAGGAGCGCAGTCCTACCAGCTTAATCCCATACCTAAACTCCTATGTAACAACTTCTTTACAGGAGTTAGAAATGACCAGAAAATAGCTGCTAAAAGAAAGGAGAATTAATGTCAATGTTTTAGTCACCAAAATCCTGAGCTAAGTCAGGACACTTAAGTCTGTTACTACTAAAGCAACCTGGAACACAGAACCAAGATATGCTACTGTTCAGACTTAAAAAACCCCAACCAAACAACACCCACCCCCAAACACCAAACCCCAAAACCACACAGAAAAAAACCCCCACACCTATGGATGTGCCTAACATCCTTTCCCACATTTTGAAAATAAGAGTAGGCTGAATAGTATTCATTAAGTAGAGGAAAGGAATGAGAGGAAGACTGAGTCTAGCACAGAATTAGGCTGGAATTCATAACCTTCCCACTGTTGCTTCACTATTTGTGGAAGTAGAGAATAAATACGTATCATACACTGGTATTTTAGGAGCTGAAATGATGTTTACAAAGCACTTGGGAGTAGTTTTACCTTGACTTAAAAGTTAGTTTGACACTCCCCCCCCCCCAACCTGTTTATGTTATGTCTAATGGGATCTGGAAAATTCCTGCACTTAAAGGACATCTTCCTAAGTTCCTTACTCCCATTTTACTACATAAAGCACCGGTAAGAGCTTTGCTTTACAAACTACCGCAGCTAGGTTTCGGAGCACAACACTTCACTCTGGAGAAGAAACTCCTCTGTTAGGATGTGTACCTTCCACAAGCTAAAACAAGTGGATCAGGGCTGTTTACAACAGTACATGAACTGTATTCTCAGAAGCTTGTATGTATCATTAGAGGCTAATATAGAAAGCTGCTGAGGCAGTACCAGTGTTAGGTAAAGAAAAAGTTCCATCCTTAAAACTAACCAAACCCCTGCTACTCTTCTTCCTCTCCCCCTCTAAGCTTGTGTATTTAGTTCCACATTTACATATAAAGCTCACGTATATTTTTTATGAGTGTGTGTTTAGCAGATTTTTTTCAGGAATTTTGAGTGGATTATTTTTTTTTTTTTTTAGTGTAAGAAGGGCCCAGAATCATTTAAACTAAGGATCAATAGTAGTTAGCAAAAGCTAACACATGATCAAGAGTTATTAAATCTAGAAACTCCCATAGTAAAACTAAACTGTAATTAAATGAGAACATAAAGGAATCCAAATAGCAAGAACCAAACCACCATGGTTCCACCAAAGTATCTCACTGGAGAGACAGATGATCATTAGAACTGCAAACGTGATGACATACGTCTTCACAGCTTGTTCTAATCAACTGAACAGTTCTCAGTTTTCTTTACAGTATCTATTTACTTCAAATACAGAGATACTGGATGTATTCACCTACATCAGGGTTACAGTGGTCTAAATAAAGATCTATTAATAACAAAAGTTATAGCTTATTAGCGATATCAAATCCGCATGCCCATACTTTAACAGAAAAATCAGACCATTAACAGTAAAAGCAACCAAGAAAAAAACAGAAGTTCTCTTTTCCTGACAGAGGACCGTGCATTTACTCTAGCCCTCTGTATGGGATATTTAGGTAAGTAATTATCAATAACCAAATCAGAAATCACTTTGAATTTTCTCTAACATAGTAGCACACAACTCTTCTTCAGTATCCAAAATGCCTTCTCCTCACAAGACTGTAACAGTCAATTTCAGCAGCTGAACAGTGGACCTCGCTATAAGACTGAGGCCTTAGTTAACAAATTTCCAAGAAATGTGATCTTATGACAATACTGAATTCTTTGTTACATTATAATACTTCCTCCCGATAAAGGGGGGAAAAAAAAAAGTAATGCAAATTCAGAATATTCAAACCAAAGAGCTTATACTATTGAATAAGCCTAAAGCACTTCACTTTATATTATATACCCCACTTTTAAAAATTGTTTTTCAGTTTACCATTCTAACCCACAAAAATAACATCTACAGCTGATTATCACAACACGCGCTATGCACATAAGATATGATTTCATAACAACATACAAGTAGTTACCCTCAGAAAACAGAAAGGAGTCCAGGCAGGAAGATTCCAGATCTTGCATAAAGTGTGGTCATCCAAGGGTCCTGAACTATTCAAGAGGCCAAGCCATCCACCGAGGTAGGATGATGTGACTTAATGGGAAAAACAAAACAAACAACAGAGTATTTCATTACTATGTGATATTTTTTTTTAAAGCAGAAGTATTAAGCACACAATTCAACACAACTTTTTAAATGATTTGTGCTAAATCCAATTAAAACAGTTAAACTGAATAAAAACCCCTGAAGTTCATGAATACACTGAAATAAGAGGACCTAACAGTTCCACCTATGAATACATAAAATGTGGAAACTGTCTTTCATAAATGAATACTACAGAATAGAATGCTGATCCTCCAAGTGTTAAGCTTTAGGATAAGAACTTGCATTGATACTTCTTCAGCTTACTGAACACCAATCTACAGTTGTAACCACCTCAGAAATCACGTATCAGGAGACACAATATCATGAACTGTAAAGAAGTACATTCCAGAATTATCCCCTAACATTTACAGGCTACGAAAGCAGTTAAGATTTTTATTAAATTCCCTAACTTCCCTCATTTTCAGCACACACAAAACCAATATGAGAAGATAGCTGGCAGGATGTCCTATGATTGCATATAATATTCAGTGTGGCATCATTTTCGTCAAAACCCTGATAAAGCAACATCTGCAGTTTGGCAAGACACCACATAGATTAAATAATGGATTAGATCAAGGCACTGGAAAACCTGGGAAACGTGAAAAGGCTGAAGTGACAGTAAACTACGGACTAGGCTAGGAGATGTGGAGGGAACTGCATGATCCATGCTCTTGAGGTCTCAACTTCACCTGAAGAATCAAAGTTTTTTAATTCCAAGAATTAAAGCCCTTATACAGGCTAACAGCCTACCGCCTGGACTGTATTTAACATGTTTCTTTGTGTACAATATACATACACACAGAGACACATGCACCCCAACTACAGCACAATTACTTCACAATTTTATCACAAGAGCAAGGATCAGTACTTATCCAGATAAATACAGTCCTTCGTGATCCAGAGTTCATACATCATTTTACAAATCTTAAAATAATACATACTGAAAGGCAGTCTTACATTTAGACAGACAGACAAGTAAACAAATACAGTTGATCTTACATAGCAACTCATAGCCTGAGCTAGCAAAGGGCTCCTCCGTTTACAGATCTCAGAACTGTAAAGATGTAGTAAAACAGCAGTAAAATGCCCATGACCTAAGAATGCCAAATCTAACCCACAGCAATAGACACACTGATATCTCCCTCCTCCTTCTAGAAGCTGAATTCTTGCCCATCATAAGGAGACCCATGCTATTTGTAAATAAAAATATAAAAACAAATAGACACAGGCAGATTCATAACCTATTTGCTTTGAAACAGCAGGACTTCAGAAGGTCACTACTGAGGTTTATTAAAGTGTACTTGTTAGGTCACAGGGGGAGATGTACATTCATTGCATTTTCTATACAATGAATATAAAAGAACAAACGTTTTAGAACGTGAAGTCTTTTTAGCATTAAAGAATCCTAAAAAAAGCTAACAAGCATACTAAAAATGTTGAAGAGTTTTAGACTTCAGCACCTTAGTTAACAAAAAAGCTAAAAGCGTTTGGTAAAAAATTAATACTTCTAATCGTATTTTAGAAGTCCAACCCCTTTACTAGAAGGAGCTGAAGTCCAAGAAATTATCAAATTTAATTCCTTTATTATATATTTTAAAGGACTCCCGCAAAATTAATTGTTGAGGTTATTATTTTTCCCCTGTATGATTTCACACGAGTGTCAGGAAGAAGTACAGAGGTAAGGTTGCTAGGTTTAGTTTTTACAGTCTGTTAAAAAAACCCTATAAGACACACAGTAGCTGTAAATCACTATGAATTATATGTCCAGTAAATTATTTTTTTCTTTCTTTTTCACCGTCTTCCCTCACAGTTTCCTGGTACCCGTTTATGGGTCACTTTAGAAATTTGAGATTAGAGCATTCATTTCAACGTTAATGGTATTTTCCACATTGCAGTTAGACGCCTGAACTAAAGAATCTTAGCTGAATCAAAAACAAAGTAGAAAACTACCGCACAGGGCTCCTACCTATGTTTTTGAAAATGAACTGTTCCAACATAGTTTGAAAAATTCCAGGCCTATCTAGGGCAGAAATTATTAACTGCGTCTATTAGAGAGATGAATTTACGATATGCATAAAGGAGCCCAAGCTTATGCCCCTCCAGTCTTATCCGCCTGCTTGTAGTTCAGGCTAACATACACGTTTACCGAGACAAACAAAACCTGCTATTAAAAAATGTAGCTGCAGCAAACACACAAGTCGCAACTCTCAAGAGGCAGCGATCACGAGTGCCAGAATTAAAAAGCTGCGATTCAGGGAAAGCCTCCTTCCTGCCACCCTCCCCGCAGCCACTCCTGCGAGTGTACAAGTACTAATAAAACCCAAGGGAGCCTGCCACCATTTGGCCTTTGTGGAAGGAGACTAGTTGGTACTTCCTGCAGGCGCCCGCCCGCGCCTCCCCCCGCAGCGGCGCGCAGCAGTAACCAGAGACAACCTTGGGCTTCCCGAGCTGCGAAAAGTTACACTCCTCCCCCTTCCTCCTCCCCAGCTTACCAGAGACCCCGGCCAAGCTAATTATAACTGCGCTAACAACTTCCACCGCGGTCCCCGCTCCCGCCGCCCTGCTCGCCGGCCTCCCCAGACCCGGCCGGCCTCCCCAGACCCGGCCGCTCTCCCCAGACCCAGCCGCTCTCCCCTACCCCTACCCCCCCCCCCCGCCCCGCACCCCCGGACCCAGCCGTAACTCGTCGGGGCTCCCCCCTGCCGCCATCCCTCCTCACCTGTCTCCGCCACCCCGTCCCCGCGCTCCAGCCGGGCCCCCGCCCTGCCCCCCCCCCCCCGGGCAGGGCCCCCTGCCCCCTCAGGGGGCTTCCGACCGCCCTCGCCGCCGTGCCCGACCGTCCCTCCGCACCCCGTACTGCCCCCCCCCCCCCCCGGCCCGGTTCGTCTCCCTGCCAGCACAGGCTCGCCAGCCCCACGCCCGCGGAGGGTAGGGGCTGCCCTCCCGCCCCCTGCCCCCCCCCCTCACGGCGCCTTCCCTCAGAGCCGCCGCCCGGCCCGACCCGACCCCGACCCTGCCCGGCGGCCCCACCTGGGAGCGGAGGAAGCCCCCCGTTCTCTTCGCAGCCTTACCGTGCCCTCCCTAGCCAGCCGGCCGGGCTCCCTTCGGCGGGGCTGGGACTCCGACCGGGAGGAGGCGGAGGCGAGCGCCACCCCCGCCGGGCCCCGGCAGCCTCCGCTCCGCCCTTCCCTCCGCCCGCGGCACCCACAGAGGCGGCGGGGGGGGGGGGGGGGGAGGAGGGGGGCGCTGCGCGCACCGCGCCCGCCAGCTGGCCGCCTTCCCATTGGCCAGAAGCTCTTTCAACCTGCCCAGCAACCATTTTCTCACTGGCCGACGAGCCGGGGGGGGCTGGGCTCCGACTGGCCTCGGGGCACCGCCCAATGAGAAAGCTGGGCGAGCTAAGGCGGGCGGGGCCGCGCGCCGGCTTCGCCCAATCGGAAGACGGGCGCCGCCGAGTCCCCCGTCCCCCGGCGCGGCGCTCCGGGAGGCGGCCCCGCCCGGGCGGCGCGGGTGCCGCTGACGAGGGCGGCGGTGGGGGGAGGAGGGGGGGAGGGCGGAAGGGTGTGGGGGGAGAGGCGGAGCGCGCGGGCAGGCACGGGGCTGCACGCGGCGCGGCGGGCAGGGCAGGGCCCCGCCCCGCGCCTCAGGCCCCGGGGCCGGCGGGGCCGCAGCGGCGGCGGGCCGCGTCCCGCGTTCGTCGGGGCTGGAAACCCCCCCCCGCGGAGGGACCGGCCAGCCCTGACCCGAGCCCTGCAACCCCCCGCCTTTTTTCTTTTTGGTTATAACTCGCAGTCTCTGACCGAAACTGCCAAATTTAAATCAGAGGAAGCGCGAGGGCCTCCACAAAGCAGCATTCCTACAACTCCCGTTTCCAGGGCAGTTGGGAAACGAGGCGCACGCGTCTCCCGACCAGCGATAAAGCTACATCAAACATTGCACAATTCTTCCATAAATATTCACTTGATTTTTTTTTTTTTCCTTTAAAGATGAGGCGGGTTTGGCCATGCTCAAACCTCTCATATTTGCTTTCCAGAGGCATTTGCGTAATCAAGTTACATTGGCACAAGTGTGTGCGCAAACCCGATTTCAAAATCTGACATTTAAGTATTTGTAAAGATTGATTTTGAGCCTTTGTCGAACCCTACCGTGGGTTACCTGATGAATCCCCAAAAAGCTGCTCAGCTCTCTCGGAGATGGGTTCGGTTTGATCTGCAGGACAGTAAAACCAAACAAAAATCAAGCACGTTTGCGCAGACAGGTTCTTCCTACGCAGAACGCAGGCGCAGACCAAATTCACACACGGAGTGTATGTTGGTCTAATAAATACTACAGAAACACTTGCGGTTGTCTGGTGGGGATGAACTACAACTCCGACGAAAGATCAGTTGCTTTCTGTGATTATTCAGCTCAAGAAAACCGATGTTTCGCTGGAGGCCCTCAGGCCCAACAGATTTTAACCCCCGTGCCTCCCGACGGGCATTTGCGCAGGGGTAGGAGCGCGCAGGGCCCGTGACCCCAAGGAAGGGGCGAAGGGCAGAGCGGCACAGAAATCCGCAGCGGAGCCCCGCAGGACCCATCGCCGGTGGCGAGGGGACATCTCTCCAGACCACCTCTCTCCTGCAGCCTGCCGCCACCGATTCTGGGCCACAGCTGTGCTCTGACCTCGCTGCCGGGGGTCACGGAGCACAGAAGGGGAGCGAGTGCTGCCGCAAGAAGCGTTAATGAATCCTTTTTGACACGCTACCGGAGAGGAGGACGCCTCCCCGAACGGCTGAGGGGTGACACCCCTACCCCCACGGTCCATCTGCTGCACCAAGTGCGAGTGGGGGACCAGTGGCAGCCAGGAAGGAGAGGACCAAATATCCCCCCCCCATACTGTGCCTTAAGTGGAGAAGTAATTCTAAGATGTTCAGGGTTCTTCTGTCTGCTCAAGTCAACCAGGGACAACCAGGAGTATCGCACCAGGACCGACCCCTGCCATATGCCAGGGATTATCTCTGAGGAACAGATACAGGATAGGCGTACAAAGGTAGCTGGTGTAGAAAGGACCGATCTGGAATGATTATGTCTAATGCAGCATATAAAGCGGTAATTTAACCAGCAGCACCACTACAGTGTTTTAATAACTTGTGCAAAAATTAGGTTTTCTATACTTGACCCCTGTTGGCCAAAACTATACGTTCTCCAGGCAACCCTGTAGCACTGGTACAGCAGACAATTCATTCCTCTCTACAGCTACAGGGATTTAATGCAGTACCCGAGCCACCCTGACATTCTCCTCCCAGTCAGCAGACCTCTCAGTAAGACACCAACACCGGTCACCCTGCCTTCCCCACTCTTTCCTAAATTATGAACATAATGCGGTCAGCGGTTTTGTAACCAATTTTTGTTTTCTTTAACAGAAAAGGGTGCGCATGCCTTCTACAGCAGGCATTTCTAGAAAGGTCGGTTCTGTTTCATACATGCTCTGACAAGATCTACAAAAAAAATTAACATGGAGTTGTTTAAATACGTGCATTAGAACTTTGGATTTATGGCCTAACATTTGGAGAAATTAATAGAAACTAAAGAAAATACACTGGTTATTTGCAAAGGTTTTTGTCACTTTTTTGCTTGTGTCAACAGCGGGATTCATGTAAGAGAACTGGAACCTAGTTCGGCTTAGAGATGTTTATGTCCCGTGCAACTCACCTCTTAAGCAGGAGGAGCTGTGCTTGTCTCACAGGCTTAAGAATTCAGAGGTCTGAGCTCACATGTAAGGTCTTTCTTGACAAAAAAACTTTTCTTTAAAAGGCCCTTACTTTCTCAAATGAGGTCATGTTCTAGGAGTCTTTAATGCACTCCCGTTTTGCCTTTAACCTCGAGGCAAACAGAGGACTTAGCAATATGACTTTTTTTTTTATTTAAACATGGTCTTTCAGTATGACTACACTCACCGCAGCAGGCCAGGATACCATTCTCATGAGCGGCATTTTTGCTTTTGCAGCAAATTTCACATGAGCCAGAAAAAAACCCAACCCCAAACCCAATCAGGGTCTCTATATAACTCATCTGAAAGGATTACTGGAGGTCTGCTACTTCTACTTACCTTCGGCATCTATTCAAAAAACACAGTTCCAGGAACACAGGAACTCATGAAGACTGTTTTCCTATGGATTTATGCCTGTGATTAATTGCCTCTGTGTCTAAGGTACAAGCTCTAATTGAAGCTAGTCTTATGCCTGGAAACTTATAAATGTCTCTCCCTTATCTGGATTACTGTGTATCAGTACAGAATGCAGTTTTCTTCTGATCTTTCTTTCACCTCCACACTTAAAAAAAAGCCACACACAAAAAACCCCACCAAAAAAATCCCTCTGAAAATGTAGTGACTGTGAGGTCTGCCAGATTTGGTTGAAATTCATTAGCTATTCTAAAGCTGAATGACAGAATGATCATGTATGCCATACTTCCACAAGAAAGTGAGAAAGGGTAGTGCCTACTGCACAAAAGCCTGGTTAGTTTTACCACCCGTTTTTGGTGGCAAAGCCTCTGTGAACTACTAACTAATCCCACACTTACTCAAGTTTAAAAAAAAGAAAAAAAAAGCAAGCCGTGACTCAAGATGATAATTTAAAAAAAAAACCAAACCAAACCACATTATTGAATATTTGTCAGAGTACTAAATAAGCCATTATGCTATTTTGTCAAAAGAATCACAATTTACAAGAAAAAGCACTTTCTCCCTATACCTTTCAAACAAAGCAGACACACAAAAGCAAACCATGTTACTGGGCTTCAATTAAAACAAATAACCATTCAACAGTTTTATCTTAAACTTCACTCAGCTCACTGGACAAAAAAACCCTCCCAACACCCAGTACTTTCCATATCTAGCATTTGTCTCAGTAATTATCTCAAACACAGAAAAGTGAATTTGTTTTAAGTACCGTTTTTTTCTCCTCTGAGTATTAAAACTCTTTTGGTGTGTGGTGGTTTGTTGTTTTTTTTTTAGCAACATACCTGCTCTTCCCTTTAGAAGTCCTGTTTTGGAAGCTTGCACAACCCGAGGTTGAAGTTACATTACATTTTCTTGATCTCCAAAACTTGTCTGTAATTGGCACATGAAAAATACAATATACTGTTGTTTTGTTGCAGCATTTTACTACTGCAGTACATACTTGCCACTTCCCACATGCTCCTAGGGGACTTCCAAATACAGCAGACGTGTGGATACAATTTCTTTTTAATTCTGTTTTTGCAAGAAGTCATGTAATCACCTGTATCTTCAATTATTCTTCCCTAAAAAGATGACAGTTGAAATTACTGAATGTTTTCCCTGCAATGGAAAGTTGCCTCTAGCTTTATATTTTCCTGTTGACATGTTGGTCATGCATCAACATTTACCACAATAATTCTTCAGGTCATAAAACACTCATTTGGGGGAAATCTTGGTTAAGCAAAGGAGCAATTGTTTTTAAAAAAAAGCTACTACTACTTATGAAAATCATGTCAGACAATGAAATTTTAGTATTTTTCACTGTCTTAAAAAAAAAAAAAAGTCAAGTCACTACAGACATCTGAAGTAAATCTCTTTCCTGAGAACTTGAATTATTCAGTGGGATTTCATCTCTTTGCGGAACTTCCTTGAAAATATAGGAAAATTTATCTTAACTGTCAACTTTGCAAGAGACACCAAAAGGAGTTTAGACAATCCTTGCAAAAGCTTACAGTTGAACAAGCCAAGCTGACAAAAATACATATTTTCCTAAGATGTGTATTTCATTTCTTCGGAACTTGGTGGTGTCGTACTTTCAGTATTAATCACATAGTGTGAAATTACACTCATTTAAGAGTTGATGAGCCATCAAAATTTGTCATGATCAGTCACGGGTTTTTTGCATAAGGGACTATACATCCTAGGCCTGAGACATAAACAGACTTTCACTTTGAAAAGAAGTCACTTTTGAAAGCATTTTTGTCTTACCCTAGACATTACCAAATAAATGGATTATTTTTCATCCTAGCTTTTGACAATTTGTTTAGTTATATGGGAGTATGGAGTAAGTTGCAGAACTGTAAAGCAGTCATACACTCAAATCAATATTCTGAGGCACAAGACATCCATAATGGCCTGATAATTACAATATAAAACTATACTATCAGTCAATTTACAACAACGCTTTTTAAAATGCCTCCTAAAGCAGTCCAGGCATACCTGAGACTTCAAGAAAGTCTAAGGACAGCTTTGAAAACAGGTAATTCCTGGTGAGCGTGAAGACTTGCATGTGCATCCCTAACCTGCTCAAGGCTGAATCCCTCACTGCTGCGCCTCTGAGGCAGTCTGGAAAGGTGCTTTTCATCCAAAGAAACGATTCCCTCTTCGTTTACCAAATTTTTCCTTCAGGCAAATATGGCTATGTTCACAGAGACAGGCAACATCTTTTACTAGATAAACTCACAGAGCTGCAGAAGAGAGAGGGGATTAAAAAAACCCAACAAACAGCAAACAAACAGGGATGCGATAAGCAGGCAAGCTTTTGTGTGCACAAGCCATTGTTAATGCAACCTGGATCCTCACACTTCTTGCCTTTGCTGAATGCCCAAGCTTCAGAAGCTCCATGGAATCTGGATTTCCTGGCAAGGGAGGAGAAATAAAACCACAGGCACAGAGGCAGAAGGGAACAGATATGGACAGATATTCAAGGTTACCTGAGAAGAAAGCAGATCTGATGTTGGCTGTTTGCTTGAACATACTTTCTTTTGTGCAAGTCTACAGCTGAGTTATGTCATTCAGACCAACAGCCTTGTTTGAGACACAGCATTGGCTGCCGTGCAAGTTTCATGACTCTTTTCCCTAGGAGCACATAAAAGAAAAAAGGGTGCTGGAAGTGGTAGCAAGATCTGACAGAAGCCTTTCCTAATTTAACAGAGTTAAATTATTTCCCATTTATATGTAGAAATTAAGAAAACCACCATCACCAAGTATCTCTTGCCATTTGTAGTAACAGTTCACAAAACATGTAATTTAAAATTCACCATTTTAAAGGCACCCTATCATTTCTGATGTCCCTCAGTATCTTAGAGGAATACATAGAGGGGAAAAATACTGTATTAACCTTTAAGTGGTGCATATTTAACTAAGATGTTTTTGGACTAGCAAAGAAATGACAATGCAAGTTAGAAAATAAAGCTCTTGTCCTGGTTTCGGCTGGAATAGTTAATTTTCTTCCTAGTAGGTAGTATAGTGCTGTGTTTTGGATTTAGGATTAGAATAATGTTGGTAACACACTGAGGTTTTAATTGTTGCTAAGCACTGTTTATACTAAGCAAAGGACTTTTCAGCTTCTCACACTGCCCTGCCAGCAGAGGCTGGGACTGCACAAGAAGTTGGGAGGGAACACAGCCAGGACAGCTGACCCAAATGAGCCAAAGGGGTATTCCATACCATATTACATCATGCCCAGTACATAAACTGGGGGAAGTTGGCCAAGGGGGCACCACGGCTCAGGGATTGACTGGGCATCAGTCAGTGGGTGGTGAGCAATTGTATTGTGCATCACTTGTTTTGTACATTCTATTATTATTTTACCTTCCTTTTCCATCCTATTAAACTGTCTTTAACTCAACCTATGAGTTTCACTCCCCTCACACCCCCCCCCATTCTCTCCCCTATCCCACTGCAGGGAGGGAGTAAGCAAGCAGCTGCATGGGGCTTAGCTGCTGGCTGGGGTTAAACCACAACAGTTCCTTTTTAAAAAAAAAAACAACAAAACAACAGGAAAAGTGAAGCTACCCAGCATGAGCAGCTGAATTTGACTGAGACACACCAATAAAGCAGTAGGGAGACAAGCTGATTTTACACTGACTGGTCCTTGCAAAGTCAGACCAGTTCTAGGCACACATCAGTTTGGTGCAGTGACTGTGCAAGTTTCAGCAATACAAATTCTTATACCTGCTGAAGACCTGAGCCAAGATACCAGGCATGTAAAAGCACATAAGATTTGGCATAAGTTTTAAGAACATAATAAAACAGGATATGTTTTTCTATTTAAATGCTTAACTACATAAATGCATACTTACCTAATACCTTTCCCGTTAAGCCAAGTAGTCTCTACAAATTGCTCTAACTAGGCATAGCTTCCTCAGTAAAGGAATGCACCCAGCTAGATGGTTTGTACACAGAGATACAGATACATATACACACACACACGCATTTGACACATTCAGTTTAAGAGTTATGAACAAATTATACTAATTCCTACCTGTAACATGGAGATTGATGCCCAGTAAGGAGGCAGGGGGAGAGCATCTTTTTAAATACATTAGCATGCAATTGCTCCTTCAATGAAAATTGAGATTAAGGGGGAGCAGAGGGGAACACCCACAGTTGTTCAAACCTGTGGGTTTTCAACCACAGTTCAGAGAAGTTTTGGAGAACTTTCCCAGAGGGACAGAAGATTTTTAGTTATTCAGCTCAATGCTAATGTTCCCTTTATAAAACTTTGAAACTGCCTGACTTTCTGCTTTACCCTAAGGCATCTGCTGTCCGATTCAGTGGACCTATTCACACACAGAAAAGCATAAAGAAAAATTTCCTGTGGATTTAGAATTTTGAAGCAATCTGATACTACAACAAACAGTGACAAATAAAACAGACTGTTGTTTCACTGTGAGATATGACAGTTCACATCAACATTCATATCCTCCTGAAGCAGGATGTACTACTGCAACACCTTTCCATTACATCTCTATTAAGACATGTAGTATTGGCATGCTTCTTTGGTCCAGCTATATCATATGGACTGAATTTGCCAAGTGTCTATATGCTATTTCATCCTAATAAGAAGTTATTAATCAAGTTTTAATTGAGGAAGCAATGTTTAACTACTACAGCAACTACAGGTTATCTCATGCCAAGTTTAGTACAAGAAAGATTTTCAGATTCACTAAAGACTCACACCGACTGCATGGTTTCATGCAACTAAGCTAATATGCATTCAACTATCAAGTTTGAAAAATTTAGCAAAGTGGTACCATTTCTCCCCAAACCAGATGCTTCTAAAGCACTGGTTGAAACCATAAGCTCGGTGGTCTCCTTTTGTGGAGGTGACACTGGAGTGTCCTTAACACCCCCCTGCCCCCACCCTCCCCTTTTTAGGGGTTTGAGAATCTGAAAAGGATAGTGTGTAGTAGGTGAGGTCACTTGTGGGAAGGCAGAGTCTGTCAGATGCAGAAAGGTATTCTCTTCATGTTCAGCAACTTGCCTGGTTCGGGTCTACAGAAAACAACTGAGTTACTGGCGGATGTCTTCCCCTGGCACAACCAATGCTAACACATTCCAGAAACCAGTCAATCTTTCCCCCCTCCTCCACCTCCCTGCTAGTTCAGGCCTCTTCCCCAGTACCAGCTTGTGAAGGTAAATATTTGTCATTTTATAACAAAATCATACATTGTACTTGATCTATCCCTTTCCTCTGAAAAAGTCTCATAAGAATAAGCTTAATTATATACACTCTAAACCAAATGTGGCTACTTGAAGAAAAAACACCATCCCATGTTGTATTATCTTTTGTTATTAAAAAAAGCCAAGAGGAAACCCTTGGTAAGAGTGGAGCATATTAATTATGACAAGACATCATGACATACCAGTTGAGATTTAAAGGCCGCTAATAACACTTTTTGTAGTAATTAGTGCAAGATAGTTATCCCACATAAACAAATATTTGATGGTAGACTTCAGTGATAAAACAATTCACTTGATGACATTTACATATAAATACACATAAATAAAAACCTATGCAATTTAGGTTTGTAGTTAACAAAAAGCATGGTCTGAAATGAATTAAATGTAACTGTATCTAGCTGGATCAAAGCTCTTCCTCTAATGATACTCAAGTATATGGGGTATGAAAAGCATAATTTTACAATTCTCAATTTAGTAAAGCACTACTCTATAAAACAGAATCATGAAAACAGCTCTTACATTTTAATGTAAAGTATAAAATCGTATATTTACATTTACATACACTTTACTGAACTACATTGGGTAGCTCACGGTAAAAAAAAACATCCCTTTTTGAAAATCGTTCAAAAAATACATCAACTGCAGATATGATCAAAAGTTACTAAGTTAGCAGCTGACATAACATCTGTAGTAAAAATATATTTTAGGAAAATACCTGGAAAAATCTAAACACCAATAAACACTTTAAAAACTATTTTTGAAGTAAAAATTGTAGCAAAAAACAGAACACACTAGCTAGGATAACAGGAACTATTGCATACTGCTCTTTAAGAGCCATGTAGCGACTTAGAACAGAAGCAGCAGGAGTTTTGTGATGTAACAAAGTGGAAACCGGAGGAAAATAGGAAACCAGTTATCTAACTTCTCTCTATGTTTATTACCATTCTTACTGGGAGAAGTATAAGAAAAAGATGAGAGAATCCCTCTCACTGAGCACATCCTCCATCAAAGGCTAAAACAAATTGGTAAAAGGAACCCAATTTCAAGAGCCTTGGACCCAAGAACTTAAAAACATTTACCGTATGTACTTACAGTTCAATGGACAATAAATCGGATTATTACACTACAAGTTGCAGGTTAACTTTAAGAGTTAACACTCCTTTGCAATATGAAGTGCTTTTTAATATATATATCTATATAATATATAGATATTTGTAAAATACACGTGCAGATTTGATAGAACAAACTGTGGAAATAACTTTCTCGAGTCTTTTCTTCCCATTAACAGATCTTTATCTCCTACACAAGGAGTTTCAGGATTCAACAAGGATTTCCACAATATGATCAAGCTCATTAAGATCAGATTTACAATTAGAGTTAGAAGCTGTAGGTGTGGGAGAAGAAAACGTTTCAAGCCCATCACAGTGTCCCATTTTTGAGTTGCTCATCATGCCTGTTAACATAGTATCAAGATCATAGTAAGAATTGTCAACTTCTGAAAACAGATCTTCAACAGAATTAGGACTTTTATTCTCCAGTGTCTCAAATATTTGATCTAATGATTTTTGAAAGTTTCCTTTATTTTCTTGTGGATTCTCCATTTCCCACACATTGCTCTGCAGGTTTCTCGGAACTTGCACTGAAGAGGCTGCTGACATAGTTTCTGAACTATCTTGTGCCTGGTCACCCTCAAAGTCTTTATTAAAAGTAGTATAGCCTGGAACATGCTTTCCCTCAGCTTGTTCCCTAGATGAACGACAGAGGATATCTGTTGAAACAAGACGATCCAGGGATGCCTGCCCTGTACTCTGTGTATTTATCATCTGCCAAGTCCCATCTTGAGTCATTTCCTCTTGGATCTGCCGTACCGTGTTGGCTATAAGTACCGAACGACAAAGGTTAGGTTCAACCAGCATGTGACACAGCTGAAGTTTAACCAAGGACATATCTAAAAGTGACTGCCGCTGAAGATTATATGAAGGAATAGCCTTAATACCAGCCAGAGTTCCTTCAATATCTTCTTCACCATCAAAACATTTTCTCTTTAATCCTCGCACAAACATTGTGTCCTGTTAAAAAAAATAAAAAAAAAAATTCTTGTACAATGTAAACAGCTCGAGAGAGTTGAAAAGAAAGACTAAAAAACAAACCAGAAAACTTTAAACAGCAAATTCTTTTAAGATAGAAACATCAGAATTGTCATACCAGGTTATAGAATGGCCAGTGTGGTACAACAGGGGTCAGGAACATGTGGACTGGGTCCCAAAGACGGCACTCGGGAACCAGGGGTGAGCAGGTCCACAAGTCATGGCATCGGAGAGAGGCAGGGGCTTCCAGCTCCTGGCTCCCATTAAGCTCCACACTGGATGGAAGTCGGGAGCCGCTGCTTCGCACAGAAGCAAACATCCCAATGGCTGTATTTCACCTACTGGAGAGGCAGTTTCTCCTCGCTCCTCCCAAGTTTCTACTGGCATGCTTAACCTCTAATTTTGGAAATAAAAATACAACCTGGCACACCATCTTTAGAAGTTTTGACCCCTCCAGAACATCAACATGCCTAACACAGTAACATGAAAAAAATACCATGGGCAGCATACTTGAAAAGGTTAGCTTATTTTGGCTACAGGGCAAGTAAGATTTACATTTGTTCCATATAACTTGAGACATTCAACTGAGGTGCCTAAAGCAGTCCTTCTGGTTCCCTCACTCAGGTGAGTAAATGAACTGTGTAATTCCAATATGAATTGTGCAAGTCCAATAAGGATAGGCACAGTCATCCTCTGTATGGGCTTCTGTACTTCTTTCCCAGTTGACTGTAAGAAAGCAAAATTCCTATATTCCTAGTTTAGGTTCTCCAGCTAAAAATAAGTGGGGAGCATCCAGGCTTCTCATTATTTACATCTAAAAATCACTCGCTGAATTTTCCAAGGTATGACTTTCAAGCACTAGCCCCCAGATCTTCTTCTGAATTGCACTAATTTTGACAACAGTGCCCCATGCAAATATTGCAGCTGATCTCTTGAAATACAAAGTAACTTTTTTCTTTTTTTTAAATGTAATAGATGTCACTTCATCTTATAAAAATTAGGCTGCAGATGAAAGCTGGTACCTGATCTCTACATTCATGCACCTTTGTTATGTCCCTTCTGAGTCTTCTGTCCTTAGAATTCCTGTTTACCCAATATTTGGGTATTTTTTCAATGTAGTGACCCAAACAAAACGAAGTTTTTCAACTAAAACGTGATAAACCCAAAAAACTATCGCAATGTCTTTCTATATCATTTTCCATTTCCCTTGGTAAGACCTAACCTCTGCCTTGCTTTTCTGGTTGCTATGGTAAGTTCCACATATTTTCAGGGAGTGCTCTCTCAGGTTTTTCAGAGTCACTAAAAATCCAAAGTGCAACAACACTGTTCCTTTCGAAATACACTACATACTTATCTACTCTGAAAACCTGGGGATAGCACAGCAGCCAGATAAACATTTGGTCTGACTCTGTACAATACTTCTTACATTGCTGTATATATCCATGAAATAACCTTTTTTTATTCACCAACTCTTAAAGATTTCTTTCCACTGAAGGTACAAAACTCTTTAGAAATCATAATACACAGAGACTACAATATAGAATATATGAACTTGGTCTTATGGTCATTTTTCATAGACTTCTTCAAAGCTATCCAAGGATTACCAATATATTAAATGCTTTGGAAGTTTATTTTAAAAGTTTCTGCCGTAACCTAACGTATTTGCATTATTCCCATTAACTGCAACCCAAGTTTTTCCTTGATGGTGCCCTTCCTGGATTTTTAGGTATTCCTGCAAACTTCCTATCAGAGGATATCCCATTTAATTTTTCCTACAAAGTTGTATGGACAGTGATTCCTAAACACACACATACCATGTGAAACTTGACCCCTAGAAATATCTTTTGGGTCTACTAATCAACCATGTATGACCATGTCATCAAACATTAAACACTCTGTGCAGAGTTTGAAGCTTCTTTTATTTCAACTTATATTCTTGTGAAGAATAATTAAAACTTCAATTGAACGTTAACCTGGTTTTCATACATCTACTATTTGGCATTTAAATGCCTTCTAAGGCACATCAACAGAAGAACAGGACACAGCAGAAAACTTGAAAACACACTTGGGTGTGTAGCAGCAGAGGAAAAAATGTTTACGGATTCTTAAAGGTAAAACTTTCACAGCATTCACTGGATTTTTTTCCGTAACACTTACTTCCAATTAGTATCTTACATCATAAAAACAGTTGTCACTCAGTTCCTGAGACTGCACAAAATAATAAATTACAGTTTCATTTAAGAAGCAAAAAATTACATACCAGTAGTTGTGTTTGATGCAGTCCTTCCTCTTCTCCCATGCTACTGAGCAAGAGTCCATACAGTAAAAGTTAGAGCACCACCTACCAAGCACCGGGAAGGAAGATGTCAGGCAAGTACAGGAGATGCAGAACAAAATAGTTTCCCATTTCAGAAACTTATACATTTCTCTTTTCAATTGTTTCAGTATCTCTATCCTCACAACATTCCTACAAACTTGAATAGTACTATTAAACCCAATTTACAGCTAGAGCACAAAGGTGATTTGCCCGCCAATACACCCAAAATCTGCAGCAGGAGAAGGAAACTGCCAGTTTTAAGTCCAAGTCCTAGGCTGTTACCCTGACCTTTGGACCAGCCTCTCCCTTATCCCTACGCCTTTGCCATTTGAAGAGCAAACAAAATCTTTAGCGATCATCTGAAAAATTTAAATGCACACAAAAGCATACTGAAAGGAAGTCTTCGTTACTTCTATACAGTTTTCACCTTTGTTGTACAAAACCATGTATGGCTGTAGCATTTAGAGAAAAAGAGCAAGCACACACAAATACAAAACTGAAACATAGCAAAACCAGGGAGGATTTTCCTTTACCAGCACAGAAACTATGACTAAGATTTACTTTGCAAGATGACAATAATGAAAGTAATGACAGTAATTAAATTGTTTTAACTATAAAAGCTGAGTTTTTAAAACACATTTAAGGCAAAATAAGATTTGATATACCAAATACAACTACCAAACACATGCAACAATTCCTTTAATTACTGAAACCTAAAAGAATCCTCTGTTTCAACAGGCTACAAAAACTTATACGATAAAATATGAAAACAATTCAGATACTTTTCTAGACATGTCTGTACAATACAAGACAGTTCAGTGTCTGCAACTGAAGTACATACCTAGAAAAGAAACAAGTAAAAAGGATGGATATGGACATCTATTTTTATTTTCTATTGTGGCTGGTAATAAAAAATACTTGAAGAGCGCTTGCTCTCAAAATTGGGAGGGAAGGAGATGGTCAACAAAGGACTTGGAGGGGCAGCAAACACATTTTTCTCAAGAAACTGCATACTTGTTAAAATACCACAACAAAAACCCCACCTTAAACACTCTCAAGCCAAAATCTTTTGACTCAATCTCAAAATATTCAGACTAAAATGCTGTTATGTCATGGAAACGGTATTTAACCAACTCATAGTCTCATTCTCTTATACAGACTGAGCTCACAGCAACATTCAAGACAGGGTCATGAAGCATATGAACTACAACTCCAGTGAGACACCATAGTGTCAAGTCAATAAAGTATTTATTTCTGTCAAACACCTTATGATGCTGTAAAAGTTCAGAAGTTTTTGCTCCCTGGGTATACTTTCAAAACACTCTATAAATGAAGGGCAATCTCTCTGACAGCCTGTATACAGTAATTATTTGAATCCCCGAATTCCCAATAGGTATGCTTATAGTTTTAGGGTAGGTGACAAGGGCATAAACTTTGTTTAAAGAAAAACCCATCCAAACAAAAACCCCCAAAAACCCCACAACTACGGATAAAGATGATGCAGTCACGAGAACAATAAATGAAAATATTTTCTGGTGCTGTTTTGGATATCTGACAATTTTAGAGGAAGAGGCTTTGACCTTTTGCCTCCCAAAATAGCAGACTGATAGAGGAGGGGACTGGTGACGCGAACACATGAGTTCTTGGCAAAAGAGCCATTATCACACCCACAAACGAAAATACATAGGGGATGTTGGCAGACCAGTCCAGTCTATTAGCATACTAAAGAAGGAAACAGTTTGCCCATGCAATGTAAAAATGCGCAAGACCTGCTGCATGTGATTCCAGGTTCTTCTGTAGAGCAATAAACAAACCATGTGGACCTCTGTTCGCATAAACTTAAAGAATATACCCATCACAGCACTTATTTCTATTAGGTGGCATACGAGCATGCCTCAGAACCTAAGTTCTCAGTAAAAAAAAAATAAAAAATTAACTTCATAGCCATTATCAGATGCAATTAAAACCTTGCAAATAAAAAACCTTCCCCAGACTTCTCTGCACTATCTCCAACAAGGACTAATCTCAAGAAAGTACCAAGTTTAAAACCTAACTGATTAAAATATATATCTCTATTGATTTACAAACTAACATACTCAAAATGGTATTAGCCATTGTGTAAAAATTCTCTTGGTTCAGGAGAGCAAGATTGCTGCTGCTTTGGAGTCAAAGTGTTCAAAATTCTCTGATAATTTCAAGCAACATCTGTCTCTGTCCAAGAAGCAATGTCTAGACTAGCTGTATCGCCTCCCTTCTTCCACTATCAGAGTCTCAAGAGCCCAAACTTAGTGTGTTAAACTTAAGCACTGTTTGAAATAGCTGTACAAAAGGAGCTGTCAAGGAGACAACAGCCATCTGTAGCATAATACAGTATGAAAAAAGGAGTTTCTGTGGGTTTTGGTGGGGTTTTTGTTTTGTTTTTTTTGTTTGGGTTTTTTTTTTTTTTAACAGTAGCACAGGGAGCACAGTATTATATAATTCATTAAAAGTTTTGCTTTTGGGATTGACAAATGCCCAGTCTGCTTTACAAACAAGAATCAAATTTCAAGCACCAATTCTTACCACAGCATCAACTTAAACATTCCAGATTAACACTCAATTCAGATTCATGTAGAAATATGCTGCCAAAGATATACTTAAGTACTTAAGGGGAAAAGTCGCTTCCTAAGAGTTGGGGTAATAGAGAAGGTGGAAAATTTTAGCACTGTTCACCTTTACAAGAAAGCAGACAAGAACTACCTAGGCAAGCACTGGAGGTTCACTTAAGCAAGATGCTTTTTCTTTTTGTACAGACGCAAGTATAGTGACAATGGTTAGCATGGGAAGGTTAGAAGGTATTGTATCTCCCCTCTACCACTCTAATCATCTTCATGATCTAATTCAGCTTCATCACAAAGATGAAGAGAGGGCTGGAGCACCTCACCTATGAGGACAGGCTGAGAGAGTTGGGGTGTTTCAGCCTGGAAAAGAGAAGGCTCCGGGGAGACCTTACAGCAGCCTTCCAGTACCTAAAGGGAGCCTACAGGAAAGCCAGAGAGGGACTTTTTACAAGGGCATGTAGCAATAGAACAAAAGGTAACAGTTTTAAACTGAAAGAGGGTAGATTTAGATTAGATATATGGAAGAAATTCTTCACTGCGAGGGTGGTGAGGCACTGCAACAGGTTGCCCAGAGAAGTTGTGGATGTCCCATCCCTGGAAGTGTTCAAGGCCAGGTTGGATGGGGCTTGGAGCAACCTGGTCTAGTGGAAGGTGTCCCTGCCCATGGCGGGGGGTGGGAACTAGGTGATCTTTAAGGTCCCTTCCAACCCAAACCATTCTATGATTCCATAATCCCCCCCACTGCAAAACTGTCCTTTATAACAACTGTGGTAAGAAATCAAAGCTATGTGTAATGGTGAAAAGAAGATGGAAAGCCAGGTACTCCTCTTTAGGCACGCATATGTGTGTGTATGGTGGTGTTGAGTTACAAGGTGGGCTGCAGACACAGCAGAGAGCTGGTAGGGCCAGAAACATCCCTATTCGGACTGGGACAAAGGCACCTATAAAGCACCGGGGTCTGGTCCACCCCCCGGGCGTAGGGGGCTAGCAGGCACCTCTCCAGGACACGAGGGCTTCGGGAAAGGGCACCAGCTCCCGAGGAAAGGCAGGCTGGGAAGCCGGGGCAGCCGCACGCCCAGGTCAGGGGCGACGGCAGGCGGTGCGAGGAGCAGAAAGCTCGTGGAAACGCAGACGACGGAGGCCCGTGGCCGGGGCGGCCGAGGCCGGGGGGCGGCCCGCCAGAACCGGCGGGGAGAGGCGTGCCCGGCGGGCGCGGCCGGGGCGGGGAGCGAGCCCCGGCGGACGGAGGCTGGGGGAGGGAGCGCGGCGGGGGCCGAGGCGGGGTTGAGCCGCGATGCGTGCGCTGGGGGAGCCGGGGGAGGTCCCCAGGCACGGCACGCCGGCGGTGGGAGGGCAGCGGCGCCCACGGCGTGCGGCGGCGCCGGAAGGGTGCCCGGGGGTGGAGGAGCGGGCGACGGGAGTGCGCGGCTGGGGAAGGGACCGAGCGGAGGAGAGGGGCGCCCGGCGCCGACGGGGGTAGACGGGCCCCGGCCCTGCCGCCCCTCACCGCTCCAGCGGCGCGCGCGCGGCCGCCAACGGCCCCGCGCGGCGGTTACTCACCGTCCCGCGCTCCCGGCAAACGGCCCGCCGCCATTTTGAATCGGCTCCCTCCTCCGCGGGCTCCGCCGCCACCGGCTCCACGCCCGCGCCGTCCCCAGGAGGAGCCCCGGGGAAAGGCGGGCGGCTCCGGGGGCCACACGCCGCGCCCGACCCAGCCCCAGCCCAGCCTGCCGTACTCACCACCTCGCCGCCGTCGCCGTCGCCGCCGCCGCCGCCTGCCAGCGCGGGAGCCCCCGCTCCGCCTCACCGACCGCTCCGCGCTTGAGGGAGGGGGCGGGGCCGGCCCCCACGGCTGGCCCCGCCTCCCCCCGCCCGCCATCTTATTGTCAAAGCCCACAAAGGAACTCGCTTCCTCCCCCACCCCCGTCTTCCCGCTGGGGGACGGGCCTGCCCCGGCAGCCACGCCTACAAGGGAACGGCAGCTGCTTATTGGCCGTCACCGAACGCGCAGCCGCCGCTCACCACTGCGATTGGCGGCGCCGTTGCCACGGCGCCCGCCCTCTCCCGCCCCCCGCCCCAGGCACCGCCCACGGGAGGCTGCTAGGTTGCCGCGGCGGCCGAGCCCTTCCCCTCGGCCCTGAGAGGCTGGCGGGAGGCGGAGGCGGGGGGCGAGGCGGAGCCCCGATTTCAAACGGCGGCCAGGGGCCCGCGGCGCGTCTGGGCTCCCGGCCACGGGCTCCGGCGGGAACAGGTTCAGACCTGGCCCCGCTGCAGCCCGCGGGGAGCCGCAAGGAGCGGGGGGCGGCGGCGGCGGCCACCCCCGGGCCGCGGCGCGCCGCCTTCCCCTCGCTGGGCCCGGCCGCTCTCTGCCGTCAGGCGCCGCTTCCCTCAGGGCCGGGGGAGCCCCCGGCGCCAACCGCTGCCGGCCCGCCCTCGCAGCCGTCCCCCCCACCCCCGGTGCGGCCGCCCCGCGGGGGGTGCCAGGCCTCATGACTCCATTAGCAAGGCCTGTGGCATTTCCTGTTTGGGCCCGGCCTCGCAGCCCCGGCTCTCGGAGGCAGAGGACGGGGAAGCCGCTTCCTCGGGGCGAGGAGAAGGGGTGAAGCTTCGCACCCCTCGGGAAGCCGCTGTCCCAAAAGCTCCAACCGCCCTGCTGAGCGAGAAAAAAAAAATAATAAAAAAAAAACAACCCCGAAAGCTTTGAACGCTGCGGTGACTTCCAGCTCGATGCTGCTGCACATCTGCAAGTACTTAAGCCGGCCGAGCGTTCCTCGGTCGCTTTCCCGGTCTTGCAGCTACGTGCCGGCTGTCTCCAAAGCGGGCAGAAGGGGAGGTCGGGGGAGGGGGGGGGAGCTGGGCTTGTCCTGGCTGCGGCTGCCGGCAGAGAGGCGCAGCGGCACGGCAGCTGCTGCCTCCGGGCTGCGGCTCGGGCGGGGGGGGCATCTGCTGCCCGCGGTGGGGCGGGGAGCGAGGAGAGAAAGAAAATGGAGAAAGGGTGGGCTGGGCACCGCCGGGGGCGATCAGCGGGGCTTGGGGCTGAGGGTCGGTACGAAAGGCTGTAAAACAACAGAGCTGTAGCTTGACACGGGAAAGCAGGAGGAAATAACATTTCCATAGCGAAGCAAGATCTGCTTTTGGGCCAAGGCAGGTTACAAAGTGCAGTGTTTCCCCTTGTGTTTTTTACAGTTCCTTGTAGCGTGCTTATGGCATCATGGTGCAAAAATACGAGTCAAAACTTTGAAAGAACAAGTCCACAAAGAGAGAGATTCTTATGCTCTCTTCAGCTTGACATTGGCTGCTTCTAGTTTGGCTGCAAAGAATTAAAATAGGGAATCCCGCAACAAACCCTGCAAGAACCTTTGAGCCTCTCTGGACTTCCCTCTTGAGGCGGTGTGAGTGTGGTTCCTTGGAGGGTCACTGCTGAAGAGTTTATTGGGTTTGCTCTTTCTAGTGATAGCATCATCTGCATAGTAAGGTACATAAGTCCCCTCTCCTTATCTTTTTTTTCTTCCTTTCCGATACAATGAGAGAGAGTCTTGACATTTTGTTTCGTGGTTTCATTTTTTTTTCCTAATAAATCCTCCAGTGAAATGAGATGATGTCTGATGGCTTAAAAACTAAATCATCTATGTTTCTGATTAAGCCATTGAAAGAAAAATTGTGAGAGGTTCTCAGCACTCTGCCTCCTTTGAAAAGCTGAGAAACTATGTCTCATCGAGGTATGACCACATTTGATTATTCTCCGGAGAAAACAACTCTCACATCTCACACATGTGAGAAACAAAACTTGAAAAGTCAAAATGGAAAAATCTGGACAGACCTATGCAAAACAATACAGACCAAAGTGTTTACTAGAAAGCAAACAATCTCTGATACGACTAAAATAGCGTTATAAAGAATATAATTGAATTGTAACCACCATGTGATAAAGAAAATGATCAAATTTTAGTTACACGCTGAAGTTTTTCATCCTCCTACTGGTTTCAGTAAATGAAATTTTAACACCAGAGTTAAAAAGAACAGGTGAAAACCTGGTAATTTCCTAAACAGTTATTTATATATTGAAAAAACTATCTCAGCCCATGAAACTTTCACAGCTAAGATAATCTGCAAGCAAAAGCAGAACCGATGCCTAAGTTGAAGTTCTAGAGACAAAGCGTGGAGCAGAACTGGAAAGAAACGTCTGCAAAGCAACCTGATAGGGGAAAGTGAAATGAAGACAATAACTGCATACAAAATAAAGGTGGGGGGGAATTACTGGTCAGAAATGGCAGGAGACACTTAAATTGAAAGGTGGTTCATAATATGTACTCAAAGCTTCTAGACAATTGGGAGGCATTGCACCTAGTGAGACACTGCAGAGCAACCTGCTTGCTGATGAAATGACTAACATGGGTGACGGGGAAGAAAATGATGCAAACCAGCTCAGCAGATCTCTCCTAGGAAGACGGGTCACCGCTGGCATCCAGCAAAATCTTCAGAGTGAGTGGCAGTCCTGAGGGGATTTAAAAGCACTGCCAGCCTTTAGAGAAGTGTGATCGCCAGAGGGGTGAATGGGATGCCCTTTTTGTGTGAAAACAAGAGGTACGGGGCTGGTTTAACAGGAGCGGGCGTTGCCTCGACCGCTCCGAGCGGGTCCAAGGTGCAGATCCATCCTTGGCACATGGTGCGGCTTATTTGAGCTGGAGCCTCTGCCCCGGAGCAGGAGGGCTGCATCAAGTGGAGCTGCTACCCTGAGCCCCTTCCCTTGGCTGGGCAGGGGTTAGCTCGTGCTCGCCGTGGATGAAGGATGGGCTCGCCTTCAGTCTGTACACACGGGCTTCAGCCATGCTGCCTCCTCGGCAGCTGAGCAGCAGCGGCTGCGGGAGCTGTGCTTGGCAGCCAGCTCCGGCTCTCCCCAGCCCACAGCCCGCCTGCTCCGGCAGAGAGCCCGCTCTCCCGGGAGCCTCGGCCTGCCTCTTCCTCCGGCGGTGGCTGGTACCGGGTGGCGTGACCTGCGTGCCATGCTGGTTGGAAAGCAGCCACTACTCCCTCCCTCCCAGCCCCCTTCCTTCCCTTCTGGAGCAAGCCTGTGCTGGGCTGTGCTTGATGCCTCGGGAGCTTTGCTGCTCCTTTCTCAGAGCTGCTCAGCCCCTGCTGAGCTGGCCAGGCTTTCACACATTGGCGGTGACGGGAAGGCTGGTTTAGAGTTGGACAGTGTTTACAAAACCGCAGAAATTAATAGGCACTCAATGGCTGGGAGCAGGGCTGAAACTGCGCTTTTAAAAGAAAAAAAAAAAAGACGACAGAATTTCCAGTTTATTTGTGCAGTTTCAAGCTGCACAAAGGATCTCGGTCCATCACATTTCCACATTACAAATGATTATAATAACAGGGAGTTTTAATAGTTTTAAATAGCTAATACAGATAATCTTCACATAGGTGAATAAGAAACAGAAATACATGCAGAATGAAGTTCCTCACTTTCCACTGGGTCACTGCACTGATATTATTTCTAGCCCGTGGCAAGGTCTCTCGGAGGGAGTGTTTCTTGGGCTTTGATAGGCACGGTCTTGCTCAGTGTTTGTACGAGGCTTAGCGCAGTGTTTCACAACCAGTGGCTTGCAAGCCCTCAGATAAAGAGGGTAGGAAAATTAGTCAGGAGGTTGCTTAAGCTTTGAAACAAATAGTTTCAGCGAGATAGGACAGAGTCCTGTCTCAATACCAATACCGAGCTGACAGCGAAGCGTTTTCCACTCTGCACTGCTGTGTGGCTGCAGTGTTTTCTGTCTCTGGTCCGAGGGCCCTGGGGTTTATGGAGCTGGGCGAACAGTTCGGAGTAGGGCTGTGCAGTCCGAGGCAGGAAAACGTGTGCCTGCGCTGCCGGTGCTTGGAGCCAACCAGACATGACTCAGCCCTGAACTGGAAGCCGTGAGCTGTCGTCAGTGCAGTGCTGTGCTCTGGCTAGTGGGCTGCATGGAGACACTAGGTGTGTTAGCTCAAGCTCTGTGCTGTACTGGCACGACCATGTGAGGTTTGGAAGAGTTTTGGCTGTGATCTCGCCGGTTCAGAACGGGGACGGAGGGTGCTTGCCTCTGCCTGCTAAAGACAACGTGTACTTGCTCTGAGTCTGTATTGTTTCTCTCATAATTACTGTTTGATTAAAGCATTTAAGATATGTTTGTCTTTTTAATTTGGCTCCAGAGTAGGGCAGGAGGCCCACTCGTAATGTACCGTTTCCTTTAAGCCCGACCTGGCAAATTCTGATTACCTCTGAGATAGGCAGCGTTATGAAACAGTCCTGAGTGCTTCTGCAGACAAGCACATTCCTGCAGCAGAGCTAGCCTAAAAAATCCAGGAGCAGATGGAAGAAAGGCTAAGGAGGGTAATTAAATGTGGCTGTTCCCTAAGAAGTAAGCCTGTTGTAGCAGCTCAGCTGGGCCCCGTAAGCCAGGTACAGGATACAACTTCATTGCGTGCGGTCTGCAGTCACAGCACACTGAATTTAAGAGAAAGTGTTTCTGCATCGTTACAACATGTTAATGGGTGGACCACCAAAGGTGGCTGAAAGTTCTGCTCAGCCTTCAGTGAGCGTAAGCTTCTCCTTCACTGCTCTGAGCCTGGAAAGGCTGTCGCTCTACCTGTCGGAGGGGGTTGGACAAAGAACACCGGGCGTCTGGTGCCTGTAAAACAAACCAAAGCATTCCTAGTAAGGGAGCGAGCATTTGTGGGCTAACTGTAGCTTGATGTTGGAGGATAATGATGCTGTCATCAAATGTTAGTGGCTTACAAAATGAGAGTAACATAGTCAGAGCACTCATCACACCAACCAATCCATGCACCAGCTAATACGTGTCTGAATATGGCAACAGCTGGCTGGCTGTATTGGCTCAGCTGGGTGTTTGTGCTGGCGAAGAACTGGAGTGGTGGTAGGCAGGTGATGGGAGGGAGGGTATGTGGCTGTCAGTACAACAGTGGCAAGGCAAATCCTTTCTTAGGCAGAGATCTGTCTGCCTCAGGCCACCAGCCTCAGGCCTTATGGCTGTGGGTATCTGATCTATGGACTAGGAGGCCAGGGGGATTAGGGGTAACATGAGCTAAGAAACGAGTTCTTTTTAAGAACATGTACAGACTAAGAAACTCTGTGAGCTAAAACCAGCACCACTGTTTATCGACGTCAGCTAGTAACTTTATGGAACCCACAATAAATTGCTAAGAAGAGGTAGTAATACGTTTTGACTGCAGGAAATACAGTGCAAACAGGACACGGGGAAGCTGTTAGGCTTGTACTAGTCTGCAAACTCTTTTAGCCTGCCTGGCTGAAGTCGTTGTGTTGGAGTTAAGGTCCCTTCATAAGCAGCTGTAGAAGTTACTGACACCCGTTTCCTCTTATGGTGGAAAGGACCTGAAAGAAAGAGTGCCCTCATATTACAATATTTGTTTATACACCTCAACCATCAGGATGTGACAAAATAAATGTTTTCAGCAAGATTTACAGTTGCCAGCCAATTCAGAGAAAGTGTTCTCCATGGTGGGTGGTATGCAAAACTACAAAAGCCAAAGGGGCTACAAAGCATGCCTGAGAAATTCCAGCCACGAAACCACAAATAATGCGTATGCGCACTGGCAGGCAGAGGCCGACAGCCAGTATGTTGCTTTGTGTTGGTAGTGGACATCTGTGGTAGGAGCAAAGCCCAGAGGATACGAAATTAAGACTTTTGAAGAGGTACCTGGTGAGATACTAAAACTACAATAGAAACCTCTAGTGGCAAAGCACCACGCACCGTACCGAACAGCAAAAGTCTCCAGATTATGCAGTAGCAGTCAGCAAAGATGGATTTTTTAAAGTCCTGAATGTTGTTTGGGGTTTTATTTTAAGGCTTCTAAGCCCTCTTCTGGATCATCGTGGTAGTTCTGTTTTATGTTTGTGAGGGACAGGGTTGTTTTGTTGTTGCAAAAGTGTTGCGTTATAAAGGCTTTCTAATAACTAGAGGAACACACCTACTTCCTTCATAAGAGGGATTTTCTTTTAAACCTGTATTTTGGACACTTGAATGCCATGTTGTCTGGTGCTGCTTAAAATATGTGTTCCATATCTAAGCATAAATACCATAGGGTATGACAGTTGCTATAGCAACTAAGCATCTACTATTAAATAGCACCCACAAGCTCAAAAAACATGTGCAGCCTGTCACTACACAAGGTATTCCTTTCTTTGCAGCAAGCTAAGTACCATATTTTC
Source organism: Buteo buteo (assembly GCF_964188355.1). NCBI lineage: Eukaryota > Metazoa > Chordata > Aves > Accipitriformes > Accipitridae > Buteo > Buteo buteo. The sequence continues at coordinate 10,084,112 of NC_134176.1, read as the reverse complement.
ATCTCGGGAGTTAGTCTGTTTCTGATGAATGTGTTTGTGCTGTGCATGTGAAGATCTTTTTTCCCCCACCAGCTCTACCTTCCTTTGAAAAACTGCAGATACTGTAAGAACAAAATAGCCTGAAGCGGTTGCAAGCTGAAGAAGTTAATGAATAATTCCTTTTTCATATATCCTTGAACATACATTAGAGCGTGGCTTTCAGATCTTTTAGGCCAGATTTGAGGCTTAACACCTTTGCTGTTCTGCATCTTTTGATATTACAGTGGTTTGCTCTTGAAACCAGCCTTTTGGAAGGCTCTGTGCTGTTTCTAGAAGCCATGTCCCTGAAAATTATAATACCAGTGGGAAACTGGAGAGTTATAATTCAAAAGCACAGTTAAAGCTAACAAAACTTTTGAGACTATGTAGGTCAGTTGTTTATGTTTAAGCTTGCCTTAAAGTTGTTAAGCATTTGGACCATGAAAACTAGGGGGAAAAGGTAGAAAAAGTAAGAACACTGAGTTTCTTATGCAGTAACTTAATTCTGGTGGTTGAGACTTCAGTAACAAACCATTGACAGCATAGTTGTTTTACATTTTCCAAAACAAAAATGTGATTTTCCTTAGACCCATCATAAATAATTAGGAGAATAAAATTAAGCATCAGTAAGAGAAATATGCTGGTTGTAGAAGTTAATGCTTTATCTGCCAGTTAAAATGACCCTCTATGCTCCTTGGAAGAGGAGATGAAGGCTGTGATGGCTTGTTGGAGTGTTTGGATTGTTTCCAAATTTTGTTTTAGAGTCCGGTGAATTGATAGGTTAAACTGGAAAACGTATCCACAAATTATTGCTGATGTTGATTTGATGGTGACTTATCTGAATTATACAGTCTGTAAGAAAAAATATATAATAAATTATAGTAAAAGCATAGCAATTACAGTTTAATGAGGGTATCCAAAAATGAGCATAAGAAGTAGGTAAACTAAGGCATGAAAAGGCATATTAAAAATGTAATCTTTTTACTGTTTTTTTACCTAATTTTTTTACCCTATTCCTAAGAGAATGATTGCTAATGCCTGTCTGCCTTATCTGGTTAAAGGGTTAACCCAATTAGAAGCATGAGTATGAACACATATAACAGGCTGTGAGCTGGTCTTGTTCTCTGCTCTGGTCCCATACCTTGATGGGAACAACAGCTTTGACTTTTGTAGCAATAAAGGAATGTTAACTCATGTATCTTGGTGCTCTGTCGATAGCCAGTGGTTTCCCAGCAATCATTTCAACATATCTAATGTTAACGGAATAATAAATCTTTAATTGGCCTTACTTAATCTGACTCACAAATAGCACCAAATGCCAATAGACTTGGGATAAAGACACTGGAGCTGCAGTGAACAGTGGTGCAGGACGATGTGGAGTGTGGTTTGCCAAGGCAGGGAGGCAAAGTAGGGCTCCTGAAAGAGTTGTTTAGAATTTGGTGGGTGTTTAGATACCGCAGGGGCTGGCTCAGCTGAATGGCTTATATGTTATATTTGCCGCCTGCCACTTACATCCTCTCCAGGGAATCATGGGCAGATCCTGGCAAGTTCCACCATCTTCTGTTTTTTATTGTGTGATGCAAGGGAATTGTCTCTCTCTTTTTGTCCCCATGATTTTTCTTGCTTGTTTTCAGTCCTGGGTTTTTTGCTTCTTGTTTTTCTGCCTGTTTGTAGCCACCATTTGAAAAAAGTTGCATGTTTCTGCCATAGCTGGATAAACATTATAATCCAATCCTGGATCTGTCTCAACAGCTATCAGTATGGTAAGCATGAGCACACATACACACACACTCATCTGTATGGACTGTTTTATCTAGCAGCACGAAGTCTTACAAATTTATGATTACAGGCTGCGAATTTAGAAGAGAAAGAGATACTAATTTTTTTTCTTGCACTGTGAAGTCCACCATGGCCAGCAGGAGAAATAGGCTAGAGTTTGGTGCCCTCTTGTGACTACTTTAAACTCCTGGAAAAACATAATCTCATGATTTAAAAGCGATCAGGGCTTCAGTTACACTGGAAAACACAAAGAAATTTATGCAAAATAAAAGCCGGGAGTAGAGAAAAGGGGGATTAACCTCTCAGTGTCATTTCTGAAATGAAACTTCTGCTGCATGGTTCAGAATAGAGGCAGTAGACTCACAACCCATAGTTGACTGGTGTGTTGAATATTTCTGTGATATCTTGCTTTCATAAAAGCTTTTCTTCATGCTAGTCAATTAGACATGATACTGAAGTACAGGCAAGTCAGGATTATACATTAATATTGCTTTTCATCATGGAAGAATAGGTCCCATCTACATTTCTACATTAAAAAAAAAGAGATTTTCCTCCCAGTTCTGGAGGTTTGAAGTCATTATGATCTGAAAGTATGGGCCAGCAAAAAAAGTTCAGATTCATATTCAATTTTGCACAGCCTTCAGGGGAGGAGGCCTCGTTTCACAGCTTTGGTTTAACTTCATGTTGATTTATTCGTAATAGTTCTCAGTATCTCCAGAGAAAAAAAAAAGATTATTTTCTGGGATTTTTTCTTGTACAGTGTTATTTCTCATCTTAGAATTTGACTAAGATGTGGTTCTAGTATCTGAAACTGAATGCTAAGAAAACAAAAAGGCAAATATTTAATGTAATTTCCAGCTTCTTCCCTCTCATGAGAGAGGAACATTTCTGGTCAGAAGAGGGAGTGACTGGTGCTTGACTAAAGCAAGCAGGGGCCACTCAGCCTCTCATTAGGGAAAGCCCCTTGCTGAGTTACAAAATCACGCATGCCTTTGAATTCTGCTTTTGTGGAGTACTGAAGTTACCTGCTGACCGTTCATTTCCCATTGAATCTCTTCTGTTACTGCGTTACAGTCTGTCTGTATCTGCTTCACACCCCTGTGTCCAAACGAAGTTCCCTATTCGCCCCCTTTTTCTTGTTCCTGATAGAAACTTCAGATTTGTGCTTGGCCTGGCTAGAATCTCCTGCCTTTTGTTGATGGGCGACTCCCACAGTAACAGTCAAGAAAGCAAGAAATCAGTCATACTCCTGAGTTCCCTTGTTATTTAATGTGCATTTTTCTTCTCTTTTGCATATTGCTGCATCCTCTGCTGAGTTTAGTTTGAGGCTTGTGCATTTGTTATCTTTGGGATGCAGCTATTACTGCAAGCGGCACAGTTAAGTGCACCATTCCATTGAGAGCTATGGACTGTCCATTTTCATAGGCCTTATTTTAAGAAAGATTTGAATTAGAGGTAGTCAGGAACTGTACATGCGGCTACATGGAAAATTGCAGGATTTTTTTTAAATACCTTATCAAATGTCCTTTATCCAACATATTGTCAAGTCACCTATAAATGTCAAACATACAATAAAAAAACCTACCTGTAGTGGTTTATGTGAGCCTAGTTGTCTTGACTATATTTAAGAAAGGCAAAAAGAAACCCCAAAATTAATCAAATAGGTAAGCAATAGTGCTGTTGCCTCACGCATATCAGGCTCACACTGCCAGAGACACATTCCAGAAATCTAATGCTAAGAAAGTGCTTCCCAACCCATGAAAACAGTGCCAGGAAGGGAAGAACTTGAGAGGCAGTGTCCACAAGGATACATCTCAGAGCACTAAGGACTTTAGAGATTATTACTGGTGGCCTACTGTGTACAGAAGTTGCAACAGCAATGCTGTTAGTGTTACTGATTGTTTTTCAGTCCTCTACCCAGAGAGGTACTATGAACTTTGTGAGTGCTTGGCCCTAAGTGTTTCCAGTCTGAAGTCAACTCTGTGGATCGGTATTACTCTTACCTTTTGGAAGCAATAAAACACCTCCAAATACCAAAATATCCCAGTGAGGAAAAATCCCAGCGAAGACCCAGAGGGTCTAGTGCCCATGTTGCCAGAAGGAGACCCAAAATTAAAATGAAAGTTTGCATATTTTTTTTTCCTCTGATGCCCCAGCATGAATAGAAGCAAATAAAGTGCTTTGAATCTGACCCTGAAAGTGCTGACTCATTAGAATTTGTGCTTTAGTGCCTTATATTTGCCTCCACACTGTTCGCCGCTCCGCTGCAGTAAGCTCTGAATATGCATACAACACACCTGCCCACTCTTTCTAGTATCTCCTGCAAGGGCTTGTATTTTAAACCGAGAAGACAGACAATGCTCAAGGGAAGAAGCGTCCCATTTTACAGATGGGGAACTGTGATACAAGCTGATGTATTTCTAAGTAGCTTTCTGAACACTCAGGTATTTGCATACTTGTTCAGAACATCTGTGACTTTAGGTTTACAAGGCTTTTCAGGACTTTGTACATCATACAACACCCTTTTTCCCACAGTATCTCTCTCCTCTTTGATTCTTTGCCTCCCTCAAGAAAATATTTCATGACAGATCTTTGAACATACAAGGGATACTTTGTGATCATGGGCTGAAATGTGTGGGCCCTGTCACAGACTGAGGCTGCCAAACAGGATGGGTAATTTTATGGCGCACTGAGAAGGCTTATTTTGAGGTTGCTGGTATAGATGATATTCATGTGATGTTTTGTGAAATTCTTACCACATAGCTTATCATTTCTCCTCAGCAGACTTTCCATCTGTCTGCAAGGCTGGTTTTTGCTTTGTTATCCCTGAGCATTTCTTACAGGATGGAGTAAAGAGAGTAAAACCCTGGAATTTATCAGTGATCTGAATTATAGCGATGAGACATAATGAGTTGAGTCCTACTCTTTCTTACCAATTGCTCATGCAACTAAAGTTTATTACCAGGATATTAGTACTAGTCTAATTTGGGATAACAGATTTCTCTTTTGATGGTTCACATTCCTCTAATTTGAAGATTGCATCATGAGGCCGTGCTGCATCCCTGGTGCAAATAGACTATGAGAAGCGCCCTCTCCTGTGCAAAGGTTAATTGTGCAGGGGAGAGAGGGAGCGCAGTGGGATGCAAACCACCCAAGAGGGACAAGAAGAAGTGGAGAGGACTGGTAGGTGCCCTCATCTCTAGACACTAGTGGCAGAAGACATGCTGGGAGATCCACCTTTGGGGATGTTACCACCTGTATGCATCCCCTGCACACCAAAGAGGTTCAAAAAAATGATTGCATCTTTCTGATGCAATCCCTCCACCCTTATTTGCTACCTTTAGTTTGTGCTAGTTTGAAAATAAGACAGGTTTTCCAACCTGTGAGGCAACTCTGGCATCATTTCACTATGTAGACGATGTTTCCTAAAAGGCCTATCCCACAGCGTGACCTGTAGGATGACAATATGCTCATGAAAAAAGCTATTAGATTGCGGATGTTTTTGAAAGCCTGGTTCTGAGTTGGGTTTCATCACTCACTACCCAACAGAAATTCGACATTGGGTTGTATATGATAGCAGAGGCTAAATCAGACCAGCTACAGGATCACTAATTGCGGATGAAACTTTGTCATGTACAGAGGGTCTGAGTTCATTTGTATCTGGTTTTGCCGTTTTGCGTACCTATCCTCTTGAAGCAAAATTTAGTACTGAACATGAAAGCATTTCTTAGACAGGAATAGAGTTTTATAAGAAGTGAGTTACCCCAAACAATTACTTAAAAAATGCAGTCTCTAGAAATAACTTAAAATTGATGAATAAACAAACAAATCAGATATATTGTCTGGAAAAACTAGTTTGGCCAGCTCTAGTTCATAGCCAGAAATTATTCACTTCATGCTTCACAGTCATACTTAAAACAATCAGCCATCCACTTATTTCCCAGGTATGTTATGAATGTCTGAGACACCTGTTAAAATAAAATCAAGTTTTATTTATTGAGTAGCCCACTCTTCTTTAAATCAAATTATGGAAGTTATACCTGAGTAAATGCTGAATACAAAAGAGAGCGGAATTTTTGACTCTTGTCCTGTTACACTGGTGACCTACTTACCCACTCTGACCCATATGTGTGGAGACCTGGCCATCTAAAGATCAAATTTGGAAGCACGGCCTAAGTTTTGTACTTTCTCCAAGTCATTTTATAGCTTAAGCTGAGTTGAGGAAGTCGGGGGACAGATCCAAATAACTGGGCTGAGAACTGCAGATCTGATGTAGTAGGTGACCCTTCAGAGCACGAAGCAGTCCCTGCAGGCTCACTGGAAATGTCCCTGCAGGAGGAAAGGATGGAGGGACTCACACAATCAAGCCATCCTTCAGATCTCCTCAGACCTGAGTAGTGTCCTTTGCTGTGTCTCCAGCAAGTGTCCCAGTGCTGAGACCCTTCCTTTGCCTGTATGGCACAGTCAGATACCGTGTGACAAAACAGATCTCATGCTTCAATTTGTCACATGAGAAACAGTCGGCTTCTCTGATGGGATAGTTTAACAACATGGAAATAGCATTTCTTGATGTACTCACTGAGACGTAAAGCTGCTTTTCCATTTATCCAAAGAAGTCACGATTTGCGATTTTCCCATGTGGATACATTGCTTGGTACCTGGCCCCTAATCCCTGTCATGGAATATTTTAGTTTGGAAAGCACCTCTGGAGATCATCGAGGTCATCTTCAAAATTGGATCAGGATGTACAGGGCCTTGGCACCCCTAGGGCTTTTATTTCAGAGTGCATCTGAACAAAAAAGCTCCAAGGATTTTTATTACAAGAAGATGCATAATGATATAGTAATTTAGAACAGCATGTAAATTAGGCAATGCAAAAGAATTGCAGATGTTGCATCAGACCCTGCTAATCCCTGTCCCCCGCACCTATGGCACTGGGCTCCGATACTGGTTGCTCTAAAGATACTCACGTTTTATCAGAGGAAAAACATCAGAGAGATTTCAGACTTCATTGAAATGAATATCTAATTTGCATCCATTTCAATCAGTTCAGAAGCTTGTATCTTTAGTTTCTTCTAAGTTCACTGCTATTATTCATCAGAGTTTTACATTTAGACTATGAAAATCCTGAGGTTGGGGCAGTTTGCATATGTGTCTTCAGAGATTAATCACCAGTGCTCTGGCTGACTGGGCTGTTACAAGCAACGCCTGCCGCTGATTTTTTTAGTAATGGAAAGTTTGATTTTCAGCAAAGTTACAGATGTTCAGCACTTTGCAGATCTCTCCCTGATACCTTAGAGACTTTGATCTCTGGCATGCCTATGCAAATACAAAACCACAGTTTGTTAATTAGCATCACAACAGAATTTCACATTTTTCCAAGAAACAATCTCCTATTCAATTAAATATTATGTGAACTACTTTTGAGGACACAAGCCTTTCATAGGTAGATGCCAGAGGAATCATTAAATAATAAAAAAATTAAATATGTCATAAATACAATAACTTGAGGAAATGCCATTGTGGCACAATGCTTCTTTGCAAAAGTATATAAGAATAAAGCATAATATACAGAAATACCTATGACAATTTTAAAACATTAACAAGTATTGTATTTACTTGAACATTGGCTAATGTTAGTTCAATTCAGAAATGTCAACATTAATGACAATTTGAAAATATTACAGAAATACAACATTACAGACGAAGCAGAATGACACTGTGAAACACTTTTACAAACTCGTACTCAAATAAACATCCAACTGATTAATGATCTTTGTCTGCTTTACTTTGATTGCATAAAAATATGAGGAAGCTGTTTAGATAAATCTTGCCAGATTTGTATCATTCTTATTTTCGAATTTCTGGTTTGAAGGCACAGGAAACTACCATCAATAATTTATTCATAGTGAAAGTGGCAGCAGCAACAATTAAATCTGCCCTGGTATAGTCTCATGTATGGACCACCAGCATGTCCGAGGGAGTTCCCATCTATGGGGAGAAGGGACTGTGTTCTCCCTGCTGCCAGCCCCTCCTTGTCAGTAAGGCACTTAACTCTTGTACAAACTCCTACACAGTGAAAGTTGGATCAGTACCAGAAGGGAAGTTTTAGCTTAGTCAGAAATGAAACACAAGTTCAACAAACGTTCAGGGATGGCGTACAAACAATCCATGACACCAGTTGGAAATGTATAAATTTTCTGTATACTACAGTGCATTCCAGATTTAACTGCAAAATGAGTAAAATCTACTAATTGTAAAATATCAAGCATTAGAATTGTACATTTTAAGAATTTCAGGACAGTGCAGGATCTTGACTAATACAGTAGAAGTACTGTTGTTCTGTGTTATCGGGCCACTGTTTTGCCCTTTGATTCTCCCCAGAATGTGCAAGGTAAATAAAGCTGCATACTGAAGTATTAGGAACATTTTTTAAGGCTCTCGTTGAAAGACTTCCTCATTTTTAATATTTTCCACTGGTTAACCACAAACGGTAACAACAGAGTTTGTGTATGAGAATCTGAACATGTACGTCCTCAAGAACTAAAAATTTCAACCTTAGGAATGGGTCCTATGTTGTTCTCCTCAGCAGGGATTTTTTTGTCCATCTCAGAAGATAAAACTGGTTCTGAATTCATATGAAGAAAAAGGCAGCCCCAAAAATAAGCTTTTAAGATTTCAATTTGAGTCAAAGTAAATTACTTAGTTTATTCCACGTGTCCTTAGTAAGAAATATTTTCACCAGTCATACTGGTGGATGAACTTTATTGTAGGAGACAAACAGAAATAAGAAGTATCACTCCTGTAGCGTCTTCAAGGAGTTGCTGGCTCACACACAATGACGAAACTTCCTACAGACATCAGAATGTAAATACTTGTGTGCTGCAGTCTGCAGCCCACAGCTAGTGGTGGGAACTTCTTATTTGTGTCAGCAGCTAACTGCTAGCTGCCACCTTCTTGGTCTTTGCCACTGTTACAGGTCTTTTGAATGTCAGATGAATCTGGTATTTCTTCGTTTTCTTCTTTTAGCCCTCCTTCCTGTGATTCTTTTGACATTTTCAGTTTTAGGCTGTCAGTCTTGTGATTAATGGATGAATTCAGCCTGGCTGAGTTCAATCTCCATCTTCTCAGAGTCCTATAAAAATCTTTTCTGACGTTTTCACTAACCAGCACGTAGATGATTGGATCTGCAACACTGTTTGCAGTGGCTAAACACAGAAACGCTGTAAAAATTGAATAGATATTTTTTTCAAATGGACATGAGCAATTTTGATGAAGCATAAAGTATATGGATCTTATTATGAGTACCACATGGTAGGGAGCAAAGCAGATCAGGAAAATGACAATAATGGCGACAGCCAGATACTTCACTTTGGCTTTTTGGCGACAAGTCAAGCTGCTGCTTGTTTTTGTACTTTGGAAGATTTTGTAGTTTGTGAAAATGAGGATTGTGAAAGGTATGACAAATCCAAATAGGAATCTAGCAAAGCTGAAAGAAGCCAATTTTATGTCAAGGGGCAAAGTTTCAAAGCAGGTCTTCCTATTCATACGTTCTGGATTATCTTCCATGTAAAATACTGGAGTGTGGATTATTGCAACCACAGCAAAGAGAAAACACACTATTATGATTGCCTTTTTCTGTCCTCTTCTCCCCCTTGATTCCAGAGCATACACCAGTGCCACGTAACGATCCAAAGAAATGCAGCACAAAAGCAGAATACTGATGTATATGTTGCAGAAAAAGATGAATCCTGTTATTCTGCAAGCCTGTATACCCATATTCCATCGGTGCTCATTTTGCACGTAGATAATCCAGAGAGGCAAGGTACTTAAATACATCAGCTCACACAATGATAAACTGAAAATGTAGATGGCGATTACTTTATTCCTTTGTATTTGTAGAAATGTAAGCAGGGAAGTTAAGCAATTTGCTGGAAGGCCTATGGCAAAAACGATGCTGTAAACTGCAACCAGAAGTGTCTTGCTGTCTTTGTAGGGAATTCCTGTGCAAGTGGAGCTATTATTTGTGTCTGTACAATTTTCCATTATTCTTTTTCCAGCTGGTGTTTCCTGAGAATCAGAAGACAAGGTGGAAAGTTAGCACTTGCATCACTTAAAAAAAGTGTCAGTAAAGGTTATGGTCCCATAGGTGCCAGCAGGACATGTCAGGGGAACAAGTGGGATGCTTGTCTTGGGGAAGCATCTAAAATAGGCAAGTTTTCCAAGACCTGCTGGTCTACTGCAGTGTCCCCAGGGAGTCAGGTCTGATTTATTTCCAGGAAAAAGTGCCTTTCTTCACAAGGAATTTCTTGACTACAGCATGCCTATTCACCAGAACAGGGTACTGGGGACTGTCCCTAAATCAGGCTGCCTCATAAATAAGACTGAGCTGCTGATCAATTACTAAAGTCACTTCCCAGAGGAAACTGAGGGCATTAATCTTTTTTTTTTTTTTTTCAAACTGAGTAACAAAAATTGCAAACCACAGAGATTTCAGAAGCAGACTTCCAAAAGAAGCTATCATTTATGGTCAGTCAGCTGGGGGAACCGTCTGAAGTGGGTGGTGGTAGTTTTGTGTCAGAGACTACCCAGCATATAGGAAAGAGAATCCGGTCACTGACATGTACCTCCACAAGATATTACAACACAGTGGTTCAGATCTAGCTAATTCATACCTCTCTTCTCCCTCCTCTTAATGAATAACTGCAGCTGAAGAACATAAACTTGTAGTGCGATTTAACACCCACCTGTCCTCGTTTCAGCTGGAATAAAGTCAATTGTCTTCCTAGCAGCTGGTATAGTGCTGTGTTTTGGATGTAGGATGAGAGTAATGTTGGTAACACAGTGAGGTTTTAATTGTTGCTAAGCCGTGTTTATACTATGTCAAGGACTTTCCAGCTTCTCATACTGCCCTGCCAGCAGAGGCTGGGAGTGCACGAGAAGTTGGAGGGAATGCAGCCACGACAGCTGACCCAAACGAGCCGAAGGGGTATTCCATACCATATTACATCATGGCCAGTACATAAACTGGGGGAAGTTGGCCAGGGGGCACCACGGCTTGGGGATTAGCTGGGCATTGGTCAGTGGGTGGTAAGCAATTGTATTGTACCTCACTTGTTTCATATATTCCATTATTATTATTATTATTATTATTATTATTTTCCCTTTCTTTTCTATCCTATTAAACTGTCTTTATCTCAACCCATGAATTCCGCCCCCTGCCCCCGCCTCATTCTCTCCCCTATCCCACTGCGGAGCTGGGGGAGTGAGCAAGAGGCTGCGTGATGCTTAGCTGCTGGCTGGGGTTAAACCACAACACTACCATAGTAAGCCAGTGAAACTGCCTACCACATCAGTCTGATGCCTCTGGGAAACAACAGGAAATAAGGGCAGCTAGAGGAAGTAAACAGACCAAAGAGAAGAACATACACATCTTTGAGAAATGGAGGCAAAGAAGTTTAATGCTCTTTGAACAGAAGCGGTTACAAAAACCTCCACTTTTCCAAGACGACCAAACACAAAAGCAGACCTGGTGTTTGGTTAGTGTTAAGTAGTGCTAGGAGAAGCATTTCTTGCAAAGTCACGTTGATGATTTCCATGCAGAAGCCTTCCCCAAGTGAACAGAGGAATATGGAGCTGGGCGTGCAGTAATGCTGTTGTGTGCCCTTGAAAATTGTACTTTGCTGTATTTATGAGTTGTAGGTGCCCATTGTATAACATCCTTGATAAAAAGAGATCTTGTCTGGCCTAATCTTTTGGTCATTCTCTTATGGGGTGGACATCTGCTCCAGGGAACAGCCAGCTAATTCCACAAGAAAGAGATGTGTTGACAAGAGACCGAGTCCCTTCAGACAGAGGAGGGGCATGAGCTCTCCTGGTTTACACTGTGCATGAGCAATTTCTTTAACCCTGAGTTCATGCAGGGGAGAAGGTAGCTTTTAGCAGCCTCTGAACATTTATTTGTTGTTTGTTTGGGCCCATCTCAAGAAGACCGAGGGGAAGCAGTCTGCTCCCAGTGCAGTGGGATTGTCTCCTTCATCTCTGGGAGGGTGGACAACCTGGTGGGGCTGTTCCTTCCCCTCCACATGGGCAAGAGCAGTCTCTGCGGTGGCACAAGCAACTCCACCCTGAACGCCTAACAGAGTACCTGCTGTGCAAGATCCCTAGAGCTTGAAGGGCAGTCAGGTCTCCTGACTTAGTTTAGTTACCAGATGATGAGAACGGTATGAGAAAATGTACACAGGTTGCCCTAGGCTGCCCTAGGCAGCAGTGCGGTGCCAGCCACAGCCATAAACACCCAGAGAGGATCTCCTGGCCCGTGTTCAGAGGCGTTTGCTTCCGTCAAGTACCCCAATGCAGCCAGACCCCACTCAATGACAGCAGCTTCTGAGTGAAGATGTCCTGTCAAGTGAGCGGACGGGGCAGAGGCAAGTGGTACCTGCCGTCCCCGGCACCAGCAGCTGTTCCCTGGGGTGAGAACATTTGGAAGGGGCCTCCACAGACAGAGGAACTGAGAAAGTGCTGTGTCTGTGTAAGAAATACAGCGGAGGGTGCGACTACCTTCCACTTCCCCCTGCGGCAAACCGTGCTCTGCTGGCGTGCTGACGTTGATGAGGGTTAGCAGGCAGTGGCTGCTGCGCTAGCTGGGCCAAAGTGTCTCACCAAAGGGTCACATCCCTCCACATCTGAGAATCAGACTGGAGTCCGACGGGTATGTTGAAGCCCTCTCAAGGGGGATCTGAAGTTTCCTTTAGTTTCCAATGTCCCATCTTAAGAATGACTGGAGAAGAGGATCCTCACTGCTGTGTAGGGAAGACTGCACGGTACTCAGCGGGGCTGCCGCAAGGTTTCTGCAGGAGAGGGTGTAAAGTTACTTCCCTTCTTTCCTAGCAGTGAAAGTGTACTGGTAGCTGGTGTTAACCTAGAAAAAACGACAGCTGTGATAATGGCTGGTGGTGACTTGAGGTTTTGCTGCCTCTGGGCATCTGCCACCCTTGGTGGATGAGGTGGGGTCTTCTCTGGGCCACCTGCCAAACCGCTGTGTAGAGGGGATAAAAAGGGTGCTCGATTCAGGGTCAGCAGCGGTTCTCTGCCCGGGTCTCACCTGGGACGCAGCATACGAGAGCTTGTCCTCGACTCAGGTGCATCTGAGCGATGTGAGAGCTGCTGTACACCTGCACACCACAGAGCGGTCCTGGGGACCTCCCCTTCCAAGGTGAAGCACAGCAGGTGAACACAACGCCTACGTGAGGCAGATGGCGACAGCCAGGATGCGGCACGGTTGCACACCGTCTCCGTTAGTCATTGTCTACCCCCCGCGACTTAACAACAAAAAACAAAACCAAGAGTGGTTGAAGGTGCGGTCTCCTCCCCTCCCCCTGGGCTTTGCGTACTTCTTTTGACCCTGCGTTCGTCTGAATATTCTCCTTTCTGCACTGCCTAGGCGGGCTGTTCGCCGCTGGTTGTGCGAAGGCATGCTTCCCCTGGGGGTACCTGTCCCACCAGCGAGCAGCCGGCGATGGTGCAGGGCAGGAAGGAAGTGGTAGAAGAGTTATTCTGTAGACACATGGTTCCCGATGTTTCTTTCTTTTGCCTCCTTCCCTTCGCCTCCTCCCTTCCTGCTCCGCTCCAAATCTCCTTCCCGTGCTTAGCACCCGTGAGTGAGCCTCAGGAAGGAGGTGGCTGTGACTTTTTAAGTTGCCTGCGTGGAGGATGCTTTTTTCCCTTGGCTTTTGGCATATGGCCTAAGCCGCTGGGCTGAGGCTGAGCTGAAGAGACCTTCACCCTTAAATGACTGTCAGCTGCCAAGCACAAAGCCTCAGCTGACAAAGTGCAGCCATAGGCGTGAATTTACACTTGTAGAGAAAAACCGTGTGCTGAACGCCTCTCCTGAAGGCCTGGCCTCTCAGCTCAGGAGCCTGGATCTTTCCCAGCAGTAGTGATCTATGTCCCAGCCCCATATCAGGAAGGAGGAGAGGAGGGCATCCATTTGCTCCCCTCCCTCGCCTTCTCCTGATTCTTTGCCCCGACCAGGGAAGAGTCTTCTGGCCCTGGCCGCTGCATCCAGCCCCAGTTCTGAGCTCCCCTTGTCTCTGCTCAGCTCCCCAGGCCTGCAGAGGGGTTCCCTCCTCAAACTGAGGATCAGAAAGCAGCACTCAGCGGACAATTTATGAAATTTCTCCCTCTGACATTGCCTCTCTGCAATTGAATGCACATTTTAATCTTCTTCTCAGGCCTTTAGAGTCTGCTGTTTTGATACTTGGCTCAGCCCAGAAGATTCCCACTTCTGTCTTCTGTGGTGGCTGGGCTGTGATGGACGTACCCCAAACCTCTCGAATATGTCATTCATTACTCTACTGCTTTATCTAAAGAGGCAGCTGGCTACCTGTGAGCACTTTGTTGTTGTCCCACACTGGTGCAGGACTGGAGCAGGCTAACCTGCATCTCAGATATTCATTCAAATAAAAAATAATAACAACTGAAAAAAAACATACACAATTTCAGGGTTCATTTTCTGCTAATATTTGCAATGAGCGATTTTAGTGATTGCAACATTGGTTGGAACAGCAGAACTTAAGAGATTTATCACATCCAGCAATTTTCAAGCATTTGTAAAGGGTCAAACATCGCTGTGATGCCAAAGATGAGCCATATCCAAGAACACATTTGTGAGACAAGCAGTTTCAATGCATTAGGTTTCTTAGCTGCCCTGTAGCTTTCAGTTGAGCAAAGCCTGTCCAAAGTAGCAGTTCTCACCTTTCTGTGATCTATCCTGTTCTGCTAGAGCTCACCAACTATTACTAGGTGCTATATCAGGTCCTGGCTGTGTTTTTGTTCTGAGGCTTCTTGCTCCGTGAGACTCACTGCACATGACAAACCGCAGTCAGCATGTGCATGTTTCTTACCTTCAAGATGAGCAAAACATCTCATCTTCCAGGACAGAGACCCCACCACAAATGAGTGGAAAATGGGGTAATCCACTAAGGAAAATTTGCTGTGTGCCTGCTCTGTATTTAAACTTCTCCCTGGACAACTGCTCTTGGCCTAGGTTATAGCCACAATATTGGGGTAGGTAGGCCTAGCATATCTAACGTTGTTGTGTTATGCTCACGCTGTTAGACGAATAGATCATTACATTTCTTACTCCTAAAATGGAGTGCCTACATGCCTTAATGTATCTGCATAAGGAGAGAAAACCCTGGAAAAGAGCAGGGCACCTGGAGATGCCCAGTAAAAAGGGTTGTGGATGGAAGAGGCATGATGGATGTGAAATGCCATTTTCTTGGGGTGTCATGAGAAAGCAGCAGAAGTATCTTTCTGCAGACTCACCAAGCAGGGCTATGAAATGAGTTTGAGATTGACTGCCCTTTCCTCACCTTCTCTTTGATCCAGTGCACCTTACATCCCTCATGGCAGGTGGCCTGGATTTACCAGGAGGAATGGAAAGGTACCCTTTCTCAGACTTTCCTAGAAAATTGCAGATTCCAAATGCCACACTGATGTCTGGTCTCGAAATCCGATCTTCCATCATGTGGACAGGGGCCAAAGCACTGCTTTGTTGTGCAGGAGAGCCTGTGCGACGGTCATCTGTCCTCTCCCCTACCCAGCATCAGGGACCATTGAACTATCCTAGAGATGTGCCCTGCGCAGCTCGTGGGAGATGAAATCACAGACCTGGGATGCTGTGAGGATGTGGTTTCACATCACAGCCATGCCAAAATAACAGCCTGCCTCTCACCTTTTTTTTTCTCTCTGCCTTGCCCCTGACCGGTAGGTCGCCTGACCCTGCCGTGAATGTGCACGGAGTGGTAAGCCAGCAGAAAACTTGTCCCCTTTTTCTATCTGGGTCAGCTGTCCACCAGTTGAACTTTCTGAAGTGCCTCACCAGGGCTGGCACGAGGGAATTAGTAGTAAGTAGCACACGGCCAAGAGCGGAGCAGCCAGAGGAAGGAGGAGGGAGGGTTGCAGTGAGAGCCGCGCGGCCGCGGTGTGAGCTGCACGCTCCGTCAGTCTCCAGAGGCACTGCCGATCTCTGCTGACTATTTAGGGGTCTTTGCAACCGAGGTACCCAACGGGGCACCTTCTCTGTGGATGCTGCAGGTCCTGAGCAGAGCGCTTGGGATAAGCAGTGCATCTGGCCATTTGGGTCACGAGGGCAGCAGCTCTAACTGCATCACTCTCTTCAGTTCTTTTGCCTTGAAAATGCCACTGCTAAGCCCTGAAAAGCATGTGGACTTTTGGGAGCCTGTCAGCTTAGAGCTTATTGCTTCAGGGTGAATGTAAAGATCTTCACTGGAGTCTGGTCCCTGAATGAAGCAGAAAAAGGTCCTGGGAGGTGCAGAGACTTGACTGGTGGCTCCTGCTGCTCACTCGGGCCAGTTGCATTAATATCTGATCTTCCCTCAAGAGACTGAAGTGTTTTTGCTAACACTGAGGTGTAAAGAGGGAAGTGAAAACAAGGGGGAAAGCAAAAGGCTTTATTTTGCTTTTTTTTTTTTGCTTTGTTTTTCTATAAGCTACTCATGTGAAACTGTCAATTTCCAACAGAGAAGTTGGAGTGATAAAAACAACCCCTATTAAGAAAGGTGAAAAAAAAATTCCAGATACAGTTACAGGGAAAAGAGGGAGAAGTCAAAAAATGCACAATAGTTGAACAGAGCACTGGTTGAAAGTCTTTGGATTAATTCACAGAGGGACAGAATTAATTTGGATTAATACAGAGGGACAGAAGAGAAAAAAGACTTAGCAGAGCACATTATTTCATATATTTTTCACTTTCTAATAATTTTCTGATCATCCTTCTATGGCAAGGATTATTGTTATAGCTGAAAATTTTGAGGACTTTATGTAGATATTAAGAATAATTTAAAAAATCGCCATGCTTATAATGGTTAAGATAAAAACAAACCATCCCTTCACACCTTCCTTCCTGCCCCCAATATTTGGAAAGGATAACAACTTGCATATTTTAAAGCCTAAATCAGTCTTCAATGAAACGGGACCTGAGTTTCTCCTGAGGGTTTTTGTGTGCTTTCCTTAGAAGCACGTGGTACTGTAACTATTTGACACAAGAGTACTAACATGATGTCAGTCTGACCACTCAGATGTAGTATCGTAAGACATCAGTTCCCATATATGTCACCTACAATACTCATCACCAGCAATATCGTTCCTCCTCTGAACCTGGGCTTCTCTTTCTCATGCAGAACCTACATTACTTGCCTGTAAACTTTATGACCTATTAAACTTTCTGGCCACTAGCTTTTGTGTCTGTTAACTTTAATAGAAAGTAAGAAATTACCGTGGATTATTTGCTCTGCTGTTCTTGAAAGTAGAAAAAAAGTTTGTGGTATGTTTGTGGATAAAAATAGATTATGACCCATTAGCCCAGCAAGTCAGTGAACTGTTTTATTTTGGGGGTTGGGTTTATTTTTTCCATTAGTAATAAACTAATGAAGTCCAAGATGAAGTCACTCCTATAAGCAAGTCCCAGCATACAAAGGAAAAGCAGCAATGACTCCACTTAGTTACCCAGCAGATGGATCATTTTTACTGACACACATAAGATAGTGGGATTTGAAACTATATAGTTTCAAATTTCAATATTATATATGAATATATAATTTTGAAACTATATAGTTTCAAAACTTTGTAGAGAAAAAAGGGTGTTTTAAAGCTACAGGACTATACTGGGAATCCAGCCTGAGCACAACTCCATCTTAAAATATCTGCCTCCACCCTAGCTTGATCAGGAAACCACCAATGGGATTTGAATGCAGAGACAAATAAACACTGTACAAAGCAGCTTTAATGCCTAGTCAGGACAAAAAAAAAAATCTCCGTGTGATTCCTGAAAGATGAAAGTGGCAAGTTTCTTGTATTTGCTAGATTTCTGTTTAAGTTTTACCCTCTTTTGAACGCTCCCTGGCTGCTGCAGCTGTGGAGAAGACTCTCAAGAAACAAGACCTCTAAGCAGCCTTCTGCTGAACCAAGGTATGGCATATGCTTTGTTTTGGTCACCAAGTGTAGTCATCTGAAGTTCAGGTAGGCTTTTTGCTAGAAGTAAGCACTTCTGCATCAGTGCTTACACTAACCTCCAACTAGGAGACGCCGGACAGAGTGTACTGGGGTGAAGAAGGTAATCCTTCTGTTGACTAGTGCTGGTTAAAACAAGCTATGGAGCATTTGTAGGCTGAAAATAGCTGCTGTAAGGAAGCAGCAGGACCTTGGGATTAGTTGTACAGCCTTAATATTTCACTCTATACTGCAGATATAAGCAATCTTATTAAAAAAAGAAGATTTTTGTCAAAAGAGAGATGACATTAATCACCTGCCACTTAGGAGGGGAACTCAGCAATCATTTCTGATGAGAGGCAGGTGTTTGATTTACCTCGTGATACACTGTTCATAGAGATGAACTCTCAGCAGCTAGAGGTTTTAAATACCTGTCTGTGGGCGTTTACGCAGATCCACACATCCACTTCCCTCATCCCACAATCTACAACTAAATGTACTATGTTGCTAAAATAAGCATCTGTGAGTGAACTGTCACATAATTCAGGGTTGACAAAAGACCAGGCTTAAAACTGTGATCCTTCCATGAACTGGATGTCTTAGTGCCATGTTATACTACCTAGCGAGGGACTGCAGAGGAGAGAAGAATGCCAGGCAGGTACGAGAGAAATGTGTAAATGAAAGCTCCTGCTACAGGGTTTAAAACCATCTTATTCAACACATCTAAAAGTAGGTAAAGCTACATACGTGTCTGTGCTGGTTTGGGCTGGGATAGAGTTAATTTTCTTCATAGTAGTTAGCATGGGGCTATGCTTTGGATTTATGCTGAAAACTGTTGATAATACAGGGATGTTTTAGTTATTGCTGAGCAGTGCTTACACAGAGCCAAGGCCTTTTCTGCTTCTCAGCCCACCCTACCAGCGAGGAGGCTGGGGGTGCACAAGGAGTTGGGAGGGGACACAGCCGGGACAGCTGACCCCGACTTACCAAAGGGATATTCCAGACCATATGGTGTCATGCTCAGCATATAAATCGGGGGAAGAAGAAGGAAGGGGGAGCCATTTGGAGCGATGGCATTTGTCTTCCCAAGTCACTGTTACACGTGCTGGAGCCCTGCTTTCCTGGAGATGGCTGAACACCTGCCTGCCCATGGGAAGTGGGGAATGGATTCCTTATTTTGCTTTGCTTGCGTGTGCAGCTTTTGCTTTACGTATTAAACTTTGTCTCAGCCCACAAGCTTTTCTCACTTTTACCCTTCTGATTCTCTCCCCCATCCCACTGTGAGGGAGGTGAGAAAGTGGTTGCGTAGTCCTTAGTTGCCAGCTGGGGTTAAACCATGACAGTGTCATACGAAGTAGACAGGGGAAGTTCACAGGTGAAAAACAGACCCCAAAATCCCCCTGTACCAGTGGAATTTTTTTCCCCAGTCTCATGATTTGGAGGCCATGACTCATGATTTTGGGACTTTTGGACCTGGTAAAGTTTCTCAGCCCCTCCCTGAGAGCATCAGAGAGTGGCTGTTGTGGGGCAGATTTACTCCCTGGTACCTATCAGCTTGTCTAGAAAAGGTGCCGCAGCCAGAGGAATGGTTTCATGGCCAGGAGAGCCATCAGGAACCCTAGAAAAGCTGTTGTAAATTTGAGGCTAAACTATAAAGCCTCCCTAAAGCTATCACAGCTTAATTGATAGCCTTGGCCGTGGGGGCTATTTAAACGAGGCTTCTGTTACTTGAGTGGCTTATTTGTGAGCCTAACTGGCCAGACTTTCTCGTTGGCTTGTGTTGAAACTATGAAGTCTTGGAAGAAGGAGATGAGAGGGGGGATTGACATGCACAGCTTCTCTGACCTGCCCTGGGGTGCTCCTGGATGTGAAAGCACAGCCAAGGGCTGGCAGATTTGACACTGAGGGCTTATATGTGCATGAATATTACTCTAGACTCCAGAAAGAGCAGTTTTAACAAGTCCAGGAGGTCTGGCCATGCCAGCACACTGCTAGAGCTGAGTGTGTCTAACTGACAGGTTTAAGGAAAATCCAACTTCTGGTGGCTGACCAAAGAACTGCAAAGACCTGTGTTCAAACCCCAAGGTGTGCCCCTAACAAAGAGATGCTCTGTCACCCTCTAGACTTTAGGATGTCCCCAGCAGCTACTTATGGACACTTCCCTCCTTCTTCTGGGCCTCAGTCATCCAGGCCTTCAAACAGGAGGCTCCTGCCAAACCTCCGGCACCTGCAGTTACAAACATGCTAGGAGCCACAGAAAGGCCTGTACTAGAGCCATTTTCACCCCAAACTATCATAACTCAAAATCACCTCTGGAGCAGCGACTGTTCACCTGGAGTTGCTGGCGATTTCTGGACTAAGGCCATTTATCTTTTCACCCTCCAGTGAATGCTGGTAGGTGGCCACGTGTGACACCTGGACCCACACAAAGCCTACGTAAAGGCTTTCAAGTCTGTGTATGGCAAGTGAAGGACAACCACAGCCACCCTGCAGCCAAGAGAGACACTTGTCCTTGCTAGGAGGAGCATCATGTCCAGCATTCAATCTCACCACCTCTCAGCAGGCAGGGCGATCAGCATGGGAACAGCAGAGCCGTGCCTATGGCTCGTGGCACCCAGCACCTCCATGCTCCTGGACCCACGGACGCTATGGGGACCTCGGGCTCCGTTGCTGCCACCCATGAACAGAGCAACGTGGTGGTAGCAGAGTCGGGTAGAGAGCATGTGTTTTAGTGACCATGCAGCTATCCTACCTTGTGGTAAGCTCCTCTGCTTGTTTGTAAGCTGGCTGTGGATTGTGGCTGGCCAGTGGCTCTGTCTGTTTCCCTATATTGGTTTGGTTTTATTAATGGCCGAGGGCTGTGTCTGACCACTGCTTGGTCCTGCGTGCTGTTGGCCTGTCACTGCGGAGCCCTGCCCAGGCTCTGCCCTCCGTTGCTGACCTGGTTGCATCCTGCCAGCCTCTCTTTGCCTGGGTCTCTCTTTCCATATATGTGGTCTCTGCATTGCCATGGTTCATTCCTGCCTTTCACCTTCCCACTGCTGCTCTCCCTGCCTCTGTCCCAAGTCAGTCAGTGGTTTTCAAACCACTGCTGTCCCAGGGGATCCACAAATGGTAACTCAGGCCTTTTTTGTCACTCAAGTTCCCGTGGAAGCCAGAGGATGCCGGCTCAGGGGACAAGTTTCCAGGCAGGACTGCCACCAGGCAGTGACACTTGCAGAGTGTATTTACTCATAATCAAACACATCTCCTGATCAAACTCCCAAATTCACAAGCTTCCCCCGTTCCTGCACTGACACCTCTATTGCAATAGTGACAGACACAGGGATCACAGGCTTTTCCTACATCCCCAAAATATGATTGCCCCTTTCATCCCTCTGAAATTCCCCAATACAGCTTAGGTGTACTGAAAAGAGTGAGCATAGACAGGTTGGCTGCTTTTTGCCAGTAGTAGGAAAATGCAAAGACGGCGTTGAGCTTTGACCTTGTGACAGTAGATTAACTCTTTCCCATGGGGGACTTACTGGTCTTGGCACTGCTCTTGTGGGTCTGTGTGGGAGCTGCTGCGACATGGGAGCTGCACTGCTGCTGGTAGCATCATCAGTACTAAAGAGGTTGCCAGGGAAAAACAGCAAAAAGATGTCAAAAGTAATTTCGTGACCTGCCAGACTTGGGCTCACTGACATATTGCCTGTTGCTGAGAAATCTAGCTGGTTTCCCCTCAAAATTGTTTTACTTTTGGCTAAAGTGAATGCGTCTCAGTAGGTGGCATCTGCAAAGCTTTGTGAAAACCACAGTGCCTTCTATACTTGAAACAATCCTATTTTTAACAGAGCAGTTAAAGATGGTTTTTATATGTGCTCTGAACTTAGACATCAATATTTCCTCCTTTTCCATTTACCATAAAACTTGATTTCTTTTTTACTGCTTGTCCTACGATTCATGTTCAACTAATTGGAGAACTACTGCTTTCTGTTTTTGCCATCTGGGTCACCTCCCATAGCTAGCTAGCTCACATACCAGCAGCAGGGTTTTCCCCTTAAGACCTCAGTTATACCAGCAAAAACTGTGACACTCAAAGGTTCATCTTTGCACCTACACGTCTCTGACATCTATCTCTGTGAGCCCACTTAAGTCTGCTAAATCTCCTGTAGTGTCTTGTCCAAATCCTCAGCTGCGATCTCTTCCAGCTGTTTGCTCATCAACCACAATGAGCATCTCATTCTTGGTTGGGACCCTTAGAGTCTACACTGGAAGATACTGATGTATCCCAGTTGCCAGATATTCCCCAAAGTGTCCTTCTTTAGGGATATCAAAATCATACATTGTTTCCAGTAGACCCTGTTCTGAATTTCCCACTTCTCTCAGACCTTTCCGTGCCAGTCAGGCCCTGCTCGCCTGTGCACTGATACAACCCACTTCACTTTCAAGGTCCCAGACACAATGCTGAATCCTTTGTGTTTACAGACTTCAGGTCTGCAACGGGATATTTTATCCTTGGAGAACTTTTTTGTCACATGCTGTGCTCCACCAACAGCAGCAGCCAGGTCTGAACCTTAGATGTGTTTGGTAGTATGTATCTGCACTAAACACCCTGCTTTAAAAATAGCCTTGATTCATGAAAGCAGGTAAGATCAAAGTAGCGGTAGTCTAAGAGACAGATTCTGTCAAGCCTGATGTGCTCTACAGAAAGCAGCTGTAACGATGATAGGATTTCTGCTAGTATGGTGGGATCCTTGACTACCCCCTCCTCCGCTGGTCCATTATAGCCCCAGCATAGGAGACAGGGATAAACAAAAATCTTGTTCCCCATATACATTGGCCCCAAAAGGGTTCAGTTGAAAGCGGTGATTTTCACACAGCCAGGCACACCCCACTCAGGAGGCAATAACATGTGGCAGAGGGATGTGGGAAGATGTCCCGTCAGCTAAACCCTGCCAGACCGGTCCTGGCTCCGTGCATGAGACATGCACAGCAACCCTGGAGCCAGGAGCAGTGTGGAGATATCCAGACGTTTTTCTACGGGCAGCTGAGTCTGTGCAGGGAGGGAAAAGGGGCAAAAGGAGAAAAAACAACCTCAGGTGGAAATGGGACAACACTAGTTTCAGCACTGAACTGCTCATTGCTAATTATACCCCATGGCACACTGAGAACACAGTAGCTTTGCACTGAGTATCAAGAAAAGGCAAGCAAAACCTGAGCTTGTGCTGAGCTCAGCCCAGATGTACAGGCACTGAGTAACCGAGAGCAGCCACGGAAACCTGTCCTCATGTTGTCTGATGCAGCAGTTACTGCAGCCGCCACTCCAGTCACGTTTCTCTTGCATTGGGACCGCAACTGCTAACGTGAGCAGTGGCACGACCCTCTTTGTAACTGCAGCAATCCTGCTCTCCACTTCCCCACTCCAGGCTCTTTCTGGTGTGGGGATCACTGGCTTACATGAACTTTTGTAGCCTCTTGCATACAAAAATATTGGAACCTGGCTGGGAGGGCAAAATCATTCTGCACAAAGCTGTGAAATTTCCATTTCAGCTCTGAAATGGGACTGAGCTTTGTCAGGGCAGCTGAGATAGTTGAAATGCTGCCCTCGGGCACTTCTACTTTGACAGCAATGCTATTTGTGTGATGATGATAAGGCTATAAGATCGATGTCTCCCCAAGAGGCATGGGAAATGCTGAACCTGAAAGAGTCATCTGCAGTTTCAGGCAGAAATCTGTACAGAGGGATGATCAATTCAAACCGTGAGGATTTTTTTAAAGGTAGTGTCCTGTGAACAGATCTATGAAAAGTTCTCAGAAGGAAATCAGCCTTGCCCATTGAGTGCTTAGGAGCCAAATAAGTGGGGCTTTTTCCTTCTCCCCCCCCGCCTCCCTGGCCAAATGAGGTTACTGGAAGTTAAGGAACCGCTGCTTTAGAGGCAGCAGCTGATCTAAATGGGATTATGGGAAGGGCAGGTTAAAACTGAGTCCAGAAGCTCCTTTGTCTTTGGCAGAGTAGCAAACTTTATGTTAAAATTTCAAGAGAAGCCAGTAGCTATAATCTGTAATGCTTTCTATTGCAACACAAACGAAACAAATGGGGGAGGTAACAGAGCAAACCAGCCAAGAAGACCCTGTGACAAACTAAATTCAGGAAACAATTCAGTTTGATCAAGTCAGCAGGCCAGCCCAGCTCTGGTAGGATGTTCAGCCTATGCTAAATCTTATTTGGCATAGGAAAAATCCTCTCTGATCTCAGAATCTCTCAAAGCAAAAGTAGCATCCATTAAAGTCTCAAAGGAAGGAACCCGAACTGATTCATTCTGCCCATCCAGTAGTGTGGTGCGATTGCTGTTACCGACCTGTGACTTTATCACAAGACTTGTAGTCTCCTTAAAGCTGCAGCTACTACGCAAAATAACAGCTACGCTAAATGCAAAGGAGTATCTGCTTTCATTTAAAAGCAAGGTCTTTGGTTTGCTGAGGAGAGCATTAAGCATGGTCCCAGTATTTTTGAAGTCTCAGAGAAAAAAGTCAACTCCCAAAATATTTGACAAAAAAAAAATCTTAACTCAGTCTCCACATTTCCAAGTGCCAGAGATCAGCAGTACTGTGTGAATAAAAGATGGAGAAAAGAAGAAATGTAGTGTATCCAATCAGTCACTATAGAGCAGCAGGCTTTTCCAGCAGATTAAGGATGAGAGGAAAGGCTGCATGTGAATTCTCCTTATGGTCTACTAAAGGAAGCCCAGCATTCCTGTTTCTAATACAATTCTGTATTCATGCCTCATGCTCTGCAGTGATAGTTAAATCTAACCTCACAGCAACCTGTGTCCTGCCAAAATCCTTCACTCCTAATTATCTTCTACCCCTGACTGGAACTAAAATTGTTTTGTAAGAGAGAAATATGTTTTTTATAGGAAAGGGAATTCCTAAGGAAGACAGGTAGCAAAGTCTCCATCAGCTGCAATGAACTCTAATTAATACAGACCCAACAACACTTTATGTCTGTTATATCAATTGCAAGGAGATTTAGACTACAGTGAAACATCAACAGAGTCTGCATTTCTGAAGCGCAAATGCACAGCATGGAGAAGCAGTAATCAAAGCAGAACAAAGCAAAATACTGCTAAGTAGAAGTAATGCCTTGCCTTAGGGACAGAAGTCACTTACTTCTTTTTTCTCTGGCTTTTGCAGAGGAGACAATGAAGTGCTCCAACTCCTGCCGTACTCACAGGCTGCTCTGTAAAACTGCAGGAAGTTGCTAACGATACCGCATACAGTCATAAGTGGCGTGAGCTAGAAGAAAGTAGATTGCTTATGACTTCATCGGGCTCCCAAAATGTGTCGCTTGTAGTTAGGCGCACACTTACAGATAGGAGGGCGACTGGAATAGCCCAGCCTTGAAAATCTTAGTCCTGTCATCACTTGAGAAAGTCATTGTAAAAAGACATCCACGACAAGGAACATCTGTGGGGAAGATCCACTCCTGAAAATATATTGAAAGAGTGAGAAGAGGCAGAACAAACTATTTACTAGTTGCTGTAAGTAGAGGATAAACAGAAAGGAGAAAAAACCAAATGGTCAGGACAGGAAAATGAGGAATTAGCAGGAAGATAGAAGGAATAAAAAGCATTGTGCTGGTGGGTGTCTGTGTAAGCACAGCCCAAGGTTGGAAGGCTATATGTTTTTACCAAGTAGAGCACACGGGATTATCAGTTTCTGCAAGATTGGTGCAAAGTCAAAGGTTTCAAACAGTCTTCTGAAACAGCCTGTTCTCATTGCTGTCCGCTGTATTGCTTTCAGATATGAAATAGTGCCCACGCACAACACGGCTCTTGCACAGTGGACTTGAGATCAGCCGTGCACGGCTGCTGCCTTTCACAAGTCAGTGGCTCATCAAACAAGGGTGACATTTTAGGGGGGGGCTGTGAGAAAGGCTGTGCTTCCTGCCCCCCTGCGCCACAGCAGACAGCACAGCCCGGCCTGGGAGGGTTTGGGCTGTTGTTGTTTGACATCAGCCTCTATTTAATCTATCCTTCTTGCCGTGACAGCAAGGCTGTGAGACATGCATAGGTATGGTTGGGCTCTTTCCTGGGCACGTGTAGCTGTGGCACGATCAACGGCTTTGGCTGGCTGGTGGAGGGAGCAAAGACTGACCAGTGCAGTCAGAAGAGCAGCTAAGAGAAAAGAAAGCCTTTACAAGGGAAGTGATTGCTTTCAAATTCTGTCACTTGTACAGGGGTGAGAAGACGTAGGTTCAGCTCTTGTTACTGCCAAACTCCATTTGTGGCCAGAAGTTTCATCTCTCGGACCACTGTTCTGCGTGTGCACCTTAATCATTGTGCTAACGTGCCCTGGAGGGACAAGAGACCAATGAACTCCCCCAAACCTTACTGGCTTGGGTTGCCAGGCTCTGTCAGGAACGGGATGCCTGCAGTAGGTGCTTATTCCTTATTTGTACAGCAGGGGTAATTCCCACTCTGGGTGCTACACATATATTCACTTGAATATGTATGAAATGAATTAAGAACAGTATTAAAGCCCAATAAAAGGAGGTGGTGATATAAGGGATGGACAATTCTGGTGCCAGTCATGCTAGAAAAGGCTGAGAATGCTAAAGAAGATGAGATGGTGGTTTGAGCAGCTTGGAGAAGAAGAGTTCATTTGGAGGAGTTCCTTAATGGCAAAGAGCATTGATAGGGAGTAGAGTATGAGCTTTACCAAGTGCCCTAGCTCAGGCTTTAACTGAAGGAGGAAGAAGACCCCAGTGTTATGTTGCCAGCCTAGACCTTGTTTGTGAGACCCGTTCCATGTGTCGTTGCAGATGCTGTGCATGACCCTGCGAAAGTCAGTTATGACCAGATTTATTAAGTTTTCAGGCAACTTCCTGATCAACTTCTACCAATTCCATCTGCGGTGAGGTGCTTACAGCACCCCATAAGGATCTGTCAGTGCTTGCAGGCTGCTGAGGGCTAAGGTAGGAGAGGGAGGAACTGGGGTGGCAGCCCAAGACAAGCAGATAACTGAATTTACTTTTGATAGCTATATTGAAAGTGAAACATTTCTTCTGCAAAGTTAAAGAAATGCTTGGCATGTACTTTCCTTCTGGGGTGAAAAAGTTACTTCGGTTCAGTTCTGCTGGAGAGGGTTTCTGGGGAAGAGTCTTTCTGTGAAGGGCAATTTATTCTCAGGGGCCAGAAGGAACTGGGGAAGAAGAGGCTGAAGCCAGCTTGGTAGCCTCCATCTGTGGAGGATAACAGGTGAAATTTGTGTCTGTACCAGCTCAGCCTGGCTGGACATAGTGTTGGACTCAGTCTGTGCACTGCTCCAAAACCATGATTTCATCTTTGTCCTTCTCTGCGTAGATACCAAACCCAATGGAAACCATGAAGAAGGATGGGAATAACGTTTCTGTGATGGCTAGAACTGTAGTGACCATTCTTCATTCAGAGATGTGGGGCAGAAAAGGGGATAGCGCTCTCTGTCATGAAGAGCTGGAGTTTTTGTAGAGACCAGTGGGCTCCTCTGTGATATTTTTGGTGTACCAGATCACAGTTCCCATTTGGGTGCAGTCAACTGTGCAGTCAAATACCTGCCTGATTATGCTCTCTGTGGTGCTTACTTGCACACACTGATACAGGGATTAGGATATTCAGAGACACATATGCATTTGCCAACTAGATTTTATGGTGAAACATTGAAAATTGAGTGGTCTTCCATAGAGAAATGGAAGACAACATGTCTCTCTAGCCTAGAATCTTCCAGATGGACCTGAAAAACATTACTAGAGTCACTGCTGCTTCATGCTTCTCTCAGTAATATGGCCCCAATCAGCATCACCCACATTCATTGCCCTCGCAAGCTGAAGACTGATGCCAAGATTTTACATTTGAAGATGCTTTCAGAAACTTTTGACAAGATCTTCTGTGACTGGAGATGAAAACAGAGCTAGCAGTTCTGTGGGTGGTAAAAACAAACCAAACATTTCAAGTAAGTTTAGTCTGTATTCAGTAGAGATAATACAAGCAGTACAGCAATATAAATTTTGGCCTGAGTTGTATTGTGCTGATGTCATATCCAGGCAGAAAAAAAGATCAGATAAAGAACCATTTATAGCAGAAGGCAGAAACCCTCTGGCCTCTGTCTACATCCAGTTGAAGTAAATGGAAATGTTTCTTTGAGCCTCAATGAGTTTAGATTGGGCATTTTGAGCATATTTCTTTCTACGTTTTAATTGTTGGGTGCTATTTAGATAGTTGCCTTTAAGGTAGCATGTCTAAGCAAGTTAAGCTGCATACAAGATGCTGGACTCTTCATCATTTGCTTACTGGAGTACAGTGACTATCCAAAGACTAAGGTAGAAAAGAGCTTTGTTTTAGCTCACTGCTGCATAACACAGACCTTTTTTTTTTTTGGGGGGGGTGGTGTTTGCAGCACTATGATAGAGAAAATGCTTGTGCACCATTGACCAGTAAACAGAAATAACTGTAGAAGACTGATGGGGTCCAGTGTCTTTCAAAGACTTTCAGACTGAGTTTTTCATTCCCTTTTTCATTTAGAAACTATCCAGAGGAAATCTGGTAGGATATTTGGCATTTCTGTGTTCTACCGCACATGAAAATGCTCTGTGTTAGCGTTATGTTCCCCGGCCATGACCAAGAAGAACCTATGAATGAAGGAAACTTCAGATCATCTATCTCTCCTACCTCCACCTACAGATGAACACAGAGTCACACTCACACAACAGCTCTGCAAAAGATTAACCAAGAAGACAATTTTTGTACAGTTGTGCATCTTTTTTGTAAGCAACTGAAGCTCATTTTTCTTGGAAAAAGATGGCATACAGCTTTACATTTTGCAGCAGGGGAAATGAAGAAATGCAAACAACTCCTTGAAGTATGGGTCTTGGTAGGAAAAAGCCAAATGTCTGGCTTTTCTCTTGTTACCAGACAGCACACTGAATGGGGACTGAGCTGCAGACCTGTCTGGGGAACGCAGCATGTACAGGATGGCAAAAAGGACTTTCTAAATGATAAAAGCAAGGCAGAAAAGTGCTCAAGAGTCTCTCTAGGACAGCAATGGCCTGGGGCTAAGAAGCATTGAGGTCTGAAGTCTGCTCAGCTCTGTGGTCCTCTGGCCAAGCACTGTACAAGTCCCCCTGCACTGATATGATATACAGCGGTACCTAATAAAGAATCTCAGAGGCTGTGGTTCAAACCTGGTTTATCTGTGACAGTGGCTGCGATGCTGTTGATCTGGGACAGGGACAAACACCCATGGTGTTTTTGCAGTTGGTATCAGGATCAACCATAGGTTGGATCCCTCAAGCTAGATGGTGTGGGATGAGCTCTGTGCTAAAACCAAAGCTCAGCTTCCTCCCAGCAACTGCCTACCTGCAGAGTCTTCCCCTTACACATGCAGTGTAGCTCTGCTCCACTCTGGCCGTCAGGCCGGCTGAACGGCAAAACCATTGAGCTGAGCCCAGCACAGACCTCACATGTCTTTCTGGCTTTCCATGCACATTCAGTTTATAGCACACAGTCTGCAGGGAATGCAGAAACCTTCTTGTTCTGCTGCTGGAAATGAAACGCAGAAGTGTCAGCTGCTGAGACTTTCAATGCACTGGCCTTTCCCTGTGTGATGCATGCTGTACTGTCATAGGGCAGGATGACAGTGTCAGATTCCTTCTGGTTTGTCAGGCTGCATAAATGCCTGCATCCCACATCTGCTCTTGAAAGTCCTCCTGCTTTTGATTTGCCGTTTTTTGTGAATGGCATGTAGAAATCTGGTCGTCCTCAATTTTCACTGATGCAGTGATGTACTGTGTGCCTCAGGGGTGGAAATCCATAAGTCAAATATTTGACTGATCATGCCTTCATCAAGCAAAAGTCTCTCATCCCAAAGAGAAAAACTCTATCATGTTTGACAGTCCTACCCCTTCATGCACTGGCATTAATATGTACCCTGGCAAGAGCTCCTTGGCACAGCACAGCTGGTTGGCACATGGTGACAAAGGTCTTAGAGACCTTTGAGTCTATCGACTTCTCTGGGGCAATGACAGATTTGTCTGCTGTATGGTAAGAGTAAAGAGGTGCCAGTCTGTACTTAGTGGTCTTTGGGATGAGGTGGGGTACACAGCTGTATTATATCTAACAGCCTTTTGGGGAGAGCCTGCTGCCAGCGACGCACCCGCAGCCAAACCTGCGACAAGTGAGTGTGCTGCAGCAGCAATGGATTTGGCTCCACGCTTCAAACTCGATCCTGAACGTACCTGTCCCCAGACATCCCAGCCCATCCATATTGTTCTTCTCTTCAGCTCGAACTGCTGGAATAAAAGGCAACTGAAAACTATAAATAGACTCAGATAGCAGACACTGATCACTGCCTGGCAGCCCCGACTGCCCCTCGTGCCACGCTTGCAGCCCAGGTTGCAGCATTTTGATTGATGTGTCTGGCTTTTTTTTAATAAAAACCCCTCCTTATACTAGGAAACTATAACACCCACACGGTTAAAAAGGCTACAGTTGTTAGTGCATGGGGGGAGGAAAGGGGTGAGGTTCAAAGAGTATGTGTTTCTAATGTTTTTTTACAAACTTCTGAAGTTGGTTTAACCTTAGCAAACTTGGAGGGAAGAACCAATTACGTATCTATAGCATCACCTACACTCCTGAGCAACCACATTTATCCTGTGGTGCAAATATACAGAAATTCAAGCTGGTTTTGCACCTTCTATGCACAGCACTGTAATTTCAAGCCTCACTTTGTTTTTAACTTGGAAGGTTTCCGTGACAGAGCCAAAAGGTGATGAAATTGCAGTATTTCAGTATGCATTAAGGGGCTCATTTACTGAGGAGGTATGACTTTTTAATGTGGCTACCCTGAGCTCTGTGGTACTGCATGGTTCTTTTGGTTTTGGTTATTATATCTCGGGTTAATATAAAAACTGTGTCAACCATGGAAACAAAGTCGTAAAATTTGTCCTCTGTTTGAAATCCCCAGTGGGGTGAATGGCTGAAGGGCAGGCAATTGGTATACACAGAGTAAGTGCCTTGGACAAACCTGGGGTATGGATCAACCAAATCCCACTCAAATACTTCTGCCGTATATCCAAACCTTGATTTTACTTGGGTTTTTCTCCCTTTAGCCTCCAATGGTTTGCTCTGCAGCTAGGCTTGACCAAGCTGATGCAGCAGAGATTCAAAGGGCTCCGGTGTTTACATTGAAACACCTCCTCCTAGTAAGGTCAGGGAGCCTTGCTGCCAGCTTTCCACGCCAAAGACCCCGGCAGTCTGCCCTGGAGACCTGCACAAACCCTCAGAGAGTGAGTGGCTTTAGGAAGGTTGTACCCTGCTGGGGGAAATTGCCGCTGAACTGGCAGGCGCCCGTGGGTTATCCCCGGCACGTCTGTGCTGGGACTTCATTGCCAAGGGGCACCTTAGAGAAATGCCACAGACAGGAAAGCAGGAAACGTTTTGCAGAGCAGAGATAACATTGAAAATAATACTCTGTAAACGGTTTGATTTACTGATTTGCATGTACAGGAGCTGCCATGTAAGCATCACAGGAAAAGGAAACGGGACGGAGGAGGAGGAGTGGGAGGAAAAAGGCAACAGGACAACAAAACAGGTTGGCAGATTGCACTGCGGACAGGATGTAATGTTCTGGGGTTTCTCCTAAGCACGATGTGTTGTGGAGGTCTGTGATCACACATTGACACTGAGGATGCGAATCCTTTGATTCAAAAGGAAATGTCTGTATTTATTTAACAAGATGGGCAACTTGCATCATCTTGGGATTCTCCTGCACTGGGAATTCACTCTTGTATACAGCTGGAATCACCCTGGGCATGCTAGCCCTTATCTAGAACAAACTGGTCCCTGAGCCACTGATCTTAACTTCAAAACCTCTGTGTGATGGAGAAGTGGTTGCAGAGCAGGCATGTGATGGCAGAGTTGTCACTGCTGTGCTCCATTTCTCAGATTTTCTCAAAAGCTCCTTTTGCAAGAAGACCACAGAGGTCTGTGTGACTTCATGTGAGGTGAACCCCCCACATGATATGAGCCTCAGGAAGCAACGGGAGACACACCTCTTGCCAGCCGCAACTATCTCCGTAAGAGCATCAGGGAGAACCTCTCTGCACAACTGAATTTTTTGAGCCTCTGCCAGGCATTTTGTGATCTACCTGAATGCACCTCAATGAGGGAGCTCACAGAGCTGCCCAGGCTCTCCTTTACAATTACTCGTTTCTTAATTTTGCTCCACTTTCTTTGTGCCACTGGCCTCTGCTGGGGAAACCGGGGCTCATATGTGGATGATGATCTGGGTGATGATACCACTCTGCAGTGGCCAGGCCATGGAACCACCTCCTGCAGAGTTACGTAGTTACCTCTGATGCCTTTCTTGAGGCATCTTCTCTGAGTCTTGAGGGATGCTGGTAGTTGGGAAAGGCCTCTTCCAGTCTCTGCTGCTGTATTTTCACAAGCAACTTAATGTTTTGGAGAAGGGAAAGTGCCTGATGAAGGTATGACATTCAGTCTTCAATTAAAGTGAAAGATTTAGTGGGGCACATATCTTGAGATATTTGCTTCATCTTTTCTCAAAAAAATTCCCTGAAACAGTCTGAAAAAATAAGTATGGTCTTCCTTGAGTTTTCTAGGTATGTATACACACCAAGGGGAAAAACCCCAAGTTTTTTCCCCTCCTTCCCCACCAGTTTTTCAGATCCTCTTACTCCATCATAAAGATGGAAGAGACAACAGAAAAATCTACTGGAAACCACCCTTGAAAACACAGACTTTTGAGCTCTGGCACAATTTTGTCAGTATAAATAGATCTTCCTATAAATTGGTCTTCCTGTAGACACCTAGGATTTTGGCTTGTGTTCAGCCATTTCCATTCACTTAAACAATGAATTTACAGCCTCATTTTCCAAACACTATTTCCATGCCCTACTTGGTGCCGGGAATGTATTTTTGAAGATGCATTTGCGAAGCAACGACATCAATTGGAAAGATTCTTTAACAGTATAAGATGTCCCTTCCATTGCCTTTTCTCCTGACACTAGCAGCTTCAATCATTTTGTAAACAGAGCTACCCATGGAAAGATAAATGGTGTAGCTTTACCTGGTGCTGGTGTAGTACAGACATATTTTAACACATGAGACTGGAGATGGGAAGTCTGTCTGCCCCACAGTCTGCGGTGCTTGAGAGCGATACCTGAGTTAGCTTTTCTAGCATGAGTTTGCAGAGTGGAAGCAGGTGGACCTTGACACCACAAAGCTCTGTCTACTCCAGGTTGCCCAGATGTGGGGTGTTTTTGCATGAAACTTCAGCGCAGGCAAACCTGCAGGCTTCACCATTTTAAGAAATGCAAATATCTAGTAATTCTGCACCCCCTTTGGTAGAGTATGTGACCAAATAATGGGAAGGAAACAGATGCAACTCAGTTCTGGGCTGATCTTGTGGGCTCTTTTCATTAATCTCATCTCTGTCTGAGTCTTCTTTTTCTCTACTTAAAAAGACAGCTGTGATGTCTACTTCCTTTGAAGATATTTTGAGATAAAGCTGCAAAAAGATACTGTATGAGACCCAGGTATTATTACAAATTCAACCCCCCCCATATATCTACATGTAATGAACATGCATGAAATTCACAGAATTCTACAGAATTATATGCCAAGACTCCTGCTGACCTGACTGGGCGAAAGTGTCATGGTGTGCTGTGCCAACATCACCGCTCAGATCCCTGGCAAACAGAACCTCTGGCAGGACAAAGGCGGGTTGCAGTCCAGCTGCATCCTGGAGCTGCAGCTTACGGAATATATACAGCAGATATATAGGTCAAAATAAAGCCTGTCTTGTTAGGCTCCCAAGTGCCAGATACCCAAGAAAACACTTAGACAAGTAAACCCATAAAGTCTGACTTCCATTACACTACAATGGCCCTTTCTTGTCCCATCACCTTGGGTGACATCCCAGTGCTTTTGGGACCAGGAGGAAAGTGCTGTGAGGACAAAAGAAGAAGGAAGATGGTCTAGAAAGGATGCAGCGTCTTTGCTCTGCTTGGTTTCAAGATGCTTGAGATGCCTAGATGTTGGTGAGGGCTCTGGGCTGAGATACATGAGTTAATTTTTTCTGTGGACAGATGAATATGAGTATCTGTAGGTAGCTCTAGGAGCAGTCACTGATAATCCTATGGATGTTTTTGGGTGCCCTGGAGAAACCTGACATTGTATTACTACAGTCAGGCAGTCCCTTTGCTCAGGACTTCTTTGAAGACCAGGAAAGCAGCAGCCACAGCAGAAGTGTTTGTCACCAGCCTCCTGTTACCCACCCCAGGTGATTCGTTTCTATACATTTTGCTTTGTATGAAAACAGCCACTTGTGCTCTCTGTCTGCTCCCCAGCAGACCTCCTGAAAAAGCCACCTAGGCCTGCAGTTTCTGTTGAGTCCAGTTTGCAATATTTTTATTTGTACTGTTGCAGTTCACACACTGCTGTATGGACCAGACCCTGTTTCTTACAGGCACTGCGCAAAAGCGGCACGAAGGGAAACCAGAGTGCTGTAAACTGCGATTTAACAGAGCTTGAGGACACAGCTCCATGAGGCAGGATAAGCCAACATCACAGTCTGCCTCTATCCAAAGGGGAATGTCCAGCTCCCTTTGAAAAATAAACAGTAGGATAGTTTTCTGCCATTTTAGTGAGAAGAATTGGCCCAACCAAGGCTCTGACAAATTCCAGAGATGGTACAAAGGTGGTTGGCAGCAAATTGCTATGTTGGCTCAGCTGCTTGCAGAACTGCAGCTTATATCAGTCTGAAGATAAAATGCTTTATGAATTGAGGTCTTATTACTGGTTCAGAGCTATGGAGTTAGAACTGGGCTGCTTTAGTAAGTAGATCTCTATTAGAACAGCGTCAGGCTCCCAGTGGCTGTTCCTATTAGCACATGGCAGCACAATTTAAAAAATGCTTTGCTTCTGTCTGCTGGCTGGTGGAATGACAGCCAGGGATGCGTCAGCTAATTTTGTTGCTTTGAATTTTTATTTTAAAAAATAATTAATAAAATGGACACAGTGGACACCAGGCCTATTTCCCTAGAGATCTTCTTAGCAATAAAAACAGGAGCAGAGAATGAAGGCTGGTGTATTATTTATAAAAAAGGACATCTGGTGTTTTCTGTCATTGTTCTGTGGTTCCCCTGTAGTGGTTTGTTGTAACAAATTATGAGTCTGTCATGGTAAAAAATTTGTGCACCTATTCCTAGCAATACTGTTTTCTCTTAGGACACCATCTTTTATTTCCCTGTTATAGGGGGGTCTTACTAGAAGCATCAGTGGTAGGACAACAAAACAATAAACAGTCATCTTATGATGGCAAAATCCTTTTCAAAAATGCTACCAGCATGGTGGTATTTACTCTTCAAAGTCTAATCCATTATTTGGGAATGAAGAGAAGCAACCTCTTGTAGTTAAAACCTTATCAAGCTCAATCACAAAATGAAATGAAAAGCTGTATTCAAATGCAACATACTTTATAAGGTGACTGATTACTTCACTGAATAAGAAATTCAAAATGGTCTAAAATGAAAAATCAGATTCTATCTGCTCTTGGTCTTCTTCTGGTAACCACCAGATTACAAATAGTCCCTACTTCCATGTCGGCTACTGAATTTCATTTCACTTTATTTAGCATATTTGAGGGGAGTTTGTTTATGGTATAACTAAGGGGAATTTCCAGATGGAAAGGAGGAGTTAGTATGTACAAAGCCAGACTCTGAGCTTTTCTTCTAAGCTTTGGGTTTTTTTCTGAGAAGGAAAAAAACAAAACAACAACAGTTCCCTTTCACTGGTGCTTTTTCATCTGGCCATGTAGGTGGTATGTTGAAATAATAGTTTGATGGAGATTAAAGGAAGTGTGACTGCTATGTAACTTCTATCAGAAGGGGGAATCCCAGCTCTTGAAGGAGCGTGCAAACTAGACATGAGTAGTGTTATTATAAGGTTCAAAAGAAAAACCAGCCCAAACAAACCCCTTCTCTCCAAACCTCCCCTAGATTTCCAGTATGCTAAAAGTGGGCCAGGTCCCTGGTGGGGGAGCTTTCTGCCGGCATTGGTGCATGGTCACTGAGTCTGGGCTTTGCATCTCCCTCCCGTTTCACCCTGTCGCTCTGCGTTGAGTCTGAAGAGGTCCTGCTGGGTTAAAGCATCTCCTGCAGAGATGGGCAGCCTTGCTCTGGAGATGCAAAGGAGAGCCCACCAGTCCCCCGCTGTGTTTGGTCACTTCCCATAGTATTTTGTCCCAGTTGTCAAAGAGCACTGCTGCAAACTGTCTCCTTTCTTCCAGGCTCAGGGTGCCTGGACTCAGCAGAAGCCAGTGCATCATTTATATGCACGGAATACACCTGTTTAATACATAAGGAACACGCCTATTTCAACCTCCTCACCTAAAGTAAAGCAGTCTTTAGTTCCTGGTATTTTCTTCGATGTAAATTCAAGGTACAAAATAAGGCGTAACTCCTGGAAGCCATCCTTAGTAGAGCAACAGACACTTAACATGAACCCCCCTTTCTGTTTAGCCCACATCTAACCAACAATCTGTTTCCTCTCTTTAGAAATCATGCTTTTTATCATCTGTGATCTGTAGACACCTGCAGCTGAGTCTTCCCATGTGCCCAGTGCTGAGCAGCAAAGCACCTAATCCTAGTGTGGATTCAAAAATGGGCTGAAATCATGGTCCCTCTGCCCAAGAGTCTCAGCACAGCAGATCTGCACTGAGGACAACCACCCCACATCAGCAGGTCCTTCCAGAAAATGCCAATGCACCCAGGATTTACTTTTCAAATCCTGCTGTTATCTTTTTCTTTAGTATATGGCAATCCAGCAGCTGTGGTCCTTGAGTCCCCGGCCGGTGGCAGGTACCAGTCTGTGCCTGTCGGTTCCTACGAGGATCTTGGTTGCTCTGGAGAAAAGATGTGATGAAGAGATGGGGGGGTGTAAGAGGGTGAGGTCTGTACCTCTCCCACCAAAAGCAGGCCAAGTATATGGAAAATACATTTATGTTTCAGAAGGAAAGCAGTTGGGGAACTGGCCTGGCAACAGAGGAACTCGGTTCTCAGAAGGAAGTCCCAGTGCCTGGTGCCAGGGTTATTTTTATCCTTTAGCAGACAGCTGTAGTGGATCAAACGGAGAAACAGTCCTGATGGCTGGGCCCACAACTGCTGCCCGTGCACCCTGCCAAAGGTCATGCCCAAGGCCAGACCTGCGCTGGCAAGGCTAAAAGGCTGTGGTGATAGCTAGGAACTCAAGAAACAAGTGGGTTTTGTGCGAATATTTGTGCAATTAACTTGCACACAGTCAGAGGAGACTGAGAAGTGATTTAACATGATGAAAAAGGGCTAAAGCCAATAAAAGACCAAAGAGCAGAGTGAGTCCTGAACCTCACATAGGATGGTGTTTGCTCTGGTCTTTGCAGATTGCTGTTGCAGGTAGTTCATGGTTTCCTTTTTTCAGACTGCTTTGAAGAACGCACACATGGGAAGTGTGCAGACAACAGAAGACAATAAGAGTGGCGTTACTGGGGGACCAAAGGTCTGTCTAGCTCAAGATCCGGTCTCCAGCCGTGGCTAAAAGCAGTCCCTGGGGAAAAGCAGCGTAACGGAGGCAGCACACAGCATCCTCTCCCCAAAGCCTCTCCCTGACTCCACGAGCCTGCAGGTCAGAGACTAGTTCAGCATTGATCTTTCTACTGCTATGCACGAACATGCACAGCTAAAATAATTTCCCTACACCTCTGCCTACATGTAACAGCATATACACACTCACAGTTGCTTTATTTCCTTATTTAGAGGACTGTACTGGGGGCCCATGCTGTGGTCATTCATTTGTATTTGAAACCTCTCACTTCTCCAGCTCTCACATCAGTTATGGGGTAACTTTTAGTGTTTTGCAGGCCACATTTTTGTTTCCTGGTACAGCATCCAATGCCTGGAAAGCTCTGAATGCATCATGTCTGGGCCAGACTCATAAAGGCTGGAACTCAGTTTGGCAAATAAATCCTGTTGTTGTTTGAAAGATGCTTATTAGCAATTGCAACACTTCCACCCTTAGGTCAAGTTGTTTGCATCTGTCACTTCTATTTGACTGTACTTACCCAGTTCATCCTCTTTACCCTTTTGGAGTATTGATGCACTATGAGCACTTCTTCAAACAGAAGCAGGAACAAGATCATGTCATCTCTTTCAGGAATGCTAATTAGCCAGACCATTCATTTTAAATATTTTTCCCTAGTAGACCTTGTTTATCATCTTCTCGATATTACTGAGCAAAAAAGTCCATGATCAGCCCCATGTTATACATGTACATGATCTGACTTCTTTCTGAATACAGACAACTATCTATTAAGCATTCTCCTTCTTTTACATTACTATTAATTTTACTACCTCTCCCTAGTGATATTCCTGCACTATTGTTAAACTACTTTTTTCTTAGTAGATGTTAGAACACTTTCTTTGCTCTGTCTGTTCTGAGGTGTTTCCAGATGTTTTTAATTTCATTTACTCATTTCTCACATTTAGTTACTTCTATTTTATATTAATTGGCAGCTGTTTCCCCTTTTCACATCTGTGATAGATTGCTTTTCTATTTCCCATTGATTCTTTCACCTTGTCACTGGACCGGGATGAGATTTTTAGCATGATCTGTTTGCACTCCTGACTGGGAAATTCTGACTTTTTGACCATCTGATAAACTCTTCATCGAAGGACTCAACTTTCATTCAGATTTTTCTACCCACATTTTTTCTACCAATGAATCTGGATAGTAACTTTCCTCGAGTTAGAGAACTTACCATTTTAATGCTGAGTGTTTAGGGCAGTCAATGCCCCAAATAATCAGATCACAATCATGACGGTTGGTCTTCAGAGAGCAACAAACTTTCTACCCAGCAATCAGTTCACCATGGTATGTCATAATGAATGATCTCACCTTGGGTGCAGTAGCTGCTGGGTTAGAGAATTCACCTGTATCACCTAAATGCCATTTTTCTCTTGGCTGCGTACACCTCTAGTATATGTCTCCCATTCTGAAGTCCTCCATGGATACAGAACTTTTCTTTCCACAAATTAGACGAGAATTTAATTTATAATAGGTTTAAGGAACAACTCATCCTGCTTTTTGACTTTCTGACTTTGTTTGATGGTCTGTAGCAGATCATTCTGCAGATATTCTTCCTCTTCTGCTCAGCATCTTGTAAATCTGATTTAGCAACTCACAAGCCGATAGTGATGATGTAGAGAACTGCCCCTGGTTTGCCCTTCCTAATCAACAGTTTTATTACAGTAATCAGAAAAGTCATCTCACCTGGCTTCTGTGGCATCAGTCACGCCAAACAAGTAACATAACTTCCTGTTCCTTTAATTTGTTACTGACCTTTCTAGCACCAATAGAAATGACTACAAGTTCTCATTTTTTTTCTTGTTCAGCCTTGCTGAGTTGCTGTCTCTGTGTGGAGTTGCACAACGCTCACTTTCTCAGCACTGTCTTTAGTGTTGCTGGTCTAACCAGCACCATATAGCCCTCCTGTAAAAATATGTGGAACCTACGTGTGACAGTCATTTTTTTTTTCTGTTTCTGCAGTTACCCCTCTTCCTCAAGAATAGGACACAAGCAAAACGAAACCTGGTTGCCTCACACCCATTGTGCTAGCCACCTACAGCTTACTCCCAAAGTTTCAGGACATGGTTTAGTGGGCATGGTGGTGTTGGGTTGATGATTGGACTCGACGATCTTAAAGGTCTTTTCCAACCTAAATGATTCTATGATTCTATGGTTGTTCTGGTTTGCCTTGATAGGTCAGAATATCAGTCAAATAATTCATTTTTTCCTTTTTGTGTTCAGGTTGCTATTTCATATCAGCTCTAGCTGGATGAAAACAAGAAAGATCTGAATGCTCATGAGAAAATATTTAGTTTCAGGAGGTTTCAAGATCAGTTTTGCTGATCTGTTGCTATCCACATGAACACCAACAAGCGAGACTGACTCTAAACCACTGCTATAGTAATAAAAAATGAAACATCATCTATAATATCTGGGTCAAGGGAAGGTGCTTGTGAGACAAGCTGTTGTGGTGGGAGTGTCTT
Source organism: Buteo buteo (assembly GCF_964188355.1). Classification (NCBI taxonomy): domain Eukaryota; kingdom Metazoa; phylum Chordata; class Aves; order Accipitriformes; family Accipitridae; genus Buteo; species Buteo buteo. The sequence goes on along the minus strand of NC_134176.1, from coordinate 10,044,181 downwards.
TCAAGAAGGAGGAAGGGAAGTGAGTGGGAGACAGAAACAGCAAGTGAGTCTGTATTTGAGAAAGTGAGAAACTTCATGAGCCAGACAGCCTCCTACTTGGGCAGCTGCTGTGGTACGTGGCAGGGCAACACAGTGCCCAGCAGCACAGTCCCAGCTCTTGGCTCCCAGCTTCCACCCCATAACAGGGTGGCCAAGTCCACCCAGGACTTGCCCAGGTGGAGAGGGTGGCCTAGCTACTGGTTGCAGAGCCTAGAATGGGCTGGAGGAACATAATGGAAATCTTGAGCCAGAGGAAGGCATCTTCTGCGTAAAGGCAGAAGGCTCCTGGGGCGGATAGGTACTACAGTCCCATGGCCCACAACATGGATGCTGCATCAGGTAGTGGGAAGAGGGTTTGATGGAGCCTCCTGAGAGTAGTAAGGAACGTAAGGATGGTAAAGACTCACCATTGTGTCAGGTCTAGAAACTCAGGGCGAGACTTAAAAGTATTACAGTCAGAGTAGGCACAAAAAGAAAAGATGGGAAGAATGGGCTGCTGCAGGGAGGGCAAGGTGGTTTCTATAGGAGTGGCATTTTGGATAGGAAGTCAGGTGAGAGAATTTGTGCTTCTGAAGGTTGGGGATGGTGAAGAAGGTGGGGGCAGGAGATTTTACTATAAGCAAGATGAGAAAAGCCCCACAGTTTGGTGATGCTGTAAGCAAAAGCAGAAGTTATCAAATCTGGCTGCAGGGAGAGAGTAAGAAGACGGGAGAAGAAAAGGAGAGTGAATTTGGCATGGAGGTGGAGGAGGGAGTTAGCAGGAATGGGAATGGGGCTAAAAGAAAGGTTTATTATAGGAAGAGCTGTCTTTGAGCTGGTGGTGGGACATGTAAGAGTTCACAGTTTCAGAGAGGTCAGACTAATGACACAGATGAAAATATCCTTCTCAGGAAAATATTTACTGTAAAAAGGAATAGAGACAAGTTTTCCAGGGGAGGGACTGGCAAACGGTGAATACGCCTTCACTGGCAAGGCCTGCAGAGATGACTCGTGGGGCAGACACCATGGGATTAAAGTCCAGCTTTTGGAGCAGACAGGACTGAAGGTTTATTAGGGAGAATCTGGATGGAGTCAGTTGTACCCACCACCAGGTTTGTCATTTTCTCCTTGGAGATGAAGGTGGTAAGGAGGAGCTCATGAGTAGAGACTGGGCAGATGAGCAGGCAGTATTAGTTGTCCTGAGAGGTGAAGCACGAAGTCCCTAGTTTTTTGAAATAAGACATGACTACAAGAGAGCTGAGAACAACTGTCCCGAATGGAGAAAGGGACTGCAGAGCTATTCCAAGGATTTAAGGAAGAGAACCTAGGAGCTCTCCCCAGGAGCAAGCTAGGAGGGCATCTAGTGATGGCCGGGAGCACTGCGGGGTTTTCCTCCGTCCCTCGGGCTGGTGGCACCGCGGTACCTTCCCAGTGACTCAGAACATGTCCCGAGACCGTGCTGAAAGTCCTCCCCTCGCACGCATCAAAACTGTTTTGTGGTTGTTTTGGGGGGACTGACAAAATGCAAACGAAGCTTTCTAGCTCCTCTGACTGTCGGTCTGACTGAGAAATAGAGTAAGTCACTGGGAAAGCACGTGTCAGAGGGGAGCTGGTTGCCTGTCTGTCTGTCTACTTGTCTGGCCCCAGGCAGGACCTCCTGGACGGTTGGACAGCTGGCTAGAGGTGCAGAATCGTAACTGCTACAGCCAGGGCTGTCACCACCGGGCCACCGGGCCAGGGTCACCGCTCCAGGTCCAGAAGGTTACATGAGAGATGGTCTGAATGCAGCCCTGTTTTTGACAGGAAAGATAACTTCTAACTCTTAAAAGCAAAAATCTTAGGTTTTACTTCTGAAAACTAAAAAATTTACTTTACTTCTTTACTCCTCGTGGATAACCACCACAGCCCCTCTCAGATGTAGGTGCCTTCTTCCCTCATGGACACGTATTTGGTTCCATGCATCCAAAGGACAGAGCCTGGACCCCCACAGGCAGAAGAGCACGACTCTGCCCGAGAGGCCACCAGGGATGAAGCCTCACACTGGGCCAGGAGTAGCTTGACAGAACTACCTGATACCAAGCAGAACTATACCTATCAGAACTGCTGATACCAAGCTGCTTTTAATTTTCTACTTGGCTATTTATTAAAGAGACGCTGGCGGTGAGGAGCCTGTGCACGCTCTCGGCGTGTGAGCACTCAGACAGTGCTCATTTACATGTTGCCTGTGTTGTGTTAGGCTGGCTGCCTCGATAAATATCCTCAAATGCCTGCTGCCCATGCAGAGATCTTCTTGTTCTTACACGACTGAAGGGAACTCATGCACTTTCACACAGAGGACTCAGAGGTGGCATGGAAAAGCTGTCACAGTTTAGTGATCTGAAGGGAACTTTTCAAAGCTTATGCAGTCAGGGATAGCCGTTTTTTTTTTTTTTTTTCCATGGGTCACTCACTGTAAAACTATTTGGGTTACTCAGGGATAGAGAAAATTATCAAAGAGTTTAAAAGAGGCAAATTCAGACATGCCTCATCTGTGCAGGCTACACATCCAACTTTTTTGCTCATAGAAGGAATGTAGCTCTTTCCATGTTGAAAAAATAACATGACTAAGATGTAGTGCATTTGAATAATAAAGCAACCCAGTCTGGGCCCCACTGAGTGTTAAAGCAAGACTCAGCTTGCAACATGTGGCTTCGAAGTATCTTGTACCTCTAACTGTTCAGTGACTTTTTGTCTGAACCTCTCAAACCAGAGGAATTCAGGAATGGCCTAGGCTGACTCTACAAATACTGGTTCTGTAGAATGGATGTCATCCTCAGGGCATGGGGCACAACTCTCTGTTCTCACTGAGCCGTCAGTCTGTCCCCACAGCTCTAGCTCCTCTTGGCTACACCTGGCTGGATGATCCTGGTCTTAGAAACTGCTCAGTCTTGGCAGGGAAAAGACACTGAAGGGCAAAAAGGTACAATGGGCAAAGCCAGGGAGGCCCTTCTGAGCATTAGCATTAAAAGGTTTTTGGACAGATGTTCAGTATGCCTGGAGAACAGTAGCTTCATCTGAATGATTGACAGTGGTCATATTAAAAATGTGGACTGGTGGGAACTCCATCTCCAAGACTGGACACTGTTCCCCTGGCCCAGGGATGAGCTTAAAATCACAGCCATGCATCATCTTCCCGTGGCTTGTCCTAGTTTTTTATATACAGAGCTGGTAGGTGGTCTTGTCCCACCCAAGGTTTTATAGAGACTTTGGTTTCCCCAGCTAAGTCAATATATTATTCCTAAACCACCAGCACTACCACCACCACAAATGAATAAATAAATAAATAATCCTGCATCCCAAAAGCAAATCAATTATTCAGGGTGCTTCCTGGGTATAAAAATCTCTGGAGCAGTGACATTTAGGAGGCTGTGGATCAGCTACTTTGCAGTGTCATGAAAATTTCATGCTCACTTGGCAAGGAAGTTGGTGAGTCAGGCAAATGAGCTCTTATGCCATCTCCCTGACCTGGATACAAACATACACAGTTTCAGATTACCGCTGTGGGTGTACAGCTCAGAGAGGGAGAGACCCAAGTGTGTTTAGGTCTTCGACATCCAAGGAGTCCAAGTTTCAGATGTGCAACACCCTTAGGGATTTTTTGAACATTTCAGTCCTGGTGCCCCTAAAATATAGCAGCCTTACGGATGGATTCTTGGTTTCTAAATGCAAAGTCATGCACAGAGCATCCACCTGAGAGCAGCTTTATTGCTCTGCTGGGACTCACTTCTCCTGCTCCTACCCATTCCTACTACAGCCAGCAGCACTGTCCCACGACTGTGTTTCACCTGGTCTGCAAAGTGTGGCTGGAGGTGGCAGACAAGAGGAAGGAGAAAATGTGTCACCAAATTGTTAAAGTTTTGAAGTTTAAAAAATGCCAAGAATGGGGAAAATGAGACAAAAGAAAGAAGAAAAAAAACCCAGTAGACCCAGCAGGCAGGTTTAGCCACAGCAGAACCAATTACTACAGAGTGAGAATCTGTAGTTTTGAGTTGCTTACAGCTTTGTTACACCAAGTTTGCTATACTATGCTGCTTTATTTGCTGCAGTCCTCCCTATGCTCCTGGCCGTCACGCTCCCCTGAAAGGCATCGGGACGGGTTCATTCACTTGGCAAACCTTTTCTGCTTCTCTGACGGGCTCCTGAGAACCCAGGGATGCTCCAGCCTTGAGCCGGAGGACTCGTACCAGCTCTCACCAGACGATGTCACGCTCACCCCGTGGATGCTCCGCCAATCTCCAGCCCCAACCACTGCAGTGGAGGATGCCTCCCATCCTGCTGCATTAAGGGTTTGCCAAGCTCTCCTTTTTGTACCAATCGCGCAGTACAGAAGGTACCATTAAGGCTTTAAAATTTAATGAGCTCTAATAAAAATCTCTCCCTGTGATATACAACCTAAGCAAAGGCTATGCTGCAGGAAGGTCGCATTTGTGTATGCCCTTATATCTTTCCTTCCTCTCCGTTTTCACTATATGTTCCCAATCACTTAAGCAGCATTTCTGCAGCTTTATGTTGTGGAGTTATTGCAGATGAACTCCATATAGGAAGGCAGGTATCTAATTGCCACTTTGAGCCTAAATCTAACGCGGGGCCATCTGCCGCATCTAGCTGTAGTGTTTACATTTCTGACATGCTGATATATGCAAATCTGCCTAAATCTTGGCTTGGCTGAAAAGATCATGCCTAAATACTGCCTGATAACTTCCCAGCCCAGGGAAACAAACGGGAAGTCCATCCTCTCCCCTGATTTGACTCAGAGTTCATCCTCTAAATTTACAGGGCACAAGAAGCTCTATAAATGGCTATATCCCATAAGCTTTCTCAGCGCACCAGTAATCTGCACTGAAGACAGATGCCACTGGTTTAAGCCCTCTCCCAGGCTGTTGGAAACCCAGACTGAACCTCTATTTGCTATAGTTTATGTAGAGCCTCCCATGTCCTGAAAAAGAGCCGTGAGCATCCAACTGATACATCCTCTGGGGTTTGGTCTCAAAGTCTCCTGCTGAAGCTGTTCCATGTTATATAAATAATTAAACATTCACTGAACCAGAGAGAAGAAGTGGAAGATGGACTCTCCAGCCCCATAGTCAGGACACTCTTGTGTGTGATGTGGGAAAGTCAAGTTACAGGTTCCTGCTCCAGTGAACAGCTAACTAGCAGCACAAACTGGACCAGCTCCAACAGGAGAGGCTGAGTCCCCCCTTTCCCAAGACCATCCAGAGCCTGCTCATTCAGGCATTCCTCTGAAACAGAGGAGAAAGGAAATCAAAAGCCACCTGCAAAATCTGCAAGCGTCTTAACTGCTGATGTAAGAGCTGACATGTCTCTGTGGGAAGAACCTGAGCTGCCTCACATAAAGCCTGAAGCGTGAGCTGGGTCAGAAAGGTCCATCCAGCTCCGTGTCTGTCTCCAGCCTTGGCTGAAAGCAGGTGTTGGTGGAAGAGCAAAACCACGAGGTAAATCCTTAATGATACCTCCCCAGGACACAGGCTGGGCCACCAGAAGTGATGACTTTCCCAAGTGGATATAAACACCTGGGCACCTCTCCTGGGTTCTCCATGGCTTATTCTTGTGCCTTACCCAGTTAGCTCATTTCTTATGACCTTGAGCCCCTCATTTTTCTTATAGCCTGTGGCAGAGGGCTGGACACCCAAATCTGAGCTGGGAGATCCCTGGGGTGGCTGTGTGCCTCAGAGGTGAGCATTGTCTGCAGGTTTATTGGTGTGCAGCACCGAGCATTGCGCATGTCTGAAAGCCACAGGCACTGCTATAGCACAGAACTGAGTGCTGGTTCAGTGTTTTACTGCCATAAGTGACACCAGCCCCTCTTTTTTTTCACCTGATGCTTTTCTCTAATGACCTAGTTGTGCAAGAGCATCTGGGATGATTTTATTTAGTCTCAGATTGGGTTTGCTTATTTTGCAAAAGGGGAAAAGAAAAAGTGCTTCTTTTTGAAAAAAGCCTCTGAATATTTAACTTCTATGTACCATCAAAGTACCTCTCAATTCCCCAGTCTGTTGCACCAATTTTAAAGTGGAGGCGAGGTGTGGAAAGAGAGTCAGTATCTTTTATAACTCCCTCTGGTATATTTGGACAGAAAGGCAAGTGTCCAGGCCTTGACTGCTCCGAAACAGAAAACTCCAGGCTAAGTTTAGGAGCTTCTATTTCAGACCTGAAAACCAGTGGGGTTATCTGAATTCGTCCAGATCAGTAGTTGACGTAATGAAAAATATTCCTCTGCAGACCTTTCCCAAAGGATATCCTTAGATCACCTCAGCTGGTAGTGAGACTCAGCTGAAGTCAGAGGAGCTGCATGGGTGTTAAAACTCAGTAGTACACAGAAGACCAAGGCTTTCATGTAGGCTCCTCGTTAGAGAGGTTTTTAAGCACCTTTAAACGTGTTTGCAGTTCCCCTGACTTCAAGTCAAGCTCCGTGCTTAACACATTAAAAGGTGGAATGACTTAGCTTTGGAAGCCCCAGAGACTTCAGGGAGAAGTCGTTTGACCTCCTTGTGTCTCAGTCCATCCAGAACAAGAGAGTGAAAAATAAACAGCACCTCATTAAAAAAGAAATAGATAGTGTGACTGACCTGAGCTTGCCTTGGTAAATAAATTACAAAGCCATAAAACTGCTTGAGGAGCTGCTTTGTCCCTTTGAAACAACACCCACTTTAGACACTCTCTAAACACATCATGCCAGGGGGGTGACGCAGAGTAATTGCCGAGGAGCTGTTATCATTATCTACCTGTCAAGCCCCCATACATTCTCCCTGGGCTTGTGTCTGAGCTAAGGAGAAAGTACAAACCAGTGATGAGAGGTCCCACTGAACACCAAGAGAACGATTTACCCATGAGCTTTCCCAGCTGTTCTTGCCACACAAAAGCAGCTCAAGCCCAAATTTATACCTGTGTCCTTCTCCATTCCCAAAGGACTCACCTTGATAGTTCAGCTACCTTGGGCATTTAGATGCTGCTGCTTTCAACACTGCTTGCTGGGATGCCCCATATTTCCTTGGTAAATACTGGGGTTTCCGAGGTTGGCATGAATAAGGAACAAAACAGTCAAGGATTTCTGGGAGAAGTGTTGGAGGAGTGATCTGGGATCTTGAAGATTAAAATAAGGAGCCAACCAAGCAAAATTTGGTGCTGATGTGAGTTGATTTAAGCACTGAGATGACAGACTAGGTCTGAAGGAAAGTCAGCATCTTGATTTCAGCACCAAATCTGAATGCAGGGTGGAAAAGTCCCATGGCTGCAAAAGCAAAACGTGTCTCTAGAAATGCATTTGTAGGGAGTTCACTGCGGATGGTGACTGATACTAATACAACAGGATTCAAAGTGGGGAAAGACTCTATATATCACTCAGCCAGATGAAGCATGATCCCCTACCACCACACTGCTTCAGAAGCAACCCAAATGCACAGCTTCCCGTCAAAAGTAGTGAACCTTCGGCCCCTTGCCCAGTGCTGCATGGATTACCTGCCCATGACCTGAAACTCTCACCCTGCCCATTCCCTCACACGTTGATAGCCTCTGTCTTTGGGAATGCAACCTGCCATGGGTCACATGAAGAGATTATTATGGCCTAGACATTCAAGCTACATCAACAACTCTCCCCGTGCTGTGTCCCAGACACAGGTAGGATGGCAATAGGATGTTTCCTCCCGTATATAAACAGAAACCTTTCTGGCAGATCATGGTCCCATCAAAGAGAAGGTACGAACTTGCTTTTCAGTAGTTGCAGAATCAATGCTTAACTAACATGGAACTGGCGAGGAAAGATACAGTTTCTTGGCATGGCCTTTCTACACTACCTTTAAATTCTTGTGTAATTAAAAAGAAGCAAGGAAAAAACCCCAAACCACAACAAGCACCACTTTTTATTGCTCTCCCTGTGCTTAATGAAGTCCTAAAGACTAGAGAACTGTACAGACAAGACTCCTGAGCACGACAGACCAGAACTTATGGGCTGTATCCAGTCTGCTGCTGGCACTGCACACAGCCAACTGCTATAGCATACGACTGCAAGAGATGTGTAAGCAGTTCAGGTTACTTATTATCCAGGACTGCAAGGCTTTGGTACAGTGAGTAGTGAAAAATAACTGTGACACTTACATTAGGTACCCAAATGCCCTTTGTCTCGAGCAGGAGGTATGATTTTTGTGTGTCTTGTCAGCTCCTCTCCCTTCTGCTTAGCTGTGTGAAAAGCTTCATCGCCACCAGACGTTGTAAGATGAGGATGGAGTTTTGTCTTTGTTTTTAAATAGCTAAGCAGCTGTATCGTGCCTCTGAATGAGATGGGTTTGAGATGCGTTTGAAAAGCAGCTAAGTGGTAATCTCTGCTAGGCGGGATCATTTGAGGGGAATCACATTTATTATTTAATTTTACTATTTAGCATTGCATGATGTTGTTCACCTTGAGGCGGACGTTTATTGAGAGAAGTGCAGCAAAAGCACAGCATTCCGGACAGAGAAGGTCAGTTATATTTACGTGACATAAATATTCTATTACATTCAGAGTAGCGAAAGGAGCTGTTTGCTCAGGATGAGCTAAAACATTTTGCTGGCCTCCTGTCATGGCAACTCACCTCGGGCCAGACCCTGTGGGCTCTTGCTTAGCAGGGTTTCTTGATGCTATCAGTAGTGGCAACATACCTGCAAAGGTCTTAGAGATACAAACCTCCTTGGCTAAGCCACCCCAGGAGCCCCTGGAGTTGCCCTAACACACACTGTTTTCCAGCTAGGGCTTTTTGAGCAATCTGGATGACTTTACGGGCAGATTTCCTCAGGCTTATACATGCTGAGCTGTATTTAACTAATGGGACATCTTGGAGAGTAAGAGGCTATTCAGTGTAAGTAGGGACTCAGGACTAGCCGTGACTTGGAAATATTGCATACAGTTAAGATCTGCACACTCCAGTGAGATAGTTAATGCAGTTAATGTGGTTAAAATCAATGGGCTGTGCTAATTCACCTCAGCTGAAGCCCTCAGTGTCTGCATTTCGCATGGCTTTTCAGTGCTTCCTTTAAACTCTATTAATTCTAATGTTTAATTGTAAACAAACTGATTGATGGATCAGTTAAAGAAAAATCAACTGTAAAGGGTCAAAGATTTAACCTGTCCTATCTCTATTACTCCCACGCAGATCTTTTAGACCATTTATTTGCATATGTTAAAATCTAATTTGAGTTGTTCATCACATAGAACTAGGTAAGTTGTTTTTTTTTTTTTAATGAGAGATGTAACTTCAGGGCACTATTAAATTCTAATTAAAAATCAGTCAAAAGCACCCTTCTCTTAGTGTTTGTGCCTGCAGCAACGCTTCCACTGTGGTATCAAAAGCTCAGTTCATTACTTCTTAATTAATTTTGCCTTGAGAAGCTCTAAGTTCTCAGAGGACCTGTTGGATTTTCAGAGCATTGTCTACGTAGCATTGGCTTGTACACAGCAGCCGCAGCCAAATGACATTCAGATCAGGAATTCTTACCCATGTAATCCAATTTGATACAATGGCTGCAGCCTGCCAGCTTTTGGGAATCTGAAAGACCCTTGAAGCTCACAACACAGAGGATATCCTGCCTGGAGCTACTGATCTTGTAGGGATTTTCTCATCTCCCTATTCCCAGTGTGCATACTTTATAGTTGAAAAGGTTGGTGTATAGGTTGTTTGGGTTGGGTTTTTTTTTGGTGAAGCTCATGATGGATAAGAAGCTAGACTTGTTCCTGACCCCCAGGAAATCTTGTTTGGAAGACCTTGAGTTGGCCAAGATGTTTTTTGCTCCACCAGGCTCCTGAAGATGTGCACGTTCATTTTCAAGATAAGAATCCTGCAATCATGATCTCCAACTGCAAATGATTCATTTCCCCTCTTGGCCCGGCTGTGCGCGCACGTGTCTGAGGGTGGTGAGCCAGGGGCTGACCAGTGCCCTGGAACAAAGAAAGGAAAAGAAGGGAAAGGGGTGGAGGAGAATAATCTACCCAGTCTCCTGGGGAACATTTTCCACTGGTTTAGGGCACTTTCACCTGAATAGTTTTTACGATGAACTGAGCATGAAGGAGCCAGGGTGGCTGGAACATCTGAGCATTCCCCAAACTCTACAAGATGGGTTTGATAGGAGAATGTGAACCAAACTTGCAAATGTCCCTCTGAGCTGGGCTGAGAGAGACTTCTGTAGCTGCTGTCTAAGCCAGGAGAGACCTGGATGGTATAAAATTTCATTAGAAACTTTTATATTAAGCCTAGCTTGCACAAGCAGACCCTGTAACTATCAAAGGCAATAGTTCAAATCTACCTTCATGTGTATCCAAGTCTTCTTGCTGCAAGGCACAGAGTTAGATGGGTGTGACTGAGGGAGCTGTGGATGAAAAAAAGTAGAAATGGGGAATGGGGAAGGCTTAAAATGAGGTTTTGAGGCAATGTCAGCTTTCAGATTTCCTCTTAGAGAAAGTGCACAGAGAAAGGGGAAAAAATTAAAAATAGAAAGAAGAGAAATCTTGGCGAGTGGATTGGGGCAAGATATTTTGGACAGCCCCCTCCTTTCCCCATGGTATCCTGCCCTTTTCTTCAGCAACACTTTAGCTAAAGCTTGCCTCTCCTTTTCTCAGATGCCGGTTTGGGGGCAGAACAGTGGCTGGATATTTTGCTCCTCCTCCTCTCTGCTGGAGATGGTGAGGGAGCAAGAAAACAGACTGGGCATCTTAAGGGGGATCAGGTGTGAATTATCCGCCCAGCTTTCTCTTCTCAGAGCCTGTCCACACTGGAGCCAGCAGAAGCAGATCTCAGGGCTGAGGTCTGGAGCCACATGCCTGCCCCTTCCTTGTTCCCAGAGCCACACTTAACAGCAGGCTTTAGTGATGGATGGATGGACAGATAGCTCCACAAGCCTCAGTTGATCTCATTTACATGTTATGGAGCCCAGGAGAGGTTGAAAATCAGTGCCAGGTTTGGTCCATATGGTGTAGGTTTTGATATTCCTGCTATGTCACACAGCATCAACACTCAACACCAAGTAGCTATCAGTTGAGATAAGCACCCAGTTGAGTTGAGAAAGCTGCAGCCCAGTCTGGGTCAGGGAGACCCGGTCATATTTCTTGCTGTCCTCAGCAAAGAGTCAAAACCTCAACCTTCTTGATGCTGCAGTTGTAGATGTGCTGTCAAGTGTGTACCCTTCAACCATGGCCACTATGTTGTGCCAACATAGACATGGCACTCTTAGAGAGTAGAAGCTGAAAGTCTCTTCAGTTTTGATTCTGAGGTTCGTTTGATTTTACCAACTTTTTATTACTGAAAGGCAGCATACCTGACCCTAATGTGCCCCAGAGATGTCAAGGATCACAGGGGCTGTGGAGCTTAGGTAGGAGAAAACAATAGGGAAGAAGGGTTGGGTTCTTACCTGAGATGTAGGAGTAAAGCTGGCCTGGCTTTCCTTGGAGGACAAAATACAGGACAAGACTGTGCCAAGGCCATAGTGGTACAGAGATGGCAATTTGGAGGGGAAACAGGGACGCCCTTGCCTACTCCAAGCTGGATGGGACCATTTTTCCTGATATGCTCTGGGATCTCACAGCTACCAGTAATAAGATTATAAGGGGGTGAACAGAAAGAGCTGGGGCAGAGCGTGAAGAGCCCATGGGCTGTGTAGTAAATGAACCTGAGCAGGCACTATAGGAGGGGAATCTGCCTTACGCTTGGTATACACCGGTAGGCTGATTTACTGCCTCTGTGCCTTCCCAGACTGACTGTTTCCCCTCTGCGCTGAGTGCTCATGAAAGGGGAAATAGTTGATGCTCAGGGAGCCTTGGAAGATGTTAGCCAAAATTTTGGGTGGGGAGGTGAGCAAGGCTGCAGGCTAGTTTTAGCAGGAATCTCCTATGTATTTGAACCAACTCCCTATTATTTTTCTGTAGAGAACACCTGGCCACGGGGCTTTAGCTGCAGTCTGTGCGAGACCTCCTGGCAGGGAAAGCGAGTCACTTGTGAAAGACTTCCTAAGGGAAATGCTTACATGCACTGAGGTTTAGCATACTGGAAAAGGTACAAAAAGGAAAAATTCTTGTCTAGGACAGAGGATGGCTTGGATAAGATAAGCGATCTTGTCAGGCTCGCAGATCCTATCTGTTTGCTTACACCACGTTGCATCGCGCGAGGGTGTGTTGGCATCCTTCCAGCCTGTACCTCCTCTTGCATCTGGGCAGAGACCCATCAAAGAGACTGAGCCCAGCTGCAGAGCTGAGAGCGCAAGCGGACCTTCTCCCTCACCTCCTGCTCCCTTTCCAGTCCCTCTCCTTCTCTTTCGTCCCTGCCACCCCTTCCACCAGCTGGCACCAGGCCGAGCATGACCCTTGGAGTACGTGCCTCTGACCACCCTGCCTCCACGCCGTTTCAATGCCGAGCACTCGGTGCTCCAGGATTACTGGGAGTAAGTTTCCAAGGAATTCATTTGTCATTACTTGCTAAATAAATGGAGTCTGATAAGGATCTGCATTCTGCTTCCATAAAAACCTATAGATGCTGTATCTGGTGTCTAAGTAGTTTCTCACAAGAACACACAAGTCACTCATTCTTCTCCATAAAAGCCGGAAAAGACTGCCTGGATCAGCTGTTGTGGTTAATGCTTTGGAGGGAGGCCTCTGCGCTTTCATTATCAGCAATCGCCATGAAGTGTTGGACAGGGAGGGCTCAGCAGCACAGCAGGAAAAGGGTTTCATATCTGGAAATAATCTTGCAGAAGTCTCTCCTAGGGCTGAAATTCTTGGCAGGAGCCTTTCATCCGAATCCCCTGAGAGAGCAAGGCAATGGGCTTTCGTCCTCTGGTAAAGCCTGGCAAGTTTTACGTATTTTTGAAAAGCAATTAAATTTTTTTTTTTTTTTAATCTTCATATGACAGGAGCCATAAAAAGAATACATCTAGTCGCTTTTTATGATGGACATAAACCAACATATTCCACAAGTGACATCCTTGATATTCTTCTTAGGAACAGGCCTGGCTCACATCTCTAGAGCAGCGGAAGACCAGATCTATAGACATCTAATTGCTGCTGAAATCAGTGTGATTTAGTTAGCCACTTAAATACCTTTTCAAATCAAGCCTGTGCTGCCTTGCATGTGTTAATAGATGTATCCTCATATCCTGATTCTCTAGGAAGCAGGACTGTATTTCAAGGGTTGGGGTACAGGGACAGAGTAACATATGGTCACGTTTTCTGAAGAGCCTGGAGTAAATCAGAGCAGTTTGAAAACCCCACCCCTGCAATTTGTCCAAGCTCTGGGAGAGTCTGGGGGTAACACTCACATCTCCAGCCTCCAAGCCTGGATTTCACAGGGCCAAGCAGGCATCAGCTAGAGCTTGTTAGCTCCAGTAGTGTTTTAATTTTTCTATTATTACATATACTTTTTCCATTATAGAAACATCAGGCATTGGGGAGGGTGGGGAAGACTTTTGTGCTTCAAATAGGTCTTCACAAAAGGGCTAAAAAAAATCCCACAGAACACCCAAGATAACATTGTCGTCTGTAATATTAGTAATGCACCCAAAATGGAAAACATTCTTGTTGTGAAACTCTCAGGGTGCTGTTTTGTTTGCTCCTTATTAAGAGTTAATAAACAAAACTGTTTGGGTTAATTTTGTCATGTGTACTGTGAGTTGCTAAGTAACATGGCTCCACTCTGCCTGAAGTCTGTGTAGTTAGACAACTGAGAGAGGCATTAAAGTGCTATAAAATAAATGGGATGGATCACGTTATAGTATACCAGACCCTGACTTGGCATTTGGAGCATGGATTTTTTTTCCCCTTTCTTTGTTTTAGGTGTAGAAAAACTAGAGATACAGAGTCTACCTGACGTACAAAGGGCAAAGAGCAGGTTATGCTTTTGGCAGGTGGGCTGTTCTACAGGTCTCGCTGGGAGATGATGCCTGCAGATCTCTGCCCGTTGCTAAAACCGTTGCTGGGCTGGGGGTGATCTGCAGCAGGAGGGCAGACACCAAGGGCCAAGGAGGACAGTGAGGAAATTGTCTTGGTAGTCACAAGATCTGGGAGGTTTTTGCCCAAGATTTTTGATCAGCAACAAGCAGAGGGCTTGATGTCTCTAGAAGGTCCTACCTGGTGGCTCATCATAGCAGGGAAGGCACACCACAGGCTGTGTACGTCCGTGGTGCTACAGGGGCTACAGTCCTTCTGGATTTCCCTGCTGCTTTCCAAAGAAAAGCCTCTCTGGGATGGATTTTAGTCCCTAGCAGGGCCAGACAGGCTGGGTTGGACACAGTTTCAGGAGCAGAGCTGGGAGAAGGGAAAAGCTGGATTAAATGGTGACGATGCGAGATGATCAGAGCAGAAACCTGTCTGACTTTGGGGGATGGGGGAAAGGCAGTGATTTTGCTGCAGCTTTCAGACAAACGGATTTATCTTTAAGATGGTAACTATCACTGTCATATGAATGTAAATTGAGAACTACTTTCTGCAGACAAGTAAAAAAAAAGGTACTGTGTGTAAGGTCTAATTTCATACTGAAAGGAACTAGCAGAGAATAAGACACTATTTTAATAGCAATAGAGATGGAGCACATTGCTGGGCTGGGAATTACCAGGGAACACAAAGGTTTTATCAGATCTCTTTAGTTTAGTTTGCAGGCATTGTTCAGTTTTTGAAGAAATCCTGATTTGGATATGAGAATTTCAATCTTTCAAAGGGGTGTTAGCAGCAGCGGAGTTTGTCTCTGCCTTAGTCTCCTCCTCAGACAGGTTGCTCTCAAGAAAGAGGCATCTGTGTTTAGGCTGAAGATCCTAAAGGAAGAATCACATACATGTTGCTTAGGACCATTTCTATTCCAGGACTGGAATTGCAGTCTGAATAAAGCATATCATTCTAGAAAAGTCTTACATTGGTCCATTTGTACAGTGAGCTACAAGCTTTCAGGGTATGTTACAGCTTTTAGAGTTATTATTTTGTTGCAGAGAGTAGTGTTTTCAGGATACAGTTTTTCAAATGTGAAATTTCACCTTGAATTCAGTGACTTTAAATAGTATCAATTATGCTGCAAATCAAGCAGGGGTAAGGGGAGAGGGGAGAGAAACAAAATCCAGAAATACAAATCAGTCAAGACAGATGCTGGAGGAATGTGAGCAGTGCAAATTTCAAACTTTCAGGGTGTCGTGGTTTAACCCCAGGCGGCAACTAAGCACCACACAGCCGCTCGCTCATTCCCCCCACCCAGTGGGATGGGGGAGAGAATTGAAAAAAAGTAAAACTCTTGGGTTGAGATAAAGACAGTTTAATAGGACAGAAAGAAAGATGATGATGATGATAATAATAATAATAACAACAACGATAATAATAATAGTGATAGAATTGGCATATACAAAACAAGTGATGCACAATGCAATTGCTCACCACTAGCCCACTGATGCCCAGTTAGTTCCCAAGCAGTGATCCACCCCCCCCAAACCAACTCCTCCCAGTTTATATACTGGGCATGACATCACATGGTATGGGATATTCCTTTGGACAGTTCGGGTCAGCTGCCCTGGCTGCGTCCCCTCCTAACTTCTCGTCCTCCTCCAGCCTTCTTGCTGGCTGGGCATCAGAAGCTGTAAAATCCTTGACTTTAGACTGAACATTACTTAGCAACAACTGAAAATATCAGTGTGCTAACAACATTATTCTCATATTAAATCCAAAACATTACACTATACCAGCTAGTAGAAAGAAAATTAACTCTACCCAGCTGAAACCAGGGCACAAGTCTTCCCATATTTCTCAGGGCTAAACTAGTACTTGTCAGTATGAAAAAAACCCACCCCAAAACTCCAAAACTTTCTGGTTTTTGATGAAGTGTGGGTGGTAACTCATGGGTTTAGGAATCACATGACCTCTTCCAGAACATACTAAAGCTATTTCCTTCCAGTAGCCGGCCAGACATCCTCCAAGCACCTGCAGACAAGACAATAGAGAGCTCCTAGCACCATCTGGGGTTATGGTTAAAAGCACCAGGTTGGCACTTCCCAAGATCTTACCAGGAATGCTGGATAAAGGATAATGCTAGAATGCTAATTAAAGGATACATGGAGTTCATTTATGGCTTCTGCAAGCAGAAGTTGGGCAGGATGCATTTCATACAGCTTACGTGTAGAACAGATATAGATCATGCATATGCCGTCTTTTTTATTTTGCCTGCAGTGCCTGACATAGTACTGTCTGACAATGAATCATACAGATTCAAACAGTTCAGCGTGCCGCAGATTTAAACATGTAAGTGCCATTTCCTATTGTCCCCAGTCCAAGGGGTTGGTAGAACATCATGTTAAAATAATAGGGCTGCTATTAATAAAGCCAGCGGAGTCTGTATTCAGCACTGCTACATGACAAAACACATCCATGAGGCAGAGGTTCTCGTCTGCTGACACAGACAGCTAAACCCAGCCGTGCTGGAGCTGCTAACATGCTTTTCAGTCTCACTGGAGACCCTGTAGAAATACTGAGACGATTAAGACAAGACAGAACAGTACGACTAATGCAAACCAGGAGCTGACACCGCTTCTTAGAAATGCCGCTGTGTGCGTTTCTGCTGGTGGAAGGCAGGCTAAATCACTGGCACTTCGGTGACTGGTCACCTTCTTTTTATGAAGTTTGCTGTGCCAGATGGATGCCTGCTCCAGGGACTACATAGACACCTTCAGATCTCAGGAGGAGAGGAGATGGGGGACACCTATTTGAACAGGTATATCTTGGCAAAGGAGCAACCACAGCAGGTTGATACAGTGGGGTGTCAGGGCATGGACAGCAGACCTGCCATCTCCCGACAGGAGGAGGAAGTGTGAGTGACAAAATGCAGTGCAGCCAAAGGATTATTTGAATGCTTTTAGTCAGCCGAAGGTTTCAGGTGGATTATAGATACTTGTGATTGCACATTGTATATTTTAAAATTAATTCTATTCTGACCTGGGAGGGAACTTCCCCAGACAGACCGTTAGCTATGTGAGTGATAAGCACTTGCTGGACCAGCCAGCAGGAACTGCAAATAAAGCCTTGGTGAGAACCTGAGGCCCCAATTCGTTTCCCCTGGCTGTGAGGACTTAACTGAAGTGCCTAATCACCATGGCTTCCTTCAAAGAGAGGTACTGGGAGACACCTAATCCCCACCTGAGTTGTACTGCCTCTTTCTGAGCTGCCTTTTGGTGCTTAGCATTGCAGGGAATGAATACAGGACTGAGCAGCACCTGAGCTCACACCAGGAAGGTTCCTCTCCTCCTCCTCTGGGAATGCAGTCTCTTTCTTGGCAGTTGTCTTCTGCCACTTTTCTACCCATCCTTACTTTCACTGCATCCTAACCTTGCTCTTTGCTGGAACTCCTTGACACTCAATCTCCCTCCCAAAATGCTGACTCAGGAATGCTAACACCGAGCCTTTGAAACCCTGATATTTCAAAATTAGTTTTTCCCTCCCCACCCATCACAGAGAAAGTCAGCATCTGCCAAGTCCCTCTGATTATTTGCTTTCCAAGAAAGATAAGCAATCTGCTGGTCTGCTTGTCCGTCCTGTCCTCATCTTTGCTTCCCAGTGCAGATGGAGGCATCCGTCTGGTGCAGATAGGTCACATAGGCACAAGCCCATTTGAATTAGGACTCAAATGATACTTTAAAAGTGACATGCAGGCCTCTCAAGGGTCCTTCTGAGACCAACTGAATTTCAATTCATTGAGAGAGAAGTTTCTTTCTGAGCAAACAAGAGAGAATTGAATGGGGCTGTGCTCTGCTACATGGCGCTGAGGTTGATATGGCAACAAAGGTTCTAAAAATGATGAAACGCAAATTATATTCTCCTGCTATATAAATAGCTGTGTCAAGTTGTTATGGAAACTGTCAAGTAAACTGGGTTAAGAAGGGCTACTTTTTCTGCTCTCTTTTGCCAAAGTTTTCTGAAACAGTTTGTACCAGCACAGTACAAGAACGAGGACCTATGAAAACTGGGCGATGCATTTATCAGCGTCTCTACAAATGAGGTGGGATGGCATCACAGCCTCTGTCCTCTTGAAAGGCTGGGACTTCGAATGAAGTGCTGTACCTGCTCTGTTCCCACGATATACTGGTGCAAGTCATGACATGGTATCACCAGAATCCCCTCCTGGAGACCTGGGGCATGATGCTCTGTGGAGACACTGTTGTGTGGGTAGATTTTTTTTTTTCTTAAGGCTCAGAGCAAACACTCAGGTGGTGAATGCCAGGTGGAACTGCAGTCACAGCTGTGCATACACTAAAGCATTTTTGGGGTAGGCAGGTGGAAGAATCTTCCATCAAGATTAAAAGCGTGATTCAGTTGGGTTTGAAACCAATGTACCAGCTGTGAATCGGAGGGGGCATCATGTATCCTTTGATGGGAATATAAAAAAGGTGAAAATCAAAGCAAAAATGTTGAATTGCACCTTGGGCACCAATCTTTTGTCTTAAAGATATTCCAAGAGTAGATAGACCCAAAACATTCAAATCCTCTCTGAAGGATCCTTCTATTCTTCAGCTGAGAGATTGCTTTGACATCTTGTTTTCAACCCCAGTCCCTTTTGTGAGATGCACAAAGGCATCACTTAAATTAACGTCTCCTTGTGAGATGCCCACTGTGTTGTATTGTCAGACGGGTGATTTTGAGATAATGCACTTGTTCTTGATTCATTTTAGGTCCTTAGGAATTTTCCAGTAATGAAATGCAACTTGATCTTTTTGAAAGATACCAGGCAGGTAAATTAACCGCTCACCCTATTAATGCTGTCCTGGTATTGTCACTGCATCTGTCCAAGAACATAATTCAAGCAATATAACTGTTTATGGAATGCACAGCCTTCTTATCTTTGTTTCCACCAATACAGTTATCTGGCACCTATCCCTCTCAACACAATCAAGATTAGAGTCAGAGGGAATGAGGTTGTTGAAAGGTTTTCCTTTCATATTTCCAAAGACATGATAGCAAAGAGAATTTTAAAAGGGTATTACTGTGTTGATGTACAGTGGGTATTCAATCCCTATAAAAAGCTCTCTGTCATACATTCAGTTCACCTTTCCAGAGATTAGCAGTCAGCATGCAGAGTTATGCCACAAGGGGTTAGTGGAATGTACTTTGTTCCTGTGTATAAATAGCTAGCTTTTAATAATGAGCATTCAAAAGTATGCAGAAGTGAACAGGATGTTAAGACTGAGAAATCCTTTTCCTTTGGAGCTGTGCAAAAAAAAAAATAAAAAATTCACACATACAGAGGAAAGAAAGTAAAACACAGTGAGTTGGCTTGGTGCCAGCACTACAAAAAGGGGCAAAAAAAGGACAAGAAAAGTTCCCCTTTCTCTCTGGGACCAAATTTTGCCTTTATCCCTTCAGCAAAGAAAAACTGCCGTTTGCTTGGCAAAAGAACAGTATGTATGCACAATGGGGAAAGGCTGCGACTCAGGGGTCAAACAGTAAAAACTGTGCCCTGCAAATCATTTTGAAAGCTGAATAAGTTGCACCATGCTCATGCTGGGATGGAGCTCCCATGGAGAAGGACCTGACCTGAAGAGGACAGTACTGCAGGGTGGGTCAGGGGAGGGAGAGGACTCCTCCAGCTTCTTGGTGCTTGCTTGTGAAACAAGAGATAATTGTTCATGTCACGCTTCACTACAATGTGGCAGGCAGGGGAAACCACAGTCAGGGGCAAGGAGCACACTCTAGCAGTCCAGATGAGAGGTGCAAGCATGGTGGTCAGTCCTTCTGCACCCCAGGTGTCCATCTGTCTTGGCCATTTCAATTGTGAAGTCCTCAGATGATGGACCATTTCTCCCTGTGGGCCTGGCACAATAGGAGCATGTTTCTGGTAGTGATCTCTGAGTCCTATATTGTATAAAAATATGAATAAGTGATGAAAAGTGATAAGGAAGAGGAACAGATTCTGTGGAGATGGGCAGCAGTAAAAAGGCCTGAGATAGATTAGTAAAGCAAATATTTGTACCAAGTGGCAAACCTTTCAGAAGGAAGAAGGAGAGGATAAAACAGCAGAACAAATCAAGCACACAACTGAGAGAAGGAAAGGTTCCTGGTAAATGGCTCCCAGCCAAGAAGATGTTCAGGGAAAGAAAGGGAAAGAGCGACATCCAGTCATGGGGGCAGCAGTGCTTCGACATGCGTTTTGTATGACAGAATTGGGGATCTAAAGAAATCCACAGAGGAAGTATCACCCTCTTCATTTGCTGGAAAATGCAATGTCTGTTCTCCTTAGATGGCTACGGCCCTGGCAGGGAGCAGGGGAACTAACTGTCCTATCTGCACCACGTCTGAGAGGTTTATGGTCCCCCAGAAGGGATGTGAGAGGCTGGTGGATGTGCCCCTGCCTCCTGGAGCAGGGTTCCTTTGCTTGAAAGCATCTGCTGGCTTGTGCACAACAGGTTTGTGGGACAGGAGCAGACCCATGGCAAAGGGCCCACATGAAACAGGGTATCGATTTTTCTTGCCTTTCTGCTGATTTGGTAAAGGGGCTAGGACAGTACTGGATCCAACCCTTTTTTTGAAGGCATGAATATGTCTTAGCTACTCTATGACTTCATATTCATCTACCTTCCTTTTCTAGGCTGAGCTCCATGAGGGATTGTGGGTGCAGGTATGAGAAACGCTGGTATTTTAGGATTTGTAATATGATTTTAGTATGGGAACTGGCAGAAAGGAGCTGGACGGTCTTATGCTCCTGAGACCTGATGAACTAAGACTGACTCTACGGAGCTTTGGACTGGGGATCTGCTTTCAGGGGTAAGCCATGCTCATTGTAGGAAGTACCTGCAGGATTATGTCCAAAAGATGTGCACTTAGAAACTCTGTATACCAAGGTTACAAGTTTCTGTTCTGAAGGAGTCTCACAGCCTGAGATTTATTCCTGACTATAAAAATGGGGAAGACTGTTCAAATTGGTGACATACCTCCCAATGAGGACAACTAAGTGCAAAGCAGAAGCAGAACTAGTGAATTGAACTGAAGATTCACATTTCCTGTGTTTTTTCAGGTCATTTTAAGGGAGACCTTAATAGAAGAGGAACTTGGTGACAACTCCTCAGAAATCGTATAGCTCTTAAGCAGCTCCTGGGGAAAAGAAACAAACAAAACACCCCCTGCATCTCAGGGCACTGTGCAGTGATTTTCCAGTCCTTTCCAATTGCCTCACATTGCGTGGGCTGTGCAGTGATTGGGAGCTCTTACATTTTAATGCCAAGTTTCAGAAAGATCTTTCTCGATGTCTACTCCACCTTTGTTTCCTCTTTTCTTTGCGGTTTGGGTCCACCCAGACTCAGAAGCCAAAGAAAAGTGGATGGGCTGATTCACTACACTTTGCACTTGAACGACTTCAGACATTTTTCATTCATTCCAATCCTCCTTGGAGGCATTCATAACATTTTTGCTATTTTTTTCCACAGCCTTACATGTATATACATTGCACTATCAGATAGGGCAATAATAAGCATTAAAGAAGGAGTGTGCTTGTTCATGTCTTCTAGGTGATGTAAGACAGAAATGTAGCCCTCAGCTCAGCTCTCTGCAGCTCTGCAGCCACTCAGATGCTGCTCACGGCAACACCTCTCCTGCTCGCTGAGCTCTATCCATTTCTTAATTTCATGTTCTTCCTGGTACCATTGTTTCTCCCTGAGATCAGGATGCATGTCCCAATTTCCTGCTGCTTTTATTCCCATTCAGCCTGTCTCATTTTAACATTTTATTTCTGAACTGAAGCCATTATCGGGTATGTTCTCAAGCATGCTTTGTGGTCATCCCTGGAAATGTGGTCTGCTACCCCATAAACCTAGGGAAAGTCGGCCCTGCAGAGCAGACCTTGCTGTTTTGTTGCTTTGTGGGAGCTAAAAATTCCTTGTCAAGTCCTCCCAGGGGATACAGTACCTTTCAGAAATCTCCTCCCCTTTTTTCTTTTTCCCAACAGTGGAAATGCTTTACATACTTTGCAGATGTGTAAGGCTGTTACGTAAAGCATCACATGAAGGCAAGGGCTCTTGCAAATAAAAAAACTGCAGGCTAGTTGAAACCAGCCCCCTTATTTCATTTTCCTTAACGAAATGTAAATCTACACCCACACAAACTATGCGTGCTCGGAGCAAAACAGTATTCCACATTCTGCGGTGGGGAGGGAGCCAGCCTCATCAAGGGGCAGCTACCTCACCACGCTCCTTCTCCACTGAGCTCGTGCTTCATTTCCACACCAGATTTGATCAGCCTCGGCATCGACATGGGTGCTGGCAGGGGCACTGGGGTGAGGAAGTGGCTTGCCCGTCCATAACTCATTGGGCAGCCGTCCCTGAGGATCTGCCCACCCCCATGGGCTTTGCAGATGTCGACTGGAAAGCGCTCAGCCTGTTTTGCTTCAAGCAGTCTTTCACGTGTCCAGGCAAACTTCCTGACGGATATGCTAATGCTGACATGGGCACGAGCGCAAGGAACAGGAGAGGGGTGTCTGTCCATGCAGTGTTCATCCTGGACCTTCTCCATTTCAGCAGCCCGGGTCTTGTGCTCTCTTCCCTCCTAGCCCTCACTGGAGTTGTCCCACTTTCATGCTAGCTTGCTTTTCCACCACTCCTGGGTCTGATTTAAATATGGAATAATGATAGTAACCCTACTTTCCACCACCCCCTCGAAAAAAAGAAAAGGCATAGCAAGCAAGGAGCAACACCTCAGTAGGCATCTCAAAATCACTGCCACAAAATCACTGCCAAAGTGACCAAGTCACAGGGCAACCTGAAGGATGAGACGTTTCTCAATCTGGTATCCTAGGAAACTGTTTAACATGACTAGCTTCAATCAAATTAATTGTCTATTATTCAATTAAAAATAAGGAAGTAAAGAGACAAAACCTTATTTAATTTCTTTCTGTCATCAGCCTATGTAATCTGCAGTTTAATGAACCTGATGGGTTGTCTTCACATGAATAAAGAATTTTTCCTCAGGCCACCTACTCCAGTCATCACTGGGGGATGGGGAAATCTCAGCTCCATTTACAAAGGAGAAGTCCAAAGGTGCGCTCTGCAGATGGGACAGAACAATTCCCCATTGCTATTAAAGTGCCTTAACTGGAAAGAGCACATTTGGGCTTGCAGAGGGACAACATACCCCATTTTCTAAGAGCAATGACTTCCTTTTCTGACACATATTTTTGTGACAATTTATTTCCCCTTGTCTTCCCAGAGGTGATCTGTTCTATATGCAGTTGTCTCATAATTCACTGTCAGGTCCCAGGAACTGCACTGTGGACAAAGACACATGCTTGTGAAGAAATCCTTCCGCTGAGCACCGACGCATTGGCTCAAATCTGGTCTCCAGGACAACTGCACAGAAACCCTGAGCCTCGTGCTTTGCGGAGAGCCTGGAAGAGGAGTGCAGGCTGCCTGCAAGCTGCTTCTCTGCTTCTCCCACCTCTGGACACCAACTCAAGGCCAGGCTTAGCTTCCCTGAAATTATACTCCTTGAGGCAGTATTGGAAAGCCTCATCTGCGTGGTTTTGCAGCATGTAATCACCAGCCAGGTCCCTTTCTCCAGCGGAGTTAAAGAACGTAGTTTAAACTGCTTCTCCATGTTTCCTGCACCTACACACAATGTTTCTAGTCCAGCTGGAGAAAATGAAGTTCAACAAACGGTCAGTTAAATTAGGCTTGAAAAGGTACAGCCAGCGGGAACAGGAAAGATAAGGAAAGGCTTTAGTGGAGATGGTATACCAGGGAATCCCAGGTAATTCAGATGCTGATGGAGCTGGTGGAGGCTACTGCAGTATTCCTACCCTACTACAGTACAGAAATAGGTGCCAAGGGTCACCAGTTCTGTAAGTCTCTCCTCCATTTTGGCCTCACTTCTGAGTCTAACCTCCACTTCTGCATGTTCAATGAATGTGCACACACACACCTCATTACATACTTGGTGTGCGTGCCATTTCCCCATGCTTGTAACCCCCTCTCAGTCATATGGACCATCCTGCAGCAGGCACTCTAGTTTGTGGAGGCTGTTGGGCCAAAGCAGTGATCCTAAATCCTTCACGATGCTAAAGTGAAGCTGCAGCATTAAGAGACTCCCTGACGTGACAGCCCCAGCCTTCATGGGGATCCAGGCTCTCTTCTACCTTCGTTAGCCTTAACGATGTTACTGCTCAGCTGCAGCTAGTGTGACACTGGCTCCTTTGTGCGACTGTCAGGCTTTTGTGCATCAGCCAAAACGCAATGCTAAACCGATCAGGATAATAAGCAGCTGACCGCTAACATGCTGTTTCCGAAAGGGGGGTTGTATACTACTGCACAGGTTTTTGGAAGTGTCTGTTTGTGGCTGGGGTAAGTCAGAGGCAAGGTGGGCTCATCCTGGGGGCAGGCGTCCTGGTCTGCTGGCCGTACAGCACTGGATACTGGGCTCTGTGAGCACTTGATGGAGAAGCCCCACTTGCCAGCCGGCAGCTTTATACTGGTGGATGGTGAGAGCCGGTCACTGCAGTACTTGCGCCTCCTCCACCTTCACCATCCCCGGCTCCAACCCTGCCTGGCGCAAGCAGCGAGAACCAACGTTTTTGGTGGGATGTTGTGGAAAGGGGAAGCAGGAGCTGTGGTGACTCAGAGACTCCCTTTTCCCAGGCAAGATGTTCTGGTGGGATTTGAAAGCTCCTTTCCCTTGGCAGAAGTCTCCTCCGCCACTGCGGCTCCCAGAAGGGTGGGTCCCGGAGCCTGGGAAGCGCTTCCGCTCGGACCTTCAGGATGAGCCTGGCCTGACGCAGTTAGAGCTGTAGGAGGGACCGGGCTTTTCTTGTCCCTCACCCCAAAATAAAACAGAAATGAGGCAAAACAAAAAAAAAAATAAATGGGGGCGTGGAGGGGTTGCTTGTGAGTCCAGGCTCTAAGTCGGAGGAGAGAGGCCAGAGGATTCCCCGTGAAGCAATCAGAAGTTAAGGGAGCAGATGATAAACTGGCCAATATTCCTTTAAGTCAGCGTCTAGCTTTGCCCTGCTGCCCAGCCAGCTCTCTGGCATTTGAAGCGCTGTGCAAATAAAGATAACGTGACATGACATCCTGTTAGGAAGCTCGCTAATTGGTCGAGGAGCAATCAGGATGAAGCACAGCGAGTGGATTTTGGCGTTGGAAACGCCACCAGTGAAGGCGGCGGGCGCCGCGGGTGGGGGGCACCTCCCCGCGCCCAGGGTGCGGGGTCTGTAGCGTCCGCTGCTGGGGTGGACGCGTCCCAGCTCCCACCTCAACCTTCCCGGGTGCGTGGTGTGCGGCCGAGGGGAAGCTCGGACGTGCCGCTGGGCTCAGGGTCACTGCAGGAGGTGAAGGGGCACCTTCGGGTGCAGAACAGCCCCAGTTTAGGAGATTCCTGCTGTCCAGGGACAAACCCCCTTCCCTGCAGCCTGTTGTTATGGACGGTGGTGGCAGCGGCGGGGTCTGCGGACTCTTCTGCACATCTGCCACCATGCACAGCGTGTCTTTTGTAAAGCGGTAGGGTCCCGATTCAGAAACAAGGCTATTTTTAAATGGAAATAGGTGTTTAGTCACAAGCTCAGCTCTCTTGGTCTTTTCTGGCAGCTACTCCGAGATGTAACTGGCGGGTTCCTCTGTGCGGTGGTCAACAGAAATTCTGGTTTTAAGTCACACATCTGAGAAACCATCTCCCCAGCTTGTATCCAAAAGGGAAGGCTGGTTAAAGCTATCTGTCAAGAACTGCAGCTCCCAATGCCTTGCGCCCTGGGCAACTCCAGTTATCATACCCAACTCCAACAGCAGCCCTTGGCCGAGCCTAGCCCCTAAATTGCGGCACCCCAAGCAGCAGAGCAGAGCAAGATTTAGGCTGCGCAATGCCAGAGCATTTCTGCTTGTTTCCAGTTTGGTGTGATTGTGACTGTCTCCTCTAGCAATCACCTGACTACTGTAATTTTGGTCTAAAGCACGTGGCTCCAGTTATCTTCTCTGAATTAAGACGTGTTGCAAAATTTAACATTTTTTCTGTACGGCCTAGAAAAGCATATTCTCAAGTGGGTATGACCTGACACCTTCCTGGATACCATGACTACTTGTCTTTTAGTTTGCCCAATGGGAAATGTATATTACCAGTAAGCCAGCATGACATATCAAATTCTGCTCCCTGAGTAGAGCGTATTAAAATGCCATTTTTACATCCCAAATTATATTTCATTATGCAGTCAGTTACAATTTTGACAGTAGCAGTGCACAGAATACATTTAATATGCTAACTAAAACAGACTTTTTTTGCTAATTTGCTGAAAAAATATTATGGTATATCTGGGGCATAATGTTTCTAGAGTGAAGAGAGCAGCAGCATCAGGGATGTAGTCTGTGATCTTTGTTTTGGGTGCTGATTGTAATCGTACACTCTGCTCAAGATGAGGCATTTTACCCAGTATTACTAAAGAACCATCCAATTTTAAGAATTTTTGTGTAATTTTAAGAATTTATACACAACTCTGTAAAAATACTTGCTTATCTATCTAACATGCAGTTGAACTAGATGATCATTGTAGGTCTCTTCCAACTGAACTATTCTATTCTACAAAAACAATTTGAATCAGGAGCCAAGTTGTGCTTCAGGTGCCTCCCAGACTTTTGCTCTTAATACTGCTGTCTAGACCCTGCTGTTATTCAGGACCGCCTACAGCCCTCCCTGAAATGGCTTCCCCGTGTCATCTGTCCCTATGCATTTGTCCACAGTTCGGCCTGAAGGCACCCCAGCAGGAGCTCCTGTGCCCGTTTTGGGTGTCCATCAAGCAGTTCATTCCTTGTGCTATTACCTCTCCCAGCTACCTCCGGCTCCTGGCTTTTAAACAGCATTTAGGTACTGATCAGTGCAGCAGAACAGGTCAAAGATCTGTTTAAAAAGTAGTGTTACATTAATATATGACTGATGGGGATGCTGTGTAGTGTGCAGGGGGTACCAGGCACATGACAAGGCTCTGAGGACACCAAAACCCCAGGCCCCATCTGCCCATGTTCTGCAGAGGAGCCCAGAGGCTCCTTCTCCCCGGACACCAGGGCAGCACCTATTGGCAGCACTGCATTCATTTTGGCTCGTGTCAGGCCAGCAAAGCACGATAAGAGATAATTAGTGATTAAATTGCAACCTTTTATCTTGGTAAATGACAGTTACTTCCTTGTAGGCTACCTACGTTGACAATGAGGGCTAAGGACAAGCTGAACAAATCTGTTTCCTTTGATCCTGAATAAAAACCTGGGAGAAGCTTCCCAGTCCTTAGGCGAGGCAGGATGGCAGACTCCAGCAGCTTTGGTCCCGCAGCCCGTGGGAGCCTCCGGTGAGAAGTTTTGCTGGAAATGGATGCGCACCCCGACCGCCTGCCTGGGTCAGGGCTGCACAGCAGCTGAGGGCAGCAGCTCAACGTGATGCTTCCTCCGCCGTAGGCGACTTCTTTTCATCTCATGGCATCTTTTCCTACAGGCTTTTGCAGCCTCCAGGTAGCTGTGCATGCTACTAATGTCAATCACGCCTTTTTAAATAAATCCGAACGTCCTCTGCAGGAAAGGAGGAGCGCTTGCCTGTACCCCCAGCCTCTTGCAAGGCAGCCACAGGCAGCAATGAGTGCCTGCAGCTGATCCCTGCCGCGGATGACTTGGTGGATCCCCATCAGCCTGGGAGGGGAAGGTGGCACAGGGGAATTAAGGCACCGTGTGGGATGTGTGGGGTGGAGCAAGCATCCTGGGAATTGCCATTGAAGAGTCAGGCTGGCTGCTGTTGCTTGTTAGGCTCTCCTTTGCGATGGATTTGGATTCTACACGAGAGGCCAGCAGGCTGTCTATACAGTGTAAGTAAGGCTTTCAGCAAAACCTACATGGTGGCCCTAAGTTGTTGGCCAGTGCTGGCTTCTGCAGAGCCCTGCATGTCTGTCTTTGGGAATAAAACCAATTCTTATCCTAGCCAAGGGTAGTTTCTGATCTACTTCAGAGCACTCAGACCTTGCCTCAGCAGCATAAAACCCCTCTATTCGCAGTCCTCTTCCTTGCGGATACTACAGAGTGACCCTAAAGCCAAAGACACTTAGGACACAGCCCCACCCAGAAAAATAGGCAGAGACACAAAAATGTGATTCCTTCTATCAGTCTCAAAAGCCTCTTCAGAGGCTTGAGAAACCCCAGCAAAGAGAAGGGAAATAAATCATGGAAACCTGTGATGAACCCCACCCTGAAAATACCAGTGTACACACTGTTGGGGCAGAGAGTAATAAAACCAACGCACATGCAGCAACATGGCAGACGGGTGCTCACAGCCACATTTTGCACAATCCAGTGCAGGTATGTGAGTTATTGCCTACTGCCCTCCTTCCTCTCCAAGACACAGTCAAAGAGCTGCACAAACACGTCGAGGGAGCTGCAGGTTATAGCTTTACTTGCTTTGGCAAGCTCGACTCAGCCATGAGCTGGGCGAAAGCTTTGCCCCACAGCCCGTCCCGGGAGCTGCAGCTGGCCCAGGCAGTGCCCGGTCTGCGTAATGCCATGCCGGCGCGTAGGCTGGTTTCCCAACGCCGCTCCGCCAGCCGTAGCTCACCCCTTCCCCTCCTTGGTTCCTGCAAGGCCACTTTGTGCGGGAGGAAGAGTCGTGAAGGGGGACGGGAGCCTCCGGCACGGAACGGATCGGGGGGAGCACGGCGTTTCCCTTGCCTCTGCGGTGCCTGGTTGCTCTCCAGACCCAGGCAGACCCTCAGGAGGGCTGGCACTTTTTAACCCCCCTGTCTCCCACCGGGCTGGAGAAACGACGGGCCGTGCTTGCTGCAGCCTCCCAAGAGTCTGGCTTTTCTGTGTCTGCAAACGTCTTTACTGCGTGCCCTGCCGCCGGTCTGCGCGCTGAACCTATAACCTCGCACCAGACCTTGGGCTTTCCTGCCCGCTGCCATCCCAGGGAACAAACGCAACAGGAAGGAGAAGGCCATCGTGCCGGAGTGCTTCTTTCTCGCCGCCGCAGGGGAACACCCGGCATCAGCCCCATGCCGGTGACAAACTTCCTTGCGCTGCAATCCCCTCTGCAGGCCAGTCCGTACACTTTGCATCCAGGCTTCCTGACTGCAGTCATTTGCACCACATACAGAAAATGCAGCATTTATTTTTAACCTAAAGGGAGTCACCCAGGGTAGGGTTTCATACAGAGACCCTTGGAGCATTCAGGCTGGATCAGATTTTTAAAGCTGTTAACACGTTATAAATCAATACATTCCCCGTCTGCTTTCTTCATTTCTGTTAGAAGGTCCATCCAGCACCTTGAGGTTCCAGACACTGTTTAAGTACCATCAGGATTTGCTAAAGGACATTTTTGCAATGTCTGAAACACCAGGAGTAACTGGGTTCCCGTCAGCCTCATTGTCTCAAGGGGTTTCTTGCCCACTTCTTGGGTCCTGCAGGTACAATGTTGTGTACCTGTACGCAGAGAACACTCAATCTGGCATGAGCAATACTCAGTTAGCTCTGGAGACCTAACCCTGAAACTACTGAAATCAATAGAAAGATTAAGGATCACCCCAGGCAATCTTTTCCTCATTTACAGAAGAATGTCACAACCCTGCCTTGTCTCAGAGCGCCACTGGGGTGAAGTGATGTGACTGAGGACATGCAGCAGCTCGGTGGCAGAGACTCCAGTTCCCTTGTGCCACACTAGGAACGCTGGTGTGCAGAAAAGTGTCCCCAAACAGGTCGCCACTGATGCCACAAGAATATTTCAGAGCCTCACGTGGCTGAAGGAGAGACAGAAGTCTTGTGCAGACCAGGATGAAGAATCAAAGCATGAAGTGAGAATGAGGCAGAAAGAGGTCACTTGCTGGATGGCCCAGAAACTCCTAGAGTTGAGACTTGGCTCTTGATCTCTGGTCAGAGGGTTGGAGACTTGAATCTCCCTAGTATTGGAGCAGCCTGTGACACAGACCTGCAGGAAAGCCATCTGGATTGCTGGTCTTATGATGATGACTTCAAGGACAATCTTGAGAGAGAAAACCAGCAGTCCCAGCTGCCACCGGTGGTTATCAGAGCTGTAGAAGGTACTGATCACAAAGATTTAAAGAAAGAGGAGAATTTGGAATTATCTGGCTGTTAATAATCCCCAGGCACTACCTGTTGCTTGCTCTGTAGATGGCAGCACAAGGAAACCAACCAACTTCGTGAACTCAGTGCAAGGCAAGTACATAGGTCTATCATTAACAGGGTCGGTGGAGGGAGTTATTTCACCTGAGACTTGAACCACTTTCAATTTTTAACAGCAATGAGTTAGGAAAACAAGAAAGAAGCCACGTCTGCAAACAAGTAGTAAAAGTAACTTGCAAAGAAAGACAGGTCCTATGTCATGTAGAGATAGCCTTCAGCTCATAAAAACCCCAGTGGTTACCACATAACTGCAGATCAAGAGAAGAAAGCCACCTGAATAGATTTATTAAGAGTCTGTGTTCTTTTGAGCACAAACCTGACCTTTATTCTGTGTTTAAATAGAAAAGAGGGACTCGTTGTCTTGATCCCCAAATGTTTTTGCAAAAGGGGCTGGTATAGCAAAATTTATCAAAACACAACATGTTCTAAAGCGCTTGGAATTTCCACTTGAAGAATGTGGGTAGCTAATAGTTCCCGATCACCTCCTCTGTGTATCTGCCCTGAAATCATTTGGTTGCATTGTGATAAAGCTTGGCTTTGCAATTTAAAGCCATAAATATGCTGTCCTGTAGAAATACAGGGCTTTTGTTTTCCCTTCCATGGGGTGCATTTGAGAGGGAGCCTGGAGGGACCTTCATCTCGTGAACTCCCAGGGCTGCTATTTCTGAGCACCGATTTCCTACTTGGGATGTAGATCTTGACCTCCATGCCCCCAGCCGACTGGTTTGCATAAACAAAAGAGCATCGCAAAGAAGTCAAAGCCGGATGTACCTACAGCAAATAAATCTCTTCCTCTCTGACAAACAGAGAATGAATTGACCTCTTGCACGTCATGTCTGGTTGTCTGACCAGAACTGTCAGTCACAACTTTCCCTCTGGAAGCCTTGGATGAGACAAGGGATAAAAGGGACATAAAAGTGACATCAGTAAGACTAAAACAATGAATGACAGGATTTCCTCTACCATCTCCATTACTTGATTCCTACAAGTTTTCCAATCACGGCTGGTCAAATCCCAGACAGTGTCTGTGTGCATTTGATTCACCCATGGCAAACTAATAAACCATCGCCTGTCACTCCCTCCCTGTGTCCCAGCCCCGTTTTTGCATTCATTTTCTGGAAATGCTCCAGCGAACAAGTTCACCAGCATGAACATTTGGGCTGGAGTGAATTTTAAAGCAAACATCTGGGATCTCTGCAAACAGGAAATCCACCACACTTCTGGGCTGGAAACATTTGTAGCCGAGAACCGGCTGCTTTCACCGCTCGGGCCGTGAGATCCCTGGGAGACGCCCTGTAATCCGCACATCCAATCAAGCCCTCGTGGTTCTCCTCAAATTTCAGATGGTGAATCCTAGAAGCACAACGCTAGGAGTCATACCGCGAATTATGGCAGGAATTATTATATCGTGAGTCATGGGAAATTAATCTGTGAATACTGGACATTGCTCCTGGATAATTTGGCCATGCCCAGACTAGGGAGGATGTGAACTCCAAGGCAGAGCTTGTCTCCTCTCTCCAGCCTGGTGGAGGGGGTCCTTCCCGAGTGAACTGGGGAGATGGGAAGGGGAATCGTGCATGGCCAGCCCTTGTCCCAGCACAGATTTGGGGCTTGGGAGGA
This sequence comes from Buteo buteo, assembly GCF_964188355.1. NCBI lineage: Eukaryota > Metazoa > Chordata > Aves > Accipitriformes > Accipitridae > Buteo > Buteo buteo. The sequence goes on along the minus strand of NC_134176.1, from coordinate 10,012,384 downwards.
GAGTGCTCATCAGTCTCATGCTGACTTTGGAAGCAGCAATGTGGCTGCATCCATTGACTGGATGATTTACAGTGAGTTATTTGCTCAGCTTTACTAAGAATGTGACATGTGACAAAATGTCACAGACAATTCCCTCCTAGTAAGATTTTTCGGCCTCAGTCACATACAGCCATATTTTCTGGCATACACCAGCTGGCCCTATTGGACCTGCACATATTTATGCCAGCTAAGGCTCTGGTCCAGTAATCTCTGAGATATATATATATGAATATCAATCACAAAGCTGCTAGGAAGATCTGCAGTTTGCAGGGTCAATATGCAGGGCAGCCCATAATGAGAAGCACCCTCGCGTGGGTCATGAAACAGTGGTATGATATTAGAGTACATGTGCTGCCCCTTGGATACTAGCCAAGGCTCTGGGACCCTCTCCCAGCCTTCCAATTACCTGTGAGATGGGGAAACACAGGATAACCTCCCCATGCACACACCACAGGACTAATCAATCCCTGCCAAAGGCTTCTTCCAGACTGGCCTGGGAATAGGGAAACTGAGACAGCAGCTGCTGCAGAGACGACCATGGCAACGGGGTCTGCCCTGACCCTTCCCCATCCCTTTCACACTGAGTTGGTCCAAGAGATGCAGAGACATCGGGGCAGTGGGGCTGGGCTCCTGAGTCCATGCTTAGCTCCGTTCTCACATCTGGGCTGACCTACTGCGCTGGTGTAAATCCAGGCTAATTTGGGCCCCGTCGGTTCATGTGGGAATGATGCCTGGAATGCACATCTGTATAATTTTTGTCTTTTTTTAAGCCCTGTCAGATTCCAGGCTTGTGAAGAAACAGCATGTTGGGCAGGAAAGCTCTGCACCATCGACCAAAGCAAAGAGAGGATCGGCGTGCTGCTGGGAGATGCTAAATTGTCTCCATTGTTCAGTGCAGCCTGGGAACAGGAGCTCTTTTCTCAGACCCCAGAGGTTCAACTGGGAACCCCACCTGAAGCTCTGAAGCTCACATCTGAAAACCTCTGTGCCTACCTCTGGAAAGGACGTGCCTTTCTGTGAGTAAAAAAAAAAAAAGATTGTGATTCAAATTAGAAGGCAATGGGGCAAGTTAATTCCTGGTGGCCCCAGTTCCTTTATATCTAAAAGGAATGTAGACCATGCTTTTATTTCCACCCTTCCCATTCTCCCTGTGCTTCAAGGGCTAACATCTTTCCTTTGGAAACATCGTGTGTAAAGCAAAACAAAGCTGTAGTCTCTGCAGTGCCCAGAGTGTTTCTGCAGGAAATTTGGAAAGGAGAAGTGTGCAGGTTGCTGTTGAGCTGGTCACATACCATTCCTCCGTTTTGGATCCAAATGCATGAGGCTGAGCCCTGCATGGGGGCTAACCAGGAGCAGACCTGGTTATGGGGTACAGATGGCCCACAGGCTGCAATCAGTTCCCTGGAAAGGTCCTAGGTACACCCTTCAGACTTTGGATGTGCTTCCCCACATGCAACCTAGTCCCACTCCTGCCCTCCAGTCCTTGCTTGGACTCACTGAAATTGGGGGGGGCGGAGGGCGGGGAAGAGGAGGAGGAAGGGAAAAATATAAAGGAATAACGAAGGCTCCACCCTAATTCCAGCTCAGCTACATCAGCAACCTTCTGCTTTTATGCATTTTGAATTTAAGAATTCCTCCCGTCATCGCGGAGGTTTCTGGTGCGACACCGCAACCCGCAAGCTGGAGGAAAGAAAGTCTCCTTGTGCCTCCATTCAACCGGCTCGGTGCTCTGCAAAGACTTTCTCTGGCAGCTGTGAGCCCTGGGTAAGGATTAGGAAGGCTTCAGATGGTAGGCGTCTCACTCATTTGTTCGTTGGTTTGGATGTTGTTTTAAGAGCACTACGGTCTCTTGTTCTGCTGTCCCAGCAGCCAACTCCCAGTGCTGGCCTCAGGTTTACTCTGTCAGAAAGGCTTGGAGTATACACCCTCAGGCACCTCCTATTTATCTACACAACACGGCTGTGGGAAGGGAAGTGCTGTTAACCCTTAAAAAAAATAAATTAACGTAGAGCGACTGACAGGTAGATGAAGGCTCAGAACGCCAGAAGAACTGAGAGAAAAATCAAAGGGATGCGAGGAACAGTCCTGCGTGACTTTCCCAGGGGTGGCACAGGTAGGACACGAATCCCAACAGCCTGGTGGTCCCCAGTGGACGTGCCAGTCCTCAGGCCACAGAGTGTCCGTGGTGTGAAGCACTCTGAAAAGAAGCCTGAGAAGAGCAGAGACTGGCATGCGGGAGAGGCCAGCCGTTCTCCTGTATATCTTAGGATGCAGCTCAGCTAGTATCATATCACGCTGCGCTAGAAATCACATTTGCTTGCTGAGTTCCCAAGATAAAGCAGCATATAATATCTCAGTAATTTTCCATCCATCCATTCAGTCTCATACACTCAGCATTCACTATCATCAACTTTATTGTCTCTTCCAATGAAAACAGCCCCACAGCTCCGCCTTTATCTTCACCTTATCTCCAGGCTTCCAGGCTGCGGGAGCCCTCTGGAAAAAGTGAGATTTTTCTCAAAGAGAAACACGATTGCAGGCAGTTCACTTCAGATAGGTCCTGCTACTTCTCACTCTTGTAGTGGGGAGGCAACCCCATTAGAAGCCCATTTATTTAAGGGGAATACTTCAACAGCTGGGAAAAAACCCACCCCGCTGCTGAAAGCGTGAGAGATTCACATGACTCCAGCCAGCAGAAACCAGGGGAGCTGTGTGGCCCAACAAAACAGACCCTTCCCTGAGTTGCCCGGTGTTTATTCTGAGCAGGACTTTCTGATAGTTTTCCCTGATTAGATGCTCCCTTCCTGATGGTGCTACATACACCAGCAACCAGAACACGAGAGGACACCTCACATTTTTTTCAGATAATAGTGGACTTCAGGGCTCATGGGGCCAGGAAACATTTCTAGAAGATGCAGGGAAATGGAGCAGAAGCTCCTCTGGACCATCACTGGTGGCAATGAGGGTTCAGGGAAGGACGGCAGGCACTGCCATGCAGTCCATGCTCAGAGCAAGGCTTGCTGGGTGTGATGATTGTGGTGCAGAGCTTACACTGCTCTACATGCTGGAAATTGTATCAAGCACTGTCTCCACTTAGTTCAGTTTCTTTAAAAAGTCCTTAAAAAGTATTTGGAGAAGCTGAAAGAAGCCTTGACTTGATAGAGGAAGTGTGGACTGAAATCCAAAATGCTTTCAATTCACTAAGTCTACATGAGAAGCATGATTTAAACTGAGATATGTGTTACCTAACTCAAATGCTTGTAGTGACAGTTACATTAACCTCTCTGGCACCTGAAAGAAGATCACATCCCACTAGTACCAGCTCTAAACAACAAAATACGTGCCAGTTGAAAAGTTAACACGCAACTGGCATTATCTCTGTTTTCTCTCCAGGCTGTGCCAAAATACTCTTTTCTTACAAAGACTTGATCCAGCTCAATTTAGAAAAAAAAAAAATCAATTCTCTGAGTCTGAATCCTAGCACTTGGCAAGCTGTGCCCTGGCGAGTACAATTCTGTAAGCAGGACACGTCTTGTTCACTGGAAAAGCTTAAAAACCAACACCTCGGGGTGCATTATTGCAGGAACTTTTCATCACAAGGGAGCAGTTTCCTGAAATCACACGGTGAAAAGGGTGTGGGAAGGTATGGAGTTCTTCTTCGATTCTACCCTGGTGAAAATACCTTCTGCAGAAGCAAGACTACTTGTTCCCAGGCTTAGACTTACCCTGCACCCTCTTGTTCTGTGGGCATGTAGCATCATGAAGCACAGCTGAAATTTGTCCTGCCTCAAGGCCAAGGGAATTGAGCGACCTGGTACCCTATTGGAGGGGACACTTTGGCTCCTGTATGTGGAAAAGCCATGATTAAGCAGAGCTTGAAGGCTGAGTACCATCCTCAAGGTCTAGAGCGCGGCAGGACCTCTAGGATCAGATCCCGCGGAAGCAGAGCTGCCATAATACGATGCCGAGAGGTGCTATATAAATATGTCATTTCCAGTGATTCACTCTTCCCACAGATTCTTGTCTGAGCCGTGTTTCTATTAGTGTTATAAGCAATGTGGGTGAGACGGTGTTTTACCAAGGACAATATCTATGATTCAACACTTTCTCCTATCCTGCTAGTTTGAGAGCACGTAAAAGCGAAGTTTGGATACAAGACACATTTTGCAGTTCCTCCATATGCTGGAGGGTGTGATTGCTGAATTCTCACTTCCCTGACCCAAACCCTTCTGCTTATCTGTACCGTGGCTCTGCCTAGAAGCTCCAGCTGAACCTCAGGTGGTGGTTGTGCTGGGTGCCATACACAGACGTGCCCCAGATGGCACCCTGGTGAGAGCAGGGACCAGGCTAATGCATATTTGCAAACTCTTCTTCTCTCTCTATCACACACCCCCAACACCAATTTTTTTGGAGAATTCATCCCCGTTGCTTGTCCCCCACGCTCCCAAATGAGAACTATCAAAATTGCCTGACTGTGCAGCTTCGGATGAAGCTGTTGCTCTGGAGCAAGTACAGACAGACAGAGTGATTGCCATAGCAACAGAAGTTATGTGTGAAATCCCTGGGAACCGGTCCTCCTCCTCCTCCCCCACCCATTCAGGTCCCTTTTCAGCTTTCTCTCCTTTTTTTTTTTTTTTTTTTCCCAAGGTGCCAGTATCAATTCATTCCTTGAGCTGAATACCTAGGGGGATGCTGTGGAAACAACTCGTTGGGTTACAATAGCATGCCACCAGTTACTGCAGTGGAGGGACAACTTTGTGGAGCATCATATTGGAAAAACACATCCTGCTGGGTCTTGGGAAAGTCTTCATAAGGCAAATTGAAAAAGAGCAGATAGTGGGAGGGTTGCTGCCTGCATTTAGGACCTCAAGGGCATATCCCAAATTTGTTCCTGATCAAATCTGCACTGAACTATTTACTTTTTGAGGCGCTAAGTCAACAGATGTGCATCAAAACAAATTAAAACCGTTTAACATCAAGCTGCTAATGGTTATAACCACACAAAATAATGCAGGTTATTAACCCCATAATAAGGAGCTCATTAAAATGTGAATTACCAATTAGGTTACTTAGGAGTTCCATTAGGAGAAACACAAGCAACAGAAAAACCACTGAATATTTGCCAGTTGCTGGGTGCAACACACTGCGAAGACCGATGGTCAGGGAGATGTGTGCAGCTGGCATAGACTGGCAGAATTGCTGAGGGCTGCAACACAACCAAACTGTCTTAAACCAGAACAGGATCAAGTTCAAACATCTCAGGGACTCGACTCGGACCTTGCAGAAGAGCATTTTATACAGTGAGTGCTAGAAGTTTCATCTGCATTCAGGGTTACAGATAACAATGCTACCACTCTCATTTGAGTTTGGATTGACATTTAGCTTCCCTTGGCAAGCAATGTTTCCTTCAGGTCAAAAGGGGCATATTTAAATGCCCCCTGGACATGACAATAAGCCCCAAACTTACCAAAAGCTTCTTATGTTGCAGACTCTGACAAGAGGGACATTTACATGGACAGCTAAAACCAGCATGACCTTGCACATAGGCATCCTCAAATTGCTTTGGAGAAGAGTTTTACTACTCAAGTCTGTGCCCTGCATTTTACTATTTCACACAGCTCTGAGGTTTTAACTTATTCTTTCCAGGTACTAGTGTTTTTGACATCTGGAGGGAGCTGGCAGCCTCCCAGAGCTTGCTTTGCTTTATATATGTAAAAATATATTTTCCCCGACATACTGAAAATGGCACGCACAGAGGATACCTTTAAGCTTTGTTTTGTTGCTACATAAAAGCAGCACAGTAACGTGCTTCTGTTGAAATCACCAGTTCCCAAATGGCATCCTTCTTGCTTTCCCACTCACACTTCAGAGGATTTCAGATATCACCAGAGAATCTGAAAAACAGCAAGTGCACTGCCTGGCAGACAAGCTGAGGGTATAGAAAGATAGAGACAGAAATGTGTATCATCAGCTCTTTTTCACTCATATACTTAACTCTCACAAACCTCAGAATTGAGCTGAATGGTCCAAAACAGGCTTTTAAAGATATCAAGAATAGGACAGAAATTTAAATGATTCTGACTTAAAAAAATGCTTTAAAAGAAAAATAATCCAAATTTTCCCTTCTGAAGGCAGGGAAAGCCCCAAAGTGACATGCACTTCTCCAGGTGGGAGAAGGAAGAAGTAAGATGTTCCAGGAAAGGCTGGGGTGCATGAGGAGGGGTCTCTGACAGACAGAGTTTCCTGAAGTTCTCTGAAAGCATCCAAAAGGGGCACTTTTTCCACAGGAAAGGAGCCAGTGTTGGCCCTGCAAGGACAACAGCTGTGATAAACCCCTTCTGTTCCACAGCTGAAGCTCTATACCTCAGGGACCGCATGACCCAGGGACATCCATTACAGCCAACCTAAATGAGTCTTCCCACAACGACTGAACTTTCAGGAGGAGGTACATTTAGTCAAGTAAATCGCCTACCACTTTGACAACACCCATCTTTATCCAAGCTTCAGCTTCATCAACCCACATTTCCTTTGTGTGCTTGTTCATTCTTTCTGGTTTTGTTGAGGTAGCTGGTTACTACCCATGTTTCCTGTCAACTCAAAATACATCAAGGAACAGCTCAGGGGAGCATATTCCCTGTAGTACAGGCTGTGGCTGGCAGTGGGGCCAAAGAGCAGGGATGACTATCTGTAGGCTCCCAGAGCCCATGAGAGCAGCTCCCATACAGCTGAGCTGGGCTCTTCCCTCAAAGCAATGGGAAATCACTGGAGTGCCAAGCTCAGGGACATGTCAGGATATACCCCACTGTGGGTTTGTACCGCACTGCCTAGTGCTGGGGTGAGCTCAGGTGGGAAAGTGGCTTTTGCTGAACTAGAATGCCACTCCTGCAGCTGGCAGACATTCGGGAAAGCTCCATTTCAGCCGCTGCTTAGGCCAGCTCGCCCTCCCCATCAACAGCCCTGCTTGCGATGCTCGGTTTCACTCATGGTACCAGCAGCCATCCCAAAGACACTTGGGCAAAATGAACCCAGGGTGAGGGAGAAGACATAGGAGTTAACTGCTCCATCCCAGAACGTGACTAGTCCCTGACAGCCCGCCCTCGCAACATCCCATGGGGAACATCAAGGTGTGGAGATGAGAGACCACGCAAGGGACTGCCAGGACGTGGCGACTCCAGGCAAGTACAAAGCTCTGCTGAAGCAGTACTTTACATGGGGGCATGAGATCAATGTGTCTGTATTTCTTTTTGATATAACTAGACTGCCACTTCAAGGGGAGGAATTACGTGAGCTTATCAGTAATATCTTTAGGCAGCCCAAGGTGAACATCTGAAAGTTATTTAATAGGCAAGACTGTGCTTTGAACAGGCAGCAAATCAAGGTCATCTCATTCAACAAAATCACAAAGAACAGCAAAAGTGTTAAATCAGTATGGTCATATGTTTACAGTGAATAATTTAAGCAGCACCAGAGCTGAAGCCAAAAAGATTTGTTTCAATGCTTTGAATTTAGCACTGTTTTCAGAACCACTTAAAATGGTAAATTATGTTCTTCTATCCTACTGGTCTTATGGAAACTCAGTCCATCCCATCAGGACTTTGTAAAGGATATTTGCCTTAAAGATGGAGTGGGGACAGGTCCTGTTCTCTTTCATCTTCCCCAGGATGTTAACTTTTACCCATGCGCTTTACTGAGGACAGAAACTGAGATAAAACAGGTGACTTAACCAGCATTGTTCAAGAAAGAACTAAAAAGATGTTAAGTGTATTTTAAACTAGAACTGTGCTGTAATCTCAGCTGGTATAGACTGACATATTTCCAATGGTATAATGGACCTGTGCCAATTTACATCAGCTGGCCACAGCATAAGATGTTGCAACCAACTGGAAAAACTCATCTGATATTTAAAAGCAACATATGGGAGCAGCAGAGACTCCAGGAAGACACTCCATTTAGGATATTTTGAAAACAAAATATATCCTACTGTAGTGTGGAAGGAGGTGTATTAACTTGTATCTATGCCCTATGGACAGTAATTACAATTTAAATGTTATTAATATTGCTTCACATCTTACTTAACTCTCATTGTCATGGCCTTTTGGGGCAAATGAGTAGAAAGTGAATGTTGCATTGCCACATGTGTGTTTAGGGAAAACAAATTTTAAATGAACCAACAGAAATGCTTGCCCTGGCAGGACTCGCTTTTGCAACTCAAATGCTACTGCTCATAAAGAATATGTACAAAATGTAGAGATTCAGATAGCTACCAAATTTGAAGAAACTAGTATTCAGTGGCCACAGGGGTTATGCTTGGTATACAGACTGGTTGCTGTGAATTGTCCCATCTACCCATGGGAGTGAAGTTATGAATGTGTTCAGCACACCCATATTCAGCAAAGTAACCTCAAGAGGACATCAGTATAACCTGGAGCACTTTCCTCAACCAGGGTCTGTCTCACCTTTGGTTTACATGAGAGTTCAATCTGCAAGCTTGTCGATGCTCAAATGCACAAATGGTGTTGTTTGTGGAACAGACACTATGAGAGGATGACACAGACAAACATGGGAAAAGCGTCTGTTTTCTCACTCTCCCTTGGCAGCAGGTGTAAGAGCACAGTGCATATTTTGCAGTGATTCAGCATTTGACTACCTAAAACCCCCCCCAGTATTTCCAACTCTGTTTCCCTTATGTCCTTTTACTTCTTTGAAGAAGCTGCAGTGATGAAAGCCTTACTGTCAAGATTAGTCTCCTCTATAAATGCAAAGTAAAACTGTGATTTTTGTTATAAAATATGACCCTGCTATTGCTACAGGGTTTATGAAGGAGGATTAAGTTAGTCCCTGTGAAAAGTTCAGATGGGGCATAACGTTAAAAGGTATTTTATCAATGGAAGTAATGTTGAGGCAGTTCAAAGTTTGGCACAGCTTCCCCAGCTTGACTGAAAATCTCATGCATTATCAATATACTCAGCGTTTCTACACATCGAGCCCATCACAGACCTGCTCCAAAACCCACAGATTTCAGCGTGCTCTGTGTCAGGTCACTTACAATTGTTGAGAACAGAAACAGAAAGTGACATGTGTCAAACGTAAATCAATGGCACATCAATACTGCCAAGAACAGGTTTGCAAACACTAACACCTCCCCTTCCATCCCATTTATTAGAATAAATTCATGCAGGCATGGGTAAGAAACAATGAAACTGAAATTTTAAACTTTCCTTCCCTGTTAGCTGGCAAGAGGGTATGGAGGAGAATTCATCTCAGAGATGTCTACAACTCAATCCCTGCAGGAAGCTGAGTACAAGGGCACAGCAGATACCTAAGCAGGTACTTTAGGCTTCTGTTTATGGACTTGAAAGCTGTATATGACCTTGTGGGGATGGTTTGGGTGGAAGGACCTAGATCACTATCAGGCTGTTTTCTTGTAACTGTATAAATTCCAGGGCAGTTGGTCACCCTGAACCCAATAGGTGGAGGGGCAGTTATGCGTGAACCCCTTTAGACCCTGGCAGATCTTTTTTCTTACCAGATTGTCACGTTGTGATACGTTCTCCAACGAGCAGGGTTAATTACCCTGCCTGGTTGGCAACACCGGTGATTCTTCATGCTCTTACAATGACCATAGAAGAGCCACATGAAGAATTGCTCTGCAGAGTTGTCTCTCCAGTGACTATGATGCCTAACATAGATTAAGCTCCTGACTTTCAAGCATCTGAGATTGTATGAGATGACTTCAGGCCTGGATGTGGCCCTGAGTGTCCTCAGACACTTTGGTGAATAAGCCAAACAAATCCAACCAGGCAGCAGAACCTGCTCACCACCATCACAGCATTGACTCAGGCCCACAGCCTTAGCCTTAGATGGGTAAAAAATGTTAAAGTTAAAAGGCAAATCATATGCATCATGTATAACAAAATGACTGGTTTATACTATTATGTTTTGATTTCCTCAGGAAAACTAGGATAATTAAAGGCAGGAAGGACGATCATAAATTTGAAAGAAGAAAAGGGGATAATGGCTCACCTGAATAGGAAGTTTTAAATAGTCTATCGTTGCCTCACCATGATTTGGAAAATAGTATACCTTACACTTTTACTCTTGCTTGCAAAACATAGAATAGATATTATACTATGAATTAAAATAGACTTGCATGGTAATCTGTACCCAAAATGACCAAATACCTATTTTAATTTTAATTATACGTGCTACCCTTTCACAGAGTAGACATATAGTGAATAATAGCTAGTTTGGGGAGCCATTACATGAAAACGAAGAGCTAGACTTCGGCCTTTCAGTCACAATAAACTCTCCATCACAAGACTTGGCCCCTTTGTAAACCTCTCAGCCTCTCACACATTGTCACACCTAGACAGATAAATATGCCTCTTTAAACCAGAGAGACAGACCCATGTAATATCTAGTTAGCCATGCTTGATAACAGTTCTCTAATGTTCTTCCTTTGTATAAGGGAATATGTTGGGGCAGCTGAAATTAATATAAATAACAATAATGTATATGTCATCAATCAAGATGAGGTGTTCCACTCTGCAGGGGGTTGTGCATCTTTATAGTAAATCTTCTTTCCGTGTCCCCCCATTCTTTCATAGATGTCTTGGTTTCAACTGGGATGGAGTTAATTGTCTTTCTAGTAGCTGATACAGTGCTATGTTTTGAATTTGGTATGAGAGGAATGTTGATAACATACTGATGTTTTCAGTTGTTGCTAAGTAGTGTTTAGTCTAAAGTCAAGGATTTTTCAGCTTCTCATGCCCAGCCAGTGAGAAAGCTGGAGGGGCACAAGAAGTTGGGAGGGGACACAGCCAGGGCAGCTGACCCAAACTGGCCAAAGAGTGTTCCATACCACGTGACGTCACATCTAGTATATAAACTGGGGGAGTGGGTGTGGGGGGATCGCCGCTAAGGGATTAACTGGGCCTTGAGTGGCGGGTGGTGAGCAATTGCTTTGTGCATCATTTGTATATTCTAATCCTTTTATTATTACTATTGTAATTTTATTAGTGTTATCATTATCATTATTAGTTTCTCCTTTTCTGTTCTATTAAACCGTTCTTATCTTGACCCATGAGCTTTACTTCTTTTCCCAATTTTCTCCCCGCTCCCAGTGGGTGGGGGTGGGAAGTGAGTGAGTGTCTGCGTGGTGCTTGGTTGCCGGCTGAGGTTAAACCACGACAATAGATAAAATAGAAGAAGTATGGAGAAAGGTAGTAGTACCCTGACTTCCTGATAGGGAGCTGTCAGACATAAGGGCAGGAGGATTAAGTAACTTGGGTTCAGGAAGTCGGAGCTAGAACTAGGAACTGACCCTGCACTACTCGTCCCACCATCTCAACCACCAGCCTGCACTTCCTCTCATTTAGTAACACCAAAGCGGTGTGCAATTTGAAGATTAGGCAATGTAACATTTCCTTTGAAAATATAATATTAATTTTGGGTCCTTGATTACCAGTCTGAAATCCAACGATTGTTCACATATCTGCATATTCCCATCGTGATTGTTTCTCTGAAACAATACTTATGTAAGCACCACATTGTCCAGTCAGAATAGCAGCCCTGGAGCCTTGGGATGCCCCTTAAAAACTGTTTTCAACAGCTCACAGTTACTGTACACGCATGGCCTTTCCATGATAACCATGCTCAAAATGCAGCTAACTCAGCCAGCGTTTGAGCAAGATGGTGCCTTACTATGGCTTTGGTGCAGCCAAAACATGTTGCTGAAACCTGCACGGTAACCAGAGATGAGCAGATCCCAAATATTTTGATAGGCAGAGCCCCATAAAACATCAAGTTAGAAACTCGGCAGCCCACAGACATCCATGACTTCAGTGGCTGCTTCAACCTGTATCTAAGCAGCAACCCACATGAGTCAAGTGGTGGGAGTGAATTTCTCATTCCCTTCCTTCAGAGCTTCCGTTAGTGTTGCTACAGTCGCTGTTACGGGCACTCGAGTGATGCCGTATGATTATAATGTGCTGTCACCCTCCCAAACGTGTAGGCGGATTTCATATCTCTTATGTTTAGCAAAAGCCTTTCCACCCAGAAGAATTGCCAGGAATTCCTCAGCCTACTGTGAGCAGCCACTGCCTGAGCAGAGAGTTGAAGACCTGCCACTTCTGGTGAAGATCAGATAAGAATGAGGAGTGTCTCTACGGGGTGCAAATTCAAAAGCAGAGGGCCTGCTGCTGACACATCCTGCTGTAGGCTCCTGAAAGCCCCACAATAGTAAAGGCTTGGAAATAATGTGTGTGAAAGTGAAGAAGAATTGGCTAGCTGGCCACACACATTTTGAGGTTTCTGGATCATAACCTGCACTGTGAATCCCAGCCAGAAGTTGGTGGGCAGCCAACACGGAGAAATGGGGGCACTGGTGGAATGGTCCAGCAGTTTTGTAAGGTAACCACTGAAATTCCCAATAGGTCCTCTCATCTTTTCCCAGATTGGGTGGTGTTGTCCACAGAGGAAGCAGAGACACCAAGAGATGATGGACAAAACTAGTATTCACATGTAGCATTAATCTCCTGTCTATAGTGAAAGTCTAGTTGAGGCTGTGAGCTAACAGGAGTTAAGTCCTTGAGGTATGGCAGTGTAGCATAGCTTTCTCCCAGTTCCCACACTGAAGAACCATAGTACTATCACAGGGATATCAAGAAGGAGATGAAATTTATCTCTCCTCTGGCTCACGTTGATTAGTCTCCAGAAAAGGGGAATAAATAGCACCACTGCAAAGGACATCTGCAATCCTCATGCTGGGACTGGGCTTCTCTATGTGATAATTCATGTCCTTTTCTTTACCTACCATACATTTGCCTTGCCCACCCCTGGCTGTACACACCTGGAATGATCTAACCCCATGCAGCTGGGACTTTCCATCTCTTCTGCAGCAACTTTCCTTCCACTCACTATAACGCTTTCCCCCCACTATTCAAGTTCTGTTGACTTTGCTTGCATTTTCACATCTATTGGCCCAAGGAACATTGCTGAAAATCACAGCTGCAAACATGCTGTGAACTCAGAGGCAGCCAAGTCTCCATGTAGGTGGAGAACCAAACAGAGGACCAGAGTGTATGGTGGTTTTAAACCCTTATTCTTCTGGACAATGGAGACTTTGCAAGCCAATCCTGCTGGAGATCTTGTCAAGTCATCAAATCTTTACCCCCTTTCCCAGTCTGAGTGTGGCCCATGTAGCCCCACCATTGCCAACTGATGAGCCCTCGTTCTCCCTCCCACTCAGCAGCATTCTTTCATGGTAAGGTTTGTCTCTATATCAGACTATACCTTGCTGCCTCCCTTTTTTTCCAGGCTATGTATGAGTTTATTTCCTTTGATCTTCCTAGTAAATAGGTCATTCCTTCCACCCTCTTGTCTATACCAGTTAATCTATAACACTACCTGTTTGCCTGCACTCTGTTCAGTAGGCCCTGCCCCAAGTGGTATTCTTATTAGCACTTCAAAAGTGGATTGATCTGGGTTTTTTTAATGAATTATCAGTTGTAGTTTTCTATCAACATTTGCATCCAAGGGTCTTTTCTGGATTACTGCTCTCCACAGCCTCTGGCTTACTGTTTTGACCTCTCTTCAATGAGCATTGTTACCCTGTGGATGTTTCTGCACTTAGATTTGTTCAGTTTCTTGCTATTCCCACTATGTTCCACTCTTCATTTCTTGAAATCCCTTTAGGATGGTGCTTCTAATAAATTATTTGCAATTCACACTCCAGCTGGGTGTTATCTTTGAATTTGATTGATGTATTTTTCTTCTCCTTCCTCGATGCTACTGCAGATGAATATAATGTCCAACACAGCAGGAGTCCCTGAGGAGCCTAGCATGGCAATATTTACAAGCATACTCCACTTTCTATTGTAAGGGCTGATTTTAATCTCTTTCATTGTTATTCTCTGTATCCACCCTACAACTTTCTTGTTCTGCTTTGGGCCCAGTCCAACCACTGTTAAAGTCCACTGTGTCTGCATGGAATCTTATAGGGACGGATCAGGATCTACAGGAATATTATGTCTGAAGAAAAGGAATAAAATTACTTACTGAAATCAAGGAGCTCTCTGCAGGAGAGCTCTCTGTACAACCAGTTGTCTTGTCAATGAGTGAAACCCTTAAGGGCAAATTTACTGAGCGACTCAAGGGACTGTATCCGCCTCCCTTTCCTGCCAGCATGGCCCACTATGGTTTATACTCCATCCCACATGATGGATAAGCAGCTGCTTATTCTTCACTCTCATCACCCAACACACACCCCCTGTGGTTTTCCTCCTCCCATCAACATTGTGAGTATAATCTGACTGTAGAATCTATCACTTGGATGCAACTGCTTCTCTTAATGTGACCTGTCTTTGTGTGTAACACATTTCTGTTTTGTTCTTCCTGCAGAACAACTGCTCGTAGTTTCTGATTATTAGAGACCAAGTTTCACCTGGAAAGGATGTTAAGTTAATTGATCTGTAATTCCCCTTTTGGAAAAGAAGCGTGATGTTTTCCCTCTGCCAGTCATCAGGGCTTCCTCAGTTCTTCAGGAGCACTTGAATATAATGGATAATGGGCCTAAGAGTTTTTCAGCTAATTCCTTTAATACCCTCGGGTATGTACCATCTGGCCCTCTGTGCCGATTTGAATGCATTGTGCTCTTAATATTTCTTTGCTGTTTCTTTAATGATTTTGCTAACTTTTAGCTCTCAGCTTCTTGGCTTCCTTTGATTGCTCATTGCACATAATGTTTTTAAAGGAAATTTAGAAAACTGAAATAGGTGATGATTTTTTTCAGCTCACTGTATCCATGGCAGAAACGAACTCACTTTTAAAATTCACCTTTCCTCAAGAAGCATTGAGTTTTAAAAGTCTGAGCTGCAACTAGTATCTTTCACCCTATCCAAGCAAGGCTGCATCTACAGAACATTTTCTGCTATTTGAAAGGTCCCATGCAAAAAAATTTTCTTTTACTCTAAGACCCTATATCCAAGTCTTGTCTACTCGATCCTGGTAGGGAATTTTCCCTTCTTCCTATCATGTCCTATTTTCTCTCTCTCCAAGCACATTTATGTGACCCTGCCTACATCTTCAAATACTTGTAGACTCATGTCAGCTATTTTCTTATCTCTTCACCAGCTTATATCTAAGCATCACTTAATCTTCATAAATCAAACCCACACCAAATGATCTGATCATGTCTCTACTCTTCTTTGAGGCCTCTGATTTTACAGTGTTTGGCATTGGGATGCCAAGAAAATAACAGCAACCTTCCAGCTGTATCTAAGCCAAGCCGGTTAGCGTGATGCCCACTGAGAATGGCATTGGTCTTTTGCAATTCAAGCTGGCTGCCAAAAGTTACATGTAGATTGTTGTCCTATATCACCTCCCAGCCTTTCCTTACATGGCTGCCTCTGAGTGTCCTTCAGGGATATTTTTTCCTGAGTGCTGTTATCCTATATTATTCCAGTTTCATTATGTTATTTCCTGGCCACATTGCTAATCTCTGTAGGTGCGACAGGGTAATTTCTCTGTTCAATAACATTCAAAACTCCTCCCATTTTAGCATCAACACCATACTGCTGTGCTGTGCATTTCCCCTGCTTACTTATATGTGATTTATTTACTTTCATTTTTTCTCCAACCTTTTCTTCCTATTCTCTCATATTCTTCCCAGCATATTTTTCCTTTAAAATGACTTCTATAGGATTTCCTTTTCTTTTTTTTTTTTAATTATTTGCCTTTCTGCATATGCATGTTAGACACAGCAGGTTTATACTGGGCTATCTCTAATACAAAGTCTCCTTGAAATAGCTACAGACAAATGATGGGTCTATCCACATGCTGAAAGATGTAGTAAAAGGTGAGTAAAATTCATTAGATGAAACAGCAGGTAGGGAGCACATCTACCAGGGCATACTCCCAGGATGGTTTCAGTTTGGATGTGAACCACTCCCTGTACAATCCAGTGAGGACGGACAGGGACAATCTCCTTCCTTCTCGCTTTTAGGTGGCACGAGATGAGAAAGCTGCTGTCTCATCTCAGGTCAGACTCACTAAAAGGACTATGCTGGAGCTGCTCTGCGCTTCTGACTTTCCTCAGCTCCTGCATGGGTGGGGAGGCAGGAGCGGGTCAGTTCAGCCTCCTGAACCCTGCCACCTCTGATGGCATCGATACTGCCGGCTAAGGGTATTCCCAAGGCTGCTCTCAGGACCGGGCTTGCCTCCCTCCTGCACGGCACATGCCCTGAGCACAGCCACGGAGTGCCGTGGAGGAGTACACAAGCCCCTCATACCTTTTCAGACCCAGCGCTCAGGGTCCTGGCAAAGACGCAGGGAGCCCCCAGGCCCTGCGCACAACATCAGCGAGGAGACCCCCGGGCAGCAGACAGCTGGGATGGCCTTCAGGCCTCTCCAGAGGCTGCTTTCCAGGCTGTATGGATGTCGACTTCAAGCCCGGTAGTTGTGGTTGCCTTCCCTTCACCCTGAATTTGGAAAATCATCATGCCATGGTCTCCAGCACTCCATTCCTTCGGCATGTCCAGTGAGGCAGTGTCTGCCCATGGACTACTCCACGCCTGTCAAAGTGCTGGATGGGGGGCAGAGCAGGGTAGGACACTGGGTAACTTCCCTGAGCCTTCAGGCTCCAGAGAAGAAATGACCCCTTTTATCTCCTGAAAAAATGAAAGAATTGCAGAGACAATAAACAAAGGGCTGCATTAAAACCTCTGTTTGCAGGAGATTGTGAAGATTTCAGTGATACCGTGCTCCCCTGCAGGAGGAGGGATTAAGAGTGTCACAGGACAGATTTACAAACCCTGGAGAGAGTAAGTAGGCAACGGAAATCTTTGGCAATTCCCTTCTCTTCCTCTTCTGGGTCTCACCCTGGCTTCTGGTAACACTTAGAACAAAGCCACCAGCTCTTGCTTATTTTAATGTGTTCTCTATTTTGCCCTGAACCCAAACATCAAAGTTCTGGCTCAAGCACTTGCAAGTAAAAATAGCTCTAAAGCCAATATATTTAAGGCCCCTGAATGATATCTCTGAAATAATTCATCCTAAGCCCATGAGAGGGGAATGGTGGTGTTTGTTAAAGGAATGTGCGTTGTGCTGATAGTGGGCAGTACTGACATGTAAAGAGCAATGAGTGATACTGCAAAACAAAAGGAAGGTGAGAAAAGGGGCATGAAGACTGCATTGCACTGTATTGTGGAAGAGCAGCAAAATACATTTAAGATAAAAGCCAGTTTCAAGCTGCCTTTATTTTCTTTTCCAATCTGATCCTTCTTTTCCCTTCTTAGAAATTTAGACTTGAATGTGTCTTTCTTGGTACATGAGAGTGTGGTAAATCTTGATACATCCGTGGTATGCGGGAGTTGACTCTCTCCCATACAGTACTGCAAATTGTTTATTACCATGCAGGACTCATTTCCTCTCTGTGACTTGCCCATCTTTGAAGTAAGATAAATCAAGGCTATGGAAGCATCAGACACATCCCATGTAGTCCCTTTTTATCAGCTTTTTGTCTCTGTTGTTCTGTATTTGAACAAAGCACTATGCTTTCTACTCTCTGTCACTACAAACTTTTGCCTTAAATTCCTTTACTTCATAGCTAAATAATGTTTTCTTTTTCCATCTTCTAGTAATAAGGTAAATGCACCTTTGCAGTCATTATTCCTTACTGCCTTTACATCTGCACTTTCTCACTGAAACTTGGGCAAGGATAGCTTGAGCCATTGCAATAGCATTACCAGGTGGGATTTTCTGGAAGAGATCCATGTAAGTCCTGTCTTCCCCTGATTTGATGTTTTTCATTACCATTTTTCAGCAACTGGTTCCCAAACACAACATTTCTAATTAGTCTTTTGCAGATACAATGGAGGGGTGCTGCAGGGTATTCCACAGACTCCTGCCCATCTTGACAGACAATTTATGAAATCTCTTGAGTTGTGAAGGAGGCTTTCTTTAATAGGATGGTACTCAAAAGAAGTTGGAAAGTATACTTGATTTTAAGCACAGACACACATCCTTCAAAGGCTGCTACACAGAGAAAGCCACTAAAGTGAGTATATCCTTATGGCTCACCAGTGAGGAACACGAACATGGCCATATGGAGCAGATGAAAGTTTCAAACCACTGTGAGCAGTGCAGTCAAGACTCCCATTAGTTGAGCCAGAGAAGAGGAGAATAATGGGTCAAAAATGGCCAAATACAACAGGCCAAATGCTGGAGGGTGTGAAAAACCCAGACCTATGCCTTGCAGCCCTCAAGGCTGCTCTATTAACGTGAGGGCTCACTGTATTTATTTAAGCAGGATGAATAAGATAAAAAGAGCTTGTTGGTGTTGGATGCTGAGGCAGTGTTTAAGACATCCCTGACTCACAGCTTGCAAGCTGGGACTCGTTTTGCAAGTTCAGTCCCTGTTCAGATAGGATCAGGGAATGTCTCTGGGCTGGATTGCGAAGGAAGCAGAGTCTTGCCAAATATGCTCTGCCCACAGCACCGTCCAGACCCGTCAGATGATATTTATTCTAATTTTACTAATGTATGCTTGGCCCCGATTCCACACTACCTGAGGCTACAGCTGTAATAAAAACACAGCACACATGCTGTGGGTGGGTGCGTGCAGCTGGTGGGAGTTGAGGCACGTGAAAACGAAAAACACAACCCTTTCTTAATTGCAGCATAGAAATCAAGAAATAATATTCTTCTAATTCCCTGGCTTCTCACTCTCTCTGTGGCACACCCTCACCCATAGCCCTATCAGTTGCCAGAGAAAATGACAACAGGTTTCCTCCGTACGTAGGTTGCTCCATTCCCTGAGCAATGCTTAGATTTTCGGGCAGAAGTGGGCTTGTATGCCACACACAGCTTGTGTTCAGGTGTGGCTCCTATGCTAGCACCATCCCACGTACACACCTTGTGGGTTGCACTGGTGGATGGGGTGTTGGTGGTCTAATCCCTACCTGAGGATGAAACCGTCAAGCTACTGTCCTGCCGTGGTCATGCCGTGGGATGGAGTGAATGAGCCCTTGACACACACTTGTCCCCTACCCATGGGCTGCCTCTGGGTGGGAGGTGGGTTGTATTGCAGTTCTGGGCTGTGTGAAAATCTCACTAAGCAGCTCATGGATTTGGAAAAGTTGGACTTCTTTGGGCCATAAGCCCTCCTGAACATACAACTTATAACAGCATCACCATTGTGTCTGTAGAAAAGAAATTAAAACTGAGGCCCAAGAGAAGTCAGGGGCTTGATAGGGAAAAGCAAAGCTAGTACTAGTGTCCGTGGGACTTGTTAGTGAGGGGACACGGGGAACCTATTGACTTTAACCAAGAAACAGTGCCAAGCCTAGGACCAGGCCTCCAGTTGTTTCTGGGCCAGGTGTGCAGCCTCGGTGAGGGTGTTTGCCCTGGGCATGCATACCTCCACCGACCAGTACTGACCCTCATCCTGAAAGGGAAGGGGCAGAGAGGAGATCCTTAGCGCAGCCTTGCTTGTGCTCTTGGGATGTAAACACAGGCATTAGAGGGATACTCCGTCAAAGGAGCAGAACATGTTGAGGTACAAATATCATGCTCACCACTAAAACCAGCCAGCTATTGCAGCTCTTGATCTCCCTACCACATCACCCCACTAACACGTAATCCTGATATCACATGGTAGGGGCCACCTTGTTCTCCGATGGCTTGTCCCACTGGAATCACTTGCAGAAAGAATCAGCATGGGTAGTGCTGAGGAGGCAGTTTATGTGCTGGGAAATTTGGGATTTTTATGGACCAGTAAAAGTTTCAAGCCTCTGACATTAGACCAAATCCTTCTTTCTGAGCCTATAGTAAGCACTGCAGATATCAGGAGTATTTTTAGTCTAAAAGTTTACATTCATCACATGTAACAGAGTCTATATGTGTTGATTTTCAATAACAGCATTTTATTTACTGGCAGCATTTTTTGCTGACTGATGATTAGCAACTCCACCTGCTGATGCCCAACCCTGCAGGATGATATGCAAGTAAAGATGATGCAAGAAACAGAAAATGGTCACTTCCTTCTTTCACTTCTTCTTTTGATTTATTTCATACAGTTGGTATACTAGTGATTGCTTTTTTCACTGGTCTGTGCTGTCATTTATCTCAGATGCCCTAAAAACACTTGCCCAAACAATGTACTGTCATATCAGGAGCAGTTACTTTTCCTCACTCTCTCGAGGGGAACCTCCACCCCTTTCTAGGCAAAACACATGAGATGCTAAGGCTTAAAATTTATGGAGCTTGATTTAAAAGCCAGGATGTCTCCTGGCCTCAAGGGAAGGGAAATGACCCTTGGCTTATTTTGCAGTCACTCTTTTTTAGAGAAGGAAGTGCTAATAAGCACTCACTTGAGGCACAGCAGCTTAGGACAAACGAAGGCCAAAAAGCAGCCGCGTAATTGCTGTGACTGGGAATAAAGAGGAGCCAAGGAGAACACGTGAGAATTTTCCCTTGTGAGCGGTGCTCTGAGAGCGATACACATCAGCAGTCACGCTAATGTCTGAGGCAGGAGCTACCGAACACCCAGAGCTGCCCCTGGGGGGCTGCTTCCCCTCCCAAAGCAGCTCAGCTGGAGCCCACTGCAGGAGCTGGGTGGTGGGGACACGTCCACGGCTGCAGTCGGGGAGAGGAGACAGAAGGGAGAGGCAGCATTCGGGAAAGGAAATGTGAGAAAATCACCGCAGACGTTGGTAGGACTTAGACACGGAGAGAGTACCTAGCACACCCTGCAGATACGTGAGCGCTTGAGCAGTTTGAGGACATCTCCGAAACCCAGCCACGCTCACCCAGGGGAAAACTCAGGTGAGATTTGAAAGCACAGCATCCTCTGGCTCTCGGGAGCCCTCCTGGAAGCACGTCAGGGCACTCGTTCCATCTGCACCAGCACCTTCCCCTCATGACGAGCCTCCCCACAGCCTCCCTGGTGGGGACCTGTCCCCTTGGCTGTGCCCGAGTGGCTCAGCCCTGGTTCCGCCTCCACGCACCCCAAAAGCGACCATACTCCAGGCCCCGTGGGACACCACACACACAGCAACACAGACGCAACGCATGACGCAGCTGGGAGTCAGAAAGGGCCATTAGTTTGTCTTACCTGGCTTGGCAATCACAGACCATCAGATTTCACCCGAGTACTGGGTCTGACGACTTGGTTAGGCAACATATCTTGGTCGTCTCAAGACTATAGGGTCTCAGTCAAAAGTTGGGATGGGATAGACCGATCCTGCTGTTGTCTGATGCCTCATCGATGGCAGAGAAGGGCTTGGGTGAGCTGTGCCTCCATGATACCAGCAGGCAATCAGCAACGCACTGCTGTAGAGGATGCCAAAAAGAATCCAGGTCCTTGCTCTCTGATCTGAGAAAAAAACAGTTTTGAACCTCAAACACAGTAATCACTTTGACCCTCAGCAAGTTAGAGTCAAGAGTCAAAAGGGGATGTGGCAACATTGCCATGTACAACTGTTGCACCACTTTTCTTGTTGCACTTCCACTTATTGCTCAAGCATGGCCCACAAGCCTTCTGGACAGGATTTGCCAGTGTAATACTGAATAAAAGTTCAGAGTGATAGTGTATAACATCCTCATTAGTAATTGTTAGTCGTTCCCAGACAACATGTAAAACGAACATAAGTAATTTCTTAATGAAAGACTTGATGCACACAAACTTGTGTGTGCCATTTTAATACTAGAAATAGCTTATAAGAAAATCAAATATCAGGCAGTAAACCTAGAAATCCTCAACAATAAATTCTTTTGTGTTCCTCATTTATATGGCCTTTTCTTGCTGTTACATACTATAAAGTCTCAGAAGGGGATTTGCTATCAGGTATGTATGTAAACACATATTCCCACCAGATCTTTCAGAGATGATGCCCCTCTGTAGTGTCCTCATCTTACAAGAGTGAGGGAATGGCAGCACCTTAGCCTCTCCCCAACAAGCAATTCATCAACTAATAAAGGTGATTATCCAGCTGTATTTAGCATCAATGTGGCATCACATTGAGTACTATGTGCAGCTCTGGGCCCCACAATTTGGGAAGGATGTTCAGGTACTAGAATGCATCCAGAGGAGGGCAACAAGGCTGGTGAAAGGGCTGGAAAGAATGTCCTATGAGGAGTGGCTTTGGGCTTCTCTAGTTTAGAGAAAAGGAGGCTGAGGGGTGACCTCATCGCTCTCTACTTCTGAGGAAGGGAAGTGGAGAGGGAGGTGCTGAGCTCTTCTCCCTGATATCCAGTGATAGGATGCATGGGAATGGTTCAAAGCTGCACCAGGGGAGGTTCAGACTTGATATTAGGAAGCATTTCCTTACCAAGCGGGTGGTCAAACATTGGAACAGGCTTCCTCGAGAGTTGGTCAATGCCCCATGCCTGTCAGTGTTTAAGAGGCATTTAGACAATGCCCTTAATAACATGATTTAACTTTTGGTCAGCCTGAAGTGGTCAGGCAGTTGGACTAGATGATCGTTGTAGGTCCCTTCCAACTGAAATATTCTATTCTATTCTATTCTATTCTATTCTATTCTATTCTATTCCATTTCTTTTACCAGAGACCTTTCCCCTTAGCCCCCAGCTGCTGGCAAAGGCCCCTGCTCACCTTCCACACATGCCATGAAGTCCAGCTCCCCTGGGGAACAGGTTGCTCAAACTGAGTCCACAAGAGAGAACTGCTAAAACACAATCCTCTCTCTCTGCGCCCTGGTTTGGTGAGTGTGACTGAGTGCAACCTCCCAGCACGACCGCCTACGCTAACGCTCTGTCCTGGGGAAATGACACCTGAGCATTTCCAGTAAGCGCTGCATCCTTTCACTGGCTGCTTCTGGGAACTCCCAGCTGAATCACCCAGACCTCTGCAGACATACGTGCATTTCACACTGTTTCACTCTGTCTCTGGAGAAACCAATCTATGTGCACCCTCTTAGAGCATGGGAGGTACTCTGGCAAGGCCAATCAGCCAGATATCAGCCAGACTGAAGAGTATTTTCAGGAACACTTCAATTTGCAGGTCTGTCCCTTTTGCTGTCATATTGGGAACTGGAAGCATCCTGAGCCTTCAGAGGGAGGTGGTAAATGAACAAAAAATATGCTCTTAGAATGCATCTACTCCTGTAGGAGCCACGAGCTTGTATTACTGTCATATTTTGAAGACAGAGCCACATATGTGATAAACATATTGAGGACAATTGCAGCTGGCTGCCTTCTCCATAACATCCGGGAAGAGGGAGAACAGGAGTTGGATTCAGAGGGAAAAGTACTCCTCACATCATGCAGTCTTGCCCTATTTTACATACTCTCTTCACTGAGGAGTATTCCCAGTAGCTGGATCAAAGCACATCATGCAGAAAAACATCCTTTCTTGCTACAACAAAGTGGGAAGGTGAGATATCAGTGGACTCCTCACTGCAAGGCTGGGTTTGCCAGGCTTCACGTTGTTTGATCGTGTTGCACCTTCATTAGCAAGACTGAAAAGTCTCTCCAGTTCCCCTCTGTTACATCTCTTCCAGGTGGAATCACCCACCTGCAGTGATTAAGTCACTTCTCAACCTGCTGTCTGACAAGCAAAAAGCATCCTGGTCCTCAATCCACAAAGCTCATTTTCCAGCTGCAGTCTCACTTCACTGATCCTCCTTTACACGCTCTGGTGTCTTCATGTCCTCTTGCTGCCCTAGCACAAGCCATTTTTGTAACAGACGCAAGATTGCTTTCCTGATTGCACGTCACTCCAGCTTCCATCCCTCTGTGAAAGACCCAGACTTTTCTTTGTCACCCCGCTGCATGAAGAGCATCTCATGACATGTTGGCACCGCTTCCCAAAGCAGTCTCCCATCCTGTAGGTAGAACAGGGGTTTGCTTGAGATGGAGAGACTGCGGCTGTGCCAGACTTTCCGGATAGCATTTGTCAGAGCGTATGTAGTTTAGGCAAACAGAAATGTAAAGAACAGGCTGACTATCACTACCCCTTGCTAGCCAAGTTCTGCACATGTTCCCCAGTAAAATTCCCAAACAAGGTCAAGGCATTTAACTCATTATCATCATTATCATTCCTCCCAGACTGAAGGGTGTCCAGACAGATGACAAACACTATATCTAACTAATATGGATCACCAAAATCCACTGCTGCAACACAGCTGCTTTGGACTGGAACACAACAGCTATCCCAAGCCAGGAGTGTTACACAACCATTGCCTAGAAAGGAGGAATTCAACAAAACTCTGGTTTAAATCGCAGCAGAAGATTAAGTAAGTTAAAACTGGGCTTGGCCAATGACATTCAGACTCCAGCATCTGGGAATGGGAGATCGTGGTAGTTCTAGTGGCCACAAGCCACCAGGAAATTAAAATTAGCTTTTCTATTTGGGTGGCTGGAGGCCAGGAGCACCATGGCCCCTACCAGGACTGAATTAGTCCTAGGTTGACCCAGCCTGACAGCACTTCCTGCAACATCTGGATTTTTTTTGGATGTCTCTGCCAAGTTGCAGCTTGTTCCAAGCCTGCTGAGTTCATGAGACTTGAAAACAGGCAGCTGGCTGAGAGCTGGCAGCATCAAAGGCAAGAACTGTGCTAGGAGCCGGGTTGTCCATTTGCCAGCAATCACGGGGGCATCTGCACAGACCAGGCACAGGCCACCGGGGGTGGTCCGGGCTTCACTCGCGTTACCAGCCCCACCGCCGCGTGGCAACGGCAAGGTTGCACGGGGACGGCCAGGTCCCGTCTCCATCCCTGAAGGGCTTTGCCCAGGGTGGCTGCACACGCGGAGCAGCCTACCTTCGAGCAAGCTCCAACAGGAGCCGCTCGCAAGGAGGGATTCGCCCTCCATTACACAAGCTGACAGTGCCGGGGGGTGAGTCATGGCACCTGGGAGGGCAGCTGAGCAAACAGGGCTGCCCCGGCAGAGATGCGCCTCCATCTCTCCCTGCTCCTTCCCTGCGGCCCCTTGGGCCAAGCTTGCCCATGGGCACTAACTCCAGCTGAATATTCCCCACCTCTTGTGCAAACTTCCACCCAAGGAGGGTGCTTTTCTATGGCTCCACTTAAAATTTTGCTGCCCTCTGCAAACCACAGGGGCATCTGCGTTTTAACAAAACAACAGATCTGGTTTGTAAAAAAAATCATCCTCTCTCAGGATGGTCCTACAGGACACATGGATGCATAAGGACATGAATGAATGCCACAGTCCCCAGTGGCACCCACGGCGGAGCCAGTTGGGGTGTCCGTGCTGGCGGTAGCACGGTGGGTGACACGCATTACAGGTGTTTCCTCAGTGGCGCAGCTGCTTGGGCTGAGCTGAATTTTTGAAGAAGCCAAAGCCCTGGTGCAGTGTTTTTATGCACGTGGAGGGTGTGCCGCGGAGCCAGAGTGTCTGGGACAGCCGCAGTCAGAGGAAGCTGCTGCGGCTGCTCGAGGAGGAAGAAGTCGGCGTCCCAAGGCTGGAGGCAGGGCGAGCGCTGGTTTTTCCCGGAGAGGAGGGGAGGTGGTGGGGGGAAGCCAGAGAAGGGAGCCCAGCCTAAGAAAAGAGCACGGAAGGAAGAGGCTTGGAAAGTGTGCTGCTGATGCGGGCGTGGAGGAGAGGGCTGGGAAAGGAGCTTCTCCCTACAGCTTGTCCCTGCAGAGAGGAGGACGCAGCTTTTGCGAGATGTGGGAGAAAGGGCTGAGGTTTCGAGCTGGAGGGAGTAGAAGGAGCAGTGACACATCGAGTAGACATGGCCGGGGGAGGTGGAGAACTGCTTCCAAGTGGAAAATAAGCCAGGAAATGGTGGCTGGAGGGTAAAAACTGAGTAGGCTAGGAGAGAGGGAAAATGTCACTAGCAACCAAAAGTCATCATTCAGTGCTGCCATAAAGGCCTGCGCTGAAATGTGTGTGAGCTGAGAGGCATCCTGGAGCAGCCAAGGTGAATAAAAAACAAAACATTGCCCTCAGGTATCTGTAGCAAACATGCAATCGGTCTTACCTTGTATACCCATGGCTTCATTTCACCATCGTTTTTGTTTTGCTCAGTTAAAACACTTAAGCTTTACCTGGCACCATTTAAATCCAATGAAAGGGAGCACGAGAGCAGGGAAGGGGCATATATTTTTTGCTGGAAAATCCAGTGCGCAAGCAGAGAGCAGACAGAAGTCGTGCAGTCAGGAGCAGGCTAGAAACATCCAGCAGTATGTGGGGCACGCTCCTCCACTGCATGGAGAAGCCAAGCCAGCAAATACTGGGGTATGCAGCCCCAAGGGCAATGGCAAAAAGCCATGGGGCAATGCCAGGGCAGGATTTCTAGGGAGCTGGGGCAGGAGAAGAGGTCTGCTCTGTTGCAGCCACACAGCTCCCCAAAAAGGGGTCAGATAGTGGTGCTTTCTGAGTATGGGTTTTACCAGTCATTTCTGCTAAACCCAATTCAACTGCTTCCTGCCCAGCCCAGGACTAAAAACTGTGTCTGTTGTTGTGTCCTAGCACCTATATCCCTTTGAGTGTACCCTAGAGATGTCCTAATCAACTACTGATTGAGTAAACTCCTTAACCGACGGCAGTGCAGCATTTAGCAACAGCCTACAGTGCAGCTGGCAGCACCCAGGATCTTTGCTCTCCAGTGCATGGCAATCCCTTTCTTTATTCTGCTCAGTCCCTGGCACTCGCTGCCATCGAGGCGTTTGCAGAAATCGAGACGGGAGATGACTGACGCTAAAGCTCAGCAGCGTCAGGACCGATCTGCAGAAACGCTGTGTTTGGCTCAAACTGGCTGGAGTTCAGCAAGGAGCTGTGTAAGTGAAGAAGCATGTCTTGCTGATGCGGTTCGTAAATCATGGGCTGCGGGCTGGGTTTCTCATGTTGGCATCTGATGCATACCCAGGGAGGTTTTAAAACAAGTAGCTCCAAGAAGAGCCAAAGAGGCAAAGCTGAGCTGCCCAGGGCTGCGTGTCTTGTGACTGGAGACTCCAGTGTCTAATAAAACATGAGATGCGGCTGTGGCTGCGCCGTTACAACATCTTCTGTAGACGCCCTTTATGCCTGCTGTGGTTGAGGTCATTTTGCAGCTTTCCCCTGCAAGCTAATGAGGTTTCTCTCTCCTTAAAGCAGACACAAGTATTCATAAAAATATTGAAAGTGTAGCGTATCTGAGAGCCCTTCTCTTCTGCCAAATGTTTGTTACAAGTGGCCAAAATGATCAAAAGTTGACCTGGAGGGAAAAAGAATGGTACAAACACGCTTGCAAATCCTGATTAGAGAAAATGCACGAAATGAAGCTACAAAATTGTAACTTTTTTTTAATTAAGTGGAGTTTTACTAAGGAGTGGCGTTTATTGTGGCTATCACGTACAGAATTTGGATGTATTAAATATTTCTAAAATTATATGGCACTCTGTTGTGTGTTATTATATGTCTATTTGGGGTTTTTATCTGCAACAGCCCTAACAATTAAGTCTGTATAATTCTTGCTAAACCATCGTGCAAGGTCAGAATTGTGGTCTGCTCTTCAGCAAAGAGAAGAGCTGAGGTCTGTGAAGAGCAACTTGTCAAGCTGGAAAACATGTAGCACCTGCATTCTCCCATCACACATGGGAGAACAGATACTGTTTTTTCACACCAGCATTTTTTCCTATAAGCGTCTGCAATACCTGTTCTGAATATTGGCAGTCTGTGAGAGGAGGTGACAATGTCGCAGGCACTGGAGTAGTTTGTAATAGCATGGACCTGGCAATGGAAAGTGTCCAAAAATGGCTTCCTACAAACAAGATCTAAATTCACCATTTCTGCTCCTGATGAGCCACACCTTAGGCAGTTCTGGAAGTCTTGATTTTTAAATGTGACTTGGACAGTGTTAATACTAATTACAAATATCAAAATCTTTGCAGGTTCTGCTGATTTGGATGAAAAAGCCAAGTATATCCCGTCTCGTTTCATGATTGAGCCTTGTAATTGCTGTTTTCAGTTCTGATGGTAAAAATCACCATGGTAGTAGAGATGCAGGAATAGTAAGCCGCTGTTCAGATTCCCAGCCTGGTCTTTACTGTCTGAGTTATAAACCTGAAACTTGTACAAAATAAAAGCTGTATCATCTTTCTTAGCAGACAGGGAATTTATAGAGCACAATGTACAACTACCCTCCAATGTATATTCCTTCATTTAGGAAGAGTAAAGTCTTTCCCTAGAACTTTCCATTAGATATGGAAAATTTAGTTTAAATGGACTAAATATTTGTCATAGAAAAAAATCTTGGTAAATATATATGCATATATGTATATGTACATATGCATGTGTGTGTATATATATATACATGCACACATATATACATACATAAAAACACACATACATATTTTCATGAGTTGGCCATTTCTCACTGCAAAAGCCTTCTGTTAGTGCTGCATGCAGGTGTTTGCCTGCTAAAAATAGTATATGCATGATGTTCAGGCAACAGCTCTTATCAGCCCTGCCTGCCAGTGACTGCATCCCCCGAAGTATTACTGAGCTTTTACAACCTGCCTGAATAGCTGAAAATAAAGACTTTAATTAAGAAAACTCAGGCTGGCCAGCTTGGTCTTATATACCTTTCTCCCTGCGTTCAGCCTGAAATCAGCTTTCTGTGAAGCAGGGAGGAAAATCCCAGTGAGAAACTGGTAAAGGATGAGGAATGCACTCAATATAGAGAACCAAAGGGAAATAAAGGTGTGGCTTGTGTTTCATCTTTAAGCATGAGATAAGAGTGTGGCCATGAAATACCTCAAATAGAGACATTATCAAAACCTGAACCATGTTTTCTCTTACAGCAGCCTTTGTTCAGGAAACCTGACAGTAAAGTCTAGAAATCAGTGATGCCGAATATGTACCAGAAGGAGATTTTTATATCTGTAGAGTCAATGCACAGGACTAACAGTGAGTACCTACATGTGTTGGGCATCTATAGATTTAAAAAATATTGTCAGATTTTGTACAGGTGCAATAGAGAACTGTAGTTATGAGCAGCAAGCTGCCCCAAAAGCCCGTTCTGTTTCATTCAAAGAAGACTGCATGGTCACGTGGTGAGTAAGCACATTCCCATGGAAAAGGCATATTCATGCAGAGGTTTGGAGCCAGGGGGGGATTGAGGTGCAGCGTGATGTAACCCCACCAGCTCGGACCTAGAAGCTGCACTGGGCCAGCACATCTATTTCTGGGTTTGACCCCACTGTAACAAGCTCGGTTCGATCTGCACCCACCCTTACCAGTTGTGCCTTACCGTTGAGAGCGCTTATTCACTGGGACAAACTGGGCAGGGAGTTGTTAGCATCTGCCTCTTCGGTCTGGCTTTGCTGGAAGCTTTGCTGTAGCCTCAACACAAGTTATAGGGCCCAGCTCAGGGGTCACTGGATGAAATACCATGACCTGTAGCATGCAGGAGGTCAGTCTAGGTGACCTAACTGTCCCCTTTGGCCTTACGCTCTATGAATACTCCTGCAAGACCAACTGCCTTAATCCCTTACCAAAGAGATGGGGGGATACTGATCTTCTCTCGTAAGACTTTCCATCTCCATTACGGTGCACACTCTTAAGCAGCTCACGTTCACCCATATGGTCAAGCACATACTTTGCATTTGTCTTCTGCTCTAGTGTTAATGATCCTACCAGATGCACTCACATATGACTGCAGGAAATTCACCCAGCATGTGCAGTCATTTTGGAACAGTGCATCGAGTAAGAGATACTGGTTTTCGGGGGGTGAGCGTGGGGAACTCGTATTGACTCATTCCAGCAAATTTCAGAGAACAAAAGACAAATAGGTGAATTCTCTTCTTTCTGGCAAAGTTTCCTGCCACTGACACAAGCGTCTCTTCAAACAAAGGATTTTCCCCCTCCTCAGATGTCCTCAGACACTGAATTTGTAATATCTGATAACACACATTTCCATAGCAACAAACAGTGATGACCCAAACACAGGATTATGTGACTTCACTCGGAGTCGAGCAGAATATTAACAAGGATACTGATAGCTAATACTTTCCACTTCTGTGGCACCTCCCTGCAGAGGATTTCAGGGAGCTTTACGCACATCATCCCCAATTTGCCGATGGAGAAACGAAGAGGAGAAATAAGCGACCTATTCTGAGATCAAGAAAAGAGCCTGGGCTCAGAGCGCCCTGGAGAGAGGGAGGAGAAGAGTGGCAAAGACCAGGTCTTCTGAACTGCGAGCAGCACGTGGAGCTGATAAGGTCCTGCTCTCCCCATCCCTGTGAGCTTTTTTCTTTGGGATAACACGCCCACCTGGCTGCTTCCCATGCCCTCTCACTGTTCCCTTAGAGGGTTGTCTGGGGTAAAATGGCATTTGTAGGTCCAGCTGCCCTCTGTTGGCATGCAATGGGCTGGTGTACTGCTCCCTAATGGTCTCCAGGCTGCTGGACCCATTGTGACTGGCCTCAAAGGGATGGAGGTTTCATTCATTCAAAGTGATTTACTTCAGGTGATGTGAAGGCAGAGGCAGTTTACAAATACAGCGTGCCTGGCCTCAGACCTGAAATACATGAAATGTAAATCCAGGAGATTAAACTTCAGCAAAGGGTTGTTAAAGAAGCAACAGGGTGAACAAGCACCATGCAATGCTCTACTGGAGTTGAGGGAGGGGGGAGAGATCCCAGTGTCTGAATTTATGCAACACATCGTGGAAAACAACCTGTATCTCACTGACGGCAAGTTGAAAAGACTGTTGCATCTTCAGAAACTCAAGGAGTCTTTTAATTTCAAAAGAAATTTAATGAAAACGATAAAAGGAAGCATATCCCTATCTCTCCTCCCTCAGATAATTGGGTGTAAATACCAGCTTCTTTTCATGCATCAAACCTTTTATCTGTAATTAGAATTGGCTTCATCCAGATCCACTGGTATCCCATGCAGAGTTCTGATGGTGTAATAAAATGCCATGTGATTATTTATTTATTGTTATAATACATGTCAGAACAACTTCCAGAGATTTGTCTGGGTTTAGAAATGAAGCTCTGAAAGGCTGCCCTAAACTGAAGCCCAAGAAGAGGTCCTTTTACGTGTCTCTGCGATACTGTGCTATCACAGTTGTCTGTTCCCTGCGATTGAAGAACAGGGGGAATTCATTCAATGAAGCACTTGGGCATGTGTTTACCTCCAAGTATTGTATAAAGTACCTCTAGAAACCGTGAGAAGTTAACCACATGCTTAAACCACGCTTGAAATAACCTGGGTTTTTTGGTTTGCTGGGAGTTTCAGAAAACCAATAAATTTTAAAAAAAGCAGACCATATAAAACATTTTTTTCAGCCCTAATAATCTGTTTCATCTGGGACTACTTGAAGACTTCTTTTACAGGAAAGGAAAAGGATAATTTGGAGGGAAAGGTACCAGAGTTGCAGAGCTTTTTGGAAGTGTGTGTGTGTAGCATAGGGAAGCAGGGACTGGATGCTATCTGTATGCCACAGCCCACTGAGTAGGATGCCCACCTACTGCATGTGAATCCCCTTTCGCTGCACTGGGAGAGCCACATAAACATCAGCTCTTCCTTCCTTCCCTCTGGGTGAGTGCCCCAAGCACCTATTTTGCAGAGCGTTGGTTGCATGAAACCTGTTTTTTAGGGTGCCTCTCCAAAGGCTGTAGTTTGCAGGGGGCCTGTCAGAAATCCACCCCATGTGACCTCCACTCTGAAGCAAATAAGCAGTTTCTTCTGTTGGTAATGCTAGGACAGATTTAAAGAGAGGAGGGCTTCTCTTCAGACTCGCAGATGTGTCACGTATTACAAGAGCACCAGAGAAAAGCGTCCTATACTCAGTCTGCATCTTCTCACCAGAAATAAGCCTCCCATCACCTTTTCTCCCTCCCATTTGAGGTAAGTTAGGGTTTTAAAAAAACAAAAGTACTTAGTTACTCTCGGGGCCTTTTAGAGGGAACTAATAATATTTTGTGACAAAAGACCTGGCTGGGTTTAGGGTGGAATTTCTGAGCGGCAGACCTCGC
The DNA here is from genome assembly GCF_964188355.1 of Buteo buteo. NCBI lineage: Eukaryota > Metazoa > Chordata > Aves > Accipitriformes > Accipitridae > Buteo > Buteo buteo. The sequence continues at coordinate 9,980,396 of NC_134176.1, read as the reverse complement.
CAAGGATTTGAGGCAACCCCATATCCAGTTGCCGTCCTGGTTCAGGAAATGCTGTCTATGTGTAACAAAAAAAGGTGCAGCATAAACCAACCGAGTGTTAAAGTTCTAAGCGAGCTCATAAATTAACATCCACTATGAAAGAAAATACGTGTACGATACTGCGCGCAGTTATTGCACATCTCTGCTGGAGAACAGCTGCAAAATCCCTGAGCAGCTACTGGAGCCACAGCCTCCACTACCCAAGTCAAAGAGATTTTAGCTATGGCTCACAGACCCTGTAGAGAGTCAAACTGGGCTTTGGAAAAAAAAAAACCTACAGAAAAACAGCCTTACCTTGGACTTTCTGCATGTGACTTGAGCAGTCAGCCTGTCAAAGGAGAACTGCTTTGGATTATCACTCCGAAGCACATTTTCTTGTGGCTCATTCTAAAGAAGAGACATTTGTTATTTTTGAATGACATAGGGTGTTGATAGAATTTGCTAACATTTTGATACTGATGAAAAGCAAATTTCTTTTTTAGCCCTGCAGCTGGAACAAAGTGGACAAACAGTGCTGTGTCCAACACAGATCATGTCACATTTGTATCTGGATGCTAAAATGTCTCCAAACCTTCAGAGACAGAAGCATTTTGCACAGCAATTTTTTTGCTGTCAGCTTCATGGTACCTATTGCCTGCCACACTCTTTCTACTAGTGCTAGCCTAAGAAAAATGAAGGGAATGGGGATTTCAGTCAATGAGCTACCTAAAAACTGCAGAACAAAATGGATGGACAATGAGCATCTTCCAAATAAACAAAAGCCAGCAGTTAGAAGTGACTTGGAAGGCAAAGTGCATGAGGTGGATGCCAAAAGCAAGGGGCAGTGCATCCTGCTGAAGTCCAGAGGAATCATCATACCTTAAGCTGATTGCAGTGGCCTTGCAAACTCCTGCCACCACCAGCAGACTTGTGACAAGCAAGAGGGCTGTCTGGAAACTCAAGTGCATCTCTGTGTCCTCTGATACACCCAGATATGTGGACCAAAGAAGCCATCTTGATTCCTGGATAGAAGTTGGCCACATCCCCTTGGACTTCATTTGGGACCTACAGTAGTCCCCAGAGTGTTAGGACCTTGTTGGCAGACTTGTTGCTCATTGTTTTCTTCAAATAAAAAGCAGGATATGACGGGCTGAATTTTGCCCTGAATTCTGTGGATAGGATGGCTCAGAGACCGGGATGTTTCAGGGGGAAAAGAAAGCGAGCTGTGTGCTTGCTGGGAGAAGGAAGGTCTTTGCAGTAAGGAAGCTGATGCAATTAGCCCTTGCCATTAGGGAGCCTGGGTAGCCTGCAGTTGGCTGCAGCGGCAGCCAGACACTTCTCCTCTCCACGTCACCACAGACTTTTCTCCAGTTAAGTTGGTGAAGAAACATTGCAGGGGAAGTGACGTTGGTGTTTCCTGCAGGCAAGTATATATAGACCAGCCAGTGCCTCACGCTTTATGTGCATGGCCAGGTCAGGGGGGATATTACAAATGCACAGGAGTTGTAATACAATGGACCTGTGTGTGACCGAGGGAGGGACCAGATCCTCGAATGCTTCCTTCCCCAGCCTGCCCCAGTAGTGGCACGCACACGTATTGCTGCTTCTCCTTCCTAAAGAGCATGGCCATTTCTAACTCCAGGCAGTGGTCCCCAAGGGCTCAGCTCCAGGCAGACTACCATGCACCAGGCTTAATTTCCACCACTTACATTATATGGAATATTCCTTATTACTACTTTTTTGTGAGATGGAAGAGAAAATAACTTTGGAAACCCCAGACCACTTAGACCTTCTGAAAAGAAAGTGTTTAATTTCTTTGCAAGTTACCCAAGCTCTTAAGAAAAACTTGGAAGGAGGGGACTATGAAAAGAGAATGAGAATGGAATGAAAAGATGGTGTTTCCAAAGAAAACGCTAAACCAAAGAAAATTAAAATTTTGAAATCTTCTTTGACCTTTTTGTCATCTTCTTCAACCCCTCGTATCCTTCTCCTGCACAGCACATGTTTGTATTTGGCTGGGCCAAAACTCTTGCTAAATTCCACCTGTTCTCATGAATAGCATCCATTTCTCCAAAACTCTGTTTGTGGGTTTGTTGAATGGACTGGTTTGCACAGAAACCCCATCCAGCTTGCTTTCCTAAAGTGAATATTAAAGCACTTTCCTGTCAAATCCTCCTGGGAGTAGAGCCTAAGGAAAGGTTCAAATATGGGCTGAGCTGTAACACTGCTATTGCTCAGCGGGGAGGCTTGTCCCCAAGGTAACTTGTACTGGATACGTTTGTTTGCCATAAAAGTAAACACTGCTATAGTAACCTGCCCTGTGCAGAATGGCCCACGCCAGCAAACCTAATAATTCACCGCATTCACAGAAGTAACTGCAGGGCAGATGCACCCAAACTGCCTTCAAATGACTCACTTTTGAGCAGGACATTGCTCAGTGCTATTTTTTGAAGCTCAACCCATTGCCTCCAGTTCTTGCCTGTACTCTGGCCCAAACAGTCCCGGCTACTCTCCTCCCAGCTCCCCATCTGGTTGGTTTCTCTATTCCTTGTCTTTTCCACTATTTCCTCACCCAGTCTGCAATGAATCCCAGAATCATTCTTCTTGGAGTCTTCACCCAGGCTCTGTATTTTTCTTACCTTGTGGTCATGGTCAGTCTCACTGGCTTCTACCTTGTACCAGGGCTCTTCCTCGGACCTGCTTTGCCTCTTCACCTCCTGCTGCCATTTCGTTACCTGTTCCAGTCTCCTTGACCAAGCAGCCGCCATCTCCTCAGCCTCTGGAAAGAGCATCTTTTCCCAGCCAGGACAAATGTCCTCCAACCCACTCTGCCAGTGCAACAGCAGTCCTCTCCTCACATAGTTCCTGGAAATCCTTGCTGCAGGGTATTGGAGACATCAGACATTTTCATGAAGTCAATGCCTGATCACAACAGAAGAAATTATTGAGGGCTACATGGGTACAAGTCCTGACCTGGGAAATAAGAGTGCCATATAGTCCCAGAGGCTAGCAATATTCCAGCAACATACACATCTGTCATACTTTTATCTTTAAGCACCGCAACCAGTAGGTCAAGGCCAAGAGAGAGATTTCTGGGTAAGATGGATCTGATGACTGAATTGGTACAACCCCTCTTATGTTTTGATTAACTTCTCCTCCACATCTCCCCTTCCGCAGCAAGCTCTCAACCCCCAGCACTCAAATCAGTTGGCCGCCTCCTTCATGACACCCATGTCCACCTGATAAGGGAAGGGACAGGCTGAGCAAGTTCAACCACTTGGAAAGGTTGGGTCTGCCATAGGTTTGGACATCAGCTTGCACAGACCTCTCCTTGGTGGGCTTGCTCTGCTGTCCCGAGCACCAGTGCAAGCACAGGGCTTGTCCTGTCCATGCTGCTGTTCCTGTCCTTATGCTCTCCTGGTTTTGGAGGTTGCTGACATTTCCCCTCCCGCTGGTCCTTGCATCTGCTCCAAATTCCTGCAGCAGCAGCTCAGAAAGATTGAGACCTTTTGGACTTGCTCCTCCTGATTTTGGGACCACCTTTGCTGTCTTTTAGGCATCTCTAAAGAAGCAGGTAAGCCCTGGGGAAAGCTGCAGGGTCTGTGAATGTACCCAGTAGTAGGCACTCCACTTCTTTTACTGATCATCTTACACAGTCAAGGTCTGTATAGCTTTTAAGTCATCCTGCCACACATGTCTATAAACCCAGTCCTCAGCCATTCAAATTAGGAGCCATGGAGAGGCAACCAATTCTCTCCCTACCTCATGCACACAAAAAGTATCACTATGTTAGGACACCTCATAAATAAAACATATATCAGAAGTTTTCCTTGCATCAGACACAGTAAACAAATGCATTCAGCCCTGTTTCAGCGGGGAGACTTATGTACCAATCAGTGCCGCAGGAAATCATGTTTATACCTGCACAGAAATTGCTCAAGAACAGTATGTCCTTGTGAAACTATTACCTCTGTCCCCTCCCTCTCTCCCCCAACCCCACCACGGCCAAGACCTGGGACAGCCAAGGCTATTTGGCCACGGGATTGAAACTACACAAGTGCAGCACGCCTGGATGCCACGAGTCTGTTTGCTCAGTGGCTCTGAGCCCTCTTCTCATTCTTTCTCCTTCCTGGTTGTTCTTTGCCTCCTCTCATTCTTTCCTGGGCCCAGATTGCAATGGGAGCCCCTTCCTTCTCCAAAAGGCTAAAAAAACCTCCAGGAGCAGAAAATGGCCTTTTGGAGAGGTCAGGGAGCGGGTAGCGGGGCTGCACTCCTCTCCCATCCAGCACCCACTCGGCAGCACAACTGAGCTGGTAACAGATGACAATTTGCTCCTGGCATCGATCCCTAGTAAATTATGGCAGGAGCAAGGAGGGAAGCGGGGAGATTGCTGTAGATGCAATTCCTTGATGTGAACCAGAGGCAGGCAGTGACTCAGAGGCAGGCTGCAGCCCCGGGAGGTCTGCTGGCACGGGGAGAGCCGAGGAACCCAGGTTCTGCCTGCCATGGAGGTCGGAGCAGGGGCACAGGTCTTGTGCTGGAAAACATCTCCCAAAGTGTCCTGAAATCTCTTCATCCAAAGCGCACGTTGTGGAAGGGCATTGCTGCACTTGGGTCGTGACATACCGTGCCTGGAGAGGGTCCAGAAGGCAGGATAGCGGTGAAGACAAATATAAGAGAAGTGCTTTAACTCTTCACAGAAGTGAGCTCCAAGGTGCAGTGCTGTACATGCTCTGTACAAAAATGGGAAGGAGACTGATATTCAGGGGTCTGTTATTTTGGGGGAAGGAGTGTGGACTCACTTCTGTGGTCCCCCATCCTCAGTTTCTGACTTTTTTTTCCTGATGTGATCAGCCATCATGAAGGGGTGTATAGAAAGAGTTGAGGAAAACACCAAGTGCAGCAGTTGACCCCCTTATAAAGTATCAGCACAGAAATCCTGTCCAAACCATGCATGTTTTTGTGTACTAAACTCCAGCAGCCTGAAGGAGGACCACAGCTGGATCCAGTTTAAAAGCTCAGAACATCACTGACCTCCAACAATGGCTGGGAAGAGGTGAAGATAGATGTGGCTGGCTGAAATTAGAGAAATCTGACTTTTCTCTCTCATTCTCTTTGTTAGGAAAGACAGCAGCCTTAATTAGTTTTATTTCTTCCGATTTGTTTTTTCCTCCTGATCTAAATTGTGGCAATCCACAGTGGAGCATCATCATTTCTCCTCTATGTCTGAGAGGCTGCTGAACAACTGCTTTGCAACAAGCCTTTTCAGAGCAGAGACCTTGTAAGTCAGGACCCCTTCGTACCAAGGAGACACTTGTCCGTGTGCACAGAAGAGCTGGAGCCAAGCCAAACCTTTGGCAGGGCTAGCAGATCCCATGATGTGCCCCTGGGAAGAGGACACTTTGCTCAAGAAGGGCGGGTGATCAAATACTGAAGAGTCCATGAAAATGAAGGGGATGTTTTCACTATTATTTGGAAGACAGCAGCAATGATAATTGCTTCCTCTGTTCACTTCTTGACAGAGAGCAAACGTATGGCACTGATTTATCACTTGCACAGAGACAGAGGCCGGTGTGAAGTGAGAGGACATCCCCTTTCCCTGGATAGCCTGTGGGAACAGCATGAGCTGTCACACACCTCTTTAAGTTGAAGCCACTTCATATTCCAGCTGCTGAACTCTTGCTGTGTTTAGTAGCCCCACTTGCAAAACTTGGAGTTGTCACTCCTTGGGTAATTGAGTTGATCCCATAGAAATGTATATAAATAACACACCTGCGTAAATGAAAAATACAGCATGGCTGTGCTGTGTCTCTTATGGAGAATTCTTCTGGAACAGGAAGCTGTTTGTCAGAGAGGGTAATAGGTATGGCACATCACTGCAAATGTCCCCTTTTACTGAACTCAGAACTGAATCAGAAAATCATGGCTTGATATAGGGCCAAAAAGGTCTTTCTGATCATTTACACTGGTTACGGAATTTCACTTCACAGTTCCTGCTGCTGCCCTCGTAATTTCTAGGTGATGTAAAGTATGCCTTTCAAAAATTATTTTATCTTGATTTCAGATACAGAATTCAAGTGTTAGGGAGTCTGTTGCACCTCTTGGCAACCTCCTACAACAGTACATTGCCTTCTCTGATTGGGAGAAAAACTGTACCTAACTTACAAGCAGGATTTGTCTACATGGACCTGCTGGCCATTGGGTATGTCTTTTACTCTCTAATTATTTAATATTTAAAAATTGAGCTAGGCAGAGAAATGTCAATGGAAGTAAGACTAATTGATTCCATTAAAATCTGGAAAATTTGTAAAATCAAGCAGAAAAGTTGTTGAAAGAACCTATTCCACCTTTCTAAGAAGAAAGAAGAAATTTGTATTTTTCACTATAGAACAGCTTCTCATTTTGATAGTCTATTATAGCATGGACCATACTGTAAGAAAATCTTAATACAATATACTGCAAAATGGAAACTTTGAAAAATCACAATTAATCAGATGAATAGATTGAATTCAAATCAAGCAACCATAACCCATGTTTGTTTGGCTTTTTCCCCCAAAGTTTTCCCTTACAGTAATTTTGAAATTTCAGGTTTTCAACCCCTCTCACAACAAAGACAAACTCTGGAATTCTTCCCGAGGCAGAACATCAACATTCAGTAGGACCTTCCAAGATTTCTTTTGCTGACCCAGCTTATATTACCAGGAGACACAGCGTAAGTGTATCACATACGGAGCTCCTGTGATTAGTATATACACAGCTACATCTGGGGTCTCTGCCAATGCAGCCATTCCAGCACAGCCTCTGAAGGAGAAACTCACCCTCCGTCATCACTTATCCAGTCTGTTCCTGTTTAGCTTCATATCTCTACACTGGCTCAAAAATGTGCATATATCTAAAATAAAATTTGAGCTTTGGAGTTCACTTGGCCTGGAAAATTCCATCTTATCCACTTTTATTTTGTTTTATATACATTCATACATACACACACATATATACATGCGCATTCACACATACACAGAAACGTACAATGTCAAAGACTGAATATAGGCCTTTTTTAATGTTTTCCAGGTGGTTTTCAGGCCCAACAGCTGAGATTTTCTTTTTTTTCTTTCTACAGTACTAGAGCGGATAAATATTGCCATTTAAAAAATAAACTTCCTCAAAATTGTCCTGTCTGTTCTGAAAGATCGTCTTGTTCTTTAGGTGATTAATGACATCAATCTGTAACTAGACGTGTATTGTTCAGAGTGTTCAGCAAACAAGACATGAGTGTTTGAAATACTTCAGGGCCGGAAGACGCACAAAACATTAAAACAGTCTCCCAGTTCTAGTATGGACACTTGAAATTCGGTATCTTCTTTCCTGTTAATACATCTCACGTTGTCATTGCCTCTTCATATCGATATAAATGAGCAATGACAGGCCAGCTAGAGCAAGGCATTTGTTGTGCAGAGACCAAAACCAATTTAAGCTGGGTACATCCTCCACTTTTTTAAGTGTTAGACCATGGGCCAGATGGGCCAAGATTGTTTGACCTTTTTTTTTGAGAGAATGCTTACTTGATACCCAGCCAAAATTTCTACCAGATCTTTGCAGGCTTCCCATACTAGGGCTGGCAATGTGGGGACACGGGCCGGGTAAAATGCACGGGAGTGATGAATGTTAGGAAATTGGTGTACCATGACCACGGAAACCACCGTTTGGTGGCAGGGTTGGGCCAGCTCTTTCCCTGGCCAGTTAAATCCCAGGGGTTCCCGCTGGCGTGACAGCACTGTGGACCAACTGCCCAAGGAAACCAGCATTTCTGTTTCAAGGAGCTGGGACTGGAAAATCTCCAGGGAGAAGAGTAAAGAAATTAGCCTTGAAAGACATGAGGACTGAGAGTATTATGGGAATCCTGAAGGCCACAGCCAGAGAGTGGCTGGGCAAGAGGGGAGAGCAAACCCATCCTCCTGCAAGACCAGACGCGTTAGGGAGAAAGTGAGCCAGTTGGGAAGAGAGGAAAGAGAGAGAGGAGTAAAAGGAAGAGCTGGTAACTTGGTTAGAGAACCAAGGAATAATTTAGGCTGGGAGGCACCTCCGGAGACCACTCAGTCCAACTTAAAGTAGGGCTAATCAGACCAATTTGCTCAGGGACTTGTCCAGTCCAGCCTTGAACACCTCCGAGGATGGAAATCCCACAGCCTCTCTGGGTGACTTGTGCTATATTGGACCACTGTCATGATAAAAAATTTTTTGGCTTTATATCTAACTGGAATTTTCCATGTTCCAACTTGTGACATTAGAGGACACAACCCTGGTTGCTCCTTTTGTTTATGAATTTGTCTAATCCCCCTTGGCCCTGCTGGCACTCCACAGCCTCCTGAAGCAACAAACTCCACAAGCTGACTACCAGCTGTGCAAGAAAGGTCCTGGCTCAAAGGCTAATCCTGGGGGTCTAAGCCAAGAATGGCCTTGGGGTGGTGGCAGGGAGACGGATAACAGATAACTCCCTCTTCATACACCTTCAGCCTCCGTTAAGACTCATTTTTCCATCATAACCTATTTTCTAAGTTGGGGCTTTGGGACTAACAGTTCCACAAGCATTTGATTTGCCTGAAGAATATCGTAAAGCTTTTTAATTCCATCAGTGACTGATTTGCATAAATTTGTTCAGCCGGCACTACTATAGCTCTTTCTGGCCAACTCTCAAGGAGTTACACATCTAATATTATATATCTTACACACATTATATATGCATTATCTACGTGCACATGTACTCACACATACATTCATCACCTTGATACATCCTTTTGTGTCAGGTATGCGAATTATTTTGTTTATAAGAAACAAAGTTCCCTCCCTGTGCCAGGATTAAGAAGACCTGCATTTCTTTCCTGGCTCTCCGTGGGATCCCATGTGATCCGGCCAAGTCATTTCATGTCTCTGTGCCGCTGCCTCCCATCTGGAGAACAGGGGCAGCACTTTTCACTCTCATCGGAGCTGCATCCTGGAGATGCTAAGCAGGAAGAGCGGGGATGTGTCACTATCAGCAGAACAATGGCAATTCTGACATTCCTAATGCCATGGCAATATGAATATTCAAAATAGCAGGGCCTTTGTTAGAGATCCTGATTAATCCGTGATTAATATCGCTGTCATTTCCTGTAAGCTTAGAATAACCTGTGCTATGCTCTTATCTGAAGAAAAGGGCAAGAGAGAGGGGAAAAAGATAGCGCTTGAACACACTGGTACACGGACTTTAATCATGTCTATAAACAAAGGCAGGAGACTCGTTTATGAAAAAACACCGGTTCCCCAAACAGCCTTATTCCTGTGACATTTACGCTGCTCAGGCTCATGTACTTAACACTCAGCTCCAGTAACCCTCCCTGATTCTCAAGTGGTGCTGGTGTAAAGTGTCAAATCCACCAAACTCTGGGATGACAATTACACACTGCAGCTATTTTCAATCTTTCTTGTGTGAACATGCCGTGCCCCTCGGCCAATCCAGCTTGGCAAAACTCTCCTCTGAGCCACAGAGTGTGTGGAAGATCTACATTATACCTTGTAATATCTGTCACTGATTAAGTTGTTTCAACAAGAATGCATTGTTTGAAGGACACGCATATTTTAGTGGAAAATTAAATTATTAAACAGTGTTTGGAATGTTTCTATTTCACTGGAACATCTGAAGCTAGCTTTACCATCAAAGCGAACATATCATGCAATTGTACCCAAGCAGCTGGCCACAGTACATCTCCAGCACATCTTCTGCCCCCGTTGTGTGGCTCAGCCAGAAGAATTTTGCCCTCAATTTCTTGTTATGCACACATATCATGTATTTTCTTACTTAACAAAGCTTAACTGTATACCGTTGCTCCGCAATGAATTACATCTCTAGGATTTAACTACAAAGGCCCATTTAGAAACTATAAATGCAGCATAGATCCCAAAGGACAAATCCTACACTTTGATCAAGGGAAAACATAGAAACTACTTAATTATAGCAAAACACGGGCAAGAGCACTAACAACATTTCTTCAGAAGACGTCCAGATTTGACAGACAGAAACATCCACTTCAACCAAGGAGGTAAGAAAAGAATCTAGTCCAGTATCTGACATAATCAAAAGGAAGAACTGGGGGGCAAATTTCTTTCATACCTAAGCTTTGTAAATTAAGTTGCATATGAAGACGTGTGTTTCTAAGAGGACACTTAAGCAAAGATAAGCAGTTAAGTACTCACAGCTTTGCTTGTGTCAATGTTATCTGTAGATATTCTTTTTCCATAACACTCTGAGTGGCTTTTTAATGTATAGATAATACATTCCTTAAATGTAGCCCATATACATGCACTGTGACTGGCTATACCACTAATAATCCTAATTTTGTTGCTTAAATAAAAACATTATCCCTTGCAGGATTCTTCTTTCTGATTTCGTTTGATGAAACCTCTTTAAACACCCTGAATTGAGTATTTCAGCAATGACTTTCTCCATCACTGCTGCACTAGACTGCCCTGTCTGCTAAGAAAGGTGGCAGCTCTGTTTTGGTAGCAGGGAGGGAAGTTTCTTGCCAAAAGTCTCCCACTTGCAATTCTTAAAAAGGGCAAGGACAGGGACTACAGGAGGAGAGACTAAATTTTAAACAGATGCAGACTTTGTTTCCCTGTTAAAAACAGCCAGCTCCTTCTGGGTTCTCCAGGCCAGGAAGGTCCTGGGGTCTGAGGGAAATTCTCAGGTCCTTGTTGATCATGTTTTTCTTCATGAGGACTCACTATCAGCAATAGCCAAAGTTGAACTCCCTGTCTTCACTCCCAGTGCACTCTTTTTCCATCTTCCTCCATCACTCTCTGCAAACTCTCCATCTACCCTGTTCTTCGTGCTCTACTGACCATATTTCCTTCCACTTTTACTGTACAACCCCAACTGTGCCACTTGCTCTTCTGTAAACTCATCCTTCAAGCCCTTCCTTGCTCCAGGTTTCCCCAAACCGTGCTCGCTTTCCTCATCTACGGTGAAAAATGCTGCCAGAACCATCTCCTCCCTAACGCCCTCCTGGCTACCTCCTTTCAAAGGGTGACAGCCGGTGGGTTGGGAAGGGAGGAGGCAGGACGGGAACATTGCCCGTGGGATTTGATGGCAGCGGGACGGGGCGTGCTTGCACTGCTGCTGGGGAGTGGGGGTATCGGCACGTTTCAGGTCTCCTGAATATGGCACCGGAGACATTTCAGTCCACTGCTGGGAAAGGGCACACAGCTCGTAGCAGAGACAAGGTCTGGCAGTCCTCTTCTGCAGCAAGGTTCTCCTGTTCCAAGTATTAAATCTCACTTGCAAGTGATTCAAGGGTGTTGCTCTTCTTCCCTCGTCTCAGCTGTGTCTCCTGCCTGCATCCCAGCACTAGTTCATAGCACTGGCTGTTTTCTCCTTGTCTCATGCTAGTTGAATGGCTCTTGCAAACATGGGCTAAACAGATATATATACCTCATGCTCAAATAATGTCAAATATTGTAGCGACAAAACCAACAGTACAATTTTTTTTTTCTTAATTGAATCACATTGCTTCTAGCATCTGAAAACTTAAACAACATCTGTGGTAAGCCCTGTATAAAGATGCATACATAGAGTGATATTTCGTGCTTCAAGGAATTTAGAGACAAACCATAGAAGAAAGGAAATGCACACTGCAATTATGGGAAACTGAGAAATGGGAGAAACGCAGGCGCTTATCAAGGTCACGCAGAAAGTTCGTGGCAGAGTATGGTATAGACTGCACAATACTCAGGCACCAGCCCAGGCCTTTACCAAGCAGCTATCCAGCTTTTTTAAATATTCATGGCAGAAAGACAGGCTTGTGCAATGATTCACAAATAAGGCAGAACAAATGAAAAGTCATTACCCCATTGTAGCGTGTCAGACTGCAGAAACCGAATTTGAGGGGTTATTATCTGCTGGTAGAAAGTTGTAGGTATTGCCAAATACTAATTTTAAAATTGTCTGGTTTACAGTGCTTAGAAAAAGTGAGAAAGCTTATTTTCAGCCTTAAGCATTGCAGTAAATGCAGTCCAGTGGAGTTAAACTGGCAATGTTTGCAATCCAGGATTTATATGTCAGTGCTTTATCAGATTTCCAGAGACATATAATGTCTCTTTCTGCTGCCAATAAAACCAGATGCAGAAGTATCTTTGTGTGTTTATTTAGCTCAAGGTTGTTAATGCCTGGGAGTAGCATACACTGGGGTGTGGCTTCCATGTCTTGCACACAGAAATCAGTGCTAAGAGACCAGAATTAAAACAGACCAAAGCAGAAGTGCAACAGACTGACCTTGGAGCCAGCAGAGTGGGAAAAAGGTTATGAAAACCTTGACGCAGCAGCAGGGTTGAGGCTAATTTTTATCCCTTGAAAATCAAAGGTGCCTGATATGAAGCGTTAATATAAGTAAGTTCTTTGCTTCCCATTTCCTTAAGGAAACAAATATTCAGGCTTCAGGCAGTCCTTTTCATCTCAGTTTGAAGGGAAGAAAGAAAATCCTGGGTTGGCCTTTTCAGTGAAGAACTTTTTGCATAACTTTATTACGACAAAACAAGATGCTGTTATAGATTAAATTAAGGACTTCAGTTAAACAGGAGGTTGAACAAATCTCTAAATGTAGTTCCTGCTTCATGTGCTAATCCTGATTTCCTAACAGGTTGGAGGTGCAGTCTTCTCCTCTGGCTCTACATGGCTCAGCCTGAGTCTGTGCATCACTGGTTGCAAACCAGCGTGGCACCTGCAGCATTAACTTTGGGCAAAAAAGGGGTGTTGCTCCAAGGTGCCTTTGGTGGGAAAAGAATGGCCTCAGTGGTGTTACCTACTCTCCCACCCTCGCAAAGCTCTTCAACAAAAAGTAACTCACCCTGAGTTGTCCTGTAGCAACACAACCCTGGGAGCACAGAGGACCAAAACACCCGCAACAGGAGGGTTGTCACTTTATCCCATTTACAACACTTTACATTTTCCTCTGCTTCAGTGTTAGGAAGGCAGCCATGTGCTCTGCTAAGTCTTTGGCTGAGAGAAACAGTGTGATTGCTCCTGACCACAACTGCAAAACAGTTCCAGCCTTGCTGAGGACTCAGACTGGGGTTAAAGCAAAGGTGAGAGTCGAAGGACCTGTTCCAGAATAGGATGAAGACAGAACTGCAGCTGGACCACCAAGGGCCATTTGGGAAAAAAATGAAAAAAAACCCCACTTCTCTGCACAGAAAATGCCCATGTCCAACAAAGTCAGCATCCTTACCGGTGTTAAAGTCATGTTTAAAGTAATAAAACCCCTCACTCTGCCTCTGAAGAAGCAGCAGAAATCTCTGATAAGTGGGAAGGGAGGGGGAGAGCGGTTTATGTTCTCATGGTTCCTTGGCTCACTCTAGCACTGTTTGATTAACCAGGAGCAAGATTTATGTGCTATAAAGTGCTCTGGGGAGGTTGCTGATGCCAAAGCTCTGCACCTGGGTTTTGAAAGCCTCTCTAATTTGATGAGAATATCTGTATATTCTCATCTAGGAAAAGAAAGCTCCCCTGAAAACCAAAAATGACTACTGCTTTTTGGCAGAACGGGAGAGAGAAATTTCAGCTAGGAGGGAGATTTGCAAAGATACCGACAACGACTATATGTCCTGGTCCCACAGAAATTGGATGTGAGCTAGCATTTCATGGCCATATAACCCTGGGGAGAGGTGTCCCCTTACCCTTGATTAGTTTGGATTCTTCCATACAAGGAATATTAAAGAAAAATCCTGTTAAATGATTTCAGGATTGTTACTGGCTTTTTAATTTTAAATTATTCTACTCAGTATAATCCCATGGAAACTTGCTTCAGAAGACAAAGGAGCCCAGTGTCTTTTTTAATGGTTAGCGGAGTCACATTCTTGTGCGACATCTGCCTCTGACTACTTGAGAATGAGCACGCCAGCGGGACTAGCAACGTAACCAGGGTTGTTATCAGCCTCTCAACAGACTTGGAAATTGATTTTCATCAAGTATTATTTAAAACCATTGTGCTGAGCATTGAAATTGGCCCGTCTTACGAATAATTATGCTGTGCTGATGATGTTTTCAACCCCTTCTAGAAGCCATCAACAGTCTGCAATATCTGGGTGTTGTGCAGTCTTTGTCTGGAAATCACATCCCATCTGCATGACTTCTGCAAGCTCTGACCAAGAGGAGGCTTTTCAAGGGGATATGTTAGCACCAATTCCCACCAAGCAAGGTTTCTTTTGGAAAAGTGCTGCTGCCTACTGCCGGTTAATGATGTTGAATTTGGTCAGAGTCCTCATTTGACTTGATTCTTGTTTCAGGGCTGAGCACCATGGCCTGGGCTCAACTCTACAGCCTGCAAGAACTGTAGTGACTTCAGACCACCAATGAATGGGATGGGAGAGGAGAAGAGGTGTCTGCACCTCAACAAATGGGGAGAAACAGCAGCAGGAAAACAGCCTTGCTGAGGGGAAGCAGAGACAAACTGGATGCCCTGGATCCTCTCATCTCTGCCACCATGGAGACCAAGCCTTCGACAAATTCTGGGGGCCAGTGGCCTTGGACTGAGAGAGGGAAGGGGAGAGATGATACTTTAAATGGAAAAGATGCAGACTGTGGAATTTCTCGGCCCTCCCAGTCACCTCCCTGCCTCCATGCCAGCATTCAGTGGTGAGACCTCAGCAACCCATGCCTGGATGGCCATGGGGCACAGCCATCTTCTCAGAGGGAGGGCAGGGCTCTCGGCCTAGTCCTCGTGCACTCCAGGAGTGAGGATGGCAGCCAAGGAAGTGGTGGTTGAGTGGCAGAGTATTGGGAGAGGCAGAGGGATCAGGGTGTGAGAAGATGCCTTGGAAGGATTTGAGGGTCTTTGAATTTGGGGTGGAAAAAACCCCCCAAAACTGCTTTTTCAAAATCATTTGGGGTCTCAGTTCTGGCCCACACTGAGGGACCTGCCGTGTCTGAGGAAGTCCCTGCATCATGACAACAAATCCTGAATGGCGACTAACAAGACTTTTATCTTCTAGCCTTTTTGTGGCAAGGCGCTGCCATGACTTCAGACAGACAGACAGACAGCAGTGCCCTCTGCACCTCCCACCTCTGTACCCATGCCAAGCCCTTCAACTACACAACGTAAAAGCACAAAATTTGCATTCAGTCTTTGAAGCAAAACCAGTATCTCAAGGGCTTCATATGGACTCGGTCATTAGATCCCTCCTGTTGGACAGGAGCTCCTTGAAGGAATGCAAGGAAGTAAGAGCTGTTTCATCTGACTTTTTAAAAGAAGTCAAGAGCCTTGTATCTAACTCCCACTCGATCCCTCCAATTACTCAGCCTGGTTCAAATCTAGAGAGGACTCAAGGAAAAGAGAAGCTATGATTCTGTGTACAAGCTGAAGAGACCCTCAGTTCAAACCAAGTGGTATTTGACTCTGACAAAGTCAGCATGGTGATATGGCTGGCCTGCAAACACCCACAGTGCCTGACTTGTTTCTGGGTGTCGAGGCTCCCTGGGACTCGATGTTCATGCGAACAATGAGTACATAAATCTTTCAAATGCCAAACATTTCCTGGCACTTACATGTACTGGATGCCTTGTACTCACCATTCATTGCTCAGAGCTCACTGCTAGATGATGCTTATGCCTTTGGAAATGTCTGCAGCCATCTCCAGCCTGTTATCTGAAGGCCTCATGGTCACTTCACCTGTCATCTGCAAGCTTTTCCTGGAGAGGTGGGTCACCATTCTTCAAGGGCATGATGGAGGAGAAAGGCAAACTAGGTTTACCTTCAATAGCTCCAGATCTTTGCAAGTTCTCCTCATAGGAGCAGAGCTAAACTGGCAGCAGTATCACAAGTGCTGGTAGAACCCATGGAAAAAATCAGAGTCTTGCTAGCACAGGCACTTCTGTTTTGTTTTCTTTCCAAAGGGGTTCTCCAGCACGGAGCTTGTTCAGCAGTCTTTGGAGGCATCAACCGTTCTCTTTCTGAGGCCGAAGAAAGGCTGATTTTTTAATCTCTTATGGTGCTGTAGGTATACCTCAAGACCATTTTTACGCATAAGTGGTCCATCTCATTTTGAAATGCAAAATAGGTAACTGTACGTGCAAAAGGACTTTTCCAGATTCGTATGAAACCGGCTGCTAAGTTGGAGTGATCCAGTCCAACACTATCCCACAACCATGAAGTGCGGGGGTTTAAACGTGCTTTAAGAGGAGGTGATTGATCTGGAGAAGAGACATTTCTGATGATGAATTGATGGAGCCAATAGTGTACCCTGGGCCTATGGTACTGCTCATCTGTCTACATGCTAGCCATAAAATTGTATCCACACCCATACACACACTTATGGATATGTATGCATACCAATCTCCTAATTGGCCTGTAAATGGGTTGTTGGTACTATCTAAAAATGAGACATAGCACATACTGAGGAGTGCAGGGATTTTATCTGGAGGCTTATTTGTAAAATGCTGACATTTAAATTAAATGCACTTCTTATTTTTTGTAGTGTGGATCCCCAGCGGGGGGCAGATTGTAGTGGTACTGCTGATTGCAACGGAGCTCCACCAGCACAGATCAGCAGAGGACCCAACCCATGCAGAATAATATGAACACCAATTCCCCTGTTCTCTTGTTTCCTTGTGAAAACTGGTGTGATTCCTCCCTCTGATGAAGTGGCAAACCTGTCTTCCAGGATACCAGCTGGCATGGTGTAAGTCTGTACAGTGTTCTCCCTTGATGGTAATTTATGAAACTTTCACAAGACAGGGTTTAACTTGTGCTAGAGAGCTTGATTTCTTGAACCTCAAATCAAATCTCCATGCATGCAGAGAAGGCAGTCTATAAATAATTCCTGCAGTGTTTTATAAACTATTCAAAGTAGCAAATATCATCTGTTAACCTTATTTGCAATTGGTACATGCAGCTAAGGGAAACAAATGAACTGCTGCTGAATTAATTTGCAGCCCATCCAGAAACTTTTTTGCACTTTGTCTGGAAAGCTTCCAGGCAGTAGAGCAGCTGGCATGCAAAAAGTGGGTGGCTTCCTAGGAAAGGGGGTTGGCTTTTTGTAAAATATAATTTGTTTACAAAAGTATCCACCTTTGGTGAGATTTAATTCTGCCAACCTGCCTCGAGTAGTCTGTTTTAAAGGGAATATGTTGAGTCAGACTGGTCTTTGCTTATCGCCAATGGGGCAAGCTAGGAGGCTATGAAAAGAAGCGGCCCTTTCCTCTCAATATTCCCCTTAGGGAGAGAAAACCTCCTAGAGGTGTCCGCCTCTCTCCCCTGCCTTGGATGGGACCAAAGCAACTCCTTTAAACTAAGCACTTAAGTCTTCCATGGTCCCTGGGAGAGTAGGAAGATTGTGTGGCATTTTTGGGGGTTGCTGGTGGCTGAAGGTGAAGGTGGACTCGGCGTGTGGCTCTCCCATGGGCTAGCGGGCAGACCTCTGCCAGGCTACAGGCAGTTTCTGTCTGAGGGAGAACTTTATAAATAAACTTCCCTCTTTTCTAGGAACATGCCCTATTGCTTGTGGCAGTTGCTCCACTGTGTTTGGGGTCATTTCTGACGTGAATGGGCAGGATTTGCCCTCCTGACACATGTCCCAAGAGGCAGAGCAGAGAAGTGCCAGGCTGAGCCCTGGCACCGCAACACCAGTGGCAGTGAGAAGGAGCCAGGCACAGCGTGTGAGAGAAACAACAAAAGGATTTTCTAAAATGCTCCTTCCAAAAAACCCCACTTTTTCCAAAAATGCAGCCACCAAAAATGCTCCTTCATCTCTTCTGTACGAGTTTGTTTACTGTTGCTGGTCTAGATGGGGCCCCCAATCGCGCGTGCTGCAGGATGTGGCGCTGAGCCTTCCTGCTTCCCTGGCCCTGAGCTCACACTTGTTCCAGCGGTAATAACAACACTGCTAATAAGGATAATGACTGCAGAGCTGTAAGAGTATATCTGGTGTTTTCACAGGTGATGTAACTTTTCTTGATATGGAGATACCGCTCAAAACCCTTCAGCTATACTTTTTATTACACTCCATTTTCTTTTATCTTTTTTTTTTTCTTTAAATACACTTCTGATTCTGGTATAAAACAGCTGACACACACATAGGCAGACAAGTTTCCACAAGCAATTAAAACTTTGGGTGCAGATACCGGTGTCCTATAAATGACATTTCTTTTGAGGAAGGGAGGAAACACAATGGGAAAGAAACTGTTTTAACTTTTAAACCAACAACAATAAAAGTTTGAAGTCATTTCCTAGAAGAAAAAACAATTAAAAGCCGAATCACCACATTATGTATAATATAAATCCTTCATCGGTAATAAAAATAAAACAATATATCTTGAAAATCCTGGGATGCTAAACAGACCTTCAGCTGCACGGGGATGAAGATGGCACCGGAGGGAAGAAGGCACACTTGCCGTGCATGATTCTCTCCCAGTGCCAAGGTGCGCTGCGGCGTTGCTATTGAGGCTGCTTGGAAATGTGTTAGGCTAAAGTGTGATCTCAGTTGCAGTGGCACAGAGCTGGAGCAGCTCTGCTAACTTCAGCTAGAAGTGCTACTCCAAATTTTCTCAGGCGTGTGGATGGTGAGAGTTTTGCCCTGGAGCCCTCCCCGCAGGTCTGCCTTTCCCCTTCCTTGCAGGAGCACATAGTGCGTGGCTGTAACACATCACCTCCTGCCTCTAAAGAACCAAGGAAAAAATTGCACATGTGATTAATAACTGAAGTTTTTATGGATGTTCAGAAGACATGACTTTTTGTGACCACATCAACTCAAAGTTTAGTCAGGCTGTTAGATCTAAAATGTTTGCGCTGAGATCTTTTCGCTTTTGAAAAGAAACAAAGCAAAATCCCTATTCTTTCACCTACAGAAAGAAATACACTCCTGAGGAGCTGCTGGAGGGTGTAACACAATGAGGATCCCTTCCCATTTGAACCCAGGGGCAATGCTGAGGTGGCTGCTCTGGTACTAACGAGGTGACTCCGTGTCATCCTGGGGATGAAGGAGAGCCAGCTTGGAGCTGCAGCCTGCCGAGATGTCCACCAAGAAGGCTGCCCTTGGGTGCCTACCTCCGAGCCTTTTCGGGGATGTACAATGCACCTTTCCGGACCCCCCGGGGGATTGCATCCTCCATTTGGCACCATCGCTGGTGCTTGCAGGAAACGCTCGAGACAGCGTGGGCAGGCGGCATGGGCTGGCACGGCAGGGAAAGTATGGCCCCTGCAAAAGAGGCAGGAAAGGTGCCCCAGCATGCCGGGTCCGGGCACGCCGCCTCCCTGCCGGGCTGGAGCTTGCTGGGGGCCACGGGAGCTGGTTGGGAAACCCCATGGAAAGTGCTACAACATCACACCAGGCTGGACCAAAGCAACCCCACGTTCAACCTCCACATCTCCTTGGTGGGGGACATTTAACAGCTTCGCACGGTGCTGTGCCCATTTACGAAAGCCCGACATTTTTCCCGGTTCAGTGTGCACCTGCGGCAGAGCCCAGCCATTGCAATGAGCCAAGCAGAGGCAGCCCACCTCCCTGCCTTGCCGAGGGACCCTGTGGCCATCCCTTGGCCATCACGTCAACCCGCACCAGTGTGTGGGATTGCTACCAGCATTGCTTGGATCTCACTCAGAACAGCCAAACCTGTGCCCCGAGGGAGCCCATTCCTCCTGCCCGGCTCTATCCGGCTGAGTAACCCTGCAGGAATCAGGCACTGGGACGTCGGCGGAGCTGCTGGGCATGCGCCGGTGCCCCACCAGCACCATGGCGTGCAGGGCCCCTCCCCGGTACCCGAAAGCTGCGGAGAGCGTGTCCCCACCGGAGCCAAGAGCAAATACCAGAAGCATGAATCTGTCCTAACAGCTCTGGGTTTGCAGAGCTTAATTAAAATGATAAAACGGCTGCAAGGCTGGGCAGGCTCGCTGGCACGTGGCTGGCGGCAGCGGTGGGGCGATCGGCTGGGCTGGTTTCTCTCCGCCAAGAGGAGCGAGCTGGGGAAGGTCTGCTCGTGCCCGCTCCTCTGCTGCTCACGTTGGTCCCGCTCCCGCTGGCTCAGGAAGGAGCTCAGCTCCCAGGGGCAGAGGGGGGGTCACCCGGTGCTCAGGTCCCAACCTTGCCCAGGGCTCAGCTGAACAGCTGTGATAAGTTTAGCCCTCTTTCTGTAAATGCATCTTTGCTCAGACACTCGCACACCTATTTGGGAGACCCACTGCGATCTGCACCAAGGGACACCACTGCCATTTTTCTCTTTACCTTAGGGCTGGCCAACTTTTGATGTTGCGGGTTCAGGGCATTGTTGTGGAGGGCAAAGTGTTTGAGGGATTTGCCTTTTTGCTCATCTAGCTCCCACCGCTGCACTGACTGGAGGGATTCAGCTCATCTCCCCTTGCTTTAGAAAAGCCTCTTCCCTTCAGCCTAACCCGCCTGCTACCCACGCAGAGGTCCTACCCTTACACGCTGTGTTTCCAGTCCCTCAGGAGAGATCCCTTTGCTGCCCATGGCCTCCACAGCCAGGAGCAGCTCCTCTGAAGTGTGATGGCTCTCCTACACCCCAGCTTAAACTCACAGCCTGCTGCAGGCACAATTACTTCTGTCCACACAAAATACCCTCAAAGTAGTCCCAAGGATGAGAAACCTTGCACAGACCTGGTTGCATCACCACCAGGCAAAGGTGCTCCTCTTCCACCCTTCCCACAAGAACTCCCCTCCCGTCTCTCCATCCACACTCATTTGTGGGTTTAGGAAATCAGGAGTAAATGCCATAGGAAGCATGTTCATGCAGCTAGAATATCTCTGTGGCCCCTCAGTGCCTCCTCTCTTTGCTGTCTGTCTATAGGAATAAATGTTACTAAAATGTAGGTTGTTTGCAGGGGCTTGAATTCTTACTCATTTTCTATCTGGATCCTTTGCTGTTCTTAAAACTTGACTACCTTTCCAACATCTAGCAAGATGTCACAGGAACCACAAAAGCCTAAAGATACATTTTTGTTTCCTGGAGCTCAGTGGCTCTTACAGTGCCCTCAGATATTCTCACTGCTCTTCCTCCTCAGGGGCATAGCTGAGCTGCTTCAAGGACAAATATTTCAATTATAGATAAAGCAGAGAGCTCTCAGAGGCAGGTGTTAACATTTAGCTTACAGCGCTGTCTTTTCCAGTGCCTCTTTCGAGCTTTCCAGGTGGCAGATATAATCCCCTCCGCTTCCCTTTCTGTCCGCAGGTCTCACGGTGCTCTGAGCTCACATCATCACCGTCGCCTCCCGGTAAAACGGGAAACATCCGAATGATACCTCTGCAACACGAGAGCAGGGACAGAGACACGACGGCGTGCGGAGCACCCCGAGTTCACAGGAGAGGATGAGCGGTCACCTCAAAACCAGCCAGCGGCTGAACTAAGGGTAGGATTGCAAAGCTGGTGCCTGCGGAGGGCAGCCAGGGGACTTGCATTTCATCCCCTGCTCAGCTGTTAGAGGACATCCCTGAGTCACTGGCCTCCGCTCTGCCACAGATGCGATGGAATTCGGTGGATATATCACTCATACCTATGTGACAGCAATAGGAAATACATCAAGCACTGTTGCAATGAATGTCCTATCCCATGCAGGTAAAGTACCACTTCTCAGTGGCAGAAGAGAGAAAATAAAAATGGTATGAAAGACAGTCAACCTGTTTTCATGGAGCAGAGAACCCTGAGGATTAGTTCCTCTGTAATAACCACTCCTGTAAATAGGCATCAGGTAAAACCCCTATCATTTGTCAGTAATATTCTGTTCTAGTATATTTTTCAGTTAACTTTTTCCATAGCCAGGAATAACAGAGCATCAGAACTAAGTGGACAAAGTATCAGACAGGGAACGGAGCATCAGGAGAGCCAGTCCCAGTTTTAATGCTATGACCTCAGGCAAATCACTTACCTGCCCCACTGTTTATCCTTCCACACTTTGGCTGTCTTGTCTGTCCAGACTACAAGTGCTTTGGGACAGACATCATCTCTCAAAATGTGTTTGCAACAATTCCCCTTGGAGGGCACAGAGGAACATAATAAGTGCTTAGTATACCATAAAAATATTTAGTAAATAACAGGCAATTGTGAGTCACTGCCCTGTAACTCCATGTCTGGTTTTTGGTAAGTACTTTTATACACAACTAAGAGACGTAAGGACCTACACCCCATCTTCAAAAGAAGGAACCTGAGGGTCTTGACTCATGTGGAGTTAAAACGTAACGGCTGAGGCAGACAGGCATCCTGCTCAGCCTCTGCAGCAAAGGCGGCTCTCTTGGATGGGGAACTTGAAGAGGACAGCTGGGAGCAGTCCCTGACTTCAGCTGTCCCATTATATAGTGGCAACCACTGGTCCCTGAACTCCCATTATCTCAAACTTTTGAGGCACTTGTGAAGATGTAGCTTCATTTCTTGACACTTAAAAATTTACTGGTCTCTTGACATTGAAATATGTATTTATTTTGTTGTGTTGGGTTTGTCTTAGTCCTTTACTGACCTCTGAGCAGGACTTTGCCTTCTTTATGGTCTTGTTTCATGATTTAAAATGGTTTGCTGAAGAACAGCTGTGAATCAGCTTTGGCCTGCAGTGTACTTGAAAAGCACCCAGCAGTGGGGACAGCTTCATCTGTGATCCCCTTGTAAGGAATGTGTCCCATTGCTCCTTCCTTTCGTCACCTGTTGCTCAACTTTCTTCATTCATTCAACTACACGGGATCATCTGGCTCTGCACTACCACAGAGGAGGTCCAGCTGGTACAGTCATGCCAGGTTTGGTGCTCCTGACCCATGCAGAGAAGAGCTCATATTGCTGAGGATGTGTCTCCTCACCTTCAAGTCCATCCACCCTTGCACTGCTTTGACTGCTGATCAAACTTTTTGATAGCCCAGTGAAAAAAATGTTGGCTGGTCTCTAGCTCATGCTCTCAGGTCTCTTTTCTATTAGGTGCTTCAGCAGTGCAAGTAAAATTGCTGTCAGGTGAGATAGCATGAGGTGGTATTAAGCAGTGACTTTGGTTTGTCTTGGTGAACATGAAGATCTGATGAGATAAGTGTGGCAGCTGGATCAGCCAGATGTTTAACCAGTCTCAGGGGATCATTTGAAGAGGTGAGATGAGGAACCAGCATGTTCTTTATCTCATCAAAGAGCTTTGCATGTGTCCCCACAGATAAGGGAGCAATTTTAAGCACTTACCTGCAATAATCTTGTCTGACCAATTAAACCAACTACCAGCTTTTTTGCCCTCCTCTAAGGGCTGTATTGAAATGGGGATGTTCACGCAACTGTGCCAGCAGGAGGAGAAAGATCACTTCTGCTTCTCAGAAATGCATGGAAACATACAATACAGTGAAAAAACTGGGGATATTCAGAAGGGGGCTGAGTCCAGGAGAAAGCAAGTGCTTCCTAGATCAGACCCATTCTTTGTTCTCCAGATATCCATGCCATCAAAGCTTTGACCCAGGCCAGTTTGTAAGGGCAAATTTAAAAGAGGAAAAGACTGCCTGTTGCAGGCCATTGCCACGTTACTCAGCACTGTCACAACCTGATTGACGGGACTCTGCTTCTCTGTGATCCCCCTGCAAAAACACTTTGCAGACAAAACTAGAGCTCCCAGGTCATCAGGTACATTTTATTCTGGCAAAAACGATAGGGCTGTTCATCCTGGGTCCCAATGCATTCCTCTTGCCGCTTCTCCTTAAAAGGCATCACCCACCTGGCCTGATTACGAACATGAACTAAGCAGCCTCACACTCACCCTTGCATAGCAACTGCTGGTAGTGACAGATTTTAAGGGAATTGGTGGTTATCTGATACATAGTTGAGCAGCCATGTTCAAGGCTATAATTGATCCTTGCTCTCTTTTCTTTGCCACAAGCCCACCTGCTAACTGCAGCTCTTTCCATCAGGTTGTCCTCTAAAAAAAAAGAAGGGATTAATCTTGTAGTGTAGTTCAAATTACACAGGAGTTATTTGACAGAGTAATATCTGTGCACTGAGCTAAATAACCAACCTGGGAGTAAAAAAATCAAACAGGGCTGTTCTCTTAATGTTTAAAGCCTAGAGACTAGGCTCAACTGGTGACACGGTGTAACAGATGACACAGAGGGCAGATTTGCATTTTTTATTTTCATTTTCAAGGGGTTCTGTCGTGCTGTGACATGTGCTCCAGGCTAACGCTGCTTTACCTTAAACTGCTCCCCTTAGGTGACTTTAACAGCTAACAACTTGCATGTTATTCCAGCTGTAGGCAAAATGTGTGGCAGTGTGCTTTTCATTTGAAAAATAAAGTCAAATCGGTGCAAATAAATGAGACTGGAATCACTGATGTTGCAGATTATTTGCAGCTTGGGAAGTGCATAAGACTGAAAAAAATACCTCATTTATGAGCGGATCAATATGGATGTTAAGACCTGAAATAGTCATTGGTCTATAGCTATGTTTGGTAATGTTTCTTAAATTATTCTTTCTACAGAGATAAAATCACTGCTTTCTTTTCTCCCTTTTCTGGTTTTATGATCACAGAATACATTAACATATATTCATTTTTTTGCACTTTTATAGTTGCCTTCACATGTTTATGAACACCAATGAATTTAGCACAAAGGCACTTGGAGACAGAAAGACATTGATTTACCAGCTTAGAGGTGAGGAAAAAGACCTGGGGGTAGATAGCAGGGAGGGAGAAAGTGGCTGGAGGGTGCTGAGAATACCAAGGAAGTCATGGAGGATCCAACATGCTTCACCAAACTGCTGCCTGGATCTGCTGGTCACCCGCACGTGATCCTGAACTCCAGCATCAGTGCCAAGGGAAATTCTTTGCGGGAGAAAGGATCATGAAAACATGGCCTGGGATTCATAATTACTGTTTGATTGCCAATTCTGGCAAACGCTGATGTCAGGGCAACTCAACCAGGGGAAAAAAATCCCCCTTGCTTTGGCCACACTGCTGCGCCGTGCCTCTGTTTCCCCATCTGCAGAATTCTTCTTTTGACAGGCTCTGTCTGTGCAGCTCAGTTAATGCTCATGAGGGGCAATGAGCCTGGAATAATGGTCACCCAGGTACCTCACAAGCACAGTGCTTTTATAAGAAAAGCATTCTTCCTTTTGACAGCCTTGCCCACAAATTCACTGATAAAAGACCTATTTGTTGGACAGGAGCTTGCAAACGTTGAAGCCTGACCTCAGCCATGATTATACAGGGCACCGGTGCAGTTAATATCACACCAGTTCACAGCAATCGGGAAGTAAATTAAACCTCTGTTTGCAGAAGGGGCTGCGCATTCATATGCCCCTTATAAGCCAGGAACATGCCGATTTTCCAGCCAGGGTAATTTCCAATTGAATAAATTACTACTAAAATGAGAAGAAAGAAGGTTGCTCCCATTCAGTGCAATCGCACACTAATGCTGGGGCTCAGCTGGCGAGCCGGTTTCTGCAAGGTGACATTATGGAGAGCACCACTCCAGGGGACACCTCTGCAGATTTTGAGGATTACGCCAGGTCAGATCTGCTCAGGACAAAGCAGAAAGGTGCACGGCCTGAAACCCTGGCTTGAACAGCCTTATCAAGCCACCTACAGTCCACACCTCACGGCCACAGCAGCACCCTGCAGCAGGATGCACCGAGCACAGCCGGGTTTTCACCTCCTTGCAGTGGCACAAACATCTGTGCAAAGGGGTGGTGGACCCAGGCCCTTGGAAGGGGCAGTGACTGGACAGGTTTTAGGTAGCAGAGCATCCCCATGGCATCAAAATGCACATGGCATTAGCAGCATTTATTCATTAGCCATCATTTGTGAATAATATGGGTTTTTTTCTAACATTCCCTTGCTCTTTTTTTAATTTTTTTTTTCCGACTTTATTAAGTAATTTATGCATGTGTGGAGAGATAGACATTCAATAGGATGTTGGAAAAAGGGAATTAAAAATTTCAGGAAAGAAAATCAGCTGGAAAATTACATTTCGTCTTTTAATTGAGACAAATAGGGAGAAATGAAGAGATGTCAAGTGATGGTGTGGGGGTGACAAGGAAGTGAAGACAGAAGCACTTAAATATCACATGAAGTTATACAGATTTGCTTTTCTTTGAAAAAAGAAAATGCTGGAATTTTCTTCAAGATATAGGTATTTTTCTGATAAATATAATATCTGCTTTGGCTTTATTGCTTTTTATAGCCAATGCACTGGGCTTCCAGATAAAATGTGTTTTCTAATCCGTGTGTCAGGTTCCCCTGTTGTCATTGCAGCAGCACAGCCTGTGACAGTGTATCATCTGCTGCATTACAGAACACATCCGCTCCATGGTCTATGACAAATTTGCTCGTAACTTCCTAGAGGTTATTCTTGCTTAAAACATTCCCTTACCTTTCATAAAGTAGCCAACTACATCCTGGGGAATTTTAGAGAAATAAAGTCTATGATTTTACTAAATCTGATTTGTATCTTTTTGCTTAAAATACCCGTTCTGTCCTAAATTGGGAATTTATGTGAAAAGTTTTGGGTTTTCCTAAATTTAATATTTCTCGGAAAAAAATCTCCTTTTCTGACAAGTGGAGAATTTTGGTTTTACTTTTTTTTTTCTTTCAAATTATAGCTTGTCTTTGTTTTAGTCTTCCTTTTGCCCTTTTAAGTCCAGTACTATGCAGTTATTGGAAAGTCACAGATGACAGGACTTGTCACCCTCTTTCTTCACTGTCTTAGAATTAGATGTCTAGTGAAAGCTAAGCTAAGCCTTTTGCCCCTTCCTAGAGAGTGTGGGGTAAACTGCCAGCTGGGTCTCTCTCTGCCTACTGTAAAACGAGCCCAGAAGACCAGCGCGAGTAAGTAGCTAACTCTCAAATGGCTAAAATTGCGTCAGATGATTTGCACCCAGAGTGACTAGAAGAGAAATGAGACACGGGCAAACAGATGATTGTAAGAAAGCTGAAAAGAAAATGCAGCCTCAGATATCATAAAATCTCTGTGACATTGAGTGACAAGTGAGGAACAAAGGGATTTGGAATGAAGAGTAAAAGGGGAAAAATAAGGCAAAAAATTGTAATTTCAAGCATTTTAATAGATCAATATAAGTATTTTAAATGATTGATTTTTAATGCTGATACAAAACTCAGTATTTCTCATAGGTCTATCGTCATCATTTTGGGGGTCATTTCTAGTTTTTTCCAATCTCTGACATTTATTGCTAAATACATGAAACCCTGTATCTAGCAGAATAGATTCTGGCAGCACAAACAGCTTCCTCTGTCTTTCTCTGCTTCTCTTTTCCAGCTTCAGCTGTCATCATCTGCCTTCACACACACTATGTGCTGCTTTCCCTAGTTCCAGACGGCCAGAGAGAAGACAGTCAGCCAACACAGCGCAAGCACCACAGGACATCCCCATCAGTCTATAGAAGACACAATCCATTTTTCCTTTTCTGGGATCATCCTGTTACATGTTTCCTGACCGTGCAGGACACAGTGGCATGGTGTAGC
Source organism: Buteo buteo (assembly GCF_964188355.1). NCBI lineage: Eukaryota > Metazoa > Chordata > Aves > Accipitriformes > Accipitridae > Buteo > Buteo buteo. Next base: position 9,952,920 of record NC_134176.1, on the reverse strand, counting down.
TGGTACCGGCCCTTATACAAGGGATTATAAGGATAAACCTGTCCAACTGCTTATTCCTGCCATCCCCTATCCTTGGAGCATGGTGCACGGCCACATATGCTTCCATCTTCCCACAGCTTCTTGCCAGGACATGCAACACATAACCTCCATTTCAACCGTTCTGACTGGTGACAGCATGACCCCAGTTCTACTGAAGAAAGTTTGAGCTGAAAAAACAGGTAAAAAAATACTAGTGTTGGAGGGTCATCACATGGGGCCCAAAGGAGATCCAGTCCCAAATGCTATGGAGCATGGACAGTCAATTTGTGTCACTTGGTGTCCCAGAAAGGTCCCCTGTCTTGTTTTAGGTATTGGTGTATTCGGGCCAGCCTCAGGCTTCCCTTTGGGGCAGCCTCTGCCCATGCATCTATAGCCCAATACGCTATTTTTTAAGCCTCCTGTGTGATGGGAGACTCAAGGGAGAACCACTAATCCTTGCATGACCTTGAATAACGGGCAGGTCAGGACAGTGGTTGTAGCTGGAGGGAGGGCAGCGACGGCTTTATGTGAAAACTCCCTCTGATCCAAGAAGTGAGGGGCCACGATAGATGGGAATGGAGCAGCCCTGGTAAGGGTTGCTCTGCAACACGCCACACAAGCGATAGTACCACAGAGAAGTGACTGTACCACTGCTACTCCATGGTCCATCTGGGCCTCAGTTGCTTACCTACATCTCCTTTTTTTGAGTAGTCTCCTAGGAGCCCAGGAGTTCCCTGTCATGTGAGTAAGCACATCTAATAGAGCCCATCAAGTGAACAAACAGCCTTTCAAGACCAACCTCCATTTTCCAAGGTAACCTTTATGGGTTTTCCACTGTTTCATTGTTTCCCATTGCTTGGTTTTCCTAAGGTTGCGGTAGATTTTCAGGAAGTTGCACCATTTGAAAGGGTCACTGGACCAAAGGTTCAACTTGCAGATCTATATTTGAGTCTGGAAGACTAAGTAGAAAGTAGACTCCCGGGCCCATATGGAAAATGTGAGCAAGATGGACATGATTTCATGTTGTGCAACAAAAAGGACCCCCCCCCCCCATCAGCATTATGACTTGCCATCCTTCATAGTACAATGAATTTGGAAGCTGAAAGAAAAACAGGGAACTTTGGAAGTTATTAACAGCTATTACTGGAAGTGGTATAGCTGTAGTCAAACAAATGTGTCCCACTTCCAACGTTTTAATATATTTTGTCATTTTTTTGGAAGAGGCAAGAGAAAGTAATGGAAATTAGGTTTTATTTTCCATTGTTCATTTCTAGCAGTTCTAGTAATACCTACAGAAAACCTGCTCATCCCAGCTACATACCCACACAGAGAGCTATATTGGAAGTATATTTAAAAATATTTCAAGCCAACCCACAGGTTATATTAGCATTATGATACCTCCTACAGACACTAAGATTGGGCACATTGGGGTAGCCCTTGAATAAGCATATGTTGAGAAGCAGTGCTTGTGCCACACAACTGGCAGCCCCAGTGCCCAAGAGAGTCTAAAGGTGGGCAAAGATGAGTCTAAATATGAGCAGTGTCAGACAGACAACTCCAGTCATAAAGAGATGAAAATAAAATCCAGGTCTAAATGCACTTTTCCTCTGGCATACTGGACCAAGTTGCCTACTCTCTTAAATTCATGAGTGCTATACGCCAGTCTGCCATAAAGTGCTTTATCCACTTCTTCCCTTTGAAATGGATATAAACCCAAATACCAATGGACACCTGCAAAGGATCTTGAGCCATTTTTGCTGGCTTGGTAACTTCTCCTGATGTACCAGTGAAAACAGTGCATGACTGATTTGATTTGGTGCTAGCACGCAGTGTTGCCATGACTCTTCATTTTGCAAACTCTTTTCTTCTTTTCCCAAAGTCAAATATGGAAAAGCTGTGACAGCAGCATGAGCAAAAGGATATTGGAAATAATCCTCTTCATTCAGCCTGCATGCAAGATTTAGTGGTGCAGCAGCATTGCAAGGATGATTTCCACGCATCTGATAACACTGTGACACCCTATAATAAAACATATACCTTCTGTTTCATTTTATCCATTTAAGCCCTTTGAGCAACCAGCAGTTGTTGAGTTCCCCACTCCTGCTATTAATAGTCGGGGCAGACCATGTCTGCCTATTTAGATTTATTACATTTTAACTAATCTTGATTGAAGTCTTCGTATGTATAGGCTCCAGAGCAGTCAGTCACCAGGGTTACACACAACATACACACACACACACACACACACACACACACACACACACACACAGTTTTTCCTGAAATTAGCTCAGTCGATCTTACATAAAAGCCATCTGATGTGAAAAATCAGGTTTTGATTCCCCCTTTTCCTTATGAAATCTGGACAACTAAACACAAGAATCACCTCTTTCACCATTATGGATGAATTCTGGACTTTTACCCGTGTGAAAATCCCACTGAAGTCTATGGGGAGATTTCCCTGAGTAGGGAAACTTTTGCAACTCCACAAGTTTTGCCTTTACTGAGTAGCCCTGATTCAAAAGAGATCACATGCAGGAAAACAGAGAAATTCCTCCCTGATACTCTATATTTTGCTGAATATTTTCAATAATAGACTTTATGTTGAGGGATTTGTAAGTGATGTGAAAATCTGCTCAGAGGAAAATTTGTGATGCAGTTTCTCAGCTGCAAGATGAGCTCTAAGAAGACCCATGTACATGTTGCATAGGGATGATACAAAGGGCAATGCTCTCCCCGTGGCTGAGAGAAGGGCATTTGGGGGCTGCCATGTCCCTCCTTCCTCCCCCAGGACTGCACGAGTAAGCTGGGCACCTGGCTGAGAAATGACTTCTGAAGACATTCTGAACACTTTTCTTTAAATGTGACACTGCAGTCCCTGTAAGCCAAAATATTTTGCTTAATTTTCATGTTTCAGTTTCTATTACTCCAATAAAAGGTCAGTCATGCTCACTTCCTAAATGATATGTCAACCTCAAAAGTTTCTCTGAGAAAAGTCCAAAACTGAAATAAATAAATAAATAAATAAATAATTTCCCATTCTGGGAAGGAGCAACACCGTTCTTAAATTCAACCCACCATGAGTGTTTCCAGGAACTGAATTTGCCAGTGAACAAGCTGCACACCAGCAATACACCTTAACTGCAGGCAGCCCTCTCTGGGTGAGCTGTGCAACCTTGGGCGCTCCTGCTCCAGGAGAAAAGGCTGTCACCCTTTACTAATCCTCAAGACACAGTTTCTTTTGCTTGAAGCTGATTTTCCCTGTATGCCTCCTGCAACCGCTGCTGGGGGCAGGCATAGGTGCAGCAGCTGGGTGGGAACAGAGAGGCAGTGCCCAGGCCCATGGAGGCACCCCAGAGCCATCTCCTATTCCCCAGACAAGCAAAAATACAACTGAGCAGGGCTTCTTGCTGCAGAGGTCCAAGGTTTCCCGAGGCAAAATTCCCACCTAGGAGCCTCGTGAAGTGCCCAAGCTCAGACAGACCTCAGCCAACAGCCTGGGCTGCGTGGGAAGGCAGGCAAAGCCCTGGTCTCCAGAGCCCCAGTGGAGAGTTAGCAGCTGCACTGGCCTTTCACTCTTTGCTGTCCTCAAAGGACAAGGCTGATAAAGTTAACAGGCATGAGTATTGCTGTGCTTTCCACACATCGAAGGCATTAGCTCCTCAGCATCCCTCCTGGGTTAGCAAATGCTCCTATTGCAAGAATAGGATGGGTCTCTTGAGTTTTTCAAGATTCGCTTCAAAGGTCCTGCAGCTGCGTCTACTGGTGGTCTGCAGCTCAGGCAGGGCAGTGGGTTTGCCTTAGCTGAGAGCGTGCAGGAGTCTGGGCAAGACACGGTGGGTACGGGCGCAGAAACTGCGCAGTGCAGGGAGGGTCCAGCAGCGGTGCCAGACGCGTCAGGCTCCTGGGGCAAGCACCATGTGGGAACTCTGATGTCTTTGGCACACGTGAAGCTTCCTGACTGTATACAAATCTCCTCCACCATTCGTGCACAGCAGGTCCAAGGTGTCCAGGGTGCACTCAATGTATTCTCCATGTGCTGCGTGTACAGCTTGAGGGTGACCAGGGCCAGCCTGTGGGATTTGGGGATGCTGTCAGCATGTTGCAGGCTGCAGTCTGAGAGTGCACATGAACTGCAGAGCACTTCTCACCTATTTCTGGAAACCCTGGGAAGAAACCTGGCTAACACCAAAACATTTGGGGACGGCCAGCAAGAGAGTGATAAGAAACTGTTTTATTGCCAGTTCAGCAAAAATCCCAGGGGGAATGATAACAAGGGAGAGGCTTGGGCAGTCTGAGGTTTGGCAATGGGATATGTCTCAGCAGGGATATTTCCATCTCTTAAAGCCCTCCTACTGTCTGGGCCCAGGACAAGGGTGACAACTTGTTTCCTCCTGCTTCCTTCCTCTGGCCCCTTGGGGTTTCTGGTCTTCCATTGGAAACGTGTTTTGGGTGTTGAGGACAACCCTGATCCTGCGCTGCATGGCTGGGGCGTAGAAAGGTGGTGCTGGAGAGCTGAGTGATGCTCACACGGCTTGGGGGGCTGGGCTGGGTGGCCCCAAATGCCTTCCTGTCCTGCCTTGGGTGGTATCTTCTACTTTGAACCACTGCTTTGACCTGCAAGCTGAGAGATGGACATTCGTGCTGCTCTGATGTGGCAGACAAGTAGAAAATTCACTCTTTTACTGATCTTTCTGTCCCTGATTGTGCAATGTGCCTCTGCCTGCCTGGCCGGAGAAAGAGTGTTTCATGGAGAGCTGGTGGCATTTGTCCTCAAAACCAAAGTAAAACACAGTTGTGGGAGTCAGTGTTAGGTGTGGAAGGTGACGTGAACACTGCTCCAATACTTGTGTGGATGCTTTAAAGAAAGCCGCTGGGTGGTTTAGCAATTTCTGCCAGAATTATCACAGTGTGTTTGGCTTGTGACAATGGCATACACCATACGCAGCCAAAGAGACCTCTGTAAACCCACTTGAATTGTAAAAACGTCACCTGCAGGAAATTTGCATCTAATGTCTTTCTTGGCACAGACAGGACCTCACCACCCCTAGCAACCAAATCAGCCATCCTCTATCTGCTTTTGCTGTAATATGTAATGCAGATCAACAAATCATCACATCAGAGAAACCTAAACACTTCTATAAGTGTTTTCATGAAAAGAAGCTTCTCTGAGCCCACATACAGCCGAAGCTGAAACAAGAGATACAACACAGTGACGAATCCATCCATCACCAGCAATGTGTTTGGGAAATTCATATCTTTTTCTGTCTCATGCACCTATTGCAAAACTCCGTATCTTATCAGTTGTTCCAAACAGTGTCCAGATTTCCTCTGTAAATAATTTTTAATTCACAGCCATCACTTTGTAACTGTTAATGACATTATTTACAAGACAATTTTACAGTTACCAGCAGCTTGATATAAGTATATATTCCAGTGAAAAAAATAATTGAGCAGCAGAACAAAGTGTGGAGATTAAAATGTCGTTTTAAGACTATTGAGGCACAACAGGGAAGGAGGAAAGTCTTGGTGGGAGAAAGAGAGAAACCTCAGTAGCTGCTTTGGAGCAAAGGCTCAGGGCCATGGCTGTGGTCCCTGCCAGGCTGAGGAATGAGCTCTGCTGTTTTCAGCCAGCTGGGAAACCTTCTCCTTTTCCCTGGGTGTGGATTTTCCTGAAATACGCCTTCATGACTGCAATCTGTTCTCCCAGGGGTTTGCATTGAAGGTGCAAGCCCATGGAGTGATGTTGGTGAGGCCACCACTGTGGCCCTTCCCCAGCTAATGGGAAAACCAGACCTGGCTCAGGGCTGAGCGCAGCAAGAGTCCTCCCTGAGGTACGTTCCCAGGCTGACCTCAGCAACCCACAGTAAGGAGATGTGTGTGGGAGAGCAGAAGGGGAAGGGAAGCTGAGATGTGAGGAAGGGGAGAGGCTGAGAAGGACAGTCCAGGAGCACCAAGACCCCGAAGGAAAAGCCCCAGCGGGAAGTGGTGGGAACTGAGGTGCGGAGGCAGGGCCGGATCCTGCAAACGCCACCGGGGAAAGGCTGTCGCAATGTGGGAGAAGGCATATCGAGACCTGGCACGAGTGTTTGTTCTAGCCACGCTTCTTTGATGCTGCTGTGGCCAAAGTACATTGAAAATAAAAAATCCCGTTTAAAAGAAAATAAAGGGTTTAACAGAGCGTATCAATTCAGTAATAACACCACTCACAAAACCCTCCGCTCTCTGCTGGCCTCCAATGCCTCTCTTAGTTACGAGCAATTACTTAGTGCGTTTTGCTTGCTAAATAGCAAGAAGTCCCCTGCAGGAAGCAAACTCAGAGCTGCTGCTTGGGAGAAACCAATATGAAGTGAAGCAATAACCCAATTGCTGAAAGCCCTGCTGTGAGCCAGCATGTCAGGGAAGGAGAGCGTTTTACTCGCCTTGTCCTCCCGGGAACCATTTTGGAGGAAGCCTTCATCATGAAGCCAGAGCGTGCCCCCAGCCTGGGCCCACTCCTTTTAAACGTCACCCCTTTCCCCAGGCTTTGCAGAGGGCTTGGGTGGGCTCAGCCGAGCCTGGCGTGACAGGAATTTCTTAAAAAAATGATCTGCATGCCTCCCTTGAGCCTCCTCATGCTCGCGCTCCCCCCGCCTTGGAGAGGCAGGAGGACTTCGCGAGGCTGCCGTGGTCCAGACAGACTTGAAGCAGCCCCACAGGCATGATTGATGGGCACTCTGGTGGTGGGAGCGCCGAAAATAATCCCAACACATGTTTCCCAGTAGCACCTGGCAGCCAACCAGAAGACAGCACTAGCATTTCCTAAATACTGGAAAAATGACTGTCACCGCAGATGCCTCGCTAAATATAACCCCGGTGAGGTGGCAGCCTGTGAAAGGCTGGAGAGGGGCAGCTACCCAGGACGTATGTACAACTCTGGTCCCATCTGAGCCCTGGCTGTCATCCCTGGGCTGTGAGATCCCCAGTGCTGCTTGCTGCACAGGCTTTGGAGTCCCACACCTGATGGGGAAGTGTCTCGCGAGGAGTAGGTGCCAATAAAATATTGGAAATGGAAAATGCAGAGCTGTCTGAGCAAAGTAGGCTCTTGCTGTCCATGGGTAGGAGATATGATTTTGGGTGTCTCTCCATCTCTGGGGCTCTCTGGGAGGGGGGTTGCCCCCTTCGAGGCCAACCACTTGGGACCCTGGGGTGCGTGGTCCTCCACGGTGCCTGCTCTCCGCCTCTGCAGAGGGACCCAGGCAAGCCCCTTCGGGTGGCACTTAGTTAAGAGCTGGGCAGCTTGCACACCTAAAATTTCCTGACTTTTGTGAGTGTTTCACAGAGCAAAGTGCTACACGGTGTCGGAGCAGTGGAACACAGCTTTTAATTTTTAAAGGAGATGGGGATTATCCTTCTCAGTGTGGCCCTCGCCCCTTTGCCCCCCAGCCTCACCTCAAGGATTAGTTTACCAGCAGAGTCCAGTGGTTCCTCGGGTGACGGCACTGCAAAGCATCAGTCCTAAGAGCTACTCTGTATTGTGTTACAGGGCGAGTCAAGGGGTAGTGCTGCCAGTGTTTGCTTTAGCAGCTTGCTGGGCCACCATATACATCCAGATATTTGGTTCTGACTCTGATACGTAAGTCTCATTTTCCCAAGTTGGCTTTTGTAGGGGGAAGTAGAGTTGAAGTGACCTCTCAGGTCATTCTTGAAATCTGGCCTCTGGCACAAGCTCTTGTCAAGGTATTTCATGCTTCTGAGACTCAGCTGTATCACCTTAAGAGCCAAAATGTTAAGTGACATTCCTAGATTTTTGTTTCTAAGACAGAAGAGTTTGTTTGCAGAGGTTTCATTTGCTCTTCAGCCTGCTATTACCCACCAGCATGGAGTGCATAAGGTCAGCCCTGGGCATGGCTGCTCAGCTGCAGACACAAACCTAAGGAGCTGTGTCATCAATCCTACCAGGGTAGAGCCAAAGGGCAGAAAACAGATTTTTAAACAAGTGGTATTTTTCTTTGCCTCTTACCCCTACCATGGGGAGTGACAAGCCAGGTGGTGGAGGAGAGCCTTCAAATCGGGGAGCACAGAAAGTCCCCAGTAAGGAGGAGTTATTAGCCGAGAGGTGAAAGCCTGGGTGAGGCTGCAGAGCAAGGCGGTCAGTGGAATATGCCCAGTCTGTCTTCATCTAACTAGCTGGAGGAACAGAGCAATGAAAGGACCGCGGCCTGGCTTTCACCTGACTGTTACCCAGGTCCCCAGCAGGTTTGTTCTCCTGTTACTTGTGCTTGATAAAGCTCATGTCACAGCATCCTTGTTAGAGATGTGCTAACATGTGCAGCAGTCATGCTTCATCCTGCTGTGTAGAAAGACCCACAGATACGGCAAAATAACCTATTGAAAGTCTTTTTCTGATTTTGTACTCCAGGAAATTATGGAAATGTCTCTTGGGGAAGTGACAGGAACAACCTTACTAGACACCAAGCCCAATCTTCTACCAAGCGTTGACGAAGAACAGTCCTCTGCCAGATAGAGAAGGGCTAAGCAGCACGTTTCCAGTCTAGTTGCTGTAGTCCAGGTTGGCCTCCTTGGTACAGTCAATGGGCATTTGTCTGTTGGCCAAAGAAAGTTATACCAATAGATGCCACTGTTGGAGTTCTTGCTGGTGCAGCAATTTTTGACTGTTTTTACGTTGTCTGCTCTTGGATGTCTGGCATCTAACACTGCCAGAATTTGAACCTCAGTTTAATTTCAGCAATGCAGAAGAAGAGTCCAAATGGGAGATTTGTTTTTCTGGATTTGGCCTTGCTCTTTGATTCTGAGCTGTGTGAAGTTGCAAGTAACCTTTTCCCAACTCTTACTCATAAGCAGAATAAAAAAAGAATAATGAGCAGAATAGAATAAAAAGCCCATCCTGTGATGTTCCTGTAAACTCTGGACTGTGTCCTTTCTGTATGTTTGCATAGTGCCTGCTACAGCAAGCCCAGGGGTCCTGGAGACTTATCATCAGACAGGTAACAAAGGAAGCCAACTGCAGACTTTCATTACAAATCCATCACATAACATGCTGGCAGAGGGGAATTTTGGAAATCGTTATCTGAAGCTGCCGTCTTCTAGATGCAACTCCCCATATGCAGTTCTGACTGCTCTTTGGAAACTCTCGCTTTTTTCAATGATTCAGGCTTCAGCCCATCGAGATGAATAATTAATTTCTGACCCAAGGAGCACGGGGTTTCAGACTTGCAGGTGTTCTCTCTAATAGGAGCTGTCATAGGAACGGTTCCTACAGCAGAGTAGGTAAACAAACGGATATAGAACATAGTCCTCCATAGGACAGCTGGCGAGAAAAGCTGTAAGGGCAGAAGTGTCATTTAAACAAAAATATCTAATTTGGGATCTTCTGTACAGGACACAAGCCCCTGTGTTGCCAGTGTTTGCCCATACTAGAGTGTATGGTTATGGCTGATCCATTTTTGTCTCCAGCACTATCTGTACAACCCGGAATGGAGCATGTGAATTTTTTGATGCAATACTTTGCAAGAAATGGGCAAACCCCCCAATCTCAATAAAAGGGACATGCAGCTTCATCAGCACTGCATGCATTTCTCGGTTTCCTTTTTTGCCGTGCGCTTCCCTCCAGCCTGGCTGTCTGCGTCCACCTGTTGCCCCTGCTCTTATGTTTCGATTGTGTGCTCTTTGGGGATAGGAAGCGTTATCTTCATGTGGGGCACTTGTGCAGGGCCCGAGCTGCCAGCATTAATGCTCTGACATTATATGTGATGGTCCCCCGTAGCACTATTGAAAGACTTAGGAGCCTTCTGTATTCATAAGCCAATAAAGCTCTGCCTGTAGGTACGTATGAAAGTGTGTGCTCACACGCGTGTGCAGACTGCGTGATGTGGCATTTCGTGACCCCTGGAAGATGCCGTGTGAGCACGTGTGAAGCGTTGGAGTGGGACCAACAGGCATGGGACTGGATGCGGGGGCTGCTGAACCACCCGCGTGCCAGCTGGAGGAAGGGACTCATCCTGCTCACAGTAACATCTCCGGGCTATCTTGGGGCTCAGCTGTGTGTCTGCCCCTGGAGCATGGTATGGTGCCGCTGGGCAGGCTCTTGAGAGCCTTGCAGTATGGGGCAGCATGGGGAGGTGGTGTATGGAGTCAGCAGCTCCTGATCCAGCGTGAAGAGTAGGGTCTTTGGGAGTGAAGCAATCAGCTGAGGCGCGAGTGATGAAGTTCAGTCCCCTTCCTAGCATGTCATAGGGTAAATCACCCTCTGAGGGCCTTGCTGCCGCTCTCCTGTTTGTGTCTTTCCATCCTTCATCTCATCTCCTTCCAGTGTCCACCCTGCAGAGGTGGTTGTGTTTCATACCCATGTTTGTGGCATGTGGTGGAGCAATGAGGAGAGAAAGGGGTCCTTCAGGCCACCTTTCTGGTTCTTCCCTGCCTCCTGCACAGCTGTCCTTCAGGCAATGGGAGCAAAAGCATGTGGGTATGTCTCCCGGCAAATCATCTGAGCTTGACTCTTTGAGACTTCATTGCACCAAATCTCATAACCTTTAAGGAGATTTCCCAGGGTTCCCCCTCACTTCAGCATGCTTGAGGATGCTCTCAGGTGGTTTTGGAAGAGCAATCCTCCATGGCTGAGACTCAGAGCTCTGGGTCTCCCCGCTTCAGCTGCCCTCCAGTGGAATGCTGGCTCCCGAGAGGCATCAGAGGGCATGAAGTAAAATCAGCTTATTAAAGGCTCCCTTCCTCCTCATCCTCATCTTCTGTAGGAAGGCCCATGGTGTGTCTTCCATTCCATTCAGGTATTAGCAGAGTTAACAGGAACCTCAGGAGCCATTAAGATTTTAATATTCATACACTTTCCTAATTGTTCACTTCCCAGTGCCTTTTCTTCGTGCCAGGAGATGATAATGTTCCTTGCCCAGAGCCAGATTCCTCCAGCTCCCTGACTAATTTTCCTACAAATTTTGCAGCAAAAGCAGTTGGCTGGTAGACCTGTTCAACACTTAAATGGTACCTAGGGTGAAATTCATCTCCCTAGCTCCAGGTACCTCTATCTGTCTGGTTACCATCTAGCCTGTTGCTGTCTCTTTAGAGTCAATGGCTTGAAGCGGGATTTATCTCATGCTAAAATAGATGCCCAAAATCAATTACATCCATCCTTCTCTAGAATGTGTAACATGACTGTGAAGGGAGCTCTGATAACACAGCAGTGTTGTAAATGTCTAAAACACTGTGAGACGAATCCTACTCTTGTGCCATGAACATTGTTCTCCAGTAATTGAAGTTGGTTAAAAAGAAGAACGTAAGGAATTATGAAAAATCCACGGCTGCACTGAAAAATTCGTCAAAAGCCCTGACTTCTTTCTAATTGCTCCAGATGAATAGTTCCTATTACCTCCTAATCCCAAACATCCTCTTGAACCTCCCAATCCCAATGACAGGCCCCAAGAAATTTATATGAAGCTTCTGTATCAGCTTCCTGGGTGTACGCGCACAATTTGTTATCCTATCTGTAATGAATTGTCCCTTTCTGTAGCTGAACTGCAGGTTTAGATGCTGGAAACAGCAGCTTTCCAGTTCCAGAGCTGTGAATTTAGGGCAGGCTGATGAGCTTTGCACACGCATGCCCACACCAAGACAAACACAGGCAAGGAGAGCCCCAAGTTCTCCTGAAAGCCTCTGGGTGGGGAGGAGGGAAAGTTTCACTTTGGTTGTGAATCCTGCGTTTTCACTGTTCTCAGCATCTATAAAAGCTTGTAGAGGCTTTAATTTAGTGGGACTTTGGCACATGCCGAAAGGCAGCCACCTAGTGAACTTCCCTCCTGAATAAGGAGACACTGAACACCAGGGCCCTTGGAACAGAGCATTAGTGTTTATTTTAGGTCTTCGGGCAGAAGTTATGCTCTTGCCGTATGGTTGTTCAATGAACTGGAGACTGTGAGTCTGCAGATACACACATGCACAGACACACAACTGGTTTGCAAACTATCAATTACAGTACTAAAAAAGAAAGTTCGATATCTGCTGAGATACCCAGCTGAAGAGGAAAAAAATAAATAAATAAAAGCACAGAACTGGCAAGAGAACTGTCCAGAAGTAATAAGTGAAGTTTTTAAGCTAAGTTTGAAGACTAGCTGCAACTTGCCACACAGGAAAAAACAGAAGACAAAAGCACCATTATGCTTTCTTAAAAATGTAAGAGTACAGCACACACATTCCCTGACAAGGTCATTAAACATCGGTTCAGAGACCCACTGCAGCATATGCCCAGGTACAATGGGTGTTTACTCTTTGATTCAGCAAGGTGCTGGTATGCATAGGGGTTGCTGTCGCCTGAAGAACATAGTTTTTGGCCCCATGTGGATCATAACCGCTTGGTTTGGTTAGTGCACAGAAATGCGGCTAAACCCACCCCTTCAGATATCTAATTTGTTTGGAATGACAGGCATGTCCTGACTAAAAATTAATTCTACCAGTTGATATAACTTGTTAGAATTTGCAGGAATTTGCCATTTGGAAAAAGGAAAAAAGAAAAACATTTAATTAGGGATGGAGCTAAAGCAGCTAATTTGATCTTTCAATGGAAAAAAAATAAATTACAGGTTAAAAATGAAGATTATGTGCTCTGGGTGAAGCATGCTCCCTCCTTTCAGGTATGCTTTGATGAGGCTTCTTCCCCTGCTAAGAAATGCAGCGCACATTTCTTACAAAGCAATGGCAGCACTAACTTGGTCTTATTGTTTGTTATCCTCTTGCCTCTGTCCCGAGCAGATGACCCGGCCATGGCAGGGATTTATCCAGGGAGATTCACTCTCCCGTTCAGCTCTTTGCGCCGTGCGGCACGTCACCCGTGAGGAGGGGAAAGGCAAAGCCGGCTGCTGTGGCCGTGGAGAGCAAACTTGCCTCTCCAGGGCTTTCTGCCCCACGCACCGTCCCGGCTCAGCCTCTCCCCTCTCCTTCCCGGGAAGGACACCCCGTACACCCCTTCCTCTTCCCCGGAGCTGGGCAGTCCCTTTTATCCACACTGGTTTATCACACCAAAACCCCATGGCACAGCCCCAGCAGCAGAAACGGCGCGGTGGGGAGCCAGGGTCGGGTGGGCACGGTGCCGCCGGGTTCTGGGCTGGCCATGAGAACACTGCCCACGGATTTGCTGTGTTCTGGAGAGCCCCAGGGCAGCCCCGAAGGAGCATCTGGGTTTGCCACGTCCCCAGAGCCATCTCAACCCCTGCCCAGGTGCACAACGAGCCTTGCAGATGGGCTCGACCTCAAGCCCACAGAAACCTGGGCAAATTTCCCCTTTGACTCCAGCACTGCAGATCTTTAATAGCACCAAGAACACGTCCCAGCAGCGGTGGCTTTTGGGCTTTCTTCTCCCAGGGGAGGTTTGGGACCTGATTGCTCCTGCTGCCTCCCCTGTGACACCCAGCCCAGGAACATGATTCCGGAGAGCCTCGGAACCCACGTCGGAGCGGTTCGAACGCAGACTGGTTCAGACCCACCCTTCCCCTGGCCATGAGCAGATGGTCTAGACCACTAAAACCACATTTTCTGGAAGTAGGTTCTCAGATGGAGTCACTTCCTGACAGAGCTCTTTTTGTCTTTTATCAGGAGGAGCACAATCAGAAAAAAAGCTAATTATTTACTAGAGGGATTTTTTTTTTTTTTTAAATCTTTCCTCTTTTCTTATTAGTGTCCTTCCAGTTTATTACTCATCTGTGGCTTTTTTACAAGTTGTCTTTCAGGTGAGGCGCAGTGAAGTGGTGTTACATTCCATACATGTAGGGGCTTAGCTGCAGTTTCATTGTGTATTCAACCCTGTAATTAAGACTCAGATGGAAGACTTTATGCCTTTAAAGCAAAGAAATTCTAGGTTTCTTGGCAAAACATTTGGCTGAGTACATAGAGAGCACCTTAAGTACTTAAATGGTCTCTACGTGAGGAAACCTGATGCCAGAAATGATGTACCTTAAAGGCAGGCTGTTGGGAAAAAGCAAACAAACCAACGCTAAAACGCTTGATGTCTCGAGGTGCATTCTTCCTGCGTATTATTTTTTTCTTGGAAGATGCTCTGCGAGAGGGATTATATTCTCAAAAATGACTTGTTGCTGGCACCCGATCGCTATTAATGTGAGCCGCATAAGGCGTGGGAGTCAGCAAAAACCACCCGGCTGGTTTTCAATAAATTATGAGAGACTCGACCATTGCCTTTAAGCAAATCAATACAGCGCTGCTGTGGTGTGCCAACAGCCGGGAAAACTCAATGGGAGGAAGCTGACGTCTTTCTTGGGGCATTACCACGCACGGCCGCCGTGCCTGGCCCCTTCGAGGGGGAGGATGGCTGGAGCGAGGCACGGCAGCCATGGGACCGTGGGATGAGGCACAGGGCAGGTCGGGTTTTCGGGCAAGTGTGGGGCGTTGGCACAGGAGGGCTTTACCCAGGAGAAAACCCCTCTGGGGAAGAGGAGCAGAGCGTCTCCTCCAGCCCGTAGCTCCGCAGGGGACACCCAAGGGCTGTGCTCCTGCCTGGGGAAGGGCTGGGGCAGCCGCAGGTGGGAGGAGATGCTCTGCTCTTGCCGGTGGTGTTTTCCCATCTGGGTGTTTGCCCATCATCTTCCCCTGCCTCCTCCGTCTCCGCACGCTGCCCTGCAGCCTTCACTGCATCCCTCGGGGCCTGCTGATGTGTGAACCGGACCCGCCGCCGGGAGAAAGGCTTCGGGGATGGGGGTCGGCGGAGCAGCCCTGCAACCCGCCGCTCCACAGGGAGCACAGAGCAGTTGGTCTTTTATTTTTTGTCTCCTGCCGGAAGGCAGTGCGGATCAGCGCAGGCCTTGGAGATGGAAATGGTAGGCAGAAAGGAGAACACAGCCCTTAGACTCGGGATAAGCAGCTCAGGTCACATCTCCCCGTGCGAAGAGTATCACCCTGCTTTTGCAAAAGGGTGTGCTTGTGCTCAAACGCCAGGGTGGTGCAACGTGGGCTGGCAGTGTTAATAGCAACCACAGTGGTAATGAAAAGCAATAAGAACATTAATGCTAACAGTAATGGTGTACAGTTCAGGCAGCTCTTTTTCCACCAGTCGATGTCAAAATACTCCAAAAAGCGATCAATAACGTTATTTTTATAGATGGAGAAACATTGGCACAGAGCAGTGACCTTGTCACTGTCATCCAGCTGGCTGGTGGCAGAGCCAGCAGGAGAATTAAACTCACAACCCGTGCTTTTCTCAGCCTAAAACAAACTCAGCTTTGCCATTGTGACTTTTCACAGCACCGTTCTAAAATTTGGCAGAGAAAGGCGCACGTATCCTCCACTCACCTCCCCTGTGTTTGGGGCCTATCAAATGTTAAATGAAATGGTAGAACCAGAGCAATAAAGATTTCTATCAATGGGGGACCTCCCACTGCACAAGGAATGTATTTAGTTTGACCTTCAAAAGTAAGCAATTTGCCAAAATTCAGCCCAAGCTTTTTAGGGGTATCTGTGCTTCTTTCAAGGAGATGGTCTGCGTATCAGATGAGCCAGAATCTTCTGGGATGTGAAAATTACAACAGCCTCCTTTTCTTTCTTTCTTTTTTTTTTTTTTTTGTTATTAGGCATCAGAGTAAATAAGTATAAGCCCTACACGGAGCATCTTGTTGGGGCATACATTGTATATGCTCCAGGGTGCAAATATTTTACACACCCTCCCCTTTGATTTTTTTTAATGGAATATGCAAATTGTGCATGTTTCAGCTGGGATTGTCTCTCTTTGATCTGACTGTTCTCCATCCTGGAATTTCTCGCAGTGGGGAGAAACTGAACTGAGGCATGCAGCGAAAGGGAATCTCACCCTGCACTTTCTCCAAATCTGTCAGGGGCCAGCAAACTCACTACAAAGTCCTTAGATGGTGGCAACAGGACTGGAATAAAGTGTCTACAAAGTAAGGGCCAGCGAACACCGTCCCAGGCCATTGCAAAGGATGAGCAGAAGGGCTTGGTGCCTCCCTCTGTGCGAGGACTGACCTACAAAGGAGATGGTGACATGAAAGAAAGTCATGATTTCCTTTGGATTGCAATGCCTGCCCTCAGCGTGAGACGGTGGAGGCACCGGGTTTTGGGGGCCCTGCGAGCGTGGTGGGTGCACGCACACGTGCAGCAGAGAGCAGTGTGTGGCTCTCCTGCCCGAGCAAAGACCCACACCAGCCAAATCCCTGGCAGCACTCACTCTTAGTGTTGTTATCAGTTTGCTGCCTTTTAGCCCAGCACCTCTCGGCCCCGCGGGGTCTTACAAATACCGCAGGGTGCAAACCGTCCGGCGGGAGGACCTTCAGGCGTCCTGCTGAGCAGGACACGAGCCGCTTCGTCCACAAGTGAGTCACAAGAAAACGGTTTAAAAAAAAAATGCACCGGGGGGAAGGATGGCGTGAGAGCCACCTGCATCCAGCGAGGGGGCCGGGGCAGGCGCCGCCGAAGAGGTCAGCTGCAACAACACGCGGTGCCTAGGCTACGCTGCCAAAACAGCTCGCGCCGGGGCTTGAATTACCGCCTTTGTGCAAACACCCCGCGTGGCTGCCGTGATCAGCTCCCTTTCTTTGATGAAGCAGATAGGGCCGAAAGGAAAACAGAACAGGGAGAGAATGCAACATATGGCGATACGCGTGGACTTGCTGGACGAAATGTGCCCCTGCTCCCGCTGCAGCCGGGGGAAGTTTTGCCTCTGATTCCAGTGACAGCAAAAGCGGAGCTCCGGGGACTGGAGGAGCGTTTTGGCACACAGGGAGATGAGCTGTCGATGGGGACGTATCCATAGCCAGGAAGACAGGTCGCCTGTACGCCAGTCTATGCTGCGGCAAACCAGGCATGATCAGGAGTTTACATGTATTCAAAGAGAATGATTTGAGCTGTCTGGAGAAAATGATACTAATACTGGGGAAAAGAGGGAGAGAGGGAGGGAGGGTGTCCTTCCTGAATTTGGAAAGTATTCCTGTTTATTTCTGCTTGCCTGTGGGGGAGAGGGCAGCATAATGAATCATCCCTGCTACATAAAGAGCACAACTAAGATTTTACCTGAGCGAGAAGAAAGCTTTTTCAAGGCTCATAAGTGCTTATTGATTTATCCTTTGCTATTTGTGTGCCTCTGCATTTCCAGGAGCACAAGTGGAAAGAAAACATCCCTGAAAAAAACCCCACCCTATTAGCAGAGGTCTGACCCTCAGCCCCTTGACAGCGATGAAGCCGCTTGCCTCCAGCGATGGATTTGGTCCATCCTCTGCTGACAAAAGCATACCAGCCCGGTGTGAGGAGCCCCTGGCCCGCAGCAGTGCCCTCCCCGGCTCCCAGCTGCCTCTCACCTGCACACATTCGCCTTTCGGGAGAGCCCAGGACACTGCCAGGGGTCAGCTGGGGGGTAGCCAAGAGTTTGTCCCCGCAGTGTCTTGGGGCTTATCAATGGACTGTTGTTCAGCTTGGGATTCCTGAGCTCCTTAGTCACATCTTTTCAGGTAACTATAAATCACCTTCTGCAGAGCCTGGGGTTTTGCAATACTTGGCCCTTTGCAATTCAATTTTGCCTCTTCTGCAAATAACAGGAGTGGCCATTTTTGCTCTGCTTCAAACAGGCTTTTGAGTTACAGGCTCTGGGTTCACAAAGAATTAGTTGGGCTGATTCTGCTTTCTCGCCAAAGTTGTTATATTTCATCAAAAGTGGCTAGAAACACACTAAGTTCCTTTATGCTCATGTTTTTTCATATAAGGAATAGTTGCCACTGGGCTGGAAAATTGGCAAAAGCATCCATAAAAGCATCTCTAAACAGGCTTGGGAAAAGACTGGGAAGGGATGACATACCCGGTCATGTTTACATCTCTGGTCCAGGACCTCCATTGGTGGGTGGCCTTTCCCCTCAGGTGAGCTCAATGTTGTTTGCAGGTTGAAAACCTCCTGCTGTCTGTGATGGTGATCAGCTGGGCAGAAGCAGGTGACTCCTGGGGTGTCGTGTCCGTCCCCCCCCATCAAATCCCATCCACGTCTATGGGTGATGGAGTCCCAGAGGACAAAGCCTACACCCACACTTTTCCCCAGTATTTCATGCCATGCAGTTTCACGGAGCAGCAGTTTGGCTGGGAGCATGGCTGCAGCGATGCACAGCAAAACGTGGGTCCCAGGACAATCTCGGCTGATGGCTCACAGTGCTGTGCCCATGGCAGGGCCCTGCACGGGGCAGGGGGCTTGCCACCACTTCCAAATGTGCTTCAGGACCAAGGGGATATCCTGCCTGGGGAGCCAAAGCCGAGCTGATTTGCACCAGCCGTGGCATCCCCCAGCCTCAGGTGCCAGCAATGCCACCCCAGGAGCACTTGGCCCTGCTCGCAGCTCGTACATCGGTGTACAGGTTTCCACCACTTCTGGGGGGTTCGACTCTGGGGCAGCTCATGCAATGGCAAAGTATTCCCGCTCCCTCAGCCCTGAGCTAATTAGGGCTGAAACAAGTGCATTGCAGGTTTTAACATTTACTGCCTCATTTTTCACACAGGCTCCTTCCCTTTCTAGGAAGTTGCTAAAACAATGGAAAAACCCCACGATACTGCAGCAAACCATCAGCATGGCTGTCATGTCTCTGTTTCACGTTGGGTCAGCTCTGCCCATGAAAGCAGCTGCCGCACCAGCTACTGAGGCTGCTCAGGGTTGGATTTATTTTTTAATTATTTTTTTTTTTATTACAGGGATAGATTTGACTTTTCCACTTTTCAAGTTCACTCACCCTCTCGTCGGTGTCTTTCCCTCTCTCTGAGCTCACTTAATAATGCATGACAAGGAGCGCAGGCTGCTTGCTCTGCCACAGCAGCAATAATGCAGCGCGTACCCGCTCCGTGCGGGGTCAGGTTTCTGCCGCTCGGGAATTCGACAGATGGAAACGCTGGGATTCTTTCCATGGCCCTCCTGCCTCCCAGGCCCCCAGGATAGCAGAAGATTATCGGGGGCATATCCCAGCACGGTCGCCGGCATGGGAGAGGGAGGACCTATAGTGAAGGCTGGGGGGAGGGAGAGGTGGTAGAAGTCATTATTTTAATGAAACTGCTGAAGATGAGACCCTTTTCTCTGCCTGGGAAGGCCATGCATTCATAATCATATTGCTAATAAAATCAGTCTGGCTTCTTTAAACTGATTTTGTTTTCACCGTCATGCCCCAACTAATTAAAAAATACAGAAAGAAGGTCCCCTCGCCTCCATCCCCAAACTGACGCTGGTGTTTCCTCTCCTTCGTTTCCTCTGCACCAGATCAGGAGAAGCCCTCTGTTCCAAGAGAGTCTGAAGAAGATGGCCAGACACTGCGGTCTGCCCACACTCCCTCGCCCAGCGGGGACAAGGCCATGGTTACAAGCCCAAGTGCTTCTGCACAAACATTGAGCTGCCGCCCCCAAGCTACTGCTGCTTCTAGATACCCAGTTCTAGAGATGCGGGGACTAGCCCATACAAACAGGCCCTTGCCCTGTTCGTGCAGGGGATTTTGCTTTCAGATCAGTCCCATTTGTGCCAGATGCCTCATAAGCGCCAGCCTGGTACAGCAGAGGAGGAAAGGGAATTTTGCAAGCTGGTCTGGTGGGTAGAGAGATATATATCTTATTTCCCTTATCTTTGTTGTCTGTGAGAGTGAGGCTCTTCAGGTGATAGAAGATGGTACAGAAAAATGTAGATTAGGAAGAGTGGAAAAAGTGGAGCAACCGAGAAGGTGTCACAGCCGAAGCTAAAAAAAGAACAAAAAAAGACAGCTCCTTTGAACAGGTTGGTGTTCAGAAAACAAAGTGGTGGTTTTCTGTGTCATATGTCTCTGTATCTTCTTTATACTGAGAAGCGTGGATGGGAACAGCAGGGCGCACAGGCCAGGGATTTGGGGATTTCAGGATCAAGTGTCAGCCTGTGCTGGTGTGTATGCAGGTGAGGCAATCCTGAAAGATGGGCTGAAATCCACACTTGGCCTTCAGCCCCGAGGCTGCCTCCCATCACCTCTCGCGATCGTCAGCATTGTGGCACGATGGTTTCCAACTTTGGCCCCCATCTTTTCTATGTGGGGAAAGACCTGGGCTTCTTTGTCCCCTTCCAAAAAAAAAAACCCACCTACCTTCCGGATTTCATCC
Source organism: Buteo buteo (assembly GCF_964188355.1). NCBI lineage: Eukaryota > Metazoa > Chordata > Aves > Accipitriformes > Accipitridae > Buteo > Buteo buteo. The sequence continues at coordinate 9,932,805 of NC_134176.1, read as the reverse complement.
CAGATTGAATGGCTGCTTGTTTCAGCAAGAGCCGTCTGTACTGTAACAAAAATATTCATCTTAATTTTAGAGTATGAAACATTGCAAAAGTTGAAGCTGGTTATATTTTGCAATTATGGTAAGAGCTGGCTGGAGCAGTCTCACAAAAATGGCCTTGCTGTCAGAAATGATTGCTGGAATATGAAAACATCAGTGTGACAGATATTATGGAGTGTTGGAGACCATTCAACTGCCTCTACCGTTGCTTCGAATGGAGAAAGTGTGAAACGGGAACCCATTACTTAATGCCATACAGTATCTGTGCGTCCCCGGGATGCTCCGTTACTGCAGAGCAAGCAGGGTGAGAGCCGGTCGCAGTGCCTGGGCGCGCTGGGTGCGTGCCCTCGGCCGGGGGCTGCCTTCCTAGGGCTCCTCGGAGGGCACACGCTGGGCTCCTCTCCTGCAACCCCCATTTCATCTCCTAACACTGCCCTGCACAGCGACAAAGCGGCTCAATATGGGCCTTAGACATATCCATAGTGTGAAGTCATCAATTTTTTAGGTCTCGTCCGGGACACGCGCGATGCTCTGGCAACTGTGGGAGCAGCCGGAGCATGCGGGACTTGCGATGCTCCCGGGCACTGGAGAAGACTGGTGCAACCCCAACTTTCCGTGGCCAGCAGAGCAGGGAGGGGAAAGGAGGATACGTGCCAGGCTTTCGCATCCTCAGCTCCTGCTCCGGGTGGCAGGGAGGAGGTGGTGCGGCACAGCGGGGCTGCCCGGGCCCTCTCGCCGGCGGTCGGCGACGGACAGCTGGCGGGCAGGGAAATCACCGCGGGGCACGGCGAGCATCCTCCTGGCTCCGGGGAGGAGAGGCAGGGTATAACGCGAAACATCAGGCAGGCGTATCGTTTGACTTTATGCCTTCACGAGGCCACTTTGTGGTCTCTGTCAATCCCGGATGACAAGATATGTAGATGGAAGCCAGCATTTGCTCCGTGTCTCAGTTTGCCCGCTCCAGCCGCGTACGGAGGCTTAAAGTGCCTTGAGAACAGGGACGGAGACAGCTCCCGCACCAAAATATGTCACTGCTGGCTGACGCAATCCAGGCAAGAGACAAGGGGACTTAAGACAGCTCATGAAAAAAATGCCTTGCCTTTAAACCTTGCCTTGGACTTAAAAATAACACACACCATTGGCCATTTATGTTTAGCTCACTGGGGGCTTTCTTTCCTGCAGGAATGCGAGGATTAGATGGTCTTCTCCGTTTGTGCGGTGACTCCACCAGCGCCCTGCAAAGCGATCATGTTCTCCTCTCCTAAAGCCTGAGCTGGATTGGCAGCAGCGGTGCAACAGCAGATGCATGAATGAGATTCCAGCGTGCCGCGTCCCATCCAGGCGGGAAGGAGGGGACCGCTGCGCAGGACAGGCTCCGTGGTGGGCTGGAGCAGGACCTCTGAGCCAAGCAAAGACTCCAAGAAAAACGTGGGTGGTGTTCAGCTCCGTTTTATAGGCAATGAAACCCACTGATTGCAATGCTGTGATTTCTGAGGGTCAGATCCAGCTGCTTGGCTGAAATCGGTGACAAGATGCCAGTGGGTGTCAGTGGAGTAATGTGGCTGCAGATGTTTGTTAATCAAGAAAGTGTTAGAAAGGCAGGTACTTAGCAGGATGCAGCAAAATCATCAGAGTAGAGGGGTGTAACACTGTGCTGCAGTTGGGGCTAGGACTGGAACCGTGGCTGGGGATATTGGGGGCTCAGAAAGCTCAGTCTGCTCTCAGAGCTGAGTCTGAGCTCTCTGCAATACATCAAAATAGGGTGTGGGGTAAAACAAGCTATGGGTCCACTGCTGGCTCCCCTCCAGTTCTTCCGCAGGACAGACACCTGAACCTGAAAGACGCAGCCCCCGGCCTCAGTCTAGGTAGCAGCTTGCTCTTTGATTGAGTGGCAAATATACATGCGCAGTCCCAAGGCACAATCCCTCAGCCTGACAAGACAGAGCAACCGAATGCAATCTCCTCCTGCCCCACGGAGAAGAAGCTGCCCAAAATGGGCAGCTCATTTCTGGGCATCCTGGGCAGGAAGCAGCACGTTACAGAAGGGGCAGAGCAAGGTCTCAGACCTCGCTGCTCAGTACCATGGCTGCTGCTAGCATCGCCTGGTCTCCCTGGTGTGCACCTTGGGGCCTGCAGAGCTGTCATTAGGTAGGGCATTTCAAAGAAAGAAAAGTGTTTCCTGAGCTCACTGGCATGTTCTTTTCTTTTCTTTTCTTTTCTTTTCTTTTCTTTTCTTTTCTTTTCTTTTCTTTTCTTTTCTTTTCTTTTAAATTTTTATTTTAATTAAGCAGCTTTTTGACCAAGTAACAATTGGGGGATGGTGGGGAAGATAGAAATAAAAGAGGAGGTTTACTAGAAGAGGCCTAGAATTAGCATCCACATAACCTGAGAGCAGGTTTACTTCTGAGAGTAAACCTGAGCTGCAGGCTCTGCATCACAGCAGAAGATAACTGTGGCACAGGGAAAGAGACTCATGTCTTCATCCCTCAAGGGATGGATGAGTGATGGAGCAGTGCCCCAAAGCAAGCCTGCTAGACCTGGAGACTGCCTTGCAGATACAGGGAGACAAGTCTTGTTCAGAAGGAATTTTGGTAGCAGGGACAGTGAGGTTGGACTAGCTGCTGGCTGCCATGCTGGGTATTGATGGGCTTTCCCTAGGCAGTACCAGCCCTCTGTCCTCCTGCAGGAGCAGTCCAGACAGACAGACGGAGGGATGCGGCAGCAGACACCGCCGAGCTGTGGTCTGTGCACTTCAGGATATGATTCACGGAGGCGCTGGGCTTCCCCACAGCTGGGGAAGTGGTTTCAGCCCAGATGATAATGCAATACCTCCCCATCCGTCACAGCAGCTCAGGACATCAGTGTTGCCTGTCAGAGGCTGCTGAGATTGCCATGACTTTCTGCTTCAGGCCTTCCTAGTGCCTCCCTCTTGGGTCATTTCACCTGTTTTGGGGTCTAGCTGAAATAATTCTGTGGCCCCCTTCACACCAGTGCCTCTTAACACATTTCATCTCCAGCTGTGAGAAGAGCTGATGCTGTTACCTTTGCTTCACAGAGCCTCCTAAGGTGCACTGATTTTGGAGGCTCTGGTATGGTATCACCACTGCACATGGGCAACAGCCCCCCTCCACACCACTGGATTTGCATCGAGAGAGGCAGTCTTCTTCCAAAGCTGCTTCAGCCTTCTATGATCTTTAAGGAGCAATTTGTTATGCTAAGTGTAGGACGTAGCATAGGACATCAGGGCAGTGGTCCTTAAAAGATGCTTGTTAGAGAAAGAATGTTTGCAGAGGTGAACTTGAGGTGAGAGGAGCACATAGCTCAGATGTCAAATGCCATACTGAAAAAGTGTTTGGTGGTGAAATAAAGACTGGCAAACCCTCTGGTGATGGCTGGTTTAAGAGATCGAATATTGCTTTTGTGTTAACTGTAAAAATGTGGAACATCTAAAGACACATGGGGGCTGGTGAAAGAGAAAAGTGGTGGGTGATCATTCATACCAATTTAATAATGTAGGAAATAATTTGAAACTAATTAGTGGTGGAAAACAGAGAGTCAACAGAGAGTCAAAAAAATAAAAAAAGGTAGGAAAGAACAACCTGTAGGTATTGCTAATATTTCTTGTCCTGTATGAGCAAAAAATTTTCCTTGTGAAAAATTGGGCTCTCCAGCCAAGTGAGAATGTGTAATGGTAATTCAAGTGGAGAAGAAACTGTTGGTTGTCATCATTAATGATAATATATTAGTACTGGATGTTCTGATGAGGGCCCTCTGTGGTCAAGTAAACATGCCTGCGAGGCTTAGCTATAGTCTTTTCCTTTTAGAGTGCACCTAATTACATCTAGAGAGACCTATTGCACCTTTAATCATGATAAATTATCATTGCTATTCTTTTGACACTAGAGTTGCCTATCTGCTGAGCAGTGGTAGAGATCAGGAGACTTGGTAAGTGGTTCCTTAGTAAAGTAGAAATCACTACCACTGTCTGAGTATATCATTAGTGTGTTTTATTTCCACACACCTTCTCATCTGCTGGGTCTGAGCTGGCCAAATGACACACACGATTTTCTTGTCTTCTGACCTCCCAGCCCATTGCCAAGATGCAGTTCCCAAGAAGTAAAACACCAGGAGATGGTCTACCACTACCATTGACCCAAGCCTCAGCATGAAAGGAGGTAGCTCACCCAGTGGGTCTTCACAGGACTGAGTGCCCCATGGAGACTAATGAAGAAGCCTATGTTCAGCCATTGCACCTCAGAAGAACTGCAGAGGTATTGACCAGAACACTTTCTTTGCTTGTGAGGGCAAGAGATCATCTCTGCCTCATGGGTCTTTTGCAGAAACGAGCTTGAAGAACAGCGAAACCTCCTGGTGATCGCTCTGTATTTATGCAAATTAACTCTTAATGGGGAAAAAGAGAACTTCAGAGTAATTTTTCTGGTCACCTTTCTGATTTGCAGCTACAAAGTGTTATCCAGTGGTACCTATTAAAATGCTTTTTGAGAGCCGTTGGGGTGGCACTGTTCAGGCAGGCCAGGAAGCGTTCAGAGAAGCAAACTGGCTCTCTCGATGCAAATGAGCCCTCTCAGATAGCTGGAAAGCTCTTTCTTGTGGGCTTTGCTAAATACCGTGGTCTAACGGGCCGTTATTTGCTCCTTTGTACTGACTGTACATGCTGAATGCACACCCTGGCATGACGTTATGCTGTTTGTCCAGACTGCAGGTTGGGCACTAAAATTAAATGAGCGCAGACACACTGAGCTAGCAAAACCAAGAGGTTCAGAAACCACTTTCAGCTGTACACCAAGCCACACAGGTATGGACCTTGCTTGGGCTGCATTTGCCCTTGTTTTCTACTGGTGTAGCCCCGATGACTTCACTGCTGTATAAACAGGGTAAGAATCACATGGTAAGTGTCTATATGCTTATAGTAGAACTTGAATATGCAATAGCGGTGCCATATGTCTGCTTCTAAAATCAGGTGTGTTTCCTTCAAGCAACTATATAGAAGAGACCGGAGAGGCACAGTGCTGAGTGGGTCTGGAGCTCTCTGCTTTGGTCTGCTGCTGGGACAGCAGCTAAGCAAACTATAAAGCACCAGAAAGCCCTTAGCTCACTTAAAAGGAAAGCGATAATCCCTCAATGGCTAGGGAAATCAGGCAGGCAAAACCCTGTGAGTGAGGTCCCAATTCAGCAAAGTCTCCCCCCATGGGTCAGCACATGGTCTACTTTAGAATACCAATACCAGCCTGGCAATGATGTGCCTGACATTGAGTATAAGCATTTCCCCAGCTCAGTGCCCATTTGAATGAACAGTCCCACAAGAAAACAACACTGAGAGTTCCTCAGCCTTGCTTGTTCTGGACAGCAGGGACTACATCAACAAAGCTTGAGCCAGTCTGCCAGCCAGGCTCTTCTCTTGCAGCCAAGCCAACAAAGCCCAGACCACACATGCAAAGCTGCAGAGAGCTTCTCCATGCATTTTTCTACTGGACAAGGTAGTCAGGCCATGGTGGTTTGGGGCTAGCTTGGGGCATTCTGCACCACCACACTGGAGCAGTCACAATATCCATGGTGGAGCTGGGAAGAGCTGGTGGAGTGAAGAACATTTCCATTGCTGTGATCCTCAGCTCCCCTATAGCATCCGATTGAAAATTGCAGCTAGGAAAAGAGAGACTTTTTTCTGCACTCTTAGTTGCTTTTTGTCATATTTTCAGCATTGGTTCACATCCTGTTCTTTTTTCACTGTACCTTTGAACTCCTCTCGCCCTGTCCCTTCCAAGCCTGATGCAGTGAGGATGCTCTGCCCTGCCAGGACATTTCCTTGGGAAATCTCCCTGCCCCGAGTCCCTGAGCCAGCCCCCTGCACGGGATGAATGTACATAGTGATGTTTATTTGCCACAGGGCAGCAGGGCTTGCGGCTCTGGTTTGCTCCTGCTTGCCTGCACATTCCCGCCAGGGATAACAGTATTGTCTCAAGGAGCGGCAGGCTTGGATACGGGATCAGGAAACTTGTTTGGTCATGCCGAAGTCACAGCAGGAACTCTCTTATCTGCTTTTATCACGCAGTCCTACATTAAGCTTCCTTAATGTAGTGGTCCCTCCGAGACCCAGCCAGCGCGAAGGCTGCCGGCATGGGACCAGAGGCTCCGGCGCAGCAGTGCTACCCAGAAATCGCTCAGGCTATCCTCCCTGCGCTGACGGCCACATTCGGCTCCCTCGGCGATCCCATAAAAGCATGGAAGGACTGGAAAGAGCGCAGGGGGAAACCTGTGCATTTGTCGCAGCTTTCCCCCTGGCTGGCCGCTGCTCCGAGGCAAGCAGCGCTGCGTACAGATGCAGCACCTGGCCATGTCGTAAACCCCAGTGAAGGGGTTTTGACTACCCGTGAGCCTGTACAGGGAGCATGAGGGCCTCCAGGACGAGTGCCTTGGCATCAGGCACTTTAGAGAGCACCCATCAGCCAGGAGGTGCCCGTGCTGCCTTATCCCTGCTACAGCCAGCTTTCCTGTACTTGTCTTATCTGCTTATAAGTGAGCTTTGAAAAGGCTGAGCCAAGGTTTTGGGCAGCTGGAGAGGTCCAAAACAAGATATAAACCTCAGCACGGTGTTTGCTACCCCTCCAAAACCCAGCTGGCACTGGCTGCCTGGTTTCTGATCGGGAGCAAAGGCAAGTGCCAGGTCTGCTCTGTGCTGCAGCCCTTCGCACAGAGGGTGGCCTGTTTCAGGCAGCAGCAACCAGGAGCAGCTAATTAACCCCGGCATTCTTTGAAATAATTGCTATGCAAAACAGACGCACGTCGGGCTGGTTAATACACGCCCCGCTCTGCGGTCGGTTGTCTCCTGGTTCTCCTGGATGGCCGGGGTTCGATGGTAGTTCCTCTGGACCTCTCCTCTGGAGGGGTTTCTTCCCTATGCAGGAGCTGGGAGGGTGAAAATTCACACCCTGAGAGATGCCCTGTGCCTCCCTGCCACCAACCCCATGCACGTGTGACACAATGAGGCAAGAAAATGAAACAGGACCGAGGATTTCTGATGGCAATTGAGCAGAAGGAGGGGGCTGGTCTTTAGAGACTCTGGGTTCAGGTTTGTTTCTGCACTGCCTGCTCAGTGGAAGTGTCTCCAAATTTTTCCAAGCCTGTTAAAAAAAAGCTGGTAAGCTTAGCAGCTGTATTTCAACGTTTTGTCTCAGACCTTGCTCACTGTGAAAATACCATGATATCCAAAAATACAGGGGCAAGCCAGCAGTCACAAGCCTTGGGAAGCTTTGGGCTGGGTCCCAAGCATGGGCAAATTGACCCTGGGCTGTTGCTGTTGCAGCATCTCTCTTCCTCACTTTGGTGCCCTTGGGGCTGCTGTGGCTGACAGCATCTTTACTGACCTCCTCCAGATCCAAGAACAAACAGAGCTTCTCCATCCTCTGAAGACTGCTGTGATTTATTGCAGAATAATCTACCAAAAGGGGGTGGAGGAACCGGGCAGGATGGGGCAGGGGGTGTCACGGTGTCCTGGGCAGTGACTGAAAACAAATGGGACAAGAAGCTTTAGCACAGAGCCGGGATATTGAAACAGTACAGATGCAAGGTATAAGCTTTAGGTTCAGCGAAGCAAGCTGCTGACTTTAGTTTCGGGCTGCAGGACTGAACCCAGTGCAATTAAAACATTGCAGAGGAACGGGCAAAGACTGTTGTGGAAAGTAAAGCACCATTGCTTGTTTGCTTTTGTCCTGATATACTGCAAAGGAGCATTAGCAGCTAAGCAGCATCTCATGGGTTTGTCCTGCATGTGAGGCCCTTCTTGTGCATTATTTTACAATAAATCACAGCAGATCTTCCCCCGATGGAAACTCTCTGTTTGTTCTTGGATTTAGGGGCCGAGGCACGCTGTGGGCTGGCTGGGCCAGGATTGAATGTGTTTGCACATTCCCTCCCCTTACAGGATTGAATCCCTGTCAGCCCGGTGATGGATGCACTGCTGAGCCAGTATATCTGATAACCAGAATCATTAACTAAATTGTTGGAGGGTCAGAGGTCAGAGGGCCAAACACCGTTCCCGCTCCCGGTTTTACAAGGTTCCTTTGCCGCATTGTGTGTGAGCGCAAATCGTGTAGGCAGGGAAAGCCACCGCAGAGCCCTGCGGTTGTGGCCGAGCCACGGGGGGATGTGGTGAGCAAGGCACAAGCTGTTTGCACAGGGACAGGGAGAAAATTGCGGGGGCTTGGGTTGCTCAGCCACCGGATCTGCCATATCTTTGGAAACGAATGCAGGATTTCCCCACACTTGCAGATTTGTTTGAGAATGGCATTTGCCTTTCCTCTCTGCAGAAGGAGCAAGGGCACTGTGGTTGCACTGGCTTCCCTCACCCATTTTCCTCACCACCCTCCCCCTCCTCCTCCTCCTCCTCCTCCTCTGGGAAAGGCCGTTTATGGGACGCAGCCTCCCTCCCCGCTCCATCAGGGCCTCCCTGCAATTTCTAGCTGTCACACACATGCCCAGCAACTTTTCTGGAAAATTGCCCTCCATTTACTTATGTCTGATGAACAAATGTGTGCGGATCCCAGGGAGGCGGCTACTTTCCCAGGCAGATGTCTCCAAGTGTTAAAAAAATAATCAGCTGCAAACTGGGGTGCTCCTTTTCATCCTGGGAGGCAAACTGCAGTGTAAGGAAAGGGATGTGTCCATCCCCTGTCTCTTTATGGAGGGTCTGTTGCTTAAGAGACTGTTGAACCAGATTCAATGCACCACTGAGGCATCTAAGAGGGGATTTAGGGACTTAAAATTTGCCTGCAGGCATCGATACACACTTTGTGAACAAATGGCTGCGATCCCTGAAGAGGTTATCAGGCTGCCAAAAAGAGGGAAGAAGCAATTGGCTCACGCTGGGTCAGACAAGAGGGAACGGGATGAAATGGCAGCAGGAGGTTCAGATGGACCCAAGATGGGGAGCAAACCCCCCAGGATGAAATTCCTGAGCAGAGGCGTGCGCTGCCCAGCAGCTTTGGGAAATACGTTGGGAAAAGTGTAGAGGGAAAATGTGTGATGTTAAGTACATCCATTTCAGTGACCAAAAATACTGTTGCTCATTCTTCAGTGTCACAAGAAGACATTTTTGACATAGCTTATTTAGACAGCTGCTTTCAAATATTCAGGTTGAGTCCTTTTCTGTCAGGAAAACAAACAAAAAAAAAGCAAAAAAAAAAAAAAAAAGAAAAGAAAAGGAAAAGAAAGTGCAGTTCCTTAAAAAACCAGAAACTTTCTGTGGGAACATAGAGCTTTCAACCAAAAGTGACTTTGCAAGAAGTTACACTGGCACTTTCCTGCCAAGGTCAAGATATTCTCTCGGCCTTTTCCAAGAGCCTCTTTCCTTTTTTCTTTTCTTTTTTTTTTTTTTCTTTGAAACAACTTTTCATTAATTTTTAATGCATATTCTATTACAAACAGTAGTGCAGTTCAGAAAAGACTGAGCCTGGAATGACGAACATTGATTGTATTGATGGAGAATGTTCTTCAGACATCTGAAGTCCCACTTGTACCTCTGGAAGGAGATTTCAGACATTTTTTTTTTATTACATTTTGGGTTGGAACCAATATTTCAAACTCAGATAAGTTTCAAAATCACATAAATCCCGCCCCCAAAGGAAATTCTCATCCTGTGTAGCTTTACTCATTTCCCACGCAGACCTGAGAAATGTGTCATCGCCAGTGCCGCTGCCAGGCGGAGGGGTGAGGAGCTGCAGAGCTGGCAGAAAGCCATTTACGGGCTGTGGGGAATGGGAAAGCCTGCGAGAAAAAAAACCATCAACCATCGCCAAACGTGGACGTTCTTAAACCAAAAAGCCGCAGGTCTCCAAACATAGAGCACAGGAGGTCTTGCCCCTGGTGCAAACATATCAATATGCGCTTGACTTGGCATCAAAACGATTGCAGAGAAAATTTCTTGGGGAATATCAGTGAGGATATTCACACCCCATGAAAGGCAGCGGGGTGTAGTGACTCTGTTAGCATCCTCTGGTGACGGGGGGATGTTGCAAACAGCACAGCAAAGACCTTTTCCAAGCTCGGTCCAAATAACGCCCAATGTTGTTTGTGGCCCAGGCTCTGGCTCAGGAGGGCCGTGCTGCAGATTTGTGACTGTATTAACCCTACTTCTTGCTGACTTTTGAAAGGAGACAACCTGGCTGCAGTCCCTGGGGAGGTGCAGGCAGAAATGGAAACAGGAGATGGCTGGAGACGGACCCCAAGGGATATCCAGCTTCATGACGCGCTGTGGTGGGGAGAAAAAAAACGCTGAAAAGCAGAATATTCAGAGGCGCTTTTTTTTTCAGCTGCTGTTGGTGTGACTGCACTGCCAGAGATGTCCAAGGGGCATCAGAAAGCCCCACTGCAGACTGCCCGGCACGGTGACACAGTTGCAAGGAAGGAGGCTCTCTGGAGAGGGGATAACAGCCACAGGACCAGTGCAGGCACGCAGTGGAGATCAGATTAGAGAGGACCCAAATTCCTGGGCCGTGGAGCACTTGCCAAACAGGTTCCCTCACCTGCACCACCAAAATCTGAGGGCTTCTGTGGACACGGTGGCTGCACACCGCGTTTGTGGAAAGCGATGCTGCACGGCCGCGGCCCGTGCCAGGGGCTGGTCCCGCACCAGCAGCGCGGAGCTGGGCTGCCGGGCACGCTCCGCGGTCAAAGGCAGGCTGGGCATCCCTCCCTCCCGGCTGGCTCCAGACCCAAACACGAGCCCAGACCTCAGGAGCAAGCCTGGGAGTGCCTCTGTGTACGGGCAGAAACCGAGCAGGTGCTCTCAGAAGGTCTCATTGACTCTCCGTCAAGTAACTCAGCTTCTGGATACGTGGGGGAAAGGCAGAAGAAAGACGCTGCACTAAAAACTGGCCTCATGCAGTAAGTTTTTTGCACATTTTCCTCTCCTGTGACTTTCTCCCTCTCGGGTGAGATCCTGTGCAAAGACCCCTTTGGCTGGCTTACTCGACAGGAGATTCACAGCTGGATGGTGTCCCGGTCCCACTGCAGATGTGTGGGCTTCAAAGCCTCTGCACTTGACTCCCCACTTGGGAAACCACCTTGAGGTCACTTGGGAAATTTGGCACCTCGATGGTTCAAAATTGTAGCTGACTCATAGGTGTGCAGAAGCTGCTGCCATGAACTTGGTTTGTGAGATGACCGCGCACACATCATCTCTGACACGAGAGCTGATTAATGCCATCTAGGCCGTTGCTGGAGCATTTGCTGAATCACTGCACTCCTCTGCCTGAGATGGGTCTTTTTTATTATTTATTAGTCATAAGGAAGACAGGTTTCTCATGTTTGTAAGCCATGGGTTGCTCTGTGGCATTCAATCAGCTTTGCAGGAGAAGGCTGCTTGGTCTCCTGTCCAGATTAAAAGCAACAAATATTAAATATTCCTTCTTCTGAAGGTTCAATGATTCACGGCAGGGTAGTAGAAAGGTGTGAGTATTCCTGTGCAAAGACTTTATACTTTAAAGGAGAAATGATTTGATAACCAAACAGACCCCATGCTATGACTCCTTTTAGTGACATTATTGTGTGGATCCATGGATGAAATGGTAAATTACCCATCTCTGGAGTCAGCCAGCTGTGGGTCAATGATTCTTAAAATGTCATCTGAGACACAACACTGGACAGAGGGCAAGAAAACACTTACTTCCAACCAAGCTAATAATTCCCAGCAAGGAATTTGTTTGGTGAATGTGACTGAGGTCCCTGTGAATTCCTTGGAATTATTGACTATGGGCTTGGGTTTTTCTTGGCAGATTGTGGGTGGGGAGTTTTGTTGGGGGTTTTTTGCTCGTTGTCAGAATTTCAGGTGCTTTCATTTCAGGAAATGCAGGCTGTGGCATATGTTTCTGTCCCCTGATGGACCAAATAAAACTCCACAAAGGATCCGCATTGAGAGAGGACTTTCTGTAGCAGGAAGGACAATTCAGTGTGGATCAATAATTGTGCCAGGGGATAGAAATGGGGGATGAACTGAGCTGCTTGGGGCCCATGTGGAAGAATAAAACGAAAGAGTATAATAATAATAATAATAACAACAACAACAATAACAATAACGCAATGAGCTTAATTTCTCAGGCAGTCCTGCATGTTTATATGAAGTCATGCTGTGCCAGAACTGACAAGCCATGAGTTTAATGGTCTTCTGGTAAAATAAGTATTACCATGGCTCAAGTGAGGATTTGGTTACAGCTACCTCCAGGACTTTAGCGTGTCATTGCTCCAAGACACTAGCATGTCATTGCTCTGGGACACTGACATGTCGTTGCTCGAGGATGTTGACATGTCACTGTTCTGTGAAGTTTGCAAAGCCCAACAGGTTAATATTAAGTAGAGATTTAATGGGGTACGCAGGCTCTCGGGTACATTTCTGTTCTGTGTTGAACTAAACCCAGCTCAGCGAGGAGCTGCAGCTGGAAAGTGATTCCTGTGGACAGAAGGACAATTCCAGAAGTGTGGCCCATGGTACAGATCCAATGTGCTCTTTGCCTGGTTTCTTACCTCCAAAACTGGAGGCGAGACCATGTGTTGCCAAAACCTGGGCCCAGACTGAGATCCCAGGAGCTCTTTGACCTCTAATTCTTCTGTCCTCATGGGTAGCAGGCCAGGCACTAGACGATGGCTGGGAGCAAAAGGGCTTTTCTCCCTGTCCCTGGTGCAAGCCACAGGTCCTCCTGGTTCTTCTCCACCCGGGGCAAAGCCAAAGGTACAATAAAGCGAGCGCAGCTCTTGGGCTTTGCCTTGGGATGGAGGGAAGGAGGAAGGTGGTTGTCCGCTCTGCACACCACAGGTTGAATGCAGAGGGAAGGGTGCATGGGAGGCTTCCTTTGGGTGCTGAGCTAAAAAACACGTTGTAGAAAGGAAACCTCTCTCTCCAGCGAGCAGCTGTGGCAGTCAAGGTCCTACATCCTGAACTCCCTCACCCCAGCCTTCCCTCAGAGCTTGGGGGATAAAAGCGTTGCCATAATCTGGCATGAATAGTCCAGATTTTAGATGGTGGCTCATTTTTCCTCCGTCGTTTGGTTGCTGTTGATGGTTTTATCCTTTTCCTTTTTAAGGGCGTTTGAAAAGCCCCTAGGCTAATGACTTGAGCCTGCTCCTCTTTCAGTGTTTCAGTCAATACCCCTCCTTGAGCACGTGATGGTCTCAAAACACCACTGATGATTGCTTCCCACAGCACTATCATCAGACCTGTCCCAGAGGGTCAGGGATCCCACCCGGGATGCCAACCCCCATGTCCAGTGCAGTACTGGGCCCTGAGTTGTTTCTCTGCCCCTATGCTGTGTTATCATCACCTTTATCAAGTTGTGCCATCTCAGAACAGCACTTGGGTATTTTGTCAGGCTTCACATCAATAAGAGACTGTTTGTCTGTCTTTTAAAATCTGTTGTTTGTTCTTTATTCGCTTCCGTCTGCTGATTCAATCTGCTGCAGAAAGGAGCCATTGCATGGTGGCTCCTCTGAGCTTCTGGAGGAGCCGTGCATTTGGGCAAGGTGCAGCCGTGTCCCCCGTCCTCCCAGAGAAACCATCAGCTCCTTGTTCAGTGGTGGCCACCTCCTATGGAAGTGCTTGCCCAGGACCTGCTGCCAGGACGATCTGAGCCATAGGGGGTCTTCAGTTAACCTCATCCCAAAGCACCTGGTTTGGTCACGGGCCCTTTCCAGAGCCTGAGGAAAAATGACACGTCCTCAGTTTTGGAAATGGTTTGTGGGAGACCAGGTTTCCAATGCTGAATGCTGGGAATATAGGTTATGCATCATGGACGTAAGAGGCACAGCAGCAATACAAGGACAGGGGAGGAGGGGAGACCTTAGAGACAGTCTCAAGAAGCTGAGTCTCTCCTTAATTTTAGCAAAGAGGACTGAGAGACAGCCTGATATACATGCTTTGAAGGGGTGAAAATATTCAGTGCTACTGCGATCTTTAGCATTCCCAAAAGCATAGGTGGTTTAAGAGTTAAGGGCAAGCATATTTGAACCAGAAGGAAAGCACGCAATTGAACAACGATGGTGACCGGTTATTGGGACAAAGAGGCACTCCATCTCTCAGTGTCTTCAGAGCAATGGGGGCTTTAGTGAAACAAACTACTGAGCTCGAGCGATTGAGCTCAGTGGTCTGGATAAATCCAGATTTAGCAATTCCTTCTGGCCATAAAAGCTATGACCCTGCTGGTTCTCACAGTTTACCGGTGGGAAAGGGCTGAATTTGATAAACTCAGACATAAATGTTGTGTGCTATATTTACACACACCAGTGCAGCGTTCTCCTTGTAGGGCAGCAGCCCTGTCCCTGCGTGGCAGCAGTCACTCATCGAAGGGTGGCAGCAGGTCTGAGATGGGGGGGCCACCCCCCGGGAGGGTGGCTGGAAGCTGTCCACAGCTGTCCCTGGTACTGGGTACTGGTGGTACTGGCCTCCCAGACGGGCTTCTCGGCTCCCAAGGAAGCTCAGAGGCAGAGAGGGAGGGTTTTGTGCACCCAGAAAGGCACCGCTAAGAGGTCCGACATCAGCAGCACCCTGCAGCGCCTGGACAGGAGCCTAACACAGGGAGGTGTGCTGTTCCTGAAGATGTCAAATGAACAGCATCCGCATCACTGGTGATCAGATCTGATGGTGGTCTGCTTCATCCCACATTCATGTAAATGCAATTCTCTGAACACCCAGAGACCCCTAAGCTTTACCAGCCAACTGCAGTAGCCCCAGCCCACCGATCCCCATGATAACAAAGAAATAAATGAGTTAAAACACTGGCAGAAATACAAGCTTGTAACTCGCCAAACCCAGTTTGGTTCCAGGATGTTGCTCTTGCGAGACAGAGGACAATTTCCAGCTTTTGCAGGGGAGACAGCTTCACCCCCTGTGCAGAAACCCCTGGCATCAGCCCTCCGTTCCCCTGCAGGGCACACGCACGGGTAACCAGAAACGCTACCCCAAGCCCAAAGCTGAGCACTAGTTTTTTGCACGGCTTGTGGTATTAACCAGGCTTCTATGAAAGGATCTTGAGCATGGATGTAACACGGGGAGCGGCATGAAACCCATGGGGGAGAGTAACCAGAGCACCAGCATCGCTATGGCAATGGAGATAAGGGGCAGCCCTCACACCGCAGGCGATGAGTGACATGTTTTCTAGCCCTTTCAATGCCTTGAAGTGTTTTCCTTCTTGACTCAAACTAGAAGTAGCACAACTTAAAAACAATTAATGTCCCCTTGGAGGAAAAAAAAAAAAAAAAAGCGGCGATTTTTCCTTCTATTTTTAAGTCTCACTTCACCACAATAACTCCAATATTTCACTCCTGACTCAAAGGCAAAGTCCGAGGGAGCAGGATATGCTGTAGGGTATCTCTCTTGCCACACTATTCGTGTTATTTTCAAGTTCCTCTCTCCCGGGTTGATCTTGGCAGCAGATCACAGCGCCAGCGCAGCACAATGTAAACCGGAGCCATTGTTACTCCATCTCCCGCTCCTCATCACTGCAACAACATTTCCCCACACGCCTCCCAGCAAATTGTTGCCGTGTCCCGTCCCTCTTCCCCAGCTCCAAAATCCATTAGGCTGCTGCAGTTCAGCTATTCATCTAGCCCCCTCGGAGGCACCAAAATAAAGCGGTTTCCCTTTGTCGGCTGACATTAGGCAGGGCTTTGACGAATGGTCTCGGTGACAGCGGTAAGTAACCGTGCTGCAGGGCTGCCCCATGTTTTGCATCATGTGCGGGCAGAAAAGGGTAGCAGGGAAGCAGGCAGCTATTAAAACAGCCTTAAATCGCTTTGTCCCCTTCCATCACCTGGCGAAGGCACAGCAGCAGGTCTGCTTGAGGGCCGTGGAGCTGAGCCCTTCGCGTGGGGTCAGCCCGTTTTGCTGTCTGAGGAGTGTACCAGGGTTTGGACCAACACGGTCTTCATCAATGGGGACCGGTCAATGGCAGCAGACGCTGTCTGCTGGGGCTTTTGCTTACACATTTGTGGCTAATGAGGCCCTGATATACATAAATATGATGTTGTCATGGTTTAACCCCAGCTGGCAACTAAGCACCACACAACCTCTTGCTCCCTTCCCCCTGGTGGGATGGGGGAGAGAATCAGAAAAGTAGAAGTGAGAAAACTTGTGGGTTGAGACAAAGACAGTTTAATAGGTAAAGCAAAAGCCGTGTGTGCAAGCAAAGCAAAACAAGGAATTCATCCCCCACTTCCCATCGGCAGGCAGGTGTTCAGCCATGTCCAGGAAAGCAGGGCTCCATCACGCACAAGGGTGACCTGGGAAGACAAACGCCATCACTCTGAACGTCCCCCCCTTCCTTCTTCTTCCCCCAGCTTTATATGCTGAGCATGACATCATATGGTCTGGAATATCCCTTTGGTCAGTTGGGGTCAGCTGTCCCAGCTGTGTCCCCTCCCAAGGCAGAAAAGACCTTGGCTCTGTGTAAGCACTGCTCAGCAGTAACTAAAACACCCCTGAATTATCAACGCTGTTTTCAGCACAAATCCAAAATAGTCCCACACAAGCTAGTATGGAAAAAATAACTCTATCCCAGTCAAACCCAGGACAGATGTTTATATGTGTAGGCATGTGGGCTCACTCCTTCAACAACACAAAGCCAAAGGACACAGCACAGCATCAGCATGGTGCTGAACCTCAGGTAACCCACCTTGCTTCTCATGGGTGCACATCACCCCAGCCCCAGAAGCCGCCGCAGAAGGATGCTCAGGCAGCAAAGCCAGCCCCAACCCCACAAAACCCTCACAGCCATGCTCTGCCCACGCTTTGCCCAGGCTGGTGGTGGATGGTACCCAAGATGGGCTGGGAGCAGCGATAAAAGTGATGTCCGTGGGAGTTTACCGCCAACTTCAGTGAAAGGGGATCAAGTCTTCTGTCACTTGGCAACCTGCTTTATCAACGTGAACTTGTATCTCTCTCTGCCGCTGTTTTTCCAAGGGCTATTCATGGTTCAAAGCTGTAGACAATACCGTTCCTTTCTTCACTCACTGCCACCTAGTTATCTCTGGCAGAGTGTGACTCTGGAGAGAAGCAATTTGAGAGAGGAAATACACTGGAGATGGAAATAGCATGGAAGATACAACAAGGACTCAACTTTCTTTTTTCTATCTTACTCAAGATTATGTTTCCTGACTGCATCCCTGAAGTCATTTGAGTTGTTCTAAAAATTATGGAAGGAACAAAAAATCTTTTTCATGCACACTGCAGAAAAATCCAGAATGATTCTGCTGACTTCCATGGTGTGGAATTGGGAAACAGGGATCGGCAGTTGGCCCATGGCTAAAGCATGAAATATAGGGGAAGTCCAGGGGCATGAAAGAAAGGAATGCCACGTCCCAATCAGATACCTACGTGGGAACATTTCTGTCAGCACCCCAGTTCATAGCCCATTGGAAAACTCATTGTGGTCTCTGCAAACATTCAACGTCATAAAAATTCAGTAGGTGGACAGAAAAACATTAAAATGGGAAATTGCAAGAATAAGACTGTGGCAGGACAGGTTTCGCTGGGAGAAATGACTGATGAAACCCAAAGCCATAGTGTCAAATCTTGGGTGTGCTCGTCTTCCCCGGAATTCTGCTGGATCACTTCACCTGTACAGCAAGGAAGTTTGTCTTCTCATCCTGGGCTTACCCTGGCTTTCCTAAGTTTACACTGGAAATTGGCTAAGAAGCTCTCAAGAAATTGGCTAAGAAGCTCTCACAAGTTTCATTCATGGAAAGGTGAAATGAAATAAATGCACATAAACACAGGACAATTTTTATAGTAAGGGCTTTGCAATCTCAACAAACCTTTTCTTGAAAGGCTAAAGTTATCCTCCCATGCGTAAATCTGATCTGATTGATTTGATTTTCTGAAAAATGTATACATAGACATCAGGTGATAAGTTTGTAGTGAATTAACAAAAAGGCATAAGGAAGAATAAACAGAATAGAAAGAAAATGACGGGAAAGTTGTAAAAACAATAACCTTGAGAAACAACCAAAAACTCCAATCAGATTTTTCCCCACTTCGCTGACCTGCAACAAACAATTTGGGCTAAAAGGTCACCAAAGCCCCTGCGGGAGGGCTCAGCGGCGGGGGCTCCCCCGAGGCTGGCGGGGGCTCAGGGAAGCACACGGCGGGGCAGAGCTCCTGCCGCTGCCCCCCTGCCTGACACCCTCGACACAAGCCAGGGGACTGGTCTACAACACGGCACCGGGACGTGAGCTTGTGCCCTCCACGCTTCTGGGGCCGTGTGTCGGAAAGCGTCCCCGGGAGAGGGGCTCTGAAGAGATCCTGGGCTGCCCAAAGGCCCAAACTGAAACTCCCTATTTGTTTTGATCAAACTCAGCTGGATCGCAAAGCTTTTCCCTGCCTGATCCCAAATGGATTTGCAGACTGGGAAATTTATGAGAAATAAACAGCTACAGTTAAATAAACACTTGCAGGCCTCTGGCTATCCTGGCAGAAAAAAAAAAAAAAAAAAAAAAAAAGAAACCTGACAGCAAATATTAGCAACAGATTTTTAACAGGTGGAGGAATTATCGTATGTATCTGGGAAAGAAAACAAAACAGGCACTCCTAAATCACCAGTGCTGATTTAAACATGAGCTTTTAAATATAGTGTGTGAGCAGCAAATGAGTTCTAATTGAGAAGAGCTTGTAAACAAACAACAGCTTTCATCTGCAGCATCACGCGCAATACAGGCTTTGTGCTGCCAAAGCCCGGGCCTGGGACCGGATTCGGGTGCGGGCTCTAATCTCCTTAATGAATTTCAGGGCAGAAGCATCCTGGAGCAATGAGGAACAGCAAACCCGGACTCCCACTTCTCAGGGTCTGGATGAGGAAAGGGAGCGGCGTCAGGTGAGTGAACCAGGCACACGCGAGGATCCCGGGGCCGCTCCGTCTCGTCCCGGGGCTGCAGAGAACCAGCGCGATGCCTGCGGGCAGCCTCGCAGCGGTCAGCCCGCGATGAGAGTCCCTTCTTAAAACCACCCTCGAGAGATGCCACTTGTCTTGAAGAGGGTTGAGGGCCCCTTCCAGCGCCCGTGTGGGCATCTGCTCCTTGCCCCCTTCACTTTTCATCTCCTGCTCGAGCACCATGAAGAAGTATCTAAGGGGCAATCTGGGAAAGCGGGAGTAGCAGAAAGGAGGGAAGGTGGCTGGAAGCAAGCCTCTGAAAGATAGCTGGGGCCGTGGTCCGGAAAGAAAGGTCTGTTGCAGCAAAGCATGCAAAGTTAATGCTCAGCCTGTGTTGCAAGAGCAGAGGAGATACAGCATGTCAGGAAACGTCTAAGCAGTGCAGATACAATCAGGCTGAAAACACACAGAGCATGCCAAGGAAGTAACCTTGAATGTCTGCTGGTATTTTTCTCTGGAAAGCAACAACAGGATATTATTACAAAGGGACAGAAACATGGACATGGTTGCCATTGCTTACCTAGAGACATAAATTACCTGCCCTGGAAAGGAGCATGAAAGGGAAAAGGGTTCATGTGCGGTTCCAGACCAGGGCTCCTTAAAAAACAAGTGCTGGCTCTGCCGGCAGCAGTGCCCCACTGAGCTGTCGCAGCCAGCTGGAGGTTTTGACAGCGGGATGGTTGCATTCAGCATTAGAGCTCAGCTTTTCCACTGGACCTCCAGGGGACAGGCCATGAAAAACACTCCTGTTGCAAGAGAGATGGACCGCAGTGGCCAAGCTGTGTGCGCATCAGGCCTCTGCTGCTAGAAGAAAGTAGTCCGCCTTAATTCAGATTTTATTTCCAAAAGTTTTAATTGCTCTCTGCTCCAATAAATGATTAATCGCTCAGATGAGCTGAACCAGAAACTGGCAAATCAAAGCCGCCCTTGTTTTGAAAACACTTTGCCCACAAATCCCAGTTTAGCACCATACCCCACAGCAGGAGAAACACAAACCCAAGCAGAATATAGCACCCGCAGCTCCCAACCCAAGTACCCAAATTTAGGCATGTAGATAGAGCAGCTTAAGCCTGAGGACCCATATAGACCACCAGAGTCAATGGAAGCAGCAGGTGCTTGGAAACACTGCAAATCAAAGCACTCATTTAGGGCACTAAATATAGAGCAAAATTTAAACACCCAGGCTGGAAAATGTCGGCCACGTAGTCCCTCCACTGCATTTCGCTGCGGGTCCCGCGCACCCAGGCTGCTGCTGCGCGATGCCCGTAGAAGGTGCTGGGTCTCTGCTCCCACCACCGCTGCTCATTAACAGGTTTTTATCCACGGCGATACGGTGCAAAGTAGGTTCTCCTCCTCGCTTTTTTAGAGGATATTGCTGCACTTGAGATAACCTTGCTGGTTTATCTGTACTGAAAGCGTTGTCAGCGGGCTGTCAGAACACCTCCCCGCAGACCCGCCGTGTCCGTGGAGCCTCGGGGCCGTGCGCGAGGGTTGTCCCCGTGTCATCATGCCGGGGACCCTCCCCAGGCTGAGGTTTGCATCCAGGCACCCCCCAGCAGCCCACCGGAGTCCGGGGAGCCAAGGCAGCACCCTCGCGCTTCCCAGCACATGCACAAGGACATCATGAGAGAGCAGAACTCTGCTACCAATTTTTAAATTTCTTCTTTTTTTGGCTGTTACTTTATTTAAAAAAAAGAAAAGGGAGGGGAAAGAGAAGTAGAGAGGATAGCCTGCTGATCCACACTCACATTTTAACTTGCCCAAATGTTCAACTCCAGCAATGCCTTATTTTGCCTCCTGTTGAGAACCTGCTGCACTCAAGATTTCCATTTGCTTTTGGGAAATGGAGGTTAGAAAATGCTCCAGCAGCTGAACCTTTGGTGCCCTGCGGAGGGGCCAGCCCTGCCCAGGGAAGGTTCAGCCCCACGGAAGGCAGGCCAGATCAGGGATGTCATCTTGGCTGGAGCAAGGGCTGGCTTGCACATCTCCTGCGCAGGCTGACTTGGGGTTTCAGCACCGAACAGCCCTTTCTCACGCCCCTTTATACCTCCTTGTAAGTAACGCACAGAGGATTTTGGAGTGTAGCCCAGTCATGCAGACATACATCAGTGAAGAGACCACCAAAGGGGGAAGAACTAGATAAGCCACATGGCAAAAGGAGAAACAGACACAAACTATTCCTGAATTTCTAATCCATAGAGAGATCAGGTCCTGGGACTGCATCTAACAAGGGTACCAGAGGAGGAACAACCCCCCTCTCCCCCACAGCTATCATATACTATTTATAAATGATGTAATGCTTATAACTTTATATAAACTACAGCTCCTAAATATACAAAAGTCTAATTTTGAGCCATCTCTGAATGGAGTTGTTTATGCTGTTGCTTTTTCCACCACCAGCAGGTACCAGGACCTAGAAAAGCCCTGCCAGGGTATTTTCTCTGCTCCTAAAACAACGAGCTGTCTGCAGCAGTTCTTAGACATGGGCAAGCTTCAATAACAGGCAGTCCAGTGATGAACAGGAGCTGCCGCTCTCTGCCGGATAACGGTATGGAGAAGCCACCCAGGTTGCTCTCCTCCTGGCTTGAGCAGCCGTGTGCCTGCCCAGGGCTGGGCACAGGACAACGGCCACCAGCCACCCAACCCTTCTTCCTTCTCCTCTCGCTTCCCCCTTTTGCCTCTCCTCCAAGTGCTGGTGGTACAGCAGGAACATGGCCATTTTGGCCTCACCTTAGAGAGCATGGGGCTGCGGATACCCCGCTTTTGAGAAAGACTCTGTCGGCCGTGACTTGTTGCACAGCTCTTCAGCAGCAGAGAAATGGAAGAGAAGCGAACCGATGCAACGTGGTACCTACCTAACCCTCATCTCCGGATCTTGCTGATGTAGCATTCCCCAAAACACAGTCCTCTTCCATACTCACTGATGCCCACATCCTTTTCAGCCTCTTCCCTGCTGGGGAGGCTGCAGGATTAGGTCTTCTACTAGCCTTGTATGCACGAGTCCTGGACACTGGCATATTCCCCCCCAAACAAAGGGGATCACAACGCTCAGGCCCAGCGTGGACCCTCTCACCCCACTTCCCAGTGCTGCTCCTTGCAGACATGGGTAGGGCGAGCTTCTCCAGGGACCCCCGCACTCAGAGCAGTGGATTCATACAGCTTTGCACCCTCACTCTAACAAGAACCAGGCACATGCAGAGCCAAGGCATGAAACAACCGCCTTCTGTTCCCTCATCAGTCTTGAAGCCAGCGGGGGCCAAAAAGTAACCAGCTTTCCACAGACTTTCAGGAAAGGATTTGAATGAAGTGGAGAACAGTGCTGGTCTGTGTGGGGTGTCCACGCATCAGATGCTGTTCAGTTTGGTCATCTTGACTCAAAAGTGGTAGAGAATAATTTGGAAGGGCATGGAGCTCATACAGGAAAAACAGCTGGAGATATGGAACAGCATCTCTACAAGTGGAGACGGAAGAGACCGGGACTCTGAAACCCAAAACTTAGGGATAGAGGGGTGTCTGCAGTGTAAATCCCAAATGTCATGGAGATGGGGGAGAGGGAACAATGGCTTGCTGTATTCACATCATCTTATCAAGGAACAGGTTCACGACAAACAGAAGGAAGCCCTTTTCCACCCCATTCATGGTGCAGTTGAGGAACTCACTGCTACAGGATGTTGTGGAGGCCTGAATGATAAAAGGGATGACATGATGCCATGGAGAAGGGGAGCCTATCAAACGTGTCTGGCTCGGGAAGCCCCTAAACCACTGATCGACAGAAACTGGATGGGTCCGAGAAGGTCTCACGCAGCAGTTTGCTGCTTTCTTGCACCTTCTCTAAGCATCTTCCACTGGCCACTGCAGGACACAGGATACTAGACTAGCTGGACCTTTGATCTGCACCAGTATGGCTGTTGGCTGAATGAACTTCCACCCACAGGTAGGGCTTTGTTAATTAATAGGTGGGGTTATGCCCAGAGTTAAGCCTCCAGGCAGATGGCCAAGCCTTCAAAGGGCCTTACATATGCCGCTGCCACAGCAGTTTCCAAACCTGCTCCGCAGCTCCCTGCTCAACCTTCTTTCATATGTAGCTTATCGGCACAGCAAATCTGCCACAGGGAGAAGTCCCCTCCAACCCAAGCCTCCTTCAGATGGGTGGGAGAAAAGATAGGATAGCAGCTGAGAAAGATCGACAAGTTAACAAGTCTTTCTCTACCAAACAGGGCTGAAGGATTTACATTTGGTTGGTTTTGTGGGTTTTTTTGACAGAACATTTGAAAGCGATAGTCTCTCCTGGGAACCCATAGGCCAGAAAACAGCATGATTCCCTAGTCACGGTCTTGCATCCTTTTGGGATTGTCGCATTTACACCTGCAAAGTAATCCTTCTGCCTTATCCGCCACTGAAAAAAAA
Source organism: Buteo buteo (assembly GCF_964188355.1). NCBI lineage: Eukaryota > Metazoa > Chordata > Aves > Accipitriformes > Accipitridae > Buteo > Buteo buteo. The sequence goes on along the minus strand of NC_134176.1, from coordinate 9,909,436 downwards.
GAAATCTTAGTCAAGTTTTCAGAAAAGCACACATTCTTTGTGTCTCTGTGGTTATAAAGAGTAATATGGATGGAGTATCATTAATATGAACAGAAGCATAAAGCCTCCTAAACACTGCCTATTTAAGGTTTCCATGATTTTATTCTTTTACCATCTAGAAAAATCTGAAGCAGCTTGGTTGCCAGGGAAGGAAATTAACCAAAGTTCCTTCTCCGAGTTTCTAAACACCTGGTCATTTTTCACTCAAGCTAGTTGATTTACATACTCCTTTCATAAAGGTATTGCAAAGTACCCCTTGAGAAAGATGTACTCCATCTGCATAGTTGTAGGAACAGGTTATATGTATGAACTATGGGACTTGTTATTGGCTGCAAGAATCGTCAAGATGGCATCGTTCAGTCTTTGGGAAATTACATGCCTTGTGCAAATCATGCTGATTCTCTGCAAATAACCTGGATTGTTGGCTTTGAAGCAGGAGAGTTGGGTTCCTGTCCAGCTCATTTGTAAGACTGACTTGGTGCTATGAATACAGACACCACCCTGTACAATGTCTGCTTCTTCTTGCACCAGAAGTAGTATACAGAGCGTAAAAAGGAGATTCATATAAACCCCCCAGATTTTACTGGCTTTTGCAGAGGAAAAGGTGATCCAATGAAGCATGAAACTTACTGATGCTTACAGGAAAAAGAAGAAGAAAAGACATTCTATATAAGACTATTACCTATGACGTTCGTTTACAAACATTTGATGGCAAGCAGATGTTTACAATCAGGTGTTTGAAGAAGAAGTATTTTTGCACTCAGTCTAAGTCCCTGTCCTGCTGAAAGAAATCACTTGCATACAGAGCAATAGCGAAAAGTTCCACATATCCACATAGAAAAATTGTGTACATGAGAATGGGTGCTGTAAAAGGGATGAACATGGAAAAGATTTAGTCATATCTCCTTTCCAAGCGGACCTTTTGTTCCTCTAGTTTTATAAGCCCATTCTTTACCCCACCATCTGTGATGAAATTAGGACAAGAGGCTAGTTAGGGACTGCTTTGCAGCACTGAACAAAGCAAGCCTGAGATTCACATAATTTTTCCAAAGCAAGAGCAAGATTCCTACTAAGAGTGACTCAAACACCTACTTTACTGTTGAGAAAGGAGAAAAAGCAAAGCCAACCTCTACCCTCCTTGCTCACAATAAGCCCCCCAAAGGTCACAGCTAGACTACCTAACAGAAGGGATGCTGGCTACCTAGGAAGGTTCACAAGGTACTCAAACTCTTCTCTTCAGGCTCATCCTTTCTCTGTTGCATCCAAAGGACTGATAGCCCATCAGCACTCAAGAACAATGAGACAGAGATACCACATGTGTGACTGAATTAAACCAACCCAAATTCCTGTGCAAATTAATTCCATGCTACCCCAGTCTCTTACTGTCCAAGCTACATCACAACTAGCATTGCAACTAGTGTCTTCAGCAGCTTTTAAGGCACTGACTAAAATGACTTTCAACTTTTAGGTTGTTCTTGAAAAAGTATGGGTCAGCAGTGAGTTTTTTTGCTATATGAACTAGCTTTCCATCCAAGCATAGTTTGACTTCAAGAGGACTAATTACAGAGTCTACTGGAGAACCAGACAACAGAGAATGGCCAAAAGAAGCAAGCTCACCAAGAGTTTCAGGTTAGCACCAGATCTTGAAAAGAGCACCAGAGAAGAAAAATTAGCCCGGAACTACTCATTGCTTAGAAAAACCTCAGGAAGAGCCCATTTACTAATTTTTCCCATTATGTAGTCCTTTAACAGATATGATTCTGGAAGTAACATAATGCTTAGCACATATGCACAGGCAAGAAGTTTAGATGTACAAGTTCAACATTTCATGTAAAAGTAAGTCAAAAGGAAACAAAACTACTGAATAGGGTGATGTGGAGCAAGTGGAGAAGAGATGCAATTAATTTAAGAGCAGCATAGAAATAAAATCTGCATAAAACAGTTCTAATGTTAAATCACGCAAGTCAAAAAGTTTACTCTTTATTCATCGTCCTCTTTTATTCATCTAGTTTCACGTATCTCAGTCTACATAACTCGCTCTTGGTCATGACATGAAGGTGGCATAAAATAATTCTTGGTTTTGGCAGGCAAACCGCACTGCCAAGTTGAACACTTGTCCATGCTTGTTTTGTGAATCCACAGGGGAACAAGTCCCGGACATGGTACCAGTCATCGGGGAATGCGCTGAACCTTTGTTTAGAACAGTGGGTGACGATGATGACTACTGCTGTGACCCCATTACTTTATATACTATTTCAGTAATACAAAGAAGCAGAACTAGTACCTTAATGAGCAGTGAGCCAGCTCACTGCTGCATGACAGAATAACAGCCTTATTCTATATGTATATATATAAAAAAATAATCTATTATTTCTCCTTTTGCCTGCAGCAGCAACACCCACTGCATTTATTTGTATTCATGTAAAACCTCCAGCAAGGAGCATTCTCTCAGCTATTTTAAGTACATTGTGACTATCAGAAATTGCCCTCTGCAGCAGGTACTCATAAATACTGCAGTCTCTGAGAAGAGAGCATCTTACAAAAAGACATTTTTCTAATCTGGAACTGTCTTGAATGGTTCTAGCATTGCTCCCACTATTTCTGAGGAGCTAATGACAGCCACTAGGTTTTCCCAAGGCACCATGGAGTTGATTTTAGAAAGTCATCATTGAAGAAGTGTCTGTTCCTTATCTCAGCTTTGGATTTCCCCCCACCCCACCAACCTTTGCTTCAAGGGCAGGAGACAGATATTTGAAAAGTGGAAATCAGAGATAACAATAGAATTTGATTTTGAGAACTGATGTCGAAACAGCTCTCACTTATCAACATAAAGACAGGCCAATACTCCAAGGAAAATAGTAACAAAGTAACTGTATGATGACTGGAATAAAAACTCTGCTAGTATCTAGAATTCTGCTTTGGGGGTTGATAGCTACTAAGAAAATGCAATTTTTATATTCCATATTATCTTATGTAAGAGTTTACCTTTCACTACAGAAAATATTCTATACAAAAGCCATTCAAGTCACCACAGAAAACAGGCATAGACCTACCAAACTGAAAAATTGAAGCATGACAAGTGAAAGGGCTGAATGGCTGCGGAACAGAGAAGAAAGGTATTACTTAAAAAAAATCAAACTCAATTTGGCAAGAATGAGCATGCAGGGGCTTGAGGCAAACAGCCCTCTTATCACCCAAGGAAGCAAAACAATACTGCTTAGACAGGCCTCTGCTCAGCAGCTGGACGGAAAGCCATTTCAGAAAAGGCGCATCGTACGCACGGGCAGTAGCTGTCAGCTAAAACCAGCCTTTGTACTTTGCAAAAGAGGCAGCGCAGGGAGAGTCCCGGTTTAGGTACTGAAGGCGTCCCCGTCTCTAGACCACACGTGGGATACCACCTCCCTGCGCAAACCGTTAGCGGTGCAGCAGTGGGCAGAGGACAACGCTGCCAAGTTGGCTCAGGAAGTATCGGCACTTGGATGCAGGCTGTAAGCTCAGGTTACAGGAATTACCGTGCATTAAACCAGGACTTTCACTCCTCCGTCCTTCAGCCTCATCGCATCAGAACTCCAATCACTTAGAAAGCAAACACAATCTGAAGTATCTTACACACAATGAGGGAATCATTTTATTAGATTATGGAAGACAGCAGCATTACAGTACAAAAAGTTACAAGAGTAGCAGAAAAAAAGTGTTTTTGGTTTAAATACTCAGGATTATACTGGGGAACATGAGAAGGATAGTACCCTTTTCTAAACTAACTCCTAACCAGGTTATCAAAATAAGTTTTGAATATTTAGCACAAGTAAAAAAGTTACAACAAACATCATTATAAAATGCTTTAATAAATAGTTTCTTTTCTGAAAGTTTTTTTTTTTAAGAACATGTCAAACAAAAATGTATTAAAACAGAAGATCCTGCAAAGCAAATCCTGCGTTCCGGTATAAAATAACTGGTTTCAAAACATTCATGTTTACATTGTTCATGGGCCAGAGTTTATACTCTCAAACATCCGCTCCTCTCACTGGTTGGGTAACTAGGTGTATGTAGTGTTATGCTTCTTCAGTAATTAAAATAAACTTATAGTTTGCCCAGTTAATAGCAATAATAAAGCCTTAAAAAAAAAAAAACAACAAAAAACAAAATGCATAAGCCTTCCATTACAAGTAACCATTTCTAATGAGGTACTCCCATCTTCTGAGCTTGCCAGCCTTTTTTCTTTAGAGCAACAGATGAATAAAGCACAACACAAACAAGATTGAGGAAAATATTGTTCCCTTCATTAGGCCTGTATTTAAACGCAAAAAAGTAATACCACATGTAATTAACATATTCACAAAAGAAAAAAACAATGCCTCGCTATGTTGGTACTGTACAGTAGATGCACCCGTTAGTGTTCTTGAGATGGGCTGAACATGGGGATAAACAAACATTTCTGGATCTATTTACACGTAAGTGGTTATGTTCCTATGTAAATACAAATGACCAACAGATTCCTAACATTGATTGTATTAACATCACTTTCTAATCTGGACATAATACCAAAAAAAGTCTTATAAACTGCCATAAAACCTCCTTTTCTGCAACATAAATTAAAAGGAATGACATGTAAAAAAAAGACCAAAATATTTAAGTTATTAAATCAAATATACAGAGTGATTCATTTAATATGTACATATTTACAAAAAAGCACTATTAGAAAATAAACTGTGTCAGTTGGGGAACCTAGAGTTCTCACAATTTTACTATATTGATATGGCAGTCTTTGACAGTTGCTATAGAAAAAGTTTAATCTCAAGGCACTTGTCACATGCTTCAATACTGCAATTCTAAAGTAATTAAACAGAAATAAAAAGGCCACTTTTAAACCACAGTTGAAAGATCTCTATAATTTTTTTTCTTCCTATTACAAAGTGTGTAAGGCAAATTTGGAAAAAATCTTACAGAAGCTACTAACGTAACAAGTGCAGTGAGCTGCCATTAATAGAGATTCAAAGTCAAGAAAGCAGTTTAAAGTTCACACAATTTCCTCAACCAGGAGGTTTTAAAGCCACCATTAAATTAGAGCAAGTAATAAAAAGAAATACATTCTGTAAACAGTGTACAGTCTTTTGTAATAAACTTTACACATATTGAAAATACAACCTCTCCTCTGCCACACAGCGAGTGTATTATAAGTAAACTTTACAAAAATAGCAACTATCAAAGATTACTCATTTTTTTCATCTGACAGTCATTGAATAATTTATACAAGGCTAAAGAAACAAAATAAATTTTATTTATTATTTTTATTTATTTTTTTTTTACGCAAAATAAAGAAACTATGAACATTTGACTCCAGATATTTTTAGTCCTTGATGCAAAGTGGAGATGTCAATTTTTCTCCTCCCCAGTAAGTGTAGGCGCACTCTGCCTACATTCCAAATACAGGTTAGTCTCTACTGCCTTCAAAGTTTGACGCATTCACATTTTTTACAGATCTGTTGTCCATTTTGCCTATTTGATGGGATTTCTTTACTGGACTGCTCTCTGATGTGTCAGATGCCTTTGTTGGCAAAGGCTTCGCAAGTTTGTGAGAGAGGAATTTGTCCATTTCCTCATCTCTTTCCTCCTCTTCATCCTCCTCTTCCTCATACTCTACATACTCCTCTACTGCATCACAAGTTCTTTTTTGAGGAGATATGAAGTTTTTGCATTCATAACGAATGTCTTTGTTACTGTAAGATCTGTCTATAGGATTTCTTATAGGATTTAAAGGTGCCCACTGGTTATTGGCACCCTCTTCTCTGGGAGGACTTCTTCTCTCTCTCTCTTTTCTTCTCTTCCGAGTCCACCACACGCAGATGATTATACAAGTCAGCCATACAATGCTAAATACTGCACAAAGAATTGGAACCAAATAATCTAGAGGGCAAATGAAAAAAAAAACAACAAAGTCTTGAGTTAACAGAACTAGATACATAGCACCGGACATCTGTAAGAGAAGTATCCACACGTAACTACAGGTTAGCCACAGAAAGACTCTTAAGAGAAAGAGAGGTGTCATTACAGGACAGGGATAACTGTCTGAATGCACTAGTTCATCTAGGAATGCTCTTTACTAGTTTGAGTTTTCCCTGCTTAATGATGATGGGGGGAAAATGCTACATTTGAGATGTTTTTTCCCCTCCAACAGACAAGCTGGTTATATAAGCAGCATCTCTTTCTCAAGCACCTAAGCTAAGTTGGCCCAGAAAACCCCAATAATGCCTCTCAAGAAAAAAAGTCTATTGTTGTAGGAGGCAGGCTAAAAAGAATATTATGCCTCTAAGTTGCTCTAGAAGTACTGGCATTTGCATCAGAAATATGTCCTGCATTTACTATCAGAAAGAAGAGCGCTTTACTATCAAGGGCACAGACCTTTATGTATCAACTATCTAAAAAAACATTCAGGTTAGAGCTACGTAACCAAATCAATCATGCACTCCTTAGGATGTTCCAGTTTTACTTCAGAGTAAAGCCCCAGAATATTGTCACTAGAAATTGTCTTCACCGCTCAATGAATACACAAAAGGAGTTGAGGCAACTGCTTTTCTCCACATTCCCAATCACAAACCCCAGTAGTGCTCTCCCAGCCACACAGACCCAGACTGTTTCTCAGGGAAACCATTCCTGAAAAGTTATGTACGTTTAGACTTTCCCCTCCCCCTCCTCAAGGGCTTTACTGCTAGGATAGAACAACAACATGTTTCTACTCTTCTTGATAAGCAAGAATTCACACATGGTAAGACGCAATAAGACATCAGGTGCTTTGCTTTTTGTAGAGACAGCAGGATTGCTCAAAAGCTTTGCAGACAAATCCTGTCAACCTACCACTCCTAGCCTCTGATCCAAACACAAATTCCCTCTACAGTTTTAAACAACTGCTTACAGAATAACCTGCAAATGGCTGTACAAAAACAACCAACTGCTTCAGCACCACAGTCATTCATTCTAACGTTTAAGGGTCTTCTGAACATACCCTTATGTGGAATATGACACCTTCTCAAATGTTTCTTTCTGGTAAAGAGGGATGAATAAACTGTGAACATAGTTGGCCTCAAGCAATCCAAAAATTGTATTTTAGCAGTTTTGGGAAGAATTATACTCTTAGGAGTAACTGCTATTCTCTCCTCATTTTTCATAAGCAATCTAATTCTAAACCATGAACAGGGGGAAAATACTTTAAGGAAAAAGGAGCTCTTCATACCAGCTTCTCCAAGACTACAATACAAAGCTTGCATTATCACTGCTATCACATCTATTATTTCATCATATGACTGAGGATCCAGGTTTACTTAATAAAAGGTTCTTATACAGAGAACTGTCTGTGTACAGATTCCAAATTCAGAATGTTTTTTCTTAAAGCTAGAGGAAATTAGTGTCCAAATGATCATCTCCATCTAGACTCTTAAGCATCCCACAAAAATGAGATTCTCAACACAGACATAGGGCTTTACATCAGATTTTGTGATAGATTTCCACCTATCTCACCCAATTAAGGGGTATCAAACCAAATCAAAGAACATGACAGTCCAGGTTACAGCTTACTTCATAACAACTCCACTTAAAGAACTAGAGGTCAGTGGTCAATACTGAGCATCCATAATAAAATGAGGAGTCTGGAAACCATTGTCTAGCAGTAGCTGCAAGAGAAGTCAAAGCCTATCCACTTTCTTAGGAGAATCTTTGACTTTTATTGAGGTAAGAGGCAAAGTAATCTCCATCCCTTTTGCCCTAGCACTTAACACACAATCAGAAGAAAGAAAGGCTGAGGTACGTCAGAATCCCAGCTCGATTCTTTATCATCTACAGGATTTCTGTTTGAGACAAGACCAAAGCTGGTACACTCCTTCAGGGCAGCTGGGAAAATAGTACATTTACCAAGGCTTTAAACAGATGAAAGGCATTCCGTAGAAGGGAAATGCAAGGGAAGTGGAACCAGGCAATTTACTAATTATTTGGACTAGGGGTGGAAGATCTTTCAGAAGATTATGTTGGGAAGGTCTAGGAAAAACTTGGGAGAGTCTCCTACTATTGTAAGATTTCCACTCTGGGGCTTAGCTGAACTGGAAACTACCAGGGGTCTTCCACAAGACTGTCTCCTGCCTCCCCCAGGCAGGAACAGAGGCATGCAAAATCTTCAACTGCTTATTTTGGCATAGCTCTTGGAAAGCCAATATTCAGAGGTAAAGGTCTCTCCAATCACACCATATCCTCATTAAGAGGAATGAACATTACATTTTAAGCCAGCTGTGCACTAGTGAGAAACACATGTTGAAAAACAGAGCAAAGTTTTACGTTATCGTGGCCAAGTATTGGAAGATACTAGGCACCTTTAAGTATTGTTAAGGTAAATAAAACATAAGCACTTCAGAAGAGACTTGGTATCACACTATATGTCTTCCCCCCTCCCCGTATTTTCATTACTTCACAGCCTCAGTTTCTACAGTGCAGCAGGATCAAGGGCTGAGGTTGGCTTAACGTTAATGTAGGAGAATCAGAAAGGATTTGAACAGCTCCTGAGAAGAACTCCTGATCTTGTGAAAGGTATGCTTAGACTGGAGAACAGGGTTAGAAGTCAGAGCCAAAACAGTGGCAAGGGTAGGTGGGGATGCTAGGGATGGGGTTAAGTTTAAACTAGCACACAAGCACAGAATTTTGATTTTAAAGCCACTTCCTCTTCAGTTAGTAATAGCAATTAAAGAAACAACCCAATCTATCATCTTCCCCAGCAAGTAAGGAAAGACAAGACTGACAGTAAGGGAACAGAAAATGCTTACACACACAGAAGATGTATGCATTGGGAACCTTACCTGATGATGAATTCCCAACAACGATGGTTTCTACTTTGACTTCAGTTACTGCCAACATAACAGTGCTGTTTTGCCGCTTAGTGATTGCATTTACTATTGTATTAGCAGCATTCTGTATGAGACTATTATCTTGTTCATCTTGATGTGGAACAAAAGACTAAAGGGAGTGAAGGGGGAAAACCAAAAAGTTATTGCAATCACCTAACCATGGAAATCTACTTTTTAAATTCAGCTACATCTTAATTGTGTTCACTAGGTTGAATTTACCTGACAGTAGTTACAAAAGTAACCTAGTAGTACAAAAGTACCCTAAAAGTTTACTGTAGCAATAGCAAAGCTGGCTCTATCCAAACTGCAGATGCAGTGTCAGACTTGGTGGGTAACACGCCTACTTGTTAATCTAGCATACCTCAAAAGCCAGCTGACTTCCATGTTACTTACACTGCTGAGCTAAACTTAGTCATAGTTTGGAGCACTTCAAGTCATGTGGATTATCTAGATAGAAGCTTGGACTAATAACAGTCTGCTCTATTTATACCATACACTTTGCTTCCTGCATCATGGCTCAGCATGTTCTTTATGGTACTGGTAGAGACAGACAGTCCAGCTTCTGCCTGGATAAACACTTTACTATGAAAATTAACTCTTTCTTGGAAACTAAGCAACATGCAAGCACTGAGTGATTGGGCTGTAAATGCCTCTGAAGCTAGTCTTTAGCTCAGTAGGGCAATAGCTACTTTCATCTACTCAACTTGCACCTTCTTCTACTTCACACTTAGCACATATGTATTTAATGAACATCCGGAAGCAGCCATACTTTAAATGGACAGTAGAAACTTCTTCACAAGAACCAGTCCAGCCCCCTGCAACCATATCTCCTTACTGAAAAGGTCAATAAGCCCAAGATTTCTGACATAACAGGTAGGCACCTGTTCACTAATTTGGGCTGAATTAGTTTTTAGAGTAATTTATCAGGAGGTTGTGGTAGCCTTCTGTTATTAATGAAACCTGCAGTTTCAGCTATCTGGCATTATAGGAAATTGCAAGATTACAAAATTGCTTTGCAGTCAGGCTAAGCCACAGACTGCAGTACCCGCATTGAAGTGAAACAAGCTTAAACCTCTACTCCAGCATAAGCTATTAAGAAAACGTTTTTCTATATATTAATACAAGTCTCGTACTTACAATAGCAACTTCCACTGCATTCTCTGTGGAGTAAGACAGATCACATAGTATTATCAGAGTTCTGTCCCTAGAAACAGTCCTAGTAGCTGGTAAATACCGAATTTCAGAACAGATATTTTCAGTTGTAGTGCCCTGTTAGAAGCAAGGGAGATTGCATGACTTTTAGTTTAAGTAAAAAATAGTACATAAAAGTAAACATCTTCAGACTTTTTGCAGTTACCGAGACCTGATGAAGGCAGCAAGAAAGGGCAAAAAGTGAAGAACAGGGTTTTGGAATGAAGGGTGAGAAACTGAGCTTGCATAACTATTATAGTATAGTCTGAGCCCATCTTGAAATGTAAGAAAGTAGTTCTTCAGATTTAAAAAACGAAAATAAAATATTCAGTACAAACCCTAATTTTGCCTTGCCCTTTAGCCAAAGCACAATTAATAGCAATAGAGAAGTCTATTAATAAATTTTGCAAGTTTATGACAACAAGCGAGTCATATTAGAAACATTAATCTTCCATGTTTTGACATGGAATATATCCCTACATATATTGCCATACTTCATTAATAATTTTGTTCTCACCTGAGGGACTTTGTCTCCATTAAAAATTAAAGTAATTCTAGCACAGTCATTGTCCAAGTACCCAGAATTAGGCAGACACTTGATATTGGCAGGCAGAGGTTCAGAGGCACCGCATTCTCCCCAGTCTGTGCATGGTGGCTGAAAACATTTCATATACTTCTCCTGGCATTCTTGACCCATGGGACACTGGTTATTTGAATTATCCCAGTGTTTGTGTAACAGACAAGGTTTTTTCCCACACCACACCTAGAAATTAAAAAGAACAAAGTACTGTTACAGTTAATTGCTCTTACACATCAAATCAAAATAACCAATTCACATAAGATGGTCCAGCTCTACTACTGTCCGCAAAAAATCCAGATTTCAATACTGCTGCAGTCCTAGTAGCAGTTGGAGTTGCTCTTCCACAAAATGAGGACATTTTGTATGGACAAAAGAGTAAAAACGGTGCAAAAATTACCCAAGACACCACTGACTGGGCATATCTCCTTAGAGGCTTATGGATTTGTCCCACATAACTGAGTTATACAGAAATTCAAGCATCTATTTTGAACTAGTCATCCAGGCTTCTATAATCTAGAAAGAGAAACACCTCCACAAGGATTAATTTCTCTTCAATATTTATACCGAGATCCTTGCCACAGAATGCTGAAGATGTTAAGGGCTGACGCACATTGGTGATAAGCACTGTCACTTCAACCACTCTCCCAAAAGAAAACAGTATGCTGGTACCCCCAAGTTACTGAGGTGTAGCATGCTTCCAAATGTGGCTCCATTTCATGATGTAACCTCTAAGATTCTATATAATACTATACAACTATTAGTTTAGGAACCTATGGATTTCTTAAAGCACAGCTGCAGCAAGAAAGAGTATTTTTTCCATTATGCATGAAAGCGCCAAACACCATATATGGGTAAGTTGCATTTACCGCACCGCCATTTCTGAGATTCTAGTTACCTTCATGTAGTTATCTTCTGAAGACATCTCAAACTTGAAATCACACCACCATAAAGAGTCTAAAATAGCATTTCTAAATGACTTAGTTATTTCTTTGCCTACAGCACATGCCTAGCTAAACAAAATAAGATTAAGGCTAGATAGATTAGTAAGACCCAGAGGTTTTTAAACTGCTGCTTCCAGTGAAACATGGGAGACTGCTCTGTAAAGTAATGTTCTAAGTGCTATTAGCGCTCATCTGGACCCACCCACCTAGCCCTACAACTTGTAAGCAGCACTGATCTTTTCTATCTCCAACTGTGATGTAAAGCTGCACAGGTACCACAAATCCACTGAGAAATGCTATCTTGGGAGGGCTGAAAGGCTTGGAACACATATACTAACATGTTCAATCTGCATTTAGGCTAGTCTTATTTTTTTTCTAAGTCACAACCACCAGGATATAGTCCATAATAAATATATAAAGGTTGCAATTTGTCAATTCATAAACCTACTGAAGGACAATATAAAAAGATGATTATTAACCACTGAAGAAACTTTTCTTCCTACATGTCCTTTACCTTGGAACTAATGTTTCACAAAATTAGGATCTCTAAAACTGTGTTTGTAAAGCTTTGTCAGAGTGATTTATTTATCCTTTCAAAGGTCATTATTCCATTCCAGTTCATATTTCCTTTTCTGCAAGAAATGCCTGTCTGCTTCTAGAGAGCTTCTTCTAGCAGGTAGAGAGCAGGACAGTAGCTTATGATTATAAAGACAATCCTATAAGTATTTTCACAGGCAGTCATTAGACACTTTTTTTTTTTTTTTTAAACCAAAGGCAGTTTGGGGGAGACTTATGCAAGAGTCTAGATGGAAAAAAAAGGAGATTAACTTGTGCACAATGAACAGCAAGTTTGTTTCAGCCAGAAGGATGTAAGAATATAGGTCAATATGCCTACCTTGGTGCAGTCAATACGGCCATCCAAACAGTGGCAGTTGTTGCATTCTTGATCCCATCTGCTGCCATGGGGAAAGGTCATTCCTTTAAGCCAGCAAGGTTTTCCAATTCCAATCACTAAGAAAAAAAAAAAAAAGAAAAAAAGAAAAAAAAGGCAGCACACTCAGACACTTTACCTCTTCAAGTTACCGAAGCCATACAAGTTTAAATCAGAAAAATACTAGCTACTGTTCCTTACATACCAGACTACTATATATAAACTCTATACTGGCTACATTGTACCCTACTGTTTGGGTAAAGGTTGATTGCAGATATAGGAATACCTTCTTGGCATCTAGGACCAATTCTTCCAGGGGGACAAGTGCATCGGTATCCGTTTATTTCATCAATACAAGTGGCACCATATCCACAAGGGGAAGACTGGCATTCATCAATATCTAGATAGAAAATAGGTAAAACTCAATGGCAAGGATGTAGAACATTTTAATTAAACATTTACTGAGATGTAATCTGACAATACCCACTTTCTTAAAGAAAGGACAGTTTGGCTTCAGAATTAATCCTGTAATTGGATAGTTCTACCATTTCAGCAGTAACCTCTAACAGATTTCTTGTAACTGCACCCTAATTGAAGTTCTGGTGATCAAAGAAGCAGTCATATGCTGACTCATCTCACAGAGCAAAGGTGTTAGACAGCTGAAGGTGCTAATGTCTTCTCCACATTCAGCTATAGAACTAAGTCACACATCCTGTTCTGACACCAATCTTAGGCATTTAGGCTTCCCAGAAAAGCACATGCTTTCAGGAAGTTATCACAGTGCAAGAGCTGTACAATGACTTGGCTCAACAGTGCTTGAAAAAAGTGACTTACTACAATACAATTCACCATAAAGAAGAAGAGTAATAGTTTAGTTTGTAACATTTGATGTTACTTTTCTTAATAACCTTGAAATAGTGAGTAGATTAATTTAGAACACACACAATTAGCACAAAAGCCTCTTAAAAAAAAACAACCTTCAAAGATTCAGAGGCTTAGCCATAGAAATCTATTGAAAAAGGCAGGGAAGCATAGTCCATTTGATGCACAGCAGTGTGTTGTTATCCTGGGAAAGTGACCAATACTAATTTATGCAACAGTCTGCCAACAAAGGCAACAGAAACCAACCTGTCAAGTTGCAAGCCACAGGCACCAACTGCTTAATTTTCAACCATAACCATTCTCTTCCAAAACATCTTTCAAAAGGTTTCCTTCCATTGAAAATGAAGGCCCACTCCAACCCCTCAGAAAAACTGTTTAAACACCAGTTCTTGACTGATGCACAGTATCGTTTCATCTTCCGTGTTTGAAGGACTGGACTTAGAAAGTGAACGTGATAAATGGTAGTAGTGAGACTGTTACCCATGTAGGCCATGGAAAATACCAAATGGATGTGGAAGGGCTTTTGGTGCTATTCTAGCTTCTTTCAGAAGCACTCTAAGATGAAGTTTGATGCAAATACGTAAGTATCTAAAACTACTACAGGGTTTAACTACTCTTTCCTCCTCTCTTCAAGCTATGTTGGTTTAAGATTATCCAGCCTCTGTATGCTGAAAAAAGTGACTGTTAACTCTGTTTCTGTTATTAGCCATAAAAGGCATTTTTGTCAGAGCTACTCCTTTTGTCTATACCAGTCTAAACATGAAAAAAAGTCTGCAGTCCCATTACAAATACACAGTACTTGCCTTTGACTACAAATAGTCCTCTCTGCATTTCTTGTCTGGAAAAGGAGAATTCAATATCCCTCACTGCATGTCTGGATCTAGATACACGATTTATCTGCCATCCCTGGTTCTATGTCCAGAGATTACTAAGCTGATGCTACCACAAGTACTAGTCACCCTCTGACTAGAGATGTTGGCTCATTTACTACCTGCCAGAATGAGGATGAAATCTCAACTTGAAAGCACACCAACATACTGGTGGAGTAGAAGGACCAAGCCCAACAGCCTTGAGGCTACAGAAGACTCAGTCTGATCTTCTGAAGAGGTAAAAATAAAATAAAGTAAAAATAAGGTATCTATCACATGCAAGTCAAAATGGTAATATTCCATTAAAAAAAAAAACCACAAACAAAAAACCCCACCAACAAAAAACCACCAACTCTTCCACAACACTTCAATGCAGTTTTAGGGTCTTTTGTTCCCCCTTCTTTTCAGTTTCTATCCTTCAGGATAATTCAGTGCAACAGGTTTGTTTTATAGCTTTGAAAGATCTTTATCATACTTCTGTTGTTCACATGCCAGCACTACAGTCCTGATGGTTTTGTTTTCATTTGCGATGTCTCAGTGGATTTCAGTTACTAATGTTAAGTGGAACACCTAGTGATATATGTCATCTGTAACAAGTTTCTTATCAGTAAAAGTACTTAATAAGCTTCTATGAAGCCAGCACCCCAGAACCTTCAGAAATGTCTGACAAAGTTCAGCAAACGGTCTTTGAGTATAATTTAAGCAATGCAGTTCCATTTAATGAAATGAAGAAAGAAACATAAGTTGCCATTATTTACAAGCTATCAGTACCTGGCTGACTGACAGGCGGCTCCTGCTTCATTATTTGGAATTCAGCTAACCTAATGCAAAAAGGGTGACAGGGCGTTCTTTCCGATTTGTGTGTCAGAATGGTACAATCTTTGTCTTTACCCATACAGGTACTTACTAATTCTGCAGTCAGGACCAGCAAACCCAGGTGCACATTCACATCGAAACCAATTTACACCATCAACACAGATGCCTCCATTGTAACTGTAAAAATAATAAACCTATCATTACACCAAGCATTCTCGGTGTAGATTCACTAGTCTAAAGATGAGCAAAAACCATAGGTCTCATGCAGCGTGTTCAAATGCATATTTCTATTGTCCCTAGTCATAGTACTTTCTCACTATTCAATAATGCAGAATTTAAAAGTCCATGCTAATTCATAATATGAATCTACTTAATAAGCCATATACACTGTTTCATTGGTCTCTAATTAAAGCCTTGTTAATTAAACCTTCTGTTTAGGGGGATGATCTATTCCCATCAACAGAGAAAGAATAATGTTAGATAAAAAGTACTGCTTGGTAAGTCACCTATAAAACAGCAACATCCTACAGAAGTGCATGCATGCGTGAGGAAGTGGATCAACAGAACTCAAGGAGATAAAACAGCACTGTAAAGTGAATATGGAGAAAGCCTAGGCTTTTGCAAAGTTGCTTTTTTGTTTTTGTTTTTTTTGTGTTTTTTTGTTTTTTTTGTTTTGTTTTTTTTTAATACACAAAGTACAGGTTATTGCATCAGAATGGACAGCAGAGAAAGATATGGTAGATGGTTTGCCTCATCCCCATATCAGTATTTTTCCCTTTCAATCACAAATATCAATGTCTATATTTAAAATACTCCCACTGTATCTTCCAAAAAATTAATTTTGTTTTAAAAACACATTTATACATAGTATTTGATCTAACAGGACATTTTTATATTATCTATTTATTGTAAATAAACAGGTTTTGATTTCTTTTTTTTTTTTTTTATCCTAAAACTCAATTGTAGGTGCTTGAAATGTTATGAAGTCTGATTAATTTCATATCGCAGTAATTTACTAGTCAGTTCTGGTACAAAGACTACACTAAAATACTTCTACCTGTTCATACATGAATCAACTCAGCATTGTTTTGTTGTCTTTGCTGTCAAGGAATAGATAAGACATGGCAAAAAATTGTTTTAAGATTTTTACAGAGGCCAGCTTTAATTATTGTAGGGTAGAATTAGTTCTAATCTGAAATGGAAATCCGTATTACTATGCTCACTTTTATTTTCACAATAGTTACAGAAGTGGCATTCGCGTACTTACCATGGATGAGGGTTGCAGTCATTGGTGTCTACAAAAAAAAAGAATACAGACTAGTGTAACTAGTGGCACATTTACGTTCTAATGTATAATATTATAGTTCAAGAGACACTATATTTGACGGAAAGCAAAGCAAAGTAATACAGCATTGAATGTTTTCTTCCAGACTTGCAAAGAAAGTTCAATTAGACCTAACAGACCAATGAAAGACCTTAAATTCTAAGAATAGATTCACAAATGCGAAATTTTACAACTTTGCTGTATTTTGATGTATCAACAGCATAGACTGACACACAGTGTGATGGCAACATAACAGAAATAAAACAGGGTATTGGTTGCATTGGTCGTGGATAATTCAACCAGGCTCTAAAAGCTTTCTAAAGGATTACTACTACTTCAGCATTTCATATGTATACCTGCAACTAGCCAGATTTCTTAAACAAATCTTTCCCATAATAAATGGCTCCAAATTCTTTGTTAGCATTTATACTAGCACTGTCAGCTTTAAAACAGCTGATTAGAGCATATATCAATACAACAGTAATTTCACAGTAGATTTAGAGTAAAAATGGAGCTCAAATTTAGATTCCCCCCCCCCACCCCGGTCACACTTGGGGGGGGGTGGTGGTGTAAAAAAAAATAAATAAATCAAAGTTGCAGGCTTTACTCCACCTAAACAATTCATTGTACTGGTATGTCAACATAGTTAACTGCTATCCTCAGAGAAAATGGAATATACACTACTGCCTGCCTTTCCACATATTTTTCATTATTAAAATCAGTATTTTCTGCAAGAATATTTTTGCTCTGCACATGTTCCCCAAAATTATATTTCTATAGAAGGCTGAAAGTCTTATTTTGGCAGAGACTAGGTGCAAAAAGAAGCATGCCAAGTTCTTCATTCATTACTCGAGCATCATCTTCTTTACCTACCTCCCACCCTGAATGATTTAGATATTTTGGCACATGAACTCTATAAATTTGCTTTGTTTCAGTTAACAGCTCCGTGCCAGACACTCCTAATATACCAGGGGAAAGCAGGGGAAGAAAGGAGAAAAGCCTTACTCTGTGTGCATGTACGTCCTTCCCATCCCTCTTTACAGATGCAAGAAAAGGAATCTCCACTGCCAACACATGTTCCACCATTCATGCAAGGGTTTGGAATACAGCTGCTGTTTTTAGCTTTGAAAACAGAAAAGGTCTTGATTTAGCACAGAAAATAAAAACTATCTAATCATCTGGATATGTCAATATCACAATCCTGAATAGCATTTAAGTCAACAGTACAAGACTTACAAGATGGTCAGAAGACTTCAAAAATAGCCACATCACATGATAATCTCTCACCTACCTTTATCACCATCCTAATTCAATTGTTTGATTGAAACATTAAGCTTCACAGAAAAATTATCTATTTTTTCCCTATCTTTGTAAGCATCCTTCAAATACTGCTGAATTCCTACTTTGCAGTGAGTTACCCAGGTCATGAGGTGTACTTCATAATAAAATACTAGTATTTAAAGTTCAGATTTTGATTAAATGCCACAATTGTATGCAGAAAGTAGAAAAGCTATAGTAAGTTATCTTCATCCAACTTCTTGGTCTTAATGGAAGTTTCGTGTCCAGAAAAATGTACCACAGAGACTACATTCAAACCTCAGAAAGATCAAGAGTAGTTCCCTATAGCAGGCAGTAACCCTGCAAATCCCCTAGGAAGAACCACTTCATTTCACTTTTCTTGAGTATGTCTGCCCATATGCCTTTCGATCACAAACTTACTCCATTATGAACCTTCAAGCAAAGTGGGGGACTAAGTTCCCAAGAAAACTTTTACACAGGGTCTCTAAAGACTAACAGAGAAATCAAGACTCAAGTCCAAGTGTTCCAAATCTGCTTAGGAGAAGCCATGTGCAAGACCATGTAAGCAGCCTGCAGAGAACAGCTTCCTAAAAATCAGTATCGTGTCAGCTGAGTGGAAGAAATTAATTTAAACTTCAGTCACCAGCCAACTGGAACAGCTTTGAACTAGCCAGCTAGAAGAATGGTGTGCCTATTTACTAAACAGTTAAGTATTATTTAAACACTTCTCTACCTCTTCTGGCTTTATGTGTAGACAATTTAAAAAGCTTACCAGTGTTGCAAGTACTTCCTATCCATTCTGGAGGACATGAACAGCGGAATGTATCTCCATCATCATAGCACGTTCCACCATTGCTACAAGTATTTGCATCACATTGGTATTCACCTATGCATCACAATAAAACAGCTTTAATTTCCACTGGTCATGCTGAATTTTAAGACCAGGTACTTTTTGATCACAAAACTACTTTTAAAGAGACTTCATATTTAAATGCAACAGTACTAGAAATGCATAGTTCCACTTGCTGCATTGCAGTAAACAACCAAAAGAGTGGAATCTAAGGGCATCTCTTACAATACTATTGAAGGAATACATTTTTTTAAATGTTCCATTTTGTTGCTGGGAAGCTGGAAAAGGTAATGAATATATGCCTATTATTTCACTGCAATTGTTTTATTTTAAATTTCAGGAACTCTAGTCTCATGAGAAGAAAGAAAACAAATCTTTGGATAAACTAAAGATCAAAGTAAAGAACACTTACGTGAATGGCAAGTTTTGCCTTTCCAGTCATTCTTACACTCACAATAGAAGTCATTTACCAAATCAATGCATCGGCCACCGTTGTGACATGGATTAGGAGAACAGTCATTGAAATCTAGAAAAAGAGTTATTCAAATTAGATGATCTAGCCCAGCCAAGGCCATGAGAAAGTATAAAATACTTCTTCATAAAGGAAATAAATTGTGTACTACTTCGGAAGACAGCATTCCTAATTGTTATGGGGTTATCTTTATACAAGCAAGTAAAAAACTCTGATTTAGTACAGAACAATATGAATTATGAAAGATTTTCTGACAGCTTAAAAGTATAATTTAGTATGGCTTTTAAGTAGAGCACCAAAGTAGTTTCATTTTTTCAGCAAAGAAGCTGTATTCTGAACAACAGAGAAAACTTTCTAGTAGGGACCACAATGTCCTGAAAAGGAGCCCCAACCCAGGACATCCACATTAGGTTTCCTCACCTGCTTTATGTCTCAAAATACAGAGAGTTAAAGCCATTAAATGGCTTAACTGTATATACACATGCATATATATGTGTGTGTGTGCATACATACATTAAACATACACGTAGACATACCATGAATTTTAGAGGAGGTTCTCTTCACTTGAGAAAAGCATTTTAATAGGTAGAACATAATTACTCCAGACCGAACTTCATCTAGACCACACAGAAAGCTCTTCTGACAGCGATAGCTGCCAAAAGCTTCTCAGTCTTTATTTCACATCTCAATTGGTCCATGTCCTGTAATAAGTCTCAGCAAGTCCTTGCCATTGTGTTTTAGAAGGGGCTTCATTCAGAGCAGAAAAAGAACCAACTGCAGTTTCCTCTGAGGTAACATAACCATGAACTGGCCTAGTAGGCTTCTTTGTCAACTAAGGCCCAATATGTCTCAAGCCAGAGCAGCAAGAGTAAAGGCCTGCTCCCACTGAACCCAGAATACAAAACACTGACTCATGATATTCATTGAGTAGAAATTCAGACTTCAACAGTTCTTTTCTTACTAAAGGAATAGATATTAAACTTATAAATTCCTTCAGTAAGGTGGAAGTGCATTATAGTTTGCACTGGCTTGAAGCTAAAAAGCTTTTCAAGTTTGGGAACTACTGTGTATGAGTAGATTGGGTGAGGGACAAACTGTTATGTATAGTAAGTACTAAAAAGTACGTATGCTTATAGTAATAAATGCAATATAATGAGTTGACCCCCTAACAGGGTATATTCACTTTTGCCTCTACTCAGGAGAAAAAGAAGTTCTCTCCTCCTGAGATACATCCTGTACTATACCAAAGAATCAGATTATGGTCATATTAAAGTAACTGAGCCTTTTAGAGCTGCTACCCAAAAATCTTCTTGAAAATACTTTTGCAAACAATACTGGGTAGACTGTAATTATAGAACAGAGAAACTACCCCATTATTATTAACCACATACCAACCATCAATAACTGTTACAGCAAAGTTGTAATATTTGACCCTGCAATCCTTAGCAGTACTCACTTGTGTCACACAATTCTCCTTCCCAGCCACTTGAGCAGAAACATCTAAATGAATCAACTTCATCAATGCATGTCCCACCATTCTTGCAAGGTTTCCCAAGACAATCATTGATATCTATGACAAAAAGTCAACAATTATCACTCAAGGCTGTCTTCACCTACCTAAAGGAGTGACCTACACTTGTGTCTCTAGGAAAAGCAGCACAAAGTTATAGTCCATTTGTACATACATAAGAACAGCTCAAACATCTGTTTTCAAGTCTGGTAAGGTTTCTAGATGTAGTCTCTCATGTAGCAAGTCAAACCAGGGCATTAAGTTTACCTGGCAAAAATATCCAGGTGTTCAAGAAATACCTGGAACAACAATATACACACTCCTAAGTTGTGCTGTCAATGCGTCTGTCCCTTCTTTATCATTCCCATGTTGGTGAAATCCATGGCGTCTTGTAAGACCATACATAAAGGTAGTGGGTACAGATACATTCACAATGAAGTTGGAGAAAACCAGTTTTCTTTCACAGAGGAAGCGTGAACCACTACGAAAGACAACTGTTACCAGAAGAAACTGGATTTCAAGCAGTACACCTGAAACAATGCTCTGTGCAACTTAAAATAAAACATTAAGATTTTAATAATGTTGTAAAGATGCATAACAAAAACTTTCAGAGCAACAAAATCATTTGGAAGAAACTCCTACTTACTTTCATGACAGTATATTCCAGTAAAACCTCTTTCACAGGCACAAGTAAAATTCCCTCCTGGCTGACTAATACACCGTCCATGAGGCCCACAAACATTAGATGAAATGAAGCGAATTCCTTCTTGGGTAGCATTAGTGAAGACTTCTATTGTACAGCTGTCTATTACTATGAATGAGAAGTACATCATCAGACTAATAATCTGCATCACGAATCAGTTTTTTTAGTTTTAAAAAAGTTATCAAAAAATTAAGACTAATCACAATTTAAAAGTTACATTAACTGTAAGTTACCCTCTACTTCTTTATAAATAAGGACTTTTACAAGCATTTCTTCTCACTACCTCACTATTTCACAAAGTCCAAGTGAATACAATAAAAATGTTTCTGCATTATGCTATTCCCAGAAATACTACCTTTCTTTTTAATGTACCACCAATAAATTAAGACAAGTTTCTGGACAACAGCAGGTACCTTTACAAGAATTGTTCTTGCAGTGGTCCTTGAGATGAGAACAATTCTTTCCATCATAGTCATCAGGGCAGGCACAGTAATAGTCTCCTCCTAGATCATAGCACTTAGCCCCGTTCTGGCAAGGGTTAGGTTCACAGAAATCAATATCCATCTGTAAGAGAGACCATAGTTAGCAGCAGCTGCTTCATTTCCCAGGAGTAAGCAGCATTATCTATGTTGCCAAAGACACAGATGAAGCTAATGTACAGGGAACCTCAAGTTTATAAGAGGGTTTATGAATCATATATATTGCATTCCATCCTGCAACACAGAGAGAAACTTCAGGTTACGTTAGTCAATCCTAATACAAAGCTTTTCTAACACTGCTAAAAAGTTATTCCTTTGCAGGAGGCTGAATAAGCACGTTTGCCATAACTTAGCAAAGAAGAAGCCATTAAAAGACATCTTACTGTGACTATTCTGCATTATTATAAGTCACTTCTCTGTCCTTCACACCCACATACTAAGTGCGATGATGCAAGTTAAATACCAGTGTGCTTGTCAACATTGTATCTGCAAGACACTTAAAATGTACAGAACCTTAAAAAAACCCAACCCTATTCTCCAGAGCATCCTTATCTCAATTAACACATAGAATTTTTTATAGAACCACATAGCTTGGAAGGGACCTCTAGAGGTCAGCTACTCCCTACCTCCTGCTCAAAGTAGGTCTAGTTAAAATCAAGCTGCTCAGGGCCTTATTCTTACAAATACTATCACCATGCCAATTTGCACACAGAAATACTAGGTACGTTTTGAACACTTCTTACCATCTAAATCAAAAAGCAAAACTTAAACCTAGCTTTCATGACATAACCCTTAACACAGACAAATTGCTGTAGCAAAGCAATTCTGCTTCTTCTATATCTTAGACTGAAACACAAGATCACTGATTGGTGATGCCCTAAATTGGCCTCAAAATCCACAAAGTGGCCTCAACAGGTATACTGTTACATCACAGTATCTTTCCTCCAAATTGTTATTCTTAAGGATTGCTTTTCTCCCCCCCAAATGAATTTTTTCCTCTTCACATATCTCTTGAGAGAAAGATAGCTTCCTCAACCTTACAGACATAAAATTAAGTCCAATAGTGGATTTGGTCAATATTTTCAGTAGTTCTGTAGCTAAAATAGGAGAAAAATGCAAAGCTTACCAAAACAGAAGGAACACAAATGGCGTTAAGTATTTAATTCAGAGAAGCACATACAATTCCAGCTGCAATGGAGGGACTTACAGCAAGCTATTTCGTGCTCTCGTATGGAACATTCAAAGCAAACTACAAAGAATAGCTAAGGTCTGAGAAAGATTCTCAGATCTCCTCTATCAGATGTCTCCATTTGTTTCCTTCCATTAGTGTAAATTTCCCCTTCCCAATGCAAGTTCAGTAGCTGGTACTTTAGCATCTGGAATCAATGGTAGATATTTCCTGCAACACACAAGGCAAGCAGCCAACTCCCCCCTATTATTCAAACAGATTTGCTAAAACTTTAATTACACAGTATGGCATGAATCAGCCAAGAGTAAACCTCTAAAGCTATGATCCTTATGTAGAAATGGTACATGAGCTATTAGGTACTGCACCAGTTCTATTAAACCAGTCAGTATTTGCAACCCTTTTTAATTTTGAATAAAAGGGTGGCATTGTTTCTTCAACAATGCAAATAATACAGAATAAGATTACTGTGGCATTTAAGAGAGATCACTCCAATGTCGTCCATGAAAAATTCTGGAGCAAATCAAACAAAATTCTAACCCAATGCCTCCAGTTGATGCTGTATTGCTAACCGTAACATTTTCATAAATTTGGCTATCAGCGAAAGCGAGAAAGGACATACTTAGGGCAATATAATTTTACATTGAAAAGTCTAATGTCCTCCCTAGAAAAAGGAAGACCTTCATTATCAGGAAGTACTTTATGAATTATCACTAGCACTTCAGTATTTCAGATCTGAATCCTTATTTAAGCACTAGAACTACATGTTCCTAAAATGATCTCAAACAGAAAGTTCTGAAAGCCAACACTTGCATATCTGCCTGCCTTTAATTATATGGATACTCCTACTAACAACAGCAGGATTACTTGAAAGGTAATTTCATTATGTACTTCAGAGTTATGAGCATGAAGACCTAAAATGTGCTAGCGTAACAAAAGGACACAGGTCCTGAAAATTGCAAAGGAAAACGTTTCAAGTTTAAGGAATACTTGCAGCCTTAAAACATTTAGGAGAGCCAACACCTACATGCAACAACTCGCAGTTTACCAGACTGCAAATTCAAGTGTTACAGCCACTATGACAGCACTACACAACAAATTTGCTTATTCAGAGTATCAAGTAACAGCTACGTTAGTAATGCTTTAGCCTTGGGTTACTCCCATTTAAACCCAGAGATATGTTTCTTTCAAGAATTCAATCCATGAGAAGTATTGCAATAATGTCACCACTGCCCTCACCTCACAGAAGACTCCTGAGAAGCCCTGTGAACACAGGCAACTGAATCCATTCACCAGGTCTTTGCAGCGGCCTCCATTTTGGCATGGATTGCTTTCACACTCATTTGTTTCTGTCTCACAGTTTTTTCCTGTGAAACCACGAGGGCATAAGCAGTGGTAACCATTCACTTCATCCTTCACAGAGGGGAAAAAAAGGCAAAAGTAGAAAGATTTGATTATTGATAAAACTTGCACACAAGAACTCAAGTCATTTCTATAGTCTGGATTTATGAACAGCAGTAACAGCACATAAAATTATTTCGTGAAATGGTACAGGAGTCTGCAGGTGCAACATTACACTTTTAACATTTAATCTCATTTAACCAAATGTAATTCCAAACTATAGAATTCATAACTAGCCAGAACAAGATTAGTTTTCAATATGGCACGTAATAAACAAGAGTTACCTTACAAGTCCCTCCATGCTGACATTGTCCATGACAGTCATTAATATCTATGGATAAAATATGCAACGCATTAGAATTTATACTGCAAAGTCAAAGTCTAGCATAAAAAATGGAGAACAAATGATTTTCAGGAAGGATTTTTTCTGGATGTTTCAATGGAAAGCAAGGATGCTTGATGTCTTAACAGGTTCTTATTTTAAAAAATACACAATAGAAAATTACATATTACATATTTCTATTACAGTGTAATAGAAATTAAATCAAATGCTATCAGATAATTTCATATCTAACATTTTAGCTAACAAGTATTTTAAATTTAATCAGTATATGATATCATTCAGAATAAGGGATGAGTGAGTAGGGAGAGATTAGAGTTATGTAAGTGTATATCTAACCTCCTTTTAATACCAATTACATGTCTCAATAAATTTTCCAACAGTATTTTCAATTTATATTGCTGGAAGTTAGAAAAATCCTGACAACAGGTATTTTTTCTTGTACAAGTATGTGTACTATCATTCATCATAAAACCTGTTTTAAAGAACAGTGCATCCTATGGTCAACATACATACTAAAGAAATACTAACTGATATGACAATTTACTCCTGTCCATCCTGGAATGCAGTCACAGTAATATCCACCAATGAGATTTTTGCAAGAGTAAGCATTAACACAGGGTTTCCCCTCACACTCATTAGCATCTGTGAAAGAAGATAAAAGAAAGAATAGAATAAAGAACAAACCCAGAAACAGATTACCACAGCACCAAGCAAAGTTTCCATGCAATCCAAGCATCAGAAGCTCATATTATACATTGGTAGGGCACTAAAACCATTTACATACCACAAGTTTTTAATGCATACTTGTCTATAGTAGCACATGCATATTATCTTACTTTTTCCCTTTGCCAAAATTCAAAAAGGTATTACGTTAGTCAGGGCAAACCCATTCCTTGCCTCTGTAAGCTTATAGTCACTGTTCTGCCACCATGAAGGAGCTACCATCACCAATGCTGTATTTTGAAACAGAAGAGTTACTGGGCATTCTAGAAGAACTATTATAAGTAAGCTTAAGTTGCAGCTTAAACAGTTATAAGTTCCCTTGAAACTTCTGGCTTTAAGATCTGAAGAAGAGCTAAGATACCAATAGCAACACACATCTTCAATGTTTTCTTCAATAAAATCATGTCAGAAACACACTTACATAGAGTTATTCATTATTTGGGAATAATCTCCGGTGGTCTTCAAAACTTTAGAGGGTAATAACTTACCGAGCTGACATGTTGCTCCAATCCACTGTTGTGGACATATACACTCAAATGCATTAACGCCATCAATACAGGTCCCTCCTTGAGCACAAGGGTTAGATGCGCATTCGTCAATATCTGGAAAGTCAAAGTGTGCCATGGTTTAAAACTTGGCTTAACCTGTTTCGGGTTTGGGTTTTTTTGTTTTGTGTTTTGTTTTTTTGTTGTTGTTTTTGTGGGTTTTTTTTGTTGTTGTTTGGGGTTTTTTAAAAGTTATTTTGAGATGAAGGGGGAGAATGTACAAATAAGCTTAGGAACAGACTAACATTTCTAACCTAATTTTTACTTAGGCTTTTCTCACATCTTTAAGATAGGGTATAGAGGAACTCTGAAATTTTCTATCTGCAAAGAGCAAGAAGATTCAGTTAATCTGCCAATGATGAACACATTAATTGAAAGTCATGTTCCTAGATCATGACACAAGTTTATCCAGTTTTTTGGGGGGGTTTTGGTTGGGTTTTTTTGAGGATAGTTGCTGTTAAAAAATGGATGACACCCCCCCCCCCGGCCCTGTGTTCCAAATCACAGTCAACATGCAAACCAACTACATAGGTCTACAATACATTTCAACTACTTCCCTGTCTTCCAAACCAGACTCCTTTAATGAAGTAATCTACTTTTCTACTACTTTAAGAAGGGGAGAACCTTTCACGTGCATATTTGTATTTCTTAAAATGAATCCATTCTGTATTTTGCTTTAGACCAGCTAAAGAGTCAGAAAGTGTCCTACAAGCTTTGGCAACGGGGTATTTCTTTGGATATGGTCTAGTTATGCTTTTGATAACCTGTGGATTTCAACTGTGTTAAATAGATACTGCTGGCTGCACAGTACCATTAATCTTTTCAGAGCTGTTAAAAGACAGGTAAGGTAAGACTGTCACCAAATTCCACACCCACAGAGCATGATATTGTCAAGTAAGCTGTATCAACCCTTCCAACCTAACAGGTCAGTCATCAATAAATGCATACCCACCAATGGCACATGTTGGTCCACTCCACCCTGATGGGCAGTGACACTTGAAGCCTGATGAAATTTCATGACAAATTCCACCATTAGCACAGGGATTAGATACACAAGCATGCTCCGCTGGAAAGAGGGAAAGAAATTCTTGCTAAATACTCTTCCGGTATCAATTAAGGACAACTTACACGGTTAGAAATTGTGTTCTGATTAAAAGTGACCAAGAACATGACCAGTGGAGAGGTGCCTGTACAGAAGTTTGAAGCCTCCCTCTCCCAGCTGCAGAGAGCAAGATTCCCAGTAGGAGACTGAAGCAGGATTTTACTAAACATGCATCATGCTTCAATATCTACTGACTAGAAAGCCTAAAGGTAGACAAGTCACTGTCTCAGTATCCCAGGAGCTAGAGAAGTTCCCTATTAACCTACTGCTTCCAGCCACACCCTTCCACTTCCAGGGTGCTCCAGCACTGGTTTTTTTTCCTTCAGTGAGACAAAACAGATATGCTGTATGCAGAGGTCTGAACAGTAGTAGTAGTTTCAGTATCAAAGGTCTGTTTAGCTTCATTCTAATACTGTTCCTTGGAAACAGCAAAGAATAGAGCTACTTGCAATTATAGGTAGTACTGCTTGTTGTCACTCTATGTAGGGCTGTAACACTTGCAGAAGCTGCACTAAGCAACAATCAAGTTGAGGAGGGACAAGTTGTATGCCATCATTTTTGATATTTTCCCTCTCAGAAGCCAAGGAAGCTTTTGGAAAGAAGAAAACAATCCCCTTACTAGGAAGACGTTCTAATTGTTGCTAGCATTTATATTTCGGAATCTGTCTTGCAGGCATGTTATCTAGTTTGCAAATTGAATTTACATTTTCATGATGTTAGGTACTAGTACCTAAAGCAGCTGATATACCAATCTACTGTACAGTTAATAATCAGTACAGAACTCATCAAGTGTATGGCTCCCTTTTTCCCTGCCTCCTCATCTGAAGAGCCAAGGTGCTTCCCCACAACGTTCAGGGCAAGCAAAGACAAGATTTCAACCATTTTAGCTAAAACTTTGCATCACATTCTAACAGCTGAAGCAAAATTCAAGTTTTGATAGTATCATTAATATCACATAGCACTTTATAGAAGTTCAAATTTGTTCTACATCCTGATAAATGTGAAAACCTTCTGCTGATAATAGTTCAATGAACTTAAGGTCAAACAGTTAAGTGAAAGAAAAAAATGAGTTCTTTCCATCTACACTTACATCTATCAAGGAATAGCAAAGTTCAAAGTGAGAAGACTGGGAATACCACATTGTAAAAAAAGGGATTTAACAATCCATCATGGCAAAGAAAGTCACTGCAGAACACCCAACTGAATACTACACATGAAAAAGCTGAACTAAAAGCTTTCCTTTTTCTCCAAACATCAAATCTTTAAAGCAAAATAGGAAAGAAATAGAAATTGCATACTTGCCCCTTCATCTGCAAACACAGCATAATCAGGAAAAGTCTCCAAATACCAAAATAGTCTCCATGTGAAAATTTTGGTCCTTGTGTAACACATACACAGATAAAAATGAAAAAAGCAATATGCTATCTTTGTACTGTGGTCAAGATAGGACGCAGTTTTTCAAGTTGGATTGACACAGATCTGTTAGGAGTCTAGTCAAGAAGGCGTACTTCATCAGAAATACGGTTCAAATGCTTTCCTCCATTTTGCCAATGGGAACAGGGAAGACACTCGACTTTGTTTAGACTGCTCTAGGTGACTTTGTAAGAGGGCTTGAGCACATTTCCATAATGGTTAACATCTAGATTATTAATGCAAATGTATTACAAGTCCCATATTAAAAGAAGATTTTAAAAATCAAGTTTCAATTGATCAAAAAGGATAGTGACCATACTCAGGCAGCTAAAAATCGGGCCAAAACCCCACACCACAGTTAAAACTGAAGCGTTCATCACTACCACCTTCCTTAGTTCCCAGCTTGTATAATATGCATATTTGCAAGCAAGCCAGAAGACAAGAAAATGGGTAGCAGGGAGAAAGGTAACAGGGAAAGCTGCACCTGTAACCCATTTCCATAAGACTATAGCCCAATTGCATGTTTGGATTAAAGAAGCAAAGAAATCAAAGGAAAGAAATATTCTCAGTCTTATCTAAATCCAAGGGAAACTGTTGCAGCATTTCTATTGTCTTCAGTGGTTTTTTGAATAGCCACCCTAAGACACTAGACAGGAGAGACAGCTGGCATATCCCCACTGACACACAAAGTAACAATCAAGTTGAAAGGACAAGCTGCATGCCATCACTTTTCACACTTCCCCTCTCAGTAACCAAGCTAGCTTTTGGAAAGGAGAAAACAGCTCCTCTAGAAAAATAAAACCAACAATGAGCATATAAAAATGCCACCTGGCTAACTAGAACATAGCCATGCCTAAAACAGTTTCAGATTTCTGAAGATACATGCAATATCCAGAAGTACCAATTTCGCAGTTCTTTCCAGAGTAGCCATCTGGGCAAGCACAGCGATATTCATCTGGTTCAGTATTCATACAGGTTCCACCGTTCAGGCAGGGATGGTGATTTCCACAGTAATTCAGATCTGGACAGAGAAAAGTGTCAATCAAGAGGGAGCACAAATCTCACCAGTTTAATCCCTTGTCAGACATACAGATGCCTTTCTAGCTTGAACATTATTCACCCACATCATCCCCATATTCCATTAGTTAGCCTGTCATCTGGTAACTATCCACAGAAAGGGGAAGGATGAGCAAGAGACAACTACATGAGTTAGAAGAGTCGGGACCATTCCAAGCCTTTTGTCTTAAACTTCCTATACTTACGATGTTTAGGCATTATCTGCTATAAAAGAATTAGGCACAGAAATACTCAGGTAGTTGCACACTAGCAGAAAAAAATGGTTAATGAGTTATCAGTTAATCATGCAACTTAATTTATTTTTCCTGAACATTAATGTTAAGTACCTTTGTTACAGAGCAGGCCACCCCAGTTGGTTTCACAATTACACTGCCATGGTTCATTACAGCTCCCATGAGCACAGCCTGGATAGCGGACACACTCATCACAGAACTGTCCTTGCCAACCATAATGACACCTAAGATGTAAGTTCACATGTTAAAAGTTAGCAACATGATGCTTAATTATCAGCATTACAGGTATTTAGAACACTACACTTACCATTCTCAAGAACAAGTTCAACTGTTGAATGTACAACAGATAACAAAACTTTATTTCTCCTGTTTAAAAGGGACATACTAGTCCTGTTGAACATCCTTACTGGAACTCATCTTGCTCAACCGTATTACATACCACAGCAAACACCACCAAGCACTACACGTTATAAGAACTGTACATAAATTAGTTGTTCTTTCATGAGAAGTCCCATCTGCCAGAGAGGCAGCTGTCTTGTCAATTTCTCAGGACTTAGTTTCTCAAGAGAACCCTTTTTAAAGATTTATTCTATTACATCCTCAGTGTTCTCTAGTGATGTTTTGAAAAAAGTGCTCTTTGGAGAAAGGAGGAGAGAGAACAGAAACAAAAGCCACTAATAATTCATTTGTTTTAAACAGAGTTGAAATTTCATCACAAGATTTCTTCAGAGACCAGTATCTTTGTTATCTGTAACAAAATTCTGCTAATAAAAGCAACTGTTTATGCTACAGGAAAAGCGCTAAAGTCTGAACTTAAAAAAAAAAAAAAAAAAGAAAAAAGGACATAGGCTAATTTTTTTTTTTTTAACCTATATTTCACACACATTTTAATCAAAAAGAAATAGTAAGCTTGCTCTTTTGGGCAAAACCCCACCCCATTCGGCCTGTTATTTTAACAGTATTTCTTACAAACAATTTAGGAGCCACACTAGCAACAAAGAGATGCATAAAAACACACTGAATGGGAGTTGGGCACATGCATGCCAGTGGAGCCCTAATGCCTAGGGGAAAAAAGCATTAGAAAGGAAACTACTTCTTTACATTTAACACCACCATTCTATTATTGGCATGCTTTGAACACCATAAAAGAACAGAAAATAAATTCTTAAGTCTTTGGGGTGTGGTGAGAGAAGACAAGGAAAAGAAGTATAAATGAGGAGTCTTGGTTCCTTGTGAATCAATCCACTTCCACCATTTTCAGTTAACTGTATCAATCCCCAGAGGAACAGAACAGGTTATGCTGGCAGCATTTTATTCCAATTTCTACTATTTACATAGGCAGAAAGAGTCTAGATGCAGATCTTTGCAAGTTGTTGTTTTTTTTTTTTAAATATAAAGTTCTAGAACTACTCCGAGTTCTTAGTTTCAGTATCTGTTCCTCATCCTCCCTCATAGTCATGGGATCCCTAAGGAGAGCCTCAACTGTGTACCTAGTCCAGAGGCCTCCAATCGCTCATCAGAAGCCTGGAGAACATACGTATTTCAGAAGCAGCTTTCTTTTGCTGTATTAGCAGTAAGAGGAAACAAATACTGCTCCTGCTAAATTTGATCTCTTCCTTCCTCCTCAAGGACAGAAAAATCTTTTCAGGGGCTGGTAATAAACAATAAAAAAAAGCATGCTGTAACTCACTTTACTGGCCCCAACCCAAATCTCCATCCATGCCAAACGTGGCACTACTGCCAGTGATTCACCATGACTATCCTAGCCAGAACCAACTCCCCACCCACATATAACAAGCACTTTCAAGGGCTGAAAGTCTGCATCACAAAGCAAATAATCACAATAACTCAATTTGGTTTCCATACCCAATGGGTAACATGTGTTTTTGTTTAACACTGCACTGGTGATCAAGAGTGCAAAGAAAAATACAGCTACCTTCTTAGAACTTGAAGGCATCTTAAGGACCTACTTGAGTTTGTAGGTATGCTTGACTGCATTAAAATTAGTTCAACAGAAAAGGATTGCTGCTTTTTCATGATATTCAACACAGTCAAAGTTTACTGTTAAAGTCACCACCAAGCCCGAGGGAAATAATTTCTAGAGGCTAAAAGCAGTCCAAAGGAACACAGTGTTTACAAGTCAAAAGGTTACTATGTGGTAAGCTGATCAGCCTTCAGTTTACAAGGAAGAGTAAATTAGGATTTCCTTTTGAACAGGAAGTCTGGTCGCATCCTACATTAGCAGGTGCTAGAGCAGCTTTAATTCCACTTCCTTCTAAAAAGATAATGTTTACATGGATCTCAGCTCACTCCTAGAGCAAGATCAATAAAGTGAAATCAATTCAGAAACAGGCATATTGTAATTTATGAGAAAAATATCAAGCCAAACCACAAGTATTAAAAAAGGCTAGTGATCCACTATGAGAAGCCCAAAAGGTACAGATACAAAAGCAACATCTTCTATAAAAAAAACCAACCAACAACAGCAACAAAAAAAACAAACCAAAAAAAACCAACCAAAATTCGTTTTCAAGTAACAACAACTTGTGTAAAAGCCAAAAGGAAACTACTAGTGCACTTAATGGTGGGCTAAAGTTACTTTTTCCCTGCTTCTCCCAGGTGAGAATAATTTGTTGGAAGTTTCTGCAATCCTAAATTTTTCACATCTGACTAAAGAAAGCCAAATTTAGAGAATTCATAAGGATTCCCATTGTTCAACAGACAAAGAAAATTCTTATTGGAATCAAGATTCTACTTCCTTTGTCCTTCCCCTCTGCTGACTTCATCGGCTCTAACTCGTCTTTACAACCAAACACACGCAAAACAGAATCAGAGATGGCTTAATCTTAGCCCTTGCTGGGTTATTAGCAGTACAAAAGAAGCTACTATAAATAGATTGTTACAGTTTAGTAACTTCCTGATGGAAGGTTGAAGTACAGGCATCTGCTCCCAGACCAAAGTGTCCCTTCAGGTCAGGATTAACGCAGAGAGAGTGCAATAGGAAGAGAGGAACAATTGCTAGTTATCTTGAAACCAAGAACTTGCAGAAAAGATCCTGATAATTCTACAGACATGCTTCACAGCTTCCATTTTCCCTAGATCCGAGCCTGGTGGCAACAGAAAATGAGAATTTAAATACAAGGCTGGAGGAAGGGGAGGTGGCAGGAGTTAGCATTAGCAAAGCTTCTAGATAACATTTCAGTCTTGAGATTAGGGAAACTGCAACTGTGCAGGAAAAATACTGTTGTCATTAACAAGTAGATAAAGCCACAATAGTTCAACTCATAGTGTATACTTGGTTACAGTAAGACAGTGTGGCTTCAAACAGGTAAGTTCCAGGATAAGGAAGAAAGACTTTCTATGGTAAATCTCAATGTGTTTAAAGTAGTAAATTTAGTATCAAGGAATTGTACAGAAGCACCCGTCACTACACACAGTTCAAAGATACATGTGTACTCGGAGCCTGCAATAGGGGGAAGTGGGGAAAGGAGAAATAGAAGATTTGAGGTTTTTGCTTTTCCTGGTGCTATTAAAAAAGCTAAACTGGTCAAGTTCAATAAAATAGAGATTTTTCTACAGGACTGTACTTTCCCTATATTCTTCTGAAACAGTTATAATTAAGGAAAAAGCTGATACTCATCTTTGCTTTCCTCTGAGGAGGTTTGTGTTATAATTATTTAGTGAAAGCTAGGTTGAAATTGAGCATTTCCAAACCAGATGGCACAAGGTGTTCAAAAGATCCCATGTTGCCGTATGTAAACAGATACATTATTTGTGAGGATAAGGCCCTGAGCAATCTGGTCTAACTAGACCTCCTTTAGGCAGGAGGTGGAACTAGATGATCCTGGAGATTCTTTCCAAACTCCATGATTTTATGGTAAATCCTACAACAGCAGTTACAGAAGTGATGTGGAAAGGCGAAGAGATGTACCCAGATCCTGATGGTCTGTAAACCATGGTCCCTCAGCACTTCGCATGATTAGCTCCTCCTTAACCAAAAGGAAGACACCTGTTACACAGCAAAAAGTTAGCATGCTCTCAACAGTCAACTTTAACTCAGCTGTTTCATGCTACCTTCACACATGGTGTATTCTCCTGGTTCAATCCCTTCTAGTTATTTGAGAGTCCTGAACTTTCTGCACAGAAAGTTCAGCTGAGAAACTTCATATTGCAGGTCTCATCGAATCACTAATCTACTCTAGTTAACCTTATGAGAAGGCTCATAATACACAAGAATGAGAGGATACCCAAATAAATTCTGTTCTATGCCTAGCTACAGAGGTTTGTCAGCACTTCATGCATAAATACACCTAAACCACCAATGTGAAGGAAATCAAAACTAAACTACTCTGAAGTCTAGATCAGAATATGGTGTTTAAAAATAAATTAAAAAAATCCTAGGGAGGATGTAGGCAATGTGGTATAAGCCTTTAATTACCACAGGTTACACCTTACTAGTATATTACACATCCTACAAAGGCTGAAGTGACAATCACATTTACACATCATTTTTTCAGCAGGCTTTTTGGAGGGAGCTTCTCCCACTCATATTTCAAGCGGAAACTGTGGCCAAAACACTCAACACAGGAAAACGAAGCAAAACAGTGACATTAAGAGCAGAAGCAAAATGCATCATTCAGGGGTGGGGGAGAAATAACCCTCTTAAATGGAAAACCACTGAATTTTCTAATGACGTGAACAGGATGGCGTTGCATAGGCCAGAACAATAGCTTTATATTAGTTATTTACTTAAAATAACTATAAGAAAGTCTGTTTAATCTTTTAAGAGATTAATTGTTGCATAGCAGGCAGCAATATGGTCTAGCTGTTAGATCCTACGATCCTGAGCATCCAGATTCAATGTTATAGCTAGTATGGTACTCACTCACTAAGATTTGTCACAGAAATGCTTTCTCCACTTTCCTACCTTTGAAATAGGCATGATAATTTTGTGACTAGGGAAGGAAGAGATGCTCGTTAATGAACTCAAATAATTTAATTACCTGAAAGCTTGTCAACTCTTCCTCTCACCCCAAGCATTCTTATTAGACCAAAAGATACAAACCTTTCACTACAAACTTTTTTATCCTCTAATAAAGGAAGTTATTGAAAGCTAACATTCCCATTCCAGTACTTTGAGTTTTGCGAAGGAGCTGATAGGATGGTTCAAAATTGTTTAGCCAGAACATAACGAGCAAGCATCCCTCAGTTAACTTGCAGTAAGTGGCTCTAAGGGTGTGTCTATATTTGCATTAGTTCACACCAGGAGCACTCTTTTTAAGTGAGCTGCCTGACCATTCCTGTTGATGGTGTGTTGGTTCACATCACAGAGTTGTTTTGGAACAAAGGAACTGGATTCCTTTTAGGTTAAACTAAGGTAATGTAAAACACTATATGCCAGGAGCACACCTAATGTGTTGCAGCTGCAGACAGGCATTTAGTCCACAAGAACAGACTAGAGCTAGTCTAAAATTAAAAAAACTGAAGTGTTTTTAGTATGGATATTGGGTTCTTAACACTGCTTTGATCTACTGTTCCAATTTGTCTGAACTACCTACTATTGTAGACACAAGTTAAAGCACTACATATTTTTACTTACTGTACACCACCTGCTCACATTCTCCTGGAAGCAGCGTCCACCTTTAGGATATATTCTGTGCCTTACTACCCACTAACTATCCAAGGAAGCAAGTGCAGAGCGTGCAACAGTTCCTTGAGCAATAAAGAAACAAAACATAGGATTCTTTTTTGTCTAAATTAATATGTCTACTTGGGAAATACTTGCCAACAATCCCAGAAGGCTCACCACTAGGACATGAAAAACAATAATAAAAGCATACTGATTATGATAACAGGCAAGAGAACTTGTATGATGAGACACACAGCAACTGTAATAATTTTACAAGTTCTTTGAAACTTGAAGTTGTCATACAGTATCTTGCATCAAAGAGGAAACAGGAGAAGATGTCCAGGTACTGGTACCAAGTGCATTCCTGCAGGGCCAAACAATAGCCCTACACTCTTTAGGGACCATAGCTAGTCCAAGATTGCAGGAATTGAAATGGTCAGATGACATGGCAGCTAGCCTACTGCTCAAGACTTTTTCTAGTTTACTGTTCAGAGCAGCTTTTGAGATTTCTCCTAATTCCATTCTGGAACAATTGTGGAAGGAAGCCATATCATTTAGATCTGGCTGATCTAGCTAGTATGGAAGTTCTCCATCTCTTACTGTCTTCCCACTTTCAGAAGCAGGTATTGTATTTCCTTCTTTTTTCAGTCCTCTACAATGTTTTGTTAGTCCTCTATAGTCTTTCAGTAACAACCTGTTTTGAAATGCCTCACCAGATCCCCTTGTACTCAAGAATGAATTTACAAGAATCCAGCTGCCTTTTTTTTTTTTTCCCCTCTAATTTTAGGCAGAGTTCCCCAACGCTGATGTTAACCGTGTTATCCACCCAACTGTCATGAAAACATAAGTAAGACATTAGTGATACTGGTAGGCCTCCTACTGAAAAGGACAGGAAGACTACGCAAGCCTTTAACATTTAACAAAGGATTTCTAGAACACTACTACACCCCCAACACTCCAGGTAGTTGTAGCTCCTTTTGCAACTCAAGCTTTTGTTCCTGCATCTCTGTGAAGAAAGCATTGAATAATAGTTGAGCAGGTTACAGCCCTTATAGGGAAAGATTAAGGGAGCAAAACCACTTGGGAGAGGCCTACAGCATCTGCAGGCACTGCTGGACACAAGAAATCAGCGTCCCAAGCAGGGCTGAAATGGAATACAAGGACTACCAAAAGGCATGGCACTGGACAGAAAGTTTGAGAAATCTGTTTCAACAGGACAAACATAAGATACATGATTAAATAAAAACAAACAAACAAAAAAATCACCAACATTGTAAAATCAAAATTTTGTCACATATAGTTCAAAAGCAGTTCTAGAGTAAGACAGTTCAAAGCACACAGATTAAACAATTAATTTACTTTTAAAACTTTTAAACTGTATGCTTGTTTTGTTCACCTTGTACAAATTCACATTACAGTACTATTAACAATCCCATTTCTAATTCATTTCAGTTAGTGTACACATTCTAAAGAAATTTTTGTATCACAGTTGTGTGAAGTAAGGTTTGCATTTCCCAGGACATAACCTAGGTCCTACCATGGCTCAAGAAGCTGAACACAAGCTGAGCAGTGTTAGGGATTTGATCTCTTTTGTTTTGCTTTGGAAGAGAAATTTAAACATTCAAAGGCAACAGGAAACCTACAAAGACTTCTGAAAATACCATCATCCTGGCAGGAATATGACAATGTAGGCCAGATAGGATTGAGCCTAAACCAGTTATAAGCCATTAGATCCCATTCTTCTCTAGACAGTTTAATGGAATTTAACAAAGTACTTCAAATGATGCAAAAACATACAAAGGGCACCAATCATCATGGCTTGGCAACGTTGCTTCTTTGACAATCCTTCCTACTACTTAGGGCTGGTGAAGTGAGTCAAGACCACCATTTGATCTGCCACTGCAGGCAAAAAAAAAAAAATATTACAGTGACCAAACACTTTGAGTCTTGATATAGATAAAGGTTGGGTTTGGGTTTTCTTGTTTTGTTTTGTTACTTTAAGATTGCAATTTCCCATCTTCGCAAGATTCAGCTAAGTTGCTTTTGTTTTCCTCAAGGAAGTAATTTTGCTCATTATTCAGTAATTTTTTTATTTTTGCTGAACCACCTCCACAATGACAAAAACTTATCACCTAGACCCAGCCATACCACAAAATTGTTTCCTATGTCAGGTCATTTGAGACATCAGGTCATCCCCTACTTAATTTCCATCCATGAAAGTTCAACAAAAGAAATGGCAAACTTAAAACCACCCTAACTTCCTCAAAACAATGGTTACATGAATTTGCCCAACAGACAATGTACAGTTACAGCTAATGGCATATCTTTTATTAACAGTCTGCAGTCATTTAGCTACTTTTAAGATCTGGTTTTGGTATAACATTTAATCCAAGAACAGCTCTAAATTACACTGGAACATCAAAGCATGGAGGGTAGGTCCTTTCTATGAGATTTACGCTGAAGCCTCAGAGCTATTGCTTAAGTTACCTGCATGTTCATGCAAGTTGAAGATGGAAAACGTTTTCCAACTTTTCTATTTATAAATGCCACCGCAGATTTTGGCAACCAAGTAGCTATTGGCATCAGCAGATTTCCATACATCTCACCCATGTTTTTCTCACATTTTCATTTTCTTTCTGAATTAGAAAAAAGACATTGTTTTCACCTGTTAAATGACAGTGGCAAACTGTCCAAAAACCAGGATGAAGGAATCTAGATTATAATTCAATAGCACCAAACATAGCTGTTTCTTTTAAGTAACAGCTTCCTTTACACTGCTGAAGATAAAGGTCATGTCTGTAAGCCTTGCTTATTTTTAGTTCAGCATCCTTTTTCTACAGAAAGTATTACCCATTTGGGTTAAAAGCAACGTTTGTAATATAGCCTAATAACTATTACAGAATACAAGTTAAAGATACCTATGTGAACAAGCTCAAGCTACCAAATCACATTTAAAGAGGTAGCTGAGAACCTTCTGCAATACTGCAAATAGAGTGGCCAGACATAGAAAGGCCATTGTTTTCCTTCAACCTGCTGATCACAGATCTATTGCTTCAGCAAATAGGCATTAAGAAACAAGGCAGATGGCATACAATCCATCTGAAACATTAAGTCCCTTATTCCTTCCCCTGGGTACTTTCTTTCAGATGAGAGAATCCATCCAACAAAATAGTGAGATTTCTGGTCAGAGTCCTTCAATAGACTCAGTGTTATTTTTGTGAGCTTTGTTTAGCTGGGCAGGTTAGAAGGGGGCACCTAGACTTACAACTCTAGATGCTTCTTCACGCCAGTGACATGCTGAGAGGACAGGCTTTGCTTGTATGAGACTACTTATTGACAGACACCTTAAAAAAAAAAGGTACCATAGCCACCCAGCCCTCCCATCTTCAAAGGTTTTGTATTCCCTTCTTTAAACCTTCTTCCTCCTCTCCAACTTCTGTCTTCCCAGATACAGTTGGTATGAGAAAAACGAAAGCGAAGAAGGAAACTGCACCACCCCCTCTCACCTCCCCCAAAAGGGTACTGTTTTGCATTTGCTTAAACCTGTTGCTTTTCCACCTTTATTCAAAGGCTCCTTGCATTCAAAAAGCAAACATTCACAGGCTCTTAGGTCACTCCTTTGATACCTACAGGACTCTAGAAACCCTTACACGAATCAAAATTCACTAGAGTAGGTTCTCAAGGGGAAAAATGTGTTCTTGGAAGGCTCAAGGGAAGGATTACTTCTTAGGCAGAAGTGATACTGGCCCAGCTCTCAACCACAATCTCTATTTGTAACCTAAAAAAAATAATCACCAACAGCAGCAGGGCCACACAATACTTGAAATCACAAGCAAAATATTTAATGATATGAATAGATCACAAAAACCACTAAATAGAAATATTCTTTCCTACAAAAAGGAAGCCATAGTTTAAATATCTGCCTTGAAAAACATCTTTTAAGGGAGGTTTTATAGTTCTTCAGAAGTGAAACTGCAAATGCACTGAAGTGCTGCACTTCATACACTGGAATTTACAGTTTTCAGTCAGATTTGAGAGCTACAACACACCAAATCTTCTACAAGTCAGCAGCATCTGATGGAAGTTTCAGGGAAGTAAGAAACCACTCTGTGGTGCAATAATTTAAGACTTAACTTTGTTATCTACCATACCCCACTGTCAGAAACTTCAGGCTCTCCAGCAGGACAGGACTTGTTTGCATGTCAGCTCACAAACTGGCACTTCAACCCCAGCTTAGCTCTAAGCCTAAGCTAAGTGACCTGCACCTTATTTCTGCCACTTCTGTGATGGCTGTAGTAGTTACTAGTAGGAGGATGAAGCAGAATTGCCTTAAACTATCACAGCTTGCCACAAATGGTATTTGTCAGCTCTCAGGGAACAGGCTTCTGGCAGCCAGTTCAGTTTCACATCATTCCAAGCAAGCAGATTCAATACAGCTTACAAAGGAACCACTGCACAAATCTACTCTTACAACAATGCATACAACTCTGACCACAAAGAAACTCAAGAACTTACACAGCATCCCAAACTAGCAAGTGGACCTGTCCTATTTAGCCAGTGTAAAAATAACACCCATTTCCCTCTGACCTACTACGTTGGATGCCTGAACTTTTACATGGAAACAATCAACTCTTTTTGCTATTGCAGAGTCTATATAGGCTTCATCACAAAGTTAAGGGAACATTTCAGACACTGTTCTCTTGAATTTAGGGACAAAAACCACATTCACCTGGGGTAGAAAGTTTCGGTTGGGGTTGCTACTGTATCTCCATTGCCACCAAAAAAACCTTTTTTCTTGGAAAAGCTAAGTTGACTATATTTTGGTGACCAAACATGTATATTGAGTGTTCTAGGACTGTAAGCATTTCCTAGTCATAACAGTCCAAAGAGAAAGTTCCCCTTTTTATTTGAGGGTAACAAATAGGACATATTGATCAAAGCTCCTAAGGATTTTGAAAAGAAAAAAGATTATTCTCACTTGATAAAGGCATAGTTTTGGATTACATAAAGCAAATCTGTTCAGGCCTATATGTACAAAAAAATAGAATAGGATTGCAAAACAGTATGAAGTATATGCAGTTCTTACACATGTGAAATCTACTTCAAATCTATTTCCATCCATGTTCCTGTATAGAATTTTTTCCATTTTAAAGTAGACTTTTAAATTGTAGCAGTATACATGGAAAAGGCTAGAAGAATCAGTACTTATAAAAAAAGATACTCAAGCATACAGACTTACTTGCATTCCCCAGGTGTACTGCAACCACCATGGAGCAAATTACATCCCTGTTTACATACAGCTGTAAATAGAAAAAGATTTAGGCATTAGTCTGGGCAGCTAGGTATCCATCAGTACAGCAGCAATCTGGAACTGTTCAGCTAGGGCTTCTGTCATTTAGCTTATTTGTTTTTTGTGCAAAGCAGACTGTCTTTTGCCATATTCCAATAGTTGCTGCTTCCAGCTAGTTATTTCACAAACCACAACCCCATTACAACTGGTTATGAAAAAAAACAACCCAAAACAAAACCTTAAGGTAAGTCCTTGAAAAAGTTGATATCGAATAGGTTTGCAGCAAGAGTGTCATCACTGAAATATTTATCAAATACAGTTATTTTTAAACCTGGTATTAGACTGGTATTATGCTGGAAATCTCAAGCTTCAAAAGATACACATGACCTTGAGTAAGCCCTAAAAATGGTCTCCCTTGTCATTAACAAGGTTTTGCTGAAAAGGAACAGAAAACAAAACCAAGAAGCCCTCAACAGAAAGACCAGTATGTCAAGTAATTTTAGCACTAATTACTCACCGAGACTGAAGGCAAAAATGCAGAGATTTGATTGAGTGGTACATTAAAGAGGATGACTACACTTGAATTTCTCTTCATATTAAGTGGTATCAAAAAGCTTTCAGCTTTGCACACATTACACTTAAAACTTTTTCATTTGCAAATAGTGTTACAAGGGTATTTTTACAGGATTAAAGTCTACAGTTATACTACTGATATCACTGTTCAATAAAATCTTACATTAGCAGATGTGATACATCATTTTGTTTTGAAGTAACACCATCCACCATTGAATAAACTCAAATAGTAAAAAGATGTTTGACTACTTTGAATCCTAAATTTTTTGTGTAGACCCCATAGCACACACCACAAGCAACACTGTATCCTGCACTGGCGTCCACTCTTCACAAAGGATGTTTTTTTCAAAGACACGTATTCAAAGGACAAAGTCTGTATGTGTTAAAATTAATATGCTACAGCACCAACACTACAGAAATCCCTCCTGCAGTTTATACTTAACATATATACACTAGAGCTAATCTAAAATGAAGCAAGCAGTACTACCTT
Source organism: Buteo buteo (assembly GCF_964188355.1). Classification (NCBI taxonomy): domain Eukaryota; kingdom Metazoa; phylum Chordata; class Aves; order Accipitriformes; family Accipitridae; genus Buteo; species Buteo buteo. The sequence continues at coordinate 9,867,663 of NC_134176.1, read as the reverse complement.
GTTTACATTCTTCTCCCATCCAACCTTCCATGCAGGCTTTGTTTCCATTTTGATCACATGTGTAGTGACCAACAAAGTCATCTCGAGGACCACAAAATTTATTGCACAGAGCACTGTAGTAATTTTCATCACACTTCACTCTTATTTGTACTTCAAAATGGGCAACAGGACCATTAAATTGTAGTGTCTTCCACCGATCTTCCGGGTTGATCATGCCAGCATGTGCCACTCGTTCTATTAACAAGTCTTCACCTTTTTAAAAAAAGGTAAATTCAACAGGCAATAAGTTCAATAGCACACAAGAGCATATAAATTCAAATCAAAAGTACTTAACTGGTTAAGAGAAAACCTGGTAAAGAAAACGTTAAGATGATAAAGATCTACTGTATAACTGAATTTTCCTCTGCCTTGCAAAGTTCATTACAGGAAGGCCAATTTAAAAAAGTGTCCCAAAGGAAATATTAAAAAACCCTGGAACATAATCCATAGGAAATAGCTTATTTTCCAAGGCAGCCAAACATACCACACCCACACGCTGACAACTAGCAGCTTTATCTTGATCTGAGGCTCTTTTTGGCTCCTTTTTGTTCTTATAAAATTGCAAAATCTGCATAACCTAGTAGCTGAGATATTAAAGTTCTATAGTGCAAGTTTAATTTTAAAAATAAAGCAAAACACACAGTATAATCAATTTGCTGCAAAATTACTAAGCAATCATAAACACTCTGGTAGGCTTGCATTACGTACATAAACTAGCTTGTTTCCATTTTATCATTCTCTCTACAGTAAAGGAAAATTATCTTTAACAAGCATTTCATAGAACACTGTGTAGCTAGTATTTGACATTTTGAGAAGAAATATACAAGTGAACCCAGGATTGTCAAGGGGCCATTCTCAACCCTGTATCCTGCTTATCCTTATCCCCAGTGGAACTACCGATAATTGTGATCACTGTTGCAATATACTCTATAAGGATCCTGCCTTGCCCTCAGAGAAAGCAGCAGCACTGCTACTGCCAGGTTTCATTAACTGAGACCAAATGTGCACAAAGTATTATCTATCACATGGGACAAGAGGATTCCAGGATATAAGATTACGGAACTGCCAACACAAAGTATTTTCATTTTTATGAATATCCATTTTGTATTTTTATCCATTTTATTCTTGCTATAGAAGCTTCAGTACTAGGAGTTGAGACACAATTATAGTCAGTACAGTGAAACTATACAATTGCTTCAGTAAACGTTAGGAATAAGCAAAGCACAGTAAGGGTAAGGATAGACAGCGAGTAACCCCAGTAATAAGAGTTTTCCAATGTTTTCACTATTCAAATCTGGTAACATCCTACTGCAAGAGTTTTTCTAGGTGACTCTGCAAGCTGTAGCTGGAACTCCAAGCACTATTTAAGGGCAAGAAAAAGGTACACAAGCTCCACTTGTATACATGAATTTCACACCCATTTATGAAATAGTGATAATATTGCCAGCTCAGAGCTTCAGTGTTCATCTTCTTTAAATAATAAAGATTCTTTAAAATTCATGTTAAAAGAAATGAGGAACCAAAAACTTGCACACAGCAAGAGGCTGTAATGGTAGCGAGATAAAGTCTAAACTTCAGATTATTAATAATATAAAACACACCAAGCTGGGAGCAAGCAATACTAAACTACCTTTTTTCAGCAAATGCATTTCACCTACTTTCTTTCTAGAAGTCATTAACCTAATCTATTTAGAAAATAAAACCAAATGAGTGACTGTTTCTCACCTAGGAGGTTATTGACAGCATAGAAGTATCCTGTGCATCTGTTAACAAAAGTGCACTTCCTCCTCAGTATGTAAAAGGACTGAAGCAACAGTTTTCAGTCGCTCCAACATTAAAGGAAAAGGAAAGCTACAGAAGTAGTGGGCTCTGCAATGTATTTTTGTTATCTTAACATCTTTTTTCAAGCTTGCTTCTACCATAAAATCTTTCCCCTTAAAATTAAAGAATATTGAACTTAAAAAACCCTGCTGTTTTAATTAAGCATTGAGAGGTTCTCTAATTATTAAGAACTCAAAGTATCTCTCTGCTCTAATATCAAAAGTGGTATTGCCACGTATAGGCTACAATTCATGCTTGCCTGGACTAGTCTGCATAAAACATTTTACGGCTAGACAAGACACATTGATGTCTATCCCTGTTCTTTAACTCTCTAAATTCTACATGTGAATTCCTCTGTCATCCAGCAGCACATGGTCAGTAGCAGAGTGGAAAAGAAACCTGCAAGCTAGAAAAGGCTGCCTGCATTTTATTTTTGACTGAACAGGATATCTATCATACCACCAGCCACCATTAAAAGCTTCATGATTAGATTCAACATCCTTTTATAATCTTATTCTTCTCTAATGACTATTGATCTGAAAAACTGTAGAGGAAAAATGCTGAATCATTGAATGGTCAAAGAATTTGAACAAATAGCAAATAGGCATTATAGACCTATTTGCCAGCTATCAGCAACACAGGCTCATTAAAAATGGCTGCAACAGCCACTGCTATAAAACTGTTTCCTCAAAGTGCATCAGATGGACTGAAGAACAGGTCCTGAGATTAAAGGAGTGACTTATATAATAAAAATCTTATCAAGCTTCTTCAGGCTAATGCAGATTCAGGCTCAGTTAAACAACTGGAACAAGCATTACAGCCATTGCAAATATACCTATGCAGAACAGTCCTCTTGATACCTGAGGTCGAGAACAGGGGAAATAACCCATTAGTGCCTTTTTTTTTTTTTTTTGAACACTCAAGCTTTATCTTCACAAACTCCTCTGAAAAAGAATGTATTCTGAGTCTTAAGAGCTTTTCCTCTAGCTTGTATCAGCAAAAGTAGGGCTTAACAGCCTAAATAAGCAAGCCAAATAATTTACCCTGAACCACAAAAGGCATCAGGAAATCAACCCCAAGACATTTAGTTTCTAATGCTAAATTCTTAAATACCACAGTAAGTATGAGAATTCTGCTTTCCTTCAAATTTAAAACTGATCCCAAACAGAATGTGCATCTTCCAAAGAGATCTGTAATTGCAGGGAGGAACATGTTTGTCAAGGTTCCTCCTTCCTCCCCCACAATGCCGAAGTGTTTCTGAAGATATTCAGTCTCACGTTTAACTGTTTTGATGAGACAAGTTTGCTCCCTGCATCTGGTTTACCATTAAAATTCCTCTTAGGAACTCACACAAGTTACCTTTAGCCCTCAGTAAAGGCAAAGAGCTGCGTAACTGAATTTGTCTGGTTATTGGTCAAAAAAGCAGCACACACTACTAGAACCTCCTCCCTCCAACACACCTCAGAAGCAATAAGGCTTTTCTTCCTTGATGACTAAGAAGTTTTCTACAAGCCTCTCTAGAAAAGCAGATAGTGAAACAGACATTTGCATAAAAGGAGATAATGGCTAAAAGGTGGTTCTTTAATTAATGTTCCCAAAGCATCTGATTTTTGGAAGAGAAAGCCTCACCTGAAGAGTATCTAACTGTAACTGTGCAATCAGGAATCATTACTGCACTTAAATAAGAACACTGCTCATCAACACCCTAACTTTTAGCAGAGGTCAGACATTCCCAACAAGCCAGTCACAGGGCAATACAAAAAGTGATGCTGGTAGCTGTTTGCAAGGAAACACACACAGTAGCGTATGGACTTCATGCCCAAAGGAACAGGAGGTGCCCAGCTCAAGAAGCACATTCTCTTCAGCATTTTTCAAGCAACCATTTCAAAAAACTATAAGGACAGATTAGTCTCCTACAGACTAACATGAAAGAGGAAGGCAACCACTGCATCCCTGCGGTAGACATGTAGTCAAATGGAAAGTTACTTTACATGAAGATGCCAGCTTGCTTCGTAATGGCAGCACTGGGCTAGGTGTTGCCAAGACTTCTGCTATACAACTAGAAGTTTGCCAAGTCAAATGACTTACCTGGAAAGCAGTTAACTGCTGTGACAGATGACAGAGAACAGGCCCTTTACAGTGACTTTGTATCTAAGGCAGTTTCCTCTCCCCCTCCTCCACTCTCCCAAAGCAAACAAGCGGTAACACTATACTGCCACAAGCTACCCTCTGAGCCAACCCTGCTGCACAGAGGAGGAAAAAAAGCACAGGAGTAGTTCAGGAATCAGTGTCTGAAAGCCCCTCTTAGAGTTTGTAGGTTGAGGTAAGTATTGGGGAAACACTTGCCCTGGCAGATTTGTTCTTGAGATGGTACTTCACAGATCTGCTCTGAGCACCCTTGCCTTGCTTTCGATGTGTGCAAGAAAAAATAGAGGATGCTAAGACAGAGGGAAGGATGAATAACAGCTGTTCTCAACCTTCAGGTTATTCACTGGAAACCCCTCTTTCCAGGTTTGGGGTTATTTTGTTTGTTTGTTGGTTTTTTTAGGCTTTTTGGGGGGTGGTATTGTTTTTTTGTTATTGTGTTGGGTTTTGTGTTTTATAAATACCCACTTGAAAGTCCAAGCTGGAACACAGGACCTACATTTAACTTTCAGCCTTACTCATACCCATTAAAGGAAAGCAAAACCTGACTTTGGAACCAATTAATCAGCTTATAAACAGACTCTTGCAATTACTTTGATTAATCTTTCTTACAGTAGCAACAGAAGACACATGTAACCTGATCCAGAGATCAGCGTAGTGTTCAGGGTATGTTAGAGAGTTCAACTTTCCACAGATAACTCTCTTCACCCCTCCAGGATGCAGATATTGTTTGTCTTTTCTCTGGAGGAGTTGCCATATTCCCTTTCCTATTCTCTTAGATATGAATTTTTACTGATTTGTCCCTGTTTGGCAGTTCAGTAGATCTTGCAGAAATACAAGGTAAGTAGTGTCTTTGCATCTTGACAGATTCACAAGGCAAAACCTACTGGAGGATTCCCTGCCAAGACCACTCAAAAAAAACCCCACCAAAAAACCCAAACAAAAAACCCCACACCCACAAAAAACAACCACAAATGAAAAACTTCAGCATTAAGAATTCTTCCTAGGAATCTAACATGCAAGTCTAAATTGAAGCATGGCAAAGCAACAGGTCTGTATCATGGAATCAGTAAACAGACTACCGAAACATTTAACCAAGACAAGTGTTTAGCTAAGTCTTCTGCCAAATTACAGGCCAAGAAAGCCTTCCTAAATTCACATGAGAAGCCTTCTAGGTTTCAGATGCAATACAACTTAACAGCATCTCTCTGGCAGCCTATATTAAAGGGAAGTTCACCCTCCATTAGCAGTTTCTCATGAGAGCTAAATTGTCGTCTGACACATACAGACTCCTGGAGTTCATGGAAACTTAAATTAAAGAGATGGCCCACCGGCCCTCCAGAAGACACTATATATCCTGTTGGTCTGAAGTTCAGGGAAAAAAAATTACATCAATGCAAGTAAACAGATTTGTTACAGCATGTTAAAAAACTAAAAAGCTAAGAAAGACTTAACAGAAACCTAAAGTGACTGTCCCCTTATCAAGCGTATTTAAAAAGAAACCTGAGTTTTAAAACTACAGGTTTGCAGAACGATTCTGCAAATTCTAAGACATAAATATAGCAAGTTACAAGACCATTATTTATTAAGTAGCTTATTAAAAAACAAAATTCAGCAGTTAAATGCATACAGATCTGTTTTGCAGGATAGGCTCTTCATGTTCACTCCCTTCTATACCATCTCATGAGTTGATCTGCTATCTAGAGCTAGGGCATGAATATTCCAATATTTGCTGTATTAGCTGCCTCTAGGTAAATTATTCCCAAGCTGGAAACTATTTAAAGGAATTAACTTCATGTAATACTTTTTGAACAAAGCATTCAAAAGGATGCCTCCGATCTGTTGCTATGTAGGATATCTAAACTGATTCAAGATTCAGGCTTACACTGCTCAGCACAAAAGATCTCATTTTGAATACCATGTCCAGCTTTGGGAAGAGCCATTCAAGAAGGCTGTGGACCAACTGAAGGGTTGCAGCAACATGAATTAGCAGAGATCTAAGAAAACATACCTATTAGAAAAGGTTAAAGGAGCTGTTAAACAACAAGACACAAGAAGCTTAATTCTAACAGAGGGTGGGCTCAGGAACAAACTACAAACTCATCATTACTTTGTCTGTCATTGAAGACAGAGTATGTTAGAAAAATCTCTAAGTTAGGAATGTCCGTCAGGAAAATGGAGATGGGACTGATCCCAATCTTCAAGGAAAAGAACCTTGAAACTCTTAACACAGCCTTAAAATCAATTGAACTTTGCCAATTTTTTATGCTTGATGCACCTTGATAAGGATGGTCAGTGAAGCAGCACAGAATGGAACCTATAATTAGAAACTGATGAAGATTTGGGACATAAACCTTTGCCATCTTAATGTTCAAACACTTTCTTCCTCTATATTGATCCAAGCCAAGGTTAAATACTCCATCATTAACCATAACTTTAAAGTCTGAAGTTCACTTAACACATAGCCAAAAGCATTTGATTATTTTAAGACATGTTTGTAAGTCACTACCAAAGAGTGGGTTCAGGCTGGAGTCCTACTTTAGCAACAATATGGCAACCAGCACCTTCACAAGATTTTGTAGTATTTATACAATAATCTTTCTTTTCCTTCAGATCAATAGCTCTGCTCTGAAACTGATCATTACCATTTACAGACCAGAAATGCAAGGTAACTTTCAGTACTTGAGGAGAAACAAACACAGAAGGAATCATACCATGACTTAGAACACTTTCATCCAAAACATCAAGCATGGTTTCTTTATGGGGAGCAAGAATGCTTGTTTACCTGATAATGTAAACTGTTGCACAACATGGTTATGGGTAAACTGAGGAGAATTTAAAGTGCAACTCTACAACACATTTTTTTTTTTTTTTAAAAAGGGCCTACCATGATTTTTAAACATTTTTTTAAAGCTAATAATTAAGAGTCATGTATTACAACCTTCACTTACTACTGTCCATTCTTTTCCCTATCAGTAATAATTTTTCACAGTTCCTAACCCAATATTCACTGCTTGGATTTGTACATGCCCTTTATTTAGATAGCAGGCTTGCATTCAGACTCATTTGGAGGGATGGCTAATTGCAGCAGCATACCATTTCCCTCCTCCCCAAATCTGTGTACACATAGCAGAGAGTAAGTGAAAACTGCAAGTTTTACATAAATACTCACCACCTTTTGTATCATTATCCCAATCCCATGCTTCTATTATTAATGTGAATGATCTCTGAAAAGAAACAAGACACCAGTTAGATAGAATAAAATACTACTGCCACAGACACAAACAGTGATTTGCAATAAGCAGATACTGCTGCTACAAGAAAGCCAACTGAAAGCAGTTAAAAATTTCACTTCTCTGCTGTCATGTGAAAGCCCTTGAAGGCATCTTCTTGAAAGCATGAAATATAACAGCATTAAAAATTGTGGGGCAAAACATGCTAACAGCAAAACAAAAACATACCTCCCCCTCTCCCCTAACCAAGGACTGAATTCTTCTTCTTCTCCTCCTACTGCATCTAATGCTCAGCTTTGCTTAGCCACAGAAATCCTTTTAAGAAATAGCCCTAAAACATTTGAATGAAGTGAGGGGTTCTGAACCTTGGGAAACAGCTAGGATATTTAAGACTTAAGCAACTGAAGACCAAAAAAAGGAATAAAATCAGACCCATCCTTTAGGAAGCACATGAAAAATCAGTCTATATAATAGATCTGTTTGTTATTTTCTAGAAAAACATATGTAAAGAAGAAACATACAAAAATCTACCCTGCATCTATCAAGAATTTAGACTTTTCTCATGAAAGGGGTAGTGTGAAAAAAGGACCTGCAAAAGACACGGCAGAAACATAATTGTTAAAGGAAGCATACTTGGTACTATACTTCCCCATAAGGAAAGAGGAAAAGCATTATTTCAGACAGTTTTAAAATTATTTGGAAAAAACATGAAGGCTTTAGTTCACTAAAGCTAGGCTTCAGGCATTTTACTTGGGATTATGACCAAATATACAGGATAGATGTTGATATTCAAAAACTAAACTTATTTAGGACAAAGTTTCCTTACACATACATGTAATGTTTACCTGTTTTAACAAGAGTAGCTGTCAAACCCTTCAGCTTTGATAGTTTCCAACTTGTCCAAGTTAACACCAAGATTCTCACATACATTTAAAACCGAGGAAAAAACCTCCAACAACAGAAAGAGTTAGTGCACCACTATCCTAAAACCCTCAAGTATACATCTTTGTGCTTAGAGGCAAGCCACACCAAAAACTGAAGCTCTTTAAATACAGCAGAGCCAAGCCTTAATGTGCACAGAATTCACAGGCTAACAACCTATGAATTCACATGGACCTGGGGACATTGAGCCAAGAAATTAAGAGCACCATTTTAGGAAGAGGATTATGTAAGAATTCAGCTATCTTTCATAGAGTGCTTAGAACTATTTTACTGTTACATCAAGAGATGTATATTTTTACTTTGAGAAAACCCGTAAGTGCTTTGTATGCCACTCGCCTCCCCACCAAGGAGAGTTGATCATAACACTGAAATCTCCCCATTTTAGAACAGCAGCAGGAACAGATCAGTGCAGCACCCTAAGCAGAAGGGCTCTTTGTCTGAGGTCCTTCATGACTGCAGCAAGGAATCAGTCTATTCAGAAGTGCACTTAACCGAGTGTGTATTTTTCTATTGCTTAGTTACGTTAACATGTAAACCACAAACTATGCCTTTGAAAAATGTCTTCTGTACTTTCAGCTTCAGATGTATGCTAGGGAAGACAATATTCCATTATTACACTCAAGGAAGGAGGGAAAAAGGAAGCTCAGCAGTGACTATACTGGACAGCACACTTGAGCTGGAACTGCCTTTAGAAAAGGCCAACTGATAGAGATCAGCTGAGAAAGCAAAGGCCTCTACTTCTAAGGTATGACAACATAGCACAATTCATAACTCCACAAATTTTTTGAAAACAAATGTTAGTTGAGCATTTCAGTAGCTTCACCCTCCAACTCCCTGCTCTCCCCTGCCACCCCAATCTCAGCATTTAGGGAAGCAGCATAGGATCCTACTGTATTCTGAAAACACTACCTGCCACCCCTCTCCTAAACTGCTACCTGAAAAATAAATGTAGGGTGAATCCTACCAGAAAATAGGTACTACATAGTATTGCTGTAACCTTATCTTCTGGCAACTGCAAGTCTCCTTTCTTTGCATCAAAATTAAGTGCTGACCTAGGCAGAATTCTGCAAATCAGTGCATGATCCAAAGCTCTGTTATCCACCTCTCCTGCTTTTAACAACTGATCTTCTAACATATCCCTCAGTTTTCCTGTGTTCCATTGATTTGTATTAGAAGTACAAAATTGTGCTCAAGTGCTTCCAGATGTCCACTTACTGATCTTATGAAAGTGCTGGTCTTTCCTACTGCAAATTGGCTGTTGCATCTGACTGCCCACACAGGCTAAGGCAGAAAAAAATTTAAGCTGGACTTGCTGTCTTAGGAAACAGATCAGTCAACTATGCCTTCCCGTCATTCCAATTGAAAGCAGATTTGTATCTTTGCCTAGGATGCTAGGGAATTTTTGTCAATCAAGAGAGTTCCACACGAGGCACTGTTCCAGCATGCTCATGCTGGAAGGTATGAACAGGGATAAAGAAGCATTCTACCAATTTTAAGATGCTTAAAATAAGGAGCCCCATAGCTCCATGGTGGCAAATCTGACCATCTAAGCTGGCATAGACTCTGGAGTTGAAAATATCCCTCTAGTGCCTTATAGAAAATAGTACGTTACGAGCAACTATGACTCTGGCACACAGCTCTTCTTCCAAGATGTGGAACAACTGAATTTGTGGCCAAATAACTGATCTCTGCAGCCCGCACAGCTCGTGCTGCCTCCTCGTGGCAGGCAGGGTAAGGACATGGCTCTGCAAGCCCCAGATTCCACAGGCCTGATCTCAAGCATTTGCTTTTACCATCCTCCCACTGGTGACCACCAAGAACTATAAGCCCATCTACAAAAAGCTTAAACATACACAACAAAGACAAGACCCAGACTATTAAATCCTTTCACTTACTGCCATCCCATAGGCTCATTTCCCCACGTCTACTTATGGGCTAACGGGCTAGCACTTGGCCATTTACACATGAGCAAGCACATGGAGTGTAACATTTTAGGAAGGCTTGTAGTCACACTTGCAGATTAGAGATGTTATTCAAATGGCAGTAAACAGTATTGACAGACAAATGCATGTTTACTGGAAGATCAGTTTCAGCTGGGACAGTTCTCAGTTGTGCAACTTCCTGCTTTCTACTGACAGTTACACAGTCACCCTTAAAAACCCCTAACAGACAGTAAGAATGTAACCAGATGATAAACTGATTTTTGTGGCTATTCTACCTCTGGAGAAGACAGTTAAGGTTACCAACACAGCTTGTTACCTCTTCCTCACCTCCAGCTAGTCAGTAACTTTGAAGAGGAATTCCTCTCCCTGGTAGTATGATGGACTGTCACACCGCAATTACTACACCTCAAAATTGGAAACAGATCCTTAAACTACTGGTTCAAAAAACCCCTCTCTCCCACCACCACAAGCATCAAGTCTTACACTAGATCTGCTTAAATTCTTTAGAATTTTGCACATTGCTTAAGAGAACAGCTGAAAACTTAGAACAAAGTGTCTGTGTTACTGAGTATATTCATGGTATGCTTCCCTGAGAGCTTTCCAGTTATTGCTTAACTATCAGAAACATTTGTTTGACTATCAAAAACATTTATTAGTGGAAATTTTAATATCCATACACTCACCCATACTGTAACCCTGCCCAATAACCAGAGTAAGAGCTATAGGCTGAATAACATTAATGGATATAAATTTTGAAGACTATTTTTAACTTACGTAATGGACATACCCATTTTATAAAAGCTCTACCATTGGTTTGCATTAGTCATCTCTGTACTTTTCAACAGCAAGTCTAACACAAGACAACCCAGCACAACTTTTGCTAGCACCAGCTGCAAGTAACTCTTCTGAGGCACAGATACTTACATCAGACAACGTCCGTCTTAATTTGTGCATATGGAAAACAATTACAGAACTTACATTAATTTAGCTCTTGTCCAGAATCTAATGTCTAGCCATACTGCAAATCATTAAACCCATCACATCATCCAGTGGTGTATTGGCTCTTTGATGTATCTTTAATAAGAACAGGCTAGCTTAAGAGCTATTTAAGGTAAGAAGGCTATTGATACAGATACAAGTGTGTTCAAGTTCCTGCATAAATCTGATAGAAAACTCTATATTTTCTAAGTAACAAGTATCCTAAGAATGGCCTAAATTCATGAGTCTTTTCCACCTAAAACACACACACCACCACACCCGCATTTCTAACTTGCGCAGAACTCTTGCCGTAGGCTGATATGACTAGCACCTCACAACAGCAGGACATGCATATTCCAGCCTGTTCTTATATATAAGAAAAGCTTTGCGAAGTAGTATCTATTATTCATTTAAACTAGTACTAGCAAAATATTTAGAAAATATTTTAAAAGTGACCATGGCACAGATTGGAGGGGGAGGGGATGGGGGTGAACATACAGCACTGAAAATAGATTCTACTGACTTCGGTGTCTAGGTTTATCTTCCAGACAGAATTAAACACAAGACACCATTTGTGCTCATCAAATAAAAAACCAGAAGATGTTAAAGGCTACAAGTCAGAAGAGCATCAGCACACTTCTGCAGAAGAGCACAGATTTATGAAAGAACCATTTTGTAGGAGTTAACTAAACAGATATGCCAAGTAGTTTGGAAAGATACAAATTAAGCCTGTTTATCCTGGTGATGCTGCTTCAGTTGTGTTTTTTCTCAGGATTGGTGTTGACAAAAGCAACTTCAAAGCATTATTCCATTGTTTACACTAAACAAAACACTCCCCATACTATCCCAGCGACCTCCTTTCTGGGGAGAGGGGAAACAAGACCTGTAATATTGGTTTGGCATTGTCGTTTCATGAACTATTACTATTACCTTGATATTTGCAAATCAACACTCAAAAGGTGGGGTTTTTTTGGCAAACCAGACATGTTAGACTTTTCATCCCAAGAAAGATGATCAATCTGCTGACAGCATTTTCAGTCAGGTATAGAACTTATATTCTCCAACTCAAAGTCTGAAAAACGCAAAAAGTGAAGGTTGAGCTGAAATCAGTACTTGACTTTTTCTCCATCAATAACATGCTATTGTGTATTAAAATACTTTTATTCCAACAGACAAAGAATTATCAATTTCATGTGAATAAAAGGACTGACTGGAGTTTCTACAGGGGAAAAACCTTGGAAGAAATCAGAAATTGGCTATGAAGTAGAAAAAAGCATGGCTCCTAAACAAATCCAGAGCCCATGTTTATCTTCTTGTTCCATACTCACACAGTGAACACATGGTCTCATCACCAGTCAATACAGTTTCCTTTCAAACCTCAATCAAGGATAGGCAACATTTGTATTTGAACATTTCAACTGTAAAAGCAGGTCGAAGAACAGCAGCATATCACTATTCTTATTACTAGTCTCATTTTCTTAACTTCTGGAGTAAGTCATCACCAATATTTCTTACAACCAAGTCCATTAAGTCTTGATCAGCACAGTCAACTCTCATACTCGGTTTCCCAGACAAGTGAGGCAAGCACAGGTCTGGGGGCTTCCCCCCCCTTTTTTTTTTTGCAGCACCTCTCCCCCTCCCCCAAGCAGCCTAAAAAGCTGACTTCAAGGCAAGCATATTCCATTTCCTTCCCCAGGAGCTCTGCAGCAAGTTCTTACAACTTCCTCATGAATAAACTAGAAGTGCAAAGGGAGTAAGGAAGAAATGAAGAAAGATTCTGAGAAGGTCCAGGACTCGTCCTCAACACAGGTTTAAGGGCAGACAGATGGAACAGGCCTGCAGGTTGATCTTTTAGAAGCAGACATTATAATGGAGACCTTTACTGAAGGAAAAAAAGCTCCCTGGTTTTGGGGGGGGAGGAAGGAGGCTGTTTTTTGAGACTTGAAGGATATTTCAGCCACACTCGCATGCAAGAACTTGTCTGCTAAAAGCAGAGGCCATTCCACCACACAAAATCATAAAGATGCCCATCCTCTAAACCCTCATTTTTTCATCTGAGAAGTAAGCACCACTAGCATAGCAAGTCCTAAACACAAGCTTTCCCTTTGGAAACCAGGGCCAAACAATCCCATTTTGTCAGGAGTGCTGTGGAAGGCTGGGTTAGAGTACTGCAAACATCAGCAGCAGATAGCAGAAAGCAGTTGAGCAAGTTGAAGCCTTCTATTTGAGAGCAATTACTGCAGTTATACTCCTCTTGGCCCAGTCACAAAAGCAGGATGATATTTACAAACTTTGGAGCCCTACTGTTGTGTGAGGGGAACTCTTTATGAACTAGCCCCACCTGACAATCTCTAGGAAGTCTGCAAAAGTTTGGGGCAGAGTGGGGTATTTTTTGCCATGGTTAACAGCCAACAGGCTGGTATCTCCACCTTCGTGAGTCTGAACACTTCATTCCACTCCTCCCCCAAACTAAGCAAAGTCAAAACTGGAGGGGTGTGTATGTGTGTATGCATATGGGGGTGGTGGGGGAAATCTAGATGTCTAGACTATTAAGACTCATTTCATTGCAAAAGAAGCACAAATGAAAACAACAGGTGAATAAGTCAGAGCCAGTCTTGAAGTTAATATATCAAATTTAACACCCAGGTAGGGACTCACCTCCAGTTAAAGAAAATTACCCATCAACTAGGTGGAAGAATCCTACCAGCAACCAGCTGCATGCATCTAAAAGATAAAACAACTTCAAGGAGGGACTCAAAGAGGTATTACAACATCAATTTGGCAGTGCCCAGTGCTTTGTGAAACAGGAGCACCATGTGCTTCTCTCCAAGAGGATCAAACTACTAGATCATGACATACATTACCAGATGATATATCTGTAGGAAGATCTTCAAGTGAAGGTTTGAAGATAACTCTGATCCTGCTGCAATGGCAGAATGCAGCAGGAGCTTCTCGATATAAGGGGGTCTTGATATATCATGGGACAACAAACGTTTTAGCTGTGGTATTCTAAAAATCATCTGAAGTCACATATTAGCCTGTAGAAACAATGACCCATTTTCAGGTATGTCACAAGAGACCAAAATGCCATGTGTCTGACTAGAGCTCCTCAAGGGAGAACATTAATGCAGTCACCAGAGACCACATACAGAGCAAACAGCAAGCTCTCTGAAGTTCCATCCACATATGAGAAGCTAAACCAACAGAAGAAAGACTCCACAAGCTTCTCTTAATTTAGCACCCTAGACAGAAACTCAAAGCAAATCTCAGCCAATTCAACCTTGTGACAAATGACATCTCAGAGACGAGTATATGTTCCCAATACCTCTGTACTGGCCCTGACCTTTGATTGCACCCTCTGTCAGACAGCTGCTGCAGGCAGAGCAGCAGCATCCTTGAGTGAATGGGAAGCATGCACCTAACAGTTTTCACAGAGCCAGAAGCAAGTCATTTGCTTCTTATTTAGAAAAACTGCAGGAGATCTGACCCAGCAGCAGTCATGTTAAGACTTCATCTGAAGAAAAGCTCATCTGCTAGCTACTCTCAGCTCACAGGACACTAAGGTTCTAGAAGAGCCCATCCCTGTTTTAAAGCAGTGCCTTTCACCATTACACACATAGCAGCAATGTTAGTCCTGTGGAATAGAAGTAATTCCTGCCTCTGCTTTTTATAGCTGTCTGCTACTCATCCCCACCCTACTCCATCCCCCCTCCCCTGATTCCAGCATATACACATCTCTGCTGTAATCGGGGAGATTAAGTTCCAACTCTGAAGTCCAAGCTGTCAACTGTGGTCACTTAAATTTGAACAAACACCATCAGATTGGCTTCCAAATAATTTGTTTTCCTTATGCTTCCAGAACTAAATAAACAAAAAAACCAAAACCCAAACCATCAGTGAAGCCTTAGCTACTCAGGTACAAGGGCTCCTGCGATAACTCGCCTTTGCTGAGACTTTCCAGCAAGAAACGACAACAATATTGATGTTTAATACCAATACAAGCTATCATTACCACATTTACCAGTTTTGTTGAAACACTTCTATTTTACTGCAAATGCCTTCTGCCTGTGCCACCTCTAGGCATCTCCTGTGTACCACAAGTCTCAACAAAAGTATTGGTTTATAAAACTAATCAATACATCAAGGGTGACAATTATTATTTTTTTTTTGCCAACTGGCTGAGCAAGCACAATGCTCATGAAAAAAAATAATCAATTTAATCTTAGGTGAACGATTGGTAACTACAATTTTACTCTAGTGACTAGAATAGTGGCATTCTAGGAGGTCTGGAAACCAGTTCTTCGACTAACACATACACATTTTAATCTTACTGATCATTTCTTTCTCTTTCCACAGTATCTTTAAGAATTCTTTGTGCCAATTGTCCTAACAGGCATACAATATTTAAAATCTTGCCATTTAAACCTCCAACCTTGCTGAATGTAAACACATGTTCAGCGAACCTCATATAATCCTGAGTTAATGACAATTGTGACTTCTTCTATGCAAATTTGTATTGATAAACAAGGTTTCACAAAACACATCTTGTGACTTATCAATTCCATAAACAGTTACTCCTTCAATCCACCAAAGCCAGCTTGTTTCTAGCTAAGCAAGTTTCCTTCACAAGCTCAACACAATTTCTTTGATCAAGAGATCTGCTTCCCACCCTCATCCATGTCTTAACTACTTAACATTCAGAAGTCAGCTGGAAAGCGCACCCTGGCTAGAAAGGGAGGCTAGAGAACAAGGGGAAGAGCAAGGAAAAAGACATTTAATGTTATGCCACTGTGTGATTCTGTAACTGAAGGTGGAGGGAAGCAGTTCGGTTCCATTCTCCCTCCCCCAAGAGATGGGATGAATAGCATCCCCCAAGAGAGGAATGTTGGAAATCAAAGGTCCAGAGAAAGGCAACAAGAAGGAACAGAGAACCAAATGATTTTGATGAAAGGAATGAAAGACCTGGTCAAAACTCCACAGCCTGGCAGAGAGACAACTGGAGTATGTGATAGAAGTCTACAAAGCTATAAAAGGCCCTGGGGATGGTTAGGAATAGATCATCCATTTTCTTGTTCTTGACAAGAACTAAGGGGCATCAAATTAAGCTAACAGGAGCCATGGTCAGAAGAAAAGAAATAAAATAAGATGGCACTTCATGCAAAGCTTGGCAAAACATTACACAGGTTGCTTAAGGGCAAAGTGGTTTTAAGAGCTTTGTGGGTCCAAGGGCAGACTGGCACAAATACTTCAGAGACACCAATCACTAGTTCAGGAAGTTCCCAGGTTGAAAACAAAGCTTGGAAGAATGAAAAGAAATTTTCCATAATCTTGGCCTTAGACTTCCATGAACATTTGCTTATGTTCCCTGAACTCTGGTTTCAGTATGGGTGCTGTTCTGAAGCAAGTATTCAACTTTTTTTGATGGCTAACATTAAAAAGAGAGACTACTAAAAAAAATTTACACTGTAGAATCTTACAAACCTGCCCAAGCCATTAGTATCTATCCCAGGGTAATCAAAATTGTGACCAAGGAATGTTATAGGAGAAAAAGGGAAGGAGAAACAAAAGCCAGTTCTGAATTAGATTTATAATTAAACCTCAGAACTCCTCTTTGAAAGCCATGACAGAAGTTGTAATTGAAAATTCTAATCAAGCTTCTCCTTTCTGCAATAGTGAAATGTCACATGAAATAGATAATTGCAAAAATCACCAAACCATGTAATACAATACATGCATAGCAAGCCACGTACCTGTTGCAGTAGATGCAACAAATGCTATTCAGAAAAAAGACAAGCTGAGCTAAAGCTATTAATTGGGAGATCTTACTATTTGGAATAAAGGTTTAGAGGACTATAGGCTTCTGAAACTTCCCCTGAGGAAAATGTAATCCAGTCTTTTATGAGTGATTAAGTCAGGTGACACAAAGCAGAACAAACTGTCATCCAAGGCAAGATAAGAGAAATGCAGCAAGCATTTATCATTTATTAACTTACTGAAGATTGACAAGTGCCAAGTGAAATACTAAGCTTACTGATTTTATAGCAATTTTTCACACAAAAATTTGTCAGCGTATTTGTGATAAAAGTCCTGGTTTAACTATAAGAAAACCAGTATTTGTCTTGGGGAAGACTAAACTGAGGTTTAAACAAAATAACTAAATAATTATGCAATTCTTCTCCGAACTTCAGCTATTCTATTTACAGTCGTCAAAGCCAATCCTTACTGGCATCCGTGTAACATAGATGAAGGCTGATGCTATTCCTAGCTACTCTTACTCCACTAAGAAATTGATTCTGCACTGTCTATATATGTCACCGAGCCAAGTATCACAGTTCCAGACAGACATGTTCTTCCACGCTAGCTGAAGCACAAGCAAGAAATGCCTCCCCCATTAAAAGCTGGACCTCTCAAGTCCCTCAGGAACCAGTCTAAGAAGGAAAAAAACAGCTTTCAAAGTATCACCTATATTCTCCAGGGGGAATTGGGGGAAGAATAGAATAGGAAGGGTGAAGATCAGGCTAGCATGACTGGCACAAAAGCTGTGAAGGCAAGAGCATCTGTGACAGTCTGGAAATACCAGCTAACAAGAAAGTGTTAGAACTTTAAAGCTGTAAGGGGAAAAAAAACCAAAAGAAAAGTCACAGACTTATTGCAGAAGTTTCCCTAACTTGACTGAACCACTTCAAATTTAACGCTGCTATCTGTAAAACCTATCTTCAAATACTGTAAGGAATCCTTGTCATTACTCAAGATCCCAGACACAAACTACAGGAATAAGATTCAGTTTCTTCAGAGCAAACCAGATTGATTGCCTAGATTTATAACAGATGCTCCTAGATACTCTGCATGGATACCTACAGTACTCCTGATAAAGGGAAACAGTAGATACATCCACTTAGCACTTTGGGACTGCCTCAGTAGCAATGTACCTGACAGTCACTATAGGCTCAGTCCAGGGCTCAGACACCACAGATTGAGAATTTGAGCCAAGATCAGAATCCTAGTGACCTCAGGAAACACACTTTAGATGAAAAGGAACAGGGGTGGGAAAGCAGGAATTAAGACATCACAGGCCTTTCGGAGCCATACCTACTGAGGTAAACCTATTTCAGGTAAACTTTTTGATTTGAACTTTTACACACTGTCCAGTAGGGAAAAAAACACCTTAAGCATTTTGGTCAGTACCAACAGAAGACCTTCTCCTTCAGGTCTCTAACAAGTCATGGGAAAAAACTTCCAGAAACTCACTATTGCTCAACAATTCAGTAAAACTTTTCTTCTATGCAAAGGAAGCCCACCCCACCACACACATTCCAATCTACAAAGAGCATGGCAGATTTTGGCTGCATCTTAGAGGTGATCCTCAGATCTGCTGGACAGAGCCCTAGCATCCCACAAAAAAGCTTTAGGCATGTGGAAAACAGGCCCCAAAAAGGACAGCTTCTCCCAACTGCCAGCTCTTCCACAGTTGCCCAAGCGCTGCAATGCTCTGTTCGTACATGACTGCTGTGGAAGAACTGACACTGTAAGGAAGGATAAGTACACAAAGCAAAATCCACCTAAACCCAGAATCTTAACAAACCATCCTGCTCATCCCTTAGCTTTGTTTCAATAGCTGATCAGAGCTAACGATGAGCGCAGAACACGAAAGAGCTAGTGCAACCAGCCAATACCAGTGCTTGAAAGCATTCAATCATCCTTCCTAATGCCACAGCTCCCCTCTGCGAGTTAATTTACCTAACACATCTCTATACACTAAACCTTTACACAATCTGATTAGAAGTTAACCCATCTTTAAATATCCTTTGATATAGGTGTTAATGTGCCTGTTCCAGTGAGGTTTTCTGGAAAGTAGATTGGGATATAAAATAGCATCAACAAGCTTTCCTTCTATACCTTAGAAGAAATCAGATAGCAGAAAAGCCAATTACCAAAACAAAATTCTTTTAAATATAACAGCTACCAAAACAATAGAATTTGGTATGCTATACTACCACCATACAAAAAGAAGAGACAACATCCTGAGGGTAGTCAAACAAGTGCCACAGTTTGTATTGTACCTGCCTCTCAGATGGGAGAACCTAGCGTAACCTCCCCAGATTTTGTTTCTCTTTTTGACGGTTCTAGAGCAGAAGCAGCAGGAAGGAAACTGAAATGAACCCCACGTACATCAACCCCACAAACCTGCTAGAACCTCAAACAATAGACTTCCCTTCCATCCTATTTGGGGAGAACAAAGGGTGTTGATTTTTAATTGAGATGAAAAAGTAAGATTAAATCAGAAGTTACAGACAAAAGAGCAGCAATTCCAGCAGATGTTTCTCTGCTAGCATCCTATTTCAGTGGACAAAAAGATAAGGTGGAAACCTACCAGAAAACACTGTTTTAGACAGAGGGTGACAAAATTAAGTTTCAATAGACATTCTGCCTGATCATTACATAGAAGGAAATAAACAGACTATTTACATCTTAGATAATTCCATGACTTTGCAGCTATTAAGATACAGTCCTTTCCACCATAGCTGAAGCTACTAGCAGTAGCAGTTTGCAGAAATCCACTCAGTTAATCCAATAGCAAAGAAGAGAAGAAAGTATTGATGAAATTAGATAACAGAGAAAAAAAGTCATTTGGAAAGAGACCTGTACAATACCATGCAGACAGCTGGGTACCATCTTAACATCATTTTATTAGATTTAAGCTGAAGCTTTCAGCCCTCCTACCACCTTTGAACTGTTTCAGACAAACTTGATATTAACCAAGTCTCCACATCCTACTCCTTTCCAAAAGTTTTGGAAGAAGTCCAAGATAAATTAAGCCCATTATATGTACACTTTCTTGTTGCATTAATGAAAGTGTAGCTAGATTGCCTCTTTTGAAGTGTATGTAACAACCATGAAGACCCATTAATGGTTAGTGCAAGACTTGTTTTATGCTAATATTTAGAATTCAAAGATGAACTAGTAATTAATACTGCTCTTTCCCCTCCCCTCCGCACTCCATGTGGCATGGATATTAGTGTCCTCTGGGCACTTCAAACCATGCATCATTATAATTTCAACTTGAAGTCAAGAGGGAATTAAACTAACTATGTAATAACATACTTTAATTATTGTTCTAAACACAGAACACCTGCATGCACTCTTTTGTATTGGAAATATGCATACTAAGAAGGTAGGCAAATATAAGAAAAAATAGATATGCCCCCAAGTTCTATGTATGCAACTTTCCCAGGAAGAGAGAGTAGTGTTTTAATCTTAATCCTTTTAAATAATGTTAGCTGTTGATAGGACTACAGTCTTTCCCTTTGTTTTTGAAAAACCCAAATGCCTACAAAACCAATTCAAACTAATGAGCCTGGATGTCTTGCCCTAGGAAGAAGAGGCCCATACTCAACTTCTGTTCCTAAGGGAGCACAGAAATTAGGGCAATGTTTTTGTAAGTTCTCCACAACTCTCTCATCAGTCCTACCCAACTGAGTCAACTCTACAGCTAGATGGGCAGCATCAGTCACATTTGAAAGAGGACAGTGCGAGACAAAGGCTTCCCTGGCCCACAGTGATGGCAACCGCTGGCTGATCAAATGTTTGTATAACTTCAAACAAGATGCATCATTTTTCTCCAATGGTATTGGCTTCAAGCACAGGTATTGTCATAGGCCTTTCACCATAAGGAACACAAATGTCTAGGTTTGATTGCTACATGAGTTGCAAGACAGTTTCAGTCAATTTGAACTTCACATTCACACAAGAGACTTATCAAACAGATGACTGATTTCCTCACGGCTACTAATAAAAGTGTCACTAATCCAGAAAAAGGGGAAAACGCACTTAAATTGTCCTTCATTTCAGCCCCAAACTGAACACCAGCTCAGTTTTGAATTTCTGCAGGTGCTGAAGAGGCTGGCAGGGAAACAGAAGAAAAACCCCTTATTTCAACTTCACAGATAGCTGCTTACCTTCCCTTAAAACCTCCTCAGCTTTCTGAACCAGGACACTGCAGACACAACCAAAGCTATATCTGTATCTTGCTGTTCTTCATAAATTTACAGGAATAAATTGAGCAGAAAAATAAGTCACCACTGTAAGAGATGGTGCAAGTTCTTTCATGTGGATCAACACACGCAAGGAACTTGAATAAAAGATTAAACAAGGATTCTGCACACAGACATGCACACTTAGTTAAATACACGTGGGAGCACCAGAGTTTAGTTGTGAAAAAACTAAGTTTATAAACATGTTCCTGAAACAAATGCTTGTATCATATTCCAGCAGCAGGACTGAATCTTCTGAACAGTACTTTGTGGCTACAGTAAAACTTTATCACGTTTGCAGCACCAACCATTACGTTGTATTTAAGTACTATTGAAAATGAACTGCTTACAGCAGCAAATAAACACTGCATACAACAGTATATGTAGCCTACAATTCCAAGGTACCTATTTGAATATATGACAACCAAGACTTGATCAATCCCACCATAACAAAGCAGCATCAGAACTTTAATATCAAATAATATCTTTCAGATTAATGTGAACTGGAGTGGATCCGATATAGATTTGTATTATTACAAATCAGACAAAATCCACAAATCGGCAGGCCTTTAGCAGGAAAGCTTTGTAACAAGTGTAGCAAGGTACAGGGAACAACCTCTGAAAGCAGGCACTTGCCCTGTAAATTTAGTATAAGCAAGTGAATTAAGAGTGCTTCTCTTTTTTTTTTTTTTTTTTCCCCTTCTCCTCCTGTTGACATGGATCTGGAAGCTATGAAAGGGAGATTATCTCAGCAGGTCAATTTCATTTCATTGCTGACCCCTAGTTACTTCTCTGGTGGGTACCAATGTTACAGCTTTCCTCGTAAGGATGAATATCAATGGAGAACAGAATGAAGCCATATAAAGTAAGCTAACATTAAAAAACATGGAGACTAATTCTGCTAGTCCAAAGCTGGACTCATTACTCAAGCATGTGTACTAGTGAATACTTTCCAGCTTCTTTAGTACTTCATTTGCCAATGACTCTTCCGCTGTTCTGTCTTCTCCAGACTCCTTGGCCAGCTGAAGTTTCACAGACTACCAAATCTTGAAAATTCATCCTAAGGGCTTAGGGAAAAATAAATTATCACTGATAGCAAGCTGCGACAAGTCAAGACTATCTTCTCCTGCCAGTTAAAGCTTATTTTATTTACCTTTCATTTGCGGTGATCTGGGAGTAGATATGAACAGCTTGAGAAGCTCTGTGATAGGCAACAGTTTGTTCTTCTGCCTAAGCCCTGTGACAATTACATTCTGACAGTCCCTAGTTTAAGTCCAGGACATGCAGTGTTAGAAAAAGGGGGTCTGAATTCTGGAAATCAACCTCTGAAGAATTGCCACCAGCTAGGTTTGAGCAACCACTTTACCCTTCACCTCTTACAAAGCAGGAGGAGATGTGAAGTGACTACAAGCTATAAACCATACAACCCTGAAGTTATCACAGCTTAACAGCCAACATCAGAAGGCACTGTAGGAGCACTAAATACTTGACAACCAACATCTTAAGTGTGTATGCAGGTCTAAACATTTCAGTTTCTCTACTTCCTTCCCTTCCTCACTTTCTGATAGAAGCAAGAACTAGTCTGTGTGGATGAATCATGGAAACAATACTCTGTTCAATAAAGGTCTCTAACAGCCAAATACAACACTAAAACATTTTGGGCCTATATATAAACATATGGTTTAAATAACAGTTTATAACCAACACAGGAGGTGCTATCAGCTCATTGTTGTGTACAAAAAAAACAGTCATTAGTGAGGGGCAGCAGATGGTTATACTTGCTCTTAATAGTCCAAGTAAACATGGTCTGACTTCTAGACTTTGCTGATCACATGCAGCTAGTTACAGGAAAAACTCCATGTTGCGATATAAGGAAAATCATGTTGTCATAACATAAAAGAGAATTAGAACTGTAAAAAGCACCCCCAAAAATTTTTTGTACGTGGTGTAAAAGGAAGGAACTGCCACCAAATCTATTGAGCAGCAGCACAGGTTACCAGACCAGTGCTATTAAAATTGTCCTCAATCAATAAGAAGAGCAGTAAATGGTACCATGCCGTGGTTTAAGCCCAGCTGGCAACTAAGCACCACATATCTGCTTGCTCACTGCCCCTGGTAGGACAGGGTAGAGAATCAGAAAAGTAGAAGTGAGAAAACTCCTTGGTTGAGACAAAGACAGTTTAATAGGTAAAGCAAAAGCCGTGTGTGCAAGCAAAGCAAAACAAGGAATTCATCCCCCACTTCCCATCGGCAGGCAGGTGTTCAGCCATCTCCAGGAAAGCAGGGCTCCAGCACGCGTAACAGTGACTTGGGAAGAAAAACGCCATCACTCTGAACGTCCCCCCCTTCCTTCTTCTTCCCCCAGCTTTATATGCTGAGCATGACATCATATGGTCTGGAATATCCCTTTGGTAAGTCGGGGTCAGCTGTCCCAGCTGTGTCCCTTCCCAACTTCTTGTGCACCCCCAGCCTCCTCGCTGGTAGGGTGGGCTGAGAAGCAGAAAAGGCCTTGGCTCTGTGTAAGCACTGCTCAGCAATAATGAAAACATCCCTGTATTATCAACAGTTTTCAGCATAAATCCAAAGCATAGGCCCATACTAGTTACTATGAAGAAAATTAACTCTATCCCAGCCAAAATCAGCACATACCAAAAACTGCACACCCTAAAAAACTACTCCAGTCTTGATTGGAGCAGATCAATAATTAAAGTACTTGCATATTTCTGAACTTACTGCTTAAAGCACATCAGTCAAGCCTTCCAAGTGTGAACATGCTTCCTAATTAGAACTTAAGTTCTCCAGGAGGAATCCCAGACCTTTAACACTGGAAGTGTAGATTGTGTTTTAAGGTAGACATTTCAACTTTACAATGCTATAAACAGAATTATACATATTCAGGGAAAAAAAAGAGACTGAAAGAATCCTATGTGATGTTTTAGGTTAACTACCAGCTCATATGATATTTTACTACAATTTGCATGTACAGAATTGCTTCAGAAGGAGTAAGGAAAGCTAGCTCTACCTGAAACTAGCATTTTCTACCAATTGTGGGATATTGCATCAATAGAAATACTGCCTTCTCACTGAAAGTCCGAAAACGTACAATTTATCCAATTTGAACGTTAGATGCTTTAAGTTACTTATGCTGGTATGTTCAGAGTACTAGAAAGCACAGGAGAGACTACAGACCTAGTGGACTCTCTGGAATTAGAAGAGGCATTGCTAGAACAGTTTAAGTGTAATAATAATCAGAAAGTAATGTACTGAACAAAAACCACCAGAACACATCCTGCTGGGAACAAAATATATATAATTAGGACTTTCAAGCCCAAAACAGGATGTAAACAGATTGCAGTTTACGTACTAATACTCCAGTCTTATCTCAGATTTAAAAAAAAAAAAAAAACTTCAGAGAATGAGCACCTGTGCATCTGTCCAAGGGGCATATAATTGGTTACTCAAGGACTATTAGGCTGTTTCTTAGCAACCTCTGCAAGCTCTAATCAAGTAAGACTAAGATTGTCATTTAGCCTTGAAATGCCTTGCCCCTTCCACCTAATACTGCATTCTAACTGCTACTGAGGAGCAGTTGTTTCAACCACAGATAAAAATCCATGTTTACTATCTGTTTCAGCTGAGAGTTCCTCTTAGCACTTGCTATCAGAGTATCTTCATGTCAAATACGCTTTTTCACACTTTATTTAGTATCTGAAACAGCAATTAATAAAATAAACCTTGACATTTTCTCCTTTTTATACAAAATAAAGGCTAACTACAACTCTAAAAAAATGACCTTGGGAATAAAGTTTAATAAATGAGCATAACCTATAGACCAACTCTTAAACAACAAGATCTTATAACAGTAAAACATTCTCCAAGTGTAATTGCAAGAAAAAATATCAAAAGCAGCAGTTGAGACATTTCAAGAAAATAGCAAGCATTTATCTCAGAGCTGGATGACATGTAAATCTGTGGTGACGCTGAAATGTATCCACTATGTTGCACACATTGGATTTCTAAACCAAGTATCATTCAGCAAAACTCTGGCAATTAGACCAGGAAAAAAAAAAAGCCAAAAGAATACAAGTAATTGAAAAATAAACTCATCTGTTCAGTCCTAGTTTAGCTTCATTGTTCATCTATAATATCAACAGACATATGATAGTCTCCACTTAAGACAGCAGTCTTAAAGATTAAGTTTTATATAGAGTATTTTTCCTTATACAGTAAGCAAAGGCACCAAAAGTCTATGGTTCCATCAGGTATGGCCACTCCTCCCTGACTCAAGATGATCTACACAAAAGCCATCACACAGCTCTCTCCAGCTTTCTGCCTCCTGACAGGTCTCCCTTGGGTGTACAGCAGGGGAAGGCAGCAGCTCTAAGAGGGTCCCACCATCCCATGGGAGGCAAAAGTTCTGCAGGTGCCCAATATGACCTAGCACAGATGGTCTTAGCCATCTATACTGGTTCATCCCCCAACCCTGGGGGCAGGGGAAAGGGAAAGCAGTCAGGCTACATGTTCACCTCCTGCTCACAACAGCTTAACATGCAGCTCAAAAGCCACCAACTGGATATGGCAGACAGTACTGCCAGTGGTCATCTCTGGCCAAAGACCAATCAATTTTAGACACCCACTAACCAGATGCCAGAGCAGCTTTCTAGCAAGAAGCCCAAAGGCATATCACAGTGCTGAAGAGGAAGAGAATGATGGACTTACTGCCAAGGAACAGTAGCAGCTATCCTTTGGGTAAGCATCTGGCTAAGCATTAAGGAGCCACAACCAATGTCAGTATACCCTTATTCCTCACTCCTTGAAGTAGCCTCTCTCCTTCCAAATTGCTGCCCCCAAGCTTCTTCCAGATCAGAGGATTACTAGCAGCTAGAATTGGAGGACCAAGGGAAAGTAAATTGATGTGCTACCAGGAAAGTGACCCTCCCTTTTAGTCCCTTCAGTAGGCTGAGAAGCTCTGAAATAGAACGAGCAATGCAAATAGGACCCACACAGAGTTGACAAAACATTGGACTTGTTTTCAGAAGAGGAGGGAGGGAAGCTTTCAGGCACAGAGTAATTTAAAGCTTCTGCAGGTGACTATACAATACAATCATAGCTGCTTCATGAACTTAACAGAGTAGTTTCTAAAGTATGTTCACAGCATGTATTTCAGAGCCAACACTCGCACCAAGCAACACATAGGAAAAACAAGTGAAGGAGTCAGACTACACAGAAAGGATGAATTCCACCCATCTCACCTACACATAGTGTGACTCGATGGCATTGCTCAAGTGGGGCCACACAACCACCAGCCCACAATGACAGCACAAACAAAAGTAATTTTAAAAGTTAAAAAAAAAATTAAAAAATCATCATTTACCTTGCACATCTGTCTCAAACACAATCCTCCTCATAGAAGAAAAACTGTTGTTAATCAGTTGCCACAAAAACAGATTAAAAATGCACTACACCATTTTTGGCATTTTTTTCATGCAGAAAACATAGCTGTTTCACATTATTTATTGTTTGACAGAAGCTTAATTTTTTGCAACTTTTGTGCTGACAAACAGTGAACTCTAATAGTAACTCAAGGCAAGCTGGACTTACACAAGGAATACAAGCAGTAGCATCAAACACAGAAGGCAGCTTTTACAACACAAAGCTTCTCAACATCTACACCAACAGATTTCCTTGAACTTCACAGGATCACTCAGAAAGTCTACAACACAGTGGGAACACGGCCCAACTAGGCCAAACATCACAAGTCTGATATAAACACAACCAATTATGGTTTTACCCCAACCAACTATGTTAAAGATAAATCTGATTGTTTAAGATTAAAGCTACAAGTAGTCATGTCTTTAGCAGACCTTTCATATGCAGGCTTTTTTTTTTTTTTTTTTTTTTTTGAGAAAATAGTGTTTGAAACATCTTCAAACAGCCCAAAGACAGTGCTATGAAGCCTCCATCACATTGCGGTGAATCAAACATGCTCTGTTTCTACCTTGCCCTCTTCTCTAGCTCACATCCTCTAGTGTAAGAGTAATCCTGACTACTTCAATACCTATTCCATTTTCAGACAAAGATCTAATGCCTGCACCAGCTGTGTGGCTAAGAGTGTAGCATTTCACTGATAGGCTGGCTGCAGCACCTTCTGGAATAAAGATTAGAAAGTTGACAAGAGGTGTCTAAGCATACCACTCTCAGTGTCTGGGAGGTAAGGTTATTTGTCTGCAAGTTTTGAGTTCAGCCAGTGTTTCTAATAAATGTTTATTTAAGGAAACTTTCAAGGAGTATAAATAGAAGTGTTCTTTACTATCTGACCATCTCTGTGACATTCAACCCCCCCACCAGAACTTTAAGGTATAAAAGCCTAAATAGTTAGCAGAATACTGTCCTCTGAGGCATATTTATTTCAAAGACTTAAGAAAGTCTAGATTTAGTGACATCAATGTATGAAAGATTAAAAGTGCAAATAACATTTCTGCTTAAAATTAGAAGACAGATTTTCTATAGTTACATGAAACTTAAGTCTTTAGGCTTTCTATTCTGGGCAAGCTGCAAATAGTTGCTGGCACACAGAGCATGCCAATAATAAATCCCTTTTTCAAAGAGTGGTTCTGAAGTGCTCACCATTAAGGCCTTGATTCTTTTTTAGAGGTGACACCTGCAGCTGCTATTGAAATCAACTGGAGTTGTCACTACCCAGCATGGCTAAAGTCAGTCTCTAAAAATTTTAATCACCTGATTATCTTCTTTTACAAAAGAGTATAACAAAACCTGCAAGCTACTCTTTGCATTTGTGTAATATGAAACTGAAGGGATATCATTTGGATAATAAACCATTCCCCTAACCTCAACCTTTCATTTCTGATCAAAAAAGTTTGAAGGCAAATACAGTATTGAGCAGGTGAAAGCATAGAATTCCCTGATCTACTTGCCCAAGACTGAGGAAACATGGATCCATGTTTTCTGATCCACAATACATCTGTCCATGAATTGCGACAGGCATGGGAAGGCTTTATGAGCACAAGGGCTGCAGGGGTTTTGTCAAAATAAGAAACAGTTTGGCATGCCAATTACCATAGCAGCCCTAGAATCTACTGACAAGCCAATCAGGTAGAGTCAGTAAGCAAGCAGCAAGCTTGGGGCAGGGGGGAAAAAAGTGGTCAAGTATTAAAAAGGAAGCTTTGTGCTATCAGCAGAGCCTTCCACCTGGGGAAAAGAGCTAGGCTGCTGGCAAATAAGACATTAAACATTTATGTAGTTCATCAATATATGGCTATCAACTACATTATTTTTTCCATGCTGACCTCCTCTGCTAACAAGGTGTGATGCATGAACATTATAACCCATCACTGTACAAGGTGAATTTTACATTTTGGCATGAGGTCTTGCTCTCACTTCTTATTGCCGCCCTCAGGCCTTGCTTGGGACTGTGTGTTTGCATGCACTTTTGTTTTTTAAAAAGGGAGTTTCAATGGAGCAAAGAACAACTATTTAGAGGTAAAGCTTGCTGCATATCTTGCACTTGAGGATGCTTCATTTGTGAACTTCTGATCTTTTTCATGAGAAAAGTTTACATACTGTTCCTCAGGTACAACTGTGGACAAGCACCTTTTTCAGTGCTAAATGGCCTAACTTTAACCTGCTTAATTTAAGCATATCTGTCACGATGGGCTGTCATTCAAGCTGACAGGATGCATGTTTACTCTACCAGGGAGCAGAGAGTAATCTAATCCAGGATGTTTTCATTACAAAGCCTCAAGATCCTGATCAGAGAGTAGTGATGGCTGTGTTAAGACAGAAGGTAGACCAACTGTAGATCTACCAGCCAAACAAAAATAGACAAGAACATTTCCGACAGTCAGGCTATCTAGTTCCCTACAGGCACCAAGGATCCCAGATAACATGCTTCAAGGCTAGATGCCTTCCAGGGCCTAACTGCCTTCAGTTTTCAAATTAGAAGGATTGATAGAGCTTGATGCAGAATTCTATAGTGAAGTAGACAACATCTGAAAGTGCCAAGCAGAACACTGTACCCATCAAGTAATAAAAGCTATAAAGTCAAGTATTCCTCCTCAGGTTTTGGCGGGGGACGGGAGGGGTGCTTTCTAAGAAATTCATTATTTACTGCTGCAGCCAAGTTACCCTCTCAACAGCTCTACATATTTGATGGTTCATACTCCTGTGTATGTTTTAGATGAAGATGAACCCTTTCAGGCATTTGGATGAGACTCACATATGGACTGCACATGGATTAAACTCACACAGAGTCTGGATATTCAATGTATATACTTTCACACATTTTTATCTACCTGAAAGTTAACAATACTTCAGAAGTTTAGAGAGAGGTGCTACAATCACACCCTAAATAGGAAAAACTTAAGATCAGTGCTTACAAAAATAATAAATTAGTTGCCCACATTCTAGTGTGGAAGGTACCCTCTACCCAAGCAAGTTGCCGAGGGCCGCCTGAACCTCTACTACCCCTTCTTCAGATAGGTACACAGAGTCCTAGCAGAGCACCAGGGAAAGAGAAGTGAAATTGCTTGTTTCTGCTACTTATCCCCAAGGCCCTGAACTCTGAAGTTCACCTGTGGCATTCAGAGTACAGTGTACTCGTATGTATACTGCACTGACTGTCAGTCACACTAGAATCTCAAAAACAGAGGGGCTGAAAGGAGATAATGATGCATACTGTAATACATGATTTCAACATCCACAACTAGTCAGAACAATTCTTCCATATGACTAATTAACTGAAGTAATGGATGCCATACCAATATTTATGGTGCAGAAAAAGCTGTGAATTCCCCGAGGGAAGGAACAGGGTGGAGGGAAAAACCACACACACACAACTCCATTTCATGCCATCTTGCAAAGGAGTATGAAAAATGGTTCCACATAACCCATCACAGCAGAATGCCTGTAACATTAAAACATCGTCTTCAGAAGCAGCCTTCAATTAAACCCAAATCTAAAACTCTGCCAATAACCTGTTATTGATAAATATTGCCATGCAAGGTATTTCTGAAGCTTCAGCGTCTGAACAAACAGCTTTGTGCTAGAAAAAAAAATAAAATGCTCCAGACCAATGAGCCTAAACTGTGTAAGTGATCAGAATCGATTCTCCAAAACTACTTGAATTCTTCTGTCTTTTTTGTTTTAAAAGTTGCACATAAATTTTAATTGCATCATTTGTTTGTTAACAATCCCAAATGAGCATTAAGATTCAAGTTTTACAGCAGGAGGCAAAGAAAAAAATGTGAGGTAGGTGGGTGAAGAAGACAGCTGTATTGTTCTAGCTGTTCCTCAGCCTCTCCCACTGCCAGATTTCTGTGGATGATGTATCCCAAGGTAGCAATTTTAAGAACTTTTTGGCAATATCCCAAGCTCCTCTTGCAAATCAGAGATCAGACTAATGATATTAAAAAAAGACAGGAAATAGGAATAAACTGGATAAATGACACTGTATCAAACAGTGGAAATCACTGAACTCTGGTAGTGCAGCTTTACAGAAAAGAAACTTGTCCAAATTTCACTGTAAAATTTTACAATGTAAAATTAAAAAAAGAAAAAAAAACCCAGGATAACAAAACCAAGGCCAAAAACCACCTTTCAAGATACTACTGGCCTTACAGCTACTGGTAGCTCAGGACACTGCAATATCAAACAGACATCAAGAAAACCTCCCTCGAGCAATTTATACATTAATACGTTAGTCTCCTTAAGCAAGGGAGTTACCATTAAGATGAGGTTCAGTAAGAAGCCCACATATACCAATGCTGGCTGTCATTAGGGTTGGATTTCTCAGTCTTAAAAATCTAATCTAGAACTACTGAAATAAGTCCTTTGCTCACTCCAAATTTGTTTCATAAGTGAAAGACACAATTTCTAATTCTCTTCAGTGTTATCCCTTCCCAGCATATTCAGTAAAGGAACATTCATTTCATTACTGTTGCATAGCAAAAAAAAACCAGGTCATATGAAAAGACTATGTCTGTATTGTTGTTTCTTGTTTGCAAACTTGAGTAGAGAGAGAGAGTATTATTTGAGAATAATTTTGAAATTACCCCAAAGAGTTGAAACCTAACCCAGGAACTCAATCTACTTAAAACCCCCTTGTGTTAAACTAGCACTACAATTAAGCCTCTCCTTGCAGACTCTATACAGCTTATGTACAGTTGTGACAAAGATGCTGCATTCCCCACCAACAGACTGAATGTCCAGAGTTCAAGACGTAACTACAACACACAGGAGGGACTTCTTTCCGTAAGTGCATCCATGGACTGCAATACAGGGACTGTTTTTAAAAGTACAACTACTCCACAACTTATTTTTAGAATCGAGGGTGGGCAGGGAGAATATTCTGTAAACCTTCCAAAAATCAGCCGGCCGCCCACTAAACTGCAGTAGCACTGTTTAAATAAGTTACAGGCTGCTTTGCAACAGCTGCAAAAAAACAGTGGAAAGACAGACCAAAGACTTCAAGTCTTTTAAAACGCTGGAGGCAAGGATATAAGAAACAGCAGCAGGCACAGTATTACATGCTAGAGACACTGTGGTAATTTACCTGCAAGAGGTAGGTCAAACAGGCCTTTCTTAAGACTTGATGAGCATAGAACAACAATATCCGGCAGCTGCAAGGTAGGCATGTGCTTATTCCAACAGAGAAAAACCAAAGAAGGCTGGGCTTAGGGACCTGCATTGTAAGGATTATCAAGCTCTCCTCTTGTTTCAAGTAGCAATGATAGAAACTGGCAAAATAAAAGCATGAGTTAAGTTACCTTTACTCCCTCATGCAGATAACATACGAAGTTTGGGGTGCTAATGTTACTGAAATCTCCTACTGAAGAGTTTATGATTTCGTCAAGCCTGTATTAAACGGCCAATAAAGAGGAGAAAGACTCTTAATTTTCCCTTTGATCTTATAACTTAAAAGCAGAGTTCCAAATACCCTGGTTTTATGGTATTGGCTATACCTGCTAACAGGAACCTCTCCACATTCAACAGGTTACAGGACTAATAAAGGCAAACCACCCCAACTTGGCAACCAGAACATAAATGCCTCTGTGCAGAGAAATTTATCGGTTGTACCACTTTTTTAGCCATCTAACTCCAGTAAAACTCCTACTTTCAAACACCGGTCAGTTCTTAATTTGAGGTACGTGACCATCAGGCTGGAAGGCCCCTGTCAGCACAGAAAGTTAAGAGATTTACGTGGACTAGTTTCCTTCAGCACAAAACACAAGCAAACAGTTTTGCCCCTGACCATTCCTAGCAGCGGTTTTCCAAGTAACAAAGATCCCACAAGCTACGTATCTCAAGAGGTCGGTGAGGGCCATTTCATCTGTTAGTCACCAGGTGCCAAACCCGATCTGCAGGTACCGGGGCTTCTGATTCTCATCTCCCTCCCGAGCTAGGGCACCGCACCATCCCCATTCCTCAGCGCCTCGCAACTTGCCAGCTTCCACCCCGTGGCCCACTTGGAAGGGCGAGAGCAACAGCTGTGAAACTCCCGGCAGGATCCTACCTGCCTGCAGACGGGCAGGAAGCCCGGCCTTTCCTCCCGCCCCAGCACGGGCCCCTCTCCGAACCCCGCGCCCCCCGAAAAGCAGAAGGACGGGGACGGGCCTTGGCCTGCGGCCCCCGCGGATGTGGCCCCTGGGTCGGGCGCCGGACGGGGAGGTGGGTGCTGAGGGAACGGATTGGGGGGGGGGGGGGGGTGTCACAGAAAAACCCCGAGATCCTGAGGGGAGGGACGGGGGCAGCGCCGGCGTCTCGCACGCCGCCACACAGCCGAGCCACGGATCCGCTTTCCGACGGGATCCGGAGCAGGGCTGCGCTCCGGACGCTCCCTCCCGATCCGTGCCCCCGGAGGGGGGGGGGCAGCTCCCGCCTCCCTTCGCCACCCGGGTGTGTGTGCGGGGCAGGGGGGGCTCGCAGCGCTTGGGACGCGGGAGGCGCCCGCCGCGGCCCCCGCCTCAGCCCTCACACCCGCCGGCGGCGGCTCCCGCCCTTCCGAGCCCCGCGCGCCGCCGCGCGGCCCCGCCCGCGGCCCCCAGGAGGGGCGGCAGACTCGCGCCCTTCGCGAGCCGCGGCACGCGCCCCGCGCCGCGCCCCCCACCCCACCCCACCCCACCTGCGCCGCCCCGGCAGCGCCCCCTGCCGGGGGCAACCCCACGCTGCGCGGAGCCGCGGCCCCGGGGGCGCGCTGCCGCCGCCGTCGGCGTTCGGTTTTCGGGTGGGTTGGGGTTTTTTTTTTTTTGGTTTATTCCCCGTTTATCGTTTTTCTTCTTCAGTGATTCGCGCAGCAGCCCCACCTGCAGCCTGTGCGGGAGCCCGTCACGCCGTCACTCCCCCCCACACACACACCCACACCCCGCCGCCGGCCATTCCGCAGCCGCTCCCCGGCACCGGCACCCCCGGGCCGTCCCCGGCGAGGCTGTCGCGGTCGCCGTGTGTGTGTGTCCCCCCCCCCCCCCCCCGCACTCCCCTTTACCCTCCCGCCCGCCGTGCCCCGCAGCCCCCGGGAGGCGGCCGGCCCCGCCCGGGCAGCGCACCGGCGGCTCAGCCCGGCTTCCTAACGGGGGAGCGGGCAGCCGCTGCAGAACCGACGGGAGAAGCGGGGGCGGGGGGGGGGGGGGGGACGCCAAAAAAAAAAAAAAAAAAGGGGCGATAACGACAGCGCGATCATCTACCTACCGGCCACGCAAACTGAAAGGGAATAACAATCCTGCCCGTCTCGGGGGTTCTGCCTTGATGGGAGTATTTGTTGCTGTTCAAATAGAAAATATTTCCACCGAGAACGGGGGTAGATCCGAATCCGTAGTTGCAGGGTCCGACCGGCGTGATCTTGGCCTGATATTCCTTGAGGCAGACTTTCACGTAAGTGTCGCACTCGTCCCGGGTACAGTCCAGGTTCTGGGGGCTTTTCATGCCATCGCAGCATTCCCCATTGAACAACTCGCCGTTTACATTCCGCACCGAGTTAAGCTGCAGCTCGAAATAGCCCGTGGACCGGGACACCTAAAAATAAAAATCAAAGGGGAGACAGCCTCGTTACTACCGCGGCCGGGGGCAGCGCGGGGAGCGCGGGGCGGCGAGGGGCTCCCCGCTTCCCCCCCCCCCCCCCTCAACCCACCCTCCAACTTTCGCCGGCTTCGCGTTTAACCCCGCGGCGGCGCGCGTAGATACGAAGAGCCGCGGCGAGAAAACACCGTCTACGGAGAAACGGCGCAAGGTGGAAGGGGAGCGGGGAGGAGGAGGGAGCGGCGGCGGCGCCCCGCGGCCGGGAGCTGAGCGACCCCCCCCCCCACACACACACACCCCCCTACCTGCACGCAGGAGGCGAGGAGGAGCAGCGCCAGGCCGAACGCGGCGGCGCGGGGGGCCCGGCTCCGCCGGCCGGCGCCCCGCATGCCTGCTGCTCCGCACGGCCGCCTCAGAGGAGCCCGCCGAGCCCACCACCGGCCACGGACCGGCGGCCGCTCGCGGCATGGGCGGCGGGGGAGCCGCCCGCAGCGCGCCGGGGGGCGCAGGGCATGGGCTGCCGGCGGGGCCGCCCGGTGCGCTCCTCCGCCGCCGCCGCCGCTCCCCTCCCGCGGGCTCCGCTCGCCCTCTGTGCGCCTCGGCTCCGCGGACACCCAACAAGTAGGTGCCGGAGTGACAGCTTCATTACCCATTCGCCGCCGCTGCCGCCGCCTTCATATTAATGAGGGGGACGGCCCGGCCCCGCGGCCGGCGGGTGGGGCCAGCACCGCTCCCGCCGCGGCTCTTAAAGGGCGGCGGGAGGCGGCGGGCGGCGGCCCCCGCCCTCGCCCTGTCCTGCCTGGCCTTGCCCGGCTCTGCCCTGCCCTGCCTTGCCCTGCCCCGCCGGCAGCGGGGGGTCCGCCAGCCCCCTAGGCGGTGGGGGACGGGGGGGAGCGCCCGACGGGCGTGGGGTGAAGCGCGAGTGGGGCGCGCGGGGCGCCCACGCGGGAGCCGGAGCGCCCGCAGCCGCGTGTGCCGCCACGGAGGAGCGCGCGGGGGGTGCGCCCACGAGTGTCAGAGGAACGGCCGCGGGAGGTGCGCACCCGCGGCTGTGGAGGGAGCGCGGGGGGGGGGGGGGGGGCACGCGGGGCACATACAGGCAGGGAAGGGCGCGAGTGGCGCAAGCGGCCAAGGAGATGTGCTTGGCGTGGGGGCACCCCCGGGAACGTGGAAGCACGCGCCCACAGCTGTGGAGGAGCGAGCAGGGTGGGATCGCCCACAGCTGTGGAGGAGCGAGCAGGGTGGGATCACGCACAGCTGTGGAGGAGTAGTGTGCACTCACAGTCACGGGGGGGGGGTTGCGCTGGTTGGGAGTGCCCACAGCCATGCAGGAGCACGGCGCGTGCAAACGTAGCTGTGGAGGAGAACGCGGTGTGGGATCATCCGCAGCAGTGGAAGAGCGTGCGTGGGGCACGCACCCGCAGCTGCGGAGGAGCGTATGGGGTGGGTGCACCCGCGGCTGTAGAGGAACGCAGAGGGTGGGAGCACCCACAGCCCCGGAGGAGCGCGTGGAACGCGTACGCCCAGAGCTGTGGAGGAGCACCCACGGCGCACGCACCCGTGGCCGTGGAGGAGCACGTGGGATGCGCGCACCCGCGCTCACGTAGAAGCACAAAGGGTGCGTGCGCCCACAGCCGTGTAGGAGCTCACACGCGATCGCTTATGGAGTGCTCTCGGTGACATGTGCGCGGCACACAGAGCAGATGGCCAAGTGGTGGGATCATGTCCTCCTCCAGTGGTGGCTCAAGCAAGTATGAGAGTAACCGAGCAGAGATTTCTCCTTTAGTTTAAGCACCCTGTGATTTTGATCCCTGCTGACAACTATGAAAGCTATACATCCAGACAACTGCATGCTATGGATACGCTACCAAAGCCCAGATCCGCATTTAGGACCTAAGTTTTCCTTCTGTTTCTCTCCCTCCCCCCTTCTCCCCATTTAACTCTTTAGTACCGATCATGCACCGGAGTGGACAATTGGAGAACAAACAGCTCAGAAATCAAAGGGCTGTCATGTTCCCCTCCGCGGAAAACCTTTCACAGAGCTTCCCCCTGCCTTTTCAGTGCCCCGGCTGCCTCCCGTCCCTCCAGCAGCCAGCCGGCACGCTGCTCCTCTGCTATTCATGGCCAGCGTGCAGCTGCAGCTACTCTCCTAGGCTGACACAGCAGCAGCTGCTATATGTGTGCCAGCTGGCTAGCCGCTCTCCAAAATCCTCTTGTCCGCCCGCTCCCCTTGCTCTCCTGCTTCCCCACCTACAGACCTGCTTCTCCTTCCCCACCCACGGCTCCCACTTGCCACGATCCGCTCCGGTTTCCTATCTCCCCGCTGTCCTGAGCCTACCCCTCTGCTGTCCTGATTCACCTTACCTGCTCTCCGGGAAGCATCCCTTACTTTCCCTCTCATCCCTCCTGAGCTCAAACGGGAGCTCTCTGAAGTGGAGCGGTGAATATTGCTTTTAATTATTTTGCGTGTCCTCTCTTTGAAACTGTGCCTCCCAACATAACTGCATTCAAGCATTTTTTTGGTTTAAGATAACCTCTGGTATAACCACCTTTAGAAGGCGGCAAAGGGAAAGCAGGGGGAGCTGAGGGAGGGCCGGTACCTTGGTTTGAGGTATTTTCAAGTTGCTACGTTTTGCTAATCAGAAACTCTGCTGGGCCCATACCCTTGCCCAGCTGCGCTGCTCGCTGGCTTCTAAATGGACAGGCAAATGCTCTTCAGTTTTTAATTACTTTTTCTGGTGTCTGAAGGGAAGGAGTTTCTTACACAAGCTTTCTGCATAACGATTATTTTGTGGTGGATGGCGGCCAAAATATTTTGCAAGACAGGTATTTTGTTTGCATGTATCATCATAAACAAACATAAAACCTCATAATCTACGTTCAGCATTGTGCGGTCAATATGCCTGTGGAGGAAGACATATATTTTTATCACCAAGCTAAGCAAATGTAATACAGAAGAAAGATGATCCAGCAGTTGCAGCATATGCTCAGTCTCTACAGAGCCAAGCTCGGTTACCTGCTGTATCACAGAATTTCTTTGTTACCTTGAGCACACTGCATGCTCTTTTTGTGCTTTGGTTTCGCCTTTGTAAATATTCTGCAGTACTCAAAAACTCCGATGCCATTTTAAAATGCCTTTTCTCGCTGCAACCTGACTTCACAGGAGCAGAGAGGGGAGGTACAGCTATTTCCAGGCATTCTCTCTGCTCAGGGAAAATTTCATTTTATTCTTCTTGGTGCTGCAGCCCCATTTTCAGCCTGAATTCCTTAATTCTCTCGCCGTGGTTATTATTTCTCAAGTGCCATGGATTTTCACTCTATTCTTCTCCAGGTATGGAAAGTTGTTTCTTTATAGTTATGCACAGATAGTGACGGTTTTCGGGAAGCTCAGCAAAAGTCTTTCTTAACATATGAGCTTTGAGCTTTTAAAAAAGGCCGGTGGCCAGATCTGGAGGTGAACGCTGAGCAAGGCTAAGAGGAGCCGTCCCTCACAGCTTGGCCAACCTGCATCAGACCGTCCCTGCGGGACCAACCCTGAAGGGGAACAGTCCAGCCTCCGGCACAGTCTCTGCCTTCCCACCAGGGCTGCCTCCCATTAGCATTTGGGGGGGGGGGATGAAGTTAGGTAAGATGAAAAGCCAAAGGTCCTGCGCAGTCCTTGGGGTGCCTTGGTCACTTCCAACGGGCCACCAAACTCTTCTGCTCCCAGGAGTGCGGTGCCAGGATTTTCCCCCCTCTTCCTTCAGCGTTTGCCAGGCTCTGGCCCCCTGCCGCAGGACAGCTCTCGCCACCGGGCTTCCCTCGCTCTGAGCAAGCACGCTGGAGGCGCCCGGCTCCATAACTCATTCCCAATCAGCTGCACTCTCCAAGGCCTGCTCAAGGGCCCCGGCTGCCAAGTGTAATGTGTCTCCTCTTACACCCACACCTGCAGCCCAGCCTGCTGTCACCCAACCCGCCGCCTTTCCTGGCCGTCCTGCATCTGGCTGCACCCAGCGCTGGCAGCCGTCCTTTCCCCAGTGGGTGAGGCTGGGACCTTTCCCTCCCCGCTGCGGGGTCATCCTCCCCTCGCCTTCCCCGGAGAAGGGTCCCTGTGCCTTTGCGTTGAGTTGCGGGGCTGTCTGTGCGGTCCCGTGCGGGCAGGCACTCAGGGGAAGTCGATATAAATTTCCCCATGCTGAGCACCAGCTTCGAGGTGCCCTTCTGTCACTCCCTCCCCACCAAAACAAGGGCTAGTGAGATCCGGATTAAAACCCCAGAAATATCCTCCCACTGCTGTTCCCTCACTTCCTCCTGCCGCTGCTCCTTCTCCGTTCTCCAGCAACCCCTGCTGAGGGCAGCAAGTGGGAACAGGGGGCTGTGCATGAGAGAGGGGTGGAAATAGGGCTGAGGAAACTCGTGCTTGACTTTAACCGGGGTTGGAGCTTGCAGTCAGCAGTTCGTTACTCATCCTGCGCAAGGGCCGGGACTGGAGAACATCGGTCCCTCTGGCAGGGGAGGGATGCGCTCACCGCCAGCCTCAGGCAGGGTGGAGTGCCGGCATCCCGCACCTCCTCGTTCCCAGCCCTCTGGGCCAGGATTTTTGCTTTTGTGCTCTGGCTGTGCACTTGCGCGAAGTTTATGCCTGTATGCAAATCCTTTGCAAGTATGCTCATTAAATCATTTGCATAAAATATCCCCGGAGGATCATAGCAGCTAGGAAGGGGCAGGGTTTATCCATTTGCCTTAGAGACGGCAGAGGTATAGGGATGTCATTTGTCAGTATGCATATGGATATGGACATATATCTCATTTACCCAGGCCAGAATGTGTCCGCTTGGGAAAGTTAAAGGCAAGAAGATCATTTTGGATGTTGTCCATCTGAAACTTGGCAGGGTAGGAGTTAATCCTCCCTTTCTGGCCAGAAAGGCTACAGCTGCCTGTCCTGAGAGCAAGGCATTGCAGGACCAAACCAGCTGTGAAGAATTAATTTCTCTCTTTCCTCCTCCATGAGAAGCCTTGTGGGCTGGGGCTAAGAATATGAATGGAGAAGACTGCTCAGGAAGAGAGCTAGAGGGTAACCAGAGAAGAAGGATTTTTCTTTCTCTCTTCTTTGTGGAACTTGGCTGAAGCAAGGTATTTTGAGCTTTGCTGTGGACTTGGCAGGGTGAAGATATGTCTTCTCCTTTGACTTTGACTTGGAAGAGTCCTGTTGGATTTGTATGGCTCATGTAATGTCTTTAACGACTGTGTACATGCATGTGCGTGCTCCTCATGGAAGCAAAGCAGACTTGAACTGCAAGGATTTTGTTTTTAAATATCTTCCAGTATAAGACCTGGGAGTGGTTTCTCTTAGTTAGGATTGAGCTGCTAGTACAGTCCACGAGAAGACCAAGCAGGGAAGGCATAAGGTAGTGCTTATATCTGTCTTCCTTCCCAACTACTACTAGGAAAATAAAGTTATGCTTGATGGAAGTTGTGCCAGGAAAGAAGCTGAGATCTTGGCACCACCCTTTCCTATTTCAGTGGTTGCCCAGCTCTGAGCTGGCGCTGGTCTCTGTGGGCTCCAGAGCAGAAAGAAGGTGGTTTCCTATCGTTTCAACTTTGCTGCCTGGCATGCTTTCTGCTTTTGGAGCCTGGTCTTCTGCCAGCAGAAGCGTATGCTCAGTCTGGCCCGAGAAGTCGATTGGTCTCAGTTTGTGCAGCTTGGTACTAAAGACCAGCAATATTAATAAAATGAGGGCGCTCTATTAATAAAATGAGGGAGCTCTACTGAACGCAGGCTTTGAGAGTTCCTCCCAACTGATCACCTGCCATGTTTCAAAGCCCTGCCTACAAGGTTAGTGTTTTCTAGTTATGAGAATGTGGTGCGGGTGTCAAAATCCCTAATAAAGGATGGTTTTGTTGGATCTACTAGTTCTTGCAAACCCTGCTGCCCTGGTGACAGGAAAAATATCTGGGTGATTCAACAAATTTGTGTTAGCTGTTACTTACTTCCTTGTTATTTTCCAGATGTTTATAGAACATTTCTTTATTTGTTCCAGTTCTCTCTGGGAATTCAAATGAGGTTGGTTTGTGCTTTATTCTTCAGCTCCTCCATTTTCCAAAAAGGCATCATGTCTCCCTTCTCCAGTCTTCTGACACCTTGCTGGTTCTCTGTTGGGTCCCAAAGAGCTGCTAACAGCCGTGAGGTTGCTTCAACAAGCAGTCTAAGCACAGAATATTTAACCCAGCTAAGTATTCTTCACTTATTCTTACTTCTTTCTAGACTGAGATCTTTCTGTCATCCGTGGCACTAACTGTGTTAACCATTTGGGTGCGAGTGGTCTTTCTACTGAAAGCTGAAGTGCAAAAGGCAAGTACTTCCACTGTCTTCACATCATGCATTGCTAGCTTTCCTTCCCCATTGGGTAGTTCTTCCATGGCCTTCATGTCCCTGCTAATGTATTTTATGTTTTATTGGTGCCCTGTTGATCCTGTTGGTTGTAATTCTTTTTACATCTTGACTTTTCTGGTTTGGTCCCTACATCTTCAGCCTGTGCATTTACATTCACATGCAAGTGAATCTCTTTTCCATTTTCTGAATGCACTGTTTCTTGCATTAGAGGTCAATGAAGTGGTCATGATTTAAGCAAATCATCTGTCTCTTACCACAGTTGCTTTCCCTTTTCTGCTGGGGATTGTTTGAATTGATGTCCTTACTATTGTTTCTTTAAGGTGCTGCAAACTTTCCTGAATTCTCTTTTCTTTGAGACTTGTTTCTCATGA
Source organism: Buteo buteo (assembly GCF_964188355.1). Classification (NCBI taxonomy): domain Eukaryota; kingdom Metazoa; phylum Chordata; class Aves; order Accipitriformes; family Accipitridae; genus Buteo; species Buteo buteo. The sequence continues at coordinate 9,826,758 of NC_134176.1, read as the reverse complement.
TTATCAGTTCTATGAGGTTTTTGAAATATGGTTTCTGGAAGTCCATTGTATTTATTTTGCTGTTCTCCTTCCTTCCTTTCCTACGACTTGTGAACTCTGTTGTTTCATGGTCATTCCCAAGCTGCATTCCTCTTGCATGTTCTAAGCAGTTCCTTCTCTTTGGTTAGAGTCAAATTCAGTTCTCATTTTGATTATGTATCAAGGTTTTAATCTCTTCTTTTTTCTTCTTTGTGCTATTTGCATTATTTCATCAAGTGATCCATTATCCTCTTCAGCATCCCTCCAATGATTTTCTTATGAGTAATGGTATTTCCCCTAGTTCATACACCTCTGCCCAAGTACTTGATGCTTGTATTTACCTGTTCACTTTTGAAACCAGTCCTTGCAGATCCTAGTTGCATTAATTCAGCAGGTCAGGGCATAGAGATGCTCTTCCTGCTTTGTGAGTTGAATGCTACTCTGTCCGCCAGTTCTTTTTCTGGAATATCCATCCAGGTTCAAGCAAGTCAAAACCTTCTTGGTGATACCACCTGCACAGCCATGCATTCACTTCCAGGAAAAGAGTTTCAAGTAGCTGATGCCACTTGTGACCAAAATAGCTAGTGATTTATTGATGGAAGGGATTTTCCCTTCCTCCTTTCCTACATGAACTGGTCTGACCAATGCTAAGAAAACCCACTCTGGATGTGTTGATTCTAGCCAACTGCCAACACATCAGATCTCTAATTCCCATGGAAAATTCATAGGGAAATTACCCAAGATGCAGTTAGAAGTTTACTTAATTGAAACCCAATCTAGATTCAGACTAAGCCACTGACATCTTGGATAATCTGCTGTCAGAGGAGGGAGGTCTGACATCCCTCTCCTGTGTCTGGACCACCTGGCAGAGCAGGAGCTGTTGTTGACCAGGAAGTACTGTTGTCCTGCCAAGAGGTGGTGGCAGAATTCAGGAAAATGCAATAAAATATCCACGTCTGTGGAAGGGACATATTCAATGAGTAGGGAGGAAAACAGACATGTGTCTATGCAATGAATTGTTAAGGTGCAACGGATTGAGGTATCAGACGTATGTGCATAGATATAACCATAGAATCATAGAATAGTTTGGGTTGGAAGGGGCCTTTAAAGGTCATCTAGTCCAACCCCCCTGCAATGAGCAGGGACATCTTCAACTAGATCAGGTTGCTCAGAGCCCCGTCCAGCCTGACCTTGAACTCTTCCAGGTTGGGGCATCTTCTACTTCTCTGGGCAACCTGTTCCAGTGTTTCACCACCCTTATCATAAAAAATTTCTTCCTTATATCTAGTCTGAATCTACCCTCTTGTAGTTTAAAACCATTGCCTCTTGTCCTATCACTACAGACCCTACTAAAAAGTCTGCACCCATAATGGTACATTTCTCTTCATACAGACATTCCTTTCACAACATTAGTCATGTGGTTGGCCCCGACTAGCTCACATCTTGTTAAACTTAAATGTGAGTAAGGTGGAGAGTATGGTGGATGACGGAAGAAAAAATACAAGGTATTTAAAGGTATTATTCAATCTTTGAAAGTTTCCTATTCACCATCAGTAGAGTAGGGTTCATGCATTCCTCACTGATACTAAGTTGTTGCACAGCTGCATCCTCAGCTGATACTGTCCACTAATTCTGGTCACCTGAAAAACCCACCCAATGCTGGAGGAGGAGGGATTGCTTTTTATTAGGATCCTCTGTCACATAGAGACCACTGTAATACAATGTGCTTGAAAGTAAAGCAGTCAGACCTAAGGAAATGCAGATTTGGACATGGCACTGCTGAACACCACACTGGTGATGTCCCAGCGTGAGCATCATGCCAGTCCAGCCTCAGCAGCAGAGATGTGCAAGAGAAGCTCTCCCAGCACAAAGGGTGAGTGCTGCGCTTACATAGTGACACTGATTTGAGGGAAAAAAAAAGACTATTAGCTATGCCATTCTTATAGATTTTTTTCCAGTTACTAGTGCATTTATTTGAATCACTGCTTGATGCATAATTTGATCTGCCGTGCATGTTCATGCAATCTTTCTTCTCCCTTGCTGACACCTCCACCCCCTTATATTTTGATAAATAAAATAGTATTTCTTTCAAAAAATTCTCTCTCTGGGCTTCTGTATAGCTGAGGTTGTCAGAGAAGTGATCATCCACATCAGAGCTCTTGAACTCAAATATTTGTGCCCCCTGCCTCCATTAACACTTGGATGTCAGTCAGTGTTTGACCCTTCTTTCAGACAGTGCCTTCTAGCGCTTTCTGCAAGAAGGCGATGTGCAGGAGCAGACCTCTAGCTTGAAGAAGACAGCTCAATTCATTTGAGATAAGTGACTCAGAGCCAGGACCATGCCATCCATTGTGCTGGATCAGGGTCACATTCACAATTCATCTGTTTATGCCCTGATTAACCATTCAAATAAAATTTTTATCACTCTTAGTTAAAAGCAGACATAAATGAGAGCTTCCTCTTCTGAACAAGAGACCTTGCTCTGAAACAGAATTCCTTCTTCCTGGAGCCAGGCAAAATAACCAAGAGGGGCAACAGATGATTCATCTACCAGCACTCTCCATCAAAAACTGTAGCTAAAACAAGATTACTGAGAAGAAGAGCGCTATTAAAGGAGGAAACTGCTGCTGTAATTTTGTTAAGGAACATGAGATTATTTAAAAGCCTTTTAAAAAGTGTGTTTGTTCCAGGAGAGGAGGGGTGAGGGAGGATTTTAGAGGCAGGGAGAAGGGAGAGACGTTATTAGTCTTTCTTGCCTATAAAGATTCATGCTGCTTGCTTTGCCTTAGCCAGCAAGGGTAGTGATTTCAGGAGCCATTGTAAGTCATTACTCCAGCCCTAATGAATAGGGCACAACCTGCACCTTCGCTTTGCAGAGGCTGAAAGCATGGGAATAAAAAGGTTGTGGGGCGTAGAGGATTTGGTGCACTATACTGCACATAATTGCAGGTTAAGGTTTTTTTCCAGCCTGCGTTTTTGTTCCTGGCCATGATGATCCCTAGCATGCTCACACAGCAGCAGTCTCACATTGTTCGGTATTTCTTTATAAACTCTCAAAGCCATGAACAAGCAAGCCTCAAAGCGCGTGCCTCTCTTTGCTCACCAATATTCAGTTTTGCACCTGCTTAGCGCACGAAGAGGCGACGAAGCAGGTAGTGAAACGGGCTGCCACTTCTTTCAGCAGGCTCCACCATATCTTATTCACGGAGAATTAAACAGCACGTGCATGTTAGTGCAGTGACCCTGTAGGAAGCAGTGCAGGGACCTACGGGGCAGAACTCCAGAGCTGCGGGGAGCAGGGATTTGAGTGAGTCTGCCGGGACGGATCCGGCGCTGGCTGCAGACCTCAGCCGGGGACTGCTGCCGGATTTGGTCTGTCCCCGGTGTGCCGGGTCTCCCACAGAGCCGGGCCAGAACAGATGTCCCTGGCGGATCAAGGGCAGAGCCTTTGCCTGGAAAGTTGGAGATCCCGTTCTGCTTCTGAAAAGTGGCTTCTTCACATACCAGCTGGGTGTATTGTAGGTAGTATTGAGGGAGATAGAAAGAGGATTTGTGCCCTGCAGACACAGATTGCTGGTCAGGAGTTACACGTAGCTGCTCCAAATGTGATTCTGCGTAGAAAAGGCTAAGGGACCAAAGGGATCCATTAAACCAGATGCTTCAGTCATACAAAAAGCATTTTGTGTACAGTGTCAACTCACAGTCAGAGCTGTGCATTTTGATCAGATTTTCAAGGTCAGATGGAAACCTGATGGTGATCCGGTCTGACCTCAACTGGTTTTCAGGCTTTCACTCTGTTTGCTGTTATTAAAAGAGGCTCTGCAGCAGGGCTCCCCACGTTCGGTTCAGGAAGGGCCACTCACTGGGCAGGATTTGGCTCGGGGGCTGCCTAAAAACTGCCTCCTGAGAAAACCCTGCTGAGTGGCAGAGAAGCAGCTCTGGGACCTGGCACAGGTTGTGTCTCTGCATTTCTCCTGGACGAAGAAGAGGGCTCTGGAATGGAGCTGATACCTGTTCGTTAACTGTGTGTTGAAGTTGCACAGCTATCGTAAATTAATGGTATGTTTTAAATGCAGAGTTCCACTGAACAGAATGTTATAAAACTTTGGCTTTGTAATGTGGCGGAGTGGTGGGGGGTGGGGGAACTGTGGCAGTTCTGGACTTCAAAAAAAGGAATGTTACACGAAGGAGCTTGGAAGTTGAGAGAGGTTCCAGTAATGAACAATTCTGAATAAAAAGATTGAATTCATGCTGCAAAAAAATGTTCAGGATGTGGCTTGTTTTCTGTAGTTAATCCCTTCTAAATATTTAAGAAAAAAAAAAAAAGAGAGGGAATGGAAATGGTGCTTTGTTTAAAAATAGGATCAGATGTTCTACTAAACACATGAAAAAATCCCACGGTTTATTGTACCCTGGGATCCCTCCCCTCAAACAGGCTCACCCTACTCAATGCAGTCCTGAAGAGCCAAAAATGAGTTTGCATTTTAAAAATGTACATCTAGGATTTGGTAGCCTCCGAATTTGGTTTCAGCCCTCAAAACGTATGTCCAAAGCGTGCGTCGCACACCAGCCGTGATGTATGTATGCAAGGAAACAGGGAATCAGACCTGCTGTTACTTTAATGTGCAAACTGAACCCCGTCTGGAGAGAGACCCCCCAGCTCCCGTGTCGGACCCACCGTACGGCTGGGCAGCCTTCCCTCGCTGCCATGCTGTACGAAATCTCCCTCCACAGGCCAGCAACGTGCCCGGGGCCTCCAAAACCCTGGATCTATCCAGCGTGGACCAAAACACACAGAGCTGGCTGCGTGCCCAAACGCAGGGTTTTGTGGGTGTATTGTGTCCTTGCATACATTTCCAGGCAAAACATATTACACCTAGCTTCGAATGCCAAACTTTTCCAATTATGAGAGAACAGTAATTCACCAAGGAGTAAGTATTCCTTCAATTTCCTTTGCTTGGAAATGATACCGAGAATCTGTTCTGAATGGAGGCAGATGAAAAATGCTACATGTTAATGCATATTCTGGGTTAGCTGTCTTTGTTAAATTAGAATGAATGCTGCTCATTTCCCATCTGGTCCTCTTTGACATTACTTCCAGAATATATTCACAGCTCTTATTTGTACAGTACAAATGGCTGGCTGTAGTACCAACTTTACCTTTTATAGGCTGCTAAAATGTTGGTGCCAGATCGCAAAATAACATTCTACTTCTAGGAAGCATCTGTGGACATTACTTGCTCCAACAGCTTTCTTTTTTTCCTCCTCTTATTTTCTTTAAATGTAACCATATATGTGAAGTGAGTTTGTTGTCAAACCAAGTGAAAGTTGACGGTTTGACAGCCCTGGAGCCTGCAATCTTCCTCACGCAGCGAGGATGCAGCAGGCAGATCAAGCAACGTGCAATCAGCCTTCTCATCTCTTCTGCACAGCCTTCCCCGAGGGCTGAAAGAGCAGATATTTCTCCATCTGCAGCTGCTCGTCGGAGCCTTTGCTGGCTGCTATGCTGAGGGATTTTGTACTCTGGATCCCTGCACACTCTGGGTTGCCCTGAAAAATACCAAAGCGACAGAAACCGAACAGCTCTCAGCCAGTCCTGAATCCAGTGCTGCTGACCTGAGCTGGTTTTCTGATTATTCCTTCATCTTCCCATCCGTGAGTGTTTGTTTCTGGCAGTTTCCTTAGCAGGCTCCCTGTTCCAGCAACCTCCGCCCCTGCCCTCCGATGCATTTCAGACCTACCTTGGTAAACAGAGTGTTGTGATCCGAAACGCCCACGTTTGTCTGCCTGGAGTGACCAAGGGCTGCAGCACCGCGCCGGGAATTCTCACCATAGCAACTACCGGCATTGACAGAATTTGGTACTTATTAAATAGGCTGTTTGTTTACCTCTCAGGCTGCGAGAGTAGACTACAACCTGCAGCGAAACACCCTGAGCTGAACAATGCTGGGCTGCCGCTAGTATCTTCATGTGTAAAACAGATAATTACTGTGTTCTGTAAATGAAACAGATACCGAAAGCCTGCGTGGGGTAGGAGTGTTGAAGAGGTAGGCTGACATGGTATTATTATAGGAAGATCAGCAAGCATGCTCGTCAGACGCTGCTAGGTGGTCTTGATGGATCCAGCAGAAAGTGGGTTCTGCCGGTCACATCTCCTCAACAGATAATCTAAGTGGTCGTGTTCACAGAGGTCAGTTCATGGGCTTAGCAAGCAGCAAATGCATGGGGAAAAAAAAAAAGAAATTATTGGTACCCCAGCAGAAAATAAGCAAGCTTGCAGATAGAGGCTCAGCGCTCAGCCTCTCAGGGATCAAATGTATGAAAGTGGTTTCTAAGATGCTTGTCAATGCCCAAAATGCAGACTCACATAACAGTGCAAAAGTGATTTTCACAAAACATCTCCCGTCATCTGTGCAACTGTTTCAGTTCCAGCAATGCAGCATTTGCCAGCCTCTGTGCAACCCTGTGCTTCCAGTGGGCCATAACCTAGTGTGGGGCTGCTGTAAGCTATGTTCAGCAAAGGATATAGGTGATAAAACTAGGAGAAAGTACACAAGGTTGAATGTCTCCTGCCCACCCCAGAGCTGCCCAACCACCTTAGCAGTGCCTCTGTCAGGGCAATGGCTTTCAAGACCTACACAGGGGTGCTGCTGGGCACCCACCACGGCTCAGGCGGGAGCAGGTCGATGCTCAGCCTTGGCACAATTTCTCCAAGCTGTGGTGTCCCATGGGTGCTGCGCACTGAAAGCAAACCGTCCATGCATGCACCCTGGCAGCAAAGCCTCGGGGCAGCCCTGTAAAATCAGCTAATGAGTCCCCAGCACAGCCAAATCCCTGGAGAAGGGGCATGTGCAGGCACGGCCAGAGCACAAACTGGGAGCAGCGAGTATTGAGCATCAAGCATTGAGCATCAAGCATCTCAGGGCATGCAGCTGCAGTTTCTGTCCAGCACCCAAAGACGTTGCCCGCTGTCCCACACGTCCCCTTACAAGCCTGAGATCTGGGTGGGAATTCCTGCTTGCCCCTGCCTACCTGCTGCCTGAGCCCCACTGAGGTTTAGGATGTTGTCGGCAATGAGGGGCCCGATCCAGGCAGCAGCCGCAGCTGTAAGATGCTGAAAAAGGAAAGAGAAGCCGTATTGCATAAAGCCCATCTGGCATCCCCATTAAAAGGGGCCAGGGCTGCTGCTCAGGTCCCTGCCCTAGGCAGGGAGGGGAAGGGAGGTGGGCTGGAGCCACTTTCCATACCATCACCTAATTACAGCATTTCTGTAAGAAAGAGGGACAGGTCCAAGCCCCATCCCTTCACCTTTTAGGGGAGCACAATAGCTGTCCGGTCACAGATGCTTAGGACTTTGTGCAGGCAGGTGCTTGTAGGAAGGGAGGGCAAGGGGCAGAAATACCTCCGTGACAAAGGTGAGCCTGGAAACCAGCCTCCATAGCTCTGCTGACTGCAAAATCCAAGGACTCCACAGTCTTTTATTAACACTTTTCCTCAGGTCTTACCTTGAACTAACCTCTCTCCCTTCCTTAGGCAGTAATTCTTGCTTTTTTTTTTCCTAACCTTATCACTTTGCTAATAGTCCTCTTGTCCGTGCAGGTGCTAACCCTTCTTTTCACTTACCTTAAGTAATTAACAAAATTAAACTCAAGAAATTGTGCTCAGATATCCCTAGACTGAAACTGCGGCCTCTCTTTCAAACCCAAAGAAGGGCTTTTAGACCTGGAAACCTGCCTGTTTTCTCTAACCACGTGAGCTTGTCTGATGAAGGTCATTACATCTCCATACAACCCTGCCCTTGCCTAATGGCAGGGAGAGGAAAGCCCTGTGCTCTTGCCCCTGTTCCCCCAACTCTTTCAGCATCTGTTTAATTCTAAATGCAGAGTGTTCTCCTTAGGGGTGCCCTGAGCATGAGGCAGGGTAGCTGGTTCCACTCCTCATCTGGCTAACGACACCCTCATTTTTTTTTTGTTTCAACATCAGCAGGAGGAGAGATGGAGAACACCACTGTATCCCAGCCAGGCGTGGGTGCCCTCCTGGGGGACTTCCAGCGGGTTTGGCTCCTCGTCTGAATGTGCCCACGGTGAGAACCAGGGGGTCTGCTCCCCACAGCTGGGCTCCTCCTTGCTCACAGCAACACAGAGATGCCCCAGAAGGCAGTGGGAAATAAATTGCTACTGCAGCAATGGTTTCGGCTACCAGGATCTTGGGAGGGCTTGTGCAGGCTGGGCCACCACAGCTTTGCTGTCAGCACCCAGGGCGCAGCTCTGGGCACAGCTGATCTCACCCAGCCCCACACCTCGATGTATGGGGTAGCGCTGCAGTTCACTTGGACATCACAGCCCCTCACGACTTCAGTGTCCTCCGGTTCTGGGTGCTTGACTTTAGATGGCAAAGGTTTCATTTTCTGAGGTGCCAGACTCTCCTCGCTCTTGCTGTAATCAGGGCAGAGCCCATCAGAAGCATCAAATTAGAGCCTCCAGTTGGGTTAGAGAACGGGGATAGCAGCAGCAGCATCCCCGGAGGGGAGAGGTTATTGCTCTCCTTTGAAAGGACAAGGATGGAGTTCAGCGAAGGTATGAGGATTAAGCAAATGCTAATGGTGAGCATGTAAATGGGTGATCAGATTAGAGGGAGAGCTGCAGGCCCTTACATGTGGGGACAAGCGGAATTGTAGGGCAGCTACCGGCCAGGGGCTCTTGCTTTGGCTGCTCCTGCCTCTCAGAGAGGTGCTGCTGAGCCTTGTTTCCAGGCTGGTTGTGGCAGGTTGGTGTGTTGCTCTTGTGGCAGCCTTACCACTTATTATGACCACTTATTACGGCACATGTCACATTTTGAAGTATTTTTCTACTGACTGTCATATGAGCGGGAGTATGACCCAAAATGTGGCCTTGAGTATTTCAGGGTGATCATATGAAAGCCCTTCAACAGGTAAAATTTCTTCAGTGTCAGACATTTGGTGGGGCTTGAAGATGCAGGGGTGGTGAAAGATGGTTTCCTGTCATTCCATTCTGCAAGGAGAGGGGCGGTGGCATGTGTCGGGCTCTGATGGAGTGTAATTCCTCACTCACTCGGAGGACCTTTCAGTCCGCCTTGCGTGGGGCTTCTTCAGTACAGGATAAAATCATGATCCCTTGGAAATTCACCATGAGTTCCCATGGACAAAAGGACACTTAGAAATTGTATCTTTGCTCAAGAAGTAAGCAATGTGCAAAATTAATTACATTAAACAGAAAAAAATATTTGTATGTGGATTTTGTACATGAATTAGCTAGGTAAAAAGGAATATGTTTTCTTCACCAGAATGTTTCTTTCTGCTTTCCTACTTCCATGATTTCTGATGAACTGCAATTCCCCAACTGCACTTCAAAACATTAAGGAAAGCAGTTGTGGATAGTGTGGAGTTGAACATCAGAAGAAAACTGGCCCATTTTTCTCAGTTCGTAAGGGGGTCCCAACCTGAGTTTTTTGCTGGACTCAAACCATCACTGAACACTAGCAGTCGTTTCTGGTTACTGCTTTAGAATAACACCCGTGGCTTTCCTGGGGATCTGTTCAAAGTAGGGACTTGCTCTGCATCTGTACATGCAGGATTTCCCTGCGGGGAGGGAAGGACCCGACTTAGCGCACATGAACCCTGCTGTGCCCTTCCTCCCCCGGCCGCGGTGCTGGGCTGCGAGGGAGGCGGAGGTCAGGAGCTGAGCCTCTGTCCTCCCAAGCCCTGAGCTATGGGACTGCCTGCGCATCCCCCCGACCACTTTAAATATGCTCCGTCCCACTGAGAAGCTGCACATCCATGATCTGGGGCTGAATCGAAACTGGCCTTTGGGGGCAGCTGAGCCCAAACCAGACCTGAGCCCCCAAATTTATCCTGGTTCAAATACCTGGGAGATAACTGCTATGAATTAGACAATAAGTCCCTTTGTTTCCCACTTCTGACTCGTCCTCTTTTACTGCCTCACGTTTCCAGCAACGAATGAGTCCAACTGCCAGTTCAGAGAATTATTTTTGTGGCAGAGCGTGCCTGATGGAAGAGACACCCATTGCTATCCATTTCCATTAGCAGCCTGTCAATAGAAATTAAATTACATGAATAAGGCGCTATCAGTGCCAACATCACTGCAGGAAAACATTAATTAATCCTCATTTACATTAGTCAGTGCTACCATCAAATAGACTCTTCTGTTGCTACAAAAGACATTTCCACAAATGATTGTTGCTGTCTGATAAACAGATTCACAGAACCTCACTGACTCACTTGTTGGGCACTCGCCATTGCATTCGGGGTCTGAACGAAACAAATGCTTTGTGGGATCCTATTCAAAACTCAGGTTGAACATTGGGCCTCCGAGTCCTATTCAAACCAACCCAGACACTGCAGAGGTGGGGCTTCGGGCTTTAAAGAAAATAAATCCCCAATTAACTTACAACAGTCAAAGCAAATTTATTTTTCTAAGGAGTTTGTGATGTGCCTGTCACCGTTATATCTAAACATCACTAAGGGTCTAACGATCTTTCAGAGGGTGCTATACAATAGGAGGAAAACAGAGGGGACTGATCCTTCCCTTCTGGCTCGAGAAGGAAGGATTAAGAGCTAAACTCTTTCCCAGTGAATGTTGAAGTAAGACATGCCCTATTTAAATCACAGGATGTATTTACTTTGGGATTTTTGAGCCCTGCTGAAATCCAGGTTTGCAAACAGGCTCTGTCTTCACCGCAGACTGAATGAAGCTCCTACACGCCAACATCGCTGCCCTTTGAGGGGCTCCGAGCCCCAGCTCTGCAGCGTGGCTTCCCTCAGGGGGCCCGATCCTCGTCTGCCTGCCCTCCCTCCGGGGAGAAGAAAGCGAGGAGCAGTGCTGCTGCATCAGGAGAGCCGTCTTCTGCACCCCGCTTTTGGGAGGTCAAGAAAATACAGTACGTGGCCAGATCCACAGCTGGGGCTCATCCAGTGCAGTAGAAGTGACAACGGTGTCACCATAAAGAGTCCTCATGACCCCGGAGGCTTCCCTGATGCTCCCACACTCTTACCATCCCATCCATACGTTGAGCAAGCACAACTGACTTCACCACCGAACCACATGGATGTGGATCTGTAGCGTAAGCGATGCAACCCTGTTGCCAGCAGGCCTCGGTTTCCCTCCAGGGCACCTCCTGCGAAGGGGGGGTCTACAAACTGGGGTGGGTCACAAAGCAGTTTGGAGAGGTCAGGTGCCAGCTTTGGGATTGTAAGCCCTGTTCCTGGACCTGGATACTGGACGCAGCAACATTTACGCTATTTCCAAGCCTTCCCGTGGATGTGGAGGGAGCACTTTGACCTGACCATCAGTCCCAGACGGGGCACGTTGTTGCTCCAGGAGCTGTGCAGGTATCGGCTCAGGCTGAGCGACACACCAGGCAGAACTGGTCACTGTGGGTGGAAGCCAGGCATGAAGACAGAGGTCCTGGAGGCAAAAAAAAGAGGGGTGAAGGAGGAGTGAGGAAAAAGCAAAGAAAACACCAGGATGCCTCTAAATCATGGCAATGACTTTCTAAATAAGTTGCATTGCATGTCTGGCTTTGCTGGCCACTGACGTGACCGTGTACCAGCATCTCAAATAATCTCCTACTTTGCTGCAGGAGACAAATTGGTCTACTGGGAGGTGAGAATGGGTGGAAATGGAAATTGCGATCGCCAGCAGCTTTTGCCAAGAGATAAAAAATGCCATTAGCGGTTCTTCTCTGAGGCAGACTGCTGGGTCATGGGCGCTGCTCCTCCTCCCCGAGCGTTCAGAAGAGCGCTTTGTCAGGCCACCACCACTGCCGAGGAGCTGTTTGGAGGCACAGAGCTGCAAATCCTTATCCCTGCTGGAGACCTGTGTGCTTGTGCTCAGGTTCTTTCTTTTATCCATGTGGAAAAGTAGTACTGGTACCAGTCTGTACACTGAAAAGTGCTATTTTGAGCCAGTAACGGGAGTAGAGAAATAATAGAAAAAATCAGACTAAAATCTCTGGATTTTGGTAGGTTTTGAAATCCTGTTCAATGCTTTGGCTGTATAGTGTCTGGCATGAACTGCTGGTTACTGTAATAAGTCTCTAAATCTGCTGTAAGTGCTGTTCCACTTCTTTCCTTCCTTTCACAAGGCATGTGTTCAGGCACCAAATGACTGTATGGGGATGTATTAAGCAATAAACAGCAGAGTCCAGATAAAAAAGCTTAGCTGGGATAAAGATAAGACAGTATCCACACAATCAGTACATGCACGGGCAAAACCAAGAACAGGAAATGTGGGATGCACCTCACGAACGCTGCGCACGGAAGCAAAATATACCCCATAAACCTCCTGCCATTTAGAGCGAGGAAGTGGCGATGTAAACAGCATCTATTTATTGGTCCTGCCCCAGCACAAATTGTCCGGGGAGTGCAGGGATGGGCAGTGGTTTCCACCCTGGGTAGGAGGTGCTGCAATGGGGCTTTGAAGGCAGCTGGTCCACGCAGGGGCTGCTTTCTGCAGTGCCCAGTCTGGTCCTGCTGGGTGTAGGTGTGCAGATCACCGACCTTCTGCTCCATCTCTCTCTATACGTGTCGATCTACAGGGAGAGAGAATATCGGGGCACATTCCCCCAGAGCTGAAGCCTGAAAAGATCTCAGCAGGAGATAATGGTGAGCAGCCCTCAATGAAAGCGTGAGCTAAATCTGATTCACAGCGATCGTTTGAAATGTGTTACCCAGTCATCTGCTACCTTGTACTGCGTGCCAACACTAATATAATGAACCGCTGATCGTTCACTTAATAGCTACACTGTGGCTGAAAAGCTGGGGACTCCTACATCATGTAAATTTGCCTAGATTTCATACGCCTACTGGTGACCTCCAATCCCTTTTAAAATGGTTTAGTTCCTCTGACTAGAATGGATTTATTCTATTTTTTAGAGTGAGGTAAATGAAATGGGAGTCAGGTCCCTAATGTTATGTTAAACTACGTTGAATTACCTGTGGCAGAAAATCTCAACTCAGGTAAAATGACAGGTATTTAAGATTTTTAAATGCATATCTCTAGCTTCCCTTGCATGAGCTGCTTTTTTCCTCCCAATTAGTAAGTCTTTACCCACTTTTCCAGATCATGAACCTTTCTGCTTCAAAGCCAAGGGTGAGGATGTGAGGGCTGTTACTCCAGGGGATTCTCCACAGGTGGAACAGGTAAAATTAGGAGTGATCAGATAAAAATAATGTGGCACCCTGAAAGACTGGTAGTACTGAAAGCAGAGAAGAAACTGTGGATAGTCTTACCTCGGGGGGTTTAAAAAGCAGTGATTTAAAGAAGTCAACTGCAGTATGTGCTAAGACATCAAAGCGAAAAATCACCTTCAAATTACTCATCACCTTAAAAAATGCCCATTTAATTGAAAACAATCTCCTTAACTAAACTCAGAGACTGGTTTCAGTCAAGACCCTGTACCATCTGGCCAAGGCTTTATTCAGCATGCAGCTGGGATATCTCCCATGTAGCCAGTATTCCTATGGCACGGTGAACAACCTGGTGTCCATGTCCCTTGTGCCAAGTGGGGTGCAAGGGGCAAACCCAGTGGTGGTGACAGAGGCGATTTCCTTCTCTTTTGCTCCTGGACATGAGGTGAATCCAGCCAGCTGGAGTCTCGGTTGATTGTAAGACAAGGTGGGTGACTCTTGCTTCCCTCCAGCCTCTCAGTCTTGGTGCTCCAAGAGGGGCTGGGGGCTCGCTGGGGCTCTGGGGGGCTCTTTCAGTGTCTGCCAAAGAAAGCAGGTGGTGAGTTAGATAAGGGAGAAGACATGGTCTGAGGAGGGTGTTTGAACACCAGGCTGGAGAAACCGTTTTTTTTCCCTGCACCTCCCATCATGCAAGTTGCACAAAGTATGTGGCAAATTACTTGCATGCAGTTTTTTAATGTATTCCTCATTTTGTATGTGCCCAGCATGAGACGCTCATTTATTTTACTGTGATACATTGCCACCACGCTTTATAGTACCTGAGTGCCTTCCACATGAAGTGGGGAGCCAAGGTGAAGTCGTGGACATCAATGATCATTGCATTATTTGCTCTCTTGTCTTTCCTGTCCCTTCATGGGTCTGCTGAGCATGCAGGTACGTATGCACTGGGGGAGGGAAGAGAGGGGAGAGGTGGGAGATAACCATTGACTTGGCTGGGCTTCAGTGGGGATGTAAGGGCACAAGCACTGGATTAAGACTTGACTTCAGATTTCCAGATGTCTGAGTTCTCACAGCCAGTGCGAAGTCTTTATATTCAAACCACAAAGTCTGCTTGATGCTGTAAAAGATGGAGCATTCAGAAAAATCTCAAGCTGAGCACTCCTAGTAATTGGGAAGGTGGCAATTTTGACCTTAATCTCCTACTTCGTCCTTTTTCCAGCTTTCAAAAACAGCTAATGGCACCAGGTCTCTCAGGGCGTCATGCTGGTGGGCTCCTCAATGCTGGCAAACCGCTCAGCTACTGCAAAGAGCAATTGTTCGCGATGGGGCACGAAAACTGAGGTGATGATGTAGTTAAAGACATCCTTAGTCCTGCTGTCTTACCTGTGCAGTATTTCATTTTCCAGTCCCATTTATAGTTTCAAAGATATGAACAGTTCCTTACTGGCCCATGAGAAATAAGAGGGAAAAAAAAAGATCATCCTCAGAGATCACAGTTTCATGGCTTGATCCTGGGACGGTTGTTCATTGACTCAGTTAAAGTAACTTGAAAGATTTTCTACCTTTAGTGTGAGTTACATCTCAAATGAGACACAGCAACATGGTGGGGTGAAAAGCTGCTGTGGAAAGGAAATGGGGAATTGCCAGGATGGTGAGATATCGAGTACATTTGGCTACACGCACTTCTTATTTGTGTTGCTGTAATCCTTGGAGGCCTAGCTGTGGTTCAACACCCCATTTTGCAAAGATCTTGTTGGTTCTCCTCCTTTGTTGTACACTTGCTTTGAGATAACAGGTAATTGCATGGGAAATAGAAGCTGGGCAAGAGACCAGGACGGGCATTTGCTCTCAAAGGCTACCCAGAAAAAGTGAGGCATTTCTATGGATAAGTACATGCCAGACATCCCATCAGGATTGTGTTTAAACAGTCAACAGTGATGACCCCCCTAAAAATTGCCATTTGCCTTAGATAAGACATATCTCTCTGATAACCTCAGTATTTGCCTTATTCAAGATATTTCCCATACCGAGTACAATGAACTAGATGCTATTTGTTTAAGCAAAATTATTTATGTAGGGAAGGCCAGCACCGTGACTCTCATGCTCGCAGGCACTCTCGGGTAACCGACGGTCACGACGATGTCCCGTTTCCAAGGAGCCGTGTCCCGCAGGGCTGCGGTGAGCCGCCCCGGTCCCCTGCCCGCGGGCAGCCCTGCCAGCCTGGGCAGCGAGCGCAGCACCTCGTGGGTCTTCCCACCCACCGCCCCTGGGAAGCTCACCCAGATGTCTGCTACAGCACGGCTTGCCACAGAGAGACTGAGCGAAGCTGCCAATACATTTTTATTCCGTGTTTTCTGTGTCTTTTTCAGTTTTCAGCCAAGATCTTCCCTGGGTTTCAGGTGCCTTGGTGGCTGTGGCCAGGAGAAGGCGGTGGGCAGGGAAGTGTAGTGGGTGAGGATGTGGCTGGGTCCCTTGTTTAGGGGACATGGAGGTGGACTAGAGCTCGCGTGGCTGGGAAGGACAAGGTCGTGTCCCCAGCCTGCATCTTTCTTATCTGGTAAAGCAAGAGGCTGAACATAGGAGACATTTCTATGCAAGCCAAGAAAGGAGAAAATGCTATGGAAGGCAAATGGAAGACAAAATTTCCTTCCGAAAGCAAGGCAAGCTTTCATCTTCAAGAAAATTTCCGCAAAAGAATCAGCAGAAATTTTATTTTTTTCACTTTAGTTTATAAATATATATTTTCATTTATATAAATATGCATAGGGGTGTGGGTGTCTATGTCAAATCCCCCAGACCAAGCATGGTATGCTGACCACTCAATTGAACCTGTGAAGAACATTATACAGACCTACAGACCCAGGAATGACAAGGATTTTACAAGGGGCATATACACACACAGGACCTTGAAGCCTAATAAGGAAACTCTTTACCATTTGTTTAAAGACTACATAATTTATGTTTTTCATCATCTCACAGAGGAGAGAAGGTTGTTTACTTTGATTTGTTGATGCAGCAATTTTAAACATACTGTATGGTATGTCGAGTCTATCTGGAAAAAAACACACCTTACTGATTGGGGTGTAACCAACCCAAAAGCCATGGCATGTAAAGAAGAAAACTGTGTGTAAAGGACAGAGAGTGTACCATCCTTGCTCATGTTATGCACCAGCGCCCTTTATGCAATGTTTGTGATTGAAGACACCTTGCAGGAAGAATTACAGGAAAAGTAAAAAGAAAGGCTAAAAATGCCAGATTTGAGGTGTGCCTTGAGGGCAGAAGGAGAGAGAGGTACCCACGGAGTCACCACGGGCTGCACAGCACCCAGAAGCCGTGGGTCCAGGTTTGAGCTCTCTGGGGCAGGTAGCTGTGAAGCCAGAGGAACAATAGCGAGGTGACTCCACGGAAAATCTGCAGTGATGAATTGTTTGCTCTTAATATAAGCAGGTTCATAAACCAATCTGATCCCTGAAGCTTGAGAGAGACCAGATACCAGAAAGCACATTTTCAGCTGCAGAGCTGGCAGAAATCATACCTGGGATCCTGACCCAGGTATAGCGTTACATCATGCTTCAAACAGGTTGGATTACTTGCCATGTCCTCGCTAGGTTACCCAGCACTGTCACGTACGGTGAGGCTCTCAGAGCTAAAGCAAGCTTCGATTTTATCTTCGCAGGCAGAGCGCTGTGTCTTAGGTGCCCACAGTCTGTCTGACAGCTCTTCAGGAGAGCGGGGCTGCTCTTCGCTGGGCTGCCAAGCAAAGCGGCATCGGCTGCGGGGCTGAGCCTGGCCCACCACCGCTACCTGCAGCACGGAGGTGGGCAACACGGACAAGCCCCCGGCATGCGGTTCTCCCTGCAGCTGCCCTTCCTCCGGGGAATCCCGGCCAAAAGGTCCCTTCTTGGTTGTAGAGCGGGTGCAGCGGCGATGCTAACCCCAGCTCGGCCGTGGGTACCAAGCCGAAGTGGGGGTGACCCCGTGATTTCCCTCTGTGCATGGCTCATCGCCCCGTCCACCCCTCAGTCCCTACAGCACGGAGTTTAAAGCCCCTCCTTTTGCTCCAGTATCCTCGCATCTTCTCTTGTTTTCATTTGCAGTACACAAGCGCGCCGATGATCGTCAGTGGGGACAGCAGACCTTCAATTCTTCAAACTTTTTACAAGAAAAGAGTGCACTTTGCCTAATATGGGCTGCTCCCTGGGCTCTTTGCTTACATCTATAATTTTAAACAGAAGGAGTGGGTTTTGCTGGTGGCTTTTATCCCCTCCTTGCTCTCATTTGTTTTACTGTAAGGAAAATGTGGCCATGTAGTCTTACTTCTTTGTGCAAAGGGTTCGCATTCAAGCAACAGATGAGAAGTAACAATTTAAGTTTGATAGCACATTTTCATACACCTGATATGCAAATGATAGATATACACTGAAAAAGCCAGATTCTGCCTTCAGTTCCTGAGCCAGATTGAAGTAGGTGGGCTAACCAAACTAAGGATCTAATTCAAACCTCTAGCTTTGTTTACAGCAACTACTTTTTCCATTCTGAATGCTCTTAACATAAATTGTTACTTTTTTTTTTTTTTTTTGGTAATGCTTGTCTTTTATGTTTACAACCTAATGCAGCTGGGAATTTATTGGCAATATCTCTTATCAGAACTTCTTGCATTGTGCCAAACATTTATTGAGGCATTTTGTAGAGACAGAAAAAATAACTTCATCATGCAGGAACTCTTCCCTGTCCCGTAGCTTAACTTTTTATTAGAGGTCATGAAATCAAGATATCAAGCAACAAAGTGACTAATGGCTAGAGTGGACTAGGAAAATCTTCTCGTTATCTCTTCCTCCCCTTTTCCAACTGAGATATTTTTCAACAAAATGAAGTTTTAGCTGCATTGAAGCATTTTGTCTTCCCTTAGGAAAATCTGAGTTTCTTTTATGGAATAGAGAAAAGTTTTTTTAATGTAAAAATTACTGTTTCTGCTAGCAAAAATGTCTCAGCAGAAATGTCTCCAATAGATTTGCCAATAGCAGCATGCCCTCTGTTCTCACCTATTAGTAGACTATAGTCCAGTCTGTACTTGAAATTAAATAGACAGCTATTAATACAAAGTAGTATTCCTGAATTCTTATGTTCAGATGATTCAGTCCAAATTTTCTCTGTTCATGCAATAATCCTTATTTTCCTGTTTGGGAGTTGCACTTAGTTTACCTTCAATGTGCATTTTGCACCAAAGACCTAATCAGTTGCCAAATGTGAACAGCATAAACATGCAAATGGTTTTCAGCATCCCACCCCTCTGTTCCCTTGGTTTGTACTGTAGTGATGCCCAGGTTGTCATTAAAAATACATATAAGACCTGCTGTTATGATAAACAGCAACAGCTAAAGGAGCATCAGGCAGTGCGAGGGACGGGCGGCCACCACCGTGTTGTCTCTTTTGGAGACTTTGAAGGCCTGAAGGTGATGCCTGTACGGCTCAGCGTGATGGCCCAGGTACTGGCACAGTACGGGGTGGTGTGACACCTTGCTCTGACGCACCGGCCCAGGCCAGCGACCCATCTCTGGGCTTGCTAGCTCCAGCCACGCTGAGTTTCAGCCAAACCAGCACTTCCCATCCCTCCCTCCCAGCCACTTGCTCCAACCTCTTGGCAGTGCTTGCGGGAGGGTACCGGGGTCTGGTGAGGACAGTGGCAGAGATTTGTCTGTGGGGAAAATGTGATTTTTTTTAATTTTTTTTTTCTCCTTCCCTGCATTATTTTCCAGCTGGATGATTTTCCCGGGCTGGATGACGGAGGTGCTGCACGGGCAGATACATGCCAGGAGGGTTTCCCTGGAGCTGCTGAGGGACAAGGTGGGGAGAGGTGCAGGGATGCTCTTGAACGAGACCCCTCACCCCTGCGTCTTGGCCCAGGTGGCCAGAGCAGCCCACGGAGCCCAACTGCCTCCAACAGGCTCTTGATTAAGCCATTATGTTTGTGACTAATTTCTTAAATATCTGCTTTCCTTCTTATGTTCTCTCAAGAGCCTCCCGCTCCGCGGTTGACTCACACACGAGCAGGTGCTGCTGGCAGAGATGGCGTGTGTTGGTTTCTCCACCCCTGCCTCTGTACCGAGCCCCAGCGCTGCTCCCCCGGCATCCCCCGTCCCCAGTGTCGGGGACGGATTCTGCCCAGACCTGTCCTGCTGCCCGTGGGGTCAGAGAAATGACACTGTGAAGTAGCTCACAACATCCAAAGACCCATCTAGGTGAAAAAAAAAAGCAATTTCACTGTTTCCTTTACCTCTCGATGAGGAAGAAAGGGGTTTGCAGTTCACAAGGGAAGTCTAGCATCAGAAAACAAAGCATTTTCCACCCAGGAACTGCCTCATAATTTCTGGGATGCGTCCATATTTCTAAAGAAATCACCATTTTCAGTGCTGAGTACTGCATGGAGCAAGTTCTGGTATCGTGGACGGGCGATCAGGGTAGGCCTGTGAACGAGTTGGTCAGCTGCGTGGCGAGGATGAGAACTGGATTTAACTGCAGCTGTTACACCCCTGACAAATGAACCTGCCTTCCTAACCGAGTCAGTCTTTCTTAAGGGAATGACAGGAGGGGCCAAACTGACACGATGCTGTAACGAAATAATCACTGGAGCACTTGTTTGAAAGTTGCAGATCTTGCGTTGCCTGAGAGTAGAGTAATTTGGCAGCCTCAGCCCTGTGGGTACAGCTCACCGTGCGCTGAGACGAGGCACGGACACCACAGCTGGACCTTGCTTTGCGTGTAGGGAGAGGCCGAGGGGGAAGTCAAGGGAAGGAGTTGCATTTCCTTGAGTCGGGCATGGGCGAGGGGATTTTGGCTGCGGTGCTGCTGCGGGGTTGTGTCCTCCATCTTCTGGCAAAGCCCCGCCATGATTGAGGCGTGATTTGGGGTGGGCTGTGGGAGAGGAGAGCAGGCAACCGTGTGTCACACACCCTCTTTGCGGTGAAGTTCCCTTGGTGGCCCATAGGTCACATCCCGGTGCAGCAGCTCCATCCCTCCAGAGAAGAGAAGGAAGGGTTGTGCAAGCAGCGAACCCTCCCCAAACAGCTTCCCGACTGCTCTGCGTGGATGCTGGGTTTGGCCCGCTGCGACCGAAACGGCGCAACTCAACTATTTTGGGAGCTACAGCTGCTCCTTTGCTCCTGCGAGCCCTTTGCCAGCCTTGCTCTGCCCTCTCCGCTGCTGGAGGACCTGCACGGTGTCAGCGAGGGCCACGAAAACCAGCCGTCCCTGCAGCGGTGAAAAACGTCACCTCAGAGAGCTCCGCAGCGGGAGGAGAAAGGGCAGCCGTCGTCTGTCTGCAAGGACCTCACACCACGTTATTAATGTTTGGTGGCAAGGAAAACATCACTGGGAAAGATTTTCCTCCCCAGTGCTGGGGCATGGCTGTGCTCTGCGTCGGGGCTATGCTGAGCCAGCTGGTGGATCTATACAATTTCCAGACCCCTTCCTTGCTCGTCCTTAGCCTGGGAGAGCAGATGCAGCACCACTGAGCTCATTCCTGCTTTTCCTTCCATATTAGGCAGACCCCTAAGTGTCGTGCCCTCCGCGGAGCTAACATGATCTCCGGATAGCAGCAGATGGCACTCGACGGCTTGTGTTGTGTCCGCGACTCCTCACGCACGTCTCGCCCTTCTCTGGGCTTCAGTTCTCTCCCCCAACATTGTGCCCCATCACATCATCTCTTGGGGGTGCAACCGCTGGACCACGTTCTTTCTCCTGTTTAAAGGTACCCAGCTGCCACCAGTGGATGTGGGCTCCTAATGAGCGGGTACCACCCGGATCAAGCTGCTGATGCTGCGGAGAAGCGTTCCTCAAAGAGGTGGCAGAGATGTCTCTTTGCCTTGGCCAGTGGCCTCCCTGTGACCTGCAGAAACCATAAAAAAGACAGCAGAATAGCTGAAAAATGACATATATCCTCTGTTAGCCTTGGCCTCCGCTGACACCTCCTCCTCCCCTCCCACACCATCGGGCTGCAGGGGAGTGAGATCATCCACACTCTCACTTGCAGCGGGTCAGCCCTCGCTGGCCCACCTGGTGCTCGTGTTGCTAAATATAACGAGGATGAGTGGCACCAGCAAACACATCGAATTGTCGTGCAGCAGATTTTTACAGTAGATGTCTCGTGCTGATTTACCGCAGTAGTCATCTGAAAGATGGAGCATGCACAGGACAAAAACCTTGGAGGTGCCTTACAGGCACTTGTCTGTAACGAGCGAAGCTCGTCCTGGAAACAGTTGGATTTCGAGCCATTGCAAATGTTTGAAATATCTACGCAACATATCTGTCTTAGCTTGTGGCTTCAGCCCCGAGCGTGTTCTGCAGTCTGTAACCACGGAGCAAGGGGGCTTTGCCTCTGCCTGGCAGAAGAAATGGCCTAGCAACCCGTTTTGTGTGATTAATGTAGCCAAATGTTAAGTGCGTGCATGAAATGGAACAAGGCGTTGCTCGTGCAACCCCCCAACCTGGCAATCAATCTGGGTCAAGCGTCGTGAATTTATTTTCTGGTGGGCAGATAGATAAAACTTGCTTTAATGCATAGAGAAGTGACTTAACCCCAGGTATGCAAAAACAAAGGCTTGATTTCACGTGGCCGACTCCCACAAACGAATCCATCATTTTGGCACTTGGTATAAACCAGAAGATGAGAAACAATGGGCTTGCTTGATAAAGAAGAGTAGATTACATGGGTCACCTTCTTGGGCTGAAATATACCCTCTGCCTGTGTGGATTATCTTTATTCCCCAGCTGCTCAGGGGGATCCTCAAGCATGGATCATGGCAAAGACCAACTGATGTAGCTCCCTGTGCCTCCTCTCCTTTGCAGACCCTGCCAGCCCCACACAATCCTCCGACTTTGCTTTCTCATCTCTGAGGGTATTTGGCCTCAACACCCATTTCTTCAGAGGCTGGGCAGAGAGTTTCACCACTACCTGCTGAAACTCCCTGTCTTGCCCTGCTATCAGGGAATGGTGGTGGCACGTGAGGTCTTCCAGCCTAGTGGGAAGGTTGTTTCACAACTTGTCCTTAATGCCTGCAAGGCTAACTTCAGCGTGGGTGCTGTGCAAGGAGCAATACGCTGATATTTGGGACAGTGTTCAGATTTTTGCTTTCCCCTCCCATCACAGAGCAGCCTTTGCAGCCAAGAGGAGAAGGTGTGCACTTAGTTCATAAAAATAAACAGTGTTCTCTGCTGCATTCCTGGACGTAATGTTTGCAGATCTGATATTCACTTGTGCCGCTCCGGCAAGCATTAGTTGGCTCAAATACTAAATATTTACATAGCGTATGTCACGTGCAGACTGTGAGTAGGGAAAGCATCATTGCTCCCACTTACAGGGGAGTTAAGTGACTTGTCTGTGGCTGCTCTGGAAAGACCCTAGCAGGACCTAAAATTCAGCAGAGCCCCGGGGCACAGGGCTGCTGTCTTTCCCTGGGACATTGGGAGCCATCCTTTTGGGGAAAGGTGTCCCTTGCCAGTGGGAAAGGAGCAATAGGGAATTCAGCACAGGCAACTGGATAAAGCTTTGGGTGCTGCGTGAAAAATCAGGCCCTTGCATACACTGCGATGGCATCACCGAGACCAGGCGGCCGGACCTGGTGCACGGCTTAATTTCACGCGGGAGACGATGCCAAAGGCTTTAAAGAAGCAGCTGCCTCCTAATTCCAGAAATCACTCGGACTTCTGAGAAAACTCATCTCTTCTAGCCTGCACAGCAAACAAATTGTTGCTCTTTCTGTTGACAACAAGCCATAAATTATCCTGTTATATAAAAGGGAACAGCAGCCCGAGGAGCTGTGCTCTGGCCAGCTAGCAGGCGCTTTGTTTTAGAGGGAAGGGCAAAACCCTTGCGTTTAAGTGAGATGCCCCCAGTTTACCAGGGTTGTTGCCCAGCAGCCTGCTGGCTTTCTATAGGTTTCTACAGTAAAGGACGCATAGATGGCTTGGGAATAACGCACTCCCCTTGCTGCATGTCATGCGGATGGAGCTGAAAGTCCCTCAGGACTGGTTGTCTCCTGCATGTTTATTTTATTCAGTGGTATCATGTCAGTGTGTCTGCCTAAATATAGCTTCTGTGAAGAGCATTTCTAAGTTTCCTGTTACAGTTTCACTCGCAGTTACCTTACAGTAAATGGAGGAAAATCAATGTAATCTCCATTACGCACCACGTCTAAATGTGCCTTGCTGGAAATTCTGCCTGGATTGATTCTCCTCTCATAGAAACTGCTTGTCCTCTCTGCCTCTCTCCCTCCCTCTCCCTCCTTTTTTGTTGGAATAAACCACAATTTTATCATTTTAAAACCCCTCACTCTCCTTTGTCTGATGTGCCCTGCAGATAAGGCTCTCACAGGAACTGACAGTGCAGAAACCATGGAGTCCCTGGACAGAGTTGCAACTGCAAAGCCTGGATTAATTGACTCTGTGGCTTTTGGACATGACCATTTCAGCAGCTTCTACAGAGTAAATTGAGCAGAAGGGTCAAATTCAAGGTAATCTCTGAATAGCAAACATTAGCCTAGAGCTTGCTTCTTTTGTCTTTTACAGACTACACAATCCTACAAGTAGCAAGAAAATGATTGATTTAAAAATGTATTCCCTATGCTGTGGTGTTTAAATACAGCTCTTTTACCCGTCCTTGCTGCCTTGCAGTAACATGTATCTACAAATACACAGAAAAAATACTATTATCAAATCCCTGCAGTGTCGGTGTCAGCTGGTCACCAGTAAACAATCACAGCTATAAAATGATCCAACAGATGTTATGCTAGAGATGAGTAGTCCAAAATAGAAAGCCTAAAAATATATCTGCAGGGCCAAATCACACCCTTTTTTTTTATGCTGTGCTCTGCCATTTTTGGCCCACAATTGGCTCCTCGGTTCCAAAGGTAGGTAGTCCCACAGCCACCAGCACGTGCTGGGACAGGGCAGGATGGGGGGATGTTGTCATATGGGGCCCTGCCTGCAGCGATCACCCAAGGAACAGTCATTATCCTAAACAGGTTCATTTGAGATTTATTATTATTATTATTTGCCCCTTAAATAACTCTGTAATCCAACACCAGGGGCTTTGCCAATTCCAATAGACTTTCAGAAGTGGCACATACTGATATATATTTTTAAAGACTTGGACCTGAGGTAGGATTTAATACCCAGAGGGGTTGTGTTGGTCTGTGCAAAAAGCAAAGCATCAGAGCCTCAGCTGCTGTGGAAAAGCGGAGTGGGTTATGGCACAGACAGATCAAGTCACAAGAGGGGATGACACCACTGTGCTGCCCGCAGCAGGATGGTGCTGGAGCTGAGGGTCCTGCACTCCCATCATGGGTCCCCAGGCCCTGAGTCCAGCAGGGATGTTTTGTCAAGAGATTTTGGTTTTATCTTGCTTCCACAGCCTGAGACTCCGAGCCAAAAGGAGAGCACAGAGCCCTCAGGGGTTAAGCAGCTGCTTTACATAACAATATCTATCAAAGCAGGGTTATTTTGTGCTTTTTTGAAAGGAGGGACCTAGAAGATATATCAGCAACATGCTCTCTGCAGAGAAGGGTGCTGTGGACAGGAGGACCTCAAAGAGGGACCCTACAGAGCTGTCACCATCGGGTCCTCAGGGGCTCGTTCCTGCAAGTGAGGAGCAGATGACACCAGTCGTTTTGGCCTGCGACCTCGGGCTGCGATCCTATCAGACCTCGTGAGCCAAACAAGACGAGGCCACGGCAGCAGCTGGCTGGGAGATTTCCAGGAAAAAGAAGCAAGCGAGCAGCCTTTACAAATCTGACCCTCTGCTCAGTTCAGTGCCAGTGCAAGAAGATTTGGACATGGGGCAGGATGGGGCATTAAAGCCCAAGTCGGGGGTCGGTTCAAAGACCCCAGTCCCAACCCAGCCCTGTGACATGGCCTGGGCAGGAGGAAGCATTTCCCAGCTCTCCTGGGCTGTCGATAAGAGTTTCTTTGGCTGTTTAAAGGTTGTGTCTTCTACTTGGACTACGGTCGAACAGAGACGGATGGACCCGACACAATCCCTGAGCAGAAATGGGACCTGCACAGCCAGAAAGGAGGGACGGGGTCAGAGGAAGGAGGAGCCGCAGAAAAGCTCTGGGGAGGGGCGAGACTGATATGTTCTGCTTTCATCTCTGAAGGCAAGTGACCAGCCTCTTCGTTACGGAACAGCAACGGCCGGAGAAGCCCTGGCAGCTTCCATCAGTGCCAACCTCTGGGGCAGGAGGGACGATCCAGAGGACACAGGCAGCTGGCACAGGGGATATCCCAGTGCCCAGGGATGGGGCTGGCTGCCCCTCCAGCCTGCTTGGCAGGACTGGTGTGCGATGGGCCTGACCCTCCAGGCATACTGGTCCATGCCAGTGCGGCACATCCATCGGCCGCGTATCCGTGGAGCAGTTGCCCTGTGTGCTGCCACTTCCCTGGAACAGACGTCTCTGCTGGAGAAGGAATGGGAGGGCAATGCCCGGTCCCTGGGGCTGCAAACACTCCCCTGTCTCTATGGACAGGAGAAATGCAAGCGATAGGACACGAGGGAATGGAATGAAGCTGTGCCAGGGGAAGTTCAGATTGGACATTAGGAAAATTTCTCTTTACTGAGAGGGTGGTTGGTCACCAGAACAGGCTCCCCAGGGCAGTGGTCACAGCACCAAGCCTGTCAGAGTTCAAGGAACATCTGGACGATGCTCTTAGCCATATGGTTTAGTGTTGGGTAGTCCTGCAAGGAGCAGGGAGATGGACTCAGTGATCCTTGTGGGTTCCTTCCAACTCAAGGTATTCTATGATTCTGTGATTCTATGTATTTTGATGGCTCTGGGGACATTTGCCCGTATGAGATTGTCACTGTTGTTCCTCCCAGTCCGTAGTGGTGCAAAGACAACCTCCATGTCCCCAAGCTTGGGATGAGATGAGGGCCAGAAACTTAGCAGCTCTTTGAAGGTATTGCTCCATCGAGTGCTGATCTCTTGTTTCATAGCTTGAATAGACAATTTGATGTGATCACAGGGTCCGCCCCTTCTCCACTGCCTTTGCCTGGTGGGGAACATGCTTGTGTCAGCTCAGTTTCAGAGACTGAACCATGGGACACCATCTCCATTGGCAATACAGGAGCTACCAAAGACACGGTGGTGGCTTTGTAATGAAAATCAAATGAGATGTCTTCTAAAACACATTGCCTGGAAGGGTCCTGGCCTAGGCCCTGCACAGGTGATGGCCCTTTGGTGCTGCCTGGCACAGGCATTATGTGAGATTTCCCCTGCCCAAAGGACAGCGCTGCCAGGGACGGTGGGCTTCAACCGTCTGCATCCTCCATCCAACACCTTCTCAAGCTAGGGCACACGGCGCTAGCTAGGATGCTCATATTCCTTTGTGAAAGAAAATAGTAAAACCAGAGCAAGTTTCAAGGGACTCACAGCCTGTGCTTATTTTCTTCTGAGATGGCTCACATATCTCTAATTTTTCACAGATTAATTATTTCTCCCTGTGTTGTTGTTTTTTTCAATTTTACAGAGACTTGAAGCTGAACTAATTTACTCTAGAAAGAATGCTTCTTGCTTCAGCTTCCCAACATGGGATAAAATCAATAACGCTAAAGTTTATTTTAAACACTTTAGCTTATCAAAGCAGTTTTCTCGGCATTCCAGCCTGCTGTCAGTTTTTTCACTGTTATTTGCAATGCATTAGGTGTAGTAAAAGAGTATTTCACAATCCCATCTGCTTTCAGAGACCTTTCTAACAAACTCTGCAATGAGGATATAATTCATTTGATGACCTTGGTCAAAAACAAACACAGGCCCCAAGGTGCAGCATGTGCAAAGGGATTGATACACTCACAGGCTTTTGTTATAAAAAAGGTTTTATGTGCCACTGTCTTACCAAAGCTGGCTGGCCTTGTGTACACCCAGCAGCATTGCTGCTGCTGGCTGGGAAGCTAACTATTTCTTTGGCTCATTTGGAAACCATGAAATATATTTATGCTTTAAATAAACCCCATAGCCTGGCAAATTTCTGTGCCCATGAGCTGATGTTTGCAAATACATTACACTTATCTCATCAGCTGAATAAATGCATGTGCAAAGTTGCTCAACTGCAGAGCTTGAAAGGGATGCTCAGACATTTTTGCGGGCGAGAAGAGTTTGGAGGAGTCGAGGGGGGTGAATAAATTTGCCACAGATGAAACACCCCTGGAGGTAAGTCCCCTAATGAGAGGGCAGTTATGTTTTAGATGCATGGTGTCCTTCTGTGTTGCAGACCTGCCCGACTGGTGCAAAACGGGGTTTAAGCAGCTGATTCAGAGCTGCAGCAGACTCAGCCGCTTCTGTGGAGTGTCAAGCCATACATGGATCAGGCTTTGAAATTTCCCCCCACTTCTGAAAATCAGGTCACCTCTTGGGTGCTGGCTGTGGCATTAGAAGTCTAATTTTAGGCTCTTGGCTGCAGCAAGCATCCCTATAAATGCGCAGCTCCTCTGCCAAGCTTCTGTAGGCTGGAGTGCAAATTGCATCAGGGAGGCTTTACCGTCTGCGCTCCGAGCTGGTAATAAGAAAACAAGATGCAGAAAGATCATCTGGATAGAGCTACGTCGGAAAGGGCAACACATACAATAGAGACAGAATTAGTTATTTTGTTTTTCAGCACAGTTTTAGGGCCAAATCTGTGACTTCCCCCATTTTTCCACCCTCCTCACGTCAGCTCCTGGCAGCTGGAGGCTGCCACCGCACCGACCGTCCCCAGGAGCCCGTGGGGTGGTCCACGCTCGGTGCCAGCACCAGGACTTACGCGTAGAAACAAAACTGAACCAGAGGGTGGGTGTGAGCGGCATGAGATGTGTTTGGCTCGGTTGTCCCGTCTCACATCTGCTGCACACGGGGAGGGAGATGGGGACTGCAGAAAACCTGTCTTCTCGTGGGAAGGAGGTGGGAGCAGGAACGGATGGGGGAGGCTTAGGGGAAGGGGGGGACGGCTGCTTGCTACCCTATACCCGTGGTTTCACATACATAACTGATACTCTGAGATGACCCCCGGGTTATCTGAGGATGCAGATGAGCTAAGTACTTGTTTGCAAAGGACAGTTCTTTTACAGTGGTGTGAGTTATCTGAGATGCAGGCTATATGCATGAAAATACAATACTTTGAGCTCCTCGATTCAAAGCACTGTGATGTGATAGTGAGATACATATTATAGGGTCTTAAATCATGTCTACAGCACTGATTACAAATTCACATAGTCCTGTCTCAGCATGCACTAGGATCAGGGTCAGACCTGGAAAAGATTCTTTGGGGATGGACTATCCAAGTGCTCCAAATTCCTGCTCGGTCTCTGGGAGACGATATTGCGTAAGTGCTACCTTCATTTTCCAAACCTTTCAGCTTGGAGAAAGCCCGTGCCACTTGCACAGAAGGTCCTGCAGATGTTTGGGACACAGCAGTTATGTCCAGCTACTGCCACACTCCTTACACAGGATTATAGACACAGGGCAGCTGGCAGAGAGTCGAAGCCCTACCAAAACTAGTGGATTGACTTGTGCAAGCCAGGGTTTCACCAGAAAGGCTCATTAGAACTTAAAATCCAACTAAACGGACCAGCCAGGCACAACTCGGAGAAATGCAGACATTTTCCAGTGTTTGGAGGAACAAGGATGGTTACCATGTCCCTTTGTCCTGGGTCTATTGTGCCCATTTGCTAGGCAGCATCTCAATAGCTAACCACAGCACTAACTTCCCTCCAGCATTTTAGAGGGAACATCTGGACCACTCCTGCATTTGCGCTCGCTGAGGAATCCTTGCCTCTCCAGGGATTCTGGAGGATGAACCTGCAGCTGAGCTACCTGGTGTGAATGGGTAGGCTGATTTTCAGAGGAGGGTTTTTTTTTAAATATTGTCTTTATATTTAAATGGCAACATAAAACTTTTGTCATAAGTTCTGGTCCAATGTGTCATATCCAGGGGTGAGATCCACGGGATGTTTGAGGCAACCACTCTGACAGAGGATCCAGAGACAGCAGGTATAGGTCCATGGAGAGAAGTTAAACAACCATCCTGACCCCTCCTGTGCGTACGCCAATACAGACCCATGCACAAGGACTGCTTTCAGCAGCTGCGTTTTCCAGGGTATATTTCTAACGGAGAGAAAAGCACTCAAATCTGAAGACTGTGACTTAAGGGCAAAAACTTTTCATCTCTCCAAGTCTCTCTGAAAAATCCTAAATGTATGAGGCCCAGTACAGCTAACGAAAAGCTCTTTTTTAAATGAGCCGTACTTAAAGAAGACCCAGTTGGTGTGCTGGAGATGACTTTAGATAGGGGCATTAATTAGTTTGCAACCCACAGCTGTGAATATCAAACGTTGGGAAAAGCTTTTTCTTTTACCCAACTCTGCAATTCTACAGAGGAAATAATGGCCATACATTGGAACCGAGAATTACTGGGGTAGCCTCAAGCCAGGGCTGCTGATAAGCAGCAGCAGCGGTAAGGTGGTAAGGCAGGCAGACAACATCTCGAGGAGCCGCAGGGCAGGGCCTCACCGGGGGCAGCCACCGACAAATTCTCAAAACGTTTTTCTGACCAGAAAAATGTCCTGGGGGGAGCTCAGAGACAGGTATGGCTCTGGAGGGAGGGAAGAGCAATTTCTCTGCACGTTTCCATCCCCATGTCCTTTTTCTGGTTGGCTCTGTGGTCAGAAGTCCTGAAAACCCTGCGAGTGCTCCTTTTCCTCAACAGCAGATCTGGAGTTCAGTGTTGACAGTTCCTTGTAAGCCAGACATGTTGCTTCAGGAGCTGTGCCAAAGCAATCACGGCAAAGAAAAGTCATGCTATCTTCCTGTGTCGTGTAAGTCAACATAGACCCTTCTCTGAACAATGGAGCTGTTTTTATTTGCATCCAACCTGCTTTGGCCCCGAGGCTGCAAATAAAGCCATGTCATTTCCATCAGGACAGCGAGCAGCTGAAAATTTCCCTCTGCTTTCAGAGACCTCTTGAAGCAGGGATGACTCGTATTTCCAAGAAAATTGGTGAAACCTGAAAGGATTAAGCCACAGTGCTTTATCATTACAGTGTGGGACACCTGGACTTCTCGTGGAGGTGGCGGGAAAAGGATATAATTTGAGATGATTGGAAATGCAACCATGTTTGCTAAGGTCATATATAAGCCACATTTGAGGGTGTGTGGACAAGCCCTCCCCAGGCTCAGGCTCCCCGGGCTGATGCCGCTGAACCTGCAGGCATGTCTGTACTGGGTTCCATGGAGCCATTAAAAAGTTATGATACTTTCTGGGGCCCTCGGCGGTGGGGGGTGCTTCATTTGTGCTGTGGCACAAGTCCATCTCCTCTTGGGCGCTGCAGGGTGACGATGACAGAGCGCTGCGTGCCACCGAGCACTTTCCTCTCATCCCTGCTTGAGTGATCCTTTGGGATCCTGTGTCTTCTTTTGTGATGATTTTCATCAGTGCTGAAAGCACAATGAGTTCAGTGTAAATATAACCCCTTAGATGGGTACCAACACGCAACTTACAGGGGAAAACGCCTTCCTGAAAAACAGCCTTTTAAACGCAGCTTGGTTTAACTCTGTCCACTCTCAGTGCGGGAGCAAAGCTCCTGCTGATGTCTGTGAGTAAAATTAAGAGCTTTTGGCTTGCGTGTCTATAATTAGACTGAGCAGAAGGCAAAATATTCTGTTATGACAACTTCAGAGTTGAAAGAAATAGGTCTGAGCAGATGTTGATTTGCAGGATAAACAAATTAATTCAATTCAATTTAGTCCCTCTACTGTTTTAGTCCTTTGTTCCTTGATTTAAAGTGTCAAATACAGCGCTCATGCTGTATGCATGACAAAAAACACATGCCAGGATGGACACATAAATCTGCAAATAGAAAATATATCCAGTATCCTCATAGGTCTGCTGTATTTCCCTATCATCCTTTAACCTTCAGGACCTTGGCTTTTACCCAGGGCTGGTGTTCTGCAAAGAAATACTCCATTTACAAAGCTTTAGCAGCTTGCAAGTGAAATAACTGCCTTTGATGCAGACACCTTTCAGGATTACAGTGCTGTGTTAGGTTGTACTAAATAAGCAGATTGAGCCTCCTGGTCTCCAAATTTTCAGGTGAAAACAAAGTCCCTTATAAAAGGCTGTTTGGTGGCATGATGCTGGGAGGGAGTCAGACCGACCTGCAGACACAGGGCTGGGTGCTGAGTCCCTCCCTGCACATCCATCTGTGATCGTCTGGACAGCACGGTCCTTGAGGCTGGGACTTCCATTGAAGCACTGGAAAGCCCAAGCCCATAAAGCATGTTCATGCAAATTGTTTGGAAATAAGTTTGGTTGAAAACAAACAAACAAAGAAAGAAATGAGGGATCCCTCCTGAAGTTGCATGCTCTTTCTGAAAAGGTGAGCTTGGATTTAAAGGACTTTACTTCCTTCAGAGGTCTCGGAGAGTCTGTGGCTCCTCTGACTTCCAAGTTTAGACCAAGACATAATTCAGCCCTTTTAATAATTGAAAAGCATTTGAGTCTTCTTAGTCCAAAGGAACAGATAGTCAGCTTTCTGAGTACTCAAATTCAGGCTGGTTTTATAAGGGGCATTAGTGCAATAGTCTTTCCGGGCTTAATAATGTGTTTTGTAGCCTAACAGGAATATTAGTGTACACACAGGGTTAGAAGAATTGCCTAATATTTTTATTGTTTGGTATTTACATTTCTTTAAACGTGAATGCCAGACTATTGCAAGCTAAGTCAGTATTATGAGCTGAGATGCATGATCTTTGTTGTGAATATATGAATACACTGGTACACTAAACAGCAACAGCTAAATGTTTTAATTTGGTAAAGAGGAGGTGAGTGCATTCAGAGAGTCACTGCTCAAACACAGATCCCACAGCAGAGTGTAAACGGATGGATCAAAGAAATGGGTCGAGAGGAAAATGTGATCCTGGCCTTCGTGCCACAACACAGTTCCTGAAGTCCTGGTGCTTTGCTGACTGTGCTTTTTTACTTGTTGGACTTATGTGCACAACTGTTGAAAATTACAGAAATTTTAGAAGAATTGATTTGCTCTAGAGCATCCATGCTCTGCACACAAATGGCTGGCGGCTGGGCTGAGCATTGCATCAGTTTAATGACCTGGAATACCATCGATCCGCTCTGTATCAGATGCTGCTGCACGGGTTGTAACATCTCCAGGTGGAACAAAGGGGCAGGCACACTCCTGTGCCCCAGAACCACCCAGCTGGTCTGAAACCAGTTAAAGGGAAGGAACTAGTTAGTTCCTAACCCACACACATGGCTCCTGCCGACTCCCCTGTCTCATCCCTGTGGCTCAGCCTGGTGTTAATGGCAGAACGTGCACTGCTTTGCTGGCAAAACAAGAGGAGCTGCGTTTGATCGCTTTCCTGTAGGCGAGCACTTCGCTTTTGATTTAAACAATGTATAGGATGGATAGTTGTGGCTGGAGGATGGCTGTAGCAGGAGAGCATGTTGTGTGAGACACCAGACTATGCCCCTACAGCCTTGCAGACCCTTCCCAAGCACTAAAGGCTTCCTCGTGCCACGGCAGTATCTGTTGGAGGTGGGTCCTGAGCCCCCCGAAGCATGCAGAATGGTCCTGCCTGGCTCCAGACTTCCCTCCCAGACCTACCTGCTTCCAGGGGCTCAGCACAGGGTCTCTACTTTTCTTGAGAGGAAAAAAAAAATTTCTTATTCCACATGAAAGATCTAAATATAGTACCCGAGGAAAAAAAAAATTCCTCATTTTTGTATCAAGAATAAATGCTCTGTGTCAATTCCGCAGTGCCGCATGCACATTTCACGTATGCTTTACAAAGTCAGCGAGGCAAAACCAGCCCTGCAAGCGCCAGTCCAGCAAAGCCGGACCGCCACGCTCAGCTCCCACCTCTCTGATCTTTCCCAGAAACCCGACCTTACAGAACAACATGTTTTACAAGGAAACGACTTTGCTACATAAAAATGAGTCATTTTATTTAACACGAAGCTAGTCGCATCGCATGTTTCCATCTCCTCTCTCTCCCCGCTGGGCAGCCCTAGGTGGGTGCCTGGGTGCAGATGGCAGGAGAAACACCGGGAAAAACCTCTCACCCTGCGAGTAGCTTGGGGACCGGCTCCGTGGGATGCTTGTGTCTCAGCCCCATGGGCATGCCCTCTCCCACAGCATCCTTAAACCGTTCTGGAGCGACTACCCCAGCCAAGAGGCGGAGGTGCCGGGGGGGTGGGCAGTAGCCGGAGTCCCTGCGCTCAGAGGCAGGCTGCATAAGCCCTGTTTCTCTGGAAAAGCAGCTAAAAATAGCCAGGGGAGATGTGCCACAGGCTGCACGCTCCCGCTGCCAGGTTTGTTTTATATTGCAGCAGCGCTGGGACTCGGGCCCAGGGCACCCACAGTGCCTGGGGGAGAGGGCTGGGGCTGGGGGGGGCACGGGGCAGGACAGCCGTGAGGCAGCCCCCGCAGCTGGGCTGCGGCCAAACGCGATGCCCTGTGCCCTGCACCCCTTCCCTCCGAGCTGCGGTCCTCGCTGGGTGCCAGCCTGGCTCCCGCGGGACCCCCAACCCTCGACCCACATCAAGAGGCGCCTCGGGATGATCGTTAGGTCTGAGGAGGTAACGAGGAGGATCGAGGCGTTCTCGGTTTCTTTATCCCTCGTAAGAGGGTTTGCACTCTAAGATGATACCTTACTCCAGAGCAGCCTGGTCAAGTGGAAACCAACACTAGCTAAGTAAACGCTGATCATCCTGCTTAGGGACTTGAATTAAAAAGCTTTGCCAATCAGCCTTGACTGATAGAAAAAGGACAGGGCATTAGGATCAGTCGTGCGGCTTTAGAAGGCAAGACCTTCACTTCAATTTTTTTGCTTCCCCATTAATCAAACTAGGAGCAGACCTGTATCATTAACCGCAGAATATTTACACATTGCTTTTGCCAGTGAGAAAAAACAAATCTACACATTAGTGTCCATCTAGGAGCTAAATTCTGTACTAGAGAGAGCTGTCACTCTGCTGTGATCAATAAACCCGTTAGCCTTTGCTTAGTGCCTTGGCTCTGTGAGAGCCCCTGGAATCAGATCTTATTATTTTGATGTATTGGTGTTATTTTGACTGTGCTCATCTGAGAGACTGAGATCAGATTGTATGGAAGAGCAATAGAAGAAGGAAAAAAATAGAAGGAACAAAAAAAACCCCCAAACCCGAACAAAGGCATTAGAGGTAAAAGAAAGCCGTTTGAAAACACGAAGCTGGCAGCGTGTCTGGGAAGATGCAGCAGACGAGAACATTGGGTAGGAAGCTGGTACCTGGCTTGGCCATCTCCTGCGCATTGCTCCGGCTCCGTGCAGCCCAGAAACTGCTCAGGGTGACACCGCTGCTGCAGACCAGAGCCGCTGCAGACGGGACAGCCTCCACCCTTACAACCTCAGCTGGCCAGGGATGCAAAGGGTTGTGGCTGCTTTGGAGGACCAATGTGAGGCCGTGCAATTTTCATACACACCCAGCATCAGTCTAACTCTGCTCCCTTTTTGCGCTGGGAGGCTGTTGCAAGCCCCTCTCCCTGCTCTTTAAAGATATTTCATAAATATCAGACAAAAGTATCAGAGGCAGAGGTTGCTCACCCCAGCAAATGAGGTTTTCTGAAGCACTTCCATGACTAAGCACAAATCTGGAACGTGACCTCGGCCGCTTTGCCCATTCCTGAAGTGCACTGATGCCGGTCCCCCAACTTCCCCAACCACGATAGAAGAGATGGGGCAGATCCCGGCACCAGTCCCGAAGACCAGGGAGACGCATTTGTGAATATCCCCCTCCCTCTCCTGTTGCCTCTGGAAGGTCCCAGCTCCGGGGGCTACGTATAGCCCCCATACGCTTGGGTCTCCCCTGCGCTGCCACAACCCTGCTAACCCGCTGGAGCGGGAGCAAACGTGCCGCAAACCCGCCCTGGGGCTCCGCACATGATTGATAGCAGCATGGAGCGGTGGGGCTGGCAGAGTGGATTAGCAGCTGATGGATTGCTGTAACTCAAGCCCTCGCATCCCTGCTGCACCACCAGCTCCGGGGTCAGCAGCACTCGGGCTGCGGTACAAACCCCGCCAGGCCAGCGAGCTTGAACTTAAAGTCTGCTGAAGTCGGGAAGCCGTGGAGGGGCAAAACCTGAGTTACGTCTCTGGGAAGACCTGCGGGGAGTGTTGAAGTCCTTACAAAGTCCCTCGCTTTCACGTTGAATAGAAAAGAGGAGCTGGAGATAGCGTGGCACGGGCTTGCGATACCTCTGGTTTTGTTTTCCTGATTTTATTGCAAAAGGAGCACCCCGAAACCCCAGGGTGGGAGCGGGGGGAGCCTGAAGGACGAAAGGAAGGAGGTTACGAAAGGAGCGGAGCGGGTTATCGGTGCGAGTGCATTCCTGCGGGGCCGGGCAGCTGGGGCCCCTTTTACAAACCCCGGGGAGCTGTTTGCACAGTGCCCGCCGTTTGTCCCAAGAACATTTCTTAAATTGTTCCTAGCACTCTCAAGTGCGTGATTGTGCCTTGTCCAGCTATTTCAGTGACCGCGGCATGAGCAAAAGCGTTACCCGAACACCCCATCCCCACAAACACAGGGCAGGGCTGCCGGAGGGACCCGCACGGCGGGCAGGAGCTGGAGGCATCTTTTATTCACCGCTATCGCCTTTGGCCAGGAGCATCGGAAACCCGATTAGTGACTCTGGCCCCGAAACCCGTCCCTATCCCCAGGCTCGCAGGAGCAGCTGGAGCAGCTGGAGCTCTGGAGACCAGCAGGCTGGAGCACACCGTTTCCCACGGCCCCGACCCCTGCCTGTGGCTCCTGGGCAGGTTTTGGAGGTGGCGGCTGGGCTCTGCCACCCGTGGGGCACAGTGAGCACCCAGCTCTGCCCACTGGCACCCGCTGGGGGCTTTGGAAAGGGCTGGAGACAGGACCGGCGCTGTGGCAGACCCCCCGATGCAGTGGGGCAAGGCTCATCACCAGCGCTTTCCATTGCACCTGGAGCCAGGTGGGATGTTTTCCTCCCAGGCTTATTTTCAGGGGCCTTAATTAACCGCTCTTTTCCCAAGCCCCTCTCCACAACTCCAAGGGACCGGGGTTAAAACCAGGCTGTGTTTACGGCGTGACGGACACACACTCGGATGGCCTGATCGCAGCAACGT
Organism: Buteo buteo; assembly: GCF_964188355.1. Taxonomy (NCBI): domain Eukaryota; kingdom Metazoa; phylum Chordata; class Aves; order Accipitriformes; family Accipitridae; genus Buteo; species Buteo buteo. The sequence goes on along the minus strand of NC_134176.1, from coordinate 9,790,407 downwards.
TTTGCTCTTGTAAAATGATAAAATCGTGGTTATCTTACTGTTGAATGCTCTACCCATCGCACCCATACCCCGAGCACTGAACCACAGGTGGGCACGAGAAGAGCCCAGGGATTTTTCTGTTAATGAGGCTGGGGCATGAGGGTAGCCATTAATTGACGCTGGTTGACAGCCATTCCTGCGTTGCCCATTCCCAGCCCATTTTCATCATAACCAAGTGTCCGAAAGGGGTTTCTCAGAGCACTACTGCTTTTGAATGTTTTATTAGAGACCGAAGCCAGCACAGGATATTGAGTACTTCAGCAGCAAAGCAATACAGTGCGTGGTTGGCAGGGTTTAATATGTATCTGATTGTATTTCCAATTACGAGAAATGCACTGAAGCCAGTGCTGAGGCAGGCCAGAGAGCTCTGAGCGCCGCAAATCTGGGCCATTTAGCTACATTATGACTTCTTCTCCTCCCTCATGATTCATCTGGAGAGCAATGAAAGCCCTTGTAAAAATGTGTTCCCAATTAAAGAGCGAGACTGGCTCTGAAGGATTAGACAAATTGAGGAGTAACTTTTGCAGTAGTGCAGGATTTGTGTGAGCATCCCTTTTTTTGTTCGTATCAAGCAGAATTCTGTGTGAACCAGTGGGAATGAAAACTCCTGCTGAAAACCTGCTCCAAAGTCCATGTCGCCCTTCCTTAAATTAAATTCGAGTCTGGACCGGGGCTGGGGTTTTCGGAGCTCCACCTTACTGCTGCGCCGCTTGAGATGTAGCATCCCAAAGCAGAGCGAGTAAAATCCTTTACGGAGAGGCTGAGCCTGAACAGGGGCTAGATTGCAAATCACGGGGACCCGGTGGCGGGGCCACTCGCAGCATCCCTGGGACTGCAGAAACGGGGACCGTGCTCCGCTGCGCAGCCCTGCCCTGCCCGTTACCTCCAGCCCTGCACAGCCACCGAGACCGAAGCTGCAAATCCGTCCTGTGTGCACAGGCCTTATTCTGATCCCTCTGAAGCCGCTACATGCTTCAGGCGGTGGCTCCTAACAGCTTCAAACAACCGTATTAATCTGCGACAGCCTCCCCTGCCAAAGCGCGCAGGGCGGCGAAGGCGCAGGGAGCACAGCAGGAGCCGCGCAGCCAGACTTTTATGGCCACAAAGGCCGAGTCGCACCTGCTAACGGTTGTGAATAGACTTGCAGACAGCACCAGGTGTGCCGTTTCAACAGATTTCACAACTGGGTGTGCCTTTCATCTATGTATAGAGCCCCGGCGAGGGGATGAAGCGTGCTTGGCAATTGTCCTAATTTAGCAAAAATCCTATTTGTCCAGCGGGTCACCCTGCTCGGTCAGCACGTGTATTTCAGGAGCAATTATATCGGTTGCCCTTGGCCTGGCCCCGGCCGCGGCCCTGCGGGGAGTCGGGGAACGCCGATTTTATCGTTGGCGGGGAAAGATGGTAATGAGGGAGCAGGCGAAAAGGCAAGCGGCTGCCTGCCAGGGGAGCACGGTCCAAGCAGCGCAAGGAGCATCCCCACCAGCCCAGGGGAGCAAGGGCGGCCGGGGGACCCTGCACCCCATCCCTGTGCCTGCCCCCACCTACCCCGCGGTGTAATTCGGCTCGTTTCAGCTCCGTGTCGGACTTTTAGAAAAGGCATTTTAATCATATCACTGGTTCAGTGCGTAATACCATGAGACCTGGGAGCAGCTCAAGGCTTGTAGATACTTTACAGAGAGGGTCATAAACAACAATAACAAATGAGGTCCATGTACTCCCAAGGTGCTGGTGACATCTCTTCTGCCACCTAATAGCAAGCCTGACAGCGACATTACATTCAAGATTTTATAATTTCAGGCTTCATTAGAAGCCTGAGTCATAATTTCAGTTTCATTAGATTATCTCTATATCCCAAAGCCACATCATAAAGATGAGAGAGATGCTAAGATTTGTTTTTTAAATGAGGACCACTCGACTGTACTCAATAAAAGAAAGACGCTGATCTCATGGGGATAGTTGGATGAGATCAGGTAAGATTTTTGCAGGCTGGAGTCAGTATTCATTACCAGCAAATGGGGACCTTGTTTTATTCCAAACTGTCTGCTCTCCATGGACATATGTGTGGTGGCACGTCCAAAGGACGCGTCTAAAACACAGACGTGATTTCAAGCTTCCATTAAAAGCACTTTTTTCCTGCCTGGGCTTGGCCGATGTATATCGGATTTGCTCTAATTATGATCTTTGAAATGAGCCCTGATGAGAGAACTGGTATCTGAATTGTTCTGGTTTTATTTTTATAAGTATGAATCATGTACTCTTTTGAAAAAAGTTCAAGCCCTTTCTCCCGCATTTTCAAACATTCCTAATTCCTTACAAAAATCCCCACCAATATTAACAGGGAAAAAGGAAAAGGATGAAGGTTCATTTATATTTAATATTGTAAAGCCAAACACCAGATACACCACTGCCTTACGTAGAGCTTTCACTATATTGCATCACTGATGTTTCTGTGGAAAATTCCCAAACTGTGTAAGGAAACGAAAGTAATCCCTTGACCATTTTGCTTTTGTTTGAGAATTACAAATTGCGGGGGGACGGGCAGGCAGAGCACAGGGCCAGGGTGTAGCATCCCTTGGGGTGTAAAGGCTTCAGAACCACTGCAGTCCCCCAGGATTTTGTAGGTGTCTGCCCAGTAGACCCCTGGGGAGGGACAGACTGGGAGGTGGGGGCAATGCCGCTCAGCTTCTTGCCTGGCCTTCTGGGTCATGGAGAAGTGCTGAGGGACTGTCCAGCTCATGCAACTGCCCTCCATCGCGGTTATCCAGAAAAGAAATAACAGTTGCATAAAAAATGGTTAGTCTGATGCCCATAGCTTGCATTGGCGACGTTGCCTTGGAGCCCAGCGGAGGGCTGGTGCCATGTGGGTCTCCCCACGCACCGAGGCTTTAGGACCTTCATCCTCCCCCTCGCCGGGTACGGCCGTGCTCCCTCTGGCAGCCCGTAGCTCGTGATGTGCACGTTGTGCGATGGCAGAACACATCCAGCCCTGGCTGACCTGCCTCCTCCAGGGGTGGTCCGATGAGTCCAAACCGAATGCAGGACCTGGGAATTGAAGGCGTTTCTAGACAGACTAATCAGCGAAATGTGTATTTAGTCTGATGAATCACGCCTTGAGCGCTCATCACCCACACGGGTGGGTCAAAGACCTGGGCTCTCACCGAGATTGTTAATGCAATGCGAGCGCAGCGTGCGAAGTACCGACTCCAGGTCCTGGATGCGGCAGGAGAGGGAATGTCTGACCGGGGGAAAGCTCTCAGCATCACGTGAAGAGACTCACTAGAAGCGGATTGTTGTCCATTTGTAATTCTGGGACAAATGATAAAAATACATAAATGCTGCTTTGAAAAGTTTCAAACTCTGCCCCCCCCTCCACTACACCGATTTATTTTTCCGAATTACTGCATTATACAGCAAAAAAGGCTTTTGACATGTATGTGCACACACTTATTAGCTTGACACTAAACAGATCATCGAGCTACTCTGTAATAATTTTGACACAATCAAATAGATGATACTTCGGTAACTACAGCCTGGAATAAAAGACACTATTTATTACAAATACTGTAGTAGTTCGTAAAGGCCTCAGCAGCAATCAGGACACGTTGTACTACAGACCGTAAAGACACAGAGCAGTGGAGACCCCGCCCTAAAACAGCTTCCAATGTAAATACATTAGACAGAATTTATTTGCTTTTCATGATAACTCAGCCCTTGACTCACCACAGACCAGGCACAGCTCAACGCAAATGTGTCTGAACTTTCACAAAAGGTGTCTGACTCCCACAGACGAAGGCTGCTCTTTCTTCGGTGGCTTTCCAAGGACCTTTCCTCCCTGTCAGTAGGAGAACCATCAAGTACCAGTTCTAAAAGCTTTTATAAAAAAATTATTTATTCATACACCTATTTAGATATGCAGTGATTTTAAATCAGCCACTGGATACCATCAGGCACCTGTACTGCATTTAGTCCAGCTGCTATATGAAAGTTTGCATATTCACAGTACTCATCTTTTAAACATACTTAGTACCTCAGTAATCCTAGAAGCACATACAATGTAGGCATGTTAATTAACACTTAAGTCAGTGCATAACATAAACCAGTGCATAATTAAATTGCCAGACTTGATTCTCTTTCATTCATGCTCTTAACAGTTTCACATGAAAAACAGGCCGCATCTAAACTACACTGATGGAACAAGTAATATATGTTCCAATTAGACCACTTTTTATTACATCACATTGTGTCACTCAGTACATCTGTGCAGGTTGCACAGGCTTCAATGTAAACTGCATAAATGATGATAAAATCTCTCAATAAAGCACTTCGATCATTAGATTTCAAGGAGCGTTATCTGAGGGGCAAGTCCCATTCTTCCCATTTGGGTGATAAGGAAACAGAGACCACAGAACACCTCAGAGAAATCACTTGTATTAGTCACCTCAGAGTCAAATGAAAAGAATTTGGCTTCTTGAGTCCCGCTCTAGAGGACAAAGTTTGATCTAATTAATCAAATATTACCCATAAAACAAACAAAGAAGCATGTGTTCCAGTAGAAGGCCCCATCATTCATCCCTCTATCACCATCACTGCTGCTCAGCATTATAGTGGGAACAAACAGAAGCACATAATCTTACAGCTGGTCTATTGTCAAAATGACACATTAGCACAAGGATTTACAGACATGTTTGCTTACGGAATAAAGGTTTGCATGTTCAGAAATGCAAACGTTTTCTCTGTACAGGAGCTATACACCACAAAGAAAGCTGCTTCCTGAAAGCTGTGTAGAACTCAGGAACATAGTTGGGGTATCTGTGACTATTACAGTTTGCTGCACACACCCCCAAAAAAAATAAAAATCAGAAACTACAGTAAATACACAGCTGCCAGTAAGTACAGACCACAGTGACAGGCTCGTATAGCAGCTGCACTGAGGTCCTGAGCAACTCTTCAAAATAGTGGTAGAGCAGTGTCATGAAAAAGGAGAACTGGACACATTTATTCTGCCTTTGTGCACAAATCAACATTTGCCTTTCAGAGGCAAATACTGGCCCCAGTGAAGCCAGTGTTTTGCTAATGATGGAAACTGGGTCAGGATTTTAATTCAGATTTTACTTCGAAATTTATTTCAAGAAAGATTTGCTCTGTGAAAAGTTGATTGAGGCAGGCAGATTTGCAGTTTCCTGCATCCACAGAATCAGCAGGAGAGCTTTTCTTAAAATCATGGTGCTTTGATTTTATTTTTTTGGTAGCTTAGGTGCTATGTTGTTTTGAAACCACATGAAGCTGAAGATGACACCCATCGTCTTCGGGAGAGTCTCATCATAAGCAAACTTCATGGAGTCTTCTAAAGGTATTTCTACAACTTCAATCAGCTCTCCTTCTTCAGGCTGGCCACCTCCTTCGCCAGTTCTCATCTGGTCTGTTACTTCTACATAAAATAACGTCTGCCTAGAACCTGTCACACCAACTCCAGACCTGGAAAAAGGCAGAGAAGAAACTTTGTTTTAGATAAAAAGAAGGTAGCTAGGAACTAAGAATGGAAACCTGTGTCCTTAACTTGTGTCACTAAGCAGCATCAAAATGCATGTTGCTACTCTCTGCTAATGTCATTTAGAACCTATAAATGCAAGTTCATTAATACGGAAATTGACTGTAACTTTCACACAGAAAGCCCAACACTTTTGAATACAGTTGCATATGAAATGGATCTGTCTTCAAATATATTCTGCAACTGTGGAAAAAATGTTAGTTTGGGAGAAAATAAAAAAAGTAGTTTTTGAATTGGTGAACTGTTGTTCTACATATACTGAAGTCAACAGAAGTTTTTCCAGCTGACCTTAGTGAGAACTGGACTGCACAATGACTTACAGAGATTTACAAACAACAGAATGAAGCTCCTCAGTGTATTTGTATGCTATCATGCTACATTTGGTTGCTTGTTTTTACACAAATATTTAGATTCTTTACTCTTAAGAAGATTATGTCCATTCACAGCTGGAGTCCTCTACTCATGAACTGGATAGGTACAAGAACAGAAAGGCAGCCTGAGAGTCTCTATCCCTCCTGAACTTTAGCCTTGACCCAAATGGACCACTGTAAGCACGCATGTATCTCAAGTAATTCAGTCTCCCTGCTAAATTTGCTACAGTGGATTTAGTTGAGGATATTTCAGATTATGTCGTCTTTCTTCAGCTAGACTGCTTGCTGTGTATTATACTTCTTATTTGTTAATCCTCTATTCCCTTAGGACTATTTCATTTAGGTATTATTAAATAAGGGATAAGTACATAATCCACTCATTTGGTCCTTCCAAGAAAATACTCACATCGTAATCGCAACTTCTTCATTTCACATGATTACAAGTGACTTTTCACATTGAATCTGGACCCAAAGTCAACTGAAACTATGAATGAGGCATTAGTGCAAGCTGAAAAATTAGCTTCCATATTATTATACATACAGAGGATTCCAAGATTTGTAGCACTGTTATGATCTTAGTAGATCCATACTTACCCACTCATTAGTCAACTAAATCTTTCAGTTAATCCAGCATACATCACACCCCATAGCAGGAATTAATAATTTATCTCTCAATTTTCTAAGAACACTGGCAATTATTTTGTTTGAAGAATTAATAATGATTATTGAAGTTTGTTTCTTACATCAATATAAACTCTTTTTTTAAACACAGGATAGGGAGTGAACCTGTGAGTTCTTTTCCTAAAATTACTTCTGATACGTTCTGTGACTTTGGACAAGATGTTTCATCCCTCCAGGATCATTCCTGTATATCTAAGAAGAGAAACTTAAGCATCTTTGGCACTTCCAGGAACTTTGAAGGCTGCAATGCGATTTCTTTCATTCTGGGCTCATCACTCTATTTCAGTGCCAATAGTGGTTTTTTTGATACACGTTTTAAACAACAAAATGTGATGTACTAGGAGGCAGCAAGAAGCCAGAATAAGAGTTTTCCCTCTCTATTCCACTTTCACCAAAGTACATGAGCTCCTTCCTCAGTCAATCTGATTCAGTATTTACTTTCCCTAAGGACCTCTTCTCTGCAACCACTGTCCTTGGTATTTGTACGCTATTCTGATGACCATCAGAGACAGTTTGCCACTAAAAGAGCCATCCAGGGCTGACTGTATCACCCACAGACTGTACATGCCACGGGCACCAGATCAAATGTCTTCTCAGAATTCCTTGTGCCACACTCCCTTTTCCCTTCTCTGCCGGGAAGAGTAATGCCGTTCGCCAGCCGTGCTGCCATTCATCTTACCTCAGCTGAAGATCCAACCAGCCGACAGCACAACACAAATGCAGCCTTTGAAAGCAGCGGGAGTTGCGCACTGGGCCCAGCATGCTGGCTTAATCGTTCTGATCTCATTATAAAAGTAAGGTAGATTCATCTTTCATCGAGTTGCTATCAGCAACCAGCTTGCAAAAGTTGGAATGTCATTTTTTATGCTCACGTGCTATCAGTGCCCTTTCTGCCGTGAGGATGGTGGCACACTTTACTAGATTCCCTTTGTGTTAAAATACAATATATTTTTCTTGGTATTATCACACAATAATATATAATGTTAAAAAGCAACGCTGGAAATGAAATACTGATTAAGAGCAAAGAGATCTATTTCACAATCCATCACAGCTGGCTATTTAAGCTCTAGTCATTCAGTGAACAGTCTCCCTCAGCTTAGTCACCTGGATATCTGTCACTGACCCGTGTGCTACCCACTCCTCACCATTGTACCCATGTCTGTTGGAAGGAGCCTTACCGACGGAATGTATTTGTGATGGAATAGTAGGTTGCTTGTTCAGTTTTTGTTCCCCCTTTTCCTTCTTCTTTTCTTGTGTGAGGAGGCAGAAAGGATTTTATTATTTTATCAACTAGAGATGCAGATCTGTTTTTCTCTATAAATAGTGATTGCTTGTTCTTCAATTGTTTCTGCAAGAATTGCATTTTTAGTAATTAAATAAATATAGGAAGCCTGGGGTTCAAGGATTGTTTTTTGGTAATTGATAATAAGAATAAAAAACCCACGTTAATTAATACTGTAAAAATTGTAAGACAAAAAATGCAGCTCACTAGTCTCCACGGGTACCATGAAAAAACACAGGACTATGCATAATATATTTAATGTTCTGTTATTTCTGATAAGTGTCAAGTCTGAGCTTCATCTGGGGTGCCCCACCTGGAGAATGAAAATGATCCTAAATTGAGTATACCCTGTATCCATATCCACTTGATATTATGTAAAGATTATATACAAAACCATAGAGTCTTTATTTAAGAAGCCCTTCTATAAGAACATTCTGGCTTGATTATTTACAGCATAATCCCCTTCTATACCACCTGTGACCATTTACTTAGGAGTTAGCTGCAGTTGTGGAAATCACAGGAGTTCACTTTCCACACATCTTTTCTTTAAAGGAAAGGAAAACTGCTTCCCAAGGTGCTACACTGTAAGATTCAGTTTCTTGCCACTGTAGCTCAAATAGCATAGAGTGATTTCAATATGCTGATATTTCATTGTATTTACTCACATGATACTTCTAATAAATCAGTGTTTCTCTTCTTACAAACTAAATACATGAGGAGTGGCTACTACACTGAATATACTTTAAAAAATGAAAGCACTGGACATCAATGTCTTTCCTTTGTTATGATGCCCAAAGTTATGATATTTCTTCACGTATACCAGCATGTAATTTGCCACAGAAACCAACAAAAAATTTGCAACAGTACATATTCAAAGGAGAACATACCCACATATTCATTCTTTCTTATTTGATTACCTAACTTATCTTTCTCTAGTGCAACTCTGCCATGAGTTGTTCATTAAAACTAATAAAAACTTCCAAATGACCTATAAATAAAATCAAAGAGAGCTGGTATTAATACTCATGTTGTTCTATTCTCCTCTTCCCTCCCCCCCACCAAATTTAACATTTGTAAGACTACTTAGAATCCCCTCACTATTTATTGTCTACCTAAATGTCCATTTCAATGGTTTCAGAAAGAAGTTGAAAGATACAGGAATATACTTTAATTCATAAAAAAGGCAAGTTTCTTACTTTTCTTAATTTGATCTTTCTTTCTCTAAATGCTCTGGCTGACTATGCCAGTTGATCATTTTTGCATGGATCCACCTGGAATGCCCTTTACTAAATTAAACATTCTCCAAAATTGCTACCGCTGTCTTTCACAACATTTCCAGACTCTTAGATATTAATGTATCCTGCCTGTCTTTAGAAAATTGTCCAAAAATCAATGCTATTGACATTTCATTTGTCTTAGTACTTTTGATTTTTACAGAAATCAAAAGTTAGCAGGTTTGTTGCTTTGAAGCTCTTCTGAGCCTCCATCTGGTTGAAGTAATAAAGTGATTTGACACATACCCTTGGAAAATGTGTATACATTTCAGTGATTTGGGGTACTGGGGCTGGAGGAGGAAGAGAGCAGAGAGGGAGAAGGTAGGTCTCACTGGTAAATAGGCAGCTATTATGTTTTCAGTATGCTTTCAGGTTTATCTGTCACTAGGAACTTCCTATGCTTTTGCACACTTACTTGCACTTTCCGAGTATGTTTAAGGAATTTTGCTATGCCTTTAATCACAGTTATATTCCTTTTTTTGCTACCGTTTTCCTCTATGCCAAGTCTGTGACATATGCTTTTCCTTGCCCTAGTATTTCACATTACAAATAAAATGTTTTTGCCATGGTCAGAAATGAGTCACCTATTAACAGATTACAGCTATATTCATTAGCTTTGCATCTGTGGAAATCGCAGGGGTCAGCACACCCGAACTGCAAGTGATGAGTTTCACCCTGGGAAAACCACCTTCCTGATAAAGGTGTCTCCCCTTCCCAGTACAAGAGAGGCTTGGTTTGGGGGAGGACAAGCAGCGTCCGAACTCACAGCACCGGCCCACGGTGAGACTTCAGGCTTCAGTCTCACTCCATGGGTTTAGCACCATGTTGCCCAGACCAGGCATTTCATGGCTCTTACTGACCCAGACCTACTAAGCCTGGCTTGACCTAGCTGAGCATTCCAGATGTATTTTGATGTGTCTGTACGGTGCTTGACTCTTATTTACCACTGTGGGACAAATGCAAATGATCTATACAAAATACAGCTCTGTTTTCCTTGTCTCTTTATCACAAGGATCAGTTTCCTCTGAGAAGTTTATAGCTGTTTCAATTAACAGCTACATGGCTGACAAATACTTTGTCAAATCATTAGGGCTTAAGCTTACAAACCCTGTAACTTCATCAGAGAGGTATTTTTAAAACCAAAAGTCTATTAGGACTAAACTTCTAGCGTTGCTTCAGAGACAGTTAGAAACCTCCATTACCTTTGACAACAGCAAGTCTAAGAATGCGAGCACGTCAAAGTAAGGATACCAAAGTGGTATGGTTTTCATCACAATAGTAACTTAAATATAAGTTTAACACATCAAAACAAGATAGTATGCTGCATTCCCATATTTCATTTTAAAGAAAACATTGAAACACTCTGATTAAATCATGCTAAGGCTTTCAATGCTGTGGGAAACACACTTGTAGGCAACAGCATAGCAGAAAAGCAGTTTCTGCAGAATGACTGCAAAGTGCTTCTCTTCACCTCCTGCCCAGGGGTGGGACTGGCTGGCAGAATGAGGCTGTAACTAGAGCATTTTCTATCTACTTCCTTCTTAGACCAGGGAAAACACAAGAGATAGATAGATTGTCACTCCAATATGTTTTGGAAACATGGCAATAGCAGCTATCACAAAGCCTTTGTTTAGCTCTTCCCTTTTATTAAATGCATGTGGAAATATATAGCAGATGAAACAGAGCTCACAAAATGGCACTTTTCATTTGTCATATCTAAGTTCATAAGCATAAAGATACATTTAATTTTTTATCACGAGTGGATAACAGTATCTTACTGCTTTAAAAAAAAAAAAAGTTTAGTAGTGCCTAAAAGCCACAAGTGAGACTGAGTCCACTTTATATGTTTGCTGATGTTCAGTAACAGTGAGTTTCTTCTTCAAACTGAGTGTGTGAGCACATGTGCATGTATGCACACGTGCACATTTGTAAGCAGGGTCGCAATTCAAAGCACATACTCATGATTAGCTTTGCCTTCCTCTCATGTCTGGATGCTCACCTATGCCAACCAATTATTACATTCATGATTATTACATTCATAAACATTAAATTTTTAATTTGAAGGAACAAACATGTATGAGAAAACAAACAATATCTTATACTCTACTCCTCTGCTGCAATGTAGGGAACAAATAAATTGACTTACCATTGTGAAGACTTACTAGTTTAACTCAGTTTTCTGATAGACAGCAATTAAAAACGAAATTTCCCATCGTTTCTTAATATTTAACAAACATAAAAATCTATAAAAATCAACATTTACCTGTTCCTATCAACACAGAAATACATTTTTTGGTTTTAATCTGACATAGTTAATCTGAAAATTCCTAAATGCAATATACCCTTTTATAAGAAGTAAGCCATCTGGATGCAGAATTTGGGTATATAGTATATACATAATTCATGTTTACAAATAAATGCAACACAAATCTCTGTTATTTATGCTGAAATCAAGTTCTATTTAGGCATGCAACATGTAAACTGATGAACAGTGACATGCAGTTCCTATTGTCACTTCTTAGAACCTTTGTACAGTTCTGACATTATAAGCAGCAGGTGCAGGAAAAAAGCAGAGAAGTAATTAACATAAAATTATATTACATTATGCCATCACCCAACAGGTGTACTAGCAGGTGATCTTTCTAATTATAACACACTCCAACATTTTCAAGGCTATTATTCTTTCTACATAATAACCTGTGAATACAAACCATTTTTACCTCATTGCACAGAGACTAATAGCCATAGCACAGTAATTGGAACATCCAATATTAATTCTGTGAATGCTCTTCTTTGTTGTATACTTTTGGAAAAAAATCAAATGTAGGAAGATTAAAGTAAGTACCTATGTTAATATAGTTAGGCCCTTAAACTAATCCATCTGATTTTTTTGCAGCGGGGCTGAGAACCTGCAGCTCCTATTGTATCCCATTGATAGCCAAGAGTTTATTACAACCCCTGGGAGAAAATAAGATGGAATGAAGGGAAAGGAATTTGAACCAGAAGCTCTGGTTCAACTTTATCCTGATGCTCTGTGGTGTTATTTGAGTCCAACTAATTTTGTAAATATTCTTCAAGAAGATCAACATTTTCAAGAACTAGAAGAAAATACTGTAAGTTGCAATGGCAATAATAACATCTTTAACAACAACAACAACAACAACAACAACAACAACAACAACAACAACAAATCTCCCCACCCCTGTCTTTTAAGGAAACAAGTCTCAAGGAGGATAGCTGGAAGTACTTCAACCTAAGAAACTAACTCACAGCTGAATTTCACATGGGATTCAAACTGAAAACTGCTGGGATACCATGACAGATAGAAAAATTGTTATATCTAATATATGAGTAAGTCCAAAGTCATTCACTTACAAAATTTTGCATTTAGAGAAAAAACATCCCCAAACTGGAGGGAAGCTCACACATTTCTTTCAGAGCTTTTAAAAATGAACAATTTAACTGGCAACCATTTTCATGAAGCCTCAGTTTACAATTGTACTACTATAGTATTAGCTTCATTTTGTTATTGAGCTAAATGGTTCCTTTACACCCATCGCATCTACCATCTATGCTATTTTTGACTGAGGCCATACGTATAGTTGACGAGAACTCAACATACCAGTAGGCATCAAAACTTTCAAGAAGCCTCCAAAAATGGATTAGCTGCTGCCAGAATAGAGAATAAACTTTTTGTAATACCAAAACGAGGTTACTTATTGTACGCAAGCACAAAAATAGCAATTTGTGTAGCCCTGATGAGAAGAAGAAACTCACCACACAGGTTGCAAACAATACAGATTTTTGTTTCAGAATGATTCCTGCCTCTATCTACACAGCAAAATGAACCACTTAACATTTAAATTCACCTTCTGGCTGGCATTTTTCTACAGTAGGAACAGATACTTCTGATTCTTCGAAGTGTGATTCCTCTGACCTCCTCCAGTCAAGTCCCTCTTAATATGTTTGTCTTTCTCATTATCTACCCCCAATCCAGCCTCCTTCATTCACCCATGCCATACTGTCCTCCTGCTGCTTGGAACAGCTTGTTCCAAAGACTCTCACTCAACAAGCGTAGGTCCCAACTCCTGCCTTCTTTCCTGTTTTTTCATTGACTCCAAAGCTACTCTGTGGATCATTCAAGGTAAGTAAGGCTGAGATCTGCTTAATGCAGTGCCTGACTTCTACCTGATGAGTATCATGTCACAGGAGCTTTGACACAGCTTAAGAAGGGGGTCCAACAGCTTATTTGTATGTGCTTTTGAAATATCTGGAGCAGTATTGTAGTTAACCTTTTCCAGTTAGCTGAGAAACATAAAAAAAAATTCTCCCCAAAACCACTGCTGCAAGCCCTGATAATAAATGAGAAAAAAAAAAGCTATCTTCAGATTACCTCCAGTCTTTACTGCTTCCACTGCTTGAGAACAGAGCAAAGTTCTGCTTGATTACAGTCTAAGTACTTTCCTCATTTTGTTAAAGAGAATTCTTCTCCACCACAATGAACATACTTTCCCCAAGTCCATCTAGTTCTCAGCCCAAGTTTTTTCTCTCCATTGTTCTTTCATCTCTTCTTCCTCTTTTTCTACTCAAGGGTTTTCTATTCCATTTTTCCCCCCTAGGCTACGTTCCCCCTACGCGTTGTTCATGCCCTCCCCTCTTAATCCATTAGCTGCAGAACTGTATTGACCTGCCTAGCCAAAACCATTTCTCCCTCTAAATTTGATGTATCTTCTGCTTTCCATGTCCTTCTGTCAGGTCTAGCTCAAGTCCTGCTTTTATTCCAGTCAGGCAATTTTCCTCTCATAACCATGATTCCAGAAAGGGGTGTCATTGGGAATAGAAGATCACTTCTTGCTTTCAGACCAAAGGGTATGACGACACAGAAACCCATATTTGTACGAAAGCCTTTTCACCTTGCACACAACTCTGTGCGTTTTTATCTACAAAAAATCTAATAGACTTAACTCAGTAATTATTAATGACAGTTATCTAAATATTTTAACGCAGTTTTATTTGCATCAAGAAAGGAAAAACAGCTAATGTTTGTCAGGAATATACCAAGTGCAGTCAAACAAATATCAGCTGTAATAGAGTAAGAGGTCTTGTGGATCGGGGCAGCAACACAAACGATATAACTTCAGTTCATCAAGGCTTTGAACGCTATCTAATGTGACAGTTTCATTAAGAAGTTAGGAGATCATGATATACTTAGAAATCAAAGAAACTGTGAAATAGGTGAAAAACTAGTATGAGAATGATACTCATGGAATGGATATCACTGTCAAATTGGAAATACAAACGAAATAGGATTCCACTGGGAACCATCCTCCATTCAATATAATTCAATATTTTGTTTTAGAACTTGTATGTTGAAATACAGACTGCAGGTAGCAAAGCTGAGATAGATTATTTATAAGAAGCTAGAGATTAGTATTAGAATTCAAAATCATCCCAACAGCTTGGAGAAATGGTCTGAAAAAATAGGATGCAATTCAGTAAAGGCAAGTTCAAAGCTCTGTGTTCAGGCAGCAATAACGAACAGCACAAATACAGACAGGAGGTGAATGACAGTGTAGTACTGCTGCAGAAAATAGTTTTGAGACAGGGGCCTGTAAGTCAACAACATAATGCCACTGCAAAAAAAGGCAGTCATACTATCGCATATAAACAAAATCATCTGCAAGACTAGGGAAATAATGCTTCCACTCTATCTGACACTGGTAAAGCCACCACAAAAATACTGTGCTCCACTTCGGGCACTATGTTGTTAAGAAATATGCAGAACAGATGGAGAGAAGGCAGAGGATTGAAGAAGGAATGATCAGACATCTAGAAAACATGGTCTAAAGAAAAATCTTAAATCAACTACGACAGTTTTGCATAGGCAAAAATAAAATAAAGGGGAGACATGTTCAAACAAATACATGTAAGGAGCAGAAGTACTTCATGTCCACTGGGAACAGGGTAGTAAGTCTCAGACTTGAAGTACAGAAGGGAAATTTAGGCAAGACAGAAGGAAAAACTTGCTCATGGTACAGATAGTTAAGACACTTCAGATAGAATGCTGAAACCCTCCAAGAGAGGCTGTGAAATGATCAGATTTTAGAGAAAGCACAGATGCACATTCTTCAGAAGTGATTTAAATCCAGCTGAGCCTGATCTTTGGAAGAGGAGCAATCTAGAGGAGATCCTCCCAAATTTCCTTCCAATTCTGTTTTCTAAGGCTTCTTTCTGACCTGATGCACTGGATCAATAAATAATATAGAGCAACTATTACAGAGATCACTGGGATTGCAGGTAACAGTAGAAGCGCATGATATATTGTAATTATTTATGGCATGCATATGCATTAATGTAACGCTTTATGTCAATGCTCTGTATTGACAGTCACAGCAGGAAACAGCAGCATAAACCATTTGGAAAAACCTGTTACACTTAGAAAAGGGCCAGAAATTCTTATGTTTAATATAGCGATTACAGAAAAAATGTCCTTCGCAGACCATAGGGGAACTAATTACTTCCTGTCTTTGCATGAAATCCTCAAGGATCAGACAGATATGCCAGTCTTTGGCTGAAGGAAGAAGAACAGGACACTCCTAGTAGGAAGACCATAACATTTAGAATAAAATTGTAATACGGAGCACAGGAAATCCAACAAAAGAAACTGGAAAATACCATCTTTGAGGCTTCAATCTTTCATAATAATCTAAAAAAGTAAATACTATACAGGTCCTTCTGACTTCAGCATGGATCTCCATGGGCAGAAATCTGTGCCCATGTAGACAAAGCAGGATTGGGAGGTTAATATATTAAGTGGCCTTTGCATGGGTCTCAACAGAGAAAACTCCAATTGTATACTCTCCTCACAAGTCAATGCAATTAAAAAAAAAAAAAGGCAACTGAAAGAACAACCAGGTGTAAGATACAAAGACACTCATCAACCAAAAAATACAGGGTGTTTTAGCCAGGTGTAAATCGTTACTGTTGAGTCAAACTTCTACACTGAAGCTACAAACTTCTACAGCTACAGAAGTTATATTCTACTTTTACTATTTTGTGTTGGTATATGCATATATGTGTATATACATGTATGCATGTATCTGCATGCTATAGTGTGCCAGTGTCACCCAATCTATGGAATTCTATAGACAGCTTTTGCTCATAAATCTAGAAGGCACTTTTTTCTTTCAGTAGAACAAACCCTTAATCTAGTTTCAAGGAGTTGTAAAAGACAGCTCCTGTGATTCACCCCCTCCCCTCAACAGAAGCACTGCTTGTTAATCCAGCAGGAAATAACATTTGCCAGGATTGACAGCTGTGGATTTGTATTCAATTCCCAAATTAAAAACCAATGACAGGGCCTAGTTCAATGGCGATATCAAGCAAAATAAAGAAAGTAAAAAACCTGCTGCTTTCTCTGTAAAATACAAACATAAATACATTTTGGATAACAATACTAAAAGCTGGGAAGGAGATATAATGGGATTAAAGCTGTGTGCAAAATTTCCTCTGAGGATTTTTTGTTTGGTTTTTTTTCCCCTACAACAACTCACATTTTGTATTCTTCCTCTTACATATTAAGTTTTCCTCTTACTCCTCATAATTGTTTTAAAACATGTTAAAATCTGTTTCAGAAACTATCTGAAACCCTGCAAAAAATATAATGTAAAAATTTTCATAGTGAAATCAGCAAAATCTTCACATATAACATTCATTATTGTCAAATTCAAAGAAGGCTTCATTACAACCCAAATGTTATGAAGAGATCTAATGGCACAGGTTCTCAAGCTTCTGCAAAATTGTGTTAATGGTAAATCAGAGTCCATCTTGGGCAGCTTCTATTGTTAATCAGAATAATAAGAATCAGAGATGGAAAACGCCTGACACAGTAAAGATGGGTTGTTTTCTAGTGCTGTTACAAACTCCTCTGAAGGGCCCAATGCAACTTTTCCCTGTTCTAATAGTCTTTGGAATAAATCACAATTGTATCATTCTTACTGGGAATTCAATCCCATAATTATGAGTTTATAATTCCTTAAGTCTCTGTAAATACTCCTCTCACTTGCTGAAAATTACACATTTCATATACTTTCAGATGTCCATGTTCCTCCAACACACTGCTTTAATAAGGGAAAAGGGAACATAAATTTACATTCAAGCCACTTCAGCAATCTGTGAAACAACAAAATGCAAAGTGTTTTAACTTACTGCTATTTACCTGTAAGAAGTGATCCTCCGTAGGTCTGTAACGGGAACACGATAGCCACACTCTTCTAAGACTTCCCCGCATGCAATTTCTTCTAAAGAAAGGTCTGGTTTGTCTACAATGCCAGCACAGAGTTCATAGGTCACTCCTACCACCGCAGGTAAGGGATCCTCTAGACGAGAGCTTTCCTTCTCCTGATTCTGAAACACTTCAGGATGATGCCTTTCTACTTCACACATGTAAACAGCTTAAAAAAAAAAAACAAATCACAAAAGAAACAGGGGGGGGTGAGGAGGGTTGGAGGGTGTTAGGGTGTTTGTTCATTCGTATGAAAGAGAAAGAAAGATGGTGCACAAATTTTGCCTGGAAATTTATAACCATCAGAGTACTTGAGAGTAACAAGGAAATCAGTCGCGTTATCTGTTAAAATTATGACACACTGAAATTGGAATTTGAGAGAACAAAGGTTCTCTTGCCATTTCTGTAAAATTATTCTTTAAGTCTATTTGTGCTTACATCATTTGGAATTAATTCATGCACACCTTAAAATAAATAAAAATTAAAAAAGGAGGCAGTTCATCCAAGAAGTCTAAGTCCCAGAAGCACCATACAGCTTCCATTTGTTGGGCAATGTGGCTATCAGGATTTAATTTAAACTATGCAGTTATCTTGCAGGAAAGTTGGGTTGCACATTATGTACCATGTGCACAACGATGAGTCTTTCAGCCTGTCAACTCAGCTGTTATTTAGAAAGGGTATGAAAAGCATGTATGTTTGTTTGAAAAAAAAAAATCCTCTTTTGAACATATAGTTCCTTGCACAGATTCCTCTGTGGAGTCTGAAAAAGACTTCTTGAATTAATCTACAAACAGCTGCCACTGTAATGCCCTCCTAAAGAAAGTGCAAATGCCAGATTTTAGTCCTTATTTAAGCAAAACCTCTCACTGATGTCAACAGAAATTTTTTCTGAGTGAGAACTGCAGGACTGGATGTTATAAAAGAATCACTACTGACAATTCCAGATCATTTTAACTTTAACTTACAGGTATAATCCCACTTGTTTCTTTGAAATTTCCTCATGTCTATCCCCTCGCTTTTCATGAAAGGTTACCATGAGGTTGTTATAAAACAACCTGAATAAAACTATTTTAAAATTTGAACTTATTTTTATTCCATTAAAATATTCTACATGCATATTTCATATACACGTAACATGGTTTTCAAATGAGCTTATCTTTTACGTCCCATTGTAAATCTTGCAGAACTGGTATATAAAAGAGGTCAAGTTTAGTGGACAACCTTTTGTTCTTCCAGTTACTGGATTTAGTTTATTATTTCTTAAAACTGTGATATACAAGGTCTCTAGAGAAATGTTGTTGCATAAAAGTAAAGTACCACAGCGACTTCTCAAGCACATGGTCTGTGAGGAAGAGTCTACACCCCAGAAACCTGTGCCTAGGCTCCTTCTGCAATGCTTCTTGTGACACCTCAGAAGTGTAGTATAGCAAGATCAGCACTTGAAAGGGACATGTCTAGATCAGTCTATTGTCCAAAACCTAATCTTTCTCCAGAAGCTAAAACTTTCAAAGCTGTTTGTAGCAGGTACATCTAGGCCTTTGAGATTCAAACAGTTAAGGAAAGGAAGCATCAATTCTTATTTGAAAGACATGATTAGGGAACAGTTTTCTTTTTAAAATGCAGCATGAAGGCAGCAAAAAAAATATTCCATGCAGACTTGGAGGGACAGATCCTTGAAGGGTGCCTATTGTCATTATTCCAAAAGCTTCTAAAAGCTATGACAATTATCATAAATGGCAACTACCTCCAAGATCTTTCTGATGAGCCAAATACTCTTCAGGTTTTATTGCCTTTTCAGTACTGACATCCGTATCAGTAAATACAAAAAGGAACAACACATGCATCCTACTAAAGGACTTGGGCATCAAAACAGGATGCAGGTAAGAGTGTAGGGTAGAGAAATGTGATTAAAATAACTCTCTGTTACAAGTCTGTTAAATCCCCGAAACCCATCCTGTCATTCCAGCAGGCACCTGCTGTTCTGCTTCTCCCTCAGCACAACTGGGCTCCACGTAGATCAAAACCTACGTTCCCAGAAGGACCTAATCCAGCAGTCCACTTCAGAGCCAAGACCTGCAATATGCCAACACTTAAAGCCCAGTAACAGGTTTTCTCTGTAGATAAGGAAGAAGCGGTACCAGCCACTTCTGTAAGAGAGTCCGAGTATTAGAGCATTCACCAAGGAGTCAGAGTATGAATTCAGTATCACCAGGCTCGCAAAGGTTCAAACTCAATTCATCTCATAGATAAGCAAAGCCTAGAAAACCAAGCTGCCTGCTAATATCAGGGAACAGAGGAGTCCCCCATACCTCTCCTGAAGGTGCAAAGTTGACTGCACAAGTGATGCGCCAGGGGAGATCAAGGACTGGATGGAAAAGTAGTCCGTGACCTATTGGCTAGGGCACACTTTGGAGGGAAACCTGTGACTCTCCTCTTCCTCATCACAGGTTGTCAGCTTTTCGCAAATGCACAAAGAGTTTGGAGAGCAGAAGTTTGAAGTGAGCTCAGCTCCCAGCACAGTCACCCACCCACTAGTCCCATGTCTGACTGCTCTCTTGTCTTCCGATGGCTTATGCTACTTTGGTCAGAAACTGTCACTTCATCATTACTGGGCAGTCTCCTCCATCATCAGATGGACACATGCAATGAGCAGCAGCACAGGGAGGACTCAAACAACCATCTAGTGCTCATTAAACATCTTGAGTAATTATCCCAGAGCCACTCAGCTATAAGAAGTCTCAGAGTGGAAACTCCAGTAGAATTGACGTGCTTGCCTTCCTTTCTGCAAAGCTGGGACAAAGGGTAGATGGCTCAATCAAAGGCATCAAACAAGATCATAACTGTTGTCTGAGCAGCCTTGTTAGATGACTCTAACAAGTCATAATAACATATTATAACAATAATATTATAATATTATAACAATAATAACATATTATTTTATTGTATTTGAAAACATGTGGTCACCTGACTACCAAAATGAGCATTGCCCAAGACCTTTGCCAATCAGTCACAGGTAAGGAACTACCATGGAAACTACTGAGATATATGTGTAACTTTTTTCTCTCTGCTCCCTCCAAATATGTGATTTGATGATCAAAACGATCTAGGTCCACAGTACACTGAAAAATACGGTCCTGTCTGCCTCGCCCCAGTCGTGTGCTCCTGCCACCCCTCAAGCCAGCACGAACTCTTTCAGCCCAGTCCGTTAAGCTGGTCAAGCCTCAAAATTTTCTGTCTGCAGCCATGTAAGACCTCTGCTGTGCCTGCATCAGGGCTGGTGCTGCCAAAGGCAATGGGGTGGGAATGTACATACAGGGAGGGATGACTGCCTTTACAAGCAGTGCAGACCTCAGTGGGAAAACCTGATCGTGACACCACACCCTATGGAAAGGCGAGCCCATATGTCAACCAGCACATGTGCGGGGGACTTGCCTGGTGAGTGAGTGGCAGCTGTTTGCTCACAAGTAATGAGCTATCGCCTTCCTGGTGGGACCCTGATAGGAGCTAGCAATGAGTAAAGTCTCAGCCTTTAATTTTGCTTTGTGGAACAGGCACCAAGGCAGACCATAACCATGAAATGGAAATATAATCATAGTGACGTGAGTAATGTCAGGGCATGGTTGCGATCACCGAACTGCTACGGGATGTCTGACTGACCCCTGTGCCCAAGGTCAGGTTTCTGAGCAGCTCCAGTCTGTGGAACAGTTTAACTCCAAGAACAGTCCAGTCTTTTGAGGCAGATTTGAGACTTCCATATGGATGATGTAATGAACATGTCACTGTTCAGTACATATACATATATATATATGCACATATATGAAGGCTTCTGCCTAAGGTTGCCTCAAAAAGAGCAACAGCTATATGAGCCATTTTATTCGGCTGGCAAATAAAAGACATTGCATTATTGATAAAACAAATAAACAAACACTTTCTCTTTATAATAGTCAATATAGTGCTTCATGAGAAGTATGCACTGTCAGTATAACAGTGCTGCACAACACTGAACAGCCTGTCAATCACTGTCAGTAAGAAAGGACAGCATGACACCACCCTAGAAAGTTTCCTATAAAGTCTACCATGAACAGTCTTGAAATGGTCTCTTAGCAACAGTCAGTGAAATATCTTGTGATTTTTTTTAATCAACATGCAGAGAATATGCTTTTCATTTTTAACTTCTAGAAAGTAAATATTGCTTTGAATCAAAATAACTGATACAAAAACTCAGAAAAAAAAATAGTATATTAACCTAAATTTATAATAATAACTGGTAAAATGAAGCTGTCCAAATACTGATGAAAAAGCATACAGTCCTGAATTTCCCTCATTTTAAATTCCCAAGTGTACAATGCACAATAACACATTAAAAAAAAAGAAGGAATATTTAAGACAAAAAAAAAGAAGAAATATTGTGCTTCTGCACAGAAGCTGCCTAGTATGTACTAGATAGGTCAAGAAGGAACTTCAAATAAAAGCAATCTATTGCATGATCATTGTAGAGCTGTTTGCAATTTCATCCAAAAGAGGACAATGACTAGCCCAAAAGCAGTATGTAAGGCTACCCTGATCATTCGTTTCATCTGTAATGGAAATTTCCCTGGTTAGAAATTCTGACCAACTGAAAAGGGTGGGCTATCATACAAAGAAACAGAATATAGAACAAAGATTTTATCACCACAGATGCACCAACTTTTAACAGCTAAACCCTTAAAAGCTTGCTTCACTAGAGAGCAAAAGTAAATCTAAAAAAAGAGGATTACCTGGGCGGAACTGCTTCACCACAACAAAGCACTGCCGAGAAGTATTAAAGATCAGGACTGACACACTGAGGAAGAAGATAAAAAACAAAAGATCAATGTTTTATGAAGGATTACTGCAGAACTATTAAACTTACAGCTTGTGAATTTAATTTTAACTACATAAATACATAGAAGATTTATTACTAAAGCCACAATGCAACAAGATCCTTGTCCAAAATCCATCAAGAATGATAGATAATAATAGGTTGTGTTCACAAAGCTCATGAGAATTTATCCAAAATTAAGCCACTTTTGTCTCCTGCCATGCAAAGTAAGCCACCAATCAGTTCCTTCTCCCCAACAGAAAAAAAGAGAAGTCCATCTCTAGGAACATTGCTACTAGATAGCAAAAACAAGAAAAAAAAATCCTTAAAAATGAAAACATTTTCTTCCCTTATATCAGTCCCAGATTAGGGTAGTCTAACTCTTAGGCAAAGACTAGTCTCATTCGGAGCCAGAGACTTCTATATATGCACAGAGCATCTCCCATCTGTGGCTACTTGCTGAGCTTGGGCCTTAGAACAGACACTACCAAAGCCCAATTTTGTCCAAATTTAAACCAGCAGCAGTTTTAAGTGCTACCACATTCAATGGCTTAAAAGTCACACTTTAATCTTTCCCCATTCCCTTTGGTTGTTTGAAATACATGTCATAGGGAAACCTGACTGGCTGAGTATTTGGACATGCTCTGAAAGTGTGGAGTACTGATGTTCTCTGCTCACTTAAATAACTCTCAGATCTTACTAGGTAAAAAAAATGCAGACAAAAGTCTCTCTCCTTAGTTGATAGCCTATTAAACCCTGCAAAAACAAGTGTATATTTTGCTCATTACCATGGTAGCATTCTTTCATTTGTTATGCCTCACCGTATGCAGTTGGAAAGTTAATTCATTATTCTATGAATTCTACAATAGATTAGACTAACAATGGCATATTTACAGAGTTGAGTCAACTTTCAACTTTCCTTGTAAAAGAGCTGTATATTTATTTTCACTATTTGATTTAATAATGAGGTCTCAAGCTGCCAGAGAAACTGTGATTTGATGATTATTAAAAATAATGTTAATGTTTATTATACTAATATATAAAAACCAAAACAGAAGGGAGAAGTCCAGATATTAACATTTATATTCATGGTTGCTATTCTCAAAGACCCGTACTGCATATTGATGGCTTCCTGCCCCAGGAAATGTCATTTGCAGGCAATTTTAAAGCAAAGGTTGTAGCCTTCAGAGAGACTAGAGAAGAATATTCATTCTGTTTACTGGCACGGGCATTCTTTCTGACCTAACACTAGAATATCTGGGAGTTATAGTGTAGTTTGCTATGAGAAATGAAGTTAAACCACAGTCTACAATGTTTTTAAGTTTACTTAAGTATTATTCTTTGATCTCCCCCCCCCCCGCCCTTGCATGACTGTTCCTCTCCCCAAAGTGATACTGTCTGAGGGTAGACATTGCACTAAATAAAAGGCGAAAATGAAATACTGCTACTGAACCTTTTGGGTTTTGTCCATGGGTCTAAGGATCCGCACTGCCTGAAATTGGAGACAACAGCAGTCTAAAGCTGAGGTTAAGGAGAACAGTAGAGACTTCCTGAAGCATATGGTTGCCCTTTAACTTTCTTTACATCCACCACCCTAGGCCCAGTCTTTCACTTGGCTTGCCTTCTTCAGCATGTCTCATTAAATAACTCATACCAACTCATTAAAAATGGCTCAGCTATTAGACATTATTTTTTCCTAAGAGTCAATCACTTGAGATTTTTATGGAACAGATGGGAAAATTAAAAACAATCTGTCAGAATTAAGGAACAAGATCAAATTAAGCTGGAAAGGAGTAGCAGCAAGTTATTACAATTGTCTGCTTCTCACACCATCTTGAGATGAGAGGGTACAGAAATGGCACAAATCTGTAGAATTTTCTATTTAATTACGTCTAATTTTCTAAGAGACTGACAAACAATTTTGAACATAAATTTACATTTTTTAACAAACCACAACACACAAGTTCTAATATTTCTTGTCAGAGTTGGAGAGTCATGGCGGAGAAAGTTCAGAATTACACCTTCTTAGGAAGAATGTGACATTACGAATGCCATTTGGTATTTCTTGTTCCACAGGAAACAATATAACATGAAATATTTCCACAGGTCACTAGGCCTGGAACTTCTGAAAACCCATTTGAAGCTGCATTCAGTACCGTTATTTGAGTATTACAGAAAGTTAGGGCAAGACTGTTCAATTGATCTAAGTCAAAGATCCCCTCAGCCACTGCTTTCCATGGGTTTCCTTATTGCTGCAACGACCCAGATATGTGGGTTCAGCTGTTTGGTCTGGCCTATAAGATAAGGGGAGTATTTATCGTCTGGAGTTTTAAATCATCATACAAAGAATTCACTACAAAATTCTTTCGAGATTACTATTTTTACAGATGATACGGGCTGCCAAAAAGGACTACTACAAAAGCAGAGGTGCGAATACATCTTTCAGTGGTATCCTACCACAGGGTATTACAAACATATTTGATGTTTCAAGGCAATTCCCTTTAAAATGTTACAACCAATCCTATTTTAGAATATTATATATGCATCTATAAACTTTAAAGTGCTCAATAAAGAATAAACATATAGAATAAAAAATTAAAACATTCACAATGACATTTGGGAACATCTCCACAAATAAAGGATACAGAAGATAAACAAGGCCCAAGATGTGCGTTATCAGAGAAAAATCACACAGAACACTAGAAGAGAAAAAAAAAAGCCCAGCCAAATTTCCTTAAAAAGGCAGGAGTCCTAGACAAGAATTTAATCTGAAATGGGCATCAGAGGTCCTAACGTAGCAACAGCCTTCATTTGCCCATGTCCCAAAGAGAAGCACAAGACCACTTTCTTGTTGTTTTTTATGAAGGAAAAGAATACTTGGATATAAAAGGATCATGGTGGATCCAAAGCTTGCCTCCGTAAAAAACAAGCTATAACACATCTGCACAAATGAAACACTGTCTCAGCCAGCCTTTTCATTTTGGGTGGCAGATTATTACTTTTTACCATATTCCACAGTTGTACATCTTTGCTGGCTATTCCTCCAGCAGCTGACACTCAGGGAAATTGCTGGTGTAAAAGGAGAGGTCATTAATGCAAACGCAATGCCACTGAGCCATGGACCTGCCCCTGGGACATAACGAGCACGCAGCACAACTACTGCACGCAGGTATCGCGTCCGGTACCTGCCGCTGCCAGCGGGTTTGCCACCTCTGTAGGCAAGAGGTGCCTGAGAAGAAAACTCTTTGAAACGTGCTGTATGCGTCGTTCCGGAGCTCTAATTTGCTTCTGTAAGACATAGATGACCTTGGACTAATGAAGGAGACTTGGCTCCTCTGCACTGCATCTGTTGGTGGATGCTTTAGGGACTACGACCGAACAGAAAGGCAACGTATTAAGAGATGACACAGGTTTGTACAGCGTCTTCCAGTGCTGGTGAAGACCACAGCCCTGCTCAGCCTTCAGCCCAACCCTGCCTCGGCTTCCCCCTGCAGTAGCTCCTGCTCACTTTATACATACAATAAATCACTACTCTGATTACAGGAGGCTTTTTTCCAAAGAAAGCATGCATGTAAACAGGTAACTGTGCAATAATGTAGGATACTGTTCTTTCCATAAATATAGGAACAATAAGGGTAGCCTTAAAATATTTTAAGAAAGATACATATCTAAAATGTCAGCAAGACATATCTACAAAGACCAGCTAACATGTACTTGAGCTTTTATTGTACTTAAGCTTGCAGTTAAAGTGTGCCTGGTCTTGGTATCTAACACAATGTTTTCTTAAAGGGATTCCAACTATTCAGTCAAGGATCTCACATAGCATTTAACCATTTAAACTTCAAAGAAAACCCTGACTGAAATAGGTAAGTATTAGGATTCTCTAATGGATATTTGGCTTCCCTAAAATGTCTAAGTCAATGTGCAGAAATTACATACAACTGACCCATGGACATCTGCAACACAGGAGTCCAGAATCTTAATTTCTCCTCCACCTTTAAGACTCTCCTTGAAAGAGAAGATATCCACCTGAATACAACCTTTACAGTAGAAAACACATCTTATAAGAGTTTAGAAAGTTGCTCTGTTGTGTGCCATTGGCCTAGAAAACTATTTCCAAATTTTTTCTGTCCCTCAACATAGCACAGCTCTGTATTTATTGAACTCACGGTTACTGATGCTTTATGACATTCCAGCAGAGCAGACATTTATATGGAAATAACACCACAACTTCACACGCTCAAACCTGAGAAAGGAAGGTGGTGTTCCTAGGAGCAATATAAAAAATGCAGTATTTGACCACAGCAGTTATGAGGTAGGGGACAGATGAAAACTGACATCCTGTTAAAATGTGCACACACATATGGTCGGACGGAAAGTTAATTCTTTTGAAATACATCCTAGCAATTAAGATCAGCAAATGAGCTTTGCCAAAGCTACAAGAACATGTACTTCTAGAGCTCAAATACTGAAGGAAGGTTTGGGGGGAGAGGAGGGATTTTTTTGTTATTGTTGTTGTTGTAGGGTGGGGGTTTTTTTTACTTTTTGTTGTTGGCTTTTTTTTAGGTAGAAATGTAATTTCACCTTGTCATCGGTTTGGTAATCTTCTATCTTGACAATTTGCCAGTTGTTGACCTGGGCTACAGTTAATCCACAAGCAACTGCTAACACTTACTAATTGCTTTTCAGGAGACAAACTTTTAAAATCCTTTAATAAATAAAGATTGATTCAGCCTTTCATTATTCTTAGATGTGACCTTAATGAATACTTTACAAATGTGAACTTGCAAAACTAAAAAATAATTTTAAAAAATCGTAGTATAGTAGTAGCAAAGAAAAGGACAAGATTCTCTTGTGTTCTTGTGAATGAAATAAGATTCTCAAGGCTGAAGATGAGGATTTTTAATGATAATCTTGTACTAATACTATAGTATGCTAAGTAATTGATAAGGTAATATGGGCAAAGAAACTGACCTTTCTTTAATCATTGTAAGAGCAACTCAGGATCCCCTCGTGTCTAACATGGGTATGTGTATTGTGATCACACAAACTGTGATCAAAATTGAATAATGGAAGATAAAGCACCTAAAAAATAGACTGACGTTAACATTGAAAGCCAGGGCTTCCAGCCACCTCCACCTCAGCCACTTCCACCAACTTTTAAAGGCTAAAGATTATCTCTAAATTAGTTGAAAGTTCATAATATTGTTTGCGCTGCTTACAAACAATAATCTCAGCTCCACAGTGGAGACTTGAGGAAGTAATATTATTTGATTTTAAAAAAACACAACAAAAAAACAAAACAAAACACTAAAACCCCACAACACCATCAGAGCCTGTGGTAATTCAGTTACCATTCTCAAAGAAGACAATGAAAAAAGAATGGCAGATTTCAAAAAAGAAACACAAAAATGGCATGCAGGAATAAAAGCAAGTAATTGATTTAATCAGTCCCCTTGACTCTGAACAGATATTTGGCATTAAAAATCCCTTTGATACAATCAGAAGAAAATAATCAAATGTAGTATGCAACCACAGAAGTATTTAGAGGTTTATTCATCTCAGCCAGAGAGCATGTGAATATAAACCATACATGTAATATTTTTGCCTATATGGCTCATAAGGGAGAAAATGTCAAGACTTAACAAATTGTACTACAAGAAAAGTTAGTAAGAAAATAAATAAATCATTTAGAAGTCCTATAATTATTTTAGCTTTAAAGTATAAATTTTTCTTCTTGAAGTTTTAAGAATTTGGTTTCTTTGTTCATACAGTGTTGACAAATTGATCTTTTATATTGTTTTCCATGTCAAGACTAGAATACCACCTAGTCTTTTTAAAATACCATGTTTGAGAAACACCCCAGATCAGGATTAAAGCATGTTAGTGAATAAGTGTCCTTTTTCTTGTTCAAATCAGAAGCGACTGCGCTTTCAATTTTAAAGTGATAATCAAAAAACCTAACAATCAAAAGTAATTCTTTGGGAGGATTCATCCTGCAGGAGGGCCTACTTCATCTTAAGTTATTTCAAAATTATTTTCGGTGACCATGAGAAAGAATTGCAGGTAGCCCCTGTGTCACTTTTGTGTTCAAATTAACCATCCATTTCACAGTTGGACACATCCCTGAAAACTTCTAATGTGGTATCTAAAGTGCTGTCGTCTTCCTTTTATCAGAGCAGCACCTAGTATCTTAAGCCAGAGAAAACAGTCCCTTCGTTTTCAGAACAGACATGTAATAAAGCTGTACCCTTTGATTATTCTCCAGTGCAATTCCTTCAGTTTCCCAGAGCTTTAACTATAATGCAGATAGTCCTGAGATTAAATGTGTGTGCTTGCACAATCTTTACTGGTTCATTTAAGTCTTCCTTCAAAGCATTTTACATTTTTCAAAGGCCAACACCAATCCAATTGGCTGCTTAAAATGCAGCCTATTACAAAAGCAAAGCTATAAGCTCCTGACAAAAACATTCAGCCTTTCATACTAATCAGAGATAAAGTGGATTTGGCAAAAGATAATTAGAGACGTCTAGAAGACTTCTGTATTCTGATGAAATTTGAACGCTTTCTCCAATACAACGTAAATATATAATACTAAGTAAAACCAGAATAAAGTGGTGAGACACGTATGCTTAAGAAAATAAACATTACTTTGGAAAAAATCAAAAGGAAGATTGGTTTCAATAAACTCAACTGCAGCAGGAAGTTGTTCGTGACACCATAAAGCAGGAAGCATATGTTTGGTTAATCATCAGTCCGGTGGAAGAATGAATTAAGAAGTGTTTAAAAATCCATATACATGCACTTTTAAAACATAATCTCTATCTACTTGTAAAGCAGTAATTTGTACCCAACTAAACAATATGATGCAGGACAACTCCTTTGGAATAAACAATCCTCCCAGCACCCTGTTTTCATATAACAAAGAAAAAAATAGAAAGTAAATTCAACTGCAAAATAAATGAGACATCAAAGCACGTTGCTCTCAATAACATTCTTTAAGTGTCATATCTTGGCCTGTATCCCAGGATACCCTTGGAAATGACACATTGCATCTCAATGGGATTCCTTCAACAAAATATTTTAATAAATAAATTCAGGTTTTATGCTAACTTATTTGATTAAATAAAGCTTTGTGGGCATTATGTGCAACAGATGTTAGAGTCTGATGGGCTTTTGTTCCAATTTCTAATTATTTGTGAAACTGCCATTTATAAATGCTATCACATAAGACAACCAATAAATAATCCATCTAAAAGGCATAAGTATGACTCCATTCTGAAATGGCAAAAATCAAAGTTTTAAAAGAGTATCAGGTTTCAAGGACAACTCACAAAATAAAAAGCTCGAGTGTTCTGCCCTAGCTAAAGTAAGTGACAAACCAGCAATTTTGTTTCTTACCTACCAAAACCCAAATATGAAGTGAATAACACAATCTTTTGCCAGGTATTAAATGTATAGTCTCACTACCATTAGTGAGAAACACAGACCAAGAAACTGGCAGTTGTTCACATTTTACCTAATTTTCCCATTTCTAGAATAACAATTTCAATAGTTTCCTCTTTTCCAAGAGGTATTTTCAGATAAAATTCTAAAACTACAGGCACGCCAATTATAGAACATTTCCTAGCTTTCCTAAGATTATTTCTACCAATCCCAAATGTAGGCCATGACCATGCTACTGTCTCTAGACCATGTAAAAACCTTTGGCACTCTTCAGACAGAACAGGTTTATTTCAAAACCACCTAGAAGCAGAGCGAAGACTCTTCCTGATTTCAGTGACTGTAAGAGAATAAACATATCCACTTATTTTGCATATTATTGCAAATACTAAAAAATGAAATCCCTAAAGTTGTAAAAACAAGATGCCTCTAATCTGGATACCAGAAACCTGTATTTAGAAATTTATGGCTCACCAGCCAAAACTCTTGTGTAACTCCTTAGTTTTAAGATTTTTTCATGGATTACGTTCTTAAAATTAGGCAAATATTTAGCTTCCTAATGAAGCAATGCCCTCTATAAAGATTTAATTGCCATTTTACCCTATTTCAGTGATACGGCAGAGAAGAACTTATATGCTATACAGTGCTTTCATATCACATACTCAAAAACGTGAAATGAGAATCTGAAAATTTGGCTTTTGATTTTGTGTTTGTCTCTGATAACTTTACAGAAAATACATTTATTTTTGCCTTGTTGCTATGATTTTATTTAGATCGGATCCTAAGGTAACAACATAATAAGACATCTTAAAAGACAGTAAACATGCCTGCAGAATTCCTGGCACATAAGCAGAGGATCTGTCAAGTCTTCACTTAAAAAAAAACCCAAAACGAAAAACAAAAAAACACAAGCATTAAGTGCATTTTATTTGCAAATATCATATGCAAACAAATCATGTAATTACTTGGGTTGAAGGAAACTAATAGGCTACTATGTTTTTTTCCTTCTAATACCAGGAAAAAATATCATTATCCTGATAGCATCCTTGATAGACAGATATCAAGTTTAGACCTGAGTGTTTTCAATGACAGTGATTGCAAAATGTGCCCTCCTAGACTATGTTATTGCCTATTGCTAAAAACAGTTTCTTAGTGTTTAATTTAAAAAATACTTTCCACATGAGACACCATTTTGTCATTGATTACTGATGAAATTAAATTATTCTGGCCTGCTTTATAACATTCCTTTACATTTTTGTGATAAGTAGTAATTTTTCTCTTCAGTTATGTTATCCTTTGCATGAACATGCCCAGCCATCATTACCTTCTCTCAGCTATTATTTCCCTAAACTTCTCATCATTTTTGTTGTTTGTTGAACTACATCCAGTTTATTTTAAATGGTGCATTATCTTCTGCACTATCTTTGAAGATAGTCAGGAAAATTCCACACCACTGACACCCCGGAGGAGACATTACAAAGACATACAAGGTTTACAGCACAACAGCACATCGTTGCACATAAAAGGCACATGCCACCCAAGAAAGATTTTTTTTTTTACCTATAAATATGTTAAAAAGCTGTATTTTACCCATTTTAAAGCTACTGTGATAATTCTTGCACAAAGGAGGCATCTGAGTTAAATTTCATGGTGTCTTATAATACACCAGGACATAAACCAGAAAAATACATACAAGATTAAGTTTCCATAAAGCCCAAACGATCTGGCATATGAAACAGGAGAAGGAATTTAATCCACTCCTATAATGTGGTCAGGGCACATGACTTCCACCCTGTCTCCATAGCTGCCTGCTACAGCCACGGAGCCAGAAGAGCAACCCCGGCTCCTCCAGGCCACCGGCGTGGCTCTGGTGACCATCACCCGGCTGGCTCCGGTGGCCGGGGCCGGGATGCGGCAGGCTCCTGATGCAGCTGGCCAGCAGCAGCATCCCTCCCTACCCCCCGTGCAGGCGCGCTCCCCAACTTCAGCAGCAAGCAGAAGCCCGCACTCGGCCAGGTAACTTCAGAGCACAGGGTGACTGGTTGAGTATATTCACCTTCCCGTTCCGAGATACGTTGATTTTTCACTTGCCTTGAGACCCTCTTTCTGTTTACCCCCAGCGCTGGTGCCTGCAGGAGACAACATGCCGAAGAGCAGATTGCCTTGGTTTCCTTCATCCTGCAAACTCCCTCCTGACGGAAAACTACACTTTTCAGTTGTCTTTGTAATAGATAGAGTAATAAAGCCTCTTTTCTGAGCAAACTATTTAATTAAATTCAGAATTAATTTGTTCTAAATGTGGAATAAATTAATCTCTTTACTTAAGAGAAGCCAATCTTACAAGGCAGGAATATTATTTCCTCGTCTTTTTAGAGAGATAAGAAAAGAGTCTAAGTTTTTTCCATTAAGAATTTTTAAGTCGGGAACTATTACTGAGCCACTGTGACATGTCTTTGTAGGTAAAAACACGGCATAAAAAGGGTACAATGCACATGCAGAGTTGTAAGTTTTTTAGTCCAAATGCCTTTTCCATGTCACATGATATTTTCAGAGTTGAGAGGAACTCATGTAACAAACTTGCATGCAATTCAGTCTCCTCAAATTTGTCTTCCTTTAAATGTAGTATACTTTACAGTGAATTTGTCTTAATTTTAAATAGAGAAGTAGCCATAATTTTGCTTTATATCCATTCACAGTGCAATTGGAAAGCTGTCCTTTTACTTGTCAACTAGCAAAAGGTATGGTTATGTTCCTGTTCTTGAACGTTATTACTCAAAGCACAAAAGCCAGCACATGACTGTACACTGACCTTCATCTGTTCCCAAATTATGTCTTTTAAAAGCCTTGAATCTGTTCAAGGGGAGCTGCTGAAACCTGAAACGAACCTGGTCTATTGCTTTATAAAGTAGATGAATGTAAAACTTAAGTATTACATTTCAGGCTATTACTGTACTAAATATAGCAAAATTAGGATGAGGGAGAATATAACTGGAATGTGAGGCTGGTTTTAGAGAATAATTTTTTGTTACAGGCATTGATGATTACATTGTAATATTTGGTACGTTTCTATTTCTGACAGAAAATCACCATAAATTTGCAGAAGGAAAATGTCCTTCTGATCAAGTCTTTTATTTTTAAAAGCAGTGACCTTATAAAAAAATCAACAATCAATTCTTTTATTTTTAAAAGCAATGACCTTATAAAAAAATCAACAACTCCTTCCCCCCGCAAATCACACCACCACAAATTGCTAACTAGTTCCAATAGATCAAAGTCTAAGAAGCATCTTGAAATACACCTTGCATTTAAATTTTTGTCGCTTGCACTCCACTTGATTTTCAGAAGGATATGTTTAATAATGAGCAAATGTATCAGCTGAGTATTCAGAGGAAAAGTAAACAATTAGAAAAGCAAGCAGTGAATAAAATAACTGCAGAAAGCATTCTTTGCTGTGTGTCACTGCCTAACACAACAGGTCAGAATTATGTAACACTTACAAGCATGACCTCAATAAACTTGCTCAATAATTACAATTGAAAAGAGGTAATGAAGGATTTTTATTTTTCTTCATTCATTTTTAGTAATCTCCACTGTTGTTTCTAATAACATGATAAAACCTTGCAATGAGCTCTGATAATGTTCATCTCCATGTTTCAAAGAAATATTAACTTGAAAGTTACCCCGCAGGACAAGAATGATAGTAAACGCATTATTTTCCAATAGAAAAATGACTTGACAAGTTTACAAATTTTTTACAGTTGTCAGATGAGAACAGTAACATCCATTAAGTACTTTACTTATAAAATTGTAGAAAACTTCAGGTTGTAAGAGACTTTTGGAGATCATCTGATCCAACCTCCTGCTCAGAATCAGGCTAACTTCTAAGTTAGGTCTGGTTTCTCAGGGCCTTGTCCAGTCAAGGTTTGAATTTCTGCAAGGATGGAGGTTCCTCAGCCTCTCTGGGCAAAGCGTTTCAGGACTTAACTACTTTCCATGGGTATGTCTTTGTGTCCTGGGTCTTCCTTCTGTTATAATTTCAACCTAAATATGGTAAGAAATGCTGCTTCTTTTGTCTATGCTGACGCTCAGTTGACTTTTGACAGCACAGGTTTTGAAGGTTTGACTTGGTAACAGTTTATTGTATGACCAGTAATAATTTTGCACAAAACTTATTTTCTTGGTCTTTAAATGGCATGGAGGGTGTTTTAGGGTGGTTTTGAGGATTCCTGAGAAGCTAAACACACACACACTGACTATAAGGCAAAAAGCAAGCATTTTATTAACTACACACATGCGTTACACTAAGGGTATCTTACAAGGCAAAAAAACCTATTAACATACTGACCCAAGGACTGTGTGTGTTTACCTTCTCGGGAATCCATGAAACCACCCTAAAACAGAGGGATTGAGAGTAAGCAATTATTTGTTCAGCATAAATTACAAACTATGTAAAGCAGAGATGACTCTAGCACTGACACTCAAGTTCTGAATAGTCTTGATCTTAAGAAAGCTCAGAAGCCACACACTGTAGACTCAAGCCCAGATCTGCAATAACTAAGAAGAAAGAAAACAAACAAAAAAGTAGTATCTAATAAAAATTCTGCTATTTCAGCTTGTGCTAGCATTATACCTGCTTGCATATGGTTAAATGATCTTGTCCTACTGCAATATATAGTGAGATTTTAAAAGGTGACTCACACTTAAGGCAAACAAAATGACTACTGCAGTCCTCATGTTTTTTGTCTTTGTATAATTTAATCAGCTGTTCATCTGAACAGTTGGAAAGGATAAATTTATACAAAAATAACTTCATCTCTCTTGCTAAATATTTTCCTGTACCAAGTCTATATTCTAATATAAATCTATCGAATATTGGCTTATGTTGACCTCTTTTGGAATGAGAAAGAACACTGGGGTCCCAAAGGAACCCAGGATACAAACTCTCAGTTCACTGCCATACAGCAAGGAAGTCAGGCTTAAGCACATGTTTACTTGTGCTGCTGAAAGAGGATGACAGATGAAGACATGAGTTAGGCTCAATGGCTGGTTTTATATATATGATTAGCACAGTTGTGTTTTTTTTTTTATTCAGCATCATTAAATTCATTATACATATCGATTATATGTAAATATATAATACATATATGTGTACTTACAGATCTGGCATTCCAATGTGTATGTTCAATTTGGGTAAACAGCCTTATTAAAAAAACTTGGAGCATTTAACAGTGTTACAGCATTTTCAGAAGTAAAGTAAGTTTTGAATACTTTTGAAAAAGTATTACAGAAGAGGGATCTTAATTATGGAAAACACCTACAAACTTCCTGAAGAAGACATACACACTACGAAATCCTGACCAACAGGACATGTGTCCCAGAAACCCCTCCTCTTCTTCAAGATTTTATCCTTCATTAAGAGTAATGAACCTCTAAGAGCCCTCAAAGTATGAAGTCCTCTATAAACTTCAGCAACTAGACAACATGACTTTTCCATATAAGTAGCATCACCTACTAAAATACAGTAAAATGTAGGGCTTTCATGCATTATGAGGAGTTTTGAACCTGAGTAATTTATCTGATAATAATTGGCTTCATATTCACAAATAGAGTTTATGTAAACCTATGGATTTCCTATACAGAAAGTTCACATTATTACCTTTGGTGTCAGAAGTTTCATTGAATTTACTTGTGAAAGAGCGTTAGACATTCTACAGTTCAACGGTAGTCACTAAAAAGTTAGGATGGCAGCTGTTGTACATCTGAAGCTAACAAATGTTATGTGACCAGAGATGACTGGCATGACATGTGGCCGTAGCCTTTTTATACAGTTATGTTCTCAACTATTTTAAAAATGTCCACAAAAGTTCTTCAGAAATACTGTTCCCAAGAAGTTCATGGAAAACTGATCCTTTAATATTTACCCCACTCAGTTAGTTGGATATATTCACACATTATCACAGAGCAATAAACTAAAGTTTAAACAAAAATAGTAATACAAATTATTCATCTGGAAGTCATGTTCTCAGCACTGTGACTTGAGGCTGGATTCACTTACTTGAAAGTACAGGGCATATATTAAATTTCCAGCAATCAATTATCATTTCAGCCTTTGTATCTGCGATCATAAATTCAGGCACATGCCCATATGGATAGACAAAGTGCAAAGACAGAACTGTCTTCCAGGCAAATTCCAAAAGCAAGTGTGAAGTTCAGTATTGAAATATCACTCCCTTTTCTGTCCTCAAGCTCAAGCAGTACAGGCATTTTTAATCTATCTAATATTTTCCCAGTCTTCCTGGAACTTTTACCTTCATAATCTTTATATTGATAAAAAGTGTTGCTGTCACTTTATGTCCATCCCAGGTACCCCCCCAAAAAGACTCACTGTAAGGATTTAGAGGGTTCCAACAGAGAAGAATTTCCAAAAATGCTATTGATTTTGCCTACTTATTTCACACACAAGAAGAATACATCTCTCAACATGGTTCTGGTTGTAAATCACAATTTCTTTTGCCATTAGTGTTTTGCTACATTTTTTACATTTAATAGATTTAGAAAAGCTTCTTCTAGGGAAATGTTGTTACCTTTGCTTTTTATTTTTATCTTCTAATACCTGAATATTCAGTGACTAGATAAAATATTTATACTTTAAAAAAGACATATGAATATTTTAGTATTTCATAATTCTGAGAGTGGGTCTGTTTCACATATACCCTACTACTTATAATTTTACATGAACAGATATTTGAAGTCAGGAGTTAACTGCTTTTCTTCCCTGATAGGAAAAATACAATTGGAAAGACAGAACAAAGTTGCTGGCCATCCATTTCTTCCTGTGTGCTTAGGAGAGGGTTTTGGTGTACAGAATGGAGGGCCTGAAAGGTTTCAGGCATTTGTGAAGTTACTTGAATTAGGCTTTGCCTAAAACATCCATATATAGCAGTGATGGAGAGGATTAAAATAAAAAAGTTAGCATTATACTAGGATTTACTCAAACATAAAACAGAATCTCTACCTTATTCCAAGTAATGGCCAGTGAAAAAAATCAGACAGTATCACCATAACTTTAGATTGCTTTTTAACAGTCTTTATATAAAGGCAATACCTGGCATTGTATATTCACAGGTGAGAGAGTATGGTCACATACTTGGCACTAGACCACTTAATGGCACAAATAATGACAGGGTTAAGTATGTGGGGGGCACAGTCCTTCCTTCAGGTGATATATGCACACTCAGAAAATTTCATGCAATCCAAACTTTCAGTTCCATCTTCTATGTAATCATTAAAATGTACAATATATCATATGCCAAAACTCTAATATTTGAAAAGTCAAGCACAGATAAAACTTTCTGAAAACATAATAAACCATGAGGAGATTTAAAAATTTCTGCTAACTCCATCTAAAATAGTAGAGAACTACCTGGAAGTATTATACAAGAAGTGAAAACTGAAGAGGAAATTGGAGGAAAAAGAAGTGACTCCACATCAACAAGATGTGACCAATGGAAGAGAATATAGTATGAAATACAACATAAACACAAAAGGAAATAACATGATTCCACCCGTTACCTGTCATGCGTCCTCATAAAATCCCAGAACTTCTTAGTGCCATTCTGGGGGAAAAAAAAAAATAAATGCATCAGTAAAATTAATTCAAAATGAAAAATGACTATAATGAAATTTAACAAAATTTAACAGGCATTTCTTTGAAAACTTGGTATAGCTGGTTTTATTTATGAGACCATTATTCTGGATTTTGATAGTAAGTATTATAGATACTGAGACTTGTTTTATGACAGTTCAAAATCTTAGATCCACAATACTATGCTGACAACTAACTTAAAGACTATGGTAGTCTTCGGGCCAGATTTTGGCCACAGTATCAATGTCAGATACCCAATCTAATCATTCAGGTGCTAGGAAGCTACAAGCAGCTAAGTTCTAACCAGTAAAATAACCCATAGATCTATGTTCTTCCATGTCCAGAAATGGTCTTATCTTAGGAGGACAGCTCAGCACTTACCTCCTAACTAAACTCATTGGGGATCCAGGAACAAGACATCCGTCCCTCTAACCCCTTACAAGGCCCAAAATAGTAGTTTTGTCCATGATATGCCTAACATGAAGAGATCGCACTCCATTCTACACAACAGCTGTTACTCTGCGCTGCTTGTGGTGGTGAGGATACTGCCTAACAGTAGCTTGAAGTCACAGCACTCACCCAAGAAGTGGGAGACATAAAATGGATTATTTTCTCAAGTTGGGCCAGTTTCTGTCCTCTGCTATCTTAAGAAGAATGACATCTCCTACAGCACAGTTGAAGCTGATCCCTGAGAGCAAGCATTCTTCCAGCAATCAACACGTACACAGTTGCTTACATTTATATTCTATCTTCTATAATCACCTATACCAATTCATGCACACCAGTTAACAGACACATGTATATAATTCTTTACCCTGCTGATTAGAAATGTGATGGTATTTTTCAGCTGAAATACAACTCAAGAGATTTCACTCCTAGGTCAGTTTTAAGTCTATATAAGGAATCAGTATGCAATCAGAGGAAATTCTTTTGGTTGATATCTTTCTCTTATTAGCAAGACAAAAACTAGACTTGCTGAAAACCTACATACCTAAAATATGCTTAATGTGAAAAGCAGCACAAGCTCTCTATTATAAAGTATGGTTAAATGGATAATCAAACACTGAGCAACTGGTTAATGATTTAAAGCAGGTAAATGTGAGCAGTGAAAGAAGAATTAAGTTCGGTTGGTGGGTAAAGGTGCCAACCAATATAGACAGGCCCTTCAGCTCTATTACAGATGTCATGGCTACCAAGTACACAACAGCTGGTGGGGATTAGATAACAAGCACTCTGGTTCAGAGAGTAAGCTCCTGAGCTTTTTGAGTTTACCAAGCTTTTTGGAAGAGTGACTGTTTGCTTGCTAGCTGGGTTTTTCTTCATTCCCACAACTCTAATTATAAACAGTTGTTCACCTCAAGAGAAACTCTAGTGTACTCTTCCACTGGTGTCGGTGCATACCTTCTGTTAGGACTGACAGGAATCAAACGTGTGCATTAGAAGAGAAGTCCTGTCATTGTTTAAATGCAACGTAATGTTGAAAGAGGAATAAAGACAGCAAATTCTCAGTGTGAACTGAACTACTAAAGCTGCTGTTTATCAAGCTGGGTGTATATCCAATTCATTCCACCTGGTGAGAGATAGAGGAACAACTTTGAAAGGACTATGATACAACACACAGTTGCAACACATGAACCTAATAGCATAGGCTATATTGTGTGGTAAGATAATGTAAGGTATTAAATGTGTAACATGTGCTCAATCCTTTTGTAGGTTTATTTCCACCTGTAAGACATGTATTTGTGGGATTTTCTCGTCTGCATATTGCTGTGCAATTTTCCATTTGACATGAGTGAGTTGGGAAACTGTGGATCAATGATAATGTCTTCTGCATGTACCTTCATATTGCTTTTCCAGTTTCAACCTTCCCCTGCCCCAAATGGTAAGATGTGCTACCATCATCCATTCTCCCTTTGTAGTGTCCACTTGGGAGAAATGCAGGTGTCCAGCTGATGGAGAAGACAAAAAGGGCTGAATCAAGGCTCTCCTTGCATTAATTTAGGCTATTAGTCCTGTGATACTACTTCCTAACGTATGATCCCAGCAACAATCTTCCTGGTTCTTTCCTCCTGCCATCATTTTGCAAATTATAGAACCTGATTGCTTTGGAGCACTTATGAAAGGGTTTCAAATAGCTGAGGAAAATTACACCCTAGAGAGTCATCCTCATCCAGATGGGATACATCAGATTTGAATGACCTCTTCTCAAGGATGAGCTCCATTAGCATTAACAGAACCTACTTCACAGACGTGCACGTAATTTTTAACAGAAAGTTAAAAAAAAGAACTAAAAAGAAATTAATCAGAAAATAAAATCTGTACTTTCTATTTTCCAAGTGGCTGGACAGCACATAAAGCGCTTTCCCTAAAACATGATTTGATTAGTTTAAGACCCAAATTCAAAACCAGCCACAGGCTAAACTAATTTGAGTCTGTCCATTCAAGATGTTGGTTATCATCATATACTCTGACTGGACAATGTTTGTTAAGCTATTTTCTGCCTATATTTGAATAAAAAATTATTTCATATGATCAACCTGCACCTGTCCAAATAAATAAATCAATAAACAAATGAAACATTCCAACATCTCATTGTTTACAGTGGCAGAAACTCAAATGAGCCCCATTCATGCCCTATTGTCCAAGTCAAATGTAATTTGAACCCAACCGTATGGAGTTGAGTTTCTATTGTACCCAATGCGCGGTTCTTTCCTATGAAGGTTGCTAATTATTAATAGCATGTAAACAGTTACCAATGGTTCTTATGCTGCTTTACATACTTCACAGAACATTAATTCTAACCAGTTTCTAACCAACTATATCAAGCTGTATGTAATATCTCTATCTTCTCTTTAAGACAAAAATATTAATTGCTGAAACTGATCAAGATTCATGCTTTTAAAAGCCAAGTAGTCATGATTACTTGTTAAACTGTTCCATTCCCTATATCCTGGCCTTTGACAATGCTCTCCTATCACCACAGTTACAGATAGTTGGAAAGAATTAAAGGTATCAAAGGTCAACATCACTCCCCAAAAAGAGAAGTATCTTTGTGAAATACAAAAGCCCTCTCAAACCCTTAATGCTCTTCATTTTAATAAACATATATATTTGCATTATTATAAAATAGTCCATTCTCTAGTGTCTAATAAGGAACAATCAAAGTACCTCTCAATGAAGTGAGAGAAATAAG
The DNA here is from genome assembly GCF_964188355.1 of Buteo buteo. Lineage (NCBI taxonomy): Eukaryota > Metazoa > Chordata > Aves > Accipitriformes > Accipitridae > Buteo > Buteo buteo. The sequence goes on along the minus strand of NC_134176.1, from coordinate 9,749,804 downwards.
TATAATTGATCGCTGGGAGGTCTAAACACTGACAACAGGAAGGAGAAAGAAGTGTGTTTTTACATTTGAGAAAGATTTTAAAAAATTATTCTTCAAATAGGAAATGTGTCCTGTGATGTTTTATAAAGACAAACATGTCAAAAGTTATTTTATGTTAATTTTTATCTGTTCAGAACAGCAGTTCTGATACTGCAACAACCTTCTGTAACACATACTTGATTTGGTAAATCTTTAATCACAAAGTAATCACACTCTAGTTCTGTGTTCAGTGATCAGGTTCTGCAATGTTGCAATGCTGAACTAGTACATATAGTATGTGTATGTAGGGTTCGGCGTTCGGAAGATCTCGCGATGTCACGGAAAGTTAGAGGGTTAGTCGCAGCCTTGTGATGTACCTGTAATCCCGCCTCCCCTTGTTAGTATAAAAGCAATTAACTGCACAATAAAAGGCGGAAGTTGGCGCTCACACTGTGTGTGTTATCTGTCTCTTTCCCTGGTCCGGGCCGACCAGTGATCTAAGCGTGGCACCTTGATATGTAGCGGACGCTACATGTGTAAATTAATAAAGCTGTATTCCAAGAGAGGCAGCATGTGGGACAACTTCGTTTCATATTACACAGAATACAGATTACTTACATAAGCAAAAATTGCATAAGAAAGCTGTATCAGGTCAGATGAGATGTCCATCCTGCCTAGTATCCTGTCTCTAACAGCAAAAGGAAAATTTAAGAACAGAGGAAGCATACAGCAATGCTTCCCAAGAATACTCTTCCAAGCCTTTGACAAAAGACAGCTGAAGGGTGTCAAAAGATCCCTCAAAAAGGCATCCAAATTAAACACAGCCCTCCCCCAACCCCAAAAAGCAAGTACAAATAGACATTTCTATACCATCTCAATGTGCAAGACTGTGTCATAAGTCCTGCTCATCTTGTAAGACTGACCTGATAATGGTATTGACAACTTAGAACTACAACAGTATGCTACCAGCTTGACAGTCTGCACAAGCAAAACTCAATCCGTTTTGGTTCAAGTGATTCCAGGACAACCATGCATTGCAAAGAGTTCTCTGCTAGACAAGTGTTGACAGTGGATGCAAGTTCAGCAGATGTGACTCCTACCAGCAGAGAGCTGTTTATGATGCCACCCATACTTGATCTCAACATTCTCAGTCCTGCTTCCATCCTTGAAATCTTTTTCCTAAGACTCTTCCTGCACCTGCTCATTGCCATAATTACAGGCAGAAGCCTGTTCACACCGTCTGTTATGGATAAGTTGGACTTGTCTGCAGCCTATAATCAAAATACCATTCTTTTTCCCACCTACACTCTCTGTCTCTGGCTAAAATGCATTAAGAATCACTGCACCAGGGATATCGCTGTCCTCTGCTTTCTTCCACTATCTTAGGCAATATAATGTCTGAAAAACATGTCAAATTGCTGTCAGGATACCTACAGAAAGGATAACTTTTTCTTACGAGATAAACTCACCTAAGACTTAGCCCAGGCTAGACAATCAAGAAGATAAAAAGAACAGCTTATGCTAACGATGTAGGAAGAAACATTCACTGGCACCGATCTTATGGCGATACCGGGTGTGCTCCACATGTGACAGACCCTGGACATGCTCTGAAACAAGTCGCCTAGGAGTTTCCCTCTACTCTTCATTTGTAGCAGCTTGAATGACTTTCTCCCTCTTTTCCCTGAGGGCAGCACCTATACATGGTCTGCCACCTGAGAAGCTCTTGAACCAGCTCGTACGTCAGGTAAATGTGTCTCCACATGTACCAATACTCAGTCTTATACTGATACCATCCTGGGTGTTCAAAAAACCCCCAAACCAAACAAACCACCCCCCTCTCAGTCTGGCTGTGGTCTCTACTGTTGAGTACAGCCCTGCTGGGACTCACGACAATTTCTCTGTAGATGCAGCTTTTTCAAATGGATGGAATAAATACTTAAACACAATTTTAGAGAGAGAGATGTAGGCCTTTCCTCAAGGACCATCTCCAAGGACTCTTCCAAAGAATGGGCTCTGTTTAGAAATAACAGAAGTGAATTAGAGTTGTGGTGCCCCAGTTATAAATAAGAAGACCTGCACCCTTCCAATGCTGCTGAGTTTCGAGATGAGGAAGAGAAAGGGATAGTGGTGCAGCAGACCATGCCATGCAGCTAAAGGTAACCTAGGTACAGTGCCACACTAAGGGCTGACATAGCAGGAGTCTGTAAAATCATGAAAGACATGGAGATGGTGACTGTGAAACAATTATTCACTGTTTCTCATAAAACAGAAGCACTATGTCATAGTTGGCTACCTGAGGAGAAAGGCCAAGTCTTCTATGAGTACTGATCTATCTCCTTTCAAGGAACCAGTGCTGAAGTCTAGCAGCTGCACAGAGAAGTTTGCCTTGCTTGTTTTATGTATAAAACAATTGACTGATAGCTTCTGAAACACCTACATGCCAACTGTATTACATGTATGTTTTAAACATGCATAATTAAAGTTTTATACTTCTTAGATTTTATTAAAAGTTTTATTCTGAGAGTAAACTGAAAACATGTGGGTGTAACAGGTGCAAGAACTCTCACAAAACCACTTTAAATGCTTCCTTTATGTAATAATTCCTTCAGAACATCATGCAAGGGTGTCTAAAACAAATCCTCAACACACAGGTTTACAGTAACAGATTTCCTGTAGTTACTCTGTTGTGGAGTTCAGACCATTCAACAAATCAAAATTTATGTTGGATTTGCACTGATTTAAATGACTTCTGGTAATGAGCTCTGGACAGACAACACGTGACTGAAGCAGAAACAATCTTTACCTAAAATCTACTTAAAGCTTCTCCTATCTTATTTGCCTTATTTAAGTATTTAATAATTTAAAAAGTGACTGAATTAAAGGCACTGCCCCATGTCATCTCCAGTGTTTATCCACAGAAAACTTCTGCTTGGACAAACAGAGCCAAAGTGGCCAAGAACTGTAAAGTCACAGCAAAACCACCTCAGTAAAAAGGGTTCATACCTTCTATTACAGATTTTTGAGGACACTGGTTAACAGGCCACACAGGCAGATCACTTAAAATGCCAGAGATATATGCCCCAAATAAGAAACTAACCTCACATATGCCACTAAAAGAGAAAAAAAATCTGTCCGTGACAATGATTAACTTCTTACTGTTTACATTACAGGAGAGACAACATGACGTTTGGCGACCCATTGTGATAGGCACTAAACATATGTAGTGGGAACAGTTCCTGTTCAATGATCTTACAATTCAGTTAGAGCCCAGACAAAAGTTGGTGTAAACAAACAGAGGCAGTTAAGGAAAAATGACAAATACATTATGGTATAGATAAGCTACATGCACAAGTTACGAGGGTTAAAATGACAAACAACAGTCATGATCCCCTAGCCTCTACCAGTTGGACTGGGTTTAAAGCAGTCATCCAAGAAGCAAATGTTCCATGTTTGTGTAAAAACCCAACTCAAGAAGTTGAAGCAATTATAACATAAAAATAACTCTGTCCTCATTGCTTCATTTACTCTGTTTCCACACTCCTAAGACACAAAAGCAGTTAATGTCCTTAATGCAAAGGGATTATGACCATTCTTGATGCAATAAAATAACAACACTATAGGTAAAGAAAAACAGATAAGAGAATTAATTGGCAAATAACGGTCTTAAACCAGAGTCAGCAAAGCCAAGCAAGTGTGCGGTCCTTGTTTAATGATTTACATGTAACAAAACAGTAAAACTCCCTAGGGGAATAATCAGATTTTGTTTTTTCTGTTCTCAAAAATTTTTTTAAAAGCTATAACTGTATGTTTTTCTTTAAAAAAACATGTAAAACTTGCTTTTCTATTGCACTTGTTTTCACATTCAACCAATCTTCTATAAATTTATCTACACAGTTTAATATCAAAGTGCACAGCAATGCCTCTATCTGGAAATTCACTACTCATTCTCTTGTTGAGGTGTCTACTTGTTGCCCAGAACCGCATGGCAAGAGAACACCAAACTTGTCACTTATTAGATTAGTTTTCATCAGGTTAATCCAGATGAGCAGCATGCTTGAGGAATCAAGTAACTGATTCATGAAGACCGACAAAAATCTGCACCAACGCAGCCAGCTCCTACAACCTCCTGCCACCTTTATTTCCTTTAGTGGTCTTAGCTTAATGCTTTTCAGTCATATTCACCTTTTTATGACCAATAAAAGCTGCCAAGAGGTAAGTTCACAGTAAACCCAACTCAGTAATTCAGTACTTCTTGATTTATAAATATATGCTCCTACAGTGGGAAAATACGCCCTGAAGATGTGCATTAGCTGCCGCTTCTCCTTGAGTCACAGTTCTTAGGCTAAACAAAGTGGACTTCCCCACCTAGCAATACAGGAGACACTGGATGCTAAAAGTTAAGCCCTCATCCCTCTGTAAACTAACGTTTCCCTTCCTTTCTCCACTGCTACAGAAGAAGTGCTCCTATCAGTTTAGATTTCCTTGTTACACTTCTTTTTTCATCTTAATGGAATCTGATCTCACATCTATAGCAGTTTTCAGTGGAAACATATGAGGATTTATAATCTAATATAAAACATTTCTTGCCAGCTGAATTATTAATGCTATAACTCTTTGTTATATATAATCAATACCTAATGTTTCCAGTGTCCACAATGATGTGCCCACAGAAGCTGTACTTTCAGGACCAACTCAGGACTGAATACTTTATGCTTTTCACTTTCCCATTATACAATTAGTGACTGTATTGGGTTTGTATGGCAAGGTTTTGGTAGCAGGGGGGGTTACAGGCGTGGCTTCTGTAAGAAGCTGCTGGAAGTTTCCCCCGTGTCCGACAGAGCCAATACCAGCTGGCTCTAAGATGGATCTGCCGCCAGCCAAGGCCGAGCCCATTAGCGAAAGTGGTAGCACCGCTGGGATAACATACTTAAGAAGGGAAAAAAGTTGCAGCGGGCACAGAAACGGCAGCTGGAGAGAGGAGTGAGAACATGTAAGAGAAACAACCCTGCAGACCCCCAGGTCAGTGCAGAAGGAGGGGGAGGAGGTGCCCCAGGCACCGGAGCAGAGATTCCCCTGCAGCCGGTGGGGAAGACCCTGGTGAGGCAGGCTGTCCCCCTGCAGCCCAGGGAGGTCCACGGTGGAGCAGATCTCCACCTGAACCCCTGGAGGACCCCACGCCGGAGCAGGTGGGTGCCCGAAGGAGGCTGTGACCCCGTGGGAAGCCTGCACTGGAGCAGGGTCCTGGCAGGACCCGTGGACCCGTGGAGAGAGGAGCCCACGCTGGAGCAGGTTTTCTGGCAGGACTTGTGACCCCACGGGGGACCCACGCTGGAGCAGTGTGCTCCTGAAGGACTGCAGCCCATGGAAGGGACCCACGCTGGAGCAGGGGAAGAGTGAGGAGTCCTCCTCCTGAGGAGGAAGAAGCGGCAGAGACAGCGTGTGATGAACTGACCCCAGGCCCCATTCCCCATCCCCCTGCACTGCTGGGTGGAAGAGGTAGAGAAAACCGGCAGTTGAGCCTGGGAAGAAGGGAGGGATGGGGGGAAGGTGTTTTTAAGATTTGGTTTTATTTCTCATTACCCTACTCTGATTTGATTGGTAATAAATTAAACTAATTTCCCCAAGTTGAGTCTGTTTTGCCCGTGACAGTAACCAGTGAGTGATCTCCCCATCCTTATCTCAACCCATGAGCCTTTCATTATATTTTCTCTCCCCTGTCCAGCTGAGGAGGAGAGTGACAGAGCGGCTTTGGTGGGCACCTGGCATCCAGCCAGGGTCAACCCACCACAGTGAACAAATTACCTTGCACTGTCTGAATATTTTTCATAGTATTTTCAGCACTATGCCGTACACACAAATTATGTAAATAAATAAAAAAATAAACCACCAGCTTTGACCCCCAAAAATCCATAGTTTGAGATTTTTTTATAGAAATAAAGCGTTAATAATCAACATGATAATGTGGAACCTGTATGAAGAACAGAAATAAAACAGAGAAAGCTAACTAAAGCAAGTTTGGACTTGTGAAGTCTTCCAAATAATTATAAAATAAAATACCTGTTCCATACCCTTTAAACGTTTCACTGCTTCCTGTTGAATATTTTTATTGGATTAATAAGTTAGTGGGGTGGGTTTTTGTTTATAGAAGCTAGACAGCTGCCATGTTGTATCTAAAAAGCTTCTTCATCCACAAAAAAAACCAGTGCAAAGGAACAGTCAAAAATTCAAGGACAATTAATATTCAACTTCTTCATCTAAAAGAAAAGCCGTGTCCTGAACAGACTATTTTGCATATGAAATCTGTTTGAAATAATGACTTATCATAGGTTTTTTGTCTCCTTTAAAGGTTTGATTTGTCATGAGCAGGGAGAAAGCTGTCTTCTTTTTATATAATTAGAAGTTTCATAGAAAGTATTACATATCTTTCAAAATGAAAGGAAGCACTTTTAGCTGGCAAAACCCCATGCAACTCAATTGAAAAAAAAAACCCTGGAACCCCAATAAATTAATTCTAATTTGCATTAGTTGAGTGCCTGGCCCTTTTTTTTTCCCTTTTGAATGTATACATCAGTATTAGGGAACTGTCTTATGCTTGGCTACCATATTACATAACTAGTAATTTAAATGCAAAGTGTTGGTGTTAAACTCACTCAGTCCTAGGGTGCAGTAGTCCTACAGTGCAGTAACACTGTAAGTCAATTTAAATCCAGGCTGCCCCTTTTTCTACCCCAGCTGCACATGTCTGTTCTACCCCTACCTCATCATTGACATCTGTATAACTACACAGAAAGCTGGTTCTGGGAACTGATCTGATTAAAAAAAAAAAAAAAGTGCTCTACAATAAAAACTGGTGAAAAAAATGATTTTTAGTAGTCAAAATGAATGTAATGCCATTATATACATACCAAGTTTTCACCAATGACTATTAAACAGAACAGCCTTGGTCTATTCAAAATTACTCCAAGAGGATAGAGATGTATCTGATAAGGAGCGTTCTAGAGAAAGACATATGCACACAAAAAAGCCTGAATTACAATTTCAGTCCACACCCACTAATCCATTCCATCAGACTGCACACGCTGGAGTAAATGAAGCCTCATCTTCAAAAGCAATTTGCAGAATTACTTGCTGATGTTGAAGAACTACTTCAAAGGAGTTTAAGTGTTATGGAATTTTACTGTTTTTTAAACAAGCCACTGTTTAAGCTCAGGAGGAAGGGGGGGTGAGTGTTTGTTTTTTAAACAAAGCTTGTAAGATTTCATTACTAAACTACCCAGAATGTTTATTTTAAAAGCATCATGATTACAAATAATGGCATTTTCCAGTTTTTAACTTACCCTATTCAAATGTTTCAGTTAGAAATGACTGGTTTTAGTGCTTTTGTGGAATCTGCATCCGAAAATACACAAACTGATGACTTTTCAACAACATTAAAAATGAACATTTTATCTGAAGTACAATACTACTGCTGTTAATGGGCTTTAATTAACAATATTAACAATTTCAGAAGTAAGATTAAGCTAGCAAAGTTCATGGGGACAAATCATGCCATACACTAAAGAACACCACGGCAGCTCCAGCTGACACAGCAGTTCTGAGCAGGGCAAAGCAAAGCAAAGTTGCTGCAGTCTCCACTACACTCATTTTATGCATAAGGATCTTGAACAACTGGACTTCTTATCTGAAATTAGCTGGAAGACACAAAGTTACTTTTTGAAGAAATCATAATGTATACCAGTGGAGACCACACCATGGATACCTCAAGAGACATAAAACCTAAGGTCATAGACTGTAATTTTTACAACCCATATCAATTTTCTCTTCAAAGTGAGCGTTATTCTGGTAGGAGTTTGTAATGAAACTGCAAACAGATGGTTATGGCAATAGAGTTTACTGTTCAAAGGTGCAATTTTTTCACACTTTAGGAGGTAAAATAAACAATGGAGAATGCATTAATTTATTCAACTGTTAATGCAATACTGGGCCAAGCCACTTTGTTCATTTTATGTACATCAACTGCCAGAACAATTACAACTAAGATACTTGATGTGTAAGTAAACTTTCTCATATAATCCTCTGGAAGTTTACTTTTCAGGTCACAGTTTGGTTTTTGTGTGTACTTTTCAACAATGGAGTTGTTACAGTTTAGCTTGGCATTCAGCTATCAGTAAGATCACTTACCTTTGAATGAAATTTATAAAACATGAGAATTAAGCATATATAAGTACACTAAATTAAGTCAAATCTCCTTTCTTGCCTTGTTTTTCTGTTTTTAGTACACATCATTAGTAAGAACAATTGCATATACATATCAAACACACTTTATTCCAAGGCAAATACATAGTAGCATACTGAAATCTATACTACAAAGAATAAGGATATGGTGCTTGCATTAAGAAACACGATATGCACAAAGGTCAAATTTATGACTTTTCTCACATCATTTTACTGCCAGGTCAGCATATAATTTAAGGTTATAAGTTGAGATACAGATGGGGCTTTCCTAGTACTAAGTTAACTCCAATTCTGTCGAAAGGAACCGACTGCTAGTAGGTAAGAGTTTTCAGACTCTAGAGTTATCGTATATAAATGACTAAATTTAAAGCAAGTATTAAACTGCTCTTTTACTTAAATTCCTGTCACATTATTGAATTTTGCTGCATGTATTTTTCCATTTTCACTAAACTGTGTTTTCCCTTTGAAGTCTATGACACTCTTTATTTTGCAAGGATAAAAGGAACATACACTTTCCATATTTACAAAATTACTAACACTACTTTTTCCACAAAGTTATAGTAAAACATGAAATCTGAAACTTTGACTGGACATAGTTAAGGAATATATTTCTAATAATGAAAGATGTTTTAACAGAGATAATATCATTCACAAACTGTGCATTCAGCTGATGTGACAGCAAAATACTTTTCTGTAAATAATTACTGTACTTTCAAACAGTTGTATTACACATCTCACAGAGCCACTTATATCCATACTTGCTGAAAACCTGCACAGCAAAGGCTATTTTTGTAATCTTTTCCCTATATTTTTCGATTACTGTTAAAGAAAAAAATCTCACACAATTTGCAATAACTATTTATTTGCAAAATTACTATCAAAAGGACAAAAACTCAGGAAATTTAAATGACTGATTTCTTTTGCCATACTTTCTGCTTAATCTGACCTAAATCAGCACTTCCATCAAAACAGTACCATCTTCCCTTTCCCTGCTTTCTGCACGGTCTCCTGCGTGCAAACAGCAAAAACATTTCTGCAACCACACACTAAGCCACACTAAAGATGTCACCTAGTGCCTAAACCAACTCAGCACAAAAAAGCTTCTCCATTGCCAGTCACGTTGCCAGTGCATAAAGGTATGTGCCACACAAAAGAGGGGACAACTATACCTGTAATTTCATGTCTCACATTCTACAATTCTGATCTGCCAAATAATTAAGGACATACTAGACTTGATTATGTTCAAGGGGATTAATACATGTATCTTTGATGAAGATCAGAAGCTAGAAGCAATTGAGACAATTGTCCTGGGTAAAACATGATCAGAAATTGTAACATTTTGTCTTCTGAATTCTGTATCAGGACAAGCAAAAGTGATACTAACATTAAAAGCACATCTCTGTGGAAAAGAAGCATGGAGTATTTTTTTTCAATTTATTGTACACATTACACATCCAGTGAGCATTAAGGAAAATGAAAAATAAAACTCCCTGAACAACCTAAGAGGCTGAGAAACACAGATCCAGGAGGCGCATCTGCTGGCTCCAGCTCAGAGAGTAAAAGCCAAGGAAACACCTCAACCAGAGAGTTGCTGAGAACTCCTAGGTGTTCTGTGTTTCATTTCTTTTTCTGGAGTTTTCCCTATTTGTATAACTTGTTACATATTCATTTAGTTAGAAATAAACAAACAAACAAACATGGCCTTTGTAGTTAGTAATAAATGAATCTGGGGAATGAGACATGGGGTCATATCCCTCCTCCTATTTATAATAATTTATGAACAACTCCAAAAGATGAGATTTAAGAAAGCACTTCGTAGCATTCAATAACCTTCACTTTTAATGCACCCATTAGAAAGATGGATGATCTGAATTTAGACTTTACTCTGAACCACTGTCATTTCAGGCAAACACCAGAACTCCCAAATAACATCAAAACACCCTCACTGAATAATGTATATTCTGTGGTGGAATTTAAACTGCAATATTTGTCCTAAGATTACAAAACTATTTCTGCTCTGCTACCTGATGGAGCCTTAGTGAAATTCAGTGAGACTGATTCCTGCAAATTCCTTTGGAAAATGGCACTTAGACTCCTAAGTCACTAAAGATAACATCTTCCAAACTGCTAAATTTTATTGGTTTAAAAAATTTTTAAAGAGACCAAAAGAATGAAAAACCTCTCCAGGAAACCTGTTTTAATCTTTTCTCGTCCATTGGCAGCTGATTCTTTTGACCACAGAGTTATCAAGATAAAGGGCCTGACTGTGAAATTTCAGGCTAGTGTTATTTAATGACAGCCAGGGGAATTAATTCTGCACTTGCCTTAACATACGCAGATCAATTATGTCTGTAGTAGCTGTTTCAAGACAGAGTGAGATTGAGTGCAAAGTACCCATTTCGAGTCCAAGACGTCACAGTAGATGAGAAATCTCACTTGATATTCTTGAACTCCTTCCTGTACTCCTCTTGTGTGCTCATTAGTCAAAATACCCTTTCAACCCCTTAGGAAGAGGACTCTCCAAATAATACATACTGGACAAACACTGCTTTGGTCCAAATCACATTCCCACAACTCGTGATTGCCCTGACCACTGACTGGTACAGCACCCCAAAGAATTTGGGACTGCTGAAGACAACCTTATGTAGAATCTCTGACTCAGAGAGACATTCAGCCCACTGACTTCGCCAGGATTTAGGTCTCTCACCTCATCTCTGCAGGCACAGCAGGGAGAGAAGCAAACACAAGTATAGTAAGTAGAAGGAGAAAATGAATGTTAAAATCATCAGTCCCAAGGCAACCACTACGCCTACAAGCATAATTTCTTCTTTGCTACCCTAGGTCATGACCCTCATCCAAAAGAGGAAGGAAAGAAACTGTCCTTTCATCATTAATTTCACTATGCCATTCAGGAAAACAACACTGACAATACCATAAAACCACAGTTTAAGTTGCCACTGGTATTTCAGCCAAATGCTAATCACCACCATCAATTGTCTAATATTTCTCATTACCTCTTTATTCATTCTAACAAATTCTACTGCAACTTATACAGGGTCTGATTAAAATCTTCTCTGGTTGACAAAGAGCCAGCAGAAAAAAAAACTATCCCCCTTCTACCACAGTACTGGACCACTCCATATTTAGATACATAATAAAGCTGCATTCAAAAACTATGCAGTTGATGAATGCTGTTCTAATTTCAGAAACAAAAACTACTGACTATGTCACCTGAAGCAGAACACTGGTAAGAAAAAGCCTGTGTATAAACTGTTGTATCATTAAAATTGGATTAAAAAAAACACAACACAGAAAACAATCCGTCATGCATAACTTCAGAGTTACTTGGTTTTGCAAATGCACCTGTAAAGCAATAGTGTGGATCACATAAGTATGATTTTAAAGAGTAATTAACAAATCTATTCATTTACTTATAACTTATGAAGGACAAAATATTTCTGATGCAGTATTCAAATCAATGCAGGAACAATATAGCTCAATGAACTGTACATCTTGCATCACACACCAGTCTGGCACACGCCAACAAAAAACCAGCATTAACAGGATTGACCAAGGTTAACAAGCAGCACTTGGGAGATCCCAAGTTTCAACACAGTTGGGAACAAAGCCAGGTGCAGCACCACGGTGTCTCCATGGTGAAGTAAGAGCAGGGAAGGACGCCTCCTACACACCAAGTCTCATGGGAAGTTAGGATTACCGCTTACTGCGAGTGTTTTCATAGACAAGGTCCGGGGATTTTAAGCATGTCTTCTCAGCAGTACTGAATACAGTAAGCATGTTAAAACTGTTTATTGCCATTTCTGTTGGCTCTTTCAGCAGAATACCAAGACACCTTAAGCTCTAAGACTTCATCCTGAGCATGCAATGGCATGAACTCAGCATATACAGAAGAGCCTAAAATCTTAGTCAAAGAATGAAGGTCACAAATTCACTCCACAGACTCAGCAGGGCTGCTCTGAGAATGAAGAATTAACTTCCACAAGTACTACAGACAATTACACACCTTCCCTTGCAAGAGCAAGACACACTTCTCTGACTAAAAAGAATACAAAACATAGCACTGCAGAAAGTTGTTTCTTTCCTCTTTCATCCTCTCCCCAAGGCACAACTGTTAGGTGTGGTTTGTCATCCCACTTAAAGGAGTACTGGAAGGCATGCCACTGCTCTATCATAAGGGCCGCAGAAGAATGTACAGACAGAGGCGAGGGAATACACAATGCCAACTGGCATTCACCTGGGGTTTTTTTGAGAAATACTTCAAAAGCAAATATTCCAACAGTTTTTCCATTTAGTGAAATAGTTTCCCTGACTAGCTTTTTTCAGCCCCCTGGGTGTGATTAAATCTCTACTCTCCCACCCCCCAACATAATTCTTACACTTAAATCTTGACATTCATATTATTACTTTTACAAATTAATCTTTCTCTACGGAGTGTACCATAATGCTCTAGGGAGGCTCATACGTTCCCGTGAGTCTTGTGAGAGCTCTGCCAAGAGGTTTTAACTCCTAGACAGATCAAAGAGAAAGTAACGAGATAAAAAGAAACAGGGTTCTCCAGACTGACAGGTCACCCACCTCTCCTCAACAAGAAAAAAAGGATGATTTACAGAAACAAATAGGGAGACAATCAGGTTTCAAATTTGACGGAACTATCCCATAAAGTACTATAGTAGTCATTTCTGTACTAATGATTACTGATTGGTTTCACTGAATAGGAGGCCAACAATCTCACGTTATTCTTTAACTTATATGAGTGGTACACATCAGATGAGTTACAGATCAAATTTTAGGCCGTACAAACTGCAGTGCTCTGGAAATGTAACTCAAAAGAGCAACACAAGCGTTGCAGACAAAGCAAGCCAGAAACTGCCTACCTATGTCCAATGTATTGAAGTGTCAGAAATGTTAAAACACTGAAAGCAGAGTGCTACGTGCAGACCTACATAGGAAATTCTAAGACAGATTTGCCAAAAGACTTGATAGCCAACTTTTCTTCTAATCCTGCTGCTTCAAAAGCTCAACAAGCTTAAATGATCAAATAATAACAAAGGTATGTCTTAAAGCCAAAACAAAAATGAATGAAGCCAACAGTGATGGTTTATTTCAGCAGTTCAAGATAAGAATATATACAAAAGCTATATAGGTTCATATCCTAAATAAATTTTTAAATTATTTACAACGTTATACTCAATATACAAATTTACCTGTTTCCCCTATTTTTTCCACATCTTGACTTCTAGCTCAGTTTGTCAGAATATGTAGTTCCTGGTCAAAAAGCACTGAACTGTTGCAACTCCAATCACTTTATTTTCTAATTAGAAAAAAATCTGTTAGCCAAATGGCTTTAGAGTTTGCCTAAACCAGGATTAAGCAGAAACAAAGCAAGTGAAGACCTGACCTTACCAATGAGAGGAGCAAAAATACCATTGCATTCAGCAAGGTTGGAATTTCAAAAGTTTATAAAAATACATACTAAGGATCTTAGTGTCTGGCCTTTCCTAGTCCAGACCCATTATATGCTAGAGCCTTTTTATGCAGTAAAACAAAAATACTACATCCATTCCAAGTTCACAAATAACTATTATAGCTAACTAAAACATCAGCTAAAATGACAAATATAATTGAAAATAATCCTTAAAATAATAACACCAAGTTATCAAATTCTATGTAGTGATTGCATACATTCATATGCAATATTCGTACTCCTAATTTAAATGATTTTGTACGTCATTAAAATCTTACACAGTCAGTCAAATAATGTTATGCTTTTTGATGATATATACCTTTTCAAAGCATATCATGTGCAGAAAATCCAGTAATTACAGTCATCACATATTAGGCTCTTGGCAAAAACAATTTTCTACATTAAGAATCAGATCTAGAGTCAGAATCATGCATGGATGTAGCTGTTTAATTCCAGAAAGAACTCACTAATTAAAACTTTGATTACATTACAACATTGAACATTTCTGAAATCTTAAGATGGATAGTGAATAATGCACAGTGTGTTCTATCAGCTTGCTGAGGAATTCTTCTAGTCTTTTAAAACAATTGTTTGTATTTGCTTACTAAATATGCACCTTGATCATATGCAGCATGACATATCAGAACAAGCATTTGGCTTAAAAGAATGAAGCTCAAAGTCTCAGTGGAAATGTTTTCTATGCATACATTTTTTTTCACCTTTTTTTTTTTTTTTTTTTTAATTAGTTCTACACACAACTCTAAAAAACACACTATTTACTGTCTAGGAGCACTGTAGAGGGAAAAGAAGGTGGGGACAGGAGAGGGAAGTGAGAGGATCAGCTTCCAGAAGAAACACTCATGCACTTACTAGATGATACACAAATGCACTCTGCACTCACTGAACACATGAAACTTATCTTATACGCTGCAAGACAAAGAAAGATAACTATTTCAGAAATACGTAAGAATTTGAAGCACTAGGTAGTTAAAAACACCAGAAGAAGGCATCCCTAAATAGCGGGGAAATAAAATTAAAAAGCAAGTAACCACCACCTACATTTTTATGCTTGTGTACTTTTCCCTCTGTACATTAGGAAAAAAAACCCTCCTGGAAAAAAAAAAAAAAATCTTGCTCACATGCACACACACAGACGGTCACAAAAGCTATGAAGGAGATACTTAACACAGGTTCCTGCACAGATGACAAGCCATTAAACTTTCACCTTTAGGTAGTTATGATGATCTGATGTCTCTTTTATGATATCTCCCATTTTTTTTAATTAAAATCTACAATGTGTTTAACAAGCAATTCTTCTATCAATCTTTGATGTGTTTTACTTATAAAGCAATGACAGTTTTCAGTTCAGTCTCCTTAAAGTTCCAGAGAAACCATTTTCCACTCACTTGCTTTGAAAGCCATTAAAACAACTTGATGAAGAACAGCAGCAGGGGGCTAATAGAAGCCAAGGCTTAGTAACAATCTTTAGGTTTTTCTCCTAAGACTTTCTCACAGACCCTCCTCACAAAGATCCTCAGGGCTTTTCATCCTCTCCTTTCTCCCCACCCCCCCCAAAAATCAGTTCAAAGTGACGGATGCGACTAGCTCCAGGTTTTGCTATTTTCTTAATTTCACTTTTACCTCTCAATTTTTATAGACTCCAATGAAATCTGATTCCCATAGCAGTGGTCATCTCCTCATCATCCTCCCTCTGGGAAAAAGTGATACACAGAAAGATTCAAGAAGTAACTTAGAAACATCTTCTAACCTGTCATCTATTCTGAAGAGACCACTGGTACAGAGAAATGTACCTGTTGCTTAAAAGTCATATACAAGTGGCATTCAATTAATTGGATTAATTAGTGATTTATATATGTAGTTCTGTGTTTTACTGCAGTATTTCTGAAACCTTCCTAATGACAGTGACCCTGCAGCAGTTTAAATCTTGGGATATAAAGTAAAGAACTATGCAAGCCAACTGCAAATAATCTTCAACAACTCTTTAAAAATGGGAACTGCCTCTAACAAATGGTAAGTTCTTTGATTACAGTTTCATGCAAATGCAGAAATCAAAGTTTTATGGAAAACAGAAGTATTAGCATAGTACTTATGCTGATCAGAATCACTAAAGCATACTTTTTAATCTATGTTTTGCTGTGCTCACCACCATTTTAGTTATTATTATGGCCACTGGAAGGACAATCTTTGTTGATCACTAATTTTGGGGAACTTCTGGAACTCCAGAGCTCTATGGACTCTTCAATTGCTGTATTCAAGCGATGCCACTGTGGTCAAAACACTGCACATGGCATTTCAGCTACATGAACAGCTACTTCCCTGAAGCAGGGCTATAGGACATAGCTGTTCATCCCACATTCTAGTTACAATCCCTTGTTCTTTTAAAAACTAGAGCTACAGTTGCAGTACATGTGGCTAGGAACAAACAGGGACTAAAGGAGTCAGATACATGTCTCCTCATCTTGAGGACAGGGGCAGCATATATGAGAGATTCGAGGTCAGGAAAGACAGATGGTGGGCATTTCCATTATAGCTAAGTCACCTCTTGTCCTTACACCACTGAGCTTTATGTTTTCCAATTGGTGACTCTCACGGTTTGTGTTTCTACTTTATTTTAGCAAGCTTGTATTTGTAAAACAAACTGGGAGAATACACTGTGGAATAAACTTCTAGATGTCTGAGAACAAATCTTATCGATACTTTCTCAGAGCAACGCCAACAATCATACTTTCTGCATCTCCCCCTTCTGCTAAAGTAATACACTGTTAAAATGTTAATGTGAGATCTGTTTTCTAAATGAGATTTCCTTGGGAAAAAAAACCCAAAACCAAACACATAAGAAATTCTAAGTCAGTGAACTGACATACAGTCCTGTCAGTAAAGACACAAAAAGCTTCTGTTGGCTTTCCGAGATAATCATATCATAAATATTGGAAAAGGATCCATCACGAATATAACCTAAGGCAGTTTGAGAAGCACAGAAACAATATCCTAAGGAACAGGAACAGTTATGTACAATTTTCTACAAGCAAATGATCACTTCACAGAATTGAAAAAATGTAAGGCTGGGAGGACCTCACAAGATCACTAGTACAACTCTCTTAATGGTGGCAGGATCAAACATATGTTATGTGAGTGCTATATAATACATGCCAGATCCAGAATATGTGTCTAAGCATTATCCAGTCAGAGCCTCCATTCAGGCTGCTCCATCCTTCAAATTATTCTACCATTTGTGCAATCTTGGGTTTAAAAAAATACTTACAATACTATATATGTAATAGCACTGTAAGACTGTTATGCTACAAGTACATGACCTAGAGTTCATCATGAATGCTACTGCAGAATAACCATTTAATTAAAATTACCATTAGCATTACTTCTTTCTGTATTAGTTTTCAAGTATTAATGCTTACTTCTCCAGGAGGGTAAACTTTTCTTTTCTCATATTTTCTATTTTCAGAGAAAGAACATCTCTCACCTTTAGGAGTTTAGCCTCATTTCCCTATAATGTATTCATCACCGCTCAGCACATCTGTCCCAGCAAATCCCATTTCCTGTTCTATTCATGAGGCTCAGCAACCTGGAGCTTTAGTGATTGCCGCCACACTTTTCCCATGGCCTTCTCACCTCTCACCCCCCCCCACGCACCCCGCTCCCATTGTTTATCATCTGTTCTCCCCTGCTGCAAACTGCTGTCAGATGTTCACTTATCCCTAATCTTACTCACTGCCTTTGATATTCTTTCTAATCCAACAACCTGTCAACTGGGGCATCAGCCCATGTCCAGACCAGCTGCTCTGTCACAGGCCGTAAGATTCCCTCTCAGCTCCAAGAGGTATTTAAAGGATTTTGACACAGCAACCGCAACGTGAAACAAATAATTAATGCTGTTTTGATCAGTGATCAGGGCTTTAGTGTGACATGAGCTGACCACTAAGAAAAACTGAGCTTTACTTTGTTTAAACTTCAGTAAACTTTAGTGTTACTGTATTAACAAGATTTTGATCTATGTGTGAAGGACAGTACCAAAAAGCTAAGTTCTTTAACTTGTTTTAGTTAAAAATTATGAAGAATTATTAATCTGAATGCAAGTCAGAGGGGCACTTAACTATATATGCCTGCTGTGTAAAACATGCTTATTTATGCAACATCAACTTGTGTAGAGTTTTCAAAGCACGGGACCTGACCTTTTATGAGTTACAGCTGAAAATACAAAATATGGCACCAGCTGAGATAAAATTGTTATTTAAAACCCACTTGTATTTTCAGGAGTATAACAAAGCATAGTTTCAGCCCATATGGACCATCAAACCCAGACATTTTAAAGAATATTCCCATTTACAGAAAATGTCTAATTTCCATAATATTCAGATTTGCTATAAACACTTAAAATGCTACAGGGTTCATCTGCTTTAAAACATACCAAATACACATAATGTCATAGCTGAAATTATGATTCAGATGACAGATTTTTTGTACTGGGAAAAAGAAGTTTCTGCTATTTAAGCAAACATATGTATTTTGATCCAAACTGAAAAACAAATAAAGCACTTAGTTGTTGAAGAACATGAACACTATTTTGTTTCTCGGATCTAACTGCAATTACTACAAAAAAGACCGTACCAAACAAGTCAGAAAAGCCTACTTTATACCCTTCAGTAGTAGTATTTCACACACACAAAAATATAATAAAATCTTCGTGATGGGATTTTATAACATGGTTCATTCACTTAGAACTAAACCACTTTTATTCTTAGGGCTTGTCTACACCAGGGCATCAAGAAAATGAATCTGAAATAAGTACCTTGATGAACTTGAATTCTGCTAGTTAAACTCCATTAAACCCCTGTGTGGACACAGTCATTCAGTTTAGTTTACTGCTCCCTTAGGGCATGCACTGGAAAGTTAACATGGATTAAGGTAGGGTATGAATTCAAAGTGCAATCATACTTTGAAAATGGTTTAACGTAAACAGAACCAGACTCTTTGTTGTAGAATGAGACATGGAGCAATCAGGAAAGTCCTGTGTAGACAAGCCTTTGCAGATGAGGCTACTGGAGAGGTATTGTCAAAGCCAATGGTTTTCAACCTCTTCATCTGCAGACCTGGAAACATCTTCCAGTGAAGTTGCAGACCTTGGTAGCACATTAAAATCTGCTGATAGTTGATGGGCTTTTCTTAGTTGACTCACATGGATGACCTACAAGCCCCCAATAAGCTATGTATCAGAACTTGAAAAATACTGGTTTAAGCTAACTATACTCAGTCTTAATTTCATAGCTATTGCATGGTAACCCAAGCAGTCTAGCTACTGATGACATTAAATGAGATTTTAATGTTCATTTATGCAGGTGTAGACACATTTCAGCCCTGTGCAAGGATGCCACAAAAGATGCTTTGACAGAGCCTTGTTCTTTCCAGTAAGTGACATTTGCTGTCATAAGTTTGTTAAATCATAATATGACTGACCTAAAAATATTAAATTTTGTCACTGACAACTAGTTTTCATGTATTTACTTCAAAGAACCCTACATTCACTTGTCAAAGCATGCTGGATCAAGAAATTAAGACTAATACAACATAATATTCACTGAAACAAAAACAAGTACTAGAGTTCTTTTCAACTACTACTCTTATTAACTAATTCTTCTCATTTCCCCCTTTAGTAATTCATAAATGTCTCATACAAAAATAACTTGTACAAATTTCCAGAGTTGAATTCAAGGTGTATGCCAGAGCCAGAAGCAGATACACGTAGATTCCTTAATTTCTTTTCTTAAACCTGTGCTCTAATTGCAAAGAACACTGTTTCTCTCAAAGGAAATTATGTTCCCTCAGTATTTAACTCCCTAATGCTGCCATTGCAAAAACTTCATGTTTCTTTTCTTTCACCCATATAAAAGAATTATACTGCACTTCAACCATAATTCCCAGTTAACACAGCAGCAGTCAGATCAGTAAGATCAAAAATCTGTCTTATCCAGGATCCTACCTCTGACAGAAGCCAAGATGCCTAAGGAAGACTATATTGTTAAAATACTCTCAGCCTCCTGCAATTTGCAGCTCAGGGACTTCCTGAGCTAGAAGCACTATGTTTGCATTTAAGATTAATACTATATACTGACAACAAACTTGACAAGCTGAAGAAAATGAGACAAATTTTGCAGCAAAAATGGCATCTCCTTTTATTGCACTACTGCTTTGAAAAAACGAACTGCAAATAAATGTATTACTCAGTAGCATATTTCCTACTACTGGAGCCTTTTGAAGATTAAACAGAAGACTTACTTGTTTGAACAGGTAACTTAAAAATCTGTTTACTCCCTCAACAGCATCATTTTTAACTGTCAAAATGGAAAAGAATGTTTTATGTTTATAAAAAAGCAGACGGAAGTTCCAGAGAACATTTCAGGCAGCTAGGCATGTTCATGTTCCTATTACCATATAAAAAAAATTTCTGAATGTAAAATCAGATTGTTAATATTATTGTAACACTGCACTGCTTTGCTTTTTTCATCTTCAAAGTTTTCATGACATTAATGATACAGGCCTCACTTCTTTCTGCATGCATACATATTTTAATCTCTTGACATCTCCAAGACAGTTAAATTGTAAGGCAGAGAAACAGAGTGGTTGCTCATGGTCACAAAAGAAAGCAGTAGCAAATCTAAGATTAGAAATAAGAAATGCCTTCTTCACTGATGAATTGCGCTCTACTCCTGAAGTACATTTTCTACCCATTATAAAGTTCATGATGTGTTAAAATCTACAGTAGTCTTGAAAATTACTTTAGAATGACTGTAAAACTCAAGGAGATTATAATCGAATTACCTGAACACCGAATGAAAACATCATGTATTAAAATGAAATTGAAGGGAGCATTTTTCATGTTTAATTTCAAAATTAATGATTCTAAACATTAAATCAATAGAGGATATGTGATGCTGAGGCACTGGACTACTCTGAAGTGTGGAAGGAATGTGAAGCTCACAAAAGAGCAAATAGTTCCAATTTACCACTACTGACTTTATGGTTCAGTCGATATGCACAGAGTTTTTGAGGTTTATCCCACATCATTGAAACAGATGCCCATTCACCATTCCACACATTTGAATACAAACTCACACACATACTGGGAAAATTACTGACAGTTGATATTAGCAGCAAACTTCTGAAAGTTCCTGGGCAGAATGCACATATATGTTTATACAATGCAAGGAAACAGTGGCAAGAGCTCCCTTGCCAGAACAACCTTTAAAAACAAAGCTATAGGAGTCTGGGCTAGATCCAGATATGTGAGCTCTGGGCAAAAGTTTCTGTTGCAGCTCAAGATATATTCCTCCAGCTAGATGCTTCCCCCCAGCTGATGCTCTGCCACCCCTTGAAGGATACTGTCCCTAGCACAGAGGTCACCAAAGTGAACTGCAAAGGCAATTCACTTAGTTCTATGCAAAGCTCAGTAATTTAGTTTGAAGGGCTGATGGAGGCGGGTTTGAACTGGAATGGCAGAGTAAGAGCTGGCATAAAACTGCTTTCCTTTCTGCTGATTCTTAGAGGGTAATAACTGCTAGCATGGGGACAAACAATTGCATGCAGTAACTTCTTAAATTACTACAAGATTCACCAGAGCTCTGTCTGTCAAAGCCCTGTGTTAGAGTCCAAAACCAACATGCAGAACCACGGAAATCCCTGCTCAGGTACTGATTGAGAAGACTACATTGAATCCAAATTCCCAATTGGATATTTAATACTGCCTAAAATCCTAACAGCTCTGCTCAACTGTTAGTACTCAGAGACTACTTCATGACTTAGTCTCAGCAGAATTCTTAAACTTGGTATTTTTTTTTGTCTAATATATAGGCCAGTGCCTGGCTAACACACACAAAAGAGAGCTTGAAGATTTACACACAAATGTGCTTCCCAGCAGTGAGCACACTCTCCTGTGATGTGGGAAGCAATATTAATTGAAGCAAGATCTTGCAGCCTGACTCTACCACATCCCAGGGAAATGCCCTAGCCCTTGGGCATTCAGTTAATCTCTCATTAGCCATCCCTCTGGTCTCTTGAATAAATTATTTATGAAAAGCAGAAAAACTTCAATAGGAAAAAGTGAAAAGAGATTTACCATGGAGTTCCTGGTAAAGAAGCTAATTCTTCAGGAGGTGATATATGTTTAAAAAAAAAAAGCCCCTTTAGACAACAAATCAATTTGCACTTTAGGGGCAAGTACACATTAAAACTAGCCAGATGCTGTCCTATATGGGAGATAAATTAATTCTCTTCTTTCAGTACCAAGCAGAACAAAAATATATAAACAGGGTTCCTACTGACAAAATGAAGAAGATATTCATCAGGCTACATGAGGCACCTTGTCCATCTCTCGCCCTCAGGCCACTCCACTTAAAATAACATAGCTTACTTGACTGAGGTGCCCATCTTGAGGAAGGGCTGACAGCTGAAAATCCCAAGCAGAAAGTGAGGTCCATTTTGAGGAGCTGTTAGATGTCTATTTTGAAGAACATAGTTTTAAACTGTACCTTACCCCTCCCCATTGGCCCTAACCAAATCTGCCTACAGCTTGCTGAATTCCATGACTCCTTTACTGCACTTCCATTTCTACCTTTGCACTATACAAAGACAGAACAAATAATTTAAAAAAGTGGTTGGTACAGTGATTTGTCTGGAGAGCCAGGCTATTCCCCATAGCTTGGATGCCTAACACTAAGCTGCACGATGCCTGAACGTTGCCTGCGTGGTTCAAAAGCTAGAATTCTTTCAGAAGGGTGTACACTTAATTTTACACTCTATAGGAAACATTCAGAGCTCATCACTTCCATTTAAAATATGAGTGGGCAGAGGAAGAGGAAGATGAAAGACCTCATATGAAAAGATCTCATGACCCTGTATTGGAAGAGCAGATCCACCACGGGCATAAATCGCTGTAACTTCAGGAACTCCTATGACTTATGACAATCCTCACTACAGCTAAATAGCCAGAAACCAACATTTTTCTCAAGGTCTTTTGGGAGAGTATTTCTGTATGTAACCAAATATAACAGGTTCAATCCAACGGACGACTCAAGCTCTTACGACACAGGAAAACTTAAGCACAAACCTAGAAAGACACTGATGGAGTTTTCTCTAACATGATAGTAACCACCTGACTTGATTCTAAGTGCATACAACTCTGTTCCTGCATGTGCCCACAACTCCCTGTCTGAACATCCAGGAAAATACTCAGCTGGCCAAAACACTAATCCAGTCTTTGGGCCTACAGTTTTGAATGTGTTAAGTGCCCCTGACAAATAGGTAGGAGACCATCTGAGTCTTTGGCTCCACTCTTGATCAGGTGTGACCACAATCTTCTTCACATGCATAACCTGTGTGGGCTTACAACAGTATTTACTCAGCATTTTGTTTAGATTTCACCACCCCTCCTCCACCCACCCAATGGATCCCTTTGCTGATGTCCTGCAGTTTTCTGGTGGTCTGTAAACCTGCTAGAAGAACAGTGGTTTACAACTCAGTAGGGTACGAGTTGAATGGATAAAATCTGACTAGTAGGGTAAACTGTGATACAAATCAATTGTATCTAAATTTATGTTTAATTGCTGAAGACTTAACTGTTTTAGCTACAGTGATGGGATCAAAACTACCTCCAAACAAGTAGCATAATTTTTAGATTAAATGTCTTAGAATCAATGCTGTAATGTACATGTTCATGACTAAATGTCTAGGAATCAATGCTGTAAAACGTTAAATGTTCATGAATGCTTAGAAATAATCTTAAAATCACATTGTATGTGAAAAATTCTTTCAACTTCTTGTTTGTACAGAAAAGCAATAGTTATAAAAACCCAGACTAATAAAATAAAAAACTCTCATTCTATATACATCCTTGGACAGAGGAGTTATGTTGAAATATCAGTGTCTATTTTAGGAATGTATCTGTTTGAAAATAATTTCAAAATCTCAATCTTCAAGGCCCAAATTATTCTTCATCAATATTAAATAAACACAAAAATACACATCAATGAATCTTCTTCAGACTGCAGTGAATTATAGGGGACATGTAATAGCTTCACAAAAATACCTGTAAGACCGCCCCAAGCCTTCCAATTACAGCATGATGCCACATACTGCATAAAGTAAGTATCCAAACTGATCTCAGTTTTCACAGTGCAACAAATGCCATTATTCAAATTTTCCTCGTTCAGAATAATCTGTTATTCAGAAAGACTTTTTTATTAGATTTGGGTTAAGTTCAGCAAGCACATGCAGGGAATTTGTGGAAGGGGGAAACTAATTTAAGATACAGCACCAATTAGGAACTAAAAAGAAGAAAAGTTTCTTTTTCCAGCTAGTGAATAAAAAAATGTTGGACAAGAGGAAGACTTCCTCAGCATAAAACCATTAAGATCAAGGGCTAGATTTTGGAAATAATTTTCAGTGTTAGATGAGTGTGGAATTTTCAAAAATTCTTAAACAGATCCGACACCTAACTCCCTTAGATTTTAGACACTTAACCATTTAGGTATTTAATGGGGTTTTCAGCAGGCCTAAATGCCTTTGAAACAATTAGTTAAATGACTACAAATATTTAGTATTTCCTCTGGTTAGTAAGTCAGGTTTTAAATGCAAAATGTGTTTTCAATAAATGTAGGGCTTGTCCCTCAGGTCAGGTGCAGGCAGTTGTGTGCTTGTTGAGCTTATGCACTCAGTAGGCCTGACCCAAGCCAGCTTCTGTACAGGTGCCATATAAACTACATTTTCACGTTCATTTTAAGACAGTGCTGCAGCCAAGAGAAACAATCTCTGCCCTCAACCAGCCCCCAAACACTCATCCCTAACCACCATATTACCACGTCCCCTCTGCCAGCATAAGCATTTGAACTGAGGGACTTTCTTTACGTGAAAACTAACTCCTTTTTTTGGCCAGATTATGTTTGACCTGGACCAGATCCCTGACCCAGCTCACTATCTCGCTGCACAAACACTTGTGCAAGCAGAGGAAGTAGCAAGATGTGCAGAAAGGGCAAGTCTACCTCTTTTGGTGGCAATGCTGGTATCTGTCAAATCACGGCACGTGACCAAACACATCCTTATTTCTTCTTTACCATACTCATCACATTTAAGGCACTTGTATTCAATTAAAAGTAATTTTGTAAAACTGTTTTGTACATTTTAATTAAATCCTATTTTTCATGCAAATAGAGCATGACTCAGAAATGAAAATGAAATTAAGAAGCAAGACTTGTCACTTATAAACTAAGCCAGAAAAAATTCAGAACATGAAAGAATGTTCTTCAGGTTTTCTTCTGGTACCTATAAAGAAATAATTAATTCAGTGTAAAGCTTTCAGCTGTTCACGAATCAAAATGTTTTACTTTTCCCAACCAATTAAAAGAGAGCTTTCTTCAGGAAAATCATGTACAAAATGTATCAAAAAAGGTAAAAAAATCAATTCATCTGTTTTGATGCAAGCTATTTCAACCCTTGCTTTTCCTCTTTTGTATCTTATCTCACTGTTGGACTTACACCTCCTCCATATACATTCCCTCTTCTGCCTTTTCAACTGATGCGTTTAGAAGCAAAGCAAAGAAGGAGTAAGAGAAGATGTGGTCTGCAGCATGCATTTCTAGGGCTGTCCGAATTCTTCTGTATTTCCACTTCTGCCCCTCTACCTGGGTAGAAGCTCACCCCGGACCAGCCAATACTGCATCATCAGCTAGAAAAACAAACGCTTTTTGTGCATGACCTCGCTCGCAGAAAACTTTCAAGGAACGTGCAGCACTTTACGCTGCGAGAAGCGACTTTCCTTTCACGCCTTGCATTCCTGCCACTGTTGGAGGTACCAGTTCTCAGGGATGCTGTGGAAGGTGACTCACGCTGATACAAACATGACAAGGAAAGGGATTTCTTTCCCTGCTTCCCACTTGCCGGCAATGAGGCTGGCCTGGCAGAGCAGCGGCCTAACTTGTCGATAGAAGTTAACAACATGCCACGCTGAGGGCTGGCAAACTCTCAGCACCAAAGCCAAGGCCCAGATCAAGAGATGCCCCGCTCAAAGGTGAACTGAAACACCAGAACGGGGTTAAGGAGACAGCCCCGGACCCGGTGAGGTAGCGGGCGCCCGGGGGCACGGCGCACCCGTGCAGGAGCTGGAGTTGCTGTCACAGCCCAAGGCAGTCCCCTCCACAGGCACCGATCTCTCGGGCTACCTCCGCTGTCCACCCCGCCGGCCCGGGAAGGCTGCGGCGGGCGGGCAGGGGCAGAGCAGCCGCCTGCGGGGCGGTGCCGGGCGGTGCGGGGCGGGAGGGCGCCATCAGGCTGAGGCGCACGCTCCTCCGGCGACACCGCCGCTGTCCCAAAATGGCGGAGGCGGGGGGGGGGGGGGAATGACAGGACACCAGAGGGGCCCGCGGGCCGGCCGGCCCTTCTCCTTCGGCCTCCCGCCTCTGCGCTCCGCGACGAGGCGGGAGAGGGCCCGGCCGCGGCGGAGGGAAGGGGCGGAGGGACGGGACGGGACGGGATGGCCCGGCCGTGAGGGAAGGGGCTGGGCGGGCGCCAAGGGGCGAGCCGCCGGCGCCACTCACCTGCCGGTAACAGAGGCGGAAAGGCCGCAGGTAGAGGGAGGAGGTGCAGGGTTTGAGCGCCAGCTCCTCGATGGCCTCCATCCCTGCCGGGGGCAGCGGCCGCCAGAAAGTGGAGGAGGAGAAGGAGGAGGAGGAAGGGGAGAGGCGTGCGCAGCCGCTGGCGGCCGGGCCGAGGGCGGCGGGCAGGGCCGACCCCAGCCGGGCAGGGCCCAGCCGAGCCGGGCAGGGCGCGGGGCGGCCGCGGTACGGGCAGGGCCCGCGGCCGGGCGGCTGCCGGCTGCAGCGCAGGGCCGGTTCCCCGGCGCGGGACGGAGCCCGGCAGCTCCCTCCCTTGCAGGCCGGCCGGGGCTGCGGCGGCCTCCTGCCCGCTTCGCTCTGAGGAGAGCCGAAATGCGGGGTTTCACCCCCAAAACGGGGACGCGGCAGCAGCACACGGGGGGCCTTGTCGCCTCTACTCCGCAAAAACACCTGTTCGTGATACTGCTTTCTCAAAAGGTTGGCGAATGCTTCCCGGGGTCGGTTGATTTTCACACGTTACACCAAAATTCATGGGGTGTTCCTGCACTGAACAGAAACCGGGTCCCCTCCTCTGAAGACTTGATGGAACCTGGTGCTGAATTTTGCCACAGGTCATCCCGATCCTGGACATACGTAAGGTTTTGCAGGATGAGGACCTTGCTGTGACAAGCACAATCTCTTCGGTCTGCCTGCGTGATGTTTTCATGTCAAAAGGGGAGTTGTATGAGTGGTGTGGAAAATGCAAGTACAAATACAGATGCAGGTACAAATACAGATTCATTGGTAACCTGCAATGCATCATTCAATGCTTCTCAAACGTTCCCTCTCAGGGTCAGCTTCCCGTTGCGGCCACACACCCAGCCCATGGCAGAAGAATAAATGCAGCTTCATTAGACTCATCTGGCTGTTTTCAGTGGCAAAAGTTACAAAATAATTGCCCCTCCCCTTTTACTTCATTTTTTTAAAACAAATCAGTATTAGATTTAACAATTTCCTGATTTTCATAGGAGTTTGATCATCATTATGCAACATTGGCTTAATTTCTCTTGGTGTTTTAATATTCCTGATAGTGATTTTCTAGATGTATGAGCAACAGAGCTCACAATTTGTCATGGTTATTATATCTCTGATTTGTGTTCACTTTCCATGCAGATGTGCCATTGTACAGCTATTTTAGTTACTATATAAATAATTTCATAGATATATCAACTGCACAGAGAATAATCTGAAATTTCTTGCTTCTGTTTCTTTTTTCCTCTTCTAATCTACTTCCACTGCATCACTAAGAAAGTTTATTATCTTGTCCTGTGATAGTAAGAATCTTAGCAGTATGGCTAGAAAGAAAAGATCCAGCATTTACTAAACTCACAAGTAAATGAGGCAGCACTTACATTGCAGAACGCTTACTATCAGTTCTGATAATGCAAGTGACAAAAAAATGTTTGGTGGCACTGAAAAGTGTGGTTTTAGAAGTATATTTGCAAAGCTATCATAACAAATAGGCAACTAAATGTATTTTTTTAGCTGACTTTGAAAATACCTGTGTAACTCCATTTGCATCATTTGTTATATCCCTATATTTCTGTTTTTTCAGAATGATCTTGAGGTCATTCAGAGCTCCTGGGAACTTAAGCTGTATTTTTCTATTAAATTATTTCAGTCTTCCAAGTCCAATTCAAGTATAAACACAGTTTCCATGCACAGCAAGTTTACAGTATCTCTGTTTGCTTATGTTAAAAGTTACCAGGTACCCAGATCGGTTCAGCCAGTTAGATTGCCCTCTTCAATAAACATTCTGACACCACTTTAAGGTTTTGAGTGTGTGTGTGTTTTGGGGAACGTGTCATAGCATGTGATAGATTGCTTATTCCATTCATAGTCTTAGGTGGGAAGCTTTTGGGGTTGTGATGTGTCGCAGACCTGATCTTGCTAACATACCTGGAACAGTTGAGCGCAGTGTCGCAGCAAAACACATTTCAGGGTGCTCTACTGTTACAATTGCAATTGAAAGTTTTAGACTTCTTTATCGGAAAATGTTCTTTGTAATTATGCTAGCTGAACTAAGGATTTAACAGGCTGAAATTGAGGAGCTGCATTAGAGTTACTGTTTTACAGGTGAAATCTGAGTGAGAAAATAAATGGGAAAAATATGTCCTGCGTAGTGGGACTAGCATTGAGCAGCTGGACCTGAATTTCATGACAATTCTTCATTAAGGCCTAGATACCCCATGCAGCAAGTGGCTTTGCCTTTGCTAGTCCAGGAATACTCCGGGGAAGGAAACATCCCTCAGCTCCCACTTAGTCCAATGGACAATAACGAAGGGGAAGAACTTACTTTTGGATGGGTGAGATGCACTCCTGCTTTCCTGTTCCCCTGCACCGCTTTTGTGCCTTGCCTATGCTGACTGGTGCAGTGACTCTGACCTGGCTGTAAATGCACTGGCTTCACAGCAAGAAGTACGAGAGGATACAATGCAGAGATGCTACTCAGCAGCCTGGCTCGGGGGTCGTGAGAGCTCTGTTCACACATAAAGTCCCACCAGGGCAGACATGTCTACCACGCACTCACCACTTCTGCTGGAGTAACTTGATTCCGAAGGACATTGAGAGACCAGGCATGTTAGCTCAGGCAGAGCACTGCCCCATATGGATTTATAGCCTCAGATAATGATCAGCTAGCAGATCTCTGAACTACTCTGTTGTGTGTTACTTGACATCCCTGTGTGTCAGCTCCTTTTGTGTTACTTGACAGCCCTGTGTGTCAGCTCCTTTTTTCAAGAAGAAGTACTAGTGGTGGTGTTCCTCCAGAAACTTGTGAAAACAGATTTTCATAATTCCAAGGTGCTCAAGTACTGCGTTGATGTCTATTAGCTTCAGTGAGATGGTTCCAATATTTAAGTTTAAGCCCATGTTTAACTGCTTGCAAAATCTTTTGGTTTCAATTAGCAGTACTCCATAAAGTATTGTCTACGTTTCTATGATACTGTCCCTAGATCACCAGTTCCCAAACTTCTTGCATCCCAAACTTCTTACATCCTGGATTACTCTCCAGCATCACAGTTTCTTTGCAGAGTGCTATCTAGGTTTACGTTACACTCCTAATTGAAATAGCTGCCAATGATAGGCTTCAATAAACGCGCTACCTTGTGCCATCACGTCTTCCTTGTTAAGTGTTATTGTTAATTTGACTCCCCCAAAAGCAGGAGGGTGTCAGAATGACAGGTTGCCTTTCAGTACATTAAACATTCTTTTATCTTCCTTAGAAGTGCCTTCTGTATTACGTGTTGTCTTCTTGCCTTTTAAAATAACAGATATAAGATTGTGAATGTTGTCATGAGTGGTTTCCTCATGGGTTCTTTAGTTTCCTGGAGCTGCTGGTCTTGTGTTGTAAAATACTAAAATCTAGATGTTTCGCCTGCACAGGCTCTGATGGATCTGAGAACGGTTTGTGTAACAGTATGACAAACAGCCTAGTAAAGAAAAGCAAAAAACATGAGTAAAAGTTTGTTTCTTTCCTGGAAAGAAAGATCAGCAGAGTAGGTCAACAGGCAGAGAGGAAAAAAGAGAAGTGTCCTGTCTGGAGCTGAAGAGTCTTAAGGGAGGATCCACTGGGATTTCTTATAAAAAATGAAATGTTAACATTAGTGTTAAAAAGGAATTCTTTCCGCAGGGTAAGGTTCTTTGTTTAACAGACTTCTCTTTCCTTCAAAGCACTGTTTGCTCTCTGTTTCTTTGTGAGTAACTTTTATTACCAGCAAAATATCCAAACAATTTTTTTTGTTGTTCTTTTAAAAAAATCCCCTTGAGCTTGAAGTTTCCGCTGACACAGTCCTTCCCTTCCCCTTAAACACAGGCAGACACATAGTCCTTGGGCATGTACTTTGCGAAGGGTCAGGTTGCATCCTCATTAGCAGTTTGTTTTATTGCTGTTTGCTTTGGGACACAACAGGGAATGTTTCCCCTGCAAGCCTGGCGCTACTGCCCTTCTCCTGCTCGTGGTGGCTCCGGGAGCCAAGCACACCCTCTCGCCTCCACCTACGTGCACAGGTACGGGTGTGCAGGGAGTCAGGACAGGCCACGGGTGTGCAGGGAGTCAGGACAGACCTTCACGACCTGCCCCAACCCATCTGTTCAGGCAGCAGCCCCACTATTTACCGTGGGTGGGCACCCAGGAATGTCCCTCGCAGTGCTTCCCTCTTCCTGCTGGAGCTTAGCAAAGTGCCTGCGCTTCTGGGTTCGTTCATGCACAGTTAGGCAGCACGTTTTCCATAGCGATTTTTGTGTGCGTGTGTGCGTTTGTGTGTGTGCTTTTAAATTCAGTCAAACCTTACCAGGCTCGCTTTGCTCTTTGACGTACCATTTCTCATGCACAGTTAGGCAGCACGTTTTCCATAGCGATTTTTGTGTGCGTGTGCGTTTGTGTGTGTGCTTTTAAATTCAGTCAATCCTTACCAGGCTCGCTTTGCTCTTTGACGTGCCATTTCTCATGCACATAAATCATCAAGTCCTGAGCCTTTCTTATCTCCAGAGAAGTCCTTCATGTATTGCAGAGTATCATTACTTTCTTATATTTCTTTTGATATTTGTGAGTACTGTAGTTACTAAGATACTGTAAGTACGAAAGCCTCAGCAACTAGAGGCACGTTGACTTGCAATTTTCAGCTTTCATTTTTAAAAAAACAATTTCTAACCTTCATGATTGCAGGAAAAAAGTCAGGAAATGTAAACTATGGCGAACCTATGGTTTGTGAGCTGTTAAGCACAGGTCCCGTGCCGAGGCGATGCCACACATACAGTAGAAAGGCTTTGATTTTGGGGTGACAGATAACCTGAATCCCCAGCTCTGGGCAGCAGAAAGCCAGCAGAGGCTGCTGAAGCCAAGGGGTGCTGGCTGACCCAGGATCCAGCTGTGTGCCTGGCTCAGCCCCATCCAGCAGCAGACGGCTGGGATGCCCGCAGAGCCATTGTGTTCTGCCTTGAAACTGCTCCCAGAACTTCCTCCTTGGCTCCCTGGGCCACGTGCAGTTTTTGTTAAGGTCACACAAGGGTATCAGGAAGGTCGGACACCTTTGCTGT
Organism: Buteo buteo; assembly: GCF_964188355.1. Taxonomy (NCBI): domain Eukaryota; kingdom Metazoa; phylum Chordata; class Aves; order Accipitriformes; family Accipitridae; genus Buteo; species Buteo buteo. The sequence continues at coordinate 9,718,355 of NC_134176.1, read as the reverse complement.
AAAGGCTTAGTGAGTTAGATGGATGAAAATGTCCAAAATTCGGTATATTTTGTAATCTCATGTTAGGAATCTTTATGGTTGGCAGCATGCAAGCTTGTCCTCTTCATACGGGCCATCCTTGCATTGCCACAGAGACGTTACTTTTGAGCGCCTTTCTGGGGATCAGATGCAGGTTCTTTCCGTAATGAAGTGGCTGTTGTGAAGTTTGCCTTCTAAAGTTTACCCCTTAGGCTCCTGCGGAAAAGCAAGCCTGAAGCTGCCAATATCTGGCTTTTAATTATTCAGTTCTGGGGCATAACCACGCTGGTTACATTCATGAAAGTCAGGAATCGTGCTTATGCAATTCTTCTGGCATTGTAAATAGAGCCCTAGAGAAATTTGTTTTTATTTTAGTAGTAACATTTCTGAGAGACGACTATTTTTTAAAAATAATTTACATTTCTATTATGAAATATAAAATTAGAGGTCTGCACTATAGTACATAACATTATGTTCCAACAATTTTATTCACCATCACTTGGTTCAGAGCAGCTTTAATCACATGAATAGCCTCAACCTGAAGAACTTGGAGTAATTATTCATGTATGGGTTTGCAGAATTTGGTTCATAAGGACTGACAGCGTGAGCAAGATGGGAATGGTGTGTGGTATTGCTTATGTGCACCACCCCAAGTTAGAGGAATATTTCAGTTTGTTTCTCTTCAATGTTTTCATTAGCTCCTCCTTGTTTTCAGAAAAACAAAGTGTGTCTCTTTTAATGAGAAAGGACCATCTTGGTCTTTACTTTGCAAAGTCAAGTACTGTCTCGTGGCTGTAGTGGAAAACTCACCTGTGTCTGGTAGAATAATGTTATTTCCCAGAAGAGCTGAAATTTATCCATCTCCCTTGTGAAATGAAAGGCTGATACAAAGCTCTTTTTTCAGTGCATATCATCATTAAAATCCTTGAACTAAATAGGGTAAGAAAAAAATAATTGAGATCTATTCAGTATAAATATAGATATGGATATCATGACATGTAAAATCAATGTCTCTAAAAATAGTGGAGGAAAAAAGCTCTTCAACATAAATATGTAACTAATATGTCAATTAGACAGTTCATAAGATATTCATAATATAATATGACAAGTTGCAATATGGTATAAAGTAGAGAGAGGGAGGTGAGAACATGGGAAGTAAATTTTGATTTCTGGCTTTTCAGCTGGGGGAAGAACAAACACAGTCTGTGAAAAAATAAGAAACAATATGCATGCAAAATTTAGATACTTTTAAATTATTTTAATTACTGTCCCAACAAATGTTGCCTATGGCTAACAGAGTGAAAATTATTACAGGGAATACTTTGATTTTTCAATAAGCTCCTCTCTAATGAGGGAAAAAAGAAAATGATAACACCTTGTTTTCTGCATTACAGTACCATACATATACAGCTACAATCTGGGTCTCATTAGGCTAGGAACTGTTCAAATACAGGTAGAAAAATGGTGTCTTTCCCAAAAGAGCTGCAAACTAATCATACAAAGGAACAAGACTAACATACAGTAATAAGGAACACCTGAAGGAGACTGAAGGAATAAGAAGAATCTGCTTTTGTTTGCCCCATATGTATGCAATAGAGCTGGAAGGAAAAAAGTATTTTGATTTCTCAGGGAACCTTGACGTTCCAATGGTTTGAAATTGTCTGTAAAAAGGACTGGAGCCTGAGATGTTGGATACTTGAATGTTGGCCATGGCTCTAGCCATGACCCTGGTATCTCTGAGCTCTCCAATCACCATGACACTGTGCTATGCCTGGTAGCCTGCCCTGGACTGCAGGCATTATAAGCCCCAGGGTCCTTAATCTTCAGGCAGTTTGCCTAGCAAGATTTGTTGAGGCTGTGGGAGCTGGAAGCGCCGGTCCTCAGGAGACTACCAGCTGGGCTGCTCAGAAGCCGGGGCTGGCATAGCTCCAGTGGAAGCTTGCCTGTTTTCCAAAGGAATTTAATTGAATACTCGTCTGTATGAAATGTTTCTGTTTGGTAAATTGAGACATTCCAAAGAAAAAAAAAGAGTCAGAGGGTTTTTTTCCACCAGATGTAGGGAGCAGGTACCTGGCTTCTATTTTGACATATTTAAATATAAATACATGTATATGTGATTTATGAGATAGAAAGGTAAGGAGACACAACTGGCCATTTCCCTGCCTCTTCTTCATTAGGCATACAGCATTATTTTCGTATTTATTTGTATTGCAGCAGTGCTTAGGAATCCAGAACTTTATTGTGCTCATTGGTATCAAAACACAGAACAAAACAGCCTAAATGCTTTTGTGAGATTCTTGTGGTTAGAAGTGAGTTGGAGGAGAGCTCGGAGGAAGGACAGGGTAAGCTCTCCACAACTTAGTTCAAGGGGGTGTAACTTTTCATCAAAGAGCATGTGTGATTGAAGGACAGCATGGAGAATGGAGCCTGGGAGCGCTACGGCAGTGCGGGACATGGGCTGGAGATATGGGGCAGCAGGATTTCATTATAGGAGAGTTGAAGTCAGGAAGCAGTATAGGGGCCAGACCGATTGAGTTGATGTGATTTAGCAAGTAACCTGCAAGCAGTTGAGCTGAGTGTTGAGAGCTCTCTGGAAAGTTAGGGTTCGGGTCTTTAAGAGATTGGGTATCCATAAGAATCAAGGTTCTGCAAAATAAAACCCTAGGCATCTTACACTGGACTCTCAAAACTGTTGGCATTCACATTGCCTACCCTTTGAGTGCTTGACTTTGAAACCTTGACAATTATTTTTTTTTTTTTAATAGATCTTCCACATATTTAGACATTTCCAATTCTTTGGTTATAGTTCAGCAAAAAAAACCCCAAACCCCACAAAAATCAACCCTTTCCTATTTGTGAACCATCTTGCTGGATTTATTGTTTTGCATTGTATTCTTGAAGGCTGCAGAGAGGGTTTCCAGAGCATTTCAACTGGAGATTTGGGCATTAGTATCCTCCCAGTAAAACTGAGCACAGGGATATCCAACCCTAATCTCTGTCGATCTCCTGGAGCAGCCTATTTTCACTTTACTTTTACAATGCTCCCTCTCTTAATGCCTCTTCCTTGCCTGCAGCCACTTCATTAGAAAGCCTGCAGAATGGAAGAGGCGGATGTATTTAATGTCGCTAGGTGTCAAGACCAAAGGAAAGACACTTTTTGTTTGGCTGCCTGCTTGTGCGGAAGGATGTTGCACCTCAGCTGAACAGGACGGACAAGGCATGGGGCATTAGGATCTGAAGTTGGTTTGTGCTGTGCAAGGGGTATCATTGCTTTTAAATTGATGGGGAGCTATTTGCTGCATTGCTTTTTTGCTGAGAGTCGATCTGAGATTCTCATAACTAAGCAGACTGTATGAAGAAAATGCCCTTCTTCATCAAGAACAGGAATTATATATTGTTTCAACCATAGTGCTCTACAGTAACTACTACAGTTTTCTACTTGGTATTTTAAAGATACACAATCCTTGTATGCTAATATATCTGCATGAGAGATTGTCGAGACTTAGAGCCAATCTTTGGCAGAAACAATAGAACAGACTCACAAACAGGTGGTTCTCATCACTGGATGCATAATGCTGTATGTATGTATTTTAGCCTTTTGCCTAACGCCCTGATCCTGTAGAGAATGCAGTTCTCTCTGGACATAGATGTGGATGCATTTGCTGGAAAAGGTAACTAAGTACTTCCTTCACTGAGGCATCCTGCTTGGTACCTGTGTAAGTATCTCTAGGCAATCAGGTAAACCAATAGCACATAATCTGTCATTGCTAAGGACAGCATTGCTGTTTTGTGTACCTGAGAAAGGAAAATAGATTTAGAGTGAATGTGGATGTTCTGTTCTTCATTCATGTGTGACCAAATTGTAATCTCTTTCAGTCTGCTGTAAATCCAAAAAAACCAACTGAAGTCGGTGCAGTTCCTGGGGATTTGTGCTACTGTAAATGAGAAGAGAATGGAGAATTTTTTCTCCCTCTCTTTCATAAGAGTGAGAAGAAAAGCTAGAATGCCAGCCTGGCTATACTTCTTTGCTTTGCTCATGTTGTCATAAAATGGAGGTCATTTAAACCATCTTTTTTTATATATATATTTGGAATATAACAGAAGGGGAACCTTGATGGTTTCTTATTTTACAAGACTATAAACATTAAAAGTCATTTTTCTTTTACACATGAGTTAGGAAGCATAATTTACTTGAAAGGACCCTATTATATACTCAGTACTGTATTTGTTTATCTAATTGAATAGAAGAGCATTTACTGCAGTTTCAAAGTTAAGCCAATAAACATTTGTCTTTGTATTGTGTCAGTGATGTTTGACAATTGGATTGGGCAACACCCATTTTAACTTGCGTTTATTTTATAGTATTGATGAAAACTCCCAAGTACATTTTCAGTCCCTTGCTTGCGCTGTTGCCACAAGTTGGATATTTGGCAAAAGATGCTGAAAACCTTTCTTATAAGTTGCCTGTGTTATTTACATTGTCCTTGTTTCCAACCCCACTGGGTCACCTCAAAACTTTACATTTTGCTTCACATATCCCTGGATACATTCTGTGTGCAACAAGGCATAGAAAAATGAGCAGTAGGATTTTAAATGGACTGACATGTATAATTCCTGTTAAAATCAAGAGGAAAGCAGTGGAAAACAAACGGAACCTTTTTATCTTATGTGCCATGCTCATACCAAAACATCTGTCCATCCGCTCTGCCTGCTTCAAATCCAGGAACACCATGTTTATAGGAGTGCTTAAAAAGCCTTTATTTTCACTGTCAGTTAGATGATGCTGTTGGGATTCTTAGACATAAAAAATATTTAAGATTGCTGTATTTTATTTTATTTTTTTTACCCTATAAATGGCATTCTGGATTGTGCTGCCTGTATCAAATAGCTCCTGGGAACATCCCTCCTAATCAGTTCCTTTTGGGAGCAGGATCATCGCGCTCGTTCTGAAGCTGCGCCAGTGCCTGCAGTGCATGGGGACTACAGATGAGATCTTTGTTACAGAAGCATGAGATCAATTCACCATTCCAGGCCATGTAGTAAGTGCATTCCTGACTGAATGTTAACATCGTTTTTATTTTCCTCGGACAGCATTGCACTTTGTCTCCTCGCTGAAAGAGCTATGTTCATTAGATACAGGAAGTCCTGCTAAACATCCATAACGTTACGTTAACAGCTGCTGGTAGATCTTTGAATGCCCAATGATCAGGGGAAAGTTTGCAAGAGATTTGGTGCTTCTTTGCTATGATTGTTTTCTTCAGCGTGCTTCGGAATCTAAACTTCTGTAAAAAAAAAAGGGCAGTTAATCCTTAAGGTTGCGAGGAAAACTTTTAAAACGTGTACCAGATGGAAATCAATGTAGTAGTGTCTGCAAGCAGACAGATATGCTGAGAAGCAGTCTGAAGGCTGATAGTATTTGGATTAAAGGAAAAAGAGCTGCGAAGCAGTTATGCAACTTAGATATCATCAATACAGTACAGGGAATCTACAAGTCTGCAGTGAGCCCTGACTCATTTTACATCGTTGACAGGTTTGTTTTTGCTGGTGGCTCAAGAGAAACCCAATTTTCTCTCCTGTTGATTTTTGCTCCCTCTGTTTTGTATAGACAACTTCCATTACTTCCTTTGGCAGTGCACACAGATAGCTGACTCAGTAATGGAGCTGAATGGAAAAATAGATTTCTAGTCTATAAAAAAGAAGTTTATATTTCTCCACTTGTTTTCTGCATTTCCCAAGCAGGGACAACAGACTGCTAAATGAAAACTGTTTTAAAAGCTCTGGGTGAAAGAAAAACATTTTCTCACAACAAGATAAAAAGAGAAAAGAACACGACTAATGAATGATGAGATGTTTGATTTGAACTGTTTTGATCTAAATGAAACTCTTGTGTTGGAGTTGATAAGCTGGTGGCTGCTTTAGGTGTAGTGATGTCTTCAGGAATCTGTCCTTCTGGGTGCCAGTGGGTTACTCCTTTGCCCCAGTTTGGGATCTCTGACACATCTCTGTGGGTGAGATTTAGCAGGATTTCTACACATTATTCTCCAGAATAATCTGCTGTTCCTGTCAGTAGGAGTGCTGCATGTCCAGCTCCAGTCCAGCCTATGGGACAAACTCTCTGCTGACATAGTGTTGCTGGTTTTGGTAGAGGAAAATTAATCCTACATCCTCCTGGATGTCACTTCTGAAATGATAAAAAAAATCCTAAGGTGCTTTATGGTGTTTGTGAGGAAAAGTACATATTAAATTACATCTCGTATCTTTGAATCCAGATGAATTCCCAATGTCAGCAGTGAACAGAGGTTGTGGCTTCAGGGAGCTGGATATTCCATGGGCCACAGAGGTGATGTGGGCCAAAAGTACATGAAAGCACTTTTACTCCTGGTCCCTCCAACAGAGGAAAATGCCCATAACCATAACAACGTACTCAGGAGTGAGAGCTCCGCCAAATGAATAGTGCAGAGCTGGTAGCAACTGATGGCTAAAACAGGTAGGCAGCTGGTATCAGTATGGGCAGTGCCCACAGAGGGGAACTGCCCTAAAAGATAGCAAAGGTAAAACAGAGGGATAATCAAAGAAATATCCATCTGATGGGTGTGGATGTTTGCATGCAGCACCTTGCAACACACCTCGGTGCCTGTCAGCTCTAGGTTGTTGATGCTTTTAGTATTGCACATGCAAGTACCATTTGCTTTAATAGTAGTAATTAGTGGGCCAGTAGAATGAACAAGGATTTTATGAAAATGAGGACTGATCCATTCATGGATGGCTCTGGGACAAAGATTGAATCCCATGCTTGTCACCCATCAATGCCCCCCTCAAGGTGTACAGTGTCCAGTATATGTTTTGCCAGATATTGCTGCAAGGTCCTTACAACAGACCATTTATTTTTGTACATTAGCTACATTGCACAGGTAGCCTGGGCCTCAAAAGCAGCTCCATGCTGTCAGTAATACCTGCTGTATTCTCTAGTGCAAGCAGGCAGAAGAGCACATCCCAGCTTCTGCTCACAAAAAAATTTGCAGAATCTTTTTGTGCCTCATTTTTGCCTAATTCACCCTTGCAAGGAGATGCTGTATGGCATTGCAATAACAAGAATTAGCAGTAGAAAGCTACAGTGAGGCAAGTTTAAATGAGAAATAAGACGTGTGTTTCCAACAGTGGGGATCATTTACCACTGGAGCACAAGTTCCAAGGGAAACCATCTCTTGATGGCTGATAGTTAATATGATATTTTTTGGTAGTTTGTAGACAAGCTGAGAAATTCCACCAAATTTCAGCTGTTACGGGCTGTGTGAAGCAAGGCAAGTAGGGATTTATCTGGGGAGAAGTGCATGGCAGAAAACACATTGGTTCCAGTCCTCCACTGCCTCCTGTCTCCTCTTCCCTGGTGTCCCTCCTGTGTTCCCAGCAAAGAGTCTCAGGAGGACAACCTGCAGTGCTGCGGTCTTTTGTGCCTGCAGCTCGGTGACAACAGGTTTCATGTTTCTGTCTCTTCACCCTTCCTCTTGCCCTTTCCTCCCTTGATTTTGGGCAGTTAAGTGCTGCTGGAAGAAAAGGGTGGGAGATCTGGTCTTCAAGGAGATGAATCCTAGAACAGAACAGGAGTCTTCAGGCTGTTATTTCTACCTGGTCACAGGTAATAAAGTAAGTCTCTGCTGTTATCAGATGCTACATCCAGACAGGACAAGATGCTTGAAGCCCTCAAGTGTTGTTAGTATCTGCTGTCAGCCAACAACATAAAAAATATAGCACTCGAGCCCCCAAGTCCTGGAGATTGGCCATGATATAATGAGGATTCAAAATAAATAAGCATTTCAGTTTCCATGCACTATGAGTCTTTAAGGCTTTTGTGTTTTTCTGCACAAACTTGGAGGCTTGAAATGAATTATTTAGGTGAAAGATGAGTCTTTCTTGTGATTATGATTTCTTGTCTTCATATACTTAGACACCCAGTACTGTAGGATAAAGAAACATATCAGAAGACTTGCGATGATATCCTTAAAACTGGCAACACTGGATGCTATCATACCAGAGAATGGGACTGTTGTGAGACTGAAGATGAAGTCCTGGTTTTAGTTGCAGAAGTGATTTTAACAGGCACTCACATGTGTTTAATAAAAACGGATTTCCACCTTTCCAACTGCAGTTTTAGTCATAGCAGTATATTTTACAGTTCCTACTCAAGCCAAGCTGTATGTGATAGTAATGACAATGTTGTTGAAGCAGTGAGAGTGGAATCAAACACCATCGCAATCGATCTCATGCTTCTCAGCTAGCAAACTGAGCAGGAAAGTGTTAAATCTCCTCCAGCAACGCTGTAATGGGAGACCTCCAGCCATCTTTACCTCCTAAGTCACTTGCAAACCAAGTAAAGAAGTAGATACTCTAAATTGGTCATCTGCTTTATTCTGGAAGATTTTTATTAAAATGAAAAGCGTTGTCTATTTCTTTTCCCAGACAGAAAACAAACATTGGCATCTAGAGTGGTGGAAGACAAATACTTGGTGCTGGGCAACTTGATTAAAGTATATTCCTTGTAATGAGCGGTGCCTCCCTTATCCTGCCATTGTGTTCAGACAAAAAAAAAAAGAAGGGCCTGCCCTTTCCCATTGTATAGTCACATTTTCCAAGTTCAGCCAAAATGGGTTTTATAAAAAGCTCTAAAAAAAAAAAGAAAGAAAGATGAACTTTGTCTTTTAGTAAACCACTGAGGCAACTCTTAAACGAAAGCAATCTTGTGCATCTTGTATATAGGAAAACTCTTGAGGTTAGTGCTCTATCATCTAACCAACCAGGGGAGGAATATAGTACTGATAAAAATGGTCATGGGATAAATGTAATCTGCTTAAAGATTTGCTACTAAAATTGAAGCTGAATTTTACTTAAAACACTGGGGAAAGTAATAGAGGAAGAAGTGATTTGCAGCAGAAGACAGTGTGTTTGTACTGTTATATTTTTATTACTGCTATCACCAACACCAACATCTACATTTATCTACCAGTGTACATTAAACCAGCAATCCACTAATATATTAACAGACATTATTAGCTGTAACAGCCCAATTCAGTCAGCTTTAATGGGAGAATCACAGAGTCTCTGCATCATGTTTGCAATTACCCGGAGACAGTTGCTTGTGGGCATTCACCTGTGTGCAAACTGGGCAGGAAAAATTAAAATTCTGCATCATATGCTTACATTTTGGACACATTAAAAAGAAGCTGTAGTCAGTAGACAGATACAGGTATCCTCAAAAAAAAAACCAAACCAAAGAAAACCTGAGTCTTAGACTAAGCCATGTCCTCAGTTCTGTTTTGTGGCACTTTTATTTGTTTTAAAGACTCAGCATGGATTTTCCTCAGTGTCTTTATATGCTGAGTTTTACTGTACTGCTTCCACCACCACCAGACTTGGTAAACAAGGATGTGCCCAGGGAAAAACAGACATGGTTAGAAAGATCTGTGTTGCCAGCCAAAATCTGGTTAGGTTAGTGCGGGCTTCTAGCAGCCAAAATAAAACAGTTGTGCAGGGCCAAGAATTTCGAGATAGAGAGGGCTGGAGGAATTCTAAATATGCTACAGAAGTGGAAGCAACAGGACTTGGCAAAATCCTTGATCTAGTTAGAGAAACAATGTGTCTCACTAGCCAAACAACAGGGTGGTGTTGAAAGAGAGAGTGAGATGGCAAAACCCTTGGGCAGAGAAAACAGAGGATATCCAGGAAGGGGTGTTTGAGACCTGGGTCTGGATGGAGATTAAAAGTTAGCTCTAATGAAATACCCATTTGCTCAGATTTTTGGTTCAGTAAGTATAAATTCCTGACCTAAAATTCTTCTTTAGTATGATCAAGGGATCTGTACTGACCAAACAATCCTGAGAGATCCAACAAAAACACAGCATTCTTGAAATATACATAGATAAATAAAATATGTATACCTCTATCCGTACTTACATATATATGTGTTAAATGGAGATGGTTTTGACATAATAGTTTAAATAATAGAGACAAATATTTCATACCAGAATAGTATTAAACAATTACAGTGAAGAATCTAATTTCCTTGTGCTTAACTTTAGTTCTGTATTAACACATTTTTTTCTAGGTTTTCTTCTTTTCCTTCCATATTTTAGGGATAATTGCATTCCCTGTAGCTGCTTCACTAATCGAAAGAAATTTATCTGTGGAACCTGCATCGGAGAGGCTTAACATATAAATGCTTGTGCCTGTTTGGCAAGAGAATTAGCAAAGTGATGAGGATATTTTTATAGTCACTAATTACACACTAATGTGTATTGATTGAGAGGAAAGCACTGTACATACCAATTTCTCAGCACAGAAGAAAGATGCACTCGGCCAACATGACATTTTTGCTGTATGATTTTCTTTGTTTTTAGCACCAAGTTCAATATAAAAGGCAGGTACTTTCAGTTAATTAAAATTGCACATTTTATCCAGGAACACATCAATAGATAGGCGTGTAAAAGGTAGAGATTTTATCTCGCTCAAAGAGAACATGGGTTTGGTTGACTGTTACTCTTTGAATTTGTGTTTGTGGCTTATTACCATTGTAATCAACAAAATATAAATCTCCTTCTAAGCACTCGCTTGAGCCTGACAGCTCTGAGGGAGCATTTTACAGAGGACCCCTCCATCCGAGCCCCCGGACTGCTCAGGGTCTTTTTTCTTCTTACATTGGAGCAGTCAGAGCTCACAGATTTAGCATTGGGGTGAGTCAGCATAAAATAACCCTGCGTCGCTCTGCTGGCATCTGGCATCCAGAGCCTGGGTTGCCGTAGCAGAAGAGATGCACTTGCCCCTGCAGGGCCTGGAGCCCGCCGAAGGGCGGAGACACAGCTTGTGCCAAAATATGCAAAGAATGGAAATGAAGGTTCTCCTAACCCTATACAGCATACATTTTTAAAAAACGCCTAGATCTCTCATCAAAGTAAAATGTAATTAGGGATATTATTGCATGCCTTCTTAATTAGAACAGCTTGTGACAGAGAAGTATTTGGGAAGATTTCAACTTGACAACAAAGTGCAAGCGTTGCGCGTGCTCTGCTTGCTTGGAAATGCCACCTGGCAAATCCACGTGCAATGGAGCAGCTGAATGGCAAGGGTCAGTGGGACTGCCCGGGTGCCTAAAGTGATTCACGTGCAGAAGAGTTAGCTCAGAGTTTATGCTGTAGTCACAATCAGACACTGTTAAGATTCCTCTGGACTAGTAAACGAGAGTATGTCACTTCCCTGTGAGCAGTAGTGAACACGTTAACGAGTCATGTAATTGTAAGTGAAAGCTTTTCTCCAGAAGTATAAAGGAGTGATCAGAATTTTGTCCTGTCTTGCAGTTATTGTCCCAAACTCGAAGCCAGTCACGTCAACAAAAGAATGAACAAGTGTGCAGTCAGTCCAGAAAATTTTATTCCCGTAATACCCAGCCATGAGAGTGAGACACTAGCAAATGGATGGGAGGAATTCCCATAGACAGAGCAGTGGAGAGCGACCAGCAGCATAGATGGGATTCAGGCACAGTTAGGGAGGGATTGACACCAGGGGGGGAAAAGATGCCTTCATTCTTCTGGTGCGATGGCTTTGCACTGCGGTGGCCAGAGGAATAATACCCCAGGGGACTACTCACCCAGACAATCTGGCTACAGGCCAGGTATTAATTTCTCTGGGTTCCTGTCTGGGAGCAGGGAGAGTGAAGAAAAGTGTTAGAAATTGAAATAAGATGATGTTAACAATATCTGCCACAGGGTTTGTTCTTAGGCAGTATACTGCTCGCACAGCCCTGGAGTAAATGTCGAAACAAGTTTGTTTTATTTTATTTGTACTACTACTAATTTTTGTATGATTAATAAAATATTATTCTTTTTTTTTTCTTTAATACATTTCTTGGTGGAAGGGGAGTGTAGCTGGAAAGATTTATTTTAATGCAGTGCATTGAGAAGAGCTGTTGCCTGACATTCAATAGTTAAGTTATGAAGTATCGGACACTGGAGTAATAAAAACCTGCTTGCTTTGATCTTGTAGTTAAAAAATGATTAAAGTATAGAATTGCGTGTGCTGACATTAGACCTCCACCCACAGAGAGATTTAAAGCTGTTGGGGGAAAAAGGAAAGTTGAAAGACAGCTTAAATATAATAATTCAGAAATTGAGCTGCTTTGTTATTTCAAAGATGGTCAGAGTAAAAGGGATTTTTCATACCCTGTTTGCTATACTTGGTCTAAGAACGTTATCCCAAGACATATCCTCTTGCATACAACCAAAGAGCTGAAAATTGCTAAGAGGTAGTGTATCAGTGAGCTGTTTTCTGTTTGCAGAAACATATTTTCTGTTGAACTGAACTCAGTGAATTTACAGCCTTGAGTATTCCCCTCTTGCCCACTTGGTACCTCCACACTGCTCGGGGTGACCCCTCCCCTCCCTTCTGCTTGTGTGCTGCAGAAAGACCGAAGTATTCAGTAATATGGTTTGCAGGGATGAAAAGTTTTCTTCTTTTAATTGTATGCATATTGTCATCTCCCAGGCACATGACATTACCTGGTGGAATTGCAATTATGAACTTATTACTGGTTTATCTACTTGTTAAAGAATACAGAGGTTTGTTGAGTTCGGTTTCTGCCCCTGCCATGTAACTGCTCCAGTGAAGGCACACCCTTACACCCACACACAATCCTGATTTAAGTCAGTAGGAAGCCTTTGGTTTTGCATAATCATTTTGTAGCCAGTATAGAAGACTTACGAAAATTTATTAGCTGATGCTTGCAGGATTACATCTGCCTTGCCAGGCTTCTTAATTTTTTTGTAGCAACGGCTTTGCTAGTGCAACGTCAATATTTGATATTGGAGTGTCCTTGATTATATTAAATAATTTTGATTCTCTGTCCAATTACAGATCCTTAGCATTTTGTCAAACATTCTTCAACAAAAGGAAAGACTTTTATGATTAAAAAAACCACAGTAGCGTTCATTGGAAATGACCCTGGAGATCAGGCAGAACATTAGATCAAGGACAGTTAATTGGGTTTCATTCGCGCTGCATTCATTACTATAGACATGATGATCCTGATCAGAAATTCCAGTTTGACTCATGTTAACGTTTCTGTTCTCTAAGAATAAAGACCTAGGAAACACACCATGTCATCTCTGAGACATGAGATGTACTAGGACAAGAAAACTAAGGCTCAGCTTTCTGGAGTCAGCTTACATTTACACAGGAATCAACGTTTTTGCATTTGAATTGAATCCCATGTTGGCAATGCCCTGCTGTTCTTCTACTGTATTCTTTACTAGATGTTCATTGCTGAAGCACACACTTCAGAAAACATGTTGATTTTAGGGATTAGCAGGATTTTTGAAACACACTGTTTTGATACACATTGCCCTTCTCAATATTGAAATTTAAACACCATGAGTCTGGCTGCTAGGGTGGACAAGAAGCTCATTTTGTCCTTCCAACCAGCAGGGATCCACTTGCCATTTGAAGAAGTCCCAGACTGCTGCAGGACAAGCTCCTGAGGCACTAGCATTGCCTATTTGGAAAGCTACACTCATCTTCCCCATGTGGACAAGGGAACCTTCGAACCACGTAGAGTTTTTCCTGTGTTGTTTCCTGGAGGGGTCATTTCTGCCCTGATCATCTGCAAAGCACACTGAGATCCACAGAGGGAAGCCACTTCAGATGAGAAAAATAGTGTTAAACTCTGATTCTTCTGTCTGAATGTTTGTTTCCTGGACAATTTTGAATTTTCATTCCTCCATGAGATGGAAAGTGCTCCCAGAGACAAGAACCTGGCATGAAGAGACAGGGTTTGCCTCTTGGAAGTGCGTTCTCTGGCATCTCAGTCCCTTTGGGGCATTAGTTCTTTGGGGCCTTGACAGACTGGTTTAGGATATTGCTTAACCTTAAGTTAGTCTTAACAACAAGTGGAAGTAGAAGCATAAAAGCATGATGTAATAGGGGATGTAGTGGAAGTGCATAACACATGGATTAGGTTTAAATGGGGAAAAAAGTGACAGTTGCATAGAAAACATGGCAAAGGAGCTCTCCATGTCTTGGCCAGCTTCATCTGCACTGACAAATGTTATCTGGCTATAACGATATGTCCACTGGGAAATGAGCACTCACAGACAGAGCTGTAAAAGAGAGGTGCCCAGTCAGATTCATGAAGAACAGGACATCACGTGCCTTTGGGTTCCTCTGAAAATGGATAACACGAGGTGTTTATGGTTCATTTCAGAGGGCTAAGATTTCACTTGGGGTTTTACCACAGCATGATGGAAATGGACATGTTTTAAATGGTCAAATCCTCTATGCCAAACACAAATAAATAATGCTTTCAAGTTAAAATAGCAAAGAACATCTTGAAATTTATATCTATAGAAATAAGCCCTCTAGCTAATAGTAAATGACTATTTATAATTGCCTGTTGGGATGCCTGACATCAGATGGTTGTACTAGTAACATGAGAACGGTATCTGACAGGTTGGGAAAAACACATGGCAGGAGATGGGAATATTGATTTGTAGGCAAAATTTGGAAGGAAGGGGAGGGAGAGAACGGCCAAGAATGTGCTTTACTTTTTAAGAAAGTGACATTGCTACCACCAAAACAAAAACCTGAGAAAGAAAGCACATTCCAAAATGATATCATCACATTCCTTCTATACGGACAAACATGCAGCACTGTAGCTGCTGTTTCCTGCGTTTGTGATTTCCATCAAAGAGTTTCAGCGAGAGATGTTTTCAAATAGGAAGAGAAATTCAGTTTCAATGTCCTTAGGAGCCTCTTGGCAAAGTCAGACCTTCTCTCTGAGGCCAAGACTGGCTTAAATAACAATGTCTTGGTTTGATAATACACCAGTTTGTAAATTTGTGATGTAAGTAGAAAGTAGGTTTTCCTCTCTTCAGTGACACTTTATAGAGAATATCCATATATTCTGAGCACCAGCTCTAATTTCTGTTGGATGCTTGAGGCTGAGCCATAGATCCAACATGAGATTTTTATTGGTATTGTACTGAAATAGAATCTGCAAAATGTCTTGGTTTACAGATTTCCAAGCGGATAGGAGGCCTGTGAGGCTTAAGAGGATTTGTGTTAAGGTGACTCACTGAGTGTAGCAAACCACTGCAATACCTGACGAGGGATGTGGTGATTCTCCATCATCAGGAGACTGGAGCAAGCCATAGTTTCTAACCACCAACAACCACAAATTGAGACCACAGGGTTGTGCAGGAGCTTCTGCATGAATTTCTCTGCCCTGGGTTACGCCAAAGGTCAGACTATCAGATCACGAGATCATGACAGCCTCTCTGGCCTTAAAACCTGTATGATTACAAATCTGTGAATTGCAATCATTGTCCAGGTTTATTTTTCTACTGCTAGAGAAGGCATTCAAGCCTGGGGAGCTATGAATGCACAGGCTGCCACAGCCAGCGATCAGCGTGGGGCTTTGCCTGCGCTGTACCATTTAAGATAGGGAGAAAGGGAAGAGGGGACAGATTCAGGTTCATATGGAAGCAGTTCACAGGCTAGCAAAAATATCTTATAACAGCAATGCAAGCAGAGTCTCACTGTGACTACAAGGCAGGTGACTTGCTGAATTCCATTCTGGTATAACTCAGTGGTTTTCCACAAAGTTGCCCCTGCTGTGACTGAAGGGAGAAAAAATTCAGACCTGATGAATTAAGAAAAGAAAAGGCTGAGATTCCTATGCTTCTTCAGAGTACGGACTGCAAAAACATGGGTCTATGTATGTTATTGACAGTGTGTTATTCTGAATTCTGTTATTAAAAATAACACAGAATATTATTCAGAAACCCTGAATTTTATCATCAACTGAGTGATGAACTCCTGGGAGATTTCCTTCATTATTTCCCCATATTCCTACCTTCTATCATTAGCATCCTAAAATCAGCATTCAGGCACTGCCACTAACCTCTTGTGTGATTTCTGACAACCTACTTCTTTCCTTTCCTTTCTGTTTCTATTATCTTTGCCATACCACATCTCTCACTGATTTCAAATGCAAGTCCAGAGGGGCAGAGTCTGCCTCTGTAAGTATGAAGAGCTCTTATTTTCAGTCAGGGTTGCAGTGCAAACAATAATAAGAAATAATAGTTATTAAAAAAAGGACAGACATTTACCCAGTCCTTGACTCAGGCCAGTAGCTCAATCCTCATACCGAAGAGGTCTGTTTTGCACAAGTGATGCCAAATTATGGCATCTTCACTCACACCAGGGTCACTGTAAAATCTCACTTGGCTTCAAGAGAACTTTTTGGGTGAGGAACTACCTACCACAGGAGAAACCTGATGGTCCAGCAGAAAGAATTGCCATGACAAAACCGTGTACCTCATAGCCTTTTCCAAACCATTCCCCTGCTAATTGCAATTTAACTCCAGATCCTATTCTGCTTTTATATAGTGTGTGGTCCTCCTCCATCCTGCTGCCCCCAGACTGACAGCTGTTCCTTCTGTCCTTGAGGCAGTAAGGGAAACGTATGACTGGCATGTAATTCTTCCTCTCCTCAAAGCAAATGACAAGGTTATATGGCAGTTGCATGTTTCCATTGTTATCCTTTTGTTTGAAGAAATAGGAGTTGCACCTGACTAAGTCTGCAGAGGCATTCAGTTGAACAAAGACGTTTTATTTTAGCAACTGTTTAATGAAGAGGAAACCAATAGACAATCTTCTCTTCCTCCGGGCGAGGAAAGCATTGACAAATGCTATATTTAGTTATGAACTATGCAACCTGCAAAAGGTTTTCATCCAACTTATCAGGAAACGAATCCCCCTTCATTTCTAACAGCATGAACTTCAGGGAATGTGAGCAGCTCACGCTGCACTGGAAACTTGTGTTCCTAAATGCCTTTGTGTTAAAACAAAAAAAACCAACTGGGAAAAAGCGCATTTTTTTAGGCAAGCAAGTTTTCTATCTAGGTCATAATTTGGGATACACCTGCTAACATGGGAAGGCAAGGTATCTTTTTGCTCTTGTTCTTCTTAATGTTAAGATAGCCTAGGGGCAGTGATGGCTGAACTGGACTGGATGTGGGACGCTGCACAAGGAATGGCAAGTTCGATGGAGCTCCATCTCCAGGACTGAGTATTGGTCTCAGTTGTGCCAGGCAGCCCTCCTGAGCTGCAGGACTTTGGTGTATTTATTGCTCCTGCTGATTCATAAGACACTTGAGAAGACAACTGGTTCCTCATATCCCAAAACAAGTTGCCAAGGCTGGGTAGTATAGCTGTAAACTGAACTAATTAAAGGTCATTTTTTTGTATGTGACAGGAAAAGGCTGATAACATCAAACTGTAATGGAGAGAGATGGGAGAATTTCCCTGAGGTACATGCTTTGCTGCTGAGAAAGCAGAGCCTGGCAGATGGAGGAAGATGGAACTGATTTCCAATTTAGCCTTCTATTAATGTTTTATCATTTTAAATTTAGCAGAGTAGTTCACTTTTCTGTGATCTTTGCAGGACTCCTATTTCCTTTCTGTGGACTGCTAAAAGGAATTTTGTAAAAAATATCTATATATACACATTTCAGAAGTCTCTCCTGTCCAAAAGAACAAGAGAGTCCCAGTACAAATTCCACAGCAACTGCCCTTCCTACCAAACGAGGCTCAACATCCTCACTCTGTCAAAACTTCCTCTGAACGCTGTGGCTTAGATCCAGGTCTGGCTCGGTCCAGCTTTTCAGGTACAGACGGGTAAGAGAGAGCAAAGGACACAAGTTGTGCTTCCTCTCTTAAGTTGGCTGAGTAATTAGGCTCTTGGCAGAGAAGGGGTGAGAGATGCAGTGCGAGTCCTTTCCTCCCTGCTCTGCGTGGGCTTGAGCTATAGGCTGTAAGATTTTATCCAGTGCATTCTTATGGCACGTGGGGAGTGCTCTGGCATCAGGCCATCGAGGCATGTTGATGGCATCCCGGGATATCTCTTTAGAGAAATGCAGGAAAATAAAATACATATCCACCTGCTCTGGACACCAGGGACCATCTGAGAGATAGATGCTGGTTCATTCTGCATAAAAAAGGTATGCATAGTGCACAGCATGAATTGCCTTCTGCCTCTCTTTCCATTTATTATAATTGAAAATATGTCACGTAGAGAGCTGGCTTGGACTCAGCAACCTGAGATTTAGGCAGATAAAGTTGGGCAAAAAGCATTCGGCTCAAAGGACCAAGGTGGGAACAACAGGTGATTCCTCTTGGGGCATGTTCCATCCTATGCTTGAGGTCAGTGCCTCAGGCTTGATCCCTGGGAGCATCCCCATTGCTTTCATACTGCCAGTCCCTATATAGGTTGAGGGGCTATTGGGTGAGAGTTAGTACATGCTTGTAAGTTAATTGGGGTTTTGGTTATACTGACATGAATCTAGAGCAGCTCTTCCAAAGCCAACAGCAGTTGCTCTCTGTCTATGCTGCTGACACTCAGAAACCAGCGAATGAAACACTGTGAATTTGGGAGCTTCAATTAGCAGTTCCAAAAATGATGAGAACCTATGAGGTAGCGTGTCAGCTGAAAGCAAGCAGAAAGAAACCCAAAATATAAGTATGATTCTGTAACAAATCAATAAGAAAAACAGACTGGGGAGGGAATTTTGCCCAGCAGGGTGTCCCCACCAGGAAGGGAATCTTTATTTGGAGAAACATGACTTCATTGTGTCAATTGTAGCACTTTTTCTTATCTTGTGCTGTTGCACAAAGAGAAGAGAGGCGTCTGCAAGAAGGCCTAATATTCTGGTGCTAATTTAGATGTGACTGAATGTACAAACACAATCATTTTAGAGCTGGGGTAAAGTACTGCTGGCGATTTAGCGCTGCATATCTCAGGGTCTCAGTCTGCTCGGACCGGCTTCCTGCCGCTATCCGCCATTATGTATCAGCAGGAAATTACACTTTTATGAGTGATTTACCTTTAAACAAACACTACTACACAAACAATATGGTATTGAATTTGGTGGTTTGCCTTTTAAGTATTACAGTGAAAGACTGTAACAGCTGTCTAAGCTGATAACTACTACCTAGGATAAGAATATTGTTGACTGAGTTATTAGTCAATTGTTTAACTAAATCTAGCTGCATCTCTCTTTTAACTGTGTGACACTTACAGTTTCTTTAAACAATATAGTTCCTTGAAACACGCATATAACTGGTTCCTTGGGTGGGAACTTCATGGATGAAGAATTGTTTCGGAGATCGGATCACGCTTTTAATTTAAATGTTCGTATTTTTGTTTTTATTTATTTATTTTTCTTAGCTGATTTCTGGAGGGGATAGTCAGAAGTGAATTTCCATGTGGCTTTCTAAGTTCAGCAGATGAGCCGCAACCACAACTTGTGGCTAAAGATGACTAAACTGCACAGCTGGATGAATTTTGGCAGAGAAGGATTGAGACAATGTAATGCATCCACTGCACATCTACTGCTGTGACTTTTGTAAGAAGGTTTATCCTAAGATGGGAGTTCATTCTGTGAGGTGCTGAATGCCTGCAGCCTTGGAGGAGACTCTCAAGTCATTGCAAAATAGGACACAGCATGTGTGGAGGAGGTTGACCTTGCAAAATTCTTATTCTGTTTTCGAACAATTAGGACTAACTTCAAGCCCAGTTGAGACTTCCAGACTTCGAGACTCCAGAGTTTGGACTGGATCCAAGGCTCAGTGAAGTCACCTGGAGATTTTCCATTGACTTCATTATACTTTGGACCAGGCACTTTGAAAGGCTATTCCCATGAACTCAAATGCCTAAAGCCAAACACGGCTTTACACAATTGAAAATCACCTGCTTTGTATGTTTTCAAAGGCAGCTCCACCACTCAGTAGTAACAATATAGAATTGGGTTGAAAGGGTGAAAATAGATGTGGATGTGGAGTGACTCTCCAAAAAGCCCATGGCAATGCTCCAGTGTTGCAACACTGAAAATGAGAATTTTTAATGCAGACTTTTTCATGATCATTCCTGAACTAGATTTAAAGGGAAAAAAGTCATGTCAATATTGCAGAACTAGAGCTCTCTTCATGTTTTATGTATTTGAACAATGCTTTGAAATGAGAAATATCTTAATGCTTCAAGGCATTCCTTTTGTTGAATCAGTTCTACTACCATTTTAAAGCCAATTTGTTGCTATTGACTCTAGTGATATTCCAGAATTGATCTATACCAACAGTCGATTTTCATCAAATCACACCTGGAGTGGTTTGCCCATTGCATGAACATTCAGTGCTATGCTTCAGAGACAAGCCGTTCTCCACAGTTTTGCATCTGGCAATGGTCTAGTTCCAGAAAGTCAGACTCATCCCTGAATTCATGTACAATCTACAAATAAAGGCAATCTCTTTTGACCCTCCATTAGTTTTTTGAAAGCACAGTTCCACTTTGCCTAGAAGTGCTCTTTGTAACAGAAACCCTGACTTTTTAGGTCAAGCCAGTATCACTGTCTTTATGTTTTTTTCTTTCAAACAAGGTCAGATTTGAAAATTCTTTGGTGTTTGTGCATAAAATATGTGGGTCCTGATGTCAGTGCCCAAAAGCTTAGAGCAGTAGGCCCTTCTTTTTCATGTTACGTGGATGAAAAGGAAGAAAAGAAAGCTTACAGAGGCTTTATATAGCCTTATAAGCCTCATGATCTACTTCTATTGCTTATTTCCTGCCCATGTCTAAGTTTTCAAAGGCTCCTTTCTTTGTTAGAGGACTAATTATTTTGGCTAGTAGGCCAAAGCATAGATGCATATTGGATTAACAATGCCCATTAACTCTCCCTCAGCAGGTGGAAGATTTGATTCTGATCGGCTTGATGCTGGCGTAAAGGAAGAGTCACGTCCTGGAACCAAATGGATATGCCATGGTACAAAGGAGGATGAGATCAGAAGCAAGCTCTATTACTGCTATGAGCAGCTCCCTGCTGATGTAGCCATCCTTGCAAGAATCAGAGAGATACGGTTGACTTTTCAGCTTCTCATGTATTTTGGAGCACAAGAGCTACCAGTCAGAGAGAAAAGAAATGCTCTCTTTTCAAGCCGGTTTCCTTTTTTTGTTGTTGTTTTTTGTTTTGAGTCCATACCAAAGTGGGAAGAACTGCAGGTGATGATGAGTTTGAGGTTCTTAAAAGCACGAAAATGGCAGAACAGTCATGTGTACAAATAGAATGGGGCATTTCTCTGTAAAACAAGTTGTCAAAAGCACTGCCTCTGAACGCGGAACAATAAAATAATCTTTTCAAACAGTTTAATGGCCAGGATGAATGAAAGAATCTGTGTATGCTTTACAAACGGCCTGATTACTGCCAGCTCACATGCTTGCTCTGCAGTTGTAGTACATTAGAATTTGAAGTAGGATGTTGTTAGCAACCCTTTGCGTGGGGTGGAATTTGAATCAAAAGCTATAAATGACCTGTGACAGCAAAAATGAAAGTGCAATTGCTTTCTCACATGACCTGTTTCTTTTAGTGTCATTAAACTTAATCAATGATTAACCTTTGGTTTAACAGTGCTTGTCATTTCATAGCAAATCAAGTAGAAAAAATGTTGTCTACCTGAATAATTCCCTAGAAAATGTCTCTGAGGTACATTAAGAGTTTGAAAGGTGAGAGGCTGGCCTAAATTTGAAGTGCAAAATCACTGAGTGCAATTGAGGGAATGAGAAACATCTGACCATTTGACTTGTAGAAATCCTGTATGCAGGATTTTAGGAAGATCTGGTGTCTCCTTGCACAAACAGGGCAGCGTTCAACTCACTAATAACACATGAGAAATAGTAATGAATGATCTCACAGAGCCTTCATCTCATTTATGTTGTTTTTGCATAATAACTTTATGTAGTAAATATATACAAACAATGTGTCCTAATCCAAGATTGTCTGGACATGGTTGTGTTTTTTGATCTTCATTGAGATCAAATGAATTACGTTACTTTACACTGAATTAAGTTCTAGCTGGAATGAATTTCCTTTTGGCAACCAATTAGGATGTTTAAAGAATTTACTTTCATTTCTTGATCTCAAAAGTATTTGTGGACAGTTCACATGGACTATGTATTACTGTGCCTAACTGCTATCAGCCTGTATAATTATCTCATTTGCATATGCTAACAAGGTACATTATAGGTATAGTGTTTTCACATGCCTTTTATCCAATTAGCTCATTGTACCCACCAGTCTTGTGTTCTCCCCTCTGCCACCAAATTAATAAGAGTTGTGAATTGAAAATGGTTTCATTCATATGGTGTGTCTGTGCAGACAGACTTCACTCAGAAGAAATGTGGCTTCTGCTGTTCACAATCTTTATTTATTCATTACACATGCAGGGAGGGTCTGTAGGGCTCCCAGATAAGCTGGGGAGCTTGATGTGGTAGATGCTATCCGAATTCAGAATTTCACAAAAATTTGTGTGCTAGAAAAATCAAACTCCCAGAATGACTTCTTGTCTTCATCAACCACCTTTTGTCTGAGGGCACATGGAATGATTAACCTTTGCTTGTTTTTATTCATTTTGTTTTCAAAAGGAAAAGTTGCACACAGTGAGGTTCTCTTTCCTCTTTTTTCCTATATCCAAATGGTCCAATGCACTTTGTTTTGTATTACTAGATCAATCCCATTGAACTGGAATTTATTCAGGTGATACAGCCATGCTCATGTGCCTTCGTGCGCAAAATCATACCCAGCTACATTTATTTTAAAAGAAGAGGATTTGCATGTAGATTTGCACCAGGAGGATAAAAATTTTAAGTGAATTTTCTTCCTAAAATATTGGCACAAAGTATGTATGATCTTGCACAAGAGTCATGGTGACATCATTACCCTGTTAATATTGTTGCAACATGATGACCCAGCTACTTAGCCTTGTTCACAACAGTTTGCCATACCGGCATGCCTCAGAACTTGCACATTTGCATTTTCATGTGTACCTGCTGTAGACCAGCTAGATTTCATTTCACACTACCCAACTTCCATTTCAACTGCTGGTGGCCAGCATCGGTTAGGAGTATTTTCATCATGGTCAGTGGAGTCAGAGCAGTGTCAGGAAGTATAAAGGAGAACAAGGTTAGGCTCGTTATCCCCAGTGCTCTTTTGTATCTAACCCTTTTTTAAATCAGGAATATTCCCAAGGAAAATTGCAGTGTCACTTTTCTTTGTGAAGGAAGGGTGAATTACACTGAAGGGTTCTCAGAACTGGCTGCTCTTGTCAGCGTATTCAAACGATCTAAACCATCAAGTAGGGGACATGTTGAATAAAAGTCCTATATTTTGAAAGGCCAGTATGGAGCACTTTAGGAACAACTCATATTTTATTGTCATGTGATAAAAACTCACTAATCTCATTAACTCAATGATAGCCTAATTAGTCAATGGAAAAATGAAAAGGAGGGAAAAAAAGGGGGCAACAGCAAGGCAATAGTATGCAGGCAAGAGGGAAATGAGTTAAAAGAAGCATGGAGAATATGGTTTTCAGTTACTCTGTTTTCTCCTTTTCCCTTCTTTCTCTCTTGTCCATGTCACTCCAAGGAAAGCAGCTGGCATCTGTAGCCTGTTGTGCAGATGGGTTGAGAGGAGCACATATTCCACTACGTGTCTGGCATGCTTCAGAAGTGGCTGGTGACTGATTGTGTACTTGCCAGCAGCTAATGATTAGGGAGGCTTGCTGTAGCCATGGATGTCTGGCAGCACATGGGGTCAGAGAGACTGAGGGTACGAGGAAACATCAGATTAATACCTCTCAAAGCACTGACCACATATGCTGCCGCTTGGTTGACCCAGCCTGCAGGGTGAGCAGGTTCCTTAATGGGAGTTGTCAGTTTTATAGGAGTCCTAAGTTTCCATTTTTATTCCTAGGCATATGCACTGTACGTGTACCTCATGAGAAGAAGTGCTTGGCCTAAACAACTTGCAGTTTAAATAGGTAGGAGCAGGAAAGGATGGGAGAAGGAAGATTAAATTCCCCATTCCACAGAGAAGGAACTGAAACCCGGAGAAATAATGTTTGGCGACACATGAGAGTCGTGACAGTGGTGAGAACTAAATCCTACTATTTCAAGTCCTTGTTGAGGGTCATAGCTTCAGACTAATTCTTTGCCTGCATGTACAAGGCATACATCTGACTCTAAGCCACTTGACCCTTTCCTCCAATAAAGCAGGGCGCTACTCACCTTGAGCATAGGTCAGATGCAAACCTCACTGGGATTTTGTGCCTCTCCCCCCAGTTTCCACTGTAGCATCCCTGTCATCATCACTCTGCAACACAGCTGAGACACAGTTCTTACTGTTTGCAGGAGACACAGCAGCTGCTTATCCCTTCCACTGGGCTTCTCCCTGCCCATCCAGCCTTGTGCAGGACCAGGAGAGAAAATGAGGCACAGATGGGCAGATGGCAAACACCACCGTGAGGATCCCGACGTGGCCAGAGGGGCATTCCTGCACAGAGCCAGCGCCTGGCGGGCAGCTTTGCCACGGTCCTTGCCATGCAGGTGGGAGCATGGCACGGCTCAGGGGCTCTCTGGAGCCACTCACTCTTTTCTCTGGAACAGCACCAGCACAAAGCTGCAGCAACACGCTGGTGATTCAGGCCCAGCACGAACGACGGGACTGGACTAGTAACTTTGCTGCATGCCAAGAGGGACTCTGCCAGAAAATTCACCGCCAGCAGCATACTTGCACCACGTTCAGATTTACAGACACCTTTCCAACCCAAATATATCTGTTCAGAATGAAATTCAGTTCTTTTTGAAGCCGTGTCAGGCTCTGCTGATAGGAGGTGTTTATAGAAAGTCACCAGCTCTCTGGTGTTGAGCTCTCCAGCATCAAATCAAATCTCTGCATTTCTCATCACAAAATTAAGAGCCTTCTTGAACCTACACTCAGGAGTTAAACTTATGGTGATCCTCAGGAGAGGCTAAAGCAGAATATCTTCCTCCTTTCACCCAGCATTGGCTAATATTTCTTATTATATGATTTATGCACTTCTACTACTGTGGCCCTGGTGAGTTGATCTGGTCATTGGTCACTTAACCCCCCTCTGGCCTCAGTTTCCCATCAGACAATCCCAATGGCAGCTTCTGCCCAACCATTAGGCTGTGATAAAAGACCCATGGGCTCTGACAGGACCTCAACCAGCATCAAGTTACTGGAAACCAAAGACCTGTCTTCTGACCCACCCGCACACCTCCTCTGTACTGACACTGCTCCCAGATGACCCAGGAACTGAAGGAGGGTTTTGAACACCGATGACTAAAGCAGCATGGGCAGGTGGGTGTCCACGCTCTTCACGCAGGACTGAAGAGCCCAGGTGGTGAAGACTGGCTCTCTGGCTCTACCCTGGGCAAAGGCAAGGAGACCACTGTGGCAGCACACCTTCCTGAGCAAGAACCAGGACCAACCTCTTGCACTACAGTGCAAGCAGAGGAATGAACTCCAATACTTGCATGAACAGAAGTAAAATGGGTGGCAGTGAATCAAAGAGGTCAGGATATCTGGTCAGTGTAGACTGCCTTTCTCGGCAGTGGGACCAACTATGTGCATCAGGCATTGTACCTAAATCTTTGGTCATTTTTTATACAATATTCATTTGTTATAAATTGCTATTGTATACCTTGCAACCCCCTGTCAGCTGCCACTGGCAGCAGCAGAGATGGGTTTAAATGCCTAGTAATTTCATTAAGGATGATGGCTACCACGAGCATGAGCCCTAGCCTGGAGGCCTAGGAAAACTAGTGTCTTCACCAGGCGCTTTTATTAGACAAAGCTTCCCACAGACAAAGCTCGAGTTAGCGTATGAGGAAAGAAAAGGAAATGAAAAGCTGGCATAGCCTCAGCTTGGAAAAACTGATGCTCAGACAGCACTCCCCAGGGAAAATATCTTAATTTGGGGGAGCAGGAGGAATCGCTGGGGATTGTTTGGTGCAGGGTCAGGAATGTGGCCAGGCCAGTGCCGAGGCCATGGTGAGAGCAGCTGGACAGGCGATGCGGAGGCGGGGGCTCCACGTGGACGTCGGATGTGGCCTGTGGGTCTTGGCGTCCTGGAAGAGCAAGTCTGGTTGATCCAAGCAGTAACACAGAGGGAAGTGGTGCGAGGGATTTGCTTCAGACTTGCTTTCTCCCTCGCAGAAGTAAACTATTCAACCCTGTGCCTTCCAGCCCCCGGGGGGGACATGCCACCCAGTTCGAGAATAGGCACATTAATAAACCAACAATATCTGCATCTGCATCTAGATCTAATCTACGGCTGCTAAGTGAGATTCACTGTTTCCCACCCCCAGCAGCATCTTGGCAGTAGTTTTTGAGCTCAGTTCTCCACCTGTAGTTTGAACATCCCATACAGTGGTGTTCATTCAGCGCCTGTTCCTCCTTCACCGCTCCTGTGGACTGGCATTGGGGAAGTTCGGGTGATCTCCAGCCTTTCAGGGAAGTGATGCCTCTCCTGCTTTCCCTGGTTAATTCAGCCAAGGTGATTCTTCCTCGCTGGATTTTCTCAGCTGAGCTGCAGTCCTTAGCTGCTTCAATAAAAGCTCTCCACTGGCCATTAATTTGACACCAATGTTTCCTTCTGAGGTTGCTGTCAGGTTCGTCATGGTCTCACAGCCTGATCTCTGTGGCGTCCTCCAGGCGGCCCTGATGGCACACCAGGCCAAGTAGAGTCTCTGCTTCCCCAAGATGCCTTCCTGCCACCTCTCTTCCTCTGTTTAGTCTGAGCTCCAGCTTCACACAACAGTGTTTAGTACCTTCAGATTCATTATTTAGCTACATTTTGGGCAAAACACTCTAAATATTAATGCAAACAAGGCCTGTCTCTTTTAACTGTTTCCCTCTGCTTGCTGATAGAAACAAGAGGAGAGCTCTTCCCTGGGGACAGTATGCCCATCTGGAGTATTCAAGCTTTTAGGAGCCGCTTTTCATCCTCTTCCCTGGCACTTGCTTCTTGCAGGGCTGGGCTGCATGTTCACAGGTATATGACATTACTGATAACACTGCAACAAGCTGGCATTCATCAAGCATCTTGGATGAAGGCTGTCTTTAAAAAGGCAGGTAGGGGCCTGTGCCATGGGAAAAATGACCAGGTTTTCTCATCACTCATATGGAGTTATCTGGACACATGGCTACCTTTCATCACTTATGCTGATGCCAAAAAAGGGATTATAAAGCCAACATGCCTGTTGAAATGTCTGTGTGTACTAAGCTGTCATGGACTTGTTTTGGGTCAAAATAACACGTGTACTCAATTTCATTGTTTTTAATTTTCCCTTTTTTTTTTTGCTGTCCTAATTTTCTTGTGAGATTGTGAATAAAGAAGACACAACTCCTCCACAGAAAATATAGGTAATATTGCCACTAACCAACACTGCTTCTTGAAAGCCATGCATAAGCCAAAACATACTGTAATGGTAGAAATAAATACAAATATCTAGGTCATTTTTCTCATAAGAACTAAACACTTCAGGAGATACAAACACAGCTACAGCCTCCTTATCGCCACTATCTGTACCACAAACATAAACCAGAAGAGTAGCCATAGCAGGTCACACCAAGGTCCATCTAGCCTGGCGGATGCCTTGGGAAGAGTAAGGAAAGGGCAAATCTATAGGATATGTTCTCCTGATACTCTTCCAGCATCCAGCTATTCTCAGGTCAGGGACTCTGAGCTAGGTGCAGTTTCTGTACATTTAGTAGCCTCAGTACATTTCTCTACGGTGAACTTGTCCAGCCACTGCTTGAACCCTTATTAACTTTTGTCATCCACAGTATCTTCTGGCAAGCAATTCCATAGATCTACTATCTATTGCATGCAAAACTACCACTTCTTGTTTGTTTTGAACCCGGTTCACGTACAGCAAAAAATAATGGAAAATCCATCCCTACCCCCTTTTCTGTGATTATATTAAGCAATCATGCAAATTAACACCAATGGCATTATTCAGATTTGGCTTTACATCATTCGTGAATTTTTGCAGACATATTCTAGGCTAGCAAATGCTTGTCTTCTGCAGAACTTGCATGGAAAATGCACAATACCCTTAATAGCTAATAAAAGTGCATTCAAAAGATTTTCTGGCCTATACAAATAACTCTGACCATTAGAACAAGATGTAGTTGGTTTTCCACTGCATGGCATTAATGGAGTTACACTTGGAGAAACTGTGTAAAGCTCTATGGATTGGAAAGGAAGTAATCTCCATTAAAATCCTATGTAAAAAAAAAGTATGGTGCAGCACTGGACAATGTAGCTTTCAAAAGTATGCTTCAAGAGACAGAAAAGAAGGACTATATTAATTTAAAAAAATGTAATTGTTCTAGGATGTAACATTAGTCCTTCCAGTTTTTCCTGATGGCAGTGAGTGGTATGGCTGTGCTTTGCTCCCCAGTGAGTCAGTGGCATGCACAAGCCCCCAACAGCTATGGCTTTTCATTTATCATTGTGCAGCATTTTGATCCCATTCTTGTGTGCTTCCCTCCGCTACTGCCATTTGTGTCATTCCAATCGAGGCTTTTTTAACTGGGTTGCTGACAAGCAGCAGCAAAGCAGTGAGGCCCTCAGAGAAGGGAGCCAGCATCTCCTGCGACTCCAAGGGGAGATCTGCAAAGAATTGCAAGGAGAATGCCAAGCCATCCGGCGCTGGGAGAGTCACTATGGCAAGGGAGGAACAAGGGAGGAGAAAAGTAGAGAGCTTGCCACCTTTCCCTGCAGGACTCATGCAAAGTGCTGATAATGTGTGTTTTATTCATTCCTCGCCTTTGTTCTCTAACCATCTCTTGAGAGACATTTCAAAGAAAGGGAGGCGAGGAAGAGACTAAAAGTCTCCTTTTAGATTGAGGAATGCAGGCTCCACCCTTGCTCCCAGCTCCATCCTTTTTGTGCTGCTGCAGCTGGGGAGTCTCCCTTGAGGCTCTAACTTAAACCTGGGGCTGGTCCTAGGCCAAATGGTCCAAGGATCAGGGGAGCCATTTTCTTCCCCAAGCTCAGGGCTGGCCTTTCATTACAGTGTAAGAAGCTGGCGAGGGGGGTGTCAAAGATCCCTCCAAAAAGAATAGGACTCCATTCTTTGCACCATAGGGGAGCTGTAAAGACACAGGTGTGATGGGAAATAACCAGATGAACATCAGCCTCCCGAACACGCACAGGAGGAGCCGCGACCCGGCTTTATTTCTGTGCACGAAAGCACGGGGCGACCGCGGGAACGCTCTGTCCTGTTTTCAAGTCTGCACTTCAGAAAAGATGTTGACAGGTTGGAAAGGCATCAGGGAAAGGTACATGGCAATCTGAGATCTGGAAAACTTTACAGTAGGAGACTGAGACCTCAGTGGAATTCGTCTGTTTGAAAGAAGGCTAAGGGGTGACTTGCTTGCGGTCTACAAGTATAAGCATGGGGAAAATGGAACAGATGTTTCAAGCAGAAAATAAACCCATAATAAAATCAAGTGGTTGGTTGTTGATGCTAGACACATCCAGAACAGAAGTCAAGTAAAAAAATTGCAGGTAATTAACCACTACTTACTAGACTAAAGTTGAATTCTCAGTTTCTCTTTAAATCAAGGGTGGATGACTTCCCAAAATCTCCTGTGCAACATCTGAAGATGGAGAAGAGCTCATGGGAGATGATTTTATATCAGGGTTGTACAGCAGGTCAGATGATAATCATGAAAAAACCCATGACAAAACTGAATGTACAGCAGACTTGATCTTCCATGCCAATCCCCTTTAGTCCTTGCTCTGACAAGTCCTGTGTCACCCTGGGTGCACTGTGAAATCCATATGGTCCATATTCACCTGGGTGCACTGTGAAATCCATATGGTCCATATTCATATTGTTTTTTTATACCCCAGAGAAATGAATGAGAGAAATGTTTCCATACTGGGTAGTCAGAATTAAATCTCACTGAGATTACAGCATTCAACATCAGAAACTGAGATAAAGAATAAAAAACCACCCTCCCTTTTTTTTCCCCACAATAGGTCTACTATCAAAAGTAACCAATCTGCTAGCAATGATATTAAAATATATTGCTGTTTTGAGAAAATGTTGTATTGCTTTCGGTTGTAGTGGGTACATTCGCCTAAACCCAGTGTGATCTGGCCTACTGGGAGCGTTAGAAATACAATTGTGTCTGGGCACTTGAGCTCTGGGGCGATCCACTGTGCTACCTGGAGGCTTTGGCACTGTTCGGATTTAGAGCTCCATAAGTCTAAATATTTTTTTTTAAAAAAAGACTTAATGTGTGTGAGTTCACACGTGTGCGTCTGAGAAGGAAGACAGGAACTCATTGGGTATTTGACTTAAAATGGTTTCTGGGTGAATGTTCGCACATCCATTCTGCAGTGACCTCTGCTGGCAAGGGCAGGGCCCATAATCTTCCTTCAACCCCCCGATGTTAAGGGCATCTGCAAGCATATTTTATTAGCACCTTATCTGAACCTATCGCGTTACACTCAGTGTCGTTAGCGCAGGGCAACACAGTTAAGGTTATGGAGCTGTCATACAAATGCAAAAAATGCCATGGGGCATATGAAGGTGGTAGTTAAACAGAGATAGTCAAATCTGATTAATAGCAACCATAAAGGAATGTCAACATACGCCAGTCTCGATTAAAAAAGCAGGTAGCTGGAAATTAGCAATTGTTTCAGGTAGCTTAAGGATATTGCTATTTTTTTCACCTTTTGACACATCCCTACGGGCATGTGTCTGCCAGTGAAATCACTGAGATATTTCTCCAGTGCGTAAGGAATTGCTGTCACGCAGCAACTCATAAAAGGTGCCCCTTGCTCTTCTGGAGGGATCTGTGCTTTTAATGGCAGACAGTCTCTGTTGCTATAAATCAGATTAGTGCAATTTACTTCATTGCTTGCTTACCCCGACAGAGACTCTGGCTCCAAATCTTTACATTGCAGTTGTCCAAGAGCACCAACCAACACTGGGTTAGTTTTTGGCTCTTAGACAAATCCCCAGTGTTCACTGTTGCAACTTGCCTTCTTATATCTGATTCTTTTTTTTATAGCTTGTTTTTCTTTCTGTGATCACCATTTGTTTGCCATTTCAGAAATGCTTTGTTTGCAGCCCTACCTGTAATCTATAAAGCTGTATTTCCGTGCAGAATGCAGAAAGGAGCAGTGTTTCTAGGTACTGTCCTCAACTTGAATGCAGGTGGAAAAGTTAAAGACTCGGCTGCCTGCCTGTCCTGAGCTCTACCATCCTTACCGTCACTGTCTAAATATGCATGGCTAGTCCTAACTATGAACGGGAACTCAGAGCCAGAGCACAAACAGAGCAAAGAGAGCAAAATTAGCTTACAAATTAACATGCAACGTGTGCCCTGAGCTTAGGCTATGTGTCGGTGCTCTCTGAGAGCAGCCAGGGACTGGTGTCTGTGGAAGAAGATAATAACAGGGTGGCAGATAGTGCTATTTCTCCAGGCTGCTCTGCTAACTACCAGTGACTAATCTGACCCAGGTGTGGCAACTGGCAACTGGTAACGTATAAGGTGTTGATGAAGAACTACCCATTTTCCAACACTTCTATCTATCATGCAAGTGACAGCCCTCAGCTTTTGGGGCAAGAGCCCTTCTTCAGAGGGCTTCCCCTCCCTGGGCCAGTTTTTCCCCATCTCTTTAGGGTTGCAGCAGCAAATGGAGGCAGGATGCATTCCCTCTCCTGCAGCGGATGAGGCTCATGTGTAATGGTGTTCCCTGGGCAAAATGTACATGGCCAAGTGCTGGAAGGCAATGTAAACGAAGAGGGAGGCTCTGTGACTCCACCGTGCCTTGGCCAGGGTGGTGGAAAGCACCAGCAGACAGCTGGAGGTCTGACATGTGCTGGAGGTCTTCCCATGGCGAAGCCCTTCAGGAAAACTCAGTTTTGTCCCTCCGTGGCAGAACGCCCCGCCACCTCCAAACCGCTCCATGGGGACTGCCGGGAAGGAGTGGCACATCAAAGTGTGAGCATCGCGATTGCCCCATGTGCTCCTCGTTAGACAATTCCCTGGACATTCTGGTCAGGGCCAAGCCACTGTACCCCCTGTACTGGGAACAGGACCTCAGTCCAGAAGTCTTGCCACCTTCTCCCCCTTGTAGGTGACTCACAGTATATTATCTGTATCGCTGACAGTCTCGGTTAGTTAATGTGGCTCTCCAGGGGTTCGGAGAAGACTCACAGCTCTTCAGGTCTCCTCCTGTGAACTCCTGGGACTCTGTGAACTTACCCTGTTGCAGCCAAGGTGCAGGGGAATCTCATAAATCTTCTCCAGCCCTACTGTATGTTGTTTAGTGCATATTATCACATTCGACATCTCTAGTTACAGTAATCACTTTTAAAAATGTACTTCTGCGATGTCAGTAATTAATCAAATGCCTTTGTTTTATTAGCCATAATAATATCTTTGGTTTCATGTTCTTAGGTGTTCCTCTTTATAAACTTCTCTTATGATGAGTGTCTCCTCCTTAGCACTCAGTCACTCCAGATGCTTTAACATTGCTGATAAGGTGTTTAATGGAAAGACTATGAAATATTTTTCTCTCGTATCAGACTGGGATCTAAAAGATTTGAGATCAGCATCAGGCCTGCTTTGCAACTGCAAATATTGGCTCTGGTCTTTGAGCCCTGTAGCTCCTGACTGACTCCAGAGAGCTGTTAGCCAATGCTCAGTCTCCACACCCTCTGCAGTGCAGAGCTTCTTCTGCAGCTCCCATCCCAACCCATGCCCCTGTCCCACACCTCGTGTGAGGTCTCTTGTTGGCTTAATAGGAATAAGATCAGTCCCCAGAGGCAAGGAAAACTCCTGACAGTCTGTAAAGGAAAAAGTAATGAGCGAACAGACAGTGTGGATTTTGGTAAAAGTGGAAGAAAAAAACCAAAGGATGTCCAAACCCAACACTGTATCTGTATTAATTAGAGGGTAACAAAGGTGAAGATACACCTGCAATACATGTCATTACATATTTCCCCCACTGAGAGCTGGTATGTTGGGACTTCATCTGTCACGGCAATGTTCACTGAAGCAACGTACACCAAGCTGACTGGTGAAACCTGGTTATTCTGTATCTCTGACTTCGTAATTTGTGCCACTAAGGCTATTACTGTACACTTCAGTGTAGAACAGCTGTAGAACAGGGACTTTCTTTTCTTCTCCTTTTCTTTTTCCCCTGGGATAATTCCTTTTTTATTTTTTAAATCAAGCAAAAGAAATTAATTCTGGCTAACTTCTGGGAGTAAAATAATTGTATAAAGTCATTGGCAAACAATCTCTGCCCAAACACGCATGCAGAAAGCAAGTTCTCACAATTATAGTTAATGCAAAATGAAGTAGGATTATAGAGGCCTCCAGCATGATTTCTAGCATGATAATGATGAGAAGAGAAGATTAGGCTTATCACAGACAAAGCTTGTAGTGCTGAGATTTTTAGTAATTCAAAAACAGCTGCACTGCTACAATGCACGTAACTTTCTTATCTGCACCAAGATGTTCACAAATACTGTAGCTCTGCAAAGTAAGGCAAAGGAGGGCTTTTCTGCACAATTTTATGCCCTGATACAACAAAATGCTGAAGCGCAGGCATAATTTCCAGCACGTGGAGCAGCTCCACGGGCACCTCTGGGAAGCGCCATGTGCCTAGAGGTGCACAGGTGCTGCTCATTACCTGGGTGCGCAAGTGGTTTGGGTTTTGGGGGTTTTTTTGGAATGAGGCCTTATCTGAACCTCCTGCAGCTCTGCGCATCTGCCATGGGAAGGCCGGGAAGTCTCGGAGAAGAGCCTGGCAGGAGCCCAGAGCAATACTTGCCCCCTCTTTTGTTTAGCGAGGACCTGCAGCGCAAAACCCAGGGCTGTTGTGCCCTGATAGAAGGTGAAGTCAGCGGAAAGTGTTTAAGTGCTGGGCATGGCATGGATCCAAAATCCCTTACACATCCATATCCCACCCTGTGTGGCACAGGTTGGAGATGGGGCAGGTCTCAGAAGAAATGGATCTGAGTGCGATTTCCTACAGCCTGATGAGGTCTTGCCAGAGTGATGTAGCCAGTTCTGGTCTGGACACAGGCCCAGGGTCCATTTTAGTTCTTGTCCTTGTCATCGCTTTTCCTTTGCAGCTACGTCAGGACCCTTGACCTCCTAGTATGAAGTTCTTCAGCTCTGGTCATTGTGTCTGAAAATTTATGCCCCTTTGACTTGATCCCAATGAGGGTCTGCCCCCACTGGCAGAGACAATCCTCTCTTCTGGATAACCTGAATAACACATGATGGTGGGACATGAAGAAATACAGCCTCCAAGCAGCCATCATATGAATTAGCCCAGCTGGAAAAGAGCCAGGGTGCAGGAACAGCAGTGCTGAGTCAGACCGAGGGGTCACCTAGACCATATCCTGTCTCTGACCAGCCTGTAGCGGATGCTCAGCAAAAAAGCACAAGAGCAGGGCAAGTACAGCAATATTTCCTCCACTTCATCCTTCCAGTTTCTGGCAATCTGGAGTTTAGGGACTTCCTGAGCCAGGGCTGTATCTTCATCTCTGCAGTCTAGGAGCCTTTGATGGACTTTCCTTTCAAGAATTTTCTAATTGCTTTTTGAACCCATTTATACTTTTGGCCTCCACGACATCCTGCGGCAACGGGTGTCACAATGTGGTTATGCATTGGGTGTGTTTGCTTTAAACCTGACACTTAATCATGTAAAGACTCCCCAGTCTTTGCACTAGGACACACATTTTTATCACATTCTCCAGGCCATTCCTGATTTCACAGACCTCTCTCATCTGCTGTCCCAGTGGTCTCTTTTCCAGCTGAACAGTCCCAGCCCATATGATACTTCTTTATTTTGAAGGCTTTCCGTAGCTTTGATCATTCCTGTTGATCTCCTGTGAACCTTTCTGGTCCTACTCTGTTTTTCCTGCCTGCAGTGGTGAAGAGGGCACATGCCATCCATGTACACAGCAACACAGGGATGAGGACAGGCGTCTTTTTGTTTTGTTTCTTTCCTAATAGT
The DNA here is from genome assembly GCF_964188355.1 of Buteo buteo. Taxonomy (NCBI): domain Eukaryota; kingdom Metazoa; phylum Chordata; class Aves; order Accipitriformes; family Accipitridae; genus Buteo; species Buteo buteo. Next base: position 9,683,384 of record NC_134176.1, on the reverse strand, counting down.
TCCTTATGTTCGGTTTTTCTTTCTGAGTGCTGCTGGACCCTGAGTTCCGTACTTAACAGCACTGTCCACAGTGATTGCAGGGTGTCTTTCCTGAGTGGTAATAGCTAATGTAATGTCCATTACTATATAGACAGTTAGGGTGGGGGTTTTTTCCCTGCAAGCATGAGTTTGCATTTGTTATCATGAAACTTTTATTTGCTATTTTATCATTTGCTAATGTGAGATTGCAGTCACTGCTACAGCGAGCTTTTTTGTGACTCTTCACAACCAGCATTAGTCATTTTAATGTTCACAGTTAGCATTAGCTTTTTAGTAACCCGGGCAAGATTAATACAAGGCTAATACTTAGAGTGTCATCTCTAAGGGTAGTTTTGGACACAAGCCATCAGGCTTTGGGTTTAGTGCCTGTATGGTGCTCTTCTCTGAACCAAAGACATGTTGGACATCTCAAAAGGAGAGATGACACCAACAGACTCCCTCATTTCTTGAATTACAAACACCAGTTCTTACCTCATCATACTACAGGGAGTACAGAGTTGAAATGCCTGACTAGTGAGATGAGTGTAATGCACACGCTTGGGGCTATTCCAGGCACTGGAGCTAATCCAGGCTGTGGGGTACAGTGATGGGCCTGGAGCTATGCAGGCTGCAGATTGGATTCCAGGTTGCAATTAAGCTATTGATTTGCTTTATGAAGATTTACATATCCCAGGACACTTACATTTTGAAGGCACACCTCTTCTGATGTTGGTCTGTGACAGTGGCAAAAAATGTGCAGGTGTAACCTTGAATCCCACAGGTTACTTGTTGGTTCTATCTCATCCCATAAGCTGGGATCTTCTTTCCCCTGTACAGTTTGACTCGGTAAATCCTAGCGGTGCTGTGGAGGACCCATTGATCGACTGCTACATTGGGAAGTAGGGACGCAGTGAGGCTGTGGATGATTTTTGAGGCTTACATTTGATCATGACTGGCCATTGCAGGGTGGGAAGAAGTCGGCTTTCCTTGCGACAGATGCTGGGGAGGCAGAGCCAGGATAGGTCGTTTCCGATGGGAGCTCATGGTATGAAATAAATAAGGGGAAAGTGAGAGTGAAAGACACATTGTATAAGATGTACAACTGGCGAGATGCCAGCATAAATATTCATTGAGTATGTTAATTAGCAACTATTGCTGTTACTCATTAACTAATTTATTCAACAAATAGCATTCAGGCCACTCTAGAACACTGCATACTGTTACTGCTAAAAGGGATATCAGTTTCCCTGGCTGTCACCTGGAGACATTGATACTCCCCCATCTTTGCAAGTACTTTGATATGTGGAGATGAAAACTGCTGCACAGGGCCAATGGAGCACAGTATATTACTTATAGAGTAGGAGAAGTCCAATCTCATTCCCAGCAACATGCATAAGAGATTTAATTCATTAGTTCAACCTCAATTGGAGAAGAGTGGCAAGTCTATGACAAGATTTCTGTTTGGACGACAGCAATAGCCTGTAGGTTGCAGAGTCTGCAAAGGAATGGATGGGCTCCTCTGTGAACTGACTTTTTTAAAAAGAGAGGAGTCAAAGGTAGAATAAAAACTCAGCATAGGGGGTTTCCACCAAAGCTGGTAGGACCTGCCTGTCAAAATTACAGCTGACAGCAAAGAGTTGCAGAAGAGGTTGACATTACTGAGTGGCTGGATGATAAAACAGAAAATGAAATTCAGTGTTGGAAAATGCGAAGTAATGCACTTCAGAGAAAAACAATCTGAATATTACATATGTAATGAGGGCTTCTAATATACCTATTACCAATCAGGAAAGGGAAACTGGAGCCACTGGGGACAGTCCTATGAAACTATCACACCACCAGTGCTCAAAGTAGTGATCAAAAAGGGAAATGAGATGCTAGTAATTATTGGAAAAAGAATACAGAAAAAAAAAGAAAATAGTATTAAGCCATTACTTGAATCCAAGTACATTTAAATGGTCTGGTCCCCCATCTCAGAAGCACAGAGCAGAATGAGACTAAATCTGTAACTGTGATAGAATAGGGTATGATAGTTATGGAGGAATAACTTCTATGCAAAGACTGAACAAGTAGACTGGAATATTCCTTATGGAAAAAAGCGATGATGAAAGGCAACATCTGAGAAAAATGTTTTAAATCCCAAATGGCATAGAAAAGGTAAATAAAGACAGCTGTTCTTACAATAGAAGAACTGAGAAACATGCAAAGAAATGATCAAGCAGCAAACTCAAACAAGAAGAAATACCGTTTCATACCACATCTAATGGTTTTGTGGAACTCCTTGCCCAGGGTGTTATGGAGGCCAAGAATATAACTGGTTTCAGAAAGGGAATAGAAACATTTATGATGAAAAATTCCTGTAGTGTCTATTGGACGCAAAGACTCAGGAAGTTGTTGATTGCCAAAAGCTGAGGGGAGGCTCTGCCCACAGGAGGATTACTGTAACGTGCCCTGCTTTGGATTCTCTCTACAAACCTGCTGCAGGCCACTGTCAGAGACCGGGTCCTGGGGCACCTGGACTCATGAGTGACCTTGTGTAAGAATTTTGATGTTGATGCTCTGCAGTGAGGATTGAGATCCCTTGGAGGTCCCTTCCACCTCATCTTCTCTAATTAGACATTGGAGAAGAGCCAAAGGATGAAAAATCCTGATCTATCTATCTACCTACCCACGTACCTACTTATGTATCCAGATAATGTGTGTCATTTAGCAATGGCTTAAGCTTCACAGTGTATTTTGCAGTACTTAAGACAAATGTACCTTGACACACAATTGTGCTGCCGGTGGTATGCTGTCACGTACAGCAGATGGGGATTGCACCATGGTACTAACAACTCACCCAGATAAGTAGTGGGCTGATCCTTATGGCATGCTCCCACAGCACTGTCTCTATAGTAAGATACTCAGGCAGCAGCAGCCATGCTAGTAAGTTCAGGTATGGCAGCAGCATCCCCAGGTGCTGGGCAGTGACTGCCTGCACTAGCAGACTGTCAGAGCATCCCTGACATGAATTTAGCCCATTCTAACTCTGTTCCTGGGCACAGTACTTAGACCAGTCCAAGGACCATTTCCAGTAAGTGGTTACCATGTGAACACTTTTAGCTAGGCAGTTCGCTAGCACAGGCACTGCCTTTTCCATGCCAACTGGCTGCAGTGCCCAGGAACTCTGCTGGGCATGTTTAATTTACCAGTGTACATGTAGCTTCTGTGTCTGGATCCAATTACAGGATTAGGTCTGCAAAGACAGGGGAGATGAATTTGTGAATCAAAGCGGTGCAAATTTGTTGCCTATGAAGGGCAACATTTTCATGTAAGGCTGAAGGAAGAGAAACTACTCAAAGAAAACTCCAAAGATTCTTATCACAGCTGTAAGAAATGTGCACATTTTGGAACTACATCACTGAAGATAGCAGGATGCTGAGCTGGCAAGTAAAGGAGGTGGAACAGAGACTCAAGGACTCTGAACCTCAAGGAGGAATGGCTTGGAGGAAAATCCTAACAAAAAAAAAAAGAAAAAGAAATAGAGAAGCAAATGAAAACATAGCTGACATTTATGCAGTACCCGAGACAATGACCTGCTAGCAGAGCTTCTTAGAATTTAAATAAAATATAAGGTGAAGTAGCAATTAACTAAAATGACAGTCCAAGTCCAGCCCCTACAACAAGTTGCAGTATGTAGAGAAATATGTATGAAATTCTTTGATGGGGGTTTAAAGTATGAGATAAAAGTGGTGTTGAGAAAACAGTATTCTCTCTCCTATCTGGTCCATCATCACCAATGACTGTAAGTCGTTCGTGCCTAGCATTTGGTACCGCTTTTTTTTAAGATGGTTGAGACTGAGGGAGAAAATATAAATGCATGCTGTTCCCAAAGTGTTGATTGCATTTTATAAAAGCATGAAAAATATCAGCGAGTTGCCATTACTCATGCTCAAGCTGACAAAATGCATTGCATGAAAAGATAATAGCTGGCCCTCTTCCTGTATTAGAAGGTTGCGATGACATAAACTTAGACTTTCAGAGGAGCTTGGAGCTTTTCTTCCTAGTCTGTACTATGCTGTAACTTTGGGGCAGGTAAATCTGCAGCAAGCTTTATGTACAGAGCCATCATGTTTTCTGGTGTGGGGCAATGAGGGCAGTGGGATGGATCTGGCATGCTGGTTAATGTGGCAAAGGAGGCACCGTGTTTGATGAAGTAGAGCCAGGAGACCTGGGAGGACACTGGAGCAGGAGTGGAGGGGCAGAAGCTGGGCCAGCAACACTCAGGCTTTGCTCTAAGAGATCCTCTGGGCTCCACTTCAGGAAAACTCCCCCTTGCTTTCCTATTTTAATTTGCTCGCAAATTGTTTTCTCATACCACACAGGCTCTTTATTATTACTATTATTGACAATATTTTCCAGGTTTATTTTGAATTTGGCGCAGTGGCTCACACCCAGCAGGGGTCTCTTTAATGCAATGAAAAGTCTTCTCTCTTTGGATAAAGTCCTCATGGGAGAAGATTTTAAAGTAGCCCAGGAAGGCGGGGGGAAAGCGATTATTTTCTTTCAAAGAGCAACATGTATCTATGAATCAAAAAGGTTTCTGCAGCCTACGCTTAAAAACCCCGGAGAGTCCCTCGCAGGGAAGATATCACCTCAGGGAGAGTCCATCCCTCCCTCCTGGCAACCCCCGCACGGGCTGGCTCCGCTTGCAGATGAAGTTTACCTCCGCGTTCGAATAGCTGCAAGCCCTGGCTCCAAACCCACCCAGCATCTCTCGCCTCCTGTGGGAAACTGCCCCCCAGCTCGGCTCCCCGGATGCGGGCACTGGCTTCCCCCCCAGTGGGAAAGGGGGATGCCAAAGCCCCCGGGCGAGCGAGCGTCTGGAGGGTGCCCAGTATCCAAGCCCAGGCCCCCATCCATCATGCGGTCAATGTGGTGAAGTCTCACTCTTGGGGCCAGAGAAAGAAGAGAGGTGGGCGGTTCGCATCCAAGCGGTTTCCAGGGATATCACAAATCCTAGGGGATCCTCGGAAAGTCAGGCCCAGCCACAGGGGCTGGACACCCCACGCCTCCCCCCTGCTCCCCAGCAGACAGCCTGGAGACGGCGCAGGAGATGTGGTGGGGCTCCAGTCTTTTCTGGCTTTTCCAAACTATCTTTGGAGGGCTGTCCTGGGGACAGAACCAGTCGGTGGCCTGCCTTGGCCCATCCAGCCTGGCATCCCATAGGGGCACCATCTGCAGGCAGTGTCTTCACTAAGGTCCAGAAGGAAATAGTCGGGAGGCACGGGATCACATTTACCTCTCTTCTCTTGGGACGCTCCCTTCGAGGCACTACTTTCACAGGTGAATCCAGGCCACATAGTTTCATAACCATGTTTGTAACAGAGGTAGGGGAGACGAATGCTCTTACCATTCTCCCGAAGGAGATGTATTTCAAATAGTGGCAAATACTGTAGTTTCTAGATGATGTCTATCTCTATAGCATATCCTTCCTCCATCCAGTTACCGGAATAAAGTGTATCCTTTAGTAGCACTGAATATAAAAAGCAGCCCCATTTTCACTCAGAGCAAAGACAGTGATGTGGTTGTCTGTTTCATCTAGTGTAATGTATGAAGACTTTTTAATGTCCCACAAGGAACATCTTTTTAAAGCAGCCTGTCAGCTTTACACTTTAATCCATTAGGCTACAAAATACAGAAAAATTAACAGAAAAATATATCTTTTTAAGCTACTGTTGCTTAACCTGTTTCAGTATTTACATATTTCACAGCAGACAAAAATGGTCTTGCTCATTAGCAAGGAGTTTGTTTTGTGCCACCTTTATTTTCCTCACAGCTTTGTTGGGACCTAATTGCCCATCAGCAATGCACTGGGGGAGATAATATCACTTCGTATGAATTAGCTACAAGGCACATCTTGGATTTTCAAATGCTTGCATGTATTGTTCCATTCACAGTATATGGTGTCCTACTCCCTTTTGAATGAGGACAAATATTTTTACATATGCAGGTCATCAGATATCTCAAGCCCATTCTATTTTGACTAGATACTGAAGGACCGTACTCAGAAACCAGTCACATGGATTCCCCCTCCTGCCTCATTGTCCACACTTCTTGACAATCAGTCAGTTGTCCTTCTTGGCTTTTTTTGCTTCGGGCAGCTGAGTAAAGCCACATGCTCTCTGGATAATCAAACAGCTGATCCTCGAAGCGTGCATTGCCAGTCGTGACTCAGTAGATATGGAGACACTGTCGCTAGCTGGCCTTATGATATGCTCCTCGTGGCTACTGAATAGGCAATAGCACAAAGGGATGAGGAAAGACATTCAGGGCACATGCACAAACCAAAAGTATGGCATGGCAAAGCATATCTTTGTTTATTAGGGACGTGTAGCCTTCGGCCGGGTCTGTTGCCCCCGGATGTCGCATCCTTGAATACAGTAGGCCTGCACCTACGCATTTCACCCACAGATCCAGCTCTTCTACATCCTCTCTTTCAAATGCTTATCTTTTGCAGAGAAAACTTGCTGGAGATCCATTGCCCGGACTAAGGACAGAAAACATGCACAGAGACCCCATTCTTCCCTTTAATGAGATGCCATCTCCATTTAACTAGTTTCTGGCAGAATTTTCAAGCGTTGCAGATCTCACATTCCAATTACATCAGTCGGTATTTTGCGCTTTGGCAAAAGCCACCAACTTCAGCAGCTTGCTGCATTCACTAACAGTAGCAGAGATTACCTACGAAACAGGGCGACAGGCCTAAATAAGCAAGTTACATGCAAGAAGCCAGATCCTTGGCCCAGCTGGGGCTGCTTTGCCCAGCTCCAGCAGCACAAAGCTGTCACCAAGCCAGCCCAAACAGCTGTTGGAGGATTCCCTTGGCGCAAAAGAATTCCTGAATGGCAAAGAGCCACTAAAGCAACTCCTACACAATCTCACTCACTGGTCCCCAGAAATCCCTGACAGCTGGGACAGCACAATGGGGCCAGAAGCACCTGTTACCATTCAGAGCAGCCTAAAGGCTGCTCTATAGGGCAATGAATGGCAAAACGAGCACCCAGCATCTTTGGGAGCGCACAGAGGCCTGCCTTTATCACCTCACATCCCCAGCCGGAGGTGCACCGTGGGAATATTTTTTCAAGGCACTGCTATAGTAGAGTCACAAACTCAAGGCACTCCGTGCGTGCCCGTGCTTTCTGATGTTTGTATTTGTGGAGACTTGGAGCGAGGGAAGAAGGAAGTCTGGGTCCTTGCAAGGGGAAGGAGCCTGGACGCAGAGCCAGGTTTCACAGCTTGGCCCTTCTCAGTATGGAACCACTGGAAACCTCAGATGTGAGCCTCCTTCCGGGAATTTGGAGCCATCTACTCTGAAAGCAAGTATTGCAGCTTGGCACCTTATTTAGTCTGGCGTTTCAGGTAAAACCTAGGGTTTTCCTTCAACCTGCAGTCCCAGCCAGGCCTGCCAGAACTTTTCCCTTCATCTTGCTTGCCCTTGTGGTCATCTCCCCTTGCCAGTTCCCTGTTGTCACTACCCCAAAGAGTCATCTCGCTCCCAGCTCTCCTCTAAGACTAATACAACCCCCTTTTTATTCAGTGCCTACATGCCACAAGGTTCCTCACTGATGCTTTTAGGCATTCTGCTCTACTCAGATTTTGGGTCTGACATCTGAACTTCATTAATCCTTTGGCACATGGGAACTGACAAGTCCCTTAGAAACACGGAGTTATCCCAGAAGAGGATGTTAGTTCCTCCAAATGGCCATAAAAGGCTCTGTGTTGTGGTGTGCTTCTAGAGGTGTAACACAGAATGAAGCCCCTGATTATGCTCAGGTTTGGGGTCTAACTTTTAGGCCAATTTATCTTTTTTCTCAGGATCAAATTATGTCTGAATTTCTAAAATAAAATCTGTATAAATGGTGCATAATGAGAAACAAAGGAATAATTTGTTATTTTTATTTCATCACACACAGCGAATGCCAAATAAATAAATAAAAAATTTCCAGCTCTGTTAATAAACCTTTCCTAGTGCTCATCATGGGATTCATCCCCAGCCCTAGACATACTTCACTCAAATGACAGTATCAGCATCAAGGTTTCATGCAGCATCTGAATGGAGCATTGTTTCTGTGCTGTGCTCTTAACACGCTCTTGCTCTTATTAATTGGGTACTTAATAAGAATTTGTGAGGAATCCACCTTTCATATACTGCCAATGTGAAAGGGATTAATATTGAAGAGATCTAACAAAGGACACAAAGACAGGCCCTGACCCGGAGACCTCCTAATCAAGGATTTAGACAATACACAACAGGTGAATACCCCGGTAGGATAAATGGAGACAGGAAGGAGGAATGGAAGACAAGTGCATTTGCCTAAGCTAATAATCACAGTTATCTCAAGAATCACAGGTGGTCACTAGCTGAACCCATGATTCAACAGCCAAAAAAGTTTAGTCCAAAAGCTTACAAGATGAATGTGCTCTATGTGAGCACAATTCAAAGCATTTTAAAGCCACTGGAAAGACTCCCATTAATGAGGCCTGAGGAGCTGAAATATTTACCTCTTGGTTTTAATCATTATTCGATGCAAAATTTGTGGATGCAATAAAGACAGTGGTTTTATGGCATGTTCTAATCCCTCAGTAACTATTCTCAGCAAATACCTGTGTATTCCTCAGGTGATAAATCGCCTGCCTCTTTCCCTCTGAACCACACAGGCTAATGCCCTTCTGGACTCCATTTTTGGTAGCAATCCCTTCTGACACCCACAAGTCACAGGCACCAACTGCCTTTCATCTCAAGCAATATTGCTTCCTGATGTATTAACTGAATTCAGAGCAACAGTTTTCAACCTGCACCTAGTTTTGAAGATTGGTACTTTCTGAACTGAAGTTCAGTGGTTTGCTTAAAAGCTTGTCTAACCCTTCCAAGCACAACAGCTATTCCTTCTCCCTACAAATTTTGACCTTCCTAACTACTAATTGGATGCTCAGAAATTGCAGATTTTTGCCTTTTCTGGAAAACTTGTTCCAAATGCAAAGAAGCCTAGCATTTTAATTCATCAAGTCAATGATTTTCCATTGCAGCTCAGAAGAGAGTCAATCAGAATAATGCAGCTGGGATCAGGTAAGCATGCAATCAGGGAGAGATCAGAAAAGGTGTGGGAGGACGAACAATACTCTGTTTAAGAAGAAAAAAATTACTCTAAATTGCTGATGAAAAACCACTCATTCCAACAAGGATATGTCACCAAGATGTCGCAAGATGAGGTAAGAAATGATAGTTGTGTCCAGCAGACCTCTGGTTTTGCAGTCAAGGAAGAGTTTGCAAACATCTTTGGTTTGGACAGGTTATATACTCCCTCAACATACACCAGAGGGGCATTGCTGCCACAGAAAAAACTCTGAAAGGAAAGTCCTCAACAATTTTGTGTAATACTGTAGTAGATATGGCAACAGTAACCAAACGCAAAGCCAGTGGAAACAGACTCACAGTTCATGGGTGCTCTGCAAAGAGTTGCTGGTATAGCCACATCAGGCAGTGCATAGAGATGTCCCTTCCTCACACAGGTCTTACAAACAAAATCCCTTGCTTTGCTCTTCTGGGATAACACATTTGCCTCTGGGCTGAGGGTGGAGGTGAAACAAGTCGCACTGCCAAAAGCGCAGTTTTCCTGATATAAGCTACATTCACAATAAGGCGTTTTGCTGGTGGAGAATACTGTTAAAGCTGTATTGGCAGAGTAGAGGGATGTGGACCTGATCCGAGAGAAGCTGGCAGGTTTGCATACTGTGTATTATCCCTTTCCAACCTCCTCTTCTGAATAAAAAATGGTGTGGAATCTAATTTCCTCTCTGAATAAAACATGAATATAGATAAGACAAAGTAAGGACCCAAAGACCACAGCAGCATACTTTCTTGTTCTTCTTACTATTCAACATCATGGCAGCTCACATATAGAGCAGCTCTAGAAACCATCTGTCATTGAGCAGCTCTTTATTCAAATGAAATCAACTGTGAAGTAATCATGGTTCTCATTTTTATTATCTCTCCTTACAGTGAACTTGATTAAAATCCAGCGCACGGTATGCAAACAGGCTGTTGTAAATTTGTACTCTCACAAAAGGGGAAAGAAAGTGATCTGCCCACGTGCCTAGAACTTTGTCATTATACATGGGGACAAAAAAAGGAAGGGGCACACTAGGTTGCATAAACAAGTTTGTCCGGACACAAACTGTCCTAGCCCTATACAAAGGCCACGTCTGCTGCATGACACCATCAGAGGGGCCGAGGATAAGCTAATTTTACTAGCATGTATAAAAGGCTTGGGCATGTTCTGAATAAACTAGATAGCCTGGCTTCAGCAGCACGTGCTTTAAAGTCTTTTGCCCAGGAGGATGATTTGAGCTTCTGAGGAATGAACTCAAAACAGACGTGATTCTCCTTTCACTTCTGGTGGTGTAAATGGGGAGTGATTCCATTGTATGGCTGGTATGAATGAGACTGGGAAACAGTCCCAATCAGTCAATCATTCTCTGCTTTGTCTATTCATTAAACCCCTCTTCTCCTCTGCACAGATGGCCAATGTACTATTGTACTCTAAGAACTGGCCAAGTTAAAAAAAACAACGAAAAGGAATATGCCTGACAAGTCAGCAATAAATGTTTGTTTTTCAAAAAAAGGGTATATTAGCCTGCTTCTACAGATAAGGCTTAAGCTATACATACACACATATATGTAAGTAGATACAGATATATATACACACATAGATATGCAGAATATATATAACATAGATACACACAAACATATGTGTGTATGTGTATATATATATATCTCTCGCTCCAACGCCCACAGATTTCCCAGCACAAGGCAAAAGGTGTGATTTTTTAAAACCACGGTAGCTAGCACAGTGTTAACAAACCTATCTTTGTGCCTTGGAAAAGGCACAGCCAGAGAAGGAAGCTGCAAGCGACATGAATTTGGTAGAGCAGCATTTTGCAGCCGTGCCATCTAAAACCAGGAGAACGTTCAGGAGTACAGCCATGAAGTATGCAGGCTGTGCCGCAGCTCCTGGGACTGCCGGCTGCAGGCAGCAAGCACTGGACTGGAAAGGTGGAGGTTGGAGGACAAGAATAAGGGGACAGGCAGACGGGTTGCAATTTAATACCTGCCAGTCTCCTGGGGTATAACCAGAGAAGAGATGGTGTCTGTCACCTCGCAGTCCCCAGCCAGTCTATGTGACCCATGAGACAGGGTCTGTGGAAGACTGGGCATTAAATCCAGCTCTCCTTAGCCCTAGAGTGTTCAAGTATCAAACCTCTGTACCTTCTTCTAGCAAAATCCTGTAGAATAATTACCTGGGATTAATACTTACACAGGTCTCGGTTCACCCCAACATCTAAGGAATTATACCAAGGATGACTTTCCCACATTTCCCGGGGACACACTACAGAACTCAGTCCCTGCTGAAATCTTAGAGCTCTGGCTAGTCACAGGGACCCAGAACACATTTGACGGTTATAACATTCACACAGTGCGTGCTCATGTTTGCCGAAGCGGTTTACAGTACTCCCATCATAGCATACTGCTGAAAGGGTGATCCGAGTCACCCTCTGAGTGCTATAGTCTGAGCAAATGCACCCATCACCTGCACCCAGCCAGTGGCTTCTTATTAGTTGGCATACAGAAATTCATCGACAAACTTCTTGGACAGCTTGTATCATGGCAATGGTGTGCATAAGCCCATGTGCTGATAGACTATACCTAGGCTGTTCAGCAGGCACTAGCCACATAGATGGATCTGAGTTCTTTAAAGCACTCTCTGGGGCAAAATTTGCTTGTGATAAGAAAGACTAGGGTTTGTTACTCAAGTAAATCTCTCAGGCCAATTGTGTTTTGTGCCAAACCCTGCCCAGGTCTGTCCTGGGTAGCTCCCAGGAACAGATACTCGGTCTGTAGTGTCCTCAACTCAGTTAACCTGCCGCTGCCCAGATTGAGGGTGTCTGTAGGGACTGGACGTGGACGTATCTTCCTAACCTGCTTGCTTCTTGCCTTGGGACCCAAGGACTGATAGTCACATGAAGCTAGGCGCAAGTCGTGCATCAGTTAAGGTGTTTCTCATCTCATACTGAAAAGACCATATTTTTAAAGATTTGGAGTCTGTGTAGGTGTCAAAATGGTGTTCTCCATCAACAGTTCCTTTGCAGAGAACGCATGCTGAACCTGGTGCATCACTGAAGCAACTATGCATGTAACAGATGCACACAGGGAATAGAGTGGTTTAAGCTGCCTGACTAGCCTCTGCTCTCCACGCAGGGCACCTGGTACAGGTGTCCCTGCCTAAATCATGAGCTGCGAGTGACAGGGAACTTCCCTCCCTACAGGGCCCTTGATGCCCTGTAGTCATAATTCACTGAGGATGGATTTCAGAGCCTTATCGTACTCAGAAGAATATCAGGACTGATAAAGACTGGACAGCTTCATGTTAACTAATGAGTTTTCAAGCCATTTTTGTCTGGAAATTTTGAAATACTCTTTGTGAAAAATAAGCGTAGAGAGCATTGCTTACAGATAACAGGATGTTCATGGTAGCTCTGGTATATGTCATTGTTTCCTGCGCAAACAAAATGTTGCTATAGTTCTTCAGTGAGGAAAATGATGCCAATAAAGAGAAAAGAAAGGAAAATCTGAGAGAGCATGGGGCACCTCTGAGTATACAGGATGCAGCTGCAAGAAGGACAAAATGTCTGTTTTGTCTGTGATAGGTAGGAACTCAAATATGCAGCACCCAAGAAATAAAGGGGTTTACCCAGGCAATAAACAGAAGATGGTGATTACTTTGGAGCTGCATACAAATGCTGAGATTCCTTGGCAATGATTTTGTACCTTTTCCTGAGGCATGCTCTGCCGGTACATAAAAACAGTATCTTCCCGTGTCCCACAGGGATTTATGTTTTTGTTAGTCACTCGAGGTGGGGCTGTGGGCAGGGTCAAGCAATGCACCTAGAGGTGAAAATGTGGGAGCAGCTCTCCCTCCCGCTTCTTTTCTGGGGGTTTCATTTGCTGCGTTTTTAATAATGAAAACTAAACCAAAACAAGAATGCAGCATCTGAAATGTTTAGAAAACACAGGGCCCCGCTTAGATGAAAGCAAACTGTGCTCCCTCATCAGGTGGATGGAAGTCTGCGCCCTCCTGTGTTTATCTGCTCCCTGCTAACCTCAATTCACCTTCATGGCATCCAGGGAATCTTTGCTACAGGGCTCATGTATCAAAGGCTTCAGCTTCTGAGCATCTCATTGCCCCGTGCTTCATCAGATTAAATTGTTGCACATCCTTACATTGATCCGGTGGGCTTTGGATGTGGGTCCTTTATGCCTTTTCCAACGAGCACGTCATGACTTTTCTCAGAATTGCTACCTCATTTTGGACATGTATAGCCCACCGCTCATATAACCTTGTATTCTTTAAAAATGCCAGCACTTGGAACCAAGTCCTAAGAGCTCTCCCTGCCCCCCACCCCCAAGATAACTTCACCCTTAGTTAACCCACCCAGAGTGAGAGGCAGCAGAAGAGGGGTGCTGAGCTGTGTGGAGTTAGAGACAGTCAGGAATGAGAGAAAAGAGACTTTGGGGTTCTCCTCAGACTCTAAACAAATAACTCATTCTGCTGCTGAATGGCAGGGACTTTTAAACACATAATCTAGAGGGTAATCTAAGGGCAAAACCACAGGAGGTTCAGATTTGTCCAAGCTACAGACCAGCCCTGACTGGGTCAGACAGCTCTCTGAATGCGGGATATACATGGCTGCCACACAGCACTTGGGAGAATTCTTAATGTTGAACGGTTGAAGAAATAAGACATCTCTAAAAAACCAAGGTATAAAGCCTGGCTTCTTGCTTTAAGTACATATAATCTGGATGCAGTTATTGCTTGTGTAAAAGAGTGATTCACAGGGCTGACATGAGGTAAGCACAGCTCTAGGAAGCTCTTTGAAGGCCATCACTGCTAGCAAAGAACTTTTTTACTTCTGACCTGAAATGTCCTCTGCTGTCCCAGACAAGGGCTTCTCTTCAGCAGACACCACCGTTTCCAGTTAACTGAACAGTAGTTTTACAGTCTGCAAACCAGAGTATCCCAAGGAAATTAAACATAAACCTGTAAATTAAAATGACTTTTGAAATCCAACTTGTAGAATTTGCTTTTACACTGTATTTTATTTCAAAACAAACTTAATTCTCCTTTTGCTTCAGGCTGCATGCCTCCTTACTACACATTTTAAAGCTTAATCTCACATTCTTAATTTTCTTGAGTAATTACATGCATAGAGTCACCATCTCTCCATAGTTTAGCACTGCAGTAATTATGATTATTTACAAGATCAACTGAAGATGACCTGACATGAAAAAAGCAGACCTGAAAAAAGGCTTACATGCCCCAAACCTTATCTTTGTTTTTTCACCCTTATCAGTTGGCTTAATAAAAAGATACTGTGTATTACCTTCCAAACAACTGGCTTGTTTATATCATTAGATCATCATGACTTCAGCAACTCTCACATCATGTCTTCGCCTTTGGAAAGAGAGACATCACACATGTTGCTGCCTATAGCTTCTGTACTAAAGCATTATCACTGTCTTTATGTCACTCTAGCTATACAAGTAACTAATTGGAGCAGCTTCAGAGAGAATCATAGAACAACTTAGGTTGGAAGGGACCTCTCAGTGTCACCTGGTCCAACGCCCACTCATATCAGAGCCAACTTCAAAGTCAGATGCAACTTCAAAGTTAGATCAGGTTGCTCAGGGTCACATCCAGCTGAGCCTGGAGTATCTCCAAGGATGGAGACTCCACAACAGTCAATGATCTGAAGCACTCATTGCTCTCTTGAAGTTGTGTGATACTTAAATACATCCCACCATGCAGCTATGTAGCAGTGAGCTAATGGGAGTTCATGTACTGGGCAATACAGCGCTAGTCCTTGGTCCTTCAGAGATGTTGCTGTTGCACATGCATTCCTTCTTTTGCCTCATGAAAAAACAATTACCCTCAGCACTGGAGTGACTAGTAAGGGCAATGCAAGTTGCTGGTACTTTCATCTTCATCTTTGTTTCTCTTGGTTTCAGGAAATATTTCCTGCCAGTTTGTCTGAGCATTTATCATATTTCGATATTCTTTTTACCCAGAAAAAAAAGAAACCCCCAAAATCCCAATAAAACCTCAAACACTAGAGCTATAATTAAAAAAACTTATAAACTTCAAAATGAACCTGAGGCAAAATCATAGAGCAAAAAAAGTATGCTTAATCCAAAGACTGTTTGCCTGCCTTTGCTTGCCTCAAATTTTACCTGATCTTCATTGACCTAAAGAGACTTTTCAGCTATTCCACTGGCATGCTGCACATTTGTATTTAGAGCATTATCTGAGGTCCTGTGGACTCAGAGCTTTCTTTTTCATTCATCCACAATTGCTTTGGTTTGGTTTGAGACATCAGTAGGACATTACTTGCGGACGCTGTAGTATCAAGTGAGTGGTTAAGAAGCAGAAATGGTGGAAGTGATCAGGAGCAGTGTTGCAGAGAGATGATTTTGGCCAGGGGAAGGCGTTTACACATGATTTATAGGGGGAAAAGTGTGAAGCATTCAAGGGTGCGTCCTGTTCTAGAAGATCACTATTAAAGCAAATCCATATTTGTAAATGGAAATAATCAGATACATGTAAAACAGCACAGTTTGCTCTTTCTAGCATTAATGCCATTAATAGTAAAATGAAAGCATATGTATTGTTCATAGTGCTTGCCAGTGTTTCAGTGTATTGATTTAGGTCTGTATAATATATTTCAGGAATAAAAAATCCAAAAAGTTTGCATCAAGTCAAAGTAAGAAATCTTTTGACAATATTCCTGATAGATTGTTGATTTCACCTAAATTAGTTCAGGTTTTGCTGCAACAATTCTCCTACTAAAACATTCCAGGTTTTCAGATAGCAGCCCATATTTTCAAATAGAGGATTGACATTTTCCACTGAACATTGTGCTAAAAGCAATTTCTTTTCCACTTTTGTCAAATATTTCCAACAAAACATTACCCGTTTTCTGCTGACTTCTATTTGGCCCTGTCTTTGTGAGAACCAAAGCCCATTTTAAGGGATTTGGATAAGAGTCTAATACACTTGCAATTGCTTTACTCCCACTCAGCTGTCCTAATTCCTGTAGTCCAGATCTCTGGCCCTTCCTGATGAGTTGACTGTAACATGACTCATCTCCTTCTTGACCTACCCAGCTGTTCTTATTTCATTTCTCTTTGCTGGGTCAAAGACAATCAGATCATTTATTCAATCTTTCCAAAATGAAGGAAAACGAAAATTTTTAAAGGGCAACATATCATGACCAATTACCCAATTACAGTCTCCTACACAGATTTGTTGACCTGGAATTTGAGTAGGACTCAGTTATTTGATGTTGATTGATAACATTTGTAGGTATTTGAATTAAGACAATATCAGAATAAGCATGACATATCTTGCTGATTTTGTAAGGTCAAGGAAAAATTTCCTCTGTGTAGCATTACACTGGGGCTTAGTGTAATACAGCGACTTTTCATCTTTCTTTGAAAGACCAATTAGCAGCCACATCTAAAAACAAGCAACTGGCCCTACTGAGCCAAAGGTCTAGCTTTTTACTGCAGTTTCTTTATATATCACTACAGAAATATCAATATAGCTTAAGGCCAGCCATTCAGGTTTCTGTCTACCTGCAGATTCTTGTCATGTTCTCTTTTTGCCAGGTCTCTTGGAGGAATTTGTTATGGTAGGCATCACCCTTGTCTTGGGTGAAACATCATGAAGCAGAAATAACAGGATGGGAGAGTTAAGCTGGGCAGGAAAGAAGGATTAATGAGGGGAATGGAAACAGACTGGAAAGAGGAGATGATTTGTTTTAATATGTTGGCCAAGGCAGGCAACTTTTTTTTGTTGTTTTTTTTTTTTTTTTTCCTGTGGCTCAGTGTCAAAAACTTCATTATCAACAAGCAGACAGGAGAAGAAACAATTTGCAAAACATGAACACCTCAGCTTTATGTGTCTGGCATAGATCTTCCTGAATTTTTTTCCATCTATGTTATTTTCCTCTTCAGTAATAAAAAACCAACCTAATGAAAGAGAAGTAACCCAGGACAAGATTGGTGTGATGTATCCACCAGTCCTTTCTTTGAAAGCAGAAACCTCTGCTTATTTGTTCTAGCACTTAAAAAAGGACAGAAAAAAAAAAAAAGAAAAGACAGACCTCGGTCATATGTGAAGTCAAGCAGGAGGCCAGCTTTTGCTTGCCTTACTCCCATGAACAAGCCAGCTGAACTTGCATATTTGGTGTGAACTTAAAGTGAGTGAAGCTCTGGAATGTACTCCTGATTTGCAAAGGGAAGTCAGTCCCCAAAAGAAGCTTCATTTGGATCCAGGTGCCCCTCGTGTGTAAATACAGATGCAAAAGTGGTGGTAAGCAAGCCTCTTCTATTGTGTAAATTAGCTAGTTCTAAGGTGGGGATTTAAGGGGAACTTTGTCCTGCAGCGGATAAAAGCGAGTGAGCTCTTCAGTACAAAAAAGAGTCAGGGAAAGAATGTGCAGCTAATCCAGATGAAAGACCTACAGGCAGTCTTTAAAAACATGTTCATACAACTGCCTGGGAAGTTTCCAAATGGATGCAACATCTTGAACATCTTTCACAGCTTTATATCTGCCTTCGGTATGGAAATGAGAGAAGGGAAATGCTGATAGGAGGGTTGAGAGGAATAAGTTGGGTACTTTGAAATGCAGTTGTTCTCTGGTGTTTGTTCCCCCCTCCCCTAAAGCCCCCCCCAGCAGTTTCTCATTTTTACAGAGATGAATCTGTGCCCTGCCAATTGTCTACCTCTGAAGGGCAGGACTAGTGACAGGTTTGCAGTCCTAGATCTCTTTTGAGATGTGAATTCTCAGCATCAAGGTCAAAAGCAGGGGTCATGATCCCTCGCCTGCCTATCTTTCACAGTGCTCCTGGCTACATGTACCTCTTTTTAGACATGGCAGATGGTGAAATACTGAAAGTACAAAGGATTACCCAATCCTATTCAATAGCTGAACTATTTGTGTATTATTGTTATTTTGGAGCGGGGGTGGCCTCGTGACATCCTCACTATGTCTTTCACTTTAAGCTGCCCTTAGATATGTTCGTTTGGAAGGCTAATGGGAAAAGTAGTGGTCTTTGCCTTGTTTCAAAAGGCTGCAAAGCATCCCCCAAATGCCTTTGCTGCAAATTTTTATATAAACAAAATCTTTGACTGTTTACCACAAAGGCTATATTAGTCCTAGTTTGAAATGAGCTGTGGATGTCCAGATCATTACTAATAATGTATCAGCCCATGTTTTCTTTAGGCCAAACCTCTGAAATCTGAATGAGGTCTTAAAACTCTACTTGAGACTAAAACTTCAGTGGAGTTTTTCACAAACTAGAATTGTTTGAAAAACTGCTGTGTGGCTTTACAGTTGTACATCATGTGTGAGCAAAGGGAATTAGAAAGTGAAAGGAGAAGGCTGTCTGTCTCATTCTGTTAGAGTGCTGATAATTTTCTTTTTCATATTTTAAAGTTTCTCAGTGATACCTGAACACAGAGTTCATTGCTGAATTCTGAATCTGAGAACCGAGAAGTTTCTTTAATCAAACCAGAAAATACCTTTACTAATTTCACGTATTTTCTAGGAGCCTTTAACAAGTACTGCAGGAGGATATAGACTGAACTGCTACTGTGTCGTTATCAGTTATGATGGAATACAGTTCTGAAACTTCTAAATCTTTCCTAACCACTCACAAGTGTCAAAATACTCTCCCTTTTCATCAGAACTGAAAAGGCTGTGATGGAGATGTGTGCACATGAGGACATGCTGCCAGGCTATAGTTTGCCCTCCATGGCACCAGAAGGCCACGATTTATCCTGTCATTACAAGAAAAGGAAAAGATGGGGAAAAGGAGTTGGACTCCCATTTTATAGAGTCACAGCCATGCTGCTTGTAAGCTGTTGTGCCTTCAGGAGGAAGAGGACAAACTCTGCTATCACTCTTACCAGAAAAATGAGAGCAACGTCTCAGCAGCCAGATGAAGAGGTACAACCACTGCTGGAGCAAACAGTGCAACCGCATCAGGCACGAGCCATGAGGATGGAGTGGAGGGCAGAGATAAACACCAGCAAGGGGCTGAAGCAGGGGCTGCTAGCCCCAGGGTCTTGGCCACCCCTCTTCCCTTCCCCAGCCAGGAGCGTGTGCGCTGTGCTCCCAAGGAAAGTGGGCACAACCTTGCGTAGGAAGGTACCACTCACAGGTGTTTTGTGGAAGTCGCAGAGCTGACGGCAATGTTGAAGCTAAGCGCATGGTTCAATTATCTCGCTGACAAAGTTATAGCGTTGGCAGCTGGCGCAAAGGGAGGGAGCATTTGGGAGTACCCACAGCCAAGCCCTGTTCTCACAGACACCAGGGTAAATCTGAAATGACTCCACAACTGGGTGAAGGTTTGACACCGTTATTAACCCTTTGGTCCCTGTTAGCAATCACCTTGTGCAATGATGTATTTTGGGTGATATCCAGTACCTAGACACAGGCAAATCTGAGGGGTTTGCTTTTTTTTTTCCTTCCACATGAACAGAAGGCTTTTGACTGTCATTAATGAGGATATGAAATGACAGTAACACAGCAGAGTGGAAGGTGGCAATTTCTTGGGCAGTGGAAATGTCACCAGGAGTATGTTGGTTTGTGGGTAATTGTTCCATAATATAGACCACACAAAAGGCTCTGGGGCTACCTTCAGTTGCCAAATTATGTTTGCTGTTAGCAGAAAGCTGCAGCAAATCTAAGACCATAATTTTGTGTTCGTGCAATGTTTTGAAAGCTCCACCTGAGCAATCAAAAATTTACTTCTGAATACCCACAAACTTATGCAATGCAGGTATTTTTTAGCATGCAAAACTAGTCACACTCAGCTGAATGCTGTGGTGCTCAACCTTAGTGGCATAAACAGGGATTGTTCTGTTAAACTCAACAGAAGATACTGAAGCTCTGGTCCCATCCTACAACCTCTTGGAAATTTTGTCTCCATCACAGAGAATGTGAGAGAACTGAATCCCCTGAGACCAGTGTTTTTCACACCATAGTCTTATCCATGTGAATAGTCTAAGTTGCACTGACTGGATGCAAACCATGTATTCCCACACAAACTAAACTTCTAGAAGGTAAAAATAAAAGTATCTTTTTGCATCCCAGACCAGAATCAGGCCCAATGTATTTAAATAACCCTGGCTTTAACTTAAAGGTCAAAGGAAAATGAGCAATGAACTAATTCTTAAACAATGCAAAATTCAGAAATGTTTCTGGTGTGCAATGTATGTGGCTGTTATCCTCCTTGTGCCATTAGAGTTCATAAATACAATGTAAAGGAAATGTCCTTTCATCTAATATTAACAATCAGAATCTGAAAAAAAAGACCATTGACCTTAACATGAACAGAATTCAAATGAGTAATAATTTCCTCCTATTTTAAAAAAGCTTTCAATAAATTTATTGTTTTTAGTTTTCATAGGGCTTGGCTGGTGTGCTGGGAACACTGCTATTCACTTATCAAGCTTCTGCCCTTATATATTCCGAGTTAATGAAAAGCACTCTAGCCTGGTGCTGGCTGTGATAGGGCTGTGCTCATACATGCACTGTTGAAGGGTGGGTGGAATATTCTGTATTTTCTCATGCACTATATTTCATTGTGGATTTTTTTTTTGTGTGGGTGAGGGGGGAAGTGGATTACAAAATTAGGACTTTATTTTAGTTGCAATATAATTGCTTCAGCCTCCTTTAGATGTTTTTAATAACTTTAGAAGTAACAATGCACAAAAGCACAGGAAGCAATATGAGAAGCAAGCCCTTACCCAGCCTAGTTAAAATACTTTGGCCACAGTTTACAGAGTTGGGTGCACAACATTAGGCACCAAGACTTCATACGTGGATCCCTAGAGAGGCTCCTTCCACACCCATAAGTCCAATTGCCTTAGTTCTGGCATCAGTTGCTCGGGGATAAACCCAGAGGACTGAACACGTAGCAAAAAAGCACTCCATAGGATCAGTTTCTGCCATACATATCCCACCTTCTGATGTGTCTGGGTCTGGCCGTGGCTGCTGCCTAGGTTGTCCACTGGTCTGCTCCTGGCTGGCAGCACCTGTAAACTGGAGTGGTTGTACAGGTGAGCAGGAGATGCCCATGTAAATGATTTTGACCTAGCTCACAAGCATGCCTCAGCCAAAATGAGATCAGAATTTTTCCCATAGAGAGAGGAAAGCAGGGCCTCTTATTTATCTCTTTCCTTCTAGGAAGTGATTTCAAGGACAGAAATTACATATCCTTGGGCACAAAACAAATCTGGTTCTGTTCTTTCCGGTGCTGTGGGCAAGCCACTGCTTATCCCAGGGATGGAGTTTTGTTCTGGTTTAACCTCATTAATTTAGTCACTGGAGTGCTGCAGAGAGGCTCTGCATAACTGATGAATTTTGGTTATTTTCATGAAATTGCTGCATCACTGAATATTGCGGTTGAGCCTGTTGCAGCCTGGAAGTATCCTTGACACTTTCACTCTTCCTGCCCATATTGCTGTCAAATGCTACACAAGGAAAATAAGCTGTTATTCTGGGCTCTGCTTGAACGCCAGAGTTTTGGAGGATGAATCTGGCCTTGGATCTGAAACTCTGTGGTCTGAAAAGAAAGGGAGAATCCTCAGATGGGGAAACAAAGAAACCAGGATGTTCTCACCTTAAAAAACGTAAAGAGGGAGAGGAAACTGGGGCAGAAGAGAGAACCAGAAGGACAAGCTTTTATAGCAAAGGAGCTATTTTCACAGCTGAGGATCAGAGAAGCTGGCTGCATAGTATGGAGAAAAAAGTGAGATTGCCCTGATCCATGGGAGAAGCCATGAGCTACAGTGAGGGCCATCTCATGATCACTGACCAAAACCTACAGAAAGCTCAAGAGTGGTGAGCTTCAGCACAGAGCTCCACACTGCTCTTTTACCATTTCACCTCGATCTGTATTTCTTGCACCGGTGAAAGAGAAGGATGACTACATTTAGCACCCTTTCTGAAGTCTGGAGTATTCTGCACATCACCATTTCTCTGAAGGAGTACGCTGTAACCTATAGTGCCTGAAAAGCTGGAGGTAGGGAAGTGTCATGCCTGCAAGGCTGGAGGTAGGGAAGTGTTTGATCAAGCAACTGGATGTCTACAAGGGTGTTCACACAAGGAACAGGACAGCTGAACTGTGAGGGCCCATTTCTAGGAAGGAGAGATGGTCCAAATGTGTTAAGTATGGAAAAAGCACCCAGTAAAGGAATAGCTTGGGAACGATCAGACTCAGGTATACGGAGGCGCTTGAATTTAACAATTTGGAAGCCCAAAACGGCAGCCTGTTCCATTGGGAGCTGTGAGAGTTTTATGACTCTTGTTTGGTCTAGTTGTGATGAACTCAGTGCTTTCCACCCATAACTCTAACATGCATGATAGTTTGTGCAAAGGTTAGGTTTCATACATGAGGAACACCAAGCTAAACCCAGATGTATTTATTTGTGCTGTAGCGGCACCTAAGGGCAGCCAAGAGCCTAAGTCAATCTGTTATAAGTACCAGCACCTACCTAAAGAAAAAAAAAACCCTTTGCCTCTAAGACAAGTAGATGGAGTATAAAATGAAGATGTGGGGACAAGTGGTGGCTGACCTGAGCAAGGTGACACATGGGAAGTGGAAATGTACATTTACTTACTTGAGTAATTAGGGATTTTTTTCTGCCTTGCACTTTTGCACTTGTACTCGTGTCCAAAGCTGTCCATGGATACCAGACTACTTTAGTTTGTTTTTCAGACTGTGAATCAGATGTTACTTCAGAACTATCACAGAAGACAATCATTTTCCTGTGATGAAATGATTATTTGGGTGATCCAGCCTTTCAGAGGATATACCAGGCTAGCATCTCCTCTGGGTGATCCAAAAATGCCAACAAAACGGGATATTTACTGTGTGCATTGAAAAGGCATTGGACAGCGAGCTCTTTTCTGACCTATGAGAAACATTCAGCTGGACAATAAAATGCTTCCCCACCATCTTCTATTGCTGTCACCTGTTTTTTCCATGAGAGACATGTGAGCTGGGACTAGTTTTGATGTAATCAATGCAGTTCCCTGAAACCCAGTTGAATGACTCTGATTAGCACCAGC
The DNA here is from genome assembly GCF_964188355.1 of Buteo buteo. Classification (NCBI taxonomy): domain Eukaryota; kingdom Metazoa; phylum Chordata; class Aves; order Accipitriformes; family Accipitridae; genus Buteo; species Buteo buteo. Next base: position 9,660,125 of record NC_134176.1, on the reverse strand, counting down.
CAAAGATCTGGGCCATGGACTTTCAGGGGAGCCTTCTTGTCTCAGAGCTATTGTTAATGCTTCCTGTTTATTGCAGTTCAGCACAAAGCCTTACAGGTCCTGTCCACATAACAAAACAACCACAGGAGCCGAACCACTTTTTAATAAAGGTCTCTTGCCAGCTTTTGCACGTTTCCCAAATCAATGACAAGAACTGAAAAACCTACAATGTGCCCAGTGCCAGCTTCCCCTCATTCCAGATATCCAAGTTTGACCACTTCACAGAGTGATTTTGAAGTAACCATATCTTTCTGGATATGGTTTTTACCATGCAGAAGATTAGCTCGGGGGACTTACTTAACTATTTCTTTTGCTAAAGGCAGATCTAGGATAGTGGGTGGGTAATTTATCAATACATCATGGAAGGAAATCTGGAGGGCTTGAGGTAGGAAATATGCATGTGTCTCAATGGAGAGAACCACAGCCAGGAGCAGTCAGGTGTACACCTGAAGAAGGGAAGGAGCAGGCAAAGCCGAGGACTGAGAAGGACACAATGTAGGGAACAGGGCTCTGCTGGATAAATGGACTTTATAATACTTGAATTAGTGATGTCTCAGGGTCTGCAGGAAATACTTCTTCCCTCACCCTGTTACTATTAGAGAGACATTTCCAAAGGTACAAGAGACAGCTGAGTGCCTGATGCCTATGATTACTCAGCAGGAACTCCTTGAACTACCAGTGCCTTTGAACTACCATTGCACTGAATGTCATTTGGGCCTGAAAAGGAATATAGTCTAAGACCTGGTTCCAGTTTGTGGTGAAAGTTGCTCTTGCTGATGGGCTAAAATCAGATTGAACAGCGTCTCAAGACAGAAAATGAGAAAACCCCATTATTAGGGCTAGACAGTGCAGTAGTGCTGGTGGGAATGACATCGCGAACTGCACCACCGTTCCCTTTAGCCTCTTGGCAAACTGTAGCATATCCTGATTACTGACCTGTGGGAAGTGAGTAAGGCACATGGGAATGTGAATTGCCTGGCCGGGGTATATCTCTAGCCATAATACTGAACCTGTGACATGGACATGGACAAATGCTGAAACCAGGACAATTACTGAATAGGTAAAGACTACACCAATTTAGAATATCCCTGAACTATGAATGGCCAAGGTCTGGGATACCCGGAGGATCTCATAGTTACTTGATATGTTCCTATAGTCCTCTTTAGGCATTCACCGTTGGTCCCTGTTGGAAACAGTATACTGGACAACATGGACTATGAATCTAATCCAGTATGGCCATTCTTATAATTAAGTGCAATTAAATATTACTGCGCAACAAAGACGGATCAGCAGCTCCAGTTTGATACTAAAAAGCTGTGGCCTCTCCAAACACCTTCAAACTCTACGCAACATCAGCAAGGACAAACTGAGGGAAGCTGGAAGTAATTAATATTAATTTTGTCATCCTGATGACCAAATAATCAGCAGTGCCACAGCACTTTCTCTTAGCATTTGACTTAAAAGTATATGGGGATTGTCATGTTTTGACATGTTTGATGGGCTTTATTCTTTGGACGGTAAATCTACAGCTAACATGCAGAGGAGAAACTGATGTGGGTATGAACCCAGTTTCCAAAAAGGAAGATGCAGGACTGCAAGATCTCACCCACCTACACAGACCCCAAAACTGTCGCAATGGCTTGTAATAGAGCCATCTACTGACTCGCAGCTATTATTACATTGGTATTGCCTGCTTCTGCTTCTGAAGAGTCCTCAGAGCCAGGCTGCATCCTGACTGTGCTAATGATCAAAATAATGATCCAATATAGAAGGCAGGCTTTTAATAGCAAAGCGCCTGTGAGTAACACAGTCATGGGAGTGGAAGCAGAGATGATTCCTTGGCCTGGAACAGAAGGTTGGCTATCATGGAGGCCAGATAGTGTGATAGCTCTGAACACTAGATGAAGAGCACAGCCGCGAGAATGGTGTTATTTGATGAGAGCTCAGAGCAGATGGGCAGTGTGGTTAATTAAAGGGCTCGGGATAATGTTTCCTAAATTAAAAAAAAAGGAAAGTAGTTGGAAAACATTTTAAGAAAACATAATCTGCATGTATGGGATCTCTCAGAAGGGAATAATTGAGATAGTGGAAAGTTTTAAAAGAAAAAAAAATCCAGTTTCTTTAAAATATTGGAATATTCTTTCAAATGAGGTAAGTACTTTTAAAATGGATTGTGATAAGCTTATGTTGGTGATTGGATGGTAAGGTTGCCAGCAATGGCAAAGAAATGGAATAAGTAACATAGGAGGCCTGATTATTCCTATGTGCCTAACCTCCATTAACGTGAGGAAAGCTGATTCACATTACACCACCCACAGATCTGATCCAGGGAATTTGCTAGCCCAGAGATCTTAAGAGACTGTTGAAGATCTCCTGTGTCGTGTCTGAAAAGGGAAACACAGCACATCTGATCTGGAATTTTTACTGTTGTTATTGAGCTTTTACACTGCGGTGGTCCTCGGGGGTTTCAGCTCATCGTGATTCAGAGGTGCTCAATGTTGTACTAACAGCTCTCTTTCTTGTTTCTGCTGCTGCAACTTAATTTACTTCTCAGTCAGATAAAGGGTGCAAGCAGAGGTGGAGAGAATGTTTGTTAAGGGAGCTTCTTTGATGCCATATTTTTATATGTATAACCTATGATTCAGATAACCCATATCTATCCTTTTAAAAGTACCATATCTTGAAAATTAATTTTCCCTCAAATACTTCTTGGCTGACTCACTCTCTCCTTCATGGGGTGGTTGCATAGCCCACAAATTGCCCAGGTCGTGGTGGAAACTACCTACTGAAGGAGTCTGGGGTGGGGTACAGGTCAGACATGAGTAATATTGGGATAATAGGAGAGAAGCAGCAGTTCATGTGAGAAGTAGAGACTGGTGGGGTGTCAAGGAAGAAGGCTTTAGGTGAAATTTCCCCTTATAGTACTCACTATTTAACCCTCACTGTTCCTGAAATAATTACATTTTTGGCAGCTAAAACCCAGTTTGTACATGTGAAAACATAGTAGATTAAAGCAAAGCAAAACAAAGAGAAATACCAGAGACTTAGTTTTTCCATCTGTAAGATGATGATAATATCTATCCAGCTATGAAAAGAGCTAAAAGTGAATATTGTCCACAGAGCTGTTGGTAATGGTTAGGGTGAACTGGATTATACTGACTGATGTAGGGCTGCCTTTGAACAAAAGCGTTGCAAAGAGTATTTAAGAGATCTGAAGGCTAACAATAGATTAATGGAGTTGTTAGAAGAAATGAAAAGGAAATTGAAGTATGAGTAATGCAAACAAATTTCTATGAAATAACAAAACCCCCCTGTTATGACCATTCTTCTTACCCGCTTTGGCAGTTAACACGTCAATTAAGCTTTCTGTGTAGACTGTCAAGCATTTTTAAATTAACACAGAAGACATTTTATAAGCTCAATTTCATTTGATCTGATGTTTCAAGTTGGTAAAAATATTTTTCATGCACTGTATGATTGGCCTGTGGCACTTACTGTACCAGACATTCTTGAATAGAGAACTTGGCACGGTTAAGGCAATTAGGCATGTTTCAGTAAAGGAACAGTCCAGATTATATAAGACAGTTAGACTGGACCATGAACAACTGAAGAAAATCTGTGATTAAAATGAGAGTTTTGTTATGAGGACCGAAGTGTCAGAGTTTCTAACTGGAACTTTGGCTCCATTGAAAATGACTGGGGTTTTCCATTTCACTTGTGGCCCATGTGCCTAAATAGACTTCATCTGAGGTGTTTTATTGGCCTAAAATTTGGGAGTTAAAACTGTGCACATGATATTATTTATTTAGATCTTTTAAATCTTAGTTTTAACAGGTCTAAGAAGGACAATCCATAATAAGTTCTGCAGTATAATGATGGTTAATTTAAAATTTGATAAGTTTGACTTGGCCTGTTGGGAAGTGCTTCATACCTTTCTAATTCATGGGAATGATATGACATTCTTAGCACCTCCTCTGTCTCATTAAACCATGAGTTTAATTGTACATCACTGAGCTCTTGGAGAAAAATTATATTATCTACCCCAGAAAAAATAGCTTCTTATTATGCCAGCTGCAGCTGCAGTAGATAGCGAAGCTATTATCAGGATATAGCTGTCTTGCACTCATCCTTAGTCTTTAGGGCAAACACAGAAACATGGTGTATCTATGGAGAAAAAGTAATTGGAAATTGCAGAGTGTAAAGAACCTTTCCAGAAGAAACATAGAAGTCAGGAGATCCCAACAAGCCTCTGCAATGAACTCTGTCACATAGAATGAATAAAAAAAAGTTAAAATCTGGTTTTATATATTTTTGTTTTTCCCTGAAATGAGCAGATAGATAAGTAAAAGAGATAGTATTCGGTTTTAAGCAGAAAGGCCAGTTGTGGAAAGAGATTTCTAATAATGCTTTATATTCTGGTATGCTCTAACTTTACTGTCTTCTACAAGTTTACACAACTTTGCTTGGAGCAACTGACTTCTCATCCCCTAACCCAGAGTAAGAAACTTGAGTGAAGTGATAGAAGAGCTATCACTGCTTGACTCCTCCTGATATAAACATGAAACAAATATCAGATTCCTCAGCAGTTCTTATTTTGGCTGCTGCCCAGAAGGTGTTGTTCTTTTTGGAATTTATGAAAGTTGATAGGTTGACCCATGGAGGCAATCATACACTCTGTAGTAAAATCATGAAATGTATTTTGTGTGCACATTGTAAATGGAGATGGGTCAAGTGGTCTCCCTGTAATGTGAACGTTGGCAAGCTCACGCTGCTGCAAGAATGGGAATAATGTAGCTTACAGCACCTCACGTCATTCATTTCAGTGGGGAGATCAAGTGTGCAGTCAACAGAGGCTTCTCCCAGCTCAAAATACCTATGTGCATAAACACCCACACACACCAGCTACAGCTGTATTGCATATGGTCACAGGCACCTATATTAATGGAAAAAAAAATCATCATTATATAAGGACCAGCTCAGCGTACTCTTACAAGGCACAAAAAGGGCTTGCTTAATTATAAGAGTAATGGAGCACCATAAAAAGCACCCATGAAAACTTCTTCCAGTCTTCATATCTATTAAACTAAAGGAAACACAACCCTGCAAACATTAACAAAAACAGATGAGACAATCCCTAAAGCCTCCTGTCACTATCAGCTGAGTCTCAGTGGCAGTATCTACAAACACTAAGTGAGCATTTACTGGGGTTGTCATTCATACAGCATCCTTTGGAAGGAACAAGACAAAAAAAATATCAAAACACTCTTCCCCACGGAACTGCATGATCACCAGTCTTTCTTCCCTTCTGGCTCACTAAGAGCCACATCCAACAAGGCAAGCAAATATTTGTTTATCTTGAAGCGTGTAAGTAGTACAAATGAAGTGAATGGGATTACTCACATGCTTAGAGTTAAACATGTGCTTTGCTGGATCAGAGCCACAGATCTCAGCAACTTGTTGAGCTGAGCTGTAAACATGGGCTACATAAAGATCCCAGTTCTTTGTCCAGATATTGCAATAGCGGATTCCTTCTGTACTGAACATCTCTGGTTGCCAATTTCAATATATTATTTCACCTTGTGATTGAGTTTTTTGCTCTGTTATTCATGGCAGGTAAGACCCAATTACCTCCTAACGCGCATAATATGATACACCTCCAGACAAAAGATAATAAAAATTCATATTAAAAAGTACTTTCACTGTATTTTTAACCTCTTTGTCCACTCTTTCACTGCCTTAGCAAATAAGTGGCAGTCATTGAACTCAAAATAATGAGAGAATGCTTTATTCACTTGCTACCAGAGATAATCTCAAGGTTGTCAGAGACAGCAGAGAACTATTCTCCACAGTTTAGAAGTGCTCTTATCCAGACTCAACATTAATGATAAAAAGACCTAGTAGACTGCCAAGTCCTCTAAGTGCAGAGCATGCACCACCATACACAAATGTTTTTGGAAAATGATATGGAAACTTTGACATGTCCTTTCAGTAAGTATTCTTTTTCAGCCAGTTTGCAGCAAAACATCACATTTTTTCAACTGGTGAAAAAACTATTTTAAGAATGGAAAGAACAGTAGATATCCCACTTGTAAGAAGATGCCTCCCTATATAGAATGGGAAACATCGAGTTCAGAGAGTAATGCCACTAATGATCATGAGCAATCAGAAAAACTGAGTCACCCAATACAGTGAAAATGTATTCTTTGCATGACAGCACTTTACTTAGGCTGACCCATCTGTTACCCATCTTTCCTTTTAATCAGTCATACTGTTAGACAGTATTAGCAATGTGAATGAATCTCAGTTGTTTTAAATTCCTGAGCAGGAACATCAGGCATCGAACATTTGGCAGTGCTCACGTATGACACGGGTAACGACTGTGTGCCTGTGCGTGGCATCTTACAGTGGTTCCTGTAGATTGTATGGCGGGGCGGTGGGTACCACAGGACTTGTGAAGGGGACCGTATCCCCTGATTCTTGCCTGTTAATCCTGCTCAGGTGTGGTTAACATGCCCTCAGTTGTATGATGTCAATGGAGCTATGTATGCTCTCTGCAGAGCAACTAGATCAGGCCCCATCTAGAGACTGCCTATGTATCAGCAATTAATTATACATTATTTTTGCTAAAACAGTTAACTCCAGTTGATGTAAATTTACTAAATGTTTCAGTTGATCTAAAGCTACATTTCTCTAAAAAAGATACATACCTGAAAGTGTAACCAAGATCAAGTAAAGAGGACAAATCTCAGAAAATGTTAACTTATTGAAATTAACACATTCTTTGGAACACAGTTAAAAAACTAAAATGGAGGTGAAGTGTCTGTTCTACTCAAAAGTGCAGAGTAATTAATGGAAGAAACAGGTCTCAGTACAACTACATCCTTGGTAGCTGAGTCCTACCACAAAGAAACCATCTCTGGCTCAGGAAGCACCTTAGCCATCCCAGGCAAGAGGGGAGTAGGACAGTCTCCAGGGAAGGATTGCTGCATGCTTGCTCTGTTTTTAGCCCTTCCCTAACCATTGTCTATTGAGTACCATAGGAGGAGGACACCAGGCAAGGCAGAGCTTTGGCTGGACATGGCAAGACTGCATTTATGCTTTTTCTGGTATGGTTATTTTAATTAGTCTAGGGGCAGATGTCCTGTAAAAGCCGGGAAGCAAGGAAACAGAACTGTAAAGCCCCAGGGAGATTTAGTTTGATGAAGTCACCAGGAATGAACTACAGAATTTTAACTTGTAAAATAAGTGTGTGTGTGTATCCATCTCCTTCAGTAGTCACAGCAAAATCAGTAAAATGCATCTGTTTATATCCGTGCTGCTGTTGGGTGAAATCTACATACTCTGCAATACTATGGGCTGTTGGTAGTGACCATCAAGAAACATATATTTAGTCTTGCTCAGTAGTTTTTCTCCAGTGCAGACCATTTTCTTAAGGGCTGGGGAAGCTTCAGGTAGACTGAGGTCACAGGAAAGCAGGATGTGATCCTGTGTAGCCTCTCCTCAGCAGAGATATCATTCAGGTCAGCCAGGAATACAGAAATGACTGGTCATTCTAGCTTAGACAGAGAAACTAAGCTTGAGAAAAGTACCTGTGGAACATTTCTGGCTTCCTGTTCGCTGGTCCATTCTGATGGCCAAAGCATAGCTCAAGGTTCACACATTTTGTTCATGTCTGTAATGACCTGAACTGTCATGGATGAGAAGGTGAGGGAACAGAAAGAAGATTAACAGGCAAAGAACTGGGGTAAGTGTTGGAAAAGAGCATGGGGCTGTTGTAGAGGGAAGGGATCAATAGGAATGTCTAGGAGGGTAGAGAGGATGGTGGGGAGTAAAAGGTGAGTGGCAGATGGAGAGGAATATTTAAGAACTGTGGGTAATCTGAATTCCTCTCATCTCTGTATGTGCTGGGGTGCACAAAACCCTATACTTCTCATGTGGGACCCAGAAGGAATGAGGTGTGTGGAGCAGTACTGGTGTCTTAGATTCATGTCTGTGAGGTGTTTGCATTCAGGTGAGATAAGGGGGCTGCTGCGTACGCTCGTACATCTTCAGCACTGTGAACGAATGTGTGGAACCCTTCTCCCATGCACATTCTTGGACAGGACGTCCTACAGCACTCTTTCCTACACCATCAAAGGTGGTTCGGTTTTGATGCTTTAGAGAAAGTCCTCTGCTCGCTGACTGAAAACGTGGCCGCTCCTGCACTGGTGGCTCCAGGCAGAGGCCTGGTGGCAAACCTTGCCTTCTCTCCAGGGCTGCTGGCCCGGGGGGACCTCAGGATCCCTCTGTGGGTGTGATTTGACACCATCGGTCCCCACAGCCCCCTGACAGCCATGGGGAAAGGGGAAGGCATGCAGAGCTGGGCGATCTCGCCTGCCCCGGCGGCCTGCACCGCAGGCCTTGCCGCCCGCCCCCACTCCCCAACCAATGCGTGGGGCCGCATCCTGTGACAGTAATGAGCCTGTTGGCAGGTAACAAAGGCACTAGCATTATTACTCGCCCTTTGCATAAACATGCAAAATTAAGGGCAATTATCTGTGGCGTGCAACGCAGGAGGCAATGTCTGATTAAAGGCTAAGGGAGGTGCCTACTTCTGGAGACACCCAGCCCTCCCATCAGGTCAGCCAGGGTTGTTCTCCCTCACCTCACCAGTGGGAGATGGGCATGGCGTCGTGGGATGCTCACTGCGGAGCTGGGGGGGTCAGCGTTAGGGATGCCGCCTTACTCATGTCCTGCAGGATCTGGGCGTCCCCCTCAGCCTGGCTGCAGCCCAGCTCCTCTCACACTCAGGGAGTTTTGGTGTCGTCAGCATGAGGTGGCCACTTCATGGGGGTGTTAGGTTTGGGGTTTTTTTTTTCGAATCTCACCTTTTGACATGACTACCAGAAGTCTTTCCAGGTGCTTGTGCAGGTGCTGCTGCCATTGCTGGTGCTTGTCCTGGTGGGCAGGAGGGACTGTGGAAGTGAGGAGAAGCAGCATCAGCATGTGGGAGTAGAGGCACTGCCTGTGCTCAAAGGGAGCCAGAAACATTTAAAGTGAGCCCTGGCCATGAACGCAGAGCAAAAAGCTAAGAAATGCTCTAGCTTCTCTCCTGCAGACCTGCTGGATAGCACGGCTGCTCTGAAAAACAGCGTTCCTTCGCCAGCTGCAGTGAGGCCCAGGCGCTCTGAGGTACCATTGGTGCGAGGTGCCAAAAGCATACGGATGCATCTGAGCACTTCCACTGCTCCTGCCAGATGGCCACTCACTGGAGGAGAACCTCGCACACCAGCCTTTTTGTGGCCTGGTCCTGCGTGCTGTTGTGAGCTCTTTAACCTCCCAGGCTTGCAGTGATTTTTGCAAGGAGGGACATATTCCCCCACTGCTCCACTTCATCCTTGCCAGCGCTGTCAGTGCTGTAAGCAGTGTGACAGGACCCGGGGTCTCGGGAGGTTTGATCCCACCTGACACATCCCACAAAGCTCTGCCTGGGACGGACACTCCTTTCACACAGACTTGGTGGCAATGCTAAGTAAGAAACCACCATGTATAGGTTTGCTTTCAGAAATGTGGTACTGAGTGACAGTTCTCTTTTTTTCTCAATGCTATTCTCTACCAAATGGTTGATGCAGCAATTAATGGAAGAGTAGCAGGTCACTTTGTACGAAGAAAATATTATAAATATATGCAAAGGATGTTGAAAATGTATGCTTTGATTGCAGAGCCATCTAGGCTCTAGTGTAATATGACAATATTGAGCAACCACTGCATAGACAATTGGCCTGTTAATAAGCTGGCTAGCAGCATTTCTGCAGATGCTGGCAGGCCCTGACGCCAACCTTCATCACAAAATGTTTGCAACCGCAAAACAGAGATGTCTGGGTTTGAGTTGTGTCACAGTCACAAGTAGTAGCTTAAAAATGGACCTTTCATCCTCTTCTGAGGTGTGTGATTAGGAGGATACATATCAGCACTACAGCTTTGGCAGCCCCTCTCCATTTGGAACAATTAACTGAGAAAACAAGACAGAAAATCAATACTGTTGAGGACTAATGAGCCAAAGCACGCACTTCAAGTGAAAATGTTTGCAGTTTTTCTTTAACGTGTCACGGAGCCTCATGTAAGATAGCTACGAAAGGGATGAGTGGCAGAAAGACATTCATCCTGCGCTATACCCGCTATCACAACAAAAGATAAAACCATGAGGTGGTGTGATGGTCTGCTGCAAACCGACTCAGACACCGCGTGTTTTTTAAGTTGCTGTTAGAGTTAGGAATCGAGTTTGGCTTATTCACCCTTTTCTTTTACCTAGATTTCTTCTCGGGGAGCTTGTAGCTATTTTGCTATTATTTCTCTCTGCTGCATTTGGACTGTGATATGGGCTCTCCCAACCGGCAGAGGAGGCTGCCTGCATTGTCCCCCTGCTCCTTTGCATGCATCGGTGTGTCTGCCTGGGAGAGCTGCACGTCCAGCTGTGCTGCCAGGGGACACTCAGGACTTGCTGCATTGGTTTGAAACAAAACATAGCGCACACACACTGATTTTTTTATTTTTTATTTTTTTTTTAAACCAGTTGCATAAGAAGTCCGGCTTGATCCGCGCAGCGCTGATCCTCCTCCTGAGATCCTTGCAATGCTGTAAGCGGACAGACGATGGCACCCCAGCATCGCCTTTCCTCAATTCCTGCTGCCACGGGCACCTCTGCAGGATCAGCTCATTCCCAGAGCTCTGACCTTCTAACTTCCAGTTTCACTCTACTAACGGCCGTTTTCTCTTGAAACAACATTTTTTCATGGACCTAAATAGCTCCTTTCCATCTCTGGCATTGGGTGCCTGTCTCGCGTACAGACAGAGTCGTATTCCCTTCATTGCACCAGGCTGTACGAGGCAAAATGCTCAGCCTCCCCTTAGAAGACAGACTTTCCTCTCCCTTGATTGCTGCATCTTTCCCAGTGCATTTCATCTGTCTTCAGCAGGGACTGTTGTGTACCACAGAGATGACATTTTACCTTCACTGTACAATAGTTAGTATCTCTCCTGACACTGCTTAAGACCACATTTTCTTTTTACACAGCTACATCGTGTTGGCAGCATATAGTCATCCCATAATCACCTCATATACACAGGTCTTTCTCTGCTTCACTCAATTCTAGCAGATGAGTTCCCAGCTTATAGAAAAAGGTTTTGTCATCAGTTCCTTACTGCAAGACCCTGAACATTATAGTACCGAATTTCATCTTATTTATATTAATATCCAGTCCTCCAGCTCACGCAGTTCTTCTAGACTGCATCCCCAATTTTTTTCTCTATGGGTGATGCGTCCTACCTTTGTGTCATCAACAGATGACATTAATAATGCCCTTAATATTGATTTCAGATCACTAATGCAGACATTAATCATTACCACCCCTGATGATCTCCATTAAGAACTGTTCTCTGACATGGTATTTCCCACTTTAACATCAGCCATTGCCACATCTTAGCCAACTCCTTATCCACCATACAGTTTCCCACTGTTAGAGTCTCTTGTGGCTCACTCCCAAATGAAATGAAGCCCAAACAGAGGTGACCTGTCACCCCACTTTTGACTTAGGGCAATGTCAGGTGAGTTAGGCAGGATTCAGCAAATCCAGTCTCCAATTTAGTGTCTTTCATTATCCATTTCTTTGAAATTCCAGAAGGAGCATTCACAGGAGAACCCTGGGCTGGGATTGCCCAGGACAAAATTGCTCCCAGAGTGAAGTTGCCCCCATGCTGTTCCTGGCTAGGCATTGGAAAAGGATGAACCCCACTAGTGCCCAGAATAGAGAAGAGTGCACTCATACTCAGGTATCCAAGGCTGGTCCTCAACCACACCATTAGACTTTTCTGATTTATTTGGTGCTCCTTAAAAGGGTAGCTGGAAAACTAGCAGCATCGCTCCTCTGCTGTGGTGGATGTGCATCTTCTCAGCTGCTGCAGGACTGCATCCCTCACACCTCTCTGCAGTAGGAGCAGGGGCCTTGGCTGTGGGGAGGTAATACCTGCTGGATGCCCTACAGAGTGAGAGGCCTGGTACCAGTTTAAGAGCAGCCAGCCCCACTCTAGAAAACCATTTTGCTTTCTGTGCAATTTCTCCTGTTAGCACAGTTGCCCTCCAAGCAGTACAGGTCAGAGCTCTGAAGAACTTTGCTGGGGAAGTGATGGTGGAGCAGTCAACCCTTCCCTCACAGCTCCATCCTGCTCTCCAGAGAGCTGGGGAATGCAGCAACCAGTAACTAATGTGCTGGGCCCTGTGTTGCCCTCATTGGCAGGGAAATCTCTTTGCTCCTGTACAACAGCCAGCTCATAGTCAGAGCTTCAGGAGTGATTACAGTATCGTGCACTAGTAAGAGCATTCAAGTCCTGCTTTGATCACAAGGAAGGGGAAAGCAAGGCACGGTGACTTGCTTGAGGTCATCAAGCAAAGGCAAGAATCAAAGCTAAAGCCAATGCTCCCTGCAGCAAGTGTGGGAATGGCATGTTTCCTTCTCCTTCACCTTCTCACTGCAACAAGAGGCCACCCAAGGGCTGCACTATGAGGTGTGGTTGGGTTGACTGCAGCTGAGTTACCCCACCTGAGAGATGGGCCGTGACGCACACACATCCTGGCATGTTGCAGGCATACAAAGAAAGGAGTTGGCTTAGATTTTAAACTGTTGCTGGTATTTTAGACCAGTGTGCTTGAATCAAACTGGCAGGTTCTGCTTTGGGGTTTTCTAGACAGTAGGGAGCACACTTCTTTTATTTTTCAGCAGCTCTGCTGGACATATCCAATAAAATCCTCTGCATTTCAAAAGAGGTTGTAAATGAAATGCTTGTGATGTGGCTGCGCCAGCTAGACAGGGAGCTCACTGTGTGGAAAAACTTTATAGCTGCACTTCTGGTGGGGACTGGCTTGCGAGGATTTGTGGCAAAGCCTACATCATGGCCCAGGGACATGATGCCGATCCCCACACTCTGGGGCCACTGTTTAATTAAATATTGCACAGCTTAAAACCTTTATAGGACTTAATTTTTAGAATATGTAGAAATTTCTAGCCTAATGTACTTATGATTCAAATATATGCAGTTAATTGATGTTTCCTGTGGCTTCCAGATGGTCTAAAAGGAACATTTTATATTGCCCTGATTACTAGCACAAGAAAGAGATTTTAGGAAGGAAATGGAGCACTTCAACCTGAGACAAGTATTTGCAATAAAGCAGACAAGGAGATCACAGAGAAAAGGAAAGGACCGTCTGGGTGTTCTACTCTGCCACCAGGATGTCATTCTTGCCTTGGTTCCCTTCTTTAATGATTTTTAGTATGGGGAAAGACAGAGCCAGTTATAACAAATTTTATGTGTTTTTACCTGAAAGGAGAGGAAAACAACTGCTGCAATGACTGAACTGCCTACATGGAAATTATGGACAACTTAGGCATTTGTTTCTACATAAAGAAAAGAAACTTGGTGGAGGTGGCATTGATCCCACTGTTGTCTCCCATGGAGACAGCAAGAGCCTGGCCCATGCATCTTGAATGCAGCATGGTCAGGAGGAAATGCAGAACCTGCTCAGGAGCATCTCTAGGGCCCCAAAGTTTTGCCCTTTGGGCTGATACAGGTAGTAGTTTGGTATGGCCACTTTAGGAGAAGAGTCCTTCCACAGACTGAGTGTCTCCAGGGTGCTGTGCTATATTTTCAGGACATTGCGGTAGGTACTGATAAGTGGTTGTATGTCAGTTGAGAGGTATACTTCTCAGCCATCAATGCCTCTGGATTGCCCCTAGTGTTTTTTAGGATGGGGTAGTGTTACTTTACAGTCCTTGATTTGTGCCTTCCTATTGTATGTGGCAGGCAACAGATCTAGCCCTGTGTCACTTAAGCAGAAGCCATTGCAAAGGCAAAAGTCCTGCGCTAAACAAACTTCTTATTTACTTTTTCCCTTCAAAGGCTGAAATTATCAGTGACACAAGAAGCCCTCGATGGACAGGTACCACCCCACATCACCAGCACCTTGTCCCACTTATGTCCAGCCTACAGTGCTTTCCTCATCTTGTCTTCTGAGGTATTCTTTCTTCCCTCCTCCTTCCAGCCAGCCTGTGAGCTCATGGGCAGGCTCCATAACCTCAACCAAAGTGATGAAGCACCAGTGACTTCCTCCCCTTCTCCTGAGAGCTTGGTCAACTCCTTATGGATGACACATAACTTTTAACTGAGGTGATATCAGTTACTCTCCACTAATACACCAACTTAGTGAGCAAGTAATCATAGCGGGCCTGACTTTTTAAGCAATTAAATGACTAACTTTAGCTGAGTGAATACGGCAGGTTTTGTGCAAGCTCCATCTGTCAGAGAAGAGGTACAGTCAATGCAGTTTGAAATCACTGCTGAAGACACAACAAAGGGGAAAATTTAAATATTCTCAGAAAATTATTGGAAAATTCATTCACATGAATGAATGCTCTAGATGTACTCCATGTCCTAGAAGTACTTGATTACGTAGTTGAGGAACAGAAATAGCGCTACCTGACCTACCTTCCCTATTAAGCAATTCAGTTTAAAGCTTGAGCCTGGGGTGTTAGGTAGTCTCACTGTACACATACTTTTAAAAGGTAAAAACATGTTCAGGAAACAGGGTCATGAAACGTAATTCAAGCAACAAACCCCAGGAAATGCCAGCTAGAGCACAGGTCCCCTAAGACAGAAAGAGGCCCAGTTCTTCCCCAGGCAAACGGTTTGCTGTGAGTATTTCACGCTGCGCTGTGCACAATGAATCACACAGCTTCTATACAAATCTGCACCCTGGGTCACCCAGTGGGGATTCCTTCCCTTCAGCCATTCAAGGCAAGATGCTATAATAAACCTTACTAATAATACTTCCCAGCTCCGCGGCAACTTTGTCTGCAAGCACTTTGCAGAGAACAAGAAAACCATTCATCTAGAGAAGGGTGCAAAAAGTTTGGACAAGACAGTTTGCTCAGCTCTTGTATGTCTTTGCTTGCTATCAAACTACCTTAAGGGGTTTAGTGGGTTTTTTTGATATTATGACCTAGTAAGAGCTTTGGGGAAAAACACAAGAATGTATTCAATAGGCAAAAAATCCTGTTTCTCCAAGGCATTCCTCATCTCGTCTGGAGTATTTTTGTAGGGCTTTAAACAGGGAAAAGCATACAGTCTCTAAAGCTCGCAAACATGTATGTATTTCCCTGATGATGCACACAAGGGCAGGAGAAGTTAGCATCTAAAAGCGGAGGTGTTTTTGCTGTGTACCCTTCAGGGCTCTGATCGTCTCCTGATACTTCAATTAGTTCTGTTAGTAGGGATCGAGTGGAATTGGGGTTAGAAGGTGTACCAGGTCGGAGCAAAGGCTTGCTATCTCTCCAGATCAGTTATTAAACCAGCCCTTTGGCAGCAGCCCATTTATTTGGCTTTCGCTCTTGCTTTTGACTGGAGGCCTGCTGGGAACCAGGGTGAAGACCCCTAACTTGTAATGTGGCAGCAAGTCCTATATGCCCCTTTAGTCCTGTCTGGCTGAGTGGGAGTTACGAAACGGATCTCCATTAAGATGTTTCTAATTGAATTGGTCTGTTAGAGGAAGGCGAGTTCTTCGCTGAAGCTTTTGGCCTCAGTCTCATTTGCTCCTTGCCCTCAATTCCCCCAGTCCCCTCGCACCAGGAGAGAGGCAGAGCACGGGGGTCAATTGCTGCCTACGCAGCCCCCTGCCCTGCTGCCCTGCAGCTCCCCGGCCCTCAGCAGCTCCTGACATGGACAGCCTCCTCCAGCTCACTGCTCTGGAGAGGGGGGTCTGCCTGGCAGAGTAGCTAAGGAGGAAAAGAGAAGGGAAGAGTTTTTTCTCCACTGAAGTTAGCGCACGGGGCAAGATGCTGCATCTGCCCAGCCAGGCAGAGCTGGGGGGGGGAGCTGTGTGCTTCGCCCCAGCATTACTGGACCTTGCCCAGCACGGGATTTATTTTCACTGAGACTTTGGGGGGAAATTGTCTTGTAGAGCATCTTGCAGCACTTTCCCTTTGTACCCAAATGCCTCTGATGACAATGTAAATCTGGAGCCAGTGCACTGACTTCAAAGGAACAACAGGCAGCGCTGTGTCAGCAGAATCAGGCCCCCAGGGCCCACACAAATTTGGGGATGGGTGAGGCTCCTGTGCATTTACGAGCTGCATCATAAAAGCTGGGCCAGATTATCTGTCCTTTCTGTCCAGCTCTGGAGGAAATGGGGAACAGCTTGATCCTTTAGGGCTGACAAAACCCCTCAGTGTGAGGCTGACCACAGAGAGCGAGTAGGTAAAGCCAGCTATTATGGCAGTCCCCAAAATAGAGGCTGAGGGGAGGGCATGTGGCCAGATGCTGCCAAGCCTTGCCTAGGCTGGGCCCAGAGGGCTGCAGCCAGTTGCTGTAGCCTAGAATAGAGCAGATACACTGAGGCTGCTACAGGGCTGCTTGGGAAGTACTGGGGTTACGGCACTGTATTTACACACTGGGCGGTAAGGATCACAAAGCTCAGAGAGTCCAGCAGAGAATAAAATACCCAAAGGTTGTGAAACTGGAGACAACAGGGTCCCCTCCTATTGGAAAGAAAGCTTGCCTTGTTTTCATTCTTATAATGAAGCACTGATTTTGCTAGGTACCAGCCACCTTGCCGGTTAGTCTGTTGTCCCTCCCTGCACCAAACTGGACACTTTACTGAGCAGCTGGGGGCCACGTGGCCCCGTGGGCTTGTGTTAGTAAAACACTTTCATATCTTACCTTCAGGTCCTCCACAGGCAGGAGGTATGACTGATGGGGAGTCAGTCAGCTGCACCATGCCTCATTTGGCTCTTTGGATTAATAGCACTTTCCTTCCTCTTCAGCATTTCTTGGCAAATAGAAGCACTAAGGGACTCAAACATGCTCCAGATACCCAGACTAGGACACAGCACACCATGTGTTTTCTTAAAGAAGTCTATCTCCCCTTCCCTGGCTCTACCCTGTCTCTATCTTTAGCCTTTTTTAGGGTAAGGTCACTTTATTTGTGAGGCTACCTTTGCATTTAGGCTAGTGCAATATTATCGGTATCACACTAATTTGTCTTCCTCTTGCTTTCTAATGCTGCAGTATGGTGTGGTGCTGATCTCTGATCCTTTGTGCACACACCATTTTTTCAATCAGCTTAGAATGGACTTCCCCAGAAGCTGTTCTCTCTGCCACATGTAATACCAACGTGAACTGCACTGATTAAATAATCCTGCTGTTAGGTAACTTTTCCAAAGAAGCTCTTTCTGGCTTGAAGTGCATGTGTGCTTGAAATTGGTCCAAAGATGACAGTCCCAAGACTATGGGTTCAGCTGCCTTCTCCTGCTTGACTTGTACAAGCAGATCCCGGCTGGAATTTGGGTCCTCGCATAATACAGCAAGAGCTGCTGCTGACCTACAGCACCTTGTCCCACTGCTTGTCATGGAGACTGTGTTCCCACCAGCCAAACCTTGCCACACAGGGTCAAGCGTGGCCTTTCTGGTGGGTTGTTGGTAGAGGGAAAAGCAGGGACTGCTGCTGCCTTGTCTGTGGATTCTGGAAGTAGGAGCTGGTACTTGATGAGACAGAGGGCTGGAGAGCGAACACAGGAATGGTTTGGGACGAAGTCCATCTCTTTCTGTGAGCTCTTTCTGTGATGGGAACTCTCACTCCTATTGCTGAATATCAGCAATGGCTCACATTTCTTCAGAAGTGCATGTTAATTGGAGCTTTTAAGTCACCAAGAGCTCAGTTTTATTATAGCTGGACATGGTGGGCACCAAACTGATGGTCTGATTTTGCAAGATGGTCCCAGCCACGATGACTCTGCCTATCAAGGACTAAAACGTGGCTGCAGCTAAAAGCTCTTTGGTGGGTTTGGTTTTTTTTTTCATGCCAGTTACATGAGTTAGGGCTGAGGTGACATAATTTTATTTAATCCTGGTTATTAGTCTCTGAAGTTTTCTTTAATTAAAGCCAGATCCTGATGCTGTTACTTCTGTTGAATCGACCTGGAGTCAGATGGGGCGACACAGGGAGTAAAGAGTGACACAGCTTGAATCTGGTCTGTAGATTATGAATTCCTCAGGAGTTTTGAGTCTCGTATCATTCACCTGTGAAGTGCTGTGGTGCTGTATAAACAATAAATAAATATAATTTTTCTTCTTCCTTTTTAATTTTTATTGTCTTACAGACTTGGATAAAGCAGCATTTCCCTGTGTTGTAAGAGCAATAATGTCCCAGACTCTCTAGGAGTTACACAGACAATATTATGCACCTGATTTAGCTAATTAACAAAGGAGAAGCCACGTTGTGAATGCTGTGTTTGCTTCCCACTGGCTTCTTACATGCTGTGCCTATCAAAAGAGAACAGCAAACATGTGTAGAGAAATGAAAGAAGCCTCTTTGATTGTGTGGACTTTCTAATAAGTGGCACTTTGCATTTTGTAGATCAAGGTCTGGAAATAACACTGGCAGTAATTATGCACATGTGGCATGTCACCTTGATGCACTGGTATGGAATTGAAGGGGAGAACAAATTTACATAACTAATCACTGACAAACAAGATAAAGTGATTGCTATTAGCAAGTTAACTTTTCTCTACAATTACCACCCTGTGCTATCTGAGATACCCCACCTAGTATCTCTGTGAAGAACAAGGAGGGCCTGCTGTGCTTCAGATATCACCATGCTGCCTTTTTCGTGGCAAATCATAGAATATCCTGTTAACTTACTTTTCATCCTTGGCTGTGAAACTTGGAATCATCCCATGGGAAGAAGCAGAGAGAACAAGGCTGTCTCCCTCCGGCATACATGTGGATGGAGATTACACACAAATATAAATTGCAAAACTTGGTGGATGCTCTTAAAAACTGGGCTCATTCAGAACACAACACATGGGGACCCAAAACAACAGTTGATCACAAGTTTTACATGGGTTTTGAAACTGGATTATTTCATTCTTTTCAGGTTTCAAGGGGGCACATTTCCATGCTTTCCTCTGTAGCTATTAAGCCTGGAAACACTGAGATTTTCCAGTTAGTAACTGGGATCCTAGCTGGCATTAAATACTGAGAATCTTGTCATTAAACCAGGCATTCCTTGCAGGGGTGTGCTTCTCTTTGTCAGTTGGATGGCTCCTGTCTCTGGCAAACACACGCTTCTCCTCGGGAAGAAAGTGACATAAGTTGCTGTGTCTGGAAGTGGATGTGTGCAACTCCCTAGATCACGGATGGGATTGCTGAACTCCATGCTGTTTTTCTGTCGATAATGACCTCCCTGTCCCCCTCACATGCTGCTTTGTGTGCCTGACTTTTCACATTTACACTGTGAAGGGTAGTGATTTCTGCCTGTCAACCAGCTTCTTCACTTAAAAGCATCCTGATTATGTACTGCTGTGGTTCCCCTCCTTGATTTTGGGGTTGGGACCCAGATGTGGCTATTCAGGAGACCAAGAGCTCACAAAAGTTTAGTCTCAGGCTAGTGGCACTCTCTTCTCTGGTTCACAGAAGGATCAATGAAGCTGTTCCCTGGAGTGAAACAGCTGGAAATAGTGCATGGTGCTGCCCAAGTCCCTTGGCTGCATGGCAAGCTCTGGAGAGGCTCATCTGGTTCAAGGGCTTTCCTGGTTTGCACTGCTGGGGCTGGGAGATTCTGCTCTGTAAAGTCTGTCTCATGTAAGGGCTAGAGAAGTGGCTGTAAAGATATGCTGAGGATAAACAGGAGCAACTTCATGGAGTCTTTCTGAGTCTTTTTTTATTTGTCTGTTTTTACTTATAGCTCTGCTCAGAGAAATGGGACTTTCAAACCCATTCTTTGAAAATAAAGAGAATTGGGCCAAAAATATTTCATTAACTACACCATCATGTTTCCCCCTTCTATCTGGAACAGTCCTCAAAGAAAGGGAAGGCAACTGTGCACAATTAGCACAGGCTATGCCAGATAATTGAAAAACAAAAATGGAGTGAAAGAAAAAATTTTGGAGATGGAGAAAATGTCCTCCTTGCCACATAAAGCCACAGAGACAAACCAGAGGATCAGGCTAGGGTAACATTGTAGCCCAGAAGAGAAGCAGAATGGTCAAGTGTTTTCTAATCTAGGCAGGAAATTTCCCCCGGGAAGAAGAGGAAAGTTTTATTCAGTAATTTTCAGGACTTCAGGATCAGTTTGCGTAGGGTTATCACTGCAAGCATTAATGTAACTAAGGGTTTTCTGAGGGCTGGACTCTTGCTGGACTGGAGGCAGTGGGTGTAAGAGCCAGCAAAAGGGAAGAGGTCTCCTCTGGACAGCTGTAGTCTGTTTTTCTGCCTATTTCAGAGCTCTAGAGAGTTAAGGAAAGATCATTAACTTTTGATGGGTTTTGGTGATCATTGCTGTGGGGAAAAGCTGTATTTGCCTGTAGTAAGAAAGGGATGACTTTCTGTTGTGGTTTAACCCCAGCCAGCAATTAAGCACCATGCAGCCGCTTGCTCACTGCCCCCCGCTCCCAGTGGGATGGGGGAGGGAATTGGAAAAAAAGAAAAAAGTAAAACTTGTGGGTTGATATAAAGACAGTTTAATAGGACAGAAGATGAAAGGAAAATAATAGTAATTAATAACAACAATAATAATAAAAATACATACAAAATAAGAGATGCACAATACAATTGCTCACCACCCGCTGACTGATGCCCAGTCAATCCCTGAGCCGTGGTGCCCCCCGGCCAACTTCCCCCAGTTTATGTACTGGGCATGATGTAATATGGTATGGAATACCCCTTTGGCTTGTTTGGGTCAGCTGTCCTGACTGTGTCCCTCCCAACTTCTTGTGCACTCCCAGCCTCTGCTGGCAGGGCAGCGTGAGAAGCTGGAAAGTCCTTGACATAGTATAAACACAGCTTAGCCACAACTAAAACATCGGTGTGTTATCAATATTATTCTCATCCTAAATCGAAAACACAGCACTATACTAGCTACTAGGAAGAAAATTATCTTTATTCCAGCCAAAATCGGGACACTTGGGTTTATATCAAGTTTATGCCAGGCAACATTTTGTCTTTATTGTACAGGGAAGAGGAGAAATGGGGTGTATATGGAGGATGTATGTTGACCGTGATTTAAGTGATTCTCTCTGGAAATGACCCCACCCACAGCTTCTTGAATGAGCCACAAAGCAGAAAAGAAGGCAGCAAACGGATAACCAAATAGAAAGTCAGTGTGACATCTGTCTTGCATGTATGCTTATGTTTCGCTTTCTGATCTGTGAGTTTTTCAGGCACAAAATGACTAAATTTCAACAAGTTCAAATCATGCCTTGGATCATCCTATACAGCAAGTTGTTTACTCACTATATTACAGGCAAGTAATTTCAATATTGACAGATTGGCTAAAGCCCAAATTTGATATGCTGCTATTAGCATATTTTTACTGTTTCTGTGCTTACAAAGGAACCAGAATGTTCCCTGGCAGTCAAGGCTAATAAGTATGCAAATCATGATCTGTGCTTATAGGCACGCTCTTTTTTGGTACATGAATCAGTATGCCAATTTGGCACTCCTGTTTCTGATCAGAGATAAACAGAGCTGCAGGGATTAGGGTGACAGATAATTTCTCCTGAAAACCGTCTGGGTTTTGAAACATGCAGAACTATGTTTAATCCCCCTTACTTCGCACAGTGGATTGGCTATAGGAGAAGCTACTGGCTGAAGGGCTAGTACACAGGTCTCTGTGCCAGAATATGTGAAACCATAAGGATTTCTAATTTCCTAAGGTCACTTTTAAGCTTATATCTTCAAGAGCTAAGAAACAGCTTTGTTTCTAATGATTTTAGGGACTGGAAGGAGATTTACAGTACTAAGGGATCTGTATGAAACAAGAGCATGTGAAACAAGATCTTAGCACAATCAGTGATCAGGGGTAGCACGCATTTATTTCTCAAGCTCACACATTCCCTGTCTGTGCATTCTCTTCAGTCACGAACGTCTCAGTATGATGTATGACATTTCCTTAGTAGCTCACATCTCTTGAGTATCCCCTCAAGATTACTCTTCCTTATATTGCTGAGCTTCGCCACACAAACCTGTGTGACCGGAGCATCTCTTTGTCACACAAGGGAAATGACATCACTTTTCCTGTTCCTTTAGTGCTGCTTTTTAACTGTGGGATCACTATTTCCCTCCTTCAAAAGAGTGCTTTGAGAGTGGACATCTAAAAACCAGCAAGGCATTTAGACATTACAGCAGTGGAGGTCACTGGAGTGCATAAACACACAAAATTATACTGGAGCATACTAGAGAAGATCAAAAGGAAAACTTAAGACTCCTTTCATGTTGCAGGTATTTCTTTCTCTCAGCCTCAGCCAGTCCATCACATCTCACTAGCCCTTTGTTATCTGCACCCGACTTCTCTCTACTTACAGTAATAGCTGCTGTTTAAGTCCCACAGTATAACTCTTTTATCTCAACTAACACTCCTTTGAGAGCATCAGCAAAAGGGCTGCTAAATGTCATCCCTGTTGAATGTAAACGGGAGTGTCTCCTGTGTTTGAATATCAGTGTGTTTGATCTTGAGTCAGGCCACATAGTCGATGATTTGGGATCTTCTTTGTGTGTGCTGTTCGTGATAATTCCTTTTATAATTGTTATTGTCTTCTTGCTTGGAAAGCTTGAATGTGCAGCTTGCTTTCTGTTGCCCATTTTTGCCTAGAGAAATAAAATGAACTTACTGTGTTCTTTTTTCCTGGCCTTCTTGGGTTAGACGCAAGCCTTCCTTGCCACCTTTGGAAACCCTCTGAACTCACTGGAGAAACTTACCCTGTAGAGCAACCTGGATTGTAATATATAAAGAAAAGCAAAAATTACCAGTGCACAGCAAGCCCTGACATTGCCTGCACCCTAGGGGATGCTATCTCAGGTGATGCTTCTTTAAAAGCCTGCTATATGTTTCCAGCTGCCAGGGTCTTGCTGAACATCTGGCAAGGCCATGTGCCATATCAGGACCATGTAGGACCTCACAGGACCTTAATTGTCTGGTGTGATTTGTTCAGTTGGTGAAGGTCTAATCTTGGATTTAGAAGTCCTGATCTCAGTTTTCTGCTGTGTGGCAGATGTACTGGGGTTAATCATTTAATCTCTGCGGGCTCCATTTCCCTTCTCTACAAGGGGTGCATTTTGTACTTGCTGTGAGAATAGGTAAAGAAATTAAACCACTCAGATATGACTTAAGGCAAAAAAGGTACCTTATGCTGGAAAATGTTTGAAGGAAAAAAATAAAACTCAAGAGAAATGGGTTAATGAAGATACAGAAGAGGTCATTGAGATCAACTAAGGAAAAAAGAAGCTTTTGGAAAAACAAAACATGCAAAACAATGCCCACTGCTGCAGAAAAAAAATAATATTTAGAATGGATTCCATCTGTGGAATTGTGGCTTAATATTCAGATTTATCCCATGTCTCGTATACATAGACTCCCTGTTCAGTCATAATATTATAAATGGCCTTATAAAGGAGTTTTTCTGCTCATCGTGCTTTTCACAAATGTACACAGGACAATTTATAGCAGACTACCCAGATGTGTCCCAAGACAAAATGATCACGTCTTGGCTGGTCTCAGGATGTTAAGACTTGATAACTTAAGAAGGACATAACTTGACAACGTAGGAAAAACATGGACCTGTTGGAGTAAGTCCAGAGGAGGGCCACAAAGATTATTGGGGGCTGGAGCACCTCCCCTATGAGGACAGGCTGAGAGAGTTGTGGTTGTTCAGCCTGGAGAAGAGAAGGCTCCAGGGAGACCTTATAGCAGCATTCCAGTACTTAAAGGGACCCTACAGGAAAGATGGGGAGGGACTTTTTACAAGGGCATGTAGCGATAGGACAAAGGGTAACAGTTTTAAACTGAAAGAGGGTAGATTTAGATTAGAAGTAAGGAAGAAATTCTTTACTGTGAGGGTGTTGAGGCACAGGAACAGGTTGCCCAGAGAAGTTGTGGATACCCCATCCCTCGAGTGTTCAAGGCCAGGTTGGAAGGGGCTTTGAGCAACCTGGTCTAGTGGAAGGTGTCCCTGCCCATGGAGGTGGGGTTGGAACTAGGTGATCTTTAAGGTCCCTTCCAACTCAAACCATTCTATGATTTTATGACAGAAGGTGCCCAGTGGCATGGAGCCCAAATGTGTTCTCGACTACATGTCAACTGCACTTAAAGAGCAGCCTTCAGAACAGCCCTAAGCCAGGAGTCCGTCCTATTCATCCCATCCTCCACCCAGCCATCCCTGTAAGTATGGCTGACTATGACTGCTCAGGCACAATCTGAGCTCTCCAGACACTGTGCCCTCCTCCATTCATGCTTACAGATTTGGCATACAGAGTCTAGTTTTGGGGCCATTTTACCAGGCAGTATAGACATATTCTTTGGTTCTAAGTCCTGTAGAAATACTTCCAGTGGGCTTCAGCAGGGTCTGGATCAGAATGCTAATCCCTTCCATAGCAGGTTGCATTGCAAGCAGCAAAGAAGAGCACATCTACATCTATACTTTATTACACTTTGTCTTGCAGAGGTGATGGGAAGTGTAGAATCTGCACTGCTGGAAGGAAAAAGAAAGAGGGGGTTAGACATCTGTGCTGAGATTTAAAAATGGAGACAACACACTTCCTGAAGACTTCTAACTTACAAAAAGTACATCTCTCATGAGGCCATTGGTTTTCCAAGTAGTAATTCAAATCCTGAGTTAAGTGCCAAGGCTTGTGATGAGAAATTGTATTCAATACTTAAGGTGTTGACCACACGGTGAGTAACATTTTGTCAAAGTGGAGCTTCTATTTCTGCCAAAGGTCTAACTGTACTGGACAATACATGGGCTCAATATCCATAATGAAGTAACTCCTGTGCAAGCTAAAGGCTGAATAAAAAGGTCATGCTCTATTGCCCTGGTTTTACATAGTCTCTCAAACTTTAATTAACATCTAATGGAGATGTTCTCAATTTTCCTGGGGGATCTTGCGGTGTCTTCCCAGGGAGAGTAGATAATAGGTAAGAGACATTATTTTATGCATTACACAGAGAGAGGGAGCAGAGCTATCCAAGAGAAGGATCTAGATTTCCTTTTAATAAAGATGTACCTGACACAGCAGTGAAGCTAAGATAATCTTGTTTCATGGCGATGTGGTAGGATTAGTTTTGCAGGAAAACCATCCTAGCTAGATCTTCCACTTGCTTACACGTTCCTGATGGAAGGAACATGATAGTCCTGCCAGTGCTTCAGCATCAGCATTTGAAAATGCTTCCTGCAGCTATTTTGATTGCTTACGTAATGACCAGTGCTTGGCCTGCCTATTATAACTAATAATTTAGGAAGAAAAGAGCACAAAAATATATTAAGGTGTATATCTTAAAGCTTGTTGCTCTTTAAAGAATGAATATTGGTTCAAGCCCATGGAAAAATGCCTAACTTTGCATCATGTATCAGGATCTACACTCAAACCGCTAATTTAGCCTCTTAAAAAAACTAGCATTGTATGGATGTCAGGAAGACCTCACATAACTGCATGAATAGCTTATGCCAATATGAAGAAAATCATACTCATTCCACATGGATTTAGAACCATTCATTATTTTAGCCAAAGGGACCATTTTGATGATCTAAACTGACCACCTTCCTAAAAAAGCTGAAAGAACCAATTTCATAACCCCTTTTGGAAGTACATCGCTGTTCTTTGTATTATGTGTTTGAAAGACATGCAGCTTAGACCTCAATATATTAAATACATGGGGATCTATCATACCTCTAGATAAGTTATTTGAACAGTTAATTAGCCTGACACTTAGTTTTTGTGTCTCATTAGGGGAGTGACCTGGTCCAGTTTCAGTTTCCAACAACTGGTTCCCAACATGCAGTTCCCAAAGGCTGCCTGACACTTCCCCAGGTAGACCTTTGTAAACTGTGATCCAGCAAACTTGTAACTTCAGAGAAGTAAACTAAAGTAAACTAAATATACCTTGGAGTATATACCTCCAAGTATCTCCTGGAGGAATTACGTATATTACATTGAGAGATATTTCTAAGTTTTAAGTAATCCTGGAGATCTTTTCTATCCTCTTTTCAATTTTTCAACTTATTTTGTGAAATGTGGAAAACAGGATGGGCCTAAATATTCCAAAAAGGACCATTTACAGAACTGAGGCATTTACAGAACTGAAGTTGTCTCCTTACTCTTCTATGAAATCCTATTGCTTGCCCATACCAAATCTGTATTTAAACTAAGGGCTACAGCATTGCACTTAGAGTACCTCTAAGTGTCTATCACTGCTCCTAAATTGGTGTGAGGCAATCTACATTCCAGTATATATGACCTGCAGCCTGCAGAGTCAGTGGAAGGCAGGCAGATGCATTCTATTAGCTTTATGGTAGTAGATCCTAGTGATTTTCCTGTTATTGTTGGGTAGCACATGTTATTATTTTTTTGTTGTTTGTTTGTTTGTTTTTAAAATTTTATTTCACAAACATATTTCACAGTCCTTTTCAACCCTTGGTAAGGGAAAAGTTCTCCTCCCTTAAACCAAATCTTTGTGAGGATCATCATTCTCTCCACCATTGTTTCAAGCTGTCTGTGATATGGCGACCCTCATAGGGGTTTTTTGGATGGTCTGCACTCTTCGTCTGGACCAGACTGACATCTTCAGCTCTACAAGCATTTTTTTCAGCCATTCTAATAACTAGGAAAGACTGGTAACTAAGCTATCATTACAATGTGGCTTGCATGCTGACTTTTGTCATGGCAACTGTGTAGTTGTGAGCAAAATAGTAACTACATTAAATAAGGAGTCTTTTGGCCCAAAGAAAAAGGTTAATTTTTCACAGTTTGCCTGTAGCAGTAGCTAAGAGTGTTCCCCATCCAAGTCCTATGTCTGTACACACACTGTGGGATATTGCTATGCTAAGAATTCCTGATTCAGCAAAATATTCCAACATGCGCAGCTTTGAATATGCTTGTGGAAATATTTGCTGTAGCAACAGAAAAAATATTACTTCATTGAAGCAACAGTTAGCAAAAGCAGGATAAAGGAGGATGAGATGTTTGAAGAGACAAAATGAAATCAAACAAAAATAAACATTTGCCTGCTTGAATGGGAGCAGACTTCTGTGGACTGATGTATAGATACTGGATTGGGCACCTGCTCCAGGGGAACCATGTGATGAGAGGCAGTAAGTAACAGATCTGAGACCTCTTATGTGACGACTTCCTAAATTTACATACAGAAAATGCCTGCTAGTAGCAGCATATGGTCCCCTGACGCTCTATTGCTCCTCACAGTTGGCAGCTATTGTTGGTTGAACAGCACAGGGCAAAGAAAGGGAAAATGTTCCTTAGAAATGTTACTCCCAAGTGGCTATTGCTTTTAAAAGGTGTTTCTGTTAGTCATACTGAAAGCATGCTTGGGAAAAGCTTTTAGAAAGCATTTTTACAAAGCAAAGAATATCTATGTAAACATGCAGTGCAATTTTAAATCTCAGCTAAGGCTGGAAACAATGCAGAAATGTACCCGATACACTTAAAATGCAGGGAAAATACATCTTTTGGTAACATTCTTCTCTACTTTGCCTGTAAAAGAATCTTCTTCCTTGTCTGTGATATGAGCAGCTGCTACCATTTCATCCTAAGGCTTCTCAAATCTTCAAAGTCCTGGAACATATTTTGTCATACGTCCATAATGACCCACAGCTTAGACAGAAAAAAACAGAGCTGCCTCTAGCCCATTGGCCTTGAAATAATTTTCTGGTGATTCCAATCTCTTATGGCCTTGTTAAATTGTGCAGGCCAAATCATTTGTCAGACATACCCAGGAAAAAATTATTTTATGCTCTTGTCAAGTGTCATCCAGTTCTGACAGCAGCATTCAGTATTCTGTACTTCTCCAAACCCAAATTGGAAAACAAAGCCACCATCAGCTTCAGAGATGGGAAATTACTGTAGTGAATTTTACAAGGGCTAAAATTCACATGTGTTGGCTCATTAGTTCTGTCCAGTCTTTCCTTTTGATGTCCTCTGGATCCAAATATCTAGATCAAGATTTTTTCATGTATTTTGAATAGGGGTCAGCTGCAGAAGGTGGACTCGACTTTTTCCTAATTATGCCTGCATTTGACTGTAAAAGATTTGAAGCTATGCCACTGCTGTTTCTCTTTTCTTTATTTCCTCTTTTTTCCATTTAGAAAGAGTGTAAATAAATGGGAAAACAACCTAAATACCAGAGCACACTTCTTCCCTTGTTAAAGCACTGGAAATCAGTATGTGCTTTACAGCATGAGAGCAATTAGATTTGAGATAGCTAACCATTGCACTAAATGATGTCAATGCTTGTTGAGCAATAAAGCTGCTCTTCTGCCGCTGCTCCTTCAGAAGCAGCCTCCAGTTCCTGGTACCAGAACCAGCCATGATCAGGGAACACTAGGGTTCCCAAATGATTTCACATCAGATGTTGTCTAATACTTCATCTGGAAACCTGCTTCCCTCTTCTTTTCCCTTGTTAAGGGTCATGAAACCTTGGAGACTTGTGCACATTCTTATCTTTAAACAATTCTCATCTAATGAAAATGTAAAATTTATAAGGTGAAATATCCATGTGAGCCTTCCCGTGATAAAACTGTAGTCTTGCCACAGTCAGTCTCCCACTGACTCTATTGGACCTAGAACAGCAGCTGGGTGTGTTAAATCATAAGTTTCAAAATATTTTAAATGCTTTCTCAAAAGTCCTTTTGCCTGGAAAAAAAGAGTCAATGGAAGAGGTAAACCCCAAACCCCAGTGCAACCACACACACCTGCAGCAAATCTCTATTACCCAGCAGCCGGAGCGGGTGCATGGTGCTACACAGCGAGCCGTGCATAACAGCCTCACTCCATATACCACGTTGCACAGCCACCGCAACTTACACATACGGCTCTCTAAAAAAAGACCAAGAAGCACATATGAGTGCAAACAAGCTAAGTGCACCACTCTTCAGCTGCTGTGTCATGTATTCTTGCCTTCAAATAGTTCTGCCCTGTATTTAGGAAGCATGTCCCAGCTGGTGATCTCCAAGCAACTCCAAAGCGCTCATGAATTCAGGACTGCAAAACTCTCTTGGTACAGTTAAATATAATTACTCTGCCGCTGTCTTTTCCTCTTTCTTCTCCAGCTAGAGAAACAAAGGAAACAAATTAATCACTTTATTTAAGTTGAACAGCTCTTTTGTCCCTGAATAGTCATCTGGATTCCTCCTGGCTGAATACTGTACTGCTTAATTTGGGAAAGAGAAACAGATGCAGGTGTGAAATTGTTTGGATCAAAACTTGATAAAGGAGACAGAAACAAAACCTATTGGCCCTCAATTTGCTAGTCTGAAATTGTTGTTAGAGTAAGTTATCCATCCAATGGGACTTTTCTGCTGTGCATTGGCAGTACTATGCGCGGCAGTGTTTTATATCACCTTTCACAAATCCACCATGTTAACCCAATCCAGAAAAAATTTGGGCTTTTTTGGTAGGTTGGCATCTCTTCCTAAAATCATGATGATGAAAAGAAGTTTATGTGTATGGCTTAAAGAAAGGAAAGAAATGGTATTGTTGAATTCTCTGTGGTTTATCACCATTTCCAAAGCAGGACCTCTCTTTCTCCCAATGCCATATCCGCCTTCCTAATCAGTACTGAAAGTGGTGCAAAGGAAAGCTGGGCTTTTGCCTGTAATGAGTTGATAACATTGACATAGAAGTTGATGATGGTGGTTTTGAGGGATTTTTTCCTCCTCAAATCTGTAAGACTTTATTAATATTTTCCCCACAAATGTCTAACCAACAGGTAACTTTTTCTACTAAAAGTGTTCCCCTGGAAGAGCTATGCCTTTTCACAGATTTTAATGGATTATGCATTCACCTTGATCAACTTCCCCATTCCTCCCTCAAAATCCATTACAAAACAGGGGAAAAAATGTTCCCAGATAATTTGCAGGAGCGCATTATACTTGCTCAGTGCTGCCTAACAATTAGTGTCACTTGGCATGTTACTGTCTTTTTCCTTCTAGAAGCAAATTCAATAGCTGTTTCAACAGAACGGGGGTGGTTTTGGCAGCTATGTGACCCAGATACAAGCCTCAGTTTGAGTATATTTTCAGCATTGCTATCTTGGCTTATCTCGGGGTTGGGAATCTGAAGCTCTCTGTAAGCATCCAGCTGCAGTGGAGTTAGGCAGCTGGAGCCCTGGCTGCTTGCTTAGGGTAAAACGTTAAGGGCCAAGCTGCATAGAAAATGCCCTTGGCAAGTGCTCAATGGAGGGAGGAGAGGAGAGAAGGCAGTAATAGTGGGTAAAACAGATTCTGGAAATAAGGACGAAAAGACTTTGCTACACCTGAGCTGGGGAGATGCTTGTATTACAGGGGCAGGGTTATCTGAATAAAAGGGTTTCAGTTTGGTTTCCAGCTTTGCTTTGGGATCCCCCTCAGCTCAGCAGAGTGCAGGGCAAACAGGCATAGCGTAAAGCTGCTTTCTGTTCTCAGTCCCAGACCAGGGAGCTCTGCAAAACCTAGAATGGATTAAGAGGGGTGTTAACAGGAGGATTCACACCACCCTGCTTTCACCACCTCTTAGTCTGGGGAATGGCAGTGTCCTGTCAGAAGGTGATTTAGAGCAGGGCTGGGTGCTGCCCTGAATGTCTGTGCTCTGCTGTGCCCACAAAGGACTCCACAGGAACACAAGCCAGCAAGTCAAGTGCCTCTAATGGGACAGCGTGTTCATTTTCCTGCCTCCAACTGCTGCCTCTGCCAAGGATGTGCCAGTGTGCTACACAGCCTGCCTTATCCTCTCCCTGGCTTGCTGATTATAATGTATTTTGTAGGCTGGCAGAAAGGTGGCTGTGCCAGCTTGTTGTCACCTAAGAAAGCTCCTGTGTTGTGGGGAGTCTTTGACAGCTTCATTTGGGTAGCTTTGTTTGTTCACTGTGCCATATTAGCAGCACAAGTGGGTGGAAACTGGACCAGCTATCCAACCTCCAACATATGATCTGGGATAAGCCAGTTACAGTAACATTTCCCCTGCATTTTGTGACCACTGCAGGAGGTGGGGGTTGGCATGGCTCAGCATCACCTGCATGTACCTTATTGTGCTGCGGATTGTGTCCAGCAAAGCTGAGGAGGAAACCTAGCAGGTGACAACAGTGCAAACAGATTGACAGGATGACTGTGGAGCTGGAAAACATGCCAGGTATTTCCAAAGCCAAATGTCTGCACTTAAACACATCAGTCACAATGACTGGACCAAGAAAGCCGTTTGGCCACTGGCTGGTTGTTCTCAAACACTGTTCTTACTGTCCTTCTCTGGGTTACTTCGGGCAACCTTTACCACGATCACAGAGGCTCTGTATGAAGCATGCACACGGCTGAAGAGAGCAACGCAAGTATTTACTATCTAACATACACAACTGATAGGTAATAATGAACTGCTCTAGGTGAAGCATTCATATGGTCACCACCATATAGCACCCATGGGGAAGGGTGGTCTCACGCTAGCCTCAGCTTCCCTGCTGGCCACCATGCCACAGGGGTCCCACAGGAGCACTCAGCACCTTGAGCCTGTTCTTTGGCTCTCTGTTATGCTTTGGTTTTGTCCTGTCTAGTGTGGGTTGCTCCCTCCCCATGTTTCTGACAGTCTTTGGTAGTGAACATGCTTGAGCAGGAGTGTGGACATCCAGCCCTTAGTGTGGACTGGAGACCCAAAACTGTAGGGCACACCAGACTGATGACCTTGTTTTTTGTCCACCATTGTAGACACTTACTGGGCTACAGGGGCACATGCCTTTTAGTTGCCTTGCAGGTCCCAGCCAGAACATTTCCTATATTTGTTTACTGCCTTTTGGAGCAGTCTGCCACAAACAATAACCAAAAAAAGATTTCTGTGAACATTTGACGTAGCTAGTCTTTGAGGGACCCCAAATAATCCCCGTAAGCCACAGTGGACTCTATAGATTTCCTTGCTGGCCGTTCTGAGCACTGGTCCTGGTAGGAAAGACCAACCTGTACGTTTGTGTTCATGGTCTTTTCTGATGGAGTGTTGTAAGGTGAGAATTGTGGCTAAATTCCTGCCAGCTGCTCCACTATGTCAGGCAATACAGTTTGCTGGCATTCAAGAGTAGAGAAGTGTTTAGTATTGACAACAATGTAAGCATATGTCTTTGCTGGCCTGAAAGTTTCCTTCTAGCTCAGTGACTCAAGATCCCCAAGGATGATCACAAGACTGGGCAATGGGGTTTAACTCTGGAGTCAGGGGAATCAGTGGTAAGGCACAGGGAATGGATGGTTGTAAGGTATGTGGGAGACTTTAGGACCTGAGGCTGTGTAGGGTAGTTGCTCCTCTTCTTCCTCCCTCCTCTACCCATCTTCAATCACCAGGCAATGAGCAGCAACCGCTCCAAGACAAATGAGAGGTACATGGGTGGGATACATATGTGAGTATGAGGACTTGCAATATAGTGTATCTTATCCAGCATGGACCTTAAATAGGAAAGCCCTACCTGAGAGATGGTTTAATTTAGGTGTGTGTTGCCTCTGAATGGTGTACTGCCAGGTACGCTTTTACAGGAAAGTGGTGGAGTTTTGATCCATCAGTAACTAACAGAGCTGGCTCCAATCTGTTAAAACTTTCATCGCCTTGATTACTGCGGTGCACAGGGGGTGAGGAGTTTGCCAGTTAGGAAACATGGATATCATGCAAGCCATAAAGAATTATTTGTATTTATTCATATGCCCTACCTGATGACTTCAAACCACAGAATGAATGGATGGAGTTTCCAAAATCCTTAGGCAGAATTTACTGTGCTTATCTTCCTACTTTTTCTTGTTTAAGCAAATGGGGAGAAACAAGCCATAAAGTATCCAGTTCTGCTGCACTTATTTTATGTATTGAAGAATTGTTTAATTCCAGAAATGTAGGATTTTTTAAAGAGAACATGGTCCAATCAGTTCAAAGATAAAACTTATGCATATGTATGTGTACTGGGCACTCTTTTCCAGCTGCAGGTTCTAATTAGATTTCCCCAACCCTGTGGCACCAACCTCTACGCTCTCCATCTTCTCCATCTGTGTTAAGCACATGAATAGATTCCTTCACTTAAAGTGAAGAATGCTTAAGATGCTTAAAGTGAAGCATATCCTTCAGGGTTTTGCTGGACAAAGGCCAAAGATGTGGAGTGTTGCTCCTGTCTTATCACATACATGAGACATCCATTAATAAACAAATAAAACAAGTTTTGTCATGTGCTAATGGCATTTTTCCCCCAATTTGCTAGCCTACGTGTTTTTCAGTGCAGATGTTTTTGAATGCAAACAAGGAGAAAACAGCATTAAAGTGGTCAACATTTTGGTTTTCATTTCATTCCAAAGTTACAATTTTAAGAATGATTTCCCCTTAAATCTTGCATCTGTGTGTGCCTTGGCACCTAAAATGGCACCATTTGTGGAGCCCTGAAAGGAGCAGAAGTGCTGACATATACAGCTTCACTCCAGCTATGGGAAAGTGTCGTTATAATTAACTCCAGGGATTCTCTTCATTGCCGGTAAAATTATGATGTATTTTCCCCCTGTAACCTGAAAAATAGCTCCAGGGTTGAATTTTTGTCCCAACCCTTACTTTTCATTTCACATGCATTAAAAAATAAATACTTTTTTCGAACTTTGATCCTCTGCCAAAACTTGTATAAGCAGCAGTTCATGAAATAATATGTTTCTCCTAATTTATGCAAAGAATGGAAAAGCATTTGCACTAACACTAAAGATGGCTGTGCCCTGTCTGCAGCAGCCACGTAAACACATTAGTGGAGATCTGCGCTCTTATAACACAGCTATAGCACCTAACAGCTCTATTGGTCTAAAACCAATGGCTCTGCCACTCTGAGAAAACCTGATGGACAAACTATTTCTTTTACATTACTGTTATGTTTTCCAAAGCACTTTAGAAGTCAATGATACACAAGCCTTGGCTAGTGCTGAGAAAAGCTGCTGAAAATCTATACAGATTGTATGTTGAATAACCCTTTTTTCCGAGCATGCCTCCCAGGCTGCCTGTGTCAGGCGCATCCTGCGCTACAAAAGATCACTAATATTAGCTCCTGCCCCTAGTTAAAAATGATCAGCTGTGAAGCTAGACGAAAGACCGTGTCCATGTTGAGCGGGAGGGATGGCTGCGCAACCAACAGGGACCTGGAATGGAAGGATACAGGCTCTTTAGGAAGGAGAGGCAGGGGAGATGAGGAGGGGGTGTTGCCCACTATGTCAATGACCAGCTGGAGTGCATGGAATGTTGCTTGGGGATGGATGAAGAACTGACTGAGAGCCTATGGATCAGGATTAAAGGGAGGGCAGGGACAGGTGACATTGTAGTAGGGGTCTGCTGCAGGCCATCCAACCAGGAAGACGGAGCAGATGAGGCTCTCTATAGACAGATAGAAGCAGCCTCACATTCACAAGTCCTGGTCCTTATGGGGGACTTCAACCACCCTGATATCTGTTGGAGGGACAACGCAGTAGGGCATAAGCTATCCAGGAGGTTCCTGGAATGTGTTGATGACGACTTC
The DNA here is from genome assembly GCF_964188355.1 of Buteo buteo. Classification (NCBI taxonomy): domain Eukaryota; kingdom Metazoa; phylum Chordata; class Aves; order Accipitriformes; family Accipitridae; genus Buteo; species Buteo buteo. The sequence goes on along the minus strand of NC_134176.1, from coordinate 9,625,527 downwards.
TTTCTCCAAGTGATAGAGGAGACAACAAGGAGAGGTGCTATGCTGAACCTTCTCCTCACCAACAAGGAGGGGCTTGTGAGGAATGCAAACCTCAAAGGCAGCCTTGGCTGCAGTGACAATGAAATGGTGGAGTTCCATATCCTTAGGGCAGTGAACAGGGCACAGAGCAAGCTTGCTACCATGGACTTCAGGAGAGCAGACTTTGGCTTCTTCAGGGATCTGCTTGGTAGAGTACCATGGGATAAAGCCCTGGAGAGAAGAGGGGCCCAAGCTTTGGATAAAGCCATCGGTTACCAGGAGCTGCCCATGGCCATCGATCATGCCTCTGAGAGCATGCAGGCTCCCTCGAAGGCTGTCCCAATGGACGGTGCATTGGACCATTCAAGTCTAGCAAAAACAGGGTTGCAACATGACAGCCATAACACAACAGATGTCCAAAATGCAGGGGGCTGACCAGGTTAGCCAGCTCCTTTGTGAAATGGCTCTTCATACTATTTATTCCTCTGCAGCAGCAGCTCTAACAACTTTCTTCTGGTGCTCAAACAGATATGTAATAAAAAGAAGGTCAACTGAAAATGACCGCTGCGGTCCCAATGAGCTGAAAAGCCTCCATTAATGCATAGTATTTGAACATACCCCTTCCCCATCTCTAAAACATTGGTGGCTGCACTGAGTGTCACAGCATCTTGGGTGTGTGCAGGTGTCTCTAGCAGGCTCAGCATCTGAGCAGTGTTTCTCATGAGCAGATACCAGCTGCTTGCTTGAGCATATTTCACTGCATGGGAAAGCACAGGGCTGCATAAAATATCTGCAGAGTGTCTCTGGCTAAGTCACTGATAACCTGTGTTTCAGCCCTTTCCTCCTGCTGTTTGGAGCACATGTCTGCTGTGTACACTGTAAATAAGGAGCTTTCTTATGCACAGAGAACAAGGGGTCTGATGAATGGCAAAGAAATATAATTTGCAGGGAAGTAACCTGAGAAACTGCACTGGAATCTTTTTTCCCCATAAATAATGTGCCTTTTAACCTGACATTGAACATCCAAGTCTTGTGCTGAAGCATGTTACAGTGAAATTTCTCACTGTGTTACCTTGGTGGACTTCACACAGCACAGCCAATCCAGGCTCATAATGGTTTTGGGTGGAAATGCAGAACTGAAACACTGAAGAGCCCCCCTTTGCTGAAAATTGTTGTTCAGGAAAGGGCCAGAAAAACTTGGGCTAAAGCAGAGGCCCTGTGGGACTTTCTACCCTGGGCCTGCTGTTTGTCAGAGTTCATGGCAATACCCTGGGTGCATGAACTGCCCAGATCTCACGCCCTCCCAAGCCCTTTCCTCCACTGTTTATTAATCTTCTTTTGTAAGGCTCCTCCCAGTTAGAAGCTTTAGCTCTGGCTTCTCATTAATTCCCACTTAAGAACCAGACTGGTGGGTTGGACAATTAATAGCCTAATAAGTGAATGAACCTTTCACCTCTGGGTTGGAAATTCAGACCCAACACACAGCAGTAGTCTAGGAAAGTCATTAGAACCAGATGGCTTACCGGTAGCCAGCTGAAATGCCGCGTGTACCCTCATTCCCCTCGTTTCTGCAAAAGGCACCATGTCACCAGCTACCATGTCCCCTGTGCTCCCATCACCACAGAGGAGCAGACAGGTCCAGGCAACGAAACCGCTCCTCAGCCCTCCTAGGCTCCATGGCACCAGGTTGCCCAACGCTGGGGGGTGACACCAGTTTGTTCCTGTCCTGTGCTTGAGATGAATGCCACGAGTCCTGCGAGCATTTGCTGGCCAGACAGACAGACCTGGGCTCGTGCCCAGCACTGACTGTACTCGAAGTAGATGGACGGGGTCAAGGTTTCGCTTGCCCACCCAGCTGCCTTGGACAAATTAAAAAATATTTGCCTGACGCACTCATATTCAGACCAAAGCCTTATTTCTTATGAAGGTTAAATTACATTCTAGCTTGGCATTACTTATTCTCTATGACCCAAATTAATGTCTGGTTTAATTATCTGTGTCAGACTGAGTGCAGAGAAAATTCAGCACTGGTGGAAGATGTTGGATTCACAGCAGTGCAAATGGAGACCCCCTACCCCACACAACAGCTCTTTCAAGGACTGCTGCAAAGCCACGCACCCCTCATCTGCCCCTAGCTGGGGCCGGTGACCCTGCTTGTGCCACCTCCAGGAGCCGGTTCATGCACGAACTGTCTATCTGTGGATGCTGCCAATGACATCTTGCAATTTAATTCTTGCACCTACAATGCTGGACACGTGGGGATGCAATGAAAAATTCAGTCATCGTCTTAAAGCCCAATTCGTATTTAAAATGCATTTCCATTCTGCCCTCTGCACTCCACGCAGCTAACTGCAGGTGGCTGCAGGAAACCTGCACCTGTATTTCACAGGGAACTGCTCCCCTCAGTATTCAGGTCTGCTTACTGAAGAGATGCAAAAAAAGCCCAGAAAGGTCCTGGTAAGCCACACTTTTTCAGTGTGTGGGCAACTCTGTGCAGACCTGAATCAAACCGGTAGATTCCTAAGTACCCTCTGTACCCCTCTGCCTGAGTTAGTGGCCTTGCAGCAGAAAAAATGCAGGTCTTTTTGCCTCAATTCACAGAGCAGTGTATTAGAGCAAATCTGTTATCACCAGTGTCCTAAGCTGATACTGTGGACAGTGACGAGTATGGAGGGGTTAAGATGAGGACATCCATTTCATTCTATTTCTGGTACAAGGACAATAACTGCCAGTCAAGGGGGAGGGCAGACAGTTCAGCATGGTGGCATCTCTAAACACTGCAGCTAAATCTGACTGGGCTTATGAGTCAGACGTCTTCCTAGCACGGCATCAGACAAACATCTGAACTGCAGCCTACAAAGAGTCCTTTCTTTCTATTTTAAGAGCTGTGTGAACAGAACTGGAATACTGCAGCTATTTTCCATTATGATCTATCTCTCCACACACTTAGAGTCCACCCTGATCATGCAACAAAATCTCAGGCTGGGAAAAATCCTCTTCTCATGATCAGTGACTTCTGGTGAGAAATCCCAAAGCAAGGAAAAATCATGAAAAGAGAACAGAGTCGGTGGTGCAGGCAGAGAGAAAAAAAAAGAGAAGACAGGTGGAGAAATCAATGCAGGAGAAGATATGCCCAAACTGATGATTGAAAAGGAAAGAAGGTGTCGAGAAGTGCAATCACAGATGGAAGGAAATTTGGAAAGAAAACAAGATTGGCTATTTGAGCCATCTGAAAATGTACAGGGTGTCATACAGCCCTATAAAAGAGGTCAGGAACAAATGACAATATGACTTCAAAAAGGCTCATGGTAATCTTTAGATCAGCTGGACCTGACATGGCCCAGACTCAATGGCAGGGTGCCTCTGGCCCCAAAGAGAAAGGAGCTCCAGGTTATACCCCAAACTCTCTTTGGTGAAACCTCCCTCCCAGGGTGGTGGCTCTGCTCCCCCAGTGTCAAATGTCTCCTTGCTCCACCAGAAATTTAACCAAACTGCAAGAAAGGTCTTCCCCACTGGCAGTCTGCCTGACTCCAGAGCTTCTCCTCTGATTCTGTTACAGAAACAAGCTTTTTCCTCAGGCCAGGCTAAAAAATGACAGGTATCTCTCTTCCTAACCTCTGAATTTTATAGAGTGGCTTAAGAAGTTCAGAGTCTCTAATGCTGTTTCCTGAGGCAGGGCATTTAATTCTGCAGTACAATAGTCTTTTGAAGAAGTTAGTCTGCTGAAAAATGACCCATTCTGCTCTAAAGGCAGGAAATAAAACTTCAGGTGTCAAATCATGGTACTTACATTCTCTGAAAACAGACAGCACATTTCAAAAGATTTACAATAAAGTCCAGCAAATAACTTTTCCTCAGAATTTGCCCATAATTGACTGAATTCCAGCAGAGAAAAGAGATAATGAGAGGCTGCTCATCTCTTGGCCCAGGCCAGCAGCAATGCTGTAGGCTGTATCTAGCAAGCAAATCGCACCAGCCCTGTCCCTCCAGGGCTGGATTTTAAGTGTGAAACTCTTGCAGCTCTGCTACCACTGGAGCACGCCCATGGGGCCTTGTTCCAAGTTTTTGCGGTGTGTCATTTGCCCCCAAGAGAGTATTTCTTGTTTATGTTTCAGAGAAAAAGTTACTTTTTTTTCCCTCCCAATCAATTCACTAACATAAACGTCCTCAGTGCAGAATTTCTAACATCGACAATACTGTACATCTTTACCTCTCCAGGGTATTGCTCTCTTCTTTGCAATAAAATAGGTCTGCCGCGGTGGGAAAATTCTCAACCTTAACTTATACACAGCAGCTCTCTTTTTTCTTGGGAAGCAGTAGAGAAATACACAAGCAACTGTTCCCATTCTCTGTATTTATTTTATTATTTACACAAATGTGAATAATCAGCATCTATCTTAAATCACCATAAACTTCCTGACTGGCTTGCTTTGTCTTTTCTCTAGGCAGCCAGCCCAGCTGGTTCCCATAGGTACTAGCAAAATAAAACCCTGAGAGAGAGATCTAACATTTGATTCTTGCAAGCAAAAGCTTCTAGAATTACAGCACGATAAAGCATCAAACAGCGCCTGGCAATGTTCCTTTCTTCTGCTGCATCAGCCCAGCCCCTCCCTGATCTACATTCCCGACAGTGGGTAGGAGCCTCACTGAAATATTGACCAAAATAAAAACCATTCCCATCAATATGTACTGTTACCATGAGATATAATTTTGTTCATTCATTATTACGCGCAGTGACAGCCTAAGCCCGGTGTCAGTAAAGGGCTGTGGTGGCAGTCTTCAAGGCTGGTCTGTCCCTTTCCACAGGGTTTCTGTACTCAGGCAGCATGTAAAGAGAGGGCCACATCAGCTGGAAGAGCTCCACTGACAGTAATGGCACTGCATCGATTTTGACTCACTCAGCTCCTAGTTCCTAATGCTCAAAGGGATGTTGTTGACATCTGTATTGCATATCGGGGGCTTTCTTTGCTTCCCTCTTTAGGTCATACTTAGAGACAATATTTGTCCTTCATTCAGAAATGGTGCACAAGCCTCTGAAATGCACTCACCTGGCTCGTCTCGGAGGGTGAAGGATTGCTCTAAGGCGAGGAATCAGAATGTGACCGGTGTCATGGAGCCCATCACCATCACACTTGTTTTGTATGTGATAGAGAAAAAATCTGGCCTGGGATGGTACTTCCTGGTAGAATAAGGTATTTGAGGTATTAGTTGTTCATCTCAGGGACCAACCGGCCTTTGAGAGAAAAGACTGACTATGGGCCAAATTACATACAGTCTGCTTCTGCCCCTCTCAGTTTGCCTCCTGAGCCAGCCTGAATGCAGTGCCCAAGAAATGATTGACACCAGGCCTGGAGAGGATACAGAAAATGGGATCCAGAATAGCCTGCTGCCACGTCTGACATCCAGGGAGTGCTGCGCCACGCTCTGCGGGCTGTGTCAGCTCCAGATGAGTAGCTACGCCTTAGTGAAACAGCAACCTTTCACCCGCGTCCCTTGATGAAAGAGATGAATATCAATAAATGCAAGGAGTAGCAGCCCCTCAGACTTCTGGCTGGAGCCTGACAAGCCACTAAGTGCCAATTTCAGTCTCCTTTTGGCCTTTGCCAGATGGGAGGAACTGCGCATGTTAAGACACCGAAGAAGAAGGGCATACCGTGCTCCTTGTCGTACACACTGGGAGAGAGGTGGAGGTTTGGCTGCACCTGGATCCAGGAGAGGAGGTTGCAATGAGAAGGAGAATTACTTGAGGACTGCTGTGGGTTTTTTTTATCTCGCCAACACCACCAGGTAGCTGCAGACTGAGTCACTGTGTGCATGGAAGAGCATATAAAAAGTTGGAGGCTATTGCCGATGGGAGTCTTTGGTATAAAAACATTGGAGGAAAGAAAGGAGGGGCAGAGCTACATGTCTTTGTGCAGTGAACACAGACTAGCAAAACTGAATGACCCAGACTGGCCTGGCAGGCTGCTGCACTTCAGCTCAAGCTCCACAGGACCAGGAAACCAGAATGATGCAGCTCAGGTGGTGTGAAGAAGGATGCCGATGTCTGCTCGGCGACACTTCTGTTGCGGGGTGGGGTGGTGTCCCAGCAGATTTAGCTCACGGCAGAGTATGCACTGCAGACCGCCGTACTATGGTTCCCTCCAACGTGTGTATAATTTCTGCCTTCAACCATTTTAAAGCCAGGAACAAGTGAGAAGTCTAACCCATCTGGCTTCTGTCCTACTTTCTTGCACTTCTGTTTTGACAATGTTAATATTCTGAATGTTCTGGATGTTTTCCACAGCCTTTGTTTGGCCAGAATGTGCCATTAGTTACCTTTGCTACTATCTTAATGAAATGGGTTTTTGCCATTCATTTTAAATTGTGAAGGACAAATGCAGGAAGAAAGAAATTTAAATGGAAGAAGAAAGGGGCAATCATGTGCTTATGAATAGGAGTTCTGATGTTTTACAAGTACTGTTGGAGACATGTATAATGCAATTTATTTCACTGAATACAAATAACTATGCTCTTGAGTACAAAACAAGTGAAGTTAAAGCAAGGCTGTGGATGCTGCAGATGAAGCACTGGGCTGGGAGTCGGGAGACTTGTCTTTCCTCTGCAGGGCTGCCACTGACCTGCTGCATGAGCTCAGGCATGTCCCTTACAGCCCAGAGCTGCAATGGTGTTTGAGCACTGCTGTGCTGAGCCCTGCAGCACCAAAATGACATGATGTTCTCGCAGACGAGTCCTGATGGTTTAGCAGAGGCAGATCCTCACTCTCAGCATCTGTCCCCCACCTCTGCCAGTGGTCTCTGTCTCTGGCAGGGGTGATGGAGATTGCACTGCCGATGAAGCTTCAAACAGAGGTAACCGAGATGTGGATACACGTCCCAACCTACCCTCCCAGCTTTGGGACCAGCACAGTCAGCAGCCAGGGGAAGCAAGTGACAGAAGCTGGTAATATCTCAGATGGCTGCAACTTCTTTTGCAAGAGCTCACCTATGAAAACCATAAGCAGGGCCATCAAAAGTGATAGACAGAGCCAAATTCCCTCACCACCCTGCAGCACGCAGGCCCCTGAGGACCAGGGTTTGAAAGGCATTTAAGATCCTAATAAAGGAATTTAGCTACTTCCAAAGTATCTTTCTCAAAATGCTCCTGAAACCAGATGAAGCTGTAAATCATATAAAATTTAGGCAGCATGAGGTATTACAAGGCCTAAGCACCTTTCAAAAGATGACATCCGTTCATTCATCTGTGCTGCATATGCTGTCCGAGTAAGTGTTGCGATGCCACAAGCACAGCTCACCCTGATGGTGCCCTGATCCCATTTGTGCACTGCTGTAATAGCAAGTTGTATAGTATTATCATGGGAGTATGCAGGTTTTTTGGTGCAGGACACTGGGAAGACACTTAAGTCTTTTCAAGCTGTATCCTAGACCAGTATTTTTCTTCTCACAGTCATTGAGCCATTTGGGAAAAAGCTTTGCCGCTCACCTTCTAGAATGCAGATGTCTGATCATCTATTTAATTTACAAGCCTATTTATCATAAACTTATTTTTCAACAAGCAAAGGAGCAAAATCATTAGATGTTTCAATAATCACCTCACTAGAGAAAAAAACAAAAGTAGCACAAAGGCTTTCTCTGTGATTGAAGAAGAAAGATGTAAAAAAAAAAGGTTGGTAGTTCTTGAAGAGTTGAGGCAATCTCCAGGAGTCTAATTAGCAGAGAAATATGCCCTTTCATTGACTTCTCAGTCAGAAGAAATGCAAAAAGAAGATATGTCTATTCAAGATCACAAATGGGAAAGAAGTTATGCACATATTCCTTGGAGCATTCTGGATTATGCATGGTTCTTCAAGACTTTACCAAATCTGCATATTTTTGGCCTTTAGCAAGATAAATTATGAGATGGTAAAAATTGTACATTCTATCCTGAAGTAAAATATCTACTATGTCTCTTAAGAGTGACTTAATTTTACAACTAAAACGAAGACTGCAGGTTCAATCAGCACAGACAGATTTTGCAGCTGGAACCACTGCTGAAAGAATATTTACATTTTTCATCTGATTGTGGAAAATACCTAGAAAAGCTGCTCTTTGATAACAGCATCAGGTTTCAGCACAAACCATGACACAGCGATAAAAATTCCTCCTTACTAGTTTTTTTGCCACACGGCACACAATGAGTACTTTACAACTCCAACAAGCTGTGCAGAATTAATATGATGATAAAGCTTTATTTGTTCAAGAACAGGCACAGGACTGAGGGCCCAGAATTGGCAAATTTGACTTCCGTGGTTAATTGTATTATCACTTTGTGTTATCACGGCAATTTGAAAGCACTAATTGGTTCCTACAATGTGACTGTTATATAGGTAAATACAGCTTTCCCCGTGATCTGCTTTTGCTACCCAGACTGCACACCTGTGCGTGCACGTTTTAACCTGGTCCAAGCTTTGAATGCCCCTGAAAAGAGCAGCTCCCCATCTCCGTCCCTGCTTGCTCCTTCCCAGCTGCTCTCTCGGGTGGATGCAAAGGTCGGTGCAGCTGCGTGGTGGGAGCAGAGCCAGAGGAAACCTCGCCGTCCCCGTCTGCATGCTCCCTGAGAGATGGGGCCGGCAGACCGGGCATGAGGATGCCATCACCCGCTCCCTGCAGCACCCCTGTTTCTGCAGCCCTGACCGGCAGAGATGGGGAAGGTGCTGGGCGGCCAATGCTTTAAAAAGCACGGTTCGTCCCTGCTGCACTGGGGTGCAGCCAGGGCCACCCAGGGACCCAGCAAAGCACCAAGCCTGTGTGGGCTTGCAGCTCGCCCAGGCTGTGAGCAGGAAGGGTTTCTTTTCGAGGTCAGCGGAGACCTCAGGCTCTGGATGCAGCCCAGGAGCAGGCTGGCTGTGGGCACACGTGCGTTTGTGTGCTCGCTGTTGTTTCTGGTACCCTGCTGCACGTGCACTTTTGCTAGCTCCCAGCAGCGGGCAATATCGACTCCAGCAAACTTGGAAATGAAACAGAAATTACTCTCGGATAAATTATTCAAATATTTCTTTCTATTTAAAGGGACTTTGTGGACTTCTCAGTTAAATAAAACATGAAAGTGGCATGATAAAGCATGTAAGCCTCCTTACCCAAGCTGGGCGGGAACAAGGGAACAAGGCTGAGTTTAACATCCTCCCCTTGCTTACGGTTAGAGGCCAGACACCAAATCCCATACTCTTGCCCCAGGCAAAATGCTGTTTTATCTTTTTTCCTGAGTAAAGGCAGCGTGACAAGGGTCTTTTGAGGAATATCAGCATCCTCCTGCTAGCTGTTGATTTGTGGCTTAGTCTGTTGTAAAATATTTCAAATACTGATAAAGGTATCAGTGTGCACCAAGACGGCAGTGATGGGGCACTTCAAACAACCCCAGGCCCTGCCCAGCCACAGTTTGGGGCTCCAAACTGGGAGACATCCCGTGCTCAAATGCTACCTGGAACTGTATTTTGGAGAGAAAAGAAATTAAAAGCATGAACTTGAGCTGTGCCATTTTCTCAAAGCCAGGGAAGGGACTTCAGACTATTTTATTTCCTGTTATAGAAATAGCCATCACCTTTTCACCAATCAACTCCTCACACGCAAAAGGGGAATAAGAGTGTTTCTTCACTCCACTTTCAGCTGTGAGCAGGAAGGCCACCTTATCTGGTCTCTTACTATGTGAAGATCCAGCATCTTGTACACCACCCAATTTCTCTTACAGCTCGTAGACATTTCTGCAATTTTATCAGCAATATATTTAATTCCACACATCCCAGTTCTCACAAATGTGGCTGGCCTGGCTCTGGTTCATTCTTTGTACAAAAGCATTAGCTAAACTGCTGGTGGTTTTCTTTCACATCCTATTTACTCTTCTCTCTCAGTAACTCTCTAAGCAGAATGTGTTGGTTGGTTTTTAGGTTTTTTTCCAGAGGAATTTATATCAACACCCCACCCTCCCATAAATATTGTTGTGATCTGTGATTAAGAGCATATGTCTCAGTCTGGTACATCCAATACTATTACAGAGTTATTTCCTAATTGTTCGTTTGCAGTAGAGCAGAGAATAGGATTTTAAATATGAGCTTTGTTTCATAGGTCATGGGGTGAACTTGGTTAGCAAACCTGGGTAAACAAAATTAGTTGGTATTTTGTTATGATTTGGAATGAGACAGATTTATTTATTTATCTCTTACTGGACAAGTCTTTTATCTCCTGGAATGTGTGGCTACTTGGATCAATGCTGTATATCTGCTCTTTTGCATAACTAAAACTGAGCCCTTCCTCCTTAGACACATTAAGAAATGCAGATATTCTTATGTGGCATTATGCTGGAGCTTTATGTTCCTCAACCTTTCCCCATCCAAGCATTTTAAAAGCTGCAGGTTGGATCTCAGTATTACTTCTGAAAATCAGAACTGGCAAATTTCTAATAAAAATGCAATGGACGTTAAATCTCTCCCTTGGAGATGAAACTACAGAGTCTCAGAGTCTGTGGCATCAAGAATTCATACAGGAGAAGGATTTGCAAAGGTCTGAGAGCCGTCACCTGCCATAGCTGAGACAGCCAGGGAGAAGGAAGACAGCATCTCCTGAGGCCACAGACCTGTCCCTGCCTAGGAGCGTGGCAATTTCTGTCCGATTTTGCACTGAGAGCCACACTCTGAGAGGCTTTTAAAAGACACACAAAATCCAAACACCAGATTTCTGCGTATACCATAATTAGTGTGCCCTTACCCATCCAGTTCCTTCCTCTGTAACTGGCTGTGCTCCTCCTGGCTAATTAATTTGCCCTACAGCCAGTTTCATCCATTGCTATGGACAGTTTTGTGTTGTTGCACCTACTGGCTTTGTGCAGAAGGGGCAAGGAACCAACCCTAGATGTGAAAACGCAGTGTTTGCTCCCCCTTTTGGATGTTTCTCCTCTGCTCTTGGTATAAAACTGAGTTTTAATTTGGAGCACCTCAGTCTGGAGGCCTAAATCCATATATATAGTCGATGGAGATGGGCATTTTTTGCTGGAAGTTGCGCTAGGGCCCCGACAAGTGCCCAGAGCTGTGCGCCTCTCCCATAAGGCTGCTGCATATCTCAGCTCTTCAAATGGAGAGAGCAGCCGGGAGCACCGCTGTATTTCAGAACAACTAAAGGCTCTAAGATCATGGTAGTAAGTCTCATGTTTTCTGCAGCAAGAGGGTTAAAGGATGCAATGGAAAGCAATTCCCAGGGGCCAGAGGGACTTGGCTGAGTGCAAGCCTGGAAGGAAGGATGTGGTGGGCAGAGAGAGAGAGACGGGGCTATAAATCCTCCTTATTTCTGCTCTGCTTTACTGAGTGTCTTTGTACTTTCTCTATTTCAGAAGCCAAGCATTTAGTTTATGTTCGGTAAAATCTGGCTTTCCTGAGCTGAAAAGCCTTATCTCATCTTGAGTCCCCACGTAAGGGAAGGTCTGGGCATGTTCACAGTGACACCTCCACTAGTTTGGGGTCCTGTCATGCACACAGACCCCAGCCACCCCAGCATCCACTTTGCAGAGAGAAAGGCCTTGATTTTGCAGCTCCTGTGCCTGTGTCAGGTTGAGCCAAACCTCCCTGCATTGGGGTGAATCTCCATGCATGCAGGAGACCACAGCCATAACGAGGGCTTTACTTGAGGGAGGACGGCGGGAGCAAACTTCAACCGGATGATGAGTGTGCAAAATCAACAGTAGGCATGGTGGTCCTAGGGTACGAATGCATCAGCTGAAGAGTTCCTGGAGCCAGGCAGCCATGCTGGCAGTTTGCATGCCCCTTACAGGAGAAAATGTAGGGATGTCTGGGAAATGGGCAGCTGTCAGTGACAAGTGTGTGAGTTGGAGAAAAAGACAAGCAGGACCTTCGTGATCCCGAGCCAAGATGCAGGATGGAGCCACCTGCCCTCTCCTCACAGGTAGCTGAAATCAAATTGGAAAAATCTACTTTCAGAAGACTCAGAGAGACAGGAGAAGTACCGTGGTTACTGCTGTGGCTGCACAGCTTCGCCTCTCTGAAGGCAGCAGCAGAGCTGCTTGCTCTTTTCACGTGGCAACGATGGAGGGAAGGAACATGGCCGTGTCCTTGGTGATTTATCCTTCATGTACAACCTACAGGTTAGAATATATGTCCAGGTGCCAATGAAAAGGAATAATGCAATTACTCCTGCCTTAGCTGCGAGCACAATGAATCTACCTGTTGTTCTCACAGGGGGCATCTGATTAAGCAAGGCAGGGACTAGGGAAGGAAGGAAGTAGCATCAAAGATACACATCAGAAACCTATATATAATGTTGAGGAGATTATTGCATGGCTGTTGAGAGCCTTGCAGGCTCATTAAGCTCTTACCTCTCTGCTTCTTGCCAAAGTCCTTTTGAATCCCCCTCCCCGTGGCAGCAATCATCCCAGGCTCTCTGAGGAAACATTTGAACTCCACTTGATTGCAGCCTGGTGCTGGTTCAGCCCACTCTGCCCCCCCCACACACCCTGTGGAAAGAGGTCATGTGAAATCAGAGAGAGAAAAGCAAGCCAAGGTGCTGCAAATGAATTTGGCGTCATCTGTCAGCTCCACTTTGATGCGCCTGTGTTTCCTTTTCTCCTCTGTTCAAAGCCTTTCTGGAGTCTGCCAGCCGTGCCACACAGTAGCAATGTTTTGCTGTTAACCAGGACCATGCACCCTATAAACAAAGGGCTTTGTATCAGGACCTTCAAAAAACCCCAGAAATCCCCCAAACTCTCACATTAAGGCTTGCAGCGTTTGGCCCTGGGAAGAAAACAACTGCACTCAAAACACTGTCCATAGACTGTTGTCGCTGTAAAGGGTAATATATGTCTGTGTCTTAATTTTTTTTCAGACACTCATAACTCAGCAGTGGGAGCTTATTTTTCATAGACCTTGCCCAAGTAGGGTGTCAAGCTTATTTTATTACATTTCTGAGGACCAGAATGTGTAAATAAAAGAAGGGAAAAATATGCCACTGTTGAGGCCATTTGGCCTTTTGGGTTTTAAATAACTATTAGAGTGGTATCTGAAATTTTCTGCTGAGTACATCCAGCATTTTTTTCACCAGGGCCCCCTAAGAGTTCTTACTCCATCCAGTTTTGTCAGGCAGGGAGGCATGAGAAAAGTCTTTGCTCTACCATATGTATTTCAGGAAACCTGAATGAGAAATAAAACAGAAAAGAAGGGAAATTCACAGTGACTGCTCTGGATACTTTCCCCCCTTGTTTCTCATCAACAAATTATGGAATTTTGACCAGCTCATTTAATGCATTAAAAAGGCCTTTTTAAACTTTAAAGTATCCAAGATACTGTAATAATACTAAAAGACCTCACACAATAGTAGACAGAAAAATGGAAAAGAGCTTTTAATATGGAATCATACAAAGCCAATGGACTGTGCACAAAAAGGCATTTCAGCATGAAGGCACTCTGTCCATCACTGGGGCGATCAGCCCTCCAGCTATTTGTTCTGATCACAGCTCCGATGAAACCAGGGTTTCCTGGGAGTATGTGTTTTTTGCCATTGACTCCAGCAGAGCCATGATTCGGCTGCTGAAAGTTTGAGGCTAATGGGAATGAGAGGTGAGCAGTGAAAGTGGGAAGATGTCAGTTGGCTGGGCAGATTAAAGCAGCCAGAAGGAGGACATCAAAGCATCCCTCTGCTAGCACTGGACAATTTGGGATGGCAAAAGCAGAGGACCATCTGCGTGGTGCAGGGTGTAGGGCTGACTAGTGCCAAGGGGAGCCCAGCTGATGGTCAGCAATACCCAAGAGACCAGCAGAGAGCTGCTCCTGGCCCTGACACAGCATCTGTCCTGCAGGAGCAAGGCTTCATTTCCTGCCCTACTAATTAACAGAGTTCAGCCCATTTGGGGCAAGTCCATCCCAAACTTGATGGTATCCAACCACCCTGCTGACACCCAGCATCAGCAGTGAACTTAAACTTGCACGCAGATCCCTCAGGCATGGCTGTTCTCACGCACTTCATTCTGCAATGACCTCTGCATCTTTAATGAGACTACATACAAACATAAATGCTTTGCTTGAAGGGCCATGGCTTTTTTAGCAGTGTAAGATATGTGTGGAGCTTTGAAAAGGCCAGAAGTTCCCCTTGCAGAGTCAGGCTCGGCTCAGCTTCACTCATCTCATGTTGTCCTTTATGCCGAATGACTGGCTCGTTCTCCTCTGAGCTCTGCGAACTCATCACAAATGCACACGTGGACTTGCTCAGCTACAGCAGGAAAAGAAGGACTTTGGGTTGAGTGACAAAAATGGCGAGTTCACAGGAGGCTTTGGTCATCAAATTCACGTAGTCAATCAAAAGCTGGTCTTGGAAAGGCTTATGGGAAGGATGTGTTGATAAAAATGGGGAAGGAGGCAGTGGGAGTGCAATAGGGGAGGAAAGAATTGATTTATGATGAAGCCAAGGCAGCTGATCTGAAAGAGATAATTATTCTTCTATAACTGGCCAGGGAATGGGGGAGCCATTATGTGGATGAATGGAGACAGCAGAAGCAATTTGTCAGCCTGACTTGTTTGAGTGAGTAACTTCAATTCCTCCTTGTCTTCTTCTAAGTGATTTTTCTTTCATTGTCACATAGGAATGTGTTTTACATTTCAAACTCTCCTGATGCTTGCCTGAGTGAGGGGAAAGAAAAAGGAGGACTTTTGCATGAATATCAGCCATGGTTTTTCACAGCAGTGCCCACTGGCACTACTGAAACTACACGCACACTGCGTCAGTTGTTCCCAGTTTCAGAGGATTGCAGACTTGGCTGGAAAATGTTCCTTCCCAAGGAAAATTTGGAATTCAAAAGACACAGCCCAGGGGCAGAATATTTCATCTCTCTTTTTCTGTGGGTATTATTTATTTGTATTTTTGACTGAAGTGAACAAAAGTTGTTTCTAAAGCTTTCACTTTACATACCTAAAGCTGCATGGTATGTGCCTGTTGTGCATTACTCTTAGGTATTCCAAAATGGCTGTGGCTTTTTTTCTGAGGTTCGTTTGTGAGGACAGCTAATCCATATTCTACAGTGCTAAATTCTTCCACTTTCTTTAAAAAAGTGAGAGCCACCTCCAGGATTAGGAATGAAAGCCAGACTTGGGGCTGGATGGATATGAATCACAGGGGTGGAGGTTAAGCATGGGAAGAAGTCCTGTGGCTCTACATCTGAACATGCCTGTCCCCCTGCACTACCTCGATGACAACCAACCCCCAAAGTGTCCCTTTTTTTAAATTTTAAATTGGCTGAATGTCATGAAAATGTCCTTCAGGGAAGATATTGACAGAGCTCCTCAGCATGGTGTCTCTTGTATGCCAAAGGCCCATGCGGATTCAAAACCATTTTTTTCCTTCGACGCCCCCAGGGCTGGTGGACATTTGCTGGGCAAGCCTGGCACACACGGACAGCCTGGGATCCAGACGTTGGCTGCTCCCTTCCTCACATAGGCATGTGGTTAGTCCACTCTCTAGGTGGGGGATCTCCACTTAATTCTTCCTTCTGCCCAAGCAGGTACAGACCAAGATCCCTGACTTACAGAAGAGTGTTCCAGCTGCCAGCCAATCCCCTTACATCCAGGTTTTTGGAGGATGGATCTGTTCCCACAGCTAGGGGTCCTGCCTGCAAGGTGGAAAGGAGAGGCTTGGACCACCTCAGGTAAAGAGCAAAATTGCTTCTGGCTCTCCTTCTTTGGAGCTGCATCCTTCAAGACTATTATATAATAAAGGGGAAAGCACATCTCCTGGTCGTGTTTTAGAAGAAAAAGAGGGAACTCTGCTCTGTGCTTTGAAT
Organism: Buteo buteo; assembly: GCF_964188355.1. Taxonomy (NCBI): domain Eukaryota; kingdom Metazoa; phylum Chordata; class Aves; order Accipitriformes; family Accipitridae; genus Buteo; species Buteo buteo. The sequence continues at coordinate 9,609,705 of NC_134176.1, read as the reverse complement.
GGAAGAAGCCCTCAGGGAGACTTTCTGGCCTCTGGAGACCAAGTGACCTTCCAGTAGCCCTGAGCAAGGGAAAGGGGATTTAGGATTTGTCCTTTTCCTCCTTGTTTCCTTATTGCCTGGTTTGAGGTAGCTCCCTGCTCAGCATCTTGGGTGCTTTGGACCTTTCTCCAAGAGGCCTCAGCATTGCCAGGTTCTGCACAGGGCTCTGTGGTCCGCTCTGCTCTGGACACCAAGTATGTAAAAACTAGCCACTGCAGTGCCTGATTTTTCACTGATTCAGTCTTTTAGTGACTTAGGGATTAGTGAGAATTGTAAGAGCACCTGAAGTTATGGCAGCTTTTGGAAAATGTCCTGTCCAGCATAAGCCTGGCTTTAAGCAAGGGGAGACCCTGTCCTGCTCCAGAGATGCACATGGCCATGCTGCAGAGCCACTTTCCAATGACCCCAAAGAGGAACCATAACTGCTTTCTCCTAACTGCTTTTAATGTCTACTCCTTGTTACATGCTTAAATTGAACTCTGGCTTTAGCAGTTACTCAATGAGTAATTATTCTGTGCACAGATCAGTCTTGGCAGGGAAATTCAAGATTGGGTACCCTTCTGGTTCCCTTCTGAGGCTCTGGCCAAGCTCATGAGCACTGTCTTCTACCCCTAGACATGTTTGCCAGTCCCCTTTAGAGACCTCCTTCTCACTTACCTGTAGCATGGCCACAGCTCCCTGGAGAGAAATAGGCACTTCTAGGGAAACCGATTCAGCTGACCTACTCTGGGCACCTACCTTATAATTAAATAAATTGCATCCTCAAGATGCCTGGTGCTCTCCACTGGCTGTGAGAGGTGACAAACTCAGGTGCATCCAGATTAACTGAGCACACCTGATGTAACTTCCCCAAGACCTTTCCTGCAGGAGTTTGGAGACTGGGAAGAAATAGCAGAAAAAGTGATGCAAGACTTCGTCACCTTCTTTCTCTTAGGTACAGTACCCAGGAGGCAGAGCAGAAGAATGGCGAAGGGGTGTGTGTCATCTACTTGGTCCCCTGGCTGCCGTTTAGATAAGTCACGTTTCTTGTATCTTTTGCCTGGATGAGCTCATAAGTGCAAATACTTGCAGCTTCAAATGTGTCCATTCATTATTGAACAGGAAAGGGTAGTGGAGCACTTCTGTCAGAGGCTGGAAATTATAAAAGAAGCCATAAGTGATGCTAGTAAAAACCAAGCTGTTATCAGAGGAAGGAAGGTGGGGGGAGGGAGGAAGGCAAAACCCCTGCATTTATTCCTCTGAGAAACAATTAAAACCCTGAATGAAGATTTTGGGGAAGGACTGTGTCATTCCTTCTGTTTCACATGCCACGCTCAAAACAAATTATGAATTTGAAACAGAAGGAATTCTTTCATCCCAGCTTTTGCTACCTGACTCAAAGTTTAAGACTAATGAACCCTCAGGGCCCCGTTCTGCTCATGCACCAGTGCAAGCCATCTCGACTGGTGTCAGAAGGGTGACTGTGGTGTGAGGGGTGGGAGAGAGCATCACCGCAGGATAGGGCATGTATGTGCAAGTTCAGGCTTTAGGTGGTTCAGAGTGAGACCGACCATCTGGGGATTAGCTGGCAAGTTCAGAGTTGTTGCTGCACGCCCAGGGGGAATGCCCTCTCTTTCAAAGACAGCTAATTCATTTTTAATGATAGTTTGGACTTGGTCTTTTTTTTTTCCCCAGAAACTCTCGGGCATGTGGTAGAACAAAGCTGTTAGAGGTGACTTGTGATTTATAAAGAATAAGCATCTCTCAGGTTGGGATATGAGATAAGATATTTGGAAATTAAAAGCCAACTTTATTTCATTCCCCTCCCTCAAATGTAAAAAATAAAAAAATGTAGGCCCAAAATTTGTAGAGATTCAGATAACCCATGAAAAATGGAAAGTGCCTTTCTTCAGCTGAAAGAGTTCTTCTTTGCAAGCTAAATGCAATTTTATTTAATGTATTTAACCAGATCAGCACCCAGGGCAGCCTACAAATGAAAAAAACAACCACAGAGCTTACTCCTGGAAGCTCTAAGACATCTTTCTCTCCCTTTGATAAGACTGACACATCCCATCTTTGGCTTAAAATAATCATCATTATGTTTCTAAACAGTCAAGGGTTGGAGAGTTTAAAATTCCCTGGATGGAGATGAAGTTTTCTGTTCATTGTAGGAGTTAATCTTTTTTTATTAGGGAAGTTAATGTGATATTGATTTTGTGCAGGGGAAAAATATGCTGCCATATTGTGAGAGATGCAAAGGGTGAAAAGGGTTGGCAAAAGGACATTAATATTTTTTATTCCTTTTAAGAACATTCCTGGCAAATCTGTAATTGCCCAACATGTGAAGTTTTTTCTGTGAGGTTAAACATTTTACACTGTTCTTCTTGCAGCTACAAGTCTCTTTCTTTCCCCCTTCTGAACACATACGTAAGAGAAGAGTAATGTTATTCCTTGCTATGAAGTGTTACAGTTAGGTAGCAGCTGTGATGGTATCAGCCAATATGTTGCTTTTAATGATCTCACTCATACATTATGAATGAGGAATTTGCAAGGCAGGAAAACACAGTGAGCATAATCTTTAACTGTTCAGCTGCTAAAGAGCTTTCTACATGAAAGTTGCAGTCCCTCTGACTTTCCTGTTTGCAAAAGCAACTTGGCATCACGCTTGGCTTTAGATCAGTGTAAAACGGAGATGTGGTCAAACCGCAAGCCATGTTAATAGCTTTTCATGAGTTAAAAAAATCTGGCCTTTAGAGGCAGTCCACTTTGTTACACTCCAATAAAATTAACCCATTAATTTCAAAGCAGCATTTTTGCCTACCAGATCTCAGCTTGGCAGGAGACGTGCCGGGAGTTTTGATAAGTACATTTAGCAAATGGGGGTTCTTTGGGGTGCACTGCTTAGTTTGCAACCCCTTTTTGAGATGGCACCAGAAAAGAGCGTGCTAAGGGCTCCGTGACTCCTTCATCAGCCACTAGCTCTCCATTATTCAAAGCTGGACTAGCCATGCCAGGGATGTTGAAACACCCAGCCTGACTGGAAATGCCAGGTGGACACCAGTGGATGGGGTCCTGTCCACACCGTGAGGGGTTGATGGCCCCACAGGGACTCCTCGGCCCCACATCTCTGCTCAGCTGGGTGCCACTTTTCCTGGCAGACAGGCACTGTCTCTTCTCATTGCTTAGAGTTCTGCCTTCACTCTCTTTTTCCTCTCTGTCAGTTATTTCCCTCCTTGCCCTGGAGAATCAGGAGCTGACTGTAAAGGCATCTCATAAGATGCTCCAGACAACTGCATCGTTTGTTCTTTCTTCTTAGACCAAGAGAGCTGATATTTTAGCCCTGATCCCCCCTGAGATGAGAATCAGCTGCAAACTTCTCTAACGCTGCAGGAAACTGCTGCAACTTACTCCCTGTCCTTCCTGCCTTATCACTGTTGGATGTGAAAAAGGGAGTATTGCCTTTTGCCTTACAATAGTGTTTTGGGTCCTTGAAAACTGTGATGTCCCCATGCCCTCCAGCCAGGCTTCTAGTCTTTAGGATCTTGGAATGGTTGTTGCTGGCTGACCTACACCATGTCGCACCACAACCACTGAGAACTGTCAATAAATTACAAGCTGACACCTCTTCTTCTTGCCTACAGGCTATTTTGCTACAACATAAAGGACATTCCCATTAGTCTCTTTTCATCCTTCCACTTTAATAGTTCACTAAATATATTGGGATATATCCCCTTTCCTTCATACGGGATTGCAACACTCTCCTTGCTCAATGAAGGACTTGGAAGATTTTTGCTAGTTTGTTTGCATTGCATAACAAAAACATTTGTATGTCCTCCAATTCAGAGGCTGCTGGTGTCATAGAACAGGGGACACAGAGCTTGTTCCCATGCTCCTCTCACACCGTTTGGCCAAGGGCAGAGGAGGTGAACGCAGAAGAGGAGGAAGAAAGGAAAAGTAACTCCACTGAGGAAAGGAGATGCTTGGAAGACACTTCTGCAGTTTTTGAGCCTGAATTTTCTTTGTGTGAACTCACCTAAAATCAAAGCAGGAATCACAGGGAGAAATGGTGCAGCTACTGCTTTGCAGGAAATTAAATTAGATCATAATTTCTCTTACTAATTTTAGGTAACATGACTCTAGATGCATTTCTGGATTATATTTATATGCAAATATTTTAATATGGATGATATACTGGAAGATGGGTATTCACTGCCCTACTAAAAGAAAAAAAAATGAATATTTACATCTACTTCAGGAGACAATTTGTGTATGGAGGGCAGCCAGAAGGAGAATCTCAGAAATGTTGATTTTATCCCTTGTAGGCAGGTACACTGAGCTGCTCCTGTCTTCACAGCATGGCACACACTCAAGAAGAAGAAGAAGAAAAAAATAATGCAATCACCTCCCGGCAGGGTTCCCTTGCTCTTGGCATAAGGATTACTGAAGACAGGATGAGAGACACAATGTGCAAAGGAGGAAGGGCAGAAAAACAGCCCAGTGTTCCTCCTGGCACTGCACACGCCTGCAGAGCATTCTCCCGTACATCCTGTGAGCACCTAGAATAATATACGGTATGGCTGGCTGCTTGCAAATGTCTGGGGAGACCGCTCCACGGCCAATTTTTGCCAGCTGCTCCGGGGCAGCCACCAAATCTACATCTGTGTCCTCTCAGACCTTGTCCCTACTGAGAACGCCTTGTGTCAGACCACGTCCTCCCTCCCCACTGGCCATTCGTATCAAGGTGGGCAGCAGCCCTGCAGGGATGTCCTCACCAGGTCTCTACCCCTTTGGGCACCCCATCTGCTGCAGCCCATATCAGGTGGACACGGGGATCATGAGCTCCTCCGTTGGTGGCCCTGATGCCAGGTGGGCTGGGACAGGGGCAGCTGAGCTGGGTTTGCTTAGAGGAGCTTCTCCACGTGGTGCTGGGGCCACAGCACAGGCAGGTTCTGGGAGGATGGGGAGGTCCCCGAGTCAAGCGAGTTCAGTCCTTCCGTTGAGGCTGGGGAGCAGATAGTCAGAGATTGCTGCAGGGGGAGCATCTGCTGTCCAAAGTTTCTGTTGAGGTTACCTCTGAAAGTCAGAGGATGCAAGTTTAGGGCTATGCCTTAAAGAAATCCAGTCTTGGCCACACCACCAGCTCTGTCCTCCTTCAGACTCCTTGCAGACACGTCGCCCTACGGCCAGTGGCAGTGATTGACAAGGCTAGATGTGATAAACTGTGACCATCCTCCTTCCTATTCCTCTTCACGCTTCTTCCCTTTTTTTTTATTAAATCCCTCTGCCTCTTACTTGCCACTTGAATGAGAAAATGATTCATTTATAAATTGTTTATACTTTGCTTTCCCCTTCTCTGCTTCTGTATATTTTATGTCTTTACAACCTCCACGACTAAAACCATCTTTAACTAAGAGTCTTCTAATCCAAACTTTTGACACCTTAGCCTGCATCTTTTTCACCCTTCACTGTTATAGTTAGATGCCTTCAAAAAGAAGCAGTTGCCTCCTTTTAGGCACCATGCTAATATCAGGAAAACTGCAGTGTTTAATTCCCCTTGAGAAAAAAAAAATTAAAAAATTAAGATCTTTAAATGAAAGACACAGGACCAGTAAAGAAGACTTTGTATACTGCTACATACCATCCCACCCACAGTCCCCCATGAGGCTGTGCAGTGCGGACCTCTTGGCCCTGCTGCGCAGACTCCTTGTAGTGTAATGACTTAATAACTTGATCAAGAAGAAAAAAGAAAAAAAAAAAAAAAGTCTGCTGAAGTTTTCTCATTACCAATAGATATCTTTGGGCTCTTTTGATGGCTGCAGCACATTGCAGTTCATCTAACTGCACTCTCTCTGCCATTTACTTATGGCATTATCTTACGTTTGCTTCTCCTTCACAGGGAAAATAAAATATTTTCTCAGGCTGACAGACAAGGATTCATGTTCTGCTCTTTCAGTAATTTGGAAAATGAAAATATACTGCTCACAGGGTGTGTTTTTTTTTAACAGATCTATATTTTATCCTTTCATGTCAGAAGCGAGACAGATTAATGGCTTCTGGAATTTATTTCCAATGCTGATTTTGTTTCCAAAGTTTTGAGAGCGACGAGACGGTTCTGCAGTCCTCTCTCCACTGGGAAAAGGAAGTGGCATCTGTTCCTGCTTTGTCCTCAGAGCTGCCAGCAAGGGTGTCTGGATCAACCATCCATCCTCTGCCAGCACATGTAGTCAGCCGGCAACACAGGCCAGAGAGCCCTTTTCTGCTGATGTAAATGAGAATTGGCCTGGAAGTGCTCTAATATGTGGTAAGGAGCCAATAGTGCCTCAGCAAACTGAGGGAACAAAAGAGTTTTAAATCATCTTTACTTTGGTTGTCCTTGGGACTTGTGCTAAGCAAAGCTTAGCTGGACTTAAAGACCTTGGCTTACTGCTCTGGCTGTTACTCTGATTTCTGTTGTGCTGGCCATCCCTATGTAGAGATACGCAGCAGGTACGCACAGCTTGTGACTTTCTGTCCTAAACGGTATTGATATGCTAAGCTTCACACGTGGCCGTGCTTCCTTACAAGTGAGCTACTGCTTCTGCCGTGCTGCAATTGCTCAGTCCTTCTACCAACATTTTGATCAGCCCCAGGTTTCTGGATGACACTTTACGTTGGAGATTGCTAATCCAGAGTGGTGATTTTCCAGTTACAGACAGCACAAGGTAGTCCTAAGCCAAAGAGAGCCAGAGATATCGAGGGTTATGGGCAGGGCAGGTTTCTCAGAGCCCTCGACCAGGATAGACCAGAGCACAAGACTGCATGGAGGGATGAGGGCAGGAGCAAAGGCTGCTGCCGGCTCTGTTGGAGATGTCGTTTCACCCTCGCCTCCCTGTTGATTACAATATGCCACTGAAGCCAGATCAGATCAGCGTGGTGTTTGCTCTAATGTGATTTTCTTTGTGAACTGGAGCAGGAAGAAGAGAATACCTGAGCTCCAGAGGAGACCATTTGCACTAACTTTCTGGCACAACAGATGCCAAAGCCTCCCTCGCTCTCACAGCAACTTCTGCATTTCCAAAGTTCGTAGCTGAGATGGAGTGTTTTTTGCAATCTAGAGTTGATTTAAGCCCTTCAGGTGAAGGTGAATTCACAACCTCCTGAACTAAATTGTTCTAATTAACTCAATGGTTGAGAATTTCTGCCTTATCCTTTATCTGAATTTATCTGTCTTCAGCTTCCAGCTGCAAAATCTTATTATGCTATTGTCAGTGAGATTAAGGTTTTCCCTCCACACAGGTACACGGGGTAGCATTAATCTGCCCAGTTTTAGACATCTGCAGTGCACATCTATATCTGCATTAGTTGTCAGTGATCCTTGTATGGTCAAAGGAAAGAAATGGAGTCTAGCATGATGCGAATTACCTCCCTTAAAATAGATGTCTAGCACAGATCAGATGAAGTACCCTGTAGAAGTGCCTCTTTCTTTCAGACTGGATGGGCAGCTCAATCAAAATTTAAGGGAGGTGAACCTTCACAGACTAGAAGTAGTCACCACTTAATCTAGCAAAGCTATTTGGACCGAGTTATTGTTTAACCTACAGAAGAAAAAAACCCACTATGAAACTGATAGAAATGCTAGGCATCAAGAATACTCCCTAGGAAGATTCAATGCTATTCTTCACTGTATCTGCAAATGGTGGCTGGTGGCTGGAAATTACTTTCATCTCACTGCAGAGAGTCAGCACGATGTCTATTTGTCACTTCGGTCCCATATCAGCTTTCAGGTTTATGCATGTGCAAATTACACCTGTTCGAGCTTTCAGTGTTTCAGGGTTACCTGGAATTTATCTTGCTTCCCCTCAAGTAGATTACATGGAAGAAAGAGTGTTGTTTTTTAAAACCGGGAAACTAATAGGCTAATATTTCCTTTCTTTTATCTGATCTGATTTAGAATTACTTCTGCCTCAGCCATGGAAGAGAATAGGCAATCGGGGTTATATCCAAAGAGAGTTCAAAGCCTGCTTTTTCACTGTATGGAGAAATGGGTTAAAATCAATAAGATTCAACTTTAATTGATTTCCTATAGGGAAGAGTCTGCCCTATAATGTCTGAAAGCCATTAGTCAATGTCTCTTTGAAGTATTAAATTTATTATGAAAACCCTGAAGATATTCTATTTTAAATACATGGAAGCTTATGTGCTTACTGGATTATAGCTGTGTATTAAATATAACACTCACCATCTAATGGATCACAGCAGCATTTTCACACTACTATCATTATTCTGAATCTCATCTTGCTCCTGCACACTCACACAAAAGGTACCTATAAAATGCGTGTCTGGCATTATGCCCAGTTAATTATCATCTCAGGGATTATTATAATGGGAACATGGGGATCTCCTTTGAGAGTACAAGGCCTATATAATAGCATCTCTTTATGCTTTAATGTTTAGGACCTTCCTTCAGATGCCCCAGGTGTCTGGCAGAGTCCTGGGTTTGGGGTGTTGTTAGTGGGTGGTTTTGCACTTGTCTGTGTCTAGCCATGGGATTTTCCATCCCTGTGTGATGTTCATATTTACTGTGCCTCACACCACTAATCTTTTGGTAGCTCTTCTTGGAGATGTAGTTAGTTTCTAAGGAGAAAAATGATGTCACCATGCCCAGACCTTTACAGGTCCAGCAGTGCTTGGACTTTGTCATCCCCCAGCTCCACGCTGAAGTCGCTACAGACCACAAGCCAGGCAAAAGTGTGACTCAGTGAATGTCCCTCACCTACGTTTTGCTATAGCACAGAGCAAATAGCATCTCAGTTTGTGACTGCAGGCTACATCTACTGATTAAACTTGCTGAGTGTAAGTAGTCCTGACAGCTCTATCAGTGGGATGTTTTATGGGGCTTCAGCCAACCTAGCATAGAAGATAACTGCTGGGATTTCTGCCCGATGCTTATGCACCACTGCTGCTGTGGGATCGTTGTAGTCAGCATGTGGGAAGGTATGGTCAGACAGCAGCGTGCCGGCTGATGGAGAAAACTGGGAGGGTCTGATGCTGAAATTCTACCTTGTGCGGGGGAAGGCAGAAGGCAACACGTTGATGAGACCTGAGCCTGCAGAGGAGGAAAGGGGAAGGCGTCCGGGCAGCTCCTTCTCAAACACAATGGTCCTGGTTGTCCAAGAGGGTGTTGGCACCATGGGACCTGGGAGACAGTTGTGGCCCCTGGCTGTGCACCCTGGCCGCATACTGGTTGTACTGGGGAGGGGGGCTATCCTCCTTCACTCTTTGGCAGAAAACCTGGGACAAATGATGCAGTAAGAACAAGGCTCAGATATTACCTTATTTCATCGCATCTTCAGTCAGGATTTCTCCTGAAAGTAGAGAAGAAACTTCTGTAGTAAATAAAAACACTGCATTTCAAAAGTTCCTGCAGGGTAAATCTGCAAATATTTGTTCTGCTGATGAAACACGCCCAGGTCCATTAACAGAGAAAACAATTTATTCCCAAGAAATAAAACTACTGAATGATGAAATATTAATTTAGATCATGGGCTTTGTGTCAAATAGATTGCCTTTCTGTTTATGAACTAGAAACAATGGGTTTTTCTCTTTATCCTTTTAAAACTTCTTTAGCAATGTTATAAATTGTTAGAGATGGAGCTTTGACAGTTCTAATTCACGAGCTGGGGAATTAGTTTTTAATTCTTTTTCTTGCCTTAATATCTTTAATAAATCAGAGATTTGTCTCCTATCTTATTTATTTTGGGGGGGGGGGGTGGAAATGAATGAAGTTATAGGGAATGTTCATAGCTATACATGTCTCAATGTGGAATGAGCAGGGCACGCTCAGGCACACAACCAGGGAATAAATGTACTCGCTTTCTAATTTCCTTGCAATTTTTGCCCTGTGGATCATTTGAGCTGGAAGAAGTTTCCATCAAAGTGTTAGAAATAGGGCATTTCCCAGGTGAGTGTAAACTCCTGAGCACAATTCACTCCTCCTCACCTCTGTGAGAGTGGAGCTTGCTCAGCACCACAGGGAGCTGAGCCTGCCTGTGCATGCACTGCAGCACTGCACACTGCTAGAGCTGTAAGGAATGTGATGCTCTCCCAGGGGACAGAGTTTGGGCTACTAAATCCAAAGCTATTATCTCTGGACATAAAAGCCCTGAAATTTTCTCACCCCTAGTCTTGCACCTCCTTTTCAGGGGTATTTTTCAGGGGTGTTTTCTACCGGTGTTTTCAAACTAAGATGGAATTGGAGATACGCTGATGCTACTCCAGTGTCTGGAAAGGCAATGGGGCTGTATTAAGAGCACGAAGCTGCAGAGTGGCATTACCAGAGGATGAGGCTGAAAACTTGGATCCTCAGGGTCAGATAAGGAAAAATAAATCCCAGTGAAGGGATGCACCATTTCGTTAGTGTCCTGGAGAACCAAGCTGTTTGATAAGGAAAAAATGTTCACAGCTATTTCTCCCACCCCCAAGGCCTCTACAAATTGGTTTTGCTTGTGTACCTCATATTTATTCTTAATGAGCAGGCAGCAGGAATGGTTCTTTTTCAGGAATAAAACCTGTCCCACAGAGAGCTCAGAAACCTTGCACACTTCTGTACGAACCACTCCACCCATTTCTGAGCTCGCAAGTGCCACGTAAGGAGAGTAGAGGCTCCAGGGGAAGGGCAGGGGAGGGATGAGAAGGAATTTCATCCAAACAGGATAGGCTTGCTGCTCTTTACTTGCTCTCATGTAAAAGGTTGCAGTTGTCCAATCAGGACTAAAGCAGCAGCACCCCTGGGAAGCCTCTGTAGCAATCACATCTTGATGAAAAGTGCTTACAAAATCATAAAATAAAGAAAAATGTGAACAAGTTCTAAAGCCTGAAGGTCTTATTCTTCCTCTTGGTTTGCTGTTTGAAGAAAGTTTTGGAAGTCCTTTCAGAATAAACAGAATGATAACTTTAATTTGGGAGTAATTTTTTTATTCTTTTAAAATTAAATTCAGGCAAATATTGAACTGAACTGTCACTTCAAAATGTAAAAGTCAACATGCTTCATTTTAAACACATTGAAACAAACCATTATGTTTATTTTCCTCTTTTGTTTGGGTCAAAGGGGCTCATTCTTATATGTAGAATGTTTTTTCGTATTCCAAACAAACGTACAGATAATTTGACTGATACAAGAGCTATTTTTAGTGATACAGTGTTTACCTGAAAAAAATCTCTATTGCTTAAATAAATATAATAGTGAGTAGAAGATAGGGCAATTCCCTACAGCCTAAATGATTTTACATATGGGTGTAGGCAGTGGTTGACTAGGGCGAACAACTAATTTTAATTTCCTCTGCAATTTCTTAGGAAAGAGTAACATCTTAGACTTTTGAAGCAAGTCGTATGATGAACTTAACAGGTTTCATCCTATTATATAGAGTGCTTTAAAAACTAGTTTGCTGTCTTAGTAAAAGTTTCTTCTTCTTTGCAAACTGAACCAGAGTATTTCTAACAACCATTTGGACTACACAAAGGATTCCTAAACATTATTAGAGGTTTCTGACCTTACTGTTTGTGAAGGCTTTGATGGGAATGGAAAAGTCTGGGAAGGATAAAATCTGGTGCTCATAATGGAAGCAGAGGAATAGAGATGAAGTGTTTGGTGGTACTCAACAAATGAGAGACTCATTGCTGGGTACATATTTCTGACTCAAAAATACAGAGTTGTCAAAATGTAGATGCAAGTCTGAAAAGAAAAGGGAGACTTGACGTTGCAGGGAACTGAAAATCTCTTCCATGAGAAAAATCAGCTTTCTCCATGCTTGGATGCCATGGCAAGAGGGCATATATAAATATAATGCAAGAAAATAATGTATTGATTTTACCATTAAATGTTATAATACACGCTTTGTTGTTCCAGGAAAGGTTAATTGTGTTGCCCAAAAGAGAAACATGCTATTATGTTCTAACCTACTCCTGAAAGTAGTGAAAGTACATTTAAAAGGTATTACCCTAGGCTACTACACAGTGTAGGAGAGGCTAACTATTAATTTAACATACAACATGATGAGAAACAGGCATCAGCACTTATTGGAGGGCCAGAATTTGCCAAACAGGGTTTAAAAGAAAGTTTATTTGTTAATTTGCCAAAGGCATCACCAACCCCCTCACTTGTCACCCACCTCTTTCCAGAATACCAATGAGTTTCCTTCATTTGTCCCCCTGCTTGGAGCATTAGTAGCAATTAATGTGGAGCAAAGCAGAGACTTTCAGGTAAACAAGAGGAAATCTGCAGTTCACCTTGCTGCGGTGAATCACTGCCGCACGTCCCTCTGTGCACTTGATTAATCTTCACTGCACCCTATGTTTGGCTGGTGCCACCACCCTATGGTCATCCACTAGACAAGGCATCTAGTCAAATAAATCTCCTATTTGTACCTCATGGAGAGCAACAGGCACTTGTATAAGGCAATTCATGTGAGCTTAGATGCCTGTTTTAGGATCGGATGAATGGCCCACTAGCAAAATCTCTCGTCTACAGTTTCAGCAGCAAGTTTAGAACAAAAGTAGCTCATTTTCAGACAGCTAAAGGTAGGTGGCTTAACTTGAGACTAAGATACCTAAAAGTAGGTGTTTGCACATGAACTATCTGCCTAAACAGCTTTTATGGTCAGGGCAACTGGAGTCAATGCCATCAGTAGAGCCAAGGGAGATGAACATGCACTGCACCTACTACAGGGTGGGTTGAATTCTTCTCCAGCCTTCTCTGACTGTAAAGGTAAGCGTTGCAAGTAAGAACTGATCAATTCATGTATTTTAAAGCAAAATTGAGAACAGAGTGGTTTATTGGTTTGTTAAAAGCATATAATTAATCAGCAATCAATGAACTATGCAGTCAGGGTCAATATTAGCAATACAACAAATAAACCACAATAGGAGACACTTACACAAGGTTAATATACCACTACGGACTTCTAAACCATCTATAACCAATCCCCCAAATTCCAGTTTTGCAGCCCCACCCCCACTGAGCTGTTTGTACCCTCCATGCCATGTGGGCCACAAACACAGCCCCCCTGGAAACGTGGGTCCCCCTGCTTCACACGCCTTCTGATGGAGGTTTAGGTGCTCCAGCTTCATGTGTACCTGTGCTGCAGCCGACAATCCACTAACACACACACGGATGTGAGAGCCCCCACGAGTTCCCCTGCACATGCACCCCAGGTGAGCGTCCCCCACCCTTAGGGCAGCCCTCTGAGGTGTCTAGAACCAATTCACATGTGCTGGCATTCCTGAGGCATACTGGGAAGGCTGGTGGATGTGACCTGGGACGTATGTGACATTCACGCCATTCTGGGATAGCAGCTGGAGGTCAGATAGGATGTCCCAAAACATCTCAGGTGACACTGGACACCTACATCTAGGCAACTGAAACCAAGTCATGTGTTCTGTTCTTTTCATACATGCATCAACATCCACGTTCAGATGGACTGTGATCAGTCCTAGAGGATGCCATGAAAATGTTTAGATTTCATGCCTTGCTGCTTGTGTCTACAGGCTTTCCGCTCCTGAAGCTGTTTAATAGCTTTCTGCCCTTCAGCTAGAGTTCCTTCTTCAGTGAAATAAAAAGGTAGCTTTGTAGGCTCCGTGCTCCAGTCCCTCCATTACCTTTACCATTAAGTACAATTTTCCTAAGAGCTGAAGAGGGAGTGATGGAGAGACAGGAGACATATCCAAGAGTGCAGGAAGCCTCTGAGTGCTGAGGCATGCCCTTTTTTGAGAAATTGCCAGTTTGTGAATTGATTTCTATTACAAGGAGATCAGAGCTGGCCAGCAATTAACCATTTCCAGGAATTACTGGCTGACCCCTGCAGTGTAATGCATGGGGAAGACATTTTCACTGCCAAGCCTGCTGTTTCATTCAGCATTTTGGGTAAGGAGTGCTGATTAGCTAGACAGGGTCAGATCCTGGCATCAGTGCAATCGGTCTTACCACAACCTACCTCTTTCTCTTGGGGTCCCCGTGTGAGGGAAAGCAGTGTATGGGAAAGGGGGTGTCACTGGGCTCTGCCAGGGTGGGACGGTGCGGTGCTGCGAGAAGGCAGCATGTTCTGAGCTCCCTAAACCAAAACCCAGTGTGTCCCTCGAGCCACTGGGACGGATATTTTATAAGAGCATCCAGGTTGTGTGTTCATCCTTCACATCTGGACAATATCCCCTCTTGCCTCCATGCCTTCAGCTTTTATTCCTCCCCTGCCTCAGAGCCACCAATTTCTTCTGCAACTTTTCACCCACATTTCTTCAGGAACATTTACTCAATTACTTAAGGATTAGTGGTTGTCACTCACCGTGGGAACATGCTCCTTGCAGCTCCCCACAGATACGGCTGGCAGAGGAACACTGCAGGTTTTGCAGGAGTAGAAGGGAGGAAGGAAGTCTCCCGCTTAAATAGATATCACCCCAAACTGGGAATTTGGCTGTGTTCAAGACTGATACTGAATGCTGTGGAATGGCTAAAGCAGCCTCTTTTTCCTGTTCCTTTTCAGATTGGTTTTGTTTCTGTAATGATCCTAGTCAAAAACACCATTTAAATCTTTTTCAGCTGAAAAAAAAGACTTTTTAATGACATGGAAGTTTTGATGAACTGTTTCCATTTTCATTCCTTCTAAAAAAAGAACTAAAGCAAACTTTTAAAATTTGTGAACAGAAATTTAAGTACATGACAAAAGCACAACATTTTCAATGACATTTTTCTTTCTTGTCATGTAAAAAAGATTTTATATATATATGTATATACATATTTATATCTTCCCAAAGCTGCTTTCACAAAGAAATACAGAAGAAGCTTTCAGAAACATTGCAGCTGAATTTTCTTTTTCAAAGCTGGAAGAAGATAGTGCTCATGGGGACAGCTGATGCTGATCCTTCTCTCTCAGGGTCCCCACCAGGAGAGGAAGGGTGGTTGCAAAATTTACTGCATTAACCTATGAGCTCCCTGTGGAACATGTCCTGTCACTTAGTGCTGGAATTTCCCAGGAATTCAGGTACTCTGGCATGCACTGGCACTGAACAGAAGAAGTAAATTAAGAAGAGGTCTTTTAGGAAGAGCTAAATCCACAAAAGCAGTTCAAGGGCTGGGAGGGTGCAGTGCCCAGCATTGGTGCTTACATCTGCAACTTGTCTGCTGGTGGCCATTGGAGCAAAAGCAAGGATTTACCATAAACTGGCCTGTCTGGCAATTCTTTCATCTCCTGAACGTCTCTGTCTCCATCCTTCTTCCTTCCCTCCCGCTTTCCCCATCTCTTCTCCATAGCACCTCCCACATACAGCTTTGCCCTTCCAGCTACAGAGCTCAGACTCTTGGCTGAGTCCCTATAATCACAACTCAGGAACTGCAATGTCCTTTTCTGTGCTCTTTACAAATTTCTCTCTTGATTTGATGCCCTTAATGCTGCTGCAAATTGTGATTTCCTTGGCCCTTCACTTTGTGATGGATCTCTCTCCACCTCCCTTGGCTCCATCTTCTCCACTGCTATAAAGTTTTGCCTTTTTTTTTTGGTGAGACTTCATGGTTTTTCTTGGGTTTATCTGCCACTTTTCTAATTGATCAGTCTCCTTTGCTGCTGTGTTACATCTTCACCCGAGTGCTTTTGGAACTTTTTTGGAACTACCTCCTCCCATTCTAAGGAATTTTGGGTTGCCATCTGCATAGCTACCATATCCTCCTCCTCCAAACGCCATCCTTTCTGACTGCCCACAGAAGTTATAGACTCACAAATATTAAGCCTATGGGCAACCACCAAATCCTGTTGTCTGACTTCCCATTATCTCAAGGCATTCCATTACATCTGTTTAATCCACTCCTCTAGTGACCCGTGTTTTCTCTCCAGTAGCGTATTTGCATACTGCAATCAAGACTCCTCTCATGCTTCTTTCTGGTAATGTGAATGGATCCAGCTCTTCAGGACTTGGAGACAAAGGCATTTCCAGGAGCCACCCAACAGGTTCATACATATCTATCTTCTACAGTCTTCTCAAATTCTGAGCAACTGTAACACCAAAAAGTGCACACACATTCCAGCACCACACTTTGCACCACATCCTGGATTTCAGTGTCCTGCACGGGGGACAAATGTCTTCCCTGCTCCTTCTCACCACTCTCCTGGTTTTGCAGCTAAAGATTGCAATAGCAAGCTTATAGCCATGGCATCTTTTGGGGTACAGGATGTGATTCCTCTTACACTTGAGCTCCTTCTTCATTATGAAACTGACAACCTTGCCAGAATTAGTGCTTTAGAGCATATAGTTTCTGCATGTTCCATGTAAGTTTAATCTGCTTTCTGTTTTCCCAGATTTTGCACCTTTCTGTGTTAAAACTCAATTTGTTAGAGTAGACCCAGGTTAACAAGCAAACCAGATTGCTTTGATGACTGACTTGTACTTTAATTTACTCCTTTAACACTTCTTGCATGATATAAACATTTCTTGGTAGTTTTGTGATATTTTAATAATTTGTTTGATAATTTAATAGATTAGCTGACTGGAAACTGCTTGGCCAAGAACAGAAGGAAATTTGTCAAGCATGTGTGATACAGGTGCATCTTCCAGCTCCTCCTGATAACACAACAAAATTGCTTATGGGACATTTATGTCTTTTCTGGACTGTTACTGCCCATCTCCCAACCTCCTTCTGAAAATTAGCCTATCTCAGTTCTTGCTTTTCTCTTCTTCCTGGCAGTCCTTCTTTAAAATCGCTTCATATCATTCTTAGGGATGGATTTTTCTCTGGTGCCTTTATATACATTTATAATTTTTCTGTACCTCATTAACTTCTCATTTATATTGATTGCTAGCTACTTTTCTTTTTTTCCCTCCATTTATTATATAGTGCTATTTTATTTCCAGTTGCTGCCTTCCTTCCATTGCTGAACTAGGATGGCCTTTTGCCAAAGTTCTCAGCTTGACATCAGTCAGTCTGCCAAGATGCTGAGACTATTAGCCGCCATCCTGACCAATATTGTCTCCTTGTTTCTTGCTTTCTCCCTTTCCTCCTAGTCAGTCTGTCTGTCTCCAGCTACTGTCTCTTGTTCCCTACTTAGACAAAAAGCTCTTTAGTCGGAGATTTCTGTCTTTGCAGTATCTACCAGGGCTTGACCCATTGCAATAACTCAATAACCCTAAGCTCTAGGTGGATGTTCACCAGAGGAAAAGCTGTAACTGCTTCAGAAGGTACCAGCCTTCAGCTACAATGCACAAAGTGACCATGCGACCATGCCCAGACCACTTCAGCATAGAGGAAAGCAGAGGAGCTGAAACCTCTGCTAAGGTGCTTTCAGTAACCCTGTTTCACTTTGCACTGAAGTGGATTAAGGCTGCTCTCCTGGGCAGTTGACTTGCATCAGTCAAGCAGTGTGGTGAAGAACATTTTTATGGGCAATAATTTCACAAAACTTCTTCAAATATTGTGTGAGCAAATGATTAGCTGTACATAATATTGCTCCAACAAGGAATAATGAATTGAACCTGGACACAGGACACTGCTCCCTTTGGCACAGGCTTTCCTTGATTGCTTTTCCCATGGAGGAAGTGGGAGAAAGGAGGGTCAAAACACCTTCACACTCTGGTTGCGTTAGAAGCCACTCTGGTGACGTGAATACCTGTTTCCCTTTCTCTAAATAACACACTGCCGCATGTCATGATCAGTGGCTTTGACTAATGTAATTATTAAATACTCTAAAGTTGTACTTGCATTTGTCAAAACAGATCAAAGTTATGCTTTTATTAGACTCCATGCAAGCAGTGTGGCTCTGATAATACATCAGTTACTACTTATTATTCAATTGGTGTGAAGGGAATGAAAGAAGAAAAAGAGGGTTTGTGTGTGTGTAATGCTATTTTTCAATTAGTTTGCTTGTGGTTTTCAGCATTAAATTGGATAAGTGAAAGATGGTGGATAGGACCCATCTGCCAGGAAATTGCTAGCATGTGGCCATCTGTTGCTATCCTGCATTTGATCAGTGGTACAGAGTATGTGTTGATTAATTCATTCAAGTCCCTCTGAGGTACACAGCCTGTCTAAGAACATATCTCCTAATAAATAAAAATTCAGACGGTGAAAAGCACTTTATGCAAATATTGAGTAATGCCACTATTGTGTACAACAAACAAGAGAGGGACTCTTCCCCTCTCTTTCTCCCTCCACTCCCCTCACCAGCATGGCTAGGATCCCATCTGCAAGAAAAACCAACTCACATGCTCAGGAGGAGCCCTTCCCACACATATTACAGATCTTGATGAGGTTGAATGTCTAGATGTCACAGAGACAACAACCCAAATTCTTGGCAGTTTTAGGCTCAGTAATGGCAGGACACTTTCACCAAGACCCAGTCTATCAGCTCATCTGAGGTGACCCATGTCCCTCCTTTCTTTGGGGGCCTACAGGCTCAACTCTGCTCATTCAGGGCACCTACTTAATGAAAGAAAATGCCAGCATACCCTTAGGCCATATCAGTGGCACAGCCAAGGTCAGCCAAGAAAAGCTGTGCCAACCTGGACACCCTAGAATCATCTGCACGGGCAGCTGAGCCTGGATGTGTGTATGCTGCCTGCAGCTTAGGAAAAGGTTCTGCACTTGTTAAATGTCCTACCTCTGGGCTTTCCAAAGAAAAAGCCTTTTTTTTTTTTTTTAAAGACATTTTTGGCTCCTTTTGAAATGGAAAAGCATAATATGTTTCAGGTGACCAAAGTCCATTTCTCTCTCCAGCTTAACATGGGTTAATTAGCTCTTTTATTCTTTTTCAGGATGGTTACAATTTGCAAAAACTCATACACTGATTCCCTTCCAGCCCTAATTTGCAACATCTTCTGTATGCCTCCTCTGTTTCACTCCCAATCTCACCTCCCAGAGCCCTCTACAGTTCATGCAGACCTTTCCATGTCTAGCAGAAGTGGTTAGTCAGGGCATCCTAATACCAGTCCACAGACCTTCTAGGGAGTCAGATAGTTTGGGATTGCAACAGAGTGGATAAAGGTGAGCTTCAAACTGCCACCAAGTTGCCAAGACACAGGTAGAAGGCTAACAGTGAAGAGGGATGCATTTACAACAGCTAGTAGGCTCACTGGAAGTCATAGCAACTATTCTGAACTGCTTGTGCTTCAGGCATCTAACAAAAATATTAGCAAGTATTCAAATGTTCTACAATGTTCCTCTAATCTCCAGTATTTTATCATGGCACAACATCCACTTGCAAGGTGACCAAGGCCAGACTTCTAAATCCTTTGAATGAGCAGCTAGAGGATTGAATATCACAGTATTTACTCTCTAGAGGACAAAGAATAAATATTTCTGCTTGCCAAAGAACTGTTCTAAATCATCTTTCTCATTTTGCGGCTGTTTGGGTAGCACATCACAGCTTGCTTCTCTAGACTCATCATTGCTTTCATAGCCTTGATGAGGCTTATGATTGTTTTAATACACCAGATCCTTGGGTATACCCAGTGGTACTATCTGAGGGTTTCATTAGGGATGTTACAACTAAAAATAGCAGGCATGCTCACATGGTGTGGTGATCAACTGTATCCCTTGCTACACTGAATAATCCTCTTGTTTTTCTTTTTCTTAAAACATGTTTTAAATGTGGGGCTTTTTTGCAATACTTTACTCTAATGGAAAATCATAGCCCTTGTCTTTCCTTTTGTCATGCTTAAACTTAGGGGAGCAACAGAAGGACTGAGCAGCAGCAAGAGCTGAGTTGAGAATGCCATCCTCTACAAAGAAAAATCACAGATTAAGTTGCTTCCAGGGAGAACTATTTACTATTCAGCCTTCAAATAAAAAGACAATGAATAACATCCCTTAGCAACCCTGACAAAATCCTTGATTTATAGCAAGAAATAAACTGTTAAGTTTTATTAGATACAATCACATAAGTCCTCAAATCTGAGGTAATTCAAAGCTGGTAAGGTCCAGAATGGTGTATTTGAGCCCTCCTTACAGCTCTGTGGTTCAATTTAGCCATCTTTGCAAAATGACCTTTGTCAAAACTTGTAAGATGTGACTCTCTATCATTGAAGAAAGAGTGAAATTCACCCAAGGTGACAGCAGTCTTCTGCAGCAACCTGGCTCCTGGGAATTCACTGCGCCCTTCCCCTCCCTCCTCCTCTCCCCAGGTGCTTGCAGGAGTTACTCTGCTGCAGAGGTCAGCAAACCCAGAGTTTGGGCCATTTATGAGTGGGACTGCACATGCCTGAAAGAGACAGGGACTTTGGGGTCTTATCCACTCCTCAGTTGCTCTATCATGGCCTTGTTCTGGATCTTGAGAATATTTGGAGGTTTAGGGACAAAACCCACTACCTCCTCCCAAAGCAGTTCACCTTTCAGCATGGGGGGACTGAAAATTCATGCATGGAAAATCATCAGGTCTCTGATCCTTTCTCCCGCAAACTCATTTCTGCTCCTGGGATATTCTAACCTGACATAATTAACGGTAGAAAGAAATGGCACAAATAGAAAATTACTATCCTTATACATTTGGTTTGGCTTTCTCTAACATCCAGGTGGACATTTCAAAGGTGGGTAATTGGCACTGCAAAAGGTAGCATGGGAGCTAGTGGAATAGCCCTGTATATGTATTTTGCTTATGTGTGATCACTGTGAAATTGCTTTCTATCAGCACCTGCAATACAACATGTAGGGGGGATAGAATGGAACAAATTAATTGGAGTTTATTTTGATATAAAATAGGAAATCCTCATGAGCGGAATCTCAGAGAAAAATGTCAAAGTTTAATTGCTTTCTGCATTTTTGCGCACACACACCTACACAGAAACAGCTGGCACAGATTTCCTTCGCACCTTCAGGGTTCCAGTGCTCTTCCCACGCTCTTCCCATTTCTGGAAATCTTAGCCGGTGGCCTGAAGTCTTCCAAACACCCCCGCACAGAAAGTTCTCAAACCAACATTGCAGGCAGCTGAAGAAATGCCCTGTTACCTTCTAGACACCCAAGAGCAGGGCTTTACGCGGCTAAGCCAGAAGTTTATTTACAGGTGTAACTAAACCCAGAGGAATGGTTTCCTTGTGCGTGTGGCAGTTACCATCACATTTCTGTTTAACAACATATAGATTTAGGTAAAAGCAAATGTAGTTTAAAAAAATATATATCCAAAGTAGATAACGTTTTTGTACACTTTTTAAAAACAGAAATAAAGAGAATTTGAACAGCTCTGGTCATTGCTCTCACCCTGCTCCCATCTAGCCAACAAGCTGTCAGACCAAGGAGCTCTATACAGCCCTGATGTGTCTGGAGAGACTGCTTTTCATATTAACCCTGTCCTCAATTAACATACAAAATCATCATGAGTAACAAAAGGCTTTCCATACCAATGACCCAAGTGGTTTTATGAGTGTTTAGCAGGCAGCAGCCTCACGTCTATAATGCAGGACTGTTTGCTTCCAGTACTGACTTATACTGTTCCCCAAATGCCTGTTTATTACAGGATGTGAGAATGATGGGGCATTCAGACATCTGTGTTAACCTCACTGTGTTCCCTGTCTGAGTCCTGCCCTAATTAAATTTGGGAGCCTGGTAATTTCTCCACGGACCAGTTTGTAGCACAAACAGCAAGTTCTCTGCTGAGATAATGAAACTGTTATAATCTGTAGGATAAGTTTTCCTGGGTGGCAGAGTTTATACTCAGGATTAAAAAAAGAGCAGAAAAAACTCGAGTTTTCACCATTTTTCAGTCTAGATGGTAACCAGTATTTTTGCAGCTCCCTGGGAATTCCCCCCATGCCGTTGGCAACGTGGTGAATCACGGTGCTCGGCCACATATCCGATGATCAAACGTGTTGAAGTTTGCTGTAATTTGTAACACACTGTACTGCGGAGCCCTTTAGAAGTCAACATGATATATTTGTTATCAGTAGCCGGTGCTTATGTTTTTCTCAGTGAGCAAAACGAGAAGCCAGCAATCCTGCTGTGCTGAGACAGGGCTGGAGAATAACACAGCTCAGCCTCTGTCCTCGCAGCCTGGTGTGCAGAGCAGGCTAACGCTGTTCTCAGCATTCATCTGATGTTCTCTGGGAGGTGCTAAGGGATGTATTATCTTTATTTATTGAGGGCCTCATCATGACTTGGATCACTCCTTATAACAAGGTCACCATAATCACATTGCAATCAGGCTGCCCTTTCCCTTCCCAGTCCTGTAATTAGTGTTTGCCCTTGTAACTGGAAGATTAACCACATGACCTATTATTAACCTCTCTTCACCTAGTATGGTCTCTTTGGTGTTCCTTTTTAATGCAGATACTGTTGAAACAGGGGCTGTTTTAATTATATTGTATTAACATGGGAGAGATTCTCAAACGTGGGGAATGTGCTGATTATAGATTTAATGGTAACTACAAGTATCAGAAAGTGTAACTGTTGTATAATTAGAGAGTAACTCCAGTGCAACTACCCATGGCTCTCACTCAGTACTCACTGCAAATCAAAGTGGCTCAACAGTACGAATTGGTGTACATAGGTAGATACATTCTCTGTCCCATGGAGTCCCATTCCAGGGCAGTCCAGTCCTGTTGCTGACAGTCAAGTGCCACATTTGAGATCCCCATATCCTCATCCTGGGTGGTTTTCAGCTCTCAGCGGGTGGGTGTGCGCCCCTCTATTGGGACACCTTCACACATTGCCCGAGTGCTTGTTCTGCAACTCCACCAAGGCCTGGAGAGATGCAAAAGTAACAAAACGTAAGAGGAAGGATACTGATATCTGCAATTGCACTACAGTTATTACAATTATTACAGTTACTACAATTATTACAGTTACTACAGCCTATTAATGGCTCTGAACCAAGCTACCAACTCACAGCCTCCTGAGATTACTTATCCTGTGAATCTAATTGAACAAAGCCTGAATAACCATTGCAACAGAGCACTAGTGACTGATGGACTGTGTCATTATTTTGGGACTAAGGGTTCTGAGCCAGCAGGCCTTTCATACAGCTGTGAGTAGTCCCTTGATTTCAAGGTTAAAAGGGGTTAAAAAAGGAATGACTGTATAAATGGTTTCAAGACTACAGTCCACCTCAAAAAATACTTGACATTTACACACAGTTAAAAAAAGCAAAGTGAGTTGTATAAATGTTATTCTGAATTATTCATCCAGTTTGAACGGTTCATTGGGAATGTGCTCTCACAGAATCATAGAATCATAGAGTCATTTAGGTTGGAAAAGACTTTTAAGATCATTGAGTCCAACTGTTAACCTAGCATACCTTTCTACAAGCTGCTGAAATGCCAGTTACCCTCTCCAGTGTTAAGGCCATGCCCTGCAACACTGCAGGGATGTGCATATGTACATATGTATCTCTCCTGGTCCCTGTACCATGTTCATCAGATCTCCTAATATCTGGTCATCAGTTCAGAGCAGTGCTTCTCCTCAGAAACACCCTGTACTCCTAGGTTTACTGAAATGGTTAGAAAAGAAGTGTGTGGATATGGAATGCATACAGATGCATACAGAGTCCCCAGTAGCTGCTGGGGAGTGGAGAAGGAAGCTGGTAGCAGCACCCAATAGCTTATTACCAGCTTCTGTTGGTTGACACATAGTATTATACAAAGTATTTCCTCCTCTTGGGTTAACAGCAATCTGATGGAGTATTTCTCCTCCTCATTCATGGTGCCACAATTAGGCTGTACATGAGACACAAGATGTCTAGTCCACGATTATGTCCAAACTGGCTGACTGAGAACTTCTCCTGGCTGGTGAGGATGCCCGGACTGTGTCTGTGCCTGCTCCCACCAGGGCCCTGTCTGGACACCCACCTGCCTCGCAGTTTGGGTGCAGACTGTGAAAAACCTGGGAGCAAACCTGGCACACCTGACCACTACTATGCACTAGTCCTGGAAGTCAAGAAGGGTGTACGATTTCACCCTGTAAAGTTAATCAGGCACAGCAGAGCTATTGGAGTTTCTTTCTGTGCCTCTAATTCAGCAGCAGATGAAGTGACTCATGTACGTGTCAGGTCCCATTCACCTGGTTTGTATTTACCTTGTGTCTGTTTGCTGATCCGTCCTAAGCCAGTCCAGGACTCGATTCAAATCCTACCCAACTCAGAGCGAGTTTTTCCTTTTGGACCGGGGCCCGAGAGCACAGATGTTCAGGGTCATCCTCTATGAACTCCCTGTGAGCCGCAGAGGATCAGACGGCAAAGCCTCTCTCCACGTGACAGGATCATTTGCTGAAATTGTGGCCCCAGTGCAACCAGTGGATGGGGGGCACACATGCAGAAGGAGAGGTGTCGTGGAGCTGCGGGTACCACCACTGCGTACACAGGTCTCTGCCATGAAGGGTGACCCCAGATCTCCAGAGCTGTAATTCAACAACCATTGACACCCAAGGGCTCCCAGCGCTGCTGGTGGTCTTGGACTTCGACATGCAGGATATAATTCTGAGGGTAGCTGCAGCAGATATACCAATGGAGGTTGAATTTGGGGAAATCCTGCCCCCAAAAAGTAAAATGAAAAATGATAGTGACCGGCTCAGTGGGATGCCATCGTTTCACTTCTGCTAGCACAAAGAAGTAACAAATTTAAGTGGTATTTTAATCTAACAGCTTCATAGCAAGTAAAAAATTCTAAATGACTTTGCATTTGTTGCAAAATTATCCCTATAAACTGATCTCATAAATCCAGGACTCTAAAACATACCTATAACACTTTATGTTTTATCTCTATTACAATGTGCTGTAATCACAAGAGAAAAAATTTAAAGCTGTCTAAAACTCGCAAACAAGTGGAAAGGAGGATTTGTATGATTTATGGTGTAATCTCCTTTCCTCAGCTTTTTGGGATATCAAAAGTGATAGTTTAATCACACATCTATCTATGCCAGGAAATAAAGGAAAGACACATGTGATATAAAGGGGGAATTAAATCCAGGCAGCTATTCTGTGTGGTCTGGTGATTGGAAGAAAATCATCCATGTTTGCAGCTAATTCAAATTCACTTACCATAGGACGCTTCTTAAAATATTTCATTTTCTACTTAATTTGGCTGCAGTGAGTCTGAACTGTACTAACTGATTCTCATTTTTCATCCACACACAAATGTTTGAATGCTGTCATTTTCTGATCTACAAGGCCAAGGAAATACTTTCCATGGGGACTTGACAGCATTACTGAGATCTCTTTGTGGTTATAGTTTTGGTTTCTGGTGAAGTTCTTGTGGTACCTTCCCAAATATCCTGGAGGAAAAGTTGGGAGAATCATGCTGCATTTTCATGTGAAGAAAAATGGTGAAGTCAAGTATTTTCTATGTCCAACATCATGTGCTTCAAGAGTTTCCCCTGTGTTGTTGGAGGAATAAACTATCTGAGATTTACAGGTCACCGCTGATATGGTTTACCTGGGAATGTGGTGTCTCTCTCCAATTTCTCAAGCCTGGCTGAATAACCAGAAGACACCCAATCAGATGTTCAGTGGGCACAGAGCTGAGGATAGAAATACCTGTCTGGGGGCTGAAGTAGGTAAAGAATCATTAACATTCAGAATCCATTTGATACAGAGAAGCCACAATAAACTCAGAGATCAAGAAACCATTGGGGGGTGTACACCTTCTAAAGGTCAAAAAAAACCCCACAGGATGTTTCTTAGGGTTTCCATTAACCCTGTCAAAGTGGCAAGACCTCCTAATTTGGGCCTGAATCATGACTACTTTCCTATCATCTGTGGCAGTGTAATTTTCCATACTGCACACTTCTAGCAAGATTGTAGATGACACCTGGCGTGGACGGGAGAGAAGGCAAAGTCTTCCATTTTGCAGTATGATGGCAGCAAGTACTGGAGCTCTGCTGGTAGTAGGACATGGTGATTTTTTGCAGGCTTATGGCTGAGGCTGCATGCAATTAGAAAACTTAAAGTCCTAAAGGAATGTACTGTATTCAGGTCAAAGGATGCATTGGGCTGTAACTTTCCTCATCCCTGCCACAACGCAAAGAGAAAGGGAGTGGAGTAGGAGTATTTACGGTAAGGTTCCTCATGAAATACTGAACAAAGCATTTTTTAAAGCCATTGTTCTATGCTGCTGGAGATATTATGGTCATAGCCCTCAGTCTCTTTAAAGTTAGCCATCCCTGATTTACAATGACATGATTTTCTTCAAGCCCATCTCTGCATACTTCCTACACTGCTACCTACCTCCAACCTTGCCACCACTGTCCCTTGGCAGTCACTTGCCCTGGCTCCTACTGACCATTGAGGCGAATGCTCGTTCTTGCCCCTTGCTCACCTCCACCACTGGGATTCCTTGCAGATTCACAGTGGAAAACATCCCTCTCACCACCACTGAAAACAAGCCATAAGCTGTGACCCCTTTTCAATACTGAGAGGAGGCCACTCGCATTGGTCTTGGAGATATTAATCTGAGTGTGTTATTGCTGTTTGCCATGTTCTGAGGTGATTTTTTCTAAAGTTGTTCTGATTATTCATAAGCCACGTGCTCACATCTTTTGCATGCATCCATTTATTTCGTCTGCTTAATGGGAGCTGATGCTTTACATGGAGAAAGGCCTTTTTTTGTGAATCATGCAGAGCATTCAAGACACAATTTGCCTGTGAGAAATCCTGGAGTTAATGTGACCTGACAACAGAAAATTTGGTTCTTCATGCCTAGTTCCCAAAGATTTGCCAACATGAAAACTACAATTTATGACTAGTGTCGCTGCAATCCGGTTTTTGGAAGAAGAAAAAAAATTGTTGATTTACATAGAAAACTCTAATTTATGTATTACTAAAGTAAGCTCTTCCTGAGCTGGGAAAAGTTTGGTACTGCACAGAGAGAGCACTTTCCAGACCTATGGCACTATTTCGGTGACAAAGAAGGGAGTGACATGAGCAGGCTGTAATTTCCCCGCAGAACTTGTGTGGGAGTTCAGCTGCGTGCATGCATGTGTGTGTGTGTGAGAAAAAGAAAGGGATAGGCAGGGAGAGGAAGAAACTTGCTGCATTATGCATTAATTTGAGTGTATGTAGGCAGAGTACAAGCCAGAATTTTCTCTCTTGGGGGCCCAGAGTTAGGCCTTAATTTTGTGTTGAGGTAGTTATGTAGAAGTGTTCCAAATGAATTCCAGTGTGCACAACTGCCCACTGCTTCAATTATGGTCATATTAAAAAAATAGCGTTCACTTGCATGGTTTAGTCCACTTATGGCTCTGACTGACTTAGGTTAGTAGGAGCTTGTATTGTAATCTTTCACCCCAAACTTGACCAAACTCCTTTTTTTCCAACTCCTCCTTTCCACTGCTACCAGAAAACTTGCAGCCCAATGAAGACAAATGAACAAACAAACAATCTTCCACCCCTCAACAAATTAGAAGATATATTTGATTTACTTGATACTAGGCAAGAAGAGGAATCTTATGGGGGCATCAACTCTCTTAACATCTCAAGCCTGGCTCTTTCCCCCCAGGGGAAAGCACAGTTTAGACTCAGTCACCGCCTTCTCTTGATAACAGAGCTATTCCTGAGAAGTGCTGAGCACCATCTGGCAGCGTGGCAGAGAGGAAGCCTGCTGAGACCTTCTCTGCTCACCTCTTCTGGTTGTCAAAACCTTGGGCAGTGAGAGGAAACCCAAGGAAAAATGAGACCCACTTTTGGTAGGTGACAATGGCTCATGTTGACTTCTGACAGGACTGAGTTCAGCAGTCAGCCCCATGGTCTCCTAAAATCCCAGTGGTGGGGGGGGTTGCAGAAGTGCTCTCATGCTTCTTAAGGAGCTGGTGAGGTTTCCGGACCTGCCAACATTTAGTGGGATCTCTGGCTCTGAAGGTGGGTGCTCAGAAATACTGAGAATTAGACATCTTTCATTGGAAAGCCCACATGTTGCTTCAGAAACTGACCGCTGGGGCCAGGGGACTGCCTGAAAATATAATTCATTCCAACGCTAGCTGAGCACCCCTGCTCTGGGCGCAGCCCTCCTGCTGGGCAGCTCCGGCTTTCACGTGCCCCACAAGTGGCAGCTTGTGCTCCAACTCTCCTCTGCTGCTCTGACGTACTGAGCTCTCCCAAACCCTCCCACCAAGCCCCATTAAATTGTACTAGGGACTTTTATGAAAATTGTCATAATTATATCCATAAGCTCTGAACTAAAAAAAAATGCCCCATCCAAAGCTTTCAGCCTGACAGCTTCTCCTGAAATGACATGTCTTCCATGTGCCATGTATCTAACACCCCAGCTGTATCTTTATACATCTCTGTCACCTCCTCTCAGGCTCAGAAGACCCAGAGCCTGGTACTTTCACGGCTATCATTTTTCTAACCCCTATCTCCAACACTCTCTCTAACACAGGGCCATGCTGATTAGTTCTTTGATTCTGCTGCATGCTCAAAAACCTATTTCCTCTTTTCTCTCTTGCTGTTTCTGATCTGGCAGCACCAGCTTTGAGAAAAGCAATTAGATGTACACTTAAGACAAGCCAATATGTAGTATCCTGAAAGAAGATGATTTTCTGGATCAAGATCTCCTCATCAAGACTGTTCTTAAATAGCCCATCTTTTTGCAGGAATGGGACACTTAAGTTCCACTTCCTAAATGTTTCTCCAGGGCAAATTAAGACAGCTTAGTGTCTTGCACCTTGACGTTGACACCTTGGACATACTGGGCAATGGGTGTTCCTGCACTCCTCTGCTGCTCGTTGCTTCCTCTGCCCTGCAGTTATTTCCTTCCCCATGGGAGGTGATAGCCCAGCCTGTCCCATGCCCAGCTTCCTTTTGCCAAACAGCATGAAAAAGCAACAAAGACCCAGATACATAACGATCTCCATGCTGTCCAGGAGGTTTCATTCAGTAGTGCCGCCAGGAAAGTCTGCTACAGTTTAGCAGCTCCATTCCTGCTAATTTTGGAGAGGGAGAACCAAAATGGATCCAAAGAGGAGGAGTATCCTTATTCTTCAGAAGCGTACACTTGCTATCATAGCCTGCATCACATACATCAAGCAACCCTGGCCCCCTAGCCGACTTTTTATTCTGGTTCATCCACTTCTGAGCTGCCCCAAAATACTGTGCCTACATACATGCACACCTATTTGTATAGGACTATTCACATAGGAAAGAGTTAAGCCCTGCAGCATTGCAATACTGGTCTCCTTTACAACAGAAAAAGTAGGGCAGAGTTATGTCATTTGTCATGAAGGGAATTATACAACAACAGACCAGAGACTGAAGGATTATCTCCAACCTGCCCCTTTACAGTTACACCGTTAGTCCACTTCTTACAGCTTTTCCTAGGGATACTGAGTGTTTCATGATATCAAGAAACAAAAATCTTCCATGGTACATTTTCTGCCTTTATGATGGCTGGTTGTTTACCACATCTTGTCAATATTCTCTTTCTTCTCTATTTTCTTCACAAACATTACTTTTTAAAAGGTGCCAGATGTTTCTTCACCCTTAAAAGTCACTTCAAATGCAACCAAACTGTAGCCCCAGATTGCTTACAATTCTCAATTATTTTTCTGAAGTTGCTGTATAAGACAGTGCTGGGAAGGAAAATGGAATACTTCGGTTTTTTTAAGATCCAGTGTCAAAACAATTCTATCAGCCCATGGCACTAAATACTTTAATTACTGTTTCTTAATTTCAAGAGACAAAACTTCAATTGTGATAACAGAAACATCCATCAGAAAAGGCATCATTGCCATATGATTAACAGCTGTCCTGACAAAACTCAGAGTTCAACATATTTGCAGGACTATATTCTAAAAACATTGTCAGAGGGAAATGAGTGAAGAGAAAGAGAGGAATATTTAGTACCTTCCCTATTGCTGCAGGGCTGGTATGGAAATTAGGGACTCTTTCTGGCATGATAGGCCACACTCTTTATGGGATTATAGCGATGGATGTCTGGATTAGCCAGTATGATTCTTAAAATATTCTCAAAAAATCTGCCTCTAAAGCCACCATTTAAGTCTCTTAAATATAATTACAGAAGCAGGCTGCGCAGATACAGGTCAGCTATTTGCCAACTGTCAGAGTTGAGTGTTGTAAGTGATGACATAAAAGCAGAGCTAATTTTGTGCTAGAAAAGTTTCTAAGATCTGTGTACACAGAAACAGTCATTTTTATCAGTAGTGTAATAAGTCTGTTTTTATTTTCCCCCAGAGAAGCTCTGTACACAGTCCTATATCACTCTGCTACAAAATGAGCTCTAGGCAAAACTATGCCAGGGCTTGAAGACAGACCCAGCCCCTACTATGCTCTGAATTCTCCCTTTTTTTTTCCTGCTGCTATTGGTATATAAGTACCTTGGCAAAATTAATCCTTAGTTATGCTAGGAGCCATTGGCCAAACTTTGATTCAGCTATTGGTAATGCTGGTCCCTGCTACCAGCAAGTCTTGGGCAGGGCTGCACTTTCCATAGCCAGTCAGCCAACCTGAAAAATGCTAAGGCAGCACGTCTGTCAGAGGGGTCTAAGCACTTGTCCTCTCTAAGTGAGGCCCTGGAGGTATTTCAAGAGGGACCTTCTGAAATTGAGACACCTTACATGACTAATGACTTCACAAGTTTAGTCCATTTTGATCCCCACCCCTCTGCTCTCCCTTAATGTAACTGTGCGTGCTTTTTTGAAGTCAAATGATTTAATGCCCCACACGAACACTGTCACGTTCGGGGAGAGCATACCTCTTGCATCTCCATTGAAACATTTATTTTTTGAAATGTATGCCCAGTGGGTGCTAAAAAAGACGCCACAGATGTGTAAAAGGGACAGTAATTCAAAAATTAACACTGCAGCCCCTCAGCTCCATGACTGTGGTGAAGTCTGTGCAGAAAGCACAGTGAAGAGAGCAAGCTGGATTGCTGGCCCAGGACTGAAAATATCAGGGTTCCGTTTTTCCTCATTAAAAAGAAGTCATCATACTGTTGTACCCCACACTGACATTTACAGTAAATGTTATTAATTATTTGTAAGACATCCCCATACAACAGTGATGGGGATGTTTCAGATCACTATCAAAACTTTGGAAATGAATATAATTCATTCCAATGCCAACCGGAGTGGGGAGTTGAACAATTATTCAATCCTCTTGATAAATTTCCAAGTAAAAAAATTAGTAATCATTAGTTATGGGCACATATATGAGACCTAAGTGTTTAAATCGTTGCAGGAATTTGTAGTTAATATGCCTAGGCTGATTAAATGCGGCAAAGGCTGCCCTGACTGAACCCTCTGCAGCCAGGGAAAGGAACTGGAAGGATGTGAAGGATGGGAGTTTGTAATAATATGAGCAAAATCCTAATCAAAGTCCTGTCTGAGCAGAAACCTGCAATAACTTACACAGTGCTCTCGCACAACACTGTTTAATGCTGGAGAAGGTTTCTGGGCCAATGTTGTAAACCATTCTGCTGGTGTAGCTAGATCTGAAGGACAGTGGTGTAAAGGGCTCTTACCCACTCTTGCCTATCTTCTTCCCTTGGCCCATGGGCCCTGTTTCAGTTATGCAACCCGTGCAAATAGTTTTGGACCTTCTCATAACCAGGCAATGATTCGTTGTTGCAAGCAAAGCTTTAATAGTCATTGTATAGGATATAGGGAAGCAGGCCACCAAGCCACCTCCGAGGTGCATTTACCATGTGAGAAAGGGGATGGGATGGGGCTTCTAGAAAGGAGACTGTTTGAAGGCTCTGAGTCATGAGGTCCATCCCTATCTCCTCAGCAAGGCATTGTCTTCATCCGCAGTTGAGCGCAGCTCACCGGCATGGTGGCTTGAGATCCATGGTGGTGCAGCCCTGGTAAGACCTTGTCGTTCAGCACCGGAGGAGAAGCAGCAGTAGCATCATGGGAGGAACGAAGGGCCTCCACACATGTGAAGGTGCCGGAGCAGATCCATGCATGGAAATGTCCAGAGTCTGAGTGCACTGGGGAGGGAACAGCTGTGGAAACAGCGGGCTGACATCCCCACGTAACATAGGGGAAAGTGAGGCGCCGACGTATCACATTGCGCCATCCTCAGCACTCCTGAATCCCACAGTTCAGACCTGGCTGGAGGGCATCAATGAGCTGCCTGCAGCCTGTGCCGGTGCTAGGGACCAAACACAGCTCTACATTCCAATCACTTCAGGAAAGAAAACTTTCTGGAAAATAAGCTGTCAATGTAACCAAAGCTACAGCCTTGCTGAAGAGGGACTGAGGGAGCTCCTTTGGTCTCTGCCACGTGGGAAGTTAGATGGGGTGATTAGGAAAATCACTTCAAGCATTAAAAATCTGCAAAGCTCCGGCATCCCAGGCACACATCTGAACCCCAGGACCTTGCTTCCTCTCCATAACTGACAGAGCTAAGTGCGCGTTGATATTTGTGGCTGTAAAAATCCTTTCCTTGCTGAAAGCCGGAAGCCTTTCCTCTCTCACAGTTTCATTAGAGTTTGGAAATCAAACAACCAGCTCTGAAAACGGCTGCTGGGACACACAGATTTGTGAGCTTCCCATTAACCCCCCTCTTTGCATCTCTGTTACATGGGAATAAGATGCATCTTTTTTCTAAAAGTGACAAGATCTTTAGTCTCCGCAGACTACTGTTTCATACAGGTCATCATGCAGCCATTGCCTCTCCTGTCACACTGACAGATCAGAATCAGCTTCCCAGGAGGAAAGTGGGCAATGACCTTGATAGATCATAGCCTTGGGTGTGTTATCAAGGAGCTGGAAATGTGAAACAAATGGAGGACACTCACAGCAGAGTACAAGCTTCCCTGCTCTGGGCTCGGTCTCACACCTGACGAAGTACATGGCACCTCCTGACCAAATCCAGTGGGAAGAGGTGTTTTTTTCCAGTGTCCGCAATGTTCAACAAGGAACCAGCACAGAGCACCCGCAGCTCCTGCTGCAGAAAGCAGAGCAGGTGCCGGTAGATTGGATTGCCAAGAACCATTGGCTCTTACATGGGCTCATGCAAGGTCGTTCATCACCGCAGCAGATGCCAACTGCTCTCAGCAGCATGGAAAAGAAATGAAAAGTAGGTAAAAAGGACCTTTATGTTTAGCTGGAGGATAAGTAATAGATCAAAATGTTTAAAATATTAGCATATCGCTGCAGCTCAGACACACAAGTGGGTTCCTGCAGCTTAACACATGGCAGAATTGTCACCTGAGCCATGGTGACTGAGTGTGTTGGTGGACGATTGCCAAGAGAAAAGCGTGGTCCCAAAGTTAATTATTGTGAGTGATCTGTGGTGGCTCACTGCCGTTCCCCTAGCGTCAAGCTCTTGACTGAGCTTGAGAGCTGTCTGGAGAGAGCAGCTATTCTGGCCACACGGCAGCGTGACATGGCTGGACACGACAGCACAGGGCATTGCCCATCACCTGCCTCTGTCAGCAGCCTGGCCTTGGAGAGGTAGAGCTGTTTGCCAGGGCAGTCTCTTAGTGGGTTTGAGGGGTTTTTAAACTCACTACAGTAAATAACAGCCTTTCCTGAAATATTAATATTAAAATTCCTTGTCAGTGTTGAGGCATTGCAGAATTGCTTATATATTGAATAGGGCCAGAACATGCTCACTAGTGCACAGGAAAAAGAGGGAGCAAGAAGCAGTCCCAGCCTATGGTGACTGATTCCTACCATTTGCCATCAAAATGCTGCTTAACTTGTTCCCCTCATAAGGAAACCGAGCATTATGTCAGGTCAACAACTGCAGAGATGAATGTGAGCTCAGAACAACCCGGGGAGACTAACCCAATTGCCAAGTGCTTTCTCCACCCGAGATGCACCTGCATGCTTAGTGGCAAGTCCCTGGTGTTACCGTGGCAGGTGTCACAGCTGTCTGGAAAGGGAGCACTGCCCACGCCATCAATTCCAGTGAGATGGACCCTTGCTGGGCTTGCACTGACTTTCTCCAGCTCTTTCTATTACAAGGAGTGACCAGAACAAGCCAGCTTCTCCTTCAAATTCATGCATTGTTTTCTCATTTTTTTTGGATTAAAGGTATTAAAAGATGACTGGATCCACGCAGCTGGCTGGGGCCACTAGGAAAGGAAGAGTAGGCTGGAGAGCTGCTTCTCTGCGGAGTGGTCTGTGTCCACATGGCAGCCTCAGACACGCACCAAGGGGAGGCCATCCCTGGCAGACTGCACAGATCTGCAGTAGTTATTTTCCCCATTGTAACAGGGATGCAAATAAAAACGTCCTTGTTCACATATAACTGTGCTGTAACTGATCTCAAGGTTGAACTCCTTCCATTTAAAAGTCATTTAGCTCAAAGCTTTGCTATCAAAATTGTTATCAAAGTTACCTAACCCAGCACATTGTATTTGTGTGCGTTTTTGCTGTTTGCATGTGGGTATGTGCATAAAAAACACCTGCAAGATAGCAGATAATGGAAGTTTTCAAATACATGTCAACTCTGTACACCTATTTCTCGCAGATCAGGAATAGGAGGGGATCTCCCAACTCCTCATGACACATCTGAGCTAACTCCAACCCTCTGCTGCAACCACCCACAGCTGAGCATTGGCTCATGGCTGACTTGCTTCCCCTCCTTTCTGGGCAGCTCATGACCATGCTCCCTCCTGCACAGACCCACTACCAGATGGGTATGGGTGCACTCACCTGAGCTGAGCTTGGCTGTATTCACCTGAATGGCAGTCACAGCAGTAACCACCATGCAGACCTCTCCTTTCTTAGCTGAGTACCAGCCTCCTAAATTTACCAAGATAAATAGTATTTATACATACTACGCACATCTATGAGTAAAACAGGCTGTCTGGTGAATGCAGGCTTTGGAGTTTACCTGCAACTCGAGTCATGACTCAAGGAGCATGTACAGACTTTGCAAAATTATGTATCCTGTAGGCACATCGAAGTGGCCAGAGAAGGGAAAAACAGCTGCGCATGTTTTTCTCTCTCCTCTTCTCACCTCAGGGCTAAGCCTATAAAATAATAATATGCCTTTCTAGTATTATCATTTGTCTTTGATTTTCTGTAGAGAATTGCATAACAGCAACAGTCCTATTAGCATTCAGCACTTAGGTTTGTGCTTTGTACTTTCTCCCTTACTCCTTTTGCTTAATAAAAGAATGAGTTTTGCATTTGTTACATGCCTGACAGCCCAGGAGACTGGGCTGTCCTCTGTTTAACCATTAAATAGGAAAACATGGGACTTGCCTACGTGATAGTCCCTTTGCAATATGCCAGCTCTGTCCGTACATCAGGAAGCAGGCAAATTCATAGAATAGAATCACAGAATCATTTAGGTTGGAAAAGACCTTTAAGATCATCGAGTCCAACCGTTAAGATTACACTAAGCCGGTGATGCTGATGGGAACCTAACAGAGCAATAGGGACTGAAAGCTGTCACGGCCAGAGGGCAATTAGTTACCAGATAGTCACATGTGCAAGCCCTAGGATGTGGCTAGGTCCAAAAGTGCTCTGTGCAAGGACTACTTTTCAGGCATGTGTTGGCTCTGAGCCTTGTGTAGGGGAACTATACCTGGAGTTGCAACGTTTCCCTACTATTAAAGTAAACAATATTACCTCGCCTGCATTTCCGATCTTCTCCCTTTTATTCCCTGCAGGCAAAAAAACCCTTAGGGGTCTGGAAGGTGCCTGTCCAGAAGGAAAGCATGGGCCCCCTCCTCAGAGTAGGGAAGGGGGAGCTGCTGCAGTGCCTTGCTCTGCTCTGGTGTCATAGGGCCCCCAGCCGAGTGGGTAAAGCTGGGCAGGGGGAACCACGGGAGCAAAACACACATTAGTCCTTGCTTTCCCTCCCTGTCCCTAACTTGCTGCTGTGTGGTGTGCAGCTCCGGTGGCCTGGCTGCATCCAGGCTACAGCTCCGTGCTGCAGGGGTCTGATCATCAGCAAGTGCAATACTTCATTAGCACCAGCGGCTGGAGAGTCCGGGCCAGCGCAGATGTTGCACACAGTGGTGGTGCTTGCAGTGCACAGTCACTGCACAAGGGGCAAAGGCTGGGAGCAGACAGCCTTGGAAACGTGTGCAAATGGTTTCTGCCTGCAAACGCTGCCTTGGTCAGCACAGAGAGATGCAACGTTTCCCCTGCAATGAATCAGCATGGGATTTGGGTCCGAGGGCAGCAGGTCTGGCTCTCAAGAGCAGCAATCACAGAAATCAGCAGGAGCATCACTTAACCTGGTTACACCACTGCAGAACGTCACAGCCGGGTTGGAAATGCTGCTCTGAGAGCATGAAATCTAGCGAGAATTTGTCCCTCTCCCTCCTCCTTTGGGTAACGTTATGGAATAAAATATTTTTATTTTTAGAGCTGAGAAAGGGAAAAAGCCAAATTCTCACATCTTTTCAAGGGAATGGTGATGTTTATTGAAATTTCTGACGCAGCCACTAGATGCCCCTGTTTTCTGATGAGCGCTCCAGAGTGGGGCATGCGCAGGGGTGCCGCAGTGAGGACCCGAACTTGGGGCTTGAACTATGTAGAAATCCTGATTGCTTCAGCCTCTTCCTCCCTAATGACCTTCTAATTAGCTGGGACTGTCGTTCCACATGTGGCAATTAGGAGAGATGGTGCTGCTCCATAATGGGAATGGTGTTGTCTGCCTGCCTTTTTCTGCTCTAGATTTGTGATGGCTCTGGAGGAGGTGACGTAAAACTCAGTAACCAGCGGCCATGCATCTGGGCATGGCTGCCTGGACCCGCACGCCCTGTCCTTGTGACCGTACAGCCCATGTGGTCTCCCACCCCTGGAGCAGCACTCTCAGCCTCCGCCACCCCTTGAAGGTGAATCAATCCATACCAGAAAAGTCAGTCTCAGGGCAAAGACGTTAACCGAAGCAGGAACATTTTGCTAATTAATCCTGAAGTGTTTCCTTGTGAGTGTTTTGTACAGGTCCGGAAAG
Organism: Buteo buteo; assembly: GCF_964188355.1. Taxonomy (NCBI): domain Eukaryota; kingdom Metazoa; phylum Chordata; class Aves; order Accipitriformes; family Accipitridae; genus Buteo; species Buteo buteo. The sequence continues at coordinate 9,572,874 of NC_134176.1, read as the reverse complement.
GAGACTGATGCCATTCAAATGGGAATCTGGCTCTTGGTCAGTGAGAGGGAGCTTTTGTGGCTGCTGAAATCCTTGTGCCTCCAGAAGATAAATGCTTGCAACAACATCCTTCCAACACCAGAGAAGGTAGGCAGCAATGGTCAGCATAGAAAATCACATACAACATTTGCTCCTTCTGAAGTGATCCTTCCCCCGAAATGATCTTGAATTAAGCAAGGATTTATGTGAGGGTCTCTTAATTTAAGGAAAACAAATGTTCCTGCTCTGGCGGTTCCCTGGTCAGGTTTTGTGGAGCTTGCACCAGCACATTTTCTCTTACCAAAGTCCACACCAGGCCCTAAGGTAACAGTGTGTGGTAAATATTACAGTCAGATACCCAATTCAGAAATCCTGTAAGATACAGAGCAGTGATTTACAGATTTGGTGCAAAAAGACCTTGTTTGTGTCTGGCACTCAGTCTCACAGGGGACATGTTAGAGATCTTGCTTGAGCTTTTTTGCTTAATGAGCTGAGTAAAGTCCTGGGAAACCTTCAGAAGAGAACAAAAGTGGATTCTCAGGATGAGAACACCTATAATGGGCTTCTGCTGCCTAATTCTTCCTGTTTTCAGGAGCAAAGTGCCTAATTAGCTCTACTGAATGTGATGGGTGCTCAGAGCTCTGAGTCATCTGGGAAGATGTACTTTTTCAGTTGACACTGCTGGAAAAGCTAAGAGCAGCTCAGAGGAAGAAGCACTAGAAATTCCTAGTGACCTAGTATCACAAAAACTACTAGGGTCCAAAATACCTTTGCATACATTTAGAAACCAGTAGTTACTGCATCTGTCACACACTGCAACAAAAAGGGTCCCTCCACTTCCCTCCAGAAGCTCTGGAGCAGGTTGTAAACCTTGTGACACCACTCCTCTCAGCATCCTACTGCTAGTAACTGTGTTTAATGAAGTCTAATCCGCAGGTTTTTGGTTATAAGACATGAAAGGTTGGTAACAAGCCTTATGATCATGATGGCACCAGCATAACAGCATTTCAGGCATGCTTACTTAGATGTGTCACACAGCATGTAGCACAGGCAGCCCTGAGGCTGGTCTTCCCCTAGACTGGCACTGTGCAGGCCAAGCCACTTCTCCGGAAGGCACACATCACCTGCCATTTTTTTGTAAATTAAAAAAAAAAAAAAAGGCTCAAATGTACAATAGAAAATGAAGCCTGGATTAACTGATATCTCTCTTCTCTCAGTGATTTCCTTGTCTTTTCCCTTGGGCCCATGCTGCTCTGTAGGATTATGGCATTCCAGAGTCATTGGCATAACGATAACACGACTAAGAAATATGGAGACTCCACTCTCCATGCTAATCCATGCCAAGAGAATACTGAAGGCAGTAGATAAAGGAGTCACTAACACTGAGCTACATTTTGCTTCTAAGAATTGCGTCCCAGAGGCTGTAGCCATTTTGCAACCCTTTTAATTTTCAGAGAAAATGCCTCCTGTGCCCATAATTAAGAGTTTAATATGCCACGGGGTCCTGTTTATCACGATAACTTATTTTGCAAAAGAACAGATAGATAGACTCTTTGTAGGTCCTTTGAATATCTTTCAGCCAGTCCATTAGATGGGGCTGTGATACTGGGGATTTTAATCACTGATATTCATTATTCAGTTATTATTCATTTATTTTAATAAAGAAGCTGCATATTTCCTTTGTTTTACAGGCAGCAAGACCCGGTGAAGGATTTCAAAACACAGAATAGTTTAGTTATCTTCAGTGTTGGCTAACTACATTCACAAGTTTGCAGGGTGAACATCAGGCTGAGCTTTCTCTTCTCCTCTTACCATCTCACAGAAAGCATGTGGATCCAAGGCAAGGACACCTATAAATGTGGCATGCATCAGAAGACATATGGAAGTAGTCTTTTATCTCATGTGATGATTAATTGCATGTTCCTGGCTGGAATATAGTTTGAGAGCTCTATGCAGTTCTTCAGTAGGAAAAAAGGTCTGTGTAATTGTTCTAACAACTGTGAGCAGAGGGAAATGGAACATGGCATCAGGGCACCATCCTATTAAGAGTGCACATGAGGTTTTATGGCAAAAAGTCAGATTGCTTTAGTGCCTTCTTGATGCAAGATGATGCAAAGGGCAAAAGTAACTTATCTGCAAACTGCTTTGCCTCAATGAAGAGCAATTGCTATAAGTATGCTGAACAGCCAGATTTTGAACTATCACATACACTATGTATGTGTGTGAATGTATTTTAATACATAGTGATGGTTTCTGTGACAAAATCAGTATCTAAATCATGGTGTCTCGTGACTCACTTCCTTGCTGTTCTACTTCAGTACCAGGAGGCAGCCTGATTTCCAGCTGACTTCTCTCCAAACTCCTCTGTTTGCATGTGCTGGTAGGTGGACTATATGCCATTGTTGAGATTCTTTTCTCTTCACTGTACTGAGGAGGACACAGGGAAATTGAAAACCAGCCAGGTGCACAGCAACATGAATATAGAGGGAGTACCTGTGGTACATGAGCCATTAGGAATCAGTAGAAAGAAAAGGTTTTAGGATTCCAACGTCAAATGGTTTGGGTGAAACCATTTTGCTGAGGTGAGCGGCTGTGGTGCCAGCAGGATCCACAGCGGAGCAGAGGCTTGCAGTGTACTGTGAGGTTTTCTGAACTGGGGAAACCTCAGGGGAGTAGCGAGACATGCTGGGAGCCCACAGCTCCTATACCTATATATACCCCCACACCTATAAAAGAAACCCCTAGAAAGAGCTAGCTTAAGGGGATTAAAAGGAAAGCAAATGATGGTGATTGGTGACCATAAAGTACTAGAGTTTCAAATCTTTGGCAACAGGAGGAAAACTGCCAGCAAAACTTTGACCCTGGGTATGGGGAGAGCAGACTTTGGGCTGCTGAAGGAGCTAGTTAGTAAGGTCCCCTGGGATTCTGCTTTTGAAGGTATTGGGGTCCATGAATACTGGTCACTTTTGAAGAGTCATCTCCTACGAGTGCAGGAGCAGGCAATTCCAAAGTGTTGGAAGTCAAGCAAGTGGGGCAGAAGGCTGGCTTGGCTGAGCAGGGATCTTCTTCTAAAACTTAGGTGGAAAAGGAAAATGTATGGACATTGAAGCAAGGACAGGTGACACAGGAGGACCACAGGGATGCTGTTCACCACTGTAGGGAGAAAATTCGTGGGGCCAAAGCTTGATTAGAGTTCAGGATGGCCAGCACTGTGAGGGACAGCAAAAAGGGCTTTTTAAAATATATTAACAGCAAAAGGAGGATCAGAGATAACATTGGTCTGTTACTTGATGAGGTTGGTTACCTCACAAATAGGGACATAGACAAAGAAGAGACGTTTAATGCCATCTTTGCCTTTGTCTTTAACATCAGTGATGGGCCCTGGCAACCCAGGAGCCCTGTGTTGGAAGACTGTGACTGGGGCGATGATAAACTCCCAGCCAACTCTGAGACTTGCTGCTCCAGCTTGATGCCCATAAGTCTGTGGGGCCCAATGGAATTCATCCCAGGGTACTGAAAGAGCTGGCCAATGTTATTGTGGGACCTCTCTCCATTATTTTTCAACTGTCTTGGGAGTCTGGAGAGGTCCTGGTTGACTGGAAGCTGGGAAATCTTGTCCTAATTTTCAGGAAGGGTAAGAAGGAAGACGCTGGTAAGTACAGGCCTATCAGTCTCACTTCAGTGCCTGGTAAAATTATGGAGAAGGTTATTCTGGGAGCTATTGAAAAACACCTGAGAGACAATGCAGTCATTGGTCATAGCCAGCATGGGTTCACAAGGGGAAAGTCCTGCTTACCTAATTTAATTTCCTTTTATGGCAAGGTCACCCATCTAGTTGACCAAGGGAAGCCAGTAGATGTGGGGGTTTTCAGTTTTAGCAAAGCTTTTGATACTGTCTCTCACAGTATCCTTCTGGACAGAATGTCCAGCATACAGCTAGACAAGTCCATAATACATTGGGAGAACAACCGGCTGGTGGGTCAGGCTCAAAGAGTTATAGTAAATGGGGTTACATCAGGCTGGCAGCCAGTCACCAGTGGGGTTCCCCAGTGCTTGATTTTAGGGCCAGTGCTCTTTAATGTTTTTATAAATGATCTGGACACAGGAGTTGAATGTACTTTAATGATACTAAATTAGGAAGAGCTGTGGACTCCTTCGAGGGTAGAGGGGCCTTACAGAGAGATCTGGATAGACTAGAGAGCTGGACAATCACCAACCATATGAAATTTAACAAGAGCAAGTGCCGGATTCTGCACCTGGGATGGGGTGATCCTGGTTATATGTACAAATTGGGGGACGAGAGGCTGGAGAGCAGCCCTGCAGATTGATGGCAAGTTGAATGTGAGTCAACAGTATGCCCTGGCAGCCAAGAGGTCCCAGTGTCCTGGGGTACATCAAGCACAGCATAGCTAGCTGGTTGAGGGAGGTGATAGTCCCACTCTATACTGCACTGCTGTGGCCCCACCTCAAGTACTGTGTGCAGTTTTGGGCACCTCAATATAAGAAGGACATCAAACTATTAAAGTATGTCCAGAGGAGGGCAACAAAGATGGTAAAAGACCTCAAGAGCAAGACTTAAGAGGAGCAGCTGAAGTCACTTGGTTTGTTCAGCTTGGAGAAGAGAAGGCTGAGGAGTGACCTCATTGCAGCCTACAGCTTCCTCAAGATGGGCAGCAGAGGGGGAGGTGCTGATCTCCTCTTTCTCATGACCATTGACAGGACACAAGGGAATGGAATGAAGCTGCATCAAGGGAAGTTCATACTGGACATTAGGAAAAGGTTCTTCACTGAGAGGGTGGTCAGTCACTGGAACAGGCTCCCCAGGGCAGTGGTCACAGCACCAAGCCTGTCAGAGTTTAAGAAGCATCTGGAAAATGCTCTTAGCCATATGGTTTAGTTTTGACTAGTCCTGCAAGGAGCGGAAAGTTGGACTTCATGTTCCATATGGGTCCCTTCCAACTTGGGATAGTCTATGATTCTGATGTAAATAACCTCAAGCTATGCCAATTAACTTTATCTGTTTTCACCTGTCATCATTGACAGTTTTGATTGGTGAACACTACAAAAAAAATCCTGCAGTCCACTAGGTCTGGGGTTTTTTCTGTTTTCTTTCATTCAGCTCAACTAGAGAACTCTGACCCACTGAGGTAGACCTCAAATGCCTAGCACATTTTCTATTTTCTACCTGACTGCAAACACCTCTCAGCTTAGGGAATGCTCAGACGCTGGCTTGGAGAAGTGAGGGGACAGTAGTCCCCCCTCGCTCCCTGGTCAGTACCCAGAGCAGCATGCACAGACCATAGGACCACATTGCAGCTGTTTGCATCCACAGCACATCTGGATCCTGTCCTGACTCTGCCTCCTGCATCGAGTCAAGGTAGGTCATGGAGTTCTGTGGTCCCCTATTCTGCAGAGGAGAATTACCGCTGCTCTTGTTTCCAGGAGCAGAGGGGGACCACATTTGCCTACTGTGCAGACCTCAAGCTCTGCCTTAGCAGATGCATTTTTAAGCCAGTAATTTTCCATACAACTTTACACTGTAGACAAGGCCTATTGAAGGGTGTAGAATAGAGAGTGCCAAACATGCACAAAATCTGTAATTATACATATTTCAGCGCAGACCTTCAGTCTTGCAGTTTGCTAGGCTGAGGCACTCAGACAGTAGAGAAACAGCTGCTTCTGTTTCAGGTCAGTTAAGTGTTGCATCAGGATTGAAGCATTCTTTTAGGCTGTTTTAAAATACAGCACTTAAACTGAGAAATTACTAATTTCTCCAATCCTGTACTTTCTGGCTTGTTGCTACAAAAGGGGTATTGCTGGAGAAAATACCTTGAGTTCCAGTGGTCCTACCAAATCCAGAAAGGTCATTATAAACACTGAGGTTTAAGAGTAATTGTTTGGGCTGTTTTACTTTAGGAAAGGATATCACTGGAAAGGCTGTCCTATGTTTACCCTTCGCAGTGGCTACACCCAGGACCTAGGGCATGGTTTGATTTTCCAGTTAGAAAGCAAAGAAGAAGTCAAGTGTTGTCAATCTAGCACATTGCACGCTGTGAGCTGCCATCAGCGTGCTGTAATGAATGCAAGCATGCTGCTGAGGCCACTGCTTCCTAGCAGGTAATTCCTGGCCATTCAAAGGTACCCCAAATACAGGCATCTATTTATCCAGCTGTTGTCTCATCAGATGTATTTGCTTTCATTTCTTGCTCCTAATTATTTCCTGTATTACAATATCATAGGAACTAACCTACAGGTGATTTTAACATGTTGCTTGCAAAGAAAAGATGACATCCTTAATAACAGTAAATCTGGGCTGTAACAAGTCATGATTAGCACCATTTGATCTGAACCATTTGTTTCCTTGGGCTGTCAAATAAAAGCAATAATCTTTTGATGTATGGTGACACTGGGATTCTGTGTCAACCTGCACTGCCAGTAACCACCCATGTCCTGTGACGTCCAAGCTAAGCTGCACATTTGCATAGATTGGCATCATTTCAGGTATAAATCATCCAACAGCATACCTTTCCATTGGAAAGTGATGTGGTGCCCAACCCTCCCATCGAGCTGCTTAGAGTATCAAGCAGCCTAAAGCATTTGACAAGAGCCATATGTGACAGAGAGAGAATACCAAGATGCCTGTATGGTTCCTGCCGGTGTAGTTCCTAATGCCTTGGTTCAGGTCGAGGAGTCAGGACACAGGAGAAAAGAGATAGGTACATTAGTCTGGAACCTCAAAAGCATGCAGGAATGCCACTTCCACCAACAAATGCAAGCCTACTGGTTTCCTCTGGCAATATTCCAGTATAAAGGTGCGTGGGGGGAGGACATCCCTTGGCTTTTTTCTCCACATGACTGTTTATTCTCAGCACACAGTCTACCTTGAGACTACCAACTCTCTCACAAGCCATTTCTTGATTCAGATATACTAAACCATCTCATAGATGTATCTGGAAATGTTGGGCTCCCATTTGGGCCAAGCAGATTTTGCTGGAAGTGCCCTCTCATTTAGGCAGAGTTACTGGCTTTTACATGTTTGACTAACATCTCCAGGAGTCTCAGGGGTAGCTCATGGACTGATAGCTCCCAGACAGTTTCACCCATGACCAATGATCCTGCTTTTTCTGGGAAAAATTGGACCTATACATTTGATGTGCAATTGATCTGGGTATGGAGAGAGCATCTGATGCATCCTGGCAGTGTTAGACTCACTGTTATACACATATTTGGGCTTGGGAAATCTATGAGAAATATGGCCCCTTTAGGAAATGTGTTGCTGTGCATACAGGCTTCATAGTGCAGAGATTGGTAACTTTTGATATGTAAAGTGTAACTGATGCCTCCAAAATTATAGTTATATAAAATCCCAGCTAAACTGTATTATTGGCTAAGAGAACCAAGAGGTGCAAGGGGTGAGGGGAAAGCAATACATTTTATTCCACTTAGTCCCCTTCAATATCTGAGATTATAAAGAATCTGGACACAGCATTTAAGATTTCCTAGAAGTGGGGTCAGTCTTTAAGAGTAGAGACTGCAATGGTTTTAAAGATTCTAAAGCTACTTTAGTACTGTGAAAAAGCAAATGAAAAAAACAAGTTCTAGAAAAAGAAGATAAATAAACAGAATATGAAGATGGTGCAACAGAAACTGTAAAGGAAAAGAATAAAACCTGAAAAAAAAACCCCTAACAACCTTCCTCCCTCCAAACACACAGTCTCCCACTGACATGCACAGAGCTCCAGAGAGGCCAATTTAACGTAAGGAATTTGTATTGCTCTCAGTTGTTGTGTTGTGTCCTCTAATATAAAGGACCAATTTGTCACTAATGAGGAAACCAGTGAAGCACCTGATTATCTCCCATCTTGTGTCTAAGTCCCACTGACTTCAGCAAGTTGAAATCACTGGCCAAAAGTGAAAGGAAGTGCACGCTTACTCACCCCTTGCTATGGCTCACAGTCCTTCGGGCAAGAGATTATGGCCATTCCAGGAATGTGAAACTGGTCATCAAACCCAGACTCTCCCAGTTGCAGGAATGATGGACCAGATGTTCAGACAAAAGGGACCTTCGGAACATCTGTTTCACATCCCATTCCTCCTCCCCAACCAGATACCAAATGCTTCTTAAGACTCTAACATAGTCTACACTTTTATTTGCTTGTGGAACATCTAAAAAAGCTTTTCATTCATTCATATACAGAAATATGCAGCTATGTTTGATCCCTGCCTAGAATGAACATGAACAGGTAAGATGCAAATTCTTCCAAACAGAGGCAATACCATCTTGTGTCTTATTAGACTAAATCCCAGAGAATAAAAGAGGAGGAGAGGAGAGGAGAGGAGAGGAGAGGAGAGGAGAGGAGAGGAGAGGAGAGGAGAGGAGAGGAGAGGAGAGGAGAGGCCAGGACATGCCTGTGACGCGCTCCGGCACCTGTGACATCAGAGGGGCCGAGTCACAATGGGGGGGGGGTATAAAAGGCACCCGCCGGCAGCGCTGCCCCAGTACAGCCTGGGCGAGCGGTGAGTGCGCAGGCGGGGGGAGGCTGGGCCGGACGAGGGCCGGGGCAGAAACGCGGGCCCCCGGGGGGGTGGGTTCTCAGCCTGCACCGAGGGCCCAGCCGCTGGCGGGAGCACCTCGGGCAGGGCACGGTGCCGCCGCCACCGGGGCTGGGCGCAGGCCTTGCTGCCTCCCAGCTGCCTCGCCCCCTCTCCTACCTGCCCCCAGCTCCCTGCGGCTCCCGGCCCTGCTCCCCACGACGCCAGCTCCCTCCCTCCCAGCCCCACTGAACCCCTTCTCTCCCTCCTCCTGCAGGCCATGGCTCTCGTACAATTCTTCGCAATTCTTCTGGTTGCGCAAAGCATCCTCTGGGATGCTCATGTGGTCCATGAGGAGCTGCATGAGGCCACGCGCGAGCGCATGCAGCTGCGTGAGTGGTACCTCAGACGGAAGATGATTCAGATGCTGCAGGAGCTGGAGCAGGGCACGCAGCAGCTGATGCAGAGGACCCCGGAGCCGAGCGTCTTTGCTTGGGGAGCCCTGCTCTTTGCTACCTTGCAGCAGTGGCAGTTGTGGGCCGTTGCTGGAGTCCTGCTCCTGCTGTTTGGGCTCTGCTGGTGGCTCAGGAAAAGGAGCCGTCAGCCAGCCAGCAGTAGCAAGGAGGCCGGCTCCGGAAAGAAGGCGGCTAAGGAGGGGCAAGAAGTAAACCCCTTTACTGCAGCGGATGTGGGCAGGAATTGGGACAAGCTCTTCCAGGAACTGCAACAAGTGATCACAATGATGGACAAGATGGGGGAATTCTACCATATCTCCCAAAAATGCGAGGAAAAATATCACGCTGTGATTGCAGCCAGACATCGGTGCGAGGAGATTCTTGGAAGGTTGAAGTCCATGTTACAATGACGCTGCCTGCCGCCTGCTCGTGCCTCTGAAGCCCCCCCGTGGGCACGCCTTCCACCTCTAGGAGATCTACCGTGCGAACAGATCTCAATAAATCTCTTGTTTGGACAAAAGCTGCAACCGTGAGTGTCTGTGCGTCTCTGGGTCGGGGAACGCGGGCATAGGGTGCTGACAGCTCAGCTGCCACGGCGTCGGGGAGCATCTTGCAGAAGAGCTGGTGCAGTGGGCTCTGGTCTCAATGACTCGCTGGGCTTTGGCTTCCCAGGTGCTGCGGGTTAATGCCAGCAGGCAGCTTGGCATCATCACGCAGTTATTCAATCCCTTGCCTGCAGTGGCACGGTGGAGAGAATCTAGGCTGCCCAGGGAAGTGGTTGAGTCATCATCCCTGGAGGAATTCAAAAAGCGAGACAACGGAGTACTTCAGGACATGGTTTAGTGGGCATGGTTGATGGTTGGACTCGATGATCTTGAAGGTCTTTTCCAGCCTAAATCATTCTATAGTTCTATGATTCTATGAGGCAGCCTCAAGTTGCACCAGGGGAGGTTCAGATTGACTATTAGGAGAAATTTCTTTATCGAAAGGGTTATCAAGCATTGGAACAGGCTACCCAGGGAAGTGGTTGAGGCAGCATGCCTGCAGGTATTTAAAAAACTTGCAGACGAGGTGCCTGTAGTTCCCTGGATCCTCCTTCCAGCCCTTCTTGTATATGGGTGTCACATTTGCTATCCTCCAGTCAACTGGGACCTCCCCAGATAGCCAGGACTGCTGATAAATGATTGAAAATGGTTTGTTGAGCACTTCTGCCAGCTCCCTGAGTACCCTTGGGTGGATCCAATCCGGCCCCATAGACTTGTGTATGTCTAAGTGGTATAGCAGGTCACTAACCATTTCCCCTTGGATTATGGGGAGTTAGTTCTGCTCCCCATCTCTGTCAAGAAGGCAATAAGTACTTCAGCCTTTACCTCAACCTTTGTCACTATGTTTCCCCCCACATCCAACAAAGGATGGAGATTCTCCTTAGCCGTCCTTTTGTTGTGAATGTATTTATAGAAACATTTTTTATTGCCTTTTACAGCAGTAGCCAGATTAAGTTCTAGTTGGGCTTTGGCCCTTGTAGTTTCAGCCAAGTTCCAGCCAAAGCATTCTGTTCAGCCAGGCCAGTCTTCTTCCCTGCCGGCTCGTCTTTTGGCATGTGGGGACAGCCTGCTCCTGCACCTTTAAGGTTTCCTTCTTGAAGAATGTCGAACCTTCCTGGACTCCTTTGCCCTTCAGGACTGCCTCCCAAGGGACTCTGTCAACCAGTCTCCTAAACAGGCCAAAGTCTGCCCTCCAGAAGTCCAAAGTAGCAGTTCTGCTGTCCCCCCTCCTTACTTCTTCAGGAATCAAAAATTCTATCATTTCATGATTCCTACGTCCAAGATGGCCTCCAACTATCACATCACCCACAAGCCTTTCTCTGTTCACAAACAGTTTCTAGCAGGGCACCTTCCCTAGTTGGTGCACTCACCAACTGTATCAGAAAGTTATCTTCCACACACTCCAGCTTAGACTGTGTCCTCTCTGCTGTATTGTATTCCCAGCAGACATCTGGTAAATTGAAGTCCCCCATGAAAACAAGGGCTAGCGATTGTAAGACTTCTCTCAGCTGCTTATAGAATATTTTTTCTGCCTCTTCATCCTGGTTGGGTGGTCTATAACAGACTCCCACCATGATATCTGCTTTGTTGGCCTTTCCCCTGATTCTTACCCATAAACACTCAGCCCTTTCATCGCCATCGTCAAGCTCTAGACAATCAAAACACTTCCTAACACAGGGTTACCCCACCGCCTCTCTTTCCTTGCCTATCCCTTCTGAAGAGTTTATAGGCATCCATTGCAGCAGTCCAGTTGTGTGAGTCATCCTACCATGTTTCCGTGATTGCAATTACACCATAGTTTTCTAGCTGCACAATAGCCTCCAGCTCCTTCTGTTTGTTGCCCATGCTGCACGCATTGTTGTAGATGATGCATTTCAGTTGGGCTATTGATCGTGCCGCCTTTTTGTGGGGAGAAGCCCTATTTCCAATGTGAATGTTCTCAGGTGCTTCCGTGGTTTTCAATGTATCAACAACCCAATGTGTCTTTGGTGCCACATGGATCTTCATTCCCTACCCCCACTGAGATGACTAAGGTGCTGCATGCATTAGTATAAAGCCATTTCAAATGTCCTCCAGTGTGATCAGCACATTGTGGAGCAGACTGAAGGACCTCGCTAGCATACTGTCCCCCAAACATTGTCATGCTGCCCCATGGCTTATCACTAGTGAGCCTAGTTTTATCCCTTTTCCCCTTCAAATCTAGTTTACAGCTCTTCCAATGAGCCCTGCTAACTCTTGTGCAAAGATCCTTTTCCCTCTTTGAGAAAAGTGTACCCCATTTGTCACCAGCAGGCCTGGTGTTCTGTTGACCTACCCGTGATCAAAACACCCAAAATTCTACCAGTGACACCAGTCACAGAGACAGGTATTGATCTGCTGATTCTTCCTGTTCCTTCCCTCATCATTCCCTGCAACTGCGAGGATAGAGGAAAAAACTACTTGCACTCCTGATCCCTTAACCTGTCATCCCGAGGCCCTAAAGTCTCTTTTAATCACCCTTGGACTTCTTATTGCAACTTCATTGCTGCCTATGTGAAAAAAACATAATGGATAGTAGTCCAAGGGCTGCACCAGGGTATGAAGTCTTCTTGTCACATCTTTAACCCAGGCCCCAGGGAGGCAGCAGAATTCCCTATAAAAACATCTGGTCAGGATATTGGGCCTTCTGTTCCCCTCAGAAGAGAGTCTCCTAAGACAATAACCTGTCTTTTTTCTTAATAGAAGCGGTTTTGATGCAGGGTGCAGGCTGAGTTAACCCTGGTGACACCTCCAACTGAGATTAACCATCGTCCTCGTCACGGTTTGCTTCCACTCGCAGAGCCTCCTATCTATTGTACATGGGCGCTCCCTACAGGTTTCTTTGGCGAGGGGGGGGGGCTTGGCCGCTGTTGCTCCTGGCCCCGTCCAGGTCTCGTCAGCCGCCGCCGAGCGAGCCGTGGGCTCCTGGCGGCTTTCTCTGCTGCCCTGAGGTTTCCACGGCCCGGGACACCCACCCCCGCACACCGCGCTGGAGCGCTCCGTGGCAGGGCAGCTGCTCGCCTCAGCGACTGAGCGCTAGCAACGGTTACACCGCCTTCAAATTTCCCGCCTTTGCTGCTGGCCCCGCCCAGGTCTCCTCCGCCGCTCTCGCCCTGAGGCGCCGGCTGCCGGCGGGTCTCCCCGCTCCCCGGGTCAGGCCTCCCCCCGCCAGGGACACCGGGATCCTCGGCTCCCCTGAGGGTCGTGCTGGCACGGCAGCTGCTCGCAGCCAGAAAAAGACCGGTTGTCCACCTCCCCGCCCCCGTCTGTGTTTCTGACAGGGTGGGATTTCTCATCAAGCAAGTACAAGTGAAGATCAGCTACTGCTGCTGGAGAAACTGGTAGAGGGAGATGGAGTAAGAACCTAATTTGTTTTCAGAGGAGCCTGACAAAATGGGTAATGAAACAGATTGTGTGGCGTAATCACGTTCCAGAAGATCACATGCCATAAACAGGGAGAGTAGAGCCAGGATTATGTCCCCAGCACAATATCCCGATGTGAGCTGGAGGCCGTCACGTGCAGGACTTAGATGCTGTAAGAAATGCATCATTCATATCATGCCCTCCCTGAGGGGACTGCAGGTGAGATAGTGTCACTGTTAAACCACTAATCTTGTCCTAGCTTCTCCTTGGAAGTCTTGCAGAGCAGCCTTCTCTTGCTCCTCAGCCACCGTTCCCGAAGCATCCTGAATTTCCCTGCTCTGCCCTTGCTGTCCAGCTCTGCCCAGGTTTGCTTTTTGCAACCCTGCATCGGGTGCATGCTATCGCTGTGTTGGCAGGGCCAGCGGGGCTGGGTGGCAGAGGTAAATGGATTCCTTGGGCAAATAACTGAGTGACTGCCTGTCAAAACTAAACCCTGACCAAAGTAGTCCAACCTTGAAAATATTTTTGCCTGGGGAGGGGACTGAATTTGAGCATTTATTGTTTTTATTATCCTACTCATCTCTCCGTTACAGACACAATACTTTAAATGTTCATGTGATTTTTTTTCCCATGCTTCTGGCTGGAAAGCAATCTGAAGACATTTAAATATTTTGGTGTGAACCTGAAGAAATTTCATTCAAGCTGTGCTACTGCCAAGCAAGGATGCTACCTTGTGACAGATGAGGGAAATCAGGCTACCTTATTTCTACAAGCTTAAAGAGGACTATAGACCTGTGTGTAGAAGAAACAAGTATGTATATCCCAGCGCAGCGAGACAAAGCTACCCTTAAGCAACAGCACAAAAGTTCAATGAGATAATCACATTAGCATTACTGAGCTAGCCATGCATGTGAAGCACAATACAGCTCCTATTTCCTATTTGTCTGCATTATGAATCTAAAATATTCATATTTTACATATTTTATTGTCCTGCTTTGACAGCAAACTGTTAGAACAGAAGAATGGCTGGCTTTTTGTCTGGAGTTTCATGTCTTATTTAGTGCAAGCTTGAATGGCAAGTGGAATTAATCAGGTTCTCCACTTTACCCAAGGTTATACACACTAGCAGTCCTCAAAGAGAGCTGGGGATGGGAGTCTGGTGTCCTTTCCATTGGCTTGGATATACATATTCCACCTGCTTAAAAAATCCTAAGGGAATTGAGCATTCAACTCTTGTGCAATTTCAGTAGGATTTTAAGATTTAACCTATTTAATGCCTCTCTGAAAAGGCCAGATTCAAGCCATGATGAACATCTGGCTGAAGCTTTCTCTGATCTGACAGCGCCCTTCAGCCTTGTGCTGGTGTTGCTGGCACCTACTGAAAGAGAAATGCAGTCCTACACAGTGCTACTGGAAAGCGGGCAGCGGGGAATATCAGCTTGGGACAAAACATCAGACATACTGAAACACTGTTCATGCTTTAACAACCTTTGGTATTTCCCTGCATGTTTGTAAAGGACAGCCAGCCAAAGACTAGAAATACACTATGTTTTTTGTGCAACACGCCGGTCTGAGGACATGATGGATAACCCAGGGGAACTTCTGCACTGCCTTCCTGGGTTTGGACTCAGGAAGCAGGAGTTTCCCCTGCCATTGCTCCCCCAAGCAGTAGCTGCTGTGGCTCGCTGTCAGCATCAGGGGGGAGAAGCTGGGTGTGCTCTCAGTGGAAAGGATTTCCCTGACATCATGCATGCTGGTCCCTGAGGACAGGTGGCCACAAGGAGCGTGGCAGCAGCCTCCTTTACAGGGAATTACAGAGAGCAGCTTTGACTCAAGAGCTCAATGTGGCAAAGGGCCCAGAGCAACCCGCAGTGCTGCTTGTCACACCTGCCAAAAGGAAGCTGTAATGAAAACAACTGACTTTCAATAAAGCCTGTGTGTTCACTTGGAAATAATGAAAACAAGCACAAAGCAGCCAAGGACCCCTTCTCAGGCTGTGTGTCACTGCTCCCTATAGTCACACTGTCACCAGTCTCCCCTAGAATGGGGTCCATTTGACCACAACAATCTGCTGCAAGGTATCGCTGGCCCCACAGAGAACTGATAGCTAAGGGACACCACTAAAATAAATTACTCTTAAAAAAAAAAAAAAAAAAGATAGGGAATTATTTTACAATTGTTTTCCAGTTGCTAAAATTGCTGTTGGAAACTGCTTTTCCTCCAGGAACTTGTAGAGCCCCAGCTCACTTCAAGTGAGGAGGAAACTGCTCTGGTGGTCTTCATGGAGCACCAGCCAGCCTCCATTCCCTCTGTTTCCTCCACAAAAGAAGGAGTGGCATGGGCTCTTCAGTTCATGTTTTCTATGGGAGTTCCTGCCCCACTGACTCCCCTGGGAACAGGCTGCAGACTTATTGTACAACTTCAATGTGAAGTCATGCAGTCGTGACTACCAGCAAATGCCTTCAACCCACAGTCTTCACTGTTCTTCCTTTACCTCTTCTTAGTTTGCAAGTAGTCATGCTAGAAGAGAGGGGGAGGAAAAAAGATTATTTCTGTGAAGCTGAGTTACTTAATGGTTTTATGGATCATGTTGCTAGGAAGGAAATACCCCTAAAGACCAGTACTCTGTATCCCTGAAGATTTTAATCTCTTTTCAGATAAACCTGATCGCCATTGCATGGGCACTGTGACAGCCCTGGGAGGATGGACTACTCCAATAGCATGTTTTAATGACAACATAAAATCATTAATCTGGGGGGGTTTTTTAGAGTGTATTTCACAAACTCAGCTCCCATACTACAACCCAGCAAATCAAATGTCTTTCTCTCTGCCTTGTGTTTGTTGCTTAGTTTCCACATGCTTCTAGAAAAATCTTGTTGGATTCCCACATGATTTGGTTGACACATTATGTGTTTAAATTAGTACTTAAAGAGATTACTTAAAATTTATTGTTCTTACCTTTGTTGTTTGCTGGGTGTACCTGTCCCTTCCTCCTTTTTGTCTGCTGTATGAAGCTGTCTGAAACACAGCTTTACCACTGCAGGGCATTTGCAACAGCAGCAGAAGCAGAAAAGAAGCAAGTTTTTTCTAATCTCCCAGTGCACTTCATCATCTTCCATCAATGCAAACCGACCAAATTTGGAGTTTAGAAATACATTCAATAACAATTTATTCCTACAGCACAAACCCAAACTATTAAGGCAAGCTAGCAATTATTCTTCCGCACTAACATCAACATAAAGCAGATTAGAAGAATTAAATGCACAAGAGTGCAGTTCTTTTATGGTTATGCACCCTTAATCTTCAGAAGATGGTTAATTACATTTTAAGCAGCATAAGAGCCCTAACATATTTGTATGTTAATAAAAATTCTCACCAGGGGTTTAAATCTAACATGTACTCACAGGTATAACTAATGGCTTTTTTCAGTAATGCTGTGAAAAAATATGCCTGTAAGTTAGTAGCTTCACACAGGAAACTGCTGGGAGTTTTTAATTTACTCTCTAACTATTCTCCTAATCATTCTCTTATCATGCTGGGATGGCTAAATGCATACAGATTATAATGATGGTGTGCACCCACCATAGCAGTGTCAGTGATGACATTTGTCAGCGTTTGAAGTCAGGCTGCTGCAATCAGAGCTCTGCAGCCGAGGGAAGGAGGGAACCAAATGGGGATGACACTGCAGCCCTGCAGTTTCACAAGAACTCGTGTTTGCTAGTTTAAGGCTTATTCCAGTTCAGAAAGGGATTAGTCTCTATCCAGCACAGGCCCAAACACCTCAGTGATTCAGAGCTTTTAGGACTACCTGTTAACTGTGTCATGCTCAGAGATGTTGAAGGTCCAAAGAGACTTCTTTCCTAGAAATCCTCATAAATGAAGGCAGAGCCTGTCGTTGATCTCTGCTTCCAACCTCTGGGAAGCCACAGCACTGGGATTCAAAGTGGGAATCTGTATTTTCTACCCAGATCTGCCCCTTTGAAAATTTCAACTCCAGCAGTCCAGGATTTTGGCGAGGGTAAGACCTAGCCTGATTCAGGGTCAAAACCCTCTTTGCTTCCAACCCAAGACAGGTCCAGCAAAGCAAAAGGCATGAGCTTTGAGTGGTCCCACTTCTGGGAAAGAGATAGCATACCAAAATGGGAGGCACATGTCTTCCTCCTGGGTTCACCCACTGCCCAGAGGGAGAGAGGGACTCATTTCATTCACTGAACAGCACCAGAACAGAGGAAGCTCGGGGGAATCAGTATCACAGGGAAAGGGGAAAAAAACGGGTGCTAATGATGTTTCCTGCAAGTGCTGAGGTCAGTGGCCACAGGTTTTGTCCTTCCCTCTGGTGTGTGGTTAGTTGACCAACATCACGCCAGTTTCCTCTGCAGGAGCCACCTGAGTGTCAGGAAAAAGAAGCTTTATAGCTCAACTTTATTTTTCTCTACTATTTGGTTATTTCTTCTCACAGCGGGTTTTCTTCATGTCTACCTCCCAGTGCAGACATTGTCATTCCGAAATATCCCCAGGGCATGAAGATAATTTGGGAAAGGAGGAAAGAACTGAACTTTTGAAATATGTTGCCTAATTATTAGTATTCCTCATTCTGAGCCTTATTTGTGGCAACGATGACTCATTGCCCTTGAACACCCACTGCCTATCTATTTCCTCTAATGTTGCTTTCCTTTTTGATTTTCCGGATATGGATAGCTGACTGCTTATCTGTTCCTACCGTTAAAATGATGCATAACTACTGCATTTTGTGGATGGAAACATTATGGACACTGAAATGTCATCACAGCCCCATTTGCTCATCTGCTGTTATTTACTTTCCAGCAGACAATATTCAGTACACAGGCACACACAATGCAGAAGTCAGCAAAACATTCATCACGTTGATATCAGGACGTACAAAGCATGCTGCCACTGATGAACGGAAATGGTCTGGGCTGGAGGATTTACAGAGCTCCCCATCTCCCTTCAGGCTTTGTACAAATTTCCCCTGGCTGAGACATGGTACCTCTGGAAAGGAGCCAAGACATGGCTACCTGCCAGTGGGAGGGGTTCCCGAAACAGGGGGATGTAGATGTCCACTGTCAGAGTAACCTTCCTCTGTGGTGGATACAACTGTGCACTGTGTTCCTTCAAAGGCAGCCGGTGCCACCACTGCGCTCAGTGCTCCCTGGGAGGTTTGCGCAGCACTCCCTGGGGCACCAGCCTGTGTCATGGCCTCAGATCCATTCCACTGGTGAGGCTTTTTGTGGATGCAGATGAAGCTTTGTCTAGAATAAGAAGACATCTCTGGAAAACCATCCTGAAGTCCTGCTACACAGTCAGGTCATGTGAAGCAAATGCCCAGCCATCCAAAAGCATGTCCAGGGAAGTCAGTGGTGTATCCCTACAGGGGTGGTTTAGACCCCTTCAGTCCAGGGTTTGAAACCAGAAGCCACAATACCTTGCATCTGTGCATTATCATGTGCTACGCCCTTTATCAACACCCTGCAAAAATTGCCCCTATCCAGGAAAGCTTCCACTTCAGTGATGGAAGTCAGCAGATGAATACTGCCCCTGGAGAGCTTGCAGCAACAGTAAGACCCCTTACAGTGGTTATGAGGACTGTGGAACAGGCTGCCCAGGGAATTGGTTGAGTCACCATCCCTGGAGGTATTTAAAAGATGTGAGATGTGGCAGTTAGGGAGATGGTTCAGTGGAGGACTTGGCAATGCTAGGTTTATGGTTGGACTCAATGATCTCAAAGGTCTTTTCCAACCTAAATGATTCTATAATTCTATGATAAGATTCAGCCAACTAATAAGAATCCATTGACAGGGAACTAGCAGTAAGGAGGTTGAGGGTACTGGCCTTGGAGTCTGTGGGAACTTTTTCTCTGCTTCTGGGAGAGTCACCAAAAGAAGCGATTAGGCATCTCTTCAAGGCAGGTGGCTGGTCATAGGCTGGAAGAGGACTGTACCTCGTAGGGCTTTAGATCTCTGGAGGTTGGGAGATTGCGACTGTATACCTGCCTCCCTCTTACTGCTTCTCTGGCACCCACCCTCAGCCACTTTTTGAGGAAAAAAATCCTGGGTTAGTTGCATGTTTGGTGGCTATTCTGATGTGCTTAATGCCACAGATTTCTGGGAGAGGCCAAAAGAAAATCTCAGCTGTTAGAGGGTGATGGAAAGTGAATTTTGTAGTTTGTTGAAGCACTTCTGTCTCACATTTCTTTCTTCTTATTGATTCAGCTTTCTTTCAGTCAGCATCCATGATGTGCCAAAACTTCTGGCTTCACATCTGCATCAAGATGTTCCTCAGCCCAGAGCAGAAAACTACCATGTAATGCTGAAAAAGAGTAAAACAACCACAACAACACTTGCAAAACGGTGTGGCGATGACAGCAAACAAACAGAGCTGCTTGGAGAGCACTGGATGTGGTAAGTAGCTGGCTGCAAGGGAAGGGATCTGGGTCAAAATCCGCAGCTGGTGCAAGACTAGGGCTCAGCCCAGCTGCTCCCCTGAAGCCAGATCTGCTCCAAATAGCTGTTTCCTTTTCCTTCCACATGGTTCTGAATTTTTTTATCTTTTCCTTTTGATGCCCTTTTCAAACAAGGAGCTTTGCCATATGGAAATTTGCAATTACACCAGCTTGTAGTTGCCTCATATCTGCCACATGAAACAAAGCCAGTCACTCCCAACATCTGGAAGCAGCTGGCTGGAGAGGTCACATCCAGCTTCAAGCAGCATTCATGTTTCTTGGGCTTGTCCTTCAACCCCAGTTCACACATCTGTTTTGTCACAACCAGAATGTCAAGTCTGTAAGTTTTACAAGAGCTGTCTCAGTGCAGGAATGAGGAATGGATTTGTCAGGTCAGATCAGAGACCCACCAGTCCCTGTGTGCCCTCTCCAATCTGGCCCAGAGCAGAGAGACACAAAGGGAAGAGGATATGGATGTTGCAAGCAGGTGGCCATACTTCTTCAGCATCTAGTATTTGAGGTCAAATAATTCAGTCAGATACACATTCATTTCTTGGAGTGGAAGGGAAGGCACAGAAAGTTGCTCATCCAAAGGTAATAAAAATTTCTGATACTGGATGCATTCACAAATGCCATTCAGAAAAATTCTGTCTTAAATCAACGGCTACTGCCCCAGCCCCAGGTCAGAGCCATGTTGTGCATTTTGCTAGCTGTGATGAGAGGAGAGATACATGGTCTTCATCCTTAGAGTCAAGGGGGCGGAAATACTCACAGATGTGAGAGGCTGTGAGTACCAATGGGAATCCTGATTCAGTTTTTCCTCAGCACAAAATGGATGCTGTGAACTAACACTGGGCTAGCAGGCAGGAGCAAGACTGGAAAGAGCATTGGTGATGGACTCAAGTGCTCAGGCTGGCTCTTCTATCTACTCTTCACCTCCTGCTTCAGGGACTGAACCTGTATCTCCTGACTGCAAACGACTTGGCTTTGGGAGCACCCCTGTGTGGAGTCTCCGTGGATATGGATGCATGCAGAGGACTGGGCATAAAAATGGTGGAAACATAAGGTTTTTGCAAAATGTTTCAAATTGGATACCAGTTTTACTGATCTTAACGTTGGATTGCTGGTGTTCAGGGTGGCATGTTATGATGACCTAGAGCAATTTCTCCCCACTTGTGGACAGGACAAGGTGGATTTTCAGTTGCGCAAAAACTTCATCTGAGTGTAAGCTGTGATCTGGAAACCTCCACTCCACACAAGGAAGATATTTGATTGTGACACCTAGAGAGCAAGAGGTTGCACATTTCCCATTTGTCTTCCCCAACTCTGCTCCAGCTGGGTGTAAATAATTACTTCCTTCTCCTGGGGGTCCTTCCACTCTCACCTTCCTTTCACAGGCCTTTGGCTGAGATGAAGCCAAAAGCTGTTACCTGGAAATCTGTGAAATCACAGAGAGTCAGGAAACATGGGGTCTGCTCCAGTCTTGCCAGAGATTTGCCATGACTCTGAGCAGGTCACCTAATCTTATATCAGTACCAAAAGTGATGAAGGCCTCATTGGAATCATATTAATCTGTAATCAAAACTTCACATAAGGATTACAGGATTAAGCTACTGCACCACAGAATATTCTTCATCCAGATGATCCCTTTGTTCCAAGAGCCTGTGTGTATTATTGCCATTTTCACATCTGTTCATCAGTTGGAGAAAATGTCTTTTGTCCCTTAGTAAGCTCAAGCATACATTTTCCCCTGCCGCGCTCCCCCACACTATTATTTTTAAATCTAAATACATTTTCTAAAGGTTAGGACATGTTGTATAATCAAAATCGAGTTGGCAGCAAAGAACTATTTCATTCACTACAGCTCTTTTCACCATATAATCCTCCAGCTGGAAAGTGGGTGGGGAATTTGAAGTGAGCTCGTACTTACTGGCAACCAGCAAGGCCAAGGTCACAGACATCACTAGCAATACTGGATGTTCATTGTGACACTTGTTATGGGAGCTTAATTTTTCAGAAATTTTATTCACTACTTTCTGAAAATGAGAGTCTGTAAGGTAATTCCAATGAGCATCCCAAAATTACAAATCACTTCTGTAAGTTGTGACTTTTGCACTCACAGTGGGAATTGCACAGTGTAAGAAAGGTAGATACTGCTCAGCCCTTCCACTACCCCTAATTTTTCTTTTCTGTCCTTTAACTTCCTTCTGTTATATATGAAGTAGCTCCATTCTCCTTGCAGACTGCTTCCCAATATCTTGTAAAAGCAAATGAACTCTAAAATTGGAGGTGGTTCTCCAGAGAAGTAATTCAGCAATAATTCAGCCTACAGAAGTTCCTAAGTCTGTAATTTATTGATTTAGCTAACAGTTTGTACTGACTAGATAACAGTTTCCTATCTTATTACCCTGTGTTTTCATTATACCCAACCTGTCTAGTAGAAAGAATATCAATCTTTGGCAGCTTACAATTGCTAACAGTAGCTGTTAAGTATCTCTAAACTTGCCTTTACTCCATTTTGGAGTCCCTCAGAGTTTCCTGATTTGGAGGCTTGGCAGAGAGTTAAAAAGATTTACTTTTCTTCCTGAAGAAAACAACAACAACAAAAAAATTTTGATCTTCACTTGTGTCTCCAAAAGAGAGACAGACGGTTCTGCACTTCTGGTGCTTGCTTAAAATCCTCAGCTGCACTTCCCATCCAGCTTGCAGAAAGTGTTTGTCATGTCACTCCTCCTTCTCCATAGGAATAAATGCAGACGATGTGCGGTTGCCTAGTAGATGGAATAACAGAAAGCATCAATGCACTTTATGATGCTTGGCAAGAAAAACAGACTAGATCTTACTGCATTTTTAAGACAGACTAGATGTTGATTGCTGACACTTGCAGCTGAGAAGAGGTTCCCCAGGTCAGAGCTGCTAAAATTGGACCTGTAAAGAGGAAAGTGTGAGGAGAGTGGGAATAATACAAAGCAAATGTTGGGTACATTTGGATTTGTGAAACGATTTTGTTTCAACAATAGTCACAAGCATTTTGTTCTTGGTTTTGGAGGATATTTGAATGATTGGGTAGCTAAAAGGCTTGCAAATACTGGCTGTCTAAACTGCCAAGGGAAAAAGAAACAGGTGGTGAATTCAGAGTTCATGTATATGTTGCAGTACTGACATGCGCATCGGGAGTGCTCTTGTGCTCTTACAGAAATGCTTGTCCCATGCTACAGACAGGAACCAGGAAACACCCTCATGTCTCAGCTGACCAGTCACACCTCAACAAATGCTGAGTGCTTGCTGTCTGTTCAAAGACTGAAAACATTCAAAGACATTTTGGGGCTAGAACAACAAATAAGCCCTTCTTCATTTGTTGGTTACTGCAAACTAGTTACTTAGCTCAGTTTACCAGCTCAGACCTGGCTCACCTGATGAAGAACTGATAGAAGTTAATGACACAATATTCAGCAGGTATTTAAAGACCACTTGTCCCATATGGCTAATGCCTGCATTAATAAGGAGGTCTCTTCAGAACAAGGAGCCATTTTAGTAAGCTTTATTTCACTTTGGAATCTACATACTCTTCTGCCATATGTTTAAATTCAGAGTTGCTGTGCAGTTCTGATCATTAGTTATTCTATTCCACATACAATACATCATACTCTTACTTGGAAATTGGAACAGGCTGCCCAGGGGAGTGGTAGTGTCACCATCCCTGGAGTTATTAAAAAAAAAGTGTAGACAAGGCACTTCAAGACATGGTTTAGTGGGCATAGTTGACGGTTGAACTCGATGATCTTAAAGGTCTTTTCCAACCTAAATGATTCTATGAATGATTCTATAAGGAGAACACAGGACCCATAAGTCCCATAAGAAAGAAAGTTTACAAGCTTTCCATTGCACTGATGGAGAAGCGTTTATTTATCTGGCTTTGTATGAAACCAACAGCTGATTATTCTTCATTATGGGCTGTTATGGGCACTGTTTTGTAAGAAATGTGCCAAATCAGATCAATGCCATCTCCTGATGGACCTACCTGCCCAGATTGCCCTAATTTTTCTCAAGAAAAAACCTACGTATTCTGCTACCTTTAAACAGATGACATTGCTAGAGCTGAGGCTTTGCCCTCATGCAGGGTCTACCATTGCTCACATCTTATCCTCAGAGCAGACCTCTTGGACTTCCTATTTTTGGGACAGTCCACATGAGTAGGGAGGCTGTAAAGGGGTCTGCACAGATGCTCTACATTCATGTGTAGTGACCATCCCCTCACCAGAGCCCAAATAGCCCCTGATATTGCCTTCTCTGGTCTGTCTTCTGTATAACCCCCTGGACTAAAAACCACACAGAGCTCCTTAACCTTTCCAGTGTGCCAAAAGAAAGAAAAGACGTTCCTCTGTCTTCTCCTCCATTTCCTGATCTGTGTGACGATCAAGTGACCATTCTGCTCCTTCCGCCATTAGTTTGAGCCTGAGGACCACAGGAGTCTAGACACATTAGCATTCTGATGCCCAGCTCACAGACTGTATCAATTAGTGCACTTTTTTCAGCCTACATATCCCAGGAGGCAGCAGATACCTTCTCCTAGACTGTAGTATTGACAAACTTGAAGAGGTTGAAAAGACTCCTCACTCAGTGAATGAGTTAGTGTGTGTTGTCCTGGCCCTCTTTCCAGGACTGGGTCACTTTCTTGTCTCACTTCTTTCCAAGATGCCCTCTTTGTTATGGGGCCAGTAGGGTCTTAGTGGGGGTCTTGATGCAGCTCATAGTTTTCTTTTTCTTCTGAGAAAGCTGATGTCCCCAAGCAGGGTAAAGCTGATTCCCTCCGCATGGCAGAGCACACACTCAGCCTTTAAGCAACACACTTGTTCCCTGAACACCAGCTTACTCGTAAACCAGCCACTGGGAGCTTCTACAACTGCTTCTTTTCCTTCTGAAGCAATCAAAGAGGATGAGTGTCCACAACCCCACCACCTCTGCATCCAGTGGCACAGGAGCACAGCTCCAGCTGAGGCAGCCTGTGTGACTCAGCTCTCCCTGCAAATGTGACAACCTTTGTTAGGAAGAAAAGCTGGGGTTTTGGTACTGAAATAAACTCAGCCCTGATCGTGGCTGAACTGGCCTGACATTATCAGACAGGCTGTGCAGTGCAGTTCCAGCTCTCCTCTCCCATGCCTTTACTTAGTTGTCTAGCTTAACACCAATGAAACCCTCTGGCCAGCATATTCACAGGTATGAATAAATAAGTCTG
The DNA here is from genome assembly GCF_964188355.1 of Buteo buteo. NCBI lineage: Eukaryota > Metazoa > Chordata > Aves > Accipitriformes > Accipitridae > Buteo > Buteo buteo. Next base: position 9,548,247 of record NC_134176.1, on the reverse strand, counting down.
AGCTGTGCTTTATCTTTTTCTCCTGACAAATGCCCCATTTAGAACTTTCCAGCCAGTTATTCGAAGCTGTGGTAGCATTAATCAAACTAATGATATCTGGTTATCTGGAGGAAAATCAATATTATATGGCAAAAAATAAGAATCCCACAATTAATAGTGTACTTTACAGTATCTGTGTTCCTGTGCCAGTCTGGACATAATATAAATGACTTTTTTTATATTTTTTTTTTTTTTATTGTCTACTCTCTGGAGGGGAATGTGGTATAATAAGGGTTATTGGAACCCTGCAGCTGTTCAAGGATAAGACAGCTTAGCTGTTGGCTGTACTATGTTACTCATGCAAGTTTATTATGGCCATGGATGCCAACGACAGCCTGGAGTCTCTGTTCTGCCCAGACACTTCGTACAAACTGCTTGTACTGAAGTAACAACTCCTAGGATAAAGCCCTGGAGAAAAGAGATTGCAAATCTAAATGAAACCACAATGACCTGTGGTTTGGGGGACACCAAATCAGCTGTATCAGGAGAGGGAACATTCATCACCTCAGTCTGCTCTGTCCCTTTAGAAAAGAAAAAGAAAGCATGGCCCCTTTTCTCCAAACAATGCTGTGGTCAGGAACTGATTTATCTTAAATCTGTCTGCAGTGCTCGCTGCTGGGTTTTATGATTGTGGCTCTTCAGCTACCCAGCAGTAATAAGAATAATTCAGTGACCAAAAATTCTCTTCACGTCCCAGTTAGGGCTCTTAGCTGTGAGCTTTGAGCCCATTGCTGAAGTACCAATTTAACCCTTTTACTGTACTACCAAGAGAAATGTTGTTTGATACAAGATCTCCCAGCCCCTTCCCAGGTTTTCCAGCAAAGGCACTGTTGACCAACCAAGGAGGTAAGAAAGATGCTAAAACCTGGCTAAGCCCCAAGAGCAGGTTCCTGGATAAGCAGACGCTGAATGTCTCAGCTGTTCTTAACCAGACATTTTGATCCAAGATGCTTTGTAAAGGAAGCTCATTGCTGGTAATGGGGGTTCTGCAGTGACTTCAGTGACACACACAGACCCCGAGAGGCCATCCAGACTTCTGTCCCCTCCTCCTTCTAGTTTTACTGGTATCTTGAAAACAAGAAGAAAGTATGATGTCTTTTTCCTCTGCAGTGATGTTTTTCTCTAAGTTTGTTGCTCTGGCCTCCCTGTCCCTCAGAGGAACATCTTCAACTTGTTCACTCAGGTCAACCAGACCTGCTCGGTGCTGTGACCCACAGATCTTTGAGTGGTGGTGGGGACACATACCTGCTCAGAGCAAGCAGTGAAAGTCACCCTGCTGCAGCATATGCTCAGAGCCAGAAAACCCCTTCACATTTCCCCTTTCTGCTGGGAAAAACCTTTAGTAAGGATAGGGTGACAGCTGAAGGAAGTGCCTTCTGCAAACTTGTGAGTCGAGGGAATGGGGCAGGCGGCATCCAGACCCTGGCCACATCTGGACCCTGGCCACATCTGGACCCCGGCCACAGTGTGTCTGGGAAAGAGGCAGGAGAGCAGAGAATCAGAGTCCTGCAGACCGCTTTAGGAGGCAGCTCTGTTTCCCCATCTGACATCCTCTGCTTCCCCAGTCACGTAGTTTGCATTTGTCTCTTTTTTCATGTAGAAATACTGTTTTCAAAGCCATCAGCAGGGATGAACATAGCGGCCATGATTTCATTGCCAGCATGCCTCTCCCACCTGCAACTCGCCAGCTTTTGACAAAGTGGGAAATCCTAAGGGGACTCTTGCAGCTTTGGCAGGTTTATTCTTCTCTTGCATGCAGTTAGTCTCAGTAAACAGCAGGAGAAGGTGTCAGGGAAGAGGAAGCAGGAGGAAGAGTTGGAAAAAGAGGTAAGTTAATTAGAAATAGGCAGCATCAATTACTGTGACATTTAATATCAGTTTTTTCCTTTTAATAGAGAACACACTGGTTCCTTTGGGGAAATCTGCTATCAGCTTTGAGCCAAATGCCCAACAAAGAGAAACTAGCACAAGCCCTCTGCAAGTCCATGATGCCATGTGAGATTACCCCTGCTGCGGACCTGGGCTTGCAGACGCTGCACAGCCCTGTGGCTGCCTCAGCACACCCTTCCTGAAGCACAACCCAGGCACTTACAGACGGCCTTCATTAGACAGATTTATTGTTTGCTATAAGATTCTTCGGTTTTCTTTAAATTTCCATTAGGACTTGTCACAGAAAGGCCATGAGATAAAAAAAACCAAACAGAAACAAGGACAAAGCTTTCCTGCTACTGAGTCCAAATGTGCACTAATGAGATCTAAGCAGCTAAATAAGAGACAAAGCAAGGCACATGACTCAGGATGTATCTGCACCGCACTGCAGTCAGCAGCGGTGATTGGAGCAGGGGTAGAAATATTCCCACTAGCCTTTCTCTAGCTATGCTGAAGAAGAAATGCAGGTTATTAATGACCCCTTGGGTACTTCCAGGACCACAGGGACTTCAGCAACTACTTCACATTGCAATCCAGGCTGGTTTTTCCCTGTTGTTAAGTTCCTGACCCAAAACTTGTACAGAGAGGTTTCCACACACTGTAACCACTCCTCTAAGTGCAGGGTCTTCAGACGATTATGACTAACTTCAGGTATCCAGGTCCCAAAAGGGTGGTCCCACAGTCTTGCCTTTAGCACTCAGGCTGACCATCCTTTGTCCTCTTTGAGAGTACTGCACTCGTGTGGATTAGTTTTGAAAGATATGTTTTAGTCTGATTAGTTGCAAATGATGCATTTGCTGCCAAAGCAGCTCCCTGGTCCACTTGTGTGCCCCATTTCATGCTAGTACTGGCATAAAGCAAGACAAGTCTTGGGAAGTGGGAACATAGACACACTCCTTTCTATACCAATGTAGATTTAGATCAGCTTAAACACATGGAAAAATTGTAGCCAAAGACACTGGAATGGGAGCCCTGGAGGTCTGGATCCGTTTCTACCCAAGCTCTGAACCCAAGCCTTAAGCTAACAAGAATTTTTAAGCTTAGCTAAAATATGTCTTATTTTGAAACTCTGACCTGAAATAAAAATATTCATTTCTACAGGTCATTAAAAAAAAATGAAGATAATAACCCCCCCATTTGTGTAAATTTTCTTAGAAAAAAACCCCATTGACTCAGAGATTTCTAATATATCTCCGTGCTTGCAAGAATAAGGGGGGATTGTAATTCAGAAACCAGTAGTGCCACTGCTCACTGCTTGATGCTGATTGCACTTACACTGCTGAGGTCCTCTAAACTTTCCTTTCCCTTTCTCCAAGCTGCAGTACCATGTTACCTTCCAACAACAGATGCATGGAAGATCTCTCACAGTTTTCTCCTCCTCACCAGGGCAGGAGATGGAAGAAGCAATTACAGGGATTTGTATCTGTTGGTGGATGTCAGTGAAATAGCACTGAGGCTTCATCAAGGCTGGGAGAAGGAAGGTCCCTGCTGTTCAGGTCATAGTTTAGATTCTCCTTGAAGCTCTTGGCTGCCTGCACAGGAGCATTGTCTCTGGCTCAAAGCTCTCCTTGGCCAGTCAGCAACAAAATCATTTGTAGGGATGGCAGAATTGCAGATGATCCCATGGGCATTTATTAATTCTGCATTTGCACTTCTAAAGAGGCCAAGGAGCATTTCCTCCTCTTAATTTTCCACCTCCATGCTTCAGCTGCTGGAATGAGAGATCAAACTGGAAGCATTTGCAACCCAGCTGTGGGCAGCTCTCTCTGCCCACATGCTGTCCCTCCCTGTCATCCCAGGAGATGAACATTGTGTGGCATCCTTGGCCATTAGCAAAACCTTGCCAAGGAGATTTCCCATGCAGAATCAACAAATTCAGCTGTCACTTTCTTGCAGCATCTGCAGTGAGAGCTCCGGTTAAGAAGGGATATTTTTAGCCTGGAGGTACTTGGCCAACTGGCCAGGGATGTCCCTGGTGCTTGAGGATATAAAAAGGAAAGGGGAGATCCCAGTACCGTCTATACTGTGGGAACTCTGTTTGAAGGTGATCTCCGCAAGGAAAGGGTGTTCCTTTCCTTGTGAGCCAGTGTGCCAGTGTCATATCAGTCAAAATTGCCCCTTTTGAAAATTCAGGCACTGTGCCTGGTGAATGTGTCCTGAGCCCTTCTAAGGGGTAAAATATATATCAAGTAATACCCCACAGTACTCCAGGAAAATGGAAGGGAATGGAGCTGCCCCGATACACATTACATTAAGTGCACCAGGCATGCGCAGTCATACTATAGAGCCAGTCCTTGAGTTCTTCCTTGCATTTTGCTGCTTATTATTAACTTGAAGGAGAAATGCTCTGTGTGGTGCAGGGAGTCAGAGACAGCTACTGCAACCATCATCGACTCCAAGTCAGTAATGGACACCATCCAGAGATGCTTCAGGATAAGAGGCATTTCACTTTCAGAAGACTGATTCTAGAAGTGAAGCAGCTAGCATTGTTAAAAATACAATGAAATAGCAGAGTGGGGCAAAAAGTATTAAGAAAAGAATGTTCATCAAAAAGTTATTAGTCACTTCATTAAGAGAAAAAAATAAAAGGCCAGCTTCTTAACTGAGAATGATGAGTCAAACTTGCATACTGACATAGGGCATATGCACAAAATTTCCAGCCATAAAGGTCGACCCTGCCACAGGCTCAAGGCCCAGTTTAACAAGTGAATATTTGGAGATGCCACAGTAGATGGTCCCAGTGCTCACTTTCGCAGTCAGACACACACACATAGAGCCCTGACCAAGTCTTAGAAAGAAGACTTTTCTGCCTTTTGCTGAGTTAATTTGAAGCCACAGCATCCCGTGGCCTTGGGTCCAGACATGGTGGCACAGAGTGAAGCTGGCACAGGGCAGAAGACAGGAAGGTGAAGAGCCAGGACAGACCATGCCAGTTTAAGCTATCCTGCTCCCAGATACAGTACAGACTGTACTGTACCTGTACAGTCCCCAGCAGTGTCACTGGTAATTCCTTCTAAAAACTCGGTAATCTATGGATAAACTACAGTACAGCTGTAAGAAACACATGACAACTTGAGTTAAAGTTTTGGTTGAATTCAGTTACGTGACAGTTAATTGAAAGGCAAGGACTATATATACGTACAAGTGCAACAGGACAACTGATATGTACCTCATTGATTACTCTTTGCATTTAGGTGTCCTGATGTTGTGGAAGTTTTTTACCATATCTCTAGGAATTACTGCTTTATCTCCCTGAAAGCAGCAGCTCATCCAGTGGGAATAGCACAAGGGCGCATCCAGTGGCATTGCATCTGGCTGACACAGAGAGGAGGTCCAGGCAAGCGTGGGACAGCCCCTGGTTGGTACACTGGCCCTGGCCTGCCCTGTGCAATTCTAAGCAAGTCACCTCAGGCTGCTATGGCATGAACAGACTTTCTGTGAAATGGGATAATATCTCCTCCTTTGAATAGGAAAAATCTTGACCACAGTTAGCAATGCTGGGCCATCTGCTCCTGCTCTTGGGAGCCTAGGGAGAAATTACTGTATACAAACACTTCCAATAACTGCTTTTGTAGAATCAGTAAACAGAGTGGTTAAAAATTATACCCTCAGTGAGTATCCAACAGTGTAACCTTTTAAGGTTGGAAATGAGTTCTGGGTTGTCTGAGTAAAAACAGCTTTTAACTAACAGGATGGAGTCTAATGAGAGATCAATGTTTATTGTGGGAGAATTATCCCCCTCCTCAGGAAGCTGAAGGAGACACTTGCCACTGTGGGGAGTGCTGAGATGTGGGAAAGAGGCTGGGAGAAAGAAACAGGCTTGATTTTTGGTCAGCAGCACCACAAGAGCAAACCATGGTCACACTGCAGCCCAACAGGAAACTGCCTCTAAGACCAAACCTATTTCAGATTCTGATTTCAGCATTTAGCTGTCCTGCAGGATCTTTAATTAAATGCACAGTGCATACTAACATCCAAGCTAATAAAACACAATGAAACCCAAATAACAATCACTCCTTCAGTAGCCTCCCTTGGTAGGCCAGAGCCAGAGCAGTCAGGTCAGTGGGAGAGGTTCCCTGAAGGTGGAGAGCCCTGCATGTGGCAGAGCAGCTGGGGAAGGATGGGAGAAGAGGAGGAGAAGTCCAGACTTGAGGACTTTGTGACCCCACTGCAGTACTACAAGCTCCAGGTGTATAAAGCTAGATGTTAGTTTGCAGAAAAGATCCCCTCTCATAATCCCATTCATTAAAGCAAGACAGGTGGGATTTGGGAGGCCCCAGTCTGATCACAGGGGCTTTCTAAATGAAAGAACTGAAGTTTTATAAGTGGAAAGTGTATAAGTGCACCACATCTTGTATCAACATTAGGGAAGGATGCTGTAGAGAATCATCAGAGTTGCCAGCTGGGCAGGCAGCTGTAAATTACAGCCGAAGGGCAAATTTGCTGTTGACTTAACTGACTATTGGGTGAGAACACCAATTCCATCAATGACTTATTATAGACAATTTTTCAGGTTATGAAGTTGTTTCATCTTCTTAGGCATCTACAAAGGAATAAGCAATACCATCTTTGTCATGTTGTCTAGCCAGACACTGAATAAGAAAGATATCTATGGAATAAATTTCCTGAAACGAACTGTTTCTGGGAGGAGGAAGGCACTGACTGTGCTCATGTATGCAGAGGGTCATTGATAGGGAAACATACACCCTTGTTGAAACCTTTTTTGGATAACACAGTTCAGACAAGGAGCCACTAAAACTTTTGCACTGGGCTGGGAAGTGTCCTGAACATGGTGACCCATTCAGCACACACTGCAGGAATATAAAGGCAAAAGATTAAAATTCTTACACAGCTTTAGTCTTGCCTTCCTCAAAGTTTGGCTTCTCTGCACCATCTTGGTTTATAGGCCCACCAGGGGCAGCTAGGTTAATTGTTTTACAAATCAATTTTCATGGACTCGAGAAGCTTGATTTTACTTTAACCAGAAAATCATGTTTTGACAATGAAACTGGAACAGTGAGATGGATTCAGTGGCTTCTTAAAGTCTCTTCCAGCTCTGTCTTCAAAGATTAGTGACCTCTGTTTGACCTGTCATATAGTCTTTGCCTCAAACTTTCGACAGTACCCGTGGGTCCAGAGGGTCAGAGCACAGGGTACTTGATGCTTTTGGAAGATGTGCTACAGAGGAATCAGAGCCTGATCCAAGGTGTAATCAGAGCAATGCTGTTTAACCAACTGAAAAGGAATTTTGATCTGGATCTCCTGTTCTCACTTGGGCTGCAGGATGTTGAGTTCTGAGGAAAAGGTTTTGCCTACATTCCTTCTGAGGAAGCAGCAGTGAGGGTGCATGGCTGCAAAGAGTGGCAAGGCTTGTTAGCAGATCATGCTCTTCTTGTGGGGTCATCTTTGTCTTCTGATCATCTGAGTCCTTCCATGCCTTTCAGCAGAGTAGCAGCCCAGCAATTTCTACCTGGACGAGTGACAAGGGAATCCATCACCATTACCTGCATTACCTGCTCATGTTCCCTGAGTAGTTCTGCTCTATGAAGTGTTGATAATGCTGTACTCACCTCCTTAACACATTTCTTTCCCACTCCCTGCATTAAGTGTATATTCAATTATGCTGGAAGAAAATCTCATTCTGAAACTGGAAACCTCCCCATGCGCAGCTCCTCTACTGCTGACCTTCTTCAAAGTCACAAAGACAGCCTGTGTCCTTTAGGGATTTCTCCTCATCTAGAATTAATAACTTTCTTCCCAGGATAGTCACATCTCTGTGCAACTCATCATGTATTTCCTAAAAAAGCCAGTCCACCCACATTTGAAGCCTTGTCCTAAGTTTGGAGCACCCACTCTCTAGGTACCTGTACAAAGGTGAAAGTTTTTTATCTCACAGCTGGCCCTGCTTTGAGCAGGAGGTCTCACTAGGAACTTCCTGAGGTCCCTTCCAAACTGAATTTTTCTCAGATTCCATGATTCTGTGCTTTATCTGGGAAAACCTAAATGGTGCATGGTCATATATGGGAGAGATCCTTGTAGCTGCCTCCAATACCCCATGTTATGGTACTCTCTGCAGATCCTTTTAGCTCCTTACAAGCACTCAGTTGTGAGTTAGCTTGGATTTGCTGGGATGGCAACCAGCTCCAGTCTGGAAATCAGCCTGACCTGAGCTGCCCAAGTGAAGCAGCCTGTTGGGGAAGCAGAATTAATAAATCCAGCTAGACACCAGCACCGTATCACTTTCCTGACCTGAGCTATGGTATTGCACAGTGACAGCTGTGTACCACCTCCCTCCCAACAAATCCGAGGAATCTCTTTAAGGCAGAGCAACGTGTCAAGGCACGGATGCATTCCACGCATGCAGATGATGACTGAAGGTGCAACACCTAATGACTGGCCAAGGTTACCTTGGCTGGGCCGAGGTGACTTGCCCAGGACTACAGCAGGGAATCAAGAATTGACGGCTGACACAGTAGAGACACAGCCCTGGTTCCACTGGGCCCAGGGCTCTCTCATGTGCCAGGCAGTGGTCCACATGTTCAAGGGCAAGCAGGGGATGGAATTGCTCATAGTTTCAGTGACAAGTGCAAGCTTCTTGCTCCTTTTGTCCTAACTCTGTGCATTCACACACATGCTATTTATAGCACCATTTCTTTCCTAGGGCTATCCACATAACAGAAATGTCAGATTTTCATGCTGTCAAGAGGGAACTCAGCATCTTATTTTGGACTAACACATGTGTTATCATCTAAGACTGAAATCTTTGCCACTTGATTCTTCATAGCTGAGTTTCCTACACCCTGAAAAGGTCTAATTCAGGTCTCCAGGAGGAATCTACCCTGTGAGTTTGCTAACATTGTGGACTGGAGTCACTTTATACCCCTATTACATCTCCTTTGCAAGAGGCACAGACAACTGTTTTCCATTGAGTTCCTGGGGTGCCTTCCATACAAATCATGATGGAGGCATTATTTTGCACCACAAACTCATACGTTCTTCACCTGGAGGGTTTTTTGTAAGGTTTAGGCCAGAAACTGCAAAGGAACACAGAAGATCAGAATTTGTTGTTTCTCACAGAATGGAGAAACAGAAAGAAGAATGCAATAAAACCATAATTTTGCCTCCTGTAAACAACTTTGTAGATAAATGCAATGAGATGTGTCCTGCATATGAATACCGCCAGGCAGCCCTTTATAGATCTTAAGCTTCTATTGATCTGTGCATCCATAAAAGCTCTTATTCGTCAGGCGTAAGAGAACAGACTCAGTATGCATGACCACACATGCCAATGTCAATGGAGCTATAAAGCTGCACCCTCAGAAAAATAAATTGTAAGTCAGATTTTAGTTCAAAAGATGGAAATCTTTGACATTAAGAATTAAAAATCAAAGTCTTCTGACCCAGATTAACTTTCTTTGCTCAATCACCCATACATAACATGCTCTAAATCAGCTCCTGGAGATGTCCTTTTGCATGTTTTTCATGATTAATTGAATTAGCAATTGATTTGTATAATATGACTCACTTAGAAATAAAGACACACCAAACTGACAACATGCACACAATTCAGGTAGCAACAAATCACAGGTCCTATAGTTAATCTCATCCCAACCCTCCCGGGCAATGCAGATTTGCTATCTACTATCCAGAGCATAGACTTTCAGAGAAAGATAAGAGTGCCTGTGCATGCTCTGTGTATGTGCATACTAAAAAAACATGCACGCGCATGCCCTGCAAATGCACAAAGAAGTTCAGGCATCGCAGTGTCAATTCATTCTATGGCTGATTTATAGACTCTCTGCTGAGCCCCGAGTTAGGACCTATGCTTGTAGGGCTTGGAGAAAAGGTACAAGCTTGGAGAAAACAACTGAAAATGGGTTCCTTTGAAATCAGGGAGGGATGTGGGAGAGCAACAAAATTATTTAAGCTTGGGGGTGGGTGTTTAGTTGGGTGTTAGTTTAGAGTAGGACTTCACATGTTCTGGGCTTGGGTCACATTTTGGGCCTCACTAGCAAGATTTAGGACTGAGGACATAGGTTTATCTCAGAGGAGAGCTGGAAAGGAGGACTTGGTGGGTAGAGACCACACTGGATTATGTGGGGTTCTGAGGAGTCCAACTGGGCCAGTGTTGGGACATGCAGAGGGGGATTAGGCAGAATGAGCATGACAGGAGCCCCCACAGCCCCCATCCTTGGCGTTAGTGATAAGGACTGCAGAGCCACCCAGGATGGCATTGGGGCAGCTGCATGCACATTGCTCTTCAAGCCATGAATATGGTTTTGGCTTGTAGGGTCTTCAGAGAAGGACAAAGCTGAAGATGAGATGTTTGCCTGAGCTGAGGTTAAAGTATGGCTGAGTGATGGACCAGGACTACTTTTTTATGCAAATGACTGAGCCTTGCTGGTTATCCCATAGCCCAGCACCATGTACATGGCTGGTGGCTCACGGCTGGGTGCATGAAGGAGGCAGCTGCCCTAAGCATCCATCATTGGCAGAACATAACACTGAATTTTCTGGCAATTCAGGAGCACATTCAGCTGAGATCTTGCTGCCCTGGTGGTTGCCACTCACCTGGGGACCAAATAACACCAGGATTTTAACCCATCGGGGTGCAGCATCCCAAGAATTGGCTGCATGTATTACTCCCATCACTGAACCACACTCCTCAGCCAGCTGCAAGGGTGGGCTTGCACAAAATGTTGTGGTTTGAGGCAGCTGATGCAGGGAGGCTGATGGTGAGAGCAGGCAACTGCAGGTGGGGATATGGTTAGAAGTGAATTAATCAACTGCATAGCTCCCAGACCAAACATCCAGCAGCATGTGTGAGCCCATATTTTCTGAAGTTTCCAGCAGAAGCCAGCAGACTCCCAGACCCTTTCTAGGGGTGACTCTAGTCTTACCAGCAACGTGAATCCTTCTGAGGTGCTAAAAGCTTTCACAAGAGCCCAGGGCTGCTGAGGAAGGAGGGTGACTAACAGCAGTGGGAAGAGATGACCTTTCCTTGGCCCAATTATTTTGATATTTAAAATGTGGATCCAGAAATAAGAGTTCATCATTTCCTTTGCTGGAGATCATTATGCAGCGAGAAATGGGCAATACTTTGAATTATTATAAACTGGCACCAGACCGAGACTGCTCTTTTCTTTTCCCCTTTCTTCTTCTTTCCCAAGAAGCATCCCCATTCGCGTAGTGAAGCAGCAGCTTTTCATGAGAAAATAACATTTTTATGCCTGTCAAAATTTTCTTTCATTTATGCCAAGAAGTCACGACTGATGCCGTGTCTCCTTTTCTCCTGGGTGCGAATCTCTCTCCCAGCACCAGTTAAGTGGAGGGAAGAGTGAACTTTATCTTTCCTGTCAGCTTGGCTAGACACTACTGGGAATGGGAACATGTAAGAAGGATCCCATTTTCTTCCCTGTCAGTTTAACCCTGCAAATCCTGATGCACTGTAATGCTTGAATAGGTATTGTTTAATCCCAGGCTAAGCTACGACCATTTCCAGGGGACTCGGGGTAATTTCCCCTTACTTATCCCACAGTTAGGGAAAGCAATTCTGTCTTGTTAACAATAACAACCCTGTGTGTAAGAAGAATGTAAAAGAAATTTATTCCTATTTGCCTCTGAAATATTTTCAAATCCACTTAAAAATTACCTCTCCAATAATTTCCTGGTCCAATCCTTTGGATTGCAATTTTTAAGAAGTTGATGGGTGGGCAGAGCTTCACTGATGTAAAGACCCGGGGATTTGGCTCACTGGTCATCAATCTGCATAAACATGCAGCAGCTATGTGGTCATTACCATAGTAATTCCCCCCTTTCATGATTTCTCTGCTATACATACACAGGCCAGGGGAAAGAGAATCATTTTGTTCTCTGCAACTACACCATTACATTAAAGCGGTGTCCCTGCTGGCCTCCGATCCTGCTTGAATAGAGCTGCTCAGAAAAGTTGTGTAGTGCCTTGTTTTGTATGAAAATGCTGATAGGCAGAAATGAAAACTGGCTTTGTGGGAAATGGTCAGTTTTGATGTATTTTTCAACTTTTTTATTCTCTCCTCCCTTTTTTCTCTTTACAGAAAGGGGTTTTCAAACAGTGAATTAGCTGCAGCATATTCAAAACAAAAAATGCTGGTTGTTCTTTCTGCCTAGAAAATTAATTACTCTAGTGAGAGTAAAGTTATTTCAAAACTAGGGATGCTTTGAATCAAAGGGAAACATTTCTGAGACTTGTACTGACTTTTTCAGATTTTCATTTCTCAAATGTGTTTTGCTTTTGATGTTTTTACCCTATTTAGGTCTAGATTTTTTTTTAATCTAAAAAAAAAACCAAAACCCATATTTGCAGTGTGGGGAAATTATCTCCTGCTCAGCAAGACCCCTCGGTGGATGTTTCAGTGCACACGACAAATGTTACAAAGTGAGTCACTGTTCTCATCTGTTCCTGGGGGACCTTGTACTAGTTTCTTATTGTTTTCCTCTCTTTGGAAGACAAGTCATCTAGACTAAAAAACACATTTTGTTCTTTATGTTCAGGGAAAGAAAAAAAAAAACAAAACACAAACCCAGGTTTGATTCATCTCTCAGCATTATTTTTATTTTTGGTCTATTGAACAAGGAGTGGAGTTTAAATCAAGTGCTGTGATCTGGTGCCAGCTACTGTTATGGGGCTTTAGAGGCTGCGTTATAGAGTTCACCAGTCACTGGGACGACACTAGCTCTGTTGTTATTATTTTTGCAGGTATGGTCTGGGCAGAAACAAAAACCCAGATTTAGAATTGATATCCTCAAAAGAAGCAGCAAAATGACATCTGTGCATCTTCAAGCTGAAGACTAACAGAATATCAGTAACTGACATTTTACCAACTCTGGGCCAAATTCATCTCCCATGTACCAGGTGTGATTGAATCTATACTAGCACCACTTTAGATCTGAATGCATCTAACTCTGGGGATAATAAATTTGAATTTCTCCATTAGCATCTGCATGGCATGAAGACAAAAGCGATCAAAAGAAACAGCAGCAAACGTCACGATTTCGGTTGATGTTCAAGGCCACTTGGAACATCTCTGCACTTCTCAAATGGAGAAATCCTGCAATGTTTCTAGCAAAGCTTTTTCTTGTGGTCTCACCACGTGCACGTGCACACCCTCTCTTGGCCGGAGACCACTCCGTATGGGAAAGTCTGGGCTGGCAATACTTCCCTACAAAAATACTCCAGTTCACATCTTTGCTACAGGCTACACAAACAGCAGGTGAAAACATTTCTGTGCTACAAAGATCTTCCTACCAGCTGGCAGACAAGTTGCAGAGAGATTAACTCTTCAGGGCTCACCAAAGATTTTGTTTTTCCTCAGGTGTTTTATGCTTTCAGGGGCAGTCTGAGGTAAAGGCTGAAAAAATAACATTGGTTGGGTGTTTTAAGTAGGCACAATGTATTTAAGAGGTTGAAGAGTGTTTTATACAGTTAGGCTACAGAAAACACTGTGAAATCTTCACCTGGACGTAGGCAGCCAGCATAACTGCTTTGCTAACTCACTCCAGTGTGGCTTTACTGGAGCAACTGGTTTCAGCCCTTACAGCCTTATGGAGGATCTGATTTTTGGCCATGGTAAGAAGCAGGCCACCAAGAAGGCTTTGAACAAGCACCCTACTGAATTACAGAAATGCCCTGTCCCCATCCTGACCTGGCCCAAATCTGCACAGTTTAGGAGAGGCACCAGGATCACAGCAAAGGCGGCTGGCTGCATCCCAGGTAGGGAAACAGGGTCTGCTCTTCTTGTTGGATGGTGCAAAGAGGGAAAGGGGAGCGTGATCAGGGAAAGTGCTGAGAAATTCTCTCATCTTGCCGAAAAATGTGCCTACTGTTTTGATCCTCTAGCTAGTCCACAGTTTCTGGGATTTTCTCTGTTTTAAACTAACCTTTGGTGATAGCAGTGAGACCACAGTAATTATGTGGGATCAGTCATGCTTAGTTTTGCTGGCAACCTGCCTTGCCTTTTGTGCCCACTCTGACTCACGAGCCAACTTCACACAAATCCCTGGAAGGAGAAGTCAGTCCTATGTGCCAAATAAGACCTGTCAAATGTTGCTCCCCTCGACGTTTAGGCTCAGGTTTGGAAACTGGTTTTCATCTGTTTGAAAGTAGGTTTTCTTCTGTTTAAACCTTAGAGTCAGCAACAACAGCAAAGATCTAAAAAATTGTAATGGGACTCAGAGAACAGCTTAACCATTACAGTCAAGAGCGAAGGTTATATTTAATTTGGCTGCGTAGCAGAAAGCCAAGCATTTTGCAGATACTATAAAGGTATCTTTTTCTTTTTTTTTTCAGAGAGGTTGTCTCCCAGCCATCAGGTGTGAGGAGATTAATGCACATTCAACACAAGCGTCCTGGGGTGCATGTCAGAGCGGGGCAGTCCTATGGTGGTGGGACTCAGGGCTAATTAAAGCCCAACAATGTGCCCCCAATTCATACCGACACCAGAAACAGTCTCTGATAGGGAAATTCAGGCATAGCAGCTGCTCTTTTCACAGTGGTACAATAACTATCTCTTTAATGGGAAGGGGTGCGGGGGAGGGATGCAGCCCAAATAACAGCACCTGCCTGCTTATGCCACACCGAAAATCACAACAGCTAATCCTCCTTGCCTGTCATGTTAATTGTAATGAAACTCCTTTTGATATCAAACTATTTGTCCTTTGACTGAAATAAATCAGGCCTTAAGCACCGCATTTATCTCGCTATGATACAGGAGCAGAGGTGAGCACTGTGGGGAGATTTATACAATGGGAGCAGCATACAGCACGCCAGGGCAATATTTATGGGCTCAGGATCTTTTCATCAGGAAAAGCGGTCTGTTGACATTGTTCACTACAAAAGAAAAGTTCAAATGCCGTATATTACACTACAGCCCTAATACACCATTTGACATAAGCAGGAGGTAAACAAAGCAAGGGAGGGGGAAAAATGCCTGGCCAGCTTTCGCACGCAGTAGTGTTTTCAGCTGGTTCAGCGAGATATTTAAGATTTGTACACAGCTATGGAGCCCAGTTGCTTCATTGAGACTGTTTGTACATTTGATGCTAGGGGTGTTTTTAATGGCATTTGCTGATGCTGGTTCACATTATGGAAAATGCACGTCTGCAGAGCCCGTTGTGTGCACAGGCAAGGCCCTCCTGACATAGGCGTGATTGGCAAGAGGGAAAGAAAAGTAACCTCACAGGGGCTGAAGCCACCCTGTCTCCTTCCCCTTTCCACCTGTTAGCCACTGTGGCAAACCCTCAGTGTAAGATAATGTGAGAAGATGCTCAGAGAAAGGCACATGGAAGAGCCTTCCAGTCGTCTAGTGCAGGGAAGTTGGAGGGTGGGAGGTGGGGGAACAGTTCCTGGACTTGTTTGCTCTTACTGACATGTTTTGTCACACAGAACATCACCTTTTCTTAAGAATGACTAAAAACCCTTTTGGGGATCCCAGCTGAAGGGCTGAATTGACCTCACAGAGCAGTTTGGGTCTTTTTCTGTTTATTTGTTCTACCAGTGTTCGGATGCTCCTGTTGGGGTCTTCCATTCCCCATACAATTCCCTCCACAGAGGTTCTGGGCTAATTGCTCCTGATATTTTGCAAGGATGTCTCTGAAAGGAGAACCTGGATCCACATGGGCAAAGGAATGGGTTATTTGCTGCAATTCCTCTTTGCCTGCAGGGACTGCAGGAACAGCAGGCACAAACCTGCCTGAATTTCACTAAGCACTAGTGAATGTTATTGAAAATTTTCCTATATTCTTTGTGGAGAAAAAAAAAGTAGATACCCTACAGTGACAGCGTCATCCACAATCCAAGAAAATCCTGTTAATCTTTCACACCTCCTAAGAAACACCTGTCCTCTATTTTTACTGCTCGTGTTACTAATGGAAACCAAGCAGTTCAACTTTGTTTGTGCAAACGTGCTGCTCTGGAGAGATGTTGCCAGAAAAATATCTGTCTGTGAGAGAAAAACCAGCAACACCCTCTCAAATATGTTGGTGTTACTGGGAGAAAGAACTTGGGCTGTTTTGATAGGGTAAGTCCCAGAACGGTGTAGAAGGATTTTACACCATCTCCAATATTGGGGGTGAAAGGGAATTTTTACTGATTAAATGAGGTTCCCTGGTCTCTTCAGTGTGGAAGTCTCTCTTTCTCCAGAGAAGTGCTTATGGACTTCAGTGGGCTCCTCCGTAAGGTCCCCAGATGTGGGCAGTGGTGGGGAGGCCCTACTGCCCCCAGAGAGGGGGCTCTGATCTCCCTACTCCTGTGCTGCTTTGTAGAGCAATGCAAAAGTGCCTATGAAGAGCAGGGCTTGTGTCTTCCCACAGTTCTTAAGCAGGTTCCCAGGCACAAAAATCCCCTTACCCTCTTTGCCAATGCAAAGGCTTCCCCAAAACATCAAACCAAGTTCTCTGAGCAGCATCTGATCTCCACACTCCATGTACCAGGTCTCTTTGCCCTGAGGTCTTCTACATCCCCCTTGCCAGGAAGGACCCCACCTCATGGCAAAGCTGGAAAATGTTATCCACCTGCCTCAGTTTACAAGGTGCACCAGAAACTGTTACATAGGGAATCCAGACTGTGGGGGATTCACTGAAATAAAGAGTTCACTTTGTTGCAGACAGTCCCAGAGTAAAGCAGTAAACAAGGCAAATATGTATGGGGATGATCTCACCCCATTTAAAGCCAAGGACTTCTTTCTGTTCATTGAGGTAGTTGCATGTATCTTAATGGAGTGAATGCAGTTGCTTTTTTTGGAGAAGAAGGTTATGCTGTGCCTGCACTCATCGGCTCTGGGTTCTCTCCTGAGCCTAGGATGCACCAGGGTCCTCTCAGCCTGGTTTCTGACAAGAGCAACATGACTGTGAGCAAAGTCAATGGCTTGCTTACATGTCTGCCAGCCGGTTCCCTCTTCCCAATAAATCCTGAAACCCATTGGCTCATTTTAATCAGATCTCCCAGAGCAGCAGAGGTTCCAGTGATTTTACACTCCGTTTCTCATGAAAATAAGCCGCCACCGCAGGAGAGAAGAACCTGTTAACACTATCACCAAAGGGGAGGCTGAGCCACGAGCTTAATTAGACACGGGGGAATCTCTAGCGACGAACATGTCCCAACAGCTGGAAAACCTTCACTCATGGCTTGCAGCTTATTAGACAACAGAGAGTCCACGCAGGAGACAGACATGCATAAGTAAGCAGGATGCTGTTGCATTCTGCTTGTGCAACTGCTTGTTGTATGGTCCAGCCCAGCTGCTTTCAGCATTGCAGAAAATTAAGCTCTTGTATTAAAAATACATATATTTTTAAAATCATGTCAATCATTATAACATGCCATAAAAACATGTGCCCATCCATTAGTGAGGGCATTTATTATGCCATGTGTGTGGCACAAGGTGATGTACACCTTGGGTATAGGTGCTGTGATGCCGCTGGCATTGTGCACCATTCATTATTGCAGACATTAAATGGAGTTAACACGTGGGTCCCACACCTGCCTCCAGAAGTCCTTGAACCACCCCTTTGCTGCAGGCAGGGAAAATAACTCTGGGTAGGCACCGCTCCCTGATGGCTGTTTGTACACTTTTCATAGGCATCTGGGTTTCACCTCCAGCCAACGTAGCCCTTCATATGGGGCTGGGAAGTTTCTTACAAACACGGCTGCACCATAAATAATGGAGCACACCCGGTTCCCAGGGGTGCTTCTCACCTCTGTGCACTGCATTACAAGCCTAGAGAAAGTTGTGGTTTACGTTTGCATTTAAATTGCTTGCCTTCGGGTTTGGGGTTTTTTGTGTTTACAACCTGCATGGGGTTGGGGGACTGTTGGTTTGATTTTCTGACTTTAACACAGTTTTGCAGTGAAGGACACAGTTTCTGTGAGAATTGCTGTCTGTGAGCAGTAAGGCTGTGTTCACAGGCGGCAGGGAGTTTGAATTTCTATTTCTTAATGACATTCTTTCTGGCTGTGAAACTTCCTGGCTTCATTACTTGCTTTTTGTTGTTGTTTCTGTTGAAATTTGCAATTAACAGCCTTGCTATGTAAAAAGAAAGCCATGAAAATGGCACCGTAACCTGACATGTGTCACTGTGGAGCATGTCTGTCCATCCATGTCCATCAGCATTTTACTAGGACAGAATCGCCCATTTGCACTATTTCTACTCCTTCTTTTTTGAAGGTGCCTCTCTGCTCTCTCATTAATTTGCTTTCAGTATCACCAGCAGGTCTAATCTCTCATCAATACGTAGAAATTCACCCTCTTCCCCACCCAACTCCCTGCAGGGCTGGTAGAGGGGTACTGGCAGCCCACCCGCGCATCAGGGGAGCAGGCTGCTTCGCCTCCCACCTGTCTGTAAAGGTTTTGTCGCTGTTTACAAACACGTTAGATTTGCCCGACAGTCCCTGCTTTGCTTTTCATGTGTTGTGCATGGCAAATAGCACTGATCTGTGCCTTGATCTGTAGTCAGCAAAATCACTTGCTCAGTTTTCTACATCAAAGCAGGGAGGAGCGGGGGAGAAGCCATCTGGTGAATTAGCTCTAATAAAAATAAAAGGGGTCTCTTTGCATAATAGAGTATTGGGGGATGATACTGTGGGGTTGTTGGGACAAATGGCTCTAAAGGGTTTTGACAGCTCACAGGCATCTTGGCTTATGTTGCAATATAAACATCACGAAACCAGAGCTCCATTAGAGTCAGTGGCAACGTGTCTATTGATTGCAATAAGGCCATGATTCCTTCCCCATATGTATGTCTCGGTCAGCTGAATCTCATTACAACAATGTGCAAAGTATTTATTCAATATGATTGTGCTTCATGGGTTGTTCATTTCTTCTGCTGTTTCTGTAAAGTTGCTTTAACATTTCTACTGTTCATTACTCACCCAAGTTGTTCTGCTGCTTGGGATCTTTTGGTGACACATATGGGTTTTTTTAAAATGCATAAAAGTTGGTCCTTATTTGATACTTGTTTAATTTCTCTTTGCAGGAGAGCAGTCTTCCCAGGGAAGAGGGTGGGGATTTTTCTTGAAGGCAGCAGGATGCAAAGGTGCCACAGCCCTACCCCTGTCAGTGGTTAGCATTAGCTGTGTTCAGCTCAAAATGGTGATTTTTAATACCCACACCTTAGGGGACAGTAAGGGGATTCTTGCTTGTTTCTGTTTCCAGTTCTGGGTGAAAGAAGATTGTACTTGAATCGACATAGATGAGGATCACTTGCAGGCAGTAAGATTTTATTTTTAAAGTAGGTACAGTTTGCAGGCAGCTGGCATCATCTCAGATTTCATTTGGAAACTATCTGCTCCAATTTGCTCTACAAAGAAAAGAGATTAGGAGTCTATTTTTGTTTGATTCTGGTCAGACCTTTCCCTTCCACCACGCACGCATCCACAGATGCACACACGTACACGCCTGCCCATGTTAGTTAGCCTCTAATTTCAAACATATTTGAGGCTCAGGTTCTGCTGAAGAGTCAACAAGGATCCATTATTTGGTGGATAAATAGAAGATTGATTGGCTGGAAAAGACTTTCACTGATGCGGAAATAGCTGCAGGTGCCTGCTGCAGGGAAACCACACCTGAAAACACAGCTGATAAGTGGTTATAACAGATCTTGCCGGAGGTAAAGACCAACTTCTGTTTTCTACTGAGTTACTCATGCACTGGAAAGTAACTGCAGACATGCTCCTTTGCAGGATTTATCTGTTTTCTGTTCCATATGGGTCACCACTGTGCTATGGCTCATGGTAGAAACAGATCTAAAGATGACCCATATCCCAGAGATGCCTTCTCCCACATGGACAGGATTATATCTGGGCAAGGAAAAATGGAGGAAAATATTTCCTCCCAGCTGCTGGTGGCAAGCCACAGAAAGCACAACCAGTGTGATGTGGTTGTGGTGGTACTCTTGTGTATTCACAGTAGTGTTGGAGAGAAGGGACTTCTGGAGGCCTCTAGTCCAACCTCCTATCTGGAGCAGGACTGCAGCCACCACTGGGTCAAGCCAGCCATGGCTTCATCCAGCTGAGCTGTGAAAAACTCCAAGGATGGAAGTTGGAGCAGGCTAATCCAGTGCTGCCAGCACCCTTGAGGTGCCACAGTTGAGGCCATCGCTCTGTGCTTGAGAGCAGCTTGGTTCCTTCATTGCTGTAACTGTCTTTGCAGTAGGCTGCTATCAGTTTAGTCCTTAGCCTCATCTTGGCCAGAAAAAACAAGCCCAGCTGCCTCAGTGTCTCCTCATGGGGACTCAAGGCCCATTAACATCTCCACAGCACCCTTTCCAGCTTCCCTACACCCCTCTTGAACAGGGAGACCAAAAACTGGACATTCTATACCAGGTGTGGCCTCACTCATGCCAAGTAGAGGAGGGAGGAAACTTCTTCTGACCTGGTGGCCACATTCCAGCCAACATAGACTGGTATGTGGTTTACCTTATCTTAGATGAAAGCATATGGTTGGCTCAAGTTTGACGTAGCATCATCTGTCATTTTTGGCAGGGCTGCTGGCCAGGCGGATGCGTCCTGGCTTGTACCCATGACCGGGGTTATTGGGGCCCTTGTGCAGAACTTCGCACATCTTGTTGTGGACTCCTTGCCTTTCTTCCCTTTTATAGCTGCCCTTTCTGTACATAGATAGACATATACATATGTACATATGTATATGGGAGAACAGCTATATGAGGAATTCAAAAACTGCTGGGATCTAGGAAGTAAAATCCGAGGGGATACATGAAACAAAAAGCTGTTGTGGCAACTGCTATTGTGCAACTGAAATTGTCCTTATGAGTGAAAGGACACACTAATTAAATGATCCAGAAGCCCCAGCCTGCAACTACAAAAGAGCTGAGCTGTGAAAGTGGTAGTGTTTCCAATACAGAAAGACCTAAAACTTTCCAACACCTGTAATTAGGTTTGTGTCGATGTCCTTTCCCTTAACTCCACCTTGCACAAGAGCAGACCTGACTCCTTTACTCAGTCAAGCTGTAAACATCAGCGGTCCACAAGCCCTAAGCCTCTCCAGGGCAGCTCAGCTGGTTTCTTGCCTAACACCACAGCTGGGCTAATTCCAGCAGTTGCAGCAAAGAGGAGCAATGAAAGGCTGCTGGTGGTGTGTCAGGGCACTGCACAGCAAACAGCAGATGGAGAAAAGCTCCCCCTCCCAACTCCTCCAGGGCTGGGTGCGACGGTTTATGGACACAGCCTGGCAAGCAGATGATTTGGGGCAGTAAAATACCCATGAAGTTTGGTGACCTGATTTCACAGGTCATTTTGGACTCCCCCTCCTTACAGCCTGTTGCTAAAGTTGGGTACATCCCACCTGTATGCACCCGATGCCAAGCCAGGGCAGGAGCTGTAGGATGATGCAGGCTGCAGAACAGAGCCCCTTGTTCCCTTTGTCTCACCGCAGAGGTTTAGTTACTCTGGGCTGTTGCTCTCCATGTTAATCATCTACAAGCGAGATTGCGCTCCCTTCAAGCTGTGCCTCCCTTTTAAGAGGTGGGCAGGTCAAACAGCTGCTACAGTTAGCTAAATTGCGTCGTTAATAACTTTCTTTAACTATGTTGCAAACTTTGTTGAGTGTCCAGCCTCCTCTCTGCCCTGGTGCTGCTGCCCATCAGTGCTTCCACCAAGGGCTTGATGTTGTTTCATGTTGCTTCTCTGGCTTAGGATTTCATTAATATTTGCTAAACGGAGTCAGACCCTATGTGAGAAACCAGCATTTTGCTCTAATAGTTATCAAGTGTCAGTGTGAGAGCACTGAAGGAGGAAAAAAGGGGCAAGAAGCACAAAGCAAGCACAGACTTCTTCCTTCCCTTACAACATTGTTTGGGTTTCAAGACTTTTCCAGCTCATGTTCTCCTAAGTATAGCACCCACCAGCTTTTCAAAAGCAGAAAGGCATGATCTGCTTCAACAGCACCCTTCCTAGAAGCACTGAGCATGGGGGAGGTTGGGGGCAAGGAGGGTTTCCTTGTGACAGAGCTGTCAATGGAGCAGCTGTCTGTAACATCACAGCTTGGCAAACCTCCTCCTGTTTAACTGCTTTCCCTTTTGGCTTTGCTCTGCACTTCCCAGCCCTGGAAAGCCAAAGTGAAAACTTCCCCGATGCTGGAGTGTTGCTTTGAATGGGGATGAAAGGGGCAATGCTGCAGCAGAACAGTTATCAACCAGAAGGTAATTACAGGTGGCTATTGGGTGCAATAGCCACAGTGGTACTAGAAACAAAAGCTGGAGAAGGCAAATGGGTGATAGTCAGAGGTGGTGATGCCCCGAGGAGACCCATGGGACTGTCTGACAGTCATGAGAGGGGGTTCCCAGTAAGTTGTAAAACACACAAACTTTTTATGTTCTGCTAATGCAAAGTGCTCATGAGTCGTGGGTGTGCATGGGTGGAAATGGGGATGAGAGGAGCTGTACACGGAGTGGCTCCTGCAAAGGCTGTCTGCATAAAGTTGCTACGTTATGCAGACATGGTCTTGCATGATGCTGACCAGGCAGAAACTCAGGCAATAAATTAATACATCCTCAACAAGGTTTTTTGGCTGTGAGTGATTCCTGAACACCACATTGCTGAGAGAGCAATCTTAGCACATTTATCCTATACTTTGCCTTACCGAAATAAAGTTCTAAAAGTGCTGGGCCTTCAAAAGAGTCTGAGATGGAGCCTGGGTGCAGCTTTGCCAGAGCTGTTCCCCTCCATGCCCTGCCAGCCCACCCGTATCCATTCTTTGCAGCTCCTTCATTTTCAGCCGCCGCCTGCAGAAGAAGCACCCTTCTGCGAAGCCAGCGCACGGCTGCAAGAGTCAGCAGGGCTCAGACACAGCGGGATGGCCAGCAGCAGAACGCAGGTGCTGCCCACCCAGTTTGGGATTCGCCTCGCCTAACTTGGAGCAAGTCACCCTTGTCTCCCCTCGCAGTTAGCGGGGAGAGACTGGCAGAGACTGATTCGTCTCGCTCCAGAGCAGATGTCAGAAGGAGATCAGCTGCATCACACCTCGGATGTGCCTGGTTTTCGTTCGGTGTGAAAGGAATGTGACAGCTCGTCCCAGCGAGGGGCTTGCAGCCAGGCAGCTCAGCCTGACCTAGGTGCTTCCACAGGCCCCGCAGGCAGCCCGGCTCCCTGAACTCTGCCTATGGAAAAAGCAATACTCATTGCATTGGTTCCCACCAGCATGTGCCTGCTCACATTCCCGGCAGGACCGTCCCCTCGGGCGTCATGAACAAGTCTTCCTGGAGAGTCCAAGAAGTCCATCAGGGCAGGGCATGACCAGGAAAATGGTGGGACCCAGGCTGAGGAATGCACAGTGCCCCTCCAGCCCTGCAGAGTGCCTCTGAGAGGACTGCGGTGCCTGTAGCAGTGATACCCTCCACCCCTCGTTGAAGGATTGGCGGGGTACCTGCTGGCAGGGCAGCAGCTGACGGTGTGATGCTGATGTAGTGCCACGAAGCTGTCTGGGAATTTTATCACTGCTGAAATCACGCCGGGCCAGCAGCCTGCTAATGAGCACCATCAAGGGACATCATCTTCACAGGGAAAGGCTAAATGACATGGCAAAAAAACAGGCGAGGGGTTTTTTTCAGAAAGCATTGAAGAAACAGACCTCTCTCTGCTTCGAGATGAATTATGAACCTAAGGCTGCTGTGTAGATCTGCAGGGTCAGATGGGCAGCAGTGGTGACACTTCCCTGGGAAGCCACCACCGGCCTCTCACTCCACATACTCAGCATTTTCTCACAACAAGTCAGGGATTCACTGGGCCACACAAACAGATTTTGTCATTATTTGAGAATGAGACCATCAGGGAAGGCTGTGCTTCATGTGAACTGATTTGAATGCCGACTCTCAAAATGAGGCAACTTTTCCCAATTATTACTGCACTGTTTGTAAGTCCTTGAGATTTACACTAAAGCTAATGAGATCAGGCTTTTCTGAAGCCAGTCACTGCTACTGTTCTCCAGAAAATGGTCTCCTGAGCGCAGAGAGAGTGCTGTCTGCTGGCAAGGTGTGTTTGGCTCAGAGACCAGCGGTGTCCTCACCTTCTCAGCACCCAGACCTTGGCCACCAGTCCCTGCAGTAAAGCCAATAGCCTGGAAGTGCATTTTCTCTGTACCTCCTGGAAATGAGTTTGGATAGCATGGTTTTCCACACTGAACATTACAAATACCTTGTATCCATGATGATGAGGTCTGAATGAGCTCTCTGCTCAAAGGCTCTGCTCCTAAATTCCCTGCTATGCTGGGAGTGGTGGCAGAGTCCCTTACTCCAGGGACATGTCACACAGACACTTGCTCACCCCAGAGATGCTACTGTGGCTGCAGGATCTTGCCCAGACATAGGTGACCACTGTGATGGGTTGACCCTGGCTGGATGCCAGGTGCCCACCAAAGCCGCTCTGTCACTCCCCCTCCTCAGCTGGACAGGGGAGAGAAGATATAATGAAGGCTCGTGGGTTGATATAGGGACAGGGAGAGATCACTCACCAGTTACCATCACCGGCAAAACAGACTTGACTTGGGGAAATTAGTTTAATTTATTACCAATCAAATTGGAGTAGAGCAATGAGAAATAAAACCAAATCTTAAAAACACCCCCCCCCCCTTCTTCCCAAGCTCAATTGCTGGTTTTCTCTATCTCCTCCCCCCCAGCAGCACAGGTGGATGGGGAATGGGGGTTGCGGTCAGTTCATCACACGTTGTCTCTGCTGCTCCTTCGTCCTCAGGGGCAGGACTCATCACTCTTCCCCTGCTCCACCATGGGGTCCCTCACATGGGAGACAGTCCTCCACAAACTTCTCCAACATGAGTCCTTCCCACAGGATGCAGTTCTTCACGAAATGCTCCAGCGTGGGTCCTTTCCACAGGCTACAGTCCTTCAGGCACAGACTGCTCCAGCGTGGGTCCCCCATGGGGTCACAAGTCCTGCCAGAAAACCTGCTCCAGCGTGGGCTCCTCTCTCCACGGGGCCACAGGTCCTGCCAGAAGCCTGCTCCAGTGCAGGCTTCCCACGGGGTCACAGCCTCCTTTGGGCATCTCCCTGCTCCGGTGTGGGGTCCTCCCAGGGGTTCAGGTGGAGATCTGCTCCACCGTGGACCTCCATGGACTGCAGGGGGACAGCCTGCCTCACCATGGTCTTCCCCACCGGCTGCAGGGGAATCTCTGCTCCGGTGCCTGGAGCACCTCCTCCCCCTCCTTCTGCACTGACCTTGGGGTCTGCAGGGTTGTTTCTCTTACATGTTCTCACTCTCTGGCTGCCATTTCTGTGTCCCAGCAACTTTTTTTCCTTCTTAAATATGTTATCCCAGTGGTGCTACCACTATCGCTGATAGGCTTAGTCTTGGCCAGCGGCAGGTCCGTCTTGGAGCCGTCTGGCATTGGCTCTGTCGGACATGGGGGAAGCTTCTAGCAGCTTCTCACAGAAGCCACCCCTGTAGCTCCCCCACTACCAAAACCTTGCCACATAAACCCAAGACAAGCATTCAGCCCAGCAGAGTTCGCTGACCTTACTGATGCTTTCAATAACTTCTACTAAAAAGGACTTATGCAAACTGAAGGGAAAAAAGTAAATCATCTATTGAAGAACACAAACTTTTTCAAAATCGTTCATGTCACTAGCTCTTCATTTTTTACTCCCTGTATTTAAGCACCAGTTGAACACATGTAGCAAAAATCAGCCTGCCAGGCTTGGTTTCTGGCATCGTTTATAACTGCCAGCTAATTGTATTGAATGATACATCTACTTGATGTATTTGATATTCAAATAAAAAACAGAACATAAGACGATCATCATGAAAATGTCTTGAATGTGTCACAGGAGTGTGAGAGGGATTAATTTATTAATATTTAATGAGTGATTTGAAAAGGTGAAGTGTCTAAAAATGAAAAGCGCTATGAGAACTCTGCTAATGATGAAAGATGCAGAAGATATTTTATTTATGCAGTTTGACTGTATAACAGCCAGAACAATGCAACTCCAAACAAGGATGAAGAGACAGTTCCTGCGATGGAGAGCTTGTCTCATGAGACATATACTGAGTCCACTAAATTAACAGCTTCCTCAGAGCAGTCTTCTGTGCATCAGAGAGGGTTAAGCACAAAAGGGTCAAGGCAGGGTGTTGCTGGCACTGGGGTGAGGTCCCAGTGGGAGTGATAGCGTAGCGATAGCTCTTAGGTCTGTGCTGGGACACGGTCTCCCCTTCCCCCATGTGAGATGTGAGATGCTTACACTTTGCCCATGCCCCCAGACTTGGACCTCACCCAATTCCTGCTCCCTTCTCTGGCTCAGCGATACGTGGGAGGAGGCACTGATGTGAGCACCTACGTACAGGCATTTGCTGCTCAGATAAGGGCTTGCATAGCGAAATTTGTGCAATGGCTTGGGTCAGGACCTCCACAAGGCTTTTTGCTGCCAGGCACAGATTTGAGCTGTTTTGTGTAGTGTAGGTTGAAAATCTCTGCTTTGCATGCCTTGATAATAAAAACATATATATATATATAGATCTGCGTGCACTTCATGTACCACAAACATTTGAACATAAATCAAATTGCCCACAGGCAATGCACTTAACAAATGCACACCCGAGGTGTGTGACCAAGAAATAACTTTTAAAGCTATCAAAGACTGCTATTTGCTTGAGTTGGGAGGCCAAACAAAGGCCAAATGTTCCCTCTAACTACCTTGTACTGTCTTTACTTTGATATAATCTCAGCTGTTCCTGTATCATACTTTGCACATGCAAATACCTTCCCCAACTTGGTCTCTTTCAATTTCCAGCTGGTTTCACTATGGGAAAATATTGGAAAAAGCTTGTTATATTTTCTTCCTTCCCTAAACTCTCTTGACTAGTTTTCACAAAGAAAACTACAGGCTATACTGAAAAAAAGATAAATCTTAAAAAAAAATTCAGATTTAATTGAATAGTTGAAATCAGCACAAACATTCAGGTTGTCAACACATTCATTGCTTATCTCTTGGAGACCGTCAAATGGACTCTGAATCTCCCATCACTGATGTAGTCATGATAAAGCTGGAATATCTACATGGGGTCAGGTGAAGTCTCCTAACCCTCCCAGCAGATCCAGGCACCTCTTGCTCCCTATCCTAAATGTGGCTTCCTATTTCCCCAAAGATAGAGACAGACTGTGTTTCCCCCAGGGGAAAAGCACTGTGACCAAGTGCTGGAAATCTCCATGCCATCCCACCCAGAAGGGGAAGGGGGATTTTTATGGCAGTGAGCTCTATGTCAAAGCAGCACCACTCTGTTTTTTATCCCGTTGCACTCCCCTCCCTTACATAGGTCCCTGCGAAAGCTCGTTCTGAGCCAGGGGTCAGCTGTGGAGGAGAAAAGCAGTTTATTACCCTGGGAGGCTGAGAAGTAGCTACTATTAATACTGTATAATCACTCTTTCAGAGGATGGAGCAGGGCACTATTGAGACACAGGCTCTGGGTTCACGGGTTCAAGGTTTGGTTTTGCTGTAGACTCTCTGGATGAGCTGCGACAAGACACTTGCTTCTTCTAAACACTCACACTTGTATTAGCAGGGAGAAGAGGGTCGCTTTTTTTTTCATTTCAGTTTATTTAGATTGTAGGAATCAGAAGGTTATGAAATATGAGAGCAAAGGGTCTGACATATGGCCTTTTGGTGTTAATAGCGTCACTGTAAAAGAACGTGCTTGCATAAACACATATATAGACTTACACACACAGACAAGTATTTTAGTGTGGTTTCCCAAGGAAAAAGCAGTCCCTACTAAGCATCCTCACTGGAGAACAGGCTGTGACCTGAACCCAGAACAGAGGCAGAAAGGGAAAGAACAGCTTCTGCGGGGGCAACGATGGACCCTGCTGCTCCCAAGAGTACCACTTGCCTTTGGGAGCCACCTGCACCCTTACTTGGGTGTCCTGAACAGAAATTCATGTAGCTGGTGTACACCCTCACACTCTCAAAATTGCAGGGTGGACTGGAAGAACTTGGTCCTTCACCATCACCCTTGATACACTATCGAAAGTGGGTTTTTTTCACACCAGCAACTGTGGAGCTCAGCTCCTGTGTCATATTTTTGTGGGGTTTGGGCTATAGAAATCTTCTTCGTCATATATTCATTCATGCCACATATCATTTGAAGTCCCTTTTAGCAGCTACAGGTTCATTCCCTTTCCTCTAAACTTAGATGTGAACTCTATTACTCATATACTCGCTAAATTATATCACTTAATAGGTTCTCTTTGCCTCTACCACATTTCCATAACTTGTTCTTTAATCTTCCTTTGATCCTGAATACCAGAGAGATTTATGTGTAATTTATTCTTACGTTGTTGTACTTGTTTAATCTTTCATTTTCAGTTGGATTCATTTTCAAACAAGAGCGCTTGTTATAGGTTCAGATTATTGTTGACAGTTGGGACCTACCTGCTCTTTCTGAGACAAGTTTCCATTATTGTGTTTTATCTTTATCAGTTTCCTCTCAACATGTATTTAACTCAAGGGCTCTGAGCAATTCAGCATAACCCCTTTCTGCCTTCAGATGGAGTCTGGGGTTCTCCCTTTCTTTGGCACGCACTTGTTTAGACCTTCTTGCTCCAAAGGCAAAAAATATGACACCCCTTTTTCCATCGCAGGCAGTTTGCTGGTGATCTGTAACATCAGCTCCATCCCTTTTCCCTCTGCTTTCATCAATGAATGAAGCTCCCTTTTCTCCATTTTTTCATTTTCTGTCTGGAGCAAGTTATCAACAAATTTGGTGCCTTAGGAGTGCCCTCATCTTAGTAGGTCTGAGAGATGATAAGGGGTGTCTGAAGCTATCTCTTGCAGAGGTACCTGAATTAAAGCCTCCAGCTGCCCTCACAGTTGAACAGATTAGCGGAGGAACCGATTTGCTCCCCGGGAAGATCATTTCCATCTGTCCACCTGATTCTTCAAAACAGAAGAAGGAAGAGCAAGCAGCTGGCCAGCCCCTGTGTGATGCTGGCCGGATAACTCACTGAGGGTGCCACAGAAGGCGATCCATGAGTGAACAGTTTCCCAGAGTTTATTCTGGATCAAAGGAAGGAGGTTGCCTTTGGGAAGAAGCTGTGGTAACTGAAGCAAAGACAAAAAAACCTCCCCAGCTGAGATGGAGACAGCCCACGCCTTTTTAAACTATATCAGTCCCTAAAGAGCCTTAGGTTCACTTTGAAATCTGAGATCAGCCCAGATTTTGCCATCAAAATAAGGCTTGTTCAAAAAAAAAAAAAAAAAAAAAAAAAAGGCAACCAAAGCTTCTAGCTCACTTGAGAGCAAGTAATTTGTGAATATTGTGTGGTCCAAGACTTGCTGAACAGACACCCTATGGATGGATGGCCTCACGCTGGGGAATGACCCTGAAAATCATGCTGCTGCTCCCCCAGTGCTCACACACTCAGTCCTGGGAAACTGAGGCAGGGCCAGCGGGGCAGCCCTGGGCATGGAGCTGCAGGAGTCGCGGTCAGTGCTGGTCCCAGACACACCACAGGGACACAGCCCTCCAAACCACCAGCTTGACCAGGAGCCAGCACTGCCAGGTCTTTTGGCAGCTCTGTGTTGCCTTTCTGATGAGACCTGCTATAAATACAGCATGGCGAGATAGAGCCCCCTCGCATCTTTGGGGTTCTGGTGAATCTGCCTTCAACAGCCTTGCTGATACAGGAAATATGAAATAATTTTTGGGGAAAAAAAAAATTCAAAGCAGAAATTCTCAGGGAAAAGAAATTGTCAGAGTGAAGCTAAGATGGAGGGAGTGTATCAGTAATTTCACTACAAAAACAAGTGGTACAAAATGTTCAGTTTAGTTCCCCCGCATGGAATCTGGATTTATTGTAAAGGAAAAATCAGAAAGTGAGGCAACTGAAAAAAAAAAATTTACTCTGCATTGTAATGGCGCCATGAGGAAAAAATATGGGAGGAAAAAGCCCATCTAATGTCTCGTTAAAATAGATTTAATCTCATCTCAGACCACAGATGCTAAAATGATTTCATCATAATTGTATTGTTATGGAATGACTGTTCCGTGTAATCTTCACTCTGAATTTCTCAGCGTTGTAATGTTTGATTATGAGGGGAGGGAGGTTCAGCATTAATTTTTCCATTCAGCTTTGAAGAGGTGTAAGTAGGTAACAGAAAAAGGGATGTCTAATGGCGATACGTGCAACTTTTGTAAAGTTGGAGACATTTTAAAAAGCAATTTGGTAGCAGACTGGATGTTTTACAGCCTTTTATTCTTCTATTTTGTTTTCCAAAGTTGAAAGAAAGAAAAAAAAAAAAATCTTCCTTTCCAGACCTGCCCTCCATTCCCAGCTCATCTGAGCTGCTGCAAAGCCTGCTGGGGTCTCCCTGGGGGAACCAGAGTGGGCTGATGGGAAAAGCCCGACGTGGCTTTCATCCATACTGAAATTAGAGCTTCACAGTCTATTCACAGTCCAGCTGTAGACCCTGGAAAGACTTATAAGCTCTCACAATGCAGATTTTTATTTAAAATAGAAAGGCAGCACTCTAGGCCATAGCAGCTCCAACAGCAAGTGGGAGGTGGGGTATCACCCTCCTCTTCCTCTGTCGGTGGGGAACACAAGGGCTTCACAGTGCTCCAGCACAGTCGACATAACCCGGACATCACGTGCATCTCCAGCTTGCTTAAGGCTGCACTAGGTTAGGATGGTCCCTGAACAGGAATTGCAGCTCCTCCCCCAAATCCCATATCAGCACATCAGAGTGAAATCTGTCTGGAGATAACCAGGGAGCTAAAGGGCATTCAGCTGTGCTCCTCGTTATCTGGGCTTGCACAGGGAGGCCAAACCAAATGAGACCCTCGGTGCATAATTAAGTTGTTCTGTCAGCAGCAAAAACAATTAAACCTGGATTCCTACAGATTTGCCTCTCAAGGCGTGCTGACTGTGCACGCTTCCCACAGAAAGCCAGCAGATCTCCTCCTACAGCACCTTCAACACAGAACCTCCTTCCCGAGGGTGTCTCCTGACCACCTCTATGTCCTCTGCACTTTTTCCCCTTGGGCACACCATGGTGATGCTCCCATCTTATGCCATGTCCTCTACCTCTGCCTTTTGGGCAAAACACGGGACGTGTAGCAGCCAGGAGATTTGCGGGGGCCTGCATGGGCATCGATTCAGCTCTCCATCCTCAACACAGTCTCCTGTTTTTATGAAACTTGCAGGAATTTCATAGCTTGAAGACCTTTAGCTCCCTGACAAAGTTTGTCGATGTTGGCCAACAGATTGAGAAGCTGTGAGGAAAGGCAGGGGGCACAGGCAGACTGATTGTACAATGGCAGAAACTTCCTTGTCTTCAGGCCTAGGGCTTATAACCAAATTATCAAAGAGAAAAGTCAACCATTTCCCCAGGATGTGTGACTTGGACAGGAGTCAGGTGGGCCTGATCATGCTGTGAATGAAGGAGAGGGAAGGCATCCAGCTCCGGCACGGAGCAGCCGGGTGGGCTCGCACATTCCTACAGAGGCTTTGTGCTGCCCTTTATCCCTTCTTGCTGGTAAAACCCTGTAACCAGCAGCACTTTGGAGTGTTACACAATAAACACTTAAAATGGTGACAGAAGGAGAACAGCTTGATCAGAGCCTGCTGCTGCCACTAATCTGCCTGCTGCAACTTCTGTTGTTGCTATTTTGGCTGCTGCTTCTTCCATATTGTCTCTTGCAGTGTGTCCAAGAAAGTTGGGCTATTGATCCTAAACTCAGATGTACAAAACTCAGGCAAAGACCTAGCAGGGAGACACCAGCACAACATTCAAATGGGATAGAAGTCTATGCACAGATACCTACTTTGGTTGCTGTCAGTCAGGATAGTCCAGATCTGCAGTGCCATAATTTAACATAGTTCATGCACAACTATACCAAAGTAGTTCAGGGCACTACCTCACTGTCCACGCCTCGAGGAGCTTTGCAAGGGAAGCAAAGCCCTTACTGCTTTCTCCCAGAGGCAGTAGAGATCGTTCCTTAAGTTGACCTTGTGAAGGAGCAATTTTGTACCTCAAAGTCAGGCTCTGGTCTGCCTTTCAAATGCAGAAAGGGTTATGGTCTAGGGAAAACACATTTCAGACAGCCCTGAATCAGCAAGGTCCTCGAAGCCTACCACATGAAGCTACCAGAGCTGGTTTTTCTGTGCATTGTGGTTTTTTTATCTCACTCACCATATTTTCTTCCAAAAGATCTGCCCCTCCCCCTCCCTTTCCGGATTTCCTTCACATAACCCATGACATGAGCAACATACACATCTGCTCTGAAGCTACAGTCTTCAGTTGTTCCCTGCAAGGCCACTACATGCATGGGGCCATTGTACAGAGAAATGGGGTATTATTTAAGTGTCAGGAGCGTACGCTGCATAATGCAAGGGAACCACGCAGTCCTGGGGGGTCCTTCAGCGGTGGGAAGCACGCAGAGCTGACACCACCATGGCAGCTGATCCAGGAGGTGCTTTTCCAGGAGGAGGGAGAATAAGCATTAGCAATGATGAGCTTTGCTGAAAGGCATGTTTTAAGGAGGAATATGAGTGAACGAAAGGAAGCGTTGCTCTTTGCGTCAGGAGAGTAAAGGTAACTGGATTTTAAAGACGCTTAGACTTAAACAGTCCAGCAAGGACAGCTGCTGGGAGCTAGCTGGTGCTTGGATGGTAAATATTCACCTCTCTATTAGAAGCTCTTTTCTTTTGCATCAGTCAACCTTCATGTTATGCCACCACTGTAATGCCCAGCAGAACCCTGTTAGGAGCAAGCCCCAAAGAGAGCAGCAGAGACGACCTCCAGCCTGGGAGAAAGCCCCATACCGGCTTTGGGTGATGGGAGGGTGGAGGAGGCACAGCAGCAGTGAGACATGGTATCCTGCCAAATTGGGATGGAGAGCAGAGAGGCACCAGGCTTTGATATGATGCAAAGGACAAACAGCTTGGGCTAGATGAAGCAAAAAGGTGCCACCAAGGAGCTGTGAAAAGGGGAGAGAGAGAAGCTGAGGGGTAGAGGAGGGAGAAGGTTTTGCAGAATGAATGTCTGAATTTGCAGGAAAGACGGCAGAGATCCAAAGGTTTATTGACAGTTAAATATCATTCTCCTCAGTTAATTAGTTTCATAGCTACTGTTAACAATATATCAACTGAACTGAAAATCTCACCAGTAATACTACAAAATGCACGGACAATGTTACGAGCAGGCACTCTCTTATTGAAAAGCCCCTGTGTTGTCCGTATCTGGCCGATAAATCCCTGTCATGCATCAGGTGAGCTGCACAGTATGGTCCAGGGGATCTGCATTGCATCATTGGAAAAGCATGGGGACATTCTGGTGTTGGAAGAAAGTGAGGTTTGAATGGTAGGTTTCACATCTAGATGCTTGTGGAATTTGTCCCAAGACAGATCTCCTCTCTTGGATCCTTCCAGGCTGATCCTCATTCTTTATCAAGGAGGGTAGTGCTTTGCACCTATCCTGGCTGTGTGACTTTTAAAACAACATAATCTTGAGATCGTGGTCAAGGCCTCTCAAAAGCGTGAGATGTTGCACAAGACCTGAACAGTAATACCCTCAACAGCTTGCTTTCACAAGAGTACCCAAACAGTGCCATCCAAAATCATTAGTCACTTCTGAAAATCTTGGCTCATGGGGATGGTTTTGCAGAGCTTTGCCATTTTAAAAAAATAGAGAAGCAAGAGAGCTGTAAAAATGCATTTCAGGAATAGCTTGTAGACACCCACCTTAGTCCTAAGTAAGATTGACGAGGTACTGCCCACAGTGCAGCGATAGGGGACTGCATCTCTGGGATAATTCATGCTGCTCTGCAGCAAGTAACTGCTAAGGTTCAAAAAGAAACAGGTGGAGAATAAATTCCCAGAGTCAGGTGTAACCTTCACTTCTGTAAGTGATTAGTGCTTTTCACTCAGGACCAACACTGGAGAATTACTCTGCAAATGTCGTTTTCCTTTAACTACCTTCTTGACTGCCAGTTCATGGACACCTGCAGTGGGGAAATGCATGACAGTGGCACACCATATGGCCATCTCTGCTCCTTGCTGTTGCACATCAGCTGTGCAATGAAACCAGCCTCAGGGTATTTTTCAGAAGGACTCTGCTTGCTTCTTTTGCAACCCCAGAGTACCTCTTGGGTTTCTCTGCTACCGCTTGCCTCAGGATTTGTAGGGCAACTGCTCACTGCAATGGATGAGGGGCAGCTACAGAGACCCAGCGGACGATACGGTGCAATCACTGAGGTTGCCAGCAGCCTGCTCTGCCTGGCACTTACAATCCTTCTGCCTGTCTCTTTTTGGTCTGACCGCTACCTTTCCCTGCACTTCATTGCAGGGTGCTGGCCTGGGACAGGACCATCACCTCCCTCCTAGCAGATGTGGCTCCAGCAATGCTGTGGCCATCCACCTTGGAAGACACTCCCTGTTTCACACCTTTATCACTCCCAGGATGAGAGCAGCTCAGAGCCATGTAACAGGCCGTTGTCATTTTTTTCAGTGCTTGGACTTGGGAAATACTTTTTTCCTTTTCTACCCTCCCCAGGTGGAGATGCCTCTGCCCATGGGGGTACCTGTGGCAAGCACCCTGACCTGTGGGCTTAAAAGAGTGGAACAAGCATTGCCAGACAGCAAAGCCCAGCAAAAGCAGCCCAGCCAGGAAAGACATGCTCAGGGAAGCCTCTTCACCCCCATGGCATCCTAGAAGGTCTGGCGGGGTGTCCTGGGGCTGCCAGGGCTCTCTGCTGCTGTTGGAAAGGGCAGCTGGAGGGTGGCCAAGGGGAGGGAGAGTTGGCAACCACCCTGCCCAAAACCCCTGTCTTTGGAGCCGGCAGAGCGCCTTGACAGGCTTGCAGGATGGTGAGACCTGCCCACCATGCTGGGGTACAATTGAGCGTTAGATTCGATAGCGCCTGAGATACCTCTGAGGCAGAGCAGAGGAGGGAGTGGGGGATTTCCCAGCTCTAATTATCGAGCAGTCGTTAGCCGGAGCGGTTCCCCTGCCAAGGGATTACACGAAGCATTGTTTCTCACTCAATAAATCTTTACAACAAATGCCTAATTCTCCAGGCACCGTGTAGGAAAATTAATCCCCATCCCCTCCTTCTTTTTTCTCATCACAGGGATGTTTCTCTGCCGCTGCTCCCCACAGCCCAAGGCTGCAGTGGCAGTGATGCACCAAGATGGCATGGGGAAGGTGCATGTCCAGTGAGCTGGGCTGGTGGGGACAGGGAGGGGGACA
Organism: Buteo buteo; assembly: GCF_964188355.1. NCBI lineage: Eukaryota > Metazoa > Chordata > Aves > Accipitriformes > Accipitridae > Buteo > Buteo buteo. Next base: position 9,513,036 of record NC_134176.1, on the reverse strand, counting down.
GCGATGGTGCCCCTCCAGCATGCCCAGCAAGCAGCGTAGCAGCCCTGGTAGTGCTCATGCCTGGCCATCGATGAGAAGCACAGCCCTAGGAGAGACCCAGGACCTCGTGTTGTCTCTGGCTCTCTAGATGCAGCAAGAAAATGGCAAGGCCATTTTCATCTCTGAGTGGTGTCATTGACAGGTCTTTGCTAATTAGCTGCTGAGCGTGTTATAAATGCTCAGAAATGCTGAATGGGAGGGCCATGGTGGGAATTTCAGCACAAGGAGTAGTTCCTCGCTCTGGGATCAGAGCAGCCTGAAGAGGAGCTGCAGGACGTGATACCGATGTGGTGGGGTCCAGCAGGCCAAAGGGATATTTCTTTCAAACCATGCTTTTAGCAGGAGCTAGGAGCCACGTGAGGGCAGAGAGTCAAACACCACTGTGCTGCGGGACCTCGGGAGCCTCCTCCGTCCGTTCCTGCGGGTCGTCAGCCCCTGGAGGGAAGCAGAGAGGCTGTGCCCTCTCCTTAATTCCCCCTCTGAGGAGAAGGCAGGAGCTCAGGCTGGGTCTTAACCAGGACAGAGGAGGAGGCCTACAGGTTTTGCCCATTAAATGATTACATTATCCATGCAATCGAGCCTGCTGCTGCATAATTCCTGCCGGTTCCCCCAAGGGTCAGCGTGTCTCTCAGCCACAAACAAGAGGATCCTCCCCGATGCCATTTTTCACTCTGCTGCATTGCCTTCACCCCAGCCTTGCTGCTCACCCTTGGGGACACATCTGCCTGTGGGATGTGCCTGGCACACGCCATTTGGACACGTCTCAGCACCAAGAGCAGAGGGAGGACGCACTTCTCTCTGTCCACAATCTCGGACAAAAGCATCCCCACGGAGAGAGAGCTCCGCATCGGGCAGCGTGGGACACAGGAGTATCAAAGGCACTGCCACTTTTATGAGAAATGCTTTATTAACAAAGCCCCAGTTCATGCACAGAATGGCTTTTGCAGCGTTGTAAAAGGTGTTTCCACCCAATAGTCTAAGAGACAAAAAGAGGGGCTCATCCCAGGCATGCGATTTGCCCTCAGGTCTGGCACAGGGACAGCCACGTGGGGTTTCACACCCAGACACATCTCTGCAATGCTGAGAACTCCCTGACTTCCACTTACTCTCACAAAAACGAGGAGAGCCAGCAGCTGGGCGGCTCCTGGTGGTTCCTTGCATGGCTGCTGCAGCCCGTTGTTAGCTCGCAGGGTGTTCGCAGCACTCCCGCCTCCTGTTCCAGCATCACCATTGCCTGTTCTTGCACCCTCGCAAAAAACCCAGCAATTTTTCCCCAGCCACGCACAAGCGTTTCCGCACAGCGACACCCTCGAGTCAGTGCATGCAATCGTCTCTCAGCAGCGCTGGGACTGTCAATCTTTTCACACCTGCTAAGTGGTAGAGTGCTTCTCCCAATTTACTTATCCATCATTTTTATTGAGAAATCTGCTCTAGTCCCACACAGTTATATGAGTTAATGGAACAATGATTAGGGGATTCTGTGGGAACGAGCTGCGATTTCAGGCACACCGGTGCAAAGCTGGGAGTACACCGCACCATTTCCAGCATAGCTGCTCAGAGCAGGATTTGATTCATTTTGCCATGAGTTTCTAATTATTTGCTTGGTTTTATAATTTTAAATATCTATGTGTACTATTACTATTTTTAAAGCCATCTGGGCAATTATTGCTGTGTTCCTAAGGAGGGAGAGTACTGTGCCAGTCTGTTCACATTAGAGAACCTCTTTTCCTTATTAACTCTTCTGGTGCCAGTTTGATCCCCATTAAGCCATAGGGAGGTCACCGCTGCTAACACCCCAGCAAAGACAGGGAACAAGTAGTCTCCCAGTCAGCAGAAGCACTGCAGCACAGAAAGAGTCATTTAAATGAACACAAGGGGGTAAAACAAAAAAAAAGAAAATTCCCCAGTGAGTCCTGTTTCAGTAGGAGTGGAAGTCTGGGAGGGGTCATCAATAAATTCTACATACCCCAAGTCCCAAAGCACTTCAGCACCTTAAAACATGTACGAGAGCTTTCACAAAACATCTATTAAAAAAGCTTCTGAGGCTTAAAGCCACACTCAACCTCAGGTTTATGGAGAGCCTGCTTTTCCTTTGCAAAATAGGGATCAGCATCATTCTGGTCTGAGTACAGGTCAGCAGGGAGTAAGAAGGACCAAGAAGAGGGTTTGGGGTTTTTAAACAGCAGCACAGGGGATGCAGTGAAACTCCAGTGACATCCCCAAGGTGGTGCCAGTTTAGCCTCAGCGAGGGAATCTGCACAGTCGATGGGAAGTCCAAAGTCTTAGCTAATTTACAAGACATTTTAAATCTGCATGTTGAAAGGCACTGAGGGACATTCCCATCTCATCAGGCCTTGTGTTAATGGAAGCCGGATAAACGCTTGCTCACTGAGAAGGGAATAGCATATCACCCCTGAAGTCCTTAATCACAACCAACCCAGGAAAAATACCTACAACAAGGCACCTGACAAGTATATTTAGTGCACGATAAACATCAGCTGCTCCTTTCAAACATTCACTCATTCTGCACTCCCGTCCCTCTGGCCTGGTTGAAGCAGGGCTGGGATTTTGCCTCAGAGCTGATAGAGAAACCAGACCTTGTGCCAGGTGCTGGCTGGACCCAGGGAGCAGGTGAGCAATTGGCAGGTCCCTCTCCTATATGTGCTACAGCAGGAGAAATTCAAGCTCTTTCAAGACCCTTTTAATCTACAGAGAGCAGCCGAGATGTCGAGAGCAAGCTTTTCCCATGCACAAGCCACTACAAACTGTGTCAAATCTGTCTCAACCCAAGAGCTGCCTCTCCGTGTCTTTGACATTCAAGTGGCTTGTTTAGCACATATATATCACAAAACTCCAGGAACTGAACTCTCTTCAAATGACAATTGATTAAACATTCAAGCTATATAAAGTACTGAAGTATTGTAAATACATTTTAAAAGGAAAAAAATCTTTGAAATTCACTTTAAGCTTTCTTTTCAATTATTTATCACAGAATCTCAGCCCCATTAAAGTCAGGCTTAATGGGCTTGTTTATATATTACAGAAAACATTTTGCTTTTAATTGCCTGCTGAAAGGCTCTTACGCCTGTCTCTCTCAGCTGTGCAGTGGTACTTAACCGGAAGGCAGGAGCCCAGCGAGGCAGGCGGCATGCAAATCCCCTCCGCACCTCCGTCCTGGGATGCTGAGTGGGGATGAAACCGGCCCACAGAGATCAATCTGTCCCTTGAAAGGCTCTTTTGCTGGTGAATTCACCCCAGCTCTCCTCCCTAGTTGGGTACTACACGAGGAGATCAGGTCAACCTGATGATACTCCCATCCATTTTGCCATTACCTCCACGGGTCTTATATCCATGTCTATTCCCATGGTACAGAATTACTTTGCCTGCAGCTTCTGTTCTCAAGATCCCTCTTTTCTTCTCTTCTTACTTGCTGGAAATGCTCAAAGTTGTTTCCATGAGGGCTGACACAATGGGAGACCCATGACACTCCAGAGTGGGGGGGTCCCCAGCCCCATAGCAGCACTTTTTGTGGGGTCAGGTGCTGGCTGTATCCTTCTGGTTAACCAGCTGCATCAGGGTTGCAGGGCATGGCTGAGTACGGGCTGAAGAGTACAGCTGAAGAAGATGCATCATTAATTGAGGAAATGAGGTGTATTCTCATCTTTAGCAGCAGCTCCCTGAGAACCGGGAAGGGAAAAGCCTTCCTGCTGTTATGCACTGGGGAGGCTCTAGGGTACCATAAATATCTGTGTGGGTTGGGAATGGTACTGCTGAGGAAAGGGAAAAGGAAAGGGAAAAGGAAAGGGAAAAGGAAAGGGAAAAGGAAAGGAAACATCCAAGGTTCCTCTTCTCTGACATTTGGGGGTGACTGGTTTTATCATCCATACATTATGTTAGGAACTCAGAATATTTGGGGTCTGTATCTGCAGCTGGCTGCAGAATGACACATCTCCAGTGTTGGTCCAGTGTTGTTGCCACCAATATTCTCCCAAAGACCACGTGCAAGGCAGACTGCTGAGTCAGCAAGTACACCATGCATGGGAAAGCAAAACCTGTTTGCACATACAGTCTGGAGCAGAAATCACTGGCATCACCCTGTAGGTTGTTCTCTCTATGTGAGGATTATGAGTGAACATTAGCACTTCTGTGCATGGCCGCATGGCCATTTCTGACCCTCTTGACCAGAGCATCTTGTCTGACTTGCCTTAAGAGGAAAAGAGAGTGAGCTTCTTTCTATGAATACATACCTAGCACGGGGACAACCATCCTTGTCTGTCATTACCAATAATAAAATAATGAGTCCATATAAAGGTTGTATGAGACAAAACCCACCAACCTTGGTGTTTCTTATTTTTAAGCCCATTTCAGCCTCAACCATTAGTCTGAAGATAGAGGTGTAAGTTCTCTGAATTCACTTCAGAGATATGTCTCCAATTTCTTCAGAAGTTTGATTCTCAGATACCTTAAGTTTGGAAGAAAAAGGAGAGTTGATATCATAATGACTTCTGGATTTTGTGCTGAAATTACATTTTTGGCGCCGTTAAATCCCATTGTGTGCTATGGAGGATATAATGTAATACTCATCAGAGGCAGGCAGCAGTGAGGTTTACTGGCACTAAAATCAATAGGCACTGAATAAAATGGCTCCAAATGATTTAGGATCATGCACACATCTTCTTTTTGTAAGCTTAAAACCATTTGGAGAGGCATTAATTCATTAAAGGCCTCTTGAAGAATGTCATCATACTGTGTAGTCTGGGCCTGTGCACATCAAGAGCATCATAGATTGTGGCTTTTATTAAGGAGGCTGGAGAATATAATTCTTCCTGGAGTACAACAGGCTTTAAAATACTGTGCACTTTGAGATCAAAACAACGTTTATAGCAATGTAGTTACTAAATATTTTAACATGTACAATATAAAACATAGTGCATCCTGGAATGTGTGTTTATGCTACTGAAGTAGCCGCTAGACTTGTCAGATCCATTACAAACCACCATGTAGACTATTTTATTTGTTTTCATTTCTTCCTGTTGGGGGTGGGGTTTTTTGGTTGTTTTTTTTTTTTTTTTTTATTGGCTGCATGATATTATCATTTATTTTTATGTAGGAGCACCAAACCAAAACTCAATGCGTTTGATTTTAAACATCTTGCAGACATGCAGTTAGAATGTCTGTCCTTATTCCTACCTTTTAATATGGGCGTTTATACTTTCACATCAATAACAGGATTGAATCAGAATCCCTTACTGGGAGGTCCAATATGATTCCATTAAAAGGAAAGTAGTCTGCAAATGACTGGGGACCTCCTCATTGCCTCACTGTACACAAGCCTGCAGCTCAAAATGTCACAGAATGGCACAGAAGTCAAAACTCGGAGCTTCTCGCTCTGGACACGCTGGTCAATGGAAATCAAGGTGACTCACGGACTCTGATATGGCCATGGGAGCCACTCTAACATATCGTCTCACATTGCAAAGCTGCAAAGCAGAGTATGACAGGCCATTTTCTCACCTGGTGCAAGGTGGCATCACCCCGCAGATAAGCAGCGGGACTACGCCAATACACGGCAGCTGAAGAGTCAGCCCAGCGGGTACCCTTTGCAGATTTACCTCTGGATGTAATTTTGACCGCTGAGCACTCCCTTACATTTTAGCTATGGCACATCTGGTGTGGGACATGGGGAGCAGAAACTCCACGTGCTGCTTTGGCAGGAGAGAGGACAGGATCCGCCGCGGTCGCGTGTGCGGCAGTACGCACCCGGGGAAGCACGGGCGGTGGTGGCAGCGAGGCGGGGAGCCAGCCCTCCGTCCGGAGATGCGCACGATGGATCGCGGCAGCTCGGCATGTGAGCAAGGTCCCTTTGATGTAGGGGCTCTCTTCCTGGGGATAGGATTTCACGCGCAGGAAGGGACGGCCCCATCCCTCTCCCCTGCCTGCCAAACCACAACTGAGAAGCTGACCATTAATTTAAATACTTAAAATGAGACCCTTCCTTTAAAACAGATGTATCCTCTGAAAAATTCAGAATTAGCTACAGTCAACTCAGAGCTGTAGAGCTTCTGAAGTTCACAGCACTACCGACACCGGGAGGGAGGACTGGTTTCCTTGGGCAGAGTGCCATGCTCTGCTGGGACACAGCTGACTTCACACCGCCCTGGAAACTTCCCGGTCTATGCCAGTTAATGGGATAGCTTAGGAATAGTGAGGAGGCCTATCCAGTTGCTTATGGCTGTAAATCAGAAATCACAGGCATTGAATTACATCGGCCACATCCTCTCTGCCCAGCCCAGAAAGGCAGGAATGATGGGCGTGAACGCAGCATGCAGTTTGGTCAGAGAAGTCTGACAGTGAGGGTCATTCTCGATGGTTAGCCGGAGTTGGTTCCCAAGCTGGCTTTTTCCACCTTATTTTATGGACAATGGTATTTACTTTCTAAAAACTAGGAAATCTGGGACAAGGACAATAAAATGAATTAGATTTGACCAGGAAGGGTGGGTGAAACTGAAATGTGCTGTTTTGTCCTCATTATATACGTTTGACAGAGCCTTCTCATGAAGATTTTGACAGAATCTAGGACAGATTTTCCTGTTGTTGCTAGACAGAGGGAGTCCTAAGTAAGGACATGTTGGCTCAATTCTGTCTTGCACAAAGGTTTTGCAAGGATCAGTTCCTACTCCTCCACAGACCAAAAAATAATTATAAAACTTCTGAAGCTGTCCCATAAACAAAACCTCACAGCTGCCCTTTTTTATTATTTTTGTTCTTTTTCTAATTTGCAAGAGCGAAATACATGCAGTAAAGCTGGAGTTAGTCGGGCTTGTATCACATCCAGCTCCCCTCCCATCAGCCTCACTGCAACACCCAGGTCCAGCCGCCTTTGCAAGGAGTGAAGGGTCCACACAGAAGCACAGGGAACATGAAACAGGGACAAGGAATCACAGCTGAACCGCCCTGCAGGTGGAGGAGTGGCAGTGAGGAGAAAGGCTACTTATCTGTGTGAAATTCTTGGGCATCTTCCAGCAACTGAAGTTCAAAGAAAGCTACATTATTTGAGAAAGCTTTGAAAATATTCATTGAAAGTTACAAAAAACCTGCTACTCAAATTGCGGGGTCTTTTCCCTGTTAATTGAAATGCTAAACGAGTTTCTGCCTGTCCTGATTTTTCCACTATTTTACCTGTTAGCAGAAAAACATTATCCTCCATGGAATAAGCTTCAAGACATCCACAACCAAAGAAGAGTTGAAACTTCAGGATTTATTTCATAAATATTAATATTTACATACCTAATAGATTCCCTCTTTCCTTTACAGAGTATATATTCAGGTGTCTGAATACAGAAACATTCTGGGCTAGAAAAATCACTGCTGCTTTCTTTTTGTATAATTTTGATATTGGATTGTACTCTGTTTTCAATGGGGCTGAAAGCTTCCAGCTCCCACCAAGTTCAGCTGAAACCACAGTATCTTCTAAAAATATTATAAACCAGCGCATGGGGTGGGTGCATGGTGGGGTGGGCTGGTACAGAGGAGTGAGGGGGCTGCAAGGTAATGGCTGGCAATGTGCTCCCATTCAAGATGCTGAAATAAAAGGGTCCCCTATAAAAGTGCCTGTGACTCTCAGCACACCTCCCTCCCACCTGCTGTGCATCGAAGAGGCTGGGGTTTAAGTTCTTGGGAAATGTTGTATAGAAGGTGCCCGGGTTTACCCGTCCAGTGTTTGGGTAGCTGAATATTCACTGTGTAATTACTGGTTCATCACTGACAAGGGCAGCCGGTTGGGTGGAGCATCAGAGGCCAGGGATGCAGCGGAAGGTGTGTTCAGCCAGTCCCTGATGGGTGCTGGTTTCACCTGGCCAGGAGTGGGACGGTTTCCTCCTGATACCACTGCAACGCACCTGGATGGGAGTAGCAGGGTGCTCTAAAAAAGCAGATGGAGCCAGGAAACAAAGGTGGATGTTTTCACTTCTCTTGCAAAATACATGGCTCTCTCACTGCTGGCTTCCCAAGCATGGCCTGGGATGATGCGGAGGAAGAACAGACTCTGCAGAGTCACAAGTGTGAGCTTACAGCAAGGACCCTTTGAGAGGCTTTTCTACTGGTGTTTATCCCTGCTCTCAGTTGACTCTTTAAACCCTAGTAGGGCAGGATCCTGTCCTCAGTTGCCTATGGTCTGTGTCTGCTGCCCCCCAGCTACTGGTCTTGAGGGTCCCTCTGAGCATAAACTAGATTTTAAGCACAGGCTGAAATCCCAATGAGCATAAGCACGAGTGAGCACGGGCTCAGCCACGCTGCTCGGGAGCTTCACTGAAGAAGTATCTGCAGTAGGTCTCCTTGTGGAAAAGAAACTGCACCATAATGTCTCATCTCATCTCAAGGGAAATGCAAAGCAATCAAGCTTAAGAATATATTTCAAGCTCTTCATAGCAGGTGTTAGACACTATTCTCCGGCTGCTGACAGGAAATGTGTGTGCAATTCTCTTAGGTACCATGCTCAGAATATGCTTCTTAAGGGCTTGCTGCTTAAAAAATTCTGCAAAGTGTAAATGGCTCTCATAAAATCACATAGTAAATTGTCTTATCTGTTTGTCCTGAAAGTGCTCAGCTGCACATTAGAGCCAGCCAGCCAACACATCACAGGGCCCTAATGAAACGTTGAGAGGAACAGACAATTCCAGGCTAGGAGTTCATCTTAGGAAAACTTTCTAAAGAGAAAACTGAGTTCAAAGTCCCATCAGCTGAGAAAAAATTTGAAAGAGAAAATCATCGTTTCTACAGAGGCCATGTGAAAGCATTTCTCAGACCTCCCCTTGCCATCCTGGCCATAGGACTGAGCAATCAGCAAGACATAAACCAGCAGGTTGTGATTTATTCTTGGGGGGGAAAAAACCCTTCCCTCCATGTTGACACTGAACACTGCCTTCTGCTACTCATCACAGGGCAAAAAAAATCTGAAGAGAAAACCCAGCTAGAGTTAAGGAGAATTTTAAAGCCTCTTTTCCCTCCTGTTCCCAGAATAAAGGTAATTGCATAACAAAAGCCTCTGCGAAGGAATGACAGTGGACGTGTGCAGGATCACGGCGGGAGCGGGGTTTTGGACTCCACACGCTGTCCAGTCCAACCCTGCACCCAGCCCCTTCCCCAAAAGCTCCCGGCGTGACAAGGGGCCGTGACGGCACCCCTCGCCGGGGACGTCCCGGTGAATAGGGGCTGTCAGTGCCGGTGATGGAGGCCCTGCAAGTGCAAGGTGGGAGGGAGGGGACGGCGAAGGGGGTCACCCCACAGGAGCATCTGTTGAGAGCCGGGACATATGGAGTCTTTATTCTTCCTTGTGGAGGCACGAGCGTTTTCCTCACCTTCTGCCATCCTCTTATTGTGCGAGGGGGCTGCGACGGGCTCTGGGGACAGCTGCTGCCTCTAAGCTGCCTCCTCGGGGGACACCACAAAGGGCCCTGTCCCCATCCCCTGTCTGCATCACCTCCCTCATCAATCAGGCGGGCACAGCGTGCCAGGAGGGGTGATGGATACCTTGGGTCTGGTTACCAGGGGACAGGGAAGTTGAGGCCTTTTTTTTTTTTTTTTTTTTTTAAAAAAGCTAAGGAAAAAATCTGGTGGGCTGCACCTTCTGTGAAAGGGAAAACCACCCTCCCTTTGAATTTCTGTGAATTTTGAAATACGGATATTTAAAGACGTGGAGGAAAAAAGTAGTCATCCAGAGCTAATTATACAGCTGTTGAAAAGCCCAGTAAATATGTTACTCAGGGATATATAATACCTTTGATGTAGTTGTAATCTGACTGAAGTTATTATAGGTTTTCACAGCTGCAAAGCAATCCAGCTTAGGAAGGCTTTTTTTTTTTTTTTTTTTTTTTTTTTTTGTAATTTGCAGAAGCAGAAAAGAAATTCTGCTGCCAAAGCAAAATGAAGATCCTCATACAAACACAGTAGCACAGCCTAAGAAAAATTATCCTGATGCTGAGGAGTATTAACCTGTCCCAAAGCTTAAAAGAGTTTACTGGATAATAAATGGCATCAGTGACTCAAAAGGGCTAGATTTCAGAAAGGCTCTTCTTTAAGACAATTAAAGCTTTAAATAAAAGTATGACTTTGCAGCTGGGAATTCTCTATTCCCTTCAAACCAACAATAAGTGTAAGCTGTAAATGCTCTGAAAAAATACGTACCGAGGCATGAAATACAGGAAGGCTGGTAGTAAACCTCCAACATGTTCATTTAAATTGATCATGGAAGCAATAATATCACGAGGCTTTGTAAATGGATGGGTTAAAAGCTGGAACTTTATTGCTGTTTTCATTCCCCAGGGCCCTGTGGTAAAACAAGTCTCCACACAAGATCTCTAGGCACTGAATGAATTATTCACTCAGTTATAGGTCATTAAATGAGGCTGAGCGAGGCCGATGTCCATTATTACATTGTGGTGTATGAAAAAAGACTTATTTTGTGGAGATTGGCATGGGCATACTCTCAGGATGCCTGGTCATTTCTGCCACGGCTTCTTCTGAGCTCCCCTGGGAGAGCAGGGAGGTTGTGAAGCAGCAGCAGAGCTGCACAAAAGAGAATAAAAGAGGTTTGAGGTTAAAACCACAGGTAAAAGAGAGGAAATGTTAAGCATGTTCAGATGCTAATTGCAGAGATGTCTATGCTGGTTTTAAGCTCCTATTGTCCTGCAGCTGCTTTTTGCCACCTTTCTTCGTCTCCCCAGACAAGGCAGCTCTCCCTGGATTAGCATCTCCTCTCCAAGACACCTGTGATTGCTGACTGCTTTCGCTATGCCTGCGTAACCCACAGTTGGGCACCCTTGATTTCATCTTAGATAAATCTGTCCATAGTTTAAGTAACTTTTAGTAACCTCTTGGCAATTTCTAAACCAAATTCAAAATAGATTAAAGTAAACTTTTTCTGAGAATGAAGTTTTCCCATACAACACGTCACCTTCTCTTGATAAAACTGGGGCAGCCTCTCCGCAGTGTCCAGAAGTGCTCAAATACAGTTTTGCCCTTGGTCTCACTTTCTCCTTGGAAAAAAAGAGCTTTTTTCTGAGGTCAGGAAAAGAGTGAAGTTGCTGTTATCTAAGTAGTCCACATTTCTGGTGAGACACAGGATCATGGTAAGGACATGCCATTCTCTGGGGCTGGAAAGCTAGCACGTCCCATAATCCGGCACTATCTTGTATGATCAGAGGCAGATATGTAAACATGTCCCCGTTTGAACACAGTCTCTATGGGAATGATTTAGCCAAACTTTTAATTTAGAACACGGCAAAAAATTCAGTTAAAACTTCTGGGGCCTTTATAATTAAAAAAAAAAAAAAAAGGCTAGATTTTTGTTGACCTAAATGTTTTGGTAGTTATCCTGATATCTTCATGTTGTTTTAGTTGAAAAAATCCCCTAACATTTTTAATTGACATTTCCTAAATGAAATATGATGGCTTTTCAGTTGAAATGACCTTCTGCTTAGAAATTCAAAAGAAAAACATTTCACAAATCCTCAAAAACAAACCAAAAGGTGGTGAGTTCTAACTGCTTTCCTCCCACTCTTTCAGAGCTGTCAGAAAAGCAACAGGAAAAAAAAATAGGGGGAAAGAAAAAAAGAAAAGGTTATTATCATGGCCACATTTCTTGCTGCTTACTCAAGCAAAATTCCCAGTAGTTCAAATCCCAAGGACCCCTTTCCGTTTTCAGTCAGACAAAGAGACATCCACTGAAGTTAATGAGAAAGCATCTGAGGTATGAGTGAAAACTGAGAAAGGACTTCAGGACTTGTCTTAATGACTTGAAAAGACTGTACCCTGAGTAAGAAAGTATTTTTAATGAAATGTAACCTCGAGATGCAGCAAATGCAATTTAGCCTGCTATATTGCTTTTCTTAGTATTACTTTTTTTTAATGTTATTGTTGAGCTCCACATACACAACCAGTCTCGAGGGGTGAAGAGGGAATAGCTGTTCTCTAATACAGTCTTTCATTTCCGAGCCCTCAGTTCGAGCCCTTCAGGACACTAATTATCCAAAGTTGTTATCATCTGACAGCTGTCGATGGCCTCTGCGAAATGAGGTGGTGGTGGCAGCCATGCTCCCAGCGGGCATGTGTCAGCATCGTACAAACACTACTACAGCTTGCCTGGTATTTTTGTTGGCAGCCTGTGCATTTATGGAAACAAACTTGTCTTCTTACTCCTAGCGGGAGCCGCCGCTCTTCACATCTAAAAGAATGGGGTGGATCACTGAAGAGCACATCCCTCTGGCGTTAATGTTGCAGGACATCGCTAGTGATCTTCAGGCTCCAGAGCCGTCACCTGGACACGCTTCAGGGATGCTGACTCCAGGGAAGAAGATTAATTCAGTAGTTACCACACTAACAGGCAATGGGCAGGTCTTGGTCACAGACCTGGTGACTCAGTTTCCCTTCGGTTTGTGTCCTCTGCCCTCTAGCCCACACAATAATAACTTCTCCCTCACAATCTCCATCCTAAGAAGCAGCAATTCTAAGCTGCCGTGTACTGTCTAGCCAGGTGGCTGCTGCCCTCCTAGTGCATGCTAGGAACCAGCACCTCCTTCTCTATATGGGGCTACAATTCAGAGGCCCCTCTTCCAATACCTGCCAATTTTCACTCAACTGCTAAGATCTGGGTCATCTTTGAAATTCCAGGTGAGAGCATGCCTTTTCCTGAGTCACTGTCCCCATGGAAGCGGGAATGAGAGATCTCCCAAAGCAAGAGAGGGCAGGCATGCAAGGTCAGTCCTGCAGCCTGATGCAGGACTGCAGTCCAGCATTCAGCCAGACAAGTGGGTCTTATTTCTGTTCCCTGCCTTAGGCATGCTTTCTATATTTTATCCCATTTCTGCTATGCAAACACTAGAGTTGCACCACTCACGGCAGGTGCCCCAGCAGGCACAGTGGGGTTTAATCCCCTTTCCAGAACTATGCCTCTTATGAAATAGCTGGAAATCAGAGCTGGGATGAATTAAGGTGGTTAAAATCCTTTTCCTAATGGCCCCATCATTAGGACATGAGCCTCCCTCAGAAGGGAAGTTGGGAGGATGAGGCTCAGTTAATGGGTCATCCAGGTACGACAACAGTGTAGAGCATACGCAGATAGTTAAATGACAGCAAATCAACCAGTGTAAAATGAATAATAAAAAGTAAGTTACTGCCTCCTCTTTCTGTAACACCTCTCCCACTTCATTAGATAGAACTTCACTCCTCTGAATATGACAAACTAGGCCAAAAATTCCTGGCATAACTCAGTCATCCCACTAGCTGTGATGAGTAACTGAAGGAAATCTAACTTGCTTCTTTTCTAGAACTTGCACTGGAGGAGTAAAATTCAAGAAGTGGGACAAGAAAAAATATTGTGTAATATAGCATGACTTATGTACATGTCTTAGGCAGATAATTCAGGCTGAATGATGCTTAAAAGGCTATAATAGACTTGCTTCCAGCAATGAAATAGCCTGTACTGCTGTAAAATGTCTGCCCAGGGCACTTCAGTGAGTTTGGGATTCTCCTTCTAGATTAGCCAGGGGAAATAGCTGAAGTCTCTGATAATGCAGCCTTCTCTTTTTGATGGTGCTGAACAGCTCTATACTGTTAGCATGAGGCTGCTGGAGATGACAGAAACATGGATTTTTTTTAAAGTGCAATTGTTGTAAAAGTATTAGCTCTTCTCCACACTGAAATATTGGGAGATCTTCCATTAGGCCAACTGGTAACTACATATTTCTTAGACCCACACTGAACTGAATGCGATGGGTAAAAATCCCTCTCTCGGGGACTGTCAGTCTGTTCACTTATAATGAGCAGAAGCAATTGGAATTTCTTCTTTCTAGTCAGAAAATGCTGATTCAAGAAAACAAACTCGTTTGGCAGGAACTCATTTCTTCTGAGAGACCTGTTGGGAAATTCTTCTAAGCTGCAGGAAAGCCACTGCTCTTGCACAGAGACCCAAAAAGAGAGATGGGCTCATGGACAGGCACCTGCTGCTGCTGCATCTGCCTGGCCATAGCACCAAGCAGTTACCCGCTGGAGAGGGCATTTTTCACTTCGTTTTGGCCAGCTAATTCTGTGCAAAGGACCAGAGGTCACCAAAGACCAAAATTAAGTAGTGGCACACCAATCCGTCACAAACCTAGCATGCATTTTATTTTCGCATAGCAGGAGGAAATACTGAAGACTCAGAAAAGTCCCATGGCATGGGAACATCATTTTCCACTCAGCTCAGATAAAGTGTTTTTAAAAGCCAGTGCTGTCCTTGTCAGACATGGGCACTGAAACAAGCATAAGATGTTCATTATTAACACCCTGAAGTCCAAAAACTCCAGAGACGTGGCAGAGGGGTTCTTGTCAGATATAAAAACCAGGATAGCATACAGCCATAGCCAAAGGAAAAATCATAAATTGGAACACTGACATATAAAACATACAGTGCAGGTGTTATTTAGAGACACCATTTTTAAAGGCCCTGTAAAAGCTCTGCACAATTTTTTTACACCCAAAAGGTGGCATGTCCAATTTTTCCCCTCCAGTTTTAACACTTGGATTTTGTGTAGATAACATTGGGATGAGTAAAAACTGGAAGAGAAACTGCAAGCTTGCCCTATAAAAATCTAAGGTGCATTAGAAGACATACACAGAACTTCTCAGCCATTTTTCCATTTTCCTGATTGAGCCCACACCTTGAAAAGAAAAATAACTGGGGGGGCCAGCAAGGAAAAGGAATGGCTGTGTTTAACTATTGGCTTTAGTCTGCAGCTTGATTTCCTTGCACACTTTTAAAAGGAGTATCTGTGTTTAGTCTAATGGAAAGCGTCTGTCTGAAGGTGCTCACTGCCCCTATGAACATTTTCACAGACACACAGTGCTCAGCCCCATCTGGCTGGGTTACTGATGATGTCATTTCACACAGCATTGACCAAAACGCTGTTGAGCAGATTTTTTTTTTTGTAGCTCTTCCTTCATTTCAAGGAAATGCAAACTAGCAAATAGCAAATGCCCGCCCTGTGCTGTTCCTGCTGTGCTACAGAGGAGGATTTCCAGACTGCAGATTTGTTTGTTTGGAAGGGAAGGCTTTTTGCCCTGGCCTGGGAAATTGCCATCTGTAGGTAGGTTCAGTGAGGAGTTAAGACTCACACGCCAAGAACATTCAGCTTTTCTAAGGACTTTACAGACAGATAACATTGGGCAGAAGACTGAATTTGCACAGGCTGATACGGGTCAAGGAAGAGAAAAGGGTAAGGAGTAGGAGGAAGACAGGACTGTAAAACTTCAAGGACACTGTCAAAAAGTGAGTTTTCTTTCTCTCTTTGTCACCAGTAAATGAAATACCCTGTAGTATTCCCTTAGTCACTGATTGCTCCAGTTCTGCTTCAATAAATGACTTGGAGCAAAGGGAGATGCCTTTTATGCCTCTTTCCTTCACTGCCTCTCCAAAGGCATGGACTGCTGATAGCTGTCCAGGGCCAGATGCATAGTGTTGCTTTCACAACATAGTTTTCACACACTGGAGCCTTCATTTTGAAACGTGGGAGCTCCCAAGCTGACTGGAGCTGCCAGGTCCCCCCGGGCTGGACTAGAGCCCTGGGTACCGGCTTGCTGGCACAGCTCAAGAGCTGGATGGTGCAAGATGCAGCTCACCTTTCCCAGACTGGACATCTAATGGCAAGGGATGCATAGGGGGCACGTCACACCAAGTAGTCGACTATCCCCAGAGATTAAGGACACCTTAATCAAAGGTTGAGAAACATGCAGAAAGCAGCGAATTACTGCCTTGGCCTTTAATTTCTTTCACTGGGGTGCCCAGTCTGGCTAAAAGGCTTTGTATAAAAGGTCATCCACAAAGTCCGCTACCCGTGCTGGGCCTGGGTGCACTGCATTCTGCTGACCTAGCTGTGCTGGAGCAAGACTGCAGGCTGGAAAATGAGACGTGTATCTTGAAAGGTTAACCCCTTTGAGGACATTTCAAGATAAACAACCACCGCTCTCCAAGGCTTTCTGCCCGCTCTGAAAAAGCTGGTGGCAAACAAGCCCAGGCAGGTACCGCAGAGGGGAGCAGGAGCTGGCAGCTACGCGACAAAACGGTCACAAAGCAGCGCCTGCAACCACAAGAACGGGTGTGCATTGCCCTTGAACCTACGGAGAAATCAGCCCCAGTGTAAAGGGATCTTTTAGATCCTACTAAAGGTTAAATTCTGCAAACCTGTCCACAAGCAAGCCATGTGTACCTCAGTGAAGGGGAATTTTTTCCCTGAGTAAATGGCTATTTTCTCTCTGTAACCACCCCATGGGTATTAGTGAATTCTGCATTGGTGAAAAGATTCAACAGACTTTCAAAAGGAAAAATGGAAGTTTGGTACTTGGCAAGTCCACTTCAGGTTGAACATTTTGAGATGACTTTATCCTCCTACACGTATTATGATCAATCTTCTATCTTTTAAAACACTTGAGTGATGTTTGAGCACTTGGGCTTACTTCAAGTACATTTCTTATATTGTCTGCTTCCTTTTCTCACTGTATGTACTCTGTAGAGGCTTCTTCCAATTTCTTTCATTGTTATTTTCTATCCTTTTAACCTTTAAAAAAATCACTGTTAGGAAAGGTTGTAGAAACACCCTCAACTGTTTTTATAAAATATGTTAATCTCTCTATCTAGCAAGTTACCTTGTTTTTAATGGAGAAATCATCCTCCATTAATATTACATTAAAAACACTGCTTCTCTACATCAAGGGCCAAACTCTGCTCTCAGAAGTGCACACACAACACTGCTGAAAGGAATGGCAGTTCCACACAGGAATCCAACAGCAACATCTGGCCCCAGATGTTTTATTTATTTGTAATTTAACATTGCGTTATACAATATTCATAATTTTGCTGCTTTCCATTTCAATGACTGTTATTTGTATGACTTTAAGAGGCTGCCTGAATGCGGTTTTAGTGCTCAAACAAGTAGAAATGAGTACAGTGAAGCAAATCTGCACGTATTTCTGGAGGTTCAGAAATCTTCCTGATGAACTACACTTGTCTCAGCAGTGAGACATGCTGAACCACCATAATTCCAGGGGAAATCAATTGTGAAAACACCTAGGGCCCATGTGAGAGCCAAGTTTCAAAAACCAAGGCAGCTTGCAGGCAAGGACATGTCCATAAGCGTTAGGAGAGGCAACTGGTCAGAGAGCACATGGCAACCTTGTGGCACAGACGGATGAGAGGGCAGGTCCCAGTGCAGCATCTCTTCCCCCATATGAGTCCACATGCCTCTTACCCCATCATGGGGACCGGGCTGAAGATGAAGGCACAAAGGTCTGACATGGGAGCCGAGAGCGTGATTTAGCCTTTCAGATTGGGAGAGCTTATAAAATCACTACAAACTAAGTAAAGCTGCCTTCATTACTTGATTTTGCTAATTTATTATGTTTAAGGCTTTTCTTTCCCCATGTTCAACTAAACTGGACCCCTCATGCCTGTAAAGTTAATCCTCCCCATAAACCAGAAATCATTGTTAATATTTGCAAATCTTATCACTGGAATGGAAATGGTGACCTGTGGGACTGTCCCACTTTTCAAGCAATTGAAGCATTAAGACATAATTTATGCACTTGAGAAGAAATTTCCATATCACAGAGATTGCTTCATTCCCTGTTATGACTTATGAAGGGTGTTACTAGTAAATGAAACCACAGAGATCTGTGTTACATAAGAACTTGTTTTGACATGTATAGTGCATCTTATTTACGGTGATAGTCCAAATGTACTGTTTTAATGCAACTGAACATTATTCCAAGGTCGTCCAGACCAAAAAAAAAAAACGTTAAAGCAAGACTTTATGATCTTCATTTTACTATGTATCAAAATGCCAGATAGCTGTGACACTTTGGACAAGCTGTCTGTGATGCACGGAGATTAATTTTTTTATTTTTTTTTTTTAGTATTTATTTGCAAGATGGCCTGTTGGAGAAGGGAGGGACAGAGGGAATGAGGAAGGGAGGGAAGGGGGGGAAAGACAGCATCAGGGAGAAGGAAGGAAGGAAGGAAGGAAGGAAGGAAGGAAGGAAGGAAGGAAGGAAGGAAGGAAGGAAGGAAGGAAGGAAGGGTGTGAGCTGAGGACTCAACCATCACCGCATCATCCATGTCTCTCAGATGCAACCCACTAAGAGCAGCTTCCCCTGAGACATTCTGCTGGGTCCTGCCCTCACTCCCCATCACAGCCCACTCAAGCAGGGCTCCTCATCTCTCTTGTGCTCCTTGGCTCCCCAGTAAGCTTCTGGAGGGGAATTAAAGCTTTTCTCCCCAGAGCTGCTTTTCATCCCCAATTCTGACCAGGCCCACAGCACCTCCACGAGTGCAGTACTTGTTCCAATGACTTACTGTTACTGATGAATACAGTTAGTTGAACGTTGCTGTGTATTTCTGTAAAACAACACTAAGCAACAACAGAAAAGCATGGATTCCTCTCAAATCCCTCCCTTGAACATGTTATACGCTTTGAAACCTTATCTGGCATTTACTCCAAGAGCTCTGGTTAGAATTATTACACATGTAATTGTCTTTGCTATATGCTTGATCCAACTCCATCCACAGGCTTCCACCACTGAAGGTTCCACAGAGGTTCCACCCCTGAACCATGCACTTTATAGACTTGAGAGAGGGTTTACCTAATTAGAGTCCATAATATATTCCAAAAAGATAGTCATCAAAATACAAGCTGGTGGTCCCCTGCTTAGCCACTTCTCCTATGAATCAAAAATAAATTATTCTTTTTTCTCCCCTGTAGAAGTGTTGCTGAAAACAAACTACTAAATTTTGCTTTTAGGGTTCTCAGAAGACTAAGCGAGATATATTAGCTGTCTGAGGACAGAGAACTTTCTATTCTTTGTGGAATTCTTGTTGGTTTAATTGGGCTTTGTAGAAAAAATAATGTTATTTTAAAGGAGCAACTAAAGAGTGTGGGTGTATTTTTATACACTCAACTGCTGGTATATTACAAGTCTGTTGTAGAGTTAACCTTACACACATTTTCTGTGATGTGTATAGACAGTATTTGGATATTTTAAAAATATACATGAGTATTACTGCTACACAGATGTAACAATGAAGCCAGAATACCAGCATTGGCTCTGTTTGATGGAAATCACAGTCTAGGCAGCTGCAGGGAAGTTTTTAACCACGTCACAGCAAGCTGGGCTTCAACCAAGGGCTTGACAACTGTCCCACATTCCCATTTTCACAGATCTTTCCAGTTTTGACCCTCCCAGGCTCCCAGCTGTGGGAAACATTAGCAACCCTCTGACTCTCACCCCCATGTAACCATACACACAGGTATGCTATGTGTTTGCATTGCCCCTACATGTGTGTCCTGAAGCTGGGAAGTGGGAGCTGTGCCCTATAGGCAGCTCCCACTGCCTATAGGACAGTATGAAGAAAAACCACATTCTGCTTCTGTGATTTCCAAAATGTAGGGCTCTCAGGTGCTTTTGGTAAGTAGCAAGCTGGAATTTCAGTCCATATCCATTGCAACCACTGACACTGAGAGTCTAGCTTGCAATTCATCCACAGACACAGGATAAACACATAGGCTTTCAAATCATCAGGGGCAGACTGATTCCCATTCCTCCATAAGAAGGTGAGTGATGCAGAATTGGAGGATAAACCTGGAATTTACAGTTTCATTCAGACATACAGCACGTCATCTTCCATCTACTCCATGGAGTCAAGAGGGAGCTACACAATCGTTAAAGCCATATCGCTTTCAAGTCCATAACTTGCCAAGTGCTCTGCTATAGTCTTTTCCTAAACAGGATAAGTAACTTCCACTCCATACTGAGTCAAAACCCAGTTGCTGGCATGGACGGATCAACATGAAGTAATTTAAGGAAGGTGTTGCGAGAAAGCCATTGTAAATTATACCTTTTATTTTGGCTTGAAAAACAGGTATTGCAATGAACAATGTCAGGCTCTTTTCCCTGGGAACTTAAATTAAGGTTATCCAAGCCCTACTAATCCTGCCTTTCTACAGGGAAAGCTTCCTTAGCTCAGGCAGGCTGTATTTTCTAAGTCACCTTCTCACTTCTGGATGGTTGTTTCCCTCATCTTAAAGGCAAACGAAAGAAAAGAACAACCACATGGTATTAAGAAAAGCAACCTGGCAAGGAGCTGGGGTAGCTGTGCTTTGGTGTAACGTCTAACTGCTGTCAGTACGCTGTGCTTGAACCTGCCCGAGGAAATCAGAACTATGAGTCCGGATTCCTCTGTCAGCATAAGCTTTTCATTCACACCTTAGTACAGTTCTTGACAGCTGCGGCTTCCTTGTCAGATTAAATGTATCAGAACTCTGCGTCTGTTTTCAAACCAAGTAAAAAAAGCTTATTAGAAAACATGGCAGTTGCAAAAAGATCAGAATAGTTGTACTAATTGTACGGACCTAATTACATCTCATTAATCCTGAGAGCAAAGGTGGGAAGACTGCGAACGCAGACCAAGGCAAGCAAACCTATGCAATAGGAATACAATGAAATACATTGCATGTAGCTAATAGTTGTTAGTTATTTGTGGTGGTGTCTAACAATCCCAGTGGTTTCCAAACATCCAGAGATTGTTCGCTCTGCAAGAAATGCAAACCCAAAGGGGATGCATTACAAGCCTGTGGGAGGATGCTGACGATGTGGGCACCCACCTTCCCAGCTTGTGACAAACTAAGGATAGCCTGGCCAGTGTAGGCAGGCGATGAAATCCCTCCCAAACTTGCCTTTCTGGCTGTGGAGCTGACTCAGAGCTGTGTTGCAGAGCACCCTCTCACTGCTCGGTACCCTGAAGGCCAACAGGCTGCTAGTCCCCCATGGGGGATGCCCACCGTTCAACAGTTACCCTGCAGTCTCTCCTGGTGCCAAAAAAATGTCAACGATAAAAGTAAAGGCAGTTGCTATAATGCAGGTTTTGTAGGTGTGCAGAAACAACATCTTTAGTTACAGATATTTCCTCCAGGAGGCACATCTTTGTCTCATCTACCTAAAAAGCTGACAGGACACTTGCACAACTCCTGTGGGTGGAAACCAATCCTGACAATCACAACCTGGGAGTGATGATGTCCTTAAATATACATTTCCTCTATATTCAAGCCTTCCCCCAACGTGAACCAAGTGACTCACCCACTCAGTGCTTGCTGAAGATCCTCGTTATAACCCAGCAAGGGTGGTGTGTTGTCTCCATCTGGCAAAAGGGACATGAATGTTACATGGAGCAAATTACAATTCTCTTGTTGGGGTGAGAGTCTTTCTTAACTCTATGCCACTGCAAAGGAAATGATCTTGTCTCATCAGCAGGTTGGTGGAGACCAAACTTTTCATAAATTGAAAACTATTTAACACAAATTAACACCTACCATTTATAGAAACAATAGGTGTCATTTATCATTAGCTCTTCAAAAATCCTGGGCATCATAATAACCAAACATTTCCAAAAGGAAGGTTAGTGGGTGGGTAACTGCATCATATATCAGACTTTGGTGGACACTATCAAAACAGTGTCTTCCTTTGCTGTATAGCACCATGATTACTCCTACTTAGCAACCATATGCTATGCTTGTAAATATGAAAGCTGGGTTATTTGGGATATTTGTGTTGTAAGAATACTCAAGCGTCTTTTCCTTGATGTGTAGAAAACTGGGAGACAGAGTTACTCTGAAGTTCTTGTCTGAACTTATATGTCTAGTTTGAAAGGGTCAAAAAGAGGAGCATCCATGTGTGTTTTCAGATCCAGCAGTAGATATTATTGCTTTTTTTAAAAAAACTGTATTAACATGGCTGCAGCCAGCTATATGGGCCATTAGATGAGATTGAGAGGAAAAAAAGAAGAGGAAAAGGAGAAATTATCACCTGCTGGAAGAACTTAGCCAACTGGTAAATGGATGTGCTAAAAATCTTCAGAAAAGGAGAAAACCTCTCCCAAATAAGCAACTGAACAATGTAATGGAAATATGATATCCAGGACTGACAGGACGTGTCCATAGCAGAAATAACTTTCACTGCCACATTAAAGACACGTGGGATCCCCCTTACAGAGAGCGATGGGTGGAAGGTCTCACTGCCGTGCTGCTCCTGTACAAGGGCAGGTACAGCCAGAGCTCTGCAAAACAGGAGCCCAGACCTTTTTTGAAGGGTAGGAGAAGGCAGCCTGACAGAAACTGAACCTTCAGTGGTGAATGTTACTATAAAAGAAACTCAGAGTGCACCTGCTGACAAGAAGAGGATCAAATATTTTCATCCCCCAAAAAAGAAGTTTGGAAATCTCAGGAAATATTATCTGTCACTGCCTATAACCTGTTCTTACCAGTGGTATTTCTGACAAGGACTGATCTCAGTGATCTCTCACTTGAGAAATACATACAGCCTGTATTACCCTGTTAATTTCTCTCTGACTCAGAGCAGGATGCAGGTGGAATCTTTAATGATTTCATTGCAGCCATTCTGTCTTGGACTCTAATCTCAGTAGATCTCAGAGATAAGCAAAATCAAGGCAAAAACCTAACCGAAAAGTCTCCAAGGAAAATCCAAATGCTAAAGAGAGAGGCAGGATGACTCAGGACTCTTTCCCAAGGGCTGAATCCGTTCTCTTAACGAGGTTGCAGAGGGCACTGAATGGTAGAATATAGTTTCCGATCAAGCAAGTTTCAGATCTAGCCGTTTATAATCATTAGCAAGATTGTATTGCAGGGTAGGACCTATGAGTTACTGTCACAGCTAAGGATATTGAATTAGGCATTGAACAAACTCAGAACCAGAGACAATCTATGGGTCGAAAAAGGTTACAGATGACATTCTAAAGAAAAAAGGAGCATTAGCAAAAATCCATCTCCTCCTTTATAGACCTTTCTCTTACACCCAAACAGGTTCATTTTTGTCCCAACTGGAATCTGTTTAATGGCATCAGTTTTTCAACTGTGAGTCCACTTTGCCTCTGCTTGCAAAGAAATGTTTTTTGGCAAATGAATGGCAAACCTTGCTTTAGGATCTCTGGCTGGAGAGCACTTCATAATAATATTAACATAATTTGGTGCTGTCATTTCTAAAACATCTCTTTAATGAGGGGAGCTGTTTACCGGTGACTGAGGGAGGCATTGCTATCTCAGAGATCATTTATATTTCACAACGCTGTCAAATCCTGACAAGCAGCAGATTGTAACAGGATGGCTTCTGCTTTTTGATGCGATGTTTGGTACTCTCCGCTCACGTGTGAACGGGCTTTCTGTTTGTACCTTGTCAAACGAGGGGAGAGCAGCTCTAGGGAGGGGGTAGGTGTTTCTACTCAGCCTGACACGTTCAATTTACATCAGTTATGCTTGCAACAGGGTAAACATTTTTCTAAAAGAGGGTGTTGGCAATAGCGGTGGTCGTCAGCACCTTATTGATATTCCTTTGCATTTCTGATCAGGTGGGGACATGCATGCCACCCCACCAGCCAGCAGTAACTCACATCAAACAGCCGGGGAGTATTTTGCTGCCGGCATGCCCTCTTCTCAACGACCACTACAACCAGGGAGAAGAGTTCCCCCTGTCCCTAATGGAGTTGGTACTTCACGAGCCCTAAGGCAGGTGGTTTATGGAAGCTAAAATTGCAGCAGCCAGGCTGTCCCTGTTTAAGCAGCCTGGAGGATTTAAGCAACTGCTTGAACACTTGGAAGCACGTGAAGGACTGCAGCCCAACTTCTCAGGGGTGACAGGCGATGCAGCTCTGCTGACGGCAGTGGAGAGACACTGATCCATCTAGGTGGCCCTTTGGCTTTCCAGGCCATGTTCATAGATTTTCTACAAGCTCTTGGGCTCATTTGAAATAGTTTTTCGTGAAGGCCAGGGCAAAAATGCTCACCTCTGGGCTATCTCCTGCAGAGTCTGGTATTACAAGAGCTGGGCAGCAAGTTCAGAGCAAACGAGCGATCTGCCAAACTAGCAGGTTTTAAAAGAAACTGAAGAGAAGCTAAAATGCAGTTTGCTAGAATGAAATGGGCCAGCTGCAGAAATAGCTGGAGCGACCATTTTCGAGGTATTAATCATATCACCCTCCCGACCCACCCTCCTAATTCTCACCAGGGTGGCTGTGCTGGGCAAGCAGATTTTCTGCTCTCCTACTGACACCGACTTTGTGAAGCTCCAGCCTGGTGTCCGCAGCCTGCCTCTTTTTAAGGCTCAGCAGCACTCCAGCGATGCGAAGGCAGCTGAGGTAATCGAGGAGTACAGATTTTACAGTATTGTCTGCAGTTCAGCAGTTAGCTGGTACATAAAGGCTCTGCTTTCATTCGTAGCCAGTGCTGGCAGAAGGCCTGTATTATGCCCTTTCATTTAAGACAAAGGCTCTCACACTGCAGTCTCCGGTGTGGAGAAATCTTTTGTACAGGCAGAGCCAGTGGGAGAAGGAGCCTTCTGGTCCCTGTGCTCCTTCTCTGGGGAGATTATAAAGAAAACCTCTTCCTCCTGCACATGGGCCAGATGAAGAACTGAAGCAATAATGCCTTTTTATCACACTAATTACAGTGCCCATTGTTTTAATGACAGTGTTGTTGGGAAACAGGCATAGACCACAGTCCCAAGGAGTTGTTCCAGTGTACACAAATAAACGATTTATTATATTGTTGTCAGATTAGACGGACCACTCAGCCTTACTTATACTGCCATTTTCCCCCACAATTCTTTGTGCGTGTGTGTATTCGTTTTATTTAACCAGATTATGCAAACTACCCGGTCCGGGAGGAGACAAAAGGCCATTTTCTCTGGAGAACTTCCTTCGGGACTAGCAATGATGGGCCGAGATGGGGAAGGGAGACCTCGTCCGACCACAGCACGGCCTGCTTAGTGTGGTTATTTACAGGGCAACAATACTCTGCTTATAGAAAATGTGCTGGGAATCACTGTTTTCTGTTACTTCCTAAGATAGACATCTGCAGCACATTCAAACACACCTCTGTCTAGGCGCTTGTGGGTGTGCTACCAGACAGAAACCTATACAGAAGCCTCTACAGATTGAGAAGCCCTTTTTTTAAAAGGTTTAAGCAAAGTGGGCATATAAAAGAAATATAGAAAAGTGGTGATGAGGCAAAATCTAGCTTTAGAGGAACTAAAATTGGTGCTGGAAGGTGTTAATGTCTGTGACTAGTGCTACAGATAGCTGGCAAGACTTGGTGAGTCATGTAAGACTGTATCTGAGAAAGAAATCTCCAAGAAAGGGTCATGATCTCATGACTGCCTCAGTGACAGGGTGGTAATCACAGATCCTCTGGCTGCAGCTTACAGGACGCAGAGCACGAGGTCAAGGCACAACCTACCTCTCACACATAAAAACCTCACCAAGCAACCACATACTCTGAGTCAACTGGACTTTTTCTTTCGTCAGTAGGGACAGATAGACATCTGCAGAGGCCTCTGCTCCCCTGGGAGGGCAGGAACCACCTCTGGCAATTTTTTCTACTCTCCACTGACTTTGGAGAGAGCCTGTCTGACAAGCTTTGGCTAGCTGTTGGCTTTTAGATAGCCGAAGCTAGTTACAGGGAGCCCCATGCAGAGCAGTTTATATGTGAAGACTTCATTTTCCCAAACTTGTCTGCAGGCCAAGATAATGCAGATCACAGCTTTCTAAGAAAATTTGCAGAGCAGCTTTCTGAGCCACTGGCCTCAATTTATAACAGCTCTTGGAAAATCAGAGGAGTCACGAAGCCTGGGAGATGCTATTGTCCCAGTGTAGAAAGAGGCCACTGATAAAACCTTGCATAACTATCAGTTGGTTCATCTGGAATTGACTGCACGCAAAATCTGATATGGGAGAAAATCAGGAAATAATTAACAGATAGCAGCATAATTAATGCAATCAAGATGAGTTTATGGAAAGTAAGTTTGGTCATGAAGAAACTTGATGCTGTCTTCCTCAGGACAAGTATGTCTGAGAAAGTTAACTTTGTTGACATCAGATACCATCTCTGGATAGTGCAGTTTTCAGTGAGAAGTTTGACATCCACACTGCAGAAAGGGTTTTGTAAAATTACTGGGAGTTTAGGAAAAAATGGCAAGATTCGCAAGAGGAAGCTCAAGAAGGTTTGGTCGCAATAAGAGATGACTTCATCTCATCTTATTGAGGAGAAGATTTCTATAATCAGGTGCACACAGAGTACAGTCCAATGATGGAGCTAAACTGAAACTAAAGGTAGGGTTAGAGACAGGGGATGTGCTTGTAATATGGCAGGTAATTATGTATAAGAACAGTTTGCCCACATATGTAGTAATTTATCTAACTTGTAGAAAAGTATCTTAAAAGTTTCAAAAGCTGTGAGGTCATCTGGCTTCTCTCTTCACCTACCTGCTTTAGCTAGAACCCAAATGCACTCACCACTCTGTACTCTTGGTGAGCTGTAGCGATGAGTTACAGCTCCACAGTACAGATGGGATCAAGGGAGGGACAGTTTCCATAGACTTCTGAGCCTGGGTAGCATTGAGCAGAGCCCATCTTCTAATCAAATCCAGCAGTGCTTGAGCAACGTGACCCTGATCTACAAAAAAACCCGCACCAGTATGGCACTTGTGCTGCTTTCACCACACATCCTCCGCTCCTTAATTGCTTTTGACCTTACCCACAAACGTAAAGGGTACTTTAGGATTTGGCTTATTAACCACTATAGTAGCAAGCCCTTGGGTAGTAATGGAGAGTAATTGATATCATTCCAAGCTCACAATAATTTGTGTCACTGGGATCAAATGTTTGCCAATTTCAGGGGAATTTAGCTCACAGATTGTTGGGGGGAGGAGGGCATTGGTTTTGTTGTGGTTTGATGGGTTTTTTTTTAATTGCCACCCTAAAAATAATAATCACAAAGTGATTTAGGTCTACTTCTCTTATGACATTTTTAGACTGAGCACAGGGAACTGCATCTCTTTTGCCATTTTCAGAGGCTAGTGGTGTTGGTAGCACACAGAAAAGCCAGACAGCTTTTCCTATGTAACATTTGCAGATTTTAAAAGTACAAATCCTTCATCCTTTCAAAATTTCATTCTTGTTCATTCCAAACCAAACACTTCAGGAACCCTACATGACCCCATCCTGTAGCACTTTTTAAAAGGTGAGGGTTGAAAAGTCTTTACAGTTGTAAGATTTTTCTGTGTTTAAACAGTCTTATTTTTTTTTAATTTGAAATAGCTTAGCATGAACTCCCAGCCACAAGATATTGCCACTCAGGAAGCTTTCTTGGCATTAAGAAATAAAAACCCCAAATAACCACTTTTTGCAAAGTTAAAAAAATTACCAAGACAGCAAACCATCATCCATAACTTTGAAGAAGATTTTCTGTTCTACATTAATAAATCTTAAATGGCTCACGGTTGAGGGGCCAGCCAACCCAACTCTCAGCATGGAAATATGATATTCAGTATTTTAGAAGGAGCTCAGCAATATTGATTGTGCTTTCTGCGTACAGCTTGCAGGAAAATGACAGAGAACAAGGTGCCTACCTCGATTTGCAAGCAGCTGGTTTCAGGGTGGACATACTGCATTGATGCTGGGCTTTCCCTCAGGCAAACCATACGTACAGTCAATGAATATTATAATATGTTTTTTAATAAAACAAGGATGGCTGTCAAGTGACGACTGTGGTGTTTCAGCTCTGGAGCATCTCTACCAGCTCTCAGCAATACAGACCTTTGCTTGCAGTTCCTGCATGGAAAACATATTTGGTTAAAGAAAGTAAGGTAAGCCCAACTGGGCAAAGCGTTGTGGCTCCTGCTGCAGCCAAGAAACCCCTATTGCTGCCCAGGAAGGGCTGGCCAGGGGGGTAGAGAATGAGCCCAGTGCACACACACACGCACACGCCTTCTCCTCTCCCTGGGCAACAGTCAAGCTCCACACCAGGCTGCATCTTGCCAGCAATGGGCTAATAAGAGCTGTCCTTACCTGGCATCTATCCTTGCAGGAGAGAGGAAAAATAGCATGCCTTTCCCTATATGTGCAGGGAGAAGTAAATGAAATGATGAAACAGAAAATTCAATCTTTTTTTTTTCCAAGTTAGAATACAAGGGTTTGTTTTAGTTTTGTTTTTGGTTTTTTTTTTCAAAAAAACCCACAACCCTCCTTCCGTTGCACCCTTCTGGATCATTTAGGAAAATAGTGTGACAAAATGAAAACTATCCTTCAGAGCATCAACCCCATACACTTGCCAAGGCAGGAGAGAGTTGTTCTTGATGCATCTGATTTTAATTTAACACTACGCTTCACCGTCACAGCAAATAATTTCACATACATGCTCTAATTGGTGATGGGGAAACCTCAGTAGGTTTTCAGTCTGGCTTCAGTTTAAAAAAGGAAAAATCTGGATGTTTTATCTAAACCTCATGAGGATGAAAACGTAGGAAATTGGAAATCTCCTCATAAGAACAAGGTTCCTTGTAAGACTGTTTGCTTGTTTCAGTTTCAGTCTAAGATGGAAACCAGAAATGACAGAACTTCCCTGGACATTTCTGAACCACTATACAGAGAAAGCCCTAAAAGAGAGATCTTAAAATGGAATTGAATGCAGATTTTAACTACTTTTTGTTTTCCCTGATTCTTGGCCTAGACAAAGCTCTTCTTGACCTTATATATTTAAAATACTGCTGCAAAAATAATTTTCCTGAGTGCACTTTTACCCCTAGGGCCACAAAGTTTTCCATGAGAATGATGCTCTAAGCAAAAAGTGTTCTTATGGAAGAAAACTGAAATCTGTGTGGAAGTAAACTGCTTTTGTAGATAAGATAAGCTTTTCCATTTACTGTTGGGGGAAAAAGTCAAACTATTGTGGAAGGTTCAATGTTATTCTCTAGGGGGAGGGAAGATGAATGGACACAACTTTCCAGAAAATGGAAGGATTTGCAGCCAGGTTCAGGAGAAAATGCAGAAGAAGTTTTGCACCTGCCTCCACAACAGCCCAAATCTCTCTGCGAATTCTGGTTTCAGGGAGGCAGGGATAGAGGTCTGGATCTTGGAAAGCAAGGATGGAGCAGAAACAGGAGGGACACCAATGCCCACTGGCACTGTGTGCCTTTTGCCAACAGGGTTGTGTGGGAAGGGATACTGCCATGGTATCCAGCATCCTGCAGGCTGGATGTAAAATTGGCACAACAGTCCCAGCTTGGTAACTGCCAACCCAAACAGCTTAGTTTAGTTTTTCCCAAGGTGGGCTTTCTGGAAACACCTTCCCATTAAAAAAAAAAAAAGATAATCACTGTTTTTTTCTCCAATTCAGTACAGTTGGATGAGAAAATGCCATTGCCACTCTCCAGCCACCTCAGCCTATCCCATTATCCCACACTGTACTCCTAACCGGTGACTCCCTTTCTCCCATGGTGTCCCACGCATCCTCCTCACCTTCCTCTCTTACCAACTGTGGCATGCCACTGCAGCATTGACACCTCTCCAGCTCCCACCACACCTCCAGCTTTCATCGTCCTCCTGCCCAGAAACATGCACAACGTGTTATCACCAGCTCCCTCCCCTCCATAAGGCTCCTCAGCCTGTCCAACACGGGACGGCCAGCACAGCACAGCTGGAGCAAGCCAGGGGGGTCAGACCAGTCTTCCCACCCCCTCCTGCTCCTCCTTTATGCTGGTGGTGGCCAAACACTCTGCCTGTTGTCTCCTGCCCAGACTCAGACCACTCAGGGAAGAGGAAGCCTCTTTTTTACTGCCTTTACACCTACTATGGTGAAGTCCTGATTCTGGCTGGAGCCAGTAGGTGCTGCTATGTTCAAACAATAAATAATAACCATTCCTAACCACAGCCATTTAAAAATAATTGTGTTTTGGCTCCTGAAACACCTAGTTGCTTTTACATTTCAATGTTCTCAATGTAACCCATGTAGGTTTTGCAGCAGTATTTGTTGTTCTGGCTGGTTAAAAACATTTCTCCTGAGCAGGGGGATGCCAATCAATGCAGCTACACCACTAAACAAATACAACTCCCTGCTTCGATCCATAATCTGAAGAGTTATTTCTGTATCCACTTACAGAGGAAAGTTGTTTTAAAGAAATATCACGAGTAGCAAACACAGGAGCCTTTTCCAATATTACAATTTTCACACATGGATGAGTTTGGGTAATTGTTCTTGGGCCGTGACACTGGAGCAAAACAGTCAGCAAGTGAATTTATGTAGCATTTTTTCCTTAATACATTTATATGTGGAAAGCGTGTTCATCCACACAAACATGTCGTCATTGCAGACTCTGCTCTCTGGCT
This sequence comes from Buteo buteo, assembly GCF_964188355.1. Lineage (NCBI taxonomy): Eukaryota > Metazoa > Chordata > Aves > Accipitriformes > Accipitridae > Buteo > Buteo buteo. The sequence goes on along the minus strand of NC_134176.1, from coordinate 9,482,750 downwards.
CCCCTTCACAGCTTATTCATGCTGCTAACTAAGGCGGAGGTAGTGAGGAAGCCGCTTAGAAACAAGAAACAGGTAAAACAGACCATTGATTCAAACAGGGAAGGGAGGGACACCGTGGCCTCTGGACATGTGAGGCCATCAAGGTCTGCTGGTTTTAACTCCAGGTCTGTTAGTGGTCTACCTTGAGACTCCAAGCAGGGGTCCATATGACTGTCACCATCTCTGTTTTCTTGCTTTTGCCTATTTAGATGGGAGAAGAGGCACCTTCAGCCTCACTTCTTCATATAGCTCATCATCACAAGGACATTTTTCAGCTCTTTCTCCGTCATCCTCTACTGTACTTTTATGGCCAGAGAGTCAAAAGTGCTTCAATAGCTGTTTAGCCACCATGAAAGAGAAAGTTTCCCCATCTCAAATGTGCACTATATACTCTGGGAGAAGAGATGCATCCCCATGTGCTTGCACAGCACAGGCCTCCGGACCCCTGCCCACCAGAGACTGGCCGCTGCTGGCACCCACCCCAGCGAGTGGGCAGGACGGGCACTTTTCTGAAAGCACCTCACAAAACACTCAGCTACGTAATTGTGCTTTTTGCCTCGGAAAGAATGGAAAGCAGAGGTCTCAGATTTCACCACAAGCCTTGGGTTATTAAATGCTTTAACCACAGTACTCCACTTGCTATGTGAGGAGTAGGTGGCTGATTTTCTTTTTCTCTCATACCAAAAGCAGTTAAGAGATGACAGCATCTTTCCCTTAGAAACGGTGTCATTTCATCAAGTGACTAGTCCAAGGTGGAGCTGAAAGAGAGGTACAGAAATTGTGCTGTCAGTCAGACAGGGCAGGACTTGGATCTTTTACTACCTCCTATGCCATTAGAAAACTTAGTCACCCTCCTGTTAAAATGGAACATTTATATTATTTAATAAAATTATAACAAGAAAGGTGCTGGGGGGTGATACCCAAGGTATTCTCTTCCAATAACTCCCTGAAGAAACCTTTCCTTCTCTGCTGACTATCCCGGGGAGCTCTGGGCAGCCACACCTGTAATTCAGATGCTTATATTTCAGTGCTGGGGAGGATTGCCCATGGAAAAGAGCAAAACACTGGCTGCTGGCTAGGGAAGCTGGTTAGGATGAACATGTCCCAAAACCTACTCCTGGCTCAAAATCCCAAAGAAGTGGCCTGACCACCAGGTTTTTGACTTATCTTAAGTGTGAGTGTGCATTGACCATGTACTTTGAAAACCTTCATGTCTTTCACATGCCAGAGTAGTCTCCTGATCCAGCCCAGTTTCCAACCTGTATCATTGCAGGAAAAAATCCCTGAATACATTTGCCAAGCATCATCTCAAAACTCAGAGAACAGAAGGCAAATGACCCTGTTAATTTACTTTTTCATAACTTCCAAGGCAATCACAGGATTTTCTGGAACCCATCTGAGTTTTGCGGCACAGCGGTACTGAGAAACTGCCCTGTGACAGCCACATGGGAAACAAGGGAAATGGTGCCTCCATACTTTCCTTCAGTATTTAGCAGATGCAACTTCATTCCTTATGGAGTCAGTACGTGCATCATCCCAGGGCCTCTATCTGCTTTTGGCAGCTCACCGAACAATGCATCCCACACCTAAGTCACTAATAAATATACAATGTTCATAGGTATTAATGAGACGAGTTGGACTAAACTAATAAACAACAACTGTGGAAGAAAAAAAAAAAAAAAAGACAGGTCTAATATAAGTGGAAGGCTGCACTCTCCTTCTCCTTTCCAGAAGGGACTGTCTGAAGGGGTGACAGGGAGCGGGCAGCCCTGGCTTCCTTCTGCAGCCACCACGGCAGGCACTGGTTGTTCACATCTGTCTGAGGAGCCCCGCTGGGACCAGGCACTGATTCCACAGAAAACTATGCTGTCATTTTAATTAAACTGCTTCATGCCAACAGCAACAAGTTATACTAATGAGAGCAGATGTATCCAGTAAACAGTGGCATGTTTTTAGTTTAATCTACTTAAACCTGGATATATACTAATTCCTCTGTAAATACCTTAGTGGCCAGCAAAATGAGAAACAGATGATAAAAGAAGAAGTTTGCTTGTGACCCCTGAGACATGGGTATAATGTTTGGCTTGGCATCATTAATCTTATGGTCAGAAGAGTACAGCTTCAGCATGTTTAATGTGAGAGAGAGCTGCTCACAACAAAGTTTCCTCTCTACAGTGCCCTCTGCAAACAGTAATTTCCACATTTTTCTCTCTTCCCTCTAATTAGCTTCCCTTTGGCCTGACACACTCTGAAAGTGTTGCCAGCTGAAGAGACCTATCCATCTCCTCTCTTGAATAAAAACATGAGCTAATTGAGTGCAAGGTATTTAAGCACAGTGAACTCTATAAGGTATCACATGCCTCAAGATAACGGATTCTTAAAAGAACAGCACCTTAAATAAATCCTTTTGAAATGCTCTCTCAGGCTGATGGCTAAATAATTAATTGTTCCCCAGTGTGTCAGTAAAAATCAATCCTCTGGCATGAGGTTAAATGAATAGGAATTTTGTCACCAAATTCAGTGGGGCCAGCATTTCACTGTAGGTAACACAAGGGTAGGGACAAGGCTCTGTCTCTGTCTGACAAACTTTTGATGTCAGTATTTAACTGAAAAAACCAAGTTGAGTCAATACCATAGGTGACTTTGATTTCCTCCTTCCTCTGTAGCCAATGGGAAGCAGCTTTTGATACTTACTGAACTGATCAAAATATTCACCTCAAATAATGCATGCTATGAATTTAGTTCTTTCTACAGTTAGTGAATCATTGGCAGATTCATCCTGATTCCTGGAAATGTCATTCTTAAGCAAGCTATGATTACTGATTAGTATCACACATTTTCTCATCATCTGGCTGTTTGCAAGCTGTAACCTTTAGGTATTCAGTATACAGATTTCGTAATTGGTGACTTCAGTCACTAGGCTTATCCTCCCTGATTGGATGATGGGCATTTTAAGACAAAGCCTTACCAAATGATAAAAGAAAACTTCCATCCCACATATAACACTTGTGGGAAATTAAGGACACACAAATATCACGACATAACCAAAGCTATTTGCACAGGGAAGAGTAACCAATTTACACCCTCAACTTTATCAAACTGAAAGAAATGCTTTCAATAAAAAACAAAAAATCATTGTGGTATTTGAATACCTTTTTTTTTTTTTTTTGTGATTCACCCCATACAGAAGCATCCCCATGCAATCATACTCCATCCAGGGATTTCTACTTGGGGTCCAGCTGGACCCAAAATCTCACTAGGGCTTTGCCACAGAGCACACACCGTCTTCCCTTATCTATGCAGAATGACTTCATGGTCCTTTACACCATGTAAAAACTGAAAGGAACTTGACAATGTTGCAAGCAGTTAATGTTATATCAGGAAGGAAAAAAAAAGGAGTCAAAGTCTGACTGTAGTTAATTTCATTAAAGCCATTTCCTATCTCCTGGGCAGACATATGAGGTGACTAAGATCCAAGCACGCTAGGTTGTCTATTTATTGGGAGATTTGCATAATAGTTGCAATACAGTGCATTGAGACTGGCCATTTATTGGTTCACCAAAAGTTTGTGACAAGCCAGGGCTTATTCTGTGACTGATCCATTCCCTTGAAGATAGCACTGTTGTAACTTGCCATGGAGTGACACTTCTTCTTAGTAATGCTAAAAGGTGAATTTGTGTGAAGCTGCTTCCTTAAACAAAACCTTTTTTCCCTTCACCATGATGGAGGACTCCTTGAGATTCTTTTCCAGATTTCAAATGGAAAGTTGAAACCCTTAAATTATTCCTTGTGAGTGTTATCTTCACCAGGTTTGGGCTGAGGAAGGAATTAAATGTAACAAACACAAATCCTTGAAGAAAAAGGAAGATAAATATTTAAAATAGTCTTTGAAAGTTAGGCACACAGAAGTGATTAACAAGTAACAGGAATTGTGCTTGTTCTCTTTGCAGATCACTAAAAATTCTCCACTCACCAGGCTGGGACATTAACAAATAATATGATTTGTACCACTTTCTGAACCTGTTCTACAGAACTGAAGAAAAGAACAACAGGGAGGCAGGGAAAACAACTGCAAGTAAAACCAATCATCTTCCCCACAGTATTTTCCATAAAAAGTCTTCCTCCCCTGTAATATTACGGTAAACTACCTTGTTAATCCTCATGCAGCCAATGAGTGGTTTTTTTCCCCTCTTCTTCAAAATGGATCTTTTTTCTTTTTTGTTTTTAATATATGTTATTAGGAATACAAGAGCAACAAAAGCCACTTTCAGATGCAGTCTTTTTCCTGCTCACCCTGCTTGCTGGCCAGCTGTACTGTTCTGTAGCCAAACCCCATCAAGCTGTACCAGGAAAGTCGCCGTCTTTAAGCAGACTCCCCCTGACATAACACAACGAAATTACCACTGCATCAACACAGGTGCATTTACTTTTTCTGCCCTATAAATCTAGCCTGGAGGATGACTTATATAAATAAAGTGAATGATTTTGTACTTGTAAGGACTTGATAGGGGTCAGCGATTTGCTGAACGCTAGCAGAATTTCTCGGCACAGAACGGGTAAACCAGGAGGGCTTAATTCAAAGTGTTAGATTATCCAGGCATGATAGCTTAATACGAGTGGGAGGAAGGCATAATACAGGGAATCATTTCTCAGACACGTGCATTTATGAAATCATTACTGGGCTAAAGCAGTTCATTTGCTGCCTTTTTAACTACAGACCTTTGGTTTGAGGAAGACCAACAGTACATCCAGTAGTAGGAGCCCCGGGCTGAATCCTGATCACCTATAATTGAGGATTTTCTGTTAACCGCTCCGTGCCCTTAGCGTACTCCTTCTGAAAAGGTGCCAGGCTCATTTCTGTCCGTCTCCAGGTGATAAGACGTGCCAATGGCATCTTGTCTTCGTTAGGTTAATTTGGAGAGGTGCTGGGCTCTCAGGGAGCGCTAGCTCCTGATTAAATGAGAGACTCTGTGAACCCTTTAATTTTCACAGCTTTGTCCTGTGCAAACTTTTATTTGAACAGGTTTTGCTGGCATTCTTTGCAGCCTTGTCAATATTTCTTTTGTGACCAAAAGATAAGGCCTTCTCTCTCTCCACAATTGGAAGAGCACAGAGGCAAGTATTAAAAGGCTTTGTTTTCTTTCCAATTCAACAAACCCGCAGGCCTCATTTTCAGCTGCCTTTCTTCAGCTGTCTCACCATAAAAGGCAAATTTTTGTAGGCAGCCATTTACATCTGGTGTTGGGAGGGAGAGAGGAGAGGACCATGTTGTGTGTACAGACACCGTCTTGGTCCTTAGCTTCACACGTCGGCTCTTCAGGGACATGTCCCCTCAAAAGCACTGCACAACTTGGGGCAGCACCAAGTAGCTGCAAGGAGAAAGCAATCCTCCAACTGATTCCCACATGCTCCACCATCCCTCACCTTCAACATGAGCCGTCACCATGAGGATGTGAAGAGGAAAAGCCAAGCCCAGGCTGAACAAAAACAATCCTTGGCAATATAAACCATTTTGGAACAACTTTGTACAACACTGCCAATGGAAACATGAACCCTTTATGAGCTTACTCCTGTTTTTATCCACCATCAGGGCCTCCATTGCAGTCTCAGGTTTGAACAGTCTCTCTTGGAGTATTTAGGGGCAGGATGTTCTTCCCAGATGACCTTATTTCCAGCTAATCTCTTGCCTGTACACTGTTTCAGCTGAGGTAAGTTTAGAAATGAATTTGCTGCGGCAGAGATGAAGGACACCAGGAAAGGCTCTGCCCAAGTCAGCAGAATGGCTGTGTTTGAGTAATATCAGGGTCAAGCACTCAGTAATTCTGAATAAGTCATATGAAGCACCCGCTCATCACCAGCGTTAACATTTTCTGCTTACACCTGACCTTTGACAGGTTTTCTTTTATCCCTACCTTTTCAATAATACCATTTTCCAAAAACTGTTAGACCCAAGATGATATGCCACTCATTGCAAATCAGCTATCACACTGAAAGCACAGAGCCTGATCACAGGAGCTTAGAGCAGCCATGATGTTCATTTGAATGCTGTAATGAATTTGCCTCAGACTTGTTGGTTTTGTTTTCCAAGTTTTACCAATATTTGCAAAAAAAAAAAAAAAAGAAAACCTATTTCAAACAAATATTTCAGGACACCTTTGCAAAGTTTCAAAATTCATATTCATAACTGGGTTTACTCAGAACAGAAATTCAAACTTCAGGAGTTACACTCATCTAACTAGGGAACAGTTCCTACCAGGGAACTGACACACCTCATAAAAATAGCTCAAGTTGCAAACTTTGAATATGAAATGCTCCCAGCAAATTGCTCTCCAAAAAGCTGCTGGTGGAGAATGATTTCCAGAAGTGATTCAGCAAACAGCTCAAGAAAATTATGATCTCTTCACGGACAATTCACAAATGGAAGATGCGCTTTGTTGAATGATATTCATTACAAATTATTCTTCCACCTATATTTATCCCTGTGAAAACAGTCAGGGCTCTCAGGTGGACCCTCTAACATTTACAACGCCTGTAATGCACAGTGTCTGGAGGCTAGGCAATTTTATGCAGAACTTCTGCACAAAGTAATAAGAAATTATGCTAAATGTCTAAAGCAAGAAATGGTAGCAGATTTTCCTTTTTTCCCCTGTTTTTCCTTTTCACATCATGTAGCAATTAATGCACAAAGGGCAATAATAGGAACTTGGATAATATAATGTCAACCTGAAGGACTGCATTTTTCAAGCAGTGCCTTTTTGGAGGGCAGGGAGCTTTTGCCTCCGTATGACAATACTGACATAAACTGGACCATGGGGTCATTTCTGTGTGTCTTTGTCCACATGATATGCATCTTTAACAGTTTCTACCAGAGGAGCACTTTAAGTTTATGCAGCATGTCTTGAACACCAAACTAGGCACACAGAAAGCAACTTCAATTTCCAAGGACTGGATTCACTTCCAAAATAATAAGTTGGGCCATGAGATCAGAGAGGTTTCTTCAGAGCTTCCCCTTCATGTGTCCTGCACTGGCCTCACAAAATGCTGATGGGACACCAGAGAAAGGAGAAGCAGGAAAATAGAAACGCTGCCATTTCCCTAGATGACACAGCATCACTCCCTGGTGCATGCGTCTGGTCAAAAGTCAAAGTAGTCCCATTTACAAAAGAAAATAAAGGATTAGTTGAAAGGATTAATAATAATAATTAGTAATTATTATTATTATTATTATTATTGTTATTATTATTATTATTATTATTATTATTATTTACTGACTGTCTTACGATAACTTGGTTTGTTTATTGTTTCCCTCTTGTGGGAACGTTAGCACTGAAGGATGCTATTCTGGAAGTATATTTATGTCAAAAGGAGGGACACATTATTTGCCATGCCCCTGCCTTCTCTGGTTATTCCCTCACTGCTAAATCGCCTTGGGAAGCAAACAGAAGTTTCAGATATTACGGCAGCAAGGCTAGTTGAGGCTTCAGCGCTCAGCTGTATTTGCTGACTGAGTCACGGCTTGGGTGCGATGGGGCTGTGGAGACCTCTCCCTGCTCCTGCCCAGACCTGCCTCCTTGGAACATGCGCTACGTGAGTTCCCGAGCTGTAAACAACTGATGTTTGCCAGGTGCTGGCAACAGCGGCGTTGCTCAGTTGTTTGCTGTTATCCATTTGTTGATTTCCTGGGGCACGGAAGCCCATGCGTGCGTGTGTTCATAAATTCTCCCCTCCCGGTTCACAACCTCTGAGGTGGCCTGAGCGCTCCTGTATCTACCGGAGAGAGGTTGGCAACTTCATGGAGTGATTCATCAAATCAGGAGGAAGACATCAAGACAACGAATGTCTTACGTTGAAGGGGGAACTAGAGCAGTCATTGATGCTACAGAGAGAACCTTGGCTGACAAAGCAACTGTTCAACCAGGTTTAACAAGCGCTGAGTTACTTCCATGCTGTCAAAAGCAAGATACCACCCCAGTTGCCCTAGCAGCTCAGATGTCCCTGACACAGAGGCTCTTTAGCACAAAGCCTGCAAATAACAGAAAGTCAACTATATTTTTTCCTGTTTATGTGGTGGGTTTTTTCTGTGGTGTTTTTTTTTATTTTTTTTTAAATTAAAATTCAGATGGTGTACCTAAAATATTTTGGGGTATTCTATAAAACTTTGTAAATAATCCTAGACTCACCTTGCAGGCTGACACAAAGCACAGAAAATAAGAAATTTTTTTTCTCTTTTCTTTCTGCATACTTCACACAGGAGTGGGGCTAAAATAGAGAGTAAGAGACAAAATGATCCAAAAATATGTTTCAAAAGAGGTGGCAGAGGGCAGTTGTATCGGGCTGTTTGAGTCCCTGTTCCAATACGTCACAGTGAGTTGGTTAGAGGAAGGGAGCAGCTGAAAGCCACCAACAGTTGTCACTGCAGAAAATCACTGAAAACATCATGAGTTCGTACATCTAGAGGGCAACTCTGGGGCTGAGCAGAGCTTGGCAGTCCCCCAGAATCACAGCAATGCTGCTTGGAATGGACTGTGGAGGTCTCTAACACAACCTTCCACTTGAACCAATGCTATTGCCAACATAAGATGACATCAGCCAGAAGACTGGCAGGAAAAGGCTAATCATGAAAAAAGAAAAGACGGGGGAGGGAAGCCCTGGGAAGTAAAGAGTCAGAAAGAGAGAGAATTTGGGGTGAAGGAAAGGACATGAGCAACATGATCTAGTTGAAATGTCCCTGCTCATTGGAGGGAGGGTGGACTAGATGACCTTTAAAGGTCCCTTCCAAACCAAATTATTCAATGACATGTACTGCATAGACTTGAAGGCTGTCCTCCATAGAAGGGCCTCATGTCTGCTTCTGGACTCTACAAGCACTGAGACATGTCATCCCACTATGCCCCAGATGGTGTCCTATTTCCATGAGTTTCATCTACCATGGCATATCAATCTGCTCCCTCATATCTTAAATTTTAGCTGTACTTTCCTTGGGCTCTGTATCAGTATAGCTCCTAGAAGCTGGTCTTGAACCCATGTTACCTGAGGCAACAGCACAAGTGAGGGCACTCAGACTGATTTGGAAGTAAATGAACTCATGCTTCCTCATTGCTTTCTCTACAGTCATGAGCCTCCCTCTCCCATGAACATTTGAAACTTGGCAGCTTGGTTTTGCTTTGCTTGTTATTGGGAGTGATTGCCCTGGCAGGGATCCTGAACCAGCACACCACATGCAGTGGGACATTCTCTGCATCTCGTTCAGAGCCTTAGGGAGCCAGGTTTCCACAAAAGAAATTGGGTTTGGAAATTCTTTACCCTCCAGTAGAGCGAATGCATGAATGTTTCTGTTCCTGACCTGATTTTCCATCATTTCCAGGGGGTATTTCAATTCTTTATTTCTCTTGATTAGTGGAGGAGAGACAGCTTTGCTTTGCTGTTTCTTTTCCAAGTTCACTGGCCAGCTGGTTCTGAATGTCCTGGGTGTTTCCCTGTCCCCTCCCCAGTAACCCTTTCAGGAAGTCTCCCGGTTATGATTTTGATTCATTTTAAATAGCTAGTTACTCCCAGCTGGTTTCTCTACCACTCCCTTCTGAGGTCAGCCCACCAGAAGTGAGAGGGGGTGGAAATCATTTCATTTGGCCCTCAGATGCTGTTCCAAGAAAGAAGTTCACCAGTCACAGACGGTGACGCTTTGTGCTCACACACTGGATCCACTCGATCATAGCCTTTCCCTGACTCACCTAATGACCTCACCTTTCCTTTCCTCAAGAGATGTCCCTAAATCACTAGGAAGATGGCAAGGATGTGGCTGAGATAAACTTCATGCTCTGTTGTAGGGTTCGGCGTTCGGAAGATCTCGCGATGTCACGGAAAGTTAGAGGGTTAGTCGCAGCCTTCTGATGTACCTGTAATCCTGCCTCCCCTTGTTAGTATAAAAGCAATTAACTGCGCAATAAAAGGCAGAAGTTGGCGCTCACACTGTGTGTGTTATCTGTCTCTTTCCCTGGTCCGGGCCGACCAGTGATCTAAGTGTGGCACCTTGATATGTAGTGAACGCTACACTCTGTGGCTGTCCCCATGTGTCTGTCAGTGAGATGTCTCTAATGCCATGTTCACAACAGTTCTGCAAGCAGATTGAGTTGAGGCATCCTCCCCATCCTCAGGGACAGATTTCCTGCTGTTCATCACCCTTCGTGTCTCCCACAACATCACAGCAGCTATGGGCCATTCTCAGCTATGCCCTAATGGACACAGCAAACTCTAGTTTATCTCCAGCTGTGCTCCAGAGCTTACCTGCAGCTCTCACCTGTGTGAGAGTTCAGTTCGACCAGTTTGGATGCTGGGTGAGCATTGGCTCAGACCCACATACAGACTGATGTGGACTCAATACCCAGGAGGACTTCTGAGCCCAGCACGCAAAATCCACCCAGGATGACGGGTGGGGAGAAGTCACTCTCTGTGGCTGCACTGCGTCTCCCCCAGATCGGGAGTAATTTCACCCTGGTTGTGCAATGTCTTCAAAAGACAAAGTGAGGAATGTTTCTGGGAGTTTTGCTTCTTTGGCAACTGGCAGCTGGCATTCAAGTTCCCTCCATGCGGCAAAGCTGTAGCCAATCTTCTCAGACCTATCTCCCATGTAAATGCAAGCTGAGTAATAACTGTGTAGCAGGGAGGGTTTTGTCAGTCATTCGGCTGTCCCTCAGAAGCATGACTACACTTGGTCAGCATGTATCACGAGCACATCATTCACCAGCAATTCCAGAATTAAGGAGTAAATTACTTTTTGAGTCATATCACCACTGATTGTTAAAAACATCTACCTCAGTGCGTTTAATTCCAAAATAAATTCTTGATTTTCTTGGTCAGTCTATCCTGAAAATGCAACCTGGTGTATCAGTGATGTGACGTGGTATAAAGCTCTCCGGGTTCTTCTCTTTCTTTCTTGCTCCCTTAATGTATAACTTGCTCCTAGCAATTGATCTGAAAATACCAGCTAGTGTGAGGGAGCACACTGTCAATCCAACAAAGAAATAAAAGCTCTTCTATCAGGTATGTGTTTTTCACAAAACTTATGGTTATAAGAAACTGCTTTTTACAATCTGATCCTAAAGATCAGATTATTCAGGTCATGAACAAATAAGAATGAAAACTGACTACTGCATGCTTGAAAAAGGAGTTATTTATCTCTATTCGTTTCCACTTTATGGTGAAATCCATACCCACAGATTAAAATATTAAGTGATAGTTGGTGTTTTATCAATAAAAACTGATTTAACAGTTACCTACCACTCTTCCATTACGGGGCACACACAATGAGGTATAAAATGTTTGACCTTTTATTTGTGCAATTACAGCTCTGCTGGGAACATGAAATCCCTGGGAAAGGACCTCTGGCATTCATCTGGTCCATCATCCTGCTCTGACACAGGATCAGCTTGACCTGCACCATTCCTGGAGGTCATTCTTAAGGACCCCCAACGGCAGACTCCCTTGCCTCCCCAGGCAATCTCGATTTAATTGAGAACTTCCTCAACCAAAGCATTAGCTGCTTGTTTCTGCTAAAGAGCTACAGCAGCTGAGGCAGCCTCACGCAGGTCCTCTGCCAGATGGGCATGTTCCCCTGTGGGTTATGTGGGTATCTTTTTAGCTGAAATCTCAGGAAATCTCACTAAGACTCTGACAGAAAAGGGTCTGACTTAAAAACTGTCTATAAAGGAGAGAGCTGTTTAGATGAATACAGAGCTATCCATCTCCTGTTCAGGAGGGTATTTAGACGTGACCCTTGAAATTCAGCTCTCCTGTGAGCTTGGTGTTAGATGAATTCTAAAGTACTTTGCTGAATTGAGCTCAAACATCCATGTTTGCCTTCCTTAACTAGCTGAAGCCACATTAGTTAAAGAATTTGGACAGCACAGGAAACCTTAAATCATCTGGCAATCAGTAACAGTAGAGTTAATCCCTGCGCTTGATTTCTGACATCTATATGAGGGTAAGTGCAAATGCGGCATTACCACAAGTGAGTCCTATGTCATCTCCGCACCAGTTCAAAATGATGGGGCTTTAACATCAGGCATATGGCTACCTTTTTCATTTCAGAGTTAGACCATACGTTAAACCTCACTTTTCTGCCATGGGTCATTATTTTACAAGGAGGTCCATCACCAAACACAATATACAGTTTTAGGTAAAAAAGAAAAACCATGGTAGGCTTCATTTTCAATGCCATGAAGCAGCCTCAGAAAACTTCCCAGAGCAGGAATGCTCTACTTAGATTCTGACAAAGGCGAGGGAAGCAAGATCCTGGGAGATGCAGCCACTTTGCAATGGTAATATAGTGTTACTAGATATCACACAATGATTTCAAGCTCTTAGCAAGAAGGTCATGTAGCCTGGGTTAGGGTAAACTTGACTATTCTGGTTCTATCAGTATCTGCAATAGAGCTTCACAGAAGAATAACATATGGGAAATGTATGCAGTTTCAACAGTGACACCCAGCTGAATTTTATTTGTTGCAGGAGAAATCAACTCTCTTACTGCTACCTGGCTGAGCAGGAACCTGAAGGCAATCAGGTCTTCTTAGGGCTGCCTTCATGTTTGGTAGCTCCAAAGCTCTGGTGCTCAGAAACTAGGCATCTGCAAAAGCAAATATGATTAATTTCACATAAGTTTCAGATCATTTGCTGGTTTATGCAGTGTTCCAGCCAGCTCAATTTGTCTCAATAATTAATGCATTTACACCAGCAAGCAGCCTTCCTTATGAACCATCGTTAACAATTGTCACTAGCCTTTTCACATATCCTTCAGTAACCAAATATAAATAAATCTTTGTCTTCAGAGACCATGCCGTTGTGGTCCAGGCCACGCTAATTAATGAATGGTGTTTTCAATGAATTACTTCTCTCTTTCAATATTGATTTAGTATGATTGCTGACCAGGGAATGCCTTTAAACATTTAACTTCTTGCAGAGAACAGCGTGACTGTTTGTAGGTTTTTTTAGAATGGTGTTCATATATTCTGTATAGCACTATGACGTGGAAAAACCAAGGTCAAGTCACTAGTCATGTCTGAGACAAAATTTCTTTTCTCCTGTGGAATATGTGCCATGTGCCATTGTTCATTTAAGTCCCAGAAGCTGCCAGCTAGTGCAGAGGTGGCAAATTAGCCCGAACAGAACTGCTCCTATAGAGCTGAATAAGCACGGACACCTCTATCATACATCCACTGTGATGGGTCAGGCACCAAGGGTCCCTTCATCCCAACCAGTACCATAAGAACCAAAGCTATGCCCCTGCTTTTCACCATTCTCCTGCCTTCTCAGTCAAATACCAGGCAAAATCACTCCATCACTGCAAAACAGTCCAGCCTGATGCAGAACAAATCATGGTGGTTCACCAAAATGCCTTCTAGGCTGCTGTAGCTTGCACAATGGTTTGGCTGGGTCTCCTCCCACCCCTCAATCAGGAGCAAAGCAATTACACTCAAAATAGCTTTAAAAGAGAGCTACCAAAAGTGAGGATCTGCTTTTCACCAAGATGTAGTCACTGGCTGAAAATTCCTTAGATAAGTCTGGAGTGGTTGCCAGTAGTGACTGCTCTAATTAAAAGCAAAACGATTTTCATTACCACCACTTTGCTTCACACAACAGCAATGTCCTGAAGCAGTCATCTTTTTAGCCTTATTGTCCATTACTGTAAAAGAGGCCTCTACTCTGCAAAGGTTTTCTGCTCAGGCAATGCAAACAGATATCCTCTCCGTAATTTTAAAGGACAGCTGTGATTCCACATCAGCACACAGTGAACACTGATGTTCAGTGTGCACCAGGTCTCCTCTCTTTCTGTATAACATTTTCCCACCTGTGGAGAAATGAGATTTCAGTTACCAGTTCTGAAACTCCAGCCTGGTTCAAAGTCAAGCCATACTCTTTTAGGTCTGTGCATCACGATCCCCTCTCCTGACCCAGGTGGGACAGACAGTCTGTAGGGAAATGCTGTTTGTGCCTTGTCTGTACATTTTGGAGTAAAGCTTCTGGAACCAGGGCTTAATAATTGCATGAAAGCTGGCACAGATTTTCACTCCCATCTTTGACAGCTTTGTCACTTCTGCAGCCCTAAAGGATTAAAGGAAAGAAAGGTTTTGTCTCTGAAGAAACTGGAAATGGCTGATCCCCCACAGAGAACAAATCTTGGGGAAAAAAGACTGGACTATCACTATTCTCAGCACAGAGGTTTCAAAGCAGAAAGCTGGCACTATGTGTGCATGGAGAAGAGGATGCTCAGTGTGTGGGTGCCAGGGAATGCAGTATCGCACTTCCAGAGCAAAATCAGCTTATGTTCGAAGCATGACATGACCACATAGCTCACTGAGGGCTAGCTCCTTTGCCTGCCGTGGAGAAATTACCATGACTTTAAAGCTGACATGATGGCTTGTGCAGCAAAATGCTGCTCTTAAGCAGAGGGTGTAGCTGGTCAGCATCCGTTGGCTCAAGAACAAGCCTAAGCCCTTAGCTGCACGCCACAGAGCTCTGAACTTGTGCTGAGAGGTACCGGCCACCTTCGCTAGACTCTAGTTCACAGTGTTCATTTAGAACGCTCACGGTTTACTTTAAAATTGTTTAATCTGCACAGCTGCCATAAGGACCGGTTCTGCTTTCCCCTCCACCTCCAGCTGCACATTCCTGCCTCCTCCCCTGCACTCAGCAGATGGTGAGCTGGCTTACAGACCTGAGCCATCTGAAAAGCAGCCACACTATTGTGTCGGTAGGGTTAGTTAGGTTGCACATGTTTGAAGGGGGGATGAGTGTGAAGGGACAGGGTGGGATTACCCTTTCAGCAGCTGTGCAGACTTAGATCAACTCCAAGCAGCCGGGAGGGATCTCACCCATGCTGCATCTCCAAGCTCACTGCAGAGTCTGCAGGGAGAATACACAGGACCCCAGGAGCTTATGGGTAAGTGCACCTAATTACACCAGACAAAGCGCTGTGCTCTGCAAGCACCAACTGCTCCAGCATTCAGGTTGGGGAAGATTCTTGCTCAAAGGTCCCAGTTCAGCCTTGGTCATCAAATGCACTTTGAGTTACAAGGTACCAGAAACAATAAAATTAAAAGGATTGAGGCTTATATCCCCCCACCCAGAAAATGCAACAGGTAAGATTTCAACTGTAAAGTTAGCTTAGCCATTCTGTCAAAAGAAAATATTTTCCCCACTTGCTGTTTCCACTAATCTTTGTAGCAGCACCATACTGATTGCTCCATCAAATACAGTCCAGAAGAGCAGCCAGGTCAGTACAGCAGCCTAGGCGATGTTTTCCATCACTCCTTCCCTTTCTCACTTTGAGTGTATTCAAGCACACAGTCTCATGTTGCAGTCACAAGGGCTTATGCTTCTCACTTTGTCAGGGGAAGTCTATTCCCTTAACCAGGTTGCAGAAAGCTTGGTGTTGCTGCTCTCAGAGAGAGATCACAAGCTCACATGCTCTGATCAGGATTCAGGCCAGATGTTTGGAATGTCTTGTTCACCGACCAGATCCTGCAGTTTCCTTTGGAGGTCCGAGATGAACAGAGGTGAAGGTTTGAGTCCTCATCAAATCGAAGGGTTGAATGTATCCCTGTGAAACAGCTAACCTCCCTTAAGGATGCAGAGTACAGTGCTTTAGCAGGATCTTTCAGATCTGCTAAGTGATTACACCCTCCTTTACTGGGAGTAAACTTATCAGCTGCTTTTCGCATCTTTGCTCCCATTTGTTACTTAAGACACTGGACTCCTCATGCTACACCAACCGTATACAACGAATCATTTTAAAGGATGTTTTAATATCTGTTCCACAAATTTGCATAGGCACCCTCTCTGACTCTTTATTAAAACCAATAAACACATGCCTATAATGAAGAACTGCTGTAACAGCACTTGGCTTTTTGACCGGGGTATCAATTCTCCCTTTGTGCATGGGAAAAGGGGGTATTTATTTAATTGCGCTTCCTCCTCCTGGGCTCCGCAGTGTGTGCTGTTCCCAGTCATGCTCCACAGAGTCCAGAGGATGTCAGCTTTGCCGCTAATACTCCAGGAGCTGAACCTTGTCAGGATCAGCCAAGGATTTCATCAGCACAAGGTCAATGCAGACACCTCCCTTCCTGTGGGAAACTCTGCTGTGAAGCGACTCCCTGGCCTGGTGCTCTGCAGCGTGGAGAGCACTTTCTGGAAACTGTGGATGCCTTTTCAAGTCTGAGTAGGGCTATCAGAGATCAAATCACAGCCATTTGAGCATAACGCAGAGAGCATTGCACACCACTGAACCACCAGAAGTGCAAAGCTGTGCCTATGCACGTGCTCACTGGGCTGAGATCTGCAATATGCCTCGGCAGCGGCTGTGCGTGAGAGGATCCGAGCACAGGCGGGCAAAACGATTGAAGGAGAAGAATTACTCCTGGCAGTCCTCTTCGGGAGGTACATATGCACAGGAATTGGTATGCATGCACAAATGTGTCCGTATGCACATGTGCGCTGAACAGGCAGACAAGCACATAAAGATACAGCATTAAGCCAGACAGCATCCTGTGCAATTACCAACCCGTTTTTCCATGCTATGCTGTGGTTTCTTTGGAAGTTACTAGTGTTCAGCCCTGCAAGAAGACAGAAAGCCCTTTCAGCAGCGAGGCCCAAGCAGTGTGTTTTGCAGCTTGTTGTTTACATCCTGGGGTTCCTGCCTACCCCAAAATCCTGCCTGTCATAAGGCAGTAAGAGCAAGCCAGGATCTCAAAAGGAACAAAGTGGTTTGGGTCTCCAAGGTGTTATGTTAAACAAACAAACAAAAAAAACCCCTTGCCTGTGAAAAATAACACTTTCTGACTCAACAGAGCTGTTTCCTAAGCTTAATTTTTGTTTTGTGTATACTGAGTTCCCGAGGCAGTAATACTATGTCAGGCACACGATGGGATCCTCCTTCTGAGTTTAATAGCAGCACATAAGGTTGTAGATGCCCCATCCCTAGAAACATTCAAGGTCAAGTTGGACAGAGCTCTGAGCAACCTGATCTAGTTGAAGATGTCCCTGCTTATTGCAGGGGGGTTGGACTAGATGACCTTCCAACCCAAACCATTCTGTGAATCTATGATTCTATAAGCCCAGAATCGGGACATATGTGCACACCCTCCACACAGCATCTGTTCGGTTTACAGTCTCTAGTACATGTTTACTCCTCCCAACTCTGCAGCGAGAGAACAAGAGCCATTCTGCTCAGCTTGTGCCTCTTCAATAGCATTGTCATGATGGCAGGTTTCTTCATCAGTGGCATGAGAAAGAGAGAGCACAGCCCAGTCTTCCAAGCCCAGACTGATTTTGTGAGGCTGGCATTTCAGGGATGAAAAAAAAAGATCAACCCAAAGTGCTTCATTTGGTGGCCAGTAAGATTTGTTTCAGGTATTATTCAACAGCAAACAGGACATCCAGGAACACAACTTTCACAGAGTGGCTTAAGAGGACAGAACCAGGCCTTTAATTAAATGGTCGTGTTATTTAAAAGGATGCAAAGTATTGAAATCAGAATATATTCCTTCCTAAGAAAAATAATAGGAGCAAAACAAAAAGATAATGAAGCAGGAATTAGGAAAATGAAGCAATATGAAAGACACTAAAAGCAAAGTTGCAGATGGCTGTATTAGGGGATCCTCTCCTGAGCCTAAAAGGCCATATCACAGAAGAATGCGCTCAACAAAACAAGCCCTAACAAAGACAAATAGGGCAAGGAATTCACAAAGAAAGGATTTCTGGGAGATGGAGTTACCCTGGCTTCTATCCATCCCCTTCAAATAGGAGTCAATATACAGGCAATTGCTTAGCTTAAATGGTCTGAGTCTGTTGAACTAGTTGCCACTGAACGGTTTTGAAGGTCACATCTTAATCTCTGATGTGTCTGAAAGAGAAGCTTTCATTTATATATTTGCTCAAATCACTTAGATTTGGGTTTGATGTAAGCTGCCGTTTCTAGCAATTTGCCAGGGTTTTTTATATGATATTTAAAAAACACTACCAAAATGTTTAAAATTAGGTTGAAACAAATCTTTTTATTAATGCTTGGAGAAAAGAAACAAAATTTCTACATTTCCTACTCTATGCTCATGCACTGCACTAAAATTAAATAGTTTAGAAATGTCAACCTGTGTAACCAAGAAGATGATAAAGTGAGGATAATATTTAGTTAATAATGACCCCATAATTGTTCCTAAGTAATGAGATGGTAAAATCTTTGTCACATGTGAATTAACAATAATAGCTGCATTACATATATGCCACTGGTAACAGACTTGCTTTTCTGGGTGTTTCTTTTTCAAAGCCCCTTAGAAGAAGGTCCTAGACGTCCTGGTGTTCACAGGTCACACAGGAAAAAACCCACATCTCTCAAACGCATCACCACACTCTCTCTTTTGACTTTGTGACATCCTGGACTTGTGAGCATCTCAGGATTTTCTGAGTTTCCCCAGGTCTGACAGGCTGGCTCCCCTCCAAGCAGCTCCTAGGGCTGTCAGAGCTGTCAGATCAGGCAAGGACTCTGTCAGGAAGCCCTGCCACTCAGGAATGAGTGACTTTCAGGCACTCATGGCATCATATCTGATGATAGACTATCTGACTTATCCTTACGTCTTTCTGTCCACACCTAACAGCTAATTTGCAGTAAAGACACCCCACGCATGCACTGACATGCAGGTGAGGTGGCTGATACTAGACTAGGATGGAAGCGTGCAATCGGAAAAACTCCAGTATGACCAAAAAGTCATACCACCTGCAAGTTACCAAGCAAGCCAATGATTTTTACATTCATCATTTTGAGGCATTTTGAGCTGCACTTAGATGTTTCTGATTTGGGGTCTGCTTGGATTGTATTTTTCCAACATTAAATCCATACATGTTTATTAAAATGAGGGCGTATCCAAGGCACACAGAGTTCTTCTTATTGCAGATAGAAAATACTGCAGCCCAGATTCATGCTGTCTAAATTCTACTTTCTGTGCTTAAAATTTTCCATTGCTAATTTGAAGCCTTTAGTTGTGCCCAGCCATTATGAAATACAAGGCATAGGGACAAACATTGAAGTATATGAATCTAGCTTCAGTTCTCACTTGGAAGACCACATCATAATAAAGGCACCCCTAAAAAGAGCTAAAGATGTAGGACAAATACCTTTAGACCACACCAGACCAATGCAGTAATAAAAACTTAAGCTGTAATTTTCCTCTGTGAAAAGATTGACTCTTGGATAGGGAACAAGCATAGGAATCACCAGCCTAAATGGTCTATGCAAAATGTATGATCAATCAAAAACGGAGAGAAGGAAGGGGGGATTACATGGGGTAATGGAAGGCTCACTACAGAAATTGCTGTTATTTCCACTGTGATACTCCGGAAGGTAGCTATAAAAACCACTTACTTCTCTTAAAGCAAGATGCAATTTGTACCTAGTGTGGTTGTCTTATCAGGGTGAGGTATCTGCAAACTATTGACTAGGGGACTCTGCAACTGTTACAGTGATTCAGAGGCATAGCATTTGCCATCCTTTATCATAGTCTCATGCGTCTGTATTTCTCCTTTAAAAGAGAGTTATTAGAACTTTTAAATCAAAGGCGCTCAACTCTGCACAAATTTAGAGTCTGACTTCTGTTCTAATACACCCGTGCTAGATAAGTCCCATGATAGATAGGTAGACAGATAGCTAGATAGACAGACAGATGTCAAAAGACAATGAATGAATGCATAATTAAGCAAGCAATGAACCTAATAGAAAAGCCTGGATATCTTACTCTGTATATACCTATACATGCACATTCAAAGTGTGGATGCACTTATGTGTATTTGAGTATATGCATGAAAACACACCCATTCTAAAATCAAATGCAGTTTAATATTGATTGCATCAAATCCTATCAAACACTTCCTCCCAAAACTGTATTAAATACAGCAGGTTGAGCTGTAAAGGTAGAAAACACTATTTTTGGCTCTCTTCACAACTTCTTATGTTACTGAAATGTCTAACTTATGTGGAAGATCAGATGGGTTTGGAAATTTGTCCGAACCAGTTGCCAGCTCAGTATATCTCTAATACTTGGAATCCTCTAAATATAGGCCTTTTATTCTGGAAGAAACAAGCGCTGAGGATGTTATTATGCTACTCGGAGCAGTGGTTTCATTTTCCCTTCTGAGACCCACAGTTCAAACTGAGGGGGAAACAAAGGAACTGCTGTTCTCCCTATTCAAATTAATTTATTTAATAAACAACTCAATAATTTCTTCTTTGTTACAGGGAATTTTTTTAGGGTCTTTATTTTGGAAAGATGGTTTCTCCAGAGGAATTGCCAGGGGCCCATCTAGTCCGGTATCCTGTCTCTGACAGCAGCTAATGCCACAGACAGTTATGGAATAACCTATTTATAAGGGAAGTTTCTTCGCCCTGAGGAGTTTGAGGTTGCCTGTGCCTGGAAGCATGCAAGTTTATAATGCTTATTTTTATCCGTTCGTATAAAACCACAGATGCTTTCACCAGCCCTATCCAGTTCTAATCCTTCCTGCTAGACTCTCTGACTCGGTGATGCCTAATGGCAGCCATTTCCCACAGGTTACTTGTGCGCGGCATCGCTGTGGGACTGAGTGGATAAATTTGCCATGTATTGCCTTTCAGTGTTACTGGAAGCTCCTGTCTGATGAGGAGGGGGAGCAGCAAAGCCTGATTTAAGTTCCCTGTGCCATTTGATAGCGAGTGGGGGTGCTTTTTGGAGGTTTTTCTCCTTTTTTACTTTTAGTATGTTGCCTTCCATTTCTCCCTCCCACACTTCTAATTTTTCACAGTCTCTTTTCAAAGACAGCTTGCTATGTCTTAGCATTTCTCTTATCCCCTCTATAGCTCTTCTTTTTCTCCAGTATCTTTTTTAGAATTGTAGGACTGGAAGGACTCAGGAGACTATTCAAAATCCATCAACCTCCATCTTAAAACTAGTCTGCAGCTTTCCCCCTCTCACTGCTGCAGATGGTCACAGCTTTGAAGGGTGAAAACCCCCAACTGATAATGTGGCGACCATTCACTGTGGGCCAGCTTACACCTTTGTGTCCTTGTGATCATCCAAGAGGTTTTTCCACTCACCAGTTCTGCATGTGGCTGAAGTAGAGGGCACTCGGCATCCTTCACATGGTCTACTTGAACTGCAAAAAGAGATGCTTTTCTCCTCTCTTCCTGAAAGATGCCTGTGAAATGGTGAAACACTCACAGGATTGTATCCTAAGGACTTTCTGTCCCATTCTTTAAATATCCTTGAGTTTTATTTGCTCTCTTAACAAACCCTGCCCAGTGTGCAGGGAATACCCCAGAGCCTCCCACAAGTCTCTTTCTGGGCAGTGACTGCTGACCACGCATCAAGCAAAGAGAGAAAATCTTCTGCACCAAGACATACCAGCTGTCTTCACACACAGATCCAACACTGAGAGGCAGGTCAGGATCGATATCTCAACTTGTATCAGTGGCATGAACACAGCACAGATGCTACCTTCACCTCCTTGGGATTGAAGCAACGTGATGCTGCTGGCGGTGCTGGCCAGAACCTGCCTGCGGAGTTGTTTGTTCCTAAGAGCAAGAGGGCACCATGGATGAGTGTTTTCTAGCACATGCAGTGAGACTTCACCTCTTTTCCTCTTGAAAGACTGGTTGTTTCAGAGTGGCTTCAGCTCACTGATACCCTGATTTCTAATGCTCCAGTGGCCCTCCTGCTAAGTCAGCCAGCAGGAAGGATAAAGGAGCGGACAGACCTCATGCTGCCTACAAAGGAGCTTAGAGATTTAGAGACCTTCATAAGGCAAAAGGCTGACAGGAGATACTGCCTCACAATCTGAAGCAAGGATGGGAAAGCCAAAGTTTCCAGAGGGGACTCAGCAGAGCAACTACTTGCGCTGCTCCCTTGGTGTAATCCAGGTCCCATGGGACATGCAGCCCTCCCCCCCAGCATGGGCTGACGGGAAAGGGAGGGATGGGTTTGCCACAGACGAAGCAGGACAGGGAGCATCAGCATTGGCAGGAGGTGGCTACGTGATGGCAGAGTGCCTGGCCAGAGCAAAACCCCAGTTGAAGTCACACAAAGGAGAGGTGAGAGAAGGGTGAAGGAGAACTGCCTACACGGATGCTCTGCTGGGGAGGGCAGGGGTGGAAATGGGCAGGAGACCTCTGCCAGAGGGACAGAAAGGGGACGCTTTCTCCAGCTCACTTCATGAGAACAGTGAAAACAAGCCAGCCGGAGAGGTAGACTTCCATCTTGGTGCTGTGTTCTTTGCTCTTCATTAGCAGGAAGCTCCCATTTGTGAGATTAAAGCTTCAGGAAGACTTCGGGGTCCCAGCCTTGCTACTGGCTCTTCCAAAGGCCAGGCAGCAGTATCCAGAAAGCCTGAACACTTCAGTGAACAGCCTACCAGCTAGACAAGACTAAAGGCCAACCATTAACAAATATCCCGATTAGCAAATGTGTGTGGCCGAAAACAGCTACATGATGCCTGCAGGGTGTAGGCAGTCCTACCACTGGAGATGGACTGGAAGGCAGCAACAATGTCAAAATCAAAGGAGGATTTGACAGATGTAGAGGCAAATTTTACACAGACGAGGGAAAGCACTGAGCTTTTTTATCTGTGCTACTGGTGAAAGGGAAGATATTGAAGAACAGCAGGACAGAAATGAATGAAGCAAATAATTAGGCAAATTAAATATTTGTTGTCTTTGCACTCCCATATGCTGAGACAATCAGTAGTAGAGGGTCCTGCTAAAGGCCAGCCTGTTCAGGGAAAGCAGTCAACTCCTCTCTGCACAGAGCCAGAAAAAAGCAGCCTGAAGCAGCTCCACCTGAACCAGCCCAAACAGATGTGCATCTAACTGGGGTTACAATCCCAGGGCTGGAGAGTCCACCCTCTCCCCAGACAATCCATTCCAGCATTCAACACATCACTTCCAGGAGTTTTTTTCTAACATTTAGGCTATGTCCTTCCTTGCTATAATTTCAGGACGTTGCCTTTTCTCCCATCCACTGCAAACATAGGGAACAGATGACTCTGGCTGTCATTGCAGCCACCTTTTACACATTTAGAGTCAGTTATTGCATCTGCACTTTTATCACTGTGCCTGTCCAAGGCTCCTGAAAGGACCCTGTTACCACAGAAGCAGACAGTCTCACATCTCTAATGGTGTCATCCTATAAAAAACACCCTTCTGAGCAAGGCCAGGCCACCATTCTCAGTCTATGGTCTAAATCCTGAAGAGGCTATATGACTTTCCCAAGTTCAGATGACAACCCTTGGAGAGAAGCAAGCTGCATCTCCCACACTCCCTCTTTTCCAAGCCCACCTGCTGGGCTCTCCCCCTCCTGTTCCAGGCAGCAGGGTGAGAACTGAGTGCTGCAGGCTCTGTTCCTCAAAATGACTCACTTTCTCAGTGTTTTCATAATGTGGAGAAGAAGGTGACTCAGAAACTGTTCCTCAATAAATAAATCATGGGTTGTTCACAAGGGGTGAGCTACAAAAGGACAGTGAGTCTTTTCAGTGCTGTACAAGCAGCTTGCGTTATACCTCCCGACCACTTCATGGCTGGAGCCTCTCCAACATCTGCCAGACTATTTAAGATAATCAGCCTCCTTTATCTCGTGATTGGTGTTATAAGATTGTCTGGGGGCCTTATCCAAAAGGAAAGCCCCCAATTTATAAACACGTAATAACGAATGACCTCTCCCCAGCTCTCTTGAGAGGCAGCAGGTCCAAGAGGTGTGATTTTGCAGACAGGGAGTGAGGCCCAGGGAGATTTGGTGACCTGCCAAGAATCACACAGGAAAGCCATGTCAGCTCGAGGAATTAAACCACACTCCACTGAGCCCCAGCCTGACTGTGTGCCTGAGCCCGGCTCCTGACTGTTACTGCAGCAATGGTTCGTGCTGAGCGTGCATAGCTCAAAAGCTGTCCGTGGATCTTTACCAGAAAGGGGATCGAGTTAAAATATTTGGAACTGGCTCTCCAGCACACTAAACTCCTGGTTACCTGAATTCAGGCATGTAGTTTTTAACCCTTCCATAGAAAAAAAGAGGACGTTCCAAAAGAAAAAAAGTTATTTTCAGAAACTGAAACTCTCCCACGGAAGTTCAGGGTGCTAGAAACAAGGGTGAGCATCTTCACCCATTACCTTGCTTTGTATTTTTATAATAGTCACAGGGTTTAAGGTTAGACAGTCTGACTGCTCTATGAGAGAGCCACCCCATGCACAGGACCAGCTGTGCAAAACACAAGTGGTAAGAGAGACCCCCCCTCTCCCTCCCTGCCTCCAAACAGACCAGCTCCGTAGGGCTTCTTTGTAATCCTCACAGGCCTGCAGGAGCTGAGGTATTGTCAGGGTGACTCAGTCTGTTAAAAATGAATTAGTTGCTTTTCTAAATTCTTCAGGGAACCTTTCAAGGTAGAATATTTTGTAATGGAAGCTCTAAGTCACCACAGCCCTGGTCAGGATAACCATGCCCTTGAAAAAAGAAGAGGAAAACAAGTGTTTTGCCAAGGGGCACCATCTCACTGGTCAGGGAGAAGCCAGACCTAAAACATCTCCAGTCTCACAGCACTCTGCCCATTTTTTCTGCTTGGCCATTTGCCTTCTGGGCTTTCCCAGTCTCCTCTTTGGTTCATGGGGCAGGGCATGCAACACCTGGAAGTCCCTAAACTCTGAAGCTCTGGGGCAGTCCAAGGAATTTAAGCTGTTTGTAGAGAGAGTTAGATGGGAACATTTCTCTGTACAAACACGCAACTCAGCTTGTCCTGAAGAGCAGCTTGGGGGCACACAGCCATCCTTACCAGATGCTTGTTTCCATAGAAGGAGAATCCAGACCTGTGACCAAGACACACACCTGATCTAGAAGATTAGAAAACCAGGGCTGAAGGATGCTCTTAGCCCAGAATATAAATGGCTCTCAGAAGAAAAAAAACCTTCAGAACATGAAAATCTAAAGTTTTCTTGATTTTCACACTGACTAGTCCTTCATTTACCTTCTGCTTCCACTGTGTGGGAAATCATGAAATTTAACTTGGTAACACTTTTTACATGTTTTTCCTTCCAAAATTTCAATTTCTAGTGAGCTGTGCTCATCAGCCCATTATTACCGTATTGATAAGCAAAGCTTGATTAAACAGTATTAGTGCCACACTACATGATCATATACCAGTGTCCCTAAATGAGAAGTTGAAAGGAAGAGCTTTGCAGGCGTAAAGCTCCATTAGCAGTGACCAGGAAAGCAGATCTCAATTCAGTTTGGAAGGTGTTTGGTGCATTTTATGCAATCCCAAGTTATAGTATTTTGTGTACCTTCTTTATCAGCTCAGAGATTGGTAAACAACTGCTATTTGTTTGGGATAGAATATTGATGTCATTTCCCAGGTGACAAGTTTAATAGTCAATATATTTGATTCAAGAACTGACAGCTGCAGTTTAGAGATGGAAAGATTTGATTTAGTAAGAGATATATTCAGTGCAATAGGCAATTTGGTTAATGCAGGAAGAAATTTCCTTTGCAACTGGTCCCTTCCTTTAGCAAAAAGCGAATGAGCTTCAGCTAGCAGTGCCTATGTTTCAGCACCCTGAACCAATTTCTCTCTGTGCTCCGTTTCAGCATATGAGATATGCATTTCCCAGTTAATAAGCATCTCATACTGCTCACTTGACTTCTTTGGTGTGTCAAGTATCTGCAGCATTTCTGAATCCAGATCAGAGTCCTCCAGCATCTCACAAGTGAGTGGCAGAGGAACCAACTCACCCAATGCAGACACCGTGTAATCCCTTCAGGAAAAGCACAGGACCAAGGTTGGAAAGGGAGGAGGGAGCTCTTAAATCCTACACAACTGAAAAAAAGAAAGCAAAAGGGGAGGCAGGACTTTTTGGATATGAAAGGAATGACAAAGGAAAGGAAAATGGATGTTCAGGACAGATTTTCTTCCTCCTGAACGAAAAAACTCAGTATCATGCAAAGGAGGGGACAGAACTCTTTTAAGTTTGATCTCAAGTCATCTTAGGCCCTACATACGATATATGTGGGGCTTCAGAAAGGGCTGCCTGGATTTATACCAGGGAGGGGGAAAAAACAACTTGCTAATTTCAGTAACCTTTGCTTAAGTAGGTACATTTGTTGTAGCCGCCTTTTGCTAAAGCCAAGTTAGTCATTTCTGGTGCAAATACCTCTTCCCAAAATGCCTGAGACCTTAGACCACGATGGCTATGCCACCAAAGTACACTTTACACCTTGTTTTTTGAAGCTCTAACCAATTTGTCAACTATTGTGTCTTCTTTCCTTACCCCATGTGAGACATCTATCAGACACCTTTGAAGTCCACTTTTCCAAGTGAAATTATAAGCCTGACAAACTTGGTGTTTCTTCACAGTCTCTGCTCTCACATACCTGAGTACCAGTCTGGAGTAATTCCACCCATTTCAGTGTGCATGGACATCCACTGCCCTGGGCAGGGCCAAATCAGTAGCTGATGTAAAACAGATGAACTAAGCTGAAGTCAGTGGGCTGTGAATTTACACCAGCAGACCACACAGACTGCTATTTCCATGTCAGTGGAAGGGGAGTATAAAGACACACAGAGGAGCGGTGCAGAGCCCCTGGCTGCAGTGCAGGGCTGCCACAGGATGACCCACAGGTCAGCCATGGTGGGGTGGTCAGACAAGGACCTATGACAGAGGGTGAGTAGTAGTGCCCACTCCAGGGTAGAGGAGATAGGAGGGTGAGCTCTCTTCCCCGAATGCCTGCAAAAGGACAGAGAGCTGGTGGGTACCAAGTAATACAGGGAGGAAAATTTGTATTGCTTTTACTCACTTTCCCCAGAACAATCAGCAAGTGAGGAACATCTGTTTCCTTTTTTCTACCTTCTTTCCAGTGGAAAATCAGTGGTTTCTGAAAAGGGTGGACATTTTAATTTTTCTTTACAAAATAAACACATACTTTTTTTTTTTTTAAATCAAAAGCATTTGTTTTCCTAGTTGCCTTTCTTCTCAGCCCTCTTCCCCACTCCTTCTCCTTCAGGAAATGACACCACATCTTCTGAGAAGCATAAAAAGGGAATGTTTATTTTTTAAGTGCAAGTATAGAAAAAGATGAGTATGTATTTATATCTTTTCCTTCTCTTCCTCTGGTAAGGAAATGCAACGTGACCTTAAACCACCCAGATACAACCGGTGGTGACAAGCTCTGCAGAGGAGAGCCCCGCAGTGAGCAATATCTGAAAACAAGAGGCTCATGGGGTCCCACATGAGCTGACTCTCCACAGGGAAGATGGAGGAGAGAGTGTCCGTCTCATGTGAAAGAAGAAAAGGGGTGGCAGGTCAGAACCAAGTCCTGCTGTGTCAGGTCCTAGAAAAGGTGACAACTTTGCAGCATGAGCAAAGGCTGCCTTTGGCTGACAAGTGCTGCTACTGCATGATTGTGGACTGATTCAGTGCCTTGTGTGTGCCCCAGCTCTCTGCCTCCATGTGTAATTTATGCAGGATGTAAAATCCAGCCTCTTGCCTTTAGCAGTGCCCTGGCTTACACACAGATGATCTGATTAACTTCAGTGAATCTGCAGAGGCTAAGGGGTTAACCTCTTCATTTGGAATTTGGTTCCACTGCTGATGCACTGGCAAGAATTGAGTCCGCTGACACTTGCTCTCTCTCCAAATCATATTAGTCCTCCAGGCTCCACAGGGAGAAAGGAAAAAAAAAAAAAGAAGAATAATGAAAAACCCCCACAACCTGGTCAGACAGTGCTTACAATCTAGTTAGAACGGTTTAAAGTCTTACCACCCCCTCAGCTGTGAGGCAATACTTGGATTTACTTGATTGCCGAGGCTCATCTGCTGTGTCCTCACGATAGACCCCAGCCCTGCAATTAACTGTGCACCAGCTGACTGCTTTCCATCCTGGAAAACCTGTGACCCACCAGAACACATTGGGGGCTTAGCAGCTCCTCTGTGACCCATCGAACGCTGGATCAGGGGTCTCACTGGGGAGCCAGGCAGTTACAGCCCCAGACACACACAGGTCACTGAGCTATTCAGCAAGGGTTTCATTACTATGCTTTAAACGCAGTCCCCTTTAAAAACATAACCACACTTTTTAATTAAGCCTTTGGTGTCTCTTTTCAACATCAGATATCTTAGTGCCGCTGTCCTTTCTTTTTTAATCTAATTTGATTGGAAGTGTATTTGGCCATATCATATATATGACAAAAGGCATTTTTTTCTCATTGCTTCAAATTATTTTTCCAATCATGTTCTATATACTGTGCACAGGAGTGAATTATAAGGAGTTAGGCAACATACATGGTGTTAATTAGATAGGGGACGTAGAAGGTAATTTTTCCATGACTCCAGGGAAACCTTTATGTTATGCTTATAAAGCAAAAGCAAACGGCCATGCAATACAAAGTGCTTCTTAAAAATCAAGTTACACACTGAAATAAAATACTAAGAGCAAAATTAGTTTCTCCAATTTAATTCAGTAAAACTTTAATAGCATCTGACTGCTCTCTGCAAAAGTCATTAAAAAAATTATAAGGAATTCACAAATGACTGATAATGTAAAAACATGAAGGCTCGGATTCTGTTTCTAACAAAGGTCCTGATGCAGCAAAGCACTAGAGCCCACACCTAATTCTGCACTGTGGGAATGTGCTCGCAGGCCAAAGTTAACAGCCAAAGTCGCACCTACTTCAGCAGGAGGCTGATCTGGCACGGGAGGACATGGGAGCTTTGATCTAGAGGGAAAGGTTCAGGGAACATTCAAAATCTGAACTGAGCCTTATGCACACATCAGTAATTGCATGTGCTAGTCAGGTAAACACTTCTGAAAAATAGAGCAAGCTTGAGCAGGAGAAAGGCAGGCGCAGTGAATTAGGCGAGCCAGTGGGTCTCTTTAATCTCTGACACTGCGATAACCAGTGGAGGATGTTGGAAGTTTCACTGCATGCACAGAAAAACACAAATGGAAATTTTCCTAAATGTCATTCAATAAGTACAGACAATAGATTGTTCTTACAAGAACTGAACTGTTAGTAGCAGGAAGATCAGAGGAAACAGAACTGCCACTCACGCCTTTGCTATGGTAGCTCAGAAGAGCACAGTGGTATGAAAGAAATACTTTCTGGAAAAGTGACTTTTCCAGTAGGGACTTGCAGAGTTATAACTCATCTGGTATATTTTTTTGTGTTAAGTGAAGGGCACAACTGATCATATAGGGAACTTTTTTTTCCACTAAAGATTTTTCTACCATCTTTGTGATAATTAACACTCTTTCATTAAAATGCTGTGTCCCCCCTGGCCAGAATGAAACCGTACATGCCTTATATCCTACTCTTAATAATGTTTTTAAGGTCATGAATTTTACCCGTTAATATTTCAGAGTGATTCATACCATTTCTACTATGCAGTAGCTGGGCAGAATCCTGCAGATAAAAATATTTTCTGAACAGATTCAAAATAATTGTTTTTTTAAATTGCTGATGGGGGTTCTGCCACTCAAGCAGTTAAGCCTGAAAATGTGCTTAAGAGATTAAACAAGGAAAACTGAGCTGGTCTGGTAGCTGGCCCCTTTCCATGTGTCGAAAAGTTGTCACTACTCCAAATGCAACGAGGTGATTTAGGATTTGCCTTGGTGCATCCTGCACACAAGATGTACAAGGTGCAGAAGTTCCCGTGTTCAACCAGGCTTTGCACAGCTTTCTCATACAGCCACCAAGGCACTGAGGGATTCAGCCAAGGAAAATGTATGTGCCAGGGAGTGATATGGTACTTGGAATTGGAAAACTGCTGCTGGCGGATACAAACAGGCAGCATGCAGTTTCTGCAGTATTCTCAGCAAGGTTTGCAGGAGGATAGCTGCAGCCCCGGCGGAGCCAAAGCCATGTTTAGCCACTGTGGATCCAGCAGGAGGGGACCTTTCCTGTCCTTCCTACATGGGAAGTTTCCCAAATTGTTCAAAAATGTAATTCCTTAACACGATGGTACTTTCGGAGGGACCGTGCCCTGTGCTGAGGGCTGAAATGTAGGGCTTAGGTTTACTACCTACTAATGTAGGTTTACTACGCAAATAAGTAGGTTTGGATCCACCACCAAACTGTAATGTAATGCAATGTATGCGTGTGTGTATATGTACACACACACACCCCTCCGTTGTTCAGTATTGTGTATTTGTACAGTTGTATATATGTTTTTATAAGTTTGTTTATAAAAATAAACAGTGAGGAAGTCTTTGAAGTTTCTCTGTATGCAAAACAAAAAGCAGATGGAACATTTCTCTCTTTTTTTAATATAAATACAGTTGAATCACAGCATATTTAACACTCTTGTCTTCTAAAAGGAAAGCCCAGTGCTCAGCTTCCCTATGTACTTATGGAGCCAAATTTTCGGGTAATTAGAGGTTTTGGCTGCTCCCATGTCAGGTGCCTAAAGACATGTCAAAGCTGTTTAATTTCCATACACTATATCTAATCTCTTATTCCCTCTACAGCATTTTTAGGCGCTGCAGTATTAAGACACCTGAAGTCACTAGTCAGTCTTTGGCATCTGGTTAAACGCCCTGATTTCACAAACCTGAAACTCTCAAGCAGCCAAGGGAATCTGCATAGCACTAGAGAGAAGCTGATCACTTAAACTTTTCTTCTTTCACTCTCACTCTCAAAATCCAGTCTGTTTTTTAGGCTGACATTGCCAAGGTTGTCTTCCAGAGCTCTCTGCCTTGTCTCCGGGGGATGTCTGCACTACCTTCTAATGGAAGTGTCAAGGGAGCTGGGAGCAAGCAAGTTAATTTAGTCTAAGCCATATCACAAGCCTATTCATCCAACTAAGCTGAGGGCATGTAGGTGAAAAGCTGTAGGTGAAAGCTGAGGGACCTGTAGCACAAGGAAGTCCACACAGGCAGGCCCTGACAGGTCAAGAAGGAAGGCAAGGAAGACATGGTCAAGAGGCCCCAGAGACTGAAAGCCAAACAATAATTAACTCACAGGCTCTCCTTGGGGTCTCACAACTTTATATTCAGAAGATTGTCCTACTTTCTGCTCTCAGATGATTTTTGCTTTGCAGAGCAACTTCATTACATGCCGTTCACCAAGGGGACTCCATCCCTCCCAGGTGCTGACTTCAGGAGGCAGCCATTCTCCTTGCTCTTACACAAGCTAGAGAGGTGACACTAAGTCCTTTTTTAGGTAATTTTGTTCGTTCAAAAAACAAAAACAAAAAAATCAAACATTTCTGAGGAAAATGCCAGCCTAGAAGAAATTATGTACCATGCAAAGGGGAAAGGGGAACAAGACAATTAGAGGAACAATCTAATGGTTATGCTAAGAGCAGAGGGTTTGTTCTTCTGAAATTAGGCCTTGAATTTTGTTCTCCATTAATAATGCAAAATTTGACTGATAAATAAAACATGATTAGTGGTGTGGAACAGAGATAATAACACAAGAATAAACAGTAATAAGTATGCCTTGTTCTTAAAAAGCTGGCATTTTTAATGCTTTGCAAAAGGAGGAATGCTACCTGTGATATAGGTAATGTGCTGAGCTTTGTGAATAGTTGGTTTTTTCTTCTGATCTTGCTGTATCCAATAGCATCCTCAAATTGTACATGGCACATGTTGTTCCCCTGAACACCAGACAAAAAAAAAAAAGAAAATAGATCATAAAGATGACACTATAATAACAAAATATACATGCTTCAGTTCTTGAAACAATTCAACACAAGCTGGTCTGTTATGCTGGGTAAGTCTGAGTTTTTAGAAAAATACATGTGGTAACAAAAATATCAACTTTTATCTTATAAATATTGGATAATACTTGAAACAGATCACCTCTGCGTGGAGAGCAAATTTGTTCTAATAATACCATTCATCAAAGAAAGATCATATGACCTTTTGTCCCAAAGACCTGTGTACTGCACTGGATAAAATCCAAAACCCACTAATTCTAGCACGGTTATTGATTATTTTA
The DNA here is from genome assembly GCF_964188355.1 of Buteo buteo. Taxonomy (NCBI): domain Eukaryota; kingdom Metazoa; phylum Chordata; class Aves; order Accipitriformes; family Accipitridae; genus Buteo; species Buteo buteo. The sequence continues at coordinate 9,450,722 of NC_134176.1, read as the reverse complement.
AATTAGGTCAGAGAGATTCAAAAAGCCTTATGAAATTCCATTTAAAAATAAGACAATCCAGCAAATGTTTCACTGCAAGTAATGGATTTTTTTACCATAAGTGAATGTTAGGGAAGATACTATGCTGTTCTCCTCAGTTCACATTGTTTTCCTGTCACATGGCATCCGAAACATTCTGGATACAAAGTGAGACTCGGGAGTACCTTGGAGAGATCAAAATCACAGGATATCTTGATTAGAAAATAAGTGAGTGCAAATTATTGGCTTGTATAGGCATAGCACTACCCTGTTCTTTGTCTCCAGTCTTATCTTTGGCCCTGTCTCCTGGATGGACTTTGGATCCATGTTGTAGCCTTGTGTCCAGGTCTGGCTTTGGCCCTGGATCCATTTCCTCCTGACTGTACTCCTTGTGTGGACCCTGGATCTGGTTCACCTCTTGTCTGGTCTGGGAGTGTTGGTGGACCCATCAACCTCTGCCCACCATGTTCATACCCTGCAGGGCTGCACCCCATCACTGCCCAGGCTGGGGTCACCCTCATCTCCCAGCTTGTCATTCCTTAGGGAGCAGCTGTCTCTTGCTGCCCCTGGACAATGAGCTGTTTTGTCACTTCAGTGTAGCCCCTTCCCTCCTTTCAGCATCTCTAGGAACATGTTATCAGAGTTATCCCTATCATTTCCACTACTCCCATCCTTCAGCCTACACTGGCTTCCATGACAGTTACATGCTTGAAGATCCTTTTAGTGTGCTGGGACATACATTTCATGTTCCTGACAAGAATTTTGGCTCTAGAGTGAAAGAGGGGAAAATCAGCAATCTCCCTTCCGAGAATTTGGGTATCTTTTCGAATCCCATGTGTAGTATTCTGCTGCTGAGTCTTGACAGAGAAATAACTCTTCAGAAAATTGAGGTTTGTGCCTTCTTCACATCCTCTAAAAAAGGAAACACTAAATTTGGAAGACAGTTAATTAAAAATCAAAGGGGAATTCCACTTGATTGGATGGAGCTGGCTGGCTGAGGGTATCCAAGGTAAAGTGTTCTTCACCAGAGCTAAGGCCTTTCCTATACATCAGCCCTTAAGTAGAGCAGTTCACAAATTCTGAGAACTCATAGTCCCTGGCTCAACAAGCCTTTGCACAGAGAGGGGACTGAAGCCTTCGGTGCCCCAAGATGATCAGCAATGACAGCCACTGAGCGCCCAACGTGCCAGGCTTCACTGGTACTTCTGTGGGAACAGCATCTGTTTCAAGTAGAGGTAAAAAAGCACAGGCAAAAAGCACTTGTTGAAGCCTTTCAGCAAAGCAGAGCAGAAAGCAGATTTCCCAGCACCAACACATGCAAAGCTCACACAAGGAAGCTAGCAAGGTTAAGTACAATATTAGACTGCTGTAATAAAGCCAGAAAATGCTGCAGCTTCTTTTCTCTTGCTCTATTTCAGTGTTGGACAAAGGCGTCACCATAGTCTCTTAAGACACGGTGAACTGATTCAACAGCAACCAAAAAGAGTGAGCCCCCCAGCTATACTCTTCCCTCACCATGGTCACAGCCTTGTGCTAACTCCAGTGCCCATCAGATCCCCTCATGAGCTTATTTAACTCACTAAAATGGAAGAACACTGTCAGAAAGAAGCTCTAGTTCATGGAAGAGCTACATGAGCTCCCACACTGGCACTGGCAGTATTGCCTAGCTGGGAGAAACTGGGAGGTAGAGAAAGAGGGAGAGAAACATGTAGAGTCACTCCTGTCACCACACCTTTTGTTGTCAGCTGTATGGCCCATGGCCATACACATCTGCTGGGCAGTGGGGCCAGCATATACTCAGCATATACTGCTGGAAAGGCTATGTCATGAAAGTGTTCATAAAGCCCCAGCAAAAGGTGAGTGCATAAATCAGGGTATCAGTGCACTTTCCCTGAGAAGTCTTGTCTGAGCCAAAATCCATAGAAATCCAAGATCTCCTCCAACTATTACCCCTGGCTGTATTGGAAAAGTTTATAACCTTCCTGAGTGCAGAAGAGGGGAGAGCGAGCTGAAATAGGGTCCAGCTGAGGACACTTGGCTTCCAACATAAGGACTCCATTTCTCCAGTGGAAAGCCTCTCTGAACCTCTTCTGCTTAGCTCTGTTTACCTTGCTGTCCTCTCCATAGCCCTTCCGCCCACACAGGGCAGAAGGAGAAAGAAAATGGGAGGGATTCTGCCAAAAACTGTGAAGATGCAAAACCCAGAGAAGTTCTTGGTTTGAAGAAAACACAGCATCTCTCAGAAGCAAACTGCAGCTTTGCAGTGTTTGCATGGGCAACTTGGAAAAGTGTGAAGGGCAGCAAACCAACAGAAGACATTAGATCTATTTGAACAAGTTTTAGATGCCAGTTTGAATCTGTTTTTAATTATAGACTCTGTGTTTTAGCTGCCGTTTTATCCCTCTTTCAGAGAGGCTGACGGTGTTTTGATAGCCATTCTTCCATGACCCTGCTGAGCCACCTAAGTGACACGCCAAGACGAGATCAAAGGTCTGAGATTTGGGTGCTCTCTGCACTGTGCCGAGCCCCGTGGCCTGCCTTTCCCTTCAGTTGCTCTACCCTATTTGTCTCCAGTTAGGGTCCCAGCTTGGAATTCCCTTCTTGCCTGTTCAAGCATTTATGTATGGGTCCCAGAGCACTCAGATCTGCCAATGCAATTGCTGCTTTTACAGTCATCTTCTGTCTTGACAGTCACTGGCTTTCCCCTCCAAAAATCTTTATCTCTAGTTGAAAAGAAAAATCTGTCCATAAAAAGGCAAGCATCTCAGCTGAACTCCCATCTCTGCTGGATTCGAAGGGAAATTTGCCAGTGACATGAACACCAGGAGATAATGCTCTTCCTTTATCTGTGCATTAATAGTCTTCTGCTGCCAATCTCCCCAGCAAGACAGTCTTGTCAGTTCCCACACAGATAGGCCCATCAGAGCTTTTCCATTGCCTTGGATAGACTTACTGTGTGCTAATATACATGTAATTTGAACATCTGTTTTGGTTTCACACAAAGACAATAGGATTTTGTTTGGGGGGCGGGGGGCAGGAACTGTTGGAAGCAAGCATCCTTGTACTAGATAGGATGACCAAGGATCACCTCCACCCCAAGCTAAGGTGTGTAGCCTGTGGGCTGTATTGCAGAAGATAACTGTTGTGCCTCAGACCACATAACCAGACATGGGGCCGAGGAACCCAACTCCAACCTCCCGCACAGCTATCATTGCACTGGGACAGGACAAACTCCCAGGGTGGCAGCTTGAGAAAAGGAAACAAGGGGAACTGAGGACCAAACAACATACAGAACACTTTGGCCATCCCTATATTTCTGTCATCCTTGCTCATGCTATACACAAGGAGGTGGTTACCTGAAGCGTGAGATGAGGAACGTATTACTGTCTGCAGGGCCAAATCTGAAATCTTAGTCCAAGACAAATTTCAGGTAACACTCATTGGCTGAAAAGCTGTTTTCAAGACTTTTCTTCATTGTTAGTACAGAGAACCAGTGATCCAATCTACAAATATATATATTTGGAAAAAGTAAACAGGTGGATTACAGACATCAGTTGCCTATTATTTCAGGCTTAAAAGACAAGCAAAATCTTCAGAAAATATACATGGTTATTTCAGAAATAACATTAGAATTAAGTAACACAGTAATTATTTATTGGTTTTACTACTGGCTCTATATAACACTTCCAAAGCCATGGAAACAGCAATAACCTACCTTACTACTTTAATCATTTCAGTATGTAGTGATGTTAGAGTTTGGCAATCTATAAATACACACACATATATACAGGCACCAGGTGTGTTACACACCTGGATGTGCATGTGTTGTTTATCTCAAACCCCTTCAGGATATAAAAACAAGAGGAGTGAATATCAGAGTCACTGCTTATGGAGGATTTCCACAGTGCCTTTGCCCCTGAGTAAGACCAAAGTCCCAGGTTTGCAGTGCTTTGCCACTCTGCCAGAGGACCAGCACAATCTCACACTAACTGGGTTCCAAACTTCATTGCCAAACCCATTCTGAAAGCTTAGGACCTTCCTTTTGATACAGCATCAGTCTGGTCTCAGGTAAATATGATTTGTCAAAGGAATTGTACCAGCACCAAACCCCCAGTCTGCATGTATACCCACACTTACGTGTGGCAGATAGAGGTGTTACCACTTACTACTAAAATGCTTTACACTACCTACACACAGTAAGACCCTGCTCTCAGCTGCTACAGATTTTGCTAAATGTTAACTAAAGGAGCTAAAATTTCCCATGTGGGTGTTCTCTTTCAGCTGAATTTTGCTATCCTCACCTCAGGGGGGAAGCAGGAAAAACTGTTTTTTCACTCATATTTAAAATTCCCAAGGAAATCCTTGCTTGGAAGCTTATGTTTGGGGGCAGGAACTTGGCAGTGGTGGCCGGAGGGCAGGAGTTTAACCAAGGACATGCTTCCCACACCCCCACTAGATTAAAAAAACCTTGCCCATATTTAGCCAAGTTTATGCTTGAAAGATAACTACTTCCAGAGGCTCACTCTTCGCCTTCAGAGTCTGCTGTCCTCGTATGGGCCAAACCGACCCCTGTAGCTGCAGCATGGGTCTATACCTGAGCTGAAAGCAAGGACATTGACCCTCCCATTCTCTCAGCTGCATTTTTACAAGTAGATTAAACAGCACCAAGGCCTGTTGCACAGTCTATAGTGTTTAATTATTAGCATGCTCCCTGGCACAGTTTTGGCTTGTCCTAGGGAGTACTCTCAGAGACTGTGTCTGGGCAGGGTTCAGAGAGTAGCACTTGCCAAGGGCTGTTCCCAATAGGCAGAAAGGATAAAGCCATCCTGTTATGGGAGGAAGAGAGTTTAGCTGTATGGATGTGAGCCAGGCTATGCCACTTGCTCTTAGTGCCAGAGAATGGGCTCTGGCCCAGTTTAATTACAATGAAGACATATAATCAGTGACTCCTTCTCTGTCAGGCGCTGGCACTGAGGAAGGAGAAAAAATCAAGCAGTGGAGGGGGAAGAACTGAAGCCACTGGAAGAGAAGGGTTGGCAGCAGGAGAGGGTAATCTTTGAGTTTGAGTTTGGGGTAGGAAAAAATGGGAGTGGGAGCTGGTGCAAGGGAAAAGGTAGGAATGGATGGGAAGAGATGAAGAGGTCAGGAAGAAGGATTTGGATGTGGATGGGAATTGCATTACTTTAAGAAAGAGTTTAGTAAGCAGAACAAAATGAGGTTGCTATTCAAAAATGAAGAACGAGATAAGGGGGGAAAAAACCACAAGGAATAGATGAGATGGTGGAAACTGGAAAAGGTTAGCTTAGGAGAATGGAGCAAAAAATCAATCAGGCCTTTGGGCAAGCAGAGGCTACAAAGCCCTTTGAGAGAACAAAGAGAACTTCTGTCCTCCAGCGTGCATGGCCCACCTGGTCCTAGGAAAGAACTGAGGCTTTATCAGGAGTTTTCATGTGTTGCTTACACATTTTTGTATCTTTATCTTTGGCTTTCACCTGTGTCACATCTCATTCTTACAGGAGCAATTTAATCTTCCCATCTCAGGAACCTCATGGTCAGACAGAAGAAATGTCAGAAACAGTTAAGGTAACCTACCCTATGTGTATCCCTGAGAGAAAATGTGGAGCAGCAATTTTCATCAATAACTCCCTGCAGAGATTTGGAAAGGCTCCACGTTCCCTTAAAGGTATCCTTGAAGAATCATTTTAATTAACCGTTTACCTGCTGTACATTGCCTGAGGCTTTCAGTAGCTAACATTGCAGTCATTTGAGCATCAGCTTGTCACTAGTCATACGAGCAGTCTAGGCAGGATGCACTTGCCATCTTTGATTTCTGTCAAGAGAAGTGCAAGCCACACTGGGGTAAAAATCCATACTGGGAACCATCTGACCCACCTGAAAACTGAGACACAAGGGGAGACCTCAGACTTCCTTCTCACTGCTACTGCAACATAAATATTTCTTTTTTTCTTTTTTCTTTTTTTTTTCCATTATAACTGAATATTTTACTGACCCTGCAAAAAAAGAAATCCTCTTACCATGATCACTAACGAACAAAAAAGCAGAAAGCTCCCACTGCTATTGTGCTTGGAATATAATAGTCAAGGTTAGCACATAATAGCTAAACAATATGCATTTGAAAGCCGTCAGGAGAATAGTGCTTTGTTCTAATGAAAAGGATTGAAATGTTTTCTGCTGTCTGCCTTGACACTTCATGTTACAGTACTTGGAATTACTTCAGTCAGGGAAGCTGTCACATCACTCATAAAGTGCCTATAGAGCAGCAACACCGCAGCAGCAGCACTGAGCCAGTGCAGTGCACCCACAAAGAGGGAATCATTTTTATCTTCCTTCCTTGCCAGAACCACATCTACTTGGGGACCACCAGAGGAAAGTGGTTTTCTGGTAGGTTGGGTTGGTTTTTTTTTCTTTTTTGATTGCTCCATTGGCACTGTACCAGCATATCCTGTGGGCCAAGACACACCACTCAGCCATTTCAGCAGAAGGAGCTCCAGGGTGAGTGTTTGCTGAGTGGGTACTCATGCACAGCCCTGCCCATTTTGAGCCTGCCTGTATGGATTTTGCCAGTCCCATTCTTTCAAGATAGAAACCGAAGGATGGAAATTTTGTCCCGACCATGTCAAGCATGCAGAGGACAAGCAACTCCAGCTACAGGCTATGCCTGTGTTATTCTCAGACAGGTGTCTTAAAATGGGGCTACATAAGGAACTTTCCTAACCAGGGCAAGCCCAGTTTTGTAGAGGGAGGAGGTGTATGATGAAGCTGGATGTGATGCTGTTGGGTTTTGGAAATACGTAAGCGTCGAGTCAGGAAGCAATTACCCTTTCAGGTGTAAACCAGTTCCAGAAGGACATTTTGGCTTGTGGAAACAGCTCTGAGCAAAAACCCTCTCGGTCTGGAGGGTAATTAATGAGATCAGTAATTAAAGGAGCACTGAAGTCATTCCTCCTGCCCTCCTCCCCCATCAGTAAAGGACAGCCACAGCCATTCTCATAAGATTAATTCATCCATAGTAATGGCATAAAATTGTGTAATGGAAAAGTATAAAAGCAAAGCTCTATGAACCAAAAAGTAAAAGAAAAAAAAGAGGGTGATGACAAAAAAACCCAGGTAACCAGCTCTTCTGGGGTAAGACTCAGTTTCAGCTTTGCTAGTGTTTCATTAATGCACAGGTAGAGCTGCAGCCTAGCACTTAGCATCACCAAGGAACCTGAAGTGCATCCTTCTTATAACTAAAAACTTCCCAGTTCCTTGTGACATGAATAGCATTGGTAATCATGGTCCCTCTTCAGTCACCTGCCACCAGCACAGACAGCTGCTCCTCGTTCGTAGGCTGAAGATCAGACCCAGAACAGGCTCAGGCACAAAAGCAGGAGGGAGGCAGAACTTAGTGACCTAAGCTCAAAGTTGCAGTTCTCAAAATACCCTTCCCAATGCTGCTTCTCCTTGGATGTAACCAACATGGCCTTTGTCTCTTCTCAGGTAGCTGAAACAGTCACCCATGCACATCAGGAGTACTTGCAGGTGAAGTCCCTTGATCCCAATCAGGCAGGGCAGCTCTGGGCAAAAAGAAGTGCTGCTCCAGATACTTAGACAGATATTGAACCCAGACACTCTCAGGGTTAGGCAGCAGCTGATTCACATTACAGCTTTGGCCTGCAGGACCTAATTTTACCTTTGTCCTCCTTTACCCAAATCCTCATCTGGAACGAGCCTCAGCCTAAACACCTACTTCCCAGGAGCACCTCTCCTGTTTTCATTTCTACCTGGGAACCATCCACTCTCTCTCCCTATCTAGCCTGGAACTAATCAGCCCCACATGTCTTTGCTATGCAGTAGTAATTACCCTCAACCTCAAGGCAGGGTTTTCACGCCTGAACCAAATATAAGTCAACAGAAAAATCTTTGCGTCTACCAACAACAGACATGTTCACTATTGGCTAGCGGGCAATTGCTCCAGGGAAATCCTGGTAGCCAAAAGAGAAACACAGTTACACAGTCATTAAATGTTTCCATTAAGTGATTCCTTACCCTATTTCTTCTCAACTCTTTCATGTGCTTCTATCTGACCCACTGGATATCCCCTGACCATCTGAATGCTATTTCCAGTACCGCCCTGTGTTGACTTTAGGTGTTTTCCCACCAAACAACTCAGCACTGATATCCTGAAGAGTTGACAGGGAGGTCTGTCAGGGGGCAATTACTTAACTTCCTTCTCCTAAACGGAGCAGCCTTCAGAAACACGCAACCTGTGACAACAGGGTAAAAAAAATTAATCCAGGGTGTGCTCTGCTTCTAGCAACTCTTAGAAATGCAAAGAGTTAAGAACCAAGCTGTCTTTCGCTTGCCCAAGAAAATAAAACCTTAAACCTCAGCTCAAGGAAAGAATAAAATAGTTTTTCTTTTTTGATGCAGAGTATAAAGCTGGTAATAACAAAAATGTGTTCCTGGTAATATTCTAAATGATCTTTCTTTAATTTAGAGGAATTAAGATGGCTAATTAAGGGGTAATATTCATAGTGCCAGAGTATACCAGGCTAAAAATGTTTTTTGTGGGTAATTAAGAACTGAGTCTTTCTGATAACCACACCAGTGTATTGCAAGCATATGTTCCAATGCAATGATTATTATTCCTATTTTTAACTAGGTAAGATATGATGATGAAGGAAGGGACAATCTTTAAAAAGTAATACAAAGTACATTACTCTTCATCCTTCACCAGAAGAAAGCTTATCCTGTGACAAATGCCAGCATATTCCAACTTCTTTTCATTCAAAACCAGAACAAGGAGTTAACTTGCAAAAGTTTCTGAGAACAGGAATTCTGGAACATTTAGACTCAGGAATCTCAAAATATTTTGCTATCAAAAATAATTATTAAATTAGCTACTAAAAACAGTAACAATATCAAATAATGAAAATTGTGAAAAAAACCCAGTTCTGACATGAGGAAAATAACATCAGAACAGCAAACAGTTTTTTAAATGCTGTCACTTTTTTTAATGTGTCAGAGTTCACAGGCAACAGCTGGATTTTGATGATGTTGCCATTTTCTTGACCACATAGTATTTCAGATGACACTGCTCACCAGATCAGAGGCTCTGGGTTCAGTTCCCACCTCTGCTCTTCTATGGACTGCTTATATCGACTCAAGTAAACCATTTAGCATCTCTAAACCTTGCTTTTGATCTCAGTAGTCAGGGTAGTATTTATTTTCTCCTGTCCTTGCCTTGTTTGGTTAACTTGCGTGCTCTTTGAAGAAAGACCTGCCTTTTCTTCATTTAAATAGCACCTCCCAAGAGGGCAAAGAGGAATAGCTTCATCTTGTTGTATGTACATCGTACGTACAAATAATGAATGACATTCTCCAGAATGTGCTTGCAGTCACCTTCAGTTCTTTACTGATGCGATCTTGTTCTGTGGAAGTAACTTCATCCTTTGTGAAGCTGTGCACCTCACTGCCCCAACCCAATCTTTTCCCTGCTTCACTAAAGCAGTTTTGACAAATGGGATCTCACTAGCAAAACTAGCAGTAGCAAAATGAAAAATAATGAGGCTAGGAAGCAGCAAGAAGCACAGGAACTACGGTCAGAATGGACGCACAGTGCTGCACACCAAGGGCAGAGGGAACTGATGGCCCTTTCGGGTATTATCCGTAAGCTGCCAGCATTGCTGAGTAGCCATTAAGCAAGATGAGCAAGGACCTACAGCTGGTCTGTGGCAATGGCCAGATGCACAGACAGTGCTCCTGCTTTTAAGTATCCAGGATAGCAAATGCAAAAGTGAGAGACCACTTCATTGTACCTTCTTCCAGGCCAAATAAAATCAAATGAATTCCATAATAACACTCCTGTTGCCTTTGGATTGAGCATGTGGGAGGATGGTGCAGCTCTCACCAAGGCACCCAACAGCTGTAACCACTACAAGCTTTAAAAGAGTTGCACCTGAGTGGCTCAGTTTTCAACCTCAGCTCCTTACTTTAACAGAAAAATTAGTTGAACCTGGCTTCTTGGGGGCAGGGTAGCAGCAAGAAAAAGGAGGATCTCCACTGTGCCTCAGAGTCACAGCAGGACAACAGAGAAAGTCATGAGCTGTCCTCCACTAGCTTGCCCTCCAAAAAATATCATCTTTTTGGAGAGAAAATGCCATAGCTCCAGCAGAAGTCATCACCATTTATCTCTGCAAAACATGAAAATCACTGTTTCAGCAGAGGGCCAAGTCTCAGGGGCAGGGTTGGATAGGGAAATACATATGGCAAAGTCAAGGCCAGTGGGATGCAGGATGAACCATGTGTTCCCATGAACCATGGGTTTGTCTGAAGATCCTGGGCCTTTCCTATATCTAGCTTCACAGACCAAACTGTCCATCTCCCAGAACGGTCTCCTGAGACAGAGCAGGCTGAGATGGCATCCAAATCCACAGCGTTTTGAAGGACTCACAGGTATCTCCCAGGGATCTCATCTGGTCAAGAACAAAAATAGTCATTGTGGCAGGAGCTTGCTTCACTGTGACTGACCAAAGAGGACTTTTCCATCTCAAGTGATGGCCAAAGTAATTTTCTGATTACAGCTTAAAGGAAGCAGAGACACTAAGTGCAGGCAAGCCTCCAGTATCCAGACCAGGGCTATACTTAAAAACTGAGCCAAATGCCATTCAAAATTGAGCTAAAGATCTGAAGTCCTTCAAAAACTTTGTGACTGTCCTGGTTTCAGCTGGGATAGAATTAACTGTCTTCCTAGTAGCTGGTGCAGTGCTATGTTTTGAGTTCAGTATGTGAAGAATGCTGATAACACTGATGTTTTCAGTTGTTGCTCAGTAGTGTTTAGACTATAGTCAAGGATTTTTCAGCTTCTCATGCCCAGCCAGGGCACCTGACCCAAACTGGCCAACAGTGTATTCCATACCATGTGACGTCCCATCTAGTTTAGGAACTGGGAAGGGGGGGGCAGGGTTTCGCCGCTCGGGGACTGGCGGGGTGTCGGTTGGCGGGTGGTGAGCAATTGCCCTGTGCATCATTTGTACATTTCAATCCTTTTATTACTACTGCTGTCATTTTGTTAGTGTTATCATTATCATTATTAGTTTCTTCTTTTCTGTTCTATTAAACCGTTCTTATCTCAACCCAGGAGTTTTACTTCTTTTCCTGATTTTCTCCCCCATCCCACTGGGTGTGGGGGGAGTGAGTGAGCGGCTGCGTGGTGCTTAGTTGCTGGCTGGGGTTAAACCACGACAGTGACCTGTCCAGTTCCAGGAAAAAAATCGCCTGAAGTACTTGACACTGCAGGTAGCAGGCCTAGGCAATGGCTAAAACACTTATCCAAACCTTTCCAAGACTTGGAGAAGTTTACATCTGCTATTTGCCAACCACTTGGCACCTGTTGTTATGGTTTAATGATCTGGATGCTGCCATAAACCATTCCACAAGATTTATGAAGCAACATAGCACTGTATATTTGCAAAAGCAAAGCGTAAAGAACTGGAGCCCTCCCACCCAAAATCACTGAGTACTCCATCTTTGACCCACACAACAACTGTCATTGCAAGCAGCTCCTTTCTCCCAGTTATCAGTGAACCAACCTTTTCGCCAGACAGCTCAGTAGTTACTAAGAGACAACTCAAAAGAAAAGAGTAAGCTTGCTTGCCAATGGAAATTGGCCTCATCAGAAAAAAAATCTTACCACTTCATGAAGTACTGCCAGCAAATGTCATTAGGCTGTTAGAAGAACAAAGGAACTGCGATATGGGGTCAGTCAAAGGCCCATCCCGATTGGTGCCCTGGTTTGGGCAGTGAGCAGGGGAGGAGGTAAGAAGGAGCCATGCAGAGGGTGAGCATCCCTGGGCATGTGCTCCCAGTCTTGGCAGTGTTTGGTTCATTCCCAAGAGGGAAGTTGCATCCAGACCATCAGGTTTAATAATTGCCAGTGGGACAATCAAAAATAATTATAACTTTCAAGAGTAACAAATTGCCCAACAGTTATGGAGTCCAACCCCCCGCTCCTTTTAACATTAAAATCATACACTTTAACAGAGGTGCTTTTGTGTTGGGTTTTGTTTAAGCTGGCGTGGCTTAATTTACCAGCCCCTCAATCAACAGCACTTGAAACTTGTCCCTCCCTCCTGACCCCCTTCACCCTTTCATAGACCACATCAGAGATTTTCTAACATGCCCTTCCTGAAAGTTGTCCATCAAACTAGTCCTGTTCCTTTTCTCCATTTAGCTCAACGTTGCTTTCCTGTGGATATGTGCACACTAACTTCAAGAGCCTAGGGGAGAGCTTGAACGAATAACGTGGAGGCAAAGGAAGCCAAAAAAAGTGTTGTGCTGTGAGCTTTTTTTGATCATTCAAATGCTCATGAATTGTCAGAAAACTGGACAGGTAATACCTTTTCTAAACAGAGTCTTTAATTTGGAAAAAATACTAAAAGCTCAGCATTTCACGCCTCCACTGAGATATGCCTCTGGCTACCCTTTTATTTTTCATGCCGTGTTTTCTGAAACGTTACATTCAAGAGAATATATTGCCTTCAAATCATGTACACATGCATGTTTATTAAGTCATTACCATAGCCTTAAGTCCATAAAATCACTGTGGACTGCAATACCACATGTGCATCCAGCAATTAGATGAATAAATTAACCCTGAAAAATTTCTGCTTGGGGTGGAAGGGAACAAGCTGTACTGTGAAAGTTGAAATAACACTCCAGAATAGAGAAATCATTTTGTATTTAAAAGACTGCTACCTGGCTAGTGCACAGAAAAAATAAAATAAAAAAAAAAAGAAAAAAAATCACCTAATCATGCTGATGATTACCAATAGCTTTAAATTTCTGAAGTAAAAGGAAGAAAAAAATAGTAGAAAACAAGGATCTGGCAGAGCACACAGTTCCAAAGTGCATTACTCCATCAGCGTCATTTTCTATGCGGCAGTGTTCTTTCAATTATTTCTTCCCCTCTCTTCCTCTCTGCAAAGAAAATTGGCAGAAAAAGTTGCCTGCAGGATCAGAGAGGGGTATTTTTATCAACCTACAACTAGATTAAAAATCCTTTATCTGAAATGCAGCAGAGGACTGGCCTAAATTAAATCCCATCTCCCTTTGCTTCTAGGCTGTGAAGGAGTATCACACAAAGGGCATTTTGCTTAATTTGTATTATTTTTTAATTTCTGTTGGGTTTAGTTTACACTTGCACAAGTTACCCATGCAAAAAGGAACAAGAGAGGAGCAGAGAGCTACATAGTAAATGTCCAAAAGGGGATGTCAGATGGGGATGTCAGATGAGGGATGTTAGCTGAAACTTTTGGTCAGTCCATCACCTGAGGGCACAGGAGTAGGGCAAGCTCAAAGGTCTGAAAGGCAACCTCTAGCCAGTGCATCATTAGCCTGGACATCGGCTTTCTACTCTTGCTGTAGTGCCCTCTTTATCTCCACAGAGACTATTCACATGGCAGAGCATTTGCAGAACCTGGGCTTGCTTGAATTTTAATGGTATTAATAATCACTGTTTGCAGTGTTTCACTGCAGTGTGACTACCAGAGAACCAAAATTTCAGTAACTGGGTCACCAGAAATGCCCTCTGTCACCATGCCCGTCACATTGCTGACATAATCACCAGGTGTTAACTGCACCCACACACATGCAGTCACTTAATTATGCCCATTTGACGCAAGCCTCTTTTATCTGCACAGCCCTAAAGTCCAGGGATGTTGATGCTGCAACACAGATACAGTTGGATAAAAATGGGGAAGAGGACAGTAAACAAGGTTGGGAAACGGAGGTAGGAAAAAACAGGGCCTGAGAAGGTGGCATCATGGTCTAACTTGTTACTTTCCTGTGAGCAAACCACTTGGCTTAAACAGGAAGGGTTATAAACATTTGGGTCTCTTCCCTTTCAACCCTGTGAAGGACACCACCACCAAAAATAAGGTTGGGTGAAGAATCAGCAGACATTCTTTCCAGGATATTTTTGGGTAGTTGTTCCAGTTTTTGCACTGCTGCCTTCTCTGGCTCTGTCTCATGTCAGAGTGTACAGGAGCAAACAGCTATTAACTTGGCTCAGCAGTGATTGCTATGCACAGTGGCCTGGGCAGAGATTTTTCATTTCATTTTCATACATCATTTACAGCTTGGTGCAGCCATTCCAGAAAGTCAGCACCAATCTCCTTAAGTTAACATGGAACAAACAGGAAAGGAGATAGAATTCTTCTGTAGTTATTTAAAAGTCTTGTCATGTCTGGGCACATTTGGTGCTACTACTGATTTCATTTTCAATATACTTGACTGATATAACGAAGTCATTTCCTTGAGAATACACAGGGGAGGCCTGGACAGCATTAATGTAGAAAAAACAAACATAACCAATTTGCTTGTAACAAACCTATTTTCTGTATTGCCCTTTGCTTGTTGTTGGGTATTTTTTCCTCACATTTTGTATTAATATGATGGGCCAGATTCTGATTTTCAGCATTGCTGTAAACCCCCTAAGGAGCAAATGGAATTTCTCCAGATTTATAACACAGATGAGGGTAAGGCCCTGAAGCTGGTCTCAAAATAGATTATACAGCTCCTCCTGTTTATTCCTCAATTGGGACTGCTAAAAAAAAAATGTGAAAAGTGCTCCAGAAATGTCCAAGAGTCCTTCTGCACCCAAGTTCAGGCAATCATTATGTCTCTGTCCTTTAATCATTTGTCATCTCTGGTTCAGTTACACACTCTATGAAGAGAAGTATAATAATAACTCCTTTGCAGCCTCCAGTGGCTATAAGGAGGATTAATTAGTTAATGTTTGCACAGTACAGGGGCCAGGCTCTGTGCTGATTTATGCTTGATGCATGTCAGCTGGGGTGGATTAAGGTGGGAGCCAACACATATTTGAGCCTCTTGCAAAGAACCCACCAGGTCTAATGCTACTAATTTGCCCTTTGTTTAATTTTTTTCTCTTTTTAGGATGGCTTCACAGAGCTAACAAGGCTTCACACCTATCTAGGGAGATCTGCATCCCTGCAGCTGGGTGTGGGAACCAGCCTGGCACTGGTCTTTAGGGAACATCTGAGGCTGTAGAGATAAAGTCATGGTAAGCAACTCTCCAGAACAAGGAGTGGTGGCACAGAGCTCTGACTTCATGAACAAGGGGATAAGCAGACTTTGCTTTAAAACTAAGTCAGGCAGTGGAGAAACAGTTATTTAAGGAAGAAACTGTTTCCTTGGTTCTTCTAGATCTCTGCTTTGCACAGGTGAAACGAGGACATTTAGGTACTTTACTGACATTGGTGAAGAAGCGATGGTATATACCCTTAGATAAGGCAAAATAAGCAAAAATAAGTCTAATTTGGCTTTTCAGTTTGAAAAGTCTTCTAGGCAGTGATTGCATTTCACTGCATAAGAGCATATGGCACTATTACTTGATCCTCTTACCAAGGGCAACATTGACTTTCCCCTAACCCAACAGTATACACTGTTGAATGGTTAAAAGGATGTTGCAGTAAACAAAATGTTCAAAAGCCAGAATCTGTACTGTTATCCTTCTCCCCTTTGCCCTTTGAATCTGGGCCAGGAATATCTCATGTATCATATGAAAGGATTGCCATAGTGAGAGCATAGTGACAGTCGCACTGATACCAGCTGCAGCTGTGAGCACTGGTGTGCAGAGCAGATCTGCTGCTGACCTTGATTTAGTGCCTGCCTATTCTGGGAATCATGAGAAAAGGCAAGAATACAGTACTATTCCCCCATGCAAACTTGGTCCCTGTGTAATTTTTCCAGGAGGTACATCCCATAGCTTCCCCACAATAGTCCAAGAATGATATTTGGATGAGCTTTCATGTGAAACAGGCCAGATTAATTCCTGTGACTGAACAGGGAGCCTTGATGCCTAATTCAGCCTTCTATGTTAGATGCCTGAAACCAGAGAGAGTAAATAGCCCTTGTCAAATAATCGTTCTGTTGAAATCAGCCTGACTTACAGTACCCAATAATACTTCTGGTCAACAAAGATAAAAGTGTCAGGTCCAAAAATCCTGACAGTTACTAAACTTCAGAATGTATAAAGCAATGACACATCAAAGAAAAGAGGGGAATAGAAGGAAAGAACCCTTTGTATTTAAGACTACCACAGCTTACATAGCACCTTTTGTCAGGACCAGGTCTCAGGATATCTGCTTATGTGAGAATCTTGCAGGGGAGAAGGGGAGGGAGGATTCTTTGCCTCATTGAAGTTAATAGCTAACTGAATTCAATGGAGCTAAATTCCTCTCTCCCTGTGTGCTTAGCGGAATACCACATTTGTTCAGTCCCTTGTACTTCATCCTACTGCCCTCTGCTACGTGAAGTATTACTGCATTCCCAGATACAATTTTCTCATTTTGTTGCCTCAGTCATGGGCCCATAAAAACAGTTTTAATGGATAGAATTGTTAATTGTAGGAATAGGGAAATAGATCTGCCATCAATGTTAATATCCTTTGATAAGTAGCTGTCTAGAAATCACTTCAAAGCAACAGAGAGACATTGAAGTAATTTCCATCAAGAACAGTGCT
This sequence comes from Buteo buteo, assembly GCF_964188355.1. Classification (NCBI taxonomy): domain Eukaryota; kingdom Metazoa; phylum Chordata; class Aves; order Accipitriformes; family Accipitridae; genus Buteo; species Buteo buteo. The sequence goes on along the minus strand of NC_134176.1, from coordinate 9,434,155 downwards.
TGATAGACACATGAGCAGGTAAATAGAACCCTAAGTTAACAGGATGGCACATACATATTTATATATAAATGCATGCTGATGCAAAAGGGCTCTTTCAACTGATACAGAGAGATGAAAAACATTTTGGTGAGTCACTCTACTAACCAGGCTCAGCAGCCACTAAATGAGATGGGAACTGATAGGCTACATGAAGACAGGAAGCTCCTGGTGACCCTAGCACAGAAAAAAATTGAGGGAGTATTTCCTGAGACTGCAAGTACAAATGAAAAGACAAAATAGCTATGACAAAGAGTCAGAACAAGGGTGAGAAAGCCCCAGAATGGTAGTTTGAAATGCTGGAGAAGACATGAAGAATTCCAGTCCTAGCTTTGAGGAGACGCTGAAACAATCAGTCATAGACTGGCATACAGTGAAGGTGAAGAAGATTCAAAGGTTTTAAAAAAGAATGTGTTAATAAAAAATAGGAAATCTGGGTGGTGAAGGAGTAGGAAGGAATTTAAAAGTATTTATTCAATGCATCTGTGAATTAAAGAAATTATTAACTTTTGATGAGCTTTAATTGAAGATGCTCCAAAAGCAGACTAATGTAGGCACAATGATCAAAGATTTTAGGGACAAAAACTCTAAAAACAAATCCTCAGGAAGAAGGAAGTTTGGAAAATATCCAAAGGGGATTATCTCATGAGAGACATAGTAGGAACACTGCTTCTTTATATTCCTCTCCATATTAAACATCTAGTAAACTGGTGTTTTTCAAAGCAACCACAAAAAATCGATCATCAGAATGATGTGCATATGACCAGTCTGGAAGTGTCCAAGTGGGAGTTCACCAGTATGATCTGTGCAGTTTTAAAAAAAGGATCATTCATAGCAGCATTACAGTAGTGTCTAGGGGCCAAGCTATGATCTCTTTGTTCTAGGCTCTGAAAAAACAATGCAGAGAGTTTGCCCGAGGAACTAATGACCTTAACAGACAAGACAAAAGGTTGGAAAAGGAAATAATCCAGGAAAGACAGACTACTCTCCCAATATGTGCCAAGACAGATCTATATCTTCGTATAAGCTAGGGCCAAAAGTGGAGTAGAGGATCCCAGTCCTTTGAACACACGCTCATTGCTCAAGCAGTTCCAAAGTACGTATGACAACTGCACATTGCCGGTTACCTTCAGTTTGGGGGGTCACAAGTCAAAACTTAGACCTCCTAGGAAGCTAAAGGATTTTAAAAACTTGTGCTTTTTACTGTAAGAAGGCTGAATGCAGCATATGTGAAAGATTAAAGGAACATCAGGCAGCTGTTAGAGGTTTGCATGTTATGAACTCGGCTTGCTTTGGCAGCATCTTCTGCGAACAGAGAGGTAGACGGAACAGGATAAACATTGGTAGCAGAGTCCAGTTGTCTCAGTGGACTCTCAGGATTTCTGCCACCTAAGAACACTGTGGCACAGCTATGCCATACATGAGGCCATTAGCTTGGTCATATTTATTAGCCAATCACATTTTCTTAATTGTTTGACCTCACCTGCCTTTATCCCTTAGATTAATCCAAGCAGAATTCTGTGCTTCCCTGGCATTTCACTCTGTGACATGTTGCCTACCAGAGCATAAAGAAAGCACTGAGACCATTTCCAACCAAAAAGGTGGCTGGAAATTAAGCAGAAATGGCAAGCACATACCGTGCAGAACTGAGCATTACGCAGGCCTGTACAAATATCCAAAGAGAGGAGAATCAAATATAAATTGCTATTAATCTTCCTATGTTATCCCTGCCCATGAACTGGGAACCATTTTGGAGGTATTATAATCTGCAATATGCTGAAGGCCTTTGCTTATCACTGAACGTGGGGTTATAGAAGCAACCCTACAGACTAGAATTCCATCTTGTCCCAAACAGTGGCCAAAGGCAGATGTCCAGGACAGAACATAAGAGAGAAAGCTTGCAGTGATATTTCCTACTATGTAGGCTTTCTGAGTCAGGGGTGCTGTCAATAGTCTTCACTATATTTTTTCTTCCATCAATCTGTCTAGGGCTGGTTTGTTTGTTTGTTCTGAACCCCATAAGTAGGCACAGCAACTTGTGGCAGGAAGTTTCACAGAACTACATACCATGTAAAGAAACTATTCCTTCCACCTCTTTTGAACCAATTATCTGCCAGTTTCTCCTCATACCCCCTTATATGCCCTTATGTGGGGGAGGACAGTGAACAATCCTTCCTTATTTACCGTTTTTATGACATCCCATCCATCAGTATACCTTCAGTATACCTTCAATTATCTCATCTCCAGCTTGAACACTGTTATTCCAGTCAGTTGTTCCTTGGACAGAAGCTCTTCCATATTACATTCTTGCTGCCCATGTCTGAACCTTTTCCATGTATGCTATATCCTTTATGAGATGGGATGTACCAGAAAAGCATACAGCATTAAAAAACTACAAAGTGACATAAAAATGCTCCCTGTCGTGTTCTCTGTTCCTCTCTAGATTTTTTAACATTTGATTTGCTGCTTTGTCAATATCACAGGTGATGCACCATGTCATTAAGGAATGAAATTTGAGGGCAATAAATACAGTTTCACAGAGACAGAAGCTACTACTGGCAGCATGGCCCAGACAGTCTTAGATGTAATTGCCAACAAATTAATTCACCAAAGAGTGCTGAACCACTGATGCTATTTTAGGCTTCGTTTTGGTAAATAGCAAGCACGTTACGGAAGAAGCGATCAAAGAAAATAACCTTTGACTGAGAGATCACAAGTTGATTCAGTTTAAATTAAATGGAAGAGTAAACAAAAATAGGTCTGTAATTAAGGTTCTACATTTCAAATAGGCAAAATCTGAGAAATTAAGGGAACTAATTAGTGAACTCATCTGGACTAAAGAACTGAAAGGCATGAATGTGGGAAAGGCCTGAGATTCCTTTCAGCCAAAAGTATAGAAACTACCTCCAGCACATGTCCCAGGCCAGGGAAAAACAAAGCCTGTAAAAATTACTCTAAATGTAAATGAATGGGTAAACCACCTCAACAAAGGATAATGGCAATCAACCAAGGTCCAACAAAGAATGGAAAAAAGACAACTCAGCAAAGAGAACAGTACTTTAGAGGTTAAGAAGCTTGAGACTAAAATGAGAAATGCCAAAACTCAAGTGGAATGAGACCTTGCAAAGGCTACAGAAGTAAATAGAAATGGGCTCTTCAGCCCTATGAATAAAATAAACTGCTGGGAAAAGAGTGGAGCAGATAAGCAAGAGGTTAAAGACTTGAAGGTTCCAGCCCCAAAATTAGACAGATACTTTACACTGATTTTTCAGCAAAGATAATAGCGATAAAGAATGGCTGGATGGCTGACAATAACAAAAGGATGGCAAGGACCACATCTGAGAGAAGCTAAGCTCAAAAAGCCTAATGCCTTCAAAAGCATCTCCATCTTCTTGGTGTTGCAGCTACCAATGTGAGCCAGCACACCAAAACAGAGAGTTGGTAGGTGGGAGAGTCCATGGAAAGGGGAGAGAAAAGGAAAAGGAATGGCAGATAAGAGGAATGATGTGAGCTAAGACAGGAGGTTAAGATGAACTTGCATGTGAAGTGCTGTTGAATTGTCCCCAGGCACCTGCTCCAGGAACTCCAGAGGCAGTGAAGACCCCAGTGGGACAATGGGAATTTTTACCCCCAATAGTTGTGTTTTCCTCCTCTGAGAACAGACAGTCTGCTCCAAAAGCTATTTGCTCTTCACTCCTTGATATGGGAGAGCTGCAAATTTGAAAAATCTTTAAAATACTCTTGAGAGGCACCAGGAATGAGCTAATGAGAGTGTTCTCCTATATAAATATTGGCTATAGGTTAGTCTCCAGAAAGGCTTGGAATAAATGGGATAACCTTTTTGTTTGGGAGACCTTAAAATATGAGTCGCCCCACAGGGAAAATTCAACAGAAAAGTCTTTGGGCAATTTCTGGCTGCTGAATGTTTATGCTAATACCACTCTAGATTAGAGCAAAATTAAGTAAATTTTGTTCTGCACGGGAAGGGCACATCAGGTGGGGAGTCTATTCTACCAAAGCTACTAAGTGAGACAATAACTCACTTAAAAAATTATTTAGCTATCAGCTGGGAAACACATCACTCTCATTTGGCAGGGCATGCATGGCTTACAAGACATTAATCAGGTATCCACTGGAGAAGAAAATAGTGATACTTTTACAATAGACTGTAATTTCAAGGGTGGTTAATAAGTGAATAAATAAGACAGCTATCAATACAAGTAGATGCATTTTTTGTATCTGTAGAACTCCATTAAAAGAGCCACACAGCCCTTTCATCACATTGAATTCATGCTAAAATATCTTCCTGGCCCCAGCTGCACTCTGTAGCCTTCCACATTGCACCATAGTCTTCAAATAGCCTCCCAATGAAGAGCTTCCTTGCCTTTCCTTGCTGTACTCAGGACCTGCATGTCCAACATCTGTCCTACCAAATGACCCCATCATGGAGTCCAAGCCCTGCTCAGCATCTGCTCTGGAAGATCTGCTGAAATCAGCAGCAGCTGAAAGTCCAAAGTCCTTTGAAAACTTTGGTCTCAGTCACATTGCAGAGCATCAGCCATAGGGTTGCCATATTTCTGTCCCAGGTTTTCAGGAAGAATTAGACATGCTATGCCTACATTTCACAGATGGTCTTTGCTTGGAAACACATGGCATTTATTGTGCATATACAGACCATCTGTCCAGTGTACAGACCAAAGGCCCGTGGCTCCTGGAAATGCTGGACACACCACACGTGCTCTATAGTTTATCTGGGCACATGCAGAAAATGTATCTGAAATTTTTACTCTGCCTGAGCAGTCAGAGCCTCTGAAATCCCAGACAGAGGTAATGAATTGCCTAAATTAAAATTCTGTAGGGGTAGAAAGTGTATGTCCACAGTATACAATAGGTCAATGCACTTTCACAGGATAAGAAGGATCTTACCAACGCTGCCTAATCTGTTGTGAGCAGAACAACGGTTAAAGTATACCACTGGAAGGGAACCAGGACCTCTCCAGCCCTCAAAAAAAGGGACTGAACCCTCTAATGAAACAGTCAGGAGAAGAGATCTCAGTCTCAACAGCCAGAAAGGCTGGGGCATTTGTGATAAACTGATTTCATGGAAACAACTTGGCTGCTCCAGAAAAGTGCCTTGAGATTTCAGGAACACAATCCCGTTCCTTCCCAGCCATACTAACTCCCATGCAAGACAACTGGGGTGGGTGTCACAGGTGTCCCAGGGTTGATCTTCTCTGCATAAAGGGGTATAGAAGACCTGACACAGTTTCCCCTATGCTCAAATTCCCTGGTCGCCTCTTGCGACAGCTCTCTCACAAACATGTTGCAAAGCGCATGCTGGGTGAGGGATGTGTGGTCAGAGCATGGTGTCCACTGACCAGTCAGCCTCACAAAAGATGACAAAGCTCAGAAGGCGGCACAGCTTCTCTGGAGTCAGTGCAATCCAACCTTTTGGGAGGGTGGCAGATCCCTAAAAAAATTTCTAGCAGTGATGCTGTCACTTATACAGAAATCTAAGTCTTTTCTTCCTTTTTGTCTAGGTAATCCGTGAGTACCACACGGAGCCAAAAGGCATTGCTGACCTACTGTGGAGGCAAAAAGTTGCACAGAATCTGCTGCAGCACTGAGGAGTTGCACACCCCTCTCAAGAGTTACATATACACATGCAAATCGCTGCTCCGGGTGGGAAGCAGGACACCCACATGTTATTATAATATGTCCCCTAATCGAAAGGAAGTTATATAGAGATGATCAGTATATTTGATACCTGGATATTTCAGGCAGTCCTGCCCTGAGGTTCTTCTCTGAATCATCTGATCACATATCACCTCAGCTGTAGCTCGGTGGGTGGAGAGGAAGAGTGATGATAGCGTATGTCTTCTCCAAAGGTTACACCTGCCAGATGGAAAGGCCTCCTGAAGATGCAGTAGCAGCTAGAGGTTACTTAGCTGCTCACCACCTCTCACTTTCTCTTCTCCACATAAAGGGCAGCTGAGCAATTACTGAAGGAAAGGAACAAGCAGCCTATGCCTGCACACGTGAGGATCCTGTTACAGGAGCACAAATCCTGAGTCAATGGCATTAAAATGCAGCCTGAAAAAAACAGCTTTGACAAAGCTTGCTTTATTAGCACCGTTTAATCACAGAAAGGTGCTTGGGTGCTGACCAGACTGGGAATACCTGTGTGCTGCCACCATTAGCTAAACCACACCTCGGGCCTGCAGTCAGAGACTGCACACCGTGACCCTGGTGTGCCCAGCAGGAGACAGCCACACGCGCCTTTGGGGGACACCCCGTCCCCCTCCTCAGACACCCTGCTCAACGTGTCCCCTTCGGGGCAGAGAGGAGGTGGAAAGCAGCCCTGGACAGAGGCTGCTGGAGCGAGGAGTCTTGTTGCGTAGTGTAGGACAGGAGAGGGCGGCAGCCATCTTGGGGGAAGGCAGGGAGGGAAGGGCATCATGCCCCCATGGCTGTGCTCGCTCACCCCGGCAGAGCAAGGGGTCTCTGGGCAGTTGGTGCAAGTCAGAAAAGCCGCCAGATCTTGTGAAATCGTGAGGAAAGAGGAGTCAGCTCAGCCCAACCAGGAGCCCTGCAGCGAGGCATCACGGTGCAGCCCGCGGTCTCAGCCAGCACCATCCCGAGGAGGTGGAAAGGGAGGGTGGAGGCATGGCCTGCTCGCCAGCTGGGAGGGTGAGAAAAGCCACAAAGGTGAGACCGAGAGAGGGAAAATGACTCAGAGGCTCGAAGCGTCAGACAAACGGGAAGCATAAGTAACAATGAACACCCAGATGCTCAGAGCTGGGCAGCCACAGGAGATAGCCAGATTAGAAAAGCCAAATAAATGCATGTGGGAGTGGATATGAGATCAGAGAAGCAGGGTCAGGCAAGTTCAAAAACAAGCTCTGAAAGTCCTTAGCATACTATTGAACTTGACCGGGAGGAAAGGAAGCCTTTGAAAGTGGTGAAGGGACAGGGTGATATAATACCATAGCCTGCGTGCAGAGAATAGCGTGGCTTTGGCATAATGAAAATCTCAGTGCACTATTCTTCCCTCGCTTAGCCTCGTTTAAATCATGAATAATGACAGGGCAAACTACAACAGGTTAAAGCCAGTGGGAGGGAGAGAAGAATCACAACCCTTTTGTTTAGAGAGAGGCCCACAGGAAGAAAAAAAAGCAATAGAAGGAGATTTACAGCAGTCAAGAGGAAAATGATCGCGGATGGCATAAATAGGAGTTACACCGGCAGAGCTGCGACAGGGTAGGGTCTGGAGAAGGAAGCAGAGGAGACTGCAGGTGTGGAAAGGAGAAGGCTAAGCAAAAATTTGGGGCAAGCAACATTCAGCATAGTTTCAGTTAGAGGGACAGCTTTGCCATGTGCCCCAAATCACAAAACTTCCTTCTCTAACTAGAAATGTGAACCCAGGACCGGTTGTGCTAGCACACATGGATTCATACTAGTCTCTTCAGAGGACTTGGGAAGGGTGGCCAGTGCTTCCACCACCTCCTTTTCTAGTGGCTGAACTACATTAAAAGGCCAGCTAAAAATATACGCAGAACCATTACTTGGCCATGAAATCGTTGTTCTGGTCACCACATGACAGCAATGCAGCTGTGGATGGCACAGGGCAGGCTGAGTAGGAGAGGTGTGGGGTCCCTATTGATGCCTTTGAAATGTTATCCCCACACGAGAAAAGAATTATAAATTGGGATCCCATGCTTTGGATGCGACTTGCTCCCAAGTCACCAGCTAGACACCCACCCTATTTTGCAACCACACTATTACCAGAGAGCTCCAAACACTCTGGTGGCCATGATAGTGTATGTTAAACCAGGCTGCAACTCAGTTTATCAAGCAAAGAATCTCTCCAGAGATGTCATTTTAGACTGAGTTTGCAGGGCAAGAGCTTACATGAGATGCCTTTTAAGACAGCTAACAATTGCTTTGTTTGTCACAAGGAAAAGAAAAAATGAGTTTGGGACCCCATAAAAGAATAGTTTGGGGGTTGTAATTTTGTGTTTACAAACTTCTGATATAAAAGCAGAATTTCTAATGAAGAATGAATGTAAAAAATCCCTGGGGATTGCAAGTGAATCTCAATAGTTTAAACTGGCCCTGGCACATAGTCTTGCTGTATGTCATATAATGCATACATATACATCCTGCTACCAGCATCCTATCAAACTAAAATGACAAACACTGCCTAGCCATGCTGTTTCTGCAAGAGAGACAGGCTTCTGTTTATTTCTCATTTGGGAAAAAATGACATTGATATCAAGCAAGAGATTAGCGTGTGTTCCTGGATAGGAAGAATAGCAGTGGTGGAAAATATCCCCTATTCCCAAATGATAGGGATGAGTATATCTAATTAAAAAATAATCTTTTATTGTCTGCCAACTCAATCTAAGTTTCAATATACAAACCAGCAATTACAGGAAGTAGATAATCAGTTATGCATTCGAAAGACTTTCTGCTGAATTACGTGTCCTTTAATTACATGTACATTTTTAAAACAAATATTGGATTTCTTAGAAGTGAAGGAGAAGGAGTAGCCACCAGACTAGGAATGGATTTACTATATCCATGGCCAACAGAAACAATCTGGAGTAACAAAAGCTAATCATCCTATTTTAAATCATGTGTCACAAATACCTCTAAGAACTAACTTTCATTGCCCTAAGGCACCTTATGTATTCATGTTAACCTTCCAGTTTTTGAAGCATGAACATCACTGAATTTTAAGAACCAAAAACAAATGCTGAAACCTTTAAAGGTGTTACTGGCACATGTGTGTGTATGTAACAGAGCTATTAATTGGATACATATTTTTCTGTCATATACACATGCCTAATACACAACATTTGTTGCAGAGATTTCTGTGCAGTGGTGTGTCTTTTTCAAAGTACATTAAGGATGCCAAACCTGCAGGTAGTAAAACACAGAGTGTGAATGTCAGGCTTAAAATATTCAAGGATGTAAACTGATGCAGGCATCCCTCTTACCATAAGCAAAGCTGAGGAGTGAATGTCACTTTGGCAGTGCATGTTTCTGCCATCATCACCACTCCGGTTCTCATTAAAGCTCACTCCAGTGTCCACCACAAGGGACAGTGGAATATGTACTGGCTCTCAGACACACCAGGCCTCCAGAGTATAAAGGGGCAAGGGGAAAAAGTGATGGGGGGCTTACAAATTGGACAATTTGCTGATTACCTGTTGCTGGTAGCTGTTGCTGATAGGTGTTGCTATTTCTGTCTTTCAAGATGCACTCCTAAGTATTGCTAGATCCCCCACGTCTTCTCCGTGCTGTCTGCTCTATCGCACAATTCCCTCCAGAAGAGCTTGTGGCCCTCTCCTATAAATCAGATCCTTTAACAGTGATAGGTATCGCAACAGCTTCCTCCAAACAGATTTTTGCTGCAGGCACTAGCTCTTCCTCCATGGCTGACACTCCATGGCACTGAGTAGCTATAAATCTAGCAGTAATATCTACAGGCTTAAACATCAAATTTGGTCTTCTATTTTTAGAATTCTGAGTGGGTTTTTTGGTTGTTGGGCTTTTTTAAGGCAAAATAACCCATACATGTGCAAACACTACTGGAATAATCCCTAGGCATGCAGTGGTGGCTCCCTCTAGTCCTAGGTCAGATGGAGTGTCCCTGCTTGCATTAGCTCACCAGCACACTCACAAAATGTGTTCCCTTTCTGCAGTGTTCAGCACTGAACACGTTTCTGCTCTCCAAGACAGGCTGTAAACTGCAGGGGGTAGGTCTCCTTCACTGGCCATCTTCTGGCAGCATCCTGGGACTAGAACGGCAAAGGGGTGACAAGGAGGAGAATTGCTCTGGTATGGGATTTGTGGATGTGATGCTCCTACATCCACAGGTGCAGAAGGTGGGGGCAGAACACAGGCTTCAGGCCAGCAACATGCTAATGCTGATTCATGGCTCCAGAAGGAGGAGAGGAATCTGGCTGCTTCATCTCCAAGTTTTCCACCTTTGAGTAATCACACCGACTCAGATGTGAGTAGATGCCAAAAAAATTCAAAAACTGTTATTTCAAATTGCAGGGTAAGGAACTACCAAGCTCCCTGGAAATGTCTTGCTTATAAGCAGATTTATGTTCATCTCAGACTGCTTGGAGGAAAAATTATCACCAGCATCCCACTGCAGTTGTGTCTATCCCACTCAAGTGTGAGATACCAGATTGGCACCAGCCCACTTATCCTGCCTAATTGGATAAAATTATTGACTTCCTGCAGTTTAGTGTTTTATTGGGATTTTGTTTTGCAGGGGGACTTGGATTTGCCAGATTGTAGCTAGTAGTGCTGCTATGTTTTGTTTTGCCTGGACAGCTGCTAGGTGGCAATGTACTTACCACTCTTTGTACAGCTTTTTATGTGAAGTTGCAAAAATTCAAAGGATCTGTCTGCAAAGGACTCTATTTTCAGTTGTTGCTGGTGCAACTTATTTACATGGGTTACTTGTTTAATAGGAAGGAGCATTGGTGTTTGACATTTATTTACCATTCATTAAAACATTGTGCATTAAATTTATCAGCCAGATGTATTTTAATATACATAAACATCATTCTCTGAGGCCAATATCTATCCTTTGATGGACACTCCTCTTCTTAACATTTCAGAAGATATTGACTATAACACCATTTCCCTTTGAAGTCAGCCTATATATCACATTTCAAGTATATCTACAACAGTCATTTTAAGGTGCCAAACAGTACCTTAAACCTTACCTTGTCAGATTTTACTCCTCCAACTTCTAAAATCAGTCACTTTTACCTTCTTTTCATTTCTTTTCTATTGGAAAGAGTTTCCCCAGAAGTGCCAGGACTCATTAACGAAAATCTGTCAAGTCCTCTCAAGCACTATCCTCTTTCTCCAGGGTTTCCTCCATTGTCCCCAGTCATCGTGCAAGATCTTAATACATGCAATTAGCCAGGCAGATCACAGATGGAAAAAGGACATTCCAGTTTAAAGAGGAATTTTTGGCGATGCAATACACAGCAGTGTGCAAGCAGACTCCATCTCTGCTTGGAGCCAAGGGATGCTATATGGACAACACTAGCACATTTGGCCTGCACTGATGTATCATCTTGTCTCTCACTGAAGCTTATTAGTTGCAGCTCAGCACTATGTTCACATGGCTTCAGTGACAAGGACTGTGGGCAGAACATGCTCATCCCTGCCTGGATGATGTCTTGCAGACACTCTAACAGATCCTCCATTATCTCCCCTTGGATTAGGAACAGGACTCTACACTGGCTCTGAAAAATCAAATTATTTTTTTTACCTGGACAACTACCACACATTTCATCATCTCCACTAGCAGGAAGAAATAATTACAGATGGGCAACATACCCTTTTGTCAGTATTCAGTTCAGGAAAGGACATTTAATTCTTGACCACGCAATTCTTCTCTCTGTCCCCCAGCTTCTCACAAGAAGCTGGGTACACTCCAAACAGATGCCCAAGCACACACCATTGCATCAGCACTGCAAAAGGCTGCTGGGGTCTCTGGCACTATCCAGAGTCACCAGCACAGCCAGGTAGATGGGCCTGGAGGAAATGCAAAGACTGATATTGGAAATGAGAAGGGAAAGAAACTAAATTTTCAGCACACCTAAAAGCAATCTAACAAACACACATTCCCTGAGCAATGACTAGTTAAAATGCAATTTACAAAACCACGTTTCCTTTAATGCCATATAAATAAGTTACTTGGTCATATTCTATGGCCTCAGCTATACAAGAGGTCAGGCTAAAGAACGTAATGGTCCCTACTGGCTGTGAAAATCCAGGAGTATATGGTCATTTGCAGTTTCAACATTTTCTGAAAAATTTATTCCAGTGTCTAATTTACATCTAGATAATGTGACTGATTATGAGTAAAAAATACCTTCAGTGAACAGACTAAATCAATAGGGTAGTTGATGAAAAGGGATTTTCTCTGAGTAACAAGATATACCTCTCACAAAGGAAACAATAGCCTGGTCGGTTTTCCCCAGGGTTCCTAGATTAATAAATGTGTTTTCATTACAGTGATGATGATGGTGTATGGTAAAGTTGTATAAGAATCAGGACAAACAGCAAGAAGGAAATACATTTTATCACACATCAGGAAGTGCCTTTTAGGATCAAACAGTTGTTTCTGGCCCACACTAGGGATGTGCTATAGTGAGGCACAAACTGCTGGTGTCTCTTTCCTGGAAGAAAGCAGGACCTACAAAAGCCACAGAAGGCTGCAGTACTGGGTTTCCTCTCCACCCATTCGCATGTCCTGACAACCAGCCAGGACAATGGCACTGTCACCTTTGGGTGAGCCTCTGCTTGCCCACGGTCTCCCTAGGGGCAAAACATTGATGAGAAAGAATATTTCCTCCCCTTCTGTCCCCCCTGATGGTCTCAGTCTAATCTGAATTCTCTGTGATATGATGCAAAATCACCTACAAGAGTCACACTGGTTGTTTATAGCAGCTTTAACTTTCCAACCCATGCTAGGACTCTCATATAACAGATCAACATCTGGGGAAAGGATTGTCCTTTTTTCTCCAAACCCTTAATATAGCCCTAGTTGGAATGATGTATATTTGTATCATTCACTTCACCTCCTTAAAACTCAAAATATTGCAAGTCTCAATTACAGTTCCCACCTGTTTCTATCATGGTTATTGTTCCTCTCAGTCCAATGTGCCCAGGTCCCTGTCCCTCATCTTTGGCCAGTACAAAAGTAAGCACAAGTTTGTTAGAACAGGACAGGAAGTTTGTCTGTCCAAGGTTATTAGTTCACCCTCCTCCCACCCTGCACTGACCCACCAAATCTGCTGCAATTGCGTGTTCAACCTGCACTTAGCTTTGGTTCAGTTTAAACTGCAAAGTCTTTGGGGCAGAGGCCACATGGCCTCATCTGGGAAGGATTTTAATCCTTCTGCCTGTAGATGTTAGCCAAGAAACTCACATGAAATCAAGGGGAAATAACTTATCCCACATACATCTACCCTAAGGCTCTATCACCATCATCCAAAGTATTGTTTTTAGAGATAGGCCACTGGCCTAATAGGACTGTGGTGACAAACCAGTCTTGCAATTCTGAGGTTTCTTAAAGCACACTCTCCATTTATGGTGGCTGCCAAATCATGAATAATTTACCACCTTATGTCAGAGTGGTTGGATCTGTGCACCATAATTGCAGATGATGTCAGCTCTGGGATTTGTCCTGAGAGGCTAAAAGCCACTGTAGAGCCATTGACTCTTGTGGCCTTTTTTTAGCTGCTAAAGCAACAAGTAATGCAGAAGTATAGGTCTGAAAAATACAACCTATAATTAATATCCCACATGTAGTTAAAATTCTGTTTGGAGGTATGGAGAGCAGCTGATTAACAGTCATTGAAGTTTGATCTCAGCAGCAATTAAGATCAGCTGTAGCAAGTAAAGGATTTCACTTCTGGTGACAAACGTACCTGGTCTGAGTGACAAAAAGCGCAAGAATGGCAGGACTGTATGTCACTAAGACCAGTCACTGTCATCGAGAAACTTTTCATCCAAGCAGCTCCCCATTCCTAGTTTGGAAATCTGCCTGTATTGTACAGAAACAGTGGAGTGCAGGGTCCCATCCAGGGCAAGGGGCACTACAGACCCCTGGCTCCCTTTTCTGCAGAGGACTCATTCCTAGAAAAGCTGGCAGCCAGAATATGCGTACAGTGCTTTGTAATATGCAAGAAGGAAGGAGACAGATTTCCTGTATCCCTTTTCCTTCTCTTTCTGAGTTCTGGTGTCAGAGTGTAATGCTGATACCAGAGCTGAGGAGCAGAGAGAGGAGGAGGGACTGGAGAAAAAGGAGATAGACACTCAGGTACAATTGAACTCAACATGGAGATACCTGCAGGCTCTCTGACTGATGAAGGCTTACAGCTGTGAAAATGTTCCTCCTTGTATCTAACATGCAACTACCTTTATTTTGTCCTTTATTGGGTTTAATTCATTCTTTTACTCAATTGCTTGACTTTAAGTTGTACCTATATACAGCACAACAGTATGAAGCTCAGTTAAAGCCCTTGACTTACATTTCTTTTGATTTTTTCAAGAGGAATTACAAGGATGTCACCACCCTGCAGGTTCTGACATGACAGATCTTCCCCAGAACTGCAACGTAGAACAACAGACTGATTCATGCCTGAGAGTGCTACACACTGAAATTTCCCAGCAGGCTGGGCTGGCTGGTCTCACCTCCCAAGCCTGACTAGGTTGCTACAGAGCAGCCTGTTGTGCGCTAATTTTTCAAGTAGGGCTCATGGAGCCAGGCACAGCCCATGTGGAGCCAGGCACAGCCCATGTGTGCCCATAAAACACAGGGCTGGTTTAACTCTATTCAGAACACGAGGCTCAGCCTGGAGCTGGCATTTGTCATTAACTTGCGACTTGTTTGCGATGGGTGAGGGTTTGGCTCACCGAAGTTAACTGTGGATTTGCCTGTTGCCTCAAGCAGCTTATGGGGGAATGAGACAAAAAGGCTAACATTACAGCCAGGAGAGAAGAAAGTTTTGGAAGAACTGAATGTCCCACAACAGCTCTCTGGAAGAGACAGGAAGGACTGGGACCCAGGTCACCCCAGGGCTCTGGGACAGGGTGTCAGCTCAGCCAGTTGTTTTTTTTATTCTAACACCACTTATCTTCCCTGTGAAACTACTCGGGCACAGATAGCTGGTTTCCATACAGCTTTACATTTACTAGTAATCAAATAGCAGACCCTGCTAATTACCTGACCCCATACAAAGGAAACTGCAGTTTAAAGGTTTCAGTTATGCTCTAGCTGCTACATTAACATTGCAGGGCTTTATTGCAATGCAAACCGAGGGGCTGGCACTCTGTCCCTGCACATAGTTCCTATGTAACAGCTGTAAAGGGTTTGAAAACAGCCAAGAGAAATACTAGCATAGGAGAAGGAGGAAGACATTTCTTGCACAGCTTTGAGCCATTTTATTTTTCTTGACATGGAAGATGGGCAGTGGGTGTCAGGGTGTCCTGTGGTGCAGTTATTCTGGACTACTAGCAGTGCAGAGAAGGAAGCCCTTTAAGCTAGTGTTTCAAAGCATTTTGGAGTCATTTGAGCAAGAGGAACAGAGTAGATTGAAGTCTCAGAGAGAGCAAAGAGTTGGGGCTAAAGTTAATTGGTGCAAAAGAAATACAGCCGTGAATGAAGCCCAAGGAGCAAGCCTCCTTTGGGAACCCTGGTCTTAGGCTCCTGACAGACCAGAGGAGCTGCAAGAAATAAGGGACAGAATTACCACAGAAAAGGCATCCCCTGAAGGAGATGAACCCGATTCACCTGACAGAACAATTCAGATAATACCCTGACCAAGGGAACTTCACAGAGACCTCGCTCTCACAGAGGTTTGCAAGGGAACTGTCATTTGGGAGAGTTCTTTTCCCTGTCCTTCCCCATAGTAACTGGGATCACAAACCAGAGATCATTCCCATTACCACTATTCACTCACCAGTCACAGGAGCGAACAATGTGCCCTTGCAGACCAGAAAGCCAACCGTATCCTGGGCTGCATCAAAAGAAGCGTGGCCAGCAGGTTGAGGGAGGCGATTCTGCCCCTCTACTCTGCTCTGGTGAGACTCCACCGGGAGTACTGCATTCAGCTCTGGAGTCCTCAGCACAGGAAAGACATGGAGCGGGTCCAGAGGTGGGCCAAAAAATGACCAGAGGGATGGAACACCTCTCCTATGAGGACAAGCTGAGAGAGTTAGGATTGTTCACCCTGGAGAAGAGAAGGCTCTGGGGAGACCTTATTGTGGCCTTTCAATACTTAAAGGGGACTTATTAGAAAGACGGGGACAGACTTTTTAGTAGAGCCTGTTGCGATAGGACAAGGGGTAATGGTTTTAAACTAGAAGAGGGTAGATTTAGATTAGATATTAGGAAGAAATTTTTACGATGAGGGTGGTGAAACACTAGAACAGGTTGCCCAGAGAGGTGGTAGGTGCCCCATCCCTGGAAACATTCAAGGTCAGGTTGGATGCAGATCTGAACAGCTTGATCTAGTTGAAGGTATCCCTGCTTATTGCAGGGGTGTTGGACTAGATGACCTTTAAAGGTCTCTTCTAACCCAAACTATTCTATGATTCTATGATAAACAGAAAATACATATTCTGATCAGCTCTGATATGTTTAACTCCAAACCTATGCTGAACTCCAAAAGACATGTAAGACCAGTAATTTCCCCAATGTCCAAGACGTAAAGCATGATCACCTGCAAGAAGAGAGCATGATTAGTGAAAATCATAAAAAATGGGGTTGAAAGCAATTTCAAGAACCATTCATGTTGATGAGGACATCAATCTAAACCATTTTTAACAGATACTGCTTTATCCTGCTATGGGAAAACTTCAATGTGCCTCCACAGCTAATGCAGACAATCTCACCCAGTCCTTAACTACCTTTACATCAGGAAGTTTTTCCTAATGCCTTAATGAAATTTCCCTTTCTAAACTTTAAGCCCATTACTTCTTTTTCTGTCCATTATGGAGAACAGACTGCCTATTCTGCTCCGCAGCGGCTTGTTACACATCTGAAGATCACCAGACTATGCACCAGTCTGCTCTTCTCTGGACTAAACATCCCCTACTTTTTTCAGATCCATATTTTCAGTTTTCTGAACTACCTTCCTTCTGTTGACCTACATTTTTCATTGAGTGCAATGTCCAAATGTGGACATGATATCCCAACTGAGGCTTAAACAGGGCTACATAATGCAGAAGGATGCCTTCACATGTCTCAACTGTTAGTTTTCAAGTAAATTCTTGTTTCAGTCCCTAACATTAGCCAAGATTATGACATTATATTATCATTAATTCTTCATCTTCATAAGATAAATCCCAGAGAAATTCCAGAATTTCAGCTGGTGTGACCTTAATCAATGAAACTGTACCTTGTCTTTCTAACAGAGTAGCACAAGAAGGTTAAAACCTCTTAATATTTGAGACTTGAGAGTCTGTTTATGTTCTACAATTGGGGTATTTTCCTTTGACAGTAAGAAGAGCAAATTTACAGCTCATCATACTGTGAGGAGCCTTGAAACCCTTCGGCGCTTTTAAACATCAAGATGTACTCTTAGAAGTGCAGTGGGTTTTTTTAACCATCTAAATATATCCTCTTAATTATTAGTTTGACTGTTACATGCCTAAGAATGTAAAGGCTTAAATCCTCATGTCTAATTAAAGCTGCATATGGAGAGAGAGCCAGCGGATTAGGAGGGAGCAGTCTATCTTTGCAAAAACTAGCAAGTTGCCATTTTATCTGTTTTGAACCAAACAAAGTATCCTTTTAAAGATGAAGAAGAGGACAACAAGTGCGATATGTACCAGTCCTACCACTCAGTGGTGAAACTAATTACAGAAGAAAACAAAACCAGACAAATAATACAGCACTACATTTGCAACCAAGAAAAGTAAGTGACAAACATTTACTGTGATCAAACTAATAACTCAAAGTGCACATTACAAATATTTCGTATTCATCTCTAATTCCGGAAGCCCTTCTTTTCCCCTGTTGTGCTTATATCCAAGGCCCCTGGCCCCCTGCCAGATATTTGCTGTTCTCTGAAAGGCTTCTCTATTCTAGAAGATAAATGCCAGCCCAGCATGGAAATCATTTAGCAGCCAAAGAACTGATGGATTTCCAGTTTTGATTCACTGTACTTCGGCACCATTGTAGCTTTAAGTACTGTCTGTCTTTTTAGTAATAGGTGTTGTGGTTTTTTAACACCACTGATGTTTGGTGGCAGTATCAATAGAAGGGAATACCAACACAATTTTAAATACAATATTCAGACATAGAAAGATTTTTTTTTTTTGGTACTTTGAAAATAAACACCACTTTCAGATCAAAGTTCCCAAACAAGGGCTTGGCTGAAAGATTAAAATAAATGAACCCTGACTAAATAAATTAAAATAAATTAGGTGTTGGGATTTTTTAAATGTCATCTGCAAAACTCAATACAGCACAGCATTGACTTCAAGCCTTGTAAGTTCAAGCATATTATATATCCAATATTTAGCTGAAGTAGTTCAGGAGGCAACACGCCCCTGTCCCTTCTCTGGCCATATGGATGGAAATCATCATGCTGGATTTCCACTTAGTCCAGGACAACAGCACAATCAGGATCTGAAACTGTTCCTCAAAAAGCAGTAGAGGAAGAACTAAGATGGACAGCTTGCTTGCCTACTTTCTTGAGCTCTCAGCCACACGCTGGTTTCATTGTAGGATCTCTAGCCCATAGCCCATCTCCCTCTGTTCATCAACCACCTCCCTCAAGGGAAGATGCACCAAGCATCTGCTTTAAGGCATCTGGGCCACATCAAGTCACCCAGAGAAGGCATCCTTTCCAACAAAATACCAGCTGGTCCCATGGAGGCAAAAAACTTCCATCTTGATATTGACTGCTACAAGGAACTTGGGTACATGAATTTCTGCTGGGGAATCTGAGGGTTTGGGGAATGAAAGTTCCTTTTTTTCTTCAATGCAGCATAAGCTGGACTTCATCCTGATACACTGAGTCCAAAAAAAAGAAGAATATTGTCGTTGTTTAACCCCAGCCGGCAGCTAAACACAACGCAGCAGCTCACTCGCTCCTCCCCACCCAGTGGGATGGGGGAGAGAATTGCGGGGGAAAAAAAAGTAAAACTAGTTGGTTGAGATAAGAACAGTTTAAGAGAACAGAAAGGAAGAAACTAATAATGATAATAATAACAATAATAAAATGACAATAATAATGAAAGGATTGGAATACACAAAACAAGTGATGCACAATGCAATTGCTCAACACTCGCCAACCAATGCCCAGTTAGTTCCCGAGCAGCAAACCCCCAAGCCCACTCCCCCCAGTTTATAGACTAAGCATGACATCACATGGTATGGAACGTCTCTTTGGCCAGTTTGGATCAGCTGTCCTGGCTGTGTCCCCTCCCAACTTCTTGTGCCCCTCCAGCCTTCTTGCTGGCTGGGCATGAGAAGCTGAAAAATCCTTCAGTTAGTATAAACATTACTTAGCAACAACTGAAAACATCAGTGTGTTATCAACATTCTTCTCATACTGAACCCAAAACATAACACTGTACCAGCTACTAGAAAGAAAATTAACTCTATCCCAGCTGAAACCAGGACATATATTTAATGTCCTTTTCCTCACTGGTCTCTACCGCAGTTTCCCCACACATACCTCCCAAACTCAGGGAATGAACTGAACTCTAGTTGCAAGCATCTGCCTATGTATGTATTTTGGGGCTTCTTCACCTTATTATTTGAGCCTCTATCTACTGAGTGATAATGAACTCCCACTCATTGACTGTATGCCGATGAGGACATCGTCACATCTCTCTGCAAATAGGCAATTGTGCAGCATCAGCATTACATGTCATTGTGATGCAGCTACGGTACTTCAGCCCTTTCCTGTACTTTGATCAGCAAAGATTAATTACCCTCGACTGAATTATTAGTGGTGATTAAACCTAACAGAAAATAAATGGGACTGCAATATTACTGGGTTATAATTTCACCAGTGTGGTCATTTGCGAGCAATTTCCTCATGCACTAATTTTTCTTAATCATTATTCTCTAAGAGTTTTTTTTATCATGTATTAATTAGGGGGAGACAGCTAGTACACAATACTATATTGTACATTACATGACATATGCAAATCATGCACAAAGCCCACATAGGGCTGTATGTACAAAGCTCGAGCTGACTTGGGCAAAACTTTAATTGAAGTCAGTGGAGGTTTGCTGTGGTGGAGTGTGATCTTTGTACATGCAGCTGTACACGAGGTTTGCATATGATTTGCATATGTCATGTCATCTTGACCCAAGATTTGATCAATGGGTTTACAGGGTCAATTTCCATTAAAACTACAACTTACAGTGATTTCCTATGAATTCTGAATGTAATAAATATTAAATGAGGAACTTACTGCAATCACAATACAGATAGGCAGGAGCATTAGGTAGCTTTTCCTTGGAGAGATCATACATCCTACACTCACAACTCTCTCCCACGTTACTCTGTTCACATATTGCATGGGCAGAGGCTGAGGAGGCAGACTCATGAATGTGAGTAGGGATATATGGCACCCTGGGCTGTCCTTTGAGAGTGCTGACAGCACTGCCAGCCTTACTTTCCTCTGAGGGTAGCTCAGCTCGCAGAGCATCATGAACTACAAGCCTCTGCCTTTCTCTTTGGCTCTTCTATAGAACCACATATCCTTAGATATTTTGTTACAAGAAGAGCACCGTACCACTTATTTCTCTAAGACATCTAGGACTTACCTGCCATTGTCAGGGACAGCACTTTATCATTAATTATATTCTTTTTTTCCCTCCAACACATCAATTCTCCAGTAGCAAAAGAAAAAATTCTTTTTTGCAACAACCCCCCCCCCCCCCCGCCCATATCAGTCCAAGAAGAAAATAAATTTTTCACCCCAGGCTTTTCATTCCCCAGCCAGTAGTTCCTGGAAAGAGAATAAATTGCTGGAACAAGTCTTCTTTCATATAATGACAGTCCACAATCTTGCAGCCTGTGCAAGTCTTGGTCTTGGCTTGAGCCATAAGGTCACACACTAATTAGTCCAATCCCCCTCTTCACTCAGAGTTTTTCTTGTTCACAACAACTGGTTGCTCAAATGTTTTTGCTGCCTTATTCTCAAGCAATTCTGAAAGCAGGCTGTGAATACTGTGGTGAGCACCATGGTTTTAAACTACTCTAACGTAACTCAAGCTTGGAAGTGCCCGCTTCACCTCTCAGAATACCACTTAATGGTCTCCCGCAGACCGTGCCATTACCTGTGAGGCCTTGGAACTCCTGCAGCGGGGTTGGCTCCAGAGCCAGAAATAACCAGCAAAGATTTTTTCTCTGAGCAGAAAATTTCTGCTCTAAACCAGAAAACAACTTGCTTTTTATAAGAATGTAATAAGGTCAATAAGAGGCCTTCCAAGCCAATACTCTGTCTCCCGCAGTGACCAGTAGTAAACACGCAGAGAAGAGAGGGGCTTGGGGTTTTTGATTTTTAACTCTTCATTGGCAGGTAAGGTTATTTTCAATACCTGAACTAACACAAACATTTTCTTCACATTTCTGGCTCTGGCTGTATAACATGCAGTGAGTAGGAATTACTTGGTTTGTTCAACTTCCAGAGCCACAGAAAGAGCTCCACCTCTATGACTCCATTAAGTCTTTTGCTTTTCCATCACTGAAGTCCCTCAGCTCCTGAGCTAGCTCTCCTTTCTGGATAGGCATCATGCACAATGTGCATCTAGTCACCCTGGGTCTTCAGGTGAGGTGCTAAACCCCACAGTCCAGCTGAAAAGTTTTGCTATATAACTCTTCAATATTTGGGAAACCAGACACAGGACTGGCTTTTCTTCATAAAATTTTCTTTATAATTTCACAGTGCCACAAGAAAGATCATGTTTTGTAAAACTGCAGGGGATCACGAGTGCCAAAAGGAAACCCCTCCATTTGATGCTGTAGTGTGTAAATCAGCCCTGTATTTGTTTAAATGCTCAGATAAGCCATTTGCGACTCTGCCAGAGTGATAGATCTGAGATTATACATAAATATACACGTATGCACACGCACGCACACAGACAAGCGCACACTGCAGATCAAAAAGGCATCTGGCTGTCAAACATGAAAAAGAAAACAAAAGGTGTAATTGTCAGCTGTCTCCCTTGGACACCTGGAGCCATGGCTAATGCAATCATCTGAAAGGCACCTCTAAGTGTCTGCCATGGCTGTGGCTTTCATGTCAGGCAGAAACTTCTTCCAAAGGCAGCTAAAAGCCCACTGAATTTGATTTGATTTCTCTCCCCTCTTCTGAGCCCCGTGACAAAGAGATCTGGGCAGCGCAGCTTGATTTCTCACTTTTGGGTTTTTTTCTTTTTCTGCAGCTCAGAGGATTTTCAAATTAGTTTGGCCACTGTTCCCCATTTGCCTTATGCATTAGGGGTGCACATCTGTAGTTGACAGAGATGTGATTTTGTACCAGAGCCTCTTTTTTTTCTTAGCAATCCTACTGAAATGAGAAAAATAAATAAAGCCAGTCTGCCTGCAACTCTGGCTTTCAGAAGCAATCCTTGTCCTTGCTCCTTCCTCTACATCAGTCACCTCTCAGCAGATGGTGCTTTGCCTGTGCGGACTGGCATGTGCACAGCCCAAGGCCTGCCCTTCCCAGAGCAAGTCCCTCCGGATCTGGCTGCCCTTCCTCGGCAGCTCTCCGTGAGGAACAGCTGCCATCGCTGCACCTTGCTGGGTGTCAGAGAAGGAAGGCAAGCAGCTGTTTCAGAGACGCTGCCGGCGCCGATGGAGGAAGACGCCAGCAGGCAGTACTGAAGCTACAATGCACGCTGTATACTGCTGCCGAGAGCTCGGACGTGCCTCTGCTAGTCTGTCCTGCTCTTCCCTTGAACTAGTCCTAGGCTCAGGAGCTCTCTGAGCCTGCTGATCCCTCCAGATTATGTGGCAAATCCCCCCGCTGCTCCGCAGGGCCAGCCAAGACAGAGCTGTATTATGCTTTGCCTAGTTTTTCTCCCTCTTGAATTGCTGGCATCTCCCCATCTGGAGCTGGCAGGAAAGGTGAAGAGCCTGTGGACGTGCAGCAGATCAGTAACAGCACGTGATGGTAGCCACACCATCCCAGGGCTCACCCGTCTCAGGGGACTGTGCCTGTGCCTCACAGTGCACACGCAATTGCTACTCTCATACCACCCAAGGGCTGGCGAACTGGTCACCTCTCCCAGGCAAGGAGGGCTTACCAGCCAGAACACGATGTGGAAACACATGCATACTTCTCCTGTACTGGGTAGGGTTTTCATCCAGGGGACTTTCCTCATCTTGTGAGAAAGCCTTAGAAACCTACATCCTCCAGACATGTTGCTGCAATGTCCTTTCACTGTTAAAACTAACCTTTCTTCTTTAGCCTCAGGTATTAAATCTAGTGCTAGTAAGGAGGCTTTGTGAAGACAATGCAAATCAGTTACTTCAGAAATGGGCTATATTCTAGCAAGGAAAACCAAATCAGGTTATTTATTTTCAGCATCGTTATCCTGAATTCAGAGTTCAGTATCCCAAACCATCTTTTTGGTATATTACATGCTCAACTTGATTATACTGGCATAGCTCCTTTGAGCTGACAGAGCTATGCACAAGCACAGCGAATGGGGGTCTGGGTCTTAAAGAGAATATAATGGAGCAAAACCCTACCTGGCCCTTAAGTGTTTGGAAGGAGAAAGGAAGAACAGGTGTCAAGGGAAAACTCCAAGCGCTATCATTTCCCAGGCAGAGGAAGCAGAGCGATTTCTAGCAGATCTGGAAGCCCCAGTTGTTTTATTTTGCAGGGAGATCCCCATCCCATCTACAGTGCCAGAACACATGCTGGGAACGTTTTAACTGGAACTGGCACGTAGGCCTTGAAGAAGCTGCTAATTCCCACTACATGTAAGAAGCTACAGCCTCTCTGTGCCAGGGTTGTAAGAAAGAGAGAGACAACCTCATTCCCTAGAGGGTGTTATTATCCCCCCAATATTATTATTCCTCAAATTCCCTAATATTCAAGATATTATTATTCCTCCAAAGCCTTGTCAGCATGAAGCTGCTTGTAATCCAATCCCCACCGTACGGCAGCCAAAGATAGAGCCACCCTGTGAGGTATTTGGCTTGTCTCTAGAGAGCAGAGGCCCCTGGCAGCTGCAGGATTCATCATGTCGAACGGCTCACAAGGGGAGGCGGACAGGCCAGTGCTGGGGTACGAGCATAGACTCCCTGTACTCTGGACAGACTCAAGCCCCAATATATCTGAAATGTCTGAGGTTTTAAGCCCCCTTTGCTTCCCCCCATCACCACCCCAAAGGCACACCACTGCCTGGAACAAAGAGTCACAGCGGTGGAGACGCACGTGACTCCTCACATCAAAGCCCCAAGTCGCGGCGTTAAGCGGGCAGGGTTAAGCCTGCCTGCGCCGTGTGAATGGGAAAGCCCAGGACTCTGCCTATTCCAATCACTCTTAGCCTTTGATCACGAAGCTGATGCAGATTGTATAAAAAGGCAGCAATCCTTGCAGGCACTCTCCGCCCTCCCTGACTCCTGAGCCAGGCTGCCCTCCCCCGGGAAAGAAGAGAGAAGACTTGAGGGCAGATTTGCCTCTCTTGCACATCTAGAGTGATTGCACTGATGTCTGTGGAGTTATTTCAGGTTTGGACTTGTGTAAGAGAGATCAGCTTCTCATCAGAAGATTCTTGCTTGGGGCAACAATTAGTTTTGCTCTCCTAGTGCTTGCATTGGAAACCCCAGATCATTCGAACCATCTCTTAGCAAAGTCGAGCCAGGACAACACTGTTTGACAACATATCTTAAGCAGCATTTCAGCAGTAGGAAGTGAGACTGGGATGTGACGGGGAAAATCAAGACTATTTCTGAATTTGCTCCAAGTAAATGAGGAAAAAAAGTACATCCAAGGGCAGAGTGGCAAGGGAAGATTTGGATGTTCATATCCCACCTAAACACAATATCTGTCCTTCAGTGATTCACGACAAGAATAGAAATTGCTTTAATGCCAAAGCTACAAAGCCTCATATTTTAAAAAGCACCCTGTCTTAGAAATATTTCCTCTTGCTTATTCAAACTCAACCTATATTCATCCGCTAGTATCCCACTAGAAAAGAAAAAACCAGCATTTTTCTTCCACTTTATTTTCTTCAGATTCAGTCCAGTGGAAATTTAGCAGCCCAGATTTACTCAGGCATTTTGAAGTCAGGCTGTGGTTCCTGCTACCTGATCCCACTCGTCTGGCATCTGGCACAGTCCTGCTTTTGTTTCCTATGACTTAAGCATCAGGCTTTACTGATGTGTGGCCATATTTTGCTCAGCCCTGCGGGTCAAGTGAATTCCATGTCTGTATTGGTTCCCAAGGGGCCAAGAAGGCGGTCGGGTATAAGCTCTCACATAACCTCTTCTTCTGCAGCCAACTTTCCAAACGGCTCTTATTGCTCTTCATGTTCACTGAGGGGCTTTTATTTAACTTGGCAACTGCTGTCACTTTTCATGTCCATTTCCGCTCTCTCCTTTTGATGTGTAAATTATCCTTGGATATTGGCAAACAGGACAATTTGGGTATTGCTGAGGGCCCCTAGCTTGACTTCCCCCCACCTTCTACAATCATACAGGCCTCATTGACTATCTTTCCTCCACCCCCCACTTTTAATTTGTTCAAGTAGCCTGAACATACACAGTCAGTAATTTGACCACGTATAATCGGACACTGCAGCTTTCTGTATCCTGAGCCTTTGCCCTGGTTCCTTTCTGATTTAATGCATGTACAAATTGGTCGTGGTGCCGGAGAGATCCTGATTCAGCAAAGTGTCTCAGCACATGCCTGTAAGGAAGAAGCACAGCTCTGTGCTGAGGAGGGACCAGACTCCCCAAACTACACTGTGGAGCTAGGGGAAGGCTTAGGCACAACACCCTTCATGGCCCATGGGCTTTGCAGCAGCAGCACTCCAAGTTCAAACAGTCCATCCAGTGTTTGGAAGGAGCTAAGTTTAAGATGTGGATGAGTCTATAGCCCACTCACATGGATGGTGCCTAATTCGGCCAAACCACATGGGCAGGAGCTGGGCCCTCGCAGAGATAGCAACCCCATGGCTTCCTCCACACAATAAAATGTGTTTGCAAGAAGGATAATGGACAAGTCTGGTCTTGAAGTGAGCTCAGATCTATGCTTCCCTGAGAGAATGCAGCTGAGCTTCTGCTGCCTTGGTAGGGATTTTTCCCACTTCAGGTGCCATCAGGCTGTAACTCTTGGGACAGACACATTGTGTGTTACAGCATGTGAGCAAGAATATCCCATGACATGAGATCTCTACTATAAGTCTTGACAGCACAGGTCCTGCCAGCACTACCACATCCAACTCTTCATCCTATACACACTGTACAGTTACAAAAGCTAGATGTCTGTGATGGCCCGGCATAGCACCTTGCAGCATCCCGTTTCCATCCACTGCCTCGCCATGCTTCTGCTCTACTAGAAACTTTAGAACAAAGCCACAGAGAACCGTGCCTGAACCACCTGAACCTGGTGGACAAGGCGGACCCTAGTCCTCACCTCCCACCCCAAACACACTGAGGTAAAGTGCAGAGAAACTGGTCAAGGCAACAGTTACTGCAGGCTGATGGGAGTATGTTTTCATGTGGGCTATTCTATACCATACATAGGCGGAGGAGCCCAGGACTCCACACCCAGGTTTTCCCAGCCAGAAAACTGTTTAGTTTGCCCCACCATAGGCACGAAGTAATGTGTACACAGTTTAAAATATGGGAGGGGCAGGGCATGGGTGTGAAATAGGGAATACACCGATATGACTGTATAAATTCAGTGCCATAATGAGTCACCAATGTCCTTATGAACCTTCGCAAAGTAACCTCTGCTCTCTGCATTCCAGTTCATTATCCTTGAAGTGGGGATAGCACAGAAATGGTGTAAGAAGAACATCTTAACTGTGAGCCCAGGCCTGGAGATATGTTAAGTACTAGGCTTGTTCAATAAATGGTGTACTACATGAAAGCCTAAATGAGGGACCTTTGAAGGGTTTCTCACAGAGAATAAAATTACCCTGCTCGGGGTAGTTGGTCAGCAGCTGGAAGCGAGGAGAGGATGCTGAGGGTGGTTAGCCATGGGAGAGAGGGACTTATTTCCTCTTTGCTCTGCTTGACTGGTTTTCAGGGAAGGGGAACGGCTGTCAGCTGGTTATAGTGGCACATGTTTTTTTCTATATTTGCATTTCAACTCAAGGGCATCAAGAGCAGCTGGAAAGCAGTTATTTTGTCCTGTTCAAATAAATAATGTGTGTGTGGCATGTTGGCGTTTTCACTATATCCAGCCTCCGCTGCAATATCAGCCGTGGGAGATGCTTATGGCTTGGGACTTGCAAAAATAAGAGGTTTCTGACTGATTCTCTGCAAGTTGACCAACAGGTCCAAAGAAATGCCTTTCTGCATGGGCTGGTGTGGTTAGAAGCAAGCTTTGTGCTTTTCAGAGCAGGGATAAACTCAGCTACAGGTTGCTCCTGTTGTCAGGAGATGGCCCCCACCTCCTTTTATCCAGAGAAATGAGCCACCCTAAAGAGCTGGCTCAGGGACTTCAGTGTGCCATCCAATCCACCAAAATACCTGTGGGTGTGGGAGAGAGTAAGGTAGTTCCTTTAAATACAACATCCCAGAAAAGTGAGGGAACAAAGTGAGTGTAAGGTACTATCATTTTAATAGATTCACAGAAAACACACACGCTCAAGCCCTTTAGTTTTTCTAGGCTAAAGCAAGGGCACCAATCTTGTTTTCCTGGGACTGTTAACACCTGAAAAGCCAGGAGTTCATCTCAGTGACTTTGAAGCAGTAAAACCTTGAAGATATAATGTGGCTTAAACACATGGAAATTCCTCCAGGCCTTAATTAATTTAGTATTCTTCCACAGAAAGACTGTTGGTGTTGTAAATTATTCATAAGATATTATAGACTCACAGATCTCAAATTTCATACAAAATTACAGCAAAGCTTTCAAAACATGAAAAAAACCAGTTCTCAAATTAACCCCTTGCATAATGCATTTCTAAAATTACATCCATAGGGGGTATTTTTTTGGTTGTGGAGTTTGGTTGTGGTTTGTTGTTTTTTTTTTTGTATGATTCTATCATTATTGCTAATACATATAATTGCCTTTTGTTTAATGAGAGACTCTACCAATTTCATATGAAAAACAACAGCCACTACGAGCAAAACCCAGGAGCTCATTTTATGGAAAACTGAGACATATTCATCACTAGTGCTTTAGTTGTTTCACTCCAAGTTTTATAAACCAGGCCAGTGGACAGAGCATGTCAAATAGCAGTTGCTGGTTGATCTGTCTCATACTCTCCATTTTATTCTGCCTACAGACTCCTCTTGATCAAAACACATCATGCCACAAAACAGATAAATAAACAGAGCATAATGATAGCATTTTCCAAACCAAAATGACACCCAGTTTGGCGCGCTCTTTCAGTAAATCCTTGCAAATATTCCTTCCCTGAAGCACTAAGAACATAAACAAAACATCGAATAATTTCTTTGAATTGTTGCAGAGGGTTTGAAAACCTGGCAAGTTAGCTCCATAACACACTGAAATATTCCAAGAGCTGCATTTATTTACTGCAAAGCCTACTGAAATTTAGAAATTTTCTCAGGTAGAGCAGTATGTTGGGTAATGGGAGTTTCTGTTAAGATTTTTCTCACAAAAAGCATAAATCTGTTTTTCTGAAAGAGATGGTTCATATGTATGCAGTGACAGTAAAAACAGTTTGAATTTATATTAATGCAGCCAAACAAACCACTTATTGTTAAAAGTATTCTGTGATTTTGTTTAGTTAATAAGATGTTAGAAAGTACTGTATGCAACCAATGCCACAATATTATTCAATAGAAAAATCAAGACGTTAACTACGTTCACTCTGGGCTAAGATTAGACAGATCATCATCAAACACTCAATAATCAGTTGTCTAACTACTCATTGTCACCTACCAAATAGCTGGGATTCAAAACACACAAACAGAATTGTAAATGCATCTCACCTTCCACTCTGTGCCTTAGTCTAAGCCTAGTTCCTTATTGATATTGAGCAAAATATCCTTACTGATTTGGCTTTAACATCCCCATTTCAGGCACACTCCTACAATAAGCCCACCTACCTCAGTGCCCCTTCATCACAGAGACTGCATCATCCAGTCTCCCCTGTGCTTCTAACCTGCAGATTTCTAACCCTCTCCCCTTCCCACACTCCCAGACTTTCCCACATCCACTCTGGATTCACAACATTTCCAGGTCCCCCAGTGTCACAGCCCAGGTGTGACAACTAACCTGGAACTAGGTCCACACGAACTTGCTGACTGGTTCGGTGGCTGCTACCCTGTGGGAGGGATAACAGGCATCCCTGTCATTCCCTTGGAGGGATTTCTAATAAAGTCTTTCTCCTTGACCTAGCTGTTGATTTGCATAAAATGTGTAGGAATGTAATATCTGAGAGGTGGCTATCCTGTGTCAAAGGTAGCTGAAACCAGCCAATGGATTCAAAAGTTATTAAGAAACCTACTGACAGGCAGGCAGAATAAGATCATAAATCTCATTCCCTTAGGAAACCAGAATAAAAGGGATTTGAGTTTTTTTCTTTAATCCAGCAATGCTGAAAACAAGAAACATCTACAATTCAGGCGTGGGGCCCCCACAGACAAGAGGTTCCGGGGGAAAAAACAGCAATAAGTGAAGTTATCTTTTAGATTTTTTTACTTTACTGTGCATTAAGTATTTTGCAATATTATTTTTAATATATGAAAATATTAATTTATTAAAAATATTATTTATTTACATATTTTTTTTAAACTAGGTCTAAATTTTGCCCTGATTCCATATGGTCAGAAGCTATACGCTACAGAAATACATCAAATACCATGCAGCTAGCCAGAAGGTCATGAAAGACTGAGACACCAAACTGGATAAGTTCGATATAACTGAATGTTAAGACTCAGTTTTAATGTAGTCAGAGAAAGCTACTGAGTGCCTAAATACAAATGTGTATTTTCTTCTTCCATAAGAATTTTGCACAGATCTTTTCTGTCTGTAGGAAAGTGAGGATTAGTGATTGGAGATCAGCCTACAATCTGTCAGAAGCATACATAAATCTTACATATGAATTTCAAAAATGAGATAAATGGAATCTTTGTGTAATTTTTCTTGCCATAAAGAGTCCTAAGGAAAGAAAATAGTCATGCCAAATGTCTCCCGTGTGTGGTGCAGACTCTGCAAGCAGAGATTCTTTGAAATTTTTGGCTGAAACAAGGTCATCAAAAATGGTTTGCTGAGTTGAAAACTTTTGTTTTTAAAAAACGTCTTGACAAATGTTGACCTAATCCACAAAAGACTCTTGAATGAACCCTGGACTTCTTACAGTTCTGCTGTCTTGGCTAGCAAGGTGTGCTAGTCCCAAAGCAGATGTACTTGGCAGATATCCTCCAAAATCTGAAGGGGCTTTTCACCCCTCAGCTGCTCATGAAATTAGCAATCCTGCCAGGTTTGAACCCAAATCAAATAAAAAAGTATTCAGCACACTGGAAATTCTTCTTTTTAAGCCAACTTCCCTGCACGTATTTGTCTTTGCAAACTAGAACTCCACAGAACACCTCTGGCTTTAAACTTCCTGGCCATATGCTAACCTGCCATTTTCTAGATGGAATTCTCTTAGAAAAAGGGGCAGCAAATCCTATTTAAGCCTAGCCCCTTGGAGGACAGGCCATCTCTCCCAGGCAGCCATATTAAAAATTGAGTACTTGTCACAGGTCTGCTCCTCAATCCTCTGGACAGCAAAGCAGGCATGTGGTTCACAAAGGTGTTCAGCCCTTCTGAGATGCCCTGGGAATCCTGTTTGGCTGCTAGCTACCTCTCCAGACAAGCATGGGTCAGATGTAGGTCCTGTGTTATTGCTGCCAGCCCCTTACTGGACATCTTGGATACCCTCGCACATCTCAAATGGCCTCAAATTACATAATGCTTGAGGAACTGGATCCCACCCGGCAGGTCTATGTGATCTTGCGCACACAGATACACACTCACTTCATCCACACACAAACAACTGGACATGATCTAACTCTAATCCAAAAGCCACGTCATCACATTAGCACAACACTGAGTTTAAACTAATCAACCCAGACTCACAGTTCACATCTGTTTGCAAAAGACCACGTAAACATAACCCTTCCCAGAAAAGACATCCAACAGAGCCTTGAAATTCTCCAACAGAGTCTCTTGAAATTCTGGTTTCCAGACACAACAATAATTTCATCATTTCTCTCCCTACTTGCTGGCTCCACTGAGGCAAAAGTGCTTTATTTTAGTAGCCCAAAGCATTCCTAGAACTGGTGGTCAGTGAAGCGATCCTTTATAACATCAGCCCTGTGGGCAATACTCTCCCTCCTTTTGCTAGCCCTTAAATTCCCAGCTGCACTGACAGCAGAAAGGATGACAACTTGGTTCCAGCAGCTGGTCTGATTATTCTGGTGACTCCTTGCAGACGAGAAGAGAGGGTTCCGTGAAAAATGAGTGCAAGGCAATTTCTTCAACCTGACTCATTTGAGAGAGGTCAGGATTCCTGACCCAGTAGCTATTCCCTAGATTGCCAAGGACCACACCCTTGAAAGATCACAAACTGTTCCAAGAAGCAGAGAAGGAAAGAAGGAGCAGGAGTATGTTACCGCAGTCAGTTTTATCCTTACTGTCGTTGTACACAAGCTTCTACGTTTTCTTCATCGGTGTACAGAAGATCATTGTTCTGTTGGACCAGCCTACTGTAGTTTACCATAAGATGCAAAGGTGGGACAATTCTTTACTTATAAGAAAGACCTTGTAATATTGAAAGCTAGCAACAACATCTTACCAAGGGACTCACAGTTTCTTATGCCATGACATGCCACTCTCCTCTTCGTACATGAGTTGCACAACTCTCCCGGTGTGAGCTATCATAGGCTTGAGAGTTTCATGGAAGAAGCTAAAAGGTGCAGGGGGAAAAGTAGAAGTTTTTAGGGAGCCAGAGGGAAGAGGGGGAATGACAACAGAAGTAGCCATCCACCTGAGACATATACACACATATCTGGGAAACATCTGCATATCGCATGCGACAGGTTGCATCACTTAACAATGTTTTTCTTCTTAACTGCTCATTTCAAGCTCTTCCACAAAAGAAATCAATTACTAATGACATACAGCCCTACTTTTCTTCCTGAACCCATAATTGCTTCCAATTTTAAGCTAAAATTAGCCATTCATGCTATCCAAATGAGCATAGTTTAGTGCTGATGTACGTAAGCGATGCTTTAGATTGTTAGGCATAGCTGATCTTTGACAGCTTCTTCTTATAAATAACAGTTTCCTCTTTACACTGAGAACTTTTCAGAGGCGACAGATGTTTGAAAGATGGGACTGAATTAGTTGAATAGCCTGCAAAACCCACCAACCTGAGATTTGCAAATATGAAAGCTTAGAATTCTTACAAAGGCAGCTTGCAAGAAGCATAAATCACATCTGCGTAAATGCCTCTCTTTCAGCCTACATCCTTTGCGCATCACATTGTCAGCATTTAACACATAATACATAATAAACAACTTTAATAATTTAAAGTGCTGACACAGATAGGCTGTGTTGCACAGAGGAAGACACCAGGAATCCATTAAATGAAGTAAAAAGTAATAGTAAAATAATAATAATCATAGTAATAGTAATACCACAACTTTTTGTTTGTTCAACAAGTTAGAAAATGTACTGCAGGAAAGCAGAGCTGTGTCAGGCACAAACCTGTCCTCCATCAGGAGTCTGTGGTCCTGTGCTGAACAAGGGATACAGGGGGAGGCAAGCTCTGGTTACTTCATAACTTCAAAAACCATTTAAAGTTAAAAGTCATCCCTGTGGCAAAGCATGAAGTTGACGTTTCATTCTAATTTTTACATCTTTCATACCTTGCTCCTTGTTGACGGAAGCAAGCATGTTCCAGCAGTACTTCAAATGACACGACTCGTAGTTGTCAAGCAGATAATCTGTTCTCTCAGCAGGCAGAGCAGCGAGTATTCTATTGATAAGCATTTTGGGTTTATTTACATATAAACATATGCAAGTACATGTTTATGCATGAGGAGGCAAAACCAAAGAAACATGCTTGGCACTTGAGGAGGGGAAGATGAGTTTCATAGTGGTCCCTTTGTTTTGGGGGGAAGGAGAGGGATTCAAACCACAAACACAGCAGCTCCCACGTCTTCTCTGTTCCCTCCTGTTGTAGACAGGAGTGTGGTTGGGATCACAATCCTCTCCATCTGATGGTCCACCCAGTTGGTTTTCAGGTGTTAAGTCCCTCCACAGTCCTTAGAATACCCAGTACACAGGTTATACTTCAGCAATGCTGAGGGAGAATTTCACCTGCAGACAACTTGCTCCTCAGAATCCTGTTTTCAACATGACTTATATTAGTAAATAAAGCAGACAGTTCCAATCACATTATTATTCCATAAACTTCAGTCTTTGATTAGCTATTCTGTGTGGAAAATTCATGCACCAGTCCCAAACTACATGCACTTTGTCTGTTCAAGCCACATTCTGCATTCTGTGCTTCTTAAAGAAAATGGCTTCAGATTAGTAAAAATTGCAATGACTGTTTTGTTATGCACTCTATCAGCAGCCCAGCATATGCTTTACAAAAGTGTCCCACAAGAAATAAGATAAATAGCACCATCCTACTGCTTCCTGAGGTAGAAGGCAGAAACAAATTACCCAGTTAACACACAAAGTATACAGAATATATTACCAAAAAAAAGTATGCCTTATTAGCTCTAAATTTATACAGCAATTAAGTTGTCCATCTCTTTGAAATCAGACATGTTACCTTACTACTTTCAGGCTTGTGAATAGCATTTGTGAACATGAAAAGGCAAGGGGTACTAGGAAAGTTTTTGTTTTTCACATAGTCATTACAGGAGCAAGGTTTTAAAGGTAAAAACAGTCCACAGGCTTCACATGACTAGGGCAAGCCCAGCTGCACACCGGCATCAATCACCACCTATTTGCAAACATTCATCTTTTCCCCGTTCACAGTCCCTCAAGTTACAAAGCAAAATAGCAAATGAATGCACTGAATAGGGTGACTGGAGAGAGGCTGCTGTAAGCAAACCAAAGGAGGATGCCTTTAATAACCACCTCTAATTCACTCCATCCTTCTTGTGTGACCTCAGCTGTGAGCCTGCACCTTCTTCATGCTGAAGCATTTCTTAATAAACCCCTCTTGTTCTGATGGCCTTTATGAATTTTGTTCATTTAGGCAGAAAAATACTTCTGTTTGTTCCTTTTTCCTGGCTCAGCTAACAGGCTATGTGTTTCTTCAAGCGGGAATTGTCTCTTCTTCTACAACTAGAAAGCACAAAGCACTACTGAGTCCTGCCACTAAGAAATAGTAATTCAATGCAAATAATGCAAAAGCAGTAATTACAGAAACTGATGATGCTTCTCTTGACCAACTCCCTCTGCATTACAGTGTGATAACTGCAATGAAAAAGTTGCAGAAGCAGGAAAGCAACCTTCCAGATCCAATAAGCCCAGTGGGATACTGGAAATAAAATAATATTAGCATCCACTTGGAAAAATAAGTCAACAACAGACATGCAAAAAACCAATCAATTAAAAATTTCCTCGCACATATGCTGGGATGCATCATGCTCCAGAAGATTTTGCTGGTTATATTCATTATGTCAGAGAACGACACACTAGGACATTCCTGGTGCAGTAAAGACTAATGTCAGATTTCAAGGACACATAAAAGGAATTCAAAGGTAGCCTATTTCTTTAACTTGGAGGTCCCCCAGTACCCTACCCTTTCTCAGAGCATTCATTTCACAAATGAAATAAATCACAACTATCTGTTTCAGGTCATTCTATAATTTCTTCTCTTTCAGATATTTTGTAGTTGCTAGTCTACCTAGAGACTCAGATGGAAAGACACTACGAGATCATGTGATTAAAGATTGTATCAGTGTGCAGGTGCCCAGAATTCAAAGTCTTCACAGGCCACTATTTCTGTCACTGAACACGCAAGTTTTAGTATGATGTCCAGGAGTTTCACAAGAGACCACCAAATCCTTGGGGCAGAATGCCAGAATTCACGTCCAAAGAACAGGTCCATTTAGCCTATTAATAGACATGTCAGTCAAACTCCCACTGCATGTGCAATCAGTGTCTGGGCATTTATTTGCAGGATCTGGGTTTACCTGCAGAGCAAGATTTAGCACTTCAAGACTACTTAAATAATTACAAAAATCAAAGATGTCTTCCCAGGGAAAAAAAAAAAAAGCAAGAAAAATTAACTCCTTACCCTCAAGCATCTGGGTCTCACTTATTTCCAGATTTCTGTAGACAGTCATAAAAAGAAGTATTAAGATCTAGGGCACAAGGCTGCAGCTCCCATTCTGTGTAAGACTGTACTGTATATTTGTACAACAAATGGACATATGTATCAGAAAACAAAGAAACACAAATCAGCATGCTTGGTATCCCACAGTTTCATACTGGTGCCGATACACAGCCTTACCTAGTTTACATGGCAGAAAAAGAAACAGGGCAATACAGAAAGTTCACCTTATAAAACAGATCCTCCTCCTCATTTACAGATTAGCAAATTTTCTCCGCTTAGCCACTATGTTCACACTTTACATAATTAAGCTATTTCATTACAAGAAGGAGTGCTTTTCTTGTGAGAAATAGAAACGCAGGTGCTGTAAGTTATGAAAATTTTCTCAGAAATATTTTTAAATCCTGCTCAGGCGTATTTCCAAAACTAAAACCAGTAATATTACTGATTGAAACAAAATGACAAGGTGGGAAGAGGAGCGAAAAATACAAACTGAGAACCAAGGACATCACAAAATGAATAATGTTTAATCCGTCTTAATGCTACCAGGAAAATTAAGTTTAAGCTGCACACTTAATTAGTCTGCTAATGCTGTTTGATGGGCCTCCTCGTAATGCCAAGACCACTGGGATCTTCTGTGTGTCCCTAAGAAACCTGAGATTTTTCATTATGTCTGCATCTATAGCAGAGACACGACTTAGTCATCCCTTCTCTTGGGCTTCAAGCCTATCAGTGTTTACACATAATTCATGTCCCTTTTGCTTATGCATTCACAGGAAGATGGCGCATGCTGTTCATAAAGAGTTTTCGTAGTTACAGCTGTGCATGTGAAAATCTCACCTACTGCTGGGGCTAGTCAAGTACTTTTAGGCTCCAAATGGCTGAATGTGTTTGTCAGGTCTAGCAGTGCCTACTAGCAGAACTGCGTATTGCTGTAGTCTTAAAAATTATGTCTGGGCGAACAGCATCCTAGCGAGATGCACGAAACACAGCTCAGAGGGTTATCAGCGTTTATGTTAATAATAGGAGAAAATCATTCCCCTTACAGCGTTGGATTAAAAGCACTAAAGAGTAGGTAGATGTAAAGACCTCAAAGTTATTCTGTTTCATTGATTAGCTTAGAGAATTTGTTTGTTAGAGATTGGATAAGGTCAAGAAGTCCAAAGGCTCCTTAAGACTCTGTTTTGTTAATGGATTTTGAGAAGCATCACAGCACTTTAACCTTTTATCCCAGAGCTGGAGGCCAAAAGAAGCTCTCCAGCACTAATTATTGAGGGTCAGATTTACTCCTAGCAACAGGATCCACTAACCAGCAGGTCAAATGCCATCCTTCTGACTTAAATGAACACACATTACCAGTCTGATCCTCTGGGCGCATTGGGCATTAGCTCCAGGGACATTAATTAGTCCTATAAGGAAACACGCGGGGATATTCAGCCAGACCTCATTGCAGTACCATCTGTCTTTCAAATGCAAAACAGCAACTGATAGTAACAGGTTTATGTTCCATGTGCACGGTACCGCTTAGTCCGTGCACTGATTCTAGCCTGATCTCCAAGAAAATGTTTTAATACAGTATAACAAAACGTGACAGCCTATATTTCAAGCTGAATCAAGAAAAGCACTTGGGGATTACATACACATTGAGCCAAGTTAGTCTGATTACTCCTTCCTGTTTTTTTGACTGAGAATGGTGACTTTTGAATTTCAGCTTGATGGCAATTTTTTTTCCAATAGAGGGATACGTAATAATTGAGGAGAGATACCCAGTAAAAGAATTCTCTTCCTTACATTATGCAAAGACACACTTATGCATGCATGCATGAAAGTTATATGTAAAAATAAATACATGTCTGTGACCAGGTTTATCAATATGGATGAGGTTATTTTTATCAACTGCCCTGTACATCATGAGTACCTCAATATACAATCTGCAACTACTTGCGGTTTCTACAGCACCTTTTGCTCTTTGACACATCACATAAATACTCTTTGCATCCAGCAACAGTAAATATTTCAGTACATGTGTTTTGATTTATAAGTTTAATTAGAAACTTTTATGCTTTATACTGAAATACCTTGAGAACACTTTGAGTTGTCTGAGCATAAACAACAAAATTAGCATTCTAAATGCATCTTCCCTGTATCTTCATGCAGTTGCCCATGATTTCTTGTGCAACCCTCAAAGAGAGTATTGCGAGGCACACAACAAAAAATTGGCATCACATCCACTGTTCTTACCTTCCAATTCAACTAGATATTTCAGCACGTGCCAAACACTACGCAAAAGAAGAACTTCTCTGAAGGCAATAGGAGAAGTGTGTAAGAACTGTGCTAGGGCAGGACCTTACCACAGCTCCTGTAGGTTTTCATCGATGGCACTGACATGAACCCCGCAAATGTAATGCATTAATATGCAAATAATGCATTGATATTAACAGTGCCGAGTAACAAGCACAGGTCTTGGCCCTGAGTGTTCAGCAAACAAAATAACAGCACGTAGTACTGCTGGAACAATGCAAAACTGAGGTGGCAGCATTATCTTTATCTTAGAGCTAAAGAAACCAAGTCACAAAATTTGAGTGATCTTCATCAGTAACAAGAAAGCCAGGGATACAATAAACATTCTCTTGACTGTTCGTCCCACTCTTACCCATTACACTACCATAGGGTCCATGGAAATAGTAGGGCCCAACTAAGGCACAAAGGCATAAAAAAGGAATAAGATGATTCTGTGTTTAAAACTCCGGAATTAGGGCTTAAAGCAGCAAAATTGAGAGCCTAGCTCTGCCACAGATGTACTAAAAGATACTCAGTGGTTCATTTAGTCCTATCATATTACCTGCTGTAAAACAAGATTAAATACATTTTCTTTCTTGCAAATACAAAGCACCTTTCTGTCTCTTCAGTGGGTTTTTCCATGTACATATTCAGTTTGGCAAAAAATGCTTTTTGCTGAAAAGCAGCTGATCAAAAATGGTCAGGCAGCCCTAAACAGGGAAGGAACTTTCTCATTATCTGGGTTTATCAAAGTCTGAAAGGGTTTTGGCCTTTTCTGAGGGGTCTGCACAATACCGTAGCACAAACAAATTGTAATCCGGGTAGAGTATAGTATAATCTCATTCAGAGCATCAGTGGAATGGAATGGGCTCATTACCTTAAAAGACAAAACATTAATTCTAAATACAGTCCCCTGTTTAGACACAGTAATGAGTCAGAAATGGCAGTGGCCAGAAATTAAAGAGAAAGTATATCCCACAAATTATTTTGCACTCTGAGCTGGATGGTCAAGTGTTTGCAGAAAAGGCTCTAGTTAGTCACAGGAATAAGGACAGTGCTCCAGAACTCCTCAAACTACAGCAACAGGATTACCTCTTGCTTTATTTCACCAACCATCTCAGTAACAATTGCACCACTGAGTATTTCTGCCTTGAGAAGGGGTACCATCTCTTTTAACAACAAGGGCCCTTTAGGCATTCTTGAAGGACTGGAGACTTTGGAGGACCGGCAAGGTGGGGAGGATGGCAAAATGTAAAACTACTTGATAATCTTCCTACACTCACCTTGTAATCCCCCTGCCCCCTTTTAATGTAGAGAAACTTAGCATAAAAGAAACTTAGCACAAAGATTTCCTGAACGGTCTGACTCTGCCTCCTGTCATGCACTGACACAGCGGCTCTTCCCAGATCGATGCTGTAGCAGAAGAGAATCCCTTTGCCTGTGAAAAAGAACAAAGGGCACCAACTGTGGCAGCATGTCAGCAGCAAAGAGCACTGGGGAAGAGGAAAATCCAGATCTGAACTCTCCTCAAAAGCCAGGACTCTGAGTCTGGCATAATCCATGGTTTTACCAGATAACTTTGATAAGGTGGCTAATTATTGGCTGAGTAACCCCTTGCTATCCCTAAAATCAATTACCTCTCCTTCTGTATTGATTAAAACAACCCGTTGCTATTTTCTCACGATCCTGGTTGTCAGCAGCCCTGTTAGATGCTCTGTGAGCAGACTACTCTCCTTTGGCTTTTACAAGTGCAACTCATATGCAGAGGATCAGACATTAGGAAGTGTTCTTTTAGTTTTCTTTCTCCTCCCCACATCCTCCACTCACTGAATTATTGACTGACACACCAAAGTGAAACTACCTTAACTTTGTACATTTAGCAAGTAAGTAATCTGAAAGCTATAATGTAGCATTTTCTCATATAAAAAGTGCACCCTGATGTGTTACACCCTTTATTTGTAAATCAATGAGTTAATTATTGAGCCAGTAATCCCTGCTTCATAATAGTAACTGGAGAGTGCCCATGGAAACAAAAGCATAGAGCAACTTTTTACTCCTCTAAAGTACTCCCCTGATACAACCTCCGGGGTCTTGTGTTTCGTTATTCTGTTTGCAAAGCTTTCACCGATCAACAGAATTGGGATATGTAGTGCTTGGACTACCAGCTCTGTATCTAAATTATAATGGACAGTTGCATCTTTACTGCCTGGATCAAATTCTAGTCTAAGAGCTGTGCCAAGTATTCTGACTTTTACAAACAATCTCCACACTATCATCATTTAATATTTTATTGCCATCATGCCTGGGGCTCCCCTGCAACTGTTGTGGCCCCATAATGCCAATCTCTGTACAAGAATAACAGGAGTCCTAAAGAGCCTCCAATCAAAACAGACAGGACAGACTCAGGCTGCAAGAAAAGGAGGGTTATTCTGCCCAATTTTCTAAATAGGGAGTTTAAGGCAGAAAAAGATATGATCAGCTTTGGCTCACAGTGTTTCAATGTGATGCCTTATGTTTCTTTCTCAAGTCTCAGCTCCTAGATACTCCTGCCTTCATTAACAGCAGATGAGACACAGCTCTGAAGATCAAATGCCATCCTTGACCCACAGCCTGGGCATAGCATGTGCAACAGGAGAACACTATGCTTGCTGTAACACACTTTAGGACTTAGAAGGAGGGAGTGTACCACCTCCAAGAACACAGATTAGGAACATGAAGTGGTTTTGTCCCCGAGTCTCTTGAACCTTGCCTTTATCTTGCACTGGCTTCAACACGACTTTATTGGAGACCTGGTTAAACATCTTCTTCCAGAAGTTTTTGAGGTGAAAAACATTTTGACCTAAACAACTTCACACAGAACATCTTTGTGAACACAGAAATTTAGGAGGTTTCAATGAAAAGTTAACAGCATAGAAATGGAACTTTTTACTGTACCGGTTCTCAGAAAAATATTGCCTCCCCTCCCAAAAAACACAAACAGCCCTAACCCTTTCTATGCTACATTTTGGCACATCAAGAAAAAAAGACCTTTCCAAAGATGAGGTCCAGGAATACATAAAAAGGCAGTAGTACTTGTGACACAAACATACTAACTGTTGCATGGGTTACCAAATGGCAGGCAATATTTTGGGAACATCCCACTCCTGCACACCCCTACCAGGTCTCAAAGCACTGCAACAAAGAAAGTGGTAGGGAGAGAGAGGCATAAGGAATAGAAATAACTTGCTTAAGGCTAACCAAGAAAAAACAGTCAGAACCAGGAATAAGCTCTTTCCCAGTCTCTACCATATTAACCCTGACACCCACAGACACATGGACCTCCTGTAAGTCAGGCTTCTTGAGTAAAGCCAGTCCTACTCATGGCTCTGATGTTAGAAAGGATTTTGAAAGAAAAAAAGAAAAAAAAAAAGAAACAATTTTGAAGCATAATACTGCCACCACGGTCCATCCTTAAATCACTCTTAAATCACTCTTAATCATCACAAACTCATAGAACTGTCCCTTCAAAGTGGTAAATGCCATAGAGCTGAAGCTGGGGGGCATGTTGATGCAAATAAAAGGCAGAGAAGCAGGCATATGTCTGGATTGCTTTAATTTTGTGGTTTTATGTCAAATGCTGAATCGTACTCTAATGCTCTTGCATATTTAATTTCCCTTGTTCTTTTCAAACACTAGCAAATGTGACTGCTTGCACTGCCAAGACGCTGCAAATTAAAACAATATACACAGTCAAAATACGATATTGAACTATTCCTAGAGCATAGCCCTGCTTATATGAGACACGCCAGCAAGCACGTTCCTCTCACAGTGCAGTCCCTTCCCATGGTACGTTATGAATTATTCCGACATGACAGTCTTACAACATAAAGTCCATTGAAATCACGGTACAGTCCAAACTTCCTATTCATTGCAATCGGAGTTTGTCTAGTAAAAATAATTAGACCTGCAGGGAAGTGTTCCAGAGTCTTGCCAACACCAGTGAACAAAACCCTCAAAGCTTACCAGTTTTAGCTCAGAAGTTCACTGATGTTCTCCCAGTAGGATCGCTCTTCATCATGAAAACTGAATGTACCACTGATATTTTGTGTGATGAAGACCAAGGCCTAATGAAAGGCATTTAAATCTGTGCCAGCGAAGAGGAAATTCAGACATCTGAAAAGCTGAGAGATGTCAGAGCAGCTGGAAATATTCAGTATGATCGTCCAGCTGAATACAACTGTTCTGGCAGACAGGAAGAAAAGTCAGGAAGAAAGCAGGGCTTGCTCTTACACACCATCCCATTGACTACCCTCTTAAGGACTTTCCCCTGCCAAAAAAAATAGGAGAGGAGACAGGAGGGAGAGATCAAGAACACCACATGAGACAAACCAGCCTAAAGCAAAGTCTCTGCATTAGCCATAGTCCAACACAAATGAAATACAGCAGTTTTGCTACAGCAGGACATATGGCTGGTGTCCTTCACAAATCTTTCTAACGATGGAACTGGATTATTCAACTACCTTCTGCATAGGGAATATGAAGAACAGCGATACATGAGGAGAATGGTAATGCTTGGCCAATGGATCCATAGGGTAAATGCACATACTTAAGTCAGGAAGATGATACAGCCACTAGAGGTAGGAAAGAGTTCTGGCTTTGTGTCTGTGTGAGTACAGCTGACTTCAAACTGGATAAGAGGTGAAGATCAGTCAGGATGAAAAACCAGTTTTACAAGAGGACACCAAAGAGGCTCAGCTTGTTTAGACTAGCAAAATAGCTGGTGAAAGGGGGAAGACTGCTCTCTACAAATCTATCCTGAGGATAAACACCAGAAGACAAAAGAATTATTTGAGTTAATGGCCAATGCTGGCACGAGAACAAATGAATATAAATTGGCCATGAATACATTTAGGTTGGAAATTAAAAGAGGCTTCCTAACTACTGCAGCAATTAGGGTCTGAAATAGCCTGCCAATGGGAACAGCAGAGCAAAGTAAGTCCAACTGCTTTTAAGACAGAACTCAACACCTTCTTGAAGAGTATAGAGAGTGGTGCCTGGGACTTGGAAACATAGCAGCTTTGTGGATGATAACACTTCTCAAGGCAGAGCACATTGGTCTATGGCTACTCGTGGTTGTAACAGTAGGTACTTTACATCCAACCTGCCCACAGGCCCTAAGCTTATTCTTTTATTCTGCAGAAGATCGCCAGCAGTGGCCTTGATCCATAAAGGCATTTATGGTACCAGAATCCCACCAGCTACAGTAAGAAGTATGCACCCTGAATGCTTTTGGAAGTCTGGCATACGTACAAGGAAGGGGGATTTCACCCACTGCATCCATGTATTTCACTTAATACAGTAGCATTAAAAATCCAGTCATTACCATCCATCAAGGCCTCTGAGCTTCTCACTGGAGCATGCAAAACTGCCAAAGGCCAGAGAGAGACCAGAATGACTTTCCATATGGCACAGTGTACTGCTTATCTGGCAGCTCCCAGTTTCTAACGCCAGAAAAACAACACGTTATAGATAGGTATCTCCATAATTGTATAGTACCTCATTGAATACCAAGGGAAAAATCTTATCTGTCTAAGGTTGATGGTAGCTTTGCCGCTGGCTGCAGCAAGACTGGGATTGAACTTGGCTGTCTCATGCTGGGTTGTACATCCCAGAAACAGAGAAGCGACAGGTGGTAATTTGATTAAGCATACTGGTATGAGCTGAACAGAAGCCAGCATAACCAGAACAGAATTAACAGGAGGGAGCAGCTGGTGGCTACTGATCCTGCTTGAAGAGTACTCTGTCAAGTCAAAGACCACTCCAGGACCAGGACAGACAATTAGTTATCCTCAGGCAAACGTACCCAGGATTAGGCAATGGGCTGTAAATCCCTGAGTATCCAGCCACAAGGCAAGAGACTTGTGTGCAGGAATTAGTAGGAGAAGCTCATCACCCAAGAGGTTAGAATACAAAATCAGGTGACTAACTGGCCCGTCTGTTCCATGAAACAAAACATTTGCCCACATGTTTTTTTAAAAAGTTTCTTTTCATTTTAAATGGCTTTAAAACTATATAGGTAACATATTTCCTAATTGAAAGCCATTTAAATCTCTCTCCTCCAGTGATACGCAGAACGATTACCACAGCAAATGCATCTGTAGATTTTGTTTTCTTATGGTTGGTGATTTAACAGATTTGTATTGTTTACTTGGAATTTAAAATGTTGGTTTTCGGTATACTATGGGAGACCACAGATTGCAGGTTAACCTGCCTTGTTTAAAATAAATTGAAGGTCTGAATCTCACCCAATGAATCCCTAATAATTAGTTGAGACAGATGGGTCAACCCAGCCATTCTTGCCAAGACAGTGGAGGGGTATCATTAGCTGTGGGACACTGAGAGGCGGAAACCACATAAAGCATGGAATGTATCATTTCAACCAACATCATGGAGAGAGAAACTTCTCTGTCTGAGGCTTTGAAGATCAGAAGGGCCCATCTAGTCAGGTCCACTATTAGTCTTCCTACCTAGAGGGATGAAAGATCAAAAAACCACCAGCAAGGCTTGAACAGAGAGATCTGGGAAACCAGAAGCCTAAGATACAGTTTTCAGATATCCTTAGAGTGACTTTTCACAAGGTTACTCTTGACTGTGAAGTCAGATTCAAATGTCACTACCTGTCACCTACGTATGAGGTGAGGTTGAGAAAGCCAAGATTGCCTAGCCTAGACAAGAATAGACTCAGGAGAATTTTATCAATGTGT
This sequence comes from Buteo buteo, assembly GCF_964188355.1. Classification (NCBI taxonomy): domain Eukaryota; kingdom Metazoa; phylum Chordata; class Aves; order Accipitriformes; family Accipitridae; genus Buteo; species Buteo buteo. Next base: position 9,390,067 of record NC_134176.1, on the reverse strand, counting down.
ATAAATATCTGGCAGGGAGGAATAAAGATGACAGAGCCAGATAATTCTCAGTGGTGTCCAGTAAAGGGGCAACAGACACAAAATTAAATATAATAAACTGCACAAAAACATAAGAAAAAAATTAATTGCAAAGCTAGTCAAATACTGGAACTGGTTGCCCAGAGAAGTTGTGGAGTCTGCATTCTTGAAGGTGTTCAAACCTGACTGGACATGGCACTGAGAAAACTGCTCTAGTTGACCCTGCTTTTAGCAAGGGACTTGAATGACAATCTCCAGAGGTCCCTTCCAGACTCAATGATCCTATGGTTCTCTTCCAGAAACCACTGCCCTCCATCCGTACAGTACAGTTATTGAGGGTTGATTTTGACTCACACTAGTTCATATGTCTATTTTCCGCTGTTGTCACAAAAGACAATTATGACATGACTGAGGTGGTCTATAAAACTTGCGTGATAAAAGCAGGAGGCAGGAACAAGCAGCCAGCAATAAGGCTAGATAAACAAGGAAAACCTCTTAACACAGCTTTGTCAGTCAAGAGAGGGTCTCTTGGGAAGAAGACTCTTAGTGCTACATCTTTCAGGATGAGGTGCTGTAATTGTCTCGCTGCAATATCAAAAGTACACAAAAAGGTTTGATATTCCACTTCTACTTGATTTCAGCATGGAAACAACAGAATCTTGATGCCTCACATTATGAGGGCACTTCTGAGACTCTCATTAGGTAATTATCAGCCTCCAAGAGCAGTTAGAAACCTTGGACAAATCTGGTCCTTCATCTCTCCCTACTTCAGTTGTTTCCCTGTAGAATGGGTACCGTTGCATTGCCTGCCACAGCAGCTTCTAAAGATGAGCTTACCCCTTGTTATATGCACTAACCAGAATGGATGTAACATCAAGGAACTGCTAAGTGTAAATAGCCTTTTTTTTCTCCTTCCTTCTTCCTGAGAAAAAGAAGATCGGACTGACTTCACTGGCTGATGACTCAGGAGAAGTTCATTCACAACTGCAGAAAGAACTTGCCAATGTTTCCTATTAAAAGGTACCCATGAGACCTGAATAATTAATAACCTACCAGTGAAAAATTGGCCCTAATTACCAAAGCAATCCGGAAAAAAAATGTTAATTGCTTGGCCTATGTTCCTCCCTCAATGGAACAACTATATTGACAAATCTCATATAGCAAGAGAAATCTGGTGGCCACAAGATACACTTGTTACAAATCGATCAATGGCAATTATGAAGTTTTCTTGCATTTCTGAAACTGCTTCAGGGTTCAATCTATCTTAAGACAGTATTATACATTTTTATCAAGGTGGGGGTTCTCCCTTTTTTTGCTTCAGCTGAAGATGATTTGTGTTTTGCAGGGGACAAAATAAATATGATGAAAACTTTTAAATGGTTTTAACAAAGCAAGTCATTATCAAGAATTGGCAAAAGCATTCAGTTAAATTGCACTCATGGTTGAAATTAATTTTCTGAAGCAAATTCTGAAAGGGGTAGAAGCCAACAATCAATAATCTCTTAATGAGGTGCAAGAAAAACATGTGTAGACATGACAGGTTTTGATGGCTAATGAGCTTCAGAGGAAGAACACTGTTCAGAGGAAAACTCTGAAAGGCACAGAAAATTGATTAATTGCCAGCCCTAGATATTGCAGAAAAGCATTTGGAAATTCAGCAGCCCTCAGACCTCGTATCATTTACACCTCTGATGCAACATGTTAACTTTAGGAAACATTATAGCTGAAGGGTGTTGGTTTTTTCCCCCCTTTCTCTCCCCAGTCGCTAACTCACAATCAATCTGCTTGCTGTGATTCGTTGCCACAGAAACAAAGTTACCTGGTAAAACTTTCCCATATTGTTTACTGGAATGAATAACTGAATGCAAAAGACAGACCACAGGGGGTCCTGTTTCTCTTTTGTGTTAATAGCTGCTTTTCTGGATGTAAGACATAACTAGGCTAACACACATTTTGGTTTTCTGTCACTTACACTCACAAGTGTCAGCAATACAACATAAAAGACTTCTCATTTACCAAAAAAATGATCAAAAGATCATGACCTATTTTCCTTCAGTTAAACACTTTATTTTAAGATGCAGAACTAACCTCCATTCTATTTCCTGTCAGCAGCAGACACAGAGCTCATGTAAGTGGGAACATGGGATGCCAGCCTGGGAAAATTGATGCCTTCCCTTGGGTCTTTACTGCAAAGGGTGGTTTAGAGGAACCCCTGGTCCCTGAGGCCAGTAGGAAAGTCTGGAGCAAGGAAGACTTACGCTCTGTAGAGGATGATCAATTTATGGAACATTTAAACAAGCTGGACAAAAAAGCCCATGGGACCTAATAGGATGCATCCATGAATGCTGGGGAGGTGGCCAATGTCACTACAAGGCCACTCTCAATAATCATGGGGAGATGGGAGGTTCCTGTGGACTGAATGAAAGCAAATGTCACTCCTATCTTCAAGAAGGGCAAGGAAGAGGATCCAGGGAACTACAGGCCCATCAGCCTCACCCTGATCCCTGGAAAGGTGATGGAGAAAAGCCTCCTGGAAACATTTCCAAGCACATGAAGGACAAGTAGGTGACTGGGAGTAGTCAGCATGGATTTAAGAAGGGTAAATCGTGCCTGACCAACCTGATAGCCTTTTACAATGAGATGACAGGCTTGGTGGATGAGGGAAGAGCAGTGGATGTTGTTTATGTTGACTTCACTAAGGCTTTTGACACTGTCTCCTGTAACATCTTCATAGACAAACTGAAGTACAGACTAGATAAACGGACTGTGAGGTGGACTGAAAACTGCCTGAGCTGCTGGTCTCAAAGTGTTGTGACCTCCTGCCCTCTACTACCACCACTGCAAATGGTTTTCACTTTCATATACAGCAGAGATTATGCCCTCTGTGCCCCCTTCCATTCCAACAAAGCCATTAGTACAGCCAACATGAATTTTCCACACACAGGTGCTATTTAATTTTATGCTCAACATTTTACATATTCATGGAGTTTACATAAGGTTTTGTTTGGTATCTTTGTCCTTGTTTTTTAAAGTAGCTGGAGATACAGTCTACCGCCTCTGCTCTTGTTGTCCAATAGAGATTTCACAGAACAAAAACAGGGAAGACTGATAGGCAGTGGATGACTCAGGAATTACTTTGGAAGGTAGAGGAGTGCCACACACTAAACATCAACTGGAATCCAGAGAGGTCCCTCAGCAGGGTAGCTCGGCTACAGCATCCACTATTCTCTTAAAGGGAGTGCTAAATTAGTGGGTAACACCCAGCAGGTTTCTGTCCAGCCATCAGAGGGGAAACAAGCCCTATGAATCAGCCAATCCTCCTGCCTAGTTTTGTTTTCCTAACCTGAGGTGTGACCACCTTAGCCAGAATCAGGAGACAAGGAAATGGCCTATTTTTTTTCCCATGTGTAGAGTATAATATATTTCTGTACAGAATGTACAAGAAGTATCTTTCTACAATAAATAAACATACCTCATCAAGGATCAAAACACCCTGAGGCTCCACTAATTACATGGTCAAAAGAAGGAAATAAGAATATAGATTAAAGAAAGAAGAAAGAAATGCCCAGAAGATAATTTATGAGTCTAAAGACTCAGCTGTAATCACCTGCAAACTCTGTCTGAATATTGACTGGATTGGGAGATCATAAGGGATCCCACTATCTTAGATGATGACTTTGTCTTACTTCCAGCTCCTCTTCTCATGAGCAGCTTGTGCCTCAGGGTCTTTAATAAGGGGACAGATTGCTATTTCTACAGACTTGTCCTCTCATACATAAGACAAATGCCAGAAGATAAATGTCTCCTCACCAACACCGTAAGATGTAAGAAACAGCTGAGGAGAAAAATCATCCTGAGTTCATGGCCACTCAAATACTGACCACTCATCTACAGTTGCTATATGACTAACAAGTTATAAGTGGGTTAGACTGATCTGAGACCCTCATCTGATCCCAGAGACAAACGGCAGTAACCAGCACATCTAGAAGTTGGTCCAGAGGTAAAATGGCACATAAGGAGCATAGGCAAAAGCATAAAGCAGAGGCTTCAAGAAGCCCATCTCCACTGAGAAATGTGACACACTAATTACTTCCCTTCACTCCCTGTACTCGTTCTTTCTTCAATTGCTGCCCAGCAAGACAGTCATCTCTTCAGGGTAGGGATTCCTTCTTACTGCCAACGTGATTAGGAGTTTGCTCTTGTTTAAAGCCTCTAGTTGTCATTTTTATTAAAAAAAGAAAAATAGTTTAGGTTAAAAACTCCCAGAGTGCTGCAACTTAACCCTTGGGCACCCCAAGTCACAAGGTGCCACGTTTTTGCTACTAAAGTTAGCTTAAATTTAGAGACAGAAAGTTAGCACTTTGGGGCATTATTAGAAGTCTTTATGTTGTTGAGGTCCAAGTCTTTATGTTGTTGAGCAGATTGACACTGTCTCATTTGCCCTACTGTGATTCACAAACCAGATGTGTCCCAGCCTAACTTGCACCTGTAGAGCCCAATACCCCTGCAGCTGTATTTCTTAGCCAGAGAGACATAGATTGATGGCAGCACATAACACATCAGAAGAGGACTTGAAAACTCACTGAACAAAACCAGATAGTCCCACATGCACAAGCAGGGACACAAGCAAAATGGGGGCAAATAAAAACCCAGTTAGGCAACAATGTAAAAAACAACTTGTGATTTTTTTTTTTTAATTGTATGAAAGAATTCTTCAATTAAGAAAACATTTGAGAAGTAAAGCAAAGAACAGACCTGCACCAGGTCCTGGCCAGAACATGGAAGGTCCATGCTCTCTAGTTTTAATTTGTAGCCTAGCGATAAGAGTGTTTGGCTGGAATGTGGGAAGTCAGGATTCAAATTCCCCTTCTTTCCCAGACGTTGAGCTTCTAGAGTCTCTTACCAAAGCTCAGTTACAGCAACACAGTTTGCAACTTATATCTCCTTCATCTATGTGCAGAGATGCAGCAGGGCCATCTGTCCATGGACCGGGTCAATCAATAAGAAAGAATAAAGACTCTTTGACCCAGCTGGAAGCATGGAAACTTCACACACACTTGCTTGGTCTCTCAAGTAGGACCATGACAGAAGAGAGGGGGCAAAGCTGGAATTCAGCCAAAGCCGGAAGCTCCTGCCTCGCATAAATATCTGCTAACCAGTTTATCAAGAAGTCTACATAAGAGGTTATAGTCCTACTAGTACCCCAACCACAAGTTTCAAGAATAACTGTCTATGACAATGTCATTGTAATTATTCCCATGCAAAACAGATGATCTCTAAGAGAAGGAGCCCAGTAACTCCTATCTTAGAAGAATCTCCAAACCTAGTGGTTCAAGTGGGAAATGAAGTTTCCCCATCCCCTGCGTAGAGGGATGATTTGAATTATCTCAAACCCAGGACCTAAAGCTGTTACTAAACAGGGGGTGGGGAGAGGAAAAAAAGAAGGGAATGGCACATCTGATGACTACTTTGTGAGAACAGCAGCTGACCCTTCCCAGACTGCAAGAAAGAGTCGTGACAGTGAGCCCCAGCTAGGGAGATATCATTGAAATTTAGGTACCACAGCACTGACTCCTTCTGCTTATCAAGCCTTCAGAGTTTGATTCAAGACTTACCAAGTCAATATAGAGTCACACTGATTTCAGTGAGCTAATTAAGTCTTGAGTACTCATAAGCTTTACTGTGACCTAATCCCCATTAGAGCTGTAATTGTACAGATTGATTTATCATTTGATACTGAAATTGGTTAGACTCTAAGCAATAAACTCTTTCTGACAAGGTTCTTTTTTTTAACAAAAAAATGTTGTTTCATAAAAATTAACATTTTTCAGGAACATACAATTCTACTGAAGCTTTTTCTGAAGATAATTTTGATGGCATTTTGACTCTCAAGATATTTGTCAGAATGAAAGTTCAGCATTTTTTTCATATACTTAAAAACCACTGTGAAGTTAAAATAAAAATTAAGGTAGTCTGACATATGTACCCACAAAGGACATTACTCGTGCTTCTCTAGTTTGTAACCCCTCCCCCCAAAAGTTACAACATCTTCTCAGAAACTCCAGCCCCTGGCAGCTCTACTCCCAAGAGCTGGTGTAACCCATTGCTGTGTCTGTGCTTCATGTTCTCTTCCCTGTCTGATCCCCAGAGGAGGAGAATCTGTTGAAGTTGCCAAAAAGAAGCTTTTGCCAGAAGTCCCACCTCCTCAAAAGTTGTTCCATAAGCAGTGGAACTGTTGAAACCTGTTTTCCTATGATTTGGTGCCTCGCAGCCAGATTCTCCTGTGTCTAACAAGGTGCTAGACCTTTCCTTTCAAGGTTTTCCTGTAGCTGGGGTGTTATTCTAGTCTCTACCCATGTGAATTCCTTCACACCTAACAAGGGATGGAGTCGAACTACCTCCCCTCCGCACCCACTCTCAGGAAACCTGTCAGGATGTAAACTACCATCTCTCTGTCAAACTCGGCTAGAAGAGACCAGTAGATTTAGAAGTCATAAGGACAGTGCACTGGCAGATGCATGTGTATACACACACAAACCTACCTCCCTGTGCTCATAAGCCTGGCTTCCTAAGGAAATGCAACTAAAATTAACTACACTTGGGTTATGAACAGCTGTAGTTGCAATGTGAGTTGTGTCTCTGCTCCCTGTCAGTATGCATTAGAGTACTTTTTAATTTCACTTTTCCATGGCCTGTCTCAAAAGAAGATCTGTTATTTCTCCTATGATCTTTTCCTAGCTTCCTTATATTTTTACCACTGTGTACTCACACTGTTTTCCTTGTCAGAACAGCCCCAAGAAGACTGCGATACAAGCTTAGACATTCTGCATGAAACTTCTTTGCAAAAAGTATTTTATAAGACATGGATTTTAATAACTGTTAGAACAGTACATATTTTTTTTTAACCACAGCATAGCCCACTTTATATGCAACTCAGGCAGAAAGCTACAAAAGGTAATTTAGCTGTTAACTGGTACAGTCTATATATGCCAGAAAAAAATGCACCGTCACTACAAAACACTATATTTAGTGAGTATGTAGCATAAAGAGTTAACAGAGGTCTTTTTTTCCCCTTCATAGAAACTATTTCTGAGATTCAGTCTGGTGTATGCAAAGTAACACATGCTAAAGACTTCTGTGCAAGTACCTCTGGTCTTTAAAAAAAGGGAAAAAAAAATATTTATATAGTAATATTTGAGATCTGCTATATGCTCTTGCATTGAAAGCCACACTCAAAGGTTTGTACCTGTTCTTTCTCCACTGTCTGCTTTTAACTGGCCACCATACCCTCCTCTCCAGCATTGTCTTATTTGTGCCTCTCTGACAGCATGAGCCTCACAAAAGTGCCTTGGTTTTGTCTTTCCTTACAGTAATAGTGCTTCTTCACAGAGTCTCCAGAAATCCATTATAAGCTACTTATTTTCAACACATTCTGTAACACAGAACCTTTGCTCACAAGACAGACTTCTGGAAAAATAATAATCCTGTATAATACATCTAAATCCCTCCTCATCAGTAGTATATTCCCAAATCATTTCCTTGATTCAGCCAAGTTTCCACTCAGAGGCATAAAATTTGGAGGGGGAAAGTTGAGCCGTCCAGGTGGCACAGACAGTATTTCACATCATTCCAGCAGCTCAGGAGCTCCTGCCTCTCCTCACTGTCTCGAGTTCAGGGGAGGGACACGAACAGAAGCAGAACTGCAGTGTTTGCCGAGCAACAGATCTCCTTACAGCAGACCAGAGCCCCAAATATTTAATACATCACAAGGAAAGGCTCAAATATAGAGCACCAAGAAAGAAAATGGTGCAGTTAGCACCAAAGCGCGCTGTTTTTGTTTATGTTTGCCAGAGCTTTCAACTGTTTATCAGAATGGCAACAGATGGCACAAGGCAAATGCATGCACTTTTTCACAGTTTCCTACAAAACGAACAGATGTCTTCATTACATGCTACATGACCGCTTTTAACAAAATGTGACAAGAAACAGAGGTAGAGAAAAATGGCATATCCCTTTCCTAACCTGAATTGCCTCTTGGCACAGATTTTAGTTGTGCCTGAGCACGGGACTGAATGCACAAGAGGGAATTGAGAGCATTTTTCACCTATATCATATCCAGTAGGCATGGAAAACAGAAGCAGAGGCTTTGAGGTCATTTCATCTCTAGGGAGACATGGCACCTCTCTGGACCAGCCAAGATGGAGACAGGAGATGTTTTCCCCATCTCTTCTTAGGAGTGTTTTCAGGGGATGACCATGCTCACCTGGATGAGAAGAGCCCCTCCAGTAGAGCCCATATGACCCTAGACACCTTTTGGCTGTGCTAAAGAGGACACGTTAGCCACAGTCCACTGCTGCTGAAGCCACAGACAGCTTTGTATCAGCCAGGCTCTGCCAGAGCCTCAGCAAGAAGATTCAGCAAACCTAAATGGTCCCAACTGCTAGAGGTTTCTCTAGTGATGTGTGTACAGCCCCATCAACAAAATAGATCTGTTCTGAAAACAAGGCCCATGTTGGGTTAAATACTGCCTTTCTCTGCTCATCTGAGTGGCTGAGGAAACCCATGTCTCGCCACATGAGGCAGGACAACATCATGGAGGCCTACTCCATACAGGACACTGGGGTTTTCAACCTTCGTTTTTGCTGACAACTGCTCCAGAAATCAGACAGGCTCACATCAAGTCCTTCCTTTTATTTTCAAATCGACCAAAGAAGAAATGGAGAGAAGTATTCAGGTTTGGTGAGTAATGGGCATCTGACATCCACTCACTTAGGTGTTTTGTAACTAGCCATTATTCTTAGCACAGAGTGGATTGGAGAAAGCTCAGAGCAAAATCGCAGTTGACGTGAAAATTTTACAACAGGGAAATAGACATTCCTGTATTTTATTTTGTTTCTGCTGAAGGGAAAAAGGCTAGCCATTTCAGACAGCTCTCCCAGTTAGTCTGCAGCCATAACTTGCTTACGCATCTGCATTTCTGGACTGTAAGGGCAGGGACGGCAGGAAGGGCTGTAGCAAAGCACAGCCTTGGACATATTTCTTCCAGCTGGAAGCTTTGAATTGCTTCAATACAGACCCAAACTCCAGCCTCTCAAACAAAACTTCAGACTCTTCATAATAAACCCAGAATCTGTCTCCAAGCCAGGCTGTCACGACGCAGTGGAAGGCCAAACCCATGGAAAACACAACAGACTTTGCAGGCACTTCTCTTTTGCCCGCAATAGACATGGTTATGATGGAAGAGAGACTTAATGGTGTCCCTCTTCCCAGAACTTCTCCAAATAGTCCAACACAGGGGAAACTTTCATACTGTAACATGCTAGATCTGCTAGCCCGGGTTTTGTCAGGTACCAGCTGTGCCAGTGAGGCAAAGCCTCTTTCCAACAGTGTCCTGCCGGGTAAGCCTCAGAACTTGCTCTCTCTCTCCCTACAGACTTTAAGGGCTGTATAACCCCTATGAAGGGCTTTATATAGTCAAGTGTAAGAGCATGTAAAATGTAGGCACACTCCTTTATTGGGAGGTGTTACCTGCCAGCACAAGTGACAGAGGCCCAGGATCTTCTCCAGCTTTTACCAGCTCACCTCAAAGGTCCTGAGCTATCTGCGGATTTGCCCATATAGACACATGCTGCTGGCCTGCAGCATTGTATAGCAGGCTTTGTAAAGTCATGACCCAACATAAAACAGAGATGACTCTAGAGTTAAGTATACTGCTAAAACTAGTGATCAGTTGCACGTTATTTATCAACACCTATTTGCATCAATGAGTTGTCGGTCAGGCTGATTAGCACAGCCCCACACACTGACACGATGGCATCCCTAAGCTGTACTGTGCTATTCTCACTCATTCACAGACAGGGTTAGTATCTGCACAGTGCTGTGTCCTGCCACAAAGACGTACCCTAATGGCTTCTAAATGCCTTGAGTCCATAGAGCAGCCATCTGCTTATTGCTTCTCATTTTACTTTGTCAGAGCCAAAACTGACTGCAAGTCTCAACAGGAAAATAGTATCCCCCTCAGTCTCACAGAGAGTTTTATGCAATGCAGTCCTCTTCTACACACCCATGGCTGGCTCTCCCCTTTTGCAGTAGGGGCCCAGGACAATGGAGACCACCTTTACTGCTAGTAAAATTCTCCCACATAAAATGAAATATCTAAAAAGCATCTAACATCAGGAACACCAGCCCATGTAAATCCTTTGGCTTTCAGATAACTTGTGCTCAGCCTAACAAAACTCAATTCTTAGCTGGTTAGGAAGATGCCAACCAGATTTCTACTTTGGAATACCGTTTCCAGGGGTCCTACACTGATGGGAGGCCATAAGAGCTTTCCCAAGGACTTTAGCAGACAGAATCAGGCTCTCTGGTAGCACCAAAAGCAGCAGCAAGAACAGAATGTCTCTGCAGGATGCCTACCATGCTCCAAGGAGAGAAAAAATGTCAGGATGCAGCAAAGCAGGAATTCCCCTAAGCAGCAAGAAAGAAAACATTTGTCGCGTTTTTAGGAGGAGCACTGTCACCATTCTTTCAACCATTATATGACTTTAATGACTGGCTTCTCTCATTGTCTTAGCAGCTTGCAGAATTTTCCCCTCCCTTCCCCTCATCTCCACCTCCCATACTCGCTTTGAAGATTTCATCTGCAGCTGTTCATAGCGGTATTGTCCATCTGGAAAACAGTGCCTGCTAAACCCGAAGTTTCTTGTGGAGCTACTACTCTCAGAAAACTGCTTCTCACAAGCTTTATGTTCCTCACCAGTTCTCTAGGCCTCTTCCTAGTGGCAACTGGCAGCCCTTCCAGCAATAAGAGATCACATAGGGCCTCATTAGCAGTACAAGGCACTCCACAGCCAGGGCTCTTTGAATCAGCTGCTGTGACGTCCTTAGTATTTATGTCCTGAAAGAAAGTCTAAAATACAGGCAGTGATGACACAGAATACTTCCTGCATGTGACACTAAAATCCAAGGCAATATTCTCACCTACTGCACAGAAAAGCAGAAACATGAATCTATCCTATGGTCTAATGCATTCGTATGTGTTTGTGAGCACGTTTAATGCAACTCTCAAAACTGTTCTTAATGCACACACCACTGTGCAGAATGTTGGAAGTTCAGTTATTTCCACAACATTCAAAGATTAAAAGCTAAATATAACAGAGACCTCAGATGTCTAAATTAAGTGGCTAATTTCTGCATGTGTCTAAAACTGTGATTTGGGTGTCCTTTCCATCCAGCCCAGAAGTCATTGTGTACCTCCTTATCTTAGTCAAAGGTTTCGTTGGAGTGTCTTTGTGTTGGCTTCTTCAAAGAGGGCCAAAGGTGGATACAGTCATTGCAATTCACATGTTTTTCAAGTAAAAGCCTACTAATTAAAATATTCACTCTAGAGGAGGACATCTAGGTTTGAGATGCTCTACAGCCTGAGAGTACATGTTCAATTCCTCACTTTACCCTAAATGAGTCTCCTTTTCACTATGCTAGTATCTCATCCTGGTGGAGCTATCTACATCTTACCTATTTTGCCAGAACTGACAAGAATAATAAACAGGACGAACATACAGCCGGCCAGCACAAAGAACTGTTAAAAAGAGGCCCTCACATCCCTTGACATCATTCATACCATTTGGAGAGAGATCGTCTGATACTCAGATTATACCTCTGTATCACTAGAAGCTAGCTTTGTTGTTGTTTTAAAGCAATTCATCTGTACAATTCCACACACTCTAATTGGCTCCACTGAAGAACGTATATGTCATCTGGCTTTTGCTTCACCTGCTGGTAACAGCATTTTCCCCAATACACAGGAGAGTAAGGGTCTCTGACATTGGCATCTCATTGGTAGAAGAATCAGAAGGCTAAATAGTTTGAATTATCTGGACACATAACACACTCTTGGAGAGGAGACTACCATGAGTATCCTCAAGCAAAGTTTCTCCTCCAGAAATCCCACCCTAAACTCCAATTCTACTTCCCCCCAAAATACTATGTCCTATGAATTGTCATCAGCTATAGAGAAAGAGAAGAGAGCATTCACAATTTGCTACAGCTTTTACTCAAAGATCACTGCATAATGAAGAGAGAGACCAAATCAGACAGCAGGTCTTCCGTAGACTGAGCATTTGCTTACACACTAGAAAAGGAACTCATAAGACTATGTTTAACACCATCTGGGGAATCCTTCCATACAATATTACCATCAATAATAACAGAAGCCTAGCTACAGACTGTTGTACTCTGTGACAGCTAAATATATCAGACCTAATTAGGTAACACAGGCCAAAAAGCAAAAATCTGCAAACACAAGGGAATGTTACCACAAGAGCCAGGAAGATGAAAAAAACCCCTGCAAATTAAGTGTAGGGATGAACCTGGATTGAAATCACCAGTCTCATCACCATAACTGAAATTTAGGAAAGGTCAGCTCTAAATAAGGAGCCTGCTTTGAACCACACAGCTGGGGTCTCTCTGTGACTCAAACCAGAGCGCAGGCTCCAAACACGCAGAAGAGCTAGAAAGAATGCACTGGGGAATTTACCTCAGCTGGTATATATCAGCCTAGCTCCATTGACTTCAATTAGCATGATGTTAAATCTTCAGTGTTGACTTCAATGGGATTACAGTGATTTACATCAGCTGAGGAGCTAACATTTCACTTTTAGGCAGATACTTCTGTAGCATCTTCATTAGTGGAAATTCTATGTAAAGAAAAGAAAAGGAGATATACTCTGCTCTTATGGCTCCTGCTACCTACTGTAATGGGTATATCGTAAACGCAAGAGATAGACTGGCAGCCAACTATAATTAGCTCCGTTTTGCTGCAGTTCAATCTGTGGTTACAATTACCCTTTCTTTGCTATAAACATCCAGCTAAGAATTGCTGGAGCCACTCCTTCCACTTCCTGCCTCTCCCCCTTATTTAACAGCTCTAAACGCAGGTTTTCATAAAGGCACAAGGTTCTTGCCCTTTCCTGTGCACGCACAGCTGGCAATTACTGCTAGCAGCCGGCCTTCCCAGCTCTCTCTTCCTGTCTGTTTTCCCTAAATCTGTAAACACAAGAATAACTATCATTTCACTGGATATTACACATGTATCCCAGGTTTGAATGCTCCAAGACACTTACATCCAGTACACTGTGAAACATGCAACAAGACACTGCGGTCCTCCCACAGGTTGTATTGCCAGATGTTGGAAAACAACATGCCGGTTCCTCCCAGATTCTAGCTGAGCCACTGCTTGTTAAACATTGAAAATATTATCTGAAATGCCCAAATATCGTCTTTTGAGGAATCCAAGGAAGGCATCCATAACTCCTACTTCTAGGTACCCAATCTGAGCGCCTTGCTTAGGCTGCTTTACAGTCAGTGGAGACTTCAGAGATGATATAAGAGCTAAACTAGGAGTTTACCTCTCCCCATGGAATATATAATCTGTCTAGGGTCATAAACTAGGTACCTTTATTAGAAGCCTAAAGAGGGTATGAATATTCTCAAAATACCTATATGTTCCATTTCCCCCCTGAAGCCTTTTATTATCTGACAACATGAATCAGACAAAGAGAGGAAGTTTGCCTCGTTCAGGATTCTCTTAAAATGTTAAGACCTTGAGATTTATATAGCTGTTGAGCATCAGGTCCTGCTGCCCAGTACCAAAGCTGTGTTTTGGGTGGAATTATGTAAATGCCTGACTTCACACTTCCTGATCAAATTGCAGTGGTTTCAGACTGATCTGAAATGAAAGTGTTTCAATGTCTCAGTGAAATAGGTTATTTTAAAGATTTCTTTCAGCCTTAAACAAAGGATTTCTTTCCAATGTTGTTTTAAATTAAAGTTTTGCTACAATTTACCACAAGACACTGAGAATCACAATGTTCAAAGGTTTAACTTAAAAGTGAAACATTGTAACTTAAAAAGAGTTATCTTCTGATTCCTTTTTAATATGAAAGTGCAAAAGACCAAATCCAGTGCTGACTGAGAAACATTTCTAGTTTCCTTAAAATTTCATTTTTCAGTAAAAAACAGGATGTTTAACTGACAAACATCCTGGTCTAGTTTGGGTGTCGGTGAAAAGCACACACATACCTGTCCCAAAACATTGTCCTTAAGCTATGGACAAACATGGCAGATTTCCTCCCAACTCCTGGCCCTCTAAGGACTACTTTGAAGAAGAAAGTTCCTCTAGGACCCATACAGATGGCCTTCAGAAGAAGGGTTGGTTTAACACAAAGAATGCCAAAAATCCTATTCCATCACCATTTTGTAGCCTTTTTATATTCTTGACTGATCTAAGTACAGAACAGAAAGTCACATGTAAGCTGTAGAATAAAAATACCTATTTTCCTGGGACTGGCTGTGACTTGGCTACAGGAAAGATGAAATAATTTCTCTTTGCACACACACTTTACAAGCTAGGATGCCTCAGATTGTCCTGTTTCCTTGTTTCCTCTTCTATCTTCCCACCCTCAAGGGCCTAATACCCAGCCACTCTTTCTTGGCAAATAACAAGAATCATTCTCTCCATGGATACAAAGCTCTCCTTTCTGGTAATTAAACAATATTGTCAGCTTAATGGAATGTCAAGGATGGATTAAAACTCACTGTGGAAGGAAATAAAAGTGCACACACTGTTTAAAAATTTTGAAACACATACCTTTATAAGAAAAGATTCATATTCCCTTGGATGAAGTTTATTCCTTCCTTGTGTATATTGTATAGCAGTTGCCACCTCACAATATTGGGGTTAAGACTCTCACTCCCCAATCTTTGGTCATCATCTCCTACAGAGTTATTAAGCCCAAGAAAATGTCTTTTTATGTTACAAATAACTTTTGTCCAGAGTGGTTCCTAAGTAGTTTATGGATGGATGAATTTACTATTCCTAGGAAAATGTCACTGAAACCTCAAAGACACACTGCCCACTTCAGTTGTTACTGTTTCATTGTTACCATACATTTATGGATCTCCTCTGTAAACTTCCAGTTTTCAGGATTTTTCCTTCTCCCCTCCTCCCACAGACCTCCCAGATTTTTCCTCTGGTGTTGCATCATGCCACTTCCCAGTCATGGTTTGCAGAACACGTTCCAACTCTGCCGTGTTTCTAAGCCTCAAACTAAAGGAAAGCAAAATTTGGTTTTAACCATACAGCTGAATTCAGCTCTTCTGAACATGTTTAGGTTAAGTCAACGTGAAGTGGCACACTTTGGCCTTCTTGCTGAAGACAGTCAGCTGCAAATGTCATCAAATACTAACACTCAGCAGTTGCCTCAGAAAAGAAGAATATGGAATTACTGATAAAATTGTCAGAGACCAGGGAAAGAGGAGGCATGGATGATGGTCAGATAGTTGTAATTTTGTTTAAAATTCCACCACAGGAGAGGATGAGGAAAGTTCTGGGTAGCTGCTCTGAAGTGAGATACTGACCTACAGGAGCAGCTTAAAAATCATGCAAATTTTATAAGGTGACACCCTTCTAGTTCCTCTTACTTGTCTTTTGAGTAGCTAAAGACAATCACATTTCCAGGTTTTGAGAGAGAGAGAAATCAGACTCTCAGCTGGTCACATGACTCCAGGAAGTTGGGATTCAAGAAAAAATACTAGATACTGTGACAAATCATGAGGGTACTGATACACTGAAAGTGCAGCCACACACAGCTCCGAAAGAGCTGCACTGTAATAGCAAAGAAGCAAAGAAGATGATTATACTCTCCGTATTTTCTAACCTAAAAAGGAGTGGAGGAAGACCCAGAGCTTGACTTCTCCCCTTAAAAATGCCAGAGTATACTGACTTGTTCTTTAAGGTCTCCTCTTTTTCTCAATCTTATATCTCCCTTCTTTTGCCTCCTCCTTTCTTAATTTCTTTGTTTCTTCCTCTTTCTCAGTGGTCTCTCTTGAAATTCAAACATGATGCTTTCCCTGCACCCACCTTCTTCACTCCCGCTGCCCTGTCTCAGCCCACGGAGCCACGGATGGCTCCTGCTGTCATTGCCAGACCTTTCCAACAACTGCGGCAAAGACTGTGGTTCTACCCTTACCCTCCCTCCCCCCATAATAAACCTCAATAAACTCCTGTGTTTACTTTGACAGAGAAATTAAGGATCCTCACCATTAGGTAGATTTTTTCCAAATATCAGCTTCATTTTTGCCACCCCATGGACAGTTTTAACTTTACATGGCAAGCCTGTAATGACACAAGAAATTAAGACAAAGTCCGTGTTTTAAGGTTACATATTGAACATTTACATAGGAGCTGGATAATGGTAATCCAATGAGTTGTATAAAAGCAATAACAACAATAAGATCTTGTTTACATCTCAGATACCTCTCCCTGCCAAACCAAATGTTCTAGAATTCTTGATCATAAGCAATCCTTTAAAAAAGTGTCCATTCAAAAAATCTTTTCTTCAATCTTTGCCTCTGTGTTTCCTATTCAACATTTTTAATGACCATTTTTCTAATACCGCATTCACCTCAAGTGACATTAAGCTGATGTAATAGAACCATTTTAATCAGTAACAATCAATTTTATTACTATGAAAACCTTAGGGACAGAACATTAAATACATACCATGTAATTAGTTTTGATAAAACAAGCCTTCATCTTAGCAAATCAAATATAATGAAAAGGAAATTTAACAGCTATAAAAATCTATGGCATAAAGTAGGTGTGAATATGCATGCTGTACGTGCAACAGTATGTAATCGTGTTTCATTTCATCCACACACATAATCCATGTGAGGGCAAAGATGAGTTCTGGAAAGTCTTTGGAAATGTAGGAATGCCCCAAATGTTCTTTTATGAAGAATAATCTACTTTATATGCTTACTTTATAAGCTACATTAGTAGCTGCATCTTAGAAGAGAATTCAGCTTGTGAGGAGTCTGCAAAATCACTTAATGAATACACTTATTGATGCAATGAAACCAAAATAAAAAGCAGTACTGAGGAAAGCAGAGTAAATATCCACTACCTAGCTAGTGGTAAAAATAGAGTTTCTATCTCTGTATTTATTCACAGTGTAATTAATATCTGACATGATTCTGCATCCTTTATGCCACCAAGGCTGGAAGTGTTTACAAACAACCATTAGTACTGTGTCAGAAAAGCAGGCTGGGCACATAACAGCCTCCCCCATAGGCACAGACCAATATTTCTCCAGCAACCAGGAATTCCCACTGAGGTCACTAGCAGCATGCAGGCACTTTATTCAGTTTCTTGGAAGGACCATGTCCTTGTGCAGATCATGATATTCCTCGAGCAGGAACATTTAACAGGACTGAGGGGATTTGGTGAGGAATTTTTCTTTTTCATTAGCCAGGGGTTGTTTTGTTTGAAATTATTTGGAAAATATAAATAATGTTTCCACACTTAGTAATCATCCACTGGGGGCATATTTAAGTTGCAATTCATCAGCGTGGAGTTTTGCCACACAGAGCGTAACAGCAAGCTACAAAAACAGTCTCTCAGACACCATCTTCCCAGCCAGAAATCAGCAGTCTCCTGCTCCAGCCTTCTCCCCTTGATTTCTTGGCCAGGTGACCTCCTGGTCCTGGGGAAATTCTCAGTTCATTTTTCAGATAGCCATTAAGATTGCTTTGTAGTATTCCACCCCAGGGGAACTGAAGAGCTGCCCCAAAATCCAGAACAATTGACAATATTTTTCTCTCAACAGAAAATTGGATTTTATACTAAGCTTAAAATCTCTTCAAGGAAAATAGATTACTTCAGAAAGTCTTCCAATTTTAAATCAGTTTTCCCAGAGAAGATTTTGACTCAACGTTTTCATGGGGTTCTCCTCAAAAACAACAAAGCTTCAAAAAAAAAGTCCTCACAATTTCCCGGGAAAAGTTCTTCACTAAATTATGTCTATAAAAATTAGAAGTATTTATTACCTTCCTCAAATTTTGCAAGAAGAAAACAAAGCATTTCCTGACTAGTTCTACTTAAGCATTTTCAGGCCATCACAAGGTCCTGGTTTGTCTCACTCTTCCCCACGTAAATCAGGAAACACATCATAGCCAAGAGGCTGTAATTACATCTGATCGAGCCCTTCACATTTTGTCAAAAATATCTTTGCATCAACAACCCATTGCACAAACCAAGGAACCTGATGCTATGGAAACCCCATGGCCCCAGAAATGGGGAAATCCACCTGAGTTTGGGGGGCTGCAGCCAGTGTGCAGTTCCAGATTTGGGAATGACTCACGACATCGGTTGTGTCAGGGTTAAGGAGATGGGGTTTCTTGAGGCCCCAGCTCTGGGGCATGCCATCAAGCACATCACTGAAGGGCAAAAGAGCCTTGATCTCCAAGTCATGGCCATGGGATGGGACTTGGGGCCTTCAGAGTCAGAGGTTTAAAATGGCCTCACCAGCTGCTGGCCCAGCCCTGGGCTAGATCCCTCTCCTGCAGGTTGCCCCAAAGCTGGTGGTCCTGGGACGCCAGAGCCCACAGCTATGGGCCAGACCAGCAGCCCAAGTGAACTGGTCTCCGATGGAGAGCTGGGACTGTGAAAGCCAGAGCGGCACTGGCTCCAGCCCAGCCACAAATCCGGAGACACGAGCAGCTGCTACCAGCGGCAGAACTGACAAGATCATCAGTTTCTCTGAGAAGCTGCAGCATCTGGGGAGCATATTTCATTTCGGAAACACTGTGTATTGATATGTTTGAAACAGGCTTTTCTTAGGTTTTCTGGTTAACATGAAGTAAAGAGGAAGGCTTGTTTTAGACTGAGAGAAAACAGAGAAAAAAAAAAAAAAACAACAAAAACCCCCACAGTTTTCTGCCACCTGGAAACCCTGGGGGTTTAGCTGTCTCTATTTGCAATAGTCTATGCCTGATGCAGGAAAAGAATTGCGCCGAGAATCTTGCAGGATCAACCTGCCCAATCCCTCCACAGTGCCTTATCATCCTTTCGGCTGGGGTTGCTCAGAGCCCCATGTAGGCTAGGTCAGCTCCATCAAGTAGGATATATAGGCACATATTCAGTCTTATATTTCTCTGAACTAATGGTGATTCATGCACAGGGACAAAATTTTCCCAAGTCATTGCAAGTCTCACAAGCCAAAGATAAGTGTTTGAAAGAAATATTTAACACTCGAAACTGAATCCTCAATTCAAGGTGACCTTGCAGTTTTTATTAATGCTTTGATCACCTCCATGTCTATGAAATGACATGATTCGATTACCATGTGTTACATCCTCACATTTACTCATACCTCAGAGGGCCTAATTTGTGCCTCTGATGTATTTCTGAAGTAATTTCTATGGAAAGATATTTTTTAAATTCCTTTAAGTGTATAAATTGTATTATTAATTCAACATACTACTTTTGCTCCATTGTTCTTTTTTTTTTTTTTTCCTGCTGTTAGAATACGTGAGAGGAAATTTAAGCTGATGAGCCATTAGGAATGCATCACCTTTGTGTATCACTAAAAGAAATATTTTGTTTCCAATCTGGACCATGTAAAGATAGGTGCTTGAATTCCTGCAGTTTGATACTTCAGGATGAAAATCCCGGTTCTGTCAAAGTCAGTAGCAATATTCTTACTGATTTAAATGGGGTAGAATCAAACCTAAAGAGCAACAACAAGGCATCTCTGTTTGGCACATTAGTCCCTCCTGTTATCTGTGCAACACATGGAGTTTGTTGATATCTTAATATGAATAAAATATTCATTGACATGTTTTATGTGTGTCTGCATATGCACTGCAGCTGGATGAACAAGTCATCATTCTAAGATCTTAACCCTTTTGTCTGATCACAAATTACCAACCAAGGCAGTGATTTTCATCATTTTTATTCTATTTTTCTTAAACATCCAATGGATCAGTTTAGGAATGCAAGCTGTATTTTGTAACTTGCTCACAAATAGTCTGTTCATGTCTGCCTTGATCCAAGAGAGAACTTAAACTTGTCCCCAGAAAGGGCTATGCAAGATTTAAAATATTTCCTTGCATAGTGACCTGTGCATGCTGGCTGGACACAGCAGCTCACTCATCCCAGCTTCACTAACAGACCTCACAGTTCCCTCACAGGATCCAGGGATGGAAAGGCTGTACAGGGAAGAGCAGTAACCTGTCTCCATCAGTGGCCTATAGCAGATATATAGGGAAGAATTAAAAAACAAGTCATCACAATGCTTCAGGAACATTTTTCTGATCACCAGCAGCCTGAGTCTCAGACTTTCAGAGGCAGAGGTGCTTCACTGGTGTTTAATAACTCTGCATGGATTTCTTTTCCATGAACTTGTCCAGTCTCCCTATAAACTCATATGAACTTCCAGCAACTAGAACATCCTGCAGTAAGAAGTTCCTCAGCTTCATTTCATGTTAGATGAAAAGACACTGACTTTTGTCACACCCACCACCCAAAGGCGATAAGAATAGATAAGGCCTAAAAAAGTTTTAGGAAACATTTCAGACTCTTGAATGGGAAAAGATAGTGGTTTTCTGCCAGAGCAATAGAAATAATACACTGTCAAAGGTGAGGGACAGTGCATGTTCCCAAACTTTGTCACCACCCATGGGTAGATCCATGCTCTCACTCTTCCCTTATTAACTCTCTACGTTACAAGTAAATTTCAGAAAGGCCATACCATCATTTGTTGTACAAACACTCCCATGGATAATTATTACCATATATTTGCTACAATTTCTGCTTTCTGCAGAAATTATGGAGAGATAAAACCTTACTTGCTCAGCTGTTCACAAATAAACCAATAAGCCAGGCTGCAATTGCATACAATAGAAAATCAATCATTGAAACTTCAGTTGTTTTAGCTCTTTTGGAAGGACATACACAAATATATTTGTGCGTATTTGCCTAATTCTAATATACATTCACGTGTCTGTATACATTTCCATGTCAAGATACAGTAATTAGATCTATGAAATACAAACAGCTAGGGTTTTATGCTGTTCTCCCTCCCTTCCTCCCCAACACTCCTACATTAGTAACTAGAAATAAACACTCAGGAACATGAGGAAATGGGGGAAGGGAAGGCTTTAAAAGTGATCTGCTGATTTCTATATGGAGGGGCTGGTAGCTACCAAACCCTCTTAGGGAAAACTTATTAAGTGGCTCAGCGTGACAAGGTGACCTGACAGTCTACTTTTTAATTACCAGTACGTGATATGACATGCCACAGCACAACTGTGGTGGCACTGCAATACGCATCTGGCTCCAGTCAGCACCACCCTAAAAGAGCAGTTTTCACAATAGTTGTTACCTCCCTCTGGAAACAGGAGTCAAAGGAACAATGTTTACGGCTTCATCCTGGGCAAAATAGCGAGTTGCAAAGGGAAAGGCTAATACCTACGCAGCAACTTTATTATGTGGGCTTTGGCTGAGACTAAGTCATATGATGAGTCAAACACTTTTGATAACTGAAATGCTTGGGCTTTCAAATTAGCCATGTTTGGTTTTAAAAGATCTTCAAATAAAATTGGGATGAATTCTCTTTTCCTGATCAGAATCCAGTGTCATTCATTTTCCTATAAAACAAGGACACACTGCAGGACTGGAGGGAACTGCTGTAAGCATGTCCAAAACCCAAGTGTGTGTGTGTGAGTGTCTGTGTGTATACTTGTAGACAAAGGAATTATTATTGGAAAACAGCTCTTGCTTTTTAAACGAAATCTGGCTTCTGATCCCCTCCATCAGGAATCAATATGCAAATGCTGATACAGATGTTACCTAAGGTGCAAGCAAGATCAAAGCAGTGCTTGCAAAGCTCGACTCCAATTCTTGGAAAAGGTGCTGATGGTGTAGAGGGATTAAAAATAAGTAGGGCATAATAGCTCCAGCATGAAACTCCACTCCTTGTGGATAATGCACCAACCCACACAGAAGATTGCTGAAATGCTGAAAACAGCTAGACTGGCAGGCCTGATAGGGAAATGGAGTCCATCACACTGGAACTTCAAACAGGGTCAGATAGCGCAGTGATCTGCATGCCAGGGGCAGGGAAGGTAAGAGGATAGCAGAAGATCAGATATCAGGGAATTTATACCTGGCCTGCTGCCAGCAGACGGGTCAGAGGCAGAAAAGGACACAGTGAAGGAGAAGAGAGAAGGCATTGTCCAACATTACTTGGGTTCTTTCAGCTCTCTGAAAGTTGTCATTCAAGCTATTTCAGTACCTGCAGAATGCAAAAAAAAAAAAAAAAAAAAAAAAAGTACTACCAGTGTTTTAGTTATCTGGTCTGTTTAGCTTTAGTTAAGGCTTCTTTGCCTGACATTTAGTAAGTCTTGCTGATGTGAATCACCAGTGCTTTTAATGACATAGACCTGATAATTATACACAAACTGTCTCAAAGAAGCAATACACCATCCACTTTCATCAGAAGATCATTTGCATCCCAACAGATTCCAGACTGTCATTCAAAAGATGGACACTGGAGATGTTCCCCCTAGTAAAAGTATCCTTCATAGGTCTTCTGGTACAGCCTCAGAGGTGTGAGAATGAGGCAGGTTTGCAGGAAGAGATGTCTTTGAAAAATAAAATTAAGTAAGTAAATCTCACACAGACACAGATATAGCCGGAGAAGGCCCTGCAGCTCTTCTTCAGGTCTGAGACAGAAGCAAAAACTTCAGGCTAAAGAGATTCTGAGAACAAATGTCCTAAGATTTACTTAACTGTGGGAATCACCTTGACACCCACTCTCTGATAAATGTATGCCAGTACTCAAAGCTGCCTGAATGATGAGCTAGATTAAAAGGCCTAAGGTGAGAGAAATTCAGAGAGTATAAAAAAATAAGTCATATTAGGCAATTCTCCTTTCATGTTGGAGGTCTTTTATGCCAAAGTGCTCCCAGTAGCTCTTACAGTGAGTAAGAGTCGGGCCCGTTGCCTTTTAAACAAGGTGTCAGGAAATAAATGTACGTTGCACCTTTTACATTTCTTCTCTCATTGTTCCTATAATAATGAGCGGACCCTGTCACAGGACCCAGAAGATTACATTTCCCATCTGTTACGGACAGCACAGACCAATAGTTTTACATTACCATGTAGGGTTCAGGAGCTGTGTTCAGAAAAGTCTATTAGGAACGTACACTGACAGGCGATTCCAATTAGGCAGCAGAGGAAAGCAGAAAAAAAACAGCTGGAAAAGAGACTGCATTAGAAGTTTGGCTCTGAGTCTTAATTTCCTGGAAAACTAGAATGCTTTGGGCTGGTTCTTCTCCAGGTGAAAATGCAGAGCTCTTTGCACAGTACGGAGAGCATCAAGAGTGAGATTGAACATGTGGCCACGCACTGTCTATTGTCCAACAGAAATGAGAATCAGCCTCTTGCGTGGTTTTGCACAGAAAAGTCAACGAAATTTATTGACCGGTTTAATTCACCTAAACAGGAAGGTCAGGGACTCTGCTCGGAGAAGGCTGAGTTTAGATCACACCTGGTAAACAGGAAGGGCAGGGACCAGAGTGACAAGCCCAGACTGGGTATGCTGGAAATTAGCAAGCAAAATAGCAACAGGATGGGTCTGTCACCACTTTGTAGACTACCTTATCCAAAACTAGTCCCATGAGGACGGGTGACCTGAAAAGCATGAACTCTACCACACAGCCTATGATATTCATCTCCTCCTTTAGTCTCTGGCCCACCATGACACAGCTGACACTTTGTCCTGATCTTGAGAGGAAACTGGCTCAGGAATGGCCTCTGACATTAGCTCTCAGCTTCAGCTTTAATCACAACCACTGGCTAAAGATCAACACACACCCCCTTCCAATTCCCTTTTTCGTGCATCTTCTCCTTTTCACTTTTCATGTATTTTCTACCTTTTCTTTTATGTTCTGTTTAGCAAATAAAATAGAAAGCATCCACTTTAGATGTCCAGTACTGGTCATTCTCCAAAGCTACTGTAAGCTTATGAGATGCATAAAGGCAACATCTCAAGTATTTAGTAATGGCAAAATTATCAGTCGCTCCACTACTGGCTGAAGCACCAGCCTAAGAGGAAGCCTGCAATTAGCTTTATAAGCCCTCAACCTCAAGAGCTCTCTCATGTGATGTCCAGCCTGGATCTGATTTGTGCTTGCCCAAAAGCAAAATGGATAGTAAGCAGGTACAGGCTTGACAAGTGATGTCAGACAGGCTTGAAGGTGAGGGTCCTTAGCAGTCTCCTTACAGGTTGCTTTTTTTCCCATCTCCTTTTGGCAGATTAGTCTGGAAGGAAGCAGGATCAGGCTCCCAGAGCATGAGACATCCTAGTCCACCTCAGCTAATCTGCTTCTCCAAAACACCATTGTTACTTTCTTTAATGCCTCCAAAAGGGCCAGCAAACAAGAAGGTGGGTCTTCTTAAATAATTCTCTGCAATCACCACAAGGAACAGGAACCACAGGTACTGTTAGAAGATCATATTTTGATATTCTTTATATTTTATATTGCCAATATATTTGGTTTTGTCTTTTCCTGTGCCCTTAAGAAAAAAGACTGAAGGTGTCTGTTTGAGCCAGAACCCAATGAGATGAAGTCTTTGCACTCAAAGCCTGTACTTGATGTAGGTGTTTAATATTGCACAAGCAGCAGAATTCACATTGACACCTCTGAGACTCTGGGTCCTTTCAGTACTTTCAAATTAAGCACACCACATTCAGGTGCACCCCTCAGTGAACCATGGCTGAGATTGAAACCACGGTTTGCCCACTAAACAGCTGGTACTGCCAACACTTTGTGTCCAAGCACTAGCAGCTACAGGTCTAGGAGTTTCTCTCTGAAAGAGCGTGGTTTGTCAGAGCACATGAAAGCCCCAGGGCAATGAAAGCCTTGCCCCCAGGGCAATGCAGGACTGAGCAGCTCCAGATCCCAATCCCCCTCTTCGCTGCTCTGCAAACACAAGCCTTACCACTAGCACAACAAGGTCATGCAAGTCTGCTGTGGCCCGGGACACGCCAGCAGAGCAGCGTGCAGGTAGGACATCCTGCAGCACAGAAATGGCAATGAGAGCACCACGGCTTCTCTGTATCAGTCTGGAGCACACACCGACCTCCCAGCCCATTTTACAGACTGGGGAGAACACAGGGGGCTCAGCGGTTTGCTTGCACCCCTTTGTAAACCGTACCTTGAGCATCCCAGGGCTGGTGACAGGAGCAACGCATAATGTTAGCATTTACCCCCCTGCCATCGTGTGACGCAGAGAGTCTAAACATAGAAAAGAGAAGAGGTCACAGCCTTTACAGTGTCTTTCCTAAAGCTTCACTTGGTAGGCAATCAACAGCAGTGCTTTTGAGGAAAGTTACACAGTCAGAGAAGCTACAGCAAAGCAACCAAGGGAGGCAGCTGCTATTCCAGACATGAATGGTACAGATGAGCAGGCTCTGTGCTTCAGCCTCCTGCACCAGTCAGTGGAAGGCTCTTGGAAAGGAGGCTTGCAGGTCCCGTGGGTATAAAACTTTAAACTGCTACTCAATCATGCACTCCATCTGCATGCAAACCTGTTCCAGGCTTCAAAGCAAGTGCCACACATGGTCTGACTACACAATCAAGCTTTGTACACAAAAGCTGAGTTAAAAATTAACCAGGCCGG
Organism: Buteo buteo; assembly: GCF_964188355.1. Classification (NCBI taxonomy): domain Eukaryota; kingdom Metazoa; phylum Chordata; class Aves; order Accipitriformes; family Accipitridae; genus Buteo; species Buteo buteo. The sequence goes on along the minus strand of NC_134176.1, from coordinate 9,364,521 downwards.
AAAGAAGGAGAGAAAGGGGGTCACCTGGCCAAGCTGTGAGCGTAGGATCAAAACGCTCACAAGTAAACTTATTACATGTAATGTGGTCACATATGTTCACTAACTGGAGCAGTCCCCTGCCCTCCTAGCAAAGGAGAACAGATGTCTCTGAAATCAAATCACCTAAATGCCCTCTATTTTTCGGGCATCACCTTTTTTCCCTTGCTGCCAGATTTGAAAGTCCAATTTGCCAGGATAATATCCCCTGCATGCATGGAGGCTTTCAAAGTTGAAGCATCCATCTCTTAGCAACCGGAGAGGCTTGAAGGATCTTTTTTTTTTTTCTTTCCCCTGATACCCACTGAGACATGTCAATTACTTACATCTCCCCAAATAAAGATAAAGGACAAGACATCCCTTCCACTCCCCACACCCCAACCACATAATGCAAAGAGAACTCCACGTAGGGGGTAACAAAACACCGTTACCTGGCAAAGGAGGAACAGCCCAGGCAGACTGCTGTATCTTTCTGTCCAGAGGCATTGACTCCAGGGCAAGAGATACATATAGATGCTTGGTCTTGTCGGAGAAGTGACAACGCCAGGAGGGAAGGGAGAAGCCATGTGCTGAGATCTGAGACACTCACTCCCTCTAACTGTGGTGGAGATGGTCTGGGGAGTTAGACACAGAGGTCCTGGTTTATGATAGATGTCCCTCAGGAGGCATAACTTAAGGCTGAGAGGGACAGCACTTCAATAAAGGCATGATGCGGTGGTGCGACACATGAGCACTGGGGAGCGATGGGTGGGAGATCATGGGAGCAGAAACCTCTGTAGAGTCAGCATGAGGGAGCAGTGAGAGATGGCTGCTCCCCAAGGTGGGAACAGCCTGGGAGGCAAGGGCGACCCTGGCCCAGGCATTGCCCTCACCAACAGGGCACAGTCCCACAGAGTCTGAACATGGTGGGCAGAGACGGGTGCTGGTAAAAGAGTCCATCAATAGTCCAAGACCAGGCAGATGGTGCACCAGATCCAGGGGCCAACCAGGGTGTCTACTCAGGCACAAATGGAGACAGGGCCGTAAGCAGGGCTGGAAACAAGGCTACAACATGGGTCCAAAGTCCATCCAGAAGGTCAGGCCAAATACAGGCCTACAGACAATCTACAAGGTACATTCAGCATGTCCAACCATGAGACCAGATACCTACAACATAGCACCAAGGCCCACCGAGAAAGCAGGTTCACCTACAGCATAGCTCATGCAGAGACTGAAGGCCCAGGCTTGAGCTTAAATGGAGTCCCTGACAGGGGCATAGGTCCCAGGTGAGGCTGGTCAGAGCCATTAATGCCTATTAATTCCCTCAGGGGCCTGACAATGGGTTTGGAAGTAGTGGAATGGGGTATGGGCAATATTTGAAATTTCTTCCCCCATGCACATCTATGGCTCTGCTGGGTAACACTCTGCAGCATCATCCAGGCCGTATTGTCCCCTCTTCCGCCCTTCACAGGCAGCTTGGGGCATCAGGAGAGCACCCACCTCACACAAACCGCCAAGACTGGTGCGACAGACCATCTTCTGCACAGAGGTGCAGGACTTGAATCCCTAATGGAGCCCCAAAAGTGACCCCAGTTTGGCCAATAGTGAGCATCCTTACCATGGTGCCTTCATTTTGTACAGGTAAGCAACGTGGAAAGGTCCTCCCCTACTAGAGGTACAGCTCCTCAACCATCTCCCTATTCCTTTAAAGTTAAAAATCACTGTAAACTCATAGAATAGCAAAAGGCATGTCTGACACTACAAAAACAGTTAAACCGGTCAGCATAATTTCAAGAGCATTGCAGAGATCCTCAGTGTAAACAGCAGGGATCTCAAATGTAAATAAGGGGAAGGTGGAACCTGAGGTGGCTGAGCCAAGCCTGGGATGAGGCAGGATTCAACACTCAGTAACAGAAAATGGAGACATTTCCTCCTCCACCTCACCCTCAATTGTGCTTTTAAAAATCTCAGAATGGAGGGATCAAGGGGGTCACATTTCTGGCTGGATTCCCAGCTCTGATTCAAGTGCAGTACTGTCCGCTACACAGATTTTTAACAGAGCAAAATACACTTGAAATAATTTGTACTGTAATTAGAAACCTTGCCTGCAATTTTAATTGAAAAAAAAATTTCATCTCTAATAAACAGAATCTATTAAATCTTCACTGCTGTGCCAAGGTGTTTATTATGCTATATTTACAAGTTTCTGTTCAACCTTTGGAAGGTTTAACAGGAATGAAAATATATGATACAAAAATAAATCTATATGTACCTGTGCCCTTCTTTACACATACACAAGCACAGTAAAATGCAACTAACCTCAGAAACCAAACCTGACTTAACATCTTCTTGTAATAAAAAGATTGAAAAAACCAAGAAACATTCAGATACACAGGAAGGATAATACATTTTTAGAGATTTCTGTCTGAAAGCAACTGGACAGGCCAATCATTAGAATTTTCTATTTTAAGTTAGGAGGCAGATAATTCAGTGGCACTGGTGGAAACAAAGAGTCTCCTTTGCAGCATTTACATCTCCCGTTAACTCAACATATAGATGAAGCACACATACTTGCTGATATAATATAGCCTGAGAACTTGGGTGTGAAAAGAGGTAAGGCCAGTACTCATAAATGCTTTAAAAAACCAATGATGTCAAGTGATCTCGTCATCCATGCTCAGCCAGCAGACAGGACACCGAGTAAGCACAATAGGATGGTAATGGCCCTGACCAGTGAGCAATTGTGCTGCTGAATTCTGAACAAGCTGCAAATGGACAGGGCAGTCCCAGCAAAAACCCTACAGAGAGCGACAGGATCAGCCTAATGTATCTTTCTGCTTTTAGCAGTATTGGTTATTCCTTCAAGGTCATCTCAGCCTCAAGGAGCAGTTAATGGAAGCAGCTGTCTCAGAAAGCTCTTCTCACATCTCCCAGTCCTTCTTTTATGGCTGGGAAGTAGCATATGGGATGGTCACCCCATACTCAAAAAATAGATCTCCACTTCTAAATTAGTGCAGCAGATGAGCAATACCCCAGATGTCTCTGCAGGTCCTGCCCTCTGAATGTGAGCTGGGGCTGAGGAATCTGAAGAAAAGTTCTTGAGCTGCTTTTGCACAAGAAGTTCTTGTACTTTATCCCTTGCTCTAAAGCTTCATCTGAGCCCTGCAGCTGTACGCATGGGAAAGACCACTTCATGGACCTAAAGAAGGGCAGGATGAAAACTTGCCCATGCCTAAAGAATTGCTGTGAACTGGAATAGCTTTTATTTAGGCTTAGTAAACAGAACAGAATATGAGATGCAGTGAGAGCACACAAAGTAGGTCTGGTCTACTGCAATCTGTGCAAAAATAAGACACAAAAAACTGACCTTCCAGTCTTGTGTGTGTCCCATCAGAAATATAAAGGCAAAAGTCCCAGTCATCACCTACCTTTTTTAAAATGACTTTTGTTCCTGTTTACAATTATGCTACTGCAAGTTTATTATTGTTCACTCCAGCTGCTGGTAAGTTATCAGTTTTGGACTTGTAATTATTTGCAAAACTCAGAGAATATCAGCAGTGAAAAAGATGGCTGAGGTTATTTTTATTATTTCCTCAAAGGAACATAGCCTACCAAGACTATTTAGTTTGCATAAACCTTGTAATCTTTTCTAACAAATCACGTACAGAAATATTTCCCAGTGTCTGCTGAACATGGTGATAGCAAATACATGTAGGCACAGCATGTAATTTAGAGAATATTTTTGTTTTATTTATAACATGGAAGTGAACAGGATGGTCTGTTTGCAGTTGCCATGGAAATTGCTGGCATTAGCTCACTTCTTACCGAAGAGGAAGCAAAGAGCTTTTCACTTTCTGCTATTTAACCTCTTTTAATATTAAAATCCTATATACTGCAGTAGTACAAATCTCTCCTCTTTGGAAGGTCAAGGGCATTCTAGAGCTATCATTGCTAAGAAGAAATTAGCTATTCTGAGTACTATGCATATGCTTTGCAAACATGATATTTCTTGAAACACATTGAGTTCATCTGCTTAGAAGCATTTTTTGCTTTTTTAATATTTAGGAGAAGTCTTTGGATTGTGAAAGCAACAAAAACTGGCAAAAGGTGGGCTAAGGAAGTTAATGCAAAGCACCTCCACATAATTTTTACTAATTTGTCCCTACCACATTGTTGTTTTCTGATGTAATCCCAAGGGATGGAGAGTCTCACCAATGACAAACATCTGTATTGTGCTGTCCACCCTCTCCACTCTTAAAGTTCAAACAACAAAAGCAGGACAAGGGGTAATGGCTTTAAACTGAAAGAAGGTAGATTTAGATTAGAAGTAAGGAAGAAATTCTTCACTGTGAGGGTGGTGAGGCACTGGAACAGGTTGCCCAGAGAAGCTGTGGATGCCCCATCCCTGGAAGTGTCCAAGGCCAGGTTGGATGGGGCTTTGAGCAACCTGGTCTAGTGGAAGGTGTCCCTGCCCATGGCAGGGGGGTTGGAACTGGATGATCTTTAAGGTCCCTTTAAACCCAAACCATTGTATTATGGAAATCCCTCCTCCCTTGCAGAATTACGACCTTGAAGAGGGAGAAGCGACTCCATGAAGCCCTGTGGTATTTCACTTTTACCTTTGCAGCTAATGGCAGGTAAAAAGTTCCCAGTTAATATCAAGTTAGGCCACAACACAAAACCCTTCTTGGATATGACAGCAAAATTCAGTTTTAGGAAGACTCGTTCTACCTGTATCTGTACAATCACAAAGTAGCAATACTGAATCTAACATAGCCACTAGGTCAGTGCTGTCAAGGTTGGGTTTCCCCTGGAGCCAGTGAGGCACAGGAGAGAAGCATCCACCTTGTCTCAACCACTGGTATTTTACAGTTATCAAAGATTAAAAAGCCTGGAGGACCTACTTTTGCCTTTAAGTCTGACCACTGTTTGGGGAAAAAAAAAGATATTTAAACTAAAACATGTCTTTTAAGAAAAGAATTGAAAGTTTCTGGTGATGGAAAATCCACCAGGCCCTTAGCAGACTGGAAGAGGGGTTAATCCCTCCATCTGGGGGAGAGACGCTCATTTAGCCTATCTATCTGGAGCAGGAAGGAAACAGGTCAGCCTGGGGGAGTTAGGGAGGATAATTTTTTGCGAAAACATGCATTTCCTCCTCTTCCTCAATATGCCCCAAATATCAAGGATGTAAAAATTCATAGTTCTAAAGAAAAAAAGAATCAAGCAAGAGCATAACAGCTTCCTTACCAAAACAGTCTCCTTTTTCCAACCAATCACAGAAGCTGAAAGTATTTTTAAATACAGGAAAAAAGGAACATCTAAATGCTAAGAAGTAAAGAAGCCTTTCACTCACCCTGGTTTTTATTAGATCATGCACAATATCACATTTCAACTGTCCCCTGCACATCTTTCTCCTGCAAAGGCCCCCGCTACTCATTTTTCACTTGGCACTTTGTAGTTTCCTGCAGCCTCACAGTGTTTGTAGTAACACACCGTGGTGTACGGCATATGATGATTCCTGATGTGCACATGTCTGCTAAAGCAGGCTGTGTGCAAGCTTAGCTCTGTAGTGCAGGGTACGGAACTGCTGCATTTAACCACAGAGCACCTCCTGCTTCCATCTCCGATGGCAGCAGTCTCCTGCATCCAATTTTGTGAAACAGAGGAGTTATCTGTCAGCAGGGCAGGGTAGGCAGGACCTTACAGACATAGATGAGACCAGTTCAGGTTTTTACTGTTAGGTGAGGAAGTTAAAAAGATATGGGGAAAAATAGGCTGGAGTCATGCCGTCCTCTTTAGAGGTGAGCTGCAAATAATCTGTCAGTAACGCAGGTAATGTGAGGTTAGGTGCCACGTGCCCTTCCTATCATCATTACATGGGGCAGTCAGCACCTACCCGTGCTTTCATCTCACTTCTCAAAGCACACACACACGACTGTGGATAAAAAGTGCAGTTCATCTTTAACAGGGAACTCTTCAAGTCGATATATTGCTTAACTGGCAAATAACACAGCGCTTTGGACAGAGGTGAAATGTGGAGATCATCTCTCTATTACAAGAGCCTGGCAGCAGCATTCAGCACCAGCTGGAAATTGTACAGGGTCTTATCAGGCCAGGCTGTCAGGAGGGAGTCGCAATAATCTAATCTTGATGTGAGAAATGCACGGGTAACCAATTCAAGGTCAGGACAGCTACAGACCATAGATATTTGTTAAAAGATAAGAGAGCCTCTGAAATAACTTCCAGGATCTTGATTTGCTGAGGTAGGCAAAATAAATTAAAAAAATTTAAAACCTGCTTTCCGGTGAGAAAAAACGCAGGTAGCAGTGATGGACAAAGAGCGTTTCACCTCAGACAGAGCTGCCTTTCAGCACTGTTTCAGTCGGTGATCCATCTGCATCATTTGTAAGGAACAGTAATAGGCTGCCAATATTTTAATAAGAAGCTGCCACAGAATTCCCTCTCAGCTGTGATAAATCTGCAAGCTCCAGGGAAGGGTTGTTTGTGGAAGGAACAGGCAAGAAATTAGAAATCTATCCATTTTTCTTCCCTTTCCCACTGAAATGTGCACTTCAGCAAACCAGACCCAGTGAAGGAGATGCTGATACCGTGAGGTACAGCGCTCCACCCACTCCATGTGCTGGAAAGCCATGCGCTTCCTCCAGAAGCTATTTAGACTCATTAGCACACACTGTGCCTGTGCTAATGAGTCCTCTCTCTCAGCAGGGCTCAAGGGTTTTTGAACAGGAGGGAGCTGATGCCTGTCTGGCCCAGAGAGGGGCAGAGCTAACCTGCACCCCTGTGCCCAGCTGTGCTGCCAACCCCCAAAAGACCGAAACAGAAAATTATAAGGCCAGGGAGGCCAAGGCTGTACGGGCAGGTGGAAGGAAAGGTAAGCAGGATGCCAATCAGAAAGGCAGAGTTCACATTTCAGGATACTATTTATTTACCGTTGCCGGCATAGCCGGCATTGTCATTGTTCATCTGTTTTTGTTCCCATATAGGAATCCCACGTCCCAGTCTACAAAAACACATACCCAAAAACCAGACTCTGCTCTGAGCACACAGTATAGCTGTGCATCAGGCACTTAGGGCTGCGGTGGGGGTCATCCCAGTAGCAGCATCCTAGATTAAAATTGTGATTTTTTTAGTTTGTTTAGCCCATGCAAAAAGCAAGATCCTTGGCTAACCAGTTGCTTTTGAAAACCAGTTTGTATAGTAGGCAAGACTTCCTTGGGTAGAGTTCAAAGTCACTATAATCTGTGCTAAGGAAGACATGGGCAGAGTGGAGAAAGTCGAAGGACCTATCCGAACCCAGATATCTGGAATAGAATATAAAAGCACTTCTTGGCAGCTGGCTAAATTAAGAGAGACAAGATGGGCCTCAAACAGACAATTAGATAGTACTTTGCTACTGCTGCTGACTGCTCCCTCATTGTCCCTGGTTGCAACGTATTACCACTATCTGCTATTATTATTGAACCTCTGCAATCAGATGCATGCTAATATTTTATTTCTGAGGGACAATCAACTATTATAGTGACAGTGCACAACCCTACAAAATGCACTGCTGATCAAACTCACCATCTGACACACAGCAGTTAGCTAATGGCTTCTTTTTTTCTTCTTTCTTTTCCCTTTTTTAAAGGAATAATTGTTGGCATTTCAAGCTTTTTTTCTCAAATATTCAGTAAAAGTGCAGGTACATGGGACAAGTTAGTGGTTTGTTGAGATTTTTTTGTGAACATGATCCAAGATCTTTTTTTAACCAAATCATCCTATTTTGTCTGCCTTTCAGCTGTTAATCTAATACAAGGAGTAAAGTGATTCCAGTTCTTTGAATTCTTTTACTTTGGTCAGAAAAATTTCTATAGAGGATGTTTTTCTTTCTAGCCATAGTAATGAAACACATTCGTTGGCTTCATGCCAGGAATTGTAAACAGGTATCTATCCATGTTTAATTTCACAGTAAATAAAGTCTTCCATACATTCTTACAGCTGAAATAGTCTAAAGTAGATTTATTTCAATCTCTAGTTCTTATGGCTTGGTAAATACTGATAGAAAAGTATGTTGAACTGCTACAAGGTAATCAGATCTCTGGTGGAAAAGCAAGAAGGGTCACTGAACGCATATTCCTAAGGAAAACCGAAATAAAAAACTATCTAGAGAGAACTGAAAATGTATTAACTTCATCCCCTCTCCCCAACCCCCTTTGACACCCCAGGGGATTCAGAGTTGGTAGAGACTACCTTTCTTCAGGAAACGGTAGAAAAATTGAATTAGATGTATTTGCATGCTGCTGCTACCAAGTGGAAGAAGGGGAACTGGCAGAATATAGGAACAGAGCACGTTCCCTTTAGTGCCACCTCTTTTTTTGTGAAAACACAGAGAAAAGGCTGATAGAAAAGGCCAGCACCATCTGATCCAAGGGCTACAGCCAGCATCGGGCAGCATCACTTTTTCTGATTCATATTCTACTGCTGCAGTTCTCCGTGTACTTCTAGCAGAGGTAATGATGCTTTATTAGGTTTCCAGAAAGTCCCGTTCCATTCTGTGGTCAGTTCTGTTCTGTAACTTCCATTTTTCCATTATTTCCCCCCTTCTATTTAGTTTGTAATTGCCATTTTCCCCTTCCAAAGCTCCTGCCAGTCAACCATCATATTGGTGATTTGGACTGAGCTAGCGCCAAGTTAAGCTTTAATGACAGATCAGGGCTCCTGCTGCTTTCGGCAGCCTGCAGACAGAGGAAGAAAGGGTCCTTTGCCGCAGAGGGCTTGCAGTCCCAGCCCCTTCACTCCACAATGCTTTGTCTTCTGATTCTTAAAACCTTATTTAACAGCATCCAGCCAAGGTATCGCTAAGGGCTGTGTAGACCTCCACTCACACACGCTTCTCGGGAGACCTGCATTACAGGGGACACTTCCAAACCAATAACCGCGCGGCCTCGAAGTCTCTTCATTCAGTAGCTTTCTTCATTGCTTCTTCTCTGATGGCGCGTTCAGCCTCCCGGGGCTCATTGCCGCAGGCCGGCTTCTCCAGTGAAACAACCTCCTCTCTGAAGTCTCTCAGCGCTACCTTCGCTCTGCCGGGCCCCGCTTTAATGAAATAACGGCCTCCTTGTTCTCCTCGGCACCGCGTCCCGCCCAGGGCCTCACACGGGGAGCCCCTGCCTCAGGCTTGCTTCCTGCTGCCACGCTGGCCAAATCCACCGCCATTAAAGAAATCCTCAGCTCCCCCGGACTGCCCGATCCGCTCCAGCGCTTTTGAGCGTGGATAGCACAATTCAGGGCTTTATCCACCTCCAGCCAAGAGCTGGATGCATAGGGCCTTTGTGCGCGGAGCTGAGCTCACTCACTAGGGTCCCACAACGTAAACAGGGCCGCCACAACGGTGTGCTGGAAGGGGAGAAAAACACCCCACAGAAATCGGCTGTGAGGCATCGGCCACGAAGGTCCCCAGCGTTTCGTCGCACGCGTGGGCACGACAATTTAAACACCTGGATAAGAAACGATGGAAAGTCTCTTTCCAACAACGTAATGATATGCTGTTGGATATCGTCATATTGGCAGGAAGCTTATCAGTCCTGAGATAGGACAGAAGAGATGGCGACCAAAGGTGACGGGGTCTAACGGCTTCGGAGGCTGCAAGCCCGTGAAGAAGACTCCAGGAGCTGTGTATCATTTTTCAATCACTAACATTAAACCGCAGTGACCACAAAGATAAGTGCCCACACAGGATCCAAATTAAATAGGGTCAGGAAGGGCACCATGAATACAGAGATATAATCAATAAGCTATGCTATCAACAGAGCTGGGACAAGACTGGGTGTTTTTTTATGAAAATTATTACTTCAAAATTAAAAGGAGGTAGGCTTTCATTTCCCCCAGTTTTCAGGATTTTTCTGATGACACACTGGAAGGACTAATTTTCCCTTCATATCATTATCTCCTTCTGAATGAACTGGGTTTTTTTCCATTGTCCTTCCATTGGTCCTCATCATATCAAGGCAAGCAGATGGTGAAAACTTCCAAACACAATAGTATTTCTGAAGGAAAATTTTCAGCACTCAGTTTCACCACTCCCTATCCACAGAATCAGTTGTGGTTCTTGTAGAGTACAATCCAAAGGAGGCTATTAATTTGTGAAAGGCTATAATTACCAGTAACAGCCAGCTATACCGACAGCACACTTTTGGGAAGGGACAGATTGCCCAACATTATAAAGCTGGGGAAGAAAGCACAGAAAAATGCTTTCCACAGGAAAAGACAGCTAAGTCTTATATTGGAATCTATATTATGAGAATTTATATAAATTACTCCTTATAGTGAAACTAATACAGTTAGAAGTAAATTTTGCCGATGCTTGTATTGAAAGCTGTATATTCAGAAGAGATGGAGGGGCAAAAAAAACCCAGGGTTGTTCCATATTTTGAAAATAATGAACTGAGTTCTATAATAAAATCAGGAGAAGACTTCCAAAGACTTCAGTATGTCTCAGAGCAAAACTTTTGTAGCTAACTAACAGTATCTGAATAAGTTGACTTTCCTGGTAGAACTTCAGGTTGACCAAGATCAAGGACTTACTGTCAGAGAATATTAAACCCAGCAGAGCAGCCCAACAGCTTACTAGAGCAAAAAAACATACTGGCAGAAAACAGAATCTTTCAACAGACACAGAATTAATGGATCCCCAGAAGCCTGCAAGCATCTAGTAGAGCAGGGAAAATCACCTGGTCCAGCTCAGCTAGCTCTGACCTAAAAAATTCCAGATAAAAATGAGCATTAACTAGGAAGACAAGGCAAAAGTGGAAAAGTGTAGTTCCACTCAGAACTAGTCATGACTATTTCACTACTACTAGGAATTCAAACTTTTCACAGTTTTTATTCAGAGTATGAACAAAAACTGGAAATCTCAGTTTCCTGTAGGAAGAAGATTTTAATTCTTTTTTTCTGAAACATTTTTCTGAATTTTTCTCCAAACAAACTGCAGAAGTTCATAGCCCTGACTCCAAGAAATGCTCCAAGCAGCCACAAAATTGAGGGAGAACCAGATTGTCCCATGGTATCAAGACAGCTCCCAGCATGAAACTGGAGACTCTTTGTTCCAGCTCAACCTCCAGGTCTCCAGCCACTGGCCCCCAGGCAGCTCTGCACACTGGTACTGTTGCTATTAACCTCAGTGCTCTGGAGAAACCTCCCACTAGGCTACATGTGAAGTCCCTGCCCAAGACAACTTCATCTATGTTTCAATCAACTCCAATGAAATATCAAGTGGGCAATAGGCTTATCAGGACAACAAAAGTTTCCCTAAACCCTACACTTCTCAAAAATGAGAAAAAAGCCAAAAAAGTAATGAAGATTATACCACTCCAGCACATCCCCCTACCTAAAATCTTAGAAAGCTTGATTACAGTATCTGAATGTTCCGTCAAAACCCTATTTTCCTTACCTACAAGCAGTTATTTAAACACAAGGGATTCAACACAAGGATTCAAATGCATGAACTTTACTGCTGAAGAGCAAAGTGTGAGCGGTCCTGGCCAAAGGTCTAGGCTGGGAGCCAGTACACATGATGATGAACAAAAGCACAGCCACAGTCTTCTATTACTGGCCAAGAGAGGAGCAACTGCAGATGCTGCACTAAAGCAAGCTAGTGCTCCCCACAGCTGTTTACAGAAGAAAGCACTCACAGAACAACCACAGCCCACATGAAAGAACTTAAATAAGCTTCAGCTGAAAAGGATGAAGGTCCAAAACTAGCTGCCCTTGGTTCGTCACAGCTCTAAACTGGTGGGTCTTAACTTTCTATTACAGGGTGCAGATGGTCCCTAGAAATGTCAGTGGAGAGAAGGGACCAGCGGGAAGCACTGTCTTTCCAGTGCCCTGCCCCCCAACCTTTGTAGTCCATGCCTTGCCCCAAACATTAAGTTCATGCCTCTTTCATGAGATGTGGGCAAGCTGTCTCCAAGTATTTCATGCCTCACTGCTGACTATAGGGAGACGTATACATCCACATCACAGTTGCCAAAGCATTGGGTTGCTCTTCTTATTAATCCAAAAAGTGAACTTCCAGCGCTTTTCCAGGTCTTTGTACTAACTTGCTCCTCCCGCTTCCAGGGGCTGCACTATTACGTGGTGGTCGTTGTTGGTCAGTGCTGTCTTTAGCAACAGAGGCTGGAAGACACAAGCCAGCTCTGATCCAGGAGCCAGCTAGCCAGAACCCACACCAGAACCTCCAAACTACCTTGAACTCATTATTGAAGATGAACCTTTATCAAGGTATCTTCAGGCAAGCCTGGCCACTTACAGATAAAAAAGAGGCCCTGAAGCAGATGAAGGAAAAGCATGCAAGCCCTTTTCAGCACTGCTTGTAATTACTGATGTAACAGGCTGCTTTCTTTCAAAGACAGTAATAGCAAATTCCCTCCCACCTCTCTAACTAAAAATTAATGTTAGAAATGAGATGGTGTGTTTTAAAAGAAATCTATTTTGATTTTAGAATCCCACACTTATCTTTACACACAGTGTCAGGATGCCTTAAAGTGTTAAATAATTCCCTGCCATCCTCTTCCTTGCAGAAATGTCATTCCTCTATTCTTCCCTCCTCCTCCTTTGACATTAATAATTATAATTGACATTATTGTGCTGGCCTAGAACTCAGACTGTCTTGTGCTAGGTCTTAGCTTTGCCACAGATTTTTTGTATGACCTTGGAAAAGTCATTTCATATCCATGCATCGGTTTCCACGTGGCCAGATGTAAGAAATTTTATTTTGTATAATCCTTCCCCTCTTTGGCACAGAGGATACATAGTGCTTAACAGAATGGGGCCCCACTCTAGGTTATCACCAGTAGCCATTCCTGCTAAATAAACCCTGCTATGCTACCGTGCATCTTTCCCACAAGCACTGCCAAAAAGACAACACAAAAACCAATGAGCCATAACTTGAGCCTTCTGGAGGGAGAGACAAGGATGATTTTAGGACTCAGCTTCAAAGGGTAAATGTTTCCATTATAAAAGAGCTCCACATTCAGTATTAGAAGATTTAATCATGAGACCCTCCAACAGATCACGGCTACAATCAGTCAAAAAACAGCACCTAAAGTAGTAAAATAGCCAAATGCTGCTGAACTTCAGTGGGAACTCAGTGCCCAATTCCCTTCCTGCTGCTTTGAAAGGCCAGGATGGAAGAAGAGCTGATAACTTTTGGAGCTTCCATTATCCCTGCTCCCCATTGCGCCTCTTTCTGTATACTGGACCCTTGTCAGTGATACCCGTTTAAGAGCACTCTCCTCAGCAGAGGCCAATAGCTGCACCTAAAATAAATTGCTCTACTAATCAGCACAAGCTGAAGTTAAAGGGCTGAGTGGCTCTGTGAATATCAAGAGTGGCATTCCATCTGTGGGATGCCATCTGTGGCTTAGGCTGAACCAGAGAGCCTATGTTTAATTAATGTGGCTGTAATTTGCTCAGATCTTAATATATCATGGACCATTCCACTTAATCACAACACACAATTTGGCATATTTGAGCCATCCCACATGATATTCTATGGGCTGAGGGCTGAGCTGATACAGAGTTTGGACTACCTCTTACCCTCGATAAAAGTTTGGGTCATTGCAGAGGTCAGTGCTGTGTAAAGCAGCATGGTAAACTTCAGATTGCTGTTGCCTGTCCTGTACCTGACCTGTAAATAAACACAGGATTGAAGTGTCTAGCTTTGCCAGTGCCTTCACACTGATAAAAAGCAGAGATCTCTCACTTGAAACACGAGAGCAAATCCTGAAAGTGAGGAAATGTTGCCAAAGGCCAGGAGCAGAGAGAAGTTGGGGGTAAACTCTTTCCTTCTGGACTCTGGAGTAGCAACTCAAGGTGGGACTGGTGTTTGCAGCAGGGAAGAGGGGACCTCAGCTTGAGGGAGGTGGATGTGACTGAACAGAGGATGCTGAGATGCTCAAAAGAGGCCTGAGATATGGGATACAGCTGGGAGGAAGGAGAGGGGTATTCTTTCACAGTTCCCTTCTTCCTTTTTCATCAAGCATCTTTCCTGTTGGGCTTGTGTATATATCATTACACATATTTTAAAAAAAAAAAAAAAAAAAAAGGCAGTTACAGAGTACCCTCCGCATCAGGTCAGAAATCATCATAGCTTATTAGCCAAGACACATGATTAATGTCACTGAGGAACTGGAAGGAAAAAATAGAACTGAGCTGTTTCCTGAGCTGTTAGCATTCCTCAACCTAATCTTGGTAATAACGTCCCACTTTAAAAATAACATCATTGGCCCCCTTTAACCCTCACCCCGTATCCCCATTCCTTCCCCAGACCCAGAATCCCACCATTCATTTCCTCCTGTTCTCCCTTCAGCCACACATTATTCATTGTCAAAGTTTAGTGATTAGTTAAGTGAATATGTGCAGGCACTACATTGAGTGTATTGGGTTTGTGTGGCAAGGTTTGGGTAGCAATGGGGGCTACAGGGGTGGCTTCTGTGAGAAGCTGCTAGAAGCTTCCCCTATGTCCGACAGAGCTAATGTCAGCTGGCTCCAAGACAGACCCACTGCTGGCCAAGTCTGAGCCCATCAGCAACGGCAGTAGTGCTTCTGGGAGAACGTATTTAAAGGGGGGGGGGGGGCGTTGGAACTGTGCAAGAGCAACAGCAGCCAGAGAGCGAGTGAGAACATGTAAGAGAAACAACCCTGCAGACCTCCAGGTCAAGTGAAGGAGGGGGAGGAGGTGCCCAAGGCACCGGAGCAGAGATTCCCCTGCAGCCCGTGGGGAAGACCATGGTGAGGCAGGCTGTCCCCCTGCAGCCCAGGGAGGTCCACGGTGGAGCAGACATCCACCTGCAGCCCAGGGAGGACCCCACGCCGGAACAAGGAGATGCCCAAAGGAGGCTGTGACCCCATGGGAAGCCTGCACTGGAGCAGGCTCCTGGCAGGACCCATGTAGAGAGGAGCCCACGCTGGAACAGCTTTGCTGGCAGGACTTGTGACCCCATGGGGGACCCATGCTGGAGCAGTCTGTGCCTGAAGGACTGCAGCCCATGGAAGGGACACACGCTGGAGCAGTTTGTGAACAACTGCAGCCTGTGGGAAGGACTCACATTGGAGAATTTCATGGCATGGAGGACTGTCTCCTGCAGGAGGGACCCCACGCTGGAGCAGGGGAAGAGTGAGGAGTCTTCCCCCTGAGGAGGAAGGAGTGGTGGAGACAATGTGTGATGAACTGAATGTAACCCCCATTCCCCGTCCTCCTGTGCTGCTGGGGGGGAGGACATAAGAGAAAACTGGGAGTGAAGTTGAGCCTAGGAAGAAGGGAGGGCTGGGTTTGAGATTTGGATTTATTTCTCATTATCCTACTCTGATCTGATTGGTAATAAATTAAACTAATTTCCCCAAGTCAAGTCTGTTTTGCCCATGATGGTAATTGATGAATGATCTCTCCCTGTTCCTATCTCAACCTACAAGCCTTTTGTTTTATTTTCTGTCCCCTGTCCAGCTGAGGAGAGGAGTGATAGAGTGGCTTTGGTGGGCACCTGGCATCCAGCCAAGGTCAACCCACCACACTGAGGTCTGAGCAACTCAAAGCTAAGGGTTAGCTGTTGCAATCGTCCATCCGTTACTTAGTTGGTGCTCAGGGCTGAAAAAGAATAAATAAGCAAGCTGCTCTGATTTGAAAAAAGATCCTCCCCAAAAGCACATATATACAAAGGCTTCCAAAGTAGTGGGTTTTCTCCACATACATAGACAATTTATTTGTCAGCAACCGCTTAAACCACGGGGACCACATGTGTGCATGTGTGTATGTGCACACACAGGGAGAGGAACAACCACCTAAGGACAAGAAGACCCAGAGCCCAGGTGTTTCCCAATTAACACCTGGGGTGTGAGGGCTGCTAAGCAGAAGGGGGCAAGGAAATACAAGAGCTCCAAGCCTTTTTTTGCATTTGTGTTATAACACAAGCGTGAATTGCAGCAAATGATTGCATTTCATCCTCTTCAAAAATAATGAAAAGGTGTCAGTTCATATAAACACTGGATGTTTGCTTTCCTTAATGAAGCTTAATGAAAGCTGAGGAAGTGCAGCAGAAATGTGTAGGGGATGCTCAGTTCAGAACAGACTGCTGGGGCCTTTATTTCACGGCATGAAATCCGTGATGTGAACATCAGAAATTACTGGTCAGCAATTAACCAATTTCTGACACAGAGAAGGATCTCTGACTCATGGAGCAGTTTCCATTTCAGAGTAACCCAGTCCTTCCTTCCCCAAGGGAAACCCCCAAATGCCCTGGTTGGCATACACCCTTCTCAAACACATGTCAAGGGTCTGCTGAAATGCAAACAACCTGCAAATCCACATGTATTACACCTTCTTTGCTGCCATGTCAGAAGCCCAGAACAGCCAAGGTTGACTATAAAGGAGAAATAAAGAAGCTGCCATTTCCCTCCAGAGGCTGCATCCAAAGCAGAGATGGTGACTGAACTCAGCTTTCCAGAGGACACTAAGACCTGACCGACTGAGACATCTTACCTCAGTTTTTTCTTTAAAACAAACTCAGGAAAAATCCCACCCCATCTCAAATCGCCAGAAAACCATTGCAGTGAGTATGCTCAACAGCGGCATTGCAAGACCCAGCTGAAGACTGCTTTCAAAGACCTTAACATCTTCATGTGACATAAAGACCACTCTTCATCTGGCTGAGAAGAACTACAACCTGACCCAGTGGAGGGGAGCTGGGGATAGACAAATTCTGCCAGAAAATAATCACTGATTAGTCCTTTGCTGCTGCTGTTTGTTACAAAAATAACGGACCTAACAGCGACATGGGAGATCTGCCATCATTTGAAGTCTAAACTCTTCCCCAAAGTGCTATTTCTGAGGTGATTTCTCAAACAGTGGTGTCTGTACCACTGGTGGGAAGTGAACCAGCACAGAAGAGGGAGAGTATCACCGAAAGCTGTGCCATCTGCTGACGGTGGCATCCTCAGTGTCACAGACCCATCAGCTCTGTGTAGCAAAAGGCTGAGGACAATGCAGGCTTGTAGATAGCTCTGTAGGGCAGAGAGTCTCAGAAATATACTTCTAACACTACCTTCCTCAGCCAACATTAAATCAGTCCCTCTGGCATCTCTAGCATGTACCCATGGATCACCCTGAAATATCAGCACAAGTGTTTCCCAGCAGTAGTAAATCCATCAGTTCTGCCCATATCATGCCCGAGCTTCAGCCATTTCAGCTTGCTATGGCTGTTGTATTTGACACTTTCACAGTGCCCTTTTTCACCACTCTTCCTGGGATTTGGAGATGTTTCCCATTACTCTGAATATGTGTCTTTCTAAATGACAATACCACCCAGGTATGGGGACAGCTTTCGTAACACTGCTGTTATTTGCAGCTATTGCTTCCTATTTCAGACACTCAAAGCATCATTCTCACAAAGTGCTGGCCATGTGCATGGCTCTACACTACACTGAGTGTAACAGGGAGCTTTATCTCCTTTGCTTTATCTAGCACTTTATGCAGATGCAAGTTGCCACTGACTTTCAGTGTTTTAACATTCCTGTTTTCCACAGGCAACAGCTCGTGCTGCACTAGTGGTGCTTCACCAAACTGCAACCAGGCCAGAGACTCATCCTGTAGCCCTGCTTAGCAGATAATTTACAGGACTGACATTGGTTCCCTTCAGTCCACTGAATTACAGATAATTGGAATTAGTGGCAATATGCACTCCCTGCAAACTGCTTAAATTTATGCCACAAAACTATGGATCAGTCAGAGCTAATTCATCTACTGAAAATAGATGTGACAGGTCTCGTCTCAGGCTTTGCTGATCTCCTTCTAGTAGGACAGTAGGACAGTGCTATCAATCCACAGCATGTTCAGCTTAGTGTGTCACTTTTTGTGGTACATCACTTTGAACATCCCTTTTATTTCTAGGTCTCCTTTCCTATAGTGTTCTGGATTTCTGTGTGCTTTACATATTTCAGTTTAGGCTTGATACCTTCCTTTGCTTGTCAAATGCTAATTTCCACCGCTTAATCCTTTTTGGGTTCTTTTTGCCCCATGTCCCAGTCATAAATACAGTAAGGATCTCAGAGACCTAATCCTTCCACTAAACCAGTTCAGTCCCAGATCAGTACCAGATCTGCCATAAACTCCAGTTCTCTCTGATTTCTGCATAGTGCTTCATCTTTGCCCTCCTCAGTTACAGAAAAAAAACAGTGAAAACATCAACTGCTTGAGAAAAAAGCTATTATCAAAATCAGGTCACCTTCTGCCACGTTCCTATTTGCTGGCACTTGCACCTTGCGGATACAGAGTAAAATGTTGGGGGCTTTTTTCCCCCAAATAGCCTGCATAAAAATGTTTAGCTCTAGCAGGACTTTTACTTGGTTTGATTTTTCATTCAGCATGATTTCTTATTCCCTGGGTGGCCTTTTTTTTCACTTCTGGACCCACACATTGTTCAGAACTCATTCAGAGCCAGGGTGTTTGAGAGCAGTTTGATTCGAAACGTTTCATCTCAAAGATGCAGTTCCCTGTGACTCTGACCCTTTGGGGCATCAACATATGCTATAGAGGGGCAGCAGTTTAGGCACAAATGACTGGAAAATACTTGCCAGGGCCAGAACAGTAAACATGTACGAACATCAACGGTAGGAAGCGGAATGGAAAAATACCAGCGTTTAACAACAGAATTGTAATCTTATAACGAAACAATCAGCAGAACAAACAGCATCTCTCCCAGCACACAGAGAGGAAATGGTGGGGAGGGAGAGCCTTGGGGTGCCAGAGATAAGAAAAATCACATCTGTTGTACTCTCTTGACGGGGCTGGCCACCAGCCCTTAACGATCCCTAGCAAAGCTGCGTTCATGTCACTAAACCAGTGTCCATGCTTTACCAGCTGGAGCAATGGGCACTAAAGTTCAAACCGAGCCAATTTTCCCCTGAAAAATCATCACTAAATTGTTCATGTCTAGTTGTTAAAAGAATTTCAGCCTAAACAGATGGACTTTAAAAATTTAACAAATGGTCAATATAACACAAAAGGGTCGCTAGCGTTTCTGTTCCCTGACACAAAGCCCTAGTGGTAGCTGTGCCTATGCATGAATTTTGCTATAAAGGGAGAGGAGGTTTTGCCCCCTCCCTCAGGCTCACCGCTTGCTGTGAACCAAAGGTGGATGGTGGGAAAGGGGAGTTGCACGGTACAAGTCAAAGAGGGCCCAGCTAATGACAGATGTCTGCAGTGACCATGTTACACGCTGCCTGAAAGGAGAGCATCTCAGATAGAGAGGGACCACAGG
The DNA here is from genome assembly GCF_964188355.1 of Buteo buteo. NCBI lineage: Eukaryota > Metazoa > Chordata > Aves > Accipitriformes > Accipitridae > Buteo > Buteo buteo. Next base: position 9,345,196 of record NC_134176.1, on the reverse strand, counting down.
ACAAGATGGCAAAGCCAGCAAACCTGCCAATGTTGCATTGTGCATGGGAATGAAAAGGAGACCAGAGCTTTGAGAAAAGATTAAAAAAGCGTCAGACGAAGGACTGAGTTGCAAGGGATGCAGAGAGGGAAAGCAGAGCGGTAAAGGCAAACCAGGAACTGAGAAGATGTCTAATTTGTAGCAGCCAGACAGCACCACTCCCACCCCTTTAGCAGCTGGAGCATCGGGCAGCTGAACTCTAATGGAGTCAATTTGCTGCTGGAAATAATGACTAAATTACTCCCATTTGCCCAGTGAAGAGGCTGAAGTCTAAGTACATGAACATCGAGAGGTAACAAACTGTTAGGAGCAGGCTGATGTATTGTGAGGTTTTTCCTTGCCTACAAAAGGGAGCTGACAACCCCCAGCACCCTTCAGCATTGCCAGACTTCTCTTACTGCAGAGCCCTTCCACCGAGTTAAACAAGTTTCTAGCTTGGTTCCTGCCAAGCCCCAAGGAAAGACAGCCTGGCCAAAATGTCAGCTGACAAATGAAGGGGTTTATTTGAGGAATAAACAAGGGACAAGCATTTCAGCAGCAGCACTTTCGATCCTGCTCTGTCCACCACCCGCAGAGTCGGGGGAGAGGATCAGTCACTAAAGACAAGTGGGAAAGGGCTGGTTATTTCTGCACAGGCAATAGCGGTCAAGCTCTTTGCTCTCATGCCATGGGGGAAGTTGATGCTGCAGGGTTATGGAAGCTCCTGGGGAATTTCTAGGCCAAGGGCGCAACGCTCCTGTAAGAATCTGTGTGTCTAAAGGTATCTCTAGGACAGCATTGCTGGAAGGTCTGAACAACACGTAAGGAGCTACGTGTTTACTGAGAGACTCCAACAAAATCCTGGTCCAGATGGATACAGCTTGGCCGTTTCACCTGGCTGCCTTTGTCCATTGTGGGGTGAAGGCAGTATCCCAAAATGGAAACCAATGAAGAGCACGGACAAATTCCCAACTGCTCTAAAAAATGCAGGAGTTTTGCCAACAGGCAGATCCAGAAAACTACTTAGGCGCCGAAGCCCTCGGTGTTTCTCCCATCCCTCGCTGTAGGAGCTGCAGGCTGTGCCAGCAGGTGGGAGACATCTCCCTGCTAAGCACTTCGGCGTTCCTTTGGGGCTGACCCTCCTCTGGCCCCACAGGCTGTTCACACTAAGTGTTGAACTGCAGCATTGAGGCCAGGCTCCTCGTATTTAGATGCTGCGAAACCTGGCTTTTAGGAGCTCTGTCTTCTTTGGATCTTTTCCTAAGAGCCATCAAGATGTTTATCTCCCCATCCTATCTAGGCAATTACTCAATTACTGTTCCCAGGATAAAACCAAGAGTAAGGCCTTGACTATGCAAGCCTCATGTGTGACAAGCCCTGGGGAGCCCTGTCAAAGGGGAAAGGAGACTGAAGCAGACGGTAGCCCCCCCCCTTCAGTACCAGCTGATGATTCATATGCTGCCTGTCACTCACTGGGAAAGATATTGCAACACTCCATCAGCATCACCCAGCCCTGATCCACACAGACATCCCTCAGCCAGGCAAACTTCAGAGTTAAAAGCAGCAGCAGTAGCAAGGTAGTAAGCCAAGATATTCCACAGTGAGCCCGCACCGCCTGAGGATGGCTGTGAATATACTTCTCTGGTCATGCAGCAGTTCAAGAGCAGGTCCCAGTCCATGAATCCACTCGCCTCCCCTGTTCCTGTCACCTCTGCCACTCCATCTTCCCAGTGCAGCCGTCTGAACGAAGGATCCTTACAACCCCCCATTAGTGCTAACTTTGGCGTTTTGTCATTTCGGGAGCATGTGTTCATTTTATTACTTAAAGGAGCTTAGCAGTTCTAGGCCTTCCTAGTGCTTTAGTAGCTTTGAAGTATTTGAAAAGGAGTCAGAGGAGGATTCCAGCAATGCCCCACTCCTGAAGATGATGAGGAGCAAATCCTCACACCTTGCAATAGGCAGGCATGAGCCAATCTAGGCTGTACACACATAAATGGCACTTGTACAGATTGCATTTACCATTTAGCCTATCAGATGGTAGGATCGGCTCCAAATAAACAAAGCTTCACCTTGAGAAGGGAGGGGCTCTATCAGCCTATTACATGCTCTTAATATAGTTGCATTTTCAAAGCACGCTTCAGCTGCCAGCTGAAACACTCCCTCCCCGCTCCAAGCCTCCCGGACACCCACCACAAGCCAGGACCAGGGCGCCAGCATGAGGGTATGATCTCATCTGCGGTACTGCCCGGCGGGTTCAGCGGAGATGCCCAGAGCGCTTGGACTGCAGCGTCATCGCTGGCTCAGACTTTCAGCCCCAGGACGGAGGGACACGGCTCGCTCAGTCTGCCGGCCGCCCGGTAAGCTGGCTCGGAGGGGTCTTGTCAGCCCCAGCATTCAGATCTCTTGCCGTCATCTTTCTGGCATGGGCCTGTTGTGTGAGTCATGCATTTAAGTAGATTAGGAATACAGATAAGGTGCTCTGCACATTAGCCATGACAGAGATGCAGGTAGTGGATGAGCAGAGCTGTTTCAGTCATCTTCCTAACTGGAATGATCTTTCGCTCTTCATTACCCAGCTTACTGCATCGCAGCATTAGCATGCATGTCCCAATGACTCTCAGGGTGAGTCACCAAATGTAACATATTACAGTGCAACCGAAGCTTTAATAAACAGGGCTCTTGGTTTTTTAACTTGATCTCTATTTCCATAATAAAAGCTTTCTGTTATTATCTGTGCATGTACTTGTCAAATCAGAACATTCACAGGGATATTCTCAATTCCCAATCACTCAATAACTTATAAGGAATGCAGAGCAGACACGAAAGCCAGGACACCTGGGTCCTGTGTCTTGGAGCACAGAGCAACGCAAATCCGAATGCACTGCATATCTGCTCTGGGAAGATTTCCCAGCCCGATTCAGACTTACCCCTGCTGAGGTTAAAACCTCATAGCGCTGGGCAGCTCTGTGCCTACGCAGCACCAGGGTCTGTTGTACTTGCCACCTATTTTGCCAGCAAGGGTAACTGGCACTCCGCAAGCTCATCCATCAGGTCAGACCCACATACCAAAAAAGGAGCAACAGCATCTTCTCAGAGAGAAAAAAACCTCCAGTTAAGCCCTGTGGGAAAGGGCTCTAGTAGACACCTACCTGTATTTCCCAAGGGATGTGCCACCAAGCAGTGACCACAGTGTCCTGGACTTCACACCATGCTGCTGATCTAGGTGTTACAGCATTGCTTCTAGCTGGAGTCAAGTGTAACAGCCCTAAAGCAGTAAATTTCTGCAGTCTCCTCATGCCTCCAACTGTTCATTCAGTATGGCCCGGCTCACCTTGGCTTGGAGACAGACAAAAATCGATACTTGACCTATCTTTTGGTGGCGTGCCTGACATATCTCTCTTCAACACTTCTATCGTATTTGTTTACCTCCAATGAACTAATGTTTTCAAGATTTTCTAATCAATATTAGACAGGACATCGAGAAGGTACTGAGCAAGATTATTCAAAAATAATCTAAATGAATCAATGAAGACAGTTAGACTACCAAGAAAGTTATTACTGTCATCATATCGGAAAGACAGTGGGGGATGCTGGGTCAGGCTGATGTTTTGTGAGTTCACTCTGCGACTATGCAACAAAAGTCCTTGGGGCTGGGCTGCAGTGACACCTTCATAAACTCATAATGATGACAATCATGGAATAGATATGGTAGACAGTGGAGGCCCAGAAGAAAACATTCACAGCTAGAGCTGGTTTGAAAATTGGTTTCAGGAAGTGCTGGAATAATGGAGAGGTGAAGGGACTGGAGGGGTCGATGCTGGGATCCGTGCTGGAAGCCCAGAGAGGGAGCAGAAGTAGGGAAGAGGAGAAATGGGGACAGGAGGACATGGACAATCCAGGGTGAAACCTAGACTGTCCAGAGAGGACCAGAACTGGAGGAGGACAGGTTCCAAAGGGTTTCTCCACCTGGTCCCTCAAATTAGACAATTAGGTTAATTGCCTCCTGGCAACAAGCTGTGACAGGAGGCATCTGGGCTGCAGCTGTGCCCTTAGAGACTTGGCAGCCTGGCCCTGGCCCTGCTTTAGCCATAGGAGAGGTGCAGGATGTCCTTCAGGGGACAGCACGGTGTCACGGGGATGGTGGGGTCCTGACGCTGCCACCATGCTGGAAACCTCCAGGGTTCCTGCAGGTCCCACAGCAGCACCGGGGCAGAGGGTTTCTGCACTGCTAAAGGGTGTAAGCGTGTGTGTCCTTTCAAAGGGAGCGGGGTGCATTCAAACCCTTTTGCAAGCTTTGAGAGCTAAAGGCTTTGCTTGTGCATCCTTTTTAAGGAGAGGTCTTTCAACAGGGTGAAGGGAAACACCCCAAGAACAGAAGGAGGTGAAGACTGGCAAAGGCCTGCTCTAACCCATGAAGCTGAAATGTGGAGATCCCCAGATAAGGCTCAAAGCGTGCTCTGACGTCCCAGCACCAGGCGTGCAGCAGCGAGCGGCACCACACGGGGTCCGTGCTGCTGCTGGCTGCCAAGCAGGCTGTCATGCAAAATTTCAGTGCCAGTTCTCTCCATGCCCCCTTCTTCTAGCCTCTCCCCCCAGCCCCAATCTTTCTGCCTTCATCCCACATATAGCCTGACTTTGAAACTATGCCTTTGAACTAGGGGGTTTTTTTTCCCCTCCACAGTCAAAATTGCAGCAGCTTGACCTCAAGAGGGTACATCTCTCAAAGAAGTGCAGAGGCATTGCTCTGCACAGTGCCTGCTAAAAACCAGCGTGACTCACCCAGCAGCATCCCCTGACGCACCGCACAGGAGGACACATCCCTTGGACATCTCGCTCTGGGGTGTCACAGCCATTTCCTTCTCTCTCCTTCCAGCAAGCAGAGAGGCAAGGTCTCTCCCTGACTCAGTAAGGACTTGGTTAAATTATATTTTCTGCCCAAGGGGATTTTTCTGCCTCGAGTTGAAAATGACCATAGTCACCCAGTTAGAGGCAGGACCCTTGGTGATCTGACTCAAAGCTCCCTCCCTCTGCACTGGATGTACTCTTCCCCCTTGCAAAAGGCAGGCAGCAAGCAAATCACAGTCTGTTCAGATGCTGAAAGCCTATGTTACAGCATATAATCCTTTGAGACATCCTAAATCTTGGGAGCTAAGGCTACATGAGGGGGTGAGAGTTTCAGGCTCAGGCTTCACTCTCCAGCAAATCTCGAAACAAGTTCTGATAAGTACAGGCTTGGGAAGCGATTAAGGAATGAACTGCCCCTTACAGGTACAGGCAGGGAGAGGTTGGGTAGATCAGGTCCTGAGCTCAGAGGAGACAAAGGAACAGCCTTTAGGCTGCCTGTAGGGGACAGCCCTTGGGGCTAACAATCCCAGAACAATACGGGGATTTAAATTCAAAGAGAAATAGCTGATTGCCTCTGAGGGTCTTCTTCAGACCTAAGCAACATCCGTGGAGTGCTGGCAATCAAGGGACCAGGATGTGGGAGCAAACGCTGGCACTGGTTTGTTGGACAGTGCAGGTTAAACCTCTGAGAGTAGGGGTTAATTGTGGAAAAAGCTGTTGCTTCTTAGGAGAGAAAGGGAGTGGAGGACCTAGTTTTTCTTTCGGCAAGACATATATAAAAGAACGATGAATAGACCTTGACTAACTCCCTTGCCTTGGTCAAGGTCCTGCCCTGACCAGGCTGACCCACAAGAAACAGCAGTATCTGCTGTGCCAATGGGAAGGTCTTTCACCTTTTTTGGATCCAGCTTGGGCATCTCTGCAGGACACAGTGACGCACTGACAAGATATTCCCAGAGAGTCTTTTTATGTCCCTACTAATTACCTATATTTTTAATTGCAGAAAGGGAATTTTGAAAGCCACGCAAAGAGAAAAAATCTAAAAGCAGATTAGTTAGGTGAAATAAAAATACCCTGAAATATACATTCAGGTAGCAATAAAAAGATTTTTTTATCATTGCTTAGAGGCATACAATAAAAGTGTATTTTCAGTGCTTGGCTGCCACAAATAACTGTACTACAATTAGATGTGTGTATTATAAAATTGTGTGGGCGTGGTAATTATCACCCTTTGCAGCAGAATATATTTATACAGATCCTAAATTACAGCACAAAGAAACATCATTTGAGAAGGTTTAAAAAAAAAAAACAGGTTGGGGGGGAGGATTAAACTTTCCATTTTATCTTTGAGAAGAATTCTATGAAAAAGTAGGATGCATCACATCACATGTTGCGTTGGTCTTGAAATGTGTAACCATGTAGTCAGACTAGGGGCTGGGAGATGCAGCCTGCGTACATCTCTATTCATCACAGCAGTGTATAAGTGTGTGTGTGTGTGTGTGCGCGCGCGTATGCATGCACATGCACCAGGCTGGACCATTACAGAGCTATTTTTAGAGCCTCACACCCCTTAAAGTCCTCCTTCTAGTAAGCTGTGCCTAATGTAGCAATCCAGACCTCACTTTGGATATACACTTGTGCAATGCAACTTATACATGCATAACTAAGATGAGAATCAGGCCTGCTCTGTGCAGTGTCGTCTCACCTTTTGGTAGGACTGCATCTGCAAATACTTCTTTAGTACATGGAAAAATCATGGGTACAGCTGTGGAGAGCAGCTGGATCCAATATCCACAGGCTATTGTCTCCAAGGATCTTCCTTGCTTCCTAGTCTTTTCAGCTCTAACCTTTCATTTGGTTTCCAAATGCAAAAAGTCCTTGATCCTATAATCTACTCACTGTATAGCCTGAGAATTAATTGGCCTCTTATGCTGTAGTTCATACAGTAGCCTTAGATGAATCCATCACATCTTCCAGCTTTGCTTCTACTGTGATTTTTGGAAGATTCTCTTTATCCTAAGAAGTGCTTTCTACTGCATGTGGATCCATCATGTTTATCTCTTATGTAAGACTGCTTAAGCACTTGCTTGCAACCTCTTAGCATCTGCCTAAAGGCACTACAGCTTTTTGCAATGAGATGGAGCTTGACTGGGAGCTTTTTATTATTTTGAATCCAATATTCCTGGCTTGCATATTATATTCGCAGAAGCCTTGTGAAGCTTTATAAAAATTCTGTCACATATATTCTATTTTGATAGGGCTATTTTCATTGTGTTTCCAACTCTATTATTTAAAAATTGTCTAGCTTGGTCTCCCAAATGCCTTTTTCAGGCCATGTCTTCTCCTAATTTGATGAGCATCTACTATTTCTCTCTCAGGTTTTATATAGCTGTTAAAATTTACTAAGAGGTCAACTTAGAGGTCAGAACATGTTCACTATAACTAGTGTATTCCGGGTTTTCTTACCTGTGTAAATGAAATTAATGTATTATCCTTCAGCAACGTTGTATTGACTCTCCATCTGTTGAAGGCTGTGGTCTTATTTGGTCACAGTATTGTTTGTATGAATACGGGGCCAGAGGTTAGTAAGGTGATGAGTTGATTACAATAATACTGTCGGAGTGCCTCATTTCCTCCCTTGCACAACGGTGTTTTCAAAGGACTGCCAAAGCCAGTCTGATGAAACATAGTTGTCTGCAAATTCAGCACAAAGCAAGACACATCATTGGTCTTTGCGGTGATACCACGCAGCAAGATGATGCCTTTGATGGAAGTTTTTTTAGGGCATCCTTGAACTAATTCACAAAGTTACTATCCTCTGCTGCTTCAAGTGCTTTCTCAAGGCACACTTTTATATGATACCTACAGTAATGCACCATATTAAAAAGATCGAGCTGTCATGACCTGCACATACCTGTGACACATCCACCATTAGCAGAAGTCAGTGCTGCACCGATGCTTCTCTTTTGGAGGCCAGGAGGAGGCTTATATAGCATGCAGGAGTGCTTGTGCTTTCAACCTTTCTCAGGTTACTGGCCCTGTGTGACACAGGGCAGACTGGCTGATGAGGTTTCAGGTCAGGTCTGTGGGCTGTGGGTACCATCTAGAACATTAAATCAATGTTCCCAGCAGCACTTCTGATAAGCAACCTGTCAAGGCAGCTTTTCCAGCTTACATAGGGAAGATTTTCCTACTTACCCTCAACAAACACCAGATTTCTTGCAGTGATGCTGATAGGGCTGGTAGAGGCCAGGTCAACACTGTCCACATGACTCTGGTCAGATCGAGCAAGTATATGGACTTTTTTTTTCAATATGTATTGGAAGACTTGGAAGAACGTCTGTGAAAAGAGGGTGAATGATGAAGACACAAGGAAAGAAAAGAAACTGAACAGTATCATCAGCCTATTCCGTTTGCACAGGAACAGCTACAACAATGAAGTCTTGGACTACAAACTGACGCCATAGTGAAACATCACCTCCAAATCTATCAGAAAAGTTGCACATGTTGATCAGACTTGCAGGCTTTAGAATGAACAAACAGCTGAATATCCCAACAACAAAAAAACTAGCATCTTTGGACACCAGCGAAGAGAGCCAGCCCTGCAGTCAGGTTTCTGAGTTTGCTCACCAGCCATGCCATATTCTTTTACACAGTAATGCAACAGGGAACCACTAGACTGGCAGAAATAAATAAACAAAATTTCAAGTGGAAACTGTTAGCAGTTACCACCCTACCATTCATTAAAATTTTACTGTGAATGTCTTTTGCTTTCCCCTAAAAACTTTAAAGAAAAAGAATATTTTGGCCAAAAATAGGTGCTGTAAGTACTCATAGGAACTGTAGTTCCTTTCTTGTTTACAATGTCAGATCCTCAAATGCGCTATATCTCCCATAAAGCATCAAAGCTCTGGGAGATGGTGAGAGGCTTGAAGTGCTGTTGAAAAGGAGGGGGCACATCTGAGGAGCACAAAACCATGGGGCACAAGGAACACCTAAAACTCAAACAAAGAACAACCACCCTGGTTTGGTTCTTTGACCAAAGAGTTTAACAAAACCCACAATTTTCTACATAAAGGTTTTTGAAAATGCTTAGTAAAAACTTAAGAATTCCTGTTACCATCTGTTTCAAGAATACTTTTTGCTGAGCCACTCATATAACCAACTTCCAAAGAAAGATGCCCAGTAGCCTTAAGAGAAGTTGCCCATACTGATCCTGTTTCTGGGTAGTCCACAGCATTTCACAGCGAAGTGCTGGACAGAAACAAGAGGCACAGCTATTGTATGAGTTCTTGTCACTCACAGCACTTCCGAGGGAATAATCTAAATATCTTTTAGGGCTGCAGCCTCACGGTACAAGCAGCGCAGCAGCTACGCGGACCCTGCCACTCTCCACCATGGATCACCTCTCTCAGTAGTGCCCACACAATGAGGGCCCTGCAGTGGTCAAGGAATGATCATGCTTACAAACTGCCGAGAAAGAGGAGGATAGGGAGGATTTTTAACTGCGACCAGTTCACAGATCCAGTGTACCACCCAGCCATGGTGTGGGACTGGGTGCAGGGGATGGGAGAGAGCTGGGAGCATCCTGAGGAGTTACATGTCATAACATTAAATTGAACATAACAGTTCAACAACGAACTCCTGATTAGCTGAATCCTGAGAGCCTAGACCAGCGCCCAGTGTGCCAAATCCCAGGTGCTGCCCATTGATCTCATATAGGGACGTAGAAATCCTCGCTGGAGTCAGCACAGTCATATAAACAGCAGACAGCTCTGCTGCTGAAATGGTTGTTGTGCTCTCCCTGACCACAAGCCCCTCCCTTGGACAGAAAAATTTCTTTTAAACCCAAAGACTTTCTTTTCCCAGGCTCCGTGATTGCTGGGTCCCTGTGCTTCCACATGCCCACAGGGTCCTCCCTTCTAGACACCTTCAGCCTTGCCAATTTGCAGCCTATTCCATACAGTCCCAAAAGGCACATCACTGCTCTTTCAAGGATTTAAGCTCAGAAGCTCATCCAGTTAGCCCCATTGGCTACTGCAAACCAAAAAGACACAACAGTACTGGCCAGGTTTAGCCTACAACTATTTTTTGAGATAGCTTCTTTCTGACATAGACCACAAGTATCAGAGCATACATCCCAGCCCTAGAAAGGGCCCACATGTGGAGCAGCACAGCACATAGCACTCTGGTTATAGGATCATATGGGAATCATAGAATCATTTAGGTTGGAAAAGACCTTTCAGATCATCAAGTCCAACCATTATGAAGCTGGGTACATGCCACACTTGCACCTTCCCAGAGCCCTCCCAAGACACGAGTCCTCAGTCCCCTGCTCCACATCCAGCCTAGTGGCAGTGCAGTTTGGTCCCTATCTCTAGGTTCCCTGAGTGTCTACAGTTAGTTCAGGGCCAGGGAAGATGTTTTCCTTTGTGATGTGACACTGAGATCTATAAGAAGATATTCCTCTGGAATCTATTTACCCTTTTCACCCAGCCAGAAAAAAAGTCTAAAGTATTAGTAATATGTTCTACAAATAACTGTGTAAAAAAAATAAATTTGAAAATGTGTAGAAGTTTTATCTCAGAAGTTTTCCCTTTTCTGCTTGTACTTGAAATTTTGATGAAAGATGGATTTTAAAAAGAAGCATCTTCTTTCCTTAAAATTTTCCATTTTTAACTGAAAAAGAACAACCACTTCAGAAGAGAACAAGAGTATTCAGCCAAAACCCTTGAGATTTTTTGCTGACGATTTCAACAGACTCCTTTTGGGGGTCCATTGTTTCTATGTTGATGAAAAATCTGTGCAAGAATGTTTTCCCCAGTCAGTTTTGAAAATGAAAATTAGAAGTTCCTGCTTCTTTTATTGCATTTTTCTCCTATGAGCCCTTCTCACCCAGGTTTACTATTTTTATATTGTGTCCCAGCTGCTAACTAAGCTTTGGCTTAGTGCTCTTACTGCAATGATGAGGCATTTCCATTTCTGATTTCTAGCATATGTTGCACTTAATATAGCACTGCCCTTGTGCACCAGTTACCCCGGAAAAATGGCTGTGCCAGCAATATAACAGTGGTATAGTCCCTCGAGAACGACCATGGCATGAAACCCTGTGCCAGTATGCAGATGTCACATGGTTAATAGAACAATAATAGGTCCTTGAACTACATAGAGAGGTATTTTTTTTAATGTATACAGAAAGATGTTTAATACTGTGATGCAAGCTTCTTTTTTAGCTTTCTCCTAAATGAACTTGGAAAAAAATATCTGCAAAAGAGCCAAGAGATAATGATGAAAACCTGAACAATTAATTCTGGGGATGAAGCATCCACAGACGGAGCTGATTATTTTTTCTCTCTTAGGTCTGTAGCCTGGACTAGCTGATTGCAAAGACCAGGCTTTTGTGCATGCTTTATGGGACTTATCCTTTTCAAAGAGGAGGAGACACTATACTGCAAGAGCTGATTTTTGCAAGGTGTTTTAGGACTTCTGCTTTGGGCAACCAGAGCAGAACAACTGAAAACAGAAAATAAGCAATAGATTTGAAACCACTATGGGACATAATTAGTAATAATTATTTGCTGAGCTCTGATACTGTGACAATGCCATGAGCAGTGTCACAGGATATTTTATAATGGCTGCATCCTACAAGATGCTGAGCTTCCTTTGCTTCTTCTGGAGTTAACAGCAGAGGACCATTGCCAGCACTTTGCTACACCAGCCCCACCAGTGACCTGACTGGGTTCTGCACAAGTCAGGCCTTATGACTGGGACCCATTTATTGCTTTATTCTAGGAAAGATTTAGCTGATCAAACAGCTTCAGGGCCACAAGATGAAGACAGTTTTCAGCTACATGTTGGAGCAGCTCATCTCTTTGCCCTGGGACACAGCCCAGACACAGCCTTTGTGAAGGTGCAAACTGGAATGCTTCCAGGCTTCTGGGTCGTTTGGCTAAATCTGCACACTGGATCTGGCAAGCAAAATCCACCTTAAACCCCAGCTTTTGGCTGACGTAGGAGTTTTTGAAAACTAGTGTTATCTCCCATCCATGCAGTGCAGCAGAAGTGAGACATGCAAACACGGGGGTGGGAGCACTTGCAGAAAGGGCAGCTTTCCCTGCTGCAGGAGTAATTGTACTTCCAGCTAAATCAGAAGCCAAAAAGAAATTCTGCCCAGGAGATAAACAGTGCATTACATAAGACTTCATATAAAGTAAATTGTCATCAGATTTATTGCAGTTAGAAAAAGGCTGTTCTGTCTGTTGACTTAAAATACGTACTTTGTTTTAAGAGGCTAGTGAGAAAGAAGGAAATGGTATATTTGGGGTTCCTTGTCCTAGGGCTTTCTGTGTGGGGACCTGTCAAGCTTTTGGAGCTGAAATGTTTTAAAATGTAAAAAAAAAAAAAAAAAAAAAAAAAAATCTGAAGCAGGAGGTTTTGATCAATTTTGCATGTATGTGTAGTATTAGAACTAAGCAAAAAAATAAGAATTAATATTGCACAGTAAATTCTGATCATTCATTGTTTTTCTCTCCAAGTTGGAGAAAAAGCTAAAATATCAAAGTCCTTCTCAGAATTTAAGTTCAAAGATTATTTAAACCATGAAAGATCTTATTTTAACATGTCGTTAGAAATAGCTTGCTTCAAGGCTATTTGTCAGTAACTGCATCATCTTATGGTCCTTGGTGCCTACTGCAGGTGGGTGTTTGTGAGTGTATTGCTCTTATCCTTTTGGTGGGTTGGGCTTCATACCCAGAACATATATCTCCTGTGATGCTTCTATAGGAACTTCTTCCATAATGCATCACAGAGCCCAATCAAAGCAGAAGTAACAGCCAAGGAGCCAAGTCTGTGCAGTGGGCAGCACCTTCAAGACATGGACAGACTCAGTTTAACAATGAACTGATTCAAAATAAGATGCTTCAATTTTGTTCAACAAGCTAAATGTTTTTATACAGATCAAAAAAAAAATTGGTTTAGAATTTCTTTCACCTTGTGGATTTATTTTTTTTAAATAAATAAAGGTTTCCTTACACTAAATGCCAATTTTGTAGACACTGTGCACAGTTTCCTACCAGGTCTTATGGACAGGAATATTGCATTTAATAAAAAGATCATTTTTCCAAAAAAAATTCTCACTGTAAAAACTGATCATCTCAATTCTTTGTCCTTTAAGCTGATACTTTCCCGTAAGTCACACAAAAATCTCAACAGACAGGAAAGACAATGAATCTTGATTGGAAAGACAAGGAGGCCAGTCAGTACACTCAGATCACAATTAGCACCAGCTGTAACCCGAGTGAACTCCCCAATTTAATGGTTCACAGGAGAACACATACATACAGTAAAAGCTACCAACCAAATCAATTCACACTCCTTCCCCCAGACTCCCCTCCTCCCCCAGGTCCTTCAGACAAAAGTCTATTTCCCTCCTTAGCTGTTAAAAGTATTTTTAGAGCTCTTCAAATACAGAAAGCAGAAAAGGAAGAAAAAAACAATAGAATTTGACACAAAAGCACCCTTCTCATTAGGGCTTTTTAAATAGCATTAGAGCTCATTGAATTTCATGCACTAATAACATTCCTACTCAATCCAAGGCAAACCAGTCAAATCTAAATCTATCAAATTTTACAAGCAAAGGAATATTGCCAAGTTCTAATATTTCTCCTGCATTCATTGTCAGAATGGGGTAGGGAGTCTCTTCCAAACTCCAGATTTCCTTTCTTCAAATCCCTTTTAAAGCTACTACTCCATGGTGATAAAAAAAAAGGAGAGTTAAAAAGGAAGTTAAATCTCAAGAGCAACATCTATACACGATTCTCAGATACACAGCATTTTGGGAGTGAAGCAGTAATGAAGCTGGCTTTAGCACTGCTATCAGCTGGGATTTGAGATTAAGAAGTAGCTAAATTCCTACCAGACAAAGCCCTCAGGCAGATGAAGCTGACTGTGACAGTAATAAAGCCCCCAAAGACACAGAGGCACCTCTGAATCCTTGGCGGTTGAATCGTTTGGCCATTCAACACCAAGTCGCATCTTCAACTTTGAAAGAACAGCCAGCGAGCCTGGTCCACTGATATCACCGAGACCAGTCACGGGCTTGAAACTGAGCATGGGATGTTGGTCCCTCTTGTGCTGCAGGGCCCAGGACACCGCTGGATTGGGCCCCTCCTGCATAAGCAGTTAGGGCTGGTGACAGACACCTCGCTGTCCCAGCCATCCCCAAATAGCCTTGCCGCTTGCAAAGCCTCGGCAGGAGCTGTGCGAGGTGCTGTGGCTGCGTGAACAGCTGCCTGGCGTGCTCGTAGTACATTTTCATTGAATGGTTGGTGAATATAAGTGATAAGGAGGAATAAAGCATGTAGTTAGAGCTCATTTTGTATGGTACGGTATGTCTTGGGGGTTTTATGGGTTTAATATATTCGCTGCTCATGCTGGATCTTAGCACAGACCTCCAGATGAGAATATCTACTACTTGCGATGCAGGTTGCACTACAACTCATTTATAATGAATATAACAACTTGTGAAGTGGATTTAGAAGTCATTGAGTTATAGATTATTTGGGTAAACGGGGCACAAGCACTGCAGCAAGAAACCCATTTAAATATTAAGGAGAGCTATAAACCGAGAAGAGAACGGATGGCAGGGTAATATCATGTCAGAACATGCCCTCCAGAGAGGGACTGCTACTGCGTATTGATCAGAAAGAGCTCCAGAAATCATTCTGAAAACCCATAAAGCTCAGTTGTAAATGTGGCCAGAAAGGTGAGCTTGCAAAGGCCAATGGAGAGACAGGATACAGGCGCTGGACCGAACCCTGCCAGCCTTATCTCATGAGTACTCCCACAGCAAGTTTTTCTCCCCTGGTCTGTAGCATCCCCACCAACACAGCGTTAATCCAGGGAGTAGGAGTGGAAGAGTCATGACCTTGGACAGAAAAGCCATTTCTGGGAGGATTTTCACCCTCTGTGTATCAATTCTGTTAATGTCCACAGGCACCTTCCTAGTGTCTAAAGAAGCACATTTCTGCACAGTTAAGAAGATGCCTTGTAGATATCTGTTATTTTGCATCACACCCAAGGGTTCAACTGGCATGGAATAAGGACCACAGGATTAACCCCCTGCTGGAAATACCATGTCCAAGGGAAATCCTGGGCTATAAATGGCCAACTGGACCTAGCACAGGGTTTTTATTACTGCTATAGCCATTTGGGATGCTATTCCTGAAGGTAAGGGGGAAGCCTTACTGATTTTAATCTAACACTGGTGGTAGAAGAGGAGTGATGAGATTGCCCAACACTGCGTGGTGCTCAGAGCTTTCAGAGACATACTGAGCACCCTCTGAGGCTGCTGAAAATGTAAAGCTTGTGACTGCTCCAAAGCCACCCAGCAAAGCAGAGTCTGATACGCACACCCAGAAAAGCACGAAGGGCTTCATGCACAGTGAAGTAACCCGAACACAGCCGCTGCCAGTGGTCACCACTGCTTGCTGCAGCACCCACCAAATCAGAGGTAGCCCTCCAAGGAAGGACTGCAGAAGCATGCTCTGGCAGATGACTGAATGGCAGCAAAAATACTCCGAAGCCTGTACAGAACAGCCAGGGAAGGAAGAATGAATGACTGCCCAGGACAGAAATACCAGTGGTTCTTTCAAACAATGACGTAAACAGCAAAAGGGCTTTTCAAACAAGCCTGGCGCACAAAACCTGCTTAGTTCAGAGGCATTAGTTCAGTTCATTAGTTCAGTTTCACTGAAGTTGCAGAGCCTCTCTTGAACCCAGCACTGTTCCTCCCTGCTGTGTTATATGCACAGGCACGAGATGAAGTTGCGTGATTCAGCAGGAAGCCGCTTTAAGAATTCAGCAAGAGAGGTAAGCACCAGCCAATTCAAGCACATGCAGTGCCTGAAAAACAAGAGGTTCCTGTTTGGCATGCAAGGGCCCTTTAAAACACAAAAGCGCTGTTGCAGTCACTTATTTCGAGTTTGTCCTCTTCCTTCCCCCCACCCTTGTTGAGAGAATTCTCTCCCATTTTTTGCAGCATCAGGGAAAATGCTCCACATCTGGCTGATGGGCCAGAAGCACCTGACACCACCTACATGAGGCGAGCGGTTGCTTTTGTCATGAAAATTGACACTGCTTTGGAGGATGAAGCGCTCTACCCAGCTTAAAAAATGCTGAGGAGCAAAATTCAGGGTGAAGTGCAGGAAACTGTGAAGGTGTGAACTGTTGTTGAATGAGCATAAAGAGAAACACGCTCCCAGTGAGATGCAGACTGGGGAGAACGGATAGCTCTGTCTCAGTGCTACACCTAGTCTTAATGCAATTTATAGCACGACATTACAACCAGTAATAATAATCTAATGGGAGGGCATAGCTGGCACTTCTGAAACTCTTGGATGTGAAGGTCACTCATTTTATCATCGAGACAATCTTTTAAAAGCACCATTGGTGTGAAGCGTTAATGGGAGGTGATCAAGGCTTTTAATCTAAAGCCTTTTATCGACAGCAGGCTTCGGCAGCACGTTGTGCACCTGAAGACTGGGATGCCCCACTGAGCAAACACGGCACGGTACCAGCCCCTAAATCAAATTACCTAGACATCCAAGGAAGGAGGCTTCGCGCTACATTACTCCTTGCAGGCTGCCATCTGCGGCGGTGGCCGGTCAAGCGGTGCAAAGGCAAATTCCTACGCACATAACTCCATCCAGAGCGTCTGCCGCTCCGTCACCTGGGTTGTGGCACGGTGGAGGCACCATGCCAAAGGGGGTGGCTTTTATTAGGGTCAGACCTCACCTGTAGCAATTAGTGGCAAAGCCTAATAACAGGATTAATTAGGATAGTGCCAGAAGAGACTAATTGTCTACTGCGAGGCTGACTCTTTAACCCATTTCTTGGCTGACAGCTTCTCAGTGCCTTGTGTGAGAGCTCAGCGAGCCAAATGCAGGCATAGACCTAGAAGGAAGGTGAGAAGGAAAAGCATAGTAAGGGGCTGCAAAGAGAGAGAGGAAAAAGCCTTCCATTCATAGAGCTTCTCTATAAAGTACATGGACAGGGTCCCACTGAGCCTTGCTGATTAAAGCCACACTAACACCAATGGATGACAAAGTCCCTTCTCTGCTAATATTTAATGAGTTCCAGAACTCACATTTGCTAAGGGATAGGTGAGTAATTTATATTTGAATCTTCACTGAAGAACAACAGAACAGCACAGTTATTTTTCCCTCAGCTGTGACACTAATTCCTTTCAGGCCAGAATTAGAAACATGCTAACTACAATAAATCTAATGGCTTACATTCTGTATTTTATCTCTTACAGCCACTTCAACAGAGGAGACACATTACTGCCTTAATTAAAAAAAAAAAAAAAAAAAGCACTGCTTTCTGTAGGGCTTTTTTGCATGTATAGAAGTGGAGATGTATATACACAAACCAAATTTTTATCACTCTTCCACTTCATAAAAATCTAGGGATCAGAAATCACATTGCGCTTAAGGAATGTGAACTACTGGATATTCCTTTTCTCCAAGATAATGAGATCTTCAGTTAGAGTTAAGTCCTGAAAATCTGGTCCTTAGCATTTTGCTGTTGCCCTGGGGTTATGAATTAAAGGTGCCCTAAGACAATTCCACAGTACATCCATTTCAGCCCTGCCTGGGGCTGCATCGGAAAAAAGCACTCCCGTTCCATAAAGAACTGCGAAGGTTTTCAGAAACATTCTTCATCCCAAACTGTGGCAAGAGGCTAGCACTTCAAACATTTTTGGTTACACTGAAATCCCCCAGGACCACATTTTGGAAACATCAAAGTACAACATGCTCCCCAGCATTCTCCAGCTGCTAGTCTGGCACACAGCAATGAAACCATAGCTGCTTCAGATTAAAACTGGCATGGTTTCTCTCACACCTATTCCTTGCAATAAGTTTAAAATCCATTGTTGCTACTGCTTCAAAGGCCTGCACCCCTGAAAAGCACATCACAATCCGCAAGTGTGAATCAAGGTCTCCTGAACTGTGGTGCAACCAGCCAGCACCTTGCTGGGTACCTGGGGTGCTTAAACACCCATCTGGGATTCATGGCTCAGCAGGCTGATAAGAAGCCAGACAGGTGAGCTGGCGAGAAACTATCAGGAGTTCCTTGGAGAAGTCTAGCATTGAGAAAGACCTCCAAGAAAGTCCAGGCCCTTGAGGAAGTACAAGTAGTCACCAACAGCTCGCTCTCATCCTCGTTTCGCCCGCACCAAGCGATTGTGGTAAATCCACCAAAGGGAATTGCGTGCTATCCAGTTTCCTGGTATTGTGCCACTGCAAAGAGCTCAGGTCACACTAATTGCTGCTTAATGTTCACTATCCACAGCTTTTAGCAGCAGGATTTATCTTACCAGGTGCATCCAGCTTCCCTGGAGAAAAAGAACCTGTGCCAGCACCAGTCAGGTGTGATATGGAGGAAGATCTAAGCCAGGACAAGGCGGACAAGGGAAGGAAGACAAGGAGAAAACAAGTGGAGAGTAATAGGAACTGATAAGAGCTAGATGTGAAAGGGAAAAATCTGGAATAGTCATGAGATGATTCTTCCAACTGGCTGGGAGGTGCAATTCCTTCCTGAGAAGCATATGATAAAGTAACTGTGTGTAAGGGCAGCCCTCACCCTGGCTTCCACCATGCAGGATCAGCTGTTAGAAGAAACTCTCTTTCAGGATTAGGAGACGTAACTTGCCAGCTTCCCTGTGCAAGCCTGACACCAGGACCTGATTCCCTGGCTCACAGCAAGGCTGTTGAATAAATACAGAATACTCGGTCCATCACCTGAGCAATGAGGCTTCCCAGCAGGCTGAGCAATTGCTTTTCATCCTGACATGCTGAGCCGATCACTAGCCATGCCTCACCACAAAAGTTTTGTTTACACTGCATATTTGGGATGGGATGCTGGATAATCACATGTTCTCCCTCCCTTTTATTCCCTCTTTCACTTACCCATGTCAATATTTTATTGAGTTAGTTACTCTGTTCCATCTTCGCCTTTTCCCCCCTACCACCGGTATGATTTAACTAAAATGAATTATTTGTTTATTCCAGTAAAGTTTTTCCCACTCTGGAGCCAGGCAAGAAGGAGAAATAAGCTTAATTTAGAAAGATTTGAAATTCCTGAAATAGATGACAGCTGAGAGAAGACTGGCATGTTAAATCATTCCACTTCATAAACACCCTGCTCTCATTTAGGCTTGACAGATGTAAATGCCAGCCAGGTACTACCTACCAGTAATGCTGTCTTTCCTTTATTTATGCAAATACATAATACAAAATCTTTTTTATGTACATTAGCCATCTGCAGAAGAGTGGATCTATGGCTGTTTGTTCCCCAGTTTTTCATTTATGTCATGTGCAGTGGTGGGAGGACAGGCTTGACACCTTCTTCAGGTTAAATAACTAAGAGATCATCAAATGCTTCGCCTTAACCTTGCAAATCATGTCACAAGTTCTGCCAGTGTCCTCTCCTGAATAACATACTCTTCTTACGCAATCACCAAGAAAAAATACCTACTAGGCCTGCTGTAACTGTGGTGATGAGATAGCAGGATAGGGCCAATCTATAAGAAAGTCAGTCTTTGCAAATGTACACTGTATAAAAATGCCTACCAGACAAAATAAGAAACTGAAACACATTACCCATTTAGAAACCAGGCAAAAAAAACATTCAGCACCAGATTGAAATTCCAACTGAACAGGAGGTTTCAAGCCAATTGCCAGGTCTACCAAGAAGCAACACCTTCTGCTCTGCGTAACAGACTCTGGGTTATATTGGCAGGCACTGAGAGATCTGTTTTGGGCATGGCGCTAAGGTCACAATGCGAGTTTTCTGAAGGTCACTCTGAACAAAATATACTCCAGAGACTTTGGTTATCTCAGCTGAAGATTGCAGGGGTGGAAGGATGGGATGGTGATATGCTTCAAATAAAAAGATCCCCATATTTTGTGGTTTTCACTAAAGCAAGGAGGTTTTCCATCAGGAGCATTCCCAGCTGCAGTCTCAGTCCCAGCAGCTGTCCCTTGCTTACAAGGTGATTCGTGCAAACAAGCAGCTTCCAAACCATGGTATCTTCTTGCTCACTGTATGAGTGCCAAGCAAATACTCAGTCAAAACTGGTTGTTTTAGAGGTGGGAAGTTAGATTATTGCAGTGCTCACTGTTTTGCAGACGATGCCTTGCTGTGGGAGGGGGGAAATGGGAGCCTCTTCTCGTTCTTGTACTGTCCAAGTGAATGAACAGTCAAAAATGCAGGGCCCAGGGATTCGACAGCGAAAAAACAGGCAGCGCTTTCTGCCTGATACAAGCGGTTCCTGCCACTACGACTGTCCACACACCAAAGGAGGACACCTCGGACATCCTGGGGGCCCAAGGGCTTCAGCTGGGATCAGAGCCCTTCTGTCATGGGCACCGTGCAGCTGCATGTACACATAACATACATAAAACCAGCCCATGTCCCAAGCAACCTGCAGTGTTTAAGATGTTACAATTAAGTGAAGCAAGAGGGGAAAAGGGGGGAAAGGCAAAGACAGGGGTCAGTATCTTCAGGTTTCCTCCACGAATGAGACTGCTCCATCCAGTCATGCCCACACCAAAACATTTGTCTCCCACCTCTTTCCCTTCTTCAGCCCCACATGCTGGATGAAACCAGTTAGCCTATCTAAGGCTGACACAGAGACCCTTTGCTCATCATATCACATCACTCAAGGTGCTTGGGAGAGAGAAAACAGATCCCCAGGTCTGCAACCAAATTTCTTTCGGATTATCCCTGTACAACCTCCTCTGGAAAACATTTCAGACTTGGTATAGGTTAATGTTTCCTAGAAAAAACCCAAGGACTTTAGGATGTGTCCCAGGGATGACAGAAACCTGTGGCACCTACAGATGGGCAGATCCGGTTCTCTACCTTAAGCCCTATGTGCAGTTGTGCAGCTTTAGCAGGATTGTTCACAGCTCCTTCTTCTCAAGGCATACACTGATATCAAGAGCTGAGCTCACCTCTTGTTAATTATGTCATTCACTGGAGGAATGTCCCAATGTTTCAGACACTTCCACAAAAAATTTAGGAAGAAAACAGCACATTCGCTCTCTCCAATTTCTTATTAATTCCAATCGGTCACATGCTCTTCTGAGGCCACTCAGCTCTGCTGCTGCATGGGTAAGAGAGGCTCTAGTAAAGGGACAAAAAGATGCTCGACATATCCTGAGAACTGCGGGCAGTTTCCACATTGCCAAGCACAGCTGAAAACCTTGGGGGCAGCAATTAGGAGGACCACAGGTTTATGCCTGCAGCAAGCTGTGGCAGTTCCACCCCAGGAGTCTCAGAGATGCCAAGACTGAGCCAATATAAAATCTGCCCAAGAGAAATGTATCTCAGAGCAGCATCTCCAGTGCTATGAGCTCCACAGGAGCAAGTAGGACAGCAACCAAGTCCAAAATCCCCTGCATGACCCCTCCAAATGCTCTGCTGGGACTGCCAGGCAGTGCCATGGCCAGGACCTGAGGAAGTGGAATCTCTGGTGAGCTGCTGAGAGTCTTTTACCTGTATGGCCCCTTGTAAGACCTCATGGTATTCATCTCTGCCCAGGAGGTGTTTGTACACTGGTAGGGTCAAGACTTGGGCTAGCAGGAGCATACAGCATCTAGCAAAATTACAACTGCAGAAGAGCAAATGTTAGTGTGCTAGACACTGTACGTATACATATTTAATACAAAATTCTGAATATATAGGTTGTAAAAATTTATGTAGGACATTAAATGCATAGAATACCAAATTCTGCACTTGAGTGCCCCTTAGATTGCTGTACTGTATCAGCTCCACTGTGTTTTGGACATACTCAGATGCAAGCTCAGGCAGGGATGTTTCCCTCCTACTCGGCAGTGTAGCCTATCCTCTGGGAAGAGTTCAGAGAGAGGTATTCCTCACTGCAGGGAAAACAGCAGCACATTTTAAACCTGCCTCTAAATAACCCTGACAATCTCTCCAAAAAAAGGATTTGGTTTCCTTTGGCAGCAACTTCTGCTTCACACCCAGATGCTTTCAGTGCCCACCCCAGCAGGCTCAGCCCAGCCCAAAATCTGTCAAGGTCTCTGACAGAAGCAAAGCCCAAAGAACAGCCCTTCACTTCTCCTCAAGATGCACAGAAAAATCCTTTCCTCTCCATGATGCAAATTCCAGCTCTCTCCACACCTTTCACATGCCCTCCTCTCCGCTACCATCTCTGAGCTTAGCTGCCACCAAATTTGACTGATGAAAGATGACAGCTCTATTATATTAATTCCCCCCAGAAAATGGAAAAAAGTCTCACATGCTTTTCATATCAAACACATAACACATTTCAGAGTTTCTCTGCATGCTCTGGCTTCTCTTCTGCAGGAAACGTGGCTGTTGAGCGGAGTGCTCCCCAGACTGGAGGATGCTCCTGTCAAACAAATGGCAGATTTTCACTTATTCCTTTTTTTCATATTATGCACGCATGCAAGATTAAGTATGCTTGTGCTATCTTTGGCTGATCCAGTATGATGGCTGATCCAGTATGATAGCTGCCTGCAGCGGCTCCAATCTAATGGACCCAAGCCCTGTCTGCATGGCCTGAAAGGTGTGTTTGTAGAAGACAGCCCTTAGGCTATAGTGCTCCAGTACTTGAACTCACACCAGACACCCTGTCTTACCAGAAAATTAACAAAAGCAAAAGCCCCAAATTTTCCCAAAGTAGGAAACTTTTCTCTCCAAACTGTCACACTGTATAAACTCAAATTAAAATGCTTCCTGTAATTGCATCTTCGTTTTGATGACAGCCTGCTTCCATCCTCACAATCCTCTGCCCATTGCACCATTACGGATGCTTTTTACAGCTTAAACACCATCTTGATATCAGCTAATTGCACCAATCAGTGCAAAGTTTCTCCACATGACAGTAATTCCCAACAAACATTGTCATTTGATCTCATGTGTCTCAAGTCTTTTCCTTTAGTTCCCTTTTACAAAGCTTGTGCTATGGTTTCTCCCAATACTGCACCCTGCATGTTGGCAAAACTCCCTCTTCACCACAAGATTAACCACAAGAAAAGGATCTGGACCAAAGAACCCATCTCGCCTGATAAAAAGGTTATTTATTGACAACCTTCACAATTTATTCAAGCTGGAATGCACTGAGGGAGACAGTTGTTTCTAGTGTCTTTAGGAGTTGTTGGTTTCCCCACAATACATTTGCTTCCTGAGCAAGGCAGCTCATACGCCCTCTGCCAAGGGCTGGGTCTTTCTTGGAGGGCACCCTCAAGCCCACAGCCATCTTTTCAGCATTTTCCCCAAGTTTCCAACCAGGCCCTCCGTCTCCAGAACAAGCTCAGCCCCGGCAGAAGCAAAGAAAATGTCCCCAGGACACCCAACCCATGTCAGGAAGCTGGCCTAGGCAGCCAGCTTTGTAATAAGCACGAATCAGTCAGAAAAGCTGAAAACACTTGACTCTTTTCTCCAGCCGTGTACAAAGGAAGGAGCAAAGTTCCCAGACTCCGGTCGCAGCCCGAGGACTCGGGAGCACAGCGGGGCCCAGCCGAGTCCCAGCGAACAGAAGGCAGCAGGATACGGAAACTTCCCTTGGCAGCCAGACGTGCCTTTTACAAAAGCAGGGGAACTAAACGCATTTTGCCACTCCTCAGTTTTGGGCCAGCTCCCAAAGTCTCTTTGTGCCGCGCCAGGCGGAGGAAGCCGACCACCCTGAGGAACAAAGGGCTGGGGGACAGCCCCGGCTTCGGGCTGCTGCCGCTCCCCTTGGCGGCGGGACTCTTCCCTGAAAATCCCTCCTGAGCCTTTTCCTTTAAGACTTTGTCCAAAATCCTCCATAGTTTGGGGACTGTGCACCATTCAGTGACCTTGGAGCCACCCCTTCCTTTACATTACTCTACTGACCACAGCGGTAGGGAACAGCTTTACAGCAGTTCCTGGGAAACTAAGAGGAAAAGCAACAGGCAGCTGGACATGCATCACCTCCTTAACACAGTTTTCTGGTACAGTCCAGCCAGTGCTGCTTGATGTAGGAGTCGGACTCTGGCAGAAGAGATTTGTTTTAAAATCTAACAATGAAAGATTGTTCTTCTCATTACAAAGGGAAAAAGAGAGAGAGAGAGAAGGACAGTCTCTTCTACAGTACTTTCTCAGGCATGAGAGAGGATATAAGCTGGTTTTGCAGGAGCAAAAGGGAAAGTGGGGGCATCCCTTTACTCTTTTACCATACTTTGCTAGGAAGGAGAGGAGATGCACATTTTAAAAGTGATTAAAGTGGATGCACATTTATTCAGCATTTCTCCTTGGGGTGTTGCAGCCAAAAGTCCCACAGAGGGGTGTCTCCCCCTCCGAGCAGGGCCCTTGCACCCAGATGGGCTGGCCGGGGGAGCTTCATGGACCCCCAAGCACACAGGAAAGTAGGGTTCGCCAAAATGACAGTCTCTCTCTCCATGTCAGATCACATCTCCCGCTTCACCTTCCCAGCACAGCAACATCTCCCCAGCCTACCAAAGCAGTCCTTCGAGTGCGTCAATGAGACCAAAAACCTAGAAAGGGCAAGGGGAAATCATGAGGATGTTCTTACAGCAAGGAGAGTCTCCCAAGTAAATTCACATAGCCAAAATGGCCAGCAAAAGGATAGCCTTCAACTGCCACACGTGCCTGCTGACCTCAGAGGAGTAAGAAAATCTCAAAGCTTTTGGATGACAAACTGGAACATAACTGGAACATCTGCATCTGTCAAAGTCAGGCATGGGAGATGGTGTGGGCAAGCAGAGGACATGGAGGCACTTGGGGACAGCTCCAGCACCGTTGTACCAAACAACTTGTGATAAGTCAATCCTATTTCCAGCCTCCTCCAACCCAGCTCACTGTAGCAGGGCTGTGCGTGTACACTGTCTTGCTGAAAGCTGGGCCTGACCTCAACTGGGGCTACCTATAAGGACAGATGCTCACGTGAATTTACTGGTTCAGGAAATTCATCCGCCGGTGCATCTAGTAAGGAGGAAGGTACCACACAATCACGTCATCCAACCCCATCACACAGCCCACCTCTCTGCAGCACCACCTCCCAAAGCCATATCAGAAGCTATGAAAATAATCTTCTTGACTGCCAGAAAAGTAGGAGGCTAATAAACACACCCACTATGGCCTGTGCAACTTGCATTTAGGAGGTTATTTCCCTGCCGCTGAGGAAATGTGGTTCTGCTGGGGATGGGGATTTTGCACCTTGTTACCCTCCTGTGTCCCAGGCCACAGAGCCACACTAGGCAGTGCTAACAGAGGGGTGAGACTTTGCAGTCCTCCCTTTTTAACCTTCCTGGGAAACCTGGATCTGATATACTCAGTGTATCCTCTCTGTTTTCTATGTTAGCTTCATGGCATTAGTCTGTATCAGGAGCAGCGGTTCAGCCGCTGACTTGGACAACGAAGTGGGGAAGGCCAGAACTGTGGTTTCTTCCACAGCTGAGAGATCCCACGTGCCAGAGGAATTTCCCTCTCTCACTCTATTAGTAGCAGTAGAAGTGAGTGATGGGGGCAAAGCTGTTATCGTATTACAGTCTGAAGTGTCTGTGCTCGTGCTCCCCGCTTTCCCACCAGATGAAAAGCAAAACCACCTCTCCCTCACACCCCACACCCCACCACACCGAGACTGGCAGCTCCGCTGTGGAGGTGGCCAAGGAGAGACGGTGCAGCACGGTTTTTCTTTCTTGCCAAGGGAGTGCAGGGACAATCCAGCGTGGTGAAAAATCATCAGAAGGGTTACACTTTGAACTCCCCCTGCTCTGTCTCTATCAACTCATTCCTCATCCAGCTGCTATGAAAAAAAAAAACTCCTGGAGTGCTCAGAGGTTATGTACTATGGTTTGGCTGTTTGCCAATTCAGTAAGATTTTTTTTTTTTTTTTTTTTTTTTTTTTTTTTTTAAGATTAAGGCCTTAAAAATCCTGTTAGAACTGGGTCCTACAACACAAATCTCCATTGCTATGGCTTAGCTGCCAAAACATTGCATCAGCCATCACAACAGCCTGGCACCAACTAAAGAAATACTGCATCTTCTCCTTGTGCTCAGCTCAGATCACAGATGTCAAAGTCATTGATGGCTGGAGCTGCTTGGAGATTTCAGGATGAGACCAAAGTTTTGTCAAAACATTCAAGTCCCCTGGAACAGGAATTGTTTTATTCAAAGCCTCTCAAGTCTGATAAACATTAGCCCAGCACAAGGCAGAGGTTTCCAGTGGGTCAGCAACGAGAGCTGGGACCGGTCTGAAGGCAGGTGATGAATGCAGGCAAGACCGCAGGGCCCCAAACAACTGTATAATGTCATTGCAATGTTGGCCACCATCCTGATAACAAAGCTGCTTTCACCGAGCAGCTGCATGGTCTAGGGACATCCACTTTGCCAGAAAACTGGAAATATTTTACTTACGCTCATAGTGAGATCAAAAGCAGACATACAGAAACCAAAATTTCTGGCCAAACAGACTGCCTGGTTTCCAGACAACTGTCTTCATGATCTCAGATCCAGCTTTCTACCTCCAGCCTCCTTGCACTCCCCACATCCTCACTCAGGCATCTCACCTTACTGAGGATTTATTTTCCTTTGGCTTCCATGATACTCTTCTGTCCTGTTTCTACTCAAACCTCCCTCACATTCTCTCTGAAGATCTTCCTCACTTCCCTTGTCTCCTGATAAGAGGACCCTGCTGGGTTCTGCTCTTGATGCTGCCTTATCCCACTGCCTCCAAGATGATTCCCATCCCAGACACAAGTTCAGCCATCCCTTCCAAGTGAGTGGTTCCTGGTTCAATCCTGACTCCAGACCTGCTCAAACAAAGCCCTGCACTGTGCCTCAACTGTGAGCCTAGACCAAGTCCCTGAGACAGACTTTAGCTTCCCTCTTCTTTCCATGCCAGAGCCCAGCAAGATCACCCTTCCAGGGGTCATTTCCAGCTATAGCCTTCCCCAGAATCAGAACCTCCAAGCTAAACCTTTGAGGTTCAGTCCAAATACCACCACTCAGACATGGCCTTTTCTGTCATTCTGCACAGCCAAAAGCCTGGCCAAATTCTCAGCTTCCCGGTTACTGCAGCATCATCTCTTCTGCCACTCACAGACAGAATCCTCGCCCCTTCAGAGCTGTTCTGAATGATGCTGCAGAGACTCAAGCTCACAGTTTGCTCCTATATGCCCCCCAAAACTCCCCCCAGAACACCGACTCCAACATAGGCCGCTTCCTTTTCTTTTCCATCCACTCTCCCCACCACCCATTATCTCTGAGCCCAAAGGCCACCTCCAAGATCTCAGCCTGTGATGCAATTTTCCACACCCACACTTTCAGACAGGGACCCTGGTGCTTTCCACATCTTGCTCTGCAAGCTGAGCTGATCCTTCAGATTCCCCTTTGCAGCAACACCTCCAAAAACCTGGATCCTTCATAAGCTTCTGCTAAGGTGCCACCACAGCCTACTCTGCTGGCTGGCATCACAGCACTGCTTCCTTGTGCTGCCTCGTCTGTCTGTACCCGCCTGCTGTTGCTAATCCTATATTTAGACTGCAAACTCTGTAGGGCAGGGCCTGGGCTTTGCTCTTTGTTAGTACAGCACCTGGCACCACCAAGTCCTGACTGTGTTAAGAAAAACAACTGATAATACTAATAGCATAATACATCTATCCAGACTAGTGGACTTAATTCAGTTTTTTAAAAAGCTTTAATGCACCTTGTATTTTATCAGTTAGCTCCATTCACTCCCTGAAGCACTTCAGCCTGCACATACCACTGTTCCCTATTGTTCTTCTCCCAGTGCAGCTTCCCCGAGTCCATCCTGGTACCACAGAAGAAACTGGGGTCATACTCACCTGCACTGCTCTCGAAACACTGACAGGCCAGCAAAAATCCTGTATCCCATTAGCACTTCCCAAATATCCAAGACAGTTTCTACATGGGAATCCAGCCAGCTGCCTTGTCCTGCTTGAGAAAGGTGTTATTGTCCTACAGCTAAAGTGACATTTTATGGGCTTTGATGGTGTGCCATGCATGGGGTTTTATGAGCCACTTCACCACGCTTGCAGCATCGCCGTGCCTGAGCGGGAAGTCATGCGGCAGTAGGTTGTGTCCAAAACAGTCCTACTAGTGTTTATGATACCCAGTGCGTTAGTACCATAATGTCAGGCATGTTTCGATGCACACAGAATTGAACAGAGACCAAGCTCTAAACTGATCTTGTTTAGCGCTGGCACTAGATCTGATTTCCATTTTGCCAAGCTGTTCGAGGCCATGGTTGGCCAGTGGCTGTCTCTCATTTTGGGCCCAGGAAGACCAGAGGTAGCTGCTCATTCTGTTTTATGTGGTCATCCCAGCTGGTTTCTGCTCCATATACTCATCATCAGATATTGCCAGTTTGGTCTCTGTAGGACCCACAGCGGTAGGAGCTGGTCTGGAGGATCAGTGGGGTGGGTGTCAGGGCTACGCTGTGCAGTGGAGCACAGCCCCATACCGAGATCCCTGACCCTCATGGGAAAAAACTAGCAGGCACAGCAGCACAGAGCTGCACCAGGCAGAACATTTCCCCTGCTGACCGTGTCCTGGCTCTCGGCATGACCCAGCTATCCTGCTTCCAGGACCAGGCTAGTGTCGCTGTGCAGCCCTGTGCTGAACTGCCATGCCAGCCTGTTCAGAGGCACCTGGATGACCTCCATTCATCTGATGCAGACGTGCCCTTGGCCAGCTACAGCCATGATCCTGCCTGGAAGGGCTTTAAATGGCATCAGCCAGACAAACAGAGTTGAATTTGGGATGCCTCTGCCTCCTTCCTCCCTCCTGGCCCCCCCAATGCCCTTCTTCCCTCCCTCTGTCAGTCCCAGAGACTGTCCCTCTCCCTCTGCCTGCGATGGGTAGTTCACCACGTAGCACACCCTTACCCACTCCTGAGCTCTCCCCTGTGTCCTCTGACTATACTGTAGACCACTTATTCTCTTGCTAGTCTTTCCCTTGGTATCCTTGCCAAGGACAGAGACTGTTTCGGCTCCAGATGTGTTTGCACACTGCTGGAACATCATCTTCGGCTGCAGCATTTCTAGGTTTGTCAATACGGAACTAATCCAGGTTTAGACCTGGATCCTTTCGCGCCATCATTCTTCACAAGGCACATGAAACATGATGCCCATGATCAGCCTGGAGAGACATAAAGTGGAGAAACCATAGTTACGTTTGAGCAGGACGGGGACTGCTGGAACTGCCAGGCTGGGTACGTACCTTGGCCACATCCTGACCTTGTGCTGGAATGAAACCTATTTATCCAACTTCCTACAACACCCATGTTTCCACAGGAAAAACATCCAGGCATGGAAAATTGATTTACAAGTCCAAAACCCAAGTTTGTATTTCCTATGCAGGGTAGTTTGCCTTAGCCCAACAGATTAAGGAAAAAGAGTTAAGAGAGTGCCAAGATGAGCAGCCAGCTATAATAAATGCCACAGGCCAGAGACTGCTGTGCTTAGATGGGCATGTCTGCATCTGGTCATCAAATGCTCTATGAAGAAATGGCAAAAGGGAGCAGCCCAGCTTGTGCTGGGAACCTCACATCACACAAATTAGGTACAACTCAGGACAGAATGGAGATGGGGCTGTCAATAACTGCACAGCAGCGAGTAAAGCCCGCAAGAATGGCAACAGGAGCAGGGCTTGGACCAAGAAAAACCCTCAGCTGCTGCTGCCTAGATGTCAGGGAGTCAAAGGAGGAACATTGGGAGACAACCTCACCCATCAGAGGCAGTCAGACACCCGGAGCAGATCTCCTGCCAATAGCGATTATGCAAAGATGGCACAACCCTGGTTCAAAGCCTGACACACCTGAAGGGTAAGGGCACCGGCTAGACCATAACAGAATGATAGTAAAAGCTGTGCCTTTACGGTGGCCAGCACACAGGCAAACACTGGCTCCAGCAAATCAACAAACACTTGTACCAAAAATAAATGAATAAATATTAATAAAAGACACAGTAGCCTGCCTGTAACTGGGAGAGAGGTATCCAAATTGCAGAAGGGAAAAAACTCTTGAAAAGCATCAGAAGTAAACCAGGGCAGTACAAATGCCATCTCCGGGTACATTTTGGAAATAATTCTGCTAATAAGGAACCCATATCATTGTACAGGATAGTCTTTGTCTTATTATCCCCCAGCACCTGATGCACAGAACAGCAAAGGGCCTCCTGTATAAGCACAAAGTCTGCCCAGATCATTTTTAACTCATAAAGTTGTTGCTGCTTCTGAGCCGGTACTTCAAAGCAGCCAGGACAAACAAAGTTCACTCAGATGTACGTGAAGAGAAGGTAAACTGCCTAGCAAGCCAAAAAATAAAGTGTAGGGAAAAGAAAATAATTCATGAGTTTTCTTGTAAAAGAAACTTGCACGTATGGAGGAAACAATCTAGTATTGAGCTGAAAGGCAGCACCAGAGAAATGAAAGACTCCTGTAACTGCATCATCCAAAGAGAAACTGGACTGCAGAAAACAGATAAATCACTTCAGAGAAATGAGCTGGGGTGCAAATGAACAGATGGTGTCACTGAAACGAGATTGGCATTTGAGTGTAAAAGAAAAAGGCCCTGCAGCCCTCGGTTTTCCAGCCAAGAGGAGAGCATGCAGCCAGCTCACAAGCAGAGATGACCATGGCCAGACTCTGGGCCACTAACAGCAGGGCCTGCGTACATGTGGCACACACGTATTTCCATATCTGAGGAAAATACACTGCTATGTTTGATGGAACCCAAAATCTGACAATGACAACTTGGTGGGTGTGCAAAGACAGGACCCAGAGCATCGCTTGGGTTTCACAGTAAACAGTAAATGCACAAAGGAAACATCACACAAAAGTCTCCAGAGCCTCCAGCTACTGCTCAGAAACTATCCACAGCTGGCAATGCAGTTTCTCCACCAGAAAGGACTGAGTTGACCCTTTTTAAAATATTATTGACGTGCATCAACAGTTGTTCCGCTACCGTGAGGCCTTCTGCAAATACGTTAAGGCTGGACAAAGCATGTAAGGTAGAGCTCTAACCTCCCACCTGCACACCAAGACTCCATCCAAACCTCTGTGCTTCTGCCACATCCCGATAACATCTCCCCTTTATCAGGTTTTGCCTCCATTTCCCCTTTTTGCTGGAAGGGGGGGTAGCCCAGCCTGCCTCCACTGCTCCAAAGTTGACTTTCAGAAATACAATCACTTGGTCTCGAATCTCCTCAATGTATTATGTCAATTCATCTCCACTGCTGTAAACCATGTGAATAGACCTAGGTGTGCAGGAGGATAGACAAATACAGAAGGAACAATTCTCAGGCTATGAAAGGAAAAGGGTTGGAAAGCTCCCAAAAAAGGTCTCACACGGGTCAATACAGGAGGCTCGGCTCCATACTGCTGGGGGAGGAAGCGGCTTCAGGTTACTTACTAGTAGGTGAGGTGTGTGAAAGTACAATAAAACGCTTCAGCTGGGGGACACTTTAGGTTACACTTGGACGTTTCATGTCGCACCTAAATTAGTACGTCAGAAGTGACACTCGCGATGGCAGTAATGGCACTGAGCTGCTGCAACAAAAGCACAGGGGTTTTATTACACAGGGTTTTGTTACACGCTCGCTTACAGAGAGGCCCCTTTACGCCTGCCTGGCACTGGAGAATGGCCTTACAGTGGGCACAAACAACATCACATTCATCTTCGTGCCCTTCGCGCTGGCAGAGGTCTGCAAAGGGGCCCTGTAGCATAAACAAGAACTCGGTCCAACCTATTGTCTTAAGGGACTATATGGCCTGCATCATCACAGTAAGTACTTTCTTCCACAAGAAACTAGGTTCAGAGGACAGTTTCACAAGAAAAGCAAATGTAATATGTATAAGCTGTAAGATGCTATGTCAGTTTTCTCATAGGGTCATCACAAAAATTTCCATCCCGTTATGCAGCTTTGCTTTATTAATATTTTTTTAACATTGCTAATGAATCCATACAGCACCTTCCAGATGCACAGCTGGATTTTCAGCTTAGGTGCATTGGCATAGCTGGCCTCTTCTTTTCCAGCTGAATTTGTTTTTCTCCAAAGCCAGAAAAAAAACAAAAAAACCCAATGCACTCGCCTTCCCTGAGCCTAGGGCATCTCAGATCTAGGTTACTGCTGAAAAATTAGTCATACTTATTCAGAGCCAATTTCTGCTTTCCCAGAAACTTCAGTGGGGGCCCAATCTTCCACCACCAACCCCAAAATGCCCTTCCTTCCAGGCAGCACGGTCTGTTCATGGGTAACAAATACTGCCGCAGGCAGAGAAAATGTTTTAAGGGAAGCCCCACCTCCCCTCACGCACCCGTGCACCCCCAAGCAATCCCGCTGCCAGATTCTGCCTTCAGATACGTGAGGATACCAGGACCAGGACGGGGCGCTGAGCGTCTGGCTCACAGACAGTGCCCTAAATGCTGCAGGTTTGCACGAACGCTTGACAGTGTGTGGTCGGGAATTAGGTTAGCATTGATTTGGGCGAGCTGGCGGGAGCATCCTTTGCTTTACCCGTAGACAGGGCAGTCACATGAGGAACAGCTGGAGCGCACACAGAGCCTTCTTTAATTAAAGTGCTACTCACCATTTTTCTGGCAGGGCTCCCAGAAAAGCAATAAAATGGCAGCAGAGAAAACAAATGCTACATAACACACTTCCACTCTCCTTTATGTTCCCAAGTCCCCCTTCTCCCTCAAGCATAATCTTCTTACTTTCTTTTTTTTTCTTTTTTAATTTTTTTTTATTTCTGTTAATAATCATTCTTCATTTGTGACAGGCTAGGAAAGGAAAAGGTCAAGAGGGAAGAAAAAAGGGTCAGGAGAATTGAAGCAGCCATTCACTGCCGTTCATGATTAAGCATGTGGAACAATGTACCTGCTTATTAGGACATCTCCCACTTGGAGAAAACATCTGCAGAGCACACACACCTTTTTAGGAGATGCGTGTGCCGTGAACACACGCCGGCACCTCGCGGGAAAGTTAACAGCATTCACGTGTCAGTCGTTATGGAAACATTTTCTTTTCCCCTCCTTTCTCCCTTGGATCTACTGCTTAAACAAGCTTGGGATTGTCAACACACCAATAGCTGCTGTCATTTCCCAAATCAGCCAAAGTTCACTGGGTTTTGCTTTGTGTTTCTCCAACCTCCGCCTCCCATCGGAGGAGCCCGAGGAGGCAGGAAAAGGGCCCTGTCCTGCGGCACACGGCCCATTTCACAGACTGATCAGTTCCCAGCAAGAAACCTGCCTGATGCTAATAATAACCACGATGCTATTTTTGTTGTTGCTGTTGTATTATTAGGCTCTCTTCAGCACAGGGCATTGAAGGAAAGACACGGGGACACACAGAACAAAAATATGAAACCAAAGACAGGTACACGTTGCTCCAATTATAGAGGAAATGAGTAATCATCTTCCGAACGGGAGCAAGGTTATTAGGGACATACATGCTGAAACACAAAGGGCGTTTCACTCCGGGAAAGCACCTTGGAGTTGAGAGAAATTAGGAGCTAATTCAGTACACGCAGTATAACTGGAGCTCGGTGGGACACAGGTTCCAAGAGCCAACCCTCTCCGAATGCGAGGAAGAAAGCTGGACCTAAATGAGAAACCAGTCCCAGACCCTTAAACCTGAAGCCCACAACGGAGTTGATCTGAAATAGAGAAAGTCAGAAATCTGGATCTGAATTTTTCAGCTTGAACCCATCTCTGTGTCTGAGATTTGCAGTTTGATATGTTTATATTGAAACAAGATGGCTATAAATACAGTGTATTTCTCTCCCAGTAGAGTCTAAGGAGAGGAACATTTAAAAGCACTCAGCAGGGGACTAGCACAACTCCCAGTGAATTTAATTATAAACTCTCCCTGCTTTTACTCCAAGTAGTTTAGGCTGGGAGTAGTTAGACTGCTTTTGAAAATCCCGCTTTATTTGTGTATAGCTACAAATCATCTATATTTATATAGCTGGATGTGCATCATAAGAACATACACAAGAACACATTTTTGTTAGCACAGATCAGGAATTTTCCATGCAGGACTTTTTTAATTTGGGGGATGAGGAAGAGAATACAAAATGAATTCAGTGCACGGGCTAAAAAATAGTAACTTTGACAAAACAATTTGATATTGTGAATATTCAAACAAATTATTTTGCTTTAGCTCAGTTGGACCTGAACCATCACCTCTCCAAACTGCTGGCAAGCCCCCAGGTGCTGTGGATGGAGGGATGGACCTGTTGTTCTCCACAGGCTGGGCTCCCTGGCCGGACCACATGTCCCATCGTGCGTAAGTCTCATTACTGCTTTGAAAGCAGCTTGGTATCATTCTAAATAAAAGCAACACTGCTATTAACTTATTGGGCAACTCTGGCCTACTTAGGAGTTTTATCAGATCTGTCTGATGATCTGTGGCAGGGACAAGAACCTGTTGCAAAATTTTATCTGTGGCCATGTAATCCTACATGATTATTTTTCCCATCATCTGAGCAGAATTATTTTGTCTCATAAGTATTTCTGGCCTTTCACTCTGTACAGAATGAACCAATTTTAAAAATGAAAAAAGGTTGAAGGCACAAAAGCTATTGTGGCTATATAGAGCCCTTAATTATAACATTTTACCTTTGGAGAAAACTATTTTTCATTAACTGAACAGGTAATAGTATATGATGGTGATTAAGTTTAATGGAGCTGAGACCAAGGTGGGGACGATAAAGTTACAACTGAGAATCTACTTTAAGTGCAAAACCAGCTTCTGTTTGGAGAGGCGTTTGATGGAAAACTGCACTGCTTCTAACTAAATGAGGCTTAAATAGGTGTAATTTTGTATGTATTAAAATTAAGATTCCTTTAGGTATAAACCATGCAAGTTTCCATGCAATTACCACTCTTGAGAAGCAGCAGAGAGCATACACCATAAAGAAAATGGCACTTTTTAATTTTATAAATGAGACTGAACACATGCCTTTCCAATGGGAGAAGGAAATAGAGCCATCAATGAGCTAGGTTTAGCCAAAATAACTGAGAAGCTTCAAAACCCTTCACTGCAGTGAATTTTGTCTGTTCCAGCCTGAGGGAAATGTTTTTCTTCCTCATCTTGGCTTTCCTGACTTGGGCTGTATCACATCTCCTCGCTGCGTCTGTCTCTCCAGCCTCTCCGCCTGCCTCCTGCGGACCCTCCAGCCCCTCTGCCTTCGCTGTAGCCATGGGGCTATGTATTAGCACGGCCTTTTTGCAGCTTTCACCTGCCTCTGCTCCCTGAATTTAACCCAGAGGTTTCTCCTGGGGAGCAAGGGAGAGATCTCGCAAATGGGAATTTCTCCACCGCACACTAATTTGGAGTCAGCCCCCACAAGCTCTGCAGTGACCTGCCCCCATCTTCTCAAGCACCATGAAACACAGAAAAGGCTATAACTTCTTCATTAACCATTGTCAGCAGACAGAGCAGAATAATAGAGTAAAAAGGTGGGAAGATAATAAACAGACACCATCTCACAAGGATGTCTTGACGAGACAAATATCAGACGCCGAACAAAATGCATCCCCTCTTAAGTGGCATTTCTATATTTAACACCATCTAAAATGTGATAATTTACACTGTCACAACATGTCTCTTAGAAACATTCCCATTTTATTTGCAGTCAGCTAAAGTCTGGAACTCAAATTCTGACCTCCTTTCTAGTAGGAAAAAAAAAAGAAAGAAAAAAGGGAAAAAAAAAAAAGGAAAGCTAACATCTGGCAAAGCTGGGTATTTATTAGACTTTATAAAACTCCACGCTTCTGTTATACATAAGACAGGCACAAAAGGGGCCCCCAAAGTGTTATTTCCCCACCAGTGTGAAACAAGTGGCTTATTCAGTAAGTTTTCAAAGAACAGAGGCAAATGGATTATCTCAAGGAGAAGTTAAACACAGAGAAATGCACTGTAGCTTACTGTTGGGTTTAGCTGCCTGGTGGATGTGGAGGGAGGGGGGGATGGAAATCTATAAAATCTATCATCGTGGTGTCCAGCTGAGACTTTACACTTCTCAGGGAAATCTGAGCTGTGAACCACCAACAGCTGCTTTTCTGCCAACTTGTGAAATCACCCACGGAAGGAAAGTGTTTTCTTAAGAAATTCTCAAAATGCAGCAAGGAAGAGCCCACTAAATCCTCTGGCTCCTGATGCCGGGTCAAGACGACAAGTTTTTTCCAGCCTAGCTGTGACTGTCGTGTGCGATGAGGTGCAATTTATGACTAACATAGCTGGGCTGGCGAGAGCTCCAGTCTAGGGAGAATTACGTGGGCTTTTGCTTGTTTTCCTTCAACATCACCAAAATACAGGTTACCCACTGAAATCCCGGTCATCCCCAGGTGTGCTCAACCAGGTCCCCACTCCCAGCTTTCTGAACGTGGACCTGGGCTTAGCCCTGACACAAGGGCAGGTCCAAGGTAGGACCCAGTGTCCCCTTCACTTCCCACCCTGGACTGGTTCTCCTGGGATCTGCTTCAATCACTGTGCCCAACACCTAGATGACACACAAAAATAGTGTTTTCTTCGCTTCGGTTCATGAGGTAAAAAAAAAAGCACCAAAGTTACGTAGCAAGTTCAGCCAGTGAGAGCCAGGAACTGAGAATGACCCGTAACAACAGGGATAATATTTCTACCTAATTTAAAAGCAGAAAAACTGCTCCAAAGTTGGATTCATAAGTTGTTACCATTGCTCTTGCTGACAAGACACACTTTTCTGCTCATGCTGCCATCAGTAAGGCCCTTCACGGAGACGAAAGAGGAGAGGTTTGCACTCCCACACCTGGATGCAACCCTTGATCTCACACTCTGCTGCTGTTGCAATGGGGCAGGGGCAGCAAAAACTCATGTGTGTGGTGGTAAATTGCAGGGTTCAGGCACACTCTTTGGAAAATAGCAGGTGCTTTTAGGGCAATAAATTTTGAGTCTGAGGTGTTCCTGGCCTCTTTGGGATGAAGGATATGAGGGAAGGACGAGGATGAAGGATACAAGCGAAGGATACAAGGGCACTGGTAGGTGGCCCCATGGGTTGAGCAACATAGGTCTTGGTACTAGGTCTGGGTTTAGGGCACAGAGGTAAGGGGTTGGTACCAGACTGAGGCAGAGCTGCTGGACAGTGGGGGACAAAGTCCAGGCTGACGTCTGGCTCTGACCATGACACAAGATCCCCACATACTCAGGACACCCCAGAGAGCTAAAGCTGAGGCCTTTCCTGGTGGCACCCAGCAGCCCCATGCACCGACTGAGCTAATTAATTTTCCTTCTCCACACCAAAGGAATTACAGCTGCCATTTGCCAAAAAAGCAGGTCCTTAACGCAGAGATATCATCAGCCAGTGACACGGGTTTGCAGATGGGCTGCATTTCTGCTTGGCACAGTGGTGCAGCAGGCTGGAGGAGACAGACCTTACATGGGGAAGAGCAATTTCTTTTAAAGCATACAGCTTTAAAAGAAGCTGCTAAAAGATCCTGTTTCAGCCAACCTGAAACAGTTTGGGTTGCACTCATTGAGTACTCTTAAATGTATAAATAGTTTCAGGGCATTTGGCACCTTTCACAGATTGAGAGACACAGCTGATGTCTCTTCTGTTGCAGCATCTCAGGCATTCATCTCAGTTCAGATCCCATCCCTCTTGAATTCAAGGTCTTTTTCCTCCAAAAATAGCCTACCCATCCAAGTATAGGGCATATCCAGGGGTGGGCACAGCGGAGTATTCCCACATACTGGGATCTGTGCTTCCCTCCTGGGCTTGGCCTCACCAGACTGAGAGCAGAGCTGGTCTGCCTCTTCTCCCCTCTGTCCATTCATGTTTCACACAAGCAGCAGGAGAGCTGGCTGGCTGCCCATGCCCAAGGCACCCTCCTGGAAGGTTGATGACTGAGGCACAAGTCCTCATCCCAGATTATGGTCTCATAACCAAGGAGAGGGTCATGGCAGGTATCAGTACCTGTTCTGTGGGTCCAACCTTTCACTCTTACTTATGAGACATATTTTCAGTCAAATAAAGCATTCATTTAACCCTGAAACATCTTTTTTCTTTCACTTTGCAAATCCCAAACTGGTCAATTTGGGGCCAATCTAAGTAATGGCAATAATTGCTTTAAGGTTGAGCTCTTCACTCAACCTAAAGCAATTTATTCATTCAGCCTATCCCCTTCAGCCCAGAGTCCAGGTTTTATACCACCCAGCAGGGGTGACACCCAGCCCAAGGTGTCTCTACACTGTCCTACTGCCCCTGAGGATGGTACCCCTGGCAGGCACAGAGCAGCCTTGCTCTGTGCCAGGTCCTCTCAGAGCATCCAAAGAAAAAGACCAAAACAGCATCCTCAGCCCTTGCCTTATTCTGTCTGCAGCAGAGATGTGCCAGTCACCTAATGGCATCAAATTAACAAATGAACAGGTCTGGTAGACCAATTAGCAGAGAGTGCAAGCCATTTTCAAACAGGCTGCAATTGTCAGCTAATGACCTTGGAAGAAGCTCTTTTTTTTTTTTTTTCCTCCCTCAGAAAAGTCCATATTAAAACAGTTGATAGCAGCCGAGTGTCACTTACTGGGCTTTTATGTCATGGAAGTGCACTGGGGGAAAAAAAAAAAAAAGAAGAAAAAAAAGAGGGCAAAATTGGGAGGCCGAGTCAGTGTAATTCAAGCAGCACCTCACTGCTTTACCAGTCATTTAAGAGCACCACACCTTCGCTCAGCAGACATACAGGCTTCTCTCTGGGAGCATTATCTTCTCAGCTCCAAGTAATGCACCACACACATGCTGTAGTGACCATGGGATGAGCTGTGAGCTCCCCCACTGCTCCTTATGAGCCCAGGTCATCTCGAGCTGCACTGGGCTCTTTCCAGACTGAACAAGTGCTTTCATCAGTAAAAGACAGCTGCCTTCTTACGCTGCTCAAGGAACAGCCCAGGACTGAGAGTCTGACCAAGAGCCTCTCCCTGCTGCTCCTCCTGTTTTTGAAACAAAACCAAAACGCTGTGTGACCCACAAGCAATTGTCCACCCTCGCCCAGGAGTGAACGACCTGCTTGTGCCAAGGGGTAGCTACGTGTCGATGTCCCACAGGGAACCATGGTGCTGAACATAAAGTGGGACAAGATAGACATTTGCACTCCAGAGCATCTCCTTTGGGACCATGGCTCCCTGTAGTCGGGGTGCGTGTCGTGTTATCTCACTCCTCCAGGTGACCCCTTCCCAGGAGCTGCAATCAGTCCTGGACCAGTGGGACAATTAACAGCCAGTATCACACAAGCCCTCTGGGCTGAAGATACAAGGCCAGGTCCTCACCCAGAGGAAGCTGGCACGGCTCTGTTGAAGCCAGCAAAGTCCCAGTGATTTGCACCATGGAAGAGACATGACATTACTGGGAAGGAAAATCCTGAGTCCTCAGAGCATGCAGTTTTTGAGCCACGTTCCCATCCCTCCAATGTGGCACAGCAAAGTCCCAAAAGATGGCAAGCAGCTTAGAGCAGGTTTCTAGTTTGTTTGCCATTCCCCACCTCCTTCCTCAGACAACTGGATTTCATGATTCCCAGAGAGGTTCCACAGGAGAATTTAGAGAGGGAACAAAGTGGTCCAAGAGAGCAGAACTACTGCTCATTAGTTTTCTTGTGTGCCCTGGATTTTGGTTTATCCCATTGCAACAGTCCACATCCCTTTCCACACCGGCAATGCTTCAGGTGCTCCCCTATCTACCACCCAGCTCTGCCCACACCTGGGAAGGTCATGTTGGAGTCTCCAGTGGTGGCCCCTCCAGGCCTTCCTCCTGCTGCCAGTTTCACAAAACTCCCAAGAACTGAGTATCTCTGAGATCTCTGTCCCTCTGTCAGCTGTAGTTGGAATCAACTGAGGGGCTCACCCTTGTTAAAGGTCAAGAGGAAGATGGAGAGACTGTGGGTAGGGTAGATAGCTCCTGCAATTGTATATGCCTCGTTCTTTTAGGAAAGCAGGTTAAATGTGGGGTAGAAGGGATTAAATTATCTGAAAATGCTTCAGAACAGCTTTTCTAAGAAATACACTGCATAACCGCAACTCCTCACAGGAAAGGACAAGCTGAAGAAATTTTAATAGTAATTTGCCTAGGAGGAAGAAGTTATGAATTACTTCTGTCTTGAATGCTCCTGAGTAAGGAATCAGACCAAAATGAACCTGACAAAGCCTTTGTAATGTCTCCTTACTATGAGGTAGTAATATCATCATCTGTCCTACAGCATCAGGGTCACAGATAATTGTGTAAATCAATAAAGTAGACAAGCATCTTTCATCTGAATCAGCTATTCTGTATGCTGTTTATTTGGTAGTACAGCGACTCAGAAACCTTCATTCTAATTCTGTGATTGGTCTGAGACCTCAGCAAGCTCCCCTGCCTCAGTTTCCCCACTACGAAATGAGGATATTAGCCTCAACCCAACTTCAGAAAGGGCTTCAAAACAGACACTGATATTAAAAGGTTACTGTGAACTACATCAAATCTCCTGCTGTCACACAGCCTTCAGTGTTAGCACTTTGTTGACTTGCTATTGCAATAAAAAAAAAATAACACTTCAGTACAGCTCCACATACAGGTGTGGACAAGCTGTCCTTTAGGCACCCTAGGCACTACCAGAAGCAAGAAGGGATCAAAATAAAGAGCAAAAATGGACTTCTATTCACCCTTTAACAGTGCTGTCTTGCAGTTGCAGGCACAGAGGTGCCTGATGCCCTGGGCTGGGCATTACCCCCCGCCCCGCTCCCTCACTGAGGGTGTTGGGATGGCTCTGGGATGCTCTGCTCCCCTTCTTTTATGGAGCAGTTGTCAGGGTAGTCATGAAATTTCCACAAGTATGACACAGGCACTGCCAGTCCTTGCTCATAGCCAAGGAATCAACAATGTAACTCCACAAAGGCTGTCCCAGCCTTGTTTTCTGTGATCTGTTTTATGCCAAGCATTTTCATACAAGCTCTAACCCCCATTGCATCTGGGAAGCTAAAGGGCAGAATCATTCATCTAAATAAGAAGTGTAAGCCAAGAAGATTCAGTAAGAGAGAAGACATTTTCTGCTGAGATAGGAAGTGAGATGATGAGCTGATAAGCAGGAGAGATTTTATGTGTCTATGAATACATTGTGTTTTATGGTCTTATACCATAAGTATGAGTTAATAAACAAGATGTACTTATATGGCTATCTATTACATCCAGCTGGCGATAAGTACATTGTAGCGACATGGCTATACATCCCATATATCCAGATATAAATGCTTTGCTGCTTTTGGCAATACACTTATGTCCAGAAACAGTATAGTGTATTTACTTGGTATTTATTTGGTATACACTCTGTGTGTGTGTGTGACAATGATTACATTTCATTCACTTTTCTCTTGAACACCTGTGTTTGTATGCGTTTGTACCCCTGTTACAGACTTATTCAAACATGCCCTTCTGCAGCTGCCTAAAAGCTCACCTGCATGTTTCTCCAAATATGTTGGGTTCAGAGCACTGCCAGACCAGATTGGTGCACAGCGTGAGGGATCACCACACCATAGAAATTAATACCCTGATTTTAGGCCATCAGTTTGAAATCCTACTTAACACGAGCCAGGTTAAGCTAAAGCCTAACGACAAGGAAAAAATATTCCAAAGTGGACCATAACATTTCAAAGGTTCATAAAGACATCCATCGCAGAAAGGAAAGAAAAGGGCATTTCATGTGGTTGTTGCAAGGTCAAAACCAACAGAAAACTTCCTCCACCGTGGTGAGTCAACAGTCTGGAGACACTTACCTCACCAGGGGCTTAGCTCATAGGATGCCCTTTCTGCAATCTCAGTTTGCATACACAGGAAAAAAAAATCAGGATCGGTGCAGCTCATTGCTTCTCCTCCTTAAATTCAAAGATCCCTTTAGTCATTGCAATAAGGATGCACTGACCCCCCTCCAACAGGAGACAATTCCACCGATTTTCCCCTCTGGGCTAGGGAGAGCTCTCCTCTCTGAAAATGCAAATATGCAGTTGGGTGGCCAGGTGCAGTCATCTCCTGTGCTTGAAAGCCATTAGCAAATCATTCAACTACTAAAGGATAAGCTAATCTTTTCTACCTGGGCAGGTGCTATGCAGCCCTCAGCATGAAGCCTTTCTGCCTACTTTGTCACATGGACATGCAAATTACAGGCACAACTCTGTCTCCAGGCATGCACATATGTTAATACAGGGGGCTCACAAAGGCCTCTTGGTTGAGACCGGACCCAACTGCAGTCACTTTAGAATGCAAAAGACCTTTGGGGAGACTGACACCCCCACACACACTCCTTTCTGGGAGAAATACTGTGACATTCCCCTGCTCTGCTGGAGATGAACCATTTGAAGACCACCGAGAAACTTGCTGCGGATGGGAACACCTGCAGGAGGGTGTCACCCTATATTTTCTCTGGGTATCTATCATAAACAG
This sequence comes from Buteo buteo, assembly GCF_964188355.1. Taxonomy (NCBI): domain Eukaryota; kingdom Metazoa; phylum Chordata; class Aves; order Accipitriformes; family Accipitridae; genus Buteo; species Buteo buteo. The sequence continues at coordinate 9,302,839 of NC_134176.1, read as the reverse complement.
CATTTGTCATTCATTTACAGTGAAACAATTGTTTTAAGCTTTTTAAAAGTTAAAGTGTACTTGGAGTGGTCTGAAACATGCAAATTATAATGTTTCCATTCCTCCCCTCAAATGAAGGGGGTCAATTTGCAAAAAATGTGCTCATTTTCACTTCCTCGAAATCTCAAAACTTCTGGCACATCCCCCTTAGCTCTAATTCTGAAATGAGAGTTTTGTTTTAGATTTCAGTAATGTAACAGTAAGTTTTGTTTTGTTTTGTTTTAAGAGCATTAGCCATGGGTTAAAATGACAAAAATATCCCTTAAGCAACAGCCTTCAAATTTCTTTTTTGCAAAGAAGTATACCTAAATCACCCCATTTCTGATGATGGAACGTTATAAGTGATGGAGGGAAGCTGTGTAAACTTGGCTACGTACATGAAAGCAGTGAGTTGCCCCAAGGACACCACTGCAAAAGCCCTTCTTTTATACTGCCTTTGGCAGGAAGAGAAAATGTTTAAACACATTAACCAATTTAAATAGGCAAAAGGAAGGGAAGTTATTTCCCTTAGAATCTATAATGCACTGTAAATCAAAGAAACTTTCTGGAAAACATAGTAGATATGCAATAACAGATAAAAGACAAACCCAAAGAAACTCAATTAATTGCTACAGAAGACAACAAAAAATATATGTTCAAACTCTGGTCTGTTAGATCCCTGTTCCCTCAGTGCAGGATTTTCCTTCAAAAAGAGAAAAGAAAGAGACATGTAGATCTGGTTTTTGTCTGCCTCAGTTCATTCAATGTGTGCCCAAAAGATAACCAAGAGAGTTTGGTCTATGCTGTCATCCATCTTTAATATCTCAACTAGCCAAAGGGTTGCTGAAGATGTTAGGGAAAAGAGCAGCCCTATTAGCCCACCTTTGATCTTTCATATGTGAGCTATATGAATAAAACACTGCACATTAAAATTGGCTTGGTCTTTGAGTTCACTATGATAAAGAGGCAATACTGAAGCACAGAGATGACTGAAAAGGAAAGCGGGTGCTGGGTCGGAGGATGCAGAGCTCAACTGGTGACATTTGAAGGCCATTTTATTAACCAGACCCCAGCTGAGGTTCACAGACCAATTTCACTGCGGTGGTGGAGGTACACATACCCGCTCGTGCTGTCCACCCAGCCAGTTAGCAGGAGTCCTGCATGGGCTGTAGGGCTCATCTGCCAGTTTACAGTCCATGATATCCCTGAAAATTGCTGGTTATCTTTGTTAATGCTTTTAAGTATTAAAGAAAACCCTGAGAAATATGGTTGCTCAGGGACTAGCACCCTTTTCAGCCAGCCCTGCTCCAGGAAGGGTCACACTGGGCAGAGGAGCGGTGTGGATAACTGTGGGCAGAACCTGGTTTGTCTCCCTCAGCCCACCCTGCTAGGTAGCATGTGTCACAGCTTAGTTTTGCCTGTCTCCACCTGCTTTTATCTACGATGTGGGACAAGGATCTGTGATTTAAATGTCTGAGACCATCACTTCAAATCACATGTATCCCTGCTGAGAGCCCGAGACAGATGCCAAGGATGCTGTTTGGTAGTCAGCAACATCAAGGCTGACTCAGATTACGAGAGAAACTCATCCTCTGCTGGAAGTTGGTTTGTGAAGCGTGAGACCCTGGGAAATCATTTGGTATATATATTTTTTTGTCGGCCTGTTTCATCGCATAGCCACTTGACATTTCTTCCACAATGGCACTCCTCACCAACGCCAGGCAGCAAAGGAGAGCATTTACTGCCTTCTCTGTCTGCAAGGTTAGAGAGGTGCATAAAGGCTGGGAAGAGAAGAGAAATCCAATTGTTTTAGCTGGGAATCACAGTGTGATCTCCCCACTTCACTCTCCCACCACTTCCGAAGTGCTCAGCATGGCTCAGTCCCCAGAGGTCTGCTGGTGATGGGGGCTGAACCCTCCTGGGTACCACAGGACGTGCTGGTGCAAGAGGTGAGGTGCTCCAGCAAATCAAGTACACTGAAGGCAGGTGCTCAGCCTCCTTGCAGACCTTTGCTCTTAATATCTCTTCAGCCCTCCATTCACTCACCTGGCAGCAATGGGCACAAGAAAACCCCAAGAGAGCTTAAAGCGAGCACAATAGCTCACACCTGGGGCTGTGCATCGAACAATAAGGAGTAAAGTGTCTCCAATAGCTGCTCAGTAAGTGAGCGCCATTCCTTCACTGCATTAACTGAGACAGGCTTTAGTGGAAAAAATAGATTGTGGCAGTGTAAGTGAGATGAGATCATGATGAATTAGGGTTGCATGAGCAACCCTGAGCCTCGCCTTCCCTAATGCTGAGACCTGAACAACGCTCTGTGAGCAGCAGTGGGATTTCTGGGGAAGCAGCATGTAACAGCCCACACTGAACAGGACAGTAATCACAGTGATGTGGGTAAGACAACTGAAAATACTCCAGGTTTTCAGAGTTTTTTTGAAACCTCCCTGTTTTCCTCAAAAATGGACAGGAATGATATAGGACCTTCATAGCACCATGTTTCCACAGACGCTACACAATTCCTCCCCACAAATATTGTGTTACAACAGGTCACCTAGTCCTACAACATGGAAGATAACAGCTAAGCCATGGGGCAAACTGGACAACTCTGCTTCTTGGACCAAAAATGCTGCATTCGCTATGATCTCATGGCTTCCTCATCTGCTTGATTTTCCTATTCTTGTCTCTGACCATGGTCTTCCAAAAAAGTAAAGGTTTCTGGTCATAGGTGAAGGTTAGTTGGAAGTGTCATGCCCTGTCTTCATGCCCCCCTGGGGACAGAATAAAGAGAATAGATTAAGACTGTAGCATGGTGGGTTCAGCCCTGACAGTATGAAACCTTTACTAATGCTTAGGACAACAAAGCTCTAATGAAAGCTCTTGAAGAGATGGTCCTGATTTCTCAGGATAGACAAAGACATCTGCCAGGAACAAGTCAGGCTGAGGTGACTCTGCCAAGGACTAAGAGAGTGGACAGATGAGCTCCTGCAGGTCCTTCTAGCCTTTGCTCCTGTGATTTGTGGCCACCATTAAGGCCTTGGGGTCAGGGAGGAATCACAGAAGTGGGAACATGGGTAGCTTTAACCTAGCTGAAAACATAACAATAAGATTATAAGAACAACCTTTTTGGGTTATACCATGAGTCTATCTCACCTGATATCCTGTCTCCAAAATCAGTCAGCCAACAGCAGACACCTAGAGAAGAGTAGGAAGATGGGGCAAGTGTATGTTAATACCTCCTCAGAAAGCTCTCCTAGCCCCCAAAATTTGCAAATTGAAAACATCCTGAGCCAAAACCAGTGTCTTTGATGTTAATAAATTCCAATTGACTCTCTTCCAAGTGTTTCTCTATCCCTTTTGGAAATGCCTAGTGATGAGTTCCAGTGAAGCTATGAGCCATGTGACAAACCACCTCCCATGGTTTACTTTGAACCTGTACCTGTCTAGTGAAGTCCCACAGTTTTTCCTACAGAATTAGAGAGAAAAAAGTGGCTGGATGATGAATGATTCCTTATTCATCTGCTCCTGATGTTGTGAGCACTCTGTCCCATCCTTGGAGGACAGCTGATGGCCTCTGTCTTCCAGACCCTCACCCAAGCTGAAGACCCCTCTCTAGCCAGGGGCACATCACAAGGAAGTCACCTCCCCTCATCACTGCAGTGTTTCTAGATCTGTGTATCTTTTTTGAGTTGGGTCCAGTCATAGCTGCACACATTGATACCATTGCAGAATGATGCTGCCAGTTTTTATTCTCTTCCCTATCGGCAATGACATGGCAGGCTAGGCCAGGAAACACTGCAGGTCCACCAAAATATCCAGCCAAATTGCCAGCTAGATTTAGAACTTCTGCCACTGCATCTTTACTGTTTTCATTTCCAGCTGTAGCTAGACTGAATGGTCATAGCAAGAGCATGGGAGTGCTCTGTGTGTGTTTACAGCTTCTAATACAATGGGGGTCTAACCCTGGGATGAGCACACCACAATCCAGTCCACAACCTTCCCAAGCGCACACAGCTCATTCAGCCAGTGGGATTAAGACACACAGATGTCTGTTGTCAACAGGACCTTTTGACTCTGAGTTTCAGCTCTGAACAGTTATCCAGGAATAGCAGGGTCAGTTGATCCTCACCTTTAGCTTGTCTCAAGAATGAGGTTTCAAATCAGCTCAGGTTTACTCTCTCTGGAGACACCAGAGGGTCTTCCTCTACCACAATGCACCTGAAAAAAGAAATTAGTGAAATGACTGAGACAAACCTAAATACAATGTTCTTCTTCAAAAGTTTAATTTTTTTAATAGCTGTCCAAAAGTCTAGTTCTGCAAGTCCAAATTGTCTGACCACTTATCCTTGCTTTCCAGGCTGTTAGAGCAATGCCTCTGCTAAGTGGAGTTTTACTTTGTTAACAGTATCTCTTTTTTTTTTTTCCAGACCACTGCTTTTCTTCTTCTTGGGGACATTTGCCATCTGTTTTATAATTTCACCATTATCTGATGGTAGGACTCAATGACCTTTCTAGACTTTAATTAAAGTTTCTTTCTTTTTAAATCATCTTCATCAAACTCATGTTTCCAAGCCACCTCTCTTGTGAATATTTTATCATTCTGACTGCAAGAAGATACATGACAGAAATATATTAATTACTTTTTATTTTATCAAACTGATGAATTAATCTGTGATTGGGTACGGAAAGGGTAGAAAATGTCTGCTGAAGTCTATATAGATGTCGTGTTAGTCATTTTATGAGTCACTTTACAATTTTTACACTATTTGGGTTTTCAACCGCAAATGCAGGCTTTAGCAGCTCAAACCCAACACGTAACCACCCAGTTAAGCCTAGTTAAGCACTTACAGCATTCGGACTTCGCTATATCGTGCACAGAGCGGTGGGATCGCTTTCCTCTGCAGCATGTGCTTAAGATGCTAAAAAGGAGGTAACGAGGTCATTATCTATCCCAGATGGAGGGACCAGGATGGGAGCAATGGGGACGTGAACTCTAGACAGGTCACCTCCCAGCGTGGCTGTGGAGCAGGCTCGGGCTGGGGGGATCTCCCAGGCAGGGAGATGCTCCCCCAGAGCCAGCCGGGGCCAACCTGGTGCTTGCAGTGGCCCTCTTGGCCGATGCCATGCCACTGAGCTCTTCTGCGTGGAGGAGAAATACTTGGTGACAGGCTCCTTTCTCTACTGTGGATTTCTTTGATGGCTGTGGGCAAGACAGTCAGGCTGAGCTTTAACATCTCTGCTGCACTCCTCATCCATAAAACAGAGGGAGAAGAGGGGAACACGCTTCTCTGCGTCCCAGGGAGCTGAGGATAAACACATCAAGCTCTGCTGTGCTGTCAGATGCTGTGTCTGTGCAGGGACATGCAAAAATCACAAGCTTAGAAAGTCAGCCTCTGCTTTTGAGTAATCAGCAGGACAGGAGTGATTATGTCTCCCCCTTTGCTAGCTTCAGAAACAGACTCTTTCCTCCAGGCTGGGGAGGAAGGGAGGAATCACCGTTGCTCTGTTTTCTCCACTGAAGGCAACAGAGCCCCAGCGATGAACTGCAAGTGCAGACTGGGCTGCATCTGTTCACCCGCAATTGCTGTCAGGACTGCTGCGATGGCGCATCCCAGAGCACAGGCCTGTGAGTGCACATCTCTACAAGGGCTGAAAGATGTTATTCAAATTAGGAACCACATTCCTCATTTAACCATCTGTGGTACAATGACCCCTTTCTTCTGCTTCCAGAATAGTATTACACGTAAATATCACAAAAGACTGTGCATTTAATATCTTTGTAATATGATGTAAGAGGTTTTACAAGAGTATGTCCGGAATGGAATCAGAGAAACAAGTAGCCTAATGTTCAGGCTGTTATTTAAAGCATAAAAAAGAATTACTCAACAAACCCTTGGGGAAAGCAAGGAGCAGGTAAGATGAGTCTATCCCTCTCTGGTCTCCGAGTATCATGTGGCCTCATGCACCCCCAACTCTGCAAGCAATGAAGGAAGGGCTCTGAAGGAGGGCACAGGCAACTCCGGGGCATTTTAGCTTCAGATGGCATAGCATTTGTTCTGTGCCTTCAACTCCTCCAGGTAAACCCCTTATGCAAGGAAACTCCAGCTTGAGTTAATAGAGGGTGATTCCAGATTCACCTAATGGAAAGAGAAACAGAAACTGGAAGATTAAGCCCTGGGTATTGAAAATGATGTCCTGGAACATCATAGCAATTGTCCAGCTCCTTAACACACAACAAGACGGCCATTCAAAGACCACTCAATGTGCTATCAGACCAAATGCACAACTTGACATGAAAATTGTCATAACAGGGTTCAGGAAAGGAAGAATTGACTTTCATTGTTCAGCCTGATCAGGGAAACTGGCATGGAGTACAGGAAGGAAGAGCATACCTGAACCCCAAGGAGTTTGTAAAGGCCACTAGTCATTTCTAACAAGCAAAGGACTACGCACTATGGCTATACCCGTAGAAGAAGGATGCTTCGGTTGTCCTAAGCCCCACCACTGCACTTCTTTGCCCCAGGGTGAGCTATGATCGGGCAATCTGCCTCTCTGTTCAGATGCCCAGTACAGCTGTGCAGAGGAGACCTCCATTGTGCATGAAATACGCATCAATTGACACTTGAGTTGGGAGCTTTGGCAGAGAAGGAGGGCCCTGGCTTTATGAGAGGGAAAGAGGGAAAGAGCACAGAGCGTGTGCTGCCTCTAGTGAGCCCATCAGGGTGGGGGAGAGCACCAGCAGTGCAGTGAGTACCCGGGTTATGGATGGTGGGAGGATGCACGGAGACTTTCTGTGCCATCTGGAAGCCAGACTGACACTAACTCCCAGTACAACAACCCTCAGAGACACTGCGTGTCTTGAAAAATGTAGAAATGAAACTTACTTTTAAATCGAGGGATCAAAGAGACACCTTTTCCATTAAAGCAGGACAGGGAGCAAGGATAGCTCTGCTTGGTTCCTCAGTTTACTATAAACTATCTGTGCTAATTGCTGAAGTGCTTTGTGCCTCAGTTTCCCCATCTTTGTGATGGGGAGGATGCTGCTCCACCCCTGAGAAGCATTCGAGGAGTACCCAGACCCTCTTTAGGGACACAATATTTTCTTAACACTTCTGGCACTCTAACTGGACGGTGCTGTGCCTGTCCATCTGTCCATCCATCCCTCCATCTGCAGAAAGCATTGCATGGAGTCTGCTCGGGGAGCTTGTCCCTGCCCCCCTGCTTTTGCAGGCTCTCCATAAACTCTGCAGCACAGTTGTGCCTCTGTTTCCCCATTGCCCTGCCTGTACTGCAGAGCAAAGCGATGCACAGTCCTCGGAACCCTTAGGGACTATTAGCTGCTCTGAAAACAAACCTTTTCCCTCCCACGCTGGAGTCTGTTTCGCATACCAGCACCTCAGGGAAATAACTCAGCTCCATTGCCTGCCGTTCACCTCCCTGACCAACGATGATTTCCTCCCACCAAGCAACTCTCTGCTCATTTTATGACACAGTCCAAACAAGCACATTGCGCTTGGGTTTTTTTCCCCCTCCAGTTGGAGAAGGAGGAGTAATTGCATTTGTCACCTCTGATCATACACCCACAATCCACTGAAAGTGAGCCATTATTCTCATTTACAAACAGGTAGGTAATCTCTTCTCACATGCCCTTAAAAATCATTGTGCTATCAGAGCAGACTGCAGGTTAGCTGATACTGGGAGATTGTCTTCAGCAAAGCAGTAAAAGCCTTAAGTGCACTAGATTGGTTTTTGATTGACTTTTGGAGGAATAGTATATCAGAAGAATCCCAATAAGCTCTCCCTGTGGTATTTTAAGTGGATATAATGGTCAGAACTGACAGACAGTAATGAGCCTTGTAGACAGGGGCAACTGTATGTTATTTAATTTCCACTAAAGAAGATATCTCAGCAAGGAAGCTCAGGTTTAAGACAACATACAAATACTCAACAGCCAGATTTTGTTTCTATCAATGCTGAAACACAGGGTGGTCCAGTTCCTTCTACAGCTTAAAATTTGGGGGCAAACATCTTAAATGTCACCAATCAAGGAATACAAATAAAAAATTACTTCCTCTTTGGAAAGACTGAGTGAGAACATCTCTCGTACACCCCACTTCCTAGCATCTAATGGCTTTCACACAAATCATTTCAAGCTGAAAATGTGAAATTGCTGATTAGTACCTGGGGAATTTCAGCTTGGATGTGGGACAATGAATCCCCTTTGCATCAAATGTCAGACAGCAAGACACGGACACCCTGCAGCCAGAGGTACTGTGGGAGTTTTTTTCTTTGAAGTTGTGAGACTTGAAGGAGAGTTTCTTAGAGAACGTGGATTAATTACCCTGTAAGGCGCTCCGCACTGAGTCTCAAGAGGGTCTCCTTGGCTTTGCACTCTCCCCTGATTCAGACGGACGAGAAGAAAAATTAAAAATATCCCTTTAATGAAAATTCCTGATGATCCATGAAACATTTGCTAAAATAAACAGGTCTGGTTGGCTGCTTTCATCCACTCTACCAAAGATGTAAACAGGCTCTTTTCTGACTCGTGACGTTGGTGTTTTTTCATGGTTTCTTCCTGACGGACAACCAGAGAACGGATTTTGGCTCTCCCTCGCTGGGTCAAACGGGGCTGCAGGCAGAGCAGGCAGCTGCCAGCCCAGCAGGGAGGAACCACCTCATCCATACCCTGCCGAAACCTCTCCCGGGAGAGAAGCCGGCGCCAGCCCAGGCTGCCTTCGCTGCCCCACCGCCCGGCCCACCGCGGGCGGCCGGGTGTGCTGCTGCTCCCACCGATGCTGGACTGATCCGCGGCAGTGTTTTAATTGGGAGCCGGCCCAGCAAACCCACCTCTCCTGGGCTCCCTCCCAGCACCTCACCCGCTGTCTGGCAGAAGCCGTTCACCATCCGGCCCCTTTCCTCTTGACGGGGGGTTGAGGTGGCGGGTAAAAACATTATAGTGCCTTTTTGCCCCCGTTTTCATACAGTTGGAAGTAGTTCTAATGGATTTACGACCCTCCCTGCAGGGGTATAACGTCCTTCAGTTTCTACAGAGCTTGCGAGAAACCTGTAGCTCCAAAAATTGGACCTATTTTTAGTATTGTTCCCTATTTTTCCAATTTTCATCTTGGTTGTCTCAACAGTCCCCCCGTTGGCCTCTGCTGCTGCCTATCCGCTTACCTGCCTGTCTTCTCTTGCGGCGTTTTAGTTACATGCAGCCAAAGACATTAAGTCCCTAAAAGATTTGGATAAAATGAGCCTAGGGCCTGAAGGTATGCCTTTATGGTGAGAGAATGTTTGCTACAACTCGGCTCCTTACTTTTTGTTAAAGGCAGTGGTTGGTGGCATGCAGTACACGTGCACCAGCCCGTCAAGCAGCAGGCATCGCGCCCAGTAAAGCTGCTTTAAGTCCGCTGCTATTTGCCACCCGGATGGGGAGCGGACAGGGTAGGAGGCACAGCAGGTAAGAGGCTAAGGCAAAATCTATAGGAAAGCAGAAGGCAGTAATTCTGCTTGTTTAGTGAGAGATTCAGGCTCTGCGGCTCAGTCTGCTTTCAAGAAAAAAGGACTTAGTCACTGCTCAATCCGTCTACTGCCAAAGCAGAAGGACCAATATTGGGCGATGCTGCTTGTGTGCTTCAAGATGTGTATCCAAGGGGGTCCCAGCTAAAATTTATGGAGCCCCGTGCAAATGACAGCATGTGAGTACCCTGACAGCCCATGCCTGGAGCCACGCACATGTACACGCTCTCCCACGGCGATCCTCAGCCCACGTGGCAGGAGCGGCTGGATGCTTTTATATGTCCTCAAGGGAAGGGAAAATGTCATGTCAAGGAACTCCAGAGGAGTTCAGAGCACACCTCAACACGGGTCTGCAAAATTTCTTTTTAGCGTGCTGTGTTTTCAGCACACCGGCAAGAAGAAACGAGGCTGTAGCTGAGGCCAGCCACCGCCACGGTGCATGGCTGCTTCTGCAAGGGCTGAAAGATACAGCTGCTGAGGGGCTGATGGCCACATCCCTGTGTTTCGGCTGAAGTCTTACAGGTAGGAAGGGACCACAGGCTACCCCCTCGTGCAGTGTTTCTCAAAGCCCAGCTTTTGGTTCACATCCAAGTACTATGCCTGAGGGCACTGGCAGTGAATTAAACGGTTAAAGGCTGCCTAAAAAGTGTGTTTGTAATCCCACAAAACCATCACAATCTATTCTTTTTCTTTCTTTAAGTGTTTTGCTTCACTTCTTTGAATTTTTTCAGCTTTTGCAGCATTCTGTGCTCTCCAGAGATGGTCTGAGACATGCTGCCTGTGCATGCGGGGGCTGCACTGGACACCAGTGACCTGCCGCCCATCGTGCCCCTGTCCTCCAACCCACACGAAAACCCAAATCACATTCACTGAACTTGGTCCCAGAGGTGGTAAAGAGGCTTTTTCACTTCCCTTGTTGTAGCAGGGGGCTGTGACAGCTGGGAGACCCAACTCAGTCTCCATGATTTAAATGGGTTTCACTGGGGTTACATGTGAGCTGGACAGCCAGCACAGACAGCTCTGAAGCTCACTTTGACTATATGTAGAAGATTTAAATAACAAAAGACACTTACATAAAGCCTCTTGTTGTCCTGCCTCCTAATTATAATCCCAATATACTAATACCTGCCACAGCAACAAAAATTCACACAGGAACAGTAATTCAACACACTAAGCTAGGTATGAAAATCTCCTTCCTAAGCCCATCTCGTCATGCTTCCCCTTCCCCTCCCAGTGTGATGAGAGCTCTTCCCTTCCCAGAGGCGTTGCAGAAAAACTCATCGTTTGTAACTTCATTTTTACCAAGATCTCCATCCCTCGGCACTGGCACAATGGGCCTTATCCTCAGAGGAGAGTTCAGGAAAATTAACCCATACAAGAAACAGCTAAACACAGGCTTTGATTTGCTTCTCCTGTTGGGAGAGAAATGAGAGGGGAGATGTGATAAGGGTCTATAAACTCAGGAGTAATACGGAGAGGGTGAGCAGGGAATGACGTCTCACTGCCTTCCACCGCACAAGAATGAGGTGGCATCAAACTAGTGGATGGCAGGTTAAAAAGAAACAAAAAAGAGGGGTTTATCCAAACAAACAAAAAAAGAGGGTTTTATCCAAAAAAACCTCTGGAATCTCCTTGAAGCATTGCCCCAGGGACGCTGAGGGTTTACCCAGCTTCGAGGGAAGAATGAACACGTCCACAGAAAACAAATCTTCTGGGGATGGTTAAGCACACAGACACCACATCAGGCTTGGGAAGTCCCTTAGCTGAACACCAGTATGGGCTGGGGGCTGTTGAGGGGAACAATTATCTCACGTTTGCTCTATTCTCTACCCTCTTCCCTGCATGGCCAGGATCCAGGCACACCGTCAGCCTGCGGGGTCCCTGGGCTGTTCGCCCACGCTCAGCCAAACCAAGCGACCCCACGGACGGAACGTGGAGAAGCCGCTCCACCGCCGAGCGCAGCTGGGGACACCAGCAGCACGGCCAGCGGCTCAAGGCACCGACCGGCTCCATTAAAATTATTCACACCTAAGCAGCCTATGCAAGCTATCATCTCACCAATTCCATCAGATAAACCCGCTGCTGCTGGGCTGCGCTGAGGCTGCACCCTGGCTTCACCCGGACCCTGAGCGGTGCAGACATGTCCCACGACGCCGTCTCTGGTTGTCTTCATTTTCAGCTGCGGATTCAAAGAAAAAAATAGCATCGAGTGCTTAGGTAGTGGTTTTCATTTTCCACCACTTTCTAATCAGCGACTAATTAATTCTCAATGCCCCTGTGAGGTAAATGTATCTGTTTCATGCATTAATACATATATATATATTATGTTTGATCTTTCCTTAACAAGTCCCCATAGCCCAGGAAATCCACACTGAAAACAGAGCAAGGTGGAGGGGGGGGAAACAGCACCGGCTTTGAAATCCAAAAGATCTTCATTTGTATGTCAGATTGAAAGTAAGAAGAAAATAGTTATTTGGCACGTCTGTTCCCACTGAGGGATTTGTTTGCCTCAATTTGTATTTAATAAGTGTACCACCAAAAAGTATTTAATGCATAATGTATAATATAACTAGCACTACACTAAATAATAACCTGTGACTTTAAACATTAATGACTGTTTGTGACTATTTCTTTTGAATTTCAAACTACACAGAAAATATTTGTCAGCAGTAAAAATAAGCTTGCAATAAATAAATAAAATATTGGTGCAATAAACCCAAGTCATGATGTGCCTATTTAAATGCATATATACCCCTATTTAATGGAGAACAGTGAACACTGGTTTTGTATAATATTCTACTAATGCGCTCACTACAATATAGTAATATTCAACATCTTTTCACTTCAGCTGCAGAAGAATTACCAGGTCAGTGCAACACTTGTAGCTGAAGGATATGTTTATACCTTCTCACTTTTTTAACTTCTTGGGTTTTATGCAAAGATGAAAGAAATCCTTTCACCTATAGACAGACAGGAGGTTTCACACCAAAGAATATTTAGATGAGATAAATCAGATTATTGCCATTTTATTTAATTATAGTTTTTACATTTCTGAAAATTGTGCAATAGGATCATTCGCTTTACCCAAGGAGGCAACAGCTTCCATAGGGATCTCTTAGACAGCAATGAACTGAGCTCTGGAAAGCACGTAAGCATTTTCAAGGGCATGCTTAGGTCCAGTTTAAGTAAGTTTAAGTACACGCTTAAGGCTGGGAACATATTTAAGTGCTGTCCTACCTAGGGCTGAGCTGAATCAATTTCAAAACTGTTTTCTGACCCAGGACTTAAGGTCTTTTATTTTTATTTTTTTTATTTTAAGTTGGATCTGATATCACACTCAGCTAGCAAAATAAAATGCCCTGCTACAGCTTGGATGCCATGCAACAGACTTTTCACTATGATGGTTGTGTAGATCAGAGCCTAGAAGTTTGTCCCTCTTAACATTTTTTAGTCCTTCTGTGGCTTAGAAAACTCCCAGTCTCTGGGAAGCTGCCCTGAGTTGTCACTGGAGACCATCCTGAAGGACCCACTGTGCCTCAAGCCAAAGTCACACTTGACAACACAAATGTCAGTTCACCCAGAGCGTTCACATGGGACATGGTGCCAGAGGCAAGACTTGGCATTGGACTGGGTGCTCTGTGTAGGAAAACCAGCCAGAAAGATTAAGGTGAAACAAGAATTTACTAAAAAATGAAGTTTTCAAGATGGTCAGATTTTATTAGCTTGGACTGAACTTCTTGGGTATGTTCCAAATAAAAAAAAAAAATAGGGGAGTGGAATTCTTGGAAAATCAGGCATGAAATATATGGCTTTGTTTCAAACTTCATAATGAAAAAATAACAAAGTTAAGTATCTGAGCAGTTAGACTTTATGTTCCTGGTAAAACAAAACATTTTGCTTAATATTTCACCTTTCAAAAATACTTTCAAAAAATCTAGTTTGAATTGATTTAACTTGAGCTTCCTTTTCAATGTGGTCAATGAACAAAACAAGAAATCCAGCATTTGCATGGTTCCCTTGTGTCCAAATGGATGTTCTATTTTGTTATGACTCAAAAAAGATCTTTCATTCCCCTGATACCTGCCGAAAGGGAGCACCGGTACCTCCTGCCTTGCCCAGCTCCTCTCAGGATATGGAAGCTGGGCACAGGCGAGTGTCCCAAATGTCTTAAAAAGCCTTAGAAATTCTGTTTCCAAAGAAAAGCTACTAAGTGTGGAACAAATGCAGCTGATGCAGAGATATTTTCTTGAGTTTGCTGAGAGCCTGGAAGAAAGGTCTCTGGGTTACTTCGCTCAGCTGATCAAGAGATGGCTCGCAGGGCAGCCGCACTGCTCTACAGGTCTTCAAGGCAACATCAGAAAAAATAACTACATTTATAATCTGACAATCTACCTAAATAGCAATAGGTCAAGGACATACTCATTTTGATCCACAGAGGCCTTTACAAGCCACTCAAGTTACAAACGTTATGAAAGTGCTGAGTTAACTTCTATGTTGGTAAATGCAATTTTAATCCACGGTACAGGCATTCTTGCAGCACGCAGTTGTCGGGGTGGGGTCGTAGTCAGGAAAAGATGGTTTCTGAGGCATCCAGTTCTGCGCCACTGCTTTATTACTCGAGAACCACTCATAGCTCTCAAGTATGGGCCACATGCTGCTCTCTGTTATACTGGATTAAATCTGTAACCCATGGGGTGCTAAATCTGGATTTACACTTGCTTTGAAAATGCACAGTCTGGCCTTTGGCCCTGTAAAGTGTCAGAAGGCACAAACACTTGAGACAGTCATCGCAGCATCTCCGGACCTCGCTGAATGCAGCATCCTCCACGACCCAACCCTCATTTGTGAGCACCCGACCAGTTTTCCAGCCAGTCTATCAGAAAAAAAATGATGACAGAAGAGCAGGAGTATTCCCAAAATGTAAACTACACAGTGTTTAATATGCTGCTCTATTATTTTAATGAGGTCGCTTCAAAGCGGTACAGCGGACACTCTGTGCTTTTACAGAGAGCCGTGCAACCTCCATCACCTGAACTTCAATTATCCAATTTCCCTGGTACCTGGAAAGGCAATGCATGTTAATTACATCGAAAGTTATTTTAGTAACTCAATCATTCAAATTTTGCCAAGCTTCTCATAAATTCAGAGAAGCCAAGGTTATGCTATAGACATGGGTGTGTTCATATGTCAGCTTTATGTATCTAAAAAATTAAAGACTTGACAGCAATTTAGAAAATGAGTTGCTGGGGTTTTTTAAACACCAAGCAGATCAAAGGTTTGATGCAATTTGGGGATATGTTGTAATTGTTAACTATTTTAGAAGGGATCTCCCAGCCAGACATTCAGCTTGAGCAATTATTTGCAAATGTGTAGGATCGCTCTGTATCTTCCAGCCTCAGAACTAGCAGAGAAATATGCATGTGATTTACTGCAGCAGGGAAAAAAAAAAAAACTCATTTGGAGTTGGGCTAATCTCAGAGCAAGACAGCTGAGGCAGGAAAAGCCATTTAAGTAATGTAGTGTTTAAAAGGCCTGGACTGACCTTCATTTCTGTCTATCTGCTTTCTTGCAGTGCTGCCTCTGAAGTGCTGTACAACATAAATAGCATCTGCCCTGGGATTTTTAGCCTGAACTTAGCAGAAATGGCTCTGGTGGCTGTGATGCACCCTTTCACAGTGATTAGTCACTGAAGTTTTTCAGTTCTTCTGTCATTTGGGGCATATGTTACACTTCTATTTATCCAGACATGACTGGGGAGGCAGCTGATGAGGAGTGACTGAGGGCACTCTTGCTCAGCAAACCTGTGCACCAGATAAAAATAGAAAGCAGAAAGCACACAAAATGGGAGGACAAGAACTGGCCCAGCAGAGAAGGCAGCATCAGGACACAAAGTTTTCCTTCAGCCTCCAAGTATGTTGGAGTTAAACCTGTCACCAGAGTCAAGTGATCAGACTGGCAGGGACTGCAAGGACTTTCTTGCCCCCTCTGTAGCGTGGGAGCACAGGCAGCTTCCCCTGGGCAAGAAATCATTATTGCAGGGACTTAGGCATTGCCCATCTTCTCAGCTTCCTCTGCACCTTTCCTGCTGCGCTTGGTCTTCTTTTCAAAAAAAGAGAACAAAAAGTCTTGGGTGTTACAGGATGCCAAGAAGCATCTCTAACCTATGGAAGGACATTTCATGACTTCTCCTCAGCATGCCACCTCTTGCTCATGACCGCAGAAGCTCATCTCCAGAGCCACAGCGGTCTCCGGCATCCCACATGCCTTGGCGTGATTTGGTGGTGCCCAAGAGCCAGACCCAGCCCCGTGAAACCTCATCCATCAAGCACGAAGCGCACTCAGCTGGCTGGCGTGCCCTGCACCCAGGCTGGCAGCCACCCTCGGCGCACGAGCGGCCGCTGCTCTGTGCTCGCCTGGGACCACGCGTCCCCATGTAGCCCAGCACGGGGGGCTCTCCCCCACCCCACAGCACTGGCTCACGTCCCACAGGAGCACCAGAGGCTCTTGAGGTCTGCAGATTTGGGCTCAGGCAGAGAGCCTGGAGAAAGACGGCAATGCACAAGCATGATGAGCACAGTCCCAGGCGGACACGGCGCGGGCCACGTGCTGCTCTTCCACCCCAGAAGAAAGGAAGAGGCATGGCAGAGCTGCGCCTCGGTAGGTCTTTGAACCACCCCGCAAGCAGACAAGCCTTTTAGGTGGAAGAAATACCAGCGTGGTTTCATACCACTCCCCGCACAGCAGAAAGGGCCCTTCTGAATTCCCTGCTGGGCACCAAGGAGGGGGCAGCAGCGATGGCAAGGACTGCGTATCATCTGCTGTGCCTTTGTACACAAACCACGGAGCTGTTGCCCATTTCAGGAGGAGGCTAGAAGCAGGACTGCAGCTAACTTTTATGCACAGCTCAACCTGCAGCTGCTGCAGTTTTAATAATGCTTCTCTTCAGTTCATCGCCTCCCGCCTGATTGCGTTTGCAGTATCGTCCATTCTCTGGCCTCTGAATTATGTGGCCACTGACTGGAGCTGGGGAACAGCAGCGGTCATGCTCGCTCTCCCCTCGTGCCGCACAAAATGCTCCTGCAGCAAGGCAGGTGGAGGGGGTCCACGCCGATGCTGGAGCGATGGAGTGATGCGGGGAGGGATGTACAGCTGCCTGGGGGATGGCCACGCGGAGGACGGGCGCTTGGAGCAGACACGGGAGCAAGGACGGGTTTGCAGAAGCACAAAGGGAGACTGATAAAACATCAAACCCTAACTGAAAGCAGAGCACAAAACACACTAAATGCCAGGCATGTGAATGCTCTTATTGGCTTTAACAATATTATTCACTCGTTGAAAAACAAGCACAGACTTCTGCACTTAAGGCAGGAAGGTGAGTGCGGTACCTTCTTGCACAGGACAGAAAAACCAGAAGAGCAGCTCTTATTCTAGCAAACGTTTTGGGGCAAATATTTTGGGACATTTCCAAGGTCTGTCTGACCTTTCGGGGACCTTACAAAGCTTCTCAGAGCACTGGCAAAGGAAGACTTTTTATTAAAGGCCTTTTAAAAGCCCAGCAATTCTTAACACATCCAGCAAGCTGCCAGCACCTGATGGAGCAGAATCAACAGTCCTGACCGGACAGTGAAATCATTCAGAAACATTTAGCCTTAGGCGCTCACTTGTAACAGCAATCTGGGCACAAAACCATTTGAGCATTTCTTCTCACCACATCTCCGATGTTACACAGGAAAAAAAAACAAACCACCAAACCATGAGACATCTTCCTAGTGCAAATCTAACCTGTCGGGCTCCTAATCCAAAGCTCTGGAGAGCAAGAGACATCATTTCTCCACAGGGTTACCTGACACACCAGGAGGTGGGATCCTCCCACAGCTCCCATCCTGGAAAGCCTGGGATCCCTGTCAGCTATTTGCAAGTTTGTGCTTGAGGTTTCTCTTATAGTTCCTGCCTGGACGTAACGCAGTGTTCCTAGATACTCCACACAAGACCGTAGGCACCTCATGTGATACCACACACCAGAAACGCTGCCTAACTCCTGGGTTTACCATCTCAGTTGCGTGGACAGATGAAGGATGGGCAAGGAGAGCAGCAGCATCCTCAGGTTGCAGACAGAAGCGCAGCACCCCAGACAAGGCGTGCTTTGGGGCTCCTGCGCCTGCTCTGCCGAGGAAGCAGCTCTGCTACAGCTGAGGGGGTGAAGATTCAGGACCCCCCAGTTTTGGTGGCAAATCCGGTTTCCAAAGTTCCTCTTTCCCAGCTGACACTACAACCCCACAGTTGCAAATGGGACCACTGAAATGATCTCGGATTTGGTTTGGGTTTAACCTGTGGTTAAAAGGGTATGTGTCAAAGAAGGGCATTTTTAACCTGGATCATTTCAGGGATTCAGTATTCAGGGACTCAGAAGAACCCTCATCCATTGCCGGGGCAGAGAAGGGCACGGTGATCTGTCCCTGACATGTCCGTGTTTCTGTCACATCTAGATGTGACCCAGCAGTGCCACTGAGCCCCCAGGGACCCTGGTTAGACCCTCAGTCCCACAGTGGCACCAGGTAAACAGGATGGGTTTGCAGACATAGTAGACACACCAAGGAGTGTGCAAACACTTTTAATTTCTCTAAAAACAAGAAAGTGTGGTGCTCTGGTAGGAACAGAGGCCTGGGTCCCTCCTTCTGCCAAGGTGGAAGTTCACATCCCTCTCTAAAAAGACCTGGAGCAACGCACGCCTCATCCAAAGTCAACTGTCATGAATGGGAGCCTGGTATTGACTGCCAAGGCCAAAACTTCCAGTCTTTAAATAAACAGAATATGAAATTAATACAGACAGAAAGTGCTCACCATTTCCAGCACATTTCCAAGGAGTGGTGTTCGCTCCCCGAGACTGAGGAGAGATCCCAAGAAGACAGCAGGAAGACGTTAATAAAGTTTTTCCATGAGATTTTTATCTGGTGTCAAGTGTCAGTCAATTTGCCCATCTGGGATATTAATAATGCAAATAGTGCTAAAGGTTGCTTTGCTCACAATAAGCCACGGGAACTTATAGAGTTCATTAGACTCACATATTTCCTCTCCTCCCATTTAAATAAAGAGAGGGCACGCCATGCCGTTTCTTTTCACACAAAACTGTTGGGCTTTGGCAAGGTTTTTACATTATTTAATTAGCCCACTCAAATTTCACTGAATTGGGAATATTCTAGTGACAATAATGCCCCTCTCCTGCTGAGTATCAGAAGGTGGAAAATGAAAAGCTCTGTCATGCAAATGCAGCCTCAGCAAAACGCCTAAGGTGGTCGGAAAATATCATTTAGTCAAATTATTTTTCCAGCATTTGCTTGTGAATTTGGGGAAATGAAAATGAAACAGAGTTTTTCCCCTTTCTAAAAGCTGCTGTTACCTCACACCGTGAAAAAAACCACTCCACGGTTCAGCCTTACCCACTGTTGGTGGAGTATCCCACAAGCCCCTGCAAACACATCTTGCAATCACCAAAAAGAAAAACAACGAACCCAACACAATCCAAAATATGATAAGCAGCCAAAAGCCGGATTCAGAGCCTAATGTAAAATATCCTTCTACCGTTCACTGAAGTTAGCAAGCAGACATATTACTCACTGATTGATATATTATCCTCCCCTGCCAACGCATCTGGGCACATTGCAAAGTGGAAAACAGTACATTAATCTCTGTCAGAGGGAAATCAATGGGAATCAGGCACCTAATTCCCTTAGCTGCTTTGGGAAGTCCCACCCTTTCTCCACTTAGCATAAATCAAATTTAAAAGAAAATCTTTCTCTGTCCGTGAACATACTGTATCTGCCCAGCCACGATCTCTTCCCTCTGAAATTTGTCCCTCAGCAGCTGGTCCTGGGGTCCAAGGATGCTGTGCCACCGCGGTGCTTCCCGAGGTCCATGGATGATGCTGCAAGAGGCTGTTACCGATTTGCGTGCTGAGTGAGAATCAACTCCCCTGTACCCAACCATCCCCAAGCAGGCAGGTACAGGGGAAAGTAAAATGAAGGTGATGGCTCAAAATAAATACGGAATCGAGAATCAAACATTAATTTTGCAGTCGGGAACCTGCTGGCTGAGTTATTCTGCTCCTCAAAGTCTTGTAGCTTCTGCCTGTGGTAGGAACATTTGTCAAACTCACATTTGTTATTTAGTTGGTACCAGTTCAGCAATTTAGATACATATCTATGAGCAATCACTTTCTCGTTCCTGGCTTGCAACGTTCTGGGTAGGTTTTTCATAGGAAAAGCTGATTAATTACAGGAATCTGAGGGTAACGTCAGAAGGGCTGAGCAAGACAGACACCTGGTGGATTTGCCCGCTGAACATTATGGAGCTGGGTACACAGTGTTGCAAAACTTTTTCCCTGCCAACAAGCTTCTGAAGTTCACTCCCAAATCCGTGCCTAGTGGGTTTCCTTTGTACGTTTTTCTGAGCAGCCACAGAGGGAAGAGTTACACAAAGGACAAGGCTTCTTGGGGTGTCTGAAGAAGAGCTGGTGATGCCTTCAGACACAGAGGGAACAGATGACTGCCGACCCCCCCCTTTTCCATACCTCTGTGCCAGTTAGTGCTCTAGAAAGCATCTCAAACCAAACGACTCTGGGTCCAAGCAGGCCTTACACCTACCTCAGCCGTGTCTACAGAAGCCCTGCTAGCCTTGTTCCTGCTGAGATCCCTCCACCAGCAAAGATGTGAGTTGCTTCCAACCCTGCTGTCCTTGCTGCCTGGACAAAGAAGACATCAGTCTCCAGCATCCACCACTGAGCAGCACAACCACCAGGTGCTAAAAGCAAATGCATTTTCTTTTTTTGTTCCTCTGGTGGTGTGGTTTTTTTTTTTTAAATCTTCAAGAGACATTCATTCATGTTAAATTGTATAGAAATAATTTTCCCTTCACAGCACCGCCAAAGTCCCTTTCTGTCACAAAGTCCCACCTCTATAAAGCTGTTGGCTTCATGCCTATTAATTTTCTCCTTCAGAAATCAGCAGGAGGACCGGCAGAAACTATCCCCACAGAGACAAGAGCACAACCAGGAGCGAGGAGCACCGTAAGGCCCCAGCCGCACCCCTGAAAACACCAAGTGCATCAATACAGAATGGTGCTTTCTTATTTTACACTCTGAAATTGCTGCTGGACCAAAGGAACACTTCCCAGCCGAGAACAAAAGGCAGGAGAGAGGCAGGGGCAGGTGATTGCGTTGGAGGTAAAGGAAGCAGAGCAGCTCTCTCCAATGCAGCAAGGAAACCTCTTTGTTCAGAGCTTATGCAATTGAAAATGCAGATTCAGATGGACCCGAAGAGTTCACAGATCCCTGTCAGACTAGTTGAAGCAAAAGGGAGCCCAAAGGATTGTCTGATGGGGGGAAGTTTGATAACAATATATATTTTTTTTAATTAACTTTCCTTTTTGAAGCAGTGTTTCAAAAGTTTACATACAGCCCCTTACTATAAATGTTAGAGCAAATGTACATTAAATGTAACTTATATTTAAGTGGGTCGGGGGAATAAATATTAAAAAATAGAGTTTATCTGAAGTGAAATAAGATATCTGGATTTAGATCAAGCAAAATGTTTAGATCTGTATTTTTTTTTCCCTTCAGTGTTTCAGCTCAGCTGGCAAATCCAAACATCCATCATCACCCTGCTTATTCTTCCATCCTGTCTGAGCTCACAGATAATGCATCTCCACACGGGGATCAGAGGCGGTGGCTTCCCATAAAGCCCACCTTCCAAACTGCACAAGTAAATCAGCCTCAACAAGCCCTACAAGAGCTGCCAAGGAGCAGAAAAAACACACACATGAAAATGAACTAGATCAAATCAGAGGCTGTGCATTCATTTGACAGGTTCTGTCCTCTGTAGTTAAAATAAACCTACTGTACCAAAGATGTTTTCATTGTAGTGCACAAACATCAAGTGCTAAGAGCATTTCAGTTTATTGCAAAGAGTCTGTTTCCCAGCAGCTGCTCTGAATCCAATCTCATTTTTCTCTGATCTTGCTATTTTTGCATCTATCAGAGACTTTAGTCTCCTGCTACTTCTACAGCATCTTAAAACCCAACTCTGACAGGCTTCGCGAAGCAGGGCAGCCCTGAGAAACACCTGGCGGAGCAGGCCCTCCTCTCGCAAGCTGCTTTCCAGCAAAGCAGTTTGTTCACACTGTTGCTGAGATAATGAAGGTTTGCAGGCACATAAAAAAAAGTAAAAAGTACATCATCTCCCTGAAAGCAGGAACCACCAGGGTTTGCTCACATGCCTGCTCCAGCACGGTTCAGCCAAGCCGGGGCAGGTGAAACAGAGAACAAGGTTTCCAGCTTTGCCTGTCCTGCTCCTCCCCACGGCACAGGGTCAGCACCCCTCCAGTGCTCAAAAACTGGTGCGGCATCAGCGGCACCCCCACTATACTGCTGTCTAGGGCTTGGGCAACGAGGAACAGGGTGCTCTTGTCCGCTTCTGTTGAAAACTGCACCAAAAAAAACCCCCTTGAGCTTTGTGGGTCCCAGGGTGGGAACCTGGACCTACAGCCCCAGGGAGTCTCCCAGCCCTGTTGCATCTTGCTCCTCCTACAAGAAGGTGTTTATTTTGCATCAGGGATGGAGAAGGCGTTTATTTTGCATGGTGTACGTGGCAGCGTTGCCCAGCAGCCCTGCCAGCACCCTGCTTTGCCGTGCTCTCAGGTGTGCTGCAAACCACCCCGCAGCAGAGCAGCGTCCTGCGGGGACCTCAGCTCACTCACGGCCCCGGAGCCGTGGCTCATTCATATGGTGGAGCTGATCACCCTCCCATCCTCACAGCCTGCCCTGTGTGCGCATTTAATAAATAAAAGGGGGAAACGTGAAACCTGCCGCTGTTTTGCTTCCTTTAGCTTCTGTGCTGGCCCAGCCTGAGGCCAGCTCATCCCGCTTGCCGGCAGCACAGCATCATAGCAAAGCAAGGATAAAATGTCTCCCCGGCCATCTGAGTCTCTGCTGGCTGATTTCCTGGCTGGTGAAGGGATGAGCTCCATCAGGATAATAGTGCTGCCTGCATAATCCTACAGCAACAGTTAACATTCACACTTAACTGTTTTGCAAACACGAACTGAGCCAGCACAGAGGGAAGATGCTACCCCAGTGCATCAAGACTGGAGATGGGAGGGCTCATCCCCAAGAACCTGCAGACGTCAGCTCCTGGGAAAGAAAGATAAGCCCATTTCAGATGGAGACCCTTAATGCAAGTTGGGAAACTCCTGTTTCATTCATTGTAGCAAACCCCCTTCGCCCTCATCCCTTGCAGAGCCTGCAGCAGCACAGGAGGGGGGGAGACCACTGGCCGGGATGTAGCTGCTGGCAGGGTTTGAACCAAAGCTAGGGACACATCTGCAAAACCTGATGGTGGCTTGGCAAACAGAATTAACTCAATGTTATCACCTTCCCTGGCCTCAGAGTGGCTTTTGCAGCACATTAGCACTCCTGACTTTTATCCTCGCTCAGCCACAGCATCTCACCTTGCCTTTGTTTGCCAGCTCTGCTGACATGGCATCCCAGCACATACCAGGCTGGAAATGCCGTCATAGCTGGGGAAGCAAGGGAGAGTTTTTACTTAAAAAAGAAATAAATGCAAAATTGGTCAAGTTCTTTTTAAGGGGACTTTTGCCCAGTCCCCGTCAGTGGGTCCATTCACCAAGCGATTGGTGTGATGCTGCAATATGATGTGTGCTAGGAAGTGGTAGGTGGGAAAAGTGCTGGCAGGGGAAAAGCCAGGAGCTATAAAGGTGCAAGGGAAAAAAACTGAGGTGAGATTTCAGCTGTTAACACATAGCTTCATCTGTGCAAGCAGCACTTGGCACCCGCCCTGTGAGGGGAGGGAGACATGCTCACTGCATTCACAGGTCACCTCACCAGCCCTCGCCCCTCCATCAGGCAGGCAACCGAGGTAAAGCTCACGTATAACCTGCGGGAGGGTTGCTGCAAGGGATCTGTGTGCCAGAAACCTTCAGCTCCCAGAAGGCTGGAGCCATCTCAGGTCCCACTCGCCTGGTGTGCCAGGTCCTGTGGAGTCTGGATGCTGCTGCATGCAAGGGCAGCTGACTGAGAAACCTGCACCCACCACAGATTGGAAACTATATTTTATTCAATTAAATGCCAAGAGTGATCACGCAAATCAGCACAATCCCATCCCTCTTCCCATGACATCTTTCTGTTCAGTTTAATTAACTTTTCTATTGGCCTGACATCTCTCGGTTTCTAACCAGGAGAGGTTTTGCATCACCAGTGCTTGAACCTATTCAAGACACTGCCAGGAGCTGGCCCCAGGCAGCCCCAGAGGTGGGATGGGGAGGAGGATGCTGCCCATCAGGGGTGCAGGGCAGGGCTCGGGATCATTCATAAGCACATTCATTTTATGCTGCTGCCAGAAGCAATCAGCAGCAGGACAGTCAGCGATGTTGGCATGGACCTGGTTGGTCATTACATTTCAGACTCATCCTCTGGGATGAAAGGAGCAGCCTTTATCTCCCTCTCCCGAACAAACAGAACATAAAACCAGGAGAGACTCCCCAGAATACCAACAAACCTTCCAGTTTTCAGCCTAGATTACTTCATGGTTAATTTATTCTTATTTATTCTTATGCAACCTTGTTTTCTTTGCTTTTTCCTTTCCCTGGTGCTTGCCCCTTTGAAGTATTTATAGATTGAACTCAGATCCCCTCTTTGCCTTTGCTGGGTGAGACAAGCCACACTCTTCTGAGTCTTTCCTAAGATATATGCTCTATTTTCCTACCAATCTGCTTGTATTTCCATCCACTTTATAGGAGTGGCCAGGACATGAGCTCTAGTAGCCACACACACCAGGCCAGGGACAGCCTCACACAACCAACTCCTTCCCTTTAGGGCCATACCTCATGGTGACCTCTCTCTTGCTCAATGTCCCATGGGCCAGACACCCCTTCTGTAAATGGGCCCCAAGCTTTGACAGTGAGGACAGGGATGTGATTTCTGTTGTGCGAGGTGGCACTGTCCCTGCAGCCCAGCTCCCTGCAGCCCAGCCCTTGACTGGAAGCTCCTAAACCAGCATCAAAGCCGAGGAAGGGAAGATGCACAAAATCCAGTGATGTGAATGGGAGCATCCAGCCCTCCTTTCTGCCAGCTGCAACGCCTCTATCCGTTGGGTGGGAATCGGTGGTGGTTGTCACAAAACGTCCTTTTGCTGTTCTGCAGGATTCGGTCCCTCCTGGTGAGAAGCACCGGGGGTTTGCAGAAAGCTCCCGGACCCGTCGCTTTTTGGTAGCTGCTCTGCTCGCACCCCACCAGCACGCAGCTCTGCAGTTCTGCCCCTGCACATTTCATCTTCTCCTCTCCATCAGTAGCCCTTACAGGAATTTCATGGCGATGAAGCTATGCAGTGATCAGCAGTGTTTGCCTGGGAAACAGTGAGCAGCAGAAATGGTCTAAATACTTTCAGGCCTCTGGCAGTTCACAGAGCAATACCCCAGGCAAAGAAAAAGATATCTTGATTAGAATAATTATAATTGTCTTTTCCTTCGTTCTTTCTACAGAAATTCCAGGCTAAATTATCATCTAATTTCAGAGAGCTCCATGACCAAGATTATCTATGAGTCATTTGTAATTATGTGCCAGATTGTATTAAAGCATGAAAATACAAAGGTTTCTCATCAAATACTAAGGCGGGGGGGGAGAGAGAATCAAATTACATTGGAGCAAGATAACTGTTCCAGACACTTTCTGATTCATGGGATCCAGCAAATGCAAAGGAAAAAAAGAAAGAAAATTCTCATTTTAATAATTGTAGAATTGTGAAAACTGACAAATTACAGGAAATTCCAGTTTAAGGCTGACATACCATCCTCCTCCAGTGCTGCTCTGGAAAATAGTGAAAGGAGCTTTAAGACTCTCCCATTCTGGCTCTGCACTAATTCCCATGGGAATTTCTACCGCAGCTTCACCCTGGGCCTGAGTTTAGTGTTAAAGAGTGGATAAAAACTGCCCATTTAGAAACGCAGCCCATATTTATCCAAAAAAAGTTTAGCTGGGAGCAGTGAACATGCTAGCTGCCTTTCTGCACACCTTCATACCCAGCAGTAGGCAATGTCCCCGGACTTCTGCATCCCTTTCCAGCTGCCTCCCCAGCTCGGCTTTCCTGGGGCAGGAGCTGCACTGGCAAATTGGGGCTCTTCTCCCATGGCAGCACATCCACGGCCCCAGGTTTGCAGCACCAGTGATGGGCCCCAGGGTCAATCCTGGCATGCTGCATATTGTATTTTAAATAACCAGAAGGAAGCAAAAGCGAAAATGTTCCCTATGTGGAGGTGTGGGGAGGGGAAGAGGGAGGACAGGGGATGTTGGTTGCTGGGGCAAAGTACGGGGCTGCATGTCAAGGGAGACCCAGATGACAGTCTTGACAAGGCTCTAACATGTGTTCGCTTCACTTCATAAACAAATGCACACATGAATTTTAAATGAAATATTAACACACTGTACAACTCGGATGGGGCTGCTTGTCTTTCCTGAGAGAATAGAGTCCCTTTTGCCCCCTACAAAAATGAACATTATTGAGCAGTCATAAACAACAGGGAAATGTCTCAAACCCCAACAGCCGTGTAAAAACCAAAGCACAAGATGATGATAGCTCCCACGTGACTCAGAGGTCTGAGATGTGCTCCCCCGCAGATTTCCAGGGGGGGCTGGCAGGGCAGGCAGGATGGTGCCCTTGGTTAACTTGGATGCTGCCCATCCATCCACGGCCGGGGCTCCCCCAGGTACACCCACGTGCCACGTCCCGGGGCAGCTCACACCTACCTCCGCTTTCCACAGGCACAGACATACGGCAGCTCAAACTCGCCGTCACGCGTGCAGCCCTTCCTAAGAGCTGTCTGGGGAGGAATTGAACTCTTTTTTTTGTTTGTTTTCTTGGCTTTGCTGATGGCCTCTCCCAAGCCTGCAGTGAGAGCTCGGCCCTGACCCACAGGGTCCCTCCATTACTCCTGGCCCAAGGCACTGGGAAGGTGCCACATGGATTTATGCCCCAGTGCCCTGCTCACAAGCTTGCCCAGCTCTTGAAAGAAAACAGCAATAGGGCTACACAGGTGCCTTAATTCATGCTTGGTGAAGGTAAAATGTCAATAGCAGCTCTTGTTTAGTCAGAGACTACACAAAAGGCACCACCATCAAAAGTGTTTGCAAAAGCTAGGGAGAAATTAAATATAAAAATATTCACATCTAACATCCCTAGGGTGGCATAGGAACGGTTTCCCGTATTCCTGGCCATGTGGCTACCCCACACCTTAAGCCGCCCTAGCCAGCCAACCCCACAACTCACTTCGCTGGCGAGAAGGACCACCTTCCACATGCACCCATAGCCCACCTTTAAAGCCTTTCAGGGAAGGTGACAAATTCAATCTTTTGCCCAGAAACTCAGCTCATTCCTGCTGCCAGGAGATGACCTTCCATTTTGCTCAACTAAATCAAGCAGAGCTTGCCCTCTGTGGGATGCAAGTGTCTCCTAGAGCCTCATGTATCTCCCAGCCCCTTAACGACTCCCTGCCCCAGGGACGAGCACAAATTCCCCTTTCCCTTCCCCAGCTCACTGGGGTACCTGAAAACAACGAGATCGTTTAAGTGAAACTTCATTTATACATGATCTTCTCCATGCAGCATCTCTCCAACAGATGTGGTTGGCACAAACATCTACATGGACACACACACGTTGCTCCCGAGTCCAGGCATGAGGGCAACCGGCCCTGGCCCTAACGAGTTCCTGCCTTCCCACCTCCCCCCTCCAAGCCCCCATCCTCCGTGAAGCATCAGGAGCCTCCTCTGCTGGGGATACCCCACGGTGGACGTCAGCACTGCGAAGAAGAGGCAGCTTTCAGGGACAGCTTCAGATTTCCATGGCTTGTACGTGGGGTGACAGATCCAGCACGGCTCTTCACCCCACAAATCCCTGCCCGGGCAGTGGCAGCAAGAGTTTCATCTCCAGCTCCATATGACGCTGTAACCCATGTGCTCTTTTGAGAAGAGACTCGATCCAAAACATACTTTAATTTTTAGAGCAGTTGGAGGGATCAGAGCACCCTGAGATTGTTTCTGATGAGTCCAAGCCACAGCACACAGACACAGGTACTGCAGCAGTGGGCCAGGGACAGGAGGAGGTTTGTAGCAGTCAGGATGCGGCTTAATTTGGTTCACATGAACTTCAGTTTTCATTGAGGGAGCCCAAATTAAACATGCACATGTACCAGGACACGACACAACTTTAGTAATAAAATTGCAGTTGTGGGAAATGCCAAAGAAAGAAGCCAGCAGCAGCAGCAATTAATGTGCGGGGCAAATAGGCCAGCTGCAATTTATTCTGCATGTGCTTCAGACATTTTAAATTGTCTTCATTCCTCACAAAGTTTTTGTGATGCCTGTCACACGAGCATGTTTTAAATGCCAAATTTAGCTGCAATGTGCATTGCTTAGCAGCCTCACAAACGCTCCCCCTGCCTATTTTGAAGTAGCAAATAAACAAATTATTAATGTAAGACATTTATGGTGCAACATTTTACAATGCCTAGTCAGCCTAGCTATATATTAAAATCTCTTTTGTTTTGGCTTGTGGCACATGATGGCTGGTTAATAGCAGAAGGGAGGCACTCAAGCCTCTTGCTCTTTAGAATTAGGACTTTACATGAAGGCTGAGACAGATGGGAATGGGATTTCCTCACCTCACTCCTGGTGCCTACAAGGCAGACAGTCTGTCCCAACAACTCACCAGCAGCTCCTTCATACTCAGTGGAAAGAAGCAGGCAGCTCAGGGAGTCACCAAGCAAAGATGATGGCTTTAAATGAAGCAAAACATTCCTAGAGAGTCTAGAGCTCTACAGAGTGGATGTCCACATGTATTTATGTGGACATGGCTGGCACTGCTACACCATAGAGCATGGAGTGGCGAATTTGGGAGTCAGTGGGATAAATAGGCCTCAGCAAAGGTGCATAGTCAAAACAGAGCAAGAAGATAAGCGCGTCTCTGTACACTTTTGCACGATCATGGAGAGGCAGGTCTGTTTGTTCCCAGAACAACCTGGCATGGAAACTTGCCCAACTGCAATGGCCTTTCTTCACCTACCTGAAATGGCAGAGACCTGTCTCGCCCTTTTGTTCCCTTGGCCACCACACAAGTCAACGCTGTAATTTGAGAGGAGTTCGGTACTGCAACCTCTACAATTACGAGCCTGGCAGAGCTGACAGGAGTGGGCTGACTTTCATTCTGCAAAAGTCACAACACTGAGGATGGCAGTTTGCTACTTTTCAGCCCCGTGACCGCGAGAAGGGCACGTGTCAGGGCCGAAGAGATGTTCTCATCACGCAGCACATCTGCCACTGGGGGCACAGATGCTTCTCGTCTGTCCCTGGCAAACAGAGGAATTGTTTTTCTCTTGGCAAGCACCCTTTCTTTCAGGACAGGCCTCAATAGAAATACCTGCTGTTGGACAGAGAAAACAGCAGAAGGTGGCAAGGGTCTTAACTACCACAGATTAGCCCAGGAGCTAATGGAGATGACTGTAGGGATGGTGACAAAATGGCAAAGGATGGTCCCAATTTGTTACTTAATATTAGTATTGCAAAGGAGGGGAGAAAAGGAAGAGCTGGTACTTCCCTTGATACAGGGAAGGCACCTTTGCTGTTGGGATCCTGAAGGGCAGTTCACCCCGACCTCCTTCCTGAGCAGCAGGGCATGGAAACACCATTAGAGGAAGGAAACTTCTTCATGTCAAGTCTTTGGTGCTCACAGGGCTTTTCAGAGCAACTGTTAGGGTCCTCGGGGCTCACAAGTAGAACAATTCTCCTCTGCTGAGCGTTAATGTCCCAGCAAACTTTCTCGTTTGCCCTTCTGTACCTTGGTGAGGGCTTTTCTAACAAGTCCATCCCTATAGCTCCTTGATACATTACACCACGTTACTTCTTGTTGGTGCATAGGTGATCCTACACACTCTATCTGGAGAGAAAGGGGAAGGCTTTCCTTAGTGACCTGTGTAGTGCATATAGCTGCAAGGCTTGTTCTGAAGCTGAAAAATGGCTTTTGAGATTAGATCAGCTACATCTAGAAAAACTAGAAGGACAAAGGTCTCCAACAGTGCAAAAAGCTGACACTGAAGCTTGGGCAGGTGTAACAGGGTCAGTAGTCCAGAGGAGGAACAAAAGGTTGGACAGACTAAGAAGGTAGCCAGGCAATTACTCATTTAGTAGGCATTTTATATTGCTTTTGTAAAGCATGATTCATCTTTTAATATATGCAGGGACAGTCAATCCTCTGGCTGTGCAAATGAATCACCACACGCTCCCCACTCCCTGCTCCTGTGAGGCCAAGACCCTGCACAGCCAAAAAAAACCCTTGGAGGAAGTGGGTCTGAAAGTCAGCAATCGTTCACATTAAAAAAAACCACAAACAGGAACTCGCATATTCAAAGGAATATAAACCCTCCTTGTCATGGATGGGGTGTTCCAGATGTGAGTATATTCATTATGAGACAGCTTGCACCTCCAAAGATTGTGGCATTGGTTGCTCAAGAGAGAAATACAGGCCTGGAAGAATCATCGAGGCCTTGAAAGGGGTTTTTTTGGCAACCATGTTCCTATCTGTTTTCAGCACAAGCATCTTATACCTCAGGAAGTTTAGCAAGGGTGGAAGAAGAAAGCCAAGATTCACAAGGCTGTTCCACATGAACAGGGTCTCAACCCATCTCCTTTTTCATATCCCCACATGCTGCTGATGCTGATATCCAGAAAGAGAATTCCAGAAGGAGTTGGCACACTGCTGCCCTGCCTGCAAGGGGGATGTCTATAAACTGCCCAGAAAATTTCTTGACCGCGGCAGTGGAATGAGGCAAGTATACGAGAAATGTAATATTTCTCCTGAACTGCATCAAGTTAATGACATTTCCCTCTCCCTTTGCACCTCTGTATATCACAGCGTGACTGTGGAACTCAACGATGTTACACTGATGTAAAACCACTCTCGGGAGGGAACCAGTCGGCATAAATCATCCCCTTCTATTTCCTAGTACATAATCTGGTGCCAAGCTCCGCCAAAAACAAGGAGAAACATTCCCGAGATTTTTCCAAAGGCAATAGTCTGTGTAAGCACAACTTTAAATGTCTGCCATTAAAGTTTTCTTCATCTCATTAAAATGACTTGCAAAACCATCTGCTAGCTAATAAAGACTTTTTAAAGCTTTAATATTGTATTTTATAATGAAATATACTAGGAGGAAAACAGGACATGTATTTAGAAAAGACAGAACGGCAACAATCTGCTGTTCTTTCACAGAAAGCCAATGATGTTCACTCCCATGACTAATTAAAGAGACTGAAAACTTCAGCCCTTTGAACATTTTTTTGTACAAATACCATAATTCCTAAATGCATCCACATTTTTATTCAGACTGCTCCCAGACACTGCAGCATTGCTGATATCACACTGTTTTCAAGTTAAAAAAAGCAGCTTTCACTTTCATGTCTGACTCCATTCCATTTTGTTAGCTTTTTACACCTCAAATATGTATTACAGATTGCAGGGATTCCAGTGTGTAATTTTTGCTTCCCCTAGAGACATATTCCATTTTTTGCTGGTAGATGGGGTGACCGTGAGGCAGGACTTCCACCCAGCCATAGGGGTGACTCTCTGGCACCGGATGGAGTCTCGCCGAGCACCAATGGCTGCACCAGCCGAGGATGCAGCCCAAGGTTTTGATGAGCTGCCATCCAGAAGCAAAGCCCACTCCTGTCCCTAAAGCTCTCCTCTGGTGTTGGTTGGGAAGTAGCTGTCAATCCCGCCTTTCAGTTAAACCAGACTATCTGTGCCATGCTCCCAGCTCAGACCTTTCTCACATGTTGTACCCTCAGACACAAGGACTCTTTTCTTCTTTTTGGGGATTCCTGGATGCTGCTGTGGCTGGGACGTTGCTGCTTTCTGCGCTGATCTCACAGTATTTGCAACGGTGCCTACACAGAGCGACCGAGAGCAGCACTTCCAGGAACTATTTCACAACATCCTTCTCTTCCAAAAATACCAGTGACTGGTATGTTACAGAGAAGGGCAGACAACGTAGGTGCTAAGGGTCTAGGTGTAAAGAGGACTTAGCAGCCCCATACCAATTTGCCAAAAGCCCTCGGTGGTTCTAGATGCCCTCAGCTCCCGTGTTCATTTCGTTAAGCTACCCACAAGAAATAGAGCAAGAAACAAGAAACAAGAAATTATCTAGGTGAGATCATCAGAGACAGCAAAGCAGCCAGACTCAGAGCAAAGGCACAGGTCAAACCCTGAGTAACAGCACTGCTCTCTTCCCAGGGAAAGGAGCTGTTGCTGTGATGTCCCAGTCCCTTTGCCTGCTGAGTTGCGGAGCTGGGCAGGATCTGGCAGTGAGCGGGCTACAATCACTAGCAGGAGGAGAACAAGTTAGGAGTCATGCCCATGTGAGCGGTTAACAGTGAAGAATAAGGGATGTCATGGGAAGCCATCTGAGATGGTTTCACTATCCGCCTTTGCAGTATTAGGAAACACAGAGCCTGTCTCGGAGATGAAATGAGTAGGAATTCCAGGTCAGAGCATACCAGGCCAGGTCTCCTCCACATATGTTCGCTGCTTGCTCTTCCACCTCCAATGTGGGGCATCCCTGGCTCTGGCACCTGGAGCAACTGATGTTTTCACGCTCCGAGTTTTGCCACAATTATCAATCTGTGCTGTTTTTTCACCCTTTTTGCCTCATTTAACATCTCTGCTCTTCAGTAGTGACTGCTTACTCCTGCTGAGCACTCTGCCTAGAATGAAAGCTGCAATCCCCAGCAAGGTCTTTGCAATTTATGGCAACAGAGGGAGTAACTTAAACACACCCACACACGCACCCACACATTCCACCCACACACACATCCAAAAGCACTTTCTTGGATGGCAAGCCACCCTATGCCCCAATCAACCTGAGATCTACCCAAGAATTTAACGATAGCTAAGCTTGGCTGGGAAAGCAGGCTTGAAATGACACTGGAAGAGCCAGAGCCTTCCTTCCAAACCTCAGCTAAGTCCTATAATAGCTGTGTCTTCATCCTGCCTACTTCTGATCTCCACTTGAGGTGTCACAGATGGCCTCAACTGCGTATGTCCTTCTGAGCATCACATGTGCTGTAGTAGTCAAGGTGGATTAACGGACGGGACCAATCCATGGGCTGAACACAGCCCTTGGGACCCCCCAAACTACCTCTCTGCACAGTGGTATTAGTACAACTGCTTCTCCCCACTCCTGTGTGCAGCAGACTGGGACAAATATAATCTCCTCATTGATTACTATCATCTCTCATCTGAGATGTAGCCCTTTTCACACCAGTATTAAACCCACAAGCAGTGGCAATACTTGGGGTCTATGCTGGGCAGCTTTACAGGGGTTGGCACTACCCTTGTTGATAGAGTCCTTTTGCTTACCAGGTGGCCGGGGAGATGAGAAAGTCTACGCTTGCATGTGTGCCAGGAACACTGGCCAAAAGTGGTTTAGATGGCATTTTATTAATGCAGTGCAGCCAGCTCCTCTGAACCAACATAAAACATACAGGGAAGATGAACAAGATGAAAGATCCTTCATCTTACTGCAGGCAACAAAATCCACTCAGATTCTTCCTCATGGCGCTTGATGGTCCAGAAAGGAGACGTGATGATTCACGTTGCACTGATTTGCTGTTGGAGACCTCAGAGCTTATGGTAGGTCCTAGTGATTCAATGCAGCATGCAGCAGTACCAAACAATTTCCCAGCGGTCTTGTCTAAGAGTTTGCTTGAAAACAGTGTCTGGAGTTTTGAAAACATCTGCTTTAGCTATATTTTATGCTGTGTCAGCCCATGAATCTTACTCGAATTGTGCTGGTATGTGTGTGGACTCTCCTTTGGTGAGCTCCCAGAGTATGGTCAGGAATCAAAGCAGATACAAGGATTTAGCCTATTTCCCAGACACAATCTTGCTCTCAAGAACCATTATTCAATTACAATAGATCCATGTTAGAGTAGTCTATGACCACCTAGAAAAAGTTTTGACAGCCATCCCCATGCAGAGCTGAACAGGGATGCACTACGTGCTGCGCGCTACAGCTGTATCACTGCTGAAGTTCTCCTTTATTTTAAAATCAGCAGAAGAGGTAACTCCATTTTGCTGGTTAATTAGGCAAGGCAGTAAGTTGTGCTTGACAAACGGAGTAAGAAGTGGCTTTGGGCAACATACCACAGTATCACAAACTGTTTTCACCCCAGAGCACTTTTTCCTCCCTTCCTTCACTACCGCTACCACCTCTACAGACTGTTGCTAATGGCACAGATCCTCAACTGATGTAAACGAGCCTGATGCAAAGTCACAGGAACTGTACCAATTTACAGCAACTGTGAATAACTATCATGGATATTTTCACGTCACCTTCCTATTAGTTGGTTGCATTTTTAGGAACTTGCGATCCCTCACTGCCAACAGACATCTGCTTAGGGCACAGATCACACTCTTCACACAGGACTTTTACTCAAGAAAGTTTGCTCTGAAATCCTTACGTGCCCAAGGGTATTTAGCGAGAACCGGGATTAGCACCTCTGCAAGAATGGCAGACTTAGGAGACCCTCATCGAAAAGGCGGATAGGAGCCAGAAAACAAACTCTTGCCAGCTACGCTACCTGCCAAGCCGCTTGAGGACAGATGGCTGGACCAGCCACGAGTGCTGTCCTCCAACATGTGCTACTGCTCCGCAGCAAGGTGGTACGCAAGGCCAGCTTGGGCTGTGCGGTCAGTGGTTTGGCCTATTTTTTGTCATGGCTATAAAAAGGCAGAGTTGAAAAATGAGTGTGTGGCTTTTTTTTTTTTCTCCCCAAAACCCTCGCAGATTCTTCTCTGGGAAGAAGCAGCTATGGGCAGGAAACATCTGCACCAAGCCAGAAACGCATCCACCAGCCCACGGGTGGGGACCACTGCCGTCCATCCACCAGCGCAGGGGCAGCGGGCATCTCAGGGCACAGTTACAAATCACACCTCAGCCTGAAAACACAGAGGCATGTCAGAAACAGCAGCATGGCCAAAGGCTTTGATTTTTAATGCAGCTGTGAGACCAGTTGGGTTTCCAGAGATGTGATTATTATCCTTAGTCCATTCCTTACGCTTACTGCCTGTTGAACAGTCCAACGCATATCACTGCAAACACATATTCCCTAATCCTTCTGTTTTTTTTAATGCAGCTTGTTTTTCTCCTTAACAACTACACTCCTTAAAGGCACTCTAAATAATTAATGTCCTTTGTTCTTACTCAGTGAAACAAAGAAACCTCACCATCTCCTCTTCCTTACCTGGCTAGGTGCCCTACCTCTTCCAACAGCCTCCAGCGGACTGCCCAGTCTACAAATGATGAAGATGGTGCAGGATATACCATGAAACAGGAGAGGTCTGGAATGTTTGTGCGGAAAATGGACAACGCTGCCTCACCTCTGCTGCTGCCAAGATGCAACTTTTGCCCCTCTTAGTCTCTGTGTATAAATACCTTTTACCTTTCCCACAGAAGAGCACTGAATAAAAACTACCTGGTAAGAACAGTGTTGGAGCTGTTTCTTTTCATTGCTTTGTTCAAATTTCTTTAATTTGCTGTATTTTTCTGCTTTTGAAGAATGGAGAAACTTTACTAAGAACACTAAAGAGCAGTAAGAAAGCATTCTTGTTGCAATTTTGCAAAAGAAACAGATAATACAATGACTGCCATCCCAGTGTCCAGTACAATGCCACTTACTGCCAACCCATAAAATAACAAATGTAAGATTCACACTAAAAGTCATAAAATCCTGTGCTCCTAGAGTCACATGGCAAGATGGGAATTTCATTTTTATGAAATGTATGCGCCTCCCTCATTTCCATGAAAATGCACAACAGTCCCATAACAAAAAAACAATTACAATGAGGGAACTCATCAAGTAAATTTGTTATGCTGCAAGTTATGAATTTTCCCCCAGCCTCATTTCTCATGTGCTTAACCCCTTTCACTAAACAACCACCACTCACCAAGACTGCTGCCAGGTATCAGGGTGGACATAAGAAATACCGAATATTATGCTGTAACTCTTCTTACACATGTGACAGGAGTAGAAAATTACAATGGCCTCTTCTGTGTTACAAAACGTGAACCTAACAATGAGCCCACTATGATCTACTGGTGACAAATTAAGTTAATACAAAGCTTTACAAGATTTCAGCTTTATTAACATTACTTCACTTCTCAGACCCTTAAAGGAGGCGTATTTGATGAACACAGCTAGGTGGACAGAATGGTTCTGGTTATGAAAGCCTGGTGTGATAGGGAAGAGAAAAATTACAGGTCAAAGCCAATAACTCTATAGCTTGGGAAAAGCAGAGAACACGAGGCCAAGGTGCCCAGTACTTTTTAACAGCTTAGATGTTATGAGTGAGAAAGCAGCTGTGACGGACATCACTGGAGAAGTTCCCAACTGCCAGTGGACAGGGTTGGAACAGCTGAAAAGAAACTAAGATACAAGCATCCTGATGTCGATGAAAGCAGACGTGCACCTACATGAGAGTATGGGAACCCAGTGAAATGCTGGAATGACACATACTTACTGCCTTATCAAAACTACTGTTAATTGTCCTATTAAATGCTAAAATTTTGCAGTAGGCACTCCTGAGGATCTAGTAGTAGCTTCACTTCCAGAAAAAAATACAAGGAGCAAATACCCATGTGCACCAGGAGTAGATGTGAATTTTGGCCTCCAAACTGTGGCAACCAGATCTTGATAAAATAACATGATTTTTAACTCAGCACACACCTTATTTATCAAGATACAACTTTCAGAAACAAGCACTGGAACAGTTCCACTAAGTACACACACTATATATTGTTCCCACAGTCAGTTAATTATATAGCTTAGAGGAAAAACCTCGTTAATGTTATCCAGTTTACAGAAAGTATCTACATTTATCAGTGGAACAGTATCTTGTAAAAAACTCTTGCCTGATTAGACATGTCTTCCCTTTTACAGATGAAATAAAGCTCTGAATTTCAAATTTTGACCACTATCAACCAATCAAAAATGAACATTTGTAAGAATGAAGACAGAAGAATCAGAAATTAGCAAGACAGCATCATAAAAGATGGGTTATGCAAGGGTTTTACTTTTTATTTACAGCAAATATATTACAGTAAAAAAGCTTAACATGGCTCATATCATGGTTGTGTAAGGATGATACATATGCTTACATCAAACAGGTTTAATTTCCTTGGCACTAACTGAACCAAATGCAAGGATTTAACACAAAAATAAGAAACAGAACATTTATTAGGCAAACTACAATAACTGTACACATCTGCGACTGGAGTTTCAATGCAATCCAAAGAATACAAGCAAGCCATCAGGATGGCAAGAACTTTTTCAATGGACACGTTTAACCCTCAAGACAAGGCTGTCTGGCACCATTTAAAAGTTGCTGTACTGAACACAGTAATTTTAAAGAAATGTCAGAGATGATTAAGACACTGAAAATGCACTCACCACAGTGAAGAATCCCATTATTTTCATTATTTCATTTTTTACTCCCACAATACAAGAGTGTTAAAAGGCTGCATGGCAGACAAGCTGGATGCAACAGCTGGAGGGTTTTGCCTGTCAAGCAAAGCGACTTGCAGCAAGAGACATGCTTTATGCAACAAACCCGATGATATACAGCTTGTGTGGGTTCAAATAAGAAGATCTAAGAACAACAAATGTTGAAGCCTTTTAAGCTCTCTTCATTATAATCAGAATCCTGAGAAAAGCAGGGTCCAAATTACTCCAAGTGAATTTAGGCTCGCTTACATACAACAAAATTGTCCAGATACATCAACAGTAGTAAACAGAGTTAATGCAGTGTTAATCTTTTTACATTTTAATGACTAGCTATAAAAACAGAAACTAGCATGTTCTAATCTGTTTACATTTCCTGAGCTTAGTTAAATCAAGAAGGACTGAACATTATAAAAATCCCGATAAGTCACCAATAAATTAAAAATGTACATAACCACTATAGCGTAAGAAGTCTTACAGTGCTCAGAGTGAAGTCTGCCTATCCAATACCATGACCTTTCCTTTAGGACTCCCGTACAGGAACCATGTCATTAACTTCACTGAGATCCTATAGAATTGTAGGCCTTTTTTTTTTTTTTCTGCTCTCCAAGTGCCCTTCTAGCAGACTATGCAATAGCCTTTCCTAATCAAATCATATGAGAGCGTTCAAAAACTGCAATCCTCTACTTCCAGTGCAGGAAACAATGTTCTCAGAAATGCAATGCGCTACTGAAATTCAAATTTGCTAGCAGCAGTTATTTGGGCAGACTCTCAGCTCCCGCACATAACATCCCTACATTGGCAGCAGGTTTAGTATCCTTTGGGGGAACAAACCAATGAAAATCTACACAGAAGGCTGGAGGAAAGACCCTTAGCAATAAAGAATTCATCTTGGTGGTTTCTTTAAGAGCCAACATCTTGCATTTGAGAAAAGCACTCGACCTACATGAGTCATACACATGTTTATTTATGCATGTTTATTTCCTGCATAGAGAATAATGTGTACCTTGGAATAAAACCCAAGCTTTGAGAATATACTGAGAGTATGGGTATTTGTAATAATCCTATTGGCAGATTAATTCAAGCCCAAATGCTCAAACTCAACTGTCTCAAAGACTTGCAGAGCATGAACTTTGATAAAACAAAATACTTTTTAAAAAATTGTCCCCTTCTAGCATGATTTTCAATTTACGGTGTAGATAAAAGAGAGGTAGTAAGGTTTATCTCCTCAATATCATTTTCTGTGCAGTATTTATAAAGTATCAGAAAAAAATCTATAGTTTTTTGGTGAAAATGCCAGCTTTTCCCCTAAGAGTTACATGGAACCTCTTCTTTCCACTGAAGTGCTGCAAACTAAGTAACTGGATTCTGGTTCAGAAGAGCTCTTCTTCCCATTAGCCTCACTGCATCTTATTTGTTACCAAATTCTGCTTTTAAGAAGTCATTGCAGAAATACTCCTATACAGGGCTCAAAAATATCTAGCAGATACAACCTACCCAACAAACTACATTTACCAGCCAAATAATAATAAGTCTGCTCCTAAAACAAGCACTCGCTCTTGCTCTACTCATATGATCCCTCTTAGGCATGCTGCTGAGAGGGACAGAAGAAGTATGGAAGGCCATATGGCCCTTCCCCTCTTTGGTGACGACCACAGCTATGAGCATCACCGTCACTCTGGCTGGCAGTAGCTAGAGAGCTTCCTAAGGCAGCTTCTTTTCCTGCCACGATCCAGCCTCCGCAGTGGGAGGATGGACGGCGCTTTAGTGATGAGCACTGCTCAAAAAAAGGGCAGGAAGGACGAGCGGACCAGGAGAGACAGCTTAACAGAAACCACGTTGTTAAGATCAACATCCATTTTTCCCTGGTGCAAGACGAGCCTGCAGCGCTACAGTTTTCATGATTGTCACCAGACAAGGGAGAGGAATGAAAAACATCTTGGGTCCTGCAGCTGCGGTTGTCAAGAGCGTGATCCAGAGCGCAGTGCATTTCCCACCGAGCCGAGAGCCTCGGACCCAGCAGTACCAGGGAAAGGCAGGTCAGAGGCAACGGGGTGGGATCTGGCAATAGGGGCTCCATCCCTGACCCCTGCTCTCACAGCATTGCGAGAGCTGATGTATCTGGAAGAGAAGGAGGTGCCTGTTGACGTTTTGGGGCGCACAGGGCCGGAGCTCCAGCATTATTCACGTAGCAGCGACTATTCAAGCGTGGGATTTGAGCCATGAAAGTCAGACTGCTGCATGGTGACCTTTTATTTACCCACAGAAAGTTAAATAAATTACATTAAATTAAATTCAGCCAAAGCAGATGCTAGCTTATTTATTAAAAAGCTCAGCTTTCTCTTTCCTTCAACTGGTTTTAGAGACAGGCAGCTCTTGGGAGCAGACCTTCACTCTAACTCAGTCAGACAAGAGCAGCTCCACGGAGATGGCCAGAGTGACTCTCCTGCAGCAATTCCAGCTGCAACAAGACCTGGCTGTCCCTAGGGACGCCCAGCGAAGGCACGTGAGCACAGCATTGTCGCCGGCTTGCCTCTACACTTCTTGCCTCAGCCAGGTCTTCTCCCTCTTTCCACGTAGACCGCATCGGACTCGCGGTGGAAGATGATCCTTCGCTGCCAGCATTGCCTTCTATTGTCCTATCTTTTAAGAAATCTATGAATTTATTAATATAAAGAAGTATTTACTTCATTTCAGGGAAACCGTTACCGCCCTGCAAATATATAACTTGTCATTAATTTTTGATAGGCTTGGGTAAGGAAGCTTGTGTACAGTAACAGGGTCATGTTTACAATACAGGTTGGAAATGTTTTCTTTCTTTCAGTTGTAGCATTATGAGACAACTAATGCTTCTGTACTCAAATAATCAACAGGCGTACTTCTCGTTTTCACCTGTCCTCCTATCCGTCCTTCTATCTGCTCCCTTTCAACAGCATGCCTAAAAGCAGCTCACATAAATAAGAGATGTGTGTCTTTCAGCCACACATGCTTTATACACAGTCTATTTTGTCTCTTTTCTTTTGTTCTCTGGAAACATTACTCCCATTAATTTCATCCTCAAACTATGATCCACCAAAATAAAAAAAAATTCAAGTACAAACCCAAACTTTATTGCTGGGTTATGGGTCAATGTAAACTGACCAGAGTCAATGCCAACCTAAAATTCGCTTTACAAAAGTAAGGATTGTTCAATTACATTTGCTGACCATAGACAGCTTCTTTCACTATTCATACAGTTTGAAGACTGAAGATTTGTCGGGAACACGACACAGTCTATGTCCTTTGGAAGTAAATGGAACTAATAGCCATCATCATCATCCATATCACAGCCATAATCTGAAACACACAAAGACAAAAGCATATAAAAATGTATATATTCCAGGTAGATGGAAGATACAACAAAAGTATCGCTACTTTCAGGTTGTTTTCCTGCTGTGTAACTAGATGGTAAGTTTTGCCTTAAGCAAGCATTTTAAAAATCATGTATTTTCTTAGGGCTAAATAAAAAGTCCTTGCATGTACTTTCCTCAGTGAAATAAAATTATTTGTAAGCAAGTATGTGTAAATATCTCTTCTCACTTGTCACTGGACCCTCATTCAGGAATACTTGGCACATGGATATGTGAAAGACTTGGTTTAATTTAGAGGTTAAGGTGATCAACCCTGATTGTCACAAGTAATTTGGAACAGTGTGGCTGATAAGCAGCAGCATACATTTACAAGTAGGCACGGTTCTCACTAGACGTAGCCACCAAGAAAAAGGCTGGCTTGTTTATATTATTCATGGATTTATAGGCTGAAACTGCAAGGGTTCAGAGATAGCTCACAGTTCCTATCAACATCAAAGAAGTCGTGCAACAAGTCCTGACCAACGCATCTGACTCGGATGTCCTGTATCTACTTAATCCTAGAGGAACAACTTAAAATTAATCCTAGAGGAACAACTTAAAATTTTGCCCAGATTTTTTTTATCCCATCTTGTTTTCTTAAACAATGCCAAGTGCAAAGACTGTGTGATGTGTGTGTCAGAAGGTGAATCTGTGGGTTTCTAACACACCAATTTCTCTTCTGTGTGCTTCTGAATGTAGTGAAACAGGTATTTTCTGTTGCGTAGTTGAACCTATGGATAACTATTACATATGAGCATTCAGTAAAGTTAACCTTTATATTCCAAATTCAATACAGTGCAACACTTCATCCAAAGAGTCAAGCAAATGCTCAGAAGCAGAATTAAGTGTAATCTATAATAATTTGTGTAGAATGGGTGAAGTTCACCATCTGTAATTCCTGCAGTCATTCCAGACAGACAGGTCTAAAATCCATGAAGAAAGCAGTTAGAAAGGAGTTATTTGTTCTGCTGAGCGGCTCTGCACACCTGCGTTTGAATTCTGGGAATACTCCTTTCCTTTTTATTTTTTTTTTTAAACTCTGATTTTTCAGCTGTCGTCCAGACCAGACAGGGAGTAGTGGAATGTTCTCAGAATGGTTTAAAAATAGTAACATTTACAAAGAAAAAAAGCTCAGTGACCTTTATTCTATTTTTGTGGGGGGTTTATTAATAAACATAGACCCACCCACCCCCACATGGGTGCTTTTTCTTGGGAACATTATTCTAATAATAAATGCAGGCAACAAACTGTTTTTCCTACGGTTCAGCAATTATTTTCCAGTGGAGAAATAATTTAAAAGCAACACACACTTTTGTGAAATGTATACATACTGTCCATGAAAGCTAAATTAATAGTACTGGAAAGATTTTTGCAGTAAATATCATTTCAGTAGGAAACTTATTCCCATCTTGCTTTTTCACAACCCATAATTAGCAGCTCTCATTTTAGAAATATTTTTGTATATTTTCAAAGCTTAACTTCTAAGGGGAAGTTTTTAATAAAGGATAAATGTGGATGTGTCCAGTTAGGAAAAACCACAGCGGAGAGGATACTGCCTTTTCCTGCCAGCAAAGAAACCTAATTAAATGAGTGGCTTTGCTGGGTAACCCATAGAAATTAGTACACATCTGTGTACCATACAGCACGTCGCACGCTATCAAGGCAATTTCTGTACTTGGTGAAGATCTCCTTCCTCCTAACACTTTCCCCAGAAATGGAGTGTGACGATTCGTTTTGTTTTGAGCCGGACAGTCACGTCCCCAGGGCTCACGGACAACCTCGACATCGCTGAGGAGGCAGGCAGGAGCAGGGCAGCTCGGCTCGGGAGGCAACGAGCCCCGAGCATTGCTGATGGAGGGTCACTGACCCCCTAATCCCTCAGATCCACATTAAGAAACCTAATTCTGAAGAAGGCGTAACATCAGCTTGCTCTTGAGAAGCCCTCTTAGCCTAAAGCTCGAGATGCAAAGTTTTCTCAGGAGGAGTCCCTAAGAAGACCAGGTTTCAGACAAGGTTTCGGACTCCCGGCTTTCCCACAGGAATGGGCGCTGCCGGGAAGGCGGCAGGAGCTCTGCATGGGATGAGCTGCCGGAGGACAGGGACAAGCAGGGCAACCCTGTCTGTCCTCAGCCCTGCGACAACGAACCCCGCAGCACCAGCAGATGGCAATTTCGACAGCATCCCAGCTTACCGTTTCCTCCCATTAACTGCAAGGCGCTCATGCAGTGATCATCATCTTCTTCTATTTCTTCCTCTTCTACCTCTTCGTCGGGGTTATAAGCTACTGGGCCACTCTCCACTAGCACAGCTGCTGGTTTTTCTAAGTCAGGGGCTTCTGCTTGTGCATTTGGAAAGGTGACCTGCAAAAAAGAAGAGGGGAAAGTAGAGCAGCCCTTCCTTTTGTTCAGTATTTGTACACAACGTTGGCAGATTCCACACAGGGAAGCCCACATCTGGGGCTAGAGGCTTAGCTCTTCCAGGGCACATGAAAGTTGCTCAGTAAAATGTTGCCCAAATGAAAGTCAGGCACAAATATCCACAGTTTTCACATAATTCATAGCCAGGTAAGTGAAATATCCAGAGACAGTAACAGCAGAACAAGGATCCTCTTGCAAGCACAAGGTAAGGAGAAATTTGGGAGAGGAGGCTCCTCAGCAGAGCTCTGCAGGAAAACTTAACCTTTTCCTCATTGCACTGGACTCACATCAGGCCTATGACACAATAACAATGTTATTGACACCTTAATGACAGCAAAAATGTATCCTTCAAATCAGAAAAAGCCCAACATGTATTAGTTTTGACAGCTCTGGTTGGATTTATTTAGAGGGACAATGAGCTGTGGAACAAATAGCACTCTTTAGACAGCACTTAATGTGATGGCAGAGCACTAGGCTGATAATACACGCCAGCACCTGTAACATTACTTATGACATTCATCAGAATAATGCTCTCCAAGCACTAACTTGGGAACTGATCACTGACAGGACCCATTCCCAGTTGCTCCAAGGTTAGGCAGGACACAGCAGGGAGGGAGAGAAAGGGCAACACCACAAGGAGACAGAGGCGAATTTGGAGAAGGTAATATTGTCTCCTTTTCACTAATGACAGATCTGGGAAAGGGGCAGGAACCAGCAACGTGGTCTGCCCCAGCACAGCCCAGGCTCCGGTCTCTCTGGAGCTCCCGCTTCCATGGTGTGCTCAGTCCAGGGCTCTACCTCCCTCTCTCATCCAGGGAAGAATCATCCCAGGAGCTTTATCTCCACCGGCTTTGTAACAGGGCACTTTTCACCTCTGTTCTGTACTTGGACTGTTTGGGGTTTGTACACTAGAGCCTATGGCCCAAAAAGACATCCCATTAGCGGCAACCTGAAGAACATTGAAGATCAACCATTAATGCCGCTTTGCCATGTAAGCAATTTTGAGAAGGCAATACTTAACAGTACCTCTCACTAGTCAGCAGGTATCAGCACTGAGCGTCATCTCCCCTTTTGGGAAAGACAGAAAGGACTGGGACCGCTTCTTTGGGAAGGACAGCGGTGAGGTGCTCCTAACAATGAGTGGTCCAAAGGAGACCAGGAAAACCCAACTCCTCTGGTCCCTACCACAAGAAAAGTCCTACAGTGCTCTAGGTTTTAAATTACAGGATACAACCACGTACTGCTGCACCTTCTCCAATTCCATTGGCAGTAAGTTCTGATTCAGCGTTATTAATTTATTTTTATTTATTTATTTAGAAATGTATTTACTTGGGATGCAGTAACTCCCAGAATCCCTGTAACTCCAGGCACTTTAGAGATGCACCATAAGAGAAAATCCCTGTACCAGAAGTTGATAGTCTAATTATTCAAACATCAAAGCTGTTCCTGAACTTGTCATATACCATGACAGTCAACCCAAAGAATCTGCCTGAGTTTTTCAAAGTCACCTAAGGGTTTGCTCCAATAGCTCATTAATAGGGCAAGACACCCATTAATTTTAATAGAAAATCAAGTATTTAGATATTCGGATCACTCAAAGACAGGTTTTCATGATTTTTTAATGCTCAAATTAATCACATTATTTAGAGGATCTTCCCTCCAGTTTATTTTATATTTCCTACCACTGCTTTTGCCTCTAGAGTGATCAAACTGAGTCCATCTAGGTTTTCAGTATAAGCAGAAAAAGACAC
This sequence comes from Buteo buteo, assembly GCF_964188355.1. Lineage (NCBI taxonomy): Eukaryota > Metazoa > Chordata > Aves > Accipitriformes > Accipitridae > Buteo > Buteo buteo. The sequence continues at coordinate 9,258,138 of NC_134176.1, read as the reverse complement.
AACAGTTTGAGACAAATCAGCATCATAATATATATCAATTTATATGCTTAAAAGTATCCATCTGCTCTGAAAAAGTGGGTGAATATAAAGGAGCTACAATTGAGTCATTATTTTTTAAAATTGCACCATGCTAATTAAAATGTGACCTTCTTCTAATTATCATGTCCACTTCCAGACTGCTATACTTCTAAAAATGTGCAGAGTTTTCTAATGAGCATAGCAAAAGAAGTGAAAATGTACTTCCCCAGGCAGGATATCAAACCGTTTCTGAAAATCAATGGGTTTTAGTCATTTTAAAAATAAGGCAGTCAAACAACGCCTTTAAACAGAACTTCCTGAATTCACTTCCAGACATTCCAGACTTGAGTTTGGCACGTATCTTTATGTATGGATGGGCAACTGTCAAAGCATGTTAAACTACCCAAGGTAACTGGTTCACTTTCTAAAGAGTGTCAGTGTCACACGTTCATGGGAAAAAGAAGGCGGACAAATACTGTTGGTGTATTAGGAACAGACTTTTTAGATATGCAGTAGACAGTTATTTTATCATACACAAAATGCATATGTCTACTCTGTAGAGTGTGAAAAGAATAGCGAAATAAAGCAATTATCTCTGTGACTTGATAATAATCACAACCCCCCCTTTGGCAGAAAATGCAGGTGCACAAAGCCACCCAAGGAGGATTTCTGGTGTTGGCCAGTTACTAGCACTAACTTTTCTATGGCACTATTATATTTTCAAACTAAACAAACAAACGAACCAAAGAGGAATCCATGCTATATAGGGTAAGCTGTCACTTTGTGTTTCCTCGCTGGTCTCCCGCAGAAGCCCAGCCCTTCCCTTGGGTCAGTGCTGGCTGCACAGAAGCAGCATTTTGCATCATCCCCCTTTTTCACAGGGATGGTCCGAGTGCTGAGAAACAGGCACGAGTTCTGCCCTCTCCTACTTCTCCTACCCACTTGGGTGATATGTACCTTTTCAGACGCTTGCAGGGAGTTTTCTCTTTCTGCACTCTAACCAGGCATTATGAGGCTGTGCTAATGTTACTGATGGATAAGTAAGGGCAAATCTTGGTTGGAAAACAGGCAACTTTAGCTTTGTAGTGTTTGCAGTAACCAGCCCCCGGTCTGATCAGAGAGACAAGACTCTCATTTGTTTTGCCCACTATCTACCACATAACCAGAGCTGGGCTGAGAAAGGCTTGTGGGAATTTCCAAACTCAAACTCTTGCCCTAGGAGAAGTGCTGGACTTTACATACCTCTTCAGTGGCAGCCTTTTTAGCAAGCTGTGTTGAAATCAAGGGTCTTAATCTGCAAAGAAGGAAAGAAGAAATGGTGAACATCAGAAAAGTTCCACCACACACAAGAGTTTGACACAGAGTATTCACTCCCCAAACAGTAAAAGCACTTTGCTAGTGTTATGTTGTGTAATTACTTTTTTAAAGATACAAGATAAAGAGCGGAGGGCCACCGACTCCACAATAATTAATACACACATTCCCTTGTAAGCGTCTGCCCCAGTTCAGGATAATAAAAAAAGATGCCAGTCAACAAGCACAGTAGCAAAACCTCATCTCAAACGGCAGCCCCAGCCCATCCCAAAGGTCTGTGAAATAGAGGAGTTTGTCACGTATTACAGAAGTCAAAACACAACTGATTTTTTGGAAGAATGCAGACATGACAAAACCGAGCCACACTGAATTACTAAGCACCACTCTGCAACTGCTTCCCTGTATTTGATGATATATACAGGATACCAGTAATATTAGACACACAGGATATCATAATCATCACAGGTGAAATTCTAACCTCCAGCTACAGAAATCATCATCAAAACCAAGGGGACCCTGCATACCTTGAATGAGAAATGACAGAAACTGAACATAAACATTTTTAAAAATTCTGCATCAGATAAGAAAAAGACCTGTATATTTGGGGGAAAAAGATGGATCAGTATTACTTTACAGCTAAGTGTTAAATATTGTTCTTTCTGAAAAACATTTCACAGCCTGTTGTCTACTTACTGCCATGAAGGCTGTTCTCAATCCATCATTTAGTGTTGCTTTCTGGTCTCTCCTCCTCATCTAGATGTATCTAGTCAGGAAGAGGATGACTTGTTTTCTACTGAAACACTGCTCAGACAGCTTCTCAAGTACGTCTTTTAACTAAGTCTAGGCAAACAACTTAATGAATACCAATTTATGTCTCCAGAGATATAGTCTTTTATGATAAGCAGTATCTTTCCTCTCATTTTTCTATTAGCCATTCCTCCCTGTTAACACACAGATACAGGTTGTTTTCCTACTTATTTATTTATTTCAAATAATCAGCAGGAGGAAACAAAACCCCAGAGAATGAGCAGCAGAGATTCAGATCATTATCTCTGATGGAGAAGACAATATTAAAACACAAGATATTGGCTGAGCTCCAAAAAGGTTCAGAAACTGGTCATCTCTGAAATGCTTTGCAAGAACCAAAAGGCGTTTCAGCAACTGAAGTAGAACAAGGTGCCTCCTTACAGTAGATCTAAACAAAAAGAAGCCATGGGAATGCTGTAGAAGCAGTACCACTGAAGGATCCAGAACACATTATTCTGCTGCAGATACTTCTTGTCACATGTCATAACTTTTCAAAAATTTCAAGAAAGAGATACTCTTGACCCACATAAACTATCTATTACTTACAAATCCTGGTGGCCTTCTGGGCTTAGAGAGAATGTATTTGAAGGCATGGACACACTCCTCCCTATGTGCCTGGCCTTCTCTTTCCTTTATCTAACCTGAATTGTAGAGTTTTCACAGAATGATAGAAACATGGAATGGTTTGGGTTGGAAGGGACCTTTAAAGGTCATCTAGTCCAACCTCCCTGCAATGAGCAGGGATACCTTCAACTAGATCAGGTTGCCCAAAGCCCCAACCAGCCTGACCTTGAATGTTTTCAGGGATGGGGTATCTACCAACTCTCTGGGCAACCTGTGCCAGTGTTTCATCACCCTCGTCGTGAAAAATTTCTTATTTCCTAAAATTTGAGACTTACCTACCTACGGTCAATCACTGTTTTCCAAAACACCCTGTTTAGGTGCTTACAAACACATGAATGCAGCAATGTCAAAAGGTTATGCAGCTGAAGAATGCTAATTACCAAACAGGTTGTATTTCATTGACTTGACTGAAAAAAAAACAACAGGGGTAAGAAATGAAGGACTTTTATTTTAAACCAGTAGTAGTGATTATTGCAATTAACATTGTACCAAAGATAGCACCTATTTCCTACTGCTACCAAAAGACATCAGACCTCCCTGGAGCACCCTGAAATCTTTCCTGCCCCCAATTAAAATCAAGCTGTTGAGTAAGACTCACAAGGTAATCAGAAACTGCTGACATTTCTTTTAGAGAAAATTATACATGTGCTCACACAGTGAAGAAAACAATCACAGCTATAGGAAGCAAAGAGTAAACATTCCAGTTTCATTTTAATTAAAATGGTCCCCTAATGAAAATAAAAATTCATGCTTATGAAAAGCCTATTTGCAAACTTTAGTGCTAAATCCAAGAGCCCTTCTACACCATTTTTCAGCAGCGAGTGATTCTCACACATAAGCTGAAATTAAAGCTTTATTTCTGTTCCATGATAATTGCTCACAAAGTGTACATCTTCACTTCATTACTAGAAATATAGCGCTGCCACTCAATTTGAGCAATACAGTTTCTCTCTCAGCATAACATCTAATGTATCCAAAAGCAGCAGGTTGGATTCTGCTCCTGCTCTGGCTGTTCATTACCTGCTGCAGTGCAGATCTGAAGGGGTCGCTCACCCTGTGGGCTGAAGAGCCCAGCTCACTGCACCTCGGTACTATGGGCTACCTACAAACACTAGCAATGAAAACTGAAAAAAAAGGTAAAACCATCGCAAAGAGAGACAAAAACTTATTTCCCCCCTGAAATAATGTCCTTGATTAAAATGATATAAAAGTTATAAAAGTTATAAATATATAAAAGGAGAAATTAACTTCTCTCCCTTGTCTCTCCTTATGGCTACAGAGAACCCTACTATTACTGTACAAAACCATTTAGGAAGGTTTTATAGTGGGGTTTTGGTTTGTTTCTTAAATGCCCAGATGCCCTGACCTCCTTAAACCAGAGCAGCTGCTGCCACACCAGCCATATGGAGCAATAAATTACTGGCTGCCATGGCTACAGATAACGGGCTCCTTCTGCTGTCTGGCTGCACCACAGAGGGGAGAAAAAAGAGTCTTCATGAAAAAGTATGACTGCTTTTGAGGCTGGGATAGGCCTGAGTATTAATGATCAAAAAAGCACCTTGAAAAGACAAGTAACAAGTATCTTACCCAGCTTTCAATGTGCATGACTCAACCTCATCTGTAAAAGGCTACCAAGGCACACACATGCACATATTCACTATATGGGAAAAATCCTGTCCATCACAGTCCAGTTTGAATTCAGGGTTGCCAAGTTCCATAAATAACAATAATATCCTATATTAAGATATGATCCATATATGCTAAAGCACCAACAGTCTCTATTGAAAATGTAATGTTGCAACTGGTCTTCCCAAATGTTTCAGTAGTTGTTCACTATGATGACTTCTAGATTGGGGCACTTTCTTTATGAACTTTGCAAATTAATACGGTACCTTGTGGGAGGGAGTAACAAAACAAGCAACTTTCTGAACAGCAATGTGATCTGTAAAAGGGGGGAAAAAAGATTTCACACAGCCCCAAGTGTTATATCCACATTTCAAACTACTTCAAAAATTATGCAGATCTACAAACGCTCGTGTCAGCCAACACACGTAACACTGGAAGCAGATAATCTTGACATGTTTGCAACAAAAACTAATGGCACGGTACATGGCATCAGAGGCTGCTCCCTGCTGAATCTGCTCCGCTCTCAGTTGAGATGTGCACGATAACATCTAGGTTTGTCCTCCAGCTTAACAATTTAAAAGAAGATTCAATATAATAGCTCCTGACAGTGTTGGAGATCACACAGACTGAACTTTCAAAGTGAGCAAATTCTCTGAAAAACAAGCTGGCTGTGACAAACAACTGTTTTTATTTTGCTTATTATTTAATAACAAAAGATTACACAGCACAGTACATAAAATAGAAAAGAGCACTACGAAGTAATAAAACCACCTCACTTGCATCAGGCTGTTCGCCCACTAAAAAGGTTTACGATACCATAACAATCTCCTCAGTGCAATCCTGCAAGTAATTTGGAAACTCACCCAAAGCTCTGTTTCTTACTGAATTTTAATTTAATCCATCCAAGTAGGGAACATCTTATTGCTGCTTACCGCCCATACTAATTTTATATGCGGATGATCCCAGAATACGCGATGGAAAGCAGAGATACAACAGAGCCCGCAGCCACAAGCCTGCAGTGTAATTATGCAGGTCAGCTAAGACAAATGCCCATAAAAGCTATATATCCATACCACAGGTCCTTCATACGTATGCCACTTCAGTGACAGAAAAAGCTATTGAGAAACGATTTGGCGAGAGACCGGTCAGGTTCTCCACGCTGGCTGAGATCCTCCTCCCACCTGAGGCCAGATGGTTTTGCCTCAGGAGCTCAGTTTACCAGACATCTGTGTGAGAAGGAAATTAATATAAATGTTTACCCCAGCTAAGAGTGCCCTTTAATTAAGTACCGTCAATGTTATCCTTACCGGAAAGCTGGGAATTACCTCTCTGCAAGGATTTAATGCTCTTGTTGAAAACACAACAGCGTCAGGAGACACCGACCCCTCGTTCTGCCATCAGGTCAGGACAAAGGGGTGATCCTCCCGGACTCAGACCACGGCTCTTTTCCAGAGGGCGAAACAGAGACTGCTGTCATGGCCGTGACCCCGGAGCACTTTGGGGTTTGCACATCCAGCTGCAGATCCCACCGTCTTCTACATCTGCTTCTGGCCGAGAGCCGGGTGCTCACAAGAGCCGTTCCCTCTCCTAGAAGGGAAACTGAGGCACGTGGCCAAGGCCACGGCTGGTTGTGACACCAATGAACGGCCGCATGACGCCGTGAGGACAGGGGCTGGGGTGTAAGGGTGCACTGTGGCACACCAGAAGCAGCCCAGATACAACCACAGACATGCTCTGCAGAAAGACGAAGCATCTCTGATGCTCACGCCTTGAAACTCGCGTGCCTCAACGTGAGGCAGGCAAGTATTTTTGGTCTTCTGAAGGCCGGGCTGACCAGCCCTTCGCCCAGCCCAGCTCACCACCAGTGTGAAAGCCCCACGGAGTTTCCCTGAATCACCGTCCCCAGTGACTGGGCTGCAGGGACCCCAACCAACGACCACAAGACACCAAGCGAAAGGCGCGTCCGCACGGCGCTGAGCCCAGCTCACGCCTAGCGAGGTCCCTTGGAATCGGTACCCCCAGCGCTGCCGGCTGTGCAAATGTGACTGACGGAGCAGGCGGCAGGGTCTGAACCTTTCTAGACACCGTCAGACACGTGGGCAGCAAGGCTTGGATGCATCGAGTGTGAACTCCACCAGCTACACCAACACAGCCAAATCCTGTTTTCCTCCTGTTTCCGAGCAAGCAACGCTACAGAAAGAGCCATTTCAAGCAGAAAAAAAAAAAAATAAAGCAAAGCTGAAGTGACAACAAAAACTAGAGTGAAATGAGAAATTGTTCCCACTTCTGATTCCCACTCAGCCCTCTTTCATGCTGGATCAGAGGAGCTTCGCTTTCATCAGCACAGCATCAGACAACGCAGCGCTGAGAACATCTTCAGCGCTAATGAGATTGGCCTCTTCTAGCAAATGCCCAGGCTTAAGCATCTAGGGACCAAAGCTCGCAGGAGTAAACTGGCAAAAAATAAGAACCTCTGTCATTCACTAAAGAATATATTTATCAGCGAGGAACTAAGCACCTATGTCAGTCATCGATGTGCTTTTGAAAAGCGGGAACTTTGCTAATGGATAGTGAACTAAACACCTATTTCAGGCTTTTCCGAGAGAGGCAGAGGCCACGATATCTGTCTTCAATAACCCAACTCAGAGCAGACAATATTTTTCTGCATAGCTGCAGCGCTCATTCCTCAATTAGACGCTGTAAAATAGCAACTTGCTGTTCTTTCCACTGACTAAACCAAAAGATTTTCAACAAAAATGAAAAGAATGAAATCTAAGGCCACCTTATTGGGACCAAATGAAATTATGCTACTGCAGTAGATCCAAAACAATCTCTGCACATATCTGCTTCTAAAGGAAATTGCTGCAGACCATGGGAAATTACAATTGCTCCAGGACAAGAAAGGCTGACTGATCTAATATTTCTGGTTGACACACCTTCTTCCTGGGTTTGTCAATAAAGATACTGATGAGCTCATCTCTCCACAGGTCAGGAAAATATTAGTTGAAAATATGTTATTCTTTTCACCATGGAAATTTTTCCACATGAAATGATGGCAGCAAGGCAAATCTGCACCTTGCTGGGAAAAGCTACTTAAAATAAGGAAGCTATGAAGCATTCTAATGAAGGTAAATGAGTAATCATGATGGTCTCAGTTAAGCAAGTCTAATGACAGTGTCATTTTTAAAACATGGGCGTGAGACAACTCATGTGGTGACAATCCAAATAGGTCTAACTATCTTGTAGCACGGTCTTTCAAATGGTAACAGTGCAGAATGCATCTGTTATGGCAGAAAGCACCATTAATAGCAGATAAGGCGAATATAAATAATTTTAAAATCATGCTTGGAACTATAGTAACAGAAGTGAGATTTTAAAAGTTAAATGAACACATTATCATCTGAACAGAACGATTACTCTATTGAAAAGGTCTCAGCAGTAGCACTGCCATTGCTGTTTCTGGTGCAAATATATTTTTCTAGACTCAAGCAAGGAGAATTACAGATATTTGCTTTTGGACAGGTGTTTTGATCAATCTCAACCTCATAAAAACAGCTAATGAGGCAAAAGATGAAAAGAAAAACATCTTAGTAACCTGCAGTCTCTGAGAACAATCCACTGAGATTGTTATACCCAAAGGTGATGCCAGATTTATCGTTAGATCTTCCCCGTTGACATTACAAGGACAAAAATCATGCTAGGCAAAACACTAACTCACCTCTTCCACCACCTCTGACAGCATACACCACTGTGCAAATTAAGTTTCTCTCATTCGATTATGCAGGCAAAACTAATATTTCAAAATTCAAGTAACTATAGATTCATACAAGTAATCCATCAAGGAATAAAGATGGATGACAGATTTTTTTTTCCTTGTGTCTGGTCTATTATACATTAAAGAGCAATTTCACTGCCAGCCATCTGGAAATCAATGTATTCCAAGCTTTATTTTATGATTACCAACATTCCCCTTCGTAACTCATTTCTAATTATAAGCAATAAATCATTCCTTCTTGCTTGTAATTTATAACAGCCAATTAAGGCAAACCTCTTATTTAAATAGCAAATCTAGCTTTAAAACATCACATATTTTGAGGTATGCACAGAACATCTAATCAAGCAGCCGAATGGTAGAACGATGATTTAACGTGACTTTTGCAGCCAGTGAGGAGACACACGTGGAAGAACCCGCTCTCCCCTGTGCCCCATGTACACCGGGACTTTTCAAAACTGAAAGCACAGGTCTCATCTGTCTGATTTAATGCAGAAGAGATTGACACGTAGCGATATGTGAGCCAGGACACAACTCAGAGAAGTCTGGTGTCAAGGCTTCCCTTCACCATATCAGGAAATGAATAAAGAGGCTGTAACAGAAGAAGCAGCTATAGGTTGGTCTCCTAAGAAGTTCTGGATGTTTTCTAATTTCATTTTAGGAACCAACGGTGAGAGAATGCAGCTCTAAATTTAATACTTAAAAAAACGACTCAAGCAGCTTTTCCCATGCCTGGATTTGCGTTCGAGAAATGGACTGGCCTCCTCCTCCTCCCCAGGCGAAGGACCCAAGCACTCGCCATCCTGGCTACTCTCTGTCGCACGAGGTTTTGGAGGTGTTAGCACACAGCATGGCACTTGGCACGAGCATGGCACTCGCTCGGATCACTCCTCCCCATCCCTCACAGCCAGGAGAGGATCAGGCAGAACAAAGCAGCGAAACAATCTGCAAAGAAAAGGTGTCACCAAATAAATCCAGATTATTCCTTCGGGGAGAAGTCTTTAACGGTGGTTTCCTACAGCAACTTTTACCAACAGAACAATATTAAAGACATGGAGCGGAGGATGTCAGACGAGACCAAACAGGGTGGGTCCAAAAGCACTGGCAAGGACATGGAGAAGTTTTTACGTATATTTGTTCTTCAGTGTAGGTCTGAATAACAGGCATGCGAGCGCAAACACAAGAGAGAGGCTTCTTATAAATAGCTCTGCTGGGATTTGTCCGTTAGAAAAAAACCCTCACTCTTGTCAGAAAAGTATTTGATACAATTTTGGATACAGAATTTATTACATGAGAAACTGATCTCAGGAACGTGGAAGTGGTTCCCACTGAGATTTTATTCGGTCATCACACAGCTCAAGTCTGTTCCAGCTTCACATCGTGTCATCTGGTAAGCGTTTACAGTAGGAATCAAGGGAACTGGATTTGGAAAAAATCCATCACAACTGACCTAAATCTGATCTGACCTGAATAATCAAACTAAACACCAAATTCAAAAATGGCTAGACAGAAGCGAGGAGCAGGAATTCATCAGCTGCAGGAGTTATCTCACGAGTCTCCTTTCCTCAGCTGTACATGAGGGTTACACACCCCACTTTTTTTCTTCCCGAAGAGCAGTGGTGATGGAGGCTGTGCGAGTATACCCTTGTACTAAAGGCGTCAAAACCCAAATGCACGAGTGCTGCAGGCTCCACTGCATTCCCTTTCCTTTTCAGACACCATTCGTTCCTGAGAGAGCAGCACTTGGAAGTGGGGAATGGAAGACAGCAAGTAAATAAGAAAATCCAAAGAGAACACCTTGGAAGGGCAGCAGCGACCCTGTCAGTACCACCCAGCCTTGCCTTTGCCATACAGTTACCCAGAGTCATCCCAGAGAAAGGCCTTGGCCGGCACGGCGCTGCAACAACCACCCGGGTGCGGGTAATGCCGCGTTAGACCCACAGCCACGCCAGTCCACCTTACAACCGTGTGTCATATTCACAACCTGTCTCATCACCGAGCCTTGCCCGTATTGTTGCTTCAGGGTCTAAGGGGGTTATGCTGCCAGCATCGCTTTACTCCTAAGAGACAGCTGAAGACGTACAGGTGCAGGGCCACCTAAGCAAACACATCGCAAGTCTCCATAGATGGATCATTATTTATGTAGACCTTGTAGTGATGCGTTCAGCAAAAAGTTTCACCACTTTCAAGACTCCTTATCTTCTTTTTATGAGAGATCTAAGTATTATTTATTAGTCTTCTCAAAAAACAAAGCTCAAAGACATCTTAACATCTGGTTTACTCTCTCAGCAGTGAGAATGAAACACTCAGAAGAAAACGCAAAAATTGCTCGCTTGATGTTGGTGAAACTTGAGCAATATTTCTGGCAAAACCTTTGGATGAGGATGCAACAAAAAAGCCTGTACAAAACTGTAAAGGGAGGGAGAAACAGACACCAAATTTCATTTTGAAAATGAGGCATCATTCTTACTATGCCTGTGGATGTATATCTTCTCCATACAAAGTTTTAAAAGCTTTATATAAACTATACTTCTAAGCAAGCTTGTAATTAGCTAGGGGCAGGCTTGGCTCTAATTATAACTTGTAGAGACACACATTATGGAAATATTTCGCTAATAACCATAGCAATGCTCCGTTGATGGCTGAAGTCAGGCTGGCATGTGATTGCTGTCTAACCACCTGAGTACTGTCTTGTGTAAACTGGGCTCCCTAATGAAGCCTGTAGGACCGGTCTGTCGGGTCTTCCTCCCAGCTCATCCTTACAGGGTAAGCCAGGCTTCCCTGCCAGGGATGCTCTGATGCCCTGTGTGCCTGCATCTGGCTTCCCTGCTCCTTACAAGTATGCCGGTCTCACCTGTTGTGGTTTAACCTTGACTTAGTCTGAACATTACTTAGCAACAACTGGAAACATCAGTGTTATCAACATTCTTCTCATACTGAACCCAAAACATAGCACTATACCAGCTAGTAGGAATACAACTAACGTTATCCCAGCCAAAACCAGGACATCACCTCACCAGGAGATGCTGTACCAAAGGGGCCAGGGAACCTGACAGAGCGAGCTGAAATTGCACCATTTCAGCAACAGGCAAGAACAGACTGCATCCGATGCATGAAAAGGTCAAATGACAGCATACACTGTGAACATGTATACATTAACCTGTACAGGCTTTTTCAAATTAAAATTAAGTTGATCCCACATCCCATCTCAAAAACCCAACAGGATACTCTACTGGAATAATATCCCTCCAAGTCAAAGTTCCTGTAAAACGGCAAGTTCATACAGCCCTCTCACAACTTTGGATGCAACCTCTACTGACAAAAGAAAGGTCCAGAAAATAAACTGCACCCTTTTATTCCAACCTTAGAAGCTGCCTGCATGGCAATCTCTACTTGGGTATAAGTATGCATGGATAATAAAGTGCAAAAACAGTACAAATCACTGGGAAAATGGCTATTTACCATCAAATACGACATGAGTTTAAAAGATGCATTGCTACTCACTATGGGCGCTTGCTCACACATACTGTTATGTACAAATGAATCACTGAAGCGGGTCACAGAAGCCCTTCATGTTATAAAAAGCCTATCTCCTTTGCAATGCATTTAGTACAGATAAATAGATGAGTGTAAAAATGCAGCCACATTTTCTTATGGAAAGAAAATTCCAAATGGAAATGTTAGGAAGGAAAACAAAATTAACTGCTGTTTTAAAATCTGTGTGCAATATGTGCAACTCCTTTCAAGAAAGGAGGACACTAGTTCTGATGCGGGGAGCAGACAGCACCATCTTCTCCGAAGCCTTGTGTAAGCTCCACGTTGCACATCTCTAATTAAGTTAGGGTTAGCTATTGTAGGGGATCCTACATGTACAGCAGACTTATTTAATAGTGGTTTGCTTTAATACAGCCTAACACTAGTGTTAACAGATACAAATTAACCAACAGAAACCTCATTCAAACTCACAGCCTCTTGTGCTGGTTTAACCGGATCAATTAGAAAATCTCTCCAGGTGAAGCCGGTGCTGCCTGCAGCCGGTGCATGGGGCCAGTGAATGGGGCAGCCCTGCTTGGGCCACCAGTCCCTCATTTGGCTCAGTCAAAACAAGCCAGGTCAGCCTCAAGAGACCTTTGCTAACTATTACCCTTTGAAATTTTCGAAATCAGTTAAAGGGCACTTGCAAAAGCAGGTCAGCCAGCAGATGTGAGGGACGGTAAGAAGCGGCTGCGTTCGGCCGGGAAGACGTTTCCCTGACCTTGGCTTACAGCCCACTCAGATGGCTACCGACATCTCCTCTTACCAAGCCCTCACCTGGACCGGCAGAAGGTTGACCCCAGTCTTAAACATTCAGATGGCCGAAACTGCTGTAACTGGGAATTAGTCACTCCTCATCAAAACAAAACACAGCAAAACCCACGTGACAAGATCTGTTTAAAAATCCTTACTCCACCTCATTTTTTTTTACCCATCCCTTCCAAGAAATTGTGGCCCGCGGTGCTTAGTTCTTCGGCCATCAAAAATCCAACTTCTGAGAAAGGTCAGCGTAAAAGCAAGGCGAGCTATTCCTATTGCTGAACAACGGCGTTTCCTCCACTTCGCAGTGGTTACAGAAGATGCATTAAAAAGAAAATTACTGCAGCTACAAGGCTCCATCTGAAGATTGCTCATGCACATCCTCAACTTTGTGTACACGGCAATACTGAACAGTTCTAATGGTTGCGGTTGCCTTTCAGCACTGTGCTGCTCCCTTGGATATATACAGCTACGGATGAAATCAGGCCATCTGAGAAGGTGTCACATATATGCTGTGCAAGCTATACTCCTATCACAATTATTAAGATATCCTATCACAATTAATAAGATATGAACTGTGAACAGTAAAAGGAGTTCAGCTGACCATGAAATGTGCAAATACTGCAATAAATAGATACTTACACACTGTCTTATTTATATAAAATTCCTCCTTCCCATTATCAGTCACCTTTTGTCACTGCATTCTGTCAAGTTTTTCAGACAATTTTTGACATGCAACAGATTTTAGTACAACTCTAGCGAGAATGAGTAAAACATGAAACAAACACTATCTCAGGCAAATCCCTACTTCTTTCTTTGTACCTAGGAGAGCTTGCACTCGAACCCCGTCGTGAAATAACAATTGTATTTAACAGAGAAGACAGTAAATTCCCACTGTAGTTTAAATCCTTCTAAATACTAACCTATGTTTGAAGATCAATAAAAGCAATGTACTTTCAGGTTAATCTTCTGCTTTTTTTATTTATTTTGAACTTTAACTCCTTGCATTAAAAATTCACAGACAATAAACCAATATTCCTACAAGACCTGAGCTACTTAAAGTTAAGTGCTAAGAAGTATTGTGAGACTTGGTATGTACGGACCCTCTCCAGGCTTTGTGTCGCACACATCCCTCTCCAAAGCAAAGGGGCTCCCCGCCGTACACAAAGAGAAGGCTGTTTGGGCTGAAGTCACAACTTCAAAGACCAGTAGCAGAAAATTTGCCAACTCACTTGGCCATTCAAGCAAATGTCAACTGAAACAAAAGCACACTGAGGAAAGTTGTTACCGAATGCCATGCTGGGAAAATAATGCAAATTTGTATCAATGATCAACTTAGCTTTAACTAAATCTAGCGAGCATGTTTGCTTATGTTCTCTTTCATCACCATGCTCATTTTGCTCTCTAAAGGCATTTCTAAAGCATCAGATAAAAAACACCCTTCTAATTTAAAAAAACCAGTGACACCCTCCCCCTGTTTTTTAAGAAACATTAGTCTTGAGTGCATTAAGTTTAGATTTCCTACATTCTGTACTTGGTCAAAATACACAGCAAATGCCTAAGAAGTGCTTGGCCCCAGTGAGACAACAGTCTGCACAGACTCACTTGTAATAAATGTCTGCCTTTCAGCTGTTTATTCTCCATACACTGTATTTCCTTTATCAGCACTACAGCATCATTCCAGTTTGCCTTAGTTTTTTTTGTGTCTACAAAGTATCGTGGGAATATCAATATTTGGCAACCTAACACTTGGGTTTTTAGCAGGATACCACAGATCTCTGTGTTACTTTGCTCAGTTGGTTAGTAAAATGTTACAGCAAATAGATGTATAAAGTTTTTTTTTTTAATGCAATATAAGTGCCATATTGTAACGTAAACACTTTCACTGTGCATATTTTTATGGAAAAAGCTTTTCACAGTAAACTGTTTTAAAGGAACTGAATCAAATTTAAACACATGCACGATAGACTTACATTTGGAAATTAATTTGGTAGCCATTTATGACCCTTTGACATGAACCTTCACAGTCGTTCTTAGATCAAGAATATATTAGTTCGGAAGTGTTACGTTTTGCCTGGCCTCAGTGGGGAAATTACAGCTAAAGCTCCTTTAAGGTTTTTGTTACCTCTGTGCTTCTGAGTATTAATACCTTATTTGAAAATCTTAAAAGACAAGCAAGAAAGCAGCATAAACCTCATAAACAAAATACACGCTTCTGCCATGAACCCATTTTACACAAAGGTGCTAAAACAACTGCCAACAATGGCAAAAGTTGATCCACCCAATCAATACTGAACTTATTTATTGCCTCCACCTCTTCCCATTGAATTACGATGTCCATGCAAGTAATCCAAACATTCAAATTCCCCATCCATCTCACCGGACAAAAGTGAAAAAATACACTTCAGAAACAGCATACGAGGGATGTGGTGTTTTTACCAAATGGCAGCACCACGCAGAGAGCCCTGGAACAGATTGCTCTCATCTCTTGACAAAAGAAATAGGTGGAAGTCATTGAGTGAGTGCTGCCCCAGCGGGCTCCTGGCCCATCAGTCCTCCTGGTGGCACAAGAAGTGTGTTTGGCAAAACCACGTTGGAACAGCCCTCCCTCATCTGCCATACACCAATCCCTGAGATACCTCCATGGCACCCATTAACAGCTGACACTATTTAATGCACATTAGCTCAGACACAAAATTATGCCTACAGGGTGTTACAGCTCCCAGGAAGCTCAGGAGCTTGGCATCACCAAACCCTTCCCGTAGGCATCACCTAAACAATTTCTCCAAGATGATGTGGGAGATGCCAGGCTGATGCTGACGCCTGACCCACCGAACCCAGCTCTGTGCCCCTCTCGTTTTCCAATATTCAAAAAAGGACTCCGCTGGACTCTCCCCAGCTTTAGCAACAGCATGACAGACCCAACCAAAGCCGATTGCTCCCAAACGCTGGTATCCACCTTGGCCAGTAGGCAAGTCCAGGTGTGTACCTGCTCGCACGACCAGCATTTTTGCAGACCAGCTTTTGCTTTCCTTTCACGTACACATTTCAACATCACAGTTCAGATACGATGATGCGCAAGCCCCTCATCATTTTTAAAGGATAACAACATCCTAAGTTGAGTAGGTATCTTTAGGAACAATAAAAAGTTAAGACTCTACATGTCAAACTGCAACACAAAGTTGGCTTTCGTTCTGACATAAAGAGCGTGCAAGCCTCACATTTATTAAAAACAGATGAAACAAGTCCCAATTCTTTTTGAATAGCAGAACTACTGAGAGACCTGGTGGAGTTTAGCACAGCAGGAGTTTTAGTTGTCTATCACCACACGTTTAAACACTTGAGGACTTCACAATAAATGCTGAATTGAATTCACCATCAAAAGACAAAATCCATGTTCTATCTGCCAAAACCTTTAGCAGCCTAAACAGAAAATGTCACAATTGATTTTCAGCAACGATACAGAAATAAAAAACAACATTTTAAAGTCTTTAGGGGATAGATAAGATAGACAGATAAACAGCGTGACAGACAGATGGATTTATTGCTATAGGTAATTTTTTACTCCTCCTAAGCAAAAATCAGGCTTCAAATGGATTGATACAGCTAAACAGATTAAGAAAAAAATGCAGCTAATGAGTAATTTTATTTTTAAATTCTCTGGTCTGTCAGAACCGTCGGCCTAGAGGTATAAAGTGAACAGATTTTTTTTCTAAAGCACTACTGTTTTATTTGCATTAAGGTTAAAGAGCTTCCTCTCTCCTTGACTGGTGTCAGATATAATAAAAAAAAAAACATTTGAAAGGAGACAAAAACCACCACAGCCTGAGCTATTAAAAGTGCTGTTTTGGAGGCTCTTATACTCCCTCTCCGTTCCTCTGACAAGGTCATAAATTACCTTTGGGCTCATTTCGCACCCACAGAACCGCTGTTAGCGATATGTCTGCACAGCCCCTCCAAAACCCCGAGCCCCCTTGCACCTTGGCTGGCTCCAGCTCTCGTTGGCCAGGAGATGTATTTTTTCTGGGAGGAGGCAGGACTGGTGTATTTGCAGATTCCCTCCTCTATCTAAATTTAGCAGGGTTTTTAATACTCCTGATTTAAACAGTGCAGTGAAATACAGAGAGAAACGCAAGCCAATGTCCATAAACTCTCAAGGTTGACTGCAAGCATTTACGAAAACACACAATATTGGCAAGCGGCTGTGGCTGCCGGGCTGATAAGCTGTCTGCTGTGCTTACAGACAGGCTCCCACATATAAAAGGACTGAGAAATAAGCAACTTTATAATACTGCTATAAGGGAATTAATGCTAATATTAGAAAAAGAAGTTTGAATAATCAGGCACTCCAAAATGCAGTCCTACTAAGCAGCAAGCTGGACCACTTTCAAAATTACCAAGTAAGCTGTTTTCATATATAACCTTTTTGACACGAACAACTGACCTGCATCCAGGATCACAGTAAACCAAATTTTAGTCTCCTCTTCTGCTTGCCGCACTAAAAAAGATGGTCAAAGTAACTGTTCCTACTTAAAATGGTAAAATGTCTATGAGAAAAGCAACTGGAGTGGGGAAATAATTAACTGAAGATTTGTTTCTTTAGGACTAAACCCACTTTAACAGGATCAACAGAAGCAATGGTGGAGAGAGGTCAAGAGAACTCCCCTTCGCACCAGCGCTTCCCCTCCATCACAGGCAGGAGCTGTCGGCTCTCCCCACCCCGAGGAGCGTGCGACAGCTAAACTCCCGCAGGAGAAACAAACCGGCCCCGGTGATTTACAAACTTCTTTTAGGATGTCTTCAAGCCCTTTCGCACTTCTACTTCTGTTATTAGCTGGAAAAAAAAAGTCTGAGGGTGCCGACTCCCACGCAGGGAGATGAATCTGGGCCAGCCCGGCGTCCTCCCCTCCTGCCCATTCCGGAGCGGGACGTGCAGCACCCTCTGCTTTGACACGGTTGGTTTGATTGCACCTCCAGCTCCAGAGGACCCATAGAAGTGTGTACATGCTTCACCATCACCATTTATCTCTTTCTCCAAGTCTATAAGCGCCCTAAGGAACAAATTCAGACTTAATCTAATCAGATACAAATCCAAAAAGAGACAAGGATTTTCTTATGTCACTTCAGTATTTGGCCCTCAACTTGTATTTTGACTACGCTGTCTTCAAACATGGCACTCTACCTTACCGCCACTGAGACTTTCCTTCTGCCATCCCACTGAAATTAGCCTTTTCCTCGGTTGCAGCCTAGTGTTGCCATGCCATATGCTGCTGTTTCCCTCATCTACGCTCTAAATGCTTGCACGCTTACGTATGCGTAGGCTCCTATCATCACACTACGGATAGCGTTTCAGCGTTTCCTCCAGATCATCGCTATTTTGTGTCTTGCTGAAATCACCCTCATGACTCCAATTCTCTCCTCCACGGAAGCGAATGGTTCTCCAAGACAGGCCTAATGCCTCCCTGATCTGTCACGTGCTGCTTCTCCAACGCGTGGCCCAAATTGGTCCTTTTGGAGAGCCTCATATCTAATTTGCAGTCCACTATCTCTCTATCTCTTTCAGCCTTATGGCTTTTCCAGCTTCTGCTCCCATGTATGTCTGCATTTCAGGTTATATTTCTTTGGATGCATTAGCCTGGATTTTTTCCAAGATGCTCTTTTTTATTTCCTCCTCTCAGTTATATTTTTTTCTTAGTGGCACTGATTTGCACAGCCGTTTTCAGTCATCTTTGCTGTATGACTCACTTTATTGTCTCCTGCAGATTTCATTAGCACAGTTCTCTATCTCATTATGAAGTAGGGCTGGATTTCACACATTGTTCGAGCTTTCCACAAAATATCTTCTTGCAAGTTAGCACCGTCCTCACTGTTTGCTTGGGCAGACATGGTACTCCTCAGAAGGAAAGATCTTGGGGTAAGAGAATCTGCCTCAATAGACCAAGTTTCCTGAAGTGCTACAAGGAAAATACTAATAGCGTTAGAGAAGCAGGGTATGTTAACACCATTAGCTCCTGGAAGATTTTGGTTTTTCCCATGACCTGTTTTGTTAGGTATTTGAAGGTAACTCCTGCCAGGAACAGATGGTGTTCAAGCAGACAACTGGCAAGGGATCTAGAAGAGTGCACTGAGATGGTGGTGTGCGTAAGTCTGGCCAGTTATCCAAAAACCGGTATGAATACAACAGGAGCTGCCAAAAGGCATTGTTACTGAAAGAAAACGTAGTAACTAGGACAAAAAAAACCTGTAGGTGAGGAAATTTAAGAAACTTTCTGATACAAGGATGGTACCTTGTCTATTAGCTCCATTTTTGAAGCATTTGTATCAAATAGTCTACGGATGGTTGGAAGTGAGTAACGCTTTGACACGTGCCTGTATAAAAGAATATGATAATGACCTTTCACAGATGTGATGGCACAATTAAAATAGTGGACAAGAGAAGCACTTTTTGAGAAACACTTAAAAACAAACAAATCTTAATCCTCCACAAAATGCCTTCAAGTGGCTGAATAAATTTCCTCCCAATTTTTACTTCAATATTATATTACTTCAGAGCAAAAAAAGGGTAACATAGGAGACCTTCAAATCAATTACACTCTACATTATGTATATGTTTCAGATAATCCCTGCTAACTGTCTAAAAACATTTCATTTTCAGAAATTGCATACTCCCCCAGCATAAACATTACTAATGACGCAAAATAAAACCAGAAGGGATTCATCTCCTGTTTAATGCTAAATATTACACAAGTAACTACCATCTATGTAATTTTAATGCTGCCTCAACACAATTTCCGAAATCAAATACAAAATTGAGAATAAATTGTTAGGAGATTACTCTTCAAAAGAACTATTGACAGTAATCTCCTAATAAGACCTGTCACTTTGACCTTCATGCATATTTTTTTAACACCTTCACTTGCTGCAATGTTTTTGTGAGTCTAAGTGCAATGAGGAGCCCATTTAGGAAGAAATCCCTTGTGCATTACGCTTTGACAAGCCACAAGCTTGAAATATCCATGGAACCGTTTAAAATATTTACAGCCACCAAGGTCAAGCTATGGAGATCCTGGACAGAAATCTATCACACTCTGAGAAATGGAAGTATGTCTTTCAAACCTCCCCCCTTCAGAAAAGTATGTTTAACAAAGACTTAAAAGCATTGTTTTAAGCAAACCCTGCAGATACAGGGAAACTAATATAGAATGTTTCCTCTGTCCATACCTCACCTCTCTGCAACACACAGATAATGTTAATCTTTACAATGTCCCCTATAAAATCTAGATGTAAGGGGTCCTAACCACAAGATTTCATGCCTTTCTTTTGAATTGCTGTATTTCTGGGGAGCAGAGGACGCTGCAGGTGGGAAGCCAGAGACAGCATTACAATTCCAAGTGCCAAACACTGCAGCAGAAAAGCCCCATAAAGCTGTTTACCAAAGATAGCCCTGATACACTATTACTCATCAGGGGATGGTAGGGCCAGAGCAGCTGCTGCATTTCAGATCATGATGTAATTCATAGTAATGTTGCAGGAGCTCCACTAAATGTCCCGAGGTTTCATCGCCCATTGTACGCCAGCTCCGTATTTCTCTCATATCAGTGCATATATCTACCATCTAATGGACATACAGGCAACTCCACATTTTGGAACATCACAATTCATTTAGAATTCATTTTTTGCCTCTTAAGCATCCCTCCTTGGTATGTGATCTTTAAATGATTTTGATTAGGGCATCTTAAGCACAGTCAAATGATTTTGATTACGATATTACGTTTTCATAATCGACCAATTCAGGAAAAGTTCTGGTTTTCTGTAGGTACCATTTTAAAAAAAGTCGTTTGCTCTGTTCCACTGAAACAGCAACATGTTCCTCCTCATTCTAACCAAGAACTGAATGCTACGAAAGAGCTACAAAGCCCACAAAATGATACTTGCATAACCATTAACTAAATGTTTGCTGCGATCAAGGCAATAATTAAAACCCATTAAAAACAAGTCACAGGCTGACCCAGCATCAGTCTCAACCCTTTCAGGCATCGAGAACTGTCACTAAAAGTGACAACTCTCTGGCTCATCAGGACATTGGCAAAAAAAAAGGCCCCAAGAAATCTTGTAATTTTTTTAACAAGATCATAGTCTATCTCACAAGTGAGGTTTTCCACTGCCAGATGGTCGATAGGAATGCTAATGGAAAGAGTTGAAGCTGAAATAAATCTGCCACTTTTAATCAATCACAGACAACTGTGTCATCAATAAGCGACTTGTGTTATGACAAACTCCCTTTGGTTCGCAACAAGCAAAGCTGATAAAACGCATCACAGCGATGTATTCATTGCCGATATTGGGCAACTTTAATGCAAATGTTTTTAAGGGTCAAAGAGTATTCTTACCCTAGCAATGGTGTGATTTTGGATTCACCCTGAAAATTGCTCAAAAGAACAACAGCTACTAAATGTTAGAAGATATTTATATAGTAGCTCAGTTGGGAATAAAACAAACCAAAACAAAAAAACCCATCACTAAAAGCTCCAAAAGTCCTATTAAATCAGCTACTATCTAATAGAATTTCACTCTTTATTTTCAAGTCTTTGTCTACACACACAAGGTGCATTCTCCACTGCACGGAAAATATAATTATAGAAGGATAACTACGCAACATGCTGAAAGTCCATCCACCTCTCTTTCACCCCACTCCAACCCCTCCAAACGTCTGGAGACCACAAAATCCAACAGAGGTAAAAGTCACAAAAATAACCAAGTTCCTACGCCCTTTGTGAAAATCAGAAGTAGGCAGAGCAGACCCAAAAGAGTTCCCCCACCAAAGGGGAAAGAGTTGACCACGTCCCACGCAGGTATCAGCTGGCCGACAGCTACATGCCTCGCACCAGAAAACCCATCTCTGCTTGCAGGAAAGGTTCACAGAGGAGAGCTGGGGCTCTTGTTCCAGGGGAGGCAGGGAATGACCAAGGGAAAAAAAGATGGCAACTAGTAGAAAACTAGACTTCGCTACTTCCACTGCTCGTGGCACAGGTTGCTTTACAACCGTATTTTTAACAGAAGCTTCCAAATTCAGGCTCGGTAAGCATTGTGTCTTTTTGCTTTCACTGACTATTGTCCACCAGTGTTTCGAAATATAATTGCAAAAACAAGACTCTACGATTAGGCTAAGGAAATCTAATATATTCCCAATTTAGAGGCAATATGGCATTCAGTTGCTTGAAAGAAAAAAGAATAAATGACAAAAGTTACTACAGCACAAGAGCAAACGAGTCATTTCGAATCCACTTACGGAGACAGAGGAAATTATAATTAGCTCAAACTTCATAACTTGTCTATCAGTACAGCAATAAATACATTACTAAAGATGCTTCTCCTCCTCA
The DNA here is from genome assembly GCF_964188355.1 of Buteo buteo. Lineage (NCBI taxonomy): Eukaryota > Metazoa > Chordata > Aves > Accipitriformes > Accipitridae > Buteo > Buteo buteo. The sequence continues at coordinate 9,236,304 of NC_134176.1, read as the reverse complement.
CCAAATTACAAACTTGCAGTATCTAACTTACAAAGACCACAAGTCCACACAAAAAACTTTCAAGCTGGTTTTGCAACCCTCACTGGGCAAAATCATGCCAACGCAGACACTCCTTTGCCTTCCCTTCATCACCCAACGGAGAGAGATGACACCTTTGCAATACTGAGCATCAGATACGAAACAGTCACATTTTGCTTGGTTTTTTGCTTGCTTTTTTCGCTTGTTTTTTTGGCATCCATCCAAGTGTAACTGTGCTGGACAGGATCACTGGAACAGCGTGATCACCCTTCAATATAATTTTGAAAGAATATCGAACTGTGTGCGCACACAGAGAACACTGTTGATCCATTTTATGAAATAATGAATGCCAGGATGAGTATCCCAATATCTTTGAAATTTAAACACAGCAATTTTTATTCCAGTAATAATACTCTGAAAGATAATACGTTAGAGTTATTATAGACTGCTGCAGCATCATAGATTAGTCTCATAGTATTGATCTTCAGGAGACCGAATGGCAGATATGTGAATGTTCCCTACAGTTTAATCAGTGAGCACCTTTCAATGTTTCTGAATTATTTTTTCCCCATTTTCCTATTTAATCTTTTTCTGTGCTTTTGAAGTTCTAAGGAAAAGAAAAACACAGCTATTTCTTCCTTTTCATGCAAAACAAAAGGTTCTTTTTTCTAGATTTTGAGAAAGACTGCAGTCAAAACAGTACCTAAGAGCCTAAGTTAGACAGAAAGACAATAAATAACACTGAGATACACTTGATAGGAGCTGAAGAAAAGCAAGATCATTAAACACAAGGGTGATGCCCATTCTAAAAATGTCTCACAAAAGAAAAGAAAGGAAAATATTTGCAGCAATAGTAATAGACAGCATGTTCAGTAACTTATCAGGGAAAGCTGTAGCACAAATTGGCAAAAATTCAGATGTTCTTAAGTAGATTGTTTTACCATTTCTTTCCAAAAGCGTGCACAAAGCCTGAGAACATCCATTCAGTCAATGACCTGCCTCGTTAGAGACCGAGTCTCACAATTCTTTGTGGTGCCTGTATACATACCAAAACACACATTGCTCCACTGTTTGACAGCATGAACCAAAGTCCATCGAGGTCAGTGGGACAAAATCCAGCCCTACGTATATTACAGTGCAGAAAATCTTAAGGTGATCCATTAATAGAAGATTTGGGTGATTGAAATCACTTACCCAAAGCATTCCCTATCTCATCTTAATGACGTTTTTAAAGCAGTTACGTTTAAATTCCTCTTTTAAAACTCTCTTGAATATTAGTGCTTCCACAGCTCCTGGCTTTGACCCTTTGGTTATGGTGGTAAATTGAGAGTGTTTAAATCATTTCAGATTTACCCTATTAAGTGAATTTAAACTGGAAGCTGGCCAGATATCTCTGGAGCTGTGATGTGGAGCACAGTGCATAGGCGAGAGGAGCTCCGCTGTTGAGTGCTTTAGTAAAAGAGAAGTCTTCCAATAAAAGACTGAAAATCTTGATCAACCTTTAAAATTACTTGACAGTAGAGCCTAATACAGGTACCCTCAGCTCCACTATGAGTCCCGCAGCGTACGCCCAGCACCCTGCCCAGCACAGGCAACAGCAACACAAACGTCAGCTCTTAAAACTGGTCTGTAGAGAGGTAGGGTATTAAAGGTCTTGATTACCATGCTAGAAAAAGTCTTAGCTATTTCGTTTGCTTTAAAATGGGTTTTAAAATGAAATCAGCAGATACTGAAATTGAAAAGAGAGGGAAAGTAATTTAGACAAAAATGCATCTGTTACTGTGGCTGGCCTCTCACAAGTACTCTGCAAAAACCATCTTAAATCTGGGCTTCCCTGAGTTGCAAATCCTATCAGCAAATGCTGAACCATAAACTTGGGTTTTCTAGTGTCTGGTCTTCACCAGAAAGTTAATATAATGCTGTGCTTAATACCTGTGAGCTACTGAAGTAGCAACAAAATAATGAATATATACTATACTGCAAGCCCACTCAATGCCTTGGATCTCAGGATTTCCTACTGCTTCATAATTTAAGACCTCCTTATGTTTTAAGGAGTAATTTTAAATTGCAACCCAAAGCTAAAAGAAAAATACAGCCTACTAATCATCGGATCTTAGAAATGTTCTCTGTCAGTTCTCCTGATGAGATACAAATAAATGCATAAACACTGCATTTTCCTCCAACGGCTATTTAAAGAACTTTTCCTGTGAAACTTGTGTTTATATATACATACACACACGCACACACACACAAATGTATATATAAAAAAAAAATCCAGAACCTGAAATTACTATGTGCTGAAAGACAAGCTTTCAATGTGATTTAATTACATTCGTGTTTTCTGCAGTTGAACAAAATAGGACTTATTTATCCGCTCCCGGACAAACTACAGGAAGCACCTGAAAAATGTTGATTCAGTAAAACCAACAAATCTTCCAAACAAGTTTGGGCAAACGAATCCCGGAGTCGGGTTTCCCATCCATCACGTTAAGAGCCGTGCGTTGTTTTTCCAAGGCAGGGCTGGAGATCCGAGCCTGACCTACAGCCACGGCTCCATTGTTGGTGCCAGCGGGTGAAGGCTCCGGAGCAGGAGCAGGCTGCTGCCTCCTGATAAATCACTGCTCAACACAATGGGACTGGGGAGACAATAGTGTCTATGGTTCCTTTTGATGTTAAGGGGTTTTTCTAATCTCTTCAGGTTAGATTAAGAGAGAGGCAGCCAGGGTCGCGGCAAAGGTCAGCGAGATGAGGTTTATTTTTACAGAAACCTTTCCCTTCCAACCAAGATCTCTCTAGCTAGTCAGTCACTTGCCACCAAGTTATTTTGCGTTATACAGAATTTATGATTTCTTACGGCTTACACACACACCACACTTTACTTTGGACTCAGTTCACTGGTTGCAAAAAAACCCCAAACCTCTATGGCTTTAAATCCTTAATTAGCCCTTTACTTTGTCTTTTCTTCCCTTCATGGCTTCCCCTCCCTCTGTTTTTGGTTTGTTTTTTTTTTTAATAGAACAGAATTAAGTACTGTCATTTCATGCTTTTAGAGTTGATGAATCAGAATTTAGGTTTATTTTCATGAAATGTATGACACAGTCTATCAGAGCCATAGGAGATCAACATATGTAATCCAGTTAAACCAAATTATTTGATCACCCCAATGATTTGCTGGTGAAAAGGAGCAAGAATATCTTAAGAAATAATAGGAAAATCAAAATATGGATGCATGGATAAAAAGTAGTTCTATTCCTATAGGGATTTAAGGAAATTTAAGGTATATGTACTCTGAACTTTTCCCATGATAAGACTGAAGCTTTTCCAGCAAGCTTCTCTCTTATACTTTTGGAATACATATGTTCTGACTTTAAAAATAAAAATAAGTTATATAAAGCCTGACAGTAAGGTCCAATAATTTTTTTTATATTCCAGATTGCCCAAAGGTCAAAATCATGTTTGGACTGGACTAGGCTGTAAGCAAAGAAAGCTCTTATTTCACCAAAGCGTTTAGATTTGAAGAGGTGTGGCAGAGACGGTGTCACAAATGAACACATCAGCAAAAGGTATTTTTTTTTTTGCACCACCACATCACTGAGAGCCATTAATGATCCTGATCTCCTGGACACTGTCCAGAGGAAGAGAAGGAGCAGGAGGAAGAGTAGGAGGAAAGACCCCAGAGGGTACAGCCTGACTTAGGAATACCCAAAGAAAGCTGGCAGTAGGCATCCAGCAGCGATATGAGCAACCCGAGCTGCTCTCCTACCCACCTTGTTCCACAAACAACCTACACAAAGGAGTTCACCTTTCTTCTACTCTGTTCCCAGTGTTTTTTTCTGCATTATTTCAAAAGGCATGAATAAAGTGCAAACATGTTTAATATGTGCTATATTTGCATATCAATTTTTTAAGCCAATATTGTTTGCACACAGTTCATTTGGCAGGAAAAAGAACAAGTGTCTAAACCAGCTTCAATTAAGTAGCACCTTTAGGCACAGAATTAACCCTTAAATTGACTTACTAAAGCCCAAACTGGAAGGGCCCATCTCTGCCTCCAGGAGCTGGGCAGCAGGCAATGCTGCCTTGTAATAACCAGTCACGTGTTTTAAAGCACCCTGATTTCTGTCTTGCTTCTCCTCACCTCATCATTTGATTCACTGTTGACTTTAATCTCCATTATTAATTCATCAGATGACTGATTGATTCAACTACCGCTTTAATCTGACGATTGTCTCAGTCAACTTCAGCAGCCGTCGTTTTAGTTAGGACTCCAAATTATTTTGTTTCTTTATTGGTGCAGGATAAAATTCATGCAGAAGTGTGCAAAGCCTTTTTTCTATTAAAAAATACCATGTCACCACTCTAGACAGGCAAAGATAACCTTACAAAATAAATATGCCAGCCACTTCATTCCGCTTCCAGATTTGTATGCGTGTCCTTCATACTTCAGACCTCAAAACACTTAGATTAAATATGTTGATAATTTCTTAAAAGAACACTATGCTGTAAAGTAGCATATATTTCTTTCACATAAATACCGCATCTAAAACCATTTCTGAATAAAGAGACAACAGACTATTAAATACATGCCCAACACTTCTATTCTGTATGGGGCCTGAGAGTGCTCTCAACATCCAAACATCTTCTAGTGCTCCAATTCAGCAAGGTTGCACCCAACTCGGAGTATCAATACAGATTTCAAATCTACCACGCCATGTCACGCTGGGGGCTATACTAGCCTCGTTGTATCCTTTCCTTGCCACCTATCACAGTCCTGCTTGAACAGAAAGGTTTCCCATCATCTACAGTTTTTGACAGCTGCTGAGAAGGGGTCTGTACGAGAGAAGAGAAGGAGATGGGCTGATCTAGAGCGGGTGGGGAAGTTTCCTTGGTTTCTGCATATCCTAAACACGGCAATGGGTTTTTTCAATCTATCGTTGTGTTGCATTGGAGGAAGGGGAAAAAGCTGGGCAGAAATTTCTGACTAACAGTAAATTGGAAATTCAACAACAGAAGAAAAAGTTAAATTTGCTACATATATCTTCCAAGACCACATTTAGAAGTTATCTCAGTATGTTTCATCCTATATTTAGTAACAACTGCAGCAAGGTAAAACTGAAATCAGTCAGCACACCAGAAGCATCACTGGGTAATGGAACAGCACTTGCATAAATGACTAAGTTACAGCACACCAGCCAATTTAAAACTAATTATGTAGATGCTCTTCAATATTATGTGAACAAACAGTACTTCAAGTTTTGCAACAAACTGCTATAACTTTTCAATACTTTACCCAGCCATGGTGAAAGAACTGCAGTCATAACCACATAATGACTGCCAGCTATCCGGTCTGGCAATCCGTGCAAACATCAAGATACAAGAAGCTTCGTGTGCCTTCTCTCCTAGTTTGGCTATTAGTCTCGATAAAAATAACTGATGCCATATTTAGTGAGGAAAAGTTAACTTTTTGTTTTGTTCCTTTTCCTTCAACATTTAATAAATATTCACTGAAGACTCAACTTCATTTGCACATCTAAAACACATCAGACACACACTTCCCTTGGTTTATACTAAAAAAATGAGCAGACATATACTGCAAAGATCAACAAGCAGACCCTGCTGGACTAGGGTCAAAGGAAAATCAATTCAGAAACCAACCATTTTCCACCCATGAAAACACAAAGAAATAAATCGGAAAAATCTCCAGACTGAGAACGAGCATTTCACAGCGCTGAAGCACTCTCAGCCGTGACAGCAGGACATGCACCTCTAGGGTTTGATAACAAGAACCATAACACTTCGATCTCTTTGTTTCTTCCCACTCCTCTCACCCCCCACATCACATATAACTATTTTTGCTAACACGCTATTAAAGTTCAACAGACTGCGCATACATATTTATATTAAGCTCCCATTAGACCTACTGAGTGTAATTTGCAAGAAAAAAGCTCGCAGAGCTTTTTCTTATAACCAACCTGAAAATGAGAACATAGATAAACAAGGCGCTCGCAATCCAGCTGTCACACAAAATTATCTTCTGGGCTAAAATTGCTCCTATTCGGTCTTAAAACACAAGATGAAATTATTTCAGACAGTCACAAAAATCCCCTCTGCATTTTTGTGCTGCCCAGCTGACCTCCCCTGGAATCCGATAAGGAGACGATTTTCTTTAGTGGGAGGCGGAAAAGCAATATCCAATTTATATTAAACAAACAAGAAGGCTGCTGTAAAAATAAGGAGACTTGACCTGGGTCTGGGCCATGAGGTCGAGCCAGATCAATGCCTTTTCGGTTTTGAATTGAAGGCATTCTAATAATTTGGGGTAAATGGAACCGAGCACTGGATTTGGCAGATGCTTGTGACTGCTGAAACACTCGCACAAGCCTCGATGTGTCCTCACCCAATCTTGAAGGGTTTATTTATGAATATTTCTCAAAGGTTCTCATAAGTCCAAATAAATGACAGCTCAGGAACACTCCTCTGTAGTCCCAGCAGACCATGTTCCCTTATCCTTACACTAAACCAAATTCTGACATTAAATGTCTGTACTATAAAATTTGAATGCTCTTAATGAATGACGTACAACTAGAGATGATTTGCAGCATCACTGAACTTACAGAAATTAGTACAGTTCACATTGAGAAGGTTTCTTTCCATTATTCTCCTACTATTAAGCTATTCCAGGGGCATTTTTGCCCAATTATATTTTACAGATTGAAAATACTGGTAGGTTAGTTGCCATATTGAAATGTTGACAATTTATTCCAGTACTCAAAAACTAACAAATCTGAAACTGGGATTCTTAGGAAAAATACTCTATTTTAATAACATAACAAGCTAGAAAAACTTTGTCCTCGTTTCAGCTGGGATAGAGTTCATTTTCTTTCTAGTAGGTGGTATGGTGTTATGTTTTGGATTTAGTATAAGAAGAATGTTGATAACACACTGATGTTTTCAGTTGTTGCTAAGCAGTGTTTATACTAACTGAAGGATTTTTCAGCTTCTCATGCCCAGCCAGCAAGAAGGCTGGAGGGGGACAAGAAGTTGGGAGGGGACACAGCCAGGACAGCTGACCCCAACTGGCCAAAGGGATGTTCCATACCATGTGATGTCATGCCCAGTATATAAACTGGGGGGAGTTGGCGTGGGGGGGGGATTGCTGCTCAGGAACTTACTGGGCATCAGTCAGTGACTTGCATTGTGCATCACTTGTTTTGTATAATCCAATTCTTTTATTATTTTTATTATTGTTATTATTATTATTATCATTATTTGTTTCTTCCTTTCTGTTCTATTAAAGTGTTCTTATCTCAACCCACGAGTTTTACTTTTTTTTTCTGATTCTCTCCCCCATCCCACTGGGTAGGGGGCAGCGAGCGAGCAGCTGCCTGGTGCTTAGTTGCCGGCTGGGGTTAAACCACAATACCTTTAACTTCGTTTCTCTTAACTCACTAGCAGAACAGGCATGAAAGGGGGAAACGATTCTGTAACTCTCCTCCTGCAGGAGGAAGGAAAGGCTTGAGGGCTGAAGGAATGAGCTTTTTGGTAACCTCACCCTAACAAACCGATGCTGCGTGACAGAAGAGTGCAGAGCTGCTGGAATAGCTGCCGAAACGACTTGGGAGTCAGCGGCAGAAGCAGGTCCTGCAGCAGCAGCACCCACACGGCCAGACTCTGCAGGCTGGGGCTGGAAAGGAGCTCCTTACTCAGTGGTGCGGAGCACAGCCGTGCGAAACACTATCCATACATGTTTCGGCGTTTAATATGCCTGTATTTTCAGGGGTATCGAGCCCATCAGATGTGGAAGAAAAATGCTGTCATTGGTATCAGGGGGAACTGATCTTCAAAATAGCCTGAGGAATCAGAATAAACATCAAATCCTGACAATCACCTGCCAGCTTCTGGAAGGATGGGTTTGGGGAGCTGTTTTTTCTTTTTTTTGTTGTTTTTTTGGGAAAAAAAAATAATTCTTTCCCCATCCCTCTGTTCTATCTCAGTGCCAAGAGAAATGAATTTGAGGGTAAAGGGATAACCTGCCACACCATTCCTTGGACAGTGTGCTAGCTCCTGCCTCCCAAGTCTTTCGGTAGCATTTGCTTAACTCCATGTCTGCTCAGGAGCGTGGTACTACACACAGAAGAAACACATTTTTCCTCCTGTGTCCTCGCTTAATGAAGAAGGAAAGACTGCTGGTCATCACATTTCAGCGTTCAGAAGTTAAAAACACACAATCATTTTAAAACATGTTGGGTCAGATACATTTCTTTCCAGTTCTTGCCTTTGATTTATCTCCTTATTATAAAAGGCTTCTTAGCTCATATGAACAGCAGTAACCTGCAGCATTAGCCAGGTTACAACATTACTACAGGCTTTACTAGATCAACTCCTCAAATCAACTGTGAACAAGTAAATGCATGTGTCAGCTCCTTTCAAGGTCATTCGTAAAGCTCTCCCCTGTCCAGCTAACTTTAATAAGGAGATGCATGCCTTGAAAAGCAGAACTTTGGAAGTCTTGAATTCATTTTTTCTTGGCTTTGCTTTTTGTAAATAAAATACTAAGCATAATTTGTATAAGCTTGTCCCTCTAAAAGTTACAAGACTGGAAAATACTGGTAAGATTTATTTTAAGTGGAGGTACTTATCAAATGTCACCGTTTTCCTGTTCAAAATGACTAATCATTCTGATTAACCTTTGATTTAAATGATTATATACCACAGCAAAGCACAAACATACATAAAATTACACTCCAAAGAAATTCTCAAAGCGCAGATCACATAAGAAAACAGTTATGTCAAAGTGGTTAGAGAATTTATTTACCACGTACACAGTATTCAAACCAAAAGCTGACTCCACATGCTCAACGGGAAGGCTCCCACCACGTGTACATCCCTACCCAGGAATCACAGTCTAGTTAATCCCATAGCCAACATGAGATTGCTTCCGGAGGAAACACCAAAAATACCAACCAATGTAATAATAATAAAGCTATAGAAGAAACTCCTAACTACCACCTCAATAAGTACTCCCAGTATCTTCTGCAAGGAATTTTATCCCAGGCGGGAAATCGGTGCTAGTGCATTAGTCACATATAAAAAGAGGACCTGAAGCAGCACAAGACAAGAAATAAAATTTAGTATCTCACTTTGAGTAAATACACATGAATTCCAAGCCATGTAACAGACTCTAAAGTAGAGAGAGAAAAACAGGATATCAAAGGTAAATTAGACAAAGAGCTGAAGGCAATTCTGAAAAATAAAAATACATGGTGGAAAAATTAAAGCATATAAAACCACTCTTAAGATCCCATCTCAAAGGGCTGATTTGTACAGAGAATGCATACCACTAAGGTTAGCATGGAAAAGATGCTCTCTCAAAAGCTTTGTATCTGCCAAACACGGGGACTTCAGACACCCAGGAATCCCTTGGATTATTTAAACTGAGATTTGTTTCATGCCGTTTTGGATTGATCTAATTAATCTGGAAAACATGAGCTCATGCTCCTCCCCGCCACAAATACCAGTCTCATAATGTAAAATAAACTAAAAAGATTGTAAATTAAAAAATCTGTTTGCTTCGGGTTTTTAAAAATAAATTATAAGCCACGGCCAATGTAGAATAAGCCTTCAGGACAATCAGACTCGTAGCTGAGGTAGGAGCACCCAGCCAGGACGCAGCTTGGCACTCAGCACACCACCTCCACCCGCCGAAACAATAAAACTACAAATAAAGGGATTATCGTCATCAATAATCCTGGATGACAGGGAAACAGGTGATTAGGGCCTTCTTCCCTCCTTGTTCCCCAGGTGAACAAAATACAGATTCTGCTGGACATCAGCAGTATCAACAAGAGAAGACAAAGTTTTCAGGCTGGGTGTGATATATAGCACCCCATGCCCCCTTCCTCCCATAATTTTACCAAAAATAATCTGGCAAAGCCAACGAGATCAAAACAAACTTCCACCTTACAGAGTGACACGCACATTCTGGACACCAGAAAGGGCCGCCTGTAAACGAGGGTGGGAGCTGGGATTGTCAGGCTCCTCCAAAGCACCTAAATTAGGCTTCTGCCCATATTTTACCCCCCCTGGGGGAATGTGATTCCAATAGAGCCAAGAAAGTACCAAGTAATTTATCAGGTTAAATGAGATGTCAAATGCTAGGCTGTAGAAAAGTATTACGTACATTCTCCCTAATAATCAAGGGGATTTTTCTGGGGTCGTGACACCCATTGAAAAGCCAACAAAAATGTAGCCAGAGCAGATGCTAATTGAAAGTGTGCATCCCAGGGCAGGAACTTGAGCAGCAGAACAAGTCCCTGGTACTGCAAACGCACCGTTCACAATATCCAGATTCCGCGGCTCCGAAGCACAGGTGGAGCCACGTGCCAACGTCTACTAGCAAAATGGATAGTCGATAAATACAAGTGAGACCACGGAGAGAATTTGGAGGTGAATTTCCAAATCTAATCAAATCCGAGATCTCTGCCAAGGGCTTTTGTCATATTCCTAGCAGGCATGATTTGGTTTTCTATTATATATTCATATGCTTCCATTCAGAACAACCTTGTTTCATTACAACGGATTCAGCTGTGTTTCACAGTCCTGCTTCATTTCTTCCAAGGCAAATTCTTCAGGAGATTAACTTGACACATTTACTCCCCCGATAATATATCCTGTCTTTTCTGATATCATTACCAATTTCAAGCACATAGCAATAAATAGGCTTAAAATTTTTAAAAAGTAGTGACTTGAAAGCTTTCTTGTTCCTACATTTTCTTGGTACAACACATTTCACTTCACAAGTAACGTAGTAAGATTCAGCTCAAGTAAATATAAAATAAATTATTAAGCTTCTAACCAAAAGCTTCCAGTCCTAAAAACCCTCTTTATTGGACTTGAAGAGCTCCAGCGCACGGCACAGCTCTAACTGGAGTTCAGGTTTTAAGTAGTTCGAAGTGGCAATTGTTCTTTTCTAGGAGTTCAACATATCATTCTTATGCTTCAAATGCACAGAAGACATTAGTGAAGATAAACTGTGCAACTGGTAATTGAAATTAAAGTTGCAACATCTATTATGGTAACATCCACTGTATCATATCTCGAACACACAGAGAATGAAATGGCTTTTACATATGAAACACCAATCGTGATACCCACTGGAACAAAAATGCATTAAGAAATGTAATGAAATACATTTACACAACATAAAATTCCCCAAAATTACTTACATTGTCATTACTAGTCTTCTACCATCTTTACAGATACAATAAGTAAAAAAACCCAGTATAATTCTGGGAGATGTGTCTGAGAAAAACATGTCTTTTTCCAATACTCAAAAAATTGCACAGCATTCACAGTAAAGAAATCTGCTCAAAAATCCCATTTGCTTCTGAAAATATTGATGTATATAATGTATACTTATCTAAAAAGGAGAAATCTGCATGATCTTCGGAAGAATTCTTTGAAAGTATCTTCCTAACAGAATTTCAGAAAATACCAACCATTTCTGAGATTTCAAAATTAGGATTTTCTATGAAATAGTATATAGATAAACTATATCGTCTTCGGAATCCAAGTAACCATTAAGTCATTATAGTAACAATAAAGCTATATTAATAAAGGGCCATCAACTGAAAGAATATCCAGTTTAAGCATGCTCCTGGGACAATGCTTAGCATTCCAGCTCTTTATAAAGTTATTGCAAATCAACAACTTTTTACAAGACTGTAAAATTTGCTTACCATTATCACATCAGTAAACAAAAGCTTTTTCAATATTTTAACTGATTAACACTGTAACTGCTACTTTATGTCATATTAAAAAAACAAAAACCACCCAGAGACTGCACCATATCTGGCTGGGGTAACCATTTTTTTTTACAGATAATCTGAAGTCCCCTACGCGGAAATAACAGCGCAGAGTGTTTTATAGCAAGGGGCAATTAGAAAGATGGAGATGAAGATCAACTTCCTATTTCCAGGGTGCTACATACTGTATATGAAGATGATTTCTATGACACATGACAAACTTAGCTGCATCATCTGTCCAAACCTGGTGAGGTATGTAAAATCTTGGCTGGCAAAAGGAAAGCAATAAAGATACTTATTTATTAAAAAAAAAAATAAAAAAAAATCTACTTTCCTAATTTTATACCTTTAGAGGAGTGCTGCTTTAATCACCAAGAACAAGTATTCCTTTCCTAGCCTGTAAAGCTCCCTGTAACTTGGTAGTGGTATCTTCTAATTGGGATCAAGACTAAATCAGTAGCTCTTGAAAATCTGACTATAACTCAGATGAACTAAAGGACCTCATCAAAGCACAGTTATGCAAGGTGCTACTGCAGTCATATGCAGCTTACTAAATATTTAAGACATATAAAGATAAACACACAGGACTGTAAATCACTACAAACCCAAATGGTTAGCAAGATCTCTGCAAATGCCTCCTGGAGAAAGATACATTATATGCTTCATTCATTTTCTAATGAGCAGTGCTCAGGGTTTTTATTATTATTAATTGCATATAAATTACCATGATTTTTGTATCACTGGGTAAGTATTTAGCCATTCACCTCTCAGAGGAACAATGCTGAACAAAGGCAATGAATGCATGGCATATAAGAACAATGCAGAACACAGAAATTTATGCATGCGATTTAAAAGGCATGGCATTTAGACTACTAGCAAAAAAATCAAAAGTATGTCATAAATCTTTAATTGTAAGAAAAAAAAGCCCAACTAATGGTTTGCCAAGTCCTTGATATTATTGAAGCAGGAACACTGCCTACTTTGGGAGTGCAAAATCTTCTTAACTCACATATCTGCATGTATCCCCAACCTCCTCTGAAGTGTTCTGCTGCAAAATTCATTGTATCCGAGATCTGCTAATCATCATCAGGAAACTCTGTTATGCATCTTAAGGACGTACTTTAGGCTCTCAAGAGGAAAAATAAACATGTTTTATTAGCTGCTTTTGGAAAATACTGATTTGTATTTATTTAGAAACCTTTTCAAGTTGCACCACTGTTAAATTAAATATTTATGGCATGATTTTCCAAAGAGTTTAACACCTGTTAAGAGTTTAACATGCTGACTTCAACAGGAGCTCCGAGTACCCAACATTTCTGCAAACCTCAGAAGCGACAAGGTTCGGATGTGCCAAAGCAGCTCGAGTGTGGATGTTACTGCTGAGCTCTGAAATGCAACTGGGATCCTTACCGGCCCCTACTTCCCATCGCAGCATTGCATTTCAGACAACTGAATCAGCTATATTTTTACTAGAAATACCAGAAATACGATTCATTACTACCTGTTAAATCCAAATAAAGCATAGGCTAAATGCTGTTAGTTAATCCTCAGTGTATCTTCACTCTCCTTCATTAGTGGAAAACTTACGCGCTTGGGTCATTAGACATCACCTTAAGTAGCAACTTAAAGAGAAGACTAAAATCCACAGCAAGTCAAGAACCGGAAAGCAAAGCTGTTGATATTAAGGGTGAGAAGTTGAACAAGGATGAAGCTATCTTGGTAAAATACAGAATAAAGAAGGTACAGCAGAGAAAGAAAAGATGCTTGGTACATTGCAAAGTCCTGTATCCCGGTGACAGTGGGGCCAGCAGCACGGTCTTCAATTTTGGCTGAGAAGCCAAATGCCAAAGCCAAAGCTTGGCTGTCAAATGAAGTCAAAATAAGGGGTTGGGTCTAGTCATCCTTACTTTGCTTAGCTTCTGAGGGATGTGCGCTTACTAACCCTCCCAGCTTCACGTTTTCAGGTATCCTGTGTCTCCCGTTCTTGCACGAATAGATGATTTCTTGCACCTTGTGGCTGGCTGCCCTCCTGCCCTCCCTGGTCCTTTACCTGGTTGCAACACATGCCTAAATCTGAACTATGATGCAAAGACATCATCTTACGTTTCAGAATTAAAATACCTAAATTTCCTTGTGGCATTTGGCCTACACTTCTGGAAGCAAAAAACTTACGTCTTTTAGGCAGTAAATAAATAAATAACACCTAAGTAAGAAATTACTACATATAGACACAATTCAAATGATCATCCAAAATGGTTTCATAAACTGAAGATGAATAAAATAGTTGAATATTGCAGATAGGACACATCAATCTCCTTTTATACTTTACAGCACACTACAAATCTGCCCAGCAAGTCGAATATTTTACTCATTAAAATAGTAGCTTTCATCACACTATAAAACATTTGCAAATGCAGACCAGAAAACCGACAAGCGTATTTACTGTAAAGCTTTATATTTGTGTCATCAATTAACAACAAAAGTTTGGAATAAAACTAAAATAAAAGCTAATCAAAACAGCTAGCTGTCAAAACAGATGGGAACTGTATTTTTCAAATCAAGCAAAAAGCCAAAGCTTTTGAATGTTTAGTGTCGTGTCAGCTGATACAGACAACTTAGAAAGGAAGGACAGCAAATGTCAGGATTACATGAAGAAAAGGTGTCCCCGGCTGAAAGATTCACGTTTATGAATTTCCATTGATTTTTTTTTTTTTTGCTTCAGGATGATTAACTTGCACCAAAGCAGACCTCTGATACATGAACTATAAATAAGGTGTCGCCACGACACTGCAGGCAAAATAAATAAAAACAGAGCCCCGACATTATTTTAGCCTCAAACAAATGTTTCAGTCCCTACATTGTCTGGCTCAGAAAGATACATAGACAGTCTCACAGACAGAGATATAAATGAACAATTGCAGTACCTTTTTCCCACACTGTTTACAGGGTTGGCTATATTCCTACTGGCAATAGATTTTCTTCTTGACAGCTTCTTGGTGTTGGTGCTGTCATCAGTGCTGTCATCCTCTTTCTTTGGTGTGTTACTTCCTTTGCTGTTCAGGTCCCTTAGCACATTATAATTAATTTTACTTGAGATTTTCTTCTGTTCTAACATCTTTTCAATTGCCTCTCCTGCTGTGCTGGCTTGAATTGGCTCCCGCTTCTTTGCAGATTTCTTTGGCTTAATTAAAATATAAAATTAGTGATGTAGATACAAACAAAGTTTCCGTGAAGCAGAAGGGCGAGCTGCAGTTCAGCAGTCCTGGCTCAGGTGCTGCTGATGCGGGGATGCAGGCGATGTGGCCGCGCTAAGCCAGCACTCCCTCTCCTGCCACTCAACGGGACCGAGAGGTCTCTTTTCTCCGAGAGGTAAGTGTTCGCTTTTTGCCAAATGCCCACACGGTTTATTACAGATTCTTTACTTAATATTTGTAATGCTGCCAAAGAAGAAACATGGGCCATTTCTCACGCATGAAAAAAAGAGAAGGGAGTGAACTCCTGTTACAGGAACGAGGACCCTGATAGCATCACCCAGCATGGAAATAAAGAAATTCCCCTGCTAAAATTGCCTTTAAAGTTAGAGTCAAGCTGGGTCACGACTCCCCTAAGCACTGACAACTCCATATCGAAACTGCAATGGTATTTTACATCAAGTCTGAATGCAGCGTGGGAGAGCATCTACCCAACTCCTCCTCCACACTGAAAAAGGCCAGGAACATTAGCAGCAGCTTTCTAAGTGTGGACCGGCGTTAACGCCGACGGATGGGAAGCAGGAGGCTGCAGACACACAAGCCCAGCGGCAATGTCACCTGCAACGGCCCTGCCCAGGCAAACGCTGCAAGCCCAAGCCCAGCGTCGCGCTGCGGAGGCTGACGCTGTGCAGAGCCAGACAAAGAGAAATGACACCGGAGAACATTTCTAGCCATGTCCCATGCCTGGGTAGGTACGGGGAAAAAAAAAAAAAAACAAAAAAAAAACCACCTCTCTTTCTCATTTGACATTTTCCTTTTCAAAGGAAGGTTTTAACACCAAGCTCTGCAGGAGATTTATTTTTTAATGGATAATAGCCCCTCTGTTTACCTACATGGGTCAAGTGCTACCTTGAAATTGGAAAGCACTATATTAATCAAGTTCTATTCGAGCTGTCAGAAACGATACAGAGTTAGAGAAAAACTCCTGTGTTGCCCGAACAAAAAAGCGGGTGTTTGGGCTACTTGGCGGTGCAAATGAGTTACACAATTTTGAAAATTGCTGGTAGACTGCCACGTCTGCGTAAGTGCAGGATGAATGAGAAACTCTGAAGCATAAAACAGTATTTCATTGTCTGGTTTTGTTTTTATTGTTGAAATACCTAGGGGAAGTAGGAAACTCTGTCTTTTGCATTAGTCGGAAAAAAAGATAGAGGATATACGCACTAAAAACTAACATGGATTTTAGTTGCGTGTGGAAGATTTGACTTGTCACTTGCTCAATTACACAAAATACTAATGCCATAAATCGTGAATATACGGCCAATTAGGCTGCTTTAAACTGCTAAACATGGAGACAGGACATGCCATTTGTTAACATAACTGTCGCATTCTTTATGAAAGGTAGAACAAAATATTCCTTCAAGTGACTGTAACAAGGATCTATTCAGTTCTTCATAAAGAAATCATTATTGTAAGAGCAAAGAAAGCTACTGAAGTTATGGCAAGTACAAACAAATTCCCCATGCACACGTTAAAAAAAAAAAAAAAGGGCATGTCTTAAGACCTGTATTTAAATAAGCAAGCAATTAGGACAGCAATCATAAATGCAAAGAGCTAGCTCTGACTTTGCCATGCACAGAATTTTCTCATAATAGTAATTTAAAATAAAAGTTTGGGCAAGAAAGTGTTTTACTCACCACCTGAAAAATTACAGCCTTGTAATTCAATAACAGGTAGAGATACAACAGCTTTTGCTCGTTTAGTGGTGACCTGTACCATTATGCCCATACATCCTACATGGAGTTGATCAGCAAATGTAATGAATTTCCAGGACATTTTCAAACAGACACAATTAGCACACAGTTTAATACCTTGTGTTCCTTATAAATCCCAAGTTCTTTCTCTTTTGCTATTCTTGCTTCCTTTTCTGAAAGATGACAAAAGGGTAACCAGCATGAAGATTACACAGACTGCATATTTTAGCAACACCGGCCAAAAGGAGAATTTCAGTCCTATATACTTACCTTTTTGTTCCTTCAAGTAATCTGCATTTTCTTTCATCCACAGTTCTGCTTTTATCTGAGCTTCTGTTTCGTTAAGTATATACTAAAAGACAAAACAAGTTTATCTACTTTCAGAAATCAACTTGAAAACCATAGAGCAAAACTGAATTGAAAAACCACTGGCAAGGTCAAGTCACATTCTGTTTTTAAAAATACATTAATAAAAGAAAACATGACTGAGATGTGACACTCAGAGAGCATTTCTAGTAACTTCTAAAGCTGGAAAAAAACAACGACATGTTTTCAAAAAACAGTGCTTGGTTTCCAAACTATGATGGGGTGGCCAAAAACCATCCAGGACTCATTGTACGTGGTCTGTAATTAACCTAAAATGATCCTGGGTTTATGATCTTTTTCAGATGATAGAAGAGGGTATCATGACAACATGATCGTCTGCAAGTAATTCTGTGTGTTGATGGTGGTCTGTAATTCAAAACAGTATGGGAACCATTGCCCTGTGCTACCAAAACAGAAACATGTGTCTTCTGAGTAGGTTTCTGCAAAGGTTTAGGCACAGTTACTGAGATTATTAGTTCAATGGCCACATCTGTGTGAACAAAACCAGCTTAGATTGCTGGAGTTTTAGTCCTCTGCATTTTAGAGAGCTGGGAGTAACCACATGTAGGCTTTTTTCAGTTAACTCCACTTAGTCTCAGTAACATCATTAGTAGGTGTGGAGCTGTAAAACACATCTAGAACTATTCAGATGGATTACAGAAATAAACAAACAGGTAGGTAGCAGGCAGGCTGGCAAGTTGGTAGATAGATCTCCTCTTCAATTACTTAAATGTAAAAATAAACCCAGTATTTAGCACAACTGTTCATGAAACAAAAGTTCTCTACAGCTGATGCTGTTTGGGACTAAAGAACTTCTGCAGAACGGAGAAGTCAAATTGGGTCATCCTTCATGAACTTTATTTTTAAGCTTTATTTTTAAGCAGCAGACCTAAGACTTGTAAAATGATGTTTAAGTGCAAGAAAAACAATTTGAGATTTCTCCATCTTATGGGTTTAGGCATTTGAGATTTTCTCTGAAGTAAAATGTATATATAGGATTTTATGAGAAAAATAACTCCAGTCAAATGAAACTAATGCAAGGAGGAGTCCTTCCTCCGAGGGCAAACAAGGCAAGCAAACAGCTGTGCAAGCCCCGGTTTATCAGACCAATATTTTCATTCTTTCATCTGCTTCTATTAAAAGTGAGCCATAATAGTAAAACTTGCTTCCTCCTAGCTCAGTTATCCATCCTTCTTACACTTTTAGAGAGTTCATAATCTTGGGCTTACAATATTACAGTCTATTGCAATGGAAATGAACATGAGGTCATAAAAGCAGAGTTATGACCTCATCACAGAGCCTAGGAGGAGGAGAAAATGTGCTTGCTCTTCCCCCATGATTGTTTAAATTATGGACCAGCTATATTGAAAACCTTCAGCCTCCCCGCTCCCTCCATACCACGTCTGCTTGATTCATAAGACCCTTCCTAATGCCCAGCCTAGCAAAAACCACTTCATGGCTGAAGTCAAGCTCAGCATTTTCCTGCTCCTTCATCCATCGCCAACAACGTTCTGCAGATCAGTAACTTATACACGACCTCACCGCTCTCAATGATTTTCTACCCCAAAAGGAGTTTTCAGCATTGGCATTATCTGTTCAAATTACACTTTAAACCAGCGCGGCGGCTGGAGAGGGCATCAGGCTCAGAGTCAGGGGAGCCGGGCTCTGTCGCGTGTTCAAGCGTTGACCTGCTGCGTGGCCTTCAACAAGCCGTCTTCCACAGCTGGCTGGCTGTCATATTCAGGCTATACGGTAAAGGGTATCTTTCACTGCCACACAAATAATAATAAATCCAGACAACGTTACAGAAATCTCTGAAAGAACACAGAAGCTGTACATGCTGGTTTTATGGTTTGGTTTCCATGGCAGCCTTCTATGTTGAATATATCTTAATTAAATAATGAATTTAGAGCTCCACCAAACTTTCAAAAGTCCTTCTTCAGAATAAAAGACATTCTAAAACATAATTATTCCAGCACGGTAAGAGCGAGCAGCAGCAGCAGTCTCATATATGTATAACTTGGGCAAGGAACACCAAATTCACAGGCTTGCATGAACATTAGTTTTGATCTCAGATCACCGAAATCACTCAAACCTCTCTATGGATCAGAGTGAAAAGGCAGTGAGGGGAGATGATAAACCAGATCAGAACCATTTTGCCTTTCTCAGATATCCAAATGCAGAGACACCCAGGATAAGAGGGCACCTTACCCGATCTATTTCACTGTCGTCGATCCCACTCAGATCTAATTCACCATCTCCTGTATTCTCACCTACAGAAAAGAACACATTTTAATCAGGAAGATGTTTCTTCAGAATCTATCGCAATTCGAGCTCTATGGTAAAGTTAACGATCATCCTTCAGAGATTTGCATTCTTCCACGTTCATCCAGGAGGTTTCATGTGTTGCTGAGTATTTTCAATATGGGGGCACATGCATACACTGTATTCATTTAACATTCAGGAATCAGCACAGTCTTCTTCAGTACTAAAAATCTGTCAGACACTTCCAGTTGTCTTTTTTTTCCCATTTTAATTTACAGCCACAAATGTTCAGCAGGAAGCTGGGGAAACCATTTTAAAAAGGTGACCCTTTTTCTTTCACCATAACACAAATTTTTCTGTCAGAGCCTATAGGTCAACAATTTGTCCTTAAATTATGACTTAGAAAATATTTTCTGTTTTCAGGGAAGCAATGTGGACCAGTGAATAACACATCATGCCAACAGTCATACCACAGCTTTCTTCTTGATTCTGATCTATCATCATTTGAACCACTTACCTCATACCAGTTCTGTAAAAAGACATGTATTAGTTTTTCTATCTGTAAAATGGGAATTATTAAAATATTTCCAAATTTTAAAGTAACTTTTAAAAGCTATGGAAGGGTCTAGAAAATAATGATTTTCTGTAATTACAATTTCACTGCCATTTTTCTAGTTTTGTATTTATTAAGACTTCTGAAAACAAAGTTTTTTAATATTCTATTCATTAAAAAGCATAACAGCACAGAACTGAGTCCTAATTTGGGACTGGCACAGCATACACCAGCAAAACCTGATTTTCCACATCACATTAATGTATAGTAGTAATACACTATTAATGTAGTCCAGGTAGAGAAGGAAACAAATTATTCAACAGAGATTTATGCTGGGAAATGAAACGATCTGCTTGGTCATTTCCATTATATCTAATCAAGACTAGACAAGTGATGACCTAACCAGTTTACTTGCAGAAAAAACCAAAACAATTAAGTATCAACAATCTGCAATAACAAATTAAAACCGAAATGGTGCAGAACAGCTTGGCACCTTCATGATTCCTGCTCCCCAGTCCTGGGGATGTGCCTCCCCACAAACCAAGACCTTTGAATGGTTTGATTCCCCAGTCTGGTGCTTTCTCGCGGAGCAGAGGTGGACCGGCGGTGGGGGGAAGGCAGCTGCAGCTTTTTGATCCAGCAGCAGGTTATGGCTACGCAGAGCCTCGAGTACCAAAGGGTGAAGACAAGCGAAGGTAGGAATTACAAGCATTCACAGAAGATACAAATGATGCTCTGCTTGGCAAAACTCAGGAGTTTAAACCAGTTGCCTGAAGTAGGTGAAATCACAGGGTCAGGAATCCAACCAAAACACCTGGTTAGGAATGAAGGCTCTGCTGCTTGAGGTGGTGCAAAGGCTCTGGCTGCTCAACTCAACAGACATTTACCGGTATCGGACACCAAGCGCTTACAAATGTCTTTTCAAAATCCACCTTAACAACCAACAGAAAGTTTTAAACTTTCCATACCAAGTCATATGCGAAATGGGTTTCACCCCAAAGAAAATGTCCTGTCACAAGGAACAGCATAATACTGTGCTTTGATTCTTTTTTCTGAGATTTTCTCATAAACATAATATCGACTTTACCAATTCAGATAATCTGATGCTAGTATGACTGAGAAGGCCTTAAGGAACATTTCTCACTGCCGTTACATTTAGAAACTAACCGTACTTTAGCCCCAGGCACCAGATTTACTTTACAACCTTCTTCCCCCCCAATACTTTAGAGGTGTAAAAGATCTTATAATAACTATATCATTGTTCAGTACACGTGCTTTTCTTCTGGTCCGATCTCTATATAGTGCAGTAAGAGCAGAACTTTCCACACCAGGGCCACCAGTTCCTCGTGCAGGCACCCCGCGACGAGACAGCCGGGGATGCGACCCAAGGACATGGCAAAGCACGCTCGGGCTCGAGGCTGGAGAGGAAAAACGAGGTGACAAGATGCATCCGGGTGGTTTGTTGCCTCTTTAATATAACTCACTGGAATTTTTTTAGCAAATCGTAATCATGCAAAGCGCAGAGAGGAATCGCTGTATGCCGCATCACCCACGGGAGTCCAGGGTATTCTGCAAAACAGCACTACACGTCTCTCCTGCTGGAACCGAGATATAAATTTCCAGGGAGAAAAATGCTTAAATATCCACCAAGGAAAGGAGTAAATACTGTAGTCTAGTGTCTGAGATGCCTTCCCAGGAGACTGTCCACCTGGGCCCAAGAAACGTTTCATGACACAAAATAAAATAGCTCGACAGCAGAGCGTAAAAGTGTGCCCAGGCCAGAATAACCTGTCTCCTAGGTTGGAAGGAGTTTGTGCAGAAATGGGACTCGAACTGGGTCTCCGATTTTCTGGGTAAGCACTTTAACCACTGAGCTGTAGGAAAGAAGGGGGCACGGTCTCCCCCTTCTTTATGTTATCGACCTTTTGTTTCCTCAAGTTATTTTGGGGAAAAAAACCCAACTTTCAACTTGGTTTATCTGAGCAAAGAGAGGAGTCTTTGTTTTTTTTCATATTCATTGCACTGGATAAACTAAGATATCAGCTTGGAATTAGGGACAAAGAAAAAGGGAGCCAACCTCAAAAACCACTAGGAAGTTCTGAAAATTGCGAGCTAGAAAATCAAAATTTGGAAGTGGTGACAGAATTATTCTGGACTCCAGTCACTGCTCAACTTTACATAAAATTCTGCGCATCCCAAAATTATTTGTTGCAAAAACTGCCACAGCATCTAAGAACAATAAAAATACCCACTGAAATCAAGCTGGCACTGCTTTTATTCATCATTAAACACCTCGCTCTTCCTATACCCTGCTATATTTTTGGATCAGAGGTTTAAAATTTAATATGTCATAGTACAGTAGGTGTCTGTTCCCTTATACAGCCCTAATATGCCAGACTGAAAATGATGTAATTTCAGGCACCATGAACAATTTCACATGTCATTTTAAATATAACTTGTTACTGAATTAGGTGCCAGTTTTTCTCATTGGATCAATTAGCAACGAGGACGGAAAACTCATTCTCCAACTGGTAAATTGCAGAGAAGAATCCAGAAGCAAGTTACACATAATAAGCATTTCTTAGACCCCATAACGGCAGTAGAGGGAGTAATTGCAGGATATCCCTCTGCCTGCAAGTCGTCCTTTTTCCTGCCAAGGCGATAGGCATTCATTAAATGCAAGGGGTTTTTCAGAAGAGAAGGTGCCTTCAAATCCCTAGTTTAACACTTTCACTGAGAAAAAAAAAAAACGTGTTTTGTTACAGAATTCCAATTCAAAACAGAAGACATCCGTTTTGATCTGAAAATTTCCACGGCAATCGTTTCCAACATGAGTAGACCCTACCAGCCATAAATATCCGTCTGCTCGATGTTATACGGCTCACTCCAGGGCACAGAAAGTAAACCCCTTGCTTTTTTATATACCAGAAAGATCTTCCCAGCTGCTAAACTTCTCAAAACAATTTCTAAATGATCATTTTCTCTCTTATTAAAAGGGTCGAAATGAAATGTTCGACAAAATAAAAACACAGATGTAGCCAACATCTGGTCCAACCTCTTAAAAGCTTATTTAAAAGCAGTAGCATCACGTGGCACAGCTCTTAGACATCGTGGATTTCTTCTGTTAAGAAAAACAACTACTTTACTGCAGGGCACAGGCAAAAAATAAGTTGGGCGTTAAAAACAACAAACCCACCCCCTGCCCCAATCTAGTTCTTAAATGCAAGTACCGTCAGGAAAAGCATAGAGCAAGGCAGCGAGGAGCAGCCTACTCCATCCTCACCTAATGTCCCCGTAGCACACGGAGGAGGACAGGCACTTTTAGAGCTTCCCATCAAGGTCCCCAATCAACTACATTCATGCCACTTAAAAATCATCATTCACCCAGCCAGCTCCCCCAGTGTTTAAAAACAAAAACCCCTAAAAGTCCTTTCTTTACAGCCTTTTAACGTCTTTCCAACAGACTCTAGTAGACGCAAGGGCTACAATCAGACACTGGGGATTAGGTTTGTAAACCTGTAGGATTATTTACTGTACTTGTCATTACTAAATGCACGCTAAACCCTCTTTTAACACACCGTCTCCCCCTCTTCCTACCTCTGTGCAGCTAGTTAAATGTATACATAGCACGCTATTATGGGGATTTATTACAGAAGAATCATTCCAGCTGATATATTTTAAACTCCACATTTTTAAAAACAGCCATGTGAAGAATGTGTTTTTCTGTTTCTATTACAGGAGGCAGCACTATTTATTGCTCTGCCCAGATAAGAGGATTTCCTTACAGACAGAAATGGAGGCTGAACACTTCCCAGGAAATCCTCCGGAGCAGATATAATAGAAGGCACTTGGTGCTCTGGTCCCACGCAGCAAATAGACCCTCCGCCGCACCGTTTCGCTGCAGTCAAAGAGCTGAAAGAGTTTAAACAAAGAGCCCTTCCACCTATTCAGCAGAAAACCAGACACTAAGCCCCCCTAGGATTTAAGAAATACTTCGGGGCTAGAGCACAACAAAATCTGAAAATAGTTGGGAGCTTTTTCACTACAAAAATCCTTAAGCAACAAACCAAACGACCTGAGCCCAGGGCATCAGAAATACTGAGATTGATTGTTGCCCTCCAGGGAGGGATTAAAACCAATGGGAGCCACAGAAAGCTCCCGCGGATCGTCGAAGGAACCCGACGGGACAGAAACGCTTTTGCAGCTAAATCTGATGAGCGGTGCCAGTGCCACTTTGGGAGCTGCAAGGAGCACGAAGGGAAGGTGGTAGCTTAGTGTCGAAAAAGGCACTGCACAACCGCACCAGAATATAATTGATTAGCTGATCAGAGGGGACAAGAACCCATCTGGAGGGGAAGATAACTGATTTACCAAGGGGCGTGAAGAGAACACTCATTAAGCGCGGGTAACCGGGAGGGGAGCGGCGGCGGCGCAGGGCAGACAAAGTGCCGTAGCAATCAGGTAGGGAAGAGAAATGGATGTGAAAATGCTGCAGCAGCAGCAGCAGCAGCAGCGCGGCACGGAGCGCGGCGTGCGAGGATCAACGGGTGTGCAAACGAACTCGCGGCGCATCGAGGTGTGCGCAGAGTCTGCGGGGCCGTAGGAGCGGGGTCCGCTGCGAGTTTTATTACTGTGGGGCTAGGAGCCTCGGAGCAGGCTGGGAGGTTATCTTTCTTGGCTGTTTTAAGCTGTCGCCGATCTCGTTGCTCTGGATAAGGCGCTGCTTTGTGCAATCCCAGCCGGCCCCGCCGTGCCCCCGGCACGCACCCCACGGCTGCCGAGGGCTCTGGTTCCCCCCCGTCACCTTCGGCAATGTCATCGTGCGCCGTCATAACAGAAGTATGCCACAAAAACAAAACGTAAGGACAGAGCAAAATTAATTGCAGTTACTGACAAAGTAAGGTCACGAAACGCATGACGTGGGTGCTCGTACTTAAGTGAAAACGTTCTTTATTTTATTGTACCTGAAGCCACCTTGAAAATTACAGTCTACTCCTTCAGAGTGCCAATCTGACACCAGGATTTAGGTCTGACGGCGTACGGAGCACACGAGGCCACGCATACAGCATAAAGATAAATGAAGTCTGTCACTTTATTATTTCCTTCTGCCAAGGCAAGGTTAAGGGGTCCTCTCCAGCCAAAGCCAAGTTTCCAGCCCGCTAGCTCCTTCAGAGAAAGCAAACACACCGCACCACGCAGAGCGAGGCCCCTTCTTCCCAAAAACGTCTGTTCCCTCCAATGAGGGATGGCAGGAGGCATTGCTGGCCGGCGCCGGGCTGCCCGGCGGCACCAGGACACACAGCCCTGGCACCGCAACGCGCCCACCGGCCGGCTCCTCACGCTTGGACCGCAAGAAGCGTCGAGGCAAAGCCCAACGGGGTGCAAACGAAGGGCAAAGAGGGAAAAGACTCGATTGAATGAAAACAAAGAAATTCCACCTCTCTGCTACATACCCTACTACAGCAAGCGTGAGAAAGCGGCTGTGCTAAGGGAAGCCTGTCCAAAAGCGGGGATGTACGAGCTCATTAGCTCTTCCCCATCTGCTGAAAAAAGGACCTTCTCACAGAGCAAGGAGGAACACGGAGCAAAGAGGAACCGGTTTGCTGTCGCTGCATCGGGCTCATCCACGTTGCTGTAGGCAGAAGGAGGTTTTCCTACAAGATTTGGCCTTAACCTGGCGCAGAACTACAAACTCATCTTTATTAAGTGCCTGCATCTCTATTTCCTCACACTGAGACTCAAGCTCCGGGTGTTACGTCTGTCCTGCAGCAGCTGACTAACATCCGACAGCCTTCCTGCGTGAGCCGCCTTCGTACGGCGGTCGCAGAACAATTATCCCGTCACAGGAACAGAATTTCAAATTTGTGTGCTTAATGATATACGGGAATGAATGATGAGAAAAGCTCTTCCTACAGTCAGTCATCTCTCACAGAACTTTTATTAGATACTGAACATATTTTTTATAAATTACATTTCAATTTTAAAAAAAAAAAAAGAAAGAAAAAAGAAAAGAAAAAAACCACACCAACCCTGCTGCTTTTCTGGCAGCACATCCACACTGAAACAAATGCTATTGTTTCACCTCGCAGTCCACGGAGGATCTAACCAAACCGCACCCACACATTTTATATCCAGTTAAAGGTTATGCCACTAGTCTAACAGACATGGAAATTTGTTAACTTAAACACCAATTCATCAGAAAAACTGCTAATTACTCCATTCTTTCCAGAAATCCCCCCTGCAATATATATATGCTTTTTAAAGCAGGTAGCACAAAAATAGACAAGCAATAAACAATGCTATTCTCATTCTGAAGATTTTTCTTTAGAGGTAAGCTCGTGCTTATTGAACTACATAGCAATATAAAAAGGCCCTTAAGAAAAAATCCTTTCAACCTCCCAAAATAAATACAGCTGAAAGTTAAGCTTTTGAAGTGAAGAACATCTTGACACTGTCCTCAAAACCAGCAGCAGATGTTCCTCTTCTGGAATAACGTTTGCATCCCCCCCAACACCTTTTGAAAATAACGAAAAAGAGCATAATTTGCGTAACCTACTTGATACAACTCATCGTTCTTTTTTAAGCTCACAACCCTGCTGCAATGACCAAAGGCTCAGAGGACGGCTGTTCTCAACAATACGGCAAAAGCTATTTTTTGCCGATCAAACCAATAACCATCAACAATCAACTAGACAAAAATTCACCTGGAAACATACTAATTAGCTACCACGAATGCCATTTTTCAGCTCCAAAGCCCAGAAACGGTACGAGCTTCCATGCACAGACACAAGTCTTCTCCAACTCGTGACCTGTGTGTCTAGCAACGCCAAGACTGATCACAGCGCGCCTGCCAAAGGTGCATCACGCTCACATCCCAGTGTCCACATATTCACCCCCTCCCGCCCGAGCAGTTAAGAACTTTTTTAAAAATGGAGACTATAAAGACAGATTTCCCCTACTTATTGCTCTTTTCCGTCCGATCACCAATTCCCTGCTGTATTTTCCTCCTTTGCCTTTTATGCTGTTCTTGGCATGTTTCCTCTCCTTTCCCTTCCCTCACTCTTCCTTCTTTTTGGTGCCTTCTGGCCTCTATTTTCTGCATATTTTTTTTTTAAATCTCTGCAGGGGTATCCAACAGTAACAGTTTATATAAAGGGAGAGGCCAGGCAGAAGAACCGACCAGCGTCTTAATCAGTTACCCTCTCCAAACCCCACAAGTGCAAAGCACCGCCGTATCTTTTGCAGAGGGCGAGGGCCGTACGATGCCCTGGAGAGCCGACACCAAAGGCAGCCGGGCTCAGATCAGTCTCCAGCTCGCTTTCTCCGTGTTGCCAGACCACTATGTAAAACAGCAAGAGCGCTTTACACCCGAGCCAGCCGTAAAGGGAACAGCTGGTTTAATGTTTCATTGCTGAAGCATCATTTCTGCAACTGCAGCTCGCAGGTTAAGCAGCCAGGTCTTGCTGTGGGAGCTAAATGCTCTGCTGGCCGTCCCTGCAAGCCCAGGATCCTTGCCTGGCCAGCGCTCAGCCACCCCAGCAGAAGGACATATGTTTTACTAAGAAGTAAATCTACTCCTCTAACGTGCCACACTCCCCGCACCAAATAGAACGAGACAGGGAGCCCTGCACTACTGAGAACTTGAAAGCAAATCCTAGAATTTTGCTTGGATTATTTTTGTCTGTTTTTTTTTTTTTAACCATGAATCAATTTCTGTTCCACCAGGAAGAAATTTAAATGTATATGGCCATAGATACACACACAGTTTTTAAGCTACAAAGGCACAGGAAAAATTTGAGGTGACTTGCAATACAACATTTTAAGGCTAATTTGACTGATCAGAACTCAAAAGCAAAGCTAACTTATTTTCCTAGGACATCACTGAAAAGTCACAGTTGCCTCAAATGATGGCCCAAAAATTAGGGCAATTTTCCTTTAGCAGAAGTAGAAATGGTTGAACTGTCTCGAGGAAGCGCAGACCAGAGCTCAGCCTCACTCCGACACATCTTTTGCCACATCAGAGTTACCACACTTGCCTTTGCACTCCCACCCGACAACTCCCCACCTCCGGCACAGACACACTGGCCACCGCTGGGCATCCAAAGGCCACAGACTCACATCCACATTAACCTGGCCTGTGTCAGCTCTCCCATTAAAGCAGCAGTCTTCCTCTTGTTCCCAGCACTGTGGTCTGGACCAAAGAGCTGCTCCAGGTTAAAATTAGCCTAGCAAAGTTAACTCACCCAGACGAGTGGGAAAGAGGAACAAGTTGAACTTCCCACTTACAATTTTCTTATCATCACCCTTACCTTCTCTCAGCAAAGGTGGGCTAAATCCTACCCCCTCCTTTGAGGTTCAGAGTTTGTCTATGGTAGATCCGATGACAAGCTCAGCGCCAGCCACCAGAAGCCACCCAGACTGCAGAAATGCTTCAGTAGGCAATTATTAGTATTAAGACAACATCACAATATAGCATATTAAATTATATACCAGAGTCTTTATTCAGAGAAAAAAAAATCAATTTGTCTCCTGGCCATTTACCGTGCTATCTGGGCAGGCTGAATGGTGAGAAGCTGTTTACTAAAAGAAAATTATGAGGTAAGAAATTTCTCATTTTGTTACCCAGATTCTTCCTTCCTTCATTGCTAATGAGAAATAGCAAGCAGGGAATTACAGAGATGGAGAGAGAAAAGAGAAGGTAAAAGTTTATTATCATTATTATTATTTATTATTACTATAGTAGAGCAACCAGCAAAAGCAGAAGCTTCCCTGCAAAAAGCAAAAGCTTTGCAAACAAAGCAGTTAGGTGGGAACCTGGCCCAAAGGAGGAAGCCTCTGCGGTGGCTGGGGGCTGGATTCACAGCAGCTACCAGGCGGTGTTTTAAGCCACCAGGACTATCGGAGGCATGGAGCAGGGAGAGGTCACACATGTAAGATCCTGACTCCGGTTCAGTGACCAGGACCACCAGTAGGAGTTTACAAACCTGGAAGGAGCAGACATGGGTTTGAATTCTTAAAAGGTGGCGGGTACAGAAATGCAGATCCATTTAAGAGCGTCAGTCCATTATGCAACAGATGGCCACCGCCAGGACTGACCATGCTTTTAAATAAAAATCATGGAGGTTGCGCTGTTTCTTGTTAGATGAAGTGCTATCTTTTTGTCTCTGACCAAACCTAATGGCTGAGAAACAGGTAGGTGGTAAAGTACTTCTCTGTGTTGCTCTGGACCCAAACAGAGCTCCCACAGGAGCCCTGCCCCTGGGACCATTCAGGCAGCTATATGAAGCATTTAAGGACCTCTGCAGTCCAAAGTAAAGGCGTTGCTTGGGTGGCTCCAGGCGACAGCGGAGCATGGCAAGCTGGCTTGGTCATCCGGCCAAACTGCAGCGCAGTCCTGCTGCAGACAGCACGTGCTGCAGCAAACTCCTCGAGAGGACATGCACGCGCTCCCTCCTGCTCTCCCCAGATGTTTTCGGGACTGCGGCGAACCTTTTCCCAGATGCGCAGTAGACAGTGCTGAAGGCTTTTAACATTTTGCCTGCAGCAGCTCCGAGGCCCCAATGCCTTGGCATTTGGATAGACTGAACCGTAAGCACAGCGTAATTAGCATGTGTACTCCATATGCTTGAGATCCATCATTACGGCGCTGGAATGCCCTTCGACACCACAACTTTCCAAAAGAAGAAAGTTGTGGAGAAGTTCCTGGAGAATAATTTGTCTTATTCTCCAGGAACAGTGGAAAAAGGCACTTCCGTGCACAGGAGGTTTCGGTGGAGCTGGAGAAATAACCTTTTCCCGACAAAGCCCAGCAGCATGATTCACCTATAAATAATGGAGCTGGTTTCAAAGCCAGCCTTTCAAGCTAATGGCCATCCGAAAGGCCAGCCATATGCTTGTACAACCTGTCATTCTGATTAATCTCAACATCTGACTTGTATATAAAGTTTATATAGTAACAGGACTATATTTAATATGTCATTTTAGCTAGGTTACGTACTGCTGATTCTACAGTTTCTCACCAATTTGCCAGTCTTCTCCAGGTTACAGGCACACAAAGGACCCTGTTTAAAAGTTGATTAGATGCAGAATGGAGCAAAGACTTTGGAAAGATTTTAGTAAGTCTCAAAAACCAGGTAGATTGGTAAGACGTTTCAAAGAGAGCCCAGGAAAAGATAAGGTCTCACATCCACATGCAATTAATTCTTTATTTAAATATATTAGGCCTCTACTTAACACGGTATTGCAGAGGCAAGAAGAAAGTCACAAATCACGGTTCAGTCTCACATACACTAAAAGGATTCATGGCTCTTTCTGCCATGCTCCCATTTTATTTTACAGCATATGGCATAGTATCAAAGTTGTTCTTCTTTAATTAACTGAATAACGATGCTTTCCCATGAGGCTTAATCTAAGTTCACCATAACACACTATATTATGGCACCAATTCTCAGAAACACGACTACATGTCCACAGCCTATTTGGAGAGAGGGATGTGCATTTCATGTATCAATTCATTTAAACACATTCAGCATTACATGCAATATTGATTTCTCTGAAATCAGGAAAGTTTATTTTGAATTAACTAAATCAAAGTTATCTTCTGAAAGTAAGCTCTGGATAACTTTTTACTATTTCATTACTAAGACGAACCTACTGTCAAGACCTACTGGCCTTTCCTATGGAGCAGACGTTTATTTATATTTTATTTCTTTCTTTTACTTTAGATAAGACAGGGATGGACTGCTCTTTATGTTAGTTTTAACTAAGTAAACTCTCTCCACAGCAGACTTAAGCATCATTAACTGTGCAGTGAAATAAGCCAGCAAGGTGCACAGAAAAAAGCCCTGTCTCCTGAAAGAGTTAAGATTTTGAATCTTACTAGCAAGATAAAGCAGAGAATACTAAAGTCTGGACAAAACAATCCCATGCAATCATGCCATCAAAATCAACATAAAAATCTTTAAATGCT
The DNA here is from genome assembly GCF_964188355.1 of Buteo buteo. Taxonomy (NCBI): domain Eukaryota; kingdom Metazoa; phylum Chordata; class Aves; order Accipitriformes; family Accipitridae; genus Buteo; species Buteo buteo. The sequence goes on along the minus strand of NC_134176.1, from coordinate 9,205,384 downwards.
AAAATAAAGCCAAGCAAAGGAACATTACCATCAACGACTGCCAACTGAAATGAATGATCTGGGTTGAAAGCGTTTGCTGACGTAGCTACAAGTTGCCACAAAGACTTGAGGGCTGTGGCAGCAAACCGGTCTGTGGAATAGCTCCTCACCTCCTGCCGAGACGAACCAGGCACGGGGACCTCAACTCTGCCATCGCCCCCAGGGACCAAGGGGCTGAAGGTGGAGCTATGCCACTCGGGAGCGTTTTGGGAGCAGGACCAACTGCACCCCTTGCTCTGAACTGGGTGTCGTAGACCCAAGATAAGGCTGAGTCGCTATTTCTGGCAGCAACAGCACAGAACCCGTGACTTTTGGCCTTTGCCCAGAAGAGGTCTGCAAGTTGATGAAAGCACCTTATAGGTAGGACACCACCGACAGGCAGCCAGCGCGGCTGTGCCAAGGCATCCGTGCCCACCGGCATCACCCTGGGAAAATCCAACACAGGAGTAGAGGAGGCCATGCCGGAGGCTGTGGATGCAGGGATCCCAGTGTCTGCATCCACAAACGTTTAATTCTTAAGGTGTTTCTCAGCTGCTTCCAAAAGACCATTCCATCACTGCGGTGACACTGTGATCGACCAGCTTGACTGACCGAAATGGCTGCACATCTAGCAGTCATAAAAACTTGCAGACTACGTTATTCCACATTTTGCCCAAAAGAAGAGGACAGATTTAACAATACAAAGTCATCTAAATCACGGCCTTAATTGTACTGGCACTTAAAAAAAAAAAGAAAGGAAACAACAACAACAATTTCAGGCTTTCGTGTTATTTTTAGACACTACATTCTTCTCCATATTGTAGTAAAATTAAAAGTAGAAATCTTTGGATGCAGCAAGGAGAATGAGGAAGCTTGCCAAATTTTGGGGAATCAACAATTAATATAATAGCAATTAATTCAGAAGAGTAACTACACGACACTGTAGGGTTCCCTGTGTATTCTGTCCCAGTGATTGCTTAAAAAATTTGTTAGGCAAAGAAAGAAAATAAAAATGTTCTTTGTTTATTTTTTTCTAAATTACCAGCATCACAAGCTCATGCTGGTATTTGAAAGTCAGTCTGGGCTCTCCCTAGTTATACATCCTTATTATCATAAACATTCCACAATTGGAAATTACTTTTTGTGATGCTTACGCCAAAAAGAAAATAGCTGTATTGCATCTGCAGAACCAAAAGTAGTAAAATGTAATAAACATTCATCTTTGTCAGTGGCTCTGCAAACCAATCTGTTTGGCATGTAGGTGCCATTTTTCCACAGTTGCTTTATTACTACATAATTATTGATGGATCAGCCAAGCGCTCTCTCAAGGAAGACGGTTCTTAAAAACGACCTTGTTAAAAGTTTAAGTGTAAACCTTACGATAAAAAACAGGAGCTAGATTTCATCTGATATAAACTTTTAAAGAGGGGGGTGGAAATTGGAGGTACAATTTCAAGAAATGCTACGTTTGAGGCAGGCATGAAATTGAAGCAGACAAGAAACTTTAATGTGATAGAAAAAAAGAATTGGGGACATCTGTACCGAGAATAAGTTGTAAGTAGCAGGAGGAATTATCAATCTAGCGATGTGCCAGCTCTCTGCATTTCAATCGCTTCACAAGCCATACCATAAAAATTGCTTGCAATGAAAGGAGTATGAAGAATTCCTAGATTTTATTGCTCCCAGTGATATTCTACCCAGTTTGTGTGTGTACACCGATTGTATCCTTTCAAGTACAACACTGTTTCGTATTAGTACCTGTTTAAATTACTTGCCCACAAACATCGTTCCACGTTCAAAATGCCTCACTATTAAAATTTCTGTTTCAGTCAAAGTACTTTAAGAGTTTTTATCAAGCTTTCAAAGGCAAGAAAGTTTCATGTGAGCTTTCTGAAAGTCGAGATAAAGCAATAAACTTTTAAATTTAAAGAAGGTTTTTTCAGGAGAGAATTCGGCGTACCTTTTTGAATTCCCTCCCCGCCTTGTTAAACCAAACTTCTTCATTGCTCACAGATTTCTAAGTGTTGCATTTCTGGAGCTCAACTTCAAGATCAACCTTACTCCCAGTACAAAGACCCTGCATATAAAATTAACTCGGGCAACAGCATCTCTGAAATTGCCCATTCCAGTTCACTGATGGATTGTAAAACCTTTCCAGCACCGATATCTCAGCACAAGCAGGAACGCCGCTCTCAGCCTCTAACATACACGTTCTTTGCTGCCGCAGTGACACGGTCCGAAGCGCTCCTCCGACCCCAGCTGAACTGGGGGAGCTGGTTTCTGCCGTCATTGACTCACCCCCGTGCCCCGTCCCGCCTGATGCCGGCCAAGGCGTCGCTCCCTAACACACAGCTGTCAAAGTGACCCTGTTATTAAAAACGGCTGCACGAACCTGTGACATTTTGGACAGACCCAGGCGAGGGAGGCAACTACACATGGAGTAACGCCAGCAGAGAGGAGGGAGATGAGCCCGTAAAGCGAGACGCTTAACCTCGGGCAGCTGCGCTCGCAACGCCGCATCCCGACACGCTCGCTCCACGTTAAAACCGGAGGTCAAATTCAACCCGTGTAAAACAGGGATTTTATCTCTGCTCTTGGGGAAGAACTTAGCCCAGGAGCTTTGTGTTAGTTCTGCAGCAGCTACAGAGCCATGAGGCATGGTGGTAGCATGGAAAGCAGGACTCCCACTACGTGCAAAAACTCCGGCTTGAAGTGCAAAGAGAGACTTTAGGGAAAAGCAACTTCCCACTGAAGTATGTTTTATTTAATGAAAGATTTTGACAGAATACAATACCACCACTGGTGACACAATCTCATGTTGATACGGATGTTGCTGCATTTCGATACATGACTTCTATGGTAATGTGGATTTCCATTTTTTACCGTTAGCAGGAAATTGGTAAGGGCCATTAAACGTAACTTCCAAAATCAGTCATTTGCCTTGCTCTTATGTAAGTGTTAACAATTTGGTCACAGAGCACTGTTTTACTTCCTTCCCATCTGTGAGTACACAGTGGCTTCCCCATCGTAACTAAATCAAACACGGCATTCAGGTAGTGAATTTGCTGAAAAATGGTATCCCTTCCACCCACTGTACAGCTGTTTACTTCTGGCTTCTGCATTTATACCCATCTCAAGAGCCTTGTTTCTTGGTCTGAATTTCTTTCCAGGTACTACTAAACAGCATTATTTACTCTCTCTCATTTCATATTTATTCCCTTATTTCTGCTACCCAGTTGTAAATATCCAGGTCTTTCATCACAGAAAACAACTTCTACAATCTTAGGTGTACACATACATTTCAATATGAAAGCTGAGCCTTACCTTAAACTGCTGACTTTAATAGTAAAAGAAAGTATTTTCTGCCTCCTTTTAGCAAAACTTGGCTGCAAAAAATCCCTAGAGTCAATCCTTTGCAATTCCCCCCCTAATTTGCAACTCCCCCTCCCCACGCAGCCTGCCAGCATCTCCTCATCTGGCCGCTTCAGACACTTGACCCAATACAGTCTACACAATCCTAGATAAAAGATCACGATTTTTGTTATTAATAACCAACCCAAAGCTGGTCTTATCTGCCAGTTTCTATGCCTTTGCACCACTGTAATTAATGAACAACAAAAACTCTAAACACAATTTTATCAGCCCTACCGAATGCATTCTGGTGGCTGAGTATGAAAAAAAATTAAACTGAAAAGCTGAAGACTACAGTAGCCTCATGTTGCCAGGTCACTCTGATTCCAGGTCAAAGAAGACTCTATATTTAGCTGCTTTGATTATAATTGCTTACAGGATAAAAAATAAATAGCAATTATCTCATTGTCACACTAGAAAAAAGACCTAATAAATGAACCAATCCTAAAGTAACATCGAAAAACAAATTATTTCAAAAGCAATCAGGAGTAGTAAAATTCAGTTTCCAAAATTGTTTTTAATTGCCAACAGTGTCAACATTAATATTATTCCTCTATTGCACAATACATCCATTTTAGCTATGAAAGCATTTAGCAAACCGAAAATGTCAAACTACAATTATACATGGCTAAACTCATGACTGTTTTCATCAACACTCTGTAGTGCCATATCTGAAATCCCTAATTACAAGGGTCATCTACGCAAGTCACAGTCCAACCCGTGCATATGCATGTTTATCTTGACTACTATGACAGTCCCGCAGATTTCAGACCAACAAACAAAACAGATGAAGTGTGTAGGGGTGTGATGAAGTTAATCCTTAAGAGGATATAGAAATTCATTTTTCAAACTAAATTCAAAGCTACTGAACAAAAGCAAAACAACAAACAGCTACACAAAAATATTAAAACCTTGCAAAAACAGCACTCCATTTAAAGGGTTTGCTTTGGTGCATTTTCAGTTTGCAGGTATTGCCTTTACCAGCTGAACCTGTACCACAAGAAAATAAAGTACTTCAGCTTTTTTAGAAGATGCAAGATAAACGCAAAGTGGTCAGGATCCACCATAGCACTGCACATGGATTTATTACCCATCATATTAAACTCAAAGTAGCTAAGCCTTGCAAATCTCTCTGCGCTGCATTTCCTTCTTCCAAGGGCACGTTTTGTGGCTCCTTGACCTAGGTTAATAAGTCTTTATTCTCAATAACAACTGAGACGATGAAGCCTCCCTGAACTGAACCCAGGCCTCCACTCCTGACATTTCAGATGCCGTGATGAATTGTTCAAATAACATCCTCCTGAGCAGGTAGCTTTCCATGCGAATTTAACGTCCTCCCTGCAGCCTCCACGCATTTCACCTTCTGCAATCCTCTAATGAACAATTTCAGTTTTCAGTGAGTTTTTTAGTGACTTTTCTTCCTTTTTGGCAGAAGGGCAGGGCAGGAATGTCCGTTTCTTCTGCAAACTGGCCACCTAACCAAATAACTGTGAGCATTAATGGGCTCAAATTCTGGCAGGTGCAGAAAAGGAAATATCGTATAATTCTCATACTAGCAGGGAGTTAAGTTTTTTTAGCCAGGTTTCCTGTGTGCCTGTGTCGTCACCCCCCAACACCACCACCCCCAGTCTTGTTTTAACCCGCAGCCTATTTCAACCAAGACTTAGGAGCGGGGCAGTGATCCGCGAGATGGTTACCCTTCCACAGGTTCCCTGAGAATCGGCCCCCAGAAAGACAGGAGCAATAATAAATGCCCCTGACAGTATCTGCCACGCTGAGAACCAGCATCTTTTCAGATGGTAGGGAGTGCAGACAGGAGAAAACCTTGAAAGGAGGTCCCAAAAGAAAGAAAACCTTAGATTGGTGCCTACAAATGCCGAGGCATCAAAGTCAACCACGAAACACAATCCTCCCTTAGTATTTGGGGAATGACTGTAATTCTGCTATTTAGGCATGGGAAAAGCACCATTCCTAAAGCCCCAGGTGAGCTTCTCCTCTTCTCCCTGCTTGCCCAGCGCTGTGCTCCTGGACATTTCCACCTCCTTAAGCCTAAGACTAAGCCTAGGCAGAGCAGATGACAGCAGACCTGGACTTCCCTTCAACACGAGGGAAAACAGTGCATAAAAATCTGCTGGGGCTGATGGCTTCCCTTTGCTCCACCAAAAAGCAGTGTCAACGCAGCAACACACACACGTCAAATATCAACACGCAGAATGACACACCAGAACCGCCGTCCGGCACGTTTATCCTCTTCTCCAGTCCGTGTCTCCGAACCAGAGAAACAGCCCTGCTGCCACCTCCTTCTCCAAAGAGCCTGCAGCCAGCAGATCGCCAAAGCAGCGAGAGAAGAGAAAGCAGGTTTTTTGCCTTTTTCTCCTCAAAGCAAGGAAGGATAAGGCCTTAAGCGGCAGGTGAGCATTCTCATCAAAGAGCAATGTAGGGCTTTGGCGCTACTCAAATTGAAAATAAAACTGATTTTCTGTCATGCTTTTATTGGAAGAATTCAAGACAGAAAAGACATGTTGCCCACTGAGCAGTCCGGATGAGGCTGGAGTCAGCCAAAAAAAAATATCCAAGCCTGGAAAAGCTTTCAAGATTTTAAAACATCTCCCATTCCAAACCAGAATTTTATGAAACAAAAAATAAGAAAGAAGGAGAATAGAGAAGGGCATAATGAGACTTCCTCCCCTGAAACAGTTGGGATAACAGGACAGCCAGGCTGGTTAGCCAGGGGCTAAGGGCATTCATTCACATGGGATGTGGCCAAGTAAGGTTTAAGAGATGGGTCTGCTTCTTTCGGCTTAGGAACCCAAACCCCACTCTCCAGTACATTCTCCCAACCACAGCATCCACTACTCCGGGGCAGTTCTTTTTGATCAAGACTTCTGACAAAAACGACACGCATTTTCCTATAAGGAATATCTGTATTGATAAACCAATCCTTTGGAAAATTCCTTAAACATCCACAAATGTTCTAAAAATGTGTTCACATGATTCAGCTTATGTTTTCACTCAAATTTTTCTCCTTGATGGCTCTAACAAACTGCAGGTTTCTCTCCAAAACTCCTCTCTAGATCTGTTTGGAAATCTTTCAGCCAAACTATTATGATTAGTTTTCATCCCCTAACCTTCCTAGTTACTCACGGCATGAATATGGAACGAATTTATAGCATTCCTATCGTTTAATGAAATGCAAAGATCCTGCATGAAAAAATGTGTACACAGATTTTGGAGTAACACATGCACATGCAATACTTGTGTGTGAGTGACATACACAGTCGAGTAAGAGAATCATGTCATCTGTAATTCATACCCAAGACTTCAGGTATCAAACAACTGCATTCAAAGCAGCTGGTGGTCTCCTATTACCATGCTGGCTGCAGCAAGCTCTTCACATCTCATTAAAAGCATAATGAAGGCTCAATCAGGGACACAGTCTATCAAGACTGCCAAACATAGGCATATAGAGGCTAGATTAGAAAGATTAGCTTGTACCAAGGTTTTTATTGCTTGGATCTCAAAATTGGGAAGGAGCTAGTCCTGCCACAGAAAACATTTTCCAATGAGCAAATGGCACACAGAGACAAAGATCAAACCCTCAGAGGGCTCAGAAGGCATCACACAAGGAAGGTGGCACCAAGCAGGTCACACACGCTGCTCATTTCCACAGGTGGGGCTTAAAACCACCAAAACAACTGCAGCATTGAAGCCAGAGCCAGAAGAGCAATCAGGATGGGGACACACATGCTTTGCACTGATGACCAAGTGTACTTTGCATATGTAACACAATTAGTGCTAAACTCAGCAGCTTTATTTCTCATGTATGCAGTAATTATGATTTAATAGGGCTTCATAATGTTCTCTCTAATTACTGATTATATCTTTTTGTATACTTCTATATGAACATATACATTTATATATTTTCAAACAGTTGGCACTGATGTACTCAGACAAAATCTGAGGAAGAAAGGATGCTAGAAGAAGAAACCAGCACACAGAGGAGGTCAACACCCCTCCATCGATCGAGCAGCAATGGCGAGAGCAGCGAGCCTGGCCCCCACCACACCGCAGTCCGAGTTGGGATCCCCGATGGGGCAAACAACTCTCCTTGGCACACACGGCCACCGACAGCCGTCCTCCGACCGTCTTCACCCTGCGGGCCCCTTAGCATCCTTCCGTGGCAGCTCAGACCCTGCTAGAAATGTCATGTTTCTGCAAACTTCCCTGCCCGCAGCGCTGCTGGCACCAGTCTGCTGCCAAACAAAAAAAAAAAAAAAGGGGGGGGGGGAATCACACACACACATGCATTTTTCCTCGCTGGGTGAGGGAACTGAGTCTGCTCATGGAGGGATCGGGGAAGCCCCAAGGCCAGGACAAAGCATGAAGTGGGAGCTGGCAGCTACAGGGGATGAAATCCAGAGGAAAAGAGTAAGAAAGACCCTGGAGGATGAGCTCATCCCAGTCTTGTATAACGTCATCTTTAGCCACTTTTCATATCCTCCTTGAGTAAGAAGTTGAAAAGCGCTGGTACGCAGGGACGACAACTATTCGATCGATGAGCACTGTCTGCATGGGGTCTTTAACACCCACAGAAATCAATGGCAACATCTTTCAACCTCAGCCCATGTCAGATTATGCCTGCAGCAGTAATGCAGGCATAAACACAAGGAGCAATAAATGAGCAAACTATTAATTGTGAACAAGCGCAAAACCTTTCTCATGTATTCTTGGCGAAATTAGCAGCGAATGCAGTTACCTGGGTGCCTAAGCAAGCACAAGATGGTACATGCACGGTGATTTCTCACTGCAAAAGCCGCTCACTTTCATGAGGACGTGCAGGAGCGTGTTACCACCCACTTCACACACATTATTTGAAACTACTGCCCGAAACGACTGCATGTGAATTTTGATTCAAAACAAAAACTAAATCAGGTCTCAAACACCACCTAGATTATGAAGAGGAAGTTATATAAAGTCAGTCAGTAACTTAAACCCTGTATTTTACCTTTATCTCTGTTATTATCAGACCTTCCTCACTTTTAGCCCTGGCCAGAATTAAGTTTACAACTTTTGATTTATGTGGCAAGAAGAAATGAACTGGCAGTGTACAGCCTAGCAGCATCACATGGGAAGGACAGGGTGACAGCCAGCAAATGGACAGAAACACCAAGATGGTAAATTTTTTGAAGTGGTATAAAAGGGACATAAAAATAAATTGCAAAGGGAAATTTTACACCAAAGAGTGTTATTTTTTGAGAACAAAGCCCATGATATTTGACTGTGGCAGTCTCCTAAAGGAAACGGTGCCCTGTTTTGAGGAACTGCAGAATCGGAAAGAGCACGTAGAGCATGGAGAGGATGCTGGGATGCTGCACAGCCAGGAAAATGGACAGACTGATGTGTCCGTCTCCATCTCTGAAACTGAGATTTCACTATAAAGCACTTTTATTGTGAAGAATAAGAAAGAAGCAGTTTGCAAAGACTTAAACAGATTTCAGCTTAAATGTCTCTGCAAATTAATACACTTTGTAGGAAAAAAACAGTCAAATGTAGTGTTTATTCTAAGCACTTTACTGCCTCAGACTCATTAACCCAGTACTTTACATGCTGTCTTTGTAATGCAAATTTGCTAAAATACTATGCTTTCCATAAAACATTCATATAGACAAGCTCACACTGCTCAAATACCAATTGTAAGCAGACCAAAAATACACTAAATTTTTCCTAATACTTGGGCTCTGCACCTAAGTCTTATCTGCATAAGCAGTTTGTGAGAAACCTTCTGCTGTTGCTGCAGCCACCATAGCACAAAGGTGGAAGATTTCCCAAAGCAGCTGATGTAGGCAATTATAAACTGAATTACCACATGCAAAAGCCAAATGAAAAGACTTCGCAGAAGGTACCTACAGCACAGTTATTTTTGAGGAAGAGAGATCATTACAGAGAGGAGAGCAGAGGAGATACCCTGCGTTTAAGGAGGCCAAACATTGCACATACTGCACCTGCTTGCTGAGCTCCTATTTAATAGCCACCTGCCCAACCACACAGTGTATCACCATGAGGGTGCGCTGGGAATCCTCACCAGGTAGCACCAGGGATGCTGTTTCCAACCGCTTGCACTGACCAGACGTAATACACCCATCCAACGACACGTGGAACCCAGCAGGAGATACAAAATCATCCCGACTAAGGTCTCCAGCCCAACTGACCCAGATGGTCCACACAGTGGAAGATGACTCGGGGTTGGAGAGGGCTGAAGGAAGGGAAAGGTTCCTGGTTTATGACTTACACAGCTGTGGAGAAGGACCAAAACATCACCTTAAGGGTGCAATGTTATGATGACTCTCTCCCTTCTCCAATGGATTTTCTATGTTCATGTTGGAACATGAAATACCACAGCAAACCTACGGCCAGCTGAGAGTCACAATACAAATTGCACTGAACTAATTCAAATACACAGGATAAATTCAGAAAATTTTATGATCTTTCCCTCTTCCCTCCACAGGTACCAACTACTTTTGTTTCAAGATGATCTATAATTGTGCCATCTTAGATTAAACTCTGAGCAACTGCTCTCATCCTGTATTTAGTTTTGAAAACTGATGTTTCTTTTTCAGACACAAAGAAGGGCCCAGAAACCTGGAAATGGTCTAATTTTTACAGCTATACTAGTTGGCCTGATAGAAGATGATACTACCTCCAAGTACAAACTTTTCCCAGATTTCCCAGAGCTATGAGGCAGAATTCAAGACATCCTTGCCTGAGGTGACCGAAACATCTACACTGGTTTTCATCGGGGTTCAGAGCTAAGATGCACCGGTGACCAACGTGAGGCATCTTAACAAGAGGTTTTCTTTATTCTGTATAATAACATGCCAACTGCAAGCCAGGTGTATTTCCCAGTCTGTCTGCTAGACCTGGCTCCCAATCATCGAAAACACATTGAGTCTCTGTTACTGCTCCTGAACCCAGATGACTTCCCGAAGGAAAGCAGGTCCTCAGGGGGGTGACGCACACCACGATGCGCCCACACCACGCAAGCACCACGTGGCAAGGGCTCGGAGGCTGGGAACTGCACCCCAGCACCACTACCCTGCAGTACAGACAAAACCAAAGTCAATCTGACTTCACATGAAACTTTTAAATGTTCATATGAAACTTAATAAATTAGCAGAGTCACTGGGCAGGGGCGGGGGGCGGTGGAGTTTGGGGCAGGATCTACAATCAAAATAAAACCAAAACAGTAACGTGGCATATGAGCTTCACAAGACGTTAAGAAAATAAGTACTTGTTCAAACACCCGCAATGGTTTCTCAGATGCATTAAAAGAGAACGAACATACTGAAACTTATTTGGTTTTGAAATTCAGTTCGTTTGGCACATCCTCCACTTTTGAAAGAACACAAACAGCAAATGCAGGCAAGCCACAGCATGAGCAGCCATGTGCTCTCCTGCCCACCTGCCTGAAGCCTGACTCAGACGAACGTACCTGGCTATACCAGCTTAGCCTCATCTTTAAACTCAGTCCTCAGCCTGTCCATTAGAATGGTCAATAGCAATGCCAGCTGTGAAACATCCATCACTAGGAACTCATTTTTACAGGTCATTGGCTAGCCAGACAACAACAGCTTCTAGCCATTACTGACCTCTCTTCAACATGAACTGCTGATTTCCAGGAGAAAGACGAGCCACGAGCCATCCATTTTCTTAATTGTAATTAAAACAAAACCAAAACCACTCGACTGTTTCTATATGATTTCATTTGTACAAAATATAAACGTGCGATCATCTTGCTACATTTCTGGAATGCAAACACTAACATAATAAGAATCTGAAAGCATTCAGTTCATCTATTGAGGCAGGGAGCACCTTGTAGTAAGTAGGTGCTGTTGAACAGAAATTAACATCAGAGCAGTTTGGATAACAAAATGTTCTGCTGTATCAACCCCCAACTAAGCTGACAAAACAGATTCGGATAGGTGTGTCTCATGATGGAAAAATTAACTGTGATAAAGAAAAGAATAAGATGTCCTTTAGATATGTTCCATTCTCAGAGACATTAAGATGCAAAAGGAATTTAAAAAAATGCCATCTCCATAACGCTCAAGCACACATAAGAAAAAGCAAACAAACCTGCCTAGACAACTGGCTGTTTGTAGTACTGTCTGCTTTAATGGCTCTAGCAAAATTGGCTTCCTTAGTTGATTGGTCCTGCTCCCACTGTACTATACAGAGCTATATGATGCAGGTAGATCTGGGGGTTTTAAGAGAAATGGAGCAAAACCACCAGAACACACACCAAACGCTGCGTCAAAGAAAAAAGCATACAAGCAGTTATTTCCTCTTACAAACGTCTTAAATATTTGCCATTTGCAAAGATTCTCAACCAGAGACACAGACTGCATCATGTTTGACTCCAGTAAAACGTCTCCTGAGAAAGTCTGCCTTGATCTAAAATTCTCATACTTGGGTTTCAATTCCCAGTCATATTTACAGGAATCTGCTTCCTCCAACTTCCTAATTGAGACTGCATGGCTTGAAATATGCCCATCAGCTATCATATGACTGCAAATCTACTCGACTAAGAGATACGCATTCTCAGGCATCAGAAAATAGTTAGGCATTCCAGATTTTCCTGCAGCTTCCTGAGGAGCAGATGCCAATGACCAACATCAACAACCAAGACCACTGGTCCCATCCAGCCCCACAGCTCCTGTACCTTGAAATTACAGTGATTCATGGAACTGCTACCGCTGTAACCATCAAGATACATGGAAATTACACAATAAACCCACAACTGGCTGCATGTGTCCAGTTTCCACTCTGAGCTGAACTGATCTCCTACTCACCAGGCTCTCGGTCCTTAGTGGATATGCATTCTTTTATGGACTCTGTTATGCCAAGACTAGCTGCAGTGGGGAGGGGGCCAAGCAAGGATTCCAGTGCGGGTGGTCTTACAAGAGCTTCATTTCCATTTTTGCATTCCCCATCTTCATTTTTTTTGACTCTATCCTTCTCATGAAGTTCATTATAAAAGTCCTTGTTTAAGTGATTAGCAGCTGCTTCCAGTTCCTCATCTTCTGCCTCCTCCTCTCCAAGTATGCTAGAGGTATTATCTTCTATAGAATCTGTAAGGGGAAAAAACCCCAAGAGATCACTGCATGCCATCTGTCACAGAAACTAAATAAATAGAGGCGCTCACTTAAAGAATAAAAATCTTTAGAAAGAAATACACGATATTTTAGTACAATGTATGAATACATGGAGTTTCCAGATGCTCTTCAAATTCATTACCTTGGCTATTAAAATGTATTTTTGTGAATACAGTCATCATTTAAAATAGAAGTATTGTGTTATCAAATTATGGCAGGTAAAAGGGCTTTGCGAGAGAAGCCGGCTACTTATTGGTATAATTACAAATTAGAAATAGCCAGTTCAACCTGCACAAAGCCCTTCCATATTGCTTAGTCAACTGGGGGATTGGGTGACAGAAGAGTCTAGATACTGGTCCACTGCACTTTCAGTGATGAAAAGGAAGACTCTCAGGTACCCGTGCCAAGTTTATACTGCACCAGGAAAGAGAAACAACTGAAATCATTAATGAACTGTCATTGTGATGAACAATGTAGTTGCTCTGAAGACTGATATATGAACCAACTAATTGGCAGAGAGAACCCCAACACAATAGAGATCTTGTACTACAGAAGCATATTTAAAGAATCACAGAATCATTTAGGTTGGAAAGGACCTTTAAGATCATCGAGTCCAACCGTTAGCATGATCATATTTATCACAATAAAGTTCATACACCTGAGACTGCCTGCAGGATCTGAGCCAGCTATTATTTAAGTAGTCACAAGACTTTACAGACTTACCATCTTTAGTGAAATTTGCAAATACGCCTTTTGCTTTTGGTCTACTGTTTTCTAATTCAATCTCTATTTCATCTTGATAGCTTGATATTTCACCTGTGGTGATGAAATAAAAATAAAACTCAGGAATCATTGATGTGATTTTGAGCAAATGAGTGATATGTTACACTAAACACAACTTATACCTTCAAAATCTTCCAGCTTTTTTGATAATGCCTTCTCAAGCTGAAATGAAAATAAACAAAATAAACATGAAATTACTAAAAGAACTCAACTTGGTACTGTTTGTGAACAGTATATAGAGACACAGAATCATAGGGTACTTTAAAAGCAATAAGCACGTTTCGAATCCCAACTCAAATTACTTTGTAGTGTCAAGACAGGTAAGACAGACATGTTTCAAAATACTGACCAACTTCAAATTGTTCTCTCACCCATCCCTGTACTTCAGAAGGAACCTTCACTATGGCAAGCTGCAAATAAAAGGCCCCATTCTTCAGCAGTCAGGCTCTATGACTGTGCTTGTAGATGTGAGCAAGCGCAAGGACCGTGCTGAAATTGCAGTGCCCGGGCCAAACGTTACACACAGGTGATGGCAGACTGAAGTACTGACCTACAGCACCTGGTAGGCTCTTGAGAACATCATAAACACGCCTACAGACCTTTAAATGACAGCATATTTAGAAGTAAAAACAAAACCCCTAAAAACTAATAATGTAAGAATCAGCAATGACACTAGTAAAATCTTCTCCTCTGGTGCCAGCTTGAGTTCATGCTTTGGAAAGAAATTAAGCCACATGAGAAACTAATCTCTGTGGAAGCAGGTGTTGTGCCACACAAAAAAACAGCAGTCTCATTAAAGTAATTGGGTTATTGTTTTTATATGTGTTTAAAAAAAAGTTATACGTAATGGCACTTCTCCTGACCACAGGTATCACGTTAAAAACAGTGCATGGTTTCTGATCCAATTACAAAGCTTATACCTTTGCAACCCTGATCCTTGCTAACCAGGGTGGAAGAGTGCATACAGCATATAAAAGAGAAGTGCAGACATCAGGACAGCTACTCGAGGCCTCCATGGCACAAGCTCAGCTTAACTTGTCACATGAGAGCCTCCAGTTTTGTAAGGACAAAAAGATTTGATGCTTCGGTAAAAGGTCGAAGCGCAAGAAGGGAAACACATGCAGCAGGAAAGCAAGCATAAAGGAGATAACAGAGCTTAGTGTAACAGCATCAGCTTGTAAATGGGGGAGCATCTGGGCAGAGTGTGCTGAGCCCTCATCTACCATACAGCAGTCGTGGGCTAAGCACCAAACACTGTAGCCTGCAAAACACAGCAGCTCAGCTGGTGCTTGTTTACTTGGCCACCCAGACATCCTGACCTGCATTAGCAAGAGCCCTGACTCTCTACTTCCCACAGCAGCTGGCTAAGATGGTAGACATACTTCAATCCCTCATCAGAGGATGTTTAAAGCTACATTTGAAGCTACATATCTGAAAGAGCACAGCTCTCTGGAGGAGTGAACAAAAACTATACAGGAGAAAAACTTCTATATATAATTGTATATTTTTTTTTTTTTTAACTGGGAACCTATCCCTTTGCCAGTAAAACAAAAAAGTCTCCTTTAGTTAATGGGTATCATATGCACTAATTCTCACTCTTTTCATAAGAACCTCAAAATATATGTGATTAAACCTTATCAAAGGCTGGTCAGTTAGGATTTAGTATTAACTAATTAAAAAAGGAATATACAGAGGGAGAAGAAAGGAGAGAAATACAGAGAGCATCTGATTCAGAATTCACCTGCTGTATCTTCAATTTTTTTTGACCAGCTGTAAACGAAGGAGGATCACACTCTTCCTCCAAGTCAATCTTCATAAACTCATCTATGGTTAGCTGACTTGTTGGTGTATCTTCAAACTCAGTCAACCTACCAAAGCATACAGCACATTACCATAACATCTTTAAGAACTCCTTTAAAAGTAACAAAACTTGTCAAACTGCTACGTTACAGAATAAACATGTCATCCTTAGAAACTTTGGCTCAAATACAGACTACATTAAAACTGAAGTGATACTAATTGTTTCATCTGCTGCAAAGAAAGTATCTTTTCATATAACAAATTAGCTTTTGATTTATTAGAGTATGTAACGCACTTTTGTTGATAAACAAAGAATGAACAGAAATACCACAGCTCCTACGGTCAATTAAGTATAGATTGACAAAACTAAGATGAGAAACGCAGCTCGTTCCTCCTGTCTCATTGCTTTTATTATCAACAGCAACAACAAAACAGACTCCCAAACTAAAATATCTGCCATCATAGTTTAGGAGTATGCTAAAAAATATTCCTGATATGCTACCATGATTAATTTATGCAAAGCAAATGTTAAAGTAACATATCTTCAGCAGACTGGAAGAGGGACAAGAAGTAATCTTCCCAGGACACGCAGAAGTGGTAGTAAAATAGAGGGATCATCTGCACATTGCACAGATGGAATAGATGAATGCATGTAATTTTACAATAATACACTTTGTATTTGTTTAATGTTCACATTTTAACACTTTCTACCTATGTGAGAGATAGGACTAGCTCCATGGGGAATTGCCATGAAAGCAGCTGAGTCTTTCAAAGGAACTGAATCTTAAATGAGACCATGTTGTCATAACTTCATCCACAAATTTCAGCATTTTATACAGGTGGTTGAGAATGAGCACATCCATTTTACAGATGGAGAAAGTGAGACAAAAGGTTAAGTACAAAGCCAGGTCAGGAAATGTCTGGCAGAATGCTTTTCTGACAGAAAGTGCCCTTTTAATAATATCAACATTTTCCATGGGAAAACGGCAATGATGGGTCTGCAGCTGCTTCACTGGAATATTCCCATCTTCCAGAGGAAGCAAAGCTGACAGCAGCTTCCATCTGCAAAGCTAGGAAACTAAAAACGGTGATTCAGTACTCCCAGCACAGGACCTTTCAGCATTTCTCCCCCCCTAAACGCAGTCATGGTTTTCTCCTCTAGCTCCAACTGCAACAGAACTCCTTCCGAAGAAGGAATTTTCTCTGGGACAGGAATTCAGTTTCCAACTGACTCCACGGTCAACGCCAAGAGCACAGGGCCACACTCGCTCCCTACATCTTCATCAGTACCTGTATTTCTATTTTTTATAAACGGAGGAGTAAGACAAGATAGCCCATACAAAGGGATGTAGGCATGCCACAACTTCAGGACACTTTGCCTGGAGACACCCTGCTCCCGGAGCACAGTCCACCTCATGCCGTGAAATGCTGAGGGAGAGCTGGGCACCTCTACGTAAAACCAACAGCAAGCAGCACGCTGAGCCCAGGCATGGCTGTGCCGGCCAGGATTAGTGCTGCTGAGGAGAAGAAAACCTCTGAAATCTAGCCTCGCTTTTGGAGTTCAAGCATCTCCACAAAGCCCGAAATTAGGCATGTATTTGAGAGTGACTGACAGCCCCAAACCTTCCCTCAGAGTACCAGCGACCAGCTCCCTCCTCCTCTCTTTCAGATGAAATTGGAAAGGAGAGGAGGATGCTGTTGGCAGTAGCAGCACCCAGCTTTTAATTAACAGACTAGAAATCTTTCTCAGCGTTAACGGGCTTCCAGCGTGCATCACCCACCTTCCAGGAGGGAGCCTCATCTATCAGGCTAGAGGGAAAACCTGGCTATGGCACTGTTGTTATTATTTTAAATCAGGATTCACCTAATGCCAAGCCCATGTATCATTTTAGGAGCATGGATCTTCCCAGTCACCATAATTAAACTACAGTCATCCATCTCTCCACGTATGAATCATGCACTCACGGGTAGTCTCATTTCAGCAAGACTTTTCCTCCCAACCAGCCTCGCCTTGCTAAAATACTATTCTCCTCCCACTGTAAAAAGCCAACATGCACTTTGGCAAAGACGCCCAGTGTGTTTATCCCACACTCGCTCCGAGTTTGAGATGAGCGGCCGGACCCAGAGCCCAGCCAAAACGGCAACACCTCTGGGCATGTGGAGCAACGTAGAAAACACCAGCAGCAAAACCAGTCCCTCACGAAGCAAGGCTGGGGACGAGATGACCACGCTTGGGTTTCAGCACCCAACCCCACGCACGTCTCCTTGCGGACACCCGAGGCTCCGTCTGTCCCTCTCCTTGCCCACCGCGTAGCGTGACCAGCGTCACGTACCCTGCACCCGTCAGGCGTTAGCCCACGGGTGAGCCAACGTGCCGGTTCAGATCAAACGCCGGCTTCAGCCCTGAGCTACAACAGCAGCACGGGTCTCTCCTAGGACCTTCAGTGCATCCGCACGAGGAGGGGGCAGAGCTACGTCGTGTTTGCTGGTGGTGCTACCAAGGAGCTCAAACCCACAGCACAGCACGGTTCGACCATCCGACCCGGCCACCGGCATCCAGTCCCGTGCCCGTGCCCTCCTCTTCCTCGGTCCCGATCCAAGCCGAACGGGGCGAAGGCTGACCAGCCGGCAGCGAGGGCTGCCAGCGTGACAGTGTCGGTACAGCCCGGTGGCAAGCCCAGATTTAGAGAAGCACGTTATTTCTTCACTTCTCAACGGTCTTAACTACAAGGCTCTAACCTTCCTCTTGAAACGAAGAACCATCCATCCCTGATGGTCAGGATCACAGCTTGAGCATCATCTCTGTGGGAGAGCGAGCTGTTCACTCAACATTTTTTTCCTTTAACTTGATATAAATAAATACCTGCATTTGCCAACCACTTGCCTGCCTCAACATTTTACATTGGCTGATATCCTGTCTACATATTTTTAAACATATCTTTAATTTTATCCAGTGTTTGGACACATGCCACCAAGGCAACAAACTGATGCACGCAGCAGTCTGCACCACATGAAACAAGGTAACATTAGTTTGGCAGCTAAGAAAAACTGACGCAACCGTAATTATAAGCACAATACTTTCAGGGGCAAGGGAGTGCCCTAACGAAAAAAAAAATAGCTATGGGCTATTTTTTAAGTCCCATGTAAAAATTATATCCAAGTTCATTTTGCACTTTTGTTACTCTACAAAAATCTAATAAGAGTTGCCATTTCAAGTTATGCACAGAAGGAGGAAAATAAACAGATATACAAATTAAGATAATATTTCCTTGGCACAAATTCAAAAGGGCTCTAAAAATTGAAATTTGGCAGACAAGTATTTTCTATTTATAGCCGAAGCAGAGGCAACCACTACAGCTCAGGCTAAGATTTAACTTGCAGTATAAACCCTCATCTTACAGTTTCTCACAGCAAACTCTTTCAAGCAAATTCCTTTGGGAAGAAAAGTTGTTCCAGAGCTTGCTGTCATCTGCCCTTAACCCCAACCTTTTTTTTTTCAAAGAAAAATTTCCATGGCTTTTATTTCATCCATTTACGGACAAAACCACACCTCATCTTCTGATAAAGCACTTTTGTGCACAAAACAGCAAACCAATTCTGTTCACACTTAATTTAGCTCCCAATAAGGGAAAATGGGTCAGTCATTTTGAAGTTACGAGCAATGTTTTTTTTTACTTTGTTTTGTTTCAGGGACACTGTCCAGTGAAGACTTATGAATCCAGTCTACAGCCAAGGCAAAAAAAACCAGACTCCTGTGTGCAGCTAGTTGCTTGGTTTTAATGTTTAATTGAAATTCTGCAGCAGTGGGGTGCGACAAAGCACATAAAACAACAAGGTCTTCTGGAGTCCAACTCACAATGCTTCAGGAGTCCATGTTCAAAGTCCAAGAGGGACTTCTAAGCAGAGATCATTAAGAAGAGCCATGGTGTCCTCCTACGTATACACAATCAGCATCTAGCTCTAGAAAGCAGGCAGCATAAAGCAGAGGTATCTTGTGCTGGACCTCTATACAGAAGGGCTAACAAATGATGAGTTCAGAGACAATTGTTTTTTTAAAGAGAGAACATGAAATTTAGCCTGAGCAGTCAGCTTTTAAGTTGCCTTTTGTGAGAGGTCTTTTTAAAGTACTTAAAATATTTTATTAAAGGATTAAAAAAAGTACTAAGCTGAATATTGGTATATTGTTAGCAGAAATACATTAAAAAAACCTTATTGCAAGATAAGGTGGTGGTGGTAATTAAATTCCCCTGATTTTTTCCCAAATTAACAATATAATTAAAACCCTAAATAATAACTTACATGATATCTACATAACCTTAATTGTCATATCAATTGCAAACATCCTAGTAACAGATCAGCTGATTTGACAACTCCAACATTTGCAAACTCTGGAAAGTAAGGGATTTACCTTCATATCTTAGTGAAGTACCAAAATATTGCAGTATATTCCCACTGTTTTAACTTAACATTCATCAGTGCTGCCTGCCACTCTAAACCTGTGCACTCACTCGTAGAAGTTCAGAATTCTCACTGATGTGGCAAACCATCACTATTTTTCACACTACAAATGTAACAGTCTATTGCATCATCCTTCTCTCCCCATTTTTTTCCAAGCCATACAATGTTTATGCATGAACTATTCATGGAAGTATGTAAACACATACCCTAAAAGTGATACTTAATACAGAACATGTATCAGAAATAGTTATTAAATGCTTCCTACATGACATTAAAAAAAAAAAGTTTTCCAGTATCCACCACTATGTAAATAAACAGAAGTGTAATCTCCTTATATGTAATCACTGTACATATACATAATTTTACACAATTTATGGTGCTCATTTGCTGGCAACTCACCGTCATTTTCTAAGTATTGAAGAACAGATACCTTGAAAGATTTATTGTACTAAATAAAACCACCCTTTAGAATTAGTTGCTTTTACTTGCTCACACCAAAACAAAGATTTAAATTTATGACAAATTTATCAGAAGACATTTTAAAGCCCTGATTCTGCAAACATTTACACATTGGGTTAACTCAGGTTAACACTTGTGCACACAGTTAGCCCACCAGTTATCCCACTGACAGACCTCCCTGGCCATCCCAGAAGTCCAACAGCCTAAACCACCTGGAATTTTTTGTTCTTGGGCTTTTTTTCCCCAGTGTCCTGGTTTCAGCTGGAATAAAGTTAATTTCTTCCTAGTAGCTGGTATAGTGCTGTGTTTTGGATTTAGTATGAGAATAACGTTGATAACCCACTGATGTTTTAGTTGTGGCTAAGCCGTGTTTATATTATGTCAAGGACTTTTCAGCTTCTCACACTGCCCTGCCAGCAAGAAGGCTGGAGGGGCACAAGAAGTTGGGAGGGGACACAGCCAGGACAGCTGACCCAAACAAGCCGAAGGGGTATTCCATACCATATTACATCATGCCCAGTACGTAAACTGGGGGAAGTTGGCCGGGGGGCACCATGGCTCAGGGATTGACTGGGCATCAGTCAGTGGGTGGTGAGCAATTGTATTGTGCATCATTTGTTTTGTATATTCTACTACTACTATTAGTATTATTATTCCTTCCTTTTCTGTTCTATTAAACTGTCTTTATCTCAACTCCTGAGTTTTACTTTGTTTTTTCCCTAATTCTCTCCCCCATCCCACTGGGTGGGGGGAGTGAGCGAGCGGCTGTGTGGTGCTTAATTGCCAGCTGGGGTTAAACCATGACACCCCGATTCAAGTGTTCACACCACACTAATGAAACAAAATGCTTTAGCATTCCTTAACATTTTGTTTCATTAGCATGGTTCCTCCACTGTGGTCTGTCAAAAACACTCTATGATCTCCTGGAAAAGAAAAATAGCGCGCTGCTTAATTTCTTAACAGCCGCTCAGATGAGGAAAGTCAAACACAGAAAAATCTGTTTACAAGATCTAAGC
This sequence comes from Buteo buteo, assembly GCF_964188355.1. NCBI lineage: Eukaryota > Metazoa > Chordata > Aves > Accipitriformes > Accipitridae > Buteo > Buteo buteo. The sequence goes on along the minus strand of NC_134176.1, from coordinate 9,184,287 downwards.
CTGAGTTAGTGCTAACAAGTTAATTATTGTTTCAAAAGTAACAGACACCAAGTAAGTTCGAAATTACATTTTTTAAAATAAATATGAAGTACTAAAAAATATCAGGAATCTAATTAATGTATTAGCTTACTAGCTGTATAGAAGCCGGATTTATAAAAAGGAACACTGTCTGTGAAATTGGATTCCTCAAAAATAAAACCTTTTTTCATTAAAACAGGCAATCCAACTTACAAAGGTATGCAATACCAACCCACACGGATCAAGTTGTATTTTACTTGCCATACTAGAAAGATTTCTAGAAATCATCTCTAAGCCACTTGAAATTATTTAACTGGAGACATAAAGCATTTTTCAATTTACTTTCTTTCATAGCTTGTCACAACAGCAGCCAGCGAAGGAGCTTCATGGCTGCTGAGCTGAGATCAGAGCGGACACCACCACAAGCTCCTTTACATGAAGTAACTTCCCCAATTTTCTGACAACTTCTCTCCATACCACACTTCAACCAAGAGCACTTACATAGCTCTGATGTACTGAGCATCCTCGAGCACTTACACAGCTCTGACATACTGAGCATCCTCTACCCTTCTCCATGCTCAAACGCCTTAGGTAAACAGTTCTCACTTAATTCAGCAGCTACCTTTCACAGGATTTTAGCACGGCTTTACTTGGATCACGGCCAAACACAGACTTCTTCACGCCTTCCCCTTCAGTCCTAGCCTTGATACGGCTTTGGTATTTTGGAAAACGTAACCTCACAGCCACCTCACAGCTACGCATGTCCCCGTTACCTTCTCTTCCCATCCCCACTCTGGACTCCTGTCAACTTGCTCCTCACTTTGTCTGCTCTCACAGACATCCACCCGGCTTGAGACTGCACTGGGAGCTTGGACATGAAGTTTATGTGAGCTATATATTGCAGAAATGGAAATAAGAAAAGCTGCGGGCAATACATTTATCTCTATGCATGAATCTTTAATTTTTCCAGAAAATTACCAACGCAGTCATTGAAAGAGCTGTAGCTGGGTCCCCAGGATATAAGCAAAGGACCCCATTTATGAAAGTCCCTGCAGCATCTCCAACTGGTAAATGGAGTTCCTTTGTAACAATTTTTGTCTTCCCCCAAACGCTATTTTGTTGTGAGAAAAAACATTCACCTCAAAAATGAGCCCTTTAAACCCATTCTGGTCTTTCATTCCAATTCCTTCTAAATGAAGCTTTACTTCTTCTGAAGTTCATCACAAATAGGGTTTTTAACAGATAGTACTTTATGGAACTGAGAAGAAATATTTTTTATGTAAAAAGCAGCTCAATTTAAAGATAAAGAGAGTAAGCCAAAGAAGTAAAATGCAAGTGTTAACAAAGATAAGCGGAGGGTTTTTTATTTCTATTGAAGAAGCGCCTAAGATCTTCAAACAGGCATAAGGGCCACACAGTATTAGATAATGCACAATGGACAAACATCACAAAAATTATTCTCACTGCAGATAAGACAGAATTTAGTATGCAGAGAAAGTATGCAATAGGTGAACAAACAGATGAAGGGGCAGAGTATGTAAAGGTTAAAAAGGCAGCAGCGAAGACAGGTGCATTGAACACAGGCACAAATGTGAGGATTAAATGAAATAAAAGGCTTGGGTTTATTAAAAGTTAATTTCTGCTATCTCCACAGATGATTACACAGAAAATAACAATTTGACTAATTAGTTAATATTTGTACAGTACTTTGAATATATAAAGTGATATATAAGTTAATATCATTTCAATTAGACTGGAAATGAGATAGAATTATCAGTGCATTTATTAATATTTAATACATTCACTTTCAACAACAGCAACAAGCTTTACATTTTAATTGTGTGCTTCAAAACACAAAGCTAGAAGGCCCTGTGAAGTAACTACAAAGTTGTCTTGCCAAGATCCTACCAAAACCCCACGCATATTAAAAATACACACACACTGATTTTTAACCTAACAGATGGCTAAATTAAGAACTCTTGATTTGGGGATGAGTGACAGGGTCCACGCACCATGCTTTGTCACTTTTTCCTTCCAGAACAGATTCCCTTGATGATCAGGTCATTCATTTTTATGACCTGAAGGTATGTCACATTTTTGTGAACCTCCTCCTGAGAGCTACTCCTCCAGTACACAGCAGTGCAAGAGGCGACAGACCACAGGCACGTAGGGCTTGGTGCTCTCCACCTGATGGACAACAGGGTGAACTAATCCCCTCCTACACAGTCGCATCAGCTGCATTGCGAAGGATCAGAAATAGTGCCCTTCTTAGGGAAGGGCTGCCACCCCTTGCTGAGGGTCTTCCCAAAACTGGAAGCCAAGCAGGGCTTTCTTAAAAAGCGTCACTCCCGCATCCTCAGCCAAGCCACTGATCAACCCAGCCCCGTACCCCCCAGGCTGCCGGGCTGCCTCCACGAGGCACCTTGTGTCGGTGTCATCCCTTCCCTTGCAGATTTCTGCCATGGAAGTCCAACAGCACCAAAAGCAAATTCAGCTTCCAATGGTCTGTGCTTCCCCAGGAGCCATGTAGCCAACTGGGAGCTAAATCAAACCGTACAGCGGAACCTGCAGGCTGGAAGTTTCAGCTTTATCTGGACTCCTCTTTGGTTTCACTTCAAGAGCTGTCAGGACAAAGCCATCACCAGTGAGCGCAGCATCCAACGCCATCCATCAATGAGGGTTCACCCAACCACACTCAACACCTTCACAACGCACAGAGCAGCAACAGCTCGTCACAAACCACAGTAACTATAGCAATAATTGAAATAAAACTGTACACCAAACTGAGAGGCAAGGAAATTTTTAAGAACGTGAAACAAGTTCTTGTTAATTTAGACAACTTCTACTTGATGGCATTTTGAGAGGAATTCTTGAAAGAAGAGGAAAAAAAATGGAGTGCAGAAAGAGTTATTCAAAGGTATTTTTTTTATTTGTCTTCGTTAAATACTATATAACATGCTCTTATTTGAAAAACATCAATCAAATTTATAGATTCATGATAAATAGTTGTAATTATAGCTGCCTGAAAATAATTCAGCTGTCACATTTACCCTGTCAAAGTAAATAACGCTGTCATTTTAGTTGATGTGTGTGACTTGAGTAAACATTTCAAAGCATGAATTTTGAAGTAAGATTTCTTCGCTTGAAACAATTGCTCAAATTAATTTTCCTTCCAACTCTAATTTATTATGCTTACTTTCTTAGTAAGAACAAACTCTTTAACTATTTAACCAAAGCATCTTGAAGTAGATTGTGGGGGCATATATCATTAATCATACAAAACACATACTAAAACACATGACCTGTTGACCAGATAAAAAAAGTGGCATTTGTACTGCTCCATCCTTGTAGTACCTTGAAGCACTTCAAACACTTTAAATTCATCCCTATACCACACACGAATGGTAGGGAAATAGCATCACTCCTGTTCCACAAATGAAGATCTAGGGCAAAAATATTTTTCACAATGAAGAAGTGAGCATTATTAACAAGTATTAGACTCGGCTGGATGTGCTTAAGCTGGTCTCAGCGAGATGGAGAGAAAGAGACACGCCAGGGGAGCTTTCTAAAGACAGACCTTGGTGGAACAAACTTCAGAATATATTGGTGGTACAAAAATTTCCAACTGGGGGCAACAGAAAGCATGGTATTTCACAGTTAGGTCATTTTTTTACTGAACCTATGGGAAAGAAAATGTTACAACTTTTCAAAACTAAAATGAGGGAAACGGGGACTGCTTACTTCATCAAAATATGGAAAATACTACTAGATCCTTAAAAAAACCCCAACATGTCAAAAGTACTTGGGAAATTCCCACTTTCAGGCTCACAGTCTGCTGATAATTCCACTTCGGACCCCTCCAGTGAACTTACCATTAGACTCACTGCGCTGTCTTCTATTTATTAGCAGTGCAACACTATCAAAAATGAACATTTCAGCAAAATATTTTGAAAAGCTCTGTTCAATAACAGCTAAAGGACGAGACTTTTCAGCACTGTATTCTAGATTAATGAAAAAAAAAATGCCACAGTATGCCCTCAGCTTTGAGAATCAATCAATTATTTCTTCTGAGGACATGACAACACTGTTAACATTTCTGACACAACGTTTTTTTTGCCTTCAACTCTTCACCTGTTAAATGGGCACAGTGCTCCTCACCATCTTTGCTAAGCATGTGAGGCCTTACATAAGAGGCAGGTGTTAGTACTTAAAAATGACCCACTAAAACATGTCGTACTTATTTTATTCTCGGCACTTCTGAAAAGGAAAAGAACCTGGTTTTCTCCGATATACATTCATTTTAGACTACACCACTTTTCAGTACTGTAAACGAAAGATAAAAGCAGTAAGACTGCACTGACCTTTTCCTTAATGTAGACTCACAAACCTTGACCACCCTGATGACCTCTTTAACAGTACGTCGGAAATCATGCATTCTTGCTGCCACTAGCAGAGCTAGAGAATAAGCAGGGAAAGTCAATGTCAAAAAGAGGAAAATTTCCCAAAGAAAAGCAGAAAACAGATAACTATACCCTCTCTTTGTCCCTGCCTTCAGCTAAAGACCTGTAAATGCTTGTGCTCAGCTGCATCCCTGGATACAGGTGATTGACTTGACTTTAGAAACTTTGCTTCCTAGCCAATAAAGCGGATTGAAAATTGCACCCTGAAAAATCCTATGCTTTATTATTTGGGAAACCATAGTCAGCTACTTAAAATACAGCACAAGAACCTCTCATTGATCATGTATTTTCAAAGTTATCATCTTTTTAGCAGGATTTACTAGTCCTGAATAAAAAGGTCTCCAGCGAAATGCTGAATCTGCTTAAGCTGTTATCCTCACCGCTGTCACCACTATCACTGTCTTGCTAGTGCCCAAATGCTCTCCTGCAAGACCCTCTATGCAGCTAGATAACTAGTGCTGGCTGCATTTACATTAGTGTGTTGAGTCAGAGCACTAGCTCCGTTTTGAAGCATCACACCCACTCATGGTGCAGTGGCTCAGTGCGCAGAACAGTTTTAAGCATGCAAAAGTACTTCCTTTCAGAGGAAACCAGACCAGAGCTCCACTTCAGGTGTACATCTGAAGTGCTCCAGTTCCTAATGGGAACATCAGGGGTTGAACTAACAGCTGGTCCTTCAAACAACGCGTGACACAGACATTTAGGCCAGGGAACCAAACTAAACCCTGTCCACAGTACACCACATCAACTGCATATTGCATGGATGGATGTAGGGCACTCAGCACCACCTGCTTCAATCTATTGATCCATGTCTGCTGAATCAAATTACTTCCTCGTGTGGATATAGTCTATGTAGTGAATCAAAGACCAGCCTGGTCTCCCAGAGTCTGTACTCAAATTTTTAGCAAGGTGCAATAAGCAAGTACTATTAACAAAGAGGCTAGAAATTTCAAGAAGATTGCATAGGCCTGGGTTCCCTAAGGTTTGAGCGCTATTTCTCATTCCAACATGCACATGAAAGATCTTTTAAATAAAATAAAGCGCATACATGAACTCTGTGACTATCTACACTCTTCATTACTCTGACCTTACTGGCTGGTACTGACTACCTTTCAACCTAGCCCTGCCAAACCGGTAGGTTTTTTGTAAGCATCATGACAGCAATGGATCTTGAAAAAGATGAAGAAGGAGAGGAAAATAATTTCACAGAACAGGTCAAAGAGGGCATTTCTTGCATAAGATACTGTGTAAAGACACAAATCAAAGCGCTTGCACTAATGGTGTCATTTTAGCTGACAAAAAAACCTTTTAGCAGCTAGAGCTTGCAGAGAGTGTGGGCGAGAAGAGCACCAGAAAGGAGGTTAAAAAATCCAAAAAGTAAGATACAAAGGATCTAAGCAAGTAATGTAGGAGCAAGGGCAAAAATGAAGTTTGAGTTTCAGAAACTATTTCTGTGAAGACCTATATAATCTGTAGGTGCCTGACAGCACGAAACCCAGAGAACATGGCATCCCCCAGGAAATGAGAAAGTCCTCATCTGTTCCCAACTCCCAGACTCTCCCGTCCAACCCACTGTGGGGGAAGCAGTACACCCAGTGTCTGACATACCTGCTCCGCAGAGCCCCGAAGGCCGGCGGCCGGTGTGCATCCAGTCCCGCTTCATTCTCTGCAACAGCCTCAGAGCCGTCATGGACACCTCGTGGTTCTTATCCCCAAACTCAAGCATGTGTGCAAAACGAGGAATATATAAACACGGATCTGCAACAGAAAGTAATACACTTATTTCTAATCCTAACCTTTGATTTAGGAAACGCAGTACTTGAGCAGCAGTACTGCGGGGCTGTCACCGTTGGCTTGGTTCACGTCTCGGCAAACAACATGGACTGTGCTGCTGGGCCAGATCCTCTGATCACTAGGCTTTAGAAGCACCTTTTTAGTTAAGCTAAAACAAAATCCTTTCTTGCTTTATAGACAAGAGACCTTTAAAGCACTGCACGAAGTTTTTCTTACATGCTTTTCAGGGTCCAATGCTGCATATGCTGACTCTGACACGTGAGGAGTGTTACAGCTATCAGTGAAATTATGCACAAAGCTTTTGCAGAATGAGGACATAACATACAAAGCCTTTGTAAAATGAGGACATAACTTAGACCCAAAACTTTTAACATCTCCTGCAAAGTAACATGTAAGGTAACTTGCATGTGTCATCTCACACCTAACTACAAACTAAGCTTTAAAAGAAATTTGTTTGCTTAAAATCCCATGTCCCTAACAAAAGTCTACTTATACCTTCAAAGTTAATTCCAGCTCCTTCTCAGACTCGTATTCCAACAACACAGAACACTGTTTATTACAGATCCTAAGACATACTCTCCATGGGCATAAATTGCTGGAACCTAATTAACGTCAACAGTGCTATGACAATTTAGATCAGCCACGGATCTGCCTTCAGATGTATAAACTTATTTCAAGTGTTGGTGTTATCAGCTTCAAACTAACCGAAATATGTCAGTACAGGTTGTGCTTTTCCTAAACCAATTTATAATTTATCAAACCATCTTGTAAAAGCTACACTTAACACATGTTTACTCTTATTTGAGGTATCAATTTCTCATTTCCTGCCAGCCTTTTATCACTGGACCAAAAATCCATGATGTATGGTAAATTGTTAACTATTAGTCTCAACTCAATTTCCTTAGCTTGATCCCCTATGTGGGCACTTAAACTGATAAAGATGAAAATTCAGCTCGAAACACTGGAACAATCTTACGGATTTACAATTAATCAAAGCAGTTTCATTTAGCACCAAGTTCTAACAATGATGCCCTGTTGCTATCCATAATTACCGAGATCACACCGTAGGTGATTACGCCTGTCAGCCCTGCAGAAGCATTTAAATGAAAGTATTTATCAAGCAAAAACTTCCAAAGACGTCTCCGTCAAAACTGAAGAAATGCCAGAGCACAGTCACCTCCTAAACATGACCCTAAAAATCAAAGGTTTAGGGAAGATTAACTGATTCCCCATGACCCTTACGGGCAGTTGTTCTGCGTTTCCAAGTATGATTTTATGGAACTGTACTCAACAGAAATGACCAATTCCAAAATACAACAACAACAAAAAAACCTTTTCACAAGTGATAGCCTGGGATTCAACAGACATTTAAATTTTCCTCTTTGCACTACAGAAACATGGGTGATGTTACAAAGAAATGCCCGGTTTGCTTTTCCATCTCTTCTTAACTGCAGCAGGCCCAAGCTCAGCTCCTCTGGCCGCTGGAGCGGAGCAGAGCAAGGCAATTCACAGCTTTTTCTTCTGAGCCCAGTTTCGGAAGCATTTACACATTCGCATTGTAGCTGTTCAGACATTTCTGCTGGCATTCATGCCCACAGGTCATTTGACAAAACATTGCACGTCGTTAATTTAAATTCTGAAGCTACCAAACAGCCAGAAAATGAATATACCGGTGGGTTTTAAGCGAAAAGCCTCAAAGAGGCCATAAATGGCTAGAAAGTAATACTACCAATACATAAACTAAATGCAGGGCCAAGGTTAGCATAAACATGTCCTGCATGGATGCAAACATTTTAAAAAAACATAGTGATTTTGAGAAGTTGTAAAACCCAAACACGCTGATTCCTTCCACAGGTACTGCAGAAGCACCGCGTCCCCTTTGCCTTCAGGGAGACACCTGGGACTGAAACCCTTGCACAGGAGCAACTTCGAGTGGGGCAAAACCCGTCGGTTTTCCTGAACGGCAACCGCGGGGGCCGTGAAGCAGATAGAAGAAAAACTTTATTTTAGTTTTTAAGAAGGGACCATCTGTTTTTCTGAAGCCTTTCCCTTCTCTCCCTAGCCCACTCACGACTCGGACTTTTGGAAGAACACCGATACCACGTAGTCATTAACGGGAATACAGAAAAAAATCTCGGAAAACTGTTTAAAAGAGCGACTTGCCCACCAAAACAGCTACGCCGGGACGGCAGGCCCGAGGAGAGGAGCCGGTGCCGTGCCCCGCTGCCAGCCCACCCCCACGGGAACAGGAACGGGCACGGGAGGCGGCCGAGGGGGGGTCAGTCCGCGCCGAAACACCCGCGGAAGGCGGGCGGGGGCCGGGACCGGGAAGCCCCGCAGAACCGGGGCGCGGCGGCGGCGGCTTGGGGGCTGCGAAAAAAAACAAGGGGACGAAAAAAAGCCCCCCTGCGACTTTCCCTAACTTAAACCAATTCCGCCCCGGCCGTGCCCCCAGCCGCCCCAGGCGCCGGCCCCGGCGGTGCAGCGCGGCGGCCCGGCTTCCCCCCGCGGAGCTCCGCGGCGGCGGCGGGGGGACGGTGCGCGGCGCTGCGGCGCCCCCGCCCGGGCCGGCCGGGAAAGGCGGTGGGCGCCCGGGGCCGCCCGCCCCGCTCCGCTCCCGCTGCCGGCCGGGCCGGGCTCAGCGGCGCTCGGCGCTGCGCACGTCCCCGCGCCCCCCCCCCCCCCGTACCGGTGCACCGCCGCCGCGGGGCGCAGCGCCCCCGGGCGGGCGCGGCGAGGGGCGGGGCCCACCGCGGAAGATTGACACCACAGCCGGGCGCGGGGAGGGGGGGCGGTTCCCCCCCGCCGCGCCCCGGCGTTCCCTATTGGCGCGGGAGGCCGTGACGCGCGGCGCGGCGGCTGCCTATTAGGGCGGGAGGCGGAGGCTGGGCCCGGCAGAGCCGCGCCGAGCCGCATCCCGCCGCCGCTGTGAGGGGAGCGCCGAGGGCAGCGCCGCCCGCCCGCTCCGCCGCGGAGGAGCCGGGGCGCCCCGCGGCCAGCAACGCCCCCGACGCGGGCGGGAGGGAGGTAGCGCGGAGGAGCAGCGCCGTGTGGCGGCGGCGGGCGCCGCCGCGGGGAAAGGAGGAAAGTTGGTGCGAGCGGAGGGCAGCGGGGCCGCCCCGGGAACGGGACTGCGGAGAGCCGCCGCCTCGCCTCGGCCCGGCCCGGTGCGGCCGCCGCGGATGTGCCCCCGCCGGTCGGGGAAGGACGGAGCGGAGCGCGGTCGCTGGCAGCGGGGATCGGGCGGCTGGTTGCGCTTCACCCTCGCCGGGCTGCTGCACTCGGAGGATTTGTGGATTGACTCTCGCTCCTGACCCACCGCCTCGGCTGGATTTGTGGGGTTTTGTTGCTGGATTGTGGCTTGGCTTTTTTTTTTTTTTGGCTTTTTTTTTTTTTTATTATTATTTTTCTCTGCTCTTTCCTCGGGGGAAGGAACTGCCTGCCAGCCCCGCTCGGGTTCCCCACTGCAATCGTGGCAGTGCTGTGGAGGCTGGGACCCCCCCTTCGAGCCAAGGTGAGCGCTGGCACCGATCCGATACAGCAGCATCCCTTTCCCCCCGGAAAGGTGCGTCGGGCTTGTAACCAAAGAGCGCGCACACACACCAAAAAAACAAACACCAAAAGCCGCCCTGCATCTAGAAGCGTACAAAATACCGAGCTAGTGGGACTCGCATTTGGGATTTGTTAGTTCTCTTGCTCATGCCACTGCCCCATGGTTGCCTCAATGGCAGGATCATGAAGTGTTTGACTTTTTTTCTTCTGCTTCCAGAGACCTTAAAGAAGTCCAAAAAGAGCGTGAGGTCAAACGCCAAGGTGCCAGGATGCTATGAGATAGTGCCCCTGTCCCTGAAGAAGAAGATGGCTGCAGAACTTTACCCTGCCAGCACCAACACCAACATCGCAAACAGTAACGCCGCCGCCGCCACCGCTGCCAACAGCAAGAAGAACGCCCTGCAGCTCCAGCAGAGCGCCCAGCCGCCCCCGCCGCCCCAGCTCCAAAACCTCAACAACAACAACTTGGAGAGCGCCAACTGGCAGTCCTTCCATCCCACGCTGCGGGAGAGGTAAGGGCTCAGGCCCCGCCGGACCCTCCCCGGGAGGGCGGGTAGGAGCGCCGCCCGGCCCCGTGGCACCTGCACCGAGGCCAGGCGTGAGGGCTGGGACGGGACCGACCCACGGGGGACGCCGGTGGGAGGCTCGGGGGGCTGCGTGCCGGCAGGGCTGGGGCAGCAGGTGAGGGAGGGGCTGCCCGTGGCTAACGGGGCTTCTCCCCACACCCTGTCCCCGTCCCCTCGCTTGCAGGAACGCGCTGATGTTCAATAACGAACTCATGGCTGACGTTCACTTCATCGTGGGCCCGCCAGGGGCATCCAAGAAAGTTCCTGCCCATAAGGTTTGTGCAGATCATTTTTGGCTTTTTAATACTGCTGTGCATATTGCCCTCTTCTCCTGCCTTCCGACTAGGTGTCCCCCCCCCCCCCCAATTACGACTCTCGTCTAATCCCAGAAGTAGTTCACATACAGTGCAATTACAGGGAACAGTCTAAGGCAGTCTTCTGCCTCCACTGCAGCTTTTAACTTTCCCTAAGTGTAGCTCTTATCAAAAGCCAGCACACTCAGCCATTACCGATATGTATTACTGAGGCTTCTCTCTCTCTTTATTTTCCAGTATGTTTTGGCAGTTGGTAGCTCTGTCTTCTATGCTATGTTTTATGGTGATCTCGCAGAGGTCAAATCTGAAATCCATATACCAGATGTGGAACCTGCAGCCTTTCTAATCCTATTAAAGTAAGTGGCCACTACAAGTCTGCTAATTACGTGGACAGAATCAAAGTAGCTTATAAAATATACATCTCCTAATTGGTATTGTGCAATACGCACTTATTACTGTCTGCTTCGTGTTCTGACAAATACTGAATGTCAAATTCTCTGCCAGCAAAGATGACTGTAGATCAGTCTTTCACGGCCTATATTTTTTCCCCCCCCCCCCCATCTAGATACATGTATAGTGATGAAATAGACCTGGAAGCTGATACAGTTCTGGCGACGCTGTATGCTGCCAAGAAGTACATCGTGCCGGCCCTAGCAAAGGCTTGCGTCAATTTTCTGGAGACCAGTTTAGAAGCGAAGAATGCTTGTGTCCTGCTGTCTCAGAGCAGGCTCTTCGAGGAGCCAGAGCTGACGCAGCGCTGCTGGGAAGTGATTGATGCTCAAGCAGAAATGGCACTGAAGTCAGAGGGCTTCTGTGAGATAGATCAACAAACACTAGAGATCATTGTAACCCGGGAGGCACTCAACACCAAGGAAGTGGTAGTTTTCGAGGCCGTTCTCAACTGGGCAGAGGCTGAATGCAAAAGGCAAGGGCTGCCGGTTACGCCACGCAACAAGAGGAGTGTATTAGGAAAAGCTTTGTACTTGGTGCGGATTCCGACCATGACATTGGAAGAGTTTGCCAACGGAGCTGCCCAGTCTGACATCCTCACCCTTGAGGAAACTCACAACATATTCCTGTGGTACACGGCTGCAAATAAACCCAAACTAGAGTTTCCACTGACAAAAAGAAAAGGACTTGTACCTCAGCGATGCCATCGGTTTCAGTCGTCTGCGTACCGCAGCAATCAGTGGAGGTACCGAGGGCGATGTGACAGTATTCAGTTTGCCGTAGACAAACGGATATTTATAGCAGGACTGGGATTGTATGGGTCAAGCTGTGGCAAAGCTGAATACAGCGTCAAAATCGAACTGAAGCGCTTAGGAGTTGTCCTTGCTCAAAATCTGACAAAGTTTACCTCCGACGGCTCCAGTAACACTTTCTCTGTGTGGTTTGAACACCCTGTGCAGGTTGAGCAAGACACGTTTTACAATGTAAGTGCTATTCTTGACGGTAACGAACTCAGTTACTTTGGGCAAGAGGGAATGACTGAAGTGCAGTGCGGGAAAGTGACCTTCCAGTTCCAGTGCTCCTCGGACAGTACTAATGGAACCGGAGTACAAGGAGGACAAATACCTGAGCTCATTTTCTATGCATGATGCATTTCACCTTGATTGTATTCCAATACTGCGATGATGCACATTAAGGGATTTTTCAGTTTTACTACGAACTTTGCAGCAGTATGGAATGTTACGCTACTTACCTATCTGCTACATCAGGCTATACAAATAAGTGAAGGAATGCTCTTGAATTTAATCTTATTTTATTTATTCATAAGCTATTTGACTTAATTATTAAGACTGCAACAAGCAGAAAAATGTTAAATTTTGCACGTACTGTGCATTTATTTTGTATATAGATAACTAACTTGCAGACTGCAGCTGACTTAAACAGAATGTTCTAAACTAGAGCAGTTTACGAATCTGTGAAATATAAAACATTTTTACTTGCCCTAAATCCTGTGTACTTGATCATTGCTGATCTTGTGGCTTGTGTCTGTTAATTCATCTATAGTACAGTTAACAGGGGTGATGATACTGTAGTCTGTTCACTGTGTGCATCGACGCAGGGCCTTAGCTATCACTGCAAATACGAAGGTTCCCTTGCCTGGTAACTGAGACTATCCATCAGCAGCCTTTATTGTCCTTCACGAAAAAGGGAGCTGACATGTGGAAGCTCAGGGGTTTTTGTGTGTTGCCTAACCTGAAGACAGACAAACAATGAGTGTAATCAAAGTTGATCAAAATCATCCTGTGGTTATATCTGAAAGCTTCTAACGCCCATTCACACACATCATCTGTGTTAACCTCCAGCCTTCCCAGCAAACAGCAACGCTGACTCTTGCACCTGTCAAACTGCACCCCACTTGAGTGGCCAGAGTCAAGACATACGGATGAAGCTTAATGCAGTGACAGGCTTCATCACAGATTTAGCCCAGAGCTGTAATACTGGCAGCCACTATCTAAATATACATCCCATCGTCACATTTAGGAGCAGGCATGAGAGAAATACTTGTAGTATGTTCTTTAAGTTCACTCAAAATTACTAATTAGAAACAAGCCACCTTAAACAAAAGCTGCTGGATCTTTCCTCCCCTTCTGTTTTTTTTTTTCCTAAAAACGGAGTCCCATCCACTATCAGCATTTTAGAGCTAGTACCCTTAACTTTTATCATTCTGAGAAAAGTAGGTGGTTTTTCTCAAGTGTCTGACAATCATTACAGATGAGCCAATTAGAAATACTTAACTGTTTTTTATAAATCTCACTTCTCATAAGGACCTGGGAAGGAATACTCAAACAGCAGTCTAAACCGGGATTTTTTCTGATGTTTAACAAGTACCTCTACCTTTAAATTAAAAGGGCTTTCTCTTTTCCTAAGCTGCATTAATTTTCACCTTGAAACTAAGCTGCAATACAAATTCTGTCTGTTCTCTCTCTCTCAAAAAAAAAAAAAAAAAAAAGGTAATGAAAAATAAGAAGGCAACTGAATTATTGAAAACAAGAACTTTCTACCAGACTTCAAGCTACGCTAACGAAGCCAGCACACCACGATGGCTGGTAGCTGTGCACTGCCACATACTATCTGGATGCTGTTACAGTGGTGCTCAGTATGTGAGCTGCTGGTTCTCTTGCTGCAAAGGAAGGCAGATGTGTGCCCAGCTGAGTACATCTGAAGGGGCACGCATGTGTTGTTCTTGAACACAAAGGCATCTGATTCTCTCAGTACAGATTAAGGAGAGTGGGAGTGACAATGGGTAAAGATACAGAAGAAAACTCCTGCGCAGAGGTGGGTAACAGTCACAAGACCTCTCTATAAACACACTCTTTTAACTGGAATTGGCATTAATTCCCTTCGCTTAAAAGCTACAGCCTAGACAATAGCTTTTTTACCCTTTTGACTGGTTAAAACCCACCGTCCTATCACTGTTACGATTTCAGTGATGACTTACTAATTAAGAAGGTATTCACGTGCTTGGAGAAAGTTGCTCCTCATTTTCCATCAAGCCACTTGGATTTCAAGCACTGAATACCTCAGCTACAGGTGATGGACAGATAGTAATTTGGCAAATATTTATCAATTGTTGCATCTCTGTGGAATTGAAGTGTGACAGGCCTGTGCAAGCTTGTTGACACACACAAATTTGTTACACAGCAGCCCATTGTCTCAGAATAGCCAAAACTACTCTCGGAAAAAGCAACAAAACTATTTGTAAAAGAAAATAGCATCTATCTCCCAAAAAACTCTTACATAGAACAGGCTCTCATAGTCAGCAATTCAGCACAATGCTCTTCTGCCTGGATTGATTCCAGCTTCATTTTTAAGTTACCACTTTGGTATTTAGCACACAATACTATGTATATATACACACATACATATATATTCTTGTCAAATAACCATGTAGAAAATCCACCCGAATACTCAAAAGTCAACTCATAAAAAAAATACCTATGGCTGGAGCATTTATGCAGAGTTCTCTGGCCAACAGAAGGAAAGTTTTTCCCAGCACGTAGACATTCACCTATTAAAAGACAAAAAAACATTATTTAAATCTTAAACCACAAATGTTTTTAATAGAACATTTATATGGCAAGGAAAAAAAACCCTAACTTTTGAAATCTTAAAAAACCTGCTTTAAAAAAATCAATTTAAGTAATACAAGCAATATTCATAGGTACAGAATAATACGTGGTGCTTGTCAAAAGCTCCACAAATTAGCAGTGTAAATCAAAGCCTAAGTTTACACTGAAAAAAAAAAGTTGTTCGTCATGCTCTTCAGTGGGCTCAGTGTTGCTCTGCAGTACTGGGACAATTTTTCAGTTGTCACCTAACATCTTAAAGCTTTAAGTAGACTTTAATATAATATCAGTATATATAATGTGTCATTTATCTTGTAATGTAACAAAACCTGAGCAAATACAAGTACGTACAAATTTCAGCTCTGTATGATCATGTGAAGTGGGATAATTAAGTATTGCACAAGCACACACCAAGACTTTTCCACCAAAGCAAGGAGGGGTGCTACATGCCCCTAGGGTTATTTGTCATTTCTTACTGTTTGGACATTGCCCCAGATCACCCTACATTAAAAAAAGATAAATAAATTCAGAAAAACCCTAAACCTGCTAAGAAGCCAGGGACAGAGCCCTGCTCCCCTCCCCTCCCCTCCTTCACTGCCGCGCTTAGGAGGATGTAAACTGAGGGGAGAAGTTACTCTTCATGCTCTGATTTGCAATTTATAGCATAGGCAACTACATTTGTATTTTAAAAGTCTGAGGAAGTTTTCTTTCACTATCTTAAGATGTGTTTTTGTGGTCAGCAAGAAAGGCAGGATATACTTCAGTTCCCAATCAGCCCCAAATGTTCCCACGAAGCTCCATGAATACCTTGCTCCCCCAAGGCATATGTAAAGGTCAAAGTTAGTATAAAAAACTCCATCCTCCTACACTCCAAACAAATAGATTTTTTTTTTTTTTTTTAGGGTAGTATATACTCTATTGCTTTCATGTAACAGAACTGCCCCCCTCTTTCCTATGCCAGGACAGTGAAGGTGTTTACTAAGCAGTCAGTTGCACAACTGAGTTGTTGATTATGGTACAAGCCTATGGAAATAAAAAAATCCTGTTACTAAATATATTCTCTTTCAGTTTCACAAAAGAGCTTTACCAACATTAGTTTAAAAGCAACCTTTCCTCCCAAGTGTACAGATACTTCTACCAAGCTAGCAAAAATATATATATTTAAACAGGAAAAAAAAAAATACTGACACATTTTAACCTAGCACTTAAAAATTTTTCTTTATGTGAAAGTGTTCTTAATGTGAATTTTTCTCAAATTCAAAAGATTTTTAAAATGAGAATTTCAAAGAAATCCTCAGAATGATCATGTATCCTGAAAGTGACTGCACAATCAAGTGTACATGACATGATGGTAATCCATTCCATATTTAGTGGAAAGTGTTGAATATCTTCCATGTTGTGTCTGACCAATGGTTGGACTGGCCTAGAAGATATAAAAGTATAGTCTTAAATTTTATTGTCCTTTTTTTTCCTGAAATACCAGACAACATAGAAATACTATTCTATAGGAAGGGAAGTGAACAAAATATACGCTTTGAATAATTATATTTCCTAGGAAGTAAGTCACCAAATTTTATACAGTAAAATAAGCACCTACTGAATCTGGTAATTCATATAGGAGTTTGAGAGCATGTGACTTTCCATAAGCCACAGAGACAGAACAGACATTACTACAGCAAAGTATCTGCAGGGTTTCAGTTGGCTTTAGATGCTCTAGATTCACTGCAAGCTTGGAACAGCTTGTTTTGACCTTTTGTCTAAAAATTATTAACATAAAGAATGGGGGTTTGGCTGTAGTTTCAGCCTTCTAAGTTGGCCGACCAAGTTACTATAAATCTTAAACCTCATCACTTAGATCTTGTTCTGCAAGGACAATCTCACTGCACAAATCAATAAAGTTACTTCAGTGGAGCCAAGTACATATGATGTTTCCATCACAGGCTTCACAAACTCATCTAGTTCTTTCATTTTTGTCTAGGAAAAAAATCACTCACCCTCAAATTCAGACAAGTATTTATCCTGGCTTTTTTTTGTCACGACATCCAAATACTTGATGTCTGTCCTCATCAAACCATGTCACTCTAAGAGACTCCTCCCAAGCACTTTCCATAAATGCAATCATCAAAGAACAAGTAAGTATAAAGAGGCATAATGAAGCAGGGTTTTTTAGTGAAGTTCTAACAATCAAAGTGGGTGCCGAATTAAATCTAAAAGCAAAGACAAATGCATAATAAAATTGCTCAATGACTGTTTATCCTCCTCTCCTTGGCCTAACTAAAAGTCTCCAGATCCATAGTCTATTTGAGAAGTAATGTACTTAAACCTAACCTGCTTTTCCACTTCACCCACATCGTGAGTGTTTTATGACCAACTTCAAGGTGTAGGCAGTGTATTTACACAAAATAATAAATTCAAATCGAAATGATACATCAGGGAATTTCTTTCTTTTGATCACAAGTGCATTTCTTTGCAGTTTCTGGTTACTATCAATTTAGAAAAAAGCATAATATACAGTGGATTACGTGCTCTATATTGTTTTCTTCATGAAGCTTACACATTTTAATGCCAGGGTAAGTCACAAAAAGAATCAGGAATATTTAATTACTTCCAGTTTTCCTGGCAAATCAGTAGGAAAAGAGACTTCAGGCCCTCTCAAACAATACGCTTCTCATCTTTAAAAGTTACCAGATATTCACAGGTTCTGGGGCGTTTCTCATAAATGGGAAATTAAAAATGGCATAAAGCTCACCCAGAAATCTGTAATGGCATTGAACTACTGAAACATGATATTTAAGAACTTCTGGGTTTAGTGGAAGAAGGCCCTTTCACTAAAATTTTATGCTGCTGTCACTAATTTCAACTATTACTCATGCACACACACAGAGATCCTATGACAGATATGATATATAATAGGCATATAGATAGAGTCTTTCTTTACTCTCATCATTTGTATGTTTTTTTGCACTCCATTAAGTTTAGAAAATTAAGAGAATTAATTTAGAGGCTTACTTTAATTTCTAGTTCTTTCTTCATTAAGAACTTCTTATAAAAATTCACATACTCCAATCCATCAAAAGCTTAACACTCCAAATTTAGAACCATATGACATTTGCATTCATAAAGCCTAATTTTATATGAGTCCTTAGAATGGTGAATAAACAAAAATGCCCTTCTAAAAGGATGCCTCTGGCTTAGACTTGAATTGGTGCAGCTTTAAAGCTTACCTCATCGACTTTGGCCTCTTTTCCCCCTTCTTAATTTAAAAGGATCATACTGAAAAGCAGCATTTCCCCAAACTCTCCCCAATCAAAATTGTCAAAGTGTAACAACTGTTTTATAGACTTTCATGAGACAGGCACTCTTTGTTTGCATACTTTCATCAGATACTAAAATTCCCTAAACTTGATGCAACCACTCGGTTTGAGCATCAACACCTAATACAACGGAGAGTGGTGCTGACCTCTGTCAGAGGGGACATCTTAAAATACCTGCATACCCTGATAGTTTTTACCATATTATTTTACATTCAGTTCACATTTAACAGAGTACGTTTACAAACATATGGACCTGCCACTGAGTTGTTGTTGTTTTAAAAAAACAACTAGTCTTCAGCAGAAAGACATCTTTTAGACAAAAAGTATGTGCTCACCAAGGCACTGCAAAAACCCCTGGTTTTACCCTTAAGTTTTTACAGGAGAACTTAAGATTCTCTAAGATGTTGTCCTTTACCAATAGGTAATTTCTGCTCTTGTTACAGAACACTTTATATTAGCTAAAAGGGGCATTTGGAGAAGGAATGGCTTCCAATTATTCAGTTTCATCTTTACAGAAAGATCCTTCTACTTGTTATACTCTTTGCCCTTCACAGTATTTTTTGGAGACACAGTCTTTTCATTTCACATCTGTCGGTCATCAGATGCTGATTTCAAAGGGACACTTTCATAGGGACTCTTACCCTTTCATAATTTCCTCTTGCTTTCACATCATGCCTGATGTGTTCACAAATACCAATATACTTCCACTTCTAGAAACAACAACAAATACCTCATTTCCAGAAACACAGGAATTCACCTGTTCATCAGTCTAACACCTTCCAGAATTTAAAACTCTCTTTGGGAAACGGAATCTCCCATTCCTACAGTTACTAGGTCACTTTACCTCTGGACTGTAGCAAAAAATAAAGCTGCAATCATTGAGTGAAAGTTTTTGCTTGACCATAAGTTCCATAAATTTATAAATCAATACCCTTTCACCATGACAAATTTCCAAAAATGCTTTTCAAGACCATGGTGTGGCATTCTGGAAAAATACTACAAATGGTGACAGTGGTTAAGATATTCCGTCTTTGAGGAAGACAAAGACCGGGCAGTTGGAACACGATGAGAATTCACACTGTGAAACATCCATGGCTGCTTGCCTAAATAATTAAGCAAGCATGAAAAGCAAATGAGTTTTTAAGGAGAGTGTCTGTTGCTGGGGAAAGAGGCACCTGTGGTTATTTGATTCATTATTAACACTTCTAGTATAGTAATGCCTGAAGGTCCCAACCAGGTTGTTTAAATTAACTCAATCAACATAGCAATTTGCATAGGGGCAATAAAGGCAAATGCAGTCAACATGTTAATAACTTTAAATGAACAAAGGGTATTACAAACTGAGGCAAATGAGTATAGTCTTTAAAACATACTCTATTTTACCCTTCTCCACACAATAAACTGAAACTTCTTATTTTTTGGATCCATATTGCAACCAGAACATTACATTTAACCTCGAAAGACAATACACAAAACTACAAACATGTACCAAACCCAGCTTGTCAGACTGCAGTTCAAAAAGAGACACAAATCAAAATTAAGCAGCTTCCTCTCATGCTACGCTTAAAGCATTGCCTTCAGTCTGGGGACTCTGAAGGGAGAGTCTACTTTTGCTAATCACATATGTGGTAGTCCTAGCATTCCTCCTCCAACACCGCAGCAGTACAATAAACCATTATCGTACCATCTACGCAAGAAAGTCAAAGGGTAATTTGCAACAAGCATAGAGGAATCAAGGAGGCCAGTGCTGCCTGTAGAAGAAATAAGTAAAAACAAGTATCCAAAAATAACTCACAATAAAATTCCTCCTGGACAATAAAGTACTGTTACTTGACTAGACAAATTGAAGATAAAGAAATAGGGGGCGAGAGTTGTGGTTTTAAGTGGAAAAGAGACCTAAGGAGGACTAGACCAAGCAAGTACTAGTTACTGATTTTCACTTCTTGTGCTCCCTCATGTAGAACCGTAGTATAGTTCAGGTTGGAATGGATCTCAGCAGGTCTCCAGCTCAACCTCCTGCTCAAAGCAGGGTCAGCTACAAGAAAGACCAGGTTGCTCAGGATCTTAAAACCCTTGATGGACACAGACTTCAAAACCGCTCTGATATCAATATTTCTTGTTATCAAGTCAGAACATCTCATTTTAATTAATTACTTCTGTTGCTGCTAATCCTCCTGCTACGCGCGCCTGTAAAGAGCCTGGCTCTGTCTAACATCTCTTCAGTAAGCATTAGCCTTATTTAACAGCAGGACACACCACAAAGCACACTAAAAATTGTATTCTACTAGGCTGAAATTGGAGATCAAAGCACTGCCAACACCTCTTCCCAAATTTTATGACCACATTGCAAAGACCATGACACTGGAGATTACAAGAGACTAAAAAAGAAACTGCGATTTCCAAGGATGAGAAAGGCAGCATTTCACCACACTGAGATCAAAACTTTAGCCAAATAGTTCTCGAGGTGCAAGGAATGAGGTGCTCTGAAACAGATGAGCAAACCTAAACTGCTCAAAAGTTGGGCCAAGGCTAGACAAGCTTCGCAACTCTCCTAAACAAGCAAGGCCTGTCACTTAGATTGGACTAGCAAAAAAGCAAACAAAAGGCCTGATTACAGACCTCTCTAAAGACTGTATTTGCAAGTAAAATGCAGTATTTGAAAATATAAGCAAGTACATTCCCTGTCAGAGACTGATGACTGATCGTCCTTCCAACTCAATCAACATGCAGCATGACTCTGCTCTGCACAAGGAAGGAGCCTGATTTGTAGCAGCAGTCGGGACATTTTCAGTTCATTTCAGATAATGCTTTAAAGTCTAAATGTACCAGAGGCATACTGAATCTGACACAACTTTCAACAGGAGGTTTCCAAGACACAGGACATATTTCACCTGAAGATAAAACAGGAGAAAAAATACCAAAGAAATTGCCTTTCCAATTAAACAAACAAAAAAACCCACCCCAAAACAAAAATAAAAAAAAGGAAAAAACCAATCCACAACCATGACATTTTTGGTTTTTCCAAGATGACAGCAATTTTGAAGCTCCAAAAACTATTATGAAATGTAGCAGTTCTCCAGTGGAACATGACAAACTCCCACATCTCAGTCAGCAGTATAAGAGAAAAACTGATATGACTTCTTAAACAGACTGCCATTAACAGTGAAAATTAGTCTTCTCTATTGCTAAGTTTTAGCAGCATAATATTATTCTAAAAGCATATTACACTATATGGGACAGCTTTTTTATTTTTTTTATGGAGAATGGGGGACCAAATCCCAAAGCAACTCAATAAAGACAGGAAGAGAGGTTGTACAAGTACAGACCAGAGCCTAAGAGGCCACGCTTAGGATTTCCACCCCCCATTTTTTTTTTTTTTAAAAAAAGCTAAACAGAGCAACAACAGAGAAAGAACACAAATGTGATAGGTCATTAAACAAATATTGAGTTGCAGGTAACAGCAGATTCAAATCTTCTTCATATTACTCTTACTTTTAGCTACCACCTTTCTTATGTTGTTGTGAGCTACAGAGAGTGTTAGCTCTCCCAGTGCTTGCAAGACACTGGTTGAAGGTCACTGATGCAGAGGGTGCCGTAAGTGGGATGCAAAATGGTACCGCTAATATTGTTTCTAGCTGCAAGATGGCAAAAGGAAGCAATGGATGGCCTTTTTCACAGGCTTTCATTTATCTTTTTTGCTGGTAGCTGGAGTTAGAAAGCTTACTTTTTGTTTTGCTTTTAGATGAAGCAATACACAAAAGGCTGTTATGCCTTTTTTTTTCCCCCTCAGATGTACTGAAACCTATTTCAAAGTGTTCTGTAACTCAGTCAGTAGCCTCCATGAAGACATTCCATAAGGATGTTTAATTTGGTAAATTTCTTCAAAAAAATTTGCGGTCAGATGATTAGCAGCCCTGCAGGTCACTCCACCTCCCACAGTAACTGAGCTGCATCAAGTAGAAAATTCTGAAGAAAAAATCTCAAAATTTTCTATTAGCATCTAAGCAAGAGTTGGAGAAGGTCAGCAGTAGCTCATTTTTTAGACTTTCAGATGTGATTTTTTTTTTTTCTGACATAAGATTGACACCATTCTCATTTTACCAAGAAAAACAGTTACCTGGACCAGTATGATATATTTTGTACAGGTAAGTCTGAACAAGTTATGTATTTTGGAAAGATAATACCACTGCCACTACTACCACTGCTAACAACCTTTCTTTAATGATATTCACATCCCAACTTCAGGATGGGAGAGCTGTCCATGAAAAAAAGCACTTCAGGGTAATATAGTACAATCTAATGAACTAATTGCTTTTCTTTTTTAGGCACACAATCTGTGGGCAAAGGCTGATCTAAACCAGAATGTACTGAAGGTTTCTGCCTGGGCCATAAATGTTTTGCCACCAAGGTTTTTTTTGTTTGTTTTGGTTTGGTTTTTTTTCTTTGTGTGGTGGGTTTTTTTTAAAAACAAACTCAGGGTGGGGGAGAAATCAAGCTAGGACCTGAAAAGCTCACTTATCTGTTCTTAAACAGAACTTTCTGGCTAGCTACAGTAAACAACAACATTTAAGATTCCTGCTTGCTCAGAGTCACCTTAAAGTAGAGCACATCAGAAGTCTTCACACAATTAAATACATAACACAGATCCTGCTACTGAAATTTTGAATTTTTCCTCTTTCCGGGGTTGAATATTTCCCTACTACTAATCTATTTCTGTCTCTCCCATCTCTTCAGTTACCCCTCTTTAACCTTTTGGTCCTCACATGCCCAGTCTCAACACCTTTTCTGGCTGGAACGTATAGAGGGGAAAAGACAAATCATTCAATCTTTCTTGTCTGTTCCTACTGACAATACTTTTTTTTCTTTTCTTTTACAGATACAATACCTCTTCTTCTTCTTCATATTGTGTGACTATTCTTCATATTAGTGTGATCATTCTATTTCATAACAATCACCATGAAAAACCACCTATGTTTAAAAGGAAATAAACCTCCCATTCTACACATGCAGTATTTGGTTAGAAGTAATCAAAGTAATTCAATAAGAATTTAGAAAAGAGAACAAAGTTACTAATTTTAAGAATTAAAGATTCATTTGATTATTGCAATTCCAGCAGATTGCTTCAAGCAATAAATAGTCTTCAGAGAGATGCCATTTACCAGGACAGCTGGGAGGACAAAAATAGATGCAACTAACCTACTCACATTGTATGTAAAACAGTTGTAACATGGAGAATGAGCGTAAGACAGCATATGTCAGTAGAGATTTCTATTTCCACATAGAGAGCAAGTACATATTTCTCTCAAAATACATTTTATAAAACACTTCTCTGTAGTACACTAATCCATTTACACAGTATTACCTACCAAAAAAAGTTATTTCTGTCTTCAACAACTGTTGTTTTAAAAATGACCCTCTGCCATTGCAGTGACTCTGAATCCTGATGTAACTCTTGATATATTATTTGCAACATTAAAAGCAAAAAATATTTGTTTGACATTTAATTTCACTAAACAATTATTCTCATATACAAACCCAGTAGTTTTCCAACTCAGAATTTTTAAAGAGAAATTAAAACATCCCAAATGGCCCATGACAGCTCTTTCCTTGCAATTAAAGTTTAACATTTCAGCAAAAGTTTAAAACAAAAAAGATACAATACCTGAAGAAGGTCACTGAGGTCAAGTAACATGTCTGTGAAGAAGTCAAGGAATACACATGCTTGTTGAATGTGACATTGTTTCTTAACTTCATTAGCAACACAAAAAAAGGAAGAAATAAACCCAGGTTTAACTGTCAAAGAAACCAAATACAGACTAGGTACTTGGATGCACCACTTCTGCTAACAGCCAGCATCCACCTAACAGTTCAGCTCCCCAGAAAATCCTGCCAGCACCAACTCCATTTACTGTACAAGTTGTCTATGTGGAGTGATGGTCTCAAAGAAAAAGCCAACATCTTGTGTGACTTAGAATACTCACCATATACTGCAGCCTAAGAAAGACCCAATGATAACAAAGAACAATAATAGCAGCAAGATAGAATACTCTTATTACACTTCATTTAAGAACATAAAGCGTCATCAGTCTCCTATGTCAGCTTAGGAGCCCAGGATCCCAGAAAAACAGATGGAAGAGCAAACTAAGAAAACTGCAATAAGCTGCTTCTGTCCTCTTCTATAAGGACCTGTCAAAGAGCTCGGAAGAGAAAGCCACTTTGGCTACTCTCTTCTCTGACCAAGAAAATCAGCTGTTACCTTTGAGTTTTCACTCCCTCCATCACATCCTATGCTGCTGCAAAAACATTAGGTCACTGGCTACTATGCATCATGGACACACTTGGAACTCATAATAGCTAAAAACAAGCCAAAACCGCTACAAGTTTCCATTAGATTTTACTGATTGTAAGCACACTTATAAATATATTGTCTTAACAATAAAAGAAAAAGGAAAAAAAAACAAAACCCATTAATCTTAAGGTGCAAAGGTAGCCTTCTCACTGCTATCAGAGTAACGAACACATGCCGGATCTCCTATCAGCTACTCAGGTGTGGCTTAAACATCATAAAAGGGTTCTGGTTTTACCAATAAAAGGAGTGTCAAAGTAAAGTGCGAAAGAAGGAGAGAGAGAGAGAGAGTGAGGCAGGCAAAGATAACATGTATGCAGGGGTGTACGTGCATTTGTGTAAGTAGCAATGTGTTATGAAATCCAGTATTAAAAAAAACATATAGGGAAGTCAGTATAGTTTGGTACATGGTGGTGACAAGTATCAGCGTATGTTCTTATAAATATGCCAGAGTAATACAGTACATGTTTCTCCCAAATATTATCAGTCATGGAAGGAGAATAATTCAGATAATGTAATCCATTTATGCATAAACATTGGCCTTGCTAAGATTTTTTTATCCTTGAGCATTTCTAGCCTTAGTTTGCATTTGAAATTGTATGAATTTAGTACTCCAAATTTGTTACAAAATTCAATACATTATGTTAATATTATTTGGTGAAAGTTAATTTTAGCATTTAAAAAAACCACAGCATAGCTGGATATTTAATTAGCTGAAAACTCAGTATGTCTCTGAAAAAATCCAAAATCCATTATAGATAATATTATGCAAGACATTAAAGTAATCTTAAATTTTAACACAGTAAGAAAATTGCTAACAAAAACAATCTGTAAAATATACAGTTTAGAAACCTACACAGAACAATACTGAATTCAATGTAACTGTTTGGTCAAAGCAGTGAGGAAGGAGAAAATTGGGAAGACTTTAACAAAGCAATTGCCAAGGAACCATAATAACTGTCAGCTCATCAAACAGATCTAGGAAGAAATAGCTACATTAATTTTATGCTTGAGAAATATTCTAGGTCTGAAAATGTTCCTAACTTGTTACTGACTTGAAGTGTCTGGTTACTCTATGCCCACCCTGAGATACCTTCACCACTGAGATAAACTAAAATTATCACTCGTATCTAGTAGATTTCATCACAATTTAGGGAAAAAAAAAAAAAAAACAAAACAAAACAAAAAACCAAACCACCACACCAAAAAAGACCCCAAACCAACAACAACAAACTACCAAAAGAAAAGCAGCTCATAGATTACTGAGACACCAAAGGGAGCAACTGAGGGGTCCTAGAGTCTGTCTGCTGTCACTGGAGACAGAGGACGAGTCAGAAAGAGAGCATCAGTCCCAAATGCTAATTCAGATCTTAGGTGAGCCAGAATGCTGCTTTTCCTACCTAGGCATTTCAGTTACAGTCATGAAATCTGTATACCAAAGTATTCTTCATCTTCCGCAAAATGTTAAAAACACTTTGGTGGAAGACCTAAACTTATTAACACATTACAAGTGCTCAGGCTTCATTACTAGGAAAAAGAAAACAAAACCAAAACAACAAAAAAACAAAAATCAACACCTTTTTGTCCAAGTAAGAAGAAATAGAGAGCGCTGCATGCATTTATAACGATGCAAGATTAGAGCTAAGAAGCTGGGAAATCCACTTGCAGGGTTCAGGCAACTGTGAAGCATTTTAGAGCTACACTATAGATGCTTTAACATAGAGTTGCTTTGCTCCTTAGAGAAGTTAGCTCAAGTGTCCACTGAAATTGTAAGCAAAGGTCACAGTAAAAATGTGGCATTTCTGGATTTCATTTAAGGTAGCCTCCAGCAATCTCTCTCCCTGATTAGATGTGTAGCTGCTACAGCAAAGCAAAAGCAAAGGGGAAATTTGAGTCATGCAGTAGCAATGGGTTGGCCTTTACCGTGAATATTGTGAGCACAATTATCAGCAGGAAGTAGTTGTAAAAACAGGCAGTTGTTTTCTAACTCCTTTTCAGAGTTGGAACAGTTCAGGAGAACATACAACAACAGCTGAAAACAGCAGATAATACTTAATATGTATTCAAAAATTATACAATCATAAGAGAAATGTTTTCTTTGAGGTTGAAAGAAAACAATGATAATTTTATATATGGAGACTGCTAGCACATGCAAAAGTTCTCAAAGGGATAGAAAGATACTGATATTGTAGATATACAAAATAACAGGACATAAACACAAGAGGACTTAAGTTATATATGCACCCAATTTTTAAAAAAAAGGGGGGGGGGAGAAAAAAGCATTAACAGTTTCAACTGTTTTTCCTTTGCTGTTCATTCTTTAAACCGATTTCACCAAGGTATGCAATTGACTTCCATCACTAGAAACTTTTAAATCAAAATGAGATGAGTCTAAAGGCTTTACTTCAAAAGATTTAATTCAAGGGAATCCTTTGACCAACGTGATGCAAGAGGTCAGACCGAGTGGCCAGAATGCTCCCTTTCTGCCTTTATAATCTAGTAATCTGTGGATAATGTGAGAGCACCATGAATCACAGCAATAATGATCTCATTCTCAGCACCAGAGGAAACAAAAGTTCATGGTGAAATGAATAGTACTGGAAACCTAAAACCTAAAATACCAAAACAAGCATGCATTTGTCCTTCAGACAAACCTACATTTTACATATTCCAGCAATCCTAAAGTACTTACATGCAGCAAAATCCCCTTGGTTTTCAATACTAACATTTAGCAGGAGTCAAAACTGCCGTTTGCCAAAGTTGTATGTAGAGAAGCAGGAACAAATTGTGGAAGATGCTTTTAAAATAACAATAATTTAAAATAGAGTTGTTAACCCTCCTAAATAAAAAAAAACCAACAACTTTATTTTAGTGTCTGACAATCTACAATTATCAGGAAACCTTCAAACAGATCATTTCATGCTACTGAGTCAAAATTATTCCACTATGTAGCATGTCATATCTGGGAGATACAGGCACATATAAGCAGCATGGAGAATACAGAGATCTAGTATTTATTTTAGTTAGTTAGTTTTCATAAGTTACCCTCAGAACTTTTTTTTACTTATTTTTACAAGCTTACTACAGAATCAGCTGTACCACAGAAAGAGGACTAATGCCAAGGAATCATGACTACAAGCCACTCAGCAGAAATCTGACATCCATAAAGCCATACTGTCCACTAATGAAGCATTACCTTTTTTCATGAAGCTAAAATGCTTTCTAACAAAAAACTAAAACCAGATCCATTAAATATACAAAACAGGTAAACATAAAGTCACTCTCTGTACTCAACAAGAGCAATTCAGCTGGCTGCAAACAAAAAAGCAAAGCTTAACAGGAAATCTGACTGAAAAGCAAAAAAAAATTTCTGAATATTAAAACAAATTTTTCTCAAGTTCTAAATGAAATGAAACATTTTCACTTTCAATGTTAGGGTTCTGTATAAGCTCTGTGAGAGATGGGAATTTCCCAGAAGCACCTACAATAACAAACATATGGAAATAGACAAAAGGGAAGGTGGATATAGAAGTGGAGTGATACCAGGGGGAAAAACTAGCGACAGCATTTGGCTGGCCCTGAACCCAGTTTTCCACCTTTCAGCTCAACACCCAATTCACAAACTTCCCTTTCCATACTTTCATAGACCAAGTGATTTCTGATTATGATTTATCACGATTATATCTCTGCTGCTTTACAAACTTTCACCATTTTAATTAGCAATTAATTAAAACTGACTGAGACCACTAATTGTTTAAAGTAAACATTCTTCTTCCCAATGACACTGAGCTAAAACAATTAGAAAATAACCAAAACCAATTCTTTTGTAGAAAACTCATTTCTGATAACTCTGATAAAAGCTTTGCCTTGAGGCTGAAATCCTACAGAGCCAGTTTCCAAAGTTTCTTAAGTTTGCAATTCTGTCTATGCAAAGAAGTCCACATAGCACAGGCTGCACTCGAGTATACAAATAAAAACAGCATTTAACAAATCAAACTGGTAAGCACAAATGCTATTTTTATAAAAAGCTATCTTTATTTATGTGTAGATCAATGCATGATAAAAAAAGAATTGCATTTTGGTCTGTGGGGATTTTTTCCTTCTTTGCACACAGCTGCATATCTGTGTTTCATAAAACTGTATTTTTCTATATTCTGTACTCTAAAATCCCCAACTTAAAGACAAAAACAGTGCTGCACTTCTTCCCCAGGTAAATCAGGATGTTTCTCTAGCAGTTCCCTTTCAGCATGTGGAACATCACTATCTTCATAGTTAAGACAAAGTCAGTGGCAGTAATTAAGCATCATACAACCACCTAGGCAGATTATTAAAAAGAAGACAGGCATTTCGGGCTGCATTCAGCCTGCCTGATTTCATGCTGTTAACTGAAAGGGTTAGAAGTGTAGCTTTCTGGCTCACCTAAGATCTGAATTAGCCTCTGACACCAGTCCTCCCTTTCTCTATCTGCAGTGACTGCAGACAAAATCTAGGGCAACTGGGCTGCTGACTGGCGCCACAGCCGGTTAGACTGGATGGATCCAACACCTGAGAGCTACATTAACCTTATTCCCCAATGCATGTACAGTTCAGTCTTTACTAAATTAATGCTGTAGCTTTTCTTAATAATTATCTTCAGAGTCATTCCCATTTAGAGGAACATTTTCAAAAGCATGCCAGGCTAGCTGAATATGCAGCCAGCGTTCAGCACTTTTGAAAACACTGCCCTTAGAGAATATGGTCTTCAAAGGATTGGGACTAGGCTGTATTCCTAGTGTTACTGACTTTAAGTAAATAACCTGCTTTGTGGGATATTGCAAAGTATTTACATAGTTACATGTAAATTTATAACACAGCGCAACACAACCAAAAAAAAGTAAAAAAAAAAAAAAAAAAAAACCCCAAACATTTCTTGTCCCAAAGTGCTTGTACAGTCAACTTGTAATTATTCATGATATCAGATGGATAAAATATGCAAAGAATATCCATACTAAGCTACTGAAAGATAATCTAGTTAGTATATTTACTTTGGGAAAAGAAAATTTAGGAATAGAATGAAAATGTAAATATTAATTTTAAAGTTTTAAGATGTGAGGTTAATCTTCAACCTGAATGATGTGACCATGTATAAATAACAGTTGGCTATATTCAAACAACAAAAAGTCTCCAAATAAGAAAGAGAGACCCTGTCCCCTGAACAGTAAATTGAACAAGCACTGGTGAGTGAAAACAAGAGAGGTTGCTAGGAGAAGCAAGGTTTAAGGAAGAACTTGAAAGAAGAGTGGGGCTGGCAGACAAGAATGGGAGAGGCACCCGGAAAGGAGCAAAGCTCAAGCTGCAAGGAAAAAAGAAACAAGAGTAAATAGTAAAATCATTGCAGAAAACATCCTGTATCTGAAAAGAGTTCAAACACATAAGCAGGTACGAAATTGCACAGTCCAAAAATCTGCATAGAATGAACATTTGATAAAGTGGACATAAAAAAAAGCAGCTGGGAAGGAGGATACCAACAGTAAAGATTTAAGTAAACATAAAGGAGTTCAGTTCGCTCTCTTTTCCCTGTGTCCAAGTCTGTAAAGGTTATGATTATTGTACCAACAGTGAAAGAAAACTTTCACAGAACTCAGAGGTGCAGATTTGGAAGAACTATTCTGAGATGACAATTGGGTATTCAGC
This sequence comes from Buteo buteo, assembly GCF_964188355.1. Taxonomy (NCBI): domain Eukaryota; kingdom Metazoa; phylum Chordata; class Aves; order Accipitriformes; family Accipitridae; genus Buteo; species Buteo buteo. The sequence continues at coordinate 9,154,174 of NC_134176.1, read as the reverse complement.
ACAGCAGCAACACGCACATCTGGAAACGTGAAGCAGCTGGCTGAGACAGAGAAGTGACAGAAACTAGAAGCAGAGAAAAATCACTGCCTGCTTAGAGGTGACAAAGGAAAACCAGCACTGTCATGAGCTTGACACTGTGCTTTTCAGAAAACTCCAAATGGAAGAGTTACTAAAGATGAAAAAAAAGAATAAGAGGAAAGAGAAAAAAAAAGGAAAAAAGAAAAAAAAACCACACCCCAAACAGAATAATCTCATCCAGCCTGCCCCAAACTGGCTTGATTCTGGCCCACTACCACCCCCTTCCCTGGGCTGCTATTTGTGTAGTAATATGGCAAACCAGCGTAGGGAACTGTCCAAAATAAATATTTTCTTCTCCCCCCCCCTTTCAGCTGAATTAACTCCCCAGTTCACATGTAACTGCACCAACACCTGGGCTGACAGAAGGCAGGGGATGACTGGGGGAGGACCGAGCAGGCAAGGGCAAAGCAAGATGACTTCTTTCTGAAGCTGCGCCAGCTCACACTGGCTTAAAGCACTCATCAAAACTAGAGCCTGAGACAATCTCTCAGTCACCCATCCCACCTTCTCAAATTTCTCTTTAAAGAAACACTGTTTGCAGAGTCCTCCCCAGCTTGCTCCAAAACACAAAGACCTACCTTATCTGAAAAAGAAACCTTAAAACAAATAAGGAGCAAAAGACTGCAGAGTAACCGCTTTATAGTAAACTAAAACCTTACAAAACTGGTAACACCTTCCTTGTTTTAAGTACATACACAGTTCCTGTGCCAAAGTTCATCATAGTACTGCTCTGGTTTACCCACAGTAAACACCCAGCTATACTCTTCAAAAAGTAGCATTACAGTGCTCAATTAAACCAGAACAAAACCAAATTCTGCAGATACAGAATGTTTTACATTTTCCATGTTAGAAGCCAAGCGTTACGTCTTTGCTTTCATACCCATACAGAGTCTAATGCACTGGTATTAAGTGCTCCTCGGAGAATTATCTCAACAGACCATTGCTGGGATGGGAGCATGGCAGCTGCTGTACCCAGCACTGGGACATGGCGGAGTTTGCACAGAAGCTCAGATGCTGCTTTCCTGTCAGTATAAGTGAACTTGATTTATCCATGCATAGGCATTATCTAATATCTTACACGTAAAACAGTGCCACTCATTTAGCAGAAAATTTCTGACACTAGAGCCTTTATTTTAAGAAAAAGTATAGCTTAAAAAAAATGAATTGAATCCCTGCCATTCTGAGGCTGCTGACTCCTTAATGGCCTTTGGTGGGAAGTACAACAATCGGATGTGTTAAATTTCCCATTCTCAAAGGCCTTTAGGAGAATCATATCAGCATATGTCATATAACACAATGACAGAATAAACCCTTCTGTATCAGATGCCTGTAGGCACATACCTGTAGAAACCTCTTTCATTACTTGAACTGGATACTGAACTGCCATGCACCAAAGGGAGCCCTTGTATTCAGAAAAATACCTTTCCCTCTCATGGTGTATTCCTGTTGATCAGAAAACCTCACCTCGGCAGGCAGGAGAGCTCTCTGCATTCCCACCCTCCCTCACACCTCCAGCACTCCACTGGAAAACACCAGCCGTAATGGCTTCATGGATGTGGCCAGCTCTCTCCTGGGACACGGAGGGAGCAACTTTCACAAATGCTACCAAACTGTTAATTACTAGTCTTGTAGTAACCAAAGCAAGTTTGATTAAAGGCATTACAGTAACTCACGATAACTTCCCCAGTCACCTATCTTTGTTACAGAAATTAAGGGTGGCATGGAGCCTGAAAACTGGGTGCTTAGGACTAGTTTATCAGCAGTGCTTGGAAGTCAGTATAACACACCACTTTTAAACTGGCTGAACTCCTCAAAGCAGTCTGGTTTAGTCATTTTCAATAAAATAAATAGGAAAACATAGAGCTAAACTGATGCACCACATCGGTGGGTTGAAAAATCCTCAACCCATGCTTTCACTTTAAGAAATGCCTACACTAAATATAAAAAAGATTTCTACATGTTCATTGTAGCAGAAACCTACATAAGTCATAAGAGCACAAAGGTATACAGAATTTTTTATTAAAGAGAATTACATTTTCTAAACTTGGCTTGCCTTATGGTTCATAAATAGCAGCTTATCCCTAATGAGTTACTAATAAAGCATTTTACCAAATATAGAATAATGCATCTTGCACAGGCTATGCTTTAGAGTACCACTGTAAGACCAAGGGAGGTTTATTTAGCAGTATGGGAGTAGAAAACTTACATTACCTCCTTGGACAGTTATGCAGGTATCTTGGGATACAATACACACAGAAGCAACTGAGTTGACACATTTGAATTTACCAGCCCGTGGACAAGATGCAATATGCAACCATGTCTTCACTTCTACTTTGCAGCAATGCAGCAAAGAAGAGACTACCTTTAGCTCTCACTGGCAGGGTGAGAAGATACCTTCACTTCCTGAGAGCCCAACTGAACAGGGCTCAAGAAGAACAAAAACAAAACCAACCAAACAACAACAACAAAAGAGAACTGCAATAGCTTTTCTAACTTTAAAAATATCAAATACCAATTTTAAATACCTTTCAGGGCTAGAGACAAATGGATGCAATTCTCAACATGACACATTCCCCTTCAAGGACATAATACACTGGATTTTAAATTTAAAACAAATTTACATCTTGAAAAGTTGCCCCTAGAAAGAGATTGAATTTGGTCCTTGAACAATATAATACAGCAGGTGGAGGGAGGAGTTTACACAGCAGGAAAGAAAGACGACCTATCTGAGATTTTAAGGTAGCTAACTTTTCTGAGAGTTCAATTATGAGAATAAATCTTTGCGATGATCTATTGAGCAGGGAAAATACAGTCCCAGGCACTTGATACAATTTGTTTTTTAGCTACACGAAAGGGTGGGAAATAAATGCTTCACTTTGGGAATCAGTTTTTCCCAAGAAATTGAAATGCATAGCCCAGGGGGACTCCAGGCTGTGCCTCAGGACACTGGGTTTCTGTTTCCATTTTTGCCACTGTCCCACAAAAAACATTTCATCCTTCTTTATCATGTTTTTATAATGAAAACAATAGTTTCCCCTTCCTTGGTAAAATGCTCTGAAATCTTCTGATCATCTTATTATTATAATACACATTTTGACTCTGGGGTTCCCAAGTCTCTCTAACTGGTCAGAGAAACAAATGTATTTCAGCTGTCATCTCCCAGTAGGTAACTAACTTTATGGCCAACAATTATTTTTCAGACCATCTCCCTGCCTTTGAAAGACCCAAGCTACATCCTGTCTTAATGCAACATCCTGATCCAACGAGTGGGTTTATGATATGCAAATCAACATAGAAATTTGTCCCTCTGTCCAAAACATGCAAAAAGGGCTTAAGAGCTAAGTGACATCCTGAGCTCCTTATAAGAAAGAAATGCAATGCATATCACAGATTCAGTCCCTCCTTTCAAGTATGCCAGTTCTAATTTTCATGCCTCTATTATCTAAAACACATGGCTAAGAAGCTCCTAGAGTAACTTTAAAATCCTTTATTCAGTTTAATATTTAATTCAATTTTGCACCAATTTGCTCTAAAATCACTTTGTAAATACACATATCAATTCTCAGTGTTACAAAAGATAAAGCAAGTGTCAACTCCTTGTTTATTGGTTACTCATATTTATGAAGGGATCCTTAAGGAGCAAAAGGAAAACCCTTTACTGGGGCAAGGTGTGGGGCGGGGAGAGGAGGGTAGGAAGGGGCCAGAATACCCATACCGATATCCTCATGAAAACTCAGGTCTTTGCTAAGCCATCTGCTGCAATTGTCCATTTGTCACAGATACTGCGATTCTGTTGGCATTACTGTCAATATTTACTTCACATAAGTAGGAACTCCCAAAGCATCACAAGACGATGTTGCACAGCATCAGTTAGCGAACACAGTGAAGTTTATTTACTTGCAAATGGCATTGCTCACGTTCTGAAAAGTTAACAACCTTCATTAAATGGTTTTAATCAAGATGGAAAATGAGGAATATTTTCCTGAAGTGTCATTTTAAACTTTTATCCCTGTATTATCTTCTTTTGAATGCTGTAGCAATGGCAAGCACTTATCTCCTGTCTCTCTTACAGCACAGAGACTGCTCTTTCATTATCAGTTTTTAAGAAGCTGTAAACTTATCTCAGCTGCTGGAATTCTTTATGAGAGAAAGAAAAAAAATCAGTAATGATGTACATATCATCTGCCTCTGGGAAAATAAAAACTGCCAGTGATATGCTGGGAAAGATCTCCTTAGACTCCTTTCACACAGTCTTGCAGTAGTTTTATTGTAACCTAGAAGTGTAATTTCAAATATTCTACTGTGCTGACAGCAAGCTCCTAAAATACAGCTCCGCTCTGAACAAGAACCAAGAATGCTATTGTGGGTCTCATGTTTACAGCTGCTCACCGATTGTGTCATATTTGCAAAGCTTTCAAGAAAAATGATAACTTTTTTCCCCCAGCACTGAGACTTACAAATTCAGCCTAGGATTTTGATAACAAGCTCAGTATAACACCAGAGCTAGTGAGCCTGCAGAACTTGCTCCTCTTCAAAATTTTAGCTAAAAATTCCAAGGGGTTTGGCCAATGTATTTGGAAAAGTATATTCCAGGGTCTTAGCAAAATCAAATAGGAGAGTAGTACGTAGAACAGGACTCCTACATGTGGGAGGCAGCAGTATGAGGTATAGATGCACAGGGGACACAAACATATCTACATCATATTACTGCCTTGATGAGGAAGTCATTTTGTTTCCCTTCTGTGCCTCAGCTTATCCAACCAGAAGATGGGGATTGTAATACTGACCTTCTCCATAAAATGCTGTAAATTCTACAGCTCCATCACTAGGACTCTCAGCTAGGAGGAAGCAAACTGGAGTTACAGTCCTGCTGCCAGAACCGTTTAAATATTAGGTCAATATAATCATATACAATAAATACGTTAGTTAAAAAAATAAAGAAACAACAGAAATAACCTGAGAGAAAGAAGCTGAAGTAGGTATACACCCGCTCAAAGCCTGGCCATTCACCTACAAAAGCTTCTTTTTGTGGGGTCAGGAGAACAGCAAACAATTCTTGCGTTCCAGATTGCACAGCAACAGCAGCTTCAGAAGGAGAACAGGCAGCATTTGGCCCTGACTACCCTCTTGGCTTTAAACTTCCCTTACAGAAGCAAATCTGGGGTTTCTGCAAGTCAGGAAGAGGCTTTAGTCACCAGCCTTAAACAAAAACAAAAAAAAACAAAAAAAAAAATCAGTGAGCACCTGTCATTGTGTCGCCCATCAGAAGACGGATTGCTCCGGATTCTGAGCAAAGAGAAATTCTCCATACAGAGCACTAGCCAAATACTTAAACTGCCAAGTGGAAAGACAGTTCAGCTGCACCCCTAGCAAAGCGTCACCTACCCATCAGTTTTACAGGGCACCCTAACAGACAAGGGCTCAGGGGAAACTGGCACCGTAGTGGATGCTGCTTATTTTGACTTCAGCAAAGCTGAAGACATGGACTGCCATGGTGTTCTTAAATTGTTGAAACATCGTGGTTTGACTAGCTGGCCTAAAAGGTAAGCATAAAATTGGCTGGACTGCCAAGTTTGAAGGGCTGTGATTAATAGTACAAAGTCCAACTAGCAGACAGTTACTACAAGCATCCCTCGGGGGCAACACTGTCTTGATTAGCAATCAGACACCAAGGCAGAGGGCACCCTAGGCAAGTATGCAGATGACACCAAGCTGGGACAGCAGTCAAGACATCAGAAGGTGGGGTTGCAATTTAGAGGGATCTTAGCAAGTTGGAGAACCAGGCTGACAGGAGCTGCATCTGTCTTTGCATTTCTCGAAAAGTCTCACACCTAAGACAGAGTAGTAACCCCTTGCTACAGTACAGGCTGGGACTAACCAGCTAAGGAAGAGCTTGCACAAAAGGAGCTGAAGGTCCCCACGGACAAGTTGAGCAGGAGTCAGCAGCACGCTCTTGCATCAAGAAGGGCCAAACACTTACTGAGTTGTATTAGCAAAAGTGCAGCCAGCAGTCAAGGGAAGTGGTTATTCCTCTCTATTCACTACCTACAAGGCTGCATCTGGAAAGCCATATTCACGCCTAGGTTCTTAAGTACAACATCAATACTCTGGAGTAACTACAGTGAAGGGCCACTGAGATGGTTGAGGGGCTGGAGCATGTGATATACAAGGAAAAGCTGAGAGAGCTGGGCTTGCTCAGCCCAGAGAAGAGAAGGCTTCAGAGGAGATCTAATGCTGCCTTAACTACCTAATGAGGGGATATAGAGAATATGGAGCCAAATTCTTCTCAGACACACACAGACAGAATAAAAGGCAACAGATGCAAGTTGCAGCAAGAGAAAATCTGATTAGATATTAAGAGAGAAAAAAAATATCTTTGCCATGAAGGTAATAAAATCCAGAGAGAGTATGACATTTCCATTGCTAGAGACAACCAACACTCAGCCAGAGTAGGGCTTCAGCAATCTACTGAGGATGTGAGCAGGGAATTGGAGAAATTACTTCCAAAGGCCCCTTCTAATCTAAATTGTTCCACAATCCTACATAGGGCACAGGCTTTCTGGATTGTTTCCTGCATATTTCATCACCTTCAGATACACTGCCTATATAAACATTTCTGTGTATGCACCACACCTTCTGAGACTGCTGGAGAGCTGGTAGAAAATGGTCTGTATTCTCTTTCCTCCCATCCTAGAACCTGTCAGTAGGAAAGACTGTTGTGATGAAACACTTCTGTCAAGCTACTTTTTTTTGCAGCTTCTTTTTTTGATGCTGTCCTCATGTTCTGGATACTACCTCTCAGCCAACGTTCTTGGCTCCTGATTGTGCTCCCAACTTCTCCAGTTGCAACAGGAGGAAAGTTACCAGTTCACAGCTCTGCTGGGAGGGCTGCCAATGTTATCAGCAAAAACCAAGGGCTGGAGCATTCTCCTGTTTCATCATTGAATGACTACGAGAAACAGCTGAGACGCTGAAGCCACCAGTTCAAACACTGAGGAATGAGTACAGCAGCAACTAATACTTCAATTGATTTCCTCTGCCACCATAAGAGCTTAGACTCTAGGTGGAAGATAACAAATATTAAACTGAACGTTGACAAAAAATGTTTTTCAACTGAAAAACTACAATCTGAATATGTGCTGGAAATAATTATTGGCAATGAACTGGGTCCTCCAGATGTGACAAGAATGCAGTGATTTGGGAGTCCCTCAGAGACAGCAGCACAGATGCAGTCCATCTGTTGCGTTCTCTAGAAGACTGATCCTTTAAGGACCAGAAATTTTCTTATGGAAAAGAAAATTCAACTTAGATTCTACAGAGTTAACAGCACTCATGTGGGAAAACCAAACTTTCAACTCCAGATAAGTATAGAATAGAGTGTTCTCTGATTTCAGGTACCAACTGAGACACAGCAGCTGAAACCTCCAGATGTTTCTTTAAAAGACGACTTCTTCAGTAATGACTTACAATTATTTTACATTTCTTTCCTCATTTCCCTGGAGATCAAGGATGGTCCACTGGTGATTTCAATGGCAAATTTCAAAAGAAATATTCTCAATTCAGAGAGCCCAGCTCTTTTGCCCAACAGGAAAAGTCACAGAAAATCACCTACAATCTCACAACCTTTGGAGCTGAATAGGCAGAACTTCATCACTCTGAAGCCATGGCTTCATTAGGGGTGGTGGGGGGAAGCGTATTTTTAATGCAAGTTAGCTAGAAGGGGACAAAATCCTTGCAAAGCAAGGACACTGTGGTGCTTTCTCAGTAACTAGCAAGTTCAGGTAACCTCCTGAATTTTCTGGAGTCTAACTTGAAACACCAGCTCTTTGTTTGTCCTAGAATTGTGCCACACATTAAAGTACCTGAAATGACAATAACAACTTTGTTTTCCCTTGGAAACTGCAAGGCCAAAAGGCTCTCTACAAGCCCAATAAAAAGTTAAAAGGACCAATTATAGAAGAAAAAATACTGTAAAACAGATAAGGTGAGAAATTCTCCTGACAGTAAGACAGAGGCACTGTTTGGAGTTCTGGTTTTTATGTAATAAAGACTTTCACAATTCAGTTAGTATGTCATGTTGCTGAATATGTATTTTTACTGCACAATTTTCTCTTCATATTAAAATATTTTAGCATATTATAAGTTAGACAGAATTTTTTGTCCACACTAAAAGGATTTTTTTTCAGTCTATATAGTTCCCCTCTTTCAGACTTTGCTTTCCATCATGAGTAGTTCATATATGATAACATAAAATATATCGTTCACCATTCCTCTCTGCTTACCAATACAAAAGGAATCTGAAGAGCACTCTGATTTCTACTCCCTGTCAAGGCATAATCTAAGACTTTATTTTTGGCAGACAAGCCGCTCCTTCATTGAAGAAACAGTTATATATCTCCATTTAAAAATACTGATTAGAAAATCTCATAGCACTTCACCAAAACATGCAGTCAAAACATCACTGAGTCTACTGTGTTTCTCCCAAACTGGAAGGATGTTGAAAACTTAAATGATTCACTTACAGCTGATCTAAAGATGAGAGCTCTGCAATTTATGTTTTATTGTCAAATGTTTAAAGGATTAAATCTAAATAAAATACACAATACACAAGCTTCAAAGCACACATTATCTTCAACATCTTATTTCCAATTAGCAAGTCAAAATAAAGAAGGCATAGGGAACATTTGGCTTCAAAAGCAGAGCTCTGGAAGAAATCAAGATTTTGGTTGTTTCGGGTCTCATTTAAAGCTGCTATTTTCCTAAACTGCTGAAACGGGATAAGATGGAAAGATTATTCTCTCTCTCGAAGGGGGGAAAATAGCAGACATACCACCATGTGATTGAGTATTACATCATTCGTACTTACAACAATACTGAGCCAGTCTGGCAATTAAACTTAAAAGACATTTTCTTTTGCCTTCAAGGAAGGACATGGACTTGCCATAAAGGCAGGCTAACAGTGAAAAGGTTAGAAAAGGCGCAGCTTACAATTCTACGTGGCATGAGATTACAAAATCCTAAAAATCTTTCATTGAGAAGCATTTCCAGTATGAAGTTTATGTATGAAGACTGTCATGCAAACAAAATCCTAGTGACAAACATCTGAAGAAATAAGACAGCTCTTGAGAAGTACTTTTACCAATTTTTAAAAGGCTTACACTTTATTAGGATGCAAGAAATCATCATCAAGATGACTTTCAAGATATGAGGACAGGCCAGGTATGAGAATGGATCTCATTTTTCCAAAACAAATTTGAAAGGTAATATTGTTTCTCTGATATACCTTCACTTTGTTTTTATAACATCAAAAAGTGCAAGACAAAAAAAGCTGCATAAGACTTAAGAATACGATGCAAGTGGACACAGTTTTAGAAGACCTCAAGCTAAAATAATATTTGCAGATAGCAAGCACAGAAGTGCTTATAGGTCTCAACACATGGGCTTTTATTCACCTTATTTTGCCCTACTGATCTTAATTAAACTATTTAATAACATGAATTTGTCTTCTAAGGCATCATTCTTTCCGCATTAAAATGCAAATACACAATCTTCAAAATTATTTTAATGAAGGAGAGCATTTAATTTTCTAATTGACTTCTGAAGTATTAAAATGCAGAAAACATTAGTGATGGCTACAACTAGGAATATTTTTCAGTGACCGGATCAAAAACATTGACCATAATTGATCATGTTTGCTGCCAGGATTTATTTAAACAAAGCATCAGGTAACACTCCCCCCACCCCACCCCCCCGCCTTTTTTTTTTTTTTTCCCCTTTTCTTAAGCAGGGTGGGTGTGCAGGGAAGGAAGGGGAAGCGTCTCCTCCACATCCCACACCACATCTAGCATATCCTCTAACAAAAGCAAGAATGTGCTGCACAATGACCGGCTGAACCACGCTTTTTTTATTTAGCTGGTGTTTGCAACGTATTGGCTCCCATCAGGTCAAAACACCACCCAGTTATAATGCTGGTTTTGCTGACATAAGCACCAAAATTCAGATGCAGAGATAAACTTCTGATTTAAGTAGAGAGCCAACCTAATCATTTCCTCTTTTAAACAAGCTTTAAGAAGATTGTTAAATATTTATTTTCACAAGCATGCAAGGATTGCTGAAGGTCAAAGACATCAGAGGTGTGATCCCCTTCCTTATCGTCCTTCCTTTGTATTTATTTCACTGGAAGGAGGCCTCTCTGCCATCACATTTCCCTCCCCTCATCCATCACCCAGAACTCATCCTGCCTTCATTCCCCTCATTAGTTCCCATGTGTCTGCCACCATGTTTCAAAGCATCACCCCCTCTCAGTGCTGCTGGTAAGCAAGGGCTGCCCCTCGTATTTTTATCCTGGTATTATTGATGCCGTCATAGCTTTCCTGTTCCTTGCTTCTGTTTCTTTCATTGTTTCGCCTTTACCATGAGTATGTTTCATCAGTTCAGAAACCCCAAACTGGAACTTAATTACTAAGAGGACAGACCATGCAATGAATTTTATTATTTTTATGCATGCAATAACAGACCACTATTACATGCATTAAAAATCTGGCTCAGATGCTTCTGTTCTACTGCATTACACAAGGCCCAACATGGTGACAGAGCACAGGACTGCCAAACAATAAACACTTCTACCTGCCCACAGTGGAATTCAAGACCACGGTGATAAGGGCTTTAGTTGACCTAATACAGAAGCCTACAGAATAAAAGCCTGTCCCCTACTTTCAAAGAGGGACAGCGATGACTTGTTTTGTCCAAACACAAAAATGTATGATGGGCAAGGGCAAAGGATCTCCAAAATTAAAACAATCTAGGTGCAACAGCTCTATTCAGTACAAACCCCATGGTTTTCAGCAGTTGTACCCATCATTGAGAAAGAACTGCCTAGAGAGAACTTGAAACACTCTGGTCTGCAAAGCAATAAAGTATTTCTGCAGTCAAATTTCAGAAGAGGATTATTTTGACCTTTACTATTCAAAATTTCCCTTAAATGAGGAAAACATACAACAAAGCTATCAAAACCAGCCAAAATCTGTAATCTCAACAGGCCATCTTGTGACCCTTTCCCCATCTCTATCTCTGCAGATACTGTGTTTAAAGCTGCATTATGGAAAAGTTGACAATTTGAGCCACCTGCTGGGTGCCAACATCCTGAGGGGAAAAAAGTTGGTCACTCGTCTACACAAAAGCTGGTGAGAATTTCGTCAGCGAATTCAATGCGGCAGGACCGGGTCTCCCCTTGCCAGCACCAGAGGTCAAATACTATTTTATCCCGAGTTAATAATAGTGTAACAGAAAAGCAGATTTTCAGAGTGTGCAATTCTTAAACAAAACATTAGCCTGAACACACACACACGCACACAAAATTAGAGTCCTCCTGCTTCTTTTGCATGATATATTTAGAAATCCTATTAGCTGGAGAGATCAACATTCTTATCTGAATTTCCAGGATGCTGTAACATGCAAAATTAGAGCAGCTCTCTTAAGTGGGTCAATTATCACTACTGCACTTAGAGCAGCTTTTCCCCTCCCTCCCTGCAGCATCCATAATGGGCATTTAACACAAGGATTTAAACAGTAAGATGTTGAGTTGACACACACCACAATGTAAAGTTCCCTTCCCCTTTCGTATTTTCAGAATCTTAAAGGAACAAAGAAAATCACCCAAGTACAGAATCTCCACATTAAAATTATTGTCTCCCTGTGGAAAGCTTCAATGACTCTCAACAACAGGGCACCCTGCAGGATAATGCTAGTCAGCAATCACACTCACTGTTTTCCTACCACATCTGAGTCACGTACAAGTAAGGTTTATGACTTTCCCCCCCCCAATGGACAAAAGGAGAACCTGAGGGCCACTGACCGTCTCCCCAGCCCTGTCCCCCAGGTGCAGGGCCATACAACCAGTTTGAAAGGCTCCAGGTTACTTTCTTCTCAAGAGAGAATTCTCTTTAAAAGACACTGCAAATCACCAGATTCAAGTGGAACAATTCAAGGACCCAGCATCACTTCAGATACTACAAAGACATCCATAGGGGACTGACAGATATGACACAGGACCTAGGGAAACACATGCTCTTCTGCAACACAGCTGGAGGCCAGGCGAGATACCAGAGGGTGACACAGACCCGAGTCCTCCTGCCTTGCTGCCCCACTGCCACCCGTCCACAAGCACAGGGCAGCAGCCAGGAGCAGCCCTTGCAGTAAGGGGATGCAGCGGGGAAGAGAAGAGAGCCACGCAACGGAGCATACAACGTCAACGAGCACAGGGAGAGGAAAATTTTACTTTCCCACCAACAGGAAACATGAAACACCTCATTCTCTCAGCAACATACTTGCTTTATACCTACCTCTTTGTATGGCAAAAAAGTGCAAGGCAGTACTGTGAGTGAAAAATAATGATTCTCCTTCACTCCATGGAAAAGGAGACTGCATATGCTGGCTTCAGGTCATGAGCCCTGCTGTTGAAATTCAGCAGTCCAAACCCTGGCTGGAGGAGCAGGAGACAGGAAAAAATTGAGGTGCAGAAATTAAATTTCTTTTGCTGTCCCTGGCTGCCCTCTTCCCTACATCTCCAGCATTTTCTCCTGCGGTACCAAATAGGAATGATCACACAAGCTCAGCAATATCAAAATGCACAAACTATTTGGAAATAGATGCAAATAACATGGGGCAACATTAGCCACACCCTATTTAAGGTGGCAGTTTTTTATTAATAGATTGAAACTCTCCCAGCTAAAATCCATCCACTCAAAAGCATGCTAATTTTAAAACTTCATTTTCATATCAAGTGGACAAGGCTTTTCCAAGACTTCAAGTCAAAGCAAATGCTGCATTAGGAAGCATTTCTTTACCAAGAGTGTGGTCAAACACTGGAACAGGCTTCCTAGAGAGGCGGTTGATGCCCCATGCCTCTCAGCATTTAAGAGGCATTTAGACAATGCCCTTAATAACATGCTTTAACTTTTGGTCAGCCCTGAAATGGTCAGGCAGTTGGACTAGGCAATAGTGCCTCCAGTCCAGCTCCCCTCCAACTGAAAACATTCTGTTCTACTCAACTTTCTGTGAAATGAGATCTTAGCATCCTTTACCACACATGTAAAAAAAAAAATTTAAAAAAATCTAGTGAAATGAAATAATTTGCTTTTGTAAATATTATATATTTTTTTAACTGTGCAATTTAAAATCCATTTCTAATCTCTTATGTCCTTGTCACACTCACCCCTTGAACAAAACACATTTTGAATGCAACTGTTTTTAATCAAAAGTAAAAGGTCAGTTACTAAAAAGAAAGTCCTTAACCAAAGAGAAATAGAAACTGGTTTTATTAACTTCCCTAACTAGAGGTCTAAAATTTTGTTGATTAAAGCCTAATTTCAAAAGTTAACTTTTTAATTGGGAACACTTGGGCCTGCTGGCTCCAGGAAGTTTCAGTAGAGGTCAAAAGATTGCTGGAGATCTACTTTTTCATTTCTAATAAAAAAGGAAGTATTGCCCTTTTCCTTGCAAAGATAGACCTTTAAGTGTTAGTAGGGAAACAAAGAATGTATCCATCAAAGGCTCTCATGGTGAGGTTATACAAAGCTTCCCAATACAGTATGGAAGCCAACAGAGCCTGCTAATGCTTGAGAGGAAATTAGCTGAACTTCTCTTGCAAAGACCAACAAGGCAGAAAGGCTCAGTAGCTGCTGCCTAATCTAGGATTAGAGAGACCAGTTCCTTACTCCATCACAGATTTTCTGGGTAACTATGAATGTGTCACTTAGCCTCAGTTCTGCACCTGGAAATGAAGATAAATACTCTCAGCTTCCCTTACTGTGATATGAAAATAAACACATTAAACCAGGAGGCATTCAAATAGCTTGGCAATGAAGTACAAGTACTGCAGACAAATAGGAAATAACAAAGTACTGCCCCATTCAGTGAGGAGATGCCCATTTTTTTTTCCAAATCCTTCTTGCCTGCTGGGATCCTGCAATGCCTTTGTGATCTTCCCTCAAAGAAAAGGGAGGTTCACAGGGCAGAGGAAGCAGGGGAGGAAAAGCGCCTTATGCTTTCCCAGCCAGCACAAGTTTACATGCAAAAGACACCCAAGGCACCAAACTTTCTCCTGTCATCCTTCTGCTCCCAGTGCTCAAACTGAAGAGGTTATTTTTCTTAGACATTTAGCAGAAAGGTTCTTCTGCAAACAACTCGGAAGAGACGCCTCACTTGGCTGCCTTGGACTGACCCCAGGAGGACCCCATCTCTTTTCTCTGACGACACACAAAGCTGCTGAAGACCACCTGAATAACTTGGGCAACCTCAGTCTGAGGAGGCTGCCCCAGTCCCAGGTGGTGGAAAGGGCTCAGCAAGCCCTCCGACGTCAAGACTGATCAGCTTTACTGGAGGGGAAAAAACCTGCCCTGAATTTACCTCCAGAGGCAAACAGAGGGATATTTACACAAGATAGTTGATGAGAGAACTTTGCAAGGACTCTTCTCATGTGGAAGAAGTTTTATTTACTATGCTTTAACAAGACAGGATTTGGTTTACAACTAAGGGTGCATTTTCCAGAGAGCTTCAAAGGAAAATAAATAAATAAAAAAGGTGAGTGTGTGGGGGATAAAAGACATTTACCATGTAAAGTGTTGCTGTAAAAAAAAACCAACAGGTGGTAGCATTGGAAAATATTATAAACAAAATAGTGGACAGTTGTACCGTCTTTCTAACAGTTGCGTACAATAAAAAGGATTACAAACAGAATGAAATGTTCCTTGATTAAGACAAACCAATATCCCACCTGAAAAATCCTGGCCAGGCTCTCGTTGTTCCCGAGTGACCCTAGGGCAGCCACAGGTTACAGCCGAGCCCATAAGTCACACAAACACCCTACCCTGCTCTTCCCAAGTTCTCTCTCTCAGGAAGGCAGGACCAGCTAAAGAGCCCTTTGTTTCCATTCAAACATATGTAGGGGTGGAAAAGCTGTTCAAAACATAAAAGAGAAACAACCGAGGACTGTTACCATTCCAAGAAATAAATTAGGAGCCAGAGTCTGAAATGCCCAGAGTGCTGGCAGTGCCAGCTGAAGTCAGATGTCACTGGAAATGCTCAGCATCACTCAGCCCCTGGAAGGAGGACAACTGGTTCCATCAAACCTGAGGATTTAAAAATCACTATCTTCTTTAGGTGTATTTTTTGCATTATACCTATACTTCTGACACTGATAATATAGACACATTTTATAAAGAGAATTTCAGTTTTTATAGCTAGCTCATCAAAAGGATGAAATACCTCCCAAATTCAGCAAATAGATAGTAAGCCATCTTCCCTTTAAAACATTAACGCTGACAAGTAATATAAGCAAGGCAGATGAAAAGCTATGTCAAAGTTCCTGCATTGTAGGGTTTTGTGTCAAATAAGCTAATAAAAACCATAAACTGATGTAAATTCAATTCAGATCTCAAACAATATATTACACTTTCTAAAGAACTATAAATAAAACCTGCACTTTAGATAAATAAAATTTTATGTTCTCTAAGTTCTAGAACTATTTCTTCAGATTAAAAAGAAATGTGTTACTGAAATATTTTGCATTTTTTCATTAACAAAACAACTCATAAGAACCAAGGAGAACTTAATGTTTTCCTATTTCAGGCCGAGGTTTATTCAGGCATAATTCAGGCTGCACCAGTAGACTTGGCTACAATTTTCCTCACATTTTCACAGAGGCTCACTGGCGACATGTACATTATGAAAAAAGAAGAATAAGCAGATATCCATGTCAGATAAATACATTCCACTCCCTCAAACTGAACTCAATGCAGACACAATTAAATTCTGTTTTCCCTCTCCAAATGCTTCCCACTCCTTTGGTTCTGCCACTGGAGAGAATACAACATTTCTTGCCACTTCAGACCCTGACTACATCCCAGTACATCTGCTCCTGTAGCTCTCCAGGCCACATACATACTTTGCTCCTTCTACCATAGAATTTTTAAGAAACATGTTGCCTTCTACTTCAGAGACTAATCTGTTCCTAGATAACGTCTCTTGCCTCTATGACTCTCGAGTCACTCCACTAATTCATTTGGGCAAAAACCAAAACCAAGGTGCTGCCTTTGAGCTCTGAGTATGCTGGCTGCCCTTCACTACTTCTTCCATGTTATCTCTTTCCTCTAAAATACGTTCACTGATCTTCAGTCTTTAACTTCCTTTTCCAAATTTCTCCCAGATTTCTTCATAAGAGTTCTATAACCAACACAATGACAGTGAACACTTTAAACTCAGTAAATCTACTTAGGAGTGTACAATCTTCATGTGTTACAAATACTGTATGTCCTTTGTACAGTATATTATACAGCATATTTCTCCTCTTTGCATGCCATCCTCTGCTGGCTTCTCCAGAAGACCAAAATCAACTGCAAGCTTTTTACCCTGAATGTGCATCTTCATTCTTGCTAAAGCATCTTGTCACATGGCCACCCTCTACACCTGCTCTTGGTCCCTCTGGACCAAAGGCCCTGGGAACACGCCTGCCTCCTGTAGCACATTCCTATATTGCCAGATCTAGGCTGGAAACAAATATTACACATTGATAATGATCACAATACTTAATCTATGGAGGCTTGAACGTATTTTAATTTCAAAGGTCAGCAATATGCACCTGTGGCTCTCAGGTTTTCAAGTTTCTAATGAAAGAGTAAGATACCAGAAAAGGAAATTATATTTCAATGTTCAGAATCCATAATTTATTTGGGGTTTGTTTTTCAAACTACACTGGACTTCAAATGCAAAAAAAACAACCAACCAACCAAACAAAAAACCCAAACAAAAACCAACAACAAACCAGCAGAACCCAGGCAGAAGCTGAACTCACTCTCCCAAAGTAACACAGTTAAATTCTTACTATCAACTACAAAACTAAGTTTATCTAATGGATTTTTAAAAAAAATCAACACTAACAAATTGAGCCATACAGTCATGCACTACCACTTCTTGATTCCCAGGTAGCACAGTAACCATGCAAACGAAGATGGAGTGCTTTGTGATATTGATATAGAAAGACAGAGCCCATCTTTGCAGTCTTATTCGTACCTTACTCCTAGTATATTATGTGCAGTATCACATGGGATATTATCTCCATTTAACAAAAAAAGTTGGGGAATGAATTTAGGTATTTATGAAGTGTCAACTAGACCAATACATCTGGCATATAACCAAGATACCTGCTGCAATACTTTAAAGAAGGATATAAAAGAAGCAACGGATTTTTTTTTTTTTTTTGCTAGAAAAGTTAGCCACACTTGCTGCACAGATGGCTCCTACATTACAACATACCTATTTGCTTCTTACAGCTTATACTGCTTCGAATGTTTTTTTTATCACTACCAGTGGGGAAAAATAGATTTGCATATTATGACTAGACTACCATTCAGTAGTATCAAATAACAACTGTAAATAAATTACTTTAAAAATGTGACACAGGCATAAAAGAAATATTGGTAATGCTTTTAAATCAACACTGTCTTTATGGTAATGATAGAGTTATACTGTTCAAAAGTTCAGAGACTTTACATTAGAAGAGACCAGTGTAATAGGCAAGCCTTCCTTTTAATTCCATTATTCCTGCAAAACCACATTTTTTAAACATGCAAATGCAATGACTACAACACTATCAGAAAGCACGAATTTTAGAATAATGAATGTAGTTTCTGAAATTAAAAAAAACAATAATCTCAATCTTAAAAGGAAAGCTAAGCTGTTCAACTGCTAAAATATAGAATGAGAACAGCAATTTAGAAAAAGCATCAAATCAAATAGAATACTGATATGCACACACTGCTTTAAAGTAGAAAAGAACTAAAGTAACACAGAAGTAATTATTTGATACTAAACTCCAAATTTCAGCAACTGAAACACAACATAAAAGAAATAAAAATATATACAACAAATAAATTTGGATGGTCATCAGTAATTAAAGTTTTCATCAGTAAATAAAGTTTACATGGATTTTAATGAAGTTCTACTAAACAAAAATAGGGATAGTGTAGAGCAAGGAGTACCCATTTGCAAATCTGGCCTGTGTGCAGTCCCACCTCCAGCCACTGATTTCCTGTATAATCTTTGAGCAAATTTCAGAATTTATCAAATGCCTTTTTCCTCAAAACTGAAACGGGAGGGATACTGTCGTTCCAGCAATCATTAAAAGAAGGAAATCCAAATAACTTGATGGAAAACTCACTCAACACTAATCTTTAATGCTGACACTGCAGGAGACTTGGGGTTAATTTTCATTTGTTTTAAAAAAAAAAAACAAAACAAACAAATAAAATACACCACAAACAAGTAATCCCTAGCAAGGCACAGGAAAAGTGCAATTTCATACTACAAGAGAATGTTGAGAAAGAAGAAATTCAGAGTTATCGATGGGAGGCCGAGTGACTCTATAGCTTCTTGTAAATACTAAGTATTGTGCATTTAGGAAGGGAAAAATTTTACTTGAACCACAGGAAAAACTCCTATTCATTTCATTATATAAAACCAACAGTGACAAAGTCAGCTCCTAAACTTACCTTTTCAAATTTTGGAACAAGGTCTAACTGGGATAGTTGACTTTCTCTTTTATTTATTTATTTTTATTTTTTAAATGCAAAAGGATACGAGGAGTTCCTTCTGTCCTACACACCAGGTAGAGACATGCAGCAATTACGTGGGTCATCTTTCTCCCCCGGGTTAGATGTTTGCTCACAGCCATCTTGAAAAAATTAAAGGCAGTATCCAGACAATGTTGATTGAGTTGAAGCTGGTTTCCCAAGTGGTGAATCTGACGTTTCCCTAGAAAAATTAACAAGGGGAAAAAAAAAAAAAAAGAAAATGCTTAACAACTTTATAGTTAATGTGCTTTTGGGTTGGGGTTTTGGGGGGGGTTTTTGGCTTGGTTTTTTGGGTTTGGGTTTTGGGGTTTTTTTTTCTTTTTCTTTTTTTTTAAGACAAAATTGAGGGGGTGGATTTTGGATTTCATCTCTGTGTGAAATACAATATCCTCTCAAGTTTCAGGAACTATATATCCTCAGCTCCTCAGGACAAAAAAAGGTCTCGTTTCGGACTGCCAGAATTGAAATACATGCAATCAATGAGCCCTGGAAAACAAAGCCGCAAACATCTGCCCCAGAGAGGATCCAAAACACAGCCAAGACTGCTCAGACAAAAGATTATGCCCGCCTCCCTTAACATCGTTTGACAATTAGCACTTGGTTAGCTGTAGCGATGAACTTCTGAAAACCGGAGGTCGTGGCATGTTTGACACTGACGTGCAAACAGAGGAGACGTTCTGTTGCAGCTCTCCAAGAAGTGATGAAGTTTGCAGTTCCTCCGACCACAACCAAAGCCCACAAGGAAAGCAGCTCTGCTCCGGCTTGCCCGTGATCCCCACCGACGGGAGGCACTTCCTTCCTCCCAACACTTTCGCACCCGAGCCTTCATTTAAGGCTTGGCTGCCAGACTGCTGAGATTAGTTTGTGGCTTCAGGAAAACAAATGTGCCTTCACCCTTAAATAAAACAATTTTTTAAAAGTGTGTTTCAGATGATTCATGGCAGGAAGCGGTACAGCTGCTGGGACAGATGCGGGAAACGAGGTCCGGTCTGTCCTCACAGCTCCAGCTTCGGAAGAGTGTGCTGAAAAGACAGCTTAAGAAAAAGATGGGGGAAGTCATGAGGAAAACAGAGCACTGAAGTTCCTCAGCCTACGGGGTCAGATGGCACATCAAGAAAAATCCTTTAATTCAATGTGCGGGGCAGATGTTTCCAGTACGTGTATTTACAGGAAACGCTCGTCTGTTCCCTTCAGAGATACCGTAAGTAGCTTTGCTGAAGGGGGGACGACACCTGCCGTGTGCCTCGGCCACCATTACTCACAAAAAGTGATGGCGACCACGCGATGCTTACTAGGACACCAGCACCTGCACAGACTGCTCGTCTTAATTTTATGCAAACCCGTACACCATCATCACTAATAACAGAGTAAAAATGCTTAACCTCCGAACAACCTTCTGCCAAAGACGCTGCTTCAATTCGGCTTTAATAAAAAGTGACTCCAGACACGCAGCCAGGGCCAGCGAGACTCCGGCCAAACAGGAGCTGTCACAAAGCAACAGCTTGTCCTTCCTGCACAAGTGGCAATTAGTGCACTCACCAACAAGATCTCCTTTAAGGCACGCTGGTCAACCAGGTGTAACACATCTGGATGAAGAAGTAACGACAGAGGAAGGATATGTCACCTTCCACAGGAGGCGTGGGTACAATAAGCTACTCAAGAGTAATCCAAAGCCCATTAAGTCAATAGCTTTTCCACTGCCATCAGCAGGCCCTGGACTGGCACTCACCAGCCTCAAATAAAAATACTACATCTCCACAAAATTAAGCTACTAACTAGCACTCGCCCTCCCCTGAATTTTATTTCACACTCTACAACCTGTACACCGAAGCCGGATCAAGACTTATGTCCCTAAGAAAGAATCAGTTTGTACTCATCTGTGGGGGGAAAAACAAAAAAAAAATGCACTTAGCCTTGAGTACTAAAACTCATTTTTGCAGTGACAGCAAAGCAAAGCAGCTTCCCTGATCAGCCCCTCCCCGAGCAAGTCCACCCCAGAGACCAGCATGGATCAGCGAGGCTATGGAAAGCCGCCTCTTCCTACCACCTAGGCTTCCTATTTTATCTGCTTGTATTTTGCCACACACAGCTCTCGAGTTGAGGACACAAAGAACTGTCATCTGTAGAGATTTTAGGCACTACATGCAGATGTACCACCATTTAAAAAAAAAAATAATTAAAAAATTAGCCATGCCCATGCCCATCTACCTCTCCCTCAGCTACAGGGAGATCCAGACTGGAATCACTGCAGCAGCAAGTGCACAGCATTCCCTTTAAGTAAGATGGTTCAATTCAATGTCCTCAAAGTCACAAAGGCAGCTGATAACAAGAAACAACTTCAACAGTTTTAAGTGTTGTCTCAATTTTTCTTTTAAGTAAAGCTTTTCTAAAAACATAAAGAGAACAGTGGCTCCTAGGCCAAGAAAGAACCACATGCACTCCTGAATGCTTCTTGGGCTACTGGTGGAACCAGTACACAGGGCCCACCTGGCTCCACAAGGACCAGGTTGGTGCAAGCCACCAAGCAAGAAGAGGTGATGAGGAAGCTTCCCATACCACCAGCACAGCAGCATTTGACGTGGTCCTGGGCACACACAAGAGAACAGCCCAAATGAGCTGGAGATGCAAAGTAAGAACAGGACAACCAACCATGGGACTTCCCCCCCCAACACTCCCCTGGCCCATCCCCGTTATGAGATAATCCTTCCATCAAGAACACCACTCTCATTCAGGGCTCCGCACCTCAGAGGGCACTTCAGAAACAAACACACCAGAAGAGAAAAAAAATCGTATTGAGGAAGATATTTGAAATTCATTTCTTTCACAAGCTATTCTTCCCACTGAGCTGGTCCCATCCCTAAGGTACTATTAATATTCTCTGAGTATTTAACCTTTTCTTAATTTCAAATGTTGAAATACAATTCATCATAATCCATCCTAGGTAAACAGCATGCTTGTTTGAGTAATATATGCTTTTTTAGCTGAGCTCCTCATCCAGCATCAATATTTTAAAATGCAATTACTTTAGGGGTGACCAGTCTTTGTCTACTGACAAATACCAAAGAGATCTAAGAGCACAGAAAGGTGCTTGTCCACTTAGGAAATGCTATTTCTTTGAATGTTTTACTCAACCTTCAGCAGACCAGTGAAGGCTTTAATTCTGTGTGCCAGTACTCCCTCAAAGTTGCTTTGTAGTATTATGTCAGTCATATAGTTTGTGGAAAAATAAGGCAACTGTTACACTGCCATTGATCCCCAAAATGAACAACTTAACACAGGACAAGAAGCATCTTAGAAATTATGTGCATCTTGATAACTAACTTGGTTTTGTCCTTATCTGTTACGAGAGAGAAAAAAATGTACTGTTTATAGCATCATCTAAGATGCTTACATTCTGTAACCAGTTTCCTATTTACTAAAGAAAGATCAAAAGCTTTGTTGTTCCTCCACTACCACCCCCGCCCCTTGAATTTAACATGACAACAAAATTCTTTTTTTCTGGTATCTTATGTAACACAAAAAAAAAAAAAAAAAAAAAAAAAAAAAAAAAAAAAAAAGCTGGAAAAGCTAGCATTAGCAATCATGCTTCTAGATTTCTCCACAGGGAACACAAGATACTAGTCCTTCTGGCTCCTTCACAGATGCAAGAAGCATCTCCATTCAAAAGGCAACTTCGAGAAAAGGCAGGTATCGACTAAATGGCTACTGGCCCAGTACCGCAGTACAGTACCAAACTGTTGTACAGTGCCCTCATCCCAGTCAGATGACAATCAAAAGTATGTAATTTTGTGACTTCCAACCTTTTCTGCCAATCTCACCAATCTGACATTTCCAAAGTTGAAAAATGTGTCTCCATAATATTTAACTATAAATACAGCAACTTAATCTGTTGGTATCTGAAGAGCAGATGTTCATACTTGGAGAAACTGGGCATAAGAAAATAACTGATCAAAATAAATTCTCTATCCAATGCTCCAGTTACTGTTGACAAACATGAACAGAGACCAAATACCCATTCATACTGCCAGTCCTCATCATGAAAAGTCCTCCTAACTGTGCAATGGTAGCCACAAACCTTGCTAAGCATTCAGATACCTTCTTACGTGACTGCTCCCCCAGCAGTATGGCCAGTGCAGGGAGAAGCTGCAGAGCAGCTGCCAAGCTACAGGGCTGGGAAGATGAACAATTCCCTCCAGCAAACCTACAATACCACATTGTGTCTATCAGCCCTTGAACGTACTCCCGCTCCCACTGCTCCTTGCTAGCTGGGTGGCATTTTATAACCTTCCATTTGCTGTTTATCTCCTGACTGTCTCTATCATTTGCTCTAGACTACCAGCATGGCTTCAGTCAGCCCAAATGGCTGGCTAATGCCCTTTCCGCCAGTTTGACCATATGGTCCCAGTGTGCAGTGAGCTGGTCCAGCTATCTGGAAGAATGCAACAACAAGCCTTATGATCTCAGCCAAAACAGTGGGAATATCCAACATTACAAAGCAATTTATTAGTAATCTGCTCAACTCTGTATTCACCAAATTACATCACAGTGTTACAAACTCAAATGAATTGAACTGCTCTACTGGATAGAAAAGAAAATAAAAAGAAAAGAGCTGCCACACCTTTAAACCCTGTCGTGCTCTGGGTTATAAAACAAAACTCAGGACAACAGCTTTCTGACTTTCTGATCCATTTTATGCAGTAGAACAGTTTTTTTAAAAAGTTTGAGTGGGACACTACTCTAAAAACTTACTACTATCTCAGTACTATAAAAGAATATCATTATGTGGAAGAGTCAGAAATAAGTATTGCATTTTTTTCTAAATTACTAGGCGAGAGTACAACATATAAACAAAATATACAGGGGTAAAACAAGTCTCTTAGTAGGTTCATCTTTTATTAGTAACTTGCAAAAAGAGTTGCCTCTTTTGGGTCTTACAGGGTTTTGACAGATCCTGGGATTCTTATTTTAAATGAGAATAAATAGAGCCTTTAAGGTCAAAGCTTACATTTCATGCTGCCCTTGCAATTTAGTGATAGCATTAAAGTGGTGTCTAAGTATCTTTGGGAAAAGGACAAGGAATAGTGTCTTTTTAAAAAGGCAGGAGAAGCTCATCAGCAAGGTTACAAAAATCCTCCCCCTTCCCTCACCAGTAAAACATTAAATTTTTTTCCTTTAAAGAGCAAAAGAACAAAAGTCTGTAAACTACAGAAATTTTGCAACATATAGGACACATACCAGGCAGTTTCCATTTATTTCTCAAAGGCTCATCATACCATTGGGGTGGAGGGGAAAGCAAGGGCAGGGGGGCAGCGGGGGGGGGGGGGGGGGGGGGAGGTGAAGAGAAGCTTGCACTTCTGTAAGCAATACACAAAATCAAGTTCCCAGGCTACCAAGTAGTAAAGTTTATCACGCTCCTGAATCTGCATCTAAAAACAAAAGACGCTTTTCAGTTTTTAGTTCCAAGCCTACTAAAAAAAGTGTTTCTACCCATCTACTCCCAGCGTGCTGAAAGAAACACCATCATCTTCTCAACCGATGCCAATCTCAATGCTTTGAACTGGCACATAAGACCGCTGAATGCTACTATCCTTTTATTTCAGAAAATTTCTATTCTTTTGAAGGAGGAAACAGTGGTTATTACAAAAAAAAAAATGTGTAGGCTAGCAATCACTGTCACAAAAATAGATTTGCAGAAAATCTTGGTAATATTAAATGCTTACACAACAGGCAGTTGATAGCAAAACTGCAGCTTAAGTTATAATAGAAGCAAAATAGAAAAGGGGGGAAAATCAGACCCATTCTTTACAAGCAATTTTCTTTCTTTTATGATCTCGTTACTACAGAAACATCTTGTTCTCTTCCCCTATTCAAGAGGAATCATACCTTTTTTTGGATCCCTTAAAAGTCAGTAATGTCAACCAGCTACAGCTATATATTACTCTCATCTGGCTTCTGCCTGCTCATCTGCAACCCTCGCCTCAGACTGACAGAGACTGTAACACTGCTATTTCAAAGTAGTACTTTTCAGTAGGAAGCATAAGTTTCCAGGGAAATGACAAGCAGTACACAGCCAGAGCTTAAATGAATTGTTATTACAATACTAAACTGCATCATCAAAATCCAGGCGTACAGATTTTCCCCCCTTTCTGCAATTTGCTCGAGGGGGCCTGGAAACTAGCACTACCTGAATCAGGCAATGGAGTCATGTTAACAGCACTAATCCTTTTTTTGCAAAAAGGATTGTTATGGTAACAAACACTAGATTCTATTAAAGGAAACGTTTTGGATGGGTTTTGCTTGGGTATTCATTTCCAGAATTTGAATTACTTTACTGACTAAATTTTGTGTGCAGACTTTATTCTGCATTTGGGTTTTCACTCCTTTTCTTTCTTTGAAAAGGCTCCCCAAAAGAACTCCTCCTCCCCCCCACCCCAAAGCAGTTTTTATGTGTAGACATCCCTGCATGCTTTGTCATATCTTTCAATTTCAGCAAGTCCCAGCTCAAAGCCTGAATGAATTTCCTGCTCTTTGCTCCATGCCAGGCTTCTATGTTATTTGTATTACAAATAAGTAAAACAAACAAAGCCACAACAGCGAAAGTCCTGGAGTATCAGTAGGGCTACTCTTATGAAGGCTGGTCCCAGAAGCCTAATCAAGGGTAGTGTCCCATGATCAAAGACAAGAAAACATTTAAAGCCCAAACAATGGGGGGAGGCAGGGAGGAAACCAAGGCGATGGCTGTAGCGATCACACGGAGCATTTCCAGCAACACGCACAATACCGTGAATGAGAAGCAGCTTTATCTCCGTTGTAATGAAAAAGGCCGATGAACGGTAAAAGTAGAAGCACGGCAGGACATTACAGCAGTGCTGACACAGCACAATAACAACTTTAATTTTATTAAGCATAGCCAAGAGTTATTCCCAGTAACACCTAATTGCCTATGAGGAAAGTGATAAACATGCTGGCTTCATTCCCATACCCTGCCTATCTTCAGCCTAGCCCCAAATCCCCACTTTGCCACCACCTAATTGTGGGTGCACCCCACGTCCCCAGACCCATGCTGTCCCACACGAGAACTCCCCAGTTCCTCCACGGGATGTGTCAGTCCAAGGACTGAGGAACCCGGCATCCGTGCACACTCAGTCCCCCTCCAGCTAATGCATCCTTGTGCCTGCGTCACCTGGCAGACCTGCTCTGGGGACAGCCCAAGGGTATGCTCTGTTCCTGTTATCTCAGCAGAGTAAAACAGTTCCTGCCCCTTTCCCTGTGAAATTCCACCAGCTGCACCAGCACAACTGTTTGTGGGGATGCACAGAAAAATCAAACCGGTAAACAGATCCTTGTTAAAAATAACCTTGTGAAATACAAAAAGACTTAATCCAGACCTGTTTACTGAAGGATTGATGCCTCCACTTTATCTTCTTAGGGCCAGAAACAGACTATCTCAGCACAGAGACCTGTATTCAATTTCTCTGCCTGCTGACAACAATCCAACCCATCCATTTTGCCTCCCATGAGAGTGCCCCAACTACCAGGTGCAGCTCCCTGTCTCTCCTGGTAAAGCCCTTCCATTGCATGTCAAATGTTCATTCATTCATTCAGCTAAAGAGAACTTGCATGCATCTTTAAGATTGATAGCTTAAAAATCCAGATAGTGGTCACTACTCCAACCACTTCTTAAATATTTGATACTAAGCTACTTTTCTTTCACCTAGAAAATCTGCTGTTAACATCTCTTCCCAGCACTTATCTGTACTTCTGAAAGTATTCATTCCCTCAAAATAAAGCGCCCACATAACTTTCCCGCTCCCTCCTCCCAAACATTTTTTCTATTCCTCGATTGTATGATACCACTCCCACATGGGCAGCCTCTTTGCATATACAGCAACTGGCCATTTGAATTAATTTGCCTTACCCACTCTGAAACATTTGGCATTGTAAGCAGTTCCTCTGACTTTTTGCATTCAGTTCCTGGAATTCTGCTTCCCTCACAGGTGGTAGTTCTACTGCTGCCATTTCATTCCCATTATGCATCTAACAGCTACCCCTGCTTCAATAACAGACAGAAGCCATACAGTTTATTCATGGACTGCACCTAAGCTATTGCTAACCTTGTCCCATCATCCTTAGGCAGCAGTTTGCTTGCTTGCTTCTTACCCTTGCTTCATTTTCTTTTTAATACAGCTAAAGAACTTCACGCTAATGAAGTCCTTACTGAACTTCATTTCTGGTGTCAAGAGTTGGAAAACCACAGCCAATGCTGACATTAAAAAAAAACAACAAAAAACCCAGTCTGTTGATTCACTAGCATCTGAAGGTATTGGATTATGATTGTTTTAAGTCAAGCTAAAGCCCAAGCTGTTGCTGCAGACAGCATTCCCACCTCCGGCACGATATTTGCGTGACCGCATGCTGATACAGATGAGGGAACTTGCTCTGCTGAAAATCAGCTCAAACAACAAAACGTTAAATGTTCATTTGGACCAGTTCCCTCATATAACTCAACAAGCAGCCTCCCAACCACTAACGGCAGCAGAATGTGGCTGGGGCGAGGAGAAATGCTGTCAGCAGCAGTGTACATGTGAATCAACTTAAAGCGAACGTGAGACTGCAGCCTAAATGGGTCAAAGAGAAAAATACACTCTATCCCTATGCTTCCTCCTCCTTCCCTGCTACTGCTCCCAGCCCTCGCCACTCCTCTCATACAAGTGAGCTTACATAAAAGTCTGACTTATCACAGTTTAAACAAATGCTAATATGTTCGTTAGTTGTTTGCATATTAGAATGCTTCAGGTCATTTAAGATTAATTTTGGAAGCAAGCAAATATGGACTTTTTCATATCCAAAAGTTTTGTCAGCTGAATTTTTTGCCCGCATAAGATTTGCAGCTGTTTCAAAGTCAAAACAGCTGGAAGACTGCACTACTGGCAAGAACTGTAGGCACATGTATGATTAATGTAGCACAACCCTTACCTATCTGACATTAAGGGAATTAGAAAGAAAAATTTGAGATATGAGGAGCTTTTAGGTAGTGGTAGCTTTTGAGAATGCAAGATTTCCTTCTGAAAGCACCATCAGTTAGGCTTTGCTTTAATCTTCCTCTGTTTTGTTTGGACAGTGATTTTTTTTTTTTTTTAAATTACAGTTTAAATGGCAGTTATTCTTAGAGATTTTTCTATATCTATATACATGTAAAGCTTTTTCCCCACACTTATCAATTACCAATTGTTACTCTTGTCACAACAAGAAATGAAACATTTCTGCTGTCACACAGCATTACTGCTGATCCAAGCACCACCTTCAACCATCCAAAATCATTTCTACATCACTGCAAGAAAAAAAAAAAGGCAAAAGATTTGTTCATTACATAATCTGACAGTTTTGAAAAGATCACTTTTTTTAAGTTTTAAAACCCCATAATTCTAGCATTATGAGAGAGATCAGAATTTGTTTCATAGCTACAAAGCAAAAAGCATTTAACTAACAAGCATCAATCTACACAGCTAGAAAAATTCAAGAATACAGCACAATATAGGAAAAAAATTGTTGCCTATTGGTAAAAGTTATCAAAATCTTTAAAACAAAACAAATATGAAGACTAAACACAAATGGATCCATTGCTGCAATAGAAAACTTTACAGATGCAAACAGCATGTAAATCAGTGCAGTGTTATCTGCTTGCTGACAGCAAGTTCTAGTGCCTTCCCTGCAGATCAGGGCTTTTGCAAGGCAGAGTGAAAACTGACAGGAGCCATTTTTCAGAGTCTTGCAGACACCACTGAAGCAGACAGGAGCCCCAGGAGTCAAGGTGCTTCGCGTGGACGAGGAGGATGCAGGAGCTGAAGGCATCCCCCTGTCCAGAACTGCCACTAAGGCCAAGGGGACAGGGACAAGAGCAGAAGTAATTGAGTTACCACAGCTGAACAATTACCACTTCTCATCTGTGCTGCAGTGACTGTTAGCTAAGGTCACACATACTAAGATTGTTTCAAAAATAAAAAAAAATAATAATGTTCCTGTTTAATCCACCTTCCCTGCTATACAAACCAGTTCAGCCTTTCCCTTTTTCTGCCAAGAGGCTTCTGCGTATCTCTGTGAACCTTCCCTACTTTCCTTGTCCACCTTTAATACTTACCTTCTATAACATGTCTGAGAATTTACTTGTCCTCAGACACGTGCAGAACAATTTTCCTCCCCTAGAGTTCAGCCCTGCTCCTCTGCACGCCAGTTGTTCTGTCAAAATACAACTGTTAGTGCTAAGTTATTTCCACTCTCCATCATCCGACTGTGTAGGCAGGAAAGACCTTACTGACAGAGACTAATACCAATACTCTGCTCTCAACCTGTACTGGACTTAAGGTTGCTGCTTCTTCTTCAGGACTGAAAAAGGCCTGTGAGCCCAAAGCTAGTCTCAGGTTCTGGGTGGTGGGTTGGTTGTTTTTTTTTTTCTTTTCTTCCCCCTTAATTCTACATGCAAATCTAACAAAGGGCACTCTCTCCTCATCCAGACCTTACCCAACTGACAGTCAAAGATGATGTATGACACAGTAATTCCAAAAGTAAACATTTCATAAATATCAACTAATTGGCAAATCTCTTAAATTACCTCAAAAAAATGGAAATATGGTGAGAAAGCATCAAGGGAAAAAGGATGCAGAGAGAAGTAGTTGAGGGGGGTGAAGAAAAAGAGGCAGTTATTAAAGATATCAAAGGGATAAGAGATAAAACATGATCTAAAAATGGAAGCAGAAAGACAGAAGCAGCAAAATTAAGCTGGGAAAGGCACAGAGACGTTACAAAAGCAAGAAAGACTGTATTAGGTTAATACTTATTTAAGGTATTTTTATATGAAGCTGACAAGGGTGGTCAAATACTTCTTCCTTTATATGGAAGGGATAAGAAACCTGGCAGTTAGGTAAGAGAGCATCAGTCTTTATCCAGGTTGCAACTAAAGAATGAAATTCTGCCCTTAGTTTGTCCCTGGCAGCTGAGTCCATCAGCTACAGATAACAAGGAGTATGAATCTAAGGGGGCTGCTCTCCTTTACCACTACAAAAGGCCTATTTAGATCAGAGCTACAACTGCTTCTGTTAGTTTTATCTGTGCACTGCCTATGGATGATGGAAGAAGTTATGGACAGAGCTTGAGCCTCAACTTTTGCATTTCCCTCCTTTTTAAACTAAAAATAAGTGAAGGTTGCCACAAATCTCAGCTAAACGATGTAGTGAATCAGTGAAGCTATTTATCAAGCCAGTCTCTTGTGCTATATACTTCGGCTTGGAGTTGAAAGGAGATTTATGTTTAAAAAGAGAATGCACATATTTCAGGAACAGCCTTATATTTCTTTAAACAATAACATTTATATAAGTCAGATGTACAGATTGTTCCAGTAAAGAATTAAAATTACAATGCCATCTATGTATTTCTACAGAGCCAACGTGACCCTCTTAGAATATATTTGGCATATTCGAATAATATCTATCTGTATGTTTGTGATCCCTTCCATTTATAAAAAGCTACTCTTTACATATGGGATGTCATCAGCAGCTACTCTAGAAGGAGGGAATTTTCACTAGACTTTGTTCTCCTCCTCAGGAACCCTGATCACCCTAGAATTAAAGATGGTGAGCACAGCAGGGGGAATAGGGGGTGGGTGTTTAAAGACACAGAGACTGAATTTACAGCCTTCACCAAATTACCAAACATGCTTTGTTAAGAGAAGAGCAGAAGATCACTAGATTTCTGGAAGACAATGGAAGTTTAAGCCATAAATAGATATAAGCATGAGTTCATGCCCAAGGACTAAAAACATAAAATTAAAGGAAAATGTAAGCACCATGTTAATGGGAACTTACAACAAACTCATTGGACCTCATAATAGTTTCCCAAGGGAACTGGTGGAAACTCCCACTGCTTGGAACATATGAATCCAGGAAGGGCAAAACACAAGAAAAATGCATGATATGAAGTGATCCCGTATAAGAAAAATGGGCTGAGATGATTTACTAGGCTAAAGTAAGTTCTTATGCTTTTGCAAAACTGTAAGCTTAAGAGAGAGGCTGCTTTGCATGACAGAATCATTCTGTATTCTGAGTGTACAGAACAGGGGAAAAAATTCCCTCACCCTTTCCTCCCCAGTCATCTCTGCTGACTTGTTACAACAGCCTCCAGCCTGCTCACCGTTTGGCAGCAGAGCAATACAGACCCAATGCCAGACAGACCAACCTCACCTGTACAGCAAAGATCCATCTAGTCAAGTTCCCGCCTCTTAATTTTTTTTCCATAGTCACCATTCCATCTAGTTTTCCTAAAGTAAATATTGTATTAACAACACTCCACAAAAAAAAAAACCTCAACACTTGTTCATCTAAAAGTCTGAGAAATTCTGTCCATAACCAAATCTTTAGATACCAACTTCCTTTGCTCTTCAAAACAATCCACTTGCCTCCAGTGTGCCAGTCCTTACTAGTTAAAAGAAAATTTTGGGTAAGCACAATTACATTTTTCTGTTCTTTATGTGCTAAACCTCAAAGATCAATTACAACAGGGTTTTTTCTGTGCAGTATGACTCCAAGATAAGATGTAAGATCATCCATTAAACATACACATCCAAGACTAGATGCATTATTAATTCATTTTCCCCTAGGTAATATGGCATGGTGAAAAATAGCTACCAGAGAACATACTGACTAAAGACTTAAACAGAAATCAGTGGATTTATGTGATGATTGCTATGCAGCAACCTAACGGATCTCATTAAAGGAGACATGGATTCTTCTCCCTTGATACAGTCACTGCTCCTACAGAGCAGATGCTGATGTTCAACACAAGGAAGAATATTGATTGCAACATACCCCAGAAACAGTTCTTACACCAGTTGTGAGAATGATCTATCTTGACTTAATATTGCCTGAGTCTTGACTACAGACAGGTCTCAACTTTATAGCATTTTTCTGATTAGTAACAGTGTTTGGAAAATCTCTTTTTTAAGTAAATTGGTTATAAAACACTACCTGCCTCAGCATTTCAATTAGGCGGGTGCTGTAAGCACCAAAATGAGTTTTTACTGTTGTCCTCTGACTTTGTGGAGCTGCAATCAGGGAAGCTGCCCTAAGGAATCGCTTAACATCAGCATAATCTCGAACCTAACTAACATATTGCTTCGCTGAGTCCATAGAGTAAATTCTATTTACTGACCTCTTAAGATCCACAATAAACAAACACTTCAATCAACTGCCTGCCTCAGACCTGTTTATGCTACAAGCAGCTCCTCGCTGAAGGCCTCAGAAGTTCTACAGCTACATTAATCAACCTCAAGGACGATGCTTTTCCTACACAAAACAATTACAATCTGGCCCTTCCTCCTTCCTGCCTTCTGTATTTTACCTTAAGAGTGTTAGGAAAAGCAGATAGGCAGATGAAATTCTGCCTAGCTTTGTGCAAGATGACCTTAAGTCCACATATCCATGGCCCTGGCAGCTACAGGAGCAACAGGACACACTTAAGTTAACATTTCTGTATGGTCAAACGCTATCCTACTACATCACCATACAACAAGAATTATAGGTGCTACTTTGTTTAATCCAGCTTTAATTACCATAAGCATTCAATTCCTATTGAAAGCCATGCTCCTATAGATGGGAAGCTGAACTTGGCACAACCAAACATTTCTGAGAGCCCCAAATCAATTGGGGTTTTAGCTTCTGGTAGCTGTGCCTCTTAATGTTTTGAAATCACAGCACTCAAACTTCAACAACATTTTGTTCCAAGTGGCTGTTACTATGTTGTCTCCCTTTTATGCTTTCTACAGACTAAATCAGGAATGGGTATCTGACATAAGGATCCTTCTTCTTAGCTTAACAGCGAGCAAGTGTGTCTGGAGGAGACGGAAAACCACACATGATTCTCCACATTGAACCACGGAGGCAGGTGGCAATCCTTCACGTCTGCTGTGAGATGCAGAGGAGACAAACCACTCCAAATGTACTCTTTGAAGAACTTGATTTTTGTTTCCATGTCACTGCTTACACTCCCTTATGCTCATCTTTATCTTCTGCGTTTTCTTAGGATTATATTTGCTGTTTAATATTCAGTGTCACTGTAATCCCACAACTTGACTTTCCTGGCACGACAAATCAATGTTTCTCAGAAATCCAAAACAACCTCAAAGCTTTTTTCTTCCTCTGTGTCAAAGACCTTGATCAACATCATGTTTCCTTTTCTTCTTAAAGCTGGTATCAAACACTGCAATGATCTCAGAATGAAATTTGTTGTATATGTCAGATCAAAAAGTAAAGAGCAGAATTGGGGGGAAACAAAACTACCCACACATACAGTAGGAAAACTGTCTAGTCAATGGCAAAAAGAGCATGTGAGCACCACTGTAACCCTTCAAAAAGAACATTATTTCTATTCTCAGTTCTCCAAGATCTGAAATAGGGTGGAAACTACCCTTGAGACAACCATCTGCCATCAATGCATGGTAGACTCACCATGGACCAAGAATGGAAAGAGACAGAAGTATGTTTACGATCCACAGGATGCCTAACAACTTTATTTTGACCAAAGCTACAGATACCCATTTGCTCTCAAAAAAGAAGCTGGCAGCAAGCAAGAGTTAACTTTTAGTATAGGGCCAGCTGGAATAACACAGACCACTCAGACAACAAACGTCACCTCACAAGCACCCTGGATTTGTTCCAAAAATCACTTGAAAAGTGGTATTCTTTCTTGACACGCTCAAGGACTGATTCAGCTTGCACCAGAAGCAGTACTTTCCGCCCCCCCCCCCCCCCCTCCCCAGTACATGTTAGGAACCATAGTCTCTAAATCTACTTTGAGATGATTTTGAATAGTCTCAGGATACACATTTTCCCACAGTATCACTAAGCAAGCTTGTAAATTATTTTCCTTGTATTTAAGCTTAAAAACAAAGATTTCATGTCAGATTATTTCCCCACCTCCCACCTTCCAAAAGAAAGAAGCCTTCAGATATAAAAATATATTTTTTAAGGTAGAAAGGGAGTGTATTTGCAAAGCTATTCACCCACATTAGTACTGCTACGAAATCACTTACAAGATTTCAGCTGACATTCAATAATTTTATTTCTAGCTATTTCCCTGAGCTCACAGAGCTTTCACGGCCAGGGAAGTAAGCAAACATAACACCTGCTTGGATTTGGCAAGCTGCATGGGGCTCAGAATAATAAGGCAAGCCCTCTAAAATCTCCCTCATTTACAGATGCCAATTTGCTGACGATAGGAAGATAGCTATGCTCACCTTCGGAAATGAGGATGAGTTTGGATTAGCAAATACTGAAGATTCATCCCACATTTAAAATGGAGGCTGGTAGTTAGAGAGAAATGAATGATAAACTAAGAGCTATTACTGATTTATTGCTTTTTCATATAAAGTCTGCTTTCCTCTTCAGTCCAGAGCAAACCCAGGGTAAGAAGCAGGAGTGAACACACAAAAACCTCAGCCTGAAGACTAGGTACCACTGGAGCAGCTGGGGCTGTACTTTTCAACATTTTTTATTTTGTAAGAGCATTTTCCTAATCTTTTACTGATTAAAGAAATCTACTTTCTTGTTTTATAACAAATCAGGTAATATATCAGAGGATGAAGTTACCAGAGACAGTTGAAACGGGAAATCCAACATTCCCCATCCATCCCACCACCACCCCTTGCACCAGCTCCCAGTGCTCTTCAGATTTCGTGCTGAGCCGCAAACCAAGTCAAAAAGAAAAAGCAGTCAGTTTTCTACAGGCATCAGCCAGAGCAAGCAAGAGAAGACAAGCACTGGCAAGAAGTACAGCAGCAAGCCTTGAGAGCAGTTCATCAGTAACATGCAACTCCTGATTTGTCTAAGATGCTACAAAAAGTTTGGAAGCAGAAGTTTACAGCTGTCCACATACTCCCTCAAAACATACAGTATACATATTCCATGAGCAAAGACATCAATCTCCTAACCTGATTTACAAAGTGTCTTTTTCTATGTAAAAGGATTTCTATGGATGTGTCTAAGCTTACATATATACGCACACATGCCCAAAGGAATCAGAAATGCCTTTCTCCATCAAGTGGCTCTGCAAAACCCTGAAAATAAGTACCAGGATGACTACTAAGGATGATCACCCAGGCTTTAGCACCCGTGATAACCCATGAATCTGTAGTGTTTATATCCCCCTTTTAGGGAAGATAACATGACACTTTCTAAAAAGGAAGAACATCAAAGATGGCTGTATCTTACACATCAATTTTGCAAGGATAGGAAACAAGCAGCCTTTGGGTTCAGTATGTTCTATAAAGCTATCAGAAAAAAAAAAAAAAAACAACCCTCAGACCAGACCTAATGGCCAGTGTCTGGAGAGTAACCCATTCTCAGAAATTCATCCTAAATGGACTACAAAGCAAAGTGCAAACTACTGAACCATATACAGCTCCCTTTGTGGCAATACTAAGTTCATGATTCCTACCGTAAAAATGCATGGAATGCTTTCCCTGAATATCGATTTATAAAAGCAATCAAATAGCATATCTAGGGTACAATGTAAATACTACTCATATACATTCTCTCTAATGAATGACAATCATACAGGAGAACATGTGTGTCTAATTACCGTACATGAACCCAGCTCTGTGTATACCTCCAGAAACTGGAACTATGATCCTGTAACTGCTTTCTTAATGTTATACATTTCATAATATACTACTCAGAAGTACTACTAATCAACTGTGTGGTTTTAGAGCACATAAAGAAATAACATAGAGCTTTCTTCTAAAAATCCCATTCCTAATTGATTTTACTAAAAAATTATTTATATGCTCATCAGCATAATATAATTTCTTAGGGAGTCACACTGATGAATATAATTAGCCATTTGTTTTATTGCATTCAGTGCTAATAACCTTTCTTTGAAGAAAGATCCATGTTTGATTCTTCTATTGTTCAAACTTAAGAGAAGCCTCTTTGGGTTGAAAATGCAGGAATCCTCTGAACTGACTTTAAACAGCTAAGCAATCAATTACCTTTTCACTTAATTTGTGCTGTGTTTGTTTGGGACAGCTTTGTTAATAACAGCATGAAGGCTTTAAGTCTAGGTGATTAAAGCCAGATTTCTAGGTACATATTTGGGACCCCAAACAATAATGCCAAGCAAACACAGCTCCCACTGACATCCAGAGTAGGTCTAAACAGCATAGCTCAAAAACAGGTTTAAGCATGCTGAACCCAACTCCTTGCCACACTGCTGGCAGTCCTTACCCACACTGGAGCCTGTGTTCAAGGACACCATGCTGTACTTCTGTCTCTACTTTATAAGTGTCATTTGCTTATAATTTCCATTAGAAAACAAAGTTTAAAAAAAATCACTATGTAGGAAACAAATTCTTTTTTCAAGTATTACATGCTCAGTGTAGGAAGTTACATCTAAAATTATAGCAATAATAATGCTTTCAGGAGAGGCATGCATTTGAAAACTCTCCCCCCCTCCTGCAATTCCTCAAGCTTCCTTCATTTCTACCTACACGGTTGATTGTACTTATGTTTAGTCTAGGCAGACTAGTACTTAGTTGTCCTTATTGTCCAAAATGATTCAATTATTTGAGAACAAAGAGGGGGAAAAAAATAATCTTCATCTAAAGGAATAGTTTACGACTTTAAACTCATGATTTCCCATCCACAGTTTATCCATAAATAGCCAGTTCCGTAAAGCTGTAGGAAAAAAGCAACTTTCTTTACAACTCTAATTGCTGTACAACTGTTGAGGGAAAAAATTACTATTTTATATGGAAGATGTAAAGATTTTTCTAAATAAGAGGAATAAGTATTACATTTATTGAAGACGTTAAAAAGCAGTTGTGTATTAGAAGCCTGGATTTTTTTTTTAAAAAGCCTCCTTCCAGAGCGGGCTGGAGTTCTTGCCCTTCAAAAGATGCAAGGTTAAATTAAATGTCATTCATGAAACAGGTTATGTTCAGCTTATGAGGAGACATCACTCTTCAACCTTCTACCTTTGATAAAACATGCAGTACCTGCATGTTATCCTCCTTCATTACTTAATGCAAGCCTTCATAAACTCATCACCCAAGAAGGAATCACATAGGCTACAGCCCAGATAAGGTCCTACACCCAACATCCAACCTCCTAAATTATCCCATATACCATTTTTACATCAGAGATGGTCATAAACTATGCATGGGAAATTCCAAACTGAGCAGCTAGCAGAAGAGCAAACCCAAAATTTTCAGGAAAAGCTCTACGTTAAAGACATGATTAAAGAAAGAAATTCTCTCCCTCACCACTCCTCCCATGAAATTACAGTTGAATAACTATGACAATGGCAGAATTTAAACTTACGGTCAAAAAGTGTTTTAAGCAGTGTGTAACAGCACCACCTGGTGATCGTAGCTGTACAGTATTTTTAAGACATCCATTAAGTTAAGGCATAGTAATCAGCACAGAAGAACAGATTTTAAATCTAGTTGTGTACAATTTTTCATTTTTTCCATTAAAAATACATGCAATTTGTACCTGTAAATAGCAACACTTTGTGATTCTGTTAAAAAACGGATCAAACTCCTCAGAGCTGGCATCAGCCGACTTCTACTGGTAAGCAGCAAAAGCTCTTGAAATAGCAACAGACAGCTTAGTAAAATTCAGTAATTGGTTCAAATGTTTTAACATACTAGGTTAATGAACTGTTTGTTTAAAGGTTTCGTTCATAGTTCCCACGGATGGAAAGGCCACCTCAGAATTAGAAACAGTCAAGCCTCGGTTATTGAAGTCACTTGAAAAAAATCTAACTGGATGTCATGTATGCTGGACATTCTGAATTGATTAATACATAAACAGAATTGGCATTTTGGTCCTAATGCAATAAGAATTTTACTGGTGTTCCAGCAAAGTATTGCAGAACATCTACTACACATTGCTGCAAAAATCCTTAGGGATCCTGAAATGAAAAAGTACTCCCTAAAGATGTCGCAAGCGACAAGAATTCTAATAGAGTTGAGCATTTCTTCTTCATCACTCCTTTTTAAGTTGCGACTAAATTAGCACAGCCTGCACACTCCAGGGTGTGTGCTGGGAGGAGGGAAGGGGAGAAAACGGAAGATATAAAGGCCTGAGGCACTTCAAGCAGAGAGCATCCATCTGCTAGCAGCAGTCAATGAACAGAACGTTTCTAAAAAGCTTCCCACTCATATTAAGTCAAGCCAAAAGAACAGAAAACACCTTCCTTCACTCTGACTGTGCAGGACTGAACATAACAGGACAGTGGGTTATAAATATATGTTTAAAAAAAAAAAAAAGGGAGAGAAGCTCACAGTGCAGTTCTGTGTTCAGACTCTCCTGCTGCAAAGCTGGTTTAAGAGGCTCCTGCTCATCTC
Organism: Buteo buteo; assembly: GCF_964188355.1. NCBI lineage: Eukaryota > Metazoa > Chordata > Aves > Accipitriformes > Accipitridae > Buteo > Buteo buteo. The sequence continues at coordinate 9,116,074 of NC_134176.1, read as the reverse complement.
TACATCATCTATTCCCTCCTCCACTCTGTGGTGGCATGTGGAGGAGTGAAATGATCAAAGAGAAACAGGAAAATAAAAGAAACAGGTTGGTTCTTTTTTATTATTTATTTATTTTGCTTGTGAAACCCAGATCTTTTCACTGTCCTGGTAAACAGATGCATTGCCCAAGCTAAGGCCCAGCATATTTGGATGAGGGGAATGGGAAAGGGCAGCTGAGGGATGGGAAAGGCCAGGATCAAACTGGCTTTGCTGTTACAAGATGCTTATAGTGGAACTGGACTCCAGAGCTGCAGCTCTATGAGACAAAGGCCTCTGATGGCAATACTACTCAACGGAGTTTCCAACCCTTTCCACAACATCTCATTCCCACCCGCACACTGCAGCATGTTAGCCCTCTGGGCTGACACAGCTACCTACTGGGAGCACAGCAAACCCCAGCACAGCAATCATCCAGGTTAAAAATACCTTGCATGTGTGCACAGAGTTGTTCTGGTTCAGGCTGGGACCAGGGTTAGGTTTTGAGTTTTTTCTTGGTTTCTTTTTTTAAGCAAGGGGTTGACATAGGTCATTCTGCTGATAAATTTGCTGGTGTGGCTGTATTGGACATAGGACCCTCCCACTGAACACACATTTCATATCCGGTAAAGAACCCTGTAGTTTCTATTCATTTGTATTTACTACCTATGTTTACATTTGGGTCTTCCACCAGTGTACTGTATTTGCCTGAGAAAGGCTGCAGTAGCAACGGCATTGAGCAGGAGCCAAAGTCTTTGCCTGAGTGACTTTTGAATAGCATATGCAATAGCAGTGCTCGTCCATCTGGGAGGACATATCACACAACTGGGAAGGCAACGAGAACAATCAAAGCTACACATGCGCTTCTGCACAAGGAATGAGGTGATAATGTTGTGGAGAAGCATCACCACATGCACTGCTCTGATACTGCTCCCTCAGCCACCGCTGGACGCCTATGACAGATACGGTGCCAGATGTGCCTGGGCAGCTGTTGTTACAGCCCTGCAATAGGAATACAACGCCTGCACATCCTTTCGCAGACACACTTGAGCTGATACCACCTGTATCCCACACCAACAGATGCATGCTGGTTCCTCCAAGACCATCAGCCACAACAGGATGAAAGCAGCTTGGGATCACAGTTAACTCGTGTCCAGCTGCAAAGTGCAGGTGAAATGAGTACAAGCGTGTCTGCAAGAATGCAAGCAAATAAATCATAGTCTTCCTTATAAAAACAGTATATACAGGCACTGAATTTTTTCTGTTATTTGTTAATACTGTTGAGGGCCCAGAAGTTTAATGCTGTGGCCATTATTTAAGAGAAGCCATCTTCCAAGAAAACTGCAACAGCTCCACCAGCAAATCACACTTGCAGACCCTCAGGCTTAGGGAATGCTTCCTCACAGTGTCACATCACCAGCTCTCCAATTTATTTCATAGAGCAAAAAAAAGAAGTCACTTTCAACACATGAAAAAGTAACTAAGCACTATCAGAGAACACAGCATTAAAAAGCAACAACATTGTCCCTCCCAGGTTTTGAACCATAGTGCCTGTAAAATGACAAAAACACTTCAAAACTCACATTTGAATGTTTAAAAGACAGTCCTATGCCATATAAGTGTCATATATATTTTCCACTACCAAAAAAAGAGAGCAGCAGCTACATGGAACTTAAACCAAAGCTATGTTACCTGAAGTATATTTTAAGCTTGCCTAACAACATTCCAAAGCTAAAATGGTTTAATCCAGAAGCTTGTTAGAAGAGGCAGATTACTAGCACAGAATTTTATAGACATTACTGGAGGGGGAGGAAGGAGGAGAGAGGCAGTTGCCTATTCTCTGCCACACTGTACAAGAGGGAAGGTAGACCTATTAATATCCAAGTTCATCTCCTTGTGAATGGTACTATAAAAAGCGAATGTTTTAAAAAACATTTGCCCGCTAGGTAAACTGTCTTTAAGTAAAGGATTGCTCTCAAGAGAAATGACAGGTTCCAATTACCTGCACAAGGCTGTAGGGAGATAAATCTCCATCAGTGAATTCCACGAACGTGATACATATTGTCCTACTCTATGTCACACAGAAACTGTCAAAGTTAACAGGGAGAAGTTTTAAGATATGAGAGGCCAAAACTTTAATATCAGAGCAAGAATTTTCACAAGCATGCAGAATTTTAGAAGGCATTTCTTCTTTTGTTTGTCAAAATGAAGCAGAGATTTGCACTTCCCTGGCACAACAGTTTACTTGCCCACAGCCAATTAATAAACTAAGAGACAGAGCAGAGACAGGAGAGGAGACAGAGCAAAGGAATCATGAAAGATGCCTTTAGCTCCAGTCACAAACAGACCAATTCAAAGCAGCAGAACATGCAAACATTTTTTGTTATTAGTTAAGACAACAGAAGTCATCTGTTAACTCATTTGATTAAGATTTCAGTTTTTCTTTTCTTTATTTTTTCAACTTCAAGAGCAATCTTAAAAATTAAAAGTAACAACAGAGATCATCCTGAGTCCACATACAGACTGAACCAACACCTCCAAGGAATTTTAGAAGTGCCTTTTCTAATTTTTCCCTTTTCTGGCTAAGCAAACACAGGAACAGAATAAAGAAGACCAGCAAAGCTTGACTCACGTATTTCAACTGGGTGGGATGCTGTGCTCAAAGTTTTAAGTTGCCCATCAGTTTCTTGGCAAAGTCCTATCATTACATTACCTCCAGCAGATCTGCTACTCTTTACTTGAAGGATCCCAGACCCTCTTCATTAGAAATGTAACAGACCTCATTATAGGAGACAAGGATTCTTCTCCCCTGATACTGTCACTGTAAGGACAAGCAGCGCATCAAAAGCACCCAAGACAGGTACTTTATTCATCATTCCCTATCAAAACACAAAGATGGCCAAGGGTTAAGACAATAAAAATTTTCAAATCTGAACTCAAGTAGGACCTAATTAATCAATTCATAAACAAAAGGTTGTCCCAGATCAGCTGATGAACTTGACTGGTCTTTTAACAAAGATAACTGGAAATCATGAAGCACAGGGTCTGATTAGCCATCTAAGAAAGAGATTCTCCATGTGCTAAAGGAGAAGCCGCAGTACCAGAAGGATCCCAGCTTCCTCAGATGCCTCTGAATCAAACTCCATGGGTCCCCAAGAGTAAGAAGGAAACAGGCAGGGAAATGCATTCTTCTGCTGCTTTTATCCAAATTCTTAGAATAACTTATGCTGGCTGAAGAGTGGGTTTTCTGCCTCTGAGGTTTTTTTTGTTTGTTTTTCTTAAATAAGTTATTTGTCTGTCTCTTCAAGTCTTTGCTGATTAGTGAAGTTGCCTGCAAACCCTGAAAGCTGAAGTTCTGAGAAAGGTGTGTAAGCTACTGAAATACCCTGAAGGTCAGCCATCAGGGACTCCAGCATCTGAACTGTGCCTTATGCTTCTGCGACTTACCAGAGCCTGCATCAAAGCAGAGAACCAGGAAAGCCTCTACCTGCTGACACTCAAGCAAGCCTCAGAAGGACAAAGGTCCAGCAAGATGGAACACAAACACAACAGCCTAGTAACACCTGACAAGTTCCCTGTTGAACTGTTATGTGATAAGTAACAGTGATCACAAATGTGAAACGGCAAACAGGTTGGGAAAATAACATTTCTTTTAAATTATTTGATGAACATGTTAAGGTACCAAAGATTTAACATCCCAGGTCACAACTTTTCTGCTTTCCTGGCTCTTGCGCAAGAAATAAACATGCAAGCATTATGGCACAGCCATGTTTTAGCAGACACTGGAGAGGACAGATCTACAAGACAGGAGGAGAGAAAGCTGTGAGTGGCCTCAAAGGGAGGAAGCTTAAACTTGTTAACATGCAAAAGGGAAGAGCAGTAGGATGCAATTCAGTAGTTCAGTTTTGGCCATGTTAAGTCTGCGTCAACAAGGAGATACACAAAGACAGACACAAAAGCTTAGGATTCATCACCCTTATCTTCAGAGATGAGCATCTGAGCTTAGTCAATCTAGACTTCCTTTCAGTAAGTGAAGAGAAACAGACACTTAAGAGAATGAGTCATTTGACTTCCCTTCAGATTCAATTAATCACACCCTAAATCTGTCTGTCTCTATACAGGGACCCTGAGAGGAGTTCAGGATGATGAGCTCACACAGACATCTAAATTTGCCACCCTAGCTCAAGCCATGACATGGGACTAGATGGAAGAGGTATGTTGAGAATGAAGAAGTTTACCAAAGGAAAAGGTTGCACTTGAAACAACAACAAAAACAAAACAAAACAAACAAACAAAAAAGAACACACCAAAAAAACCTCCCACAAACCCACACACAAAAAACAGGTAAGATCATCCCAAATGAAAAGGGGAAGATGCCCTTTATTCTCTTTCAAGAAGAGATGGAGAAAGTTAACACATCAAATGGAAAGACAAAGGAAATGAATAAGATAGAAGTTGTTAATGATAACAAAGGACTCCTAAGGGACAAGGCAGAAGACAGATCAAAGAGGGTAAAACTGAAGCAATGGTCTGTCCAGAAGAGGAAGTCTTTCAAAGCTTTAGTGAGTAAAGAAATTTAGGAGGATACAAGACAAAACCAGAGAAGGAGAACTTTAAGCAATGGTTAGTTTAAAGGACAGCAAGAGAAAACCCAATGGGCTACTAACTGAAAGTGGAGATGGGAGGATTAGGATTAGCTTCTATCCCAACAGAAATGAAAGCAAGAAGGACAAGAAAATGGCAGAGAGACTAGACTAGAAGTTTCATTACTGAAATCAAAGCCAGAGACAGGGGTTGATACAGGAGGAAGGGTCAAAGAAAAGGTTGCATCCAGCAAAGGAGACAATCTGGAAGAATTCGAAGTCTATGCACAGCTGCAAAACTACAAATTCACTGGGGGGTGACAGACATGGTGGAACAGCTCACGTGACTGGAGTCATGAAATGGATGGTTACAGGCTCCACAAGAAGGACAGAAAGGGAAGGTGACAGGGGACTCATTTTACACAAAGGAACAGCTTGAATGTGTGAAGCTCTGCTGAAAAACAAGTGACAGGCCAATAAAAAGTTAATGGGTCTAGATGAGAGGCAAGGCCAAAGGAAACACTGTCATGAGCACCTGCTACAGACCACCTGATCTCGAAGATGAAGCCTTCTTTAGGCAACAGGAAGATGTCCTGGCTCTCACGGTGAATGCCCCAGCATCTGTTGGAAGGGAATTGTAGAGGGGCACAAGCAATACAGTGGACTTCTAGAGCACGTCAGGAACAGGTCGAGTAGGAGAAGCACTGTGATACACCTACCATTCTCTAGAAATGAAGAAATGGTGGAGAATGTAAAGTTTGATGGCAAGCTTGGCTACAGCAACCCTGAGATGATAAACTTTAAGATCTTGAGGGGTGTGAGGAAGATGGGTACCATAATGACAACACTGGCTTTCAGAAGGCAGGCTTCAGTTTGTTCAGAGAAGTAAGCAGGTAAGCAGGACCCCTTGAAGTACTGCCATGAAGGCCAAAGGGGCCAGGAGGACTGCTCAGTCTTCAAGTACAGTCTCCCCAAAGCACAGGAAGTTGAGCAGGCAGAGCATGTGGCAGCTTGGCTTTATAGCAGCTCATGAATCTCCTTGGCCTTCTGTTGCAATGTCTGTTTTCAGGTCTCACAGGTGTCTCTATGTGAGTTTGGAGGAAATGGAGCATTACCCATGGTAGAGAAAGACTGATCAAGGACTCAAGCAAAATCTACATACACAGGTGAATTGGACTGGATGGGATACATTTGAGGATGCTAAGGGAGCTGGAAAAAAGACGCATCTTTGCCATCTTTAAAAAGCTGTAGGAATCAGGGGAAGTTGTCTATGACTAGAAGACAGCAAGCATCAGGTTTTTCTTCCAGAGGGGGAAGTAGGACACTATAGGCAAGTCAGCCTCCCCTCAGCCAGTTGGAAGGCTATGGAAGAAATCTACCTGGAAACCATTTCCAAACTCACGAAAGGTAAGAAAGTTACCAGGAACCACCGGCACAGATTTAATGAGGGCAGATCATGCCTGACCACAATAAAAGCCACACTGCAGTCAAGGTAAATAGTAACCACTGCTCTTCCTTCGCCCCATTTCATCATTCTGCCTAGGCACCCTGGCAGCCAAATTGAGGAGTTACAGACTAAACGGGTGAACTGCAAGTTGGGTGAAAAACTGGCCAGGTTCAAAGGGTAGTGGTCAGCACTTTAACCATCAGACTTATGAGTGGGATTAATACTGAGGTCAATACCATTTAATGCCTGCATTAACAATATGGACAATGGGACACAAGGTTCCCTTTGCCAGCCTGCAGACATCACACTGGGACAATGGCCAATACACTGATGGGCAGAGCTGGTATTCAGAAGAGTCTTAAGATGCTGCAGAAATGAGCTGACAGAGACCTCATGAAGTTCAACAAGGCAAATGCAGTTTTTTTGCACCTGGGACAGAAGAACTGCAGGGCAACAAAACAGGCTGGGAACTGTTTGGGAGGGAGTAGCTTTGCAGACAAGGATCTAGATTCCTCACGGACAAAAAACCAAGCATGACTCAGCAGGACCCAACTGCAGTGATGAAGGCTAACCATCCTGTAGCTGCATTATTAAGACTGTTGCCAGCAGGTCAAGGGAAGTGATTATTATCCCCTGTTCAGCACCTGTGAGACTATATTTAGAGTACTTTGTCCAGTTCAGGACTCCCCTGCACAAGACAAGGCATTGACATATTGGAGCAAGTCCAGCAGAGAGCCGCTAAGATGGTTAGGAGACTGGAGCACATGGCGTGAGGCTGAGAGCTGAATTTGCTCAGTCTTAAGACAACAAAGGTAAGGGGGAGGTCTCATTGGTGTCTTCAGCTACTCAGTGGGAGGCTGTACAGAAGATGGAGCCAGAACTGCCAGAGACGCACAGCAAAAGGACAACAGGCAAGAGTCACGTTTCATCAAAATAAGTTCTGACTAGATACAAGGAAAAAATTCTTCATGGTGAGGGTGGTCAAGCATTAGAGAACAGGTTGTCCAGAGAGACTGTATCATATCCTTCCTTGGAGATACCCAAAGCTCAGCTGCTCTAGGCCCTGAGCAGCTTAATGCAACTTCAAAGCCACCCCTTTGTGGACCTCCAGAGGTCCCTTCCAATCTAAATTATTCTAGGATTCTACTATGCTCTCCTCCCTTGTTTTAGTTTTGTTAAATAGTGTTCTCCATTCCTCTTCTTTGGATACTTGTGTTCTTCAAGCGTATAATATATTGTCCTGGTCTAATTCACGCTGTATAGTTCTGGCAGGAAGTAGAGCCCTCCATAATCACTTGTAATAAACCAGCTATGAAATCAGTGATGACAACGAAGGTTAAAGAATTAAGCAAATAGTTTAAAAGTAAACAGTCAAAAATGCATTAGAGAACATCTTCAGAAATACCTTCCATTTAGCATTAAAATACTGTTAGCTATGTTTTGGTATTTAAGAGGACTGAGGGAAAACACACATTCATTTAAAGAAATGATTAAAAACACAGCACAACAGTTCAGAAATTGGATTAAGCTAGATGCAGCTGCAATCTTCAAACTTAGTTTAAACCAAATTTGAATATCTGCAACTGAAGCTTTCAAGTTATAATCATGCCATTGACCTTCCTTCCCCTCTCCCTTTTCTTTTTGGCCACTGAAGACTATTGAAAGTATCAGAGCTCCAAGGCAAGAACAACTCCCTTGTAACTACGACTCCGACATGGATATAGTGAGAGCAGATTGCCTGCAAAGAAACAAGAATAAACTGGCTATTTAGAGAGATTATGCAATGCAGCAGAGCTGTAAAATGAGATTTAAAGAGACAGAACTCTGCATTTCAGCCCTGTAAGTAACCATAAAAGTTGGGCAATACTGTAGCAATTTGAAGAGGCTTAGACAACAGAGGAAGAAGTCTTGTCAAAGGGTCCCCTCTCTGAGCTAGTATTGTGTTCATAATTCTTTCTCTCAAAAACAGTACTGTTTGGCTATTTTGTCTAATCCTTTGAAACAAAGTTAAAACACCTCTTCACATCATCCCATACATGTCCAGGTTTTCACTACAAAAAATGAGCTCTATGAACAGATAGGAAGCATTTTGTGGACCTGAGCTCATTGAACTTGTGGAGCTTAGCATGCTCAATTAGCACAGTACCACACACTGAAGCTGATTATGAACTAATACAACAGTATTAAGTCTTTCCTGCATAAATATTTTAGCAAGTGTAAACAAGACTCCAGTTTTTATAAGCAGCCAATTCCCAAACGAACACCCACAAACATCAGCTGGTTCAGCAAAGAAAGGCAGAGACTATGAACTGCCATGCACCACCACATTATAAATAGCAAGGAAACATAAAGCAAAGGCATGTGTGATAAGGGAGACTAGTTCTGTGTATTAGACATTTTTACAAACCTGGAAACTACAAAACCTTCAGGGTTTGCCCATGGCTTTGTTTAGAGCATATACATATGTATATATATATAAACACCAATGCACAAAATAATGATTTTGTAGAACAGTCCAGAACTGTTGAGCAGTTGTTGGGAGATTTTACTTCTGCATTTCTTCACTTTAGAATGGAGGAAAAGAAAAAAATTGTAAAATTATTACCTTAGGTATTCTAGTAAAAAAACTGGTTTTCATCTAACTCTGAATATCTTTTCATTAAAAGCCTCAAAAAATAGCAGCATCATGCATTCAGCCAACCCCAGCTGCTTTGCGAGTGATTAAGTAAGAGACAGCGAGCCCAGACCACCTCCCTTTCACCTCCACTCAAAAGACAGACATTACAGCAAGGAAGAATTTGGCCCAAACTACATGGGGGAGGGACGGGAAAGCAGAGGAAGGTTGTTGGGTTGTTTTTTTCAAAAAAAAAACAGCAAGTCCCTGCTCCGTTGCTGGACTTTTCCCTGCATCATGTCAAGCCTGCAGGTTGCTGGCAAGCAGAACAGGCACAGTGCGAGACCTGCCAGCACTCTCAGACCACACACAAACATGCTCTCAGCTGCTCTCGAATACACTAGAGACAACCTCCAGAGCAATCTGGGCTCCGCCACCCATCCCTGCTTTCCAGAGTCTGGTTCTTCCCTTTGGCAATAGCCTGTATAGAGCACCATATATGAGAAAATCGTATGCTTACACTACTGAAGGTAGCAGGCAGCCTTGACGTAAGAGCCATCAGCAAGTAGGCCTCCTGAAGCGTGCTCACAAGCTGTGCTGCACCAGCATCCTGATGGAAGCTAATTTCAGCAGTTCATTTGCAACTCAGTTAACTTTGGAAATGCAAACGTAGTAGTACCAGCAAATAAATAAATAAGTAGCTTAGCATTTTTTCTGATCAGACAGCGTAGTGCTCCAAGGATAACTGTTCATTTTTAATACAGTCAACTATCAGTGCACTTCAGTTTCACTCAATGAACAACCCCACACTTTTTCTTTAAAATATATACAGTAAGTTCATTTACCTTGCTACACTTTCAAGTCTAAATACAATAGATATTAACATAGTTTCACCAAAAAAGCAGCCATGATCATGGGCATACAGTGGCAGGGTGAGATTTTGTAAGCTCACTGCCATAGCTCAATTTGCAATTAAAAACTATGTAAAGCTAAAAGTGTGATTAAATGCAGCAGACAACCAGCTCATTATACAGCAGCAGAGAGAAAAGCCTTTCAAACACCAATTGCTCTACCTGAAATATCAGCTGCTGTTGTCATGCCTGGGAGTGAGCAAGAACATCACTTAGCTCATTGAAAAGAACTTTCCCAGAGACAGATTGGCAGCATGACAAATGCAGGTTGGCTACAGAAATCAAAGACCAAAAGGATAGCCACAAAAAAGAGAAGAAAACCTGTAAAGAGCCTCAGACAGATACAGGTAAAAAGACAAATTATGTTCCTGTTTCAAAACTGTTTGGGAGATAATTTCATTTAAAGCAACTATAATTTCTTGTATATGATGCTGATAGACTGTAGCCAAGTCAGAATCATTGTGTATGATTAGGTGGGCCCCTCCACACAAAAGCTGTGGTGAAGGAAGATGCTCAGACATATTCCCCAGCAAACACTCATCCAAGAAAGAAGCCATGTTTAGATTCCAGAAAAACGCCTACGCTGTCTTTAATTGTGATTACTTTTCAGCATAATCAAAAGGGCTTTTGAAGAATTCAAACACTCCAAGAAGCAATAGGACAGCATTTTTTCTCCTCAGCATTTTACTTTTCTACAATTAAAGACAAGGAACTGAGCAGTCCTTATGCACAACAAGCCAGTTTATTTTTAAAGTGCCTGTGCAGAATTAGAGTTTTGATTAAAGTGCCTTCATCCAAAACCAAACTTCACTAACCGTAAAAAGTATTGTAGTGGTCTTTTTCTACTGCTTATATAGGTTAACTTTATACAGGCATTTTTAAAACTTTTGAGATAGTAACTTTGGACCTGACTCTAAAACTAGCTCACGTAAAGTGCAAGCTTTACTCTGCCAAACAAGCAGGGCTCAATACTGTTCAGTACAAACAGCTGAATAAAACATTCTGTATATAAAACAATCTGTATATAAATCAGCTGAATAATGCTGAGTAAAGCAACCTGGCTATATTTCAGTAACACGGATCAATATCAACCTTTCCGTACCTATGGAGATATATCATCAGATCAATCTTATCCTTTGTATACCTAAGCAGGCATAGTATCAGATAAGATTTTCTGTGTTTGAGTTGCACGTATAATACTTTAATTTAAGAAAATACCTTTGTCTAAAATATCCCCCCAAAATGAGCACCGTATCAGTAAATCCCATCTACATCCCTTGGTTAATTACATGTCAGCTTCTGAGTCTTTGATATGACAGTCCATCAGCTGTCATCTCGAAAAGTCATGAGACAAGAGTATTAATTAGCCAAAAAATGACAACTCCTGTCCATTGATATGAGTAACAGCAATTGAAACAGGAAGACCATTCTGTTTCTGGAATAAGAGCTGGTTTTATTCATTCTCTTTAAAGAGTGTAGATTATATAGAACTAAATTAGAATGTATAGCATGTAATGAGAGTATTTATTTAAATAATCTCTGGACACTAAAATCTTTTTTCCATTTTTTCCCCTCTCTATTCAACAGTCACATATTAAGCACAATTACTATGAAGTGTGCATAAATATATGCATTGTCTCACACTTCTACTGCATAAAAACAAAAGCATTTGAACAATTATCCTTAAAAATAAACATGCATAAAGCATTTCAAGAACCCTGAAAACTGATAAAATAAAAAGCCACAATAGGTTAACTGATAATGAAAAGGTGCAATGGGCATGTCAACCTTGAAAAGGCCCTTTTAAACTACAATAGTATTGTCAGGTACCATTACCCTTTGCCAGCCAGCTACCTGACCTCATAAATCAGGTATAACAACCAAATGAGAGCACAATGTAAAATCAGCACTAGGCAGACTTGTTGACTGAATAACAAGCGGCCTGCCAAGGTTTTGAGGTCACATTCAAAACTAAAAATTAATTGTAATCAACCATATTGATAAAAAAAGTCATGGCAACAAGACTAAAGCTTGCAAGTACCATTCTGTAGAGTTTGTGCTCGTGACTCCTTTCCCAGATTGGCATGGAATCCTCCTCCTAAAGTTGGTGTTTTGCCTGCACCTATTAGGGGAGAAAAAAAAAAAAAAAGAGAGACAGACAGACATGTCAAATGCAGTAAATGAATTCAAATATTAAAAGAAAACTTATTGTGCCACTATATTCAGTATCTGTATAATTTACAACATGCCAAATTACATTAAGAAGGACAACAGAAGTGCTTAAGTGATCGAGTACAAATCCTGTGCAATTCATTTCTTCCTTGGGATACCATAAGAATTATATGGCTCCATAAACCCTCCAAATCTCATCTCCAAAGAAAGTACAAAAATGTCGCAACCCCTATTTTAGGTAGAACATGAAAATCAATATTGTAAAATATTTCTCAAAGTAAATGATGAAACAATTGCCTAGTTAATATTTTTGGTCTGAAGAATATTCAATACAGAATTTTAATAGCTAATTACTGGCACTACAGAACATAAAACATGTTTAGCGTTCAATAATGACTGTGTTGGCTACTACAGATGTAACACTTACTTTAAAATAACTTCAGTTTAACATTAGCCACACAGTGACACCTAGGCTACAAAAACTCCAAGTCTGGAACTGCTACTTTTATACCCTGAAAGGTTGGAGACTAAAATAAGTTGAGTTGTAAATTAGCATAAACTAGAGGCTGGTTTATGCATCCATGCCAATACTGAGAAGCCTGAATGCAGAGTCTGCTGGGAGTCAATGGAACTACTCATGCAAACCAATCTCGCAGAACAGGTAATTAAACTACCAAGGACAGAAACAGTCTGCCACTAAAGCAGGAAGTTTTTTAAAAAACAATCAGGCTACCTCAAGCAGGATATTCTAATCTATCAGCTTAACAGCAAGTGAGACCAAAAAGCTAAATTGCACAGGACTTAAAACAAGTAATTTGTTAGTAATGGGACTTCTTAATTCAAGTAGTCTGCTCTTCAGAATAGGGAAAAAAGTCATCTTGTTGCCTATGATGCCTACAGTTTTTTCCTCAAGTTCTTGTAGCTATGTTTTCTCATCTTACACCAGTTCTCTAGAACAAACTAGAATGGCTTTGGAATAGAAACATACAGAGGAGTGAAGTGTCACTTGAAAGCAGTTGAGGACATTTCTCCTACACACCTGAATAAGATACTTCCAAAGCAGGTACAAATGATGAGAAACTGTGACATAAATTGTTCACTCTTAGTAAACTTTCTTGTCTAGTCTCCTCTCAGCTGTATTTAATGTTCATCCATGTTGAAGAAAAAAAAAAACAGAAAAGCTAATATTCCTGCAGAATTATTGTCTATAAGTCTTCGAAGCTTAATTTTCCATACAACCTTTAAATTAGGTTCCCGGTGCTATCCACAACATTTTATTAACAGATCCTTTCAACAAACAATAATTGGAAGCTCCCACATAAATGCTCCACAGCTTAAGTACTTCAGTTCAACATCTTAATTAGAAATGAAAAATATTCAATAGTGACCTCCTCACTAGATACAGAGGTAACCCTCCCAACTCTATTTGCTCCAGACTATTATAGACAGCACTGTCTCCTTGCTATTCTTATAGGTACAGTCTCATATTTCCACAAATGCTCCGAAACAAACCAATGAGGCAAAACAGAGAGAGGTTACCAAACTACCCTAGCACACATAACAGTTTTGGTGTACATTTAATAAGAATGGATTACCTGGCAAAAATTATATAAACAGTGGCAATAGTTTTATGTTCCTTTTCTTCAGTAGCAAATCTAACTTCAGGAATTCTACCTCCTACCCTCCTTTTTTTGTTGTTTTGGAGTTTGCTTTACCACAGGCTACCTCACTTGTCTGATTTGCAGCAGGAGAGCACACACTCAAGCATCATGATGTACAGTGGAGGCCATAAACTGCAGGGCAAGAGCAGGAACAAACTGCAGGGCAAGAGCAGGAACAAACTGCAGGGCAAGAGCAGGAACAAACTGCAGGGCAAGAGCAGGAACAAACTGCAGGGCAAGAGCAGGAACAAACTGCAGGGCAAGAGCAGGAACAAACTGCAGGGCAAGAGCAGGAACAAACTGCAGGGCAAGAGCAGGAACAAACTGCAGGGCAAGAGCAGGAACAAACTGCAGGGCAAGAGCAGGAACAAACTGCAGGGCAAGAGCAGGAACAAACTGCAGGGCAAGAGCAGGAACAAACTGCAGGGCAAGAGCAGGAACAAACTGCAGGGCAGGCTGGAGGTAGCAGGCACATCCAGCACTTGCATCAAAGGCACCGTTGCCCCCTCCTGAGAACAAAGGCTCCACTTTTCAGTCCCCTCTATCTTTGAATAAACCAAAATACTGAACTCTATTGGACCATCACTGTCAAAACAGCTACCTTACTCTTTTACAGGTTTCCCCGTCACTACTAAAAATCTTGCGCAAAAGCAATCTTACAGTAGTGATAAGCAATACTATTAACAAAATAATTTAACTTACTCAGAAGCTAAACTCCAGAAAGAATAAAAACAAAATAAAATTAAGCTGAGACTTCAGTGGTTTTGTTCTTTAAGATTCTTCTTCATTAGACATCGAGATATAACATTGTACATAAAAGTAATCTCTTTCCAAGCTATAGAGTCTGCAGCAGATACTAGCAGAGCTATCTGAAAGACAAATTCTGCTATGAGACCTGATGTGCCCATTTCTCAGCAAGTTAACTGGAAAGACTGTACATCTCTAATTAGCATTTGGCTTTGAAAACTGACAGAAAACTAGTCTGTTGAGCACTTACACTCTCAGAACTGCAAACTAATGTTGCCATTGACTATGAAGTCTCACCATCAGCTTTCATCTTTACATGCAGAATGCAAACCAAACTCATTAACGTAACTGTTCAGCTGGGTAATAAAAAGATAAACTCTTAAAAAAGAAAACTGTGAAATCATCAAATTCATTTAAAGACAAAAATCCCTACAAAGCTAGTCATTTAAAAAGTACAAAGGAAAGGAACAGCAATCACTAGACGCAACCAAATTAACATCCCAGCTTAACTGAAATTTTTACATTTCTTGACCTTTTCCATTTTTCCCTCTACAACTTCAAAAGCGAATTAAACAAGCTTTTGGTTTTTCACATTCAGCTTTCAAGATATACAAAAATATATCCGAGAAGTATTTGGTGTCTTCAAGTACTGCCTGCCAAATCTTCAAATCTTCAACATTAACACTAATATTTCCCTAAGCCAACTTAAATACCCTCCTTCATGAGGTGGCACCTCCCAAGGTACATTGTCATCTACTGATTATTTTTAGAAACTAACTCAGATTCTCAGCTTTGCATAACTGAAGCCTCCTCTCCAAGTTAGCTTTGGATGTTTACATGAAATTTTGGACAGCAGAAGGTGTGGAGAGATGTGTTATGCAGCTCAAAAGTACAGCTACTCAACTTTTTTGTGGTCCTCTCAGTGGGCTACAGTCCCCCAAGACACCAAAAGAGAATTGAAGATGAAGGAGAAACACCTGAAAACTTGACGATACTCAGTCAAAGCTTACGTGGGTCCAGACCCAGCCCATAACCCTGCATTACTGAAGTGCTGAACTACAGTGACCGTCCCTCAAGCCATCCCCACGTCTGCTCTGTGCAGCACAATTGAGGGCACAGCTGCCATATGCAGGGTCAAACCCAGACACCTTGGCTGTTTCTGTTTTGCTCCACTGACCCACTGACGAAGGAAGACACGTCACCCTGCTTCTCTACAAAAATGTTCCTCAAGCAGTAAAAGGAGCAAGCAAAACTTGAAGTCTGTGGTAATCTTGAACAGCAACAAAGAGACGACAGATAGCAGGAAGAGCACTTATCATGTCCCTCCACACAGAGGGGACAAAGAGCAGCCACCCGTGCATCTGCAGCTTAAAGGGCATTTTTCTGAGAGCTAGTGACATGCTGTTTCAGATTTAACACCTGGGGAAGAAACAGATTCAGTCCCAGCATTATGGATTTTGTTTCCTCTACATAAATTAGCAAGTGAAGACAGAGAATGAAGCTGCTTGCAACTTGACCTGAACTGTATCTGCTATTTGATAGGACCAGTCCTACCAAAATCCTTCCCTGTGAAATTAAAACCAAAAAACACCAGCCCTTTCTTCAGGACAAGGTAGGAGAAAAACCTTCAGTTTAAAACCCACGTATTTACAGACCCATCATAAAATCTGGGTCTGGTAAAGAATGCAGACTGCATCACACCAACAGTTTCATAATCAGGGTAGACTAGATAATCTAAGAAAAATTAATGAGCTTCCTACTCAAGTAAATGTCCCATCACAATTCATGCCTACAATAGCAAAATGATGTGATTAACATTTTCTGAACACACAAAACTACTTAAGTCTGTAACCAAAATAATTCTTTTCTCAGCCATTTTTACAGGGAAGTTAACGGATCTGCATGCACCACAGCGTGCTGAAATGGTACTGCTGAATATCTTACCCAGACAGACTTTTAATCTACTCCATCACAGCTAACTATCTATGGGCTTATTTTCATAACTACCAACCAAAGATAAATATACTGTTGTGTTCACCACACCCGAGTTTAGGGCTGCGCAAGTCTTTGAAACCGGTCTGCGTCCAAGTTACGTGCACGATTCAGCATTTTCACAGCTGACAGCAGTATACTCTGCAGCACTTCAAGCAAGCATTTGTTGCCATCACAAGGACAGCATATAAAAGACTCAATGCCAGAAAAAAACCACTATACACTTAACTGATGCAAGATTGCCACCTGGAGGATTTCAGAAGAGAAGCAAAAATTGATTCAGTTTATCTCACTAAAACATATAGCGGATAATTATTTTTTGCATGAAGTAGATGCAGGTTTCTCCTCTTCCTTAGCAACATAACATGATTATGAATTGGTTTTGTAATGAGAAAACCTAGAACAAAGTATAACAGGTAAATACTCTTCAGGATTTCCCAAAAAGGCCTGCAAATCCAGCATATCCATACTTTCTTCTGTGTTGCAAATTACATCATGACCACTCTACATAATTTAAAATTAACTGTGAATTAGTGTCGTCTCTAGAAATCTGGACCACAAGTAAGAGGAATTTTGCTGATATTAACATTATTTTCACTTTTCAGTATCCAGCGGTTTCATTTCAAGTTTAGTGTGTGTATTACTGGTGGAACCCACTTCAGGACTGTTCGAGGCTGCACTATAAGAAATATTTTATGACAGGATTTGGTCTATCAATATATCCTACAAGGGAACCAATTAACAACTACCAAGTAAAAACAAAACTGCTACTCCTTCCACTTTTGTAATATTGAAAAATACAGAAAAATCCTTTATTGTACATAACAACTGACCAGACAAAAACACATGATCTGATACAAACATAGAGTTCATCCTCTTTACTGTCTCACTAGCACTTACTGTGACAGTAATTGTCCATCTTACAAAGTTTCAGAGGAAAAAAAGGCATAGAAGATGAATGGCTAGTAAGCTTAGCTTGAATTTTATGAAAGCTTTTCCTCCCTGTATATAATCCCTCCCTTCTTGTAACTTTCCATTTCCACAAACCCCAAAAGACTGAAATACTTTGATCAATTCAAACACCAGTCAAGTTCTACATTTGAGGTCGATGTAGCTCACACTCCTAGACGGAAAACCATCATGAAGTTTTTAAGGATAAAATAGTACATGCAAAACCTTTCAGTAAGCTTACATAGGCACGCCTGAAAAATTGAGCATACCACAGCTTTACTAAAGGGTAAGCTACATTAGATTTGTCAAAGGACACTGCAGAGTAAGGGTACACATTCAGCATTTATGGCAGTACAAGTGGGTCACTGTAGTAAGTTGCTTATAATTTACTTGCAACCAAAAAAAAAATTGTATTAGCAGGAAGAAACTTTTCCTGATATTCTAATATTTGAAACAGCCTACTTACAAACGTTGTGGAGCCTCCTACACTAGAAGTTTTAACAAACACTTGCTGGTGTGTTAACAACTTTCCTTTCTCCCTATGAGCAAAAGCAAGCAGGTATCTTTCCACAAGCAACATTCTTCCCACCAGCCTCAAATTAGTATCTTGAAAACTCATGTACATTTGGAGATGGAGAGTCATAGTGTATGTATACTGCACAAGAGCCATGAGCTCTGCGTGATCCTGACTCGGTGCTGAAGTTGGATTAATACTGTCAATGACCCTTGCAGCCTCCCATTTCTATGACTATGTCTGTATAGTTGTCACCATCCTAAAACCTCCTGGCCTAGTCACTATGTAAGAGTAAGTTAAAAGACTTTAATTCACACCAGTTATTGTAAATCTCAAATAATAAATGCCAACCTAGCATTTAAAGAAGAGAACAAGCATTAGTAATTTATTATGTATTTTTAATCAAAAGCCACCAAAACAAATAGAAATTCCAAGCAATCAACCATAAAACAGTACAGCTGAGTCAAGACAGTCACACCGTTCAATCTCACACGGACACACCAGTGATGCCCATTCACCCGAGATCCCAGAGGCAGGGTAAGTCCTGTGTGGCAAGAATCCCACTTTGGTGGCCAGCCAACAATTACTCCATAACCCTCCTACTGAAGTAGTAACCTTGTATTGGCTTTGTGTGGCAAGGTTTTTGGTAGCGGGAGGAGGGGGGGCACTTACAGGGGTGGCTTCTGTGAGAAGCTGCTGGAAGTTTCCCCTATGTCCAACAGAGCCAATACCAGCCGGCTCTAAGACGGACCCGCTGCCAGCCAAGGCTGAGCCCATCAGCGATAGTGGTAGCGCCTCTGTGATAACATATTTAAGAAGAAAAAAAAAGTTGCTGGGACACAAACAGCAGCCAGAGAGAGTGAGGACATGTAAGAGAAACCCCCCAGGTCAGTGAAGAAGGAGGGGGAGGAGGTGCCCCAGGCGCCGGAGCACAGATTCCCCTGCAGCCCGTGGGGAAGACCATGGTGAGGCAGGCTGTCGCCCTGCAGCCCAGGGAGGTCCACGGTGGAGCAGATCTCCACCTGAACCCCTGGGAGGACCCCACACCGGAGCAGGGAGATGCCCAAAGGAGGCTGTGACCCCGTGGGAAGCCTGCACTGGAGCAGGCTTCTGGCAGGACCTGTGGCCCCGTGGAGAGAGGAGCCCACGCTGGAGCAGGTTTTCTGGCAGGACTTGTGACCCCGCGGGGGACCCACGCTGGAGCAGCCTGTGCCTGAAGGACCGCAGCCTGGGGAAGGGACCCACGCTGGAGCAGTTTGTGAAGAACTGCAGCCTGTGGGAAGGACTCACGCTGGAGAATTTCATGGCATGGAGAACTGTCTCCTGCAGGAGGGACCCCACGCTGGAGCAGGGGAAGAGTGTGATGAGTCCTGCCCCTGAGGATGAAGCGGCAGAAATAACGTGTGATGAACTGACCGTAAACCCCATTCCCCATCCCCCTGTGCCACTGGGGGGGATAGGTAGAGAATCCTGGAGTGAAGCTGTGCCCGGGAAGAAGGGAGGGGTGGAGGGAAGGTGTTTTGAGATTTGGTTTTATTTCTCATTACCCTACTCTGGTTGATTGGTAATAAATTGAGTTAATTTTCCCGAAGCTGAGTCTGTTTTGCCCATGACGGTAATTGGTGAGTGATCTCTACTTGTCCTTACATCGACCCACAAGCCCGTTGTTATATTTTCTCTCCCCTGTCCAGCTGAGGAGGGGGGAGTGACAGAACAGCTTTGGTGGGCACCTGGTGTCAAGCCAAGGTCAACCCACCACAATCCTGTAGGTCTTATGTGAAGATGAGAAATGCCCCTAGCTCCACCAACTTGTCTTCTCCATCCCACAGTTCTGTTGCCTCCAACTACAGAGGCTGCATTTCATTATGCTAACCTCCATTTTTTATCCTGTTTTCCCCAGGGAAAACAGTGCCCACAGCAGCCCTGCCCACTGCTCTCCTCTCTCTGTCCAGTTTCAAACAAACCTGAGAGGGGGACAGAGGTCTCAAAACTACAGGGTTTCTGTCAGTTTTGTAAAAATAGGCAGCTGGTTGGGGAAGACACACACTAAGAGCTAGCTAAAAGCTTCTGAAAAATAATACTGATTTAAGTTTTTACTAGAGATGTGACCCCAAACTCTGTAGCAGGCGTGGGGCAGCCACAGCCCAGGGCATCAGGCACCTCTGTGGGTGCAGGGATGGGCTGAGGCCAGGTGGGATGTCAGCCTGCATGTGGGGGTCAGGATCAGGCCCAGCAAGGGGAAACAGGGTCAGACACATTCCTGGGATGGCCAGGCAGGACCGCAGGGACAGGCTAAGGCCAGGCAGGACGGGGGCCTGGCTCAGCAGGGCTCACAGGCAGGCAGGGCAGGGCTGTGGGGAGCTGGAGACCGGCCCTGCTGCGGAGTTGCTGGGGCAGGGGCAGACATCCCTGGGGGTCTGACGTGAGGTCCGGGGCTGTGGGCAGGGTTGGGGGAGCCCCAGGGAGAAGCTGGTCAGGAACAGCAAGGGCCAAGAGCGCCTGGCAAAGAAGACAGCCCTTCTGCCACCAGACAGCACACACACACGAGATCCCCGGAATTTCTAAAGGGCAGGTTTCCAGACTGCCTTATGGTTTGTGCCCAAGAAGCTTATCAGATGCTATTTTTCTCAACTTACTACCAAGCATTTAAAGGTGATTTCTGGAACAAAAGCAGCTGAGCTTCCCCAGACACAGTATGTTTCAGGATCACAAGCTCAGTATGCCTTGCAGTGCCCTTTTCTCATGCTGTATTTTCTCAGTTGTGTCTTCCAGCTTGCCCCCACACTGCCTGCACACCAGCTCTCTAAGGTGGGTCTGTTTTCTCCTCCTTTGATTAGTGTCAGATTTCCACTTTCTCAGCTTCTTTAAACAAAAACCTGATGAGAGACCTGGACTATCAGTTTTTGCACCATGTTGAGCTTTCCCCCCCTCACTCTCTTCAGCTTTGTACTCTGTTTTTCTCCTGTCAGCCTAAGGGTAAATACTTGTGAAAACAGTTTCTCCCAACAAGTACCACAAGACAGAGGACTCCCAACCAGACACAATGAAAGAGTGATCAGAAAATTTGCCGCCTTCAAATGCAGCACACAACTCGCAACTTGCCTTTCTGCAAAAGCAGCTGCCATAAAACCAATGCAGATGGGCTCGATGGAGCTCCATTTTCCAGGATGCAATTACAGTATAATAACGGAGAGGGAGAAACTTAGCTCACTCTTAGACCCTGTATTGCTGTACTTCACACTGGGATGCGTTCAAATGTTATGACTGATAGGAGTCTGTTAAGAACTCAGGTATGAAGAAAAAAAAAAAAAGCAGGAT
Source organism: Buteo buteo (assembly GCF_964188355.1). Classification (NCBI taxonomy): domain Eukaryota; kingdom Metazoa; phylum Chordata; class Aves; order Accipitriformes; family Accipitridae; genus Buteo; species Buteo buteo. The sequence goes on along the minus strand of NC_134176.1, from coordinate 9,095,149 downwards.
GCATTCATTCCAATTAGCAAAATGAGGAATTTTAATTCAAATGCTCCCCAAATTTGACAAGAAGCCACAGAGAGCAACTTCTTTTGGCTAGTTTGAGACAGTCTGAACTGGCTATCAATTATAATGTGGATAATTATTCTTCAAAACTAGACTCAGCCAGGAAAAGCACATGCCTCAAACGTTTTCTGTGCAAATAACAAGAGTTCCCTGGAGCTCAAATGTGCATGACAACCCCTTCCCACTAGTGTCTGCAGACTTTTCCAGGGTCAAATCAGTTTAGCTCAGAAACTCAATTTCAACACACAGCCTTCACAAGCTCCAAGAGTACAACATGTCCAGGGTTAAGCCTCAAGATGGACTCTTACCTGGCTGTGACCACTTACAACAGAACTAGGAATTATAATTAACTGGATCAGTACGGAGACCATCAAAGCTTTCACTAGCTTGTGCTTCGTGAGGACTTTCCTACCAGAAGATCAATTGTGTCTTTCTAGATACACAATAACTCCCTTCCAGAGCATGAAGAGGGTATCCCTTTGCTAGTGAAAGAACTTACCAGCTCATGACACAGCAAGCAACAGGTACCTCACAAGAAGTGATGATGTCACTACCCAAGACAGACAGCATTAGTAAGAATTGTGGGATTAGGCTAACCTGCAGTCATATCCTCCATCAAGACCATGGCAATGAAGAGCATCAGCGTTATTATGCTGAGACAGAGAGGTCATGCCCAACTCCAAAGGACATCTCATCAGGACAGGGATGGCCTAGCTCTCTCTTTGCATCTTTACATAAGCACACCATCTCCTTTTATATTGCCCAGCTAACATCAGGGAAGATTTCATAGTCCTTATTACAAAGTACTGCATGCGCAACTTCATAAACCTTACTCCAAATAAATCTTCACCTTGCAGCCTGGATTCCTGGACACCTTATCACAGAATCTCACAATTGTAAATACCTCTACTACCACTTCTCACGAGGAGATCAGAAGAATTAGCTAAGCATTTTTAAGAGAGAACATACCTATATAACTGTCAAAGTCAGAGGAGTTTTGTGCTCACCACTTCCCAAAACACAAGATAAAAAAAAACCCAAGTATGAATACCTAGGGACACCTACACTTCATGCTGCAAAGCCATAGCCCCCTGATTCTTGGACCAGCTTTAAAAGAATGGCCAAAACCATCAAAAGCATCTTTGTAGAGCTCTAAGAACATGATCCTCCCCTGAAGACTCACAAGAACAGCTGTGCCAAGTCAGATCGAAGGACTGTCTAGTCCAGTATCCTACCTCTGAATGGGAGAGTCCATTAATATACATGCCTACAAGTGAACACAAAACATAGGAGGAAAGCTTGTCATGATGCTTCTCTCGTACAATCTCCCAGAGTCTAGAGATCTGTGGCTCAAGGATTTCCTGAGCCAGGAATTGTATCTTTTTTTTTTAATGGCCATGACACATTTTTATTCTGTTTGCCCAATCATTTTTTGACTCATGAACTTTTAACATCCACAACTTAAGTTTCACAATAAATTTTTTTCTGAAAAAACAAACGAACAAACAAAAAACCTCCTAATGCTTCTGAACCTCCTACTTGCTACCTTTAAAATAAGCTAGCCGCTAGATTTCTTAGCGATCCCTAGTTTTTGCATTATGTGATACTGAACAATCGCTCATCCTTGTTCGTGTTATTCTACTGTATTTACAGACCTCTACTATGTCCCCATTCAATCATCTCTTTTCCATTCTAAAGAGGCTGAGTCTATTCAGTCATTCTAACTGAGCAGCTTTTCAAGAAAACCTACTCTTAATCAGCCCATCTTCCTCTCTGTATCTTTTCTAGTTCTATTAGAGGTTTTCTTGAGGAGGGAGAAGAAAAGAGAGAAACACACCAGAACTGTACACAATATTTAAATTGCAGATAGTGCTGTGAATATGTAACAGTGTATGTATATGCTGTCATATTCTCCTGATAACTTCTAACATTCCCCTCCCCATTCTGTTTTTTTGTACTGCGAATGAACGCCAAGCTAAATGTTTTTACAGAGCTCTCCGTTAAGACCTAGGGATTATACTAGCCAGTCCAGATGCTGCCATCCCACACGTGGAAGAAAGTAACAATCCTAACTCTCACTGCAACTCTCAATCCCACCTGCTATCCTACTATCCAGCTACCAAGTGCAACAGGTCCTTCTACAGTCTTTACCTCCCCAAATAATTTGGCATTGCCAGCAAACCTCATTAACTCACCATTCACCTGTTTTCCAGATCATCAGCACAGATTTTATGGAATCTCACTGGCACCTCCTTCAGGAGACTTATTTATTTCTAGTCTACATTTCTTATAATTTGAGTAGTTACTCTGCTCTGTAAGGACTTTCCCTTGCCCATGACAGCTCAGATTCTCAAAAAGCTTCTGGTGAAGGATCTTGCCAACCTCCTTTCTCAAATCCAACCATCTGTTTTGTCCACTCACTGACTTCTTCAGAAAACTCCAAAAGATCTGCAAGGCACGCCTTCACTTTGCCAAAAAACTTTCTTCCCCCATATTTGCCTGCATATCCATCTATTCCATCCTTCGCTGCTTCTGCCCTTTCGCCCAACAGACTTACTAGCCTGCATTTCCCCAAACCTCACTACAGTAGCAAAGCGAGAGCTTTCAGTCACATTCAAGCACAAGCCCACTCTTTCTCAGCGCACTAATGCTCAGCTTTAAAATTGTCAAAACAATGGAAAGAAACACTCACACACCTGCACTGGAAAACACTGGCTATAGCAAGCTTCCCTGTGAAAGGCATCAGTGTTGAGGCTGGGGCTTCCTACACTAGGCGCATTGATAGCTGAATATAAATACTGCCTGGGAAAACCTAACTGTGATCTCACACCTTCTTCCAACTCTGAGAGAACAAAAGAAGGGATTTCCCATGTTTTACAGTGAGGTTGCTGGGCTTACTAGCAAGGACTTGGCATGATCTAGACAGGCCACTTTGTATTAACATTAGAGAAGTGCAGTACTCCTCTTCCTCCTTCAGCAAACAACTGCAAGATTCTGAATCCTTAACACACAGCTTGGCAAAAATAAAAGGATTTGCTAGATGTACCAAAGAGAAGTCAGTAACAGTATCTCAGTGCTTTCCATTCCCTTTTGCTTCTTTATGACGAAAATGAAAATAAATTACGAATAAAGGCATCTATAACCATTCGACACATATTAGCACACAAACAGAAGCCTTCATGAATCTTGGAAGGGTCTGGGGAATCTTACTGCACAACAGGAACTCTGAACTCCATAGACACCAAGAGCCTCATTCAATTCCCAGCTCTGCAACAGAGAACCTGACAGCCCTCATACATAGACAACAGTCTCAGAGTCACACAGCCCTACTGACCAAGAGCCAAGGTCTCAAAAACAGTAGCCCAGACACCTCTGACACTGCAAATGCCCCACACATTAGGGCTGCCTGTGAACACCAGACTGCAGTCCAAGGAGCCTCAGCCCAAGGCATTTCATACACAGGGAATCCCTTGGAGCCATGGACCTAAAGAGCCAACAAAAACAGGAGAAGGTGTTAAAAACAGGTAACTTTGATGGAAACCTGCTCATGTAATCAGAAGTCACTGAAAGCTATAGTTTACCAAAAAATGTTGCTTTCAGCCAGTACATGTTTTCTGACTTAAAAGAAATGTATGTTCCATTGGAAGTTCCCCAGCCAGCACAACACTCAGAGATATAAATTCTATCTTGCTTACACAGGAAGGGACTTTTCTCCCCATTCCCAAATACTTAGATCAGTGTCATACAAGCATAATAGACAAGCACACATCATGAAGACACTGTTATTACAGCACAAATACATCTTTTCAGATTAGCTTGCATCACTCCATTTAAGTCAAGCAAAAAAAAATTATTTACAACAGAAGCATCTGTTTTGGAACGTAAAGAATTATAACAGCATAAATGACCCATATCCAAATTTCCTTAAAGTATTTACTGTGTGAAACAGGGCCCACTCTCATCCTTGCAGTAACTTAGCAAATCTACAAACAGCATTGTTTTGAACGTCCTGTTCTATTGTTTCCACAAACAACACCTCACCAAACTACATATATTAATCCACATGGGGACTTGCTAGAAGATCACAGTATGAACCCAGAGTGAAGCCCCTGCAACCACATCTTGTGCCAGCCAGATAGAGCCACCATAAGCATGCTAGAATGTGCTCCAGTTACTGTTGCACTTTTACACACCCACCTATCATCACAGTGTTTATCTGTCTTCATGGGTGCTAGAATTATTTTTCAGTCACATATGACAGCTACACAAGATCAAGGAATTAATGCACTATCCATCAAAAAAGATCAGCCAACAACAGCATCTCAGGATTTGCAGAAAAGGGGAAAAGTCCCTTAAAGGAACTTAGGAAACTACTGTGAAATTCATTCATTCAGAAGAAAAAGCCTTAGTATGGTAGACCACTCTCTTTTCTTTGTGATATTTTTTTCATAGGATAAAGGCATCCCAAAATGAGCTCTTGCTTGCATGCCATCTGTCCTGCATAATTTTGGGTGGGAGGGAAAAAGCAATCCAAGCCCTTAAAAAAGTAGTCTCCACATCACTACAGGAAAACGTGAAGGATACAAGAGCTGCTCATGAGCTATAAAAAAACATAATGCCAGTACCCTAAGTTGGAAGACAGGAACAGCATCAGACAAATCCTAGTCTACAGTAAACTCCCAGACTCCAATATGCAAGTGCTGCCCTCTCCACCACAACTCCTCTTTCTTCCCCACAGACATACAATCCATCAGTCCTCCTTATTTCACTGCTAAGCTCCCTCCCATGCTTCTTGCTTATGTTTCTTTCTCCTTATACACATTCCCCACACCCGTCTTCTTTCTCTCCCCTTCCAAACACTATGCCCTCTTCACACGGCCTTTTTCCAGGCACACAGTTCCTCATCCTCCAGGGCATTCCCACGAACACCCCAACCCACCTCTTTACAGGAGGAGACTCTTGACCCTTCACTTCCAGCCTCCTTCTCCTCCATCACACCGCCCCTGTGCCTCCCTGTACTCCCTCTACCCGTCACACACCCAACACTCCTGTCCTCCACCCCAACCAATTTCCTATCCCTCCCCATTCCCCGGGCACCCAGCCCTTCCACGCAGAGCCCCAAACCTTCCCTCCTGCCCCCACCCCACCCCACGCAGAGCCCCAGGCCCTCACGCACTCGCTCCCACCACACACAGAGCATCTCCCCCATCTCCCTCCCCGTTCATCCCGGCCTCCCCCCCCCCGCCTTGCACAGCGCGCTGCCCTCCCCACCGTCTCCCATTTCCACTTCGTGCAGCGCTGGCTCCCACACGCACCCTCCCCGCCCCTCCTTCGCGCAGCACCCTTCCCCACGCGCCCTCTCCCCCACGCACCGACCCCGCACCCCCCTCGCACAGCACCTTTTCCCCTATACATTGTCCATACCCCCCCCAGTCCCCGCTCCCCCACACCCTTCGGCACAGCACCCTCACCCCCCCCCCGTCCTGTCCCTGTCCTCCCTCACAGGGAGGCCGCCCCGGCCCGGCCCGGCCCCGGCGCTCACCGTCCAGCGACACGAACTGCCCCACGGCGGAGGATCCTCCGCCGCTGTTCTCCACGAACTGCACCTCGGAGACGATGATGTTGTCCTCCAGCACCGAGCCGCAGCCCGTGCACACCGCGTCCCCGCGCGCCGCGTCCACCTCGATCTCCGAGCAGCCGCAAGCGGCGCACACCCGTCCGCCCGGCATCTTGCCTCAGCGTCCCGGAGCCCGGGCCCGGGCCGCCGCCTCCTCCTCCTCCTCCTCCTCCTCCCTGCCGCTACCGCCGCGGCGCGGCCCGGCCCGGCCTCGGCACAGGCCTCGCTCGCCGGGACCGGCAAGGGGAGGAGCGCGGCGGCGGCCGCCCTCGCCCGCTCTCGCGAGACTTGGCCTGCCGCTCCCCGCCCCGCCCTCCCTCCCTCAGCGCCGTTAGCCGGGTTCCCTTCGCCATGCCCGGGGAAACGACCGCGAACCGCCCCTGGGGCCCGGGCGGCCGTTACTGAGGCGGCTCCCGCGGCCCGGCCGAGGGCGGGAAGGCGCTGGCGTCTGTCAGCGCAGCGCTGAGCTCCTGCGGCCTGGCCGGGGCGGCGGGAAGGCGCTTTGCCAGCCAGGTCTTGGGGAGGCCAGGGACGGCTCTGGAGGTGCTTCTTGAGGGGCAGCTGCGGGCCCCGCTCTCAAAAAGGGGCATTATGTTTGCGGCTCTCCATTTTAGGGTGTTCTGCTGCCGGTGGTGAGCGTCTGCCAGCACCGGGCAACGCGCTTGGGTAGTCGCAGTCCTGCTGATACCGAAAAGCGGGTCGAAGAAACTCTATAGGACTCGTTTTGGAGTTTCTTTATTGCAGCGCTGGATGCAGGGGGGATAGTTCCACCTGCCATGCATGCCACAGCTTTAGCACAAACAGGTTATATAGAATAACTAATTGCATATTAATCAGATTAGTATACGTATACATAAAAATGATTGCAACTGATTATCATAGTACTGCCTACATCCGATCGTGCGCAGTGAAGGATCCATTTGAGTCAAAGGGCTGCTTTTGCGACCACCGACCCATTTGAAGTTCTCGTTGGCTGTCCTTGAAGTCTTTATTCTTGTCCTTGTTCTTTGATCTTGAGGCTTAACACAGTTTCAGTCATGTGTGGTCAGTTTCAGCATTGTTCTCATCTGGCGTACAGGAACATCTAGTCCTAAGAGAAAAGAACTGCAAAACTTTTGAGTAACTACCTCTACTAGTTAATTGCTTGGCTGTACTTTTGTCTATTGTTTCAATCATAGTGTTAGTATAAGATTCCTAATAATTTTTTACCAAATCTCACTTTTACAGTCACCTAGCAGCAAACCAGTTTCCATGGCTGGTACAAAATATTAAAACCATCAAAATATTTAGACATGCCATACAGAATGTATGGAAATACACTATCACTGCAAAAGTGGGCCCGCGGTGTTTCAGATCGGGTGATGTGTCTTGTGCTTAAGGCAGATCATGAGGTTTCCTTAAAATTTTCCCCGGGATTCATTCATTGCACCACAGACTTCTTACCTAACCTTATGTAAGTCAATAAATTCATGTCATGGTTTCTGTATGATAAAACAAGGGTGGTAACGCTTCTCTTCTGCCAATCCTTGTCCTTCCTCCCGATTTAGGTGGTTTGATTTGTGGGGAAAAGAGTATCACTAACACAATTTGTGCTGTGGCTGAGTGGTACATTATTTTTGATACCCTGTGAAGGCTATAATAATTAAAAGTTGTGTAAAAACACATGGCGTACAGTGAAAAATGTGGGCCTCATGTTCTCATCTTCTGTGTGCCAATTCCTCTGTTCCCTGAAAATAAAATTGGGGCTACAACACTCACATTTGAATTTCAAAAGTATAATAGTTGTTATGCTTCAAAAATTGATTAATTCATCAATCAAATCTAATCAGTCATTCTGTAGTACATAGGTAAAACTTTCATGAGGCATAATGAATCAGTTTCAATAAAGCACTTTGAGCTCTGCGTAACAAAGGTGCCATAACGTGCTTTGTAACTCTTTGGGTTATTAATTCCTGAATCAAAGAACTCAGTTTTCATGCAAGAAAGTTACTGCTCACTTTAGCACTCAACCCACATGTAGTAAATTAGGTGCCATGCCACAAATGGGAAGGAAACTGAGCAGAATAGGTACAGTAGCTGAATGTTTGTATAGACTTTCTTCAAAATACACAAGTCAGTTAATGCAGAAGCAGAAACTTTCACCTTCTTACAAACTCACTGCTGTCAGTATCCATCTTCCACCAAGTGACCCGGATGCAGCCAAGTATCACATACAGATCTCTATGAACTGACCAGATAATGGTACAAAATGACTTGCTGTAGCACATTTAGAGGCACACTGGGGCACGTACTAAAGATATATTGTTCTATCCAGAAAGCTGAGCATCTCATAAGCATGAAATTATGTCATATGCCTAAAAATTTGCAGTTTCTGGGCTTTTCCAAAAGGAAAATAGCAGTATCATAATGGAGACCATGCCACTGTATACACAGTTTGGCTTCTTTCTTACTGTCCTTTTTATTCTGTTCTCAGAGATGTATTTGTGAAAATAAGAACTTTTGGTTTCTTCAGGTTCCTTCTGCTTCTGGAGTTTGTGAGGTAATGAGTGCCACAGCAGCCAAGTGTGCTATCACAAAATTACACACTGAGTAGATAATATCAGGGGAAAATTATATCCCTGATAGACAAACATTTTTAGCAATAATAGGAAAAGCCCACAAAATAAATAATTTTCATCTCTCAGCAAAGTCCTTTGAAGATCAGGATATTTTAATTAAGACAACTCAGATCAGCTTCTACATCATATACTGTGCCTCTGACAGAGGCCAGCATGAACACGAGAAACTCTGTAGCAAGCAGTTTTGGAATACCTTTCCATTAAAAAGTTTCTTCTTAGGTAGATACTAGTGTAGTCCTCATCCATGAGGGCTTAAGTTTTACATCCCTTCCAAATTTATTGGAGTTTTGATTGTTTTAAGCATTATGAGCCTTTTCTGGGAGTCCCAAACAAGTTTGGAGTTTTTCACTTCGAGTGTGAGCAGCAGAGGGCCCTAGTGAGAGTACAATATACAGCTGCTGTGCAAAAAAGCTCATTTAATGTCATACTGAAGAAGGAAGTGTGTTTTAATTTTTATCTTCTTATAAGATGAGGTTAGTGCTGATGGAAGAAAACGGGTTCCCAGGCCTGAACTTCCCAGACTGAAGTCCTTTACCTCCCACTCATGAAAGCTTTCTGACACAATACCCAGTAAATATTTCAAACATTTCTGTAGGATTGTTTTTTACCAGCCAAAATGTCAGTCATTTTTCACCTCTGTAAGAACTTTGTCCTTTCTGCTTGCAAGAGAGTTAACTAAAATCTTTTTGACCAATAACATTCAGCCTGCTGAATGAATAACCCATAACTCAGTTCACTTAGGCTAACAAAATAATAACCTTTCAGTAAATGGCCTGAAACCTGAATCACAGTAAGAACTGATCGATTTAAAAAATTGTATTGGCAAAACTCCATTCCCCGCAATATTTTGCCCTTTTAGTTAAGAGGTGGAAAGGACCTGTTTTCCATTTCACCTACCCTCACATTGCATACCTCCTATTTTCACTCCTAAGTGTGACACGAAGTGGTGATCAGGATGTCTGTTAGCCCAGACCGACCAACTTCCTTCCTGCTGTCTCTCCAGGAGCCCCGAATATAACCCACCCATGGGTGTGCGCATTTGGCATTCGGTTGTTGAGGTTTCAGAGAGAGGAACTGTTCTCATTTGCTTAAAAATTAGATATTTTTTTTTCTGCTGCTCATACAACAGTAGGAAGAATGCAAATGGGCTGCACAAATCCAGACTGGAGTTCGAGGGAATCCCACTCTGCTCCTCCAAACGCTGATCGGCACAGCAAGGAATATACTAGAGCAAGCTGATGACACGTTACCATACTTCCATAAGAGATGAATCCTCTTCTATAAATAAAATTATTTTAAGTAGATGCTTAAGTGTCATATGACAGAAAAGCCAGAGACTCTCTGACTCTTTGGACATAGCTCAACATTCTGGGTACTGAGCCTTACCAGCCCCTATAGGAAATATTTTCTGTTAGAGGCACAAAATTTAATCCCTTGATTTGATCAGCTGCCGTGAGCACCTTCAGCTCTCTGGCATTTCAGCTGGAATTGCTCCTCTTAAAATCAGGCCTAAGAGCATTGATGAAGTCTCTCAAGAAGTTTGAATATGCACATAGCTTGGGACAAAACAGAAGCAGAGGAAGACTTCTTTGGTTTTGGACTGTCCAAGATAGGGCATAAACTATGCATTCAACCTGCAAATTTGCACATGGATTCTTTGGAGATAAAGTCATAGAGATACTAGATAGAGGGGGGGAACGAAGGATTTTGAAATGGACTAACCTTATAAGGTGATGCCAAGTGGATACTTGTCTGTGCCAGTCCAAATGCATTTGGCTACACTAGTGATGAACACGAGGGGGCACCCAAGGAAAATGAAATTGTCGAGGACCTGCAGTGCTCCCACAGGTTAGGCTGATTTTCCAGGCTGATTTTCCATCTGTTTTCGCTCTTTTTTTTTTTTTTTTTTTGGCCTGCGTCTTTTCTAATTATTTCCTGACATTGTTTTCATGGCATTCATCAATAAATGGTAATTTAAAAAGCTTTGGGAAGAACATTCTGAGAATAAAAGTTTTTGGCATCTATTAAATCATGTGGTAAGCCAGTTTACCAAACATTTGAACATCTCTGTGCAATCACATCCCTGCTGCTCAGAGACAGCACTTGCAGCTGAGCCTTGATCCCTGAGCAAGTGGCGGAGACCCCGTGGCTTTCCCAGTTACCCTCCCAGGATCTGTGCCTGGTATGATTCTTAGTACCTGAGGACAGCAGAAAGCACAAATACTGTAGCTTAGAAAATCCACCAAGAAATCAGCGGAGGGGATGTCCAAGGATATTGAGTACAAAGATCCAGAAGCCACCGCCAGTTGAGGAAGTCTTTCATCAGCAAATCGCTGGAAGCTGCGAGCAGCTATTCTGTTCTCCAGCACACCACTTGAAGATGCACGGCTGACCAGTGACTGCTTTTAGGAAGGATGTAAGCAAGGTAAAAATACATGTGCCCTCCTCGTTTCCAGCAATCTGCAACTTAAGGATTTTATCAGCCGAAGGTTCATACACACTAGCAGACTTTTTATCTGTTTGTTTAATCAGTTTCTGATCTGTGTATGCTTTCAAGATCCACAACATCCGGTGGTTTGGGGTGTATCACAATTTAGTTGGGTAGGTAGCAAGTGAAAAAGTTTAAAAATGGCCTAAACATTTCAGCTAGTAATCCTGAGTTCTTGTGCTATACAGTGGTGAATAGTTGCACCATCGCACCTCTTTCATGTCAGTCGGGATTCTTTATGCCTGTTTTACAGCTTCTCTTAATCAGGATCACTTCACAAGAGCAACTCTTCTTCCAGATAGGTAGTGCAATGCTAATCAGCCACAGTCTGAACACAAAATAATCTGTTCAGGGAAGTCATTTAAGAGGAAACCCTTTTTAATGAAGCATTGGTTATATTCTGCACTGAATAACTAAAGGCCTCCATCACTTAGGGATGTAAGCACAGGTGAATATTCCTGTGAAAACACAACTCTGCATGTCTGCAGCTCTTGTATTCTGAGACTTGTTCGTTCAAACATTAATGAATTCATCACTCACCATCAGAGAACCATTCCAGTCAGCTAACTGCCTACTTAAGCAACTGTCTGTGTACCTACAAATTGAACTGAAGTGAGCAAATGCCTGGTTATAAGCGGCATTTTTGTGTGCACACTGGATGAGTGGGTATTTTGGTGAAAATACATTTTCTATATACACTGAAAATGAGGCTTTCACTAAATGTTAATATTCATGTGCAAGGGAAAAAAAACAGCGACATTACACTAGATGGATCTGCACACTCAAATGCAGAAGGAAACCATACATCTTACTGATAGTTCCCATTTTTTTTCCAAATTTGGAACTACAAGCCAGAAATTCAGACCAGCGAGTGGGAAGCTGTAGAAGCACATCAAAAATAAATATGAGTCTCCTTTAGTTTTGAAGAGTAAGTTTGGAAAAGTAGTTGCACAATAGTGGATTATCTCCTTAGCGTCAAGGTAAATTCAATGCAGTTAAAAAATAATGCTATAAACTATGTCTGTAAAGTGCCTAAGATAGTGTTGGCCATTTACAAATTATACCTAACAAGTCATAAATAGGATTAGGAGAAAAGATAGCCTCTTAAACAGGAGTTTGCTAGCTACATTAGAGCAGGATATTAAAAATCCTACTGTCACCAGGCAGTATTAATAGTCCAAACTGTCTTTATTAGCATTGCATGGGCAGAAGTCTGCCATAATCAGAATGACTGTGCTAGCATCAAAGACGAATATGCCAGTCAAGTTTTATTTAAGACCATGAAACCTCTGTATGTCAACATAGAGTCAAAAGTGTGTATTTATCTAATGTCACGATTCCTTTGGTCACCAGGGACCCCCTTCAGACCGAAACCTGCAGAGATAAGAGACAATATTGCTGCAGCCTCTGCTTTTGCCAACGCGGAAGAAAGGCTGGAAGCAGGGTAAGGAACACAGTGTCCTCCTTCACACAGCCCGTTAACACCAGGAAAATGTACGATGAAGCAAGCAGCTTGGATAAGTACGGGTTGGCCTGTGGGTGAGGCCAGTTCTCTCCTGTTTGGGTCGTAAAAGACATCAAAGAATTATCCTTTCAATGAGCTGAGTGTCATTGCCTGCTTTTCTGCTGGGAGAGTCCCAGCACTTCAAATACGCCAAAGTTAACCCAGTGCTGAAGAAACCATCAGTCAATACTACAAGTTGTTGTCCACTATCTAAAGCTATGACCAGGCTAAATGAAAACAACACTAGACTTTAGAGAAGCCACAGTATAATCCTTTCCTGTCGGTGGAGAATTTTCAAGAATTTGGCAGATTTCCTAGTTTGAATTAGTTGAATAAATTAGATGACTAACATTTTTCAGAGGGCAGCCATAAAAAATGCTGAAGTAAATCAAGCTATGGTATATCAATAATTTGCATTAGCCTAAATTACCAAAAAAAAAAAAATCACTTAAATAATTTAAATATTTTCTTTAAATGTGACATTATCAAAAGGGTAAAATCTGCCACAATTTTCAAAATGAGACATTTATAATCAGTTTAGGTCTCTGTGAGTGCATCAACTTTTTTTTTTACCAAAAAATAGTCTAAAAGAAAAAGTCTAGTGCTGTGCAAACCACATGTTTCCTTCCCCACTCTTACCCCAAGGTAGGAAGTCTCTTTTACACCTCCAGAAGCAAAACAGGATCTGTCCCTAAAGTAGTAAATCTTGCCATTTCTTCAGAAAAAAGGCCACATCAGTGATCCAAAGGGGGAATGCTGTCGCCGTGGCCGTGCCAGTCTCTGCTTTAGTCGGAAAGGGCTGGGATCATCTCTCTCTCCTGTATTTTACAGTGCACCCTCTTAGATGGGAATTGGGAGCTGCGACACTGATGGTCTGACTGAGGAACAGGTTTGGAAATTAGCAGTACCCTGCGAGGATTGGTTGGTTCACATCTCTTAGCTCTCTGTTTCAAGGTGCTGCAGAATCAGACTACAACTTATCACCATTAAAATCACAATTTTGAGTTATTCTTCCCCATCTCATGGGATAAACACATATTTTTTTTCAGTAAATTAAAATTGGGAATCTGATATAACAATATGCCAGTAAGATCTGGAGCCTTTGGCTTGCCCTTCCATTGTCTGTGCTTCAATCAGTCAGCTCACACCAAGATTATAAAAAACCTGACCCAGGAGTTTACAGTCTGAAGCCCAAATTGAACAGAGCAGTCAGCAGATTATGTATTCCACTGAACAATGAGGTCTTCAGTCCCTTTTTGAACCCGTTACATGAGTTATGTTTGTATCATATTGCTGAGAATTACACAAAACCATTATTTTTTAAATGAGTACAGTAGACAACAATGTTGTCAATAATGCAAGTTGTTAGTAAAGTGCGTATATTAATAGCAGCATGAGAAGCATTTCAGAGAGCTCTAAGCATGTCCAATTCCACACCCATATGCACACAGCATTTCAGAAAATGTTAAGCTTAACTACTATATGATTTCCTTTGGAAGGGAAAGCTGGAAGAGGATATTCCCATACATTCTTTGCCTATGATATTTTACATATAAAGAGCCCCTACTGAAAGGGGCTTTATGTATGATGTGAGTAGAAAGGATGTCCAAAGAAGAATAAAATAATAGTGTTGGCATTTCTAACAAATATCCTATCTTTCCTTCATAGTCTATCCCATGCTAAACAGTAACAGTAGAGCTTTCATCCTAATAAAGCTTTAGAGCTCCTACCGTGACTTCTCACCCGTGATACAGAAATACTATCCAGATGACCAAAGATTTTGTAATGAAACAAGCTGCAACAAATATCCAGCTGAAACAGCAATTTAGTGGGCTCAGAGCAAAACCAAACTATTTTTGTGGCATATAAAATTATGAAGAGCCTTTCCCAATATATACCGTGACTAATAATCATCAGCCCATACAACAACATACAACAATGACATTTTAGCCACTCCCTCTGTGGTCACCTTTCGTTTGCAACCATCATGTCTGCTAAAAACAGGATGAGAAATTACAGTTAAAATTGAGATTTTATCAGCTTTCCCAGACAGAACCAGGTTGGGAAAGATGAGAAAGAGAAAACTTCCTCTCATAGTTTAAGGAATAAATGAGCAACTAATAAGCATTCTAATTTAATAAGTGCACATATCCTGCTAACAAATTTTCTTTTGAATAACAGAACTGAAAGGTTGTTATGGTGCTTTGGTTTTGTTCAAAGAGTAAACCCCACAATTAAATTATAGGAATAATGAAAAAAAATTGAGCGATGTCCACATAGAGTTTGAGCTGGGAAATCACAAGGCAAATGTTCTTTTTCCAGTCCAGAAATAAAATCCTAACCTGCTGATTTAGGTTCCCTCCACACCATTTTTCACTCAGTTGTAATGCAAACAGCACTGGCCTGGGTTGACAAGTCTCTTGAAAAGCCTATGAACCTTGAACAGCATTGCTGAAATCCTGCGTTTCTGCTACCACATGCTTGGCAGCTGGGACAGAGCGGATGTAACTGGCTTCAGATATATATTCTCCACATCAGCAGAGTTCTTGCTTTCCTTTACTGACATGGGGGGACGCTGACACGCAGCATCCACAAGGTGAGTAAAAGGGCATAACTTACCCAGGGCCCCTTGCACGTCTTCATCAGCCCAATCCAATCCATCAAATCCCATGATGTGAAGGTGAAACCTTCTCAGCCAAACTCCTCTGCAGACGAAATCATAGTGCACATACCCATGGTACCGCACCGTGGCCTCTTTCCTTCTGCATGAGTGCCCTCCTGCACCACGATCTATGGGATGGCTACCTCTGCCCTACAGGGTCTCAGAGGTGCCATCTAGGTGACATTAGGGAGGTGTCATCTAACTCCATGCAATTCCACTGAGTATCTCACACATTCTTTTCAACCTGTTACATGACCCATCAGAGTCTCCCACCATCCACAACGCTGCCACTTTGGCCCTTCACTGTCACAAAATCCCACCTAGCTGACATGTCCTCCAGGGTGTAAGAGGCTTTGCATTATCTCTGTACTAAAAAAGGTGCCTGAGAGACCCAAATTGCAAAAACTAGCCAGCCCTGAAGGAGGTCTGGAAGAGCAGCGCAGCACTGATCAGGGTGTTAGCAGATATAGCACCCTCCAGCTGTGGAGTCTTCTGGGGCAAACTTCATCAGAATGGGAATCTTAATGTAAACAAATTACTACTTCTGGGTTCCTCCAGCCCAGCAGGCCAGAACAGGTAAATATCTACTATCTCAGCATTCCAGCAACTATTAGAAATACCCACAGAGGTTTCAATCATGCTTAATAATTAAAAGCAAGGAAGGGAGTTTCAGGTATTGTGTTAATCAACAGGTGCTAAAGGAATATGACCTTCCTCAGAGGAAAGTCTGGCATGACAGCCAATTTTTTCCATGACACATGCTAGAAAGCACAGAAACACAATCAGCAAGACGATTTCCTTGCTTCAAGATTCAATATTTTAACAAATGAGTCACCGATACATGCTTCAGATATTCCTATGCTAAAACTGGAGTATAAGTCATATGTATAAAATCCACTCTTGCCCCATAAGCTGCCTGTGATAGCTTTTTCCAAATACTGACCTAGAGAATGTCTGGTATGTTTGGACTGGTGTAAGAAGTCTGGATTTTATATTCATGATCCCAATTTATCAGCAGATAAATGTCATGCAGAGGGACTTGTCTCAGCATCGATTTCAAGAATTAAGGAGAATTCAGCAACAGAAAAAACTTTGCTGGGCAATTAGCTGAAGAAGCCAAATCTCTTCAGAAGTATATGCTTCCATCGCTTTAGTAAAGGGAAAACATGGTTTTGTCAGACTGCATCTGAGTACACAATAAAGAGTTCATGACAGAAATTGTTAAACATGGAAGGAAAAATATTCATTAGTACATGCAAGGAGAAGTGTAGAAAAGAGCTGTTGTGGGTGCTCTAATGACTAAGATAAGGGTCTGGGATTCAGGAAAACTGGATATAATTGCAGGCTCTGACACAGACTTTCTTTACGACCTTGGGCTACCCATCAGATATTGCTGGCCCCAAGTTATCTAGCTATACAATGGAGATATGGTTACTTAAAGCCCCTTACTCTTTTTTAGTTGGCTCTCCTATATTCTTACATAGAGACATAGACCAAGAGAGAGATTTCTTTGACCATGAAGGAAGGGAAGGATGAGGTGGAAGAATCCCCTCAAAGATGAATGCGACCTGATCCAAGAAACAAGCAAAGCACAGGTTTGGCAAGCTTGGGGGCTAAAGGAGAGGCTTCATCCGCACAGATGGCATGGTGGTGAGCTGGTGGGATAGGGGTTGTTGTTAAGCTGTCAGGAGCATTAGCACTGTGGGGAGGAAAGACCTGCCTGGGAGGAAGGCACATGTTTCACCAGGCAAAGCCACGGCTGACAGCATGGCCCTGTGGCTGGCGTGCTGGGAAGGAACAGAGGGCAGGGAGAGAAGGGGGAAGTTTTTAAGAGACCTCACATCAAGGAGATACTGATGAACGGAGGAGCCCACAAATCTTTCAGCAAGCAGACTGAAAATGACAGTAGGGGGCATCTAAATATACAGCCAGGTCCTCAGGCCTGGCTCACGCTCAAGAGATTTGTCAGACTAGCCTTTTCCATCATGACTGCAAAAGAATCATGCTCATAGCCATGACAGCTAAAGCCTCGCTTGTACTGATACCGTTACAGAAGCCAAGCAGCCTCTGCCGCTCTACGTCCCTTCATGCAGGGAGCTGGAATCAGACCCACCTCTCAAAGCTCTCTCTTGTGGATATAAGCTGTGTTTCTGCTTGGAGAGTTTGCCAAAACAGATATACTGGCAAAGCAGCTAAGGTTGTCAAAGCCAAAGTTGTCTCCTTTTACTTCAAATTAGAGCTACACCAATTTGCACCAGAGACACAGCTGGCTCTGAAACCAAAATAGCTCATTAGTCAAGGGCATATTCCAAGGCTTGAATCATCTTTAGCAAAGGAAAGGAGCTCAATGTCAGTGAGTTTGACAGGGGACACGGGAAAGGCTAACTGACCTTTACAGAGAATGTCAGCACAGGGAACCAAGGCTTAATCCTCAAAAAGCCCTGAGGTATCACTCTTGTCAGTGCCAGGAAATTTGTGGCCCTCTGAACAGGCAGGCACACTTACCAACAGAGCATGTAGGTCCAGATGCTATGTGTGCCTCAATTATTGCATAATATTATCAAATGGGACTTTTTAAAACCTTTAAAATGCCCTGCTCAAACAAATTTAGCTTCCTTTTTCAGAGGTCAGCCAAAAGACCAGCTCATTTTTTTATTGTAAATATTAACTAATGAGTATGTTGAATCTGCTCTCTCCAGGTACCACCTCTTTCCTGAAGAGGGTAAAATGGCATGTTGTTGGACACAATAAATTTCCCTTTTGCCAAACTGGAATACTGTCACTAGAGCATGAATTGAGTGAGTTGAGGTATTTGCTAAGCATGGGATACCTCAGCAAGTAACTATAAGAAGCACAGTGCTTTGCCTTGTAAGGATGAGAAGCTCTTGACATTCATAGATCACCAAGTTTCCTATAAACCTACTGGATTCCTTGTAAAACATTTGTAATTGTCTTGGCAAAACCACTAGGCCTTTATGGAGATGCCTTTGCAACTTGCCTTTTTGAGCTCCATCTCCCTCTTCCCGTTCCTTTTCCAGGTGAGAGTAAGCCAAGAATATACCGAGTTCTCTGTGATATACTGCCGTCATCACTGGACAGTCTGCCACTGACAGGGGCCGGCTCCTGCATTTTGCTCACCACTACAAATGCCATTGCATTAAGAATTATTGATGTTGTTACGGAGGGTGCTATAGTTGTGTGAGTATAAATAAACCAGTGCTAGTAAAAGACACTCAAGGATAAATAGCAAATGTACTGCATTTTGTGAGACCAAAATAACTCCATGCTGTGCACTGAAAGTACCTTCCACTGGCTGTCGTGTACCTGCTGTTACCAGCCAGGGTCCTTGTCTTTCCCTGAAAGGCAAAAAACATGTGTGACTTCAAAAGCTATGGGGCTCCTTCCTCTCCCTCCAAGACGGTGACACTAAGCTGGGACCCACTTGTAAGTAGACTCTAAGTAACAGTGCTCTGTCTCCAAAATCTGCCGACGTTCTCAGAGCTATGAAGATC
The DNA here is from genome assembly GCF_964188355.1 of Buteo buteo. Classification (NCBI taxonomy): domain Eukaryota; kingdom Metazoa; phylum Chordata; class Aves; order Accipitriformes; family Accipitridae; genus Buteo; species Buteo buteo. The sequence goes on along the minus strand of NC_134176.1, from coordinate 9,076,691 downwards.
CCAGGCAAAATACCAGCACCCGTATGGTCTCTTCTGTCTCTCTCCCTCCCTTTCAGCCACAGGGTCTCTTCAGCAGCTCCCGCTCGCAGGGCCCTGTTTGGGGGTTTCAGCCATGCTCTGTACCCCCAGAGGAGGTTTATGGATAGCACAAATAAACTAAAACATACAAATGGCTGATCTCATTGAGATGCAGAAGCATGACAGAAAGATTTGGGCTAAGCCAAGTGGCATATTTTGCCTGAATGTATCTCACCAATTTGGGTGAGAAGGTCTGTGGGTGCTTGGGAAAGGGAGGTGAGAGAAGGCTGCGACAGGTCCAAAATGCCCATGTTTTGCTGCAGTGGGTGGCTTGAGTGAGAGCCAGGGGTCCGTTCTGCAAATTGGACGAATTAAATTTGATCCCTGACTAATGGGTACTGAAAGAGCCACACTCCTGGCGTGTGACTCCATTGATATTAATTCATCAGGGGTGAGCTTGGCTTGGATGATACCTCAGATGAGAATGTGAAACCACAGAAAAGTATTCTGTCAAAATACAATATATGGCCAAGTTTCTCATCTTCAATGTAACTGGCAAAGACTCACATCTAGAACTTATTGGAAAGGTAAAACAATGTCTTGGCATTAATAATGGTGTTTGTAAAAGTCCTCTTAACACTTGAATTCTGTTCTTTTACGCTACGAAGTTACTGTTCCACTGTTTCCTTTTTTCTTTGCTTATTCTGTTTTAAATTAGAACATTATGAAGAAATCCAAAACTCAGAGCCAATTCATCTGTTTGTTCTCACTTGATAACTCTTTTGCTCTCCTGGGTACAGTGATGTTTATTTTAAAAGCAATCTTTCAGTGATCTTTGCTCAAAAAAAAATAATAAAATCCAGAGACAACTCTTATACTGCAGTGCTAATTGCATTACATGTAAGCCCATTTAAGCAGTAAATGATTCTTGATATTAAAGCTAGATTCCTGGATTTTTACCTGAATTCCCTACTTTGGTACCAACCTTCTGCTCAGTGTTGTACATCAGTTTTCCCTTCTTTGAAGAGAATGTCCCCTCTTGAGTGGTATTCTGGTCACAACAATCAGGTGTTCCTGACCATGGAGAGAAGGTCTAAAACTAAAAAAGAATATAGTTCTACTCATGCCAAGTGGACAGTAAAACAGCAATAAAGCCCTATTTGGAAATGAACACTTAGAATTGCACAGAAACCTATTATTTTAATTCAGATACGCCCTCAGCAAGGTTTCTCACATTTCCACAGTCACACAACTTCTGCTGAAAGATTATACATGGGACTGACATTTGGACTTTCATCAGCCAATAGTTCAGACTCAACATCCATAAGAAGGACTGCTGTTCAAAGAGATGGTATAAATTGTCTACTTAATTGCTAATAGGCACATGCAACGTTGTCCTGTTTAAAGTTACATCCTTACTGCAAAGTTAAGCTCTTTTAGGGTTTTGCTCCCCAAGATTTCATCATCCGCAGAGAGGCTTCAGAAACTTTCTGAGTTTTGCTTCAGGACATTCATGGCTCCATGTAGTCAGTCAGCAGGGGACAGAGTGTCTCGCTTGTCGAGATACGCAGTCCGATGCTACAGGCCTGGAAAATCTGGTCACGCTTCCAACCAGAAGTCTCCAGAGGATTAAGTAACCTCCAAGGCAGCCCTTTTGAAATACTGTTGAAATAAAGAATGTTAACATGTCCAAAACACTGATTAAACCTAAATTAAACCTGAAGTACTTACGGTAGCCTTTCTGTGGGTGTGAACCTGCTGAACCAGCAGCTGTGCAACATCTGAAGCAGCAGCCGTTCAGGGACAAGGTAAAAGCATAACAAGAAAACCAAGGTCCTCTCAGGGGACATTTGCACTGTGCACTGGAGGTGTGCGCAGTGCAAGACCTGTGAAGATACAGTAGCATAGGTGCCAGCCCACCCTAGGAACCTGAATATGTGCCATGGGATCTCAGAGAGCTTGTCTGCTGGTGATTACTCCATGGCAAGACCTTCACTGTACTCTACTGCTATTGAAACCTCTTTCAGCTCGGTGAAACAAGAACAGATCCACTATCACCTGCCACCGTTGCTCACACTGATGTTAACACCATCTCAGAGAGGTCTCAGCCTACCTAGGACTCTTGGAGAACAATCTGTTAGGGACTCATGAATTCTTTGGAGAGTGTGACACCAACACCTTGAGCACTAGGAGGTTCAGGATGGGAAGTCCTGGAGTACCTACAGCACACCTAAAGGGTGACAGATTAGAGTGGAGCAGCAGAGAGTGCTGTTTAAACCCTGCTAATCCTCACGACCACAGGTTAGAGACCTTCCTGGCAGCTGCAGTCCCTGTACCACCACTATTACCCTCTCCTCTAGATTTCCATGTCTCGAGGGCCATTTGGGGGCTGTGTGGCATTTAGGCCATGCTACATTCAATGTTGCACAATTTAAGGCACATTTCCAGGGGATCTTCAGTTTATATTCAGATGCTTACCGAGAATCATAGAAAAAAATCGGGTTGGAAAGGAGTTCTGCAGGACTCTAATGCAGTCTTCTGATTAATGAAGCATAAGGTTTCTCAAGGCCTCATCTAGCCAGGTTTTGAATGCCTCCAAGAATAGAAATTGCACACACTTTCTGGGCAACTTTCTCTAGTGCCTGACAACCCTCACTATGAAGAGTTTTCTTCCTTATGCCTATCTGGACTGCATCCCATCTGGTCCCATGGATTTATATATGTCCAGCTTACTTAAGTGATCTCAGCATCACCCTCTTCAACCGTGGGTAGTACCTCTCTCTTCCAAACTCTGCCATTAGACATGGATGCCTGGGAGCAGACTCTGCCAGTTAAGACTGAGGCAAATAAAATGCTGAGAACCTCAGACTTTTGTGTGTCCTTCGTCATTAGATCACCTGCCCTATTCAGCAGTGGACTCATATTCTTGGTCTTCCTTTCACTACTAACGTACCTGTAGAAGCCCTTGCTGTTGCTCTTCACATCATCACCAGCTATCAGCTCAGTCCCAGCTTTGGCTTTCTTAATGCCATCCCTGCATGCCTGTGTAGTTCTACACTGCTCCTTGATTGCCTGTCCCTGCTTCCCCCTATTACATGTTTTCTTTTTATGTTTAAGTTCAGTCAGTAGTTCTCTATACACCCAAACTGGCTTCATGCACTGCCTGCTTAGCCTCCTGCATAACAGTATGGACTATTCTTGGGCTTTGAGGAGATGGTCCTTGAAGATCATGTAACCCTCCCTGTCCCTTTACTCTTCACAGCAATATCCCAAGGGAAGCTGCTTACTAGTTCCCTGAACAAGCCAAAGTCTGCTTTCCTAAACCCAGAGTCATTGTCCTGCTACTCACCTCTCTCTGCTTTCCCATGATCTTAAATTCTACCACCTCTTGGTCTCTCCGAGGCTGCCATTGGCCATCACAACCCCAACCACTTCTTCCTTGTTTTGCGAGTAGCAAATCAATCACAGCATCTCCCTACTCAGCCTGTCCAGCACCTGTGTCAAGAAATTGCCCCTGGCCCCCTCTGGAAATCTGAATTACTTGTGCCCTACTGTGTTTCCTGCCCAGCACATTTCAGGTCAGTCAGTATATCCTATAAAAGCCAGGGCTTGAAACAGTGACACTTCTTCCACTTGTCTAGAGAAGTCTTCATCTATTTTGTCTTCTTCACCAGGCGGTCTGTAGCAGATGCCTACCACGATGTTACCTGTCTTGGCCTTCCCTCTGATCCTGGCCCATAAGCTCCTGACCAGCCCATCACACATTCCATAGCAGAACTCCATGCATCTGAGCTGCTCTGCTCTGTGCAGAGCATAACCTTCTTGCACACCTCACCTTCCCCCTTCTAAAAAGCACATATCCATCCATCACAGCACTTCAGCTGTTAGAGCTCTTATAGCTTCTAAGTACAAAGGAGCAATGGGTGGGTCAATCCCCTGCCTATCCAGGTCTGCAAAGCTGTGCCTCCCAATCCTATCAATATAGAGATCTGGGCACTGTCTTGAGATGACTTGCTATGAACACCTAAATTAGATGGTGCAGCTTCGTCTCTTGATCATTACACTGAAAAATGCAAATAACAGCCTTGGGGCAAGTCTTTAATCCACAATCCCCACACATCCCATTATAGTCAGAAACATGTTATGCATGCTCTTCCAGGTTAAGTAGAAGGAATAACTATCCTTTTCTAATGTAGTAAAGGCAGATGAACAATGGAAGTCCCCTCTCAAAGATCTAGTTTCTATGGCAGGAATTCACAAAGTCATGGACTTCCCTGCTTGCCTAGACATGGTCATGGTTGATGTGCTTGCGTTGGCTTGATACAGGAGAGAGAAAAGCAAGGAGCCACGTAAAGGGGGACCCTTTTGAGGTCAGACCTTGTCAGGACTGGCAGACTTGGGAATGTGTGTCCAGAAACTACTTGTTTGTGTTTGTTTCTACTGTATTCAAGGAAGGGGGAAAAGGCTCTCTTTATCCTTCTGTAAATAAACAAGATCACAGGGAGAAATACATTACATTTATATTATCAGTGTCTCTTCCAAATAGAAAGGCTGTAACAGGTGACAGTATACTTACAGCCTGTTCTTTGAACCTTTAAATGCTCTCTCTCACATGGTAGAAGAACTAGGGTAAGTAATTTACATTCTGCAAATTGCAGTTGGTTTCTTCGCTTCAAGCTGTAAAAATCTCACTGCAAACATTTACAATTTAGTCTGAGCCACAGGAGCTGTAGCTGGTACATGGTACTGCCAGTGCAGTTTGTTTACAAGATGGAGGCCTTCATCCCAGCCAGAGCAGGAACACATATCACCAACGTTTGGAAGCCTTGCTTAAGGAAATCCAGACCGACAACCTCTCTTCCTACTGCAAATCACTGCCTGGTCCAATTTCCAGTTTGACTGCTGCTCTCTTTCCTCCAGCACACCTGCAGGTAAAAAGGCATCACAAGCAACACGCCCATCCCCAGGTGAGGAGCAAGTGAGGTGATGGTGCCAGCTGTCTCTGCAAAGGAGCTGCTGTTGGTCCTCCTTGGCTAGAAGGATGGTTGGTTGGCAGATGCAGCTTTGGCTTTGAGAGGGCAAGGGAGACAAGCCACGGAACAAACAGGAGCAATAAGAAGCATCTTCAGAGCTCTGCCAAGGACTCATGGAATGTTTTCCGTATCCGAGAGGGGAGAGAAGATGGTCTAAAAAATATTTCTCCCCCCCCCCAGGCAGAGAGGGGACACTGGCAGGATCAGGAAACACGATGGCATCTTTCACCACTGCGGCACCCAATGAGTCCCCACTTGGCTAATAGTAACAAAGAGCCACGTTCCTGAACACATATAGGAGTGTTAGTCCCCTTGGTCTCACTGAAGCTTAACACTACTAAAATGCCTGTATGAGTCCAAGCAAAAATGGACAAAGCCTGGTATTTGTTGATGAAATGCTACTTTTGGCCTCTCTTGCACAGAAAAATGGGCAGGCTCAGACTGCCTTGGCTTTCCATGTATATCAGGCACTGGCCCCCAAGAGGACAAGAAGAACAGGACTGAACCAGAGCGACCAGAGACAAGAAACCTGCAAGACCTCCAGGTCCTGCCATGCCGGCTCACAGAGAACTTGCTGAGCCCTGTAGCCCTGCTACTATGTGGATGCTGCCTTCATAGGTTACTGCTCCAAAACCACCTGCAACACAAGTAGAATGGGCTTGAGCTTATTTTGCTTCTTTCTGTACCTCAAGGCACCCAACTACACATTATGGTCACCCCACATCTAGATGGCTCCCCCGCCATCTTTCTCCCAGCTGCAAAGCCTGAAAACCCCAAGGGCAGAGTTTCCTTAATTAATCATCAGGCAGATTTTCTTTTTTTTTTTGTCTGTCCCTTTTTCCATTTCTGAGTTGTGACATTTCCTGCCCACTTTCTGCTTGGCATGAATTTGTGCAACAGAGCAATATAACTTCTGAAAATAGACACTTACACTGGAAAACCTGACACACCCTATACGGAGCCTAGGAGTGGCAGAACCATAATCAAAAGCCAGTCAAGACACTAGGCCATGCTAGCAGCATTCATTTAAGGCTCCGAGCAAAGCAGCGCTAAGAGAAGAAAGTAAATGGGAACTCTAGAAATGCTGTTGCACAGAACCCCCCAGGCTCCTTTCATGACAGAGAGGCATTTGAGTTTGTACTCTTTATAGTAACCCTAGCTCACACGAGTTATTCCAATATAGCTGGCACGTTCCGAACCCCTTTAAAAATTAAAATTCATGGAAATGGGCAACCTGCCGTGATTTCCTGATATGAAACTGCACACAAAGCCTGTGGGAAAAAAGCCAGTAGTTGTATGATACAAGTCTGAGCTCTGCCTGTCATTAACAAGGGTGGGTTTTTCAGGGTAAAATTCTCCTGGGCCAAATAACAGGAGACTGATAAATAAAGCTTGTCAACTGCCCTTTCTGACTCACTCTCTCCTGCTGGAAGGATGACTCACTGTCATGTGTGAAAGGCTGCCAGGTCTTGCTTACATGCTTAAACAAGCATGGGTTGTCTGTGTTAGACATACATTACCTCAGAAGAAGCAGACACTTAATGCTGAGAAGGCAGCCCTGGAAAGGACTCTGCTGACTAAAGGATCTGAACTTCAAGGTATTTCTCAATCCTTTCTGGAAAGTTCAAGGTTGTTGTTAGAATACCACAGAAAACTTAGACCCAAAGCCATGGCTGAGGGCTTGGCTGACGATCACAGTGTTTTAAACCAGAGCTCACTAGGACCATTAGATTTTACCCAGGTAAATCCTGCAGAGTGAGCCAGACAGCATGTTCTAGGTGCAGACAGAACTAACTGAGACCTTGCCTGGTCTGGAGCTTCCTTTTGTCCAAGGAACACAGCGTGCCAAAAGCAGTCACTTGTTGCTCACTATTTCATGGTGAGAAAGTAGCCCCATGGGGCTGCTCGCTTAAAGAGACCGTGAGGAACCTGCCTTGTACCTGGAGAGGGGCAAGCATAGCACGTTGAACACCGTCTCTCACTCTGAGCAGCTCATCGACTGCTTTTGAGCAACACCAGCATCTGCTCAGCACTTCTCCCCTCCGCAGTGACGCAGACCTTGCAGGTAAGTGACAGTGCACAAAAAGCTTGTTTGCATCCAGGAGCTTTGCTGCCTACGTGAGCGCATGCTCCACCCTTTGGTCTTCTCCTGTCATCCCAGGCCCACCATAGGCAACTCCGTGAAATCTCTGCCCCAGGCACTGCAGGGACTCTTCACAAATCCCAGTTATTAGCACATACCACAGTCCATATTGCCCTGCAGGACTGATGTGGCAAAGGACGCCTTTCCCTCATACTCCTTCTAAGGCCCCATACAATGCCTGTTTGCTTGCCATGACAAAGCAAGGCGCTTTTGCAAGGACTAGTGTACCGGAATGTCAACCCCCAGAACAGAGAGGTCCTGGTGTCACAGCTAGAGGGACAAAGCCGTACCCCTCCTTTAGCACACAGAGGTCTCCTAATGCAGGAACTGAAAGGTTTCTCCCAAGACCAGGAGAAGGAAGCTGTGCCATACCCTCCCTCAGCTCCAGGTATTAGCCAACATCTTGCTGCATCATTCGGTAGGGAAACCGTGCTGCTGCAGGGCAACAATACCGCAATTGCCTCTTGCGTGTTTGGCCACGTATGTACCATCCAGGAGTCACCCGTGCAGCTGGGAAAGACAGTTGCACATGCTTGGCCCAGACAGGCTCTCAGAAAACCTGCGACTAAAGCACCGTCTCAAGGTCTCGTCACCATTTTTCAGACGGTATGAGCACTAACCTCCCTGCCCAAAATGAATGTATAACCTAGAAATGTTAATTTTGAACAAAGAGTGTACCATTCCACACCACATCTATGAGGAAGATACGGCAGTCTCACACACAGTTCTAAATATATCTTTTATATTTCTTCTCCTTTGGGAGAGAATATGTGATTTCCATCCCTCAAAATTTCTAAGACGTTATTTTAAAATATTTTTGCTCTATACCAGAACAGATGTCTAATGAAAAGCTTGAGAGAGAAACCACAGGTGACAACAGCCTCATCCAATGGTAAAAGGACTCACCTGACACATGGAAAACAAGCCTAGGCCACAATACTACTTAGGCGTTAATATAACATGTGCCAGTCTAAGTGAAGAGACTAAATAATAGCTGTGAATCTGCAGTTCAAGTGTCTGTCTCAATAAGGCAGTGCAGGGCCATCCCACATAAGTGATCTACTCCCTGAACTATTGGTTACTCCAGAAGAAGTAAATTTCTCATCATCATTGTGCTGCAAAATTTCATCCTTTTAAAAACTGAAACACACATTGCAAGGGGAAATTGTATTTTTTTTATCCTGCATAGATATATTTTGCTGAAAAACTTCCAAACCAGCACTAACATGTCAAATTTCTCCTTTTAACAATGATGAAAATGTTACTTCTCTGGTTTTCTTCCACTGTTTAATCGTCCGTTATTTTTTCATTGATTCTTATTGACTATGACAAAGTCGGGATTTCATCCTACATTCTCTTCATGATGCTAATGATTAGCATGTACAGATAGTCTTATAGGTAAAATGACACCATGAATTCATTTTGTTTCAAGATACTGACATCCCAACTGCATATTTTAAGTTTGAACATCTAAGATCTGCTTTCCCAATCATGTAAAATCAATGATAAAAATAAATATATATATCTCTAAAAAGATAAAATGAAATGAAGCCTTGGTAGATATTTTAAATAACAGCATTTCTCTTTGCTATACTTATTTCACAATGAGTCATAAATTAGGCTAGCTATATCTGAGAACAAAATAAGAGATGATGGAAATTAAAAAAAAAAAGTAAACACAATATATTAAAGTTTCCAGAGTAACTTCATTCAAAAGCCAAATTTCAGCAACTTTGAGACTGTAGTAAGTCGTGTCTCCTGGTTGCTTTGCTAAACCTTTCGGAAAAAGACGGTTGACATTAAAAAATAAGTCAGTAAAATAATCTTCTCAGAAATGGTGCAATGAAGGCATTAAGATGAAGGAGGAATTGTTAGTGACAGAACCAGGAATCACAGTCCAGGTCTCCAGTCACCCAGTCAGGGCCCTTGTGTGCTGAACTACCCCACCTCTGACAAGTGAGTTAGGCTTCTCAAGCTGCAGTTTCAAAGTGATTTATTTAGCAACGTGAAATCGTGCCACTCATCACAGATACCACGTCTGCTAGTTGCTCTCATTACAGTCACCTTCAGCCACTGCTCTTGAGACCACAGTGCTCTGACTATTAAGCCTGTTTTGGGGGCTTCTCAGAGGTGACAATCTGAGGTCATTTGTCAGGATAGAGAAACCACTTCTTACTCTTCCTTGTTCTTGTTCTTCCTCTTCTTCCTCCTCCTCCATTGTCCCATCAGGCATGCTCATAAGAGATTTTAACTCACTACAATGAGCTCCAATGATGCCCACCCTGTTAGAAAACATGGTGTTAATCTGCTTGACACAATGAAGCAAAGGAAAACAGGAAAAAGGGGGACAGATTTGTAATGTTTCCTAGGTAAACCAGCAAGGAATCTTGCCTTCTTTAGCAGAGAATATCTGCTCTCCCCCAGGGAAAAACAAATAACCATGCTTATACCCTCAGCACCTTGCACACCATGTTATGTTTCTTTCTGGAGTGTGCATGCACACAACATGAATTGTATATGTCCAAGTGAAGCTCAGCGCTCCCTGGAAAGGTTGGCCCTATTACATATTCATTACATGACTCTCTGCATAAGCTATAAAGCCAAGATGCTCAGGATGCACCCAGCTTCCAAAGCATGCACAAAACAATTATGTGTTTTGTGCAAATTTCACACTCTCAAGAAATACCAGACTTGCTGGTCATGTGTTGTAGGTATGTCCAAAGATTTTGCATGTACAGTGCTGTAACATTCATTAGATTGCCAGAACTCTGAAGATGCAGAAAAATGAAAGAAATTCTCAAATTCTAATTTCCAGGTAGAAAAAGACTTATGAGGGAACATCTAACAGGGAGCCTTACTTACACTTCAACAGAGCAAAACTGATTTACAGTGGTCCTGTTTACATGAGTTATTACATTAAAAAGTACTGTAGTGATGCTGCTGTTAACCATGGCTGGATGAGAAATGGAATTCCCCCCGTGTGGTGTACCCAGGCTTGAAGGATTTTGGTTTTATCATGAATCAGAAGAAAAGGTTCTATTTCTATTACAATCAAAATTAGATTTTTGAAGTACAATGTAGTAACAAAATTACTTTTTTGGAATAAAGTACATCAGTAATGTCTGATCTGAACAATATTAAAAACTAAAAGTCAAGAAGAAATAAGAAACTGGAATGAATCATGAGAGGAGGGAAAAATAAACATCCCATTTTGATTTTGAGAAGTTTTGATTGATTTCTGTTCAAATTTATGTTAAAGCATATTTCCTTTCCCGGGAAAACTTTTGAGTTTTAACAAAGGACTACGATAGCCAGCAGCTGCTTTGCCATCAGTTAACCAAGAGTACTACCTCTGCAAGTTTCAGGGTCTCTCAGGTCTCTCGGGACCTACACTCCTCTTTCTGTCTAACTCCTGTGTAGACCAAACACTCAGTTCAATGGTCCCTCTCCTGGCGAGGAAGAGCTAGCTGTCAGACACCCTTCCTCCTAGCCCTACCAAATCTATTTATGCAGAGAAATAGCCCCTTACTTGGTAGTGAACAGTTCTGACAAGTCCAGCAGGCCATCGCACGTGCAAGGTCGAGGGTCTCTGCCCTGACAGTAGTGGTTCTGGGAGAGGGACTGAGCACTGTCCTTCGGTAAGGGCAGCAGCGTGCTGAGCACTGACGAGCGCTGGTGAACCATGCTGTTTAGGGAAGGATGTTTGGCATGGACTTTTCTTGAAAGAAAATGAATGCAGGTGTTACCTCAGTGTATTCAGACAGGTCAGGTTCCCTAAGGACTCACCAGTGTGTCAAATGTGTACCTCAGATACGGGAATCTCACTGTGTTTGCATCAGCAGTCCAGTCTCCTGGTTTCTGCAAGTCAACGTTGTTCCTGTCTCTTAAGGCGGGATTGAACATGTCGGAGCAAAGCAGCCTGCTGATTTCTTCCCGAATCACTTGGAAGTGCTTCCGTCTGAACACAAGCCAAGCCACATAGCTGCAGAAGTTGTAGAAGCCCTAAATTGAAAACACAGATCTCCTTTTCACCGGGAAAAGGCCCAGAGTCCCACTGCATCCCAGAGTGCAGGTTGGCATGACTCCACTAAAATGCCAGCAACCATTTGGCATCAAACTTTACCATGTACGCATCAGTGAAGATTTGAGAGGACTGGGTTTTTTAATGGTATGCAGACAGATGAGGCTAGAAACAGAGTTAGCTCAGATGAATCTCATCGTGCTCAACTCTGACCACTTTGGCTTAGTCTTGCTGCTAGAAACTAAGGAGATAACCTGGGATCACCACCCAGTTTCCCTCAATAATCAATGGAAGAGACTGATGGGATGACTCATTCTGTGGGGGCTCCTATCGCACACATCTATCTCAAGAGGCAATAATTCACCCTCTGGCTGAGCTTCTCTTCTCTGCAATGACTGTCAAGGCAGCCGAAGGGCATGGTCTGACTGGACAGCTATTGTTTGGGCAGCTGCAGGTAGACAAGATGATCCCCACCCTGAATGACAGCATTATGATCCCAGAAAATATTACGACCAAATATGAACTCATTGCATCTCACCTCCGCATGTCTGCTTGCTGATTAAAAAAACAAAATCTAGCTTTTCATTCCTATTTAATGTTTGTGATCCCTGGCATAAGCTGTATCAAGTCACAGTAAATCAAATCTCTACTAAGTCTGTTCTTGAAACGATGGCATTGCTGGGACTGCTGTGTATCCTTGGAATTGTCCCACAGTTCCCCTCTTCCAAGGAAAGGCTTCCCACTTTATGAAGTACAAAGTATAATTTGGGCCCAGCTGTTTTGTATTAATTTGCTGAAGCCCTGCTACACAGTAAGTCTCAAATGGCTGATGGAGCTGTATGTTATAGGCCAGAAGAGCTTATTGGCGTCTAGAAATGTCGCTATGGGCAATGGAAATAAAAGAAGGCTGTAAAATTTCTTACCAACAGAGATGAAACTATGAGGCCAATGATGAGAAGAAATCTATAGACCAGACTTCCCAGAAGGACCTCAGGCTGTGGTGGGAACTGCCTGGGGTCTGAGAGCCACAAAGGGACTGAAACTCCCTGGCTGAGGACTCCAAGGGGAAAAGGCTTGGGCTGAAGGGCAAAGAGATGGTATTTTACAGGGACATCTAGGCCCTAGAGGTAAACTTTTATTCTAGGTACTCTGCCCTACAAGTAAACTACTGGGGGAACCAAAAAGGAAAGGAGCATTTGGATGTGCAAGGGAGAGACATGCTCTGGGCTGACAGTCACACTCTCTGTTTATCTGTGTGTTTTTCTTACCTCAAAGAAGCCCCAATCTTTCTGCAGAGATGTTTTTCTCCTAAGGCTGTGAACAAGAGCACAAAATTAATAGCAGCAGTCGTCCTTTCAGTTCTATGAACAGAGCATTGAATATTACTCATGGGGTTATGCCAAGCTGGCATTTCACCAGGGCAATAAAGTTGTTGCTGGTAGATCCTCATTACTAGCATGTGGAGACCCACTGTCCAAGAGAAATGCAGGACTTCTGCATTGCCTCAGAAGGAGAAAATGCAAAATATTGTATGGCTCAGTTAATTAAATCTAACAGAGAACAAAGCTGGATGTGATGAGCAGGCGAGGCTCCCCTGCTATGCTATCTAGGCTGAGCTCTCTGCATGGGCCTCTCAAAAGTGGTCAGCGCTGATCTAACCCGGTTCCCACTGAAGTCATTAAAAAAACTCTTCCTGACATCACTGGAAGCGCAACAGGCAGAGTTACGGAGGGCACAAAGCCAGGTCAATGCTGAGACAATAAACTTGAAAATCAGGAAGGAGATGCCTGATGTATCTCCAAGAAGAAATGTAAAACATGCCCAAGAATGACAAAGGGCCTTTGTTAAAGAAGCAGCAATTTGCCCAGTGGAAACCTGAGAGATGCTCTCGCCACCCACTTGAGCCTGGGGATTCTCACACAAAGCCAAATGACTGTCCCTCATGGAAACAGCCATTAAAGCTGAGGGTGATGCACACATCCCAGCAGCCACTCAGTTGTCCTGGAGATGGCACAACTCACCCTCATGGAAATGAAAGCCAATTTTCCCTACTAGCCTACAGATCCCCACAGAGCTGGCTTCATCCTGCTAGATGCTCAGGAAAGCCTGTCTCTGCATCAACTCACCAACTCCTGACATGTCCCTTATCTTCCTGATAACATCAAGTGTTCCACACATGTAGGGTATCCCCAGCTGCCATCACCCCAGAAACATCAATGCAGAGCAGACCATGAAGATAATACCTTTCAGCCCTGTAGCTCTATTTACCACCCTCTGACTTCTATTTATTGATTTTTTGATCAAGAAGACCATGTATCTCCCTACCTGGCTCCCACCAGCCATAATCTTGCTGACACCTCACATATTGTGCAAGGGAAAAGAAGCTTGACTCTGCAAGCATGGCATGGCCGTTTGCCAAAGCAGAACTCCCAGAACAACTCTGATGCTTTTGATTCCTTATGAATTCTAGTAAAGCACAGTATTCTGTCTTCAGAGTACCAGAGCGGAGAAACCTAAAGTGACCCCAGCTTCTTAAACCTGAATATGAAACTCAGCTTCACCTTTTAACATTATACAGCTCATGCAGTGTCTTAGAACCAGTCCCTGGTTTAACAGAGAAACCTATGTAGAAGCCAGCAACAGAAAATAATGCTAATAATTACAGTCAAATAAGGCCAGGGGTCTCCACCCTTCTTTCTCCTAGTGCTTTCTTCCCTGAGGTGAGGTATTAAGCTAAGAGACTTGCTTGAAGTAAAGTTTCCTAAAATAAGTGTTGAACTAGGAGGCACCTCCCATGTCTAGGGCACAGTTGCTAATTACCTAGGAAAATACAGAAAGGGTCAGGAAAACATCAAACTTGCAACAAGCTTCAGGACAGGACTTGTAAGAAACGTGCAAGAGTGAGCAAAAAGCATCGTGCCTTCTAGTAATATAGTAATATTGATTTCTCGGAGCTGTGAGGGGGGACGGGATGAGTTCATGCATAGAAGAGGAGGACAGCACAGCCAAGGGCAGACGGTGCAGTAAGCGTGGGGTTTGGATGCAAGATGATAGTGGCTTTGGACGTCCACAAGGACTATTGTTCTGCATAGAGGCACATGGGGAAGAAATGCTTCATGTGCCATTTAGCAGCTCCCTCTGCTGCAGCTGTGACTCTAATTGCCCATGGATCAAGCCAGCTTCAAGGATCAGTAAGGGCTGGCTCGACTGCATTTGCACCATTGATGCATGTACCTTTGGGAACACTCTGTATTTTTCCCATTATGACAAATGCCTATAAGGAAACTGGCACCACAAAAAGGTTGCACAATCCCCATCAACTTAAAAGGAGAAAGCCAGACACACCTATTCCTTCCTCAGCGTTGGAGGCACAAAAGGACTAATGCTAACATACACAAATAACAGGTCTGGAGGAACTCTCTCAAATTCCAGTCTGGGATAGTATCAAGATAGGATTTTAATGCTGCATTTTACAAATCATGTAAATTGTTAAGATGAAGATGTTCTCCACCTAAGACTCCCTTTTTAAAATTTCAGACAAAACCTTTACATGAAAAATCAATAATTTCATATGAACACATACATAGACATTCGGCAGATCTGGAAGGGAAAGCAAGTTTACCAACACAGTATAAGATTTCAAGATGTTGCTATGGTGAATTAGAGTGAAAAGCAAAAGCTTCAATACCATCATGAACCCATAGTTTGGTTATAAGAAAATACAGTAAAACTGGGGGTGGTACATTATCAATAGTTTCTCAGCTTTTTCAGGTTGAAAGAGCTTCATCAAAAGTAACCTTTCCTACAGTTTCCATTTTGATGAAGGACTTTCCCCATCCAAAAGCACATGTGCTCAAAAAATTCTTAACCATCTTTCATAATTAAGAGTCTTAACCAGTTCTGTCCCATAGCTCTTGTATTTGGTAGTTCATGTAATGGTCCGGGAGGATCCAGATAACATTTAAGGCTAAGCTGAGTCAGCCTGGAAAAGATTATATTTCTGTAATTGCAGTATGGTATGGGAAGTGCCCTATATTATAACACACTCAGCATTAGCCTAACTCTGAAGCCAGCTGTAGTCAGCTACCGCCACCCTGCTATGAGTAACTCAGTGAGGTCTCTCTTCATACAGCACCTTATATCATGAAGGCTTTAAGACACAGCTCTTTTCTAGCCTTTGTGTTTTCACCGCCTGGACACCGACATCCCAACCCACTGCCAGCCTCTAACCCCTGCTGTGATGGAAATATTAAAGAACAGAGTTTCTTGTCTCCACTCTCTGCTCTCACTCCCATGCTGGTGTTTTTTTGCCACTAGACTTCTTGCTTGCCTCAGTCCTGCACATTCCTATCCACCAGACAATATGAGTGAGTGAAGAAGCAGCAGAGCTAACTAGGTGGGTGTAAGACAGGCTGTTTTATCCAGCTGCATCCAGTTCTTGGCTTTAAGTTACTTTCTGCAGTAAGTTCCTCCAACGGACTCTTCATAAGTGCAGACATTAGGGCCACCCAACAGAAATAACGAAATGCTGTCATGACCCTCCCTGTCCAACCAGTGAGAAGGTTAAGAGGATGCCTCTGCTCAGCAGGAATCTGGGAGCAGGGATTTGGCAGAGAATACTGTTCCCCAGGAGTGCCCGGTGAAATGCCAATATGCTAGGGTGCAGAGGGAACGCATTCTTAATTTTCAGCATTCAGCACCTTGTGGGATGGGGCACACTAAAATGAAAGCCCTGTTGAGACAGCAATTTCAGCTCCCCTTTGACTCCATCATTTCACAGGTTACCTTCTCCTCTTGATTAGAAGGAAACCCAGGTTTCCCCGCCCCAGCCAGGGGCAAGGTTGCCTGGAGCTGTGTTGCAGGAAGGCAGGTGAATATTTGTGACTCCTCTGGGGAACTGGCAGCAGTTTCACACCAACTGACTGAAAAAATTTGCCTGAAGCTGCTCTGAGAAGATCCCATGGGACTGGGCTGCTGGGTGGGGACTGCCAGCTCCTTTCTACTGCCAGGGAAAAGAAACATTGTGCAGGTGCATAGACAGCTGACGAAAGAGTCCCTAACACTAGCACAGTGTATGATCTCTCTGTCATTACATTCTCCTTCCATTAACCATTTTCTGTGGTGCTTAGTTGCTGGCTGGGGTTAAACCACAACACTTTCATCTCCTGTTAAAACTCCCCTTTTCCTGTCCTCATCATTCCCTTGGTTTCTCTGCCTTTTCAAACACCCTCCCATCCTCTCCTGCCTTCTTCAACTTCTTTTTTAATTCCCACTATGGGTTTCTCTCCCCTTTCAGTTCATCGCTGGGACCCTTGCATCTAAAGAGCAGTTGGTCTCTACCACTCCAAAAAAGCCATGCACTGTCGTCCCTGCACAGAGGTAGGAGTCCTACACTTCCAATGCCCAAGCACAACCTCTTCTTGTCTCTACTTCCTTCACTTGCTGCCCTTCAGGAAGACGGTCTCCTTCACTTGCTAGACTAGTCTTATGTTATCTCAGACTTGGCATTAGAGGAAATTTATGCCAGGATCACTGGAAACCAGCAGGTACATAACCATTTGCTTTCAAGATCTAGTTAAGTGGAAGCGGCAGGGGTAAGATCCAGGGCTGGCACTGATTTTTGCCCTGCTGACTTCATGGTGAACCCATTAAAGTTTCCTGCTCTGTGTATCTAGCAAGTCTTCCGCATACCAGCGCTAGAGTTTTCCAGTCTGGTATCCAGAGCTCTCCTGCAAGTCACTGTGGCCAAATCAGTTGGCAACAGCTCACCAGAAACACTTTTGGAGTCGGTTATGAGATGAGATAGAGCTGCAGGGACACTCCTCTGTCTCATGGTCCCTTAGCCCTCTGTGATTCCTTGGCTCACAAGACATTATTACCCTGGGCATTCACTTGTATCGCTCAGCAGAGGCCTTGGCCCTGGGCTGCTGTGGCCCTTGACGTAGCGAAAGTCCCCAGAAGGGACTGGCTTACCTTCCACGAGACATGTGGCACTGCTGTGCCATGCCTTCTCCGAGGACCAGGTTAGAGTACGCCTTGGCAAGGTGAATCCTGGCCGCTGCTAACTTCGCCAACAGGTCGTCCATTTCTTTCTCGTCTAAAAATATCATAGTCCTGTTTAAAACAAAAAGGGGAAAAAAAGTTTTCCGGGAAGGTGCTCTGGACACGAGGGATGCTAGAAAGAGTGGCTGTTTTGGGGATGTAAGTGTGGTTTTCAGGCACATAAGCCCCGTCGGGGAACCCCTCCGTAGCAAGGCTGGGCTCAGGCGCTTCCAGCGCAGCTTGGCGATGCCGGTGGGGCCGCGAGGCCTGGGGCTTGGGCCCAGACAGTCTCTCTTGCCCCACACAACTTACAAGGTGCATGCCCACAGCCCGTCAGGTTGCCGTCTTTGATCCTGCATAGCTTATGAACCTTTTTTTTTGCAGCCTGCATAAAAGCCTCGGAGGTGCATTTAGGTATCTCCGGGCGCAGGCCCTGTCACCGGGCAGCCTGGAGCAGTGGGTCTGGCTCATTCAGAGACAGCGCTTACTCCTCTTCAAAAAGGCACGCGAAGTGCTTTTGGGACGGCCTCTAAACAGGAACGGCTGACACCGCAAGCCTGTATTTTAAACCAATTCAGATCAAACACTAAGGAAATGCCAAACCAAAGAGCTTTCCATTTCCTCTGCTTCCCCTGTAATCCGCCCGACTGTCTGCCAGTGCCTGGGAGCGCTGCCGGCCTAAAAGTTACCTAAAAGTTACCAGCCTCCTTTCACACTCGGGAGAGTTGGTTTTATCTGTCCTGTGCCCAATGGCCTCCAGCTCTAAAGCTTCCTACACAACCCACCTTTAATAAATTAGGACAATTACTCTGGGCTTCTCAAGGATAATTGCTAATAAAATTCAGCAGATTTTCCCCAAAAGACATGAAAGGGTTGGAAGCAGAAACAGACAGAAACTAAAGGGGAAAGAAAATGCAGGACAGAAATAATAGGCCTTGTTCCATTCATGTCTCATCCACCGCTGGTGAGTTCTTTTTCTTAGAGTCACATATTTCAGAGGTGAATACTCCCAAGCTGTCTGCAGTGGGGGAATGCCTCATGCCCACTGCTTTAGAAAACTGCTTGGTTGTTTTTGAAGTTAGTTATAAGATCTTCCTGAATCTAGAAAAAGCCAGGAAGGCCTCCGGCTTGGATTTACAAAGAATCAGCCTGGCATCAACAAAAGACAAAGTCACAAGAAGTCAAAGATATCCAGATTCATCCTGATTTCTCTGATAGGAACCCCTTTCCAATACTTTCTTTCTGCAAAGAAAGTTTAATGCACAGAAGCAATGACTTCTGAAGCCAGGATGGTCTTAGATGTTCTCTTGAGGCACTGTGGACGCCAATATTTCTACATGGTCTAGGCTCGAGGCAGCTGAGGAGCTATTCAGACCATCAGGCCTGGCTCCCTGTGACAAAAGTAGACCCAACAGATGAGTTAGGCATCTCTCATAGGCAGCCCCAATGGCAGGAACCCCAAAACACACCAGCTAGGAGCAGGAATAACCAGCACTGTTTTCTGTGTTACTAGGTTATCACACAGGGTCTACAAGAAGAGCAGCTCGAGAACTGCACGACTGTTGGATGTGTCTGTCATATAGGAACATGAGGCTGATAAAGGACTAGGCGAGTCACCAAGCCCTGTCTCCAAGTAATCTGTCTGTCAGTTTAACTGGGAGCAAATTATAGGTATCACTAACGAGAAACATGAAATGGTACAGGCATGCCTTGCCTCCAGTCTGTCTTTACTTGTGGCACATAGCCAGTACTACACAGGAAAGGAAAAAAGCCTCTGGAACTAAATTGTATCTTGGAGGAAGGCAAGGGGAGGGGGGGGAGTTTTCTTCCTGAGCAGGCCACAAGCAACAGCCCTGAGCATGGGATTTATGTGGGATAGATACAGGAAAACAAATGGCTATGTAATCTTGTTTCCCATCCTCTCAAATACATCAGCATATCATAAGCCCAAGGATTCTTATCACAAGTATAATTTTCTGTCATTATGATTCTATTAAGTAGTTATAAAATCCCTTTCACAAGCTCAGGAAGCCCCACCTTCAGAAAAATGCTGTTTTCTTGCCTGCCCCCACTACTTCCTAGTGGAAGACCATTCCAGAACTTTACTCTGCAGGAGGAAAAAGACAGTCCTTGCTACATTTGATTTGAAATATAGCACATATCAAGTTCAGAATTAGACCAAGTGGATAACAGAAGAAATGAGAGGTCTTGAACAGAGAAAGAAGATGCAGTATCAGAAAGCTCTTCATACCATAATTAATGTCTCCCCGTTCCTCCAAGTCAGCTAAGATGTTAAAACATTAAGGATGAGCTTAAGCATTAAATAAGACATAAAATTGCCTTTTGTAATTTTATTTTCCTTCCTTGTATTTATACTTCAGTAGATCAATATGCTGAATTCCTGCTTCTGCATGATAAGTGTGTCTTCTTTAAGCTTCTCTGATGTTACACTGCATGCAGGTAATCCTAACAAGCAAGACACTTCCCTTCAGGGGAGGTAATGAATCTAAACAAAACAGCATTGTAGAAGTAGAGAGTCAGTACATGTTTCCCACCAAAAGGCAGGAGCCTTTTGAGAGCACTGCATGCCAGAACACAGTGACAAGTCTCTCCTGGATGGGTTTATCCAGTGCTTATAGCTGATACGTACTAACCAGAGCCCCCTTGATCCAGGAAACATAACCCCAAATTGCAGTAGGACCAAATTCCTCTTTATTTCAGTCTGTTTCTGTATTTGCCACACCAGTAGATGATACGTGCCATACTAAGGTGTGTCCTGATTTCAGCTGGGACAGAGTTAATTCTCTTCCTAGTAGCTGGTATAGTGCTATGTTTTGGGTTCAGTATGAGAAGAATGTTGATAACACACTGATGTTTTCAGTTGTTGCTAAGTTGTGTTTACACTAAGTCAAGGATTTTTCAGCTTCTCATGCCCAGCCAGCAAGAAGGCTGGAGGGGCACAAGAAGTTGGGAGGGGACACAGCCAGGATAGCTGACCCAAACTGGCCAAAGGGGTATTCCATACCATATGATGTCATGCCCAGTATATAAACTGGGGGGAATTGGTGTGGGAGGGGATCGCTGCTCAGCAACTAACTGGGATCAGTCAGCGAGTGGTGAGCAATTGCATTGTGCATCACTTGTTTTGTATATTCCAGTTCTTTTGTTATTATTATTATTATTGTCATTTTATTGTTGTTGTTATTATTATCATTATTATTTTCTTCCTTTTTGCCCTGTTAAATTGTTCTTATCTCAACCCACAAGTTTTACTTTTTTTTCCAATTCTCTCCCCCATCCCACTGGGTGGGAGGGGAGTGAATGAGCAGCTGCGTGGTGCTCAGTTGCTGGCTGGGGGTTAAACCATGGCAGGTGTCATGACCCATGGAGTGGCCTCCTTGTCCTTTACCAGCCAAGAGCGAGGGGATCATTTTGTAAATTGCAGCCCAGAACACCTCAACTGAATCTACAACCTTTATGTATGAAACTACGCTGATGATTTTCTTTATTTATGAATTATTCCTTCCACAATGAAAGAAACACCTGGCAATCTACGGATATAGAACAAATCAATTCCTGAAGGCCAGCAATCCCCCAACAGTCTTGTCTTCAATCCAGATAAATCAGCCCCTCTTTATATCAAGGCTTCATGAATTGTGAAGTAAGTAATCATTTAAGTGTTTTAAGAAAATGGTCAATCAATTCTCAGAGAGTATTATAGACTCCAGAAAATCATTGAAGTTTCTTACAATCATGGTCTGTAACTCTGCAATGCTTTCTCCCAAGGCATATAACCCTCTAACACAGCAGCTCCTAAACTATTCCCGACATCCCCACTTCCACTCTGCAAGGTAGCAAGCATGGTCACACACCCTTACTTGGGAACTGCTTTCCTAGCATATATTCCTCATGTTGTAACATGTTTCCAGCACCTAAGAGTCATCTGAACCTGCTTTGCAAAGTATTTAGAAACAAAGTCTTAAAGCGATGTGACCCACAGCACAAATTAACCCCCAGCAGACCCCGTTGCGACTATTTGCTGCTCTCTATTGCAAGCAGAAATGACTGGATGCTAATGTTATTACTGGGAAATGGCATTAAGGGATGGTAATTCAAACCAGGGCACTCACATAGATTTAACGTTGGTGGCAGTAGTAACGATTTATTCAAATTGCAGCATTACCTTGAGGAGCCAAATTATTTGGTGACTCCATTGCAGCAGGACTGGATCCAGCCACCATCTTGAAAGGGAGACTATGGTGATGCCGTGCCACGTGAACAACATGCATGCCACTCAGGGCAAGGCTGGGGCAAAGCGGGGTTCAAACCCTCCCAGAAAATCTCTCTCTCCATAGTGAGAGGAGCCTATGTCCTGGAGAGCGCGGAGGACAAGGGGACGGGAGACATAAATGGTGAGATCAAGGAGTTTTTCTCCTTAGTATTCTATATATAGACTCAGCCAGTATAGCAAGCAGTCCTTGCTCATATGCAGAATCCCACCGATTCTGACACGAAAGACTGCCCTGTGATTCCAGATTTGCTGGGGCAAGCTCTGTGTACTTATACCCCTAAAGTCTTGTACTCACGAAATCAAGGATCTGCATTTCTTTTCCAGGGCAATTTTTTCCAGGTAAAAAGATAGGTAGAAGAGCAGGGCCATGAGGAACATATCTAGTTTCTCATTCCTAAATGGAAGATAGAAAGGTCACTGTGAAGTCTGCGGGTTTGCAGATATAGACACCACCAGACCATTATGAAAAAGAACAAAGTCTCTGCTCAAGGGTCTGCATTACACCAAATATTAGCTATATGGTTGATACCTATTTGTAGCAAGCACTCCACACCGAGACTTTGAAGGCTTTTAAAGAATTACTAACAGAGTCCAATAAACACACTGAAGAGTGGATTGAATTGGATATCACCAGACATACTTCCAAGGAGCATGTTTTCTGGACTGAACATGCTGGAAGAGTGGCATTCACATTCAAAGGAAAAGGGGGACGACTCGGACACTTCTCCCTTCTGAAAGGAAAGTACGGCTAAGGCTCAACAAGGTCTACGAATACATTCCTAAATCAAAGACAATGCAGCCACTGTATGGTCCTGGTGATCTCAGGGATATGCCTTTGAGACACAATGCTCTGCCTGCTGCCTCCTTGCCTTTAGCTGATAGAGAAGTAATGCTGATAAGTGAGAGCAGCAAAGAATGAGCCCTGTAGCTCTGAAGGGAAGAGCAGCAACACAGGAAGGCAGCCCGGGTTCCCAGTTGTGTTAGCACTCCTGGTTCACACAGTGTTGCAGATGCACTGGCTAACATGGAATTTAACTTAGAGTAAAATGGATAACAACCTTCAGATATTTAGGCCCAAGTTCTTGGCTTCCTTTAGGTAACAGAGTGGAAGGCTTTCAAACAGGTGACAGGGTTATTTCTCTGCACGTGTCAAGGACAACATGCGTTTGGTATAGTTTCCCACTGAACCTCACAGGTGAGAGATTTTAAACCTCTGATATTTCATATTCTACTTCCCATTCACCCTGGTCCCTCCACTACCAGCTACACACACACATAATTCTTGAAACAGACTCTAAATGACATACCTGATAACTGCTGCAAATGGCAACATGGGATGTGACTTATTTGCTTCTTTCAAAAGCAAAGCAGCATCTGAAAACAGAGAAGAAAAACAATATTTCCTCAAAAAAAATGCTAGTGTTAGTAGAAATAACTTTCTAACTTGTATGGGTGACGCCTTGCTGATAAGAAATACCAGCAATTACTCACATTTGACATCATCCAACATCACATATTCATGTTGTAGCCACTTGGACAGCCTATGCAATTTTCCTTCTTTGTCAGCCAGCCTTCTTTCAGGGAGAGTTGCACTGCAATCACCTTGGAAGATGCTAGTGGTTGACCAATATATAATATTTAAGGACACAGAGTTAATTCCAGTCTGAGAATATTAAGATTATCTACCTGGTATGTACTCTCTTCATTGCACTCAGTTTCAAAGGGACAGGCAGTGAAATGTGTTTGGCAGGTATCCTGAACTAACTTTCAACTATTATAACCACAAAACAGGCTGGGGATGTTGAGAGAAACAGGACATTTCACCTCTAAGGTTGCGTCTGAAGTTGCTCTTTTAGTTGCTAAAATAATAAATTGCAACTATATTATTTAGATCAAAGAGGTTTTAAGTAATGGATGAAAGTCAGCTATACCATGTTGTGAATTTATAAAATTATTATTATTATTAATATTATTAATAATAATACTTTAATCTTTGAAGTGCCTTACACAGATGAATTAATTACCTCACAATACTCTTTAGAGTAGATGAGAATTATTACCTCGTTCTGAGCGATCTGGAAACAGCAACAGAGATGCTGAATGACTTTACCAAAGTCATACCAGGCTAGTGCCTGAGCTAGCATTCAACACCAGGCATGTCTGGCTCTGTTTTTATGTTCAGACCACTCATCCACCCTGCTGAAATGACAGCTGGCTTCCTGTTTCACGCGCTTTGTTCAGACATGATCCTCAGACAATGGATGAAAATATTCCCACCCAAATGATCTTGTTTCTTTTTGAGCTAGGCTAGTTGAATTGAAATACCTCTTTAAAGTCTTGACACGCATTTCCTGAAAGGGAATATTTTGTCCTTCCTTAAGGTTTTCCTCAGCTGCTGGGTTGGAGCTGAAATATAGAGTATGAGCATGCAGCAGCACGAGTTTAAATTACTAGCAGTGGTACAAAGAGGTCAACATCCCATGATACAAAGACATACCTATTTTGGCCTCTAACTGACACTAAGAAAACATCTGGGTTGTGGTGAGGTCAACGTGAGACGTTGCGTTCAAGATCACAGAAGCAAAGAGTAAAGGGGCTTCCCTGGGTCCTCCTGCTCTGTCTCCTGCCACCAAATGCACTGCGCCACGTAAACCCCTCAAGGGATCAGTGTCTCAAGTGGCTTTAGGAAGATTTTAAATGTAGGCTGCTCCATTCCAGAGCTTTTCTTTGGGATCGTTGAGGGCAGAGACAGGCAGAGGTCACCAGGGAGCTCACACCTCTCCCCAGAGAGCTACCAGGCAGAGTCAGCAGCGTTCCCAACCCCAGCGGAGAAGTGGGCCAGAGCTGCTGAGACATGGACCATGAAAGGTGCCTGCAGCAGCCGTGTGACCAGGAGAGAGGTGAGCAGCCTGGCTCCACCGTGACAAAGCCTTGGAAAATGCCCAGGAGGGCAGGAGGCAGCGGCAGGCAGCGCGTGACCGACCCACGGCCGCCGCGCTCCGCCACGCTCCCTGCCCTGCACTTGAGAAGAGAGCAGGGGGATATAGGTTGGGTGCTGGGGGGGGGGTTGCCCCAGTGGTTTAAATGGCCTGATAAAGTCTTAATCCACAGCTGCCACAAAGCACAGTTACGTGGACTTTGTCTCCCGCAGACCTGTGGTTTCCCTAAAGGTCTGCAGTCCTTTGGTGCTCACCATTGCACGGGATCACACCTAACACCGGCAACAGGGAACATCAGTCTGTGAACCTCCACCTATAGACACCTGGGGTGGCATTTGGCCCTGGCATCCAGCACTGCTGCTCCAGCACATGGTACACATTTCTGACACATGGCAGGACTCTCCACACACTTTCAGCCATCCCTCTGGAGCGGGTTCAGCTTGAGAGCAGTACACAGTAGATGCATATTTCTGATTTTCTCCATTAATATGAGGCCACAGAGCAGCAGTTAAGGAGCTCCAGTCTCAATTGCAAAAAAAGAAAAAAAAAATAGGAAGAAAGAAAGAAGGTATTTTTCCTGCAGCTGATGTTCAAGCAAAACAATATCAGACTCTGACTTTACCTTACTTGGAACTGCTATATCAAGGCTTAAACCTGCTTAATTTGAAACTAAACATCATTGTTTTACCTTGCAAATTCAAGTGTGTTAGTATCATCCTTCCAGTACCACACACCTGGAGTTAGTTTTGTCGTCTGCAAGAAAACAGCATATAGAGTCCATGTCATAAATCTGTGCTCAAGTTCTCAGCCCAACAAAGTATTTATAGTGCAAGCACTGTGCATATGGGCCACTTTCTATTTTTCTTCAGTCTGCTTTTCACCCAGCTGTTGTTTGTGTGTGAGTCATTTGAACAGAAGTTCTCTGAGATTAAAGGTTGCCAGCATAAGAAAGAAAAACACGTATCTGTCCTTTTTTATGTCTTTCAGGGTATGAATAAATAATTGAAAGTTTGCTAAGGAACATTAGTTCTTTGATTGCCAGTGAATCGATAAAGACTGAGAAATCGAATGGAGCCATGCATTAAGCAACACATTGCCTTTATTTGGTTGTGCTGTTTTGTTTTGGTTTTTTAATATTTATGTAATTGTACAGACTAAGTGTCAGGAAAAAGGAAACCTTTGTTTAAAAATGGAATATGTTATGCACTTTCCTGATATTCTGAGAACTTTCAATAAACACCAGATAGACCCTTCAGGGGACACACTGGACAAAACTACTAGTAACAGCATTTACAGCATCCATCTATTTTTTTAAAAATCCATTAAAAAAAAATCCCCTGGAAATAAAGAAGATCTATTAGTCCCTTTCTTAATTAACAAGAGAGATTTACAAACCCTTAACTATTATTTGCAGGTCACCTTTAAAGCAAAATGACTCTTTATTGCTGAAATCCTTCTGCCTACAAATTTAAACCGAGAGAAACATTAAGGCTTTCCATGACTTTTTGCCAGGTACCATTCAGCCAGCCAGCCACAAGGCTCTCACAAATTCTTGCTCAATCTAATTTGGTAGTAGAACGCTGGATACGGGACACCAGAATAATTTCACATCAGCAGCCAGCAGCCCATGCAACGGTTAGACCACGGAGATGAGTATTAGGAAACCGTGGCTCTAATCCTTTGACAAAAAGTGGTTATTTCAACTTGTCTGTTTTAGTCTTCGGTTCCAGCTTTGTAACACTGGTTTACAACTCTCAGATGAAAAGGGCCATGCAAATGCTATACCTTTATGTCACACACAGGTGATTATGAACCATGAAAGAAAATTAGGAAAGGTGGTAGTACGGCATCGCAAGGCCTACCAACGCATCACAGGAAGGAGAAAATACCACTCGTGTCTTCAAAATACCCCTCAGCTGCTTTGCACTAATAGGAATGGCTGAGTGACTGTCCCCGGCCACCACGCTCCCTGGCTGGGGCAGTGGGACAAGTCCCTGTCCTGTCCTGCTGTCGTGGTTTAACCCCAGCCAGCAACTAAGCACCACGCAGCCGCTCACTCACTTCCCCCCCATCCAGTGGGATGGGGGAGAAAATCAGGAAAAGAAGTAAAACTCCTGGGTTGAGATAAGAACAGTTTAATAGAACAGAAAAGAAGAAACTAATAATGATAATGATAACAGTAATAAAATGACAACAGTAAGTAATAAAAGGATTGAAATGTACAAATGATGCACAGGGCAATTGCTCACCACCCGCCGACCAACACCCAGCCCGTCCCCGAGCGGCCAAAAAAAAAACTGCCCACCCCCCCCCCCCCCTTCCCAGTTCCTAAACTAGATGGGACGTCCCATGGTATGGAATACACCGTTGGCCAGTTTGGGTCAGGTGCCCTGGCTGGGCATGAGAAGCTGAAAAATCCTTGACTATAGTCTAAACACTACTGAGCAACAACTGAAAACATCAGTGTTATCAGCATTCTTCACATACTGAACTCAAAACATAGCACTGTACCAGCTACTAGGAAGACAGTTAACTCCATCCCGGCTGAAACCAGGACACCTGCCCTGCCCGCCCCATGGGTCCTCCGGTGGCCCCCCGGGATCTGCTCCAGAGGTGAACGTGAAGAGCAGCAACAAGATGGAGCTGGGAAAGGTGGGGAGACTCACAGACAGCATGGCGCTTGCCTGGGACACTGCCAGGAGCGAAGGGGCGAAGGCAGGCGCTGTTGACGGCAGTTTCCTGGTGACGGTCTGCTGTTCCCTCGGAACCGCGGGTCCCAGCACCTCAGTCCCCCCCTTCAGCCTGCTCTGTGGACTGGGGCTCACGGTCTGCGTGCTCTGCTCCTTCCCAGTTCTGCTAAGCAGCTTCCCTGGGTAACATTTTAGCCCCACACGATAATATCTCCACAGCCACTCATTTGGGCTTACTGTGGTTTTGGCGATCGGGAGCTGCAGTGGTTTTTCCTGGGTGCTGGCCCAGGACCAGCAGCGGTGAAGGCAGCTGCACCTCGTCCCTCTGTTATGGGCATTGATGTCTGTACAGCACCCTGAATGTTAAACATACTTTAGCTTGGGACTTTACAAGATTTAAAAGTATGTCTACCAGGTCACAAGTCTGTGACGTGATCTAGGTCCCTATGCGAGCAATCAGCTTAAGATTTGCTAGTTGCCCCTGGAAATAATTCCCGTACGCTAAGGCAGGTCGCTTAAGGGCATGATTTGGAGGGACGGGTTTTGATCTTTGGGATATTGTGAAGCATTTGCTTTTGCAAGCAGACAATCTGTCATACTAGTCAGAGTGGACCAGCATCGTGTATAACTGACACTGCTTAGATCGCACCCAAAATTGGTACAAGTTATATTGATAAAAGCACTTTTTGCCAAAAGAAGTCAAGTCCCCATAAAGGGTGAGGTTTCACGTTACAGCTAAGCCAGCCTAATAGCTGGTTGTTGATGGAAGAGGCATTCTTGCTCCCATCAAAGTTTTCCCACCATTTATCTTTGTGTTGATTCTTTATCTTTGTCCCCACAGCAAGGCGGCTCCCTAAACTGTCAAAAATTGTAATCCAGCAAAAATAAATGAGAAGCTTTCTGCTGAGTTAGAATTTTACATCAGTTCAAGGTGGAGTCAGAGAAGGGCCAGTGGAGATGTAGATAAAGATATGGGGACAGGGGGAGAACCACATGTCTCAATAGATCAGGTCAGCTGTAAGGCAAAAGCCAGCCACAATTTAAGAAAATTTTGCTAGTACAGCCGCACTAGGCCAGTATGTACTTTGAAGAGATGAAAATACCTGACCTCAGACTTCTAGACAGGTCAGGTCAGTAAGACAGAAGGAACATTCCCTGTGCTTTCAGCTCTTAAAGACGGCATCATTAATTTTTGCAATAGTTTCTAACTAGGGTAAATACTCCTGAAAACAACACTGAGATGTTCATGACCACATGGAAGAACAAATGAACAATACAATGTGGGGAAAGAAAATCTCCATAAAACAATCTGTCGCTAACTTCCCCCCATTTCCATAGCCTTCCAAACACTGCATCTTTTCTTCTGTAGGTACTCTATAAAGGTTTATCCATGCAAACACAATCAGTTCATGGATAGCTAGGCAGGAATCTCAAATCAGCCTGAAAATGCAGGTCTGGCTCTGTTCTCTATAGCCATCTCTTTTTTTTTTTTTTTTTTTGACAATCGTATTGTGTATGTTGTGTTTCCAGTTGCTATTGCAGGCTGCCAAGTACATATCCATGACTTGGCAGCCAAGTTACATATTTAAGAGGATGAGAAAAGCAGGTTTGGGAACGACCTCAGATCTCATCCATGGCAGCCAGGCAGCACTATAGAAATAGGCTCCCTATCAGGGGAAAGGGGGAGGTATGGAACTGATGGGTCATCAACTCATTTTTATAGAGCGAGGCTGCCATCAGCCTCAGGAGACCATCGACCCATCTTGGCTCCAGTAAAAGTCGTGCCAAAAGTAAAGGACGTGTTGCAGATACTCAGGGCTACCTCTGTTAGCATTTGCGGTGTAGGAGGCAGGGGAGGCAAGCCTTCGGCTGTACTAGAGTTGGGAGAAAATTGGCACAAAAAGCCCAGGCGAAAGATGGGGAGAAACTAAGACTGAGAACTACCTACAGGGAGAACAACTGTGAATGTTAAGAGGGGCTGAGAGCTAAAGACAGAGCTGGCTAGGCAGGCAGGGAGGGCCTGGGAATCAGTGCAGCAGACAGGTGAACCAGGGCAAAATGAAGACAAATCCAGAAGAGATTTGTGGAGAGTGGGATAGAATTGGTTCTGGCCCAGGACAGAGAGGACAGACAACAGTGTTAGCGGGAACCCCGAGACTGACCAAGTTACCAGGGCAGGAGAAGGGATACTCGGATGCAGGACTGTAGTACCTTAACCAAGTGCTTGCTGGAAGAGATCAGTTCAGCCCAAGTATTTCATGAGCTAAGGCTGCAGAGCTGAAGACCAAACATCCCACCTGTGCTGACGGCCCAAATGGGTATCAGCCTGGAAAAAAAAATTAAAAGCCTGGCATCGTGTCGGTTGGATCCCTGCTTCAGCTGTTGCAAGAGTTAGAAGCTATAAAATGAGTGAGCCAGAAGATTACAAGAAGTGAAATTAAGGCGTAATGGTTGAAGCAGTTGAAGGCTACGTGGGAAACTGATTTCCACATGGGCTTTAGTCACAGAATGCCAGGCAAATCGCTCCAACCCACATTCAGCCCTAATGACCATGATTAGCATGCTCTTTTCTTTCTGAGCAAGTGGCCTGGCTTCATGGAAGTCTGAAATGCAGGACTTGGTATCCACAGCTGTGACCGAAGCCAATGGGAACTCCACATTGAACAGTCCAAGTGTATAACACTAAGCTGTCTGAAAAAACAGCTCCTTGGCATTTCCAGTGGAAGACTCCACGACAGACAGATGGTGTTTGGCTTTTGCCAGCTTGTTTTATCACCTTCTTTCTGTGGGAATTATACACATCTCAGGGGTGAAAACTAGATGGATAAGTTGTGAAGCACTCAAGATGTGATGGTGATGAGCTCCACAGGCAACATCCTAAGCAATAATTCTTCTCCAGAGCTGGGACTGGACAGCACACAGTAAATAAGATGTATATTGAACGGGGAAATACTACCTTCTTAGAGCATACACTTCCTATTGTGTGCACGGACTGAGGCAGGTGCCCTACAGAAGCAAAAAAAAACCAAAACCTGTTACCATGTAATTAAAAACTGGGTTATGAGGCATAAGCACAAAGAAAGGAAGAAACAGGCTTGCTCTGATTGTCATAATTCTGAACAACTGACCTTGCAGCCTTAATAGGCCTCTTTTAATGTTGTTTCTTGTGGTGTTTGTGTGTCCATGTGCATCCCAGTAGCTGGGAACACTCAACAGTACGTCTATGTATCCATTCTTCAGGTATATCTAATGTTTAATTTGGATATCACACCCAGAAAATAAACAACATGCATAAACTCAACAAAAATATCACTGACTCACCATCCAGTCATTCACCTCTTTTCTGCCTCTTGTTTCTTCCTGCTGTGTCAAGACTCTGTCTTCCATACTCACTGTATTAATTTCCTCCTCTTTTCCCAGGGGCAGTTAAATGTCAGCCCTGGTTTCTCTGGGAACATTAGACTCTGTGTGTGCGCACTACTGTTTGCATTAGGCACACAAGTACAGAATTCAATTTCATAGTAGCTAATACTTAGTCCATGACTACGCGATTTACCTGCCAAGTACTTCTGCCTGCTCATTAAAAACAGGATCATGCTATATGAATGGAATAAATAATGTCCTTAGGCATAATACTACGAACACTGGTGCGGTTTTTCCCTTCAGATTTGTGCAAAATTGAAGTTCCTAATTCCTTGTTTGCAGCAATTTGCGCTGTTTTCACATATCAACACTGCTGCATTTCAGTCCCATTCCTCGGATCATCCAAAGCAAAGGGTAGTTAGATAGCTGCACTGTAACTTCTGGAGAGATACCATGTCCACCCCACGTCCTCATCTTCCTGGGACACCAGCCCCAGCCTTGCCCCAGATTCAGAGCCCTGTGGCCTGGCTACCTGCCGCGTTCAGTGGCAACTACATGCGCAGAGGCAAACTGGCTAAAGGTGTTTGATAGGCAAAGGCAGAATTGGCTACTGAGTCCAGACTGAAGGTCTAAGGGAAATCAGGAGGCAATGATTGCCTAGCAGTGCTTACGGGAACGCAGGCTGCTTTTGGAAAGCCAGAAAAACCAGCTGCACATTCTTTTACTGAAATCCTCATGCAATTACTCCCTCTGCGTAGTTTTATCAGATGAGATTATTGAACGTTAGCAGTTGTCAGCTATTTTCATGCAGCTAGGCATTTGCCTTGTGCTCCTAACAATCAACCTTTTGTTACTAACATGCCTCTAACAGAAAGGAAGAAGTATTTAAATGTACCTCATATTCAATAGGTATTTTCAAAATTTTGATTTTGATTCTGTATTCCAAGGTGCTTAGAAATCTATGGAGCTTAACAAAAGTGTCATAGCCTAGTTTCTAGTTCTTCTGTAGGATATAACCATCTCCTTGCTATAGAATTAGGGGGGAAAAAAAGTGAACATTTAATACAGCTATGCTATAGACGAAATCTTCTCTATTAAATTCTGTGAGCTTTGAAGATAATTATTGCAGAGAACTTTACTTTTAGTTTTTAGTTTATTACAGAGACTTTTTAACTTACTAGAATTTTCAGTTATCTTCCACCTGTAGTGCTGGGGATAGGACTAAGGGCTCACTGGCATCAGTTGTCTTTAACAGGCTGTGCTAGTACGTTTGCAAACATGTTGCGAATGAGGTCTGCAGCAGGAAAATAAGGAATCTGCCAAATGAGAAATAAACGTGGTTTTGAAAGAAATGTTTATGATTTTAGATACAGCCTGGCAAAAAGAAATGCTGCTTTCATCTATGACGTGATTGCTAGACTGTCAGTTCAACCATGCAACAGCTCTTACAGGGACTGATAGAAAATATTTCATGATGCTTGCCAGTGAATAAATAGGAAGGCAACCAACACCCCTAAATCCATGGGGTTTCTATAGAGTCCTGCCTGAAATACACAGCATTGGCACTTCTGGAAGTGTTTTTGTCTCCTTAATCCTATTCAAAAGAGATTTTTAACTGCTGACCTGCAATCATTTGGAGCAGTGACATTTTGAACTGCTCCAACAGATAGGGTACAGGTGCTGCTAACTACTACCTAAGCACAAGCAAGAATGACCTCACGCTTCTTGGTCCAGGATGCAACAGCGATCTGTCAACTTTTGCACAGGCCAACACACAAAACCCACTTCCTGAATGGTGGGAGAGAGTATCTTCAGCAATGGAAAAGGAATAAAAATTTCCTATACTGCTCTTGATTTTCTTTAAAAGAAAGACTACAAAAAAATGTGTTGGCTCTTAGAGGGAAATCTAACCCCTCTGTAAAATTCCTGGTTGGTGCTGTTATTGGGATGACAAGAGGAACCAGCTTGTCCGTGTCTCCACCCTACTGATGCAGGAGAGAGTAAAGGCAAATGGGTCATGCAAGGGTGGATCAGGGGTTTTTAATACTGCTGTTTCATATGTGGAAGGAAATATGTTGTTGCATCTGGAAATGCTGGCCTGCCCAACTATATAATCACCACGCTGCTGCAAGCAAAATCTACTCTAGAGGCAGGTCTATGCTATAGGCTTCTGCCTGCATAAATATGTGGATGAGAGCGGCGGAGAGATGTGATACCTGACCCACATAGGTGTGCTAAAGAAGCTTTATTAGCATAACTTGTTTTGCTGTGGGGTAGGGAGGGATGATAACTTTCCTGTGATGAACAACTACAGAACATAATTTTGCTGCTGTAAGAGCATCCACATGCTTCGCTGGTTTAATATCACAGGACTTCCATGTGCCAAGGTACAGTGTCCCTGACGCAGGCAGAGATTAGACCACTGTGCGCTTTCTAAAAGGACACAGTAAGGGAAACTCGTGCCAGGCACAGGGCAAGGGAGGAGAAGTGTGGAACACCTTCTAAGTAAGTAGACCTTGAAATGCTATTACATTGCAACACACTGACAAGACTGAAAGAAGGAACTGTAAAATTCAGTACGCATGCTGGGTGTAAGTGCATGCTTTTTAATGTGATGCCTTGCATTTAACGTAAGGGCCAAGACTGGAAACGTGAATTCCCTGAACATTTTTCCCTTTCCTTCCTGTTCCTCATATGTATCTGTGGGAGTGGCTCACAACGGGGAAGACACAATCTGTGGTGCGGTGCTGGGATGTCACATCTCCTTCAGAGTTGTCACCCTTTGGCTGAGCCCCACAGTGGCCCAAACCTTCAAGGAGAACCTTTTCAAATAAATGACAGGCAGCTCCCGAGAGAAAGGCTGCCCAACCTGCAGGGCTCTACGCAGTGTCTCCCGAGAGATAAAAGGAAGGCTGCCGGGATATATTCATTCCTGTCTTTAAGATGGTATCACAAGGGGATGAGCAGGGCTGCAGCCTGTCTGCTAAGTCCTCTGTGCAAAACTTCAAACAGACGCTCTGGAGGCGGCAGGGCACGGGGCTGACTCACCCAGCCGGCTGGGTGGACGCAGCCCGTCCAAGCACGTCTCGGCTTTCCAGCTCCTGAGTGGGTTGCCCTCAGACAGCTCTCTCGTCCTCAGCTCCCTCCAAGGGTTCTCACGTGACATGTTATTTTAGTACTGCTTTTGGGTTTGTCTTTTGGGGGGTTTTTTGGCTCTTCCCTCTCCCCTGCAAAGCAATGGTGGGGAATTGCAGGGCGACCTGCATCGCACATGGGAGCGATTGCTTTGCGTTGCTACACACCTGGCTGCACCGTGAGTGAGGTGCTAAGGCGCTTAAGGGTTTTAATTTGGGTGATTAAATTCTCCAGTATTAATGCTACGGGTGTTCCTCTCTATGAAATAATACTGTCCCCATAAACTCGATCAGCAAATACAAGGAGCCATCAAAAGTTAATGCCATAGTTAACACAAGTGAAGTTATAACCACTTCACATCCTTCCTATGAGCTTGGTCTTCCGTGCAGCCCTGTTTAAGAATAAGCAAAGTTCAGAAACCCAGGCCCATGATTCCGACAGAAGGAGCTGGCTTTCCCTGTGAGTCAGGACAGTACAAAGGATGAGAGACGCCGAGTGTGGAAGCAGTGAAACTGCAGATTTCAGACGAGATTATTTTCCTGGCTTTGCCAAATTCATTCGAAATGTGCAACTACTCCCCAGAACTACATGTACACCCCAAATACACCTATTTGCAAATGAGGGGCATTTTCCCCTCTGACATTTAGTATTTCTTTAAGAAACTGGGAGAAGAAAATTTAGACCCACTGGAGTCAGTGGGAAGTTTCCACTAACAGGATCAGAGTTCACTCTACAGAAAGTAAAATACACTGAAAATCAACTCGAAGTTATTCTTTGTTTTATAAACTAAGTGAATGAATGCAAGGAATCTAGCTCTGAGCCCTTCAAGTTTTCTGCCTCTCGCATTCTGGGGGGTTGTTCACATATTTGAAAGGCTACTTTGTGCCTTGAGATTTCAAATCTTTTTCCAGTTGTGTAAGTCAGCAGAAGTTTCTCATCCTTTTTATATATCCCACACACAGTCTATACTAAAAAATACGTGTCCATACTAAAAAATATCCCTTTCCTAGGAAAAAAAAAAATATATATATAATTACTCCAGTGTTACCCTGTTCACGTCCTCAGCCCCTGGGGTATTTTAGCCATCTGGACGGGTATTTCACTTCTGTGGTCTCTGTTACTCCCTGCCTGCCCCACTGCTGAAATGGGCACAGAGCAGCAGTGGCCAAGGCGAGGGAAAGGACAGATGACAGTGTGGGCGTGTGACAAGCTATCTGCTGTGCACATTTAGCTACACTAGCTCTGCAATACACTTAAATAGACGTTTGGGGAAAACAACAAAAAATTGTGTTTAATAACTGGGAAGCAACGCTGAGGAATGCACACCAAGGGCTGAAAAGTAAAGGAAACTATGTGGCAAGGGCAATTACCAGTCAGTTAATAGAAAAAATAGTTAACCTGCATTTACAATGAGCGTGGGTGCTACCTAATCCTTATTGTCATCCCATAGTAGTGGGATTTAGATTAGGAAGAGTGTATGTGACAAAGTATTACAGTTTGCAGCAACAACTTTTCACTCACAGATAATCTACTGCTATTCATAAACATATTTACCTATTAGTTCCTAGGAAAAAAAAAAAAAGGCATGCTATCTTCTCATTCTCAGGGTTCCTATACATGTTACAGCCTGGAAATCAAGAGGCTGATTGCCAGGAAAATGCTGTGTACATAAACACCAAAAGCACCCAGCCTGGTAACAGCCCTTCAAGACTTCAACGAAGCACCCAGCAGGTGCTGAAGCTGCTGTAATTGACTTCTCAGGTCTCACTGTGATGGCACTGCCATTTACCTATGAACCATTCAATAAACTTGAAGTGGTTTTGAATCATTTGCTACAACAGGAGATCAAACAAGCTTGTTACAAGCCTCACATTCCCCCATAGCAACTGTAACCCCTTTCTGCAGCCAGTGAAGAGAAACCTGCAGTCAGTGCCCTGGCAAACCAGCAAAGAGAAATCCACGTAGTAAACTGGGGCCTTACGTCTCTGCTGATTATTAAATACTAAACAAGTTTATTTTTGTCTGCCCTCTCATCACAAAATATTTTTTATAGATTTCTTTATGTACATCACCTACAAGCTTAAGGAATCCGAGTCCTAAAAGTTGTTTGCAGCATGGAGAGCCAGCAGGGCAGCGCCTGCCTTATTTCCCAGCACAGCAACACTCCCACTTACTAACGAGCAACCAAACAAAAACACGGCTGACGGTTCCCTTCAGCTGCCCACTGCTCTGCGGTTTTTTCCCTTAAAGGACAAGCCAGTCAAAAATGTGCATGTCATCAGGCTCCTCCATTAGAGCTCGTTAATTTGCAGCTCCTCGGACTCTAAACACTGTGGGGTTTTTTTGCTTTCTGGAACAAATGAAGTACTCAGGAGACAGTTTGTAGTAAAGCCAGACAAGTTTAACTACTACATACTTTACCTATTCTACCAAGTCCAGCATCCCAGCTCCTCATTCAGCACTCCTGGCTCTCGGGGTGTCCTTGGCAGCTGTACTTTTGATCATCTTAAGAGGGGAAAACACACATTCACTAAAGTATTGAAAGCTCAGCTTGCATACTAGCAACCCAAGAATAACTCAGCAATTTATATAGCTGGCCACAAACTGGTCTCTAAGTTATTGAGCCCAGCCGCCTGCCAAGCAGTACTATTTTTGTTGTACGTATTTCCCCGCTGTTTTATTTCAGTGACACGAACACTACAATCCACCCTGCGTCCCAGCTGCCGGGGACTGGGGGCCTCAGCCCGAGCCACCAGTTGCGGAAGAGCAGGTCCTGCCCGAAAAACAACACCCCCAGCTCATGGAAACTTTTCCCTCACCATAGCAGTGCCAGGGGGCACGCTCACACTGGCCCCAGCCCCAGGGTTTGGGGTCTGTGACCCTCCCCGGCGCCCGGTGGGGGCAGCTGGCTCACTCCCTGGGCCAGACTCCCTTCGGGTGAGCCCCCCCCCCGTACAACACCGAGCCCGCAGCACCTGCCTCACCCCTACTCTCCCCAAAATGCCTTGGGGGGGGAAGCTGGCTGCCCCCCCTACCCTGGAGCCAGCCACCCCCCAGCCCACAGGGTCCCGGGGCCGCAGACACGGCCAAGGTCTTCCTCATCCTTCCTCCCCCACCCCACCCCCCCCTCCTTTCACAGAGAAGAAGAAGAAGATAGGTTTATGCTTTAAATACATTTTATTTATTACCAAAATTTCCAGAAGCCTAATTTGGCATATTTTTTTTACTCTTCCATAAAGATTTTCATGCATAACTTGAAACTTGTCAACTGCAACAGTCGAGTGGTTACTTTAGAAGTGACACTTGAACAGAGACAAACATCCAGAGTACAAACAGCTGTATCTGAATTAACAAAACTTGTCTATTACTAACCTTATAAAGCAGGACGTGCCTTCCCTTTTATCAAAACCAAGCTGACAGATCTGCCTTTATACACACCCAACAGAATAACTCTGTTATCGGCAAGGACGTTTTCCTTAAACGTTAGAAAAAAAAAAAAATACAAAGCAAAGAATGGAGTGACTGTCCATAAACCAGTCTATACTTCAGTTCTCTTTAATCTACTTCTTCGATGGTCGGGCCACCGGAGCCACCCGCACCGGCCCCTCCAGCTCCCTGGTACAATTTTGTGACGATCGGGTTGCAGAGTTTCTCCAGCTCTTTCTGCTTGTGCTCGTACTCTTCCTTCTCGGCCATCTGGTTGCGATCGAGCCAGGAGACCACCTCCCGACACTTGTCAAGCACTTTCTGCTTGTCCTGGTCACTGATCTTTCCCTTCAGTTTATCATCCTCCACCGTCTGCTTCATGTTGTAAGTGTAGGACTCGAGGGAGTTCTTGGCTGCCACCCGATCTCGGTTAGCTTCATCCTCCGCTTTGTATTTCTCTGCTTCTTGCACCATACGGTCAATGTCATCCTTGCTAAGGCGACCCTTGTCATTGGTGATGGTGATCTTGTTCTCCTTACCCGTGCTCTTGTCCACGGCGCTGACATTCAGGATACCATTGGCATCGATGTCAAAAGTGACCTCGATCTGGGGGACTCCACGGGGTGCTGGGGGGATGCCCGTTAGGTCAAATTTACCCAGCAAGTTGTTGTCCTTCGTCATAGCCCTCTCACCCTCGTACACCTGGACCAG
The DNA here is from genome assembly GCF_964188355.1 of Buteo buteo. Taxonomy (NCBI): domain Eukaryota; kingdom Metazoa; phylum Chordata; class Aves; order Accipitriformes; family Accipitridae; genus Buteo; species Buteo buteo. Next base: position 9,038,879 of record NC_134176.1, on the reverse strand, counting down.
GACGCTGCTCTGGTTGTCAGAGTAGGTGGTGAAGGTCTGAGTTTGTTTGGTGGGAATGGTGGTGTTGCGCTTGATGAGAGCTGTCATCACGCCACCAGCTGTCTCGATGCCCAGGGACAGAGGGGTGACATCCAACAGCAGCAGATCCTGCACATTCTCAGACTTGTCTCCCATAAGGATAGCCGCTTGCACGGCAGCGCCATAAGCAACAGCCTCGTCGGGGTTGATGCTCTTGTTGAGCTCTTTGCCATTGAAGAAGTCCTGTAGCAGCTTTTGGATCTTGGGGATACGAGTGGAGCCACCCACCAGCACGATCTCCTGGATCTGGCCCTTGTCTAGCTTGGCATCACGCAGAGCCTTCTCCACTGGCTCCAGGGTGCCACGGAAGAGATCGGCATTGAGCTCCTCGAAGCGGGCACGAGTAATGGAGGTGTAGAAGTCAATGCCCTCGTAGAGGGAGTCGATCTCAATGCTAGCTTGCGTGGAAGAGCTGAGGGTGCGCTTTGCCCTCTCACAAGCCGTACGCAGTCGCCTTACCGCTCGCTTGTTGCCAGCAATGTCGCGCTTGTGCTTACGCTTGAATTCTTCCACAAAATGGTTCACCATGCGGTTGTCAAAGTCCTCCCCACCCAGGTGGGTGTCACCAGCTGTGGACTTCACCTCAAAGATGCCATCCTCAATGGTAAGGATGGATACATCAAAAGTGCCCCCTCCCAAGTCAAAGATGAGCACGTTCTTCTCTCCAGCCCGGGTACCTTTCTTGTCCAAGCCATAGGCTATAGCAGCTGCTGTGGGCTCGTTGATAATGCGCATCACATTAAGGCCAGTGATGGTGCCAGCGTCTTTGGTGGCCTGGCGCTGGGAGTCATTGAAGTAGGCAGGCACTGTGATGACAGCATTCTGCACCTTGCGCCCCAGATAGGCCTCAGCGATCTCCTTCATCTTGGTAAGGACCATAGAGCTGATCTCCTCTGGGAAGAAGGTCTTCATCTCACCCTTGTACTCCACTTGCACCTTGGGCTTGCCACCCTCGTTCACCACACGGAAGGGCCAGTGCTTCATGTCAGCCTGCACCGTGGGGTCGTCGTACTTGCGGCCGATGAGACGCTTGGCATCAAAGATGGTGTTGGTGGGGTTCATAGCCACCTGGTTCTTGGCGGCGTCGCCGATGAGGCGCTCTGTATCAGTGAAGGCCACGTAGCTGGGCGTGGTGCGGTTGCCCTGGTCGTTGGCGATGATCTCCACTTTGCCATGCTGAAAGACACCCACGCAGGAGTACGTGGTGCCCAAGTCGATGCCGATTGCCGGCCCTTTGCCAGACATGATGGCAGGTCTCTCTGGTCAGCGCCTCGCTCGCGATCGCCGCTCCCGCCGCCCGCTCCCGCTGCCGTCCGCGGCGCGATGTGCCGTCACGGCGCCGCTGGCGCCCCTTTTATAGCCGGCTCAGCCGCCTTCTGGAACCTGCCAGAACCCCGCCGGCCAATCTAGACGCCCGCCCGCCACGGCTGGCCAACCGCTTCCGTGAGTCGCCGAAGAGCACCCGCCCCCTACCTCCTGGCCAACCAGAACCGTGGCGCCCACCCGTCAGCCCAACCCTCCCCGCTGTACGGCGGCCAGGACCGTACTTCTTCCTGTTTTTTCTCGACCCGTCTCAGCTTGCAGAGTGCGCCACCGCCCTCGACCAATCACCGCTCGCGCTTCGCATTGGCCCCGCCCCCGCTCCGAAACTCTACCAGAAAGTTCCAGTGGACGTTACGCGCAAGGTCGGGGATTGACTTCAGCGTTAGCCAATGGAGATCGGGGAGCCGGGTGAGGGGCGGGGCGAGGGCCGCCGCGGCGGGGAGGGCTGGGCTGGGCTGGTCGCTATGCGACTCGCCTCGCGTTCCCAAGGGGCGCGGCGCTGGGCGCGCGCCCACCACCCCCCCCCCCTCTCATGGCGGCACGTAGCCCGCGAGCGGCGGCCCTGAGGGGCGCGGGGGGGGGGGGGGGGAGTGAGGAGGGAGCGGGGCCGCGCTCGCAGCTCGCCTCCCGGTGTTCGTAATTCCTGACGGTTGCGTGTCATCTCCCAGCCAGCCGCCGGCTGGTGGGATAATTTACCCTTATTTGGTCGCAAGGCGGCAGAAATTCAACCTTCCCCTCCCCACCTCGTTCCCCCCTCCTCTTGCCAGCCGCCCCCGCCCCGCCACTCCCCGTCTTGTCAGAGCGAAGCGGCCGCCGAGCCGCTTCCTTCCGCCGCCGCGACCCCCGGCGGGGGCTGAGGTGCCGCCAACCTGAGGAAAACTCCGCAGCGCCAGCGGCTTCGCGCCCTCCCTCTATGGCGGAGGGAAAGTCCCGCAGCGAGCAGAGGCTGAGGCAGTTTTTAGCCTTATTTTGGCTAAAACTTGGCAGGCTGACAGCCCTCCTTGCGCACATCCCCTCTCGGGGGCAGAGAGGGCGGTTTCTCCCCTCGCCCGGCCGCCCTGAACCGCAGGAGCCTGTTGTCAGTGCTGCTGTCGCTACTGAGGTGGTAGGTGGCCTGCCCTGGTACCAGAAGGCAGGGTATGGCGTCTGGCTTTCCCCTCTGAAAGAAGTAGTTAGGGTTTTGGGGAGCCCTGTTGCTGCGTGTTTCTGCGTGGTGACCATTCTTGAAACGCCTCCAAATTTTTGTGTGTTGTGCTAATGTAGAATGTCGTCACGCCTACATTTAGCAAAAGCTACGAAGCTATTAACTCGGAGCTAGGCAAGTGCTTTGATGAAAATACATTAAACATGAAAATCTGTTGTGGTTCCTCCAAATTATTCCGCCTTACTTTGAGACAAACACTTCAAAATATTCCAGTTCTAGTAAGGAGAGCAAAATAACCATGCCGAGATCTTTTTTCCTTGGAGGCTTAGTGAGTAGCTCCTTTTGGATACCTCCTTTAAAAGTGTGGCTAAAAGTCTGCTACCCATAGACTTTATGTGTTGCGTGAGAGAAGGATTAAATATGCTGTATGCTTAAATCATCTTTCATTAATTTTGTCCCCAGTCTTCAGCATTATGCTATAGCAGCCCTCATAAAAAATGTTAACAGCTTTTTCGGGAATGATCTGTGTTCATGCAGTTATTACAGATACTAAGTCCCATTCAAAAACATACTTGTTTCAATTAGTGTGTTTTTCAAAGCCTTTTTACAAGACATGACGATTCCACCTCTTTTGTGTAGGATGTGTGTATGTAGTTTTGAGATGGAAGAGCTTCGATTTCTGATGGTAAATACTGTACATGCTTAAATAACTATTATTCTTCCACAGATCCTGGTCTTTTTTTCACATGGGTTCTGACCTTCGAGAAATCTGAAAGAAGTCAATGGCAAATGGGAACTCTCAGCTCTCCCTACCTCCAACAGGAGCTGCTCTGTATACACGGTATGCAGATTTCTTTGATGGGAAGGGTGTCAGTTTCTCTTGTAGTTAGACCAGTGACTGATTCATCACTGAACTATCTCTTCCTATAATTCACTGCTACTTCATTCAACTGATTGTATCATACGGAGCAGGGAGAAATGCCAGAGCTATACAAAGAGAGTTAGTTGATAAATTCCATTTCAGCTGAAAAGTTGATGTTATTTATTATTGGTATCCTTGTGAGGACTGTCCCTTAGAAGCACTGGTAATGCACAACAACCCTGTTTTGATAGCTGCAGTACAAACTCAGACCCAGTTATTTCCAAGTAAAAAGAGGATTCCTGCCTCAAAAACGTATGTATCGAAACAAGGGATGGAAAGAACATATGGACTAAGAAATAACACAACAATATCGATTAGCACATTAAGCGGCAAAATTAATTTGATATCTCATTTAAGTGTAGCTGTAATCAAACAGGTTTTATCAGATTTTCAGAAGTGACATTTCATTAATTTGGCCCAAAGCTTTTAGCTGTAAGTTTCATCAGCCCAGGCACAAAATACATACAACAGCTCCAGACAAAACTTGTTTGGGGTGTCCTTGGCCCAGTAACTAGTATGGCCCTGATACGGGTTGTGCTGATACCCAGATGTGCTGATAACCTGCTAAAGAGGTGATTGCATTGACCGGATTACTACTTACCCTGATAGTACTCCCTCAGTCCTATTTATTTCATCTTTTGAATTGTTATTTTGCTGTAGTAAATTTGGGGAAAAGATTTTGGAGGAATGTATGAGCGTACCATTTTAATGCTAATGGTGTAAGTGACACACTCATCGCCGTTCTCAGGAAAAATCAAAAGGTCCTAGACTCAGGCTAAGAAATACTTCACTTGGGCTGTTGCAGAAGTATTTCTTTTCCAGCTGAGCACGCAGGTGCTGTTTTCTTCTTGTACAATGATACATATAGGTCTGAGCTGCTTTTTAAGCTTTTGTTCCTAATCAGAAGTTCACGTGAAGTTCTTGCCATCATCTCTCATCTCTCACTGATGTCCCTAGAGAAAGTCCAGTCTAACTAGAGGCAGCAACCTCTAAAACCTCATTAGACTTATTTTCTCTTCCCAGCAGAGCTATTACAAGCCTGCTTTTTGTCAGCAGTTCTCTGAGTGTTGCAGCACAATTTGTGAACCAACTCATCTATGCAGTCATCCTCTCATATGGGAAGAGTCACATGATTTTCTTTTATGTTGCTTCATATGCAGTCATGTTATAGGTGAGCCAAACAGACTGGTTCAGAAATTAAAGAGTGAGCTTTATGGTGAGGACTTAAGCACAAGTTTGATTTTCCCTTTAACAGAACATTCACTGTTATTCCCCCATCCTGAATCTGTAAGCCATATTTTCATATTAACTTCCAGAAGAGCAAGTTGGTGCCTCTGGAAGTAGCAGGCCTCTTTCTGATCCATTTATTTGTGTTTAGGATCGATAATGCACCCATGTCTCCTGTTTGGCAGCGTTATGTAATATGCTGTAGGCTATTCTCCATTACACCACCCAGCCAGAAATGAAGATGATATTTAGATTTCTCCAGTGAAGCAAGAGCTTAGTATCTGGAGCAGAACTGAGAACTCAACCTTTATCTTGATAAAAGGAAGATTTTTTTCCCACATATTTCATAAGGCAACATAATATAAAAATAGGACTGAACACAAGTTACAGTTCAATCAGACATCAGCCACATGGATCATTAAAATGATAAAGCTGAAATGCAATGGTCTGTTCAGGTTTGACAGTCAGATCTTAGACCTTAAATTATGGTATCCATTTCCCTTGTATCCATTTCCCTAGTAAAACTATCCAGAAAATTGCATAAGTCAGATTGTATTGGTGAGGATAAATGAATTACAATACAGCAATCAGTTCAGAAAAGTCTAAGCAACAGCTGTTCTAAGAATGAGTAATACTTTGTCAAAGTACCTTTTCATCACTGAAATTCTTCGTTTATGTTTGTGAATATATGTCTAGTAATTGGAATTTAGACAAGAACTACCAGTGTATGAAATGACAACAGATTCTTCTAACAAGGTGCTGTTGTGTTAAAAATTGTAGTGTATATGGGAGAAACTATGTAACTTTTTTGTTTTTTATATACCTCCACTTTTTGCACATAGATGCTCCTTGTTAATTTGAAAGGCAGCCACAATACATGATCGTTCTTAAATAAGTGTTCCTTTGTTTTTGTGAATAACAAAGTTCTGCAAATCAGTATAACGTGTTTTTGGCAAATTACGCAAATGCATGATCAGTAACATGGAAATATTCAGAACAGCAGAATATAGGGCACGGTAATTTGGTATTGCCAAACCAGAAGTTCAAAAATCATGAGTCAGATCTCCTAAAATTATAAACCTAGTTTAAAATTAAGAGCTTAAAAAACACACGTGGCTTTATTCACCTTCTGGCTTTTTAATCTTAAGCCTATGTTCGGCTTACACTTTTATGATTTTCCATGTAATTTGCAGAGCTATTTTTTTTTTAATAAATAAAATAGCTGATTATACCATCTCACAACTAAAACCAGGCTGCCTCAAATTGATTAGACTCAATAAAATCATGGAAGTTGTTAACACTGATTAAACTAATGCTTGATGTTTCAAGGAATAATTATTTTACAATTAAGTGGTTTTAAAGCACATTCATTTACATAGACTTCTGACAGTTTGCTGAGGCATGATTAGAAGCTGAGGTTAGTATCACTAGTGATAACTAGACAAACTGGTGTGCTGTGCATTTTAGACAGTCAGTTCTTTACTTTCCTATAACTGCAGCCTCCTTTTCTTGCAGCCAGTGCCAGCTCTACTGACAGTAATAAATAAGGGACTCGAAAGCAGATAGTTTGCAAGCAATTATAGAATCAGATCAGAAAAGGACCTCAATAGGTCTCTCAGTCTCATTTTGTGCCTAACCAAAACCTCCTTTCTTGCAATTTAAGGGAATTATTTCTATTCCTATTGATTGTGGAAATGAGAAAATGTTATTCTATTTTTCTTTGCAACCAGCTTTTATATATATGAAAATCATCATTTCCCCTCTACCATCTCTTCTGTAAGATGACCTAAAACCATTCAATCTGTGCTCAAAGGCAAAGTTTTCTCAGCTTCTAGTCATTCTCATTGCTTTCTCCTGCATTCTCTGCATGCAACTTCTATCTTATTTTTCAAGTGCCATGATCAAAACTGGAGACGTTACTAGCTCACGCCTCAGCAGTTCTGAAGGAGCAGATTATACTCCAGTTTAGGCATTTCAGTTTTTACCTTTATTTGCAACAGCATGATGTTGCGGGCTCATTTTCAGAATTTGATCCAAAATAACATATTGGTTCTTTTTAATGGAAATTAAGCAGCTGTTCCTTTACTTGAACAGCTAATGATTCCAGCTTGCACTTGTTCCTATTAAATAACATCTTATGTTTTCAGATCATGTCTGCTCCTTGCCAGGATTATTTTGAATTCTAATCTTACCTTCCAGTATATTTGAGCTCTGCTTGGTCTTGTCTAAAGATATTAAAAGGATACTCTATATGGTCCAGGGGGTGAATAAATAAAACCAGAGAACTTTGTCTAGAACTGCTGTGAATGGGGTTAAACAACATACTGTAATTATTGGCACTAACTGTAAAGCTGGAAAATAATGATAAGTCTTAAACAAGGGAAATGTAAACACAGGCAAAGACTAATACTTCATACTCAGAGATCAGTATAATTTGATTAATCTTTCAGATTCACTTAAATGTTTAGTGTGAAGAATTTTTATAATTGAACTGTAGCAGTGCTATAAATGTCTCTTATTTTCTCATTCCTATGATTATTTGATTTTTACTCATCTTAGTTTTCACTCTTGTCATTCTTAGCATGTAAATGGGAAAAAAGCAGGAGCAGATGAAGCAGGAACTTCACCCTGTTGCCCGGACTGTTATTAACTCAGGTATAAAATGGAATTAAATGAGAGTAATAAGCAGATTTGTAAGAATATTTTATTAAAGATACTGTATCAAAGCACAGAGTAAGGTTTAAAGATGATGAAAACTAACCTGGAATGTCTTCACTGATACTCTACATAGACTACAAATAATTGCTAAGTTACAGAACAGTCACAGCCTGTTCTAGATGTCCTGCTCTTAGTAGACTGTTGAAGGCCTATCTTTAGGTGATGCTGTAAACATATTTCCCTTCTCTCCTGCTTCATGGCAGTCCTACCGTGAAGATCCTTCCTGTTCTCTATGGAAAGGACATCCCATTTTCTGTTAGATTTCCCAGCTATATTGTGCCTTCTCCCTGCAGAGGCCCCAGTGGTATGTGGCTTTGCCCAGATATTCACGATCTTCCCCTTTGCTCCAGCACAGCCACTGGGACTGAAGTGTCAGCATTCCAATATTGCACTGAAGGCTTTTAAAAGGCCTATATTAATGTTTAAGGTGTTATGTGTTAATAGAGCTGATACCTTCAACAGCTGTATGCTGAAATGTTTGGGGCTATGTAATTAGATTAAGGAACCACATTCAAAGATATCTGAACATCTTTTCTTGCATTTGTATAGCAACTTTATAAACTCAAAAAGAGTAAAGCAAGCACAGACACATGCCCTATACAAGCTGCAATACAGACAATATTTTACACACTTCGTAACAACAGTAATGAAAATTATGCCAATTTTAAATAAAATTATAGACAGACTCTTCTTGAGATAACACTTATACTGAACAATGAAACATCCTTTTATAGTCATGAGTAGAATTAGTAAGATGCGTAACTACAGCAGAATATAGATCAGCATGTTTAGTCTGCTTACATGTCTCAATCTGATCCACTGTTGTCTAGGGGAAGCAAAAGAAATTAATACTTTTTTAATCCATGCTGGCCCTAATTTGAAACATTTACTGCCTTGTTGGGTTTTTTAGTTAGGGGTTTTTTCCCCCGTTAATTTATCTGGAAACATTAGGATTCCTAAAATGCTCAAATCTGAACATGAATGCCTGATTCTCTTCTTCAAGCCAGCTTTTGCAAGGCTTAGATCCAGAACAAGGGGCACCCTGTGCCCTGTGAAGATTATTTCACATTTACTTATCTCCTTGTTGTTAAAATTTTTCACCATTCTTGTATAAGACCAGAGCACCATTTCTTTACTCTCCACATACAAGCACTGTGCTCCATGGAAGGTCCTCTTCAGCTTGCAAATGATGATCATGGCAGCAGGGGGAATCAGGTCAGCTGGATCATTCTCACCATCCTGTCCTTCCTCAGGGACCCTCTGTCCTCAGTTTTTAAGATTTTTTTATTCACTTTGTACTCCAGATTAAATTGTTTTTCCTCTTTTTTAACACTCAATAGTTTAGCAGTGTAACTGTCTGAAAATACATAAGTTTTAGTTCACAAGTATACACTTCTAATGTTTGAACTAAAAAATCTGAACAGTTTTTGACAGAAACTAAGAAGCCTCATTTCAGAAAAGGAGCACTCCAGCACATGAATAGCAATTTCTGCAAACTCATTTCAGTGCAGCCTGTAACACCTGGCATCTGCCTCTTTTGGCTGTCTGCTCCATGAAAGGAGACTTCAAATTTGTTTTTAACAGGTGTAAATAATAGTCACAAAAAAGTAAGTTTTATAATACAGAGAAGAGTCCAAAACAACTTTTACTGCATGTTCTAATTTGACTGTTTTGGTGCCTTTTGCAACTGCTGCAGTATGTCAAAAAAGCAAAGGTGGTGCCAATTCAGATCTGGCACACGCGGTTCTGAGTTTTTATGAAATCTTTTGTCGACCCGTTCTTCCTCATGTCTTCTTCAAACCTGGTTCTCTCAGTTGTTCAGAAGCTTAGAAGTCCCTATTTCACTACTGCCATGCAGAAAAGAAATGCAAGAAAAATATTAAAGGTCAGAAGCCCACACTCCAGTACTGTATTTGCTAGCATGATGTGGCCCCTCCCACCTCACTATGGTGTGGTTTTGCTCCAAACACCCATCCTTCAGTTATATTCAGAGCACCCACCACAGTCAGGAACTCTGTTTAAAAGCCATACGGTTCATTTCTTTCAGCCCTTACCCCACCAAAACACAACTTAACCTTAAACAATGTTTTGATCTTGTTTCAGAAACTTTTGTTTGTTTCTTTCTCCTTTGCCTTCCATTTTCAAAACAGCTAAAGATTTGCTGAAGAAAAACTTTACTTCCCAAGCCTCCCAGAAGTTATTTTTGATACTGTATGTGTTACTTTCCAGCAGCGGTTTATGGCTTGGCTTACTGGATGCTCAAAAAATTGCACGAGTATTATTTCCCCTCAGCCTGGACTTCTCATAGCTTGGAACACCCCCACCCTGGAATATTTCTTACTGCTTCATATTTGCCTCTGTTTGTTTTTTTTTTTTCCCTTGCCTAGCTCAGAGATAACTGTTATATATTTACTTAACGCCTCTCCCCAAATTCGTATTTTAGGTTAAATGCAGACAAATGATATAAATATTTACGATTCCTGTAAGTCTCTTTCAACCAAACTAATTTATGACAAATATGAGCAGCTTTGTATCCCATACGAACAATCAAGAAATTGGAAACATGTGGATGTAACTTTTAAATACAATCCTCGGGGGGGGGGGGGGGGGGGTGGTGGTTCTTGGTATACTGACTTCTTTCTCTTGATATGTAAATCATATTGTACAAAGTATACAATTGTCCCTCTTCTGGCTAATTTACACTTATGTTTCTATGCACACTACGGCAGCCCTGGACCAAGTGCTTGTGTCTACACTACAGAGCAGGAAAGGCTTCAAGGCTGCATGTGAAGCCAGGTTTGTCAGCTGTCTGCATTACTTACCTGCTAGACCATCCTCAAGGCCAGCTCAGGGCTGAATTTCCTGGCACACCTTTGAGAGGAAAGCCTTGAGAGTGGTGCTCCACACTTCAGTGCCCATTATAGGATGCCCCGTGTGACATGTGGCCAGGCCCTCGCAACATATGCCAGGCCCAGAATTGTCTGTATATTACAGCTGCCCTCTGTGGCACGTCACATACTTGATGGTGGGCAAAAAAGCAATCTGGGACCAATGGCTTTTGTTTCATGCCAGGAGGGCGATGTGAACATGGGGAAGCAGGTCTCGTGCAAACTGCTGGCTTCAAAGTACTGCTGGTTCTGGCAGCAAGTCCATGTGTCTACCTAATACATTCTTCAGATCTTGGAGGGGAATTCATTGGACTGATGCAATTACCTCAAAGTAGCCCTTATTTGACTAGCTCAAAGGTCAGGAAATGCCTTATTTTGTTTGTAAACTAACAAAGGAGAAAAAAAGGTATCCTAACTACAGTATGCATGTGAACATTATTTTTCCCTAAGCAACATCAGTGTTTAACACTGCTGCTTATTAAGATGCCAGCCTGCATTTTACAGTCAAAGATCTCCGTTATTTGCAGATCATACACAGCTCATGCAGCATGACAGAGCTTCTTTACAGCACCGCCCTCAAATACATCGACTATGCTGTGTGGGATCACTGCTGAGTGTGGGAAGGTGGGTTGCCTGTGAATATTAAATTACATTTTTCCGATGAGACTGCAAAAATACTGTTAATCAGTGCCAACTGTGGTGGTGCGGTGTACATAGAGAACTGTGAACACCAGAGAACTGCAGGCATGGGTAATAGCTTTTAGCCCACAGTAAGCTAGATTAGAGGTAGAATGTTGTGCCCTCCTCCCAGACTCGAAAATCCTCTAGCTACCCTAAAAACATAAGTTGTTTTAGGAATGCACAGCTGCAAGAGGATCTGCCTCACTCTTCACACAGTGAACTCTGCTCAACTGTAGAAACGTTTGAGCTTTTTAAATAGAAATATGCACGTTTTCAGTTAGCCACCAGATGGAGCCCACACCTCCCCATCACACAAATCCATGCACATCTGTAAAGTTAAAGCACTTCAGAGACGTTACAAAGGATGCAGTTTCTTCCACTTCATAAAAGTCGGAGGAAGTCTGTGATTAGCTGGATGTTTACAAATAAAAGGAGGATCTGGAGATAGATCAAAGATAACTCTCCAGCTTTGGCATGATATCAGGTTCCTGTACTAATAGCATCTGCATGGGTTTGACTGTTGCATTAAGTGGTTGAACTTGGCATATCTCATCATGTATTAATAATGATTTTTTAATGCTTAGCGCATTTATTAGAAGTCTGAAGATTCAGCCAGCTAAGCACCTGAAAAAAACAAAAAAAAAATAACACCCCCTCAACTAACAAGATCTTCCAGACTCCATTTAAAAGAGAAGCACCTACTGGGTTCTTCCTCACCCTGCTTTCTACAATGTAAAGAGAATCAAGAAGCAAAGATAAGCACTGTTCCAAAATCCAAAGGATGTAGTACTTCAAGCTTAGTAAACAGGAGCAGCAGCGCTCAAAGCCTGTTCTCGTAATGATCTAAATAGCTTGGATGGTCCAATCATACCATATATGCTTTTTACTGAGAAGTCTATAGTTCATCCAGGATCTCAGTGACTTTGGCACAGCCCCAGTGACTGGGGAGAAGAGCAGATCTGAGATAGAAGATTGTAGTGTGTGAAATACACTGAATTAATGTATATGTGTTTTAAGGGACATCTTTGTTTTGACTCTGTTTAACAAACCAACATAGCTTGTGAGGTCTGGAAGGCCACAGACTATTCCTACTTTCATAGTAGAGCTCTGTTTGAAGCCAGTATTTCTATTTGGGGTCTAAGCCACACTGAACTTGATCAAATAAACATTCTCCAAAGGAAGCTGCCTTTGAACTACTTAACTCTTTGCAGAGCAACTAAAGCTGAAAAAACTGTAATAATTACTGTAAGATTTCTTGTGTCTTAATTGACTTATTTTGCCGTTTTTAAGTTACTGTTCATCAGGACCTTCGTCTTTTTCTGGCAGAACTCACCATGTTAGCAACAGCCAGTAAAATCTAAGTGAAACAACCCCATCTGAAAGCAGACTAGGTGGGGCTAATCATCATACTTCCAGGCGTGCAGACTGCGCCAGTGTCATGTTTTACAGCATATGTAAGTGTACACAAATTATATTTAATCTACTTGATAACAATGCAGCTCAGAGATCCAAGCTCTCTCCTGGGCTGTGGGGCACCCTAAGACAATTTCTTCCATCAGTTCCAAGGGATCCTACCCTGTATTTCCTCCTTCTACAGTACTACTGTATCTATCCTTTTCCTGAGGGAGGGATAGTCTAGATTTCATCCCTTAAATAACCAATGGCTAGAAACCAGAACCTCAGTAGTCTGGTAGCTGGGAGACTCTCCCAGTACATACCACTAGGAACCCCATAGGCAGGGAGGAAACAGAGGCACCATCTTTAGCATGCTGAGTAAATTCTCTAACAATGACTTGTGTAAAAGAAAGGAGCATAACTGGTACCAGAAGTGTGGTTGTATCTATTACCAAAACAAAAAGTAATCTATGGTATTCAGCAAACTCTATTTTTAGCCAGCATATCTGCATTTCCACAAACTTTCATGCTCTTGGGGCTTTTGCCATGCAGAGAAGGACATTATATTATTTCTCCCATTCATTCTCTGGGGAGTCGGAAGCAGAAGTCCCTCTGGTGACCATCCCCAATGTAGTGGGATGGTTACCAAAAAAAAAAGGAGACAATAGGTATTACTGACTTGTGTAGGTTCAATTGAACATGTGAGAACTATTAAAAAAGGCAAGTTCTTAGGCCTAGTCATTGCTTTAAAACAGGAAGAAAGCACATCTTCCCATTTCAAAAAACAGAAGGCAAATAGAAGAGCCAAAAGGATGAATTTTTTAAATGGCAACCTTGTCATCAGGGGAGATGGGGAAAGACTGATTCTTGCATCTTTCATGTTGGCAACACTGCTGCTGCATAGACCTTGGCAATTGCTGACACTGGTGGCACTTTGCCTGACAGACAGGTTGAGAAACCAAGGATTTGCAGACAGTCCTGACTTCCAGTAGATTTCCTACAATCCACACAGCTTCCAGGGTTTGGAGGCCTTTAAGGAATGCTCTCTTCCCACTCCCTGTCAGGAGTCTTGGGATGTCTACAGAACCACAAGACATACTTATCTGAGATCATCTCTTATTTGCAATCAAAAAAAAAAAGTACACCCCAAAAATCTCACTGATGCAAATCACAGCTGAATTTGAGTAAAAACAATAGCAGCATGAGGACTTTTGTCAGAGAGGGAAGTTCTTGAACAGCTCTGAAAGGGCTAATTTTTTTTTTCTCTCACAGGAAATGCTAGATGCAGCATTGTTTTTGTGGTTGTAGCTGCAGGAGGATTTACTATAGTTTTAGTATGCCAGAAGGCACAGGAAAGGATTAAACCTTTTCATTTTCTTGCAAGAGAATCAAAGATACTGACCACTTCTGAAATTCTGGGTTCTTGGGGTGAGGTGTGGCATGCTAGCTAGGCAAAACAAACAGACAGTCAAAATCTGGCCTTGGACTATATGCTGATTTCTCATCTCATAATTTTGTTATGTTCCCTTGAATACATTAATATGGAACTTTAAAAAGTTCCATATTTTCAACTACTTTTATACAGGGAATGTGCACAAATTACTGAAAACCGTTCCTCTAAAAGCATGATGCACGATACTGTTTTCCTACAACTTAAATAAAAAAAAAAACCCAACCCTACAGGACATTTGAAGGCAAAAATGACCCAAATAAAAATCCGATAGCATTTCTCTTGTAAAGTTGGCACTGGTCATTCAAGTACATGAAAAGGAACATGGGCTGTTTGTTTCAGGGCTGAATATTTATAGTCATGATGAACTGAATCCTGAGTCATGAGCTCTGTTGCCCTGTAACAAATTAAGATTTGTCTTTCTGCATGAAAAAAAAAAAAAAATCACAATTAATTCCAGAATTGTAGAAGTGACTGTAAAAGTGGCAGAAGACACTTAATTTATAAAATGTGTCCTGTTTTTTGGCAGCTTCCCCCTTCAAAATCTCAGCCTACTAACACGTCTCAAGAATACACTGCACAGCAATATTTTAGTTTTTTGGAAGTTGGAAGAAAACACAGAAAACTGGTTTATAGCTGAGAACTACAGAAATGTCAGCTTTTAAAAATGCTCCTAATTTCTAGCCTTCAGCAGACTTTATAAAGTCATATTAGTCATGCTTCATCTTGTAGGTCTTTAAATCTGTGACAAGCATCAAACCAACTGAGAATTAGGGAAGTCAGAATATTTGATTTTTAACCCTTTCAGATTAGGAAGCACTTAAAAGTCAGAAGCAGGCACACAGGGATAGTAAAGAGATAACTGCCAACATCTCCTTAACTTACACAAGGGATTATCCCAAGCTTTCAGTCTTAGACCAAAAATAAGATGACTGTCTCCCCTCATTGCGACACCCAGAAAAGCACACATCGTGACCAGCGAGGGGCACAGGGCAGCAGGAGAGCGGGGGCCCAGCTGCCAAGCATGTGGGCAGCACAGCTGCATCTGTGTCCACAGCTGGAGGGCACAAAGACCAGAGGAAGGTGGGAGCCATTCCTGGTGTTTGGCCGGACAAGGGGCCCAGCTCATTCCTGGCCTCAGGCCAGGCCAACCACACGAACCCAGTGGCGTGGAGCACTACAGTCTGTTTCAAGAAAGACTAAGAAAGCTCCAGAGCATATTTGAGGGCTGAGCTGAACGCAGGAAGGTTTCCAGTTCTCATAAAGAGGGCAGATAGCATAGATGTGTCTCACTTGTATGTAAGAGGCTGGGCTGCCTTTTTTCCTTATCAGGAAATAGGAGATGTAAGAGTTCAGCTTCCACGAGGATGCTTGGGGGAGACAGAGACCGAGTTAAGCTTGGGATGTGCTTTGAGTTCTGGCACAGCTCGTTTAAGCAAACGACCCCCCCCCAGCCACTCACTTCTCCCCTCGTGCCACCCCTTCTATTGTGCTAGCACAAGATCTGACATAGAGGCGGAGAGGGAAGCACAGCGGGGAACTGGTCCAGCCAAAAAATAGCCCCAACGGAATAAAAAAAAGACCGTTGTTTGATTCGGTTCATTGTGAAGCTACATAAATACGTGCTTTTTGACAATGGAGAGGGTGGCACACACGGGATATGAGAGCTGGAACTAGGTGGGGAGGAGGAAGGGGCTACCAGAGCTCAAGGTGGCACTGCCTTAACTTAAGTCCTCACCAACAGGCGAGATACTCTTGATGGTTTAGCACTAGTGTTCAAATATAATAGTGTAGTCAAAGTATTCACTTTTATAACAAAGTATTTTTAATGTATTCTCCAGGGCAGTACATTTTCTGTCTTCAGCTTTGAATAAAAAATATGCTGAATTGTATTTTCTCCATTAACTGAAAATATTAAATAGAGAAGTCCCCTAATAAAAGCATAAATTCTTAGAATTCTGTGACACTCTATTCAAATCAAGATTTCTCCACAGACCTGTTGGCTACAAATATCATTATACACAAATGTAAATACTCTTTGAATTAACAAGTTGCCAATAAGCATTTACAAGTATATATATTTTTTAACATTTGAAACATCTCCTCTGAAACTGAAAAAGAAGCTCAACAGCTTTTGTGATATTTTAAGGCTCATTCCGGGTCTTCATGAATTCCCTCTTTTTCACCTTGAGTAAATCCTGAAAGCTAAGAGCTAGGCTGGCTACTTACAAATTATTTTCAGGGTCACAGCCCACACCACTGCCAAAATGAGGAAAACAACAAAACAGAGAGAGGCCCTCCAAAAATACAAATAGCAAATCACTTAAAAATATAAGTCAGAGCATCCAGCAAGTCCTTCTCTTTCTGGCTACGCCTTGTGCAATGTGGTATGCTTACACCCCCACTCAAATATCCTTAAGTGCTTTTACACTCTTAACAGTCCACATAGCGCAGTAAGGAGATGCAAAGGAACTATGTTATGATGACGGAGAAGTACAGATTTGTTAGAGGAAACACAACTCTAAATGAAGTATTTTTGCCTCCCCTTCACTACCTTTCAAGTAACAGCAAGACTTCTAGGATATCATAACTGCAGTTGGGTTTTTTTTCAGGTCTGCTTTCATTCTGTCTCCACAGTAAGTAATTTTTATCACGGTAGGAGCACTGAAACACCCTTATTTCACTCTTCTGTCCCATTCTGGGGAGAACACCCCTGTCCTCAGAAGTGACCAGCCCCAGGCTGCCTCAGCATCCACCCCTTCTCCCTGTTCACAGCAGCCAAATTCCTCCTGTCACTCCAGGTCTTTTCTTCAATAGTCCCGTGCTGCTCCCCTGCATGCTTTTACACATCACCATAAGCACTCTCCCCATCTACTTGCAAGCCAGGCTGTCTTGTTTGTGCCTTAGTACCTTTGATTTGTTCTCCTATACTCCCCCTGATCACTTTTCAGGCTACTTCAGTCATTCTGGTTTTCTCTGCCTACATACAAGTAGATCCACTCTTAGGCTCACCTGCAGTGCAATTCATGCTCTTTTTGAGCTTTAGCCTGGACATTTCATACACATGAACTCCCAAGGCACTGGGTTTTGTTTCACAAGAACAGGGAAAAAAAATTAATTCCAGTTCAGTTGGAAGGTTTAACAAACTTTCCTTTGAAAGGCTACTACAACACAGCTTATAATTGAAACCCAAAGATATTCCAGGGTGTTTATAAAGTTAGACAGTACACATAAATATCATCATTCCCAGTTCCTCCATTTAACTTCTGTAGTTGGCAGGTCTGCTTACACTAGGAAGTCACATTTTTTGTGAAATGTTTTTGGGTCAAGTTCAGACCAATACATTGTAAACAAGGGCTCCTGACCCTGAGCAGGAGTCTCCATAAATCACCCTTAGCCCTTCACTGTATTCAGGAATGATCTCTTAGTTCACAGAGGTCACCTCTTCCTTTTCATCAAGGTCTTTAATCTAGGCTTTGCTGTGCCACTGCAGTCCTTCCAGCACAGGGGCTGGCTGTACTTGGTACACAATCCTCGCTCCGAGTTTGTGCCGTAGTGAGCTAATCGCCCAGGCCGACAGCTCTCCCAGCCAAGCTGAGTCATTCTCACTCCGGTCTCAGGCGTCTACAGGACATTTTATCCACTCCGCCAGGCGCCCCCTCCACGCCACCTTTGGGATTTGCTTCCCACTGCACAGCTCTAATCCTGCCCCCCCCAGCCTTTGGCACTCCCTCCCACTCAGGAGCTCCTTTCCCACTCAGCCCTCCCACTCCCCCAGCGCCCTCCAGTTCTCCCTCGCTTCCCTTGGCTGCTTTTCCCAGCCCAGCCATAGCTGATAATGTCACAGATAACCTGTGTGTCAGAGAATTGGTGTGTGCAGTGTATTAACCCTCCCAACTCTTCCACTACAGCACTTCACTACTTCATCTCTAAGATGATCATTTAGTTAAATATTTTGTCTTCTAAAGAGTCTTATAATCACCTTAGCACTGATTCCAGTGCTAAAAAGTGTTAAAGTACCTATCCCGCTTATTCTTTGAACTTCTACACACTGAGCTTCAGTCTGGGTTGGGATGAGGAATGTGGAATAAATCCTAAGAAGGGGGAAGCTCTGAATTAAGTGAAATGCTGGAGTGCAATCACATCCATGGTCTTTTTGGCCCCAGTGTTATTCAGGACTTGGCTTCAGCATCATACAAGAAAACACAGGACTGAGCAGTTACAGCAAAACACTAATGGCCCAAACTGCACCCGAAGCAGTCAATGCCCAGGGAGCCAGCTGTCGGCTCAGGACTGAGGTCTGGTGGCAGGATCCTTCTCCATCACTGCATAAACACACACACTAGCAACCAAGAGAAATTCTAATACACATTTAAAACTGAATAAATGCAAGGCAACTCATACTAATTTAAATAATTATAGTGGAGATTCTGAATGTATTCATTTCTCTAAATAGTCTAACATTAAAGCTCGATACCCCCTGTAACCCCCAAGAAACAACAAGGGATCAAAGATCAACTCCGACAGCGACAAGTGCGTGAAAGCCCTGGACTAGACCCTCAGCTTCTGGCTCCTATTCTCAACCCCACCACTGGCGTGCGAGGTGACAGAATAGGAATATTTCACTTGGAAGGGACCTACAATGATCATCTAGTCCCACTGCCTTAATGGCTGATCTAAATTGCTTTCCTCCCTCCACGGCTCAGTGGGAAATAGCATTACTACCCTCTTTGATAAAGTGAGATTTGCTGGGAGAAAGTACTGCTAGGTTTTATTTTTTAATAGTTTTCTCCACCATTACATATTAGGATCCCTTCCTCCCCCCATTAAAAATCACGCACTTAACAAACATTTAGACAGCTGGTGCCTAAGAGTCAAAGCCAGTCATTCTCTCAAAGGCCAAACTGCCTCAAACTGATGTCAGCTGGTACTTAGTAGGATTTTTAAATTCAATTAAATTAAGAGACAAGCTACACAGATTAGGGCTATACTAGAATCAGAAAGAAATCTTAAAAGGCATAAAATATCTTTACATTTATTAAGCAAACTGCAGTCTTTTCTTGTTGTATTCTTGTTGAAAAACAGAACATTCAGAAAATATGAAAACAAGAAACAAAAAACCTAAGGTTCACATGAGCCACACTCCCCCTTCCCCTCCCCGCCCAAGCAATGGGACTATCTTCAAACCCATCCCACTTTTAACTTCCCAACACAAGCAGCAAGGCACCATTTACAGCTAGGCTGAAAAATGAGGTCTTCAATGCACATCACCATTCTGCATTCCTAGCAATCCACCACAGCCACTCTTCCCTTGTATGTTAGGATAAGCAAGTTATATATACCCACGTAGGTACAGACAGTAAAAGAAAGGCCAATGTCAGTTGTACAGTTCTGCTAGGACTTCAAGTCTGGAAAATGACCACTCTGCTGGGAACTCCTCGGTTATCCCGACAGTCATTAACTCCCTTTCCCTCTGCGCACACCAGTCCAAGTCTGCAAGGTTTAACTGAGCCTACGTGCTCTCACCCCTGGGATGCACGTTCCAACAAAGCCAAGAAGCAGAGGACCAGGACTGCCAGCTCTGCCCTTACAGCAGAGTCAGAGAGCAAAGGATTATTTCTTGGCATTGGCTTTTTTTCATTTTGAAAATTAATTTGGGGATTATAAACAATTATGCTCTTGCACATTAATCGCTGTGGTCTAAAATTTTCACATGAAGAAACAACACATGGAAATATTAAAGCACTCATCTTATGGACATGGATCCGAGAACTGTTTAATAGCAGTCAGTGAAGGGGTAACATTGTGCTTTTAATCTACAGTTTAAAAATAATGATTTGTATATCTACTTAGTAAAACAATAAAATTAAGAACAGAAACTGATATTAGGAAACAGTGAAAATGTAATAATTGAACACATGATGCTTTTCAAAGCTATATACTTAGTGAGCCTAAATAGACACCTATGGTTAGGAGGGTCTTAAAAAAAAATAATAAAAAAGAGACTTATTTTCAATATTTTTTTTTTTTCAATTTTTGTCTACTATACTTTATGCCTTGCTTTGGTGTTCTCTCTGCTGCCAACTTAATGCTTTAACAGTATGTTTACGCTTATGTTCTTTTCAAATGCTTGGCATTATAGTGAGATCTCATATCTTTCCTCAAATTAAATTTTGCTCCACATACTCCACATGTATACAGATGAACATCCATGTGCTGCTCCAGTTGCTCATTATTTGGGAATATCTGAAAGCAGACCTGGCATATAGTCTCTCCAGCTGATAAGTGAGATATCATATGCCGTACATGGTCATGTTTTCGGAAGTTTCCTTGATCACAAATGGAACAGACATACCTGGCCATGCCTTTGTGCATATCATTGTGGAGCCGTAACTGGCGCTCTCTTAAGAACTGCTTCCCACATGTCTGACAAACAAACTGTTTTTCCTTGGTATGAACAGTATAGTGTTCCCGCAAGTGGCAACGCTGATAAAATCCTTTCCCACAAAGATTGCAGAAATGCTTACGTCTGTGATCCCTCTCGTTCTCTTCCATCATGGAGTTCTTGAACAGATCTTGCTCCAGGCAGTTTGACATATGTTCAACCACTAGGTTTTCAGTTTCAAAACGCTGACCGCAATTAGGGCATCGGAAAGGACAGGCAGAATGCTTGTATAACTGTTTTTTTTGAAGGCTGTTCATTTGGAAGTGACTGTCCCTGAAGTCCTCTAGCATCTCTGCAAACATCATGTCCCTTATTTCCGACTGCTCCTCAGGGTTTTCTTCTAAGTCCATTTTCTCCTCAGAATTTCTGACACCGTTCATGGTCAGATCCTGGGGTTCTCCACAGGTCTGCGCATGATCCTGTAACTGCTTGCCTTTGACCAGTATTTGACCACACTTGCCACAAGCACATATATTTTCTATGTGTTTGGATAAATAATGAGAGGACAAATCTTCCTCGGTGATTGTTAGCCCACAAAGTTCACAGGGAGCGTTCTCCACATCTTCCTGCACTGACGGAGCCTTCCTGTTAAGGTGCCGCGGACTTTTCAAACACTTTCTTTCATCCTCATCCATGGATAAACGGGGTTTTAAAGTCTTCCGAGCATTTCTCTTCTCTCTGATCTCTTCCTCGACATAGTATCTGTAAAGCGGCTCTTCCTGCTCATCATCTAGGTCGTCGTTGTCAGAAGACTCATTGCAGTCTTTATCTGCCACCTTAATGATATTAAAATCCTTCAGCTCATCTGCAGGATTGTCCTCTGGTTCCATCTTGATGATAATCCTCTTCCTCTCAGAGGCTCTACTTCCTTCTTCACCTGATGTCTCGGAGGCAACCGTGCTGCTTTTTCTGCTTGTGATGTTTGATACAGGAGATGAAGAATCGTCCGCAGCTTGGCTCGAGTCCCCCTTGTATTTCTCTGTTTGTGTGGAGATTATTTTAGAAGTAGAGTCCTTTTCAGTAAAGTCTATTTTTTCAGCACCGTAGTACCTGGCACTTTGGTAGGAATGCCTGTTAGTGCATGTTAACACGTGCTCATCCAGTAGCTTTTCACAGCTAAAACTAAACCCACAGCTGTCACAGGTGAAGCTTCTTCCAAAACGGCGTGAGTGGGACACGCGCTCTTTTGTGTGAGAGAATTTGGACGTGGTGCTCTTTTTGCAGACATCAAACAGTTGTTCGGGGAAGCTGCTCAGCTGCAAAGCTTCTTCATCAGGCTCTTTGTTATGGGACGTATTTACTGTTGAACTTGGCGGCTCCATGCCCCACCTGTTTGCTTCGCTGCCATTTCTAGCAAGTGTGTCTTCATACATTCTCACGCCAAATATCATTTTACTATTCTGGGTGCTAGAAGCAGAAGATGAACATTTTAAACTAGATGAGTCTGTATCCTGTATATCTTCTAGACATTCAGGTACGTTATATAGCTGTAAATAGTTCATGGCCACTTTAAATTGCTCAAAATTGGCAGGGGCTGTCATAATTTTTCCTAAATACATGAACTGTAAAATAAGATCAAAGCATTCAGCGCTAATCTTCATGTTGCTTAGATTCAGCTGGGCTGTAGTGTGTTGATGGTTCATAAAAAACATCCTAAAATAGGAGCTGCATGCAGCAAGGACTGCTTTATGTGCTTGAAAATAAATATCATCGATAGCGATACAGCAGTCGCACAGAAAGCCCCACTCTCTTTGGTTGTTTAGCTGCTGAAGGACATAGTTGCTGTGGCTGGTTCTTGCCATCTTGTACTTCAATTATAGCCCTGCATAAAGAAGAAGACATCTGTTAAATCACAAGCACAGAAAGCAAAACCTGCTTAAACGTAGGGAGTAACTGCCATCTTTTTCCTCCCTAGATCTTCCTATTCTCACACTGTTTGTGGTACAGCTTCCTGTCTGGAGATCTTTGCTGGTAACTACTTAACGAATATTGATGCCAGGGAAAACATCCATAATTCCATGTTCTCACCACTAGACTTAACAGGACTAGTAAACTAATAAACATAACCACCACACATGTCAATCAGAGCAACGCTGCTAGAATATAAATTAGCAAATATATCTCAAAGTCCTACAGCCAAGATTTTCAGATGCGAATTCTGGATGCAGAACTTCAAAAACTTCACAGGGTAGACTTCTGTAAGATGGCCCCAGGACAACACCTATACAAGGTGAGCTGACTGTAAGAAACCACTCTTCAGTCTCAACTTGCCTTTTTCACCTGTCAGTCCAACAGACATATGATGCAACACATACTGGAAACCAGGCCAGGCTCAAACTGGTCTTTCCCTCCCCATTAAAGGAAACTCGCAAGATACATCAGTGGAGCATCCACACAGGCTGTATCGACGCACTTTTTGCTCTTCAGGGCGGCTCAGGGACAGTCTCGACCTTATCTGCAAGGCATCTTGCAAACCAGGAACTGCAAACTCAAATGCACTCTCAGAAGCGCAGGGCAGCCCGTCGGTGATGGCATGTCCCGCGTACGAGCCTGCTGCAGATGGTGACCAGGCTAGCTGCGCGACAGCCGCGCGGACTGCAGAGGCAGGAAGTGGTGCACGCTGTGCCTCCAACTGCTCTCAAAACCACTCGTTCAGAGCGCTGTAATATAACCAAAACATGTAGACGGGAGACGGGACAAAGAAAAACTCAGCAATTGAGAACTGCGAAAGCTAGCAGGCCAGAGGTGGAGCCACAGTAAGATGAAGCCTCGACAAAGACTAGAGGGAAAGGTCTGTGAGTGCTGAGGGTTGCGCTAAGTGAAAGGACTGATTTGTCCTCAAAAGAAAAGAAGAAGGAAATATACTAGTTGATGTTAACAAAACCATCCAGAAGAAATGTATTGTACACAGGAGGTGTGCATTTGATTTACAGAAGATAAACTTAACCAAGTATGGCCGGATCCAACAGGTAGTCACTACTCACTTTGGAAAACCTTTACTGATATACATATTCTGTACTAACTGCACAGGGAGGGGGGTGAGAAACCAACAGAAGGTATAAAAAACACCCTAACTGAAATGAAAAACCTAAAGCAATAACAAGCATTCTTAACATTTTGAAAGGTTATTGCAAACAATGCAAATAGCTATAAGAGATTTGTACAAATAAAGTACAGACTAGCAAACAACATACATTAAATGGCATTTTATGACTCAGTGAAACGCATGGATTGATTTGCAACCATTCCTTCAACTGTCCAAAATTTAAACAAAATACACACAAAAATGCTCCCTATTTCTTCTTATTCCCCTGACAGCTTACATCTCCTAGAGGCTGGGAAACGGGTGGAGAAATTAAATTCCACAATTAGTGTTGAATTCACAAGTTGTAGGCGTTGCCTGGCTTGTTAAGTAGCAAACCTAATGTTAAGTCACCATTCTTCTTCGTTCCACGAAGGACTGCCATGGAAGAAATGCATTCAAGCTCTCAAGACGCGAACATGCTCAACCCCACCCAGCAATATTCCCTACTGCCAATACATATAGCAGTACTTATGGATCACCATCAGCACAAGACCTTGTCTGGCAACAGGAACCTTGAGATTTGGGTTGAACTACACTGATGATGAGCATCTGAATGGCAGCTGCCCCCCTCCTCTCAACCCAGTCCTCCAGACCCAAAATTCAAGGCGAGCACCCTGCTATAATAATTCTCTAACCAGTTTGGCCCAGCGATGTCCACTGGAGAAGTACAACTCGTTGCATGAAATCGATTTAATGGCTTTCTTACTAACTTGCAAAAGGGTGGCTTTGAAAGTAGGAGAATCTCTGAAACAGCTTCATGTCTTTTGTACAGAAAATTGATTATTGTCTAAGTCACTGGGTAACTTCAGATGTTTCTGTGAAAAACTGCAAAGCTCTCAACATCAAGTAATAATAAAAGGGCACTTCATAGTCTTCCAAGTGCTAACGTGTTTTGGATTTGAGGTAATTCATTAGATGCTTAAATGTAATTCAGTATACTGTATCAAGCATTAAGAACAGCAGCTGCATAATGACAAAGAATTTACTTCAACTTCCACGTTATAAGAGTGAAAACCAATGAGAAAGTGAGAAGATGCAGTCTAAGGCACCGCTGGCCTCTTGGTGTGAACTGCCGTCAAGACAAGAGAAGGCTCAGGACAGCTGGTTTTATTCTCCTCATCCTCATAAAGTGGCAAGTTTTAAATGTTTTATTTAATATTTTTTATCCTACACTGAAAGTATTCCATCGTGTCTTGCAATAGCAAAACAGCAATAGATGCAGCAAATCTGTACCAAAAAGGTCACAAAACAATCTGCACGCACCTGCAGACGGGGGCGTTTCCAAACGGTGGGAACGATCTGGCAGCCGCTGGAGTGACAGCACACAAACTCGTCTTTTCTAAGTTTCCTTCTTCTTTGGAAAAGGTGAAAGATTTTTCTCCTTTTGACAGGTGAGCTCTTGCAGAGCTTTCAGCACATGAGTCCCGATACCCAACAATGACCCATTGGCAATGCCTACCTCCTACCACCAGTCTGGAAAAAAACAGCCGGAGCATGAGGTCACTTGACCAGGATGGCAAGGTGCTCGGATACGTACTCAGCCTCTACTGCGGTAGTACTACACATAGGTATTAAAATAGAGAGCGTTTGAAGTTATTTATGTTAATGAAAGTATTGGCATCCTCCCTTTGGATGCTGTATTAACCTGCTGGATGTAACTATATATTTACAGCTGCCAGCACTTCCCACTATGAGAGCCTGTGTTGGGCTATTTAAAACTTTGACACATTTCAGCCAGCAAAGGCGAAACTTTCCTTCTGCATTGTCTGCTTAGACTGATTTTTTTTTCCCCCTCCACAGAAAAATTCAGCCAAAACAGTTCCAAAAATAAGGCTAAGAAAAGCTTTCATATATGTAGATGATTACTTTTTCTTTTAAAAATAAAAAAAGTTTCTCTTCCAAAATCCTTGAAGAGAGACTTCATAAGGGAGAGTGTGCTATGCCTTGGGTATGTTGCCACAGCATAAAAATCTGCCTGAATTTGGCCAAGCTATAAGCTTGAGGGGGAGAAGAAGATAAAAATTATCAGTTTGTTCACACTTAAGACTTTTGCTAGTTACTAAAATCTCAGATTACAGCCTCGCTGAGAACATTTCATCCTCTTGCAGCTCCTTTGTACATGGGGGCCTGCCTGAGCCATCCCACCTGCAGTGAAACCCCCCTTTCACGCAGAGCTCTGCCACGGTTTTAAACTACAAGCGGGTAGATTCAGACTAGATATAAGGAAGAAATTTTTTACAATGAGGGTGGTGAAACCCTGGAACAGGTTGCCCAGAGAGGTGGTAGATGCCCTGTGCCTGGAAGAGTTCAAGGTCAGGCTGGATGGGGCTCTGAGCAACCTGGTCTAGTGGAAGGTGTCCCTGCCCATGGCAGTGGGGTTGGAACTAGATGACCTTTAAAGGTCCCTTCCAACCCAAACCATTCCGTGATGCTGTGGCAGCAGGGCTCACCAGAGACTGCTCCGCACGACTCACCGCTGGGTTTTAGCGTCCCTCCTGGCAGCCAGAGGGAGAAGAAGCCCGGTTCTGGCTTACACGAGCCAGACCCAGGAGGGGACTTAGTGAAAACATGGGGAGATTGGAGACTGTAAGAAGGATGCGAGGCAAAACCTCTGGAAATGGGGAGGGCAGGGAGAGGCAGGCTGGGAGTGGAGTGCTGAGGCAAGAGGAGGGGACTGGGATTAGGAAGCAGCAGTGGGAATTAAAAATGGGTGCAATGAGGGTCTAAATGGTGGAGGGAAAGTGCTTGGGCAAGGCGCTGGGAAGAGCCAAGTTCCAGGGGCTAGGGCAGAAGGGGTTAAAAAAAATAGACATGCTTTTGCTGGGGCATGGGTGGCAAACAATTATAGCATTCACCCCTTCAGAGCTGGAACTGAACCCCAAATTCCCAATTCAGCAATCCCTCTGCTGTCAGCAAATATCCCAGGCTTGCTGACAAACTCCCTCCCATCGAGAGCAAGCTCTCAGAAAGTGATCATTTACCACTATTTTGTTACTTTAATTGCTAGATGGCAGAGATCTGTATTTATCACCCATGTGGGTGGTTCAGCGCTGCAAACTATTTTTGAAGTTTCCTTTGGAAAAAAGCAGGCATTAGAATAAAAACAGGTCCTTTTTAAAGAAAGCCCAAGGTTTCAAAGTGTATACACAAGAAATGCCGTAACTACGCTCAGCTCCGGTACTGGATTAATTCAGCTGCCGTTTATGTATGCATTGTAGTACAGTCTTCCAGCCCTCCTCTTACCAAAGGCTCCCTTCCTTATGCAGCGCATCCTCTGGATCTGTCCAGGGATGGATCTGAGCAGCAACACAAGATCCCTGCTCATTCGGCACAGCATTTGGAGGATGTGAAGTGAATGAGACTGCGGGACAACAAGGAGAACCTCACGGCAACGAACACTGCCTTGGAGAACAGCATCCCATCTCCATCAGTGCCAGGACAAGTCATTTCAACCTTTTTTAATTATTTTTTTTTCTAATAATTCTGGCTTGCATTTTTCGGATGTCCAGTTTCTTCACACAGGGAAACACAATCATCAGCAACTGAGGCCAATGGGAGCTATCCTCTGTATGTATTAATCACCGAGTATCTTGGGAAATTAAAACTCTATGCATGTGAGTTTGCCAATCCAAAATTTTTAAGTATTTCTGATCCTTTCTGACTCTTTCCTATTTCAAAAAAAGGAGAAATGCCATCTGCTTGCCCAACTGACTAGCACACTGCCTTTGCGAAGCACCCAAATACTGTAGTCACAAATGTCACAGGAAAGTCAACGAGGAACCCAAGTAACTCCATCTTCAGCAACGATCGATTTGTGCAGTAAACACAGCGACGGGCCACGCCATAAGCCATACTGAACGATGTGGAGGTGTTCTGAAAAAATATGTTAGAAAAGCATCTGATACGAAAATGTAAAGTGAAGATATCTGAGTCAGGTATTTTCACTCTGATTTTCAAACTCAGAGTCTCCGTGTGCATTTTATTTTCCTAGTAAATGTTTATTTTTACACTGCCATGCTTTGATTCAAGCTGTTTGTCTGCCACCAGATTTTTTCTTTTCTTTTGAGTCACCACTCAGATACTGTTACTATTCAGATATTACCATGAACAAGGTAAGTTGCACTATTACACTAACCAAGTATGTTGTTTGTAAGTCTGCCAACAAGCAAGAACAGGTATTTACTATAGCTCCATGCTTTTTTTCATTTCCTCACATTCAAAATTTTCTGAGATGTTTTAAAACTAAAGAAGTAGAAAAGTCCTCAAGCAAAGAACTGGTAAAGTTCTTTTGCTAACTTCTCTGTCTTTAAAACAGATGTACCACAAGGTTCAGAATTTAGGAGCCTTTCGGCTCCTAAAATTAGTAGGTGGTTTTCAAAACCCAGCATTTCCACTGCTGAGCAGGCAAAAACAGAGTGCTTACATGCTTAGTTACTGGCTGCTTTTCTTTGGAAACCAAGAGCAGGCTGGACAAAAGTATAATAAATGAGTGGAGAATTTGGTGCTAATAGAAAACGAGACTGGGAAACCTCAAGAAAACAACACCCAGTTATCCAAAGAAACAAGCGCATGGGCAGCAGAAAGCAAATTCCCCATCGCAGTCTGACACCATGTCCCACCCTGTCGCGGGTTCCCAAGAACTCTCCTCCCTGAAGAGTTATTTTGCCTCTGTGGGTCAGATCCACCAAAGAGCCTGGATTCCTAACTGACAGCATCTAGATGCTCAGGAGAAAATCCAACACGACACGTCTAAATTCTTGTCACGATGCCTGAGAAGCTTAGGCGTTCGGCTAGTGCACCAACCACGGAGCTTTCAACAGGCTACAGCTTTTATCTAGACATACTCAATAGGAAGCCACTGAGATTGCTCTGGTACTCTATAGTCCAAGAAGGTGCCTCAGTTTACACAAATGTTGCAAAACGGCAAAGAACTTGGGGCCAGGTGACCACCATCCACCTCAACAGGGCATATGGATGACATGGCAGTTTGCATTGCAAGCATAGCCTTGATCATGAATTAAAACAATCATGGAAATTCCATGTACTGCCAGGGAAAATCTAATTAAGCTCCATTATTCGGACTACATAGGACTGAAGGTATAATTTATCCTCCTCCCATAGCCCTTCCAATCAGCTGCCTTTAGGCATGCTAGTTGTGAAGCTGTTTCCAATGATGTAGATACTCATCTGCAGACACATCCTGATGGCTTAACTCATTTTAAACAGACTTGTGGCCAATGTATAGAAACAAGTTTCAGCTGACGCTTGGGCTAGAACTGAACCAGGGAAAGGTAAGGTGCTCCAAAGCCCCCAACCATGAGCCGTTGGAGCCACTTGATCCCTCCTCAGCAGGCAGTTCTCTGCTGATTCAGCATCCACGTCCGCAAATGAGAAAGTGCCAGCAAAATTTAGCAAGTTATGATTCTCAGCTGCTAACTAAGAATTAGTTAAGATGTACTATGTGTTCTTAGGTAAGAACACTCCTCAAAAGACAAGGAATAAGGTGTCAGAAAAGCATGAGTGAATAAATTAAGAAAAAGGAATTTGCACTAAAACCCCATCTCAACTTCAAACAACTTTAGATCAGATCTGTGGAGTAAAAGTACGAGAGAGAGCTTATGCAGTCTTTTAATGTAACTTGCTAGCCACAAAGGATTACTCTAGAAAGTCACAGTTATCTTCTATCTGACACCTTTACAGTTGTAAAAAGTTGTCAGGCAACATGGTAATGATATGTTTAAAAGAAACAATTAGTGGGGGAAAAAATGGTGCCACCCCATTTATGCCTTGTAGCAGAAAGATGAGCCTTTTTATCTAGGCTCTCTGAGTTACCCTAATTTTCAACTTCAAGAGGCATCTTGGTGGTTTAGCCATCTCTTGAGACCCTCAAATGAAGATACGCGTGCGCCTTCCAGGAAAGCATCCCTGGCTAAACACAAGTCATACTTTGGCATAACAACTTGCTGCATGCACATGAATGAAGCACAGTAACTTGTGACACACAGGTCAGACTACAGATTTTGTTGACTCTTTCTGGTCTTAAATGCTTCACATTTTACTTGCAGCACATAAAAAAAAAAAAAAAAAAAAGCAGCCGCTAAGGTCTCCATCCAATGAAACAGATTTAATATGGGGGAAAAAGGCAGCTGCCAGCTAATTCTAGAGAGTTTTACAATGACACAACATGCAGAAAGAAAAAATTACCAGACAAATTTGAGGATATAAATGGTCTTCATGCAAATTATGTCAGCTGTCGTGCCCACACGCTGTGTCTGCAGCAGAACTCTTTGGGTGACAGTGTTCACCGTGCTCAAGCAGAGGCAGGGCAGGATAACCCAACCGCTGGGGAACCACTGGTCAAACTGAAAAATGCACATGGGGCTTCTCACGCTACGTGCGTGTGAGGTCCGGAAGGACTCTAGTGAAAGGTCCAGCTGTAACAACTAAGAGAAAGGACACTAGGATTTTTATTGGGAAACTTTCATTATCTCAATTCTGAGCAGCTATTTTGTTTCCATACAACAGGTAAGCAACTACAAAGGCTTGTCCATCCAGGACTTTCAGGGCTCTCCACTGTCAGCAGCAATGGAAATCTGTGAAAGAAGCAATTAACCTCACACATTCAAGTAAGAAAGCATCTGAAAACCCAAATGACTGGTTGCTACGAGCACTCTCAACATAATTGCTGCAAATTCCTGTGCCAGTGACAACACTGGTTGAGTCTGATGAAGAAAAGACTTGTGCAAGCAGAGCTGAAGCATCTGTTAAGCCTGTGATCTTATTCCACACAAAACTTTCCGGCCACCAGGAAGAAGGGGCTTCTATTACTTCGGAGCTTCCCACGCAGCACCAACCCACATCTTCATTACCTACATCCTCCTGCAGCCATCCCTCATCCATGCAACAACCCCCCCTCCAGTGCATGCTGGTTCCCTGCTATCTCAAACAGCAGCAGAGTGCAACTAAGACGACTTGTTACTCCTCAGGTTTTCTGGCCAGTCATCCAAAAATCTCTCCACAATCTTGTCAACTCACTATGCTGCTGCCTAGGAAAATCTCTGCCAGCGCTGCAACCATTCGCGTTTGGCCGGTTTTCCCCACGGCCATATGGTCTCAACGCCTCTCCCCCACACGCCATGAAAGCTTAAGTTGTAATTCGGTAAAAATGAGAAGCCCGCATCCCCCCTGCTCATGGCTGCTGTGTGGGTTTTTCCAAGAGCTGTAATGAGGAATGTTAAACAAACACCTTTAATTAAAGGAATGTTTGTTTAATGTAATTAAATGCCTAAGGAACACCACCACACTGTTGCAGCCCCGGATAGTTTTACAGTATGTGCTGTACCTTGCGATACTCTAGTGCGAGGGAAATAATGCAAGCAAATTACATAATCTGGCAGTAAATACCCAAATACTAACCAGCATCCAACCCATGCTATCCGTTTACCAATGCCTACGTGTCAAGAGAAACCGGCACTCATCTATCAGCCGACAAATAGGCCAAACTTGAGAATCTGAGTTACCAAAAATCCTGAAAAACAGACAGGAATAAAACCCCAGCCCCAAACCCACAGCCTTTTCAGTCCCCATTTCCTCTACTCTTTTTACTACCTTTCTCTCAGAGAAGAAAAGAGGAGTCCTTTGAGGAACGAGACTTTCGACACCGCTCCCAGAGCAACACAGGGCTTGTTTTTATGTGACAAAACTATTCCCCTTCCTTTCCAGCCGCCTCCAAGGCGATCCTGTGCACTGCCAGCCCCGAGTGAAACCCAAGTCTCCTGCCTGGCAGGGTGGAGCATTCCCTCCAGGCTGCAGCTCCGCTCGGTTTTTCGCTAAACTACTGCAGCCAGCTCCAACTTTTGCGGTTTGGTTTTTTTTGTTGTTGGTGGTTTGTTTTTTTTTTAAAGGAAAAAGAGAACGCGGCGCTCGGATCCTGCTGGCGGGGTGGAGGGGGGGGGGACGGGGACGGGGCGAGGCGGCGATAACGGCCCTCGAGATGTTTAACGTGACTTCGAGCCCCAGAGTCAACAGGGCAGCGCGGTGCCCTTCCTCGCCTCACGCCCCTGCTCCTCCTTAGGCCGCTTCTCGTTTCCCACCGCCGGCGCCCCGCCGAGCCGCGCAGCATCCCCCCCCTCCCCCGGCCCGGCCCGGCCCGGCTCGGCCCGGCCGCCCCCGCAGGCCCCCGCCGCCCCGCAGGTGGAGCGCGCCCGCCGCGGCCCCCCGCGCAGCGCCCCGGGGACCAACCGCGCCGGACCCGCCGCCGCCGCCGCCGCCGTGGCGCCGCCGCCCGGCCCCCCGCGTAGCCCGGGCGGCGCCGCGCCGTTGCCGCGCCGTGCCAGGCCGCCGGGCGCAAGGTCACGGCGGCCGTCCGCGGGCTGGAAAAGCCCCCCTTACCTGGCGGCGGCGCCGCTGCCCCCCGCGCCACTATGGCGGGCCGGGCCGCGCCGCGCCGGGCCATGCCGCGACCGGCGCCGCTCGGCACTTCCCACCTCCCGCCGCCGGCGGAGCTGCGGCCGCCGCGCCGCGCACCGCCTCCCGCCTTCCCCCCCCCCCCTCCACCACCCGCCACCTCCCCGCCTCGCTCCCCGGCGCCCGGAGGGGCGCACGGCCCCGCTTACCCGCGGCGCGGGGAGAGGCGGCGGCCGCCGCCGAGGGGGAGCTGCCCGCGCCGCTCCCGCTCCCGCCGCTGCCGCTGCTGCTGCCGCCGCGGCTGCAACAAAGGACTTCCGCCCCGCCGCGCCTGCTGCTGCCGCAGCGCCGGCTCCGCCGCGACCGCACGGAGCCGGACCCCTCCCCTCGGCGGCCGGCGGCTCCCGGCCCCGCCGCTGCCAGCGCTGCTGCGCCGCCGCCAATGCCGGGGCCCGGCGGGCGGCTCCCTGCCGCGCTCCCCTCTCCTCCCATGCCGCCGGGGAGGCCGCGCCGCGGCCCGGGCTGGCGCTGGCTCCCCCCTCCCCATGTGCCGCAAGCCCGGCCCCTCCGCTTCCCACCCTCCCCTCCCCGCTCCCCCGGCGAAGCCCCCCGGCGCGCGGAGGGGGGACCTGGAGCGGGGGCGTGGGGCGCCCACCCGGGACCCTCGCCGCCGGCCCGGCCCGGCCCGGCCCCCGCGGAGCCGGCCGGATAATCCGCCCCTTCCCCGCGCTGCGGCTCTCGCCCCGCAGAACGGGGTGTCCGCTCCTTCTCCCTCCCGGCAGCCGCGAGCGGCGGTAACGGGGAGGTCTGGGTTACCCAGGTGGATGGATGCCCAGCGTTGGGAGGTTCCTACCCGCAGCCTTACCGGCCTCCTGCGTGCGGCAGTTTAACTGCAAGTTGCAAGAAAAACAACTGCAAGTCGCATGAGAAAGTATTTCCCTTCTGCTGCAATTTCACACGGTAGTATCACCGCCTTCCCTCCTGGAGTTTGACGATGATGCAGGGCGCAGAGGGGCTGGCAGCCGCTGCCATGCTTTATCACAGATCCCAAGGATGGCGCTTTTTTTTTTTTATTCATCTTTCTAGGAGCTTTCCCAGGCCCTGTTCCCATCGCTCTCTGGACCTCTCCTGCCTAACGACATCCAGCTCCTCTTGAACTGGCCCGTGTGAGCAAATGGGATTTCCTGAAGCTGCGGGCGGCCCCTCCGCTACCTGCCACGGGGCTGCGAGAAAACATAAGCCAGGTCAGGCTTTCCTCCCGGTCCTGCCGCTTGACTTTTCCACCCCCAAAGTGACATTTGTCATTCAGCGCAGGCATCGGAAGTGTTTAATCCGCACAGCTCCTTCATTCAGACGCAGTTTCTAGAGACAGAGATTGGGTTTATGTTTGCTGCAACTACCCAAGATCCCTCTTAGCTCCAGACAAGCCGAAGGGGAAAATTTAATTGTAGCAAAGTTAAAAGATTTGATTACAAGTTTGAAAAGGACAGAAGTAACCAAAAAAATTTAAAAAGCAACAAAATAAAATGCCACCGTGTTAAAATGTACCAGCATCAATCCCTGCCTCAATGACCCCCAAGGTTTTCCTGAAGCATCGCTCGACTGAGAAAGCAAACGGGACAAACCCAATTAATAGAATCCTAGTTTCCAAATGGGACCTCACCCCTTCCTCCTGGGTCTGTCTGGGGACTTTTCTAACCACTACGGAATAAAAGTGGAGCTTTCAAAATGTCTCTCAAAAAAATCCCCTTGTTTCCCCCCCCCCCCTCCGCTACGCTGCAGCCGCAGCTCAGGGGTGTGATGCCTGTAGCAGCGCCAAGGGAAAAAAAAAACCTCCGTGGCCATAAGGCACCAGCCCCGGCGAAAGATGGAGGGACCCCCACAGTACAACTCTGTCGTAGGTTTTCCTGTTTTATAGGAAGTGAAATAAATGGCCTCCATAAGCTGACACGGTCGTGGGTTTCAAATCACACCGAAAAGTTGTCTTTCTCATGGTTCAAGGGTCTTTTTTTTTTCTCTGCAGCTCCTTACACATCTCAGGGCAGCATAAGCAAAGAGCACCCATGTGGGGCTTGCGCAGCCTCTCGCTCCGTCCCAGCCCTCCCACGTGCATCACGCTGGGAGCTTCTGCTGCCTCCGGTAAGACGGGGCAGAAGGCAGTCCCCCTTTTTCACAGTCCCCATTCTCTCGGTGCCCTCTTGCCACACTTGCCTTTCCAATTTTTTTTTTAATTATTATTATTTTCTGGCCACAGAGGAGGAGCGAGCAGAAACGCTCATGAAGATAGCTGTGATTATGCCCTGTTCTCTTTTCTGACCCATCGGCATAGGCTGTATCACTTTGTATCTGCTGAGGCATATGATATCATCGCCTGTGTTTTATAGCGAAACACCAAATTTCATGTCTCATCATCACTTCCATCATTTTGGCTCCAGTTTCTCTGAAGCTTTCAAAGTCCTCTTTGGACCAGAGTCAACCTAAATAACATGTAAATAATTAATCATTTAAATAAATAACATGCCATCTGCAAATAACGACTCACTCTGTACGCGGGTTAATAAATATGTTAAATAACCCAGAACAGAGTACAAAACCTTGAGCCGCCTACTACCAACCTTTCTGGGGAAAAAAAAGCGGCTACCGATATTTATAGGAGCAGGAGGATTATAGCTCCATCGACCCTCCGTCCTGCTGCTGCGCAAACACAGGAAGGAAAGATGGTCCCCGAGCCCTGTGAGCTTTTTATTTAAAATAGAAGAAATAAAACATAGAGCAATGGAAAAAGAGAAAGCTGCACTGGTCAGTGGGTTAAGCAGCAAACACCGCATGAAGCAAAATGCTTCAGAGCCTACGTTTTGTCTTCTCTCAGCCTGTCTCCATCCTCCACCCACGCTCAGGCTGCCTCGAGGCACCGCTGGAAAGAGCCCTGTAAACTGTCGGATTCTGGGGGGCCAGGGGCATTATTTGCCCTAAGGATTTGGGAACAGCCCAATTAAAAAAAATCGCAATTATGGGAACGCAATAGGAAAACGAACTGCGAAGTATCGAATGCTGAGAGAAAACTGAGAGGGATGATCCACGGCACCGAATGTCTTCTGCAGAGGCCCTGAGCCAGGAGAGACACCACCGAGGAGGTGGGCGCGAGAGATCTCTGAAACTCCACCAAAAGCATGGCGAAAGCACCCAAACAGCCATTTTCCCTGCCTTTTCCACCCAAAAAGCCCACCTGCGGCCATCAAATCAACCTGGTGGCAGCGGGAGGCTGCAGGGACTGTTAAGTTTAAACAGGTTCGGAAGGCGATTTGATAAAATTCATGGGAAAGGCGCCTCAAAGATTGTACCGGACGCCCAAGCTGCGGCTTGGGAGAACCCTCCGGGAGCAGGTGCCGGAGGGCGGGAGATCGGGGTGGGGGTGGCACTGCCCGCCTGCGCCCCGCTGCACCCAGCCGCGGCTGCTCTCGCCCAAAATAACCCTCGGTTTAAAAATTAATAAGAGACCGGAGGAGGCCTGAGAGAGAAACGGTGCGTCCACAGGATTCGCCGGTGGTTGAAGAAAGCGCTTAGGCCGCAGACGTGGGTGAAAGAGCCAGATCGTATCTTCGCGTCCATTTTCGGGAGCAGGCAGACCGGCGAGGCGCCTGTTACGGAGCATTTTTGTCCAAACAGAACAGAACGAAGCAAAACACTTAGACCGAGAGCGGAGGTGCTCAGATGACACCCCGTCACCGCCTGAAGTCAGAAGCGAAGCCCACCCCAGAGCCCACGGTGAGGTCTCTGGCACCCTAGAGGAAAACACCCCCCACCTCAAAAAAAAAAAAATTTAAAAAAAAATTAAAAAAATCCCACCCGCGCAGCAGCCGCGCAAGGGGCCGCGCTCACTTGTGTTTTTTTGTTTTTTTGTTTTTTTTTTTCCAGCCGCCAGCGGAGCGGCGCGGCCAGCCCGGCTTCTCCCCCCCCCTTCCCCGCCTCCCCTTCGGGCGGCAGCAGGAAGCGCGGGGGGGGGCGAGCGCCCACCCCATCCGCCGGGCGGGCAGCGGGGGCGGGCGGTGCCGAGCCGGGCCCAGCGCTGCGCTTCCGCGCGGGTAAGCGGCCGCGGGGGGGGGGGACGGGGACCGGGGAGGGGAGGGCGCTGGTTACGCTCCCCGGGGAGGCTGCTTCGCCTCCTCCCCCCCGCTGCTCCCTCCCTCCTCCCCCCCCCCCCCCCCGCAATAATTTTGAGCTGAAACAATAGCAGATATCAGCATTTTTTATTTGCAAAGGGGCCGCAGGCGAGGCGGGGCGGTGCGGGGTAAGGGCGGCTCAGCCCGGTACAATAGGGGCTTTGTTGGGCGGCACAGGGTTCCCTCTGTGAGCGCCTGGCTCGACGCCGCCGGCCCCGTTTAGCTCTGCCCCCCCCCCCCCAGGGCCGGGGGAGCGCGGTTAGGGGGGCAGGAGAAAGCACGATCCTGAGGGGAGGGGGGGTGGGAAAAGGCGAGAGGGCTTTAAAGTTAGCGCCGGTGCAGCGCGGAGCGTGTCGTGCATCTGTGGGAGAAAGAGCTCCGGTTGCGGCCGGCGTGTGGAAAAGTCACGGAGAAGGTTTCGAGCTCGTTGAGCGTGGGTTTGGGCACCGGCGGGAGAAATCCTTAAAATCGTGGGCGCAGGGATCCGTCTGGAGGAGGGAAGAGGCCTCGCGAGGCCGCGCTGCGTGCCGGGCGCCCGTCTCGTTGCGGTGGTGGGAGCCCCACGTTCGGAGCCTTGGGGAGCTCCGTCATTTCTTCACGAGGTGACCGTCTTGTTCTCTCGCTCTCAGGCACGCCATGGATACGACCGGCCACAGCGTCCTCCTCCTCCAGCAGCTGAACATGCAGCGGGAGTTTGGCTTTCTGTGCGACTGCACAGTTGCCATTGGAGATGTTTACTTCAAAGCCCACAGAGCGGTGCTCGCTGCTTTTTCAAACTATTTTAAGATGATATTTATTCATCAGACGAGGTAAGGACACACAGCTCTCCTCCCTTTTAACCGCTCTGCTCAACTTCCTGCTTTTTCCCCTTTCTAAGGGTATTAAAGTCCAAAAGAGCATAAGTGGGCATGTTAGCTGGCCTGAGAATATTTTCCTAACTCGGCACACACCTCGGCTCTCTAAACATTCCCAGTCCAGAATGTGCTGTCCTTTAAAACCACCCTCTTAGTCAGCATATGCCAACATCAGGCCCCTCATTTTGGAGATGAGACGTTTGTGTGACCACAGAAAATAAACATGTAAGTACCACAGTCCTCCTGCAGTGAGAACCTCACGGATTTGCCGTCTAGGGATACCCAGGTACCTCCTGCCCACACGCAGCGTGCCATTACTTTGAGTTAGCTTGTAGGCAAGCTTGCTGGGTGGGACTATCACTTCTGGCAGGATCCACGGGCTCGAAGCAATCGAGAAGCCGTAGCCTTATCGCAGTTCTGCGCTTCAGACCCTTGCAGATAAGGGTTGAGACCGAGATCATCAGTTCACTTCAAGCTGCTGTTCAGATGCTTCATCCAGCAGGGTCAGGAGTGGTTCTGCAGGTACAACGACGGTGGTGCCAAGGTCTAATCTCGCCTCTGACCTGGAGCTTGCTGCTCGTCATCAAACTCTTCTCCGTTCCCCGTCCTTTTTGAGGGTCGTGGCCCCCCAGCACCTTTGCAAGATAATTCTTAGCCATTGGCCGCGTAGCCCTTCGGCTGGAAGTGAGATCAGTTAACTTCCTTTCCGATAGATGTTGTTTACCGACACTTGAGTGCAAAGCTCATAAAGATTACACAGTAGACGCAGCTGAATTTATTACTTAAACGCACAAATATTCTTTGCCTCCTATTATTGGAGCAGCACGCACCGGCGATGGGTAGCTTACATGGCATCGCTGCGGTGCCGTGCGTGCAAGTGACGGGGTGACGGGGAGCTGGCCGCTCTCGCCATCCCTGGCCGCGGTTGTGCGCACGGTCTTTATAATCGCAGGGATAAATACACGCTCAGCCCCTTTGCAGTGCAAACAGGGCACAGGTGCTTCTGCAGGTCTTGGCAGGGAGCGCTGCTCGTGAACCGGGAGGCAGGCAGCACTGCGCATCCTCTCGCAGCAAACAGCGCCACAAATCAGTGGGCAGGTAATGGGTCAGGGCGGTAATTTGGGGCCCCGTATGTACTTAATCATCTGTCTTGTTTCAGCGAATGCATAAAGATTCAGCCCACAGACATCCAGCCCGACATATTTAGTTACTTGTTGCATATCATGTATACCGGGAAAGGGCCGAAGCAGACCGTCAGCCAGAGCCGACTGGAGGAGGGCATCCGTTTTCTCCACGCAGACCACCTCTCCCATATCGCGATCGAGATGAACCAAGTGTTCTCCCCAGAGCCGGTCCAGTCTTCCAACTTGTACGGGATCCAGATCTCGACGGCACACAAACCGGTGAAGGAACGCCTGGCAGCGAAGGAGAGTCTGCCGCAGGCGGGCAGCCGGTCTGCCGCCCAGGGCGACCACCCGCAGCTGCAGCTCTCTCTGGCCATCGGCCTGGACGACAGCTCCCTGGACCAGCAGGTCGCTCGCCCCTCCGCTCAGCCCGCTGCTCTCGCCAAGCCGGCAGAAGAGCACCCGAAGCTCTCCGTCTCCATCAAGCAGGAGAGGTGCGACTCGGAGCCCGTGGTGTCCCAGAGCCGCTCCCCTCCTTCTCCGGAGGGAGCGAGCCCCATCTTTGCCAAGGCCAGCCTCAAGGTGCACTTGTGTCACTACTGCGGGGAGCGTTTCGACTCCCGGGGGGGGCTGCGGCAGCACTTGCACACCCACGTCTCGGGCTCGCTGCCGTTCGGCGTGCCGGCCTCCATCCTGGAGAGCAGCGACCTCGGGGAGGTGCAGCCGCTGGCTGAGGACAGGGAGGCTGGGAACGGCCGCCGGCTCGGGGCCTTCCTCCTCAAGGAGGACGAGCATCAGCTGGAGCATCCGAGCTGCAGCGACCTGGAGCCTCTGCAGATCGGCCAGCTCTCCCTCATCTCCAAGGACCACGAACCGGTGGAGTTGAACTGTAACTTTTCTTTCTCCAGAAAGAGAAAAATCAGTTGCACCGTCTGCGGCCGCACGTTCTTCCGGAAGAGCCAGCTGCTCGAACACATGTACATGCACAGAGGGAAACAGCACAAATACAGCCGCTGCCAGCGGCTGGAGAGCCCCGCGACCCCCAGGTTTCATCCTTACTGTGACAGTGAGAGCGTGGGGAAGAGCTCCAGTTTATCCCAAGACCACTTAGATGAATGTATACTGGAGTCGGATCTCATCCAAGAAAGCGTTGATACGATCCTGGTAGAGTAGTTCTCCCCCTGTGTAGCCTTCGCACGCTGAAACTCTGGATATTCTGGCATTTTCCACCTCGTGAGCGGCTGCTCTCTGCAGCTGATTTTTCTTCAACCACCATTCCTGTCACCTCTGAGATAACTGTGAAGAACTGCGTACTGTGATTTGTGTACTTGCTTTTTTACCTCTCTAACTTTTAAACTCAAGCTAATTCCCATCTAAGTCCTTGGAAGCCTCCGTGTGTCTCGGTTATGTTTTTCGTAAATGTGAACTTATTCCCGCTCTGCTTTACTAGAGTTAAGACTGTATTGCTGGGTGTGAGGTTTAAACATTGTCTAATACGCTGCGTGGGCCCTGGGACTGTTTGTATCCCACAGAATTGCTCTTCTGAAACTAGATGGAGGGAAATGTAGAGGGAAATATGTATTGTGTTTCCCAAACAGTTTTTTTTTAATTAAAATAAATATCTCAAGGAGATGAATCCTGAAGTTCGTGTTGTATAACTGCAGTTAATAAATCTCTGCGTAAATACATGCGGGAGCCATAAGGCTGGTCTTTTCAAGGGAACTGGGGGCACTGGTGTGGGGGTGGCAACCTTCACTTTGACAAGCCCCGGAGTCCTCATCCGTACGATCTTTTACGTTTACTTTTAGGCTCAAGGGGTTTACATGCCTTTTCTCTCATTCCTTCCTCGTCAACCGCTACTGCATGAGCAGAGATAAATTTTGATGCCCCTCTAGGACCACGTCCCGTTGTTAGACTGTCTTCTCTGCAAGGAGGAATGAAAACTGCAAAGAAGTGTCCTCTCCTCTCAGAGAGGAGGCACATCCTAATCTAAGTACTTACAGGATTAAAAAGCACACATGGATTTTCTCAGTGAAAATGGTTTCTGACTCTATAAACAGCTTGGAGCAAATACCTTCTTAAATACTGCAATCTGTATATTTGCTAAGAGCAAACATATAATGTGTTATTTCTTCTCTGCTTGCAAAGCCACCATAAAATGGTAAAACGCAAGCTTTTTGCCTTTCATTTATCATTACCTGATATCTGAAGAGTAATAACTTATCCAAGAGGGGTTTAAAATTGTACGTGTTCCTCTTGGCTTCGTATTTTGTCCCTCTCTAGTTTTTCACCCAAGATACGCCAGGCTTCCTACCAGATGGGCTCCAACCCATTCCTCAAGAGATGATTAAGAGTAATCAGGAGGCACACGAAGAAGTTCTTACAGCGCAGAGGTTTCTTTTGCAGCGGAGAGCGAAAGCCTTGCGAGCTGCTCCCGTAATCTCGTTACCCAGTTTTTTGAGAAGCTGAAGGCTCCCTGCCAGTCCTGGTGGAGTTGAGTCATTGCCTTTGGAAAGGGGGAGCCTGAACAATAGTGAGAACAGTTTATTGTCAAAATGCCCGCTCCAAAGTTCTTTGTAGTCAGGACCCTTGAGCTGTCTTCTTTGAAACTGTCCTGGAGCAAGAGCTGCAATTAAATCGCTGCCGAATTAAAAGACCATCTGAGGTCTTTGTGAGGGCGGCTGCTGCTTCTCCTGGGCAGGGAGCTGCACACTCCAGGGGATGGCTTGGCCACTGAGGGCTGCCAAACTGTGTTTTAAGACAAAGGGGGAAAACAAACAGCCTCTGAGCCTGCCCGGATGATGTTACAAAATGCACTCTGCGGTTTGGTGTGTGCTTGCCTGCTAGACCGAGTGCCCCCCTCGCTGTGTGTACCCATTAAAGCTGCTCTGGTGTGAATGCATTTTAACTCTGCTTAAAAAGCCTTTCTTTAAAACAAACAAACAAACAAACAAAACCCTGCCAACATCCAGGCCTGCAAATGCTGCATCTGAGCACAGAGCGATTCACATGGAGCATTTCCTAGAAGAGAGCCTTCTGGGTCTCTCCCGGGCTAATAGCATCAGCTAAATCACATCCAGCACAGGCTGCTTATAACTGGGGTAAATGCCCTCTGGCTTCCACTGACCTCTATTTCTACATGATGGCTAAAAAAAAAAAAATTTAAATGGTGTTCTATAGTCATTCCCTATTTGTGTGCGACACTTTACCGAGTGGGCTGGCTTCTCTGGGTGCTGCTTGCTTCACTGGGGTTCCTACATTTAATTTTAAGAACAGAGAGGAGTGTCTGCTGGGTTGGGTATAGCTGTAGAGAAGAGCTAAAAGTGAGTTTTGAGACTCTTCAGTCAGTAGATGAGCACCTTGGAACATCGACTAGATGCCTAACTTGCCTAAACTAACTGATATTGAAAGTCAAATGACCCTTGATGTCTCTGCAAAGATAAGCAGGCAGTGGTAATAGAGCTCAGTACTGGGGGACAGCAGGGGGGACAACAAGCAGTAGTGCCCGAAGGCATCTCTGGGACATGCTGCTCATCTTCAGGTTTGTGGGCAGCATTGTTTTGTTCACTTCTTGGCCATTAAAAGGGAGCTTTAATAAAAACTGTGAACTCGGGTAGAAGATCCAAATGCCTATCAGCTCAAGTGCCTATGTGTTGTAGGAATGACTCCGATGCACTGGCTGTAAATACATCAGTAAAGCTGAAATCATACTGAAAGCAGCACTGTGTTCGTGTACGCGTTGAGTATGTCTTTGAAAAGTTACAACTGTAAATGATTTTTCTTTTTACCCTTTTTAGGGTGTACTTTGGTTAAGCTTTGCAGTAGTGAACATCTGTGACATCAAACATCTGCGAAAGGCATTTTTTTGCATCATTTGCGATACAAGAAATGCATTTTCAGCAGTTTTCCACTGCAAGCGTTGAAGTGCTGTTATAATTAAAGCAGTAGAAAAACCCTGAGAGACAGAAGTCATCAGCTCCGAGTTACGTTAACTTGAAAACATCATTCTCTCTAAGTCTTATGAATAGAAAATAATTTTAGAAGACAGCTAACGATTGCTGTGCAAGGGCAGCAGCTGCTCCTGGATACATCATAAGATGTTTTATTACTGTATGTAGAAGACACTTGAATTACTGAGTGCTTAACCTTTATGCCTGTACATGCTTGAAAATCTGCCTGACTTGCACAGCTGGGCTTGGCAAATACTCATTTCTTGGGGGGGGTGTTTCTGAAAACATAGACGAATTTGTCGCAGTATGCAAAATAATGCTACTGGTGATTCCTTCCAGATATCTGCGATTGGTTGATAGATGCACATGGGCTTAGGCAAAGAAAGCCTTGGTACTTGAAGGCTGGAAGCCTAAAAGCCTCAGGGGATCCCCAGAGCTTTGCTCTGTGCTGCGAAGGGGTCCCAGCGTCAAGAGTGCGGAGCTGACGGACCGCAGGCGTTGAAGAGCCCTGTCTGTGGGCTCTGCAGCTCGTGTTTTACGAAAACATGGGGAGATTGGGGCTCAGGCCCCTGCCAAAGCCCCGCAGTGTGAGCAGACTGCTCAGCCAGCTCATGTTAACCTCTGAAATGCCAGTAAGTGCTGCAGTGGCTACCATCACTTTTACATGTGTCTGGGTGCTGGCCTGAATATGCTGCCTGTAGGTTAGCAGGCTTAGTGACCAAAGCATGCTAAACAACTTCGAGATAGGTATTTTGAAATAGTTCTAGTGCTCTGATGCTGAACAAGGCAGGTCCAACAGGGCCCGTGCTGCTTAGGGTATTTATTTATAAATAAAGGGTATTTATCGCCCCCTTGAAGCATGGGGTCTAGTTATTTTACTGAGAAACTTGCTTTTCACCACCTGCAGTGCTGGTGGAGGTGCCATTTGGTAGCACTTGTGCAATGAAAGTGTTAGGCTGAACATCTCCCGCATTGCCGGTGCCAGAGGAGCGAGACTTCGATGCCTGTTACTTGCACAAGTCGCCCTTAAAAGGTAACCTGTCCCCTCTCAACATTCACCTGCAAATATTCGGTTTTTACCTCTTCCACCTTGAATTTTTGGGCGGCCGGGGGAGAGCAATGCCAGCACTTGCCTGCTGGCTGCCCAGGAGGTGATGCTGATGGCCGGGCTGTGCTCACCCCATCTCCACCCAGTATAAAAAATCCCTTTCAGCTCCTTTTACCTTCTGCACAGACTGTGGTTACAACATGTGTCTTCAGCCATCTGGCTACAGCAGCCATTCGGGCAGGCTCTTTGCTCGCATGTCGTCTGTCAAATCACTGCAAAATCGGGCGGCAGCAGATGCAGGGGGTGCGGAAGGGCTGACAGCCCGTCTGTGGGTGCAGTGCCCCTCACCGGAGGGGTTTGGGACATGTACGCGCATTGAGAAGGTTAAAAAGGGAAAAGAAATTTGCTGTCAGGACGTAAACCTGAAGCAGTGACTGTGGTTAAAAATAAAGCCATGAAATACAGCTTTCTAGAGCGTAAGGCTGATGCTGAGTAGTTTTCTACTATTTTGGAGGCAGAAGGTATAAATCCTGTGTAAGCGAAGCCTTCACAAGTGCGGTGAAAAGCGATCTCAGCATATGCAATTCAGCATCGTTGAATGGGACCGCGAGCTATCGGTGGCCAAGGCGGGAGGTTTCTTCTTGGCCTGTCAAAGCCCTCCCACGGCAATCTGCCAACAGCAGGTCGTGCCATACCGCCGCGATCACCTTCAGCTTCGCTGTTTAATAAAACCCAGCCTTTTCTTTCCCCCTCTTGCCATGGTATGCCAAAAAAGACTGCAATTGAGTGGGCTTCCCAGCAGTCCAGCACTAAGAAAATATATTCTGAGCAGTAAGAAATCAGGAGGAAAAAGGTAATGAGGATGGATCTGGCCTAAATTACACGCCAGTTAGATATTTACAACCAGAGCTGTGTCAGGACTGAATTCCCTGAGACGCAATCGCAGCATTTACAGGATTTGCATGTTTCATTAAGAAAAAGTAATGCCACAACTTCAAAAGCAGCCTAAGAGAGGAAATGTTTCCACTAACTATTCTAAACCAGACGCTGCACCCTCAGAACAAAGGTGCAGCAAAGCTCAAAACCTTGTCTGCTGAATTAGGCTGGTTTTCACCTGAGCCGAGATGCCCCTGGGAAGCTCTGCAGGGCTCCGGGCAGCCCGCGCGTGGCTTTACCCTCCTGGGATGCATAGGGCAATGCTGCTAAAGGCTTCCAGCAGCAGTCGGGCAAATTTTAGTCCACGTTAACCCTCCCGTTACTG
This sequence comes from Buteo buteo, assembly GCF_964188355.1. Taxonomy (NCBI): domain Eukaryota; kingdom Metazoa; phylum Chordata; class Aves; order Accipitriformes; family Accipitridae; genus Buteo; species Buteo buteo. The sequence continues at coordinate 8,994,720 of NC_134176.1, read as the reverse complement.
GGACAAACGGTGTAAGAAAATGTTGTGTAAAGCCCCTGTCCCTCCCGGCGCTGGATTTGCAACCCACCTGGGTTGCGGGATGTGAAGCCAGCTGTAGGCACCGGGGCAGGGGAACCAGGGCTGGGAGCCGTGGAGGGTGATGCCGGGGTAGAAACCCGACGGCGGCAGGCAGAAGCGCGGTGTCAACCGTCGAGCCAGGCCTCCGTGGGGCTCCAGCCAAAAGTGCCGACGTGCCGGGGCGGGAGGTTGACGTTCGGCGTCACCCCCTTTTCCCTGCGGCCATCCCGGGAGGGACCCGCTCCGGCAGCGGTCGCCTCATCCAGCCCGCAGCAACGCCGGACCCAGCAGAGCAGGCGCCGAAACCTGTCATTAGGGGCCGAGCATCCCCTACGAGCCTCTGTTTATCCCGGCGGTGCGGTTGCGAGCCGCTTACTCATCGCTTTTAATGAGCAGGGTGCAGGTGCGCATTCCTGTTGTGCCTGTTGCACACGCCTGCCGGCCCCGCGCCGGCGAGCCAGCCGGTCCCCCAGCCCGCTGCGTCGTGCCCGCAGGCTCCCGGCCGCCCTACAAACTTCAGGGAGATTCGGGACGAGCGGCTTTCCCCGCTTCGGCCTTCCCTGCCACGCTCCGGCTAAGCACGCGAAATGCAAATGCGGTCGCAGGGCTGTCTGGGCTGCGACGAAGCGTGGCGCGGCGTCCGCCTGCGCTGCAGCGACAACGCCCGACGCCTTCGTGCGGCGGCAGTCTGGGGGAGCTTTTGGCAGGCGGAAAGCAAGCGGTTGAGGCTGCTGGCGGGAGCGAGGGGGTGCATCGCTCCTCCTCCCCGGTGGGGATGCTCCGAAGCACCGTGGGAGTCGGAGCGGTTGCGCTTCCCACCCAGCTGCCACCGCACCAGTCTCGCATCACACGGAGCTGTCACAGCACAGAGCCTTGACACATCGGCACCTCAGCCTCGTGTCTTCGTCAGAACGGCAAGCAGCGAGAGCGAACGTGACACGAAATGACTGTCGTTAGATGGCAGTTGACATCCCTCGCAAGATGAAAATTTGCGCTCCGGGACAACGGCAAAGCGATGCTCGGTGTGTCCCTGCACCGGTAAGGACGTGGCGCTGGAAGGGCAGCACCTGAACCGACACCGGTACCTGCAGAAGGGACCCCGCTGGGGCATCCACCTCGGCGGGGGGGGTCTCCTCTTCCAGATTAAAGAGGTTGGAAAGGATGATCTCTGCTAGGTCTGACTGGAGGACCGATGGGGTGACTGCCAGTCAGCTCTAGCTGCAGATGATACTTTCATCTTAGCAATCTGAATTGCAAAACATGTTTTCCTAACGTCTCCCCCCTCCTTTTGTATCCAGCGTGTTTGTCAGTTTTTATGTAACAAAACCTATTTTAAAATGCTGGGTTTGGGTATTTTAGCTGAAATCCACTTCCCAGCTAAATGGACTTTCACCACGCTGCAGAAAAAAATCCCGTCGCTTAGCACAGAACTGCACTCTTCACAATTCTCTGCAAAAAGAAAAAAATGTGAAAGTTGTGCCTGCTAAAAAAATGTTAACCTATATGGTTGCTTAAATAGCTATATAAGAAATAACATCCTCTGATTAGTTTAAAAAAAAAAATCACATTTAATGTAAAGATTTTATCTGGTTGCAAATGAAAGTATTTCATTATTTTAATACCACCCAACAAGAGCTAACAAGAACCATTTTTCTGGGAAATAAAACTGCTGATGTAAAATAATATTAAAGCAAATTATTTAAATCAATCTGTTCTCTTGGATCATTTCATCATTTTCAGTTACTCATGTTGAAACCCTGTATCTATAAGACAGGCATTATTAGGGCTTCACTGCCCCTAATACCTGGGTCCATCAGCAGGGACCAGCTTCCATCCATCCCAAGCACAGAACAGGATTCCCATGTATTTCATGTTTACTCAATTTCTTACATGCATTTGTGGAAAAAAAAACACAAACCAAAAAAAACCACCCCAACTTCTGGATTTTCATTTTTATACATAAGGACACGTATGAAAATGTCCATCATTTACGCAGGGACTGCATCTTTGATTCAAATGCTAAATTCCTGGCTGCTGTAGATTTGGTCCTTTGAAGCGTACAGAGCTGCAGCAACCTACAGCAGCTGGAGGTCTGGCCCTAAGCAACCTGCGCATTTCTAATGCACTTTTGGTCTCCCAGGGCAGGAAAGAAAACGCAATGCTTGTTTGTGCCATCATTGTCTACCAGCAATTTCCACGAGGAACTTTTCAGTGGACACACTTGCTTTCTGCTGCAAAGCAACCACTTCCATAATCGAGAGGGGCAGCAAGCAATGAACTCCTGGATAAGGAGCCAGACGGCCCAAAAGCAATCTGAATGGGGCTATTAAGAAACCAAGGTGATGTATCATTCCAGTTTATTTCAGCTGTCGGTGAGGAACGCGGTCCTGAAGCCAGGCCACCCTTTGGTGCTCTGGCACAACCACGCCGTCACGTCCTCATAGGTTTCCCGGCCCGGTACTCCTTCGCAATAGTAAATTTATCATTCCTTCTCTGAAAGAATAAATGTTTTATTAATGTTCAACTCTAATCATAATGAAGGAGTAGGGAGTCTTAATTAAGTCATTAGCAGCTGTTATGAGTCTGTATTTTGTTCTGTAAACCTGACAGAATAAACAGTATTAATACTATAAAAAATGTATAACTTTTTTTCCATATTTTCTGTATGTTACAAAGTGCCTCGAGAAATTACATGAAAGATGTTATGCAAAAAAAATTATCAGGGTATGGGGCCCATTCGAGCCATAACAGAAAGTACCGAGGCACCGAACTTGCTGCTCCCCCTCCCGAGGTGCCGGCCTTGCCGCGGACCCCGTCAGCACCAAACCGTGTGCCTGGAAATAGCAACCCAGAGCCTTGGGAGCAGAAAGTAGGAACCAGCAGCTCGCAGGGAAAACCAAACCAATCTCGTGGGATGGGCAAGAGCTGTGGCGCTCCACGCGCAGCGGGGTTTGACCCCGGTCTGTCTGCAGAGCCCCAAACATTTTCCTCTGGTGGTACAGAGCATTTGATAGGTAATTTAACTGTGGGGCAGCAGGACGGCTTTTCTTAGCCACTGGAGATTTGTGATCTTTCACAAATACCTTATAGCAGCCCCTGGGCAGCCAGGACTCTGCGGTGGAAATGACTGGCTGGCAACCGAAAGGAAACCTTATAAAAAGAGCACAGGAGGAGCAAGCCTCCAAAGAATTCAGGTCTGCTACCAACTTCAGGATCTCTTTCTGCTCACCGTGTGGCTGCCTAAGAAAGCTGGACACAACGGAGCCCCACTGTGAGTTTATCCTTTCATGTATAAAAACTCTCCATAGCTGCCCACTCAATCACAAGGCAAGAAAACAACAGGTACGTTCAACTTTAATGAAATAATCATCAGTTATATGTACAGCTATAACAGAGGGAAAACCAGCTACAGAAAGGATGCAAACACAACCCTGGACGTGGAGCAACAGTCGCAGGGGCCGGGCTGGACCAAAGCATTTCTACCGCGTTTCTCCTCTTTTGAAGACGTGTTTTGCCTAAAAGGCAATACTGAAATACAGGAAAACCTCCCGAAACTGCCTAGCAGGCTGACAGAAGATGACAGCCTGGCCCCACGGGGTCATTTTGTGTTTCTTTACCAGAGCCCTGACAACCTCCTCTGCAGCTGACACCAGCGGGGCCCCGCAGAGACGCTGCGGTCGTTCGCTCGGCGCTGACCTGCCGCGGCGCCCGGTGGAATCCCATAAGCAACCTCCAGCATCAGTATGGCTCTTCTCGGGGTGCTGCAGCAGCAGCTCCTGAGGTACATATAAAAGTCCTTAAAAAGTCCCTCTCAAAACGATGGCAAAATACCTGGAAGGACCAGTATGAAGTACAAAGCCATTAAAATTGTACACGCTGAATTACTGATACCTGATAACTTATTAATTAAACTCACTGAAAAAGAAGACGCTTTTTTTTTTAACATCCTCTGATTTTTCTTAAGTTTTACTTGCACAGAAACAAGCTGTGGCACTCACTGCTCACAGTCCTCTCGTAAAAACGGAGATGCTTTATCAAAGTTTAAAACGTGGTTGCGCACCAGGTACTAGGAAAGTTTACAGCCCTTGTATTTTAACAGGAATCCAAATTCTATGCTGGAAAGGGAAATCTCAGCGCACTGCCTATGGTCAGTAAGCAATTGCCAAGCAAGGCTGCTATTTCTGTATCGGCTGAGAAATACGCAGGAGAATTTTCTCAGAACGGGCTGACTTGCCTGCAGCTGTAAGTAAATCCCAGCCACGCAGATGCAATCCCAAATTATTAAAAGGCCCCTTTCTCTTGGAGAGCTGGTAGTTAGAGGCGATGCTCGCACACACATGCTACGCTGGCGCAACCCCCCTTGGAGCAGGGCAGTTCGTGGGTTTTGACGGCGATTGGCCTGTCCAGGCATTTTACGGCCACGTCCCCAGGCCCTCACGTCTAGATTTTTTTTCCCTGAGGACTTTGGTAAGATCACTCCGGCATTTCCCTGCATGTTTCCGAGCAAGCTACACGGCGTGCCGGAGCCAGCCAGAGCCCGGCAGCAGCGAGCCGGGCGTAATGCACATTTCCCAAGGGATGCCGGGGCTGCCTGAAGTCAAGGCAGAGCTTTGCAGCGAAGGGGGGGGCCGTGTGGGACAGGCTGCCGCCAGCACCCAGGGACGCCAGCAGCGCTCGGACCAAATCAAAGCAATTCCAGCGCCGGCAGCACATCGCAGCGACCCAAACTATGTCAACACCGAGGCAATAGTTGACTGCTAACACGCATGCAGCTCACTGCTATTTATATCACATGCCATATATCAAAAATATGCTACATCCGAGGACAGCTTCACCACGACATCGTGACTGGGACGGAGGAAGGTGAAGGAAGGAGAGGGGCTGCCCGCAGCAGCCCGCGCCGCCGATGCTGCTGGGAATTTTGCCCGTTGAGCTTAATGGTGCGAGAACGGCCCCCCCAGCAAACGAAGCGCTGTCGTTTTCTTGGCATTCGTGCGGCCCGGGGTCAGCGAGGCGAGCGGCTGATGCTGTGCTTTAAACGTGTCTGGAAATGCACAGGCTGCTTGTGACAGGGGAAGAGGCCAAATGAAAAACGCCGCTCGCTGCAACCATCCGGCTTCATGTGATGCGACAGCAGGGGTGACCATGGTTTCTGGCATCTGTACGTAGCGAGTACCTGTTTGCAATACTAAATACCGGCCTGAGCCTGTTCGGCATTGACATCTTCATGTTAACAATGCAGTCACTTCACCCTCCCTTGTCTCCGCCGAACCCCAAGGCAAACCTCCAGCCGCAGCCGACGTGCCCCGAATCCAGCCCAGCGGTGGGTCGGGCACTCACCGCCCCTGGGGACCTTTCGCTAAACCCACGGTACACACAGATCTACAGCACAAAGAGCCGGGAAACCCGGCATGGGCGACGGCAGAAACGTGGCCTTGACATACAGATGCCAATAAATGAAAACACGGTCGCTGCAACGCCTTCATTTTTCCGCAGCTGCGGTCGACGGCACCGTCTGAAGACCCAGCCCCAGGGGACACGCTGTACGTAGCGGGGTCTGCCCCACGTCCCAGGATCCGTTTCACATAAACACACAACTGAACGGGCATGCAGAATTAACTACACCTCGGCCCTGGGAGCCCTTCGAGCTCTCCACACCCCCCCCAGGGCAAACGGAGCTTTAAATCACTCCCTGTACTCTTTTATTTCGGGGGCACCGCTGCCATCACAGAAAACTGTTGTGTTTATTCTGTTCCAGGGCCATTTCGTTGACCAGCTGCTCTATGGACGACTGAATGGCCGCCTTCACGAGGGAAGACGCGGTTTCTATGAGGAGCAATTCGTACTGCTCCCCAGTTCTGTGCCCCTGGTCTCCCGGACCTTTCTCCTCTGCCTGGGGACTGCCGCCAGCCTCGGGACCCTCTTTTTTACCAAAATCAAAGCTCCCGCTTGATTTTTTACTCCCTCTTTGCTTATTTCGGTGCAAAACCGGGGACGGCTCGTAGGCCTGGTCAGAGTCGGTGTTGTCAGAGTCCTCAGCTTCGGTGACGGTGATGACGATGCCGATGCCAGCGCCCATGGGTGCTTCTAATGGCACCTGGTGGCTGGAGCAGCCCTGCACGCTCGCTGCATCATCTTTAAACGCCGACTGACTGAAATCCACTACAGCCTCTTCAGCTTTGAGCTCCTCAGGAAGATTTATGCTCTTTTCTGATTCATCCCCTTCAGGCAGCTCTTGGCAGGTATTAGGGATTTCCTGCAGCTCAGTGGTTTCAAGGGAGCTGTCGGGTTGATCCTTGGGAACGGGCGCTTCGGGAGCAACCTCCCCGCCTTCTGCATGGACTGTGGTTTGGGGCAGGCTCCCCTCCTGCAGTTTTTCCTGGGCTGTTTCATTAACTGTCTCTGAATCGGTTATCTCCGACTGAGCGGTGTGCTCCGCATGTTCCTCTGCATCAGGTGTGGGCTCTGTCAAGGGCTCACTCTTCCCAAGAGAGCTGGTGCTTTCCTTCGCCGTATCCTGGTCCTCCTCCGCAGAGACCGGGGGGCTGAAGGATTCAGACTTGTCCGTCGGGGCCAAATCCTCCGGCTCTTCAATAGCTTTATTCAAAATGCCCATCACTTCGTTTGCTTGAAGACTGTCCTCCGACTCCTCCACTGCTTCAGAGGGGCTGGGTTTTTTCTTGCCTCTGGAGAACCGTACACAGGGCATCTTCACCCCAGAGCTCGCCCGTTTCTTCGGGAAGCCTTGGGCACAGCCATCCTCAGCATCCATCTCCAGCTGCACTTGGGAATCGGAGGGCACCTTCTTCCGCGAGGAGGATTTCTGCCTTCTCCGAGGTCTTGCGAGGTTTTTGATGGCTGCCCAGGCTCCTTTGGACGATCGCGACTGAGTAGGAACTTTCGCCTCCCCTTGGTCAGCGCTGATGCATTGGCTTTTCTCCTCCGAGGCTCCTTCACACGCATCCTTCGCGGTCAGCCCCTTATTACAGGACTTCTTCCGCTTCTTAAAACAGAGCATGGAGGGTTTTTCTGCCTGTTCCTCCGAGGGGGAGCACGCTGCCCCTGGGCTGTGAGTCTCTGCCTCTCTTGGGCTCTCCATTTGAATTTCCTTAGCTGCCTTCACCATATTCACTCCTTTCCTTCGTTTGTGTTATATTACCGATTTTCCGGATTAATGCATCAGACGCAAGAACTGCAGAGATGCTCAAAGTGCATTTTTTCCTCAAATTGTTTTCAAAATAATGTTAGTTGCTTTTTAATGAGCGGATGTGGTAGTGAAGAGAAGTCCTGCTGAAGCTATCGCATCCGCTTTATAACTCCCACTTTGTCTTATTACTCACTTGATCACTTCTCCAAGGAATCCCGGGTAGACACGCAGTTGAACAGGATTCTTGGTTTACTGGCCAGAGTCACTCTCACCTCCGGAACAACCCACTTCAAGTTGCGCTCGGTCTAACAGCACGACTATTTAATTGCCAGTCTGACATTACTTTTTTTTTTTTTTTCCCCCAAAGGATGACAAATCAAGCCAAGGGTTAACAATTTTTATTCACCCCACGGAAAGAACTTGCGCTTTCTGAGCTATCTGCAATTCCACAGGGAGCTTGATTGAAGCACCAGTAAAACCAGCAGCAGCCAGTGGCTGTTTTCTGCCCCCCAGTGACAAGGTCAGATGCTGCTTTGTCTCGCCTTTGCTTTCTGCTTCAGTTCACCTCGCAGGTTATGTGAGGTTTGCTGCGAAGCATGGCCGATGCTTCTTCCATCTTTTACCTGTAACACAACAAACAAATGATAAGATCTGTAGAGCATTTTTTTTTTAAAAAAAAAAAGTATTAAAAAGTTTTTTTTAAAAAATATTTCATTTTGGGAGGCAGACTGGGGCTGGAAAAGCAGTTCTGCCTCTGGGTGCACCATAGCAGTTTTTTCCACTAATTAGCATCAGTATCCAAAGGCAAAATGAGGCCACCAAGATGTCAACCCAGTGATGTTTTGCTACTTTGTGTGGTAAAAGGGGACTTTTTTTTTTAACTGCCCATATTATGGCAAATACATATTACACATGCACACGCATACATTTTCTTCTCCTACGGTTAGCTAAATCTTTTCCCCGCTGCTCCATATGCACTCATAGTTCCAGCTAGGGAAATTACACCCTGAGACAGCAGATATTTTTATCTTTAATGCACCATATGACAATATGCAAAAACACAGAATACAAAAAGGAGCCTTGTGGAATACAAAAGCGAAATCACATGGCAAGGAGGGAGCTTATTTATACTACGTGCATGCCTTCCATGGCAACCTCAATTAACACCGCGTGTGTTCATCAAATATATGATACTGTAAGGTATATGTCACCCTTTAAAAAAAAAAAAAAGGACTGCCTCAAAACACCATCAGAATGTTTTTGGATATAAAGACGCAAACCCGCGTTACCGCAAACAGAGCAACTTCTCCGGGACCGGCTCGGTGACTTCGGGCAATTCTTTACACAGTATTTTGGACTCTGCTTTTAAGTAGCAAGATGATTAAAACCGGGGGCTCTGGCGGGGCGCGCTCCCCCGCGGAGCAGATTTGGTGTTTTGGTTTGGGTTTTATTTTTTTAATTATTATTTTTTGAAATTTTAATTTTTTTTTTTAAGGGGAAAATGAGCTAAGCTGACAGAGGCGCGTGTGGGAGACACAAGCCCGCCGCTGCCGGTGCCCCGAGCGGAGCCCGCAGCCCGGCTCCGCCGCAGCCCCCGCCGCCCGGCAAGTTTGGGGGGGGGGGGTCGCGGGTGCCGCCAGCCCCCCAGCCCCGTTCCCCCCGCTCCCGGCTAACCGGGACCCCCCGACAACCGAACCCCTCCGAGGGGATGAGGATGGGGGGGTGCCCCCCCGGGCCGCAGAGGCCGAGCCAGGAACCCCACGCGTGTCGCCTCCCCCCCCCCGCGGATTCTCGCCCCCCCCCCCCCCAGGCGGTGCCCGCCCCGCGCCCTCACCTGCCGCCCGGCTCCGCGCCCCTCCGCGCCGCTCCGCGCGGCTGCGCTGCCGCCGCCTCCCGCCGCAGCCGCGCCCCCCCCCGGGCCGGCGGGGAGGGCGCTGCCGGCAGCCCCCCGCCCCCCGCCGAGGCGGCCCGCCGCCGCCGCCGCCGCCAGCCCCCCGGCCCGCCCCCCGCCCCGGCACCGGGGCGGCTCTTGCGGGCACCTGCCCGCCGCCTCCGGAGAGAGCGGGGGGGGGGGTCTGGGACCCCGGCCCAGCACCCCTCCGCTCCTCCCGCGGGAGAGCGTCTCTCCCTGTTCGCAGGTCAGCACCCCTTGCTTTTTGCAAGGTAGCACCCCTCCCTCTTAGGGGGCAGCGCCCCGCTCTTCTTGCCGGGCGGGACCCCTCTTTGCAAGGCAGGATCCCTCTTTGCAGGGCAGCACCCCTTTTTGCAAGGCAGGATCCCTCTTGGCAAGGCAGGATCCCTCTTGGCAAGGCAGCCCCCCTCTTGGCAAGGCAGGGTCCCTCTTTGCAGGGCAGCACCCCTCTTTGCAAGGCAGCCCCCCTCTCCCTCTTGCAGAGTCACCTCTCTTCCCCTCGCAGGTCGTGCACAGCAGCAGCAGATGCGCAAACCCCGAACTACGCTCAAGGCAAAGGTCTTCCTAGGGACCGAGCTGCCGTTTTCAGTTTGGATCCCAACGGCAGCAAGATGCGCTATAAGAGAGCGGGCGTGCGCCCCGGAGGAAGGGACCGCTGGCATTTGGGGATCCGGCGTTTGCCGGGCTACGTGGGAAGGAAGGGGGTCTCGCTCTCGGCAGCTGTTTTGTTTTGTCCCACCTGAAACCTTTGCAGTTTTAAGCACATGCTGTTCGGGCTGCTGCAGGAGCTACACCTTCAGAGGTGGTGGCAAGGTCAGCCAGTTCCTGGGTTTGAACTAATCCTTGCCCAAAATGCGAGAGAAAGCACCTCTTTCCTATTAGACTTTTTTTCTCCAAAGCAGCTGAGATCTGACTTAAGAAAAATTGCATCTCCAGCTGTTATGATTGATGGGAGTGCCTCTGGAAAAAGGACTGCCAAGTGGAGCTGATGAACTACATGAAACCATAGTTCGAGATGCCGGAATGTCCCCATTCATCTCCCCGGGGAGCTGACTGACACCCACAAACGTTGCAAGGACCTCAACTACTTCACAGCATGTTTGCACAGAAGAAACCTGGCGAAGCAGCACACTTTGAACCTGCAAGTGGCTTCCAGCGTAGGCCAGCCTTAGAAAAATACACATGGTCTCCGCCCTCCTTAGTGTCTTCATGGAAAAAGGTACAAAATGGGTGTGTTGGGCTGAAATGTCAGCCAGTAGGGCTGAAACGCGGATCAAGCAATGACAAGGAATTGCCTTTTTAAAAGCTCCCCTATGAGCTGTGTTTGCTCGCATTCACTCAGGGTAATAATCTTCATTTGGAAACAGCTCCTCTCCCCCCAGGGTGGGCAGGGGGTTCTAATTACGATCCACTTCTGGGTTAAAGCCAAACAAGGCCCCTCACCATGAGGAGGTTTTCCCTCGTTGCAGTCGGAGGCAGGAGGGAGGAAAGCAGGCAGCGGTAATGAGGATGGCTGACGTGAGGATGGCTAATGTGCGTGCGCTGCTGTGAATCGCATTTGGAAACACCTCATATGGAATTCAATTATTCCTGCCACTCCAGGGGAAGATGGTAGCACCAAAGGCTATGGTGCAAGGGAAGTAAATAACAGAGTCTGCAGCAAGCAGAGGATCTGGTCAGAAGATGGATAAGCTTGAAAGATCCTGGCCCAGCTGCAGGCTCTGGTTTTCCTTCTGGGCCCACACTGAAGTGCTGGTGACATGCAGCAAGCTAGCCAAGCAACACTTTCTCCTTTTTTTTTTTTTTGGTCCCTATCACTAGTCACCCCCCCCCCCCCCCCCCCCCAAAACCTGTGTTATTTCTTACATGACATGATGCAGGACTCTCATTACAGCACAGCTGGGGGAATGGATGGCCATAACACCAGTTAAGGGCTCTGGACCCACAAATAGCCCACAGAGAACAAATTTGTACATAATTAGTTTTTTCTTTAGGCAACAGGAAGAGAAGACAACCTTCCAATATTTAGTTAGAAGAAATTAAATGTCCCTTGAGTTCTATTTGCTAGGGCAAGAACTAGCTGGCATACTTGGTGGCAAAGGTGAGAGTTAAAAAAAACCAATCTATTTATGTATCAGTCCTGCAAGACCCAGAGTAGGGATGCTGGAGAACTCGCATTCCAATAGGTTCAAAGTGCAGGCTAGAAAAGCATTCCCCAGTAGCCTCTAGAGACGCTTGGGGCTATTTTTTGGCCCTTACCCTTTGTTGCCACCAGTCCCACTGTGGGTAGCAAACCCTTGAACAGTTGCGTGCCTGAACTGCTTCGTTGCCTCACTGCAGGAGGTGGACTAGCAACCTCTTGAACCATCTCTCTCAAGCACGTCTATGATCTCATGCTAAACTAAAAGGAGGCTAATCTTAGCATAAATTTACACTTATCCCATCTTTCATAAGCATAAAATGAAGGTGGAACGCAGAGCGCTCACAAGAAAGCAGTGTAGCAGGGAAGATTAAATGTAGGAACTGACAGCAGATTTGGCAGCATCAGCTCTGGCAACCTGCTTCAAGGGAAGGCTTGGCCGAGGTGCCGCAGGTGCAGAGGCACTGTCAGCCCGGCACGGGGTCTGGGGCAGCGGCTGGGGAACACCCCTTCGGACCTCCTGCAAGTGGCCTGTGTGTGCTCTGGCAAACCTGGCTGCCAATAATGCCTCAGCTGAATACCATCGAAAAGAAAATTTTAGGAGGCTGTGAATGCATCTCAAATGCTCTTACGACGGTTTAAGCTGTTCCGTCTGCTTCTGTGACAACCGGGTAATTTTTATATAATTATTCTCCCCTCCTGAATAACTTGAGAGATATAGATCTCTCTCTCTACACCCCCCCCCGCCATATATATACACAGTATCTGTGTACTACAGATGCACCCTTACATTGGTGCACACCTACATCCCGATTCTCCCAGTTCTCACCAAAATCGGAATGTTTTTAGATTCAGTTCTGATGCAAGCAGATGGGCCTTGCAAGTCTTAGTTCAGATCTTTTGCAGTCAACTGCAAGTATCTCTCACTCATGGAATAATTCAGGTAGTTTATTTCCTATAGAAGACACACATCATCTAGGAAAGAAAACAAGATTAAATGTGCACACACACAGTGGTGCATTGCAGGCAACTTATTACTGCAATAATCACTCCTACTTGTCAATACAAGGACTGCTGCTGTGTACAGTTAATCACAGAAATAAGTTCTACTTCAGTAATCTCAGTGCATACATTAAAATCCAAAAAGCACTTAAGTATTTACCAGTTTTACTTGTATTAGTTAAAAAATTGGCAGCAACAATACTTCTATGTTACAAAGTGATTTTTAGCCTGCTGACAAAACCTGCTACAAGTGACTTCATCACTACTCGCGTTGTCTCTGTTCACCAATTAGCTACCTTAGGAAACGAGGCTCGTCAACGGTGTAACTGTACTTATTGCTGAGCATAAAACGGTTCAAAAGACACATCTGGTAGAAGCCACAGATACGGGCCAAAGATCCAGTCCCTACAGATCTGATATCCAGAAGTTCAGTTTCCATGAACAGTAGAGTACAGTAGTCACAGCTAGGCTTTCTAAAAGGGAAATTTGACGTGGCTCAGGTGCCTGCAGGAATAATTCACAGCAGAAGCCAGGGTAAGCACTTCTGGAGAGAGATGAGAAGCAAAGGAGTTTCCTCCTTGCTCCCTCTTTTAAATTACAGTTTCAGAGCACAACGGTTTCTCCCATAGTGCGAGAAGTGGAATACAGAATTCAGTATGGCAAATAGGAATAAGTAGTGTACAAGACTTTCAAAGATAATATATGCTATAAAAACCCTATGGTTAAGACAATTAAGTCCCAAGACTGTTTCAAACAGCTCCAGCTTTAGGATTTTTAATTATTAAAATCACGTCACTGAATCAAAAGAGGTCACTAAACCCACTGTATTCTGCTTCAGCTACAGTTACGAAGTAGGAGGTTTGTAGAGGAAATATGCTTTAGACGCTTAGTGTCAACTAGCCTAGAACACAGCAGTTTAAAAATTATTACAGATTAAAAGTGGTTGATTCTTTAGCACTCCTTCTTCCAGTCACTTCTTGCACTATATTCTCAGTCATATCTTGTTTTGACTTAAAAAAAACCCAGGCCATAGTTCTGTTTACATGACTCATCAGGTGTTCTTCTGGGAGCTAAAAAGAAAAATAAATTTAATTACTATTATGTAGTACTGCAGGCAACTTTCAGGCTGAATTATAATCAAATGTCATTTGGAAACATATGGCATAATATGAGATTGGCTTAACTCCATTATCTCAAGATGAGAAAAAGCCCAAATATTGAAAGCCTTCAAGAAGGCACCTACCTTTGGTTAATAATTCCTTTCAAAAGAGCCCATTTACTTCTCCTGACACTGTGTCCAAGTCTATATCATAGAAACAGGGTCTTGTAGGAAGTCCTGGCATAGTGGTCATCTGGACAACAAAAGATAAAACGTTAAAGTGGAAGCAGCATAGTTTTGTGCAGAAGATAGAATACTAAATCACTGCTGAAGACTATGATGGCAACAGCCGATGCAGCTCCTTGCACACATACACACTAGTTGGATGACAGTCAGGTATCGTTTTGAAGCATACTGTGAGAATCAGGAACTCCTGTCTCAGTAGACAGGTCTGGGGTTTTTGTTTTTTTACGATGAGGATTTAGTTTGGCTTCTACCTCTGCCAGTGACTGAGCCCAAGATTTGGCAAAGTACTTAGATATCCAGTTGACCAGTTAACTGTTAGAGGAGTGTTCATGGACTTTGCTGTGGTGAGACAATAATTACTTGTGGCAGTTTCCTGGTTATTAAAATGAGGATACATGTTTTAATAGAACTTTGCCAACTCTAAAGTCTCAGCTGATTACAATTCTTTAAGAGTCTAGAACTAGAAGTGTTAAATAATTAGGAATAATTATTGTTGAGAAGAGAGTTCATTTTTTTTTTTTTTTAACTGAGATAAAGCTTAAATAGAGATGAAGAGGTCAGTTCTCCTGACTGGAATATTTCTGAGGCATTCAAGTCAGAAGGGCTGTGCAGTGGCAGAACTGAAGCTAGCAAAACAGCTGCCAGCACTACACCTGCCTCAGGCCAGTCCTCTCCAGTTGTCCCACTGCCGAGTACCCAGCTTCAGAGCCGCAGAATGCAAGGCCAGCAGGGACTACGCTTGGCCTGATTTACTAATGCAGACAACAGGATTTCCCCTTCCCTAACTCAGCATTTAGCCCAGCAGCATGTGTAGGATAACATGGATGCTTTACAAAGGTGGGCAACTCGTGACCATGCTTGGTAGTTTGTGCCAGTGGTCATTCACCCCTTTAATAAAAAATTCAAGGTCTCATTTTCTATCTGCATCATTCAGCCTCAGCTTTCACGATCAGTATTGTTATGCCTGTCTCCATTAGACTAAAGATCTCTTTGGCAACCTGGTATTTTCTCCCTGAGCAAGTATTTTGCACACTAATCAAATTACCTCCCGATCTTCCTTTTGATAATAAGCTAAGCAGCAAGGAGGCAAAGCTGTATTGGCTAGGTGTTTTCTGCAGTTCTCAAAACTGTTTGGGAAGCTTTTGGAGTCCCACCCCATTTTCCTAAGCCGTTTGCAAGTGCTAACACCAGTCCGATATGTAACATACCACTGCAGGTCTTGCATGGCTTACGCAGAGGTAAAAATCACTTCCAAGTCTACTCTTTGTAGTGAATCTGGGACTGCACTAGCTTTTTGTCAGAGCTGCTGCTTTCCCAGACAGACAACAGGGGGGCTATGGAGAATACAGGGGCTAGAGAGAATACCGTCATTCCTTGTCTTTGTGTTTAGTTGTATGAATATTTTGCTCTCAAAGAGCTAAGGTATCAAGAGATCCAAAATGCCTGGAGGGGTTTTCCTGTTCTCACCATAGTCACTGCTAGTCTCTGGTCAAGCAGAGCAAGAAACTTCCTATTTATTTCTGTATCACTGAAGAATCATAGAGCTTTGCAGATCTCCACCTACAGATTCAGAGGGCCACAGCAGGAGCTGAGACAGTGACATTCAATAGAGTAGGAGGTGCCATATTGCTGAAGATGGGCCTGAATTCACTGTTTCTTGCACTTTGTTTTGAAAGGAATGGTCAATTTTCCTCCTTTCCTATCCATAGGGCAGCCCACAGTGCCTACTCGGCTATCTGTTACTTAAAGGCAGTATGCTTAAACTCTGAATTTCTATGCAGTACAGGATAATTTCAAACCAGACTACTAATTTTCTGTACAAATGTCCACAATGCTTAATGCCCTCAGTTATTTTCAGAGCTGAAGAAATGAATTTTTCCTCCATTATCCTCCACCCCTTCAATACCACATGTGCTGAAAAAGAACCCAGGGCAATTCCCACTATTTATGTGAAAAAATTAGACCACATGGATATCATCACTCCCCTTGCAAGATTTCAAATAAAACCAATACCAACTAAGAATGTATTATTTATTGCACTTGTGGAACTTCAAAAAAAATGCCATTTAGGAGCTAAAAAAAGAGCTGAATAAGCAATTTGTTTTCAATTCATCAGCAGCACCAGAAAAGAAACTCAACCAATTTGAGCCCAATGATTTATTTTGCTTTCATTATCTTTCATGCTCGAAGTTAAATCTAGATAATCTTTGAAATTATATTTCCTTTAAAACCTCAAAGTATTTCATTAAAGTACAACCGCTTCAACTTTGAGCCAGAAAGGGAAAAACCCAGAACTCAGAAGCTGAGACAAAATAAAATGTGACATACCTTTGTGATTAACTTCAGATAACAAGAATACGCATGCACCGGTGATTAATTTCACCTCAACTCTCTCATAAAAGCTTCTGCATTGAGCTACATATTTGCTGTATTTTCAGCTCACAGTTCAATGGTGGCTGCCAAAAATTTATTCTGAGGCTAAGACACCTCCTGCTGAAGGGGTTTAAAATAGCGATCTGATTCAAAATGCCCTGGATTGCTTCTCAAAAGGACATCCCTTCCCTGGCTTTGTAGACACCACAGAAGAGTGATCTTCATGTCCCTAACCAGAAGACTTACTGTTAATTCTGGCAGAATTAACACCATGATTTACTACATGTCCAAGAAAACATTAGGAATCTGGGAAGGGAGCAGAAAGGAAAGAGTCCAACTTCATAGAAGCTGAAGACATCAGAAAAAGAGCCAAAATGTTAGTTTCAGATGTCTGAAAATATCTTTCTCTTGTGTAGCTCATTAATGCTGTGTACCTTTTCCTTCTCCAGTGCTTATAAAAAAATATAAAATAAATCGTTGTTTGGATTAAATCTTGGCTTGCAAAAACTGCCGTTAATAACAGGAACAAGCATGCTATCTTTCATTTTATCCCCAAACACACATTACTCTTTAAAAAGATGGATGAGCCAGACTTTAATCAGGATGTGGTTATTTTATTTGTGTTGGGTGATCTGGAAACCCTTACCTACCTTTTTTTTTTTTTTTAAGAATTAAAAGATATCCAATATTTGGCTTTATCTGGCATTTGAAGGAAGAAGGGATCCAACTCTTAAATCAGCAAATTTCATCATCTGAGCAATGCACCCCTAATGCTTTTGAAAGCTTATTAATACAAACATGTTGCCATGAAGACTTCAGAAAAAGGTTCAGGCCCAAAAACAAAGTGAGAGACAGAGCTGCTCGCTCCAACTGCTCCATCCCCTAAAATAACCTAGCGTAACTTAACATTTGCTCAGAAGAGATTCCCCAGGTAAGATTTCCAGTGGATCCTTTCACCCTAACATTCTTTCTTTGGATGCAAACCTGAATGTTAGCTCATTTTGCAGGTAGCCTCTCTTTCTGCCAAGCAATTAATATCAAAGCTATTCCAGGATCCTGTTTCCATTGTAGCTACTCTCTCTCCTCTCAGCTGACGTTATGCCAATCTTGTCAAAGAACAGAAACTAAAAACTCAAGGGCATAGTGAAATGAATTGTTGGAACTGATGCAGGCTGAATAGCAAACAGATGGTCAGCAAAACCATGAGAACCAAATGGGAGGGGAGACTGATAAATGATTAATAATACAGGTCAGCTTCACTTTGGAGGTGTCTCATCAAAAGTTGTTTGCCTTGTAAGCTTTGGAGGAATTGTCTTGTTCTACCCTAACCTGCAGGTGTACACAGACTTCACCTGCAATACTGTAAAGTGCTTTCATCAGGAACGCAAAGTCACAATAGCAATTAGGTGGGCCAAGGATTTCTCCCATACTCTCTACCAGACTGCCACTCCCAGAACTGACTAGCTACAGAGCTCACCCTTTCCTCAAAATCCAGGAAGACAGAGATGTGGGGACCTGAGGAGTACACAGGGGGCTTGCTAAGTATTCAAATGGTCAGATGGTCTATTTCAGCTTTCCTGTACCCTGGAGAAAAAACTTTTAAGGGCATCTAATATACTGGACTGTTAAAACACCAACTATCAATGACAAAGACACTCCTAATTTAAGATATCTTTTGTAACTGCTTACTGGAATGCATATGAAGTTTTTTTACCTCACCCCACAGTTGAGGGTTTCACTCAATCACATACCGTTCCTACTAGTGGATACAGGAATCCAGCACCAACACTGGCCCGAATGTCTCGGACTGGCAGAATAAAACCCGTAGGTGCTCCTTTTTTTTCAGGGTCATGAGACAAGGATAAGTGAGTTTTAGCCATGCAGATTGGCAGGTTTCCAAATCCCTGGGAAAGGCCGTGAAAAGCAAGAGAAAGGGGAGAGAAATAAGTGAAAAATCAGTAACTCTTCCTGTACACAAATGTAATGGCTCTGTTCTGCCATTCTCTGCAGATCAGACATTTTATTAGGACATTTCATTCCTCATCAACTGCTTCATCCACAGCCTGTCAGATCTGTTGACCATTCTGCATTCCCATTCCTCCTCTCTCAAACTCTCTCCCTGCCCCCTATCTAAGTATTAAAGAAAGAACCACCATGGCCCCCAGCACATCCAACTGAGTAAAAAATTAATGGTGTGGAAGTGTTAGATACACAACCTTGATAGCTAACTTACTGTCTACTCTCTTCCCAAAACATTTATTTAAATAGCTCAGAGCTAAAGTTCTTGTTCAGCTGAGGTCAGCTAATTAGAAATGTTTGATCAATATAATTGCAGGTCATAAGGAAGTGGCAATTACATGCCTACGGTATTTTGATAGACTTGTAAAGGAATATACAAGAAACATAAAAGCGAGAAACTATATATGCCAGTAGTAAATAGACTGCAAAAGCAAAATTATTTGAGCACACTGCAAACAAAGAATGGCTAATTCTCACATTGCTCTTCCCTTCAAAGCTCTTTACAGACCTTCATTAATGCAGAAGCAGGTAAATTCACAAGAATGTCATGCTTGAGAAGAGTAAAAGCAACACAACCAGAAAGCATCTAATTCAACAACCAGGTGTCAGGTTCAAAACTTATAAAAGTACATGGTTTTTCCACAAGAAGTATTGTATCACCTGTGGAACTCTCTCCCCAACATAATTGTGACTGGCAAAAATCCATATGGGTTCAAAAACTGATTACACGACTCAGTGGAACAAGATAAAAAAAAAAAAACAACACAAAAAACTGAGACTATTTAGCACCAATGTGACCACTTGTAGTTCCCTAATTCCCAAACTGGTCAAGGATTGGAGAGTACCGTAGAGAAAGATCACTGAATCCTCTTGGCCTTCTCTCACCATACACTATCACACATGTGCTACTGGGCCAGATGAGTTCTGTCTTTTCCACTAGAAGCCAGGGCCAGTTTCTCCCTCCCCATACCACCTCCTCTTCCTCCTCTGCCATAGCAGCATCTAGCAAGTCCTGGACAAGGACATGATTTGAGTGATGACTCACTTCACACACAGTTTGAAGACCACTGTTCAATATGAACGTTTTAAATGAAAAGCACCACTGGTATCAGGTGACGTGGAACACTCACTTGCTTAGTGTACAAAGCGACTTTCTTTTGTGCTTCTGGAAGTAGCTCAATGTCACTTGCCCCATAGATCTGCTGTGCAATAAGCCTGATCTTATCTATAACAGGGAGCTAGGGAAAAAAAAAAAAAAAAAAAAAAAGACAGGCAAGTCAGCGTGGCCAAACTACAAAGAGCCGTAACATCACAGCAGCTTCACAGTCCTTCATACGTGTCGTGTAATGCCCATCTGCAGATACAAGAGCTTTTCCCATTTGCTGTAGAACAAAGCTATACAGTAATTTGGGGGTTTTCAAAACACATTTATCTTGTTGCAGTTGTTTCTCCTGGTAAGAGGGCAAAACTAGTTTACTACAGTCAGAAACAAAAAGGTACACAACAGTATTTCTTATAAGCTGTGCTTACATATTAATTACCCCCACTGCAAAAGAGGCATCTTTATTCTCTCTCAAGTTTAAGTCAAAAAGCAGACAAAAATAATTTGAGGGTATACAAGTTAATGGTTAAATAAAAGCACAAATAAAACAGGTTAAAGAAGAAAAATTGAAAGCATCTGTTAAGGAGCTAAAACAGGTATGACGACATAGCTCTGCACCTCATTAGGTTCTTGAATAGGTGCTTGCTATTAAAGGAGGATTCAGGCCATAACCTGGGAACTAACAGTGACTTCATTACCTCCAAATCAATTGTCAAATATGCTTAATGTACAAAGTCATTAGAAACACACACACACGCTCTCTTCCACCCCAACCTGTAGTATGACTCTATAAGACTTACTTGTAGAGGAAAAAAAAAAGTTAAAAATGGACAAATTCCATTCCATAGCCTGGTGTATAGATTCCCATCCTGAGCAACCAGTGCACCCAGAAGCTCTGCAGTAAGGTAACAGGTTTGGTCAGGCTTGTTCCAGTCCATGCTCTGACAGGAATGCATGTCTCAAGTTCAAGAACTAAACTTCCCCTTAGCCTGGAACATGGCTGCCATGGAAGAAACCTGTTTGTCATCTCTAGCAGAGTCACAGCAGCAGCTTTCAGTGTCAAAAGTAAGCAGTATTTCACTGGGTAGTCAAAACGACAAGAACTGACTAACTAGGTCTTTGAGACAGGTGGAATAAGTGTTATGCTCTAAAATAAAATTTCTTCTCAGTTTCTCAGAGCAGCCTGTCAGTCAGCCTTCAAGTCAACTTAAGTCAACTTAAGCTAGTGAAACCAGCTGATCTCCACCTTATAAACAAAGCACCTCTGTAATACTTTGAGTTCTTACCTCCACATTATAGAGGAATGTGAAGTTGCTGGGCGTCTGCGATGCTCTCTGAACAGCTTGGGCCAGTGCAACCGCTCCTTTACCTCCCTCTGCCCAGTGAGTGCACTCCACAGCATCAAACGCTCCTGCTTCCTTTGCCAGTTGTACTACAAGGGCCAGTTCAGCCTTTGTATCTGTTCTGTAAGGAGAAAAGTTCACACATTTGTACCGGAGTGTGCACACAGTAAATTATCTGTTGGTTCTAACCATTTCTCTCTTGACAAGATCCAAAAGCTGTCCAAAGAAATCAGTATCCAGCCATCAGGAAGCTGCTGAGGGGCTATCCACCACAGCCTTCTCCACCTTGGTGAAGGAAGCTACTCCACAGAGGAACAGACAGCAACAGATAGCTCTGGAACTACATGCAGAAACCCATGACTACTGACACAGCAGCGTTCCAGACTTTCTGCCGTTTCTGTCCTGTATTGGCAATGCAAATCCTGTTTCCATGACCAAACTCAAAAAGGCGTTAGTATTGCTGATTTAGAGATGCTAAGGTGTGCTATATCATGTGCACACAACAAGCTAAAAACCATAATTTCTCTACATCAGCCAATATGCATTTACTTCAGATGAGGAATCCTTAGCTGGCTACTCTGCTTCAACTGGCATCAGCTTTAACACACCAGTTCAAAGCACTTCTGCTTGCATAAAAAGATGACACACAGATTCTATTTCCTGTGCAGTACAACGTGCAGAGCCCGAAACGCTTCTTAGCGGGGCATAATTATTCCACACAGCAGACTACTGAACACAGTGTCGTCGACAGCACAGGCACCTCACCATCTATTGTGAGCTTAGATTTCACATCATCACAGGCACCTCTTGTCCTCAGTAATCTGGCCTGTCACGGTGTAAGTGATGGAAGATAATAGTCATAAAATCCTAAGCTAATTTAAACTAAGGAATACATTTGAAATGACTATGCAGAGCTCCCCTATTTATTCAGCATCTTCCAACAATGCAAAATGCTGCAAACAATACATTGACAGTACTGAAAACCAGAGGTTCTGTTAAACATAGCAGATAAAGTGACACAATTTTATACCCATGCATCACTTCCATGTCCCAGCTCACTCACCTGAAAGCATTGACAGCCACTACTACTGGGACACCAAACATCCGTGCATTTTGGATTTGCTTGTTTAGGTTGCTACAGCCTTTTGCCAACAGTTGAAGATTCTGTAAAGAAGACAGCAAGCAGGAAACACGTTTTATCAGGGGCAGTGAAACTTTTGTTCCAAATCCACTACGTCCACAGCTAATGATAAAAATGTCAAAATGGGAATGAAACCACAAAGGCAAATCCCCAGTGCTACTTTCTGAGCAGTCCAGACCAGTGCATGCTCTTTGATGGAAGAAAAGAAAAGGAATGACTACTTCTAATGATCGCTGGTTTCAGCTGCCAAGCCAAGGCAAGAGAAATCACTTTTTATCATTTTTTTTCTGTTATTCTTAGTAAGTTAATGCCCATGCTCATTAACTCCCCACAGTAAAGCCTCATTTTACTCTGACACATTCCTCTTTATGTATTAAATATCATTAGCAGTGAATTTCAAGACAGTTGTTTGAAGTCTGTGGCAACAGCTTTCGGTTTACACGTATTTACATTTTGCAGCATCAGAGACTATTCATGGAAATCCAGACATTTCATTCCTTCCTATGCAAAGAATAATCCATACAGAAGCTCCACAAGTGAAAAAGCTGCAGCAATGTAAAGACAGCCAGACCAATTATCCAAGTGTACACAACCATTCAAGGCACAAGGATAGAAGCTGAGACTTTGGTTCACCTTCCTCTCTGCTTGCAAATGGTGGGGGGAAATAAAACCAGAAACTGCTGCTGCTAAGAAGAGAGTAATTAGAGAGGCACTGTGAATATTTTCAGAAACAATATTTCAGCCAAGCAATTACTCTATACTGAGAGGGTCAGGGGACAAGGAGTAGATATTACTATGAAAAACTGAGCGCACAGACAATTGCATGAGCTCAGGAGAAATGAAAAGGCTAGGTCAAGTATAATAAATGCTTCAAAGAGCAAAGCCAAAGTAACATCGTAAAAAAACCCAAACCCCAAACCACACCCTCCCCCCCCCCCCCCAAAATTACAGCTTGTATGAGGAAGCATTTCCCTGGCAGCTGAAGAAATGACATGCTAGCTATCCAGGCGTGTACTGAATGACAACATCGTGTCATGACTGCAGTTAGTTGGTCAATTGTCACAAAAGGTAAAGGAGGTTACCTCTTCCATGTACTCCTTTGGTAAAGGTACCCCGGCAGTGACCTGGGAAAAAAAAGAAAAAGAAAAACATGGAACCCCATAAGATTTTTATCCATGACAGCAATTCTTGCTTCATTCTTATTAAATGGCATCAAGATACAACATTCTACTCCAGGCTGATTGTTTTTTCTAAGAAAAAACATAAAAGGAAGAATAAAAGACTGCACATGCACTCACAGCACAACAAATGACTGACTGTGGCAGTATCACAAGTGCCCCAGCATACAAGCACTTCATTAGAACAATAAAACAAGCAGGTATGTACCTGTAACATACTACAATGAAGCAGGTTACTAGCAACAGGGACATATGGATTCCTTTTCCTACTGCAAACCTCAAGACAATTACAAGTAGATCAAACCCTACAGGGCTTTAAGTGACTGGATCAGAACAGTAACAGCCCCTCACGCCTAAAGAAAACCTTTCCTAGTACTTACTGCAGGCCCTCCTCCATGCATTTTCAGAGCTCGGACAGTAGCAACCAACACCACCACATGAGGCCGGAGACCAGAATAGCGGCACTTAATATTAAAGAATTTCTCCATGCCTATGTCTGCACCAAATCCTGCTTCTGTAACTAGAGTAGGAATTAAAAGAAAAGAAGCTTGTGAGAGGTTGCTGGGTAGAGAAATCACGCTCTGATTACATAAATCAGAAGCTTCTTCCAAGACAAAAAAACCCCAAAGACAGTCATGGTAAAAAAACCCAAAAACACAAACAACCAGGCAGATCCCTCCCTGCAAACAAAAAAACAAAAAGCAAACAAAAACCACGTTCCACACACTTACCAACAAAACCCTCTTCACCCACAAGCTTCAGTGCTATTTTGTCTGCCAACACTGAAGAATTCCCATGTGCAATATTGGCAAAAGGTCCAGCATGAACAAACACCGGTGTTCCCTAGAAAAGGGGGGTTGTGGGAGAGAGAGAGAAAGAAAATCAGAGGGTACAATTTAGCAAATCTGCAGCATTTCAGGAACTAAGTACTATGGTACCTGAAGGTGAAGAAAAATGCTTTTAGAAGACAGATCTTAGAGCCTTCTCATCAAACATTTGTTATCAGTCATAAGGACTACAGGGCAAACAGGATTATAATAATCTGCACAAGTGGAGATATTAATCCGCTTAGGAAAAGGATGGCTAAATTCCAGCAACTCTTTGCTGTTCTCCTGCATCCACAACATTTAGATTCCCAAAACACCTCCTGGCATTAAAGACAACAGAACAGAGACACAGCAAAGTTTCATGCATTTCCTCCGGGTCATCCCACATGCCAATGGCAGACCTAGAAAGAAGGTAGCCTTCTGCCGTAGCTGAACCTTAGGTAGGAAGCCACAATAAACCTCTAACTCTAAGCTGAGTAAGCCCACGCTGATTTTGATGAATGAACTAAACTGGTTGCTTCTTGGCTCTGAAAATGCACATATAGCAAATCATCTGTGCTCACCTCTAGTGTCTGCATGAGGTTTGGTTTAACAGCATCTTTCATCAAGACAGCCAGAGCACCAGTCACACCCTAAAAGAAAAAAAGGGCAATCAGTTTCCAGGTGTACCGAGACCTTGAGACAGTTCCTATGCAGTGTCAAGGCTCTGCTTTTATCCTGGTGAGCTTTAAGGACCAGAACCAGCAGTTGCTCTAGATGTAACCAACTCTACTCAGGGCAAGGCAGAATAATGACCTTTACATTCTTCTAACAGGATCTGTGATTTCTGCTGGGGGCAACCTCTTGGTCATGACCATGCTTGGCCATCACTTTGTAGTGAAAGCATAAAGAACAATTGCTGCTTCAATGCTATAGCAAGGTTAGTAAACAATAGCAGTGAGAGGCAACCCTTAGGTACGTATGGTTTACTGTAGCCCATTCAGTGGCACAAAGCAACGTGCTTAGGTTTTGCAGGTATATTTGTCTTAGACTTTTTTCCTTCCTCATTTCAGCAACTAGGCTCTACATACTGGCCTTTAAATGTCCTAAAAAGCTGCTACATCCTGCCCGAGTCTCTTGTGCCACATGAAAGATTATTTAACATCCTGCCCAAGTCTCTTGTGCAGAAATAACTTTTAAAGTGAACCTCTGTGCTCATGAGAAAGACCAGGCTGACATCATGAAAGGCAAACACTGGAGCCCATGTTTCCTCCGAGGTGCAGCAGTATATCCTGCTGCAATTCAGCTTCCTGCAAAGTGAAAGCTTGTGATTTCATCCACATCTGCTTTGGGAGAGAAAATGAGGGTTTGGTCATCCTTGTGACTAATACAGTTCAGGGGAAACTGAACCGACTGTTACCCAGCACTTGCAAAAGTAACTAGAATTGCTATATGGGTATTGAGCCAAATGTTCACAGTTATGAAGTTATGAAAACCTTGAACCATGATTTCTTTTTCTTCCCTTTTAATTTTAATTGGATTGCAGCACTCAATTATATGAAAGATATTTTTTTTTAAAAGACATTCACTGCTTTGTTTCATTAGTTTCAATCTTGCCACATGAAAGCTTATTTAACATTTAATGGATAAGCTTTAAACTTCAGTCATCTCCAGAATAATGAAAACTACAGAGCGAGATTTCCATGGCGACATTTCAGACCTGTGTCACTCAGTGGCACTTCAATACACCCCATCTCTAAAAACCTGTAGTCAGTTTTTGATTCCACATTTATTCCCAGTTTCTTTGCACTTCCTGTTAGCACACTCGCAACATTGGTTGTATCACAGCAGAAGGACTTAGACATCCTATTGTGCCAGTCTGGTCTCTGCAATCACTGTTTCTGCCAGCATAAGGAGCACGTTAACAGTCCTAACATGCAAGCCAATGGCTGCCATCAGTGCAAACATATAACATTCAAGAGAACCTGTTAGACAGGTCTGATAACCATCCTCCATTCCACAGTTGCAATGGACAAAGTTAAATATAATTAGATTTAAAAGTAAAAAAAAAAAAAAATTAAAAAAAAATCTTGAGACAAAAGACTTCTATCACCTGGACTCTACATAAAACTCAAAGCAACTCCCTATCCAAACACCATCTGCCTCCACTGCTGATGGGCAGCAGGAGAGACTCCTGTTTTCCAGAACAGGGTTTAACCCAGGTACTTAAGGTTAAACTGGCAGCATGCTAGCAGTAGGAACTAAGATCTCAAAGCTGCCTACAGAACTTTGGCACATGCCCTCCCTCATTTCCAACAAATGTCTCTCATAAGGACATTTACAGTTAAACAGTTCCCAGCCTAGCCCTTTTCCTACAAGGCCAGAGTCAGGCCGTGTTGCTAATCTACTGTTTCTTAGGCTTATCCTGGAAGGAAGCAAAACAAACAAAAAAACCCCCCAAACACAAGAAAACAAAAAAACCCACAGCAAGATAGCAAGAGCTGGGTAAGCCTTAGTCCTGTGTCCCACCTTATTGGAAACAGAGGTCAGGATACCCACCCTGTGGATTCTTCTATCCCATTGGAAATGTTCATTCAGAAAATGCAAGACAAACCTCATTAACACCACATCATGCAAATTTGTAATACTCTTGTCTTTTGCAAAGCAGGCTGTGAAATACCTACTATACAGGACAGCAGTAAGCACCAGTATCGTGTCTCTATTGACTAGTACAAAAGTCCTGAGCCTGTTCTCTGTCTTGAGGCCAAGTGGCAGGGCACAGTTCACATACAGGGCTCAATTCCCCTTCCCTTATCCAAACAGGGTTGCCATCTTCAAAACATTTATTGGAAGAAGTGTCTGGGACACAGGCTATTCCCCTGAAACCACGCTGAAGCACCACTGGGGAGAGTGCTAGTTGACACACTCCACAAACATGCCAAGAACTGTACTAATAATTATTGTATGACAGCTGCAAGACAGTGTCGCAGCTTGCAACTGCTGCTTAGGACTGCTTTACGTACTGGTAATAAGACAGCACCAGTGCTACTACATAAAGTATTTCACACAGTGGAAATGAAGGATTTGTGTCCCTCAACAAAGGCTGCCTTACGGAGACCTTGCAAAATTTGCAAAGGGTTTGGCTTTTATAGCATTCACAACCTCCCAGAATAAGGTATTTCATCATCTGTAATTAAATTTGCATGAGCCTTTTCTCCTGCTCAATGTCTTCCTCACTCCAGGGAACCTGAGAAACAAGATGGCCAGCAGGATGCATTTTGAGTTCTTCTGATTCATAAATATGCTTTTTATCTAGAAGCCACCATGTATTTCCCCATTAATTCCTATGCTGCTAGCTTCAACTTGACACATAGCACATCACAGAGGACCGTTTGTCCCTGCCCAGATCACATGCACACACACACTCTCTAGGTAAGGTGCTAGCCACACTGAAGTAAAAAAACCTTTGTTAACTCCTGGGGCTAAGATTTTTGTCTTTGATCTTCCAGATGCTAAGGGATTTTCTGTACAGAAATGTCTCTATGCTTTTCAATCCATGGACTTCTGGAAGTACTAGGAAAAAGCATTTGAGAACTGAATGACTCTCTTACAAGGTCATCTGTTGTAACTGGTTCTCCTCTCCTGCTGGAAGCTACCACGATTCTGCCCAGTCGCTTTTTCATATCATCCAAGCCATCCGACAGTGCTAAAACTGCCATGATTTCACTGCTGACCGTGATGTCAAACTGAGCCTGCAAGAGATGAATAAAGAATGTGAACTCATCAAGATTCCCTAGCAGCAATCCTTACCTCTGCTAAATTCTTGAAACAAAGCCAATCATCACCATCATAAAAAAAAAAACCAAAACCAAAAAAACCCAGACGTACAAATATAAAAGAAATTCAAAGCATTACTCTCAGAACATACTTCATTTAATTTGACCATTTTAAACTGGATTTTTTTTCTGCAAAAATAAGTAAAACCTACTTATTCCATTGCTATTACATGACTCTCTCCTGGCACATACATTAGTGATTTATGTAAGAACGCTTAATGCTAACAAATTACATTTTTGAAGACTGAGCTTACTAACTCATCTGACTATCACTAAACAGTACAGTAAATGAAAAAAAAAAAAAAATCAGATTCTATAGGAAATGAAGGGTAGAATTCATCAGACATAACACTGACACCTCCATTGAAGCTAAGCACCCTAGGGACATTTCCAGTCAGCAGAAAGAGGCTTTTCTGAGCACAATTCATTTGAACAATTAATTTGACAGTTACTTAAGGGATGAGGGGAGTCACAGCCCCGATTGCCTATTTTACTCTATTGATTATATAATGAATCCAGATAACGAGCTCAGATACCATGTCTAGTTTTGGCCAGATACATTCCACCCAAAGCATGTGCAGTGGTGAACATTAGCCATTGCCATGCATTGTATTTACAGAGGACAGTTGTGTACAACTGTTATTATGCCACAGTCATCCCAGTTTGGGAACCCAATATTCAGGAGAGAACAGGAAAGGAGGGAACAGACAACAAAACTAAGCACTGCACTGGTAGCATATTTAACTGCTTGGTTGAAGGGACTTTTTGCTTTCTCTTAAAAAGGTACTGGTAAAAGATGGAAACATCTGACGTTACAGGAACTTGCTTTAGGACCACGTTCTTCAAAGCACTTTTTAAAACATGCAAGAAAAGGGAGCAATTACCGTTCGTGAGAAGCCTTTTTCTGTTGGAGACTGTCCAATAGTGATTTTCCTAAGGAACCTGTCGTTTGTATCCAGTACTGTGAGGAATGCAGAAAGAAAGATGAAAAATCACATTGCAAGTCATAAGTCACATCTATGCCCTATTACAAACACTCAACTAGATCACTTATGAAGGGAGGATGGCACTTTGAGATACCATCCTCTCCTAAAGAATAGCAAGTGCTACTCAACATGATTCTTCCCCAAAACTGAACTGCAACAAAGTTAAGATAACCACAGTCACATGCAGACCCTGTACTGCATCCAGAGGAAGTCTACCTCCCTTTGTGTGCATTAACCACAAGTCCAAAGCCTCTCTAAAAAGCAGAGCTGCTAGTATTATTCCATTTGCTTTTTCACGATCATTAGTCAATGTGAAATCAGGAAATTATGACAGCCAAAAAAGAAATAACATTATCATTTTATAAGTTAAGTGATAAAATGGTCAGATTCTACTATTTAGTGAGAATAGTTTCACACAGCCCCATTAACTCAAATTACCTTGGAAACACAAACTATCAAATACTGCCTTAAATTTGCTGTTTCCTACTATCCACTTGAAAAATTCCAAGTATTTAATAAAATACTTCCCATGTGGCAGACTACTTTAGCCCCTTACAGGTTATGAAGCAAATTTTGGAGAATACATTTCACACTGTATTTTAATAAAAAGAAGAAAAAGCAATATTCCTGGGGTCTAAATCAGAAAAAAAAGTCCATATTTGAAATTTCTTTTGCTAGTGAAATATTAAATCTGCCAGACCAGAGATTGATCTTACCTTCAGGTATCTTTAAAAATATTTTTAAAATCTGGCCTTTATTTGCTGTCAGTCCCCAAGAGAGCAAGTGGGCAGATTAAAATGGAGTTTAATCCCAGAGCAGAACCCTCTCGCTGCTCATGGAGCTTTCTCAGTCAGGTAAAAAGGCTGTTGGCTACAGTTCCCACTCAACTCTCTCAGTGACTGACAAATCCAGAAACACAAACCTGCACCAATTAGTGAAGTCTTAATCTTTGTGAATTCAGAGCAGATCCAAACCCCTGTGTCAGACCCTTTAGGAAAAGGATCCCAGCTGCAGGCATCTATCCCACCAAACTCTCAGGAGAGGCCAGCCCTGCCCTCTTTCCCATTTTCCCAGGAAACAGTTCCTGCTGCACTTACAAACCTCTTTTGACACACATTTTGTTTCTTAATAATTCTTTCATTTAATAGCTCTTGTACCTCTTTGCCATGTTATGGTGCCTGGGTCAATGTCCAATCTCACAAATAAGCTTACTTCTTCCTTTGTCAAAGCCATAGGATCAGTTTTGTTAATGCCCAATTTCTATGGGAGGAAAGGACAATAAAAGAAAAAAAGGTATAATGAGCAGATTCACAGAAATGAACCTTTCACTAGAGAGCAATGAGCCTTCAGCAGCAGCATCTGCACATTCAAAAATAAGCAGGGGATGCCTTTTTGGTGCCCCTTCTCCTAGACCCCACAACAATGTAAGATGATCGATATCAGTGCATATCTGGAAGCAGAGCTTGCTGCTGACCAGCTAGTAGACGGCAAGGCAGACAATAGGGCTCATTAGGGCAGGCTGTCACCAAGCTTTGTGCAAGGCATCTACAGAAAGAGTAACAGAGAGCGCTCTGCAGTTCCTTATGCACCTTGTTCTAATCATTAGCCTCACATGCTTACATCCATTTCTCATTAGTTTGCCTAGGGTCACTGCACACAGGCATGCGTATTTAAAGACACTGCTTTCAGCATGCTGGTTAAGCAGCACAAAGGAGGAATTAAACATTTCAGTCACAAGGCTGTCAGCATCCCAGAAAGCTGATCTTGAACATACTGAGAGGATGGGCAGTTTGCCAAGTTGCTTAATTGAGAGAAGAATTATCTCAAGAAGCCTGATACAACTGCAAGCTTAGGAACGAGCAAAACGATTGAGTTGATTTATGAACGAGCAAGCTTTTTTTAATTAACTAGACAGCTAAGTTGTATTTTTCTCCTGAAGAACAGCAAGGAAGAAGAAAGTCTGTTCTCTTCCTCTTCAAGCACATCATTTAGAAAGAGAAGTAAACAACAACAACAAAAGATATCATCTTTCTGGAATATTAGCATCCCATTCACTTCTCAACATTTAATAACCAGAAGAGTGGTTAGGGTAGAGTTCCCTCAGCAGTCCATCAGGAACACCAAGCAGTATGACATACCTTCTTTGCTCAGCAGTGGAAGCAAACCACACAGCCTCTAATGGTTGAGAAATTATAGCCAATTAATAAACCAGAGTTTTAGCTTCCTAAGTAGTCTGACTACTGCTCCTGACTTCCAAATGGGCAACTGATCCAGCGTGAACACTGTACAAACAGGTCTGTACTTTGAATGAACTTAGCAGGCCCCAGACTGTCCTTCTAGCCAGAAGGTTCAAGCCCAGTGCAAAACTATTCCTCTGTTAATCCTCATTTTTGCAGAAGTCAGGGACACATGCTGGCCCACATTAATTTCTGAGGATCAGAGGAGCTGTAGTCTGCTCAGGGTTTGCCACTCAATGACAGGGCTACTCATCTAACTGGGAATTCTTTTTTGGGGAGAGGAGGAGTGGGCAATGTAGGGGACAGGTATTTTTTTCTATTTTTCCCTGCTTTCTTAATCTGGATAGGACAAAAAATTCTCTATGTTCTCTTTTTGCTGAACTTTATAAATTGCCTTTCTTTGTGCTGCATTATCTATATAGCTGTCACAAACAAACTATTCAACTCTAGCTGTAACTGGGTGTAAGGTACAGGGGCTGATTCTGGTCCTTTCTTAAAGTGCCTTGCGGACACTAAATTGACACTATTAATAAAGGGCACTAACCCCTTTGCCTCTTCCCACTGCATTACTCATACAGCATATGATAAAGAGTTACATCAATGATTCTTCCCCTTGGGGCTGCATCTCACTGTTTTCTGTGCTGTAGGAAGGGCTACCATACTTCTGCACACCTTATGTAAAAATTAAATGCAAGCAGAATGACCTAGAGGACAACATGAGGGTTTCTGTAACTTAGCTCTGCCTACGTAAAGGATGAGTAAATGCAACAGAACCAGAAACCAATGCGAAACCAGTGAACTTACCTGTAATCTTCGGATCTGAATGCCTGAGAACTTCCTAACACCATTGACAGAAGGCACCAAACGGTCGTAGAGAGCCTTGCAGAATGAAAACAGGTAGTTAATTAGCACTGCTGGCACACCTAAAACAACTTGGCCAAATACATCATAAGAAAGGATTGTACCTGGTCGGTCTGAGTTAGCTCATGGAATATACGTGTGTCGATAGCAGCAGCGACCAGGTTGTTGGCTGCAGTGATAGCATGGATGTCACCAGTGAGGTGAAGGTTAAACTAGAGGAGATAAAACATATCAGTTACCTCATCCTGCTGCAATTTTCATTTATTTCATTTCATCGTAGACAGATGGAAAGAAAAGTATTAATAGCAATGTTAAAGTGGGTGAGGGTGGAGGGGGAGAGATTGCTCAGTGCAGTATGTGGAAGAGAGGAAAGAATTTCTCTAAAACAGAAAAATGCCTCCCCCACATTTATGTCATTTTACAAACTTCCAGAACGAAGCTTCCAAATAAAAAGGTTTTTTTTTCCCACGAGAACAGTTCTCACAGGCTCCTTGACACCTGAGAAGACCATGGTATGGCACATCTCCTTCACCTTCCTTCTGACCCACTCTCATTATTTGCACAATAGGTTTCATACATCCATTAGCTAAAGCTGTTGCTGCTCCCACAAAGGTATCTGAGCTAAATTGAAACTAGCAACCTTGTGCAGTGCTAGCAGTAGAGCTGTGGTTGCACAGAGCTCTGCATAAGCTAACCACTCAAACACACGTTATCGTAGGCAGAACTTGTAGACCACGTACTACACAGTGACACTGCTAGTAGTTTTCTTGGTTCTATCTCATTAAAAGATAGTTTGAGTGGGTTTGTCTGCATGAGTTATCTGGGTGCACTGTAGCTATACTGACAAACGGCTTGGGATACATAGCTTACGTGAAAAACTTGCATTATGGCAGGAGAGTAAGAGGTGTGGTTTAAACAATCCTTCTCCTCTGCACCAGAGCCACAAAGGAGGAAGATGAAAAGGGGACATTAGAAAAGGTGATATGACAGAAGACCTTACAATACCATTTCATTGAAGCCTTGCTACTGTGATCTTAAAAAAGACAGCTAAAGGCAGAATGCAGCTAGTCACACACTGATTATAAATCCTAATTAGTAAATGCTAATTGTTGTCTTATTCTACACACATGTGACAAGAAGCAATTATTACTACCTTGGTTCTGCAGTATGAGCTCAAAAGTTTTTCACTTGCTATCTTTTCCTAGGATGAAAGCTACATGCAGAAATATCAAATGATGTATCAAGGTCATTACTGTAACTAGTGACTCCACATACTTCAATTTTACAAGACGCATCAATTAAAACACCCCCACAAAACTATGCGTATTTATACCATATGGGTCATACTTAAAGAATGTCCTTTCAGCCAGTTTGGTTCCAAGAGTGGGGCTGTTTCCCACTGCTGCACACAGTCAAGTATTTGGCTCCTCTTATTAATGCTCCCAAAGAGGAGGAGATTATTTTTCCTGTCACATCTATCATTCACACGTGTTCTTGGCACCTGACTAAATCAATAATCTGCCTCCCTAACATTTTTATCTTTTACGGACTTGCTGCATCAATTGGAACAAACAGCCCTTTTGATCATTTCTGCTTTTCTTCCTAAAATTGCCCTGTGTCAATCTATAGTGCACAAGACAAAGGTAGAATTCTACAGGCAATTACTTTGAGAGTTGAGAGAAGCACGAGAGCACGTGCTACACGTGCATTTCAATTCCCTGCCCCCAGACACGGGATTTTACTTGTTGCCAAGTCACGTCAGAAATATGCTGCAGTGCCAGTCCCCCACAGGCTGAGGTCTTGGCATTACTGATTCCCAACTTCCCTTTTCCTGCTTCACGGTAGTGATCTAAAACACAAGTATACCAAAATAGCTCACAGAAAGAGCTGGTGACCACTGCTGCTGACAGAGCTACTTAATATGCTTCCAAAATGTATTAAGTCGTTATCATCTTTATTTCAGTGCTGGGAAAAAGAGGCACAGGATGTACTTTGCTCAAAGGTATACAGCAATTCAAGGCAGAGAAGGAGAGGGAACAGAGGAACTGGGAATTCCCAGTTCTATGAAGTTCTCTGACCATGCAGGCACCCTTCTGAAACAACCAAAGACTTAAGCAAAAAAACCCCAACCAACCAACCAAAAAAAAAGCTTTGCTGAAATCAAGCATCCAGTTCTTAGGAATGCTACATTGGGCTATAAATAAAAAAGATTTTCTAAGTTATCTGACTGCAGTATCTCTTCCAAGGTCTGTGAACTATATGTGCAATGAGGCTTTGTATAAAGAATTACCTCTTCCATGGGGATAACTTGACAATAGCCACCACCTGCGGCTCCACCTACAGAGAGACAATAGTCAAATCATGCAAATAAAGGTCTCTCTAGCCCATAGTAGTATTACATGTGTTTGCTTAATGGCTTTAAGAAGGCAGCTACTGTTGAGCAGCTTAGTTTAAATCCCAGCACAGCACTTGAAGACAACGCTGAAAAACTTACCCAAGGTTTTTCTTTCTTAAAAGAAATGCAATTGTAACTGGGAATTATGTACAACTACAATGCAGCAGAATAAAACCTCTGAATGCCATCTTTCTCCATTTAGTCCAACTGCAAGCAACAGAACAGCTCATACCTTTTATACCAAAGGTTGGCCCCTGAGAAGGCTGCCGAACACACGCAAAGACATTCTGGTGAAGGTGAGCTCCTAAGGCTTGAACAAGACCAACAGTGGTGGTGCTTTTCCCCTCTCCCAGGGGAGTAGGAGTTATCCTTCAGTGAAAAAGCAGAACAGACACAAATTAAACCCTTCTAGTGGGTGAGATTCAAAATACAGAGATAAAACAGTCACCCAGTGATTGCAGTTAGTACCAATTCAAATTCTGGGTTGGGTCAGACTTCAGCTAACCTTCATCAGTTCGAAACTGGAATGAGATTGGCAAATCAGCACATAACTGCCAAAAAATTTCAGCTGAAACAACTTGCTAGTTACTGTTGAAGGCAAGCTACTAGACTAGGAGATCTTTGACTACAATCCAGTCTGCCCTTCATAACCCTGACCTGCAGACCACAGCAATTCATCTCCTAGAGAGAAATGTTAAACTACATTCCCACTATTTGCCACAAGAGATAAATCTATTTCCCAAACCACCCGATCTTCAGTGTAATTTACTAAAACCCAGAGCACCCCATACAGCCACCTTACCAAAAGACAAGACAACGACAAGCCATGCTAATAAAATTTTTTTCACCTTGACATCATGTAAGTTATACCTCAGTTAAAGAAGTACCTACCCAGTAACAACAATGTATTTGCCATCTGGCTGGTTCTTCAGCCGTTTCAGAGCTGACAGATGAACCTTGGCTTTAGTTTGGCCGTAGAGCTCCACCTCATCAGGGAGCAGGCCAACTTCTTTTGCAACTTGATCAATGGGCTTGAGTATGCAAGACTGCGATATTTCAATATCACTTAAAGAAAGAAAGCAAGGTCAATTTATAAGCCAAAGACTTCTCACAAATTCCCCAATTCTGGACGGCATAAACTACAAACATCTAATCTATATTTTAAAAGGGAAGCTTTAACCCCTCCTAGTTAACTGAATCAATCCCACCAATATTGGCTACATTAGAATAGACACATCCTCAGAGCTGCCTTTTTTTAAAAAAAAAACCCAAATCAAACAACAAAAAAACCCGCACCAACCATTCCCCTGCTCCTCCTACCCCAAGAATGCCTTTTTGTAGGCAAGGTGTTATGCACCCTTATGAAGTTTCGTGTATTTTCAACTGCTCCTTGGGGACTTGACACCAACAGCTCCTACTTCAATATGCTAGGTTTTTGCCATGTCACTGAAAATTTTCCAAAATACAAGTGTCTCACTATTTGCTGAATCAGCAACTATCTAGCTGGCCTAAAGAACCTGTGGAAGTCCATGTTTATGCCTTAATAGTATCAGGATGACTGAAGCCTACACTTCAACATATGTCACAGCACCACTGTAGGTTAGCTCTGCTCCCTTAGGAAGGCCTCACAGTGCTTTCTCTCTACTTCTCTCCAAACTTCAAAGCCAGCTACAGTCTACGTACATGGATGCCCCGTATTATGCAAAGATTAGGAACAGAAGTGAATACTATACTGCATGAATGCTGCCAGCGGCTTCATTTGAAATCATTACCTTGGAACAGGCGTCTTTAGGATAAGCTGGTTATATTGGATGTTCCATTTTCCAGGCTGGAACTTCTCCAGAAAACGCTGTGCGCTCTCTACTGTGCTCTAAAATGAGAATGAGAAAGCATTATAGCAACCACCACTGTATGAACCATGCTGGTTAACAAAGAGACTCAGAAAGGTTTTCCCTTCCCATCTGTCTCAGTTGGGGATTAACACAAACTGCTTTGACTAAAGCATTTGCTAACAATCCAAAATGAGACTCTGCTCGTAATTCTCATAAAAGAACAAAAAAACCCAACACCCTATCCATCTACCTATCTATCTTCCAGCATGCTGGATTTTTGGAGGTATTCTGCGCCAGCAGGATTTCTTAAGCAAAGCAGGAAACAGAGGGAGCTGGCTTATACTGTTACTCTCCTCCTTTTTACCCAATCACCCTACAGATAGTTTTAGAATTACAGCAAAGCACTGTAAGACAAGCCCATTTCTCACCATTTTGAGAGAACACACTCAAAAAAACAAACAAACCAACACCCCAAAAACCCAACCAAAAAACTCTCTGTCCTAACAGTTCCTTAAGGTCCATCATCTTCCTCAGTTAACTGAATCCAAATTGTTTAGACTAGAAGTTGGAAGTCCTAACTAGATCTCTGTAAAGCAAGAAGGAAGCACCAGTTGCTTTGGTAGTGTGCTGACGGTCAGCAGAACATACCCCAAAGGCAAATGTAGAGGAGATGACCAGCAGCCTCAGTCTGCCCACGTACCTGCATTAACATGGCCACAGTCATAGGCCCAACGCCACCAGGAACTGGGGTGATATAGGAAGCTCTTTCCTTTGCTGTACTGTATGCCACATCTCCTACAACTCTTTTTCCACTGGCCTTTGTGCTGTCTGGGGATTTACGGAAAAAGTAAATTACACATCACATTTCACCAAAACAACAGAGGCGGCAGCAGCGATTAAAGCTGAAGTCTTTTCCCTCATTGGAGTAAACAAAACAGAAGCTGAGTACCCAGGAAACTGTAAAGAAAGATAAAAAGTTAAAACAACATCACAAGATGAAGCTGTTATCATCATACTTCACTCAGAGAGCGCCAACTCATATCTTCCCGTTAAGTGCCATTTGTCCTCAGCCAGATAGATCTCCCTTTTCTTGAGGATGCAAGTATTTGCTCAGTGGGTGGCACATGGCCTACAGGACAGTGTAAAGATGACTCCAAAACAAAGGCAGGGGGACCAAAGCACAGACCAAGTCTTACATTTTTGCAATAATAAAACACAAATGGAACATACAATAGAGAAGTCACCTGAACCATCCTCTCACCGCTCCTGCTGTAGTGCTCTGAAGGATTAGTATGGCTTCCAATTTGAAGGAGATACAGACCAATGGTCTAGAAGTAGTGAGAGAAGAAACATGGCTGACTTGTTCCAAAAACCCAGGTTTACATTTGCTCTGTTCCATTTTGGAGGACATCTAGGCCTTACTATTGAATAAAATCACCTGCCTTTACAGAAACTGAGGACAGATAATGCTGAGCTTTTCAATTACTCATTGCCATTCTAATGATGGGCCGGTAAATACTGCAGTTCACAGAGATCAGAGTCTTGACAAAACAAACCTCACAGGTGGCTTAAGAGAGCTCCAGTAGAATAATCCCCTTTCTCTCTGGCAAAAAAAAAATGCTGTATCCTGCTGCACTACATGACCTGACAATTCAGAAGCAGATACAGCACTTTTTACCAGTGGTGACCTTTAAGTTCAGCCATAAGGAGAGAAAAAGACAAAAGGTATTAGTAAACTAGCACAGTCATCTAAGGACCTTGCTGATTACAGACACAGCATATCAAAAAAAAAGAAAATTTAAGTTTCTACTGGAGTGGCAGATTCTCATTTCAGATATGAGGACTCTAGGGGAACTTTTAAGCAGTGTGAAAAACCTGAAGGTAGCAAAAGCAGCTCCTGCCAACACTAATTTTTAGCTGCATTGTTACTGACAATTAGCAGCTTGGATGTTTTGCTGTGTTTGTGTTTTAAGCAACACTTTTGCTCCCTAAAGTTCAAAGCCTGAACAACATCACAGTTGTTAAACAGTGTTTCTACAGCCACTGTCAGCTTTGCTGCCTGAACTGTAGACCAATCTGACCTTCCAGCCTAGAGACCAGTTTAATTAAGGTTGCAAAAGGCAAATAACAAAATAGTATTTTCTTCCAAGGATGCTAAGCAGGCTTACCAGCCACCCTGGCCAGGAAGACTCCAGGCCCAAGAATGAAGGAAACAAGTGATGAATTAGGCACTCCGAACACAAACAGCCTAATCTGTTACACAGACACAGTGATGAGCACAAACCAAACAAACCCCCAGTCCCTGCATCTGCACCTCACGCCAAGCACTGCTGAGCACAACTTAGGAGCTATTCAATTACCTTTAAAATATTCTTTTGAAGGAAAGCTCACATACAACACTTTCTATCTTTCCCCATAATTTCACCTTCTCAATATTCATCAACCCACTCTTAAAAAAACCAAAAACAAACCACAAACTAGTTACAGAGAGAATCAGTGACACTATAACCATTCCCAGTGCCTGTATTTTCTTTGGTCCAGCAGGTACTCTAGCCAGCTGGAACACGTGAGAGAGAGCATCCAAGGACTTTGAGATCAAAGAAGTGAAGGACATGCCTACACATATGGAATGAACAGGTATGATGACCTCCATCTATCTCCAGAGACAGCTGCATGAGGGATGGCCTCAGTGCAGATTCTGGACCAGAGCTAATTCACAGTCCTACTTTCGCCAGACGAGGCCTGGGAATATCCACGTGACTTCCAAGCAAATTTGTGCCAATGTACATGCAACTGTAACATATTTCTGGTGGATATATGACTACAAACACACAAGACCATACATGACCCTCATCTGTAAAACATGAGACCACCTGCCTGCAGTCTGCTTCTTTTTCTGGACACCACTGGGAAAGATGTTTCATGAGGGATCCAACACAATCTGATCTTATAGGCCTGTGATGCCAACTTGATTCCCAGTACATAAAGATATAAACAGAACATCAAGTCAAGGCTTTCTACATCTTTCTAGCTCCTCTGGTGTCTGAAGAGCATAGCACCAAGATCCACAGAGGCTGATCCTCCTTTGCTGCTCTCATATCCCACTGTTCAAGGCTCCCTATTGGCTAGGGCTGCAAAATCCCATAGCAGAGGAGGACTTTGAACAGGGTTGCTTCCTCCATCAGGACTCAGAGAGGGACACTCCAGAGACTATGCCATCTCTGGCAGTATCCTCTGTCTACACTGCTCTCCCTTCCTGTAGCAGAGCAATTTCTACAGGCCTGGAATAAGGCCTTCAGAATATCTGCTGAACTAGCCCTCCAGCTGCAGCAGTGGGGAGAGAAAGACAAATACAATCCAGTTTGGAAAGGGAATAAGACACACTTGTCTGCTCTCATAGAGGTTTCAGGAGATCCTCTCTTCCTCTCTACTTGGAGACCTGGAAGAAATTCTGTTCAGCTGTAGTACACATGAGGACAAAGCCAGATGTGCGTAAACTGCCTATTCTAGCCTCCAAACTCGCAGCCTTGGGAGTATACAGGCTGCCCTCCATTCAAAAGCACAACAGCTGCATTTGCATGGCACTACATGGCTATAACTTTTTTTTAACTCCAACTTGGCAAGCCTGCATGAAGTTGATGTCCTGATACGTCAAATCATATTGGGATTTGCCCGTACAGGGCACCCTGACTTGCAAAGTGTAGGCATATCCGGAGATTGCCATGTCCCCCAGCTGCAACTGACATCTACACCTAGGAGGCACCTAGCTGGGTGCACTTACAGCTATGGTAGGATGTATGGCAACTGTGCTATTTCTCTCTCTGCCACATTCAAAGCACCATCACAGCTAGCAGCAATATTCATCTGTACAGTGATGTAGCTGGAGAGGCTAGGAAATCAGCTGCCATTCTTTCTGTAGCATTGCAATTCCCACA
Source organism: Buteo buteo (assembly GCF_964188355.1). Classification (NCBI taxonomy): domain Eukaryota; kingdom Metazoa; phylum Chordata; class Aves; order Accipitriformes; family Accipitridae; genus Buteo; species Buteo buteo. Next base: position 8,955,073 of record NC_134176.1, on the reverse strand, counting down.
ATTCTGGCACTGATTTCCCAAAAGATTCATCTGAAAACTTTTTTGCAACCTATCAGAAGGGAAAAAAGAGGCAGGAAAACTCAGCAGCTTCAGAAAACCACAGAAAAAAAAGGCTGTGGCATCCATCATTTTGAAATCTGACAACTGCCATGGTACTCTATCAAGCACTGATTAGCAAGTCTCACAACGCCATTAAGCGTATTGCCATGCAACACTGACTAGGCTGGGTGTACAAGAAGCTCAGATCTCAGGGCACTGCCCAAGGCAGACTAATTGCAGAGAAACAGGGATGTGTCCTCAGAGATGCTATTCACATCAACCCTGAAAAAAAGGTCATAACCATCATATGTCAGAAACACAATGGTAGTTTTATTTGCAACATGTTTGTGGGGGAGCCTCCAAACCATTCTGCTTCATGCAAATCAGCAGTGACTTTGTCGGTTTTGGCAAATTGCCCAAGTTTGGGTAGCTTGGCACAAATACATCAAGCAACAAACAGCAACAGCAGATGACTTTTTAATTTTAATTAGACAAAGGACTAATGTTTTTAAATGCAACTCAATGTCATCTTTGAGGAACAAGACTGCTGAACAGAAATTTCTTTACATTCCATTAAATAATGGCAACAAAATGACTGATTAATTATGAAAACTACCTTTTAAAAGCCTTGTGGGCGTAGCACAGAGATAGTTGGATGGTGACTAATTTTCCATATCATTCAATATCTGTAATTTGGATTTTAAATTAGATGAAAACAGAAATTGCCAGACTGTCTGTTCCTCCTTTACAAGGAAGGTGTAGCTAAGTGAAATGCTACCCTAAAATCCTTTTGTTAAAGCACTTCATTTTATGCCAGAGCCACTGTCACCAATACTCTTGCAGAAGCTGCTTTGTTTCAAGACAACAGCCATTCAAGCCTAAGAAGTTAATGTTGCAGTTCAACAAATCCACAACTACTTTAAGGGACTGCTTGCCATTTATGTATTTCAAACAGAACAGCTTAATCAGATCTAACTGCAAAGCAATGACAGCAAAGCTGTGCACTTATAAGTGACAACAGCAGCAAGACTTCACTATGTAGTTAGGGCAAATTACATGGATATTCTGTTGTAATATTTCCTAGGCCTCTTCTTTACTCTAGTAATCATCAGCCTTATTGAAGGCAGAAACAAAACTGCCACTGATCTGCTTTGGGACATTACTTCAGACCAACCTTTTTTTTATTCTGGCATCTTCAGAGGTTGTCATCATTACCCAAGACAGACTTTAAAAAGAAAGAAGTCCACATCCACTAGAAGCACCAAGGAAACAGTATCCATGTACTTACTTAGCAACTGCATTTATATACAAATAAACACATCCCCACTCTTTATACATTACCCACGCACCTGGCACATGGTTAATTCCACAGTCTATTACGACTGCACCAGGTTTGATCCATTCACCTTTTACCATTTCAGCTTTACCAGCTGCAACCACCAGGATATCAGCTTTACCAACCTACAAAAACAAAACCAAATAAACAGCTCTGTATCACACCGGCAGTGGAAGAACACAGGAGCTGCTTCAGCAGCAACTGAGATCAGCTTCAACTGCAGTGAAACTGTGTGCTCACCCATTGCCATCAGAGGGATGGAAGGGTGTCAGCAATTAAAGGTAGCTAGCAGTTCCTTGGCAGGGATAAATCCCTGCAGCCAGAAATTATAGCCTATTTTCACACTCCTACCCTGAACTATTGCTAGTCAACACTTCACAACCTCCTTTGAACTTCTCCATGATTTCCAAGTAGATCATACAGACTACTTTTAGATAAAATTAAAGCCTTTGCATATTCTTATCTTCCTCCCTTCAAATATCCCTGCATATTCAGCTGCTCTTTTCAATGCTAGAAATATACCCAGCACTCATCAGACAGCAGCCAAGAACAACCCCTGCACAGAACTCTAAGCGGCACCTCACTTGTGGCAGCACTGTCTTGCGGTTTTTATGTCCAGGACTGTGTAACATGCAACTCCAGGGAAAGCTGATTGTAATTCAGCACTAATATTCATTCACACAGCACTCAGTAAATTTGACAGATCTGGTCACAAAGCTGGTGTTAAGAGACTCTGACTAAAGCTTCTCATCAGTTCTTGCACTGCTTCATTCATGTCTGCTTAGGTAGCTGCTATCCCTTGGAATTTTTTCTTTTAATCTTCAAGGGAGGTAAACTATTTTTAAGATTTCATTAAGAATTAGCACTTCAATTGTTAATCAACCTAATGACAGTCTTATTGAACAGTAACTCAATGCCATGAAGCACTGCCGTGTTTCTGATCTTCTCTGTGAGTTATATTCAAATACACCTACCCTCTTTTCAGCTTTAATACTTGCGTACAGAGCCTGGCAGTGTTGATTGCTCTACAAAATCGAAGTAGGTGGCAGCACAGCAACACGCTATTTCTGTCACTCTCACTGCTAAAGAGAAAATGGTACCAACTCCCAGTCACAGAAAATAAACTGAAAAAAAACAACTGGAGAAAACATTTGGCCTAGCATTTCCCAGCCATTAAAGCAAAAGACCACCTGGTCTTTTTGGAAAAAAACAAAAACATATGCTGTCTTGCAGGCCACTGCATGAAGATTAGGAAGGGATGATTAAATTCTCAGCACTTGCCCAAAGAAAACAAAAATAATTTTGTCCTTACCTCCTCAGCCAGCGTCGAGGTCTTTGAATGGCAAACGGTTACCGTTGCATGATTCCAGAGCAGCAAGTCATGCATGGGAGCACCAACGATCTTACTGCGACCAATCACTACAGCTCTTTTCCCTGCAACCTGGATGCCTGCATCACAAAGTTAGGAGAAAGTAAAAATAGGTCATTATGCATCCTAGTACGAATTAACTCAAATGGGTCTGGAGTCTTTTGGTCAGTTTAAGTCTAGTCTGGCTACTATTTTTCTTCTGGGCTGTGTGTGATAGGAAACTGGAGTTGGGAGGGAAGAAGGAAGGACCATTTTAAAACTAGTTCTTTTACTATCTGAAAAGGCAGAGATGAAATGTGGCATCTCAAAAAAAGTTTCAGTGTGAAGCACAGCCTTGCAATGTGCATAATTTCTCCTCTTATTGAAGACTACTGCAGTAATGATTAATGGATGGCAACCTCCTTACCTGTCTGCCTGATAAGTTCCATGCATCCTTTTGGTGTACAGGGAATAAAGCAGTCTCCAAGGTCGCCTCTAGAGAGTTTCCCAGCATTGATGCTACTTAGGCTGTATTTTGAAAGAATAAAGGCCAAGTAAGACTCTCAGCCTCATGATCACCATTCAAAAGAAAAAAAAAAAGTTTCTTTCTGGAGTAGCTGTCATGCTCTCCAGGGGTGAAGTCAGTTTACCCATCTACATCCTTCTCAGGTGCAACAGCATTGGTTATTTTTTCTGTATTGATGGGTTTATCAGAGTCAAGTGGCAGCTGCACTATAAAGCCATGAACAGCAGGGTCTCCATTCAAAGAGGCAATGCACTTGAGGACCTACAACAAGTAAAGACCAAAAACCTAATGGCCGTTAAACTGAAATATGACTGATGCAAAGGAAAAAGCACAATCCTATCTGGATTAGCAGACACACAGAGTATGTTTAGTTTTTCCACCCAAGAGTATAAATGACTCACATTTTTTATTTTTAGAAAGATACCTGTTAAAGTCTCTAAATTTTACATTGTAGTGGTTTAGTTTTCTTTTAAAAAATAAAATAATCTCAGCAGGTTCCAGTTTTTTTTTCATGAGTTAATATTTATGGACAAGCAGTCTTTTTTTATAAGATGAGAGGGCAAATATAAGTTCACCTCTTCAGCTCAAAACCAAAATTATGTATTTTTTTCATTATTGGCTGTATTACTTACATCAGCTTCTGTTGCTGTGTTTGGCAGTTTTATGTGATTGGCACTGATCCCAATCTGCAAATGAGAATACCAACAAATGATCTGATTTCTGAATTGATCTGGCTATTCTCTCAGTCCAGCCCAGCCACAGCTACATTCTGTCACATTTCCCAGGTCTATCTCCTGTTCCTGTGGCTACAGTCCTGTTATTTGGAAATACCATCAATGAAAGAGAAGAAAAAAGCTGAGTGCTTCTCTTGCTTAGATTGGTCCATACTTCAGCTGTCCTATTCACCTTCTGACATGAACAACGTCATCTGGGCTTGACAGCATACTGCCTTGAAATGCCAGCAGAGAAGATGTCAGCTATCACCTAGGGAAACAGGGACTCATCTACGTTCTCGGCCCTGCTGTAGCATGCAGCGTACCACTCAGTGACAGATGCAAGGGAACTGCAGGTACAAGACATTCAGGGAAGATAAGTGCATGGCCACAGAAAGGAAAGACAGAGCATCAGCACTTCAGACGCACATAATCTAGGAGATGATCACACAGAAAGTGGCACCAACCTACACTGTTGTTACAGGAGTACCCCACTTGGCTAAGTGTCAGGTTACACACCTATACTACTTCCTTACAACAAGGAATTCAGGCCAACATTGGTTTCTCCAATAAGAGCAAAGCTTAGACAAAACTATTTGATTTGCATCTGTTTTTTCATACTCAGATTTGACCTACTGTAGGAGGATAAAAAGAAATATTAAGAGTTTGGGCATTACCTCAGCAGCAGCCTTCAGCTTCATATTAATGTAGAGGTTTGAATCATCGCGATTTCCAACCTAAGGTTGAAAAGACAGTTGAGTCACGCTGCAGTGTAGAGACCCAGTCACCAGCTGAGATGGGCTTAACCCTTAGCTTCCTTGGCTTCCTTTGAGCTACACCAAGGAGACAGAGGTATTCTTGAATAACTGTAAAACACACTGATAGAGGCTATAAGTAGCTGGAGTTAACAGGAAAAGTGTCCTTTCAAGTAAGAGGCAGCTAAAGACAAGTTGTCTGATCTCCTGCATAAACACTAAACCTGTTGAAAATAGAAACACAGTGGTCTCCAAAACAGAAAATACTGCCTGCTATCTCATCTGAGAAAGTCAAACCTCTAGCTAATTAACATGATCAGCAGGTGCCGATAACATCCAATTATCTGATTAAGGCTTTCAGAAAAGTTGGGCCTCTTTGATACCCAGGAATCTTAATTTTATGCACATATGTATGCCCTGATGGAGAGATTTCTTCCACTGCTGTTTTGTACCTTGAGAATTTTCCTGCCAAAAAAAACCCCCAGCAAAACAAGAACAAAGCAGTGCACAGAAAAAGCAGCAAGTGGAACAAACGCCTGTAGTTTCTGGCAGTACTGGGTGACTACAGTACAATTGTATTTCAGAAGACTACCTGCAACATCCAGTATGTTCTGTTAAAGGTAATACTCCTTGTAACCTTAAGAAAATAAGGGACAAATAAGGAAAAGCTAATAAGCACCCCGTTCCCTGGTACTTGGGAGCTATCCCTGGTTCTCACCAGAATACAGGCTGCAGGGGTGACCGCATTACCTGATCACCCAGCACACATTAGTTCTTCTTTCCAAGGGTTAGACAAAGGGGCTGTCTCCCTGTAAAGTCTGCTGGGTTTAGGAAAAGGTATACCTCACACAGGGCAGAAAAGAAGAAAGAGAGCAGGCATCAGATGTCAGCAAACAGACAACATATATTCTGCAAAAGAGGACATTACTGACTACAAGACAAAAAATAAAGATTAACTGATCTACTCTTTGAGCTCAGAGGACACCAGATACCTCCCAAGAAAAGAGCACATGTTGTGTGGGGTGCTACATATCAGAAACAGCTAATTGTCCTGACTTAACTGAAAAATAGACAGCTGAGCATATCAGTATTAGGAGATGAACTCCAAGCCCAGACCATTTGCTGGTTTACAAAAGTGTCAGAGAGCCAAAGAGCAAACAGGTTGTAAAGGACTCTGAGACAACCCAGGATTGAAGAGAACACAGGCCAACCAAGAAAAAATTCCAATAACACTAGAAGACAGCAGTTTTTGAAGACAGTTTACAAGGTCAGCAGTTCAGCAGCTTCCATCAAAGTATTCCTTACTAGATTTTAAATAAAACACCTTCCTCCTTCCTTCTAAACACCTGAAGACAAGTCTTCTGTAGAGATAATCTTCTTAAAGCTAATGGAAAAGAAAAGCAGAAAAAACCAAACCACAAACAAATTTGTTCCTGGCACTGAAGAGGAGCATGGTCTTTGTATACTATAGTGGTCTCAGCACTGGAATCCAGAGATGGGAAGAGCTCTTCAGGAGCCCAAAATACTGAATAAGAACAGAAGCCACTTCTGTGAGCAGCCACGTTCAGTCCATCAATCCTTTGTGGCCACACGGTTCCTTCCTGCTACATGACACTTGCTACTACTAGTCACCTTCTGATCCAAGCACAAAGAGTTTCCATTTTTTACAGCTGCAAGGAAAGAAACCCCACCACTTTAATTCTGCCAAATACAGGCCAAAACCCTGTACTTATGAGTCCTTTTCTCCTCCCCAAGAGTTTCTGTGTAGACTCTAGCACTTACTCACACTTCTGACAGACATAAAATTTAGCAATGGGATTTTCTTCCATTCCCTGCACTCAAAGTGTTCTTGGCCAAAAGTGGTTTCGGTTGTTTTTTTTTTTTTTTTTTCCCTTGCCTCTCCACATTCTGACATAACAGCAGACCAAATCCCTTAATAAACACCCCATTTCAAAGATTTCTGGTACAAATACATCTCTGAAAGCTGACAGGCTTTGGGTTCACACAAATGCAGAGACTTGGAATACAGTCTACAAGCACTGCTTCCTCTTAACAGGCAAGAAGCCTATTCACCATTTCACAATCATAACGCTCAGAGAACTGCAAGGGTCTGATGAAAGAAAAAAAAAAAAAAAAAAAGAATCAACCCCAAAATGTTTCTGTGCCTAGGTACTTGGGGAAAAGACATCACAGAACTGTGTTACCATCTCACAGGGAACTCTGCTATTCTGTGCCTTATAACTTGTTAACATTTGCACATCGATCAGCTGTGTATTTACCACTGCAAAGCAATACAGATTTTCTATAGTTGTCATTAAAGAAAACAATACCTGCAAAATTGCAAGTCCTGGTCTGAATCCCGGAAATTTCTCTTTCATCTCAACAACTTGCTGCTTCAGTCTCTCTCTCACTTCTCTGAAGATGGAAAAAAAAACAAACAACCAAAGTAGAAGTTAACCAAGGGCCTGAATTCTCATACAGTGATAAGTCAGGAGTTGAAAAGATGACAGATGGGCAGACTGGTAAGCACATACTTATGCCTTGAGTACACAGGTCCCAGCAATCTCCAGATAAGATTAATGTCCATAAATCACTAAGACACTTTGGAAGTTTCATTCAAACTTTTTTTTTTTTTTTTTAAAGTCCACATTGTGCTTCTTCACCCTCCTCCTCACAGTCTCATAAGATCCAAGGGTAAAAAAAAAAGTACAAAATTTGGCATGGAAACTCCTGGGATTTCAAATTCCCTACTCAAAAGCAAAGCCTCTTTCCACATATGCCATACCAAATCTACCTGTCTTCCACAGGCACCAGTCAATATGGTCACACATTCTGTCTTGGTAAAGGATAATGAACCTACAATGGTTAAACCCTGGAAAACTGCTAAACAAACAGGAGGTACCCAAAGATATACCCCTTCTACAGTTGGTCATTACTATATGCTATTTCCTGCCTGCTTGGCCTAACCCAGGCTGGGTAGGCTGCAGTCCTACACTCACCTTCCTGCCTCCAGTCTGCTTCTGTGCTTGCCAACACGCAGGCAAGAAAATGCCCCCAGTCCCAGATTCCAAACAAGGCAAAGATTTCTCCATGGGAGCAGGAAGGAGAATGGGAGGTGGGCAGAGGTGAATCAGTGAGGAAAATTAGCTAAACCCTGGTACACAGCTCAGATCAACTCTTCAGTGAAGACAACTTTAAGGATACAATTATTAAAACAAATCTTTGAAACAGAGGCATGACAGGATTCACTTATCAGTTAATCTAGCCCAGTATGAGTTCACTATGCAATGTCTTAGAGATAACGAGTAGCCATCACTGATAAATTAGCCACAGACAGCTCAAAAGCCACTGTCATCACCCTCCCCAGCCTTGCAACCCTCTTTAATTTCTCCATCGCTGTCTGGCCTCACATGCATGATCCTTCACCAGGGAAGGTGGTGAGGAAGAGGTCCTGGTGCCAGGCCCAACATACTCTTCAAATTTGAAATTCTGCCAAAAGCCTGGGTACAGACCCAGCACCACTGCTCTGTCTCCTCACCAGAGGCATTCGGGATTCAGAGAGAAGAACTGGCCATTCATGCCCATCTGATGGGCATCTTCCCTCCACGGAAGGAGGCTGTGGCACTTCACTGCACGTGTAGGAGATACTCAAGAGGCAAAAGGCAGGTAAGCAAACCTCACAGGACACTAGAGGCTTGACAGGTCTGTCCTCCTCCATGTGATCTCTAGCCTGTGTCCCACCCACTATTCTCAAAGAGACGAGAAGATGCTACTATCACGTTTAGCAAATCTGCCCTGCTCCAAACACCTTACCGTTTAAAACACAGATGGTCTCCTTGTGCTCATCTACCCTCAAATCAGTATCACAAGGTCTGCTACTTCCCGAGTGGAACCAGACTTCCCAAGACTGGAGGAGATGCTGTTGGTGCCAGTTCATTAAAAATTCAAACAGCAAGAGTATGAGGACAGTGTAAGTAGCTGATGCCAGCTGGGAGGCTGCAATTCCTGCCATATAGGGAAATTGCAGGATGACAGATAGCCAGTGAAGCCAACTCTGCCCTGCAACTATGAGCTCCAAATCAGAAATGCCAGAGGCAAGAAGAAAGGGAAATGGAAGCAGCACATGGCTCTGCTGCAACTCAGCAGCTCTGATCCCAGAGGACAGTTGTAGCTGGCCCAGCCAGAAGCAGCCCTGAGGCTGTTCTAAGTCCCATCTTGGGGAATCACACAGCCTCCTGCTCCATCCCAAATCATGCATCTCTCCTGGTGCCCCCTGAATCACATGGTCAGAGCTCTGCTGCACCTGAAGAGCAGGTTCAGAGTATTTATAGGTGTTTGCATCTGGCTAAGCTGTTCAAAGTCTCTTAACAAGCTTCTGTTAAATAAACTGTTTGCAATTTTACTTAAGAAATAGTAGTTCCTAGGCTTCCTTTAGCTATTACCTCTGTAAAAGACTTGACACAAAGTCTGGCCTGCTATGACACTGTTTTCTGGACTCATCAGCCTTGTCCTAGCAATTCTTCATGCTGAAGTGACAGAAGTTCATCTGCTGCGTAGCAAAATCACCAACTGCCTCTCCTTTCACTCCAGCTGTAAGCCCTAGAGAAGGCACCAAACCTACTGCTGCAGACACAACAGGCCCTGAGCTCACGAGCAGCCCGTAACAACAACACAGTGATCTCAAGAAGCATCACCACTGTGCATGACCTCTGAGCGGGTGCTGCAGGCCAGCTCTTTGAGGGAGCTATTTCTGAGAACAGCCTCCAGTGTTCCGGTAAGAAAAGCACAGCACTGGTTTGTGGCTAGCAAACAAAAAGAAATGCAAACAAACGTATCATAATTTATGATGCAGTAAAGCCCTCCGAAGGGACAGTGAACTGGAAAGGGTCTCAGCTCTGGGTTGTAATTTTAATCCAGTCTTCTCAGTGGAGGAGAAACAGGCCCACCCAAGGGTCTAGTTTTCCTCTGTGAGGCAGGGCTGTGGCGTGCTTTCACCCCCAGCAGCCGTGACTGTTCACATATTACGATGCTGTCATTTTCTGTAATTAGGCGCTAGCTCACTTCCCCTTCAGTTACTGAAGAAAGGTAGCATGCACAAACACATAAAGTGGTGCTGCCAGAGCTGATTTGCTTTAGGAGCCTTGAATCAAGAAATCACTTCTTAGACAGCCACCTAGTGTTATGTACCACTGCTCTCTAGTTACCACAAAAGCCACAGGTGCAAAGGTTTGAGAGAAAAGTAAGGGGAAAAAAAAAATAATCCTTGTTTTATCTCTGCAGACTTACAAATACAAAATAATCTTTGAAGCTAGCAGCTATTTAGTGATACAGTTTGCAAAATTCTATTGTGGACTTCAGGTCTTCACAAAGATAAAAGTTCATGTTGATAAATTAACAACATTTTTATTTGCCGTATGAAAACACTTTGAAGTCTTCAAACACAAATTTGCAATTGTCCATGGCTGTTCCTCCAAAAGCCTCCCCTCTGACGCTAAAATCCCTCTTGTGCCCACATGCTCTTCCACAAACAAACTCATAGTGCAAACAAGGGTCCAGGGTCCACACAGGTTAAGGACAGCACACGGCTCTAAGCACACAGTGCAAAAGCCACCTCCAAACATTAAAAAAACCCAACTGCTAGCCTTTCTTTCTCTAGACTGCAACAGTGGCTGAATTTAAATTAAGTTAATTTCCCAGAACAGCAAAGGACAAACCACACTCCTCCAGCCCTGTTGTAAATGGAGAGAGATGCACCGCTCCCATGCTAGTGCCTCCTCAGGCAGACCCCACCACTACCCCTATGTGATTATATACACGCAACAGCTGGGTTGGCTGTGGTGCGAGCATACACGTCACCATACTGAAGATGACCTCAGGCTGTGTTTCTGTCCCTTCTCTGGGTAATAGGGCCCTGGGCCTATGTGACTATTGCCAAATGTACGAACTGGCAAACACCTCCTTCAGAGACAATGATGCTCTAGAAGAGGTCTGCCCCCAAAGAGGAGGGTTTGGCCTCACTGCCTGGATCACAGATTTCCCAAAAGTTTCAGAAACATGCAACAGAACTGCTCTTGCTGCAGCCCTCCAGAAATGGCTGTATAAGGCTCATGGTCCTCCCCAGGTCCTGCACCATCTTGGTCAGGGCTGTGGTGCCTGTAGCCATTCCTCCTTAGAGCATGCAGCACTGCCACTGCTCACTTTCTGTTGCCCCCATGAGAAGAAAAGAAATGAAACTGGAGAAGGGGAAGCTTGTCTCTCCACACTGCAAACCTCCCCGGCACCATGTCCTAGCTAGCAGGACAACTGCTTTATCTTCAAATACTGTGAAGAGGCTACAAGCAAGCGTGCCACAGAACATCCTACTGGCACCCCAAAGAAGAGACAGAAAGGAGTCTCTCCTGGGGAGAGTCACAGGTTGGCTGTCCCAATGGAGTGGCACTGGAATGGGAACTGCCTTGGTAAAGTCTATCTGAATGCTGCTGGTAATTTGACTGATGGTTCCAGTTGATGGAATCTGTTCCTAAGTCTCCTGCCATACCACTGCACGATCCTGGCACACTGTCATTATCTCATAGGGGAATTACTTGCTTCTTTCTACCACCTCCACACTCCCACAGTTTTTAACCACTTTTTCAGTTGTGTCAGCTCAAATGCTTGTCCGAGCACTCTTGAGGCCAGATAAATACATGAAGATACTTTTGCTTTTTTATAGGCTTTTTTGTCATGTCCAGAATGCTAGTCCAATGAGGGCCACAAAATGGCTGAGCTGAAGAAGCAATCATTGTAGGGGATGGGATCGGCAGCATTTGAGGAACATCTCAAATGTGGCTGGCTGCCAACAGAACAAGAGAGTTTAAGTTTCACATAAAGCTGAGTCTTTAAAATTTACACAGAAGAGTTTGCCCCAAACATGAATTAAAATACCATGAACTGTCATGACCAGCTTCCCATGCTGCAACATCAGTCACACCAATCAGGTCTGCATCCCAAAACTGATACCACATACAACACCCAACTATCAGGTGATTTAATCAGAGGAAAATGTAAGAGAAACAGATAAGGACTCAATCCACCTTTGTGGGGCTGCAAGCACTCCAGACAATACTCTAGGTTACATCTACAATGGTCTGTCTTCACAAAGAGTGATATTGAGATTTTCTTCCTTCCACAAAGGGGACATGGCAACCCCCTACAGGTTCTTTCCCTTAGGACTCCCCCTTTCCATGTAACCTGGTGCCAATGCGCACAGATGACAGCACTGTGGCCCTGCTGTCCACCAGACAATGTTTTCTCCTAGCCTGTAAACTCTTTGGAGCAGAGTCCCATTTTTTTCATTCTGTGTCTGTACAGCACCTAACACAAGGGGTTCTTGCTCATATTTGGGCCTGCTTGGTGGTGCTGAGCAGTGCTGGACCACAGAGCTCACTTTCTAGGTGTGAGCTACCTTTATCTCCTCCTCAAGTTTTCCTTATTTGTAGAGACAAGGAAGCTCTCTCCCAAAGTATTTATTCTCTGTACATGTTTCACAAAAATAAGAATGCCACTATCTACCTGATTTTTGTTTAAATAACTGACATGACTCTGAATTAGGTATTTTTTTCACCTCCCTTTGGCGAAGGGGTGCTTGGTGGCAGGAGAAGTTCACAAAACTTATGAGTTTTGATTTAAAACACTCAGAGAAACTCAGAATTATGTAGCTGTAATACTACTTGATTGATTCACCTCACCTGTTAATATTTGACTTACAAACAGTTTTCTCAATTAAAGGATAAAATAACAAAAAAAAGCCCCCTGAAAGACAGTAACTGAAAAGACTGCAATTGAGTCAAGTCAGAAACTCTCCCTTTCTACAACAGGCAATTCAGTTGAAAATTCCCAGAAAAAAACACATGCCTATCACTGCTTCTGCTGCCAGACTCTTGGCCTGGGGGCAGACTCTGGACAAGGAGAATCCTCTGGACCAGCACTTCTCTAGAGGATCTGGAAGAAAGGGACAGGTATCTGCAGGGCAGAGAGCCCATTTCCTTCTACCTCCTTCAAGTACTCCGCTAGCAAAAATCAGAACTATGTAAGGCCCATTCCTGGAGAGCACACCATGGGTTTGCTAGACTGGACATAAATACAGCAGAAATAAACCAACTGAAGGAGGGCAGCTGTACAGCTGCAATTATGTTTCCATTTCATGTTGTCTTCAGGTCAAGATTTGAGGTCTTTGGAAAATGGGTTTCAGCCAAACACCTGGGAGATGTGCTGGAAACTAAGTAATCCTTTCTCCTGCATGTGTCTATTAAAAGCTTATGCGTCTTCCCAGGTATTTGCACAACATCACAAAGGTCCTCATCTCTGAAAACAGCTGCCGATATAATACAGAAAACAAACAGAAACAAAAAAAAAAGCCACCACTGTATCTATAAACTGAAAGAAAGAAACAAAACATGCACTGCAAAGGAACCTCGAATTTTTAAGGTGAATGCTCAGAATTCCTCCTAAACACATTCACTGTACTCAAGCTAGCATCCTTCGAGATTTCTAGTTACTCTAAAATTGCAATAAACATATAGCTTGAAAGGATCTACTACGCCTTAGGGGCACTTTCTATGCCAGAAAAAGGAAGCCTGCAGCAGGCAGATGACCATGTACCACCAGCACTACATACATGGCATGCAGAGTGCGCTGGCTTCAAGACTGCCAAAAGCATAAGGTGTAGTGAAGCACACAAGACTGAGAGACTGCAATACCTAAGTTGTACTGGCCCCAAAATTACCAGGTAAAAAATATGCGAGGAGCCTTTCGTCATGGATATTGAAATTCAAGACACATTAGGCCTACTTTTCAGAAATGCTCCACTGTCAGTTGGCTGTAGATGCATCATATGCAGCAATACCTAACATCGGGTCTAACAACTTTTCAGAGATTTCTTAGGACCATTTCAAATTTACACTTTCTGTCCAAATCCCCTGGTTATAGAGAGAAGGTACAGAACGAACCTACCTAACCAAACCCCATTTGCACAGAGTATCACAACAAAGCATTACCCTTTGCTAAACACTGCATTTTCCTAGGGTTAGTGACATTTGTTTAGCTTTCTTGCCAGATGTGTATGTATAGTAGAAGCAGGAAAAATAAGCAAACTAAGAAGATACAACGCAGGGTCACCTATACTCAGGGCTTGCCAGCTGAGCAAAAGCTGAAAAGCAGAAGGAAGCCTTTTCTTTTAGGGTCTGACAAACCTTTCAAAGAGCTGGACTCCTGTGAGCACTCATCATGACATTATCCAATACATGGATTAACTTATTTTGCTTTAAAAAGGGATGACCAATGCCTGTACAGTATGAACACAGAGACCGTACCCAAAGCACAGACAGGTTCCCAACTCCTGCTCATAAAGCATCCCAAGAGCACCGCATAAATACACAAAAACTGTAAGTCAGCTGGCCATTTCACACCTGCCTGGGCGCTCATCTCAGCGCAATGATGCTGAGTGAGCAATCGCAAGCCGCTCTGCAGGGCTGATGCTGGACGCGGCCACCGAGACCCAAAGCAGATGCACCGCTGGGTTTCTGGGGGGCAATGTGGCCACGACAGCACTTTAGGTTCTCCTGAAGAGCTTTAATACCACCTTCATTTAATAACTCTTTCCAGTCAGGAAGACGTAAGCTTTGAATGCAACGTAGCGAAAAAGCTTTAGGGTGTCTTCAAACCTGCTTCGTCCCGGCAGACCCAGAGCAAAGGCCACCACAGCCCCATTCTCCCAGCCAGCAGGGCTCGGTCCCCCGGGGCACCCCCCAGCCCTCCAGCCGCACCGGTTTCGTTCCCGACCGCGGCTCCCCACAGACTTTCCCCGCCCGAGGGAAACCTCCACGCTGCGCTCCACAGCGCCGGGCGCTCGGCGGGAAGGAAGAGCGGGCGGGCGGGCGGGCAGCCCGCCCCGGGTTACGTACGCGGAGACTATCTTGCCGCTGAGGATCTGGGCGGGCGCCATGGCGAGGGCGGGGAGGCAGCGGCCGAGCGCGGCGGTGACTCCCAAAGCGTCTGCGGGACGGGTTGTCCCCACGGCTGCCCCACTCCGCGCCTCACGTGCCCCCAAACTTTCGGCGGCCGCCGGCCCCACCGCGCAAGCGCTGCCCCCCGCCCCGCCCCGGAGGAGGGAGGAGAAGGGGCACCGGTGGGCGGCCATCGGCTCCCCTCACGGCGGCGGCCTGAGGGCGGCGGGCGCGGTGACCCCCTGCCCTGCCCCTCCCGCCGCCGTGAGGTGCCCGGAGCCCGCCCGGCGCTGAGGGGAGCGGGGCTGAGCGGCGCCGCGAAATGGCCGCCGAAAGGTCGCTCGCAGAGGCGCCGCTGCCGCCCAGGCCCCTTCCTGGCCCTTCCCGACGCCCTGCTCTGCGGAGAAGGGGCCTGGGCGGCAGGGTCGGCTGCAGGCGCCGGGAGGGAAGGGCGAAAGCTGCCCTCGGAGCTGGGGGCTGAGGGGGTGCGCGGCGGTGGGACGCTGCGCGGGCTCCTGGTGGTGGGCTCTGCACAGCGAATTACTAGCTGTGTCTCTAAGAAAATTGCAAATCAGTGTAAGAATAATCTCTGTGTTTCATGTCCTGGGGTCGTGCTGTGATACTCCTCAGTCGTTACGCAAAGAGTGATTTTTGTTCTTTAGGATTTCAACACATTTGTCCAGCTTAAAGCCACCAAACCAGTGGCTCTCCAGTGTATAAAGAGGGCAATGAAGAAGAGGGTGGGATTGTGGCCTAATGTTCATAGGAGTTGGCAGGAGTGAGGAACAGGTTCCTAACAGTCACCTTCAAGGGGTATACTTGAAGCAGGTAATCCAGTTAGGACTGTTGAAGGTGTAGATTCCTGTCAGGCAGCTGCCCAGATCCATGCAGTCCTCTGTGTGTGCTGTTCCTTATGTGAACAAGAGCTTTCCTTACTCCACAGGCCAGCGCAGATATTTCAGGACCTTGCAGAGAAAGTCAGCTTTCAGTGGTTTTCTTACATACTGCAAGTGATGTGTCCGGCCAACACTGGAGATGGGAAAAGCAGTTAAATGTCACCGAGGCAGACGTGCTCAGGGAAGATAATGCCATGACCCAGAGAAGTTAAGGAACTCATCAGTTTTTCCTGCTGATATCTAGCACATGGTTAGAGAACAGGTCCACAATTCAATAAAGTGATGATAAAAAGATCAGGGACAGGGAAATGGCAAATTGGGGTTGATGATGGGGTGGACCCACAGCGCTAGGTTGCTGTTGGGGAGTAGTAGCACGTTCCTGTGCCTGCGGTAAAGCAGACCTTGTACTGTTTTGAGATCTAGCAACGTCTGCCACGTGTGGTAGCAGTGCAGCAAAGAAACAGGATAACACCACTGCAAATTAACAATCTATGGAGAATAGGGGTTGGATGCTACAACAGCAGTGTTCCCGCTGAGAATCTGAGACTTAAAAGGCCTATGTGAAGTGCTTTCACGTAGATTTTTGCTTTACATAGAATGCAGAAGTTTGGAAAAAAGAAAGTGCCTGTTCCAAAGAGTTTGCTAAGAAAGCATTCAATCCTGCTAGTCCATAATGTCATCAGCTCACAAAGGGATTTGGGGAACTGTCAGATTTCGAGAAGGGAGAAGTGTAGGCCTTGCAGCTTCTGCCTAGGGCACAAAACTATGAGGGAGGAAATACATGGGCCCTTCTGTTTCAGAAGCCTTAAGGTTGCTTCTCTGGTGTGCTAGGAGGGCAGTATAAACTACACATAGTTTGAAACTTCCCTGAGGATAACTCTTTTCTTTGTGTTTCCTTTCATAGCCTAACAAGTGTCGCCTTTTCTGCTTTTTCTACTCAGAGGAGAGCTTCCTACCTCAAATGGTTAAACCACCTTAAGTTAACAACATGTTGTAATTGTAGGATTAAAGGTCAGAAATTTCTCTTTAAAAGTGACTTGGAAAAGAGGGAAAACTCTGCATTTTGGGGCTTTTATATGCTAAATAAAAAAGAGCTAGAAAGAACTTCTTTTTCTCTTCTTTCATTATGTGTTTCTTGTATTTCCTGGAATGTTCCAATAGGCAGTTGCAGTATTATACAATCAAAACTAAGATTATTCAATTAACTGAGAGAAGGGATTTTTCTAGGCTGCTTAAAATTCTGTGTCTTGTTTGTTACTTCTGTTGCCTTTATCTGAGGCCTGAATGAACTCTTGGGGGAAAAAAAACCAAACTGTGTTTTAAAAAAAATGCAAAAGATGGACTCCTTCAGTTAAAGACAGGGTAAACTCTTCAGAAATAGCTTTTATCAAAAAAAGATTTGACACGAGATGATAATGTAAAAATACCAGGCAGTAAAAGAAAAAGAAGAATGTCACCTTCTTTAAAAATATTCAGATGACCTTATTTGCAGAGTGAGCAGAAGAAGCTAGTGCCATCAGGAGCTGTGGATTCCTACTCACAGTTGCTAACTTCCACGATTTGCATGTGTATGTGAGCATTAACATCACTTGCTGCTTTTCATAATGCCGCAGCTCCTGAAAAAAAGATGTCTCATGATGACAGATAAAGCATTGAAAATGACCTGAATTTATTGTAGAGTCTAAAAAATAGGAAAGGAAATAAAAATAATTCCAAACAACTTTTTCTATTATCTCATTATTTTTGAGCCAGATTCTCATTTTTTGG
This sequence comes from Buteo buteo, assembly GCF_964188355.1. Classification (NCBI taxonomy): domain Eukaryota; kingdom Metazoa; phylum Chordata; class Aves; order Accipitriformes; family Accipitridae; genus Buteo; species Buteo buteo. The sequence goes on along the minus strand of NC_134176.1, from coordinate 8,937,710 downwards.
GAGGGACAGACTCATGAATTTTAAATGTTTATGCCAGAAAATCAGACTAGCTAACCTTGTTTTATCATAGCAGGAAGTTCTTTTGTATTTCTAACTTGTCTCATGTGGCAGTCAAGTCCTAAAGCTGAGATTGTTCCTCAGAAGTTGTGTGTGTCATGCCTTTATGTAAGAACATGTTCTTTAACACTTACTGTTAATTGTCACCCTGAGGTCAAAATACTGGAAATGGGGTGGAAAAGGAACAGAAAAGGGATTATGTGATGAGAAATGGCTGAACAGACCCTTCTGCTCAGTTCATATCAGAGCCAAATCCAGCCCCGAAATGCAGTAAAAAAGTTAAAGCTTCTATTCACATACAGGAAATCTCAGAGAAACACAGTGGCAAAGGAGACAAACATTGTGAAAATGTTTACAAAGTTGACAGCAATGATCAATGTTTTATGCTTTCAGCACAATTCTTTTCTCCATATTAATGCAAAAGAATGAGAGAAAAACTAATGCCATGGTAATAAGACAGCTCTGAGCATAGTCCGTTTTGTACCAAAGCGGACTTATTTTCTAATGGCTGTTAGGATGAAGGATAAAAACAGTTCCTTCCGGATAGGCTGAAGCCTCAGAGTAAGAGAGACCTCTCTGCTCTGAGTGTTGCCCCAGAACAGTTGTTCTGCCTCACTCACCTCCCTGCCAGGCATCCCTGGGTTTGATTTGGCAACTCCCACAGTTTGATTGTTTACCTTTGCATCCACCCCCTCTTACCCAACATGTCAAAAGTCATGGAGGTTGCTCTTCAAAAAAAGCCATGAAGGCTGTAAAATGCATGCCAGAAAGACTTTCAGTGTTACTGATGAACTAACAGCTATGCTTCTGATGGCACAGGGCCCCAGAAGCTGCGATTTGTTTTGAGAAACTGACCCTGAATCAGCAAACTAAGGAAGAACATTAGGCTTTGCTTCACCTATTAAGTGGGACAGTTAGGATAGCACATTGTCTCCAGTAAAGGAGGAGGAACAGAAAAGTTAGATTAGCTTCATAAACCTTGGTCAGAAAAGAGATTTTGAGAAATCCCGTTTGCAGGAGCACACCAGAAAAACAGTATTAGACTTTGATTCTTCAAATGCTTACAGGGAACCTTTCCTGCTTAGAGATGCACCACTGAACAAAGCATGATTGGTTAAATGAGTGATGTTACTCTAGAATGTACCTTATCTACCATGATGGAGAACACGACTTTGTAATGGGACAACAGTGACACATTTAAATACCTGCTGTTGGTCAACTCTCCCTTTGATCAGATGACTGAACTTTGACATAAGGCTTGAGATTGACCTCAGTGTACATGCTTTGAAATAGCCCTTATAGCTAAGCTGTGTTAATGTGATAGATAGCACAAGCTAACATTTGTTCCATCATAAAGTGTTTCCTGAGTGTAGTTATCCCCTAATCTGTTTAGCTATCTCATGAGCCCCATCCATTTTAGACATGTCACGGAAATAATAAGTTGGTGATGCAGCCAGCTGTTGGACAGGCACTACAAAAGTAGCTGTCCTGGGTTAAGATAGTATTTGCTCTCTGGCCTTCTCCTCAGGGTTCCTGGCCCAATGTCTGAACTAGCAGAACAGGGACTTGGAATGCTCCTCATCCACTTCAGTGCAAAGGCAGACAGATTAATCAAATCACTTCCAAGAGCAGTTTTAACTACAATGAACTGATTTTCTATAAAGCCAGTGAAGAGTACTTTCTTTGTAGGTTTTTTTCTGGCAGGGGGGTAAAGCTGGTTGTGTCCAACAGAGGCCTCCAAAGTGCTTTTCCGACCTCCATCTCAGGCTTGCCATTCACTTGCCTATCATGCAGGGGTTTTGCATTGACCATAGTTTATCTGTCACTCTAAAGACAGCAACAACCAGCTCAGACTACCTCCAAACTTCCATTTGCATTACTATGCCAGTGACACAAATTTGTACATACTTGAGTGCATTTTCCATCGGCTGCTTTTCTTGTTGCTCTTTTAGCTAACTTCCTTTAGATACGTCACATTACCCTTGCACAGAAATCTTCCAATGCTTCTCATTGACCTCTTAGGGATTCTGCAGAAGAAAGATGTCTTGTTAACAGTTTGAAGGTTTTTGTGTCACACTTGATTCCACTGAGAACAGTGCCAGAGTGCTTGATAAATATGGGCCCTAGGTTGTCCTGACTCTTTCATGCTAAGAGATAATTCAGAGCAAAGAAACCATTTTCTAAGTAGTCCTCTCTTTCACATAATAACCATTCCTAATACTTCTACAGCACGTTGTGGCACTCCTTGCAATAAACAACAGCCTAATTCACTATCCCAGCCTGCTTGTGAGTAATGTATTACCACATTTTCCAGATAAGGTAACTGAGAAAGAAGGATTAAATGATTGCCTAAAGCAAAACATAAACACAAGCAATGAAGCTGTGATTAACTAGCTTGTAATTTCCAACTCCGCCTTATTAGAGAATAATTAAATATTTGGCTAATAATTTCTAGTTAATGGCTTGTGGCTACATAGGACTTTCCTCCTTTTTTTCCAACTGCTGAATTTCACTAGAAGACTATGAAAAATATAGTTCCAATATTTTCTGTAGAAATACTTGTTACACCAATTCCACCTTTCTAACTGTGTAGGGAGTTGCACGTACTGACAGAGGCAGAGGTAGGCAGGGAGAAAGGTGAGTTTCAGGGCAGCAGGTAGGAAGATGTCCAGAAGACAATCTCTCCATTGCAGTTTAATCTGTACAGCCTCTCATAATTCTCCCAGCCCAAGCAAGAACACCCCTGGCAGAGCAAGATTGCATAGCTAGTTCTATGCCATCTCTGCAAGAACCTTCACAGGGTGCTCTCTCAACCAAGCAAATCCTGTTCTTGCAGTGTCCTGCAGAGACAGGAGGAGGGTGAACAGATCCTGTGAAGTCTATGGTAGGGGAAGTCCAAGGCTGATGTAAAACCAGCTTTCCTGCAGACCATAATTCCAGCAAGTTGGGTATTTGGAGATGAAAACAGGTAAATGGAGTTTTGCACTTCAGACTTGGGTGATACAGTCTTTATGCGTGTCTTAATATCCAGTTTGAAACATTGAGCGGTGTTTGATGATGTATGCACACAGTTCATAATATGAAGCAGGCTTAAGAAGTAGTACCTTAAATGTGCTTTTACTTATAGCATTCCTGATTCCAATATGTGTCCTTCCTTCTGTGTAATTGGCTCTAGATCATAGCACTATCTATACCAAATCAGACAAAAAGTTGTCCCAGCTCAGGCTCATGGCTCTAATGGTGGCCAGCTGCAGATGTGTAAGGAAGACTATTAGGAACAGGGCAAACAGACGATATTCCTGGTCTCCAACCATTTACAGCTGAAAGAATTTCTAAGACAAACAGGATAATGGAAGTGGGGGAGAAATAGGGTAAAGTTAGGGACAAACAGAACAGTTTGAAGCCCCATGCCTGCTGTTCTCAGAGGTTCATGAGACACAGATAATTTCCTTATGATATAAAATATATAGGATGTCTCAATTTTTCTCAACACACAGGATCTTTTGTGTGCTTACCCTTTTGCATAACAGCTCTTGGCCATGGGAGTCTTGGTTAGTTTCAATGGAAACAGTATTGATAAGGTACCTTCGCATGCTGTAGTGAATGATTTTTTCCCTTATTTGGTATGTGCATATTTTTTTCTGTCTCTGGAATATGGATATATTTGCCCACTGTGCTTCATTATCTCCCTATTGGGGTTGTTCATAATTAGACTTTAATTTCTTAGCATTAAAAATAAAGATCCATATTTATTTCCCATTGCCCATATTTGATGACTGCTGTTTGTAATTAGAAAGGAACACTAAATTGAAGGAGGAAGAGCCCTAACTTAACTGCTCTGGAAAAGCAGACCTTTGTGTGATGTGCTGTTCATATGAGCACATGCACACAAATATATGAAACAAGAAGATTTTCCTTTCCTTAAAGGTCTCCTAATTTAAGTATTTGTAGCTGAGTTTCAGCTTCTTGTGAGCACACCTTGAAAGGAATTAAAAAGTGGTGAGGCACAGACTATTCAAGTATCTCATTCTTTTTCACTCTGAACAGTATGAACATAAGTGAGCTCACTGTAAGCTTTTTCCAGATTCATTTATATATGTGCCTATATATTTGTGCATGTATTTCCCAGTTTATATGCCTTATATTACAAACCTTTGTATCCCAAAAGTTTGTCAGCTTCTAGTTAGAGCAATCACATTTCTGTCCTTTCCTTTTTAGCCTAAGACCTGTGTGATTTGTCTGGTATTTAAAACAAGAACTGCTACATTTATAAATGAGACAGAGCCTGGCAGAGGCACCAGATTCAGAGACATATTGCTAACGTTTGCCCTGAAGCTGTGGAGTGTGTCCATTCCCACATGCTCAGCTGCATCTGAGAACAGCAGTAAATTAACCTTGCAAGTCTGCAGAGCTCTAGTGTCTGTCCTGCACATCTCTGGGTGAAAGATTTCTCAAAAGAACAGCAAGGCTTGCTCATGTCTACTACTGCAAACTCTCTCTGTGCTTTCTGATTCATAAACCAGCTGGAGATCTGATTAGAAAGTCTGTGCCATGAAATGGGCTGTCCTTTGCTGCTATCTCCAAGAGCTTTAAATAATCCTAGCAGGGCAGTGTAATGTTTTGTCCTATGGCCTGTGTCAGCTGTAGCTGGCGAAAAGCACATTAAGGGCTCTTCTGGTCCCCTCCAGCCATCACTTTGAAGCTAAGCATTTTGACATCTCTAGCCTGTGCACCGTCATGCAGTTGCTGTGCTTGCACATGGAGTAGTTTTGCTCTGGAGACCCACTGCAGAGCAAACCATGATGAGCCTGTGCTTAGAAACTGGGCCTAGGGAAGAGAGAGTGACTGATGCTTGCTCGGGCCACAAGAAGATTGAGAGGCTATAGACTTAGTGTGGAACAAGAATATGGTGAGCTCGGTAGGGGGAAGTCTGCTTGGCCTGTGATTCCTCTTTATGGCCTAGAAGCCTGGAAAAGTGAATAATCCTTCCAAGAGGAGCTGTGCCAAGCTGTGATGTTATTGGTGTCCCTTGTACCCACCATAGCAGTGTAGGACTGGCAGGCAGATTCTAAAGGAGACTGAGTCCCCATACTAGGCATATAGGATCAGCCAAGAAGATAGTGTAGCAATGAGTCAACAAGACAGACAACAGATTTGGCCCTAAGGCCTTTCCTGCAGTATAACATTGACACTAGCATAGGCATTGACCCTGTGGACGTACGTGGTGAGATGTCAGTATAGGACAAGATAAGCAATATGGTCTGAGCTGCTGCCACAGGAACACGTTTGGAGCCTGAGTCTTCCTTCCCTTTTCCTTTGAGGATTCAGCAACATTCCTGGAGCTTTGTGAAAGGATCTGGTGAATGGGGCAAATCATCTTCCCCCTTTATGGACAGTTTTTTATTCCCAGATCTTCTTACTTTCTGTAATTTTTACCAGTTACAGGTTTTGTGCTACAGGCAGTCCATGTGGCTTTCAGAGGAATGCTGAGGAGCTGCTTTCCCAGCTGTCCTGGGATCTGAAGAGGGGTGCCTTGACATTTTAAGCAGGAACATTTTCACACAGGACTCCATGGCAATTTGGATTTTTTCTTTAAAAAATCTGATTTTGAGACAGCATACATGGTGTCCTTCACTCAGGAAGGTGCCCTTCACTCAGGCATCGCAAGCATGAGTGCTCATGACAGAGAAGCGTTATGGCTTCACATGAGGGGTGATTTCTAAAGCCTGAACAGTTGTCTTGTATTCACTGATTGGGAAGTAGAGTGACACATAGGAAAATAAATAAGTGAATTTCTTTTTCAAAGAGAAGAGTGTAACAGTTTTGTAGTATTTATATTGATCAGTATTCAACTGTCTTCACCTATTCCAGGGAGCAGAGAGGTTCAGCTATCACCAGCTTACACACAGGCAGAGAGGAAGAACAATGTTTTGCTTGGGTTCACCACCTCACTTTATGCTTTCAATCTGTTACCTGATGTTGGTGATCGAGAGTCTGAACTCCATGTACCACAAATATATATATCAATGACAGCATATATACACACAGACTTGTTCCTGGAACTAGGAGAACCCTGAGTATAAAGGAAATAGTTTATGGAAAATCAGTAAGTGTCGATTCCTGGTATACTTTCAGGTGACACTGTGCCTTTTAAAGCAGGTGTAAAACAAAGTGCTTGATGACATATAAATATAAGCCTGTTCCCAAATTTGCTTATTAACACTTTCTTGTAAGAGGACATTTCCTGGTTGAAATATTCAAATTAATGGCAAGTGTATGGCAGTTTAACTTGAAATGTGCTTACTAGGTAGTGTTTCTGTACAGAGGAGATGCATGAAGCATGCAGAGACTTAGGGCTCTGAAGAAAATTTCTTTTTCTTTAGCTCAGCTTTGGAAAAAATTAATCTACTAGAGAGCTGCACACAGCCTGCACCCACAGTGATGCTGAGTGCCCCAAAGTGGCTTTGAATTCAAAGGATCAGGCCTTGAGGATGGAGAGAAAGAAAAGCTTTTGTTGTTCCACCCATCTGTTGCCTGTGGCCCTGCTGTGGGGTAGTTTGTGCCCCCATTTCACCTTCCCAGGTGTGGCTGCCATATTGTTCCATCTCTTGCTTTCCGTGGAGGTACACAGCTCTGCAGGAAGAAGAGGAGTATCCCAGAATGTGTTGGATGGGATGGAGGTGGTTGTGGTTTTGTTGTTTGTGTAGGAATACTTTTCTTGTTTGGGAAAGCACTTCTTAATATGTTTCTGGCCAAAATCCCTCTCAAGTAATTCTTGCTCAGCTGGATACCAGTGCTATTGAAATCAGTGAGGTTGTTTCTAGGCCTGGTTCAGGAAATTTGTCAGCCACATCTACATCCCTTTACCAGTGGATTTCCCTTCAGGTGTGACATTGTTATTCATCATCACTGACATTAGCAACATTAATGGCATTTTTAAGAATGAAAAGGATAAAAAATAATAATTGGTTATCCTATAAAGAGAAACCACTGTCCTCATCCAGACTGATGCCTTAGATTTTGTTGGAAAGAGGATGCTGTCAATGGCCTTATTAACATAAATATTTTAACTGATTTTATAGAGAGAATTTTATTTGCACCAGTAACAGAGTTAAGCCTTTTAAACTCAGAATATGCAACTGTGCTACTGCTGTACATCAGGGCTGGATTACTGGGTGTAGGTGAAAGCTGTCTGCACACCTGGGAGCAGCCTCTCCTCTCCTCTGGCATTGGTGTCTCCCACTGCTGCAGCTAGAGAACCATAAATTCAAACAAAAAAATTACTCTATGCTGGAATTGAATTGACCAATCTGTCAATAATCTAAGATGCTAGTAACATGGGAAAGGATATATTTTGGGTGCTTTCAAATTCTACATTTGCTGTGTCCTTTTCAGTTGATGTAGGCTAGATGCCAGCGCCACCTTGCTGAAGCTTTCCCCTTCACTTTGAGGCGCCATTTTGTAGTGGGCTTGTCTTTGCCTGAAAGAGAATACCCAGACAGAGGCACTCATGATCCAATTGTACAAACCAGATCTTTCTTTAGGTTAACACCACCAATGTCTCTCCCAGATAGACCTTGTTGGAAAACTGAACTGAAGTAAGATACACGGTTTCTGAAGATGAAACAGTGGGGTCTGGCATGGTGGACAGGCAGGTGTCATGGACGCCACTGAGAGGAAAGGAGGAGTGGTGGGCTCTGAGGTCAGCCTCCCAGGGGGTACAGCTGTTGGTGTGGCTGCTGAAATGAAAACCACAATGTGGTAGGTAGTATAGATTCTCTTGCTGCACATGGGGAAGCTCTGGGGTGGAACAGGGGTGTGAATCCTGAAAGGTCCCAAGTCTGTGTGGTTGTATGCATGAGTCTGGGCATGAGGAGCTGCATGTACATCCGCATTGCCCTTGGCTCATATCTCAGCCCCTCCTTTCCCACCTTACTGCACCCTGTGTGAAGTATTTCACAATTACCTTTTAAATATAACAACTGATGCTGGTAGCTCTTAGTGTAACGTTTATTATATCTTACTTACGTGGGATTGTTACAAGGGGAAGAACATCCATGTTATTAGCTAAATTAGCTAAAATTGCTTACAAACACAAACATACACTCACACTTTCCTTTAGTCTCTGTGAAGTACCATTTTCAATTGCCCCAGCACTGCTCAGTGAGCAGGAAAAGCAGATATGGAGCTTGGCTTTTGTCCTGGCTGTTTCCTGCCAGTACCTTTCTTACAGATTATGCAGGCTTAGACTCGGAAGATTTACATCATGTTATAACAGAGGGCTTCTATGAAGGAGCTTGGCCAATTTGTCTGCTTGCCATTGGCTATACAACATCCCTTGAAGATCCTGGGAAGTAGGGGATGGAGGAGTCTGGTGGGCGGCTGGTGCCCTGCCAAACCACACTGCAGGGTAGATGTGGCAGAGCCTGTGCTGAGCATCTGGATGAGCTCAGGCTTTCCTTCTAACTGTCCCAGATCTCACTATGACATAAATATGTGCTTCTGAGCTTGGACTTGTAGCCAGGCAGCTTGACTGCAAGATGAATTTGGGCTTAAAACTTGAACAAGCCAACTTGCTTAGAGTGAGTCAACAGCAGTACACAGGTCCATACCAAACCTCCCAGCTCATGGTCTCTTGTACTAATCACTGCAGACATTGCACACCCAGTCAGGGAAAAGGTACCCTGTGTGACTCTGTCCATTATTGTACTCATGGCAGCAAGATTTCCTGCAGACACACCAACTTTCTATGTTTGTGCAATGGGATGCAGTCAAATGTATGTATGCAATCTCTAACTGCTGACATCTGGTGGATCAGTGTTCTCAATGGGCAGAGCCCATGGGTTCAAGGCATTAGGATGAGGGCCCCTCCTTCCTATCCATGTACATAATTGCTTGCACTTCCGTCTAGCTTATTTCAGACCTCCACAGCTTGAGCTCCAGGTAATTGTGTAAAACTGGCATAACAAATACGTTTAAAATTTCTTTATAGTAATTTTTGGATTGGAAGAACAAAAAGGCTGGGGGCAAATGGCCACTCTTGATGTCCAACTTTGTTGCATCTTTGGAGCCAAGGAAGTTGTGATGCGGGAAGAAAGAAGAAAATTCATACAAGGTGGGAGACATTTGGAGGAAGTACTTTCTGCAGTGACACTTTAAAATGGAACCAAGGGAAAAAAAAAAGTATTTTTCCTCAGCCTTTGGGCTGCATTATGCTAGTTCTTGCAAAAGATGACACTAATGAGGACATGCTCTTCTGTTAACTCAATGATGAGTGTACTCTGGGTTAATGGAAGATGTGAGGACAATTTGCTCTAATAACTGCCACCTTTGGCATTGGGCTTTCTTTAATCTAAAGTTTAAGGTGTTCAGAGCCTTGTTAGCTGGAGTACTTTTCAGGTTTTCATGGGAACAGATCTCCCAGCTACCTACTGCATGCCCCTTCATTAGTCAGAATGCTGCAGGGTGGAAGGACAAACATATGAACATGAACCAGTATCCTGTTTCTACAGTGCTGCCTATAACTATGCAGTTGGTAAAGTCTGAAGGGGAGTGCCTTCATGTGTGAAGAAATTAGAAAATGTGGGCATAGTTCAAGTGTCCATGCCTCCCTGATACTTTCTAAGGAAGACAGGGTGAGCTCTGGTGCTCTTACTTCTTATGCAGATTTGGCTGTTACACATTAGGAATTTGATCGCATTGGTGGTCCCTTCAGAAACAGTCTACTCCCAGAAGCATTGATTGGGAATATCTGACACATTTCTGTCGTAATCTCTTTGCAACAGTGGTTCCTGACCTTATTTTAGCAGGCTTTGCTAATGCCTTCTTCTCAGCCCTGGCCTCGGGGTCCAGTTGTTCTCTTTGCTGTTGTGCCAATAGTTGAGGCTAGAAGGGAGCTCTTGAGAACATTTGGTCAAACCACTCTACTCAAGCACACTCAGCTAGATCAGTTTGCCCAGGCCTGTGTTCAGTTGGATTTTGAAGGTCTCCAAGGATGCAGAGTCCATAACCTCCCTGAGCAACCTATTCCAGTGTTCAGCCACCCTCACATCTCCCTTATGATTGCTGATTTTCCCCCCTTGTCTTAGCTATTGCCTCCTTGAACCACTTCCTTATGCTTCACTGTGCACTCTGTGCTCTATCCATCTTTAACACTTGGACATCTCCCTGCTGAGGCCCACCTTATATTTAGGAAGCAGTGAGCCAAACCAGAACAGCTGGTAATACCACCACAGGACAATATTCCTAGAAAGCTTTTCTTCTTGGCACTACTTGAATGTGTGCTTGGAGCAGTCAAGAAACCATAACTTGTTTTATAAACCAAGAGCTTTGCCTACCAACTGAGAATAACTTCTGTGCTTTTTCAGCCACAGGCAATCTTCTCAAATTCTTAAATACTTAAATTCAGTAGATGCCCTGAATGTCATCAAGGCAAAAAGACACCTGAAGCTTGCAAGTCCTTAAACAGCAGAAAGCCTTTCTGAGTCAGCCTTACAAAGATGAATGAGCAGGTTTTTAGTACATAAAAAGGACAATATAACTTTTTATCAGCTGCTTCTTGTAAAACTTCATACTCTTTCAGCACTGTATTTTAAGAAGTCCAGAGCCTTCTTTTGTTTTCTTTTGTGGGCTTTGTTACAGCAAGGTAACTATCAGCAAGGAAAGAGGCTAAAATCAACCCAGCCTGATTACTTTTTAATCTAGAATTTACTGAAGACTTTATGCACTCACGTTAAGTGTCCAGGGAGAGCTAACATTTCCAATGGGAGCAAGAGGGATTTTTCTGAAGCTACAATCATAAAACACTACTCATCAAAGTGCTGGAGTCACAAAATTATGTTCCATACCCCAGAATTAGTAAACCTCAGATAGTTCTTTACGGCAGGATTAAGAAGCGAACAAATAGAGAGTTGAGTGATATGAAGACTACCCATACTGAAATCCATACTTGGGCAGACCCATTCAAACTGGCTCTGCCCAAGATAACAGGCCAAAAAGTCCCTTGTTTGGTTTAGGGTGCCATGGTGCTATGGCACCCCATATAGGGTCCTGGCGTAGTGCTGTTCCTGTTGTGCTGTTGCAATGGTATAAACTGTGTGAAATCCCAGCCCACTGAAGTCAATGGATATCTTGCCATTTGTTCTATGTCAGTGACTTCTGTATCACAGGTGATGCAATATCCATGGTACAGTGATACAAACGTCACAATGTAGGTGCTTGACCCTGTGGCAAAAAAAAGCAAACAAACAGTAACTGTAGCAACCAGCCAAGGCAAATAAAGAATTGGAGGAGGACAAGTTGCTCAGGATTTTTTTTTTTACTTTTACAAAGTGTTCTGGATACACACAGAATTTCTATTCTTGTTGTTAATTAGCTCTGAAGAAGAATTAGTCAATGTTTCTTAAACGGTGAGAAATATTATGGCTGTAGCAGAAGTCCAAAGTAAATGCTTCTCACACAGCAAGAGTAGAAATCAGTGCTTCTTTCCTCAGTGCTGTGGAAATACGAATTTCACAAAGAACTTGTTTAATATTACTCTGTGAGGTCTAGATTGGGTTATCTGTCAGCTGTGTCCATAGGCATGCTGTTCCCTATGGGCTGAGCCCTCTGAAAGCCAAGGGGCCAGCCAAAAGCAATCCCTTCACATGTGTTTTTAGAGTTTCTGAATATGGTCCTGACTCTGAACCAGGTCTGGCAGATACCGCATCCGGTAATGGTGGAGGTGAGCCCAAGATGAATATCTGCACAGAGCAGAAGGGACATTTTAAGCTGCATGTAATAAAAGTCAGAAGCTCCCTCTCTCAGTGCTTTTCCACAAAACCCCCAACAGCTGTATTTAAATAATCCAGAAGGACTCTCTTGGTAAAAAGCAGTGCTGTCTCTTCCAGTTCTGAGGGAGCAATGGATATGAACTGAACCTTTTCCCTCACCCTCTCGTGACAAGCAGCAGTGACAGCACATGCTGAACCCATTCAGACAGTGGCAATGTTCCCAGTGAAGCACATGCTCCCCTGAGCTTCGGGAGTGGAGCTGGCTAGGCCAGGCAGCACATTGCCCAAGGCCTTTCCATGCTCCCAATTCTAGTTGGAGGGAGCCAGTTATTTATGGAAAAGCAATGTGAGTTCGCCTATATCGGTCACTTCCCTGCAAACCACTGGCTTTTCAAGAAATTTTTTGGCAGTGCCATGTCCTGCAAGTGGTAATGTAGTCAGAAGTCTCTCTTGGAAGAGCCTAGATATCCTGCAGCTTTGTTGGAGAGTCCTCTGTACTATTCAAAAAAATGGGAAACATATTAGGCTGAATTCAAAAGCCTATGAATTAAGCACAGACTCACCGCTCAAGGCTGTTTTATGAATATTTACAGTTTTCATTAATTTGAACAAGAATTTTGCGGATCTAACTGTGTATTCTGCCATTTGTCCTAGTACCAAAACCATTCCTGGAATAAATCTGGTAAAATCGAAAATGTTAAAAGACAAAGCAGTTTCCCAGTGCCTGGTGTGAGATCAGTAGACTGAGAACAGATAGTAGAGTGTTTTTTCTTGCTGTGACCTGCTTTTGGTTTTCTCCCCAGATCTCCTCTTACACTTGTAAAACTGGAATAGATTACACACATTTCCATCTGAGTATTTCGGTACTGCATTTTCACTCCAGCATGTAGTAAATACGCTTCACTGTACAGTGAGTTTAGTGACCATATGGCTCTTGGGTGCCAGAATCTGGAAGACTGGACCCAACGTAGACAGCAAAAAAATTGTGCAGCTAAAGCTGTTATTCACACATTTGACACTAAGGGGAGCTCTTGTAACAGAGAAGAGAAACATGCCCTACCTCTTTTATGGACACTGAACAGGAAAAGCTGGTGTAAGGCTGCTTGTAGCGTTAGGCTATTCTTACGGCTTTATTTTGGAAAAGCTAAGTGTATTTAGCATCTCATTTGTTAAAAAAGAGCTATTTTTATGCAGGCAGCTAAAGGTCATACAGCTAGTGAAATAATTGCACGTGCCTGTGTGCTACTGAGTTCCTGCTTGTCTGCTTGAAGAAAAAGCTTTCTTTTTGTCTTTCTAATCTTTTAGGTTTCAGCCACAGTTCTACTGGGTACAAATTAGTTCATTCCCTATGACCCCTTGGTTTGTGCCTTGTCTAAAAAACAGGGTACATACTTTATCTGAAGACAAGATCCTCTGTTGTAAGATGATCTCATATGTATTGCCCCCGTTATTATTAACAAAGGAAGGAAAATACTATACTTTTATTCATCTTTTTCTGTTTTCTAATGGGCAGGATAAAGGGAGAAGGAAAGTTAAGACTAGCTTAAATTTTGGGGGGTTGCAAAATAATTGTTAGGGAGCAGCAAGGGCTGGTTGCTCCCTAAGGGAAGGCAATTCAGGAGCCGAGGGTGACCCCAGCTTGGGCAGTGCACTCACTGATAGGTGGCCATGTCCTGTCTGAACATGGCGGGCAGAGCTGGATGGTGATAACACGGTCAATCGACAGTCCCAGACGAGGCAAGTGATTAACCAGAATCAGGGTCCAAACAGAGAGTCAGGAGCAAATGGAGACAGAGCCATAGACAGGGCTACTACACGGGTCCAAAGTCCGTCCAGGAGACAGGGACAAAGATAGGCTGGAGACAAGCTATAATGTACATTCACGGGGTCCATCCACCTAGGGCACAGCTCCAAGGCCCATCCAGGAGGCAGGGCCTGAGACAGAACCGGAGACAGATTTGCATATAACATAGCTTGGACAGGGACTGAAGTCCCTGATGGGTCTGGTTAGGGCCATTAATGCTCAATGCACTGAGCTCAGGGGGAGCCATGGGGCAGGGTCCTGCGTGCACCTTACAGCAGCCACCAGTACAGCACGGGATGAATAGTCAGCCCTGCAGGTGAAAACATACTGCCTTCTTACTGAGATATATAAAATAAATATTGTTATACTGCATTGTGGGTTTTAGATTCTTCAGAGACATGGTGAAGTAGGGGAAAAAATCATCGGTTGGGACTTCTGTAAGCTTAGACCTAGTCACAATAGTGAGAACTTTGATTATTAATCATGGCTCATCTGGATTTTTGTCATGGCCTAACAAGGGGTTTTAAAGCCCTACAACCAGCATTGCAGCCTTTCCCTGGCTGCAGCATGAATGGCAGGAATTGTTTCCTCATTTACACCCAAAAGATAACTTGCTTAGTACTTCTCATTTGCTTTTAACCTGAACAGCACAATTAATGAGAAACAAACTTATATGCTTTTTGAAAGAGAAGCACTTAGTTCTTTTACAGAAGGCAGTTTATTTTAATTGCACCCTTTCTCCAGCATCTGGAGAAGTTTGTCTGAGCAGGATAGTAAATGGTTTACCTCCTGCTATGACAGATCATTTGTTGGTTGCTCACTTACTGTATGTTTGCATGATGGACTGGCTCAAGCTTGAGGAAAAAAATAAACTTTTCTTGTTCTGGTTGCATTTTCTGTCCAAACCTGATAAACAGCCTGGTTTGAATTTTGGCTGCAAACCTACATAACTTCTGTTATCTTTTGTATTATGGTACCCCAGTTAGCTCAGTAGTACTTCTCTCTTCTGACTGTCCAGGTTGTTTAGGAAGATGCTGCTCAGTGTAAGGGTATCACCAAAGGTTTTTATCTGTGAAAGACAAGTCTAGAGCCTGTAATTAACAAGATGTGGTGGTTCCTTGTTAAGTTAGTACTGTCTTCATCACAGGTAGGTCTCTGACATTTTCCTGGGGGCCTTACAATCCTCGCATTTTGTCAGGTGGAACTGTGTGATCGGACAGGTATTGTGGTAGCAGGTAGGGAGATAATGGTGTCTGCATGAAAACCTGGTTAGTTCTTCTGGCAAATAAGAATTTTACCTTTGAATAAAGTTGCTTGTGTCCTCCCTGGTTTAGATGTCCTGCATTTCCAGTAACACACCTCTTATTTCTGACACTAAGCCATGATTGCTTGCTCCCTGTTACATGTATTGCACCTGCCTACTTAGACAGTCAGATGCTTCATTTCACCATATGATTTTGGCTCTTCTGCAATCTAGTCATGCTCTTGATAGGTACATACCTACATTAAGAACAGATGGACAACTTCAAATCCCCAGTCTCCCAGATGAAATTTGTATATAATTGCTTACATCAGAATTTCACTGGTTTTCTTTCTGGCTAGTTGATTGGCTCCTCTGTTAGATCAGCTTATTTTAAAGAGTATTTGAAACTGAGAGCTTTTGTAAGCTGAGAGACCAGTATTGCTTTTTGGGCCAAAAAGATCATGCATCATCTGCAGCTGCTCACCTTTCCACTGGCAAGCGCTTCCTGAAAGATTTTACCAGACTGGCTAAGGCTGGTGTGACTCAGCCAGACCTGATACAAAAATAGTAATGTCTTTCAGATACTTAGTAAATGATGAAAGCCACTCTGTCATGGTATGACACTGATCAACTTCATTCAAAAAAGCAGCCAGGAAATAGCTGGGAGCGAATGATTGGATTTTGGATTCAGTAATGTGCTAAAATAGATTAAAATTTCAAAATACTTGCAGTAGCGCTAGCAGCTTCATACTACATCAGTTATAAAATAGATATGATAAGAACTGGTACTTTGTTACCTGGAGACTGTACCACACACTGCAAACATGCACAGATTGGAACTCGTTAGCTTTCACTCCAATGATTGCACCAAGAGAATAGCAAATAGTTGATGGTAGGGAAAACATCTACAAAAGATCATATTTAAAAAAAAGAAGAGGGGACACACTCATGCCTATACCTCATCATGGTTTCTCAAAGGACTTTTTAAAAATGAAACTGTGATCAGTTTAAAGTACCTACTTCTGACACCTGTTTCCATGAGAACAAGAGCACCAGCTAGAAATCATGTAATTGGAGTTCTTTTTGGTTGCACAGATGGAGGAAACTGCAGATATCACATATACAAGCATTAGGACCAGGCAGCATAGTGTTGTTAGGAAAAGAGGAAGGTTTCATGGTGTATTAAAATCCCTTAATATACTTATAGGAACTCCTTATAGCTAATATTACTGTTATTTTTTAACAAAAAAAAAAAAGGTAACTTTCAATTTAAAGCTAAAATTATTAGTAAGAAGTAAATTTCACTTTGGAAAACTGCACCTCTCGAGCTAATAACACGAGGCTTGAAAAAAGAGAAACTAAGTGTAACAACATTAATGTATTATTCTGCACCTGTAGAACTGTGTAATAAGCACTTATTTGCCTTATATCACACCATTTCCTTAATGGTATTCCATTGCATTTAATTTTAATATGTGCTACCAAAACATCTTTTTATGTGTTGCTGAATCATATATTTACTTTGAGTGAGTTACAAAGAACAGTCTTAGTTTTCTATGTGATTTGCCTAAATATTTTCTTGGACTAGAATTGTTTTGCAAGGAAAATTCAGGCATGAATTCCTGCTTAGTTGGGCAATACTGTAAAATCTGGAAAGGAATATAACCAGCATGATGGAGTATTTTACGTCTGGGGAAGTTGTCATTCAGATGTCTTTCATGTAAAATGGAGGTGTGGTGATTTGTGCAGTCATTTAAAAAACCCTATCATTTCAGCCATGGGCAGAGAAAAACATAACCCTAAAGTGCAGGCAGAACCTCAGTGATTGCAACTACATGAGCAGGTACTGCATCAAACCATCAAAACTCACCTGATTTCAACTTTGATTATGAACTGCAAAATCTCTGAATATTTGCAAAATTGCAGATCTGAGCAACCCTGAACTAAGTATGACAGCTTCCTACTTCCACAAATTGACTCTTTCTCTTAAGAAATGCAGACCATTCCTTCATCCAGAAAGTGTACTGAAAAAACATAATTTATGATTCATATCACCTATGAATTAATACATAGTTTAGAACAAAGTTCTACTTAGAGCAATATCTTGTTTCTAATACTGGTCAATAATTGATGTCCAGGGAAAAGTATAAGGAAAGGCTTATGTATGGAGTGATCCTTCCTTGATATGACTACTCCTGGCAATCAGTAATCTACATTTAGTTTTTGTGTGAAGGTATAAAACCCTTTTGCCTGTATCTGGATACAGGTACTTAATTGTGTAATCTGTTTTCTTAAGCTCTGTCTTCAATAAGCTGTTGCATGCCATGTTCAACAATATTTAGTTAATTGTGCTGAGCCTATCTAAAGGCAACTTTTTTTCCCAAAGGAAAAACCCACAAGAAAACAAGGAATAAAGCCTGGAGGCTGCAGGTAACTTGTGTGCATGTTGCTTTTGCAGAAAGAGGTTGGACAGCTTGTAATTGATGCAATTTCTTGCAATAACAAAATGTTCCTGACCTTTTGTTGATCACAGAGCAAATCTACTTTTAGTATGTCAAGTAAAATAAAATATCACTCCTATTCCTCTTCTACTAGTTCTCAAGGATGGTGTTATATACTAGGCTGCTTAATAAGAAATTTGAACTAAGTAGATTATAACAGAATGTTATATTTGAAGACCTTAATGACCACCAAACAGCTACCTCAATTTTCCTATTTCAATATTTTTCATATTTACAAGCAATTAGAACATGCATGTACGTGTGTGAGGGCAAGGGAGCTGTTTGCATGACATTGAAGAACATAACATTTTAATGCAGGGAGATTTTTGCAAAATAAGGATATAGGAGAGGGTTCACTGCCAATTCCGTATGTTGACTGCTAGGCAGATCCCGCAACAAACACTAATGGCCCTGTCAAGAAACCATGCTGCCACTGCAAGAATTAAAAGTACTTTATTCTGCTTATTGGCACCTGGGGATTCTAGTTAAGCAAACCACAGCTTTGCAAGATATAACCCTAGGGACAAAGCCCTCAGTTTCAGTAGAAGAGAGCTTGGAAAGGAGCAGAGGTCAGAGGAGAGAGGAGCAAGAAGGACACAGTACCTTAAGATGGAGGTCATTCCTACTCTGTTCTCTCTCCTGGGAGATCAACACAACAATAATTTTTATCAGACAATCCTGCTTTTCTGCCTTGGCTGTGATATGTCTTCTGTGGAATCCTCATGCCAAAAGGAGGAGACAGTTGTGAGCAAGGTAAAACAGCTTTATTCCAAACATAAGGTGATCCTTCCCCTCTCCTCTGCACTGGTGAGGCAACATCTGGAGTGCCAGGCCAGTGCTGGGTACCCTAGCACAGGAGAGGGATGGACATATGGGAGTGAGCCCGCTGAAGGGACTGGAGCATCTGCCATAAGAGGAAAGACTGAGAGAGCTGGGATCGTTTAGCATTGTCAAGAGAAGGCCCAGAGGGGATCTTATCAATGTATATAAATACCTGATGGGAGGGTGAGCCAGACTCTTCTCAGTGGTGCCCAGTGAAAAGATAAGAGGCAATGGGCACAAACTGAAATACAGGAAATTCCACTTAAACATAAGAAGAACCTTTTTAACTGTGAGAGTGGTCAAACAGTGGAAAAGGTTGCTCAGAGAAGTTGTGGAGTCACCATCCCTGGAGATACTCAAAACTCAACTGGCCATTGCTCTAAGCAACTTACTCTAGCTGATCTTTGAGCAGGGGGGCTGGATTAGATGATCTCTAGAGGTCCCTTCCAGCCTCAACCATTCTGTGATTCTGTCTCTTGCAAGTACAGGTACTTCTCCTTTTCTATCATTTTGTTTCTGTGATGTGTCTTCTCCAAAGCCAGCTGGTAACCGAAGAGTCACCTTTGCAAGGAATGAAGTCAGAATTAGGAATCTACAAAAAAAGATCATTCTTGGCAGTCATCTCACATTCAGTCCTTGAAAGCTCATGTCAAGTAGCTGAAAGAAATTGCTGCCTCTGTAACCACTGTAGAGTCATAGTCAAACACCAGTATTTATATACTCAGTAGGGAGAACTAAGTGAAAGAGTCTGAGAATTGAAAAAGTGTCTGAAGTAGAATTCGAAATCGTTTTCAACAGTGTCAGTTTTACAGCTATTACAGTTGTTAACAATTCAACTGTAACAGTGGTGACACGTGGTGCTCTAAATGAAAGGGAACCTTGATAGCCTGTCTGGATCCAGCACACCCATGATGTATCTCTGCCAGGAGTTAGAAGAGTTCAGGCATCACTCAGCCACAGTGCAAATGTTATGGGACTTCACAGAGTGGCTAAGGGATGTGCAGGGTAATGGGATTTGGAGTATTGTTACCCCTGGAGTTACAAGATATGGATCATCCAGGCTTTTCCTGTGATAACTGGCTTGGATGCCATGAGTAATAATTATAGCAGTGACATTTTTATTCTTTCATGATAGACAGTGTCACAGTGCCACTAGGCAGGTTTCAGTGGGGTTTCAGAGCAGATGATGGTGGTTTGGAGAGTCTCTTTCAGTAGGAGTCTGGGACTCTTCCTGGGAACTTCATTCTGCGTTGGAGGTTGCACCATGAGGTAGGACTGGGGGCACTGGAACTCTCCCATTCTCCTTGTGGTACAGAATTCTTTACCTGATCACAACCTCTCTTGCCCCCTTCCCTACTCCCGGAGTGGTGGGTCAACACAAATAATGCTGGCATCCTCTGAACAGCAGGACATGGAAGAGACAGTATGACAGGGTAGTACTGATTAGAGTCAGGCTAAGCCATGGAAGGCAGCACAGGTGGTATACAAGAATACTCTTTCAAATACCATCAGACTATGAATACCTCATAATTTTTGGTATTGTTTACTATCATGTGCATTTAAGAAGTATGATGCTACCAAAATATCAATGGATTGCCTCTCACTAGTAGTAATGACTGTGAGAACAGTATGTGAACAATGTAATTTACTGCTTCCGCTAAGGAGATGCAATTTGAACAACGATGTTAACACTACACTGAAGCTATGTCTTAACATGCATTTTTAGGTATTTTAATTAAAAAAATAACTATCGCAGTCATATATAGTCCTGTGTCCAATATATAACAGCATTCATTGTCTTTGTGAAAATCTAGCTGGAAAGGTATTCTAGCCCTCACACATACGCTATGCTGCAGCTTGCTATAAAAAGTTACAAAAGTAACTAATCCTTGAAAAGTTTTCCTAACTTAAACCACCTTTCTTACCCGAGAAGGCAAGAAATATCCAAGAGATATGTGCAGTCTTAACTTTCTTGATATTTGTTTATCCCTAGATACTATTTTCAGCCAATTTTGTTCCAAAGAGTGCTCATTAATATTTTATTCTGGATGTCTCTATAGAGGAGGAGAAAGAAGAGCAGAAACAGCCTAGAGAAGAATCTGAGAGGCCACAGGCAGGTTATCCTCTTGTATGACATTAACGGCAAGAGGATCTACTGGGATTTCTACTAAAGGTGAGGGCATTCAGCTCCCTCTATTTGCAGAGATATGAGGGGAATCATGACAGTGACTTGCCATAATACAGTTTTCATGGCTACACTCCTCCATGCTGCCAAAGGAAAGAATCTTTTGTCTGTTATAAAACTCTTTCCACAGGGGACACTTGCTTTTGTTGTTGTGTCTGGTCAGATCCACCAGCACTGATTTAATAGGAGATGGTGTGGGAGCTCTTGTGCTGAGCTCAGAAACTCCAGCACATGTGGAACATATTTCTGTGTCATTGGATGCAACTGACATTCAGATGAAATAATAGTCCTTCAGGGTAGCAAAGACTGAGCACACACTCCCAGCTGTGTGGTTATGAAGTCTAGTGGCTTAGCTATTAAGGAGGTAAGTTGTGATACCCAACTGCGAGTGACATTCAGGTAAAGTCACAGGTGATGTCACAAGTCACATGCTCCAGCTTTGTCCAGACACTCAATAATCATATGGATAGTCAGTAACAACTAAATGGAAATGTAAAAAGATGCTCCTAATAATCTCTCAAATATTAGTACCAACTGCTACCTGAGACCAGTACTTTCTAAAAGTGCACAAGTGGATTTAGCTGTGGGCTAGCATACCAAATCTTTTTGTACATGCAGTATATCAGCAGATGCACTGTGTCTGGGACCAAGACCTCAGTGGATGTGATGGGAGTCAACAGCTCCTCTAAGAGAAACCAGTAGTATCTCCTCTATACATTTGGAGCAATTTGTCTCTCTCCATTCCTGCCTGAGGTGAACTCTAGCTGAAAAAGATGATGGTAGAGCAGTGCTGGCAGAGCATCCATGGTACATATTTTTGTGCTGAAAGAGAAGGTTCTAGGGAGACCTGGTGCTCTCTTTGAAGTGTTACGTACTTGTATTCCTCACTGTAACTAACATGTTCTTATGGAGCAATTTCCAACTGGTGAAATGTCCCTAGAAGGAACTTCCTTGCTAGCTGCTCCAGGTCAGAGTAATCAGTGACATCTCAGAGGTGCAAAATAACTCCTTCGTTGGCTTGCCATTTACTTGGTATATCCACAAGTACTTTAAAGTTTTGTGTAAATAATGAAAGGTGTTTGCTGTTGAATGACACTGGTGTTCCCATATTGCATTATATACTGTTCAATATTACTTTCATTCCCTGACTTGAGCCATAAGTAGGACAGCAAAATGTAGCACTTTCTTTGGGCATCTGCCTCTTTTAACTCTATGATTCACAATACCTTGGAAGAACATGGGCTGGGGAAGACCAGCGCTGCACTCTTGAAAAGGCATTGACTGCTCAGGAAATTAAATTTAAAATTAGTAGGGAAGCTAAAGTGACTTTACTTTGAGAAATACAGTAAAGGGAACAAGCAGCAGCAGCTGGCTTCATTGAACAACAAGCGATACCAAGAAAAGGTAGGAAATTCTTCTTATTTACCTCTCCTGATAACTATCAGTTGCCTAGCATCATTGTGAAGAGCCATGTTATTTAGCAAAAAGGAAAGCAAGATGCCCTTTTTACCTTGTGAGAAAAATAGCAATAATTTATGGTACCTTGAACTGCTACCTGTTGATGCTCAAGGAATTACTTATCTAGGGCATAGTACTTGCTGTTCTCAGGTTCAACAGTAGGTCATTTTCCCTTGTTGCTGGGCTTTAGTGCCCAGATACTTCCTGCTTAAAAAGTTATGGGGGTACTGGATGATGCAGGAGGGTCCTGAAACTAATTCCGCAGTAAAGACCACAAATTACAGGTGCCATCCTGCAAAACATTCTGGTTTTGTCCTATAAAACAAAAAATCAAAAGCTAGTGAAATATAAGAGGGTTTTTATCCTTTTTGGAGATGTACAACTTGCAAGGAGAGGGAGTGCCTTCCTATGAAAATTGCATTATGGGAATACTGGTGTATTTAGGAGTCATAAAAATTAGCAAAAAATGCAAAAAAACTCACAATCTCTCAGAAAACAGAAGTAACATACACTATTTAATAGGCAGGGGAAAATGATTGCCATTTTTCTGAGTGAATTTGGTGTTAGTTGCTTGTGATCATCTTCATAGCCTGAGAAATAATGCCTTGATGTAATTTGGTACTGTTGACAGAGATGAGGCTGCACTGACCATGCAAAATACTGAAAGGAACAATAATGTTTTCCTAGAGACAGGCAAAATATTTGCCAAGGTCTAATTCCACAAACTTCCGCATAAAGAGGAAAAAAAAAAGCACTAAGTTAAAACTCTGTTTGCCTCCAAGGACAAGACTAAAACTACCCAGAGCCTACCTCAGTTGGCTGCACTCCTGAGCAACAGCTGCATGACCAATTGAGACAAAAACAGCCAAAAAATGATATAATAAATCTGTGGCAATGAAGATTCCAGAAATGCGCAAGATGGTTCTATCTAATTTAAATTGCCATTTCCTTTAGGATTTATAGTAAGTCCTCAAACATAGGACTTTGTATCTTCCATTTTAACCCTGGGTATATCACTTTTCTGCAATTCTGCAGTATAAATTATTTCCAATAGAAGGATTTGAAGTGCTGCAGTTACATCAGTTGGCAAAATATGGCATATAGAACCACATGTGTTTTTCTAAAAAAGTCTTTGTTTCTGTTTTCTGCTTCACTTCAGCATCATGAAAATCCACAAGCATTTGAGCAGATTTAGACTGCTTTTTAGCCCTGTGCTTTTGAGAAAAACTAAAGGGAGGGTTTGAGTAGAATATGTGAGGTTTACTTCAGTGAAGCTTTCTTCCTTTTCAGCCTTCCCTTATACCTGCTACAGCAGTTCTGTTGTTTGCTTTTTCTCCATGTGTGATATTTGGATTGAATATAATGATTTTGCATAGATGTGGCAGACATCTGTGATGCTTTTCAGCCTTTCTGATAAATCTGAAAGCAATATATCCTGCATGATATATGATTGTGTTGAAAAATGCTTAGTCTCCGAATGTTTGCCCTGTTAGTTTTTGGAATAACCCAGAGTGACAATGAGCTAAATTCATATATAACGAAACTTCACAGATTATGAAGAAAAGCTAAGATGGATGAATTTTCCCTGAAAACTCTTGCTAAAATTATTACAATAATCAGTGTTATTTGGACATATACTTCCACTATCTTTATTTTAGAAATAGCACAAAAACCCAAACCAATGCAATTTATAGCAAAGCGTTAATACAAAATTTCCTGGCATTTATAGCCTCTACCAAATATTTTTGTGTAAATTGGCTGTATTATGGGAAGACGTCTTGTTTTAAAGATGTTCTCTTTTCATTGGTATATACTTCTAGCAGACAGAGAAGTGAAAGTGTTTTTCTGAGCACGAGTATTTTTTTGGATCTGCACTGTAAGGAGCTCAAACTAGAGAACTATAGAATCCCTTTCTACTGTCTTCCATAATTGAGGCCAAACTTGGTTATGAGTTCACAGAGCCAAATAGTTCAAGCCAGCTGTGTCCATTCTGTTCCTTGCCTCTGATACCCACACTGTGTTTTGACAGGAGCGTGTCACACAAGTCTGCTGTCCCACACAGCTACAACACCACCTCTTGGCAGGGCCTTCTGCCATGCACACCATTCGCATGGGTAGTCCTTGCAAGCTTCATAACTCTTCCCTGAATTTGCTGTACAAGCAAGCTGCTTTGTCCTGATGGCAAAGATGAGCCTCAGAGGCACTCATTCCTGAGGGGTGAGGAAGTGGAGGGCTGAAAATTTCCTTAGCCCTTACTCTAGCCTAGTTCCCAGGGCACTAGAGGTTTTCTGTCTGGAAGGATGCTTGCTCCTTTTCCCAGTCTTATACCACACATGCAATGGGCCTGCTTCTTGAGAAGGAATGTCAATCACTATGGCCGGTCTAATAGCAAGATACACCACAAACTCAAGTGGTCCCACACATGATCTTCTGAAATTCCTCATTTTGCTCTTTCACAGAAAACCATTCTGTCTTCTTGCTTTTTCCTAGAAGTCAGGAAATTTCCTTTCTCTCCCTTCCCACCATCAGTCTTTCCCTTTCTGTTGCTTTCCTGTAGTGTCCTCAGAAAAATACCTTTTTCCCTTTCCTTGTAGTTTTTGGACTAAAAACACTTTGTGGAATGTGATCATAGGATCAGTACAGATACTGTTTGCTCTCTGTCATGGCACCAGGACACTTTCAATTAACATATTCCTTACGTAAGGGAAGGGACAGACAAGCATGTAATGGAATTGCTTTGCTTTAAATTACAAATGTGTTTTTAAAATATATTTTTCTTTGTGACTAGAATAAGAAAGTTCACAGTTGGTGAAATGTCATTGATTTTATTTTAGTTCTATCAGATTGTGAAAAGATCTCTTCTTTAATTACATTGTTCCTGAAAGTACTTAAATAACATTTTTCTCAATGATTTTTTGGAGTTTTTCCTCCTCTTCCCCATTGTATTATAAAAGAACCAGATGAGTAATTATATAATATAATTTTGATGAAACTATACGAGAGCTAATAAGATATTTAGCAATATTTTTGCCATTTAATCCATTACATTTACTCTTGTTCTCAACAATTTCAAATTAAAAACAAACTCATGGCCAGTTTTCTGTGAAATTTTAAAATAAAATGCACTCCTACACAAATTAACATAGCATCTGCTGTCACTTAATTAAAAATAATTATGCAGTCTTCAGAATTCACAGTGTAAGTTCCTGGTAACCAGGAAGATACTAGTAATATGGTTTAATATTGGACACCTAGGCTGAAACATTATGAATGGTTTTATTTTCCTCAGTGTTTGACTGCATTGCAGAAGGCAGCTTCATATAGACCTACTGGAAGCTGACTAGCCATGGCATCAGAGAGGGAAGAACTTCTTGGTAGAGAAATGAAGACTGTGTGAAACACCAAGCTGTCACAGTTAGACCTCCTGGAACTTGCACTTAGTAAAGCTATCTTGAATATCTCTACAGTAGAGGCATACCATTTGATGTAGTGATGACTGTTTTGACAGGAGGCAGAATAAGAAAAAAAATGGGTAATTGATTTCCCTGGCTACTGCAGTCCACTATTCCTGAACTCCTTGACTTCTGGAGAAGTATAGGAGTACTCTGGATATTCACTTCCCCACACTGCAAATGCAGATTAATAAAGGCAGAGAGCACAGCTTTTTTTATCCAGTGTTTTTGCAGGGTAGAATTCTCACTTTGCTGTTAATTGAGAGTCTGGAAGCAAATGGCTACCAAATTGCCTGATGAAATATGGTCTCAGATGGAGAATAATTAGTTCACTGGCAAGTGTTGCAATCCCTTGGTCATTGAGCTGTCTAGTTTTGTAAAGCAAAAACTGGATGTAGGCACACATGGGCATACCCTTCAGCAGAGCATCCTCTGCACTACCCTGTTGAAACTTTATCTGTCGTGCCAAAAACCTTCCACGATAGCTCTTGCTGCCCTCCACTCTTCCTGCACAGATTTGTTTACAAGGAAGATAGTCTGTAACTGCTCTTAGAGGTGAACAGCCTGAAAGAGAGGTACCGTGAAAGAACCAGTGTGTCCAGTACCAGAGAGAACTGATGAACTATAGCAGCCCTCTAGCCACCCCACATTGAGCCCAGCAAATGGCCACCAAGATGATTAGAGGGGTGAAGCAAATGACACACAAGGAGAAGCCAACAGGTTTTTTTCAGCCTGAAGAAGAGAAAGGGATGATCTAATTAATCTAATTCAAATACCTCTATAAACACCCACTAGAAAACACAGCCAGATTCTCCATTCATGTAAACAATGAAAGGCCAAGAAGCAACAGAAACAAATTGTAGCAAGGAGAATTCCAATCAGGTAGAAGGAGAAAAATTTTTCACCGTGAGACTGAACCAGCACTGTTACAAGCAGCCCAGAGGGGTTCTGGAACTTCAGTCCTTGGAGATACTCAGAAATTGACTGCCCTGTGCAACGTCGTGTAACTACAGAGGACCCTTCTTTGAGCAGTGGAGTAGGACAAGATGACCTGTATTATTCAGTTATTCTAAAAAAATTCCATCACTAACCTGTTGTCTAGAATAGCAGTGAGATCCCTAACACAAGGCTCTGAGGACAACCTGTAAAGCCAGAGATACTTCAAAAATTTGAAACATTTGGAAAAGAAAGCTTGAGGAGGAAAGTTTGCATACAGAGGGAACAAGATTCAAAAGAAAGAATAATGGACCTTGTTAAAACCACTGTCTAATTCTGGCAATAGCAGCTCTGACATCCCACTGACTAATTTACACTGTATTTAGCCTTGATGAGATGGTGATATTGGGTATAAAGCAGGAGGGGACCAGCTCTTAAGCCACTGGCAGCTCTCAAATTTCATAGGGGTTTTAAAACACTCAGCACTTCCAGGGACAAGTGGCAGATTTTGACAAGGTAAAAAAAGACACTAGTGAGTGAATGAACTGGGAACTCTGTTATACTTTCCTTTCACTACATTTTTCCCCTTAGTGCTTTTTTTCATTATTGTTCATGACTCTTCCGTTTCTCTTGCCTATTACTTTCTCTGACATTTCATCCAATTACATACAACCATTTTTTCTAGGGTGTTACACAGGGGTCTGTGAGAAGATAAGGAGTAAATACACTTGGTACATCTGCTGATTTCAGGGTCCTTTTGCCTGCATCCATCTTCTTTGTTCCCTTTGATGCTGTGCAGGGCATAAAGGAACATCTGATTATATTCTTTATGCCTAGGTACACCTCTTAACTCGATTTAACTGAATAATCAAATAGAATCGAGGTATTTCCACTTCTAGTGTGATGCTTTGGGGTTAAAACTTTGATGAATTACTTATAGATACAGTAGACTTCATCAGTGTCTTTGCATAAAATCTGAGATAATATGCCTTAAAGGCAAGGGGATTCAAAAAGGAAGGAAAATGCTAAGCAGATTTCTAAAAGACAGAGACTGTTAGTTGATTTCTTAGTAATCTTGGCTAAAACAATGGTAAAACTAATTTAACACCATTTACTGTCATGTTTTCTGTACAACACACATGGAAGAAAGGTGGTGGATGCTGAAGATAAGGGAGTTTAACAGAGCTCTGCATTCTTATTGCATTCTTGGAAAAAGTGGAGCAGCTCAATGAACGAGACCAGACTATATCAGTACAAATTGCACATCTAACCTACAGGGAAAGTCAGTGTAAATTTTCAATTTCACATGCAAAATCCAGTCTGATTGATTCCTTCTATCTTAGGGTGGCAAATCAGTATTACCAAGCTGCGGTAGTCTTGTGTCAGTTGCTGTGATTCCATGGGAAACCGTGTAGGAACTGGATGAGCAGAAGCGTAATACACTGAGAACTGGATTATGAATCTAATGAATACTCAATAGTTAAAATTAAAAATTAAAACACATATTCCCCTTTCAACTAGAAACCCTTCCTACAGGGTACAGAAATCTGTAACTTCAACCTGCAGATATTTCAGATACAATATTGGGTTGCAAAGTACTTCTAAAAAGGCAACAGTATGTTCCATATATTAAGGCAAGTTTTCCTGAAGCAAACTTCAGATGAAAAATCTGATGAGTTGAAAAAAGAATCTGTCTTTGGTAATCTTATCTGAGAGTAGAGAAGGAGTACATCACACATGAATCTCACACAGGTCTTTGGCAATAGTTTCCTGGTGAGCCTCATCATGGAGGAAAGTTGGGTCTTCCTACCGTGTTACAAGAGGAACAGACTGCTTTTCTTCCTCAAAGATTGCTAGAGCACTAGGACATTTTCAGTGCTTAGAAACAATTCTAGTTTACTTCCCAAACATCATATAAGCCATTAACTGTTACTAAAACAGTAAATTCATAAATGCATGAAAACACTTTGGAATAATTATATATGTATGTTGAGAAGCAACTGTGTCATCCTGTCCTTTCATTCAAACCTGTTCATCAAGTTGTCTTTGTTTTAGGGAAGAGATGTCAGATGTTAACAGGAGGAATTCAAGTTTTTCATAGCACATGCTGTATAAAATTAATTCTCGTAATATGGATAAGGTTTCCAAAGGGGGGAAATAAATGTGCAGAACAGCAGATAAACAAATAAAAGAGGAGATTTAAGCAGCCTGAGAAAGACGAAGGGCAACAAGTTTGTTTGGATGCTAAAAGTTTCTCAGAACCTCAAAGCTCATGACGATGCTGAGAAACTTCAGGAATAGCTCAGTGAAACGAAGATGCCAAATCAACAGCTACAGGCTCAATTTACGATCTGAACATTAAGTACAGCAATCCTATTTTACTGACCAGATAGAGGACATTGCTGCAGATTGCTAACACAGTAGCACCAAGGCAGACGATTTTAGACAGCTCTTTTCAAGTCAGATGACTGAGCACAATGTTACCCAAGTTACAGCAGTGAGTAAATGCGATCAGCCGATGCAGTTTTAACATTTTAACCCAACTCTATCAGCTGGAACAAGATGTCTCCATTTGACCATAAGTGCTTCAAGCAAATCATTAGGTACGTCTGTTTCTTCTAGCACCTACATATTACTCAATATTTAAATAATCATTTGAAGATTTGCCCCATCTTACTCTTTCCACTTTAAACTGCTTATTGGATTAATTACACCAAATATTTGTCTGACAAAGCCACTAGTTTGGGGAATTTAGCTCCTTGTTCACAATTTGAATGTTTGAATGCAATTTCTGATTTGTTTCCTGTCTTTATGAAATATATTTTGCTGAAAAAAATCAGAGCAGAACCCTAATTATTTTGGAAGGATTTTAGACAACTAGAGAAAAAGATGTATCTGGAAAGGTGGTCAGTTTGAAAACAGAACAAGTTTCCACAGGCTATGAAATAGAAAAAGATGACGACAGCATATGCTGGAAGCAGTCACTAATGAGCTGCACTCAGCCAAAAGAGCACTTGAAGAAATAGCAAGATCAGGAAAAAAAAGAGCCAGGTACTTTTTTTCCTCCGTATTGCTATTAAAGCAAATCATTAAGGTCTCTTAAGAGACTCTTTAAAAGCTTATTAAACAGGTTTTGGGTGCTCTAACTAATACAAGTTGTTTCTCTGTTCATATGATGGTAGCTTAAGGAGTTTTTAGGAGACCTTTTCAGCAACCTGAAAGAATGATTTTTGTCACAAAGAGAGATACAATACTTTGCAGAAGAAAAGTACTGTTTGTAAGAGAGGAGTCATAAGAACTGTATTGTTCCATTAAAAGGCAACCAGGAGCTGGTTTTTCCAGAGTTTTAAAAAATTAATAAAGAACAGTTTTGAGCTTTAATTAATAATGATCTTGATCTTTTATTAAAAATCATTCTAGTAACAGTCTCATTGCTTTCACACCTCTACTATTATTAGCACATTGCTGTGAAAGTATCCACATTCGCTGGTTCACTACAGCTTGCTGGCTTGACAAAATACATTAAGAAGATAATGTGCTTTAATATAAATGCATTGGTTGTATCAGATGAAAACATTAGATAAGTAGTAACTGTTGGAGTTACTTAAAGAAGGAATTAGAACTTTCAAACCATTGGGTTTTTTTAACATCAGAGCAACCTGGATGTCAGGAAATATGTTCAGTAAAATCAGAACTGGGATGATATAGGTGCTAGTTTTAAGTGATCAAAATATGAGACTGGATTCTATGTCTGGCTTTGCTCTTATGTGCAATACACAGGGTAGTTCTCTTTGCCATTGCCTTTCTATTTACTCATATCGAGACTGCAGGTGTTCAAAATATCATGGACTTTTAAAGCTAAAAACAAAGCAGGTTCATTTCCTATTGAATGTAGAGAGATGAGGACTGACCAAAAGTTCAGTAAATAGGTACATCTTATGAGTAGGATTATTAGAATGTCTGTATAGTTATGTTTGTTTATCTTAAGCAACTCTCCTCTTCTCACTGTTCTGCCCCAGTCCAGTCTTACAATTTTTCTATACCAAGACCCATTGCTATGACATCTTTCTAACATTCATCCTTCTCACAATGTATAGGGGAGTTAAAAACATCATGTGAGCATGGTCAAGAAAGTAAACCAACAGAAAAGATATAATAAATTAATAGATGTAGTTGTGGATCTGGTCAGAGGAAATGTTCTAGGGGATAAAACACGGAGAAGGGAACTCAAAACCCAGGAAAGGAAGTAATTGTGCCACCTTTTTTGCTAAACTTTTCCTTCTGTCTGACTGCCCAGGTCTAATTTTTGAGAGAGACCACAAACTGCAGGTAAAATCAGCAGTGATATTATGGTCCACATCAATGTCTTCTCAAAGTCTACCACCTTTCTTTAAAATTGCCAGGGAGTCAGTGAGGTTCATTCCTATTGCTGTTGAGTCTGAATACCTTACAGAGGAAGAAAAAGAATGTATTCCAGGAGGACAGCTTCCAAGCTGGGAAAAAATATCTTAAAATCTCTTAAAGTGGTTAATTTCATCCCATATGTTCTCATTGTTCAAAGCTGGTGAAGAATAAGCATAAGCCCTAAAGAGAGGAATTAACATCAGGAGCTCTGAATTCTAATTACATTCCAATTAACTTTCTGACACTATCCTTCACTGACCAGTTGTCTTGCAGAAATCCTACAATTCTGCTGCCCTCCTATCTTAGAGACATATTTTAGGTAGACTCCATGCTACTTTCAGTTCTGTGGTCTGTCTCAAATATTTGGATGATTATTAGGCATTTCTGAGGCCTCAAGAATATATGCCTTTAATATCTGCAATGATGGTTAACATAAATCATAGAATAGGAACTATTTGTTAGTTCTTCTTGTGTATTTTTGTGATTGGATTATTTTGATCCAGAGTAGTACAAGCAAGTGAATGTCAAATTTCATGAGAGGACATATGCTTGGTAAGCTTTCCATCATATAACTGGTGAAGAACTACATGTATTTTTCTCATGCTTTAAATTTAATGAATGGGTAGCCTTTGGACTTCTAGCAGTTCCTGGTAGACTTTAGTCCAGTAGCCCAGCTGAATGTAATGCATTCATTAATACATGCATTCTTTCCATGTGCAACAAAATTAAAAAATTTCTAATTAAAAGCATATTACAAAATCAGAACATTTATTTTCCTTAAGCCATTTATAGTACGAAATATGAGAGGGATGGGTGGTTGCTTGATATTGCTAGAATTGCAATGCTAATCTCATCTAGATGTAGATTCAGAGATTTATTTTGAAGTACACTCCTTTTACTTACTTGCTTATTGTATTTGGTCCCCTAATTGAGTTCTTACACTGCCATCCTTCCTTTGGGAGACTGGTTGTTAAAAATGCAAGCACTGCTCAGAAAGAAGCCCATCTCCTCTTGCCTGTTTATCTGCACATTTTCATGACTCCCGCTCCATTGTGTCTGAACAGGAGGTAGAATAAGAAGAAATTATTACAAGTGACCAGCTGCTGATCCAAAAACTCAGAGAAACACCTAAGTGGATGTCTTTCGTTTTGTTCTTGCAGAACTATACTTAGAATTATATATTG
Source organism: Buteo buteo (assembly GCF_964188355.1). NCBI lineage: Eukaryota > Metazoa > Chordata > Aves > Accipitriformes > Accipitridae > Buteo > Buteo buteo. The sequence goes on along the minus strand of NC_134176.1, from coordinate 8,905,893 downwards.
AACTACATATAGAAGCAAGTAAAAGATACATATATATGTGTATATATATGTGTGTGTACGTATGTTTAATTTTATGCTTCAAGCATCTTTATTAAGTTGGGTGCATCTTCAGGTGCAGTTGGATAATGATGATTGTAAGAGATGCAAAGTTGTTCCAAGTGTTCAGGAGAAAATTTTCTTTCTCATTGTAAGAAATAAAATGTTCAGTATCTTTCTTATCTCTGCCTCACTGCTCTTCATGATACTTCTGGGAACATGACCTGTTGGATGAAAAACATCCAGTTACTGTAATTGTAAATGTACCAAAAAACTTCAAATTTATTACTAGGAGAAGAAAGAAAACCCAGGAAGTATTAGACTATGGGCAGGTTCTCACTTACCGTTGACATCTATTATCTTCTTATCTACTGGAAATGCATTTGTACTAAGGAACATGCCTTAGGCGTTCCGTGAGAGAAACCTAGGGATTACAAACTATGTGGAATATTTTAGGATCGCTTACAAGGTGGCAAACAAACACTCACAACAAACGTCTATCTAGATTAAACATCTCATATTCCCGAACGTGGAAAGTATTTACAGTGTGCTTTTCCAATTAAGACTGTATAAATTGTCCTAGTAACCTAATCTGCTTTTCACAGTACAGGAAATTGGAACTAAAATGAAGTAAAAATCAAAATGAGTGCAAGTTGGAGTCAGGAGATAATTAGGTTTATTACATGTAATTACTATTACATTATTACATTACTGTTAAATGTAGGTCTAATACATGTATTATTTCTTCCCAGAAATGCAACTCAGGAAATAGTAGGCAAGTCCAGTCTTACTGCATGCTATGTCATGGTAAAATAATCTCTTTCCCCAAAGCTGTGAATTGTGACTTCTGGGGAAAAACATTTTTGTTACCTTTGGGTCACCTTCAAGCTGATGTATTTATGATTATGTATGTTAGCAGTGTATCCCAGCTTTGGAAGACATGTTTAATCAAGACTGTTTCACTAATGAGAGTGGAGTTTGGCATAACAGTGCTCCACTCTTGAGGTACTCACCTGATGACATGAGTGGATCTTGGCATGTGGGTGCAGTCAAGGGAAAGAAGATGGTTGGCACTGCTCGCATCTAGCATCCCAGGGGTGGTTTTAGTTTCCCTGATGCACAGAAGTAGTCTACAAGCAGCCTTCAAATCGAAACCTCTTAAAGTGTTGTAAAATCTCATTTGTTTCGGTGAGCTCAGCTAACTGGCTTCAGGACATTTAGATACTGGGAATCTGAATATGCTGTTTGTGCTTGCTCTTCTTTGGTTATTTCTGGCACAGAATGCAAGTAAAGCATGGTCAATGAAGTCTTATTCTGGATTTTGAATGCTAATTTTCCTGCAGTTTAATCCCATATAGAAGTAGAGAACCTGGCCCTGGTGAATTTAATGGCAAGACTTCCACTGACTTCAGCAAGGACAGAACTTCTCGGAGAGACCATGCCCTTCCACCAGAGGCAGTTTCACATGGCTAAGAATTTGGAGGCAGGCCATAAAAATCTCTAGAAAGGAGGTTCCTTTCCCAGAAAAATAAAATCAGTGAAATAGTTTTGAAAATGATTTTCTAACACTAATAAAGAAAATGTAATAGACCATTTTATGCTCCTGTCCTTAGGCTGTGCCTTATACCATGATCAATATAAAAGAAAATTATATTTCCTTGATTACTCATTCAAGCAGAAAATGAGTTCTGTTACCTGAAAATTTAGAAGTTTCCTGAGTAATTGGATAGCCTTTGTACATCTTCAATTTTTGATGTTATTGGGTAGTTTGTGGTATTTACTAAGATGTTTTAGCTTAATCATTTTTTTGACAGGATAAAATATCACTATTACAGTGGGAACATTCTCCTGACAGAGGAAACCATTTAACAAATTAGATGCTGAAGGCAATTTGCTGGTCAGCAATGGAGAATATACAATGCATGTGCAAGAAATAGTTTAAATATCAACCAGAAACTATGTAAATTACACAAAAGCGTCCTTCATTGTGCTGCCTTTCTCTTTCTTTCAAGACTGCAAAGGGCATTGCTAGAAATAATTTGAACATCGCAAATACATTGTATAGAAATCTGTCTGCTTCAGAATTATAGGCTCTTCTTTCAGTGCTGAGCACACTTTAAAAAAATCTAGCCTAACATTTGGAGGAGAGTGGATTAGCCACCACTATTCACCCAGTTCCTCCTGGTACTTCTACAATAGTCATCAGCCTTGAGGGGTGGCTACCAAAGATAGGCTGATATCTTTCAAAGCATTCATAGGAAAGGTCTGCTGCCTTGGCTTGCTACCTCTGGTGTGGGTTCTTGTTTGGATTTGTGACTAGTGCATTACCAAGCAACAACAGCAATTCAGCAAGTGCCAAAGAAAGATCTCCTGGTTCTCACACCTGCTGAAGTTTCAGTAGTGAGAACAGAGGCAAAACAGAGATGGAATAAAGCATTCATATTTGCATCTCAGCAGCTGGCTAAATGCCATGATCTTCCAACAGATACAGTGTTTGCTTGAAGCAGAAATCAGCATGATAAAGATGCAACAGGACACAGACTACTCTTATTTCTAGATTTTATTTGTGGTCCCAGGAGATGAGTGACTCTTAGTCAAAGATATACAGGTAGCTGCAGCTGCTCTTCGGTTCTATAACATGAAATGTGCTGCAGAGTATAAGAGAGCATAGTTTCCCTCCAGCCTCCTTCTTCTCTATAAATCTACTTCAGTTGTCCTAAATGCTGTCACTGTTAAAACTTTACAGCTCCTAGGATCTCTGTTTAGCCATTTTGAGCACACGTACTTCCAATAGTTAAAGGACCTAGTGTGTTCAAATTTAACTTCTCAAAAAAACTAATGAGTGCTTGTAAATATTGGTCCTACTTCAGCTTTGCTAGATGGTGCCTCTCTAGTGTCACCCTGTGAGAGACATGATGAGAAACTAAGGGGAAAGGTCATGAAATGCAGATCTTTGCATGCCTTTTGCTTCTTGCTGGGAAGATAGAATTTTTCCTTTGCTCTCATCTTACATGGACCACCCTTGGTGAGAACTGGTTGAAGCTTCCTTCTACTTGGTGTTGGGCTCTACAATTTCATGAAATCATTCTTTTTCAGTGGAGTAAGGAAGTGGGGTGGGCTGTGCCAAAGCCCAAAGGTCTTTTCTAATGTAAAACAAGCTAGGAATATATAGTAAATTCTAAATATGTTTGGACAATTAATGGTTGGGGGGCTCTTTTAAGTGTGTTCAGTGCCCACTAGATTGAAATGTTACCACAAACAATTTAAAATCCACATATACAACTAGAGACTTAGGAATAAATTTGAGGATGCTGCAGGTGGGAAGCGGAGACAAGAGAAGAAAAGACAGTTTTGTTCTTTAGTTCATGCACAGAGTCACAAAAAAAAAAAAGCAACCTGCTGAATATCTGTGCCTTTTATCCCTATATTTCTCCCCTTAATCCATTTCTGATGTTTCACTTTCTTCTTCAGGCAGTGGACTCTGGTACTGTCTTCCTGGCAATTTCCCTGTTAGTCCTAGACTGGATGCATTTTTATATCTTGTTTCTTTTGACTGTGTCTTCGTATATACACTCTTCTGACTTTTTTCTCTAAATCTCCCAGAAGAGATGAACTAGCCAGATGTCTTCAGTTTGCATGTTACAAAGGTCTCATCTGTATGGAATAATTGAATAGAGTCATTATTTTACGTATTAAATTTGTTCAGGCATGGGCCTCTATTGGCCCTATATGGTTCTATTCCCTGCTAATTCCTACCATCACTATTACTACATTTCTTCATAACCCCGCCCAGGCAGAGACTGACAAAATAGGAAATTAATTGGTGAAATGTCTCTAATATTCATTAATTTCTTGGCTATTCAAGACAAAATAGCTTTGAGAGATAAGTAGGAATGCTGTTTGCACTTAACAAGAGCCACTGTTGCTAGTCTCTAATACCCTCTTTATTACATTCCTAAGTGGTGCAGCAGAAGTAAATGACTGCTGCTCTGCAGTTTTCAGCATTCACAATCCTATGGATTTTGTGAATGTCCTTTCCTATCTTTCTTCCTGCCTTCTGGTTTCATGTGAGGATCTCTCAGAGCTCTGTCCTTCATGTTGTAGATGAGGAAACTGACAGAAAGAGATAAAGCTTAAAATGTCAGGTTTCTCTCAATTTTGGGTGCTGATTTTATGTGTCCAGACCCTGATCTTTTCAAGTGCACTCTGCATTATTGGACTTTTAGATGGAAGCTGCCCTTTGAAAACTAACCATTGTTGCTTCTTGCTTTTCACATCCTTCAAGGCTGGGTAAAAATCTCCTTGAAGCTGATGGGTGTGCTAGTTGCTTTCCGTTCTGGCTGAAAGTGGGAACAATGATGTGCCCCTTTGTTTAACAGTAATTGGAACATGGGAAGCTACTTCTGAGACCACTTTGAATGCAAGTACAAGCTGGGAAGTTTTGATCTGCTTGTGGGTGTGTGTGTTTAAAAGTAAGCAAGGAAAGAGGGAACTAAAAAGAGAAGTGCTTCTAGTACTTGCTTGAGAGAAAAACAAAAATTGCTTGGAGATTTTTGTGCAGACTATTTCTGAAGAATAAAAAGAACTTCTGATTGATTGCTACCCAGATCGGAGAAGCAGTGTTTTATATGTATTCTGCAAATAAACAATCAAAGAGATATGACTGCAGATCCCACATAGTATAAAAGCATGGGCTTAGAACAGAGGTTGACCACAAAGACAACAAAATTGTTTAATGAGCACTTAGATTAAAAACATTAGGTGCGTGGTAGTTTGGAAGTCCTGCAACTGAGCTCACCAGGACAGTCCTCACTTAGGTGCTGTGTATCTTCTCTATTTAACTTCCTAATGCTGTACCAAGCCACATAGTCGTCTCCCTCAACTGTGCTCCAGGAATGAATACAGGTGTGCTGAAATGTGCAGTTCCCTTGAGTGTCTGGCCTCATACCTTATTGAGTTAACATGCTAAAGCATAAGAAGCAGGCTCCTTCTGGAAAAAAGGATAAAACAGTTAAGACAAATGACTCTAAAGCCTGGATTTTCTTCTGCCAAAGTATTATGTAGCACTAGGCAATTTTTTAAAATGGAGTGGTCCAGTTGCTTATCTGCTGCTACTCCCTTTCCCCATTGCTATCCCTCCTTTAGTAGGGAATCTAAGTCGGGTTCTTCCAGCTTTGAGAAACCAGGCAACAGACAGGGAAGAGTTCAACACAGCGAATGTGAAACCGTAGCCAGTGACCCTGCTGATTAGCCTTGTTGATCCCCTCAACTGGATAGGCAGACTTCTTTTGGTTTATAGCTTCTTTTTTTTTTTCTTGAAGGTTTATGTTTTCAACAGCTCAAGCAAATCAGACCCTGCTGCTTCCCTTTCCCCCATTACGTTTGCTTTAGCAAATTCACCTAGGTAATAGGTGAAAAGAACATGTTCTGTGCTAATACACTGGCAGCAGATTTCTCTGAAATTCTGTTACATTTAAAGCCTATTTGCATTTAAGATGTTGCCTAAATTCCTAGTGATTCTGGATGAAGAGCAAACCTGATTAGTCTTGGTATATACTATCTCCTCCGTCCCTCAAGATTTATCTTGGTTGAAAATCTGGAGCTGCTTTCTTGGGAGAATGCAAAAGTCATGTCCCCACCGTAGGAATTTAATGCCTACCAAAATGTTCTGTCTCTGCATCAGAGCACCTCAGCTCTAAAGCTTCTTAGTAAAAGAGCAATGTACATAAGATGCTGTTGTTTCATGACTCCACTGAATATGATGTTTATGTTTTATTATTGCATTTATTATGGAGAACTGTTTTAGGTTAGAATCCTTCTATTTGTTGGTTTCCTTGAGAAAGTGATGGCTTTTTGGATTATTGGTTTTGATTTTTTCCCACCACATAAATTTTAATCTGGTTCCCTTCTCTGTGCTATGAGACAATGGGAGCAGAAGGAGGAAGGCACTTCTTTTGGGAGGGTGGATGTTGCATGGACCAGCTGGCTAGAAAGGTAGGAAAGGGGTGTGATTTGAGAAGTGGGAGAAGGCTGGTGTAGAGTGAAACTGAAGTGAAGTGAGTGCAGGAGTGTGCTGTGGAGAGCAACACACCAGCACAGTGTGGCAACAGGGCCATCCAAGCTCCAGAGAATAGAAACATAGAATCATAGCACAGTTTGGGTTGGAAGGGACCTTGAAAGGTCAAGTAGTCCAACCCCCCTGCAATGAATACCCTAATGTTGTTTTTGTGACATCTCATGTGGGCTCCTGCTGCTCATCATCCTGCTCATTCGCTGGATCTTATTTGTAGCTTTACTTCCCTGGGTGGCAAAGGAGGGTTTGCTTGGGGAGCAAGGGGAAGAGGGCTACCCAATGGTTCTTAATGAGTTTGGGCAGGGGACCGACTCCTCCACATTTTGGGATGATGGGGGAAGAGGGGTGCATACAGGACATGTGGCCTAACTTGAATCTAATTTTATCCAGTCAGTGCCTTAGCCATAGCTAGAATTCCTCCTTGCAGGAAGAAAGGAACTGATCTGATCTAACAGTTTGCAGTCAGGCAAAGGAGCTGTCTTTCCTCCCGCACTCCTGCTTGTGTGGCCTTGCCTTTCTCTTGGTTTGTTATTTGTCTGACCTCTCGAGGAGTAGATTTATCTTACTAGCCCAGCAGTGAGATGAAAAAAGAAAGAAAGAAAAAAAAAGAAACTCTTTCTCCCTCCCTCTCCTTTTGCTGGGGTAGCTTTCTGCAAACTTCCCAACCTGAAGTGACTTCTCCTGGGTCAGGTGAGGTCCAGACCCAGCAGAAAGGACGGGGGGGACCACGTGGTCCTGAGAAGGCAATGGAGAGACATTGCTGGTGGTTATGGCAGTGAGCCGTCAGACAAGAGGAGATGACCCAATCTGACCTCAGCCAGTAGCTGCTGCCATTGAAGACTGATTATTTTTGAAGGCGAAGTTGAACTAAACTTGCTGCAAAATGAGGTCTGATTCAGAAAACTGTGAATTAAAAAGATATGTGGGAAGAGTAAAAGGGTTTTTTTTATCTGCTTTGTGGTGACATTGAAAAGAGAAACGGGAGTTCTCAACACTGTAGTGTTTGTGGTGGTTTGATTTTTTTTAAACAGACTCCTTACAGGGCAAGTTGGTTTTAAGTGTCTGCATTGATCAAAGAATAAAGCTCAGTTGCTTCAATTGTTGTAAATACTTTGGGAATCTTTCAGCCACTTGAGGTGGCTTTGTAACTGTCTCTCTTCTCTTGTTCTTCTGCTGGCATTATCTTCTGCATCTTGAACTTTGCTTTGCTCATTAGATTCAGGTTGTCTACTGAGGAAAGAGAAAACATTTCAGTTTGCTTGAGTATATTAGTTGTGTTGTAAGAGAGGCTCTGAATTAAGGACAGCTGTTCTTGATGTCTGTTGAAAAACTATTGAAGAGCAGTGGGTGTGACCAATTACATTTCATCCCCATACCAAAACCACTTCATTAGTGATTGCTTTGAGCTAGCAAGCCTTCTCCATCTTCCCCAACTATTCTTCCCTCTCCCATTTCCTACTTTCTCATAAAATCATAGCAAAAAAAAGGAGGAAGCAATCATTTGCAAGCTTAGGTTGAGTAGATCTAATAAACAGGTGTATGACATCAGTCGTGTCCTTCATAGCAGTTGTTTTCTTCTGTAATTGCATGGTTCACATTTTATGTCATCTGCCCAGTATATGTAAGGTAGTTAACTCTCTCTGTTGATTCTTTGTGGCTTTATGGAAAGCAGCCTTTTCCAAGGGCTCCTATACTAGAATGATTATATGTCTTTTTTTTTTTTTTACTTGTCTAGTAGACTAAATGTAACTAGATTAAATGAAGAGGAATTGCTAAGACCCTCCTCTAAAGATAGTTTTGGCTAGTGTAACTGTAGGGTAGATGGGAAATGAATCCATTGCCTTTAGCCCTGCAGTGCATAGGGAGGAATTCCTTTATGGAAAAAGTAGCAGGTTGGGGCCCTGGAGAGCATAGGAGGTAGGTGAAAAGGAGGAGATGGAAATGGACATTTATTTCTAGGATAGCAAGAAACAAAATGCTCCCCCATGACCTGACCATGGTTGTGTATTGGCAAGAAAGAGCCCATGCTATGGAAAGGACTTTGTTTCTGTTATCTCTAGAGGGCAACTTCTCTGGAAGCAGAAAGGCTGGAGAAACAAGGTCTATTTTTGGTTTTGGGAGAGCAGGGTTACCTCCTTCATAACATCAGTCATTAAACTAGGATCTCAGAAGAGAATTGGTATTTATTTATAATAACTTAATTGCTACTTAGGACATATGAGTGCTAACAGACATGTTTTACTAGAGCAGTATATTAAAGGCCAAGAGGTCCAAGGGAAGGTACAGGAATATGGTGCAAGACCATGAGCCACGGCTGGGAGCTGTATCTGGAAAGACTTAAATGTGGGCAGAAGGGCATTTGAGCTGTGGCAGTAGGGGAAATCGTTTGGACCCAACATACAAAATCTCCTATTTAGTAATATCCTATACTCTATGTGTGTTATAGAGACTGCTTGTTTTTTCATGTATGATTTATAGAAAAGTTTTAGATCCCTGCTGAGTATCTGGAAACCCTACAGATAGGGTTTCCTACATTTAAAAACCAAGTTGCATTCAAAATTACTTATGTTGAACCTGTATTGGATGAAGTAAATAGGAGGAAGGGAGAATTCTTTCTTGCACAGAATCAAGAAACACAAGTTCCACATGCTCAGCCAGTGACTTTCAGCCTTTGACCTCAGTTGTCTGCTGCCAAGACTGCAACTAATTGAAAAGAGAATAAAATACTACAGCAATCTTGAATCCTAACATATGTTGCAATAATTTAATATTTAACATTTAAAACTTCAGATTTTTTTTTTTTCTTCTCTCTCTAAAGGATGAGCCTACTAGAAATGGTCTTCTTTAATTCCAGCCTACTAGATAAGAGACCTGGATAAAAATGGAAAGACACGGATTCCTTGGAATACAAGCAAGAATGAATCCTTAGCAGTGTGGACTCCATAAGTTTATTGGTCTCTCCCTAGTGCAATGGTAGAGCTGCTTATAACTACAGCTGAGCTTCAAAAGAGTGGACCTTCAGAACCTGCAGCTAGTGTTGGATGCAATCTGAATGTATTACAGCATCCAGACATGTCCCTACTCAGCTTCAAGGTAAGAGCCTCAAGGAAAGGGGCTAATATGGTGGCTGAAAACTTCCATATGGAGGTGCTGTGAACCAGGTGGCTGTATTTAAAGCTGCTAATTTTTCACAGAAGCTTTTTTGTATGGAGTGGAAATGAGCCGTCCCTTGTGATACTGATTTTTTATTTGTTTTGGCAATAGTTAGGGAATTCATCGTATGGTGCTGGGGCCAAAGCTGTGGTAACAAAGCAAGGTATTCACCCACCGGATACTCACAGGTGATGAGGAGAATATACCTATGCCCAAGATAATACAGGGATGGGTGGTTTCCTTCAAATTCTTTTAGGCATAATCGTGGTATATAGTTCTGCAAATTTAATTGCATCCTTCTTTTCCTCAAAGTTTACTTCTTTCTATGGATTTGTGAGATACTGCGATGAAATTGCATAGCTTTTTTTTACAGCTATCAGCAGGTGTCCTTAAGGAGGTTGCTAGAGCAATTTAATAATAGGCTTGCAAGAATACGTAACCACTGATGAACATTGTCCGAAAAGATTCCCTCTGCAGTTCTGTTCTGGCCCTTTTTCTTCACTCCTCCTTCAGTGTGATCCTTTTACTATAACACCTTTAAAACTTGTGGGAGGTGGTAAAAAGGTTCTTTGTTAGGTGAATCCTCAAGTCAAACCACTCTTCAAATTGCTTACATAGCGTGAATTTGCTAGAAAGCCAAGTTGTGACTGTGAGACCTAGGGTGCTAAATATAGTGGGAATGCTGAGAAGAAAACTTGGTGCTTTACTTGGGGAGTATACAGATAGTATACACTATACAGTTGGCATGGTGAATCCTGTGGTCCCAGGAGCTGCTCAGCCTTGAATAATTTTAGGTGATAATGATGTAAGTAACTCTTTTTGTCTGGGTCAACACAAAATTTATCCATTCATCAGTGATGGGCCTGGATTGTCAAGTAGGTAAATTTACCCATTTTATTCACTACGACACCTCTGTCTGAAGGAACTGATTTTTGAATCCGTTGGCACTAATGTATTCTCCTTCATGCACTTGTATACCCAGGGGAGCGTACCATCCTGAGCTACACCTTATTTGGGTTATTTTTGTCTTGTGTATTGTCTCAAGGCTCCTCCTGGCTGTCCCGCATGTCTGCTAGACAGGTGCTGCTCCAGTTACAAATTGCTGTAGCTCAGAGTCTAATCATCCCTTTCTATGCATGGAAACTCCTGTCTTGACACTCACTCCCCCAAAAATCTATGAGGAAAATACATTAATTAAAGGCCTTCTTACTTTATATTGTTTTAGGAAACATTAACATACATTATATATATAAAAGAGAGCAAAGAGAACTTGACTTATTTTTCTTTGTCTGCTGCCAATCTCTTCCTGATCGTTTATCTAGTTACTCCTTATTCCATCTGGTTATCTAATAGATAAAATCCTTAATACCTCTTAATTTGCCTTGATTGAAGGTTTTTGTTTATATTGCCAAAACAGCTGTGGCTCCTAACTGAGAGAAGATCTGAATGGAGAGGAAAGATGCAATCCACAGGTAACTACTTAATGCTGCTCCTGATGCTTATTTGGTATCCATAGTCCTTGTTCCCTTTTCCCCTCTTAGATCTGCATTTTGTGGACATTTCTGCAGACATGTACATGTATTATTCTAATCTTAGTCAGGGCTGTCTGCCAGGCAGAACATGTACATTAGCTCTTAGATATGAGTGGGGCAGCACATCTTGAAGTTATTGAAGATAGTCATATACAGAATAGTTTTCTTCTGCAGAAACCTGGTGTGCTGTAATGTGACTAATGACAGGGTCTGCTGTAGTTTCTGGTAGATTTACCCCCAAAAAGGTGGGTGTCTGTTTTACTAGTTCACTTCCCCCGGATTTCATGGGGAGAAGACAGCCATAAGGAGCTCTTGACCCCACTGATGTCCTCACAAGACTAACTTCTGCTGACAGCGTCTCCTCTGTCCTTCCTTGTTTTGAAAGTTTTTGCCATTCATTTGTGGAAAATAAGGGGCCCTTTAGCAGTAGAGTCTCTATTGCTGTCTTGATAAAGGGTCAGGAGGACAGCTGCTAAAAATAAGAACTTTAGCAAGGGTCAGCTGTTTAGAGTAAAGGGACTTCCAGGATCAGAGCCTGGTACAGATGGTTTAGGGGCTATGCCAGGATGTGAGGGGAAAGTGGCCCTTAAATGTGTGAACAACTAAGGTGCACTTCTGTAGTATTTCGCTGTAAACCTTCATGTTCCTATCCCATTAGTACTGAGGATCGTAGGGAGCATGACCTTGCCCTTAAACAGTGTTTAAGGGTTACCACAGGCACAAATAGGATTGGATGGACACAGGTCCAACTTCATATAAGAGCTAATCATCAAAAAGTGCTGGCAATAGGGATTTAAATCCCCTGTAGCTTGCAAAAGGATTTATCTGTTAAAACAAAAGGAATTTCAGATTAAAAGCAGCTGTGTTTGGACTTGCAACACAGTAATAAGAGGAGATGGTGAGGCTCAAGATAAAGAACATAGAAACAAGGTAGAAAAGCAAAATCTGATGCTGAGAAAAATTGCGTTAGCATAAAGTAATTATGGGAATGGATGACTGAGTGGATAGTAATACTACCTTGGTTTGGTTCTGGCTGTGCTTGCAGAGAAGCTGTTGATAGCAAAGGGGGCAGGACTAGTTCAGCTGCATGTGTTGACAACAGTCGAATCTCCTCACTCAGACAAGAGATTTCAGAAGGTTGTGTAGACTTGGAGGTATTTTGGGGTCTAAAATGCAAGAATGAATAACATGAGGCTTTATCTAAGCAAATTTACAAGCATGTCAGCTTCCCTAGAGTAAATTAGGTTAATGCTGTGCAATTAATCAAGCATTTTGAAAGCAATCCCAATGTATAATTGAGAATTGGACCTTGCTGCATGTCTTCAAATTTATTTTTTTTAATATTAACTTGGTAAAATAAAGATATTACCTTAAATGACTTCCAGTTAATTTGCTTTGTTTGAAAAGGAATGTAGTAACATAAAAAAAAAATAATCCCCCCCTTGTCTGTGTTTATGCATCTGGTGTTTAAAAACAATGCCAAAGTAGTTTATTAATTATGTTGCCCCAAATATCTAAGATGAGAACATTGCTGCTTCAGAGCAAATGTGAATTGTTTCAGGTTTTCCTGCAACAAAGATATAAAAAGTTTGATTTAGCTTTTTAAAATCTCAGTATTTTCTTCCAGAATTACTGGTTAGTTCATCATTCATATTTCTGTGCTAAATGTGAGAATGCTTGGCTTATAAAATGATTCAGTCATGTAAGAGCTTTAACTGCAGCGAACGACAAATTCAGAAGCTTGTTATGTCAGAAAGGAGGAGGAGGAACTTCTGTTTAGGTCTTGCCTTCACAGGGAAAGGAAACACTGATAGTATCTGTGTAATCTTGCACTGATGAGCGGGCATCACATTGCTTTGAAAAGATTCATATTTGAGATCTGATGACTAAGTGGTGGTGGGCACAGCTGCTTTAGAATCAGAGATAAAGGAAAGAAGGAAAACAAATCCAGAATTGCTATGTGAAAACCTTGTTGATATATAATGCTGTCAGAACATTTATAAAGACCAGAAACCCTATTCAGTGTCAATCAGGTACGTGCTATATTAAATGAAATATTTATTATTTTAAATGTTGACAAAGCTCTGCAATTGATAGCCTCTGGATTTATGAACAATAACCTCTATAAGTGAAATGGGATAGTTAAATTATCAAGAGTTTTGTTTTGGTTCCAGTGCACATTTGTTCTTGAAGTCTGAAAGTATATGCAGATTAAATGATCTTTCAACAGGTTTGTGTTTTAAAAATTCTTTGAGGATTCAGACAAAATTGTGGAAGTTTGCTATATTTTAGGACTTTGGCTTAAGAATCTAATTAGAATAGGATTGCTGCACTAAAAGCAGAAGGAGTATTTTTGAACATACATTAGGGGTTTATGTTTTTGGAAAACTGCACAAATGAATATGCTAAGAAAAGGCAAAAGCCACTTCTTAGCATCAGAGTATTTTTTAGGACCTGATCCAAAGCAAATTGGAGTTATTGGAAGTTTCCTCATTGACTTGACTGGACTTTGGATCAGGCTTTTCAAATTCCAGGTCTCATACTGATAAATGTCTCAGGTTTAGTTCTTACAGTTTCTGTGTCTAAGTAGTTTTCCCATATTAAAGTTGGTGATAGAGGTTTACATTCTTTTAATGAGAACTTCAGTTTTGAAAAGGATCTTCCTAATTAGACAACAAGATACAACAAGATGTTTCTTAAGTTTGCTTTTGGCAATGCTAAAAGGTATATTTAACAATAACTAAGGATTGGACAGCACGTGCGTAAATCTTCACCAAACACATCAGAACCTCTGCCTGAACGCTAGTAAAGACTTTTGGCTAGCAATTACAAGAGTGATCTGGTCTTTTTATCTTGGAGGTTTTATAAGTGAAGTTTTATTAGAGAAAATAAATTTCAATCTGGAGACAGGATGGAATAAACAGCAAATTACGCAATTCAGACCTTGGAATGTCTGGTCATATGGAGAATGATGCACAATTACCATTTATGTGCAGAGAAAGTTTTGATATGAGTTGCATGAGAAACCGCTTTTGAACATAGTCATTTAGCATTTGATTCTGATGTGCTGAGTATTACCAACAATCTGTTTCCTCATCCGTATCCTTGAAATTCCTTGCTCATCTGTTGTCCCCACAAGAGGGGGAGAAATCTAAGACCAAAGCATGGTGCCTTTACTGAAGCAGTAAATACATTTGTATTTCTAATTTAAAGCTTTAGAACTTTTATTTGCTATTTCAGAACTTTATCAAAATTCCTCTTTATGTTTGTGAACAAAGTTTAAACATAGAATCACCCCTCTGTCACTGTCATCCTTTTTGCTTTCCTTTCTTAACTTTCCTGTATCTTTTTAAATAAGATGTAACGTACATTTTGTAGACACAGTGACTGTAACGCAATGTTAGAGGAAGACAGCTGTAGTGTCTCCATTCTCAGACTGGTAACTGTGTGTGTGTGTGAGTGAACAGTTCACCTTCCTCGGACTTTCAAAGGAGAAATAACAATAAAAATCTTAGACCTGAAAGGATGGACTAAATCTGAGGTTGCTTTACAGTCAATCATCTCTTAAGTGCTGTAAATTATGAGAATCAGTTAACGGAGCTTCAAGTATTGCTGGAGAAAGTAGAATCACAAAAATTAGTTTATATCCCAGTGAATTTATTTGTTGGTAACCTGATAAACTTAAAATATCATAGGAAGAAAATACTCATAGTTTTGGAGATGATCTTAAAATGTTGCAATTGCAGAATTACCTTTAATAAGTCAGCTACTGTGAGTGTCTATGATGATATTCTGATAAGGAATAGATTCAAATGTATTAATTAAAACCACTATGAAGCCATCTTAATTTATGATCTCTTTAAATACACTTAGTTTTAGTTCTGGTTCTTGAATATTGACTTAAAGGTGCAAGTAGCAGAGAACTTACAGTGAAAAGGGATGGTGATCCAGGGGGCTGAATAGATTTTTATATCCACTATGTTATTGTGCTCTTCTTCAGTTATCTGCAACATGCTTTTGCTAGCAGCAAGAAATATTCACGTAGCAGACTTTGCTGGTCCAATCTCCAGAGTCAGGAAATATGAAGCTCAGAGAACAGAAATCCCAGAATCATTTATCTGATTTCATTTTAATATTAGGACATTCAAGCTTTTTCTTGATTAATACATTAGACAAATGACCACCTGTGTGAATCAACAAGAAAATTCTGACTACTCAGTTGAGACAGGATTTTACCCACAGGTTAATGATGAGACAAATCTAGAACAGCTTTTTTTGTTTACGGGACTAAAATGTATACACAAACTTTTGTTACCTGTGGATGATGTTAAACATATCTGATCTGGGATTTCATGTGACCTTATAACTGTTTCATAGCTTGAAAAGCAAGAATAAGCAATACCTTGGTTTCTGTGTTATTTCAGTGAATTATTGATTGTGAGGGAAAAGTTATGGCATAACTATTAATTTATCAGGTAGTTAAGTCTTTTAAGTCATCAGAATCAGATATCAAATAACTACATTGCAAAAACTTTTTTTAAAAGAAGTTAGAATAAAATTGCAGGGGCAAAAATATTTAGTCTTGAATTTTCTGTTAATGTGAAGATGCATAGCAAAATGAATACAAGTGAAATAGTATTTTATATAAATTCCAATAAGGAAACAAATTGACTTATAGCTAAAACCAGAAAAGCAGCTAAAACTGTACTGCATTTCATTCATATTCATACATAGATTTCACTTCTATCCAATTATAGAAAAGGTTGTTTATTCAAGTTTTATGACTAAAAAGACAAAAAGATTGCTTTGTGCAGTAATGCGTAAGGCAACCATGTATTAGGTAAGGCATCCATGTATTTATGAAGTGTGTTGTTTGGATACTGAGTAGAGCAAGATGCAAACTGGACGCTCCTTGCTCACATAGTCACACAAATGAAGTAAATCTCTCAGTGTCTCCCAAAGCACAGTTCAACTCTGCAGCTTTAGTGGCTGCCTGAGTGGCAGTGATGGAAAAGGCATCTTGCACGTGGCATGTTTTTCTTGGACAGACACAATAAGCTGTCTTGAAACCAATGCTGACAAGTGCTCTTGGTTGAAGAGGCTTTGGGCTCGTTGCTTAATAAGACCACTAGTGAAACAGATTCTTGCTACACAAATTAATCCTACAGCATAAATAATTTGCATAGTAAAGAGACTGTCTGGAAAAAACACAGTAAATAAGATTGTTTTATTTGGGGGAGGAGAGAGTGGAATAAGGGATATTGCACATGGGTCTGACAGGAAAAGGTGTCCGGCTTTTTCTCCACTCTTCAGGTCACATAGATCTGAAAAAATTATTCCCTGACAGCATGTTTGCAAGGAAAGTTTTCTTATGCCAATGGCAACTATGGTTATCACCATTGCTTCTCAGCCTCATAAAGCAAGAGGTCAGTTGAGGAGCCTGAGGCATGGCATGCTCAAGGGAACAGCCAATGCATCGTGTCTGCTTAGCCAGGAGAAATTAAATCCTGCATTCACTGACATACATGCCAAACAGAAACTCCCACCCTACGTTTTGGAGCTGTGGCAGGTCAGATCCTTGGGTGGTATAGCATGTGCTGCAGAAATAAATTAGTTCATGTCATTTTGGGATATGTCTTGTTTGTCTACCCACCTATCTAATATGGTTGCCTCTAGATTGCCAGAGGGTCTAGGGTTTAGGGGCAGTTCTGACCTTACTCTGTCGTCCATTGGCCAAAGGGCTCTTAATCTCATCACAGGTTTTTATGCCCAGGGATGGACAGCTGCTGCCAGGGAAAATCTCTCACCTTTGCTTTCCTCCGAAAGCAAGACAGACATTCTCTCCATGAGAGAATAGGAAGTTTCAATTCCTGCTGTATTCCTATTGCCTGATTTTCTTTTTTTTTACCTTCACATATTGACTTCCCCTCCACCCCCCTTTTCTCTCTCAAATTTCTGTCTGGCATGAGTGCATTGCTGCTGGCACTGCTCTGCGTGCCTGCTGTATATCCTTACAGACTTGCATGGGGGAAGTGCTGTGGGAACAGGCAATAAATGCAGTGGTGTTTTCAGTCCTCAATTTATTTATTTCTAATACAGGAGACTCTGAATTGTTATAAGAGTAAACAGAAGGAACTTGACTTGGGTCAGAGAATCTCAGCCCCTGTGCCAGCTCATGTCTACACCGTGCCAGTAACTAAAAGACAGTTATTCAGTAACCTTCCAAGCTGTGTAAAAGTCCTACTGGGCAAAATGAGGCTATTTATCCATATATATTTGCTCTTTTTGATGCCAGATGATTGAGCATGGCACTCTGTTTCTCAGCAGAGTCATACAAATTAAAGATGTCCCTCAGTACAGGCTTTTCTAATGACTAGAAAGTAATGGGGTGGAGGAAGGCTCCTATACACTCGTTCTAGGGCACTGTCATTAAGGGAGAAATGGCGATTGAAGGAATTAATTCCTCCTGGATCCAAGGAACTGGTGTATTCCTTGCTGTTGGCAAAGAGCTATGTTCTGATTATCAAACCAAGAATTAGCTTCTCAAAATTAACTTCCTAAGAATTAGCTTAATTAATTAGCATGTGCTGAGAGACCCAAGTGTGTTTCAGAGATGCTGGATACATATGCACATCCCAGCTCCACAAAAATCTGAGTCCCAGGTGTAGGCCAGCCTGTACCACTCTTCCCTGCCCTTCCTTGCATCAGAGGGAGATGCTTTCATTTAATAATAAAGTTCTTATTGGACAAGGGTTATATTCTGTGTACTGACTTCTGCCATGATACTGCTGTGGATTGAAGTGTGATTAAAAAGTCTTCTGATATATCCTTGTAATTGCTACTTGTGTAATAGTTTTAATAGATGTTTCTTTTCTAATGGAACATGCTAAAATTTTCACACTGAAATTCAAGGGGTTTTTTTTTGATGGAATATGTACTGAGTGTCCATGTTGAATTTGAAGTAATGACATGTAGAGTAAAGGAGCTGAAGTCTCTCAGTTTGCATTTGTATTCTTGAGCAGGACTGTGGCTTTCCATTTCTGGTCTCTGGATCCTAAAGTCTATGAAATGTATGTAAGAAATGCAAATCATAGAAAGCTTAAATCCATTCTGAGGTCTGATAACATTTGAAGGATCTACAAATTGAAAGGCTAAAAACTGCTGTAGTCAATCTTAACTCTAGTTTGAATTAAGATCTGAAAATCTTTTCCAATTGTCTGCATACCTTCTAGTGAACTAATCCCATTGCAGTATATGCAAGACAGCTGTTTTCAGGTACTATGAAGTGTTAAATGCTGGTTGTCTTTGGACAAGACCCACAGCTCTTACCTTCTTGAGCAAAGTTGACAAGGTGGCCAGTGTCCAGGGTATTTAATGATCTTTTGGTATGCTTCACTCTTTCCAGCACAGGTAAAATGGAATTTCCTCTGCTATGAATGCCTCCAGTAGTGGATGAACATAGTCATAAAAAAATTCTGCTGGGAAGGGATATCTGGAAAGCAACTAACCCAGCATCCTGCTCAAAGTGAGGTCAGGTTGCTCAGAGCCTTTTTCAGTCAAGTTTTTTTTATATCTCCAAAGACAGAGATTTCACAGCCTTTCTGGATATCCTGTTCCTGTACTTAATTCTCACTGTGGAGAATTTTTTCATACATCCAACTGGAATTTCCCCTTGCACTGACTTATGACTGTAATCTCTTGTCCTGGCTTGTGCACTTTTTCTCAGAAGTCTGGCTTTGTTGTCTTTGTAACTTCACTTCAGAAAGTAGAAGACTGCAGTTAGACCATCTGGCAGTCTTGCGTTCCTGTGGTGGAACAAACCCAGTTCCCTTGGTGCCACCATGTATGTCATATGCATCGAGCCCAGGAATATATTTATGAATGTTTAGTATAACCTAGAAGTTCTTAGTGTCCTCAATAACACAAAAGCTAAGATAGGCCAAAGAGAGCACTCGTTTTGCTTAAGCATTTTGAAGTATTCTTTCCCATGTGCTTTTAATCTGCAATATTTTCTTCAGAGGAGGTCCTGATCTCATTGAGAACAGGCCATTAATTTTGCAGGAATGAGTACAACATCTGAGGTCTGGACAGATAGCTTTATTTTCATTTTGCTTCCCCATCTGTCCCCTACTTGTTGCATCTAGTCCTTCTCAGGTAATAATAAACTTGTTTACTTATATGCCTTCTGTTGGCAGTATCTGGCACTGCTGTGTTTAATGAGTAATAAGTTTTTCACAAAACTTGAAGCACAAGTGCCATTTTATGCATCAAGAATGATTTTCCTTTAATGATTCATTTTTGAGAAAATTATTCAGTTCATTGTTGTGGTGAGTTGTGTAAAGTTTAACTTAGCAGAATATTAATAGAACACTTTGCAAGATGACTGAGGGCTTTAGGCTGTGGGGTAGTGGAATGCATGCTTGCTGAATCACCTCTATTAAAATGAGAGGAAGAATGATTGCACTTTAGTTTAAGCCTAGCAGAGAAAAAGGTCGTCTTAATTCTCTATTCCAAAAAAGTCTTTGCTCAAAATATATGCCTTGCCTATAAAATTCTATGTAAGTTGTAGTGTTATGTTGATGAAATGGTGCCCGAGAACATACATCACTATTGCTTTTTGCAGACTGTTGCATTTTTCTAGGAAAAGCTATTGTATTATGTTTCCAAGCAGGCTCTAAAACATGGCAGGCTGCCGTCTCTACATATTTTTTCCCCTTTCCAAAACTAAAAATAAAAATAAATAATTAAATTATTTCATACAAGGCTTTTAAAAAGATATTTGCTATAGATAATGTGCAATAACTGGCTTTTGAGTTTGTTCAAATAGGTCAGATGGCTTAATTATTTACCCATGTGTCTGTTTGACTATGACATCTAAACTAGTTGTTGTGCCTGATCTGGTGTGTCTTGCATGGTGACTCTCAAGATACATCGAGTTCAATATGTAGAGCTGTTTAAGGGCCAGAAACCTAATATTTTTTTGTGGAGAACATTGATACCATCACATTTTTGTTCCTACATCCTCATGGACAGTGGTGTCATCCTCTGTGTACTGGAGCCAATGGAACATTTTCTCTTATGCCAGATGTGAACCCTGCCCTTAGTGACTTAGATTTGTGAATGGTAAGTGTTACTCAAGGAATTGGACAAAATGGCTGTTTACTTAATAATGGCATTTCAGTTGTTGAGTATCTTGCTAAGCTACGTTGACCTCAGTGGACTGAAACATTTGTGGTCTCTCAGAAGACTGTAGTATAAAAAAACCAGATACCTGTTTTGTTTCTGTGTCTGGTACAGATCTAGTGCAGTGCTGATAGATTAGATCTAAGTAATGTACTTTAAAATTGAATCTTGCTTTAAAATCTTTCTTCAGAGAAAGAGGAGATGTTGGAATGGGAGTTCACTTTATGTAGGAGTTTGTTTCTGTTTAATGAATGGTGCTTAAGGGATGAGGATGTTATACCAGGATGGAAAAAATTTATTAGCCTGTTGCACTACTTATTATAATCCTTGGCTTCAATGTGGTCATGCCTCTTTCTGAGGTATTGGTGTTACTGAAGTTTGTTTTCTCTAGCCTTAAATCTTAAGATCAGGTTCCCTGAATCTGCAGTCCTTCTTTAACTTCACAGTCCAGCAGTCAGTTTTTAGGACCTTCTGAGCAATACTGGATAATTTCAGCAGCTTCACTTTATTTTTGAGGCTCTGAGCTTCCCATTCTAAATTCTCTAGGTATAAGGAAATGCGAAAAACGTGATCTCATGTAGATCCATAGTCTACTGTGGTTAAACTATTTCTGTGACCCAAGTTAATTATCTTAAGCCAATGCTGTTATTTTTTCACTATATTGCAGTCTGCTGAAGACCATGAGTACAGTTTTCTTTAGTGTCCTGGAACCCAGAGTCCCTTCTCTTGTAAATAACTCATGAGCAGTCGTGTTTTTCAGGAAGGCTGTACTGACTTTACATGCTCTTGTGGCTCCTCCCTCTAAAACAAAATTCACTCTTTCTTCTCATAACTTCTGTGTATGTTTCTAAATAGTCTATGTTGCCCTTTGGAGAGAATATATCCTTCTGCTAAATAGCCAGTTTTCCTGCATACTACTCTACTGGATTACCCGTCCAGAAAAACATGACTTAAAACTCAGCTGATTTCAGTTCATGAAATGGTGTAGTACCAGCTCTGTGTTGTTTCTGCTTCTACAGTGTACGTGCATCTGTTTTTCAAATGTCTGAGGGAGACTACACAACCAGTTGCCTGCTGTAAAAACTATCAAAGTATTATACCAGAATGTCTCTAGCTGACTAGAACAGAGGTGTAATGCCCTTCAGGTCCCTCTCTCGAAAGGGTTTGGGGTTACCCTGCGCTGTATGCCCTTTGCAGGGAAGCAGAGGGATGCAGTTAGGGCAGTCAGCTCTTGCTGGACGTTCCAGATGCTTCTGCAGAGTGTCCACGCACCCCTTGAATATGTGCAGCCTCTAAGCCTGCAAATAGTATACAGCTTTACCCACGCAGAAGCTTTAAATGCATTTTGAATTCAGTGTGCTCACAGGGCCCATTTGTAGTAACCACTGAAAATAGTCTCCAGATAATGTCTTAGTTCCATCATTTGCTGCTTAAAAATTATTTGGGATACGTGCTCCATAAGCTGGGAGTGAAAGTGCCTTTGAGATTTTCAGTGCTTGGCTTTGATGCTTGGCTTCTCTTAGAGCAGATCATGAAGCATCTGGCTGGGGCAAATGAAGCGTGTAGATTGTGTGAGGAGTGAGTCAGATTCTCTTGCTTTGGGTGGATCGGAGTGCCAGTGCAACAACTGCTGGACATAAACAGCTGCTGAGATATCTCATTTTCCTGTTTCCCACAAAGGAAAAAACAGCAGCTGGGACAGAAGCGCCTGAGACGATTTAAGTGAGTTCCTGGTTATTTCTACATATCTTCAGTTTCATCAACAGAGTGCAAAGTGAGAAGGACGGACCCTAAACTATCCATTTTATTAAAAAAGGCTATTTCTTACATTTTTTGTTAATGCTTCTACCCTCAGTCCTGGCCCTAGATGAGAAAAATGTGTCAGTGCCCCAAGATGGCATACTAGAAATGCTATCTGGCTAAGAATTTTGGGGGCAGGGAGGTTGCTGGTACTTCAGGAAACCTGTGTTTGAATCTTCCTCATCTTGCTTTATGGTCACGTGAGGTCAAAAAAGGTAAAAATATTTAGAATATTTGGAATATTTAGAATATTACCAAAAAAGGTAAGAATACTTTGGCCACTTCTTGAGTAGCAAAGCTTTGGTTGACTTTTTATTTATCCCATGTTTTTTCATGTTAAGATCTTATTACCATCCGTAAAAGTATACTGCAATATCAGTTCTGGGGGCTGGAACTTGCCATTTTGGAATCAAAATTGTTTTGGATTGCAAGCTATAAGAGGGCTGCGTGTCTGTCTTCAAAGCTGGAATGAATTGCAGATGAAACTCTCAGTGAAGAATAAAAAAGAAGTATTTTTACATGCTACTGTAAAAGTAATGCTTCCAGGACAGGGGTTTTGTCTTAGAAGGATGGTTTTGGTGGGCTTTTTTCTTTTCAAAATTCAGCCCCCCCCCCCCCCCTTAAATAATGTGGTTATACCTAAATCTGGCAAAGAGTATTTACTATGGGCAAATTCAGGTCTCTGTTTTGATAGTTGATTCAGATGGGATGAAGGATGGAGAGTAGTTGGGATGGGGATGGAGAATGGCAGGAAATTATAAAACTTCTAGACCTTATGAAATAGCTCGAGTTCTGATGTTGTCAGCTTTGGAAATACCTACATTTTGTGACTTCTACTTTTATAAAGACTCTGTTCAGAGGTGCCATATCCAGGGACCTCTCAGTGATGAAGTTGCTTTGCTTACTGACATCCATTACATGTCTTCCTCCTCTGTGGAGAGGGATGTGCAGTGGAGTTCTGGTTTTGGAAGGTAAAGGAGACGTATATGTGTGTGTTTGTGTGCTTTCAAAATACCTGCTGTTACATGTTTGTGTTGATAAAGGGAAGGCTGAAGCAGTACACTTTTAGCAGGAACAGGAGGTGGTGAGGTTTTATGAAGAGAATTGATTTCTCAGGGCACTCACTCCATAGTTGTGGGCCATAGGGTAATTTTGCCTCTGACATAAAGCAGTTTTACCCTGGTTGTAAGGAGTTACTTTTGATAAGATCCAAGTTGTCACCTGCATCTTTTTTTCAGACTTCAAGTGATTTAATTGGTTTTTTTCATTATTTTTTAAGGGAGTCTGAACTCAGCAAGTGTCTTAGCCTTTATTTTTAAGGAGGTTCGAGAATGCTTTCTTTTCCTTAAAGGTAGTAAATTTGTACATTGACTGTTTAAGTGCATTTGGTATGAAATCTGTTTTAACAAGATATTTTTATATTTTTTGTCTTACTGATTCCTTTTTTCTTTTCTAGAAAAGACTTAATACAGAACTTTCTTACTTTTTAATTCACCTTTTTTTATACCTTACCATCTTAGGATGAATATTTAAACACCAGTCTTCAGTCTTGCTTCAAAATGTCCCTGTGTGCATCTTCTCACAAGGACTTTTCTCAGTTGCTGCCACTTCAGGATATTGGATGCAATAAAACAGAAATTAAAAACTCACCCGCTGGTATCATCTCTTCAGTTCCCTACAGCTGTAATCAGTCCACATTGACAGCAGAACACAGTCCAGTCTATGTTCCCTCATCTTACATGGAAAACAGACATGAATATTCTGCAATGGCATTCTGCAGTCCTGCAATGATGAGTTACAACATTACCAGCCATTTTGGTGATTCAGAGAGTGCATCTGTGAGGCAAGCATCAAGCCCCAATGCATTATGGTCTGCTCCTGGCCATGTCTCCCCCCTGACATTGCATTGTCAGTCATCACTTCTGTATGCAGAGCAGCCAAAGAGTCCGTGGTACGAAGCAAGACCGATGGAGCCAGTGCTACCTCTGACCAGGTCAGTACTACTCATTTCTTTAAAACTTTGCTGAAAATTATTTACAGTTTCTTTAGTTCTTTTAAGTCTTTTCTTTTTACATTTCACTTCTCTGTGTCAGCGTTTCTGAAAAACAAAGCAAAACGAAAAATCCTTCACCAAACACCAAAGCAGTCCTGGGTCTTGTGGGTTTTTTTTAGTGGAAGTGCTGAAATAGGATTTCTTTTTCAATAGCTCATTAGAGAGCTATACACTGACACAAAGCACTACAAATGCCTTCAATGTGGGAACTGTTTACTGTATAATCTAAAGTTCAAGACTGCTAGGTACTACTCTGTGTAATAAAAATGAATTTTGCTCTGGCAAATTTAAGTCCTTTGAGTGAAAGAAGTAAAGGTTCATTCTTTTTTCTTTTTCATACAATATTGTTTGAATTCCATTTTATCTGGCTGGGTTTTGTTTTTTTTTTTTAACTCCATCTAATAGTTGTGAAGGCCTTTCATGAACTTAGAATTCAAGGGAAATGTTATCTTTGTTTTTTGGTTTTAGTATTAACAGTCATGCAGCAGCATGCATCCTGTTCAAAAGGGTGCTGCTACTGAAAAAGTCTGACATTTCTGTTGCTGTTCTCAACTGACTTTATGAAGGCGCTGTGAACAGCAGATTCACAGGCTAAATTTTCAGCTGTAAAGAAACTGTATTTGCAAAAACATGTTCCCATTCTGCACATTTACTCATATTACAAACCATAAGCAGTGTGTAGATCATCACTTGATGAAATTACTCCATTCACGGGCACAACAGCTGTTGGATGGATAAAGGCTCAGGGTGTTGCAGGTGCTGTTCCCATTTTAGCAGCTATATGTTTATTTATAGGGCTCCTTATCTAACTTCAGCAGTCATTGTCAGTATGAAAAGTAGTGTGTCCTGGCAACAGTTTTAGTTCAATTGTTAATAAAGGATTTGTGCTGGTTTTGAGGCTACCCACATTCCTTCTGCAATGGGTGGCCTTATGTTGACTGCACAGGGCTAAGGCGTGAGATCTATGTCTACTTCAGACCTGTAGGCTGCACAGATCTTCAGCCTGGCCACCTGATTAGTCTCTATTTGGAGTCAGCAGAAAGTAGCAGGCAGTTCTGGAGTGCAAATCTATGTTAAGTGTAGGTGTGTCGGTTGGGTTGGAAGAGGCCGTGTGGTTAGCACTTTTGTAGAGAAGTCGTCCCCAAGGAGGTCTAATGCAGATAGGGTTAGTATCCACACTCTTCCTGCTTTGGTTAATGTCTCAAAACTTTGACAGCCCTGGGAAGGCTGCCGTAGGTTAGTGTTTGAAGCTGTCCTGATGATGGGACAGCAGCTGGAATAAGCCAAAAGCAAGAGCACCCCATCTGATGCTCCGCAGTGTGCTCTCTACATAGACAGAAGGGAAGCCAAACCTGCTACACTGAAGTTTAAGTAAATAAGTCTTCTGCCATTTGTATAGATTCCTATGGACTATTGCTCTTGTAGCTGATGATGACCTAACTTAAAGAGGAGAAATCAATGAAATCGGAGTCTAAATTTATGGATAACCTTTATTGTTCAGCAGCAAGTAACTATTGTGTTGCTTGGTAGCTGGACCTTCTCAGTGGTTCATTTGGCTCAGTATGATGCATTGTAACCCCCCATTTGTGTACAGAAGTTGTAAAAAAAGGAAAAAATTAATTTGATATGGAAACACAAAAAACAAGAGCTGTAATTCCCTTATTGTGGATATCTGTCCTGAAATAAAGCTGTGAAGAAAAAAAAAGCCCTGTGTTTCCTTTTGCTTTATCCTTTGGTGAGCTCTTAAATTAATGTCGTGAACATTATATTTATTGCCATGGGAACAATGACTATGACACTACAGATTCGTAGATTATACCTTGAAGGAAGAGTTCTTGGGACTGAAACTTAAAGGAATAGCTCTGGGGGAAGGGAGAGACTAATGCTGTAAAGTGTAAGTAATTTTAAATGGCGTTGTAGTTTGAGAAAAGGGATTTTGACTGAAAGATGATTAAGAAAGCATTACTACATATTTAGGCCTGTTACATAGTTTATCTTACCTTTCAAAAGGAAGCAAGAGTCTCACCGTGAGAGGACTCTATCTTCCCTGGGTGTAAATTTCCATTAACAATAGCTAAACTAACGTGGTCCACATTAGTTTAGAGCTAAAGCTGATCATTGTGTAATTTGGATCTCTTTGTAGATCAGCTTAAAATAAGGAACCTGGATTCTTGGCATTCCCTTTCCTTACAAATAGGTTCATTACATGAATACAGAAGGAATTTATTTAACTTTGCTAAATGCAAATGTTATGCAGTGTAATGGTACTTTGCACCAATAGTACAACAAAAATGAATTGTATCCTATGTAAAAATAGATGTGAATTTTTAGAGTTCCGTTTTTTTTGTACAAAATGGCAATAATTTGGTGATAAAGACTGCTATATTTATTTGCATTATAGGTCCTCTACCTAGTGAAGACAATAGAAATAGTCTCATAAATTTCATTGGTGCAGGATCACTCAATTTATATTACAATGATATGAAGAGAAAAGGAATGTGGCAGTGTAATTATATTCTATTTAAAAGTAGTCTGAAATTTATTTCTGTCTCTATCCTCTAAATAAAAGGATTTTAATTAAAGAAACAAAAGGGTTATTTTCAAAATGATCAGATACATTACTTTCTAAAAAGTATTAGGAAACTTTAATGAAGATGCCAGAGTGATGTTTCTGGAACTTAATTTGTTCTTCCTACTATTTTCCTTGTGCTTCTGACTAATTGCAGGTAGAGCATGTAAGTAAAGGCTTTTGGGTACACAGGCTAGCAATGCTTGCTTAATTAGAAATTATTCAGTAACTTTGTCTTGTTCGCTGTGTGCTAATATCATATTTATACATTGCTTAAACTCTGTTCTGAAGCCATAATTATTTGTGTTATTCTCCTATGCTTTTTTTATTGTGCTCATTCTGTAGAGCATGTAAACATATCTTGAAGCCTCTTTGAGGTGATGGGTTGGCATCTCCATTTTATGATGGAATGGTTACAGAGATTAAGCAAAAATATCTCTCAATTTTAAGATACCTCTGACGTGTTTTTCAGCACATTAATCAATGTTTGGAGCATACCAGAACATGTGCTTTGGAGATATAAATATTGACAGTTTTGTGGCATTAACAATTCCAGAAGTTATAGCGGAGGGAGTCTCTAAAAAATGAGGAAGATAAAGATTGAAAAGTATTCTTCAGCTGATTTTTGCCCATCATCTCCAGGCGCTGAAAGAGCCAGTGGCCTATGGGAGGGAAGCATTATAAGAAATTATAAGATCTGGACTATTAAATTTTGACTTAATAGATTTTTCTTATTTTCTCAGTGGTTTTTTTTCTCTCTTTCTTTTTATAATGTACAATAGTTTAGATTTTAAAAAAAAATGACAGACAACAAATGCAATGAACAAGTCTTGCTACTTTCTAGGTCAAATCCTTGACACACTTTTTCATTTTTAATAAAAAGTTGAATTCAGGTTCAAGTTTTCCAGGTGTGGCATATGCATCAAACACTTGCTATGGCAAAGCTAGAGGTAATTAGGAGACACGATAGATACTGAATAACCTGAATAGTCTTGCTAATTCCTTCTCCTTTAGGGTAACCATCTTGTCACTGTTGAGGACTAGTAGGAAACCACCGACTTGTTACCTCCAAAAAAATCTTAATTCTTTTTGTGGAAACATAATATCTCTATATAGCAACCATGACCATAAAATAGAGAGGAGTATTAAGAGATGTAAAGCCGTAAATCTTGTCCATGTGGTTCCTTGGTAGCAGCCAGGGTACATGCCCCATTTTCCTGCATCCTTTGGTGCAGGAGCTTTGTGGGCATCTAGCCAGCTACCGCCAGTTCTCCTGGAGGACCTGGCAGCTCATTCATCTGCTGACCATACTGGAGCGCACCAGTCCCAAGAGCGCTGGGAGGTGGTCTCTAACCATGTGTGGGGCTACCCACTCCGGTTTGGTGTTTGTGTGGATACGCTGTCTGATCACGAGGTTCTCAGGGTAAGGAACGTGTACCTCAAAGCTCTCGACGATTTCCTAGTTCTGTTGTCCTTACAGACAACAGTAACAAAATGATTGGGCTTGAACCTCCTGCTGCACTGCTGCAGCTATCGCAGACAAGCAGACGTGATGCCTATTCGACCTGCAGGAGGAATTCGTTCCAGATTGTTGCTTTGTGTGCAAGCTGCTTGCCACAGTCTGCAGAAATCACGCAGCTTGCATGTATGCAGGGTGACTGTTGTTAAACTTCTAAGCAGGGAAAGAAAAAGTGGCTTTTTTAAAACACTTGTCATGACTGGATGGTAAAAAACAACACTCCTCAGTGAGATGTTATGATGTGTGCTTTTACTTTATTTTCATCCATAGTATCTTGGTGCTTTAACGAGGGCAATAAACATTGCTCTCTACAGCATATCAATCAGTCATCGAGATGCTCTCTAGCTGATTTTGATTCTCTTCTGACTCTCACAATTGGATCATGATTCCAAAGTAGAGCTTAAAAATATACCTCTTCTACTAATATGAAACGCCAAACTACTTTTTCTTCCAAATACAAGGGAACAGGAAGGAATAGCAATGCTTTTTCCTCCTTGTGGTAGCAGCATATTAGGTGTGTGTTGATCCCCTTTATTCTAGGGGAGAGTTCTCCCACACTGGTCTTCCCAGCATGCCAGAAGGGGAAATAACTTAGTGATTCCGTAACCCATTAATGGATAGGTGTGTGTAATCAAAGACCAGGCTTGTTAAACACCTAAACACCCTTATTTCCTGCAATATCTGAATGAATTAACATTTTTTTGAAAGCTTGCAGTAACTTAGTTGTACAGTAAACACCTTAATTTTTCTGGTTTTGAATTTGCTCAAAGAACCACCTTTTTTCCTTTCCAGACTTTCTACTAGGAAATTGGAGCATGTTCTCCTCAGATACTTATAAACTTGGTGATTTTTAGTTGGCATGTGTTTGTCCTTCGCTCCTGTCACGAAACCAGCACAAAGTCTACTTTTAATATGTTAGCTAAAGCCTCTTTGACAGCACTTTCAGCGTATTTCTACTGTTCTGTTTAAACTTGCTCTTGTTGGTGAACAGGTTTCTTCTGCCCTGGCAATGTACCCTTGTTCTTTAGAAGTCATAAACTCTACTACCTGCTGTCTCATCCCAAGTGATATTTCTTCTCCTCCCTAATCCTGCTGGAAGGTGGGATGAGGAAACTTCTACAGTTTCTAACTTCTGTCTCTGTGCTTAAGTTTATACCTGTAAGTTGACTATGCAGCTTTCCTTTTGTCAAACTGCTGCTGAGACTTTGCACATGACACTATTTTCTGTCTAGAAATTGTATTGGCCATGAAGGTAAGACATGCTAAAACCACCAAGCAAATGAGGTCCAGAGAAAAAGTACACAATGAATGTGCTTCCTATACCTAAAACACACTTTACTGATAATCTAAGTTCCTTTCCTCTTGCTGTTTGTTTACAGGATCTTGGTGTCAGGAATTGGCTGTTCTTTCATGGTTTTAACCTGTTCTAATTTTAATCCAGTCACTAAGAATAGTTCCAGTAAGTTGAAACTATTTACAGCGCTTCAGGAATGCATATATATTACTAATTTCTATGGAGCAATAATTTTTTTTTTTATGTATGAAAGTATTTTATTAATTTTGTTTCTCCATTCTTCTTGTATTCAGGCTTCCTTTTATTTAGCATTAGGGTGATCAACATGGGTTGTCACCTCGAACAGAAAACTTTGTCTAACATTGTGAGTTGACCTTGTAGGCTGAGACTCACATCTCAAGATATTTGTCTCCAGCATCTCATTGAATGAATAAAGCCTCGTTTAAAGGATGAAATACTTGAGACTACATGTGTATTGCTCTGTCTAGAATTTTGCCTTGCTAGCAGTCCAAAGCAACTGCCGCTCTGTTTGTGGTAGTGTTTATCATGTCAGTCTGAGCTGTCTGAGTTTGCATTTTCCATGCGAAGCTTCCCAAAGACAAAGTCCACTTGGTTCACAAATTCCTGGACTTGTACATTTCCAAGAATTCTTCAAGATCCATCAGCATTCCATATGATTTTCCCAGAGTTCATGTGAATGACACATCAGCAGTCCAGTTTTATGCCTTTGAGTATTTTAAAACTTTATAGTCTGTCATCATTGAAAATATGCTTTAAATAACCTTATCAGAAAAAGGCTGAAACAGTTTTTCACACTATCCTGTGTTCAGTAATAAGAAGACAATGGAAAATAATGAAACTATTTGCAATGTAGATTAATTTTTTCCTCTTTATAACAGATATTTTTCTTTTCTATCAGAGAACCGTTTAAAAGAAAAACTAATGGCAATGACTGTACAAGCCCAATTGCAAATAATCCTGGCTCAAAAAGGGATGCCCACTTCTGTGCAGTCTGCAGTGACTATGCTTCAGGATACCACTATGGGGTCTGGTCATGTGAAGGCTGCAAAGCATTCTTTAAAAGAAGTATTCAAGGTAGGAGAATCAGCTTTTGATAACTTTACTCAAATAAGTTGTTTCATGTGATCAGGAGCTGCAGTGGTTGATCTAGTAATGAGTTGATCTAAAATCCTGCTGTATGGTTGCTGAAAATAGAGCAACACATGATTTGACTACTTTATCTTTTGGCTCTTATGTTATCAAGATCTGGAAACATTACAAACTGAGCAATTGATTTCTTTAGAGAAGAGGTGGAATACATCGCACGGGAAGGCCCTGCAGCAAAGGCCGCGGTGGGATGGCACTGCAGACCTGTGAATCTGATTGCAGTTTGTGTCCCAAAGTAGACAGTAATTGTGAATTTGTTATAATAGACACAGTTAGGGTAGGTAACTGGAGACTTTGTTTGCCAGGAACTATTCTTGACAAGAGTATATTGCCTGGAGCTGTTGAGTCCTACACAGTATGTAGGATATAAAAATATGTGTAGCAAGTATTGGGTACAAACCTGATTATTGTTATTTCTCAGCCATCCACCCCCTAGAGCCTACATTGCAATATTTCTTATTCTGCCAGATTGCCCTATCAAAGGTTTCCACTTCGGTGTTTAAATTCTTAAATATTTGGTATTTAGTTCAAATTTGCTGAGTGGCTGCAATATGAAGTAAATGTAGGTCTCCATCTTTGTTACCACAGCCTACGGGCAGTGACTTATGCACCATATTGCAGCTTTGGACCACTTAATTTCTTTAACCTTGGCTCTAGTTGTCATGTTCTTTGGCCTCTGGGGCCTTTTGGTGGAAACTTAATTGGCTTGACATTGGATACTATGTACGCATACTAACACAGAAAATCCTGTCATTTTTCAGTTTGTAATGTTCCCTTCCTCTTCGGCACACAAAGCCTTTAGCAATCTTGAGATATTTTCTTTTGGATCAATATGGCAGAGTTGGCGTCACCACTAGAATCAAATTTAATTCGAAACTTGTTTGCCCTTTCAATTTATTGTGCAAGTTCTGCATGGGTGAATAACAATTTCTATAAACTGGTGCAAGTTCTTTTGATTTCTAAAATAATTGAAGAGACCTTTGTCTCCAGTTTGTCACAAATGGAGACTGAATTTGATCTCAAAGTGTTTTCTGTCAGGAAAATTATTTGCCTGCTCTGCATTGCTCACATGTGCTTTGGCCACGAACAAGTTACCCATTGTGGCCTTTTGTACACCTTAATGTACCCTGTCAGGTAACATTTGTTTGTAATTCAAATAAGTGAAAGTAAGTTCTTGGCATAAAACACTACCAAGCACTCAGTTGCAACTGTTGTTATGAAGGATATTGCTTATAAAAATAAAAAAAACCTTCTGGGCCTACCATAGACCAAAATGTTGGGCTAATGCCTGATTAAAATTAGATGGTATGACTGAGTGTGTGGTCTCCTCTGCTTGTCCAAGTTTGTAGTGTAGTGTATTTGTCCCACATCTCTGAACATCTGTCTGCAAGCTGAATTATCCCAAGGCCACAGGAGTTTTAAACCATTTCATACTCCTGTGTGCTTGGGTTATAGTGCAACAGAGAGCTTCCTCCTCCTTTCCCCCCATGTTGTGTGAAGAGTGATAAACAGTAATTTGTTTTTCAGTCATATCTGCCAGTAGGAAACAGGACAAACTGTAATCTGATCTCTTCTTTTTAAAATTGTCGGTTCAAAAATTCAAGGTTAAAATTATTTTAATTTTGCAAGGAAATAGTCACAATGGTTCAGTTAAATAATTACTCTTGGGGACATGAACTCTTGGACTTGCATCAAGTAAAAAAAACCTCTAGTAGCTGTATCTTTTCCTGATCTATTCTTAAAGTTTAAAAAAATAACTTAATGTCTTTTTTCTCAGGTTGTTTTTTAAGAAATGTAAATGAGTGAATATTTTTTGCATCATTTGGTAACTACTGCAAGAGAGATTTCCAGTATTTGGCAGGAGATTATTTGACTGAGCATGCTCAAGTCCAATTTACAGTAATAAAAGTTTGGACCAGATTATTGATTAATGAAATACAGTAACGTAAAGGGGTTTGGGTGGGAGCGAGGTGAGGTGGAAGAGAAGGAGAAGACAACAGAAGAGGCTGTAGTGGAAACTGGTAAAAATAAGAGATACATTTGTCCACAATATCTAAAAGTTATACTTTCTGCTTGTGCTTTTTCTTGTACTATACAGCATGCGTTATTTTATACTAGTCTTCTTTCTCTCTTAGGCTGCTTTTTTTTATTAACTTTGGTCCAGGGTCAATCCTCCAAAGACTTCTTCATTCCTGGAACTTACCACGTCAGAGAGTTCAGTAAATAGAGCTGTAGTTTACTTAAATCTTTGCAGGACTGAAGCTGTGTGCACTGCAGTTTTCAACTCTGCCAAGGGAAAAAAAAACAAACCTATCTGTTATCTGTGGAGTCCCAATATACAGTAAGAAGTTGGATGTTGGGAGCAAATTTCCACAAAATCATATGTCACATTTTCAAAAATGAGTTGGTATTAGAAGGTGCTTGGTTATCTAACAACCATCAATAAAAGCCGGTCTATGTGTGTTTACTTTTTGAGGCCACAGATTGATGTTTTCAGTATAGGATAAATATGCATTTTTGCATCAGTTAAATTAATGGAGCTTAGATATAAGAATGAAAAAGTTGACATGCTTAAAATCAAGAAGGTCCTGATTTGGGAAATGACCAAGAGAGACTGTTGGAGATGTTATTTTTTCTCTTCTTACTCTGCTGCAGGACATAACGATTACATCTGCCCAGCTACCAATCAATGCACGATAGACAAAAACAGGCGCAAAAGCTGCCAAGCATGCCGGCTACGGAAATGTTATGAAGTGGGAATGATGAAATGTGGTGAGTTTTGCATGTCTGTGTTGTTTGCTTGGGTTTTGCTGGCTTTTTTGTTTTCCCCGTCAGTCAATTCTTTTTTTATTTTTTCTTTTTTTCTTGGAATCCTAAAAAGGCACAACAGGCAATTAGAGCAAGGTTTAAGCTGGTTTTATAGGAAGGAATGTACTGATTATTGAAGCAGAAGAAAACCTGTGGGAAGGAGTAAGGTGTAGGTTAAGCACAGGAAAACCATAGTACCTCTGCAGAGCTCTGCGAAGGCAATTTACTTGCATGCTGCGTTGTGCAGAACAGGAACCCAAGACCTGCTGCTGCCTGAGCCTCAAACGGAACTGAAATCCCTTCTAATATGGGGTAAATGAGCCTGTACTGTGCTCTGCTGGTTGAATGTAATGCAAGAACAGCAGTGCCATATCAGAGCAGTAGTTAATTAACCCAGTATCCTGCCTCCAACAGTGGCAAGAGTGAATGCCTCAGGAGGAGTGTAAGAATGAGACTTGCATCTAAGTGAGACTACTGCTGACAACTCTCAGCTTCCAAAAATTAGCTGTTGGGGACTTCTGGTCTAGAAGAGGTTCTTGTATTTAATAGGTCTTAATATATTAATAGAATGACAACTTTTCCATTGTCCTTCTTGTTAATCCTATAAGAACCAGCTCTCTGGTTACCAGGCTTTTTTGTGGGGCTTTGGTGGTGCAGCGAGGGGAAGGCATTGGGCAGGCTGTTGTTTTTTTTAACAGGCTCTTCTCAGATGATGCCCCCATCAAAAGAAGTAGCGAACAACCGCTGTTTGGCACTGCACCACTCAGAATTATCCAGCCTTTTCTCTTACTCCTATCTTGTACTTACAGCGATGTGACTTCAATGTAGTTGTACATTTATAGATGATAATTTAAAGGTTACTTTTAAGAAGAAGAAAACTTGAAAGATATTTTAATATCTAATGTACTTTCACAGTCAAGGTTTGTTGTTGTTTGTTATAGATTTCCCAATGTACATGATAGAAAGAGGCTGGGAAAACATCACATAGTAACACTGGGGTGGAAAGGAGAAGGTCACTGTGCTTGGTCCTCTGTGATTTGCAGGCATGTATCTCATTTCATCCCATTTAATGTAGATACCTATTTCTATTTCAAGGCTGGGCTGTGTTTTCATCCTTCCACTGCTTTGATCTGAAGGCTGTTTGCCTGTTTCATTAGGAACATTCTTTAGAATTCCGGCCTGCATTTATTGCTGGACAATTAATGCCTATTTGTTCTTGCGGCAACACTGTCTTGCAGCTTAGAGGTTCCTCTTTTCTTTATTGTTAATGGTCTGGTTGTATTTATGGACTACATCATATCCCCTCACAACCTTTGTTTTATTAGGCTCAGTAAACCAAGAAATCTCCTCCTCTTGCCAAACAGGAGAGTAGACAGAATCTGAAAGTCATCAGGGTAGCTTGTCCCTCGATCTGCTGCAGGCAGAAATAATCCATTTTGCACTTGGATAACCAGAATCATGGACAGTATTCCTGTGAACTCTCCTCACTGTAGTAGCATCAATACATACCTGTTTCTGTGGAAGCTTTTCTCCACATACAATCCAGGATCCTATTTGCCTTTTTCATGCTTGCATCATGCTGGCAGTTGATAATCATTCAATGATCTGTTATGATTGCAGCCTCCCTCTTCATTTCTAGCTTATAACTCCCAGCTTAGAGCTACAATTTCAATTGTTCCTTGTATTATTTTTGTATTCCTGAAGTACATTTAGTTTCTGTTGCTCAAGTCAGCTAGTTCTTTCTATATGAAAGTCCTATCTTCCTCTGCAGTGATGATGCATCTCAACTTTATTGGTGTTTTTCATTAAAATGGTCTTGGCTACCTTTGCTGTCTGCCTTCCAGAAAGGAAAGCCTAATGCTGCAAAAGAGACTCCTTTTGAAACCTTACTTTCTGAATGGTGTCACTGTCTTTTGTTCGTCTTTATGACTGAAATTTTTACTCAAAGTTTTTCCAACAGGACTTTAATCAAGCCTGAATTCTGGAGTTGGAGAGTTTTTGTAAAGATTGATTCCACTATGATATTATAACATAGTCCTCCACAATGCTTTCTTTACTATTATTCTAATTGTCCAGGAAGTCCTGGTTTGTGATTAGACCTCATAGTCACTATGGTATTACAAGTAATAAATCATAATATGTACTTATATCTTAGCCTGTGTTCCTTTTTAATATTGTCATATATTCATAAACATATTTTCCTACAATAATGAATGTTCATAGGATATTAATGACTGTGCCAGGCCAAAAAAGACACTTTGAAACTATAATAGGAAAATAACAGGAATAGTATTTTTAAAAAATTAGTTTTTTAAATAGTAGCAGTGAAATTTGAGACTCTTGAGAATTTAATTTGAGAGTCTTAACAATTTAATTTTAGAAAAAGGAATATGAAAATTACTTAGAATTATCTGAGTTGCCTGATGAGTTAAGTGGCAGCTGTGAGTAATGCTGATGCATGGACACATGGTGACAGACATTTAAACCAGAAAAATTTTAAGACTGTATTTCTTGCATGAAGTGTAAATGCCATTTCCTGCAGACCAGAGTGATTATCTTCCAAGTTTTTACTTGTTAGAGCCATGCTTTAATACAGTTTTTTTTATTGTAGAAAGCCATAAAAGAGTATGTTTTCTTTTTAATGAAGGCTTTTCCTCATCTCTGCTCCTTTCCCAGGTCACTTAGTGAATGCATTGGTTCACATCTGCTAAAACCCTGGATAGGACAGAATGGTTTGTAAGTGCATTTTTGCTCCGTGGAGACTTGTTGTCCAGCAGAAGTGATAAAAGAACCTCGATTACCTCTTTGTAGTTTATGAAAGCTCTCCATAAAAACTCTGTGCTGTTTGCATCAAATCTTTAAATCCGTATTTTTGCATATTATCAATAGACACCTTGAGAAAAAATATACATATATGTGTGAGGGCGTACATAGCATATGTTTCGGTGTGTAAATGTGATTAGGCAGTACATGCTATCTTTAAAACAGGAGGAGGCAGTAGGAAAAGTGTTGCTTTGGAGCTTCCTGGCCTGAAACTCTTTTGGATGTCATTGCATTCATAAACGTTGAGAAGTCAACCCAATAACCCATGGGTATTTCAGTGGAGGCTAGCTTGAGGGTGCTTTGTATTAAGGTGATAATGGATTTTCTTACAAAATATACTATCATTGCCAAAAGCACAATGAGGGTCTTAGACAGTGCATCTGCACGTTTCTCTGTAGGAAGTCTGTGTTGCCTACTGTTCTAATCAAGAAAGCTACTGCTAAATTTTGGCACTAGGACTACTAGCAATGGTAGAAAAATAATTGCAAAGCACTGCCACCAAGAATAAGGAAAACAGAAATACTGCACTAAACTCCACCCAGCAAACTCAATAAAACAGATCAGGTTAAAATTGGTCTTTTCTTGAAGATTTCTGGTGTTTACCTGAAGAGCTGAAATGGACTGGCTGTTTGCCAAAGGCAGTAAAGAAGAGGGGAGTTGCTTCATCACTTCACTATAGCCACCCTGGGAACAGCGGTGCTCGTGCTTTTCTTTTTTGCTTCCTGAGGCTCAAATAGACCTTTTTCCACAAGGAGTTTTCAGTTTCCCTGTTGGACTAGACTTACCTTTTATTCCCCCGCTCTGCCCCACTCCTCTATCTTTTTCCCCATGTGCTAGTTCTCAATGTGTTGAAAATGTTCCAAAGATAAAGCCCCTTTCTGCCCAAAGTGAGGAGGCTGAGGGCCCATACTAAAAAGTGATGGAGAGATACTGCCCTTGAATACTGGCATCATTTGACAAGTTAGCAGAAAGAAAAACAGACTTCTCCGTGGGCTGATATGGTTCAGGATTTGGCACTCTTTTTCTCCTGTGTGTGGCTGCTGTGTGCAGTTTCTGGATAGCACTTTGAAATACTGTAATTTACTTTTCACGCAGAAAGTAGGGAAAAAAGTTTCATGGCATTCTCTGGACATCAGATGTATTAATTGTATTTTAGCGATTGTAAAAATTACTGTAATTTCAGCTGATATTCTCATGTGTGGGAGACAGCAGCTGCTTTGTCAGTAGGTCTGCTCTGTGAATACAGGTGTACTCGCCAGAACATTTGCATTTACTTTCAAAGGTGACTGGAGTGATAATGATTTACTAATGTATACTTGAGCGAGTTTTAAGCTCAAACACTTACAAAAACTGCTTATAATAAATTCGGTGGTAGAATCTGCAGTCACTGCTGAACTGGTTAGTTACATAAGCAGTTGCCAGGGTCCCAAATCAATATAAGGAGCAACATGCCATATAACTGCCCACCATATCAGACAGCAGAGGCATTTGTGATCTTCAAAGAATTTGTAAAGAAAGCAGGAGTTTCTTTAAAAATAATGTGTTTCACTGCCAATAATGCTTGTTGTGGCTTGTTCATGGGTGAGTGAACAACAGGCTCATTTTAATGACTTTTTTTCAATGTGTCTTATTTCTTACATTCTTGAGATCATCTACCCATGTCATCTGTGGTGCTGTAGCTTGAAGTCTTGCCCTTGGTCCGGCATTCTTAGTTGAATACAGCTATTTTCTTGTGCAAAGAATATCTCTAAATAAGGAGAGTGCTGTAGGCAGAATGAGGGATTTGATCATCTTGTGCAGTTCTCCAATTGCCTGAATTACCTTTATATGATTGAATATTAGCTATTAAGTATAGTGAGGGAGTTTATGGTAAAGTTGGAGATAGTCCCTAATCTGAGAAGCTGTATTTTATTGCTGTACCTTTCCATAGATTGATCCACATCGTTGTGTCTAGTTAAGCCAAACATTAAGCTGGTCTATAATTATTTATAATGTATAGTTTTATAAGCACTTATACATGCCTATTGGATGCTAATAGATGTACAGGTAAAATTTCTCAGTACTGCCTAAAATCTGGATTTGAATAAAAAGCACAGAAGTTCCTTTACATTGTTGAAATGTTTTAACTGGAAACGCTGCTACTTTCTGATGTGTCAATTAACTAGCAAGCTTAAAAGTTGTTTTCTTAGCTGTGTAATCTTACAATAGACTCTTCCCCCCCCCCCCCAAAATTTTAATGTGAAAATAAATGGTATCTCTTTTAATTACTGACTAGCTGTGTTTTATGCACACTGCTCAGTGAATCAGCCTTTGCCTGCTTTGGCAATAACTGGCCATTAAAAAATACAAACAATAGTTCACAATCTGGTTTGGTTGGGGGGTTCCCCCCCCCCCTTTTTTTTGTCACCAACTATATTTTTTTTTTTTTAGTAACAAGTTTTTTATGTAGAAATGTCATAACACTCCTAGTTTGGCTTTCTGCACTGGAGATGTGATTACAGAAACTGTTTTTATGTTTTAAATGGATTTTTTTTTTTTTTAAATAAGCACTGGTTATATACGAAACTTGATTTAGCTAAATAACCTGAACTTAAAGGGGCTTGCTGTTTCCCAGTAAGAACCCTCCACAAGTGTTGAGACCTTTAATACTGTCAATAAGTACCACAACCTGACTGAATTATTTTAAGATGGAGCATGGGGTGCAGCTGCACAGATGAAAATTGTACAAGATTATATCAATTAGAACAGGATGCTAGACTACTATTTTAAAATTTTTGTAAAAATTTTACTGATTTCTTTGATCTGCATTAAAGTACCTGGACTCTTACCTGCATGTTTATATTTTGGATAGGCTACAAAATATTATTTAAAAATCTTTACAACAGTGAACTGGAAAGGATAACTCAGGTGTTGGCACCAAAGACCTGATATTTTCTGTGCCACAGAGAAGTCTGGGTGACAGTGTAACAGAGCTGAGGACAGCTGATCAGAGGATGTGGAGTCCTACACTTGGTTCACTTCAGTGCCAGGAACTGAACTAGGGTCAACGAGCTCGTTACAAGTGCTTGCTTGACCACATGTTGCTTCTGGCAGGTGTGTCCAAACTGCTGGAATTTCTTCCATCGCCTCCCCTCCCCAGGTCCCTCTTGAACCAGTGGTTTTTCTGATTTTATCATTTTAGATATGGTCCCTAACTGAACAACTTTTCCATGTGCTTAATTAAAAGACTGCTGCTCATGTATCTTCTTTTTGGGTCTTCACAGTTCCACCAGGTACTGGAAAACAAAAACTATGCATGTCATGAAGCAGTTGGTATTTTCTGATAGCTCAAGAAAATTTCTCCTCTGCCCTGCATCTCCCTATGGCTTTTAGTCCCTCTGTGCAATTTTTCTTGTTCTATCCTTCAAGATGTCCATGTTCAATGTGCTTCAGTTTTCTAAATAGTGGAAACAATGTGTGGTGTTGCTTCTTGCTTTAGTTCAGATCTCTTCTGGAGGTTACTGTCTCTACATGCACGTTCATATGGAAATCAGAGCCATGGATCTCTCTGGAGATAGAGCACCCTGATACCTAGGCATTTCTGCATCTGTCTCCAGTTGTACTTTTGTTCCAGTTGCTTAGCTCACTGTTGACCTTTCCTCTTTTTGTCTTCCCTGATGGAAAATATTTACATACTTTCTGTGCATGACATGACTTCAGAACAGTCTGCAGCCCACTGTGCCATTCTAATGTTTTTCTGAAGCTGACAAAGCACTTTAAGATTTTCCTCTTGACCTTTGTGCACTAGTCCAAAATGAGGCTTAGCGCAGAGTTCACTACATCATCCAAGTGTCTTTGTAGAAATTAGTCTATGCCTCACTGTCCTTTCACTCTCTCGGGAAGAAAAGGATTTACCCAGACAGAAGAAACTGCTCTGTGACTTCTGTAGTTCTGCAGGTAAGCTTTTTTGGGGGTATCATCATCAAGTCTGATTTCATGAATCTACCATAAGATAATGTCTCAAGCTCTGATTGTCTCTGCTGGTATGTTATCTTTCCCTAACTGCTGTTCAGCTGCTCTGGCAACTTCTAGCTAGATGTTATTTGGCTAAGCATTTGTTTCTGAAAATCATTGATTGTTTTCCTTCAATCTATTATTTGTGCAAATGTCCTATCAGTACTCAACCCATTTCATCCTACCCACATTCCTTTTAAAGATGCAAAACCATCCCTGCCCCAAATGGTGCAGACTTTAAGCTGGACTTCCAGCTGATAATGCTTGCAGTTCCAAATGCCTTGTTCCACTTGGATTCCTCCATGCATGAGGACTTTTCGTTGATCTAGTTTTGCCCATTTGTCTCCCAGTCTCTTGGGTTTCCAGGTAGAGGGTGTTCTCCAATATTGAGAACTTCTTTAATGGTGATCCAGTTCTCTTTTACATCTGAGGTGGTTTGCTGAACAGGCAGCAAGTGAGGATGATAGCAATGTGCAATTGAAAGTTCCACATCCTTAAAGTCCTGGCAGACTCTGTTAATCCTTATCCAGTCTTTTCAGTGCCTTCAGGTTGTACCTGACTGGCCTTTGCATCTCACCCTTCTCACGGGTTGACTCAAATGGTGCTCGACAGCTGCTGAAGGCAAGACAAGACTATGACCTGAAAAGCCACCTCATCTGAGGAACCTCCACCACTGAGAATCTGCATTCACTCAACATCTTATTTAGCAAGACTAAGTCTTGTCAACAGCATCTGAAATTAATTTTTTGTGCCGCCACTGCCTTTATTTTTTCATTTGGTTTGTGTTTAGACCTCTTTGCTAACTGAAACCCAGGGCCAGAATGGCATTGCCTTGTTGGAATTTAGATAACTCATGGTTTATATAACTCTGATCAATATGGATGAAGAATGATAGGAACTGCTGAATCTAGTAGCTTGACAAGGGAAACTAGCACATTGCCACGTCCCCAGGTCCAGTAGCAAGTCTGAGCGTGTATTGTTATGAGGCATATACACACACAATACCTGTATCCACAGTCAGCCACATAGTTCAGCACAGATGGAAAATATAGCGCTCCTATGAACACAAGCAGTGGAAAGTATATGCATTTATACAATATGGACCCTACCAATAGCTAGGTTTAGACACTCAGTCTGTCAAATAGTTGGCCTGTGGATCCCCATATCTCCCCAGCTGATGGCCTCTGGGTCTGTAGCTCCTTTTAGTTGTAGATATCTGAATTTGCTCTGGGGAAACTCCTGCTGGCTTAGGGAAAAAATAGGTTGCATCTCAGTAGGTCCCTAGCTGAACACCCAGCTAGCAGTGAGGCCCAGCTGTGCTTCGGCTGAGGTATTTACTCTGCATCATGGGCCAGACTTTCAGAAGTCTCTTCTTCCCCCAGTTTACATCTCAAACAGAATTTAAGAACAGAATTTACAAACAGTTATCTTTATTTGCATTTAAAGACCTGATTTATCTCTTTTTTATGTCAATGGGAATTTTCCCATGGACTTTTAAAGTGAGTTAACTGTAGCTCAAAGATAAACATTTTTAAACTTTATTTTTTGTTTAGTAGAATAAACAAAACCCTCAGCTGAAGTCAGTGGAAACAAAGTTAAGTCAATGCTGAATGCTCTAGAAATTCTGAAACTTGATGTTCAATATTAGAACATCCAATATTAAAGGGTTTTTTCCCCCTTCTCACCCCAAAATTTGGATTTATGTAATGCAATACTGAGAGAAAAATACTTGAATGCAATCACATGCCTCTTGTGTCAGGCTCAAGAAGAGAACGTTGTGGATATCGGATCCTGCGTAGCCATCGTAATTCAGAAGATCAGATGCATTGCATTGGCAAAGCCAAGAAATACAATGAGACGGCAACCCGCGTAAAAGAGATCCTGCTCAGCACAGTCAGTCCGGAGCAGTTTGTTTTAACGCTACTTGAAGCGGAGCCTCCCAATGTGTTGGTGAGTCGTCCCAGCAAACCATTCACGGAGGCCTCCATGATGATGTCCCTGACAAAACTGGCAGACAAAGAGCTGGTTCACATGATTGGTTGGGCCAAAAAAATTCCTGGTAAGAATTTCAATCTTGTTTTTGTTTATTTTAGTCAATGCTTTTACCATCAATGTATCATTCTCTACCCTGAAGTAATAACACAACA
This sequence comes from Buteo buteo, assembly GCF_964188355.1. Classification (NCBI taxonomy): domain Eukaryota; kingdom Metazoa; phylum Chordata; class Aves; order Accipitriformes; family Accipitridae; genus Buteo; species Buteo buteo. The sequence goes on along the minus strand of NC_134176.1, from coordinate 8,863,743 downwards.
CAGTAAATGTATGGTATGAAAGTCTTAGTACTTTATCCTGTAAAGTAATGGGCAATTTATTGCTCTCAGTAATTCACCGGGATGTATTTTGATTTAGACAACAACCTAGCCAATAATTTTCTATCTGTTGTTAGTCAAATAATACTTGTTCATTTTGCTAAAAAACATAGTTGGTGTTGCATATAATTTCTGCCTCATCAGCTACAAATACCTGATTAATCTGATTTAGAAGGTTCTTTAAAAGGGGTATTAACTAGATTGCTATAAAAAAGAAAATAAAACCAAATTCTTTCCTTGAATCTTGATAGAAGGTTTCTAATACAGTTGAAAACTGAAGTGTGTCCGAGCACTGAGTGTCTGTAATTGCTTCATTTGACGTAGTTGCTACACAAGAGCATCAGATTGCAAAGTGGTGCACAGTATTGATCTCAAAATTATTGTGCTCTCTCCTTCAAAACAAAAATCAATAAGGATGCTTTTGGTTGTTGGCAACACAAAGAACATGCACTGAAGTACAACTACATGCGTTATTGTGTTGAATGTCTCAAATGCGACCCCAGTATCGTGGCAATGTACCATTTTACTTCTTACAAACTAGAAGAGGTGAGCGTTTGCAATTCCTTCTCCATGAAGTGCCTACGATTGAAACAGTCAGAATGAAGAATAAAAGCCAGAATAAAAGCAGCCAGCACACAGAGAAGATAGTTGGCAAAGCTGTGCAGAAAACTTGCTGGCTGGCATACACTAAACTGCAGCCTGTGGCCCTTTAGCGAGAGCTAAGGTGACCAACTAGTAACAGTGAGCTGAAAGAAGCATTGAATAATTGATAGACATATAGCAGCATGGGGCGAAATCCTTAACTTCAGATACAGTGCTCTGCTAGAAGTGATTCCTATGGCTGTGTTTACCTTGCATGGCTAATACGTTCTGCAGTGGGTCCGGTAGTCCTAAGCCCACGTCCATCAGGACTGAGGAACCAGCACACCATGGCTCCTCTCGGATTTTACGCTGAAGGCAACCAGAGCGTGCTGCTGCGTGCCCTGGTCTTGTCACGCTTCTGCACTATGAACAGCACTTGCTGCTGCTTGAATACGCACACAGGAAGACATGACAGTAATCCTTACGTCTAGAAATAAACTGACTGCATACACAGGGCAGGAAACAAGTTTGGTGGAGAAAATTTCATATAATCCTTAAACTAAGAATTTAGAAGAAGGGAAGCGTATCTTGTTTCAGATCTAGGTGGAGTGGCTGAAGGTGCTACCAGCTCCAGCTGCTGGACCGCATCTGCTAGTTGCAGATTACAGCCTCCATGGCTCAGCCGCTGTGTCGGAGGGTTCAGGTGTGATGGTTTTAGGGTCAGTGGCTGAGCTGCTGGGGAGGAGACGCTCGCACAGCACCAGCATCTTAAATCCCGCTAGCCATTTGCAAAGTGATAGTGCTTTTGCCATCAATGTGGAATATTTTAAACTGAGAGCCTGAATCCTTAATCCTTATTTTTCCTGATTTAGGAAACTCTGAAAATGACTGTGAAGTAAGTAACCATAAAGGGTGTCTATTGCTATAATTTCTTGTCTAATCATAAAAAACTTGATTAAAAAGTACCCTTTCAGAGGACTCAATATAGTTACGTTAATCAGGTAGAAAGTGAATTGTGAAGGAAAACCAGGGAAAGTCTTGGAAAATTACCTCGTTTTAAGCAATATTTGAATGGGGGAAAAAAACCCCAAACCAACCTTTTCCATTTTCTGATTGTTCTTAATTTCTATTTATTTTAACTGTGGTAGCTTTTTTTTAAAAAAAAGCAACCACAAACCCAAAACATCACCCAGTTGAGATTAATTTTTTGAATTTTTTAAAAGTTTGGTTTCCAAACCAACCCAAATTTTGACATTGATCACTTTTAGTTTATTTTCAACAGATGTCAGAAATAAAACCTTTTTCTTGGCAATAAGAGAACTGTATGAAGAAAACCCATTGAAGCAATTAACCCCCCTCAAAACAGTTCCTGGGAATGCTGACACTTTATCACATATGTTTGTATTTTATGATCACTCCTGTTACACAAAACAGAAATAAACACCATTTTAGAACAATGCCAAAAATAGATGTGGTGTTTAATACATACCTAATTATAAGTAATATTGATGTATTACATGGCAGTTAGAGCATTTACTTCAATGTGGATTTTTTTTTTTCCATTAAAATAACTGTGATGACTAAAGCTCAGGACACAGAATTTCAGTTTTCAAAAATTCTTGCCTGAAGTTAATCATCTAGATCCATGCCTGGTTCCTGGAGGTAAGGTCTTAGAAAAAAAATAGAGTTCTTGACTAATGGCCCAGTGAGCAGTAATTTTACTTTCTGTAAAGCTGAATATTTGCTTTTGTGTACCTGGGATAGAAGCCCATTTTCACCTCTAAATTATTACTGTATATTATTTTGATACTCACCAAAAGTGAAAGAAAATATTTTTATTTTTCCTTATAGAAGCTTATGTTAACAGTAACTTTTTACCTACATAGGAAAGATAAAAGTTTTTTTTTTTTTTTCCTATTTAATATTTAATGACATTCTTTTACTATGAGTTTTACTCTGTGACTGTATTTTTGTCTGTACTTTCAGCTTAATGGATTGTATTTTTGTTGTTGCTCAGTAAAATAGGAGCTGACACATGGATTTTTTTCCTTCTGAATTCCAAGTATTTTAATTCTAAGCTGTCAGATGGCAGAACATAACTTCTGTAATTTCCTTTTACTTTGCTGACCTAGTCTAAGAGAGTTCAACGTGGTTCATAGCTCAACCTGTACTGCTAACCAATAGGATGTTGTCATATTGAAATTTGGATTCATTATGCAACCTACTGCGTTGCTGGCCAAAGCAGTGTGTCTTTTGCTAGTTACTACACATCCAGCACAAATTTATTCTAGTCTTAGTAATTTATAATTAAATGATTAGGTATAGAGCACATGATTTAAAGGACATGTAGTACAGCTGTAGAAAAATAAGTAGTTTAATGTACTCTGCAGCAAATAAAATAGGACTTCTGACACTGCAATGGAAGCTGTGGTGGTGATGTGCTGTCCTCAGTTTCTAAAGCGTAAGATTGTTAGGAAAAGGAAAGGTATAGTTCTTCTAATAGCTGTGCTCAATGGTCATAAATCATACTGCTGGTGCTGATAATGTGATTTTAGCAAATGACATCCGGGATTAATCTGAATCTTTACTTATCTGTAGATTGAACGCTGGGACTTGGTCTGACATCTCGCTCAAGTGAGATGATAGTTTTTAATCCCAGTAACTGGTTGTTTATGCTAGTAAAATGAGCACATGCTGGTGTAAATGTCTATTTAAATAAACTTCTGAAATGTCTTTGGGCTGTTGTTTCCCAGGAAACTGCCACCATCAGTTTGTACTATTCACATTTCCATGATTATTTTCCTAAAGGCACTTTTAAAATTATGAGTGTGTGTCTGGCAGATAATCTGTTGTTGGCCGTGAATTCTGTAGTAAATTCTGTGACAGCAAAATCCAGGAGGGAAGGTACTGCTCATAGGCTCCTGTTTACCCTTCTTATAAAATAAGGAGCAAAGCTATCGATTTTGAAAGGCAGCACTTTTAGCGATGATAAGAGAGAGTGTGCATTACCCAGTTTATGTCAACTCAGGGCTGTCACCAACTGTCTTCCAGCCTATTAGTTTAATAAGGTTAAAATACCTGGAGCATTTGTATAAATTACTGACAGGTTCTTTGACAGTGCAAACATACTGTGTGTATTTTAAGACCTCAGACAACTAGCAAGAACTACAGGAAACCTGTCTCCTATGGCCAGGCTATAACGTTTTTTTACTATGCAGAGGTGTACATGCCAGCTTGTCTGAAAATAAAGCACCATTGCTAAAAGACCTATCTAAAGCAGCTCTGCTTTGAAAACTGTGGCCTGATCTTGGTTTTGACCACTGAACTGGTCTTCATCATATCTGTGTTTTACTCCTTGACTGAGCAGTCTGCATTCCCACTTGCGTTTTGATAGTTTACACTTCTGGTCTTTTGGTTTGGGGTGTGTAAATTTTACTTCTCTTTATTTGGCTTCTATGTGTCTTTTTTCCCCAGTCTTTTTTGCAGGGGAAGGGAAAGAGAGGGCAATGACTCTCTCTCCCTTCTGGCTGTGCTGCAATGCTATCTGATGCCTTGCTGTAAGTTCTGGAGAGAAATCAATGCTGGAACAGCTTTATGCACAATCAAATTAATTCTGTTCTTACTTCTGGGATGCTGTGTGTGGAGGCAATGGGGACACTACTACCTTCACCAACTACCCTTGTCTTTTTTTTTTTTTTCTGGTTTATTGCAATTTTGGGGAAGGAGGCAGCAGGAAAGGCATGGGATGGGGTCAACACACATCATTTACAAAGGTGATGGTAACACAGAGGCACCAAGATGTGGGTTCTTTTGTTACCCAGCAAACCCAGAAACATGCCTGTTAAAAAAATCCCTGCAAGCAACAGCCATATGCATTCTGGGGAAAGAACAGACTATTTTCTTAGGAGTCCTCTGCAGTGCAATGCAATAATCTCTGACAAATATGAGTTTCCCAAGTGGTTCCCTGGTGGCTCTCAGAAGGCTGTAGGACTGTCATCTAAAGAAGTGGCCAAGCATAAGGCAGGTCCTCTGCAGTCACTTGAGTTTCACCAGCTGTGTGGGAGTAATTGCCCTTGAACATCACTCTGCTTTATTTCAAATGTTTTGTGGAAGATCTGACAATGATGATAACAAATACTTATGTTCCTATTTGAGATGGCAGCGTCATCCTTCCAGTGTTAGTGCTCCCTTTTCTGGCTTTCTTCACAACCCATAATTCTTTCTGTTTCTTTTTGTTTCTCACATACTCAGTCATCTTTACCAAAACAGAGAAATAAACACATTGATATATTTTATGCTACTTTCATCATTTTAGGCTTCATTGATCTCAGCCTTTATGACCAAGTAAGACTCTTGGAGAGCTGCTGGATGGAAGTTTTAATGGTTGGTTTGATGTGGAGATCAATCGACCATCCTGGGAAACTAATTTTTGCACCAGACCTTGTACTAGACAGGTAAGAGAAATAAACTTCTTGAGAACACTTCATATTAGCATGTTTGGAGGTGGGGTGAATGGTAAGAGGAAGAGGATTAAGTATGAGAGATTCTCTTAATAGTTTATCTAACAATGTCCTTTACTTGTATTTGTAACAATAATGCCTTGAGGTTCCACATCCTTATAGGGGCTTAAGGAATGCTAAGCATAAACGGTATTGTTGAACTTGCCAGTTCCTTAATTCCTGTAGCACATGACAATATGAAGTTTCTCTTTCACATCTTTTGTTGGTTTTGTTCCTTTTGGTCTAGGTCCTAGATGCTGAAACTGTAGACACATCAATACAATGCACTACATTATGTTGTTAATCGATTTCTTCCAGCTGATAGATTTTCTCCCCCCATCCCTCAAAAAAAAGCAGGCATAGTGTCAGGCCATATTTTATCTACCTGTTTGTCTTCCTGCCCCTAGTACAGACTTCATAAATAGCTATAATAATGAACATTGCAGCAATAGTCAAAAGGGATTAAAAAAACCCCTAGCTTGCTTTTTAATACTGAAAGTATTTTTTTCAAGGTAAAACAGGATATTTGCAAGATTAAAAATTATTTCTCCATATCATGTACCAGCAGGGAAAAATATGGAATAGTAAAGGTGTTTTTCGACAGGACATTAGAAGGATTTGACCTGGGCTTCCCACTGGTAAAAAGTCAGGGAAACAATCTACTTTCTTGGCTAGGTTTAAAATGTCTCTTAACCTTTTCAACCTGGGGAAATTCAGCTCTGTACCAGTTCTGTGGCTTGAGCTCAGTAATAATCATCATCATAGATACAGAAATCAAAATGGGTTAGTAAGAGAAACAAATTTAATTTATGGAAGATAGGAAATAAATTATTATTTGCTCATATAAATTCAAAGCAAGGACATGCTGTGTTGTTCAATGCAATTATAAGAAATTGCTGAAAGTGTATGATACATTTAGTTCCTAGAGAGCTAATATGTGCTGAATAGAGTGAGCTTATTTGATGCATTCCTTCATCTCCACAAGACACAGCAGAGTAGGAGCTAGCAAGTATCTGGGCATGCTGTAATTTTATTTTTTTTAAGAGAAGAGTATATGAAACTGGTCTGTAACTTGATTGTTTTTATCTTAGCTGAACTTCAGATGCATCCCCTACATAATCTTTGTAGACAAGTACTCCTCTGATGCTTGTGTCTTTGTTTTGAAACTGGCAGCTGCCTGTCGTTCTCCAAAGCTTAAAATTCTCCTTTGCTATGAGGAACATGGGAAACTGGGCAATATTCAGGCAGCTGCCTTTCTGCAGGCAGTACTTGCTGCACCTGGTTAGTGTTATCTGCCTGTGACTGCCTCGCAGCCTGAAGGCTCAGCTCTTTCCTCTTAGGGATCCAGCAGAGGGCTAAAGTTCTTTGATTCTCCTGCACTGCTGTGCTTAAGTCTGTCTCATCTTAAAAACATTACGGAGGAATAAAAGCTCATATTACAGACAGTATAAAAAGCATCTCTTTGAATACTGTGTCATAGAGCTTAATGACTCTTTTAAGTCCAGTACATGTGAAAAAAACCTAACCAAAAACCAGCAACTGTAACTTCAGTGGTTTGAAATTTGCTGCTGCTTAATTTTAAACCCATTGGAATGGCTTAGGGTTGTTTGGGGGTTTTTAGATGAGGCGATGGGACCATTTCTAATATCCAAAATGGAGAAAGTTGTATTCAGTAAACACTTGCAAACATAAAAATAACCAAATCACAAAACCACCAAAAAATCTATTTACATTTAAACACCTTCACAGAAAAAGGTGCTGAGGAATGGGGAGAGAGGTTGTTTTATCTTTAAAAATGTCTTATTGTTCCAAGAAACTTATTTTAGGGGGTCTTTCTTATTCACCAAGTCCTGAGGCCTCTGTCAGGTACAAATAGTGATGTCACTGGTTGTGGTATTAACTCCTTGTGAAACAAATCTGGAAGATGATTCAAGGTGGTACTGTGCCCTGCACTACGTTTTCAAACTGATTATCCAGAATTATACTGGCTGCGACATTAAAGCCTCTTACAGAAATTTGGTCATACTTACCTGCAGTCAATCCTGCATGCGCTTTAAAGAGAAAATCAGTTTCTTAGAGGTGCTGACCTTTTATACCAATGTAATTTTCAATTTAGATTTCATGATAGTACCTTTAGAATTCTCCCAAGGATGAGATGGATAGGCCTTTTGCAGCCTCCTTTGTGCTTTGACTTTTATCTAGGTGAGTCAGAGTTCCTTAATTCTACTTTTTCAGTAACATTTTAAATGTGTTTCCATAGGGACGAGGGGAAATGTGTAGAGGGAATTTTGGAGATCTTTGATATGCTCCTGGCCATGACCTCAAGGTTCCGAGAGCTGAAACTGCAGCACAAGGAGTATCTGTGTGTCAAGGCAATGATCCTCCTCAATTCGAGTGAGTATGTGGTTGACTCTGACACTCATCAAATTGTACTTTTTATTTTGAGGGTGGCTGGGAAATCAGCCTCTAAAAATGGCATAAATGTCAAATGAGATAAAGCCATTGAAAGAGAACACTAAGAAAGGACTTCTGTCAGATTGTAAGGATTTTTGCTCAAGAAACTTCTTGAGCTGTATCATTTGCTGGATTTAGGATCTAGCTCCTGTTGTAAGAACTGCATGAAAGACCCAAAGTCTGAAAGCTTCTCACAAAGTGGGGCTCATGTCCTTTTCAATGAGAACTTTTGCTCATATCTCCATGGATCCTGGTCATGTGTAAAGTTGGAGTGCAGTTCTACAGACCTGTACTTAGTTCTTAATTCTAGTAAAACTAGTTACTAAACCAAGTGATGATTAATTGGGCTTAAATGTTCCAATTTAATGGTAATTAATTGGTAGAAATGATTGAAAGTGCTCAACAGTTCTGCAAGATTAATTTCAGGATAGGAGCTTTGCTTTGCAGCCTTTTACAAAAGGCGAATAGGAGTGTGTGTTTGCTAGTTTAGGGTAGTCTGCAGTAAAATAATTTTATTCCCCAGAACATTTTGTAATTAACTTTGTTAAAAAAATCCAACAACAAAATAACAGCTAACTACTTACATCTACTGTTTTCAGCAAGGAGCTGCTGCATAATTCTCAGCCCAGTTCTGAAGGGGCATAGTCCAGCTGTTATCCCACTTGTTTATAGATGGATACCATTCTTTCAACAGACAATGAAAGCTGTTCTTTTTTCTTAAAAAAACCCAGAACAACCAACCAACCAAAAAAACCAACAAAAACCCCATGTTCATCAGCCATATTTTCTTCAGAGCCTCACATCTCAAAAAACCTCTCCTTTCACCTCTCCCTCCCCTCCTTTCTTGTCAAAGTTACTCTTTTACTCCTGATTTTCAAGGTGTTCTGGAGCTTTGTCCTTCCATAAGTATCTTTGTGAGGATTTTTTTTTTTTTTTTTGGCCCAGGTCTCTTCTGCTCTATAAATAATGTTATTCTGTGTTTCCAGACCTTCCTAGTGGTGATTTCTTCTCTTCCCTCTTCATATCCCCAGTCCCCTCTTTTTGCTTTTGCTGACTTTTAAGGTTTCTCACTGTAGGCAAGTGCTGTACTATGGCACCCTTAGTGAGCTGTTAATGACACTGTGGCAGGCTGGGTCTATGAGCAGCATCTCTCACCATGTTCTCCTCCCTCCCTAGGATATACTCAGAGAAAAAAGATTTTTTCAGCAAGAAGGGATTAGAGCAAGCATAATGCTATAATTTATAATAGTTACAAAACTAAGGTACAGAGTCATTCAAAGGAAAAAAATCCCTGGAGAATGGAGAGCATGTCCATTCTCTGGACTGAAGGGTCTATGTTCAAATGTTGCCTTGGGAGGATTTGGGAGAGTTACTCAGTTTGCAAATAATGTGGCCATCAAATTTTGGCAAAGGAATGTAAGTCAGAGTTTGGTGTGGCACACGGAGCATCGTTTGTACAGTCTTAAGGTGGGGTGTCAGGTAATGTATCGTCCTTAATCCTGTTGAAATATTACATCAGAAAAAAATCTACAGTCGTAGCTTTTTTCCTTCCTTGTGAGCAGGAAGTAATTCCTTCTCTTGTCTTGGTTAGGCATGTTTCCCTTGTCAGCAGAAGAACCTGAAAGCAACAGGAAGCTGCATCACCTGCTTAATGTAGTCACCAATGCTTTGGTGTGGGTTATTGCAAAGAGCGGAATCCCCTCACAGCAGCAGACAACTCGTCTGGCCAATTTGTTGATGCTCCTCTCTCACGTCAGACACGCAAGGTAAATTTTACAGAATGTGCATAACGCGTAAGGTGTTAGTCTTTATTAGAGCAACAAAGCAAGGCTTGAACTCCAGAGCACTCCTGAGGGAGTCCTGGTACTGCTCTTCATCTCTGTTCATTGTAAGGATTTCCTTCCCAGCACAACTAATTAGGCAATATACTCAAGTGCTTGCTGGCACTTAAAAACATTGTGTTGATATTAAAATGCTGTCTTAATTGTATTGCATTAAATTGTTCATTATGCATCTGCCTGAAATGTTTAACAATAATAACACAAATTCAGCCATTCAAAAAAAAATGCTGCCCACCCATCAAAACTCTTCTGTCCAAAATAAAAGTCTCTTTCAAAACTGATCTGCAGTGCGGGATTTGCTGGAGCAAAGTGTACTTTGGGTGCCATGTTTGTCCCAGGCCAAATTTGTTGTCTTTTATTCGGAACCACAGCATTTTTGCCAAGCAACTCATGCTACAGCAGTGCCACACTCCTGCTTTCCCCATGGGAAGCAGCTCCTCTGCTCCCTGCTGGTTCCCGAACCTTCTTGAGCTGCTCATCTTTGCTTGCAGTACAGCAGACTCAAACGCAGAGCCCTACAAACAGATGCTTTAATTTTCAGGCTGTTTGTCATTTTGAATTATTACCCAGAGACCACCTATTCATAAAGCTGCCTTATGTCTTGGCTGTGGAGTGTGTGCCCAGGGAAGACAGTCCTGGGACTGGGCTGGAATATACAAAGGAGAGACGGGAGTATCTGACTTTGTGTAGGGACACTGGAAGAGGGACAGCCACCTTTACAACCAGCTTCCTGCGAGAGCGGGTGGCAGCAGCAGGGACCTGACTGTGCCGAAAAGCAGCTTTTAACAGCCAGTTTGTGAACTGGGGGTGAGTTTGAAAGCCAGCCCTACAGAAGCTACAGGACCAGCCAGAGCTGAACCTGACTCCTGGCTCTGATGCATCGCTGTCATCCGGGTTGCCCACTGTGGTGTGACTCCTTATTACAGGAGCTCTTGTTCTGGCATGGCATGAATAAAAATTGTGAATCTTTGCAAAATTTTTATATTTTCTTATTAAAACAGGAGTTTTTATGCTGTGCCTGCCTCAGGCAAAGTCTAGAGGCTACTTGTTGTGACCTTTCCCCCTTACGTTGCTTAGCACTGGTCAGTCAATTATATACTTTGTTCTGGAAATACTTGATGCTCTCAGCCTTGATTACCAAATGATGCAGGACTCTCAGGAACTGGGTGTAGGAGGCGGGGGCTGTAGTTTCTTCTGTGCCATTAACCTATTTATAACTCTTGAATTGTAGCAGAACCTCAGTGTCCTGGAAGAATTGCCCCCCCTCCCAATCCAATCCACCAGGCCAGCTATGTGCTGGCTGGCTGCTGCTATTTCCACTGTGACAAATTTGGTGTTGAGCAAGTGCACTTAGATTTCAACCTCAAAACCTTAAATGCATCTGAAGTATATGTATGTGCAACTGCAATGGCAACAGTTATCTCCCATTAATCCAAATCATGATACAGCCACAAAGCATTCAAGCTAACAAGGTGTCATTGTATCTTACTGCACAACAAAAACATTACTTTTAAAGCCTGTAGCCTTCTGCAAGATTTGACACTGGACATGCAGAGAGGAAACAGACTGCTTGAAGTTAGCCAGGTTAGTTTGGTCCTCCTACCAAGAAGGGCCTTCAACCAGGCAGGAGAGGCAGGTAGTCACTAGAGCTACACATTGTAAATTCTCCTTTTGTATAAAGCTGCAGTTTGTGGGCCTCCCATGTTTACATCCTCAGAGAGGTTTTCTCTTTGATTTCAATAGGGTTGGTACATCTGCATTATTTTCTGAAGTCAGTTTGTGTGGGGTAAAACAAACCTTGGCTCTCTAAATAGTAAAACACTCAGCTTTAAAGTATTGGGATGTTGTTACTGTTGATAGTGGTAAGTGATCTCAGGGACTACAGCAGCTAAATCCTCTTAACGCCTAGTAAAAAACTAGGACTTTCTTGAAGCCATGAGCGTGTTTTCCTTCTCTGCATTGTTAGACCCAAATAGCTGACTTATTTTCTGTTTTCCTTCACAGTAACAAGGGAATGGAGCATCTCCTCAGCATGAAGTGTAAAAATGTGGTCCCAGTGTATGACTTGCTGCTGGAGATGTTGAATGCGCACACTCTCCGAGGGCAAAGGAAGCCCCCAGTCACACATCCTGAATTTGGCCCGTTAGAACAAATAGAGACTGGGGACAGTCTGCAAAACGGGGCAGCCCAGTAATTCTGTTGAAACCTGGAAATGTGAAGTTTGTTCAAAGCTATGGGAGAAAACTCCTGTGATGGGACTGCTGAAGTGTGACCTAGTGCGAGTCCTCATCTCTTCTAGATTTGCACATTGGTATCTCGGGAAAGGCCTGTGGGACACACACCTCTGTCTGTGTTTCTGACATTATAATAGCTGCACTTTTATAGTGTCTTTTCTGAGACTCTTCAAAAGCACCTTATGAAATTAAGCCTCAGAACAGTACTGCGAGACAGGGAATTCCTGCCTCTCCTTTTCAGAGGCAGGTGAACTGAGACAGAGAGACAAAGGGACTGGTTTAAGATGACAGAAGAAGTCTGCGTCAGGGCTAGGAGTGAGCACCTAGGTGTCCGTCTCCCAGACCAAGGCTTTTAAGTGCTGATTAGACAATCTCCTTTTTCAGTGTGAGATTGTATGAAATGTAGAGCTGCATTGTTTGGGACAGATCCGCTTACTGGTGTGTGCTAGTCCCTGGGGAATACCTGCTTTGCAGCTGATCTAAAGTGCAGTGTAAAGGAGTTTATTCTATTAAATATGCAATGGCTGCAAGGGCCTTCATTTGAAGGCCATTCAGAATAGCTTCTAGGGCCAGTTCAGAGCCTCTTCAGAAATGTTAAATCAAGCTTAAGTTTATACTTTGTGAGCCTGGTCTTAACACTCACCTTATTATCTGTGTGTAATTTTTCAGTGCTCTAAACAATGACCAAATTGCCTGGATATTTCTGTCAATGCTGACCTTTGAAGCGTGTTTTGTCTGTGAGATTAACATGTTGTTTTATATATTTATTAATGATGTTAAATCTATTCTAATATTTAGGTACAAGAGATTGCTCTCTGAATATTAACTGTTTGCATTTGTATATGATCTGCTAATCAGGGGTTGTGAAATCAGCTAGAAACAAACCATCTTCCCTTCCCTTTTGACTTGCTTGTGGAATTATGTCCTGCCTGCCCGAAAGCTCTTGCAGCCATCTTGCAGGGGGCGAGGCAGGGGACGGGAACCTAAGCTGGGACCTGCTTTTGCCTGCTGCCCTCAGGTTTGCTGCTTGCTTGTTTTCAAAGTGCATGGTACCTTGTGCTGTGGTTTTCCTAGCTTGTACCGGATCCCTCAAAGAGCAGGGGGATGTTGGTTCTGGCGCTTCCTTTGCTTTGCAAGTGTGATGACTTGTTTGAATTTCACTGATGATGCGGGTTAAACCCCCCTGTTGTGCTGATTTCTGCATGCGTTAAAGCTGCACTGAGAAAAAAAACAGAGGAAATAGCCTGGCCAATGACCTCAGTGAAGAGCAGGATGGCATCGTTCATTCTGGCAACTGCCAATATCGCATTTTGATGTGAGCTAGAATTGCAATCCTTTAAATGGATACGTTTAAATATAATACATGCATGTTCTGGGCATTTCAGGTATGGTGACATGAAATTGGGATCACACCAAAAGTCTATTTTGAGCCTATAAATCTTTTGGATTAGGAACTTCGATTAGTACGCCATTTGCATACTTTGAATATTAGTCAAACCTTTGATCTTGGTGGGTTTTTTAAAGCCAAGGACAATATTTTTTATAGGAGGGGCATAAAGAGTTTTCAGTGAGTTACACAAATCTATTGTCTTGTTTTGATCTTGTACTATACCAGATGCTGCTGATGGTCTAAATTTTTACTAGCTACCTTTTCATTGTTTTTAAGAAACTGTAATATAGCAGTGCCCTTCTAAATAAGTGTAATATTTACTACAAAAAAGGGAAAAAATGTGAGTACAGTCTGGCATTCATTGGTACTTTCATTTTGAGGGAAGTTCTGCTGTGAAACAGATGTGTTTCAGTGTTTCTCGGGCTTGATCACACTCTGGCTTCAGTGCCTGTTGTATTGGTCTTTCTCTGATTTTCCTTATCCTGTGTAATCTTTTTGTTTAATATAGTTTTTCAAAGAAATGTTTAAGTGATTTTTTATTTGTTTGTTTTGCTTTAGAAGTGCTGAATTTATGTGCAATCTTAAAACAAACCTTTTAAAAAGAAAATGGGAAAGAGTGGGTATAAATTGTAAAATTAACTTTGAAATGGAAATTTGCTCTGGATTAACTCTGTAAAAGGGTGATGCTGCAGATTTGTGCCATGTGTTGTGATTCATATACGCTGTTACTAGCACAGTGCAAATAGGAAAATGATGTGATTTTAACAGATACTTTTTGTCTTGTTGAACATAATTTTATTAAAAGTTACTACTAGTGTTTTAAAATGGGCAAAAGCCAATAGCTGTCGACTCTCTGGATTAATGTAGCTGTGTTCGTATTTGGATCAGGAGAAGGTGCACCTCTCTGAACCAGCACAGCTTATAAACAGGGAGCTGTGTGACAAAATGACTGAACAAGGGTGCCTTGGTCTCTTGAGAGAGGTGCTGGGTTTATCATGGGTCTGCGTCCCCCAGACTCTCTCAGACGCTGCATTCCTGGTGTGGAGCAGACCTGAGCAGAGCTGCCATGCTGCTTTTCAATTTAGATATTGGGGGGGCTTTTCCAGCTTCAGCATGAATGAATTGAGTGCTGAAGAACTGCGAGGGCTATGATGAGAGGAGGAGAGCGGGGCTCATTTCTTTTTTCCTTCACTGCTCTGCTCTACATCACCTTCTGCTGCTGAGCCGGGACCTAGCCAGAGGTGGCTGTTTCTGATTGATGAAGTTATGCTGCAGTTCTGGGATGTTCACAGAGGTAAGCAAACTCGGTTCATGAAGGACTGCCAGTTGCCATGGATTTAAAAAAAAAAAAAAGAAAAAAGAAAAAGCCAAAACTTTTCCTTATGCATGCTGCTGTTAAAAACATGCTGAGGTTCTTCTCAAGTCTGGAACTAGAACCAAATGGTAAAACAGCCTTGATTTTTTAAATTTTTTTTTTAAAGAAATGTGGTAAGTCTTAGAGCATTTCAGACAGGTGAAATGCTTTGTCTCCAGGAACGTGAGACCTTTTCCACACTTCCATCTTCTTGCAAATTGCCCATTTTTAGTGCTGTCACGTTGCCAGTCAGAGAGGAGAATATGGGGAAAAAATGTGTTGGAACATTCTCCCTTGAGACAGGCTGGGTCCTCCTATTAAATGTGTAGCAAACTGAGACAGGTAGCACTTAAAGATTTTTTTTTTTCCCAATAAATATACATATTTCCATAGTAATAATATGTTAATTCCTTACTGACTGAATGATAGATCTATACAGGGATCATTGTGATGAAAGGAGAGCATCCTTTCAAGTGCTGGAACTTTTTCTTTTCCTGCTGATGGCCTGTGGAGTATGGAAGACATCTGCTGTATTTGCATCGTTAGAGTGGTTTAACAGAGCCTAAAAATGCAGTGAGCCCCCAGAAAGTTGCCTCTTGGTCCTATTTGAGCTGTCACCAGTGACCAGACTCTTCCAAGGTAAGAATTTTTGTCTTGTTTGGACTTCATCATAGAATCACAGAATGATTTCGGCTGGAAGGTTGCACCTTCAGGTTCCTTAGCTGGTTTCGAACCTGATCTTCTCCTAGAGTGGGCGGTTCTTTGTTCTCCTAGTCCCTGCCTTTGGATTCTGGGAATTGGGCAGCGTGGCTGGAGCACTTGTGGGTGAAGATTGAGGCAAACAAGTTGTGGTGTACCTGAGCCTCCTCCATGTCAGCTGTAGCCATCAGGGGAGGTACAGTTTCTTCCATCTTCCTTTGTTGTCAGATGTACCTGAAGAAACCCTTCTTGTTATTTTTCATGTTGCTAGCCAAGTTCAGCTCCAGCTGTGCCTTGGCTTTCCTGATCCCCTCTCTGCACTCACCAGCCATATCCCTATAACCTCCCCAGGAGGTATATCCCTGCCTCCACTGCCTATGCATTTTGGGTTTGTGTTTTAGTTTGGCTAAGAGGTCTTGACTTAACCAAGCTGGCCTCCTGCCTCCCCTGCCCAGCTTCTTGCACATTGGGATTGAGAGCTCTTGCACCCTGAGAAAAATGTCTTTAAATACCTCCCAGCTCTCGTTTGCTCCTTTGCCTCTGAGGGCAGTTTCCCAAGGGATCCCACGCGCTAGCACCCTCAACAGCCGAAAGTTTGCCTTCCTGAGGTTTAGGGTCCTGACTCTACTCTTTACCCCTCAAGACTGAGAATTCCACCAGGGCGTGATCACTGCAGCCCAGGCTGTCTCCGATCTTAACCTCTCCAGTAAGTTCTTCCGCATTAGTGAGCAACAGGTCCAGCGGTGCCTCTCCTCGGGTCGGGCTCTCCATCACCTGTACTGGGAAGTTGTCCTCGGTGCACTCCAGTAGTTGCCCAGACTGCTTGCAGTTTGCTGTGCCACTTTTCCAGCAGATGTCTGGGGGGGTTGAAGTCCCCCCGCAGGATCAGGGCCTGCAAATGTAATTTAGAATTGCTTGCAGAAGGTTCAAAATACACACGTATAAATTGGCACAAAAGTTTCATGTGGAAGCTCGGCCTGAGCGTGCTGAGTATTGCCAACGGCTGTGGCCGTGACTGGCGTCTTGAAAGGCACGATGCTGCTGCTGCTGTCACCAGGTGCTCCTGATGGCTTTGGAGCCTAACGATACAGAAAGTAAGCCTGAGCCTTTCCCATTAAGCTGGACTCAAATGATTTTGAAAAGCTGGCCCAGAAAGCCTACTTTTGTGCATCCAAGGTTGTTCCTTTGTTGGAATAATAGAAAATAGTTCTGCACTGATGAAATAGCTGCTCTATCCTAAGCTGTGCTTTAACCCACATATATTAGAAATGCAGTTGTAATTATGGGTCTATTTCAAATCTTAGCACAGCGAGCACATGGCAGAGCTAGATGGCACTCTCTCTCCCTTCCCTGCTCTTCCCCACCAAGATAAGTGCCCATGGGAGACAAGTTGCTCTTACCCAAGAGCTAAAGTTAAAAACAAAGTATGGGTTGGCCCGGCTTTGTCTGAGGCGCCTTCAAGTGAGCACAGCCTAAGGGCCTGTCACAGGAATTACTGCTTTACAGGGCTGAATACTGATCATATATATATTCGATATATGTACCAATATATTCTGTCCAGTTCTTTGGATGGCAGAGTACCTTATGACCCCACCGTTCCTGGTTGCCAGGGACAGGCACCACTGTTACAGCTGCTTTTAGTCTCAGGCCGGCTGTAGGCTGCACCACCACTTTGAACGGTCCGTGGTCCTGTGAACCCTCCATACGCTCAGAGCTGGAAGTCATGGAAATGCCTTTGCTATCATCACCATTTGTCTCAGAAGAAATTGTTTGACATTATTTATGTCCTGCCAGATAATGATTCAGAAAAGCAGTTAAGGATGTGGTCGTCTGTTGCGCTGACCCAGTGCCTAAACCAGTACTAAGGACAGCGTTGGGAATATGAAAAGCAAGTGGATTGCTAAAATATGGAAAATAAATACCACTTAGTCACTTTTCACAGTGTTTTACTACTGAACTGATGTGTGCTGAGTTACATGGCACACTGTTTCATAGGTAAGACTTCATTTTATTTATGAGCTGGATATTTTTTAACTCCTTCTATCTTTACATCCTCATGCATTGTTGAGTATCAGCAATTTCAATTTACGTGCATGAGGAAAACAAGATTGCTATACTATAAAAATGCCAACTTCAGCTGCTACTGCCTCAACAGACAAAAACCTTCTTCCCTCATCAGGATGTCACGTAACTAAGGAGGTGGCATAGCAATTAGCAGGGCTTACTATGTCCAGTTTTCCCAGAATTTTCTGTCCTGAGTCCATTTTATATGTGGCTTTAGTTTCAACTTTTCACCCTCACTGCAAATTTGTAATGGAGACTAGTTCATGACTGACATTGGTGCCTTTTAAAGTACTCTGTGTATGTTATACTAAGGTGAACTCCCCCCCCCCATCTCCTCCCCTTCTCTCAGCTGCTCTTCAGTTCTGTGAACTTGCAGGATTTGTCCGCTGATGTGTGTTTCATTCAGTTATAGATTCTTGTGGCTGCATAAACAGGTCTCATGAAAACTAAATATATGGCTTTTTGTTCATTTCTTTCCTGTAGGTGAGCTCAGCATGGTTTCACGAGTGTGTAAGGTGCACTGTCGGGGGGGGGGGGGGGTGTGTGTGTCTTATCTGTACTGCCACAGTCACTCCACCAGCTGTAGGTTGATTTACTGTGTCAGGTACTCGGCTTCTCAGGACATTTCCCAGCACCAAGCGACTACAGAAGACGCAGGTTGTGCTCTAGTGGTTGAGGGCACGTTTAGCTTGGGGGGGACACAAGTCATAACACACACACAGTTCTGGGCATCCCGTGCTGGCAGAATTATTGTTGACTTATTGGTGGGGAGGGGGGAGTAGGTCTACCTGAAAACAGATTGAGGTTTCATCTCCCTGCCAAAGAAATCAGACTCCCAACTCAAGACTAGTTTTGGCCTGGTTTCACTCCTAAGTACAAATGCGCACGCACAGGCGTGCTTGCTCTCGCTATTGATCTTGCCCTTTTTTTTAATCTTTTTTTCTTCTGCCCTTCATTGAACACTAACAACCCTGTCCTGAGTGAGAGGAGAGGATGCTAAGGAATCAGTGGGCACATATAATAACTTGTTTGAAGCAGACTTCAGTGTCAGCCTACAGTGCAGTGGTCATAATCAACTGGAAGTAAAACTATTTAAAATAGGTTTGGGGAAAAAACATTTAAGTTATTTTCCTAGACTTTTTTTTTGTGTGTGACATTTTGAGATAATTTCATGAAAGCTCCTCATTTTATGTATTACATCAGCTCAACAATTTGATATAACTGTACATAATGAAAGGAAATTGTAGGCTATGAAATTTTCTTTAGACCTTTTAACATCGTTCAAAACTTTTTTCCCCTGCATAGGTTCTTTAATGGCAGAAGAACTGAATATCATGTCAGCAACTGACTATTAGTTCTTGGCAGGAAGGTTTGCATGGGCATTTGTGACAACCCGGCAATGAAATAATGGTTAGAGTTGGCTGACTTCTACAGAGAGAGAAACTTCAATGAGCTCTATTTGAAAGTAATTGCTTTCAAAATACAAGATGGCAGAGGGAGAGGGGAGAGCCTGTGCCTGTGTGCAGCGAGGGGTGGGGAGGATCCATCCTCTATCTCTGGATGCTGCACTACGGTGAGAGCTGGAGCTGTGAAATCGGTAGCTGAGCACAAGTCTGGCTCCCCACACACAGCTACGCAGAGCAGCGTGCTGTGAAAGCTGCCAGGTCTGGAAGCGCTGCTGCCTCCGGCTGTCTTTAGCCTGCTGGAGCCCCCGCACCGCTTCTTGGGACTGAGGTCAAGGCACACTGCTATGGACCTGGTGTATCTCGACCCATAATTGAGCACACAGCGTGGGACGTAAACACAGGTACGGTACCACTGCTAAAAAGTGTCAAATTGTAAGCTTTGACTTTCCTAAACCATGTTGCAAACTTTACAAGCTTAACTGCATCACAGTTAAAGTATTAGTTTAGTTTAATATCCTGGAAATAAACCATGCTTTTTTTTACCACCACGGTTGGGAAAAAGCTGCTCGTTTGCTACAGGGACTGTCTTTGAATGTAAGAACGCAAAGCAACTTGCTTCATCAATTCCCCTGCCAGAAGTTGGGGAATAAGCAACCACCAGTGGTGACAAGCGTAGAAGAGGTGGGAGAATTCTCACAGGCTAATCATAAATCCTATTTTCTATAGGTAAGCATCACAGAAATTGGCTAATTCCTGGGTGACTTTCACTGCAACCAGCGTTCAACCAAACCCACTCCTGTTGCACTGATCTCTCCTTGTCATGCACACCCCCCCCCAGCACTGCCCTAACTCCTGGTTTGGAAAATCAGTTCCAGGGTGGGGAAATAGTTCAGCATTTCAAACTAGTAATAAGCATTAGTTGGTTCAACTTTGTATTCTTCCTCCAGGAAATTACAGTCAGTTGCAAAGGGAAGGATCTGTGCCAGTGAACACAGGCTCCACTGTGGTTATGCTTCTTCTGACACGGCTGTGTTAGCATGCAAGTAAGCTGACTTACACAGGAGCAGAAGGGTCAGCACTACTGGAACACACAGCTGGTTGTTCCCCCCCCCCCGCACTAGACACATTGATTAGTCCCTGCAGTCATTGGCAAAATTTTAATGACAACACTTGAACTGTACAACCGAGAAGCAACGGCAATGCTGACTGTACACAGTGTTTCTCTAGCCATTGCCCAAGTGTCAGTTTAATTTTAAAGATGAAGCTTATAAAAACGCACAATTCTCTCCCAAGATACTGTACAGTATTCAGCAGGTTAAAAACTGAAAAAATCTTTCATTAAAAAAGTCATTACATTATTTGTATACATCAGGGACAGTCTACATAATCATGTTCATCTAGAAAATATGTGCATTATAAACCATTTCCACGCAATGCAACAATTTCTGATTTCAAAGGTGGTATAAAAAGACAACACAGCAGTCCTAACCACTAGAACACTATATGTAAAACGGAACACATGACCATCCTTTTATTGAATGTGTTAGATGAATAAAACACAATAACAAAGATGTCAATTTTTTTGTTTTCACAAGTGACTACAGTACCAAAAGATACAGGTAACGTGAAGTGTGTGCAGTAATCATTTTAGGCAAAGTGCCTCTTCAAATGCTTGTTTGTTTGTCATGCTAACCCGAGACAGACTGCTGTGTTTAAGATTACTGTGATGTAGTTTCTGCATCTAGTAACTCAGTATTCAATCACCTTGCAAGCTTAAAAGCACTGCACCTATAAAATAGTGTATCTATTGCATCAAAGTATAAAGTGTGTTGATTACAGTTTAAAAATCTATAGAAAAAGTTTGTTTTCCGTACAAAAATGCTGAAATTTTGTCAAGATATACATGTGAAACTTAACACAGTCCCTGCGACAGGGAAAGGAGGCTATAAACGTGAGGCCTTATTTAGCTGCAGCAGCAACCTGCGCAGCAGTATGCAAGGGTACTGTAGTGGCTAGTTTGGGGAACTAACACAAAAGTTTCTGTATTTAATTATGCGATGCCACTGCTTGATTGATGCTAGCAGCATGAAAAAAGCACCGCAGAGAGTGTGTTTTGGTGTAACTGAAGATTCATGGGCTGCTTTCTAAGTTGGTGGAGGCCCATTGGTGTATCGCAGCATGGGATAGAAAGAACGGGCGAAGTTGTTTGCCTGGGTGCAGCTGTAGTCTTCCTCAGAAGATGGAATCATGCAAGCCAGAAGTAGAAGCAGTAGAAAGAACAACTGAAGAGGTAAAGCTGCTCGTAATACACGGTAAAAGAAGGAGGGAGACCGAGGAACTGCTTGAATAGGCTGTAGATGGCTTTCACCTCTGAAAAGGAGACAAAAAAAGAAAGTGAGAAAGAGGAAAAAAAAGGCACTTAAATTTGAGTTTGAATTAAACAAGTTGTTTTAACTCCCCCTCTAGGGTTCACACTACCCTTCCAAGATGCAGGTATCTACAGGAAAATGCACTGCACATTGAACGCTTTAACTATAACTTGAAAGTGTACAGGACTGCTTAGTGGGAAGCCTCCTGCTGGTTTGGGTTTACTGTCCTTACTACTGAAGAAGAAACATTTATTTGTAACAGCTTAGATTGGTGCCTTTTTACCCTATTTTCAGATGCAAACTTAACTTTTCCCAGGAGACAAACCACTCCAAATACATGCTGAAGTATAAAGGAAAGCCACCAATTCAAACTGATTAGGCTCTCTTGGCCTTGGCATTACTGAGATCTATCCTTTGAACAGGTCCTAAAGTACAGGGGGTGAAGTTCTCCCCTTGTCCTTCACAGTCTGTTTGTGTAAGTGGCTCTAAGCTGCAAGTTTCTTTTTCCAGGTATGCTGGTGGAATTAAACTAAGATTTAAAACTAAAATATTCCCCCATTTGGCACAAAAAATATTTTCTCAGGAGTAAAGACAAGCCAAGGTTGCACATCAGTGCAGAGGTTGGGAGCAGGAGTGCTAAAGGAAACCGTTCACCAAGGTGCAGCCCAGAACTGGTAGGTAGAGGAGACACTACAGGTAGGCAGAAATCACCTCCACCCGTATGTCAACCTATGAGGAACAGCTGCCCAGGTTTCTGCTGGCACTGAGCTCGCCTCTGCTGTTTTCACCATCCTTCAAGAGATCAGGCGAATAGAAAATAGTACCTTGTGCTGCTGCTGTTTCTGCCATCTGCAGTTCTCCTTGTGGTGATCTGTTGAGAGAAACAGCTTTTAGTATCCAGGTTTCAGAAACAAGGAATTTCTCTTTCACAGAAAAGATAGTTGTAGACTTTAAAGTCCAGCTGTAAACTCTGTAATATGGTACATGCATCTAAAAGATAAAATGATTACATTACGTGAGGAACTTTCAGGCTAAATATGCTATATGCTGATAGCAAAATATTAGAAAAAAAATACTTGCCTTCTTCACAGCAGGGCTGGATTTTGCTGCGACTGGATTAAAATCTCCTGAGTCCAAGTCATCTGGAACTAGCAGGAATGTTTTGGTATCCTAAAAGGGAACCACACCTTCCTCTGTAAAATGCATGCTCAAACTCACAACAGATGAAGTGCAAAGAGCCATCTTTCATTGCCTCTCCATAGGTGCACAGCCCATTGCCTCTTTACATGTGCATAACCAGTGGTAAACAGATGCTCCAGTTCTCCAACATAAAGAAATGTTTTACTATGCACAACCCGAAGGAATTACGACGGAACAGGTGCGTACAGGTATTAACTTGAAAATATCTCTTATGTGACAGCTCTCAGGATAAGCAATGTAATGCTATCAACTCCTACGTGTTCATTACGCACTCCTAGCCCGATAGTTGGTACGGACCATTGGATAACTCGAGTCAGAAGGGACCTCAGGAAGTTCATCTCGTCCAACCTCCTGCTCAGAGCAAGGTCAGCTATGAGACCAGACCAAAAACCTTACTCAAAGCTTTATCCTGTCTGCTCTTCAAACCCCTCAACGATGGAGACCGCAAAACCTCTCTGGGCAATCTGTTCCAATACTATAGTAGCCTTGTGGTGCTGAAGTTTTTCCTGTAGCCAGCCTTAACTGTTCTTTTTTCAGCTTATGAAGGTGAAAGTACTTAAGTTTTAAGTCAATCTTTTATAAATACCTTTACTCTTAGTATATTACTACTTGTCAGTGAGAAAGATCCATGAACAACTATTTAAACTCTGACTCACCAGATTTCCTTGTATTGTTTTTAAGTCATTTGAAACTTGTTCAATAAGCTGTTTCAGTTTCTTTCCAATTACATGGACCTTCTCATCAGCTTCAACGTAATCACCATCTGATTTAAGCAGCAGGTAAGCAGTGAGTTCTTGAAGCGAGTTTACTTTAAGCTGTTGTTCCAGCAGCTCTTTCTCCAGTTGCTTAGAACAAACAAACAAAAAAACAGTGCAACAGACTTACTCTCAACTTTAAGGATGTTCTTATGAAAGGAAGAACTCTGGAAGGCTTTAAAGAACAACTCAACCTGCCTGAGAATCCGCAATACACAGGAATGGCTATTACAGCTACGTATGAAATTAAGTTCTGCTTTAAGAGACTGGTTGTACCTGCTTGAACTAACATTTAGAAATCATTCTAGCAGTAATTAATCTATATGAAAAAGACATTAAATCTTGGAAATTGGAAGTCTTACTCCAGCATACAGACTGTTCATAAGGAACTTAATTATGATGCGTAATTACGGAAAAAATGCCTCATATAGGCAACCTCTTAGACCACTTCAGAAACCAGCCACCTTTCTGAATACAGCAGGTTCAAGGACAGGCTGCAGACATCTTGAGAAATAAAAATACTGCTCTTGATTTTGCGGTGAGCGCTACTGACTTGCTGGAAGAGCTGAGGTGCTGTAGTTAAGACTACACTTACCATTAGCTCCTTTTGGCATTCCAGTATTGTATTGAGGTCAGCATTTGGATCTGTGATTTGTCCTTCATTCCTTCGGCTATCAGCACTTGCTAACCACAGGATTAGTTTCTGGCTCTGATCATGGAAGTCCTAGAGAAATACAAGATTTGCACATAAGAGAAAAAAACACTTCTGCAGTGCTTTCACCTGGCTTTGCCTACAAACAAAATGACCAGCCCAGATAAGACAGAGCCAACAACAAAGTCACTATTAGTGAGGCTACTGCAACCTCGTTAAACTATTCCACCTATGTAATAAAAGGGTATTATACAGTTCAAAGATATTTTTACCAAAACCTTTAAACCCAATAGAGTCAAGTTTATAAGAAAATTAAATGTCTTGGATTCTGAGCAACCATTCCACCGATGTGCAGGAATTACCTCGCTGCCCTCCCCCCTTATCTACCCCTCAGTAGCACCCTAAAGAGGAGTTTTCCCTTATAAGCTGGCATGTGGCATGCACCTGGCAATGCAGTAGGGCTTGTTGTAAACCTTTCCTCCAGTTGTCCAACGCATGAGTTGCTTTCTCCCAATGCAAGTTCACCTTCCGAAGCCTGTTCTGAAGTTCTTTGAACTCTGTGCTATCCGCTTTCTGGAATTCTTTGCTGCTCAGGTTAACGGAAAGCACCACTGCCTTGTAGTTATCAAATGCTTTAAGCATGTCCTAGTAGAAAAAGAGGATTAGGAGCTTCTATGAATGATGAAAAAATGTTGTTTATTTACAATAAAACTACACCCTCAAAAGATTCACAGGTATTGGGGAAAGCTGAATCTGGTGGCTTTTCAGATAATATGCTCCTTAGCAGTAAGGTAGGTGGCCTTTTTTATGTTCTTTTAAAGCCAAAACCTTCACTTTGAACAAAACAAAGCTGGCTGGGCTTGTGCTTCTCCCTAAGTCACAGACATTATGGCTTAATCCACATCTGCCCTTCATTCCTCTGAGCTGTCTCTTTCCCTGACATTTGGACAAAAATTCCCATAGGTCATCACATGGTATTTCCTCTTGATTTATAAAGGTTTTGCCGCCTCAGAATCCTAGAATAATGCTGAAAGGGACATCTGGAGGTCTGTACTCCATCCTCCTGCTCTAAGTAGGGCCAACTTCAAACTCAGAGCAGGCGGCTCAGGGCATCATCCAGTCAAATTTTGAGTGTCTCACAGGATGGAGATTCCCCATCTGCTCTGGGCCCCTGGTTCCACACCAGGCCACCCCATTGTGAGAAATTCTTTTTCTTCTCTCTAGTCAGAGTTTCTGTCAGCCCACTCCTCTGACTTGCCAAGGTCCCCGTGAATGGCAGTCCTGCCTGCTTCCCTCCTCTCCCTTAAAATTGCAGGGGGAAACAATATGGAATTTGCCAAGTCATGGCTGTATCATCTAGTCACCTTTATGTCAAGGTAGAGCCCATATTTTTGAAGGTTTTTCAAAAAAATGAATGCCAAACAATACTTTGTACCCTCAAGAATTTACAGTTTGAATCAAGGGTACTCAGTCTTTTTCAAGTTGTGGGCTCTCACAGTAGAAAAGTAAAAGCTGCAGGATGATTCCTGCAATCAACACAGCTTGGATTGCTTTTCTTAGCAGCCTTTGTAACTAAGAGCGTCAATCTATATATTCTCAAGATCTGCGTCCCACTTGTTGAAAAACACTGGTCTAAATTACATTTCGCCCAACAAAGAACCCTGTCTCCCTCCTTCAAGCAACAAAGTTTCTTTCAGTATCAAACAATACAAACGGTCCATCACAGACTTCTAAACACCGGTAAGCCAGTCTGCAGCCAGACACGCTTTATCCTTAGCAAGGGCAATTGGGATGTACTGACATCTCAAGAAATTCATGTCTTAGAGCGTGCTGGCTCTTTTAGACACCCATAGAAAGCCAAGCTGCCTGAAAAGGGGATTTACAGCCAGCTAGACTCCTCTTGAGAAAATGCAGAAGAGAAGGAGAAGTGAAGCTCTGCTCCTTGAAGAGGTCAGACACCCAACTCCAGCCTGAAGGGAAGCACCTCCCTCCACTCATAAGGTATCACCAAACCTTTCCTAGCGCTTGGTGCCTAAGCCAGATCGGCTGATGGCATGAGAGTCGTTCTTACTGGAGTCACACACTGGCGTGCAGAATCATTCTCCCTGGCCTAATGACTACTCAGGGATGCGTAGGCTTAAGCATACTCTCAACATGACTAAGAAATCACTCCTCTGTCCTGCATTGTCTTGTTTGTGAGCATCATCCCTAGTGTGACACCGAACTGACCAGTAGCCTCAGGATTTGGGCGACTCCACACGAGGCTGCTGGCAGAATGGTGAGCACACAGGCATTTTGCACTCCCACAAGTGTTAGGAGTTCAACCTGCAGCATTTTGCTACCTCTGTCCTACTTACAGGTACTCTGGTAACCTCCTTCTTCAACTTGCAGACCTCAGTTAGTCCTAATTTATGGAAGCTGAGAGTCATAGCAGGCAACATAACATGACCACACATGCTGACGAATGTTCACGTTAGTGTCTCTCTAACTGTTCTATTACTTGGCTGAAGATTAGCAGAGACTGAATTTGTTTCTTGTTTTTAACTAATACATTCTATTCGATGAGAAATCTGTATTTGATAAGCGAAAAAATGCAGCTGCACATTTTGAAAGGATGTACCTTTCAACCATTGGACAAGGTGCTATTTAGACCTAAGATTTTTTGCAAACACCGTATTGCTAAAAAACACAGATTTAGAGCAGATCTTTGGAGCAGTCTCCCTGTTGGAGCTAGACCCCTCCACTCCCCCTTTAATTCAATTAAAAAAAAAAATCAGCCTACACACTGCAGCCTGTAGACCCGGCTAATTTGAAAATGGAAAAAATGACGCTATCACTACTTAGAATACCCAACCCCCAAAACAAGGCCTGACCCTAGGCATGTGGGGAGTCTAAGCCTTCATTATTTAGCTTTTTTCTATGTTTGTTTTCTAAACCAAAAGGCCTAAAAAGAGAAGTTTGGGGCTGAATGTTTTGTTTGAGAGAGAATAAAGTGTCTCTGCAAGAAAACAGAAAGGGAGGGTTTTTTATTTCAGCCTGGCTGCCTGCTGTACCCAGGCATATTGCCTGCAAATCTCTGCATATGAAGACAGAAGAACCTTGCTTAACTACCCTCTTTAGTCCTCTTAACTGAAAACAGCTTAGCTCTTCTGTCTGCATACACACATTGTTATTCATGATGCCGACAAATCCTAAATGCACAAAGACAATGATAAAGAGCATCAGCATCTTGAAATCCCACTTCTCAGTATTCCCTAACTTACCTTCAATTTCTTGACTCTTTGTTCCAATGCCTGCACAGTGGTTGGAGGTTTCACTTTTTGCAGCTCTTCCAGCTCTTCCTCAGTTTTATCAAGCCAAGCAGAGACATCACTGAGATCTGAGTTCAGCTGCTGCCACTGCTGCAATTTCTGTTTTATCCTAAGTTTATTTCTGAGGTCTTGAGCTTGGATGAGCTCCCACCTATCAATAATGCCTACAAATTATAGAACAACAAATGTTTAAATGTTCAGTAAGGTGAAGAGTGTGTAAAAGAGGTGCAAGGAGTTTTACAAGTAAATTATTCTCCAATCTACTGAAGGCCAAATAACTGCTACCACGTACTACTGTTATCCAATCACATTTTTTTCTTGCGATTCTGCAGTCTCTACGTTTCATATTACTTGTCAAGCTGTCCACATAGAAATGCTAATCACAGTAATTGAAGATGTTTTAATTCCCTTGGAAAAACAGAGCAAATCTAAGGAGACGGAATTCAATGAACCCAGCTGTGATTTGGTAGACACCAAAATTCATCAATGGGACAAAGTATGATCCAGCAGTTAGGACTTGGGTTTATGTTTCATCAATTCAGTGCTAAAGGAGATGGAGATGCCACCTGTGTGATCACTAACACTATTTCTGGAAGCACATCCAAGCCCTTCTCAGAGATTTTCCTGTTCATGCCATGTATGGGACTCAACCCTGGTCCATCTGTGACACCAGAGACATAAACTAGGTAAACTGGTACATATAGCTGCAGTCTTCTTTTTATCACTTGATCCGCTTTTGTGATTGCAGTACAGACGTGTTATTACAATCTCAAGCACCTAGAACCAGGAATGAGGTCCTAAAAGGTTAAAAGAACCAGCTTGTTGGCCTATTTGGAAGAAAGGACCACAGTCAAGACAGTTAAGAACAGAAGACATTACCAGCTTTGACAAAACATTTCTGTAAATGGGAGCAGTAGCATCTTGTTATATGGAGTACCAATAACTGAGAAAATGAACTACAGCAATCTTATTTTAGACAGACACACAGTTCTTTGGTTTGAAATCTGATTAAACGTCTCTAAAGTATTCAGTATCACACAAAAGTGAAATTGTTCCCATTCATTCCAACCAGCAAAGAGACAGAAGGATATTATGAGTGATAAATATCTCGATTCTGGCAAAAAATGTAAAAGCTTAGAACAGCAAACATGGGTTGGACAGTACCAGGTGAGAAGGCAGCTCAGCAAATCTTAGCAAAATACATTAATTTAGAGAATAGCAGTTTACGTCTGTTTTGTTCCCAAGGCAAATGTGCTGCCTTTGTACCATCTCTGCTTTGTCTCCCCCAGAGTAACAGGACAAACACCACAGCACCAAAGCCACTCCTAATGCTCTGTACCTGGCTGCTTCTCTGCAGCTGCTATATTCACAAGCTCTTGGTCGTCTTGGGGTTCTTCATCGCTCATGTTAGTGGATGTAATTTTCTCCTTGTTGATGCTGCTGGTGCTTGCAGAGCTGAGCTGCTTCACCTGGAATGACATTTTGGTGGGTGAGCCCTGCAGGGTAACAAGCCATCAAAGGTCAAACTTTATTTGTGTTACTTTGGGGTGGCTGGACTGCCGCTGAGCTCTTGCATGTCAGATTTAGCACTGGGCTTCTGCATCTTTGCTAACAGTTTACACTGGCTCTCTGTGCCTTCTCAGTAAACACACACTATAATGATACTAATTATTACAAGACTGGACATGGCAAATTAATTGCTTTTGCACTACACGTATCAGACAATGTACATTTGCTGAGGCTTTTTGTTGGATTCTGGGTCTTGGCAATATTGACTCAAAGGCTCTAAGACTGGATTAATGATGACAAAAGCAGCCAGATACCAGTGCCATCTTGTGCCTGGAAGAGTGCTGACAACTGGTCCAGATCCACCGAGCCTGGCAGCTGCTGGCAAAGCCATGGCTGGCAACCAGTCATCAACGCTGAAGTACCAGTGAACAATACCCATTTTGGCAACATTTTTTAGTGCCCAGAAGCAGATTAAATGGTGGGTTGCATGCTAGAAAAGGACCCTTCAAATTGGTCTACATAGGAAAGGAAGATATGTCAGTAGGTGTAAAGGGAGGGTATTTACACCCTCTCCTTGGGGGCGTTAAATTCTCCTAGACTTGTCCTATGACAACAGAGGAAGTAAGTTCTTTCAGACACTGACTCTGATCAGAAGCCTAACATGATTCTTCTGAATTGCTTTAAGGAAGCTTTTCTAGCCAGTGGATAGAGACTCTCACTGGTTACCTGAGACACCAGAAATAATGTCTAAGTTTGCATTAAGTGAACACTCCCCCTGTGACTAATCTTTTCCTTGATGCTGGAGGAAGGAAGAGGACGGATTTATACAGGAATAACAGACTGTGTAGTACAGGTTCAGTGCCCACAGATTCTCCAACTCACATAGTCTGGTTTATATGGAGTACTTGTCTCTGGACCAGACAACGCATTTCCAACCATCTCTGCCTGATTGTATCGGTGTTTCCTGCAGACTGGGCTATCCGGAGAATGCCAAGTATGAGCTTCTGAGACAGGCTTTCCTGAAACAAATAATACCAAAACCATATGCCATGAGTGCAAAACTCCATCTCCTCAAGGAAGCTGTTGCTTTGTATTAAGTTAGAAAGCGCTCTGAATAAAATGGCATCAAGTTATGGCATAAAAATGACAGTTTTGCAGCTTTCCTTGCAAAGCATGCACATTTGCAAAACATCGTGTTTCAAAGGTAATGAGATGAGAGCCATGCAGTTATGGGACATTCTGTTTTCTTCTGGAAAATGCTTGAATACAAGTATGAGTATTCAAAAAATAAAAGAAAAAGGCTGCACTGTGGTTTTGGAAAGTTTGCATCCCAACAACACTATCACACATCTGCAACGCATTTCAGTAGGGACAAATACAGACATGTCCCGATAACGTTTGTTCCGGATTTAACAGACAGGACGCAGACTGTTCTGTCATGCACAAACCAAAAATACTTGCAGAGTTGGAACTACTGCCTTCAGTAATTATGCAATCGAAATCAGAAACAACCAAAAAAGTGATACTACCCAGAGCAAACCACCAAGAAAGTACCAAAAGACTTTGGATCAATACAATGAAATGCACATTAACCACCTTGGCATTTACCAGGCAAAATCTAAATGGTATGTTCTTGACTGCTTTGTAATGTACATGTGAATACTGCAGCGTAAGAACACCATGACAGGATGACACATGGTGTCCACACAAGGCAGGAAGTCAGACATTACATATGAGAGAGGTTGAGGAATATAGCGTGCAGCACAGGGAGATTGCCATGTTCAGACACATGCATTAGCAGGTGCCTACCAGAAGATGCTTTCAAAGTTTTTGTGGTCATTTTAAGATATGCCTCAGGATTTTCAGTGATTTCTACATCTGAAAAAAGAATAATGTCATTTTCCTCACTATTCAATATTTTCCAACTATTAAAAACAACTGAAACAATGAGGGACAGCAAAGACAAAGAACAAAATAAGTTGTTGGTACTATTTTCAAACATTCTTAAAAGGTAAGGTTTCTAAAAACCTTATGTTTCTGAAAATATAAGCTTGGTTTAGACAATACCATTCCCTTCATCATGGCATCTAAGAGATGAGACTGCTCACATCTGTTAATAGTACTTGAAAACCAACCGGCAACGTGGGAGCAAAACCTCATTCCCCCTCCCTTCCCACGCAGGGACATCCTGCAGTTGTCCATGCCAAAACAAACAGCTGGCAATTGGTTCTCACCTGACAGAGCACTGTAGTATGTTGCTTCTTCTTCATCTTCGTGAGAGGAAGAACCTCCCACATCACCTGTGTGATCCCACTCTAGTGGGATGGAGTCAACACTGACAGGGGTTTCACAGCCTGATCTTTCATGACCTTGAGTAGGGGGCATAAGGTGGCAAAGGGACTGTGTCGAAGAGGGCCCCTCACTGATAGCTTTCTTATGCCAGGGATCATTCTGGATTTCTCTGGAGTCTTCTGGATCTGTCTCATTTTCAGAGGTCTCTTTTTCATCGTCCAATCCCTAAAAATAAATTACAATTATTGCATATTAGTAAGATTTATAATAGATCTACACTGCTTAATGAGCTAATGATTGAGACACACAGTACTACTGGGGACTGTTTTGCAGTCAGCTGCAGTAATTGAAGACCATGTGCCTAAAATTAAAGGGAAGCATCATTTCCGCTTCCTTCCTCTTTTGCCAAAACAATCCTCACATCAGCAGCTACCTCCCCTCTTTCAAGACGCTCAACCACCACCACATCTCCTCTCTCTAGTTTGCAGGGAGGGGTACCCAGTTCCAAACTGATTGCACAGGTCAGCAATGAAATCATGCTCAGGCAGGGGTGAACAGCTACTCATAGATGTTCATGTTACCTCCTCCACCTGGCTTTCTAATAGATGTTCTTTCTTTTTGAGCCAAAGCAAACTGAGAATCATCTAAATGCTCCCAGTGAAAAGTAAAGAGTGTGCTGTTCCTCATTCAGGGTTCTCACAAGAAAGTAGACAGATGAAGCCTAACAAACAAGTCCGTAAAGAGATATTCTAAGCACGTTATTGAAATTAAAGAGAACAAAGTGATATTAAAAACACCAAAAAACCTTTTGAAGCCCTCAAACCGCCACTATCTAAATATTAACCCTGTGAATTACTTCCATGCTATTATCCAGATTCTGCAGATGGAGTCCCAACAGGAGAGGCATGAGGAGACAAAACTGGTGACAAAGATTTAGCAAAGCTGGCACAACTACTGAGGAGTTCCTGACCCCTTTGAGCTCAAGCCACCCAGTCAAGATGCTAGGGATAAGCAATGAGCATTGCAGTTCAAACACCAAAATCTTGCCAAAGCATCAAAACAACTGTTGCTTCTTACAGGATGCCTTGAGGTCAGTCTTTGATGGAACCGGGCAACTCGCCCAAACACTTCCTGACAGTATCGATGAAGTTCTTCCAATTCGTCTTCAATCAGGGTAGCATCCAAAGGTTCACTCTTCTGAATCAACTGCTCCCCAAAAACGATTAGCTGATCAATCTTATTGGTGTTTAGTGTTATTTCCTGCTGGAAACCCTATTTGGAACATACAAGAAAAATAATTACTTCTGCAATACCCCTTTCTAGCCTAAGGTTTGTCCTTCTTTTCTCACTCACTGCAGTGAAAGCAAAGCAGCACTTGACATTGTTGTCTAATTTCATTTGGCAAATACCTTTTTACTCAAGAGGTCCACACGTTTGTTTTATTAGCAGGATTAGAGTTGCAAATGAAGTGGCGTTTACCACCCATGTGTATATCAATATGATTGCAGTGTCCTGAGCCTGCAGGGCATCACGATGGGAGTTCACCTAATCAGAGTTTATTTTTCTGTTGGGTACACACAATCTTTTCCTCAGAAGCAAAGAAGTTTGTTTGGCTGATTGGGCCTCCAGCCTACACAACAGTAAATCTACATCCCAAAACAACTAACAGTGCAGAGAGAAAGGAGAAACGAGCATATGAGCAGGTAGCAAAGAACTAGTATGTTCTTTAGAATCGTTGCACACACCTGCTGTCTTATTTCTGTTTGAAAGTCTCAGCTATAAACAACGGACTCAGAGGAGAAACGCTGCCTCAAGGCCAATTAAAAAAAAATTCTCACCAGAAAAAAACCTGCCTGAATTTAGGAATGTAGCTTTTTCTGTTTAACCTGCATGTGCTCCTTTCCAGGCCAGGTATCACTGTCACTGACACTTGGTGTTAGAAGAAAATGGCAGGATAGAACTGAGCTTGAACACTGAATCTGAATTTAAATACTGGACAGTTTAATCTTGCTTCAGAGGATAAGTCTTAACAATTTACTGGTGTCTTAAAACAAATATAGCCCTACAGAGATCTGTTGGCTATTGTGAAGCTCCAGAAAAGTAAATGATTCTGTCAAGAGAGGGTAGCCCAAGAGGATCAGCTGGGCTATATTAAACAACTGCTTTATAAGGATACGTACATTTAACTGGCGCATTTTGTCATCAAAGTTACTTTTTGAGAAGTGCTCCACGTTTGTCAGCTGGAGGTCCATTTCTGTGAGCCAAACAAGGATGCTTTCCCTCGTCCCCTCAAACTCATCTCTCCGATTGGTGAAGTGCTGAATAGGAAGAAGGGAGCCAGTGTTACAAGACTTCAGCTACTAAAAACAGATGGTCACAGGAGCCCTCTGAAAACAGTGTTTTGGTTCAAAACTGCTGTTCACCTTAAAGGCCTTCAGGGCACAAATGGCAGCATGCCACATATAAAAACTGTCCCCTTCCTATAGTGATGCTGGAACAAAAAGTGTCCTACATTAGTACACTGTTCATATGGGAGAGGGAATAAAGCTTCAGAAGCAAGATGCTTCTATAAAATTATATTCTTGCTTCTACACTGTATACCTTCTCCCACATTATTATACCTGTGTAATAGTTACTTGGACTCAGGTTTAACAGCCAATTTGTTCTACATTTAGAAGACAGACAGACAAAAGAAGCAAGCCCCATCTCTAAAGTAATTAAAACTATGACATTAAAATCAGTAAAACAATGCAGAAGCTGGATCATGGATGACCATGCCAGTGTAATTAATGCATCATTTGGCATGGAAGCCAGGAGGAGTTCTTTCTGCTGCCATGTCCCACAGAAGCTGCTAACAGACATGCAGCTTGCAGTGCCCCAGTTCTCCTTGGTGGATTTACTCTTCAGGAAGGAGATCATGTAACATCCCAAACACAACACCTCCTAACTGCACAGATCAAACCCCATCAGCACTCTCACAGCCTCATCCACGGACTTTGTGGATCTAATAGTTTTCCCTGTCAATTGCTTGCAGCACTGCTGTATTTAAAAATCAGGCAGTGACAAGTTTCCCCCAGGGCCCAGCACAGAATATCTGCCCAGAGATCAGTTTAACTTGACAAGCAGGACACTTATTTGAAGTGTCACAAATACACTCTTTGACAACATTCCTCCATCAGGCAGACAGCACAGCAGGAGCTGGTGACAGCAGCATGCCTCTCCATCACATCTCCATGTTTAAAGCCTTGTAGGTGAATCATAACTTGGCATGAAGTAGAGCTGTGTTATAAACTCCAAACCATACCTGCACTGGGGCCCTTCTGCCTCTCTGCCTCTTTTTTATGAAAACGTGCAAGTGCATGAATGCATCCACCCATGACAAGGGTGGAGTAGAGTGTGATAGGAGCAGTGAGGCTTCCAACACATCTTCTAAAATTTGCACTCATTCTTCCCTTATCCTTCTTTAACTACCAAGAAGCCATCTACCAAGGACATGTTTATGCCATGTACTTGGTGACCTTTCCAGAGCTGCTCTCCTACACTGGTAACTCAAGACACAAACCAACACAAGACAGTTGCTCCAGTATGCGTTTTGCCCTTGGGTAATTCCTACAGAAACTTGCAAGTGCTCCTCTCATTCTCTCACCCCACTGTGCAATTACCTTGAGTCTCCTCAGAATGGCAGCAACTCGTTTCTGGAGATTATCCCAGCGCTGGTTGCCTTCGTGTACCATCTGCTTCAACTTGCTGGCTGAGTCGGTGCGGTTCTCGCGGGCAAGGCGCCTGTACTGCTTATTGATCAGCTCCAACTGAGTGAGTCGTTCATGAATTTGCCGCTGGAATGCCTGCAAGGCAAATCAAGGAACTCAGTTCCCTTGCAGATAAGAGAAAGGATCCAGATGATACTATCCGTCAAGAGAGATGATGATGATGCCCTCCCCTTAAAAACAGACCTTCCAACTGCAAAATTAAATCCAGAGAAAGACACATATTTTAAATAATCTGCTCAGACTTAGCTCATTAGGAAAAGGAAGAAAAAAAAAAAAATCAACCCACAAAGGTCTCCTGCCTATAAAAAGCAAACCTTTAACTTATAAGCAGGATCTTGTCAGTTCAGAGCATTGCATTCTCCACATTAAAAAAATTCTGGAGACAAATAAATCAGCGAGATACCTAGCAGCCACACACTGGACAGATTATTTATGTTCTCTATACCACCCGTGTCAAACTGGTGTTTTCCAGTGATCCAGGCATTTCACACAGACAGTAAGTATTTAGCAGTCTGACCATTCAGCCTGCTGCTGAGCATAAAAAAAATGAAGTGAAAAAATTCACCTCAAATTTCTTCAGCTCCTCCTTTGCATGTGTGTACAAAACCTCTGAAGAATTAGGCTTAGCTGCTGTCCTTTCAGATGATTTTAGCCAATCTTCAAAGCGAGAGTAGTCGTCCAAAAACCTCTGCCATAGGCGCCAGGTCTCCTCAATTCTGAGAGGGAGGTGCAAAAATGGAAAGGTTTTATCACAAGCTAATTATTAATTTTGGATTTTTTTTTTTCTTTTTCAAAATTCAGCTTGTGGCAAAAGCTACAGTGTTTCTCCACAATGCTGACACAGGCTTCTTTAGGAGGGGTAAGAAAAAGACACTTACTTCATTCGCCTTTCCATAGACATGGCGCAAATGTTTCTCCACCGTCTGTCCAAACTCCTGGTAGTCTGCTGGATGGAGTCACACTCTGTCTCATTAGCACACGCATCTGAATCGTGTAGCAGGACTTCACAAATATTAAAGACAGATTCCACCCCTGCAGTGTGTTGCTCTATGTCTCGTTGCAGATCCTGCCATTGGCAAAAGAATAGCTTCAGTAGAAGGAAACATGTGCGGCTAGACTTCAGACATACCTTTTCAAAATGCTGTAGAGGATGGGGAAAGAGCAATTTGTGTGTCAGGAAAAGCTTATTTAGCTTTAGAAAACAGACTTGCAGGATGAGCCGTGCAGAGGACAGGCTGACAGGTCAGGACAGAACTGCCACGCAAAAAGGGATTGTCCAGCTTTGGTATCTCAGTGAAAGCTCCATCTTCTCATTAACAGTCTGGACAGTTTTAATGTGCATTCAAAATCCAAACCTTACACATACTAAACCTTACACATACACTACTGTGTTTACCTTACCGTAAACACATACTTATTGATTTTGACAGTACAAGATGACAATGTCTCATATCAGCTTACTAAACTGTAAGAATTGACAGGGAACTTGTAGTACAGTTCATGTACTTTAGTGACTATATGATCACAGGCTGATATCATGAAACACAGAAACCCAGCACACAAGCAGCTGGTGTTACACTACTTTTCTTATTCCCTCTTGTAGAGCTCCTGTTTTGACAGACTATTTTAAAGGGTCTGGCAAAGACCCTTTGTCTAATCTACACTACAGGTTTCCTCTCCATAGCCTCTATCTCCATCACAGTCTGGCCTCTCATTCTGGACCTATAACTATTGCTAAAGTCAATGTAATTAAATAACAGAAAAAGAAAGCCTTATCTAAATATTTCTTATTGAAAAGGCAGCTCTGTACAAGGCTACCAACTGTAAATATTAATGAAATGTCAATGTCCACTACATTTCCATTTTTTCAACTGTTTCTGGCTTTCCTAATGAAGGATACAGAGACTTTTGCTTGAATAACACTAGAACAACATACACAAATGAGTATTTTACTGACAACAGTGAACAGGAACCCCCATTAAATGGTATTACTGATTTCAGTGAACAGATGAAGCAGAATTGGTTTTGCTCTAGACTTAGAAAACCAAAACAAACAAAAAAAACTTAAAACAGACACAGCTTGTAGTAAATGCAAAAGGAGTTGAAGGAAGATCTTCCCAGAAATCAACAAGCTGCAAGGAGTTGAGTATCACCCACTGGCAGTCTTCAGTGGTACCTCAAAGAACGGCTGGGCCATAAATAGTCAAAATTTGGCTTGTGGAATTTGTGGTAATGTACAGCTTTAAGGAATGTAGAAGCCAAAATCTTTACATAGATGAGAGACTGCCAGAAGCAGACCCAACATAATTTTTGACAGCTTATTAAGGATTCACAGCTGTCTTCCGAACAAGAGGCAGCAGCATCTTTTTAACACAGGCTCTACGTCTGAGAGTAGGCTGGTACCTGGAGAGACTCTTCTGAATTCATTAAATTACACTGGATTTACAGCTGTATTAGTGAAAATGAGAATTTGGACCACAGATTACAAATCCACTCTACCTGCACTATGGTAATGTTCCTGACACAATCTCATTACTTTTGGTCATGCCTTGGTTCATGGAATAACCCTAGGCAGAATCCTTGCTGTTTTCCAAGCTTTTATTCCATCCAAATGACCTGACTGTATTACAGTGAGACAAACACAATAAACTAACGGGGCCAGGAACATACATTGTGCCCAAAAAGGTACTTTTCCTTCAACTCTGCACAGAATTGCCCAGAGAGCTTTAACAGACTACACGCTGCTAGAGTTCTGCATTAGTGAAACAGCTTTGAAATCTTAAAATTAATATTATTCATGTTTTAATCTTCATCCTTTAATTGAACAAACATGCCACAAAACATCTCTGTGGATGCACCATGCTTTTAAATGTCATTATTCAAGACCGAACAGGTAAAGCTTTTCCACTCATGGACATCAAATAAAAGACGCCTGTAGGGCATTTCTTACCATCATTCTGCTCTTGCTGAAATAATTGTTCGGATAAAATCAAGAAAGATCTTTTTACTTGTCACATTCAGATAAAGGTTTCTCTAATGCGAGGCAAAAGAAGCTTTTTTTTTTACTGTGGTCTTTTAAGTCAGCACAGTCTTCTCACACACAGTCTGCTAAAAGGTTAGAGTAGAAGGAGTCTAGAGGTACCCAAAGGTCTGTGTTTCAAACAGAATCCAAACAACAAAGCAGTAAGTGGCTCTGAGCAGCAAATGATGGCTCTTACAGTGAGCTGAAGCTTGAATGCTCATAATAAAAATAGTTTGGACACAATTCCTTTGTGCCCTACGTTCTTCTCTGCCTGGCAATTTATCAAAGCCTTTGAGAATGCAAAAGATTTGGATGGGAAGAAATACTTCCTTCTTGTTTACATGACCAGTCACAAGGTAGATGAAACCATAAGGGGCACTGGGCCAAGGCTTCTGGTCTTTGACCAACTCCTGCAGTGGAGTCAGTGGGAGCCATCTCCACTCCTATTGCAGAGGAGCTGGCCCTTCCTGCCATGTCTGGGACTTGAGTGGATGGAGACCCATATTAATGAGCAGAGAACACAGCCCTCGTGTCTGGGTCACTCGGGGATCTTTCCTTAGACACGAAAGCAGAAGCCGGAGAGAGAGAAGATGGGGAGGATGGAAAGAAGACCCCTGGGTGTTCTTAAAGGCAGATGCCATAAAGCTTCCACGTTTAACAGCTTTATTCCTGATCCTCAGTTTTAGGGCAAATATTCTTGTTTAACACAAAGGCCAGATGACAGCTGTGGTCTTTCTCAGCCTTCCCAGTGAGGCACTTTGAACCTGGGCAGACTTGTAGCACAGCCCTCAGCAAAGGCTGACTCCACCAGCAAGTCTGTGCTTTGGTTAAGTTCCTTTTCCTTCCCTGGCTGCTCGAGAGAGAAATTTACTCCAGGACTATCCAACTGATCTCACACTTCCACTTGGCTGGGATAGCTGGCACATTCAGCTGTGCCCGATCCTTGCCATCTCCAGCACTTAAAACTAGCATAGATTCTTAAGATCCCCCTGGTAAGCCACTGTCTCGGATAAATGCCTACACGCACTCAACCAACACCCAACCGTGCTAGGTTGGTTCACACTTATGCCTCAGCAGGATTCACGCACCATCTCACCCAACCCTGAGGGGATCTTCAGAGCCTGCCTACTGGATCAGGCCTCAGTCAAAAGTGTGTTTGCACGAGTCCACCCTCCAAAGCTCAAACATCCTTCTCTGCCAAGCTTGCTCTGCTGTCTGCAAGGAGGGGAAAAGAACTGAGCTAGTGGGGCAATACATCAAATCACAGCACTCAGACCTGCCACAGCCAGTTCACAGGAGACCCGGCATTCACGCCTTGTCAGCCTAAGTCATCCTCATGGATTTTGCCCACTGTCTGTGCCCTGGCTAGCCCTTATGAAATCTGCTGTACTTAACTGAGCAAACTATCAAACGTAAAAATGCTTTTGTCTGTATTTTGCATGTTTTCCTTGGGTGGAGGGGGGAAGGGAGAAGTGGGGGTAAGTCAACACAATACTGAAATTACAGCAAGCAAATAAAAATTTTCCATGTAATGCATCTTGGCAGGAACATGCCATAAAAAGCAAACAGTTAGAAGGCCTTGCTAAAGAAAAGAAACAGGTGATTTTAAACCAGGACTAATTGTAATCAGCAGCATTTTAGCTCATTTACTCTGACTGCTGCTATTTCCCACCTGCTGTTCTGCCAGTCTCTTCTGGATTTCTTGGTCATCACAGATGTCATAAACAACAGGCTTGGAAAGCTCAGACTCAATCCGGGCCAACCAGGTGCGAAGGTTACTCATGTTTTTGTCCAATAGTTGTATAAAAGCAAATGTTTCCTTCAGTTTCTTCACCCTAAGCAAACCAGGAAGAACATTTTGTTACAAAGATCTGCAATCAGTGGAAATGATGTTAGCAGAGGGTGATGACAGGCATGGCTTTATGAAGCACTTACTGTCACACCAAGCTGTTGCCTGTAAATCAGAGCCATGTTTTAGTCAAAACCTACCTAAATTGGCTCAGCAGGCCTCTGCTCTACAGCTGCAGGAAGGTCTTGTGTGAATTCTTTAATGAAACTGTATGAGCAGAGTGAATTTTTGTAGTCTCATTCATCTGCTAGTAACCTCTTCAGTCAGTTCTTGGGAGATTTGTCTAAGTGGGAGTTTGTATCTAACATGCTGCAGTTAAACTAAAATAGGTATCTATGGTCTGATTTTCCTGCTGTGAATTACGTTCAGTGTCGTCTTTAGCAACCAACAGGCCCGCTCTAATCAGCAAGGCAGCGCTCCACCAACAGAGGCAGAATTTGCCCAAACCACAGTTCCAAGTCTCCAAGCAAATGAATGCTGACAGGAGAGAAGGCCTGAAAAACAGTCGCTGTAGAACTTACAGCGCCACGACATTAAAAGCTCTTCTAAACAACACACTGAAAAGTGCAGAGATGTGCCAGACTTTCCTGGTGGGTGAAAACGAAAAAACCCAATCCTGATGAGGGAGAATATCCAACAGCTACAGAGAGTTGTGCAGCAGACAAGCAAATGAACCATCAAGACCATTTATTCTTCTTACAGCTGTTTGTAGCACAGCTCTCAAACTGCAGACAAACTTTTCTTTATTTCCAGCTTTTACAGCATATTCCCATGTCAAAACCCCTTATCAGCCCCTCAAATTATCCAAGTAGCATGTTTGTACATTTTGGCAAATTTGTCCCCATGTGTTGAGAGGAGTATCTGTTAAACTACCTCAATGCTCTCAAATCTTTCCTTGAAATACTCATTTATTGCAATTCCCAACAAAAATTATGAAAAAGCCCAACACCTGTGTGACACTTATCTCTTCTGACTTCAGACTGATAGCTTGCCATCTAGACCTTGGTAGTTAATGGAGAAAAAAGAAAAAAAATCTAGATTATGATTTCTATCAGACCTGTCTTAAACATCCAGATCACAAGATGAGATGAGTTGTACCAAAAAAGCACATATTTCTCTACATGAACTGCAATGGTCTACCCTGCAATAGTATAAACATCAACACTGCAGATGCTAAAGTCAGGTGAAATGATTCCACCCCTGTCCTAGGGAGAACCCACTTCTTAGCCAGCATTGCTTCCCTGGGCTGTCCTCCTGGCTGCTTGCATCCCTCTGATGTCTAGTTCTGTCCCTGTGCCTTGCGATGGATTTTTGGACCTTGCATGTGATTTCTAAAATGCAAATTTCTGAATTAAACCTTAAGTTACTGCCTGGTCTAGCAACCACCCAGATGAGCCTCATTATCTAAGTGCAGTGCAGTACAAAAAGTTGAAGTATGCATCATGAAAAGGCCAAAACATTTCACATTCATTAACCACCATAACTAGGAACTGTTACCAGCTGAACAAAACGAGCAACTGGGACTGGAAGGACGGCATGGAAAAGGGGATCACTGCATGTCCCAAAACACAGGGGACTGTTAGGGGTCTGAGGGGAACCCTAACCTACTTGGCAACACCAGCATTGCGCGAGCTAGGACTGGGGCAGCGTGGGGGGGGCTGTAATCTCATCTAGTGCAGGTAGGGACAAATTACACCAAGACAGAAGTGTCCTTGACAGGCTACCTGGATGCTGGCTTCATGCAAAGGACCTGCCCCTCTTTGCAAGAAAAACGAGTTTCCTGTCCCACCCACCTGCCTGCTGCCACACTATCCCAGCAAGTTTTAGAGGAGAGGGGTCCAAACTGCCTGTAACCAAGTGGCTTTTGCAGTTGCCTGTTGCAGCATATGATACAATGACAGAAGATATGCAGGACAGCTAATCAATAATGAATATGCCACTCTGTAAGCAACAACTGATCTTATTAGCAACCTTAAGGTAATCAAAGAGGATATGTAAGTCAGCTAGACACTTGATTTAAGGCAAAG
The DNA here is from genome assembly GCF_964188355.1 of Buteo buteo. Lineage (NCBI taxonomy): Eukaryota > Metazoa > Chordata > Aves > Accipitriformes > Accipitridae > Buteo > Buteo buteo. The sequence goes on along the minus strand of NC_134176.1, from coordinate 8,822,407 downwards.
CACTTATGGAGATGTGTGAATGATCCTGCTGGCTTTATTCAGTCTTACTGTTTACTGTGAAGGCACAGAGTAAGGCCAGCAAATTTGGGGTCTCATATGGATTAGCAGCATGGGAAGCATCTTCCCCTACCTATTGTCCAAAAAGGACCGGGCAGTACTTTCAGTTGTTTTACAAGGAGGGCGAGAAGAGCACAGTCCTACACTAGAACTCCTGGCAGGTATTTAGCAACTCAGCACTCTCCAAAATGTAAAATTAGTCTTGTCTGGTTGATGCAACCCTGCAAGCCAGCCTGAAGGATTTGGCCCAAGTCCATTTTCCAACTTGGTCCTGCCTTGCACCCACAAAGCCACAGATAGTGGTGTAAAGTGCAAAGCAGCTGCCTCTGCCCCTTTACACTGACGGTGCTTTCCACTGCTGAGGCTAACAGAGAGGAAGCCAGCAGATGACAAAAGCATTTAGCTGCTCTCGCTTTCCTTAACAAGCTCTTTTCAGAGGTCTGCTCCCAAGTTCAACCCTGTATGCAGAAGGCATCTGGCTCCCAAGCAAACAGCTGCTATATAAATCTTCCTGCTCCTGGTTCTGCTTCTATTAAGTAGCACTCAATGAACATGTCATACTCTGGTAACTGTACAGCATTTTCTTGTGCTATTATGGGCTAGCAGTAATTTACCCAGGAGACTTAATTATTCCTCCACTCTATTCCCTGCTTCTGTCCCACCAGTCAATTTGAATCCAGTTGGTTATGATGCTCAGCAGGGCCTGTGACTCCTCAGGGCACGTGGCCCACCAAAGACAGGTGACTCGGGAACCCTTTGCCCTGGAGAGATGGGACAATATAGGCTCTATGTTGAGCACCAAAGGGAAGAACCACTAGAGGAGCCAGGCCTGAGGAAGAGTCTGAGCCAAACATGTGTGCTGTTGCCTTGTTAACTCTGCATGACTTCAGGCCAGCCGGGAGGAAAGCAAGGCTCGATCGCTGCACTGTCCCTGACTATATCCAGTGGCAATTTATTCTCTGCATATTCTGTGACATTCCCCACTAGTGCTTTGGAAATGTCTCTCTGACAACTTGCAAGAGATACACATTGTTGGGACTACCTGATGCCACAGTTGACCTGCTGATACCACAGCTTACTGTGCTGCTCACTACCATCTCTGCGTCCCTGTACTCCCTTCTCTGTCTGCATCCACCTGTTTCCCATCCTGAAGTTGCATTACAGAAAAATTCATGGGTTGGCAAGACATCTTTCTTCTGTCTGCATATTGGATAACAGGTAGGTGAATATAGCCATGCAATTCCAAAGCAAAACCAAGGGATATTAGATTATAAATAAATGTCTCTATGACTGACAGCACATTCAGTAAATTTAAAAAGCAACAGGTTTAGAATCCCAAGAATATTCTTTTGGCTTAGAAATCACTCTAAAGTTCAAGTTACAGATATTACCATAAATTTGTGGGTCTTTATCTCCTAGTGTTACTAGAAGCAACAGTCTCAAAGACAGCATCACTGTGGTACTGTGAGCTTGTATTTATTTTCTAGCAATTGCCGTTACAGACACACCATTGTAATTAAGTAATTTAATCTGTTACATATTCTGGATAGAATATGGCATTTGTCAGTCATTTAACCACCCTTAATGCTCTAAGTCATTAATCTTAAACTGGAGCTAAACAGCCAGAGAGTAAAAACCTAACAGAAGTTCACATTAGCTCAGTGTGTAACTAGGAAGGCAGCCTTGTCCAGATGTTCACATTGGCTGATCTGCTCTTGTTGCAGTCTGCAGACACAGAGCCTAAGGAAAGTGTAGGGTTCTACACTGAAGCAAGAGGAGAAATGATGAAAAATTTGAGCATCCTCCTTGGACACCCTCTGCTTGCACAGAAGTCACAGGGAACTGCCATTTCTCTGGCTACAGCTCAAAGAAAAACGTAAAATAGACTAATTACATCCATAAAAGTCTTACATTTGCAACAACCATTCTCAGATGCATTTCTGCACACTGCAAGTATTCTTGCAAATTACCTGCTCTTTGCATGAAAGAAACCTCATGAACTCTTTTGAGATGCATCCTGAAGGGACTTATTCATCCGACTCTTTTGAGGTGCATCCTGAAGGGACTTATTCGGCCGGAAAGACAGGCCTCCTGTGAGCTGGGTCGGAGTGCACGATGCAAGCTACCAAACCTGGGGGCAAAAGCTCCCCCCACATCCAGGTAACCAATCACCCAACACCCAGTGAAATAACAGCAATAAAAGTTCAAGTGCAGCAGAGGAAATGAGCTCCTCCCAGTTACCAAGAAGACAGAAAAGGCTGCCACCACTGTTGATTCAATTCTTCCTCTACAAAGTGTAATTCTCAAGTAATTTGGTCAAACAGGTAAAACTTACTGTTTACTGAATAAAGGCCTACCTACCCATAGTTCACTTCCCAATGAGAACTCACCTGCTACCATTTAACATGCCCCTGGAAGCAAAAAAATAGTAATAATTGAAAAAAAAACCCCAACAAATATCACCACTAATCTAAAAAACCTCAGCAAACTCAAACACCTCTTGTACTTTGCAAAGGGCCCAGCTTAAAAGATTTCCTGATTCAAAACAGCACTTGGACACATGCATAAGATGCCGGGGATAAGCCAAACAAAGCCAGTTTCTAAATGTCTTAATCTTTACACCAAAATAGAAGTGGCAGAAAAAGGACAAAACTAGTAGATTACAACTAAAAGCTGGCTGCAAAAGTGAACAGAAGGACCAACTGACCTGACTCGAGATTGGATTTGGGTCTTAATAACCTCGACGAAGTTGCCAGCATTGGGTTACAAAAGAAACGCATTAAGCTTTTTCAGGCTGAATCATTAACACACAGAATATTCTGTAGTACCTACTCAGGAAGTATCTAGCAGTGGAAGGCACTTTCGGGTTGACTGAAACGTATTCACACCAACATAAAGAACTGCAAAATGCCTGCCAATTGCATTGCATTAGCTGTCAAAATGCCGCAGGAAAAGGTATAGGAAGCTCCCACGGGGTAATAAGTATCATTCAAATTTTAGCGTCTGAAGGAATGAAAAACATCCGGATGTATATTCCAAACTCTCCTTCACAAGCACAAATGTCATTAGAAAGAGATACCACATAAATTTATTTTTAACCTAAGAGGAGCTGAAATTGCCCTGCCAGCTGATAAGATTGTTTACAACCCGGTAGGCAAATGAGATGCACAACGCAGGAAACCTTTGTTCAGTAAGTCGCAGGGCGAGCTTAACCATGTGAGGGACAAAAGACCCGATTTGGAGGGGTGATGTCAAAGGCAGATTTTAGGCCTTCGTACAGAAAGCAAGGACGTTCCTCTGTGCGGCTCCCGGCCCTGGTGCAGTGACAGGCATCCCCCGCGTTTGCGGGTTGTGTTAGCACGGCGAGCGGGGCGAGCAGCGGGTGCGCCGGAGGCGGCTTTTCTCGCGTTACCCGGCCGGCGAGTCCAAGAGGTCGCTGCCGCGGCTCTCCACCGCCTTGGGTGCAAAACCCCCAGACGCGGTTGATTTTAAAGGAGAGGCCCCTGGGCGCTACCGCGCCCCATCTCCCGCTCCTCCGACTTGCCCCAGGCGACTCTGCGGGGAGCCGCTGGCGCATCGCCGCCGCGGTGCCCTTCCCCCGGCCGGTCCCGCTGCGCCGGCGGTGCCCGCTGGAAGAAAACCCACCCCCGCGGAACCCGCTGCCGCTTTGACCAACATGGCACTTACGGTTCGCGAGAAAAAACCATTCCTCGGCTTGCAAATCCCAAGCTGCGAGGGGGACCGTCTGGGCGACGGCGGCAGGCATGGAAGAGGAAACCCCTCCTCCACAGATGCCCTATTTATTCGCCGCTTTAGCATCCCGCGTGGGGGGGGGAGAAGGCTCGCCCATCCTCGTCCTCCTCCCCGACCCCCGAGCTGAGGAGCCACTACAGCTCTCCCCACTTTTAACCCCGACGTTTTGGGTTGGTGTTTTTACCTGGCAAACGGCCGCATCCCTCCTCAGAACAAAACCACGAGAGCTTTATTCTGACACAAGAGAATTAGCACGCCAAGAAGCGCACGCCGAGCGGCTGCCCGCGGCTGGTGACAAAAAGGTTGCTGGCTGGAGGCTTCGGCACCGAAAAAGGTGGACGCGGTGTTCATTTCTTGTGTGAAAGAAGGACTGGAGCCTCAGACCCGGATGATATGCAGCAGAGTCAGTTGGAAGCGAACCCAAAAAACCCAGAAAACGTACATCCACGCACAAGCACCACGCACACAGATGGATCCTTACTTCCCCAGCGTTCTTCTTTCTCGCCTTTACCATTATATCCCAGGTATTTTAAGTACGAATTAAATCTCCCACACACTAACCTGTCCTCTCTTTAACCTTCCAGTGCAGGCGGAAGGCCTCCAGTGCAAGTAGCCTGTTACGCTAGAGGACAAAATAACCCCTAATCTTCATTTATGGCATCATTTGTTTGTGGAAAAACACGCTGTCATGATTTCTGGGTGTTATGACTGCCAGAGATCACACGGTGGGAAAAATGGTGGAAGTCGGAGAACCTTGGATTAAAAGTCACTCCCCACCCAGCCAATATCAGAAAAAAAAAAAAGAAAAAAAAAAAAAAGAAGTTATGATAATCCCACCAAAAATGCAAGGAATGATTTTGAAATCAAAGGTTTTTCAGTATTCAGGTAATCTTCCGCAGACCTGTATCGACTTGCCAGTTGCTCACATTCAATATATGGCAGGCTAAAAAGTGCCTGGGAAGACACCGCTCACCATGAGAAGGCTTCAGTTATTTGCATGGGATATCAAGCCCAGTCACCTCGACAGTTTAACCTGATTATGGCCTGGGAAGGTTCAAAAACACATTCGAAATGGTACGTCTGAGACAGAAAACAGGGAAATAACCCTCCCAGCTTGACAGGCAGACACTGGGAATGGTGACAGCACACAGAAGACAGGGCCCCCCCTGCACTGCCAGCTCCCCCTGCTCCCGGCACACCTCGGCACACATTGCATAACCAAAATAAGCCCAACCATCCTGCCTGATACGATAATGAAATCTGTCACAGCTTTTGCACCGAAGAGAAGCGTAATCCCTAAAGGACAGGGAGCCCAAAGAACATGGAAAGAAAGCAGGCACTTTGTGAGTGAGATTTCAACTGCCCAGGTATTTTTTTTTTAACCCGCACCAAAATAATTACAAGAATGAGATTTTACAGTGATACTGCCACAAACCAGTATAATTCTGCTGAACATGGCTGTATTGTTTACCCAGGGGCCTCACTGCGGCATACTTTGGTTCCCTTGCCATGCAATACTCATCTGCAGCAATTTAAAAAAGACCTTTGAACTTGGCTGCCCGGTCGCAGTTGCGACAGGGTAGGACTGCACGCCATCAGGTGGTGCACGATGGTCTGCCCTGCCAAAGGGTAAGCAATGTGGCAGAAAATAAATAGAGAGACCAGCTGAGAGGTGGTATGAACTTACTCGCTCCCCATACCTGCCAAGCTGGGGCCTGCTGCCGCTGGAGCGGCTATCGGGGCAGCCCAGCCGCAGTGAGGGTGCAGGGAGGAAGGGGAAAAACAGAATGGCAGCTCACTGGAGCTCCCTAATAAAATCTCTCTGGAGCCCCTGCACAGCACAAGGTGGTATCACTGGAGAGCTTCAACTCCTTCCCATTTTACTGCAACCTGAGCAGTTTCATGCTGTTTGGGAATTTCAGCTGGGGCATGCAGGAAACCAGCTGAAAACACCTTGAATCTCCCAAGTTCGATGTGGGAAGGAAGGGGCTGACTTTGATTGTGGCAGTTTAAGATTCCTGGACCCTGCAATAAAGGCTGGCAGCTTGTGAACACAGGGAAAACACCTAGTTGCCAAGGATTCGCATTTAAAAGGATGAGAAGGCACATTGGGCCTTACTATCTTCCCTGTATTTTCATGCTCACATTAAAGGTCACAGTCATTTGAACTCACTCCTGCTACATACACAAAAAAATGTGCCTTTCTCCACAAGGCTGAAAACACAAACCAGACCCACCAAGTAAGAAAACACATCAGTGTGCCGACAGCCAAAGCAGCTGAGAAATGGCATCCCCCTTCCACAGCTTAGCGGCAGTGAGAAGAGCCGCAGGATGCCCAGAGGTACAGAAATGCAACGTTTGTTACTGTAGAGACCTGTCTGCAGACCCCAAACTGCTGGAGGCAGCCCCCTGATGAAGCTGGTGGCTTCAATGAAGGCTCAAGCACCATCCAAACCCTTTGCACAACCCCAGGCAGCGCAGACACCCTCCTGCGACACATGGGTGCTCCTCCAGTCAGCCAACAGTATGCAGTATGCTAACAGCAGCACAGAAGGTAAACGCTTCCCTGCTGGGCTGGCAAGCAAAGCATGGAGTCAGTATCAGTGGTGGATGTGCCAGGGAAGGACACCAAAGAACATGGCTATGCACAACACGGTTCCTTGGCAATTCTTGCCAGTTAATGCATGGCCAGGGAGTGCTGCTCCGGAGCATGCCAGGGACATAAATCCCACTCCATGTCTACCACCCTCATGCAGCCTGTGCACTCCTTCTGCTGTTTCAGGCCTTTACTTGGGTGCATGTGCAAGCATGCAGCAGTTTCTTCTGGCAGAGTGCTGCTACGAGGCTGGTGACAAGAGAACAAAAGCAAGAGATTTTCTGTGTCTGTTTTTACAGACAGCACAATGCTCCTTTTCTGCCTGTTAGTATGTTTTTGTATTCCCCCTCTATCAACAGAGACTTCAGCACAAGAAGCTCCCCTGGTAAGAGTATATTCTGAGCTGAACAGAAATTCATTTGTTCTTTCCAGGCATGCTAATGTCTTGATGGTTACTTTATCCCATGACAATTAACATTCTGAGACTTTTCCAAGTTTGCACCAAGCCACCCTCCAGCTGCAACACATGCAGCAAAGCTTTTGTTACCACACAAGCCGAGCACAGACATATAATGAAAGTGTTAAGTCCTGCAAGTGCAGCCATATGGCAAATCTGAGCTTGTCACCATGAACTAAGAGAATCACTTCAAGGACTAAATAGAGAGCTCACCTAATTTGTCCATCTGTCCCAGGACGCTTATTGGTTTAAAAAGGTGAAATAAGCTATCAGGAGGAATGCTCTGTATTGATACATTGGCTCAAAACTGGTTTGGTTTCATGTTGGTATCACGCAGCCATATGCTGCACTACAGAAAACATAAAATGTTACGCAGGTTGCAGGGTCAGACATGGAGACATTGGAAACCACAGAACTGAAACTGGCTATAAATCTCAATTAGACTCCTTTGTGGATACAGGTTATCTTACACTCTTTAACCAACATGATCATGAAGTGCTTGTCTACCAGAAAGATTCAGTGCCCAGAATGAACACACAGCTAGCTATTCAATGTACATTTTCTCCTCCTACTCAGTGCATGGCTCTGTAGCCTACTTACTGTCCAAGTCTTGGCCTGCCACGAAGACATCATGAGATTTGGTCCTTGCCACTGTGATGTACAGCCACTGGGGGCCAGGGAAGCGGTGCAGTGGGCTGTGGTGCACCCTCAAGTACGAATAAAGGCAGCAGCTGGTTATGTATTTAACATAAAGTGCTGAAGTCGTAATACTTGTCAAAAAAAAAAAAAGCTTCAAGCGGTCACAGATTCGGCACCCAAAACCTCAGAAAATTTTCACTTCAGTTTACTTGCCACAGCTACTGATCTGAAAAGCCAGGAGCAAAACCACCTCCTCGTTTCACAGAGGTGCTGTGAAAATAAGTACCTACGAGTAGTTTTTTCAGGAGCTAGACAAGATTGCCTCCCTGCCAGGGATGATATTAATCATTTCCCTCCAGGCAGCATTCTCCTACCTCAATTGCCTCAAACCCTCCAAGGCCTTCTGGCAGTCCTGCCCTGAAGCATCTCCTTCATCCCTTTTATCTTCCCCAAGAAATGAAGCAGTGCCCAATAAAAAGGGCTTTGTCCCAGTATTCTGCCGTGGTTCAGTGGTTGTGCAGTGCTCCAGTCTCTCCTCTGCTGGGCAGCACTGGGTGCACAGCCCCTGTACCACGCCTTACAAGCTCCAACCTCCCTGGAGCTGACCCATCCTATCCACTAAATGAAACTGGTGATAGCAGATGTTTGAGATCCTGTGAGGATGTCTGGACTGTGATGGCTTCATGCAACAGGGCCAACAGGAATTTTGCCACCACCCTATTTTCACGCGCTCTTTCAACACAGCTTAAATGCGAATTTTCTTCTAAGTTTTTGCAAAAGCAAACTGAAAAGGAAGGAGACAGTCTATCAGCATGGGGCATCACAACCCACACTCACAGGTCATCTCACCTCCAGCCCAGAGCTCCTTGCTCTGCTCTGCTCCTTCACGAAGAGGCCCAACTTGTGGTGCATCTGTGATTGGTAGAACTGCTGCCTCCTCCCCATCCCCTGAGCTTAAGAGAGGCTAGCCAAAAGTACAGGAGGAGCCTTCTCTTGAGTGCCCCAAAGCTTACCTGTGAGTGAGGTGGAAATTTCAGTCAACTGAAATCTAATTTAATTCCTTCAGAATTCAAATCTCAGTGGCAAGCCACCACTATAGCAGCAGCCTCAAAAGAGAAAGTTGGAAGGTTGTAAACAGGACAAAATAAACTCTTAGGACCATACTCATTTTCTATTTTGAGTGTCTAGCCCGGTGGTTATTTATGACTGAGCAGCCGAGAACAGCTGAGCTGCGAGCCAGGCCCAAGCAAGGTGGTGAGGGAGGGTGAGGGAAGAGGTGTGCTACACCCATGCTGCAAAACGCTGCAATATGCTGAACCTCCATTAGTATTAAGTCCAAGAGGACCAGCAGAGCCCACTGGGCTGCCTGATAACCTTGGATCACAGAGAGAGCTGCTTAAAACCACATTTTGTCAGGTCCTTCCAGTTAATTACCCTGGTTCTGACCAGAAAGTTGGTAGAAATCACAAGTAGAAGCTAGTATGCTCTAGACCTTTTGGGATTAAGAACACAGGAACAATCATAGAGCACCTCACCAACTCCCCAGTGGCTGCGATATCCACTTAGATATCCCATACTGGGAGCTACGTTGATGCTCTAGGCAAATCTGCATTAACGTACTTCAGAACACCACCATACACTTGTCTGAAGATAAAGATTTAAGACATCCCAGGTAGACAAACAAGTGCTCTGTTGTCACAGACTACTTGAATAAGACTGCCGGATCTCTTTCTAAATATCCCATCAGTTCTTTAGCATATTTTCCTAAAGATTACCAGAATGTGCCATGTTTACCTCAGTTTCAAAATAGTGCATTTTAATCTGCATTTAAAAATTGCTACAATTCAATACTAACACACAGCAGAACACAAATGATGATAAAATTGCTTTAAAAGTGGCATGCTACCATGAGAAGAGAAAAAGTGCTGTTATAAAAGTGAAGCTTTCTTTCAACACCAGATCAAATACAAAGACACCTTGAGACAACCATTGCAAGACTATCTGCAAAGTGTTAGATCTTAACAAGGCAGCTTCTGCTTAATCATTCACGGCTCATGTGTCACCATTAATTCAGATCTCATTCCTGATTAAGATCCAGCACACTTAGCACTACAGTGTCACAGCAGAAAGACCCACCTTATCTGTCCCAAATGTTAACTGAGCAAGAGAGCTTCTGAGGGCCCAGAGAGGGGGGTTACAGGCGAAACAAAACCTTGGGAGAGACGTTTAGACCAATACTAATTCACTGTTAGCCTTATTATTTCTGGATCACTAATAAACTCAGGCAGGCAGTGAGACCAGCCCAGCATCCTCCTCCCAAGCTGTGGTAGAAACTCAGAGATAATAGTGAAATGGGATCGTCTCAGTAAGGCTAATACTAAAATGATAATGATGTTCTTAACTCTGCCAAGTATAACAAAGATGTTTAATCCTTTAACAAGGGGTTAGTGCCTAGACTATGCAGGTTTTTGTTTTAATTTCAACTGATAGTATTTTCCATTTCACCATCATGCAGAAGATCCTAAATTTAAAAAATAAACTCATGGTATGGTCTTCTGAGACTGAGTAAACAAATAGCACTAACATTAAATGAAATTTCATTCACCTCTGAATGTAAAAAGGGAACATTATCATCATATAAATCTGACTGTCTGTAGAGACAGGCCAGGAATCTAGTCACAAGTTCTGTGCATTCCGACATAGGGTGAAATAGATGCTTGTCTTAAAACAGGAGGCTCTTCTAAAGAACCCGAATGAACTCCTACCATACTGCCTTAAAATTAAGTTGCAATTCAACACATGCAACAGAGAAATCACTTTGACTCTTCCTTTTCCATAGCTCCCATTATTAAAATTATATTTTATATGGATTCTTACACCCTGCCCTCTACCATTAGATAAATTAAGACATTTGGTGTCATAATACAGCAACAAGTCATAATGAAAAAGCATTAACTTCAGTTTAATTTGACTCTCAATAATAAATTTCGACAGAACTGAAAAGTCATGTCAGTCTGTTTCTGATTGTCAAGGACACTAGCCTCTGACTTTTATCTCATATAAAACATTGAAAATAATTTTCTTACCGTGCTCCAATGACATCGAAGAGATGCTGCCAGCGATCATTGATTTTGTTGAGTTTATCATCTATTTCTGCAACTCGGCTCTTGTTGCTAGCCTTGATTAGCTGATCGCCCATTTGTTTCAAGTGAAGCTTATTTTCACTGAACAGGTTTATTTCTTCCATGCAATCCTGATAAATATACACAAACATTGCTTAATTCCTGAACAAAACAAAACAACAAAACCAAAACAAAACTATCTGTTTCTTTTCCCACATGTGTGATGTGAAGTCAGGTTTGGCTTGTGATGGCTGAGGTTTCTACATTAGCATGTATAACTCTTTCACTTAAAACAAAAACAAAAACCTCAATGGAAAAGCACTCTCACTATGAAGCCACTATGAAAAAATAAGCAGCTTAAAGACTTGCAAGTGCCAGGAGTAAGTACTCCTAAAAATAGCAGTTTAATGTTCTAATTTTGTCTCTGCTTTCCTGATTTAACGTAATTTTTCAATCAAGCTACATCAAAAGAATCCAAATTCAAGTCTAGAATGGCTGGTATTCTTATCCAGAGGAGATCTGGGATTAGATATTGAGACCTTTAAGCCACGGGGAGGAACACTGCAGCAGAATAATGGTCCTGTTTAAAATCAAGCTAATATGGAAGTATTAGAAAGCACTAACTGCACTGACTACCAAGGTGAAGGGCCAGAATTAGGTTTTATTTTTGGTTGTGGTAACTTCTTGTTCACCTGGCATAAGACCTACCCCGTCCTTTGATCTTTTCTTTGTCCTCTAACTGCTGGGAAAGCTCTGAGCTGTGCTGTACGTGCATGTATGCCCAACAACCCAGACCCCCACCACTGCAACTCACACACATCACACTCCATGCCTAAATGCAGTCAGGTGGCATTTCTGTTTTGCATTATGCTCCAAGTCTGAACATCAAGAAGAAGATAAGAGCTGAGGCTAGAAAAGCTCATCTTCTCACAAAAGCCTGTACGTGCTGGTTTTGTATCACGTATCACTTCTGAGAGGCAAGGAAGAATTGAGGAGTGGTGTCTCTATAATGAGCTATCAAGACTGCAATTGAAGAAAAGTGGCGTTACTACTTACCTTCTGCAATTTGTCTATCATGTCTTCAATGCTAACATCTGCAGTCTGCAACACTTTGCTTTCCATTTGTACCAGCCAGGAGCACAGCTCCTTATTCTTTTCATTGAACACAATCCACGCATTGAGCCTGTCCTCGATCTCCTGCTTATGCAGAGATACCTATGGATAAGCACACACATTAACTGCTGGCAACATCATTCTTAGGATGGAAACCAGCAATTACGAGCCTTCTATTTTCTAATGTGCATTTGATCATATTCCATTTTGCAGAAGCAGTTATCAAGTATCTCTAGCTTTCTTTACAAAGCCAGCAAGTAGACTGTTATTACATCTCATTTTGGATAGCAGGGCCAAAAGTTGACTTGCAAACACCAGATTCTCTCACTCAGAAGAATTAAACTGAGTGACAGTTTTATAAATAATGAGCTTATATAACAATTTAACTGTTACTCAGTGGAAACCTGAAAATGCCAAACAAAGAAGGAATACAAAATATATAATTACTAAATACTGTTTAGTACTGTCTCATATATAACACAAGAGAAATAATACCTAGGTAAGTTCTCATTTTTCTGCAACTGTAAGAGAAACTTTTCAACTACTGACTGCAATTATTTTATCACTATAAAAACCTTCCTCTTTTCTTTCCATTTGCTCACCAGTTCTTGGAGAACATCCAAAAAAAAATCAACATCAAGAATCTATGCTTTTTATTGAAAACTATGGATTTTTTCCCTCAAAATTACATTTGCCAGGACGGATGAACAAATTGTCTAGACAGAGAAATTAAGGTCTGATTCTGCCTGAACCAGCAAAGCTATTATCACTGCTCCAACATCTCAGAAAGAAGCAGGGTCACTCTTCTACTAGCTAATAATGCTGATTTCTAGCCTAGGGGTCTTGAATATATATTTGTATTCATTTATCTACTTTGATGGATTCTTATACTAAGATAGATGGGACAAAGGAAGTGAAAAAATGTACAATTATACTAAAAGAGAACAAGACAAACAACTAGCCCTTCATCCTCACCAATAAACTTTGTAAAGACTGAGCATAATATTTTGCTTGCCTTGGCTGTGAATGGCCACCGTAAATATCACCCCATGGCCGGAAACATTCCCTCTTCATATCTTACATGCACCTTGCAGAGCATATGACTCCTCGAAATTCCATTACTGATTCTCCTAGACTAATCTCGAAAACTATTTTGTACCTCAGAGTGAAGTTTAAGTGTGTAGTGTGGAAGCAAGACCAGCTCCACGTAACACCAGGATCAAAATAGGAGGCACCATGTGATCTCCCACTACATTGCTTTTATGGGGAGGTGAAAGTGATTTTTAAATCTTTCATTCTGATTTAAGCAAAGAGATGAGGCCAAAAGCACTGTCTTGGGACACAGGGAAACAATCTCCAAAGTTCTCAACGGGAAGAAGTCTCCTGGGGACCCCAGGGACCTCAGAAAGTCTCCCGAAGAAGGCCTCTGCTCTGGGATGCTCCCTCGTACCCTCGGCCTCAGACGTATGAAGGGTAAATCCCTCATCCTTCTGCTGCCACTTGCAGCATCTCCCATGTGTGGAGACAAGTTAATTTGGTCAGCGGAAGAAGAGACCATGCGTGTCAGCAAAACCGCTGTTAAATCCTGAAATGATCCTGACTCCATTTTTGCCTGCTAAGCATGGGGAAAGGCAGGATTTTAAGAGCAGGAAGCACCTTTTAGCTGGCTAAGCAGCACAGATTGGGGGTAAACCAGGCATAAGCCAAAAAATCCCAGACAAGCTTCTAGGAACATGAGCCCTTCAAGCCATTGCTTTGAGAACTCTCTCCTCAGACTCGCTGCCCCGGTACCAGCTCCATTTTGCATCCACATCATGATGCAGGAGCAATCTGGGCATTCCCAAGAGAGGCTAAAAGAATATCAAGGCGCAGGCCCAACCCATACGCCAGTGTTCAACAGGACAGGATACTCGCCGATACGAATAGTTAAATCTTTGACCTACATGTGCCTTGCAAGGGCAGCTATGTAAACGCTAATCCCTTGAGTGCATCTGCTCACTGAGTGTGTTTGTGTCCCTGCTCAGTCCTGCGCGGGCATCTGGCTGCCCCGCTCCCGCGGCCTTGACAGCTGCAGCCGCGTCTCGCTCTTAAAGGCCTTCACCTCTCTGCATTTATACTGCAGATTTTTCTTCACACAATACATCTTGACTCCTCTAATTTGTTAGCCAAAACAAAGCAGTCGTGCTAGCAGCAGAACCGATCGAGTCTGCTTTCCTACCCTCGTGTCCAGCGCTGAGCATCAGTGCAGGCTCTCCAGAGGGTCATTAGGGCTGTGTAAACATTTCAGTATGTCTCTGCTCCAGCACTGAATAGAATCCTCCCACTACAGGTTTTTTTGTGCCTAACACAGTCACATTAATGTCACCCCTTTCTTCTCTCCAAGATAGACTGAACTAAACGTTGTTCCCACAGGAAATTAAAATGAAAATTTTGAATAAAATCTGAAATTACTACAGGAAATTACGACTTGGATAGACTGTAGTGGGGTACATACAAAAGATAGTTTAATTTTCAGGGCTGTTCACCGCAGTAGAAACAGCAGGCATCAGCAGTTCACCAAAAAAGGAAAAACAACGAAGTTCTCTCATTTATAAATTAAACTGTTGTCCAGTTTAAGGCAAAGATACTAAACTCTTCTTTCTTGTTGCAATGCAAAAAATAAACCCCAATAACTATTTCATCACACCAAAGTTTGTGAAATAAGCATAGCTATTCACTACTCTGGCAATATTTCCACCAGGATTGCTTTACTTTTGCCCAAGTTAGACACAAAATAACTAACTTGCTTCACTACGTCTTTACAAACTGTATAATAAAGGCTATCGACTTGTGAGTAAAGAGAGGCAAGAGTTTGGCTTGCTGGCACGTAGAGCCATACAGAGTAACTTAAGACCCCGAAGTATTTTACTTCTTCCAATCCTGTTAACGGGGCAAAGTAAACACATTCAAACTGCATAATAACCTAATGAATCAAGTTCATGTGACTTTGCTGGTAAATGTTCCCCAGCAGTTTTACATGCAGCACTAAATTAAGTGTAATACAGCAACAAGCCACAAAGAATGCAAATGTTTCACAGTATTTTACTGCTACAGAAAAGACAAGTCAGTTGTTAATGTGTTTAAACCCAAGGAGTCGGTATTTAAACACATCTAAGTTTTCTTTATCAACTCTCCTGGCGTGTTTCTTTTTAACATCAGATTGGAAAGCCTTCCCCCTTCCTTTCCCTGCCTCATGCCCTCAGGCAATTCCTGTGTCTATCCCTCTTCCCGCCCCCCCCCCCCCCCAACCTTTGGCAGCCCAGAACAAAGCCACCTATTTCAGTAAACAGCTGCATTTGAGCTCTCTGTAATTCAGGCACTCGCTAGTTACAAAGGGTTTGCAAAAAAAAAAAAAAAAAAAAAAAATCTCTCAGCAGTCTGCGTCCAGGAAACAAAGTGCAAACTTCGGCCCTGGTCCGCCGCACTAGGAGAAGCCCCATCCCCACCCAAGACTTGGAAAAGGGAGCCGACCCCGAGAACCTGCTCCCCTTTTCTGCCAGGTCCTCCGAATATTCCGCTATAAAACCCCAGAGGAGGCAGAGGACTTACTCGCAAGCAGAGCTCTTCCCACTGCCGGTGCAAATGGTCCACCTGCTCCTTGAGCACCATCATGTCCTCGGTGAGGATGCAGTGAGCCAGCTCCACCTTCATGGCCCGCAGCTCCTTCATGTCGTGGGCCCAGTCCGCCAGCGACTGCTCCAGCTCCTGCATGGAAAGGCACCCAGCACAAGCCTTGGCACTAAGCTCCTCTGGTTTCCAAACCTGCTCGTTAATCCCCTGCCTGGCCTGTGGGGGAGGAGGGGAGGGGAATGTGCAGCCGCTTGTGCAGCGCTCTCGGGCCGGGCTGGATGGGGTCCGCGGGTGCTCGGCTCGGGGCCTGACTGGGAGCCCGCTGGAGCCCCGGGCAGAGCCGCTGCGGATTCACTGGTGCAGCAGCCGCCCCCGATGCATCCAAAAGTGTCGAAAGGCTGCCTGAGCCCCTGCAGCTCCCCGCGCTGCGGGGCAGCGTTCGGGGTTTCACAGCCAGGAAGGAACATGCCCAATCCTTTGGGGTTTCTTTTTTTTTTAATTATTATTATTATTATTTCGGCCAAGTTGCTTTCCACCTGCATTTGTTCCAATTTCAGGTTATTTATTTAAACGCTAAAAAAATAAAATTGGTCTCCTCTAATAAATGATTTCACAGGCACTTCATCACATTTGTCAGAGATGTGGAGCTTTTAAACTGCTCATTCACAGAAACACTCTCTTCTGCTTTGTTCCCCCGACTTCACTTTCCCCTTATAACAAGGTTATGCGTTTTCCTTATCGGTGTTAAAATTGTCACCTAAAAAGCAGACAGACCACTGCATGCAGCTGGGAAACATGATACTCCACACACGAGGTACTAGGTCCCATTTTGCAAGGCGGTCGCTGGGAAGAGTCACTGGCTCCTCTAACAAAAAACACTCTTACAGAGGATCCAATTGGTCTCATTTTAAAGGGAAAAATTGTGAGTGTTGGTATCAGGAAAAGTATGCTGGGTCCAAGCCCTATGAGCATTTTCACAGGTCTTTTGATCCAGTCACTTACCTAAATCACAAAAAATAAAAAAAATTTTAAAAAATCTTATCTGCTTCAACACTGGAGGAAAAAACCCAAACAAACCTGAGACTAAAGTTTACCTGAGCTCACAACAAATTACTGCCTACAGATGAGCACACATGCATTTATGTATTTTAAAAAGGGTCACATCCCTGCATTAATGGAACTAACAATGGAATTTCATGGGACTTTGCTAGCCTCGTACAAGGTCCAGGCCTGAGAGAAAAAACAGCTTTATTCCATAGAAGAGTGAAATGCAGGGCAAGGAAAGAAGGTCCCTTCTCCCCCACGCCATTTTGGTCCTTTATTTTATTATACCGTGGCACCCAAGAGCAGCAACTGCGCTGGCACTGTCTGACCCTGACGCCTCTGCGGCTGAATTTCTCTTACTGGAGTAAGAGGCAGAAGCCATGTGCTGCCACTTCACTAATAATTCAGGCCTACAGCAAGACTGCTGCCGTGGGAAAGGCAGCCAGCACTCACAAAGAAGATTTCAGACAGCTGATAATGAGTTCAAAGCCTTGGCTCATTAATAAGCTTATTTGTTCCCACTACATAGGTCAACAATTCACTTCATAAAAGGATGATGAAAGACTGACCAGTCCAGACAAAATGTCTCCTATCCCTTGGAAATGCTTTCCTTGCCATTTAATTTTCATGGTGCACTATGGGCTGCAAGGGCTTTTGCCACTCCCTTACTCTTAATTTTCCTTCTCTTTAATTATTCTCAGATCCCGCAGGTGTGCACGGTGCTTTGTAGACTTGCAAGGTCTCTTGCCTGAGGAGCTCCCTGTCCAAAATGGATTGGAAAACAAAAAGGGAGATTCAGCCATTAGGATAGCAGCCAATTGAGCTGAGACCAGGGAGTTTTTCCCTTTTGTTTGAGGAACTGCTTATTTTATAAATTCAGACTGTGGAACGGGAGCTGAAGCAGGAAAAAAAATCCAAACACTACTACTCTTCTTGTAATCTTCTTGGTCAGCTGGACTTTGCAGATTGGCAGCAATCAGGATGGTATAAAGGAGAGAAATCCAGTGTCACTGAAGAGCAGGTAAGAGGCAAAACTGATTTTACAGGGATGAGGTGTTGTGCAAAGACTACATCTATTTAAATACAATATGGCTGTTCAATACCTTAATGTGTTCCTTGGCTTTGTAGAGCTCTTCATGTTCAAGTGGAAGGGGATCTTTTACTTTCTCCTTCAGCTCTCCCAGCCTGCTTTCCAGTTCCTTGGTTTGCTTTTCACAGCAGTCCCAACTCTGCTCAAGGAGGCCCAAAGAAGTTATAAAAGGTTAAGACACTTTATCATGACATATAGTACCATATGGATATGTTACAAAATAGCCTCTTCAACCCACTGAAATTAATAATTATGTGCTCTGGTTATTTGGATTTTCTTTTTGATACATTTACCACCCACAAGAATTTGGTGCATGGATTTACAGAAGAACTCGCACCCTTTCTTGTATTTAAGGTTTGTCTTACAGAGCATTACTGCTAATTTTGTTTTGTCCAACCTGAGAGGCTTTTAGCACAGTTTTTGGGCTGGGGATCATATCGATGATGGTATTCAATTTTAAGACATAGGTATGTGCTGTCTAGCCATGAAAGCAAATTTATTGCTCTAAGGAGATAAATATGACCTGCCCTTCTGTTTAGAGGTGCAACAGGAGGAGCAACAAGTCATGCTACCTCCCTCTAAGCTAAATTTTAGCTCAGGCTTCACAGCCCAAAGCAGGAGAGAGCTCCAGGCCATGGGGAGCACGAGAATAATCAGAGCGGGAACATCCATTGTAGCAACAAATGGATGCCAACACCATTTTCCTTTGGAGAATCAGGGGACGATAGTTTTAGCTTCCCACAAGCCCTGATAGCACATGACAGGCACTTCCCTCAGAGCCTCTCTGCAGCAAGCAGCAGCTCACTATTTGCCTTATTGCTACAAAGCTCAGCCCTGTGGACGGCGGGGAAGGGAAGCTCTCAAGACCCAATGCCAGAGAAGCAGGTGCCGCTCCTCCCTAGGGAGGGCATCATCTACCTGTAGGGTGCTACTGAGCTGCATCTTCTTCTTCTCCAGCTGGACCTGGGTGTCCCCCCAACTCTGCTGTAACTGGCTGAGCTCCTCCTGGAGAATAGCGCTGGTCTCGGTATCGGAGACGGTGCGCAACTTCTCCCCGACATCGATGATTAAAGAGTACATGGCTTGCCACCTCTGAAGAATCACTGCCTTACTCTTTAAGAAAAAAAAAAATAAAAAATAAAAATTAAGTTTCTAACCTGTTCTTAACAAGCTTTAGAAACGCACTTCTGGCTCACAAAGGGAGTCACAAGGCACTAGTTTGTTCACATTCATGAAAGAGTAATGAATAGATCTTCTCCTAGCTACGTTTTTAATTTCAGAAGAATCAGATTCTTTCTGACCTTCTGATCTATAAAGCTCTACAACAGCTTTTCACAGGCTGAATCTATAGAGTGAAAGATACCCAGATACCCAAAATTAACAAAGGAATATATTTTTTTCCACTGCATGTAAAATGCACTCACTGCCCTGAAGAACTGCCCAGGTCTGTGCATCCTGTGCACCCTGGAGTGGTGGCTCCAAGGACAGACCCCATTGCAAGTGCTTTACCCTCTACTCCTGGAACCTCCTGCCCATCCCTGCGCACACAGGGCACGTATGGCCTGTCTTGCCAGATACGTGCCTGCTTCCTTCAGGCAAACTGCAAGGTCTGCATACAGCAGCCATGTCAGTAAGGTACACAGAGACCTAGAGGCTACCTGCCGACCAGGGTTTCTGCCTAATCTCCCTGGCACCCTGCATTTCTGTGTTCATATCAGTAATTTTTTTAAAGCATGCAAAGCTACTAAAAGACAATGTTGACCAGGAATTTTCCTAGTATAATAAGTCTTTCACAATGTCACTGTTTTCTCATCTGTGCTCAGCTTTAAGAAAAACTGTCAGCAATTATTTTTCCCCAGAAAGCATGTGATTTTAAAGCTTTTTACCTTACTGGACAGAAGTTGTTTCAGTCTGAGAAAAAACCCACAGAGTTTAGATTTATGAGAAATAAATACAGTACCTTGAAATCATGAATTAGATTTCTAAGCTGGTAAAGGCTATAGCAGTCCTGGCTCTTCACAGCTATGAGGAAGCTGTTTATATCAGCAAGAAATCTGCTGAGACTCTGCAGGGAACTCCTGAAGAGCTGCCACTGGCTCACAAGTCCATCAATATCCTTCTTCCTCTGCTGAACTGTCCAGATAACATTCTGCCACTGCTCTTTCAGCAATGTGAGCTTGGAAATAAACTCCGTTCTGAAAATGACAAGTGTTCAGTGTTAATATGTTTTTACCTCAAGGTTGCATTTTACAATAATTGTGATGGATTTCCATTTGCAACATTGTATTCCAGTTACAATACCCAACTATGCAAAAAGCTCTATGCAGCCCTAAGCTCAGCCCTGCTCTCTGTATTCTGTCTTTTAAGCAATCCAAAAAACCTTTTACGTGATACAAGGATGGATAATGCAAGTCATTCTTGCTATTGTGGTATAGCAACATACAGTACTGCAATCACAAAAGCAATATGCCCTAAACACTTTTCTGAAGAACAAGAAGGTCAATGCAAGTGAGACAAGGTCTCCGATTACGCTGCAAAATTGACCTGTGCTTTTACCAGGCTGTAAGTGGGAGTTCAACCACCATTGTATCCTACAGCAGTGGGACCTAACTGCAAAGTGAAAAGGCTATGTGTTGTTATTGAACCCATTCAACAGTTTTTTTGCCTCTCCTACAACATGGTTAGATGATCCAGCAGATCTAGCTGGAGTAATTAAGACAACCCCCATCTATCCATTCTGCTCCTTTGCAGGAAGCCATGGCCATGTAAGATTAGCTCTTACACAAACACTCGTGTTTGCGGGGCTGGTTTCAACACAAAGATCCAGCAGCTTTGCTTAGTTTAGCCCTACCTTCCCCGGCAGCTTTAAGCCAAGCTGCGGACTTCATACTGAAGTGGCTGAGGAGAGCACATAGTGTCCTGCCTACTCTCTGGAAGCAGCAAGCTCTGGCCGAGAGGGGTAACGTGTTCACAGCAGAAATGCCTGAGGCAGCTGAACCTCTGCTCACAAATATTACTTGCTGCTTCTCACTCTACATTGATTAAGAGAGAAGTATAAGATCAGACTGATAAAAACCAGGTTTAGCTACCATATGTTTTGGGTTGCTTGGCCGATGACTCAGTGCCCTAGGGGCAACAGGGATAACCTCACACCTCTGCACTTTAAAAAGTAGAGAGGTCTAGGAAGGGAGAAAAGATCCTTCATATGCAGCATCCTCATTACAGTCTGTAAGAAGGTAACTTCTCAACCACAGTTATAGTTTCAACAACTGCAGGGTAGCAGTAGACAAGGAAGACTCCTGTTCAGGAGCAATTATTTTTGTTAGGCAGAACATCTAGTTATTATCCAAAATACAGCCTGGCAAGGGCACCTGTGTTTCTTTCTCATTGCACCTCCTCACACTTTTGCAAAATGTGCCAGGAGGTTATTTAAAGAGTGAACCCAGTCAAAATTTGGGTTTATGTCCTTATGAGAGCAAAGATTCAATACCAACTTCAAGGAAGAGAGCATATTCACTGAATTACCAAAATCTTAGGGAGAAAAACAAATAGATTACCTTTTCTCTGCTTCTCCGGATTCCAAGGAGAGTAGAACTTTTGCTATAATGGAATTAAATGTCTGCTGATTTATGGAAATCTCAGTTTGCAGCATCTGAAAATACCGTGAGAGCAACAGTTTTAACTATTCACTGAACAACCTTTGCTATGAAAGCTGGTTCTGCTCCTCTAGAGTCTCAGCATTTATTTAATTTTAAATGCTGAAAGCTCTATTATTTTCAAGTGTTAGTGTCAAATGCATACTAAAAGATTCCATGCTTTTTGAATACCAGGAGGAATTTGCACACATGTGACAGCAGAACCCACCAGGAGGTGTATGTTAAGGTAATCTGAAGCCTAAAGTTTGCTGGACTCATTCATGAGAAATGCAATCTAGAGAGAAACCCATAGAAAAAGTATAAAAAAAAGCTACATATAAGGGTGAATTTACTCTTAATCACAATGAGCAAAAGTTTATTCTATAAATAATATCATTGCAATGAATACATTTATTTGGAGACGTCCAGGAAAAAGGAGAAAATAACTTTCTGTGGACCCTAATAAATATCACTGACATGCAGAGACTTAACACCCCGTGGAATCAGCCACATTAGTTTGGGTAGTGTGTAGCTGTGTTCCACTGTGGCAGCACAAAGCTCACCCAAACAGTTCATAATGTTTAGCATTTACCACATGATTATGGGTTTTTTTTCCTGTATTTTGGTTGTTTTTCCATTCTCCTGCCACTAGGACAATGTCTGTAGATAGACACTTTGCTTAGAATTGCATCCACGTGTGAAAATATTTTGTTTTAAATGCAGTTCTTCCAGAAACTGGTAAGGTTCCTGGCAGACCACCAGCAAACTGCCTAGCTAGTTGCCACAGGCTTCAGTGCTCTGGGACAGGCAGACAGGCAAGTAACCTCAGGGTTGGAGAAATCTAGGACTTACATGACACAACACTTGAGGATGCGTTCCGAAAGGTCTGATCCCTGCAAAAAGGGATCCATCCATTTCGGAAAAAGATTTTCACATTTCAAAGTTTTCCTCTGAATAAGTACAAGGCCACATTTCAAGAGTGAAATGCTCTGTAAAACTCTGCCCAGATCCAATTTCAAAAGGCATAGCATTTTCTAGTGATTTCCCCCCACCTTCACCATTCAAGAAGATGCTTCCATTTTTAGAGTTAGCTTTACCTCATATACTCTCTGTTGCTCCTGCAGTTCTTCAAACCGTCCTGGAATATTTGTTTTTAAGGCCTCTCTCATTTTTTCTAGGAATTTCATCCAGTTTTCACATTTTTGAAAGAATTTCTTATCATCATTTTGAGTTCCCTCAAGCATACTGTAAAACAAAAGGAATAATCAGAAACTACTGTGTTGGTGGTTGTTTTTCTGGATATGTTTATATACGGTCTAACGTGGTGGCTAGTAATACTAACATACTAGGGTTTTGCTTGGCACTTTGCTACCTTCTTCACCTATGAACATCCAGATTTTTGCTTCAGGTGACTTGGAATACAAATAGCCACTGAATAATCAAGTAAATTGAACAGGCAGGAATTCAACTTGGAAAGCCCCTGAGAAACCTGAGAACAGATTGCAAGACCTGCCATGCTTTAATTTGGTTTTGATTTTCCTCACAGAAAAGGAAACAGTTAGTAGTGATTTTTTTGTTTGCATTTCGGACCTGCAGCGTTCCAGAGCAGCTGCTGTTTTCTGATTCCACTGCCGAGTCAGACTCTGCATTTTTTTCAGGGTGAAGTCACTGAGTGGCAGCTTAATGCTTGCTTCGTTCAAACTCTCTATGCTTGGAGAAAGTGCAGCAAGCTCCAGCGTGTGATTCTGGAAGTAAAAAAATAAGTTAATTGCAAAAAATACTGCCTTTCATTTCAAGGAAATAGAGAAGCCTATTTCTATTCTGTAGGAAGTATCTGAACGTTATGCATCCAAAATGCTAACCTAACCCCCGCCCCCATATTTCTGTGTTAAGAAAAAAGTTTCAATTCCCTTACACAGGGCCCACTTTTCCAACAGTACTAACAGATACTCAGGAGCTGGTACTTGCAGATTTACTTTGTACCCTACATTGAGGACAACAGGGTAGCTCCAGAGCAAAGCTGGGAAAAAGATCTCCCATCAACCCCAAATGTATGTGATTTTCCTCCCCTCCATGCAGGCATTTGGCCTGCAATGCATATCTAGAGTTTTTATGAACTTAAATCATTGCTTTTGTGTTTTGGATGAGATTATAGTTACTCAGATGGAAGTGCTATAACTACGATACTTGGGACACAAAGCGTTTCTTGAAGTAGGCAAGAGCTGGTATCCTTCAGACGCTTAAATCCCGAGTAGTATCTTTTTGTACTTGGGAATCCAAACATACCATGAGCAATTCTGAGTTGTCTGTTTCTCCCTTTAGACAGAGGCTATCGAAGGCATCTGTGCAATTCTGAACGTGACCCTCCAGCGTTTCAAGGCAGTTCTTGAAATCCTCCAGTTGTGAAAGATTGAACTAGGGTGAATATTGCATGTTTATGTTAATTATGATTTAATACACATATTCAATATGCAAAAAGGAGCAATAAGCAGTATCACCAGAAAACAAACAGATGTTAAATCCAAATTCCAATGTATTTGTAACTCACTCACTGAACTTTTGCTGGTTTTGCACTGGATAAGGGGAAAATTTAAGCCAAAGCACAAAGCAAGAAACTGAATCTCTAAACCCTGAGAGATTCATATCTATCTGGAAGGAATAGGGGCATCTCTGATACCTTTTTGTAGCTTTGGGCCATTTGATTATTATGAAATTGGAAAGCCAAAACTTAGCTTAGCCAAAACTTCTTCAGAGGGAAGAAACTTGTGAAAATGAGCTTCCTTTAAGCTATACGTATATAAGGGCCTGTTCCCCTGTGCCTACAGCCAAGGCTGTGCAGCTCACATGAGCTCTGTGGAGACAAATAACTAGGGCTGGAATTCAACTTGTCTGTTTGCTAGGTTGGTTTCTTTGGGTCAGGGAGAAGAGCACTGGGAAAACTTTTTCTTTCTTGCAAGAATTAAGCTCCACATCTCTAAGAATACTGAAACAGCAACATTTTTATAAGGAATGAATGGAAAAAATTGGTGTTGGGAGAGAGACAGTTCTGTGGTAACATTACAGGGTTACACCAGAGCAAATGACTACCCAGAAATGAAATTTTTCATGGAGTGAGAAGTTCACAGGGAATATGAGAAATCTGTCACCTTCACAAAGATATTTGGCTTCCAGCCATTGAACTGTGGTGGTAGATGGAGTCATAAATAGAGCTGGCTGAAAATTTCTTGATGAATTTGGGTTTACTTTAGAACAGAACAATTCATTGAAACCAGACTTTTTTCACAGGAACAGACTAGTTTTACATCAGTAAATGTACAGCAGTACATTTGCATGGAAGCTTTCTTAGGAATACCTGTGCAGAGGGGAAGTCAATCCCACAGCACTCCTGAGAGCAGAGCATCATATAGGGAAACCTGGCTTCGGGTCCCTCCCTACTCTGCCTGAACAGGGATGTGAATCTGGTCTTCAAAATTACATCAAATGACCACAGTTTTCTGTTTGATTTTGCGTACATTGTGTGCACTCTTACCAACGCAAACTGAAGCCATTAGGTTTTTTCAAAGAGCTGAGAAAGTTTACAACTTACTTCAAAGTCCATAGAATAAAAATACGTTTCCTAACCTTTAATCATCTGAGGGTCCCGTACTGCTTGACTGTAATAGGTCCACTTACAAAGGCTTGTTAGAGCAACACAAGCAGGTAAGAAGAGTGAAACCCTTCCTTCATCTGTCCCTCTGGCTTCATGTATTATTTCTTTATGTAGTTGATCATACTGTCAAGTTTTATTTTATTGAAATTTAATTTCAATTCAAGAACTACAGGGCTCTAGTGAAGAAGGTAGCTCACACAGGGCTGTAGCGAAGAAGTTACCTCACACTGACAGCTAATTTAATAGTCAAAAAAATACCTCAAATTCATCTAACTTCCTCTGCAACATTTTTTCCAAATAGGATGCTCTCTGGAGTGGCTGCAGCTTCTCCAACAGAATGGCTTGTGCAGCTGTTCCAGCCTGCTGTTTTATCCTATCAGCCAGCAAAGAAATCTGGGTACGGCATCCTGCTATGTTTTGAAGGCCATGCTGTAAATTCTGATGAGAGAAGGGGAAAGAAAAAGAAGTCAGCAAATGCATCAGATCGTCATTCATGTGCCATTTTCATTTAGTATCTTTTGTTGCTGTAACTAAGCTCTTTTTGTTGATCTCCTCTGGGAGCCAAATTCAGCTATGGTGAAGGCTTCAGTCTTTTGCTCAGAGGATAATGGGAACTGATTCCATTGACTCTAATGCTGGGAAAGGCACAGTTCAAAGTTCAATGGAACACCAGTGACTTCAGGCAGTGGGAGACTACTGCTGCAGAGGAGATTAGGGAGAGAAATCAGAATATCCCTCTCTACAGAATGGATTTACACTAGCACATGGAGAAACTGGCCCATGCTGCAGAT
This sequence comes from Buteo buteo, assembly GCF_964188355.1. Classification (NCBI taxonomy): domain Eukaryota; kingdom Metazoa; phylum Chordata; class Aves; order Accipitriformes; family Accipitridae; genus Buteo; species Buteo buteo. The sequence goes on along the minus strand of NC_134176.1, from coordinate 8,796,852 downwards.
GAGAAATGCTACAGAAAAGATCCTATAAAATTAAACTCTAAAGGCAGTACAAGAACAAAGGCAGTCATTTTATACTCATTCAATGTACTTGTTTGTTTTTGTTTTTGTTTTTTTTTTAATCTGGACAACTGTTATTTATGTTTAGCCATGAAACCCCCTGGAATTTGTCACTGTATATTGTCTTTTCTGTGAGTAATGAACAAAGACTTCTGATTGATAGCAAAGAACAGACGTGTTTCCCTAAACTGCAAAATGGCTCTTAGTTCCTAACCCCTGTCTTTGGAATGGATCATATTGTAAACTGCCACTTCAGCCATTTAGTAAATAACCCATTTTGATTTCTTACTCTCTATATATGACTTTATTTTTATTTGTTGTGGCAACAGAGTTCCATAAAACCACAATCTTTCCTAATATAAACTACAGGAACAGATTAGAGAGATTAAAATACAGTTTTGTAATGCACATATATTTTCAAATACATGTAACTCCTAAGCCATATCACTGATCCCCATTCTTCTAACTCACCACTTTCAAAAAAACCCTATAAATTCCGTGTGTCCTGCCCACACATAGTAGGATACGATCTACTGTGCTATAGCACTGTAGTGGTCTTGCCTTGCTTAGTAGGTGCAAAACTCCTCCCAAAAATTTCCAGAAAATGTGATGTCTTTTTGCTGGCATATTGATGAATTTATGTCACAGCCACTAAGAGATCAGAAGGAAGTGAAAATGTTTTGGTCTAAGCTTTGCTGCTCTCAGTTGTTTCTGACACAGGAAGAAATATATGAGTTCTCTTTCCCATAATGTAAAGTTTCTTAATTGGCCATGTGCAAAATGGAGTACTTCAGACTTCTTCCAATATGTGGCTAGAGGTTCATAAAGCATGATGAATCATTGCTCTGTCCTGAAATGATTATTATATTTCTTTACTGCAGTCTGAATGCAGTCAGAACCTAACGACAGCTTTGCTGCCTGAGAGAGTCAAATGCACCCTGTGATCTCAGCATGAGATCTTATTTGCCTAAAGTCAGAAGCATTTACAATAATCTAATGAGCTCAGAAATCTGTGAACTTATCAGACCTGGCCAAAAAAAGTACCAAACTCAAATAAAATCAGTCTGAAGACCGTAGAAGACCTCAAGGTGGTCCTGTGTTCTGGAAAACTGGTCTTTTCTCCCCAGCTATTGTTCTAATAGGTATTATCTGTTCTCCCAAACAGTGCCCCATAAAGGAAATAATTTTTGGTTTAATGATCCTTTCCAACACAGGCCTGATTCTTTGTATAGAGCAGAAACAGGCAGATATGGAATATGATTGCTTCCTTCTGCTCTCTTCTCATCCTATGCTAACTCAAGATTGGTTTGGTCTCAGGATCTGGTCAAAGTATTTAAAGGAAATACAAAGGTGCCTGTTAATGGAAAAACCCCACAGATTTTATGTTTTCCAGACTGGATTTGGGGCAGGAGAGGGCAAGAAGGTGTTATTTTAATTTATTTCTCAAAAATAAATCCTGTTTGTACCGGGAAGCAGAAACATATTCATGTACCTTTATATCCTGTATCCTCTGCTTCAGGGTCTCTATCATATTATCCTCAGGCATTTGAGCATCCAAGAGCTGAGTGCACTGCTCTTTGTGCTGGTGTAACTTGGCTGCTGCCTCAGTGCATAAAGTATCAAAGGGCTCCCAAAGCTGCAGGGTTGCTTGCACTGCCCGCAGTTGATCTGTGATGTCTTCATTTACTGAGTTCCACCTGCCAACATATCAAAGGATGAGAGCATTTTCCTAGTAGATTCTCCTCCAGAATATGATTTGGTGTAGGATTCCTGTGGGAGTTTCTTTGCATTCATACCCATGTTACTGAAAGCCTGCTGACACAGCACCATTTTGTGCTCTGTGATCCATCACAAAAAAGGTAGTATCAACTATTGCTCACACAGGTACCCTTAGACAGGTGAGTCATATTAATAGAGATTTAAAAATCTGACAGACATTCAAGTCCTGCCTCAGCAACTTTTTTTTTATAAATACTAATAACTGGGGGTCTTTTTTGCAAGCTTACTTAGTGTGTGCCTCCATGCACTTCTGTTCAATAATCTCTGCAAAGGAGGGGGAGCAGTTCTTCTTCAGGTTACTGGCAGCAGCCTGGAGCTTGGCCCAACTTTCTTCACTGTTCTCTGATTCATCCTGAAGAGACTGCAAAATGGATTACTGCAATTAGTAGTGGAGATGAATGACACATGTATAGCTTCCCCTATAGATTGCTAGGGATAGGTTGGCAATAATGCCACTTGTTTGCAGCACAGTTGAAAATGTTTGTGAAAAATGTAACACCTGATCCTAAAAATTAGGAAGCTAAAAGAGAGGTGAAATGGTCCAAGTTAAAAAGTCATTCGGGGGCCCATTTTAAGCTGAGGTAATTTATTTGTTCTTAAAGAAACAGCTCATTTAACAAACCCACAGCCTTAAACTGATTAAATTAATTCACTAGAAATCAAAAATGTTTTTATTTTAAGCCACTGCTTCAGGCAAATTTCTACTGGCAGTAAAGTTGGCTTGACAACTCCTGTCCCTGGCTGCATGTTCCCCCTCCTGATACAGGCAATTGCAGAACCCTGCCAGGGGTGGTATCTGTGAACTGATCCAGATTAAAAACAATGAGGGTGATGGAAGGAAGGAGGTAAGAAGGTGCCCAGTTCCTTCCATTTATTACATGTCCCCAGGTGAGGGTGAAAAGTGCTTATGCAGGCTTTACTGCCGAGAGACATGTGCCCAAGATTCAGAGCCTCTGTCTGTCCTGCACCACTTCTGATATGAGTTGAAAATAAACCAAAACAGGCCTTATTTACACCAAAACATGGAGTGTTTACACAGCCTTTCAACAGTCATTTAAAGACAAGTAAGGGGATTTAGCCATATCTGTAAAACATTCAGACCCAGGGCCAGCTGGACTGCCTCTCTAGATGCCCCAATAGACTCTGTAACAGCCAAGCAGAGCAGCAGGATGATCCAGAGCATTTATGTCTGGTATTTATGCCCAGCCTCATTCAGAGGCTGTGCAGGGAACTCCAGCTGTCTGGAGGGTGACTGAACAGTTCACTTCACGCTGGAGCAATCAGAAACGCCAGGCTTGGGGATCCCCCTGCTCTGCCCCAGGGCTTGCTGTGCCCACCTAACCCAAGCCACAGCTTTTGGGAAGGGGAATCCTGGGTCCTGGACCTTGAATCCTGTGCTGTCTATGTGGAAGGATGCTTTAATGCAAAATGTGTCAGTGGTCACTGGCACAGTGGCTGGGAGATAGTACCTCAAGCGGATCATTCAAATCATGGATCTAGAGACATGGACCCTTTGCCAATTTTCTCCCAGGTCTCCTTCATTTCTGCACTGAGTCCCAGCATCGATGCACAGGGCATTTCCCTGGGAAGTGCAAGTGAAGGGGCAAGTTTCCTTTTGACCAACGAGCTGAGAACCAACATCTTTCACCTGAATGGTGAGTAACCTTTAGGCAAACACATACAGCGATGGCATTAGGTTTTCCTTTGCCAGCTGTATTTTCAGCTAAACTTCCTGCTGTCCATGTGGATTAGACATGGACCGAGTAGACATTAGCATGAGGGATGGTGGTGGAGTGCACATGTCTACCTGGACTCTGTAATACAAAGGAGCATGAGGACCTGGTGCTTCATATGGGGTTGCCTTCCAGCACGTGCAGAGGACAAAAATGTCAAGGGATCTTTGCAATACAAAATGGAGGCTCTGCTAGGCCACAGTAAGGCAGACATGATAGCAGCTGACCTGTACTTCTCTCTTGAACCTTGGTAACTGAATTGCACCGAAGTTGAACCTATGTGCTAAATAATGTACGAAGTCTAAAAATAGTCCTTGGTGTCTCTGGAGGTAAACAAACAAACAAATAAACCAACCAAACAAAAACCCCCCAAATCCACTGACTTCGATGGCACTATAATAAAGAGGAAGTTGCCTAGATAAATTTTTCTGTCTTTTTTCACTGGAGTTTGTTTGTTTAAAGGCAAAGAAGGAAGTACAGAAATAAGACAACTTCAGTAGATTTACCTGGAGAGTTTTGACCTGGTTTTTCAAAGCTTCCAATGACACCACAGAAGGTTTGCACTGGTTTATGCAGTACAAATATCTTGTTGTCATCAGGCTGACTTCTGCATAAATTTCATCATATACTCTCCACTGCTCCAGTATTGACTGCATTGAGGTCTTTAACTGTGCAACCTGCAGACGAACCACTTTTGTTACTATTTCTTGGATAGTCCTGACATATAAATCACCTTTATATTGACTTAAAAATCTAAGCACAGTGCTCACTCCATGACAATCCACAACAATTTCACAAGTTGGAGTATTTTCCCACTTGGTAAGGAAGTGTGCAGGCTTCAAATGAAGCAGTAAACAGTATTTAGAGCAAAGTATAAGAATTTGCTGGAAACAAAAATTTAACCAGAGTTCAGGGTAGCACTATACTGTCAGCCACAACTCCAGAACCTCCCAAAACATAAAAAGTACTGAAATAATGAACTGTGTATTCCTTCCTGCCAAAATCAACTTGAAGTGGGAGGAAGTTCAGAGCCTTATTCTTCTTAGGAACCAGATAGTTTGGTGCAGAGATCAAGTTTCCTTTTAATGAAAATTTGAACAGTTCTAGGAACTTCAGGATTCTCATATAAAATTAAATTATGGATATCCTCTTTGTTTTCTATGTCTCTTTCATTACTATAGTAATTTAAGCTACATTGGGGCAAGCATGGTTTCCATTTGCCACACACTCCCAGACATTGCAAACACAAACCAACAGTCCTCCTTCAGTCTGATTTGCCATTTTTATCCTTCTGTATCAGGAAAGTACATAAGGCATGTCCTGGGCTAGACAAAATATTAGTCTAGTTCAATATCTATTTTCAGTCATGCCAGTACCAGATGCTTTGAGAAGAGCAGGAAAAACAGGCAAGCAAACAAGCATGACTCCATGGGACCTGGCAAAGCCAGATGCCAGATTTCAGTTATGACTATGCATCCACACAATGGAAGAGGAAGACTTTTCTACACTGTAGTGCACGCTAAATAGACTGCATGGATCATGGAATCCTAGTATCCGAGTTCCAGGCATGCAGGAGTAGATGGATTAATCATCCCTATTCTCATTTGAATCATGGTATAGGTGGGAGGAATCTCTAATTGCTTTTTGTAGCCTGCAACTAATCACTGCCCACTCAAGGAAGATGGAAAGGTATTGTGCTCATGAAATGTCTCGGCCACAGACTCACAGTCTTGAGATCAACCTACTGACAATACAATCAAGCTATCACATCTCCTTAGACCTATATTTGAAATCACAGCCTGGCTCTGCTGAGAGCAGTCACCCGTGGGAAGAAAGCTGCACTTGGTGTTTCATTGCACATGCAGACAACTAGGCTGTAAGAACATTCTGCAGTTTGTAAATTAGATACTTAAGTCATAAAAATACTAAAATTAAAGTGACCCATGGTGACTGTAAGAAGAAAAAAGCACTAGGCTGTCAATCCTGCCAATTTCAATTGCCAGCTCTACAGCTGAAGCAAAGACTTTCATCATGAACACACACAAAAATTTCTCTGCTTTCTTGGTAAGAAACGGCCACGATTTCTGTTGAAATCTAAAACAAGAAGCAGCAGAGCCATCCTGGACCGAAATCTCATGTGGAAGAGTTCAAGCAAAAGGGTTCAGTTTTCACAAAGTTTTGAGGAACAAAAGCAAGGCATTTACAATAGAAAGTGTAAGGGAATCTTAACTATAACACAATCACTGCATCACATATAATCCTCTACAGTATATGGTTATTTATTATCACAAATTTAAATCCATAAATCTACTCATTATTATATCTCATGCTCCTATCAATTACACCTAGATAAAAAAAGATCAGTTCCAAGTATAAAGAGAATATAACTATAAATGCAAACTGCTGGGGAGTCAATTTGCACAGGAAACCAATCTGCCAGACTCTCCTTGAAGCAACTGGAAACTACATAGGATTTGAAGATCATGTAAGCCATCCAGGCATGTGGATGAAAGTCATTGGGAGATGGAAAAGCCACAGTGAGAATGGGGCAGGAGTATGCAGCTTCCACCAGCATACTACAGGGGAGAAAGACCAGGGTATGAAAGAGAAGCAGGTTGAGTAAGAGTTTAAGGTTTCCATTTTTCAACATGACAGAAAAATAGCAGTGCTATTTATTTTCTTAAACTGCAGATGAGGTTCTGTCCCCTACTACTTCAAACTACTTTGAGATCTGACTTTTCTTCCTCTCTCAACATTGGAAATACATTAATTTACATTATGGTAAAGACTTAAAAGGAAGTTCTTAGGAAGGTTAAGATTAAGAGTAAGGAATACTTTGCATCTTTTTTGTACCAGCTCCTGCCATCCCATGAAGAAGATTAATAACACTGGTGGTAAGAATATGTACTGGAGGAAATCTGAATGCAAACAAAGCTTTTACCTGGCTCACAATGCTGTCCACCATTTCACAGAGCTCAGCTATCCTATGAGACAGAGCTTCTGGGGTTTGTTCTGCCCCACCATTTGAAGCCAAACTCTGTTTGAGCTCATCAAGAGTTCTGGATTTAGTTGTGAGTTGATTTTCTAGCTCCTAAATGAGAAAAGAAAAAAAAAAGGAAGATAGATAAGATCTTTCAATGAGACCATAGAAAAAAACCTTTTTGTGTGAGGAGCTTAGATAAACATTCCTTCTTTAAAACCAATTCTGTGTAATTCTTCAGCCATGCAACACCACCACCACCACCATTTCAACTCTGACACAGAACAACTGCTTCACAGAATTCAAAATGACAGTGGCTGCTTTAGACAGTCTCCTGCAGGTAGAGCTAGAATCAGTCCATTTACTGTCAGCATGAGCACTGGACATCATGCTTGGGAAGAAAATCTTCAGGATCTAATTCCTCAGCCATCATGCAGGCCTCTTTGTACCTCTCCAGATGCAAAAAGTTTTTCTATTAATGCAGCTGAACTTTTCCTTGGGCAGGTTAGCATTCGGGTCCTCCTCTGCTCCAGCAGACAAAGGTAAGAGAAGAACTGACTTTGCAATACAAGGATCCCTGACATCCTAACAACTTCTAGAAAGTTATTTTCAGCTTGTCCTCTTAGTCAGAGGCTGTCTCCCATGGGAGAAACCCCACTGAAATCAATGGGGATGCCTGGGAGAATAACTTCTCCCCCAACACAATCAGAAAGATTATAAGCTAGTCTTGACATGCTCGGGAAAGCGCAGCAATAAGTTCTTCACAAAATGAGTAAATATCTGTACACAAAATGGGCCGTAACATTTTCCTATAATACTACACTTAAAGCCACAACCTTTTTTCCCTCCACTTACTGTCCCCAAAACATTTTCAAATTTGGACCTCATTTTTATTGAGCAAATTAATTTTAATGAGCAGGTTAGTGTTTTAGTCAAAGATAGCCAGCACCTTTCTTCCATTCTGGCCCCTCGACACATTTCAGAGCGCTTCAGAGAAGACAAGTAACTCGGTATGTAACAGAGCACTCTAGGTGATAAAAGCAGCCTACTACAAGAGAGACATATGTAACCATGGCAATGAAAGAACAAATATTCCGTGTTAAAAAATAGAGGGAACACTGTACTGAATGTAAACAGCAGAGTGTCAGAGTTATAGGAGCCAATTATTAGCTGGCTGCACCTGTACTCATTTTTGAGGGAGCTGATGCCTAGAAAAACACAACAAAACCAAAGGACACCCAGATTCTTGAGGCTGGCACAGAGATACTACATTCTAGGGCAGGAGTAGAGAGAGTTGCTATTTTTCCAAATTGGACTGTGTAGTTTCCATGACACTTCCACCACAGAGCTCTTCAAACTAATGGAATTGATAGCTTTTGCCATGGCTGTGCTGAACTGAGAACTACTTCTTTTGGAGGCATCTTAGAATAAGATCTACAATATTGCTGCACAACATTCCAAATACCATGGAACAACAACAGATGCATCTTCAGTTGCAGGAAAAAAACCCACAAAATAGCAATTTACATTAAAGGTGGACGTCGCTCTTTATCACCTGAACCTAATATGCTTTAATTAAAATTACATTGTAGTATACTTCTAGGAAATGGCAACTTCCTTTACATTTTTTCTGTTAAAATCTGTGCAGTTCTTTAGTCTGGATTCAGCAAAGTGCTAATATGTTTTTTACAATAGTATCACACATATAATGCTTTACCTTGCAATCATCTAATGTGTTCTGTGCAGAGATCAGACTTGCTGGAGTTTGTAAAGATCTTAGTCGATCACTCTGAGCTTCCAGCCAGTTGCGTAGAGTCTGTGCTTTGTTCTCATTTTCAGTAATATCCTCCAAAATGTGTTCCAGGTCTTGTATCTGAAAGTTACAGAACTATTTTAACTTACTCAAACCTAGAGGTGGGTAGAAACAGGGCTCCCTCTTCCATAACAAAATTTGAGATTACAATATTTGCACTGAAAATGCTATTTAGAGAAAATATTTTGAAAGGAAAAGCTAAAAAGTTTTACTGGCTCTTGAGAATCTGACCTTCTCCCTGAGAAGAAAACAAGGCAGTGTAGGTTCTGGAGCTGGCAGTCTGCGGACCTGACAAGTTGGGGGACCCTGGGCTATGCAGATACATTCATATGAAGTCTGAAAACCTCATTCTCCCTATAACCCAACTGACAAAGTTACTAATAAGCATGGGACCTCAGGTCTCCTATCTTCAATCCTGGTCCTGAGGATCCATTAAATCCTAGAATGCAGTTTCTTGAAAATGGTTAGAGAAGATAACTTCCCCCCCACCCCCCCAAATTGAAATTTCATAATGGAAATTTTTAATTGTGCAGGAACTGAATTTTCCACTTGAAAACGTTTCTGGAAGACTTTCTGAGTCAGAAAAATTTGGAAATTTTCTGTTCGATCAGCAGTTTTCATATCTGGATTCAGGGAGGGCAGCTTCTCCCAAAGCCCTGTAAATTCAGGAGAAAAACAGAGGTGAAAGAGGAATGTGCTGGTAGAGGGATTTGTTCCAGCAGCCTCATGTTTGCATTTTGGGATGCTAACCTTCCCCATGTCTTTTCCATATCAAATGAGTCACACTAGCTTTCCTGGGCACCAGGGCACACAAGCAGCAGTATCTACTCTTGGATGCATGGATTATTTCTAGCCTCACTAGAATAAAGTAATTCTGAGGCACTGCCTGGAACAGATTTTCTACAGAGCAACACAGAAGATGTGCTGGTATAGTTAGTCTACATGTAGAATTTGCCTATCAACTGCTGATCTTCAAAGCACTCCGTTGGGAAAGTGTATTTAATTACTACAGAAGGAGGACACAGACACAGAGTAACTCATTTCCAGTGACCCAGGAGAGCTGGAGCAGGGCTGGGAAGCGATCCCTGCTGTGCTTTCTCCAGCAGGGTCATATGTCCCCATATGAATATGGCTGTCAACACTCCTTACTTAATTATTACTTTTTGGCAAATCCAACTGCTACAAAAGGAAAATAGGTGGTAGCTTAATATATCCCTATTTCTCCTTCCCATCATATGGCATGTGGAGGGGTGGTTTGCTTTTTTTGGTGCTGCATTTGTTGAGCAGCACCTGGCTGTTTGTAACAAGCAGTGTAGCACTTGTCCTTTCCACAAACCATCCAGTGTTTTCTCCCATTGAGTTTTAAATGCCTCAACTTTCACAGTACCCCAAAGCTTCAACAGATTTCACTAACAGGTTCACCTGCAGACACTACCCTGAGTTCTTCCTTTTTAAAAGTTTCTCAGTATAGGTCGTCTTTGTTGACATGTCACTGACTGTATTTTCTTCATATGAGGAATCTTATTTTTTCTACCTAATACAGCCAACTAGGGTAAATCCCAGGCTGTCACAAAGAGCAGCTTTTGTCCATTCCCCCCCCCCTGCAAGTTACAGGAGAATTTACCTTCCCAGACTTTGCTGAGGCTTGGATGCCTGCCCACTACCTGATAGCTAATGTGCTATGAGACTGCTCTATAGGCTGCCCATGAGACAGCAGGATGGACAGACGGCAGAGAGCACAGAGAGTCTCTCTGTGTTCAACAGTGTTTTCAGACTCAGGCAGAAAGGGTGCTTGCAAAATACAGAGCACTGGCACAGGCAAGATCAGAGTTGTGAGAGAGAAAGCAATGAGAACTCAGTCAAACCTTTCTGTTCAGAAATGCCTGCAGCCTGTGCCACCGCAGGTTCATCTCTCCAAGACACTCAGCAAATTCTGTCCTTTCATACCGCTTGCTTTCCACATCACAAGTGCTCATCTGCAAGAGTGACTGGTTAACAAAATCTACCATCCACTGCTTAAAGTTCATTTCCATCATATATTCCTGGAGGGGAAAAAACACACAAAAAAAACCCATAAAACAATTAGTTTGGCAGTTTTAATCCGATCAGTTCCAATGATGCTTCAAGGCATAGTTATGGGACATTCACAGCTTATTCTGAACCATGGCCTAAAATATTTTTCTGAAAGAGACCTGGCTGTAGCAATAATTCTCAATTTTTACCATTCTATATTTGTGTAGTTATTTCCATCCACTTTTGCAGAAAATCACTATCATTACATGGGCAGCTCAAGGTGAGAACAGGCTAGTGCCAGAGCAGGGAATAAAACCTAGGCGTACCAGACCCAATACTTTATCTATTGGACAATACCATCACACTGCCAGGTTAGGCTAAGACTGAGGCCTTTCCACTCTCCTGCAACTCACAGACAAGTGCAGACAAGAGCTTGTGCTCCTTTATCAAAATATCTAGTATCAGAATAGAACATCAGAATATCTGGGAGGAAGAAGTGTCCTCCAGCACCAGAGTCCTTGCCCACAGAGACAAGTGAGAAACTACACGCAAAGTGAGAACAACATAAGGGAATGCCTTTCTGTTTCAGAAGGTCTTAGAAGAAGAGGGCAGGAAAGGGCTCCTCATTGTATCTAGTAGAACCCAGAAAAAAGCCACCAGGGAACAGCACAGCAGAGGTACTGAAGCCATAGCTGCTTCCCTATAGGAATCATGACCCTCATCCAGCTTTCTTCTCAGCATACACATCCCCTCGTTGCTGATAAGTACAGAAAACACACCTACAAACTGATCTCTAAATATCCGAAGGGTTAAAAACAGCACCTCACCTACATGTTCCAACTACCAAATCCAACTGATATAGACCAAAATGTTATATATCTGCTATACTAAGGGACTTGGAAAGAAATGCTTACTTTGGCACTTGCCTCATGTGCAGTACCAAAGTGTCTGAGAACTGCAGCTGTAGACTGAGAACTGTCATCCTGAGTCCAGAGCACTGCTCGGTAGCTCTGCAAGAGCAGAGCAAAATATGGCTCTGTAGGGCTTTGTGCCCTGAGGTTGTGCTCCCTGGCAGCTATGGAGGTACAAGCATGGCTTGAATCCTTCCTGTGTCTGGAGCAATCAGCCTCTGTCATTGGTGCATTAGCATCTGAACAGAGCCAAGAGTCTGCTGCAGCCTCTCTCTCTGCAGGGATGTTCATCTTGTCCCTTCTTCCTAGCAGGTTAGCTCTTTTGATGAGACGTAATATTCAAAAACCCTGTTCTCTAGTTAAATGGATCCTGGTTATGGAGCTCCATTATGAGGTATTTCTTGTTGAAAAGACAGACTAAAACACAGCACAAACACAGAGTCTACCTTCCTAAGGAAGCAAAGCTTTCCTGCTCAACACATTTTATAATCTAAATGTAAGAGAGAGCAAACCAAGCAAGAGAGAGCAAACCAAGTGAGACAGATGGGACAGCATGAGGAAAAGGAGACTATAGCACAGCAGGCAGTAGCCGCATTGCAGGGCAGGAAGTATTTTGTGTGGCATAGAAGCAAAAGGTTTTTGTAAAGGAAGATGTTAAGGCACCTTCGAGACTGAGGAACCCTCCTAAGAGCAAGGGGAAGGATATGACAGTGCCTGTAGGCTGTTTCCATCCTTTTTACAGCCAAACACCTTGCAGAAGGCCTGGACTTACAGCTTCCCATTTACCTTGTACTTCTGAAGAAGGCTTCTGACTTGGGTAGCACTACATTGTGAATTTATTGGCTCCTCATGTCCCTGCTGTTGTTCCACATGGTCCAGCCAGGTCATTAGTTCAGCAATAGCTTCCCGTGATGAAAGTTTTTCCATCTGAAGCTGGGGGAAAAGCATATAATGAATCCTCCACACTCTGCTTGTTAGAAATATCAAAAAAGATGACATCTGTATTTTTAGAAAGGCTCAGGCACTATAATTGCAATTATAGCGGTATGAACTTGAAAGTGAGCACTGTGCTCCAGAGGGGCATACAACTTAAATTAAGAAAAGTTCGAGAATTCAGAAATTTGAAATAAAATTATTTCTAATTGTAACAGACTTTCATATAAAACTGTAAAGATGATAGATATGTGCAAAACAGCCCAGGAAGAACACTGCAATAATTAAACTGCAGGACAATATTGGGGCTATTCTGAAAGCAAGACAGACAGCTAATTAGAAAAGAGGTGCTTTGGGGGCTTTATGGAGTAGCCAACTGAATTCCAGCAGCAACATTTTAAAGTATTTAGCTCGAACAGAGAGATGGCAGCAGAGTTTCTCCTCACCTGGTGAAGCTTTTCTTGGATGGCTGGGAGCTGTGTAATCAGTTCTCCCCATTTTTGCTCAAACTTTGCCAAAGATGACCTAAGTGCTGCAGTATCAGCTTGCTTCACATGAAAGAGCTGGTTGGCAGTGCTCACCACAGATGACTTCAGGGAAGATTTTTCATCAACTTCCTTAGAGAATGTCTGAGGTGCATGGGAGAAATTTAAGAGAGGATAAATATTTATGTATCTATTTAAATAAAGAAGACGAACCAGATTTTCAGTGACAGGATGAACTGCCTCAACAAACAGATTTTAGCAAGTTTGTAAAGTTCAGAAAACCTAAATTCAACATGTTCTGGCAGCAGGTAAGGCTATCTTGCTATCTTCTGCCTATCTTGATACAATGCTGAATGCCACCTTTTGCTCCACAAGGACTGGGAATATCCTGATCCCAACTTCACACAGAGGTCCGGGGAACAATCCCAATCCCTGAGTCTCTGGCCAGCTCACACCTACCAGTCCAACCTTCACGATGCTTTGCTTTCCCACTGTGCAAGACTCCCTCTGTCAGGGCTCACATTGGGGCTGAACCTCCTAGCTAGTCATACAAGGCGAGCACAGCAGCAGGGGGCAGGCAAAGACATGAAATACAATTCAGCATGTTTCTCTTCCCTGAATTTGTCTGACCATCTTCACAGCACCACTGTCTTCACCCCTGTTCCCTGAGCACATACTCCAAATTCAGTCGGTAAGTGGCCCATCAGCTTGGCTGAACTGCTGTATGTGGTATTTGGCATCAGGAGGAAGACAGACACCATGCTGCTACGCTGTAGGTGCCTAAGAGAACCTGGATGGGCTGTGATGTGTTGCAGTTGGGAGCTCATTATGAGAGGATTCCATTTGGATTTATGCACTCTGGCTGTCCTTGCAATCTGAAGGAAGACCTTTGGTGGCCTCCCACCCTAATGGCTCCCCACACAGATAATGGAGTGGCTTTGGCACACACAGCCATTCAGTGCTATATTATGTGGGCAGCTTCTGGGTCATGGCAAATAAAAACACCACTCAAAAGGGTCATTTTCCCTGGAAGTACAATGCCTTATCTAAACCTGGCAGGAGAAATGACTTACAAACAGGCTGTTGATGTTATCCCTGATGGTGGGAAGATCTTGTGACACATTGAGAGACTGCTCCTTCCAAAAATTCATTCTCTGCTGAGCAGAATCCAGCCATTTCATTAATTCCTCTGAGTCTCTGTTGTAGCTACAAGGAGGGAACGAAACACACAAACATATACCTCTTAGCTGAGTCTAGGATACATTTCTCACCCCCCAAGTTGTCCTCCTCTCTGTGAGGAGGCATGTGCTATTCTGGCACCTATTCTGCTACACAATCCTGCAGAAGCATGGATCGATGTGCAACACGGCAGTTCTGCTGGAGGTACGCATAAGACTATTCCTATCAGCTCTTTTCAGCTGCTCTGCTCTCCCTGAAAACATCCTCTTTCTGTATTCACCCAGCAGTTGCCAGGACAAGCTCACATGGGTGAAAAGAGCTTTGCTGGAGGTCAAAACCACCAGAAGAGATTGTGCACACTGCGAGATATAGTGCAGAATACACAGCAGAGGTAAATACCAACAAACACTGGCATGCTCTGTCCACACTATGGGTCCAGCCAGCCTGAGCTCAGAGCACACAGACCAGGTGCAGGGAGAGCTGAGCTTGGAACATCAGCTGGTGGACTGGGCTGTAGAACCCCAAACTGTCTCCACCTGACTGCCAGGACTGCATTGACAGTTGGCTTGGGGCATGTGAAAGCATTGAGCATGCTTGGGTCATCCCCCTTTGGAGAGCTTCAAAACACAAGTTAAGGCAGCATGTCAGCCAGGTCTTGAACATTTGTAAGGGGGATAGGGTACGTGCACAGACAGGTACATTATGCTTTTGCATGGGAATCAAGGCTAGCTTGCATTCATAGCAGGCCAAAATGCTTAGGGCAGCATGATCAGAGCTTCTGTTAATACTTCCAATGTAAAAACTGCAGCACGATGCAGCTAACTCTCACCTAGATGCACTGACTTTGCAATGGCAGCAATCAAAATATTTTCCTACAAAAATAAGTAGGAAGTGAAGCACTTGTCTACAGAGTGAGAAAAGATCAGCTGTGTAATAAAGGGCCACTTTTCTCATAATCACTGGGTTGTTTTTTTTCCTTTTTCTCATTTTTAAGTTAAAGGAGCTGTGTTATTTATTAATTCACTGCCATATTTCAGAAAATACATCTATAGAAGGTTAGAAGCTAATTTCTAGCTGATATCGCTAATTGCTTTTGAGTTATACCCACCTGACCAAGAGTTTGAGTAATGTCTGAAGTCGGTGTAGTTCATGGCCAACTTTTTTGGTTAAAGACAACCACTGCTCTTCCAGCTTCCCAATCTGGCTTCTTATTTCTGGACAGCTCACAGCAGTCAGCAATTTCTTCCCTTCTTTCACCATCTGGTACAGCCTGGCATGCTTTTCATCAACACTGCTTTTGATTTGCTATCAGAATATGGGAAGTTTGCAAAACAATAATATTTTAAAAACTGAAAACACAGCTAGCAAAACACATATAATTTTCTCTGTCATGTATTTTATTTTCCAAACAGAAGGAATCTGTACTTCATTACATAAAAAAGGGACACAGGTTGGGGTTTTTTTGTTTCCCCTGGATAGATCAAGACAGATCTCAATATAATTTCATACATTATTAGAATGACTGTGTTATGATTTGATGGGCTTTTTTGACACATGTAAACCTCAAGCAATGGACAAAAACTCTCCATCACATCTGGCTGCATTGTCCAAATATATGACTGCCCCCACCAGAAAGTTATTGCCCTCCTGTTCTTAGATGGCCTTCTGGCTCTATCCTGTTTAAAAAAATGTTAGCTGTGTTTTGAAGGAAGCTGTTGGGATAATTATTGAATAATAGTGGCAGGGAGGAATGAAGAGTGAACAGTGAAGACATTAAGTAAAAGACATAGGAGTGGTCTGGTTTGTTTAGACTGCTGAATAAATATAAAGCATCATTTCATCATTGCTACACTTCACTGGAAGGTCAAAATGAGAAAAGGGAAAAAAAAAGAAAAAAAAACACCACAGGAAGTAGATCAGTCCTAGGGAGAAGGCAGAAAACAGCAATTGTGCGGTGTGCAAGTATCTCACTTCTCTCCAGGCATAAGGGGCTTGTACAATATTATTAATAGGGATATTTCTCTCACAGGAATTAAGCCCCAGAGAATTTTACTCTGCTCTGTCCTTGAAACTGTGAAACTCCAGTGCTGGGACTCCCCCCAAAAGCATCTTCTAAAGCTTTACTACTTTGTTTCTGATGTCTTTAAAGACAAATAAAGACTTAAGAGTGAACAGCTAGTTAAGAGCTAGTTAAGAACTTAAAAAGCCAAAGGAACCCAGGCAGCTTCACACTGAATGGATACAGCAATATTGCATGTCTCCTGTCTCAGTGCAACAGGCATCAAAAGCATCAGAGGGCCAATATGATTGTAGATATCTACTGTTGATTTATTTCAAAAGCTTTACTGTAACTCAGAATTTTCTGGGAATGTCCAATGATCTGTTTCATGCAGTTAACTAGATTAAATTACAGTAGTCCTTTTTGCCTTTACATGTGTATGAATCAGTGTATGAATTTAAATATCCTACTGGACTCAATATAGACCCAAAGACTCATTAGTTCAAGAATTTCTAATAGAAATGGTCCTCTGAAGACCAAGAAAGGTCAAATCTGTGAGGAATGTAGAGCGCTCTCTGAAGATACATCACTAAGTTTATTGAACACTATTTCTTCTTAACTTTATAAAACAACCATAAAGGCTGCTTTCATATCCTTACATTAAAATGCATTTAAACCATAGATAATATGTTTCCAACTGAAGTTGAGGTTCTAACTAAAGGTGTAGCTTTGCCACCAGAGATGCAGCTGGGAAGAAACTGGGAGCCTATTTGTCATTCTGTACAAAAGGAATTTTATTCTCTTTGGTCAGATAGAAATCAGGACAGGATTTTAAAAGGAGCTGGTAAATCTGTAGACCTTCTATTGTAACCAGGGGTTCAGATATTTGAAGGCACTAGATTGATTCTCCTCTTCCATAGGTTTTACATCATGGCATGAAAATTGTTCCTGAATTAGAGAGAAGTGTCTCTGTGTTCACTCCAAGGCTCTCTGCTGTCCTTGGGATTCATGTAGCCTGCACACTACCTACTCACAAATATTTGCATTTGAAGACCAAGTTCTGAAGTAGCTATAGTCATTACTCCCACTTAAATGAACTTGCAGCCCAGCCCATGGCTGAAATTAGCAGCCCAATCCCCTGCTACTTTTAAAAGTAAGTTTTCAGCTTGCATCCACACACAGACAAGGGCACAAAGGAAACAGTGCCCTGCAAACTGTCTTCTCCTCATATTCTAACTAATCTTTTTGCCAGCTCTACAGATCCACGAAGAAAACCAGAGACACAGACACATAAATACCTCTAGAAGTACAATCCTTTCCATTAATCTTTCTTCTGTTTCTTCAACCAAATTCACAGTGGGCAACGTAGAGGCAAGCGCCTCTAACTCCTTATTGAAAACTAGGCATTCATCATCAAATTCCATCCATTCCTAAAAAAATACATTGCATCATTAACATAGCATGCATCTACCTGCATTTTTGCTACACCAGACTGAGCCCTTAATGCTTATTCTAGCAACAGCAGCTCTTGCTTTAATAAAACAGAACATGAAAATAGGTGAATAATATGGAAATCTTAGAGTAAGACATGATTTTACCACAGATTAATTAATTATTTCATTCTCCAATATCTTCAAGTTTTCTTATTTTAAAGTGGTATACTTAATTTTTTATTCTCTAAGGGTGTTTTAAGTTCTATTTTAAAGCGGTGCTGGTATTTTTGTGCCTTAAAGGGCTCTTCTGTCAGTCCAGGCACTCAAAAATTACTGCAACAAGTCATAAAGTCCCACCCATGTCAAAATAATGAGTTGAAATGTCCACTTTCAGAGGTTTTCAAGGAAAAAAGCCAGTTTAATGACACATACAGAACAAGAAATAAACTGTTGCTGTCCAATGGAGACAGGAAGGGACAATTACTAGCCAAAGAATCACTGGTACGGAAAGGGATCCCCAAGACACAACTCTTCTTCTTCCCTCCAGTTTTCACTCTGGATTTCTTTTGACTCATTACCTTTAACAGGCTCTCTAAGTGTATACCATACTGGCAAGCCTTCTGCTCCAGCAACTTGACTTCATTCACCAGCTCTCTCCAGAATTCCTCTCTCTTTTGTAGGATGGAAGGAGTCACTTTCTTGGAAAATGCTTGCATGAAAGCCATGTGGGTCATGAGGTTGTGGAAAAAGTCCTGAAAAAAACAAGTTAAAGCTTGGTCTTTAAGAGACATCACACACCCACAGCAGGAGTATGAAGAAGACAGAGAAGACTCACTGAGAAGAGCAGCCAGTTTCAGGTTCTCTCATAGCTCATAGAGTCAGGAGCCTTCTATTCAAATTCTGCATCACCCCAAGATAGGCAGTTACTGATCATCTTACAGTTAGTCAGGAACCAGTGATGAGTTGCATACACTATTTTCATTTATACATTTCTAAAGAAAAAGATCTACATTTACATCTTCAGTTCATATGAAATATGAAGATATTGTAGGAAGATGATGGAAGGAAGAGTTTAACTATAAATAAATTCCTAGTTTAGTGTGAGGTAGTTATCACCTGACAGCCATTATCCAGTTTGTTTCACCTGGTTGCGAGGTGACTCCAAGCACCAAGGGTATTAGCAGTTCTAAGGCCTAAGCAGTAGGCAGGGCACAATAATCCTTTGGGATAACTATAAGGTAACAGTTTGATTTAGTTATGGCTCAGCTGAGCTCTTGGGAAATGTCTGAATCTCAACAGAACTTTCACCCACAAAAAAAGCTTTGAGGGTTTAAGATCACACTCTTCAGTCAAGATCTTCTTCACTAAGAACTAATACCTAGTACAAGAATTTCACTTAAGGACCATACCCCAGGCATAGGCTGTGTGAGCATCCTGATAAGTCTTGATAACGAGGGCAGGGAAAATGGCTTTTGCAGTTTTCTTTTGCTTTTGTAAATCAATGTATGTATACTTGGACTGCAGATACATTATTTGTTTTCCTTTTTAAATAAATTCCTAACATTTTGCTTTGATAAGGGCAATTTGTGAGTGGCAAACACCATTCCTATGACTCTGGAGTAGTGGTTTGCAGTGCTTAGCATCCTGAAGCAATTCTTAAGGGACTTTGAGCTACATGAAGCAGTTAAATCAAGGTGTTGACGTGACAGAGACATCTTCAAGTGACTAGCATTGGCCAGGGCTTCTTGCCAAGCAGCAGGACAGCAAGGATGCAGGTGCATTCTCACCCATCTGCCATCAAGCATGTAGCACTGGATACAGGGGACACTGGGCTGCCAAGGGGAGGATCTAAACTATTCTCCCTTCAGAAAAAGAGCTGTTATGGGTAAGTTTCCTCCATCAGATCACGACGGCACAGAATGCTGAAAGCAAAGGCTCAACTCCCAATTGCCAGACAGCAACTTCAGGAATCTCACTACTGATTTGTTACCAGTAATTAGAAGGACATGTGTTTTCCTCACACATCAATATGTTCTGAGGTAAGCCAAAGTAGATTAGACTGACAAAACTGAAATCCTGATCTTAATTTATCACCAAAACTGCAGTTGTAATAACAACCTCTCTTTCATATTTTAGTGGGTCCTATTTTGGTCTACTGAAAACTTTGCTTTGTTTTCTGCATGTACTCTAGTCCCTCCCCTATGCTATGAGCTAGTCATTCTTCTCCATAACACTGGAGAGAAACCAGTCACAAAAACCAGTGCTCCTGCTATGCTGATCTGAGCAGTGCTGTGATAAGCATCTTATACCTTATGATTTTCCAAGTGAGACTGTAGAGCTGCTCTGCTTTTTGTTAGCTGCTTTGGATCTTGTGCAATCTTCTCTCGTCCAATAGCTACCAGCTCTGCAAATCCACGAAGTAAGTCCTCATACTGGCTCTCACTGACCGAAGGAGAGTTCAGCTCCACATACTTTGCTTTCAGAATCCCCCACATGTCATCCAAAACATCCTACAATGTAAACACAGTTTAGTGATTCACAAAGGACAGAAATGAATCCTACAAACCCACACACACATTCCCAGAATGCAAAATAACCAACCATCAGCCTTTTGATGCTAAAAATACATTGCTTAGAAGAATCAAACCTTGCTGAGTAAGTGGAAACTATACTGTGCTCTTACCTCTAATTTATAAGCTTCCTGGATTAAGGTGATAGGTAACTGAAATCTTTCCCCATGGCCTCTCAATTTTGCTACTTGGTTTTCAAAGTTTTGCAGCTCCAAAGCACAGGCATCGGTTTTCTGAATTAAGGACAAAATAAGCTATCAGGAAGAGTTCTGTTCCACTAAACCTTCCATTATTACTAGTAGCACAGCAGATCCAGGGGCTGGATCTCTGCTCTGCCAACACGTCATAAGTTCACAATGAGACACGGAGATCCAACAAGCTTATAAGCTAAATAGACAAGACTATTCATGACACAGCTCACTGGATTCACATGGCACAGCCAGGAAGGGAATTCAGGTCTTGTGTCTCAGTTCAACATTCAACATGCATTTCAGTTTACTAATTCAAGAGCAGTCATTAAAAGGAATCACAGAGTCAGAAAATACCATTTTTCTTATGAATCAGAAAGAGTCAGTCAGGGATGGATTGAGACAGGTTCTCTCTGAAGGAAGGGAATGTACTTCTGGCATTTCTTTTCCAAGAGGGGTTACTTGACAGAATATATCTAAGGCAGCAGTACCTGCTAGGGGATTCGGCAGTTCTGAACATAGCTTTCAGCCTGGCAGAAAGTTATGCCTGTAAACAAGGTTATGAGCCTGTAACAAAAAAAGTCTTGGGACATCCTCTTTGCTTCACCAACAAGTAGATAGATGGCCAATGACCATTCTGGGGAGTATATGCAGTCTATTCATTTCCACTTCTCTGCTAATTCCTATGAAGGTCAAAGAAAATAGCTTAACTGGTCAAATGCCATATGATAAAGTGCTTATAAATGCTGAATGAGCAGATATAAATACTGGAGTCCTATTCCCACAAAGAAAAGCTAGTTTTGCTTATAAAAAAGGCATAATGTGTGAAGTGCTGTACTTTGTGTAGCTCTTTTTCTTCCCTGCTGTAGTGTGGGGGGTGTATTTGCTCTGAGAGGTTGTGGAGAGACTGGTTCCTCCACTCCAACTACTAAAAGGATTGGAATTAGGTCTGACTACAGATTGAGGTGTAGTTAAAAAAAAAAAAAAAAAAAAAAGAAAGAAAGAAAGAAAGAAAAAAAAGGGTGGTGAATACTGAACTCTCTCCTTCCTCCATTCTTAAAACCTAAGTAAGACTCAAACTTTAGGAAATATGAAACTTAATAGACTACACAAAACTGGAAATAATAGCTAATGCTGAGATTTTTCCTCTCTTTTCCTTCAAATGAAATTACCTGAAGCTGTTCGGAAACATTATGTCCACGTATGGCATTCAAACATTGTTGCAGAGTAGCTTTTTTCTCAGTTAACTGGTCATAGAGCAGCCTGGTTTCATTCTGCAAAAGAAACAAACATCGTAAGTATATCACATATTAGGAATATAGTAATGGCCAGACAAAATTACACAGCAAACAAAATGGTTACTTCTTGCAGCAAAAGCAATTTTTTCCTCTTTTAAAAAACAAAATAAAGCATGTGCATTATGGGCTTAAAGCAGTAATTTAGAGAATGAAATTCCGTAGTCTGTGTAGTGTAAGTCTGTGTAGTCTCTGTCACAATGATCCTCTATGACCGTAAAAATCTGTGAAACTTACTGAGAAACAAATTCTTCTCTTCTGAAAATGAGAAAATGACCCCATTACCGGCGACTGATGAAGCTCCATGGATTTTGCATAACTAAACATTGCAAGACTAGTCCTGCTACTGTTTGGAAACAACATCCCAGTGTACTTCAAAGGAACTGTTTTATTATTCAGCAGTAAAGAGCTAGGCTGGCTTGCAGACGGTGAGCACACTGGAATTTTGCTGGACATTGGAAACTGTATTTCAAAGACCAGGCTTTTCTTTCCTTACTTCAACCTAAATACCTGATCTGAATATTTTCCAGCAATAGCTACTAGATGTAGCCCATCACAAGAATCTATAGAAAAGCTCCTCATTATCTGCTTTTCTGAAAAAGAACAGAAAAACACAAATTCGCAAAACTATAGTTTCTGCAGCACAAAATCTAAAGGAACAGTAAATACAAAGGGTCAAATCAAGCCCCCAATACATCGCTAAAAGTAGCCCAATGCCACACATGGCACCAAAAGGGAAAAAGCCTGCCTCTCCTGTGTCCACAGAGCAGCAGAAGGAATATATGAAACCCTCTTTGGCCTAATCCCTACACACAGAAACTTGCTTTAGCCTGTAGCTCAGCGTGCATGGGATCCCAGGTTAATTCCATCTTTTCTGCATGCAGATTTTCTACTGTAATCAAGGCCTTTAATGTAGTCAGCATTGCAAACAGCACTGTAAACAGCAAAATTAATTTGCTTCTTGAGAGGCCAAGACAAGTTTGTTTAGTACCAAAAAAAAGGCAAGCCCATTATAGAGTGCTCATCTGTAACCCAAATGCATTAACACTGACAAGTCTAATAGATGCTGTGAAACAAGATGTGCATTTGGCAGTGGAGTACCTGATAATTGCTATTATGATCCAGCCCAGCTTTCATTGAGTTGCTCCTTGAAGCAGTGGCAGCTTGAGTTTGTTCCAGCCGTGCCTGCAAGTTGTTAAAGCACTCACAGAACACATCTGTGCTCCCACCAGCACAACTAATAGACTTTAGAAGGTCATCCTTTTTATCACTCAGATCAGCATGAAGTTTTTGCAGCTCGACAGAAAGAGTCTAAAGGGTTGAAAGAAAGATAACATGAGTGAAAATGGTCTCTGTCCAAGGACTCTTGCCTGTAAAAGGCAGCAGGGCTCAAGTTGATAATTGTTGTTAAAAGCAATAGGCCCAAATCTGTTTGGTGGTGTTATTCCTGAATAATACCAGCAAAACAGAGAGGAAATATCAGGCCATATATATTCTGTTGTAACACAAATGCACTGAGGTTTCTTCTTCCCTGGATGCTTTAGGACATTTACCTCATAAAGAGCCTGCTGCACGGCTGCCTCTTCGGTGGAGAGCACTGAGGTGTTTAACATTTCCTCCATGTTATTCAAACATCGGCTGATTGCCAGAAGCAGCTCAAACAATTTTCTGTCCAAATTGGAAGAGACTTCCTCTGCCACATTATCCTGGGTAAGGCAAGTCAGAAGTTTTCAGTACTTTCACCCAAGGCATGGCTAAGATTTATTCAGTCATATAAGGTTAGAGGTTCAGTCAGCTAATAATAAAATGTAATTAATGAAATACTGAGGGACAGACTTGGATGAGAGTTATATGCATGTAATATTCAGAACTGTCAAGGCCAAAGCTGAGACAATGACCCTTTATGTATTGGGAGTGGCTGTGGTCTTACAGGTGTCTTAATCCCAGGAATGGGCACAACAAAATTTGTTTTGTCAGCTCCAATACTGCAGATTTATGACATTTTTCACAGGCTCCTTGCTTTATATTTATACAGTTTGAGGAGTTTTACCCACACTAGCAAATCTTTGGATTCAGGTATCAGAAGAATCATAGCCGAAACTTGAAATGTTACCTCTCAAAATCCTAAGCTGATTTCTACATTATAGTCCATACCTGATGCAAAAGCCACACTACGGTGAATGCCATCTGCAGTAATATCATTAATGGCTATGCTTCCCGGTGCCCAAACAGTGTCTTGTGTTTAGAATCCCTGGTATTTTTTGCAATGCTAGGACATGCCATTTTTACCTGTGCATGTACCACGTTTGCTTCTTGGCTTAGGTCTCCCAGTTGGACAGTGTAAGTTTTCAGTTCTTCCACAGTTGGCGTTCCTGCACTAGTGAATGTGCCTCGGGGCAGCATGTTCATCTTTGTTGTAATCTAACATTTGGAAAAAGAACATTGCAATTAGGTGAACAGCTCAAATGAAGACAGGGCTATGGGCAATTAGATAACACTCCTCTCAAAAACCATTAAAATGAAAGTTTCAAGGCATTAATATAAAGCACCTGGATAGCAGGGTTCCCTTTTTACTAGTAAAAATTAGTTGGGTAGGCTATGCCCTGATGGGAGATTGACTGAAAAAGAAGCCTCTGATTCCCACCTTTAAGGCCTACAAGTTGTAGTTTGTGTTAAGGCAGCCCTGCTGCTCACTGTAGTGTAAGTCTGAAAAAGAGCTGACATTCATCCTTTTACATGACTGATATTCTTCCATGTAATGCAGTAATTTCAGAGAACAGGGAATCTAGTCATTCTAATTGAATGTGAACAAAACTGTTTATAACAGAAAATATAGTTTTTTCCAAGCAGTAAAATTCTGCAGTTTGTTCAGAATAAATACATAGTGTGCTCTTGTTGCAGTCCAAACTCCACTTTTGATATGTGAGAAAGAGAGAACACAATGGTGAATGGCAGAACAAAATTGAAGCCAGAGATTTGTTTTGACCAAAATGTTCTCATTTGCAAGAACTGAGACTTAACCCACATCCACGAAAATCAGCTAGGAGCTTGCTGGCTAACTCTCTTAGTTCTCTTGAAAGAATTAAGCAGATAACATCTGGTCTCAATGTTAACTACAAGGATTCACCTATGTGCTCCCACACTACGCTTAGTAGTCACTACTTCAGAGACATTATTTACCTCAAAGTAAAATTAAAAGACAATCATGAAAACAGCATGCAGTACAATTTCCTCTGGAGAGCACTTGTACAGGTTTCAGTTATTTGATGAAGAGAAATGATACAATGATGCAGGGAAATATGCTAATTGCTATCTTGACCACAACTAACTGCATGCAGAAGTGTGTTTTACTGAACTTAAACAAACCTGAGGTTCCGCAAGCTGGCAGAGTGGAGACTTCATTTTTGATGACAGCTCTTGCTGTAAATACTGCCATTTATTTCCCGTTTGGTCCTTTGGAGCTAGGGTGGGATCAGCCTGCTTGCTTTTTGGATCAGATTCGCCATTGCTGTATTGAGAAAACATTGTTAGAATGGCAAATAACTGAAGCAGAATAAGCAAAATTAGATTTGTAAGACTTCTCGTATAAGATTTAGTTTCTATTCCTCCTGCCTCAAAACTAGAGTAAAACCAAGTGCACGGATGACCTTTAATCCAAGCTTTGATACATTTCTTCGGGCTTTTCCCTTCCCGTGAAACACCCTAGTAGCCTACTGGCAGCCTCCATCTCTGAAATGGGGAGCATAGTCCTGTAGCGTGCCTTGGTTCCATGCTGGAAGGTGCATGATTCCAATGCCCCCTTTTCAAAGATGCTGCCTTTAAACCTGGCTGGGTGTCTCTGTGCATTTGTATAGCAAAGGCTGTGAACAGCGATACCCAGCTTGTCTCCGCATGGGCCTGATTTAGTTTATGGCAGCTGTCAGTCCTGCCTGATATCAAGACTGACTCTGAACACTGCAGTCAGCCCAATATCAGAGAGACTGTCACATAAATGAGACTTCATTTCTCTAGTCTGTTGATGGCAGAAATCTCCTAGCTTCTGCAATTTTTCTTCTAAAGGCACACATTCCTGCACAGAACCAATGATGCCACTGCAAAGTTTCAGCAGGTTTAGCCAGTTTTACATCACTGAATCTGGTAACTGACTTTGTTATTTTGTACCTTGATTCTAATTTCTGAGTTATGCTGTCCTCAAATTGTGGCTGCATCTTTTCCACACATGACTCAATGAAGTCAATGAGGCTTTTCTGCTCGGCTGCTTTTACTTTCAGGTCCTGTGCACAGAGAATAGCATGAACAGTAAAATCAGTTGTGTGCATTGTATTAATCTGAAATGATGATTGTGTTTTTCCAATCACATTTTACATTAATTCATTTAGCAAAGAAAGTAAGAATACATCTATCAGAATAAAATGCAGTTTATGTGTAAACATGAGTTTACCAGACAAACCGTTTTCTGAAAATGTGTATTTTTATGGAATACATTTCTGCTTGAGCTAAAGTTTTAAAAGCAAAAACCATCAGTCAGAAACAAATCATGCACATATGCAAATATAAAGGCCATCGACTGCCATCCTTATACATAGAAAAAGGCAAGGGAAAATGGGGATTTGCTCAAATATGAGGTTGAGTTCCACTAGTTAAAATGAGAGCGTCGAGTGAAAAGTGAGCAATTTTAGCAGCTCAGGCTGGATCATTTTCTCCAACTGTTATCTAATAGCATGAAAAGTGCAAAAGCTAATTTTCAGTTAGCAAAACAGAAGTAGTTTGCAGAGCACAGAACTTCACAGGATTTTTTTACTGTGTTAACAACAACCTTAAAGTCATTGTGAGTTAGCCCATGGGAAAACGTTTACAGAGCCTTAGCTTCAAATTCATCTTCGAAAGCAATGTCAATACATAGATTCAGACTTCCTAATACTTCAACACTTCAAAGATAGGAGATTGGAGGGATGGGTGATGCCATCTGAATCATTATGATACAAAGCAAGTGTTGGGGTACCATTCAGCATTGTAGTATTACTAAACCTTTTGGACATGGGATTTTAGGGGTGAGGCCTTTCTCCATCCTGACAAACTCCCCTAATCCTGGAGGAGAGGGGTGGCTGAAAGCTACCCTTGACAGACTTGATTCCACAGTGAAAATTGCAGCAGTTAATAAATGCAGCTGTCCCCCACACCCACAGGGGATGTGGAGCAGCCTGGCTCCTGGATGGCAGGAGAATTACCTGTCGGTGCTGGAAACCATTGTGCCAGATGAGCGGCTGTTCAGCAAGGGCAAGCTGGGGCATGCTGGAGCTATTTGAGTGTAGGATCTCAAGGGGCTCTGGGTTGATCCCCTCCCTGTTGTGAATCTGTAAAGACAGACCCGTTGTGGGAAGGCTTCCAGACTTGACAAGAGGGCAGAACCTGCAGGTGCAGTTTGGGGAAATGGCAAAAGTGGAGCTGTCTTGGACTTAACATACATAGAATCAGCAGTGCATGAAACACAGTTGCTACTCTTGCAAAGATTTCTGTCCAGTTCCATTTACTTAAAGTTTGATCCATTCTAACCTGCTGCTAAAGTCCTCACATTTCTCTCCCTGACAGTTAGAAGGCTTGTTTTGCTTTTCCCGTTAGCAAATTAATTGATACTAACCCTCCATTCTTATTGTTTGACCAAATTATAGGGATGTGCAATTTATGCTTATAAATTTGCTCATGCACCTGTATTTTCTATCTGTCTGTGCTCACAGAGATATTTCAACAGAAGCCTTTACCAGCGCTAATTCTCTCCTGCCCCATGCAAGCTCCCTTTTAGACTGTGCTCCTCCAGCACTGGAGAGACTGTGGCTGCTCTTACACTAACACATCAGGTGGGCTTCTCCAGCCTCTTGCACAACAGAGTGGGAATTAGCTCTGAAGCTGGAAGTTACGGTCTCATCCATTGGGAAACTCAGCAAAGAGTGTGCAGCTGTGGTGCAGGAGAGCTGGCAGAGTCACTGCCCTTGCCATTTACGCATTCTTCAAAGAGAAAGTTACTGCTTAAAGGCTTCTCTGCTGCCATAGTGCATGACAAATATCATGGCATTTTAAAGGTATTTAAAAAAACCAAACCAAACAAAAAAAAACTCTTTATCCTTTTCCTGTGCTCCTCAAAAAATCTTGACCTCTGCCACTTAAAGCAGAAAAGATGTTGTTCAGAGACTCATTAAAAATCCACTACTTGCGGGAAACTACAAATAATTATACAGCACTGTAAAGTAGAATAACAGCAAGTCTGACATTTCTGATTGACTTTTCTCCATTCCTTGCTTCACATGGTGAGCTCTAACTGTTCTTCTGCAACTACAGCACATTAAAGCACCATGACTCTCTCATGATTACTCTCCATAGCATTCATATGCTTTACCTGCTCTTCATTGTATTTGTCTTGAAGCATCCTCTGGACTTCTTCCAAATTGCATTTCACTTCCTTCAGCCTCAAGGAGAGAGCCTCAGTCTCTTGTAGGTAGTCTGCACTATCTCCACAATCTTCCAGTAAATAAAGGACCTTTTGTTCAATCTCTAATAACCTTGCCTAGAAGGGACAGCAATCAATAATTCATTCTTAGAAGTAGAACATTACTTTCCTGATAACATTCTGAAGTTAACGCTCACACTTCCCATGTCTGAAAAGAACAGAAACATACAGGCAAAAAGAGAAGTAGCCACCAACCCTCCAGATTTTCGCCAATATAGTCTCTTTTTATTCTGAACAATTAAATAAATTTTATATAGAGTTAGTCTTAAAACTGTTTCAATAAACAGCCTCTACAGGAAGTTATATTAACTCAGATATGGAGTAATAAAAGAGGAGAGCAGAAATGATTGACTCCATTTGGATGCAACCAGGAAGACAAAACACCTCAACAGGGGAGAAGGAGGCAGTGAACAGACTGATCACATCACCCTTTGGGAGGAATGATGCTGAATTACTAAAACATAGTAACGTTACCATGTGTCAGACAGGCCATTGTAAACTGTTGGGATCTAGTTTTTGCTTCAAGCTGCTGTGAATCAAAGTGCATCTCTGCATTACTTTAAACTCGTGTTTTTAAGGGGTGTGTGGAGACAGGTACCATGGCTCAACTGCAAAGTAATCAGCTGCAGTAAAT
This sequence comes from Buteo buteo, assembly GCF_964188355.1. Taxonomy (NCBI): domain Eukaryota; kingdom Metazoa; phylum Chordata; class Aves; order Accipitriformes; family Accipitridae; genus Buteo; species Buteo buteo. The sequence goes on along the minus strand of NC_134176.1, from coordinate 8,768,348 downwards.
TAACTGCTTTACACCATATGTCCATATTTAGAGACTGTTTCTGCTTCATGCTCTGTGTATTTTTCTGTGTAGATCTTGACTAGGTTAGAAAAAACTCCCCCCCACCAAGTTCACATCTTAACATCGAGCCAAACTATTAAAAGCCTACAGGAATTCAGCAGCGCTTACAGCTGCCTGATGCCTGCTTGTTTTTACTGGTTGGAATGGCCCTGTTGAAGCCTATGCTAACATGAACCCTGAATGGGATCCAGACACAGCCAGCTGCTTAGGTGCATTCAGGATCCTAATTCCCACAGAGTTCAGCACCTGAGTACTTGGCTGAATCACAGCCTAAACCCAGAGGCACTTCTTGGCATGGACTCAGTTCCTATTAAAAAAATCCCACCCAACAACAACAACAAAACAGCTGGAAACGTCTTAGTAATTTAAAATGGGGACATTTTGGTATCGACTCCTTTACGGTGAGTGAATTTTGTTGCTTTAGGTAGACTCAGTGCTTGAAGCAAAGTGGTACACCAGACTGGTGCTGCAAGGAGTTTCAAAGTGGCATGCCTGCATGTTTTCTTTTAATCTGCATGCCAGAGAAAAAAGCTACATTCCAGGAATCCCACCCACCCCAGCCCTTCATGCCAGTCTTGTTTTCCTCCACCAGTTTTCACCAATAAGTACCACCCACTCCTTTCCTTCCACTGCCATCAGCAGCAAGCGGCTGTCCTAGCCACTAGTAGGTCCAAATATCACCACTACTCACAGAGGGCAGGGGAAAAGCCCCTGTCTTTCTACCTATACTGGCAGCTTTTTGCAAAAGTGCTAAAGAAGAATTTACCAGCTTAGAAGCTATCTTATACCAGTCTTTTAAATCACTCTGACAAAAACAGAAGGTGAAAATGTCAAAAGAAAAAATACTGCTTTTTTCTAACTGATTTGTCATGATTGAGACCTATGAAAAATTGCCTTTTAATAGAGGATTCAAGCTACACTGAGCTGTGTTTCTGAAAATAATCCAAAGAAAAAAAAGCTTTAAAAATACTCAAGAATTCTACCTAAATCCCCCGGACACAAAATGATCCCAACTCTAAAAATAGGTGTTTTAACTAAGCCCTTGGAAAGCTGCACCTGAAACTGAAGCCAAGCGTTTACCTGTTTTCTGCACAGTGTAACAAAGCCAATTACGCAGGGAGAGAAGCAGTAGGCATAGCTTTTCTGCAGACACACACCCCAGCGAAGGGCAACATGTTTGGATGGCAGCAGCAAACTGACCGCTCCATCTTACCTGGCAATCAGCAAGCTGCAGTTCCACCATCTGCTGCATTTTGGGGGTCTGGGGGTCTGAGCTCAAGGACATTTTAGTTTTGTCTAGCCATTGTTCCAGCTCGGCAACCTGGGCCTGGCACACCTGGAGGATCGTTTCCGGCTCAGGCCTACCGCCATCCACCACTTCCTCCAAATGTCCCGCTTTCACTTGAGAGCCCTGGGTGGCGTTGGGGACGGGAGACGGCTTGTTGCTCTGAAGAAAAGCACATGAAAGAAATGCAGTTATCTATCTGTTTTTTCCCCCTCCCCTTACCAGTGGGAAATGTTTAACTTTCACACTCACAGAGCTCCGAAACCACTCTGCCACCGTGTTCCCAGATTGGAAAAAAAAAAAAAAAAAAGAAGGAGAGAAAAAGAAAAAGAAAGGGAAACTCAGCAGCCAGGCGATCCGATCAGGGATCTGGTGTAACAGGTTACCAGGCAGTGATTTGCATTTGCACAGGTATACCTGAGCGCAGGAAGTGGGATGACTCACCATTAACCAGTTCTCCCCTGAGGAGAGATGTTTTTCTGTGGGAGTTAGATGTAAAAGCAACGCAGTTTAAAGCTGCAAAGCAAGCTGTTGGGCAACACTTACAAGCTACTTGCGTGTGTTCAGTCCTAACAGTCAAATATGCTTTTTTCGGGCTCTAGGTCACACAGAAAAAAACGGTATATGTCTTGTGTAATTCTTGTTATTTGCCCTCCTTATTGCACTTCCACAATAAGAAGTCCAAAGTGCTTGGTGTTATCAGCAGTTGCTTGGAAGGCTGTACAGGTCTGTATAATACCTCCACACATGCAAATACTGGCACTTAGTAAGTAAATCAAGCACAACACTACAAGAACAAAACTACCTGTACACTCCCATGACTCTAGAGCACACATTCAGGCAACTGAGATGGTCAGTGGTAGCGCACATGCTCCACACTAAATGAGATTTGGCAGAAAATCAGAGAGCAAAAATGCATTGCTTCAGTTATCAATGCCTCACCTTAATCCCTACTGTTCTTGTTTGCCTCAGATAGTATGGGACAGTGCCATTAAACATAGAAAGTAAATCTGAGTATACAGATCCCTGAACAGTCTAAATATGTCTATTGAGGTATATGTGACTAAAGTAATAAAAAAGTACCAGTTTATTTCAACCTCTACCTGGAATTTTGAGCTCTAGTTCTAAGCCTGGTTGTTTTAGTTCATTCATTTAAATAACAAAACATCACACATGCATAATACTGTGCATGACACCCTTTCACATGTGTGTGTACATATGCATTTAGTTTATACTTATGGCATGCTCTGCCCCTCCCCAGCGAGACATCGTTACTGCAGCAAACTTTATCCCCTTCCTCTACAGAAATAGAAACTTAGATATATAGTCAAATTGATTGAATAAAAAACCCTGGTGTCATCTCTTCAGGTGTTCATGCAGATATCATGTGTTTCTGTGCCAAGACTGAGATGGAGATGCCATGGAGTAGACAGTTACCATGGCTTAAGTCACAAAGAGTAGAATCATAGAATAGTTTGGGTTGGAAGGGACCTTTGAAGGTCATCTAGTTCAACCACCCCTGCAATGAGCAGGGAGGCCTTCAACTACATCAGGTGGCTCAGAGCCCCATCCAACCTGACCTTGAATGTTTCCAGTGATGGGGCATCTACCACCTCTCTGGGCAACCTGTGCTAGTGTTTCACCATCCTCACTGTAAAAAAATTTCTTCCTCGTACATAGTCTAAATCTACCCTCTTTTAGCTTAAAACCATTACCCTTTGTCCTACCGCAACAGACCCTGCTAAAAAGTCTGTCCCCGTCTTTCTTATAAGCCCTCTTTAAGTGCTGAAAGGCTGCTATAAGGTCTCCCCGGAGCCTTCTCTTCTCCAGGCTGAACAAGCCCAACTGTCTCAGCCTGTCTTCATAGGAGAGGTGCTCCAGCCCTCTGGTCATCTTCATGGCCCTTCTATGGACTTGCTCCAACAGGTCCATGTCCTTCTTATGTTGGGGGCCCCAGAGCTGAACGCAGTACTGCAGGTGGGGTCTCACCAGAGCCGAGTAGAGGGGCAGAATCCCCTCCCTTGACCTGCTGGCCATGCTTCTTTTGATGCAGCCCAGGATACAGCTGGGCTGTTGGCTGTGTCACCTTCTCAGAGGAATACAGCTCAATTCCTTTGAGGTATTTCATCTCTTGGCTCCTGTTACCTCAGGATCCCCTGGCTCATCTACGTAATACTTCAAGTGTGCTCCAGTGTACCCAGCACATCTCAGAGCAACAGGCTGAGGGCCCTCACTAGCACCCCATCTACCTAACCTTGGCACATCATGCCACAGCTTGTCACAGGCAAGCCTGATACGATCACCCTCTCCCTGCAAGTCCAGTTTAAAGCTCTGTCAATAAGCCCTGCTAGCTCATGAGCAAAGACCCTCTTCCCCCTTTGAGAAAGTTGAATCCCATCTGACACCAGCAGGCCTGCTGCCACATAAACCATCTCATTATCAAAAAAAACCCAAAAATGTGGTGGTGACACCAGGCATGGAGCCATGTATTAATAGACTGGGTCCGTCTGTTTCTTCCAATGTCAGTGTCCGCAACTGGAAGGAGGAAAAATAACCTCTGCTCCAGATTCCCTTACCAACCATCCCAAGGCCCTGAAGTCTCTTCTGATTGCCCTTTGACTACATGTTGCAGCTTCATCAAAACCCACATGTTAGAGCAATGATGGGTAGCAATTTGAGGGCCAGGCTAGGAAGTTTCCTAGTGATGTCCTCAACCCAGGCCCCATGAATGCAGCAGACTTCCCCAAGAGGAGGACCTGTCTGGAATATTGGGCCTCTGTTCCCCTCAGAAGGGAGTCACCTACAACTATAACCTGTCTTTTCTTCCTCATCCAGTAATTCAAATATTTTTCTGAATCCTAAATTGTGTTTTAGGCTGCTATAACTGAATTTGGAAGCAGGTATGTTTGCATGGGAGTGACAACATGCCAGGAGGAGGAAACAGTACCTTCTAGTAATCACTAAAATAGGAGGAATTATTTAATTTTAGCATGCAGTTAAGCTCTAAATGGAGAAAATATAATTGACTTCATAAATCTCTACACATACACACATCTCTAGCAAAACCAAATAGAGTTACCATTTATGAAAAGAAATGTCTTCCTGTCTCCAAATAGTAATTGATCTTGTAAATAAATCATTTAACTACAACAAAAAAATCACTCCCTACAGGGAATTGTGTAGCATATGGAAATGTCACAGTGTAGCAAAACACTGAAGTAGAAAAGATGTTGCAAGCAAAAAAGCTGTCTGGTATGGTTTGAGGAAAGATGAGCTTCTCTAAGAAACCTGTCTACTTGAGCAGAGAAGGCAGGACCCTGGCTCACAGCCTGTCAGCCAGCTCTCCACAGACCACAGAGCCGCTGTGTCTGGCTCAAGAAACTGCTCCGCTGAACTTCTGTATTGCTGGGTCCAACAGGCTGAGAGTGCCCTCAAAGGCAAGACGCTGACAAAGCACAGTGGTGGCACACAGAGCTGCCAAGAGGGCATATGTTGTATGTTGTCTTGTAAGGCTCCTGGAAACCCAAAACGTTCAGATGGAGGTTAAGTCTCCTGAATACAGGTGTCTAAATTCCCATTATCCTCAATGGAGATTTACTCAGTGCAGCCAGGGGTTCAGCTCAGCCTAACACAGACAAGTAGTGTGAGGTCAGCCCAACCACTCACTGTGCTCGGGTACTGCAGTGACTACATATTCTGCAGCTGCCAAGGGAGCTTAGACATGTTCTGCACATGCAGAGAACAGCATCACAGTGTAGCAGAGAGAAAAAACACAGAGATCCTGCATACATAATTACATCATACCAATTACATCGTACATATTACACTCACAGGAGGCTATATCAATACAGAATATATTGTGCTGCTAGCTGGGTTTTAATAGTTTGCTGTAGTTTTTAAACTATAAATTAAAGGTTAAGCATGATGGAAGAAGTCGGGGGGATGGCAAAGTGATCTGGGGGGCCTGCTCCTGCCTCAGGCAATGACAGATTCTGTCATCTTCCATGCTCTAAACCCAGGAAGAGCTGAGGCTGCTCCGCTACCGGTTTGCTCCTCCTGGCCTTCCTGGAGCATTCAAGTCTGTCACCATACGCCCTTTTGCCGCCCACTCCTCCCTTAGCCTATGCATGCCTTCCACAAAGCAGCAACATATGAGAGTCTCAATCTCCTTAATTCCTGCTTCAACTGCCATGTAAAAATCCCATAGTTGATGTATGTTTACATCACTTGAACCCCGCCATTCATGCCTGTATGAATGCCAGCGATTTACTTCCTGAAAATACTCCACTTTGTTCCCTAGTAAACTGCTTTTTCAAGGAGGAAATCAAAATATATTTATTATCATCCAAAGCAGCAATATCAAGAGGCCCAAAAAGGGTTGTAGGTATCCTACCATATCATAAATACTGCAACAAACTCCAACAGTATAACCAGAATGAAACAGGGCCTCTGCCCAATAGGTAGGTTATACGAGCTCAGAAGGTCACCTTGTTCAGCCTACTTCAGGCCTTCAAACTCACCATAGCCTGACTGCCATCACCTGTGCCAGGGCCTTCAGTGTTCTGCAAAGTTTGCATAGATGTTTCCTCACCATGTTTACTGTGCGATTCCATTATCTCATCAGCACCCTGTAGAGAGAGAGAGGGGCAACAGTGGAAGTATTTGTATTATTAGTGTAGATGTGTAGTAGTATAGATGTGTAGTAATGTAGATGTGGCCCTTAGGGACATGGTTTAGTTGTGGACTTGGTAGTGTTAGGTTTACAGTTGCACTCAATGATTCTGAAGATCTTTTCCAACCTAAACGATTCTATGATTATTGACTCGTTGTGCTAGAGAAGCCTCAAAAGGCAGCAGCTGCTCAGCCTATGGTGGTCCTGGCCCAAAAGTATTCACTGAGAGAAGTTCTCTTATGCCTGTAACATTGATATACAGAAACAAACAATTGCAGCTATCACAACATTATTGAGACACCATGAAGAACAGAGCAGAATGCCACCAAAATTGTAGCCAATTGGGTGTCTTAGATGCTGATCTACTCATGTACAAAGAGAACCTCTTCCACAAATCATCCTCCCAACAAAATGCACATTTTGCAGCCTTTCCAGGAATTAGTGAAACAAATTGCTGCTACCAAATGTGCATTTCTATCTTTGGGGGTTTTGTCAGGCTAGAAGAAATTAATATAGAATCACAGAATCATTTAGGTTGGAAAAGATACTTAAGGTCATTGAGTCCAACTAAGGTGTGCAACAGGAAAAGAGATTTTAAACGGAAGGATTTAGTGTGGTATGGAAGATGGAGGCTCTGAATAAGGCCATCATGTCCTGCATTTCTACAGTTCTCTTGCTTTCCATTTCCAGACTTCAGCAATACCTAGGACTTGTGCAGACCTTTTCCATAAAGATGAGTTCCCATCCCCGTGGAGATAAACCCGAGTGCATTACCTGAACGATGCCATCCGACAAGGTACCAGAAGACCAGGAGGCTGCGCTGTCTTCCTTGTGCCTTTCATCATCTCTTTCTGAAGGCCAAAAGCTTGCTTTCTCTGTGGCTGTACTTCCCTTTGAAAGCAGTAACAGCTCAACATTAGCTTGTGAACAGGAAACTCAAATATTCCTTCAGGCAATGTAAATTACCTTTAATAACACTTTGCTCTGTTTCTGCCTTGTTTATCTATCTTTATTGTGCTTCCCAAATCCCACCTCTTCCCTTGCTTTATAGCTCTGCTGCAAGATGAATGGCAGCTGGATGACACTGATAGTTTTCTCTAGAGACCTCAGAGTATCCTCATTTTTTTCACACTATTTAAAAAAATAAAAACTGAAGAAACCATCTTTCTCCTGTCCTGTCTCCTAAAAAGTCCTGTATGTAAAGAAAACTGCACCAATGAAGGTGCAGAATCAGAAAACTTGAAACTGAAGTGTTTGGAACAGAGTAGTAAGACACCACTTCTATCCAAGCTGTTTGGACTTCTTCGCACTATCTAGCCATGGAGTTTCATCCTTGCCTAGCCTAAAGTAACCCCTCTAAAACTCGTCACCTCTTTGCCACATTTCCTTTTGATTCTTGTTGCAAGGGTGTAGCAAAAGGCTACTTAATATCCATAGTGAGGACTTCAGAGAAACCGAGATTCTTCAAAACTTGGTTGAGGCCACGGTCCCTCCCAGGAGATGCAGATGACAATAGCTGGTCACTACCAGCCTAGGCAGTCTGTGAACTGCTGTGCAAGAGGGGAGCTAGGCTACAAGCTCACCAGCACTTCTGCACGTCCCTGATTTCATTCAAATATATCTCGTTTAGTCCCTAAGGTGCAGGAAAGTGTGCAGAAAGTTTCATGGAATTTTTTTTTCTTTTTTCCAAAAGCTATTAACTTTATCATGAAACTTTACTCCCAGCTTTGCTCCTCTGCAATTCACCTGGGCATTCAGACTCCCCAGATTCAGAGCAACCTGTTGAGCAGTGTCCCCCAGTTTCTCCCAGAAATCTCTCTTAACTTCATTCCCTATAGTCTGATCATGCCCTTTTTTTTTCTTAAGCTCAAACATACAAATCATTTTGGTTGGTTGTTTTTTTTTAAGTTTTAGCACTTCAGAGGCTAATTCTGTCTGAACCCCACCTCCACATATAAACATTGGTATTTAAGCCCATATTTTGCCACTAACACTTCCATAAAGGAGGTATTGCCATATAAGCAATCCCACCAAAAGCAGGATCACACATCATAGAATTGGTATTGTAATATTGGTAGGCTGGCTTGAGTGCAATTTCTTAGTATCCTGGAGTGATAGCAGATGTTTCAATTTGTTCTGAAGTATTTTGGATTTACATATTTTTCAGCACTTGTCCTGTACCAAGATCTTGTATCTTACATATACAGCTGTATATATAAGATATATACCAAACTCACCTTGCTGTGGAAAGAACAGTCTTCTGATTCTTCATCTAAGGAAGGTAGAAAGGACATCATTCCTCTTTTTTTCAACTATAAAAACACACAGAAAGAGACAGCCCAATTATTCATGACAAGAACAGTAAAAGCCTCTTCTCTTCTGCCTGTAAACCAAAAGAAAGTTACCACTTGGGGTCCACTTTTGGAGAAGCACTGAACATCTGCCACCCTACATTAAAGTAACTGAAAACTGCAGGTACTAAGCACCTCTGAAACTGGGACTTTTCTCTATGCTGTAATGTTTCAACATCACAGCTATAATTGGGACAGATTTCATTTTGCTCCATGAAAACAATTTACCGAAAATCCCAGAACAACTGATTATCAACAAAGCTACACATCAAGCATTTTGCTATTGATTGCTTGATGCAAACTTCTTGTTGGATCTGCTCATGCTAAAAAATAATCAGAGGCACACCTCTCTCCCAACTCAGTCCTGGGACCATTCAGAAGCACAAAGGGGAGGAGAATTAGTATTGATTCACAGCTGCAGGGGTGCTCCTCTTTCACATGCCACTCCTCCTGGAAGAAGAAGGGTTATTTACCTTCCCTCTTCAGCTCTTGTAAGTGATTACAACGTGGTGCTCCACTTACCTGCTGACCAGAAACATCAGTCCCAATCAAGTCACTTTGTGCTAATCCAGAGGCTGTGGGTTCATCTCCTGATTCAGGCACTTCCTGCTCTAAGTGCTGGTGAAGCTCAGACATAGAATTCTTCATCCCGGTAAGGATATCTTCCTTTCTTTGGCACAGCTTTATGATTTCTTCTTTTACAGCTTCCATTTCTCCCTAAGGAGCAACAACATCTGTAAGCATCCGTTTTTTTACTTAACCAAAGAGTAACGTAACAGATGATACCAGTGACGCATCTTACTGGGACTGGGGCTATTTCCCCTTTTTCCTTTTTCCGGGCATAGGGACAGTTCCCCATTGTCACTGCAGGACATGTACAGATATATGCAAAACAGCAGCAACAGATTCAGCTCAGGACACCACTTGCCACCTGTAATGCAGAAGTTGGTAGTCTGGAAGGAAATGTGAAAGGCTGGATAACTAATTCTAACTAGGTCCTGCATAGCCATGAGAATATGAGTTTCCTTCAGGACAGAGGGAATGCAGCTGGGTTGCATTACTTTGTGTGTCAGAGCAGGTGATGTTACTTCCAACTACCTTCTCTGGAAACCTGACACAAAACACTTGGGATAGCCTTGTTGAGGGCAAAGACAGCAATAAGGGTAGCTCAGGCTTGAGTTGTCTTTGCTGAAGCTGGCCTAAAAGAAGGAAACAAACCATTTGCTAGGTTTTAGTGACAAAACTATCCCATGTCTTTGAATGTGATATTGGGAACAGTAGTCCCCAACAAAATAGAAGGAAAACACTTAAAGTTCTGCAGGGATTAAACAATAACACAAGTAACTCTGCACTAACAAAGGGGGAAATAAATCTATCTTGGTCTCCTCCCTGGCCGTGACTATTGCTCTAGCTGGTATTCTGCCCTTAAAGCTTTCTGCTAGGGCCTTTCCTTACCACCCAGTCTCCAGGTGAGCAAAGAAAGCACAACAAATAATAGAGTAAGACAGGGCAAGGAATAAAATGCCCCACTCCCTTCATTACTGAAAGTGCTAAAGCTCTTTGAAGCATTGTTCCTTGCTTAGAAAACTGAAACATGGTTAAAAATCACACTGCACCCTGGGATCAGTCCATCAGAGCAAGCTTTGATACTAGGTTTGAAATAATTCCACACCATGCTCTATCATGGTGTAAATAACGCTATGCAAGTAATAATCCATGAGAGCTGAAAGCAGTAAGACTGCTGGTTCTGTCTCGACTACGACTTCTTCCATTAATAACGCTAGTGTGGCTGCGTGACAGAGAATGTGGAGGCAGGGACCCCAGCAAATTTTCAAAGGACATAGGAACTCTGCTCAGACAAGGATGTTTTTTCCTTTTGTACACTAAGAAACATGAGGTAAAATCTTCCACAGGTAGAGGCAAGAAAAGGTCTTTGGAAAGAACAGCCATCTATGATAATTTGGCATATTTTTATAAATGTCCACTAAGAACAGTATTTCTATTTGTTTCATTGCAGGAGGAGACTTTACAGCATACATTTACCAGCTACTGCTTTGCAATCTTAACTAGCCAAAAACCTCAGAAACCAAATCTTTATTAATATCACTTCTTCATCTGAAGCCCCTCCATAAGATAGGCAATTCCATTGCTCACTTCTATTCATGAAATGTTACAATTGTGAAACAGGTTTTTTTCTAAAACAAGAGCTATTGAACAGAAAGTCCTATACTCAAAGACAAAAACAAGTAAGAATCAGGAAATGAGTCACACTTATTACTAGCATCAAGTCTCCAACATCCAACCACCTGAAAGCAGAGCAGCTATGTACTTAGGAGCCTACTGAGTAATTATAGTTATTAGGCAAGTACAATGTATGTGTATTAACTTTATTGTGACTGACTGCAAAAAGCTGAGCATTTCAGAGGCACTTTATAAATAGTTATTACACTTAATTAGTAATTTCCTGACTTCTGCAATGCTGTCCTTAAAACGTACGTTATTTTTTGCATTAAATAATCAATTAATCCACTACAGAAAGCAGCCAACTGCAGGGAGAAAAGCAACACGTGTTTATTAGTTGATGAAAACAGTGTGTCGGTGAGGATAAGGAAAGGAGTCTAGAGAATCTAACCCTAACCAGAATCACCAAAAGTACCGTTGCACAGTCAGTGATCAGAAATGGACTCAGTTCTCTCCTTATGCACTATCCCAAGCTGCTACCTCAGCAACATTAGCAGGATGCTGAGCACAGGCAAGGTATCAGTGCTGCATATTGTTTCACCAAAACAGCTGTCAGCTGTCATGAAAACAGCACTCTAAATTTTCCTTAGAAGTTGATATAGGTACAAATGACACATCAAAATCAATAAGGAGTGTATTATCAAAGATATACCCAACTTGCAAACTAATATTAATTGTAATATCTCTCGGTATATGTCAACTTATGTATGTGTAGTCACATTATGGCATTCAACTGCTTGCTTGACTGTGGTGGGGAGGGAAATGCACTGCTATTTCTCAGTGCTCTGCATCGTCGTAATTAGCGTTAGTCAGGACAAGTAACAGACATAAGGGGGGAAACAATGAAACTCACCTCTGGACAACGAGTCTTCTGAGCCAGTGGTTGATCTTCATGTGATATTTCAACCAAGTGGTTCTTTAAGTATTGTTTCAATTTTTCAATTTCTTGCTCACATTCTGCTGTTTTCTTTACAGCTGCCTGTGAAATGGTAATCCTCATAAATAATTCTGAATTAAATAGTACAGAAACAAACTAGTCAGTAATGCAACAAATATGTATTGAAGAGTACTGAAGCCTCCTTTGCATCTGTAGTTACGTGTAAAAGAAACTCCGTTCTGCTAACTTTGCACAACCCTATCCTCACTAAGTTTATTATTCACTTGCTAAAGACAAACAAACTGCTCTATCTATAAGTCAAAGTATGGTGGGGTATTCTGACTAGGAGCACATCTTTGCTTACTCCAGAGTAGAGCTCTGAATTTGGCTATAAAATGCAAATGGAGCAAATTTAATCACAATTTAATTTTAATTCACTACAATTTAGAACAGGTTGGAAAAAAAAAATTAAAAAAGAGAAATTACAGGGTTTCGTATCAAATTAAAAAGCCTACCTGATTTTTATTGGTGCTCAGGTCTTTACTGCCAGCTAGTTCTGCACTGACCAAAAATGAACTGTGCTGTACACCAGGCAGACACTGCAGCTCAGAGGATAAGCCAACCGCAGTATCTGACAATTTGAATACTTGCTATAAAAATGATAAATATTTCCACTTTGTGTGAGCTTCCTCTTCTTACATGGCTTATAAGAAAGCATATTATATGTTATAAACAGGCAAATTCACTTTTACTCATTTGACAGTGACAGCAAAATCTCATCAAGCCCCATGCTTTACTGTTCGTGCAGAAATTGGCAATCTCCCCACATACATTGCTCATGTTTGTCAGCCACAGCCTGTCACAATGTCTCAGGTAATTAAGAAATTGTTACATCTACAAATCAGATATTTTGTGAAAACATTTAATTTGTGGAACATTTAGTGCCTCTGTGTTTTCTGAAGCATGGGCTGAGAACCAAAGTATATCTAAGGATTATTCCTCAGGTGTCTGCAAAAGGTAATGAAGAAAATGCAGCCTACTGTCAACAGGCTTGAACTTACTCTGCTGATAGCAGCACCTGAACTGCCTGACAGGTTGAAAAATCTCTCTGCAATGCATGCACAGACTCTGCCTTTCAGAGCAAAGAGTCTCTCCTCTTATGAACAGTGACAGTGCCATTTCTTCAGTCACTTCACTGTAGCACTCCCTCTCAATAAAACACAAACTAATAAGGTTCTAAATGATTTTTTTTTTTTTTTTTTTTTTTACTTTCAGGTTTTAAAAGGAAGAAAAAACTATTTTCCCCACTTGGAAAAAAAAAAAAAGCCAAATTGGAAAGGAAGATATTTAATTGTGGCCTATAATCTTAATGCCATAGCTAGAATGGCAAAGAATCAGAGGAGGGAAAAAACAGTTGGTCTTCTCCTGCTCAGTTTTAATGAGAAACTAAAAGTCCTTCTAAAAGAGAGATTGTCTTACCCATACCTTCATTTCCACATGAATAGGACTGTTTAGTAATAGGTAAAATGTGTACTACCTCAAATTTCCTTGATTAACTACAGAATATGAATATTTTCTATATAGACTCCAATGTCTTCTGTCACAGGCCAATATGTGAATATAGCCACTTGCCTGAAGATAACTCATCTGTTCCCTGCCTTCCACTGAGGGGCAAAAAATTTTACTTTATCCTTTTCCTAGTATAACATAAATTATGTCATATACGTGGGACTGAATCTCTTCCTAGAAGTGTTGCCTCTCCTTTGAGTTATTTCCTGCTTAACATTTGCTCTTTACTTCTCATACTGTGGTAATACTAGAAGTCGTTCCCATGGAAAAGGCCCACCTGCCCGTAGTGTACATGCAGGCAGGCACTGTATTTGTTACAGAAGAGCTTACTGAAAATGAGCACAGTAAATCATTAAATATGCAAATACTGCCACTCTCATGCACAGAAAACCGGTAGAAGCAGCTGCAGCTTCCAGCTCCTCTTCCGGGTGACATTATTTAGGTAGTGATAGGTGTGGTACTTGGCAGGCCATAATAAAAAAAGAGGGCAACATTCAACACAGATCTAAGTCACTTAACATCCTGCCCCAAAGCATTTACACTACCTACTACAGGTTTTGTTTCTGTTATGCTTTCTCAGGTGTTACACTGCAACTTAATTATACAAAAGTTACTAGTGCAATATTCTGTTGCATCATGGATAGCAAGATATGGGCAAACACTAAAATTTCAAAACTAATCCTCAGGAAAAAAATAACTATGTATGTATTTGTACAGGAAGTTTGCTTCCCATTTGCTTTCCTCTCTATCAGGATACTTACTACCTTTCTAATGCAGCACTCAAAATGCCATCCTTTAATAGCTTTATCCTTTGTTATGTCTTAGCTGGTGCTAGACTTGTATTGTAGTACTTCTGCTTTCAACCCATTCAACAGGACTGGAAAATCTTTTTTTGCACAGTTTGATATCCTAGCTGCCAAGAATTGCAATTTTTCCAATCTGTTTTCTCACAAAGAAATTTCACTCAGCTACAGATTGTTGGATGCCTGTAAGATAAAGGCAAATGGTGAGTAAAAAAGATTACAGCTGTTTCAAAAAGGAGAATAATCTAAACCTTGACCTAATACTCCACATAAACTGGTTAGAAGTCTCATGATAACACTTTATAATTGCAAAGCACCCTGTTCCTGATGGTTTTAAAGTGTTTTCAGTAACTCTCTGAAAAAGGTACGTTTTACCACATCCATCTTTCAGACATAAGAAATTTCATGGCCTAAAAAAAAAAAGAAAAAAAAAAAAAGATTGTAGGGATCATACAGATCTCGCGTGGTCATTGCTTTTTTCCAAACTCCAAGCAGGCATTAGTCATGTAGCATGTTTGAGTTTTTCATTTGGTATGGTGCTCTTAATTTCACAAACTGAAAATCGAAGATGGAGATTAACATTTTACCTTTGACTTGTGTGTGCCTGGCCTCCGAAATGCCCAGTAATAAGTTATGTGTTTTAAAGCACTCTGCTTTACTTTAACAGGTTTGGAAAACCAAATCAGCAAAGATATCGTATCATTTTTCTAGGTGCTGCTATCATCCTGCCAAGAAATGGATGGGTCACATGAGAATTTTCATACATCTGCTAACATGGGAACATACATAACCGAACTCCAGATTGCCTTCAAGTATATCTACCCTGGGCAATGGAGCGTGATGCAGGTATCCCTGAATTAAAACCTTCCTGAGCTGGTGCAAACACATTGCTCAGTGAAGTGCTGCAGAGATACCAGTTCAAGTTTGGAGCCAGCATAGCTGTTTCGTAACTCATACTGCCCTTGAGTTAACGCTCATCGACCCTGCTGGCACTGCCTTCTCCTACAGCCGTGTGTCACACTGATGCTGTCATATCACTTCTGTTTCCAAACCTGGTCTGGCCAACAGCATCTCCAAGCCCCCTGTCACATGTTCACTTACGCAGACACATCCTTGCACGGGGCCTTCTGAGGGCAGGAATTGGCCTGCCTCAAAACAGTTAATTAACCAAGCGACAGTGGTAGAAAATGGTCATTTTCCTGGCTTACTGATTTGGGAAGATCACCTCTATTAAAAGACTTGCTGCTGACAGCAATTTCTATCTAATGTCTGTCAACAAGAATTTCCATGTTCAAGGTAAGTTTAACAACTTGAATGTTGCAGATGTAAGCACCTGCATATAACACTGGGCTTCAATCATCAGTTGTGCAAACCCAGGCCATAAGACACTTGGGCCTTCATTTCTTCTACAATATGCTAAAACACATGGTGTCAGTTGTGACTGAATTGGAAAACTGAAATGAATTTCAGTACTATCCAGTGTGCCTTATTGTAGTATCAAATTACACAGAAAAAAACCAGAACAAAAAAATCCTCAAGCCATTACATAGAAGATGAAGTAGGTGTACTATATGCCTGTAAAAACAATATTGTCTAGTGATCAAAATTATTATAAAATAAAGGTGGTTTAGGTGACAGCAAAAAAAACCCAAAATCAATTACCTCCAGTAGGTCATTTTGTTCCTTAGCAATTTTTTCTAATTTCTTCAATTCTCTCAAGAGTTGTCTTGCTCTTTGGAAGACTGAGAAAGGTTGCATTTTCACCCCTGGTAGCTGAAGTGCTTCCTCGTAGGACTGTATATGAACAATGGTCTTCTCCATGGGACCAACACGGTCAAGTATTACCTATTAGAATACAGGATAGATGATGGATGTGATACTGAGTTGGAAAAAATCAACACTGCAAATTTATACTACTGTCATGATGTGCAAAAGTTCTCTTTGGTAAGTTTCCTATTTAAGCAAGAATATTTTAATCTTGGAACAATTAAGTGAAAATCCATGGTGAGGTTGTCTAAAGCAAGACGAAGATAACACATTTACAATTCTGCTTTTTCTGCATACACATACATGAAGTTCGCACAGTGACAAAAAAAGGGTCACATTCAGATTAGTTACTATTTATTAAGCATGTCATTTCAAAGCAGCACATCTTTGGCAGCAAAGACAGTTAAAAAGCTGGTGCAAATCCTTTGATGTCACTCTAGCCATCTCTGTTTTTTCTTTTTTTGTGCTGCAAACCCACCATGAAATGTCCTATGTTAAAGCTAGTCATTTTATTATGGTCCTATAAACAGTCTTATCAACGTAGCTGACATGATGAACCTGGATGGAAGCCAGGAGAAACCTCTGAAGATGGCTTTCCTGTCAAAGACAGCATTTCGTATCACAACACCCCAAGCGGATGCACAGTTTACAATCACCTTTATCAGTTTTGGATGAACAGAAATGTGCAGTTTCATACCACAATATATGTTTTATGGAAGACTCAGTGATCAGTTTAGGAAAGACAGAATGGCAATACCAACTCACAACTTCTTGGTTCTAAAGAAACATGAAATCCTACTGAGATATCATTCAGCTGGGAACTTCAGAAGAAAAAAAAAAAAAAGGGTACAAACCACCTATGGGCCTTTTAATTACAAATATTTTTGTTAAATCCCCTTTCAAGAAGATTTCATTTTAAAAGGCCCCAACTGGAATAGAGATGCTTATTCTCTCATTTGTAAGCAGCCTGTATCAGGAATTTTTTGTTATTAGCGTACTACCCAGGCTTCAATTTAAAATAAGGAAGTAGGTGAACATAATTTTCCAGAATAAATATTACTGTAGTTTTTTCCATATAATGTAGCCATTACAAAATCATTCTCTGAATAACAAAGCTATGAGAGATATGATGACATTTTTATCCCTCCCCTGAAACTGAACCCATGCTTTCTGCATTCCAGTCAGCTAACAATGTGGACTGTATGTGGTATAAGAGAAAAGATACCATAATGCTTTGCTTTACTTCACTCAAGCAGAGAAAGGAAAACCACCTGGCCAAGGTATCTTTGCAGTGAAGTCCCTGTATGATGAAATGGTTTTATGGCAAGTCACTCCAGCCTATGTTTCCAGAAACACCTGCTAAATTTTGCCTCCATTTTTGGAAAAATAGGGCCTGATTTTCAGACTACTTACTGTTTGATGCTAAGCAGAGTGATGTGCAGCAAGTGTCTCTAAAAGTCAGGCCATAAACTTTCCATAAATGGAGACAGTCAAATACAGCAGGTATGTCTGACAACACATAAATTATGCACTTGAGTTCTCTATGGGCATGTTCTCAATAGTGCTTTAATTTCAAATGTTTTTGTTCAAACCATGACTGTGCTTCTTGAAGGGATCTCCCAACAGTCTCACCTTAGGTTTACATTGAGCAGTTGTCTTGGACCATGCAAACTGGATTCCTTTCAAATAAAACTAAAGCATAAGTTACTCTCCAGAAGAGTCTCTGAAGACACCCAGCCACTAATGGATATCCATTCTACAGGATCAGTCCAAAGTAAGCCCCCAGGACACATACAACACAGGTATCAGGTCCTCTGCACCAACTGTTTTGCCTATCGATGTGCTCCTCTTGGATTGCACTACTTGCTACTGTAGAAATATGTGGCCAAAATCATGACTGAAATAATATTTTCACTCTTTGATTTGAGAGTTAGAATTTGTGTGATACTAACATTTCAAAGTCATTTACTGAAAACTTGTTCATGGTAGTTTGCCGTCACAAAACAGCCTTATGCTTGTGAAAGCATATTTATGCTAACTTATCCATAAATATATAGGGGAAAAAACCTATATAGGAGTTTTCACAGACCTGTCCATGTTTAAGTTGGTCTTGAGGAGAAAATTCTAACAGATCTTCTGATGACAGGATTGTCTTCATTTTGGCAATGTCCTTCTCAAATGTTTTCACATGAGATTCAATGGCATCCAATTCCTAGATTTTGGGAACAAAGAGAATATTCGTAGATAGTACAAATACCAAAGCCAGCTTGTACTTCTGCCTTTCACTTAAATTTAAAGAGAAACACTGAAACCCAAGTGCAGCCTGTGCAGGATATGTTAATGGTTGCTACCAATCAAAAGGCTCATTATTACAAATTATGCATCATCCTAACTTCTGGAGAAATTAGGTATCTAAGATCACCCTGAATACAGAATTGCAATATCCTTGAAAAGTCACATTATAAATGATCAGTAGTGAGAAGACACTTTTCCAGTGGTGATACTTATCAGCATAGGAAACTGGTCTAATTACACTGTTGCAGCTTCCTATATGAAGAGTCTTAGGTCAGATAGGTGGAAGATGGATCCACATACAGTACAGCTGCTTGTGAACTCTTATGGAGACAGAGTCACAGAATATATTGGGTTGGAAGGGACCTTGGGAGGTCTCTGGTACCTGTCAGAGCAGGTCGTTTAGGGCCTGATCCTGTTGAGATTTGGGTATCTCCTGGAATCAGGATTTTACCCCCACTTTGGGCCCCTGATCTAGTGTTTGACCAATCTCACTGCAAAAACAATCCTTCCTAATATGTAGAAGGAACTTTGTTATAATTTGGGTCTGTTACTGCTCATCGTCTCTCTGCACACCCCAAGAAGAGTCTGGTTCTGACTTGTCTATAGTCTCCCGTTATGTAGCAGCAGACAGCAGTAATACCTCCAGCCCCAAGCTGTCTATTCTCCAAGCTGAACTGACCCAGGTCTCCAAGCTGAACTGACCCAGGTTTCCCAGCCTTTCCCCCTACATCCTGTGCTACAGGTCCCAGCCACCTGGTATGTCTTTCTTACACTGGGAAACCTAAACCTGAGCACAGCACCCACATATGATCTCAGAGGTGCCAAAAAGAAAGATCGCTCTCATGGACCTCTCGGCTACACTCTTGCTTAGGCAGCCCAGGATGCTGTTGGCCTTCTTGTTGCAAGATCATGCTGCTGTGTCATGATCAATTTCTTGTCCACCAGAACCACTGGCCATTTTGGCAAAGCTGCTTTCCAGCTGACTGGCCCCCAGCCTTTACTGGTACTTGGACACGTTCCCTCCTGGGTGCAGGACTTTGCATTTGCCTCTGTTGAACTTCATGAAGTTCCTGTCAGCCTGTTTCTCCAGCCTGTCCAGGTGCCTCTGAATTGGAGCCCTACCCTCCAGCAAGATAAGCCCTTTTAATTTGCCAGTCAACAAGTCCTGCCCTTCTCCTCCTAAACAAGGAATTTCATTGACACTCCTAAAGTTTACAGGTTAATTAGATACCAAACACCTTCTGATGGTTTGTTTCCAAACAATTAATTTCCTCACTTGGCACACCTACTAAAACCAGCACACCTTTTTTCTATGCAGGCAATGTAAGCTGTATTTCATAACATATGATGAAGCTCTGATAAAAGGCACTTATAGATCACCCAAACTTACATCAGCCACATGCTGGATCTGTGGAAGAATCTCTGCTATCTCATGCTGCAAAGTTGCTACTTGATCATCTACTTCATTTAGCTGTTGCATTACAGTGTCTGTTTGAAAGACTGGTGTTAGCTCTCCCAGCTCCAAGTAAACACCGCGTAGAAGATTTTGCTTTTGCTCTGAGTCTTCCAAAGCCATCTGGAGACAAAATAAGAGCTTAGTTTGATCCACCAATGGTGAACATGAAAGTTTCACAGAGGTTAGGACCAGAAGGAATCAGTTTTAATTTCCTGCATGTCATTATCCATTGCATATATTCCCAAAAGCTTAGTTCAGACTAAAACACTTCACTCCTAAAGGAACTGAACTGCTGTATCCTGCAGGCAGAAAACTGAGGGACTGATGCCAAAATTTTAAGGTAATCAGTTAGATAAAATAAGTCTACGTGAGGATGACAAAAGGCATGAAGAGGAAGATTTAAAACTCAGAGAGAGGTCCCACCCCCAAAAAAAAGAAAAGTATGAGATCCTGGAGAAGATCCCTCTCCAGCTCCTGTGCTATGGTCAGGCTGAGCCCAACTACATAAACTAGACGTTTCAGCCAGACTCCTGAAAAGGGTTTTCTGCATACCACCCTGCAGGCAGCAGATGTAAAAAAATGCTCCAGTTGTGCATGATGGGAAGATTTTTCCCATCTCCTGCAGCTAACTGGATGAGCTTTTGGGTTAATTACAACAAATGCCTTCATGAAGAACAGTGAGGGTTGCAAGAAATGCATGTGATCCACTGAAGGAAAGGATTGAATGCATATCTCAATTCTAATGCAAGCCTTGGGTGCATTTCCAAATCCACTAGTTTCCCAGCCCAGAACACATAAAACACCCCAAACCACAAACGCAGAAGACAATAAGCTTTTGTCACAAAAATGTTCACAGATTTTGGAAATCATAGTCTCCCCACTGTGGCTACGTGCTCTGGAATTCTTACTAGTTAGTACAAAAATCTATGTTCAGAGCACCAACATTCTCTCTTGGCCTAAGCCAAGGAATGGACATACAGAAAACTTGAATTTCAAATACAAAATTGCCAGAAATCCTCTTGGCACTTGCATGGCCCTAATCTTCCCTATAATATTACAGACATTTGATTCTTGAATTTACCAATCAGAGTTACCTTGAAGAAACAGTGAGAACTGCCTTCCAAATCACAATTCACTTCAAAGTTTCCATCTAACACACAGACATCAGTATACCACTTTAACCTTTTTGTATCACATACAGACAATACAGAAAGAACCGTATGTATTCAGGCAGTAAAAACTGATTATAGCCACACAATAGGGTAACAAAAGACAATCATACATTTTTGGAAGATAGATGTACTACAGTTCAGTACTTTCACAAGATAGATATGACCAACACCAAAAGGTATCTATCTATATTTCATGAGTGTCAACTAGAACTATTTTTCACTTAAAGGATTTATTGAAAATGGTAAATTATTTATGTCAGTAAGACTTAAGAATGCAAAATTGTGTCTGTACAGGGCAACCAGTTCTAACAAGATCATATATCTGCATTAACACTTACCTGAAGGTCATCAGTATGTTTGCGTAAGCTTTTTGCAGAGTCATTTTGAGCATCTGCTCTTAACAAGCAGTTGGTGTCTTCTATCCAATCTTTCACATTCTTCAAGAGTTCATTGTATTCTTCCATCTTGTTGGCAGCCTAGGAAATGACAGGATTTTACAAAAAGGCAGAAATGCTTTTCTATTGACTGTATAGGATAAACACATCTATGGACAAGATTAAAAGAAAACGGGATGCATTTTCATCAAAGTCAGTTAAATTAGTATGGTGAAATAAAGATCATAATTTTTCTTAAACAGTTTCAAGATTTCAGCTTATGTGCTTACATGCTTACATTTCATGCGGGCATTGTTGTGATTTATATGGCAATGTTACTTTAATAGATAGCTCATTAGCAGAGTTACAGAGAACCATCTCATCACTCATCCAGGGCATGAATTCCCCATGCTAACCCCCGTCAACCATGGTGCAGAGCCGGTATTTTGGGGTAGCAGCTGGAGGTGATGTTTGCCACTCCAGAAACTCTTAGCTACAATAAGCCAACGCACCTACAGCAGGCTTTTCACTCTTTATTCGAGAGCCTTTGATGAGGTTTTATACAAAGCCTTTATTTTATTTTTTTATACTATGTGCTTTTTTTTAAAACTTTTACATTTGCATCTACCTTGTTTAAAATGGCAGTTCTGCGCTCAGCAAGTTGTGAGACCTGTTGGTACTGCTGAAGGGGGGTCACTAAGATATCCATCAACTCCTGTGCATGGCAGGAATCCTGCTCTACTATATCATGCACTTCTGCATCCAGTTCATTGAGTTTGTAATGCCAAAGGTCCAGCATATCCCAGATTTGCTGCATGTGGAGAGAGGGGAAATGAAATGTAAGGTCAGGCTCAAAGATAACAGCAGAGTTATTTGTTCTTCATGTGGGGCATGTGGAATTGTAAAGATTTTGGGACTGATATGATGAGAACAGAACCCTTTGCATCTACTAGTGTAATTCACAGTTGAAAAAACCACATATTTTCCTGGGAGAAAGAACTGGTAAAATATTCACCAGCTAAATGCTTGCTTGTACTTCTCCTTTTACAGACATAAAATGAATGGAGGGCCACTTTATACTCCTGCTAAACCAGGCTCTGTAGAAACAACCAAAAATCTTTTAATACCCGCAAAATTTTTTTGGCAAGATTACCTTCTGAACTTCTTTGGCTTTTGCAATGTTTTCACTCTTCTGTTGTAACATCTTTTCAATAGCTTGAAGGCCATTATTAATAGTTTCTGCTTTTCTTTTCAGCACATACTGAGGAGAGCTCTGCAAGATTTCAAAGCTAACCTGTCAGAGTAAAAAGAAAACGATAGGGGAGATTACAAAGATCTGTTTGTTTCTGTGCACCACCTCACCAAAAATATTTGAATTCTTTTTATGTTTCTCTTGACAAGTCACTTAAAAACACAGGTATGGAATTACATTTGCAGGGAGAAGCATTAATGTGATCAGGTTTAACGTTTACATGTTGTTCAATAATTTCCTCTCAAAGATGACTGGTCAAGAAAGGCAATCCCTGAAGAAACAAAAAAATAAGACACTGCAACTCCCTGGGTGCTTTACTTCAGCTGCCCCTGTTCTAATCTGTAACAGGCCAATCATGCTGTATTGTGGATTTAGATTCATGCTGTAAGAAACCTAGAAGACACCTTTATGTCTCAGCTGACAGCTATTACATCCATGTAAGAAATAAGGGAATATGGAAGTGCATCAATATATAGTGAATTTCTAATTTAAATGTAGAGATTTATTACTAAAATAAAAGGCTCTGAGCCCCATGAAGTATGTGGAACTTAATTTTACTCCGCAGAACTTCACAGAAATGAAAAATAGGCACACTGGAGGGCCTGATTTTCTATGTAAAAAGAAAAACTCTCAAATAAGATGAAGTTGAGTAATTGCCTGAGCACAGAACTAAACAACACAGTAAGGTACCAGATTACTATGGACTAGATGAAGTGCAGGGATTGAGAAAGTCCTTGCTCTTAGCCCAAAGTGGTGTCTTTTCTTACTAAATCCTGCTAGCTGTTAGTGTCAGCCAAGTATGAGGAAATTGTTAAATCATGGTAAATTCTTCATGTGCTGCAGCCCTAAGATTTAAGGGGCATATGCACACTGCACAGCTTTATGCTGCATTGATGCAAAAGATTTCTAGTTTAGTAGTTATTCTGGCTTGAAGCTCTTTATACTGAAATGCTTCATCCTTTTTGTGGGAAGAGGAATTAAGATCATTATTCAGTTAATAAATTATTTATCCATTTTTATTTCTTTATTTTCTTAACATTATTTATTATTTATAGATTCCAACATGTACTGTCAGACCAATATAATAATACCAACAGTAAGGTATTCTATTGATAAAATTGCATTATTCAAAATAAATATATAGCGAAAAGAACTACAGTGCTCCACTCAAATACTCATGCTTATACTGAAAAACTATGAAGCCCAGTTTGTACTTAGTGCCTAAGACTCCTTGGAAAAAGGAACTCAGACTGTAGTCATTAAACACTTGACCATTACTACTATCCTGGAGTATACCAAACATGAAAAATTACTGATGTTTGTACTGCTAGTTTCCAAAATAGAAGAGAAACATCTATGAATGATGCAACACAGTTGGAAATGAGAAAGCAAACCAAGCATTGACTTCATAACTTCCCTCAGAAAAAACAGTGCATCTGTCAATGCTCTGGTCATTGGTAGGGCAGGATTTTAATTTCAAGACTTCTTACTGGGATAAATTTATTATATTTTTCACATAAAATGCATGGCATTAGAAGTTCAATTTATTGTAATTTTTAGGTTAGCAGATATATTAGAAAGCAGAATCCCATTAAAATATGACAAGTTAATTCAATTTTACACATACTGGTATCTCCTAGTATGTAACTGAACTGATCTCCACTTCCACTAGGTTTTATTTTGTTTCCTAAATGCATTTTAAAAAATTCCAAGATAGTTTATATTTTTTTCCACTACCTAAATGTGTGGAATCCATTTCATAAGTAAATCCAACATATAATGAGTGCATTGGGACAATCTTTTACCTCAGTAACTGAAATAGTAAACAACAAAAAAAACCCAAAGCATAAATACTGTTTTACTTCTCTCCTTCTCATCCCTCCTACCCAGTTGTTGGTTCTAAAAAGACTGGTTCCATTTTGAAACAGAAACTACAAAGTTAACCGAATTAAAACTAACACGCTGTAATGAATATGTCTCTAAGTATTTAATCCAATATAAAATGAATGAATAATCTGATAGACACTAACAAGCAACTGGATTTCAAAATAATTTTATCAAAATCTCAAGTTTTATCAAACTTTCAAGTTTTATCAAATTAACTGAGATTTAGCTTTTAAAATTAGCATTAAACAGTATTATTTCTGAAATGAGAACTGAAAGATTTTTTCTTTTTAAAAGTAACACGAATAAATAAGAGTGATAATTATTATACCAGACCAAAATCTGACCCCAAACTTACAGTATTACTCCATTTTCCTTTAATTTTGCTTTCAGTTAACTCTTTATACCCCCTATAGATAGAAAACACTGCAAAAAGCTGAGGCAACGTTATTTAGTTTTTAAAATTCCCTGCCTGCTTTTAAAGGAATGCAACCATGTCCTGAGGGGTGGTATAAAGAACCATACCATGATACCCTACTATGTGTGCAAATTAGATTAAAAAAATCCAGTTTCAAAGTCGTCTTTTAACTCAGTTTTGAAACTATCTTCTCAGTTAAGCTATACAAACTTCCCAATCAACTTTGATTATTATTTCAGTTTAAGAATCAGACTGGATAGAAGACACGATCCATATCACATCCAAGATTTATTGCTGGTGGTTTTGCCATGTCTTCTTTTAATGGAAAAGAAAAATATTATATTCACACTGCTTACTCTAAGGTTATCCTAGGAGACAGTTAACATGAGGAATGTTTCCTCATGCATACATTTTCACCAAGGAAAATGCAAATGAAAATAATCAGTGTTTCAAGCTGAAATTTATAGTTACAACATTCATCAAATATTGCTATACTTATTTATAAATTACAAAAAAGTAAATATGAAAATTACATCAACAGTTACCTTGTCTTCTAGGTCTTGCAATACTTTCTTGCAGTCCTCCAACTGTGTTTCAATCTCTGCAGGGACTATTGTATACACTTCAGAATACTTGATCCGGAGTTTCTCCATGATATCCTTTAGAGTCTGGCTTTCTTTACCAATCACACTCTGAACCTCCTACGAAATTAAGAATAACTTCAGCAGTTTTACCCAGTTTTTAGTGAGTGCATGTGCACATGTGTATACGTACGTATGTATATATACACATACATACATATTGTGTGTTAGATTTCCTACCATGATTATGATTTGGAAAAGTTGTTTTTGTGATATCAAACCTAATTTGACTACCTCTGCAAGCAGATTAACTTTGAGAAATACTCACTCATTTAATCAAATGATGCTTTTCAATCCGTAAGAATTAACTAAACTTGATACTACGCCATGTCAGGCAACTGACGCACTGATGCTTATTGACAGATATAGCAATGTAATAATTTAAAGTGCTCCTATGATTAAATGTTAACCTTTGTGTTCTCCCTTTTGCCAAAAGTGCATTCTCTCTTTGAAAGATGTTTAATAGCCGACGTTCATTCGTTCATTATTATAAACAACACAAAGACCACAAAAAGCAACAGGTTTCAAGCTGAAGTGTCTGCTTTCAGGCAATTATGCAGAGCAGCACAGCAGGCTCCTTTCAAAACAGTAGTTTCCAGTTCTGCATGAAGAATGTAGGTTTATAAGATAAAAGAAACTTGAACAACTCTCTACAGCCTGTGGCCTAGAAATAAAATCCGATCTAAGTCCTCTTGCAGAAAGAATGAAGAAACTCATTTGTTTTGAAGGTTTTCTAGAATTTCAAGTTGGAAAGTTCTGTTTGTTTGCTTTATGGTTCCTTTTCCCAATGCTCAGCTGTTTGAGAAACTCAAATGTTAGCTCAAGTTATTGGGGAAAATGATCTAAAGCTCCTACCAGGCAGTGAAAGACATTAACACCCTTTTCTTTTTCAATCAGGGGTAATGGTAATGTATTAACTCCTAGTCTTCACTTGGGAATCTTTTTCCTCACACAAATACAGTTCACAGAAGAAATATTTAAGAGTCAGATTGATTTCCTGTCATCTCTCAACAACTGGGTCTGATATTAAAAAACTCAAAACCATGAAACAGCTTGTATAGGGTTTGTGTGGCAAGGTTTTGGTAGTGGGGGGGTTACAGGGGTGGCTTCTGTGAGAAGCTGCTGGAAGCCTCCCCTATGTCCAAGAGAGCCAATGCCAGACGGCTCCAAGACAGACCCATTGCTGGCCAAGGCCGAGCTCATCAGCGATAGTGGTAGCGCCTCTGGGAGAACAGATTTAAGAAGGGAAAAAAAGTTGCAGTGGACACAGAAACGACAGACGGAGAGAGGAGTGAGAACATGTAAGAGAAACAACCCTGCAGACCTCAAGGTCAGTGAAGAAGGAGGGGCAGGAGGTGCCCCAGGCGCCGGAGCACAGATTCCCCTGCAGCCTGTGGGGAAGACCCTGGTGAGGCAGGCTGTCCCCCTGCAGCCCAGGGAGATCCACGGTGGAGCAGATCTCCACCTGAACCCCTGGAGGACCCCACGCTGGAGCAGGTGGATGCCCAAAGGAGGCTGTGACCCCGTGGGAAGCCTGCACTGGAGCAGGCTCCTGGCAGGACCTGTGGCCCCGTGGAGAGAGGAGCCCACGCTGGAGCAGGTTTTCTGGCAGGACT
Organism: Buteo buteo; assembly: GCF_964188355.1. Taxonomy (NCBI): domain Eukaryota; kingdom Metazoa; phylum Chordata; class Aves; order Accipitriformes; family Accipitridae; genus Buteo; species Buteo buteo. Next base: position 8,741,615 of record NC_134176.1, on the reverse strand, counting down.
TGTGACCCTGCGGGGGACCCACGCTGGAGCAGCCTGTGCCTGAAGGACTGCAGCCTGGGGAAGGGACCCATGCTGGAGCATTTTGTGAAGAACTGCAGCCCATTGGGAAGGACCCATGTTGGAGAAGTTTGTGGAGGACTGTATCCCGTGGGAGGGACCCCACAGTGGAGCAAGGGAAGAGTGTGATGAGTCCTGCCCCTGAAAAGGATTAAGCAGCAGAGACAGCATGTGATGAACTGATCCTGCGCTGCTGGAGGGGGTAGGTAGAGAATCTGGGAGTGAAGTTGTGCCCAGGAAGAAGGGAGGGGTGGAGGGAAGGTGTTTTGAGATTTGGGTTTATTTCTCATTACCCTACTCTGGTTGATTGGCAATAAATTAAGTTAATTTTCCCCAAGCTGAGTCTGTTTTGCCCGTGACGGTAATTGAGTGATCTCTCCCTGTCCTTATCTTGACCCCCATGAGCCTTTTGTTATATTTTCTATCCCCTGTCCAGCTGAGGCAGGGGGAGTGATAGAACAGCTTTGGTGGGCACCTGGCGTCCAGCCAGGGTTAACCCACCACACTGCTGTGTGCCTCATTCTACCATAGAGAACGCTGTTGCTGTCAAATGGCCCAATTAAGATTGTGCCAACATTTACGAGAGTTTATAGATTCCCTGACTTGAACTTGAAAGAATCAGTTACAACATTAGACTCCAAAACAAAGCATGCCCCTGCAAACTGGTTTCTGTATATAAATGCACGTTCATATTTCACAGATTGTTTCGCTGGAAAGCAGAAGCCTGTCAAAACTGTCCCAATTTTTTTCCTAGAGGACTAGATGATATCACTTTCTATTTGCATATTCATCTATGCTGGGGAGTTAAAACTTTGCCACCCAACTAAGATAGATTTGTCATCTGGAAGTGAAATAGGCATTTCCATTCAATAAATGCAATAGAGCCCTGAATAATGCTATAGATTTTATAGAAATTAGGTTTCCTTTGGAGGTAGGGATGAAATTGCCCTGCAGATTTTGGCTTACTGGTGTTTGCATTAGGCAAAATGAAGGAATTTTTCAATTCAGCTGAATCTTCTCAAAAGGAACTGGCCTGCTGTGATATACCGCTACAAAGAAATCATTTGATGGGATTGCTGCTTAACATTTGCTTGTGCCGATTGCTGTCAGTACCAGGAACAAGGTCTAAGCTCACTTTTGGGTGAGTTTTAGGTGCTCAGAGTAGCACGGTTTGGATGTGAGGGAAAAGAGCAGGCATCAAGCACCTGCAGTGGTAACTTTTCCTCCTGGATACAAAGAACTCAGTAAAAGAGCAGACCCAACTCTAAATTCTAATTCTAAATAATTTCAAATAGAAAACTAGCCCTTTCAGACAAATCCATAAGGTTTCACCAGAATAATGCTGGCTCATGGGTTTTCAGAACTTCCTCAAGATGTAGTTAACATTTCTCTCTCATGCTAACCCCTAGGAAAATGTTCATATCTGCCACCATGTTCTTTGGCTTCTGTACTTTTCCTAGCCCTTTGCCAGCTTCAAGCATCCACCTTCAAAAGAAAATACATGGTGGGGACCCCCAACTATAATTTATACAAGACTAAGCAAAGAGAGCCCCAATTTGTAATAGACCTTAGCAGGCTAGAATAAATAAATTATAAAGTTCTGTAGTTAAAAGATAACTCAATTAAATATAATTAAAAATAAATTTTTGATCAAGATTTAAAAATTGAGATAGTAATATAAACAACAAGACTAAATTGAAACAAATGTAATTCAAATAATAAATAAATAAACCCACATTCAGGAAGCGTTAGGAATAGTACTATTTCATAAAGTCAAGAATTCAAAGAATGATAACAAAAATATACTGAAATGATAGAAATGTATAGACTGGGTTGCTGCAGAGTGCTGGTTGCTGCTGGTGGAGACTGTGGTCTTGATCAAAATTTAACTTCTAAAAAGCATTTACCAGATTAACCCCCTGATATGCGACATCAGATCCAGAGCATCTGAAGCTGCCCTGGCTAGGTATGCAGAGGGGGAAGAGATGCAGCATATACACTAAGCAGTCTTTCCTAAAAGACATGCAACTGGCTGTGAATCTCTCTGCAATCTGGAAAGACTTCTATAGCTGCTACCTGGACCACACAGAGGGAGAGGAATGCAAACCAAGGACATGGCAGGGTCAGTCATGTTCTGCTGAGCCAGATTTATTCTCTTGAAGTCAACATGCATATGTATATACTTTACCATTAATTTTATCTGGAGCAAGTTCAAGCCCCAACATAAAAGAGAACATATTCCAAACAACCACACACAGTATCAGAGCCGTTACCAACCTCCAGTTGTCCTGCCTTTCTAGTAGCATCTTGTAATAAAACAGATGCAGCATTCTGTAATGCATTTGTCACAGCACTTATTTCTTCAGTGATCTTGTTCCTCTCTTGAATCTCAGCTTTTACAGAATCCTTATGGTCTTGAGTCTTTTCATACAACCTATCAAAGATTTCCAGCAAGAATATATTAAGTGTTAGAGTCTGCACTAAGTAGAAGTAATCAAAGAGCATGCTTAACACAGATATTTTTAAAATATATATCCAGAACCACATTTGTCTGTATTTTAATATTATTTTCTGTAACTAAATCTCTGAGTTTCTGTCCTTCATTGTCTCAGTTTCTTCAAAAACAAGTCTTCAGATATTGCTAAACAAAGTAATCTTGGTAGACCAAATCAGACAGCATGCATATTTAAACAGCAAATAGAGCTCAGGTTCTCAGAGTCCAAAAACACTGGCAGAGCAGAAGACATTCACAAAGATTTCCATGTCAAAAAGCAGGCATGGAGAAGGGCGAGTACAATCACAGATTTGCAAAAAATATTTGAGGCAAATTTTAAACAGTGGCACTTACTTAGTAAGGCAAAAGATGACGCAAAAAGGACAAGGTCTGATTTTCGTAAGAGTGGAAGACCCACACATCTCATTCAAGTTCACAAGAGCTTGGAGCCTCCAAAAATCGACCATCATCCCTTCTGATTCTTTCTCCATTTGAACACAAATTGCAGTCCACACAGGATATGGCCAGGCTCACATCTTCTCCCTAACTACTAACTCCCAATACCCATTTGGAGACAGCAGATGGCTTAGATGGAGTATTGGTCTGACCCAGCAGGGCATTCACTATCATTTTAAGTGCATTACAACTTTCATATATTCTTTAATACCTAATAAAATGCTGTGCTTTTAAGTAGTCCTATGTCATATCTTCAACAGAAATTTCACACCACTTACTTTTTACAGCGATCCTGCATTGCCTTTATCTCACATAAGGCAGGAAGAGCAGCTTCTGCCTCCATATTTTCAGATGTATTCAAGATGTTTCTTATTCGGTGAAGAAGTAAGAGTAAGAGCAGCTGTTGCTGGTTGATGTTTTCCTCAAATGAGTTCACAAAATCTAGTAATTCTACCAGTTCCTCTCTGGTAGCCTTTTCTTTCTCTTTAAGACTTTCTGGCTGTTCTTCCTGGAGCTTATCGAGAATTATTGTTTCTCGTTCCAGCTAAGTAAACAGCATGTCAAAGCATGAGATAAAGTGCTTTTTTTATTCCATCACATTAAGTTACATTATTCATTTACTCATATGCATGACTAAGTACCAGGAATTACATAGCCAGAGAGCTTGAACCTCTGAAGTGTGCCAAAACATTTACGTTTGCTTTAACCATGGAGTTGTGCTGGTTCAGAGAATTTGTACTATAAATATCCCCATCATTTTTGACTCCAGGTTCAAGAAAGGCTGGGGATAACTGGCTGATCAGTGGGTGGGAAATGATGTTCTGCACTGATCTCAGCCCTTTACATGCCATTTTACTGAGGGGCCCATCCCTACCACATCCCCCAAAACTTACACTTTGTGGAGCAACTCACCTCTTCATTGATGAATTTCCATTCCTGCTTTAGCTCTTCACAGTTAATTTCCAGCCCTTTCGCTGCCTCAAGCAAACCCAGCCAATTTTCCCACAGCACTGTTACAATCCTGCCCAGTGCCCTGTCACTTCTCCTGCATAATCTCATCAGCTCTCCTGAGACCTGCCTCAGCTTCACAAGATCATCTTCAGCCGAGTCAATGTTGGAGACTAAAATCTTAGAGGAAAAATAAACAAGTAAATAAATGAAACAATACAGTCAGAAGTGTTAATGAAGCATTCAGTAACATGATTAGGATCCTCTAATAAAATGGCAATCACTCCACCGAGCTGGTTAAAGACAGGTGTAATGGCAGAATTCTGTTGGCTAAGACTGTGGAGAAAAATGAGGTAAACAAAACAAACAAAACAAACAGAACAGTGTGCCCAGGCAATTAGGTTGTCCTTACTTCTTTCTGGTTATTTGGAAGGGAAGAGAAATGAGCAGGAGTTACAGATATATAAAATGAAAAGCCTGGAATGTGATGAGTACTAAAAGAGAAGACAGCAAAGAGGTTGATTATAGCAGAGGTCTGGTGGGGAGGCAGCAAGAGATTCCTGGGTGGGGAAACTGGAAATTCTCCGATTTTCACTTCTGAGGGAAAACAACTGCAATGTTAGAAATCTGATCAGTCCTGGTCCTGCAAAGAAGAAATGAGGGATCTGAACAGAAATACACCACTATCTTAAGCACAGATAATGTTTGATTTCTACAGCAATAACATACATTCATTTTACATGGCCTATTATAATCCAGTCTTTTTATAGGTATGTAAAGATATTCTGTGGTTTTATATATACATAAATACAGGATAAAGAATTTCACTTCTTTCTATTATGATATCATATGGTATGCACAGCTGCATCACAGCTTTGCATGAGCTTTTCAAGTTCTTCAGAGCCTCTCTTACCTTGCTTTCTTCTAAGTGCTCCAAAGCTTCTTTGTAAGACACTGGTACTTGACACAAAGACTGTCTAAGCATCTTTTCCAGTTTGTTAAGATTATCACACACCTTATCTTTGGTTTTTGTGTAGCTTTTGTATTTTTCAAAATACCTGTAGGAAACAATTAATAGACCAATTAAAATTTGTTATGGTTGCTCCTCTCTCCAACAATAATGCTCACTAGAATTAAAAAAAAAAAAACCAAACAAAAAATCAACCGTCTGAACTAGTAGTCCTTACTATTTTGCAAGTTATCTTCAATTAGCATTTGTTATACACTTCAGGTCCAATATCTTAGATACTTTAGAAATGCGGGTACAAATGCCCCAGAGGTAAAGAAATAGGTATGTATATCCAGATATCAACCACGGAGCTGCTCAGAAGAATTGTATGTATTGATCTAAGTCTCCATCCTCCTCAGACATTCCTAAAAATTAGTTTCCAGTTTGTAACACACACTTTATTTGTCCTTATGATGTATGGTCTGTACAATTCCAATTTCTTATTTCTATACCTTATCCTCTCTTTTCTCTTACCAAAGCCTTTACAGTCATCCAATTCTTTGATTATGAAAGCAGATTTTAAGGTTATGCTCAACAGAACCAGAAGCACTGGATCATGAGAAAGCAATTTAAAAATCCTTTACTCTATCTCCCTAACTTTTTCTTTACATGTATCTGAAGGTCCTTCAGATCTCTTCTGTACCTATATTTGAAGGAAGGAGACTATGGCGTGTCTTGTTTGGTCTCTACTTTCTCAAGCCATCAGAATAGCCTATGCATTAGGGCCCCTCTGAAATCCATTCTAACCTGCACCACCACTGAACTAAGAGACTGTGGAAATGTGCTTTCTTCTGATTCTGGCACCCTATGACCCTCAGTCGAGCCCCATACATACTTTTTGGACTATATTAAAAATGATTGCATTGTAAATTAGTAGCAATATGCTTATTGTCTGGTAATTTTCTTTCCATTAAAATCACATCTGGGAACAACAGAAACGCTTACAGTTCTTTCGCTGAATTACCTGCTTCTATCAGAGCAGAAACAACACTGCATTTATTATCAGTCAAATTTCTCATAATAAGGAACATGATCTAGGAAGATCTCTTAAAACTACCTCAGTTCATCAGCTTCCATTCTTTGAGCCTTTTCCCTTAATGCCCAACCCTTAGTGACTAGTTCTGTTGAAGTATTTTCCAGACGTATTTTGTCTTCTGGTTTCACTAGGTTTTTCAGCTTGGAGCACAGGTTTTCTATGTCAGCCTTTGCAGAGTTGAACTCTTCTTGTTTCCATTGTGGAGTTTGACACACTTCTTCTGAGCTACCGAGTTCTGCTGCGGCAGACTGGACTTGAACTTCATAGTCCTCGAGGAACCTGGTAGCACTCTGCACAGCCTTAGTATAAAGCTCACCAGTCTTATATGCCTCCTCCAGAGCACTCTGAAAGTGTTAAAAAGACAAAGGAACAATCAAGAAAGACTGCTGTGCTCATCTGGATCACCAGATGGTCTTCTCAGAATTTCACACCTGGCTGTCTTGGAGACCAGTGCTCCCAGAATTGGCCTGAGGAAATGAGGGAGGACACATGGCAAATGCACACTGCTACCTAGGTAGTTACAGATCAGTGTTGTACCCTATGGATTGATTGCCCTCAACCATAGGAAAAGGGGTTACGAGGGAACTGCCAATACCGGAAAATTCCAGAGAGAAGGATGGCAGGACTCAAGAGCCATAAGATCCCTTATGGACATGGCAGTATATGACCCGTTCAGACAAGGAAAGCCCACACATTGATGCTTTATTCTGCTCCAGGGGATACCTCCGCTATGACTTGCCAAACCCTCTTCTTGTATGTATTTATAAACAGAATGATGTGTGACTTTGCCAGCTCTTGGATTCCCACAGGGCGGAGAAACTTTGGCATTGTCCTTCCCACACAATAGCCAAGAAGTGAAGACAAAGCACAGCAAACCAGGAAATCTGGCAGCAGGACCATAAGTCCATCAGTGATGCTCAGTCCCTCCCTGTTATTAGCTACTACCTCATGTTATCTTGTTTGTATCCATTGATCTCTTGGACAGTCAGGGCACAGGTCTTCTTGACCAGGACACAGTTCCACAACCTCTCTGCTATAAAGGTTACCACTCTTCTGGTTTCTAACATAAATTCATTCACTAACTCTTTCTCCTTGTATTAATACTGCCCTTTAGCTTAAGCAGTCCTTTTCCATCCATTAAGTCCACCTCCAGCCTAATTACATTTCTCAGCTAGAATTCCCACTTGCCCTCAGCTTACTAGGTTGAGCAAATTCAGTTTTATTAACTGGCCTCGACATTTCTCATCCCTTTAACAGCATCTCTTCCAGTTTGAGCTGACCTTTCCTGAGAAAGGCATCAAGAATTGGGTCAATCCTCCAGCGTTGCCTTATCAATGCCTTATATACTTGTGTTAAAGCCTTGGATCCTGGTTGCCTTTCCTTTGCTTACCCTTCCTGAGCCCTGATAACATTGGTTTGACCTGTACTTTACTCTCCTTGACCATTCCCAACTTGTAAGCTTTTTCTTTATGGTAGAAACAAGAAACTTCTGGTTTTTTCATCATTGTCACTATGGAAAATGTTACATAAAATCAGTCCCAAGAACAATCCCAGGACAATCGCACCCAGCCTCTCTTTAGCTCAATATTTCAACACAACCTTTTCCTTCCTCCCCTTTACCTTTCTTTACTTTTGCTATTTCCCACTGCTTGTTTATAATCAAACTGAATATATCTAATTTCTTTGTATCCTTATTTTCTTACCATGATTCCCATCATATCCACCAATGCAAAGATGATGATGGGCCAATTCAGTTGTTAGAATAAAAGGAGGATATAAGTCATGAAAATATAAACACTACAGTCACAGACACCTGATCTAATTATTGGGAAAAGACATATGGCCATACCTTACTTTTATTAAATATACTTACAACACGGGCAGCAATATCTGTCTTCAGTTGTATTTCATGACCTTGCAGTGTCTCCAATTTTGTTTCTATATCAGCAGCAAGAGATTTTTCTTCTTGGTTTTCCCTCTCTTTTTCCATTCTACATTTAATAGCAGAAAACTTTGCTTGCATCATATTCTGAATTGCTTCCCATCGTATCTTTTCATACTGCATTACTTTCATGTCTATCAGAAGTGGCTGCTGGAGCTCTAATTGAATATGCTTTATGATGTGGAATACATGTTCTACTTCATTCTGCATATCTTCCTTGTTTACACCCTGGAGACCAGAGACCAAGTTCTGAAGAAACTGATTCAATTTCTCAACATCTTTCTCCAGGCTTTTTATTTCTTTCCTCTTAGATTCTTTGAATGGTGTATCAAAGACCTCATTTTTGTTTATTTGATTTGCTACCTCCTGGGCTAAGTACAAGATTTGTTGAACTGTCTGAAACAGAATCTGTGCAGATATAAGATTCTCAGCAGGAGAAGAGCTAGAGCTATCATTTAGGATGTTAGCTTCTTTTCTTACAGTGGATATCACAGTCTGGATTTCATTTAGCAATGCCTGAATCTTATCACATTCCCTAACAACATTATCAAAGCGTATTATCTTCCCTTTAATTTTATTTTTAATTTTAAAAAATTTAGTTTGCAATTCATCCAGCTGCAGTGAGTCCCATTTTAGACCTACGTATTCAAAGATTTCTTTGTATTTCATTATTTGCGACAAATTGGACTGAAAAGCTAATACTTTTTCTTTAAGTGCTTTGCATTTATCCTTCACTTCCTGCTTGGCACCTAATAATTCATCTTCTTCCAAATTCATTTCACTACACTGTAGATCATTAAGATCTTGCTGCAATGAAGTTATTCCTTCGGCAAACTCTCTGTAGACAGCTATCTTTTTTCCTACTTCATGAAGTTTACTCTGAATTTGCCTCTGTGTCTTCCTTGCTCTATTCTTCAGGCTTCTTAATTGATCAATCAAAAATAGTTGTTCAGACAGGCTCAGTTCCCCGGCTGTGACCTGACTCTCTTTACAGTGGGCTGAGATAAGCCCTTCTATTTCCTGTATGTCCTTTAAAATCTCCTTTAAAATAGCTTGTTGATTGATTAATTCTGACCATGTGCTGGTTTGGTCTATGTCAGGCCTGGCAAGCATCTCAGCATTTCGAAGCTGACAGTGAACTTTTTCTACTTCTGCAATAAGTTTTTGCCTCTCCTCCAGCTGGAGCTCTAGGTGCTGTAATCTTTGAGATGATTTCAAAACAAGAGCCTTGTATGAATTCTGCAATGTTTGTAAAAGGGAAGTAATATCAGAGATATCCTCTGGCTTCAAGTTGGGAATGATGTGCTGGAGCCCATAATCCAGTGATACAATCACAGGCTCTCTGTTTAGAACTTCTTTGTTCATAAGCTGACAACTTCTGATCTGTGATTTAACATCACTGGGGAAAAGTGCTGCCTTCTGATCAAGAGAGGACAGTGAATCTTTGACCCATGAAATATTTTCTTTCAGCTTCTTCATCATTTCATGTTTCATGAGAGCAGGACCAGTGATCTGAACATCCTCTCGAGGAGTTTGTTGCGCTGATAATGCTTCCAATTTGCTCTGCAAATCATGTATAGAGTTCTCCAAAGCTACCTTCTCTTGATCACTCCAAATTCTTTTCATCTGCAGTTCAATCCTTCTTTTTAATAGAGAAAGACCATGTTTAATGTCCTGTAGCTCTGTCGTCCAAAGTACAGGACAATTGGCTTTTCCTGCAGCTGAGGAATGTAACTCTGCTTGTAAATACTGTTCTTGTATCAGTCTCTGAATATCCTGTGCTTTATTCATAAGCAGGTTAAATTCATCTATTTCTGCCACAACCTGATCATGTTTCTTTTGCACTGTTTGTTCCATGTGTTGCCACCATTGCTCCAGCTGCCTCATTTGGCTTTCAGTTAACACTTTATCCATGCATGTTAAATGCTGAGATAAACTTTCTTGCTGAGTTTTCAACTGGTTTAAGACATCTCTTTCTTTTCGTAAGGACTCTATGCATGCCTTAATTTTCTCCAGAAGAACTGTGTTGTTCATAGGACCCCTGCCAAAAATGAGAGTAGCATTTAAAAAAAAAAAAATCTCCTAAAACATGGACTAGACACATTTTAAAAAGAGAATTTCACTGTTTAAAAAATGATTCACTCACTTTATTCACTTAATCGCATGTATCTCTCAATGTTCTCTCAAATTTCCTAACTACCATTGCAGTCTCATTATTTCTTTCTTATCTCTACAGCATTATTTATTTCTACATCTCTCTGCAGGAAAGGTATATTCTAATGTATGTTCTCTAAAATTGCAGTATATACTAATGTGTCATTTCCTAAAAGAATGTAGCCTCCCTTTGAAGTTAGAATAAATAAAATTTTAAAAATCAACAATAGTGTTAAGTCATCTCTAAGTGAATTAATTACATTTTATGGTAATTTCTGATTTACAATGAAGATAAAACTTCGGTATAAGAAAAACTTCAAAAATTCCCATTCATTCAAGACTAATTTGGAGGAATTTATCTACTCATCTTTTATTTCCAGGAGTACTTTGAAATTCCTGCCTAAAATACATTTAGCAGCTAGACTTTTATTCAATTTTTTTCAATCTCTTTGCTGTAAATTAACAATTTCATAAATTATTTTAAAGATTTTCAAATTATTGTGATACATTATTGTGACTGATAGGCTGGTTCCATGTTTTGAAGGCTAATTCATAAAAGGTACTAAATATTTTGTGTGTGTTGGTTAACTCTGAATTGGTATTGTAGACTTATTTATTGCCACAGAATTCTCCCTATCAAATAATGTTAATTTTCAGGGTAATGAGATATTTCACTCAGAAAAAAATTAGAACCAATGAGTCCTTAAAGAAAAATTAATATTTCACATCTGCCATATTTTTGCAAAAATATTTTAATATGGCTTTTATACAGGTTTTTAGCACAGCAATCATTTATTTGTTTTGCTTAAAAAATAAAAAAAAGTAGATGTTGCTAAAGGATAGCAGAAAACCACCAGAAATGCTTCTACTTAAGGCTGTTTAAACTTACAAACCTATGAGACTTCTCTTGCTACCTAATGTTAACGAGATGGATAAAACACCATATTCTTGTCTAAGCATTATTGAAGTATGGCATGAAATTCAGTCTAGGACCATATCTGTTCTGCAACCTATTAAGAGAAACCCTCAACTATACTTACATTTTTATGTTATCTTTTTCTGTTGACAAATTTTTCATTGAAGACTGCACAGAAGAAAGATTTTTCTGGTACTCATTAATTAAACAGTACTGTTGTTGCTTCACTGCCTTAACAGCATCTAGTTCTTGAAGCAGCCTGTCCCAGCAAGGCACCACAGGCTCTGTGGTTTGCAGCTCTGCTCTGTTTGATCCTGTTGCATTGGGAAATGCTTCTTGACTATGACACAAAGATTTTGTTTTCCATGTTTCCAGTTCAGTTTGTAAATTCTACAATCAAGCCCACCACAGAGAGGGGATTAAATGAGGATCTTAAACACTTTCAGCTTTTAAAACAAAATACAGTTAAAGACTGATACATCTACAAACATCTGCTTATTCATTCACATGCAAATGAGCACACATGCCTGTGCACATCATGGAAGCACACGCGCAATCATAGGTGTATCTACTACTGCACCCTAGAAGGGCAGTACAAATTACAGTATTTACATGGACATACTTGCATCAAGGCACAGTGTTTGTAGATTACCTGGTAGACAAACTGACTAATCATGCGATCAAACCTCAGATAAGACTATATGCAACAATTTTGTTTTGCCCAAGTGAATCATAATTCTGTAAGTGTATCACTACATTAACAATGAGGAATGCCTTTGCAATTTCCATACCTCCAGCTCTTTTAGTTGTTCATTTATAAGCACGATATCCAGTTCAGCCAATTCATTTTTCAGCTCATTGATCTTTTGTTCCTGTTCAAAATATTCAGTGTTTACTTGCACTCCAGGAAATAGTTCCTTCTGGACAGCCACTTCTGCACCTGTGTCCTACAACGCAAAACAGGATTCTTATTTCTGAAGGTCCTAAACCAACAAGTTTTATGACTGCAACGCTTTGCTTCACATGTTTAAGCCATGCCTAAATCCTACTGTGGCTTCCCCCACAGCCTCTGTGGGTCAACCAGGACACAGAGGCTGGAACCTCCATCACTACCCCCCACCTCTGAAGTCACCCTGGCTTGCCAGCACTGCTCAGATAGCTATGAAATCTCTGCCCATCATTTTAAGTTTGAAACTCTGATATCCCCACCTTCAAATAACATACTCCCTGCACCCACCTCTACTACTGATAAATTTACAGGTCTATCCTGTCTTCTCTTCCTTACACATTCATGGACCTTTAACCCTCCTCACACTCACATTCCTTCCGTGCAGCACCAGCCCTGATACACAGCTGTGTCCTTCACCAGGACCATCTCTTCAACTGTTCTTCACAGGACAACTCATGCATGAAGCAGCTTGGCTGCGACACAAAGCCACGGCTGCTACTGCCCCAAAAGCCATCCGAAATCAGGGGTAAGATGAGAGCATTAGGGAGCCATGTCTCAATCAAAGTGGGGAAGAAGGGAATGGGGGGCTCCAGAACCAGTCCCTGGCACTGCTAATGATTCCCACAATGACAGAAGGACAAGTCACTTGGCGTGTGGCCACGTTTAACTGCCCATCGGCTGGGCTGAGGTCGTTGCCCAAGTGGATGCTCTTAGCCAACTCCAGGTCAGATGTAAAACATAATCCTCTAAATCACCTTCAGCTGTTGCAGAAAGCAACATAAATGAAACGTCACAGTCTTATTGGGTAACACGGTGATACCTTAAAAATCCTTCTGCATTTTCCTTCCTCCAGTATGTGTCTATATCTGGTATAAACTCTGATCTGTTCCACATATAGACTTCATGTGAGTGAATGCATGCAAATATCCTGATATGACTACAGTGTGAGCTTCTCCATGGTACCAACATATAAAATTCTTGTTTGATAAACTTACTGTATTGCTACTTTAGATACTATTTTACTAGGAAGCAGTCAGCTATCCCTGCAGCCATATAAGCTGTCACTGTCATCTGTCTCTGTGGGTCATGAGCTATCCAAACCACACCTGCTTCCAAGTGTGGGAAACATGTAGCACATTGTAGACTATAGTGGAAAAGAATAATTCTATTTATTTGAACTCTTTTGTTTATTTTCAGTAAAACTGAAGGGAACCACTCATGAAATAGTCAATCAGAGAACTTTTCCATTTCTCTGTGTACACATCTGTAATGGTTTTATCAAATCAGATATAAGATTTCATCTTAAGAGACTTTGGAGTGCCATAGAACTGAAGTAAGCAGAAAAACTCAGCTAAGCTATCACAGAGTGAGGAGGAGAACCACTTTACCAGACTGAAATATAAATGCATCAAACCACACAAAGTAAGTGTCCTGACACTAAGAAAAAACTCAGGATTGCTGTGTACATGTTTTGCTTGTTTGTATGATATTCTTAATGTACACCATGGCACTGCCTCCCCACAGATACACAGACACATACATAGTGTCGATCTCCCCACACAACAGTTTTAATGTTTCCCATAGTTTCTCAGTCCATCAGATGGTTGGAAAAGGAGGAAAATATGAGAAGGGGAGAGAATGGGGGTTGCTAACCAGCTACTGTCCTTCAGGTACAAAGCCAGGGCTCCCCTGCTGACTTGTCACAGTGCAGGCCTGTGGGAAACTGCCAAACGTGACTCTGGCTTCAGGCTACGGTGTAGCCCCAGTCTAAATCCTTTCTTATCCAACACCTTCCTCAGAAAATCAGCAGAACCTACTTCCCATTCCTTTTGCAACCTCCAAATTGAATGAATACAAACATTTAAAGATCACATTTAGAAGTGAAAAATCAGTCAATTTAGAATGGAATGGAATGAAATGGAATGGAACGGAATGAAATGGAAAGAAACGGAATGTTTTCAGTTGGAAAGGACCTACAGTGATCATCTAGTCCAACTGCCTGACCAGTTCAGGGCTGGTCCAAGTTAAAGCATGTTATTAAAGGCATTGTCCAAATGCCTCTTAAACACTGACAGGCTTCAGGCATTGACCACCTCTCCAGGAAGCCTGTTCCAGTGTTTGACCACCCTCTCAGTAAAGAAATGCTTCCTTGAGTCAAGTCTAAACCTCCCCTGTCGCAGCTTTGAAACCATTCCTTCACGTCCTATCACTGGATACCAGGGAGAAGAGATCAGCACCTCCCTCTCCACTTCCCCTCCTCAGGAAGCTGTGGAAAGCAATGAGGTCGCCCCTCAGCCTCCTTTTCTCGAAACTAGACAAGCCCAAAGTCCTTAGCTGCTCCTCATAGAGATTCCTTCCAGCCCTTTCATCAGCATTGTTGCCCTCCTCTGGATGCATTCATGGACCTTCACATCCTTCTCAAATTGTGGGGCCCAGAACTGCACACGGTACTCAAGGTGAAGCCGCATCAACACTAAATACAGTGGGATAATCACCTCTCTTGACTGACTGTGTTTAATGCACCCCAGGATGCGGTTTGCCTTCTTGGCTGCCAGGGCACACTGCTGACTCATATTGAGGCTGCTGTCAACCAGCATCTCCAGATCCCTTTCTGCAGGGCTGCTCTCCAGCCAGGCCTCTCCCAATTTATACATGTGTCCGGTGTTACTTCGTCCCAGGTGCAGAATCCAGCATTCGGACTAGTTAAATCTTATCCCATCAATCATTGCCCAATGCTCCAATCTATCTAGATCCCTCTGCAAGGCACCTTGTCCCTTAAGAGAGTCAACAGCACCTCCCAGTTTGGTATCTTCAGCAAACTTGCTAATGGTGCATTCAACTCCTGTATCTAGCTCATTGATAAATACTGGCCCTAGAATTGAACCCTGAGGAACACTGCTGGTGACCGGCCACCAGCCAGATGTAGCCCTATTCACTACAACCCTTTGAGCTCTGCCCTTCAGTCAGTTCTTCACCCGGTGCACTGTGAACCTGCTCATCGCACAGTTGGACAACTTGCCCAGAAGGATGCTGTAAGGGACAGTATCAAAAGCCTTACTAAAATCCAGAAAAACTATATCCACTGCCTTCCCTTCAACCACTAGGTGGGTGACCTTATCATAGAAGGATATCAAATGAGTTAAACAGGACTTTTCCTTTGTGAACCCGTGTTGACTGTGCCTGATCTGTGCCAGTTCTGTTTAATACCTTTATCAATGATCTGGATGAGGGGATTGAGTGCACTCTCAGCAAGTCTGCAGACGACACCAAGTTGGGCAGGAGTGTTGATCTGCTTGAGGGTAGAAAGGCTCTAGAGAGGGATGCGGACAGGCTGGATCGATGGGCCGAGGACAATTGTATGAGGTTTAACAAGGTCAAGTGCTGGGTCCTGCACTTGGGTCACAACAACCCCATGCAGCACTACAGGCTTGGGGAAGAGTGGCTGGAAAGCTGCCTGGTGGAAAAGGACCTGGGGGTATTGGTCAACAGCCAGTTGAATATGAGCCAGCAGTGTGCCCAGGTAGTCAAGAAGGCCAACAGCATCCTCACTTGCATGAGAAATAGTGTGACCAGCAGGACTAGGGAAGTGATTGTCCCCCAGTTCCAGGCACTGGTGAAGCCGCATCTCAAGTAGTGTGTTCAGTTTTGGGCGTCTCACTACAAGGAAGTCATTGAGGTGCTGGAGCACCAAAGAAGGGCAACGAAGCTGGTGAACAGTCTAGAGAGCAAGTCTTATGAGGAGTAGCTGAGGGAACTAGGGTTGTTTAGTCTGGAGAAAATGAGGCTTAGGGGAGACCTTATTGCTCTTTACAACTACCTGAAAGGAGGTTGTAGCAAGGTGGCTGTCAGTCTCTTTACCCAAGTAACAAGAGACAGGATTGTGGGAGTACACTTCCCCCGCCAGCAGAAAACGAAACTTCTCCAGGCAGGGAGAAGAGGAAAAAAAAAAACTAAACCCACAGGTTGAAAATTGAGCTGGCCAATCGAGACGTGCCAGGTACACTGAGGTGACCTTCTTGGCCAACAGGGATTCAATGACCACAGATCAGATTCGACAAGGGTATAAACAGAGTCCTGCCAGAGGACATGTTGGAATCAGTCCTCCTCGGAGCAGCAGGTCTGCAGTCAGGGACTCCCCCTTGGGTCGGGGCACCACCCGAGGTAACTCCTCAAGGGAGAAAGCCGTCATCTTTTAGGTGAGTGATATGCACATTTTGAGCCATCACTTTTAAATCTCAAGGATTCTTAAGTCAGCTGTGTAGTACTAATTCCCCTTACATCACTGAGCCTGTAGTTCACTAATGTTATTGGAGTTCTAACTTTTTACTAAAGAATAAATCTGACTTTTAACGCCTGTTGGATTTGATTGTGCATGCCTCCGGAATAAGGATGAGAGGAAATGGTCTCAAGTTATGCCAGGGGAGGTTTAGATTGGATATTAGGAAAAATTTCTTCACTGAAAGGGTTATCAAGCCTTGGAACAGGCTGCCCAGGGAAGTGGTTGAGTCACCATCCCTGGAGGTATTTAAAAGATGTGAGATGTGGCACTTAAGAACATGGTTTAGTGGTGGACTTGGCACTGTTAGGTTTACGGTTGGACTTGATGTTAAAGGTCTTTCCCAACCTAAATGATTCTATGATTCTATGATGGTTGCATTGTTCTTTAAATGGTTTTCAATAATACCCAGTTTGATCTTCTCCATAATTTTTCCGGGAACTGAGGTTAGGCTAACAGTTCTATAGTTTTCTGGGTCTTCCCTCACACCCTTCTCATAAATTGGAATAACATTGGCTAGTTTCCAGTAAGCAGGGCCCTCCTCAGACTCCCAAGACCGTTGGGAGATTTTCTGGGGGCTTCCAGTTCGAGCAGATGTGCTAGTCCTAGGTAAGACCTGACAATTCACAGGCCAGCTGCGGACCTGCCCATAGATTTAACTGTGAAGATTAGCTCTGGCCCTACCTTCAATTTAAGAATGTGGTGACCAAGGATCAGCAGTCATGGGGCACTTCTGATGTAACACCCTCACTCTTAAAGAAGAATAGACTTAGTAATGTCATTTAGTAATGTACCTTGTTATTCATTCAGCTTGAATTCATTCTCCTTTCTCTATTTTATTTCATTTATTTTCTTATGCTGGATCACCCTTTGATTTCAGTTTTCTGATCTGCCTTCCTTATGATGGCAGACTATCACAGCTAACTATAATAACGTGGAAAGAAGTTGTGCTGATTAATAATTTAAAGAGAAACTCTAAATATCATAAAATAAAGACTGATTATAATGGCTCTGAAAACCAATATTACTCTTTGAACAGATCCAATGAAAAATATAATGTGGCTAGCACTTTGGATGAAGTTCAAAACTACCATGGACATAAAGCAGAACTACACACAATTTGATGCAACAGTAATTGCCTCTTTTTTTATAACAGAACTTCAGCCGAAGCCCAGGTGGAAACAAAAATTCAATGACTCTGACAAATTTAGCTTGAAATAACAGAATGTGGGTTACCTCATGTGCAGAAACCAGGGGATTAGATTCCAGACCATCTTTCTCAGCTGCTGGAGATTTCAGGACTTGACTCTTCTGGCACACTCTTTGTTGAACCTGCTCCACATCTTCTCTAGATGACTGATTCTTGACATCACTAGGTTTCTCCTTTTGGTGTAAGAAAAATAAAAGAAACACGTAATCAAAAAGCCCTAATCAAACCTGCTGAGTAGTAATTACAGTGCTTGAGATGACAAAGTTACGAAGCCCATAATTACAGGTAGATGAGGAAAACCACAGTTACATCTATTAATTTATTGGGGGCAAGGTTATGGCAAATGAAACCATTTAGAAGAAGCAGTGCTGTAATTTTGTTATAAATTTTTAGAAAAATTGCAGATTGCAAGTGTCCTTCCTCTGACCTACGCTGTTCATGTTTCATTATTCTAGCATGGACCTTGAACTGTGTACCCCTGGATGCAGTCTTGAATGCATTTTTTAAAAGCTTTAGCTTTTTCCTGAGGCTCCAGTCTTGTACTTGTATTGTAAACAGAGTGTCTGTGGTTAGACACCCAGCCAATTACCAGGCACGATATTCCTGTGGGCAGCCCAGGGATTTGCTGTATGTACACACTGAGGTATTTGCTGACTGTAAGTTCTGCTTGAGTTTGTTTATCATCTAAGGACAGATAAAATAGAACAGCCACCTACACATAATGAAGAATGGCAAATCCTTACAGCATGACCATGGTGGAGAGCACAGCATCGGGGACCTATCCATGCTGCATGGATATCTGAGCTACTGGCTTCAAGTCAGATAGCATATGTACTGAAATTAGCCCATCCGCAACCCAGAATGAACAAATTTACCCCAATTCTCAGCAAGCTCATGAGTGCACACTGTGCTCCATGTAGCTGTTTGCTAAAACTGAAGGTCTGAGAAGAGCCTGGCTCTGTCTTCTCTATAACACCCCTTCAGAGAGGGGATGACAGCAACAAGACCCCTGTTAGCTTTTTCATCTCCAACAAGAACGTAGACTCTTCACACTCCTTATGGCTCCAGCTCCTAAACACTGCTCTAGTTTGTCGAAATTCCCCTTGTACCAGGGTGCACCAAACAGGACACAGCATTTCAAATGCAGCCTCATACATACAAAGTAAATGTAAATAGGAAATCTAAATGAAAGACACTCAAGCAAAACTGTAAGAAGACTTCACAATATATCCAGGTGACTTGGAATGCAGTATCTTCAGCAAACCACCAATGAAAAAAAAAATTCCTCCATATTAATTTTAAATGTACAGGAAAGTATTCAGAGAGTTAACGCATACTAAGTATACAGCACATCAGACAAAAATAGCTCAGTGTAACTTGAGGGGTTTATTATTTATTTATTAGTAGTATCATCCCCACTGCAACTAAACTGTATACATGTACCCTCAAATTCAATCACTCTTGTGTAACCTCATGTCCAGTTACCTCTGCTGGATGGGTTTCCTTTCTTGTTTCACCACCTTCAATACCAACACCATCCTGATGCCTTTCCAGTTCTGCTTCACCACCCTGAACCGCATTGTCCAGAACATCCTCTTGGACCCTTTCATGTTTCTCCATACCTGGGCTCTCTTTATCAGCCTCCCCCTGATTTGAAAAATACAAAATGTTTACAACCAGTAAAAGTCACAGTCCAAAATCTAAATTTACTAAGGAACATCACACTTCACAAGCTGTCTACTCTATCTTCACTTTAGCTTAATGAATGAAGGAAAAGGCTGAGGTAACCCAAACTCAGAGTCTCTTGGAAATGCCTGCTCAGATCAGTTTGCCATATCGGGATATCAATCACTATGAAACAGTTTCAGGACAAACCAAACAGGAGTAACTGCTCATGTGATTTTTAATGCTGTCATAGAAGTTTCTGCTTAGACACATTTGGCAACTCTAATTATTGATCTTGCTCCTTCTCCAGAAATCCCAGTACAGATGGTTTCCACTCCGATATTTTGACAGTCATCTCTCCCAGCTACTGTTACCACTCAACGGTGAGGACAATGAGGAAGTTCTCCAAATCGTTCCCTTGAGTTTGCACACATGAGGTCATCTGCAGTATGAATGTCCTGAGGTCCCCTAAAGACCAGCGGTTCCAGGTTAGTGACCTCTCATTACCTACCTTGTGCATGTGGGTGACAAAACCTGTTGAAATCACAGGTATGTTGTAGGTTTTGCATCATGGAGTAAGTGGGTCCAAGCCCAGAGGGCTTGTAGAGATCATCACATGGATCTCTTGCACACTTCACATGTGCAAGGTTGAGGGGATGATTTGGAGAACATAATTCATAATTCTTTTCATCAGATAGGAAAATATGTCTCTGTAAGACTACAAATTTTAAGGAATTACATATGCATTTCTAGTGAACAGACAGAGACACACACACACACATATATATATATGTATATACACTGACACATATTAGAACATATCTGTCAGGCACCTGACCAGTCTGCCCCAATCTGTCCTCGCTGTGACGGGTATCCTGTAATGGGCTGTCTGACAGTACAGTGCTTTCCTCCAAAAGTGGATCATTTTGGTTCTCTTTCTCTGACATATTTCCATTTACATCTTGACCCTAAGAGAAATGATATAAAAGAAAACTTGCTTGTGTGACCCTAAATATTGTATTTTAACATTAAATCTCTGAATGGCAAAAATTATTATCTACAAGAACAGGACAAATATTGTGCTGCCATTCTAAACAAGTCTTACCGGTTTAAGAGAAACTCTCAAAGTTCTTTGGCAGAGACATATCTGCAATTTTCTCATCTATACACCTTCTCCCTTTGTGTCCTGACCAAGGATACCTGCTCTAATTACATGCAAGAGAAAGCTATATGCAGGTTGTGTTTAAATGTAAAACTGCAGTTTTGAATAGATATTATTGGCTTGTTAGAGACTTGTTATAACAAGTTAAGGGAGTTGTTCTCCACATCTTTGATTTATACACATATATTTACACAAGGCTTAATTTCAATGAAATTAAGGATGCAATATAGGATGCAATATAAAAAAGGCATTTGAAAGACAGATGCCTCTTTACCCAGTCTTTCACTGTCATTACTGTCAACAAATATACTCACGTCATGCATTTCCAAAGGCTCCTTTAACTCCACTGCTGCAGGGCCCTCTTCTGCAGCAACAGGAGTATCAGAAGTGATCTGTATCTCTCTCTTCAGCATTGTATCTGCCTTGTCTTCCATTTGTATTTCATTAACAAACTCATCTTTTAACTCAAGGGCTTCACTGAAAGTATTTACCTCCTTTTGCTTGACATTTTCAAGTCTTTCTTCCAGACTCCTGTGTTCACTCTGAAGTGTTTCAATCTCATCCTTAATAAACTTCTGTCCTGGTGAAGAGGTGTTTTGTTTAACAGTTTCTGCTAAAACCAAAATCTCCTTTAACATGTCTTCGCATTGACTAAGAGGTCCTTGTTGTTCCTTTAAACCAGAAGAAAACATTTTATTGAAAAGTATCTTCACTCAATATACTTAATACTAAGATCTAAAGTCAATCACTAAAATCATAAATAGGTTGTGAACAACAAACTGTGCTGACAAGTACATGCAGACCTATTTCCTGCATAAAGTCAAATACTAAACCAGTAATTAGTCAGCCATTTTTATGAACAGAAAACACCTGAAGCTATAAGCATTACGACAATGATAAAATAATCAGATAATATGCTGTGAGGTGCATGGTGATCTTTCCAAGTTCTGAATAGATAATCCCCTCCCTCTCCCCTATCTTTTTACTCGTTAGAGGTATAGCAAATTCTGGAGGAAGGGGAATTGCAGTGATCCATATCTGAGCTATGGTTTCAGCTTTCAGTAGCTCTCTAAGCTCACAGCTACAAGACTGTTATCCATTCTGCCAAAGTGCAAAAGAGTATCTGCCAAAGTGCAAAAGAATGTCTACTTATGCATGAAGGACACTTCTTAAAACTGAACTTGGATCACTGACATTTTCCTAAGCTTTCTGCTCTGACTAACTTAAAGACACTTACTAACACCAAATTTAATGATCTCTTTCCTCATTATGCCCAGAGAGGAAAAAAAACCACCACCCAACCAACCAAACTGAAGAAGCCTGTGTACTTGAGCTAGGACAATTCTACCTTCAGTTCAGCTGACAGTAAAAGTCCACTCAGTTCATTAAGAGTGGTTTTAGACTTACAATTATCTTGATAAAAGAGAACACCACATATACTTTATAATGTAGAAAGGTTTCTTAGTTTTTCAGTTTGACACTATTAGCAGTTCTCTTCTATAAATGTGATGGCCTCTACAAGCCTCTAGGGCATGGGCCCACTTTCTCCATGATGTGAAACCTGCAACATACCTGTGATTTCAGCTGGTTTTGCTCAGCTGATGGTTGTTCCATTGCTGGACCTTCACAATCAGCAAGCTTCTCAGAGACCGTTTTCAGCTCAGTGCTCAGACCTGTTACCATATCCTGAAACTGCTGGTGCTCTTGAACATGACTTTCCAATGTCTGCACTATGGTCTAGAAACCAAGAAGTTTCTAGGATTAGTCCACCATTAGCTCAAACAACTATAACTCATCAACAGACTGTCACAGCTTTTCCAGGACTCAGCAGCACAAAAAACTTGCTTGTTTCCCATAAACTATCCAGCTAACCACAGGTGCACAAAAAATATCTTGCCCTCTTCCCAGCACATCGTAGAATCCACCACGAACAAAATCTTCATTAGCAGCAGGAAGCAGAAGAGTTTGCATTCCATAATAATATACTTCAAAAAGGGATGTTTTCTATTCAAAATGGATGAAAGATTAGATGCAGAATGCCACATAGGGTGCAAACGCAATTTGCACTAAACTGGGCGGAACCAATAACAAACAAGATGCAGGAAAAGCCATTCATTCTTCCAAAAGGAAAAAAAACCTACTGTGGCTTGGAGATCATAGGAACAAATACTTCATATTATACTTATCTGAATCTGTTTATACAGGTATAAAATGTTCTTCACACTCACCTTGGTCTCATTTGTTTAAACATTTATCCCTCTACAAAGCACAAGGCAGTGAAAAATATGATCTTCCAGTGCTCTTTTTGCCACAGTAAGAGAGAAAGATAGAGGAATTCCCTGTCCTACAGAGGAACTTCCACCACTCCCAGTTTTTACCCATACACTTTCCAGCTGAGTGACACTACAGGCAAACAGTGAGAATTACAATCAACATGCATACCAATAATCTCGTAAATTAAGAGAGTGCGTTTCCAACCTGTAGCTGGCTGAGCAGATTTTCATGTTGGTGCTTTAATTCCAACCATTCCACCTTTGTGAAGCAGGGATCCCCACTGTGACCCTGTAGGTGATCTTCCTGGCTTTTCAATTCATTAAATTGGGAAGTTAAGTCTTCTGCTTTCTGCAGGAGGTCAGCGTAGTTTGTCAGCTGAGCTTGCTTCTCCTGCAAACCAGGCTGAAGGGCAAAACCTATCTCCTGTTGTTGTTTCTCCAGTTCAGTTAGAGCCAGTCTCAGATCTTCTTTGCTTTGCTCGTATTGCTCCCTGTTCAACTGAAGTTGTTCTTTAGGGCTAAGAAAAAAATACTGCGTTTAATAGTATTAAAAAAAAAATTTATTCATTACCTAGAAAATGTCAAATTGTGAACAAGCCAACCATTAGAATGAACTTGAGCATACTGAATACTTTTCCTCAGGTTTTAAATTACTGATCAGCTTTAGACTGGAATTTTCAAGGTGATGAAAATGAAAAATACTGAAGTTATTACTGCTGAACTGGACTTAAATGCAGGACAAGTGACCCTTTAACCCTCTTAAACCTTAAACTATAAGTTCACAGTTTCTAGTATCCGAGATGTGATGCTCATGCTTTCTTCTGCTTTTCATTACAGCAGAAGTTCTGTTTAAAAACTACAATATGGCTATGAATCTATTTTCCTTGACAACTTCTTAAACACAGTCTCCTGAAAGGGAATGTTCTGTAGAAGATACACATTGCATTGGTTGAGATGGGGGTGGGGGAGTGTTTTAGAGATACAGACAATAAAACCAGCATATGCAATATGGGTCATGTTAGCACAATCCAGTGCCTACTTTCCTGACCTTGACATTGGATTTTGATTTGTGTGCTTTATAAGCATGCATGCTGATCTGCTGTAGGTGAACGCGTCGCATTTGTCCACAGGAAATATGCAACTATGATCAGTGAGACAAAAGTAACAGTTGTATGTTCACATTTAGTGATGAAGCTGAGATATTTTCCAGATGGAACTTAAATGCCAACATTTGAAAATATGAACCCCCACAAACAAATCCAAATAAATAAAGTCTGGTTATAATTCTGTAAAGTACAGCAGGATAAATGAGGACAAAAGCAAAGCTTAAGTGTTTTGGGTTTTGCCCCTCAAGATTCATATTTTTTGGCGAATGACAAATAAAGTATAGCCTTACATACGTTAAGTACTCTTGCTTCAAGTTCCCTATTCCAGCTTCACATTGCTGCCATTACCATGTCGCATCTGTTATTCACAGGCCTAATCCTTCAAGGTCCTGAGCATCTCTTCAGACATGCTGAGCACCTCATCTCTTGTCTTCAACATACTGTGAAGAGGGTGCTCTGCATTCTGCTGTGTTGGATCCAATATAGCCAATGCTCTATCTTTCTGAATGCCACTTGTATTGCTTGTACCGAGTGCTCAGTAATAAGAGAAGGCAACTGAATATTCTCAAAAATACTTGTTTTTAATAATTCATTCCATGGATATTTTTTTAAAAGTATACAGTAGGCCTACTCTAGCTTCCACTGATCTCAATAGCAAAGTTCCCAGTGATTTTACCGAAAGTCGGTTCAAGGATGTTACAGCAGACAAATAATCTTTAAAGTGTCTGCATGTGCAAAATCAGAACTTCAGTTTATGTTTACACAACACACTTGGAATCATCTGACATGTTTTAAAGGATCAATTTGGCTTTCAGACACAGTTGCCACAATGCCAGCGACACTGAAGTGCCTTTGCTGACTTAACAATACCAGCTGCCACAGCCAAGAAAGCCTCTCGTAGAGCCAGAATAAAGCAGGCTTTAAAAACTCTACTTTAAAAATCCCAGCCTCCTGGATTTACCCCAAACTCTCTTCTGAAGCAGTACAAATTTGCGCAAAGGTAGATCGTACCTCTGCTGGGGGACCACGCCTGGGGCACAGAGGCCAGATCACGTTGCAAGGAAGGACTGTAGTGGTTAAATCAGTGCACCCTCACTGTCTAATGAAACAAGAAGAATTGGGTGCACGGGGTTTTGTTTGTTTGTTTTGTTTTTTTACAAGAGTGGCTGAGCTACTTCTCTCCTGCCACCACCCTTACGCATCCTGGCTACACTCCCCACTTGACCGTTTAATCCAAACTGTGACCTGCACCTCCACAACACTGCAGAAATACAGGTACTTTTGTAGGTATCTTATTCTGCCCCAAAAGAACACAAATTCAATGGAACTGGTGCAGGAAGAAGAGAAGAAAGTCAGTATAGCAGTAAGTGATCTGTACTGCCTCTTGGCAAATTCCACATTACCTTCTACATTCAGTGGCTAGCCGACAGGTGCTTTCCCACTTGTTCTGGAGCTCCGAAATAGTCTGCTGAACCACTGCCTTCTTATTTTTTTCATTTCTCATTAAAGTTTCTCCTAGAGCTACCATGTTTTGTATTTTGGCCTCTCCTGCATCTTTGAGAGCTGTGATTTTCTGTATTAAACAAGAAGAAGAAGCAGTACATATACAACTACCAATGAGTTTTTTCACACTTTGTACACTGCTGTTCAAGACAAAAGAATTCTCCTTCCAATATATCAAATAACTGATACATAAATGGATATATCATCTACTTTTAGAAAGTCTGGAATCATGAAGCTGATTCATTAATTATTCTCTACATAACAAAACCAATATTGTGCTGACAAATTAAAAAAATGATCTAAATCTTAGGGAGAGATATTTGTCACAATACTACCCCTTCCACAGAACGAAACATGTAAATCCTGGCATCCTCATCTTAAGTAGTCAGAGAGAGGAGACACCGAAGAGGACACTGGAGCTTGAGAGAGCCACCCAGGTAGTGAAGCAGCCCAGTGCAATGGCACTGCAGGACACCTGAGAAGCCACACACTTTCCAGAGGTTCTCCAGATGCCCCAGCTACATTACTGACCTCCCTCTCCATCTCTGGAGTAGGCTATGATGGGAAGGCACATGGTCACTAGCACCTTATGAGTTCAGTGCTGCTCCACCCAGAGATGCAGCAGAGAATCACATCTTATGCGCATAATAAACTATGCAAAAACAAAACCAAAAAAACCCAAACACATACCCCCTCCCCAAATAAGCCACAAAACCACAGGCAATCAGCAGTGACAGTATCTTTTAAGAGTTACTGACTCATCAAGCATTCCCCTGATATTAGCATGAGCTGTGAAGTGGAAAAGGCGTACATTTAACACAATACCTTTATCTGATTAATCCTTTCCTCTGATGGCAATTCACTTTCCTGTGAACTCAGGTTATTAACAGCCTCCTCAAGCTTTTTGATGCAGCAAGAAACATCCTGGACAAGTTCTTCAAAATTTTGTCCTTCCACTGGAAGTCTCTCAGTATTTCCTGCCATTTCACTTACATGTGTTATCAGTGTCTGGTATCTACTAATAAGATCATTGGCTTCTGAAATGGTTTCATATTCTGTCAGCCCAGCATCCCTCAAGGAATTTGCTAGCTGAGCCATGGAGTCAAATGGTTTTCTGAAAAATACACAAAATTAGTAAACAGCTATTTGTTGTAACAACATGGAGCAATCTTCTTTAGAAGACAGTTCTTAAAAAGAGACTGAAGAAAACAATACCTCTGCATTAACAGAGTTTTATAGAAGTTCTCAAGTTTTGTCTCATCTTTTTTAATCTCTTTTAGTTTTTCTTCCTGAGCAGTGAGCCATTCTTCCAAGATCATGCTGCTTTCTTCAAGGCTAAAGAGTATAAATATAGACACAAGTCAAAATGAGAGGCATTACATGACTAAAACCTGCTGACAGCAGTGTTTAGCTGAAAAAGTAACAAATATCATGTGCCTGATCAAGCAAAGTTTTAAGCACAAGCAATTTTAAGTATCTCGGTTCATGTCACTGAAACTATCCATAAGCACGTACTCCCATATAACACTTTAGTCTGCTACAAAGCAAAAAAACACATGAAAACAAACAAAAAACCACTCACTACCCTTTATTAAAATACCATCTTTAATAAAAAGCAAGGTTGTTTGCCATTCACTATGACTGTTTAATAATGAATCATTTTATACCACTTGCGATTTAAATGTCAGAAACTATATAAGTTCCATACCTACTGAGCTGCTGGAGAGAAGCACTAAGTTCCTTTTCCCGTTTCTGACATTTGGAGATCAATCTTTGTAGTTCTGCTTCTTGATCTCTCACACGGCTGTTAAGGTGGTTAATGCTTGCTTTGGGCAAGTAATGCTTCACTTTGTTCAATAAAGTTTTAACCTCTTGGATATCTCTGTCTTTGCCTTCAGATGTTAGGAAGTACTGAATAAGAGCACAAACACAAGATGCATTTGTCAAATTTGCTGTTGTATAGTAGATATTTATGTTACAAGAGTTTTGCAACTCTTGTTGTCTCCACCAATACTTTCTACGGCAATTCCAGTTCCTGAAAAGAAACATATGTTAATTCACAGTTATCTAACCATTCCACTTGTAAATGGAAAAGTTGCTGTTTGTAAAATAAGGAGAAAGTGAAGTAGATGACTTGGACTTTCTTTTCTATGGCACAAATACACACAGATGAAATAGGCAAGCAGCATTCAAACCTAGCACTGACATCACTATGTCTTCTTCTGCCTCTTAACTGTGATTGCTTCTTGCAGCTGTTGTGGCCCTTCCATCTCTTTTCTGTTGATTCTGTCTGACTTAAGAGTGAAAATCTGGCTGCAACGAAGTGAATGCATATTTTTAATATTTTAGTCCAATGGAGGTCCGAATTTCATTTTACTCTCTACATATTTGATTTTCTGCATCTTTGCACACTGAAGTACTTGGTCAAGGTCCATTGACTTTCACTAACTACTGTACTGTGTCTCACTTGCCCAACTATGTCTGAACTTGAATTCTGATACTCCATTTTAAAAAAGTATTATTTTCATTCCACTTATTGCCATAACACTTTAAGTTAAATGAATTGTTCTTTCAGCCTCAAGTTACAAAACCACTGTAGGTGAATTCACTCCCAATAATAGTCTCCTGTGTAAGGAAGTAAAACTTCAAGAACAATCAGCTTTAGAAATTAGAACATTTTAATACTCTACCTTTAGCCTCTGCAGTCTTTCTTCCAGTATTGGTTTTGTTTCTGAGGGGTCAAAGCAGTCCTTCAAAGACAGCTGAGTGCTGCTGAACCAGTCATTAAAATTCTTGCACTGACCTGAGGAAAGATACATTCCAATTTTCTTTATTAATTTTACTCTGTAAAAGAAAATCCTATTTAACGTGAAGATTTCAGACAATTTGTAATTACATTTTTCAGTGCTTCTGTCAAAGGTTGCTTTTCACTACAGACCGTGTGACAGAAAATGCTGCAGTTCGTACTTTTTTTTACCCAACATTAATTGACAATAAACATACCTGTTCACTTGGGAGGGAGAGTCTCTGCTATACATAGCAGTTTCAGTAAACCTGAATTAGCCTATTGGCAACTTTTGTCATTTCCACACAAATAAATACTACTCAAAAACTATTTGAAGATGAGACTAGGTTTGGGCCTAATTCTACACCTGCACAGTCCCGTGTCTGCATAAAACAAAAAGTAACTAATAACACTATTCCTTCTCATAACTAAGATTAAATAAAGAATGACTGGAAAAAATACAAAGTTTGATTTCTGTATTTTTAAATGAAATGTTCTAACATTTGTTCCTGAATTATGCTTTATACTTCTTTGATCTGTTTTTTTAAATGTAAAAGTAAGAAACAAAATACTTTGATTCAGATTGAGTGGTTTGCTGGAATCAAAAGCCATTTTTATCCAAATCTTTACCTTGTTCAGAACTCTGAAGTCGTTTGAGATATCGAAGCAGTTTCAGACACCAAACCAAAAATAAATTAATTGCATAAACTTTAAGTGATTATGATGGCCAATACAAGCCTATAAAGCTACATAAATGTGAAATGTGTTTGCTTACGGTTCAGAACACCGATAAAGTGGTCTTGAAAGACATGTTTCTTCTTATTAAATAAATCAGTGACACATTTAAGCTGCTTATTTAATTCATCCACATCAGGACAATCTGTCTCTTCTTGGAGTAATGTCACATGGTGTTCTTGTTGCAGAATTTTCTGGTGTATCTCCTAAAGTTAAAAAAAAAGGACAACTGTTAAAAAGAGCTGCTTTAGTACATATTAGAGTTTTGCAAAAGGGTTTAGTCCTGCCCATGTGTCAAAATAATTTCTTAAAGTATATTGACATTAACAAGGCACTCAGTAGGTAGATATAAGCACTAAACTCTTCTTGAGCAGTGTGTATACATCTGTATGCATACATAATCACAGGTACATTCACTCATGCACATTTTGGCATCACACAGAATAGATATGTGATGCACACAGTAATATAGTATGTTCCAGAGCGTATAAGACCTAGAAGCTATAATGCCTTAGCTGCCATAGGCACTATTCCACCCCTAAATGCCTTACTCTGAATGTCAAGTCCCTGTGGGTTGAAAGATAACTTAGAGGGAGCTGGGAGAATTCATTAAAACCTGTATCTTTCTTCCAATGCCTGTGATTTCACTGTCCCAAACACTGACACCCAGAACGTGCATAATCCACTCACTGCTCAACAGGAGGTTTAAATCTTGCCAGCCTTGAACCTCCAAGCAGGAAGCAGCTCTTTCTTCACCTCTCTCCGTGGTGCAGAGAGGATAGAAAGTTGGCTGAGATTGCCTCCTTGGAGCTCCCCTTACAGGCAATCTCAGGTGGCACAAAGACAACCTATGTATATTACTCAGTCTTGGAAAAGATACAACCCAGTACCCCCACTACTGCTTCAACATATCTTGGGTGGGATACTGATGTTGTGCCTATCTAACCATTACCAATAGCTGCTGATAACATCCAGTGAAAACAGGCTTTTCTTTCATGTTTCTGGCAGCTTAAGGAAATATTCAAGCCACGCTTTTCACTTGAATTATTCTAGCAGTTTACAACATATACAGGAGAAACACTTATGAAGACTTGCCCAGGAGAGATATAATGAATGAAATTATAAAAGATGCGTAATTTGTGGCATGCTACCTCTAACTTAGTAAAGATCTCTAAGGTGTCAGAAGGAGATAAAGCTTTTAAAAGTGATTCGGTCATTCCAATCTGTGTCTTGGCCAGATCAAGGTCTCCTTTTAGTTCTGCTGTATTCAAGCTGAGTTCACTGGTCCCCCGCTTCGTTGACAAGAGCTCTTTTATTAGCTCCATTTTTTGCACAACAGATGACCTGATGACCTTAAAATTGGAAATAAACATACATAAGAAATTATATTGGATTGATTTCCTAGAATGTTACAGAACTCCATGACAGACACAAAAAGCAATGAAATGATCTGAAATCCAGACATTTCAATCACAGTTTGTTCCAGTTTCTTTCCCTCCCACTCCACAAATTGAAAAATAATATTATTTAAGCCCTGCTTTTCCAAGGAGGAATGATCTCAGTTCATCTTTATTAGTGATACATTTACTAGTGTTGCTTCACTAACAAATTTATTTGTCAGTCTACTCCCAGTGTCTACTCTCAGCTAGATAAAGGCTTTACATGTGCTTCAGCTACCATGAAAAAGAGGGTGCCAGCTCTCTCTGTAACACACCTCCCTGCAGTGATCCCACCAGGGCAAATTCCCCACACTGATCCAAAAAACAGGCAAGGACAGCAGAGAGGTGGGGAGCTCTAGCTCAAGCCTAGTCATTAAGGAGCAGCAGGTCCTTAACCTTATCCTTAAGACTTCTGCAGATTTGCATGAGACAGCAACTCAATGGCATCATGGCCACATGCTGAAACACCACCCCAGGGGGCTCAGGGCATCTGGTGCTCCAGAGTAGCATAGTGTGCACAACACAAGGTTGCCGAGTCCTTTCCTAAGCTCCTTAGATCACTTTACCAAGTGAAACTCCTCTGAGTTCACTGCCTGCTGAGGATAAACACACAAATAGCCAAACTGGGTCAAGATCAAGGTGCATCTGATAGACACTGGGAGTGTTTGCTTAGGGAATTAGTATAGGATCAAGGTAGGCTAACGTGGTCTCAAACAGTATAGAAGGATTTATTCTTTGCTGTGTGAAGTTAACACAAAAAGATGAAGATTTCCTTGTGATATCCCAAAGGAAAACATCAGAGTAAACACCACTCTATGCAAATAGCTACATACTACCAAGCTACATTAAGCCATATCCAGGTAAAGGTACAGTTTAAAATACACAGTCAGTATGCTGAGTTGCTGGGATCCCCAAAGGGATGACAAGGTCCGTTATGCTTTGTTCTTGGCCAATAGCTAAAAGCCAGATATCACTGATATTGGCCTCTTTCAGCAGGCCTGCAAAACAGTTGGGTCAGATCTAAGTCCCTAAAAGGCACAGGACTGAGAGATGTCTTTGTGTTTAAAATGACAGGTTTGGTTCTAACACCTTGAGAAAGACAACAAATGAAATGTCACTACTAGTAGCCAACAAAATGCCTCCAATTCTCTTTGGGTAGATTTAAGTCAAACCAAGAAATAACTGTGCTAAAGACGTTACTAGAAGCAGGGCTATAGTAATGAGTACTGGCGTATTAGTTGTAAAAGCTTCTTCATACCTGTAACTCCAGTGGAGGTTCATTACTATTCAGAAGTTCTTCTATCTCAGCCACTGTGTTGTCAAATTTCTGGAGTTTCTGCTCCTGGACTCGTAAGCATGCCTAAAGGTGGAAAAAAACACATCGGTAACTGTGTTTCCCCCTGAATTAAACTTCCATGTTTCTGTTAGAAAATTATATTACTAATATTCTGATTCTGCATTTTGGCATATAGAGCTCCCACAACTGGTCCATTTCCTGATTTTCATTTTAGCAATATAGACATTTTTTGTATTAGTCTCTGAAACACTCTATGTTTCTCAGGAGAAGCAGTTGTTAATGCAAATCTAGCATAAATTTAACAATCTTAATTATTTTACTTCTATATTAACCCAAGTAAATTTGCAGGAAAATAGTCTTAATTTTCTTGCTGCTTCTATTAAAAAGGGATATTCTCAGATGTTATAGACTTAAAGTCAAGAATTGGCATTCTGCTAATACACTTTGGTAGGGATGTGATAAAATACAACACATGCTGTAAGCACTTTTAAAATGTAAAACCTTTGTACATAAAAAGACTTCTACTCATTTGAATGGATTTTGGAACAAGACAGTAATGTGAAAGTAAAATACCAGCTTCAACTTATGAAACAGGATATATCTAAAATAATCACAGTCTCATATTCCCAAATCAATATCCCAAACTCCTTCAGGACAAAGTATGCCTTTGCAGTATCTGTACAAGCAAGCATCAAAATTCATTCATGTGCTACAGCCCTTAAAAGAGTTCCCATTTGCATACTGGCTATGGGGGAAAGCAGAACTTCTCTCACATTATTTATACTGAAATTATCTTTAAATATACAGTCAAATAATTAATTACTCGGTTCTTTTGTGACAGGCCTCTTGAAAGCACATGCACCAGTGCTCTGCTGGGCAGTCACAAAGGACCCTGGCGTTCAACCCTATGTAACGTGATACACATTGCAACAGTTGGGGTTTTTTTTGTAATTTACATTAATGCAGAGATATTTCAGGATCAACAACAAAAGAAATAATAATAAATTGATAAATGATCCTGGTGCCCTCTGCACTTTAAATCATTTTACAAAAATACCAATGCACTGAGTTCAGTTTTCTCCCTTTCTATTCAGCTTTTAGAGTAGCTCATGGGAAACATGGTTTCTGTCTCCCTCACCCTCTCCTCCCCTCTCTTTTGAGAATTACCCTCTAGCACAGGAGCAGCAGAGTAACCTTAGCACAGCCACCTCCAGCACAGCTCTTCCTAAGCACCAGTAGAGGCACGTAGGGGCATGGTCACATCATGCCGGGCTTGAGCAGTTTCCAGGTAACAAAATGGCTCTTAAGATGCAATTGCCAGCTGGTGCGTTTTTGCTGGAGCCCTCAGGGACCTGAACTACCCCAGGTAAATTCTAACAATACAATGGTAAAGGCAATAATAATGTGACAAAATATCCACCTCTGCACAACGTGTATACTACTGTTTCACTGCTAAGATCTATATACAAAGAACACCTTGGCTTTTTACTGCTCTGCAAATTGAAACAAATTAGCAGTGCTAACAGTAGCAGTAATGCTGCAAATAAGCATAATAAAAACCAGGGAATTTGTAGCATGTAAACACTGAGAAAAAGCTGCCTGCATATTTTCAAACAAGCAGATATGGGATATATTTATGTCTCAACCCCATTCAAGCAGGAAATTATTTTTGTTTAGTAGATACTGGCTAAAACCACAATGAAGCAGCGCAGCAGATCGATGATGGCCCTGAAGTCAGAAATTAAAATATTTACCCCCATGTGAGGCTCTTCAATGGCATAGAGCTAGCGCATGTTTTTACACCCAGCTGCACCCCGATACCAAGAGTTATAATCACTATAATCTGTGCGAAATGGGCATGGGCAGCCCAGGCTCTGCTGATGTCTGCCCACATGCAGCCCCGGAGACCCTGAGCATCCAGCCACTATTAAGGCTTCATTAAGTTACACTGGGGAGCACACTAGGACAAGGATCACAGGAGCAAATAAGCCACCTCTGCAGCCTCTTCTTGAACTGTGCA
This sequence comes from Buteo buteo, assembly GCF_964188355.1. NCBI lineage: Eukaryota > Metazoa > Chordata > Aves > Accipitriformes > Accipitridae > Buteo > Buteo buteo. The sequence goes on along the minus strand of NC_134176.1, from coordinate 8,708,183 downwards.
TTGCCCTGCCATTTCTGAGGCTCCAGTATCTTCACTGATAGGCAATTTCTAACTAGAAAACTAATCATTAGCCTATACACACCCTCTTCCCTTTCTTCTCTAGGTACAAGGGAATATGTGCACCACTGTACTCTAGACTACAAGCTTTCCAGGCCTTCTCTTTGCTGTATGTTTGTACAGCACAAAGGAATGAGGGGGCTTCTGTAGTCTAAAGCAGCATTTGCAGCGTTGCATTAATTTAAAACCATTTAGTATATGTATACGCTATCTATTTATTAGTTTCCAAGACTTGTATCTCCCAATACATTATGCAATATCTTCAGTGAAACTATCCATGAAGATACAATTGCAAATGTTACAACTTCCTCTGTTTTTGCAGTGCTGGTATTTCTATGCGATGTGCATGTTTATAGTCTGAATTTCACATGACTACAGTGCAAGTTAAGTGTAAAAAATTTCCATTCAAATTACCTTCAACTGCGTAAGGTCCTCTTCGGTCAGACGATGGTCTTCTGCATTCTTAAGTTCTGCATTTGCCCAAGCGTCAATTGTGCCAGATAAACTAAGAAGTTTGTCCCACAAAGCCTGAGCTCTTCCCAAATTATCACAGTAGTTTTCAGTCTTTTCATTGATCTGCCATGAGATTTATATACAGAAAACACACGCAGATTTCAAAAATGTTGAGTTATATTCTAAAAGCAAACGCAGCATAATAAAATCTGAGCGAGATGAAAACACCCACAAAAACAAGTGCAGCAAGGGAAAAAAAATCTCATGTGTCTTCACAGTGAACTGGTCATGGAGAAGATATTTAAATCCCTGCCACACATGTCGCCAAACATACCAATCACAACAGCAGCTTGCCAGTTTTAAGGCAGGTTTAGGAAGGAGCCTTGCTCATTAATGTTTATCTACTCTCAGTAAATACCATCTAATCTCAGTATTGATGCACTGCTTAGATCGACAGTGGGAAACACTTCTCACCAAAAGCACCAGCATTGTAATTCTCCAAATTGTCTCCAAGTCTAAATCCACATAAGTTGTTATGGAAGCTTACAGGTTCATGCAGAAAGCACAAATATTGCCTTTCTGCACTTCCTAGAATTATTTACTATCAAGGAGTACCTATGATATAAACTACCTGAGAGATCAGAAACATTACGCCAATAGATGCTCTGCAAGAATTGCTCTGGTAAACACTTGGATTTATCTCTTAAGAATCTTTGCCATATTGTACTTAATTTATTCCAAATATTACACACGTGTCAGAATCAATTACTATAATGCATAACAGATAAGACCACCCTGATAATTTACTTTTTACATACATCCAGCCATCTGTCCACAATAACGTTAGCCTCATTCTCGAACGGGGGCTCCTCAAAGCTTCTCATTTTATTGAGCTGGAATTGAAGGTTTTTGCAGATCTGATTTATTTTGTCTACATCTTCAGAGTGATCATTAAATTCCTCTTTTGCCTCTTCAATCTGCGAAAAAGATCAAATGGATATTTACAAGCATGTTTACTTATGACTGTTCATTCAGCAAAACATTTTTAACTGATGTGCTGTTCTTTTTAGTTTAGAGAAACAACATCATTACACAAAATAATCTATTTTATATAACATGATGAGACTAGGAATGTACCCTGTGTTGTTACATCCCTGTCATGCCGATAGGAACATTTCCCTCTTAGAAATCCGTATCATTCTGTTATTGGCTGCAAAACAGCTGAGTAGGAACTATGGATAATATATTTCTAAGAGAGCCAAAACCACAGTTTGCTTCAAAAGTCATAATTGCAAGATCCAAGGGGACTGTACATCCATACACAGAACCTCAGTTACAGAAATAAACAATGCACAACATAATAATCATCTGAGATACTGTTAAAACTGTAAACAAAAATATAAACCTGGCATTCTGATCCCCAGGTTTTGAACTACTTCTAAAAAAGAGCTTAAATCCTACTTAAACATAGCCATTGTCAAATATGCCATTGCCAGAAACTGAAATGTCCGTTTTTCCTACCTTCTATTTAAACACTAGACTGCTTCTTTGTGCTTAATTGTAATGTCAGTGTTTACAAACAACATGGAAGCTCGCTGGAAAAGAAACACTGACCTCTAGTGTTAGGCAATTTGATAGTAAAAGCTCTCCTTCCCAGAGACAAACATCGCTCGCATCTTCTCACACAGATATTGCCAGCCACTGAGACAAGGGGAGCGACAGCAGAGCAGCACTCACAAACCAGAACAAGGCAGAGATTCTTCTCCGTTATTATTTTATATAATTATAAATATCAAACCATCGGCATTCAATGACATGCCTTGTACTGTGCTGCAGCTGTTAGGGACCACAATTCTGAGAGTGAGAGCTGCAAAACCCGAGGTGGGGAGGAAGGGTTGTTAACAGAGCGAGGGGTCTCCATACAAGCAGGGACCAGGGTATGCAGGCGATCTCCCCTGCAGCAGGAGCTCGAGTGATACGAGGTGCCAGAGACCTCACTGGTGAAACCAAAAGACCCTGCCTCAGCTGAAGTGGGGGTGGCACACATGGACACCATCCCATTGCCTGAGGGAAGAAACTGCTTACATTCCTTCTTAAATTTAACCATCCCAGGCACTGCCTGAGAGCAAATGTTCCTGAACCATATGAGTGATGCCTCATCAGAAAGCCTAAAAATGGGATCTGAACAGCCAGTTATATAACCGAGACAGGACATGCAAAACCTGTACAGTAAAATGTTCACAATGGACATAATAGTAACGTTTGCTGTTTGCTAATCCATTAGCCATGGACAACTACGTCCAGTGGTTGTAGTCATTTAGCCAAGAAGAATGTAGCTGCCTGTCAAATTTTTGTCTGAAACAGTTGTAAACTTTAAACTAAATGAGGGGGTGTCCAGCAATACCTGCTCATTCAGTCTCAACAGCTAATGAACACAAGTTCCAGCCTGGGAAGCAGGATAGATCTGTCACGGCCCAGTCCCTGAGCAGATGTGCCGTGCTGACACAGCCTTATGGCTCCTGTTCCTGATCCTGCTTGCTTGGGGCTAGCTGAAGATCTCTGCACAGCACTGCATGGTGCAGACAAACCCCGCAGCCCTGCCTGGGACCCAGTGACATGAGCAAGGAGAGGATATGGATCTAAATTCTTGGTTATAAGCTACAGCAACAGCAGAGAAACAAGCAGCCCCAAGGACTTGCATTGACTATTTTTTTTTGCTTTAAGTGGTACAACATTTTAAAGTATCTTCTTAGTAAAAAATGAATTTGCTATTTTTGTGTATTTACAAACTGCCCACTATAAGGTTTTTAACTTGGTAGAAAATACAGAAATATTCTAAAGGATATGGGTCAATATGGCTGATTTCAACATGTGTTTTTGGTAGGACAGGACTTCATCTTATTTTCATACTAGATCACAGTTTTTCTATGTGTTTTTTTTAATCCCTCCCCTTTAACAAGACCTTGATTCACTAAGCAAAAATAGACATCAACTTAAAACAAAACCAGGCTATGGTCCCTAAATGTATTTTGGAAGCCAAAATGAAAGCAAGGTCTTAACATCTGCCTTGAAGGCTGAGTGTACAAAGGCAACCCTATACCCGAACGCTCCAAGGAAAGGCTTTTCTTTCCTTTTCAGTAAGTTCTTGTTACTCACCTTTGTTATTAGTCTGTTCAAATTCTCCTTCCCCATGTAAGAAGTTTGCTGTGAAAGCACAATCTCCTGTTTCTGGATGATGCTGGTCAGACTAGTTTTGCAGCTTTGATATTGCTTCAGGAGCTCCAGAGCCCTTGCACATTGCTCCTGGCTATTAAAAAGAGATATAATATTTATAGCCTAAGCATAAAACAGCAGCCTCGGCCTCTTGTCTGCTTCCTTCTCCTGTATTCAAACATGCAGGGAGTTTGACTACTATAGTTGGAAGAGAGAAAAGGGGGCATAAACTGTACCTGTCATAAACCCTGCAATACTCTGTGATACCTGGTGTGGTATTTGGACAGTTCCTGGAATCAGAAATGCCCTTCACCATCATGTGCCTCTGATACACATTTATCTGTGATGTGACCTGAGCAGTTCTGTTTATATGATACTCTCCACCTGAAAGGTGAGCTCAGTCACCAGTAAACTGAAATACAATGTGCAGCAGGTATCACAACAGCTTGGGTGGTGGACAGTGGGAAATACCACCTCAGCCCAGCCTTCAGTGGCATATGAAAACAGATTACTCCCACTGACACCTGTGCAAGCCATGAAGATTAACCAGAACTGTGTCAGTCCATGTAAAGCCTCTGGGCATCTTTAAAAACCATAAGAGGACAGATGCCCTGGGTGATCAATCATAGCCTTTCACAGTCCTCACTCTCACAGACTTAACAAACCAAGCTCCTTTAGTCTTTTCCTGCATAAGAGACTGTTTTCCCAGCTGTCCTCTTCCATTTGTTTCAGTTTCACTTTTCTTTTTTTAATGTGCTGGTATGAAATTCACAGCAAATATAGAAGACACATCACTCCCAGCAGCAGGCAGTTTTTTCTTTTGGATACCAATTAAGTCCAACACATCACTGCATACCTGCTAAATGATGGGACCGTGATGTCTTAAAAATATATAAAGTTCAAAAGCTTTGGCTACAAACTTCTATATGCAATTCTTGGCTTTATGATGATTTACAGCATCATAATAGTAACATTTGCTACTGCATCAGTATTTCATTTACTTTAAAGTATGGTCTAAGTTTTTTTTGCTGTTTCATTTTACAAGCAAACTTCTTACTTGTACAATACTACTTTAAAATGTAGCTTTTCTCCTTACCATTCAGCAAGCAAGAGTTTTGTATCCTCCCATAACCTCTCTGTAACTCTGCACTGTTCATTTGCTTCCTCTGCTTTTTCCTCTTTGATCTGTGGGAGCTTATTAGCAATTTCTCGCATAGGTTTCATTTCAACAGCAGCACAATCCAATTCCTTTTCCAATTCCGTTAATGATTTTACCCTTTATTAGAAAAAAATGAAATACAGCCTTATAATAAAGTAAGTCCTTGATTTTTTCCCCAATGTAATTATTAAGTTCCCTAGAAATTCATCCTGAGCTGCACATACTGACTATATTAAATGACATCATAAAAAGTCTAATTTGATCTTCAGTTCATGTAATTCGACACAGTCCTTCAGATGAGTTATGCTGACCTAAGCCCTTTGAGAAAGTAATCCAAAATCCTAAAGGCCAATAGGGTCTGAATGAACATAGTGAATTATTTTGTATTAAAATGTAAGTGCACTCTGGCTGTCTTAAAATATAGTCTAAGAAAGGAAGTGTGGGATTTCACAACTTAAAAAATGGTCACAGCTTATAAGCCTCTTTCCCCTCCATTTCTCCCCTCCACATAAACAGTACTGAATTGTTTATTCATCTTTTGCAAGGCTGCAGAGAGTTCCCCTGAAATAGTATCAGAGACATGCAAACCATGTTAGCGGCTTCCTTGGGGTGTGGTAAAATAACACAAGGCTTCTACTCTGCAGAGTTTCAGATCACATGCATCAGTGCTCAGCAAGCAGACCTGTCGCCCTGTTTGACAGTTTTTTTACTGAAAACTACCATCATAACAATCAACCTCCTTCTATTTTTTCTTCATCAATGCTGCTTAAAACACATACATAGGAGTTTAAAAGAAAAAAAATAATGGAGGAGGCTTCCTTATTTAGGCTGCGACGGAATGAATAAAATGTAAGCTCACAGCTTCTTTCAATGCTCCATATATATTTCAAGACACACTCAGGTTTCAGTGTTCTACTGCAAAGGGGCCACAAGCCCTCTAAATTGACTGAAATTATGAAATTAAAAGAGCTTTAAAAAAGAATTCACCTTTGTTGAATAGCTGGAATTGTTGGATCCTTCAAGCCTATTTTGTTAATTCTGTCACGTAGATCCTGAATGGTTTTAAGGAGTTCACTGTTTTTTGTGGAAAAAATCTTGTATAAGTCTTTTTCCTCTGTAAGCATCTGTTCACTTGAGGGATCATAAGTCGCATTTAGCTCTTCAGATAAAGTCAGAACAAGGTTTTCACAGCAAGTCTTTCTCCCACATTCAGCATCTTCCAAACAGATATCAACTGTTTTCAAGCGTTCATCCAAACATTTAGCCTCTTCTGTCATATGAGAAACTTTTTGTGCAGCCTCTCTCAATGCTTTTCCCTGTATTTCAGGTTCACCTGGGGGATCTGCGAGACATTTGATGGAAGACTGAATATTCCTCAATGAGGCCATAAAAGCTTCCAGATCTTTAAGGACTGTCTCACGGATCTGCATTTTATGGCTCATTTCTTCAAGCTGGTTTTGATAGTAAATCATAATTTTACTTGCAGCTTGAAGATCTATTGGATTAAATTCATCTCTTGCTGAACTATCTAGGTGTTCCAGTTGTTTGCACACTTCAATCTGATTTAATATGGATCTCTGTAGCTCCTGAAATTGAGAGAACGACCAACAGTGTTAGCAAGTGAAAGAAAACCTGTATCCTGCATTCAAGCTGAACCTATGACTGAAAAACAAATTATACTAACAATAAAATAAGTATGATAAACAGCGTAGTTAAGAAAGAAAACCTCTTTTTTCCTACTTTGGACTTTGGTGGAGGGAAGGAAAAAGAAGAAAAATCATATATAATGGTATTCCACACATAGGGAATTTGGTCAGTACTATAGAAAGCCCAAGCCTCTTCCCAGCAATCAGACAAAAAGGAGAGGAAAATAACGACAGTCCTGGGACTGGAACCAGCAGGTTCTTGCAGTGGGAGATCAGAGCACAGGTAGGCAAAGAGATGTTTGTTACTCTGCCATCTTTTAAGTTCTTTATGTTATACTTTTGGAGGAGACTTACATGCATTTAAAAATCTCTTGGTGAAGTCTGCATGCTCTCTGCTTACAGCCCTCAGACAGACAGCAGTGTGTCAGCGTTGTGAAACTCCAAATGTGCAGAGAGCTGGGAAAAAAATCAGGATCCTTCCAGCCAAAGAGAATCATCTCAGACAGAGAGTACACATGCTCTCTGCCATACAGCTTGAGAGACCTAAAACCTACTTTGCTCGAGAGCCAAGGGCAGACAAATGCAAACTTTCAGTTCTGCATAGCTGTCAGTGTGTTCAGCGCAGAGCGTGTGTCAAGAACAAAACAATATTCACCCTGCCTAATAGATAGACCAGAGCCTAGGCATAAGATACTGATAGCAGGTAATTATTGCATACATGTGGAGCTTCCAAAACCATCCTGAGGTGTGCTCGGATACCTCAGCAGATGTGACACAGGCAGCTTAGCTTAGCTCACAAATTAACACCACACTATGTATATGACTCCACAAAGTGATACAAAGCCAGGTGGGAACACTATAAATCTGGATCAAAGGAAGGTTCTAACCTAAGACAAAATGTTCATGACCATTCTTTTTACAGTAGAGCCTATTGAGGGTCCCTGGCTGGGTCTATGGGAAGAGTAACATTTAAAGCAAAGGGGATAAAACGCTGTTATAGACTTTAGAAGGTTTGGGAAGTCTTGTGAGTGGTCCCAAACTCCTGAGTGAAAATCCCATGAAGTTCTCTAGTTACTAGACATATTAAAAACTATTCTGGCTGGGGTGTGGTCTCTGCATTTTCCCTTACCTTTAATTCCCTATAAGCAAGATCACTATTCATGAGATTAAATTGCTGGATGTCCTTTTTCTTCAGTTGCTGATCTAATTCACACAGAAGAATGGATTCATTTTCTATTGGCAAAACAATTTCCAAAGCAGTTCTTAAAGAGTTTGTTCTACAAGAAAGGTAACAAAACATGAACTGGGAAAGCAAGCAAGAAAAGACACTCAACATTTTACAGCACAAAAAAGCCACAAAGATAATGTAATTGACTGTCTAATAGATTTAATCGTCCTCCTCCTCCTGAGGTCAAAGGAGTTTTTCCATTAATTAATAAGAAAAGCAGTGTGAACCCCAGTGAATTTAACTAAAATGTTGAAGGAAATAACAGCAGATTTGAGAATGCTGCACAGTGATGTTACAAAGATCTGGCTCTGTGCTTCTTGGAGAGATTCACACTATTTGCAATGTGTATATGAACCAAGTATAATTAAGAAAAGCTTAATTTTAGGCTATTTTTAAAAAAAGGTTAAAAATGTGCAGGTATTGTCTGTAACGCACACTATGCCCTTCACAATACACACATGAGTTACAATGAACTATTCCTTAGCTAATATCATGAAGTGTTATTTTATACCTGGTACTTATAATATCCTGAAGCTCTTTCCATTCTCCTTTTAGTTTGCTTCTCGTCTCAGAGATAGCAGTCTGCTGCACTTCATCCACAAGATTTTCTAAGGTAGATGAGATGTTTTCCAATTGTGTCCAACCAGCATTGGTTTCACTCTCTATCACCTAAAAGATATGCAGCATTAATTGCATTAATATGATACTCTATTTCTCAAAGGACTGGACAGTTCATAAAATTACAGCCACAAGAGTCTCTGCAGAAAAAGTGAAAACATCACCTGAAAGTAAGAGTATATATTACTTTCTTTTTCTTTAAGACTACATTTTTAGCTGCATGTAAATCTCTACCAACTCTTTATGATGAAAATTTCCATGTCAGATATATGCCTTGGCTACATTTTATAAAATGTTCAATAAATATGGTTCAGCCATTTTTACTACAAGAATAAATGGAAAATATCTCAACTTAGCTATGTTCAAAAGAACAAAAAACAAATGTAGAACTGAACCAAGTTCTGAGATGTTAGATAACGTTTGTACTCCTATCAAGCAAGGACTTGAAAACTTGCAGTAATAAATTCTCCAACATTAATTATGTGCCTTTTATCATCCCTTTAAGGTTCTCACAAACCTAATCAAGTTTTAAGTCCTGAAACAGTTTCATTCTGCACATACACCACCGCCATTTGATGGTTCAACTCTGACGACTCCTCCAGCCCTGACCATGGTCCATCACTTACCACTCCTGCTGACAGAAAAGCTGCTTTCTGTAGTTATTTTTTCCATTAGACCTATTTCAGCCCGCAGATCACAAACCGAGAGCCACCAATATGTTTTTTCAGCAACACTTGCAAAACTCCACTGCTAAACAGGAATGCAGTCCTGCTGAATGCTAAACCCTTGATTTCCCTTCTAATAAACCTGGCTGTAAGGATGCTCCTTTTCCCTTGACAATACACATAGAGAGGTGAGGGCTCTACATGAGAAAATAACAGTTTAGGCACCAAGTATGTTTTTAAAAGATGAACACTTACCTGTAGTTCAAGCAGCTTATTCTGAAGACATGAAGTGCCTTTTATTTCATCAGTAAAGCCAGATGCGACTTTATCTCTGCTGATTTGTAAAAGTTCCTCCAGGTTACTTCTTTGCGTGTTATAGCTAAGGAAAGATGCAATCTCTTTCAGAGAGAGTATTACTTCTAATTTAATGGAACATGGCACGGTATGGGACTTGCTGACCAATAGATTACCATATAAAATAAGCACAGTCTATTGCAAATGCATATTTTTACCTAAGTCCCAAAAGAATGGGCATAAATGAGCAGCATATAAAAGAGCTGAGAAATTGCTCAACTGGCTAATTTTCAAGTATGATTGCATGCCTGCATTCTCTAAATTCAGTTTTGTGAAGGTAAAAATGTTAGTTCTTTAAAAATTTGACACTTTTTTTTTTATTTTGCAATATTTGAAGTTATTAGTAAGGCAGATACAGATTTTTCTGGCCCAAGAAAAGAGCAGAAGAAAAAGTTTTATAGCTCAAAGTGTTCTTGCTACAAAATCCTAATGCTTGCAGCATTTAGCCACTATAGTGCTTCCTTATCAATTACAGAGCAATATTAAGTAAACTGTAGTATAACAAGAACAGAGTTCTGCATAGCAAAAGTGCACCCTATGTTTGATACATTCACTTAATTTATGAATGTCTAGCACAGTATCATCTCTTAATATACACGCATTTTATCCTCTAAAAAGTACCTCTCTAATATAGCTGGTATGGTCAAATCACTGTCTTCGTCAAATTTCTTTGCACAGCTTTCTCCATTGTGATGCTTCACATCTGGTTCCAAAACTATATCTGCAGCAGGTCTTGAGACCTAAGTAAAAATAAAAAAGGTAACAGTGACCTCTGCATCATGCTGTGTCAATACATAGTGAAGACTAACAGACATCTGTAAAGTCCTGAAAGAAGCAATTGCGTCATGTGTTCCAAAGGAGATAAGAGATACCATTCATGAATACAAGACGTGTTTAAACTCAATCACGAACCAAAAGAGCAAATCTTGGAACACTTGCAGCCAGGTCATTCATTCCTTCCACAGATACTGGGTCTTTGACAAGCACAATCCACTTGTGCAATTTTTTGCTGCAGCTCCATGGACATCCTTGGGCAATAGCCATAATAGCCAATTCCTACATATCTTCAAACTTTATGTAAATGCTATGGGTCCCTTCCTATAAGTCTGGAGGCTGTCTGGTGAGCTGTCTGCAGCCTTACTTGCATGAATGTTTATCCTAAATGAGACATCTTCTGTGGCATCCAAATGACGAAGTGCAGTATCTTCTTTCTCTGAAATTATTTCTAAGAAGATATGTGTGTTCTGGTTTTCCCTATATTTTTCTAAAGCAAATGCCTCCAACTCTTCACTATTTTTCCTCTCTGTCCTCTGAAACTTGTTCAAATTACTGGGACACTATGGGGGATTTGTACTTGAACACAGCTTCAAACATGACTCTTCCATCTGAAAACCACTCTTTAGCAAAATATAATGCAAGGTTGGAGGCTCACATCTCCTCGGGATGTCTAGTGCTGTTCCTTGCATGCTACTTTTTAATATTTACTTAGTCTACATTCCCAAGTGCAACAGGGTTTTGACGCCTGACCAGAGTCCTGAGGTCCTACCATAACGTCCTGGTTTCAGCTGGGACAGAGTTAATTTTCTTTCTAGTAGCTGGTATAGTGTTATGTTTTGGGTTCAGTATGAGAAGAATGTTGATAACACACTGATGTTTTCAGTTGCTGCTAAGTCATGTTTAGTCTAAAGTCAAGGTTTTTTCAGCTTCTCATGCCCAGCCAGCAAGAAGGCTGGAGGGGGACAAGAAGTTGGGAGGGGACACAGCCAGGGCAGCTCATCCAAACTGGCCAAAGGGGTATTCCATACCATGTGATGTCATGCCCAGTATATAAACTGGGGGGAATTGGCCTTGGGGGGGATCACTGCTCAGGAACTAACTGGGCATCTGTTGGCGAGTGGTGAGCAATTGCATTGTGCATCACTTGTTCTGTATATTCCAATCCTGTTATTATTATTGTCATTTTAGTATTATTATTATTATCATTATTAATTTCTTCCTTTCTGTTCTGTTAAACTGTTCTTATCTCAACCAATGAGTTTTACTTTTTTTTTTCCTGATTCTCTCTCCAATCCCACTGGGTGGCGGGGAGTGAGCGGCTGAGTGGTGCTTAGTTACCGGCTGGGGTTAAACCACGACACACAATCAGAATAGTAACAGAAATAATCAGTTTTTCCTTTTGGCAATGATCTTCCCCAGACAGAGCACTGTTTTCTAACAGTACGTATGGACTTCTTACCTCCTGTACCAAAAGGATATCAATTTGTTGAGAAGAACTGGGCTCTTCTCCATTCTCAGAAGCAACAATGGAGCTCCTACGGTTTAAAAGAAATTTCAGCTTAAGAGCAAAATATGAAATATAAAGGGAAAAAAAGAAATCCTGGCTAATGATTAAAAACAGTGCTGCTGTGATGAAGGGTAATCAAACATTGCACTTGCTAGTTTATGAAACTTAATACTATATGTTTAAATGTACAGTTGCCAACAGCAATGTACATAGTAATGTACTTGGTAGTACATTTATGACTGTTAACAGTAATGTACATAGCAATGTACTTGGCTGTACATTTACATTACCACAAAATCTATCCATATATCTGATTTCTGTGAAGCTACAACACATCGTGCGCTCAGTCACCCACTCTATCTTAGATGGCTGTCCTCTTCCAGCATGAGACAGCAGGGCCGTGTAAGTATCTGCCACAACTGACTGAAGCTTTTCTAGCTTTTGTTCACAGTCTGCAGTCAGTGTCTGTATCCCTGGGATAGTTTCTTCTGATAGTCTTCCCAATATTTTAAGGTCTTCTAATGATTTCCTAAGTTCCCTCAGGCTGCCTTCATGAGAAAAAAAGGCCTAAACAAAGAAAAACAGTATATTAAACTCATGTTAAGTCATGAGGATATGCAATTATTCTCATACTTTTTTTTCTACTTCTATTGTCTTCTCGGATGAGTGCACTTAAAGCGTAAGCAGTCAAACTAGGGGAGAAACATTTATTTTCCCTCAATTCTTTTTCAAATACAGCCAGGAAAGAAATAAGGATTTCTGGCAACTTGTTCCTCAGCTGCATTCACAAGACTACACTGACTTGCTTGATTTTGAAATTCATTATGTTACTACAACTTTAGCTACTTTGGTCTCAAGTCCTCCTCGCACTGACATCAGATATACATGTCCCATTGACTACAGAAAAAGTAGAATTGGAAAATCTATTTAAAATATCCCTCATCAATAATTATACTTTCTAGGGTGAAATCAAGATATACTAAAAATCTAACAAAAATATGAGCAGAAGGAGTACACCTGAGAATGCTTATTTCTCCTTACTTTTGCATATGTAATATTTGCTGAACATGAACCCATGAGAAGCAAAGACTAAAACTCCACTGAATTCAGTGAAGACCAGAATTTCATCAGGAGAGCAATTTGTTACCCTTTTAAGTGGTAAACTGGCAACATCAACGCATCTCAAAGAAGAGGATAAAGGAAAATACTAGAAGCAATGAAGTGTAAACCCCATTGCTTATGGAATATATAAGATTCACCATGACTCACCCTGGCAAGTGAAACATGAACATTTTATGTCTAACTCTGTGGTTAATTTATATTCAGCACAAACACAGAGGTAAAGTGTGGCTATTGCACTGCGAAAAGATACTCTCACCTGAAGGCACCTAACACCATCTATGCAGCTGTAACAAATCAAGGGAGCCACAGAACACATTTCTTGTTTTTACACTTTGCACAGCTAAGTCTGTTTTAATGCTTCAAGGCTGTCTTAAAAAAAAAAAAAAAAAAAAAAAGGAAAAAAGATACCACCCATGTAACAAGGAGGTAATTCTAAAAGTCTGCAAGGACGCTAATACCTGCATTCAAAAAAGGTAAAGAAATAATTTGGGTGGTCTCTTTGTTCTGTGTTTGCATAACACCAAGAACGAGGGCTCTGCTCCACAAACACAGGCTGCAATAATGTACCTAAAAAGGAGTAAGAAGGACAGACAATGCATTCACCAAGAGAGGTAGGAGAGGAGAAAAGGAGTGTGGCAGGTACCTCATGTTCCTTGATGATCCCTTTGGTTTCATCCATACTTAGAAGTTTCTTCTCTTTGCCTAATTGCTTATTGATCTTTTTAAAAGTTGCATTAAATTTCTTTTTTTGCCTTTCTACTATGAGCTGGACACAGGATATAATTTCATGATGAACTGCCTGCAAAATTCAAAACGCATTATCCCTGTGAGATGGTGAGATTGTATTACAAAGCAAGTAAAAAACTCAGAACATACTGTGACAAAAAAAATTGTTTTTCAAAGATGTTAGGCCTAATGAGAACAGACAGTGGATTCTCCTTCTTTTATCTCACCTCCCATCTTTTACGAACATATTTACTCTTTTCTTCCACTACCAGCTTCTCGCAATCAGATGAAATATTTTTCAGTTGTTCAGCTGCTTTCAAAAATTTGTCAAGAATTTTATTGTCCAGAGCATTAAAAGCTTCCTGCAAGAAAAGCATCATAATGAAAAATAAGGAGAACAACGTAGCTTATTTATCTAACAAAATTATATCAGTAGCATATAAAAACCATGCATAAAACATGTATACATTGCATGTATAGGTTGTGATGGCCCTTGCATGGGCGAGTATGAGGGCATTCTCCACCCTTGCATACCTGCAAAAAGGTTGTGGACGATATCGGTATATGCTTTTTGGAGAAAAGCAGATGTTCTCGTAACTCCTCTTTTAGGGACAAACTTGGTACCAAAGAAGAAAGATTAAGGTCCCTGAACTTTGCATCATTTCTAGGGAATATACATGGCCATGTCCTATGCCTGTCAGCGGGTGAAATGTCTGCATCAGTGCAGACCCTGTGAGGTGGCCTGGAGTGGGGCTCTGCACTGCTCCCGGCACATGGCTGCCCAGGACTTGCTGTGCAAGATAAGGCAACACAGATTTTTGGCACTTCTGTTTTTGATACCTCACTAAGGATCCCTTTAAGAGATCCAGATTTTAAGACTGCACACTTTCTTTATCAGTTAGCCACTAGAAAAAAACAGGTGATTCAGTATTTATAATCACACTTTAAAAACCTGTCCCAGAATTCAGGCATGTGATTCTTGATGGGAATCTTAATTATTAATCAGGCAAAAAAAAAATGGCTGTAGTTCAGCACATGATGAGTTCTGATGGGATGAGGGAGTAATTTAAGTTAAGACAGGGCACTGAATAAACTGCCATACAGATTTACACTTCTTCATTCAAGCTGTCTGCTCAGTTAATATATGCTAACAGTGCTAAATCAAAACGCTGAGAAAAGCATTAATAGCTACAAAAAAAACAACCCCAAAACTTCTGATATTTTTCTCACTGTGGTACCTTAGCCTTTTAGATACTAAATAGCACTAAGAAATACTCAAATTCAGCTGGCTCAGAAAACAAACCCACCTCATATCTTGAAATACATTCTTCAGGACTTAATTTTTGACTGACAAGTTGCACAGCCTTTGAAATGGAGGCCTCAAGTTCTTTCTGGGATTCTTCAAAATTGAGCAAAGCCTCCTTCTCTGGGGGTCTCTTCTCAGATTTGGACAAGATGTTGTTCATGTCACCCATGACAGCCTTGGAAGAAAGAGACTCTTTTCAGAACGTGCCTGAGTGTTAGTAATTACATAAAGCTATTGCTTCATAAGATTTCACTTGAGTTTTTTGAGTTGGGATATTGATCTTTGAAATATTCTAGTTTTGCCCTGGCATGAATCTGGGAGACTGATTCTAATAGTATAAACCATTTTTTATTTTATGTTAATTAAAAGGAGTCTTCCTAATCACATAATGTTAAAATTAGAGATGTCTGTGTGTATAAAGTACAATAACAATAGAAAAAAGGAGTACCTCTATTTTGTCTCTGGCTTCTTTAATTCGTGCCTGCAGCCCAGTGGTGTGAGAATGCTGTTGGGACACCTGACTTGAAACATTTTGCATCAGGGATTGCAATATCTCTTCTGCTGCCACAACTTGCTCTTGGCACGAGGTTCCCCTTGCAGCCAAGCTCTGGTTGAATGAAAAGCATTAGAAGCCTGTACAGTATTTATGTCTTTTTGTTTAAAGGAGCTGAATGAAAAAGCCAGCCTTGATCATGGATGGTCAATATCTGATCAAGGAAAAATCTTAATATTCCAGTTATGGTCTGTGTATGGCACTGCAAAATCTCTGTGTAGAAAGAAGTCTGCTGCCATCCACAGGGGATTCTGACTGCTGAAACAGTCTTTCTGTCAATGTGATACCTCCCATGTCTTTGCCTCAGGCCAATTAGAAGTATTTTTTAAACATGCTTTCCCATCCAAACAGTTTTCCAAATGAATGTACAAACCACACATTTGGATATGCATCGGCTGATCACGAAGTCGTCCAAAAGTAAGCACACATCAAGGCTCAGATTTTCTTATGGTATTCAGTACTAAAAGGCAGGAAGCAGCCACGTATTTTGCATTCAAGTGTAGTGTGCCCTCTTTGAATATTTATCATGAAATGTTATTAGAGCTGTTTTGAACTATGAATATTCAACACATTTTCCTGTTTGAAGTTGTCAATTAGCATTCTTCTAATGATAATCAGTGCTTTATTCTGGATTGCGACCTATTGTACTGCAGGTAATAAGCCACCTGATCTCTTCTGCTCACAGACATGGAGATACAATACCAGTCACATCTTTGGAGGCTGTTTTCTGTTGGTTTTAACAAAAAAGTGCCACACTGCAAAATGAGGCTTATTTTATAAAACATATGCCCACAATTACAAAAAGATTAATAGATTCTTTTCATAAGCTCACGCTCCTAATTCTGTCAACTAAACATAGTGCAAGACAGTGCAAACCAAAACTAAACTAACACTAATTGTGGTTCACAATTATTGTAGGTGGATTTAATGTACCAGAGAAGATCTCTGTTGAATTTTAGCACTTAGACAGAAGAGCGCCAATGAAACCTCCTTCTAGTGGTCACCTTCCTACCATTTATTATACTGGCCCTGTTGCAGAAATAGCAAAAGGCAACATAAGACAGTTCTTCAGCTTCTCCAGTGTAAAGCTTGGCATCTTTGTTCAGTCTCACCTTCACTGGCAGGTGAATAAAATAAATCAGACTTTGTACTGAAGCTGCTGAATTATATACACATATTTCCACCTGCCACCTGCTGGAGGGGGGGAAACAGTAAACCCTGGCAGAGAGACATGGGAAACAATAGAGACTAGTGGAAGTAACAAGAAATTAATCAGTGCTCATTGTGGATGTTTAGAGCAACTGCCTATAAGTTGAGATGGACAAATTACCCAGCATGCTGCTGAAAATACTTCAAGTATTCCAGTTTTTGACAGGTAAGCCCTGAATACAGCCAAGTTATCCCAAACCCCCTCCCTGCACTGGAAGGTAGATGGTAGAAAGCACTATATGACCAGGGGGAATTCTTAATTCAGCACCTTGCAAAGTTTTAGTCTGCTGCAAATGCTGTGCTGGACAGGGAGTGATTAATATCACTCAAGAGCAAGCTGCTGATCAGTGGCACCAACAGCACGTCATTGGCGCCTGCTTGTCAACTGGACACACTAATTCATTTATAGCTCATCTGAGAGCGAACCTGGGAAATAACATCAAAACACTACCATTGCCTTGACTTTTTACCAGTGTTACAGCACAGAAATCCACATTCATTTCTGCTTCACTGATGATGGCTCATTTTACCTAGGCAGGAATCTGTGCTGAAAGATGAGAATCAGATCAACAGGTATTTTAAGCAGTGTATTTCCATTTTCACCTGCAAATGTTCCTCCATATCAGGTTCCACAGGCCCCTCATGACTGATCTTGCTAAGCAGGCGTCCAGTCTCTGTTGCCCAGCTGTCCACCCCTTCAAGGAACTCTTCAATTTTTTCCAGGCTCCCCAGAAGCTCCCTGGTCTTCTCAGCAGCATCTGTGCTCTCTTCACCAAGCTATAAACAAAGAGCAGAGCAAGATGTTCAACCCCATCATTGATTCATGGGTCTCTCTACTACCCTCCTCCAACACACAGTCACCACTAGGTTACTTTCCAGCTTTTGCACCCAACAGGGATTGAAAGAGAAATAAATGCCAAACATATTGGTAAATAAACTATGTGAGGCTCAGTTCTTCAACCCTGAGAGCAGGTGGGACAGCAAAATCTGTGCCCATATGGCCCGCCCCCTCTCTTATAAGCACACAGCCACAGCCATGCTACTATGGAGAATAACTCCTGGGCTGCAGCATCCCTCAGGCTACACCAGGGAATCGTCCAAGAGAATGATAGCTGGTGTTGGTCAAATCAAGACCAGGGAGCATGCTAACAGTTTAATGGTACTAGCAGTCACAGGCCAGAGCTCAAGCATTTGTCCTTGCCTTTTTATATATAAAAATAAATATAATATTTATTATAGCCATACTGTCCAAAGCAATGCCAGAAAAATAACTCCTGAGTCCTTAAACTCTTGTAAGGGTGCAAGAGGCCCCTTTATCTCTGCTTTCTGAATGTATTTCCTACAAACATCTCTTACTAAGGGTTTTTCTAAGAAACTCTGGATTTCCCTTATGCTTGGGAACATGCTTCCTTTGATCTTCTTGCATTCTCACTAAGCTCATCTCCTACAAAAATGTTATAATTTTTTGCCACCATTTATTGTCACAGCAGTACCTTTAATAAATGTCAGTGAAATGCTCAACTTAGAAAATTAAGAGCTCTGATATTCCCAGGCAGAGTGAAAATGTCATTCTTGTGAAAGCTTTCTAGGAAATGTAATATATGTAGCATTAAGCAGGTTGTATAGGAATTTATAGCAGCCTAAAAACCTGTCAAGTGAGCTGGTGTAAAGTTGTACAACCCTAGAAATATCTATGCAGCAATAATTGCTTTCTACTAGCCAAGGCAGAGATTATACAATTTAGCAAAGGCTCACAAGCTTTTAACAAATTGATTACTGCCACCTCTAAAACTGAACAAAGAGCTTTACTCTGCAATAAGATTTCCTTTTATAAGTGGTTTTAAAATTTCCATTTAAAAACCTGAACATTTTCCATCGTGTCATAAAGAGCATTTATCTGAGCCACAAAGACTTAAGAATGGGATGCCTCTAAGTATTCTCTGTTCCTCCTGTTTTAAAACTGGCAATATTGAGTTGACCGAAAGATTTATTAATCTCTGATTAACAAGCTGATAAGTCTAGCAAGCTGATAAGTCTAGAAAATACGACTTTGAAAGCTGCATGGCAAAAGAGTCATATGAAACTAGTAACTCACAAAGTGTGTCCTCTTGATGAACTTAGCCCATCTCCTGTTCAGTTTCTTCAGCTCTTTGGCAATATTTGAACCAACTTGCTCTTTGCTGACTTCGATGAGATAGTTTCCAGCTTCATTTAAGGAACCATGAACCAAATTCCACTTTGCCAGGATCTCAGCAGGGATCTAGACAGAGGCATTGAAATCATTTAAAGCAGAACCCTGCCAAAAGTTTATTTCCAAAATGAGGAACAGAAAAGCAACAGCAACAACCACTGTCATGTATAATGCTTTCCTTCCAGGAGGCTTCCAAGTATTTCTGTCTGTCATTACAAAGAGAAATCCAACCACGTACCTCTTTCGGATGCTCATTTCGTTTTTCTTCCAGCCACGTCTTTAGTAAGTGGATGTTTTCTGTATAATTACTCCAGGAAGACAGGACTTTCTGTAGGGTGGTATTTACATTGGAAATATAGTCTCTGCACATAGAGATCTTTGACTCCACTGTCTTAAAAAGTCTGCTAATTTCCTGAGGATCTTCAGCTAGGACATCAGATAGCAAATATCATTATACATTTGGAAACAGAGAGGTCTGTTACATAGAAGGAGCATTTTACACAAAACATCAATAGGAATTAAAACTGGTGACAGTACATCAGTTCAAAACAGAGGACTTCAAATCAGTTCATGTGCACAAACTTACCTAAGTCAGGATTGCTTATGTTTTTGTTTTTCAAATCTTCACAGATGTGAGTAGCAGTTTCTAGTTGCGTTTCAAGCCTCTTTTCTTCAATGAAATTCTGCCCAAAGTGAAAAGTAATTGGCACAGGTAACACTAACGCACATAAAACTAGGTAGGAAATGCAGATTGGGATACGTTTTTTTCAATATGAGCCTATAACCTGCAGGTTAAACGTAAACTGAGCAAAGCCCATCCAGCAACTCATCTGCACCGTTTAGCCTGAAACAGACCTGTTCTTTTTTCTGCTCATGCACAGAGTAATTTAAATGGGAATACTAACTCCTGAATGCCATTGCCTGAGTCACAGGCCTGCATGAGTCAGGACTGTTTATTTCAAAAAGTTAAGGCCCTAGGGCAATATTGAGAAATAGCATCTAGAACAAGTCAGGCAGAATTTAGTCACATTAAGTCAAAAGAGTGATGGAAGTGAAAGGTGTGTTCCCCTGCATGCACAGAAGTATCGACATGCCTAGTTCTTGCCACAGATCATCTAAGATCTAAACTGGGGATAGAAAGGGTGAGACAGGAAGAAATGGGAGCAGAGGAGGAGACTTGTACTTTCAACATTCACACAGGGAATGAGAGGGTTGATCCTCAGCCCCCCTCTGTCTGAGACGCATCTCACACCGGAGCTCCCCACTCCTACAAATGTCCTATCTAGCAGGCTACAAAACAACCTCTCCTGTGGCCATGACAAGCCTGGGCCACCACGCCACCACTCAGCCAGGACTGCACATCATGGGACCAGAAGGAGAGCCAGCAACAAGCCTTAAGCTTCTTGGGAAAGCTGTATATTCTATCAGCTTGAGAAACACCATGAACTACAACTGTAGAAATAACATGATAGTAAGTATTTATGAAACTAACTGAATCAAGAAACTCAGCACAGATTAACTTTGTACACCCATGTCATCACAGGGTAAGGTTAGTAGTGCTCAGGGAAACTGATATTTTATACAACCTCTTGTTGCGTACTTCCACAGTTCTGATGCTGGTGAAATTCCCACTAATTTAACTTGGGATTTGCCAGTCTGAAAAGCTTCTGAGAAAAGATTTAGAAACTCCACTACGATGGAATTCAGGGGGAGTCCCATTAACTGGAGATGGGGCAAAATTGATGGCATCAGCATTTTCATTTCTCTGCCTCTATTTTTGGTGCATCTTTGGCAGTATTTGGGGTAGGGTAAATCCACCCCCTCCCATAGGCCTACACGTGGCATCATTTTAATAACTTGAGCCCAGAAGCTGAGCTAAGCACAAAATATAACAAAACACCACAATTCACATTCACCGCAAAGTGTAAGGAGGTAAGGAAGCTGGAAAAGGAAGAGGCAACAGCAAAAGGCAGTATTAGCCAGCATTGTGGGTAATGGTTGTTTTTGAAGATAGCAACTACTGAACTACCCCAGAGAGGTTTGAGTTAAGGAAGAGCTGCTACTGCTGGCCCTACAAATAGTCTAGAAAGAATAAATCTTCCCAATAAAGAATAAAAAAGGGCAGAGAAAAAATTACAAACAGTGACAGCTCATTCTGTTTCTCCAAACTGAAGAAAGAACTCTCATTCAGAGGAAAATGGGAAGACATGGAGGAAGCTTCTATGGTGGTCTACCTGTCCTTCTTTGCATAAATCCCAGATCTCACAAGTCTACCGTGCTTCTACCAACTACCGTAGTATCTTCAGATAAGGACACACACAAGCTTGAATCAAAAAGAGGTGGGGAAGAACAATTATTGTCAGGGTGTGATACATATATCTTAAACTTACATTCCAATTTTCCAGCAGTGATTCCACGGACTCTTTTGTCCCATATTTCATGTCCCAGATATTTAGCTTTAACATCACTTCATTGGCAATAGCTGAGCACAGTCCATAGTGGTATTCGAGAAAGGTGTTGGAGTTTGTGAAATGAATATTGCTGAATCTGCAAACAGTGAAATGTTCCAAAAGTTGACTCAAAATTATTGTATACAGGAAATGTTAATGTATAATGTTTTTAGCCTAAAAACTCAGAATTACATATATGTAAACGTTATTTTGTTATGACAGGCATAAAATTTTAAGATAACAACAGTTCTTTTTTTTAAGTAGCAACAATTTTGAGTCAATATTGACTGCTCAATTTATGAAAAACCTTAAATGCCCAGAAAAGGGGTATCTGCCATCTGTATGTCAAAGGATCTCAGGTTACAGACACAATTCACTGCTCATTTTTTAAAATATCCTCCAACAGATCTATGGGGTTTGCACAACCTATAGATCTCAGTGATTTTAAAAGGTGGAAATTAAAAATTAGAGAATCCACATCCCCAGAGAAATTTTTACATTCAAAATATTAATGTTTCCTACCCCTAGTGGGTGCTTCCTATCCACACTAGCAAAGGGCATCTGAAAAGTTCCTGTTAATGAGCTCCACTTTCTACACATAATTAGACACTCACTGGACCAATGAGTGAACCTGCCTGCTCCACATGACAGTCAATCTGTGCTTAGGTGGAAAATGCTCTTTTTCTGCAAGGCACAGATAAATTATGTGCTTTGTTCAGAATAGCAGAGCAAGTCAACGGCAGAGCTAGAATACAACATAGTCAAAGTAGAGGGAATTTGAGGATCACAACCTTCTTTTCATTTCCTCTAACTTTTCAGGAAAGACTAGTGGCATATTCTTCTCATCTTCATTCTTAAATGATTGAAGGGTGTCCAAATGAGAATCAAAACAATCCATCAAGCCCTGGGGAGAAAAAGACATACTAAGCCATTCATTTTAATTCTAGAGTATTTCATCTGGGAATCTGCAAGTCACCTGCCATTAGGGTGAGAGCTATTAAGAACTAGTCAGCACAAGACAACCTTCCAGTGCCTTTACCCATTAAAGAGCAATGAAAGTATTTATGTCATCACCTTCTAAAGTGCATATTTAGTGTAGTACTACCTGATTTCTCTTATCACTGTGCATCTAATTAAATATAAGGAACATGAATCTACACTACCCTTGCTATCATTTTCTTCTGCACTTTCACTATCACCTTTAGGACAAAGAAGTGTCAGTGTAACAGTTTCAGGATATTAAGTTGTTCTTTGCTACGTTAGCAAAGACTGACAGCAAAACCTGTTGAATAAATCTATTATGTCAAACTTGCTTAATACTTCATTTGACTGCTCAATAAATTTCCATCTAACACCAAGCTGATATCACATTAACCCTCTGATGGCCAGTGTCACATGATTGGGGAATATTTTACAGGCATAAAATGCATTGCACAGAATATAAGCATAAGTGGCATATAAATAAATATGCTAAAAGTTCATTTCTATGTAATAAAACCTGCCACAAAGCATGTTAATGGAAATTGCTAAATCCTGGGGCAGCCCTCAACCCCAAAAATACTGCACAGATTTTAAACACTTGATTTTGTAACCTTAATATTATTCCAGTCAGACAGTTATGAGCATTGGTAGGTAATTTCCTAGATCTTATGAGAAAGTAAAATTTCCATTGTAAGGCACCACCTTGGCAACAAGATCCCTACAGGAGACATACTAAAAGGACTGACTAGAGGAAGGAGGAGGAAAAAGTTTCTCAACAGAATAACTTCCCATCAGGAAAAATGGATTTGACAGAAATTAAGTATCTTGGGTTTCTTCTTCTTAAGGAACTTAATGATTTTATCTACATGTTCAACAGGAAGAAAGAAACCCCTAAACCAACAGCATCTCTCCCTTTGTCTCATTGTTAGAAATGCTTTAACTACTTAGGCTGAACAACAAAAATCATAGACCAAATGGCTAAAGTCTGGCAAAGTTGTTATCAGTTAAAAAGCCACCTCTCATATCAGGAACTGACAAGCAATAGTACAAAAAAGTGGTGTTACCAAGCCACTCACAAGAACCTCTATTTCCCATTCTTTCAAATTCTCTTTAAGGGCATGTCACAGTAACATCCAACTTCCCCCTTGTTCATAAAAAAAACAAGTACAGCATTATGATGATCAGGCATCAACACATCTACTCTTTTCAAAGTTTTCAAACTCAAAAAGGACGTTTAAACTATTATCAGTGTAAACGTTTTAAGATCAGAATAAATAACTTCTATGGTATGGAGGTATCAAAATACCTCCCATTGCTTTAAATGGCATTACAAAGTGATTCAGCAAATATTTAACTTTAAACACACAAACTTTGTGAGCTCACTGGAATGTAACCCTGAGCACAAGTGCTTTTCTGAATAGATATGCATTAAGCATAGATTTAAAGATAAGAATGCAATTACCCTATGTTATTACTTAACAAACAAGTTGCAGGAACCACATAAAAAGAATACCAAAATTTATTCATTCAGATAGTACTCAAATTTAATCTCACCCCAGTGAAGTCAGAAACCTTCCTTATAGACCCATGCAGTTATTTAATTTCATCATTGTTCAAAGGTATGTTCAGAAGAGCTTTTCATCTTCAGAAAATAAACATATCCGCACCACTTCCCAAAATGCCAAATAGCAATTCCATAACAAGTGCTTTGCTAGGTCAGACTGAAGAAGAATGTTCCTTTGTGATCAGCATACCTTAAATATTACAATTATTTCTCTGAAGACAAACATTGCTTTAAACGGGTCCTGCAAATCAGGCAAATCTTCTGACTGCAGATGTTCTACCTCCTGAAGCCAAGCCTCAATGTTATCCAGGGGGGAGGGCAACATCTGGTCCAGCTTTGCTTTCCATTCATTAATCTTAAAAAGGAAAACAAGTGATTAAATTTCTCACCATTATTTTCTTCCCCATCTCCAAGATACTGATATAAGCTCCATAAGCTGATGCTCTAGACATACCAGAAAAAACCCCACCTGCCACTGTTCAGAAAAGGAGCTTCCAGTGAAGTCAGCTGCAAACCAGCTATGTTCACCTGAGACCCAGGTTTGCTCCCCAGGCTGTAATCTCTGTAACACTACAAAGAATTTGGCAGTCACTATCCTTGGCTGGTAACCACGTCAAGGCCCAGCAACAGGGAAATTTATAGTAAACTAGTTCCAAAATAGAGGGCAAACAGGGATGCTCTGGACAACTTTCCATCATGGGGCTGACAGGGGAACATCTCTTCCATAAAGAGCAATTACCAGTGAGGCCCAATACATCCCCTTGTGGCAGAGGGAGATGACACAGTCAACCTCATTGCAAAGCACTGACCAACCAGATCCCACTATATCACTATCTGTGCCATGGGAAAGAATATATTAACACACTTTTCCCAGCTGCATCATTATCTGAGCCATAATTATGTCCCAAAAGAACCTTTTAAGCATAAATAGGCCAAAAACTTTGATCAGAAGAGTGCTCAAAGATAATCAGATGCACACCATTTTTCACAAACATCTCACAATCCTGAAGCTCAGGAGGCAGAAGGGTAATGCACAGTCACCTTCTGCCTCCTCTTGAGCACTATATGCCACTCGGTTTGTCTGGACTTCAGGTTCAGGGTCAATACTTCTTTTATCAATCCAAATAAAGTATCACCTCCCCACTTTTCACTGCGCAACTTCCTGGTGTAGACTTAGGCTTTTTCATCAAACACACTCACACTGGTAATGAGGTGAGCTAGAAATGCCTCTGACCTGAGAGATCAGTTTATTCCACTCTTCTCTCATCTGCTGCTGGCTTTCTCTCAGCCTAGCTTCACTTCTTGATGACAACACAGGCAGAAAGGGTTTTTTTTCTTGGTTAAATGCTTCCATAAATGACATCATTTCCTAGGGATAAAAAGGAAGAGTAATTCATAGAAGAAGACTTCAAATGGAAGCTCATGGAGCCAAGTACTGCCTGCCTTTTAACACATTGGTATGACTTCCATTAACTTCAAAGGGTGTGATGCACGGAAATGCAACATAGCAGCAAAGAGGCATACTTGTCTCCAGGCAGTATTTGGGTCTGAAATTATAGGTGCCATTCACTAGCAAAATCTGTATTTAATATAATGTCAGTACAGTCAGGTCATGGTTCTCCCCTCCCACCAAGAGAAAGGGAAAATTCCTCCCCTCACAGTCCCCTATGGGCCATTTTATTACAAACTGGCTACAATATAAACCGAAGGAAATTTTACTTCAGCGCAATCTATAGCCAACATTTCAACTATTCCTTTACCACATCAGTTGGGTAAAACCTACTGTTATTATTATCACAGAAATGGTGAAGGTAATGCTGTAAGGGGCCTGTGTGCTTGAATTTTGTCCAAATGTTCAACTATGTTGATTAATTAAAAGATACTACTTTACTGTCTCCAAAAAAAAACTTGCTCTGCTCAGAAACCAAGCAGCATATATCTTTTTCCTAACAGAAAGAATTTTATCCTACCCTTCCCTCAATCATATGAGGGCATTTACCAAATTCACTGTTAGATTTCCAACTCTTGTTTAAAAGTTTATTTAATGCTTCAGTTTAGGTGATGAAGATGAAAAAACATTAAAAATATTCCCAGAATATTAGCTTTTTTCTACAGAATAATAGCTTTTTTCTGCAGAAACAGTTTGTGCTGGTTTTGGCTGGGATAGAATTAATTTTCTTCATAGTAGCTAGTATGGGGCTATGTTTTGTATTTTTGCTGAAAACAGTCTTGATAATACAGAGATGTTTTCATTACTGCTGAGCAGTGCTTACACAGAGATAAGGCCTTTTCTGCTTCTCACCCCACCAGCAAGTACGCTGGGGGTGAAGAAGAAGTTGGGAGGGGACACAGCTGAGACAGCTGACCCCAGCTGACCAAGGAGATATTCGAGATATTCCAAACCATATGACGTCATGCTCTGCATATAAAGCTTTGGGAAGAAGAAGGAAGGGGGAGATGTTCGGAGTGATGGTGTTTGTCTTCCCAAGTAACCGTTAGGAGTGATGGAGCCCTGCTTTCCTGGAGATGGCTGAACACCTGCCTGCCCACGGGAAGTGCCGAATGAATTCCTTCTTTTGCTTTGCTTGTGCGCACAGCTTTTGCTTTGACTATTAAACTGTCTTCATCTCAACCCACGAGTTTTCTCGCTTTTACTCTTCTGATTCTCTCCCCCATCCCACTGAGGGGGGAGTGAGTAAGCGGCTGTGTGGTGCTTAGTTGCTGGCTGGGGTTAAACCACAACACAGTTAAATATGAAATGCAACTTACTTTGTACTTCTGGTAATATGCTTCATTCTCTGTGTCGATCAGCAACTTTGCTAACTTCTCCTCCTGTGCAGCCAACCAGCTCATGGCGTCTCTTACTTTTTCCTGGTAATTAGAGCAGAAAATTTCATTTTTCTATTTTGCAAGCCTTGTTTTTAATCTACATTGTGCCGTAAAACAACACACATTGAGCATATGATAAACCCAGTTCAAAGCTATTGAAAACCAAATAGTAATTCCTGGGGACGCTAATAAATTTTGGGTCAGGCACTATTATAGATCAAGGCCAAAGTTTTAAACCTGGCACCTGGATATATGAAGGCATCTTAAAAGAAGAGCCCGACTGCAGTCCTACTGAAAGGAGATTATCAGTATGGAGATATGTGAATAACCAATTACTACATAAACTCTCATAGGAGGATATAGAGAATAGAAAACTCGGTTTTCCAACCCGTGTGATCTGTGAGTGACAACTTCTATCCACTTTACATGTGAGCTACTAAGTTTAAAGCTAGTTGTTCTGCACATTTGCAAATCTGTCTGCCTCTATCCCAATATTTACATACAGTCTTCAGACCACACATGAAGACAACCAGGCTTGAAAATGTCCTCTGTAATAGTTAAAATGAAAAAACAAGACAACCTCCACAGCAATTCTACCTGCATCATCAAAAACCTATCACATTGAGTCTTGACTACCACACAGGAGCATCAGAAGGTTCAAGCCAATTCAGTCCTGTCAGTAGCTGAATCAGAGGATCTACTTTCTAACTGTTACTGGGTCAGGTTATAAACTGGGCAAAGAAAGTACTGATATTCTTGATATCCATGATGCACATTCATTTAAAAATGCCCCAGTGATAAAGCACATGACATACCTCCATGTCTTCTTCAGACTCATGCGAATTCCTGGAGTATTGCAAAAACTGAGCCACATAAGTCATGATTGATTTTTCATCTGGATTCATAATGTCAACATCTACAAGAGCCAATACACCATTTACATAATTATGCAGCCTTCTAGGCCTGATCACATAATTACATGCTATACTGCAGTTATTAAAACACATTACCATAAACATGTTTATTTTGCAGCAGCTCAGTTAACATACCACTGACAGAAATTAATATGTAATGAACCCTTTTTTCCTTGAGAATATTTTAATATAACATGATTAACTAATGAAAAAGTTTCTCCCATGAACAGGAAAGCTTCATATCCTTTCTTCTGCATATTGTTTCTGCATTTGCTGCCAATTCAAACTAAGTACAGTTGGTGTTATCAAATAAAGAACCTCAGCTTTGAGCATTACAGTAAAGATCAATGTTCCACTTCAAACTTAAGCACAGTCTTACTTTTTCCTGTATTCCAAATCAACACATATAGGATTATATTAATCTCACTCCTGATAACAAAGATTAAAAAAAAACCAGGTCATTTACCTTCAGGTTCAAGAAGCCGTGGAATATTCAGCTCCAGTTCTGCAATTCTGAAAGCCTCTCTCAGGTTTTCTTTATTGCTTCTAGCTTTTGCCTTCTCCAAATCAACTAGACCTGGTCGTAAGGTTTGGATGATGGCTAAAAAAGGCAGTCCGCTTCGCCAGCTTGACTTGAAATCAGTCACATTGATAGAGCCGTGCCTATCCCCAAAATTATTAGAAACAAAACGTTATAGCCTGTTTCCTCAGATGTCCTAAGTACAAATTTAGAAACAGAATATAAATTCAGTAAAATGGGAGTACGAACCAAATCCAAGGAATTATAGACAACCTTGCCACTGAACTTCTGCAGAAGTTGGGTCAGACAATAATTCAGCTAGTACTACCAATCGCTACATTTATGTATTTTTATGCTATATTTGCAAAATGACTCGATATTCTTATCTTATGATGCATTCTGAAGATAAAGCCTTGCTGATCCAATATCCTTTCTGAACATCACCTTTGTGCTCAATATCTATGTATTCTATGGGATGGAAAAACAACAAGCAAAGCACTGAAGAACCTGTAGCTATTTGTCTGTAAGGGCACCGAGTATTGGAATCGCCTCTGGCATTTTAGAAAATCCAGACCTTAAAAGTGATCTATTACTGCAGGAAAAATACTTCTTTTTCTCTTATTTAGCTTAGTGTCTTTAAAACATCTTCCATTAAGCAGTGCCTGGACAGTGCCGTGAGGTGCTCAACTCTGCAAGCCACAGTGAATTCTGGGACAACTTTCCAGAAACAGCCTGTATATTATGAGTATGTTACAGCATGGAAAAGATGTGGGGTTTCAGGTGATCAAATTTAGTTACAAAACAATGAGCCAGGACTTACAAGATTTGTTCTTTTACCAAAAACTATAGGATTTACTGATAACAATATCATTCAACTTAATCACAGTTCAGAAAGCATGCTACAAAACAGACAGCAATATTGCTGAAAAAGAAAAACAAGCAAAAGAGGAAGATTAAATGGACAGAGAGCTGTTTTTTATACGACAATCAATCTTGTCCTGATAAAACACAGCTAAAAGGAAGACTTCAGTGCCTTGAAAACATTCTCCCAGCAGAAAGTGTCTGATGTGTTGATGAAGGCCTTTATCTCCCACTAACAACATAGAATATTAGTAGGATGTTATTAGAACATAAAGCAACCAAAGAGCTGGAGAGAAAGGGCTGACATTATTGTAAAACATATTTGAAACATCCTGGAGTGAAGCAGGAGCCCTTGAAGAAAATGTAAAGCCTGCCCCTTACAAGAAATATCTGTATCTGCTCTAGATTGTGCACTGTGAATACTCCCACTGAAATCAACAGAGCTACCTGTACATTGAGCATAAGGAAATACCTTGTTAGAATTGGGGACTAGGATCTCTAGGACTAGGGTCCTTCTTGGGGATCATGCAGTGTTTTGACAGAAAAACATAAGATATGGGAATCCTAGAAATTCTACGTATTCCATTAAAAAAAAAAAAATTACTGAAACTTTGTTAACCAGTGCCAATCATGCAGATTAAAACTAGCAAATCATGTAAACATTCCACTAGACTTACCACAAAGAAGCCCCTAAAACAGACAAGTCAAACAACTCAATTTACATTGTGGTACTTTATTAGTAGGATTAGCTTCACGTTATTAAAGGGCTCATGTCAAAACAGCTAGGGCCTGACTGATGCTAAAAGGACTGGTAACAACATCTGAAATCTAAAGGAATTTCTGCTAAGCTGTCACTAAGTTAAAAAAACAGGGGAAAATATCACCACATTTAGAGGAAAGCAGTAAATACAACGTGTAACATACTATTTATAAGTCTTGGATGGAACTTACAGTGAACACTGTTCTTTTGCCCATAACAAAAGAGCCTTTGTCGCAGAGATCTTCCACCGTTCCTTAATTTTAGCACTTTTTTTAACTGATCGGCTTGCCTTTGGAGAGGAGTCAACAGCACTTGAACAATCAAGTGAAGGCTGATTGTAAGTACAAGCAAGTGTCTGGGCAAGTTCTTCAATCTATCAGAGATGATGGGAGAGTTAATCAGGCGTCAGTGAAAAATTACCAAGACATCAATGGGAGAAAACCACAGAGAATTAGAAAGGACTCAATCACAGATGTAACAGTAGCTCCCTGTCCCCAGAGATCAGACCAGGATTTTTTTATCTGTTCACTCTGAACTATTTCACACTGAATTCCCATCTTTAGGTGATTTTTTGGCAGAAAATATTCATCCAAAGACTTCCATGTTATACTGTGGGTACCAGCAATGGTATCACGGGACCTTCTCACTCAATGTGCTTTTTTATTCCTCCTACCAGCAAAAGCAGCCCATGGCAGCTGTGTTTTCTGCTGTCAACAGTGTCATGTATTAGGCATGCTTAGAGTTTGCCTGCTCACTCAGGGTGCAGGAAAACCTACTCGATAGACCTCAGAGAACTACATTTGGTCAGAGAAGCTTGGTTTAGGTAAAGAGATAATGCATAGGCTATGTGGAGCATGAGAATCTTCAGCATCGAAGAACCTTTACCAAGAAAAATGTGGGTTACAATACTGTTAAATAACTTTGCTTCTTTGTGCTCTCCTGAGCCCCAGTCAGCAGTTCACCCCCAGTGCACCTATGTTAAATAACTGCTGGGCTCTTACTAGAAGACAGTTTGGCTCCATCATCCTCTACTGTCCTACAATATGATTAGAGCAAGGCCCTGTGCTTTCAAACCTCCCCACAACCTCATGCCATGCAAGATGCATGCTCAGTATCCTGTATAAGAAAAATCACTGTGACAGCCTTCATGTTATTTCAGGCACCTGGTACTGAAAAAAATATTAGCAAGAATTACACATTGTGAGCACAGCCAACACTGAAGAGGGGGGCTGCCTCTGAGGGAGATGGATATGGGCCACTTTACACTATTTGCTCTATTTGGAGCTTAATCATTACAGGCCTTAGACAGATAGGCAAAGTTTAGCCTATTTTTAAACTAGTTACTCTAAAAAAAATCTCAATATCTTTCCTTCCTACCATTTGTAGCTAGATACCTTTCATCAGGCTGTAATGCCATCATTGCACTGGTGAGGAGAAGCAGCTCAGAGACACAGGAAAGATGCACTGGTGCATCTCCTCCGTGAGCCGTCACTTCCAGAGGTCAGAAAACAATCTTCTGCTTTGTACTAATTCATCTCATTTGGCAACCACGTAAGTCAACATATTTTTCTGCTTTTCCTCTCTACTAAAACTCTCTTAGATCACTGAAATACTTACATGAAAATGAAATATAATTGTCCAAATTAGGCCAAGCACAATGGAAGGTTTTCCTTCAATAATGTCAGCAACATGAATATTTATGAGCTTGAGCTAGGGGGAAAAAAAAAGGATCATTGTTAACAAAGAAAATGTTCCACCAGCTAAACTGGCTTTAGCTGTGAATTTTGAAGTTAATACTCACTGATCTGCTCTTTAAAAATGTCAAAGCATTTTCTATGTTACTTCTGCACTGGAAGGTATTAAATCCTTTTTCCCGTGGCTGTGAAGCAAAAAGAACAGGTTACATCCTCAGTTATAAAAATTAATTTTATTTTATATTTTGATTAGGGAAGTCCTGCAGAGATTCACAAATTACTTTGGATCAGCTTATTTCAGTGTGTTTCAGTGTCAGTGGTGTAAGAATAAGTTACTTGCAAATAGCTCTATAACTCCAGAGGGATCATTCATACGGTTACAATTAAGAGTATTCAGAAATCTTTCCTGGATTTGACGAAGGATTGAGGTAATATTTTTATTACTCTGTCTTACCAGATGTTGACCTGAAAGCACTTCCAACAGATCCAAAAGCAAATGCCCTTGCCGTATGTCTGTATACAGGTCTGAGATAACAGAAGGAGGTGTATGCTGCAAAACAAATTTCAATGCTTGTCACACCATCTTTTGTCATTTTGAATTCAACACACTACAGAACATCACAGGTTAGTCTGTTGTTAAAAAAATGTTTAGCATCCTTTATTTTTTCAATAAGCTGAAATAGAAATCCTGCATCTAATCAGTCATATCCTCCTGCTTCTGAACCACTGTTATGTTTGTCTCTTATTCCCGCTTGCCCTTCCTCTGTGTTTTATAAGGGTTATTTTAGGCCTCATTTTCAAGTATTTATACTTTTCAAGGAGGTATGTGGCAAAAGACCCCAAAGCTTTGAAAAAGGGAAAGTTAAGAAAAGCAGTTAATTCCTATTTTGACTTCTAATCAATGTACCCCAAGTACAAATTTGACTATAGGGCTAAATAACTAAATCCTCACTCTTTTCACCCACTTGTGGACAACACAAACTCACCACAAGCTCAGCAGCTTCTGCTCAGGGAGGGACCAAAACAGGATTTTTTTTTTTAACCTGAGCAAGTCAGAGCCCCAGCACATGCTGCATGAGCTGCTTTGTGAAAGCTTAAAGAGCACCTACACTAACTACTATGTTGTTTGTCTTAATACTTACCAGTCACTCACATCATCCCATTAAACTCATGTTCTTGGATTGCATAATAGAATACTACTTACCTAAACACAGTAAAACTAATCATAAATACAGAACCTCATAAAACCCTAAGGCATGTGCCACAATCCAGCACAAGTGTGTTTCACCACATCAGCAAGAAAGATACTGTCTTCTACTTACAAACCACTTCTTACAAACATCCTTGGACAATCACCAATACAATGCTTTTGCACCTATTAAACAAATGCTCTCCAGGGGCTACTTTTTTCCTGCCAGTGCCTGAAAATCTTATATTAATTTTGTTTATTCCTAAAAATTTTAATCTCCATACAGCACGTCCCAATCAAAAAGGCAAAAGGCATGTCTTTCCTGAAGAAACCCCTTCTTACCTTTGCCAATATTGAATTTATCCAGGTAGTGAAGGTTTTCTTCTGTGTACACTCTCGCTGCACTGGGGAAAAAAAAGAAAAAAAAATGGTTAATGGAAAAAATGATATGGTTTTATTTCTTTTTCTCAAAAAGATACATGGCATCCATCTCAAACCTAACATCCATTCTTCCAGATATTAAGTTACTATTTAACATTAGTTTTTCTCAACTCTTCTTTTAGAGCTGATATTTTCTTGCTTGCAGAGATGATACTGCAAGGACCTCTACAATCGTCAAGCATACTTCTACTGGATGTGGTAAAGAGCAACTAAGGAAGCTTTTCTCAAAAGCTTAGCAAATGCAAACAGCAGTATGAACACATCATTCTACAGAGCAATACATCTAGAATAACTCCATCCATTCTTAAATATTCCTTGAAAGACTCAGGACCATGGTCAGTACAAGATCCATCTTGAAATTCGGGAAAAGCCATGCATGGAGTTGGGTGATGAGACCAGGATGGAGGCTGGGGCTAAGTGATAAATGCAAATGTGTAGGTGAAGCCACACAACAGGATGTCTTGGGTACCTGAAGGGCTGGGGAGAGTTATTAGCCTCTCATTGGGGAATATACCCTCTAACAGCATCTTTTTCCGTGCTGGGCCCCCCCTGGGGTATGCAGACCATTAATCTGGCCAAAAAGGGGCACACGGGGTCTTAAAATAGGAGGGAAGAAGAAGGAAGTGCTTGAACTCATGCCCCAGTAAAAAACAGTGAACAAAGCGTGACCCGGTCACACTGAGATCCGGCTCTTCACCCAGGTCCTTCAGGCTGGTACGCAGTGATAAACTACCACCAGCTGTGAAGGGAGATAGGGACTTGATTAAGCCCATGTTTGAAAAATCAGAGTATTTAAACTGTTTCTCTCACCAGAGTAGAGATCAAGAGAGGGGAAAGCCTTTCTCCACAGCTTGTGGGTTGCAGAATTGAAGAAAAGTCTAGTTCCCCCAAAAGGTGAAGCAGAGCGTGAGCAGCGGGGGCAGACCAGACCAGCTCCCCAGCCCCGTCACGGCCAGTGGATCACAGGACTGCCCAGCCCATGCTCCCTCTCAAAAATCCACCCCGTTCCCAAGATACACCACCACCAAACCATACATCCCTGCTGGATGTCTATATACAGGTCTGAGGTAACAGCAGGAGGTGTTGGCCCCTGAGATAACGGCCTTTCAGGCCTCACCACCGCGTAGGCGCTGCCACTAGCAGCCATCCCAACGGCTCGTGGGAGCAGGCGTGAACACAAACTCCTTTTTCTCTCCCTTTCCACATCAGCTTTGACTGCAAGTGCTGGGGTTGACTTCCCAAAACACAGGCCAAAAAGCAGTACCACCCCACCAAGGCGCCTGCCTGGAGCTCGCAGACAGGTGGTCACCCCCTACTTCTTCCACATTGGAATAAAGACCCAAAAGGCTGCACCGGTTTTTAATAGCCCAGACATTACAAAGCAGGCCAAATAGGCTATTACCTGAGGGAGGGCAAGATGACACAGTTAGGAGAGTTGAGGTTTTGGTTGCCCAAACCACCATCTTTGGCCTGCGTCAGCTGCACGGCTCTCCCAGCCCTTCCCTCTGAGGGCTGAGGCAGACGCCGGCCCCTCCATGCGCGGCTACGGGCAGCCGCCCCAGAGACCGGCCTGCAATGCTCCCGCCTCTCATTGCAGGCAGCAGAGAAGCAAAGCCGGAGAGGCGGGAGAGGTGCAAAGCGGAGGGAAAGGGCAAACTCTTCTCCCCGCTGTGCCAGGCGGCAGGAGAAGCTGCGTCAGGCAGCCTGGAGCAGAGGACAGTTCTTTGGGTCATGACGACACAGAGGTGCGGAGCTCCTGCGTACAGGGAGGCAGACGGGCCGCGGGATGCCGGGAGGATAGCAGAAGATGGTGGGTGTCCCGCACCACGGCCCCAGGGCAGCTCCCTGAGGAGCGGCGGGTGGTGGGGCAGCGCGCATGGCCCGGGCCTGGAGGAAGATGGTGGGCAAGGCAGCTACAGGGGCACTGGCTGCCCACCTCCCAGCCGGGGTGAATCCTCCCACCGCATGGGAGAGGCAGAGGGAGACTCTGGCCAGGCCATCAGCTTGCAAGAAGAAACAAATCTGGGAGATAGGGCAGGAGCGTACGATCTCCTCCACCTCTGAAAGCACACTCTTGCACAAGAGATTAACGTGAAGACAAGTTTGACGTCATAAGGCAAGCGCAAGACTACTCAGCAATAGGTATGTATGTTGTTGTAGGCTGGGCAGGATGAAAGATACCAAAAATATCGAGCCCTTGGGGAAAAAAAAAAAATAATCCTGACTGCTCTGCACATGAAAATGAAGATGCCACTCAGCGGAAAAAGTCCCACACTTTATTACACTCTGGGAATTTGGCAAACACAAGCCCCAGTCCTGGGTGGCTTTTCATCACCCAAGCTGGCCTGAAGGGCTTGCCAAACAGAGCTTCATCAGCTCGCGAAGCAGAGCAAGCCGCTTAAGGGTAATGCAGCCTCCTGCTCCCAACCCCACCATCCAACCCACAGACATCCTTCTGCTTCAGTGGGCAGGTGAGCGGCAAGAAAAACATTCAGGCATTATGTGTGTTGAGGGCTGTTTTGCATGCTGTAGCTAACAAGTCTTTCAACAGTCCTCCTCTAATCTGCAATACTATGATCCTGCTGGAGCACGAAACAGTCACTTTCCCCTGCTTGCTGGATTGTTTTATGTCTCTTTTTAAATATCACAGAGATCATGATGAACAGTAAGATAAGGGCAGTCTTAAAGACAGGGACAAAAATGCAGTCTCAAAATTCTGCTTTGTCTGGAAAACAGAAAATAAGTGCAAACATGCCACACAGACAATCAATGTCGCAACTCTCACAAGGAGGACATAAATAGCATGGAGATACTGGCTTCATGTTAGCACAGGACCCAACCACACCCTTTGGGTGAATACCCGTGCGGGAGACGTTCCAATTACCTAACGAGCAATTATTGAGTAGCTGCACTCAATTTTATCAGGTAGGCAAGGCTGGTATTGCTGGCCCTTGAAAAGGGACAGAAAGCAAATATTAACTACTCTGCCTGACGCCAGTGACTCTTCCAGCTGCAGCTCTTGCCAAACACACACTACTGCTACTGATTTGGAGAACTTGCTCTGGGGGTTGGTTACAGGTTGGTTAGGATGAGGACATTTGGTCTTGTTTTGGTAGAATCTCTCCATATTAACGTGCAGAAGCATTATGCAATGTGGGCCAGATACTACAAGTGTTGATTCACGTGGGCAGCTCTCAGGCAAATGTCTCATTTGGCTAAAGTACAAGGCAGTTATTTCACTGCACACACCTAAGCACACCTTACACCCTCCCCAAGCTACAACCGTTGCCTAGTGCAACCCACCCAGCTGCCTTCCAAGCAGCCGCAGCCTCAGCTGCAATGTGGCTTACTTTTCTACCCGCCCCCCCAAAAAAAAAATTCCACTGAATTTTGTTATTGAATCCATAACAAAACTCCATGCCTGCCAATATCTCCCCAGACTGTAGTGAGGCAGTCACTCTGCTTCCATTCAGGCCACACATCACACAGCTCAGTACAGATGTGCTTCTGGCACCATGGCAAGCAGTCATATTTCAATTTTCAGGCCGAATGTGTTTTCCCTCCCACCTCCCCCCCTACTCTACTGCTCAGAGGCGCTAATGATTTAATCAAGCTCTCAAATTCTTATCTCTACCACGTGGTTAATTAATACGGATTTTTATTTTTATGAGGATGAATGGATTCTTTGTCAGGCCTTTTTATAGGACTCTAAGTGACCTTGGTTTTCTCTTGCCCTAGTTTTCAAAATGTCACTGACCCAGAATAAAAAAGCTATCAGAAAAAACCTGATCATTTTCTTTACTTTGGGCCAAAACTCACCAAGCCAAAAAATGGATCTGAGAGAATAAAATAAGAACCTGTTAATCAGAAAACACCCCAAATCACATTTCACCCTATGTTTTAAAGCTAATCTTCAGAACAACTCTTTAGGGAGGAATAACACGTAAAAGCAGCGTGTCACGTAGGCTAGCTAAAAATCAATACACACTGCTGGACAATGACTGTTTTATCCAGTAATGAGCTACCAACAAGTCCTACAATCCAGACTAATCATTACAGGCTGGAGCATGGGGACACGGCAGGGAGCACAGCAGAGCTGAACGTTCCCAGGAGCAAAAGTAGGGGAGGGCAGGAGCAGCCATGGTTTTACTCTCAGCCTTCCTTTAACGGTGATACAGAAAAGCCAGACTTAAAATTAATCTCCTCTCTTCTGTTGCATTTCGTGCCTCCCTTCCCAAGGTCAGAGATGGCAGCTCACAGGAAAGCACCATCTCCTCCCTCGTCAGGGAGCTGGGGGAAGCAAATCACAGCAGAGCAGATGTACCCTATCTGTCCATGCTCATCAAACAATGTCACCAAACAGCAAAGAGGTTTTCTTCTATCACAAGGACCAGTGCATCACTGCCAGTGGATGACTTACAACTGTGTGGCTTTTTTCTTTTTTAAAAAATATTTTTTTAAACAATTATTTGAAATTAGTGAGTGTAAGCCTGTCTGTCATCTTCCCATCTCTGTTTCACCAGAAGGAATTACCTCTTGTGTGTGATATTTTTATATCTTCCTTTCACCATTCAGGTCAGCTGAGGCTATGTCTACAGTAGCAGGCAGTGCAGCCCCACAGGAACAGATCAGCAGATCAAAAAAGCTGGTGTTCAAGATGTAGCATACCCACCACGTGTGTAGGGGAAAAAGGTTGTATTGGACTAGCTCTAACCTGAATGCTTACAGACAGCCATGGTACCTTTTTGAAACATTTATTTCAGTTTCATTCAAAATAACCATTTCCACACTCCCTGATGGCTCAGCAAAATGAACCAAAGCATGGTCAGCAGGGATAACTGGGAGAACTCCTTCAAGACAGCACTCCTGCTATGAACTAAAATACCAAGTAGGTACATGCTGTAAATGATGGGAACTAGCAGAAGAACCGTTAACTACCAGCCAACCCAGGGAGAGGGTGAGCAATTCACCCCGAGCCCTTTATAGGGTCCCTTCCCTTCCACCCAGCCACAGAGTTTCATTTTCTGCAGACAGGAAAGCAGGGAAAAGAGTTATTTCCAGCATTTATGTTCAGTAACATGGCGTTAAGCAATTAAAAACAAACACAGTATTTTTGTTAAGATTAAGAAGTTTATCCAACACCCAATGAAGGTGATGAAAATATTTCTGCAGGAATGAGTCTTTTCAAATCCAAATATCATATAAATATTAACTAATTAACTACCACCATGTCTGTGCAGCAAGTGGGAACTTTCCTTTCTATGTTATTGCTTTCAACCTCCTTTACCTTTTGGAAACAAATTATCCAATTTAAAGTGCTGCTAACTCAGGAAGCCTGTTCACATTGAGTTTTGCCCTCCTGGCCACTTTAAACGCTTTTGTTCTTCTCATTGCCAGGACCCTGGAGCAGCTCTGCTCTGAAACACCGCTGTCTTTACTGCCACAACAGCCCGTGAAGTGAGGCACTGCAATACTTGGGAGCATAGACAGAGATTACAGGTTAAATACTTAAAGGTACTAAGTCACATCATTTAGATATCTACATACTTTTAAAGATAAGGGCTTAAGTGGGTTTTCTAACATTTTAAAGAAAATCCACGGTGAAGCACAGATATGAACATAAGTAGCCTTCAGTGCCCTATACAGGTGCCTCAGAAGCCATCCACTGCTTAAGCATTTTAATGCCAGTTTTTAACCAGTTATGCAGCTGATAGTGCCTTTAACAAATTGAAATTTATCTAGCAAGGAACACATTTATGTAACTATACAATCTATTTTTTGCATTAGGCATGCAAAACAGACAAAAATACCCATGACTGATTTTTTTTTTTAGGCAGTCTCATATGTCGGTTGCTTCTCCAATGCCATCAGCCCTGCCACATGCCATGAAGCCATGCAGCTAGGGGAACTGCTGACCAGCTCCTCACCCGGGCAGCAGGCAGCATAAACAGGGCATAAATTCCAGTGCAGCCCCTATGAGCTGCACTCAGAGCTTTTCGATTTGTAAAAGTCACACCTGCAAATTTATAATAAACATTTAATGCACTTTTTGATCATTCTGGTTAAAGAAAAAAAAGTGTAGCTGTAATAACATACTTGCCCCAACAGATGAGGCATACAGCTAGAATAAAAAAAATGCTGGGTAAGAATTAGTAGTCTACCTGACCTCTGGATGAATTAAGCAGGTCTCAAAGAGATATCCTCCTTTACTCAGAGATGAGTGCAATCTACTACAAACTGCACAACAAAATCTATCCATGTATATCACCGTATTTTCAACTTCAGTCAAAGAGAAATAATTCATAAAGGTTTAGACATAACTGCATGAATATAGCATAATTAATTTAGCGGTCATGTTCTTGTATGATCATTCTTTGGCTTAGAGTAATAAACAGTAACATGCACATGGACTAACAAGCAGAGCCAAAAATTAGGACCCCTGCAGTTAATTAAACAGTGAAAGAGTAAGTACATGCCCCAAACTCTGAGAGCTAAAACACACTCTCTTGTGTCTCAATTAGCTCAGCAAGCATGGAAAGAAAAGGGAAAACAGAGTTCTGCACAGGTTTGGTGGGAAACACCACACATAGGGTCTGTTTGCTGTCCTCGGGAAGAAAGTAGAAGGATTTGTGCATGGGAGGGAAAGTGGAGGTTGGATCATCCCGCAGGCAAACAGATTTACATCCTGAAAGCAAAAAATACTGCTCCAGAATGCCACAAACCCTGTTCGGTTTTTGCTGTAGCCACCCATCTTCAAGTGGCTGCACATTCTCCTTGCTGCAAGCCTGGACTCAGGCTCATCAGCAAAGATTAGTCGTATCTCCAACAGTTCTCAAAACATTGCCATGAAGTCCTTCTCTTACCAAAGGAGGGAACGTGCCTCATTTCAGGTAGCTGAAAACAATTTTGGACCCCAACTGTACCTCTTCCATTTGTAAAAGGCCGAGCACCAGGCTGGACCCCTCTACGGGGCCAGCCCGTAACACAGTGCTGGGAGGGAAGCTATGGCAGGAGGAGACATAGGACAGGGTTCTCGCATTATTGCTCCCATGCTCATTGCCAGCCAAGCCCCGAGCTCCTGCCTGCTCCCTCCATAGCTCCAGCAAAAGTGACTTCAGGTTTCAAAGATGGTCCACATGCTGCAACAGAGCATCTCCCTGACAAGCATTCTCTGTTCACCAAAACGTCTGCAGGCTGCCTGGAAGGAGAAACCCTTCCCTTCAATATTTCCCCATAGGATATATCCTTAACAGGTCTGGCTCCAGGCTTTTCACCTGCAGTTTTACGTGGCTGTGCAAGGACACAAAATACCTTTGCAGCCACTGTAAGTTGTGCTGCATGAGAAAACTGGAAGAAAGCAGAGAGGTGCTGGAGGATAGGGCACAGATAATGATGCTATTGTGATTTAATTTTATTATAACATCTAGGATAGAGGGAAGGAAAAAAGAACAGAAAAGGAGCCCAAGTCCCAACATCATGCAATTTCAATTTTCTGGGCAGGGAGGGAGGGGGTAGCTATTACTCTTTTGTTTGTGGAGACCAGCTTGAAAACTGGAGAAGGTTAAAGACCAATATATACATCTGAAAAGATACATATATAAGGGTTTATGTTCTTGCAGCTTTTTATTTCAGCCTCATGATTTTGTGACTAGCTTCATCATTTGAAAATGTCTGAAGATGAGAAAATTAGAAACCATATTGCTTTCATTTCTTTACCTATTTTCTTCATGTTTCTCAAGCTTCATTAAATCTCCTTAAATTATTCAGCTGACAAGATGGACGCACTGAGAACAAAGTTACATTTTTACCTATTTTCCAGTTACTTTCTTTACTGCATCTTCTAGGCTGAACACTATTATGGAAAGTGAATGTTCATCCTTGAACACTCTTCTACCTAAAAACCCACTAACAGAAATTCCACTAAAGCAAGTTTTTACAATATTAAGCCACTGGAATTAATTTAATAGGATTTCTATAATAATTAGAGTTACTAAGTAGTAATGTCTTCACTAATTATTTAAAAGAGGTTCTTCTTCCCCTCTTTCCTTCTGTTTCTTTCGCAAAGTGCTGTCCTTCTCACAGAGGACTGTGACTTGAATCACAAACATACCAAAAATGAGTGTTTGGTTTTACACATGGTGGGGAAGAAAAAAAAAAAAGCTAGCTATTTTGTTACATCTTTTTAGGCATATAACCCCACAAAGTTTTATGACGAAACCAATTGGCACATTAAATTGATCTTGTCTTAATTAACCAGACTAGACAAGTGCTCCAGCACCACTGGATGTCTTTCAGGAATAACAGAGGATTGGATCACAAAGAATTTAAATGTAGATTAAAATATAAGCAATCCAGACTAGATCTCACCCCTACTTTTGTCTTCTGTGCCAAATATTTATGCATATCTCCTGTTATGCTGTGTATTGTACAACACTGGATGTACTCTTTGAAGCTGTATCTTAACAATTTGAAAAGCAGATCACAACCAGTTTTACATTCACCTTTAGTCACCCAAAAAGTAAGCTGCTTTTCTTATAAG
The DNA here is from genome assembly GCF_964188355.1 of Buteo buteo. Lineage (NCBI taxonomy): Eukaryota > Metazoa > Chordata > Aves > Accipitriformes > Accipitridae > Buteo > Buteo buteo. The sequence goes on along the minus strand of NC_134176.1, from coordinate 8,666,657 downwards.
CAGCTATTCCTTGAATCTAAGATTTCTCTAAAACTTCTCCAGGTGATCCTGAAGATCTAAAGTAACCAAAGCCTCTAGTTGCTTTGCAAATCTCATCCCAAGATTCCTATTAATGGAAAAAAATGTTTCCTTGAGTGACTCTATTATTCTTATCTGACCTTTACTACCACAGCTCTGCAGGTAGAGTTACTAATGGTTTCTATATGTCATGTCAGGGAATGTGTCTTTCTTTGGTGCTTCATCGCAGCTGTGTTGCCATTTGTTTGTTTGACCCAGAGCAGATGCTGCAGCATCGCAGCTCCATACATAGAACGGGGCTGTACCATTTGTTGCATCTTTAATCATTATAAAAATTGCTTATGTCACTTTAAAGGGACATCTCTGGATGTTTTACAACAGTCAGGCACAGGTTTGCAGTGTGTTCATTTCAGCATAATCTAGGAGCTGAAATTATTACAGCAAAGAAATGTAATTTAGTCATTTCAATTTTAATAAGCAGGGCTTTTTCACTGAGATATTGACCAAAACCCCTTACTGTTATTCAACACATAAACACCAATCTGACTTTTCAGAAAATAGCATGAATATTATTTCAAAACAAAACCCTATTCTAAAATTGCATGTAACTTTAATTCAGCACCGTCTGCCTTAAAGCTGGAGAGTGTTTTTCAAATCCGTTTCATGACAACAGCCATCTCAGTCTACCGAAGGCTGCATTTGACTGGCACAACAAATGTGTGTCTGACAAGCTGTTGTGCTTGGTGCAACAGTCAGACTAGCCCCTGTCTGCTAGGAGTTTTTGCTTGCTCTCCTGAAAACGAAATACTGAAGCAAAACGGAAGAAGATTTACCATTAAAGAAGTTTGGCTTTAGACCACTGTTAACACTCGCTCACCAAAACACATGGCTTCAATGACAATATTAGTGCAAATACAGATCACAAAAGTGACTTGGCAGAATATTCTTTTGCACCATCTGTTTTAAACATATTTTCTCTCAACTAAGCACCATAGTAATTTCATTGCAAGTGAGCTAAAAGGAAATAGCTCTGTGGAAACATGACTTGGCCCATCCATCCTAGAATAACCAGGCTCTAAACACATCAAAGACAGGCTTTTCAGCAGTGCTAGTCCTGCTGCCTGGACTAGCCTCCTTGATAGCCTCCATGAATGTTTTGGGGAACACGTTCAGAGGAAAATCAGCCTTCCCAGGAAATTCTTATAGAAGGAAATTCAACATGTGATTAAAGAAAACCCAGAAAGCCTGTCTGAGAGGCCAGCTCTGATGCACTCATTATCACTTAACTGTCCAGGTAGCTGCAGTTAAATTGGAACAATTAAAAATCAACCAGTGAGTGCTTCCTTAACAAGGAAGCTTACTCATTGCAAGTAAGGATGAAAGACTCTGACCTGTAAGAAATTTACTCAGAAGCCACAAAAATTTTCTACTTGTTTTGGCCACAAGCTATCCTTCTAGACTTGCAGGGGATATAGCAGTAAGAATAGAAAAACAAATAAAATAAAATAAAATAAAATAGTACTGTAGTTAATAGCCTCATTAAGACAGCTTAATGCAACCACCTAATTGTCAGCAAATTGAAAACAAGGAAAATAATGAAATGGCATAACTGTTTTCATGCTGGCAGTTCCCTTGAAAACAGTTTACAGTAACATGTATTCTGAGTAACTAAACATAAGAACCAGTGAGCATATCTGTACCAAGGAAGGCAACAGATCTGAAAATCCCATAAGAAAGTACCATGAGAGCTGTTATCTTTCATCTCACTGCTGAAGCGTCTCTCATGAAACACAGAAATACCTGCAAAGAAGCACGGACTTGAACTAACTATACTGATCATAATGTTAGTGTTAACAGGTTTCTCAGAATTCCCTTCAACTTTTACACAGTCACAGATTTTGCCAAAAATCTACATTAAAAAGGCACAGAAAACTACAGTAACTTACCTTGCAGCGATAGATACAGATCATCTATTTCGGAGGAAGCCTGTTCCTCTGTTGAGGGAGATGACTGCTTTGATGCCATATTAAATTCTATGGAGATTCTTTAATCAATTTCCAAACTGAAATTATAAAAAAAAAAAAAAAAGAAGAAAATCAGTACGGTTTTACATAAAAATTGATGATGCTTAAGTGTATGGCGCTGAGACATGCGTTTTCTTTTGGGTTTTCTTCCCTTGGTAGGCTGTTTCCTTAGCTTATACAGAATAAAGCAACTGTTCTTACTGCATCAATCCAAACTTTGGTCCTTTGACTCTTTTCTAATGGTGGCCAGCAGTACTCCACAACACAAACATGGATCCCAGTGTGTCTTGCCATGAAAATAAAAGCACTAGGATTAGAAAAATTCAAACCCAGTTGCTTTCTTTGAGAAAGCCAGGGCACCAAAGGCTTACAGTGCCTTCTGCAGATTTGTTGCTGCCAAATCTCATTTTTTTAAATCTTTGTACTTTTCAGATCTCTCTTCCTGTCCAGATAATTGTTGCAGAATGGAAACAATTAAAGCAGAATCTGCAAAGATTACGGTGAAATGAAAAAGCAGCGATTATCGGATGAGAATAATCACAACTGCTGTCTCTGTCTGGTACCTCTGTTATTCCTCAACCCCCATGAAGGACTTCCTTTTTCCAACTCCTCCATTTTCCTCTCCCTGAATACCTCCCCTATCTCTAATGCAACTTTAGTAAACGATATGCTATATCTTTCTTAAAAGTGTAAAACTGTTTCTGTTACTACAGTAGCTATATTGTTCAATTTGCCACTGTAAGAAAAACTGGATACCAAGATATTGACTCAATTTCAACAAGAACTTAAAAGTTAAACAAAGTCAAAAAGAAATAAAGCTGAAAATTAAATATGGGCTTACTTTAAACAAGCTTTGTTACCTAAATATCTGCACCCTTTTCATCAGAAGTACTAGGATTTACACACCACATATTAATAACTCATCCACCAAGTGTACGTCAAAATAAAGGGTGTGAATACATGAGTAAGGAAATACATCATTAAAGAATGCCAGAGGAATTTTTACATTCAGTCCCTTGTTCATATGAATCACGAGGCAACCTTTGTTTATTCTACTATACGCTATTTTTCCTCCCTCTCTCTCTCACTGCACAGAAAGGACAACACAGGTTTAATGAGGAGCTATTCAATATTTTGTTTTCCTCACCCTGAACAATGTGTGTCCTTGTGCTTTATCCAAGAGCTGCTCTGATGACAGGATTATTAAGTTCCTCACAAGATTTCTATGGCACTCATCACCCCAGCATCTGAGCGCTTCACAAACACCAATCAATTCACATCTACAGCATCTGTGTGAGCTCAGGGGTTATTGCCCAGCTTTAGAATCACAGAACTGTTTGGGTTGGGAGGAACACTTCAAGATCATCTAGTCCAGTCCCCCCCGCCATGGAACATCATTTTACCGATGACAAGCAAAGGCAGAGAGAGAACAAAGGGGTAAAAAAGTTGCTAATTTGATTCCGGTTTTCCAGAGAAATAGGTAGTAGTTCATATGGCCAAAGCACTGATTCCACCTGCTGCACTGAGTATGCAGCATTTCTGCAAGTCACCAACAACTTACAACTAAAAGTCAAGGCACCAGAGTCAAGAAAGGGGAGTTCTGGCTGGGGCAGGTGATGATGAGACTTATCAGAGAAAAGGAAAAAAATGTTTTACAAGAGTTTGGCCTGCTCAGCCTGGCAAAAAGAGGAGGAAAAGGAGTATTTGATCTTTGACAGGCACAAGAACAAGATGATATAAATAAGCCACCCCTTGAGGTTAGGATGGACATCAGAAGAAGATTTCTAAATATTGGGTCCTAACAAAGCCTCCCAATACAGGCAACTGGCACAAAGGCTTTACATGGTTTCAGGACTGGAATTGTTCAGAAACAGACAACATAGAGTGATTGCCTTTATTAAAGGGACACTTGGACTTCCAACCCTGGAGAGCTCTCAGAAGCCCTCTGTTCTTAAGCTAGAAGTACAAGTCTCAAGTCAGACAACCAAAAAATAACCATACAGCTAGCTACCACTGATAAAAATTGGTGTTTAAGTGCCAGAGCTAGCATCTCACAGGAACTGAGTGAAGGCAAGGGCTGAGCAAGAATCCAGTTCTCCCAGCAGTGCTGCCTATGCCCAAGGCGATGCAATCTTTCCTGGGAAACTCCTTCCTTTTTCTCTCAAGATCAAGCAATACAAAACTGAAGTCTAAAAATGCAAAAGGTCAGGTGGCCTTAATATCTTTTGGGTATCTATATGTCTTGAATTTGATTTTGTGACCACCACCTTGAAGGCTACTAAGCAGCAAGACCCAAATGGGAAGGTATGTAAGCAAAATCCAAACCACATCATCAGATCTGTTGCTTTTTGCTCCCAGGACAGAGGGAGAGTTAGCTGCATTCCCTCCACCCTGAATTTTCCAGTGGCCAACTGAAGACCTTCAGAGATATTTAAGAAATAGTAAATACTAGGCAACAATGAATCCCCAGGTGAAATCAATGAGCCTCCCTGAATTTGGACCTAAGGTTATAATTCAAATTGGGTGTCCATGTAAAGGAAGATGGATAGGACTAGAAGCACACACATAGACACCCACCATTGCCACATCAGCATAACCTACAAGCAAGACATCCCCAAAACTATGTATGTATTTACATTCCTGTGGTTCTGGGGCATGCACTCAATATCAGTGGCAATGCATGCTCTTTTTCTCATTACCACAAGTTTATTCTCATTTTTTTTCATTTTATTTTAATCTAAACGCTGTTTAAGGATTTTCTTTTAAAGGCACAAAAGCAGCACAAAATCCCCAAACAGTGAAAACATACACATCTGTTTGACTTCAACACATCCAGATTTGAGATGGTGACACAGGCGGAGCCAAGTCATGTTCACCTAGTTTGCATGATGCTAACCAAAGTCATTGGGAGCATAGTCCAGAGAAAGGGAACATGATTTGGCATTAAAATTCCTCTATAACAGCAGCAAAATATGCAAGAGCTATGTACAGCTTTAATGGAAGTTTCATAAACAAAACAAAATGCATTTTCAGCCTTTCTGTGACTGTTCCTCCTCTGTCCCCATCCCTTGCCAGCTATAGCAACCACACAGTACATAGTGTCTCCTGCTGTGTGCTGGTACTGCACTTCATGCGACGGAACCCCAATCGCAGTTCAGTCATTGAAGTTAATAAAAGTTTCAGGACTTTAAAGCAGGAAGTATGTTAAGCTCTAAAGTATTAATTAATTTGTAATTAAGTTGCTTAATTTATTAATTAATTCAAATTATGGCACATGATCCTAGAACAGGTATAAATGAAAAAAAGCATATGCTCCTATTTTAAGGTCAAATTAAGGCCTCCTTCCCAAAAGGATGGGATTTTTTTAAAATATTTTTTTTCTAAACGCAGAAATCCACTCAACAAATCCACAGTGCAGGTTATAAAAAAGTGCAGCTAATACAAGGTAAGTTTATGCTAAAGCTTTCACATTCTTGAAACCCTCTGTTCACCATCCAACACAGCACATGCATTTTGCCCTGCCTCTGATTTCTGCCCTGCCCCAACATAAGACTCCACAGCTGCTCTGAAAGGGAGATAGGCACACACTCTTGGAGGACATACCTGCGAGGATTAGTATTCTTTAAAAGGTACAAGGTACAGATTGTGTGACAAGGATTTATACAGGGACAATATGCTAGTATTTATACAGGGACAATACCCTTTGCCCTCCCCCCCAATTTCATTCAAATAAAGCATATTAAGTGTAACTATATCTTATCAACCTCTGAAAAGCCTAAAACCATCAAGCTATTGGTGAGATTGCTTAGCAATGCTTTACATAGGCATTAGAAACAATCATCTTTTCTACTTCATATTTAAGTAGCTTATTTTGTTTCATAACAATTCAATGAACCTGCAGAGCTAAACCAAATCCTTCATTTCCATGAAATGCTGGACAACCAAGAAATATATAGCCATAGTGTTGAAAATAAATGAAATGCTTTCAAATGACACCATGCCTTTTCCATGGGGATAAAACCAAAGGTGAAGAAGATGACCTTGTCTTTCCCTCTTTCTGGAGAATCTGGCATTAATACAGGAAAACATTTAACTGCTTACACCTTGGGATAACCTGTGAAATAACCTGTGAAGTATCACAGAGCCAAAGAGAGAGTTCCAGGAACACTGGGACCTTGTTCCCAATGGATTTGTTTCCTGTTGATTAACTAATGTGAATTGCACCAGAGCTGTTGTGTGAGCTCATCTTTTCTTCAGCATGGGAGGAGTCACCCGAGAAAGGTGCGTTATGAATGTCCTCAAGAGAAAAGCTTTCCACTGGTGTTCTCCAAAGGAGTAAAAGCTTGACCACCTGGGCTCAACCTGCAGCTCAAACAGTTCAACCATCAACAAAAGCTTTTCCTGTGATAAGGCCACTCCTAAGACTCAAACCCAGGCTTTTCTCTAGTGGGTATTGGTAGAGTACTTCTTCCCTTCCCTCTCCAGTTGTTCTCACAATGGGCACCTAAAAACACGGGCAGACATTAGATCAGCACAGTCATATCATGTAATTTCAACTCAACTTCCTTGGAATCTCTCTTCCTTTCCCAAATTCAGCTGAAATGAGCCAACAAATTAAAAAATGTACTGGGTATTAACACACAGACATATGCACACTGACAGAGAAAAACCTAAGAGCAGGCAGCGGACTAGAAATCTCAAGGAACTAACCTGAAAATAATCATTCCAGAGATTTTATCATGAGAATAGACAACACTGATTTAAATACCATGTCTCCAGTGAGGCTTAAGTCCCAATGAGACCTAAGAGAAGCTCTTCTTAAGCAGGGTCTTTATAGGGACATTCTTGTCTCAGAAGAAAGGGGAAAAGAAGTTTCAGATGGATTTGGAGGATTCATTAGCAAGGATTTCATAGCCTTAACATTACAGTTTGGATCAAGGTGGTTTGCAAACCTTGTCTTTCAGCTGTTCCAAGTACCAACCATGGTAAGATTTCATCATATGAAAAAAATTTAGGGTTACTTCTACAAAACAGCTGTGCACACTAATTAGGAAGCAAGGTAAACTAGTTGGTGTGATTTCCATACTGTTCCAGGTAAGCCTGTTTGCAGCCTCAAAGTTTACAGCTAACTCCTGCATACCCCTTCCCCATACTGCAGCCCGCTGCAGATGTACCCTCAGACCCTCCCCATAAGCCAATCTTGAAAAATCATATGGCACGAAATTAGCTCAGATGCGCACTCCTTAAAGCTGAAAGAAGCAGATACCTTGCAAACAAGCCCAGATAGAGGTAGCTGAATATTATAACCCACTGGTAGTAAATCCCTGCTTCGTTGGTTTTGTCTTTGTAGACACATGCCCCATATTTTCCCAATTATGTTGGCTACATGCTTTCCACTGGTGTTGCAATAAGAATTACAGACATCTTTGCATGGCATCTCCAACCGCTTGTTTTTACTTTTCCTCCTTTGAAGTGCCACTGATTATTTATGACCCACTCAGGGACTCAAAAGACTTTCCCTCCATAGAGGCCTCTACATGTAAACTGAATTCTGTTCCTAGCAACAGATTATTATTACTCATGTATTCAGTTGAGCCAACGTCATGAACACAAACAGCAGATTTTTATCTTTGGTGAACTAGTCCAAAGGAAATAGAACTCCACAATGCAGACCGACTGAAGACCCTTTTCCTTTTTGGTTATTAACAAAGATCTCAGTTTATTTTACATTCAGAAAGAAGTAGTAACATTAAGAAGTACAAGTCTTGAGCCCTGAAAAGTGCTGCTGAGCTGCCTTCTTTTGGTAAACTATTTTTCTGTAAGTCTGTCGCAGCCTCCCTACAGGCAAATTATTGGGATCCAAATCATGATAATATGACCTAAAGAATTATCACAGAAAATCCCTTACACATCAAGTTGTTTGGGGTTTTGCTGTTTTACAGTATTCCCCCCCCCTCACTTCTGATGTACTCCCACCTCTGTTAAGTCAGAAAAGTTCGTGCAGCACTAAAGTTTGATGGTCATGCTTTCTCCTCAACACTTCATTTAGAAGAGTTTCACCATTTTTTCACCCAGTGTCGGGGGTGTGGAAGAAGGTCTGTTTAAAGCATGTATTTTCCAAGATCTTTGCACTAAAACACTCTCTTTTCTTAAGGTCCTACTCCAGACTGAAGTTCACATTTAAAATGCTTGCCAGTATTGCTCTTGTGAATTATCTCAGATTGTACACATGGCCATGGCTGGAATGGGATCACACAGCAAACACACTGATCCCCCCCTTCCCTTCAAAGCCAGATCCTCAGGCAGCAAAAATCAGGACAGCACCATTGACAGATCTACCTTGACTTCCCCACCTGAGGATCTGACAACTTCTGTCTGGCAGAAGAAAAATATTTGTCATCATCCAGTAAGCAATAATGGCACATTCTCTGCACTGTCCTGGAAGAAGAAAAGGGCTTCCATTAGGTTTCCATGACTTTGAAGGTGATAGGGAAAAGAGGCTATAGCCTTCTGATCCTACATAATACCCTACAGCAGTCAGATGGGTATCAGACAGTCTTTTAATAAGTGGTATTAGAGCATGCGGCATTAGAGAGACTCTGCACTGTCTGGGATAATGCTGAAACAAGTCTGGCCTTGGGTCTTCCTAAGCTATCAGTAGCTGGAGATGAAGGAATCGAAAGGGGAAAAGCTTGGAAAAGGCTGAACAGCCCTGCTCAGAAGGAACCAAGCGCAGAGAGCATTAGATCTGCAAGAGAAACAGAGATGGACACAAAGCTACACCCCATTGCCACAGAAATAGTCTTGCCTCATGTGAACTGACACACTGAAACTATATGCACAAGTAAGGTCTCCTCCAAAGAATAAGAGCTGCAAGACCAAGACATCTCTTATTAGTTTATTTATGACAACCAGCAGCAGTACATTTTTGTTTTCCAGGGACTTCCCAGTGATCTATTTATAATTTTTGAAAACAAGCCAGGACAAGCATAAGAGTATACAAAAACCACACCACTTTTTAAGGCCAGCAAATGTGGCTGGTTTGTCTTTGATTTACACATCAATAATACTTCTTCTTACAGAAGCACAATGGATCTTCTCATTGTGTTAATCAATTTAAAAATGTGGTTAGGAAAGTGTCTTTCTTGACCTTTTCTTTTTTTGGGGGGTGGTAATATATCAGTCATTCTGGTACAATTACACAGTTTGAAAACTGCACTAACTCCATGCTGTTGTTAACACACACACAAAAATGCTTTTATTAACTGAGCTAAGCCTTGTTCACACATTCACAAAAGGCGACCTGTGGAGGTGCATGATGCATTTGCTTGCCCTCAGAATAAGAGCCTATCTCACATTTATCTATTCCCAAGTGGAAATGCAGTGTCAAAGCATACTTACTAAAGTTAGAGAAAACATTCAGTTTTCAACTGGTTTCCAAGTTTTCCCACATCGTTAATAAAAACAGTAACTGCTCAGAACTCAAAATCACGGTTGTTAATGTAAAAAGGGGGGAGAGTGACGAATGCCTGGAGGCTCAGAAAGCTGATGCCGTGCCCCTCGATCACCCCAGGGTACACTGCTATGCAGGAAGCCAAAAATACGATGGTGACTTCACGGCTCCATCAAAGTCAAGGGTCTGGGCGACAATTCAATCCTCAGAACACACAGCCCATAAGCACATCCCAGCCCAAATCTACCTGTGCAATGCCCGGGAGCCTCCAATTACGTGCAAAAAGCCATGTTGTTTATACGGTGTGTTGCCGCGTGGCCAGAATGGAAAAGCTTTTCCAAAGCAGGGGTTGTTCACAGGCTTCCCTGCCGCCCGGCGCGCCAGCCGTGCCGCAGCCCCAAGGCCGCTTCCCGCAGATAACGGGGCTGTGAGGAAGGGTTATCGTAAAAAAAACATGAGAAACACAAGCTGGCTCAAGATCTGTGCTGTACCTGGGAAGTACACCCAGTGCACAAACACAACTCCTTCCTACCCACTTGGTTAACTAGGAAAACATGCAACAAAATGACAATTGCTGTCATTTCACTCCTACAAGCCCTTGTCTATTTTCACATGAAAGCTGCCCCTACCTGACCCCCTTGCCCCGGCTACCTGGGCTCAGGTGAGGCCAGTAGCCAGGCACAGCACTGAGTAGCCACGCTCTGCCTGGCCACTTTTCGGCAAGGGGAAAGGGTGCAGGGTGGCCGCAGCAGTCTGGGTGCCGCGGGGAGCAGACAGACCTCTGACCTTTAGGCATGCAGTTCCCATCGCAAGAGCGAAGGGCTGAGCACAGCTCGTCATACCCTTTCCTCAGTGCTTCCTGGCCCAGAGTCAGTTTTTACAATTGAGAAGGGAAGGGGGAGGGAATCGCCTGCAAGCGGAGCAAGTTTTAACTCTCACGCAGGGGACTGCCTGATCAGAACAAACTGGACAATGCTGCCTGGTTTAAACAAGCAAGAAGCATGGCAAGAAGTTCTTTCTTTTATTTACTAATGTTTCTTTCTTCCCCCTGGATTGCAACTGAAATTCTTTGGTTAGTGTTTTAATAGAGACTCACAGCCAGCTTTCAATTAACACTGCAGGAACTTTACATGGTGTAAAAGGTATTTAAAATAGCAGCATATAATAACTACACCTGCTTTGTATTAAGGAAATTATATTAATGAGAATCAGGCTTCCAGTCATATTCTGCCTTTGAAGGAATACAAATGTTTCCTTTCCACTGCCTTCCTAATTCCCTTTTTCCCCAAATAAAGGAAACAGTCAGATGGCTAACAAACAGATTATTCTGTTGAGTGAAGCGCGCCTAGGCAATAAAAGGCCTAGAGTTTCTCAATTAAATCATAAGGCTGTTCTTGTTCAGAAAGATCTTCCTGAAGAGCAGTAATCAGCTCTTTCAGGAAATTAAGAAAAGGGAAAGGTAGGGATAGCAGCAATCTAAACACAGGAGTTTTCACTAGAGCCGGGACTCGTTCTTACTGAGCAAAATCACTGGAAGCAGCAGTGCAATGTTTGCACAACAGACCTCCGCAGACAGAGCCATTGATGGTGTAAAGAAAGGGGAGGAAAGTGAAATGCAATCTGTATTTGGGAGCCAAAAGAGAAAGGGCATGTCTCATGCTAAACGTATCTGCTTTGGCAGCATTCCTGTAAAGATCACGAACTTGTTTTGATCACTAAATATAGCAAAGAAAAGGAATCTACTGCAAGTAGCTCTCTCCGCCAGCGCTTGCCGTTTTACGCAGGCAGAAGAAGAACACAAAAGAGAGATTTGTCAAACAAATGGCAAATGAAGCTTGCCAAATTTGAAGGGCAAATTACAATTTAAATGATAGGTCCTAGCCTGGCAGCTGTGAATTCATCAGCTTCTCTCTCAAGCATGTCCAATTGAGGCTACAGCAATGCAAACTACCCCTCTTCCCCTAGCACACCTCTGCTCTGAGCTGGAGGGGCCGCCTCTCCAAAGAGCCAGTTTTGCACACCCATGTAATTCTTCCAGCTGAAAATTCCCCCCCAAAGTGCTAGTCAGGGTCGTCTTTGTTTGTTTTTACGCCTTCTGTCCCATGTACTTCAAGGTTTGTGGGCAAAGCAGCCTTTCACCAAGTACAGCCTGCACGTTCGTGTGTCTGTGCTGGTTTTGCACACATGAAAAGGGTTTTTCGACAGTGTTGTCTCCCACACGGACTGCGTGGCACCCTCCGCTGCGGGACAAAACCAGTGCTTTGCTGGGGCAACTCAGCAGAGCCTCTGCACTGCTCTGCTAAGTAAAGCACTTTTGTTTACCGCTTAAGACAAATAATATATCTTTCTCTTTGCTTTCAAAGAATTAGTTGCTTTAGGGAAAAAAAAACAACCACAAACCTAAACGCCTGATTTACAGCATAGTTTCAAGCCTGTAGAATAACTTTTTGTGTGCGGTGAAAACCAGGCCAAACACTGTTATTCTTACCAGTACTGTTGCCAGAGAGGACCAAACAGCCAAACTGCACATAGACAACCCAAGAGAAAGAACTCGGTGCTACGCAGTAACCTGCTAGAGTAAACTGTCCTCACTATACAAAACTAAAAAAAAATACAGTTGCAACTGCAAAGCCAAGGACCCCAAATCAGAAATAGCCCAGACTAAAGGATGCCTTACTTATTTCATGCGTTCCCCTTCTGCACACGCAGGATGACAGTCTCCTCATCAGCGTCTGAACCACAGAGCTGCCCAGGCTGCTCACTTTGAGAATCTTTGACGAATGCCCGTGAGCCCTGTGCATCTCCCTCGCTGAAAGGCAGCAATACCACTGACACAAAAGTTACTTATAGACAAGTTCAGTCAAGCAGCAGAGAACGCACGTTGCGTAAGCAGAGCTGCCGTACCATCCTCTCCTGGGCCAGGCAGCCACAGCAAGGCCACGGCCAAGCGGGTGAGGTAAAAGCCCTGAGCCACGTCTGGCCGCCAGAGCCAACTCCAGCCTGCTGAGGCGTGTTTCTGTACGGTTTGCAGAGACGCACCTCTCACAGTCACCATCCAGGATGAAACTCCAGCAGGGAGATGGCGTGTGACCGCCAACGCCAAGTCCTTGGAACAGGATATGCTTCAATTTCCTTACAATCCACGCACTGGCTTTCGGTACAGTAAACTCCTGGACTGGCTTTTTGGAGAATCTTTGCAAGAAGAAACATGTTCAGAGTCACCTCCAAGCTTTTCAAAGGTGAAGCCTTCACTTGCAAACATTATCTGTAAAGCCATTCCAAGGCTACCTACAGTACTAGTAAGGCACAACTGCTCTGTTTGCTCACACCTACATTGCACAAGCATCTGCTTCCTCCCCTTAGGAACTGCTGAGGTGCCCTGGGCACATAACTGGGAAGAAAATACAGATTTTTCACTCCCCCGAAACAAAGCTGGCTCTGCTCTTACTTCCCTCTTACAATAACAAGCTCTGCTTTTTCTATCCCAGGGGTATTTCATCACCAACATCCCACCCAGTTCTGTGTAAGAAACGACATTGCGAACAATCTATCAGATGATTTTCTTTCTTTAAAAAAACAAACAACAAACAACCCTAAACCTGTCAGTCTGCTAACTGTGAAACTGCTTGTTACAGTCCAAGTGGTTGATGAAGTGGGATGACAATACCAGGAAATACCTGGAATTGATCTTCAATGTTTATTTTTGGAGACTGGCTTTTCTCCCAGCTCTTATTTAATAGTTTGCTCTTTCCCTCCTCTCCCCAGTTGTTCTCTCTGGCATCAAATTGCACTTTGTTTCACCTCTTGGAGTTTACCCATGGACCCCCTAAGCAGAACTTCAGGAATCAAATCCTGGCTCAGATAACACGTGCTTTCTGTTTCACTGCTATCATACTCTTTCTCTCATATCAAAAAAGATAGGAGAATGCTCTGGTATTTGTCTGAAGTGAGAAGTGCACAGGATCTATTTAACACTCAGTACTTGCCTGTACTTCCTATCTCTGCTATACAAGCAAATTCCTTCAACAAATTCTCCCCCTAGATACTCAGCTCATTTAGCAAAGGAAGTCTTTCTGCTGTAAACTAGTTCTCCACACAGGAGAAATTTTATCCCTTCATACCTGGTTCACCTGTGCAGATAAGCTAGGCTTCTTCCAGAAGAGCCAGTGATTATTTTTTCCTGGCCGCTAAATAACACAGCGGCAGCAGCAACACTTCAGGGTAGACCAGGTCACAGGTCCCTGTGCAGCTCCAAAGCTGACGGAGCTTTGCATTTAGATACACATCGCAAGTTTAAATATGTCAGTTTAAAGAGTTTCCGTACATCATCTGAACGCCACTGAATAATCACACACGCTGTCGTAGGCCACCGCGAGCCTGAAGTGAAGCACATTTACTCCTTCAAGGTTTAGCCGTTTGCTGCAGATTGGGAGCAGACGTACAATCATCCACACCGGCCCAGTGGGTATGCAACAATCCAACTATGCGCCTGAACTGGATTTTTGGAAGAGAAAGGACAGGGAAGGGAGGAGAATAGCCCATGTAATTTTGCAAAAAGGTTTCACCAAAAGGAACTGAGTACGTACCGGGTGCCGTCCATCACCAAGCGCCAGGCAGCCGGTCTTGCCCCCAGGAGAGCAGCAAACTGCAAGGCAGCTGCAAGGAGCACGGGCAGGGGAAGGAACGCACCTCTGGGAGCCTCCAGTCGCCCGCATTGCTTCCACCTCTGCCACTAGCCTGATGTGTGACCTTCAAAACGCCACTCTGCAAATCCCCTTCGGCCTCTTATTTATAGCAGAAGATTGTCTGGCGCTGTGGGTCCAGCCCGAAGCTTTTCTGAATCCAATGACTGACCAGAGGAGGAAGGCTTTGAACTGGACATTGCTGTCTGCTCTCCCGTTTCCAGTAAAGCCCTCCAGGCACACCGTCGTACACCGCACGACCTACACGGACGCCAAGTCTGGTAGAAATGAGAACACTAGGAGCCTTCCTAGAATCTCTGCTGGGATATGAGACACTTTGGCCGAGATTCAGCTCTCCTGACACTAAACAGCTACAAGAGAGATGCCTCCATGCGCATTCGTTGCTTGAACTCGGCAGAAACAATGAAGAGAAACAGGCACTTTTAGGGCAGTTTGTCCAATGTATTTTTAGATATCTAATGCAGTGTGGATGAATCATGGCCCAAAAGTGTTTGCTCCTCTCTAGTGACTACGAAAGGAGTCTGGACAACTGTCTCTCATGCAGGTAGTTACGTTGTAGTTTGTCAAGATGAATCTCAGGTTTTTAAGTTGGGAGAAAGGATGTACACAAAGAAGCACCCCCTCGGTTTACACCTAAGTGAGAAAGAGTGTCTCCACCAGAGACACATTGTGCAAATGCTCTGTGATTCCCTCCCTCATAAACATCTTGTAACTAGACAATATGCAACCACCTTCACTGAGAGGGCTTGGCTTTGCTAGAAGAGTTTCATTTAGTCATTGAACTTGAAGCTTTCACCAAATATTCCTGCAAGCAAAGCTCCACATTGCTCACTACTTGTGAGCCTCCAAGAAGCAGGACATGCTGCTTGTGGGGCAGCTTTCGTTTCTCTCCCTGCATTATTTAGGTGGTTCTCAACAACCCAAACCAACCCAACACAACACAGAGGTTTTGCTAATGCAAACTGAACCAAATCTATTTCTGAAGCATTTGCACAACCACTTCGTGGCCAGTTGTACACAGGCTGTTTGCCGCAGACCAACAAGGCATGTTCAGCAGCGCATTCTTTCCCCTCTCTGTCTTGCCCTTTCACTCCAACATCTACCAACGTCTTGTCTTTCTCCTGGCAACCAACAGGCCAAAAGATTCAGAAAGCAAAACTTTTTCCTGTAAAACCCACATTTCTGCATCCTCCCTACACTTCCATGAAAGTAATTACAAGTGCTTTGTTTTCCATCTTAATTGTCATTTCCTTTGATGGAACTTGCAGCCTGAATCTTAAAGCTCGGATAACTAACACCATTCTTTTTTCTTCTTCCCCGTCCCTGGCCACAAACAGTACTGCTTGTATCAGGGTCAGCAATTCCTTAAAAATCTCTCGAGCCAATCTGTGCAGCTGCATTGTGTAGGGAGTTATCAGCAGGCTGCAGGAAGGATAGAAAGCAAACATGCCTCCCTACGAGAGACCAGAGACTGAAGTTAAGCCCAGAGTCAAAGCTCTGCCCCATTTCCCCTCCTGTGGGGAGATAACACCCTGTTCTGCACCAGCCCTTTTCCCCAGTGCAGTTTTCTGCTCCCCTCCTGCGCGTGCAGCTGAGCTAAACAGAAGTTTTTTCCCCCCACTCCCTCTTCTGTCCCTGTCCTGGCCCTTTAGCATCTCCACAAGAAGGAACTTGCTTCATCTCCTGCTGTGAACACTGTGATTTAGGTGATCTATAGAGACTGTCTTCCTGATATCCTCACTAACACTGGGACTTTTGTGCAAACCATGAAGGTCGCGGGAAGCTGGCCAGTATTCAAAGACACTGCTTAGCCTTCCCATCTCCACTCTGCAATCCTTCTCTGCGCAGACAAAATGCTCCAGACATTGGGGGTCTTTCCCTTCTTGACATTATCCCTTCACAGCGACTACTTGCTGCTGACACCCTTCATGCTACACAAGTTGCAAGTCAGTCCAGGAAGGGTAGGCAGTCAAATCCACGCCCTTCAGGGTAACATACACTGTATTTTTTTTATTCATAGTCCAGCAGGTATAATCTCCTGCTCCTCCTGGGGAAGCCACACATCTGCACAGGAGGAATTGGGGTGAACACAGCCTGTCCCTTAGCATGGACATACCACTTGGACTCCCAGACACGTACTTACGCTCCAGACCAATTCAGCCACATCAGCTGAAGTAAAAAACTCTCCCAGACCCAAGTCGGGTCTCAATCCCCTCCAGCACAGCTGGCAAAAATCAGATCAACTTGATCTCCCAGCGGCTACGCAGCCACTTCTGTCTCAGTTACAGGAGTCTTCTACCCACACCAGCCAGGGATGAAATTCAGGCAAAGGAAGATTAGGTGAGAGGTGTATGAAATGTCACCTTCTCTTTAATCGCAGCTTATGGATCCAGCCCTGAAATGTTACTCATACAGAGCTCCACACTCCACACATATAATCCCACCACCTAATCCGACTACTTGTTCCAACAGGCACGGTGCTAGGACTGGGTCCTTGCCATCACTGTCTACATTTCCAGCGTTCCTCCGAGACCACGTCCTCTCCCACATCTGAAAGTCCCGTGACGGTTCAAAACAAACCGCGGGAAAGCTAGGGCAAGTGTGGTGGCACACAAGGCTCGTTCCTTCAACATGAGAAACGACACAACCCATTGCAACCTGATAGGTGCTCTCCCACGCTGCCAGATCACGTTGGGGAAACACTTCTGTTGTGGTAAGCAACAAATAAGCATCTCTCTCCACATACACAGAAAAAGCATCCCAGCTGGTAGACTTTTAAAACTGGTATTTATTGTGCCCCAGGGAAGAAAAGAAATTGGGTAAATGGGCTGAAAGGCACAGCTTCGCTAGGAAGAGTTTGGATCGTCTCTTCACATCTCTCTATACAAACCCAGCCATTGAGAGTCCAGATCTAAAACAGAGCCGCAGTTGCTAAGAAAACAGCGCTGCAAACAGATGTCAGGAGATGATTCATGGAGTAAGGGCATATCCCTGCACTACAGATAAACCAAAATGAATGACGCTCTTTATACCTGATCTTCCAAGCTGTGCTTCTTCATGCCCTCTCTGGGATTTTTCCTTTAATTCATTTCTATATTCAGATGGTGAGGAAACCAAGCAGAGCTAAACTCACTGTTTATGGAATTAATTACTGGTAAAGGGGTTTTACAACACTTACAGTGAACTCAGTAGAAGGGCTAAACTGTGGCCCATTTTTCCCCCAAAACAAAGCATTTTTCTCCTGAAACAAGAACTTTGCCCAAAAACCTATCGGAAGAAATAACATAAAACTCACTGTTAAAAAACTTCAAAGGAACGAAGAGTAGCGATTTTTTCTTTTGTTACTTTCCCTTATACCATAAAACTTAAAATTAACGACTAGGGAGATAAAGCATTTTCAACCTATTAGATCATTAGCCAGTAATGCATGCCGCTTCTTGAATTACTTCATTGTGTCTATGCTTAAAATCTTTGCCTGACAAATAAAAAATAGCTAGCGCTAGCACACTACAAGACTGGCCAAGTGCTACTGACACCAACAAAGGTCTTATTTACTTTAATGAACTTTTACAGATTTAATTGGAGAAAAATAAGTTCCTTTGCCCCTCTTAAACCATCATGCTCAATTCTTAACACGGTTTGATATCAACAGCTCTTAAAATACAGTTTCCTGAGGTTATCTGTAAAAACTGTTTAAATAAAGGAACTTTGAACCTGTTTTTACAGTTAACTAGGGCAAAAGGGCAATTATCATTCATTACCCTTCATTATGAAGAAGGGAAGAACAAACATCATTTATACACTTCTGAACACGTGTTTGTACAGCATCTCGCAGAAGGGGGGCCCAAACATTGCCACGGTACATGTCAGTACAGGGCAATGCATTTATTGCAGTGACCGCTGATTTTCCATCGCCCCTCCAAACTCCCGCGTGCCACTGCCCATCCCTCCCCGCTTCAACTCGTCCCCACTGCCATCGCTCGCAGATGCCAGGGCTTCTGCTCCCCTGCCAGCGCGCGCTCGCTCCACACCAGCCCGTCGCCTCCCGCTCTGACATGCCTCCTTCTGCCCTGGAAATCAATTATTTAGGCTGCCCTGGTTTCAACGCGAGGTGGCTGCGTGTGTGCCTGTGGGGCGGCGGATACTGTTATTATGGGCAGCGTTAACAGCCGCCACCGTGCTCCTTCTCGGAGCTATAAAACCAGCCCAGAAGAGGCCGAAGTCCGTGACTCAGCTAATCAGGTGCCAGAGGCCATGTGTGTCCCTTCTGCAGGTATTGCATTTCAGACGGAGGTATAAACAGACGTGCCCACTAAGCTACGGTTTTGTTAGCTTAGCCAACGGTCACAAGAACTCGCCAAGATCCTGCTCATGGAACTTAGGTCTTTGTCTGTCTGTCCTGTGACGGGAGATCGCCCTGAAAGCTGAGAGGAAGGAAAACACAGGAAGGATGGGAAGAGGGAGTGAGGACAGATGGGACACGATGCACCCTGAAAAAGGGGAGAAAAGGCGTGAGGAACACATGGTCACTGACATGACAAAGGTTGTGAGAAACTCTCAAACAAACTTGCTCGAAGTTTTTTTCTCTGCACATTTTGAGTAACTCGAGGAGTGTGCACCTGCTCTACCTCCCAATTCCTCCAGCAGCAATCACGCAAAACAGAGAAGAAAGAACGACCCTGTTTTGGGGGAAGAGGGAAAGGAGTGAGCCCGGCTGTAGTCATGGAGGTGAAAGGAGGACAGAGAGCCTTCCCTTAAATCCAGGCGCACAGAGCGCCTGACACAAAGTCAGCGCCCAGCTCCAAACCGACAGCCCCATGGGCCACAGTAACACAGATCCGTAAGAACTGCTCCGAGAGGAAACGGGAGGCTGCCAAGAGTCCTTGGAAGATGGGAGGGAAGGCGGGAGGGAGGGCGGCATGCAAGTGGGGGAAGAGAAAGGAGCCCATGTGCCGTAGGAAGAGCAGAAAGTGCGAGCCCACGGCAGACAACGTTTTGCCCAGGGCAGCTGCAGCGACCAGGCACTGACAATACAGCGACCGGAGAAACACCGCCTGTGGCCCTCGCAGGATAGTTACTCTTTTTCCCCTCCGGTGAGAACTTTCAGTAACTGTCCACCACCCGCCTCCAAACACGAAACCCCAGAGATAACGACTTTATCGGCGATAACCCAGGCAGGACGCGGAGCTGCGGGGAACCGCCGTGTACCTGCCCGCACCCCCCGCCCCTTGCCCGCTCCCTTCCCCACCGCCTCAAAACAAGCCCGACTCCGGCTTTACGCCCCGGGGGAAACTCTCCCGGCACCGCTGCCGGCCGGACATCGCTCCGGGGGAGGGCAGGGCCCGGCGGAGGCGGGAGTTCCCACAAAACCCGGCTCCCGCCGCCGGCCGTGCCCCCCCCCCGCTCCGCCGAGCGAACTCCCGCCGCTGTGTTTCCCCGGTAAAAGGGCTGGGAAAGAGGCGGGGGGGTGGGGAAGCCGCTCCGGGAGCGGGGTTTCTCCGCGCCCCCCCCCCCCCCCCCCGCCCCACGCAGCGGCGTCCCGCGGGGGGCCACGGGCGGTGCCGAAGGTGAAGCCGGCACCGAAGGAACAAAGGCGGCGGCGGCGGGGAACAAAGAGCGGCAGGTACCGCCACGGCGGAGCAGCGGAGGGGAACGGGACCGGCACCGAGACCGGGAGCGGGACCGGGGAGAAGCACACCGCTCCCCTCACAAAAGGCGCAGCCGGGCCGCGCCGTAACTTCCCGCGGGCGGGTCCCGGCGGGGGCAAGACTCACCGCGGGCGCAGTCCCGGCATCGGCGGCGGCGGCGGGAGCGGGCGGCGGCGGCGAGGGTGGGCAGGAGGAGGAGGAGGAGGAGGAGGAGGAGGAGGAGGGACCGGCCGCTCCCCGCCCCGGCCGCTGGCAGGCAGCGAGCGGGCGCGCTCCCCTCCCGCGGGCGGGAAGGCGGCGCGGCCCCGGCCCCCTCAGCCCGGCCCGGCCCGGCCCGGCGCTCCGCCTCCCCCCCCCCCCGCCGCGGTTTGCTGGAGGGCCTCCCCCGGGGGTGGCCTCCGTTCCACACACACCCCCCCCCGCAACAGCCCACGCGTGCGGTGTCCGCCCGGGGCAAGGCAGCTGCTGGCGCCGGAGCTGTGCAGCCTCCCACCCGGGTTAACCCGCCGCTGGTGCTGGGGTCGGTCCCCCTGCTCCCCTCCTGTCCTCACCAGGTTTGGGTTTCGTCTTTGGGGTTTGCCGGTGTTTTCCCTAACCGGCGCTAACCCGTCCCACCCCTTGGAAGCGGCGAGGGAAGGCCACAAGGGCTGCCTGTGTCCCTGTGTTTTGGGGAAAGGGTTGTGCTGGGAGTGAGTAAGAAAACCTGTGTGCTGATAAGAACCGGTTTCTGTTCTGGGAAGATTTGGGGTCACGGGTGATACAAAGAAATAAATTACTTCGGGTTGTCACGAATCTGCAGCGTGCCCAAACCAAATTTAGAAGATCGGGAATATAAGGGGGCAAAAACTGGAGACCTCTCCAGTTCCTGCACAGCCTCCATAGCCCTTCCCAAGCTCACATCCCATTGTCACCTCAAGCTCAGATCCCAGGCACAAGCCGCTTTCCCCGCTCTTTCAGATTCGGGCTCTTTCCTCAGCTCCAAGGACAGCATCACCATCACCTGGCCTTGCCCAGCCAGAACTCTGAAAGGGTAGATGGGGGACAGTCATGTGAATGTAGAGAAAATTAGGGTTTTTTTAGAACTTCAGAGGAGGTTTTTTTGGAGGGAGGAGAGGAAGGAATTTATTAGATTTGTTCCATTTGATGCTGGATAGCTTTTGGCCGTAGACTTCACAAAGTGAGAGGGTATAAATATAGAGATTGAGATTTGCTTTACACACCCAGAGGTCAGCCGGCTATCCAAAGAAAAATGCAACGTTCCAAAAGCCACTTCCTGCCAGTGCCAATACATCGGGTTTCTCCTCAATCTGTGCTGTTAAAACATCAACCAACTTCAAAAAGTGAAAGTAAGTGAGGTCCTGTATTTGAAGGCTACAAAGCCAAATGGACCTACTTACTCAAGCTTCTCTTTATACCCACAGATGTGTCTAAAGAAACTCTGCCAGATTTGGAGCCATGATTTTCAGTAAGGAAACTTTTCTTTTTCAGGCAAAAGTGAACCCTGCACCATTTTGGAGTGCTATTTCAGCTGGAGCCCGAGAACACGATGTCTTGCAGAAGCATCAGTCAAAGCCTGTTACAACTTGACTGCCCTGCCTTGGCAAACACCTGCTCCGATTCATGCTGTCCTTGGAACAAATCGACCCGTGAGTGCTCTTTGTGTACTTTTTTACTTTTTTTATTGAGGATTAATTAGTGTTTGTACAGTGACACAGTTGTCTTTGGTGCTCCATGGACACAACTGAAAGCCAAGGGCTTGCATTCAGGCTTGTGCTGTAGTTTCCTGACTTCTGTGGTATGGCTACTGCAATGCATATCCTCGAGATGAAAAAGGCATTTCTGACTGATTTGCTACTTTTGACTGCCAGATTTCAGTCTTGTGTTTAAGGAAGGAAAGAAGATGCAGTATTGAAGCCAAGCTCTCTTACTTGAAGAATTATTTCAACCTCCCTCTTGATCACTTGAGACTCTTCCACATGCCATCAAATTCAGCAGAAGAAGTCTTGTGGAGTCTTGACCTTTTGTAGCTTGGAGAATACCACCTGGCATTATTGCTCCATGCTCTTCTTGCTGGCTTAACCTTGCCACAAATCACACAGCTCCTCATCCCAGCGTACACAGCACTGCAGGCACCTGCTAGGCTTTGTCAAACACTAGCACAGGTCCCAGCCCAAGGTGCTTGTTTTCACTTAAATTATGCATTTCATAACTGGCTTGTAAAGCACTTTGAAGATATGACACTAAGTATTACTAACATTAAACTATATTATTGGACAGGCATAATGCGAGCAATTAAATAGTAATACCATTTAAAAAAAAGGTGTGGGACACAAAGGTAGAATTAAGTCATATGTGCCTACTTTATATCCAAATCTTCCAGCTGTTGATTACACAGTACAGCCTGACACTCTGAAAATAAGTTTTTGTCTCTCTATACACAGCCTTCCAGGTAGGAACTGCAAAAGCCCTGTGCTCAGACTCGTGCTTTGACAGGTATATGGGTGCTGCCAGCGAGGCTGGCAAGTGACTGCCATGGATCAGCCTTTGTGGAAGGTGAACAGCTGGAAGGTGTGCAGGCAAGGCTCTCGCCTACTGCCCATGGGTATCCAAAATGAGCTGCCTGGATGGATGCACGGGGCAGTGGGGAAAAGCTGCAGAGCAGCACTGCAGGCTACAGCCAGCAATGGTGAAGGTAACTGCGGTGGGGATGAGAAGCCCTCACAATTCCTGCATGCCTCCTGAACGAGTGTATGATCAGTTCAGCAGCATGTCTTGCCCCAGCCTTCCCACACCACCCTGAACAGCAAACTCAGAGCTGGATGCTGCAGGATGTCAGATATCTTGCCTCCAGGTATCTTGCACTTGCAGGTCCCACGTGGATGAACGGCATGAGCTTTATGGTAGGACATCGCTTCTATAATACAGAATTTGCACAACTGGATTCTAGCAATGGAGGGAGATAAAATTCCCCAAGTCCACTGGATAAAGTGTTAACTCCGAAGGATAGTGATGGCTGTGTAAACTAAGTTTGTTTGAATACTCCAAGTTGTGTTTGCTCTGTAGTCTGCAAGAACAAACCTTTGGCCTGGTGACCCTCCTCTTTCCTCTGGGTGCAACCCCCTGTGCCATGCTGGCACGGTGTATGAGCTGGAGCTGGGAGCCAGATGAAAATTAGCCCAGAAGAAGAATACTTTTGTTTTCAGCTGGATTGCTCCCAGATTTTAATTGCAGTATGGACACACAGAGAGGTATGTCAGCACGACTGAGGGGGCAGCAGGCTCCAGCACAGAGATGGGAACACACAGCACAAGCTGGAGTTGGGAACAGGATGATACAGCAAGAGAACAAGGGATCAGCACCGTGCCAGAAACCTCAGCCTCCATGCCCAGCTCCTCTCTGCTCACCCCGTCCCTTGCAGGAGAGGGAAAGGAGGGATGAAAGTAGGAACTCACCTTTGGACTTTCCTACCTTCCACCTTGCTGGCGCAGCATGCTGAAGAAATAAGGCTGCGTTTTTGCAGACATCGTTTTTGGTGGTTTATGCTCCCTCCATTGTGCTGGGGCAGCTCTTTGTACCATTGTGTCATGAGACAGACCAGGAAACTGCATAAAAAAAGCAGCACCCTCCCCACCTCAGTTATTTTCACCCTGGCTCGGTTCCCAGGCACAATTCACCTCGTCTCCACCGAGTTGCAACTGGAGGAAGAGCGTTGGAGTGTGAAAGCATAGCCAGAAGCAGGTGAACAGGGGTGTGCCTAAATCTACAGTGCCCCTCTAAAAATGTCCATGTCCCAATGCCTTGGGGAGAGTTTCTCTTCAGCAATCATAAGCAACTTGTTTGCCAGAATTAGGGAGATCAAAAAAGAGGAAAGAAAGGTTGAATCCACGCAGGCACGTGCAGCATTTGCATACTATTTTCCTTTGCAAAACATAAAAGGAAATCTGACTGTAATCATGTTAGAAATGCTCCCGTTTCCCTTCCCATTTAATCTAAACATTTCTGTATGACACTGTTGCCAGTGTGTAAGATGGCAATCCGGCAGACCACTTAGGCATAGACGCTGCCTTTAATACCTGATTGTTTCTGCTGAAGTCAGTGGAAGCGCTTAGGTGGTTAAAGCTGCACATGCTTAAATGCTTTGTTAGGTCACAAGCTAATTTAAGGACAGAGAAGTACAGCTCCAAAAGAGAAAAATAGGTTAATAACACTGAAGTCGCAGCAAATCTGTAAGAAATCTCCTAGAATATGTTCATAATTAGTAAATCTACACATCTGAAAGTAAATATCCTCACCTTTTCTTCAGTTCCCCTTTTCCCCTGATTTTGCTTGTAGACTATGGTTCCTGGCTAAAGACAAGACAAACTGAAGACTTCTACACTTACAAATTAGTGCCTGAACCTTACAGCAGCATCCAGGAGCCTGCACCAGGCACTTCCATCTTCCTATACAGCACTGCATGAGTGAGGTGTTTCAAGGGGGTAGCTGTCTTAAGGTAACCAATGCTGAACACACAGTTTGGTGTGAACTCCCAAATTTTTCAGAGCAGAGGCACTGAACTCCACTTATATGGAGGCACAGCCAAGGTTAGTCTCCTGAGGACAGGTACCTGCAATCTGAACTAGCAGCGCTCATCTTGCTCCATTTATAATGCAGGTGCTGTGCACGAATAAAGGTTTCCAGTCTACGTTTTCCCACCTCCCAAAGTGCACCAGCTCCTTGGTTACAGGCAAGGTGAGTTTGTTACACAAAGAGACATAACTTCAGGTTCCACCCTGAAAATTAAACTTCAAAGCGGACCACCCCCAGCCCTCAATACCAGCTGAGTGGAGTCTCGGATCAGTTTTTTACTGAGGTACCTCCAACCTGTCCAAGCCTTGCTTCAGGTACTTAAGGGCCTTTTTAGATCCCACTTGAAGCCTTGCATTCCTGATGGGCGTAGTGGGCTTAGGAGACTGTTTTAGGAGTCTGTTAGACTCATCATAAGATTGGGTCAAGGTCTTAAGGGACCTTTAAGAGTCTGTAAGACCTTGATCCGATCTCATCAGTAAACTTAGGCAAGGTTTTGGGCTCAGTATCCCCTTTTCTTAAACCCAAAAGTTTATCAACATTTTTCACTTGCATTAGTCCGTCTAATAAAAAAATATTACCTCTTCTATCCTTAGACTGTCGCTGCTGCAGCCCTTGTACTGCAGCGTATTTGTAAGAGCACTGTAACGAGCCTGCAGTCAAGGCCACAGTGGTCCTATCAGCTTTACCCTCATGCTCCAAGGCTGGCTGGTGCCTCCCGAGCACACTGCATCCCACCAGCAGTTCACCATCTCAGTTTTGGCTCTATTTTTCAGAAGTTGGGTGAGAGAAACCTGCCAAGAAGCACTGTATTCAGTTGACAATAGCAGAAGCTGGAGAAAGACAGCGTAGTGGTCAAATGCCAGGTCTGGACTCAGGAACCTGCAGGACGTATGAGGAAATAACAGTGGCTGGGCAAGCAAGCTTTGCAAAATAGCTCCAGTGGGCCATCTGCAAGCTCCAGGTGCCTGTAAAGCAAAACTGGGCAGCAGAAGGCACCCAAGGGCTTACGCATTTTTCATTTGATGGCCTCCTCTCACCACTGAAGACCTTTCTCTGAGGCTCAAACAAGACCTGCAGTAGTTTAACTTTGAGCAGCAACTGGTTTAATCTCTTGGCAAGCCTTTCCCCTCCTTGCCGCCTCCAGGAAAAGGCCCTTTCTCTGTAGTTGCAGGTCTTGATAGTTCTAGGACACACCTGGGCTGAGGACTGCAGAAAAAAATGCCAGCACTTGCCTCCCGCTCATACTATACCGAGCACCCTTCTCACACCTCCGTCTTTGGGGAACGGCACCCTTGAGCAGCTCTCAGGCAGCAGCGGTTTGGTTTGCCTCTGCTTCCACTGCAACGCCTACCTGTCCTGGGTGGCTACAGCCCATTTCCCACCATGATTCAGTGGAGAACAAAAAACCTCTTGAGGGTAGGAAGTGGGGCTAAGGCTTCTTTGGAAGCAGGATTTAGTTATCCCGACCACCACCTTTAAAAATCAGTGCCCTTGGGCCCCAGCCAGCCCTCAGCTCTGTCAACATCTTTACTGCCAACTTTACTAACAGTCACACAAATGTAAATCTAGTGTGAGAAGAGGATTAAGCCCATTCTGGTTTTATGGCCTATGAAATGTCTACTGCCCTGCTGCCACTGTGCAGTGATACATAACACAGAAAAGGGGAATTCAGGCTGCCGTTGCATCTTCAAAATTTTAAAGGAAAAAGTGTAATTCCAGAAACTTTACCAGCAAGTGAAGTGTATATGCATACAATGTTTCTTCTAAGTCAAAAGCTAAAAGCCTGTATCTTGCCAGATTCTGGTTGAAGTACATCAGTTTTTTCCTGCGAAATAAGATTAGCAACAGCAATTTTCCATGCATTCAAGTTCAGGATTTTGTCTGCAAGAGGATTAAAGCTCAGGCAAACATGAGCCTGCCTGAATACTACCCTAGTCCGTGTACTGCTCTCACTTGGGATGAGACCTATGCAGGGGGCTATTTAAGAATCCCACTAAAATGATTATTTCTTCACCGATGACTAAGTTGACTGAGATTTGCAAGAAGGACTGAGGGAATTAGATTTATGGTTTCTAAAAATTTCAGTTCAGTGTGGGTTCCTAACTCCCTTAGGCTGGTATTTCATAAAAAAGGCTATAAAGGGGGGTTTTACCATAAAATTTGTGATTGGATTTCAACTCTTGGGCTGGGAATATATTTTGGTTCCAGGTTTCTATAATCTTAGAGCATGGCTTCGACCTCTTAGCAGGATCACAGTACCACTAAATAATTGTTATGATTATTAACAGTCTAACTCCAATAAGCTGTCAGCAGAAGAGTAACCGAGCTGAATACACATTTCAATTAAAGATGCAGAATTATGCGTATTTATGCACAAGCCTGAAAAGCAGACAATATTTAAAATGTACTTCAGGGCAAGAGGTACAATTAATTTTTCATTACTTTTATTATTTTCCAATTTATCCTGGTCTCTAGCTTGAAAGTCTCATTCAGTCCTTACCTGTGTAAAGTTGCCATTGTTTTCAGTGTAAGATTTTCTGGGCGATTATGACTTTTTTGGTCACAGGGGATAGGTAGGGACTATAATGAGATACTCCACTGACCCTCGAAGGCACAACTGGTAGCGTTTGCCAAAAAGGGAATCCACCTCCCTGGCAGACGCTCACATACACTTTACATCTCTGCTTCATCTTTCAGTCCTGCTGGTGAAAAACTCTTGTGGGTCAGAAAGAAAAGTGGTACATGGAAGACAGACTGCAGTGACCTCTTGTTTTGGTATTTAGCTGTTTCTTTTGGCATTGCAGATATATTTAGTAAACTGTCATCTGTTATAATTTGTGTGTGGACAGCTCCCATATTTTGAGAAACGTTTGCTGTCCTGCATCGCCCGGAGTCCTTAAATTGCTCTTTGATTTACACACTGGTCTATTTTAAAAGCAGTGTTAGGGGAACCGTCCTCTCCCTTAAACCCACCGTGAGGATCCTGAGTTACCAAATGCTTGTGCAGTGGTACAGCAGGTTTTTACCCAAGTCCTCTTCTTCTAAGCAAACGATTTGGTATTTATCTGTAAATAGTTTCCCTGAAACCAAGGGAAACGCATGCTAAATAAGATGCTGTTGTGTTTTCTGACTGTGTGACAGACTGTCCCTTGAAGCATGGCCCCAGCTGCCCTGGCAGTATCGCCCTCCCTGCAACAAGCCCGGCTATTTTTGGCCATCGAGGCCATGGTGCTGGGTGCTGGGAGACCTTCTGCTCCACGGGACCAGTGTACCACCATCCCATCGCGTGTGGGCAGCCACCAGCCACGTGTTAGTAGTACTGGTCATGGGTTTGCTTGCTCATCTGCTGCCCAGGGCTGACCGCAGAGGAACACCTTGTTTGCAATTTGTGGGGGAAAAAAACCAAACATGTTATTTTGTGTTTAGCCCAAACATTGAGCTGTTGGCAATCAGCAGTCACCCTCACATCTCAAAGAAAGGGAAGGAAAACGACAACAAAAAGAGCCTGTCACCAGCACAAAGCTGGGGTTAAATCATCGGGATCAGTGCAGCGCTGCTCTCATCCCACCCCAGCCCCTGCAGGGTCCCACAGGCGGGACCCCACGACCCCCATTCTCCCCACACTTCTCCACGGCCTTGCAACCTGCCATCCCCACCCCAGGGAATTTGCATCCCATGTGCGACCCATCAGGGTGAGCTCGCCCACCGCGCTGGCTGCCAGCCCTGGAGACGAGCCCAGCTCAGAGGCAGCCGATCACATTTGGGCTTCCTCGGCCTCGGAGGGCAGCGAAAACCCCTTGTCCCCTCTGTTGATCAGGGTAACTCCTCTCATTATCACTTCTAAATTGCTCCTGACATGGGCTTGTCCTGCGGCAAGTCCCAGTTCTCTTACTCAGATGCACACTCAGACACCAAGACTTGGTCTTGGTGTGCAGCAGGGAGCCGAGCTGCCCTCTCCAGCTTTGAGCACCAGAGGAAGCTGCTGGACATCTCCCGGCTGCTGTACAGTGAATTGCCGGCCCTTATTCTGCAGAAATAAAGTAAATGCTTTTTCCAAATTTTAATTTCTGGAGATTATCTACTGATACGTAGGCCAGTGCAATATATTATCAGGTATCATATACTGCTTGCCTTGGAAAAAAGCAAGGTCAAAGGAATACACCTTGCAGGCACAGCAGAAATTTTGTGATGATTGCAGTTCTTCCGGGAGTTGTTATTATTAAGGTTTGTCGTGCATCAAATCCAGGCAGGACTGTCCTGTGGCAAAGGGACGTATTGCTGCCACTGGCAGAAAGAAGGGTAAAGAGGAGCCTGTGCACAGCCCTGGAGGTGTCAGAGGTAATGGAGTCATTATGGGTACCTGCACAGGAGCTCATTCCTGCTGGAGGCAGGTGGAGGTTGGATCAGTTCGAGCCTAAGCTGGTCAAACTAATGCTTGAGCCTCGTCAGGGTTTGGTGGGCAGGGACCAAAATGGTCCCAGTGAGTGTCCGGGGGAAGACGGGAGCAGAGGAGTCCCCAGCAGAGCAGAAGCTCATGCAGATGAGAAGGGGCAGGCCGAAGAGGGGGGAAACGTGGGCATGAAGAGCGATGAAGTCCTGACAGGCCCAAGGTTTGGGTGAAGGTGGCTGACACAAGACCATGCTGCTGCTCCAAGAGGCGTTTCTGTTCTTCCCCACCACCTCTAGCCGGTTGGTCTTCAAATCTCCTCTGTGTCGGGACTGGCACTTCTGGGAGCCATAAATCCCAGCTTAAATGAGCTGATGCAGCTGCAGAACAGTCCGGAAAAAGGCATGTAGTTGGTTTTCAGTTGGCTGGCTGGAG
Source organism: Buteo buteo (assembly GCF_964188355.1). Taxonomy (NCBI): domain Eukaryota; kingdom Metazoa; phylum Chordata; class Aves; order Accipitriformes; family Accipitridae; genus Buteo; species Buteo buteo. The sequence continues at coordinate 8,637,420 of NC_134176.1, read as the reverse complement.
CCAGCGCAGGGGTCTATGGTTGACAGATCAGAGAAGGAGGGGAGCAAGTGAGTGAGGCAAGAACTGCAGCTTCTGGCATCTCTGCCCACGTGGGTGAGCGTGAGCCAGCATTTTGTTTAAGCTGATCTGTGTGGGGTGGTCACAGTAGGGTGATCCCATCCTGAGCCGCCCCAGCTGTGTCCTTTCCTCCCATCCTACACCAGATCTAGTGATGAGAGGTCCGCAGGGTGAGTCAGCTCAACGAGCAGATCCAACAGAAAACTACTAGGAGGCCTTTCTTTACGGAGAGAGTGGTCAAACACAGGCTTCCTAGAGAGGTGGTTGATGCCCCGCGCCTGTCAGTGTTAAGAGTCATTTGGAAATGTCCTTGATAACATGCTTTAACTTTTGGTCAGCCCTGAAGTGGTCAGGCAGTTGGACTAGGTGATTGTTGTAGGTCCCTTCCAACTGAAATATTCTATTCTATTGTACTCTTTCACGGAGGTGCTTTCTGGGATGCTTCTGATCAATCAGATCAGCTTACTGAACAAATTCATCCCATGGTCATGTCTTCACTGGATGCAAGGCAAAGGGAGTCCTCTTAAGTGTGTGGGTTTGTGATGTAGCTGAGCCCACTCGCCTGCCCGCAGCCCCCAAGGCACGTGGTCGGGTCCCCGTTCCCGTCCCCATCCCACTTGTGGCTGGGCAGGACTGCAGCGCTGGCACTGGTACCCGCTGACCACACAGCCCTTCGGGGAGCTGTAGCAACCAGGAACTCATTTCAAAAATTAAAATAGCTTCTGGCTGGGTTGGTTGAGCGCCCTGACTCCCTGTGCCGGTGAGCACCGAAGCGAGGGATCAGGGGAACTGGATTTGCTGGCAGTTTGATGAGCTGAGCTGTACCCTAAAGCCACCCCTCCGGAGTGACCTTGCAGCAGAGTCAGGCCACAGCAAGACTGTATTTCTATAAAAGGACACATATTTTAGGACAAAACTCAACTCTTGCTAGTGCAAGCAAAGGTAAGCTGGATGTGGGAGAGCACATGCTTGCTGGAGCAATGAAAAGGCTCATCTGCGAGTGCCAGATGGGCCCCCAAGAAAGCCCTGTGTGACACAGAGATGTTGTTATTCCACTGCCACGGTGGACTAAAAAAAAAAAAAGTCAATCTCTCTCAAGTTCAAAGTATTACTCCATGCTGTTTTAATAACAAAGTTCACTGCATAATTTGGCTCCGTGCTCTTTATTCACTTCAGGCAAGTCCAAAAGTGAAATGGGAACGGGGTAAGAGGCCAGAGCTGAAATGCAAACAGAAGCTGCTCATAGCTGATGTTTAGTTCATGCCTTTAAACTTTCATTTTCGGTGCTACTAATCCTTCATTTTCATGACAACTTCGAAGATCCATTATAATTATAATTTAATGAAAAAGCTGAATGCAGAGATGTAGCTGCAAAAGGGTAATTGCCTACTGTGCATTGTATTTAGAAGAGGCAATTAACTGTATATTCCAGGGATGGATTGAAAAGATGAATTTTAACAATGATGGAGTTCAACAATCAGGAAATTTTCTTTTTAAAAATCTATCTGGTATTTTTATTTTCTTTTTACATTGGGTCTCCATAATTATTTGAATTTTTAAAGAAAAATTGATTTCAGCAACTGTTAGAATTAATTAGATGTGACTAAGCAGGAGGGTACCTGTAGCTTTTATTATTCAAGTGAGTCTGTATCTTATATGCATTTATTCAGATTCCTAATTATCTTTTTAATAAAACTATTAGAAATGGTGAATGATGCTTTTTTTTAACAAGGTTATTTTTCACTTAGGTCAGACTGAATGGAGGTTGGGTTGCAATTGAGAATGAGTAAACAGGTGTTTTAAAATTTATTTTTACTGTACAAAATATCTTAACTGTCCTGAATACATGCAGGAAAAGACACAGAACTGACAGTTTAAAAAAAATTAAAACTAATTTATTAAATAAATGAGCATTTTTTGTAATTGGATTTGGACTTTTTTTCCTGGATTTCAAGATTTCGGAAGTGCTAGCTCTCATCCTCAGCTGTCTTCCTTTCTTAGGTAAAAGGAAGAAAACAAGTTTTCCTGCTTTTGCAGTTGTCAGTTAGCTTCTTGAGCTATCCTTAACCAGGTAACTGAATAAATTGCAAATAAGAAATACTCTTTCTGCTCCTGCAGAGCAGGCGCTTGTTGAAGCCAGGACCCTGCCTCGCACCAGCGCTGGGTCCTGCAGCCTCAGACCAGAGCACGTTGTCAGGGGATCGGCCCTGCAACCTGCAGTGACTTTGTGGCTACATTAAATTGAGGCTGCTGTGGGTCATATTTAATTATAAATAGCTGCATTTCCAACAGAGTAAATACAATTGAACAATTCCAATATTCTCAGTGGTTTTTTGGAAAGCGGTGCCAGGCGCTGGGCTCCTGCCGACACGTTATCAGCATGACAAATCCTCCTAATGAAATCAAAAGCATTTTGGTGCAAATCTCCTACAGAAAGTGTTTGGTTCAGGTGCCGGCTGGGAGGGGAGTCTCCCACCAGCGCGGTGAAGGCCCGTCTAAATGAGGGACCGTCATTAAATGCATTTAATCAAAACCCATGAGATTTGCAGAAGCAACGATGACATCTAGCGGGGATGTGCATTAATCACGCTAAAGGGGAAATTGCAGTTAATGCTGCGGGCCAGCAGGTCAGGGGTGTTTGGGAGGGATTCTTCCAAGGAGGAATTGCCACCAGTGGTGGTAGCGGTTGGAAAGGCACCAACAACGAACGATTTGAAAGTCTATCCCAGTGATTTGTAACTCTTACGTGACCCCGAGTTTCTGGGGGAGAGTTGGTACCCGGCACTCAGACCAGCCCCATTGTTTTTTACTCTATTTTAACCATCATGGGATCACACCTTCTTGTTCCAGCCTTAAAACTGAAGGGTTAGAAAAGCAGAAGCTCGCTGTCAAGCTTAACTCTATTAACTGCCTATTTTGTACTACAGAGATTAACATTGCATGCTTATGTAAACACTGAATAGAGGCATGCGCTATATATTGCCCCTTTGCAATCATATCTGACGTTAGCTGTGAAAATCTGAGAAACTGGGATTTTTATGCCTGTAGTCTGTGTGTCTGTGCTTTTAAAGAATGGTTTGCCAACAAGTTGGATCAGAAGAAAAGTTAAAGGAGGAGGTGTTTCCCTAGAAACCTGAAAAGGGAACAGCCAGTTTTATAATACCGCTAAGAAGAAAGATATCGAAGGGAATGATAAGCCTCCCATGGCTTAGAAATAAGTGTGAGACTAAGGTGGGAGAGCCCACGGCAGGCCACCAGGAAAACCTGCTACCACCAGACCAGCAAGGAGAGGCTGAAAAACCAAGAAAGAGCTGTGCGTTTAAGGCTTATTTTGCCTTTTCAACTCAAAGTGCATGAGGTACCCATAAGCATCCTGTTTGGAAAATGCTATTGCATGTTCAGGGCAAAGCCTTTAGACTATGTGGGTTAAAGTTCCTCCAAGATCCAGCATTCCTATAGGAAACATGGAGGCAGAAGCGGCTTCCAGGGGCTTCCCCAGGAGAGGGGCAGTGATTGGCAGGGCTGCCCGGTCCCACAAACTGTGCAAAGAACATGGCCTGGGAACCTGTGAAAACTCTGCTTTTTCATTCTTGAATTCTAACAGATCTGTAATCAAATAGGGCATATTCTCAGGCAATATGTAGAAAAGAATGTTTAGTTTTCATTGACTTAAGGAAATTCCTTGAAAAGAAGGGATTCCTATGGTTGCAAAGAAAATTTACAAAACATGCCCTGTTCTTTGACAAAAAAAAAAAATTTAATCAAGACCTTAAACAATGAGTTACGTTACACAGGGAGCTAAAGCATTCCTCAGTTTGGGCTTGTTCATTAAAATCTAACACTAACAGAGAACTCTGGGATTATTCAGGATTACTGTAGTGTTCAGCCTAAATCTTAAAGTAAATACTTGACTCATGTTTTCTGCTCTGGGAGTGTATTAAATAGGCAATAAAGCTTCTCCCCAAATAAAGGGTCTTGTGTCTCACAATATCCCTTTCAGCCGCTGCAGAAAGCTTGCAGACCCTGCAATGCTCCCTGCCTGACTCGGCGAGAGTGGCAGGACTTAGATGCGCAGGGATGCTGAATCCTCCTCATCCACACACCGCAGGCAGCCCGCAGAAACACAGGAAAGCAGGAGGGCTTTTCAGAAGTGAAATGCGCTGCGATAGCTTCTTTTAAAGCAAATTGTCTTCATGAGCAGTTCCCAGCATCCCATGTTCTCACCGTCATCCAATGTGATTTTACTCATTACATGTTGGTGTCTTTTTTTCTTTCTTTTGTTTGCCTTTGCAGTTTGGTGCTTTGTTAAAGCTTCATTGGGATCCTAACTTGAAACTCGGCAAAGCCGCTCACAGACAAACAAAGATGCAGCTGCTGGAAGAGGACAAAAAGCAATCCCTGCCAGCACCGGGGTGTGTTTGCTCAGAGCAGAGCAAAGTAGACCACATGGAAATAGCGATGCATATCAAACAGGCAATCATGTCTGCATTTGACTGCACTAGTCTCAAATGCCAGATCGAGAGACTGAAAACCAATTCTCAGCATTGCCTCTTTGGCCAGAACAGTATCAGTATTTCAGACTCACCATATATGCTCCTGTATTTATTTTCTCTTTTCGAACTCCCAAACAAAGCACACCAGTCCCCACCTTGGGGCTTATGGACAGCAACAGATACATGCGCAGCAGCACTGAGCTCTGCCTGGCGTCAGTACGGAGGGTGCTAAAGCTGTTGACATCTTACGTGCGCCGGCTCAAGTCTTACAGCTCCCGACAACTTGCAGGCAACCTTGAATGTTCCTGACCAAGCGTTTTCCAGTCCCGCCCCTCTTTTCCATTAATGTTATCTCTCAGCATGCAAACTCAGGGCTCCCCTTTCCTCCACACAACATGAGCTGCCCACAGAGATAACCAAACTCATTGCTGAAACTTAGGAAATCTCCTCCACTCAAGGTGACTAAGCAGCAGTGCTCCTTTTTTACTTATTTACAAACAGCGGCTTGTTTTCGTCCCTACCGTGTGCGGATAAAGCCCAAGCCAGTGCACAAGAAGTAGGAAAGCAATCAAAGTAGAAGGGTTGATTTCCCGGTTGTGCATTCAAGGCTGTACACAAAAGGGCTGATGTGCAGCTCCCAAGACACAAGGCCCCCTTCAATCTATCCTTACTCGAGGCTTGCAGTAGTTTAGTATGGGTTGGTAACTTTTAGGTTATGCTTGTATTCTTGCTATCCTTGTCAAGCAGCACTTTACTCCAGGATTAGCCCAATTGGTTTGAACAGGCTTGTTTGTGACCTTTTAAAACTCCCCGCAAAACACGAGGGACACGATGCAGAAGTACCGTGTGAAATTTGCTGACCTGTGTTACACAGGTTGGCAGAGCAGATAATCAGGAGAGGGATTGAAACCTGTGAGTCCTCATGTCAGTGAGGGGATTTGTGCATGAGAACTTGGTGTAAATGGCTGGAGAACTTGACCCGTGGAAGGGCAGCAAAGGAACTTCACTGAAAAAACAGACAGTGGGATGGTAATAGCTTGCTGTAAGAAGTTTTACATTATTTCTTCCCCCCTGGAAATAAACAGGAGGCTGTTAGATTTCTACCTATTACATTTTCTGGTGATAGATGCAGGAAATGCATTTAAAGGAGGGATCTGCACTGGGGGAGATTTGGGAATCTGGGCATACCAGGAAAAGCTACTGCAGAAATTTCATCAAAGAGTGTTTGTTCGTGACATTTCCGCGTTTCTCTTTACCGTCACCAAAGTGAATGGAGTGCAAACCAGAGTGACTTCCAAAGTCTTTCAAAAGTCTTTATTAAAGCTTGGAAATGGGTGACAGATGAGGCTGCTCTGCCTGTAAACAGTCTTACTTAGGGATACTAGCATTGTGTGAGATTTCCTGCGTGACTGTGGTGCCTGCGTGGGTGAGACTTGCTCACAAATCCCATGGTTTTGGGAAGCACATCAAGCAGTTGGACTGAACGTGCCCCCAGAGGCTGAGGTCTTCTGGAGAGCAGAGAATCTGCTGCGCATGCGTGTGCAGCACAAAGCGCAGGTTCTACAGTCGTGCAGGATGTCTTGACCCATGGGAAGTGCTCATGGAGATAGTCCACTGAGATTTCGGCTGCCGCACCTCTGGAAATCTTTAGCAAACAGAAAGGACTTAACCAGAGAAAAGCAGTGGATGTGTGGGAGCCTTGAGTCCATCTTTAAATAAAGCTAGTGCTTTCAGGCACTCTGACACACACCCCCACACCCATCCCACAAATTAGCCTCCTATTCTAATTAGCTTTAATGAGCAGGGAGAGCCAAATGTGAGTGTCCTGGGAGGCTTATATGTGCCTTCTCACACTCACACAGGTTTCCTTTTACCTTCATCTGGAAAGCTGACTAATTTACTCCAAGCTATGTGTAACATTTGTGCACGCAAGCTGAGAACACTGCTCCTCACAACCCTAAAAATGGGGCACATTTTCAGAATTTCCTTCCCAGGTCCCTGTTATTTTTTGCCACAGATTTCTATCCCCCTGGTTTAGGTTTATCTTTGCCCACACCATACCTGCCTCAAGGATGCCTAAAAGGCTTACGGTGGCCAAGTGCCACAGAAAGAATAAATAAATTAGTGTCTTCAGAGCAACACTGTGACTTGGAGCGGGTCTCAGTGTGCACAAGCCAGTTGTTGGGTTTGTTATCCTTGCTCCCTGCTCCTGCATCGTGACCTCCCTGGCTACGAAGCTCCACGCCGGCTGGGGCAATGCCGGTACTTCCGAATATTTTCCTACATGTCTTCAGTCCTCCTTTAGCTCAGCAGATGCAGTTCTGTCAGTGCACATTCATAAATGCTGTGATTTATTTGATGCACAGATTGGCACATTTATGCACTTACTACATGTAGTAAACCTCAGGCCTGGTGTGTATGTACAGATGCATTTATGTAATTAAACATTTAGGAGTAATTACTCTAATTGCCTAGCTCAACTCGTTATGCCTCCCATTCTGAAGATGAAATTCATCTACCGAAAGAGGCTCCATCTTCATAGTCCCCTTCATTCATACCTGTCCCTTATACAGCTGAGGGCTTTGCCATAGCCCCTTTCCCGCATCGTGACTCCTTACGTTAGAGGTAGGCAGTGACCAGGGCTGCTTAATCCTCAGAGCTGGATGCATGTATCACAGGCAGCCTGCAGTAACGTGTGTTTGCTTGCACAGTCCCACGATTTCTAGCAGATATATAACCCAGCTGTAGCTTCACATGGTGTCCTCTTCTCCCTCCCTCCATCCCCACTCAACAACCAGCGCAGGCTAAAGAAAGAATCCTGTAAGGTCTGGCTATGCAATGTGGGTATCTGCATACATGGATGAGCTAATCCCTCTGTGTTTGCAAAACTCCCTGATCGGTGTGTTCACAGCTGAATCTGCAAATGAGAAAACGCTATGGTTTGAGCACAAAGCTGCAAAGACCTTGACATGATAAAAACCAAGCCTCCAGCATACGGATTGTAACATTTTGACTATTTAGATAAGAACATGCCACCTATTCTATTACTCTTTACAAAGGCTCAGGTTTAATCACTGATGAGCCAAAAGGAGATATGCCTTCATTCTTGCAATAACTCTTGGCTGCTTGTGCTGAGGTGAAGGGTCCTGAAGGAATGGAGCTGTTGTAATCATTTGCCAGCTCTTCTCAGCCTTTCCTAAGAGGCAGGCTTTCATGCGTCGATCATGCGCTGTCCTGATCTGCCTCACCCAGCAGCCTTTTGCTAGGAAGGTGAGTTTTTTGTTTTCCCAAATTGGATGGCTTTCCCAATCCTTTCCAACAGATGTAGAAATTATCCTCAAAAAAGTAACCAGTGGGATCCAGAATGGAGATACGGCTAACCAGTGCTCTGCCTTAGCTCTGCAAACACATTGAATTGTGCTTTAAAGCCATGACATAATGAAGATTAAAATAAATAGTACAGGTGCTTTATGGGCTTTCTTCTCTTTCTGGGCCCTGGACAGCTGGACTTACAGTAACTCCTGCATTTATTTGGACAGGTGGAAAGAAAAATGGGGCAAAGTCAATCATCCTCTTTTAATTCTCTGAAATAGCTCTGAATGAGATTTTATTGTTTACACAGTATATATAAAGCAGGCAATGATCCAACATAAAGTTTTGCGGTGCCGTCCTTTGGAAAATTTATTTAATTGTTTGTGGGTTTCCTGCTTGTGTGTAATACACATTCCAGACTCCCATGAGTAATAACAAATAGCCTTTATAGTGTGCCACAGCACGGTGGCCCAGTATGAGAGCAAACCTTTCCTTGGAATTTGGAGGTACCTGCTCCTGCCTGGCACCATTTCTCTGTACCACTAGGTGGCTTTTCCACCCGGTAGTTTGTATCTCGCTCTTCAAAGTCACTACAAGTACAATGAATCTGCTCGTAAGTGCAACCATCAAACTGGTGGAAAAGGGAGAAGAAAGCCAAGGTATCCTTCAGCAGATGAACTCTTAAATTCCCCATACTTTTACAGTGAAATCTTTACCGATTCCTTGTCTGTCATTCTCATGTTTTGTTTCAAGTTAGTTACAGCTAGGTAGCCTACTTCTAGATTTTGATTAGCATAAGGTATCATCTGCTCAGATATATTTCTGTACAGCTATGAAACTTGGCAAAGTAGTGCATGTGTGTAATTTTATGATAGACATTTTTGAAGTTCATCAGCATAAACCAATCAGTAACAGGATGTGTACTATTTAATGAAACACATTGTCTCACCACGATCTCAGGAAGAGTAAATCCAGGTTTGCCTTTTCAGATATTTTACTCTGATTTTTAAATTAAACTTTTTAACTACAGATCTTTACTCATATCAAAACACTGCAAATATCTGGCTACTGATAGCATCTTTTTCAAGTAGCACTCAATGCCTCAAATTCTCTCCAAAAAAGAAAAGCCCTGAGGGGCTCATTGACTAGAGTATAGAACAGTATGGGGGGGAGAGGATGAGGGTCACAAATCCACAGCTGTGTTAAAAAAAAAGAAATGCACCCCACCCCTATCCCTCCCCCCCAGTTTTTCTTTAAGTTTGGCCATGTTGAGTAGCAAGTATTTTATTGGAAGCACAACACAGCTAAGTTGGGCAGAGGCAGACCTGAGAGATATATACAGTTTCACAGACAAACTCAGAATTTGTATTTTTCATTCGTTTCAGACATTTTTTCCTTTCACATAGTTAACTCTTGTTTTCTATTACAAAAATGGCCATATATTAACTGGAGAGAAACCACCAAGCTCTCTCCTGACAAGTACCCTTCGGTGGTATCAAAAGCTGCATCAACAGCTCTTTCAGGCAGAACACAGTGACACACATGGGATTCACACAAATTTTAGGGGGGCTAATACTGCAACTAATTTTACACACATCAGGTAAGATTTCAAAGAGGAAAGACAGCTGCTGATGAAAAGGCTGGAGAAAGCTCCTGCTTTACAAAACAGCAGATAGACACGTTTGGACTTGATTACCTGTGTAAAAGCTGGTTCCCACCTCCAGATAATGAGCAAAGATGGACCCAGGCTGGCAAGAGGCTGAGGAAAACGCACCAGGAGCTGCTCTGCGTTGATGCAGCACTACTCACTATTGGTTGCCATGTGCCGATTTGCACCATTTCAATCCCAGTCTCTGCCCTGATTGTAGCAGCCAGCTTTTTATACCTACTGGTTTTCGATATGCAGCTTCCCCAGAGGCCCTGGACTAACAGCAGATTTCTGAGGGAAGAGGAGGATAATAGTCAAATTTTTTGGAGCAAACTGGCACTCAGTCAAACAGGGTAGTAATACAGCTGAATAAATAAAGCAATTAGGAATAGTGATGGGTTTTTTCATTATACAAGTACCTTTCGAGCAGCCTTTATATAGCGTAACCGTCCATGGTATAATCCCCTCAGACCCAAAGTGATCTCTGCCTGAGCAGCCAACTAAAAGCCGTGTTATCACATTAGCCTGGTGCTGATTCAAAGTCAATATACTCTGCTCCCAGGAGGCTTTTCTGCTGGGGCTTGGCACTGCACGAATGCAGGCACATAGCTGTCAGTGGGCATGGAGCACAGGCAAGAGCCGTCTGCGGTATCCCAGTGCGTGGCACACCGACGTACCCAGACCTACCTGCAGTACACTATGTAGGTGCATGCCTAGGCTGATCTTTAAGTTACAATAATCCTAACCAAAAAAACGTTTTGATTTGCCGCGCTCGAGTCCTTTCACCATAATCTGTGCCGTTGCTTTGGCCCGGCACAGTCTGAAGCACCTGCACAGTATGAATGTAGAGCCCTGCCAGTCAGCGCTGGCAGTATTTCACTCCCAGTGAGTGCTCCAGTATGTGGCTTCACCAGCTGAAAGGCACTGGACGACTGGTAAAGCTCAGGGCAACCTCTGATCTCTTGGCTGTCCCTCAAGCTGTATTATCTCTGCAAACATGCGCTTCCCTTAATCTCTATATAATCTTTTCCCAGACAGAGTAATTAAAAAAGAGTTCCACATGTTTTCCCCAGCTTCTTTTAGCTAATCATTTTGCAGCCTCCCCCCCTCGTGCCCACAGTCTGTAAATTTTGTCCTGCGATTTTTTTTTTCTAATCAAACTTTGTACTCCTCTGTCAGCTCTGCTCTTTATACAAAACTTTTTTCAGGTGAAACGCTCTCTTCTCCCCTCTCCACCTCATGAAGCTTTATTCCCACGCCTGAAGAGCCCTTTGTGGAAGCAAACTCTGATCCCAGCCCTGTGTGGTTTTTAAACACTTACCTCCATGAATTTCTATCATCTGCTTTCAACTCACTGTGCCCACATGCCGGAGCAGAGAGCTGCAGTACACGAGCAACCAGAGGTGGGATCTCCACACCAGGGCTGTTTCCTGACCTGCCGCAGGTCTGGGTGCAGGAAGGGATTTGGGTAGGATGGCTGTCAGTGAGTGCAAGCCCTGGCAGAGGAGGCATCACCCAGACGGGGATAGCAAAGCGACAGCCCAGTGCCACTGCGGGAGGCAGCTGGACACCTCTCCTAGCCTTGCCCAGCCACTGGGGCCAGGGCCACCTCCTGCCCACGAGGGCCCTGCTCTTCTCCCAGCCCTTTGAGATACCCACTGCAGAGGCTGCGGCTGTTGGCCACGGGAAGATCTGATATGCTTTCCGTAGGGTCGGTATTTCTGTTAGCAGACATTCCTCCTGAAAGCTTCTCTCTTGCCATCTTCAGCATTCTATTCTTCTTTGGTTTTATGCCTTTGTGAAATAGTTTTATGCTAAACATGGGAAACATGCATGCTGTGGTGTGACTTTTTTACTGTTTTGCTATAGTTAGAGGACATGTATAGGACATTGACATCAATTTTCAAGCACAACAAACAAATGTTGTTATAACCCTATATTCTCAATGATTTTATTTGGCGTGCAGCTAGACCATATGGGGAAGAGTGTGAAAACAGCTTTTGCAGAGTATCAATTTTGTTTTATCAAGGACTGTGCTGGCAGTTTATACTTCATATTTGAATTGTTCACGGTAAGGAAACATCAGTGGATTCAATGTAGTAATATTTTTCTACATGGGTGCCAAGGTTCCCGCGTCTGAAAGGCTACATCGAAATTATTCACAAATGCAGGTATTCATTGATAACAGCTTTTCTGGCACTTTTCATCAGTTGATCTACAAAGGAAATCAGTGTCCTTATTTCCCTGTTATTGGTACAGAAGCACAGAGAGGAAAAAGGACTTGATAAGGTTTATGCCTGCTAACAACATAATGGCTTGCAGAGGTGTTGAAGACTTCTGGCTCCTCTGGATGTTATTTGGAGTTGAGAGCCCTGGAGGCCCATTAAGCAACTATCAACCTTGACGTCAATAATTTCGTTACATTTCAATCTATTTATTGTCTTTACAGAGAGTATTTCAACACTAAGAAAAGAAGTTGCATCTTAATTCTATTAGCAGTTGTTTCACAGGCTTCTCAAAACTCATTTCAAACATTTTACGACCTTGCCAAGATTCAGATATATTCAACTTTCAGCACCGAGTGCAACCCCCGTGACTCCAAAGGGATGCATGAGCACGATGCATAAAGATAAGTCCTTGCAGAATCACAGCACTAGTCAGTATCTTCACTGGAAATTAAACATTTCATGGTGAGGTATTACAAAGAGGTATTTTTTTGTAATTATGAATTTGGGAGCATAGTGTGGCTGCTTTAATTCAGAGATCACTTCATGCTGAAAACCTACACAGACTGCCTTGTAAGAAATAACCCTTAAAGTAAAAGGTGACATTTTCTAAGTTTTTTTTTAAGTGCCACTCAGGTTCATGCATACAGGCTTCCTCCATCTCTGCATGAAGAGAGTACTTAATTAGTAACTGTATGTGGCCAAAAAAAGCAGCTGAAACCAGAAGGCTATAAATGACTATTTATACAAACTTTTTAAACTTCAGTTTTTAAACCATTTAAGCCAAAATATATAAATCAAGCCAGATTTGTTGAACACATGGCTGAGGTTCAGTGATACAGATCATAAAACTTAGCCAGGCTTACACAGAATCTGATCTGAGTTTCAGATTTGTGATTTACGCTGGTTTCAGGTTTTCTTGCAAGTACTTCGCATGCCCTAACAAATACAACTGCATTTTAGTTTTCACAGTGTCAGGGTCCTTCATGCACCAACACACTCTGCAACCTCTTTCTCCTGCTCCGAGGGGTTTGGTGCCTGTGTTCAGGGCCAGCTCTTGTAACCTGGGACAAGACCGCAGAGAAAAGAGCTGTGCGAAATCTCCTCAGGCTGGGGTATGCCTGGCCTTGTGACTGATCCTGCCCTTGCCTCCTTGATTTGCCTCCCTGGCTTGAACATGGTCCTACCTCCTTGCTGTGCCTTTGCCCAGCCATCGTTGGGCTGCAGCTCATCCCAGCTGCCGTCATCGGGGCTGCTCTGCTCAGCTTGTTGGGGTGCTGCAAGACTGCACGCCAACAGACACTGAGCTCGTATTAAGAGAGCCTGACACGTGGCTTTTCCAAGCACTGGTTTAAAAAAATCAAACCAGCTCGTTAAGTTACAGAAAAAACTACTGCATCTTCATTAAAAATCTTGCAGGCAGTTGTCATTTAAATAGGGTCCACCACTTGGGTAAAGGACTGTTTGCCAGGATTTCACTGAACATTATATTCAATAGCAGCACGATGAAGAGTTTCTTGCACCATCTAGATGCCATTTCTTTCTGGGTACAGAAGTCCCAGTCCCATTTTAGTGAGGGTTTTGTTGGAGGGGGGTGATTTTGTTGAGCTAAGGTGGTGTTCTTATTAAATCTGCACCTGAAATAGGGCTGTTAGTCATTGCTATACCATGTTTGTCTTGTTCTCTCCATTGTTCTTTGGATACAACACAGAGCAAGCTGCTACTAGCATGAACGCCAAATCTTGCAGACTCACGAGGCTGGAAATTTCTCTAGGACAGAAGGATAAACTCTATTTACATACTGGATAATACTCAGAAAGCTGCGATTCTACCCACGAAACTTTAACATTTTAGTTAGGCTTTGTTTATGATTTGGTTGTGTAAATTATATTGAATAATTATTTTCATACTCATCCAAGGACATATGATATGTCCTCAAGCAACTGTGTCACTCTGACTTTGTGTCTCCAGTTTCTTAATGAAGTCCAAGTTCACTAGGAAAAATGAGGAAGAGTCCTGTCCTAGGTAGGACTTAGAAGCTATATCCCACAAAGAAATGACTCTACTAAGGGAGTGATTCTGTCTGGATTTTTTTTTTCCAGAACAAATCCAGTTTTGCCCTTGTTGCTCTTATTGTCAGGAGGACTCTGTCAGTGCTTTCCTTCAGCTGGCACTTAAAGGGTGAGAAAAATACGGTGAAATATAGTAACATGGCCCTGGTACTACCATATGACCAGAAGCGTGAGCACTCCACCAGTGCTGGTAGGATTAAAGAGTAGGACGGAAGTGGTTGTACAGTCTGCGGCTGCAGAAGCTCTGCCAGACACACTATGTATACAAAACCAAAGAGACTTTTAGGAGTTCTCCTGACTGCATACTTGGGTTAAGTATTGACCAAACAAATGGAGGGGAGAAAGTAGACAGAGCTAATGATAACAAGTCATATTAAAAAATGTGTGCATGCATACGTGCACATCTATATCCAGATATACAGAGGTGGACAGCAGGACAGTCATAAGGCAAAACCACATTGCAGAAAGTGAGCATTTTCAGCCTACAAGAAATAAGGAGAAAAATACCTGATTAGCCAGAAAAACCACAAAATTTAAGATGAGGTGAGTGCAGCAACTTCAGCCCCTTCATGAATAGTGTTTTGTCTTCCTTTGTTGTCTGGCTAAGCTGGTTTTAAAAGCCCCTTCATCAGCAGTATGTAGTTTCTAGGACAATAAAGGTGCAAAACTAAACAATCCTTAGAACACTCAGGCTCTTAACTGATTAACCTATACTGCAAGTTCCTCCAGTCATGTTTAAACAATTTTTTTTTCTAAAATACAGTGATCAAAAAGATATGTAGTTTCCCACTGCCTCCAAAATTAATAAATTCTTTAAAAAAATGATTCTCTTACATCATATTTTATTGCTTGCTTTTCAGAAGCCACAGCAGATCACAAGGGTGGTACTAGAAGATGTACAGGCAAACTAACGCAGAGCTCCTTCATCCTAAAGTTATGCTTTAAGCATGGTTGCACCACAGCTCTGTGAATCAGCAGTCTTGCATTCTTGGCCAATTTCTACCATTTACATATCCTGACTCCAAATCTACAGCTGCTTAACTTTTGTTGTGTGACTAATCTCACTGAACTCCAAGGGAAGGACCTAGGAGGCCTCCAATACAAGTATTGCAACTCCCAGTACCTGTTGATTCAGATCATCTCATCAAGTGGCTCTGCTCCCTTTTCAGCCAAAGCAGTTAAGCTCCATCAAATGCGTATCTCCTACATCCCAATCACCAAAGTGCAAGACATGCGCTGTCTTGCTAGATCAATTTCTAGCCCTCTGCATTTTACAGCCAACAGTCTAAATTCAGGAGGAGGGATGGAAGATGCAATGCCCTTGATTATGCCATAACCTAGTGGCTACAGTAGCCTTCTGAGTCATCAGTGGGTTGCCACCCATCAGGCCAAGGTGAAACTGAATTTAAATTTCCCACTCCCTAGTTGACTACGCTTATTAAGCTGTTATGGGAAGGATACACTCTGGTGCTTCTATTCCCTCACCCTTTTCACAGAAGCCTGTGGTTTCTCTGTGAACAACACTGGACTCAGTGCTACGAGGCTCCAAGCATGCATAGCAGAGTAGGCTTCTCCAGGGATTCAGGTGGAATACAGACATCTCTTTGCTGTGCTCCTGAACCATGGCAGGATTCAGCCGACAGCCTGGCCCTACCCGTCACTGCTGCCTGTGCAGTCATGGGCACTCCAGTTTAGTGACTTGGGGAACTGCCAGGACAAATGAGTAGGTGGTAGGAATTTTTACATACCTCTAGGGTCAGACAGTTGTCACAGCAGATTTATAGGTAGTTTTCTTGAACTTGGCCAAATGAATCCACCTGAGTCCCATTTCTGGTGCCCAAAGTAAATATTGTAGAACCTACCCATCGTGACAATGCACTTCTTATTTGAGGACTTGGATATCTGAGGGCAAGTCATATGACCCTATGTATTTTAACTCACCACCCCTAAAATTTTAATTACTTCCCTCATGATGATATTTTAAGGGTTAATTTACATTTGAGGGCATATCACAGACACCCACATAATTCTGAGCACTTTCTGCGTAATTAAGAAAAGCAGCATGTGCATGCTACCCTGAGAGCGAGAGCCTGTAGAACTACCAGTTACATTCAAAATACTTGTCATACAGGTTCTGAATTGCCCTGGGATGCATGGGTTGCATTATCTGGAAAAGGGTGCAGCGGTAAGGCAAGCAAGTTGTTCCAAGTATCATCATGTGTGTTGAGCATACCTAGCCTTTTCCCTGAGACCCTCCCCAGGACTGGGAGCACATAATATCCCGACGATGGAAGACCAAGGGAGGTGGCTCACTGGCATTTTCAGCAGATTGAAAGAAGGCGGCTCTTGGTGATGTTGTGGATGTTTTCAACCCACCTGCAACAAACAGGACAAAAGTGAGAGTGAATTAATATTGGCTATCACATTGTTAAAAGGGCTTAGAAAGGTCCTTTTCAGGCAAGAGCTCTGACCACTAGGCATTTACATCAAAACTGGGCATTTACTCCTGTAAAAAAGTGAGATCTACCCAATTATTTATAAAAATACTCATAACTGACTACCATCAGTAGATCGTGTATCACATATAATTCAAGGTATCTCACTTCTAGTCCTGCCTGAGGTGTGGGATGGAGTTTCAGAACCATCCTTGCATTTGGTTTGTTATCAGCTACCTCCAAAGAGCTCTCTCATCAGCCTATAGACTTCCTGGTCTGTCTGTCAAAGTATCTGCCTTTTCCATTGAATTGCACAAGGAGCACAAGGGCTTAGTTTTGGCCTCTAGTCTGCAGTTTGAAGGTTAGGAGTTAAAATGAAAATACTACACAGCTTAACATGCTCACACATATTTTTTATTGGCTGCAGATCAGGTCTTCATTCTAATATGGATGACCTCATTTGTAATAACAGCTATGGTTACAAATGGTGCTCCTGAAACCCAAGAGAATTCATAATTAGTATGAATTATGAACATATTCCCCAAATTGTGGCTTCTTTTCCACCTCCGAATGGAAAATGAACAAATGTTGTTAGAAAGAACCTTAGGGAAGCTTTCACTCGTCCTACTCTAATGATGACTAACTTGACACACCCTTAACATGAATTAACTCCATTACATAATCTTGGCAATTTGGGATTTTCCAAGAAAAAAAGTCCAGAACTGATTAAAACATGCACCTGTGTGGGCTAAGGCAAATTGCCATCTGCTGTAGATCTTATACTTCACATCCCGATTCTTTTATCATACCAAATCTGTCTTCCCTAGTGATCTATTTGGCACGTACATGCTTTGCCTAGTTTCCTGCACATGAACTTTTGAGCCTGATGGTAGGATTTGAACATGCTGCCTTTCTCCTCCCTTTCATGTCCTAGGATGCCACGTGGTAAACTCTCTGCTCCTGCTATTCAGGTTGATTCCCACGATTTCCTTCCCATTACTTTAGTGTGGGGTGCATCCCTTTGATGAGTTTGAGTAATCAGAATGCATCTAGCCTCTAGAAAAGGCACTTTTTTCTTTTTTCCATGAAGCTGTAACTCCTAGGATGTGATCACCTTGTCTCTGACGGGGGTCCTGGGTGCCCCCCAACTCTGCAATGCCCTATGGAGAGGCTTGTTTTCATCCTTGGACTGGGGATATGTTCTTTGAACTGGCCCATCAGCGAGCAGGTTCTGCCGCTGGGGAACCGGGAGCTGGGATCCCTGCTGCTCTCGACGTGCTCCAGCAAGAAGCTTCCTGCTGCCAAGAGTTCTCAGCAGTTGTTTGCCCCTGCAGCACAGTTGGCTTGCAGACACGGATGTAACTCCCACTCCTGCACACAAAATTCGATCCAATATGCAATAATTGCAGTTGATGCAAGTCAGCATGAAAGAACTTATTCCTTTCTTAAAGGACAAATATCTTTAAGGGATCTGCAGAAATTACAGTGATAAAAAGGCTGCAAGTATTGTATAACCACAGAAGTTCAGATGATGTGTGGAAGAAGGAACCCTCTAATTCTGGGGTCTAGGTTGATGAAGAGCTACGCACAAGTTTTGGTTTTTTTTTTTTAATGTTATTTTATCCCTCCTCTGTTGTCTTGCTAGTAATAAAATATAGCTATAAAATAATGCAGTGATGGTACCCAAACAGGTGCATGCACTGGGTTAGTAACTTGTCTCTTCCATAGACAAACAGTGTAAATAAAGGAGAGCATGGGAATGAAGGCACAGTCAGCTTTTCCGAGTAAAAACAAGCAATTCTGCAATTTAATCCCTGGTAGCCAAAGTGAAGAAACACTTCCAGAAATGGGAGTTTCACACCCACAACTAGGTATTATTAAGCTTTTGAAAAAGCAGGGATCTAAACCTCCTCCTATTTTTTGATTTCTTGTTTCTGAAAAAAGAGCAAACAAACACTACCCACCCACAAAGCAACCAACTTCTCTCCCACCTTCCCAAATTTAATTGTTTTCAGTTCCAAATCCTGGGATGAAGAGGCAAAAAGACCAAGGGTTTGTTCTTGCCTTAGGATTTGTTAGTCTCTCTGAGACACCACAGGGAAAGAAAATCTCCATTTTCCCACCATATAGACAGCAGATTACAACATTAAAAAATTAAAATTACAGGAACCTGGGAAAATGGAAGAAATGGAAGTATAATGAAACTGTTACAAAATCTGTATCTCCTTCCCAGTTGAAAAATGAAGGGGGTGGTAATTACGCATTCCACTCCCTCATAGAGTTGTTCTCAGGAGTTGACAATTAGTGATTGTAAGATACTCTCATGCTATAATTGAGGACATATAATAATTTAAGATAACATAAAAAATGGAATAATCTCATTTTTTAACATAATAGAAACACTCCTTATCTTCTCTGAATTATGTTTGAAATGGCATGTGACATGGTTAAACGCATGGATTTAAGTTCACAGAAGAATGAATAGACTATAACAACTGCATTCCTGGAATGACTTTACAGAGGACATCCTATCACTGCAGTCTCTTTTATTACTTGTTTTCAACCTTGTTATTCTTGTTTGTTATAACAAATCACAACATTGTACACCTTGTATCTGCATACAATTACCTGGTCACTAAAATTCTGTGCCTTTCCAAGATTATATGCCAATATAGACACATGGAGAAAAAAATTAAAACCAACCCAAGCAGCTGGGCAGATTCCATAATGATGGGCATACTCGGCCCTCATCTAAATGGGGTGGCAGTATGATAAGAGGTACATCTTGTGACATAAGAACATGTGCTGCTGTGCCACCCTGTGCTACAGTAGGGACACAGCAAAGCCACCTGATTCCATTCCCTGGAAAATCCAGGCCTGTAACTCTGAAGCAAAACATCCACCATTTAAACAAAGCTAAGTTAATGTTATTTGGGCCTTCATGTTTCAGTTTATCTGGTCTGCCGATGGATGAGATTTCTGAGGTACGCCGTGACCTTCCCCTATCATACGCAAATGCTACAGCAATTTAAGAGTGTGTGAACAAGGATACTTGCCTAAAGAATTTAACTAATTTACAAAGGCAAGTAATACAGGGAAAGTGTTATAAAACCAAACAAAAAATCAAAAAGGCAATCTTACATATGGAACTTTGAGCATTATCCTGCAGAAATAAATGCATAACCAGGCTAAATTGAATTCAGGGGATTGCAGCAAGTCATTGAACTAATTTTTATTGCAGTTGGTGAAGTTTTTAGCATAGCAATCGGAATACCAACAAGGAGGAGACAAGAACCAAGCCTTATTCTTTCCAAATGACTTTTTTTTACCGATGGAGAATAACACAGTTGTTAGACCTTAGATAAGTGCTACACTGGTTCATTAAATACATTTGTACTAGAGATAGCTATATTCTTTTAAGTTCTATTGAAAAATCTATCACTGGAATTCATGATTGGTAACTTGTACAGAGATAAGCTCTATTTTAATACCTTAAATTGATTACTAAGAAAGTACTGTGCAGAACTCAGCAATGACCAAGTACAGCATAAGTGAGCTGAAAACCCTTCTTTCTCCCACTGCTGTAATGGAACATTAGCACTTCCCCAGTGGACATTCACTGAACTACTGCAATAGCTCATACTCAAGAACAAATTAAAGCACTCTCAGTTTTTTTGCTTACAGTAATATGTATTAATTGGAAACAATATACATTGCCTTATTCTCCTGTGTATTTTTCAAGAGTAAATCCTATGATAAGTACACTCTTGCCTTCTCAAGTCTGGGTACTCAGCTCACCAATTTCTTTAAAAAATGATAATAAACCTGGTACGATTAGCACATTTTATTAATTTACATTCAAAATTGTCTAAAATGAAGCCTTCCTCTGACTCCAGGCACTTTAACATCATTAATAATATAACAAAACCCTAGTAGCATTAGAATAATTATTTCAACAGGAAACTAGCCATTCAGACCTCTACAAATACTCCTTTTCACCCTTCATCATGCACTCTTAAATAATTTTAATCTCTTCACAAAATGCTATCAATCAAACAGATGTCTGTTGCACAAAATGATGACCAGATTCAAACTATTTCAGATGATGACAGAAAACAAGTCCCACAATCCTGAAGAATGCCCTGCCACCTGCTCCTTCAGTTATATTAGGAGAGAAAAGCAATTGGCTGCCGATGACTCAGATAAACTGGTCTCCAATTGTTTAAAGCTTTACAAGGCAGAACGAGTACCTTAAATAGACAGTGGTCATCCAAATGGATGCCAAGCAAGATGTTCTGCTTCAAAAAGGAACTCCTGGTTCTGCTCCTATCACTTGGGCAGGGTGGTCACAGCAGTAGCTGTGAGCATGATGTATTCTGCACCTCATTTGCCATCGACTCCCACAGCTGTCTTGTCAGATATTTACAGCCTGTGGGAACGTGGCTGCGAGTATGCTGGTTTGCCAGGCATCCTTGAAAATGCATGTTTTACGGGTGTCATGCTCAGACAGCACTTGTGTGGTAAGCTTAAATGTATTCAGAACAGCTATGGGGCCATCTATTGCAGACAGTACAAAGAAACACATTTTCTGGAAAAGTTCAGTTATACGGTGCACTCTACAGTCCTCTTGGAGTGCCCACTGCAATGGTTATTTACTTTAAATGCACAAAGGTAATTTAAAAGCTACTTCAGTATTAATGTCATGTAATTTTCACACTAATAGTTCAAAGTCAAAGTAAACAAGTTTCAACCACACACACAAACACTTTTTGCTTTTTTAAGTTACCAAGTGCAGAATATAAAGACAAGTCTCCCTTTATCCTTTGTAATCACTGTGATTTTTTTTTTCCTGTACAGTTATTCAGATCTCATTCCAGAATTCATCATGAAGTTAATTAACAGATTTCAGTTTGTTCTATGGTTAAGGGGAGATTGTTTGTGGCTTGACTCTGGGAAAATGCACAAAAGAAGGCGGCAGCTTGTTTTTCAGTTCCTGTCTTTGCATTTTCTGCTCAAGAGCCAGGAAAAAGGGAAGCATGTAAATTAGGAAGCACATGTATCTTGCAGGATTAGCATCACACATTTCTCCGAAGGCAGAGAAATGACAGCACACCTTCCATTCTCAAGACAGAAAAACTGATCATGTACCATTTCAGGGGTGGTTTTATCGTGTTTCTCTGCCAAGCTGCTGATCTGAAATCTTATTTATATTTTACTCATCCCTCCTTCAGTAATAGTAGCTCCTCCATCGGTAATTTAATTGTTCATGTTATGATAATGCCTCAAGTGAGGTTAAGACTGGTCGAGGCAAACATATGCAACATATAAATACATATAATCTACAATATAGGAAATCTATCAGGATTCATTTTGTGCATTCCGATTCTCTTGGCCTTGAGGCAATTTTATATAATTGATGTTCATGTTGTGAAATACTTCTTGGAGGATTATTATCCAGACTTTGTAAGAAATTTTCTTGTCAGGATCTATTCTTTCAGAAATTTAAATGAAAATGCAGAGAAATTTTTCCAAGTAATCCCAAGAGTGTAAATTTAGGAAGCAAAAGGCCAAAACCTTTAGATAGTGTCTTAGTAAGTATATTCTGCAGCCAAAGCCTTAATTCAGATCAGCTTTTTTTATGGAGTGTAAGTATTTCAAGGCAAAAAAAAATTGATTCTAATGTTCATGGTTATTAACGAAATGTCTGCTTCTGGCATTTAAAACTTAAACCATGATGGCCCCACTAAATTAACCTGACACTATGCATATCACGGACCATCAGATTTCAACCTGTAATCATCCAATAAAATAAAGCATAACTTCTGCTTGGCTAAAAAATAATTTTCAGAAATACATCTAATCTTCAAGAGAAGACATAAAGCGATGGAAAATCCTCAGCTTCTCTTGGGAATGTGTTCTGGTGGTTAACCATGTAAAAATGTGCATCTTATTTCCTCTTTGAATTCGTCTGGCTTTTGCCTCCGGCCATTACTTCTTTTTATGCCTTTCTTCAATAGATTAAAGAGCCCTTTAATATTCTGTACTTTCCCCCAGGAATGTTCCTATACGCTACAATCAAGTCACCTCCCAATCTTCTTTTAGATAACTTTTAACAGCCTGAGCTCTTAAAACCTCCCAGTGTAATGCATTTTCTCCAGCCATCAGAACATTTTGCTTCACTCTTTTGCTCTTATTTTCCAACGTGCTTCTTAAAAACTGAAAAACAGAACTGTATGCACTACCCTCTGGGTGGCATTGTTGAGGCCAAACATGAGAAGCAAAATCAACATTTTTTTATTCCTTTGTTTATACGTTTATTAATCCTCTTCTGCCATAGCACCATATAGGACAGGCCTTATCTGATTGCTTACTTATTCTGACCCTTAAATCCTTCTCAAAGTTATTACCTTTCCAGGATGTAGTCTTCTATTCTCCAGTTACAGCCTCCACACTCGGTTCTTAAGATAGACAGCTTTATATTTGGCTGGATTAAAATTCAATAAGTTTGAATGGGATGATTCTACAAACCGTTCTGATCAGTGCCCCCTCCTCATCATTATTTAGGACTCCATTAAACCTGGAGATGAAGTTTTGTAGCAGCAGGTTTAAATCCGCTTCCAAATCATTGCTAAAAATGTCATAGAACACAGGACCTACTATTGGAACCTCTTCAGACACCATCTCTTTCAACTAAGTTTTCCTACAGACTTCCTCTTCTTGAGATCTGGCAGCAAATTCCATTTGCATGGTTTATTGGCACTGCATGCACCCAATGTTCATATCATGCAGCACTAAGTCTGAGTCAAGTATGTCCTCAAAACAGTATTAACAGCTACTTTTACTAAAACAGTGTAGACTTGTATTATGTTCCTTCCTTTCAAATTTTTATATTTGAATTCCACATCAGATTTTCTATTTCGGTTAGGATAGCTATTAAGCTAACTGGGCGTTTGGGCCATATTGCTCACCCTTTTCAAAAATGGCACAAAGCAGCACATTTATCACTTGTTTCACCTCCTAATTTTAAGGCCAGATACAAATACACTGAGTATTGGCAAGCCATAGATCAGTATCAGTTGGATAGGCAGAAGCATCAGAGAACACTGGTGACCAAAGCTCGCATTTCTCATGGCATGTCCAGGATGGAAATTGCAGCAACCGTGGACTTTCAAAGTACCCGATCTCAAGTTTTCTGGCCCTGCTGAACTTTATGTGCGTACCCACCAAGGAGGAGGTGTGGAACCTCCTCCCGACTATGGAGAGGCAGGGTAAGGCATGACCCCTTCCCTCAGGCCCAGCAGAAACCTCCCTGAGCAGCTCTCCGCTCCACATCCCTGCGGGTACCCCACCGCCTCCGTCCCTTAACCGGCCTGACCGCTGGGGCTAGGACCGCTCACAGTCTCTGCTTGAAATCGGCTTTCCCTGTCATGTTTACACCACCAGATTTAGGCTCCTGGGGTCGATGCGGGCAGAGGAGGGAGGGCAGGGGCAGCCGGGTGCAGGCCTCGGGGGTGCTGATGCCAGACGCGGTGGCTGAGGTGAGGCCGGCAGCAGGTCACCCTAAGTCAGAAGGAAGGGTAACTAGCTCGCCGGGAGCCGGTCGTGCCGGTGACCGGGCTGCAGCCGGCGAGAAGGAACGGACGCGCCGCCGGCGCGGCTGAGGGGGCCGAGGGCCGCCGTCCCCCCTCACCCTCCGCCCGCGGCCGCCTCCGCACCTCACGCTCGAGGCCGAGGCACGCCGCCCTCTGCCTCGCGCAAGGCCGAGCCCCGATTGGCTCCCCCTGCCACTGGGGGCGGGATCGGGAGAGAGCCGCGGCCAATCCGCTCCGCGGTGCTGTTTCCCGGGTGGGGAGGTGGGGTGTCCCCTCCCGTGCGAGCGGGGTTTGTGCGCAGGCGCGCCGGGACGGTGACGGTCAGGGGCGGCGGCGGGCGGACGCGCGCGCGCGTGTGTGTGAGGGAGAGAGAGGGAGCGAGCGAGCGGGCGGGCGAGCACCGGGCGGAGCGGGGAGCCGAGCCGAGCCGAGCCGAGGGCGGCGGCGGCGGCTGCGGCCGCGGCCCCAGCCGGGGAGAGCCGCGCGGTGTCCGTCGCTCCGCGCCACCTCGCCGTCGAGCGGGTTTCTCCTCAGGGAACGGTTCCCCGGAGAGCCCCCGTCCCTTCCGCTGCCCCTCAGGCGAAGCCCCCCCTTCAGCTCCCCGCCCGCCCGCCCGGCCAGCGCCTCGCCACCGTCGGCCCGCCTCCCCCGCACCCCCGCGGGCGGCCTCATCCTCCCGCCATGGCTTTCTGCCGGCGCCTGGCCCGGCTGGCCGCCCACCTGCAGGACCCGCGGAAAGTGGCCGCCTTCCAGCGGCTCTGCGGGGTGGAGGGGCCTTCGGGCTGGGCCGAGGCGGAGCAGCGAGCCGGGGGCCGGGGGCCGGTGGTGAACGGCGGCCCCCCGGCCGCGGAGCGGGCGGGAGGACGGGGGCATCCCGCCGGGAACGGAACGGTGCCCGGCGGGGCGACCCCCCCGCAGCGGTGGAGGAGGAGGCCGCGCCGCAACTCCCTCACGGAGGAGGACGGCAGCCAGGAGTTCTCCACCCGCAGCCGCTTCCTCTACTATCTCTTCAGTTTGGGCACGGAGCTGGGCAACGAGCTCTTCTACATCCTCTTCTTCCCCTTCTGCATCTGGAACTTGGACGCCTGGCTGGGGCGGAGGCTTATCATCATCTGGGTGTGGGTGATGTACCTGGGGCAGTGCACCAAGGATGTCATCCGCTGGCCGCGGCCTGCCTCGCCGCCCGTGGTGAAGCTGGAAGTCTTCTACAACTCCGAGTACAGCATGCCCTCCACCCACGCCATGTCGGGCACCGCCATCCCCCTGGCGCTCCTGCTGCTCAGCTACGGCCGCTGGCAGGTAATGCTCACCTCCTCGTCCTTCTCCGCGTGTTTTCCAGCCCCGGGGTAGAAGGGTGCGACGGGCTTGATTTCTTCTGGGAGGGGAGGTGGCTGAGTTTGGGAAAATGTGAAATTCGTGCCTTTTTTTCCTTGCCTGCCTCCCCCTTTTTTAATTTTTTTTTTTTTTCTACGATCCAAGCGAGCGCTCAGGTAACAAGAACTGTTGTAATGATTCTGTCTTCTGAATGGAAGTTCTGCTGACTTTGTGAATGGTTAGCTCAGTATGCATTAAAAGTCCGCGTTAACAGTTTGCATTTTGCTCCCGTGAGGTTTTTTCAACTTTTTTCTTATAGGGCGAGTGCTTTGCATAGAGTTTGGATAGGCATCTGATACTTTTTTAGGCGTTTGGGTTTACTGAGTGAGAATTTGGTGCAGAGCCAGGAGCTAAAGGGTTTTTTGCTGATCCTGCTTTGCTTTGAGTCACTTTGTAGCTTGAGGCAGTCTGTAGCTTTAGCCTTTTCTTTAACGCCGTCTTTTAGTTTCATTACCCGTAAACTGGAAATTATTTTTGTTTTGAGGAGTACATATGCTTTTAGATGGTTTTACAACTATTAATGTGCTAATAACTAGCAGGAACTGATAATCTCTGATCTTTTCAACACCTTCAATCAGCAAAATCTTAAGATCTGCCTATTGCACTCCGGGTTAATATATTAAGTTAAAGTAACGCTGCTGATCATCTGGTTTACGCAAGCTGTGGCATGTGCTCTGGCGCTTGCTGTTAGCAGTATGGGCAAAGAACTCCGAAGAAAGCACAATGCGCATTCAGCTCTCTGAATCTCTGCACCAGCTTCAGTAGTAAATGAGGGAGAAGGCTTTTCCCAGGCAACAAGTGTTCAGTGTAGGGTTTTGAGGGCTGTGTGTGATGTTTAAGAAGTTACGCAGTAAATCTACTCTTAAGTTGTTAATGTTTACAAGTTCTTATTATACTACCTGCCTATTTTAAGTCAGATGTATGTCATCTTGGTGGAGAGAACTATCTTTTTAAGCTTTATGCAGGGGCTGAACTCTTGTCTTCCTAGTTACTGTTAACAGTCGCCAGTTGTCTGCTGTCACAGTGTGACACTTTGTGGCTCTACCTCAGCATATAGAATGGGTGCCTGAAAGGAAGGAGATAGTTGAAGGTTAGAGGTTGTATTTGATCTCTCTTTAACCAAAGTTTATATATCTACTTCTGCAAGGTGATGCAGCATGCCCAAAAGAAAGCTATTAGGGATTCATGTTCTTTGCTAGGAAAATGTGAAGTATCACTCTGCCAGAGTTGTGCAGGCATCAGAAAATGCCATGTGTTGTGGGTGTTTGAAATAAATATTTGGAGTTCTGTCACTGAGATGCTTAATCTTAAAGGTTTTTTTTTTTAAATGACTGACTAAAATCTGAATATTTGATTATTACTTGTTAGATGCATAGGGCTGGTGTCAGCTGGAAGAATGAACTGGTTGTCTATTCCTTTGCATGTGGGAAACCTCATTTAGTAGTATCAGTTGATTAGCTTTGCACAGACTGATGTCATGTGTACAAAGGAGAACCTGGCTTCGTTGCTTTTATAGAACCAGCAAACTGACAATGTGTGAAACGGGTTTTTTGCCAGTGAACCAAGTTTGTTCTTTGGTTTGCCAACCCTGCAACTATGGTCTGTGAAATACTGTGCTAATTGACTAAACATATTCATAATGAATGCATATTAAGAAATAATAAACATTCAGCCTTGTTATTATTCATTTAGAACCATGCTTAAGAAATGAGGAAGCAAAGTGTTTGAGTCTTAATTCTAATTCCTTTTTCCTGTGAAATGGATGGCAATAACAGACCTCTCTGAAATCAACTTCTACCATTTCAAAATGTTCAGTTAAGAAAAAAAAAAACCCCTTCCGATTGATTCGCCTCTTAAGAGAGTTAAGCTTTCATCTAATGCTTCTGCTGTTCTCTGTATTTTACTTGCGTTGGAAGGGAGTAGAATCTATATGGTAACTTGTTGTCATGCTTTTCTGGAAATAGGTGGGGTTAAAAAAGACTGACCTCAGAACTTCTTGGAAAGCTATTAATGATAAAGGAGCTTGTAATAACTCTGATTTTATTAAATTATACATATTTACCAGTAGATACAGATGGTTAGTTTTAAACTTGTGGGCAAACAGTAGGGTACAGTCTTTCTATATATTCAGTATAAGCAAGCATTACACAGACCCTGATGATGATGAGTCCACATCTTAGGACTGTTTGTTCAGAAAAATCATAGTGGAGCAAGACTGAGTGTGAATTTAAGCAGTTACAGCTATAACTCTCTGCAGGGACTTTTATTCTGGAATACAGGTAACTTTGAGTTAGTCACTTTGAAGTTTATACTAAACCAAAGAAAGCCACTCTTACTCTAAAAGAGGTTACTCCAGTGAGAAGGGAATCACTTTCCTGTATAGTTTACTTGGAGTTTGCTTTCATTGGGCTATGACTTCCTAGTATTGTGTAACAGTTCTTTTCTATCAAAGACTATCTCTGAGTCTTTCCCTTGACCAGCATGGAGAACAGAGCAAATCTGCTCTTATTTTTCTATGTATGGCCCAAATTATCCATGTAAAAACAGATTTATTTTTTTTTATTCCAGTAGGTTTTCTTTTAACCTGTTGAATTAAGTTTGTGCTTTCCTAGTTTTCAATGCCTATCAGTAATCCTATTACAATTATTTTCCTTTCATGTAGTATTCAAAAACATTTTTGACTATACACAGTAAACCAAAAATATTTGCTTATATATTCAATTGTTCAAGTAAAATATTTTCAGAGATGATGTATTTTAAAGATGGTTGTGACAGATTTTCACAATTAGAGACTTTGGACACAGGGAATATTCAATGCAACCAGCTTTCAGACAGAAACAAATTGTATGTTAAAATAATTTTCATAATAGCTAACTGTTCTGTCCATTGTGGGATATAACTTTTCAGTTTCGCCTTGTATTATGAGAGCTTGCCTGAAACTTTTGATTCCACTTACGTAATCTTGATATATTTATTTATTTAATATTGTAAAATCTCAACAGGGAAAACCACTTTTTGATTTGTTCAAAAACACTTTGAACAGTGTTTCAAAGACACTTCAGGAACCTTGAAATACAAAGCTCATGCCAAAGACTCATGAGAATTTAGGAGTGTTATAGATGTTGCTTTTTTTTTTTTCCTGTCTTTGAAGCTCTGATACCCTGAAAGAGGAGGACAAACATTTAAAAGACAGTGAGATTATAGATCTTAATATGATGTAGGAAAATATACCTTTATCACATGGGGAAAACCTGCTTTCTTTGAAATATTGACAGTTTGAGCCAGTCTGGCTTGTATCGTGTCCTGAACGAGGAGGAAGAGGTGGTGTGAACTGCTAATTATCTACAAATCTCCAAAAGCCTAAGGCTGAGACTACAGGAAAAAGTCTTCTTTATATTTTATTTGATTACTTTGAACTGCTGATTTCAAATAGATATCAACAAGTTTTATTAGAAATGGTGCTTGAATTAGGGTGGTACCTGAATGTATTATAACCCTGCTGTTTTATTTGGGGGGGGGGGGGGGGAATCAGTCAGGGAGACAGAAAATATGCTTTTCTCCCAGAGTTCCTGCAGGATGCAGCCTGGCTCTAGCAGTAGTTGTCTGTGTTAGGAAGTGATGGGTTTGCACTCCTTCCTGAGCTCTGCATTAATGAGCTGAGTCCGGAACTGCTGACTCTCACTGTAGACCGTTGAACAAACTTCGTTAAGTTGATATTCAGCAGGAGCCCAGAGCCTTGATTGATGAGTAGCTGGCCTCTGTAACTATATTAACCAAATTTATGAATGTTTGAAAGGGATTGTCTTCTGAAGCAGTTTAGATCACTAAGTACGACAGCATTGTCCTCACTATGTACTTGTCTGCCAATGTTTTATATGCAAATCCTATAATCAGTGACTGTCTTTCCAACTCACTGATGATAATGGTGACCTTAATAAGCACTACTGCTAAACCTGCAGTAGAATGCATCTATTCTGTAATGGTTTCTTTGACTGACACACCTAGAAGTATTTTTCAGTTTTCATTTATTTAGTGCTCTACTGACTTTCCATAGTACCAATTGTGTAAGAATGTCACGTGGTACTGTGTCAAACACCCTTCCAGAAATCTTTCATCCGCATCGTTACTTTCATCAACCAAAGCTGATGAATCTAATCAAATGAGATGGGTTTGACAGGATCTTTATTGGGATTTCAGAGAGATCTGCATCATTCTGTGATTCTGATTGACCACTGCTAAATACCACTTCTAGAATTGTCTGCCTGTTCTTTCATTTCAAAAAGCTAACTTCTCTCAGATCCCCACGGGGAATGGGGAATAATTGGTTATCAGGGTTGGATGAATAGCCCAGTCGTGACACTGCTATAGTAAGAATTTTACAGAAAGTGGACAAATCCTAGTTTTAAGTGACTGTCCTTGTTGAAAGGCTTGCATTATCAGTAAGATTGATGTAATGATAAAACTGGAAGCTACACATAGGAGGCTCTTGCGTATGAAGTCTGTGTGTAAGAGTAAGTACGGAGTCCTTTCAGAAAGAGATGCCTTATCTCTCAGAGAAGCCAAAATGGATTTTGGCTGAAATACTAAAATGTTGTGAAGAAACTTAGGCAGAGAGATGTGTGCTTGTCTAATTGGTTTTCTTACATGTGTTTCTTAAAATAAAGAATCAAACAAAAACTCTTCTGACATGAGAAGTGTAGCTGAAGGTGTGATCTAAAAACCCAGAATTGCCCACACAGTGAAGAGCTCTTGAGAAAGAGAGGTGGGAGTTTGAAGGGTCAGCACTGGCCTTGTCTTGTGTATTTGAGTTGTAAGGTCGTCTTTTGTGGGCTATATTAATGCATGTAGTTTACTTGTAAAGGAAGCTGGAAAAAGGAAATGTTTGATTCAGGTGCTCTTAAAAGTTTGAAAACAATGTAGCCAGTTCTTATAAATCTCATTGGGGAATCTCTGCCAGAGGTATGCCGCAGCCTGTCCTATTAAACTGTGTTGATTGGCATTAAATATATTTTTTTCAGTTTTGCATAGGCAAATCTTTAATGTAAAGGATCTTGGAGGAAATATGTAAAAACAAATGCCTTAAGGTTAGATGCAGAGTTTTTGATGAAGAAAGGATTCAAAGGAAATACTTTCCTTCTCAAGCAACTTTTTTTTTTTCTTAGTGCATTGTATACATGTAAAACACTCCTTGTACCTTCAAATAGGGTCTGTTATTAAACCTGAGAAAACTTCAGTTTGCAGAAAACCTATTTTTTTAGGTGTTGGGGACATAAGCAGAGCAAGCTGTAGGTGATTCTTGCTGGGTGTGTTCAGGGAGGGATTTTTTTTTTGTAATGACTGCAAGGAAAAGAAGGAACAGGCTCCAATTCCTATTGTAATGCCTTAATTTCTTTTCAGATTATGTGTAGCAGAAAATGAAACCTTTTAACTCCCTGCAGGGCTGGCATTGGAAGCTTTATCTTGGAATTTAAAGAAGGGGTTCTTTTAGTGCCATGTAGCACTCTCAAATTTTTATGCTTTTTGATTTTAAGGTTTGGCAGTGGAAGAAGGAGGGAAGTAATTGATAAATGTAGCTTAACCAGTGTTATTTACCACTTGGCCTCTTTAGAAAATGCAGGTGTCTGTTTATTTTTCCTAAAATGACTGATAAGTGGTCTTTCCTTTTTAACCATCCTCTTCTCCCTTTTCTTCTGCTCCCTCCACAAAATCATTTATATGCTGTGCTTTTTGTACTCCTCTGGCCAGCCAGGGTCTCAGAGTCATTCCTGTAAACATTGATTATAGCTTCTCATGTGACTATTGCTAATACGTAGCCCAAATATCTTATTAAAAGCATGATGCTGCAACTGCTGTTTGGATTCTTTCAGTGAACTCTGGCCCAAAATAATTATCTCAAATTCAAGTTGAACTTCTGAATAATCATATGATTAAAAAAGATCATTGAGTAATATTGTAGAATGCTGAAAATATTAGAAAATTAGTTTGGAACCCTCTGTGGATGCTGCAAACTTCTCCAGTGTAGAATGTGCTTTAAAAAAAGTAAAGAAATGAGCATCTAGAGTGTATTTTAAGAGTGTTCCATTATGAAAGAAGGAATTTTCTGACCTAGGTCAAAGCTTTTAGGACAGATTGTTTCCTTATGAGCATTTTTAAACAATGGTTATGTTATTAAGACTCTTGGCAAAAGGTCAGATTAAGTGGAGGGAGGAGGATAGGCGATTGAGGGAAACGTTTTCTATGTCATCCAGTCAGAAGCTTGCAAGCCCATTTTGGAGGATGTAATTGAATAAAATGATAATTTCCTATTAAAAACATAGGGCATACAATTCTCAAAGACTTACTGGGAGTAGTTTCACTGCCATTTTCCAAATATGACCAATTTAATTCAATTTCTTTGATTAAAACCAGATTCTGGATATGGGAACAAAATTGAGGCCTGAGAGAAGATGAGTAGTCTACTCAATCAGCTTTATTCCTAGCTTTTTCTTAATATGTGAATTTAGGAAATCAATTAGCCTTTTTTATGCTTGAGTTTTTGGTTTTTAAATGACATGCTTGGTGATCTGTCCCTTAGTCATATACATCAAGACTGGGACACTTTTCTTAATAGGTATGGTGCCTTCAAAGAAAGCAACTTTTCAGACATTCAAAAGCCAAAATGTCAGCAAGGGTATCTTTTTAATCTATATGTTGCATTTGTCTCTATGTCCAATCTCTGCCTTGCTGTCAATTCCATCTGCCTCCACTTCATCTTCTAGTATTGTATTTGTAGTATGTGCTTATGCATTTATCGAAGCTTTATTGTGGCCTTTGGAAAAATATTTGTGTAAGCTGGATATTGGTGATTTGATCTAAAATGGAATGTGGGCTACTTTTGTCACGGAGAAAAACGGCAGATTAATGTTGGTTTTGAGTCAACATGTGATTTTGAAGTTCAGATTGAGTACTATGCAAGTGTCTATTTTTGTGTAAGGTTAAGATTTTCAAATCTCAAGTTGTTTGCTTTTTTTTAATTTAGAAAAAAGAAAGCAGTATGCAGTTCAGTAAATACTCCTCATACTCAAAATTGTTGAGGTGGCATGGTTAGCTATGGAAGCATAATGAGTTTTTGAGGATATACATAAGGTGGTCTTGAGGGCACGGAGGCAGACTTTTGAGATGTTTGTTTCTAAAATGGGCTGTTCCTGATTATCTGTTTCAAAGTGACTCTAAGTATGGTCAGGAATGAAGATATGTCAATTCTGTTATCAGAAAGAACAAGCTGAGAGAATGAAACCTGGTTTTTATATCTACCTCTGCCAGCTGTGATCTCTGACAACCTTTCAGACCCTCATCTGAAAGGAGGTATGATGCCAGTCTGCCTTCTGATGCCTACAAGAGTAAGAATAGCAATGAATTGGGGAAGAGGGTAGAAGTGAACTTGTGATCTTTTGTCCTTTGTGCCTCTGTAGGTCTGATCTGTCTTGTGAGGAACTGTGGGACAAAAATTGCTGGAATTCAGCAGTCTTGCTTTAATACCTTTAAGTAGAAGCTGTCAGCGTGTCTGTATACAACTATGTAGAAAAGATCTAGAAGTTTGTAACTCAAAGGTAATTGATAATTGTTAATTTTCAAATTTGTGAATGCAGTGTTTTCCAAAATGAGAGACTCGAGCAAACCTCAAAAATTAGTGCTTACAGCTTTCTTCCGTGAACACTTGAGATTAGTTTATATTAACTTTTCACATTAATTTTTCATAAAACGTGCCAATTTTGAGTAGAAAACATAGTAAAAGCTGTTTGGTTTTTTGTTTTTTTCTTTGAAGATTCATTTGTAATTAGGAGACAAGCTTTGTGAAATCCACTATTTATTTTAAAACAGGGCTGATAAAAAATGTTAATGGTCTTAAGGCACTAAACTAATACAAGGTATTTTGGTATTTGGGAGGATTTTGTATGCCTAGGCAGTGGGAGGTTACGGATACTTATAACCATGGTATAACCAATGTATATATGCAAAATACATACAGGCAGTTATTTTCTAGATGAAACAATGTTTAGAAAATACTTGCTAGTACCTCAGTGTTGCATTATTTTCAGACAGTAATTTGGAAGTAAATTTATGGCATCAGCTTTTTTTTTTTTAAGAATAAAGGTGATGTCTCCTGTAGGTGTTATGACTTGGCATGCTGCTGAGCAGTCTTCGTGCTGAGCTACAAGGTGTGTGGGAGTGTTAATATTCTCCTTTAGTCACCTTGTACACCTATCCCTACATGTGAGGACAAAATACATGGTTACTTTATCACCTCAAGGCAGATTTTAAGCAGGTGGTACCAGTTCAGTGTTCTAGGAATTCTTGAACCCAGTGGCTGCTTTTAAAAGTTATGAGCGAAAACAGGCTATTTACAACAGCCTGCCCGGGACTCTAAAGACTCCTCCCATATACCTTTTCCTTCATACTCCTTGTTCTTAGGATCTTGCTGTTTAGCTGCTCTAACATCATCTCTCCCACAATCCCAACTTTTACCCACAGTATCATTAGCTGCTACAGCCTGCTGAGCTTAGCACTTCGTTGGTCTTCCTGCTAAAGCTCCAGCTTCTGTTTCTGTTGGGTATATCAGAAATGCAGGAAAAGTCTTAATTTATTAGAAGAAAAACCTTACCCTTGATTGGAGCCTGAAAGCACAAAAGATGTGGGCTAGGAAACAAGAATGGACATACAGTATCAAGTGATGGGCAAAAAGTTTCAAACTGTTTGACAGTGTGTGAACACATGCAAGCTCACTCTACCACCAAGTATTTGAGATGCTATTAAATTTTCTGGTTGAGAGGTTTGCATTGCTTCTGGAGATAGTAAATCTTCCCTTGCTAGTCTCTGACAAACAAGAAGTTGTCTTCTCAGGCTTTCATCTTGCGGAGCATGTAAAGAGGTGCTAGAAGCTCCTCTTCAGAGAATATAGGGTAGGGAATACCTGTCCCTGTATATACAGCATTTTGGCTTTGGTAGTCCTCTGTGGAGGAGAGTGGAGCAGCACCATCCAGGGAAGTTGTGTGACTTGAGTGTATTCCTGGTACAGGCAGCATTACTTTTACCCTGATATCAGTGGAAATGATGGTAGAGTCATAATGGGGATGAGTGATGGGGCTACACTTGTAATGTATTCTCTTGGCACAGGGTACAAGGATTACTTTTGTGGCTGCTATAACAATGTCAGCATCTGATAGCTCTGCAATCATCTCTTGAGTATGACCTAGTTACTGGTGTATTGCCCATTATTAGCATAATTCTGCAAGGCAGGAAACTGAATTTGTTCCTTCATGATTTCTGTTAGAAATAAGTCATTAAATACATAATTTTGTTTAGGTACAATTTATAGATGAATGTAGCAGAAACAAAGACAAATGTTGCTACAGGAACTAGAGTTTAAACTGGATAGAACACCATTGTGAGCCAGGCATTTGGAATTGATTTTAACGTGAAATCTGTTTCTTATGTGAAATGTAAGCTTCCCAATCTTCTGCGAATTTGAGAATTTTTTTAGGTTGGTCAGGCTAACGTGGTCCTGGAGCCTAGAATTCAGAGTGTTGGAATAATGCAGAAGACTGATAATCTTCTCTCAAGCCTTTCATTGAAAGACTGATTTAGAAGCTTGTCAGTCTTTTAAGTGGCCTTCACATAGGACATACAACTTTAATAAGATTAAAGATACTTTCTCTAATCTATTGGGTATTCTACCCTTCAGGTTATCCATAAAAGGAGTGAGGCAAAGGGCAAGAAAACTGCCTAGAATTCTTAGTTTTTATTCTGAGATTCAAGTACATCTAGACTGCCTGTTTATATTGAAAATGTTTATCATTGCTTTCATGTAGGAAGTGAAGCAGTTTTGGAAACGTGCCATTTTGTCTTGTGACTGCTTCTTTTATAGAACTAATAATTACTTTTAATACTGAAAAAAGGAAGTTGTGTCCTGTCTTGTACAATATTTTGCAATATGGTAATGGGGAAAGTATTTCTTACTGCGCTGTAAGATGTGAATTAGCATACTTTTATCCAAAACCTAAGAAAGTTAAAATACTAATTTTCTAAACATGCCGATATGTGCTTATTAAAACAAAGTATTTTGTTTGTTCCTGTTAAACAGTCCTTATTAATAAAAAAAAAATCTATCAGAAGATGGAAATAATTGGAAAAATTATTTGATGTTTTTTATTTAATAAATGTGGATTTTAAGAGGAAATTTATGTGGGTTTCTAGAGAACAAAAAAGATTACTGTTCTAGGAGTTTCATACTGATGCTCAGAGACTGAGTCAAGGACTGCAGAAACTATAAAACAGTGTGTAAGGAATTGAATTTATTTGTAAATTATTATGAGTTTTGCCTGTTCAGGAGAAAGGTGAAGCTACTAGATTCTGTCTGGATTAATTGTTAAAAATACTAGTATACTATGTAGCTGCTTCACCCAGTGTAAAACTGTTCTACAGTTTATAACACAAGGCTTGTCTCTGCCCATATTGCCAATTTAGGATATCATAACATGGCAAGACTAACTGCTATGAAGATCTATTAACTTCTTACTGCTTTGTCTGAAAAGATAAGACCAACGTCCTGAAATTCATATATTCTGAATGCAAAGGAAGAAGACAAGGAAAAAGTTGAAAAAGTTTGACTTAATGTTTTGACTTTATGGAAAGTGGACTTATTGGAGGTGGTCTAATTGGCTTGGGTAGGCTAGGGCAAGGGAAAGGGTGAGCATAAGTTGCATTAATTGAAGTTAATTGTCGAATTCTTGTAGATGGAGTTTTTAGTGGTTTTTTTTCCAAATTCTAATACAATCTCAATTTTTTCCCTACCAGTATCCCCTTATGTTTGGACTGATCCTTGCATTCTGCTGGTGTGCTTTGGTTTGCTGTAGTCGAATTTATATGGGAATGCATTCAATTCTGGTAAGAAAATAATCCTAGTAAAATTTTATTTTAATGTTGTTCTGATTACATAAACTCCCATCACACTTAAATTTTTACAGTGCAGTAATTGTATATAGCTTTTTATTTTTTATATTTTAGAGTGTCCTACTGTATAGGAACATAATACTTACATTTCTCCAGCAGAGAAATTGATGAGATAGACTTATATTAATTTATACTTTTCTTTCATAAACCAAACCCACAGTTGAAACTTAGCTGATGTTTACTAGCAGTTTAGTGCAGAAATTGACTGTACTGAAGTGTAGACTAAATTTTCCTCTACAGAGTAGAAAGAATTTTGCAGGATGAGAGAGTGGCTGTTAATGTCCACTCAAAGCATGAGCATTTCAGAGTGCCATGCTAAATGCTGGGGTTTCACTTGCCAAAGTTTCTAAAGAACCAAATAATAAAGTTGTCATCTTTGAAAAACAGACTTACTTTGTTAAAAAGGATTTAAAAAAAAAAATCAAACTGAAATACAAATGCATGCAATGTAAAAATGGGAAAACAAGAAAACTACAAAATGGTAATCAGAATGGAAGACCACTAGTAAGTATGGCTAAAGAGGTTTTTGAGGATCACTTGCTAGAAGGGGAAAAGCTAACAGAAAACAGAAAGCCTGGTGCTGAGTAGTGAAGCTGGTAGATGGTCACAGTGTAAAAGGAGGATGTGAAAATAAGGCAGCTCAGAAAAACTGCATGACGTATTTGCATTAGTGATTAGGAGGCTTCCCAAATCAGAACCACTTGTGTGTAAGACAATGGGATGAACTGATATTTCAGCTGACAGTGTCAGCTGACAGATAATGTCTTAGAACAAAGTCATGCAACAAATAGTGATGCATCATATAGACTAGGTTATTCAGCAGTTTCATACCTGAATCTTCTATAGTGTTTGAGTGAATACAATTAACCATGTGTTGCCTGTAATATAAATCAACCATGGTGCCTAAGTTTGGAGGGAGTGGGGGTAGGGTGGCAAATATGGCAGAAAGTTTTTGTGGTTGCTTCTGAAATGAGCAAGTGTGACTTTCATATCAGTCAATTGTATTAGCTTTTATCAAGTGTTCAATTAGTGGAAGTGAATAAAAATGATTCATTGAAGATGGCGCAATAAAAATACTGCTGACAAAAGTCCCACCTCCTGGCTCACATGGAAGAGTTGATAAGCATGTGAATGAAGGTGATCCGGTTTCTAGTGCTTGGATTTCTAAAAAGCTATTGACAAATTCCTTCTTAACAACTTAAGGTGACAGAAGTTGCAGATAATTCTGTGCAACTGTGATTCATCAACAGTAACTGAAATTTAATGCTAAATTACAAAATAGAGTAACCTTTTAATTAAGAAAAGACATTTTTAAAACTATAATAAAACTGAAAATCAAGCATGAAGCCACAGAAGTTCCATCTTCCTTTAATATTTAGAAACAGTTCTCCATTCGTGCAGTATTGTTAATTCTGAAGCTGGAGTGGAAAGTCTGAGCTGCTCTAATGCTTAGCTGCAGTGGTCCTCGACTCCCTTACCAGCTGTTGCTGCCAGTGTGCCTGGGTGTTGGCACCCAGGCACTTAGATCCAGTGTTGAGTGTTGGCAGAACTTATTTAGCTGGGCTAGCTTTGTGCTGACTGTAGGCTGGAATGCCCAAGTCCTGGACAAGGACCTTTGTAGCCAGCAGATAGGTAGATCTACAACTTCGTTTGATCATGGATCATTTGCTTATGGCTTCATTCATGATAATGATCATTCATGATCTGATCACGATGCAGATGTCCTATTAATAGGTGATGAAA
Source organism: Buteo buteo (assembly GCF_964188355.1). Lineage (NCBI taxonomy): Eukaryota > Metazoa > Chordata > Aves > Accipitriformes > Accipitridae > Buteo > Buteo buteo. The sequence continues at coordinate 8,599,480 of NC_134176.1, read as the reverse complement.
TGCAATTCCTTACCTTATCTTTAGCATAAAAAAGATTTAATTTTGTACAGTAAATGAGAAAAGATGGGAATCCACAAGTTGCTTTTAGCAACAGAGCAACTAGGCTTGTCTCCATGCTAATGTAACTAAAATATTTTTTTTAAATAGTTTTTGCAATGAAACCATATCTTTCTCTCTCTCCAACAGGATGTTATTGCTGGATTTCTGTATGCTATTCTCATCTTGGTTGTCTTCCATCCAGTTGTGGACCTGATTGATAACTTCAACTTAACTTACAAATATGCACCCTTAATTATCATCAGTCTCCATTTAGCCCTGGGCATCTTCTCTTTTACTCTAGACACCTGGAGCACATCGCGGGGAGACACAGCTCAGATACTGGGCTGTGGTGCTGGAGTAGCCTGTGGTTCTCACGTTAACTACATAATGGGTCTAAAGCTAGATCCTCTTCCCGATATGTTACCTTTATCTCTTTCCTCTCTCACTGTGACTGTGTTTGGAAAAGCCATATTGAGGTTGTTGATTGGAGTAATAGTTCTGTTGTTAACAAAAGTGGTGATGAAAAAAGCCACTATTCCATTGGCATGTAAAATATTTTGCATACCACATGACAATGTACGGAAAGCAAGACAACGCATGGAAGTTGAGCTTCCCTATCGCTATATTACGTATGGAATGGTTGGGTTCTCCCTCATGTTTATAGTTCCTTGCCTGTTCCATTTTATTGGTCTTTCTTGATCAGTTTTATCACTTTAAATAGGGAGAACAGAGCAAGTTGGTTTTTGAAGAGGTGCACTAGTTTGCTAAGGGAAGGCCAGTGAGCTTGGCTTTAGCAGGGTTTTCACTTTAACAGCAATACATAACAGGCAAAGCATTTAAAGAACTTTGCACATCTTTGGGTATGATATAGGGCCAGAAGTCAAATATCAGTCCACCAGAAGTGCTGAACTCTATAAATGCTATGTCTAGACTTATTGCTGTAACAAAGTATCTGTGTGTGTGTGTGATGCAATGAATGTATCTGGAATGTCTGTCATACTGTACCTGTATACATTGACATTTTAACAGGTATGTCTGACAGCTAATCAGAAAGCTCCATTCATTATCTGTTTGCCATTTCATAGTAATTTATTCAAGTTGTTGGACCATAGACTGCTAAATTTGCTTTCCTCTATTCTTTCCTGAAGTCGTGCTTCAAGATGTTTCAGCTAATAGGCATTTCTAACGGACCAAACTTGTAATGAGGTTGAATTTTTCTAAAAACCAAACAGAAGCCTTTTTGTCTAGCCCCCTCTGCAAAGTAAAATGTCTGGATTGGCATTAGTAGATATCACTAGCGTATATATGATTCAGGTACTGTATTTTATGGTTTAATAACTGTGCCTTTCTGTTGCTAAATTAAGAAATGCCATATATACTGTGATGTAAAAATGCCTAATTTTATTTAAAATCCTACATAATTAGGCAGATATTTTTAAATGTTAGATTGTCCATGTTGCAGGCATGGTTCAAGTTAACTGGAGTATTCAGTTTAGCCTGATCAAAATTGCATAAATGAAATGACCCAAGAATTGTGTCCTTAAGCTCAAGATATTGTAAATGGACAATAATCCCTTTTGTAAGTATTTTTAATGTGTATTGTAAGTTACTGGAAGAGGATATATTTTTCTGGAGATTGTTTATACAGTGGACAGATATTCAAAATTAATTATCTAAACATATAAACAATAAAGCCACCCCATTCTGCAAAGAAATGGGCCTCACTTCTTACTCCAAACTAATTTAGAAGGACCATTGTTTTTAGATATTTGCTTAGAAAATATAATCCTTATTCTAGAAAAAGTATATGTATTTTTATGCATTAACGTACAATATTTAAAGGTGATAATCACTTTTACCCAATTTGGATAGCTGTAAGACAATATAGTGATCAAATTAAATTTTTAATAATTCTGATAGGCAGATTGTGAGCAGTCAAGACAGTATGGTCAATGCATAAACGGTTCGTGCATATCTAAATTTTACTGAATTATTATGCACTTTTCAGCTTTTCATGATCCTTTTTCCAGGGATGAGTAGAATATGACCCTTCAACTGTAATTTCATGTGCCTCTTTTGTGTTTCATCTTGTCTATGTTGATGTGTTGCCTAATTTGTTCTTTCCATGTCAAGAACTGTTACATTGCAGCAAGAGCTGTCTTATTGCCTGGCCAGACATGAATTGCTTAATTTTGTATTGTACGTTTTTTCACGAAAAACATAATTTGCTTGGGAACTATAGTGATTAGATAGGATACAAAGCTTACATTTTTTTGTAAACAATATTTGGAGTTGGAAGGCTTTTTGTATTGGCGCGCCCATCTCCAAATTGTTAATATGTGAATTAACAAAGTTAACTTTGTATCTCTTTCCTCAGAGCAGTCAAGGTTATGGTACGCTGGCATTAGATGATGTGAAAAGCTGACTTTTCTGATGCATTTCTTCAGTGCATTCAGAATGCACGGCTATGAATGTATTCAAACTGATGTATTCAGAACTGATAGTGTGTTAAACAACTTACATAGTTGAAAAGACTTTACCTAGTAGAAAATGGTTAGCTTGTTTCAGTGCATATTTCTGGATTTGTTTTTTTAATCTGTTCCTCTTTTGCAGTTTAATGCTGAATGTGCAGTAAAAGGTAAATTGGTTTCTAAGGTTTTGAGGGAAGGATTTCCACTGTGTTGGCTTTGCACACTAAGATAGTCAATAAATAAATAGCTGGGGGAATGTACACAAAATGCCTTACACTTAAAGCCCTGGGCGAGTGGTGTAGTTCCAATTATATTAAATTAGTCTGAGGACTGGTGAAAATAATAGGATAACTTTCTCTGAAATTAAGGGCACATTCTCCTTAAATATCCTAGCTTTACAGTTTATAGCAAAAAATGTTTAAATTCTAGCACAGAAGAGACAAGTGAGCAAAACTGGTTTTTTTTAAGGTACATATTTGACTTCTAGGAACTTCAAGTTTATAGCATAAGAGTGTTCTTAAAGCTGTCTTTTCTAGATGTGCTTGCTCTGTTGTACTATTAATGGAAAATAAAATCTACTGTGTAAGATGGAGAATGAGTAGGGAAAAAACCATATGCAGGTAGGGCTTTCAACAGGCTAAGGAAAATTGCACTGTAGCTTATTCTACTGTTACTCATAAATAGATATTTTATATTTTTATACATTACATTGGGTAACTTCAAAATGTCATGTTCCATGTACCACATAGTCTAGTACCCAGGAAATGTATATCAGAATGTTTATACAGCACCTTTACAACCCTATCTCTAAGACTGCAACTACTTTACTGAAGTTTACATGAAAAAAGTTTTACTATTCTATTTTCATGTTTTATAGGGGGCTAGGCTCAAGAGGGCAGTTTAGCACAAAATATCAGGCAATATGAATACTGTTACAGAATAAAGAATCACAGAAATGCAAAAATAAAAAAAAAACCCTTAAATATTTGTATCTTAGGATATTTTTGTTTAATAATAAGCTAAGATTCCTTCAAATCAGGCATAACAAAACAGCAGGTAAAACTGGAGCACTTTGTTTGCCCATAGCTATTCCTAGAGTTGAACATGAAAAATGTTTCTAGTATAAGCGTCAGCTGGTACCAAATTATTTATAAATAAATTTAACATAGCTTTAAAAGGTAGTTAACATGTCTTTTCAGAAAGACCATACACTTGAAACCTTTCATGAAGTGGTGCGAAAATGCGTTCATATGTCACTGCTAGTGAACTTCCTCAGTTCCAGGTTGTATAGTCCTAGAGAGAGATATACTACTACTTTATAGAAGCAAATATAAATACACATTTATTACAAAAAGCTACAAGTTAAATTTATCTTATTTGATTACTGTATGAAATAAAACCTGAAACTAACAGTCACTTAGAGTGTGATTTGGCACAAAATTGTGTTTTCCAAGAGGCTGAAGAGATTCAAATTAGTCTTAGACTGCCTTAAACACAGGAGCAGGAATTTTTTCTGACCTGGCCTCAATCAGAACTAACATATGCATTGCATATTGGGTAATTTTAGAATCTGTTATTTTGAAAATGGTTTCATGTTTATAAAAAAGCTATTACTTTTGCTACCCATACCATGAACTGGTGTTGAAGCATCTTTCTCCTGTGTGATCACCTATGAAGCTCTTCAGCCTGTCATCACATTTGCCTTACCACTTACCTTGCAAATTGGGGGGAGGGGGGGACGTGGAGAAGCTATTTTAAGGTAAATTGGCAAACCAAAGGGAGTTGTATTTTGCTTATTTACTTGGAATTTTTTTTAAGCTTATGTACAGCTTTTCTCCTGGAAAAAAAACACCAAACAGATGCATTTCTTTTAAAATGGCATCTCTAAATGTGATATGTGGCTTTTTTTTTTTACCAGAACAGTGTTAAATTGTCTGGGTTTTAAAAGCTATTATGCTTTCCTTTGCTACTATTTTTTTATTACTGCTTTCATTATTTTATACTCAATTTCTTGCTTATTTCCCAGGGAGTGTCCTGAACTTGTTGTAAGCAATTGCTACTTATGTGAAGATTGTAATTTTGAACTTGTAAATACTTAAGGGCTGTTACTGGCTGTTAGCTGCTCAAATACATACAAACAAACCTTGCATGCTGTAAGTAAATACATCTGTTGTGCTAAAAGTTGTTTCTATTTCAGTATTTGCTTTCTCAATACAAAATTGAGATTTTTCACACACAATACATAAGATATTTAATAATTCAATGGTATGAAGGGGCATGGCTGTCTAACTCCTCTTTACTGGGAGTCGTGCACCTAGTTCCTTCCATGTTACATTGAGAATGAACCCTGAAGGTCACATCCATGCTCTGACACGCATGCAGGCATCAGTGTGTGTGAAGTGACTTACCTTCTAAGGTGTAAATGTAATGTCCTTGCTTTTGAGGTCTGAGAGATTGTTCTTTTTAAAATCATACTTAGCCCAGTTTTTACAAGACTTTTAAAGGGCTTAACTTGGAAGCTGTTTCTTAGTATGTGGAACTGGCTGTACATTTGCAATGCTTAATTGAAGCTTTCCTCTCTGTACCATAATTGTGCTGAATGATGAGATCCCAGAGTAATGTCAGTAGATAAAATGATGACAGGAGAATTGATTTCTTGGAGTATTGTGACACAGCTTACTGTAACTGATTCTTGGGTGTTTTTTTGGTCTAATGTAGAACGGTTTTAGGTTATACAATTTATTTCTATACTCTATAAATGACTTCGAAGAAACTTTGACTTTTTGTGGGAGGAAATCTCATTGAATGATGTCATGCCAGAACTTTATTGTAGTGGAAAGCTTAAGTGGTCTTTTTGTCTCAGAAAAAATATATAAGCCTATTTTAAAATTTACTGTAAATACCATATTTGTCAAATTGATAGATTAGTTCGGTCACTAATGTTTTTCTTCCTATAATACTTCTTGAAACAAAGGCAAACAAAGCTTAATTTGGAAACAAAGTGTGATGCTGTGTGGCAGAGAGGATATAGCTCTTCAGGTGTTCTCTAAAAAGCAAGTATCACATGCTGGAGTTGAAGCAAATTTATGCATTAGAAAAATTTCTTTGCGCTCCATTCTGCACCAGAAATAATTTGCATGTTGCTACGAGTCCATTTAACAAAACGAAGTAAAGCATATGTGCTTGCAATATATAATTAGTAACTGTTCCTGTAGGATCAAAGAATAGAGGGTACATAGGAGAATACTACCTTAAAGATATTGACCAGTAAATGTAAATAAAAAGTCCTATCAAGTTGGAGAATTTTATTAGTCACTAAACTTTGACTAAATTAGTCACTAAGTTTTTCCCACAACTTTATTTTTGTTAGAAAGTATAATGAAAGACAAGGGTGATATTCCTGAAACTGAAATTAGATCTCACTTTAAACATCGAAAACTGTCTTATCATAACTGAAAAAGATCAGTTCAGGAGCTAGTAACCTGAAACGTAAGAGTAAAGTCTTAGGGGGATTTTGTATAAAACTTAATGCACTTAAAAATGATGCCAAAATTTGGCCTATACTTGATTTATATGAAATCTGTAGTACAATATAGATATATATATATAATATATTGCTTCTTGGAGTTTAATTTTTTATGTATAGATTTTTTTCTTGTTACTGCATTCCCTGATAAAAGCAATTGTTCATAAAATATGAAACAGCTTTCTCTGTATAAGGTAAGGCTGTATGATAGTAGTATTTTGGGAAATAATGTAGTTGTAACCCCCAGTCTCTCAACCTCTTGGAGAACTTTATTTAAAAAAACAAAACAAAAAACTTTCAAATGCAAGCTTTGAGTTAGTTGAGGATCGTATAATGGTTGCTGTATAATAGTGTACAACTGATGTTTTAAAAATTAATACATCGGAACTTTTTGTTATATTATTGTTAATGATTTTGTACTCATGGTACACTTTCTGCAGTTGTCAACTAATATTTAAACTCATATTGACTGGTAACTGAAGTGTCTAACTTCATCTGCAATGAGTGGGTAATAAACGACTATTGGATTCAAATGTGTTCTGTTGTCTTTATTCCTTCCAGTGCTAAAGGACGCGTGGTAGGACTCGTACTGCAAGCATAAAACACTGATCACAAGAAAACTTACATTCATATTATCATATAGCAATAATTGTTAGAACAATATTGTCTTTATGGTGTGGGCTTTAGATGCAAAAGTTTAGGAAAAAGCATTAGGAAATAGTGAAATGGGTTTTTTCATTTTTCCACTGTCTTAAAATCTGGACTGTTGAGTTTCATATAGCAAATAATGAAACAAGCTCTTGATCAAACTATAGAAAGATTTAAGGTGTATCTTTCTTCAGCTTTTGTCACTTGTTGCACGCTGATAAATGAACGTGGAAGCGTGTTCTTACTAACTGACAAGAAATTTGTTTTCTAGGAAAATGTCTGTTATGGGGAAGAATAAATAGCTTCACAGCTTATGGAACTATTGAAGCTTGGGTTTCCAGTGGATGTCTGATGACTGCTTTGACTTGCACTGCAGGTTTAATTTAAAGAGATAGCTCAGTACTTATTTGAAATCAGAACCTTCATAGAAAACAACCACATGAGTTTGTATTCTGTTGGGTCACCTTCCAGTAACTTCTTACCTCCCAAATCTGCTTTGAAAATTGCCCAGCTGTGGGTAGTTTTTTCCCAGACTATTGAATATCTACAGATTTTCATGGAATGTATATAGGCAGTGTATTTTCATCAGCTTTGCTTCCTTAGTAAACCAGACTAATTGCAGAATGCTATTAATTTAAAATGCTGTGAATTTTGTTTTACAATGGTCCCAAGATGCTTTAACTGCTATGTAATACACAAGCATGAGAGTATTAGTTCATTTGTATTAACTAAGTAGCCTTAAGTTACCTGAAGTGCAGCAAAAAAATATTAGTCAGCGTAACTCTTGCTTCCTCTCTTCCTGCAGTTGTACAATGCCCAGCAAGGAAGTCTGAGCAGTTAAGTAATGTATCTGAACAGTATTGCAGAACACACTTGAAGAGGTGGGAACTGCCCCTTAAAAGAAAGCTGGTATGTTATTTCAAATCCATTTATTGGCCACTGTACAGTGTTCCTCCTTGTTTTGCTAACTGGAAGGATTTATGTGGAGCTAGTGCACAAGATTCTACTTTTTACATAAGGTAAGAACTCTTATGCTAAGCAAATCTACAACTTGAAGAGACTGCTGTGATTGTTTATTTTTTTGTCCTACCAAGGCCTTTTTGTCCTGTAGAGCTGTCAAAAATGTAGATAACCAGGATGTTAAATCCAAGGGCCACAGAAATATATGAACTGTTGGTTATTAGTTTGTTCTGTGTTTCAAGATAATTTTGAAGATGCTGAGACAAAAAAAAGAAAACACTTGAAGAACCCCAAAAAGGATAAACTCAAAATACATGATGAAAACCTCAACAAATGTAACTAAATCATACCTCTTTGATGGCAAGATGTAATTAATCATTCCACTTATGTCTGTAGCTGTTTATGGTCTTTGCTGGGGAAGCAAAGGCTTATTATATGGACTTAACTTGTTACCAAAGCAAAACTCTGGTCCCTTGCTTCATAAAATGACTCATAAGTGCTTGGTCTTTCTAATTCTTTGTTCTAAATAAAATAATTTTGAAGGGATTTGGAGTAAGCATTCCTTCTCTGCTTAAACAGCTGATGGAGCTTAATCGATAGACTCATGGCAGTTCTAGTTTATGCCATGAACTGAAACCAGAAAGATGTAATTGGAACTCTTTTGATCAACCCATCCTGGCCAAATATTACTAAACTGATAACTAAATCTCCATAGACCTGAGATTTGCATCTTCCTCAATTGTATATTGTTAGTTGCTCTTTCCATGGGACTTTTAGATCACAAGAGTGGACCAGATACAGGAGAACTGCACAAACCTTTATAGGTACAAATCATCTGTAATAGTCCTTTGACATCAGTTTAGCCATGATTTGCATATAGATTGTCTAATTTGATTTGACTTTTTGCTTGCTAATTACTTTGCAGAAAGTAAAAGCAAGTTCCTGCCCAAAAGCTTAAGCCTGCAGTGCACTGGGAATTGTCCCTTCCTCCATTTTACATTTTGTAATAGAGCCTTCGCTGTGCTTTAACCTTAGTCTGTGAAGAACAGTTGGACATAGAGACACTTCTTTCTTTTCTGAAGGATTTTCTTCTCCTTTAATTGTTAAATATTTATTACACCCTTTATTATCTTAACTGGATGCTCTGGCTTTATACAAGTGACTTATTCTGACCACATGCAATAACTTTTTCAGATGGCATAGCAAATACTTGGTTTACAGATGATGTGGTTTTGGTACAGTATATAGCAGCCCTTTCGAAGTATGGCTGGTATGCTTGCTTTTATTTGCCTCTCATGTTCTGACCCTCCCTCCCCCTGCTGGGACTAATACTTTCTTGTGTCCCCACAAGTATTGAACATGGATAACATCCTAAAGAGAAATCTTTTCTTTTTTAACTACATAATAAATCTTTTAGGTATGAGAAAGGATTCTAAATCTGCTAAGAATCTGTGGGGTTTTTTTCCCTTTCCTCTCCAAGTGCATGTCCACTGCAGCAATTTGTAGGTGAGCCAAAGTTGTTTTCTTAATCTCAGGAGGAAAGTATCAAACTTCCTTTATGCTGGCATAAAAATCAGTGAAAGGCTGCTGTTTAAATCAATGCTTCATAATGAAATGCAGTGAAGTTTAGACAACAGCAAACTCAACAAGAGAATCTTACTTCTGTGTATACTATTCTAAACTCCTTAGTTCAACAGAACTAAAACACTTTTTCTACTCCAGAAACCCCCACAAATTAGTGATAGAAAACAGCAAGTCTGCAGTAGGTGAAATTGCCTACAACTAGATTCTGATCAGCCTTTCCTGGGTGGGAAAGCAATGATTTCCTGATTCTGTACGAGTGGGCACTCTTGCCTGCCAGCTGTCTGGTGCTTTCCCATGTGCAGCTGTCCCATGTGTTACAAGGCATTATTCCTCACTTCATGGACACCTACTTCTCATCTGCTCTTCAGCTTTTTCCCTTCAAGTAGCTATAAAGACCAGCAACCTACCAAACTTCACAGCCATACTTCATGCTTGGTGATATGCCACAGAACAAGGGTCCTTCAACTCACAATGGAGAGTATTCATGTGCCAAACTGGTTTCCTTCATGCAGTCATCCTCTGCGTAGTTGGGTATCTCCGTTCTGTGTTAAAACACTGTGGCTGGTCTGAAATGTGCAAAGTAAGATTGTAGATGATGAGAAACAGCAAGAAAGTATGTCACTAGACCATTGTAGAAAGAAAAGGTGGGGAGGAACTTGTGTGTATCAGAGGTAAGATGTTGGCATGTGGAGGAGAAAAGGGTTGTGGGAATGGGTAAGAGGAGGACATAAGAGATTAACAGAGGTGTCGAGGAGTAGTATGCTAATGAAGAAATGGAGTTATGAACAAGGCATCAGCTGTAAATCCTTTTCAGAACATTCTTGGGGTTAGTAACAAAATAAATTCCATCTTTATAGCCTTTTAATAACTTCTAAAATTCCTTTTTTTAATTTGCTTTTTTCCTTAGCTTATATGCAGTTGTGTCTGCATATATTTAATATCAAAAAAGGAAGTAGTTAGTTTCCCAAAGTTGGAGAGTGGGGAGCTATTTTGGCTTAGAGTTGTGGTCATCTGTTACAGTAGCTAGAGAACAGTCCATCACCTGTACTAATTCTAATGAAGTTTGATTCCAGGTAGTCACAGATTTGAGTTTGTAGATGGATTCAGCAGTTAATCTGCTCAGAATCTAAAAAAAAAAAACCACCCCAAAACAACAGTACCTCCCCACCCCCCCAAACCAAACAAACAACAAAACCCAAACTCAGGAAAGTTTATTTTCTAAAAGATCTCTTCCCCTTAAATGTATAAGGCTAATTTGACATGATAGCTTAGCAAACATAAACAGAAGGTATGTTCTGCTTCCATATCAGTTAATGATAAAAATTCCCCTGAATTATTTAATCTGTCACATGTTTGATCATCTCTCCTGGTATGCCAGTAGCCATATTTGGATAATTCCTGCTGTAGAGAATTCAGTCTGGGTGGCTGATCAAGTCCACAACTGCCTTGGGAAGATTGCCAGAAAGATGCCTGTTATGAAGAGTTACTTTGCAATTGCTAATCCCATGTGTTAAGCAAAGGGATGTAATGATGTGTGCCTTGTAGAGAATGATTAAATTTCAGAACTCGATGACTTGGATTTCTACTAACCTGCAAAGATTTTTAAAATTAAAATTTAGAGAGGCTGTTGTTGCCTGTGTTTCCACTGTACACAGCATGTACTCTATTAATTTTTGGTGATTTACTGTTTACAGCATTATTCATGCTGTAATGGCTACTAATTGCTTAGCAGTTACGGCTGTAGACTACAGTGGATCAGTTGCAGATGCGGGAATTATAAATTAAATAAGGCTATTGCTCAAATTGACACTGCTTTAAGAGTTGGAATATTTTCTCTGGGCTGAAGTTTATAGAACATAGTGCTGTGTCTGATAATTTTTAAGAATGTTTGAAGGAGTAAAAGTTGCCAGCATCTTTAAGACAATGGTAAAAGTACAAAGTCAACCAGCTTAACATGGAGACTGATTTCATACCAATGCTAATTAGCACTGCATTGTGCTTGCCTTGCAGCAGCAGTTCTGTTCTTTCCTGATGCATTGGCCTTGTGACAGTATTGGGACTGTGTCTAGACTTCAGGCTGACTAACCTCACTAATATGTAATTGAAAGAAAAATAAAAAATTCTTATGGTCAGGTTTGGCTCTTTTCCCTTGGAGGCATGTCCAGGCATCTTTTTTAAACATCTGGTTTGTGAGATTTCTTTCTTGTCAATGCAAATAAATGTCTATTACAAAATTTATATACAAGACACTTCAGTAGTTATGCAAACACTGTATCTGTGATACAGCAGTTCTGAAATATGTGTCTGGTCTGATGGCCTAGTGCTTCTCTCTCTCTCCTGAACTTGGACCTTTGGGGGGCTAGTCTTCTGTAATTGATCTTGGTGTCAGCCAATTTCAGTTGGAGTTAGAAGATCACAGTTTGAAGCAAAGATAAAAATGGTACACCCCCCCCCCCCAACAAAAAAGTGTACAGCGTATGGAATCTGACAAATAAATACATGCTCTTAAGAAATTGCCACCCAAAAAGTCAGTAGGTAGCAGATTTGAGCTGCTTCATAATGCATGTCTGTGCTGTGTGCAGGAACCTAGGCTATTCTGTTTAGTCTCTCTATAAACACAAAAAGAACTGAGAATGCCATTAGATAAACCCTTCCTGGTGCACTTTGGGTGCACTCTGCTACCACTCAGATGGAAGGCTCCTGCTGTTGCATCCAGTTTGATATTTCTGCTTCAGGGAGGAATACAGAATTCTTGCTACTAACAAAATTGCCAATAAAAAACCAGATCTCAACAGGTGCACCCCTACCATGGATGTTTAGAGAGGACAACCAGGAAAACAGAAATACTTGTCTGCAGTCTGTTTTTTCCCTACCTGAACTATGCCTGGAACATCTACTCAACCTTTTAGAGATAGTTACAGGGAACAGTTGGGAGGCTGAGGAGGAGCCCACAGTGCATGGCCTAATTTTCTGCTTTCAACAGGATCAAACATAAAATCTTAAACTGGCACTCTGTGCAGGTCATAAGAAATTGCAAGCATTGTTACCAATAGTAGCATTATTAAAATCAAGAATTCCTGCAATGAAGAGATGACAGACGCAGTTCTTTTACCGCAGGATGCAGGAAGTTAGCTTAGGTTTTCTGAAGTCAGAAGCTGTTAACTCTGAGCTGACCTCTAAAAAATGGTGTGCTTATCCAACAACTTGACTTTGCAATCAAAACATCCTTTCATTGTACTGTGAAATTAGAGTACATGATTTAATCAACATTTGATTTTGGTTTATTAAGTGCTTATTCAGCACTAAGTGGCAATTAAGCATTAAAGTACTTTCAATAAATCCAGGAACTTGATCATCATCAGTCATAATAAATTTGCATCATTTTTACATTTTGTGTCAAGTTCTGCAGGTAGAATTGCAAAAAGTGATGGAGAGAAGTTTGCCAACTCCCCCCGTTCCCCTAACAAACAGATGAGAACTGAAAAGTGAAGTGATCCAATCAGCTGTAACTTTTAAAGATGTTCAAAATAAATCCCCTTTTCTCCAGCAAATCACATTACCTTCTACTACTTCATCTGCAGGAATTTGCTGATGGAATTATGTTCACTGATCCCTGGTATGTAACACTTCATCTACATGCAGATACAAGTTAATTCATGCAATGCAACCCAAGCAAAAAAAAAAAAGAAAAAAGCAAGCAATATGCAAAAAATGTTTGTGGTGCATTATGTAGCATCTAAAAGTTGCTGGCTACACTCGGGGACAGCTGTGTCACAACATATGTTGTGGCATTATGCAAACACATGCAAAAAATTCTTATTCTAGAGAACTTGCTGTTTGAGTACTCGACCTTAGTCCTAGAGCACATGACACTGAAACTTAGATTTGTTTAGACTGCTTTACTTTCTTTTAAGGTGGGGATCACAAAGATTCCCTTCTAAAAATGTCTTTTGTTTTAAGTTCTGCTTATAAAGTAACTGTCAAGAGTTACAAGTGATCTCTGGAGCAACTGGCATACAATTACTGTGGTGAACTTTACAGATTCATTTTTACCCAATATATACTGTAACTCAGCAGCATTGGTTTGCTAGCGAAAATTGTACTTTCTGTTAATATAGCTACATTCATCTGGGAGTACTGAATACCAAATCCGTGGCCGTAGAAGTATGTCATTCGAGTTGATCTTGCAGCTGTTTTTACTATGTGAACAATGAACAGAAGATATTTGTTGAATTTGTGGCAATACTAACCACCCCAGGAAACTCAGATGAAAAACTAACTAAAAATATTTCTCATTGCAATATTGGCATTTACAATACAGCCTTAAGTATTATAATGTATATTGTTTTAAATCCAATATTGTCTTCAATGAAATCATCCACATCTTGTTTTGAAATGTTCAGAACAACTCTCACCAATTTGAGCAGTGATTAGTTCTGGGCAGTAGACTTCAGCAGGACCAGGCTTCACAACAATGATGAAACGTATTTACTGTGAAAACAATAAGCATGTCTTTGTGCTTTGATGTCATGTGCTTAGATATTTTTCTATCTTCAGTGCACCATGCAGGAAAAAAATGGCCCTCCAAATAATCGTTAAGAAGTAAAAATAAAAAAAATAGGGCACCTTTTCATGGCAGTTGATGAATGGGTCTGTCTTCTGTGATACCTGTTTGGCTAAGAGGCTTCTGTGAGCTGTGTACTTGTGACTCCTCACAAATACAAATAGCTGTATTAATATCTGGTCCTAATAAACTATTTAGAGAGCAGACTTTAAGCTGAAATCTAGGTGAATCATCAGTGCACCTGTGAAATACAAGTTGACAGTCTTATGGTATTGCAGAGTGATCACAGAAGGGTGTTCTCTACTCATAGAAAGATTATTGTGCTGCTAGGTACATAAATAGCTGCAGTAATAAAAATAGCATTAGTTATACTGGAGCACGTAGAATTAATTAAAAGTTTGCACACTACTAGTGGCAGGCAACTGGAATTGTCAGTACTTTGAAGTATCTTTTGATTGACTTTCTGCTTTCGTAATGTGTCAGCGATAAAGCGGCCTTTAAACTGAGGTACAGCTTATGTTTTTTATAATGTTCTGTGATTATTATCCATGTGACTTGACCACATTATTGGGTTTAGATAAAGCTCTTTGTCATCTTGCTAGAAAAATATATAGTCAGCTCAAATGTTTAGATTTTAATTTAAAAAATGGCAGTGGAAACTAAGCTGATGAAAATATTTCCATGTTTAAAAATACTTCTTGAAATAATTTACTTATTTATCTATGATATTGGTAATATTATTTACCACAACTTACAGCATTTATCAGAAGAGACCACAAATCTGATTCTACTGGTACAAAAATAAAGGTACAAATTACTTTTCTCACTGAATAACATCCATCTAAAATTGTGGCCTAATGCAGTACTCTGCAATTGGGTCCAAACAAACTTCAATGCTGAACAGTAAATTAAGAATAGAACAAGGAATTTTGAGTTCTAACACTTTGGGCAATATTAAATAAAAAGTTAAAAAGAAGCAAATGTTAGTATGCTATCCTTCTAATAACCTGTATGTGCCGGTCTATTAAACTGTAAGTAAAAAAAAGGAAAAAAAATACTATTTGGAACTTTAATTGAAAAAAGAAGGGCCTGGAAAAATGTAGCAGCAAGCTGAAGGAAAAAGAAACCTAACGGACCCTCCTGTCCCTCTTCTTGTTTGGATCCCTCCCAGGAAATAATCCTGTCTGTTCCCGCTTTCTCAGAGAAGGGCAGCTCGGTGTGGCACACCGCCACAGCTCCACGAACACACCCAGAAGCTGATGGATTTGTGCATCTCCTTCCATAACCCCGTTAGGCCAGCATTTCCTTGCTTCTTGACAGGTATTGGTTTTTGACAAGGTCAGTTACTGCTAAAAAGGTAAAAGGGGAAATTCAGTCCCTAATCCCGTTGACCAGCTCCGATCTCGTGTGCCAGAGACGCTCAGTGCCTCATTGCCGAAGCAGCGCACTCGTCGGGAGCAGAAAAATCAATAAATAGGCTGATTTTAATTATTAAAGGACAACTTCACCGTTTGCTTGCTAGCCTTCTGGGTGACTCTTGAACTCTGCTCTGTCGAACATGAGATCATTTTCTTTTCGAGGCTGTCAGGGACGGTGCCAGCAAACCTGAGCCATGACTGAAAATGGGCACAACTCCAGCCCGTGAGGCCCTGCTCGCCGCCGGCAGCCCGGGCTCCGTCGGAAGATGCAGGCCGCGGCCTGGCACCCGCCCCGGGCCCGCGGCCCAGCCCCGTGGGCCCCTCCCCTCCGTGATTTTATCACGGCTCCTTCCCCTCCGAGGTCCGTTAATGGCGGCGGGTTCCCGCAGCCGCGGCCCTCAGCGCTGCCCGGCGGGGAAAGCCACGCCCCCGGTGCCATGGCAACGAGACGGGGCTCTCCGCGCGCCCCGCGCCGCCGCCGGGAGCCAATAAAGTGGCGATTGAAGAGCAGGGAGCCCCGCCCCCTCCACCGCCTGCACCAATCCCCTTCCTCTGCGTCGCTTCCTTTTCCCGCCGCCAAGGAGGGAAGATGGCGGCCGGAGCAACCGATGGGGTGGCTGGGGAGGGCTCCGGGGGCGGAGCCTATGGGGGGCGGGGCCGGCGCGGCGAGCACGCGGTGGGGCGGGAGGAGGCGGCTCTGAGGGACCGGGGTAAGGACCCCTGGGGGGGGTTCCTCTGAGGTGAGGGGCAGCTGAGGGCAGGGCAGAGTTTGCCGTGTGGGCGTTGATGTGGGGAAGGTGAGGGGGGGGGTGTTCCTCTGAGGGGGATGGTTTCGGGGGTGGGGTGGGGGGGGTCCTCTATGGAGGGTTGTTGGGAGAGGGAAGGGGGTCTCCTCTGTGGAGGAGGGTGGGTCCTGTGGGTTTGGCAGGGGTTGCCTCTGCGGGGTTTGGGGGGGCCGGGGAGGAGAGGGGTTGCCCGCAGAGGGTGGTTTGGGCTGGGAGAGCCCAGGGGTGCCCCTTGTCCTGACCCTGAAGCTGCTCCTCTGCATCGGGGGCAGACGCCTCTTGGTGCAGGCAGTGTCCTGTGCGGTAGGGAGGAGGAAGGGGGGGCTCCTGAAGTTTCTTTCCCTCACCACTGGCATTTCTTTTTCCATTAGGCTAAACTGAAGCATCTTTTGCTTTGCTGGTAGTGATGCTGTCTGTGTCGCTGGTAAAGAGTGAATAAAAGCACTCGACTTACACTATGAGTTTATTCTTTTACTTAGTGAAGCCTGGAAGCTTAGGAAGACTAACGTGAGCTCTCAAAGCACTCTGAAGTCTCTTTTCCCAAGTAACAAGCGATAGGACAAGAGGAAATGGCCTCAAGTTGCGCCAGGGGAGGTTTAGATTGGATATTAGGAAAAATTTCTTCACTGAAAGGGTTGTCAAGTCTTGGAACAGGCTGCCCAGGGAAGTGGTGGAGTCACCATCCCTGGAGGTATTTAAAAGACACATAGATGTGGCACTTAAGGACATGGTTAGTGGTGGACTTGGCAGTGCTAGGTTAACAGTTGAACTTGATGATGGTAAATGTCTCTTCCAACCTGAATGATTTCTATGAACAGGGCATAAGGGGCTGGTGGAGGGTTGACACTGGCCTGGTCACCCTTTCTAGCTTTGATGCTGTGGCTGGTACAGACTGGGCTAGGGTTGAGCCCGACATGAGGGCTGGGTCAGCTAATTGCTAATTTGGGCAGGCACATCTGATTAGAGTTGTGACTGGCCACTTAGGGGCTGTCAGGTTTAAAGTTAGGACCTGTATTGGCAGATAAAATATGTTAGTTAAGAAGTTACGCTGTTAGGTACCAGCTGACCTCACCTAGGTTTGGTGAAGATGGGGATCTGTTTTAATAATAGTAACAGTCTAAACCAAACCAAAATAAAAATCTGGAAAAGGCCAGAAAAAGAAATAAAAGTTTTGATTTGATTTTTTTTGTTTGGTTGTTTTATTCCCCTGGGAAAAAGTGAAAAGAAACTTTTTTATGTTTCTGAAGAAAAAAAAATTGAGAAACCACTGCTAAAGCCATAATATGTATATCCTTAAATGATGTTTTATATAACCAACAGGTATTTCAAAATATGCTGTGTTGGGGAATTAACTTTTGCCTACAAGATATGGGGAGTAGAATTGTCAGTGCTGTGTTATGTTACCGACTCATATTGGTTACAATTCTATAATTCCAAATTCATTTTCCCTAGAAATGTATATTCGGAAGAATGCAGAAACACAAGGCCTTTTCTTAGTATGCTGGTTTTGGAGTCTGTAAAAACTTTGTTCTCAGAACTAAGCAATGTTAATGCCTTTTATTTCCTAATATTTTAAATGGGTTTTCTGTTTGAGAGCAATCGTCAGATTCAGTGAGGTGTGTGTGCAGAGCAGCTCCTAATAAGATAATTGTCATTGTCGACGGAGTAACTGAAAAGGTTTCTGTATCCCAAGGATTGCTTTTGAGTTGCTAATTTTACATAATGCTTGTTTAAAGTTTACATGTTGGCTTCTGTTTCTTTAGAGTTAAAGACTATGGTAGCTATTTGTGTTTTCCTCCAAATATCTTTTTATGGGGTCAAGGAACAGCCCTGTAGGGAAGGTGGGCCTAGGACTCCTTGGCAGCCGCTGCATACATGGACAGTGATGTGGGGCCTGGCTGTTTCTTGTGTGTTCTCAGACTTTTTGGAAACAATTACCTTATTTTTTGCTATGTAAGAGTTCTGCTGTACATGGGATGATTGATGATGTTCAGGTAGTTTTTTAAGTGCCCTAAGTATAAGATGAATTTTAAATTTTTTTTTCTTTCAGTGTATCAGTCTTGGGGACAAGAGTCCTTTGCTGGGCAGCCCTAGGATCTGGTCTGTACCTGACTGCATGGGAGGTCTTGTGTAAAACCAGATTGCTGCTATGTGCTGGCAGCGCTTCCCAGATGGGTTCTGCAGCTTTGACATGCTTTTACTGTAACTATATATCTAATGGGATTTCTAAGCTTTTCTGAAAAAAAGCAAAGCAGAAGGATATCAGCACTACCTTGCTGATTAGCCATGTTGATGTAAAGTCGCCTGTGCAGACTTTTAGGACTTGGTTTTAATTGATGAGTGAAAAGATGTCTTCTATGTGTGTCACCTTCTCCTGTGTGATGACAAGTCTGTTAGCGGGTTTCACACCAGACATAAAAAAAGAGTGTTGAGACTTGTGAATTGGAGACTTCGCAAGGCCAGGTTTTGGAGATGGGTGTGCTTTGTGACTTGCAAACAATTTAGGTGCAAGGTGGACATTGTGGGACATAAGAAAGGCAGGAATAGAGTGTGTTGCCTATAGCCATGTGGGGTTAGGAAGTTCAGCTTCAAACGTGCCTTTGCGCTCTTCAGTCTTTAGTCTGACCCACTATCCACTTTTCCCTTAGCTCTTCCCCTTCTCGTGTTCCAGTACTATTTCTTTTCCTTTAACAGAAGGGTTACATAAATTCTTGCTGGTGCATTTTCCTCACATTTCTTCCTGCCAGGTCCTTTTCCTTCCCCTTTCTTCCCTTCAAAGCTCCCCTCAGACTGTTCCCTCCTTCCTGCCTGCAGCTGTTGAAGCCCTGGGAAAGGACAGTTCTATTGCAGCACTTTGTACCTACAAACTAAGCGGAGTTGGTGCTGGTTCAGATCTGGCAGAAGCTTATTTTGTTAATTTGTGGGGCTGGTGCAGTCAGCATGTAGAGATGGGACATGTTCAATACAGTCTTTAAAGAAGCTTAGAGCATTTAATTTAGGGTTGGTTAGTTAAATATATGTGGAGGTAACTTGGTGCATGGAGGTGACTGACCAGGGAGTGTTGTATTAGCTTCTAAAATAAATGGAAGGGGGAGGGATTGTGAAATTGTATGTAGAAGGTAGTTGCTTTGGTAGATAAAGCTTTAGACTGGGAGTGAAGGATGTCTGATGCCAAAATGTTGGCTTCAAATTAAATTTCAGTAGTTTGGATGAATTGTTTCTATGATGTATTTTTGCTTTAGCTGACACTTTGATGCAAGTTTTCAACAAAATATTTCAGTGAGAACAAAGCAGGAGATGGGGGTGGACAGCTCACTGGAAAAAGAAAGTAAGCCTGTCTATAGCATTGAAAAAATCATGCTCAAATTTCAGGATAAATACCGAGTAATTTTATTAGGCTGTTCTCAATGTCCCAGCATAGGATATTTTTTCTGTCCTGTTTCCTAGGCCTTACAGGATATTTGAGTGTTTTCAATAATCAAAATACTTCGTAAGCAGTGGCAGGAAGCAAATATTGCACGGCTGTCCATTTTAACAAGTTCACATTAATATTTTCTTAAAAATTCTTCAGTTTTACATGTTTTTATTCTGTTTCATTATGTCAAGTGTTTAAGTCGAGAAGGACTGTTGCATTATCTAGTCTGATCTCCTTTGCAAGACAAACCATCTGTACTGTTGTTTACACCCTTTACAGACTTTACATAAATTTATCTCCCCCTTTCATATTAATCTGAAGGCACTTCTTGCAGACTGTTAATATCTCAGATTTTTGTTATTATTTTTTATTACACTATTTGTATTGTTGAAAATGTTTTGAGGTGACCTTAATGTTTAGTTTCAGACTAAAAGTTGCAACAGATAGAGGAATGGAAGTATTTTAAAACCTCTTAGTCCCTGTTGTTTTGCTCTTTGAGACTTGCTGTTTTATATAAGACTTCACTGTGGGCTTATAAGGGCACTTGCTATTTTTCTTTAATTCTCTAGTTTCCTAACTAAATGAAAACTTATTGAAAAATCAAAACCAAAGGATTCTGGAAATCCTTCGTTTAATAAAGCAACTGAATGTTATCTGTGAAAAAACAGGTGCATTAAACCACTCATAGTTCTTATGCTGGATTAAACTAACTGATTCAAACAAATTAGTTTTAAAGTAAAATGATTTTTTTTGCTGTATTGTTAATCGTATTGCAATTTCTTTTTTTTTTTTCTTCAGCAGAGTCTTCATCTTTTTTCTTTGGTTTTTTTTTTAGTTGATTAGCAACTTTTCACTTGCGCGCCTCTGCAGCTAGCCATAACTACTGTGATCTTTCTTTTTTCCCGTGCCTGTTATTTCAAGGCAAAACTATTGCTCAGCTTCTCATTAAGAATAAGATGTAAAAGTGCTGTACAATTGGTAAGCAGTTAAATTGGTGAAAAAACAATGTAGCATTTAACTAAAATTGGCAAATTGCTTGCTAGATGGAGTTATGTGCTGGCAGTACTTGGAATAGGAAGCTTCAGATATTGGTCATTTTTCAATAATTTGAGAATCTTTTTGTAATAAGTATGTGTGTATGTTTGTTGCTATGGGAATGACTGAGAGAGCTGGAATTAAGTGTTATTATTCCTTTGTGGAATCAGAAGGGACAAGCAGATGGCTGTGAAAGCAAAAATTCTTGTTTAGAAACATACAGCTTTTCTTCTAGCAGACCTGACTTACTCACGTTTTGTATACAGTTTGTGGAGGATTTTTTGAGGTAAGTGAAGTTGATTTTAGTTTATTCAATATCTGTTAATATAGCTAATGAATTTCATGACTCTTGAAAAGGGGGAAAATAGATTTAAGGAAAAATTAATTCTAATGGTTTAGTGTCTTAGGTAACTATTACTGTGTCTGTGTATTGAATGTTCCTGCTTCAGGAATGTTCATAGGAGCCAGATGTGAGTGTAACAGATTGAGAGAGGAAGGGTTTTTTAGTTGTTGGATTTGGTTTGTTTCCCACCCCCCTTTCCTGGGAAAATTTAGTGATGGGTGTTTCTGGACTTGATGCTTGCTGGATTCTTAAAGAGCAAATACAAACGCATAGAAGTCAGTTGTTCCCTGTATGCTTCTGTGTGTGTTGCTTGGAAATACTGGACTCACTTTTTGCGTTGTCATGAAGTCTGAAAGATCGAAAGCTCTGAATTGAATTCACAAAAATGAGACTTCAAAAAAGAGCATGTAACTTATTTTTAAGCTCTTTGACAGATGAGAAAGAAAAAGTTGCAGTGTAGTTGAGTTTGGGGTTTTTTTTCTTCTCCAGTTTTTGGTGCTAGACAGTTTAAGTGAAGGCTGTGATTTTTGATTAATAGTCTGATTTGAGGATCTGAGGCTTTTAAAAGGAAGAAAAAAATGCTGGTACCTCAGTAAAGTTCTTTGCAGTACTTCAGGCTTATTTCCTATGCCTTGCACTCTAAATTTAGTTTTTGTTTCCTTGAATGTTACTGTGTTAGAGGAGACAGCTTATCGTAACGGATTAAAACGAGTGTAGGAATATATAAATGTAATAAAAAGGGTAAGTGCTTTTGAATTGCGTGGTCTAAATCCGGGACTCTGCAGCGCCTCGGGAGTGGTGGTCATTAGTGACATCAAGTGGGCTGAGTGCGAAATAACAGCGTCTCTCCGCCGGACGCCCTGGTGACTTGTGAGATGGC
Source organism: Buteo buteo (assembly GCF_964188355.1). NCBI lineage: Eukaryota > Metazoa > Chordata > Aves > Accipitriformes > Accipitridae > Buteo > Buteo buteo. The sequence goes on along the minus strand of NC_134176.1, from coordinate 8,577,812 downwards.
CTTAGCGCACGTCGTCAGCCACGCTGACGTCATGTTTGTGTTGCACCGAGAGATGCAGTCACTGCAGGACAAAAAGTCTTCAGTTCTACGTTGCGGTGACCGATAAACATTCAAACTTGGGAGGGAGGCATTGCGTTTTCCGTGCAAGAGCCTTTGCAAAAAGATGTGGCTGTTTGGAGGTGCGCGCTCAAGTCCTCAGAGTCTTATCCCGACAATTTCAGGGGCGTGGAGAGAGGAAGCCACTTTAAGCTGGAAGCGGTGTTCTCTCTGTGCACACACATACTCTTTTAGTACGGTCTTAATATTGCTTCTGAAACTATGCAGTAAGCTAATGTTGTGTCTTGCTATTGTCTGTCTGGCAATGTGGTATCTTCCAGAAAGAAACGATGAGCCAGCTTATCTCATAGTTGCTTGTTTTTCAGTCTGCCTTCCTATTTGTGTTCTTTGCTGTACAAGGGCAGTTGTGGGTGCCAGGCTGATGAAGACAGTCAAGGTTTTTGCCCCTGCTGTTCTAATTGGAAACTGTTTTGAAAGATAAACTTTATAATTTCTGCTCTAAATATTATTTATGGTAAGTTTATACTCTTAAACTGTTGTGCCAGTATTGTTCTTGAGTAGCTCCCCTCCCTCCTCAGCATTTATTCCTTTGATGTATCTGTAGATAGTAATCATATCCCCTCTCGGTCTCTGTGTTTGCCAAGGTATACAAGGCAAAGCATCTCAGCTACTTCTTGTAAAATAAACAGTCCATTCCCTAGATCATCTAACCCGTCCTCTGCACTTGATTATGGCTTAGTTATCAAGAGATTAGCTTCAGCCAAGGACCCTGTGAAATATGGACTGACTAAAGCATTGAGACAAACATGGCTTGAGGTCAGGGTTATTAAAATGTATAAGGCTCTTGACTTTGCTTTTTATCCTGGTCTTGTTTTGGGGCAACACTGTCTGCCAAAGATATTGGAAAGGTCTTTGTGGGTCTCAGAAAGATAAATTCCCCACCCAGGTCTTATGGGTGCTAACAAAAGCATATAGTTTTTGTTGTGACTTGCCAGCAAGGTTTGTCTGTGTTGCTGCATGCAGTAGGTCTCTTGATCAGAAAGTGGTAGAGTATCAATACCTACATACTTGCTCTTTTGTCCTTCCCTTTTGCTATTCATTTTCTTATTACCGAGTCCTAAATCACTCTCGTAGTGAAAAATAAGTTGAACATGAACTTACAGTGCAGTATGGTGAAAAATCACCATGTACTTGGATGTTATAAAAAGGGAGAAATGATTTTTTTAGTCTGGGTATGGCAGTGGTGAAGCTAGTACTGGAGTGCTATGTATGGTTCAAGTGTAAATACTGTCTAAAGGCTCTTGAAAACAAAGAGCTGAAGAGAGTGCCTTGCATGGGTACAATGTGCACATACTTGATGCTTTAGCATCTTTTATGGAGACTGAAAGGTAAATTCTCTTTACCTCTTGAATAGGATGGAGTCAGCATAGCTCTAAAACCCCTTATTTCAGCCTCTTCTATCCTACTGTTGTCACTTAGATGACATCTTTTCCTTTTGTCTACTACAAAGCATTGAAAATTGAGCTTAGGGCATGATAAGGATTCAGCAGAGCCTCCAGCCGTCAGACTGCACACAAAGAGCATGTTTTGGAAATTGATAGTCTGTGAACTGTCACGGGCACACAAGGATCTACATCTTCTCCTGTTGCTTTGATACTGGAGAGGGTCTGACAAATTACCTTTACGTGGTGATGTTCTGGATTAGCTAAATATAAAAAATGGATATTGTAGGATGTGACTGGCGAAGATACCTTAGTGATCTGCATGTTCCTGGGGAAGCAAATGAGGAAAATGAGAAGTCATTTCCCCTGCTTAGGCTTGACAGATGTTTGTGCTTGCACAATACATCTGGAACTGCAGAGGATTCCTTAGGCAGTGATGTTAGCATGGTGTGAAAAATTCCCAAGCACATGAATGTTGTGTTCGGAAAATAGTGGTGCCACATCTGCACATGTAGGGGAATATCTTCTTATCAGTTCACCAGCAACATCCCTAGCGAAGACGAGAACTGTAGTAGCTGATTTAAGGTTCGGTTTTTAAGCAAAGAGTCTTGTGTTTTGAAGAATCAGCTTTGGTAATGAAGTGTACTTAAGCTAAATTATTATTGTGAAAGAATTTCTAAAATATGCTGGTAAATAAAACATTTTATCTCATTAGAGGTATTTTGGCACCAGTGTGTGGTAGTAGGAGCTATTTTTCCTGCTGTAGCTAAGTTTCTTTATATCCTTTTATTACGGTTGCTGCTAAATTTAGGCTGAAATTTCCCAGGCTTCCTGTGGTGTAGAAACAAATTCTTTGGAAGAATTTCAGCAAAATTTATTGATATTTGGGAAGAATCTTCTTACTTATTTCCAGTTTTTTTTAATATGAAGATGTTGGTACCAAGTGGCACTGTCTAAATTGAAGGAAATAAGTGGTGTTATTTCAGAGTCACTAAATTATACATGTAGCTGCATAAGTAATTTTTTCCTTTCACCTTTCTCTGTAGGGTGGATCATTGGGTTGCCCATTCATGTGGTGGTTTTGTTCAGCTTAAAATGGCCCTGAAAATAATCGTTCTCAGAGTCCTTTCTTGTAATCCTAAACTTGAAAGGACATCAAAGCACTTTTCAGTTGTGGAATTTGCAGGTGCATTGCAGTATTACTGTGACTTTTGCATTTTATCTTGTAGGGTAGATGTTCAGAGCAAGACTGTTTCTTTCAAAAGTCTGCTGCTGACTGTACTTACTAATATTTGTGTACACAAATATTAGTGAGTTGGGCAAATGCTGGTTTTGTTTCACTGATTAAGAAAGTACAGAGTGAATGTTGCATCTTGCTGGGAGTTACTCAGTAAGCTGTTCTGCCACAATCAGGACTAGTAAGTGTTCATAGGCCAGGCTCTTGTTCAAATCCACTTGAACGGATAGCTTTATTTCTGTCTTCTTTATCTGTGAGTTAAACAACTTGGTGCATAGCTCTAGTGCCAAGTCAAACAGCAAGCTGTTTGACCATTTAACAAAAGAAAATGCCGTTAGTGAGGAGCTGTGTGAGGAATAGTTCAGAGAAAGGTATGAACCTTCTCTTAGCTGCTCATGGCTATATTGTGGAAATGTGAATGAAGAAAACCATAATGCTACATGCGGGAGAACATTGTACCCTGCATGTTTGATTTCCAGCAGTTGCTGGCTGTACATAATTGAGAGACTGATTGGTTCTGTATCTTCTTCCCTGTGCTTGTGGTTACAAAAAGTAATGTCAATATGGTGTCTACGGTGGGAGGTGCTCACAAGAGAAAGGAAATGATTTTTCTGTGGTCACTGTGGTCTGATGAGATAAGCACAAATGCAGAAGGCTGAGACTTGGATTCCCTTCAAGTTTTGCAGCGGGTTGGCTGAATAGCCATGGTTACATTACAGGCAGACACCAGGACACAAAGGTACTGTGTTCTGAAGCTATGAGTTTTCTAGCATCTGCTGGAGTTAGGAGCTTTGATGTTTGCGTAGCACTTGGGCAGTGAAGTCTTCTGGAGTGGTTGGATGCACACATTGTCCGCATTCCGTTCCTTGTGGGGGTGTTAACCAGTATCCTGGGTCCCATCATAGGAGAAGGTAGTTGTTAGAGAAAGGGTGAGTGTTGCAGAACTGGCCATCACTTCCCTGGTAGATACTTACCCCTGTTTTAGAAAGTGATCTGGATGCCTCACCCCATATGTTGTTAGCATGCTGGCCTGGAGTACAGCTTAGGCACTGTCTGTGCCTGGGAGGAGAGGGGAGAAGGGAGGAGCAGTAGGCACAAACCTCATATTTGACCCCCATCTCAGACTTGCTCCAGTGTAAAAGCCAAGGCCCAGTGCTAGGACAGTTTTCCTGGCAGCTCTTGCCTGTTCTGTGGAATCCACCTGAGGACACAGAGTTTGTTGTTTACCTGTTCAGAGTCCATGAGTGTGCAATTTAGATATAGATCAGCTTTCACAGAGGGTTTTAAATACAGTATTCTTTACAAAAATAAAGGAGAACATACAGAATTTAGAAGTATCTGTTTCTGTAATTTAACCTTTACCTGGGAATCTTTTGGATCCGAATAAAATAGGATTGCTTCTGCTGCAGCTTCTGTCAGCTTGATCTGAGAATAGCCAGATCTGAGAGTAAAATAGACTATCTCTTATCCTCTTACTACTCTGCAGTCTCCTTTATTGGATGACCATCAACACCTGGATGCAATAACATCCTCTACCTGGTGAGGTCACTACTGGGAAACCCCCCCCTCACAAGAAACTTCTCAGTTGGATCCAGTTGCTCATGTCAGTGTGATTTTGGTGACAGAGAGCTTGCTTTGCTGCTCCTCTGTTAGTAGGTCTGTGTCACTAGGATGGAATTGGATGAAAAGAGAAGACTGAAAAAGGGAAATTCTCAAACATGTTTGAAATAATGTCTGACACAGCTTCTTAGGGTATTTAGAAACTATGTTTCCCATGTTTTATGTTAGGGTCTCCTAAATTGTTCTGGAGAAGGTAGTTTAGCTATCTGAGCATCAGATTTTAAAAATTTTTGACTTAAATTTGAAGCCAAAGTTAGTAATTTGAGCATTTTCATAGTTTTGTATGGTGTTTTCTGGCCTATTTGAATTTTTAATTGTATTTTGGATTGTTCTACACTTAGATTTTTCTTATGATGGCTTATCACCTGGGTCCTTTGCAGCTCTTTACCATCTCTTTGGTTCATGAATTTATATCAACAGGTTTTCAGTTACTCAACTTTGAATGTTAATTCATTGCAAATTGGACCTGAAGGTATGCCTAAATTTTCTAAATCTAGCCTGCCTCCACCATATTTTCCAGTGTTGGATGCAAAATCAGAATAGGTCGTTCTAGTTGGAATGCAAAATCTTGTACCAAAAAGACTAATTTTTAAAGTTTTCTTTTGATGAAAATATTCAAGGTATGGTTTTTATGGTTTATGCATTTAAAACTGTGCCTCATCAAATCCAAAAGTTGTTTTTGTGTTCTGTCTCTCTGGATATCTGGTATAATATTCAAAAAGAGGTTTTGTTTCTGTATTGACATGAACACCTGCTTATGCTCCCAAAAGGCAAGTACACAAAAGTTGCAGTTTCCTTTTTTTAAAATTATTGAACCCCAAAGCAGTGAGCACCTGTGACTTTTTCACTCTGTTCTCTCCTAGTTCTGACTCTTTATTTTTTTCCTCTAACCAAAACTGTTGTTAAGGCCATTTCCTTGCTTCTCTGTCCCACCTACAGCTCTTCTCTCCATTGCTGAACAGGATTGTACCCCCAAGGGCTGTACTGGTGGGAGGGTAGGAATTGATTTCATGAAAGGCAGATGCTTTGGTAGACCTAATTTTCTTGCTCTTCCCATAGACTTTGTTGTGGCAGTGTTTTATCTTTTTCCTCCTTTCTGCTCTCTTGATAGAGTATTCTTCTCTGTACTGCAAATGCAAAATTATGTGGAATTTTTTTCTTGCTGTGCTTTATGTTTGGCAACTAGATGTAGCTGATTCGAAAGGATGAAATAATTCTCTTGGCAGTTTACATCTTGTCTCTGCACTTTAGCGTAGCCTCTCGCGCATCTTATTCCCTTCCTGCTGGATAGACTAAATGCTATTCTCTTTGCCTTAAAATAGCTTTGTGGGAATGCTGGAAAAACACCTTATCTCTCTGCTTTGGTAAAATAACAAAATAAACTATAGAAGTTTGTGTCCTGCAGAAATTATGCATGCCTGATGGGTGTTTTGTGCTTCCCCTCAGTGTTTAGATCATGTGGCTGATCCATCTTCTGTTGTGAAGTGGTGCCAGTGAGGAGAGGTCTCTAAAGGCATTTTGCATTAGTGAAGTGCAGTGTACTAATGCGTTCTCCTCAGCCAACCTTGCGCTTTGCATTTTTGTTTTAAAATGCAAACCACATGTAATGTTGCATGCATGAATTGCTTTCCACTGCACAGAGCTCCAGGTTTGTTCTTGGTTTGTTCTTGAACTTTTAATAATCGTGAAAATAAAGGGAGGGTCTGTTTGTATTGTTTATAGTAGAAAAGAACAGTGCAAGATTTCATCTACTGCTGTTCAAATCCCTTGCTATTTTTGGTATTTGACCTCTGCAGAGAAGATTGCCAAAACTACAGGTTGTTTTCATTTTTATTACGTGTTTCTACCCTCCTAATTTTAAGTTACTCTTATGTTACTGATTAAAACTTTGAGGCAAAGTTCCACTTCTCCTACATTTTCCACGGTGTTTTTCAGAGTGGTAATTTTATGTTGAGCTAACATTCTCTTTTGGAAATGAGAACTATGCAATTTGGCAACATCTTGTGTACACCACTAAAAGGAGAAGGAAAATGACTTAGGAATTGTTGGTTTATTTTTTTAAAAACTTTCTGGATTGAAGAGGACTCGTGAGTCTGTTGGCTTGAGTTGAGACTGCAACATTTAGAATACTGCACAAAGAGCACAGCAGTATATGCCGAGACAGTATTAAATGTTTAGTTGGTGTGGATAGGTGCTTACCTTTCATTGTCATTGGAAAGGCCTGCTTTCGGCACCTCTGGCTGTTTGCTTCTAGTCTTGCTGTGTGGTAGTTTCCACGCTCCACAAGTGAGAAACAAAGGTGTCTGAAAATCCTGTCCTGCCTCTTTGGCATCCTTTCCACTTTGTGCCTTCTATTCTAAAAATCAAGCTTTTTTCTTTTTTAAAGGAGCCTAATAGGATGCCCTGGAGGTCAAAATATTTTAGGTTATTTCAGAGTACTGTATTTATTCTGAGTTCCCAAGATGTAAAGAGTTTTGAGTGTCCTTCAAGAAGCTTATTGTTTCTGGTAGTTGTGATATCAAGGACATGTGCAGGAGTTGCATATAACAGTGAAGTTAATTCATAGAAAAGATCACATGAATGTAGTTCCAGAGGACTAGATACAATAACACAGAAGTTTCGGGGTTAATTTGTAAAAGGTGGCTTTACCTTGTTGAGGGAATGCAGATGTGAGGTGCAGCTGTTACATATGAGGAATGGTGATCACTGAGGATGGGATTGGACTTCTGTTTCAAACACAAGTGACTAGCCATAGCTGGACACCTTCAGCCAGATGCTTGTGTGTCATCCAAGTGGTGGTGTTCTCCTGGATTTTGTCTGGTTTGAGACTGTAGATCCAGAGTGTGGGCCATTGTGAGTTGGAATAAGTGGAGAACCTGAATTTAATTAACTACCTTACATTCTGAGCAAAGGAGGTACCTTGGGGTAAGAGAAGTTTTTGGCCAGCACTCTCTGCGATTTCTTCTGAGACTGGAACTGTTCAAGAGCAGGCTGGCTGTGCCCTACAAAGTCTTTGCATCAGACAGTTTGTCCCATCAGCATGAGCAGTTTTGCTCATTGATCATCGCAACTGGCTGTTGTGCTATATCCAAAGTATGTCAGATTTCAAAGATACTGACCTTGCCAAAGTCTTCTTTGTGGCAGAAACAAAACAGATACCTGTATTGTTGAAGTTAAAGAGTGCTAAACAAAAAGCGCTTCACTTCTGCGGTGCAGAGCACCATGTGCTATGTAGGTGGCTGCAGTCCAATGCTTAGTTATCTTCTATTGTGTTTGGAAGACCATTGTTTCCTATTTGTCTCATAAATTTAACACAGATCCTATTCCTGCCATTTAAACTTTCCCATCAAAATACAACAGTGACTTCCCCTTCTGAAAAGGAAGGGCTGGCAGCTACACCCTTAAGTTTGAGCATGAATTGTTTATATAACCTTCAATCACAATTTCATAATAGTCTGAAGACTTTCTTAGTAGGGCAGACATTTTACTGATTTTTTAGCAAAAACCTGCCTGCCATCAAATGCAATTTTAAGGCTTCTTAGTTGTTGCAGTGGAAATAGAATTGAAAACTGTACCCTCCAGCTTCCTGATGATATAAATTGCACATCTATCTGGAAACATGAACAGCATTTTCTGGTATTTCAGAATAGTTGTGCCTATGTCATTTTGGGGGTAAAAGCTTAAGAGCTATCTTGGGCTAATTTTATTTCTCAGAAAATATTATTAAATCTGAATGAACATGCTTTTGCAGACTCTGGCTTTTTACAACTTCTGGGTACTTGCAGAGTTCCCTCGCCCTCCCCTTCCCAGCAGTAAAAGCTCTGACATGAGTGTTGTAGAAACTGCTCATTGAATAATATTCTCTATCAAAGTCAGTAATATTTAAACAACTGCAGCTTGCTTTCCAAATGGATGACATTTGTCAGGAACATGTCTGTCTGAGTTTACGTGGCCTATTGAGTATAAAAAGTATGAATATTTAGAGCTTGAAATTCAGGTCAGTCTGGAAAACTACATTTTTCTTACAAAAAGTTTACAGAGAGAACCCAATTTTTTAAGTAGTTATAGCACTACAGGATAGCTGGGCTGTGAAAACTCCTTTCTCCACCTTCAAGCATGTGGTTTTGAAATGGCATTTAAATAGAAGCTTCCATTGTAATTCTTCAGTAAATTGGATTAAGTAGAAGTTGTCCTTATTAATAATATTAAAATATTTTATTTCTTAAATTTAAATTATTAATTTGCATGGGAGTTTAATGTTTTTGTGTTTGAGCAGTGTAGCAAGCAGTGTTTGAGAACAGTTTGCTTTATGTAATAGTTCTAGTAAAAGTTTGTTCCATTTGAGGACATACCCAGAAAAGTAAGGAGCAAGCTCTGTGGGTAGGGTTGCACGCAGGCTAATGCCAGAAAACATGTTGAACTTCTTCTCTTCAGAGGGGAAAGGAGTTTCCACAGGATGTCTGCGTTTTATGGCAAAAATTACTTGTAGATGTGCTCTGAAAGGTTGCTTTGATGTAGAAGATTAACCTGTGGACCTCATTGTCAGGATATTACTGAGGCAAATAGCTTAGTGAGATTACTTGTGACTTGGGAATTAAGTTTTTCTGAGTATGCCTACTTAAGCTGTTTTTTAAGAATTTGCTCGTTTGTCACATGGCATCATGAATATTTTTATGTACCAAATAGGAGGAGGGAAAGCAAAACCCTGAAACTACAAACAACACGAAGAAATAGAAAAAGCAGAATGCAGTTTTGTCATAGCAACTTTTTCTTTGTTGCTGGTCTCTCATGGACCGTTAAAATAATTACCCTAAAACAAGTAATACATGGAAACTTGCTCATTCCATCTGTAAAAATCCAGCCTGAAGAATTTGCAGACAAATTTACGATGGGACAGCTGGAAAAGCATGAGAATATTTTCTTGCATTCTGGTCTGACTGATTTTTACTCTGTTTCTGTTTGGATTGTTTAAAAAGGGTCCTTTCATGCATGTAGTAACTAGGATTGGGTGCTGGCCTAGTCCTTAAGGAAAAAAGGAGATTTTTGAGTACTGCTTTATGCTTATTTGCATTACCTGAAATATTTGTACCAGTGAGAAGTCGCTGGAGTGTTGGCGCCCTAGAACCTGGTGTGATTCCCTCAATGTTTGTTTGTTTTAACACAGAAGAGTACTCTAACTGAACCTGTAATTTTAACCAAAGTCATTCATGTGGATGGTTATGTTTACTTAAACATAGCCCACCTACATCTTTCTTTTAGAAATAGTTGTAGCGTGTGAACTTACTAAAACCATGTATTGTTTATGATGGCAAATATCTCATTTAAATTTAAATGCTTCAGTACTTTTTCTGACTCTAAATTGATGAAAGCCTTTACTGCAATTACAGAATTGAATTTTCCTTTGTGTTATAGAAAAGAGAACTCTTTTTTTTCTTCTTTTTTTTTTAAGGGCACACCATTGTTTTAGAAGAGAACCTATGTCTGAGAGGATTGAGAGAATATTTTTTAATTTTGTTTTTGCTTGGTAAAATTTGAATTTCTGTGCATCACTGAAATAGTATGGGTTTCTAGGAGGGTTCAGTAGTGCCAGGGAAGAATTGCCTCTGAAGGGAAGATTTGTATCAGTTGCAGTAAGAGCCAGCATTATGTGGTTTTATAGGAGGCTCAAAAAACGTTTAGATTCTTCAGAGAATTGATGAAAATGCCAAAGGTGCTTAATTCCAGTGAATTCCACTGATGTCATGTAGCCTGTTTAGGCTGTGGTATGCTGACAGGTGTTTATGTGCATCATTGGGCACCTAAATACTTGTAAAATTTATCTCATCTGGCCATTTCAGGCTGTAGTTCTACATAATTTTGGTCTTGTTCTCTGCCTACCCTTTGCGCATCCCCCAGCAGAAGAGTTCACTTAAGAACTGCAGCTGTACTGATGCAACTATTTGTGGGCTGTGCCTCATAGCAACTTTTTAGAACAAAAATTATTCCTCCTTAGGTAGTGGTGAAGACTTCATTTTCTTTCTACTTGTGGAGAACATCACTTCACTATTTACTTTATAAAAATAATAAAGCAAATTTAGCTAAGTGATTTTCACAGGATTCACAGACAGACTATTTAATCTTTTAAGGGGATTACATGATGTAGTGCTTACAGTCACTAGAGACTGAACTCCTTAACTCGGGGAGCCCTTTCCGGTTCTCCATTTCTGTAAATGAAGTTGTAGTAGGTAGGACGTCAGGATAATTGAATTGTGACTTCATGCGTTAACTCTCTGCAAGGTGCTTTTTCATATATATTTTTAAAGCTAAAATTATTTCAGAATGTTATACTTAAAACTCACCTTGGATTTTATTTATTACAGGTTTCTGACAACATTAGGAACAGCATTTGAAATGACTGCAGTAGAGAAGATTGAGGAGCAGCTTGCTAGTTTGCGCATAGCAAAACGTTCTACACTAAGTGAGGAACCTGCTTACTTACTGGATATAGACGTTTCCAAACCTGCTCAATCTGAAAGCAGTCGCTATGTGGCAGTTTCGTGTTCTAATAAGTCAATTAGGGTATATAACAGGGAAACATTAAACTTCCTGCGGGAGTACAGTAGCCGTCCTGGGATACTTAATGGAGTCAGATTTGCACACACATGTGACAGCATAGTGTTTTCCGCATGCAGTGACGGTACAGTAAAATGTTGGGATATTCGTGTAGCAACTCAGAAAGCCGTGCAGGTATTTAGTGGCTATCCTTCCAATGTTTTCATCAGTTTTGATATCAACTGCAGTGATCTCATAATTTGTGCTGGAACAGAAAAAGTTGAAAAGGACACGTTTCTGGTGTTCTGGGATGCAAGAGGCATTACAGACTGTGCCAGCACAACTAAAGAACCCTTGGGAGTCTATTCTGAAAGTCACAATGATGATATCACTAAAATTTGTTTTCATCCTATCGAACCTAACTTGGTAGTTTCCGGGTCAACTGATGGGTTGGTTAATGTGTTTGACATTAACAAGGATAATGAAGATGATGCTTTGATATCAACTTGCAATTCAGATTCATCAGTAAGTTTTATTGGCTGGTCTGGGAAAGATTATAAACAGGTCTACTGCATGACACACGATGAGGGATTTTGTTGGTGGGACATTGCTCAGTTAGATACCGAAGAACCAATAACACTATTGCATGTTCTGGATGTCAGAGACACAGTCTGCATTGAAAACGACAGCTTACGTTACCTGGTAGGTGGCTTGTACCACGAAAAGGCAGACAAACTCTTTCTTATTGGAGGAACATCCACAGGAAACATTCACCTTATCAGCTGCAGCACTGAGGGACTGAGCCTGGTGGGTACCCTTTGTGGAGGACACTCCGCCACTGTTCGCTCTTTCTGCTGGAACCTGACAGATGAGTCTCTGTTGACGGGTGGAGAGGATGCTCAGCTGTTGCTATGGAAACCCAGAGCTGTGGAAAGGTCCCTCGCAAAGAAAGCGTCTATGAAGATTGCTTCTTCTGTGCAGAAGAGAGTAAGGGTTCACAACAGCTCCCTCAAAAGCAGGAAAAAGTAAATTTCTGAAAGTGGGAATCTCTGCTGCGTAGAGTTTTCCTAGTGTTTAATCCTTCAGGCAATACTTGGCTGTGCTTTATTTGGAGGTATTCTGTGGAAAGAACTATGATGCTTGATTTCTACCTGGGAATGTATTTCAGTCATCAGAAGAATACCTTTTTTTGGTTTTTTTAAAGTTGCTAATATTAATCAGAAAAGAGTAAATGTTTGCTCTCGAGTTCTTGAACAATAGATCTTAAATCATATTGTATAAAAATGTTTCTGTAGTTGTTTAATGTCTCAGCCAATGTTTTTAAGGGGTATTATAGGCCTGTGGCTTGCATAATTTGTTACCTTCCCACTGAAATTCCCTGGCATGTTTTAAAAGCTTTTGTATTTCATGCTGTATTTTGCTTTCTTTACAGAGAACTTAATGAAATTGCTCAATATATTAAAAGATTTTATGTCACATCTTGATGCCTGAGGGAATTACTTCTTAACGAAACAGAAAATAAGTCCTGTTTTGCACTGTCATATCAATGGTTTATAATAAGGTCATAAAGAAGCAGTTGATAGCACCATATTTTTCATACCAAAGATATGAATGTATTCAACCAAACAGGAACACATGATTCCAAGCAGCTAATTTTTAAGTGTATGAGAACTGTTAAACTGGCATTATTTAGGGCATATTTCCAACAAGAAAATACCCAAGAATCTTGCAACCAGCTTCATTCCCTCCTGGTAAGTGCGTCTCAGGGGTGTGTACCTGGAAGACTGGGGAGATCTTTAGTAAGTTAAAGAAATTGATAGGTATAATTACATCAGTGGTGCTTAAAATCCCAAATCCTGCATTTGAAATAAGCTAGTATCACATGCTAACTGTAATTATGGAGTAACAGACCAATACGAAGAGACTTTAACAAAACCTTTTAGAGGTTAGTGTGTGTCCTTTAAGAAATGTTTCTCTCTGCAGAGAGGTTTTACGTTTAGATATCTCCCTAGGACAGCTTTGTTTTAGTAGTCCATCAAATACCTATTAAGTGGTGCAAAAATTGCCCTGTACTTCTGAAACGGTTGAGTCTTTATGCTTATTCTGCTCCACTGGCAGACTATAATCTGTGCATCTGGCTCTGCACACACAATTACCTTCAGCCTTCTGAGGACCATTGCAGTCAAATGGTGGCTGCTAATTATGCTGTAGTTAACATATGTGGACTACAACTGAAAACAGCACAAGAGTATTTAAGAATTGCTATGTTATCGAATAGTTGGCAAAGGAATTGAGGGGTTGGTTTTATTTTTTTTGCCTGAGGATGGATAGGTAATTCTTTCAAAACAACTTTTGAATGTCAAGTTGAGAGTATTAGTCTGGAGTTTAGAAACGGTTTCAGAGGTCCAGAAGATACCTCTAGTAGATGGTTACAGCTGTGCTGAAGATGTCTTAATCATCTCTGGAAACAAATCCTATTCAACCAGAAGTATCAAGTTTCCACATGATATGTTTTACAATGTTAATGTCCTTCAGCCACATCTATGCATCCATAGTTGTTTTGGGTCTGCCTGTTGGTGATAATTAAGATGATTCACTTGCTTTTGTTACTGCTGGTAATTTAGAAGTGCAGCTTCAATTTAAAAATCACATTTGTTTAAACTTGTTTTTTATTACTCGTGTTAAATTCAAGTTATACCCAACATCCTTATCTGTTGCTTTTCAAATTACTTTGTGCTATTTTGAGACAACTTGGGCAGCAAGTGTCAGGGCTATGATGCACCTGGATTGTGTGCCCTTTCAAGATTTATTCTCCCAGGTCACTAGTTATTGCCTGTTTCTGTGGAATTCACAGGTTTGTAACTGAGGGAACCAAAACCTTCAGACCCCTCTGAATTCACCGTAATGCTCTCACGGGCCTGACTTGGTTCAGTACCAGTAGTTGGGGGTGGGGAACTGAAGGATGGTTCTGAGACCTATTTCATTGCAAATACGATGTATATCTTGCTTTTTAGGTGTTCTTCCACTCCGTTCCTGGTATGTTGACACACTTGGTGGAGTAAGGTCATTGGGTCTGTCGAAGGCTTGATATCCTGAAGACAGTTTTGTGTGTTACGTACAGAAATGTAGAGTGAGGGAGCTTTTGCTTGCCTCTGCTTGCTTTCAAGTGTCTGTTGAGCGAGATTCTGATGTGTTCTGCCAACTGTCTCTGAATTAAAGCAGCAGAGATGGGAGTTCTGGTACTGAGGTGTTTGAAGTGTGCAACCTGTATCTGTTGTCTTGTTTCTGAATTAGACTGATACATAACAAATCGATATCCATCACAGTTAAAGCCATGCTTTTCCTTGAGAAGTTGATTTCTCCCTTTTACATACATAACTTACATACTTTTTTCCCCTTCCATTGCTATTTATGTATCTTAAAATTCTGCAAAAGCGCAGCAGCTGTCAGGAGACTCAGGCTTGTGTTGCCTCTGAAAATACTTATTTTCTTTTTCTTTTGTGTTGACTTAATTTCAGGTTAATATCCATAAAATAAACATAGATGGAAACCACATGTTAACAAGTAATTAGTATTGCTTGCTTTTGTGAACTGCAAACACTATTTCATAGACCACAGAGCACAGGCAGAATACGTATGTAATCATATAAATAATAATGGACTTGAAATTAGGCAAGTTAACATGTCTGATTGTGTTTAATCTTTTAGGTTAGTTTTGATGTCTGTAAGTTGGCTTCAGTCATTGTTAAGAAACATATCTGACCTTTATAAAACTTATGTAATTGAAACTATGTGCAAGTAGCAGGCATTCAGAAATCATCACTGTGTCAATTGTTTAACCCCAGGGGAAGCTTTAATTCTGGAAGCAGTATCAGATTTTTTCCAGTAAATGAAAAGTAAAAATCCAGAGAGACTACCTAAGTGCACAAAGCAGTGTCCATCTTTATTCAGAGATGATAGTAAAACAGTTGTACAATATTTCTGAGCAGCAGGAGATTATCCTGCTGTGAACACATGAAAATAAACTTACTTACATTTGGCACGTTCCTAAATTTCCTCTTCCTTTTTCTTTTCTCTGTAGGTAAAATCCAACGCTTGCACGCTTGCCATCAGTGTGTTTAAGGTGTGCTCCCATTGAATATGGACTTGCTGCCTCTTCTTGAAGTGCTGTTGTACTGTTTCATTTTGCTCAAGTAAGAGACAAATCAGGATGACATCCTGTAGTCAGTGGGGAACTTCATCAGCTATTTCAGTAGAGTGTAGGATTTGATCCACACTTTAGGGGGATGGTGGACATTAATTGGCAAATCTAAATAAAGGTGTGAATTCATTTATAGGTGGAATTTAGTTAGCCGGTTGTCAGTCATAAGCTATTTTGTTGCCAAATTGTATATGGCATGTGTCCTATGTATTCAAATGGACATAACTGCATATCTACATGAAAGTCTTAATTAGCAAAGATGCTGATACAGTAGAACATTGTGAAGACATAAAGTGCAAGCTTTATACTAGGTTTTTGAATGACGGCTTTCTCTTGGCTAGCAATCTTACGTAGCTCTGTAGGTCATGCTATTATGTGAAGCAATATATTTTGTCATGTGAAGTGCTGACTCAGAAATAGGCTCTTAACGGTGTTAGAAGCTGAGCACGTGCACACTCCTGTAGCCGTATCTTGTGTTCTGTGTTAAGGCACCCTGTCTGTCGGGATGGAGCCCAGCCCAAGTATTATGGGGGTTCTGTATGGATGCAGTCAACTGCAGTGTCAGTTTTTCAGCAAAGCTTTTGTACTCCCAAAAGAATTGATGCTTTTGGCCCACCTCATAAAGCGCGTCTGCATTTGCCATGGTTAATTTGGAATTACTTCTCTCCATCCCTTCAAAACGGTCTTCCGTTATTTGGCTTCTTGGTCTTTTTTAGGGGGCAGTACTGAGTTGTGTCTTGGTATCTGCATTTCTGGAAGGGGGTGAGCTGTGTCCCTTTCCCCATGAGCTCTCCTGTCCTGTGTGTAGGCTGCTGGACTCTGCACTTCTTATTCCACCAAGTGGGTGGTGGGAAGCAGAGAGGGAAGAAAAAAGGGAGGTTGGACCCTGCCAACCTTCTGACAGGGCGTCTGTCCAGGGAAGCTCCTTGACTAAGAAGTCAGACCTTCTACCTTTGAAATACATGTAATGGCTCGTTCTTGAGCTTGATGACAGCAGGATAGGACCTTAAATAAATCATGCAAGACATAAACACCCTTCAAGCATGAAAGCCAGTTCCTGTTTGTCTGCAAGATGAACAATTTGGCAGCAAAGTTTGCAAGAGAGGCAGAAGGTGTTTGCTCGCAGGGTCTGGGTATTCTTCTTCTAGCAGTGAGGAGAGCCACTGGTCAAGCCAGTACTCCTACCTCTACCCTGCAGGAACCAATGGGTTTGGGGATTTCAAGTGCCATGGAAAAAAGGAAGGCGAAAGTGAGTGTGGAGATAACAGCTAAAGGTAGCAATTCAGTCTGTGAACTTAGAGCTGTCTGTTAGGTGATTATACAGCGCTCCGTTCTTTGGTTACTTATCAGAATTATTTGCAGATAACCTAATAGCGAATTGTAAGGATCTTTGGTAACTTCTTGTTTTCTGTTTCCTTGTTCTGTACCAGTTTGTAAACTGGCACAGGTATGTTGGCTGATGGGAGTGGAGTGGGGTTAGCTTCAGTTACTGCCACTGATCACTTGGCCTCCGCTTGCTGTCGTGGTGTTCTGTCCTACCTGGATTTCAGCACATGCATTTCTTCCAAGTCTTGCATCCTCATGCCTTTAGATACTTTGAAATCTGTATTTTGAAAGTTATCTACTGTTCTGGAAACAGAATGACAGAAAATACTCTTCTATATACTCCTGCTGCAATCTTGGCACCAATATTTTTATGGGAATATATTACATTTTCCATTCAATATCAATTTTAGTCTTATTCTCTCATGCTCTGGATAAAGATTCAGTGGTGCTGAAATCCCACAAAGGTGGTACCTGAGCAGCCTGTTGCCCAGGAACTCAGAACTGGCAATGAGAAATGCTGGGAGGTGTTCAAGAGGCTTCCCAGCTAATTTAAAATGACTATTTGGGGAGGTCTAATAAAAGTGGAAAAAGAAGGTGGTCCAGGGAACTCATAATACACAGTAGATCACCAAAGGACTGTTGCACCCCCGGTAGCATACTTGATATTACTCATACTGGCAAGTATATCAGACTAAAGCTGAAGCACAAATACAGACCCACAATTCACTTTTCTGGATGTTTTTAATACAGGAATTATTAATTACTAATGGAGTTGAGTACCTGTGAGTACAATGTATGCCAACACTTGCTACTTCAGATCCAGATTAAAAAATATTGAATACACACCTAGCAGGTAAAATAGCTGGAAGTGACTCACTGAACTTTTACTGGGACTTCTGGAGGGTGCTGGCGAGCAATGCCTATAAATCAAGTATGGTGGTTCTGATTTCTTTCTTTGTTTTCAGTACTGTGGTTATATGAAGAATGAAGGCAGAAAGGTAAACCAATAAAGTGTTTGTAATAGTACCTTAAACTGTAATTATTCCTGCTAAAAACTATTCCATGCTGGTGGATGTAAAGTTTGCGTTCAGAGTTTCATGTCTCTTGTCTTAGAGAAAAATGATTTATTTCTTTATATGTGTTTGTTTCTGCTTATCATATCAGAAGCGAGGAAGAAGTAGTATGGACCCTGGACTGGAAATTCTGGCTCTGTTGATGCTCTGTCAGCAACTGCCCAGCTGCATGTGCCTCTGAAATATGTTCCTGTGTTTGAAGCTGGTAACAATTTAAGATGTTTTTTGGATATCTCTCAGCACTGCAAAGCCTGCAATACTCACCAGAGTGCTGCAGAGGATAGCAGTTGATGTGTGAGCTGATCTCCATGTCTTGAAAGTAATTGAGGCTGACATGCTCTGACGATGGGAACTCATACATGGAGATCTCAAATGTTGCTTTAGAATTCTTTTACTTGGACTTCTGGAGAATGCATAATGCAACATTTTCTAACAGTAATTTGGGGATCATTTGAAGAAGGAAACCTCGAAACTTCACTATAGCAATGACCTTGGTGAATCGTCTCAATTTGGGACTGATAAATGAAGTATCAGGAGAAATAGGGGGATGTTCCTTGCTGAGATAAAGTATTTTTTCGGAAGTTTGTGTAGCTGTAGATTTGCAGTAGGAACATGTAGAAACAGACTTGCGTTTGCTATGCTACACTTAAAAAAACCAACTATACTTAGTATACTTGAACATGTAAGTTTAACAATTATGCTACCAAATGAGCACTTGGATTCCAAGCAGTTGTATGTTTCAACATTAGATCTTTTTGACAAAACTAAGCAGGGAGCAATTATAGTTGTCACTATGCCAGCATGGCAGAGATGGTACCCATAAGGACAACAGTGTCGTGCATCAACTAGGATGGCATTTGTGCTTCACACCCCCAAAATCAAAGTCTAGCTGAGGCCAGTACTAGGCAACCTAATGTTTATTAGAAATAAATGAGCATTTTATAAAACAATCTTGTTTTGCTAAGTGAAGACATACAATGAAGTATGGGTCGGAAGGAATACCTCTAGACAGCAAACCATTAACAAGGCAGTAATAAAGATCTTGGGTAGTCTTCTATACGTGTATGGTATTAGAGTGACAAGAAGATTAAATGATTGTTGGAATTAATTCTTACAGTTGGGTTGAATTTATTGAGTCCTAACTGTTGCAAATAGTAGAAAGCATGAAGGCAATTAAGGAATGTAATAAGAACACACAGACATCCCACTACATGCCAAGGAATGAATGGTGGCATTTTGTTAAAACATCTTGGCTAAAATAAGCCCAAATCCTTACTTATTTTTATTAGCGTTATTATTTTAACATTTCTGTTGTGGTTTATTGCCAGGATGCCTAGACAGTGAGTGAACTGTAACTCTCGGTTGTTACAAGCTCACTCAGTGGGATGTGCAGTGAGAGCTTCTCTTCCCTTTAGGCATTCACCTGCCATCCAGGACACTCCTGTTTCCCAGTTTTCACCTTACTTCCATTCCAGATGTTCTAAGCCTGCATGTCTATTGTATTTCATTTAAGAATTTGCTCCCGTATTTTCTAAACTGTTAGAATCCCCCAAGACTGCATTCAAATGAGACATAACTGAAGTATTTGTGGTTTCTTACAGGGATGTGTAATCTATTAGACACATTTTCTGATCGCTAGATTTATTAACACGGTAAAATTAGCACATGGAGAATTACCCATTTATGCATTAATATGGCAGTTTTAACTGTCCTGTCAATACTCCTTAAATACACTAAAAAAAAGTCCTGAGACTTGATTATAGTTGACAATTTCTGTAGGTGTGGGTATTTTTAAAGACTTCGGTTTATGAAACAGTTCTGAAAAGCTCCATAGTATCTTACAATTGAAGAGCCGGTGTTTTCCTGATGGCTTTATAAATAAATTTGGTAGATGCAGAAATAAGTAAAGGTATTTCAAGAGCTCCAGGCGTGCCTTTTCACATAATGCTATGGTGAGCTAACAGAGGAAATTAACTTCCTTTTGTTTGCAAAATATAAAAACCCTCAAGTTCTTAACGCTTTTTCCACACTGCTGGGCGAATTAAGCTACTATGCAGGTTTTTCTTGTTGATCACAGGTTTCCATGCATACCATGTTCATGAACCCTCCTACAAAATCTCACAGAAGAAGGGCCAGAGTTAGCTCTAGACAGCTCACGCGGACGCAACCCAGAGCATTCTGCTGGGTCAAGTATAGGAGAATAAAGTGTACATGTGTAGCTGGCCTATAGCAGAAACTACAAAAAGCAGTTACTGCTGTGTTTGTGTCATCTTTCAATTCTTTTTCCTATTTTTTTAAAAAGTTGGTTTAGCTTACTGTGCAATCCGGGGTCATCTTACTGCAAAAGAGAGAGTTACTGAAGTTCTCTAATATCTGCAAGAACCTCCTTGTTTGTTCCCTGCCTTGCTCTTCTTGGTCACATACTATTTCTGTTCTATAGGCGAAGGTGAACTTGACAGTTACCAGGATCATTTCCAACTGTCGGCTCGCCAGCACAAGCACTGGGACAGCACCAAAGAAACAGGAAACACACTGTTATAAAATAAATGTTTTTAATCCCCAAACTGCAGGGATGTTACTGAGTAAGTGCTCTAAAAGCACTGTTGTGCTTGCTGACGTTTTGGGCCATGTGGCTTCATGCAGCATGTTGAAAAAAGAGTGGAAAGTGCAGAGCGTTGCACAAGCCTGCCTTGTTGCCTGTCTGAACGAGCAAAGGGATCTCGTGTGTACGCACACCTGCTGAACTGGTGGTCCGAGAGGTACTTTGTGTAATAGAACACGTGGAGGAGCTTGGAATCACTTATGAATGTGATCAGCTATCGGAAAGGTTTTAATATGGTTGATATTGAAGCTGTGTAAATGGAATAGTCTAAATATATACTTGGAATAATAAACTATTGCTAATCTTCTGGAAGGAAATGGTGCTTTGTCATTCAAAGATTATTTTTCCCAGATTTTAGACAGGATTTAAGCTCTTTTTTTTTTTTTTTTTCTCCTTCCCATTATCTCCAGTATAACTAAAATAAACCTGCTTATTTCTAAAGGTATGTTACATAGTCATTCTCAAGGAGTGAAATTAAAACTTGTAAACTTTAGAACCCAAGCAGAATCTAGGTTTCTAAAAGTGCAGCTTTATTATGTATATAATAAGTATTCTGTTCCCTCAAGATGGTTTCATTACTTTACATTTCATGAGCAGAATGGTCTTGAAAACTGTTAATATGTACTCTATTGGCTTTTAGAGAACGATACAAACTAGTGTATCTCTTTAGCTTCCCTAAGAAACTCTTCTCTGAATGCCAATAACTTAATTCTAACCTGGGTTCCTTGTGGCTGGAGGCACCAGCAGAGGCCAAGGCTTCCCTGTGCAGACAAACGTATACGCTGTACATGGTGCTGTGTGGATAAAGAGTGAATTGTCCTGCCAGAGAGCTTATTGTTTAAGTGTGTCAAACAGAGAGTGGATGTTGTATTTTTCATTTTACAGACAGGCAAAGTGAGGCAAAAAGCTCCCCAGTTGCGCGTAAGAAATCTGTGCCAGAACTGAATTGGAGCCGAGAACTCCTGCTTCTCTCTCATTCCTCTGCATCACAAGACTGCTGCTGCTTTGGCCTCTTCTGGACTTTATAATGACACCAGCAAAGGTAATTTATTTTGTTTATTTAAAGCACTGTTGCGGAAGCCTCTGTTCGGTCTAGAACCCCATAAGGCAGAGAGACAAGGAACACACAGCCAATGTACTGGAGGGAATAAACAATACATGAACAGAAAAGGATAAAGAGATGAGAATACCAGCTAGCCAAGTCACAGTCATAAAACCAGAAAACCTTAACCTTTCCCCAGGCCCTTACCAATTTTCATCAAGCTTTTGTGGACACGGGTGGCAGGGAGGGGAATGTGCGCATGGCTTCAGAGAATTCTTGAAAGAGAACAAAGTCACGGTTTGGGGGTTGCTTCCCGAGAGCCCCTGGGGAGAACGAGGGGTGGCAGCAGGGGAGAAAGCAGGAAAGCGTTCATTTGGAAGTCAGATAAGGAGATGGTAGAAACTCCTACTAGATGTGTATCAGCAAGGCAAGAGTAAGACGGGTGTAACCTGTGTGGCCTGTCGTGCGCTCCATCAAGGCTAAATTGCAAACTCAAGGGATTCTGTAGGGACAGCAAGGGGACACTAAGGTCCCAGAGTTCTATTTTCCTAAAGCAGAAAGACTCGGGGAGATTGCATGGCTCCAAAACGTGCTGGAGACGCAGTGATGCCTCTGTTGTGTGTGAGATTGCAGTCCCGTGCAGCAGGCGACTGATGGATAACAACGAGCCTGCGAAGGACCCAGTGGGCAACCGTTTGGGGGGAGAGGAGGAAAAAAATCAAGATAACCGTCAACAAGATGTGCAAGAGGAGCAGCACCATAGTGGCAGCCGGTGTCATAGGCAACAGGACTGAGGAGGAGGAAGCGGTGCTGTTTGGGAATCAGCTAAGATGTCACCCATGGTATTTTATGATGATGCCCTGCAATGTGATCTCTGTTTACATTTTAATAGATCCATTTAGCAAACGCAGTGGTAGGATTCCTGCCAGCTCTGTTCAACCAACTTTGTTTTCCTTGCTAATGAGCGCTAGTGGAAGGCAAGCGCAGACAAGCAACTGCTTGTGCCAGTCCGACAGGCAGCTGTGCCTGGGTACAGGGAAAGTGGGGCTGAAGTTTGCGCTGAGCTCAACTTCTCTCCCCGAGTAAGGATTTTTGCCAAGCGCTGCCCTCAGACCTCTTTACGCTTTGCACTTGTATCCACGTGTCATGTTACTGGAGTACAAACTGTCCCAGTAAGAGTTGCCCGTTTTGCACAGTTCAGTGACTTACAGCTGGGGAACCCTGAAGTGGGATCTTCTTGATTTAAACTCGAGGCAGCTCAGCAGACGCGGCAGCGCCTGCGTGACTGCTACACGGCTTCAGTAGGTGGCAAAAAAATTTCTAATTGCAGCGCGTGGCTCAACAGCAAGTGGTTCAGGTTGAGTGCAAGAGGCAGAAACCTGTTCAGAGGGAGTCCGAGTGTTGATGGAGAGAAAAGTCCAGGCTGTGATCCTAAAAAGCCCCGAGATAAAGCCGAATGGAGGCTTTTTACCATGGGTGACCTAAAGCAATCTTGTTGGGTTTTTATTGCCGTGCTTTTGTCCTTAAAAAGCCAGAGGGGAGAGCATTAACGGTGAGTCTGAGGCATGGGTACGCAGGAGATGGCGTGAACCGAGAGACCATGGGGCACGCAGAGGCTGTCGCCTTCTGACCTCTGTTGTAGTACTTGATTTGCCTGCTGTGTTCCTGTGCAGATTTTATAAATAGCGGTAGCTCTTAACACCACACACGCTTGGGATAACAGCGTGAGGTGTGTGCAGGAGCCAAGGCTATGCTTGGTTGCCGTTGTACATTATGTAAGAAGAGATGATAAAACAAATTTGTTTCATTTCACTTAAGTTTGATAAACCCATGGAGCTCTCCTGCGGGTCTGTTTGGTTACTAACAGTTTAGCAGGGTTGTACTTAATGCCCTAAAGGCACTGACAGTCCCTTTAAGATCATCATTCTTAAAAACCAGGGCAGGTCTTAAATAGCTGTGACCATTCACAGCCTCCATCATGGGAAAGTTGAAAATGTTTTTTAGTACTGTGTTGGGTCTGGCTGATAGGGAGTTAATTTTCGCCATAGCAGCCCTCCCAGTGCTGTGCTCTGTATTGGTAGCTAGAAAGGTGTTGATAACACACCAGTGTTTTGGCTGCTGCTGAGCAGTGCTCGCACAGCATCAGGGCTGTCTCCCCAATATTCCCCCCTCACCGGCAGGCTGGGGTGGGCAAGATCTTGGGAGGGGACAAAACCAGGACAGCTGACCCAAACTGACCAAAGGGATATTCCATGCCACGTGATGTCTGCTCAGCTATAACAGCTAAGAGAAGTGTGTGTGTGGATGGGGCGGCATTTGTTTTTATGACATTTGTCTTCTGGAGCAACTGCTATGCGTACTGAAGCCCTGCTTTCTGGGAAGAGGCTGGACATCGCCTGCTGATGGGAAGTAGAGAATAAATCTTTTGTTTTCCTTTGCTTTCACTTTATTAAACTGCCTTTATCTTGACCCACGAGTTGTTTTCCATCTTATTTTCTCCCCGCCCTGTCCTGCCGAGGAGGGGAGTGATAGAGCAGCTTGGTGGGCACCTGACATCCAGCCAAGGTCAACCCACCACAAGTACACATTTAGGTTTTCTCCAAGTCATGGAAAACACTTGGAAAACACATGAAACAAACCCTAAAACCTTCTGAAAAATCTTAATTGGGAAGCGAAGTCACATACTGCCTCTGTCTCCCTTGTATACTTAAATAACATATGGGAGAAAACCTCCTCACACAACTGCAGACCTCACCTCCTGAGATGCTCTCAGGTGGAGCAAAGGCAGCTGTGGCCTTTCAGAAAATTGTACAAATCCCCTGGTGTAACGCTGCCTCTAAATGCTTTGTAATAGTTATACTATATTTGTATATTATAATGTTTTGTAATAAAATTATACTCTGGGGTGTTTGGGGTGTACCGGTGCAATTCCAAGGGCTTCAGTCATCTTCATCAGTGCCAGTATTGCACGGGGCCCCTTGCTGAGGCAACTGGTGGGAGACTCACCTGTGAGAGAAGGTGGTGGTGGTGGTACTGTACCACTTGCACCATGAACCTGCTTTAGACTGTGCTGACTGAAAGGAATTCCCTTAGTCCTCGGATGTTGGAAATGAAATAATGAGCTTTTCTAGAAATAAAATGGGGTTGGTCAAGCTGGCAGCAAGACACAAATGCTTTTGACTCAAAAAACCCCCCAACACTAGCTTATTGTGAAAATTATACTCTTATTTTGAGGGCACTTTTTGTGTTCTGTAAGTGGGGTAGTGGTACCAGTGGCTGAATTTTACACTTACAGACTGACTATGTAAAAGAAACTTATCTAATGTGTTTTTCATCTAGGACTAAGAAATTCCCCATTTCTCCCCATCTTAAGTTAACTTAGCCTGACCCAGATCTAGACTGAGCTCCATAAGACAACCTTTTCATGAATTTCAATGTTGTCTAACTCTTTGGAGTAAAAATTTCTATTTCAACATCTTCCCTGATGTTTGTTTTACCCTTGTTTCATTCTTACTGAAGTTTTGCATTTGTTGCTTTCTCCATAAGGAAACAAAGAGTAGGTGCCAATATCATTACATACCTGCAGGTTGTAAATCCGTAGTTGGCTTGAAATGTGCACATAGCAACATAGCCTGCATTAGTAACATAGAAATATACACAACAGACTGAACTCTACAAATAATTGTAATTTCACTAGCTTATGGTGCTTTAACTCAAGTACAGTATATAATACAGCTTGTGTACCACTGAAATCTACTTCCATATGAAAATCTCCCAGTGTTAAATGTATAAAACTCAGACTTCAGCCATATTTAAAATTTCTTCTGGAACAGAGGCTTCTGTGAATACATTAGAATTAGTGGTAAAATTAATTAACAGCCAAGAATATTAGTATCTAATCCTGCCACACATCCGTGAGAACTGCTGAATTCAGGTTTGGTGGGATGACTACAGAGTGGGAGCCCTAAACTCATCAATGGTTTCCTTGCAGAGGTCATAATGTAGAGGAAAAAAAAGGGACCCCCTCCCCTGCAGCATCCGGTGGTTTAGAAGTGTATATTATAGAAATCAATCTTTGTAGAATTATTTTCCATAGAACATTAAAATGATAGGAAGCTTACATTCTCTCTGAAGTGCACGTGAGTGT
Source organism: Buteo buteo (assembly GCF_964188355.1). NCBI lineage: Eukaryota > Metazoa > Chordata > Aves > Accipitriformes > Accipitridae > Buteo > Buteo buteo. Next base: position 8,552,534 of record NC_134176.1, on the reverse strand, counting down.
GGGGCATCTAAAGATAGGGTGTCTGCCCTGTCCTGAGGGGTATGTGCTGCTTTGGGGTTCAAATATGATCCCCTCGAAAGTACAAGCCCCGCTCCATGGCCTCTTCTCCACAAGACCCTGTAGTCCTTCACCTCTCCCATGCGCTGGAGAAAACCACAGGAGAGAAGATAGAAGGTTGTAGAGAGGCTGCTTATCCCTACTTGAACAGCCTGTGAGTGCTGCAGACTCTGCTCTTCAGTTAATGACTGCAGGTAGGAATAAAATTCGGTAATAACAATACTTACTACAATAATCAATGTATGACAGGATGAATGCCTGGGAGCTGAAATTGGACAGCATTCAAATTAGAAATAAGGTACATTATAATGGCAGAGGCCAAAATGAACCATTCCAGCAATTTGCCTACAACCAAGCAAGACCATGGCGCTGGAAATACGAAAATTAAGATTGGATTTTCTTTACAAGAAATGACAACTACTCATTTACTACAGCATCATGTTTAAACACTGCTATGTATTTTCTTTTTTTCTCCTCAAACTCATTTCACAGGCAAAATGAAGGAGAACTGTTCTTTTAACTCTTTAGCCAGGAGTATTAACTTCCATTGAATTCTTCTCCCTTCTCGCCCCCCCCCCCCCACCTCCCAGTTAAGAAATTGCCACTCTTGTTAGTTCAGTTTAATAATTCTCTTAAAGGCATCATGCCCCCTACACTCCCATAAATTCTCAGCTTTCCTTAATTTGAAAGATTAAATGTTTGAACTTCAAATTCAAACACTTAAAAAAGAGGAAACCATCTCCCTCAAAACGCCTGTGCTAGCCTGACCTTCCCACACCTGGCTCTGAAGCGACACTCGAGCCGTCAGCAGCGCTGGATTGTTTCAGGACCGCGTGGAGATGGCCCTCGCTGCAGGTGCAGCTCTGTGCGTGAAGAGTCATGCTCCTTTAGCGTCTTTGTCTTAGTTTTTGAGTACTTTCCGTAATAAAACTACAGACAAGAGCTCCTCTGCACAAAGGAAGGAACCAAAGGCGCAAGTAGCTTTTGCAACCACTTCCCCGTTCGTTTGGTTGCCTTGATAGCAGCGTGTCGTGAAAGCATCAACAGCTCTGAGCCGATGTTGGCGGGATTTGGGGAGTACAAGAACAACTTGTGTAAAGAGGTAGTGGAGCAACTACCAAAGCAATTGCTGAGGAAGAAGCCATAACTCTTAGTAAAGGATCTCCACATGCCTGACCCTAAGCAAGAAACCTCCCGGTTTCACCTTCCAGAGCAGAACCAAGTGCTCCACCTGGAAAGAAGCAGCTACACCACTTTTTAAGCAACTACTCTGGTGATATCTTAACATTACTACCTCCTGCTGTTCATTGCCACGCTGGGAGAGGGTCAGCACTCACGGGGTTCGATAAGGAACTGAAGGAAAGGTAACACCTCAAATTTGGCTTTCAGAAGATGTCTGTCTGTGCTTATTGTTACATTTGTTTCGTTCAGGTGTATAATTTATCAATTTTCAGGAAAAACTTGCAAAGCTGCAGTAACTTTGGGACATCCTGGGACATGGGAATGACCAGAAGCTAGTAAAGGATGGTATAGGGGACAGTTCTTTCCCCCTTAGAATGATGCAAATATACTGAAGGTTTTTAACTTGCACTTGTAACACAGATGAGAGCAGCAGGAAAAAAGATATATTTAAATACTACTTATGTATTTCATAACTATATTCAAAAGGTGTTGAAGAACAATAAAGTTATGAGAGAAAATGGTCCTGAGAAAGAAAAACAAAAGAAATAAGCAATTCACAGGAAGAGGAGAACTACAAGATGGGAGAAACTTGCCTGCTAAATTGTGTATTGCACAGTGAGACATTGACTGGTGTGTTTACAGTCTAGTACATGTATGTTTGGCTGTGGTATTTTTGCCCCCATTTCCTTATAAGTTAAGAGCTGCGAAGAAATAGTTCTGGTTAAGCTAGAAAGAATGGAGAAATGGGTGGTATTTCTAAAGGAGAGGTATTTTTCACTTACTGGGAAGGTTTGAGAATTCTGCTTGCAACACTATTGGCCCTGGATCCTCTCCCTTGTTTATATTTTGAATTTTCAAGTCACATACTGAATTATGCCAAGTGACAGAAGGGAAAATGTCTGTGTGGAGCAGAGTCATGCTCCCACGAGGAACTGGCTTCCTTGGCATATCACTGTTTTCAGGCACTAGTGACCCTCTGAGTGAGAAATGGAAAGAAGAACGATGAGCCAGATTTTCAGACAGGCACGCACAATTAAGCACATTTGAATGTGCCTTATTTACTCTCTTTAGGAGTTATTTGTATTTCGCTCCTGAACAGTTTGAGCCTACTGTAACCTGATTTAGTAGCCACACAGCCTGCTGCCCTCTTCAAGGGCTTGATTAGCTTGACCTTGCTTTCATCCTTTCTAACAGCGATGTAGCCCCTGACTGGGTAGAATAGATTTTGGCCAGCTGTAAGGCATGCACAGTAATTACAAGTTAATGGGGGAAAAACATGAGCTAGGTGTAGGATATACATATAATGCAGGATCTATGTATGAGCATGGAGCAAGAAGGCGAGAGGCTGAGTGTGTTTACTAAAGGTTTCTGTCAGCATGCACTTTTAGGCTGTGATTACAATTAGCATTTTCTTATGAAGCTTCTCTCTCACTTAAAATTTGCAAGACTGTACACATGGCCCATTGCTTCTTAATATAGCAAACATCAGTAGAAATTATATATGCTCTCATGACTTGGCTTACACTTGAACCCAACTTTCTGGGTGAGGAATAACTGACTTTGATGCCTCATTTGACCACTGATACCATTCATGATGTTTTTACTCACGCACACTTGTGCCAGAACCATAATAGTTAGTCTGGCTTTGTGGTAGGTTTATACTATTGTCCAGCTTCCCAGATGAGAAGGGAAGTCTACGTGCACAAACATGTGTCTTACTGTAGTAGGCAAAATGGTTCATGGATGCTTTAGCTGAGTTCAAAAAACTCAGTGGAAAAGCTGAAGAGGCACGGCTGTGGAAAAAAATTGCAAAAAAGGGGGCAAGAAGTAGATACAACTTTATGGTTCACAGTTTTTTTAAAACCGCTTGCAAGGGGGTCAGTACAAGCAGTCCTAAAATCTTTCTTCTGGATTAAAGAACCGAACCAATAACTGGAATATTCCAATTAGCAAAACATACTAAATTATTGGCAGAGTTCAATGAATGCAGGTAGTCCACCGGCCTTCAGTGCCCATCTTTCTGTGGCCAGGATACATGATAAGATAAAGCAAATGGAAACTCCTCTCTATATAATGGAAATTGTTGATAGGTTGTTTTTTTTCTTTAATATTGATTTTTCTGAGCACAACCTTTTGTAAAAAAACATCATCTCAAGAAACTCTTTGGCTGCGTACACCAGTCAATGACACTTAGTCCCATTAGTGGAAAAATGGACATAACCACCTAGGGAGTCTCTCTTCAAGGAAAGAGAAGAAGCTGTTGGAAGACAGGCTGAACAGAATCTCATCTCTTACTCAAACTAGTTAGAGATTTTGACCAACAGTGTGTTCTGTTTAACCACAGAAAAACTAGTCCAAGAGGATGTTCCCACGATGGGGAGTTATACAAAAAATTTCATCACTGTGACCAGAATGCTGGTGAGAGACCTGTAAAAATCTCTGGTTTTGTAGTTCTTGCCTCCTGGGCCACTCTGAAATAACCAAATAGTGAATTGAAGGGCTAATGATAAAGTGATAGAGTGCAATGGCCATGGTACAAAATATCTTAAAATACCATGAAATTGGCCTTAACAATAGTTTGTTAAAAAACAATGAATTGTTAAGGAAAATGGAAGTGTAAATAACTTTGATTTAGGAAATAATAAAGACTTGATGGGTTTTGGCGTGTGACCAGTGTACTGGATCCTTAATGAAAATATGCATTTGAGAGCCACTGGGAGCTTTCTCCATTGGTATGATGGAGGAAAATATCCCATGATATATGCCTATTGTGTATTAGGTTTTCATGAATCGGAGAGGTTCTGGCTGATGAAGGTACACAAGGATAGCTAATGCTAGACTAGCTTGCACTCAGCCATTTTGGTAAATAGTCTATTTGGAGGAGAAACATCAGAAATTTCTTAGTTCTTCAGAATTTCTTCCTAAACAAATGGCATAATTTTTAGGGCCTCTGAATGCAACAGAACAGATGTGTAGCCCATTGAAGATCATCCATGCAAAAAAGTTAGTACACAAGTTCTAGAAGAATGCAAAGTGGTCCTTCAAAAGCTTTTTCCTTTGATGCTTAATACTCTAACATGCAATGGAAAGTGGGCACAAGTAGCTGAGACCAAGCCTGTTATTCAGTGGAGAAAAGTTTTAAAAAAGAAATGATGAAGCCCACTCCCAAATTACCTTTCCCCTAGGACAAAACATCCTCAACATTGTTTTTAAGACTTAATACAGACTACTTGCCTGGACTTGCAGCCAAAGTAGCTCCCTTATTGCTTCCTTTTAGGAAAAAAAAAAAGAGATGGGAATGGGTCCGTGAACACAAACATGCAGGGTCAAGTCTCAAGCTGGCATTGCTGCTAATTCACCCGTGCACTGAAGTGCCCTTGATTCCAGAGAAGGCGTTTAGAACAGACAACATGACTTTACTGCTCCTGCAGGGAAATCAGGCTAAGACATAAGCATTTGTCTCCTGAATGTTAGTTGAGGTAGAGAAAACATACACCACCTCCTGCAGATTCTGCCAGTATCCTGAGCAGGGACTGGCTTTGAGCATTAAGGTGAAATCCAGTCATTCTAAGAAATACCATCTATCCCCCCCAAAATACTTCTTCTTGGGGAAAAAAATAAACACGCAAAGATTCTAACAAACAGAAGTATTGCACAAAGGTCCTTTAGGCCTGATGATCACGGACCTACATGTGGAAGCTGTTATCAGTCCTCCTGCAACTTCGGATGGATCGGCAATATAAGTTATGCCCCACTGTACATCCATTCCAGAAAGCAAGAGGGTCGAGCTATGAAGAGTCGCCACGTAGGACTGATATGGGCTAAACTAAACGGCTTTGTGGCTAGATCAATGTTCCCACCTGCAAGAAGTACACTGGGTTTGGATTCCAGAAATAAGTCTGTTGCATGGGAAATGTGAGCCATCCTATTCAGCACAGTTTGTAAAAGTAGCAGCCATCTGTCGGGGTTTATAGAAGGCTGAGAAACACAGGATGTTTACTTTTATTCAGATGTGGAGTGGATGTGCCTTGTATGAGCAGACTTGTTACAATACTAATAAAACAACTGGGACATTAAGCTCAAGAGAAAAGCTTGCTTTATGTAGTAAAATTGAACGTGAGCAAGATAGAAAGCCTTACAAATATACATGCACATATGTATATACATAATCATTTAAGTAAATGTCAGCAGAAAACAGGCCAGACAGAAATTCAGAACAAATACGGCACTAACTTTGAGACTAAAATGACTGCTTTCCGAAGTGCTTTCTGGAAACCACTCCCCAAAGAAATAATCTACAAAAGGTAAGATAAGGAAGGCTCCAGCTTCAAAATAAACCTACACGGCAAAATTATGAGCTGAGATTAATTTAGATAAACTCTCCAAAAGGCCATTTGGCATTACTGACAAAACTGAAACGTTGGTGCATACAGCGTGAATCCAGGCCCTCTAAATATGAGACAAAGGCATTCCCTTATCATTGGCAGTGATCACCAAGACCACATACGACACTTGAGAGGGAACTGGGCTCAGGTGTCTGCGACTACAGGAAAACGTCATCGTCAATGCAAATAACTTCATGCTGCTGCTAATGTTAACCACCAAAGGGGAAAAATTCCCATAAGAGTCCAAAGGATGCAAGCAGAATTCTGCAAATGCTAAGTGAACGCATCCAAGAAGTAACCAAAGATGCAGATGGAGACGCTGGCAAACAGCATTAGCAACAGCTAAGGTTGTTTTTGCCAACAAAGGAAAAAGTTAAGTATAGTAAATCAAATAAAATTAAACATGTAGCAGCAATAGATGCCCTATTTTTTTCTGCAAATGTCTTTTACCTTTTTTTTTCCCCGAGAGGTAATAAATATTTTTGTAAATCTCAGTTGAAAGCAGACTACCTTACTTATATTCCTGCCTAATGGCTTGAATAAGCAGATAACATTTCAGATGGCAAATGTTTTTGCAACCAAAATAAAATAAAAACTTCTGCATACATGGCATTCTGGTTGAAATATCCTGTAGATGATCACCAGCAGGACCAACACGAGATGGTAATTTTCTTGAAGAAACAATTTGAATGGGATGATAGGCAACGGTACTGTATGAAAGCTTTGGCATGTGTATTTGTTATAATCCTGTCAATTTGTTAAAAGCAAAGCAGTGAGTTGCAGTGGGGAACAGGAGGCAAGTTACATCGCTTATCTATATGTATCAAAACAGTTTGCTAAGTGCAATGCTACCAGGAATTATGAAAAAAAATCTCTAAAGCATATTCACTGTTGTGTATTAGAATGGTAGTGTGTAACCTCCTGTAACATCCCAACGAAAAGTAGCTGGGTCACGTTGGGAAAAGGCCTGAGGTGGGTTTCAGTGAGTGTGGAATTACATTTGATGAGATCAGAATGTCAAGGAATGAAATTCTGGATCAAAAATAGCGTACTTTGGAAGAAAGTTTGGTAACTCAGAAAGGATGTTTTATGTAGAAGATGGAAAAAATTTATTTTCCTGTTTTCCAGGACATGGCTTACGTAACACTCACTGCAGTGAGTTTTCAAGAAAGATCATAATATGAATTTGATGTAGGTATAAATCCATAAAAAAAATAATAAACAAATTTTAAAATTGTACTCAGGCAGGCATTGAACAGCGTTGCCCAGGAGTATCTCACGCTCAAGCTACAAGATGGTGATAAAATTTCCAGAACTAAGCTCTACAAAGATTATAGGACTAAAAAAAAAAATTGCCTCAACAACCCATCATGAAACCTCAGTAACTGCAAGACACTGGAATTATTCTAAAACAAACGTGCAGGGAAGAGCTTGTTTGAAGGGCTCTCATTAGTACTAAAAGCTCTCAATATTAGAATTTCATTGCCTAGTGTATTTTTAATGGACTTTAACACATGAAGTATGGATGCACACCTATAGAATTGCAGTTAGACATCAATCTGCTCAGAGGTAGGAGCTCATCTAGAAAGACACATATTAGAACTGAACATGACTCAGAAGTGCACAATTCCATTAAATATTTATTTATTCAAGATGAGCGAACAGTCTATGTGATCTGATTATTTTTTATCTGTATTTGAGCTGAAATGGCTCAAGTGGGAGCCACAATTTCTTTGAATGTACTAAATATAGCTTAAGATGAATTTTCCAGAGGTGTCTGCTGGTGCTGCTTGGTGCCTTAGCAAATCATGGTTTTAACTCCTCCTTGCATCTTCTTAAAAAGGAAAATCTCAACTCTATTTTTGATCTTCTCTCATTCAAGTCTTGGCTATTGATTCTTGCTATAAATCCTTCCAGGACCCACCTGACACTGGATAATGCTGAAAATTCTCTAAGTGTGGGAAATGGATAGCATGTCAAAGAAACCACTCAATAATGATAATATGCCAAATCTTATCATAACATATCACAGATTTTATATTGGCTCAAATTCTTCTATATTTACGGAGTTATCTTACCCTAAATCTGGTGTCTAGACTTCTCTATAGAACAGATTTTTAAAGTTGATAATGGTGCATTTTTATTTAGTGGCAAATAAGCTTCTAAACTCATTAATATGTTGTATATGTAATGTATATTGCAATTATGATAGCCTGTTAAAAGTATAAGGACAATTTAATCTCATTGGTGCCCTTGGGCATCTGTTTTTTTGAATTTTGTTCTATTTGAACCTGTTCATACCTTTTGGCACTGTAACAGGACATGAAAGCTTGTAATACTCCATCTTGCCAGATAACACAAGAACAAATAATACAAAGCAGTTTTGAAAAATAAGTCAGTCATTCACCCATCTCCATTCCATCCAAGATCTTGACAGACCTCTATCAAATTCAGCCTTAAGTTTTTTTCTTCTGAGCTCAACATCCCCCGTGTACTAATCCTCTCCTTGTTCGGAAATTGTACCAAGCCATCTTATTTCTTGGCTTTCTCTATATTCTTTTCTAAATACGGTCTATACCAAATTACACGGAGGTCAAGATAAGGAAAGATGCATGATGGCTTTGTATAATGATGTCTCTCATTTTATTCACTATTCCTTTCCTAACCTTGGCATTCTTGTCTCTTTTTGTCATCAAGTACCGGAGAGGCTTTAATGCCATTCCTTCTCAGCGTTTCCTAAAAATCAGTTCCATCAATGTGCTCCTTTAAAGTGAGACATTCTCATCCCTTCAACTAAGTTTTCAAACTTCCAGCACTTGCACAGAACACCACCATTTTTGTTCTTGTTCCAGTTATCTATTTCTGTGCAGTCTGCTTAGTCAGGAGATTGTTTAGGTGGTTCTTTGCCATTTTCTGTCTAAATCTAATCAATTTCTGTCTTTTTCTAGGATTCATAGCTTTTGGATTTCAATTCCAGTTCCTGTCTCACGTGAAGACCTTTCTAACTAGTCATTTAGAGAGTATTTGTAATTCCTATACCGGGTCACGAAAGAACTACAATGCTCCTTATTCATACAATTGTCTCAGTGGTGAAATTATCCTATTTGTTTAACCCTGACAGTGGGTCTGGGAAGATGTTAGAAAATGCTCTTATAACCTTTCTCGTCCTGTCCTTCCTACGGCAGGAGCATTCAGACGGATTCCTTTGCAGTGCTTCCCTACAGTAAGGTCCCTCCTGCTGTTTCCGCCAGCCAGGGAAGAGCCAGCAGCGCTGACTGCCTTGCACCCGTACTGCCTAACCCCGGCTGAGGGTGGATGTCGCGGGGACTACCGTGTTTTGCTCAGTGCGAGGGCACACCTGATCATGCAGCAGGCTCCCGGGAGGATTTGTGTTTAGACCTGTGACTAACACTCAGCTGCTTCTTTCCAGGCAGCTTTGCTCCCGACGCCTCTTAGCAAGTTGTTCAAAAGCTCTGCGGAAGCGCCCTCGGCACCCGTACAGCCCTTCCTCTGCCCAGCTTCGTACCGCAAGCTTTGGAACCCATTAGGACTTATATTTTAAACAACTTATTTAAGAAGTCCTGCAAGAGTCCCTCTGACGTTAAGCATTCCCTGCAATGCTGAGCTGAGCTACAGACTATAGAACACTTTCATTTGCCATAACCGGAAAACTTTAATAAAATATCGTATAGGTTAAAGCTGTACCATGAGATGAAGATAAAGCAAGTTGAAAAAAATATAACACAAATACTTGCTTGTTCTCTTTTATAACAAAAAGAACAAGATATCTCTCTCAGTCTACTGCGTCCTCTTTTATAACAAAAAGGACAAGATATCTCTATCTCAGTCTACTGTGTCCTCAGGGTCTCTGTACTTGGGGAAAATCTCAAGTGTTTTATCAACTGCTGCTATAACCATGAAAGATGCACCAAGCTTGGGAGGGAGCCGGTAGGTACTCCACTGGAGATGTGGGAAATGCCATGAGAGCAGCAGTTCATATACTTAAAGTGCTGCTGGACACCTTAACCACTCTGGTATTTTACTCATTTTATTTCTTCGTTTTGGGGTGTGTAGAGGGTGCTCATCTGAAGATGATGGCTTTATACTGGGAGATCGTAACAGCGTACACATTGGCTTATCCCGCATTAAACGCAGAGATAACCGAAATGAGGAGACTCGATCACAAAGCAAAGAAATGGAAGCAGACCTCGTTTCACGTGGGATTCAGACATACCCCAGTGGCCCAGGGGACCACTAACACAGGAGCAGGCGCGCTCTATCCAGGCGTAGTTCCAGGCACCAGAGGCAGCCCCGTGGGCGCTGTGCCGGGAGAGAAGTGGGGGGAGCGCTGGAACCTTCAGAGGCAGTTGGGGAGCGACAGTTGGCGAGAGGAGGTTGGCTGAGGAACACACCGCAAAGCCTGAAGAAGGCAGAGGTAAACAGGCAGCGAAGGAAAGTTAAGAAAAAATTCAGAAAACTAGGCTTAAAGGAGTGCCTGGGGCCTGAAGGCAAGTTAAGACGCTGGGGGAGGGGAACAAAATAAGAACAAAAACGTGACTTGAGGAATAAGTGAAAGCAGTGTTGTGCTAGGAGGAGGCAGCTAGCCAGCTGCCGAGGCGAGCAAGCTCCTACTTATCTTGCCATGTTGACTACAGAAACAGACTTCAAATGACGCAGTGTCTATAAACAGAGAGGAAGAATTAGTTCCCATTCTGGTAGTTTTGTCTATGACCCTAAAATCCTTACCGCACACATGCAGCAGGAATTCAGTTCCTGAGGGCACCGACAGCGTTATCGCATAGCTGATGCGAGGAGGAGTGGTAGGCAAAAAGTGATAAGCACTTGCTTATTATTACAGAAACTTGGTATGGTGATTACAAACGTTGCCCAAAAGTTGGGATGTACCTTTCCTCCCCAAAAGTTAAAACATATGAATCAGAAGTCAACTGCAGGGTAAACGGACTAAATAGAATGGCTTTTTGTTACACACGAATTTGATTCAAAAGTAAATAAAAAATCTCAGATTGTCCTGTTTCAATCAAACTGATGGAGCAGGACAGTTACTTTGATGCGGTATTCCACTGTGTTCATTTTTGTTAAAAGATGTATCAGAAAAGCCTTGTTCGCATGCTGATTTGCCTCTTCAAACAGCACTGCTGCTTCCTCCATACCACTTTCTCTTTCTGGTCTTTTTCCTGCTGGTCTGAATAATTAGTTCTCTGGGGAGATCAAGTCTTTTCTTGCTTACTAGTATTGGAACAGGCAATATCTGAACTAATCCCATGGTACCCCTGATAATGCTCCTTTTGACAATATAGGAGATCCTTTATGGAGCATTATGTGACCCTTACTGTAGACAAATACATGTCACGATGTGCTACGTGAAGCATTTACAAGCTCCAGCTAGATCTATTTATGTTTATCACTCAATGGAGCAGGACTTCCACAGTGGTATCTATGTAGCAATCCTGTCTGATAAGCTGCTATGTAAAAAGCAGAATGCCAATGCGGATGCAAGCTCCGTATTCCTGCCTGGGTGGCCATAACAGATGGTCTATAGTGGAACTTCAGTCACACAAAAAACCATCAAGTGGCACAAATCTGAGTCACTGGTAACAAAATCTCTGTTTTGGAGGACTCTTGACTGCTGTTCTGACTGTTCAGGTGCTAAAAAGGACAGTGCCTAACTGGTGAGGAGCTGGCCCTGAAAATTCCTTTCTATGCTATTTTTAAAAATCCCTTTTGTAGGACAGTAAGGCAGTATAACTTTTAAAAAGGATAAGCTTGTCTTGTGCCTTTGATAGCAGTGGAGAAACACTGATCAAAATAACTTACTATTGCTTGTAGATCTTCAGGAAGGGCTGCAGGTATTGAATGCATGCATGTTTTTATACATATGCCTACACACTTGTATGCGAGGTGTCGATCATGTGAACTTGATCTGATGACAGTTAATTTCTCCTTCTTGCAAATTGGTATTTTATATATATATTTATACAAACACACATAAATAGATACAGACACACATCTATGTAAAACACCTGTAGTACTTATTTCTTCTCCATCTCTGCTTGGGATTCACATAATCATATCGACTATATGACTAAACACAGACTAAACAGAGCACAGGAGAAGGACAAGTAACAGTGCCCCTTTGAAATATTAGCAGTTTTAGATTCATATCTTATGTTGTGATCTTAAATCTCCTCACAGATGGAGACTTTACAGACCAAAGTAGAAAAAAGAAAGCAACCTGGGAAAAAAAGGGAAGCCAACTCTGTAACCTTTGCTGGCCAAGTGATAAAGAAAAGGTAAGACTTCTGTTTATTTACTGATAAAGCCTGTTATTTTTCTTGAATTGTTACCATATAAACATCATCTGATATAAAACACGTCATAAAAATGCTTTATACCATCAAGATGGACAAACATACCACATGACACATTTTTTATATAAGGAATAAACTAGCTGAATGCATTATTTATCACCTTGTTCAGCTATACTGAAGAACTAATTCTATAGCTATTACACAAAGACAATGAAAAGTAAAAAACCCTGCGGGCACAGGATAGTGGACTTGGACCAGTAGTCTTGATTTTTATCCCTTCTATGGCAGTTATTTTAATACCCCCATCACATGCTTCAATTTTAGATTTTTAGTGTTTTACAAAGATGAATTTCATTTAATACTGGGAAGACCAAAGTACAACCACATAAAATGACATGCTCAGCTTCACCTAAAAAGCCAGTCTAGCCATCGGACTGTGCTAGAACTTCCCTTTTGCAGAGTATGCCATCAATAACTTTATGAGCTGCTCATTGCATTGTTCAGTCCAGATCAAAAGCAGTACACAGGACAGTGAATAAATCTGAGAATTAAAGTATGTCACTGACAAACACAACTAACAGAATTAAAGAACATAAAAATAACAAAGCAAAACATGTGCATCTGCAGGTTCCATCCCTCATTGATGGGGGCACCAGGAAGTTACATTGTTTTTGCCAAATTTTACCTTATATTGGCATAACCCTTCAGACCTACGTTCTTTGTTATCAACCCTTGCTTGCATTTAGATTATTTCAGATGGTTTGGTTTAAGTGAATTTAATGTTTTAAACATTTACAAATACGTACAGATCTCTCTTCTAAATTTACAGTTACACAACCATTCTGTAACCGTGGCACAGTTCAATCTTAGTTAAGTTTTGTTTTTTTAAACACAATTCTTCTGAGAAATGCAATCGATTTACAAAGGATGACAAATTTACAGTTTTCTGACTTAAAACCATGTGAAATTTTATTTTAAAAGATGTCTTGACTGCTTGATTGTCCACCTGTCCAGCAATAAAAATGAAGGGATAGCATTAGGGCTGCTGTGGTAAATAATTTCTTAAGTAGCATTACTGTCTACTTGAGGGAGAAATAACCAGCTTGGTGGGTCAGCAGAAACAGATGCGGGGGTAAAACAGGTCAGCAAAATTGTGAATAGATCATACTGACTCAAAAGTATTTGTATTGGCACGTGTAAACAGGAATGTAGTCTGTGACAGGCATGACAGCAGATGCTGGCGTTGTTGAGGCCTTAATTGTAGTACTGTGTCCAGTCTTGGGTGCTGCAGTTCAAAAAAGATGTGAATGGTTTTGAGACAACTCAGGGAGAAGAAATAAGCATCTTGAGAGGTTTAAAACTGTGACAGACAAGGAAGGATTGAAATGAGCGGGAATTGCTTACTCCATAGGTAAAAAAAATTAGGGGAGACATATTTTTTAAGATATGCAGGAGGCATACTGAGAGACGAGAGGCAAAACTGCTCATGTCCATTACAGTTATACTTCAGCAGCCACGAGCTTTTATTTTAACTAGTGTTCCAGCTTCCTCAATGTGAGCTGGACCGGAGAACTTACCTGGCTGAAAATGAGCAATTTTGAAAGTAGTTTCACAACAGCTTGTATCACTCTAAATCGAGTCTGCCACAGTCCCACCTCCTCTGTTATGCCAACATTGGTACTCACATACCTGGAGGGTAAGCTGAGTGAGACAAAAACTAGGTATCCTTTGTAGGATTAGTGACGTTCAGAGGGTTCAGGCACTCACTCCCTGCACAAACAGGGTGCACGTGACTGACTCATCACAGCAACCAGCTCTCAAACTGCCCTTGATCACATTTGCTAAAAAAATGACTGTACCTCAGAGGGTTTTGGTCCTATCAACACAGGAGGACTGCTGCTTATGTGACTCAATTTTTTTTCCTGCCAGAAATACAGGGGAAACAGTGGGTAGTATTTTCAAACATAATAGTCACATTAACACCATTAGTTGTATTTTTTTGGGAAAAAACCCCAAACCCAACCGCAAAACCCCCACCAAACACCAAGCCATCAGGTAAATAAATTTAAACAAGATTTATGATATTTAACAATACCATCTACAAGCACTCGTTGTGTTGGCCGCTACGCACATAAATACACCTAAAAAAAAAAAAAAAAGAAAAAGGGCAAAATGATTCAGACAGCAATCGCGCACTGGCTAAAAAAACCCAAGGGTAAGGGGTGCAGGGCTGCAGAAACCCTGCCGCCGAAGAGTCAGCCGCTGCCTGCCGGCTCCCATTACGGAGCAAAACAAGGAAACGGCGGGCCCTGCCTGAGGCGGTTCGGTCCCTCCGGCGGCCCCGCGGCCTCTCGCACCGCCAGGCCGACCCCTCCCGCCCGCGGCCTTCCCCGAGAAGGGGGCTCTGGACCCCCTTACGAGGGCCGGGCGCGGCGGGACAGCGACTTTACCTCAGCATTAGCAGGGTTTTACCTCAGCACTGCCGTTTTTGGGGGGTTTTTTGGTTTTTTTTTTTACCTCAGCCGACGGGCTTCGCTCTGGCGGCGGCCGGCGCTCGTCCGGCCCGCAGAGGGACGAGAAGCGCGATGCCGACGACGAGCCGCCGGCCGCCGCCGCAGCCCCGGCCGGCACCGCCTCCTCCTCCTCCTCCTCCTCCTCCGGCAGCGCTCCGTTTTCCCGGCTGTCCCGGCGGCGGCGGCGGGCGCCAATGAGGCGGCGCGTCCCGGCGGCAGGCTCCAGTGGGCGGGCGCGGGGGGCGGGCCGCGGGGCCGGGTAGGGGGGGGGGGGGCGGTGGCAGCACTCTCGGTTGTGAGTGAGTGAGTGAGTGTGTGTGAGTGAGTGCCATGGCCGGAGCCCGCTGAGAGTGACAATAGGAGCGAGCCGGAGCGCGACCCCGACGCCCACCGGGACACCCCCCCCTCTCACCTGAGCCGGCCGCCGGCGGAAGAGGCCTTCCCTCCCCTCGCAGCACCGCCGCGCCGCCCGCCCGGCCTTGTCCCCCCCCCCCTCCCCAGCCCCCCCCGCCCCGGCTCCCGGCCGCCCGCCCGCCCGCACCGCGCCCGCCGCTCCCCCTCGGCTCGGCCCGCACTCGGCTCCCCTCGCGCCCCCACCCTCCCCCCCCCCTTTCCCCGCCGCCTCCTCCTCCTCCTCCTCCTCAGGGCTCCCCCCCCCCCTCCGCCGGGCTCCGCCGGGAATGTGAGTGAGGCAGCAGCCATCGCAGGCAGGGGGCCGCGCCGAGTGCATGGGACTGAGCGGAGCCCGAGCAGCCGCCCGCTCCTGAACCCGCCGCCAACGCCGCCCTGCGCCGGGGAGGCCGCCAACGCCGCCGAGGCCTACAGGCTCCTGCGCCGCCGCCGCCGCCGCCGCCGCCGCGGCAGGGACCGAGCCCGGCGCGTACCACACTCGGGCCGCCGCCAAGGCATCGGCCGCGCTCCGCCAAGCCCGGCTCACGCCGCCGCCGCCTCCCTCCCGTCTCCGGCTTCTCTACCAGGAGGGTCAAGGTAACTCCATCCCTCCGTCCCTCCGCGCCGGCCCGCGGGGGAGCGGTGAGGCGGCGGCGGTGCGGGGAGGAGGCGCGGGCGGGCCGAGGCGGGGAAGGGGGGGGGGGCGGCCGGGCGGCGGTGAGGAGGCGCGGGGGGCTGTGGGGAGGACATGTTCCAGCTGCGGTGCTCCGCGGCTTCCCTTCTGGAAATGACAGCCGATAGCAGCAGGCGGGAGGCAGCTAATTACACCTCTGCTTTCCCCGGGCGCGGAGCGAGCCGCTGGCTCCCTTCCCCGGTGGTATCCGTCGGTATTTTCACGTCCACTCGCCTCTCCGTGCATTACAAACCCCCCACCCCCCCACCCCGCGAGGACCAGCAGATCTGATGTGCGTGGCTTCGTATTTACCAAAATACTTGGGGAATAAAATAAGATCCCCTGCTGAAAGAAACGAGAAGCAGCGGCTGGGGTTGCAGCTTTCCCACTCGCACACAATGAATAATCTCGGGCTTTTTTTTTTTTTTTCCCCCCACTGTTCGTTGAAACAGTGTGTTTCACTGTGATAGTGTATTCAGGAGAGCGAATGTTCATTTGGAAAGATGAAAAAAAGATCAGTGTTTACTGTAAGGTTGTTAGGCTGGATGTAGTCTTGTTGAATTAGAATTAGATTTTAATAATTTATAAAGCAGGTTAGGGAAACTGTTACTAAATTTACAGCAGAGAAGTGTCAGTAAAGCTTCTTGCTGACACAATGATCCTGCAGTTTAAGTGATCTACTTTAGTCCCTGTCCATTCATATTATTATTATTTTTTTGGTAATGTAATTTTGAGAGAGCATACAAACATTTCTGCAGAAATGGTTACACTTCAATGGTGCACGTGATGAGGGGGTGAATCTTTTGGATGAGATGAAATGGGGCCAACCAATTCAGGTTTTAAGAATATATTTTTGCTGATATTTCCAGAATTTGGTTTATGTAACAGGTAACTTTGTGTTTATGTTTTTTTGGCGGACTGTTGAAATCTTGGAAGTGGGTTGCTAAAGTACAGGCCCTTCTATTTCAGTTTATCTGACTTTTTTTATTTATTAATCTTGGCTGGGGCCTGAATGCCCTGGTGTTGGTGGCATTTCCCCCCCCCCCCCCCCCCAGATGATAAACAAGAGCAGTTTAAGGTGCAGGTTCATGTTGCTGATAGTAAATTATATTTAGAAAGCATAAGTTGGTAGTGAAAGAATGCCTCAGGAGAAATCAAAAAGATGGAATAAGGTTTTTTCATTATGGTAATGCCAGCTGCACAGTTCAGCTTCTGGGTGCTGCACATGCTTCCTCAAAGAAGCTATGGAGTTTATACTTCCATTTTTGATAGATTTAGTGCATGTATATATTTAATTTTGCATTAAATAGTTTTTTTGAAACTTGTTTACACTGTTGCAATAAATCATACTTTCTAAAGCTTTTCTTACAAAAGACAAACCCAAGTAGCATGTTTCAATGGATTTAATAATTTATGAAGCATATGAGTAACCAAATATTTTAATAAAATAAGCACTCGAAAGTGTTCTCTATATTGTGGAATCAACTTCTTTTAGTGTACGAGTCACTTTGGTAATTGAAGTCAACAGACATTGAGGATGAGTAATGCTTTCCAAGGACATGTTCTAAGACCCTGATCCTGCAAATGCTTATGCCGATGCTTAACTTTGCACGAGTGTGTAGCCTTACTGAAATCAACAGAGCTGCTCTTGTTAATGATCGTGTTATTAATGCAGGTAGTTGTGTTGATTTCAGTAGAGGTGCACATGCTGGTGAAGTTAACTGTACACAGAGCCACTTGAAATATGTAGGCCTAAGTTCCTCCTATCTCGTTTCCCTTAAGTATTACTCATGTATTTCACCAAGATGTGATGGGCCTTTTTAACAGACAGGACAAGACTAGTAAATACAACAGCTGGATGGATTAATTCACTGTTTAAATGTTTCCTTTAGGTATTTCTTAGTTGTATGGAATCAGCTACAGGAGTACTACCAAGGCAAGTTTTATAGGAAGAAGCAGTGCTTGTTTCTTAGATCAGCTGATAGGGTTGGGAAACAAACTTTTGCTTGCAGAAACCTTGTCTTGCTCTCTGCCTCTCCCTGCAAACCTTGTCTGGCTTATGCCCCTAGAACAGTTATGGCTACCACATTGCTATTCTTACAAAAATGCCAGAACATGGAATAACTATGTGTAAAGAGACTCACAAGAAAATGAGTATTTCTAAAATGGAGAATAAAGAAGTAATATGTGGAATTTGTCAGTGTTAGTGCAATTGTGAAGCATAGCAGTACTTTTTGCTATACTTTCTTAAATTTCTATAAAATCTTGTGTGTAGGTGTGGCAAATAAACTGTATTTTTCTTCTGTCCTATTTTTTTTGTCCTATGCATATTGATGACTTTAATGCCAAAAAAACATTTGTACCTTTTTGTTTACCCATTCTTTAGCACTCGTGGTCCCTTCCAGAATGAGTTGAAATTAACTTCGTCCCAAAGAATTCATAGTTTAAGGCTACAATCCTATGTCAGGTCTGCAGGTGTATGAAGTTCTGTTGACATAATGATGTCAGCATTAGGTCTGAATTTTTCCTGCTGCAGGATTTTTGGCAAATGGGAGGCATAGATAAAAAAAGTGAGCGAGAAGAATTATTACACTGTTCCATTAAGTTTGTTCCATACAATTTGTGCATATGTTGGTGGGGTAGCTCTTTTAACAGTCTGTCTGGGTGAACTGTCAGCAGGAGAGTGGTGCAGAAAGAAGATTTTTAGAAAATTTAGGTTAATATTTACCCATTTCATCCATTTGGAATATATTTGTAACATTTGTTTTCCTTCAGTAGGGATATGTCCTCAGCACCAACTACTCCTCCATCAGTGGATAAAGTAGACGGATTTTCTCGGAAGTCCGTCAGAAAAGCCAGACAGAAGAGGTCACAAAGCTCTTCCCAGTTTAGGTCTCAGGGCAAGCCTATCGAGTTAACTCCCCTGCCTCTGCTAAAAGGTAAGATCAAGAATGATTTTTAATAAATAAAACAATTTTACTCTACAGCCAGCTTCTAAACTCAAAGTATTCTATTGCCAGAAATTGCAGGGAAATTTTGCCAGCAATGAGGAATATTTCATGCCAGAAATGTATGTATTTAAGCTCTACAAAATATTTTATCTGTGACTTGAGGGTGTGGTAATTGTTTGCAATACTTTTGAAAGTTTTAAATGCTAATGTTTACCCGTACCATGACTTGAATTTTCAAGGCGCTCAGGCTATGTGTGAGTTATTTTAGTTTGAGAATCCTCAACAGTTGATATAAATGAGCAACAATTTTGGTAAGGGTAAATTGGCTTGTAAGCAGAGGGAAGCTGGTTTTTAGTATCATTCCTTGATGTGTGGGTCTGCAACTGTGACAGTGGTGGCAAATGCAGCCCACAGGCGTATTTTGAATGCCCTGCAGCAAGGTATTAGTGGGGACATGGGACCCCCTCTCATACTATTTGTGAATGGGTAGCTCCCAGCTCCTGGCTTCTGTTGGGTTTTGAAATCGAAAGGTCCCATGAGCTGTAGCCTCTCAAGAGGAAAGATGCTGCCAATCAGGTCTTAGGCAAGACACTACTGCTTTGAGAGCCTGCATACCCCAGCTCTGGTTGAGTTTATGCTGGCAGATTTAACCTCTAATTTGGGAGAGAAAATTGTGATCCAGCATAATACCCTTGAAAGGATGCCAATATCTCTAATATCTTGAATGCTTCCCCTAAATCCGTTGTCACTGAATCTCAGTACAAATCCAGGGGCCAAAAGGACCTCTCAGAATTATGTCTGTCTGGGTAAGAAAGGGGGAATTGCCTTTCAGAAGTGTTTCTTTTCCACTGAATTCTCAAATGGTTTTTTAGTTTTGTGGATTTTTTTTCATTGCTATTCTTTTCTGCTATAAGTAGGGAAAATAAGCGTGGTTGGTGCTGATAATTCTGGAAAATAGCAAGATTAATAGGTTTAATATTACGTCTGTCCCATATTTGCTTTGTGGGCAAGTATATTTCCCACATTACCTCTACTACCTGTTTGACAGATTTGTTAGAGTATTGAAATATGTCATTAATGTCTAATTGCATTTTGGTTTAGTTCTTAACCCTAGTTCTCCATAAGAAGAGAGAAGTTGCAACCCCCCCCCCCCCCCAACAAACAAACCCCTCCCAAAAACTCACACCTTAGTGTGTCTCTTTTAATTAAATTAGAAGTAGGATTCTAGGATTAGTTCTAGCAGAGTTGTCATTAAAATATTTGGGGCTTCTTTCTGTGGGATACCCGTAAGAATGCACAAATGGTCATACTGGGTCAAAAGAAAGGTCCATCTAGCCCCCCTGCATTGTGCCTGGCAGTGACCCACTTGCAAGCGTAGAGGAGAGTAGAAGAGCGGCAGACCTGGAGTAATACTGTACCAGAATGCTCCCCTCCTTCAGCATTTCTCAATTTAGGGTCTGTTGGTGCCAGCGGATTTGACTTTGTAGTCTGTGATGAGTATTATTTTATGAATTTTTCCTGTTTTTTATGGCAGTATGATAAAGAAACAAATGCTCCTTTAAAATAATTCTAAAGCTCAGTTTTATACTTTCGCAGGTCATTTTTGATATGCGGATTATTTCCTTTGAAAATACTAGTTGCTACACTTCAGAAGGCGAATGGAGTTTATCCTTTGTCTTAAGTGGCTAGATTACTGGAAAACATTGAGATTTGTATTTGTATAAATGAAGAAATTGTTGTTACAATTATTTCATTCTTTTGTGTGTTCCATTCAGGGAATAAGCTAGGCATGTGCACAGGCATAAGAAAAACGTTGCCTTTGTTGGAGGACCTGGTCTTGTAGAAACATAGGCATATGCAGGTGCTTAATTTGACTACTGTAGCTAGTCCCGTGGATTGAAATATAAAACTATAATAAGATAAAACAAACAGATGGGGAGCAGAGAGTGTTGGTGAGGCATTTATGATTAGTGTCATAATGAGTTACAGTGGTCGAGCTTCAAATTAAGAATCTGATCCTGTGAGTTAGTTTTCCTTCTTTGACTTAATGCGGATTCCCAGAGGCACAGGGATCTACCTGTGCAGATTAATTTGCAGGATTTGGGCCTAACAGTCTATCTGAAACAGCAGTGGTATTGGTCCCTGCTGAAGGGACACTGGCAGTTAAAAATCATGCAACTGTTTGGAAATATTCTTGACCTACATTAATATTTGTAACATTAGGGATTATTAATCCTGAAAGAAGTGAGGAAGCAATTTTTTCCTGCATTTTGCATACTTTTCTTGGCCAGCTGCCTGAAGGTCCTAATTATTTAAACTCTTAGGTTTACACTTGTCTTCAAACAACTGACTAGTCCTATTACTTCAGTCCAGTGACCATGAGATTTCCAATGTTATCCTTATTGTTTGGGTCTTTCAAACCAAAACAGAGAAGAGGTTTCAGCAAAATAGCTTTTTCAAGTCTCAGAAGAGTGAAATCAGTTTGGAGATCTATAGTTGCTAAGTTTATTTAAACTTCTTGTTTTGGGTAAATTTCAAGTTTAATTAAACATCTTCAGAAATATTTCAGTACAGGAAATTTTTAGAGGACAGACCTTGAATTCAACCTTAGACATATTTCATATTCATGATGGAGGGGCTTTGCTAACAAAAACATGAATGCTATGCTCCCATTTTTTTTTTTTTTTTTTTTTTAATAGCTATATTGCGTGCTGACATTTGCAGGCTGCCTTCTCTCAAACAGCACTTTTATGGACTTCAGTATCTTCTTTGATTACAAGAATCATGTATGCAGAAAACTAGATAAATGCTTCGTCCATTCTTTGCAAGTTTTTATACTATGCCTGTCACCATAATAAGTTGAGCACCTTCCAGTAGTGTATTAAGTGACGTGACTACACATCTGTCACATCTTATCTGCTCTCATTCCTTTCCCTAGGGGCAGAGTCATATATAGTGAAATGGCTTGTTTTGGTAGTGTTTTAATGCAGTCTGTTGCCTTCTGTGAACATACATGCCTGTATTGCAAAAACAGATAGATAAGTCAGTGTTGTTGTTGTTCATTTGGTAATAAAAATCTTCCAGAAAAGAAAAATGGAAGAGACAGTATGTTTTGATGCTATGTACAAGTCTGAAGGATAACCTGCTATTTAGGAAATGTAATAAGAAGAACTGGAATTTTTGGTATTGCTTATTCCAGAAAAAAAAGTGTAGAGATATTAAGTTGTTACTGTTGTTTTTTTTGTTTGTTTGGTTGTTTTTTTTTTTAATTGACAGAAGTGTGTGTATTGTATCTTTTGGTAAACAAATATTTAATGTATTTATAAAATAAGATGTGCCTTCTGTGGCTCTGTTGGGCTAAGTTTAGGCTTTCAAAAGCCACAAGCCAAAAAAGCTGCTCTGTTTGCTACAGTAAAGACTTAACCTTTCTGATAAGTTAATTATATTTTTATTTATTGCATTGTGACTAAATCTAATTTGGAGTTATCTTTTTTAATATGACTAATGTCCAGTATAACACTTTAAAACCAGCCTTTTCTCCTTTGTTTCAAGTGTAGACAAATGGGACCAGAAGTGTATATGGAAGTTGTGATACAATTATCCTGCATGTGCAATATGCGTACTCATATATATGTTTCAATCTCGCATGCGTTTTTAAATGTTTGCATGCTCTTGCCTGGTGTATCTTGCAGTGCATTATAGCTTGTGATTTTGGCTTTACTTTTAAAGAGGCTGTTGGTATCGTCAGGGCTGTCAGGTCCCCTAGGTAACTGGTTTGTGGCAGAGCAGTCCTGGTGAAGGGCCCATTTCTGGGAATGAGTACTTCCACCTCTGTGCCTCAGTCAAACCCAGCTCAAGTTTGTTAACCCAGTTTGTGGCATGCCTCAAATCATGCTTGTTCTGTAGAGGAAGATAGTATTGTGTGTGCATTGGATAGGTGTATTATTTATGGGAGGCTTATTTTACTTTCATTTTGCATGGATACTCTTTTTACTTAGAAGTCTCTAGAGGTAGATTGGTAGGAGTGCAATGTTAGAAAACAATTGGTTGGAAAAAAGTATATTCTAGTACTGGACACGTGAAAACAGAGCAATTTCAGTATTGCCTGTAAAAGGGGGAGGGGAAGTTCATTTATTTTTTTGCCAGTGTCTGTAATGGTGGGGGAGTGTCCAGAGGGTGAAGACATACATATAGATGACTAAAAAGATCATATGCCTTATGAAAACCTGTTTAGCATCTTGAGAAATTGGACAGAAAACTTGCATGTAATTCACAGTATTCTTCCCATCCCCCTCAACCTCATTAAAAATACATAAGTTAGGTAAAGCAAGCCATCCAAAAGTAAGACTGTTAAATTTTAAATCAGTGTATCCCATTTTTGTAATTTCAAGGTGTGGCTATTTTTTCCTATCATCCTTCCGCATTTTCCAATGATCTAATATATTTAGTGTAGTTTACTTTCAGGTTTTCTGAAACTATTGTATATTTTTGTTGAAAACAGCTCAAAGTATTATTTTTATTTTTAGATAATTTTTATTCCTTAAAATAGGCACGCAGAACAGAAGTTCTCTGTCAACAATACCAATTGCTTTGCTACCTCAATATTATGAAATTTATTGAGTTTCTAGTACATTTATCAGATAGTTTCCATGGCATTAAAGAATTGCTGTAGTGGCAACAAAAGAGCATTGCATAGTTAAAAAGGGAAAATCTCTTTTCACTTGCTGTTTGCTTTTGATCATCATATTATTTCCCTATAGTTGAGATTTTATTATAAGCTTTTCTTACGGATCCTATCTATAGGTCAAATGCTGAAGTTCCTAAATAGTAAAAAAATCCTACCAACTCCAAAAGACTCTTGACTAAGTGAGAACTGCAAGATGTGCACCTTCTTTTTCAAATAGAGTTACTTTTGATTTTTCTAAAAAAAAATAAATCTCCTTTATCATAAAAAAGTCTGGCTTTTTCAGACTTATGAATACTGCCTTCAGAACTGTACATATGGGAAATACTTATGATTTGAGTTGTAGAAGAAGAAAGATATAGCTTCTATTTTCTGTTGACTTCCATGGGGGTTGGCTGCTTGTCTTTTCTGTGCTACTGTCCATTTGTGAAATTTGGAATGCTTTACAGATATCAATAATATACCTAAACTAAATACTTTCTCCTAATTTATAAACAGAAATGTAGGGTCATAGTGGTTATGACTTTTCAAAATAAAATTTTGCTTTATTTCCAATTATGGAAATAGATCCCAGGACTCCTAATTCATTGTGTGGAAGAAGTGCTGGAACTTGGTTTGTGCTGTACATAATGGTGAATCAAGCATCAGTCCTGCAACTATTTTCAGGAATTTAGTGCTCATTCTGTTTAAAATAAATCTAGACATAATGGGTCATCTCTGTGTAAGATTTGGGAATAGGGCCACAATCCCAAAATGGAGAAGGACTTAGCCTATTTATTATTTTTTCTTAAGATGTATGAGGTCCTTGTCATACGTAATTAATTTCTTCACTTTCTCTTACGGTGTTGGTAGTTGTTTTTTGAATGTATACCTAACTTTCTTTTTAATTTTTTTCAACATCTGGCGGTTGTAGAATAAATCTTTCCAATAATCTGAAAGGTTTCTGGTTGCTTCTAAAAAGTGTTTGTTTGATGGTGTTTAGAAAGGGCCATATGCTAATCACATTCTGTCTGTTTTGAATTTTTCTCTGCTTGTTATTGTCTCCCACATTTGGAGTGTAGTTTTGTAGCGTTACATTTGTAGAGAATGTGCATGTGTAGAAATGCTGACTTGAAGTTAAGATCACAGTAAAAGAATACCTCCTTATCTTAACAGTGTATTAGGGAAACTGCAGTTGGTGAGAAATTCTGTCAGCTTAGCCCTGATCTTCTAATGTTTCCATTCAGTTGCCTTTATTTATTTCTAAGTCTCTTTAGGTCTGGTGATTTTCCCATAGCCATCAAGGTGGTGGGTTTTTGTTTGTTGGAGGGGGGTGGTGTTTTATTTTGTTTTGCTTTTTAACCTGAAGCCTTCAGTGTAATTGTTTTACTTCTGGAATTTCTCAGTCTACCTTCTGGAAATGTTAAATGATGATCATTCCCACCTCTTCCTTTTCTTTTTTCTCTTATGTTTTCTATTTATTTTTAAAGTGAAGTAACTTGTAGTCACTGTGTAAAATGTATTTCTGCACTCTTCACAAGATTGAATCTAAAATATTGATAATTTTCTGCAGGAACTAAAGTTTAGACTTTAGCATAATCAGAAACTTTTGTTTTCAGTCTGTATTTGTATGGTATGTCTCTATAATATGTTTCTCAGTATTATTTATTTCTCTAATAATATTACAATTTTCTTTTCTGTGTCCAAGTGTAACCCTATGGGTCTGTAATAGAACTTCCTGTTTCTGTAATAAGTACCTCCTTTATATTCCTTTCCCAAAGTACCTTTGACAATTATAACTTCTGGTTTAGCCATGCAATTATTTCTATAAAGTATATGTGATTGTTGAAGTATGGTGCTGCCTTTATAATTGATTATGATATGGAGCTTTACTGTTGTGAAAGGTGCATTTTCCGTATCTCTGGAATTATGTGTGTATTTATAAAATTTGTGTTTGTGTATGTTAAATGTGTATAATATGTATCTGTGTATATAAATGTTATATATATTTAATGTCATACATAAAGTTTAGGTTTTGAGCTTATTTAATTTTCTGTTCTGTTTTTAAAATTCAATACTTATAATGGGATACTACTTGTGTTCGTTGGTAAAGCTTTAGAATAAGGAAGCAGTTCCTTCACAGTCATCCGTTGTAAGCTACTGCCTCCCCGAGAAAAGAGCACTTTCATTTATGCTTTCTGGGGAGTGGGAGGAGGACAGAAAACTATTTTTAGATTCAGGGTAACTTCCTTTCACCTACAGTTTTTTTTATTCAAGTTATTACTGTTTCTTTGGCTCAATCAAGCAAAAATCCTTAGAAGTAACAGACGAGAGGACTCGCTGAGTTCAACAAGTTTTGGTAGGGTTGGGCATTTATGGATTAGTGGTGGGACTGTGGAATCTTGGTAACTGTCCAGTTGGGCAGATAGGGGCACATTACTTTATAAAAGTTAAGGAAAATCTGTTAGAAAAATACTCGAGTCTTCTTTCAGAAAGACATGGCAGGGTTTATCTTAGTTTGAAGCCTTGCTGGTTCTAAGTGTCAGTCTTGCTGATGCAGTTACATGAGGGTATTTTCTGGTGGCAAAGCTTCTTTGAGAAGTTTCCAAGCGTACATCACCGTGCACTGCCTCTCATCTGTGCTGAGACAAGTGTCTGTCTGTGGGGCCATAATGTAAATGAGATTGTTAAAAACATATCACCTCCTCCTAATTTTAGTGATGTGCTTGATCCTGTCTCCTCTCAGTTAATTCAGCAGAACTGAAACAGTGGTGAACTTTTACATAGGATTGATGGTTCTGTGTGTGTGGCTTTCTGCTTGAAAAAAAAAAAAAAGTAAAAAAACCCTGCTGCAGCTACAGTCTGAGTATATTTATCAAGCGTTTTCGAAAGATAAGGCAGCCGTCCAAAGAACCAGTGTAAAATACTTTTGTGTCCTTAGTTGTTGCATTTGATTGAAAAAATTGTATGTTTTGAACAGTCTTAAAGTCAAGCTACAAGGGGAATCAGGTTCGGTCAGGAGTAATAATGATTTACAGTAATGGAAGGTTTTTCACCAGTAGGTTTTTCTAATCAATAGTGATGAGTGTATAATTCTGAAAATGTATATATTCCTAAATTTGTTTAATATAACAATATATTTTTTCAATCTCCTGTACCAAGTTTATTCTTCGAGTCACAGTATGTCTGATATTAACTGTATTATATTAAGTTGTATTGCTTGAAAACAAAGTATGCAATATAATAATTTTATTTTAAAACACTTTAACATTTTATGATGTTTTATTAATACATTTTTATAAAAAATTAAATATTTTGCATTTATGCCCTTTATTAATTTTTACCACTATTTTTTCCTTTCCGATTCGTATGACAGGTTCTTAACTGTGGTATTTTCTTTGCATGTGAAGTGCATGGTCCTTCCCCTAGCACCTGCAAGAGTCTGGGGCAGTGAAGGAACACAATATAACAGAGTTGATGTACCTGGTTAAATGGGCAGAAGGTGAGAAGGTGAAAGGGATCTTTTCAGGGTAGCTTCCTAAAAGAAAAAAATAGAATAGCAGGTTGCTGTAAAGGCTGTTAAACATCATTGGACATATTGCTAGCTCTTCTGTAACAGTAGTTTCTTGTGTTTCCTGATCTGAAGAGCTTGTTCTAATAACTTAATGTTGGACTACAGAACTGACCAAGCTATGAGAGGTGGAGGCAAGCAGTTTGTTATTCTGATTATAAAAGTTTGTGCATAATTAGGGGTTTTTTGAAGATTTTTATGAATTTAAAAAGATTTAGCTGCTGCAAAACTTCAGTCACAGACTTAGCCTTCCTTACTTGATGGATATTTGCAGAAACTAAAGTAAATCATCAGTGGTGTCTCAGGTGATGAATAAATGCAGATAACTGTGTGTACCTACTGGTAAAAGTATTAGTTTTAGGACTTGACCCCACAGTTGGAGATAATGGTTAAGTACTCGGATACAGTAATTTTTATTTGGAAAAATCAGATATCTTCATGAAGAATGTTAAGCTGAAATTGTATGTTGTCTGGAGAAGTATTTTACTGTCAGATTTTGATTGAAACGGTGAAATAAATATAACTTGCATAGTCACCAGTTTTATCCTTTTCATTGTGAATAGTGGCTAGGTATAAACATAGTTTGCGTAATGGGAGGGAAGTGTTTCTTTAGGTATTCTTTTATCATGAGGTTAAGAAGATCTGTCATTCTAATTGTTGTTTGTAATGGGTTTCTAACTCTTTTTGAGGAGCATCAGAAAAAATGTTTAGTGTCATTAAGAAGAAATAACTGGTTTCTGTCGGATGTGGTCTGTAGTTTTCTGTGGGATTCCTGGAAGATTTTCAGAAAGTTTTAGGGCTACATTGTGTGAGATCTCTTATTTTTTCACCATGCTTGTGATATCTCCCTGATCCGAGCTGGCCTTTTGTTGTTAGTGATTTCTGTGCCTCTTTGCAATGTCATGAGTTTAGTTTAGTATTATCGTGACTTTCCTGGCTACTTTTTTGTGTGTGCTTGTACCAAACTTGAATTTTCAAGTTTTAAAATGCAAGTGGCAGTAAATTTTTTTTGTTGCTTCCAAGGTTTTGAATATATTGTCATATGGATTATGTTGTGAAGGAAGACTACTGCAAGTTAAATTTCTCATATTACAAATGGATATTGGGGATGGTCAGAAACTGAAGAAAGGATGATTCCAGATTTTAGAGGAATTAAATATTCTTATTTTTCTTTTATCTTACCTGGTAGGATGTAATGTGAATGCATAAAGTTCCTTTAGTTTTTCTTGCAGTCTCCACTTTCATGTTCCAATAGCGGGGCATAGATGTTACATGCAGTGTCTGTGTTTATAAAGTGTTTTCTGGTTTCACACAAGGTTAACTGTTCAAAACTGTTTCTAGAGAATATGTTTTCCCATCTATGTGAAAGCAAAGGTGCAAAACATGGTGATTACAGCTGAGACGGTACTTGAATCACTGTAGAGGACATAACTTACTTGTTGAATGTTGTCAGTGTTACCAAGGGAGAGTGAATTTGGCAGCTTGTTATCTTTTGGTGTTTTCAAATAACATTTTTGGGATAGCTTTCTGAAGAAGTTGAGGTGGTACTGTGTTACTAGTCATCTTCGTTTTCCTTCACTTTTCCCTTTATTCCACCCGGCCTATACTTCTTTCTTCTTCTTTGCTTGTTCTTTATCACTGCCTTCCTTACTCCCACTTACTACTTCTTCCTGTAACCTCTGATGGATACAATTCACCTTTTTTTCCACAAGAGGGTGATAAAACTCACTCATACATGTAAAAACAAGCACTCCAGGTGGAGTGGATTGCAGAGGTTATTGAAAATCTCAATATAATAAAATTAGCTGTATTTATAAAGAAAAAACAATAGTCTGTTTATCTTCCTAAGCTCCATCAGTGTATTACACAGGTTGTTTGTCTGCACTTCTGGAGACAAGACTAGACCTGTCAGAATGGAGATCCACCCTGTGAAGAGCATGCCAGCTCTATCCTGCCTCTGTTGCAGTAATCAGTCCTTACTGTGAGACAGTCTTCCCTTTCTGTTATTCCTTCAATAATTTTCCTTGTCCTTTCTCCTCCATGCACTCTCCTGTTTTGTTTTGTTTTGTTTTTTTTCCTTTTTTCCCCTTCCTGCTTATTATTAGAAGAAACAGAACCTCCTTCCCTACCAATGCTAAGAAACTGCAGTGGTTGAAATTTCTACTCATCTTTTAAAAGTGCAAAAAGGGTGAAAAGGCAAGGCAAAGAGGGAGAAAAAATAGCCACCACTGTGACTTGCCTCTAATAGAGGATCTTAGTAGAAATCTATCTGTTTTTGGCAAAACCTAGACCTTAACAGGTATTTTACTCAAGATTAAAAGCCACTCTAGTTTGCCCTTTTAGGAGTAGAAAGGATGATGAAGAGAAGTAGTTATTAGGTTATAGGCTCTGAGAAGAGTAGCTCCAGAATTGTCCATCTTAAGTGACAGAGATTGTGGCTGAAGTTCTGGCACCTGGCTTTGGCTCTTGGAAGAGCAGTGCAATTGTCTCAGGGTATGTTGGATGGCAAAGGTATGGGAGCAGACCTGTTAGGTATGTGGGGGAGGCCTGGGATGCAGGGCTTTTTAGATGCACTTCGAGGAAGAGACAGCATATCAAGGTGGTTGTTAGCCTATATTTTGGATGCTGTGATCCCCTCAAAAGTGTCCGTTGCTGTAAAGTGCTTTAGAATATCATCTGAGCTGCCAGATTAGATCTTGTTAGCCACAAGTAAAAAGAACTGCAGTGAGTCCCTTAATATTAGAGAAATGAGCAAATGGGATCTATATTGTGGGTTAGGCATAAGGTAGGCAGTGAAAAGGCTCCTGGAAAAATTCTAGACACTTCATTGCGATGAGTCAAAAGGAGTCCTGGCAAGGAAGGAGAAAGGAACAAAATGCTTGAGGTTATGTTTACCCCATCCTCCCATTAACTGTGAAATTTCAGGTCATGGAGTGAAATTTCTCACTCTTCCTTAATTTCAGGAAGAACAAACAAATGGCCCAAATAATAAATAAAATGATGCAGTCTTTTAAGAAAAAGACAACCACAGAGTCAGTGATCTTGTCAGAATATCTCAATATTTTGTCTCCTCCAAATACTAGGAAATTCCAGAGGCAGGATAAACGTGTTGAATTTCCCAGGACAAGTCTGTTCCTCTTCCTGTTCTTTCAGTGTCCTTTTCCTAGAGTACCACATCCATAATGCACACAGTCAAGTTCAACAAACAGCATTTGGAGCATTTTGCTGCATGGGCAAGAAGGGCCAAGTTTAAGGTTTGTTTCAGGTATCTCTAAATCACAAGTGGGACAGATTCTTCCAATTAACACACTTGAGGGGGAGATGCCCACCCCAAAGCAGCCCTTCTACAAAAGAAAAAATACCCCCACCCCGTGAAACCCAAGTAATTCTTAGAATTTCTGTATATTTTTCTGAGCTAGTTCTGAGAGAGCGTAAGGGAATTGGAGAGATTCTAATTTATTTTAGCAATGTAAGAGTATTTTGCTTAAGTTTTCAGGATATTCTCCTAATGAAGAGTGTCATAATATCTAGAAACAGACGTAAGTGGCTAGAAGCAGGTTTTGAAGTACTCTAAGCAAGTTTCTTTTATTTCCTGCTTGGTAAGGAACAGTCATTCCTGTTGCAGAAACTTTCTTAATCAAGGATTTTGCACAGAGGAGGATTGACATGCCCTTCAGAATAGATTCTGAGGTGACCTCATTTGACATGAGGGCATCGTTGGTCTCCCCTTGTTTTGCACAGTTGATCCTAGCATGAACAGTCATTGCACCACAGCAAAAATTCATTTGAGAGCCAACATCTTCAGAGTTATTTCACTTGTGAAATGTGCCAAAACTTCATGGTCAATAAAAACCAAATGGTTTGGAAATGAACGTATTTTCATGTTTACTTGTTTTTGGATAAGTTTTACACTTCTGGATTAAAAACCCATGATATTTCAAATATAATGGAAAAGCTCTACAAGAACACGTAACATACAATAATAAAGCACAGACTGTTTTTTCTTTACAGTTAGTCTTTTTAGATAAAGAATTCAGTATTTGATAATATTTTTGCCCATGTAGTTTTAAATGTCTCAAGCAACAGGACTTAACTGGTGTCTAGGCTGTAGCAAAGATGGTTGAATAGAGTGCCCACCCACGTGCCCTTCATTTTGGGAGAGGAGTCACAAGGGTGAAAGGGAGGTATTCAGCCTTCCCCCCCCATTCCTGGATTCGGTGGCTAGATAGACAGTGCCTCCCCCTCTTTCGAGCTCGTGCCACATTTGTGGTTAATGCAGCTTTTCTGCATTGTTGTTTCCCAGGTTTCTTGTCCATACTGAGTATCTATATTTGGGATTATTTTTCCCAGATGTATTAGTTGGTGTTTTTCCAAACTGAATTTCACTTTCTTTTCTGGCCATGTAAGGAATTTGCTTAGGTTCCTTTGTATTATTTCTGACTTTACTGCTACTCAAAGTCCCCTATTTAATATCCTCAGAAGTTGTTATCTATATGCTATTTTAATCATATAGATCATTAAGGAAGTTATTAATGTCTGGGCTAAATTAATTCTTATATCTCACCGGCATTTCTTTCCATTTGGATACTTTGAGATTTTTACCCTTTTATTTCTAGACTTTTCGGCAGTATTGTGTGTTCTCAGCCTCTCCTATCAAAAAAAATTGGAATTGGTTTTAAACATAGGACTTCCGGGGAAAACAGAAGTGTGATTCATGCTGGAATAGAGTAAACTTTGTAAATCCAATCGAAGTTGAAATTGAAGCTGTATTATAACCATTGCATATATATCTTCACATTGATTTCAATATGCTGTCTTTGTACTTTAATTTGTACAGTAGTAGTTCTTAAATGATAAATTATTAAGTAAATATTTTCCTAGTGGAATGTGCTTTCTATTTTTGTATATCATCTTGAGAACAGAATGTGATTCCTTTCTGTAGGGTCAGCTGTTTGAAATACTTGCCTGTGTTTGTTCTAACTGCATAATCTATAATCCTCAATATGTCTTTAATCCACCTTATCTCCTACAGAACTACATCTTTGGAATAGGGAAGAATACAGTGTGATAGATAGAATCTAGAATCTAAGGGTATAAAGTTTGGGAAGATTAAATCAATTTCTGAGGTCAGTATTGATAGATTTTGGCAAATAACAGAAGAAATGACTGGTTGAGAACATTAAATACTACTCATTTTCATTCCTATGGAATGAACAAATAATAAGTAACAAAGAAGTTTTATAGTATTTCATATCTGGAAATATGATAAAATTAAAGATGGAATTTATCACCTGGCTAATCTTAAAACATCTCCTACAGTGTTAAGGGGAAGGAATTGATTTATTTTCTTCTGATTATTTATGGTTATTGTGTCAAGTTGAATTGAACTTAAAAATGTTTCCCTTTGTATGCATGACTAAGGTAGAAACTAGAGTGCATGTTTCTTAGCACTGGCCGCTTGAGATTGAGTGGATGCATTAATCTGAAACAAATGTAGCTGTGGGTTCAAGGAGGGGTGTGTGTGCGTGCACACGTGTGTTCAGAGGTCTGTTCTTGGAAGAATGAGTGCGTCTCCTGGTATTGGTTAGTAGTGTTTTTGACAATTTGGTGTGCTGGTTTTGTTAAGGATTACACAAAGAGCTTCTGTTGTGATTGCTTAATTAGAAAAATGGAGGAGAAAAACTTTTGAAAAAAATTGCCTGTAGCGTACATGTATTAATAGGCAAAATGTGACCCTTTAACAAAATTGCTGGTGCTGTTGGGGGGGTGTCTATTTTGATGGACTTGATAAACTATGCATTTTTCAAGTAGGAGAATAGGGAAGACCCAGTGATCAACAATCAACTATCAAAATTTCAGAAGATTTTTTTCTTTTAATTAACCCCAAACAAGCTTTATTAAAATCCACTATTTTTGTGTGTAAATTTCAGGTAGAGTGTTTTATTAGGTGAGTATTGAAGTGTTAGATGCAAATACAGCTGAATATTTTTCTTTCCAGATGTTGCTGTTGCTTTTGTATGTTTTGGTAACTGACAGCAATTGGAGATAGTTAAATAAAACAAGCTGTCAAAGGTCAGGTTTCTGCATTTGTCTAATACTAAGGTATTAGGTACTATTTGTCAAGGGACGATGGATTTTTCATTTCACCTAGTGACAGATAATCTGAGCTTACAAGGTCTTAGGGTTTGTGGGGTGGGGATAGTGATCATGTTAAATGACAAACTTGCACAGTAAAGTTTTTTTGTTAATGGAGCCACACTACATAGCAAGCCTGGGTTCAAACACTACCAGTACTTCTATTTTTTTTTTTTTTAAGTAGTTGGTGTTAAACACAAATATTCCTGGTTTCGTATTTTAGAAGATGATCAGCAATCAGTGAATCTGCTGCATCAGTCCTAATGTTTGTTGTTCTTACAAATGGTTAGGAACATGCATAACATTGAAAACCCAACATTCTTACAATACTAAACAGAAGGAAGAAGTTAGTGTGGAATTTCAGCATTCTATATTTGTAAAACTTCTGAGAATCCTGTGAGGAGATAAAAATTGCAGGGAAGCTTATTTACTTGAGTAGAGAAGTCCTTTATAGAAAAAAAAGATACCATGTAAAGCAGTATGGTCCTTGTCTACTACTTGCCCTTAAAAATTATTCCATCTAATCCATTCCCTGGAAGGGATGGGAACTGGCTAGCAAGGCAGCAAGTGAATCTGAATACTGAAATGTCGATTTTGCACCTGCATATGCCATTGCGATAGCATCCATGTGGCTGTAGGGAGGGAGGGCCTGCATTTTTATTTTTTCCAGTGAGGAAATAAGTGGGAATTTGCATTTTTTCCTTTTAGACAACGAGAAGTTTTCTACCAGCTTCACTGCTTAAATTCATATTGTGCTTCCTGTGCTGCCATACCATTTTCAGTAAAAGAGCAGTTGCATGGAGACAAAGAGGCTGCTGATTTAAGTCTCAATAGAGAAGTCTGTTAGGCTTCATCTGTGGGAGGATACTAAATGTAGCTAAGAGGTTGGCAGATGCTACCTGGACGAAAACTAGTTGAAAATATTAAGCAGCTGTTTAGTAGGTTTGCCTAAAAACCATTTAATGACTGGAAGAATTGCTGGGAAAAATTTGACAGAGGAGTTTTGGTTTAACAGTGTACTTATTGTCTGGATGTAATTTGCTGTTCGTGTTGAATAAATAAAAAAAGAGTTGAGCTACAAATATTTTGCTGGTGTTGATGTGAGGGGAAAAACCATCCAACCCCAAGACCTTCTTTCTCTTCCCACCTGTCTTACAATTTTTTTTTTGTAAATTATGTCACTTTATGCAACATTTTGGCTTTCATTTTCAAAGGGAGCAATACTGTTTCTGATTATGTAAGTTAAGGTGAAAGCTGTGGAGCATTGTCTTCTGAAGTTTTCAGGAAGCTTGGTGTATCTGCTGCTATTAATGTTTTTCTAAGCTATAACACTGTGAAAATTTACCTAAAGAGTTTATTTTGCGCTTCAGCCTTTTAGAGCACCATAAGGTGGCCAGAAGCAAAGTGGTAGGACTGGGCTTGAATTTCTACTGGGTGTATGCAAGCTCCGTGTATGGCCCAAAAGGGGAAGCTTTCTTCATCTGCACATTCCTCATCTCTGCATTTACCTCCTCTGCAGGTTGGATAGTCCTGGGAGCTGCCCTGGTTTCTTGCCTTGTTGCCAAGCCGGAGTGTAAACACTCTTTAGCCATGTCATTTCTGACCTGTGAGATGCTGTATGGGATGCATGAAATGAGCTACCCCAGTGTTTTTTGTTTTTCCTTTTGGCAGGTGGAGAGGGGAGATAAAGAAATTGCATGAAGCTCTTGTGCTCCGTGACTAAACATAGAGAAAAGGCCTAAGGAAGCCATGGCTCAGGACCAGGGTAGTTAATTTAAGCAGGGAATATGAACTTCTAATTCATTTCTAAGTGCAGTTCCCTTTATGACCTGGTCCATGGGGAGAGCTGATTACAGGATCTCTGTGCTGGGTCATTAAACAGTTAACATCAATGGGGATATTTATGCTTCAGAAGCTGAGATTTGCACACGTGTGGGTATAAGCATTTCCAGTAGAACATATTTGATACTTAACCTGGAAAAAAGTCAAAAGAGGTGATTAATGTTTTGTACCTTTGGAATGGGTTTAATTTTGTGTGCTTAGCTAAGGCTTCTAGCAGGTGCTATAGAAACTAGGGAAAAAAATTACCTTTTCAGCATGTCCCACCCATACTTCACATTGAGCCACAAAATAATATTCAAATGAACAAGAATCTCTTGATTGAATCTAAATGAAAAATGCAGTTTTCCGTGGCCTAATTATTCCAGAAATGATAATTTCATTGTAGGCAAATTTAACTAAAACCTAGGAGATTTCTGCAAAATTACCTGAAAGAAAAAATTACTATTATTGTCTTCTAAAGTGAGGCAAAGAAATAGCAAGAGCTTTTTTACAGTCTGTGTTGGCTACTAGTTCTGCTTCTGATATAAAGAGATTTTAAATTTTCATAAATATGTTCTTTTATATGTTGTTTGCTTACTATTTTGTTTGTTCCTACACTGTACAGTAACATGGCTAAAATTTCTGTACACACAGTTTCATAAATTTTCAATTTTTCTTGTAGAATTTCTAAACATTTATTTCTGAAAGAGTGCACTTTTGCTCATGTGAAATGGTTACTTTAGAACTTCCTTAGTGGTCCCTTGCTGTTTGTCAGGCATGGTTTTTGTGCCCTGGATCAGCCTTTTACTTTGTCTGTGAATACCAGCCCAAATTTGGCAGAGTTCTGAAATGGTGGAAGATTATTTTGTGTGTGACAGCTAGATAGGGTTATCATAATTAAGAATGATCAGGCATTTAGCATCTGTCATTAACTAGAGTGTGCGTGTGTCATCCTCACAGAGCAAATGAGGATGAGTTGTTTCTTCTTAGGTGTGACAGAGGCATCAGTGTTACTTCTCTTTGTGGCACTGGTAAGATCGATACTAGGATGCATCATGGGGTCTGGGACTTGGCATATTTGAAGAAGCTATAGGAGAATGAGAGAGATGTAGACCCATTAAATGATCGAAGACCCAGAGAAAATGCTTATGCAATATGATTTAAAAAAAAAATCTGTTTGAATAGTTTATCAAAAAGCTTGAGAGCAGATATGGCCATAGTGTCTTATGGGGAGAAAATACTGGTCAAATAGAAGAACTAATGCTGTCGGCAAAAGCCAGAAATTAGGCATGCGTTTTTAATAATGAGGAAAAATACGAGCTGGCAGGAACACTTAAAAGTGATGTTAGATTCTCTGTTTGTGTGCTTCCAAATCAAGAGTCAAAGCTTCTAAGAAAGTTTTATTTTCATTGAACACAAGTTACTGGACTGAATTCACAGAGGGTTGCTTCATTAGGAAATCATCTTAGGGACTGTTTTATTTGGGTTAGACTATCTGCTCTGGTAGCCCCTTCTAGCTTGCAGTTTCCTAAATCTGCAGCTGTAAGACCCCCAGCTTTACCCATTTCAGAAGCTTTGAAAGTTTGTAGGAAAGGCAGTAAGGGATTTGGAAAGAAAAGCGAGGCTTTCATGAGTTAGACAAGTTGAATCTTTCCTTGGAGGAATTAGAATTTGTTGTTTCCTCTGCTCTGTATATCTTTGGCGATACTCTGCTAGTTGTTCAGAACTGCTTGCTCTATTTGCTGCTCAGCCTGAGACACTGGGTTGTGATTTACAGAACGGGTGATGACTCAAAATGCAAGTGAACTTGGTGGGAACTAGTCCTGAATACTACACAGTGCTAAGTAAACATTCAGAAAAATCAGGATGTCCCAAATTGGGCATTGAAAATTAATGGATGCTTTTAATCTGAATTTTTTTTATTTCTCAGTGTTCTTTTAATATCTTGTGAATAATACAGCATAAAAATGAGTCTTTAAAAATGTTATTCTTGTTTGGTTTAAGAGAAACGAGATAAAAAT
This sequence comes from Buteo buteo, assembly GCF_964188355.1. NCBI lineage: Eukaryota > Metazoa > Chordata > Aves > Accipitriformes > Accipitridae > Buteo > Buteo buteo. The sequence goes on along the minus strand of NC_134176.1, from coordinate 8,515,843 downwards.
TAAATATGACGTTATACAAACTCTTCAAGATTTGCTGCTTTTATTACAGCTAAGTAACTGAAAGATTGCTCTAATCTTATTTTAATAGAAGCAAATCTGCTTGAATTCTTATTGTTTTTCTTTTCAAAAATCACAGACTGTCACAAACATTTTAAAAAGTCTTGATTAAAGGTAATGATGCAGCCTAGTGAAATTCAGGTATGATCCACAGGTATGAGCACTGTCACTTCATTGGTTCATCTTGAGCATGAAATCCCTTCCTTCCCAATCAGATTTTTTTTTTTGAAGTAATAAAACTTTTAGATGAATTACTCTGTTTTTAAAATTAATTATAATAATTCATTATTTCCTTATGCAAAATTAATTTTTCGTCCTAAGCGTAGTGTGCTGTGGTGGTTTTTTTTATTTTTATTTTTTTTTTTTTATTTTTTTACTGAAATCCATGGTTCATTTTGTTTCTTCGCTAGATCTGTTTCTTCTCATTAGCACATTTTAACAAGCCTCACCAGGTTAAAGTAGGGCTGTAGATTTAAAATAATTTTAAACTGCAATCCTGCTTAAGCTCTTCTATTTTCTCACTTGCTTCTGCCTGCCCTGAGCACAACTATCTTTGCATGCCCTTTCTCCCCTCTTTCTTTACTGGTGGGGAGAACGCTGGTACCGCGTGCATTTGTGATCTTCTTTGTCAACTGAAAACAGTTCAGTGGCAAATGCCTTGTATGTTCGCTTGGTATTCCCTTCTTTGGGTCAGAATCTTAGGGAATATTGAACGACTTCCAATATTGTGAAGTGATATTTTACAGCACCAAAAAGTTCATCGTAGGACTTTGGCTATGTTTATTCCACTAATTTTGTGGTGAAACATGCGGTAATTTATTGTGTTGTGTTACCTGTCTGTCCATACACTAACTTTTGCCCTTCTTAAGCATCTGCTTTCTCATTTCCAAATGTCTTAAAAATAAGCAGATCATTGCAGGTAGAAGGGAATGGCTGCCCTTGCAGAAATGAGTGAAACCTCAGAGATGCTGATGATGTGATTTAAGGGGGGGGGGGAGGTTTCATGGCTGGTTTATACAAACTCCTTAAAACTCGCTTTTTGATGTATTTTTTTTTACAAATTTAGGGAAATGAAACACTGTGCTGATGACCCCCAAGTTTGTGGAGATTTGATATATGCTTAAATACAGGCAGTGAATTGCTGAAATGAAAGCTGTTCAGCATATCTTGTTGAAAAATGGTTATGCTCTCGTTCTCTGAAAATAAAGGATTGTAATTCGAGCCTGCCTTTTTAAAAGAAGAGTTTCCTCCAACGTTGTTTCAAGGTAGAGTTTGAAAAAGGAAGTAATTTGTAAACTGTTGAAATATAGCTCAGTGCCAAAGCAACCGAAGAATAAAATTACTCAAAATAAATAGTAGCTCTTATTTTGAAGGTGTGTCAAAGTGGAAGAGCTTTCTTTATGCATAGTTGCTATTGGCTGCACAAAACCCTCGTTTCTGCAGCTAATGATAGATAGGAATATTAATAATATAATTCATGCCTTGTCATATTTTGCTGCTTAATCATCTTGTTTGGCACTCCCCTGGTCATGTTCTGTGTGGCCATAATTCAGGAATGAAAGCTCACTCGGGCACTGGTATTACAGTCCAGTAATCAAAGAGGCTGGGATTATGCAGATAATGAAAGGACTGGCCAGCGTGTGTTTACCCACGAAAACTGGAGTGAAGTTAGAGACAGTAAACAGCCAGGGAGCTGCCTTCCACGCCGGACGATGGCTGTCGCTCTTACGTCACGGCTGCTTTAAAGATCCGGGCTGGGTAAGCAGAAACCGAGAGCGCTCTCAAGTTCAGAAACATGTGTCAGCAATGTTAAAGTTTCTGCCGTGAAAAACTTTATCTCTTACAAGTCTTCAGTAACGTTGTCTTTTGTGTTGTGTGCTGTCAAAAGTAGTATTTCAAGGAGGTTGCTAACATTTTGTTAGAAAATACTTGATCTATAAGCAGTTTCCTGGACAGTAACATAGATTAGAAAGATAAAGAGGGGCTATAGCATGAATCTGAATGCAAATAAAATAGAAAACCAGTATTTTTTTTGTTTTCCTTAATTTTTTTGTTAACAACTACAATTTTAAAATCTAAACCTAACATTTCTCAGAGGCTAGCACTGAACCTTGTGAATTGCTTGTGATTCAAAGCATTGTTATCTTTGTCTGGATAACTTTTTTGTAAGTTTTGGAGTAGAAGGCAATTTCTGAATGCTTGGCTTGATACTGAAGGTTGTTGTAGTAGGGGGCACTGTAATGGATAAAATGATGAAAGGATAAAAGGAAGTATCTAACACAAATGAAGGGGAAAGTAAGTTTGGTTGAGGTTTGTTTGCTTGGTGTTTGGGTGTTGGGTTTTTTGTTTGTTTGTTTTTAAAATTCAAGAAGCCATTTCCCTCTCTTGGTTTTTAAATGGTTTTTCATCTTTAAGTAGTGTAGGTTCTTCCAAGATACCCATGATTTTTTATGAAGTGGTTTCCATGCTCTTGTCAATGCATGAATAACAAATAATAGAATGGGTGGGGAGGAAGTTGATTGTAATTTGACTTAAAAGCATGAATGTTTTGACCTCAATGATTGGCAGTTTGAAAAGAATGATTTGCTGTGCTGTTTGTGTGAGCGTTGGGTTGTTTAGTGTTAATCACCATCCAGTTATGAATATAATTCACTTGTTAGACAAGTGAATTAGACTGTAGGCTAGTGTTGGACTTTTAAACGTACCTTCAGTAAGCACTTAAGTTAAAAGGAGACATGTTCTCTGGAGTGCTATGTTGATGGAAAGAAGCAATATTTATCTTGTGGATGTAATGAAGGTAAGGCTCTTCAAGTTGGAGAGGTCTGAAAAAATAAGAATTTTTTTATTTTTTATCGTAGTTTATGTACTGAAGAGATGGATTTCCCGAGATACTATTTTGAGTGACAACTCATTGTGAAATTTTTATGCGTAATCAAAGGATAAGGTGTTGAGGTTTTTTTGGTGTTATTTTATTGTTGTTGTTGTTTGTTGTTTTGCTTTTTTTAATTGTTTATGTTTTAGGTATGAACTTAGGTTCTAAGTTTTAAGTTTTGCTTATAACTTGAGACGGCTTTCTTTAACAGCTGTAAACTTTCATGGACAGGTATCATTTAAAAATATTCTGTCTGTGCATGCTGTAGCAAAACAGTGAACTCAGGCGAAAGCTGATCGTTATTTTTTTAAATGATACTTCTATTTGGCTTGTATTTACAAATGTACGATGAGCTTTGTGAGACAGTCAGTGGAAATTAGATCAACTCGTAACCTGATCCTATATTCAGAAATCTTCTAGCCTTGAGAGCCCTAAAGTCTGAGGAAGCGTAGGATCAGTCTCCACATTGTGACAGTTTTTCCTGCATTTCAGAATTAAGACCGGTTTTTGTGTTATTCAGAAACAAGTCTAATTTGATTATATTAGCACTTTGCCTGATTAAGGATTGCTGAATCAGGTTCAATATTCAAAAGGTAGGCATATAAAGGGAAATGTGTGTCAATGTCTGTGTTACTCTGGCTAGTGTGTTACATGGTAACATTAACCAGGCAAGGGCTGATCCTCTGTGTTGGAAGGATGTTAAGAGGGACTGCATTTATATTTTAATTCAAAATAGAGATTGCAATTTAGTTTATTTTTTTGCACATCTTTTTGCTGAGGTTAAGACAAGTATGTAAAAGTTATAAATCCAGAAGCTTTCATACCAGTCATGTGTTCTTAAATATTTCCATAGGAAAAAAATACTGTGTTTTTGTTTGGTTTAAGAAAGGACACTGGCATTGCTTATTAGGCATAATAAAAAAGAAGCTTAATTTCAAAAGCCTGTGTATTCTACCCCTTGGACATTCAGAAAACATTAAGAGTTTCAATTACTATAATTCAAACATTTCTTCCGGTCATCAGTTTTTGCTTTTTTTTTACCTAAACATTTTCAAATAGTTCTAAAATCTTCTTCCTACAGACTTCAATGAGTTCAGTACTTACATTAAGGGAAAAAAGCTTCCTTTTTTTTTTTTTTTTAAAGGTGCAGGAAGCCCAGAAACATAAAATGACCTGTGATTGTTATCTTAGACCTACCCAAAAGTAAAAGGTTAATGGCAGCTTGCTAAGCAGTGACAAGAAAAGGTGGGATGATCAGGGAAGGAGGAAAACCAAGGGAAGTTGTTGCTCAGTCACAGAATCAGGAAGCAGAGAGGAACTGGACAGACCTGTTGTATAGGAGGAGCTGGGCTGTATCAGGTGCGGTGCAGTGGAGGGGAATTAGGGCTCCCTTATACCAGAACCAGGCTGAATGCAGAGGAATGCCGAGAGCTCTGCTTGAGCTAATTTATTCTGCAGGTGAGAGAGGAGGGAAGTGCTACTGCAGGCAAACTGTTTGTGGTGTCTGAGCTTGCTCTAATATCTAAACTTCTTTTCCCGCAACTTTTTTAACTCTGAGCACATTGTAACATTGGAAAAAGAAGAAAATTCAAGGATTACTTAGTGTGCTGTTACTTGGAGATAGTGAGGATGGGAGAAATTATAATAAAATTTTATTCCTGAACAGGTGAAGTACATTATTGTACAATAATAATACAATTTTGTTTGCCTTACAAGTACTTTAATAAAAAATACTGATGTATAAACTTGCATCTGTCTACAAGCTGGTTGAATTTTGGAGTAATTTGATCTTTTTTCAGGTGATCTGAGCTACTGAAGGGAGGGCTGGGGGTAAATACTTGCACCATGAGTGCCCTAAGGTGGTGCCGATACCTCAAGGAAGGATTATCTTGTAGTGGGGAGAGTAGTGCCCAAAGCAGAAGAACCTGCCGTTTTCCTCTTCATTGCACAAGCAGCCTGTTCTCATTTCCTCTGCCTTGCTATGTCCCGATCGAAACCTCCTGTTAGGCCAAGGAAACCTCTGTGTGTGTGTCTGGGTAAGGCTGCGTGCAGTGAGAGAGGACAAACTGGGCTGCTCTTTGCACCTTATCTGAGTGAAGACAAACAGCTCAGGAGAGCTTATCTGTCTCTGGTAGGCCTGGTTGAGTGCAGGAGATGACACTGAAATGGCAGAAAAGCCCCATGGGCAGTAGGGACCTTTGAGTCCAAGCCAGGAGGGATGCGTGCTGGGTGGATGCATGGCATGGAAAGTCAGGGGTGTCCTCTCCTGCGGCTGAGCCCAGGCCGGGGCATTTGGACTGATTGGAGCTGAGTGTCGCCGGAGATCCCTTGAATCTCTAGACTTGTCACAGGTTATCGTAGCTGTGAGGCTGATTCACCTGCCTGCCACATCTGCCTCAGAGATTGGAGGAGAGGAGCCTCCTTTAAAATGATCAACAATCATCGGGCCTTGGTCTGTGCAAAACCTACTTTGGCTATGCCTGAACATCCCAGGGAGAATATGAGTATGTAACTGGGAATAGCCATGTCCTGTCCCATCACTGTTGTGTCTACAGTAGAAACTCCCCTACATTTTTCCAACGTTTTGTGTCAACAAGTGTGAGGCTTGGGAGTTGGAGAAAGAGTGAGAGGGACGCTCTTGAGCTTGGTTCTAGGGCCCAGGTTGCCTGATGCTCCTGTGATGGGTTCTGCTTGTCCTTTGGGGGCTTGCTTTCCTTCTGCTCATGCCTTGCTCCCTCCAGGCACTGAATGTCCCTCACAGCACTGTCATTGTTTCAGCTGGGATGGAGTTAATTGTCTTCCTAGTAGCTGGTACAGTGCTACGTTTTTGAGTTCAGTATGAGAAGAATGTCGATAACGCTGATGTTTTCAGTTGTTGCTAAGTAGTGTTTAGTCTAAAGTCAAGGATTTTTCAGCTTCTGATGCCCAGCCAGCGAGAAGGCTGGAGGGGCACAAGAAGTCGGGAGGGGGACATAGCCAGGGCAGCTGACCCAAACTGGCCAAAGGGGTATTCCATACCATGTGATGTCACATCTAGTATATAAACTGGGGGAAATGGGGGTGGGGGGATCGCCGCTCGGGGACTGACTGGGCGTCGATCAGCAGATGGCGAGCAGTTGCACTGTGCATCATTTGTATATTCCAATCCTTTTATTATTAGTGTTGTCATTTTATTATTGTTATCATTATCATTATTAGTTTCTTCTTTTCTGTTGTATTAAACTGTTCTTATCTCAACCCATGAGTTTTACTTCTTTTCCAGATTTTCTCCCGCATCCCACTGGGTGGGGGGGGAAGTGAGTGAGCAGCTGCATGGTGCTTAGTGGCTGGCTGGGGTTCAACCACGACAGTCCAAACAAGGATTTCTCATTGGTTTTGAGGTATACATTTGAGCTGAAATAGATGTGCATCCCTTTTCTATAATACAGTTAACTGAAGTTCTTGCTGTATTACTTGAGTCCTCAGTCTGGACCAAACTTGTACTGATGTGAGAGTGGGAAGTAGGGATATGCAGGGCTAATGGTGGTGGTGGTTTGCAGGGCAAGGATTTTGCAGTCTGCCGTACATGTTCATTCTTTTTAGCAGAATCACATTTAAAGCAGATCCTTTTTGCCTTCATTTCAAGTGAAAAGAAGTTCCTTTCTCAGCAAAACAAACCATCACAGAAGCATTCAGTTTCTCATTTGCAGAATAAATGATTTCAAGTTCTCTTGGGTCTACATGGAAAAAGTACTCCACCGTTTTAGTGGATGCTGTTTTCTCCAAAACATCTCATTTTTTAAAATGGCTGTTTCTTAATGATCCACAGCTGAAGGCCCTTCCCTTTACTTTTGGCAGCCTGTGCTGTCTTTATGGGGTGGAACAGGATCTTTCTTTCGTCCTAGGAAATAGTATTAATCCTGCCAGTATTTAACTGAATCCAGGATTACTAATCTGTTGAAAAGCTCTGCTTTTTGTTTTTACAGATGATGTTCAGGACATCTGATAGTTGCATTTGTGTTGTCAAAAAAGCATGCTGTGTTTGTCTGTGGTAACCTCAGAATTTCTAGAAGGGATTCATTATATTAGTATTAAATGATTGCGGTCTTCATTAGTAAAAATGAGTCAAGTTCTCTTAATAAAATGGTAATTTTCTCATTTATGTTTTGTATTTCTGAAGTAATGGCTTTTAAATACTCAGCATTTAAATTTGCCTTTCTCCTGGAGTAATAAAGTATTACAGTGACTGTAAAGTAATTTAGAATGAATTTAGACCATTTAGTTATTTACTTTTCCTAGTGTTTTCCTGGTAGAAGCTGCCTAACTAGTCTGTCTATCTCATGATCTGTTTTTCCTGTTTGTACCAATTTGGTTGATAACTATGCAGAAGCAGAATAGTTGGGAGGAAATTCTAAGATGCTTCAACTTAACTTTTCATTAGCGAAGTGATTAAGAAGCAAGCAGGACTTGCTGAGTTGTCTGAAACATCATTTTGTAGCTGTGAAGCCAGATGTTTTATGTCATGTGTGTAAGAAAGAAGTCTGTGTGGAAAAACACCTGTTTCAGAATGGGTTGCTTCTACGTGTGTATTGTCATCACTTGTTTCACTCTTTAAAAGTCTAATTTTACATGGGTTTTCTGTCATTTCTTTTGAGTAGATCCTTGCAAGTTTACAGATTGGTCTAGGTAATAATGTGGGGGAAAAAAAAAAGACTGGTGAATAGGTAGAGTACAGTTGATCTCTAGTGCTACAGTTATCTCCTATGTTATGTGGTGCTTCCTTACAGGATTTAGACCTTTAAATGCATAAAACTTTCTTGCGGGAAGGTTGTTACTTTAAAAAAGGTGTGTAAGTGAAGTTGATATAGAATCTTAGAGGCTAAATTCTGGTTAATTTATACTAAACTCTGGGCTTCATCTTGCATGGGAAAAAAATCACTGGAAGCTTCCTCATTTGAATTAATGCAAGTGTGAGGCATACAGATTCCTCAATGCAGCAGCTCAGAGTTACTCAACTAGGTTACTTTTCCAGTTGTGACTAAGGGTCCAATTAGCAGCATCCGGAATGAGACGGCAGCGCCTAGGTAAAAATAGATGGCATTTGGAGAAGCTGGGGGCTGTTTTGGAGAAGGTCTTCAGCTACAGACTGAGAGAAGCAAGACAAAGAGGCAAGCTTCAGAAAGGAGTATTACAGACATGGCTGGGAGAAACTCCATGAACAGGCAAAGGTAGGAGCAGCCCAGAGAAATGGGAAGAAGCAATACCAGGTTGGACCCTCTAACTGAAGGGCCTCTGCTGCCGAAGGAATGCTTAAGGAGCTGGGTTCTTCACTCCCTTCTCACAAGAAAGATAAAGCTAGCATTGATATTAAAATGAAACAAGCTGTAACATCCTCTGAAAATGACAGGAACCAGAGGAGTGGGTGTAAAGCTCGCTACATTGTGAGGTCTTACCTGAAGGATTGATACTTTAATGCCTTTCAGAGGAAGGAGTAAGGCACACAGAAGTGCTGCTTCAGTAGGTTTGCTTGAAGGCGATTAGTTGACCATGCTGGAGTCTCAGAGACCAAATAATTAAGTAATAAGCCAGGTACATGGAGGGGAACTTGATGGCATGGGTGTATTTTGCTTTTTAGCCTTTACAGTTTTAACTTTGTCCTGTGACCACAACTGTTTCCACGGTCCTTCTCTGTCATTTCTGTAGGATACTGAAGCCACTGGATTAGTATAGTTTAAAACTCTTTTGTTCTTCACTGACCTACTTTAACTGCACATTAGCTATCGGATTGGGAAAGGGCCATCTGTATATGTGCCCACTGATACAGCCTGAATGTAAAGTAAAGAGAATGTAGAATGTGGTCTGCCTTGTCTTGATAAACTTCAGTCCAGTGGAGATAATTACTTAAAATACTAATTTTCATTGTAAATGGCATGCTCTACTTGTTATTTAATAATGTATTAGTGAATTTGATATTTCACGAAAAATAAAGAAGGCAAGAAAAGATGCACCTGAAGTCCTATCTTTAAATAGACAAAGGATGTGTGTAAGTTAAGAGTTCTTGCTAGTGGTCTAGTGGTGAGTCTGCTACTTCCTAAAAAGTATGGGCAAGCTAGAGAATGCATGATCTGTGTATTCATGTGGTCAGATACAAAGCGTGTTTGCTGTACTATATGTGCTTTCTTGATCAGTGATCTGTACCCGCAAAGGATCTATAAAAATGCCTTTTAAAAGTTAGCTAATTCACCAGTAGTGTATTTGGATTGCCTCACTTATGAAGAGGAGCTTTCAGACTTACCTATGTATGTATAAACCTGCAAAATACACGCTTTTCCTGCTGAGTTTTTCTCCATTCATTTTTCATGCAATACAGAACTGATGAGATTGCTTTTCCTTTTTTTGATTAGTAAGCAATGAGCTTTCTGCCAATTAGAGCAAAGGTGTAATTGTAATTCTGATGAACCAACGTAACACTCCTGTTGACTTCAATTTGGCCAGGATGCCAACTGAAGATTAAGTTTACGATCACAGTACAGCTGAGGATAAATATTGTTAGCAATCCAATTTCAGCTTATCATCTTCAACAGAGAAGCACCTTAATTGATGAGTAGTTTGGAAGAGGTAGAGAGGGTAGCAGTTGATGATGAAGAGTATTGTTTGCTAACCACAGAGGGAATGCTTTAATTATATTTAATGCCTAAACTGTTATGTCTGGTTAATATTTGTAACAGTCTAAACTAACAAAGTTTTGCAAAGTGACTTGATGTGCAGCAGAGCGATACCTTTGGTTACATTAGTTGCATGACATAACCTTATCTTTGTAGTTTTCAGTTTTCTCAAACTTGTTTATGAATCTTAAGAACATAATACAAAACTCTTTCTTTGTAATGGGTCAAATATTTATTTTTAAAGGTAATATACTATTGTAGACGGATAGTCATATTGCAGAGGGGCTAAGTAATCTTTAGAGAAATTTACTTCAGGTGCCAAGGCCCAGTGATCATCAGATAGCTTTGTCCAGTAACAGCTGGCATTTCTGAGGGGCAAAACCCCCTATGATTCATATGCAAGCATGCAGGTAAATAGATTCTGCCAAAAGAAAACTGCATTTTCTTATTCAGTGTTTTTGGAAGAGGTCAGAGGTAAAGATGTTCTGAAAAAAACATCCATGCACATTATGGTAATGCAAGGCTATGATAAGGGTTGTTCTTTAGACAATTACAAATATTCAGAAATAAGGTCTTTTCTCCCTAGAACCTTGTGTTGGGGAGATAAAATGTCTACCCCATTTAGGATTCAGGCAGCAAAAAAAAGTTGCTTCTTAAAAGATAGAAAAGTGGCCTAATACTCTATGTCAGTCAGATTTCTAAGTTTTAGCAAAAATACCTGGTTTAGGTATAACAGAGCAATGGAGTCTGAAGGTGAATGTTAGTTACTGGTAAATGTCTCTCATTTCCTTTTTTTTTTTAAACTGAGCTGTGCCATTCTGTGGTGGAGAACATCCTATTTTTAAAGGAATAGCTGGTATTTTTACATAGACATATGTAATGATAATACAAATAACAAAATATCCAGCATAACACAGGCTAACTTGACACATTATAAGGGAGTATTATATAAATGTCATGTTTTTCCTCTCTATTGGTGAATGGTTGCAGATCCGGAATAATCTGAAGATCAAGAGGTTACTGTAGAAATGGTCTAGAACGGGGATAGGTTTCTGTGCACCAGGGAATGTGGGAGAGCTCTACAGTAATTGCAAAAGCAAAATAAAATAAAGTAGATTTATTTATTTATTTATTTGTTGTCATTTAGATCTTCTGGGCTTGGCAATATGAGAAAGGGTGTTCCCTTAACTAACAGCTTGACTAATTTGAGTTATTGTCATAAGGTATTGGATAACATAGTCTGAGCCTTACAGATGACCGTATCTCAGGGCAGCTGGTTGAGCCTAAGCACTAGAAGGCCTTATGCAAGGAACGTATCTCGAAGGAAGGAATGATCTGGTGACCTCCTTTCTTGACAAAGAAACCATGTGGATTGCTTGTGGATGCAAAGTCCTCACGTAGCATCTCTTGAGCAATGCTTTCTAGTTTCTAAGTTGGCAAGAGATGTAATCCCAGTGTGTAGATCAGGATGTACCTTCAGGTTTTCCTGTGTTTTCTCGTGGCCCAGCTGGGATGTAGCGCGGGTTGTGTTCTTGTGCTCAGAAATGCAGATGACCGGTGAGTGCTGTGGCTGATGTTCCTGAGGGACATGCTGTGGCAGATGCATCATCCCTTGCAACCCCAGCTTGTTTTTGGCACAACATTGCATCCAGCTTGAGGTGTTGATTGTGACCTCAGAGGATCTCAGTGGGCTGAAACTATTATTTAGAAGACTAAATGAATAATGAAGGCCAAATCCAATAAGGTTGTTCTTCTGTCATGCTGGAGCTTCTGCAGTAAAAAGGAAACACGTGTAAGAAGTTGAGCTTTCAGGGGGGTCCATTTGGGGACTTCAGAATGAACTCCCAGTTTGTTTCCACACCTTCCATCATAACTTCAGGGTATGTTTATTAAATCTTGTCTTTTTCTTACACAAACGTAGCATTTTACACCTGTGTAGTTCCACAGAATTTACCATTACACATTGTTCCCTCTATGGGGAGAATGAGAGAGCAAACACATGACGGACAGTTGGATTGCATAGTGCATTACTGGAAAATGTTGGGAGACTTATTGTGGTAAATTAGCATAGAGTAGAATATGTTCTTGACTAAATTTATACTACCAAATGAGAAGGGGATGGAAGTTATGTTTTCAGGGTTCAATTAAAATCTTCTAAATGTATAAATAGGGTTATAGAAATCTATTTTTATATGCATGTATATTATTTAAGTTAATAAATGTAAATATTTTAAAATATAAGCTTGAGCTCTTAGACAGTGGGTTGCATATGTAGAATAGCTCTCACTTAATTACTTCTTTCACTGGAGAATGAATTACTCCTGTGACTTCTGGGATAAATCAGTGGGTCAGTATCGAGCAGAGCAGCAATCCTGGCACTTGTTCTGAGCCTGTTTGGATGAGAGTTGTGTTTTGGGTTTCCTATGCTCTTGGTTCAGTTTTTTTTGCAAGTGGCTAAGTGTTTCTGAATGAATTTCATAGAGCAACTCTGTAGTTTGAGCAGAACTAGTATTGCATATTTTTATTTGGACAGATGGCATTTTCAGAGCACTTAATAAGCAAGGTATAATTTTTGCACTTTTACAGGAAGCATGTACGGATATATAATTTTATCATGATTTCATTATGTACTTAATGCACCAAACAAATAAATGCCAATGCAAATCCTGAACTGCCTTGTGATCACAGTTAGTATGGAAGGTAACTGTAAGATGGCTGTGACATGTTTGTGTTCTTATATTTAATGATCATTATAGAGCAAAAGCTTCTCATGTCATGCAGAAAAAAATTTTGATCTGATAAGAATCTTATCAAAAGGAAGACAATAATCCTCTTAAGGATTCTTCTGTCTTAGGTCAGCAGGCTGACTTTTTTCGCAAAGGCGTTTCTTAGTAGCCTGGAACTTGTAAACATTTTTCTGGGTTTTAGATTTTTTTGTCATCCAAGGAACCTGGAAACCATGAGATGTTCATTATAAGTTGCTAGGCTTGCCTTTTTCTGATATTTGCCATTAATTTACAATGCAAAAAAAAAAATTGCACACAATGTAGCAAGGTAAAGTTGAAGCTGCAGTGTAATCCATCATTCTCTCTAAAATTAACAGAAACAAAGTACAAGATAAAAGTGACATGAGCATAGCATGACAAGATTGAAATAATGCCCTGAGACTTGTGTCTCTATTGGTGTTTGGAATTCCAGTGCTTTACTAAGAACTTAGGAATGGATGGAGGATGGCAGGGTCCTGGAGACTAGCTAGGCTATTAAAAATACACTGAAAAAAACCCTGAAGGATTGTTAGTGATTTGAAAGGAAAGGAAGACAGCAGTAGGGTGACCCAGTGGAGCCCTAAGTTACTATTGTGTAGCTTTGCTCTACATATGGAATTTGAGAAATCACCTGGAAAACGAGATGGCTTTGTTTACATGGTATTCCTGTCTCTGGTGTTTGTGATGTCTTTTAGGGTAGAGGAGCTGAGCAAGTAGATAAGTTCATCTTATTTTGGATTTGCATTTGTTCTACCTGTAGCTTTTGCTGTTCAAACATCTATAGAAAAGCCTGAATTTAATTTTGGTGTACAGCTCCTCCTGGTAACAACTGAAACGAACCAGTGGAAGGTTCAGCACTGGAGGCATTACCAGCTAGAATTAAGCAAAGATATAAGGAGTGATACTTGCTTACTTACTAATCCTAGAGTCTCAAAAAACCCAAGGGCAAAGATTTTTTCATGTAGAGTCTTGTGTTTGAAATGGAACATGATGTTAAAATTCTGAGATCTTTGGGTTTGTGGCTATTCTGATTCTTAGCCTAAGAATGTTCTAACACAGCTCTGGGAGCTCCAAACCTCCACCAGGTTTTAGTGTTGTCTTCCAGCATAGTATTGGGTTGTTTTTTGTTGTTTACACGCCCAGCTAAATTAACAGGTCAGTACTTAAAAAAAACCCACCGCAAACCAAAAACAAACCACCAAAAAACCAAACAAAAACCCCAAACAATCAGCCCACAAATCCTATAAATGCTTATATAAATGTAGAAAGTAAAAGATGAACAATTTCTGTGTTTGTTTTTTTTTTTTCCTAAGAACCTTTAAAATTCCCACCCCACACCCCCTCCCCCCTCCCCCCTTTTTTTTTCTGCTTGCCTTTGGAGGAGACTTTGAAAAGAAACAGTTATGTCTTTCATATCGCAACAGTGGAAGGTTAGGCAGAAGATGTGTGGGAAAGGTATCCTGACAATTTCTTCACTACCTGAGGTCAGTATTCTCAAGTGGCAGGACAAACGTGGACAGCAGCTCTCTCTAATGACTGTTCAGCAAACCTAGTGACTTCAGCTCTTCTGAATGAAGGTTAGCTTGTACTTTGAAAGAGCAATTCAGTAATAAACTCCTTAAAACAACTAGCATAAACTTTCTAAGCCAGTATAAAAGAAACTTGAGTCGGTTCAGGAAAATTGGCCACAATAATTCTTAGTGTTTCAGCAAAGTATTTTTGTCTTATTTGGGGATTTTGTGCCACGTATTCAATTTAGGAAATTGAAATAACATTTATGTGTATTTTTGCCAGACTTTTTGCTTCCCATTAAAAAAGATAAAAATTGGTAATTATCATTTTCAAAATATTAGTAAAAAGGAGGTGTGGGAAGAAAGCAACCTACAAAACCTGTGCTTAAAAATAAGTGTTAATTTGATGTCCATGCAAACTCACTGTAAATAATATAATGGGATATGTTGAAGATGTCACAGAGTGTCAGGAACCTCCAGATATGTAGCTGATTAGTCACATCTAGCCCCTAACCACTAACTCATGCATTTCTGTTTTGCTTAAACACTTTGAGCTCCTATTTTTTCCTTTTAAAATATTCTGCTGCTTTCATTGTTTTGCCTATTCCACAAACAATCTTTTCCTCTCTGTCTTTTCTAAGTCTGCTCATGCTCTACCTTATTCCCTTTCTGTTTTGGTCTTTTAATACTTTTTAATGTTGTTGCTTTGCCTTCTTTGGCTTCCCACTCTGTCCCTTTCTCATAATATTCATAGCTGCTTTGCCGTTCTTCTGAAAATTTTTTGGTACACTCATCCACTTCCACTTGCTTTTCTCCCATTAATACTCACTTGAGGGTGACACATCATTCATGCTAATTTGTGCCAATACAGTCCTTTTGCAACAAGTGTGGATGAAGTAGTATTTTGCTATGGCTCATCAGTAGCTTTGACAATAAAGCTTGTGGTCTTGGTCGACTTCCAAGTTGAAAGGTGTTCACAGCACAGATACCATTGGTGTAGTCAGTGGTGGGATGAACAAGTGTTGGTCACAGACTGACGAAGTGTAGCCTAAAGGAATCTTTTCATTGACACCTTGACTGCTGTAGCTCTGGATTGAGCTGTACAGGTGAATGTGAGGAGGCTTGAACTGTTGCCTGCACCATGCCTGCTGTGGAAGTAGGCAAAAAATTTAACTGAAGTTTCATAGACTTCATAGTTTTTAAAAATAGCCTTTATTGAATTTTTTTTAATTGTCAATTTGTTTTCAATTCCTGGTCTTGAGATGAAGGAAACGGCAGCCCTTCATCCATGTGTTCTATTAGGAGGTGAAGTTCATAAGATTTTTATCTAAGTGAATAAAGGCAGAATTTTGATTAATATATTTAAAGATATATCTACGCTATGAAATTTTGGCAGTGTATATGACTGGGAGTATATCTATTAAGAAGTATCCTCTGTTGCTTGTAACGCTATTCCATATGCGCCCAAGGCAGGATCTACACTGCTTTCATGCTACTCATCCCAGTAAATGATGTTTGTTGAAAACCTCTGTGAAATGATCAGGGAGTATTGGCAAGCAGTAGAGGGATTTGCAGTATCCAGGATCCTTGTGAAACTACCCAGGAGACCCCCAGTTGATGAGAACTTGTTCAGTTTGATCAAGGAGAAATTTATGGCCAGGGAAATAATTATCAATTTTGTGATTGATTATCTGAAGAGGCACTGATTATCAGGAGAAGTGCTGGAGTATGTCCTGTGTTACACTTCTAATCATGCTTTTTTAATGTGCTGGGAACAGTATGTTAATGTTGCGGTTTTCTTTTTGTGTGTGTTCACTCATGAAAGTCAGCTTGAGTTTGTCCCACTGTATTTATTGCTGTGTGAATAATGTTGGTACTGGTTAGACTTTATATATTTGGAACACAATGCCTAACTGCTGCCCTGCCTGTATAATTATTAAGTATAGAGAATGGGTTGGGAAAGTAGCTTTGAAAAAAGCACCTATTATGAATGAATGATTACTGACTTCACAAAGCATTCATAATATTGACAGCCAGTCAGGAAAATTAAATGAATGCAATCAGGATAGTGATTACTTTTCTCAAGAAGTGTGTGTAAGAAAGAGAGGGCAAACATTTGTACTTCTTGGCATCTTAAGACCAATATTCTACAGTGAAAAGTGGCTTACAGAAATGTATTGGGTATATGTATGACAGGACCTTGAGTTAGTGAAAGCTTTAAGCTGGTTGTCACTAGACCTCCTCTTGAAGTGAACTTCTCAAAGAAGACCAAAAGGCTTTCAAATTCAAATGTGCAAGTTTTATTTGAATGAAAACTAGAAAGTCAGCTTCTTACAAAATAGAATCTTCATAGTGACCTGTGGGGGATAAACATAAAAGAGATGTATGCACAACTGCCTGCTTTGTGCAGGTATGTCCTTGCTTCAGTAGTTGGTTATGTTCAACTTGGTGGCTTGGTGAGTGGCAGCAAAGTGGGCAGTTTGTTTGCATTTTTTAGAGCTTTTTTGGCACAAGCAGATTTTACGGAACTACAACAATAATAATCCTAGGTTTAGTTAGTAACTGGACAATACAGAAACTGAAGAAGAATTGGGGAATTATTTTGCCATTAAGTTGATAGGGAAAGAATATGGAAAACAATCTCAGTGGCAGAGGCAAGTGAATACATAGTTGTCAGATGTTTGGAAATTATAAGGAAGTTCTTAAAATTAATGTGAGTAAAAAAGTTACTATTAATCTCTCTGTCCCCCATTCTGAACATACTTTGATTTTAGTACATGTTTTTATTTTTCGTGCTTAAAATGGTGGTGCTTGCTTTTACTAACATACAAGAAGATGATGCTAGTTCTTTATGCAAACATCATCAAGCTAATTAATAAGAGTAATGTATATACTGGAAGCAGAAGCAATAGTTATTCTGAGGGCACTTTGATTTTAATTTCTAATAAAAGTTTTGATAGTACTTATGTAGATGCAGGGTAGCATGTGTGAGCATATCCTAGTTTCCCTTAATAATTTATATGTAATCTGCATAATTTGTCTTGTTTTATTCTAATTCTAGGCACTATACTGTCTTGTGTCTGCAATCCTGTGACTTTTCCTTGCAGTTGCCATGCTAGTTTAAGCAGCTCAATCCCTCCCCCCATCTTTACTTCTGCACTTCCCGGCATTATACCCTTCATTGCAAAACTACAGGCTGAAGTGGATCAGGAAACTGATCCAGGTGTTGAGTATCTCCCCATTCTTGGCTTTTCACTACCACCGAGAGGAGAACCATAGCTTAGTTCTCCGGATACAATTTTGCTGGTCTGATGCATAGTTTTAGTTTTCTATGATCCAAAATCGGTTACTTGCAAATTACCTTAATTAAATATGAGTGTAGTATAAACATGAATATATTTAATATATGTTAGAGACTTGCAGTAAAAGTATGCTATCAGATTTTTATGTCTTTATTTGCTGAAAGGATGCAGAAAGCAGAGACTGCAAAGATGACTGATGAGAAGGGATGGGCTGGTTGGATTAGGATTATTCTGGAAAAAGGCTATTAAGAGAGAAACTGAATTGCTTTGGCCATTTTAGAATTAGTATTTCAGCCTTTGTAGTAACAATTGTTGGTCCACGTCTAAAAAAAATTTACAGTACTTTGTCAATTTTTCTGATAACTTTGTAAAACACTTGATTTTGTTAAAGGCTTTGATTCTGTCTTCATTATCATTGTTCAGATGTATTAGTACTTGCTTTGAGTAAGCCAATTTCCTTTGAATATATGAATACTCAGTGTATTTCAAAAGCTCTGTAGAGTTTTAATGGCTGAAGAGAAAACTGACAAGCCTGAAAATTAACCCATAGTAAAGACCTTCTGAAAATGAGAAGAGTTCTCATAGTCATTCAGGCGGAAGTTTATCTTTCTTTAAATTTGGATTTTAATAAATGTGTACTCTCCTGTGCACTGGACATAAATCACACATGCCACTCGATAGTGTCATTTTAATTTCATTTTATAGATTATTAAAGTATATTGGTATTTACATGGATTTATTAGAGCACTTGCTCAATTTTCAGTTCTTTCAACTGAAAGTGGATACAATGGTAATATTGAAGGTGATTAAATTTGGGGGCCTAAATGTTTGGCTATGCATTAGCACAGGAGTAAAATGTTGCAGAATTCATTGAAAGCTCTGAGTATCCATCTGCTGAGAAGAAAATGATCTGGTTTTGTCAGCTAACTGTGAACATCTGTAACGAACTGCATGTTTCATTTCAAGTGATTGCATTAAGGAGTTCAGCTCTGCTGTGGAGCTCAATAGGGTCTGTACCCCAAGTACTGGTGCGCTCCCTGCTCCAAATAGTGGCATGAGGGTGGCTGGAGAATAGTGATCTTTTGGAAAGGTTTGTACAGCTGTGGAAGAGGCTTTAGAGGATTAAAGGAACACGCCCCCCCCCCCCCCCCCCCCCAACTAAACAAAAAACCCCAATAACAACCCCCCCCCAAGCAAAAACAAAAAATATACAAACAAGAAAAAACCCCAAACCAACTAATGGCATGGTCTCTGTTGGAAGTTTGGGAACATGGAATACTGATTTTATTGATTTCTGCTGCCCTTTTCTTGTGCTGTGCATATTAGGACCCCTTAAAATTTACTCTTGTATACTTTTCCTGTTTCCAAGTGGAAAAAAACCTAGGCGTTAGGTGTTACCTGTTCCCAAGGCACCCCAAATTCCTAAGAACAGTAGCAAATATTATTGCATGAAACTTGTTGCAATTTTATTTCGCAGTGTGAATGGCAACTTGCTTAATAAAGAAAAGCAGATATGAGTAGAACAATTGGATTTGTTTTTTTTTTTCATGGGGCCTTGGGGGTTTTTTTTGTTGTTTGTTTGTGTTTTTTTTTTTTATTATTGAGGGGTTTTTTTATGTTGTTTTGGGGTTTTTTTTGGTTTGCCCCTATAGTTTGCATGGCTTGTTGATGTAGTAATGCTGGCATGAAATTAATGTAGTGTTCTAGAGTGGCTTTTCTTGAGAAGAACTTAATTGTATTTTTTTATTTTGTTCCCACACCTCCAGATACTTAACTGGAGGAAAAAAAGAAAACAAACTTTTATTAGTTATTTTAATGCTTTACTAATTTTTAACTTTTTTTTTTAATACCGACCCTACCTTAAAATGAATGTAATTTGAGTCATTTGAGTCTGGTTATAACTTGCGCTGAATTGTATCTTAATGGATTCCCATTTGATTTCAGCCTATGTTTTTCTTTGATTAAGCTATCCTTGTCAGTCAACGTAAATGTGTGCAAGCCATGTAGAACAATGCAACTAAAACCCCATTATGTTCATGTAACATCGTAGATTTTATTGATACCACTTACATATATTCAAGTTCTGTGGGGGGTTATAGATAGCATAAGAAAGAGTGTGTGGTGGGTTGACCCTGCCTGGATGCCAAGTGCCCACCAAAGCCTCTCTATCACTCCCCTCCTCAGCTGGACAGGGGAGAGAAAATGTAACGCAAGGCTTGTGGGTTGAGATAAGGACAGGGAGAGATCATTCACCAATTACCGTCACGGGCAAAACAGACTCGACTCAGGGAAATTAGTTTAATTTATTACCAATCAGATCAGAGTAGGATAATGAGAAATAAAACGAAATCTTAAAAACATCTTCCCTCCACCCCTCCCTTCTTCCTGGGCACAACTTCACTCCCGGATTCTCCACCTACCCCCCGCAGCAGCTCAGGGGGACGGGGAATGGGGTTTATGGTCAGTTCATCACACGTTGTCTCTGCCGCTTCTTCCTCCTCAGGGACAGGACTCATCACACTCTTCCCCTGCTCCACTGTGGGGTCCCTCCCACGGGAGACAGTCCTCCACAAACTTCTCCAATGTGGGTCCTTCCCACGGGCTGCAGTTCTTCACAAACTGCTCCAGCGTGGGTCCCCCGCAGGGTCACAAGTCCTGCCAGAAAACCTGCTCCAGCGTGGGCTCCTCTCTCCACAGGTCCTGCCAGGAGCCTGCTCCAGTGCAGGCTTCCCATGGGGTCACAGCCTCCTTCAGACACCTACCTGCTTCAGCGTGGGGTCCTCCCTGGGCTGCAGGTGGAGATCTGCTCCCCCGTGGACCTCCCTGGGCTGCAGGGGGACAGCCTGCCTCACCATGGTCTTCCCCACGGGCTGCAGGGGAACCTCTGCTCCAACGCCTGGGGCACCTCCTCCCCCTCCTTCTGCACTGACCTTGAGGTCTGCAGGGTTGTTTATCTTACGTGTTCTTGCTCCTCTTTCCAGCTGCAGTTGCTCTTCCGCAGTTTCCCCCCCTGCCGTGTCCTTCTTAAATATGTTATCACAGAGGTGCTACCACTATCGCTGATGGGCTCGGCCTTGGCCGGCGTCGGGTCCATCTTGGAGCCGTCTGGCCTTGGCTCTGTCGGACACGGGGGAAACTTCCAGCAGCTTCTCACAGAAGCCACCCCTGCAGCCCCCCTGCTACCAAAACCTGGCCAAACAAACCCAGTACAGCGTGGAAGTTAGATTAAACATAATACTCTTGAAAAGTAACCAATTGCACTTTTGGTTGTTCTTCTCGCCCCGCTTGCATTTACAGTCTGGTTTTTGGAAGAAATTGTTAATCAATTAATTGTTGCCTGCTTGCTAATAACAGTGAATTCTGAAGTCCATTCTCCTTTTTTGTGTTATTTGAAGGCTGGTAATCAAGAGAGCAGTCACAAGTACTTTGCTTCCCCAGGCCCTTTATCTCCTGTAAGACTGTAACCTTAGAAGGGTTGCTAATAGAATGGCTCTTTTTTATAATGGACGAGGGCTAATGACTTTATTTGACTCCTTGGCTTATGTTAGATTTCAGCACTGCCTGCTGTGAGGTGTTTGAACCTGTGTGAGAGACCTGGCCAGTGGAACAACTTTAGGGTGACCTGGATTTGGGACCTTCAGTTTTTCCAGAGGTGTTTGGGGGGATTCTTCTCCCATGTATCTCTTCTTGTTGGAGTTCTGCAGGACCACGTTTCTTGCATCTTCTGTGCCGCAGATGAATATAGCCTGTCGGAATGTGGGATGAACAGTTATGATGATATGAAGTGTGGTGTCATACCTATACCACTTTTCCCCTCCACCCTTAATTTCACTTGGACACAGCTGTTGTAGAGCTTACCAAAGCCTAATGAATATGAGATGGTGTGTGCTGCCTGGTATTGTCAACTGAACTTTGCCAAGATCTTGGTTGTTCTTTGCAGAATACAGTTTGCTAACTTAGAGTCCTGTCACTACCACAGCTGTAAGTGGAATTATGTTGAGTGAACTGTTGTGCTTTACCATGTCAGGTCAGGAAGCATGTAGCATCTTTATTGTACTGCAATCCATATTTATTCTTTTCTGTGATTAAGCAGTGCAGAGAGTTGATGTGAAGTGCCTTGGGGTCCTTGCATCTCTATCAGTACTTTTTAAAACAATGTAGCTATATACTATGACATTGTAATATTTCATAGGTCTTTTGAACTTGAAACTAGTAACTGTTGTGTACCTGTTTTTAATTAAAACAGATTTGTGGTACTTTGTCCTTAAAACTACTATACAGCTACTAACAGCTTCCACTGTTTACCAAGTATTCCTTAACTTGATGTATTTTTGTGTCTTAATGATAAGTTCCATCTTAGGTTGGCTTTTTACTAGTATGGCTAGATTTTCAACAAATAAACATAAATTTTTTAGTCTTAAAATTTTTCTAGTTGAAATCAGCAGAATTTTTCTTTTGCATGTTGTATTACTGCTTGGAAGGTCATTTGCTGGATTCTGGTGCTGACAAAGCAGTTGTGCCTTTTTTTTTTCTTTTTTTCTTTTTTTCTTTTTTCTTTTTTTTCTTTTTTCCTTTTTTTTTTTTTTTTTTTTTAGAAAAGTAGATTAAAGGAATTCAAGTGCCCTCTAATCTGAGAGCATACATTCAGAGTAAAAATGCATTACTTCATTTCTGCAACTTTCTGCTATTGTTACCTTCCTCTGTACATGAACATCAGATAAACTAAGCTTTCTATGTACTCTTCTAATACAGTTGGTAAACTAAGAAACCACTAAGAAGTTGACATTCCTTTTATTATTTTAAGTCTTTTATCTGCTGAAAATTAAGAAAACAGAGCAAAAATAGTAAGTAGTACATTCTGCTTACTTTATTGGTCAAGCACATACTATTATTTTGTGTGAAGATTTTCCTGCTGATGCATGTTGTGTGTTCATAGTACAGCAAAAAATCCTCATTGTGTTCCAGTAAAATTGATTTTGCTCTGGAAAGTGTCAGCGTGGGGATAATCATTGAATCTGAAAACTTGTTTGCAGAATTATAGTCTTGCTGTGTATTCGTATACATATTCATGTATATTCACATAGAGTTATAAATGACACAGTGTTTTTAGAAATATAAATTAATCAAGCTTGATCTGTTTGACAGTTCTTTCATCCTTCTTGGGAGTGTAAGTTAACAATGGTGAATGTCAGCCTCCAGTGAAAGTAGTGATCTGTTGTAGAATTAAGTCTTGAATGCTGTTGTGTTTGCATTCTCCACTTAAGCTTGGACTTTTTTGGTGAACTTTATTTTCTTAATAGCAGGTGATGATTAAATTACTTCTACAATGTGTTCAAATCTCAAACACACAATAGTTACACAGTTCGTATAAGGGATTCGTTTGTTAATCTGAGCTCTGTTTTACAAAAATTGTATGAATGCTGCTTTCCTTTGAAATTGATCTTTAAAAAGAAATCCTGTTTTGTATAATAAGATGCCAGACTCACAAAGATTTCCTTTCTTGTTTCATAGACGTTCCATCTTCAGAGCAGCCTGAACTGTTCCTAAAGAAACTTCAACAGTGCTGTGTCATTTTTGACTTCATGGACACGCTTTCAGACCTTAAAATGAAAGAATACAAGCGCTCCACTCTTAATGAACTGGTGGACTACATTACAATAAGCAGAGGCTGTTTGACAGAGCAGACTTACCCTGAAGTAGTTAGAATGGTGAGTTCCTTCTTTCTCATGGTCTCTTTAAATCCACTTGCAATTCCAGTTACGCATTGTGGGCGAAATTGAACCCTGGAGTAGGTGGATTAAATGAGGCCTTTGGTTTGTATTTTCTACTAGACATCACTTGGGGATAATTCTCCAAAGACAAAAATATTAATTTTTATATATGCTTAATTAAAGTCAAATAGGTGATGGTTATTATAGTGTGACAAATGTATGAAAGGAAACCTGGATTGTTTCCTGATGGAGAAAGCCAGCAGCCATAAAATCAGAGTCCCTCACATTTCCCCCCACCTACCCTCCCTCTCCCCCAGTATAAATAATGGAATAATTTCTGCAAGTTTCTTTGAACTTTATCCAAGCTCTTGAGTGTGTACTTCAGGCGGAGATAGCTTAAAGTATGCACAGATAATGATTTTTAAATAATAAATGCTAAAAATGTTGTATAGGATCAGTGTCAAAATTTCCTGGTTGTATTATGTGGATTCATAGCAGCTGCCGTTAGAGTGAGCAAGATTACTCAACAATAAAGCCATACCTTGTATATATAAATTGTCAAATAATAGTGCTTTCAATGTAAAAATGGAAACAGTACCAGATGCTAGCTATATCGTGAAGAACATTTATTGCGATTGGCAAAATCAATCATTGCTTTAAAATGTTTATTCTGTACTACCATACGGAACCCTTATAACCTGTTATCTAAATGAGAAGGCGGTTAGTTAAATATAGATTTGGTGATGCTGGTTGCCTAATGGTACTGTGTGATCATGGAATCCACTGGCAATGTGCTGTAGGAAGAAAAACATGAATAGATTTTACATTGCATTATATATGCTCCTTATTTCTTTTCTGACACACAGATACATGCTGTGTTGTTTGTCTGTAATATTTAAAAATAGCTGTAAATTGTGACAGAATCATCAAGCAGTTAATAGTGAAGAAAAAAAACCCCAGAATTAAGGGTGTATGGAAGAACCTTAATATGGCTTCTTTGTGTGTATGCATTGTCAGAAAGCCTATAATTAATCATGCAATCAGATTCTTCCCCTTCTCACTCACCTTCCCTTCCTCCGTTCTGTACTAGACCGATCTTCTGAATGAACTGCTTTTCAGTATGTTGTTCAGCATGTGGTCTAATGCACTATTCAAATACGTGTCTGAATAGAGAATTACTTGTTCGTTGCTGAATTCTGCTGCTGGTGCTGCACTGTAGCATCTAAATGGCTTGCAAATGTTAGTTTAATCATACTTGTACCCCTTGTGATGAACAAATTTTATCATACCCTTTGTGTAGACAGGACACTGATGCACAGGTAACTTCAATAAAATTGGGTACTTTTTCTGTGTGTAGAAGATGCCTCTGTACTCATCTCCTGGGAGAATTTGGGTTTTTTTTGTTTGGTTGGTTGGTGTTTTTGGTTTTTTTTAGTGTTTCTATTATTGAGGTTGTATCCTTGCATTGACTTTGGTTATAGTTGTTTACTGCAGCTACATTTGTAGAATAAAGACTCTGCAAGTTAGTGTTGTCTTAGGTTGGGCCCCAAGAAACAAGAAGAATTTGATCTGTAACTGCTCCTAAAGTTCAATTTGAATCATAAATCATAACCTGTGAAGCAGTCTGAACTTGAACTGTAGAAGAGATGCAAAACCGCTTTGCTAGAATGTCCTACTGTCCCTGCAGTCACTTATGTTGATTCACAAAACAGTTTTTATCTTAAGAAAATAACGCGTTGCCTAAATAGTTTGAAAACATGGTTTTAAATCATTTTCTTAAATGTAGTTTGTAACTACAATATGGAGGAGTCACTGGAAGTAAAGATACAGCGTGAATTTTTCCACTGGATTTCACAGATACTTGCTAATGGACCTTCAGGAATTCTAGTTTCAGTTTAGCTCATTTCTGGTGGAAAACTGTTCTATCTTCTTTTCTCCAGTACTCCCCATATCCTTTCATTGCTTCATGCCTTTCTTCAACTTACTTTCTTCTGCCTTGCATTTGGGCTTCAGTGCTGAACTCAAGCTACGTTTTCTTTTCAGTACCAGGGTACTTAAGCAGGGGAGGACTGAGAATATTCTCAAGCCCTGTATCTGGCTACTCAGTGGTCCCTGACTGCCCAAAAAGATCCCTAAGTAGTTAGGGAAGTGGACATGCTTTTTCCTAAAGAATTTCCTGAAATAGTTGTAATACTCTAGCCTGCAACAGTCACCTGTGCTTTGATGAAGGTGTAAGCTATTGGAAAGCTGGAGTCCCCGATTGTGCCTGTTGCAACCAGCAGCATTTTTGGTGCATATGCTCTGGGAAAAACACTTTGGTGGTTGTATTCCATGTGAGCAGGATGCTGTGCTCTGGTATTGAATTCATGTGAGTGAATCCATGGGGAATGCATGAATGATTTATGTCGATCATCCTAACAACTGCTAATGCAGTGTTTCTGTTAAACCGCATCATAAGGACTTTTGTGGGTTGTAGGTATTTTGTATTTTACAGGTATGCTATCTGGCAAAAATGCTATCTTTCCTCCTGGTCTTTGCCTATAAAAGCAAGACATCTCCATCACTTTGAGTACAGTTATACAGGCCCTAGAGGGAAAGGTAGGACTTCTGATATAATATAAAATAAGTTTTCACCACATACTGCCTGGTGAAGAGACAGCATTAGTCACTTTGTGCTGAAGCATTATGTTTGGTGTAACTTGTTCTTTGCAATAAGTGCATGTTCTTGTTTCAAGCAGAATTGTGCTCGTAATTGTATACTGAGGCAGACTTAACTGTATACAGTTGGCTTCATGAAGGCATCTGCCACCTTTATCTACTTTTGAGGATTTTCATCTAGGTCTCCAACTGTGTTCACAAAGGACCTGTCAAGTTGACAATCTCTGACCTGTCATGATAGTGAAGAAAACCGCAGTATCTGTGTCCTGACCAAATTAGTGTCCCCATTGCCTGCCACAATTGTCACGGGAGTGTTTTGATTGAAAGACCAGTATCTTAAAACTGGTCAAAATAGAGCACAAGTGTTTGGACCTTTGGAAGGTCTCCTCCCTCTTATGTTTAGTGTTTATGAATCCAGGAATTAATATTTCCTGCTTGGACCTTTGGGCTGCTGTGATTTGGAGGTGAAGCGAAGTATTGTAAACAGGTGAACAAGAAAGAAGCTATTCTGTGAGTTTTGACATCATTTAAGAGCAGAAAAAAAGGTGCACTGGTCTGAAGCTGGTATTTAAAAAGTTACTAATATTTATAAAGAAGAATTAATGGCTGAAGTGCTTTCTTACCTTAATTATCTAAAATATCCAAAAAAGTGGTATCTGTGGAAGACCCTAGTTTTGTTTTAAAGTTTTGTAATGTACGTGGATATTAGTGTTCTCTTCATGACCCAAAAGGAGTTTGGCTTTACAGATAATAGGATAGAAAAAGGTTGCCTCTAAAATTCTTCAGAAACTCTGATATTTTTAATCACTTCTAAAATGTGGTGGTGTTATGATGTAAGGGATTGAAAAACAGTCATTCGTTGTAGCTAGCATAACAGCTCCTGGGTATTTTTACTGCCAGTCATCCTAAATTCATGCCATTAAAACCTTAATCCTTAATCGTAATATCACATATTTTCATCTTGTTCTCTTGAGCAGATGATATGATGTTGTATATAGCTAAATGTGAAATCACTTGGCTATTTGTCAACCTGTGTGCAAGTCCGCTTCTTTAAACCACTCTTTTTAGCTTGATATATACAGAAGTGTTTGGCCTGTTACTGTTTTTTTTAAAAAGTAAAATAAAAATTGAATTTACTAATGGCCACTAAAGCAAGCTTGCAGTTGCCTCTTCACTCATCAATATCAGCTGATGGGAAAAGAGGTTGGGATTTGTGTTAATGGCCATAAGCTGGACAGATTTATTCAGGAGGGTATTGCTCAGTGCGCTTCCCCTGCAGTTTGATGTGTTGTTCAGAAGGGCATATGACATTCTTTAGAATTAAGCTAGTCTTAGGAAAAAAGGCCCTTGCCAATTAAACCACACTCTGCTAAGAAGGAAATGCCAGTAATATGACTTTATGAGCCAATAATTGGACACTTAATCTAGAATTTGTTTCTGTCTGAGCAAAATGTGGAGGCTTAAACTAATGATGCTGATTTTGCTGGTAGATTAAGCGATGGTAGTTGAATGAAATAAATGTTTGTTATTATCTGTGGTATCCTAAAGGGTGTATGTAGTAGAGCTTTTTGTGTTTTCTGTGTATTAAGACATAGATTGAGGAAACTGATTTCTTTCCTTTAAAAAATCGGATGGGAAAAATTGACAAGCTGTTAAACTGAGAAATCTGGATGAATCTATTTGTTGGTGAGCAACATTTCGGCTTTCCTACTTGCTTCTTCCAAAATTGTAAATGCAACCTGTGATGTTTACCATGATGTTTATGCAACATCCGTGGATGGTTGCCAGCCCATAAGAGATGGTTAATGAAACTTTTTTGAGATAGACCTTTTAGAATGGTATAGTATTATTTTGTCCTCCTCTCTTTTAAGTGCAGAAATGCCACTGGCTTCCTGTTGGCATCTTTATCTTTTGTGTAATGATGAATCAAGTAAAATAAGACTGTAATCTCTGTAGCCAAAGTGTAACATCCTATTAGATGTCTTGTGGCTCAGAAGCTGTGTTGAGCAACACGGTGAAAGAAACTTGGTTAAATGAACACCCAAATAAATACCAAAAATTGCATTTTAAAGGTCAGATTCTGATTTTTTTTTTTCTTCTTTTTTTCTTCTTCTTTCTACTGACATAAATCTAGAGGGACTGCATTCCTTTTACTGCAGGTTTGTCTCAACAGATGTGAGGGCAGAGTCTGATCAGGAGTTTGTTTGTGACAGACCTGTTAAACATAAAGAATATCTTGTTAAGCTATGATTTTTTTTTAGCATGTTAAGAAACCTATTTTTAGGAAGTGTTCTAGCTGTTAGAACTTCATAGGCATTATGAATTTCTTTATTTTCTATAGCTTTAGCTATAGCTTATGACTAACTATGACACCCTGCTTGCTAAATGTTCATCCTGTTTAGGGTTTTCCATGTTAAAATGTTCTTGGATAGAGATTTTTCTGCAAGTCTACCTATATTCAGTCTTACCTTTTTGATCAAGCAAAAACAGTGTGCATATGTTCCTACTGGTGCTTGTATTAGATTTAAAAATATAATAGTGAATGTCATTTTGAATTTAAGGGAACTAGATCATATAGTCTTATAAGAATTGACAAATAATGTCCCTTTTCCAATATGATTTTTATATAACTTCAGGAATTCTGTAAAAGATTAGGAATTAATCTTAAACTCAACTTGAATCAGTAGAAGTTGAACAGATTGTTTTGAAACCATCTGAAATGCTGAAAGGAAGGTAGAATGTCTTTTGACCCGCCAAATGGACTTTGATTGAAAATTGTCATGTAGGTGCAGCCGTGATAGAGCAAGCATGCTGCTGAAGTTTAAAAAAAATAGATAAAAATCACATCATATTTTAAATTCTGTTCTTGTTTCTTTAATGTGAGGGTTATCAATTCTGTAGAAGCAAGAAAAGAATCTAACTTTGGTTTCTTTTATGCATTATTTCCAAATTCCTCTGTTAGATTCTTCTTATTATTCACATTCTTTATACACCTAATTTGTACAAAAAACACAATGCTTATTAAAAGAAGAGGCTCTGATGTTCTGTACTGCTCTCAAAAAATCAGTTGGAGGCAGCTCCTCTTGCAGTAGTTGTCCCTAATAATTTTTCCCGACAGTATGTAATTACATTTACCAGTATCCATTATTCCTCCTGTTGGTTACACAGGCCTTTCATTCGTCAGACTTTATCTGCATAATAGTACAGTGACTAGGTCTAAAGCAAAGAAATAAACTGGAAAAAACATTTTTCTTCCAAGAAGTATTTGTGTTGACTGCAGCTATTTTTATTTTTTTAAATTTTTTTTTAAAAGGAGTGTACACCCCCACCCCCCATTTTGATTGTGTCATCTCAAATACCTTTTGAGCATTGTGTCTGTAGACAAGCACAATGTGAATCTTCTGAGGGATTGTTTTCTTGGGTTTTGATCTTTTTGTTTTGTTCTTCAGTTTGGAGTCTGAGGCAGTATGAGTTTTGTAATGCTGTCTAGAATGCATGTATTGGCAGGCTTTCACTTGCTCTGATGCCTGCTCTAGAGATGGGGGGCTCTTTCTGCTGGTACTGTGCTTTAATTTGTCCAAGATACTTGAATAACTGCTATGAGTCTTTAGGTCATATTGTATAGAATTAGCTGGGCACACATTAAATAAATAGCTGTTCCACTGAATCATCTCAAAACAATAGTTACATGGAGATAGCAGTGAACAGGGTTGTTACTAGTAGGGTAACCTGTTAATGTTCAGGTCCAAGTGACCTACAGCGCAATTTCAGAGCTTCAGTTTCTAGCAGCGAGAAGGTGTACCCAGGGGTGCTGCCTGGGGATAGGTCTGTGCTAGCACTTCTAACTCAGATTGTGAGTGTGTGCTTGGAAGTGAAGCTCCCGTTTATTCTCACTCTGCTTTGATGCCTGTGATGGAGAAATCTTAGGGGTTGTAAATTCGGTTCCTTTTGGACAAAATATCTACTCGAGGAGTGTACCTAATGCTTTCCAGCTTGCTAATGGGCTTCAGTGCAAGAGATGACTAGAAAGAAACTCCTCCCTCCAAACATATGTAGTGTGGACATTGCACCTGAGCACCAGCTCTTTTGTTCCACAGATTTGCTCCTATTGCACTTCTCTGCCAACAGAACCATAGCCTAAGGATCTCAATTTTACTGCGTGCTCATCCGTATGGATGGAAGGTACTAACACTCCTAAAGTGGGTGATGTCAAGCTAACAGGTTTAGGAGTCCTGATCTAGAGCTAAATTCTTGCAGGTTATTGATTGAATTTTTAGAAGACTTAAAGGTCAGGAAAAGATGAGAAGGACTGTTTCCACCCACCCTATGATCTGGATTGTTGCCTGTGTTTGCAGTCCAACGTAGTTCATTTTAATGCAGCCAAATCAAAAGTAATGCTGCTGAGCAAGAAGGTGGCTTACAATATTAAGCTCTGAAAGACTGTATTCAGGCAAGCAGTGGTGCAGAGAAGGACCTGAGCATTGCGGATTACTATCACGAGTATCTTGATATGAGTTTCTGGTACAGTGCACTGTTCAAAGAAGTGAATATTGATGAATTAAAATGGCAACATGCAGAAAAAAAGAGGGAGATGGTCTGGCTTTCTATACATGCCCCAGTACACTTGTTGTGCACAGGTGGGAACTCAAAGGAAGAAAGCAAAAATAATCACAGCATTAAAAACAAACAAAGAAACCAACAACTGCCTGGGTTCGGAAGCTCTGTCTTTCCATTTAGCAGCACAGAGGTTGAGAAGTGTCATGTCTATATAAAAATACCTATATATAAATAGATACATAGTGCATGTGCAAATATATATACAGGTGCAGAAGAGATCTGGTGGTTTAATGAGAACCAATGGGGAATCAGGCGGATTCAACCTTGAAGTCAGAAACAGTGCTGTAGTTAAATTAGCAGTAAAACTTTAGGAGAAGAGAGCTGGTGGAATCTTTTATAATCTTTTAAGATAAAATTAGGTATTACTTTTTGTAAGATGTATTTTAGTCAAACTTCTGGGAACAATTCAATGGGTTATATAGAGAGATTATAGCTGAGTGACTGCAATAGTCACTTCAGGCTCTAAAATACGTAAATCCATAAACAATATTAAAAAACCCACATATGCAGATATATTTCAGAAGGACAAGTTTAATGTCTGTTACAGGGACCATTGTTGTCTCCCAGTTAGTATGGCTTGATGTTATGGCTTAATTACATTTTATTGTTACTGTATATTGTTAATATAGACAGTAGCTTAAATATTGTGTGCGCAGAGATCCTCAGTTTCAATTTCATATGTACATGGGGTTTACTTGGATGGTTCCACGTGTTGGTAGTAGAAGAGCAGGTGTTCCCTGTGAGCTAATTGGGAATTCACTTATCCTGTTTTTATATAGCTAATATATTAAGCTTCCCTGCATGTATGTTTGTTTTCATTTCAGGCTCCATTCAGGAAAACTATTACTGATAAAAATCTGTGTTTCAAACAGCACAGTGTAGGAGCGCTGAGCTGAAATTGAATTTGTGAAGTGTTTCTGTTACAGCCTCGTCATCTTTATAGTGCTCCAGAGAGGGACAAAGAGAGGACTTTTCAAAACATTTATACCTGACTTCAGAGTTAACCCTCCTAGTACTTTCTTTTCTAAACATTATTTCAGATATAGATGTGGTGACAAAAATCAAAGCTTTCTTGAAGCTTGTTGCTTTTAACTGTATATTCATAGTTTCGTAGTTCTGCGTTGCCCAGTACTAGTCATCAGATCTGTTCAGAACTTGCAGCTCATTCTTTGTGGGGGTATCAGAGGAGGCTTCCCTATCTTCTTGTTTGTTTTTAATGAGTTGACATTGGCTTGTAATTGCCTGGAAAAATTTTTGTCTTGTTTCTGGTCAGAGTTGAGCCTGACAGACACACTGATATGGAGCTTAGAGGCTTCCGGGCATCTCCAGTTTATCATTTTGGCATTTCCAACTTTAGATTCAATGCCAATGGGTAGATTTTACTGATTTGTTAAATTGCTTTCTGGCACTTGGGTGTTCAAATTCTGCATAGCAGGGGAGCAGTGATGTACTTTTCTACACCCAGTTTGGTGTGTGCTTCTGCAAGGGACAGTCATGGAGGACAGTGTGCATATGTCTTTGAGGACATAATAGGGGAGATCTGTCATGATACAACCTTCTAGAATATTGAAGTTCTGGTTTGCTTTACAAGAATATCATCTGGGCTTGGAGGCATTCCTCATCAGTGGAAGACGGAAGTTTGTATTGATCAATAGTCATTTGTGTTGGCTGTGGGAGAGGAATCATCAGGGACTGTATACGCAGGTTGGCAGGGATGTCCTTTGGCTTGATGATCCAAAAGAGGTCAGAAGAGAAATGATTCAGCTCTCCAGGTGAAGGAATTTTGGCATGCTGCTTGGGCCCAGGGATAAATACTAAATAGCTACCTTATGCCTATCTGAGAAAAATTATTCTTTCCAGATTTGATGTAGTGTATTCCCATCTTTGTGTGGTGGCTGTCAAAGTCTCTAATGTACAGCTGGGCAGTTCACGCATGGAAGAACTTGTTGCCTTCGGTTCGCCCTTAGAGGCTTATAAACATTAGCCACCCAGAGGCTACTGATTTAGGTAAGCATGCTATAAATTGACACTGCATGTAAATGAGCTATCATGCTGTGTTGTGGTGATTAATGTAACTGTAATGGCACACATTATCTTTTAAAATTATGATAACCTGGGGAAATCACTTAAGGATAACCTGTTCTGTCTGTTCTTCTCAGGAGAATATCTGCATTTTGGCTCCATGTATCTTATCTCTACTCCTAATGCAAAAAAGAAAATTAAAGAGAGCAAACTGTATACTAGGACCATATTCTAACTTACATTGCTTTTACTCCTGCGTGTTAATTTTCTCATGCAAAAAACCTGCTTTTGAATTGCCTTGAGACTGGCCTTTTTTTAATAGGCACTATCCAGAAATCATATTGCTTTTGTTACAAGCTCAAGATTCAGGTGTTGGTGCTGGCACTTAACTAATTGTGGCTGAACCCTTCATACTTCTGTAATGCTGTTAAGGCCCTGGCACTAACTGTTTGAGGCTTGGTTTGACTTAATTTAAACCTTACAGGAATTTGTCTTAGTTTAGCTTTTCATTCTGAAAGTATGTACTTTTCCTTGCAGGTTTTGCTTGTGCCATAAGTCAATATTTGTTCCAGTTTCTAAGCACAACAGCTGATGAATACTTACGTTTTTTCTGATCTGTTGGTACAAGTTTCATTAATTTATGTATGGTTAAATTTGGAGAAAAATTTCTTTCTTGTTTCAAATGAAGTTTAAAGCAGAAAAAAAAATACAGCTGTGGAATGCCTTTGGTTTTGCTAGTTCCCTACTTTGGTCCAAATCCTGAGAAAGCTGGGATTTTTGAATGTGAAGCATTAACGAAAAATGCTTCAGTAAGTTTGCAGAATCCCAGATGTTTGGATCCAAGGCACCAATAGGTACATTTCACCCTTTTTACTTGGGAATCCTTTGGGCTGTGTCTACCCTCTTTTGCCCTGTGCTCTAACACAGAAACAACTCTGTCCTGCTAATTCTGAGACCTTTCCTCCTCTCCCTGCTTTTTCCTATCGGGGTAGTAGGAGGAGCTCAGGAATCCTTGAGGAGAGGCAAACTATAAGGTGTGTATTCCTGGAATAGTTATTTGACTTCTCCTCATGAGACTAGAAAAGTCTTTTCATGGAGGGGCTCTTGAGAGAAGTGAATGAGTCAGGGGAAGAGGATGAAGGGAGAAAAAGATTATGTCTTAATAAATGCTAGTAATCACTTGGCAGGTATGCATACAGGGCAAGTAGAGTTCAGTATCTATCAGCACCGGCTATGGTAAGTGCTGCGTCTGTTAAGAAAGCCATACGACTTGAAAACATGAGATTTACATATACAGTGAAGGCTTTTGTAAAAGTATGTTTTACTGTAATTGTAGTGAAATACACCCTCTTGTGGCAAGAAGGAAAACGTCCAAGCAGAAACCCGTGTGACCTCTTTTTTTCTATGCTCACTGGTTTGCCTTCTTCTTTTGTCTTTCCGTTGTGTTCAGTGAATATTCCTCACTGGTATGCACCACGTCTGCTTTCCTATAGTTTTCTGTTGTTTCATCTTTCTGTTATGCAGTACCTGAACCTGTTCTGTTTGTCTTTCAAATTCTAAAACTTCACTCTGTTTCAGTCTGTCTGGTTTTATCAATATTTGAATTGTGTTTACACTCTTGGCTTTAAAGTGCCCTTTCTTACTAAGTTGCCAACATATTGAAAATATGCCTTACAGACTAACTTTAAAACATTTACCAGAGTAAAAGGCTGAAAAAATAAATAAGGATGTTGAAGAACATACTAGTTTTGTTTCTTAAATAGCTTAGTTTGTCTGAACTACTATGAACGGGTCATGTATAGACGGGATTAGGAGATAACATGCTGCTTTTCCCAGCTGTTTGATTAACCAGCTTAGAGATGGGTCAAATGCAGTAGCAGGGTGCAAAGAAGGCACAACATTACCTTCAAAGTGCAGAAAAGGCCCTACAGCATGTTTGCAGTTTATCAGATTTGCTGTATAATAAGCTGTACACTCCATTCAGCACTATAATTAACCCAGGAAAGCACTGCGGTTCAGTCTTTGCTGATAGCATGAACCTCACAAAGCCAAGCAGTCTCAGCAAAATACCTCTAAATAAGATTAAGCAAAGCGAACCAACCATGAAATAAAATGTAGGCTAAGTGTCGAGCAAATACTATTTGTTGCTTGCATCTAGTACCCAGTTCTGTGCTTGGCATGAGGTGTCCAGGCATACTCTGTGTGTATAGCACTGGCAACTCTTAACAAGTGCTGACAGATGAGACCTTAGGCAGATATCATTAATGTTTTCCCTGTGCAAAGGAAAATAACCAAGTGTTGTATGAAAACACTTGTAAATGCATGTTGTTGGCATTTCCCACAACTCCTAAACAGTCATGGCTCTCAGCCCATTGATGCCCAGTAGGGTGGGAATTACATGTTGGTGGAATCATCTGGAATATGGTGGACAGAAATGGTGGCAGACTGGGTAATGCTGGGATATCAGTCGAAAGAAGAAACAAAAAGATGTGGAGAAGGGAAAGCCAAGTCTGGTGGCATATTTGTAAAGTGAAAGGTTCCTTAGACCTGTGCTGTTGCTGAAGAACTTTGTCAGACAGCAGGCAAAAGGCACACTGCTTATGTGATGGAGAATTCAGTAGGTATAGACACAGAGAGTCCTGAAATCTAGTACCTATTTGAAAAACAGATCTCATCATGCTTTCTTTCACCTTTCAGGTATCTTGCAATATCTTCAGAACTCTCCCACCTAGTGACAGCAATGAATTTGATCCAGAAGAAGATGAGCCCACCTTGGAGGCATCATGGCCACATTTACAGGTTTTTGATCATTTATCTCAGAAGAAATGCTTATCATTGCTTAATGCATCTAATAATTTTCTTAGCTTTTTTTAACCTGTGAATCAGAACTTGTCTGTGAGACACTAACATTTACTAATACTGTTCATGGCTATAATATAGTACCTACAAAGATTTTGTGAAATTTGCCAAATGTTAAAGCTCTCTTTCAAAATTGTGTTGATGGTGTCCCTCATATTCCTCTTTTCCATCATTGATTTAAAAATTATTTTGCTTTCCAAACTGCTCTGATGCACAAGTGTTTTTCAGCAACTTCAGCAAGAGCATTGTGGGGATGATACTGCTAGCAGTTTTGCTTTACCGAGGGTAGTTAATTTTCATACAAAAGTACACAGGTGTTGGCAGCTGATCAGAAAAATGAACGAGAAGCTACATCCCTATCTAAGTCTTCCTTCCTCTCCCTGGGTCGAGGTTTGCTTTCAGGTGTTTATAGCAGGATGCATGCTCACTGCTGTGTATCGTCCCTTCCTCTGTAGCTCAAGTGTCAACACAAGGTATTTTGAACAAAGAATATAAACTAATTTTGGAGAAAGCATCATTGATGCTAATGCAGTAAATCCCTTTATAGAAAATATAGATGCAGATCCTGCCTGTGTTAGTCAGGGCAATGACTTATACCACTAGTAAATTTAGAAGAAGTTTGCCCGAGTAACAGTTCATGGAGTCTGGGAGTTTTTGTGAGCAAAGGAGCACAATTGATCTCAGCATGAAATGAGGATTTTATTTGACAGTTGCATGCACGATCATTGCATGTGAGCACTTTGTTTCACTCTTTGTGCTCTTAAATTCAGAATCTGTTGAAATGTAGGTTTCATCCCTCATTTATATTTAAATTTCACAAAAAATAAGAATCTTTAAAGCTTCAAGGCAGCTCTGAACAGCTCTGCCTGCCTGGGAACAGCACAGGCATACATGTCTGTTATCTTATGTTTTTTGACACTAGTGCTGTAGTTTTAAAAGTCATTACTTACATGGAAGTGATCAAATTTCTTAACCAGAGGAATCATTACCATTGTCAGGAAGAAATGCACCAAAGTATTTGTCAGGAGCTGATGGAATTCATTTCCTGGTGATTTAATATTAGTTATGTAAGCTGTCACTTTTCCCATGTCATATTTCTAAACTTCTCTCCCCCTTTTTGATTTCCTGTTGCTTCCTTTTAGAAGTCAGAGAACACTGACATAAAGCAGCAGCAGCAGTATTGCAACATTGGTGTCTGCATGGCAAAGTTTAAAATTATTTTAAAATGTAATTTTTAGCTTCCTTTCTCCTTTCAGTATCAATATTCATACTCACTGAAGTCGGAAAGGAACAAGTTTTCAATGGCTGCTGCTCTTGAAAAGGTTTAGCAGAGAGAATTGCTAGCTGGTAGCTCATTTATCAGTGACAGGTCAGGCTTGCTGTCTTGTAAGGCCACAGTAGTCCCTGTTTCACTTAACTTCCTTTTTGCCTGGTTTTTATACTCTTCTTTTTCCCCAGTAAATGAAAAGTCTGTTGCTGTCCCACTGAATAGTTTAGGCAGAGATGGAATTGCATGAAAGTAAGCAGGTTTTCTTTAGCCCTGAGGCTAGTCTTTACAGTAAGTTAGAAACTTCTGAATAAATTCTGATTTGTATCCTTCTGTTTCAAGTTGTAGTAGAACGCTACTCTAAGCAGTTTCTAATTTAATTTAAATATTTCCAACTGTTTCACCAACCCTTTCAGAATCGTAATGTCTGTATTTGATGTGACTTCAGCAGTTCAGAGGGCAGTTGAAATATGCTTTCCAATTACTCTAGGAAGCTTTACAAGATGATAACAAGCATTACAAGAAGGCAGTGCCTGTTCTTGGAGATGAAATGTCTTAGACTGGAGTTAAATAAGCAAAACTAACTTTAAAAACTCATGTAATTAATTCTAACTCTAAAGTAGTAATTTGATAAAGGAGAAAAATCTTTTTCATTTTTTTAACCTTTTGCTCTGTGGAAAAATAAGTATTTTATTTTCTAGCAAAAGAATTTAGGGAAATACTTAATATAAAGAGTAATCAAGTCATAAACTAAACAATGGATTTTTTTTTCTTTTGCAGCTTGTATATGAGTTTTTCATACGATTTTTGGAAAGCCAAGAATTTCAGCCCAGCATTGCCAAAAAGTACATAGATCAGAAATTTGTATTGCAGGTAAGCTGATCTGTTTTCTTTAAGGCTTCATGTTGCTTTAAAAAAAATTTTTTTAAAAAGATTTTGTTTAGAATTTGAAAGCGTAACTTTATTTGCAACAGAAAAAGGCTAAACAAGCATATACAATGGAAGTTTTCAATCTATGGAGGTAGGGGAAATATGTGTGTGTCTTTATGTCAGTCTCTGTTGCTGTAGATATATAAAATAGTTGGTTTGGCTCCAGTTTTGATACCTTAATCAAAATATTTGACTTACCGGTTATGAGAGGGAGCTGAAACAGTAACTGTTAAAAAATGAAAGGTTTACTATCAAGTAGTCTAAAAATGTTGCTATCTAGCGAGACTACTTAAATGCCAGTTTTAATGCGTCTTAATATTGTTAAAATATTTCTGTTGGAAGGGGAGAGTATTTCTTCCTTCTATCTCTGCTGGAGAGCTGGCAACAGGGGCAGAAGTTCATTAACAAACCCATTCTCAGCGCAGTACTGAAAACAGTGATGCTGTAGTGGTTGGGGAAGAAGTAAATCAAAAGGTCATATGAAGTTTAAGGTCTATTAAAAGCATGGAAGAAGAATTGGCATCAACAATAAATAACATTGCAAAGAATGGGTAGCTTTATTTTTGTAGTTTGCATGCTATCATTATGGCTAAATGGAAGAGATGGCCTCTGTCAATCGATCAGCTGGTAACCAGGTATTTTACATGTATTGCATCTGTCTCCTTCTTGTGTACAAGCTTGGCTTCTTGTGTGCTTCACTTGAAACTACAGTAATTGGTCTCCTCTACTGAGGGATTGTCATCCAGGCCTTGACAGATGCCAGAACAGATAGCTGAAGGAAGATATTTTCTGGGATAAGCCAGGAAACTCCACATATATGACTTTTGTCTTCAGCTTTTTGGGAATAGACCTGTCTTGTGTTTTCTGTTCCCATCATGAATTTTTGTATAACCGCAAAGTCAGAAAGAATTTCGTGTTTAATGCTGTCTATAGCTTGCTTTTGAAATCAGGGAAATTTAGAAAGATTCCTCCTTAGAAAAGGGAGTTTTCTTCCAGGCTGAGACTTGAATAAAAGCCAAATTAGAAGTGGCAGGAGATACTCAGCATTTTTGAAGACCTTTCTCTCACCCCTTTGTCATGGAGCTTTCATTTTTCCCTGTAGTGCTCAGGCAATAAAAGTAGTGCTTTTGCAGTCCTTGTATGTTATTTATATGAAGAATACATGAAAAATGTAGCAAAGAGAGCAATTTCTATCCTTAAATTCAAAGATTCAAAGAAGGGACTTCAGTTTCTTTCTTAACATCACAAGACCTTCTTCACTCTACAGAAGTAATGGGATATACTTATATTTTTATTTTATCCATCTTCTAAATACAAGAGTATTTTTCATCTGGATCAAACTTCTGTGGTGGAGTTTCCTTTTTGTTCATCTAAATATTGCTTTGAACAAGGGGGTGCACCAATCTGATGATCCAGTGCTTGGTGGAGATGTAAGACTATGTGGGGGGTGGGGGGTAATCACTATTGACAGGTTTTTCCAGACTGATTTTATTTTCTTTAGATACAGCAGGATTGCATTAGAAGGAATGCTTGTGTTCTAATTCAAAATCTAGAGGAAATAATTCCTAGATGCTCCTGTTATGTGCTGCTGAACTTGGTCGTGACAGGCAGCATCCCGCTCACTTATGCACTTTCAAGGTGTTCAAACCTGTTACAGTTTGGCACAGGATAATGGGTCTAAAAGAAGGTTTTTGGTTGTTTTTTTTTTGTTGTTTGTTTGTTTGTTTTTTAGCATGTTAGTCTTTATTAAATCTACTAGATGAAAGAATAGTATCTACTGAAAGAGGGATGTAGATTTTTAAAACCTACGTATCTGAAAATGTATGATACGACAATTAAGAGTTCAAAACAATTCTAAGAATTCGTAAGTTCTTGCCACATGGGTTAGGCGATGTGTTTTTATATATTGCTATGCACAGTATATCAATTTAAAATTCACATTTTTCCATAAAAAATTCTGTTGAGCCTAATATATACATGCAAGTAGATATATTTCCCTGTGTATAAGTGTTTGTGTTTAGCCTGTAAGAACTGGGGTGTCCTTCCACTTACTGCTGTATTTGTTGTGTGTCTAGAGTAACTCCTAAGAATCTGTGACTACAGATCATTTACATAGGAAACCAGTTTAAGACTTAAGAACATGAAACATGTGTGGTGTTTCATGACACTGACAACACAAGTGTGACAGTCTTTGAAATCAGCTTTCTGTCTAAATTAATTTGTTTTTTTTTTAAATTTGAGGAACTTTAATGAAGTGTTTCTTGGCAGTAAGAATGCCTATATGAAAAAATGATACAGTTTTTTTTAATGGGCATTTTTCAAGCTTTTTCTTGTTTGCTTGCTTTTTGCTTTTGGTTTTTGGAATATAGATGTGTTTCTGGCTTTCAGCTGTATGTTTTGATAAAATGCTGTACTTAACAGTGTAACTATTCATTTCTAAAGCCTGCTTATATACAGTCTGAAATGGTTGGCAGTGGTTGCTAAGAGACATACTATTCAAATATATCCACAAGTGTCTGTGTTATGTAGGTTGCTATTTTGGAAAAATTATTTCCCTTTTCTATGTTTAGTGTCAGAATAGTCACATAAATTATGGAAGTCTTGCAGCTTATCCATAAAAATAAGACTAAATTGCTGAAACCTGATAACAAATTGGACATATCAAAATAATTGTGTCTCTCTCAAAAAAAAAAAAAAGAGACTGAGTCTTAGTTCAGCGATGTTTCCACAGAGGATCTGTATAAGAGAACTGGAAATATAAATACTTTGCTCCTAAAAGCAATCCAATAAGAAAATTAAAAACATAAGTGTTTCCAGCTGTTTGCTGTCTTTGGGTGAAATTTGCTATTTGGGGAAGGATGAGGTGACTATTTATTTATTTAACTGTAGAACTAATTGAACAAAGCAATGTGTTTATAACCTCTGGAGGGCAGCTGACAAACCTCATCGTTTCCTCGTGAAATTCCCACCATAGATTCTTACTGCAAGGAAAAGACAGTGGGATCTCATTACAAGCTACAGAAACATCCAAAACAATGAAGAATACATACATTATTCCTAAATCTGGATGTTAGAAAGCAAAATCCCAGACAGTTTAACAACTTTTAATCATGTTTTTCTGTCTTTTTTTCTTTTCTACCTCCTCAAAGTTGTGTAGCAGTTTAACAGAGATCAGGTAGTATACATACACTGACATACCTACTTATAATAAGTATTTATAATCTATCTATTTGTGGATCCAAGATAATTTTGTTTTCTACCATTTCCCGTAATAATTTTCTGACAGCATCTTCTGTATTTGTAAGACCTCTTTGGCAAACTCTCTTCATTTCTCTTGCAAGATGGGTACTGGTTAGCAGTTACTTTCTTTTTCAAGCAAGAGGGATACTGTTTGCTTATGATTACTACCTTAAACTTCTCTGTTTTCTGTGCATTGGAGGTAGGTAGGGTTTTTGGGGGTTTGTTTTTTTGTTGGTTGGTTTTGGTTTTAAATAATATTTACCTTCTAACTTATTCCAAATGGCTGCCAGAATAGCAAATGTTGTGGTGTCAAAAAAGATGAAAAAGAAGGGGTAAGAGGAAGCTCATACTTTTGTGGTGGAGGATTCAAGGGGAATAGAACAAAGATCTGCAGGTGATATTCCTCCTGCTCATTTCATGCCTTAATTATTAGAGGCAACTTCAGGTGTTAGTGTTTTGAGATATATTTTGGACAATACAAGATACTGGATGGTAGGGTTTTTTGACTGAGTAGCACATAATCATTTTGCTGTTTTAAAATCTTATTTAAGAGTTAATTAGTAAAGGTGGGTTTTCTTTTGTTGTTTTTTTGTTTTGGTTTGGTTTTGGTTTTTTTTAAACTGGATATTGAAGTTGCCATTTTGTTCAACCTGAGGATTAATTCCCCCTGATGCTTTGATTTGTGTCGTTTGGTGGAGATCCTGTAATAGCAGACCCAGTACTGGCATAGATTTCACTGTTGAGTCTTTCTACAGCATGAAGGCCATGCAATCACTAGGAAGGCTTAAGAGCTCATAATATAAATTACAAGGAATTAGAAAAAATGTGACCTTGACGCAATGTTGTGGGAACAAAATATTAAAGCAAATGAGGATCTTTTAGTTCTGCAGAATGAAGGAATGGTGGATGGTAAGAGGCAAACTGTCTTATTTTGTAGATATGACAGCACCTAAGAATATATATTATTTATTTTTGTGAAGAAGGAAGGCAGCATTTTGGAGCCAGTTAATCAAAAGTTTATTAGTTGTTTGAAGATTTCCAAAGTTTTGTTATGTCAGAAGTGGAAATTAATAAACTGAGTTTTGTGATGTTGTACTGGGATTACAACAGATTTTTTAATACTGTATTTCTACACCTTGGATAACATGGATATCACATTCTTACATGCATGTGCTTTCATGAATTTAACTTCTGTATAGAAGTCTGTGTCATACTTGTCAAATGTCTACTGTTTCAGTTCTCTTTTTCCTTTAAACACAGCTGTTGGAGCTGTTTGACAGCGAAGACCCTCGAGAACGAGACTACCTAAAAACAGTCTTGCACAGAATTTATGGCAAGTTTCTGGGTCTTAGAGCATTTATCCGAAAACAGATTAATAATATTTTTCTACGGTAAGTTGTGGAAGAAGGTACTTTTTGCTTATGAACATTTTAGGAAACTGATATATTACTTATATTTAACTTTTCTTTTTTTAGATTTGTTTATGAAACTGAACACTTCAATGGCGTAGCTGAACTGTTGGAAATTTTAGGAAGGTAAATGAGTCTTTACTTATTATCTACCTCAAACTTCCCTTCTGGACATGTCACAATAGTGTCGGATTCGGAAAAAGTATTACTATAAGCCCTGATTCTGAAAACAGATGTGCGCACATGCTCATCTTTAAGCCCATGTGCAAATCTCTGTCACATCTTTGCC
This sequence comes from Buteo buteo, assembly GCF_964188355.1. Taxonomy (NCBI): domain Eukaryota; kingdom Metazoa; phylum Chordata; class Aves; order Accipitriformes; family Accipitridae; genus Buteo; species Buteo buteo. Next base: position 8,473,690 of record NC_134176.1, on the reverse strand, counting down.
AAGAGTATATAACTGGATACAAGTTACAGCCGAAAGTGTTGGATTGATTTTATGTGTGTGTTAAATTTTGCGTACTGCATCCTTACATGCTGCAGAAATTATTTTTTTGAGCACACTAACTGTGAATATTTTTAGTAAATCTAACTCTGGCAAGTTAATTACTCAAGAACACCTTGCTTGTATGAATTTACAGACCACATAGACAAGGTCTTATCTGTTTGGCAACCGGTTTCTGCAGCTGTTTATATGTTTATTCCTAAATCGGAGCTGAATTGCTACCTAGATATGTACTGCACTGCTAATATAAAGCACAACAAAAGTCAGCACCTGTTTACAAATGACGTGAGCCTGCTATTTGTAAACAGGTGCTGACTGCTAAATTATTTTAATCTAGAAAGTGCTTGTTCAGACCTCAAGAACGTTTTCTGTGATGATAACACTAACAAATATTTTTCTTCTAATTTCTAGTATTATCAATGGTTTTGCTTTACCTCTGAAGGCAGAGCATAAACAGTTTCTGGTGAAGGTGCTGATCCCTTTGCATACTGTCAGGAGTTTATCACTCTTCCACGCACAGGTAGAAATTATAAAAATATTTTCTGCTCAGTTAGAATGATTTATTTTTTTTTAAAATTGCTTTGGAAATTTAATTGCGTAGCACATAAAAGGTGGGGGTAAAGTTTTGAAATGTGGAAAAAGTGCAATAGATTTTTTTAAAAAATTAATTTAATGTGCTTTGTATGATAAATATCTTGCTTCTGATTAGATAATTAAAAGTGTAACATACATCTGTAAAATTTTGGGGGTTTTGTGTAGTAGTTAAACTCTCTGTTTAGGTTTTCTTCTCTGCTGCTTTCTCACTGTCACAAGTTTGCCTTTCCAATTCCCTCTTCCAAGAGAATGTTTGGGTTTCCTTAGTCTTGTGCTGTCAAGGCTTTTCTTCATCCTGGCAACTTTCTGAATACTAATACCCACATTTTTGCATAATCTTTAACATTCTCCCTCAAGATTTCTTAATACTGCATTTATGCTCTCATATATCTTTTTATACATTCAGCTTTCATGACATAATTTTTCCTCTGATAAGTGATACCTATTGCCTTTCTCTCTGATTTTCAGATAGTGCAGTCTTTCTTATGCTGATAAAGCTATGCTTTCTAAATATGTTATTCCAGGTTTTAGCTGTGTTGGCTCATCTTGCAAGAGCTTTCATGATTTAGCCGATGTATAAAATGTGTAAAAAGATGCAGTTTCAGAGAGTAACAGAAGCTTCAAAACATTGGTTGTGTGACTGTATTTAGAATTCCACGTTGCTCTGATTTTTATTATATATGCTACTTCATCACCCTAATTTTTTTGTAATGTGTTCTGTTGTTTCTTATGAACTGAACTTTGAGTGGATTTGCACAGTGCAAACTGTGCATCTCAGTTCAAAATTGGATGCAATTTAAGAAAGCTCTATAGCATCTTGCCTTGAGTCTCTCTCTTTTAAAAAAATTGTTTCTTTGTGGTTTCTTTATAGAAATGTTCTAACTTCATTTTCTTAAATCTTTACTGCTTCACAGCTGGCGTATTGCATAGTACAGTTTCTGGAGAAAGACCCTTCACTCACAGAACCAGTAAATATTTCTTTCATACTTTTTCTTTTTTTGCATCATAATTGGTTTTCGCTGTTGAGAGAAAAGTAAAAAAAATAAACTTTTTTTTCCTTCTAATTTAGGTCATTAGAGGTTTAATGAAATTCTGGCCAAAAACCTGCAGTCAGAAAGAGGTAAGTGTTACTAGTAGATAGCTAGTAATAACAAAACATAAGAGTTATTTTGTTCTACAATATAATAGGCAAGGAATCTTTAGATATTTCCACGTAGGTAGCACATGCTCTGGTGGAACTTGGTATTAATTCTTGTAGGTGATTTTCCATATTTGAATTCTGTTTTCTTGGACAGTTTTGATTATGAAGATAAAAGCTTGATAACCATGGTTTCTATTCACAAAATAAGCACTGGTTCTTCTGCAGAGAATTTCTTTTTGTTTTAGAAAGGAGAAAATAAACATTGTTTAGGACAGATTGGAAAACACTGTTAGATTTGGAGTTGTTTATGTGTGAGGATAGTATTTTTCCAGGGAAGATGAAAGATATTTTATTGTCTGGCGTTTACCTACTAAACATGTAAAAGAAGCAGTTAGACCTTTGCATTTTTATTTCAAATTCTTGATGCAAATCTGAGTTTCCCTAATGAGATTTTGTGACACAGCAAAACCATTACTTTGAATATTACTTCAAAAAATGAGGTAAAATCAAGAGACTCTCCATAGTTAACAAAGTTTAAAGCTTGGCCAAATCCTTTGTCTGTATGAGGCCAGGTTTTCAGCACGGATATACTGGTGCAGTTCTGAATTTTGTTGTAAAGGACTACTTTAAATACAGCATTTGCACACGCTCGTCCTCCTTCTTTTAAGAGACTGAATCCAGAAGCTGCTACAGGTAGAACATTTTTTGAGAGAAGGTCTTGCAGAGCTAGTGAGGCTTCCATTTTGCCCTGAAGTGGTAGAATTTGAGGGTTACCAGTATTTTGCTGATCAAGATGATTCAGAGGTTTTATATTCAATGCTTCCTTCTTTGTCTTTAGGTCATGTTCCTAGGAGAGCTGGAGGAAATCTTGGATGTAATTGAACCATCACAATTTGTTAAAATCCAGGAACCCTTGTTTAAACAAATTGCCAAGTGTGTCTCTAGCCCTCATTTTCAGGTCAGTGGTAGAGGTTATTGTTTGTATAGGAATGTATAGTCTCAATTTCAAACATAACACCCCCCAAAAGTAAATGTTGTTTTACGTTATGTGGTTTTAAATACTTGTCTTCTGGATTTCTACGGAAGAGGGTATGTTGCAGTGGAAGTTTAGTTCTGAGCTCCATGAATAACTTGTTAGACGTATCTGGGGTTTCAGCACAGAACTTGCTGCTCTGAGCCACCTAAGGCCTTAAACTGTATCCAAGCAGACTTTGAGCCCTTCTGACTGTAGGTGACAGGTACTTACCATATGGCCTTCAGACTGACAGACCATATAGGATGTATTTGCTCCTGTTTTTAGCGTGGTGTTGTGCAGCATTCATGTTTTCTACTTCCTTCTGTAAGCAGATGTCTGGTCAGAGGTGATAGAACCCATAGTCTGTTTTCTTCACATTGCATAATGGGAAGAAAGGAAGTGAATAGGATTTAAATTGAATCATATATGAAGAGGAGAAAGGATTCGTGGCCTGTTGTGTCTCAATATTAAGCTAGCTATTGTGGCACAAAGGCAGATGTGACTGTTTTCAGCTCTTCCTTGGACTCCATTTGTTTCCAGCATAATTTAGATCAGTGTTTTCCCTCCTACCTCCCCCCCAGCTCCTCCCCAAGGTGATTATTATCATCGGTACCTTCCCCACACTTATGATCTCTCCCCCTTATTCAGCTCAGCTACTGGGCCTTTTCCTGTCTCCTTCCTCCAGTATCCCAGCACTGCTCTCTCCCTTCTGACTGCAGTCGCAGGATTGAGGGAAAGGGGTGATGGGAAGTCTGTCTGCTCTCCTTTCCCCTCCACAGCTGCAGCATTAATGCAGTGTCTGCACCTGGTCTTCAGTGAGTAACAGCATACCACTCAGGGGAAAGAGAGAGTGGATGCTGTGGGATCTGAAGTATAGCATAAAAACTTAATGCCATTAAGGCATGTTATGCTGCTGATTAGAGTTTTAATTCCAAAGGTAATGATTCCTGTTAATTCATCTTTGTGAAATTTGTCTGTGATTTGTTTTTCCTTCAGAAGATTACAAAATTATAGGTATCTGAATTCCTGTTAATATTTTATTCCTTTGACTCAAAGGTGGCCGAAAGAGCACTGTATTATTGGAATAACGAATACATCATGAGTTTGATAGAGGAGAATTCAAATGTTATACTTCCCATCATGTTTTCCAGCCTTTATAGGATTTCTAAAGAACACTGGAATCCGTAAGTTCTTACCATTACACTTTATCTTACCTTTTGACATACCACTGATAAACTTAGGGAATGTCTGCTGAAGAACACCTGAACAAACGGGAGAGATCCAAATTCAAAGCTGGCATGAGCAGGTGCAACTCTGTTAATGCCAATATATATTAGTCTGTACTTGAGCTTGTCTCAAAATGTTTTTAATTATCTGGTATATGTACAAAAATCAGTACTTTATGGGATAAAAATAGACCTCACGAGTTGGAAAAAAGAGAAATTAGATGTTACATTGTTATTGAAGAAAAAGTGTTGCTCATCAAGCATTTCTCCTACACAGTTTTTTATGAACTCATTAACGTCTTAAGCCTGATCACAAATTGTCTAGAAGAATATCACTTGGCATTAATAAATCTTTGTGGCTGTATCATGGATGATACTGATACCTCTGGTAGACCTCTGGTACTAGCGTTTTTCTAAACATCTAAGAAGCATATAGACATCCGTATATTCTTAGCTTGAGTTGTTTTTTCTAAGTTAAAATAAATACAGCTGTTCTGTATTATGCACAGTAATAGAGTAATTGCTTCATATTGATATCATGTTAATTTGGAATTTTTCTTTTTAAACCTAGTAGAACCTAGTAGAAAGTGTTTTAATGGAAAATACTGTTACAGTTAGATGCCATGTATTCTACACTTTAGTTGAAAAGGTTTTTTAAGTCAAAGTGGTTACCATTTTAGTAAACCCAATATTTTTAATGATCTCTGCTACGTTCAGGTCCCAGTTGCTTTAAGACCCTAATGTAAAGTATTTGTAAAATATTTCCTCTTTTAAAACACTAGTCTTTTTGTTCTGTGTGTAGCCAAACCTCAACTTTGTGTGCTTTCATGACAAATCTAATGCTACTGGAAAGCTTTTGTAATTAACGATCAGCACAAAAAGACACTTTATGGTGTAGTACCACATCACTAGTCTCCAACCGGCCCGTGCTCCTGCCCAGCCTTTTATACTATGCACTGGGATGCTTCTGGTAATGAGAGTATTCCAGTATCCCAATTCTCAGAGTTTTCATACCCACAGGAATGTTGTACCTTTGACACACAAGCCAGGTTAAGATACATGTAAAACAAAGAAGGTATTTAAAGAATTTTTATATTCATAAGAACATTTTTAAATGCAGGCAACAAAAATGAAAGTTTTATTGAAAGAGGTGAATGATAGATGGGGGGAGTGTGGGAAATGGTGCATAGTTTGTCTGCTATATAGGTTTGCTTCAAAGTTTCCTGGCACCTGTAATGTTGATACACTGCCTCCTGGCTGAAGAGCTGTTTCTTAAGCAGCCCCATGTCTGTATATGACAACCATCGTAGTGGATCAGTAACTGGGATCTCTTTGATTGATAATCTATTCCAAATTCTTTGAAAGTTTTTTAGATTTCTTTCTTTCCTTTCTCCCTTTTCAGTTGCTTTGTTGTTTCCTTACCTTCAACTCTGCCACAAAGGAATTTTGACCTCTAGATAATCAGACTGTTGGCAGACCCATCTTACTTTGGGAATTCTAGTATATTTTAGGTTAGTTATCCAGTCAGATGATATAAAAGAGTAAACTCATTCTGCCTTTTTTGAACCTTTGTGGGACAGAATGCCTTTGAAGCCTTTTTGAAATTATTATTGTTATACATCATTTTTTCCTCTATGAACAGATCATGCCTGTCATGTTTTACACAATTAAGCAACTTGAATTCAAATAAGCAGTGGTGTATTGGTTCTTGGGTAAGGTCAGGAACAGGAATAAGCAAAGTAGGCAGATGTTTATAGAGATATATCTATGTCTATAGATATACAGATACTATATATATATTTTATATATATATACACACACACATGCACACAGAGTTTTACACAGATACTGCAGCACTCATCTGAAGGACTTGTGGTTTTTTTAAGAGTTTTTTGCTGTACCAAAGTGAAAATGAATGTGAAATGTATGAGTACAAGGAAATCACTCTTGAAATACAGCCTTCTCTTTTGCATAGATGCACTCAATATTCAGCTTCATAGAAAAATCATAAGGAAATATGAATCACTCCCATTTCATGTTTGAATTCTATTCCTTCTGCCAGCACTGATGATTTGAATCCCTGGAGTTGCATTCAGAATTGCACTACAGCATGAGGGAAGAGTCTGTAGTTACATGTAATAGCTTTCTGTTGTTACCTTTTACCCTAGAGTTTTGGTTTGCTCCATTTAAGTAGTCAGTAGAGACATGAAAGCTATTCTCACCTTTAAATATGTTAATCAGAAGTAGTTTCACTGAAATCAAAGAATTTACGTTATCATACTTGCAAGAGCAGAATTGGTTGCAGAAATGCTGATAAGAGAAGACACTTTTATTTCACGTTTGATTTCACCTGAAACTAATAGATTCCTTTCTTTTTTCTTTTTTAATGTTTCACAGGGCTATTGTGGCTTTAGTCTACAATGTGTTGAAGGCATTTATGGAAATGAACAGCACCATGTTTGACGAGCTGACAGCCACTTACAAGTCAGATCGTCAGCGGTAACTTTTTAAAGCTTTTTTTGTCAGCGTGTATAAGGCCTGCTGTTTAGTTTTTCCCTTACACTCAGGTGCAATTGCGTAGTCTCACACATAATAGATATAATGCCTTATTTCCCCCCCTGCAAGATGTAAGCTAGTATCATGTACAGGTTGTTCTTTACTCCTTATGAAATACAGTATCCATTGCATTGCTTGGGAATCTGCATTCCTCATGGAATTCCTTTTGATGCCGTATTCCAAAAGACTTAAATGTATCAAGATCTTCAATAATAAAAGAAAAACAAGGGTTTAAAGATAACATTTTGCTTACAAACTTCAAAAAAGTCTCACTGAAGTTTGGGAAGAGACGTGAGGGAAAACCCTAAGATTTGATTTTCTAAACTACTGTTCTTAGGTTAGATGTGGTCTTAAAGCAAAGAGGCGTCTCTCAATCCTTTTATTTCTTATTCAGTAGCTGAGTGTTTTAGCATGCAGGTTCCTTAGATACACCGTTCGTACAATCATTCGTTCTACCCTAGTAAAATGCTTTTTGTCTTTTCTCCTATTTTCCTTAATCTTTGTTTTCCAATTATAGTGCAGCATCTTTTCTCAAAAGTTTCAGCTTATCCAAAGCATCAGGTGAAAAAAATGAGGAAACTTCAGGAACTCTGAACAGTTTGAAACTTCGTTTAAGTTATACCTTTTCTGTGACTCAGGGTTCCCCCAAGCAAACCAAAGGGTACTGTATGACATCAGACCTTGTTAGGTTAGTATAGTCTCTATAGGCTCCTGAGGACCATACTTTTTGAACTGTGTGACTGGAGCCACACTGTCCTTTTGTTCCGCTTCACTGTTGTAAAAATACAAAGTTCTATACACAAAAAATCTGCAATTGAACGGTTAGTTCATTAATACAGCATTTTACTTTTAAAGACTTAGATCTATAATTGAGCTAAGATTTTAGATGAATTCTGGATAGGTGTTGATAAATAAGGCTCAATCTGCTAGGGCAGCTGAGACAACACTGCCTGGTTTTCTAGCAGGAAAGGCAGAGAATCCTAGGGCTGGTCATCTAATCCATTTACTAAGGGACCTCAAGTGACTTAAATCAATTTGCAATTGCACTTTGCCCCTTAAGATGAGGAACTCTGCTCTTAACAGGACCACACACTGTAGTAGTATGTCCCATGTCTGGATAATATGTGAGGTTTATGACTGAACTGCACAAATAATTTTTCTTAAACCTACTGACGTTGTATCTCCTGTCAAGGCTGGTGCTAACCATTTCACCATTTTTATTTACTACTTATCATTTTAAAACATTTAAATACCTGAATATATAAACTGGGATATTTACCTTAATGTTTACAGAAAATCTTTAGTATCTTAATAGAACCTCTTTTCAAAAGGGTAGCTTTGATATCACTTAAAGCTTGAGGAGAAATACACTCAATATTAATGACTACGATAGGTCAAATAGGTAAGTTGGATGAGGTGATCATCCACTAACAGTCTTTTAGGTAAGCAGGCATATATTTCAAAATGATTAGAAGAGAAATACCTGGTAAGTAGCCTGAAAATATCAGGCTATTTCACTTATTCTTATATTTAATTTTAAATCTTTCTAGTGACAGTAAGCTCCTTTTTTTAAACCTGTTCTTCAAGGGTTTATGTGAAAGTTGTTTGTATTCTTTTGTATGTTTAAAATACTCTTGGGAAATTAAAATTTCAAATAAGTCAGCCAGATGTTGGTACTTTGACCAAATCAAGACGTGTAGGAATGTTTCTAATCTGCTGAAATATTTTTCAAGAATTCTCTATTGTGACTGGCAGGGAATCTGTATCTCTATAATTGTTAGATTTCCATCTCATCTGAACCTACAAGGTGATGTAATAGAAATTGAAAGCATTGTGTACTTTGCAGTATCAAGGAGATTTATTCAAAGTAAGCTATGGCAGAGGCAGGAAATTTAGAAAGCAAATAATGCAGGTAAAGTAAATGTTAGGTTAGCTTTTAATTTTATCAAATCAGCTGTTAAAGTCTGTTGTTAAAGCAAATGCTACATAGCTTTTGTAGGAATTTGGTAAGGAAAAAGAGTGAATCACTGAACAAAACGCATGTCTTGTAGCTTGTACTTTCTCTTGGCTAGTACCTAAGCCATATTAAAGCCACCAGTCAATCTAAGTAAGAACAGTGATTCTAAAAGAATAAACGAATGCTTGTTCTAGAAAGTGGGTGTTATTTATAAGATTAAAAAATACCTTGCTTAAATAAATAAACTTGAAAATAATTAAATGCAAATTATTCCTGCAATGTTAATTTTTATAATCATTATATATTTGTTCCATAATAAAAGTCCCCTGCATTTTTTTTCTGCTGCATTACAAATTAGTGTCTATGAACACTGTCACTTTGTTCAGCTTATGTTTTATGTTCTTTTCATACTGCTTTGTTTAGTGATACTTATGTAGGTAAGGAAAAAAAAAGCAAAAAAAAAAAAAGAAAATTATTTTTAAAAATGAGATATATGTTAGGAAAATGGCAGTTGTGTTCAACAAAATTAGTCCTGGTAATTAATGTCAACTATATATATTTATTTAACATAAATATTCTACAGTCTTCTCTCCTGCTAACTCTTTGTTTTATTTCATCTGTCAGTGAGAAGAAGAAAGAGAAAGAGCGTGAAGAACTGTGGAAAAAACTGGAGGATTTGGAATTAAAGAGAGGTCTTAGACGTGATGGAATAATTCCAACTTAACAAAAAAACAAAACAGCATTATTAACCTGTGGAGTCACACATTTATGTAGTAGAAGATGGAGCAACAGTTTTCTGTATTGTGCAACTTTACAGTAGATTTCACATTTGTTTCATTATTACAACAGCACTGTATATACCTGTCTCTAAGTAAAGGAAAAAAATAAGGACTTTAATCCAAAGTTTGGACAGCAGATGGACTTCTCAGAACTTTGCAAACATAATCATTGTTTTAACCCTTCTTTAAAACCAGTCTTCAAAGATCTGTTGATGAAAATTGCAATGTCAAATTCCATTGTCAAGACCTGTTCCTTATTTATCGTTAGCAGAGAGTATAATACAACTTTCAAATGTGAACAATCTTAAAATTTAGCTTGTCTTTCTGCTAAACTGTTAAGTGTATTTATAGTAAAAGAGAAAAAAGACTGTCATTTCCTTATGAGTTTGTGTAACATCCTCCTTCTCTGGATAACTTTACTGTAATTTGACTTTTTTTCCTTTTGCACATCTTCATAAGTTGAATGTCCATTCAGATCAGGGCCATGAAAAACATAGGTCCTGAATAAAAGTTTTGTTTACTGGTGTGAGCATTTTTTTAGTACCAGGCTGTCTCTGGTGCTTCCTTAATTTGAACATTAGGAGTTAAAAAACAAGTAGGTGATAAACATAGTAGGAAAGGGAGCTTTGGATTCATGCACCTATTTATTGCAAATCCAAACTAGTGTCCGCAATCCTTTAAAAATGGGCAGTGGTAACACCCTGGACTTCAGTACCTAACTGGTATTAGTGATATGACATTGGACACACATACTGGAGTGGTTTTAGAAATACTAATTGCTAAATTATTACAGTATGTTTTTTTGGACCATTTTGAAAGAATAAAGACAAACGCTAAACAGTGCAAGCATAAAATTGCTCTCCAGTGGTCATGGATCTAATTGGAAATTGAGTTGAGATAGCAGTTTGGACTGTTTGGAGTTGTTGCCTTACTTTTTAATATGTATTTATAAAGTGTTCCAGCAAAAGAGGATGTAGCCTCTAAGAAACATACTATAGTGTTTTTGTGGTTCTAGTACTATTACTCATCACAGTACCAGCCCTATGGTCTTAGCTGGAAAGGATTCTGGATAATATACTTCTGCATTCTCATCTGGATGCTCATTCCTAACTACTGTATTTGTTACCAAAAGTGGTTCTACAAATGCTACTGAAAAAATTCTGGAAATCCTAATGTTCTGAGTATTAATAATAAAGTTTAAAATGCTTTTATATCAAAGGTGCATTGTGACCAAATTGTTTAAAACAAAAGAAAAAAATATACAAAAACAAAGGCGAGGGCTGTATTATAAGTATACATTATTGGCTATCTGCTTTGTATTTGAAAGTGGAATCTTACATCTTTGGTAGGTAAAATGCTGATAAGACTTATGTACAGTATATATTTAGCTAATGCAGTTGCATTATTATATACCGAAAGGTATGTGTTTCAGGATTTTTCTCCAGGATGCTTTTGAACTGTTATAGACATATGACAACAGTGAATTGATAATCCTAAACCATCAATCCAGCAGTATTTACAGTATAAAACTGAATTGGTGTTCATGAGTCTTTGTGATAGTTGCAAACATGAATTTATGACCTGTTGCCATTGATAGAAATACAGTATAAATACAAGCTTGTATATTTTTCTTCCTACCATTTAAATATACAGTAGGATTTGAAGTTTTCTTGTTTTCAGGCACGGAAAAGAGGTAAAAAAGAATTCCCTCCTAGACTACTGACTGTTTCAGGATTATCAGGTCACAGTTTGTACTCCTGCGTCTGCGCACACAAATGTTGTAAACTCAATGATTTTGTAAAAACTTGACACTGTTAATTCTGGAAAAAAAAGTGGAACTAGTCATATGCAACACCAAACACAACATGGTTTAGTGGGGTTAATATGAGCTTCTCTTAAGAACACTGACTGGGACGCAATGTAAATTAGGCAGTTACTGTCATAGTTGAAACATTTTATTTTAAAGTGCTGAAGCAAAGGTGCAAGCTGAAATACTGAAGATTAAATAAATTTATAACAAATCATGTCCCTTAGCCCATTGATTTTGACAGTCTTTTATGTCTGTTACCAAAAAAATACTTGCTAGTGTGATTTTTGTGTGAAATGATCATGCTTTACAAGAGGGTGGACTTAAACTCATGCTCAAAGACTATGTTCAATTGTGAAAAACTGAGACAGAATGGAGGAAAAAAGATTAATGTTTTCCACCTGGTGGAGTAAAACACAACAATGTGAAATTAGAAAAAGCACCTTGTCCTGTACTTAGAGTTTAGGTGAGTGTTGTTTGTTCATAACTATTTTTGGTTTTGACATGACATTCTGGTATTGATCATACAAAACTGATGAGAACCTGATGGGTTGCAATATTTTGTTACCTCTTGATGTTACCTCTGATGTGGGGATAGTGGGGAGTATCTAAAGTTTATAGATGATTTATCACTTCCAAGAAGGAATGTTTCTTTAAAGTGAATGAGATGATGTGATATTAGTCACTTGACTCTAAAAGGCTGATACGACACTAGGTTGCACTGTGCGATGTACGTGAAGAAGCACTTGCCACAATGATACGACCGTACCCCCGGGATCCACTGTTTGCCGCAATCCAAATGTGATGTCCTGCCACCCTGCAGATCTCCCATTGGTATCAATTGGAGTTGTAGGCAAAGAAGAAGGCAGCGTATGGGCCCAAGTGTGATCAGTGCGTCTATTTAATTATGCTTTCGTTTGCTTCTTGAGTTCCAGAAACTACCTTTATTTGTGTAAATGTTTTTATTAACTGCTCGTACAGCAGTTGTTGGGTGGCCGCTTGTGTCCTGTACCATATTGGTTTCAGGAGAAAGGATTGAATGGTCTCTGCTAAAAGGAAAGAGCTGCATTTTCAGTACTAGGGCATTGCATCAGGTCATGGGGATATAACAACTGTAACAGTAAAGTTCCACTCACATACTTTAAATTGAGCACACATTGCTTTCTTCATCTTGCAAGTCTCCCTTACTGTTTTCCTTTCATTGCTTTTGAGTGTTTTTTGTCTCTCTTCCAAAGGTTGGAATGCTTTAAATAAAAGTATTCTAATGCCATTGGAGCGTTCACTAGCAGGGTTACAGTAAATTTAATCTTGGTTTTGTTAGCATAAATAAAAGGATTTAATTTATTTTTTTATCTCCTATATATGGAAAAATCGAGGGTGTTAGAGCCAAGAATTGCTTGAGTAAGAAATGCAGCAGCTGTACTTATATTATATGTGCGTAAGTACAGCCTCAGGCTCTCTCACTCTATGGAAAGGAAAATATATTAGGAGCTTTAAAAAACTTCATTGTTTTGTGAGGAGGGGGAAAGACTAGGTTTTTCTCCCCCACAATAAAACTGAAATAATTTGCTTTTACTTCTGTCCTGGGGAACAAAGATGGCCTTTTCTCTTAATTGTGTAACAATATCATCCCAAAGCAGTTGCCCTAAAACAAGACAAAGGTGACAGTGCGCAAGATTGAAGAATGTTTTTATTTACATGTGGCTTTTTTATTTTGGCTCACCTGCTACCCTTAGCAGCTCTGTAGTGAGCCACGAATTAGTTTTTCTAGTTGATACGTGCAGCAGATTTTGTATAGCCCAGTTTTCCGTTTTGAAGTCTATGAAGCAGTATCTTGAAACAGAATGGAACTAATTTTGATTGAAAACTTATCCAAGTGTTGCTTCCCATCCACAGAAGCATACACTTTTTATCATGACCTCTCTGAATACAAGTTTTTGTTATTTGGATCACTTACTGTAAATATGTTGTATTCATAACCTCATGCAATGATGAGGAGTTTTCAAATATAAATAGTACCGATACATTTCTTGTTGTTGTCCTATTTTTGATTGTAGTATAGCAAATGACCTGTCATGCTTTTTGTTTCAAGGTTAGCATTAGATTCATAGATCTTAATATTTTAGCATTTCATTGTTTAAGCAGGAGAGGGCAGCAAAAGTTCATTTTTCCCCATAGGAATGCTCTGGTCCATTACTGTTTTTAAACTTAGATGCATTTAACTATCTGTGGGTAGGGGGGAAAAATGAAACGTTTTTTATATATATTAAAAGGTGCATATGAAATTATATAGACTGGTCCAACCAGACTGTGAAAATGTCTTCTACTTTACATTAAAATAATAATAAAAGAAAAATACCTTCCACCTCTGGATATAAAGTACAAGCAGTTCTTAAGCTCTTGGATTCAAATGTCATTCTTTGGAAATAGTTTACTTTCTTAAAAATGGTATCAAAGAAACTCAAACTCAATGGTGCTCCCAGCTATAAATGTGTAATCCTCCTCTTTTGCACATGCTCAAGAGGCTCTGTACTGTGGGTGCATCTAAATAAAGAAGCAATGAAGTGTTTTCCAGGTGCTTGCCTTTTTTTTCCACCTCCTCTCATCTAAACTTCATGTACCTTTTCAATAGTGAACTTCCAGCGATCAGATATCCATTTGCATCAATTAAATGCAAGGATACGTGTCTAAGAAAATAACACCCAAACAGTGAGGTGGCAATTTAAGTTTCTGCCAGAATTACTGTAGTAAATGCTTAGTTTTCATTAAGTTTTTTTTTTTTTAAAGGTCCTCTTGTGATGACGAGCATCCTCGTACTGCACACAACCACGCCTGTGAGGGAGGTAAAGAGCAGTGGATACAGAAAACGGACATTAGACCCACACAGTGTTCTTTATAAACACTTTGAGCCTTACACCTTGCAGCTGGTGAAGGAGCTTGTTCTTTTATAGCATCGTTGTACTGTTTCAGTCCTTGTACTACTCTGCCTTGCAGTTTGGAAGTGAGGGCAAAGGCTTAAGAAGGTTACGTATGTGGGAAGCACCCTCTGGAGAGAGCCCTGGATAGAGCCGGGTAAGGGGTAGCGCTGGTGAACGGCTTTAGCAGAAGCACAGTTGATATGGATGCTGCAATAAAACTGGAGGCAAGATGTATCAAACATCTACTTCTGATGTTAAAGTGTCAGTTTCCTACGTGAATTATTCCAGTAGTCTAATTCTTAAAAATTCTTTCCATTTTGATTTTTTCCAAATTAAATTTTCAACAGTTGGATCTTGCATACCTCTGTTAGAAGAGCTCATTATCTCAAATCTCTCTAAATACTTGTAAGACAATATTCAGATCACTTAACAGCCTCATGTCCCTTTACTTTCTTATTGCAAGGCAAGTATGTTCCAAAGAAGTTAGAAAAAATGAGAATATGCAGGAAGTCAGCCTTCGGGGTAGGATTTGTCTTCAGTGCTTGCAAGTTAGAAAACAACCTTTAAGGGATTGGAATTAAAAACTGAAATTAGTTTCCTACTTTTGGTAATGATAGTTGCTTTGCTAATTGTTAGTCTTTGTCTTTCCTTCTCAGGAATGTTTTGGTTTCTCATATAATAGCAGAGTGGCTAGTTTATCTTAAGTTTGGGCCCCACATCACAAGTCCATGACCTACAAAAGTAGTTTTGTGTGCAGGTAAAGGCTGTTCCCAAGTCTGTATTCAATTATTGCTTCAATGTACAATAAAGCAATAGCTTGGGTATTAAACTAGAAACTGATACAAGGTCTTGCATTATGAGTTCAGACCTCTCTATGGTTTTAGAGATTAATTGCTGAAGCCAAAGCAAATATCCTGATTTTGTTAGTAAACACCTTGAAAGAAAGTGTACTAATCCACTGTGAGCAGTGACTGCAGGCTTTTCTGGAAGTCTCCATCACATGAAAAATTGTCATACTGAAACTTTCTTTTACTATTTTTCTGTTTGGTTCCACCCCTGCCAATTCATTTTGTGTATTCAGTACTTTCCCCTCCCTGAAATTACTGAAGGTGTGAGAAGTTAGGGATCTCTCAGGAAGGATGGAAAGCTTGCAATACATTTGAAGAAAAGCGTATTTTGTACTGCTGGACAGTGGCTCATACCTTTGATACACACTTGAAAAATGTCTGGGAGCTTGTCTTGTGTTATCCCTGAATTTGGGAAGGTCTTCCAAAAAGAGAATGAGAGGGGTATACTATACAGCTTCTGAATCTTGTCTTTGAAATTCTTACTTTGTCACCGTCTGGGACAAGTTTTTGCTTGTGTTCAGAGCCTCTGTGCTTCACCGACAGAGAAAGCAGCAACCCAAGAGACAGTATTTGTAGAGCATCTGGTGGGTGTGGAGTGGTGCACTGGGGGTGTGCGTGCCCACCTGCCAGCCAAAGCAGGAGGAAGCTCGAGCATAATTTCCCTGACAGCGAGGAAGGAAAGACATTGTGTTTGTGCAAAGGTGTGTGCAGACCTCCAGCAACAAAAGGCAGAGGTTACCTGCAAACCTTTTTTGAATTGAGCAGGCTCGGGTCAATTTTGAATCTTCACTTTCCAGTGAAGCAGACGTCATGGTCTAGTTGTGTAAGCAAACTGGTCAAACAATCCAGCTCAATTTTCGGTATCTTTCAATATTAATTCTGCAAAATGTACTAAGTTAGGACTACAGCTTATGCTCATCTGTCATCCCTAAGACTATGCGATGACTCCCGTGCTTTTCTAGATATTACTTTGGCTACGTAGATAATGTGCGTAAGTGGAAAATTGCTGTATACTTCACTATCTCAAACCAAGATGGGCATCTGCATTATATAGTCTTCCATTTCAGGCATCTTGGAGGCAGCAGGCTAAAGTCTGCAGTTGACAGATGTCAGAGTAAACTGAAACTTGGCAAAACACACTCTTGATTTCTGGAGCAAGGAAATGTGGAATTCAGACCGTGGTAATTAGTTTATTAGTCCACAGACTATTTCACAAACACAAAGGGATATTATCGCTATTTGCTGTCCATGACGCTCATCAAACAGTAAGAGTCATGGTTAGTGATTATGCACTGGATGTCAAACATCAATTCTGGCCAGAAAAAAATTACTCTCAGGGATACAAAGGAAAGAGTATTTCCTACTGTAGTGTGGTGCCCCACGCCACCCCCCCTTCTCACGCTGCTGAGTGATGCCAGCCTCCTGCAACGAGGCTCTGCAAACACAAGCGTGAAGGCTTGCAATGCACTGAATTTAAGCAAAATTTGTTGTTCTATTCAAAATTGTCATAAGGGGGACAGGATTGATGACGATGGACCAGTGGGTATTTTAGCCTTATCCGGGCAAATGGCTTTCCATGTGGTTAGCTAAAGAACTGGGGTTTTTTGAGAGGTCCTGTGGAGCCTTGTTCTCACCAGACCTCACAATGTAACTCTACTTTAGGATAAACTGCGTTGAAGCTTTTTTTTCAGATGCAATTCTATTTCTATAATGACATTCAATCTGTTAAATCCCTCTAAAATTTCCAACGTGAATCATTAAAAGACCCCACTCCTGTTTCAAATCCCATTGCTATCTATTTGATTATTCAGAGTTTGTTGGTAAAGTACTTAGAAAATATTGAAAACTATGTATTTGCTCCAATATTTAAAAATGCTTCTGCAATAAATGCAACAGAACAGCTAAAGATATAGGAGATAAAGGCTTTGATTTAACACCCTAATGTAGTATCACCCAGGGAATAATTTTTTTTCCTCCCCTTTTTCTTCCCCCACCCGACCTATTTCTGTTTTCTCTTGCTGTAGAGCTATTTCTGCTGATGGTAAATTCGAATATGTGCAATGCAGAAACTAATGAGAGAAAAAAGGAACTGCTTTCAAGAGCTGTGCTTCTGGAGAAAGTCCATGTATATCCCCCTTACAGCACAACCTTCAGCGTTCCTCCCTCAAGCCCTCCTCTATGCATGGAAATCAATGTCCAGTTATCCCCCAAAGAACCTAGAGATGTAATGCCTTAGTTTAGGGGTCTCTCTGCTCAGTATCTGCGAAGTATGCTCACAGGCTGTGTTAAGCCCTTTTGATTCTTCTGCTAATAGTTTAGACAGGCCAAGCACATGCAAGAATTCTTGCTGGTTTGCAGGTGTTTGTCAGAATTTGGGAGAGCAGAGGTGGCTGCTTGTCCCATGGCATTTTAGTCCATCAACTTTCAACTTTTTTTTCTTCTTTTTTCTTTGAATTTTCATCCTTTTTTTTTGTCACCATGTGAGTATTAGTAACTTTCTATGCAGTCTAAACGCACTTTAGTAACAAAAGATCAAGCAGTTCCAGGAGCAGCACGAGAAGCGACGCCTGGCTTCCCGTGTCTCTCCTGCGCGGCTTCGTCGGTACGGCTCGCAGGAGCCAAGTCTGCGGCTCTGACTCCTCTGACACATGGTTGAACTTAACTGGGACAGAAGCTGCGGAGAGGAGAGGAGAGAGCAGCCAGCAGTCAGGTGCACGTGGCATGATAACACAGAATTTATTTCTTTAGGAAACTGTACCATAAAGGGATAGTAGGCTCCTTGTGTGGATTATGAGAAGTGCTATTCCAACAGCAGCCCTCTGGTTTATATCAAGTGCTTCAGACTTGACCAAACCTAGAAGGGGCCGTAGCATTCAAATGCAGAAGCACACTATCTTGCAGCAGGTATCAGGTATGTACAGAGTCTACCATTTAGTTTATGAATTCAGTGCCTAGGAAAAGAGATTAACTAAATTAGACTGTTAAGAACCCCCCCCGCCCTTTTTTTCCCCTCCCCTTTTAATCAAGCATAATTTATATCCCTGCTAAATCCACCATCATTAAACTGCCTTGTCTTTTCCTATTCTAAATTACCAAACTGGTTTCAAATCATTGGCAATGAAATCTATGCAGTATATAACTTAGTGGAACAATAGCCAACCTATTATTGGGATTTGAAATCTAATAATTAAATGTAAATGCTTGGATTAATTGTCTAGGAAAACAGAACCTATAAATAAGCCATTTAACGTCATACTGCTATTTTCTTTTGATCAGGATTCAATTAGTCACTGATGCAGGGTATTCTGTTTTGATTGCATCATTATTGCACCAGGGAGTGTTAGCATGAAATCCAGATCCTGCAGTAACAAATAAGAACTCAATTTCCAATGCTTAAGCTGTCATTTCTGCATAAGCTTGATTTTGAGATAACTGTTTGACCGACCTTCATTCATTATGGTAAGAGAGTTGCAAGGCAGAACTGGGGTAATTGTTATATCTCAGTGCTTTATTGAACAGAACAGAAACAGAGAAATCAGATGAAACAGAAGTATTGCCCTTACAACAATCTTTTTCAGTAGCCAGGATGTGCAAAATATAGGTCAGGCTTAGAAGCAGTGATTTCAAGCTTGCAATGGAAATATTAGCAGTCAGTTAAAATCGTGTGACCTTACTTCCATACTGGCTTGTCTCCGTCTGTGCTGCCTGACTTGGCAGTGGTTGAAGTCCCCAAAACACAGCCTTGAAATGTATTTTCCTGCACTGTAACCTTGAATTGTTTTCCGCGTGTTCGCATTCTGTCGTTCCCATCCATTATCCTCATCAGTTTGTTCATGCTAATGCATTTTCCAAGTAACGTCTTACTGTCTGGTAACGTCTCTTTGCAGAGTTGGGGTGGTTGTCTTTTTCCCTGCAAAAAGAGGACTGGGCAGGTGAGAGGAGGAGAAGGGTTTCTGGCATCCCCATGCCAGTGGGATGGATGTGTGAGCGATGCAGGGAGGACATACCTGCTCTCTATGGGTATGGTTCCTCCTGCCCTGGGGCCGGGGGAGAAAGGGCCCTGGGGTAACCCTCACCCACTCCCCCAGGCTCCCTAGTCCTTAGGTTTTCCAGCCCACAGCACACTTCCCGGAGCGCTTCGGTGACCGGACACCTCCTGATCCCTCCTTGCCCCAACCTGGCATGTACACCCTCTTGTTCAGTTTTCTTTTTCTTCCTCTTATCGGAGACCATCTTTCATTCATCTTTTCCACTCCCTCAAAAGGCAACCGTTACTCTGTATTGCCAAATCCACTGCAGCCCCAAACTACATGCCTCTGACCTGGAGCTCATGTAGGTTCCAGTTGTTTTGTCCGAACCTGCTCCTGCCCTTCTCTGGGACCTCCTGGCAGGTCAAGTCGTGCCTCTTACCTGGCTCTTCTAGAATACAGACATCCTCTCCTCTGCTAACACGAGGATGTGAAAGACCTGGATGTAGCAAGTCAGTAATAACCCCAAATCAATCAAATGCTTAGAGAGGCGAACATGTAGGAAAAAATGTGTTAATCTGGAACAGAATTTGGCCCTGTGCAGTAGGGGATTCTGTTTTAATCTCAAAAAGAAAACCTATGTTTTTCTATCCATGGCTAAGTTTAAACCCCCCCCAACTTATTTTTACCTCGGGTGCACTTATACTTGCTTGGATGATGGAGCTCTTCCCTCTTCTAATTACAGAAACATGATGAGATAGATGAAGTACAGCTCTTCTATAAACTACAGAACTTAATTCTCTTCCTGCTAGAGTCAGTGATGGAAGTCCTGTTGCTGTCACCAAAAGTAAAATAAATATCTGTGAGGAGATTGGACAAATCTGCTGTGTCCATATGGGAAACTGGTCAGTGCTAAGAAGGGTGATGTGGACTCATTTCCTCTTCCTGCAGTAAATTTATCCTATTAATATCGTCTACTATTGTGTGTATATTAGCTGGGTGACCTCTAGAAAGCTTTTATGGATATAAGCTTCAGAGAGAATGTATGATCCTGGTTTGCTTCCTGCATGTCTTACAATGATGCACCCATCAGCTCCAGAGAAAAATTGAATAAATTTATACTGTGTTACTTGTGAACAGTACATGAGCATACAGTTAAACACTTAAGCACATACAATAAAACCCAACCCCTTGATGTTAAGTAGAGACAGTTTTTCTAAGGCTGTCTAGACACAATGTCTGCGTACAAAAGAATTTGGTTATGAACAGGGTGGCATTGTTCAAAAGATGATATTCTGCTACTGGGGAAATGGAAAGGAATTTTTTTGCTTTCAAGAGCAGGGAACTACCCTTTCCTGGTGCAGTCGTCATTTCATGACCAGTGTTACTTAGATACTGTCTTTTCTCCTCTGAGACTCTCCGTTATTATTACTTACCCAAAACATGCTGTCTTGAGAAAAAACTGCTTACCTAGTCTCTGATGTAAGAAAAAAATGGAAATAAAAGAGTGTAACTTCACTTTCTTTGTCTGGAGAACACCAAATGCATACAGGAGAGGTATTTTGTAGAGGCTGAAGTGAACATCCGTATGATGCTGAGAAGCAAGGTGCATACTGTCTGTTTTGGCACCCTGTAATGGAAGTGGACTGACATTTTGTAGACCATGGAAGAAGGTAGCTTGCGTTAAGTGCACTGCTCTGACCCACACCTGCAGAGGAGAAGGGACACTGGGGAAAAATGTAGGTTTGGAATGAAGTTTTATAATTGGGAGTGCTACAATGAGGTGAAAACAAAGACCAGGCAAAATCCGTTCCAACATTTAACTTCCTTCAGGGATGATCAGATGTCTGAGAAATTAGGGAAACAAGTCATTTTTGAACATGTCAATTCTGTCTACGTCCAGGAAAATGCTTTACTCCTATTGTCCCAGTGTATCAGGATAGGGCTGTCATAGCCATGTCAGTTAAAGGCTGAGTCTGGATCTCTCGCTCTGCCTGCCTGTGCTGTTCTCGTGGTTGGACACTACAGTCTTGCCTCACAGGCTAGCAATTTCTTGGGTATGGATGAGCACATTGCTGATGCAAAGTTAGTGCATCTGACACCTCCCCAGCAGTAGCCCTAATGAAATGTCACGGTATATGATAGGAATTTGGAGGGAAGGGCACCCTGAGAAGTTAACTGTCCTTGTACGCAACTCTTTTAAGCTGGCCTCTGTGTGGGGTTTAGAGAGGTTGGGGTCCTTCTCTTCAGTGCTGGAGACAGGGTAACAGAAGGAGCAGGGAGCTGCATTTAGTGCCTCCAGTCATTTCCTACTTCCATGTGCCAAACAGGTTTGGCAAAGGAGAGATTCTGCATAAACCCATCTCTGGATGAAATGCCATGAGGCTTCCTTAGGCACCTATGAAGATTCAGTGCCCAATGGCTTCAGTGGTAAAAACACCTTGATGATGGTGATAACAAGACCAAATCCCAAAACAGGGTTACTTGGACATTGGTTTGGAGTTCCCACATTCCTGTGACATGAAGAACCCTTCTCATTCCAGAGTTGCCCTTGGGTCAGGCAGGGAGATGCAGTGAGCAAAATCTTTGCTGCTCAGCCTAGAGTCACTGCCTGTCTCTTATGTACCAGAAGGAGGTTTGGGAAACCTTTGTCTCAAACAGAAACCCTGCATGGACACAGACCTGCACATGTAATCAAACAACCAAAATGGGGGAAAAGAACAGATTAGCCAATTTTAATCAATCTGTCAACACGGTGGCTCCTTGGATTAAAAAAAAAAAAAGAGGTGCTTTCTCAGTTGGAAAAATTGTGAAACTGTGATGTACAGAAGCTGTCATTGTCACCAAGACACATGGCTAGTTCCACTACAGTTCTCCATGCTGTGCAGAGAATATCACCCAAAGCAGGAAAGTTGAGAACTGTTGGACTGTGGCCTTCGGGATTGTACTAGTACTTATGTCTTTTCGGCACCCTGGGGCCAAACTCTGTGGGGAGGGTTTTCTAAAAGGAGTATAGGCCAGCACAGTTTTCCTCTTTCAGTGTCAGTGTAGGTTTGGCCATTGCTAAATCTTGGAAATTTAACCTATAGTCTGTGTTGCTCTTGGGTGATGTTAAAGGGCCATGGGTTTAGAAATTCAGTTCTGTACAAGTGGAGCCTGCAGGACATCTGATCCCTTCATACAGTCATTGCTGATGCTAATTAAAGAGGCAAACCTTAGCTTTAATTTTCTAGCCTTATGATTAGGGTCAAACCCAACATTTTATTATCTTTCCAGCTTAATCTGTAAGTGATTTGTAATGCATGTTCCTTATAAAGCAACATCTTTATGTTGTATTCTTTACATATTGAAGGGGTTCAGAGCCTTTTAGTATTTCAAGTTGAGTGTATCCCTGGGGTACAGTTTGGCACACTACTCTGAAAACATACCTTTTAGTTGTTTCACTGCTGGGTTTCAACTTAAATGGCTGGTCAAGGATTTAAACAGCTGGATTTCACCATCTGTTTGCCACATGCCAGCTGCCGGCAAAGCAAGAAATTATTATACTGGGCCATGATTTACATATTTGACCTTTGAGCATAAGAGGATATAGCAGGCATTGTGAGAATCAAATACAGTATGAAGCCCTGTGAAGTATGAAACTTGTCTTGTTAGACTGGTGGATCTTTATAAATTAATGTCTGGTTTGAAAGTTTCTTTAAATGACAAAATAATTTTGTTTTTAACAGGATTTATCTGTCTAATCTAATTAAAGTAGACCTAGCTTACAAAGACTGCTGAACATAAAGCATGCTTGAAGAAAAGCAGAGGTGTGTAGCAATAGCACCATGAAATTGAATTTATGGTACTCTTTCAGTTAATCTGTATTGATTAATCCATACGCAGAAGACTACAAGCTCTGACCTGAACTTTCAGCTCAAGTATGAAATTGTTACTACTGTGATATCAGAATTCGTAAATAAGTTATAAATTATAATGAGTGATGTCTTCCCAGTGGCAGAGAGCTGTTCCCCTCTGGGGCAGAGCTGTGTTTCAGAAAGCCCTGTAGGTCTCAACATACTTCCACGGTCAGGGCATTTGTTCATCCTGTGCTGGAGTTGGCATTTCACAGGTCACGGCGTGTGTGACAGCACGAATGATTTGCTGTGCAATAGTGTGCCTGCTGTTTGCTTGGTTTATAGGAGTGGTTTTGAGATGGATTGTGACTAAGAGATGATATTCAGGATTGTTTTATGATAGTTGTAAAAAAGGGGGATCTATATGCGCTCTCAGCATGGCCTCCACGTTCTTCTTTCACAAAGAACATGCTTGGGTCTCTCCAGCTGTCTTATAGCAGAGTTAAAACGGAGACCCCTGCAGAAAGGACTCGGGCGTGATTGCAGGGAGACAGTTACAGACTGATGTGTCCTTGGCAGTGCTGCTCATAGGTGAAAGGAAGAGGTTCATCATCTCTCACTCTTCTCCTCTTCCTCCCCTGGTAATTCTAAAGTTGATGGCAAGTTGGTGACCCAAGATAGACAACAGCAAACTGGCAACCCTATGGTCACCTAAGCTGTCTCTGTAGGGTTGTAGAGTTTGTTTTTGTTCTCAGAGACCCGCTGGAACCTATTTTTCCGTCTGACCTTATGTCTCTGTAAGCCCAGCTGGTCCCGTGACATGGGATGACCCTGCACCCGTAAGGAGCTTGTTAAAAGCAGTGGGACCAGGGTGATGAACTTAAAC
Organism: Buteo buteo; assembly: GCF_964188355.1. Classification (NCBI taxonomy): domain Eukaryota; kingdom Metazoa; phylum Chordata; class Aves; order Accipitriformes; family Accipitridae; genus Buteo; species Buteo buteo. The sequence goes on along the minus strand of NC_134176.1, from coordinate 8,450,102 downwards.
TGGAAATAGTCTGAGGACTTAAAGTGTTGACTGAGATCCACATTTCCCCAGAGGGTAAAAAGAGTTCAGACTGGAAGATTTGGTTCTGTCTGCTGCTGAAACTTCTTGCCTGTTACTCTCTGGGTCTGTGCTGTGCCGAGGTTTAGTTTGGCCAAGTGCCTCTCTGGGGTTTGGGACTCTCATCACATTCGTTTCCTGGCTGGATTTTGATTAGTTCAATAGTTCTATGAGTTTATTCCAACAGGATTCACAGGAAGAGACAGTAGCTTTGTTTCAGGGGACTTCATTTCCAGCTTTGTCTAATTTGTAAACTTCGCTCATCACCACGGCAATGTTGGAAACGGAGCATTAGCACTGGTGGTGATGCATGTCGAAACGAGGTGTCTTTTTTCTAGTGCACTGGACATGAACAATAAGGAAATTAATGAATTAAGATAATGTATCTTTGAACTTCTGTAGTTTTGATTAAGAAGCTTCATCTTCAAATTCTGAGCCCAGAGGAGAGGATTAATGGAGCTATGTCATTGCCCACTAGTCTGTCATAAAAGCCTAAAACGTTCTTTCAAAAGACCATTAGAGGAAAGCTATGGAATGCAAAAGTGATTTGAGTTAAATTGGTTATTGTCAGTCACATATAGTTTACATAGCATCTATATTTACAGGAGAATCTTTTTCACATTGCAGTGAACTCAGAACAGATCTCAGGTCATTACCTGTTGTGCAATTAGAAAGCCCAGTTCTCACCAACATCAATGTTTAGCCAACTCCATTAGATTTGAAATCTTGAATTTCACTGGGCTGAATATGATCAGCATCATCACCATAAACAAATAATCTCACAGGCAAGAAAATGTGGCGATGGTTGAGGACGGTGTGAAGCTATACACACTTTCAAAAGTGGCTATGAAAACTGAGAAGCACATTACTGATAGTGTGCAGTGTATCCACAGTCAGTTATTTAGTACAGGTTTGATAAAGGCAAAAATAAAGGGCAAGAGTAAAGTGCTGCAGCTTTTAAAGCTTGCGTTCCAGATCCTTAAAAATATGAAGTGAAACACAGTGCTTTCATCTCAGAGTAAATGTCTAATGTTCTGTCTCTTACAGCATTTTTGTTCAGGTTGTCTAAAAAAAAGTATATTGCGTATCAGTCTAACAGTCTATTCACTTTAATTCTTTTCATTTCTGTCAACCTCCTTTGCTGTTTATAGCAAATATGACAGAATGGTAGTGCTTGGTATTTTTCAGGTATTATGAGTGTTGTGGATACATGTCCATGTTACTGCCCTCCCGAGCAAGAGCTTCAGTGCTGTTGCAACCCCTACCAGACATCAGGGAACCCATGTGTTGGTTTTGATCCACATGTCCACAGGAGCACAGATGTCATGTCTCAGTGATCATAGAGAAACCCATTTTTGTTAAAAACCGTTTAAGATCAGTTAATGTTCTCCCCCCCTGCATTGTAACAACATATTAATGGTTGTTTATATCAACGGTTGCTTTGCCCATTTGGGTAGCTTCCCTTGGCACTAGTTCTGCAGGTGCTGCTCAGGTTTCTTGGTTTGCAGTTTTCTTGGTTGAGTTTCTCCTGAGACAGGGTGAAGTGTTAAACAGAGAGGAATGCTAATTTTGGAAGCTGTCATATAGAAGGTGCCATTTATTTTCACACTCAACCAAGTATTGCCTTGCCTTGTAGATGTCAGAAGGGCTCAAAACTTGGCAGGAACCATGGAGTTACTTAAGGACTTCATGCCAAGTGAAAGTCTGCATTCTCTTGGAAAGTTTGCACATCTCTGTATTGAGGATGAGTTTTGCGTTAATTAGACCCATTTTTATATTATTTCAGGGCATGCTAGTCAGCCATGGCCAATTGTAAGTTTAGGTAGTGTCTGTTATTTTCAGACTCTGGTTTTGGCCCCTTCCCCTTTTTTTTTGTCTTAAATTGACACTTTTTCCCCCAAATATTTTTTTCTCCAAGTTCTGATCATATAATGTATTTGGCATTGGCGAACCAAGGAAAGCAATCCACTTTTCCCCTAATTTGTGGTGTTTTGTTCCTTATTGCTAGGAGCTGTGCTTGATAAACACACCTTTCCAAAGCAAAGGTATGGTAGCCTTAAGAAAGGAGTCTCCTTACTTTCCTAAGGACCATGACTAAGTTGTTCCACAGCCTGGGCTTGGGGTTGTATCTTTATTCTCCTCCTCATCCACTCCAGATACGTGGTTTTCTTTTTTCCTAACATCACTGTATATATGACTTCTAAATCTTCGGGGAACTCCCCAAGAATGTCCCTGTTCCAGGTAAATTCTTGCTGGCAGTCAGTTTTTGGGACATGTGTCTTAAACTGTTCTTAAGCTTTGTAACGTGCAATTTACTGACAATGTGGAGTATGACTCCTGAATCAGTATTTGCACTGCTTAGACTGGGAGAGGTATCAGGCAAACTGGTCTGCTGTATCACTTCTTTTATTTTAAATTGTGGTTATCCTTGCACCATTGGGTCAGGGTGTATTTTACTGAAAGCTGTCCTTTTCTTAACCATGGACATTCTTAACTTCCTATTTTCCTTTACATTTTTCTTTCTGAGTTTGTAACCCAAAACATTTTGCTCAGAATTTACAGGTTGAGAAATTAATTTTTCTGAGGTACCACATATATAATAAACACGTAAACCAGGAATTTTACTAAATGTATACAAACTATAATACAGACTGTGCATATTCTATAAAATCAGGTTATCATCAAAAGTCTGAACTAAACCTTCAATTCTGCTATGGATTTATCTTTATTGAAATTACCTTGGTTTGGGTGCAATACCTGTATGTTAGAGATTCTCACTACCAATTTTTAGAAGCTCCAGCACTTCTAGTGGCTGTAGGGCCTTCAGTACCTCTCTCCTGGATTGAATCTATCATAGCTACAGGCCTTTTTCAGCAGAATAGTTTTATCTCACCGGGTTTGATGTGCCTCAAGCAAACTGTGGATTAGTATTTTTTCTTACTGTTAAGCCTCATCCTTGGACTTCATTTTCCAGGACTGGATGGAAAAGGAGATGAATAGTGTCTGACAGTTCCTTTGCAACAGTAATGCTAGTAAGGCAGTGCCTGTGCTGGAGCAGCTATGATATTGCTGGAGTCAATGCAGTGCTATTTCACAGCAATTTACATCTCTGGGGCTAGATTTTGCATGTCTGTTTGTTGGGCTGTTCTGCCGTTCGCAACAGAGGTACCCCCACAAACAGCAAGAAGTAATTATCTCTTCTGCAAGATGGGTCATTCCCCTAAGTACTAAGTGTGGCGTGATTTATTTCCACAGCAGGCTCAACAAATCCTCCTTTCTGACTTCATTCTTCTCGCCCCAATGCTTGTTCAGCTGGTGCCAGTTTGTGTGGTGTTAAGCTCCGGAAGCGAAATGAGCAGAAAGTCTTTTAAAGCAGGAGGAGTGGCTTTGCCTGCCTGAGACCTTCAGCAAGGACTGGTGTCCCATTGTAAGTAGGGACAGTCAACGTTTAACTAATTACCATCTGAGAATACATTTCCTGATTGCTGCATTGTGCTTTCTGTGCTTACATTTGGCAGTATTTCTGTCAGAGTGTCTCCATGAGCTTTACTCGCTTCCTGTGATTTTAATTTACAGACCAGCCGTGCCCTCTCAAGGTTAAACCTACTTCTGTCTGTCCCTTTGCAAACCAATTCTTCACATTCTTTAGAAATTTAGCAAGTGACAGACAGTCCCACTCCAAGAAAAATACGCAGCAGCTGTGAGGACAGATTAAAGAATCTTAACGTACTTGTTTGTAATGCTGTTTTCAGGACACAAAGGTTATCTTTCTTTCAGAACTACCAGCAAAGAGAAAACAACCTATTGAAACAAAGTCTAATGATAGCTTGTATAGGGAAAAGTGATTCTGGTGCTAATTTTTTCAGTGAGTTCATCAAATTACATCTAACATACATAGCTTCATCTCCAAACCTGGATTTACAACTCACTCTGTTCTAACCTGAATCCCAGCCTCTCTTGGATGCCTGCTCCTGTGAACTTGGCCAGCAAACCCATACCACCTTGCTTCCTCATCCATTTCTCCTTCTCTGTTACTTTTGATCGTACAGCCACCCTTCCTGACGTTGGTGAGAGCCACCTTTAACTCTTGCTTATTTCATCCACTTTGACTGCAGATTTTACTGCCTCTTTCTCTGTATGACCTCTCTTTCTTGCAGTGCATTAAATATCTCCTGTCCAGCCACTGGCTTGGCTTGCCTGAATGGCTACCAGTTTCTTCTTGGCCTGCCAGCTGCCTGCGTGGTTCTCTGCAGTACTCACTATGTGCAACTACTCAATGTTGTTGCTTCTCTTGGTCTGTCTCGTTAGATGGTCCATCTCAGCTCCTTTCCCACGACTCATCCAGTTCAAACTTCTAGTCCATTAACTCCCCGTTCCTTACTGTACCTCCTTGCCTACTTCTACAGTCTTCCTCCTCCAACCTCTGTTTGCACAGTAATGTTACCTCAGCTGCCCGAGTCCTGTCCCCTCCACAGCCCCATCCATTGCTTTACTTGCAGGACATCTCAAGAAGAGTGTTTGTAATACCTCCACAAACGCTGTTTTTCAGTTCCTCCTCCAAACTCAACAATGTTGTTGTCTGCTAGAAGTGGGTGAACTGAGCTGACATGAAAAGGTTTTTAACATTTTACTCATGCCACCACAAAATTTTGTGAGAAGTTTTACTTCTGCTAGAAAGACCTAGAAATCTGGAGCACAGCCGGTAATGTTAGGTTGAAAAAAAAAAATTGATGTTTTCAATCTGAAACCAGAAGTTTGGCACCTAATATGAAAACCAGTGATTTTTCATTGGAAAACCTGGTGGATTTTTTTTGTTCAAATAGTGCCTATAATTTTTTTTTAACCTACTTCAAATGCTGCACAAAATACTGACATAATCATTGTCACTATTGCTTCACTTATGTATGAGCTCTCACCTTCCCACCCACTATTTGTTTCTCTTTCTTTCCGAGTTGTGAATTAATCAGGATACAGACAGGTTGCTCATAGTACCTGGAATATCTTGAGACATATTGAAATATAAATAGTCCTTGTAGATGGTTAATACTAGGAAAAATACATAAGGGCATGTTGGAAGTTGAGGCTCATCACTGAAGGACAGAAATGGAAATAAAAATTCCCTGCATGGCTGAGAATTTGGGTGCTCATGTTAATTCATCTTTTTGGATAATTTTAATTTGCGAGTTTTATGTGGTGTTGAAGTGAACAGCACCTGGTGTTGCTCTGTTTTCTGTGCACAGGAGAGGAGATAGGGAAAGACAGCATGAAGCCACATCCAGAAGGCAATGAAGAGCCTATGCATGTCCAAGCTCTCTTGCAGCTATGGAGTCCCTCATGTCTTAAACTGAGAGCCCAGAGGTCTTTTGAACATGAGGCTGTTTTTCGGAAAGCCTCTTGGCGTGCATGGGCTGTATATTGGGAGCTCTGCCAACGACAGGTCAGTAAGGGGCCAGTTCAGGAGCAAAGCATCTTCCCTGCTGGCAGAACCTCCCAGGAATGCAACTGGGAATGGTGCTGGCCTGCCAAGAGCAACTGGAGTCACTGGGAGTCCAATATGGGCTCTCAGTGTTTGCTGAGAAGTCCAAAGCCCCCTCAGGATTTGCTGGGAATTGGTTGGATTAAGCCCGCAAGTACTTTATAACCACTGACGTTACACGTGCTGGAGGGCTGCAGCAGGCTCCTGTGGCAGCTCTAGGGCAAAGCCTATGAGATTCACCTGAGCTTGGCTGAGGAGCAGACGAGACCATAAGTTACCAGTACTTATAACCCTGACACCTTGAACGTCACGCTTGATGTCTGTGTTCTGCCCGTCCAGAGTTCAGAGGAAAAGCCACACAAGCCTGCATGGATGAGTGGATGCACAATCCTCATGAGATGTACTCCCCTGGTCAGTCTGTTTCTGTCTCCGTCTGTGTGTCTCAAAAACGGAACAGGCAGGTAAATGGTGGACTTATTCATCTTTAGAAGTTTTATCTATATGTCACCTTTTATTTCAAATAAATGTAAAAGATCCAGGGAAGGAAAAAATATGCAGCTTTTAAATTTCTGATGTACACTGAAGCCAAGTGTACATGTAGGTGGTATATTTATTAACTAGCTTAAATACACCTCCCCTCCCCAAAAACCCCAATAAGCCAACAAAACTTTGGCTGGGAAAAAGCCAACACTCATGCTTTTCATGAGACATGATGCAAATCCTTCAGAAATCAGTGTCTGTCGCATGAATAGATAGGATTTTCAAAAGAGAAGATAAGTGAGGGTCTGCAATTTATCTTTTGTTTTACTTTATGAGGTTATTCAGTACAAATGGAGACAAGAGAACAGAATCTTGGTTAGCTGAAGTCAGTGAATTCAAAGTGAATTACACAAACCGAAAGTCCAGCACCTGTTTTTCTAATCCATAGAAGAAGAGGTATCTGTCAAAGCTGGTTGGTCTGCCATCTGGTATGTATTTCCTGTATCTGTCTCTAATCTTGGGCTGATTTTTGCTGGCACATTTCCAGAATCAAATAAAGAAACTTAGGACCAATATTTTCACTTTTACCTGCTTTTTCTGCAAGTCAGGAACTTTTAAACTGTACATTTTAAAAAAGCCTTTAAAGTTTTCTTTTCTAGCTTTATTTTTGATCAGCAAAAATTACAGCAAAAAAGTTTTAGTTTTTTTTTTGTGGAAAGTTGCTGGTATTTTTAGATTGGGGGCAAGACTTTGTCTGTTCCTCCCGACCTCCCCATGACCTGATCTGGCTTTGAATCTGCTGCTTTTCCCTATTGCTTTCAACGGGAGAAAAAGGTGTTCAGGACGTGTCTGGTGATCATGTCTATGGAGACAATTCCAATATCTCCATTCACTATTCCTTCTCCAACGTCCCACCTGATAGGTCTTCACTTGAAGCTGGAATCTGCTTTACTGCTAGCAAGACTATGAATAATAGTGAGTGAGAATACTGGGAATGATCTTAAACATCCCCTCCTTCCCAACTTCAGGACAGTTTTCAAATTTTTTGTAAAAATTCTGTTCCTTTCTTCATTGTTTTTCCCTTCCTCTTGCAAAAGTCTCTTTTTTGTTTATTTGCTTTGAGTTTTTTGGTTTGGTTTGGTTTTCTGTTAAGTGAATTAATTTTCTGAAGCAGTTGTTTCCCCTGTGATGGTGGCAATATGGCAATAGCACTTAATGCCTGCTGCTTCTCTGTGTTTCAAGAGGTGTTTGCGAAGGCCTGGAGGCTGAGGTTGGAAGGAGGGACTCGTGTTGCACCTGGAGACTCATGGCTGGAGAATGCCCCACACTTGGCTGCCTCCCTGTCTTGATGTGCAAAGCTTAGCCCAGAGTCTTTGTATGGTTGATAAAGCCCGAGTCCTGATAGGGACCTCCTGTGCTGCTGCATTAGAAGTATGCAATTAAGAGGAGTAACTTTGGGGAGGGTGTCGTGGTTTAACCCCAGCCAGCAACTAAGCACCACGCAGCCGCTCACTCACTCCCCCCCACCCAGTGGGATGGGGGAGAAAATCAGGAAAACAAGTAAAACTCCTGGGCTGAGATAAGAATGGTTTAATAGAACAGAAAAGAAGAAACTAATAATGATAATGATAACACTAATAAAATGACAGCAGTAGTAATAAAAGGATTGAAATGTACAAATGATGCGCAGGGCAATTGCTCACCACCCGCCGACCGACACCCAGCCAGTCCCTGAGCGGCGAAATCCCTGCCCCCCCCTTCCCAGTTCCTAAACTAGATGGGACGTCCCATGGTATGGAATACACCGTTGGCCAGTTTGGGTCAGGTGCCCTGGCTGGGCATGAGAAGCTGAAAAATCCTTGACTATAGTCTAAACACTACTGAGCAACAACTGAAAACATCAGTGTTATCAGCATTCTTCGCATACTGAACTCAAAACATAGCACTGCACCAGCTACTAGGAAGACAGTTAATTCTATCCCAGCTGAAACCAGGACAGAGGGAAAAGGTGAAAGGAGCAGAAAAGTTAGGATGATGGTCTGATTCAGCTGCATTGGTGCAGACACCAGCACTTCCCGTAAGCTGAGGTAAAGCTCTGCTGCCACGTGTCATCTCTAAAGAGGGGAGAGGGGCTCTCGGTTATGCAAAATGTCCCGAGGTGTCAGTGCAAGTCTTGCTTGTCTACGGACAAAAGGATCGCTGCCCTCTTTCACTTCTTCCAATCACCGTTTCCAAATTTAGACAGAATAGGCAAAGCCTTTTACGTGCCAGCTTGTGTACATGTGACCAGTGTAATTTACTGATCAGGGAAAGAGCAGGGCCACACAGTAGCAGGAAAAACAGCCAAGCAGTGGCTGCTCCAAGCTGAAATGGGAAGTACAGCAAGTGCTCTGGGGGTTCCCAGGAGCCGTTAGCATGAATACGAGTCCTGCTGCTGCACCAAGTGTAGGCTATTGACCTAGGAAGCGAAACAAGGACCCCCAGCCATGGGTTATTCACCCTGAAAAAGGGAGAGCACCTATGTAATATACCTCTTTTGGTCTTGAATGCTTCAATATCACATTTCCTCAATGTCCATTTGCTGGGTTCCATAGCTCATACTACAGAAGGCCTGAATACAACCCACCAGAAGTATACATTTGCTACTTGTATGGTAAATTAACAAACTCGCAGTAATCACTGTTTTATATTTGTTAAGAGATGCATTTTCTGGACATCAACAGATGCTGTTTTGTTTGGTTTTTTTTTTCTTTTTTTTTCTTTAAAACATTGCAGGATGGAGTTTATTTAAATCAAGGTTTCCTCTGTGTTTTCTTTTTCCCAGGGTCCAGTTGTATTGCTGTGGCCACCTTTAACAGCATCACACCAAGGGGTCCGTAATCACTGAGACTTGCCTTGCCTTTTCCAGATGTTCCTGGGTATTGGAGCAGTCAGCCCTGGGAATTCACTGTCCAGCTGAAATTTGTGTTTGTGTGCTGAAGGCAATGGATGTGATTTCCAAATTTCCTTTGCACAGTGGTGCTTACCTGTGTGATAGCTGCCTGGCTCCTCAGGAGATTTACTTTACACCTCCTCCCCCCATCCCTTGCCCTTACTTGTACAGAGCAATTGAGTAAAAAAAGGTCTTATGCAGTTGACAAAAACTGGGGTTTGTTCGCACAAATACTTGAGAAGTGTCCCTTCAGGGTGTTTATCCTGGGCTTGTTAATTAGGGGGGTAATGATGATTTCAGAGCCAGCCTCCAATCTCCTCACAAAGGTGTTGCAATTCCACTATGGAAAAGAAGATCCATTTTGCCCCAGTGCATGCTCATTATTTCACTCACCAAGATATTCCTTTTATTTCGGGGCTGATGTTAAGAAACAATACCCTTTAAGCTAATCGCTCTTGGAAAGGAGAGGCTTGCTTTACAGTCAATGACTTTGATGCCTTGGGTAGTTCAAGTAAGGATCTGCCTCTGTCTTGCCTTGATTGACAAGACCCTTTCTATAAGTTTGAGCAATTAAGCAACCCAGTAGCAGCTGCTAGGGAGATCTACTGAGCACAAAGCTGACAAAGATTGCTGTGCAGGTCTCCTGCTGCTCACTCTGACGTCCTGAAACACCATCTGCAATTTAAAGCTGAAAAAGGAGATCTGACTCCATCAAGTTAGGTGAGTGTGCTTCTGTGTTTGCTCCACGTCATGGTTCCGGCTCGTGAATAAAGCAGCAGGTTTTGCTAAACTGGCAAAGAATAAATGTTCGATTTGTTCTAAAGTTTGTCTCTTTTGCTCTCAAATATCTGCTTTAAAAAATAAGGAACTTTAGCATTTTTTTACCCTGTTGAAGCTTATTTATAAGCATACACTCATTTAATCACATGTAAGACTATAGTGTATGCATGGTGACATATATGAAGTAAACTTCATGTGCTGATCTAAAACTCTGATGTTGCAAATTGAAAACATTTGGTTTAAGAGGAGCCTAGAGACTCAAGCACCAGTCAGGCAAAAGGCAAGCCAAGCTCATTTCACTTAAGTCTGTCCAGCTGAGGACACAGGCCAAGGCACCCAAATCTGTGTGCCCCATGTAGGAGCCAACTTTCTCAAAATTAAGTGTAAAGTCTGGGGTTTCTAGGTGGACATTTTTAAATGCAATGCAAGTATATGAAGTATAAAATGGATCTTGTGGTTTAGAGCTACTTTCCAACTCTCTTTTTTTTTTGACAGTGAAAGTTTTTCCATAGAGGCTCTTCGCTGAGACAGAAAGGCAGCAAGTATCAGAGGGACTTGGCTGATGCTGGGCTGCTCAGAAGGTGTGAGGAGTTCAAGCCTCCTCTGCTCACCTTGGCCACGTTCCCCCTTGTCTAACCAGCTCTGTTCACCGGCTTAGCAGCCGTGGTTGGGTCTGAGCTGGCTGGTAGCGCAGTGTGTGCCGGAGGGACAACCAGCTTCTCCGGCTGCAGCCGGTCCAGTGCTCGGGGTATTGGTAATGGCAACCCCAATAACAGTTTTGGGAGGTGCTGAGATAATAGCACAAATTCAGGGATGCTTGGCTCCTAACATAGGCTAAAAGGGAAGTGGGATAAATCCAGAATTAAGTGCCCGGGTCAAAATGCTGGGGTTATATGCAGACCTAACCTTGGTGAATATGTGGAGCTGCAGCTGTGCTGCTTTCCCCCCGTGCAGCAAAGAAGGGAACCTGCCACCTCCCATAGATGTGCCTGACAGAGACAGAGCCCTTCCAGACTGACCCTGCCGGGACCAGGACTGTCAGGGACTTCAGCCGACAACGTGTGTGTGCGCTGAGAGAACAACCCAAGGCCTACGTGGCTATTGGGCTGGTGCAAGCTTAGGGCAACCCACATGGGATGGTCGGAAGGCACATGCTGCAAAATAAACTTGCAATAAGGAGATTTCAGTGGGTCTGAGGCACTGGCTGGTGGCTTTATCTGTTCCAGGCAAACCGCACTGCTCTGCAGGGAACATCTGCACGCTGCTGCTTTCTTTTCACTGAGACTTTCCAATTCTGGGAGCGGGTGACCCCTCATTTGTGCATCTCCCCGTCTTCTCTTGGGCTGAGTGAGGATGAGGAACAGTGTGTCTGAGGGGAGGAAGGGCTGTCCCAGCTCGACCCGAGCCTGTGCGCTTGCACTTCTTGCCTCCTGGCCCGTGCTGGCTCTCCCAGCCCTCCGCTTCTCTCCCTTCTGCCTCAGCATGAAGCTCCACGGCGCGATCCTGGGCTCTCTGCTTCTCCTGCTGCTGGCCAGCTGCGGCGGCACGCTCAAGACCTCCGCCATCGACCTGCGGACCTTCGTCGGCTGTGCCGTGCGTGAGTTCACCTTCCTGGCCAAGAAAGCCGGTTGCAGGGGGCTGCGGGTGACGACGGACGCGTGCTGGGGACGCTGCGAGACCTGGGAGGTGAGGCTGCTCCTGGGGCTGGCACCCACATCCCGGGGTGCTGCTTCCCCCCCTGCCTCAAGAAAAGCCCTCGAAGGAAGCCCCCCAAACATTAAATAGGTTGCAGCTAGCTACTAAACAGGCAAGGGCTGCGACCAGCTCCACGACCCCCTCGCTACCGCTGTCAGCAGCGTTTGCTGTCGGTTGTTCCCTCCCCCCACCCGCTGCCTCGAAGGGGGATGCACATCATGTGCTGATATTAATGAAGCACTTATGTAATACTCATTATGCAATTTGAAAGCCTCTTACAGCCTGAACACTTAAGGAGAGGAGGCCTTTATTACTTTACTGGAGAAAATTCCTTTGAGATTAAGATGGAGCTCCCAGTTGATGGGTAATATATTTTGTTCCAAAAAGCAAATCCCAAAGATGATTTCTGTTTCTAATTTGGTCCTGTTTTAAGTCACAGCCCTGTATAAATATGAAGTAGTTATGTTTTGGGGGTGCACAGGGGGAGAAAGAAAGAGCATAAGTACATCTACACACACTTCAGAGAACAAGTTTCTGGCTTTCTTCGCCTTTCTGCCACTGGAAGTCTCAAGGGGCCAGTCCCAGTTTAATTTATTCAGGGAAGCCTCGAACGACTCCAGGGGGATTTTGTCCATATGAAAACAAGGGTTCTGTGTAAGTGACCGGAGGAGGAGCCAGGGTCTGTGAGCCAGCTCTGACTGCCCTCTTTCGCTGCTTGGTGGGACGAGGGGAATGGCCGCTGGTGGCCAGATTTACCCGGTGGGATAATGTTCCTTCGAGGGACCACTTGTCGCCCAGTTCCCTCCACCCCCGAGCTCCTCTGACAGCACACACATTGCAGAATCTCTCACTGTACTGCAATACCACTGGGATGTAGTTAAGCTGAATGCATCTGTTTGTAGGCTCAGCAGCTTCTAGAAAGCACCGTGATATACTTGGATGGGGGGTTTTAGTAAGAGGGAGGGAGTCTGGATATCTTCTTGCTGAAATGTTGCATCTGTTCTTTTCCATGCCATCATTCTCGGTTCCCAGAGCAGGCTTTACACAGCACAGAGGGAAAGAAAGAAAGACTTAAAATGTCTCCTGGCTCTGTTACCTAATGCTGTTTCCTATCTTTGGAAGGGAGAGGATGACAGTGGGCTCCCATTCCTGTTTGCACTGCCCCTTCTTGGAGTCTTTGGAAAATGGGTGTCCCTGTTGAGGAAAAGCTCCCTTTTCAGAGAAAGCAATGCCGCTGCGATACCACGTGGGAGTGTGGGTTTCAGGGCCTTCAGGCTCCCATTGTCTCCTGATGGCTGAGGTCTCTGGCCAAGCTGGTTTTCCCATGAGAAACTGCAGAATTCTATGCCGGCCGCTGTGTCGAGTGCATCTCCCATGGTGTGTATCCTTTGGGCTTTGTGGAACGTGCAGCCTAACTGGGAAGACTGGCCTGGCTGAGAAAAAACCCAGCCGTTTGGCACCTGGATGCACCTCTGCTCCTAGGCAGCTCGTGCACGTGGAAGGGTTTCCAGCAGAATCCATTTTCTTTGATGGAAAAATCAATCCTTTTGGAAGAAAGCAGCTGCTTTTGGCAAACGTGCATTTGGTCGAAACACTAGTATTCTGCTGAAAACCAGCTTTTTGGATGGGCTTTTGTCTTCCGTCAAGCAGCTTTAATTGGAGCTTTATGCTTTAAACAAACAGAAACACGCACATACACCCACTCCCTTCCATGGCAGGGCTCCAAGAGGCAGGTGTTGAAGGATGTAACCTAAAAATTATTTCCATGGCCCCTTCCACCTGATCCAGTGGCTCCCCTATTTACACTAAATGCCCTTGTGGAAACTGGGACTCCAGATGTTTGTCTTGCTTCTTGCCTGAGGCCAGCATTTCTCTCCCCCGCCAGAAACCAGTGCTGGAACCGCCTTACATCGAGTCTTACCACCGTGTTTGCACCTACAACGAGACCAAGATGATGACGGTGAAGCTGCCCAAGTGTGCCCCTGACGTGGATCCCTTCTACACCTACCCGATGGCCATCCGCTGCGACTGCGACATCTGCTCCACTGCCACGACCGAATGCGAGACTGCCTGAGCTCTCCTTTCCCAGGTCAGGCCAGGAGGGGCCAAATTCTTCCCTGGCTTCACACCCCTGGTACCTCCAGCATCACAGAGGGTGTAAGTCAGTCCAGAATTTGATCTCATCCTGTATTGCTCCTAATCATTGACTTTTCCGGGCAGATGAGGCTTAATCTCCTCTCCTCATACTGTTCAAAGCATTAGTGCTGTAGAAAAGTAGTACACGGCCTTACAATAGTAAATCCTGTGGTAAAAAAAAAATGATGCAGTTTCCCTTCCTTACAGGCTTTGCACACTGTGTGACCTTTCTTCATGCACAAAGTGCACATGGGCTAAACAGTCACTGAGGGGTGGAAACAGGCCACAGAGGCATTACTGCCTCTGTAACAGCCTCTTTATTCATGTCGGGTTTTAATTCCTTCCCAGTAATGTAAATGCAATTGCCAACGTTTCTGCCACCTCACCCCCGCCATAGTTCTTACCCTGAGGTCAATCAGGAATAACAGTCAAAGAAAAGGCCTAAGGCCAATGAAATGGAAATGGGTATTTGAATTGCTACCTTGAAATTAGGGTGAATGCATACTCAGCCCTGATTCAGCAAAGTACGTAAGCTCATGATTAAGTGTTTTGCTTAATATCAGTGGACTTTTACAGTCAAGCACGTAGTTCAGTGATTTGCTTAACTGGAGCTATTCTGTTGAAAAAAAAATCTTGCCTCACAAGAGACAGTTCCTTGAAAAAAAGAGAGAAACGCATTAAATCTGTAAAACCCAAAGAGCGTATCTTCCCATCTGCTTTTGTCCAGGGATAGGAGGGGAACTGACTTCACGTAAAAACGGCGAGACTCTGCAGAGCCCAAGGAGTCTCTCCTGACAATTTCCAGAGTTAGAAGGACGAGGCCAAAACACGAGGATCGTGGTTTGGTTTCAGCGAGCCCCTGGCTGAGGTGGTGGGAAAGAGGAGGCCACAAAAGGTGTTCCCACACTTCCCTGCACTGCTCGGCTCTGCGGAGACCTGCTCCTCCCAGGATGCGCACAGAGCTGGGGGGCAGCCAGCTGTGCTCGCGGGAAAGCTGTGGGGTGGCCAGTGATGTGGCCAACGTGGGTGAGACAAGCCCAGGACGGGAAAGAGAGCAGACATGCCAAAGGATGGTTCACACCTCCTCAGACTCATTATGTACAAACTAGGGGACATCTGGGAGCTGCTGCAACACCTCCCCGGTGACCACGGCCACAGAAGTGCCTTTGTCCTCTGATTCCCACCTGCAGGAGGACAGATCCACGTTCATCCCTCATTTCTCCCCTGAACAAAATGGGAAATTATGTGAAAATAGGAAGATTTGCCAAGTGGGAGAGGCTCACAGGAGCTTACAAAACAAAGACACCTTCTCGGATAGCCATTAGGAGAGAATTGCTGCCTAGAGTAATATCTGCACCTGCCTTCCCCCCAATTAAGTGTCTTGTCTTCTGGATGCAGTCGCCTTCATTTCCTGGGATGCATGCTTGGAACTTCCCCAAGTGTCCTGCCCTCACTGAGACAGATTTAATTTAACTTGTAATTTATTAGTTGCTGTCATTTTTTTTTTTCCCGTCTGTGGAATTGTAAAAGCTGCACTGTGGTTGAGTAGGAAGGAGGCGATTTTATCACTCTGCCTTCTGTAATTCTGAATAGAGACTGCTGTGTCAAACAGCAGCAGGAGCAGGTTTCTGCTGATGGAGAGTTTAACTGCCCTTTAAAAAGACCTTGTGTTTTGTTTCAGATTGCATCTCACAATCCCTCTGATCTTGTTATTGTTCTAAGTGGTATCACAGCTATTATGGGAAACCTGCAAATTATTTTGTGTCCTTAATAAACCTCAAAATTGTAGTATGAAAGCAATTTAAAGCTACGTGTCCCTCTTTATTGATGTGTAGAGATTTCCCACGTAGAATATGTATAAGCTCCTACGAGCTCTTTGCCAGAGCTGTGAACACCTGCAAAACATCTCCTTGATGCTGATGTGAAGTCATTTCCTTCGCTGGATTTCTCTCACGGAATCCGGCTGTGCTATAGTCTCAGGGTTAGAAGTAGGGTTAGAAAGTGGCAAACTTCCTTCCTTTGCAGCCAAGGGGAAATATGGGCTGTACCCGGATATGGTGAGACAGGAGAAACCTCAGCAAGTGTTCAGAAGAAAACACTGCAGGGTGTGAAAGAGGGTTTTGACTAATGCAGTAGCAGCCAGACTGGGGGGCGGAAAAGGAAGAGTGGGAAGGATGTATCGACTGAAACCAAGCTAACGCTTCTAGATGGTCTTTTAAGGAGGTGAGTAAAAGTGAATGGAGGTGCTGTGGATTTGCTGTGGGTGACAAAAGTACAGTCAGCAGCAGAGCCCACCAACCCATTTGACTGATGCACATCCCTCTTCGTCCAGCTCTGCTGGGGTCCCACGAGTGGGCACGCAACAGTGACTTTTGAGGAGCCAGCTTCATTCCTGCTGCTGGTAATTGCAAATCTGGGTTTTTTTTCCCAGAAGTTATTATACTATGAGGTCTTCGTTCTGTTAAATTCCCAACAATTTTGATACTTGTGACCAGATCTTTTGGCTTTCACATCCTTTATGCTGCAGCTTCGATGGTACGACCTACTCAGAATTTGCAGGCAGTCAACTTATTTTTCAGAACATGAGAAGCCCCTTCCCAGGCCACCTTCATCACCTTGGGGGCATTTCAATGCTCTCTAAAGCTACAGATTTAAATCTCACCACCACACCTGTCCAAAGCAGCTAAACAGCCCTTCTGTCTTCAGTGCATAAATTTGCAAGGACTGTTTGTCACAGACGCCGTCGCATCTCACATATTATCTCTCCCTTGAAAACCCCTACTGTTTTTTTGTAGCACATCAGCTGTCCCCTTTACCTGGACACTGACCACCAGCACCAGACAAAAATCCTCACAGACTGCAACGTGGACTTCTTAAAAGTGTCATTTGCCACTGCATGTTTAATCTGGCATGACTTTCACTGCCAAAAAGCAAGGGAAGGAAATTTTGCTCTATGTGTATAAGGGGAACTTGACTTCCCTGGGAGAATTGTACTTGCAAAGCAGGGAGCGAGAGAGAAGCTCCTTTGCAAAGCCTCGCTGTTGAACCATTCACAGTTCTGCAGCCCCAGCGTGAAATACCTGCTGCAGTGAAAGGCTTTTTGCAAGAAGGGAAATGGCTGCATCTGCCTGCTCAGGAAGGGGAATGTGCAGATATGGAGAAGACATGACTGTGCAACCTGGGGGCTGTACTTGGCTCTTGGCTCCATTACAAACATGCCAGGTGAGGAGAGGCAAATCAGCGGATTTCTTTGTGCCTCAGTTTCCCCTCTGGACTCTGGGAGTGATGATATAGCTGATTTTCCCCCCGCCGGTGTGTTTTGGAGCATATAGGCTGTAAGGTCCCTTGTGATGAGTCGTATCTGTATCCTGCACAGCACTCAGCTTCTCAGGTTTGCTGTCAGTCTTGTAACCTGAACAGCAATAGTCACTGTCATGCAGTGCTTTGATTTTTCACAATACTTTCTTATTATACGAAGGTTACAAAAGCCCACTGGGTCTTGAAGTTCAGCTCCCCTCATTCCCGTGCTGCAGTTGGTGTGCCCAGCCAGACGGACCATGTCAGAAATCAGTATATTTTACCCCAGCTTCAAACCTGAGTTTCAGCAAGAGGGAGGGCAGGAAGCCTCCCCGGATACGTGTTTCCTGCACTGCCTGGATTTCTCTTTGGGGGACGGGACAGGCAGCTCCCTCCTGCTCTCATTGTACTCACATGAAAACATAGGAACCCCTGCCCTGGGTCGGAGCAAGGGGCTGTCTCACCTGATATCCTGCTGCTGACAGTAGCCAGCAGTGGATCCTCAGGGAAATATGAAAGCATCAGGGCTGTACAGAGGTATCTTTCCCTGGCTATATCCACCCAGCTTTAGCGGGCAGCAGTTTGGGAAGTTTCTGCTCTGGAGGATGCATTTGGCACCTTGTTATTATCCTCCACGCTGCTTGTTCCCGGACAGTCTGGCTGTGGAAAGTCTGGGGGCTAATACCAGCTTCCTCCAGGGGCAGGTAAATGAAATATATTCCAGGCTGCATGCTGTGCCCTCTTGAATTGTCCTGGCTTCTCTGGGGACGTATCTGTTTAGAGCAGCCAGGGATTTGGGCTGCAGTGCCTTTTTGTTAGGAATAGACCTTGCCACCCTTTGTCTTTGCTCTGTGAGTGGGTGCCCCAGGCAAGGGCTGGTTAAGCCTGCTGAGGTTCAAGAGCTGCAGGAGCATGAAAAGAGCCTTTCTCTGGCAAAAGTTGCTTTAGCCCAATCAGTGTTAAGGATGTTGTTCAGGAATGGTGGGATTTATAGTCTTAATTTGAAGACCAGACTAGCTGGCCAATGGGATTGCTTCTGGTCTTCAAACCAGTGGTAATGAAAAGCTGGGTAACAAAGGCACTATCTTTTTTTTTTCCCATTTAAATTTTTATTTTTTTTTAAAACAAGACTCACATCTCCACATTGAATCCCTGGAAGACTGGAGCCAGTCATATTCTTGATTTCAGTCCAGCATTTAAGGGCTGTCTTTCCTCATGTAACTTCTTCAGCCCCTTAAGCATTTCATTTTCTCTCCTGACTTTCCCTGTCCTGTCTGCTGGGCTGAAGGTTACACAGCTCATCATCTTCTTTGCCATCAGTAAGGGTTTATTGGAGGGTTTTGCTATCCATGTGTTAGGTTTATCAGGGAATAACAAACTCCCCTCAAAACTCTTAGTGCTCGGGCTAACGCTTTTCCTAGCTGCTTCACCAAGAGAGCTCCAGTGCCTGCAAGGCTGCTGCACGCTGTCTTCTCTCCAAAACACTTTGAATATTCACTTCAGGGAGGAAAAAATGTCCTCTTATGATGCTATGATATCACAGTGGAGACCACAGACAGTGGTGCCAAGAACACCTTATTAAAATTAAAAAAAAAAAAAAAAGAAAAGAAGTTGTATCTAAAAGAGCAACCAACCAACCACCTTAATATTGGTGGAAGATGGGAGACTAAATATCTCCAAGCCAGTCACTAAGGGATACCCTGGGACCGGAGTGAGCTGAAAGCTAAGTGCCAGCACGAAGCCAAACCTACAGGTCCCACATCTCCACCTTCCCATGTTTCCAAGCTGCAGAGAATTTGGTAAAGCAGCAGTTTCCCAGGAGGAACATGCCTGAGATGAGTAAACCTCTGTGGGATCACCTCCTGTTTGACTTTCTGCAGGTGACACTGGAAGGTGCAGGCAGTTCCAGGACCATCCAAAAGCAGCCCTATGTGTTAGTATGTGTTTCTCCTACCTGTAATGTCCCACAATATATATGGGATTAGCATCTAGAAAAAGAAACACAGCACCACACCTTCTCAAAATGATGCTATCAAAATACTTAGTAACACTTTTATTTTGTTAAAATAAACTATGTACAATAGACGATATTAATGTGCAGTTACAATATACAATAATTACATGTTTAAAAGAGGATAAGCAAAAGAGTACAGAATCATGTGCTGTAAATAGGAAACTAATACTGCTTACATGATTTTTAAACTATGCAAAACATAATTGCTGGAAAACTGAATTTCCTCGGTTTGAAATTTTATTGCTTTGACATGAATTCTGAAGGTTAATCTTTGAAAAAAGATATACCACTCACAAGTAAGTCAGACATAATGTTTTAATACTTATCCTTTGGTTTTACCAGCCCCATACTCCAGTGATATTGCACACAGCAACTTTTAAGAGAGAAAAATTCAGTTGCTCACATCAAGTAAATGACTTTTTCTTAACTTGCTAAGAACTGACAGATGATGTGTTAGGTCCTGATCTGTGCTGAGGTCATTACATCTGCTTCACAAACTCAGCTAGAATAACTCATTGCACTGTTACTTTTAAGTATTGCTGAAGCACTACGCAAAAAGAAAGGAAAGACATTTTCTGGTCTTTGTGTTCTCAGAGGAGCAGAGAATCTCTTTGCAGCGAAATGCTTGTGTTTGACAAGTGCACCAACATCATAACAGGTTAAACTGGATTCAGTTATCCTTGCACCAGAGGACAGTTCACGTCCATCTCCCCGCTCCTCTCCGCAGCCTTCTTTGAAGCCCTGCCAGTCTCAAGGTGCTGCTGAGCCCCAGGTATCCTGGTGTGACTCCAGGGAGGGACCTCCGAGCCCTTGCGCCAGGCTCACGCCATAACTTGCTGGGACAGCACGGACACCGTGCTATGCCTTGCGTTTCCCATCTGGCAACCTGGGCTCACCACCTTGGATCACTTCTGCTCATGGGGGAAGAAGACCTTGCCAGTGTCCTTCTCCTCTCACGCAGCTTTATGTTATTGCTTATTAATGAATTACTATTTACAAGTTTGGGGAAAGTTTCGGCTCATTTACTCCATACTGACAAGGCAGTTCAGTGCCTGCCAGTTCTGTAATGCAGTTAGAGCAGCTGCCTATTTTGGGGAAAAGTGTTGGGAGACACGATATGACAGTCATACTATGGATATAGCTTACACCCAAACTACTTTGACAGACATTAGACAAAAATTTCTACATGTTATCAGTACAAATAACTGCTCTGTTGGAAGATCTGGAAACTGTAGACTGGTGACAACTGTTTACTCTGAATTCATTAACCTCCAATCAAAGTCAAAATTCACCAGAGTTGGCATGAGCGAGAGCTCAAACTGATCTTTGGCAAAACCAAATGCAAAATTAAATCTGGCATCCTGAATTGGATGAGATGAAATTAAGTGACAGCAATGAGTGCAGTGTCAAACTCAGCAAAGATACCCATTTGTCTGGAATATTACACTGTTAATGTAATCATTTTCATCCTCAGCCTCAGTAGTGACTGAAACGAGGAGTTACAAATCCGTCTCCAAAGCTCAAGCTAAAGATCAGATCAGCAAAGTCTCCAGATGCCTAACTTCTTTCAGGAGTCCACATCCAGCAGCCAAAAGGTATAAAAGATTCTTGGACCTGGCTCAGCGTATCTGTGTGCTCAAAGCTTGGTCAGCCACAATAAAGGGCAGAAAAGGAGGAAACGTAAAGACTTTCAAATGCTTTCCACATTAGTCATGTGTGGACCCCATTGAAATTTTCCATTGTCTTTATGAGAATTGAAATGAAGCCAACATACAGCACCTTTGAAAATCCCACCCTAAAATTAAAGTTAGAAGCAGCAGCCAAACACTGCATTACGGTCTGCACATTCTGGAAGGGGGCGGGGAGCATGCTCAAAGCTATTTTTATTAACGTGTTTTCAAAGTTAAAGTTATTTTTCACCATTGACAGCAATTCATATGATTTTTGCTTGTTGCTCTGTGGTATATGGGTTTGTGAGCTTATTTCCCTCTTACAATGAGGTTCTGACTCTTTTTGCTATTCTGGTGGGCTTCCTCGAACTGCCCAGGAAAAATAGATTGTTGTTTATATGTTTCTGAAAGTTTTAACTGAAACAAAGAAAAGAGAATTTAAAGATTTTTTTTCATCCTACTTATGGGCATCCCCTTAACATCTTAAAATGAAATTTAAGTTTTAGGATCAAACAGACTAATTGTGGCTCTGGGCCCTGATTTTGCAGCTCTCCCCCAAAGCAGAAGTGTAGATGCTATTCTATTGCATTCATTACTTCCAATCAGTGTTTTTGTCCCAATTTTTCAACGCAGAATTATTTCTATTTGTGTTTTGTTTTGATATGTGAAGACAGCTGAGATCACAAGCCACTACCGAAATCAGTGGGAGGCTTTTTCCTGCTTTCAGAGGGTCTTTATTCACTAAGAGGAAAATAAACATTTATAGTAGTGATTTGTCTTCATTTTTACACAGAGCTCAAAAGTGTCTAGAAGTTATCTGACATAGGTCACTCCATGCTCACCTCCTGTCACAGCAGATGCTCCTCCAGTCCTATAGAGTTGTGAACCAAGAAAATGCTGTTATTTCCAGATTTGTTTTTTTTATGTAGGATAAAACACATTACAAATCCTTTTCAGGGAAAAGGAAAATACAGGGAGAAAGGCGTGTACAGCCAGATTCCTGCATTCTACCTGTTTATTGAACAAATGGTTCCTGGGCCAACATGAGCATACGCTGATTGCTTTGCTGGAGAAGACAAATGTGCTTTTAAACAAGCCTGGCTTGAGACAGATTGATGCCATTGCAATTTATTTTTAATTCAGATGAAGTTTCAGTATGGTGAATCAAGAAGTATTTGCTGTGCCACTTGGGAAAAAAAGCTACAGAAAAGGTCACGGACTGTAAGCAAGCTATGTTAGCAAACATGCATCTTTCATGTCTGAATTAGAGGGACATTTTTCTAAGGACATGGCAGCGTGCATGGTGAAAATACATCTGCTAGACACATATCATTTGTGTAATTGGCTACTGCATCACTCGCTGTGTATGAAGCTGGGTGTGATGAGGGGAGGCAGCAACAGAAATTGTTTGCAAGAACTTCTGCAACCTTTTCCAAGCTCCCATAAAGGGTTCTCAAATTGGGTCTCTGGAGTCTTGGGACAATATCTTGGATGGGATCTTGACAGCTTGCTGTCAATGGGAAGTGAAGCCCATGCATCCTTGTCAACAGACAGTCACCGGTAGGGAAAAGTTTGTTCCCTGTTGCTCTCTGTTTGCTACAGTGATTTTCCCACCCTTGGGGTGGGTTTTTAGCCACTTGCCTAGAGTTGCGTTGCAGCCATTGTTCCTGGGGGAGTCCTGCTTGGTTTGTGTAGCAGCATGCCCAAGGCTTGTCTCCTTTCCCAACTCATTTCTTGGTTCCTTAGAGATGGCAGATAACAGAGAGAGTGTGGTGCTGAGCATGACAGAACACCAGGTGATTTGTACAGTGTGCGGGGAATGGGAAATCACTGCTTTTTGGGGAACACAGGCCACTAGAGCACTAGAGCAGCTAGAAGAGGTTTTCTTATACATTAACTACAAGGGCTGGTCACCAATGGCCATAAACCAGCCTCCCTCATTTACAGGAATGGTATAATTGGGATTGAATGAGACATGAGGAAGTTAGAGACAATTTCTTGTGAAGTAAGATGCTCTTCAGTATGAGGAAGACTGCCAAAATCTGGCTCCTTAATAAAAGAATTTGGAATAACTTTATTGCATACTAAGATGCAGCGCTATATTTAATTCTATGTTTATTTTGAACTGAAGCAGTGCTTTGAAAGAGAAAAAAGGTGAGAAAGATTAATGACAGCTGCTCAGATGATTGTTTTGATTGTCATGCTGGACTCGGAGCGAATTCTGCAGTTCCCACCAGCAAGAAGAAGAATTGCATCAGGACCAGCATGTGTGGAAATCGAGGGAAAGATTCACATCATGCCGAATTCAAGGCAATGCGAGGCAAGAGCTTGTAGATGTTTGTTCTTCATAAGCTACATACTACTGTAACAGTAGATATTTACAGGGCAGAGAGAGAAGGTCTGGGAGCATTTGGTATGTAGGACAACCAGGGGGAGCTCATCTTGAGAACTTCTCCCCACCACTCCTGGAGGATAT
Source organism: Buteo buteo (assembly GCF_964188355.1). NCBI lineage: Eukaryota > Metazoa > Chordata > Aves > Accipitriformes > Accipitridae > Buteo > Buteo buteo. The sequence goes on along the minus strand of NC_134176.1, from coordinate 8,427,089 downwards.
AAGTACCTGGGACTTCTTATACTCGGTTGAACAAATGCTCCTGGATGGACCTGTGTGGTAGAGCCTTGTTTCTGCATTCTGCTCAACTTTTCTGAGCTCTGGGAGGCACAGGACAGACTGTGGGAGTCTTTGTGGGACCTCCTTCAGGTCCTGCTGGAAGTGGTGATATAGCACAGGATTGCCCCAGTTCCACTGGCCTGGTGTTTTAGCAGCACTCTGAAGGGCAGAGGCATCTGTAGGTTGTTTTAATGTGATAACAACTCTCTAATGTCTTGAGATATCTCTCTAATACCTAATATCTCTAATATGTCCTTGCAGGAGTTTGCATGAAAACCCTTTGGGAACTCTGAAACTACAACTGCGGGTTAACAACTCCTGGTAGAACATTAAGGTTTCAGAAGAGGCCAAAGGAGATGGGTTTTACAGGATCTAGCAGATTTCTTGTAAGCTGTGAGTGCTTTTGAAATGATAGCAGAATATTAGCAAAGGCAGCTCTGTCAGGAAAGGTTTTGACGTCAGTTGCATTAAGAGGACATTGTCAAATAAGTTCCTGGGATGGTTTATAGCCTTTACGACTCTCCTAACCGTGTTCCTTTGAAGGTGAAATTGGGGTCTGATTTCTAGCTCATCTTACAGTGAGAAACCCCATCTCCTTTCACCTGGCAATCCTTTATTGATTTTCCTTTCTTGTAACTAATGGTCCTCGAAAATAACTCGAAGTTTATATCTGTTGCCTTATGCCTGTGCTTGCACTGTGTCTGGTGTTTTGATATTTCTGAAAATAAGCTTTGCTGCCTGTTCACACACCATCTGCTGGCTTTTAGAAAAGGTATAAGGTATGACTTGCCAGATAATCAATGACTCTCCTTACATCTGCCTACAACCCCTTTCTAAAGCCTATTGGCCTGTGCTATTCCTGCCTCCCCAAAATAATAGTGTAACAGGGCAGATCCTTGAGTAAGTGCCACATTGCATGGATAAGTGTGTGTACATAACCTAACACAGGAATAATGTTTATGGGACCTGCATTAACCGTGGCTATTTTTAAAACATTTATTTTTGTTGGAAGAGAAATTACAAACAAATGGAGTGCAGAGGCCATTTCTCAGTGGATTGTGACCACCCTCCCTTGCAGCTCCCAGTTGTCAGATTTTGGACACAATCAGCTTGAAAAACTTGAAATTTTACTGCCTCACAAATGTGATGTCCTTGGTTTTGTAAGTGCAGATAAAACCTTGGTTAGTCTTAACATTTTTTGTATGCATATGAATAATTTTCTATCTGCTTTTGCTGCTATGCAATGATTTGTGCAAGGTGCTGCAGTTGAATACATTAGGACAGTAGCATTTGAGCTTCTACATCACCATATATTTTTTAGTTAATTTTACTCAAACCACTGCATTTATGTTAATGCCACAACTTCCTATTTGATTTATGATTTTATATGCCTATCCTATGCCATCCCATTAGCATTAATAGACACCCCTGATATGCGGTGGCACACAAAAATATCATTTTATTATTTGTGGCTTTCTCTGAGGCATGCCGGGAATGCTATACTGCACTTTTCCAGTGTGCTCATTATTTTATGATAAGCTCAGCTGTCAGTCTGGTTTTCTATTTCCTGTGTATTTTGTGAAGCTCTAAGAATATCTGGCAGCTCCAACCTGAGTGTTTGCACTGCGCTTCAGCTAAAACAGACTTCACTTACTTTAACCAGAGACTTGTATATAGGCTAGCGCTCTACAGCAACCTACGTGAGCTAAAACTAAGTAATCATCCTATTTTATTTCCACTGAAGTAAATGGCAGCACAGCGAAGGTCTAATTTTCTCTGAAATCTGTTGAAAGCTTTTTGTTTGTTCATTTCAGTGGCCTTCCAGTCATGTTGTAAGCCAACAAACATTACCTAAGTATTTCTTAATTTAATCCACTCCTAGTTTTCCTCGTACTCCCCTAATACCTCTTTACACACTATAGTTCAGCTGATTACCGGTGTCCCCGATGTGCGAATACTCACTGCTCGCCCGGGGACAGCAGCACAGCCTCTGCGGCACGACATGAACTCCTTCACCGGGCTTCAGCACTGTCCTCCCTCTGAGCTGTGCTTTATCGGCCAGTCCATGTGAAGCAAATGTCTGGGACATAATAAAACCAAATATAAAATATGAGCAAAGAATGCCAGCAGTGAAGAAATCTTCCTTTTGTCTGTCTTTGATTTAGCACAACTTCGTTTTCATCCATGCTTGTGTGCAGCGGGAAAGAGGTGGTGGGTGAAAGCTGGCTGGGTAACAGCAACAGGGCGTTCGCCTCGAATTTGATTGCTTTTGTCAGAGAGAACTGTTGATTTCTACCTGGAAACATTTTGGAGTGTCGGAGCTGGTTTCTGTAGGCGTCCATGGTAAACTGAATTTATGCTAAAGGAGGAGCTCGGATCCATAAGCCTCAGTGACTGCAGGATTGGGCACTGCATCATGCTTGTCCCCTTCTCTGCCCAAGGGTGCTGTTCCTATAGTCCTGCTGAAGTCCCTAATGGCTCTGAGTAACACCAGGCCTATAATTCACCACTAATCATGAGTTTTTCTGGTTGCATGTGTGTACTCAGCCGTGCTGCTGTGCTTCTGAAGAGGAGCGGGCTGGCAGTCCCCTGGCATGGGGTACGGGGGGGTGCAGGGCACGTGTCCCTGGGCTGCGAGGGTGCACTGCTGTTACTTGCTTATGACTAACACTTCTGGAAACACTGACTGCAGACACCGCTTTTGTGAGGAGTTACAGCGGAGGTCTTCAAATCTATATTTGCTGGCACTGTGATTTTCTGCTTGGGGAATGAAATCCGTTACAAGACAATCTCGTGGCATTGCCAGGGTACCCGAAGGCAGATGCAAGTAACAAGACGCCCTTCGAGTTCACCTCTGAGCATCTGTGTTGCTGTGATATGCAAAAGTACAGGCTCCCTGGAGAGGCTTTAGTGAAAAGGCACGCTTTCTTCAACAGCAAGGAGAGCTAACAGGCAGCTTCCCTTCCCTTAAGGTCTGGAATTCCCATCTCTGTGCTGTCTGCTGTAGCCCATCATCTGCGACTCGTGTGAAAGTTCACCCCCCAGGACTGCAGCCACGCTGCAACTTAAAACAGCACTCACAGTAATGAAGATGGAAAAAATGGGAGCAAAGAAAGTAGTGAATGGGAGGAGGGAGGCTACAATAAATCAACGTGTTTCCAACTCCACTTTGGTGAGTGTTTTTACATGAGATACCCCATGAAAAAAATAATCTTAAGGCAATTGGACCACCTTAAAGCACTTGAAGTGAGTATGACCTTTGGCTTTTTGGTTTTTGCTATTTTTGGCTGCTGGGTGAGATGTAGAAATCCAGCTGATCTATAAGGTAAATTTTCAGTTGCCATGGCAATGTCTCTCGTTCATGTTCTCAGTTTGGAAGGGAGATTGTTCCGTGCTGCTATTTCATGTCTAGGGCAATATTCTTTGGTGGCAGAATTTCTTTGTTTCAGTACATTAATGCTACAACTTTGTTCTTCCTTTCCCAGCTTATGGAAACATGGCTCAGCCTGAACATTCCCCTGTAAAAATACAGTTATTTGCATTTTTTTGTTGTAAGAACATTCCTTAAGTCTGGAGGTAAATGTTGATTCATTTTGATAGCTTGGGTGCAGCAACATCCTGACGCTGTGAAGTTTCACCATTAAGTGAAAAACTGGAATCACTCCACCTTTGCTTCCACGTGGTCTGAACAAACTAAAGTATATCCTGAACTAGTGAGTCTTAGAAAAGAAAAGTAATTTAAAAGTATATCCTACCTATAGTGTATATCTTACATATTAGATTTCTACAGATCTCCATGTGCTTTCAGTCAGTTCAGATTCAATTCCTAAGTACTGAAAATTCCTAATTTTGATCAATTCTTGCTTAAGGCCACAAATGGAGTTTCACTTGTTTCTTTTACCACCTTTAGTTCTTTGTTTTTCCACATGGCACCTTCACCTTATTCCTAAGGTGAGGAGTCAAGCAGGAGCAGGCATCCTGGTTTCTGTTGGTTCAGTGCAGTCTGCAGTAGTAGGAACAGGCTGCATACAGCTCTGGAGGGTTAGGAAAGCACATAGACATGAGTTGGCCTAGTGTGATACAGCTGGGAGGTTTCACAGAATGGAGGGCTCCTATATTTGGGTAAGAAGGACCCCTTTCTGGTCATGTTCCCCATTTCAGTTGCATGTGACCTTCATTGCCTTTCTAACCTGCTTGGTTTCATTGAACTCATCTCGTTTTTCTTTTTAAGTGACTTCACACAAGGGTGCAGCAACTGTGGCACTTTGCACAACGCTTCTTCTTCTTCTTGGGGTGGAAAATGGTCAGGATCGCTTCATCGAAGACAGTCTTAAGGCCTTTCTGCGTGAGGGCTGAGCATTCCAGATAGCACTGTGCTCCGATCTGAAAGAGAAGAGAGAAAACGTGAGTACTCTCTCCTGGGAGACACAGAGCGACCCTGTTCCAGCATCATTTTATGTGCAGACGTGTCGTGCCACAGAGGGAAGCCCAGACCTTCAGAAAGGGGGTCAGGTCTTTGCTCTGTTTTGTATCTGGCTGCCTATGACATTAAGGGGCAAGCTCAGGTGGTCATCCTGAGCGAGGGAGCAGGGATGGGCATCACCACCAGTATCTCACCATGAGGGTTTAATGGGGAGCAGGAATTCCCTGCACCACCCTCCAGAGAGGGAGAGGGGCTGCACCTGTGTTCGAGTGCTGGACCAGGAGCTTGGGCTCCTTTCTGTGCAGCTGGGGAGGGTTTCAAAAAGATGCTGGGTTGTTAGCTGAACCCCTTCATATACTTGGCTCTTCTCCCCTGACCTGTCACTCTTGTGTCCTGCCTCCTGCAACGCCAGGGAGCTGCTACCTGGGGGAACTGGGAAGCATCATCTTGAGACGGGAGTCTCTTGGGGGTGCTGATATGACACAACACACAAAGTAGCCTAGGAAAGCAGCCTCAGCTTATTCAGCGACCTTGTTGCTTATTCAGTGTATTCTGCTAATGGATGCTTTCATTGGCCTTTGAGGGCCAGAGCCTGTAGCAACACCTGCAGCATGTAAAGTGGAAATGGCTGGGGTCTAGCTGCCTGCATTTCACAGCCTGGGGAGCGCTTTTATCCCCCTGCCTTCCTAGGAGAAAGGTGCAATAGCACAGAAACCTTGAGACGTCCTTCTCTCCTGCTTGAAGTGCAATGGATAAGTGAGAATCAAGTTGTCTGTGCTTTTGTAAGGGGTAGGGATGAGTTTGGAAGGAGATGCTGTAGAGAAGGATTTGCTACATACACCTTCTGGCAGAAGCCTGAACAAGAAACACTTGACTGAGGTAAAGTAGGCAGTAAAACCTGGTTTGCTGTCTGTTTGCCACCTGCTGCCCTCTGTACCTTGCTGCTTTGCTTAGAGCTTAATTGGGTATTTCAGCAGAACAGCAGGCTCAGGAGCCACAACCTGTGTCTGGGTCCAGCCTGTTTGAACAGAAGCTTTAATCTCTGGATAGGACCAACCGAAGCACCCTGGAAGAGTTCACCCTGAATGAACCAAACCCAGTGGAAAGCTGTGATCAATCGATTTCCTCGGACCTCAGGAAAAGCTATTACCTCCTTTGCTAGCTTCACTCCGTGCTCGTAGGTGAGTGGTTTCTCCTTCATGTAAAGCAGCCGAGCCAAAGTTTTGGGATCATCCCGGAGATCAATCTAACAGAAAACACACAAACCCTGTGCTCAGTACCACCTTGTGTAATTCTTGAGACAGATATTCATAGCTTTACAAACCCACAGTCATGTCCTCACATAAGGGCATCTGTCCTCCCAGCCTCAGCTGATACTTCAGAGATGAATTGCACATATATTTTCCTTTTCTCTCCTTGTTTCTTCTTTCTGTTTAACATGAATCAGTTCTCACTGGTGGGTTATTGGGTCACAGCTCGGAGAGCTGCGGTACAGTAAAGTACAATGGCTCTCACAATGGGTCTTGGAAGGTGTCGGTGGAAGCCTGAGCCACTTTGGAAGGGGAGGCTGCTGCAACCCTGCGCTGCATCACCCCTAAAACACCCTGACAGGCCAGACAGATGCAGCTCAGTCTGACTGACTTGAAACAAAATCCTTTATTTCCATGGAAAACATCAAAGTGAAGCATTCTGGCATTTCAAACCCATCCATTTTTCAGAGTGTATGCTCCAAAGGGTAATACTTTTATTTTAAAATGAGTGTTTTAGATTATTCCAGTGTAGAAAACAAAGCCAGTGTTTGAATGATTGGACTTTTCTATGGCATGAAGATTTTGGTTTTGACCAGAATTTGATCTGTTTCTCTAACTTGGCTTAGGTTACTGTCCAGTGTTCGGACATTTTCCAGACTCTTATCCTTACTTCTCACAGTCTCTAGCCACTCTGTCTTGGAAACAAACCGATGTTTAAGGCATTTTTATTTGATTGATAGATTCATAGATTTTAAGGCCAAAATAAAGTGGTTTGATCGTTTAGTCTAACATCCACTATAACACAAGCAGGATGGTGAGTCACTAATTGCAATGTTGATGTAAAGCATGGGGGACGCTATTTCCTTCCCACGTCTCTAAGTCATTTGGTTAATTATTCCCATTTTTAAAATTTAGTTTGAAATTTAGCTTCTGCTTCTAAAAGCAGACTTTGATGGATTTTTTCCCCCTCACTAAAGGCCCGTCAGAAACCTTTTCTCCCTATAGATATTTATGCCTCGTTGCCACACTAATATACATTTGAACAAAAAGATGGGATGAGTTTTGCCAGTCCTGACTAGCACGATAGGACATCTGCATGTTGGTTTCCATTCCCAGTCCCTGAGCTTTCCTCTAACTTTCCAGGAAAGTCTGGCTGCATTTCACATAAGAAATTCAATAGGAAACCTTTCCACAGAGCTCATCCTCCAGCCCCCCTTGAGGTGGAGTAGGAGCCCCCTCACGCTGAAGACCCCCGCGATGGCTGGAGAAGCATTACCTGTGTTCCTATGAGGACGTAAGGCACGTTGGGCATGCAGACTTTGAGCTCGGGCACCCACTCCTCCTGGACGTTGTGGTACGAGGCGGGGTTCACCACTGAGAAGCAGATCAAGAACACGTCCGTGTTGGGGTAGGACAGGGGTCTCAGCTGGTTGTAGTCCTCCTGCCAGGGGGAAAACAGCAAGCGTGTTACGGGGTGGGGGATAACTGCCGATGGGGGCATCACGTTGGCTCTTGATGAACTACTCAACACTGTCCCTCCGTGCTCACGAACGGTTATAACCTCTGGGGAGCTGCTGAGGGGGAAATCACCCCTCGTGGGCCAGGGGTGCTGTTTTGTCAGCGTCTTTACCCAAAAGAGCTAACACGTTTTGTTTGTGTGTGTATTATCTGTGGTGATGCTGGTGTAGAGGGTAATGCTAAACAGCGGCCATCGCTGGTGGTGTAATAAAAATTGATCTTGGGGCTGCGTGTACCAGCCTCAGCCCTCCAACAATGTGATACCATCCTGGGAAGTATTATTTGACTGTCACCACTAGCTAATATTTGCTGGTGACACACATCTCTATGGGCTTTTCTGTTAATATTACGGGCTTTCTATTCCCTAGTAGGCATTAGAGACATGACCATATACAATAAATAGGGTCTCCGGGCTATTTGGTGCCATCACAGTTATGTATGGTATGCAGTAATGTGTCAGTCAGCAGAAGACACTCATCTTGAAAGCACAAAGCAGATCAAATCCAGCCTGCAGTGGCTGGGTAAATCACTGGGGGTGATTTAGTGTTTCCACAGGCCCTGGACAGGGGAAGGAAAGATGTTTTTTCTATGGCCTAGTTGTGAAGAAGGTGAATTTTCAAACAGCTCAAAGCGCAGCTGTGTTATGTCATGAGCTGGCTGTGATAGTTGAGTTTCAAGGAATAATTTAGGTCTGTTTTCAGGCTTGAGATGTTGAGAGTGAGCAGAGGTTTTTTAAGCCATGTGAAAGGGATAGACTTGCTCTCTCTGATAGTGAGAGCATATGTAGCTGTGCCTGGTGGGTACTTTTCGATGAAACCTGTTAGAAAATTTCAGTGCAATGGAACAGATCCTTTTAGAGAGGATACACCTGTTCTAAAGGCTTTTTTGAGGGGTCCAGAGTTAAAAAGGGGGAAAGAAACACAAATCTGGAGTGTAGGAAATAATAATACATGTTGCTGTCAAGTCTGACTGAGACGTAGGTCTTCGGTTTATAGTTTATGCATTCTGGGCAAGCCTCAAATCTCTGCAGTATGGTTGCTTTTGGTTATAACTGTATGAAAACTCAACTAGTGCAGTTTTGCTTTGCAGGTACTGGAATAGTTAATAACTCAATGAAAAGGCGTGGTGGTGGGGGCGTTAAGATGTCCAGGCACTGTTGCTTAGACTTGAGAACATCTGAGGTAGGGAAAATCTACATTAGGGGCAGGAGCGATGCAAGTTGCTATCTGTCCTGCAGGAGAAACTGATGCAGGACTATATCACTGTGGGCCCAGATTAGATGGTGTCTTAATTCAGCCTTGCTTCTGTCTTGCTTTGGTTGTGGCAACAAATGAGAGGGCTTAGTTATAAGTTGAGACTGGTAAATCTTCTTTCTGAAGTCTTTCGTTCACTGAGTATGCAGTGATAAGATGACACAGACTATTTCTGAATTGACACTAGTTTCTGAAAAATACTAATGGATTATGTAAAAACAGTCTGCTCCAATCTTTTCTAAACAAAAAAACTTAATTATTTATTCTGAAAGGAAGTATGAGGCCAAATTTAGCTCTGTTTCATTAAAAAGAAGTTTAAAGAAACATCCTAAACAACAAACAGAATGTTTGGTTTTGTCTAACTGAATGTTCATTGTCCCAAACCCACTTAACAGGAAGCGTAAATTCCCAGTTACCACTTCCAGCCCCACAGCCACAGTATTTGGGGTAAAGCCAGAGTATTTGTCAACTGACCTATGTCTTTCCAGTATCATAAAAAGTATTGATCTGAAGGAGGATTTACAAGACTAAAGGAGTTGTTTGGACATATCAGCCCCCAAGAAAGAGTGGATTCTCCACAGCTGGGGAATAACAGGAAAAAACCCTCAGAGGTGTTTGTGGGAACATCAGTGATACAGGTGATGAAGAGGCAAAGTTGGTGGGAGGAGATTTATATGAGGCTCTGGAGATGATGCCCAGCTCCCAGCAGATGAGTTAATAGAGTCAAAGTGGATGCCAAGATGATGGGAGCAATGGCATTATAGAGACAGATGAATTTTATGGGGATGCTGTGGGATAGAAAGGCCTGACCTGATTATGGGACATTATTTTAACCCAGAAAATTAAATCTGAGATTGTATTTATGCCACAGTCGACATGGTCTGATACTAGGTGCTTGGCAAAGGCCTCTTCTGTGTTTTTGGTTTAATTGCTGCAAATCAGCCTCCTAAAACAGCCACGCGGTGGCAGCAAGCCCTCGAGGAATCGTTATTTAGGATTTTTGGAACGAGATTGGCTAAATATAAGCACTTTCAATATTCCAGATATGCATATTTAGAGGGGCTGGAACTTACTGTACCATTAAAATTACAAACTAAAAGCCACGAGTGCTCTGCCTGGTGGTGACAGCTACAGGAGTGTGCATTTAATTTTGTTTTGCCTGTTCCTTCGGAGCCCCTAGAAAATCCTTTTTCAGGAGGAGCGTTCCAGATTTGTGTTAGCAGCACAGAGCATTATATAAATTGTAAGGAGGGACAGCCACACATCATGTCGCAGAGGTGTCGTCTCCCATCAGGGCACGTGGAAGCTTGCATGGACGTGTTAAAGCACAAGCACTAATGTCATGGGTAAGAGTTGATCTGGACTCCTGTACATGCCTGTGTCTGTGGGCTGGCAAAAGCCTCCAAACCACATCGGACAAGGACCCTATCTCTGTTTGTACCTGCTCTCCAGGAGAAGGCTATAAAACCTTGCAATGGACCATTATGAGATATGGCACATCAGGATCTTTTCTCATTCGGAGATGGTTGAAGTCAAGCAAATAAATAGTGTAAAAAAGGGACTGGACATTTACATGGGTATGGGGCATATCCAGAGGTGCTGCTAGTGACAGTGGTATTTGGAAAGGGACACGAGTCCCCGTGGGCTTGGGCTGTAGGTGATCATTAATTTGTTTTCCTAGCTTGTGCTCGCATTTTGCTGCCTGTTGTTTAGGGAGCGCAAGGCTTCCCAGTTACACTGCCTGGCCACCGGTTCAGCATCGAAATGCCAGAGCCAGACCTGGCCTTGCTGAGTTACCTGCCTGTGATTTGCGAGGGCTGAGGTACATTGACTGGTGTTACTCCCTCCCTGCTCTATTGCTGCCATTACCCTTGCAGTGTTCAGGCCCAGAAAATACAGCAAAACTTCCTTTTTTATGTTGCTGCCATGCTGACCTCACGTACGATCCCTGCCATGTCAGCTTGTTAAAGCACTCCGCACCTGAGTCCAGCCTGGGGAAAAAAGACCACTGGTTTTTTTTTTCCTCCTAGGACTGTTTGTGCCAGGGATGCAGAAAACCAGATACCCCAGATCTGGGGTCTCTGCCAGCTCTCCCTTCAGGCTGACAGAGGGTCCTGCTGCAGAAGTACATTTTCCAATTGTTATTTCATTAGCATATGTTTTATAGCATCGTAATGTCAAGTGCTATTTTTGGCTATGACTTCACACCGATGCCTTTGGAAAGCCACACAACACAAGGAGAAGGAGGGAGGAAACAACCCAGATGATCTGTCCTTATAGCTTGAGCATGTGGGAAGCATCATCATTTCAACCTCCACGGAGATACAATCTAGTCATCAAGAAGTGATTCATGGTCTGAGTTTTGACTAGATGGCCACGTCCTCTGGACCAAGGGCTGAAAGGGAACTGAGCCTGGTGAGTTAGAAATGGGGCTTGGAGGCAGGTGGTGCTCTGGCTAGTTTGAAGCAGGAGATGGCAAAATGACTGCAGAGGAGGGGATGGAGGGGGTGAAGTTTGTAAAAGAGACAGATTAGTGTTTCTTCTGGCTCAGGAGGACAAATAAAAGCATGTCTTGCTGAGGAAATGGGTGGTAGGTGGAACTGTCAGCCCTACAAAACAAGTAGAAATGTTAAGGCACTGGATAAAAATCTGAGAATGGAATATAACTCCAGTCTCATTTGCAAAGGCTTGCAGTGCTGCCAGATAGTGACAGACATGCTCCAAGCTCTGTGTTTGTGAGTGCAGAATGGAAAATTGAACATGCATTGAAGCTGGGACAAGGACTTGGGTCGTATTTTGGTACTGGCTTTTGGAGCATCTGTTTGCACCAAGTGAGTAGAAAGGATGGGTGGACTGTAAGTGACACCAAGCTAGCTGTGAAGTGACCATTGCTGCCTACGGACCTGTGATAGGAATAAAATAAAAAAAGTGAAACTCAAAGCATAAAAGCCCCAGTCCTGCTGAGTGCAGGTTTTTTTGGAAGTGACAGTCTGTCCTGATGCAGTTTTTGACCTCTCTGCATACTGCTGCAAAGTATATTCTGTAATAAGTCGCCTTCTGCAGACAGGAGGGTCTCCTTCTGCGTTGTTTATGCATTTCATAGCAGTCAGTCATGGCCAAAAAAGCACAGCCAGTAAGTGCTTCTGAAAGCAAAGCCCTGCATCCAGGGCTGCTGGGTCCCAGAGAGCAAAGCAGGCTCCCAAATCTGCTTTCCTCTCCTGCTGCCTCCAATGCCGGCTCTGACCAGAGGACCTGGGGGATGTGGGTTCCAACCTTCCCAGGCTGGGAGGGACCTGGGACCTTGTCCCTCCACTCTCAGCAGGTGATTTTCTGTAAGGTTTTTTGTGCAGATTGCATTCCTTTCTTTATTCTGCTGGTTGCTGGCATTTGGAGGTAGGAGAGGGAAATTTCTCCATGAAAATGTGTTGCTCCCTGTACCCTCTTCTGCCCTTCTACTGGCAGAGCGAGGCAGTGAGAAATACTCACTCTGCCTCTCCAGGGGGTGAAATCAGCCCATAGACCAGAGTTCTTCTGCAAACTTTTTGTGCAAGCACACTGTATCAGACTGTGGACAGTGGAAACAGTAAAAGCATTATACGTGTAAGTAAGCATGGGGTACAGACTCTCCTGTAATGGACACCCATGGCCTGGGAGAATGATGTTGGGAAGGATGCCAGTCTGGCTGGGTTACCATTTAAAAAGTCAATAGCTGGTGACTGATAGGCTGGTGATGTATTATATCAGTTTTCTGATCTTGGACATGGGAATTCTTCCCTGTACATTCAATGCCACCATGTGGTAAATGTAAGAAAACACTGACTTTATATGAAATGTCATATTTGCAGTAGGAGGTGGATATATGGGAGGCTGAACAGCCTAATCAGGCTTCAGTTTTTTGCTTAGACAAAATTCAGTCTTAGGGATGAGTGTATTTGTGTGTGTTTTATTGCTGAACCAAAATGAAAGCTCTATGTAGAAAACAAAAAGGAGAAAGTCAGCAGTTCAAGCATTACAACTCACAACTGATTGTTAATATTTGTAAAAGCCCACAAACAGCACGACCAACAAAGCCCAGTATACGGTAGTAACAAAGAAACCATGGGAAAGGAAAACATAAATGTTTTGCAGTAATTTACCTGCCCTGCAGTGTCATAAAGTCCCAGCAAGTGTTGTTGTCCTCCCACAGTCACAGTTACTGGAAAAGAGAAACAAGAGATGCTGCTTATGCACAAGCCAGTGGCGTCATTTTTATGTGTTTTAATCCTAAAATGCCAATAGACCTTTGTGCTAGACACATTAGCACATCTTACAATGTGCATCCTGAACCAAGCACATCTATTCAACCCAAATCGAATGCAACCTAAAGTCGCCACAACAGCAAATCCTTTATGCCAAGCTCTTATTTCTTTACCGATGGCCAAGACTAATGAGCCGCACACACCACTACTATCAGGGACCAGAGACAGGAGGACATTTGCTTCTGTTTCTGCAGCCACCAGCTGACCCCCATGAGGTGGTAGGACTTGAAAGCACAGAATTCCTGTCTCCCCACCATGAACATTGGGGTAGGTTTGTCATGGATCACTGAGAGGGATTTTTTTATTATTTTATTTATTCCAGGCTGTGAAACGATGAAGTGTTCAGCAGTGGTTGATGTTTGCTGGGTCTCAGTGGAGGTGTGCTGCCTCTTGGGCAACCTGTCCTGTCCTGCGTCACGCAATCACAAGTCAAGTGGCAGCGCTTAATGTGTGGGGCTCTGTGGTGGATGCTTCAGAGGACAGGGAGGAAGAGGAGCACTAGTATTTGCAGGGATGTCGAATAGATTCTGCTGCAAATGAAGGAAAGCGTGGCTTAGTTTATTGATCACACTCAGCATGTTTACTCCTTTGGTAAAATTCACTTTGAACTTCATTTTGAGCCCATTAACACTGATGAAAATGTTTTCTCATTGCCTTTGGATGAACCCCATTATTAGCTGATCTCTGTAATCAGTTTTATTTTGTATAAAGGATGTGATCTGCGTTAATGGTATTTAGTTAACCAGTTAATCTGCTTAAATCATTACTACTCAACTGGAAAGAAAGGGGGGGAATCCAGTTCGACCCATTAGTCAACAGGAAGACTTTAAACATTCATCAGGAAAGTTGCTCAAAATAATGGTATTCTCACAGCCCATGGACTATTACTTTTTTTAAACATGAGGGCAAATGGCTAGAATGAACATAGAGCTATGGCTGGGGCGGGAGTCTAAGACTGGTGCCTGCTGGCTGATCACAACTTGTAGTTAATGAGGGCTGGGAAAGATTAAGAATTACTTTTGGCAAAGAGAAGGCTTGAGACCATCACACAAGTGATTTTCTTTAAAGTGATAAGACTTTAAGACTCTTCTCTAGGAGAAAAGCACCTACCAGTTTATAGAAGTTAATAGCTCCTGCACTGGGGAACAATGTCCTATCTGAAATCACCTAGACTTGAAGTCTCTGTCACTGTGGCTGGACAGACTGATTATTCAGCAGCTTTACTTGCTTGCAAAGCAACACAGTAATTTTGCTAGCATATAAACAGAACAGAACTGACATCCTGAGAGTACAAAGGCTCAGCGAGGACCAGACTTGCTGATGAGAGCAGGATGGGCCGCGCTCACCTGCTGCTGGGGCTGCCTTCTGATGCGCGGGGGAAAGAGGAGACGGGAACGGGGCCAAGAGCCCTCCTCCCACTCCTCAGTGGGGCTAGATTTTGAGCATGGATGTCCGTGGGTGGAAGAGCCCAGGGAAGAGGTACCAGGGTAGGGAGATGGGTACCAACACAGACAGGAGACAGTCCAGATGCCCCATCCCTTTCCTTCAACCTGGCTTGAATAAAATAATTTGAACTAAACGTCCCCAGAGCCCTGGTTTTCAACTTTTTGTGGTGTAGGGAGTCTCAAAATGTCCCAGTAGAGGTGTGAACTGTGTAAGTCTACTGACAACACGCTTGCTTTCTCAGCTCCCTTCTCAGAAGCAGTGGGGGCCACAGGTGGTCCCACAGAGCTTACTGGAGGCAGCCGGGAGGTGTGCGGTTTTTTCCAGTTGCAACCTTGGCCAGCCTTCAATCTGCCCTTGTGCCAAGGAGTGCAGGAGCCAGACCTGTTCTGCTGATTTATTCTGCTTAAGGACCAGCTGTGGGAAGATGTACCCTTCAGCTGAAGGCAATTTTCCAGCTGCGGTGCATTAGCTGTGCAGCGCTCAGCTGGTCGAGGTGGCATTTAGGACTGCCTGTGGTGTTTCGGAGTGCATGTGAACATCAGTCGCACTGTCAGTCCTTGGTTGAACTTGTATGGAGCCTGCAGAACACCTCCAAAGCAGGAGGTTCATAGGACAGCTGTGTGGCCATGGGGTGCATGGAGATGCAGGCGATCTAATGTGTCTGATGAATATGAAGAGACATTTGCCATACGTCAGTGCTGACACAGTCATCCAGCTCTACCTCTCATGCTGGCTAATCCTGAGTACAGGCAAACTGAGCTGGCCCCTGCTTACAAAGATCAGCTCAGGTCTTCAGTGTTTTAAAAACTCAAAAGTCGCACTGAAATTTACTCTGTCTAGGCTCGGGCTGCTGTGAAGCTTTGCTGGCCCATCTCTTGGTGGCATCTGACTGACAGAGCTACGGTGGCAAAAAGCCCTGGTGCAGATACAAATTGCTGCCTTGTTCCAGTAGTTAATACGGTTTGGAGACAAGCTGTTTGGCTTAGAGGTCCAGTCTGTCTCCGGTGCACTACGCTTTGCCAGAAGGATATGCTGCAACAGTTCCTGACCTATTAGCTGTGCTCTGTGGCCCATGAAGTCACGGTGGATATTTTGCAACAGGTCTGTGGAGCCACACACTGAACAGTTATTTATAGTTTGTACAGTTCAGTTTGGCTTTTGGTGACCTCTGGGAAATTCTGAAGGGGAATAAAGAGGTTGGTGGTGTCCCACCATTACTCTTCACATACACAAGGGCTAAGAAATGGAAGGGCTTTTGGAAAAATACACTCTGAGCCTACCCAGCTTGCACATCCCGTTTTAATTCTCCTTATAGCACCCTGCCTCTTATGGGTCCTGCTGTGAATTTCTGCATGGTACCAGTCATATCTTTTTTCTTTTTCTCTCTTTCCTTTTCTCTTTTTACTTTTTTCTTTCACTTTCTCTTTTTCTTTTCCCATCAACCTTTCTATTTTCCTTCTTCTTGTCGATTGTTCTGATCCGTCTCATCATCAGAGGATATCCTTCCTGTCTGCATCAGCTCTCTAAGTTTACAGCTACCACCCCAGCAAAACTGTCTTGTTGGCTAAACTTCAGCAACAGACAAACTGCTGTCTTTGGATTCCTGGCTCTGAATGCAGTGGGGACCAAATGGCTCACACTGACAATTCAAATAATCACTGGCTCTTGAAACAGCGATGTCTAGATTAATGTCTTGGTGCTGAAATTTACACCACACTTCCATGCAGGCAAAACAGATGTCAAAATAGATGGCTTTTGCCTGTGAAAAGATCGTGGTATTTTTATACTAAGAGTTTATCAGTCCACCTCTGTCAGGCAAAAGGCTGTTCAGCATGTCCACTACATAGGTTGTATTTATGAGCTGCGATTTCTCTGCTAGATTTGTAGGCCTTAGTTTTGGCTTTATCTCAGTTTTTTTTTTTACTTACCCTGTTAACTATCTTTTCCTGTTCTCTCAGTGGCCAAGCCTATGGGAAGCCAACATGGAATTCCTTCCCAGTCATTGGGGTAATGCAGGCTCCTTTATGGGCTTGTGAACTCAGCTTTATGAGCAGTCTTGGAGCAACCAGATAAATATGAACTCTCCTTGCCATTTACTGGCTATATTGATATATTGATTAAGCACTGAAACGGCATGGCCTTTAACACCAAGTGCAGTGGGGACTGCAATAAAATGTGGCTGAATACTTGCACAGTCCTGGTTCTCATTTGGCTCCAGTCTGGGTTGCATCAGACGATGCGACATGCAGATGTTTTCCTCCTTTCACTGGCTGGTTTTAACCAAGTGCACGATGTGTAAAACACTGCTTTTAAAATGTTAGTTAGATCATAAATTAGCTGGGTATTGCTTACTAGAATTTGAGTAGCTATTTTGGGTCACCTCCAGGGCTTTGTCGCAGGTCTATGTGCCTGGGGGTTTTGCTAACGAGCTTCAACACAGAGGTCTGAAACATGCTGTCCCGCTTGAAGGCCACAGCAGAAAGGCAAGGTGCTAGATGGAGTTATTGTGTGGGCTGGATCTGGTGCGTGGACCATGAAATGGTCTGAGCTGGGAGCTCTGTTTTTAAGTAAGTGGTTAGTTTGTGTTCCTGGGGACAATATGACAATTTTTGTTGATGTTCTTGTTGCCCGGGTTGCCCCAGATCCACCTGTCAATGGTCAGTCTTTGCCAAACTCTTCCCCCCCCTGTGTTTCATTTACTTGCAGCAAAGCCCTGGCAACTGCACCCATGGAAGAGCCCTTCAGCCACACAACAGCAAAGTTCAGGGTCTGCACTGACAGAAAGGGGACATAAATTGTCTGCTGCCCTCCCAGAATCTCTTATATTGGGTTAATAGTGCAAAGCAACACGTAAATCTCTGGTATGACACCAAACTAGGATGAAATAGCTCAGACACGCTTAGCCGTGGTACATGAGAGTGGAGGTGCACAACACAGGGAGTTTTTCCATGCTTGTGAAGAAGTGCTTGCAGAACCAAATGACTGTGAAATCACTAGCCGGAATATACACAATAGCTTAGGCAATGTCTAATGTGATACGACATGGGAGAAGTCATCTATTCTAGTGCCTTCCCGCCAACAAATTAAAGTCCAACTGCTTTGGAGAGAGGTGCCAGGAGCCTGACAGCAAGCAGAGATGGTAGCACCTGCCTGGATGGAAAGGCTTTCTCATTTTGGGGGGCAAATTAGTCTGCGTCAAGCCTCAAACTTTCATAAGGGCCATCTTCTGCCCTTGTGAGCAAGCTCCGACTATTAAGTTTGAGCATTTGTTTGTTCACTATGATTATATGTACCCGGTGCATGTTACTTAACACAGGCTAATGGCCACCAGTACAAGAACAACTGCAATTCTGGTTGACCTGCTGGCAGTAGAAATGCCCAAGTCTATTTCTTTCCTAGCTGGAAAAGAGCGTAAAATCAGAAGATGGACAAAAGAGCACGTTTTAGACTTTAGATGGAAGTTTTGGTTCTTGCTGCTTTAAGTGATGGGTAGACAGTTGACCAAATTTTTCATTTCTAGATAGAAAGCTCTTTACATGCATGCCTTATAGATTGGCTTTCATTTCCGAAGGTGCTTGTTCATACAGGCCTCACTCAAGAGGGAGCAGTACTATTTTAAACTCTTGGCTTCAGCTTGTGCCCAGTTTCACAATGCTACTTCAAACGAAACTTCTTTGCTCCTGCATGTATTTGTCGGGTGAAGCTCTCCATGAAGCTGTAACTGGATCTGATCAATGTGTTAAATGCAGATCAGATCCTAAGGAGGGATAATAATAATGAGAAATAAACAAAGCAATATTTTTATCTTTAAAATACATACACACACGTGTTTTAGATACAAATTACACAAATATATGTATTTTTCCAGTTTACAGTTGAACAAAATTTTCAGATGTAGAGCGAAATATTTTGCTTTGACTTGGGGCACCCTAATCATGCCCAGGACAGTTGGAAAGGGGAAGGATTCAAATTCACAAAGGAACATAGACCTTATTGGCAAAATAATGGGTGAACCGCTCCATACTCAGTGGCAGGGACTGGAAACACAGTGTCACCTCAGAGGACCAGAGCAGCTCCTGGGGAGGTGAGAACTGAATCTCTTCCTCAGTTCTTGCAGTAAATGAAGAAGCTGATACACCTTCTTCCTTGTGAATATGCCCTAAATCTGCTGCAACGTGAACCAAACCTATAAAATCAGAACATTTACAGCAATGCCAGCACTATTCGTTCCCCGTTTCCTCCATGTTCTTTACCAGAACTGTTGTCAAGCCATTCATAAAAAGAATAGAGTCCACCTGCAATTATGAGGGTTTTTTTTGTGTTTTTTTTTGGTACTTTCCTCAGCATAGATTTGAGGTTTAAGTTGAACTCCTCAGGAGGGGGCACCAGTCAATGATTTCCTCAGGAGGTTTTACTCCTTCTGATAATCATCTTTGCAAGGCATGACTCAAATCCAGACTGTATCTTCAAGAGCAAATGCGTTGTCTGTGGAATGCGGTAAATGCCAGGGTGTCTCAGGGACCTCAAGTTCCCTCCCCTGTCACTTTTCAGAGTGATTTCTGTGAAGTGAAGTTATCAATACACTGAATGTGGTGTGTTCTCCAGCAGCTGATACCCCTGGGGATACTGACAATATGTTTACTTGCTTGGTAACATTTTCCTTCCTTCCTGAATGTAGTTTTGTGAAAGCTTTTGTAAGGAACTGGGAATCCCCTTCCTCTTCACGGATGTCTTCTGCTCTCTGGGCCTTACCCCAGGCAGGACAGAAGTGTTTTTGTAGGAGTTTGTTTGAAGGAGAGTGATTTTAAAAATCTTGTTTATAAATTGTCACCTTTTAGTACCAGATAGCTCCTAAATAAGGGTCTCTATGGCTGAAATGTGAGGATCCCTGTTACGTTCCAACTAGGGACTGAAACTCAAAACATGTCTCAAAGACATTTAGGTCTCTAATTCCCTTTGGTTCCCGTAACAGTCAGGCATCCAAATAACTGAACTGAAACTAGAAATAGCAGCTTTGAATATTCTACAGGAAAACAAAGTAAATGTGGGCAGTGTGTTTTTGTAGCACCTTCAAAGTGCTTCAGGTGCATTTATGAAACCAATTTTGGGTCACATTTGTGTTCAGAAATACCTTCCTTTGGCCAGCCTAGGTGAAGAAAATAGGGGTAGGGCTGCCGGGGATTAAACTCTCACATGGTGCTTTGATTTTCGTTGGGTCAGTGTATGGGGAACTTCATCTTAGCTGCTGTGGACCAATCTTCACGAGATGCTACACTGCTGCAGCTGAAGCTGGGAACGCTCAGGAAATCTGCAAATGAAAGCCCTGGGGATGCTACAATCTGGCAGCCGGCAAAGGAAGCCAGTCAAAAAAAGAGTAAGAAAGACCCTAACGACATGTCCCCATCATTCAGGCCAGGAATGACAATCAGCTCAGCTGAGCTCTAATGACTGTTTGCCACTTTAGCTAGAAGGCTATCCGCGCAGCGTTCTCCCTTGGCAATACTGCCTTTGATTTGACTGAATGCGATGCTACAACCCTGTGTGGCCAGCACATCCAGGGCAGAGAAGAGCTGGTGTGACAGAACCCTTGGCTCGCACAGGGTCTGCCAGCGCCCCGTGACTCAATCCTGGGCTGTTCTGCACTTCCACACGTGAGGGTCATCTCCAGGAAATTGAGTCATACGTTGCTCACGGCATGTTCCCCCGTTTCCTCCTTCATGACAAACAAGATTTGATTACAGACAAATTGATTTTCTACGTCAGACTTGTCCTGCAGCTTAACTATATTCTTTCTGAAAGGAAAATCAAAAGCATGCTATTTTGCCCTGTAATTGGCCTAAATACCGCACTTTAGATGTAAATTGTACTAAATGCCATTCTTTAATTGCTCCTGTAATCATCTACCACTAGCTCGTACAGGCCTCTGAGAACGAGCATTTTCCAAAAGAAGGGCTCTGAGTAAACCTCACCATTTTCTGTCACCTCATCAATGGATGAGATCTATGTTCTGCTGAGCAAATACTTTTGCCCATCTGATATTTACAATATCTGAAAAACATTTCCAGCCTGCTCCCTGCGGTGGGAACACAGAGAGGCCTCCGGGGCTGGGATTCAGCTGATTTCACTCAGTGTAGCTCTTGGTCTAATGAGGTGGTGAGGAACTCACTGCTTTGTCTTTAGGCCACAGACATTTAGTGATTTTAAAGCCAGATAGGATTCATAGCATCATTTATTCTGCTCTAAATAGCTTATCTAGTGTCTTCCTACAAGGCATATTTTCTTGTTCTTGCATCATTCTTGTAGCTCTTTTCCAAATTCTTTTTCAAGCAGTCTCTATGACTAAACAGTGTGGTCTAGCAATAGTTTCATTAAAGATCTAGCCAGAGGTAACATGACTTTTCTATTTCTACCTGTCATCCCTCAATGGCTGATCTAAAGCTCACATTGGTTGATTATTCTCGTTATTTAATGAGTCTTGCAGTACTTTATGCTTTTCTTGAGGCCAAAGTCAAGTCATCCTTGGCTTTTGTATTTGTAAGCCTTTTTATTACATTCTTTTTAACTCTCTGGTTGTATGGAAAATCCGAAGACTGTAACTCAAATGCCCACTGAAGGCATCTCACAAAAGGGGAGGCAAACAGTCACGCTCCTGCAACACTCTAGTGGTATGGAAGTCAACGTTAAAGACATTTCAAAGTCTGGGACTGTACTTCAGAGAAGCAATATCTAAACACTTTTCAGTGTTTCCTTTCCAAACATCTCTCCACTGCCTCTAGGGATTGCTCTTCACCTAGGACTCCTATTTCTCACATGCAGCAAGGGGCACCTCCTCCCCTCTGCCTCATCCATACAGGTTTGAGGATTCCAGTGGAATTGGTGGGAAAATGCCCAACCCCGACTCGCGTTGCAGCCGCATTGGGGAAGCAGGCTGACACCAAGTGACAGCTCGATTGTCCCATTCTGCAACAGGAATAGATTCATCTAGACAGTGTCATCCTATAGGAAGATTCACGAGTTGTACTATATGGTTTTTTAGCATCTTGAGAGGAAAAAGGCTTCAATTCTTCACAGCTGGGTATTTGCTATGCATAGACAGCAAACAGAAAAGATGTACCAGTCTACCAATCATTTTTATTCAAGCAGCTGATATGAAACACTGTAAATCTTTCAAAATGCATTGAGAAGTCAAACTTCAGTGTTGGCCAGCTTACATGACAAAGAACACAAAAGCAGTGGAGGTCTATTAGGAAGATCAAGCAGAATGAATCTGGTCCAGAAATGGATGAAAGAGAATGGAAATTCCCAAAGCTTTCAGAACAAGCACAACACTAAAACACGAGCCAGCTTCTTCCCAGTCTGGGACATTACTTATTTATAGACAGCATGAATGAAGTTGATTTATCGGAATTGTTGACCTCATTGTTTGTAAAATCAGCACTGGAGGATTTCCCCTGCATCTCAGTGAGTTATTGCTGTGCTAATCAATCCTTGAACAAATTCAGCTTCGCTGGTAGCAGAGTCCAAGGAACCTTGGGGTCTCTGTTCGCAAGAAAAGCTGTGCCCAGTTTCTCCAGTAATACAGTCCTGAGGGAGCTCTTGGGACCTCAACGTTGTGCAAAGCTGTTCTAGATGGAAAAGGGTAACATGATTATAGTGCTTGGGGAATTGAAGAACAATTGACATTGTGTCTAAGAGAGTGTTTTGTTAGATTTCATTCTGTCTTAAATAGAGGGCTGTGCACTGCAGCAGACTGGGAGGTGCTTCCTGAGTATTTCAGCTCACTGTGCACCATCAGCTGTCCCCATGGAAGGCAGTTCTGCTCCTGAGTTAGAAACTGATAATTACGGCCTAGGTAAATGCACTAAATTTGTAGGCAAGTAGACTCTGATGTGCATATTTCAATGATACTGTAATTGAGGGTCTTTTTACTGGAAGTAATAGCACTAAATACAACCAAGTGCTAGACAGAGGAACAAATGTAGCAATATAAATAGATAGAAATTGAATATATTATTAAAAATACTAAGATTGTTCCTAAACAATGAGGAATACTAGATATCTTCTTAACCAGATGGAAGTGCCCTTCCTGAGGCGATGAGATTGTCTGTGACACTGAGATGAATGAAAGAACAAAATTTTGGCTATGACTGCAGTGTAAGCCTATCTAAAAAGTGAAAGGCAGCATGTAGATTATTTTCTATATTTTTAGCTCTACTAATTATTTTTGAAGCTTCCATCACCATAGCACAGTGTCTAGGAATATCTGTTTTTCTGGAGCTGGGTTTATGACTCAAGTCAGTAGCAAAGGCAGAAGAGCTCTGAGATCATTAAAGAGTAACTGATAATTGGAGTAATCTTATTAGTATTTTAACCAGCTATTCTGACCTGACCTGCAAAAGACCAGAGACTATGGCATTTTCAGTTCATTTTAACACAGATAATGTCAGTCAAGACTCTTTAAATCAACTGTTTACTGAAACCTAATTGTGAAGGATGTATTTGGAGTCTCCTAACAGTGATGCTGAGATCATGGTAAGCAGAGCAAAGAGTGTGAATTTTACTCCAGGGAGAAAAAGTGGGAATAAAGGAAGCCCTTGACCACTTGCCTAGCTCCTCTCTTCTGTCCATGTAAGGCAACAAGTCATTCCTCTAACTCAACAGAGTGCTGGGGAAAAGACTATCTCCAAAGTTATGTCAAGCATCTGGTTATCAAGGGAACATGAGGCTTGGTAAATAGCATCAGAATAAATGGAAGATTAGTGGCAAAATGAGACAAATTTCGCTGAAATGTATCCAGGCAATACACAGGGTGTTTCCCAGAGCATAGGAGGACAAGACTCTCTGGTTGGGGGAAATCAAGGCAGCTCTCCACTACTCTTCTTGCACTCCTCAAGGATCAGAGCTAGGGTTTTTTTTGCCTGGAAGGGAGAGGAAAGCATTCTGGAGAGGCAGTGCTGCCTAACAGCACTGGCTCTTCGCTGTAACAGTGTCTTTTTAAAAACTGTGGTGATCTGTCTTGGTCTGGGTTCGATGGCAGTGGGAGCGGATAATGCTGATGGAAGGGCACAAAATCTCTGCTCTGCAGTGGATGGGTTGTCCTCACTTTGGGCTGGATCTTCAGATGATGGAGTAGCTATATCACAGTGACCTATACTGGCAGAAGACCCTATGCTCTGAACTTGACAGCCATCCCGGGTTCTTGGTGAGAAAGACACTTCAGCAAAAGCATTTTAATCTTCAGTGGCTACAACTTTAGTGGATTTAATTCTCTGAGGACTTTGAGGCTGACAAATTGGGGAGTTTTCATTTCTCATGTTCCTCAAGAGCTCCTGGCTATGAGTGGCCAAGGGCAGATAGTCTACGCTGGCCATGCTGGTTCTCAGTATCACCTGACATTAATCAGTGTTGGTAATTGTGGTAGAACAGCCAAGGAATGAGGGGTGTGGAACTAAGGTGTACCTGTCCTGGATGCTGTGTCAGGGTGTGGGAGAGATGTTTCCCTTTCAGCGTCATTAGTACTACAGCTTGTGGCACACTACGGTACAGCCTGCTGCTGCCGGACGTGTTTGAGGGGAAAAATAGCTTCTCTGTTTACCACTGTCTTCAACAAAAAGTACAGATGCCAAAGCTAGGAAGGAAGAAAAATTTATCTATGATATACACAGAAGGGGACAGGAGTGTGGCTTCCATAAGAACCTGCTATTAGGGGAAATAGGATTGATGGGCAGGAATAGAAACTAGGAAGCAGGCACTAGCCTGGCTGCTGGCTGTGCTAAGAGCCTGAGTCTCCTGTTCTTACATTCAGGTGCCAGGCAAGCTGACCAAATGTGCCCCGAGCTAGCTGCTGTACCTAAGGCAAAGATGTGGCTAGTGATGGGCCAAGGTGTTTTGGGTGCTGCATTTGGGCACAGACCTGCAGGTTATGTGTGTGTCCCAGGCACTGCTATGTGCATTTAAGCGAGACACCTGCAGTCGGACCTGCTTTCCAGCTGAGAGAGCAGAGCGGTGCCTCAGCCGTCATTCCAGAGTTACAGTAGCATAACCTAAAATAGCATCTGATCCTCTGAGCTGTGAACCGCTGGGGCAGGGGCACATTTGGCACACTGAACTGAATCTAGCTGTCTCCAGTGTAATGCATTGCATGGCACGCTAAGGTAAGTGCGAGAGTTCAGGAGCAATTAGGTTTGCCCAAACTCCAGCGCTTCTGTAGCTGACATTTTACATACCGCCAATCCTGTTTTGGGGAGGGGAAAGATTAAATGACGTTTTGAGGTCCCTTCCAACACCAGCCTCTCTGATGCTCTGTCTCCATTTTAAGTTTGACCTTAATGCTGGCTTTTCCCGGGCATGTTTCCCCATGAGGCATTGCTTGAAAGGGCTTGCAAACAAAGTACCTGTTCCTGAACCCAAGGAAGACCACAACAGAAACTCTGCTTTGCATTTCCCAGAAACAGAATTGGGCCCATTATACTTAGCATCAGGACCAAACTTCAGCTGCTATTTACCCTGCAGCTTGCAGAGATTAGCCAAACATTTGTGCAGCAGCTCTAAACCTGTATGACTGAGGAAGCAGAAATATTAAACACCATAAACAGAAATCTTGGAAGTATTTAAACTTTCTGATAAGAAAATCTGAAGTTAGGAGTTATTTTTTTTTTCTTGGCTACCACAAAGGTTTTAAATGCTGTTAATGCTTTCTCTATGTCCTGCTGAGAAGCCTTCCCCTTTCCTCTCCAGCGTGGCAGCCGCTGCAGACAATGAAGTGATTGTAATGTTGGAAAAGCAACAGATGCAGATGGATGAAATGCCTCGTCTTAACCCTCTGCATGTTTGCGTGTGCGCACGTGGAAGGGAGAGGTGAGTGCAAGCCTGAGCATAGGACACCCTTATCCTTTATTCAAGCGTAATTGCATTCATGTGAGGCAGAGCGTGATCCAGCTCCCATGATCTAAGAAGGGTACTTCCTACCACCAAGGATGATTTGGTGGCCTTTTTGGCACAGACTGGGTCTTGCAGGAGAGCAAGAGGCTGCACGTTGGCTACAGCCCAGCCCTGGAGTACAGAAGAGGTGCTGAAGTGCCTGGTTGAGCTGAGGCCAGAGGATTTTTTCCTTTGGACAGAAAAAAAATAAATCCAAATTCCTGTATAGAGCTGAACAGGAATTTGCTGCTGGAAAATGTGATTTCTACAGAATCAGAAATTTCCATGGGAAGCTGTCACTTTCAATGGAAGAGTTCAGATATTTCCACTGGGAGAAATGAAGTGAAATGATGTGACATAACTGACCCTGATCTGAACTGTTCCCTTTGTTGAAAAGACCTGAACCGGTTTATGCGAAGCTGTGTCCCTGCCGTAACGGTAGCGCGCCGGGAGGAGTGACCCCCGGGGGGAACCCAGCCACGCAGACCCAGGGCGCCACGGAGGTGCCATCGGCATCGTGGCAGCCGGTGGCTTGCTGGGCGATGGGCGATGCAGCCTGGACGGGGAGCAAAGCACAAGGACCCAGATCTGGGCTGTCAGCTCCCGTGGAGTGCTTTTCGCGATGGTGAAAAGGAGGTTTAATATAGAGTCCAAAAATTTCAGGTTGTTGCCAATGTATTAAACCTAAGTCTGGCATGGATAGGTGTGATGGCCACATTGATTTCAAAGTTTTGAAACTGTTGAGTTTTTCCAGCAGATCCATTCATTTACTTTTTTATTTGCAGAAAGTTTGCTCTTATGAAAATTTTATAATTTTTAACCTTTCAATTCTCATGTACAATGAAAATTAATTCTGAAATATGTAGCTTTTCCAAGCGATAGGAATTTGTTTGGTTTCTGCTCTAACTAAAGCTCTTTAAACTTCTAACTCTTAGGTTAAGATTAATTAATTCAACTTCTCTGTTAATCATTCCATGCTTGAATAGAATTTTTGAATTGAATCAAATGTTTTAATTTGACTGAATTTCCGGGAGTGTCTTGCACTCCCTATTAGCTATAACTCCATTTAGACTGTATTTACTCTTGAAAAAACGTATTAGGTTTCATTCACCTTTTCTTCCACCCTGTGAACATCAGAGGCAGCTCTGCTGAGCTCAGAGGAATTACTTTTGGTTGGGAGAAACATCAATCATACTGTCTTGCACCAGCAAAAAAAGTGAACTAATTTTGAAACAAGCAGTGTATATTTTTATGTAAATTGATGTTAAATGTTTTGATCTTAAAAAGCAGTGGTCACTAGTTGCGGAAGAGCAGAAATTTATGATGAAATGATTATTTTTATAACATTTCCTTTCTTCCCTTAAGTGAGAAATGAACATAGTCAGCAAAATACAGGATAGCAGCAGCAATCTCAATTAAAAATTTAAAATATTAGCCAATATGAAACTGGGCATCTCTGTAAATTATTCTTTCATCTGGCAGAAATATTATTTATTTTCCACCTAGCTTTATTTAAGGCTGTATTTGCTTAATGATTGACTGAAATATGCAGGTCTTAAAAAAAGCATTCTGAGAGACTGTTTTAAACATCATGCTTGGTAATTTTTTCTATTTCACACTGCTCTCCTGAGAGCTGAGTAGTTCATTCCCCCTTGTTTTCTGGAGCTTTAAGCTGTATTAGAAAATGTTGACACACTTCAGCTACAAGAAAGTGCCACTAATGGGGATCACATATGACTTCAGAGGAAGGAGACTTTGAAGAAAAATCACAGAATACTGCAAATAAAGGTGAAATGAATTGAGGTAGAAAATCTAAAGCCACTTCCCGCAAATTATTACCAAGTATGATGTGAATTGTGCCTTTGATTTGAGTTACTGGTTAGCACAGCAAACGGATTTTAAGCGGCATATTTTACACGATCAGATACATGAAAAGCCTTGTTTTTAAGGAAGACATTGTTCTCGGTTTCTATTTTTATGACGGCAACACCTCGGATTATGACTCCATTGTATTAGGCCGGTGCAAACAGGCGGACAGAGGCCAGCCTGGCTCTGCAGAGCAAACACGCCAACAATGAAGGTGGAGAAAGAAAATTTCCTGTTTCGTGGCAAGGGAAACAAAGTGCATAGAGGGGACGCGGCATTTTGGGGCCACGCCGGGCAGCCAGGGGCTGCTGGGGCACAAAACCCTGAGCCTTAGTCTGTGGCTTCATCTCAAAACAGAGGAGTCTTTGGTTTGGCCATCGCTGCAGGCAGCAGATCCCCCTGGTGATGCTCAGAGCCTGGCCATCGTGTCCTGCTCGTCCCTGTGGGACAGTCCCGCGTCCTTTGCTCTTGCAGGTGGACGGTGCAGCGGAGAGCAGGGCATGTTGCCCACGTGTGCCTTCAGAAAGCAAGAGTGCCTGCAATATATTATTTGAGCTGATTTCCCTGACAACAAGATTAGAGCGGCTAAACATCGCTGCCGCTGGAAATTGATTTTGAACATCAGCAGGGCAAGCGCTCGCCTTGGCCACAGCTGCCTGGCAGGGATTGTTTCCCTTTAGTGGCTGGGAAATTGCTGAGTTTTCAGGCATGCTGTAATTTTCCATTGATTTTTAATGAAACAGTGCTGATGCTTGTATAAAAAGGCACCTCGGGGTCTTGTGCTGACTTTGTCCAGAGCCGAACTCATGAGATGATAATTTTTTTTCCTGGTTCCTGCCCTGCCAGAGTAACGTGTCTGACACATGCCCAGAAATTCATTCAGAAAGTACATCCACAAAGAAATCAGACTGCCAGATTAAGTAAAACAGATATTAACTCAGACACCTCTAAGCTCAGCTGAAATGGACTCTTCCACATGGAGAAAAGCCGAGTAGTGGAAAACATTTTTTTCTCATACATTTTTGGCAGTTTAAAAGGGTTTTGAGCATTTTTGTGCATTCTCATAGTGACAAATTTAGAAAACACTGAGAAACCCTCAACTCTCTGCTTTGGTGCCACAAAAATGGAGCGAACAAAATAGCATGCAGCGTTTCAAACCAAGCCCAAGCAAAGAACCAGCGGTTGTTTGAAGGGCAGCAGCAAACCACGCTGGCTTGTGGCTGAGCACGTGCAAATCCACGTGGTCGTTTCCCTACAGCATCAGATGAGCACTGTATTACCTGATCCTAAACGTCCTCACGGTAAAAACAGGTTAAAAAAAAGGCAGGTAAAAGCAAACCGTGAGGTTCTTGGGTGGGTTTAGCCGTTTTGCGCTGCACCTCTTGCTCACGCCAGTGGGTGTGAGCGGGCTCTGGGGCTGACCTCTGGATCAGCAGAGCTGCAAGTGAGGGAGCTCATGACCGTGTGAGTTATAGAGGTGCCAGGGCTCTCCTCTACCAACCCTGGGCTTGACTTCTGTGGGCTTTGCTGCCGCCACAGATTGGCGTTGTTAAGGATATCTCTTTGGCTGCTTTCAAATCCACCCATATAAGGAAAGAGACGTGCAAGGGAGACCTCGATGCTGGTTTTAAACCCTCTCTGACGCTGCCTTTTACGAGGCGAAGGGAGCACCCTGTACATCTGGGATGTGTCAATCTGTCTGCCCAGCTGCCTGCTAGTGCTCTGATGCAACGGGGCACTCTGCTTTGCAATTAGTGACTGCATCATGTGCTCAATTACAGCTTGTGGCGAAACAAAGTGGAAGGAAAGAGGAAGCAAACGTGGACCACAGAGCTCTGTCCAAAATCCCAAAGACATTGCTAAAAGAAAAAAAAAAAGGCATAATTTTTGTTTTAATTGCTGATATTTTTAGTGCTCTTAGCAGAGCACCTTTTCTCTTTCCCTTCTGTCTATGTTTTTCTGTTTTTGTTTCAACGCGATGTTTGTCGTGGGGAGGTGGAGTAAAAGATTTTCACTCTACAAAACGCCAAAGGTAGAATAAATATAGCTGCTTTCACCTAGTGCACTTTGTCTGTCTGTGTGTCTTTTTCTCTGATCTCAGTGTTATCCAGAGCTCCTGCAATCAAAGTAGAAGCGGGACAAAACCAGTGCATAAAATGGTGTCTACACGTTGGCTGTAGATTTTACGCAACCAGGCAGGGAGCAGATGCAAGGGAAGGGTTGTGCAATCTTGACCACATGGGAACCGGGAGCAGGAGGGTGAGGAAGGTGCTGCTTGGTGTATTTATTCCAGGCTCAGCCTCGCAGCCCCTCCACTCCGTGTGCCACTGCCCCTCCAGCAGCTCCCACGGCAGCCCCACACCTGGGCTCTCCATCAGCCAGAGCCCCTCTGCAAGTCAAGTAAACGAGTTCTGACCATACCTGAACTGACCCAGCACTGACCGCTGGATGATGAACACTTGACATTGCCCTTTCACAAGGCCCCCGTGCGGTGTAGACCGGAGAGGACCCTCTCCTAGCGTAGCTTGCCAGCAGCAAGCTCTGCGTGCGCGCACGCAGCATTTGCTTTTGTGTGACGTGCTCCTTTGCCAAGTGACATTTTCCACAGATGCTGGCTGAGATCAGTCCGCACCTGCACATGTGTGTGTAACTGAGGCTGCGATTAGCCCCTTTGTTTGAACAACTGTGGCTTCAGCCCTAAGCTCTTTTTTATCTCTGCTTCCCCCCCCCCATGCTTACAACTCCCGTTTCTAACAATATGATCTCCTGCATACACCAAATCTGTGCTGCAATAGATGCACCGCAATTACTGTCCTCTCCTACTGTACAAATCAAATTTGATGTTCATCTCTTTGCCCTCTGGTGTACAGCCACTTTGTCTGTTTGTTTTTGAAGCATTGATCATCACAGCCAAAAAGTAAGTAAGTGGTAATATCTGGGAGCTATACCTACATCATGAAATAACACTGAGAATACTCATGGAGAGCAGGGCTTTCTCTGGCTTGACACACATACTTACACATACTGAAAAATCATCAGAGTGACAGCACTGAATTTCATTTTGCTATGGTTCTTAGAGGGATGCTGGAGTAAATGGGCAGCTCTTTCAAATTGAAATGCTTCCTGATCTTCCCGGAGAATGACCATTTGGAGACAGAAGTCTGGGAGTGACTTCCTGGGTTGTTTCATCCTTGGAGTCAACTTAGATTGGACATAGAGGTGGCCATGTAAAGTAATTGATTAAGTGACTGTTGAAATATGTAAGGATTAGGGATCCTTTGTAATCAGAACCAGGATTTGGAGGAGGATGGAAAAGAGAAAGCACGGGTAGGATTGCAGCCTTCTCGCATTGCAGAATTTCCCCCTGCCAGTTGGCGTAACTGCACCGCATGGCATCGCTTTAAACCCAGCACAAGAAGCATGAATCACAAGCAGCGGTGGAAATCCCTCTGCCCAAACCCAACGGAGGCAGCAGCTATGTGGCAGAGGTATGTGACCCAGCAGTCTGGCACGGGAGCGGGATGGATGGAGCTGTCTCGCTAGCTGAGATGCACAGCACTATTTTTGGCAATTTAACTGCATGGTCAGTGATGAGTCTGGTCTGATGCAAGCTGGCATGCTTCACTGCTGAGGCTCATATGGCAAACACTGCTGCTTGGTGTGTATTCTTGAATCATTTCCCTCTTCACTTGCCATGCTTCTGTCTTTGTTCGCTGTTTTTAAACCTGTCTCTAGCCCACATGCAGTGAGATGTCTGCAAGGCAGTGCTGCCTGTACTGCCGGGAAGGAACAACACCTTGCCCTAGATATTGAAATATCGGTACACCTCCTGCCATCTTAAAGAGTTATGCAGCAGTTCAGCCTGGAGAGCAGGAGCCTGCTGCTACTCTGTGTGTCTGGACAGGCTGGTAACGTATTCTGGTCCTGGTTTCTGCGCGATCTATTTTTAGGAAACTCCCACTGTGGTGTCTTTCCCCCTGCCTAATGTAAAAAGGTAACACACCTCTAATCTGGTTTTTAGAAGATCATCCAGCTCCACAGGTCGGTGAAGAGTCAAAAGCATCATTTAATACTTGAACTTTGCTGCCGGCCCCTGACCGTGGCCGGTGTTTGCAGGGAATCCAAAGCAGCTGTGTGGAGAAGAGCTGCAATGTCTGCGCGAAAGGCAGCTGAGGGCCAGAGGCCAATTGTTTCTCTGAGTCGGTGGCATTTTTTTCTTCCAGGAATTTCGCTGCGTCGTGACTTAAAGGTCATCTTTCTCTTGGCCAGAGAAAGAGGCTGACCCTGATCCCACCACTGCGCTGGGGTCCTTGCTCAAAGGGACCGATCTTATGATGTGAGTACAGAGGAGGAGGGCGACGACACTTCCACCGGGTTTATTCCCAGTTCAAAACATTGCCAGGAAAGGCCTGATAAATCCCTTCTGAGGAGGTTTCTCCTCAAACGCTGGTGTCTCATTTCCCCCCATCAAATTCCCCACGGGGTCGTCATCAGCACTCATCTTCCTCTGGTGGTTCACGCCGTCCTGGCCTGCACCCCTCCCCGCTGGGGAGAGGCTTCCCGCATCTGAGTCAGCCTGGCGATGACCAGAGCAAGCAGATGGAGACAGAAACGGGCTCTGTTCGTGCATCGCGTCCTCCCCGACATCCTCCCCGACACGCAGCGAAGCTCTGCCCTGCTCCGCCACGCCGCACTCTTCTACGTGCTGAGCATTCGCGCCACGGCAACCCAACCCTTTTCAAACACCGCTGCGCCGTGCTGGCTTGCAGCGCTGAGGCTTGTGTTTAGGGAACGGCGGGCTAACTTCCAGCACGGGGATCTGTAGGACTCATATTACAGTGCTTAGGAAATACCCATAAAATATCAGCTCATTAGACACACTCGGTAATGGAGGTACATCAACAATGAGTCAGATTTGCTGTTTGTCATCGCAGCGCACAGTTGAAGCTCTCTGAATAACTGCGTGGCTTCCTCGGCTGCGTTGTGTACAATGGGGAGAGGAAAACAGGGAGGTGGTTAATGTGCTTATGGCTCGGTCTAACGGGGTCTACTTCAAGCAACGTATCTTCTCAAGTGCCTCCGACCAACAAGTTGCGCCAAGTGCCAAAACTAACTCAGCGAATGAATGCTGAAAAAAAATCTTTCCCTGTGTCTTATGCTGGCTTTTTATAACATGTTCTTTTAAAAGAGTGGCCGTTTCCTAAGAAATTTCCTTTTAAATGAAAGTCTATAAAAAGGAGTGTTGTATTTGAAAGGTAAAACTGGTTACTTTTCTCTAAAGATAGACAAAGGAGGAGTTTTAGGTGTTTCTTTGGAAAACACTGAATTGAATAAAATCATAGGGGGAAAAAAAAGAAGCCTGTTTTTAATCAGTTCTGTTGAGAGTTGCAGCTAGCACAATTTCTTTTATCCACTCCGAAGGAAGGAAGAACATCTTTTGGTCCCAGATGGAAGACGTACGACATTTTCCTCCTCCTGTGACACAGGCTACGGGTGCAGTCCAAAAGCAGTTCATCGGCAAAATGCCTCTATGGGCATAAACGTTCATAGGAAGTTTATTACACAGGGGAACTTGCAAACAGCTGATGCTTGTGCTGATAGGAGAGTTAAAAGGCAGTAAAACATATCTGACAGGCACGTGCTTTCCTTGCACAAGGCTGTAGAGATGATAGCATTTATCCAAGTGGATAGGGTGCCTGTGTCTCTGGATTTATGTGGTTACGCTACAGTCTTTACAGTTGCATGACTGGCCGTGTTGCACTGTCTGTAAAAAGATCTTTTGTCCCTTTAAATGTCACTTACTGTCAAATCACAGCAAAGCTTAGAAGCCAGTGTTGACATTAACGCAAACAGATCTAAAATAATTTCTGGTAAGGTTCCACTGATAAACACTTTGGCCCTAATCTTGCGGTTGGATGTGTGTGGGCAGATGCTTGTGTTCCTGCAGAGCCTCTCTGACTGCCAGGAGAGGACACGTGTTTTTAAGTCAGCTATTTGCCTTGAGTTTTTTGCTGGACAGGGTCTTAGTGAGGGGTTTCTAAAAGCAGCTGAATGACTGAAGAGCACAAAGCCACTGATTCGCACTGGGATCTGTACTTCATAAGTGGCTTGGGCTCTTTTGAAACTCTAACATTGCTTTATTATTTAAGAAATATTGCCTAAATCTTTCTAATTTTCCATTTTTTTCCCCAAATATTTACACTCTTTCATCCCACTAAATCCTACATTGTTATCAATCATCAGCATCTGAATTTTGCCCTCAGATATTCATGTAAACACCTCATCTTCAACCAGCTAGACACCAACCAGATGAAGGATTAGCCTTGCATGGAAATACACAGGGATCCATGGGATTTGCATAGGCCTGTTGCATATGCAGTGAATTTTGGAGGATGCAAAATTGAATAAATTGTCTAAAAATAAAATTATGCTTAACTGAATCTTGATTTTCACTCAAATTTTTTTAATGGTAAACCAGGCATTAACATAATAGTTGAACACTTAGTTCCAGATATTAGGACCTGTGGTGTATGTGTGCACCCAAGTTTTTTCTTGACAGTAGTGAGAACCAAGTGAGCACAGTTCCTGTAAGGTTTGTGACAGTGAATTTTAAGTGGGAACACACCACTCCTGTCTTTCTTAAAGACACTGCTGCTAGAAAATGCCCTAGAACTTTGTCCTGCTAAGGAGGCTGTTGGTCCGTCTGTCAGTGATACAGGTAGGAGCTGTGCTTTCATGAGACGCCTGTTCCTGAAAGATCTCTTCCCTTCCAGGCTTTCCAAGGTCATGCTTCAACACAAGACTTGAAAATCTTAAATGTCAGCAAACAGTGGGACAATCTGTTAAGCACACTCTGTTAAGTAACTCTGTTAAGTAAATTGTCTTTTTTCCATTGCTGTGTAAGCTTAAAAACGCAGAGAAATTCCATCAACTTTGCTACCAAATTTAGTGGTATCCAGCCTGCTCTTCTCCTGTTGTAGTGACTTTTGCATATATGCTCAGAGCACCAGCCTATCATTCTGGTTATATTTTCTGTTTTTTGGTGTTTCAGCATTTCTGAAGTATCTCTTGGGTTGAATCACAGTGAGTCAATGGAAAAGTCCTGTTGACTGTATTGGAAGCAGCAACTGGCTTGTAAGACTCTCTTCCTAGCCTGAACTTGACACTGACTGTGATTCACAACACACGCAACTAGGAGGATAATAACAGCCCAGTAATGAGGGTTAACTGTCACCCTTAAAGCTGAAATCAGTGTGCAATAAGTGGGTATGTGTGTACACCCCCTCTCTACTCCATTACGCTCTGGTTTCAGAGATCCTTCTTTAGGATAGCAGTGATACTTTGCCCAGAAGGTTTAAGAGCTGCCACTTTGAATATGAAAAAAAAATCATGAGCCTTGTCAAATGGTTTAAACCGGTGTTTGAGATCAGCCAAACCAGAAGAAAATGCTCATTTGGAGTTCAGTCCAATTAATAAATTATGGCAGCTTCACAGTTATTAGGTACCAGCCTGATATGGGCTGGTGCCCCTTCTGTGGCTATCTAGAAATCACTTTTCAAGTAGCACATGGCTAGCATGATCCAACACCAAATGACAGCTGAAGTTTAGGGCACTGCTTTGAACTCTCGGATCACCAGGGCAAAGTTTGCCCTTGCTCTGAAGGCAAGCTCGCGGCCTGCATCTAATGATGAATAAAGACGATTGCAGCTAATCTTGCTGGCTGGGATACTCTCCTGGCTTTAGCCCAGACACAAGAGATGGTGCTCGTCTCATATATATGGCTGAAGAAAGTAGGGGAAAGGAAAAAAAAATACGCTTCAGGAAGAAGCTTTCAGAAGTACTAAGTGCCGGAGAAAGTGACAACTCATTTTCACTTCAGAAAAGAGGTGAATCTGGACCGTACACTGTACACAGATGTGTGTGTACTGCATCTGGAATATAACGGGGGTGCCGTCTGCTGAGAGTAGCAAGGCTGAACTCTGCACGACATGAAAACCAACCAATGCATCCACTGTATACAACATGCTCGGGAAAATGGCTCGGTTGTACCCAGCTTTCCATATTTAATAAAAAAGACTGCATTGTCCTTTCCAGGCACAGCCTGAATGCAGATTCATAAATATGGTTAATATGGCTGTCTTGCTTCCACAAGTTTTTTCTTACAGTCCCTACTCACTGAAATGTTAAGTCCTTAATTGAAATTCCACCTCCAGTGGAACAGCCCTCCATCAGCTGTCCCCGGGAAAACAGAGTGAACGATGACAGCAAAAGCATTGTGATGAGCTTTCCTATGCTCTCCTGGTGTTTTTTTGAAAATTTTCCATTATTTTGGCAAAGAGGTCAGTGCTGCTCTGGAAACTCAGTTGTGCTTTTGATTCTCCATTATCAAGCAAAACATAACATCATTTAAAACAACTACCAAAATCAGAAACCATCCTTGGATAGCTTGGGAAGGGCCTGCTTTAATAATATTTTCTTTTTTCAATGATTCTGTGACTCAAGCAGCAATGAGTTACCATACCCATCTGGCCATATATATTTATACATAAATTGTTTTTCACAGAAGAGAAGATTTGCACATAATTTTACAAGAACGGGTGGAAGCTGTCGTAGTTTACTTATCCTCCTCTTTCTGTCCTCCCTGTCTCTGTAAATTTAATTATTATCTTTTGTCCTTGATGTGAGGCTGCAAGATAACTTCAGGCATGTCCGTGAGAAGGGGTAGGGTAGAAATCCCACTGACTGCATCTTTACCTGCCAACTCAGGGCAAGCCATTGGAAATAGGCAAACGGCAGATGGCAGGAAAAAGGCAGATGGCCGATATCGCCCAGATGTGTTGACAGGTAATTCAGGGTCTAATATTTTGCACACATATAACATCTTGTGAAGATATGAATGCCTGTTGCATTTCGTCCTAAATATGGCAAAACAGAATTTGCCACAGGATCTACTATGGATCCGATTATCCTTGTATTTTGTTAGTGTCCTTAGGGGACTCATTTGCACCAATAATTAGTATTCTAAAATTCCTGGTTTTTTAATAGGCACATATTTACACACACAGACAGACACTCACACTCACATACACGTATAGAAAGATTTTCAGACAGACTTTGCAGATTTACAGCACTCTTTTATGTTCACCAGCGTCATTAAAAATTCTTTGCCATGCTCCCTGCTGTTACTGGCCTTAGCCACCAAGACGCTTGCCATAAGCCGGCTTTGACCCCTTCTCTGACCATAAGAGTCCCCCACCAGTTGAAGAGATCCACCTCCCCCAGGTTTGACTTTGGTGGAGTTGCTCCCAGTTTCCACAGTTTGAGGCAGGCGGTGATATTTTATAGTTCTGAAACTGACTGGGAGGAGGAGGAGGAGGAGAGAGGAAGAAAACACAAAAGCAGAGGGGGAGGAGGTAGGCAATACAGCAGACAATGTGGACTGTTTCCTAGCATCATTGAACGGCTGCTTTGAATGGCTGAGAAATGACACCAGAAATTTTACAAAGGCAGAATATGTGTTTCAATGTATAATTATATGGTTACAATGCAGTGATATGGATAATTATCACAATTTTAAAAAACCCTTTAATCCTCTAATCCTCTCTCTCTTTTCTTCTTTTTGTATTAAAGCTATTTCATGGATCATGAAGTATTATCTACTACAGGATTTGGAAACTACTCGTTTTGTTTTGTTGTGTTTTTTTTTTTAATTATTATTTTTTATTTTGCATCAATCTCTACAGGTTGTCGCTGTATATTTGCTGAGAACAACTCACTGGCAAATAATACAGCTGAAGACCAAAATAGCTCTACACCAAATCCTGATGCACGTACCAAGCTGAATGCAACTGCAGTCCCGGGATGGGCAAATGCTGGCCCACGTGGCTAAGGCTGTCACGATCTGGCCCGGTGCACATCATCTATTTCAATGAGTGACATTCTCTCATCTGATCCATGTGGACATTTTGTGAAGCAAAGTCCTAAATTTCAAGCCTTGTAACTTGCACATATGTTCCTGCCACCCACCAGGGACTCGTAAGATTCCAGTTCGAACAGGCACTCTTGATTTTACTTGCCTTGTACTGGGAGATATACGAGCGTGCTTGTTTATGTGAGATTTGGGAGAACAAAGGCTAATTAAATCCCACCCTTCCAATAGGATATATATTTTTTCAACCCTGAAGCAAATTTTCTATGTCTGTGTGTTTTGGCTTTTAAACTCAATAACCTGCAGGCATCAACCACGTCAGCAAAGAAATGGAAAGCTCATTATTACACTATTAGAAGGTTTAAAACTTAAAACCAGAGGCTGTAACAACAGCAAATGGGATATCAAAGACATGCCCTTCTACTTGAGCCTTTCACTGAATTCAGGCTGGAGGGATGCTGTGAAGGTTGTTTTACTGTGCCTCTGCACTCTCCAACCATCACAGTATGTTGAGGATATAATGGCTTTTTTTGGATATTATTGTAGATTCTTATTCAACCAGATAAACAGAACAAAACCAGATAATATGACTTTTGGAGGTAAATACGTGCTGTTGGGCCATGTGAAAGAGCATTCACTGCCTGCCCAGTCTTGTTCTGAACAGTGTATCTGCAATGACTGTGCCACATGAATTTCACAAGATAGTTTATTCAGGTTTTTCAGCTGGGTCACAGATTACAGTATGCATTTTACGAAAAAACTGTATTCTAAATTTGGGGCTGTTGGAGGTCATTTAGGCTATCCTGTATGTATGAACTCCTTAAAAAAAAAGTTCTTTTCTGCCCTGAGCTTCCCATTCTCTGCTCCTCACTGCTCCCTCTGGACTGTTACCTTGCTGCTCTGTATTATTTTTTCCACGCAGTCCCCAGCCTTGATATTTGCAATGCTGGAAGCTTTTTCCTACAGACCTTATTTTCTAAACCTTCTATTATTTTTGTGACCTTCTGGGGTACTTCCCATTTCAAGAGCACTCTTTGGAAGACTGATTCAATACAGAGCAAAATAATTCCAACCTGGTCTTATAGGACATGTGTTTCCACCCTGATACCCTGTCTTTTTAATCCTGCAGTGTCCTTTCCCATGCTCACCCCGTTTGCACCCACGTGAGCATGATGCTTTGCCAGAGGTGTGTAGGTTGCAGAGTCAGATGGGGAACGCTGTTTCTGGACTAGCGAGGATGCTGCCACCAAAAGAAAAATACCTCTGTCTGCCATCCAACTGTTTCTACACAAGCAACAGTTTTAAGGCTTTATTGGCATGTATATCCTCTGAGGGAAGTCTCCTGTATCGTGCACTGTTCTCTTCCTAAGAGGAAAAAAAATCTGCTTGGAGCAGATCCTTTGGGGGATTCAAAGTTCCCTCGAGGAATGCGGCCCGGAGCCAAAAGTGTCAGGTGCAGCTGATCCCAGTAAAGCCTGGGGCTTACGAGGGGCTGAGTCGGTCGAGGAAGGTGGGAGGATTTCTGGTCAGAAGCCAAGCCAAGGCAGGCTGGAGGCTTCCCGCGCTGTCCTGTCTACACTGATTTCTTTGATGTGTAACCGTTGCCGAGGTGCGTGGAGGGTGGTGGGGGCCTTCGGTGGTTAGACACAAGCCGCAGGTGTGAGGTCTGAATTGCAGAAGGGAAACACATTTTTCAGCTCCTGGGCCTGGATATATGGGAACCTCCAACATTTTACATGATTTCTGTGTGCTCCAGACAAATATACTGATGCTATCCATTAAAAGGCAAACCCTAGAAAGCCTGGCTGGCCAGCGTGGCTCACAAAGCCCTGCCACATGGTCTTTGCTCGTCACAAGTGAAACACATGGTCCGTGCTTAGGATACTTCTAGAGTAAACATCAGCAAAAGTCCATGCACCTTTGATTTTGAGACATGGCAGTGGTATTTAAAAGTGGTTTGGTCCTAGTGAGAGAAGCTGGTGGTCAAGGTACTGCTTCCCAGGGTTTGTCTCTACCCCTGCAGATGTTTTTTAGGAATTGCCGTGTGGACTCTTGAAGTTTCCAGTTTAGGTCTGATGAGGCCAGTGATGCTAGCTGGTGTCTGAGCCTACACAGAGGGTACAATGCTGGATTGTTACAAATTAAACTCGCTGGTACCAAACAGCATAGGGATTTTGCATCATCTGTTAAGTACCAGGAATTAATTTGCTTTTCACTTCCACCCCACCACCGAAAGAAACTTATATCTAAAACTTCAGCTCACAGTAGTCTTGGTAGGCAAACCCTTTATAGTTTGTGTAAAACCAAAGGAGGAGGATGATTGTTTCCACTCCCTGTAGGCTGACAAACAAAAAGGTTTGGATTGCTTTAATGGGCCCTGATGAAACACGAGAACAGCATCATTTCATCCGTGCCTGAGTGCTTCAGCACAGACACAACATTGAATTGATGGCAAAAGTGTGTGGCAGCAATTACCGCCATGAGAGTTGCTCTGGAAAGAAACACAAAAAATTCATTTAAATCCCTCATTCACCACTGTAAGTTAATTTGGACATGCTATATTCCCAGCACAGTTACAAATTTAAAAATAAACACAGCCAGGGCTGTAGCTGAAGAGGGACTGGATGGTGCAACTGATCAAAATGTGCTCCAGAATATACTGGAGTATGGTTTACAAAAAGATGCCTTTTAAATCTTATGCCTTCAATCTATTTCTTTCTGGAACAAAATATGGTACTTCCAGCCTACAATACGAAGTGAGTCATAGTATTGCCATTCTGCTCCCAGCACAATTGGAGCATACCTATGGTATGAAGTGGAAGAAATATTTGGCCAAGAAGAAAGCTCCAGAATTTTTTTATGTACTGTCAAGACATGCTTAATAAATGGAGAGTATTATTTTCATATTGCGTAATTCAGACTTTCCTCATTCTGGGGTTGTTTCAGCAAAACACGCAAGTGTGTGCTTATCTTCAATTAGTGTTTAAGCCCAGATGTCTGTTAACATACTTATGGGAAGGACTTTTCAAACGGCTGGTCTTCCTGACATACGTGGAGGCAAACATATGCTTACACCTGCATGGGGGCTGACTGACATCTTGCAGGTAGCTCTGGAGGGTGGGTGTTAGTGGCAGAAAGCACACGAGCTTGCAGTGGTCTGCGGTCCTTCCTCCTGTATTTCTGCTGTTTCCCTCAGGACAGATTTCAGTGGTCTCCAGCATCGCTCGTGTGGCCACGGACTCAGCCAGGCTGTGAGAAACAGCCTGAAGAGGAGTAAATGGAAAGCCTGGCTGCCCAGCTGGAAAGGCTTTGGGGCAGAGGATGAAATCCCCATGCCAGCCATGACAACAGTCATGTTTGCTTTCAGCAGACCGGATTTCAATCCATGTGTGTGAACAGATGCCGAAACAAAGAAAGAAGCAATCACGATGTATATGGCCGGCTGGGAAGTGTTTTGGCAAAGGAAACAGGGCTTAAACCTTGAACTCTTCCAGGTGAAAAATAAAGGCAGGAGCAACTCGTGTGCACACGGGATGGCAGGCAGGGCTGCTTGTGGGTAAAGCTTTGGTCCATCACACAGATGATTTGGCCTTGACTCCTGCTCTGCAGCTGTGTGACCCTCCCAATGCCAGTGTTTCCCTCCAAATAAAATGTGAATATTGACACAAACCTGCTTTTATACAAAACCTGTGAGCTGTCACGTATTACTGTGCGTATACTAGAGACTGTTTATGGGTTGAACTTAATGTTTACTTGATATACCCTACTCCTTGATATTAAATACTGTTACTATTAACTGCAGGTGATGCCTGCTGCCCGGAGGGCTTTAATGATCAAGATCATCTAAAATAACAGTGGTTCATTTTATTTTTTAGCATTCAATAGTGTGCAATGAATTGTTTAACATTATGCGGTGTATGCATTATTATGCTGTGCTCATATATGAAGTGTAGTTTTTGACCAAACAGCCCAGAAATCTCTCCTGCTCTTGGTAATGAGAGCTCACAGAATCGGCGAGCTGATGAACATTTGAACCCTCCAGAGTGTGAAATAATAATGGCCAGCTGGTGTCATTTCAGTGGGGAAAGCAGTGAGCAAATGGCAAAGATATGAGAATTAAATCTTGCTTATACCACACTACTGAGGACCACTAAGAAACTGGTTTGGATCGGTTTTAAGAGGATTTCAGAACAAAAAGGTTTCTCAAAATCTCTGTCCTTTCAGAACAGGAGTATTCCTGTGTACACGCAGGAACTTTGGACTTTGAATTTGGGAGCAGATTCTGGAAAACGAATGGATCGACCACTGCTGAGACCCTCTGGAGAAATTAAGATGAGAAAACCATCAGGAAATGTATGCCTATATATCTCTTCAAACTCCTTTCCTTCAGTTAAAATGCTGAATTGTTACTGCTATGTTCATTAGGCACCTTGGGGTGTCTGAGCAGACTGCCTGTTGTTTAACAAGGAGATTGATGAAGTCAGACACTTTGCAGGATATACCTGGTCAATGATGGATTGGTATCCAGAAAGCCAGTGCTAAAGTAAGCTGGGGACTGGTTATGGAAAAAATATATGTCTTCTTGTAATCACAGGAAAACGCTGGGGACAAGTTAATTTGACCCTATGTATCATTTCATCTTCATAAGCTCACTATTCCCTTTGTAAACCTTTAACAAGGTGAAACAATATTTTCAAGAATAGTCTCAGGGCTGTATCCTTTTGAACAGTTCTTCAGCCTCTGTTGCCATGTATGCCTATGTTCACTCACTTCAAAAAAGCTCTTTCCTTACCTGAGGCTATGTGGATGATGGCAAACTACAGAGTTTTTTCTAGCAAGTTTGCTTTGCTTCATAAACATTTTTCTCTGGACTTTTTCCCACCCTTGTTCCTTCAGACATATTGATCTCTGTAGGCTTACTTCCTCCTAGTTTAAGATCTGTTTTCTTTTAAGCCAGCTACATGTCTGGGAAATATACACTCTGGTGTTCCAAGAGGGCAGAGGGAGATATTTCTAGAAATAGCAAGATGACAAACAAATAGAGAGAAATTCTAGTCTTGGCTACCTTACTATAAACTCAGCCCATAGATCTTTTTTTTTCACAAGTGAGGTTTCCCATCTGTCAATGCGTGGATATAAATCCTAGTGGACATTGAAGAGACATCTGGAGTGTCTCCATTGCACTCCCAGTGTCAGTGATCATCACCCAGTTACCATATATTTTGGCTGAGCTAAGGAAATTTGTGGTCTTCCCTCCAAATGGGTGACTGCAAAAATTGTGGTATGTCTGACATCCTCTTCTACAGCTATTAAGAGTCTCTGATACCAAGACTCCTGCTTAGCTCTTGTGTTTCCATAGCCAAAGGTTTAATGAGCATCTAAATGAGCCATTTTATAAACTAATGGGGTGGGTGCTGAGGGATGGGCTTGCTACCACCCTGCAGAGAAGACCCTGATGTCTGTGACAGGACTATTGGCCATGGAGGAACCGGGGAACTTCAGCAGCTCAGGAAGCTGAATGAGGGGATTTGAACCTCTTGGGAATCAAAATGACGGGAGGGGATTTTCCAAGGAACCCCAAATTCCTATTTTCAAATTGAATTTGAATGGGGTCCTCACCTCTACAAGGTGACTTCAAAACCTCTGACCCAAGTTTTCTTAAGAGAGAGAGATTTTCCATCCTCTCACATATGGCCACAGCCCAAGGTGCCCAGACAAGAGAAGAGTCTTCTGTCCAGCTGCATTTTTTCTACCCCAGGAATGACTATATTGTACAGCGTGAATGCGAGGATCCAGGTTCCTTCTGGGCTTTGCACATTTTTTGGAGTTGGTTTTTATCTTGCCTGATCTGTCCTGACTTTCTGGTTCCCGTTACTGTTCTCTCCTATTGTTGCTGGTGAACTCTGGCCCTTACTGGGATTTTGGTGGACATGCTTTTTATAGGAGGTATATGGGAGGTTTTCCAATACTGGAGTGCCAGGAGAAAAGCAGGGGCAGTGCTTTTTTGCTTTTCCATCCCATTCTACCTCTTTTGTCTCCCGCTCCCTCTGCTCTGGGCTGTTTCACTGGCAGCTGTCCTCGTGCTTGCTGTTGCTCTTTGCCCATTATTTCATGTTGAGACATGGAGCAGCCAGGCCCCTGCCTCGTGCTGAGATGGCATATGTATTCCTCTGCTGATCAATGTCTTTTTCTTCTGTACCTGCTATTAAAAACATGGAGAGAAATAAAGCTCCTTTACTAGCCCCTGTAATTAACAGGGGTTGCATCTATGAAATGGAGAGTGGCATTAGGACTGTTGCCTTTGCTTAGCAAAAGGTATCCGTGTAAATGATTTGGAGGAAAATTCCTGAAAGTGGAAACTATAGGCACTTCTCTAACTGTTTCTATAAATTAATACAGCAAATAAAGAAATTTGGGGAAAAAAATCCCCAAATATATGGCTTCTTTGTAATCTAGCAAGTCTTTTTTTGACAAAAATAAATCATGCAGTTATTAATAGATGTGCATTTCCTTGCATCTCCTGCAAATACATAAGGTGAAAATTGGTATTTCCTTCTTGAGAAATTATCTGTTGTGTGTTGTAAATACCTTCATTCTGACTCCCTGGGAGCTTAGCAGTTTGCATAGAAATGCATTAAAGAAATTATCTGCTTCTTCCACTTATTTTATTCACCTGTTCCTTGGCCTTTTATTATAAGCCATGCATTCCTTTACTTCAAGGGTTTCCTGACTTAGATTTGCTTGACCCCAGCTCTGTGAGTCTTCCAAAACCAGATGAACCTAGCAGTTTGTATGAGCA
Organism: Buteo buteo; assembly: GCF_964188355.1. Classification (NCBI taxonomy): domain Eukaryota; kingdom Metazoa; phylum Chordata; class Aves; order Accipitriformes; family Accipitridae; genus Buteo; species Buteo buteo. The sequence goes on along the minus strand of NC_134176.1, from coordinate 8,383,331 downwards.
TAGCTAACCTTCAAAAGGATTGCCTAAAAAGCTATTATTTCCTCCATTTTCAATATCAAAATGTATTTACCACCATTTCCTCATACTGAAGATCATCAGACTAAAAGCTATGTATTATGGCAGTAGGCATAAATATTTACAATAGAGACTATATCTAATTTAGGTACCCACACCCACTATGCTCACTGGGAAATGAAACCACTCTCTTTCAGGCTACGCTTTCAGCTCTTCTAAGGAAGAAAATCCATTAGGCCCTGTCGGTAGTGCCTTCTCATTACCTCTGATGGCTCTGTTTTTATTCTTGCCTGACAGCTCACAGCAGGACCACATTAAAAAGGGCTGCCCATATAGGAAATCTGAAATTCAGTGGTCCTTGGACACCCCAAATGAACTTCTTTCGGTCAGATGTAATCCATACTAAGACAGGATTTTGAGCCCTCTGTTGAGAAGTTCCTGGGAAAGACAGACCGTTTTAGCTTCTGGCTTATGGAATGAATCCTTTCTATCAAATAGCAGCATCTTGGTTTCTTAGTGTGACAGATAATAGAAATGCAGCTATATGGGTGGGATCCTGAAAATGACCCGACAGTAAATGATGTCAGAAGCTGGAATATAGGTTGCATTTCAAGTTCAAACTAATTGCACACAACCTAACTGCCCTAACCACGATGGTGTTCCTCCTAACTTAATAGGGCATGAACTCCCAATCAGGTCCTTTACTGTATATTTCCTCCATAAGCTACAAGCAGCATCACTAGAATGTGGCCACAGACACTGCCCTCCACACCCACTGGGCATCACAGCTGAAGTCCTTGTCCCAGTGTCACTGACTTTGGGGACCACTCACAAGATTGTGTCTGGCAGAGGGAAGATGTACTTTGAAAACCTTTGAGAGCGCTTGGGCTAACTTCCTCCTTCTGGAAATCAAACCTATGTGGTCTTACTAATTAGAAATGTAGATTTATTAGACAGTAATGTGATGACAAAAGCCATCGAAGGAGAAGAGGAGAAAAAAATCACTCTGCAGGTAGGTTGTACAAAAGTGATTAAAGACACAATGAGCAACACTCAGTTCAAAGACTGCTTTCTCCTCTCCTAAGGACTTACCTGGTTCTGCCATTAGGTTTGCCAAGGCTTGTAAGGATTACCAACCTCTCCCTGCAACCGCTGCAGCTCTTCGTATTGAGAAAGCCTAAAACCACACCTGAGCTCATGCTATTTGAAGCATTTTCCTTGGAAATTTTTGTCTTTGTTGCACAAACATTTCTTTTAGAGGAAGTGGGAGTAAGTCTGCCTTTGAATAATAATGATTACAATAACTGTAAAATGGATAATAACAGTAACCAGCTAGAACTGGCCAGGGGGATGATAATTCAGCTTTGTGACAACTTCTGAGGTTTTACAATTTATTTTCATTTTACAATGGAATGAAAACAAAACCTTCAGATATTTTGTTTTCAATTTAGGTCTTTCTTGCTGCACTGTCAGAAATAACCAGAGGGCCCTGGACCTCAAGAATTTGTCCTTCCAAGTATTTAAAAAATGCTTCAACTTTCATGAATCAGCATTTTCTCTTGGTGGGATAGTTCATCAAAAATGCTCTGGCCAGAACTTTTGCTAACCCCAAAAGTTCAAAATCATGAGTCATATCCCCCAAAACATTGTTGTTACAAATCACTTGTTTGGGGATCATGGATTGCTTCTGGAGTGTCTTCTCCTAAACATACCTTTCGCCTCCATCCTCTGAGGAGTACGTTTGTTTCCCACCCTCCTCAAATTCTTCTCTCCTATTTTCTTATGCTTTTTTTGATTCTCATGCAGCTGCTTGGCTTTTTTGACCTTCCTTAGCTTACGCACAAGAAGCAACCCTGAGATCATGCTTTTATGGTATGCTGTGGCAGGGGTTTGCCAGGAAAGAGATGGCTGCTGGATGATCTCTGCAATGGATAGTGGTCACTGCAGGGTGGTCCCACTACCGTCCTGCAAAGCCCTGTCTGGCTGCTTGTTGGTTTTCCCTCATCTTGGATGGCATTTTCCATTGGGCAGAGCTGGCATCTGTCAGAAGGCAAGAACATCTGCTCTCATGCCCTGGCCAGCTGCAGTCCTCACCAGCTCGGCAGCGCTTGAGGAAATCAGAGGAGACACACGGTAATAATTATCACTCGGTGCTTGTGGGGCAGCTGCTATGTGTGCAATGTCTGTGGTTTGGTTTTGGACCCAGCTGGCTCAGAGATGGGTCTGCAGGACCCATATCTAGTTTTGGCCAGCTCCATGTCCCATGCTACACCCAGGCATGCTTTGGAGAGACAAACCGTCTTTCTTTTTCTCTAAAATTTCAGGTGGGAAGACGCTATTCTTTGAGGAAAAAAAAGCAATGTGGAAAATAAATACTGAGAAAAGGAAATGCGGCTATTCATTCTGAAAGGTGGAGGCAACTGCAGAAAGGGGATCAAGACCTGGAAGGACTTAATGTGATGGAAGGTACAAGGTGCTCTCTAGTCAAGTGGTCTTTGTATGAATTGTCTCAGACACCTCACTATGACATACTGTGAACGCACTCAGCCAGGGACATGGTTCCCTTGTGTCCTCAGGATTTTCCACCCTGTTGGGCATAGCCTCAAAATACTGTTTTCCTTGCAAAATTGTTACAAGACTTGTTTTTAATCTCTCACATTTAAATAGGGGGCAGGGGGAAAGAAACCCAGTTGGGGGCACCATATGGAGACAACACAAGTTATTCCTGTTCCACCATTTTCTTGGCATAGATTTCCTCTGTCAAGCATTAATTCAGATTGGGGACCTCATTCTGCATTCCCACTCCCTGTTGCTTCTTCCTTCCTTAGAAGCATCAGGAGAGACTTATGGTATTGCTACAAGCAGCTTTTTACAGGAAAAGAAATAAATTGGGTAATATGAATGAATTATTTCACCATTTCAGCAGTTTCCCAGGAGGGAGACTAGAGGGAGAAAATGCACTTAACACTCTAAAATATTAAAATAACAAGAACCACAGCAACCTCACCCCTGTGGACTTGAACCAAACTGAATGGTTTAGGTAAATCCCAGCAGATCTCCAAGTGGCACACTCCATCAGAGAATATTACTATGCATGGCAAGGGAAATTCTCCATATTAATGATATCATGAACTGGCTCAGCTAATTTGGAGTTCTTCCGTAAGGCCTAGTTTCTGGCAGATTAGCTGAATATTTTTTGGAATATGAACTCCTCTTTTAATGTTAAGTTTGATCCTGTTTTCGTGGATGGTATTCCTGGAAAATTACTTTCTTAAAGCTGTATTTCACATATATTTTTTAATGAGAGATGTTACTCCCTTGTATTCCTGGAACAGGCTTAGGTATTCTGAGCAGTAACTAGAAGGCAATGAGATGAAGGGAATTGTACTTGATTTTTGAGATTTACTGGTTACATACACAGAACAAAGCAAAGCAGCACTGTTCAGTTAAAGGGTCTTTCTAAGAGCTTAAATAAGAGCATACTAATGCCCTCCTGGCTTTTGTTCATACTTTTGCTGAAAATTTTAATGACAAGTTTTCAGAGATCAAAAATGGGATTAAACTAGAAAGAAATTGCAAGCAATTCTGTAGTATCCTTTGTGTTTTCATATAGCTGAAAAGGTCTATGTGTAGTTATAACGAAACAAAAATAAAGGTCTGGCCATAACAACTGGAAAGTTAGAACATAGGAAAGGCACTGCCTGCAGGGCAAAAAATACAGTGATGCACGGTAGCAATGATGTGTATCACTAGAATAGACATCAAGGTATCAAGGTTTATCAAGAGAACAGAATGTAATCTATATGTAGATAGACCCTGAGCCCTCAGTGAAGTTTATGTGCCTTTATGGAGCCATTTGGGAATGGGATCATACAACCCAACCTTTCAATAGCAGCACTCTCGTCCAAGCTTGAATGGACAACATGAAGTCCTGGGCATTACTTCCACAAGCCATTGCTTGATATATATGTAGCATAAAATAGATGGTCTCAGGAGACATCTTCAGTGTGAAACTCACTGAGATTCCCTGGTGGAAAAGCCTCACCTTTCAAATGAAAAATCAGGTCTCTGCACTTCTGCTGCTCATGGACAGGATCTCAAGCAACGGGGCCCCCCAAATTAGAAAAAGTCTTTGACCCTACGCCTAGTTATTGGAGGAAAACCCACTGAGGTAAGCTAACCACTTCTGAGATGGAGCTGGGGAGCTTGCTCAGAATCGGAGAGTGTCTGAGACGGGGAGGGTCTGGCCTTCGAGGACAGAGCTGCTCACAGCAGCTGGACAGCTGCCCGCTCTGGAGCTGGAGCATGAGACAGTTTGTGAACTTAAAACACATTTTCCAACCTTATGAGATTTTCCTTATGGTCTGTTCTCAGCAAAGCAGCATTATTATTGTAAATAGATGCTCTTTTTGTCCCATCTCCCAGGGGATGAAAACTGTTATGTTTGAACATGTATGTTTTCCCACTCATTGCTGAAGCTGTTCTTTTCCTTAAAGTCTGCAGAAAGCCGAGCATTAGCAGATACTGTTAATATCATTACTTCAAAGCTATAGCTAGATGTCTGTGCCAGAAAGTCTTTAATAAGAGACGTGGCCTCCATCCCCTCAGAATTGCAGGGGTTGGAAAGTAGTTTTAGTGAGTCATCTCAGGCGTCCTCCTGCACTGTGGCAGGACCTTTTTGTCCAGCCCCTCTGCACGGTCCTCTTTAACTCTTTCGGATGCCGAAGTGCTGGCTCCTGTGCTCATCACTGGGACTGCTGTTTCCATGATACAATTGCATACCATCCTGAACCAGGAGTGAGGATCCTGGTGCAGCGCCATGCTGCTCTTCCCCTCCTGCTCCCAAGCCATCACCCTCCTGACTGTGCCCCCTGTGCCACTGTGCTTGGGAATATTTTTACAGCTGTCCACCTCCCTCCTTTGGGAGGATTTTTTTTTTTTTTTTCCCAGTGCTTCTCCTGTCAGTGAATGGTTTTTCCAGCCTTCTCTTCCCCTGAGGCCGGTTGGCGCATTTCATATTTATGGATACATTGCTGTGCCAGTCCCTGAGGCAGAAAGGCAACCCTGGGGCAACCCCACTGCTGGATTTGCTGGTGCACTGGACCCACGCTGAGTCTGGGGACCTGTGCTAGCTGAAATAACAAGCTTTCATGGTCTTTCACACCTTCCTCTTCCCTGGGATCCCAAATACACCACTTTGGCTATGGGAACTATCTGGGGACACCACTTACCCATCGCTTGGGATACAAGAACAATATATCTGACAGGAGACTGGCTGAGTGATCACTCTTAAAAGCAGGCTAGAAATATAATAACTTGGATTTTTTTCATTGCAAAGTTAAATAATAATTTGACAGGAGATGTCATTACTGTTTAATGACTTTGTCTGAACAGAACAATTGAAGGAAATATGTTTGCTCTTCCTCATCCCTTGCCGTTTCCATGATGTCATTAGGTCTGGCCATAACAACTGGAAAGTTAGAACATAGGAAAGGCACTGCCTGCAGGGCAAAAAATACACAGTGATGCACGGTAGCAACAATGTGTATCACCAGGATAGACATCAAGGTATCAAGGTTTATCAAGAGAACAGAAAATGAGAAGGAAGTTTCAGTGGAGGTATTTTGCACTGACTTAATCAGTAACTAAGCCATTGTAATGGTGACTTAGTAAAAACACTGTCACATCCCGCAGAAATGAAGAAGTTTGTACATGTCTAGGAATTTTGGCTGCTTTGAATTCTTTGCTAAGTTCTTGTTTTTATTTCCTACATGTGGAGCATCTGCTATTGAAAAGCATCTGCCTGGCTGTCAACATGTACCTGGTCTGGCACCACTGTAAGTGGTTTCGTCCCCTGGAGTGGATGGTTGGCCACATGTACTGAGTCAATTATTGATTTTAAGATAATTGATGTGATTGTTAGTTCAAGCTGTAGAGATTTTCCTTCAAGAGCCAGCGGCCACAGTTTCAGTTTTGGTTTCCTCAGCTGATGTCACCTCCTGCAATGTTATTCTGATTAGAAGGGGAGGGAAAGACTAAGACTGACTGTCTTGGAGTAGTGGAGAAGAAAAGGGTCATTTTGTCATTGCTTCCACTGTTAACCCCTTTTGTGCTCCGGAGGAAGCCCTCCATGTCTCTCTGCCACAGTCCATTGCTGCATAAGCAACATTTCAAAATCTGTTTTCCCATCCATATATCAGAAGAATCATTCCAAAAAGTCCCTTTCTACAGCACTGAGTACAAGAGTGCTGGATTGGGCCAAACTCACAGCTGAAGGAGTCAAGTCTTCATCTCTGATGTAGCAGTGAGCAGATTTAATATAATTTGCCATTCATCAGACCAAATTTATGTCTTTTCCTGGCCTCTAACAGAAGGTGGTATCAGCTCACATTTTATTATCTCTTGCAGAAATCTTTTTCATTAGCTTATGATAGCACTCAAGCTCCCTGATATCTGGTCCAACCTCCCTTTTTGCAAACCTTGTTAAAATTTTGTCCTCAGTAACTTCTGTACAGTGATGTTCCTTGGGCTAATCACATACCATGCAAAGAAATATATTTTTTTAAGCCACTTGACTTTCTCATCTTTCCAACCCGTTCCCTCAGGACTGTGGCTGACCTTAAAAAAACCCCATCATTCTACATCCGAATCACCAATACACATCCAAATGGTCTAACTCCTGACGAGGACATCCATTGACTGCCAATACTGGATGAAGAAATCAGTTTTCTGCAGCTTCTGGGCTGTCACTTGAGTGCTGGGTGATCAGCAAGATGCTGGCGGGTATAGGAGGGATTGGTGCAGGGTTCTTTTGTGTCTCTTTGTAGCATAAAGCTTTTGTCAGTGTAAAATCAAACCAGGAACGGCGACAGTACAAAGAGAAGCTATATAACGGAGCCAGAGGCAAAGATTGGAAGCAGCTCAGGTGCTGCAGGCTCCTCCCCAGCCACAGCTGCTTTTCAGTAGCAGCAGGGGAAAACAGGGTCTTCGTCACCACAGTGCTCCAAGCACTGCTGCAGAAGAGATCTGCCCTGAGTAAATAGGATCACAAAGCATGCACACACCTCTGTCTCCACGGGCTTCAAGTGGGTTGTGCACCCACGGGACAATAGAGGGATGTGTGTGAGGAAGCAAGATATGAGCGATAGTTATCTCAAGCCTTCACATACCGTAAAACATCTTCAGAAGGAAAAAGTCTTAAAATGCTTGGGAGCGTATATGCTGTCTGCTTCGTCTGAATGTGGAAAAACCATGGTGATTCAGGTAAAAAGCAGCTTTTCGGTATAAAGACTGTCTAGGCTTCCTGGATGTGAAAAAGCCTGAGGATCACTAGATCTTCTCTGGCTTATGTGATAGAGGGCACAGAATTAAACCTTTTGTGGGGAGCCTAAGAAGTAGTGGTTCTGTAAAATTTATCTTCAAAAAAGCCAGCCATGAAAACCTTTGAATTGCACTGGTGGGTTTCTGTTGAGTTATATATACCCTGAATGTTTTATTGAGATCCCTGGTTTATTCTGGATGATACCAGGAAGATTGGCAGAGAAGTTCTTTTAGGTCCCAAGAGGCAAAATGAACATATCTGTTCTGTGGCTGCTAGTCTAAAGAGCCAGATCTTAAAAGAGTCAATGCTTTCTTGTCTCAAGGATAAAGTTCAAATCTGTACGATCAAAATTGGACGAACATTAAAAGGAAAAAAAACCCCACTGCAAACATCCATGCAAATAAACATCACAGCTCTCTTTCAGCGCTATTTATAGCTCTTTCAGTTTAATGACCCCAAACATTGCATGAAGGGTTTCTCTAATGTGCTACCAAGACTGTTTATAGGAGACAACTGTCTCAAGAATGTGGTAGTGTGAACACTCCCACGGCAGCACCCATGCAGAAATTGCAGATCTCCTTGGGTAGTCTCTTCCTGTTTAATAAAGTTTCAATGGGGGAAAAAAACTGATGGTATGGGGTTTAAGTCATTGCTTACACGCCATGGCAAGAAGAAACCGGTCGAAAGCAGTGTGCATTGGCACTCATTTAAAAATAACTAGCACATCAAAAGTGTGGACAGATGTGCTCTTGTGCCTGTGGCTGGCGAAATTTGGGATGTTACGGCTCACGTCTGGTTTCTGCCATATCTTGGCCGGTGGTTCCTCCCCCACGGGGAGACACTGCAAGGCAAAGCTGCTCCGTGCATGGCCTGTGGAGAGTGTCAGGGTGGTCCCAGACTCCCTTGGGTGCTCCTGCCTGCCCCAGGACTGAGTGACCAGCCATGGGCAGCCCGATGATCAGCGACAGCCACTTCCAACCACTCTCTTTCATGGGAGGACATGAGGAACAGGGATTTGAATCGGTGCTGTGGCATACGGGCAGGATATAATAGATTTATGGATTTGCACAGGTACAAGCTGACTGCTCTTGGCAAGAGCAGTAGTACTGCTCCTTTTCTAACAAAAATGCCAGAACAGAAGACTCTCCTTTCCCGCCCGGCCGGCAGCGTTGGGTTCACCGCTCTGCGAGACTGCTGAGCACTCCAGCCCACTTCAGTGCAAAGGCAGACAGATCAGATTGAATCATCACTAAAGAACAAAAATGTGTCTCCTAACAGTAATTAACGGCTGTCGTCTTCTATATTGCTTTTAATTTACAGAGCTTCAGTCATGGCTGAACTATTCTGTATGCTATTCATTAGCTGATCACATGCCACTGCTAATTTTTTTCAAATGGATTCACTATTTATAAATGTTCACCAGTTTGTGCCGACACATGAGGGGAGGGAGGGACATATTTACGCCATCTACTTTATGTCTTTAGTGCAGATGCTTTGCAGTTCTGCTTTGGAGGGATTGAACTCTCTCGTTTATCAAAGATGCAACTTTGGGTCCTAAAGCTATTTGTATGAAATTCACCTACGTGCTATGCCTGAACTAGACAGTTTAAGACTCACCATCCTCTTCTCCTTAGACTTCAACCATCTAATGAGTCTTTTCACTTTTGTCTGCACAGTAGGCCAAGTTAGTAGCATGGCATTGAGGTACTGCTGCTCAGTCACTGAGGTTTTTTTACATAAAAAAAATAATTTCACTTTTAGAATGGAATAGAACAGAACAGGATAGGATAGTTCCAGTTGGAAGGGACCTACAGCGATCATTTAGTCTAACTGCCTGAGTACTTCAGGGCTGACCAAAAGTTAAAGCATATTATTAAGGGCATTGTCCAAATACCTCTTAAACACTGACCGGCTTGGGGCATTGACCACCTCTCTAGGAAGCCTGGACATAAGTTTTAGGGTGAATAAATTTCATGTGAAAAATTGCTGGTTTTTTTAGGGTTCATGAATACCAAATGGGATGCTTAGTGGCTGCCTAAGTAACAAATAACACACATGTCCCTTCTGTGTTTCACAGAGCAAGCCAGTTAATTCTGGTACTATTAAACCAACTCTGCTAGTGGCTGAATTGAATTTTTTTGTTGGTACAACCTCAGCCCTAATTAAACATTTATAACCTCACATAGCTAGATACAATACAAGTCACCCTGACTGAGAGACCTTTGCTCACGGAAAATCAGCATTTGATGTTCAAAAGACAGAATGGAACCAGCATATTAAAGCATCTACTCACTATCCAAACAGTCCCTATTGTTACAGTTATTGCCAGTTATATCCTGTTTGTCACTGGGATAGCACTTTGGTTCGCCTGCTGTAGAAATAGCCGTTTACCTCGTGGCTAAAGCCTTTCAGTGTGGGACTTGGAAATTCACCAAAGGTAGGGAAACCTACTCAGAGCTCTGGCCTCCAGCAAAACCTCTTCAAAATGCCTTGAGAAATTACCAGACTCATAAACTTCCACACATCCAACAAAAGAAACCATTTTTGTATCCAAGTAACCAATTTGCCTTCCCCATCTCCCTGGCATTGCCTCTGACCCTAGTCTACATCCATCACATCCCAACCCTGGCAACAGGCCCCAAACAAATTCATTTTTGTGGACTGTGGGTGAAATTTGTGGCAGAATTTTACTAGTGCGGAGCTAATAACTGGTTTGGACTTTTGTACAGTGCAGTTCCATACACGGTGAAACACCAACAGCCTTTTGTCCCAGGCATCGCCGTATCTGAGTTGTAAACGCTGTGTAAGTTATCTGCAGAAAGCCTGTTCCTTCCTTGGGTGAAATCCATCTGCTGCCTTTGATTTTCTTAGAGGCAGGTTGGGCCCAAATTTCACAAAGTGGTTTCAAGCCCCTTCACGTGAAAGGCACTGAGTAAGTACGGTACAGATCTAATAGCATTGGAGCTCAGCCCTTTGAAACGTTGGTTGCTTCCTCTGGGCCACCCTTGTCTGTACGTTCACCTGCTTCACCCGTGCCATGAAAACATGCCTGGGGAAGGAAATAAAAAGATGCAACGCAGCAGGGCAAGTAAACGCAGCTGGTGCTGTGGGGCCGTGAACGGTTAACGCCTTGGCCACGGCAATGGTGCATCTGGAGCTTTTCCCAACGCTGGGCTGGAGAGTATCACTGTCTCTCCCGAGTCGCTGGAGCTGCGGCAGTGAGAAACTGCTCTGAGATCACCACCCCCTTTTTCCATTAGAAAGAAGGAAATTGGTAAATGCCCTGGGACTCACAACTGCTGGTAATAACGCCTGGGTGAAAAACCTTCAATGGAAAGTGCAGCTTTGCAAAAATCTGCAGCAATTAATTGCTTTTGAGCATTTCCAGCACAGAACTGAATCAAATGGTTTCAGCTTGTTTGGGAAAGTTGAAACAGTTGGTTTTGGCAGGGGCGAGGGCAGGGGCAGGCAAACCAGTTCCCTGGGGTAAATTCAAATGTGATTTTTCCAGAGCCTCAACCACTCTGCAGGATCTGCCCATGTGTGAAGCCTCCCTGTGTGCCATGGTGCCTGTGGTATCGCCATGCCCACGGCACCGCTATGCCCACGGTACCGCCGTGCCACCTCTCCTCTTGACCGTGGGCTGCCACGTAGAAAGCTGTGGAAGGGGCTGCTGCAATAGGATACCCTAAAGGCTGTAAGCTCAGGGGTAAGGTTGCCCCCGGCGAGCTCTTTTCTCTCTCAATACCCACAGTATTTTAAATAGGTTATGTTATACTTTATGCCATGTAATATTTTTATGTTTTATGAGTGGGATTTTTTCCAGCACTCTGCTCCAGAAGTCATTTCCACTGCTCAATTCTCTGTGCAGTTTTGTAGTGAAATTGGTTTAATAAATGATGGGATTTCTCAAAAACTGAAATTCCGTTTTTGATCAATGCTGGTTTTGACCACTGCTGCTGGACAGGGTTTGGTCTCAGAATAGCATGTTAATATACAGAGTTATTTTTTCCCTTATCTTTCTGAACTTTCTCATTGAAAACATTTTTAGTTTATATTTATGTACTGTAATAGTTAAGAAGGCAAATAAGACTAGCTGGAGATATTTTAGCAGTCTAAATTTTCAAACCCTGAAAACACAGCTTGATTTAAAAGTGCATGCATACTGCTTTTACCTGGCACCCTAAGGAAATAAAGATTACGCAGCGACACTCTTCATCTTCCTGTCCCCTTCTCAGCTCTCCTCTCCCTCAGTAACTTTTGAACCCACCAGCAATTTCTACCGCTTCTGACAGAGAGGAAACAAAATCAAAGCACGTCCCTGAGAGTCACCCGTGGCTGGCTAGGGAAGAGAAACTCGGAGTGGTGCCCCCACCGGGTGCCAGCCTGCCCGGCTGGCATCAGCGCCTATATGCGTGCACACACGTGTGCACCCACACTCACACCAAAACCACCCAGCCTGCAGGACAATGCGTACGTGGTCTGGTATCGGCTACGGTATGAGTTTTTCCATATGCAGAGGTATTAGCAGGGCATGGGAGACAGTGAAGGACAGGGGCGTATTGCTGGGAAGCAAAGCTGTAAGGGACAAGCAGAGCTCAGCTTATCATGGGAAAGTGGGTGCTGTTGCAATATAAGACATAAATTCGTGCAGCCAGGCTTCCTTAGGGTTTTTGGCTCATGAAAGTACTTATTTCCACCAGGCAATGTTCTTATATCTTGTCTGGGTAAAGGTTTTTTTCTAAAATAGTCATTTCATCTATCTGGTGGGAAGGGTAGAGGAAAGAGAGCGTTGCTTGCATTAGAAGTGACGCTGCCCACTCTTGTGGAGGAAAAGGTCTTCACATTTCCATGGATCAGATTCTGCAATTACACAGCTTTCTTGTTTGGCCAGTTCATCTGCTAAACCTGACATGAAGCCAGAATGAAAACAGAGATTTTCCCATTACAGAATACCAAATCTATGATAAGCCACGCCATGAAAATTCAGTTTTTAAGGAGGTGGGGAGAGAATGAGGGAAACTCCAACTGCTGCTGCACGATAAGCAATGAGCTTTGCAGTGCTTCTAGAATCTGTTTTTCAGGGATCTCATAAACAACAATAACTGTAAGCCAAAGGAGCAGCAAGAGGAGAAAACCAGCAGAATTTGGGATAGGAAAATTTAAACAGAAGTTTGATCAACAGTTTTAGCCTATCAGACCATCTGCGTGATAACTTTGGGAACAGCTGGGTAAAATAAGTAACTGCTACAGAAAGAGGCCTGTGAATATTGCACTTAATCTGTGGGTCTGTTTTGCACAGCGATGCAGTGAACATCATCGATGGTCTTCATTATGTTCGTATTTTTTTCTTATACTACAAATTCCCTCATTATAAAGTACTCAAACCAGTCACCACTTCTGCTTTCCCTACCATCAAGTTATAGTATTAAAATGTATTTATAGATGGAGTAACAAATGTCTCTGAAAGGAGCATTACATTCTGACAGCACTGAAAGAGACTATGCTGGTTTTCTCAAAGATTACTCCTTAAATAGGATATAAATATTGTAATTTATGCATCATTTGCCGTGAGGTACAAGATCACCAATAGCATATATTTTTATGTATATTTATATATATAGTCTTCATCATAACTGCAGCCTGTGAAGTTCAGAACATCAGAATTTCAAAAACAAAGCAAAAATACAAATTGATGGAGGCTGAATTATATTTGTTGTCCCCAAAAGCCCGTGCATTAAATTGCATCCCTAATGCTGCTTATTTGCCAAAACCAAAATAAAAATGAGAAGCAGGCAAATAAGTTCTCTGAATAAATCCTGCATTGCCCCAATTGTATGAGCTGCCACCTAAGCTGCCTGGCTACCATCCAGGCCCAAATCACACTCCCGGACAAGAAGTAACCCATGCGTCCCCTTTGAACCGTCCTCTCCTCTCCTTGAGCTGCCTTTACCTCCCTCCTGGCTCTCGTGGAGCTCTCAATTAAATTTCTTTTAAAGCACTTTCTTACCTGCATAGTGGTCAAAAACAGTGGGGACATACTCCTCTGGGAAGGCATCATTGGCATAACTCATCAGCAAACAGGTTTTCCCAACTGCACCATCCCCAACCACCACGCATTTTAACATCTTCTTCGTGTTATTGCTGCTCCCGTCAGTGCAGTTGTCATCTTCTGCCTTGCAGTTCATTCTTGCTGCTGCCGCCGCTGCCGCTGCTCTTGCTGCTCCCAGGACTTCCAAGTGCACATGAAGGAAAAATGAAGTGCGATTGTATTGACTTTTCCTGAGTTTGGGGGGGGGGGGGGGGGGGGCAGCAAATCTCAAACTCAGGAAATCATACTAATGTTTCCAGGCTGTCACAGCCGCTTCTAACAATTACCAGATCAGTCAAGAGAATCATCGAGGTGAATAAATTAAATATATAGAGAAGAATATCATAAAAAAGCGATCTGTCCTTTCTCGTTCGTCCGAGTCAGGAAATCTTCATCCTGCCCCGGAGTTCTCACTATTTATTGCGACTTAAAAAATATCAGCAGCCTGCAGCTTTGATTCGTGTCTCCCTTCCTCCAGCTTGGCCACAGGAATCAGGGATTCCTGTTAAATCCACTCCATTTTCCATTTCATTTCTAACATGGAGGAGAGCCTGGAGGTTTTTAATGGAGTTTTTCCTTTCTTTCTCCAGCTTGCTGTGTGTCAGGAAATCATGGGTTTCCTGCTGAATTCCATATTAGGATCAGTGGGCTTGTGAAGGGCTGCAAACAATGGGAGCTCTGTGTGTATTTGTACTTTGGAGGAACTCTGCCAGGACATGGAGAAAGAAAAACACTAGAGGTCTCTCTGCAGAACGAAGTTTTTAGGCGTCCTGCTCCATCCTGCGCTCCAGCTGCTCTCGGGGCTGCCGGCACCCAGAGGGGCGAGTTGGATTTCGGCGAGGCTGGGAAAGATGCGGGCGTTGGACCGACGTGGCCAGGCGGGGTACGGGGAGGCTGCGAGCTGTGCCCCTGTCTCAGGGTTGTCTCTTGTTCCCAGGAGTGATCTCCTCTGATCTCGGGATAGGTGTTTTCTTCCATTTCGGAGGGGAAAGGGGGGGAGGTGGAAAGGCAGACGGGAGCTGTAGTGGGTAGGTAGAGTTTAATGTCAACTGTCTGTGGCTATAGCTCTTTAAACTTTGTTAGACAGAATAAATAATTGATTTTTCAATTCAGGCACTCGGTTTCTCTTGCACTTCCCCTCATCCACCCAGAAAAAGAAAAAGAGGGAGTTTTTCCCCTCCTAGTGTAAATATGTAAACACAGACAGAGAGAAAGAAGTGGAATTAAGAGTTACAGGAATTAAAAAAATTAAAAAAAAATAAAAACACTGCATAGCAGTCTGTGGAAAACCAGCTTTGAAATATATGATTCCTGCCTCCTTGTCTGTTTTGTTCCGGTGTTTCACGTGCCTCCTAAGTCTTCTCTCCATTTAAATATATAACAGTCTATATGCACACAAAGGGCCAAACTCCCTGCTCCTTCCACAGGAAAGATTTTGCAATTTCCAGCAGAAACAAGCCAGACATTAACATTAACCCCAATACAACAGCCCAGCACATCCTGCTCACTGCATTTCCCTTCCACAAGACTCAAAGGCTTTGAAAAGGGGAAACAACCCCCAGCTGGGACTCCACAGGGAAACACATCGGTGCTAAATGCCTCCCCCACCTTGCTCATGCCTGGGTAGAAAGAAATGCCCAAAAGCACACACAGACTTAGAGCAACACACACCTGGGAGTGTGAAGACCAACACAACCTTAGAAAGAAACTGTCTTAGCCCCAAACTGCATCAGTAAAGAGAAACACAACCTTAGTAATGAACGTCCTTAGCCCCAGGTTGCAGTGTCTTTCAATTTTTGCAGTGAAGGGGCTCGGGAGGGTCTTGGTCATTCAGTAATTTGTGCACCATGCCCCATGTTCTCTGTCTTCTTCATGTCCTCCTCCTTGCTGAGAACAGGGATCTTAAGCAGGCAGTGTTTGTTAGGCCCAGTATCACACCCACTGTCAAAGGGCATCCCTAAAGGGTTTCCCACAGGTAGGAGTTCAGGTGGCATCCTCTTAGCTTCAGAACTACAGCCCCAGGCTGAGGTTTCTCCAAGAAAACTTGTGAGCTCTGGGCACCTAAATGCCTGTTCTCCAAGCATTTACTCTGCTGATCACTTCCACCATCAGCAGCACAGCTGGGTCATCCTGAGGGGCATCAAGTGTTACGGGGATTTATTCTTTAAGCTCCTTTCCAGTTGTAATCGAGGTCAAACTCCAAGCCTGTGCCTCTATTTAGCTATTATGTAGCTGAGTAGGTACCAGCACACTGATACCCTCTCTGCCTTTGCTTACCAACCTAGTGACCTTGTTGGGTAAATTTGCCAAATATATGAGTAAGTGCATGCTGTTGCAAGGTAACTGAAGAGCCTGAGGAAGCAAAGAATTCCAATAATTCATGGTTCAATTCTCCATTACCTCTATCAGACAAAAGCAACAGCTATCTTGTTTCCCATTTTACACAGGCATAATCCATCTCCAAGCTTTTTCAACATCCAACATACAGTAGTTAAGGCAAGCTTTAATGCTACTTAGCCCAGATTTAGGCCTACAACAAAATCTCCATGGCTTATTCCTTCATGCTCAGCAGGACTGTATCACTTCAACCATAACGCTGGGCAGGCTCAGCAGGACTGTGCCCACCTCCATTTTTTGGCAAGAGGTTAAACAATGAAATTCCCTTGCTGTTTCTCTGGAGGCTTTAACATACATTTTCCTCTCCACCTTTCTTTAAAGGGTCTTTGAAAATTACTTAAAGGGGATAGCTTTTGTGATACTCAAAATATCAAGGGGCTGAACTGGAGGGTCTTTGCAAACCCTACCAATTCTAAGCTCTGATGTATGGGAAGCTTTGTAGGGAACCAGTTTTCATTAAGATGCATTAATAAAAGAACTTACATCCCTTAGCATGCATAATGGAAGTGCAGCCACACTGTTAGAGCCTATCTAATGGCTTGTGTGGAAGAGGCCAACAGGATGAGTTTATCTTGAAGGTGAGGAAGGCTGACATCTTGCCTGTACAACTCAAATTCAGTGCTACATTTTTGCTTTACCTATATAGATCATACATGCAGCTTTAGAGGAGTTATGATAAAGTTATAACACCTGTATCTGGACTAAAAACATATGTTTTCTTTAATTTCGTTACTTAACCTGGTTTGGCATCATTCAGATCAGCTGGACCAAAATATCTTAAGAGCTGGTTTAATTGCAACAAAGTATAATCACATTGTTTTACACTTTTCTCTCATGAGGTTGAGACATTATCCCCTCTGCTACTCTGCAGTTGTATCTTTTACTTGCAAAATTGGCCCGGAATCTGCTGTGTGAATTAACAGTCAGTCCTGTCGTCTAGCAGTCTAGCAAAGTTTGAGGCAATCCTGTTACATTTTACAAAAGATTTCTTAACCTGCAAATTGCAAGTGACAATGCTTGAAGTTAAGCTGACCCTTCTGCGGTTGCTGTGCAAGTTTCAGCTCCCCTAAGACTACTTAGGGGACTTCTGCAGAACAGAGCTGCCTGTGAGCCCCAGCATGGAAGTCACAGGGTTATTGGTAATTATTAGCAAAGCTCAGAAGGTCTGGTGATGTAATCTGGATCCAGGGCTTTTTTGCTCTTTTACTAATCAGGTTAGAAATGGTCAGATTTGCTCATAAGATCTCAGTAAGAGCAGGCTGGTTCCAAGCCACAAAGTTTGGAAAGATGTGGCTGAAGCAAAAAAGTGAACCCAACTAGTCTGATTACTTGGAAAGCTTGTTTAAATGTGTGTGGCTCTTGGGTATCCAACCCAGTTTGTTTCCTACTCATTTTACAGGCTTCTTGCCAAGACCACCATGGCAAGAAGGGAGGCTAAAACAGATAATAGATATGGGCAGGTGCTATTAGCACTATGGAATGAAGATGTCACCTGAGGCACTTTCTAGCAAAGTTTCTCAAGCAAAGAGGTCTGCTCTAGATGAAGTGCCTCTGACCTTTTGTTAATTAACAAATTAACTGGCAGCAGTTCTATTCCTGGGACTGCTGAGTAAGTCCAACTTCCACGTGTCTGTGTGGAAACATCAGCTTCATCTTCATCAGCACGTATCTGACAGAGCAGTCCCTAGAGTCGCTTCCTTGGGGATTAGCAAGTTCAAGGGCGGTGCAAGAAATTTTGGTGAGAAGATCTGTAGGAGATGAAGGACTTGCAAATTTGTTAATTAGCTCTACAATGAACAATATGATTGCCAATTAACTCCATTCTATATTTCTCTGCAGGCTTGCAGAAGGGAAAAAAGGATAAGATGCTCTATCGTGCTCTCCCTGCTCTCTTCCTCTGGCCAACCCTGCCTCTCCCACATTTCTCCAGTGCCTCCTGCAATGCAGTCGTCTTCCTTTGTGCAATCTTATGAGCTTAAAAATTGACAGTCAGGGGAATTTTCTCCATTAACTGGTTTCCTCACCAGACCTGACCACCTTGATTTTATAGGGGCCTTATTTTTCCCTAGGTCTTGTCCTCCTGAACCCTCCCTTTCATCATCCCCTCTTCACCTAAACCCAGCAGATCTGTATCTACATTCTCACCCACAAGAGGCAGCTCTGTGGGGTGGGGGATTTTTGAAAGTGACTGCACTACCGTGAAGTTTTTCTCCCCATGTCTCGCTGCTAGAAATAGCCATGTCCAGCCACCCTGTTTCCACCTACCAGCGCTGATGTGGGAATGAATTTTCTGGCACTACTACTGAACTGTAAATTGACTTCAGGCAAATCTTCTCACATTTTTTCTTATCCTTTGTCTAATCTGTTTAGATTGTCAGAGTTTCTTAGGGCAGGAATTGTGTTGGTATTAGACTGAGCATACCAGAACCATATTAAGCTTAACTATCACTGTGCTGTTAAAAACAAGGTTTCCCTGGCCATCAGATTCAGGACCTTTCCTGGACTACATTATGGTAATAGCCAGACTCCTGCAGCTAAAAGGATTTGGGACTTTAAGACATCCCCACAGTCACTGTATTCTCAGGGGAGAACATCCCTAGTCCTAGATAAAGCAGCCTTGGGGTGGCTGCTCTTTGTTCTTGGGTTGCCTGTATGGCCTTCCACATTGTGCTAAGAATAATTGAAATAGGGGCACTTTATCCTTATTCCCTCTATCCTCTCTTCCCCTTCCTTGCTGGCAGCCCCATTCATCAGCCTCCCACCCCAGTGAAGTGGTCGCTGAGACCTCAAGTGGATTTGATATATTGAAAAGCAGAAGCAGCAAATGAAGGAGGAAAAATAACAGTTTAACAGTGACCACAGGAGGGGTGGAAGTGCTCTGTGTGAAGCCTTTTTAGAGGCAGCTTGCTGAAGAGCAGGTGCTGAGGTTCAACTTTGAGGCTTGTTGAGTGAGAGCAAACCTCTCCACAGCCATTACACACCATCAGTCACGCTGCTACCGTCACCACCACGGTGGTGGTCCATGCCATCAGCAGGGGATTCCCTGTTTCATGCTGCTGCCATGGATATAATTAGTGTCATTGGGTTTCCCTTTGGAAAGATGAGCTTATGAAACAAATGTCTTCTGGGAGATGAGGTCAAGCGAAGGACGATTCATGTCCTGTCCATCAGAGTAGCCTCTTGCTTCCCAGAGGCAGCTGCTATGTAATGAGAATTGCACATGGTGTATTTGTGTGTTCGTGAATGGGGGGCTGTTTTCAACTAGGAGAGATGGTGCTCAGCTTGTTACCTCACAGTTCATTCTGCATCACTGACTGTAGATAGTGCTGTGTTACTTACCCATCCATACAGCTGGTGGTACTTGTCCAGGGTCTGTATTTCCAGCTGTTCTGTTCATAGGCATTTGTATTTAGACTTTGAAGATGAGTTTTCCCTGGAGGGGACACCTGCCTCTGGATGGTGGACTATGTGCATCTGGTACATAGTCTGGTGCATCCCTATGTTTGCATCAGGGTTCTCTTGTTTCCTCCCAGAAAACTGCTGGCTGTTTCCTCTGCCTTCTCTCCTTTCTCATTTTGCTCTTGCATGGCTGTCTCATTATAATTCCCCCTCCCTTCACCCTCACCCTCTTCCTCTCCCTCTCCCAGGAATAGAGCTGATGTCTGATGAAAGATATTTACCTCTCTCCCTATGACAGTGGAAAGAAGTGGACTTAGGTAAGCATTCAGCCTGGGATTAGCATAGCAGGAAAAAATATCACTTTAGGCAATTTCTTCCTCTCCACCTATGATGTTTTCCATAGAAGTTTTTTCTTCTAAATTACATTTATTTTAGGTTGAGCAATACAGCAGGAGGTTAAACAAGGGGGATCCTTACCTATGCCTCCTCTGCATCGTGGAATGGCATTTGCCTCTGGAGATGGTGGACTGCTGAGAACGTAAAGGGGCTGCAATCAGGAAATCAAGCTGCACTGGGGGTACCAAAATTGTGGCCAATTAGCACAGTGCGTGCATGCACTCGGTGAAGTCATTAAAGGGACAAATCTATTTTGTTCATCTCTAAGTAATGCTTGGGACATAACATGCAATTTCTTTAAAAGCAGAGAAACTTCCCCAAGTCAGATGTGACCAAATGTAATGTCTCCAACGGGGGGAAAAAGTTCGTGTCTAAAAACATGCCAGTTGGAATCTGTAGATTTTCAGCTTCCCCCTTTTCAGGCCAAATTGCCAAGCTGGCTTTATCGTTGAAATGAACACACGGCTGATTCATAAAACATTCATGCAGAGTTTTTGCTCTCTCGGAAAGAAGGGAGCGGGCTGCTTCCAGGGAGGGAATGTGCTTTTGTGCTACATGTGATCTTTCTGCCTCCGCTCAAAAATAAGCAGAAGGCTGGTGCTGCCTCCGCATTCCAGGAGCAGGCAGATGGGAGGAGGACCAAGGTGGAAGGCAAAGGGATGTCATGCTTTTTCTGCTGTGTCTCCTTGCTGAGCCTATTGTCAGCAAAGCCTGTGGCAAAGGCACTGCAATGAGACGTAGGAGCACCGAGCACCGTTTCCAAACCTGCTGCTCAGACTTGCACAAGTGGAATGGATGGCTTAAGCTATGCCCTTATCTCATGTGTAAAACAGGAATGAGGAATGCTTCCTTTTTTCTGTCTATTTATTCTGCTAACCTTCAGGGCAGGGACCAGCTCCTGCATTGTGTGAGGGGTGTGGTGGGTCCATGACAAAGCTAAACCAACTTACTTGCTGTCTGTCACCAAGAAAATATTTGGCCTAACCTCATACGTAGAGAGGTTGTTAAAGGAGAAAATGTGTAGGAAACTCTTCTCTTTTTTTTTTTTCCTTCATGTTGGTTTTCTGCTGGCTGAACTCCCCCAGCTCACTATGGGGACAGCTTGGCTTTCCACCAGTGACAGTTATGGGAGGAGTGCTGGCACCAGGTTACTTTGCTCCTTCTGTAGCAGTTGGACTTTTATTTGCATCGCCAAATCATCCTCTTGCTTTAAAGGTGTCTGGGTGTGGTGGTAAAACAAGTGAGGAATGTGGGCACCCTACGTAGAATGCTGAAATGTATGCCCCAAATTGCATGAGGTCTGAGGTTAGAGCATTAAGTCAATGTGTTAGGACCTACAAGTACCTGAACATGCAACGGAAGGGGGAGGGAGAGGTGGGAAAATAGTCAAAGCCATAATTTTCAGTGTCTGCTGGCTACTCGCAGGTGATTTTTGCAACCACAGCAAATGCAAGGGATGTCTTGTCAGCTCACCACTTGGGGGAAAGAGGGGTCAGAGCGTGTGTGTGAATTGGCCGATAACTCAGCTCAGTGGCTAGTAATCTTTCTGCCCTAATGAACTGCAAGCCAAGATTTTCTTGTGGCCAAAAGCCGTCAGACACATATCGAGTACCTTCAGCTATGGGAGAGGGCTAGATGAGAGCTCCGGGGAGTGGCTGCTGTGATTCTCCAGACCTTCCTGCAGAGGGGACAATCAGGTGCCATCACCTTCAGCAGGTCCTGGTGCCTCAGCCTCCCTCCACGGTGGAGGCTCATGTTAGTGACCCGACGGCACTAGCACAGCCCTGCATCCCTCCTCAGCTGCTTGCGAAGGATTCACAAATCGCACCTAGGTCCAGGGCCACAGCCTGGGCTCTCTGAGCTGGTGCCATGGAAATGTGTTCCTGTGCTCTCTGAAGCAAATACCCCAATGCTTTCCAAGAGGTCTATGCAGGCTTTGTAGTGCTCAGTAGGGCTTTTGCTGCAGGTGACACAGCTGTTAATGTACCTGTGCTGACATATTTGGTTTGTGTGTGGCACAAGCTGCAGTCACAGCTTTGCAGACATGACCCGGTAGGCGTTCCTGGCTCTCTCAGGCTGATCCAGAAACTCTCTCACCCATCTGTGCTTCCTCTTTCTCATCGCTGTCTGGCTCATTCCTCCTCTGAGAGGGCACTCACATCTCTCGTTAGGAAGCTCTGCTTATTTAGCGGTGGCCATTTGTGAAATTTAGGCATAGCGTATCATTGGGGAACTGACTGTTAAATACTGCAGTATGCTGCTCTGCTCTGCACTGTACTGCAATTAAGTGATGCAGCCCCATGAAGCTTTTAAGGGTCAGGCTTCCATTTCCCTGCTCCCCCTTCTCCCACAGTGGCACGTTTATGTGAAATGAGCCTGGCTGCACATTTGCCACTGTCTGAGAGCTGCCTGGGTTTGCTTCCAGGGTCTGCCATTAAATGGCAGGACTCTCTGTGGGTTGTTTTCCTTAGTTCAGAAGCACTTGAGACTATGCTGTCTTCATGAAAGTGTATTTTGCAATGGTGATATCTCAAGAGCTTCAGTGGGCAAAGCTGACTTCTAAGAATTTCCAGTTTTGTTCGACTTCATTGGAGTCAAATGCAATGCATCAGAGAGGTTGTGGAGTCTCCATCTGTGGAGGTATTCAAAAGTTGTTCAGATATAGTCCTGGACAACTGGGTCTAGAGCTCCCTGCCTGAGCAGGAGGGTTGGACCAGATGACCTCCAGAGGTCCCTGCCAACCTCAGCTACTCTGTGATTCTGTGGTCAGCTGCACCATGCAGCTTGACCCCATCCTCTGTCTCAATGTACAACGACATGCCATGCATATTTATTTTGTATGCCTCTTCCCACATGTACCTCTGAGGACCAGCACTGCAGCATATTTCAAGAATTTGTACAGAACCCTCTAGTCACAAAGGAAATCATGACTTTTCTATCATTATCCATCATCATTATCATTTCATCATTATCTATTCATCTATCATGAGTATCATTGTTCCTGTCAAAACAAATATGATGTAGACTACAACTACGGTGAATAATATGGGGAACAGTTCCCAGTGAACTATTATTGACTGAGCTTGACTCCAACATAATTTCTTTGCTGTCTTCAGGACATATTTGGTAATAGTCAGATACAGATTGCTGTTGGTTACAGCAAATGTCTAGGAGGCCATCAGGTGGATCTGTTTTCTTTCTTGTCTCTCTGATTTGCACCCTGCAGGCATCAGACCTGATTATTTGCCTTGCGTTGGGATGAACTCTACATTTTCTGATATGCACAGAAGCACGTAACTTCTCCTCCTCACCTGTGGAAGGGGCTTTTGGGCAGAAGCCTCTGTGTCCTCTCTCCAGAGGGGAGAGCACAGTACAGTATGGAGATGAACAGACGTCTCAAAACAAGTGGGTTTAACATATGAAGCAAAACATGAGAAGCACTAACTTGAAAACAGCAAGCAGCTGATAAGCAGCTGTAATTTAAGCTTCAGACTTCTTTGATGGACTTTGCTCATCAGTGACAGGAGCAGAACAGCCCCAATTTACGTGCTGTAACTAATGCAGGCGATCTGGAGACACAGGCTGAGCTCAGTAGGCATCACCCAGTAAGACTTTTTCTTGGAAAAGCTTTTCCCAAAGCCCTGGGCCTGCTGTGCTCATCTGAGCCCTGTGACCATATGTTGCACTGGCTTTTGTCAGGGGACCCAGCTGTGAAGCCTTCCTTTTGTCACAGGCTGACTTCTTCTTTTTCCACTCAGGCATCCAAGCAGCATGAGAGCACACTGCTGCAGGAACCACTCCGCAATCGTACCCTCCAGAGCAATTAATCTTTAATGCCTTGGCCACAGAGCTTGCAGTAATGGTGAAGCACAGCCAGGCTTCCACGTTTAGTCCTGAGCCCACCAGCCTTTGTCACCGTCATCAGCCGAGCTGAGAGCCCCATGCGGTAGCTGCAGTTTAGGCAGTCAAGAGCAAAGAAACCTGGTGGCTTCCAAAAGCATTTCAGTCCTTCCTGTCCTCGCTGCAGGTCTATCAGCCATATCTCAGTCCTATCTGAGAAGGGAAAGCACTGGGGTCCTGGAAGACGTTATGTCTTTCCCTCTGTCATGGGTGACAGCCCTCTCCTTTGGTGGCAAATGAACATCAGGAATAAGATGCTTCATTTCAGCCTGTTACCATTACACTGTTTGAAATGCTCCAGTGACTTTTAATCCTTCCTGTAGATCATCTTCAGAGCTTCATCCACCTTCAAAATGGCCGTTGAGACCAATTTTGCTCTGTTAGTTACTGGATAAATAATAGAAATAATAATCCTCAGTTAAAGTCATTCACTAAACATCCAAATAATGGCATGGTGCTTATATACATTTCTCCTCTTTCTTAAGTGTCTTGTGCACTGTTAATTTTTTTATCAGATTGGAAATACAGCTCAGATTGCCACCACAGATTTCAATGCCTCTTTCAATTTAATCTAGACCATCTTGGGCCATATTTTGATTATTGGTGAAAAAAAAAAAAAGGAAAGGAAAAAAAAAAAGAGAAAACTTACTTTATAGGTTTTCCCAGAAAAGGAGCTGCCAAGCTCCTCAGAAAATCTGTCCCCATGAGATTTCCCAACTTTTTTGACCAGGTTCAGTTATCAGTCCTTTTCCAAATTTGCACTGAGGTAAGGTGGATTGGAAAACAGTCCACTGGGAAATTATACAAGAGTGGATTCATGTGACAGATCTTTCTGCGACTTGTCATGCCGTGAATAGCAGAGCAACAGCCTTTCAGCACTCAACCATGTCACTGCCTGCCTCGCTTTTGATGGAACTGTGGTGAGTGCGTGCTTGTGGAAACAAGGAAAAAGTTAACTAGTGCTTTTTGTCTCAGTAAAAGGTCTGGTTTGTGTTCTCATTCAATGTTTGCATAATATCTTAATTTAATTGCCCTCCTGTTGCGGCCCCTGCTCCAACTGCTCTGTGCTGGCATGCAGGATTTGCATTCAGCAATGCTTTGAAGACCGCAGTGGAAACACGCTCCTGTTACATTAAGCATTGTACGAAGGTACAGGGAAACTCAGCAGCCCCAGCCTCAGGGCATTTGCAGTCTAAAGGTGCAAATGACAGTAGGGGAGCCAGAAGGGAAAGGGTTGCCCAGCTGACATGCGAGGTAGCGGTGTTGCTAGAAATAGCACCCCATGCCCTTGACTCATAAATCAGTGGTTATCTCCTGCTAACTTAAATGCCTTCGAGTCATGTGCTATGCCTACAGCAGGTTGCTCCAAATGCAAGACCAGGGCCGGACTAGCTGTTTATAGGATTTTCCTGCTGTGGGATCTGTCACTGTGTAGTATTTGTGGAGGACTGAGCGTAAGGAGCTAAAACTGTCCTCCAGGTGCCACTTAGCTGCAGGGCACACAACCAGTGGGCTCGGGCTGGGACGCCTCCGAGTCTCCCCAGAACAGCAGAGATGTTTCCTTGGAAATGTCACTTGCAAAAGTACATTCCCTCTCCTGACCCAGCTGTATCAGAGACTGTATAGACATAAGCAAGGAAAATCGGATGACACAGGGACCTTTCCTTAGTTCAGCTCTTTCACCTTCCTGTTGCTGCCTGTCCCTGTTGAGATCATCCCTGTTGGCTGGGCTTGAATTTGGGTTTGAAGTTGCTGCCTCACACGGCTCACGCCAGCTGCAGCTATTCTGCCCCAAGGGACAAAGTCCAAGTCTGGACACTTCCCTACGCCGACTGAATTTCCTTGGCTGGCAAGTCCCTTGGCTCCTAGCTGACACAAATCAGTTTGGGAACCAACAGGTTGGCAAATTCTGGGTTTTGAGAAAAGTGGATTCAACATGGGCTTGAAACCCAGGAGGATATGACAGTATGAGATCTTCTCAGGTGCACAACTACATCCTACGTCTTGTCCTGCCTTCCAGAGCGTAGAAACCACATTCACATCCGAGCAGGATGGATCTGATCGGGCAAGCAACTTCACATAAACACGAGGTTACCTCTCGCAATAGGCAGCTGCTCACAGCTGTTGTTTCCCACTGTGGATACATGCAGCTTTGTTTTTATGATGCAGGGGGAAAACTTGGGCTTTCAAACCCTAACAAGCTATTTGCTTCGCCTTCTTTGTCTCTTCACACGGCTGACCTCTGCATCCAGCCGCGAAGGCATTCTCTGGTTTAAGAGTACCGTTGAGCGGAGTGCCAGCAGGTGATATCCCAGCCTCTCCTGCCACTCTGTAATTAGCAGCCCCAAACGTGGAGTGGTGTTTGACCCTTTGACATTTTTTTCTAAGGCTTTTATTAATTTGACACTAGTTTTCATAGCAACTCACCAGGGAGCTGTAACAAACATTCATCTGTACCTGCCAGAAAATGGTGGGTTTATCTGCTCAAAAGGTTATACCAAGCGTCAGAGGCCAACTGCGGTTTGAATCCTGGGGAACGTTCCTACTGTTTGATGGAAAAAATATGGAGAATGAAAGTGGGAAAATTACGATTTAAAACCAGGATTTGTGTCACCTTGAGCTACTGAGCTCTGTTATCGTGGTCTATCAAAACTCCTACTCTCTGGGGAGCAAGCAGGTAGGAGACTTTTAACACTCCTAATGTCAGTGTTCCTGAGAGAACACTGCCTTGTCACCTGTAAATTAACTTAAAATGAAGGGTTGTTTCATTCGGTAGCTGATGGAGAATTTTTTCATCTCCCGAAGTGACCTTTTCCATTGTTTCCATGAAAAACTGTTCTCAGTGCTCATGTGATCCCTTTGCTCCTGTTCTGCCCACTTCTGGTATGAGCACACTGTTGCATAGTAATGCTTGGACACCTCAAATTGTCCTTTTTTTTGGCCAGACACTGTGGTGATTTGGGTGCAGATTTGGGTATTGGGTTTTTTTTTGTGGACTTACACTTTTGGTTTCATGTGGTGTTTTGGCCTAGGGTCCTTTACCCTAATGCAATTTGATGGCAGTGTTCACCCAGCGTATGATCTGTCTGCACAGGGGGATATCCTTTTACCCCTTCCTTGACAAACTTGAAATTTTCTGTTGGAAGATACTTCTTCATTCACATTCACTTTACCCTGAATTCCAGTCATGATCTTGTTACTATAATCAAGGACCCTGTCCTTCCTATATTGATTCTTCACTCTTCAGTAATTTACAGCCTCTTCTGTCTTTTCTCTTGTTGTTGCCCAGTTTGCAAACACATCCCTCATCTGTTTCCCCTCCAGTGTGGAAGGGGGTGTTACTCAACACAAAGGCATCATTCAGTGCTATCTAGTGGCTCAGCGTTGTACAGTACGATGCTCTGACCACCAGCAGATATCGCATAACCAACTTGTTTCAGACATCCCTTGCGAGGCTCATTTCCCTCACCCACCTGCTGAAGGTGGCTTTAAGGTATCCATCGTACTACCCGCATTTTCACCTGTTCTTGGCTCATACCTTGGCTTTTCTGCCTAGGAATTTCTCCTCTAGCATAAATGAAAGCCTCTAATTCTTTTAGCCTCAGGCCACTGCTCCATGATGTTTACTCTGAGTCTTGAGTAAAACCTTGATGGGTTCTGAAAAGGTTTGGATGCACCGGACAGTTAGGTGACACACCATGTCAGTGGTCAGTATGTGTTTAAAAACCAATGTAGTTGTTAATGCTGCATTCCCCCCGTGCAGATTTAATGGTGGTGGACCCAAATCTGTACAGCCAATATTTTTACTGCAGTTGAACAGATAAATCTTCCATTTAAATTCTCTTGAAAACTCATTAGTTTCTGTGTCAGATCCACTTAAGATCTCAGTGAAGCTTCCATAAAACAGCTTGTGGTTGAGACAGGAGGTCATTTCTCTCTCACACCCTATGGGGACAGCATATATGATTATGTGTGCCTGTTAACTGCAAGTGGTCTTACAGTGGTCTTCAGCTCGCTAACACCTGCTGCTAATTCTGGCGAGTAAGTAAATAGGCCCATGCTGCTATTCTTCCCTGGTTGCTTCCATTTGCAACGAGGTGTAATCTGAGGGGCTGCACCTTGCACACGTTTGCAAAGCAAAATCATTCCTAGGTGTAGGCAAGTTTGGGATGAAGGAAAGGACAAAGAACATCCAGACATCATAAAGCAGCAGTATGTGTCCAAAACATACCACGCTGCAGTTTCACAGCTGCCAGCAGAGAGGGGTAGCCAGGCATGTAGACAACAGCTGCACTGCCAAGGAACAAAATTACAGAGCCAGATGTTCCTCTTGGAAGTACATTACGCTGAACTTGGCGGATGAGTGTGGTAGCTGCCAAGTACATCTCTTATTTGGTCATAGGTAATGATCCCTCTATCAGGGAATGTGGAGGAAAACGACCACACAGCATATCCTCACCAAAATATTATAGTTGAAACATTAACTTCTCCGGGACCGAAAAGATTTGGGAGCTCCATGGCAACCTTCACATCTTGTTTGAAGGATGATGTTGTTTACTACCAGGCATGAAGTGAGAAACTTACAGTAACTGAAGCCAAGTGCTTTCAAGGTATTTGTTACTGAAAGGTGACTAAAAGGCTGATATAATTTTTATAGCAACCACAGTTGCTTGTGGGTGCTGTTGTATTTCTCAGCTAAGACTGCAAGTGAGAAGGAGAACTTCTGGTCCTGTCTCTAAAGTAAATACCAGGAGTCTGGCTTTCTGAGGGCATGTTTATGCTACAGCCATGTCCGCAACACAGAGTGGTAAAGAGAGATCCAATCTAGCTTTTAACTAACCAGCTGGGTGTGAGCAGGGACTAGGCACTTAACTCACTGCTTGTGTATCTATCTTCAATGGAAAATTTGGAAGCCTGATGTTGCCTGTATTGCTGTCTAGAGCTAACGTTGCTAGGGTCCACGGTACTCTGCAGTGGCAGCATGTAGACATATAGGCCCAGATTCATGCCAGCTAGTGGGATGCAATTCATAAAAGTGCCTGACTTGAGGGTTTGGCTGTGGTGTTGCCAACGGAGAATGACTGATACCTCCTTAGGGAGATCCACTCTTCCAAAGACCCCAGACACCCCTGTAAGTACTTACCTAGCGAGGGCTTAGATGACTGAATCTTTGGAAATAGGTAATATTAACATTTCTGAGATAACTGGAGAGATAATTAATGTCTTGTGTCTCTTCAGTCACCTTTCTTAAACTTTCTGAATTTGATCCTTCTCTCCTGGGCCTCTCAAGTTGCAAACCCAATTCTTTCTTTAAGTATCTTCTATTTAATAACCAAAGAAACTAACTATAGCCCAAATCCCTCTGCCAAATAAATCTCTCAGTAAGGAACTTACCCCTAAAAATCACTTTGGCCCAACATTTCCCCTGCATAATATTAAACTCACTCCTGCACCATCAACAAATTTAAGATCTGATATCTCAGGGATTGCAACAGAGCTCAGAAAAGCTACAGATCATAAATGAAACTTGCAGATCATACTGAAGGATTTCTTTGTCTCTGGTCACATCTAGTTCATGGCCCTCACCATTCATCTGCAGCTCAGGGAGGGAAAAGATCAGGTTAAAAACTGTGGGTTTGGAGTGAGAACGCACTGCACTGCTTACACATTTTCCAGGGAATTAGGGACAGTAAGTTTCTCTCCCCACCTAGTGGTCATTAAAAGACTTTATTAATAGAGCAGTAGCCTAAACCAGAGTGCTTGACAACCCTCCATGACTGATGCATTGTGCATTTTTTCCATGCCAGCACAGGGAGGAGATGGTTGATCCCTTTGTTGTAGATTATCTAACTGAGATGAAAGCAGAGAAGCTTTCTGGAGGATTCCCTTTGTTTCCAATATGCTTTTAATCAAAATATGACCAGGGTAAAGAAACGAACTGATGGTAGGAAATTAATGTTAACAAACGATCGGGCAGTGGCTGCT
This sequence comes from Buteo buteo, assembly GCF_964188355.1. Lineage (NCBI taxonomy): Eukaryota > Metazoa > Chordata > Aves > Accipitriformes > Accipitridae > Buteo > Buteo buteo. The sequence goes on along the minus strand of NC_134176.1, from coordinate 8,353,827 downwards.
AATTTTTCTTTCCTCTGTAATCCTCCTTTTATGGGTTTTGCAGTGAGCGAGAGCAAGTTTGAAATGTGACAGGAACAGAAACATCTTTATTGCTTGACAGCTTGTTTGGCCTGGCTGTGGTTAATTCTTTCTGCAAACAACGTGACATTGGGTGAGGGAAAAAGAACGTGAAATTAAAATGAATATGGATGTTAAGCAAAGCTGATACTGACTTGTCTAAATTTGAATAAGGGAGCTAGGAGAGTAAGTAGTGAAAGCAAACGGAGTTGTTTGAATTCTTCCCATTTCAGTGCCCTAAGGTGTTATCAGTAACATGGGAAAAATATATATATGAAGCAAAAATGTGGTCGTAATATTAACACAAGGCATTCCACTACCTTCCCTGAGACTACTCATACAAACACAGCCTGCAGGACTGTTAAATGGGGAATGGTCCTTTTTGGGAAAGCAGTGCTTTTTTTTTTGTTACTCTCCTTTTAGAGTGGGTCATGAAACACAGCAAAGAGAGCAGCCCCAATGGTACCTGGCGCTGACTCTGGGTTGCCCACGGATGGCTCCCTGCCTCAGTGCTAGGTGATCACTCGTCACGTTTTCCAGCACTTCATTGTAGTTTTATTATTCTGTAACTGTGAAATAAGGGTAATGATATTTTTCTTTCTGTGCATAAAACTTGGAAAATAAAAGCTGAAAAGTGTAATTAAAGACTGCAACTGCATCAAAAGTACTGGCTGAGGCTTATTATTTGCAGGACAGGTCACGGAGGGGAAAGCCGGTGCCCGAGTCCTGCTGTCCTGCACGTGGAGGCAGCTCCGGGGCAGGGGTCCTAGTTCATGCTGCTGTTGTTTCCCCCAACAGACGAACTTCCCAGAGGACCCTTATAGAAAATCCCTGGAGCTTAAGGCTGCACTGAGCTTTTTGTCCCTTACCTCTGAATGCAGACCCAGGTGACCCGTGGGGACACTGGGTGGAGGAGGGACTCAGAGGCTGCTTGCTCACGATGCGGCTCTACCATCTCACCCAAGACACCCATTTCGGCCCTCGCTGATGACCCTTCCCCTCCTGCAAACTAATAAAGCCTTTTTAACTGACATTTGAACTGCTCTGAGCTCTAGCAGGTTAGGACAAGCTTCCCTGGGGAGGAGACAGACATTTCCCCTCTTAGAAAAGGGGTCCCCATTGCCATGGGCTGCCTCATCTATCTGACTGAGTTTGGTTTTAATAAGTCCCTAAAATAGTAAGGGAACCTGAAAGCCTCGTGGCAGCATGGGAAAGGATCAAATTCTCCTATGGGTCAGGTGAGGAGGAGAAAAAACTCTGGCAGAGGGTTTCCACATGTGACACCACCTTTCTGAATGGTATGGTGGGATAAGCTTGGGATGGAAGAAGTGCAAGTCAAATTTCTTCCTTATCTCAAACCTAGTTTTTATTTTCTCCACTTGACTCTACAGAGACCTTTCATGCTGTGCCTTATAGTGGTATAATAAAGCAGATGGAGAGAAATGTGCATCTTCCCTCTAGCTCTCTTATCAATACCTCTGTACAACAGTAAATAACAGGAAAACAGAGCTCGCTTGTCAATGTTACCAGCTGCCGTTGCTTTCTTTAAACATACAGTCATATATTTATTGCTGACTTTTCTGAAATAAATAACAGCATGGGACAGGGCTGTGGACACATTGTCTTACCTAAATAAGATCTTAGTGACAGCCAATGTTGGATATGTTGTGGTATTTTTAAATTATTTTCAGTAGTTGTTTCTTTTTCAGGAGGTGCCAGAGAAGCTAGTTAAAGGCAGACTAGGTCACCAATTAGTCTCTAATTAGATTAGGTTGACAGCTAACCCTAATTTATACCTTGACATATAGAAGGTATATTTATAGGGGGATTGAGGATGTATCATTTGTCTGGCATAGGTCTATAAGCACAGAGGGGGATGCATCCCCTTCCCCACCAGTATTGTGCCTCCTGCCCCCTGCCCAGTCACAGCTGGTTTTGGTTTGTCTGTGGCCTCTGCTTGACCAGTCATCCCATTCACGTCCTGCCCTCCTTGGTGGGTATGACCTTCTTCACTGAGGCCACTTGCATCTTCCTGAAGTTTTACTTTCCATCATTAACACAATTAATGGAAATATTGAGTACAATTGAGCAGGATGGACCACTTCAGAAGCCTGATGGCAACATGTGCTGTCATTCTGAGGACAACTTGTCGGGACACGTTTTTGCAGACAGGTGCTCCTGGAAACCATGTTTTCCTAGTTTCTCATGACTGAAATCAAGACATCCAACATCTACCACCTCCCCCTTTCCCAGTCATCCTGTCAAAGAGGGAAATGAGTTTGGGTTTAGCACAATGTGTTCTTGACGCATCCACTCTGGCTTTTTTTAATCACTTTATTGTTCTCCTGGTGTTTATAAACGGATTGTTTAATAATTCGCGCTAGTCTCTTTCCAGGCTGACAGTTTTATGGTTCCCCAGATTCTCATTTTCCACCTTTAAGAGGGAGAGGTACTCTGTTTACCCTCCTGGTATGCAACGCAAGTGCTTTCATGTGAAGAAGCAGCAAAATGATATTGCATTATGACAACTATTCTGAGTCATCCTGAGGATTTAACAGAAACAACGGCAGTGACAGGACCTGAATGTTCATAGAATAATGAACATAGAGCCATAACGAAGCAGCAGGGAGAGGCTGTGCAGGTAGCGTTGTCCCACCTTTGCAGAGGGTACGTGGCAGCAGCGATGGTTCGGTCGGGGGGGGCTGCAGAGGGAAAAGCAGCTGTCAGACAAGAATTGCACATGCTACAGTATCACTGGTATCCAAACATTTGGGTATTTGGCTCCTGGTATTTTGATATTTTGGAAGTGCAATGTTGACTTGGTGCACAGCTGTCAATCTCCTAGTGTGGAAGAGCCAAATTTTCCTTTTCCAGCATGCACTGATGGCCTGAAAGGACTGAAAGGCCAATGTACGACATGTAGCCTCAATCATATCCACATTAATCCCTGGTGTTAAAAAAGGGAAAGAACCCTGTAGTTTAATAAAAAATGAATTAACTTCCCAAACAGCTTATTTTTAAAAAAGTTTCTTTTTCTCTGACATTGCTTTATTGACCTATTTTGGTGGATTAGGTACTGGGACATGATGCTTCTGTAAACTTTCTCAATAAGCTGTATTAGGTACAAACATCTCTTAAGAAAACTATTCTGTTCTTGCTGCTGCTAACTATATTCTTTTTATTATTCAGAACATAAGAACACAAGGCAAAAGAACAGAGAATCCAGAAGACATCTATACCATTAATAACTTTCTAATTTTCCCTTTGCCTGTCTTTGCATTTAAGAAAGAAAATATTTAAACTCAAGTGTACCATTGCTAGTTTGGATCTGTGTTATAGTGTCTGTTTCTCACAGCTTAGAAAATGAAAATTCAGGGAAATCCCATCATTCTGGTGATAATGAATTTCAGTTTCTAACACCTTTGATGTGTAGCATCACATGAAATATTTGTTCATTTACCACTGAGCAGGAGTTGTGATGGTATTGCGGTTCTTGAGTTTCTTTCTTTACAACGTTGGATTGTGGCTCAACCCTAGGCCCTTGCTATGAAATGTAGGTCCTGTGCATGGGCATACGAGTCGATACACTAAAGGAAACAAAGGGATGACTGAATTCTGGAAGGCGAAGGCATATTTAAGTGTTTGCAGGATCAACCCCCTAATTTGACATTACCCTTTTAGAGTAAAAACAATAGCATTGCTAACTACAGCACACATTGCAGTGTGTTGGGCTACTGCCTACACAGTGAAGCAAGCCATTGAAAAGACATTGCTATTTCTAATTACCAGTTTTATCTGTATAGAGACAACAATCACAGAAGAAATCTTCTATCTCATAGCAGAACCTGAATGCCCTTTTTCTTACATACTGCAGCAAACAGAAAGCAGCTACCTGCTTTCATACTAATTCTTTGAAGAATATAGCATTATTTGCTATTCCATGTTGGGTTGCAGCAGAGTTTTGCATGACAGACAGACTACTTCTTTGGCATAGCGCCTGGAGAGGCTACGTATGGTGTGTGTCTGTCATGTCCTTATTGATGCTTGTAAATCTGCCCTCCTATGTCACGCATGGAAGAGTATTTGGGGCCAGGTCCCCACCTGGTTTAAAGTGGTCCGGTGTGCTGAGGTTGGTGGATGTGGGGTGGTTTATATGAGTTGAAGACCTGTCTCTCTCCTCACCCATCTGCCTCCCAAGCACTGAGCGTTTCCTCCGCCATGGCTAACTCCCGTGCCCTCTCCCCTCGGCCACCCTCCCTGTGTCCATCTCCTCCCCAGCCTCTGGCACCTCTTGCTCCGTGTCCCCCGGCACTACCTGCACGCCACCAGTCCGCTTTGGGCAGCCTCCGCTTTGCACTTAATGAGGTATAAGCAGACATCAACCACTCCACGCAGAGCTCCTCTCCTGAAGGCCGCCAGCAGGAGCATTTCAGAGCTTGCTGGGCCAGCTCACCTGCGTACGTTGTTGGAGGTGTTGAACCAACAATAAAGAGTGTAAACCTATGCTGAGGGATGATCGAGGTTGCCAAATCAAATCCCTCTTTTGATTCTGCCATCACCTTCTTTCTTTCCCTTTCCTCAGTGCTTTTCCACACTACGGACAAAAGCATTTTAAAGTAATTATTTTTTCTCAATACTAAAGTAGTTGCATCATGTTCCCAAGTCAAATATCCTGTTTATTTAAAACAGATCTCGTCTTCATTCCTTCAGTATTTTGTCAGCAGAAATTAAGTCAGCAGAAAAAATGTGATGGACACAAAGCCCAGTTGCCAAATATTTCCATTACAGAGAGCTCTCAGTCAAGTGTCTGCAGACATAATGAACAGGAGCCGCAGCCAAGTTCATAGCGTATTGGAGACAATATAAGGGAGGCTCATAGGAGAGACTGAAGCTCAGTTGTGTAGGTATGCCCCTTTCCTCCCTTAAAAAGTACTTAAAAGTGGAAAATTTGACCATAGGGTCACTAGAAGTATTGAGAAATGGAAGTCCTTTGGAAAAACCCATCAGTATAGTGGTGCACAATAAATGGTTGGAGGTCGGCTGCAAAATATACACACCTTGGGTCTTGGGGAAGTGAAGGATGGGTATATCCAGAAAAATTAATCCTCTCCTTTAAGTTGGAGCTGTGTTACCGCTTCATTACTCTTATGTCCTCTTGTTCCCTGGTAATGGAGAAGCGGTGTAGGTCCCTGTGGTAAGGAAGGACTGTGATCATAGCAAGATTTATTTCAGCTTTTAACAAACCATAGCTGTGAAGACGTCTTGCAAGACATACACAGTCATTTTTTTTTCTTTCTTCTGTGGCTGATAAAATGGCCCTGACTGAGGAAACAACGTCTTGCATCCTAAGAGTATATCTAAATAAAAGTGAGGTAAAAGTGGGCATGACTGGGAATTTAGGAATACCCTGGAGGTGTTGAACAGCCTTTGGCGTAGAGACTCCTCTGTTTTGGTACCTGACCCCACTAATTTAGTGGTGCAACACTTCTGAAAGGACTTAGGAAAGCATCTGTCCCTGATAATATAAAACATCAAATAAATAACAGAAATCAGCCATGGAGTGTTACTTGAAGATGATGAATTCACACTGACCACCCAAAAAGAGCAGAGATTGAGCAAATTATGCTTTATGAAAGAAGGTGTTGAAAAAGCTGGAATATGTATAATCTTTCCTACATTGGAGAGAATCTCTGCCCAGATCCTAAGTCACTGAAAGGGATGGGAAGAAAAGGTACTTTTTTTTTTTCTCTTGGTTAATTGGTTGGTTTGCCCTATCCCATAGAGTTATTTTTTTAAATAAAGCCTAGTTAAGGGATGTCAGTAGTTGGGCAGTCAGGCCATCTATAACCCAGGCTGGCAGGTTGCTGGGTCTCTGAAGCTGGCTCAGGAAGGTACATATGGTATATAATGACAATCTACCGAGGAAACTGAAGGGTCGTTTCTCTTTGGCTTCACGGAGGCATAGAAATGCACAGCCCCATAATAACCTACAAAGGACATGAAAGCTGAAGCCTTCTCCTTTGCCAGGGAGTGGAAATCCATTAGATACTTCCTGAAGGCAGGCAGCCACCAGTTTGCTGCCACTAAGGTTTTGCTTCATTTTTGCTCCCTTGGAAAGAGTTGGTATCACTCTGAAGACCAAGAGGGAGTGCTGGATAGGAAAAAAAATTAAAAAGGAAATTCTAGGATGTATTTAAATGCTAAAGGGTGGTGTCTGAACCAGAATGTGTTTAAAAAGGGGAAATGGGAAATGTATCTAAGAAAATAAATGAGTATTGACGGAAGATTTGAGGGGGAGGACTAAACTGACCAAGGGTGTCATTTCACTGGCTTCTTTTGTATGGCTCCTGGGATGAATTTGGCTCAAACTCTATAAATGTCAAAACCAGGTCAAAATATAATTATCTATGTTACTCGTACAGAGCCTTGCTTATGGTGGTTGCTGTTCACAGCTAAGGGTCCTGAGTGGTTTAGTAATACAACTAATGAAGACTAATAACGCAGGTAAATTGTTTTGCATCTGATGTAGAGGACTATTTTTAAAACTGTAATGATGTAACTGGGAAATCTATGCTCATTTTAAAGTTCCAGATGGTTTTAGAGTTAAGTCTGATTCCCCCCCCCAAAATACCTCCAATGCAGTGTCTTCAAAACATCTGTATTTAAATTGTGTTTGCCTCGTCACTTATGATGAGCAAGGTATGTAGTTTCCCCTACTCTTCCAGGAAATGTGATTTACAGTTTTATACCCTGCACCAGGAATAGCAAAATGAGAGACCGAATTAAAGTCAGGAGGAGGCAAGTTTGGGTGCTGTGCAGGAGACAGGGTCCAGATTTGGTTAATTACTTTATGCTGAAGGGAATGACCACTTTAGCAGCGAAATCATTGCCTTACATGTTATTTGGCAAGTCTCCTAATAACCAGTTCGTACAAATGAACTGAACTCTTGACACCGCCTGTCCACCAATGACTGTATAGTGGGATTTTTCCCTCTCAGTCCCTGTTTTCTACATGCACATCATGTTCTTGGCTGGTGCGTGGGGTCTTGGTAAGATTCAGGCTGAACTTCCTTTCAGCTTACCGAGTTTGGATAGATAGATCCCCTGGGAAGCGGGGAACAGGCGAGCAGAAAAGATGAGACTGCAGAGCAACACACTCTCATCTTTCTTCCTTCGGGCTTTTTACAGGGATTTGATATGGCGATAGGGAACACTCCCACATTGCCTTTCAAGAATGTGGTTTTTTCAGAACTTTTCATATACAGGTTCCTATAGGTTTTCTGTGAAAGTGCATTTAAATGCTCTGATGTTAGTCTTATTCTCTTTCCACCGTTTGTGACCCCTTCAAAATTAATCTGCAGGCTCTGGGCAGCAAACTGGAAGCCACCAGCCAGCGTATATCCCATCCCACATTGCTTGAAGCAGGCAACATAGTGTCTGCAAGCTTGGCACGTCCTTCCCACCTCCGAGCACCTTGCAGTGCTACAGCAAATAAACCAACTATTGCCTACATATTGATTGTGCTCTTCGAATCTCGTCGGGTAGGAAAAGTGTGGGCAGAGCAGTGTTTTGTTTAGGTTGGGTTTTTTTGAGTGTGTGCATGTGAGGTCTTTATGGAAAGCTCTTCTCCGGCAGCCAACAGCATGTGTGTGTGATACAGCCAGGAAAGGACTTGCAACAGATTTCCTGATGCTCTTGTTCATGGACCCCAAACACCCTAGGCACTGAAAGAAGGGTTCGGTGGGAACTCTGCTTTGCAAAATTCCTGGATGTCTCTTTGCCTTCCTGATGTTAACTTACAGGAAATCTCATCGTGGCCTTTTGTAGTATTAGGAAGTTGTGTTGATTGGTACAAGTTACCTGTGCATTACTTTTAGTTTAATTTCCATCCTCAGCTGAAAAATGGAACAAATTATTGCAAGGAGACTAGTAAACTCGTATAGTGTAGCAGAACTGCAACCAGCAGGTCACAGAGCTTTTAGAGCCAAAGTCATGATGATCAGAAGGTAAACCCTCAGGTGGAACAATTTCCTGATGGTGTATTGTACCAGGACTTTGAGCAATCCTTGTAAAGAGTGTCAAAAGTCCAGTAAAAAGGGTTATTTGATCCTGGACGAGAGGAACCTCAGTGGACAGGCACCAGGGACCAGCTGGGTACACAGGGGTGTAACATGGCTCGTGCCCCTTTCTAGTGTGTCTGATTTTGTTCATGAACAATGACTACTGAACATCTTAATCTTTACTTAATTCTGGTTATTGTTAAATGATTTCTTCTCTGTCGCTTCTCCAGGGAAATGTTAAATTATTCTTTTTTTGCCCATCTGTCTACTGGTGTTTATCTCTCCCTGGAAGAAATCCAAGTTTAGTAATTAAGGCACTAGGAACAGTCAGAGGTTTGATCAGTAGATAAAACATAATTATAACAGATCTGTGAGTCTCTCTGCAGTAAATATTTTAACACCTTGGGCCAAATCCTCCATTAACATAAACAGAGTTATTGGAGATCACACTGTCTTACATCAACTGGGGATCTGTGCAAAACTGCACAGACAGCTCCGTTGTGGTTGTGTGGGAAAAAAAAAAAAAAAAATTACCTTAAGAAGATGATGAGGTGCAATACTCTGTGCCCAACAGGCAATTTGGATAAAATGTGGGGTTTCTTCACATCCTGTGGCATATGCTTGCTTATATTTTTCCCATGGTTGTTTTCGAATATCCTGAAATAGAATTATGTCTGTACGGGTAAAATTTTCAAAACTAATCTCTTCTGTCGCAGTGGTGAGTACACTCTGTCTTATAGTTGGATTACATATTTTAATTAGGCAAGCAATGTAACTTATTCCCCAATTCAGGTGCTTAGGTGAGGGTTTGTAGTAGAAACATTTCACAGACAAAAATCACAAGAAGATAATTTTGGAGAACAGCACCAAATTGGCTGAAAATTCCCCAAATTCCACCATTTCTGGGTGTCTTGTTTACTCTCCTGCTGAAGTCTGGAGCAGGTTTCCATGCCATAGCTAGTGGCAGTCACTATTTCTGGCTTCCTTGACCTTGGAAAATGGGACACTGGCCATGTTCCCCAAGGTCTTCGTCAGCTGTGAGCCCTGGGGGACCCTGAGGTCAAGTATTATCCACTGAACCTGCAGAGTACCAGATGTTGTCCTGCCGGCTCCTCACCCCTCCGGGGTGGATCGAAGGCTGTAGAGGGACATGTGGGAAGGCCGCCTGGTGTAGACATGGAAAGAGAAGGACTTTTGGGTGGAACAACACTCCCGCATGTGATGGAAAAGTTTCCAAGGAGACTATATGGATGAACCATAACACAGTTTGAGAAGCTGTCCCCACCCCGGGCTGTGTTGAAAGTTGTTTCAGCTAGTCAGGACTTACTTCCTAAAGGATTTAAAGATTTTACTGCTGAACAAATAAAGGGAGCTGGTGGGGAGGATGAACCACGCTGCTGTCCCCAGGAATGGAGCTCCCCTCCATGCTGTGTGCTAACCGCTGCTGCCAGGTAGAGAGGCTGAAATATTTCCACCAGTGAGATCTTCGCTGATGGAAGGGAGCTGAGCAATCAGCTTTCTGCCTTGTCACAGATGGCCTTTATGGGGCTCAGGGTCATGCTCAGAAGTCATGATGGGATTTTACAAAGAAATGAGTGGTTAACCCATTGGGGAACCTATTTGCTTCAGTCATGTTTCAAGCAGTCATTTGCAGAAATGGCCTGATGAATATTTCGGAGGTGCTCTCCATCTGATGGCATCTCACTCTGCAGGGGTTGTTCAAAAACCAAAAGGCATCAAAAGTAAGACAAAAGAGAACAAAGATGAAAATCAAAAAAGAAGTGAATTTTAAGGCCCTGGAAGCCTGATGGCAATTCCTGCCAAAATCATGTGGCACAGGTCCTGCAGGAGGGCTTGTGCAGCAAAGGCAGCAGCAGTTAGTTGGGAACAGACAGCTTATAGCATAATAAAAGAAACTAATTCCTCAATGTGTCTTGCTTCAAAAGCTGAACCAATAACCTAATGTCTTCCAAACAATGACAGCTCAACTAACACAACAGAGGTTTTAAAGAAAGCATTGAATAAGAATGTAACATTATTACCATACGAAGAAAAATAGCCTCATTGAAATGTTGGGTACTGGCTTGATCTTTTAACAAACAGAGGTTCCAGGGAGCTGAGCGTAAAAGTTGAGTCTATAACTCTTCCTGTATTAAAATATAATATAATATAATATAATCCAATATAATATGAAAAGGCTTACTTCTGTTCTCCAAAACCAGGGTCCAAGGCTCAGCTGGCCCTTCTGGGTGGCCTCTTTCCTTACGTGGAATTGATATGAAAACTCTTACCTCAAGTTTATGTCTGCACTGTGTGTGTGATCAAAGAGTAAACCTCAACGATCTTTAAAGTCATCGGAAAGCTGCATGTCTATAAAAGAAGTATTTCATTATGATTCAGAGATGCCAAAACCATCATTTCCCTTCAAGGTTTGCCAATTCATTTCAAACAAGATGTAAAGGATGCATCTGTGCAAAGGCTTGGAGTTATACAGCTGCAAAGGGGGGAAATCAGTTGTTTATCCCTTCAGAAGTCTTGCATTTGCAAAAGTAAACAATACACAGATTGGAAAGGATGTATCCCATACCATACAGTGACGTCTGTCTACGTCTAGCTGTGAGCGCTCATACAGGAAAAGCTGCGGTTGGTTCTGACCATAAGCTTTTGGAAGCAATAATGAGAAAAGCTTGTGGCAGCACCAGCACATCTATAAAACATAGTGATGTTCTTGTAGAAATATGCTACTGTGGTTAAATACAGACCAAGAGAAAATATACCTCATACAGATTTCTTGATCAGATGGTTTCTGGCAGGGGAAAACAATTAGGAGGTATTTTCAGACGTAAATTAACTTTGGGCTGAGCAGCATTTGTAAGGTAAGAAATGTAGAGCCCAACTGTGCCAGATGCTCAGCCTTGGCCATTTCATCGCATTTCAGTGGTACAGTAGCTGTCAGCTCAGCAGTTGTGGGTTACCTGGGTTTTGGGGATCCACACAAAATTTGTTCATTTTGGGAGAATGTGTTTCGCAAACAGTGAAGAAAGATCAAGAAACATGAAGTGACATTATATATCTGACAACTTTCATTTCTATGGGATATTTTTGTCCTCTGAGACAGAGCTTGGTAGGGCTGATTGAAATGGGATGCTTTTTTTTGTTGAAACTAAAAAAAGAATAAACTGTCTGCAATTAGAATTTTCAGGGTTGTTTTTTCTTTTCTTTCATTTTTCCCATTAATCTCAAGGACTCTTATTGGAAATTGCCAGTGGGAGCTATAGAAAAGGGTCTTGTTATTTACGACTTGTTATTTATACATGTAAGAGTTAACTCTTTGAGAAATGCTTATTGTTTGGCACAGTTTGTTTTGGTTTTGTTTCCCTGGAAGCCAAGTGCATCAATAATGAGATTTATTATACTTTTTTTTTTTCCTTAGAATCAATCCTGATGGCAGCTGCTGCCCTCAGATTAGCTATTACAAACAAACAAAACTTTTGGTTCAGATATTTGGCTCAGCGTTCAAAAAGCAGCTAGAGAAACTCATGGAAGAAGAACCTGCCTGTAGATATTAAATGCAGAGGAAACACCTCTGGCTTAGGAAGCTCCTGAACTGCAAAATATCATGGTTTTGTAGAGTAACCTGGGACTATATCTTCATAAGCCTGCTATGTTCTTGTATTCCTTCCCATACATCTGTTCTCAGCCAGTGCTGGAAACACGACAATGGGTCTTTCATCTGAGGTACTGTCTCAGTCTTTTGTCCTCATGTTTTTATTCCATGTCATAAAAACACAACAGCTTTGCTGCTTCTAACACATTTCTCAGCAGCAACACACCTGATTTTTGGAGCTACTTTGGCTCCACGTTGCGACAGAAAATAAACCAGCTTGTTGATATGGTAATCTGCATGCCAAAGGTTACATGTGAAACACAAAAAGAATAGGGTGTATTGAAACAGAAAGGTGGTGCAGTCAGGTACACCCCCCATGTAACTCTGGAAACTGTCACATTCTGAAAGTAACCATTAAAAATTAAAAAGACATCTCATAAAACCTCATGAAAATCCCTTTAAAAGCTTAATACTGGTTCACATATTTCATTAAATAACAACCAGAGCAGTAAACCATTTGCGGTTGGTTCTGGTCATACGAGCTCATTTGTGGCTTGACTTTCTCCTGATGAAATTCCTTGCAAAAGCTGCTCTCAAAGGCAGAAAAAACAATGGGTTGGTTTCATATATCTGATTTAATCAGATTGCCCAAATTATCATTTTTCACTGCTGCCAGGGCATCGGAAACATCCCTGTATCCTTCTTTTCAGTCTCAGGTGTCATTCTGGCATGCAGTGTTTGGACCTGGTGAGCTGTCCAGTGGAAAGTTTAAAGAAATGGTTCAGACTGCTACAGCACTTGTGTGGGGTCATCTGGCTATATAAGTCTTGGAAAGCTTCATATTAGAAATACTCAGTGGACCCCTAAGAGGTTGTGACCGCCACCTGAGGAAACATGTCAATGCTTCTCCAGCTCCTTGGTACCCTCACTGTCAGGACAAACATCTGCTCCACTGGGAGTGCTTCAATGGGTGTTCACTTCGGCTAAAGAAGTACCCAGCTGCTTATTAGGGAAGAAAAGACCTCTCTGCAGATGGCTAAATAATCCAGTTTAACTGTACTAAGAGGCCCTTACCTGATTCTATTTGGATTAGCTCTGTTCACATCAATGGAACTGGAGTGGTGTATTTGCATGCTGTCTTGTGTTAGCCTGCCTGGAAAAAAATCCCAGCTGTCTAAATAAACCTATACATCATTCTGTTTTGGATTTTTTTCCTAAATTTTATCGTCAAAGTTTCAAGTTTGATAGGTGAAAAACTATTGAATCGAAACACCTTTCAAAAAAGGAAACTACAACTTACAAAGACATGTTGCCTTAACAAACGTCTCAAGTTAGTTAGAACCGAACAGCTGCTTGAGAAATCCCAGAGGGACATAAAATAAGGCTACGCCTATTTTTCACCAGCACCCTCCAAGCAAGTTTACCACTTTTTCTATTATTTATTCAGGTCTTCTGGGTTCTTTTATAGAGATCCACTCAGCAGGAAGCAGTACTCAGCCTCTGCCTCTGATGGCCCAGGCAGAATCGCGTGCTGTCTTGACACGCTGGTCCCTCAGAGCCTGGGAAAGCAGAGAGAAATATGAGATGTCCTGCAGGAATGTGGAAAACATCATGTGTGTTGGAGCTTGGTGAATTTCCGGCAAAATTTACTTATGCTCCAGATTCATATTAATTCCTCAAAATCTGCCATTTGAGATGCTCTGAGCTAAGAAAACTGGAGGAAATTGAAAATCAGCATAGACTGGTGCCACCCTTGCACACAGGGTCTGAGTTATTTGGGGCCTCCTAGCTGAAGAGAACAGCTTTAGATATCCCCGTGAACCTAGTGAAAATCTCTCCACAATGCAAAGCAGCTGTGAAAAGCTAACAACAGTAAGTAAGTAAGCTGTGTTAACAAGGGAATAGGGAGTAATACAGAAAGTCTAGGGGCTTGACAAGTAAATCAAAGCTGGGCAGCAGTTTAAGAAACCTCAGAAGGATATAAACCAGAGCTGCTCAAATGATTTCTACCAAAAGCTGCTGGATGGATGTAAATGTTGGAAGCAGTTGGGTCATTTCACCTCCAAAGGGATGGCAGGATACACGTGAGTGCTGGGGAGAGGGGGGGGAGGTTGATTTGCAGCACCAAAGGGAAACAAGGGGTGATGCTCGGGTCCTGTCTATGAAGCGGAGCTCCTGTATGCAGAATGGGGAAGGGGATGGGGAAGGATTAGATCATGTGGGGAGATTTATGGGGCTGAAATGGGGTTGGGGAAAATGAGGAGGAGGTGTAGGGATGTCTTCTTAGAGAGGAGGTAAGGGAAACAGGATGAAAAGAGGTTTCTGGAAGCAGGGGGGGAGCAAGCAGAGGCAGATGTGAAGATAGGCTGGTGGAGGAGATGGCCTAGAGTGCGATTTGGAGATTGAGGAAGCAGAAAATACATTTTGCAGCCGGTCCTTCTTCAACTGCAAATAACATAGGTAGATGTTGCTCGCATCTTGGTAGCTGGGGAAGGAGAATAAGGGAGCATCGCGTTTGAAACCCTAGCACAGCCTGCCAACCACAAAGAAGTATTTTCAGGACTGTGTGAGGGGAAAAGAGGAGGGATGGCAGGTGAAGGTGCAAAGTGGGTGGCAGAGAACCAGACTGTGAAGCTGCTGTGACAAACTCCTTATTAACAACTGGGGGCCACCTCAGATATGGGGTGTTGCAGTGTGGTTATTCACTGTTATCTCCAAGGGATATTATACAGGGTGTGGGTTTCTGGGGTTATTGCCATGAACAGGGCTTCAGAATGAAAGGGTGACTTGGATCTGCAGGATTTGAGAAATAATTTAGTAAGTGGAATAAAGGAAAATATAGAAGAAGATTTGAATAAAAAGAATTGGAGCTAATACTTTCTACACTGAGTCTCTATTTGGACTGCACAGGGTGGGATTAGTAAATCTTACTCATTAGAAGCAGAGGTGTAGGTAGAAGCAACAATTAGTAGGTGGAATTCAGCCTCCTAAGCAAAGGCAATGGAGTAACTGGAGACACATCGGCTTGGGCTGCAGTTAAACTTGGTCTAGTCTCTTTTAAGGGCGTTTCTCACTGATGTGGCTCCTTGCTGATCTGTCTGATTACGCCAGCTCACGAGTCATCACAGTGTATTTACATTTCTAAAACACAAAACACTTTGCCTAAAATCTTCTTATAATTGGTGATGGGTAAAGATCATCTTCAGATCCTGATCGCTATTACTCATTATATACAACATGAAAGACAGGAATGTGTTTCTTCCTTTGGCAAAACATCATACCCTTGGGTAAGTTTGGTGGTTCATTCAACTGCAGTGCTGTTTTCTGAATCTGTTGTGTTTATCCATTCTGAATCCATTCCACCATTGGAAGATGCAGGTGGAGGATTTAAGTCCAAGAAGAAGAGTTTAAGAGGCAAGAGGTCAGGTGTTTGGGTCATGAAAAGAAGGAAAGCAGGAGAGTGGGATGAGTAGGAGCATGGGATGAGGTAGAGGGAGAAAGAAAAGGCTGCAAGAAGAGGGAAAGGCAAATATACTCTGTGTTAGCCGGGTGGATGTGGGAGCTGCTGGAGCTTGGCAGAGGGAGAACTGGTCTCAGGTGAGGGCCAGGACCCAGCACTGAGCCTGAAACGCAGGGCTCAGGGAAGCAGCATTGCCCATGATGTTAACCATCACGTGCATTCCCTGTGTTCTGCTCAGTTCCTTGGGACTGGGCTTGGGTGTCAACTGGAAGGCAGCTGAAATCACGGAAACACTTAAGTGTTAGGAATTGATGTAACCAGGACGAGAGAATGGTTTAGAAGAGGCAGACAGTCTTGTTTTACAGCATAGATCATTCTGATTATATTACATTTTCTGGTTTTGTTGGCAAAAATCTGCCAGCAGGAGACAACAAATGGCTTTTAACTTATTGTTTTCTCTAAGGAAAGCATTATTTTTTAAAGATCTCTCCATTAAATCTGCATATACTTGGAGCCTGAAAAAACCAATCTGACTAGAGGGGAAAGAAATATAACAACTGAAAATCTATTTGCTAAGTCCTGCAATGGAGAATACATATTTTAATGTGAAACAGTGATGACAGGGGAAGCTTTAGACAGCTTCAAAGCAAAAGCATCCAGGCAGTCAGTCCTGCAGGACTTCAAAACCTTTCATGGAGACAAAGCTTTTTGTACATCAGAGCTTGAAATTCAAATCAAGCAGAGAGCGAGCCAAGCCAACTTTAAGCATTCTGCATTTCACTCGATGTCCTTAAAGGCTGCAAGAGTTTCTTCATTGTTTGCTTGCATTACATGCCATTTGCGGTGCTGCTTTGCAGGTGCTTCTTTGCTCTTTTTCTTCCAGTTTGGTTGAGCAGTTACATAGATTTGTAGCGTATCACATGTGTTTTTTAAAGCTTTTTTTCAGTTGGATTATCCTTCCCTCCCTCCAGCCTCAAAGGCAGATTTACAGGAATCTTTTAGAGATATGACACTGCATTATTTTAAAAGCTTTGCTCTTCTTATCTTCATGGTCTTAGAGGTCACAAAGGACAACGTATGAGGATAAACATCAGGTTCCCCAGCATGGAATAAAGTCAGACTGGATTACACAAAACACTGTAACAGATAAATCCAGATACTGTTCTCAGTGTCTCCCCTCTCTCTTATCACTGATGAGAATTCTTGAATGTATTTTAAAATTACAGGAGGTGGGAGTGCCAAAAAGAGCAAAAAGTTCCCCAAACTTCTATCAAAGAACCTGGAATAAAATTTTAATTCTATGCAAATAATGCTGGTTCAAGAGTGGCTCAGTAGAGATATTTTTATGCCAAAACCAGCAAAGGAATAGAATTGGCTAATTAATGATAGCGTTTATATATCATTAATGAATGTCCAAAAAATCATCTAATATAGGGTGCTTTCAAATTAAGGGCAGAGAGGAAACTACATTTGCTTTTGTTGAAGGAACAACTGAATATTGCAATACTGTTTCAGTGATGAGGCTTTGCTGGATTTGATTCAAAGAAATGCCGAAAGCTTGGTTCTACATTGCCCGCGTTTTATACAATAATTTCGGTCATGCCATCTTTCTCCGTGCACTTTTGCCATTAAGGAACCTGTATGTTTTTATCACTCACAGCTCAGCTATGCCAGAGGTGGGGAATTGGGAGACTTTGGGTCTGAAACTTGGCTTTGGCCAAACCCAGCAGAGGACGGAGGTGACTGGAGGGTGGGTGCTTGCTCACAGGCATTGGCTCCCAGGGTGCAGCAACGAAGCCTGCACCAGCTGCCCCTCTGATCTAGGTAGGATGAGATCCAGGGGATTGAATGAGCAGCAACTCCCCCTCCTCCTGGTCCACCTGAGTAAACAATAAAATTGGACAAACAGGGCCTGGTTTTGCCAGTGCTGCAGCAGCTGCACCTTCCATTGCAGCATGGCTGGTGCTGGAGCCGACGGGGGTCCTGAGGGGGTTTATGCCCAGGGAGGGTGGTGTCCCCGTGTCACTGTGGTGGTGGCTGCTGTGGACACACGGACAGGCGCAGCTCCAGGGATCTTTCACAGTCAGGAAGAGTTTTGGTGCCTCTGGTCTCAGGTGATGCTTGGTACTCTGCAGGGCACCAAGGGGTTGGGTGGCGCTTGGGGGGCTCATGGGGTCTCATCCTGGGTGCTCAGCGGTCTCAGCACCACAGGGACCTGCTGCGGATGGGTGCCACTTACAGCCTGGCAGGAGGTGAACCGGGTGGCTTGAGAAAAGCTGTACCCAGCATGGGTGAGGAGTAACTCTGCCCGCCAGGTGTGGAGGGTTAAGGCGAGCAGCAAAAAATAGCTCTGCTATCCTTTAAGCAGGACAAGCCAAAAGTACTGGGTTTGGCTGTGCATGGTGTGGCTGAGGGAGATGAGGTCCATTTGGGTATGCGGTTGCTTTCCATTTTTTTTGGAAAGGGTAAAAGGGGTGCCCGAGACCCCACCATGTTTGCTGAGCGATAGGCATCTGCTGGGCTACCAGCAGTCACAAAATGCCTCCTGGCGTTCCCCTGCATTTTCATGTTCTGTCATTTCATAAAGAGTTTATTTTGTCCCTCTCGGTCCTAATCCTGACATCACTGGCATGCTTTTAACCTGAAGACAGAGGTGAGGCTATCCCCCAACGAGAGGCAGCTGCTCCAGGAGCCAAGGTAAGGGAGTGAAAAGGGATTTATGCCTCCTGCTCCTGGCTGTGCTGTGGTTTCACAGCATAACACTGAAAGTCACTTAGGCTCTGGGCAGTTTTAGCCATCTGTATGGTGGAGGCCAGATATGTCGGCAGGAGGCTGGCATTTGCTGATACCCAGCTCTGGGCTTCCTTGCTGATGAACATAGAGTCTGTAGCATCACAGATTCAAAGAACAAGAGATGGCAGGGCACTCCTCACAAATATAACTATTTTAATGGCAGCATTTGCCGCAAAATGTGAGAGGGTGGTAATTCCTGCTGCGTGTCTCCAATTCTGATGCTATTTCCAGGCCAAGACAAGGGGATGGTCTTTGTGTTTTGCTCTGCTGCCCAGGTCTGAGGTCTTTATTACTTGCCTACCGCGTGGTGTCTTTCTGAGGGAGGGATGCTCAGCCAGCTGTGGAGGACTGGTCAGCACCCTCCGCTGGGGATGTGGCTGGGGGGGACAGGTAATGGTCAGCTCTGGGCAGCTGGCAGTAATCCTTGCTGAAAGGCAAAGGCACAGAGATGGGTGCGAGCAAACTCCTGTCACTTGCAGAAGTGATTCTCACCTCTGAACTTCTTGGCTCTGTTACCGCTCCTGAGACCGCAGGTAGCAGGAGTCGTTCCGTGTCTTCTGCTGGCCAGAGCCGGGCGAAACACTTCACTCAACAGAAAGAGTGCTGTGGGCCAAAGTATGCTTTGGTGAAAAAGCTTCGCATCATTTGGGGTATTTTTGTTTACTTGTTCCTGGAGCTTTTTTTTAATAAAGGGCAATTCCAAATTTAGGATAAAATGACTACAGAAAACTTACCCAGCTGAAGATGTTGTTAGTTTTCAGTTGGAGTGTCTCCTCAGAAACTACTGAAATGTGTTATGGAAAAGCTAAAAACCCCACGTAGCTTTTGTTTTAAACACCTGACCCACAATTAGCATTCTGGCTTATTCTATCAGGTAAGGCAGAGGCCCTAGGCTATACGACTGCTGATTGCCATGTACAGTGTTTGAGCCTGCAGGACAGGTTATTAGAGAGCACTCCTGCGATTAGGACTAGCTTTGTACACACAGAAGCATCCTTTGTACCGGGATGTGGCTCCTTGCCTGTAGAGGAGGCGAGAAATGCATCCAGATGAATCCAGAGCATAATCTCTGTGCCTGTATAAAATCTTAAACGTCTGTACAATGCTTTTGTTAGCTGTAACAGATGCAGGAATCTCTATGTGCATAGGCTAGGTTTTTAGCTATATATAACCAACAGGGGGCATTAGGTTTATGCTTATTAAATGTGTATTTCTACTCCTAGCAGAGAAAAATCTCAAAGTTATTTGATTGAAAACAGCAGGATGGGAATCCTGTATCCTACAAAAGATACAGGATTCTGTTTTTTCCAGAAGATTTAATAACTGTATAAGTCTGTTCTGTTTTCTTTAGGTCTAGTTTGTGTCTATTTCAAGATGAAGATAAGTGAGATTGATGTAACTAAGAACCAGATGATTTTTGTATCATCTGTAGCTCAAAAAGCACTTGAAAAATATGAGCGTTTCTGGTGCAAATTGGTTTGTATTGATGATTTGCAGTTTTCTAACCAGAAATTAAAGTAACGCTGCAATTATATCTTTCTGATGGAAATTAGGTTCAACAGTACACGGTCAACTGCTACTCTTCATTATGGAGCAAACCTTGCCCTGAGTTATTTAATTACTGAATGCAAAGGACTTTAGTGAGGAGCTACAGTGCAAGCAGAAATTGTTGTCTTCAAAAATGAAAGTAATATTTATTACAGAAATAATTATTATGGCTACAACCACTCATACTCCTGTACGTGGGACTATTCATATATACATTCTGAGGAAGATGTGGGGTTTTTATATTTATAGCACTGACATGGAAGCAAATTTTACTCTTAACACATGAAGTTGGAAAACTGTAGCCTGGTCTGAGCTCCTGTCACATCCAAGCAGCTGGATAACTGTTTTAGGTGAAGTGATTTCTACAATCTACAGTTAATTTGAGCTGCATTTGGAAATATAGAAATAAGTTAAGGAAGTAGATGTTAAATGACTAGGTGGTACAGCTGAGGAGAACTGCTTTCATAAAGCAATGTCAAAACAAATTGTTGGCTAAAATGTACCGATGCTCTAAGTTTCAAGAAGTTGATTTAATTACCTGCCTTATGTTGAAATGGGTTTTACATAACCTAATAACTTTAATTTCTTCCAGAGTAAAGTAACAGTTATGATTTTGAAATAAAGTAAATAAATTAGCAGCCTCTAGCAGTTGTAGAGCTTTTGCCTGCAAGTGCATCTGGGATGCTGTGAGCAATTCTTGGTCCCCCACAGTCAGAGAAGAGAAATTCTAATTGGATCAGTGGCACACAGTATCTCCCTTCCCCCGAGCCCTCTTCATACCCCTGTCATAAAAAACAGGCAAGAGGACTCTTGTTCGTTTTTATCTAGCAAGAAGATGAAGGGGCTACAACTGCAAACAGCCAGTCCTGTAGCAGGGTGCTGCAGACATATGAGAGTTTATAAAGTAAAGCACAACATTTGCCCGAGAAAAATGGATATAACTTTGCAAACCTGCCGGTGATAAGGGAGGGTACAGTTTTTGGCAGGTCTTTTTAGGTGGTGCCTGAAGCAAGGAGGGTTGGATGCTTCCCAAACATTTGTCCTAATGGTAAGCGCATTCAGTCAGTGTCTTCCCCTGGGTGCCTAACCCCAAACCGCTCTGTTGGAAGTGGGAAATGCCCAGTGGCGGCATTTCTCAAATGCCTGGGTTGCTCTGATGTACTGGACCAGCTGGTCTTCAGAGCAGGGGCTGTACCGCTCTCCCACCGCTCTCCGCTGTGGCGGGACTTGGCTCCATTTGGCTTCCCTGGGTTACAGAGCATTTGTCAGCCTCGTTGGCTGGAGAAAATCACAAGGAGGATCCAAGTGCTTGCGTGTCCAATTTGCTGCTGCCCAGTGTTTCTGACCTCCGCCCGTTGCCCAGTTTGTACGTTGGATCTTAACAGACAGCTCTGCATTATTAAACAGGTTGTGGGAGACATCCCAGAGCACGGGCTCGCAGACAGTTCCTTTAAGTGCCGTATCTGCATGAGAAGGACAGCCCAGGCTCCCTTCAATGCACTCTAAGAAGCAGCTTAGTTTTAATTGCTTCTATCAGATTGCAGGTTTGCCTGTATGACTAAATGAAACTCTTAAAGATGTCAAAGTTTAAGTTACTAAAAGGTAATTGCTACAATAGCTTCCTCTTGGAACCTGCTCCAATTTCCGCATATATCTGACTATCTTCTTAATGTTAACAGTGATGTTTTCCAACTAAAGTCCAAATGCTTAGAGGTGAACTTCCCATTCAAGTCTTCAACACAGGAGCAGCTTGTAATTTGAAAAAGGAGGGTCGTTAGCAGGGCAGAGGGTTGGATCAGATTCACCAATAGAAAGAACACTCAGATATTCATCTCTTTGCTCATCTCTCCTCCTGCTTCCCGACATCTGTTTTTTGGATGTATGTACTGAACAACTTACCTGCCATGGAATAAGTTTTCTTTTTGCCCTTCCAGGATACCTTTCCTGTAGTTTGCATTGCTCATCTCCTGCAGCCTGGTACTTGCATCAGTGAGTGGATGGTGCTAGAGTACAGCTGGTCTGTAAAATTTCAAAGCCTGAAAGCTTGCTGTGGGTGTACGCTAGTGCATTTTAAAGTTCTTGGTCAGGATTTCCAAAGCATGGATCATGGGGAGCTAATATACGGGTCTGGTGTGAGCCCAGGGGCCAAGTATCAAAATTAAACCCCACTTTGATGTTTGCGGACCTCTTTCAAAAATGGCCTTGGGTTACTCTGGCCCAAGCCCAGGAGCAGTTCCCTGTGCTTACACGTATGTGTTGGTCTCGATGTCTCATTCTGTGCCAGACTCAGAAGCAGTTGTGCTGTCTGTGGTGCAGGTCTTCTGTCGCTCTTGTGCACTTTTCTAGAGCAGCAAGAAGGTCTTGAGGAAAGGTTAGAGCATGATAGCACCTGCAGCTGCAGTTTCAGCCCCTGAGTGGTGACAGCTTTGGTCTCCTGAGTGCTGGGATGTGTGTCCTGGTCCAGGAGGGACCCTGTAGTTGCTCCAGCTCCAGTGACTTGACTCTGGGGGACACCACATCTTAAGACTTCTTCCACAGTCCAAAGGCGCTGCAGGCAGGACAAGGTCTGTAGGCTTCAGACTGGCCACCCACTATAGAAAGAAAAATGTGTTTTACCTTACATTGCTTACCTGGCATGTTTGTAGTCTTAAGGGAAGCAACCAGATTATCTAGCAAGATATTTTTGACAGTCGTTTGGTCAATGCCCTGGCAGATCCTTCCTTCTTGTAAAGCGGAGTTTAGTGTCCTTCAGTACTTAATTCAGTCTGAACTGCATTTTAAACAGCATCTCATCTGTTGGACCTGCTTGTGTTCGTGAAGAGTTGTGCTATTCTGTGTATCCAATAGAACAGAAAATTAGGGAAACCTTTTCCATCCTAATCAATTAGTCATGTAAGATGTAACCACTTTCCAAATAAGTGCTGGAGTAGCAGCCGTGTTACTTGTTATGAAAGGTTTGTGTGTCAGCAGATTCTGCATCTATGTTATATTTTCTGCAAAGCCAGCAGCAAATCCTAATAAAACTTAATGCAAGAAAACATTGCCAGTGTGGTGATAGGTCGAGATTAACTGCACTAAAAAGAGGCAATTCTATGCTAAGTTTTTTAACTTTTCTGAAGAGTCACTATTATAAACATACCAATTTAAGAACTTCTTTCTGCTTCTGTGAAAATCAATATGAAAACTTGCACAGAATTAAACTAAAGAAGAAAAACTGGACAGCCAGCTACCACTCATCCTAAGCCTGGACAGCTAAGCTGTGCATAGGCCACGTTAGCACTGAGCTCAGTGGAAAAATTCACTGGTGCAAAAATATTTAGCTGAATTAGATGTTTACTGTGGAATCTATGTGGTTATCCTGCAGATCTTTTGCCTCAGTAGTTATGAAAAGGGACTCATAATTTTTTTTTTCCTATTGCAGTTAGACATACCTTGAAGGATAACGTGTATGGAAGGGACAACCATCAGTTGCCTTCCAGAATGGCATGAATGATCAATTCCTCTGTTGTGTGATGCACCCATAGGTAACTGGTTTTGCTGTACTATACATTGAAATTAAGGTTTCCATGTCAAACCCATCTCTGTGAAGAGAAAGTATGCGAGCAAGGGTTGGTGCAGACATGCATCTGGTGTCATCCTTCTCTCTACCCGAAAGGGAGTTTGGGGCAGGTGCATGAAGCATCAGGCTGGCAATAAGAGGATCTAAGTCTGATTGTGGGCTCTACCCTCATTTTTTTTGCTAGCCCAAATGTTCTGTCTTAGTTTGCTATCTATAGAGCAATATTTTTTTGCCTGTCTTTAGCTCAAACTGAACCATGTAGGTATATGTATGTATAGGTATAGTGTCTTCATTGCCGAAAATTTCTGGCTTTCCAGTAATACAAGTTTTAACAAGTTATGTTTAAACTCAACATTTAACCCCCTGCTGAGTTCTAATGACAATTTCTAAAAAAAAATATCGCAGCTGAGCTGAGCCCTGGTATAAGTAATTTCCTTCTCAAAGACATTTTTTATAAACAAGTGCATATAAATAGGTTTAAAATTGAAAAAACCCTTGTTCTTAACTGCATCACTGTTGTTATAACATTTTATCCAAACATATAAAATGCTTAACTTAGACTACCTACATTAGAAGCAAACATTGTGTTTAAAGCATTTTTCTGTGGGTTTTTTTTGTGGTTCGTTTTTTTTTTTAAGTTCATAATTTTCAGGACAATTTAATGTCATCCACTTATGTCGAAGCTTCAGCTGCCAAAAAGTCTTGAGATTTTTCTAGTGTACTTGATGCACAATCCTCAGGCTCTCAGAGGCATTCCTGTAACAGTTCTGTAGAAGGCTTTTTCTGTAGCTCCTGCTCATTACAGAAGAGGCTCCAGAACCCAATGCGGTTCTCACACAGAGAAAGGTCCAGAGGAGGTGTCAGATGTGGGAATAACTTGTAACACCTCTGGGAAGGAAAATGAAGTGATGGTCTGTCTCAGACTGTCCTACCTGCCACAGCTTTTGCCACGAGCACCACTGATAGCTAGTTGGTCTGTCCTCCCTCCTGCCAGTGCAGCTTTCCTGGCTGCTTTCTACACGTTCATGCTACCAAGTGTGGAAGGAAAAAAGATTCAACAACAACAAAAAAAGATCAGACCTAGAGCCCCAGCTCCTGGAGTCATAGGATTAGAGACTCTCAGCTTTTACTTCTTTAACAAAGAAAAGTTTCTTTCCTTGAGAGTCCCCCCAAAAGCCTGGAAACATGGTCAGATCATACCCTATGAAGCAATCCATGTCTTTGAGTCTGCAGGAAGCCTGAAGAACAGCCCTGATGCAGAAAATGGCTCCATCCTCCAGTGGGGTGCTTGCTTTCCTCCTGTCCCTCATGCGTGACCATGGCTGGAGAAGAAGAGTGGGGGGTATTTGCAGCTCTTCATTTCATACTACCCCAGCTCCCCACTGGTGGGATTGGGACCTGTGGGGGTGCAGGGGGGAATATTATGCTGTTTGGGACCTCTGTTAGACTTAATCCAAACTATTATCCACTGCTGCCTGAAAAAATAGCCCTTTCTGCTGTTAGGATACCACTTATTTCTGAGTTCCCTGCCCTTATGGTGTCAAGGATTTATTGCTGGCTCAAGTAGTTGAAAGACACCCGCAGGCATTGCATCCTGGAATTAAAAGCAGTTTTTTGTGTATTGTAAACTGGGCCTAGGAAGGACCTGTGAGCCCGTGCAGACTTTGCCTCTGTTATGGATTTCCTCAGAGCATGCCTGCAAGGATTTTTTTGGCCTATAAAGACTTTAGGATTAGTCCAGAAGGCCAAGAGAAACAGAAGATGCTTCCGTGAGGTGCTTTTGGCTGGGCACCACTTTAAATGCAAAACACTTCTTCTAAGATATAACCGTGGATTGTTTCCTTTTCTGTGATGATTCAGCTATTGGCAAAAATAACCCAAAGAGTATGATTTTGAAGCACGGGAATACTCTGTAATCCCATCTTCACATGATTGTTATTTCAGGCATTACCTGTTTGTGAGTAGAAATATTTTCCCCTTAAAAAAAAAAAAAAAGGCAAGACGAGAAGAACATCAATCTGTTTTTCTTGGCTTTCTGTAATTAATCCGGTGATTTATCTCTGTAAAGTCTGACAATAAATTATTGGTTCCTATCAGCTTATTTCTCAGGAAGAAACCCTGGAAGGGGATGTTGCCGCAGGCTCATTAGAGCCGCGTGTGATTAACCTCAGTGCTGACATTTGCTGTCCTTATGCTGATATAACGTTTCCTCTCCTTATTCCACATACCTTTTTGACCTACTGAACACCAATCATTTACACCACTGACTTCTGTGACTGTGCCCCATCCATCCTTGTCCCAAACCTTGCTTCTCAGGCATCTGTAAGCTGCTGTCCTGTGGTACTGGTCTTACTGGGTTTTTCGGTTACCTCAGAGGACTCTTTCCTCCTCTCCTTTCCAAGTAGGAGTTTGAGGTTCCCACCTTTTCTCTCTCGAAAGTCTCAAAGACGTGAAAACTTTCACTTCTATCACTGTATGTTTCTTACCCATAAATGTGCCGCAGCATCTGTAATGATTTCCTTGCGGGGTTAGATATATGAACGCTGTACCCTTGAAAAGAAGGAATTTCCTTTCTTTCCAGGGAGAAAGTCCACTGGAGTCTTGGTTTGGACCTTGCAACACCTGCCTGGTGCTGTGATAATGGACTTTGAAAGTTCTGATGCTGTTAAATTCGAGGTGTTACTTTAGGTCATTTCAGAAGCTTTAATGGCTCCCTGTGACTGCACATCTGGACTGATGATAACTGAAGCACAGACTTTGCAGGTGAAGGAATATGGAAAAAAAAAGTTAATAGAATGATAATATTTTAAAGGCTTTTTTACCAAGTGTCAGATTCAAGCTTAAGAAAAGCCTGTGGAAAAGTAAAGTTGGGGTTTCTAAGCACTGCGAAGTGAGGCAATGCCTATATGATGATTGGGTTGCTTCTGCCCTTATGTCTAGTCATTGCAACAGTCTTCAGTTACATTCCCCACAATATTTCATATACATGTGTGTGTATACATCTCCTCCACTGGCTTCCAACTTCTGTGTGGCTTTGGCCTGTCATACCTTCTGTATGCTCATTAGAGAAAATGAAATGTATGAAGCAATAAGGTAAGGTCTATAAAATCTTAGGTTAAAAGCAAACAAGACCTGGAATTGTTAAATCTGTTACAGGGCTCTTCCATGAAGCTGTGCAAGTCACTCGAACCTAGTGTCTCTCAGTGCCTATTCTTCCTATTTTTCTCATAAGCTCATGGGAAATGCACAGTTTGTGATCTGGAGAAATGCTTTGCTCTCACAACCATAATTGAAGTCACCGGACACTGAACATGTAATCTTCTGCTAAAGTGGGACTCCTCTGCTATAGGATCCTGGCTACCTCAAGCTGGGCGCTATGAATTACCAGACAATTTTGACCTTAATCTCACTGGGCCCCAGTTTCCTGTCTGATCCCTGTAGGACAAGGTAAAATGCAGAAGACGTTCATTGATGCCTACAAAGCACCAGCAGATTAGTGATGAGCACCACAAAGAAATTAATCATGCCATACTTGAGCAGAGGTTGGCTGGTGTCCCAGGAATAGGGCACAGGGCCATGTTGAATGAGAAGCATAAAGGGGAAAGACTTAGCCATTACCTGTTCGCTGAGCACCACCCTGAGTGTATCCTAGGCGCACGACACGCTGGAAGCCTTAATTTTTCCTAATTCCTGTGTGCTCGACTCAGCTATCATCTGACCCTCTCAATGCTGTAGTCTCACATGAGTTCTGCATCCCTTTGCTTTGGACTGCCAAAGGGATCCATAACTTCCAGGTCTAGTTGTCCAGACTTGTGCAACACAACAGAGAATGAATTCTCATCGGTGCCAAATCAGATACCAGCAAGTACTTTGGCTCTGAGGTTTCACTCATATTTTCCATCAATTTTTATACCAATAGCAACAACTTTGGTAAAGTTTTTATTGATTTCCTGTCTGTCAAACCACTTTTTCGAATTTCTAATGGGAGAGGAAGCAAATGACAAAAAAAATAGGAAAGAAACTGTAATTTATCCCCCCCCCCCCTTTTTTTCCCCCTAAGTATTCTTTCTTGATATTATCAGCTGTTGGTATGAGCAGAGGTATTTCCTCCTTTCTGAAGGCTACTGTCCAAACCAAATGAAGAAATGCTGTCACATGCCTAAGCAGATCTGATGGCATCCCCTCAGTAACTTTTGAACTCAGATTTCACTTGCATGGTGAAAGGGACAGTGGGCTCACAGATGCTTGCTTCCTGCAGATTTCTGACGAGTCCCACACACACTTCTTGGGTGGTGTTTTGGAGCCAGTAAAAGAGAATTCACCTTACAGTCCTCCCTGCTGAGGAGAAGAAAGTTGCAGTACAAGCTCACCTGTTGTCCCACTCCAGTTTGTGACAACAGGTGTACTTTAACCATGGAGAAGATTTACTAAGGACCTCATGCCTTAAGGATACCAGAAAAGTCTCTTTTGTCACATTCTTCTGTGCAGATCCTCTGGGCTTTAAGGACCAAACTCTACCTGCTTTTCCTGCAGTTAGAATGCTTCAAACATCTCCCTCTGGCACCTGTTTCCCACTTGAGCCCTTGTTTCAGCGATATACCGGGAAGTCATGAAACACAAATCTCTTGGAAATCAAACATTGTTAGTTTTGGAGTTCATAGCCTGATTTGTAAAAATTGTGCTGTTTATAACCAAAGCTTGTGGTCATTTTGATTATGATTTTTAGAATGGGAAGTCTTCTGTGTGCACCTGTGTTAGAAAACAGCCTT
Source organism: Buteo buteo (assembly GCF_964188355.1). NCBI lineage: Eukaryota > Metazoa > Chordata > Aves > Accipitriformes > Accipitridae > Buteo > Buteo buteo. The sequence goes on along the minus strand of NC_134176.1, from coordinate 8,325,974 downwards.
GAGCCTTGCCAAGGGTATCCCATCACTCAGTTCTGCTCACAATATTTTTAGACCTATGTGGCTGGGTCTCACTGAGTGCCCAAGGTGGTCCCAGGGAACCTGACTCACCTTATTACCTCCAAACACTGAAAGCAAAGGCGATGTTGTGAATCGGTTCAGCAGCTCGCGTGTTTTAATGACTCGGGCCATTGGGGTGGACCAGTGCCTGACCTGTTTATGCTGGCCTGTGCCTCCCTCCTCTTCTAGGAGCCCCCTGAGTCCCCAGTGACAATTTTTCAATTCATAAATTCATGGAAGATACATTTAAAGCTCTATGCTGTGTATAAGAACCAGTTCAGAAATGTTAGTCCCTGAAGTAAAATAACCCTCTCCTGTAGCTTTGCATTCAAAGGGGAAGCTCCTCACTGGATGGAGCTGAATTTTAGAGCGTGCGGTGTCTCCACTTGCCGTGGGAGCTGATGTTTGCCCACTGCTCAGTGGATATGGGGTGTCATGCCTTTTGTAGAAATACCAGTAAAGAGGTAAATCACCCTGAGCAGGTGTTTCAAATTTCAGAAGAAAAGAAATGGTGAAGCAGAAGAGGAAGGAATTGTGATTACTCTTTTACCCTGGCACAGCAATGTGCTCATTCCCTTTTAGCCTTTTTTCCTTTTAGGAAAGAAAGCCAGTCTCTTTGCTTAAAGAAATAAAGTTTGAAAGCTGGGAAGAAAGAAGAACTAGGAATCCTCTGATCTTCCATCAGGAATCTCGTTATGGTTAGCTTAGGCTTTTTTTTTTAAAGTTTTAACAACTAACTATTTCCCTAAAATTCAAACTGTGTTGACTTACCTGTTCTGGGATAAAAGAATAAATGCATTTTGAATGACAGTGAATTTTCTGCCACATTTAAGAACAGCTGGTTGAGACTGGAGTATTTTTCATTTGGAAAGAAACTGCTTAGCTGCCTTTTTCCTACTTACACTGACCTCAAACCTTTCTGACGGCTTCCTCCATGGTGGCTTGATGCCGTTTCCAAGCACAATTTGAAGATCCCCCAAAGAAGACAAGAGTGTCTTTGCAATTCCCAGTTTGCTTTCTTTATCAGACTCTTCTTTTCAAGGTTATCTTTAGCCTCATCCAGCATTTCAGGAAAAAAAGAGGTGTCCTCTGGAGTTTTTTGCTACCTTGATGGAGAGGCAAGCATCCCACCACATGTCCTGCCCTATCAGACATCTGTGATATTTAAAGATATGTTTTTGGAGCTTGTCCCTCTCCATAACTGATTGTTTAATTAGCACCACTGGAAATATAGCAGCAAAACTTAATAGTGGGAGCTGAAGTTGAGGAGATGGAGCAGGGAGGATAGAGTGGCTCTTGGGCATGACTGCCACACCACAATGGAGAAGTTTAGTAGAAAGGGTAAACAAGAAGGGGTTTGATGTGTTAATCAAAAGATTGGGGGGATGAGGTAAGTAGGCAAATCTAGGTTTCAAAATAAGTATGGGAAATGAGTAGAAGGATTCAAATTGGGTTCAAATTGGGTGAAACGGAGGGAATTGGGGAACAGAGGTCCTGGCAATACTGTCCAGACAGATCAGTCACATAGTATTTGCCTGTGCACAGAGGTTTTTATATGGCTGCTGCTCACTGGAAAGAAATGAAGGTGTGTCGCCGTCCACCTGCCAATTACCAGGAGCCAAATTTCCCTGTATCTGGGGCAGAGCTCAGCAGGAGCATCTTTTAAACCACACCACTCTAAGCAAAGTCCTGAAGATTTCAGAACTGGGGGTGGTGGGGGTGAACCAATAAGTGTTTGACAAATAGGGTCCGGTTCACCTCTCAAGCTAGGTTTATATCAGCATTCACAAGCTGACGGAGCTTCTGTATGCTAAGTAATGGAGCTCCTCCTGATTTGCATTTGTTTAAATGAAAGCAGAACCAGACCTTTTCCTTTCAGCAGCTGCCTGCGGGCCGGCTGGCAGGGACAGCAGTCCTGGCACCCAGGTTGAAAGAGCTGCTCCTGCAACAGAGTGAGTTCAGGTGACCTCAGTGTGACTTGTTGGACCAAGACCGAAGCACGGGAAGGAGGAGGTGCTAATAACAGGCTGGGAAAAAAAAGGGAATTGATTTTTCTACAGCAGAATAACGTCCTCTGGGAGAAGCACTGCTGCCTGGGCCAACTACAGCAGGAGCGTGCAGCAGACCGGGATGCGCTCTGCGGGGCACGCTCCTGCCCTAGCCAGACAGCGATTTTCCGTCTCTTGTTTCCTTCTACGATCCTTTCTAGTCTGTAGCAGCATGCAAAACCAGCAGAGGCAGAAGGAATAGGTGGAGAAATTCCTTCCAGGATTTAACTGTCCATGCCTTTAAAAGACACTGTCCGAGTAATGAAAAGGCTGGAGGGAGAAAGGCGGCTGGGTCAAGAGTGGGGAAAGGCTTACACAGAGATTGATTGGTGTGTGGCGTCTCACTGCACTGACTCATCCGCTCCTTTGGGGCTCCGGCACAGGAGCAACCCGGTAGAGCTGGGGCCCTGAAAAAAAAAAATGATGGAAAAGAGCGCTCCGGCCCCAAACCTGCCTCCTGTTGCCTCCCCCTCACAGCCGCTCTCACCGGGAGAGGGAGGAATCCTCCGGAAAAATGGTTGAGGCTGGCATTTTACATGTTACCTTGCGCTTTACGGTTATCATTCGTGGGCAAAATGCAGCCGCGTTCCGTTATGTCAGATAGCACTCGGTAGCCCGTTTTCTCCCAAACCCCACCGCTGAGAACGTGGGAACGTCCTAATAAAGCAGGGCTCAGGCGAAAATGCCGGGGCTTAGAGGGTTTGGTTTTGGGGTTTTTTTTTGGTTTGCCTCCCTCAGGGAACCGGGGCAAAACTTCGAAGGGGGTTTCCCGGAGCGCCCTGCTCGGCGACAACCAGGGACCGATGCTCGGCGGGACGCGACCCCGGGTGCCCCCGCGCCGCGCATCCCCGCTCCGCCCCCCCCCCTCCCCGCCCATCTCCCGGTCCCGGGGCCGCCCGGCGGGGCGGGCGCGCAGGCGCGGGGGGGGGGGCGGGCGAACGGGCGGGCGGGCGGCGGCGGCGGCGCCGTTGGCGGCGCGGCCCCAGTCCGCGCTGCAGCCGCCGCGGGGGCGCCACTACCATGAGCGGCCGCGGCCGCCCCTGCGCGACTCACGGGCACCGGGCGCACCAGCCGCCGCCGGCCCCCCCCCCCCTCCGCCGCCGCCGCCGCCGCCGCTGTCGCTGCCGCTACCGCGCACCCCCGGCCGCCGAGCCCGGCGCTGCAGGATGCCGGGGGGCAAGAGAGGGCTGGTGGCACCGCAGAACACCTTCCTGGAGAACATTGTCCGGCGCTCCAGCGGTGAGAGATTCCCCTCCTTCATCCCTCCGTCCGTCCGTCCGTCCCTCCGTCCGTCCGTCCGTCCGTCCGCCGCGCCCCGCTGCCACGCTGGTGGGGTCTGTGCCAAAGCGGTGCCTTCAAGGAACGGGGTGCGCTGTGCCCCGCTTGGAGCCTGCCCTCCGCCGTCCTTTCCCTGTCCCCCCCTCACTTCTTACATCGTTGTCGGTACTAGGAATTTGTAGCTTTTTTTTTTTTTTTTTTTTTGGGTGAGCTGCCTCTGAAAATAAGTAGTCATCATTTACGTTTCTAATAGCATGTCTGCTCGTCAGGTCGGGTTTTTTTCCTTCTTCTTTAGTTCTCTAATAATTGGGCTTGCAACCCAGTTTTCGTTCAGGTTTGTAATTCTGTGACACTTTCAAGTCCGTGGCAAAGGTACGGGGAAAGAGGATGAGGGAGTGACTGTGATTTGGAGGATGGTAATCCTGTGGCTGAGCAAATATGTAAAGAACTGTCTGCAGTTGCTCATCTACAGCTCCTCTGTTAGGTGAATATTTACAGGACTGGTTCAGGACTGCATGGCCATCAAATTGTTCCTTGCTGCTGGAGTTTTTTACCGTTTCATCCAGGGCAAAGCACTGATCAAGAGTACTCTATACAGCTCCATTGAAGTTACGGTGTGGTTGCAGACACCGTCTCTCTAGGTGTGTTAAGGTAGATGCTGCTTTAGGCAAGTCTTGTGCTAGTTACATTCCTTTTTTACGTAGTCTTTGCACTGGCACAGAACTACTGAAGCATATGAGTGTCGGCACAGATGAAGTCCAATAAGAGACCCCTCGACTTTGGATCTGCTAAAAGATACCTCCTTGGACAGTCCAAGTTTAGGGCGACCCTGCCATACCAAGGCACTGCCGTGCCAGCGTGCATCTGGGGACGTGAATGGGAAAGGCGGGCAGAGCAGAGCATTGAGAAAAGCTGCCACATGTATTATTAATCAAGACATTAATGTGATGTGCAGTCGTGCTGAAAAGTGTTCCCTTCCACCTTCCTATTGCGCGGTTCTGGTTTTACCTCACGTTCATACTAATGTGGTCTGGTGCGCTGGCTTGAAGTTGATTTCGATGGCAGGTAGTGAATTAGTGATTCATTGACTTCCACAGGAGCAAGAGTGGGATGAGGACTTAGAATTTGTTTTAGAATGTTGTGTGTTGAAACGCCAGCCTTGCATTAAACCATCAACCATTTTTTGGGGGGCTTCCTTCCTCCCGTGTTGCCTGTGTCAGTTCTGTGGTCGGCAGCTGACTCCCTGTCGAGCTCTGTAGCTGCACGATCACGAAGAGCTAGTTTCCCGCAATAGTGTATTTATTTACCAGAACATTAAATGCAAAATTAATTAATAGGGGTTTATGTAGCACTTTCCCTCTGACAATTTCAAAGTGCTGGGTGGAATTTAATTACACTTCACAGCTCCTGTGGAAGAGGACACACAGAAGCATTCCCAATCTGTTCTTCGAATTGTGGCGTAAACGGGGGCTTGAGGCATCACGGTTGCTTTCCCAAGGTCATGCGGCAAGTCAGTGGCAGAGCTGGGAACACGGTTTGGGATTGCCATGCTTTTGTATCGTGCTCTAATTAAATCACATGTCCTCCCTGGTGAAGGCTCAGTTAAGCTTTGAGAAGTCAAAAACTGGAAAAGCTCAGAAGGCTTTCGAACATTGTACTTTAAAAACACGTATCCCCCGCCAGTTTTTAACCTGGTCTAATTTGGGAGCATAAATCATGCTGATTTGGTCATTCATTCTGCTTTTTCTCTGCCACTGATGGTGCCTAAGCATGGTGCTACAGAGGCAAATCTGCCCCATTGGACAAGAATGCAAAACGTGGGTTGGGAATTTGTTTTTAACTCATGTAAGTGGTCGGTGTTGTGCCCTGAAACATGATTTAGTTCTTGGTTTTGTCATCCAGGACATAACCCTATTTGTCCTTTATAGAAATAGTAATTTTCATTGGATTGAGCACTGTTTAATCCAAACTTAATGGTATCCAGTAGAGCACATCTGGTTCGAGGATCTCCTGCCAGTGCTTGGTAGAAGGCAAGGATTTGGTCTGCTGACAGTGTGCTGGGTTTTGTTTTTATACTTGGATTCACCAGATTCCAAGAGACAGGCTCCAAAGTTGAGGAACAGGATGAAGGAAAGACTGATGATTGGTTTTTAAAATACATCTTCAGCATCCTCAAAAAAAGCCCTTCTATCACCTTTCCTGGTTCAAGAACACTCTCTTTTGAGATTTCTCACACTTAGGGAATCCCACGGCACTTCTTGACCATAAGTCTTCTCTTAACAACCAGGAGAAGGTTTGTAGATAGAGGTAATATCTTCTATTAGACAATACGTATGGCTCGAAAACTTAGACAGGTATTTCGGCATATAGGCTGTGCTTCAGGTGAAATGGAAGCAGTAGTTTCAAAATGAGATGTAGGTGGAGACAAATTACTCAGAATTGCCAGAGGTGGATCTGAATAACAAAATTTATAGACAAAATTGCAATAATTTTAAAATGGAGCAAGTCAGAACTGGCATAGCGGGAACCCGGTGTGCAGACTTAGTATGGCGGTGAGCCTGCTGCTAAAAACAATCATATATTCAATTTTCAGCATTATCTATGCATTTTCTCTTTAGGAATAGTTGTGAACCTTTCCACCCCAGCTTTGGCTACAAATGAGATTAAAATTGTGGGAGAAACGTTCACGGTGAGTTAGTCAGGAGCAAAGCATCAAAGAGCTAAGCAGAAAGGAACGGGGAGGCTGTGGCTCTTCTGCCCTCCGTATGGAGTGGTGGGATTTCTGGGCTGCTCTGCTGGACGTTCCTCTCCCAGCCAACGTGTTTGGGAAGGATGGAGCAACTGCCAAAGCGATGGGGGGGTTCCCGTGATGCCCCTTTGTCCGGGGAACCTCTCTTTGAGAGATGACTTTACGCCTTGGAGCTTGTGAAGTGTTTTAGAGCAGCAGCATACTTGGCTTTTTGGACAGCAGCACGTTGCAGGTGCTTCCCAAAGTATTTGGTGGTGGACGGTAACCTCAAAGCTGCTTTGCGGGTTCTTTGCCCACACCACAGCTGAGCTCCACTCGAGGAGAGACAAAGTCTGCAGGGAGAAGCGGGGTCTGTCGTTAGATCAAGTGCTGTGGTTGGTAAAAAGGGACGAGCCCTTGGGACACACAGACCTATCTTCAGGGTAATCTCAGTGCACTCTCTGCAATCTTTTTTTTTTTTTTTTTCTTTTAAAGCACAGTGAAAATTCATCAAGTAAAGGCCTTATCTGAGGCTCACAAAGATTGATATGATCTCGCTACAGCCTTGACTGTGCCCTGGATCTTAAGAACACCAGGTGTTTTGCTGAGCTCAAAGAAGTGGTTTGTGAGAGCACTGGGTTAAATCACATTAAGGTGACTGCCTTTTACTGCCATTAGTATTTTTGGACTTTTAATAAGGGCCTTCCTTAGGGCAATGTTATCTCCTAAGATGTTCTCAGCAGTCTGTGCCCGTTATTACTAATGTTATTGGTTGCTTCTTTGGTGCATTCAGAGCTCCTGCTGATACCGACCTCAGCTCAGCATCGTGGAGGTGCAATGGGTACGGAATTGGGCAAGTCTCTAGAGCAGGGCTGGGTGTCGTGGACCTGGCCCACGTGCAGAGCCAGCCGGCAAGTTGAGCCACGCACGCAAGGGCAGGGAAATGTGTCTGTCTTGCCTGTCTGTCTTCACCCTTCACATATTTTAGCAGCAAAAGCGTTAAGCTTGTATTAATGGCGTAACTGCTTTTATGGTGGAGGATGAGTTTGGGAAAAGGTTAACTCTGGGACTTTGCGGCAATATGCAGTAAAGAGCACTAATAGTCTGGGAGAGGGGCTTAATTTAGTGGAATACTATATATAGTCTTATCTATATGATAAGAGTCACCATTATTGGTTATTGTTTCTGTTGCAATAACTCTTAGAAGCTTCCTCGGGAAAATGGGTCTTTCAGGTCTTTCACAAATGTATTTTGACACTTGGGCTGAAATCTTTGCTCCGTAAGGCTTACGTGGGAATTTTACCGTGAGCTTTAATGAAGCTAGCATTTAATTCCTGGCCTTTTTCAGCTTTGTGCCATGTTCCTACAAAGCAGTTCCTTCAGACAGAGCTTTACGCCCTGCTGGGTCCCTGTGACTTTGGTGGACAAAAGGGTCGGCCCTATTTACAGGTGACTGTGTTGTCAAGGCAGATTACCCAGGAAGGGGGACGGAAGTGAGTGTCACATCGTAGCGCTAAGACACCTTTTTCATTTTTATTACACTGGCATTATAGGAAAAAAAAAGTGTCTATTGTCTTTCCTGTCCTTCTTACTAGCCCATGTAGCGTACCTGATGTCTTACAGGCAGGGTGACAAAACATCGTTGTTCTCATGGGACATGATACGTGTAGGCTTCTCTCCCCTGAATTCAAACAAGCTGCATTTTCATCTGATCCAAATTAAGTTACACATGCTGCAGAGAGAAAGTTCATTAAAACAAGTTACTTCAAGTTTACAGGATGTCTGTCTTTGGGGATCCTCTGTAAAAAACGCAGACCTCAGCACTTCCCTAAATCTCTGCATAAAGACACTATAAACTGTGGGGTGAAAGTTTCCATCCTCTAGTTCAGTTGACTGCGGAGAAGTGACTGAAGGGATGACCAAGGAGCTTGTGTTGTTAGGGCTTGCTTTCGCATTCGAAGGGCACAGGGTTCCTTTTGCAGTTTCTACGACTGCAGGGGGCCTGCTGATATGTAAATCAATGCAAAGTGGATTTTTACACTAAGAAGCATTACTCGATGACATTTTTGAGGAGTTTTCAATTGCAAGCGCCCCCCTTTCCTTACCCTTCGAGTTGGTTTGCTGAATGCAGAAAGATTAAGCAAGCTGACTGCTGCTGAAATCGGGGGGAGTTTTACACGGTCTAAAATTTTTTATATGTGTTTTTTACAAAACCCCACCTGATTATGGCAGCTCCATAACGTCGTATTAATTTAGAAACCCAAATAATGCCGTATGGTTAGCTAAAGGAATAGCTGGGTTTCCTTGAGGGCTGATCAGCTGCTTTGTAAATTCTGGGTCTTCTCTTTCTAGTATTTCTTTCGGTGCGTATCGGTGGCGGTGGGATGGAGCGACGTTGTTCTCTTCTGGGGGAAGCTTGAGCGCTGCTGAGCGCTTGCCACAAGAGGTCACTGCAAGAGTTGTTGCGTTCCCAGGATGATGTTTAAATCTGAGCGAGAAGAGAAAAATGAAATTATTGATTTTTTTTTTATTATTTTTTTTTGAGTAAACATCCAGGGTTTTTTATTGCTATTGGAAGGAGTATACAGCCAAAGAATAATGTCAGGAAGTTAAGTGAGCTGCAGAAATACATTTAATTAGCCTGTTTAACAGGGTACTGTTCGGTCACTAACTGGGATTTTAAGTTATTCTCCTGGAAAGCTAAGGGAATAGGATTTTCTGGTTTGATAAAATTAAGTAATAGAGGAAGATTTTGGAGTTAGCGCTCATAATAACCCGCTTTTCAGAAAAAAGTTTGGTACTTGTTTAATCAGCACACTCAGTGACTGGCTATTGGAAGTGCCAAGCCCCCGGTAACCCAGATAGCCAGGGCCTGATCCTGCACCCACACGTGGCAGTGGGAGGGAGTCCAACTGCTGGCTTCCAAATCGCCCCTTAGGAGACTCACCTGAAACAGCACCTTGGTGCTGGGCTGGGATCCGTCCTGTTGATAGTTTTGCTTTAGGAGCAAAGAGGAGAGCACGGGAGAGGCAGACGATCCTCTGCCAAAACAGGTTTTTTGAGATACAGCCAGGCTCTGTGAAGCTGCAGCCAGGACTAGCTTTGGGCTGAGTGTTTGCAAGAGGAGCCCCCACGTCTGAACAACTACTGTTACAACAATTTTCTCATCTGGGCATGTGAAGCAAGCGCTCTTGTTTGTATAAAGCTGGAAATCTGATTTTTGGTTGCTCCCTGAGGGTGCCTGTGTGCCTCAAGCCAGAGCTACAGTGTGCTCCAGTTTAAATTTAGTTTTTCTACATCTGTGTTGTGTTCTGCATAATTTTAATAGAAAACAGATTCAGCGTTGTCATTTAGATGATAACCGGGATAGGTGAGGATTAGTTTAACTCTAGGATAAACGAATGTGTGGGGGAGAAACTGTGACCGGGATTGTATGAAATGTCATTTTGCAGGCAAATCATAGGGACGATCTCTTGTCCTTATTGATTCAAAACTCTTCCTGGGGTCAGTGACGTTGTGCCACAATAAAGGCAGGGGACCGCGCTGTTTGTGGGCTTTCACATTCAGAATGATTTAAATTAATTTTTTAAGTTTTCAGGAGGTAAATTCCAGGCAGACTCTAATCTTTCTTCCTGAGCTCGCTTGCTAAATTGCTGAAAGCTGCTGTGTTCCCAGCTAAGTGACTTACACGTGGATTTAATATTTCAGCCAATGCTGGATTATTTATCTTTTGTTTTATTTGAGGAGCACTTATTTGGGGCAGGAAATAGATCATTTTAGCGTAGTCGGTACGGTGGCATCTTGCTCTGGGTTTAGCCCTCTTTGCATTTTCATAATATGAGTATTAAATGAAAACAACACTGGTACAGAAAGGTGACGTAAAGAGTTAGTCCTTTGAGAGATTTTTTTTTCAGGCAAGCAACGCTTAATGTGCTGGATAAATTGGATGACACTGATGTTTTGCATGCTTTAAAGACACCGGGGAAATAACAGCTTTGTTAGAAAACAGCGATGTGGTTTTATAGTAAGGAGCACGACGTGCCGGCGGAGGTTGCTGCTTCAAGCCCAGCGGTTTGCCTGGAGCCGACCCCAGAGCCGGAGGGATGTTGGTGCCCGTGGAGGCCGATTGCGGAGGGCACTGCCCTCCAGAAGGGTTTAGGATTTTCCCTTGTGCTCTGTTGGGATGCAGTACGGCTCGAGCATGTGGTTGGAGTCACTGCAAACAACACCGGTAGAACTCTGTATTATCAGGGCTGAGGCTTGCTCAGGAGAGCTAAAAGGAAATGAAAAAATGAGAATGTTTTTTAGGACCCCCCTCCCCAATACACACACACGAGGAGCCCCATGAGTTTTCCAAGATGGTCTGAACAAGACTGCAGCAATATGCTGACCCTGTGTAGTTGTAAGGAGAGTCAGCTGACAGCAGTTTGAGTGGTTTGGGGCTTTTATAAGACAGCATTAGCAAAAAAGGCAAATTCCAGACATTTCACAGACCCTGTCAGGTCCAGGCTGCATTTGCTCTGCAGTGGGAGGGTGGTAATTCTGAAGGACAGCTCTGTGTAAAGTTGCTTGAGTTAGGAGGTTATTCCTAGATGGAAACATTGCTACTTTTTATTATTATTATAATTATTATTACTTGTGTTCTGCCACTGCTTCGTTTTTTTAAAACATCTTTTCAATGGTGACTTTTCTAAAAAGATTAGTTACCTGTTTTCTTGGTATGAGATGGAATTCTGAAATGGTGATTTAAACAATTTTGGTTACAAGTGGTACCCAGGCATTCTTGAGAAAAGATGATTAGAGACAATGTTTCTCACTTGGCTAAGCATATCTCCTGGAATGATTTAGCTGTTCTTGCTCTCCTGTGATTACATAACATGAATTTTACACTGCTTTGGGCATTTTTTTGGTTAAAAAAAATTGCTTGCACACTGTGGTCTTTTTTTTTTTAAACAAAACAAGGCTCAGCACTGTGTTGAGTATTAGCTACTGCAAGATAGAGTAAGATTAAAGGCTTGCTGCTCTACAGCATAGGCTGCATTTATACAAAAGTCTTTTTACAAAACAGAAGTGCAGCAGCAGCAAATACAGTGCCGTTAACAATTGTTTTCCTCAATTGTGTTTTCCAACCTGAAATTTTGCTAACTGTATGCTGCTAATACCCCAATTCCTTGCCATCAGTATTAAACCTTGTAAATAGGAGAGTTATATTAGCTAATAAAAAGCCTGCTGACTTCCTAAGAGGAATCTAGCAACTCTGAGACAGGCGAGGCCCTGCTTCCCTGCTCTTTTATAGACAGACACTGGTGTTTAGACATGGCCAGTTAAAGAACTTATGCAACCTACACATTTGTGATTTGGGCTCTCTGCAATATATCAGAGAGGGAGATGGGTGAAGAAAATGATTGGTGAAGGCAATGACATCAAGACAAGCTTAGAAATAATAAAAATTGACTTTTATCTCTAAGGAAATGGGAAGTGGAATTGCATTGTCAGTGCATCGGAGAAAACCAAGCAAGGATGAATGCATTACCAGACATTTCAGGCTAATCATCATGCAAGTTTTGAAGTTAGCTGCACATTAATGTTTTCGGTCTGAGATATCACCACATGGTAATATGGATCACAGTTGCATAGAGTTTCACATACTGGATCAGACCATTGGCTCTCAGATTAACTCTCCTACTTTCAGCGATGGCCAATGTCTAGCGGACCAGGGGAGAAATTCCCAGCCTCCTTAGTAAAATACTTGTCAGATTGGGTGCTGCTGTACATGGAGAGAGAAGACTTTCCTTTCTGGGCCACAGCACGAATATTGCACAAGTTTTAGTTACCAGTGTCTTACTGCAGAATGCGAGCTGTATTTATGCATTGCCATCCGTAACTTTGGCTATCCTTGGCAATCCCTGTTGTGATACTACTCGTTCAGTGAAGTCGTGGTGTACTTAAAAACTGAGTAAATCCAGGTGTTCTGGTGTAGGTGTAGTGGCTGAATTCACTGTTGTCCAGTTATTAGTAGCTAAACTCTGTTGAGAAATACATACCGTTGAGAATACCTCCAATATAATATATTCTTTAAAAAAAACCCCTAGTTTGCAGAATATAGCTGTTGTGTATTGAATCCCAACGGGAAGACAGCTGTGGAGATCCCAGTGCTGGTGTCCTTGCTATGCTCACCACCCTGCAATTTGCAGACCTTTTGTTGCCTCCTTTCCTTTTTCTTCTGAAGAAGGCACAAAACACCAGTCTTATCTGTTGAAGACTAGAGCAGGCAAGGAGAGCTGGCTTCTCCCATGAAGGGAGTCTAAGCCTGGGTCTGTCTTGCAGAAGGCTTCTGCCCTGGGTGGGGGCAGTCCTTGGTGTGTGGCATTGCTGGGCTCATGCCCATGCTTTAGAAAGGAGTGATTGTGTAAAAGTCCTTTGGCTCACTCCAGAAAAGATCTTTGGTATGAATTAGCCAATGGGGAGTGTGGGCCATCAGGGGAAGGGGAGGACCGGTGCTGAACCTGGGGTTTGATAATGGAGGAGCACCCCGTGCTTGCCTGCAGCAACGCCGGCGGGACACGTCCCTGGGCTGCCGTGGGGGGACCGGCTGTGGTTGGGGTGCGCGTCCTCCCTGTTGCGTGCAACGAGTATGGATGTGTCTCGGGAAGGAGCGAGTCAGTTGGCAGCCTGTAGGCAGGTCTGTAGCATGCTTGTCTTGCCCTATGCCTGATCTGCTTGAATGAAGACTTGGCTTGTGCCAAGAGGCTCGTACGGGACTTCGCTACAGAATCACTGCAGCAGGGCACTGGGGGACGTCAAGGTCCCCTTGGCTGAGGGTCCTTGCTTTGGAGCTGCTGGCAAAGGAGGCCAGGAGGAACGTGCAGCCAGTTGTGTTTGGAAGGGAAAAGACTCGTCTTTGGTGTTAGGCTGCCCTATGGCAACTGGAGGTGGAGAAGAAATGAGTTTTTTCCAACCCTTGTCTCTTATGCCAGGTTCAAACAGCCAGCTGGAAATTGAACAGAGTGGAATTTGCCATAGTCAGACTGATGGAGGTCTTAACCCAAGGCACAACTGTGATTGACCTTTCTTAGTGAGAAGGCTCTAACGGAGTTGTAGAAATGTGGAAGTCAGGCATGCAGATGGATTTAGTCCAGGACTGGCTGTTAGGACCCAGCCTCAGGGGAGGTAACTGCAGAAATGGACTTTCAGGAGTGGGAAGTGGTGATGACGTGATATAAAGCAGTCTCTTCCCCAACTACACAAAACTCCTAGAAACCCTAAGGTTGTATTCTCTACTAAGTAGTCTCTGTTGTTGATCAAGGTTAGGCCTCAAAATGGAGATGTGTTAGAGAATATACAAGGAGTCACAGCAGAGGACTCAAAGCAAAAACTCCTCCATGTCCCTTTGCACTCTGCAATTTTAAAAAATTATGGCCAAAAAAAAAGAAGTTCTCTCAAAGTGTCCTGTCACCCAGTACGCAGTTTGGATGTTTACAGCTGGGTATGGACTGGCTGCTGTAAAGTTAAATCTGCCTGGAGTTTTGATCTGGAGAAATTGTAGAAATAGGGAAGAATGAATATGTTTCTTGATTGGAGAAAATACCGTGACACCTGATAAAATGTAGGGTAGGCATGGAGTCCTGTGGATGCTGAGACTTGGGTACACAACAAAACCCAAGGGTCAGACGCTGGCCTGTTCTTCCTTAAATTTTATCAAGCTGCTCAGTGAGCAGCAGCATTAATGAAACATGGATTCCTATGGCTTTGTGCCCGCAGTTAGACTCGTTGGTCTCTAACAAGATGCAAACATTGATTCAAGATTTTTCTTCAGCTGGAGTAGAACACACACATACATATTCACATGCTGAGCATGGGTGAATAAGCCTTATTTGCTTAGGAGACGAGGGTAAAAAAGAAGTCAATTAAGTAAAGAAAAATTCATGGGGACAAAACATATTCTAATATCTGGTCAAGTTTCTAGTACCTATACTATTTATCTGATCTAACCTTACAAATACTTCTATCTACCAAGATACTTCTAGTGTCTATTTTTGTCTAATTTTATGGGATTTTTTATTGTTTTGTTTTTTTTTTTTTTTTTAAACTGTCAATGGTTTGGCTTTATGTTTTGTTCCCTCCCAAGTTTCCGGTGGATTTGGTCAGTTTAGTGAATGCTTTGTCAAGTATTTTGAGCCCCTCAAGTGTAAAGAAGTATAATCCATAGAAGACAGCCATTAAATGCTGTATGTCAGCTGCTGGCTGCAACGTGTAACTTTTGCTGTGTACTCTGTGTCCTGAAACAGTTACGTGGTGGAAATACACAATCAAGATTATGTCTGTCGGACAGGGAGGCTTCAAAGCAGGGTTATCTGCTTTTGGACTGTGGTCCTCTGGGAGCACCCAGATGTGCACAGCATCCATGAGCGAATTTGGTATTGCAGTCTCTCATCGCCCAGGTTGCGCCCGTTGTATCTAGGTATGTGAGCCAGACTTTGGCGAAAGATAATCCTATAAAGAAATCTCTTTCCAAATCTAACCAGAGGACTTGTAATGTTGGTTTTTTCCCTGTGGGATGGGAAATTAAGAATTGCTTACGCTCCCATCCTTTCCAGGTGCTGGGGTGTGGTGGTGGTAGGGTGGCTGCCATGGGGGGAGCCCGGTGGGTTTAGGGGTCTGGTGATGTCTCCCCTTTTCCAAACTGGAGAAGGTGTTGGGGAAACATCAATACAATGGGATGAGCTCCATTGAACCCTTTGGTTTCCAGGGGATTAGGATGTCCCCTGTGTTAGTGCGTGGGCTGTGCTGAGCAAAGCTGGGCTGAGTCCCCGGTGCCGAAAAGGCTGCGGAAAGCCAGGCAGATTTTGTGTCATGCTCAGGTTTTACTCCGTGTCTCCTGCTGCTTGTAGTGAGGGCATCTCCCTTCGGGTAGGAAAGCAAATTTTTCAAGTTGGCATTTAGGCTTAAGAATATTTGTGATGGATTCAGATAAATTCTTTGAGCTTAAAAGTGTTAGATTTCACAAAATCTAAACTTCTGTTTCTCACATTGGTTGGCTTTTAAATATTTTTTAATCTGCTTTTCTATAGAAAATCCAATAATCTCCAGATTATTTTTTTCCAAATTCATGCTTATAGAGAAAAAAGAAATACTGTTTTTTTCAGTACACTTTCCATGTACAACGGAATAATGTTTGCATAATGTACAATCTAGTCACAGTTATAAATACCCTGAGAAGGGTGTGTGTAGCTTATGCAAACCCAGTGTCGCTTTTATGTGAAAATGAATGTGTGCACCTCAGTAATTGGCATAACCGTTCTTCAGCTATTATGAGGAAAATTTGTAAAAATCTCCTTAATTTTTTTTTTTCCCCCCACAAGAACTGCTGAAAGGAATGTTTCCTATAATTTCTATACAGCAGTGATTGTTAATAGTTATATTTTAATAGCTTTATAGCATCAATGAATGGGACTAGTTAGTTCCATAGCTGCAGTCAAAATGAAATTGAAAACTAACAGTAAAAATAAAGAAAACTCCAAAGATCATCACAGACTACAATTTGAGAACCTTTACTAAGTAAGAATATTATTTCTGAAACAAAATTAGGCATGTTTACGGTGTCAATGAACGTAAAATCCCACAACATTGTGTTTAAGCAAAATAGGTATTTCCTTCTTTGGAAACACCTTGCTAAAAGCAGGGATGGAAGAATCTTTCCAAACTAGTGAATAAAACTATTTTAGGACTAACTCATAATGTGTTGGTGCCAGTCCGTGCGTATAAACCGTAGGCACTGACCGAAAGAACAGATGACTGAAGCGATATTTAAACCTGAGTTCAGCCTCCTAGAAATACTCCCTGCCCATGTTTTGCATTTACAGCAATGAATGCTCCTTACTAGGATGAGCCAAACCCACCTATTTGTATTTTTAATAGACTGCCACTGAAATTCAATACCTGTTTTGTGTTATTTCAACGTCTAAGTCCCTTTGGCACTTGTCAGTTCCCCGATTGTGCTGAATTTCCACCTGGGTCACTTAACACTCGCGCTCCCGGGCGTGATGGGGCTCGTGGTGTACCACGAGATGCGGTGGGCACGTCTCGCCCCTCCCAGCGGCTCCTGGCACCCTCTGTCCCTCATCCTAGGGATGCTGGCTGTGTCCTGCACAGCAGTCTGGGACCTGCCAGGAGGAAAAATTTAATTGTCTTAAGCAAGAGAATCGTCATCGGCGTTGGGCACGCTACAGTTCAGCATTTAAAACTCAGTTTGCGAGTTAATGTAAGGTTAATTTCGAGATATATGTTTATATACCTATAAAACAAAAATCAAACATGATACCTTGCCCAGGTGTTGTCAATGAATGAATCCTTTCTAAATTGTGAAAGCGTCGGTGCTTATATCAGTATTTTGGGGTGCAAGAAGCTACTTATGTTAGTAGGAGTCACCCTGTTTCATCATGATTTATTTTCTGATGCCCATTTTGATTTCAGTTCTCTCTGAAATTTCATGGTAGAAGTTACCATCACGAATAACCGTCTGCATCTGCTGTGTAACATATGTAAGATTTAAATGTACTTTGCCACTGACAACACCCTTTCTCTCTCTCTCCTCTTTCTCTTTTCAGAATCCAGTTTTTTGTTGGGAAATGCCCAGATTGTGGACTGGCCCGTAGTTTATAGTAATGACGGTTTTTGTAAACTCTCTGGATATCATCGAGCTGACGTCATGCAGAAGAGTAGCACTTGCAGGTATGCCGACTGTCTGTTCACTGCCACTCGATGCACTTTTAAAATTATAATCTGCTGGGAAGAAGTGTTAGGTTTTGGGAAAAGGATTGGTGTAAGAAAAGCATTGTTTTTCAGAAATTGAAGTACTGAAACAGGCTTTAAATGAATGAAACCAGCAACTTATCCGGGACGTGGTAAAGCACTTAACGATGTGCATTCAGTTAAGCACATTGTTGACTAACTTCCAGTAATCAATGGTTAGTTCCACCAGGATTAACAAACTGCTCAAATACTTAAGGTTAAGTCGTTTGCTAAATCTGGGGTAGTGGTTAGGATCCTGTAAGACTTAATCCTAAATAAAAGAAAGCTAAATTCATGTTGTTTATATTTTAATTTTACTTAGAACATCTACAGATTTAATACGTTTCACCCAAATCTGTTTTGAAAGCAAGCCAAATCTGCCCAGTTTGGAAGTTTCCGTCATCTTCTGGTAACTGCATAAATGCAATGAGCATTGCAGGAATAAAGACTGTTTGATGAAAAAGCTTTTAAAAAGTTTCAGCAGTGAATGAGGGTGAACTACAGGTGCCCCCTGAAGAGGGGGTAAATATTATGAGGATTTAGACCTTATTCTTTTCTCATTTGAAATTTATTCTGGCTAATACCAGTACGAATGTGCCCTAGCTAATGATCCAATAAAGAAAGTGGGGGTTTAGGTAATATATTTCAAAGGCTTTTTTTACTCGATTTTTTGTTAATTCTCCTGTTATCATGCTAGGAGGCAGTGGGCTCTTCTGTAGCCCATGTTGGTCCCTGTTATTACACACACACACACACACACAGAGCACAGTAATGTACAAACTGCATCTTTATTCTCAAGAGGGCGATTAAGCTGATGATATATTTACTCTGGGCATTGCAGCTTTATGGCTTTTTTCCTTTTGTTGGTGGTCTTTCAGGAGCGGGCAGCTGTGATTTATGGTTAGACATGCATCTGCGCCTTGTCTGCTGCATCCTTTAAAAGGAGATGCTTTGGGGAAAGACTAAATCCCTAATGCGTGTGTGCATGAGCAAAGTAAACCAGGGACAGAGGCAACAAGGAGTTGCTGAGATACAAGTTTCTATAGGTTTTCTCTTCATGTGTTCAGGGAGCGACCAACTCCAGGGCACTGGGAGGAGGGGGCTGCGTATCTACAGCCATGATTTTTGGGAGATGGGAGCTGCCAGACACTGATCGTTGACTGATGCTCCAGCTGGCAGGAACAGGGCAGGCAGGGAGCCTGTCCTTGGATGTCAGTCATCATTTTCTCCAAAAAGCAACATGTGCTGATGTGTGGTCACTGGTCTCCACTTCCAGGAAGGCGAGGAAGCCTCAGGGGTCTGGGGTTGCTCTGTGCAGCCCCATGTCCTCTAATGGGCAATGGAGAAGAGATGGGCACGTGCTGCTGAAATGGATCATTCATTCACACAGTAGCAACAGAGTCGATAGACTCAGCGAGGCTGAAAGAAACAGCCTTATCGCAGCCATGCTGGATATACGTGCATGCTTTCCCCTTTGCTCTCTGCTATCCTGTATATTGAACTGTATACGTTTGCTGTAAGCCAGCACTTTTATAGTCTGTGCATGTTAAAATCATGAAAAATACAGAATTGGATTGTAGGAAAATGCTGGGGGAGTAAAGGGTTAGCAATACCTCTCTGATGATAATTTCCCTGTGCCTCAAATACTGGGGGGACCAAAAGTTTTATTCCATCTGAGTGCTTTTTGTGAGTATGATGGGCTCTAGTTACCATTTGTAAGGACCCTGTTTTGACCACGTTCATGTAGATCATGCAGGTGAATCATACAGATGCAAATTCAAGGAGGAATTATTGTGGAAAATGGAATTGGTAGCAGAGATTTTTCTTTTGTTTCTTTTTTTTTTTTTTTTTTTTTTTTTTTTTGTCATTCTATATATCCATCTCTGGATTTTGGAGAGGCCTCTACACTGAAAGCATGGCTAGTACTTCTTTTGTGCCTGGGTCATAGCTGGTAGAATTACATATGCAGTGTGATGTTTCCTGCTTCTTAGGAGACATCCCAGTCTTCGCAGATTAAAGGAGAGCTGGAGAGGTTTTTGGCATGGTCTGACATGCAGTGTGTAGCCTTCCAGAGCAATGTCTTTGGAGCTGCTCTCCAATAAAGAGCTTATGGAATGGAAAATAGTCTTGTAGGCCAATGCTGCCTGCTTAGGGTTGCTCAGTAGAATGCCACTGGAGGCTTTTTGATATCTGGGGCTATTACTTGTATTATTTCCTGAGTTAGGCTCTCAGTCCGGATTCGCTATGTTGTGCCCAGATTATGTTACATTGTACATAAAAATTGCTTTATATATTATGTTTGCTTTACTGTTCTAAGGCAGGTGCTCTGGAATGGGTGCTCTGGTGCCACACCTTTATTGTAGGTTTTGGAAGGGTCTGTTTTTACAGCTTTTTAGTGCTAAAATTCCAACCGAATTAAAATAACACAGATACAAACAATGTAAATCTAGCCCCTGATTCGAGTTATTGTTGTTACTGATCTTGAGTGTGATAGAGGACGAATCAGCTTTCACCCATGCTTTTCTCCTGGGTACTCCAGCGAGTAGTCACTATATTCTGTTTCTGTCTGTCCCACCCCATACCCTACATTGGGGCTGCTCATATGTCATCATCAGATTCAGTCTCAGGTGGTCCTGGCTGACACTGGTCACAGGGAGGGCTGCATGAACTGAAGGCACTGGAGGTGCGAGTGATTTTTGTTCCAGCGCAGGCAATGAGTTAGTCCTGCGATGAGCTGGTAATCCCTTTGATTTCGTACTTCTCGCATCTTTTTAATCAGCAACAATGTGCCCGTTGGCAGGAAAATCGCTTAGACATACCTCAGTACGAGTGCCAGACTCCCTAATTTCACGGGCACTATACAGAAGGCACAGTGTACATCGGGGTCAGGCTACGTGAATGTTGTGTGGTGGCAATGAGTGTGTGTTTTTTCTGGGTGCACATGGCACCAAAAGTTGCACGTGCAGCGGGGGCTGATATACAGAATAATTGGTATAAGCGAGTGCTAAAATGCACAGGATTTTTAGGTGGAAGAACTTGTGTGCTGGTGAGGCATTTCTGTGCCAAATGAAAATGAGCTGAGTCCAGAAGGAACAGGGCATCTGCAGTTGTGACACCTCTAACCTTCAATCCACCATGCAGAAATCCGTGCCTGGAGGTGCACCAGTAGATCAGCCAGCATGTAGGAAAACCACTTGTTTCATGGCCAGTTGCCCACAGTCATGACAATGTATGCCTTCATGAATGCACTGAAAGAATAAAGTCATGGAACATTAAAATCCAGTTTAATGTTGCAAGTACTATCAGTGTTTTCTTAAATATCATTGCTTATCAGTTAAGCTCTGTATTCTCATCAAGCCTTTGGAAGAGCAGGCAGCCCTTTGAGTAGCTGGTTAGTAGACCTACCCTGGCATTTTACACTTGGCATTTGCGCCAGGTTTTGCTTCGCTTACCTGTCCTTGCACCCGAGAGCCTCGCACCGGGCTGGAAGTAGCTGGTTGCTGGTTTTGTTTTCGAAGTGGAAACCTGCTCTTAAGCCCTCTTTGTGTGTTGCCTTCCAGCTGTACAGGGGGAGGGAATTGCATCTCCTTGCTGAAGCGGTTGTTTACAGGTAGTGTTTCCACTGAAACACTTGCAGCGCTCCAGTCAGCATCTCTGCTCTCCCTTGTTTTGATTTATTGCCTTTTCAAGTGGGATTAAAAAAAGTCTGCGAGTGAAATCTTGTCTCCAGTGAAGCTAATGGCAAAATTCCCACCGTGTTCAAAGAAATGGGATTTTGCATGGTGGGTACAGTGTGCTGGACTTGAAAAAAGTTAGATTTGATAGTGGGATGTCGCCTCCGTAACCTGATTTTTGCGTGTGTGAGAAGGCCTCCTTGCACTGCCAAAGGTGTGCAAAGAAACCTTGCTGAGTGTGCCAGTGGGACCCAGGGAGCTGCACAGTTTCTCCTTAAAAATTGTGCCTGCTCTTTAACTTGCAAAGTTCTGAAGCTATTGACGTGTATCTGCATTTGCTGTTCCTCCTGGGTAGATGTTTGTTGTAATTGATGCCTTTTCATCCAACACTTCTGGATGAACAGAGCTGTAAATTGGATGTAGGATCATATGCCTTCTGTGCTTCACCTGTCCTCTATCCTGGATAATTCCTCCCAGACAGCTGTTAAATATCGCCCTGGCACACGCTGCAGACCTGGAGCTGTTCTGATGCTCTGGATCCTGACAAAGGAGAGAAGAGCACGCTACAAAGAGCACACTACGCTCTTCTGTGCCAAGGGATGCTTTCAAAGGGAGGTGGGAGCCCAGGCATCTTAAATGACAAATGGTCTGTTTCAGAGATGGGGAAATTATCTAAGACTGTGCCTTTCTCTGAGTATTTCAGTAAGTCTTGTTTCTCTTTGATAAGTCTATTTTCTAGGTAGTAAGATTCCCAGTAGCAGGGGGGGGTTGGTATTTATGCCTTGTACAGTTTGCACTGAAGGCACTCGACAAGCACTAAATAACAAAAAACATGAGGCAGAAAAAGACAGAGTGATTGACTGAAGAAGTAGGAGTCCCTCCATGTGTACAAAATAGGGCAGACTAAATTAAATTAAACCTGTGATAAGCAGAGATCTTATATAACTTACACAGTGAGTGGCTTTGATGTTTCTTTGGTGCTGTTAAATCGCCACCTGAAAAATGTTTTTATTATTCCACAAGCCTTTAAAATGTCTCTTTATATGTGAAAATAATGTAAGATTTGAGTGTTACAGGCTTACTGCAATAATAAGCTGCCTTTAATTTAAAACATAAAGTTGATTGATTGTATTCAGCAGTGCTAACTGGTATCGTCCACCACTCAGAATGCCAAGTACGATTTGTCATTTTAACACTAATTAATGATGACTTTCTGTATTATAAGCCATGTAAAGTCAAGCACTTTAACAAATTTTTGTTATTTTTTTCTTCAGGACTAAGACAAACATTGTTTTAAATCTGAAGAAAACAAAAAAAAAGATAATTCAATTCCACAACAGGCTGCGTGAAAACTATCAGCTCTTATTTTGTCTTGCAGAGAGGAGAGCATTCTGCTTTACCTCATCAGTGCATTAAAACAGGCATAGATTAAAAAAAAAAAATCAAACTCTTTTTGGTGTCATCTCATGTATAAATGTATAAAAGGTTATCAGCTGAACTCAGGAAAGAAAGGCAGGTCATTTGAAAATGAGCAGTAGGCTGTGATTTGCATTTCCTAAAGACAGCTGTGTATGTTAATGATAAGCAGTACGTTAATGAAGCCTTGTGCCCTGGTAAAACCATTTCCTGATGTTGGTCGCTGTAGTGGCGTTGCCATTACGGTGCTGTCCCAAAGGTAACAGTTATGACGTGTCATTTATCAATAGCTTTCCCTGGGTTACCAGTGAAGAAGTGCCTGTAGTGCCATAGAGATGTTGTAGGCTGCCCTGCGCCTGCCTCCATCACCCACGCTGGGCAGCACCTTGCTCTGGGAGCAGCCCCGTTACCTCCCTTGGTTGGCTGTGTAAAGAAAAGATTCATGGTCTGGCCTTCATTGAGTATTTTAATGCTTGCCGAGTCACTAACCACTATGCTGTTTTATTGTTTCTTTCAGAACACAAGAGATAAAATAAATGTTTATTGAACCTTTGGAGGTCTGTTGATCAATAAAAGAGAAGCTGCATTGAAACCACAGAGGCACTGATAGCTTTTCTTTTCTCTTTCACATTCTCAGGGTTGTCTGTTGTAGGTCTCAGCTGAAGCTGAAACTGTTTGTGAACAAATAAAATATAAAAAAAAAAGTCTGATCAATTGAAAGTATATTCATCCAAGTGTCTGAAAGCTTTTATCCCATGTTCCATTTTCCTTCAGTCCTGTAATTGGGAATTTGCAGAGTGGCCTTCGCTTATTTTTAATCCAGGGAAGAATAACAATAAAAGACTGGCTGTTTCCTTACAAAGGCTTTCAAAAGTAAGGTCAGGGGGTTGGGTTTCCTTATGCCAGCTGAAAGTCTGACCTGGAAAAGAATGCAAAGATGAGATGGTCAAGTGGCAAGAAATAGCAGAGTTAAAATTACATTTTTATATTCTCAGCCTGCAGAGGGATGAGTCTCCAAAAACATTTTAATGTTTTCCGTATTTTCACTGAAATATTAAAGAAATGCGGTATACAATAAGGAAAATGAGGGTGAATTTGGTTATGTTTGGTAGTAGTGCAGACATAGCTACACTGAGACAACTCACACGCTTTCTGTGCTGAATTTTCAGAGCATTACAGTCATCACTTCTTATTGGTTAAATCCTACCTCTATTTGTAATCAGTATTTAGGAAAAGGATTCCGATTATCTTACTGTCCCAGATGCATCTTGACAAGATTAGATTTGTAACCATCGATTCAGCCAGCAGCCTTTACTTGTACTAGCTTCCATTCCTCCTCCAGAAGCCTTTTCAAGAGGATTGAACAAAATTTGGGAGGTTTTAGAGGTTTTGTTCAGTTTTGTCTATTTTGACAGCAGTATTCTCATGGCCTGCAGCTGTGGCAGTAATGGTTTTATAAGCTATCAGCTCTTTTTCTAACCATATATCCTTAAAGATATGCTCAGAAAAGCACTTAATGAAACATTACAGTACATTTGTTTACTGTCATTTATGGTAAAAAGGTGGTCATGGTTACTCACTGTTGTAGGTTTCCTTGTGAGCCTCTAAATATTTAAATGAAGTGTAAGTCATGTTTAAACTTTAGTAAATGACAGTTAATAGCATCTTCAGTGCTTATGTTCTTTAAGGTGACTGTAACAAAATTGTTGCTTGTTCAGAAGAAAGAGAAACCTTTTTTCTTTTTCAGTTTTATGTATGGTGAACTGACAGACAAGAAGACCATTGAAAAAGTCAGACAGACTTTCGACAACTATGAGTCAAACTGCTTTGAAATTCTCCTCTACAAGAAAAACAGTACGTATATATTTGTGTATGGTGTTGGGAGTGATGAAGCATATTTAAAGTATACAATAGACTAAAATAAATTTTCATTTTGACATATGGGTAAATTTGGGGCAAGATTTGGAGAAGAAACAGGTATTTTGGTTGCCACAGCTCAAGAAGAGATCTCTTTTTTCAGGACAAGTGTTCAGATTGCCAAGAATAGTAGTTGTTCCCTGCTGTCTCTAGTCTGACTCCTTCTTTCCAAAATATATTTAGTTTTGAGGATTGTTTCCCTGAAGGGAAACTCACTGGGTTAAGTGAAAGGAAATCCTGAATGAGGTTCCCCCACATCCCTCAGGAAACACCCCCATGTCTGCACAAGTGAGAACCCAGACCCTGACTGCCTTGAGCGGATGCTCCCAGCAGTGTCAAGATGCCTCTGCGGTGTGTAAACCAGCATGTATGAGCTCTGGGGAGAGTACTAAATTTGGCATATAATGCAGGGTTTAATTAGAAAACCAGGGAATTCTGTAGCTTCATGAGGTGTAGGACCTAAGTCCCTTCCTCTTGGTGGCATTGGGTTTACAGGAGGTTTCCAGAACCAGAGAATATTTTCTTCATTTTGTCTTAACCATGAGTCACGCCAGTCACGTTTTCTGTCCTACCATGTATGTGGGTAGTACTGCTTATGGCTTATCAATGTTATAGCACATACTAAACAAAATCCGTACTGTTGTGTGGTCTCAGGCTGGGCTTGTGCAGTGTGGACATCTCTCCCGGGCTGGCGGTTGAAATTCCTGCTGTTGTCAGTGGAGATGAGCAGCCTCCTCCACTGGCACAGGCCATCTTCCCAAGGTAGAAAGCCAAAACTATCAGATGAAACGTGCTCCAGAAAAGCTGATTCCTCTACCCTGAGCAGAATGTGTCTACTTGACTGGGTTGGTGGCCTTGTCAAACGCAAGCCAGGAACAATCCTGATGGAGATGTTCTCTTCAGTTTGGCTTTCATTCCCCAGTAGAGGGTGCAGGTCCTGTGGGGCTGGGGAGCTTTTTCCCCCTGGTTCAGCTGCCTGGAGCCCAGTAGCTGAGGCCATGCTCCCCCTGGGTGAATTTTGGTGCTGGCATGGAGCACCTTGCTGGGGTGAGGCTGGAGGTTTCCCCAACATGCTGTGGCTGAGGGAAGGTAATGGTGTGCCTTAAGAAAGAGCTAACTGTGCCTGGCTGCCCCGTTTCACTGGAAACTCACATAAACCTTTCATGACATTGAAGAGAGCATCCTGGATCTCTTGATCTTGATTCTCTCATCTTCTTGAAACAAACTCACATGCATTATGCTTTACTTCCACTTTCCCTTTTTAGACTAAATCTTTCTGTATGTGCACTTAAACAGTAGGAAATGTCTTCAGATTTCTCCAATTCTGCCTGCTTCAAAGCATTTTAGCCAACGCTTTAATTAAAAAGAGAAGCAAGAGCAGCTCTGAAGTCCAGCTGTTTCTGCAGGTGCCCAGGAGAGCCCTCCAAATGACCTCTTTCAGTTCCTCAAGCATGTGGATGTGTCTGTTCTTGAGATATTCTGCTTCTCTGCCTGTTTCCTGTGCAGGTCACCTGGATGCTCCCTCACATTAGGGGAATTCCCTGGGACAGACTGGTGTTGGGTACCTTTGCAGGTGGTGGTGCCCAGCACTGCCATGCCCTATGTCTGTGTGATTTCTGAAGAGGATCCCAGAGACCCAGGGCTCTCCCTGACCCTGTTTTTTCTTATTAACTGGGCTGGCAGCTCCTGCTCTAGCACGGGCCAGTCCTGAACTAAATTCCTTTCTATTTTATTCAAGTGTAAGAAAGAAGAGGAAAGCCTTCTCTTGGTGACTTTTCTGTAACAAACCAGTCACTTTTTGCTTTGGGTTGTGGATTGTCTGCTGGAGCTTGATGATGCTTCAGAGATTTATTGAGCTGCAGTTGCCTTAATAAAATCTTCACCTTTGCCCAGATCTCCAAGCCTATACTTTCCATAACTTACACAGGATTACAGAAGGACTTTATGGAAAAGTACTCCTATTTCTTTTCAGGCTTGAGTCAGTTCCCATCCATAACATCTATTGCCAGCTTTCTTCTCCATCACCCAAAGCCCAGAACTTCAACCTCTTGCTAATGTGAATAGACTGACCTTTTGGTTCCAGTTCAGCAGCTGGTGTGCCCAGGGTTTGCTTCATTTTGTCATGCTCTGAGCCTTGTGGAAGAAGGGCCTTCAAGAAACTGCCTGCTTATTCTCCAGGCTGAATAATGGAGCAGATAAAGAAATAAAGAATAGTTATCTGTTGGTATGAATATACTTCTGCAAAGTGTAGACAGTTACTCTGTGAAAGGGCTTGTGTTTATCACCTGCAGAGAACCTGCACGGAGCTTGCAGTGCTCTCAGAGCACCCTCCCACCCACATTTTCAAACTGTAGGTCCAGACGTGCTGTGTATTTTTCATGATGTGGCACAACCCTTTTTTTTCTCATCCATTCCTTTATGCTTTTGGCAGAGGGAGATTTTGAGATTTTTCAGGTTGCTTTCTCATCTTTCTTTCCTTTGGCACAGAGGTGATCTTTAAGAGCTGATGTTCTCCGGCAGCATCCGTACAACTGCTGACTTCACACACCCCCGTGGCATTTTAACCCAGCTTGCAGGTTTCAGGTTCAGACCTGAAAGTTTGCTACAATTTTCTTCTTTACTACATTCCCTCATATATAGTCCTCAGCTCTACCCACCCAACTGTTCAGCAACCATGTTAGGTGTGCATATATCTACATCTATGTATGGTAATACTCAGGAAACCTCTTTGCCTGCTTTTGCCCAGATTGCTGCTTCTACAGCAGCAGCCACCTTGCCTCTGTTTTTGATTTTTATCAGTGCCGTTGTACAGGTTATTTCGTCCACTTACTTTCAGAGCTTTTCAAAGGGTGCTGATGAGTTGCTAGGTGAAGTGCAGTATTACTCCAGAGAGCTGCAGCACTCTGTTTTAGAAGTTATGAAAAAAATCTTTTATCTTGGGTTAGCAACCAGGAATTGAGATAATCAAGTAGTCAGCATAATGGCTTTGGAATTATCACAAAAAGTAGTCCCCCATCTCTCCTACTTCTCCAGTTTACTGCTAGCAAGTTACTGGTTTAATCCCAGTTCAGCAATGTTGAATTTTGTTTCAAAACCTTGTGGATTTTAACCTTCGCTGCAGTAGTCGTAGTCCAAATGGGCTTTGTTGCCCTCTGGGCATCTATCCTGCAGTTCCTGGCACAGCTCCCAGATGTGGTGCATTAGAGCAGATTTGGGAGGGCCAGGGATGCCCGTGGCCTGACAGTGGGCAAGCGGCTTGTCTCAACGTGTCGGCTCTCAGGCTGGCATTCAGGCAGCTCAGGAGAAAAGCCATTATGTCGACTGGCTGAGATCGCATGCAATCCCAAAGGTAATTAGCTGGCTGTGAAGGCATTTATAATGCAGTGTGTATAGGTGCAAGTTTGGGAGGGAGAGGGACACAGCTGTGGGCATGGAGCTTTGCTGGATGGAAGGTATCTCTGACATTCACGTCCCTGCAGGTGAACAGCGTGTTTCTCAGCAAACTGCTTAGTCTTTTAGGATTTTGCCCCTTACAGGGAAGACCTGCATGTACCTGGGGGACTGCCATGTGTGTTTCAGTCTAGGAGGAAAAAAGACCAGTTTCAGCTCCTGTGCACCTGCCGAGCCCTGTGGGAACAGTGAGGATTTACCAAAAGCCATGCTAACCACTCCAACGCCGTAGGTGGTTTTTGGCTGTTTATTTGATGAGTGATAGGATTCGAAATATATTTTGTGTTTATTTCAAAAGCTAAAAAGAGATAACTACCTTGGGAGAGTGCTCCACTGGTCAGGACAATGAGGAGGTGGAGGGTATGACCTGAAACAGAAAAAGGAAATCAAATCTCCTGATTTGTCCTGATAGGACATTTAGGGTCTATGTCTGGGTTAGCTCAGGTCCTCTTAAATAGCATCAAATTTGGAGCATTTGACAGTATACTCCATCAGTTTTGGATCTGATAGCTCCATATTATGTGAAGGAATCAAAGATACCATCCATCCATTTTTTCTTGCCTTCCTACCTTGCAGACACTAAGTTTGTGAGACATGCGGGGAAAAAACAAGAGCAAGAGGGAAAGAATAATATATTTTATTTCAGAATGGAGATTTATAATGCCTCCTGTCTCTGCTTATCATCTAATTAGATTAATGAAGCTGTAAAAATGGGAATATGTTGTTTTCCTTTGAGGAGGTAAAATTAGAAGATCTGGAAGGTGTAGAAATATTGAGATATGGTCCTAAGCTACCTGTGTGTTATAATAACATAAATGATGAAGTATTCTCTTTATGGGCTGGGGAAGGTTTGTGCTACACCACAGTCCAATGTCACCTTTTTTTCTCTGCTTCAGGAACCCCAGTTTGGTTCTACATGCAAATTGCACCTATAAGAAATGAGCATGAAAAAGTGGTTTTGTTCTTGTGCACTTTTAAGGATATCACTTTATTCAAACAACCGATTGAAGATGATTCAACAAAAGGTAAATATGAAATTTTGCTTTTTGTAAATGATAAAGTACATGCTTGAGCTTAGTCCTGTGACAGGGACATGTCATGCCTGTGATCTGTGTCTTGAATTCAGGAAATGTTGTGACCTGTCAGAGTTTCAATGCCACTCTCCTAAATTATTGCTTAAAAATAAAAGATGAATCACCATGAGTAGAAATTCCCTAACAACGTTTTGCCAGAGTCACAAGCCTTCCCGTCTCTTTGTAATTTCACTACTTCACTACAACTGGCATTTGCTAAATATCACATAGTTTTGAGTAATTTTAATGCTGTGTTGTTTGGGGAGACCTTTCTCCTAAGGGACTGGTATCTTCTTTTCAGAAAAAAATAATTTCAGCTCCTTTGTGCTGAGGTGTTGATATTCCCTCCCTTTCTCACTCTTGGAGATGAAATGCAAAAGAAACGGCTGTTCGGGTCCTTTATCACTGGTTAGCGATGGTAACTGCATGGCAGCGGACGTCGTACTTGTTACTTAGCAGCTGCTGGTGATGGTGTTCGTTGAGATGTGCCGTGCTCTCATCACCTAACAACCCATGGCCAGACCCACAGCCTTGCACAAGAGAGAATTAGTGGAGAAAGGTGCAGAGGATCTAGCAGCATCCTCTGCTTCGGCTATAAGACATGTGTGTCTTGTGTCAGGTTCATATGTGTATTGCTTTGGGTAAAATAATGCACACTTACCTAAAGAAGGGCATTTATGCTACAGCATCCACATCTCATCTTCTCTTGGAAGTTGCCTTCTGATGATTAATTCCTTGCTATATTTTTCTCTTCACCCTTGGAGAAGGCTTGATTTCTCAGCGAGAGCCGTGTGTGCTCTAAGCCGTCTTCTTTAGAATAAACTTGGTGTTACTTGAATGCAAACAGGATTTAAACTAATTTTCTATTAGCTAGATAACACTTATTATATGGGTTTGGACAACTGAAAAGTGCATTTATAAAGGCAGACGTAAAATAAACCAAAAAGCCTCTGTTTGGGCTAACAGCAAATATGAGAATTCTTTTGTCTAGAGAGTATTATCCATAAAGTTATAAGATCCTGATACAGGAATACCTTCTCAGCCATCATAAGCTTTACTGCCTCTACAATTTAGTTAGCAACCTGAGAATGTTCCTCTACTTCACTTTCAGCTCCATAACGTGGAGTTCTGCCTGGAAAGAATCTGAATTTTTTAAGATAAATGCCAGTTAATTGAAAGGACTAATTGTAGAGGTCTGAAGGCATGGGACTGCCTCCTTGCTGCGTTGTATATAATACGTAGTGGGATCTCATCAAGGAAAAAGCCAGTCTTTGCAAGGATGGTCTTGCAGGATTTCCTATTTGATGCTTTCTTGGGGGACTGAGATGTATCTCACATGGAACCAGCCTCCAACCCCCCCGACACTTTCACCTGCTCTGCCCCACTTCCCACAGTACAGAGTTGCACTGAGGAGTGTGTGGCTGCAGCAGGACAGGGAAAACGTATAGACAGTGGCTCTCAAATGCAGAAATGATGAATGTTGCCTCCTTTGGATTCTTGGCCTGGGAGATTGGTACTCTGCTGCCTTCCCTGGGGAGGCAGGGATGTGGGGGGTGGGCTGAGCTCTCCCCATCCCTGTCTTGTGGCTGAGGAGGAGCAGAATCCACCTGGCATCCATTACAGGAACAACATATGTTCCCATAGGAAAGAGCAATAGCTGTGAAGTGCGTAACTTGTATACTGCTGTTCTTCAGTGACGGGTACCATTGGTTAAAATGCCAGGTATTAACTATGCACATTGCAAAATATTGTCATCAGCAACTGGAGAGGTTTGACTGCATGTTTAAAAAGCACTTACTTCTGTCAAAGTCATACTTTAAAAAAAACCACCACAAAACAAAACACAGCAGACGTCAGTACAGCCACATCTCTCCACTGCCTTTAAGGCATATGATTGGAGTCTTAAGAATTTGCTTAGGGTGCTTTGATTAGAGCATTGATTAACATTGATCAATATGTCCAACAAGCTCCATAATTACAAATGATTGACCCGATCTTTCTTCTACTTTTGCATAAATTAGAGCTTGTCTTTTATATTCTTCATGTAAAAAAATCATATTCAAATATTTGCACCATTTTACTACAGGGATGGGAAAACAGCACTGTTGCATTACCCTTTGTGTCTCAACTGGGTGGATATGCGGGATCCCACGGCACTGGGATCACAGCGTTGTTTTGTCAGTTAGTGCTATGAGAGATGCATAATTCATTGTCCTTGCAGATAACATTACAATGTGCTTAGAAGCTGTCAGGCCACTTTCTTTTTGAATTACGAGATTGGTAAACATATACATTACAATTTGGTGGAGAATTTTTAAACTTTTGTAAAAAGCATTTCAATAAAATACTGCTCTTGAGTGCTGGGATTTGTCACTGAAAGGGCTATTTTTTTTTTCTTTTTAAAAGAAGGATTTTTCTTCAGAAATTCTGCCAGGACCATGCAATACATAATACATAAGTAACTGTGGTGCAGATGAGTTACTGTCTATTACTTATGGGAGCAGTAAATTTGAGATAAAAAATTCAAGAGAAATAAAATATTGATGCCATTATGCAATAATCTCTCTGTACCAATATATTCTGCACTGTTCGAAGGTATGTTGCTTTGTTGTGAAGCTTCAGTATATCATGCTCCTACAAGGTACAAGGATTTGGTATTTAAATCATAACGATGGGTGTATTTACACTGCAGGGTGTCTGTGTGTCCTGGCTTCTGGAAATAAATGGTTGGGTTTGCCAGATCTGCTTGCGGTGACTGCAACGCACTCGGCATCTCATGTAGACCTTGCAAGGGAACAGCAGTTTTGGGAGACAGGGAGCAGTGCCCCGGTGCTAAGGATGCAGAACTGCTCGGAAGTGTGGAGGAGCTTGTATTTGTGAAAACAGGACGTACAAATAAAAGAAAACAGTTGTCTTACTACAAAGTGCATTGCAAGAGAGAGGTGGGATTTTTTTTCCCCTGGTACGGGCTCAAAAACACGCTTGTTTACAGGCTCACTACAGAAAATATAGTTGACATCACGGGGACTAGCCCCGTGCGAGCAAGAGGAGTTAGGTCTGGGGCACTGCGACAGATGGTGTGTGTCTCTGCTTACCTGTGTGCTCACCGTTTGCTGTGTGTTAATGCTGTCAGAAAGGAGGAAGAGGAGGAGGAGGGGACTTTGCTTGCAGGAGGGCGTAAAAGCAATGAAAAATTTTCCCAGGTCGCCCAGGAGACTGTGAATTTGTTGCAGTCCAGAAGGCTGTTGAAACTTACTGGACTGAAGGCAAGACTGGAGAAAACGGATATATAAAAGCTACCTTCCTCTAATAAAATACAGTGGCAGAGATCAAAAAACCTTGTTTTCTGAGAGGGTACAGGCGGTTCGACACTGAAGATTTGACTGACTTGTTTTCTTGTTACCCATGCTGGTATCTATTACTGCTGGGCGATGTGTGGGAGACCTATAATGTATAGCAATGTAACAGTGACCAAAAAGTACTGTTGTATCCTTGTAAATGGAAAATTACTTAAAAAGTGTCTAACCATGCAAAAGTGTAAAAAAAAAAAACCCAAAACACCCCAGCATCTCAAGCAGATGCAGTGAAGATGATAATGGAAGGAAACATCAGCCACCTGGTTGACATGTTCACCCCTGGGTGGAGATGCCACGGGCAGTTGTGCAGGTCTGGAGGGGAGGGACAGCACCCTCCGTTGACTGGGTTTGTGGTTTGTAGCGCCTCAGCTCCTGAGTCGGTGGCTGGATGAGCTGTGGGTGGTGGCAGCGTGGGAGAAGAGGCCTGAGAATTAGTGATGGGGCAAGAGATGCCACAGGAGATGATGGCTGCGCTTGGTGGTCACTGGGACGACGGCTTATTTTCCGGTGAAGCAGCTGTGCTATGTTTGTCTGGTCTCTTTTTCTTTCCTTTTCCTGCTCTTTGGTAACATGAACATTTGTCTGATCTGGATTCAGTATCAAGCAATAGGTCCTGCCTGTGGTGGTGGAGGGCCACATCACCAGGTGTCCTGGCTGAATGCATTACACAGCAGAGGTGGAAGGCCATTACAAGCATATGAAAGATTGTATTATGTATTTTCTTCCAGAGAATAAAACCCAAAGAATCTTTTTTATTTTTTTTTTATGTTTGTACCATTGTAGGGTCACAGTTGGATGCTTTTATCAGCTTGCTGTGCTTTTATTCTGTCTTTACCCAATGGCCTTTTAAAAACATCTGAAGACTTTCAATCCCTCCAAAGACACACAGTGGTAATAATCTTATGTTTATTTGTCAGAAAAAAATGAAGCCATTTTTCTGGGCCCTAACTATTAGAAGTGCAAATCGGGCCACTTAAAATGTTAATGCCGTTTGAAGCCAGGAGTGCTGTAGATTAGATTGAACTGAAAGTTTAAGGATAGAAAAAAAGACTGGCATTTTTTGGCTAATAGTGGAATTTCACCTAGTTGTGCTACGGCTTTATTCCCTTTGTTATCATCAGTGAAGAAGAAATGTGGCCTCTGGGTAAACTTGCAAGTTTTTTCGGCTTGGATTCTCACTGGTTATCTTGAGTCTCTTTTGAGTGAAATATCAGGCTTGTCACCTGCTGGAAGTGACTGGGAAGGTCTGGTGAATACTGATGGGATGCTGAATTAGGATGCAAAGTTGTGTTAATGAGGCCCGTACAACTCAGGACTGTGTGCTGTTAACAGATGGGATCAGGAGATGGCACAACAGTATCCCGAAGTTGTTGGGTTTTTTTTTTTTTTGGTTTTTGGTTGTGGTTTTTTTTTTTTTTTCTTCACTTGATAGAGCCAGACTTTGATAATCAAGACTGTCTGGGACAATGCTGTAATGCTTCCAGTGATATAACTCTTTATGGTTATATAACTCTATATAATGATACAACTCTATCTCGGAGTGTGACAGGGCTATAAAAAGTGTAGTAGTTGCAGAAATACGCACTTATGCTTGCTAATCCTTGCTAAGCCTATAATTCTGATCCTTTTTTATCTTTAATAAGTGCAAGTTATTAAGCATATATAACTAGTTGCACATGGGAACTTTTTTCCTTGATGGGGTATCAATCCTGGTGATAATAGAAGAAGTGGGTGGAGGGATTAGAGCATGAAAATGAGGTTTCTACCTTTAGCTGAAGCACAGTGTACCCTGTTGAATACATCACCTTGACAGTAATCCATAACAGTAATTTAACAGGTCACAATTTGGATATCCTTACCATGTTTTTATTGCGCTTTACCATGGCTGTAATAACAAGGGTCTCGGTGCTGTAGAGATTCACGTGTTCTGGTGCTGTTTCCTATTGCTCTGATCTGAAGAGTTTTAACCCCCAGTGCCTTCAGGCACCAAGGAGATCACCTCCATCTCTCCGTTCTCCCCTGGGTCTAGAGTGCAGCATCCAGGGACACCTGGGCCTTGAGAAAGGACTTTGTCGGGGATGACAAGAGAAGTGATCATTTGCCAGGACACCAGGTGGGCTTCCTATGTCAAGAATAGACAACTCGGAGGAATGATGCCAAGATATAGTCTCTTGGGATTTGAAACCATCCATTTTGGATGGGCACAGCTTGCTAGTAACCAGGAAGACCTTCTGAGGTCGCTTTGCTCCTGTTCCTGCAGGACAAGCATCCCTGTTACTGTCGTCAGTGACATGCTGCTGGCACTTTTAGCGGAGACTGCAAAGGCTGAACAGTCATGAAGAGGTAGTTGTGTCCTAGGGGTGACGCTCTGAGGCCTTATTTCTGCCCTCCCCTCCTTCTTGCTTTGTTGTTAGAGACCCACCATGATGAAGAGAATTTCCATATCCAGGGCTGTTTAGTTTCCCTCACAGAAAACAAGTGCTTTTCTGAATCTGGTATTGCCTTTGGAGGCCTTTGTGTGCTCCATCAGCAACCCACAATGCACATTAACTGTCCGTAAATTTCTACAAGTTGAATGTGCAATGAAAAAGAAATCCCATTGAAATCAAATCTAACCCTGTGAGAGATTGAATTAAACTGGAAATTGATCTTTAAAGCAGTAACTGTAGATGGTTATACTTTCTATGTAGAAAACTGAACACTCGTAAGCCATATATAAAATAATAAGTATAAATAGAGTTAGAGAGTTTAAGAGTCTAATCTGTATATCACAGGGCATTACATTTCACTAAGGTAGTCCTCTGCAGAACCCATGAACTTGTGTGTAACTAAACCATCACCTCATCCAGCATTGATTTAGAAGTCTGAAGAGACTGAGAATCTACCACATTCCTTCATATTTTTCTTACTTTTTCATTACACTTTTGGCTTTAAAAAAGTGTCATATTTAAATTAACCTGGCTTCAGCTTCTTGCAGTGCCATCTTCTTACGCATTTTTTCCACTGTACTAAAAAAGTCCCATTAAGGCACTTACATATATAATCAAGTCATCGCTCTACCTTCTTTTGATAAAGTAAATGAGCTGAGCTCCTTAAACGTCTCTCTAGCCTGAATTTGGAGGTCTGGTGATAGCAGATACACAGGCATTTTAGCTGCACTTTCATCCAGCTCACTGGCAGCAGTAGGAGTGAAGCTGTGGCAGCATGGATTTCAGCCTCCCGGGTCCCCAGTCAGTCTCTGTGGCCAGTATTGTAGCCAGGTGGGTTCACAGCTAACTCCTCAACCTTGCCCGTTGCTCGGCCTCTCCAAGCCTAGCTCTTACCACTGTATATCCAAGGAGCAGGTGACTTTTTGCCAAACATGCTGAAATTGCTTATCTGCTAAGACCTCTGGATCCTTTTCAGGACTGTTCTTTGCTAGGGACGTTTGTTTCCCCTTCCTGTGCTGGAGATACAATTTGCATTTCTTTTGCCTAGATACCTGATTTCCATTTAAAACACATTTTAATGGCACATGCCTGGTTATCAAGCACATCATCCTGCATGACTGCCCTCACTACTGTTTAACATTCCTCTAATCTTCCCGTCATCTGGGCATTTTATCAGTCATTTTATAATGACTTTCAAACCATCAAGAAAAGCACTGAATAGAAGGGGACCTGTCCGCTGGGGTCCAGAAGGCTCTCAGTAATAATTTTTTTACTATTTTCCACTACTCCTTGTTTGATATCTGCCAGGTAGCAAGTTCTTCATCCATTTAACCTGTAATTTACTGAACTGCGTAGTCTCAATATTTTGTCGAGAGTGTCACACAGTGTCAATTTAGTGAAGATTACCGTACACGAGGATTTGGCCAACCTGTGGCTCTTGGGTGATTCAAATGCAGCACCAGGATGAGGTGATGTTATGTGATGAGTACTGTGGCTGTGCTGATTTGGGAGCTATTGGGTCCTTGGCTGCAGGTGGGAACAAACCGGGGGCAGCCACTGAGGTTGTCATCAAGTTAATGGTCCACGTTGCTGCCCAGCCCAGCCCAGAAAGGGAGCACTGGTACTGGGAGCTGCCCTGGCTTTTGCCTCTCCGCCGTACATCATACATATGCTGTGGCTCCAGCTGGCCGTTGCATTTGGCTTGCAGCTTGTTCTGTCAAGGCATTTGGCCATCTTCCTGAGCTAATTTTATACTCTTATCGAATAATGAAATCAACATTGTGGGGCATTTTACATCATTCCGTATTGACAGACATTCATTATGTTCCTTTCCTTTTTTATTAAACGTATTGAAACTCAGATCATCTTTTCTCTCATTTTGCCTGGCACTGAGATCAAGCCGAGCAACCTGTAATTCCTTGGGTCAGCCTGTTTGCCCTTTCTGCATATGGGCGCAGAAAGCCTTTTGGTCATACTCTGGGAGTTCTTTAAAAACTTCATTGTTACTGTAATAAATCTAGCCAGAGAAGGATTTTTCCCATATGTCTTCAGCTTTCTAAGTCCATTCTCATAAGCCATAATTTCTCATTCACATACCTACTTGTTCCCTCTTTCTTCCCAACCCTATGTGCTTTATTGTATGCTGCTTTTTCATTTCTAGCTTCCTTTTGACCCTGAGCCTTTGGCTGGTGTAGTCCTTTTTCCTTGACCATTGAATGGCACCATCTTGCTATCTGATGAACTCCTAACAGCCAGTTGACAGACATTTACAGTACTTAGTCTTTTTTTTGTTTCTTTCTTCCCAAAATTTGCACTTGATTTTATATAGTTATGGGAAATAAGTCCTTGATGGTCTGTGTGCATGTATAAAGTTTAGCTTTAGTTACAGAAACATGAAATTTAAGAAGTTGTGCACTGTAAATTTACAGCTATTTCAAAATTAGATTTAAAAATACATTGTATACCAAATGTAGCCTAGTGGTGTATAAATTTTAGCACTTCTCATCAGTAGATCTCAAAATGGCTTGCAAAGTAGGTCATTAGCATTATCTTCATTTTAAGGAGAAGAAACTGAAGCTCAGAGAAGTAAAGTGATATGCCCAAGATTACCCAGTGATTCTTCATCCATTTTGAGCTCCCCAGTAGTTGCAGTGGGTGGATGGTAACTGGGAATACAACACTGAGCAAGATCAGAGGTCAGATGTAAAAATTATCCCAGGAGTACAGTGCATTATCAGACAGTGGAATGCGTAGAATTTCAAATCGGGAAATTTATCCTAATATTTTGAATTACATTTGAATAGAGTCTGTGGTTCTTCAGTCCGTAAATAGTTTTACTGCATCATTGGAATGATTGAGCTTTGTTTGACTATTATTCTGTTTATCCAGGAATCCCATTTATCCTTCTCTCTCTAACAATGCAAAACTAGGATGATTAAGTTCTTCAAAGAGGCAATGAGCTCTTCCAGCCATACTTTACCTGCAGTAAAGAGCAAACAACCAGCCATTGCAATGATTTTACTGTCTGAACGTTTAGAAATAGTTGAGATTTGTAGATGCTAACTATTGATGCAAAAGGATGATCCATGTTATAAATTGAATTCCAAACTGCCTATCTCTGAGTGGTGCTAGCTCTTTGCTTTTGTGGGTAAGTCATAGAGTATATATTATTTAAGCATTCTGTATGGTAACTGTTTCGTGCTCCACAGTGAGAGGAGAAGAACAACCTTCCTGTGGTCTGGAGGTGTTACTTACACTCCTGCAGGCAGGAATCAGCACGAGCATTGCTATAATTGCCCTTTGTGGTTGTTTTTTATACAGACTATCATTCTTGACCCAAGTGTTTTCACTGCAGTCTAAGATACTGTTACAGTGATTTAAAAGCCTTCATTATTTCTGATCCTTTTAAGACCAGACAAACCTTGATAAAAAGGTTAATTGCAACCCAGCAGAGCTACACTAATGTTTTATTAGGGGGAACTAGTCATGTCTAGATTTTTCAGAGCAAGTGCACTATAAAGAACATTAACATCTCGCCTTGAGATTTTTAAACTCTTCATAAACTCTGATGTATGAATTTAGCTTTAAAATAACATAATATAGTTTATGAACTAGAGATTTTATTTTTTTTTCACTGTGGCTGCTCGCTAGGTGGCTAAATCCATATTTGGACCTGTACACAAATCCAGTCACAGAGATAGCAAATCTTCAACTCCTGATTAAATTATGGGGAGAATTTGAAGGGTTTTCTCACTTGCGGATACCTAGATTTGAAAATATTTGCTGTTACCTTTGAAGGCAATGGGTAGGCCTATTGACTGCTGAGGTTTGTACAGGGAAGGTGACTTAAGGACTAGTGGACCAAAAGACCCGAAATCTTTTTTGCTCATTTGCCTGTGCCTGGGCAAGGACTTCTCCCCGTCAGAGGGAACTGCCCAGGTCTGACCCAGTCCCTTGGCAGGAATGTCCGTGCGTGATGGGCACCCGGACTCGCTCCTTGGTGCATGTGGGAATGCCATCAGGACGCTCACAGTTTTGGGTGGAGTCTAACCAATTCTCTGCCGGCTTTGTGACCTCGGGAGGAATCAGAGGGATTTAACGGTTTTGTCTCCAGATAGCCGTTAGGAAACAGTGATTCTGTCCCATCACTTCCAGCAGCACTTCTGCGTGGGGAAGCCTCCCTTGCTGCACTTTCTTTGGGCAGCTTTTACCCTGGTCCTTTTTATGCTCCGCCATACGCTACAGCAGCATCTTTGACCTGGATGACATTTCTCCTTACTTAGAAAAGGCAGCAGAGGAGAGGAGCGGCTGTTGGAGATGGATGAGAGTGTTTGGGTACTGGATCGATCTGCAGGGTGTATTAATGGGAAGGAGACTGGTGACCAGAAAGGCAGGGAGAGAGAGGTCCCTATGGCGGTGTAAGAGTGTGGTTTGCAGAAGGTTCCTTAACACAGAGAAAGCAGTGAGTGTGGTGGTGGAGCTGTTAGGAGAGCAGCTGCTGCAGAGCCGTTCCCATCCCAGCTGTCCAGTATAAACACAATGATTGATTCAGGATCTCGGGAAGAAAGATGTGTGGGCATAATACTACTCTTGTTGGAGGAGTAGCTGATGGAAAAGCACATGCTGTAGTGAGTAAGAGGTTTCGGGTAAGATCGTTTGGACTTTCTGACAGGGGAGGGATGATAGGATCAAGTTCTAAAGTGGAAATACCATTTCCCCCTTAGACGCCACATAATTTCTGAAGTGGAATCTAGGGAGTGGCTGCGTGAGCATCTTCGACCCATCTGGAAAGCTTTTCCCCCTCTGAGGAGGTGTTCAGGTGCTCTGTCTGCTTCACTTCACTATTGCCTACCACCCTTCCCCTCCCTCAGGCATCCTGGCACAACATTAACAGCTTCAACTCATTTTGTAGCATCTAAGGTTTGAAAGAAATACCAATTTTTATTTTTTTTAAAATTAATTTAATACTCCTTTTTTTTTCTCTTCAGAGAAACCTTTGGCTCAGCTGTTGTGTGAAGTATGCCACCAAGTCACCCCTGGCTCAGTTAGCCCCACAGAGAGAGGGCTGTCAAATTGGCAGTCCTAATTAGAGCAAGAGATGTGGAGAATATTTTGTGCATGTAAAATATTTAATTGTGACTAAAACGCATGGAGGAAGAAGAAAGGTGCATGCTTGGAAGGACAGCATTATAGCTGGGACAAGGCAGCGACTAGTTTAGATCATGTCTGTCATCATGGTTGTCTTCTTCATGTCATATTTTCATAACTGTATGGAGTTGTTAAACCTGCATCTTCAATTTATTGAGAATGCAGGAATTTTGAGTAATGGATATGAACAGGGATATACTTTGCTAGGCTACTGTTTAAGAACAGACCCTTGTTTTGAATCATGAGAATGAATGCAGATCATGAGGGTGGTTTTTTTTTAAAGCGGGGGTACAAATTCTTCTGTTTTTTTTGTCCATGAATCAGAAAGTAATTAAAGAGGACAAGAGGAAAAAAATCATTTTATGTGTATGCTATTCCAGAATTTTCCATTTGAGGTAGTTAACATCTTCCTCTGAAATACCCAGTTTAACTTCTCGTAAGGAGAAGCAGCTGCTGGCCCGATCTGGTGTGTGATCTGATGATGTTGCCTTTGTTCCTAAGAATTTGAGTGCAGTGGTGCAAGTTCAGGGTATTATTTTTCAAGTGGTGCTGTGGAAGAAAGACACAATCCAGCTGAGCAAAAGAGAGCATCAGAAGTGTCACTTTTTCTCACGAGTACTTTTTTTCCCCTCTTGCACCTGCTATTTGTGCTGCTCCTTTACTCCTTGCAGACTGAAAATATCTGTGAGGACAGGCGGTCACTAATACATGGGATAAAATTATCGTTCTTTTCAAGTCTCTGTCTATAGAGGAAAAGAAAGGAGAGAATCGTTTGAAGAAACATTGACAGCAGTAGGCAGCTATGCAAATTTTGCTTGGTCTATTTAAACATACACATTGGTTTTAAATATAATTCTGAACTTATCTAGTCTACAACAAGGTCAAGAAACAGAGAAATGTACCCTGTACAGATTATTTCAGACACGAGGCAGCCTGTATACATTTTCACCTTCCCACTCATACCCCAGGATCTTGCTGTTGCTGTGTTTTTAATTCTCTTGGGTTGTAAATAGGAAACAAAAGAACTTGTTACTTTTTCACACTA
Source organism: Buteo buteo (assembly GCF_964188355.1). Classification (NCBI taxonomy): domain Eukaryota; kingdom Metazoa; phylum Chordata; class Aves; order Accipitriformes; family Accipitridae; genus Buteo; species Buteo buteo. The sequence goes on along the minus strand of NC_134176.1, from coordinate 8,285,564 downwards.
TTGCAGATGGATAGATTGGAGCAGGTGAAATAATGCCGGACTTTGTGCTGAATTAGGAAAAAGTCATGTTAGCATATTCTGTACTTCCAATGTCCAGAATCATGGGCTTCACAGGGCTGGAAGAGATGTGAAAATGTGAGGCCTCTAAATGAAGCTGGAAGGTTTTTTGCAAAACGTCTGCTCTAGCACAAACCAAAGCTTTGGTCTTGGTGGAGAAAGGACACGATGAAATGGTTTTCCCTGTGAAGAGTTCAGACCAGATGGGCAGAGAGGTAACCCTGAACGCTAAAACGTATGGCTTCTTTCTTTCACATGACATTAATGTTCTCACCAAGGTGGAAAGGGAGTATTTGAAAAAGTCATAGTTCTTCCTTTCTTTTTTATTTTTACAGCAAAAGGATTGCTGTTTGGTGTGTGTCTTACCCCTCCAGCTCCTTGTGGCACATCTTCCCCAACTTCCTCAGACTTTCTGTATTTGTGGTTAATGCAGAACAGATGTTTTTCTTACCTAAGATGATGACAAGGGGTTTCTTAGCAGTTTTGCTTTTATAACAGGATAGGCATTTTTGGACCCCCACATCCTTTTCTGCCAAGCCGCTTTCCAGCTGGGTGGCCCCCAATGTATATCGGTGCATGGGGTTGTACCTCCTTAAGTACAGAACTTTGTACTTCTCCTTGTTGAACTTCGTGAGGTTCCTGTCAGTTGGAGTAGCTGACAACGCGGAGATGTGACAAATGAGGAGGGCCTTCGGGGCTGAATCCAACAGTTTGGCCGTGGTGGTTTTGGCTTTGCTGAGCACTTCTCCATCACTCTCGTAGCAGCTCTGTGGGGCAGGGGGACAAGCTAAAGCTTGGGGACTGGCCCAAATTTGTCCCCATGGACCGCAGGGAAGCGTCTTGCCAGGGGAAGAGGACACCGAGTGCGTGCGTGTGTGTGTGTAAGTACCTGCCCAGGGTCTGGAGGTGCATGACCACCTTCCCGGAGGAGAGCTGCTCTTTTTCTCTGGTTCTTGCAGCGTGGTTGCAGCACGCCAAAACCAATCAGCTGGATGCACTGTGACCTCCAGCAATTATGAGAAATGTCGGGGCAGAGCTGTCACGATGCTGTTACCATGCTCACTTGCTCTTTGAAATCACTGGCTAAGAAAGGTAAAGAACAGTTCTGACTTTTGTCTTAAAGCTGTCTCCTTGCCACAGTTTTATAGACAATTAGGAAAAAGAAAACCACAAGAATATTTTCTAGAAATTAATAGTCCATGCTCGGATCACTATGGTCTCTCTTGACCTTGTTTAATACAGAAAGTGTATGTTCCTAATTGAATATCCCTGTAAGCTCGAGAAGCATGAAGCATATCTGAAGTTCACATTTAAGGTTCAGATTTGAAAAGTTAATAAAATACTTCTTTTTTTTACCTTTTCCCAGTGCATTTTTAATGTGCATTTTTGAGGTCATATATAAATAGCCAGACACAAATGGTTTGTGCTGTGCTGGTGGTGTATCGTGGTATTGAGATCCGTTCTGATTGCTAAACGATGAACAATGGATTTACATTTGTGTGAACATGATATATATGTGGTAAATTGAAAAGCCAAACTGTGAATGATTTTTTTTCTTGAAGTTTTATTGTATTGTCTGTTCTCTGCTCTTCATTTTATCTACCCCAGGGCTTCTCTTAACTTTCCAAGTCCCTGACTCCTATCAGACAACAGGCATTTAAAAATAAACCTAGCTAAAATGGAAATGTTTCCTTTCTCAGATGTGACATTTTCCCCAATTTTCAGCTACTCAGCATTCAAATTAAATAAAAGTAAACCCTTCTCCTGAACCCCTTTCCTGTCCGTAAGTTGTCTGATATTTTATACAGACCCGTGTAGTAAAATAGCAGGTTATACCTGGCTAAACCAAATGTTGAGCATCTCCTTCAGTGCTCTTGGGGAGGCATTTCCTTCCTGCAGATATCTGGATTTTCAATTTTCCTGCTAAACACCAAGTTGCTACACTGTTTAAACCCCTGGCGTTTTCTTTGCTACTGCTGATCTACCTCATCCCTTGACGTATCCACGCCAGCTGTCACATCTGGGCGTTTTTCCAGCAGGAATGACTTGATGACACGTTCCCGGGTCGGTGCTGCTGTCGGTAACAAACTCTGATTGCTCCTTTCTGAACGTTGCAGAAAAAATTCCCCAGGGGTGGCCCAGTGTGTGGGTCTCAAGCTACCATTAAGGCAGCTTGTTTATCATTAGTTTAACAGCTAAATATATTTCTTAATGCCATTTAAAATCTAGTGCTTAATCTTTCTTTAAAGTCTTAATGATACTTTTTTTTTAGTCTGAAGGATTGCTGTTGTTGCAGCCCTGAATTTTGCTGATTTTTTTTTTTTTTTTTTTTTTTTTTTTTTTTTAAGTTTTAGTTTTGTCCCAGAAGTCTAGTTGGGGCAAGAAACAGTGAAGACTTAAGGATCAGACTTTTGTGGCTGCTCCAGTGGCCCTGAATCAGCAGGAGTCTTTCTGTAGCTGGGGAGGATTTTACTTCAGCAGGATTTGCTGGGAAGCCTTTGCATTAACTTCAGTGGCTTAGATTTCAGCAGCAGAGTAACTCCCCAGAAGGCTGAAAGCACAATGTGATCCCTCTAACACAATGTCTCCAAAAGGCAGAAGAAAGAACGAGCCGGAGCATTTTGATTTTACTCAGATTTACTCGTGGTTGCCTTGAAGCAGCGGTATTTCTCCTCTTTTGCAAGGTCTTTAAGCCTGGAGCCTGAAGCTGTTCTGCGCCGCAATTTAGAGAAACTATTCAAATCTGAGAGCAAATATCAGTGAACACGAAGGAGATTTACTAGTGATGAATAAGGTCCGAGTACTTCTGACACGATTTCCTTCTTTCCCGCAGGTTGGACGAAGTTTGCTCGGTTGACGCGGGCCCTGACGAACAGCCGGAGCGTGCTGCAGCAGCTAACGCCGATGAACAAGGCCGAGGTGGTGCACAAACACTCCCGCTTAGCCGAAGTAAGTGGGACAGACGTGAGCCCGCTCCCTTCATAAGGCAGGAAGAGGTGGGGGGAACATATTGCCCAACTCTGATTTTTTTTCAACCTCTCCTCTGCTCATCCTAAAGCAGCACTGTGTGCCAAGCCCGTGTTTCTGGGACAGGTCATGCTCTTTCAGTCACGAAAACAGTCTCCATAGGTCACTTTTACTTACATGGCCCTATTTCTGTGCATGCAATTCTCAGTTTGCTGGTTGTTGTTTAAGTTGGGGTGCACAGTGTACACCCCTACGTGCTGTCTCACAGCAACGTGGAACCAGACTTGATGTCTTTGAGCCCTGTGGATCGTTGACTTCTCTCCCAGGGAAATGGGATTGTTTGAGAAACCTCTTCGGAAGTATCCCTGCCTGGGTCCCTGGGGTTGTACAGGCACACTGACTACTTTTATACCTTAACCTTGACTGTCTTGCAAAGTCATTCCTGCAATATTTTGCTCATCATTTTTTTCTTCAGAACTGATGAAATGAACTCTTTGGCAGGTTGCAAACATCTCCTTAACAGTGCAGATGGTGCAACAAGTGAATGCCTTCAGGTTAACTGATGAAACGGAGGTACTGCTTTCATCTTCATGTCCGTTGGTAATGAAAAATACACAGGTCAAAAACATGTGGGCTACTGAAAATGACAGCTCTAGCCACCTTGTGCCGCAGAGCTTGTCCTGGGTTTGATGCTAAGAACTGGTAGCAGCTTTAAATGTTTTTTTTTTTGGTTCCCTTTCTGGTTTTAGTGGACTTTGATAAAAAAAACTCTATTTAAATGAAAATCAGAATGGAAACCCACAGTTTTCAGGTGTTGTCAGTGTGATGTTTTCCTTTGAATTATCCCATACCAATAGTTTGGATGACTGCTAAGTTACTCTCACATCTTGCTTTTCTAATTCGTGAAATTTGTGTTCTGTAAATCCCATTATATCCATTACTGGTTTACAATCGTAGAATCACAGAATGGTTTGGATTGGAAATGACCTTAAAGATCATCTAGTTCCAATGCTCCTGCCATGGGCAGGGACACCTTCCACTAGCCCAGGTTGCTCAAAGCCCCATCCAGCCTGGCCTTGGACACTGCCAGGGATGGGACACCCACAACCTCTCTGGGCAGAACCTCTTGTTCCAGTGCCTCACCACCCTCACAGTGATGAACTTTTTCCTTACATCTAATCTCAATCTACTGTCTTTCAGTTTCAAGCCATTACCCCTTGTCCTATCGCTACATGCCTTTGTAAAAGGTCCCTCTCCGGCTTTCTTGTAGGCCCCCTTTAGGTACTGGACTGCTATAAGGTCTCCCCGGAGCCTTCTCTTCTCCAGGCTGACCAACCCCAATTCTCTCAGCCTTTCTTCATAGGAGAGGTGCTCCAGCCCTCTGATCATCTTTGTGGCCTTCCTCTGGACTTGCTCCAACAGGTCCATGTCCTTCTTATGTTGGGGGCCCCAGAGCTGAACACAGCACTCCAGGTGGGGTCTCACAAGAGCAGAGTAGAGGGGCAGAATCTCCTCCCTCGACCTGCTGGCCACACTTCTTTTGATGCAGCCCAGGATATGGTTGGCTTTCTGGGTTGCAAGTGCACATTGCCAGGTCATGTTGAGCTTCTTGTCAACCAACTCCCCCAAGTCCTTCTCTGCAGGGCTGCTCTCAATCCACTCATCGCCCAGACTGTATTTGTGCTTGGGATTGCTCTGACCCAGGTGCAGGACCTTGCACTTGGTCTTGTTGAACTTCCTGAAGTTCACATGGGCCCACCTCTCAAGCCTGTCAAGGTCCCTGTGGATGGCATTCCTTCCCTCCAGCATGTCAGCTTCGCCATGCAGCTTGGTGGTGTTGGCAAACTTGCCAAGGGTCTACTCAATCCCACTGTCCATGTCACTGACAAAGATGTTAAACAGTGCTGGTCCCAGTGTGAACCCCTGAGAAACGCCACTTGTCACTGGTCTCTGCTTAGATGTCAAGCTGTTGACCACAACTCTTTGAGTGTGACCATCCATCCAATTCTTCACCCACCGAACAGTCCATCTGTCAAATCCATGTCTCTCCATTTTAGAGACAAGGATGTTGTATGGGACAGTGTCAAATGCTTTGCACAAGTTCAAGTAGATGATGTCAGTTGCTCTTTCCTTAGCTACCAACATTGTAACCCCATCGTGAAAGGCCACCAAACTTGTCAGGCATGATTTGCCCTTAGTGAAGCCATGTGGGTTGTCACCATCACCTCGTTATCTTCCATGTGCCCTAACATAGTTTCCAGGAGGATCTGCTCCATGATTTTGCCGGGCTCAGAGGTGAGACTGATTGGCCTGTAGTTCCCCGGGTCTTCCTTTTTTCCAGGGAGTTAAGTTTCCCCTTTTCCAGTCAGTGGGAACTTCCTCAGACTGCCACAACTACTCAAATATGATGGATAGTGGCTTAGCCACTTCATCTGCTAGTTCGCTCATGATCCGCAAATGCATCTCATCAGGTCCCATGGACTTGTGCACCTTCAGGTTCCTTAGATGGTCTCGAACCTGATCTTCTCCTACAGCGGGCAGTTCTTCATTCTCCCAGTCCCTGTCTTTGCCTTCTGCATCTTGGGCTGGAGCACTTGCCAGTGAAGACTGAAGCAAAAAAGTTGTTGAGTACCTCAGCCTTCTCCATGTCCTGGGTAACCAGGTCTCCAGTTTCCTTCTGGACAGGGCCCACATTTTCCCTAGTCTTCCTTTTATCACTGACGTACCTATAGAAGCTTTTCTTATTGCCCTTGATGTCCCCGGCCAGATTTAATTTTATCAGGGCTTTAGCTTTCCTAACCTGATCCCTGGCTACTCAGGCAGTTTCTCTGTATTCTCCTCAGGCTACCTGCCTCTGCTTCCACCCTCTGTAGGCTTCCTTTCTGTGTTTGAGTTTGTCCAGGAGGTCCTTGTTCATCCATGCAGGCCTCCTGGCGTTTTTGCCTGACTGCCTCTTTGTTGGGATGCATCGCTCCTGAGTTTGGATGAGGTGATCCTTGAATATTAGCCAGCTTTCTTGGGCCCCTCTCCCCTCCAGGGCTTTATCCCGTGGTACTCTAGCAAGCAGATCCCTGAAGAGGCCAAAGTCTGCTCTCCTGAAGTCCGGGATAGCAAGCTTGCTGTATGCCCTGCTCGCTGTCCTAAGGATATGGAACTCCACCATTTCACGGTCACTGCAGCCAAGGCTGCCCTTGAGGTTCACATTCCCCACCAGCCCCTCCTTGTTGGTGAGAACAAGGTTCAGCATAACACCTCTCCTTGTTGTCTCCTCTTATCACTTGGGGAAGGAGGTGGTCATCAACTCATTCCAGGAACCTCCTGGGTTGCTTATGCCCTGCTGCGTTGTCCCTCCAACAGATATCAGGGTGGTTGAAGTCCCCCATAAGGACCAGGGCTTGTGAACGTGAGGCTGCTCCTGTCTGTCTATAGAGGGCCTCATTCTCTTGGTCTTGCTGGTCAGGTGGCCTGTAGCAGACCCCCCACTACAATGTCACCTGTCCCTGCCCTCCCTTTAATCCCGACCCATACGCTCTCGGTCAGTTCTTCATCCATCCCCAGGCAACATTCCATGCACTCTACCTGGTCACTGACATAGTGGGCAACACCCCCTCCTCATCTCCCCTGCCTCTCCTTCCTAAAGAGCCTGTGTCCTTCTATTCCAACACTCCAGTCATAGGAGCCATCCCAGGACCACTATTAGAGAAAAAGTAATGGCATTGAGTCACGGCAAGGAAGATTTAGATCAGGCTGTAGGAAAGGTGCAGGTAAAGGAGAAGGTTGTACTTGGGAATAGGTTGCTTGGAGAGTGTGCAATGTCCTCTCTTACAAGTCGTTTGGAGCTGCAGAGTGCTTTGTAGGCAAAGTGCTGTGAGGACCGCAGAGTGAGTGGAGGTACGCCGTTGCTGTACAGGTCCCATTTTTCATACTTCTGTGTCTGAGGAGGAGCGTTATCATCACAGCTCATCCCTTGCAGAACATACTGCCCATCTTTACCAGGCTTAACAATTATCAGCTATTTTCATTAGTTGTATACAAGAAAAATTCAGAGAGTCTACGATGAATGCAGCTGACTAACAAGATACTGTGTATTCTTTAGTGGTTTAAAATTAAAAATTCATGCAGCATGAAAGAAATAATCATTATAGTTCAGTGGTCTCCACAGCCACTTGCCACCCACTCACCATGTCAAACTCAGCATGATATTATGTTAAGAATAACAATTATGCTTTTACAGTATCATGGGAGCTCCTAAGCACTCCACTACCAGAGGCATAGGGAACTATCAAGCATATGTTCATCATATTCGGCTTGCACCCCAAGCAGCTTATTATTCCAGCTATAGTGAGGCTGTTTCCAGCTCCTACCCCAGTGAACATGGCAGGGAACAAATAGGTCTGGAGAAACCAAGGAAAGAAGTCCCAGTCCTGATTTATCATGACAGTAAGGAGTTGACCACAGATGAGTCCAAAGAGATAACTGGAGATAATGACTAGATTATGAGTCAGCCAAAATTGTGTGTTAAATGCAGGGGAAAATTCTGGCATTGGAAGAAGTTTCATGGATTTGCACAAAGGCTGCTGTGAAAAAATGACTGTATCGATCATTGCTTTTATCCCGGGGAAGGACCCATGGATCCACCAGAGCATTCAGTGTGCCGTGGTGGCCAGCTGAACCTTGCCTACTGAGTGGTTATAGCAGTGCTGTTAGTGAGACTTGTCCTGGTCACTGGGGAAGGGACACCTAGAGGTTGACAGTTTTATGGGTCTCACGGCGGGTTTGGCATTTGTGAGAGTCTCTGATGAGTGCCATTGGGACCTCACTGCTCGGTGTCCGTTGCTGTTCAGCTGAAGCTCAACACGTGGCTTTGTGTTAGACCAAAGGTGGTGCGAGATGAGGCTGTTGACAAAGAGAGAGGCCGTGCTCTCCTGGAAGTCTCTGCTGCGCTCTCCCTGCTGCCTGTGTAGTGGGTCTAGTGGTTTTCTGGCCACAGGATAAATTTGTGCAACTCGGCTGACTCTGCAGAAAACAAATGGCTAACTAATGTAACAATAAGTTAGTTTTTCATCGTGTCAATTTAACTGACTTTCCTTACAGGTCGTGATTGCTAAATCTGACCGTAGGGAGGGTGGGAAGAGGTAGGCAGAAGCAGGTCTGCATCCCATCAGGTTACAGCCTGACACTGGGCCAGTTTAGGCGTGTTGGGAAGCCTCCAACACGGCATGAGAGAGGCTGCTGTCGTTGTCCCTTGGTGATTTCTGAAGAACAGATTTTCAGTAGATCCAGACTTTTACTGTCTGATCTCAGTAACAGCTTTCTCATCTTAAAAGTCAGACTGCAAAGAATTAATGGAGAATCTGTATCTGTGGTACTTGAGTTCATATCCTTAGTTGTTGTGCTGTTTATCGAGAGCTGTTTACTCCTCTTCATCGAGGAAGCACCCTGCGTTTGATCATTTTTACACATATGGGACTGCTATTTGCAATCCAGCTGTCCCTGCAAATATGGTGCATCCGCTGCAATACGGGACAGGTGTAGGGCTGAAATGAGTTTTAAAGTTGCTGGAATTATTTATTTTATCCCATACAGACTTGAGATCCCCAAATGTAAAAGGTGTTACTAGTTCCAAAATATAAATGAATCTTTCAGTTGTCAGCGCAACATATTGCCGTGTTGTGTGTTCCTTTGTGCTTTTGTTTCTTGTGTTGGACTGAGATAAAAGGAAATTAGATTAGCTGGGAGGAATGTCTTAAGTGAATTTGGCTTGGTTCCTTTGCAATGTTTTTGGTTCCACATTTTACAAAAGTGAGCATGCAGGAGATTATAGTCATACACAAAAAAGAAAAGAGAAGTAATTACAAGAAATAAAAGAGAACCCACTAGTGATATTAAGCTTGTAAGAACAACAACTTTTTGAAGAAAATGAGAAGGAAGGATGATATTGCCAGGGTGTTTGGGCAGAAATTGTGCACGCAATGCTTCATTTTAGACAGAGGTCAGCCAGCAAGGCTGAAATCTGGTTTACCTTTGATAGGGTTTTGTTCTGGCTCAACAGTGGTTTAAAAAAGAGGTCAGGCACAAAGCATTAGTCTTCTAACGCTTCCAAATATGAATGAGTACTCATGTTCATAGCTACAGAGCATAAGCTGGTGTGGCAGTACCCACAACCTGTTTATGGAGCCTGTCTGCCCTTGCTGTTCGCATGGTTTCCCCTCAGTCCACCTGCAAAGACCTCCCTTTTTGCAACAATATCCTTAGATGCTGTGCTGCTCCCATTCATCGAGGGATACCTGCCTCCGCACAGTCTTAATAAATCAGATAGTTTAGAAACTGCGGGTTGACTTGCAATGTCCAATGAACACAGTCCTGTCTTTGTGCTGTTACTTACAGAAATCCGTAAGACCCCTTATTGCATCATATTAATTGAAAACAGTAACATTTGTTTTTCTGTCTTTTACAGGTTCTCCAGCTGGGATCTGATATTCTTCCTCAGTACAAGCAAGAAGCTCCAAAGACTCCACCACACATTATACTACACTATTGTGCTTTTAAGACCACTTGGGACTGGGTCATCTTAATTCTAACCTTCTACACAGCAATTATGGTTCCATATAATGTCTCCTTCAAGACGAAACAGAACAACATTGCCTGGCTCGTGCTGGACAGTGTCGTGGACGTTATTTTTCTGGTTGACATTGTTTTGAACTTTCATACGACCTTTGTTGGCCCTGGTGGAGAGGTTATATCTGATCCCAAACTCATACGGATGAACTACCTGAAAACGTGGTTTGTGATTGATCTTCTGTCCTGTTTACCATATGACATCATCAATGCCTTTGAGAATGTAGATGAGGTAAGTGATTGTAGTCTGCCTCAAAAGGATTGTTTTAGTTAGGAATTAGTTTAGGAGCATGCTACCAGGTGTCTGGCAGCAAATAGAGGCAACTGAAGCTCTGTGGAAATATGCAGGGCTGGCCTTAAAACTGCTGGGCTTTACCTACACAGCATTCCTGTGTTGGAGAAGAGGTGTCTTATGATTTTAGTACCATGTGTGGATATGTACATTAATGGGTGTGAGTTTTAGAATCGCTTGCTTGTCATCCAAAAGCATCATTGCATGTCCAGATCAAAATGGTCTGGACCAGTTGGGATGTCCCCCTCCCACAGCCTCCCTTTTCATCTCATACCCAGTGATTGCCTTTAAGCAGTCCTAATCCATTGCAGGGCCTAGACTAATATGACGTGATGTAACTAATCAAAAATCCTGAAACTGGTGGCAAATTTGCCACTGACTTATACAAAAGTGGAGAATGCCTCTGAATGAGCATTTTTAAAATCCTGCCCTAGGATTACTTTTTGAACCGTGCTGTAATTTTCTTTTTCTGGTGATGTCTTTTTAAATGTCTGATTGAGAAGGAGATTTATCTCCATTTTTTTAAACAGTTCTTGAACTACTGCTGGAATTCTAGAAACTGTTTGAGGAGAGGAAACATAAATATCTTAAATGGACGCTGAATTAAAGCTTTTTAACTACTAAATGTATTAACATTTACGAAATCGAGCTTGCAGCCTAAGATAATAGAGAAAACAAGCAATAACTACGACAAATAATGTATGCATAGGTCAGTGCAGAGAAAATTCATTATTAAAATGCAACTATAATGGCATTAGAACTTGTTTTAATTTTTCTCTAGAGCCTTTTATCTTTAGGGCCATAAACAGATGAAAAAGCCTCTGTTCATTTTTTAACATTTTAACAGTTTTTTCTTCAAACACCGTAGAGTCGTTTTTTTGGTTGAGTTTTTTTTTTTTTTTAAAATTCTCAAATTCTGCAGTTATATTTCCTTACTATATAAAATCTACATTCTTGTTTTTTAATGCAGACTTTGGTGCAGATTTTGTAGAGCTCCTTTAAAATTCCATCCCTGTCTCTGTGCTGAGTACCATCTTTTGACATTGTTCCATTTTATTTATAGCAAATATGACAGAAGTGATAATACTTGCAGCTTAAATTCAAGATCATATGAGGGCTGCCCGTCTGGAAGCAGGTTGTACAGTCAGGCTGTGTAAGGAGGTGGTATTATCAAGGTTGTAAATATAATACAGCTTTTCAAGATAACCAATTTCATACTAAGAACAACCTGATTTTTATAAAAATGCAGCATTATCTCCAGATTTTTGTGCTTTAATATGTAAAACAAACAGAAAATTTCTGTGCCCAAGCAGTACAGATTTAAGCAATGAGCTTAACCTCTTTCTCTAACATATAGATGGGAGATAAACCATCTGCAACATTTGTCACAGTGAAGGGAATCGTTGGCATAGTGAATTATAAGTGAGGCACACTTAAAGTGGCAAACTTTAACTAAAATGTAATAACAACAACAAGGTATCATGAGCTCCAGTGATCACACAGCTGCTGTCATTTACCTTCAAACAAATGAAATATCAACTCCTTTTTAATAAAAGAACCAATAGTAACATTTCTTTCTTGTGAAATGGTGTGTTATGGCCCTGAAGCCTCCAGCAGACATTGGAGTATAGCTGCTTATGTACTTGATTTCAAACCCCTCCAATTCCAGTTTTGCCTAGTGCCTGAAAAGAATTGAAGTGATTTTGAAAACAGGTATGTAAACAGTCAGTCTTCCTCCTTGGGTCTACATTTTCCCTTTTCTCTGTCTTCCAAGGGAGATATTTTTTTTATTTTTATTTTTTTTGTGATATGTCTTCGTTTGTGACATTTAAGTCTTTTGAGCTGGTTGGTGTGTTCTGGGTGGTTGTAGTTATTAATGCTCTTTATCTTCATTTGGCTTTTAACATTTATTTTAACTAGTGCTTCTTTTCTGGGATTTAACTCTTTGGCCCACTAGCAGTAGCGTGCTCAAACACTGTTCATAGGTAAAGAATAAGTAAGTCGATAAGCTTAATTTGGAAGATATTCTGATCGATTAAAAGGAGAGTATTTCTCATTAGAAGGTGAGTGTTTCCTCCTTAAGGCATGTAGGAGAGAGAGGAATTCTTTTAGTTCTTGATTCTGGTGGGTTTTAGCTCTTTATCTTGGCCCTGGGTGTTGGATAAGGGCATTTGTCTTTAGCATTAAAGTTGGTAATTGTGGCATTTCAGAAAAAGTTAATAGAAAATCAGAGCTTAGTGGTAAAGACCTTGGGGGCAGGTCCTGGTGCTCTTTGAGTTCTTGGTATGGTGGTGAAGGATGGACCCAAATCAGAGTGAATAGCCCTAAAAGCCATATGACTTTCCAAATTTCCTGTGAGTGTCCCACCTCCATCCCTCTTTTTTCCACATAAAGCATCAAATACACTTTTGTTAGTTGTTAAGGGACTAGGTGAGTAGGGGGACACACCACTGCAGGCAGTTCCTTTTCCTCCCTATAGGCTGGGCTCTCATCCATGAAGAAGGATACAGCCAAGGCAATTTAGGTTTGTGTCTCTCCATTGTAGATGTAGACTACTATGTGTGATACAGGTGCTTGAAGGTTCTCATGCAGAGGCTGCTGAGTTATTGTATAAGGTCCGTTATGCACTTGAGTGCTATTTTATAATGTCAGAATTAAGGAGATAAATCGAAAGATTAAAAAAAGGAGATTGAAAAAAGAAAATGTGAGTTTTCTTACTGAGGGTTGGATTCTGCAAATGCAGTCAGTCTTGGCCAGAGTAGGAACAGTGTCATTTCCATCATGGACAACATTAGGCCAAGGCTGGAGTCTTGTGAAATTCCCACCTGAGGCAAACATGACTGCAAATCAAAGTGATTTTGTTGTTGAGTGGATGTAGAGCCTCAGTAGAAGGATATAATGAAAAGGATTATGACACACAAATTGAGAACTGGGGGGATTAAGATGATTTGAGGCAGAATTAGCGGTGTAGGTTTCCATGCCCGGAGTCACAGAGCCAGGCTGTTGCAGTCTGCTCAGGGGGATTTGGATGTATGACAAGGAGGGGTAAAGGAAGATAATGAGAAAGAGAGATACCTTGCACAGCATAGAGTGATCTAAATTGATGTGATGGATGAGGAATTAAGTGGCTAAGTGGTATTGAAAGGGTAGGAAAACAAGGTAAAATAGGCTGGAGAAAAATGAGCTAAGAGAGGGGAAAGTGGAATCCTTAGTGGGATATGTACTTTATTTAAGAAAATTGGTAGGTTGGTAGTCTTAAAAAATCAGAAAAATGCATGGCATCTTTTCTAATTGGGAGACATTACTTGCACTGAAATATATTCTGGCTAAAACAAAGCCGTACAGAAAACCTTTCATATATAAAAGTATGAGAAGGGACACTGTAGAACATACTGAGGAATCCAGCCAATTTTCAAGGTACAAACCAGAATAGAGGGTGTGTGCTCAGAGTCTCTGAATCTAGGCTGACTTTTTTTTTTTTTTTTTTTTTTAGTAAAAGAGTTCTCTGAAACTTCAGATTTAGTCCAAAAGTGCATGTCTGTCTGGGTGTCTGTCTGTCTCCTCTTTTAAATAAAAAAAATAAGTGGAGTAATGTGGGATATGGTGTTTGGATCTAAAGATTTTGGTCACATGAAGTTCCTGTTGTTACTAGGCTGTGAATTATGTAGCGACTGGAAGTTTGATGTTTGTCTTGGAGTTACATGAAGCCATTCTAATTTTTACCCTGAGTACTTGGGTGTATGTATCAACTCTTTCCATTGGTGTATGCACCTTCACTTATATTTCTAAAAACATGACTCCCTACTTTTGAAGCTAGAGAACTATGTTACCTTCAGGCTTAGCCTTTGTATGTGTTCTGCCTACTAGAGAGAGATAAATATCCAACCTCTGTCAGTCTGGGCTACCAAAAGATTTTTTATAGCGGGGGTAACCATCAGTTCCATACAAATCACAATCATCAGAGTTACACTGTGCTGAAATGGTCAGCAGATGGGTTTATGGTGTGCCTGAGGATGCTGATCCCATTGCTTGTTCAGATATGGTCAAACCGTGCTGCAACTCCCTTTGGGACCAAATGCACGGATTTATATCCCAGGGAAACCAGGATGTTTTGCAGGTGCTTGGCTCTTGTCCCCACATGGAGCTATGCAATTGGGAGAGTACGTGGAGCTGGAAGGACCTCAGGTACCCACACTCGGGTACAGGCACACTGATACAGTGCTGCTGAGGGCTGCATTGGAGCCTCTGTAAATTAGTACATAGGAGTAGAAGACTAGGTGGATGGACAGGCTTTTGGCCAAATGGAAAATGCTTCCACAAATCAAGTGTTAAATACTGCTGAAAAAGCCCCCTTTGCCATTTTGAAAAATATTGGTGTCTTTTCTTTTTTTTTTTTTTTTTCTTTTCTGGGAATTTTCACTGAGATTCATGAATTTCTGAGTTTGTAATGAAACAAAACCTAGAAGCTTGATCTCATCTCTGCCAGAAACATGGCCCTAAAATGACATGGTACATATTGCAAAGAATGGGACCAGATGTCAGGATGGTACATACAGATAGCCAAATAGATGGTTTTCAAATGAGTTGTATAAAAGATCATCCTCTCTGCAAAAATTAGTTTTCATGAGCCAATGGCTGGAAGTGAAAGCAGACAAATTTAAATGACCTAAAACTCTGAAGTTCTATGTCTATTGTTTAATAATGTAAAACTACATGACCCAGTGGCCTTTAAAATTTAGTGGTCTGTGCGGGACATATTAAGGCATGGAATCCTTGTAATTGTAATCTTTTAATTACTATTATCAATCTATTTCAGCGGTAGCAGAAACTTCTTTGCATCACTGCAATTAATAGCAACTAAAATAGCAATGTCTGTAAATTGAAAGCAAATAAAAGCTGATATGACTAGTTTAGCTGTATGCACATTAGCAGTGCTTTACTGCAAACATTCCCCTTTTGGGAGATGTTTGAGGAGGGTTTATGGACCCCAGTCTGAGTGGCATATGCAAGGCGAAGATAAATTGGTGTGTTTCAAGAATGTGGCTTTGGCTCTGAAGCAAAGTCTATGGCTAGATACCTTTCTTAAATCTAGGTGACTGACATGGAGAAAATAATTCCCAGAACTAAATCCTTGCTGCAGCCAAGTGTTAAACTATGATGAAAACTCCTAGCAGCATAACGACAGACGCACTAAGCCTGGGCCTTGGCATTTCCCCCTTTGTTATGCAGTTGGAAGGCAATTAAATATGAAGAATACTGTCATCCTGCTGTAGTGTGCAGAAAACCACAATCTAATAATACAATGGCTTGGTTACAATGTCCAAATATAAATGTATCCACCTTAGGCATATATTATGTAGATGGTCAACCCTCTTCACCCCTGTCGCTTATTCACCCCTATGACCCCTATTAGTTGCAGAGTCGCATCCCATCTCTTTAGCTGTTATTGAAGCTAAGGTTTTATTCAACTGTTTCATTACCAGCTTTTTTAATGCTCTACAAGGTCTAGGATATTTCTGCAGGTTCCCCTGTGGAGACGCAGGAATGTCGTATTGATGTGAGGGGCAACTTGTGAAGGGAAGGGCCTGAACGGGACTCGGTGCAGGGGGGGTGGGAGAGCAGGCAGGGTCGTCCCGTGAGATGGATGTGACCTGGTAGCCTTGTGCTGCACTGCTCTGATGCGGATTATGGCATACTGAACTTTAATTACATGTCTCAGTGATCTTCCCCCCCTCCCCCCCCCTTTTTTTTTTTAATGCGTTGTATATGTTACTGGGAAGCAGATGTTGGGTACAAGCCATTTAAATCAAATCTTTAGTCAGAGCCGTATTAAATGATGCAGAGTCCAGTTGAGGCAAATTGTGTGTGGAGTACTTTCAAGGGGAGCTTTGAGTCTTGCGTGATCCCTTCGCTCGCAACGGAGGGGAAGGCTTACAAAGGAGACGAGGCAAATTAAATAATCCAGTCAGATACTCACCGAAATAATGCTGATGGGAGTAGCACAAATCCACGTTGCTGAGGTCACTGTGCACAGCCGTCAATGGGAGGAAAAGATTTGCAGGCTTAGGGACGGGCGATTGCTCGGCACAAAATGGAGCCAAGGTACAGCCTAGGAGAAACTAACTGCATGGCTAATACCAGAATTAACAAAGTTTTACTAGCGAGACAGCCTTGTAACTTGCTGTGAGTCTCTATTTTGTTCAGGACTGCATCGGTGTTACATCTACCCTTTGGCATCAAGGGTATGTGTAGCTGCAGAAGTACTTGCAGAAACATTGCAGCTCAGGTTACTCTCTCCAGATATTTCTTTTCTTTTTATTCCTATATTGTCATAGGAAATTTGTAGGTTTTTGCTAGCATTAAACTATCAATCAGCTAAGTTCAGTATCCTGCTCAGAAGCTGTCCCAACCAATGTGACACACCTTCCTTTCCCTCCCATTTCATCCTCTATCCACCTCCCCTAAATAAGTGAAAATTATCAGATTTTATGATATCATCTTCTTTTTTCCTCGGTTGGGCACACTGCTGCACTGACAAATAAATAGTGCAAGATGCCACATCCCCCTTACCTTGAATCTAGAAGAAATATTTTGAAATCGCCCTTCTTTTTATAACCTCAGTTATTCACTGTTTGAAATGTATTGCATTGTATAGTTGTGCCATAAACAATTCACTAGTAGTTTATTTATAATGTTTTAGCTTATTGACATTTGGGGGGCGGGGGGGGGCGGAGAAAAGCTCCCCCATCCTCCTGGAAAAAAAAAGGATAAATCTCAAGCAGTAAATTTATCAGTGCTTTCAGAGACTGCATGAGAAAACCTACTTGCTTTCATTTTGCTGTAAGGACTCAATTTTGTGCTCACTGCAGTCACTACTCCCATTGCTACCAGTGGTACAGGGTCAAGTATTAAATGGGCTCTGCTCGTATCTGGACCCAGGATCTAGACAGCTTGTGCGGAAGCAAAGCCCCTTGCTCCTGTGTCGATTTACATAATTGAATACACCCTAAATTCAGTTCTTAAAGTGGTGATAAATCAGAAATGTTGCTTTTTTATTTTTCTCATTCCAGGATTTTGATTTGTAACTATGCAACTTTATTACATTAATTGTTTACCTAAAAAAGAAGGGTTTCTGAGATATGTTGGAAGATTTATTTTAACATTAACTCCAGTAAAGAAGCATTAAGGAGCTAACCAGGGATTTTAGAGCTAAGCTCTATTTAAGTAGCTAAGCTCAAAAATTTCTTTTGGGAATGATTTGCTGGTTAAATTTCAAACAGCCTATATGTCCTCCTGAATACCCCTCCTGCACTGCGCAGAATAGTACCTTCTGGATATGTGCCTGCAGGCTCACCCGCTCGTGTTGGCAAGACTCACCATTTCAGTGGTTCCTAAAATCTGTAGGCACTTTTTGTCTTTTACGTTGTGTACCATCATGTAACAACTGCTTGGTAAAGATTGCCCAAGGTTTACAAAACTGGTGCCTTTTCCACTGCTTCAAAACCAAATGCTGAACTATACCTTGACTTTACAGAATCAGCCAAATGATTTGTTTGGGTGAATTTTTTTTGTGTATAATTACTTCTGGTGAGGGAAAGGTAGTGAAAGTTTTGTCCATGGTTCTTTAAATAAAGTATTTGGACTGTATTTCAAAATGTACTAAGCATGGGATTCCTCTGATGAGATGCAGGGCCAGGCATAGTCCACAAGGAGATACAAGCACGTTCAGGGCATGGCTCCTCACATTCTAAGATGCATCTCCAAAATAGGTCTCAGGAGTCACCCTGCCCTAAAATGCCTGTTTCTCACTGTTGACTGTAATGACGTGCTAGTGTGACTAGCTCAGATGCAGACCCCTCCACAGTATAGTTTAGGCTGAGATGCGATGCGTCCTCCCCTTGAGACTGTATTTGCCTCACTTCAACTTTTCAAAGGAAAAAACAAAAGCAGAAAAAAATAGTAGGGGTAAAACTCACTGGGACCTTCTGAGTCATTGAGTCATTGGTTTTAGTGGGCAGGTTCATCCTATCACCCTTCCCATAAACTGATTGAAATACGCCTTAACTCATGGTGTCTGCAAATCTGTCTTAATTTGCAGTCTGCGCATTTGTCCCTGTGCCAACCTTCTTGGTTAAATATTTCTTTTTCTTCCCTCATGATTATCTCCTTGATGTGCTTAGAAAGAACAGTCATCCCCTGTTCCCCTGCATAAACGTGCCTATTTTCTTTTCCTTAATCTAAGCAAACTGATCTTGTCTAGAAACCTCATTTATGAAAAGTTATGGAAATTTTCTTGGCCATTCCAGCTGCCTCTCTCTGCATGGAGTTAAGTTTGAATACATATCTTTAGGGCAGAGCTGTACGTATTACTCCAAGCGGAGAATTCATCTTTGCTTTGTAATTGGGGTTTGGCTTTTCCTCTTGACGGTGGAAACACTCAGCTGATCCGTCCTAGAACTGGATTAACCTCTTCTGTGAGTGCAACCCACTGATTGCTCTGAGTCACTGTGGGATTGACCCATATACCCAAATATATCTTGTTCTCAGTAATCTTCAGCTAAAGATCTTTGTAGTTGCAGAAATTTTTGTTAATTTGCCCTGTAATGGATGCCTTGAGACTCTATGTTATTAAGCTTAATCACATTTTCCTTTATTCCCACCTGGTTATTCTTTGCATTAACAGTGTATTCCAAAGGTGTGTCATCAGCAGATTTTGTGGCCATATAGTATTTCTGTTTACTTCACTAAGAAACCAACAAAATCACTGAGAATTGCCATTTGTAACTGTTGCTAGACTGCCTTTTAATGGATTCCATTTTGCCATCCTTTTCACAAGCTACTTTACAATCCCAGCTGTGGTCCCTGTTCTCTCTGTGTTTCCTAGGAATTTCACCCTTTGCGTTACTGAAATACTGCGTTTCTTTCATTTTGAAGATGGGGTGTGTTATTAGAGAAAGCTATCAGGAAAACTTGGCTAGATCCCATCTAACCTTATCTTAGCAAACCTATTGCTGCACTGATTGCATTTTGATTTATCTCAATGTTTCTAATTACTCCTTCCCTTAACGTTTGTTCAGGTAATGTATCTATTTATTTCCTTCTTGATGCATTAGCTTTTCTGGAAAACATCAACATCATCTTTGAAAATTAAAGCTAAGAATTAATTTAATTTTTAGCCCAAGCCTGGATTATTTTTGCTTTATTGCAGCTTAGTCACTTTTGTTGTTCTTTTTTCATTTATGAATGTGAAGAATCTTTGGGTATTTGTTTTAATGTTCTTTACATGGAAAAGTTCAACGTGACATTTGGCAATTCTCACTCTATCCCTATTCTTTTGGCCCTCTAGGGTGGAGCTTTCTGTTGATCAAGTTTTAATTTCTTATATATTGTCAGCTCTGTTTCAGTTTTTTTTCCTTTGGGTGATTATTTACACATTTATAACTGATGCCCAGATTTACAAGTTTTTCCCCTTCTTTGAGATACAACCTCTGGCTATTTTGTACCTTTTGCCAGGTGTCCTCTGCTGCCAGGTGTCTGACTCTCCTATCTCTCACAGTCCAGTTGTCTTCACCTACTATTTTCTATAGTTCAATGTACTATCATTTATAATTTACCAGCTCTTGCCCTTTTGAGATCAAGAACTCCAGTCCAGTTTACTTTGTGATTGTTCATTTTTTTATGAACTGATTCAATTCCTTCTTCAAGCCAATGGGGATTTCTGCAAAATCCTATCAGAACCAAATGTAGTGTAGCATCACTTTCTGTGGAGTAATTGGCCATTCAATGAAGAAAGAAGCATGCTATTGCATCTGCAGAAAATCTCAGCCTACTGTTATTAATAGCATTTATTCTCCAGGCTCATATCGAGAAAGGTAAGTCTCACATTGTGAGGCTGTGCTCCATAATATCTATCTCTGTAATAACATCATACAGGTTTGGATGCTGCCCAGATCTGGGCTATCCCGATTTCTAAGGATGGGTTTAATTTCTCCTCCCATAAGCTGTGTAAGTGATAGGCTTCAGCTTCTTTTTATTCAGTGGGAGGGGAGAGAGACAGCTCCAGGAGGTGATTCATCCCGTCCCCGGCTGTCTGAGACGGATTGGGTGAATCACTCTTCTGACATGCCTCTCTCTTCACTCACCAGGGAGGAAAGCTGGACGATTCGCACAGACGGGGTGGTTGGCTGTAAGGTTTCACATTATGTGAGACGAATCCCACCCCAGGAGGGTGGTTAGAGCTCAGTCAGGTGCAGGTGTGCTCAAGCTCAGCTTACATCAAACCATTTTGCTCTTGCACGGAGATAAAGAGCTCAGCCGGGGCTGTGAACTCCTCAGAGGGTTTGATCGCTTTAATGGCTAGTTGTGCTGAATGCAGGTTGCTGTAATTGCTTGCATCTAGCTACTCTAAGCATATTAGCTTAAATTTAGCTTAAGAAAGTCTGTAGATACTGCAGTCATACCTTTGACTACAGTGGCAACATGCCCTACAGCATTTCATAGAAAGGTTCCCAGCTTTGGTTCTTGGCCACTCCATAAATTCTTCAAAACCACAATGTGCTGAACATCAAAACACAGTGAAAAGCTCTTCTTTTTTTTCCTCTGACCTTTTCTGAGACAGTGTTTTCTGCTAAATGATGCAGTACCGATCCTCATTTTCAGAGCTGGTAGGATTTCAGTTTTAGAACATGTTTAAAATGCATGTTGCTTTTTTTTGTTGCTGTTGCATATGTGCCCACAGCTAACAACAAATAAATAAAAAATAATGGAGTGAAATCTAATAAAAAAAGTGCCTAGAGTTAAAAACACGTTGTTCTCTAATAGGAAAAAAAAGCGCACAAATTTACTATTTCAGCATACTGGGATTTAATTTTGAGATTTAAGCAGATTTTAGTATATTTGGATGGTAGAAACTAATGGCTGGTTTTGGTTTTATTTTACTTTTTTCAACACTTATGCAATAATTTCCTACTGCAGAAAAGACTTACTAGATTAGCAAGTAACCAGCTGATTAAATCTTTCACATCTTTCACAAAGATGCAGCTCTGCTATTCTGTTGCTTCTTCAGTGTAGAACAGAATCCACTCTCTCTTTCCTGGTTTAGGAGGCCACCTCTGGCACTCGTGCTAACTTGAATGATTTCCTGCACTTGTTAACCTTCATTTTCCTTTGGTGACAGTGTTCCCCTTATCCTCTTGTACGTTTGGCTCTCGACCCCTGTATAACATGACTTTGACAGCTTCATCCTTCCTATTGCCTGACTTATCAGGGATTCATTAAGCACAAGAGAACTTGGCTCCCTGTTCTTGCTCAGGATGCAGAGGTCTGTTCCCACGGCATATATCGCAATTGAGGGAAACATGTTTCTGAGCCTTGTGGTTGGAAAAGTTTAGCCAGGTGCAGACACACAGCTTAGACACTTCTTTCATCCTGGAATACTGAAGTTTGACAATGTGGTAACATCTAGGATCTGAAATGGCAAGATTCAGGTAATATTAATAGGAAGGAGTGGTCCCTCTGCATTTCAGAGTGCTGTCATCACTTGTGCCTCCACTATCAAACTGAATTTCCTTTCTTAGTATGTCAAGAGAATTTGAGAACACAGACTTTGCAAGGCGCTTATGTCATTAAACTTGGGCTTTGTTTAATCACGAATGGCTAATTTAATTCCAAAGTTGAAAATCCATTCCTCAAGAATGTCTTTCTGGATAAATTTGACATTGTCCAAATCTGTTGTGGTGGCTTCAGCTGTCTGCTAAATAGAAATGGTGGCACAGAAAGGGCTGGTTCAGAGCTACTGCTCATGTCCTCTCCTGATCCAGTGGCCTTAGAAGTCATCGGGAAAGTGTCCTGTGACTCACACTTGTAACACTTAAGTCAATGATGTGTATCAGATAGGAATTTGGTTCCAAACTTGACACACAAAATGCAATTCTGGAGTAGATGGTTTTTCAGTTAAAAGATTTCTACAGCCGAGATGATTGAACATGAGCAAGCTGAATGTCCTCATCTGATTAAGACATGATCAAATACATTAGTCAAAACCTCAAGGGGCAGCATTGGATGGTTCATAACATAAAGAGATATTCTCAGGGAACACAGACCAGCAGATATTGCAGACAGTTGGCCCAACTGACTAAATATGGCAATAGAGTGACAAACGCTCCTCCCAGAAGGTTGGATCCTTGGTATCAAAACTGTGTGTTATTTACATGATGCTAGTGCCAAACAGGATTACATGCCATTCAAGGTTTCTAATCACCTCTCTGTTCCTTGAGTGCTAAGGTTACCTCAATTAGAGCTGATGCTCATCCTTTAGTAGAAGGATTTCCAAAATATTCATTATGGAGCATAAATACAGTTAAAAGAAAAATGAAATTAAAGGCAGCCAGCAATCAATTGAGTTTAGAACACTGAATTTCTGAATAGCCCCAACTTAATTCAAGGCAGTTAGTCTTTCACATAATTTCCACCAAAGAGATCATTGCTGAATCTGAGGCAGAGCTTTGTTTACTAACAATTGTGCATTTAATCATGAGGCGATTTTTTAAGTATAAAGGTACCGGCTTCACCCAACCCAGTACTTAAACAGTGCGATGCATCTCATGTTCATTTAGTATGTGCTTAATTGCTCTTTCCTGGGTAGTATTTTATGGAATAGGCTTTTAAAGCTTCCAGTATTGTCTTTATGTTTTGCAAGATTAGACATGAAATGTGAATGCTCAATAAATATATCTCTGTTTTTTTGGCCTTAAAGTAGTGGGTCAGACTGAACTGGCTTTAAGACTTAGAGTGAAACTTAAATGAATTACTCTTTGGAAAGAATACATTTCAATGTCAGCTAAAATGAAACATTTCTCTTTGTTTTATGCATAAGAGATGTGATTGTTACCTGTGCTTAGGAAAAAAAAATAATCATAGCACAAACTTTCTCCCAGACTTTAAAATAAATGCTGCATTATATTAGTTGTACAACTGCTAAACTGTCCATGTAAGTTAGACAGAGAAGATGTACTCTGGATGGAGGATGGAGTGTCGGACTGTAAACTCTATTGAACAAGGGTTGACTCTCAGTTTGGATTTGTGCAGTAGAAAGAGCAGTGTAAGCCTTGCCACTGGGGCGAACTTAAACTACTGGGTGCAAAAGGGGACTCCCAAGTTGAGATTCCAGGTCTTTTAACTCCTTCCCTAGCCTCAATCTTGGTAATGAACAGTGACTTTTTAAGTAAAATGGAAATAAAGTATATCTCCTTCACCAATGCAATAGGATCTTCTCCTACAAAAAAAAAACCCCAACCCTGCTGTTTTCTCCCTCTCATTTCACAGCATGTAGTAAACTTTCAGAATCAGGGTTAATTCACTGAAACACACTGCAGATTAATTTTGCGAAACACACTATTAAACTACTCTGTAGTTTTCTTTTTTCTAATGTAGATATTGTTTCTGTGGGCTGTGACCCTCATTCAGTAGTCCATTGGCCCCAGTCCATTGTGTAATGAACATTGTAAGGGACTTCCCAGTTTATTGGACAAGTTGACTGTTCAGAGTGCCTCACAGATATATATCCCAAAGCAAATCAGCAGATATACATTTAGATGGAAATAAGAATGATAAACTACATCTGTTTCTTGTGTAAATGCAAAATACAGAAATCAAAATGGGAAAATTCCACTTCCCTCCATGGTATTAGTCATCATGAGAGCTTGAATGCAAATATAGAACTTCAATTTATTAAGGATTTGGGGATCTGAAACAAATTCCAACAGGATTTGAAAAGCATACAAGAACTTTGTCCAACAGATTACATCTAGAAATATCAGATGTATGTTACCCTTCAAACCTTAGTTGTGAAAAGAAACAGAGGTGCAAAAGAGATTAATGTTTTTCTGGTATGGAAAACTCCAGAAACTCCAGTCTTTCACTGTTTGATAATATAATTAGCCAGTGTTTTGACTAGACTGATTTGATAATGATGCATAGAAAAGGGCAATTTACTCTTGGCACAGTAACTAGGAATGTTTGCCTCATTGCTTTCTATGTCTTAATTTCTACTTTAAATTAAATGTCTTCAGCTTCTGAATGTTTTATATTAGAAACCTTCCTTTACAAACCTTCTATTTTGAGCCACTAATTAATTTAATGCACAAGTTAGGTATATCATGGGATTGCAATAGATCAGGAACATATTTTTCTTCTCTTTCTGCATCTATAAACTCTATTAAAATACATTGCAAACCACTTGCGCACATTTCTTGTTCCCTCTCAGATGTTTCTATTAACTTTTTGATGGTTCCTGGGCTTCTATTCCCTGAATATTTGTACTTTCATTTATTTGTACTTCATTTATCTTGCGTGAAAAAAAAAAAACCATCGCACAAATACTTGCATTAGGAGAATATCTGCAATGTCTGTTGATTGGAAAGGAAATTAACCCTATATGCAAAGGCATGTGGTTTTCTTGCCAGTGCCTTGTGGTCTGTATTAGTCTCACTCAGAAAGGGCATGTGCCCACAGTTGTTAGTTCTGTGTTCAGTCAGTGAGACTTCTTATAAATAACAAAATTTATTAGCTGTGGTGAAGGATAATATGAGGTGGAGACTGTTGGACTAGAGGAAGTTACCCAGCTACTCCCTGGTGGATGAGAGGAACAATAGGCAGATTTCTCTGTACTTACCCATTACAATTACTTTCTGACATTTCTCTTGAGCACCTGTTAATGCTGAGGGTTGTTGAAATAAGTGGACCCCCGTTTTGGCCAGAATAGCAATCCTCTGCTTGGATTTAATAGAATACTGTTCTCTGAAAAGCTTTGAGAAGGCTCCACTTAGATGTTGTAGTTTCATCTGTGACTGCTCCTCTACCACATTTGACCTCCTTGAGCTCAAAGCAGAGTCTCCTGTTTACTTCAAACTGGCAAAGTATCTAATCACTCCTTTTTGTAATAAACATGCCATTTCTCACCTTGGATTCCGCAGAACTCTTCTGTTATTTGGAAAGACTGAGCTTGAATGAAGTAATTTATCCACCTAATGAGTGCCAAACTTGATTTACCCTGATGAGGACAAAAGTACTGGAGGGGGAGGAGGGTTTGATCTTGTATTCTGTCATCTGGGACTTGAAAAATTGTGTAGAAAGATTTAAAGCAGATGCAGGAATTGCTGTACAGCCTGCTGTCTTAACAAGCAGGATATTTCAGGTGAAATAATGACTTTTATTCTTTTCTAGGGGATCAGTAGCCTCTTCAGTTCCTTAAAAGTGGTGCGTCTTCTACGACTTGGTCGAGTTGCCAGGAAGTTGGACCATTACCTGGAATATGGTGCTGCTGTACTGGTACTGTTGGTGTGTGTGTTTGGACTGGTGGCCCACTGGCTAGCCTGCATATGGTACAGCATCGGGGACTACGAAGTCATAGATGAAGTCACTAATACAATCAAAACAGATAGCTGGCTCTACCAATTGGCACTGAGTATTGGGACACCATATCGATACAACACCACTGGCTCAGGGCAGTGGGAAGGAGGACCCAGTAAAGACTCCTTGTACATATCCTCTCTCTACTTTACCATGACAAGCCTTACAACGATAGGATTTGGAAACATAGCACCAACCACTGATGGAGAGAAGATTTTTTCAGTGGCCATGATGATGGTTGGCTGTAAGTAGAATTTGATTTTATTGTGTTTAAGCAAAAGGTAGATGCATAGCTACTTCGACGGTTGCATAGCACACTTGCTGTAAGCTTTCTCGACATCCTAAAAAATCTGAAGTACCTGTAAATAATCATGAACTGAACTTGGAATTATTGAAAACAGGAATTGAAATTGTGGAGCTGCTGTAGCTTTTAAATTGTTTGTGAGACTAAGTGTGGTATGTACGTAAGTGTGCTCAATGATAATTTTATATTGAGTTCAGGGCCTCTTATTTACACTTCAAAGATGGCTTTGGTCGTGGTTGAATGGTCTTGGCTGGAATTGCTTAAAAGTTACAATGTATATTCGAATTCACATAGTCTGACTGAGTTTTGCTTATAAACTTGAACAGGCTTGGAAATGTTTGAGCTTGTTTTAGCCAATTCTTGAAACATTTCGTGATTCCATAAAGTGATTGTGTACTTCATGGCACTGGTTTGACTTACAAGTCCTGATTTTACCTCCAGATTGTGGTGACCTTTGGCACCAGCAAAGCTAGAAGTGAAGGAAATCATAAGACACTATATTGCACCTTTTCTCTGCTTCATGCTGTTTTGCAGCATGGCTGAAATGGTCTAAAACCAATATTGTTAAGGCACATTTCTTATTTTATGTGCTACCAAGGTTAGATCACTGAGCAGCTCTCGAGGTTGACAGAAATCTTCAAAATATAGTAAAGACTGCTGAAAATGTTAATATAATTTGGGAGAATTATTTTTCTGTTAAATAAATAATTCTTGGTATTTCTCTGATGCTTTCAATTTTCTGAGCTCCATACAAATACTAAGCAATTACGTAACAAGAGAGCAAACAAAACCTTTTGAAAATAAGATCTGCATAATCTCTCTGATAATTATCTCAGCTAACACTTTGAGCTCATCTCAGAGAAATACTGAACTATAAAAAGGAAGTTTTCTTGCTACAGTCTTTCTAGATCTTTAGAAGATTAAAGCCATTTGTTTGGAGACTTTTAAATGCTTTTTAAAAAGAGAGGTTACAGTTGTAGGACTCTACTTGCAGTGCGGTGCAATGAAATTTCTGCTGAACAGCATCTTTACATGATGGGTTGATGTGTTGCAGAACATTTTCAAAGTCCATAAAAAGCAAATCCCCAAGCTACAGCATTAATGAGCTATTGCAGCTAGGCCATAGAAAACCTATAGGTGCTGATTAGCCATTTGTTGAAACTGCTTTGTGGTATTTACACAAGGCTGGGGATTTGGAGAATAAAGTGGATATAGAACATTTTAAATACCATAATATTTACTTCCCTTGTCTTTTGTGGGGACTTCTGTTGCCCCGCAGAAGCAATTAAGCAGCTGTGGTAAATGATTTAGGGTCGAGTGAGAGCCATAAAACCATAATGAATAATAATAATAGTAATAATAAAATAGATACATGGCCTCAGTAAGTGAAAAGGAAATGGAGCTTGTAACCTGCTTTGTATTTGTTCTAGGTGGATTGTTCTCTTGCTTTTTCATCTCTGAAGCATATGTTAAAGATGGGGAATACACACAGCAGTATCAGAGTTGACATTACAATAACCTGTGTATGTGCCACTGGCTGATTTTAATAGTTTTCATAAGTGGTACCCACGAAATTATTAAATGTACATGTCAAATTTATAAGTGGTACCTGTAAGCTTAGTAGTTGGAGAACCATGAGTAGGTTTATAGGCTTTTGGGCAAAGTCAAAAGTAGAATCTAAAATTGAAGAAGCATGGCAAAAGAACAGTTAAGTTGCTTATTCCATAAAAATAATGCCATCAAAATACATGTGGCTTCTCTTGTGAGTGGGGTGAAGAGCGTTGTGGCATGCAGGAAGGCTACACACAGAAGAAACCTTTTTAAATTATTTGCAAGTGTAAAAATTCTCAATTGTGATCAAATGATTGACTCTTTTGCAAACATATCAATGAAGGTTTGAAGCACATCAGTATGATGACTGCTCCTGAAATCTAAAAGGAGTTGCTTGGTTGGTTGAACACTGGTTAGAAAATATGCCAACTTCCAAATAGATACTGGTCATGGAATTTATACTTGCAGTATTTCTGCAAAGAGATCAGACCTGCAGGATTGTATAAACATGCTTTGCAGTACCAGCTACTGAAAGCAGGACAGTCTGAACACCAAAATGGGACAGGAAGGCACAATAAATAGCCGATGGAAAAAGCAGTTTCTCAGGCAATCAAAGTTGCCAGTGAGCTTGGGAAAAGGATTTGGCCTCAGGAAAAGGTGTAACTAAGAATTGAAAACTATTCAAGTTGTTTTCAAAGTGAGATGTTTTAGTTTTTCTTTTGAAACAGTGTTTTGAGATAAACATTCAGCAGAATTCAATTAAAGTTCAATCAATAAAAACTCTGGTCCCTGAGCTGACTCCTGTTATAAGCAGAGAGACTGTGAAATACCTTTGGTAGTTCTCCCAAAAAAGTTTGCTAACACCAATAGTTGATATTGGCAGTGTCTCTTCTAACAGACTGTGCCAAATAAATGTCTTAAACTTAGCAGTGGAATTGAAGATAGTAATTCATCACAATCCCAGCTGCCTACTCATGCAAACTGCAGATATGAAAGAAAATCTTCACTGCGTTGTCAGCTAGCAGCGGCTTGTTCTGCAAGCCCAAAGTTTCCTATTCATGCTGGCAAAGTTATCAGGACCTGGGAGGAGTATTTGGAGAGATTTGCAAATCCTTCTGGTGGGCAGGATTGCAAAATGGTGTACTTGTTAAAAATAGCCAAATTAAGATTCTGTACCTGCTGATAAAGCATTGCTCCGTGTGGGGCGGTGGCGGGGGAAACCCAGATGAATGGGGATGCTTTTCAATTTGATTGGCAGTTTGTCACTTGGTTGTTCACTGAGGACAGAATCGGGTGGGATATTTAGACTGAAATACATCACCTGTCTTGCAGAAAAGAGAGCTTTGAATAACTTAACTTCATCTGGTGGAGCATACTTCAGATTTCTTTTTGCCTCACTTGCTTTTTCTTGGTGTCCAGTGCTGTTCAGCAATATTTTTTCTGTTGCTTCTTGACACTTGAAAAGCTAAAAATGGCAAACATAAAGCATCGTACGACAAGGAAGCAAGGTTTTTACAAGGGTTATTGTTTAAATACCTACTTTGCATTTGCTGCCTAGAGTTGCTGAATATGCATTGAAAATCTGATTTTTGTAGCTCCTTTTGTGTTGATATAGGTAATTTCGTCCCCTCTTTGTGCGGAACAGAACAAATAGGTAGGTCCGTCAGATGCTTTGAATGGACCAGGAATCATTTATCATTCAGGAAGGACCTTTCTCATAAACCTCCCATTATCTTCTGTCAGCTCACAGCCTCTAGCAAGAAACTCAGTCTCTGCTGCTGCATGTTGCTCTAGCTCAGTCCACAGGCAGGTTTTAGGCTTCTGCAGCACAGCCAAAGATGTTGGAAAACTAACTGGGTTTGTGCCTTTCACAAAAAGGAATGTATTAAGAAAGAAGCCAGAAAGGTACTTTTGGTTTGTACGCTATTACTATCTTGCAGCTGAGCACAGCCAGGACTTCAGTGAGCAGAAAGTCTGTAAAAGGGAAAAGGCATTTTGGGGAAGGTGGCAATACGGCAGGGCGAAACAGCTTGCAGAATTCAGGAGAGATGGGGTTTTCTGAAGAAACAAATGTGAATGTTTAAACAAGAGTTTGTGTACTGCCATATGCCTTCTTCCCTCCTGTGCTTCCACTGGGAGAAAAGTGGCCAGCTTCCCAGATGGCAGCTCAAAAGGTCCCTGATACACTTCTGCGTGCTTCTTGTGTAACTGGGAGCAATCGGTTTGCCTCTGTCCACGTGTAACAATGAAATTGCTCTGAATGACATAGAGCAGATTGCAGGGTCAGTCTAGCCCCATAAATATGGCATTTACATGAGTTAGTTTATCCAGCTGAGTTGGCTCAACCCAGCACATACTGTATCTGAGCAGTAACAGAGATCCAGTATATTCCACTGGTCACTGAAATTCCCTGATGATCCTTGCTGCAAGGGAAGGTCAGAACAAGATATTGAAGCCAGGAATGCCAATGAATGTGGAATACTTCACTGTTTCTCAGGATGTGAAAGTCCCAGAAGAATCTCTTAAGTCATCTGTCAGTCCCCAGAAGAGCTCAGAAAGGGTGCTTTGTTGTTTTTGCTTTAGGGAGATGCTTATATACATCTCCTGCTTTGGTTTCTATTTACTTCCAGATTTATGGGGAGGTTGTTGTGGGGGAGAAATTATTTTTCAGTGACTGGTTTTAAATTATGGTGAGGACAGGCTTGTTAATTCAAGTTGGTTTTGTGTATGAGCAGAAGAATTTGTTGCGGTGATTGTATAGGATACCTTCTCTGGAAAATTGGTCATTGCTGCTGGCCATTGGAGCAATTTCTAGAGAGCTCTTTCTAAAACTCAGTTTCTAATTTCATGGCTTGAAGTGCTGACTTCTTGTTTTCATCTTAAAAATACCCATGGTGATGATTTGCAGGTTGGAAAAGAAAACAGATGTGATTGCTATCACTTTGACCCCAAGTTGTTATTGTTCAGGGGAGAGCTGATGAAGGAAAGCGTGGGTGCGTTCCTCCTGATACCCTGCTCTGCTTTTAATTTTACTAAACGGGGAGAATAGGACATGCTCTTTCCTATGGAGATCGGGTGAGATGCTCTCATCTGAGCCACCCCTGATTCTAAAACCTCCCGTATTGAGCAATGGGTGAACGATGCTGAAAAGCTGCTGGTTGCTTGTGGCACCCTCCCTTGCTGTTCCTCAGCTCTTGTTTTAGCGTTGTGACACGGACTGCCGCGGGCTGTCAGTCATCTCTCCATTGATCTGCCAAAACCTAATTCGTTATTCAAGTGGGTTCTTTCATTGTTCGAGTAACATTAGTCAGTTCCCTGCCAATATATGGTAGTTAGCCACTTGAGTGCTGTTTGTATGAATCATGGAGGTTTATCTAGTAAATTTGTTAAGCAGTGGCAAAGCCCACGCACTGACACAACAGTGTGTAATTGTAGGAAAGCGCTTGTCTGGCAGACTTCCAGACAAGCAGTCCCAAGAGTCCATAGGATTTAATTTTTGATCCCGAGGAAAATGTATGTGTAAGATAGCACCTTCTAGCAAAAATCGCTACCAGTAACATAGATTAAATCATGTTTTTTACAGCAACAGATAGTAATGTGAGAAAGCTTTACAGTTGTAGGAATTTATAGGCCTGAGTGTTTAGCTATGGTGGAAATCCAACCCTGCTCTAAGGGTGTCCCACAAGAGTCAGTCCTGTATAAGGCCATTTTCTTTTCCTGCAGGGATTTGGGATATGGGAGAGACACGGCTCTGTGCTACCTGTCCAGAATCCGCAGAAGGGTTTGACCTCTTCAGCAGTCGATGACTTGTGCCAATTTTTGAGCTGCTCCTTACAGTTTCTTAAAATGTGGGCCTTGTCCAAATCTCATTGAACAAGAGCCTGGCCCCACTAGTGAGCTCTTAATTGCTTCAGCTACATAGGGATGTAACCCTCAAACTGCGTTTGGCAAGGTGGGGTGCAGGATGCTTCCACAGCAACCGGTGTGAACTGGCTGGAGAGCTGGGTGATAACCTGCACCCCCTGGAAGGAGCACTTGCAGGTTATTACCAGGTTGGACTTGGCAAAGTTTTGAATGTCCTACAGAATTTGGCCTGGTGAGGGAGGGATGAAGCATCTTCTCGCTTCTTCACGGTCTTCTATATTGTATGATGTGTATCTACTACATGGTTTGGCAAAACTGTCCTGATCAAGGCTACTGAGAGGAGGGCACAAGGATGCTTCCCAACTAGGAGATCTTCTGTGTGCAGCTGCATCCCTCCTGCTCCTCTGCACAAGCATGCATCCACCTGGAAAGGCTGCAAACTCAGCTGTGCATTAACAACGATGTCTCAAAGACAGAGCATTTTATTTAGGGGAGGTGGAGATTGTCTGGAGGAATTAATTAGTTTCTAAGGGATGTAGGCCTAACGGAGGAGGAGGTGTTGATGTGGTGACTGCCTTGCAGTAAAGAACTGCTTGACCCAGAGTGGTTTTTAAACGTTGAGACAGGATGCCAAAGATTTTCCCAAAATGGCTGATTTGGGTGTATTTCTAGCTGTCTTGTTCTGGGCAGGTTGGCATTTGGCTTCATCGCCAATATCCCGCTGGATGAAATACAAGAAGTAAAGCTATGCATCACCCCTACGCCTTGTCTTTGAAGTGAGCGTATCTTGATAGTTCAGAGCTTGAAGAAAGGTTTTCCAAAGGGTGCAAGTCACCTAGAAGAGGAGGGGTAAAGATTTCTATGCAACTATGTCAGTGATACAAGTTATAAGTGAAACTGGGGGTAAATTCATCAGTTTAGTATTTCAGATGAGGCAATGAGGAAGGTGGTACATTCTTTAACATCCAAACCAAGAGAGGGTAAAACTGTTCATTCACATGCACCCACCAGTGCACACAGAAGGAGGTGACACAGAAAGTTACATGAAGTTGCCTTTCAGTGGAAATTTCCCCTTTTGAGTGCTACTGGAAAAGCATTTTGACACTTTGACTGCTGGACCATAGTCCAAGTGCTACCAGCTCTACAAAGCAAGGATATCAGGATTTTTCTGTGATATGTTTTAATTACTAGCAATTTCGGTTATGTCTCTCAGCTGGAGCAGATGAAGTGTTTCCAGGAAGGGTATTGGTCTCAGTGCATCACCCAAACTTGGCAATCTTAATATTCTCTGAACAGCTGCATGGAAAAGGCTTAGAGTATAAATGCATCAGTAGCCTACAGTAAAAAAAAGTTACTCTTAGGGAGTAAATGATCTAGCATCATCCACTTTTTCATGAAACTTCAGTCTAAGAGTGAGATTGGCGTGGATACAAGGGTAATTGGCAGAAGCACCACGAGGGGCATATGTGCCTTGTTTTGCTTTAACTCTGACATGGCAGTAGATTTTTAGATATTTGGGTTCTAGTTTATAGCAAAAATGTATCTTTATATAAAGAGCTTTAAAACTGTAAAACAGCCTCTTTGGGAAGCTTTATGGGATTTTTTTTGCAAGGTTATAGCTAGTGTGTGTTTATTTAAGCTTTACATTTATTATCATTGGCTTGATATGTTTAAATGAATTTATGGTATTAAGAGAGGTGGGGCAGTGAGTGTGAGAGGTAAGAATGAAGAAAGAAATGTTATTTCATGCTACTGAGCTATCTTATTTAAAACAACTGAAAATGGCTGTTAAATAATGATACATAAATGTGGAAAATCAACCTTTACATAGTGCTGTTGCTCACACACAGTGCAAGAAACCACCTGAGATGGTCCCAAGAAGGATTATCAGGTTGTCCTGGATTACTCATAACATCTGTATCTCTCAGGAAGCAAAAAAATTTAATTAATCCAACTAGATCAGCAAATACATCCAACTAGCTCACAACTCAGCACAGCTTTATAGCATATTGTGCTAGAGGGATAAACAAATCTTAGATAAAAGATAACCCCCGAGGTATTATACCCTTTGGATGGAAGGGGCTAGGGAGATTGTTTGTGTTTTTCTGTTCTGAAGTTTCAGAAAGCCAAGTGAGTGATCTAGGCCTGTGTCAGCATAGAGATCCTTTGAAATCTGCAGGGCTTAATTTTGTATACTCATGAGAAAATACCTGTGTGTGGTTGGCATTCGAAAGGAAGAGTTACCCAAATAAGTCAGGCCAGTTACCCAGGTAGATCCTGCCTGATTTCAGTGGAGCTGTGCTCCACACTGGGCACTG
The DNA here is from genome assembly GCF_964188355.1 of Buteo buteo. Lineage (NCBI taxonomy): Eukaryota > Metazoa > Chordata > Aves > Accipitriformes > Accipitridae > Buteo > Buteo buteo. Next base: position 8,252,185 of record NC_134176.1, on the reverse strand, counting down.
CTTTTCAGTGGGTAAAAGACGTATTTTCTGTTAAATCTCCTTAATATTGGCCTGGCTTTACTTGCAGAGAAGTGCTGTGGTTTATCAACCAGAGTGTAAGGCAAGTTGTTAGGATGGGCAGTGGCATGAGGAGACAAGTTGTTTTAGGAAGTGTCCCGTTGTAGAAAAGTTGAATCATACCAGCGAATCAGGCCTTAAAATACTATTTTTCAGGTCAATCAAGAAATTCCCATGCCTAAATTTTGTTAGGCTGAATTTTAGAACTGAAAAACTGACATCACTGCACATCCGGAGAGGCTGATAGATAGAGCTGGTTTTTTTGTGTTGTTTTTGTAAAAGAAATAAAAAGCCCAAATCTCTGGGAGGTTTCATTATTGCACTAATGCCTGTGGTACTGTAACACGTTTGGTGGTACTAAGAGATATCAGGTAATTGGATAAAAGGTGACAGATACTAGTTCTTGGTTTCTCATTGCTTCATTTCTGTAGGTCTGAAGTAGTACAATGTCATGTTCCTCTTGAAAATACTGAGACCACTGAGGACTGAGCCTGCATGTCTCTTATCTTCATTCATCTTTCCTGCAGCTTTTTCTGCAAGAACCTTGGTAGAATCAGGGAAAATTTTCTGCTGATGAAAGCGTACCCTACGTGGGAGTATGACTGCAGGTTCCTCCTTAAAAAGCTTTACGCCTTTCCCGTCAATTCGGAGGAAGGACAGGATAGCATCCAAAATGGCATCTCTCCCTTGGGTACCTGCTGTGCCTCCCTGCCAGTGCTGAGTCAAAAAAAAATCCAGTTGTGCTTCAGTTGGATTATTTTGGTCATGAATGGTTAAAACTAGTTTTATTCCACTGGCCAGCAGCCAGAATGGATTTGTCAAGATGAGTTCATGGCAAATTAATCTGATTTCTTTCTTTGACAAGATAACTGTCTAGTGAATAAGGGGAATTTAGTAGATACGATACATCTGAACTTTTTAAAAGGCTTCTGACACTTTTCCACGTAGTGGTCTCATAGCAAACGAGTGAAAGATGATCTCAACACAGTCATAACAAAGCCAGCAATAACTGATTTAAAAATCTCTCTCAAAAAGTAATCAAGGGCTTCACTGTCAAACCTGGAGGGAATTGCCAGAGAAGTCTTTGCCCCGCATGTGATTTTACTCAACACTTTCATGAGCAGAGTTGAGTGACAGAACAGAGAGAGTACATTGGGGGAGTTATGGGACGGGTTGCAAGTGGTTTAGATGACAGCATCAGAATCCATAATGATCCAATAAATTGGAAGGGTGGCCTGAAATCAGCAGGGTGAAGTCAGTAAAGGCAAGTGCAATGCACCACGTGTAAAGAGGGCAAATCAAATGCATACGTGCAGTATAGGGAGTAACCAGCTCTGCTGCTGTGAGGCTGGAGAGGATCTTGGAGGAAAAGGGAGGGGGAAAGTGATAGGCAACTGCAAACAATGTAACACAACAGTGGGCTAAAACCTGTAAATCTCTCTCTGGAGAGTATCAGGAGCAGTGTCTTAGGCAAGCTGAAGAAGGCATTTATTCTGCTGGGATTAGGGCTGGTGAGACTTTTTTTTTTTTTTTTTTTTTGATACAGGGTTTTAAGAAAGCTATAGACCAGCTAGAGACAGAGGAGATCAATAAAAATTTGTTACAAGGCAGGATCTCAGGGGAACATTTGGAGGAACTGACTTTGGTTTAAGCTGATGGAAGCTGAAGAGGAACATGAAGATTGACTTCTACCATGGAAAGAGTGTGCTTGAAAGGGAAAAAAAATGTTGGTCCTCTGTGTTTTCTGAAGGGCAATCAGGTCAGTTAGGAGGGAAAGAAAGACTGATGTTGGAAACTGGGGTTTCCAACATCAGTCCAGCAAAACTTTTCAGCTGTGGATAGATTCAGAGCATGGGCAAAGCCACCACCAGATTTGGCAGACTCCACTTCATCAATGAGTATCTGTCGGGCTTGCTCCAGGTATCCTTGCTCCTGCCTCAGTATGGGAATTGGACCAGGCAATCCCCTGAGGACCCTCCCAACCCTACATCTCTCTGATGTTGCAGGGAGAATAAGGTACAGCCGAAAATCTCTGTTATGTGTTAAGCAAGACAAAGCTAGCAAAGCTCACTTGCTCTAGACGGTTGATCATCCTTTAGCATTTAGTGATGTTTTATGGTCCGTGATGTAGTGGCTGCAAGTTTGTACTGCATATTCACCCTATATCACTTCCATATTTGAACTGTAAAATGTGCATGCACGTGCTGGGGTACGCTCATCCTGGGGAAGTTCAGCTCCCTGTGGAAATGCTGCTGTCAGCCAAATTGTGCAAGGCATTGAGAGGTGAATGGGTTGTCCAACACTAAAACAAGGTTTTAGTGGGATTTTTTTCTCAAGCACAAGGGCTGCATGGTACCATTCATATTCTCACGGAAGGCATTGTTTGGAGCTGACGAATCTTGATTCAATTATTTATGGAAGATGAACCTGTTCTCACTGTGGGTCTGAATCAAGTCCATCTGCAGGAAACATAGGGAAATTAATTTCAGTAGAGGAGTTTGACTTTTTTTGGCTTTAAAAGTTTTTCTTACCGAAATATAGTTCTCAGATAAATGTTCTTGCCTCAGCATTTTCATCAGGACTTTTTCATTAAGAAAATAAAGTTTTACACTAAAGAAAGAGAAAATACTAATTTTATCTTGGATATTTTATTTTCTCCCTCTTTCTTCCTGACTTTATTCCTCTAAAATATATTTTTAAAAAAATTCCACATGTTTTGGTATTATCCACTGGAAGAATAGTAGGAGGATGGAAGTAGAATCTTCCTTAAAGATTGAGAGAAAGAGAGATTTGGGGGCAATTTTCTCACTTTCAACAATTTCTCTCTTTTTCCAGGGGAAACTAAGTAAGCAGGTAAAAGGAAGAAGGCCAGCAGATAGAAAAAGATATTTTTTAAAAGTTGAAACATTAATAAGCTTTTATATTATTTTGTCTACATTTTTGTTGCATAATAACATGAAGGATTTTCTAATAGAGCAGAATATTTAATTTCTTCTAAAGTATGTCATGAAAATTAAACCATATTTCAAAGCTCTATTGTGAAGCGTAATCAGAATTGAAATGGGATGAAATTGATAGAAAAGGGGTTATAAATATCTGCCACTGATTTCTACATGGTGGTGTGACAATTAGAGATGCCTTGGAGGCTGAATTCCTCTGCAGGAAAAAGCCCAGCTCTGTAAAAGTGGCATCGTGTCGAGTTCTGTGTCAGTTTTCCCTCAGTGGTCAGTTTTGAGGTAAAAGCCCCCTAAATTGGATCTTTCCTGAGGTTGGAACACTGGAAGCAGCAGTGATATCTGTGTCCCTTCAACCCTTGTGTTTGTGTGTGCACATGGCAACAGTAATGGTAGCAGCAAGGGAAAAATTGTAATTCTTACAATGTATTGGCAAGGTTGAACAGCTTGAAAGTATCATCAGTTGTCACACAGGCAAACATTATCTGCCTTTGAATGGGGTGTTGCATCCTTTAAGTCTCATTTCTCTTGCCTCATATGAGATCGAATGACGTTAGGTTAAAGGCTAGGAGGGCAGAGCGAGGTGTAATGAATCCCTACCTATTTTTTAAAAGCATTTAATCAGGTTCTTCGGTCCTTCCTGAACTGGGACCTTAAACATGCGGTGCGTTTTAATCACTCGAATTAGTCCCACTGACCTCATTGTTGCTTAATGCGAGCTTACCTTTAAGTGTTTTTCTGGCCACAAGCCATAATGAAAGGAACATTTCTGATGTTTAAGGTTTATGGGTGGAACTTCCAAATATAGTCAAGAGGGAATTAGGAGGCTAAGTCCCGTTTGAAGGTCTCTAGGACTCATGCCTAAAATTCATGTAGTCATATTGTAAAACCTCACCATCCATTTCAGCAAGTTCCCGTGTATGGAAATTATTTTTTTACATGATATGTTTGAATGATCACCTGTTTGGTAAAGACATGGGAACAAACTATAATTCCTTTATATGATGAAAGGACTAGCTTCATTTGCCCTTCTTCCTCTTTGACCAGAAACATTTTAAAGCTTGAAATCTGATGGATGCTTCCACTCCATTATTTTTAATAGGAAACTGAGGCATAAAGAAGGTTTATGCCTATGACTATTGACTGTGCCTCATTAATGCAGACATTTCCTGCTCAAATTGATAGCCCACCTTACCTAGAGGAAATGTAACTTTCTAGTTAATCAAACACAATCTTTCTACATTAGCACTTGAAAGAAAAAAAAAAAAAAAGGCAAGCAAGTCAATAAGGTAAGAAAGAAGTTCAGAAAGAAGCTGCTGGCATCAGTGCCATACTGGAAAATATTGAAAGGGCTGGAGGATGTGAGTCTGAAATAATTAAATGTGGGTGAAGATTGGTCATGCAAGAAGGAGCTTGTAATCAAATCTTCTTGTCTGAAGATGAATGAAGGAGAAGGGAAAAACAAGTGTGTGAGAAGCTGTCCTGGTTTCGGCTGGGATAGAGTTAATTTTTCTGTTATCAACATTATTCTCACACTAAATCCAAAACACACTGTACCGGCTACTAAGAAGAAAATTAACTCTATCCCGGCCAAAACCAGGACAGATGCCTACAACACCCGTGGCATGGTCACAGCCCTTGGAGGTCCTTGGCCAACCTTCCCTTTCCCTGTGCACAAGGTCATTTTATCAGAGAGGTCTGTGTAGTGACGTGCAAGACTGTGTGCCTGTGCTTGCGTGCGAGTGATGGTGTGTTGAGCCCTATCGCATATGTCTCATTTGCAGCAGGGGCTGAAAGCTGGTCCTGCTGAGAAGCGAAACACAGGTGAGCCTGCCGGTGGTCTCATGGGACCTTGCGGGAGCTGATGTGGTTGGTGCCACAGAGTACCTTGTCCCCTCTCTACTCCTCCGGTAGGACCAGGCAGGTGCCCATGGTTACACCCATGTTGAGTTGCTCCGCTGTCTCTTCTGGGAAGTCAAGGGATAGCATTGGCTGTTAAATGGGATTTTAAATGGCAGAATTAGAGAGATTTATCTGAAGCATTAGTCTTCATTTCAAAATAATAAATCTTCCTTGGCAGAACTTCCTTAGTATTTTTCAGGGATCATAACAGATGGCCATAATTTGTGTTGTGTTGTTGGGCTTTGGAGCAGGATTACAATTTTAGGAAGCTAGTGACTTCATAGATCCCACAGCCTGCTTTGTCCATTTTTGGAAAAAAACCAACTTTTCCCAAGCTTTGAAGTGGGACCCAGCACTGCAGCTGTTTTACATATTCTACCAACTGGTAAAGGAGCAATCCAGGAAAGCACAAGCTTAAATCAAGTTTCTGTGTAAACTGTTAAAAAACCCCAAACAAACCCAGGAATATCAGAAAGTATTAATGAATTAAATTCTAAAGTGCTTTGCTAAACAGAGGAGTTAATGATAAATATTGGGGCTCTCACAAATAAACTACTCTCTAGCTGTCTTAGGAACAAGTGAGATTTTAAACTCCCCTGCATTACAGATAGAATAGCGAGAAAATTATTCATATGGTTTAAACATGGTTGTGTTTTTGTTTAAATGCTTCTTATAAGCAAGAGAAGCCATTAAATACTTCTAAATGTTTGCAGTATTGTAAGGAGTGATTAGAGGCTTTGGAAGGAGTTTAATGGAAACTGCATCAGTATTGAACACCCACATGAACACCCAGAATAAGAGGGATGGGAAGCCGAGCTGAGCAGATTTGATCTAGCCTAATTGGTCAGATTGTTGTTGTTGTTGTCTTTACAGTCTATTATTGATACACAAACACGCTGTTGAAGAATTAGTAATCTAAAACATTGCAGTTCATTAGAGTTTTTAGTGGTGCTCTAATAGCCACGCTCCATCTGGATGATAATAAGAAATAATGGACCGTAGAGAAGTTATGCATCCTCACCTTATAATCCATTTTCAGCCAGCTGAGAAAGCAACAAAGAGGATGTTTGCTGAAATATATCACTTTACGATTATAAATTCAAAGGGAACAGAGTCCTATGTTCTTTATCTCTGCGCCAGATATTTATTCCTTTCTTCCTTTGCGTGCTGCACATACATTTCTAACCAAATTTACACTGTGGATAAAGGCGTGTCGTAGTGTCAATATGACACAGACATCTCTGCAGCGGTATGATATTTTTAATGGTTTTAATGTTACTACAATAAGAATGTCAGAATGAAGCAGACTTTCTCATAGTTTATTGTCTTTCAGGTTATAACTGTAGCAACAAAGCATCTTCACGTATAATGGCAACACATGGAGGTTGTTAACTAATGTGTTTTCATGTGTACATGAAAAAAAGGAGTCAGTTGTGGTCTCTTTTAATTAGTAACATTTAACAGAGGAACAAGAGCTTTTGGGTAGAGATGTCTAAAGGTTAAGGCTCTCATCTAGGAATGTGAAACCTTTAGTTTCATTTCCAGATCTGACATTTGGTAGAATCGTGGACTTTGGCATTTGATAAATTTTGTGGTTCTTTTTTCCTCTCCAAACCCATGCCTGATTTATTGGTTTAAATGTTAAATGGCTGGGGGCAGGAACTCCACATGTTTTTGTACAGTGCCTACCAAACCATGTTCCAAGTTACAGGGAGCCAATGAAAACAGATGAAAATGTTCCAGGAATCAAAAAAAAAGGAGTCCGACTGCACTGAATTAGTCTGAATTTCTGTAGTTGACTCCACGTAACTGGTTCAGACCTCAGTTAAATTCAAAGAGTGCAGGAGGCATTTAATTTTTACCTATCTACAGTTTAAAAGCTCAGGAGAAGGCAAAGGTAAATAGGGGATACTGTCCATTGCTCTGGCCAGTCTAATAGCCTGCAGTCAGGATATTTCATGATAGCCAGAAGTTCATGTGGGTCTGAGCCACAGCATTCATGGGAAGAAATCAGATGAACCTTGTAGTTCATCTTGATTCAAAAATAATAATAATATATATATATATATTATTTTGCTTCAGGGGATGCAGCCTACCAAATAGGACTGGAGCCAATTCTTTCTACCATGAGCAGTATGTTCAATGGTAAATAGTTCCAGGATTAATATAGCCAGGGTACATGGGAACAGTACAGATTTGTGCTGAAATTAGTCCCTGTCTCTTGCTTCTCATAAGAATGTGATGAGCATATGTAGGCATAAATGCACCAGTCCAATACATGCTGATCTTTTAAACTGATATATTAGCATGTTTAAGGCAGAGCCAATATTATTTAGTAGAATGGCAAGATATATATGACTGACATGACAAAGCCACAACAGGTATCATCTGCTGTAAATCTACAAAAGATTTGGAAGTCCCATCCTAGACACTGGAAATGTGAGTTGTTTAGGATATTAGGCAACATAGTCAAAACACTGATACAGCTTTGGGGAGTTTATGTCCTGTTCACTTTCAAAGAGATCTTGGCTTTTACATAACATTTACTTTTTTCTGAAAACCTTTCCCATTGCAACCAACATAGAATATTTTAAGTGCATTTAGGATCTGCTCCTTGCTCCCTTTTTACCCCCCCAAACCCACACAGAAATATTAGTTATAAAAAGGAAATGTGAGATAACAGCTACTAAACAGGCAAGATTAAGATAAACCATCAAGCCATTACTCTGAGGTCCCTGACCTCTGAGCTCTAGGTCTTGGAGTGGTAAGCCTTAATAGTAGGTTAACATTAGACACATTTTTTTCCATAAAGACCAAGAAACCAATTTAAGATCTCACTGGTTTTAGTTTTTAAATTGGATGATTTGTCATTGGTTTGTGCTTTCTGCATGAGATTTCCTTGGTTTCTTGTTCTTGCAACCTGTTTCTGTCTGAAAAATTTTGGAATAACCTTAGAGAAAGCATAATAAATTCAGTTCTACTGTAGATGTTATTTTTGAATGCTTTTAATATTGGAAGGATATTTTTAAAGTTTGTATGTACATTTTATCCTAGTGTAATCAATAATTGCATCGTATTTGATACTTCTGCCTATACCTGTTGTTACTCTTACATGTACTTCCAAAAATGAGTGAAAAAGACCATATTTTTCATGTAGAGTTACAACAAATGAAAACCAGCCAAACCAATCTTCCCTCAAATTTCCTAAAAACATTCACCTTGACATTGGAAAATATCAGGCCAAAACGAATTAGTCTGACAAAGAAAGGAAGTTTAGTGTGGGAGGTGAAACTCTGTCTCAGCTGGGAAGCACACTGTTCACTCTGCAGATAACTAACTCCCTTACTCCAAACTAACTATCTTTATTTTGGTAAAAAAACATTGAATGTACATTTGGGAGACATAGTATTACTTTACTTCCATTTCCTGCCCCAAATAAAATTTGACAATCAATCAGCTTTATATTTGTAAAATTCTCTTTACTTCATTTTATAGTCACTTCACGTTCAAGACACCTAACTAAAAATATCAAGAAAGTTAATATCCTAGTTAGAAGATTTGGCTCGAAAAGTGTCACAAAATGAGGACAAAGTTAATTTTTGATAAATCCATTTCTTAGGTTTTGATCCTGTTTGATCCTATTTACTTCATTTTAGAACCCAGTATAGAACAACGGACTTTACTGAATTCTGTTTAGGCTGTCCAGGTATCTCATGTATCAGATTGAGGTATTATCCCATTGTTATCCTCAGGGACTCTATCCTCATATGCTGTTTTTCTTGAAGTTGTTTCTGTGAAGATGGTAATTACTTTTTTTTCCTAATTCCCCCCCCCCCCCCCCCCTAAATTGCTGATGTGGTACAACTGTTGACCCGGCATACAACTAGGTAGTTATGTACAGCTATAATTGGAATAAGTCTATCTATGTTGTCCCAGGGTAAAATCCTGACACATTTTTTCTGCTTATTTCCATGCAACCAGAATGTTACCCCTGTTGTTTTGACAACGAGGGGAGACCTCCAGGATCCATAGGCTCAGCTATGCAACAATATGTCTCGCTGATACTAATTTCAGCTCACTTTTTGTGACAAGGTAGAGCGTGGAGCGTGTTATCTTGGAGGCTGATTTACATGGCATCTTCTCATTAAAACAGTGGGAATCTTCAGCCTGCATCTCCTTTTTGTTTTCTTTTTTTTTTCTCTTTTAATTGAAAGCCAAGCTGGCTTTAGTGAGGGTGTACGTACGATGTTGAGATGTGAAAGTGAGTACCTATCAACTCACAGTTATTTTTTGTGGCTGTTAGTAGCATCTATTTGTATAGGCAGAAAGTGAAGCCTGTGTTGTGCATCACAATAGAATATGGAATTGTGAGAAAAATCTTTTTTTTTTTCTGTTTTGTTATGAAATTATCCATGCCATCCCATAACATAGTGGTAACAGCATGTGAAATAATTGCTGCTAATTAAACCTCCCTGATTTAAAACCATTTCCATAATCTAATTAGGCTAAGTATGTAGCTGAGTGTTGTATGGGATAGTTAATGAAAATATTTATAAGCATGGATCATGGTGAAATTAGAAAAGGTTGAAATTGATTATGGTCAGGAATTTTTCTTCCTCTTTTCCAACCCTGAGTATATAAATGAACTGGGATGGGAGGACTGGCAGTGAGCTTTGTTCCCTGTGTTTCTTCGTGCTGCTAGAGGAGAGATTTTCTGCTGTCATCTGAAACATTTATCACAGCAACAGGAATAAGTATTTTCTTTCCTTTGGGAGGTTAGTGCTCTGTGTTATTTATGCAGGGTAAATACGCTTTTTTGCAGAATTATGTTGTCAAAGTCTTTAAGTAGAGAATATTGGAGACATTTAAAAATATATATAAAAGCACTCTGGGCCCATTTCATAGCAGTCGTTCTGTTTGCTTCAGCTTTAATTTTGCCCATTTTTTGCCCTGGAAAATTTGATGCACACTGTTCCCACAAAAAGGACAGACTCCAACCTTTTCATAATCAGTACATACACAGCTGTCCCTTAATCAAGCACTTAGTACAGAGTGCAGCAAACTTATTTCAAAAAGCAAGGTGTCCCACTTGACAAATCTGTGAGGATTAAGGAAATACAAGAAGTACCAAGTAGCTGTGCTAAATTCTCTGAGGAAGAGGATTCAGCTTGCCTTTTCCTTCCAGTGGTTACATTGGCAGAGCTCATTTTTGTGTGCTTTGTGTGGATCCTGGAGATTTCATCTCTGCAAAGGATGAGCAAAACCATAGGCAGAGATGGTCCAAGGGAAAAATGACAGACAAGTGTGGTTTTCCTCATCCAGACCTGATGGGGGAAGAAGGGCACAGATTTTGGAGTGTCAGTAGTAACCTGGGTTCCTGTTAAAACCTGGGGTGAAACTGGAATGGTCGTTCTGTGCAAGGGGCTTGTTTGCAGTGGAAATGTCTTCGTGGAAAGGACAGTAGACTCTTTTATTTTAAGTCTTGGAAAATTTCTGTAAGTAAAAGGACCAATATAGTCAGATTGAAATGTAACACCTGGAGCTTTTATTCTGTCAGTTCCTTTATTGGCCTGAAAAAATAATAGGGTGGGGAAAAAGGGAAAGAGAGGAACAGAATCCTCTGCCTGGAGCATGCGGGAGGGGAATTTCAGGGCACTTTCTCCTTCTCCTGGAGAAGTTTATTCCCTGACCTCATGGCTCTAGTTCTGTCACAAATTTTATTCCTTGACCTCGTGGTTTTAATCCCTTTCCTAATTCCAATCCTGAGCTCCGGGTTGAGTAGGGTTTTGTGTAAGCACATCTTTGAATCTGGTACTGTGCCTTCTTAGCTAGTTTCTGGTTAAAGGCTGAAATGGTGGGAAGAGAATTAGAAGATGCTTTTATGCACATGCCCAAATATATTCCAAGGGAGAGCCAACTATTTTTGGGCCCAGAAGTTATTGAGAGACATTTAGGTCAGGAAATTAGGCAAGCGGTTGCAAGTTACCTTAAGAGGGGTATCATTTGCTTAGATGAACATTAAACTACTCTTAAGATGAGTCTTGTGAACCTGATTATCATATTACTGCAATTATGTCCTCTAGGAGGATTTAAGTTAGTAAGATTTGCAAATGAGTTGGATGTTCAGGCTCAGAGAGTAAGAGGAAGGTTTGGGTTTGAGTGTGCTTTGCCTGTATTTGTACCTAGCGAGGAATATAGATTTAGTGACCAGCACATAGCAGAGGCCAAGGACGGAGAGAAAAAAGACTGCATCCTGTTGTTTTTTCTTCTTTTGAGCTCTTCAGTTTCCCACAGTGCATCAATTTTTAAACTGAGACTTTAATCTACAACGGTTTAGCCCCTTTCATGAAGGGATTCTTTTTTTCTTTACTTTTTCCTTTTTGTCAGTTATGTAAAACCATCTGCTGTTTATATTTTGTCACTTTGAGTGCTCATTCCCTTTCTTTATTCTTGTTCCCTTCTGTCTGTCGCTCTACGGAAATAATCACGTTATTTGGAAAGTTCATTTGAAAGTTGCTCGCTTTCGTCTGTGGCGAGTCCTTTAGTTGGCAGCCACAGTGAGGCATGTAGGTACTATTATGTCCTTGTGTACTTGACATTAAGACTTGATTTACCAAGGGCAGAGTGGAGTGCAGGCAGCTGGGAATGGTACTGACTCCCAACATCCACATTAGCAATCTTGCAGGGATGTGCTGTTGTGCAGCTGTGGCTTAGAGATGGTTTTCAGGATAGCCTTGAGCTCAGGGCATTGCAGTAACTTTTTTTTCTGGGCCCTGTAGCCATCTGGTTTGTGTTCCACCTTCTGGATCAGATGTAGAGGGAAGAGGCTACTCTGAGTAAATGTGGGATTTGATGCTCAACTACTGCTGAACAATTATTCCTATAGACCACAGGAAGGCATTTTTCAAATGCTGATTTATTTTTTACACTCACTTTGCTGGTAAAAACATAGATTACTGTTTTACAGCTTTTCTGTTTGCTTATCCCAGCTTTTGATCAGCTATAGAGCTACATGGTAAAAAAGTTGACAAAACGTTCATCAGGAGTATTGGACAAAAAAGAGGAGGAAACGCATTGTCAAAATTGTTCCTGAACAACTTCTCCTTCTTTTCCATCCCAAGGACTCAGTTCCCTAGAAGCTAACTCGCCTGACCTGGGGTAAAATTCATCAGTGCAAATTATCATTACCATTATTATTTAAATAACACTGTTTAATTAAAAAAAAGATGCTGTCTGCTATGCCTCCACCTCCCTTTTTTTCCCCCCCTCCCCCTTTTTAAAATTTAAATGTCAACTCTGTATCCCCAGTCTCAGCAATTTAAATATTAAATACCTGACAGTACATTGACTTTCAAAGATGATGCATTGGAACAGCTATAATGCAAAAAAACCATGGGAAAGCTAGCCAAAACCAGGGAATTCAGTGCTCCCTACATTTTAGTATCAGTCTTAGTTGTGTTTAATTTGTTAAATGCAAAAGAAGTAGTGGTGTCAGTGATAACAGAAACCCAGACCTGATGTCAGAGGTCTCATCTGCTGGTACAACTGTCCACACGTTTCTGATGTTACTGCAAGTGCCATGAGCTCCAGGGTAAAGCCCCATGCTCGTCCGTGCTCAGCAAACACCGATGGCTCAGCGGGGTCGTAACCAAGGCTTGGCAAAGTTGCACCATGTGGATGCTCGGTTGGTTTGGCAGCTTTGATATTGGCAGGTGGAGAAGGCTTGAGCAGGAAAATAGCATTATGTATGTTGGAAGAGTGGTTATGAAGAAACTGAGGTCGGGGAGGCTTTGTGTGTGTGCAAAAGTTGAAACAGGGAAAACAGTGTTTAGCAGATGATTGAGGTTCATGGGACAAGCAGACTGGCTCTTAACCATGTTCCCTGTCCACTGTGAAAAGCTGAGGGACCATTTAACCTCTTCCCTAAAATGGTGTGATAGAAAATGGAAAGACTGTGTCTCTGGAGCATAGGAATTTTACAGTGAAAGGAGAGAGCTCTGATACGATGACAAAACCATAAATGCTGCCTAGCCTGATGTCAAAGGAGGTTAGATAATTTCTTAAATACGAAGATGAATTGAAATGGACTGTATTTGTAGTCAGATGGAAGTCATAGCTTAGGTATGCTGGAGATCTTGTTTTAATTCCAGTTCTCCAGGGTGTTTCTCAGCCCAGAGTTTTCTTTACGCTTTATCTTGTGGCAGATGCTTTATAGGCATTTCAGTCACTCAAGCTGCTATATTTAATGCATGTATTACTGTTAACACAGAAGGTGTTAATATCCATAATGATGTTTCCTTTGAAAAAGCCAACAGCATTTATTCCAGCTCTTTATCTTTAATGTGATTGTCAAGATTTTGCTATGTTGGAGAAGGAAATTATGACATTCAAGCCACCTTAGAATAGTAATTCCATTAGAGCGCTTTGCAATTCCTTAGCTATGGCCTTGGCTTTTTTAATTAGCAGAGAAATTTAATAGCGATGTATTAGTGAAAGGAAACCAGCTTCGGAGTGTTATCTGAAGACAGAAAATAAATACCCACTTTCCTGTTACAAGTGTGAGTAAACATGGATAGCTGAACTGGATCCACAGGGTCTTCTCAAGGTTTTGCTTTGAATGGTGAACACCAGAGGTTACAAAAATGCCCCGCCACAACAAATCTTCAAAGCAGTGGCTGAAGCTACAAACCTCTTTATAAATTCTAGGTGCCTTTTATGTGCTTCCTGGATGGGAGCGTGGGACAGGAACAATATGGAAATGGCCAAAGGAGTTGGACATTGTCAGGTTTCTTGTTGTACGCAGTGGGTATCCAAATGTTGGAAAGCCCATGAGCAGAAGCTTATAAGGCAGAGTGGCTGCCAGGATTCTCTGCCCGTCTGAGACCCACCACCACAAATGCAGTCGGAGTCAGTAGTTATTCTTTGAAAGGAGCCAACAGGGGTTCAGCATGGCAGGGTCACTGCCCTCACCTGTGTATTTGAAGAGAAGCTGGTCATCAGAATATTTCCCTAGGACCTGCGCAACCATCCTTGGTCTGAGGGATTTCAATCCCACATCTTTTACTTTCCAGAGGTTCCAGGTCACCTTTCTAACTAATCCTTCCTATTGCACCCCGCCCTGGGCTCCTGCCCATTTGTCTCCCAGATGTTCTCCTCCAGATGAACTCATCCATCTCCTGTGACCAAGCCTGGCCATTCTTCGTAACTCTTTCCCACATCCCCCTCGTTTCAGCAGACTCCATATTTTGCAGGTGCCTCTGCCTGGTCCCTCCCATATCCTTGCCAAGTCTGTTGGTCACTGCAGAAAAGCAGCGTTGAAGGTGACTCGGGAATATTTAGATTTAAAAGAGAAGCAGCCGATGAGTCTAAGTAATTCCAGGGTTAGTCCTCATTGCAACACAATGATGCAGGCATCTGAATTTGCTTAACCTTTTGTTTTCCGCTTGTGCTTTTTCTTTGGTTCTGTTCCATGATGCCCAAAGACCCTAACAGTGATCCAGTTTTCACTTTGCAAGGCACTCCTCCAAGTGAAATTCTCTGTTCTGAATGTTTATGCTGAAATACTCTGGCATCGGAGCAAAGCTGTGTGTACAGACCAGTTTCATCTGCAGTACCCTGTCCTGCATTCTTTTTTTTCAAAAATTTCAATGACTAAGAGCATTTAATACAATTACATAATCACATTATGAGAAAAAGTAAGTTTTAAAATGGAATGCTTCTTCCAAAATTGGTATTTTAAAAGAGGTCTTGCTTCTTGAAAAATCAAATTATCAAGATTGTATTTTTTGTGCAAATGCTTGCTACTTTTGAGGGTTTTTTCTCAACTTTTGCAAAAGCTGTTGACTACATTAATGTGTAATTGTAAAACATCTGAAAATGCTCTAGCCATTTTATACTCCTTATAAGGAAGGGAGAAAATTATGAGAATGTATTTAGAAAAGGTATACTTTTTAGCATAAGTAAGAGGCTTTTGTTTCTCAAATGGCTTTCACTGTATGTTTACTACTATTTGTAGGAAAAGCAGCAGCTATAGTATCTTTCTTGAGAAAAGAAGCTGAAAACAAGCGGCTGAAAATAACCACAGTCAGGTGATTATTGGGGATACGGACAGAGAGAAGGTTGCACCTGTGTTTACCATCCCGGTGCAGCTGACTTCTTAAAATCTTTGCTCACCCAATTTTTCATTTCTTTTCTCAGTCAAAAATTGTGCTAGTGTAATAAAGCAAAGCAGTGCTTAAATTCTTTCGCCTTTCCCTGTCATTCCCTCTTTACTTCTGCTGATGCTAAAATCAATACACATCTCCCCAAAATGTCTCTGAAGTTGCTTGAGGCAAAGGAATCAGTCTGCAGGTTTGCTGTCAGAACGGTGTTAATTCAGCACCTCCAATAACTTGGATAATGTGAAACAGTCTGGATTTAGACAGTTTTTGGCTTCTCAGAATAGATGGCAGCTTTTCTGTATTGATTTCAAATGGATCATGAATGTACATGTAATGAAGGTAAAAGCATTCTAAAACCTTTTTTACCAACAACTGGAAAAATTATTACATATTGCCAATTCCTCATCTTTTATCCACCTTTCCCTCCCTTCACTGTCTTTCTTAGCAAGGGACTGTTGAAAAGTTCTGTCAGCTCATGGGGAAGGACTATTGCAATTGTTGGAGCCTGATTCTTCTGATGCTAGGTTTATGTAACTCATGTCTCCAGAACTTCTATTGTCACTTTTCTCTAAATAGAAGACATTACACCTAATAGAGATTCTTTTTATCTTTTTGTCATTTAAATATACTACTCATAAATTTAGAAGCTGTTAAAAATTATTTTTAGTTAGGAAAATAAAGTGCTGGGTAATGTTCTTTTTCTCTCCTCCCCTTTCTTTCTCTATCAAGATTACATTTTCTCAAGTAACGTTTTAAAAAGTCTTTTCTATTGCAAATTATTTGAAGTGCATGTTACCAGGCTAATTAAAATACTTCCAGGACTACCTTTGCTGTTACTTAGCTTGTGGCTGTGCTGTAGGCTTACAGGTGAGTTAATCATGAAAGCTTCTTTGCGTTATTAAATAATGCAAAATACAGTTGGCATGTACAGTTGTGTACAGTTGTGCACAAATACAGGGGGGATGTTTTCATGGAAAACATTTTGTATTCTCGCAGAAGAGATCCTTATTTCCTAAAGACTGATGATCCCCACCTTCCCTGGCTAGCAGAAACTGCAAAAAAGATCTGGCATGTCCTGAACCTCCCTTCCAAGTTCCCACAGCCAGCTCTATCCTGAGAAAAATTATCTGTCCAAAGCAGTGACCTGACCAATTGCTGGTTACAAAGACCTAGTGAACAGCCTACAGAGCCACTAGTTCATCAGCAACAGGATAGTATTAAGTCATATTTTAGTTCCATGCAGAGGACAAAGTCACTGCTTCTCCGTGGACGGGGTGTACTGCCTTTGTCATGATTTTAACAAAAAGGAATTTGAATGATTCAGTTTCTATTTGAAATACAATAGGTGAAATATATTGAGAAATAGACTTGCTTCTGAAGGGCTGTAATATATATTTTTAGTAGTTGATACTGAGATATACGATTTTTTATTTTTCTCTGAAGGAAAATGAAAGATAACACATGGAAGATCAGTCATGGTAAATGTGTTCAATAGCCTTTCCCAGATGTCATCTCAGCCTATGTGAGGATCATGAGATCAAAAAGACAAGAGTTTTCTTCTTCTAGTATTTAAGAAAAATCGAGATACCAGATGAGCAGTTATTTTCAAACTGCTCGTAATAATTTAGTACTAGATAGTGCCACAATGGTAACTTGTCTGAACATCCTCATGAATTTAAATACAAAGATATTCAATGTGGCCCTTGTAAGTCTGAATGCCCTGAATGCAAATACCACTGGAGTATTGCAGAAATCCCTTACTAGCAAGGAAATTGGCAGATTATTAAAGCTGGTTAAAGATTTTCAGGGAGAATATTATTTCAATAGAAGCAGCTAATTTGTCAAAGAGGAAGCATTTAACTGATCTTGCCAAAACATTTTTTAAAAACTTGTTAGCACTCTGTGCCCTCTTCCTTCCATTACAACCTGATAAATTCAATATGGAACAAACTGACCTATCAATTTTGTCATTAAGCATCCTCTGCTTTGAGTTTTTTATTCTTTAGTGTTATGTAGTGGAATATAAAATAGTGCAAACCAATTTCATTTTAATTACTGTCACCATAATCCACACCCACCTACCCCCAATGTTTAAATCTAAAAATTGTTCTCTCTTTCCAGTTTGGTCTCAAAATCAGAGTTTTGAGAGAGATAAAGTCTGAGACATATCAATCTCTACATGTTTTTTGAGGGCAAGGGGGGTAAATATCAAGCTTTTAAACTGTCCCTGGAAAAGACAGTGGTGAAATGTCTCATTACAGTAGTAACTGGAAACGGTAGAGTAAAACAGCCTGGTCACTGGCTCAGGAATGGGACCAAACCTACAGCTTTAGTGGTCAGAGATCATCCAAAAGAGCTGTAGATAAAGAAAACATACTTTGTTTTCTGCATTTGTCAGCTCATTTTTCCAGTGAGTGTATGCTGTGCTAACTAATGTGCATTTTGCATGTCTGTGGCAACTTCCCTTTCCATCGAGGTGACTCTTTGTGGCTATGCTGCGTGGTTTTCTGCAGCCTGTTGGCTTCAACGTACATGCACTTGGTACCTGTTAATTAGGGGGGGCATAAGGGGACATGCTCTGCCATGTGTGCTGCACACTGACTCTGCTCAGTGACTTCTATTCCTTTGGTCTTGTCTAATTATGGAGCAATTAATGACTCCATGTCTGCATGAGGCAGGTGGAGATTTGTGGGGTGGGCACAGGCTTGCTTAAATTGTGGGTTCTGTGCAGGGTTGAAAAGATCATTTCTCATCCTCTGCTCAGTCCCTGTCAGTATATGTTCTTTAAAGTACTTACTGTTTGCTGATTGCTTGTAGAGGGTGAACCTGGAAATGGACTGTACATTCATTTCGTGTAAATTAGATGGAAGATGGGCAAGCACTTACTAATTATAATCAGTAAATGGTAGCTTTTGAGAATTTTAATTTGTTATTATTTTGGTTAGAGCACTCCGAAACATCTTCCATAAATGCAAATAAATACATTAGGTAAATAAATCAGTCCTTGAATCTGGCATGAATCTGCTCAAAATAGTAATTAAAAAAATGAAATTTAATAATAGCCTTATGCCTCTGAAGTGTGAAATGGAGATAACATCAAGGACTTCAGAGGTAATTTTGGTATTATATCTGACTTGATAGTTATGATTTCGTTAGCTTCTGCCGCAATTCTTATCCTAGCCTTGTGTATGAATCATCACCAACAACAATAAAAGCAGGTTTTATTCAGCAAGTTTGTTACTAATGTAAAAATGAAAATAAATGAATATTTTCTTACCATAAAAAGCTTAGCTATTCACAGTCTGTATCAGTTCTGCAATACTGAGTACATAGTTTTGAAGAGCAGAATCAGAGCTCTAGTGGTGTGTGTAAATAAAAATAATGGATATAGCCAATATTCTGTTTCTCTAGCAACTTTCACAAGGACAAATACACTGTGAGGATTGTCCATGCTGTGTATTTCAGGCTGCCTTAGGTACGAACTGTGGTCCTCTCAATTGTATGTAATTGCCCAGAGTACTGCAATATAAACAGTGTGATCACTGCCTAAAACCAGTCCAAAATGGACTGTAGAGATTGAGCTGTTAATGCTGCTTGGGGTATACTTAACATGCTTCGGCTTAATTTCATGTTTTCAAACCAATGTCCTGATTGGAAAGGTCTGGGCCATGAGGTAGGGGAGGTTGTGAGGAGATGGGGATTGAGGTTTGGGGTGACTTAGTGGCCGGGCAGGAGGGGTTGGGATTGCCAAAGGTGAGTGGGGACTTCTAGGAAGGACCGCTCTCCTGGGAGGGCTCTCAGATTCCCCTGGAGCTCCATCCTGTGTCCCTGCTCTTCGCACGAGGTTCCCTCAATGCGCTCCTTTTTCTGCAACTCTAAAGCTCTTGGAGAATTACAGGGCCCTTAAAACATCTCAAGCCATTAACATCTGTTCTGAAATTCACTGTCTCAAATCATAGTACTGTAATTAGAAGGTTGCCTGAAACTTTAGGGTTAGGTTCCAGCTTCTTAGACACCAACTTACTGTAAGCTGTGTCTTCTTTCCTCCATGTTGTTGACAGTACACCACTTTTGATTGATGAGAAGTTGGGGGGGGGCTTTGCAAAAGCACTCAGCTGTAACCCAGCTCGGCTCCCACCAAAGTCATACCTGTATGAGCTGCATTATGCTGATGATGCTGTGCCTGTGCCACCTCACGGCTCCTTGCTGTCCACTGGGTGCATTTGGTTTGTCACACGAAGCATAACCTATTTTTACTTCTAAGACCCTTTGCCTCGCCAGTCTATTGGAAGCCCTCCGCTGTCACGGTGGTCCTGCCTCTGAGCAGCCTGTTGTACCTTTACCTTTAGCGGACACCTGTTAAATTTTCAAGTAAATACCACCTTCTGTGTTGTCCGTTATGTTTTGAAGGAGGAGGTGTACACAGGGTCACAACGATACTAGAAAGACACCTGGGAACTTCTGTCCTTCCCAGCTGCCTTCAAAACATAGCATTAGGGACGAAGTTGTCTATTAGGTTAGTCATTGCTGTTGCATTAATTCCTTGTGCTTTGCCGTCTGCAAACTGGTGGAGGAAGAGTGCCTCTGCCTTGCAGTGCCCGGACTCCTATGTTCTAGCGCAGGTGTAGACATCGATAGGGCATGAGCTGGGGCCAGCGTTTGGGCAGTCGTAGCTGTCGTGCCATGGGAGCAGCCCGTCCCCTGGCCACGTGATGGTGGTGGCACGTGGAAGGTGGTGGCAGATGCAGAAAGGTGCGTTCTCTGCCTCTGTTTTGTCTGGATTTGAGGAGACACATGCAGGCGGGGGGAGCGTGTGAGTTGCCCTAGGCGCTCTGTGGGTGACGCCACGCGTCCCACGTCTTAGACCAAAGCCACCTTGTGGAGCTCCGTGCGGTAGGCAGATCAGAGAAACCAGGCAGACCTTCATCCTTAAGCAGCCCTGAGTCTTCGGTATCCCTAGTAACTCCAATAGGACCAACAGGGCAGAAGCTGATGAGGCTGTTAATTACGGTTACTTCAGTAAAACAAGTCCCCTGTGATGAGAGTTTGCCATTTGGCAGCTGGACTAACGGTGCTTTGCGTGACAAAGGTGTGCAGGGCTACGGCAGAGCGCTGAAGCTGTGGGATCTTGGCCGGTATTAGCAGAAGGAGAAAACTTCATGAAAAAAACATTTTTAGCCCTATTATTCTGATAAAACCTGGCTGCAAGGGTTCGGTCATTAATTATTTTTTATGGATGTGTGCGAAGCTGGGGAGTTGGTGAAAGCAAGATGTTCTGTATAAATTCTTCAGAAAGATCCAGGGATGGAGAAATATGGAGTAATTTCTTACAGTGTCATGGCAACCAGCTCTACCCAGAGGAGGCATCTTATCAATTAGGTTAAATAATTAGGAATGACATTGAGTAAAATGAAGAAAAACAGCTTAGAGAGATATCAGGTGGGAGGCAGCTAAGCCTCTAAACAAAATAAAAAAATATGCTGTATCACTTCTGGAAGACTTCAGCAGAGGCTGAAAGGAGACATGGAGGGGAGGAAGCGATGGAGGGAATTAATGAGATAGTGAAAAAAACTTGTGGTAGAAACTTATTGAGATAATATGGAAATTATTTAGGCAAACCCTTACTTTTGTTGAAAATGTATTTTTATTGAAAAGGACATATTTTGAAGAAAGGAATTAATATACACAAGATTTTTTTTTTTTACTTCCCAACTAATATGTCCCTGTTTTCAAGGTAACAGAAAAGTTCTCTCTTGCTCATTCTCTTACTATGTTTTCCAGATTTTTTTACACTAGAAAGAAACTGGAGAAAAATCCTTCCCTTTGTTTTCTGCTAGAAAGGTCTTAAAAAATGGGAGGAAATATTTATTTTAAAAAAACCCAACTTTTCACTTTGATGGTCGAAAAAGTAGAACATATAGTAAAGAAATAAGACATTGGGTTTCTACTTTAACTTTAGAAGATCTTCTACAACTACAAATTCAGATTAAGAAAATCCACAGGTGTTACTTTCTCTCATTTTTTTGCTAAACTTTACCCTATTTCACTAGAAAAAAAGCAGCTAAATAATAAAATGGGGAATAATAATTTTTAAAAGCAGTAAATGTTTCCATTTAATAAAATATGTCATTCTGAATGTTCTAATGAAAACTAGAACAGGGACAATTGAAGTGAATGACAGGTATGGAACAAAATTGAATTTATCTTTCTTTGTAAAATGTATGTATAAATGTCAAATATGGAGTGGCTGTGATATTATTGTTGTTGTTATTATTAATTATTATTATTACTAATTCTTACTATGAATAGAAATGAAGAAAATTAAAATAGTTTCCCAAAGGCCTTTTGCCCTGCCTTTGGGAAATTTCCCATGCAATTCTCAAAGGAAAAGATAAACATACCTGTTTACTGCTGACCCTAAAACTCACTAACATCAGCAGCTACATTCCGTTGACCTCAATGAATTATGGATCACAACCTCTGGGAAAAATGAGTTCAGATTAATGTCATTAAGAACCAAAGCAGGTTAGCTTGCAAATTTGGTTCAAAGTGTTTTTATTTAGGTTAGGTAAATGTGTTTTAATGTTATGCTTACTAATATGTACTTGCGGGAACAAACACTTGCATAAAATGAGAAATATGTGAAAGATTGTTTCTCCCAAACAATCAGCAGAAGAGATGAAGAGGCTCTGCTCCATAGATAATAAATCCGAATGCCTAAAAAGATTAAAGGAAATATTTGCAATTTGATCAAACAAACTGTGGGGAATAAAATGAACTCCATTGGGATTGGGTTTGCAGAACTGAATAAAAAATGTAAAGAAAACAGCTTTGCAAAGTCAACTACAATTAATAGTTCAGTATAAAATTAATGTACCATATTGCAGAGGCTTGGGAACAAGCAGGCTGGAAGGCCTGAAAAGATGTGCTAATAAATGGGTTGTTGAATTTAATTTTCGTTGGGTTTGAAGACTTTATCTTGCAAGGCTTACAACAGTTTCTTACTCAGAAAGTAGTCAGTGGTAGGAACAACTGAATGTGAATGATACCTGCAGGTATTAGTAGCGCTGGCTGGTTTAGGTCATTAATCCAGAGGGACCAAAAAAACCTGAAAATACTCCCCATTCCATTCATTTGCCCATTCCATGTACAATCCCTATTCTGTGTATAATTTCAGATGTCTTTGCCCCTAATAAAGGGAATTAATGGCATATATGCCCATCTATTAGTGCCTCATAACAGCTAACAAGCAGCTGGGGATGTTTCATGTATTGGCAAAATAAGTGGGGGAGAGACCCTTCAGGAATTCCTTCAGCTGTCACCGTACGAACAAGAACATCGAAGGTGTCAGGGTCACTTAAATTAACCTGTTGAATTCGTAGCTGCTCTGACTGTTACTTGAGTAAAGATGATAGCTGTTCAGCATCATTAATGGCACATGCAATGGTGTGACACTGGGACTGCCAAACTGGAGGGTTAAACATGTATTTTAGAAATTAATGCTTACGCTTGCTGCTAAAGAGTTAATGTTCAAGAGACATCCCATAACTGTTTTAAGTGTTGGGTCACATCTTGACATTTTTATTCTGTCAAATCTCTCATTTATTTTCACTGGACTTTTAGGGTTGGCTTAGTCACTCTTGGATGAAATCCAAGAAAGAACAGCTTTGCTTGCATTCGCCCTGCTCTGGGAAATAGTCAGTCCTGCTTGTAGTAGAAAGACGATAAAATCTTCCCAATTATTGGGACCTAAGCCATGATACTAGCATAAACCTAAAAAATTCAAGAAACAATTTAATCTTGCCCAGACTTTTTTTACTCTTTACCTCATAGTTGCGTCTAAGTGCAGCTTTTCTCCCTTGTGCTGCAGGTCTTTTTTCAGCTTAATACTGAAATTAGGGTTTCTGGTTTGATATAGCAATCCTACCACAGAAGCGATTTTGAAAAGGACAGATGAAATTCAGTGTCAGCGCATGCAAATTAATACACTTAGGCAAAAAAATAGCTAGCTATACCTATACAATAATGGTTTCTAAATTAGCAGTTACCACTTGGGAAAGACATCTGACACTTATTGCAGATAGCTACTTGAAAATACCAATATTCAGTACTGGTCAAAAAACCAGGCAAATAGGATTTCTAGACAAGTAATTGAAATGAACATCGTTGCACCACACTGCACTGTTCTACAACAAGATTTTGTGAGATTAAAAAGGACGTCTAAAAGGTGACGAGAATAAAGCATGGAATGACTTTCTCAGAAGGAGAGATCAAATAGATGAGGGCTCTTCACGACTGAGAAAACGCAGTGGAGGACGGCTTACAAAAATCAGGAGTGGTGCGCAGGAGGTGAAGAAGAGCAATTACTCACTTTCTCAGAAGGGGAGCTGGGAGTAGCCAACGTAAAGGCTGGGGCAGCCAGACTTGCAGAATAGGATGACAAAATACCTTGTCACATAATGTTTTGGTTAGAAAAAGCAGAAATAGATTTGTGGAAAGGAATTAGATATTCTCGGTGGAGGTGTCTGGTCGGTGGCTAATACATACCATGCTCTGGATGCAGTTGGCAGTTTAGAAGTCCCTGGGCTCTGGGTTGGTGGAAATTTGGAAGGAGTAGCTCAGGGCAGAGATGCCCTGTGCACCTTCTTTCTTGTACTCTTACCATAAGTATCCGGAAGGGGCTGCAGACAGAGGCAGGATTTTGGCTTAGATGGGCAGTTGGTGTGATGCTGCATGTCACTTCTGTGGCTGTACATGTCTCTGTGGGCCATACGTATCCCAGGCATCTTCCAGACGGCGTCTGGAGCTTTACAGCAAGAACACCATCGTCCTGAAGAGAGTAACTTCATTGCAGCATCCAAGAGCAGAATAAGTGGATTTTAGTCAAACAGGACATTTAAAAATGCTATGAAACAACCACAAGAAAGTCAAAGAAAAGTGATAAAATACACTCAATTATTCTCCTCAGATACTCTCCAGACGTCAGTGTAATTTCATTGACTTCAGAGAAATTAGTGTTAATGTAGGAATGGAAATGCAGCAAATCTAATTCCAGCATCTCCTTCCTGGAATAGTGAGCAAGAAAACAGAGAGGTAATCAGATAGAAACAAGTGCTGATCAGAAGGAGCTGGACAGGGAGGAGGAGAGCTCCAGGACCTGCTGCCAGGAAATAAAGACACTTTTCCAGTCTCACATAGTCACGGAGAGTTCAGCAACACATGCACAGAGGCTGAAATGAAATGCCAGACTTTGTTTATTTGTTTTAGTTTGCCAGTGTATGCAATCTTTTGTCGTTCTGTTGAATATTCTCAAATGCCTTCTACCAGGACAGCATAGATGGCTAGTAATATCTCCAGTGATGTTTTTATTCTTGGTATTATGGAGAAAGGAGCGGTTGAGAACTGTGGGACTGGTGGAAAGAGGTGGAGCTAATGTGCTTGATATAGTGTTTAGACAGCTCTTGTTTCATCTGAAAACAGATCTCTTTGTAACATTTGGAGTGCTGATGTCCAGTTCTACATATATATTACTGTCTGGCTTTGTGATCCTCTGAGAGAAAATGCAAAAATATATTTAAGGTGGTGCCTGCCATTTTGCCATGCCGTTGCTCTTCAGCAGAACAGTTTGTGGTACTTGCAAAGGTGAAAGTAGAGAGCATCTTCCTAGAACCATAGATGTTGTCTCACGTGCCATAAAAACTACTCAAATATACTGGGATTCAAATCGACGTTGTGTAGGAGATGAAACCCTCTCTCTAAGCACATTCACACTAATATCTTCCCCAAAGACCCTTCTCCACTGGTGAGAAGTGGCTTCGTAGCGGTGGTGAGTGATGGCAAAGCCACAGACCTGTGACTGAAAGGTCATGGGACACATGGTCCCACCGATGTGTCAGGGCTGGGGAGGTGGATGTACTTGGACTACATAAAGGGTTAATTGATAATGCTGAATGCTAAATTAAGAGACCAACTTTCTTCCTCCCCCCTCCTCCCAGAAGGATGCAGTACAGAGTAGCACACATGATTTCATAGAATATAAAAGTGGGAAATGTGCTCATTTTTGCAGTTTGGTTTCACTTGGCTATTGACTGTTTTACAAGACAACCACCGAGGAAGCTCTGAAGAAGCTGTCAGGCTCAGTGACAGCTCAGCATCTGCCACAGCTAAATCAATACTGCGATGAAGGACAGGTTCCCAAAGTGGATAATCAAAGCAGAGTAAAGTTAATTCACCTTGAAAGCCTGAAAGTATTACTGTGAAATTTTTTAGGCAGAACCAGCATCATTTCAGCAAAACATGAGAGGTGCTGAGGTCCAGCCCTGAGCAGCAGTCTGTTCAAGCGTTGCCTTTAGTGGGAGTGGGGACCAGGCTTCACACCAGTCATGTGCACAAATGCCCTGATAAAATGGAAACCTGGTGCTAATAAATCGGGCAAAAAGGGGTTTGCATTGGCCCTGATTGCTAGCAGTGCGCTAGGAACTCATTTTTTGGTTTTCATAAAATCACAGAATGGTTTGGGTTGGAAGGGACCTTAAGCATCACCTAGTTCCAACCCCCCTGCCATGGGCAGGGACACCTTCCACTAGACCAGGTTGCTCAAAGCCCCATCCAGCCTGACCTTGGACACTGCCAGGGATGGGGCATCCACAACTTCTCCGGGCAGAACCTCTTGTTCCAGTGCCTCACCACCCTCACAGTGAAGAACTTCTTCCTTACATCTAGTCTAAATCTACCGTCTTTCAGTTTCAAGCCATTACCCCTTGTCTTTATACAAAGTCCCTCCCCATCTTTCCTGTCGGCCCCCTTTAAGCACTGAAAGGCTGCTGTAAGGTCTCCCCGGAGCCTTCTCTTCTCCAGGCTGAACAACCCCAACTCTCTCAGCCTGTCCTCAGAGGGAACATGCTCCAGCCCTCTCATGATCTTTGTGGCCCTCCTCTGGACCCGCTCCAACAGGTCCATGTTTTGTGGAAAATATTCCATTATAATATAAATTGGGTGTGTGTGTGAAGATAATGAATGTTCCATTTTTCTTAGGCTGTTAAGACATTTTTTTTGCATCAAAATAGGATTTTCTTCTATTGTTCAGGTTTGAAAGGTTTAAAATAAAAGACTGGAGGAAAAATGTTTTGCTATGAAATATTTTATCTTTATAAAACCTGGAGGTGAATTGTTTCAACTTTTCATGGAACTTTATTCTTTTTTCCCTTGGTTTTAGTGCAAACACTTTAGGGAAGGCAAATTTAATTTGAGATAGACTGTCAGCATCACAGAAAATTTGGATACAAAATTTTGTTCGGCTCTGTCCAGAGATGCTGAATTTGCAGGACTGAGAATTAGAGGGAAGGTGCTTCTGTAGATGACCTCAATAAATAAGAAACATTATTGTTCAGTTCAATTAAGCCAGTTTTGTGTTCATTTTACAAAGCAGAATTATTCTGAAAATAATAGGATGCAAACATTATCTCCAAATTTGAGGCTTTTAATATTAACAGTTAAGTACTTTATTTTGTTCAGTTTGTTCCTAAAAATACCCTATAATTACATTTAAAAAAATCTATCCTCACCCAGAGTTCAGGCTGATGATTAAAATACAGAAAGAAGGAACTACTGAATAGAAGCAGCATTGCTTTACCTGCGCTCTCTCTCATTCATATTTTCAGGCAGATATTGTATAAGCAGGCACTATTATGCTAACAGGGGTGTCTACGACACCTGTCAAGGCTATGCGTAGCTTGTGTTTTATAGCTGGAATCATTTGTCTAATTGTCCCAAATCCATTCTTATTAATTGTGCTGAGATAAAATTGAACATTTAATTAAACACATAAACAAAATTAGATTTGAAAGAAGTGAAAAGAATGAGCAAATTAGAAGAGCGAAAGGAAAATTAGCAGCTGCAGAAAGTCTGAGCCCATTCATATTGTATGTTCACCTTTACACTTACATACAGGTGTATATGTGTGTATGTACATGTATATATATGTATATTTGTGAGTACCTAAAACACACCAACATGTAGATTTATACAGTACAATCTTTTACATTGGCATACACAGAAAAAAAGTACCTAGGAGCAGAGAACTAGAAACATCTTCCAGTACAGTCCAGTACTTTGAAGCTGTGTTTACAAGTTTCCTATTATATTTTAACAAGACGGGCAGTTTAGGTGGTGTTTCTCAGTGTGCAAGTGATGGTTTAGCATCCAGCCTCCAGCAACATTGCTATCCTGGGTTCATCTTAATGTGACAAGAACTGGTGTCCCACTAAAAGATTCCCTCAAAAATATTAAAGAAAAAAAAGATCAACAACAGAAAAAAACCTTGCAGCTCAAATCTAGCAACAAGCTGTCATTTCACGCGGTAATACTGACAGCTGCCAACTTTGCTCAGAGAACTTTTTTTCTGGAGATGAGCCCTTTGGTTCCTGTGCTTCCATTCAATAGTGCTGGCAACCCTTTGTGTCCTGTGCTTGATACTGGTGACAGTTTTGACATGGTGAGCCACAGTGAGGAAGGCACATGGGATGGTTTTGATCCACAGGTGTCAGCGTTGGGCAGGAATAACAGTAAAGACAGCACTCCGGGAAAGCAGCTTCCTTATTTCTTTGGTGGAGAAAGGAAAGAGAAAGATTTATGTGATGGGTGGATGATTATTTGACAGACACGATTCAGCTTTCTTTGACATACTGGAGAGATTTGCATGGAAATGAGGCAATGTTAAAGATAATATTCAAAATGGAGAAAACAATAAATAAGGGATGGAGCAAAGTGCTAGAGGCACGGGGCTGCTGGCATTCATGTTGAACATAATTCTCATGAATTCCGGTCATCTTCTGCCTCTCCACTTTCCTTCTGCATCCACTGTAATTCCTTCAGGGAAGTGATTGCCTTGTAATTAACATTTACCATTGCACAGGACTTTATGCAGCATGCAAAATGCTGGATGTGCCCATTGGTAAGGAGGTGATGGATTTCTGAAGAAACAGGAATGCTGAAGCATTAGTATAAGAAATGGTTTAGCTCATTTCACTAGTTAATTATTCTCTGTGTTTATGCCATACCGCTCTTATAAATGGAAACTTAAATTATTCCTCCACCAATTGTCACCACCAAAAGCTGTTGACCCATTAGACCCAACTTCCACTGTGCAGGAAATATGTAGAAAAAGCCCTAACTCTCAGCCTCTTACTCCAGAGCTCTTGGGAAAAAGTTTCCAGAGTTAAGGCCCCTTCACTACAAGATACGCATTTTTCAGGCAAAGTGAGGTTTTGCCTCAGGGTAATGCTAACACAGGGTAATGCTATTTGCCCTGCTGCCTGTTGTGGTGTAATTGCAGCCATTTTTCAGCCTGCGCCTTCCCATATGATGCTTAACACCCTTGAATAATATGATGAGGGAGAAGCAGACCCTAGCCAACCCAAGACATGTTACGCTTTCCAGTTGAAAGTAAATGCAGTAAATTGCATCCAAATGCCAAGAGGAGACCGCTGAACATCTACGGGGCTGTATTTCTGATGGCTAGTACCGTTTCTCAAGTGAAAGAACAAAGTAATCTAGTAACATGGGGTGGCTGTGATAGGGGATGTTGAGCAGGGAAGATGTTGTGTGTGAACTGTGATTTCAAGCTGCTGAACATCTACATCGTCAGACCCAGGCAGCCCTTGGCCACTCATCCTCAGGGGGGGCAATGTGTAATTTTGTTGTCTATGCTGCTGAGTAACCTTCAACTCATGTCCAACTTCAGCTCATGCCCATCGCTCCCTCAGGGCTAGAAGCCAAACACACTGATAGCTACGGACAATGGTAGCCTTAATTTAAGACTGTGTTTTGCAATACCAATTCAGCCAGTCTTGGATTGCAACTGTGCACAAAAATGTAGGTAGTCAGCTCATCACATTTGCATGGTGGAGAGGCATTGGAGCTTTAAAGTAAATATTTTCTGTTAGCTAAGTGCTCTCATGAAAAAAAAAGCCCCCAGTTTCGCCATTTAAAAATTAGTGACTGTACAAGTGCAGTTGAAAGCCCTTATTTTTATAAGAATTTATGCATAAAGTATGCAAAATGCCTAACTACCTCCAAAACAGCTGTTCCACTCTTCTGTGCAGTGTCCCCTATAACTGGAAGAACAGCAAGTGTGAGCTCCTATAGTTTACTTCTGATGATTCTCTTAATTACCTAATAATTTAGTTCTCATAAAAAAAAAATCTCATCAATGTTAACAGGGATTTTACAGACCTATCTTTATTATCATGTCCTGGTTTCAGCTGGGAGAGAGTTAATTTTCTTCCTAGCAGCTGGTACAGCGCTATGTTTTGGATTTAGTATGAGAATAATGTTGGTAACACACTGATGTTTTAGTTGTTGTGCTTATCCTAAGTCAAGGACTTTTCAGTTTCCCACGCTGTGCCAGCGAGGAGGTGCACAAGAAGCTGGGAGGGAGCATTGCCAGGACAGCTGACCTGAACTAGTCAAAGGGATATTCCATACCATAGGGACGTCATGCTCAGTATATAAACTGGGGGGAGTTGGCCGAGAGGGGCTGATCGCTGCTCGGGGACTAGCTGGGCAGCGGGCAGCGAGCAATTGCATTGTGCATCCCTTGTTTTTCCTGGGTTTTATTTCTCTCTCTTTTTGTTATTTCCCTTTTCATTACTACTACTATTATTATTATAATATTTTATTTCATTTCAATTATTAAACTGTTCTTATCTCAACCCACAAGTTTTACTTTTTTCCTCATTCTCCTCCCCATCCCATGGGGGTAGGGAGAGGAGTGAGCGAGCAGCTGCATGGTGCTTAGTTGCTGGCTGGGGTTAAACTGCAACATATCATGATCCTCTTAATTTAGAGTTTGCATTACTATATTATCAAGAAGGTGTTGGGTCAGGAAAACAAGGGTGAATGTTCAGCGGAGCCATGCATCTGCTGTGAGTGCAGCATGGGATATAGGAATGTGTGGATGGCCACCACCTCCCTGTGTTGGCAAAATGGGACATAGCTCTGGGTGCAGGCACTGTATGTAAAGCGTATAGGATATGGTGGTGACGGAACAGACTGGCCATGGTGTGCATTCACCTAGACACAATTGCATCCAACTCCCCCCTAATTTCAGCAGTCAGATGATTTTGGCGAGAAGTTCAGAGCTGAAGTTCACTGTTGAATCCAGAGCTTTGCCCATTAGCTTCTCCTCTGCAAAGGGGGTCTAACACTGCATTGTTGGATAAATATATTGGATTATGTGGGATAGTACAGTGGTATGACTGCAGGGGTAATTGGAGGAAAGATTTTTTTTTTTTACTTTGGGTACTTTTGGAAGTAAAATTTGAAAGCTAGTATTGCTATGATGTTGGTATCGCCTCCCTGTAAATGGGGAGTAGTTGTATTTAGGACACTGATTGAACACTGATTTAAAACCGGTGTCAGCATTACTGGAATGGGGGAGTGTATTTTAAGAGCACAATATTTATTTGGGCCAAAGATTCAAAATCAAAATTGGCCTTTTGAAGACCTGTAAAACCACAGGGTTGTGTCGGTGCTTTCATTAGCAGAGCTGGCAGGCAGGAGTGTCACTGCAGGGTAGAGGTGGTCGGCATCAAAAAAGTGCTATAAAACAGTGATAAGGGAGGGGACTTAGAAGGATTATTTTCTTCCAAGTAATAGGCTTTGTTGAATGGTGTTGATGGATTTGAAGAAAGCTGTTTATTGTGACAGCAGCAGCCTATTGCTGCTGCTGCCTCTCAGTGAAGCTGTTGAACTTAGGAGGTGGACACTGCACTGTGCTGCCAGGCGTTGCACCCAATAGGGCCTGCAAAAGTTTTGCAATATGATGTATTAAGGTGAGGTGGAAGGAAATAACAGAAAACTGCTCAGCTTTTAAAATCGTAAATCAGATATTTGGGTACTGGGCTTATTATCTAATTATATCTAGTATCTATATATTGGAATTCGTATTGAATCTCTCCTGAATGATACAGCTTTAATAATATTAATCTAATAATCTTGCAGGAATACCTAATTCCAAAAATTCATTGAAGAAGTTGCAGTAGTCTTAGCATGCAAAAATGAATACCTATATTTTTCCAGGATCAAGGCCTCATAGAATCATAGAATCGTTTAGGTTGGAAAAGACTTTTAAGTTCATTGAGTCCAACCATTAAACTAGCACTGCCAAGTCCACCACTAAACCATGTCAGTGCCGCATCTGCACGTCTTTTAAATACCTCCAGGGATGGTGACTCAACCACTTCCCTGGGCAGCCTGTTCCAAGGCTTGACAACCCTTTCGGTGAAGAAATTTTTCCTAATATTCAATCTAAACCTCCCCTGGCACAACACAAGGCCATTTCCTCTCATCCTATCACTCATTATTTGGGAGCAGATACCAACACTCACCTTGCTTATCTTCTTCTTTGCAATTACAGTTTAGAGGCATATTGTATATGCTTAGACTAATAATACTCTAGCATAGAGCAGACCATAGGGAAAATTAGATCTCTCAATCAAGCCTTCAGTTCCTAAAGGCAGATGTTCCTTTCTGGATATACTTAGCGTACGGTCAGGATAGTAAGAGATCTGAAATGCTTTGGGATAATTTACGTAACTCTGAATCATTTTTCTTTAGAAAGTTCCTTGCTTTTAAACAGGCAGAAAGATTTATGTAACACTGTTGCTAAATCATTCAAAAATGGTTTATATATGTACAAATACAGTAACACACATTTTATATATAAAAATATATAGCACTTAGATCCTTCTATATAATTTAGGGTATATTTTTCAACACTGAAGAGTGAAAATAGAAATTAAAATAACAGTTGAACCACCTACCTCACCTTTAGGACTGAGAAAAAATATTTCTGCATCATTATATCAAATTGATCTCTATGAAATCTAGTAAAGACTGTTCCAGATTTACACACATAGGACAATTAAGTAAATGAGCATTGCATGATTGTAGGAACATAACAGGAAATGTCTGGAGGAATGCAAGTCATTAAAGAGAAGGTGAATAAATGCAGTTTGACCTAACTAGTTATTCAAGAAATTACGTAAAGTAATTTCACCTTCAACCTCTGTAGCATCATCTCTCCCGTTTCTTGTAAACAGAGAGACTAAATTAAAACTATTGAAGTATATGTATACATACACTGTGGAGATTTCTTTAGAACTTGTTTAAATCTTCATACTGTCAAGGGAGGCACAGTCTTTTATTTCCTTCAGAACCTTTTGCAAACGATCTTTACTGCCAGTTCTGCCTGACAAAAATAATTAAAACACAGCAAAAGTGAAATGCCCTTGGTAGCGCTCCTCTGCCTATGTTTTTAAAAAGGTGAGGGGTAAGGTTCACTCTTGGCACTTCACCGTTTGCTCATTAAATAGGGATGCTCTGAGACATCTTCGTTCGCTAATTATAGGCCCTAAGGGTTATTGATGGAGAGCCTTAAACCTTCAAAGGCTGATAAACGCAACAGCAGCGTTAGATGCTCGCCAGTGTGTGCACGTGGCTGCACGTGTGCATCTGTGCGTAGGGGATACACCGTGCTCCGGAGGTGGTCAGCTCCCCAAGCTCAGACATCTCTGCCAACGAAGGAGCTGATCCAGCTCACCTCTCTGTTCTGTCCCCTCTCTGTTGTATTTGCAGCTAATGCAACTAATCCAGCCTAAAGTTGGGTGGGGAAGAGCAAAAGCAGGTAACTTGTATTTTTAAGGCAGACTAACCTCTTCCCATTAGACCCTCCAAAGCAGAGGACCCTTTCCCTGTAGAGGAGTGTCTCAACAGGTGTAACAAATGCAATGCAAATTATTTTATTTATGTATTTATTATTTCCTTGTTTTGTTGCATACCAAGACCCGCAAAACAATAAATATTAGCTTTTTTTAAATGATCCCCTTTTCTAGGTATCATATAGAGAACAGGGGTGGGGAGCTGATTTACAGAGAGAGGTGGATTTTCCATGCCAAATTATGAAAAATGTGCTTTCCCCCCCAAAACCGCCAAACCAGTCCCAGCAGCTACCAGCGTTGGCATAGGGAAGCACCACGAGTGAGGAGAGTCTTTGAGGCACAGCTTCAAAGCTGTGAAGATCTAAGTGGGTTCCCTTTAAATGTTTGCCAAAGGCCCCCCATGCAGTAACCTGTAAGAGAAGTGGAATATTTAGATGAACTCAACCATGTGTCTTTACCATTTCCAATAGGAGGCAAAGGAAGGCTTTGATTTCCAACAGAGGGATAATGCTGGTTTTGTCTGTGCGGACTCTACAGTGTGTAGGTTCATGAATTCTGGCTTAGTGAGGTACTGCTGGGTAATGAATGCTTCCAGCGATTTTGCAGGCTTGATCCAAGGATTTATTCTATCCTTAATTTCTTGACCATACTCTTTAAGTATAATTATATTAGTTTAAGTACTCCTATATTAGGAGACACAGAACTAGAATTTCTCTTCTGGCTGTATATTTTCTACAAATTGTCTCTGCCAAAGTAATTTTTTTTGCAGAGAAGGTAATATGTGCCAGTTGCTTCAGACAAGCTGTTTTCACCATGGCATTCTTAGCTGTTTCCAACCTGGCAGGTGTCAAGAGTTGAATCTCTTTTTCCCCAACCTTACAGGGCACTGTGTCACTTTTTCAATCAGCCTGTCTTCTCTGTAGGTTTGCATGGCCAGTTGGGTTATATGCATTGTAATTGCATATGCAGTCTAGCTGGAGTTACAGGCTTGCATAAATTTTATTCATGCAGAAAGGCTGCATTTTGGGGACAGTTATGGCTTTTCTTTACATTTATAGTCACAATAAATTGCAGATGCATCTAACACCAGAGGGCAAGACGAGATACTGTGCACTCACATATCTGATGAGCTGAGTTCATGATAAATCAGCAACTGTTCTTCAGAAGGATGAGGGATGTTGCACTTAGAAGAAGTGACACTTCATCAAGTTTGTCCTACAAAAGTCCAAAAGAGTGGAGAAAGCTGAAAAAAGAAGAAAGAAAAAAGTCAGGTGGCATTAATCCAACTAGACTTTTTTACAATCGATGAAGTCTTATACTCTGAGTGTTGATATATATCTGAATGGATACAGAGGTAGAGAAAACCTTTCAGTAGTTAGCAGGTATGATGCAACAATCAGTAAAGCAAGGGAAAAAAACTACCCTTGCAAAGAGATTTATTTCTGGACATCACACAGAGTATTAATCTGCTGTGTTTTCTACAACTGAAACCTCACGCTCATCTTTGCTACACATTGTGTGACCTTGTTTGATATGATCTTGTGTGTCGAGATGAAAAAACCCAAGGCTTTGGTAAAATAATGAACATTGTATTTCTGATGAACTTCAGCATCGAAGTTTTACATGGACATAGTAAAAAGCACTGTGAGAAATGGAAGTACAATTTTTCTGTTAGACAGGTTTTAGGAAAGCACCATGTTTCCTTAAAAATGCCACCTCTCAAATAGGGGTGATGAACAATAGTCAATTAGTATGAAACAAAGTGAGTTTTCTGGAATGAGGTGGAAATGTGTTGCGTAGAGGGAAGACATTATGCACTGAGAGGTGGAAGACATTTTTTCCTTTCACAGTAGGTTATTTCTTGCCATTTGTAGGCTGCAGTTGTTTTTCAAAAAAGCAATATGGAAATGCATAGCTGCATTCTGCTATAAAGTACCTCCAAGCAAAGATTATTAAAAATGACAGGCACATTTCTGTGTATTTGATAATGTCAAGAGCAGAAGTAATGCCGCACATTGGTGTTATGAGATATCAGAATAATTCTCTTTTCTGCAAAATCTGTAATGCCTAATGGAAGAATGTCATTTTGGGCTTGCTTGCAAGGGTAATTACATTGTGACTCAATAAGGCACCTTAAACTTGCTTGACTTCAAGAACGTCTTTCAATCCACCACTATTCAAGACAGCACTAGTAAAGGTGTGCATTTAAGTTTTTTCTTAAACGCTTTGTAGAATTTAGGCTTCAGAAATTAACTGTTCTCCATCAAATAGTGTTCAGTGCATCACACTTGTAATAGTATACAGAGGTTGATGCCTTTTCAGTTGGAAAGGCTTACTTAAAACGTGATTTTCTTGAATATGGCACGTCGTTCTTTGGTGTTGCACAACTCAGCTGGCTGAGCTTGACAGTAACGGTGGTGTGTATGGAAAGGGGAGAATCAAACCAGAAAAGAAGGTAACTGCAGGAGTGGGTTTCAGGTAGTGCTTCCTACTCTACCATGTCCTCCTCCTGCCCTAGTCATATGCCCTCAGCAATGGCACTTTCTGTTGTTCGCTCATCTAATTTTTCTCTCTTTGGAATCATTAGCGACTGGCATCTAGAGTTGACATGACATATCCAAGTTGTCTGCTGGGGCTGACTGTGAAATTGGTCTGTGAATTGCCACTCTGAATCTTTCTTGTGCACATCTTGGCTGTTGACACAGGACCCCATTTGTATAGAGATCTCCTTGCCAGTTTTCCCAGGTTCCTTTCTTCTCCATTTTATTCCATCTTTGGGACTGAGGCCATTCTCTACTCATAGCATGTGCTAGCTGAGCTGATCTTATGGGAGATCCACAAGATTCTTTGGATAGTGCTTTCAAGGTTTACTGGCAGGCTGAAGCTACATTTGAAAATTAGTTTGGATTAGTATAAGGTATAGAGTTAAAATGCACCGGCTGTTTTTAAATAACGTCATGTGTGGACGTTATCTGTATGACTGATTTTGTAAATTAATGCATACTGAGTGGCTATATGAGCTGTATGGGTAAATTCAATAAATAACTATGTACATGTATGTGTGCGAGAGTGTGTGCATAAATAGAAATTTTCAGTCTACACCTATGTATTTGCAGTAATTTGTAACCATACATAAAATTCTTTGATGTTATCCTTGGATTATGAGTAGCATTTACTGGAGCATACATATTTATTTTTAACTACCTTTGGTTTTTTTCCAGCTCTTCTTTATGCAACTATTTTTGGAAACGTCACCACCATTTTCCAGCAAATGTATGCCAACACCAACCGATACCATGAGATGCTGAACAATGTGAGGGATTTCCTAAAATTATATCAAGTCCCAAAAGGCCTTAGTGAAAGAGTCATGGATTATATTGTCTCAACCTGGTCCATGTCTAAAGGAATTGACACAGAGAAGGTATGAGTACATGAGGTAACAATTTAGATAGCAAGAGCTTGTGTCTGTTGTGTGCTTTCTTAGAAACAGGACTGTATAACAGCATATAACTTACTAACAAATTCTTAACTGCATGCTACTCTATTATTATGTTTGTGTTTGGATCAAAAGCTGGATGTTTTAAAAAAGAACTGTTTTGCTGCTTTGGAAATAGGCCTCTTTTTTTTATTATGGTAAATGTTTTCTGCTTTCCAGTCTTACTTTGCCTAAATTCTAAATAATTTTAATGTACTTCACTATTGAAATCAACGGGAAATTGGTCTTCAAATTAGTCCGAGAACATAATTTGGTGTCTAACCTACATCAGTATTATTCTGAAAAGTATTGGCATCTGTGAGTTGCAGTGAAATGAGTTTGATTGGCTTGGACCTTTTGCTGATGCCCAGGACATCAACATATCCATCAGCATAATTAGTATAGGATTTAATGGCAGTAGAGATTGATCTCCTTGAGCTAAAATCTGTCGGCTAGAACTTAAGGCCTTTGGTAGGGAGATACAGAAAATGCGGCACTGCTGGCAGCCATGCAGGGTAGAAGTCCTACAGGACTTTAGCCCTCAGAAAGGACTGGTCATTTAGGTTTCTTCAAAAGCTGATTAAAGCAGAAGGTCGTCTTTGGAGAGTGATTCATCGTGTGCCAGGACAGACCAAGTGAATTGCGCTCAGGGCCTCTCTTTCTCCATGGTATGTGCAGCGAGTCTGTCTAGCCTTGGATATTTTAGAGAGATGAAGTTAGATGGGAGGGTTTCCACCTGCAATACCGTGAATGTAGGCAAGATACAACAGGTTTAGGTCTAGATTTTTGGTCAGTGGAGATCGGCGATGCTCCTGTGGCTTCTGTGGACCTGATACACATCAGCTGAAATTAGGCATTTAAGCTCCGGTTTCCATGAAGATTTCCCTCCCAAGAACTTAAAAGGCAAGTGTCCAAGGGAGGCTAAAGAAGCGTCATGGCAGATTAATATCTTAAGATGTCTAGTGCTTGCAGATCTTTGAAGTTCTTGCTTCAGTTGAATCTGTTGCGTAATATGGGATGATGATGCAGCTTGTTCAGATATGCCAAGATGAAGTTGCTACCCTGAAAAATTTAGTCTTACATCATGCTAATGCAACAGCAGTTATCTTATTAATCATCTGCTGTGAAATTTGGTTTACCATCATAAATAGAACTATTTTAAGTAACAAAGATTTTGATTTCTTTGATTCTCGTGCTTCAATATGCCACATTCTTTAATATGTTAACTTCTTATACACTAATACCCTAACTTCCCAATGCTGATTCATACAGTGTTAAAAGTGAGCTTTTATATTGTAAACTACTGTAAATGCATTCAGTCCTATTGTGTAAACTCAAAACCATGTGAAAATTCAACTTTCATTTGCATTTATCTCCTTGCAGTTAAGCCAGAATCCTGTATTATTCCACTACAGTTTCATTAGATTTTAATGATGCTTTGCAGTTAATTAGGAGAACCTCTGCTTTAATTACTGAAATTTCCTTCCATAGTTTCCGCATGTCCGGTTTTATAGATTATAAAAATGCAGTTAGAGCCATAATCTTCGACTCATGGTAAGCAGTGTTCTCTGGTCTGTAAGATAGTAGTGGCTGCTTAGCTAGATAATTAATATGGCTGTAAAATCTGTGACTTAGGTTTTTAACAATTTTCCCTTGGTAAAGACTTGCCTAAACTTAGGCCTGGATCCAAAACGTATTTAAAACAGTGGAAGGATTTCAGGAACCTCTGCATCTGGACTTCAGTAGTTGCATCTAATCGAACTTCCCAGAAAAGCCCATGTTACAGAAGAACAGAGACAAGATAAACGTAAGAACTTGAGCACCGGTTTGAATATTTTGGTGTTTTGTATCCCTTACAGCCTGCAAGTCTGCAAAAGCAACAGCACCAGCGGCCTGTAGTGCCCGCACTGAGCATCCCGGGGTCTGGATGAGTGTAAGGATCAGGCAGTTTGCTTTCAGCTGCAGGACCTTAGCCAAAGTCAGGATTTGTTTTAGCAAAAGGGTGGAAAGCTGTGTCGTAGCCAGGCAGCTTTCCTACCTTTATCTTCACTCAGGAAGGTGTTATGATGTGCTTCACCAAAACAAATGAGAAAATGTTGTAAATCCCAGCTGAAAAATTATAGAAAGAGTGGTACGGTCCCAGAGACTAGTCACGTAGGGTGGATCGTTTCTCTTGCATTAGTTCCTTCATTACCCCTTCAAGACCCTCTGCATTTAAATTGAATCCATCTGTACTAAGCCTAGAGCAGCAAGTGGATGGGAGCGCCCTGTAGGGACCTCCAAGGTACACAGAGTCAAGTCAGATTTACTACTGTAGACACAGTGGGGCTAACGGGACTACACTGCACCTGCAGCTGAGCTGCTAAATCCAGGTAGTGCTCCAGCGTAGGTTGGAATAGGGGATTACTGCCCCAGGTCTTGAATTGCCTCTCTGCACTGCTTTGTCTGACAGCCTGGATGTGACCTTAGGGGTTTCTTCCAGTCTAGTTTTCAAAGCTCCAATAATGAGATTCTGACCAGTCTGTTGTCTGGATATCTTTGCATCACATGATTTCCCATTCTCCTTAATTTTTATGAACTTTTCAGTAAGCTTCTTATTATCTTGCAAAACACGTGTGCTCATGACACATGATAATTAGTGAGGAATTTCTCAACTTTTCAGTTTCCATCAGACAGCTCAGACAGTTTCCATCATCGAAGGATGTTTTTCAAACTAACATACAGTATTACATCCTAAACTGTTCCAAATATATCTGCATTGTCACCCTGGAATGTGTTTTGCAACATCATTTGCCACAAATTTATAATACATTTCATTCAGTCACTCAGCATGTTGAAATGGCTTTGTTTTGAAATCCAAATTCAAAGAGCAAGAAGGTTAATGTACTAACAAAGAATGAAATTTCTTATATGAGTGTTACAGTAGGTTCCTATGGTGATGAACAACCCTAGCAATTTGATGGAGTACAAATAAACACATGTGCATGTGTTTCTTTGATAACTAAAGATTTTAAATTATTATGCTTGAAATTAAAATATCATTTAATAACTTGATTGGAATTGCTACCACTTAATGTGTAGTTTTGTTGCGGCAGATGTCAAATCCCTATCCTTGAATGACACATTCAGTGTGTGGTCCAAAAGATCTTGCCTAAAACTGGTGAGAATGAGTCCTTAGATGGGAACTGAAGACAAAGTGGAAGTTAGCATGGAGGAAGTTAAATGAAGATCCTGTCCTTGCTTCTTGTGAGAGCAAGCTGTCCCAAACAAAACTTTGTCTTAAAGGCCCAGTCTGTTGTCCTTGTATGTGGAAGAGGACTTGTTCTCCCACACTGAAGTGGCAGTGCCTTAAGCATACAATTTTGGCTTCCCTGTTCTCCTTGGGAATAGCTCATCTTCAAATCCTGTCTTCAAACCACAGCACTTCAGCCTGTCTCCGAGTGTTCACAAATAAGGAATTAAAATTGACACTAAAAGCATTAGCATATTTATTATTATTACTTAAGGGGAAGCAAGTGGCCTCTGATCCATAATCTTAAATCACTTAAACATGAGAGCCATCCTCTGACAGCTGGGATGATATATGTAGTACATGCACATGGACTGTTACCTCCTGGTCTAACAGTGGCTCAAACAAGGTGGAATTTTTTTTTTATGTTTAATGCTACAGGTTTCGGGGTTATTCATCTAATAATGAGCAGAGCTAAAAACATGACAAACCTAAGAAGCCTTTATATACTAAACAGTACCTCTCATCCAGCAGAACCTGTTTTTTTGAGACAGGTAAAAAAGAGGCAGTACATTCTCTGTATATGACCATTTTTAAGCAGCTGAAAAAAATCTTTACAGTAATAATTTGATATATGAAACACACACTGAATTCAAATCTCTTAGTTTTTATTGAAATCTCTAGGCAGCAAATGAAAAATTTATAGATACTAGCTCTTCTATAAGAAATAGGTCATTATACATGAAAGCAGAACAACCATTAACTAACATGCAGATGTCTCAAGGTCTCATCTAATGATAACGTTCTGAAATGTCAGTAAAACCCAAAGATTTTCTCTTCTTGACCTCTATGCTGTTGTATGGCTTAGGATTTGCTCAGAAAGCAATTAAATAAATGTCTATCATGTTTTAACAGTCGATTCCTTCAGAAAAGCCATAGGTTGAAAGAGAAAAAAGGCGTCTATTTAGTCTCAACCTAAGCATCAATGGCAATTCGAATAATGAGAGCCAATTCCACATTGCAATGACTGAAATGGAAATCATGGGAAAACAACACAGTATTAAAACTATTCACTGCTGGCCCACTAAGCTTTCATACAGGAGAGATGGGTTTATGGTAAATAGACACAGGTTGTAACTTTAGTAAACATTAATCTACAGAAGGACAGTGCAGTTTAGTCATGTTTGCTGTTAATAAGATCTTCAAGAGCTGTAGTAATAATTAGTGATACCCTGAGACGAATAGGGGAATCAGGCTGCCATTCCTACGGTGCCCCATCCCATAGAGGTGGCTGTAAGTGCTGGCTGGATTTCCTCGTGGATGACCGGGGTAGAAGGCTTCCAAGCTTCGTGG
Organism: Buteo buteo; assembly: GCF_964188355.1. Lineage (NCBI taxonomy): Eukaryota > Metazoa > Chordata > Aves > Accipitriformes > Accipitridae > Buteo > Buteo buteo. The sequence goes on along the minus strand of NC_134176.1, from coordinate 8,211,335 downwards.
CCAAAGAGAACTTCTACAAAATTAGGTGTGACAGCTACATACAATTCCCTGCTGAAGAGGGAAGGTAAAAATCGTTTGGACAAGTATTTTTGTTTCGTTGTAGAGGCGGGGTTGTTGGTCGTTCCTTGCAGATCGGGACGAGGTGAACAAGAAGTCTTCCCTCACCTCACAGAGCTGAGCTAGGACCAGGTAACAGTTGCAATCCACGGTTCTTTGGAGAGCGGGATGCAGGAGAGACGGTCAGGGTCTCACTGTCCTTCACACGGGTCCGAGTGCGGGGCCTGTGCACCAGTGGGGCTTTCTGTTTCACCTTTGTGGATGGTATGGATTATTTACCTCCTGTATGCACTGTCCAGAGCCAGGAAAGATTATCCACAATTATCTCTGCTTCTTGGATGTGTTCATCTTGGGATTGGTACAGATTAAACTATGAACCTGTCATGCTTGAGGAAATGCCAGGGCTATGGAGCAGCTCATGAGCTTATTTCTTGGGGGAATAAGTACCTGAGTGGATGGGTCGGGCATTTCCCTGAGCACTGCCACCAAGGGGATGGAACTGCCAGAGGGGCTGTCAGTCCGAGAGACCACATCTAGGGGAAGGTCTTCTACAGATCTGTTTTCTTAATGCTTTCACCCTTGAATGTCTTTACACAATGCTGCATGTTAGAAAATAGAGGCACCTCCAGAAAAAGCACAAAATAAAAAAAATCCATTGATCGTCTTCATTCTTCCAAGGGTGACCTTTGTGCCAGAAGTTGTCAGTCCAAAAAAATGTTGTGACTTGAGAGATTCTTTGATGTATGCCATATTCTTTCTGATGTTTATTTTTCTTTCTGTCATCTAAAAAGTTGATTTTTAATGATAGAATTCCCCGTAGTCTGCCATCCTTTGCACCATTAGAAGGTCATGTAATGATTGTGCTTAGGATGGATATTATAGCAAAACCAAAACCACTAAAACCCTTACTGTACAACCCTTAGGCAACCTGGGATCTGCTACTTCAGGTCATCAGCAGGCCTTGTGCTGGTGAACCACTTGATTCCTTAAAACACATGGTGATGCCTCTCATCTTCCCCCATTTTTCAGACCCTTAGCCAGATTCTATCTGTGTTGACAAAGCTGAATTTAATGTAATCTAGAACCGATTTCTACGGATTTTTTCATGTCTCTAACACTTGTTACTCAGTTAAAAACCAGTTAATTTTGTTGCTATACCACTAAATCTAACCATTTTGATCACTGGTTCAGCTCATGTATTATTAATAACAAACCAAACTCAACTTATTAGACTTGAATTTCAGATCTCGATTTCTGAGCATTTAAATACAAGTGACCTTGGATTTTAGTGCAATTAAAACAGAGCACACCATTGCTGCTAAAATTCAATTCTTAGTGCCAAGATTTTCAGTGATGTATTAAAGATTACCCTAATGCATGCAGGGTTAATAACTGCTCAGTTCCATACATCACCTTTGAGTTACTTACAAATTTACCTGATTATTACAGGAAAATGCTCTGTGATTTGCCAATCAGCTGTTTTCTTACCTTTGTCTCTTTGGCCTCCGTCCAGTGCCAAATGTAACACTTTTAGCCAGGTCTGCAAAAGCATTCAACATTCAAATGAGCCAAATCCTTCTAAAAATCTGAATAACTTGGTCAGGTGCCTAGAGGGTATTGTGGTTTTTTGGAAAGAACTGACCTTGATTATGACTGCTGAATATGTCAGAAAACCCAGAGTGGCCTTTCTCCACAAAATAAAAAGAGCTATCTGTGGCCTGTAACCGGTTAGAAGTTGGAGGAGTTTATTTTATTTGCTGTCAAAGCTGACATTTTTTAGTATCTCCAATATTTGTTATGGTTATTCATTTAGGAAACAGTCCTTGTTATTCCACCGCTAAGACAGTCTAAGCTCTTTGCTTGAATATCAGTCAATATATCCCTTAGCTACAACCCCGAGAAAGTGAGAATCCTGTGTGCTGAAAGAGAATTGCAAATAGATAGCATTCATGATTCATGGGCCTCTGCCCTTTTTGTTAACAAGTCTTAACAGATTCTGTAATATTTGCTAAGCCATCCTGTATTGTTTTCCAGCTGGGGAACATTTTTTTAAAAATAATTAAACCCGTCCTAAAAGATATTGTTTGGACACACTCTTAATCTGTAGGTTTTGTTTAGTTTCATTTGCTTTTCTCTGAGTTTTTAATAATCTCTGCTCCCCATCGAGTTCTTTGAACTGTTCAAGGGGCTTATCTTAAACTGCCTGAGCGTGCTGAGGAAACGGATGGGAGAGGAAAAAAATCAGATGGAACCTCCTTGGGAATTTTATTCCCCCTTTACAGATCTTGAGCTGAAAAGATAGTGAGACGTTTTGTGCCAATTCCCTGCAAGTCTTCCTGAGCTGGTTACTGCCTTTCCCAATCTCTAGCAGCAACCGCAAGCTTTTCTCTCGCTGCCAGCATTTTACGTATGCCATAGGGTGCTCTAGAGATGACAGCGGTGTTGAATCTCTGCATTGGGTGTCGTTGTGTTGGGGTTTGTATCAGCTGGGTGCCAGGTGATGATGGCAGAGCTCAGCAATTGTCTTACATGGACTTTGAGGAGGTTTAATTTTCTCTGTGGAGGAGGGATGTGATAAATGTTATTCTGTGCTTTACTTTCTCCTCTCTCAGCTTTGTAGTGGCTCAGGTCTTTGTGGATACATGTGTACTGTTCATGTGTGGCATGGAGCCTTGCTCCTTTCCTGGTAGAAACACAGCTTTTACAGCCAGCGAAGATTTTCCTCTGGGTAAAATTCGACTTTCTCCTCTGATTTTGCATTGAAACGTAGCAGGTTCTGTTCTTTCATGCTGCTTCGATGCATATGGGAAAGCTGACTGTGAAGTCTGTGGCTACAGATTTATTACGAAGCAACTTCTGTAGCAGCACTAGCATCTGGTCCCTGCAGACTGCCTGCTCCAAGTTGTGTGCTCCAAACCCATCAGTTAGGAAAGCATTGCAGTCAGCAACCTTAATATCCTGCCTTGCTTATAAACTACAGGTTTCACTGAGAAATGTCTTGAAATCTCTAAGGAAATTTCCTCTTCAGAAATTTGTCTTGGTGGTTTTTGATACGCTGCTGAAAGAATATACGGGCTAGAACAAATTTCCCAGCTGAACTTTGGTTCTACTAACATGAAGTGTTGGAGGCATTTCTCTAACAGCGAAACAATAGATTAAGCATTACAGGATATCCTCTCCCTTAAATTGAATTTCTCTTTTACACCCATGTGTGTGCATTTGTACATCTTATGGACTCATGTACAACCGTGTTGTTACTAGTTTTATCTTTTTAGTTGCATGCTGCCTTAAAAATGCTGAGATCTCAGTAAGAGCATTTCACAATAAGAATGTCAAAGTCTTGTATCATTAATAAGGGATCATTTTCAGAAGAATATTTATCTGAATTTGAAGTGCTCATTTTCTCATTTTCTGCTCTTAGAATCTTTGGACTATTTATCATTAGCTTCCAAATGCTTCTGTGTGATCCAATATCACATTATGTGTCTTCTTTGGAAGCAGGAAAATTACTACATACCGTAATCTGTGTCACCAACAACCCCTTTCTACATTACAACTAACAGAGAAACTGGTGGCATCTGTGAGACTCCTCTGAATTCATGACATTGGTATTTGTAAACTCAAAAAGAAGTGCTGCAAAGTCAGGTTGGAGCTCATGAAGTTCTGTGCTTGGAGCATACAGTAAACACATAGCTGAATATGGAGATTGTCTATCTTTGCTCTTTTTTTTCCCTACGTATATCTACATTTATCCTTATCAGTCAAAGCTCCTTTGCCAAATCTTTTAATATTAAGTATTTCTTTTAGTTTTCATCTGTTTCTTTCTCTGTTCTCAGTAGTTGCAGCGTAGCAGACAAAAAACTGAAATAAAGAATATTTGTTCCTGGCTAACTCTTGGATCATAACTCATTTACTGCTGTACTAGTTGATAAGTGATATCTCCGTATATATCTCTATACAGTAATATGTCATTAGGAGAATCACTTTATCATGCCATCAGAAAATTCCTGAATTATGCTTTCTAAGACTGGCTTTTTCTGTGCAATGGAATTTTTTCTGTCTCTTCATATTACAGTGTGTGATAATAGATACATTTGTTGTGTCTATAAAAAGAGTAATGCTTTGAGTGCTCATTTTAATACTCTGTATTTAACTCTGTATTTGTGAGGAAGCAATATGCTGCTTTGCATCCAAGTGGCTTTTATTCTTGAGGGACACAATTAATTTACACTCCAAAAACCAAAGGGTCCTGGAACATCTCTGAATCTTACAGTAACAACCTCTGCAATAGTTTAACCAATTTTTCCTGCAGTTTGGAAGCTTAAAAGATAAAATTTGGAAATCAGTCATGCATGAATACACACATTTTTCTTAAGAGCAGTGTTTGAGAATTCATAGCTCATGGCCTTGTTAAGTCAGAAGTACTTACATTACTGAAAGTTATTAAAGGGACGTAAAAAACTTCTAAGCATGATTTAGGCCCAAGAGCAGATAAAAATGTTAAAAATCATCCATCATGATACAAAAGAAAGCAGAATTTTTCATTGAATTGCTATTCAGAAGAAGAAAGATGGCATGTTTCTATTTTGTTGTAATAAAGACGAGCTTTCTGTTTGATCCAGAAGTAGGGCTGAGGTGAAACAATCACTCTCAAAAATAATTTTTGTTTTTTACTGGAAGAACTAAGGTGTGCCTATATTTCTAATGGAAAATGGAATGACTCAGGTAAGTATAAGTTTGTAAAATTGACATTTGCCCCTAATAAAATTATGGAAATGTGATATGGGATATGATCAACAGTGACTCAGACAAGACATTATTGCTAATGCAAATGATGGTTTATGGAGGATATGTCTTGTCAAATGTGTTTGTTATTAATTTTTATGATAAAACAAACTTATGCAGGGTATTTTAATGTGTTCTGTACAACATTTTTTTACAGAAAAATAGCATTAAACCAAATGATTATTCTGTGTTCAATCAAAGAAAAACTAATGATCTGGTAGATCTGAGAAGGTGGTTGTAAGTGAGAAAACCTCATGCTGTGGGGAAGTTTCCAAAGAGATACTGTGCTTCATAGTGTTAGGCACAAGAAGCATCATCTCTTGCTTAGTCAAGATGAGATCGAGAGATGACCTGATCATATTCTATAAACACCTACATGTGGAAGAGATTTCTGATGAATGCAGGTCTTATATCTGAGCAGCATGATGAGATCCGCTAGCTGTTGTCTGAAAATTAAAAAAAAATCAGTTCAGAAACAGCACATGTTTTAAGAGAGAGTAGCTGTCCATTGGAACAACTACCCTATATAATTTGAAAACATTAAATCAAGGCCTTCTAGGCTATAATTTTACCAGGTTTTCTGGATTGATATGAAAATCATGAGTGCAAGAGGTTAGTGCAGGTGGTTGCATAGGCCCTTCCTTGCCTCAGACTGTCATGGTCCAGAGGATAGGAGAATAACTTCAACTTCACCTTTTTGCAATCATTGTATCTTTGACTGCAAAGGAACTTTGATCTATTGAAATAAGAAAGGGACTAAATATTATTAAACTAGAAATTGTTTACTATTTTCCCATTCTATGCTTTAGGACCTTTAGTAATACTTTACAATAATATGTTTTATACCTCTTCTGCATTAAACAGAAATGAAAATCGTGGCTTTACTTCAATATTAACATGACCATTTGCCTCAAAACTTAGGCAGGGTTACCAGTCTCCCTCTGTTTGCTAATATTCAATGGCAGTCAACACATTGACCCAATGTCCCTGTCTGCAGAGCAAGCTGCCAGATTAATTCCATACAATGAGAAATTAATCAGTACTATCGATCTGCAGTCTTCTTTATAGGAGACTTCCAGAGTGCTCTTAATCTCATGCTCTTTTCTATTTAAACTTTAAAAGGTTTTATATGTTTCTCAGTGCAATTAGCTACCATGTATTTTAGGGTTATAAGGACATTAGTGTGTTTAGGAGGATGTGCAAATATTAAAGACACAGTTTACAAACCTAACAAGACCCACAGGTTTTCACTTTCTTCAGGAGTATTTGTGTTACTGTTTCAGTAGGGAAAGCTATTTAAGGTAAGGAATTAATTGAAGGTCTTATTTAATTGGTCTGCTATGAAGACATCTTCATGTTCACAGGACAGTTTTTTCACTCACCTTTACTTTACATTTCATAAGGTTTCATAATACTTTCTTTTTGCTCTAGTCTCAAGCTCTTTGGATTTTCTAGTCTGTAAGCCCTCCAGGGCAGGTTACTTATTATATGTCTGTACGGCACTGAAACAAAACCCTAGGTGTGTTTGGATACGCGTTGGTAAGTGGTCGTCTACATCAAGACTTTTGAAGACTAGGTTTTCTGGATGTGAGCAAAATGTGGTGTTTTCTATTGTGAATGGTCCGTCTTTGCATGTCTTCAAGCTCCTTCAGCTCTGAGCCTCCGTTCTGTGCTCCTGCAGGGATTGAGCGTAGCAGCGGGAGGATAGTCTGGGCACCAAGTCTGGAGGGATATCCACAGACAGGAACCTAGTAGTGCCACCTGCGATTCTGGAAAACGAGTGTGAAAACTGTTAGGGATGAGAACGGTGTAACAGAATAGCCCCTTCTTCCACATCACCCTTTCAGCTGCAGTGAAAGCAGTAGATGGGTAGAAAAAGGCTACCCCAATTCGAGATAAAATTCCCGCCAGAAGCTTTACGAAATAACTGGATGGATGGATCCTAAGATCCACCCGGGTTCCTCCATTCAGTTATTTCATAAAGCGCGCGCTGGCCTCCTGTCACGTTCCCAGCTGATTATTTTTAATCTTTCTTTCATTCAGGTTCTCTCAATTTGCCCAAAGGACATGAGAGCAGATATTTGCGTGCATCTAAACCGGAAAGTTTTTAACGAGCACCCTGCCTTCCGGCTGGCTAGCGACGGCTGCCTGCGAGCCCTGGCTGTGGAGTTTCAGACGATCCATTGCGCCCCGGGGGACCTCATCTATCATGCTGGGGAAAGCGTTGACGCTCTTTGCTTTGTGGTCTCAGGATCCCTAGAAGTCATCCAGGACGACGAGGTGGTGGCTATTTTAGGTACTGTGATCTCTATTGAAATGCTAGTGGTTTGGATATATTTGCCTTCTGCTTAGCTTTGAATATTAACTAGTCTTGCCTAACATCAGCTGGGACTGCAGGAAGCTCGTGGTTGTCATGAGTTGGAGATGTCGTGTCTCCAGAGATACTACTCTAAAAGCAAACCCTTCATCTTTTATGCCTTTGGGAATGCTCTTTCTGCCCAGTATGGCTCACCGGTCACAGTTACGGTGTCTCTGAGCAGAAGAGAATGGCATCTGTGTGCCTGACATCTTTTAAATAGCCTGATCGAGGAAATGCACATTGTTTTATATTAGTCTCTCAGGAGGATTTCCATCTTAATCTTCACACTGGGATTTTCATTTGTCTGTATTCTAGCCCAGAATAACACCCGCAAACAGTCTCGACAAGGAAGCAAAACCGTTGCTTGTAGTGAACTGGCTTTGAAGAAGATAAATAGTCTGATTGGACTATGCAAAGAGATAGCGATGCACCATCTATCCAGCCACAGTCATGAGAAGTCTGAGTAATGGGGGAGCTCCAGGTTAATCATGCCGTCCCCCCGCTGTCGTGTCTGGTTTGCCAGCAGTGGGTGGGAAGGAGCCTAATGCAGCCTCCTCGCTAGCTTGTGTGGGATCGGGAAAGGTGTAGCAGATGGTGGAACTGAGTGGTCAGCACCAGTGGTGAGGCAGGAGTCATCCTCAGAGGCAGAACAATGTAGAGGAAGAACCGGTGGCTCTGCATGAAAACTACCTAGAGTTTGTCTTGCCTGTTTAAAATAGACCATTTACTGTAGAACTCGTTTCCCATTGAATATTAGCTATCTGCCCTCTCTGAAACGGGAGCTGTGGCTCCCTGAGAGCAAATTGGGTGGGTGGCCTTGTCCTAGGGGACCTCTCACACCCCACCGAAGCTCTGCACTGCTTCTTCCCTCTAAGGGGGCTCCATGGGTCCCTCTTGTACCCCATGGGGACAATCGCTGGGCGATGAGGGTTACACTTTGGACTTGCACTGGCGTGTGGGAAGAGGGCGGACGTGGGGAGTCAATACTGGTCGTGAATCAAGGCTTCAGCTCCTTCCCAGCTGGCAGCAAGGGGGAGGAGGAGAGAAATGAGGACAAGCACGTAGCCGAAGTTGATTCCTGACGTGTTGCCGTACAAGCCTGTGTACAGGTGTCCTGCACTGGGGTGGGACTGGCCAGCATGCAGGTGTGTGGATAGGACTGCCTGGGGATGGCTCCCCAAGGGCAGAACCCAGGTCCTCCGAGCTGGAGAGGATGAACTGGGGAAAATGCACATCCATGCTCTTTTGAAATACCTGCTGCAGCTTTCCGTATGCTAGTATATACTAAGGTTTTTAAAAAGAGAGATTTAATGTAAGAATGAATCTATTTGCATATTCAGATGTGAAGTCATTGTGTTGAAAGCTCCTAAATCTGCAATTTCCATAGTAAAATATTCCTTGTCTTTCAGCTCACTGGACCATTTTATTTTTATTATTAATCTCAGTGATGATATCTTATATTTGCTTACAGCTATTTAAAAAAAAAAAAGCTTTAAGAGTAAGTAGCAGCATTTAAACAAATAACTTTTCTGGGTATTACAATGAAAACAAACAATAAATATGTAATTTACTGAACTAGAAGCCATCACTAAATGGATTACATGCAAAACTTTATTGCATTTACTAATGCATATTGTGTGTTTGGAATGACAATAAGAACTTTTTGTTTCTACCTTGTAGATATGGTAAATCTAGTATCTATCTTAGTCTCCATTTGGCTGGAGAGACCTTTAACTGTATCTAGTTAAGGTGAATTAACTTTAATTACCAGAAGTGGCTTTGATTTTGCCATGGCCGCTGACAAGCTATCCCATGACTCAGAGCTATGTTCATTGTGTACTACAGGGATTGGCAGAACGTGTAAATGTAACTTGAAGCAAGATAAACTGTTTCCTCTAGTCATAGAGCACACTGAAGAGTTTTTTCATGCTCTGACAAATTATTTAACAGAATAGTGAACTGAGTAATTATGAGATGTCATATCCTAAAAGTTACTTGTGGAAGAAAGCCTCCCAGATGTAGTTGCAAAGACATTTATAGTGGCAGCTGTGGCACCTGAAATAGTGACTGCAGATCAGATGGTGAAGAACATAATTTTTATCTATCTGTTCTGCCTTGAGAAGTTCAAGCACAAGGAAAGTGAATCTGCCTAAGGGGGAAACCAGGTTTAAAAACCTCTGCCTAACATGAAAACCTGCGCAGCCTGCTTTAAATACTCCAAGCACCTGCCGTCACACTGGATTTCCTAGGTAAAGTCAACTTCAGGAGTTGTACTACCAGTCTGTCCATCTTCTCCATCCCCCAGCAGTAACCTGGAGTGGAAATGCGATAAGTATCCTTTGGAAACTTGTCCTCATTAATTTCCTCTATGGGAGCAGGAGCGTGGCAGGACATGCTGTCTGCCAGCTTCTGCTCCTTGCAAAGCCATCCGTTTCCTAAGTTTGCTTTGGAACTGGTACTTTGCAGTTACTGTTTTAATAGTGTAAATTAATATGGTAGTGTTATTTGCCTTGCTTAGAGGGAGAGAGAGGGGGTGTCATTTTTTTTTTCTTTACCGTGCTCACCCACAGATGGAAGTTTTGGTGTATTCTCAAAAGTGGAATATCCTAGAAAAGTGAATCGGGTAGGAACACAAAAACGGGTTAAGAACATGCATCTTCTGTCTCTTACATTCATGCTTCTGTCCAAAGTGCAGGGCTTCATCCTCCCTTGGGTCCTAGCCTGAATCACTCCACGATATTGCTGCTTTTTCCCCTTCTCCATCTTCCCTTACCACGTTCCCTTTCCTCACGGCCCCAGTGAGTTGGCACATCCAGCCTCCCTGCCTGCTGAAACGGTGTCCTCAGGAGGCTTCACGTCCTGGCCAGGTGCTTTCTGCCCGCCCACTGTGGAGACAACCATCCTTTTGTTTAGCAGCAGTTTTCCAGGCTCAATGGCCCCAGCTTTGGCATTTCTTGTGCTCAAAAGCAGGTGAAACCCAGTGATTGACAGGGCATCTTGCAGCACTGTGACATTTTCTTCTCCCCTGGTTTGGTTTTGTTCTCATTTGTGCGTAATTAAATGCCCAGCTGCTGCAGTAATCAGCATTACAAAAATCAGTACAGTAAGAGAATGAATCCAATTGTAGATCTGCAGTTTATAGGACTCATTAATGAAGGTACCCAGGTGCCCCATTACATTCCCCTCATTAGTTATCTCCATGTCTTGAGGACAGTCTCCCACCTTTTGCAGGTGGAGTAGCAGAAACACGCACACCACATGCAGAGCTGGTGTGATGGGGTGCTGCTTCGCTGGAGAAAACAAGAGCCAGTCATTTTAACATAACTCATCTGCAGTTGCCAGGATAATGGAGAAGGGCAAACAGTCTTGTCTCTAATTATCAAAACTTTCTTAGCAAGTGAGGTGACCCTGAGAAGGCACATCAGTAATTTTCCACCATCTCAAGCAGGAGTAAACAATTTAACTGCCGCTGCTCTGCATGGGGAGGTGTTATCAGCAAAGAAGTCTCAGGAAGGACCGGGGGTTTGAAGTCCCCCGGGCTAATGAAACCAGGCATCTGCTAGCAGAGGGCACCTAACAATTCACCCTGCTGCAATTAACCTGAATTTGCTCCTGGTGAGGAGTTCCACGTAAGTGGTGATGCCAACCAAGTGTCTCTAGAAGCTGCTTTCCAGCTCCCGCTATTTGCACAGCTGACTGCGTAAGTTGTACAGTAACTTAAACCAGGCAGATTGATTAACAAGGTTTGAAGAAGTCGTTTTGCCAGCAGAAAAATAATGATCCACCACGTTGAAATGTTGATTGTAGGAATTGATCAAAAATACTGCTCAAACTGCATAGCGATAAAAATATATTGAGCAGTGAAATCCTAGTGGGGGCTGCTGCTGAATGAATTCAATTTCGATAGTCAAGCCAGAATGAATATAGATTTAATAGCTCATGTTTCAGCTGCACTTAGGGTCCTGATCCCATATGTATTCAATTAAGTTGTTATTTGCCTTTATCTGTTGCATGTTAATTCTCAGCATGTTCTGTGTATAGTCCCAGAGCAACCTGTTGTTTATTGGATTTATTGCTTTTAGGCAAGCCAGAGTTTCACTTATTAAAGGTCTGCTTCATGAATTATTGCCAAATATTTGGTCCGGGAAGGGGATATTATGCAGTATCAGAGGAGTTAAGGAAAGCAAGAGCGCAAGTGGCATGTCTTCTTGAATTTGGTATTACAGCTGCAAATAAGGATGAGTCTTTTTCTACTCTTAATCTTAACGTGTTTGGAGGTCAAAAGATTAAGTCTCCTACCAAATCGCACACAGGAAATTTCTTTAGAGGCTGAGCAAGTAGCAGCTCCCATTTAGGTGAGCAGGAGACTCAGGCGCTCCATAGCTCTCATCCGTGGGCATTAGTAATTTGGTGTTTGGCATCCATGCATCAACATTTTGAATTTCCTTGGTGCTACACAGCCAGGCATGTGCTTTCTGCAGGACAAGACTGTGCGTGATGCACTGTATGACACGAAAAACTGTCGGTCCAATTCCATCTCATGGTTTTGGTAGATAATTCTGTAATTTTAAGTAGTTTAGTTGCAGCTTGGTTTTCTTCTCAAGTGGAATGAAGGTGGCAGAATTTGCCCCTATGTCAAATCAGTTCTTGATATTTTATACTGAGCTTGTTTTTTGGTTTTCATGTGAAGTAAACCAAGGCAGACTAATTGTGAGAGTTTCCGCAGGTTAGTAACGTGCACCTGGTAGCAATTTATGGAACAGCCTGTGTCCTATTTCATCTATAGGAAAGGTCCCTTTCGTTCCAATGAGTTAAAGCTCTAAATTAACTAAGAGGAAAATGATTCATAAAGGAAAGGGTTGGGTTTTTTTCAGCTAGCAGGAGTGCAATAATTAATGTGATGCAGGTTGTTTTTTAAGTATTGAATCTCAAGGTATTTTGCAAAATACTTGAAGGATTACTGATCTGAGAACCAATGTGATGTGCTGCTCTGCAGTGTGCAATTCTTCTTAAGCACGTGCCTTGGAATAAGTCATACCTTGCAGGTCTGGGTTGGCATGCGCAGAACTATGTAAGATTTAGTTCTGTTGACGCTTGTTCAAAAGTGTTATTAGTTCTTACTGACAGAGTTGAAGGGAACGCTCAATTTTTCACATTATTTTGTAAATTTAAAATATTTTCATCTCTTGTCTGCATGATAGTTAACTATAATAAGAAGCATCAATCTTAATTTAGTGCCAACTGGTGTGTTATAGATGTGATCTGCAGCCTCCAATGTCAGAAAGATTCCTTTCACTGAATTGAAATGTTTTTGAATTAGACCTGCATGCTTCACTGCCAAACTCAGGAACTCAAAAGTCTTGGCAGCACAAGAAAAGGAAAATTATTTTAAAATCATGTGATATATTTCTTTTAAATCAGACTAACAGTTTGAGGCAATCTGATTTGCCTTATGAGTTTTGAAGATGGTGGGAATGGTCATGCTTTCAAGTTTATTTCCTCAGTCAGGAAGGATGGAAACTTATTTCTGTATAAAATCAAAATGGAGATATCCAGTCTCCAGGAGCTGGGGCTTCTAGAAAAACATGAAGTACTAGGAGACTTGCACTAAAAATGAGAAAGGTGAGGGGAGAATATCTATATAGACCACTTGCTCTTCTTGCAGCAGTTCTGAATGCTGGAAGAAAGGTGAGTTTCTTTTGTGTTTCTAGGTGCCGATGGGGAAGGTTGCACTGTGTTAAATAATGCAAAGTACCTTTGCCAGAATGGACTTGGATCTTTGGCACAGTCTCTTGTTATTGTTTCTTTACTGACTATTTTAACAATCTTTCAAATGCTAGAAATGCTGTTTTCTCCCATCATTCTGCCCTTTCACATGTTAATGTTGCAGTCCTGTAGAGCTGGATATCTGACTGGTCAGTGCTGAGCTCTGATCGGATTTTCAAGGGACTTCGGACCCTTCTGGATGCCCCAGAAAAAGCTGAAGTTTTGGCTAAAACATTCACAGGGGCAAGGAGACCTCTCTCACAGTCTAGTAGTCATCTGTGCACATCGTAGGCTATGCTTACAGGAAGCAATGATGTCCCAGATGGCAGGAGGCAGCTGATGAATTTGCATCTCTACCTCACCCCCAACTTCTCCAGATCCCCTCTTCAGACTTAAACAGCTTGTGATGGGTTGACCCTGGCTGGATGCCAGGTGCCCACCAAAAGCCGTTCTATCACTCCCCCATCCTCAGCTGGACAGGGGAGAGAAAAATATAACAAAAACTTGCGGGTCGAGATAAGGACAGGAGAGATCATTCACTAATTACCGTCACGGGCAAAACAGACTCAGCTTAGGGAAAATTAGCTCAATTTATTACAAATCAGCCAGAGTAAGGTAATGAGAAATAAAATGAAATCTCAGAACACCTTCCCACCACCCCTCCCTTCTTCCCGGGCACAACTTCACTCCCGGATTTCTCCACCAAGCCCCCCCAGCGGCAAAAGGGGGACAGGGATGGGGTTTACAGTCATCACACGTTATTTTCTGCCCCTTCACCTCCTCAGGGTGAGGGCTCATCACACTCTTCCCCCGCTCCAGCGTGAGGTCCCACCCACGGGAGACAGTCCTCCACGAACGTCTCCAACGTGGGCCATTCCCACGGGCTGCAGTTCTTCACGAACTGCTCCAGCATGGGTCCTTTCCACGGTGTGCAGTCCTTCAGGAGCAGACTGCTCCAGCGCGGGTCCCCCACGGGGTCACAAGTCCTGCCAGAAAACCTGCTCCGTGGGCTCCTCTCTCTGCAGATCCGCAGGTCCTGCCAGGAACCTGCTCCAGCGCGGGGTTCCCACGGGGTCACAGCCTCCTTCGGGAACCCACCTGCTCCGGCGTGGGGTCCTCCACGGGCTGCAGGTGGAGATCAGCTCCACCGTGGACCTCCCTGGGCTGCAGGGGGACAGCCTGCCTCACCAGGGTCTTCCCCACGGGCTGCAGGGGAATCTCTGCTCCGGTGCCTGGAGCATCTCCTCCCCTTCCTTCTTCACTGACCTTGGTGTCCGCAGGCTTGTTTCTCTTACATGTCCTCAATCCTCTCTCCGGCGGCTGTTTCTCCCTGTCCCAACTTTTTTTCCTTCTTAAAAATGTTATCACAGAGGCGTTACCACTATCGCTGATTGGCTCGGCCTTGGCCGGCGGCGGGTCCGTCTTAGAGCCGACTGGTATGGGCTCGCTCTCTCTCGAACACAGGGGAAGCTTCCAGCAGCTTCTTACAGAAGCCACCCCTGTAACCCCCCCCCGCTACCAAAACCTTGCCACATAAAACCAATACACAGCAGTATTGGCTAAGTCCAGAAATCCAGCCAGCCCAGTAGCCTGTCTCCAAAAATGGCCAATAGCGGATGTGCAGGAGAAAGTAGGAAGGTGAAGGAAGCAAACAGAAATACTTCCCCCGAATATTCTCCAGCCCTCCATTGAATTGTGTTTCAAGGTCTTCCTCACTCAGAGGGAAATCTTTTGTGTTTAGTAGCCACAGATGGATTTTATTCCATGGATACATCCCATCATTTTGTAAACCTATGCAGCCGGCCTTGATGTCCCATGGCAAGGAGCTGCAGAGCTTACCTACTCGCTGAACCATCAGAGAGCTGTTTGCTGCTCTGGGTAACAGGAGCTGCTTCCCTCTTTGCTCATTCGATTTTGACATCAGTTTGAGGTACATCTGTCCTGCAGCCAGAGGTTTCACCGCAGATGTATAGACACAGGCAGATGTGTTTGTATGAATATACATACCAGTATATGTAATTATGGCTGCAGGGACTTGATATGCAGTCACTGACCTCCAGTTCTGTGCATGCTGCCATCACTTCATGGCTATTAGTACCTGAGCTGATTAGATGAATGTTTTCTCTACATGATGCAGTTTTACTGATTCTGCAACAAAATCAGCCTTTGCTTTTCATAAGCAACAGATTTGAGCACATCATGATGGAAAGCCTACATTATTCATCATGTCTGGCTTTTGCTAATGTGACTGATGGGACTTTGGAAATGTTCAAAATGGGGGGAGGGGTAGCTGGCCTATTAGCTAAGGCTGCACAGCCCAGAAGAACTCCTTATCACCTTAAGAGGAAGTCTTGGTCCCTTTTATGTGTTTTTCCTCAGTGCTGTTCTCCACCAAGAATTTATTCTTTCACTGCCTGCCCAAACTTTCTCCCAAAGGCCCCATCAAATTCTCATGTCTCCGAGGATATTTCTTAGCTCAGTTTCTGTCCCCATCTGGAGAAGGATCAATTTTGCCTTATACGGCTTCTGAGACGCTGTTTAACAAAAGTGTTTCCTCTCGGAGTCCAAGGACTTTTTCATTCCCTTTGCAAGCTTCTAGGGAGTTTCATAAGGCCCTTAAGATTTGTTCTGCCTGAAAGGTCCAGGCATGAGCTTCTGTCTCACAAATTGGCAAGTCAGTCCATGGTGCAAGGCTGCGGAGAATATCTGCCCCCCGCCTTCGGTATGGGAGAGTTATCATAATATAAAAGATAGACTAGTGTATAGAAATATCATTGTCTATTATATAGTTGCATACCATATGATTGTCTCTAAATATATACACAAACATGCCTGAACATATATGTATGTTTTACCTACAGGCATATGTACATAATACACCAGCAAATTTTTGTCCATATTTAGGATGATACCAGTGTAGCTATTTCAGCAAAAATTATGCCTGTCACCAACACCCTGCACATCTCTCCGTGGTTTCCGTGGTTCCTTCAGTCCCAAACCCTTACACCCATGTTCCTGCCAGCTTTAATCCAGCAGTATCCAAATCCTGACTCTCCCCTCCCCTTTCCTCATACCAAGTGCAAAATGTACGCAAGCGGTTCCCACTCTAACTTACGGCGTCCCTTTTTTCAGCGGTGCTTTGGGTACTGTGGGAGCAGGGGCAGGAGGACTTCCCAGAGCTTCACCTCCATTCAGGAGCAGGTATGAAGACTGCTCAGGACTCAGGGCAGTGCAGATTTGGGAGGTAACATGCTGGGGCCTCAAGAAATCTCTAGAGAGAGGCTTTGAAAAGCCTGCAGGCTGCCTCAGCCCCAAGCACGTCTGTATTGCCAGCCCAGCCCCGGGCTTTACGTGGAGGTGCGCGCGTGTCGTGGAAGTGTCCAGGGTATAGGTGCCTTCGAGTAGCTGGTGTTTCAGACCTACCGGTTAAATTTTCTTTTGCAACTCTGAAAGTTTTTTTTCATTTAGTTGCACCGTGTAAAATTAAACTTGAATGAATAATTACCACTCTCCACTCAGTGAACTACGGTTAATAGGGACGAAGTATAGTACATTAATCTCTGTAGTTATGAGAAAAGATACATTGTTTTGGAGAATCTGGTTGGTTTTGTTTTCATTAAGTATGTTCCTTAGCACATTTGTAAGAGGCAAACAAGACTTGGAAGTGTGTGTGGGAAATGTCAAATTCAAGAACCCTTAAACGCTTCCAAGATTTTATACTTTCTGAAGAGAGTAACCCACAATATAAGAGGAGCTTATACTTCACCGTTCAAATCCAGTGTCTGATGGCTCATGGAAGAGTGAATAAATTCAGTTCATCATGTCCCAGCCTTTCTGAGGGACCCAGTGCTGTTCCCTGCCTCACTGAACTGAAGGCAATGAGAAGATCTTCTTGAGTTTATGAATGGTGATTTCAGTTATCCGTGGTTTGGGCACACATTCTGTAACACACCATCGTGCAGAGTTTCAGAGTGAGCTTCCACTGCTTTCAACCTCTTGGCTTAAATTAACTGTGTGTTACCTTAAATTTAGAAAGAAAACAAGTATTTTGCTCACATTTCTGTGGGAAAATCGTAATAGTCCCTATTAATGAATTCTGTCTTTTTAACTGCACTCTGCAGCTGCTGAAAGCATGACTCAATTCTGTCCTGTGTCCACCTCAGAGAGCAAATCCATTAAGCAATTTTGTGCATTTCAAAAATGGTCTATTTCCTATAAATTATGTAACTGTACTGAGTATATCTGTAAACCAGGTTTTGAACTGTGGGTATAGACAAGGACAATTAACTGCAAAGGGTAATTTCAAAACAGTACATTGGATAAATGATATGTTACTAGGAAATGCTCTGTGATAAGAAGAACATTTTAGAGCAACTTGTTTTATAAATTATACCAGCTATATTATGAATTATAGTTAATTTTAATTACATCAAAATATGCAGAATTAAAAGCAGTTCAATGAGAATGCAGTTACAACCTTTCTAAGGGATGATTCTGCTACACAGACTTTGTTAGAAAATAAAAACGAGGAAATGAAGATAAGGACTTGCACGCTTTATTTTACTCTGCATGAGAAATGTTAGGTATGTTTTACTGGATACAATACCTAAACCAGAACTGGAAATAGAGGAACAGAGCCTCTGACCCCAAAAAGTAATAGGATTGGATAAATTATTACTCTGGTCTGTGTTCCCAAAATAGAGTTGAGTGAAATGTTACAACTACTTAAAAGAGGAAATATTAGAATGTATTACCTTTTTTATCCCCAAACTACAAAATCACTAACCTTCACCAAAGGGCTGCTTGAGGTACCTGAATCAATAGCAATACCACCACTGCCTGCCTGATTTTAGTTTCCTTTTAATAACTGCTAAAATAAAGGGCTTGGATATCATCGGGGTCTGAAACAGAAACCACCCTTTGTACCATGGTTTCTGCTTCAAGATTTGAGGTGTCAGCCACAAACCGCACACCGTGGCCCTAGCCCAGCCTGTGGCTGGCAAGCAGCTGGGCAGCAAGAGGCAGCTTTTGGATGCTTCAGTGTGCTTTCTGTTGCTCCCACTACTTCTTTTCAGAGCAACCATAGGGTCCGAACCTGAAAGCGTATCTCCAGTCTGCATCCATGCTGGTGTTGTGGTTGGGGTCAGGAGTGTGATTTTGAATCTGATGTCCTGGTCCTCCTGAGTTGTCCTGCTGCAGTGTCTAGCATGGCTGTCTGGGGGTGTGGATTCCTTGCAGAGGAAAGGAAAGGAGTCTGGTGTATGTCAGAGCACATCTCATGCACTTTCATCCCTTGGAGCTCATCTGTCCGTGGGACTGGACTACAGCTACTCCTAAGTCCTCAAAATGTGCAGGTCCTCAGCATCAGCTCTTCTGCTACACTGCCTACCAATGTAGAAATAGCCTTCAGGTGTAATTTTCACATCTGGTTGAAGTTATTTATATGTGCAGGTGTCTAAGGTGTCAAACTCTTTCTTACTCAGTAAACAATTAAATACACACTTAAGCATAAGCCTCTACTTAAGTGGATGTGTTTGGATTTAGAACTAGACATCTGGATGTGTTTAAGATTTCAAGCTGGATATTTAGAGGTTAAAAGTCTCAGGGAGGTTTTTGGTGGGTTTTTCAGAAGGAGTGTTGCCATTCACACTGAATTAAAAATGTTTAAATGTCCTTTAAAACGTGGTCCCTGGGCCCTGGAAGCTGGCTTTTGCACCATACTGCAAAGCCATGGTGATGTAGGAACCGAGATGTCACAGGCTTTTGGTAAGAGTGGGGCTCCTAAGTCACTTAGGAACAGACCCTCAGAAATATCCAATCACCTGGACATTAGTTAAGTGCTTATTATATTCAGGAGCCTTTGAAAAATCCATTACCTCCATCTTCAGCTACAAGGAGACCTTTACAATCAGGCTTTTATGCTTTGTGACACTTCACAAAGCAATCTATAAATACCTTAAAAACCTGGGGCTACTGCTAAGGATACTCAAGTACCTCAGATACTTTTAAAACTTCTACCCTTATTAGTTTTCAAAGCTAGGAGCTTATGTTAGGATAATTGGAAGCATAAGACAGTTTGGGAAGAAATCATTTGTGTGCTGAAGAATGCTGCATAAGCATTACCTTTTAACAAATTTGTCCTGCTGTTTTTCAGGTAAAGGTGATGTGTTTGGTGATATCTTCTGGAAGGAAACCAGTCTGGCCCACGCATGTGCCAATGTACGGGCTCTGACATACTGCGATTTACATATTATTAAACGAGAAGCCTTGCTTAAAGTATTGGACTTTTATACTGCTTTTGCAAACTCATTCTCGAGGAATCTCACGCTCACCTGCAATCTGAGGAAGCGGGTAAGGCAACAGCTCTTGTTTTCTCCTTTCTCTCACGGACAGATTGCACGTTCTTGCAGACTGTTTGCAGTGTTTAACAACCCCCAATTTACTCTTGATGTTTTCAGGTCATTGCAGATTAACTGGCCTTCCAATAAATGTCGTCTCTGTTTGTTAATGATGCCTCCATAGAAGTTGCCTGTAGATTTGCAGCTCTGAGAAGCAGTCCTAGCAGGGTGACATAGGAATTACATTTCTTTTCCTTTTCTTCACAGTTGCTGGTTTTTGGCTTTTTTCCCCCATTGCGTAATGTATAAAGTTATATTTTATAGTCTGATAGAATCAAGATGCTGGATGCCTCAGAGGTGAGGTTTAGTCTCTCACCTGCTAAGATATAGGTCAGAGAACAGTCTGATGGATCTGCATGGCATAGACCAACTAAGAGAAATTTATTGATGTTAAATAAATAAAATGTACTCAGCAAAAGTACTGTATTAATACCTGCTTGTCTTACTTGCATAGTTTAGAATTTTAATATGGCAAGGTTAATAAAGCTTGGTAGCGATTCTACATTCACAGCTCACTTCTTAAACCCTCCTGCTCATTTTATAATCAATCAGCAATGCTCACTATCCATTAGTCCTTTCAAAGAACACTCCATCTAAAAATTAATTAGCTATAAGGATGTGTCTTGAAAACAGGTTAAGGGATTCTTTAATTCGCATTGCGGCTGCAAAACTTAATCTTTATGATTTTTTTTTAAGATTGATGAGGGTTATATAAATTTCATTTGCATAGAGAAATCTCATAACAATGATTTATAGATTATTGAGCATTAACTGTGATCCTCTAGCCGCTGAAACACATTTTTCTGCAGCTGTACCTTGGGCATCTCACCTGATAATGTAGCAAGGCTACCTCAGAATTTCACAAGACAAATTCAGCCTCTGCAGTAATAAGAATTCAGCACAACTAAAATTTTACTTTTCTGAGTCTAGTTTCTCTCTATCCACTGGAGCACCTTACAAATGCTTCTTTCAAAGGAGGTTTAATTTTTAGTGCATTCCTTGTGCTCGCTAATATACCAAGTATGGCACAAAATACCCATGGCAAAAAGCAGATGCAATGGGATTACAGTCCCCCTCTGTCTGTGCTGAAGCCTGAATGAGCTGAATTATAATCAGGTTTGGTTCCAGCTTGTCAGCTTACCTCTGTCTTGAAGGTTGTTAACTCTGCTTCAGACCTGAAGAAGGGCTTTGGGGCTTGAAAGCTGGTTTGGGGTTTCTAGCTTATTGCTTCTCTGTTTATAAGATGTCCCCCCAACCTTGACTTCAGCATCCCCAGCTTGCCATCTTGCCTACCTGTAACGTGCCACCAGCTACTGTCCCGCGATGACAATTTGGCTCAGGCATTGCTGACGGTGATTTCATGGGACAAGATAATGCCACACGCATTGTGCCAAAATGTATTCTTTCCTTCTTAAAACCGTAAACCTGTCACTTCAGCTAGCTTCCTGGGACTCCCCTTCACCCATTAGCCGTGACAAGGCTGTGTACAGCAAAAACACATACATATCTTTTCCTCACTCCAGCGACGTGCTGGAGTTCAACTCTGTAGTCCAGGAGTGCGTATGGGGAATAGCCTCCTGGCTGGGTTTTCATGGATTTTCTTCTCTCCCACGCACCTTTTTTAAGGAAAATTAGTTCCCCTGCAGGGCCCTGGCATAGGGAATTGCCCAGGTGGAAACACTCGTGGGCTCATGTCCCCAGTACAGATACCTGCTCTCTAGCTCAGTGTTAGGTACGTGGACTTTGCCATGGGGGCAGTGACTCAAAGCAAGAAGGAACGGCACTTCTAAAGAGATGTTCGATTTCGTAGAAGGAAAGGAAGTGTTGGCTGGGGGCACGTGTGGGCTTTACATGAGAGTGGTTGGAGAGTCAAAGAAAGGTAGTGTCAGTGTGGTACCTGCAGGGTAGAGTTCATTTCACTAAAAGCTGGGTGATGATGTCCAGGCTAGTCACTGGTCACCTTTCTAGCCCATGAGGAGTGGTTCCTCCAGAAGGCAATCACCTGGCCCCTCTTCAGTACCCAGTCTGGGATGGGAAAACCACCCCCTTCCTGCTGACTTTTGAGAGAGTCCATGATCACTAACTTTTAAATACCTAGGGTATATCAGATGAACTCCACCTATGATGTCTCCTACACTTTTACTCAACAACTATGTTGGGAGGACTCTTACTTCTAGTATTGCAGTAAGATGTGCTGAGCCAGAGCCTGCTTTGCAGAAATTCTGTGTATTGTTCTTAGGCACAAAATAGATCATGCTACTTTCAACACCAGGGACACTATCTAAGTCCTGTTACATTAAGTTATTCAGGGGATTGTTTCACACCTCCTATCTCCTGAAAGTATACGTGATTCCCTGTTGGGCACAGAAGTGTTTGACGGTGAATTCATCTCTTAGGAAAAGCAGCGCCATCCAGGACAGTTCCATCAGGTGAACAGAAAACAGTAGTTCAGGCAATGAGTTTAGGCTGACAGAGCTGCATTGTACTGCAGCAGTTTGTGCTGGAGTCATGTAATATAAATGGAAAGAAAATCATTGTTTCCTTTAATTGATTTCAATAGAAATATACTTAGCACTTTTTCTATGTAGTCATCACTCGTAAGGTTTGACATTTAATTATAAAAAAAAAATACACTCCTTGCAGTTCTGTGTTCAAGAAAATGGCTGTTCTCACTGTCAAAAATATATAAACAGAATTGTTTTTTCATCAGGTCTGCTCTTTGAAATACGCATACATGTATGTGAGTGCACACACACATGTGTTTGTGCTGCACTGCCCCTCAACCAGCACTTAGATGTAGTCTCTAGACTGCAAAACAATTTAGACGTTCAAAAGGCTAATAAATTAATACTAGTACTGAACACAAAAGGTTAGTTCCACATGACAGGGAAGAGAAAGTCTTGCTGAAGTGGGAAGATAATGTTTTCTCACTCCCAAATAACATTTAGAGGCCTGGTATGTTGAATGACCTACTTAAGGCATCTGCTCAGCATGCTATTATCAACTCTGGATTTTTGTTGTCTTTTTTGTGTTAGGTAGCTCAGCCATCATGCTGCATTTATGAGCCCATAAAGTGAGCGTGTCTGCTAGCTTTTCAACCTGCAGTCATCTTTCCTGCCCAGGGTGGCGAGGTGACTTTTATTCTGTAATTGCAAAGTATTGCAGCATATCGTGTTTCGTGCTCTGAAATCTTTCTGGCACATCTAACGTCACTGATGCACACTCCAAGGCAGAACTAGGACTTTGAACTTTTTTTCCAAACAGGGAAAATAATTAATCTGGAAAGATATTCTTGAAAAACACAATGAGATTACATAGCTGCCTCAGAGGACTGAAAGTTATAAAGCAGTGTTTGGGATGAGTCTTCAAAGAGTTAATTACTGCCTTCTAATGTTGGAGGAGAATATTAATAATGTCTAATTCATTAAGTGCTTTTCAAGATTTCACACAGCTGGAGGAGGGCCTCTCTGCAAGCTTAAGCCATGGAGCTTGGCCCGAGGAGGGGAGCCAAGACAGACCTCTAGGAGGCTCGAACCTGTATAAATAAGTGTACATTTTATTGATGGTCAAAATTCAGGAAGGCAGGCCTACATCAAGCTACCAAATATGTTCCCACAGAAAACAAGTGTTCAGCTGAAATATTTTTAAAGTGTTTTTTTTTCCTTTTCTCATCATCGGTCCCATTTGCATCAGCTAATGCACCACCTCCACCTAACTGCTGGACCAACACAGTCTGTGCAAGTGCAGGAAAAAATCAAACTCAAATTTTGGCCCTCCTGAAATCCCAACTAAAATTCTCCCATGCTTCAATAAAGCAAAGATTTCCCCCAGCTTTTAAAGTACACCGTCACATGCTGCTGTTTTCTACCATGAGCAAAAAGAGCTGTGTTAGAGAAATGAGTCAGGAGCAGCCAGGGAAAAGGAGGATTGTCCATATAGGAGCTCTGGTGCATTTTCTCCTGGAAGGTGTGCTGGAGAATAAACCAAGGAGATACGAGGAGAAATGAGTGTCTTTAAGGCAGTGAAATACCATCCGGAGAGTCTCGGTTCTTTTCCATGACACTCTTAAAGCCAGGAACAACACTGTGAGCGACTGATGTTATCTAATTCCTCCAGCACACTGTGAATCTCTGAGGCTTTTTAGCGGGTGATACCATCAGACTGTCTTAACACACGCCCTGTTTTTCTTTCTATTTCAGATTGGAGTAATTTCTTTTTAAATTGGCTTTCTGGTTTTTTTTGAGGTTTTAATGAATCGCATGTGGTTTCTTGACTGAATCACTCATCATTTCTGTGTCACATAGTTTTTAGAAAAGCTTTATTTTAATTTGAATTCTGCGTTCATGTCTCCTAAAAGTGAAGGTTGTACTGAGGTTCATTCAGGATCCCCCTTCTTCATTTTTAAGACTCTCCAGATGGCGTGCAATATTAGCGAGTGTCCTGATGCAGAAGCAATGTCAAAAGCAGAAAGCATTGCTCTGCATATTGGCCCTTGCTCCTGAAGGTTGCGCATGTTCTGGTGAACCTGGGGACTTTCGCAGGTTTTGAGCTCTGAAAGCCGTTCACAATTACGGCAGCTTAATTCAGAGCTGTTTGCACTTTGCCAGCTGGTGCTCACACTCAGTCCTGATCAGTTGTGGGGAGTGACTTGCTTACGTAGAAAGGGATCAGAGCATCGTCCTTGGGCAACTGGCAAACAAAAAGCTGTGGGGTAACTGTGGAGCAGGATGTGCTGAGCACCTCCTCTGCCCAGTGGTCCATCTACACTGGCAGGTCCGTCATCCATTTTCACCATTTTTTTCAGTCTATTATTGGGAACTTGCTCCATGTGGGACAGTAATGATGGCAAAACTATCTGGGGAAACCAAGTTTTTCCATCATTATTAATGAGGAGAAGCAGGGGAGAAAAACATGCTGCTTAGGGAACTGCTGTGACTAATAATGTAGATCAGCTGGTGGGGGCTTCAGGGGGGTCCTGGACTCCTGTCCTGTGATAGGGAATATGCCCATCCCCAGGCTGGTACTTGGTCCTCATCCATCTCTCACTCCTGGTACTTTCCTTTTGCATGTGCAGCTTATTCTTCTGCTGGTTTGAGCCAGTGTCAAGGGTCCCAGGGAGTGCAGGATCAAGCCTCTGGAAGGGCAGATCCAACAGATCAAGTTCTGTTATGGCTTACATGGCCAGCAGGCTTTTGGCATCACTTATCTCCGAGTTTGTTTGTAACTCAATGGCTTGCTCAAGCCTATTGAAAGTTAATTTGATCGGCTTCTTGATGGCAACGTGTATGGCATGTTTCCTTTCCCTGTCTGTATCTTTGCAGGGACTCAAAGCATCTGCAGGCTGATACATCCTGCCGCTTGCTGACCCTAGCTGAGGCAAGGGGACACAGAGGGGCTCCCCATCCAGGCATGGTGGTGCCCCTCTTCACTTCTCCAGGGAAAAACACTGAGTGATGGTAGTCACAGCCCATAGCTGTGCTGCCCATGACATTGTGTTTGGACGTTTACAGCTCTTGCTTCATTACTGCAGTAACAGGCAGCTCTCTTGTGCCCATGGCAAAGGACACCCTCCTCAGCTGTGTAAGCCAAAGGTCTGACCTCTTACTTTTCCTCCTCACTCTGTCCTCACCTGTAACTCCAACAAAAGTAACACACCTTATACCTTTTTTTCCTCTTTTTTTAAAGCAATAAGGTTGGTTCAGTTTGGGCATAAATGGGCTATTTACCTCCTCATGCTCTCTCTGTAGAGCTCACAGGCTAGCCTTGCCTTTAATTTCACCAACTTCCTTTCTCCATCTCCATGTGAGAAAGGAAAGATTGTTCTACCTTGTCTCAGGATGCTCCTGCCCTTTCCTGTCCCTCTCTGGTCTGTAGTTGCCTGGGTTTTTTCTTCTTTTATATGAACATGTTGTCCCAGAAAATGAAGTCCTATAGCTATAGTTTAGCTGTAGTGACAGTTTAGCATGATTACAGAGCAAACAAATTATACCCTCAAAAATCAATTTGGTTTTGTTTTGTTCACATCTTAGCAGACTCTGCAGCCTCCGTTATGCTTGAAGAAGCTTTCACTTAAGACAATATTTTTATATTTTTTATTGTTTGGTTTCATTGCATTCACAGCTATCTCCAGTTATGTTAATATTCCATTGCAATACTTCCTAAAGGACTGTTTCACTGATTTAGATCTAGTACTACTTCTGATGGTGTCTAGACTTGTATATTGAATGTGCATGGGACAGAAGAGCCCACTTCAAACAACACATGACCTCATCCAGACCTACCAATTGACAGTGGTCACTGGCTGGTCCATGCCTGGGAATTTCTTGAGAAACTGCTAATAGGTCTGGGCCAAACCCACGTGAGGAATTTATCAGTATGGAGAATGGAGTAATTCCTTGTGTATTTGTATCTGTGTGGTTACAGACAGCCCTGCACAGTCCATGCTACACCTTCTGCCATGGAGAGACCCATGCAATTCCTTGTGAGTGAGGATTACAGATCTGAGGGTAGAGGTTTTTCTGCAGCTCTTCCATCTCCTGCTCCCCTGAGCCATTCCTTGTGTCTTTGCTTCTCTTCAGGGACATGGGGATTTGAGTTTAAAGCAGTCAAAGCAAGGAAGTTAGTCCTTGGAGGACCGTGCATGACTTTGCTAGGTAGAAGAGCAGCATAAAAATTCAAAGAGAAAGCTGCGGCAGCATTAACTTCACCCCTCTGTGCCTCTCTGCCAGACGGCATGGGACAGCTGTCTGAGCAGAGCGATTGCTGTAAAAGCTGTTCGTGGGTTTGCTTTCTCACTTTTTTTTTGGTAGCTGTGAGTCTGACTCTTTTCTGTGTGCCTCACTCCCTTCCCTCTCCTTTTTGCCACTTCATCATCTCCTTTACAGTGGTCTCTTCTGGGCACA
This sequence comes from Buteo buteo, assembly GCF_964188355.1. Classification (NCBI taxonomy): domain Eukaryota; kingdom Metazoa; phylum Chordata; class Aves; order Accipitriformes; family Accipitridae; genus Buteo; species Buteo buteo. The sequence goes on along the minus strand of NC_134176.1, from coordinate 8,185,068 downwards.
CTTCAGGTCACGCAGACTGTGGGAAATCGGGGGTATGAGAGCAATTGTGCCTCTGAACCCCTAAAGCTGTGCCAAGGAGGTTTAGACTGGACATTAGGAAGCATTTCTTTACCAAGAGGGTGGTCAAACACTGGAACAGGCTTCCTAGAAGCTGGTCGATGCCCCAAGCCTGTCAATGTTTAAGAGGCATTTGGACAACACCCTTAACAACATGGTTTAACTTGGATCAGCCCTGAATAGGTCAGGCGGTTGGACTAGATGGTCACTGTAGGTCCCTTCCAACCAAAATATTCTCTCCTCTCCTCTCCTCTCCTCTCCTCTCCTCTCCTCTCCTCTCCTCTCCTCTCCTCTCCTCTCCTCTCCTCTCCTCTCCTCTCCTCTCCTCTCCTCTCCTCTCCTCTCCTCTCCTCTCCTCTCCTCTCCTCTCCTCTCCTCTCCTCTCCTCTCCTCTCCTCTCCTCTCCTCTCCTCTCCACCTCAAGGACTTGGATGTCTTAGTGAGAGTTTAAATACTTACCTGAAAAACAGGGCATTGTATATCCCACAGGGTCTTTGGGAGGCTTGGGGTAGTATAGATTCATGGCACAGTCTGGATTACTACATTTCACCTTTGGACTGCAGGCAGATGCAGAGATTAGCCAACGCGCTATCATCTTTAATAGTGTTTCAGAGTCACACTAATCCCACAAGGGTACCAGCAGGCCCCTATTCTATTCTGAATATAATCTCTAAATTAAATACCTTCCTTAGATGTCCTGACCATGCTTCTGTAGGAGCGAACGGCAAAGCACTCTGTTAAAAGTAGGACTGAGCCCAGTTCTGATAATCCTTTGACATTACAGAGATAGACTTATTTTTTCCTGGATGTGTAGCTTCCCTGTCTAAATCTAAATCAAAAGGACATTTGATCTTGTTTGTCATACTGCTGGTTTTTGTTGAGAAATGCAAGGCAATTTAGCATACTTTTCAATCAAGATCTTTGAACAGCATGGCATGGCTGCAGAAAAAAGTCGTGTGTGCTGATATACTGCTTTCTGCACGCAGGGACTCAGCAGATTTTATAAAAGGCACTCTGCTGATTTGCCCCAGCAAAAGGTATGAGCATCTCTTCTTCAGGCAGGCAATGCAAAGAGTGATTTATTTGAGTGTGGAAAGATCATTAAACAGGAAATGTCGGGGGTGGGCAGCGTCCGTAGGAAAACAAAAATGTAAGCTGGCTATGTTAGAGTGAAAAGCCAGATTGACGATGATTTGCTATTCTACTTTTTATGAATTAAAACCATTTTCTTATTTAGAAAGCTGTCATAATTAAGAGACTCTCCTTAGTTGACTCGGAAAGCCTTCTGCAGGCTCTCTGTTAATATCGATTCAGGGCAGTGTTGCTTGCACAGGACTTGAATGATGATAAAAAGTAAATCAAAGGTTTACTATATTTAATCTTGTAAATATTAAAAAATAAACATTTTGTGTTCACCTCCCCTCATCGATTAAAATTGACGCTTTTAATCTCTTCCAACTGCTAGGGAAGGGGAGGGAATGTGCATGGTGCAATGGGAAGCAACATTGCCATTTCAATTTTGATTGCCAGTTAAGAAGGTCTTTATCATCAGCCCCCGCCGTGTTTTGATATTGTCATGTCCACGGGCACCGGCAGCTCAGCCAGCAGCAGACCCGCGTGGATCACCGTCCCCGTCCCTGAGCTTCTCTTGCGGGCTGTTACTTTGCCAGGCTCAGCTCTGCGGCAGGCTCTCTTTTGGGCAGGTGTCCTAACAAAGCCCATCTCCCCATAGCTTTGTGCGACTCCTCTGGTGCCTAATAAGCCATGGGAGTATTACAAATGCATTTGTGTTACCGCTGAGAGTAACCAATTTATTTTGTGATGCCCTCAGTGTGCCCAGCAGCTGCCACTGCTGCAGGTGGTTCCCTGCTTGTGGGCCACCTCCGTTAGGTAGAACTGCCCCTAACGCTGAGGCCACCAGCATCCTACCAGGTAGGGTTTGCACAGAAAGTGGGGAAAGAGGTCTGCTGTGTTATCTCACACCCCTCCAAACAATTAGCCCAGAGCAATGGATTTCTTCTTGCCTGGGCTGCTGAGCCTAATTGCTATGTCGATCTACAACTTTTCCAACACAATAACCACAAAAAGAGGGGGAAATGTTACAAAACTGAGATGATTAATTCCAAGGGTTCTGGTTGCTTCTGTTGTTGCTTCCTGGAGCTGAACACCAGACGTTTCAGTAACACAACACAGCGTGACTTGCAGGTATAAAAATGAGTTTCTACAACAGGCTTCTCACTCCCCAAACCTTACTTCTGCAAGACTGGGAATGCCAGTCGCAATGCACCAAAAGCCATGGCTGGGGAAAGAAAACTTCTGCCTGTTCATTGGGATCATATAAATGGATTCCCATAGGCTTCAAAAGGAGAAGGCAGAGCTTTAGCATTCACCCCAGTGGGAGTTTTCTGGCTCTGCCCAAAATGGGATCAATTTTGACCAATCTAGAAATGATCTGTAACAATTTCACAGCTGTTTTGTGCTGGAGAGAGCACTAATTTTATTCTTGTCTCTCCCTCTCCAAACAGGTTTTTGCCTTGGCTTGCACAAAAAGGCTCCTCACCAGTTACACACTGTGAGCCTGTAAAATGCTAAATAAAACTCCCTGTGTAAGGTCTTTCTTTTCTGTAGAAGTATAAATCCATCCATCTATTGTTCTGCAGCACACAATTCACCGATGCAATACCCAAACGTACTGGTTCAGCATGTGGTAATCACTGCAGCCGTGCAAATCCTAGATTTACCTTACTTTGAATGCTATTTTTGGGCTGCTTTCTACAGCAAAGAAACAGTGCATGTAGGAAAGTATTAAACTGTACACAAAGTGCAAGAGAAACTTTGTGGGGAAGTTTGCATGAATCCCACTAGTTTTAGTTAAAAATAAAACCCAGCCTGTCACTTCCAGCTTAATGATGGCTGATTGACTGTGCCTTTTTTAATTGTCAGCCAGTTACTGTGATTAGCAAGCTGCCTCAGTTTAGGTCCCATGCAAAGGAAGTCTGGAGGAGCAATTTTGAGAGTAGATGATTTACATATATGCCAGAGGTGGGCATAGCTGTCAGGAGGGACAGGGGGATTCTGGGAAGCACCTGAAATAAGCTGAGTCCCATATTATTGCACTTTTGAGCAACTTGCTGAAAGGCAAAAATCTTCCATGGGTTTAGGAAGTAATATACATTATTAATCCATGTTTTTTCCTCATATTTTTACTTCTCAGTTTTTACAGCCCTTAGTCTTAATTCGTTTCCCTTCCTAAAGATAACAAAAATATAATATAGTTTTCAGATGTAAGTTACTGTTAAAAAAGGAGCATAGCCTAAGCAGTTATAAAAGTCTCTCGTTCTCTTAACTCCCTTAATTAAACTGTCAGTGATCTTTTGAACTTCGGGACCTCCCCTCAGACTTTTAGGTGAATTCTAGATTATTTTATTAGCACTCCTTTGTCTCAGCTGCCAAAAAGATTTTGTATAGTGCTTCCTATCTAAATATTTCCATCAGTCACTGTACCTCCAGCGCAGCGGGATGTACCTCTCCGTGCTCCGTGAGTACAAATGCCTTTAGGAAACAGTCCATTGTCCTCTGTTTTTTATTACAGACAGCACTTCTGTTACCACAGGAACAGGCTTTGGCTTTTTCTGAAAGCCTAAAACACTTTGCACTCCCTTGAAAATGTGAAAATGGGGGCCTAAGCAACCAGTAGATGACAGCAGCAAAGAACGGCCATTTCTAAGCAGGATATTTCTACCGGTCAGCTGAAATGTAGCATTTTTATTAAGATTAGCTTTGCTTTTTCATTCATGGCCATCACTTGCCCCTCAGTGCACAGACATCCAGTTTTCCTTCTCCATGTCTCTGACCTTATCAGAACATCCTGGCATCTCAGCACTTAATTTCTGTGTCTAGCCTCACTATTTTCACCAACTCTGCCTTCCTTGACTGCCTGCCATTGTAATGAATTTCCATCTCCATCATGTGTCTAAGGCAAATCCATTTTTAAATGGAGCAGTTGTTGGTTGTTCAGAGCAGCTCAGTTATGAATGACCCCCATCCTTCTCCCAGGCTGTATTAACTTTTCTGCCAAAGAAGGCTACAGTAGAAATATGAATGGATTAACTGAATCATGCATGTTTTTCATGTGTTATTAATTGTCGCTGCTTCCATTTATTAAAGGACTTAGCCAATAACCTCAAGATGTTCTACAAAAGTACATGAATAATAATTTACAAGCTCAACACAGCCACGCATTAGTGTACCAAACAGATGCCTGACTGATCTGCATGAACCATCAGCCATAACTTAAAGCATTTACTGCAAAGTTTGAACCACGGCACTATTTGCCCTGTGGTCCATCAGTAACGTGTCCCGTGAAGAGCTTCCTCCCAGACCAGTTGTGCTCAAATTCAGTCCAACGTCTCAGCTACTAATAGGGTAGATAAGGACTCTGCTGGGACAGAGATTGACCTTGCAAAATCCCCAACAGCCTTCTTTAGCCTTGCTAGCCTTCTTGTGGGCAGATGCTCTTGCTCCACGGATCAGCCCTGCCCCATGGGTGGAACATCTGGCACAGCTGCACATCTGTAGGCATCCTCTAGCATCTAAGGTGGGTGATGGACCCCGCTGAAAAGAGTCGGCCTCCTGGAAGTGCCTGGACAAAGCCTTACTGGGAGAAGGTGACTGAAGAACTGCTGTCTCATGTGGGAGGCTTAGGGTTAGCCAGATTCTTCAGATACCAGAAAAAAAAATCAAACCAGACAAAAAGAGAGAGGATGCTTTAGTCAAAGTCTCAGAGGTCAAAAGGACCTGTGGGAAGCAAACACAGCATCTGAGATGAAAAGTAACAGAGCCAGAGGTAGAAATCTGTACTTCTGTCTGGTGTCTCTCTGCATCCTTGCAGCAGCGTTTATCCTGTATCAGCTGGTGTTTTGTTAATTGTGTGTGCACAGAGAGTGGTGGAAAGCATACGAACAGTGTGTAAACAGGGTGCAGCATAGTCACAAAAGGGGAAATACAGAATCATCAATGTTATTGATTGCAAAGACTTGTTATTTGTGCAGGTATAGGATTTTCTTACTGGCCCCAGAGAGGAAGAGGGGACAAATCAACTGGACTGACTCCAATTTTACATGAGGAGGTCATTTCTGACCACTTTTAAAGCCAGATTTGCGAAAGTACACAATACTGAGGATTACAAACTAATTTGTTTGGGTCTGGAGCAATGAGATAAGCTAAGGCTGCAAAAACAGCAGGCTCAGCCCCTAAGGAGCATCCTGTGTCAGTGCCTAAATACATGGATAGGAACATAAAACAGTGCTGATGAGCTTTACAGAGATCCACATCTAGAAAAGAGGTGATGGCTGTGATGCAGGTATTAGGGAAGATCAACCAAGAATCACATGAAAAAAACTGAAGGACCTTTTCCCCAAGAATAGACTAAATGCTGGGACACAATACAATGATACCCACAACTAGGATATAGCCAGATCATTAAAATCCTCCCCAGCAGAGCCTTAGCTTATTGCCATGAAAGCCCAGAGATTGATTTAATGCAGTCAGCATGTAAATGGGAAGGAAATGGCTCTTCACCACACCATCTGTTTATCCCATCCCCATAACCCCACTAGTTAACTCTTTTGTGCTGTCTCTTCCTCTTGCCGATACCCTTCAGAAAGAAACACAAAGCTCTGCAGAGTCACCATTTGCCAAGTTCCTCAGTCACATCTTCTGAGGTTAGAAAAAACATCTAATGGTCCCTTTGGGGACAGGAGGAGCACTTCATCCTCCCTGGGTGTTTGTCACAGAGGCAACCCACTGGTTTTGCCTGCAAGAGGCTCTGATACGACTATCATTAGCAACTTCATTTCTGCACAAGTAACCTTCAGGGAACAGCACGCTGTCTTTGTGGTGAAGTTTCATGTGGCTGATGCAGTATTTCCATGCTGTTGTAGGAAGCTCGCTAGTTGGTGGATAACTCTCGTCCAGGCTCTTTTGGCTGTGGGTGATTTTCCTTGACTTTCTGCCCCAGAAAGTTCTTCACTGGTGCAGATTCAGGTACAAGAAAATATTAACAACATCATTGAAAGGGGGTCTTTGCTCTCTAAAGATTTTCCATTTGATTATGCCATAAACAGAAGGCCCCTGCTCTGTTGACAATTACAGATGCATCTGAAAAACTCTAATTCCTTCAATCTTTTGAGCTAAAGTACCCTCAGTGACAGCTCTATACCAACCACTTTTGGCTAAAGAGAGATGCTTGGGTGAAAGTAGCACATCCTCTTCAGAGTATATTTCTTCTTGTCTGGATGCTCTTCAATGTTTGTATGCTTATGTCTTGGGTCTTTTTTTCTCCTTAAGGGGTTCCTCCCCAATGAAGCACTGGCTGTGATTGTATTAAAGGCAATTACAGTATGTTTCAACAGCCAGCACTCCTTACTCACATGCTGCCAACTGGGGAAATTTTAGCTCTTGCTGGGTGAGACGTTTCACTTGAAGAATCCCAGGGATACTTGTTAAGGTTATTGCATAGAGCTTTCTATAGTTAAATGAAGTAGATATTAAAAGTTTAAATAACCTTTTGGTCTTTTTTCCTGTTAAATTGGGATTTCCCAATGGCTTAACTTGAGTTATTTCACATCTATTACGCAGTCGGCTGTCCCTGTCTTTCAGTCAGTGAATGATCTGCCAGAGATGTTCATCTTTCCCGAGTCTTGATTTCAATTTAAAAGAATTGCCAGGTCACGATGCCAGTGGATTTTGTGCTGGTGTCTCTGAGCTGAGGAGCAGAGATATGAGTTGCTGAATTGCCCCAGTTCATTCTCCCTTGCAGCATCCCTGTGGCTTCGTTCGCGGGGCATCCGATGGGGAAGGTAGGCACAGAGATACGTCCAGCGGTCATTTGAGCTTGGGTTTCATCCAAAAGATCTGTAGAAAGAGAGTGAGCACTGGCAGCACTTCCCTGAATTTGGTCCAGGCAGGTTCGGTCTTCTCTGATATGACAATAGACTGTATTTATGTGTCAAGAAGGAGAAGAAGTAACTCCGAGGTAATTTTTGCATGGCTGGCTAGCTGAAAGCGGAACCATGGTGCAGTGTGAGCTTTGGGCTTGAAAGCAGCAGAGCCAGATTAAAGCAGTTCTGAACTGAGCCTAATTAATGCCGCCTTTCTGTGGGGGAACACTACTATGTTGCAATAGGGGTCCTTGTGCCCTTCGCTGTGGTGTGGCGTAGCCATGCCCTCATTTTCAGCCCCATGAGCATTTAAAAGATCAGGTCCTTCACTGGGATCTAGAAGCAAATAGGAAACAAGCAAATGATTGCCCAGCCACTCGCCTAAATCTGCTCCACTCAGGAATACTACCATGTTTTGAATTAGCTTGAGTCTGGAGTCAGTGGCACTCCCCACCAAACTAGTCTGCATTATTAAACCTGGTTCAGGTGAGGAATGTCTGACAGTGACAGAGCAGCATGTTTTACCTCTCTGTGCTGTAATATGGAAAGATACAACAAAGTTTTTCTGCCTTGGCTCTTCAAGGTACAGAGGTTGCCCATTGTCCCTTTTGTTTGGGTCTGTTGTTCGTATGTTCTGCCCTTTAAAATTATTTCTTCATTTCTGACTCATCACTTCCAAACAAAACTGATGGTGTTCTACATCGCGTGGCACTGGAAGTGCATTGTTTTAATTGAAGCTCCTGTTATAAAAGCTTTTCAATAAATTAACAAAACCTTGAAAATGATGAAGTGAACAAACAGAGCACATTCTGTATAAAACCAAAGTTTCTGAAAGCCAGGTAGAATGTCCTCAATGTCAGAAGCAAGGCTGATAGCAAGGAGTGTTATCTTTTGTTAGACCAGTGGATATAGCTGGAAAAAAATCAACAAGCTTTCAGTTGCAAAACACTTTTTCAGGTCTGAAGACTTCTGATTAAATTTCAGGCACTTTATAGTCTGGTACAGTAATATTTAAGGAAAAAAAAACCCATAATGATTCCAATTAATTTAAATTTCCACTTAAAGTAGAGAGGAGAGAATAGTTCATTTTGGGAACAATTTGCAATTCTTTTGCTGATGTATTACTTTGTAAATGGAGAATCTCTCTTAGGCATTTATTGAGACCATTTGGTCTTCAGGCAGAAACCCATAAGAGGCAAAAATGCAGAGAACAAAACATGAATTCTGCAAATCCTCTGGGTCCATGTTCTGTGTGGCTTTGTGCTAGGGATATGCAGGAATACTGGGTCTGTCACACATAGGGCTGGCCAGAAGCCAAATGTGAAGATTTTGACATTTTTTATTGGAATAAAAGCAAGACCTTCTGAAATTTTTCACTAAATAAACAGAGATAGTGCTGCCCACCTCCCCACCCCTCTTCCAACACAAACCTGAACAGCAGTAAAGTTGTCCTGGACTGGATTCAATTTCAGCAATTAACTGCAATTACAGTTGAGCCCTTCCAACTATTTCAAATCCAGAACTATATTTCCCAGACTGGACAGTAGTGAAAAGAACGTGCATTATTATATTAATAATTTTATTTTACTTTATAATTATCTGTTTAATCTTTTTGTGGTATGGTTTTTCCTTCTGGGCTGGAAACCTTGGTTCCGTCCCCTTCACTCCTCTGCTAAGCAGCTCAGTGACCCTGGGCAAGTGATATATGACCTCTCTGTGCCCTGGTTTTGGCATCTGGCAAAAGAGGCAGCAACATGAATCCTACTTTTTTCCAACACAGGGAAAGAAGCGTGGTAGATTAGTACTGCATATTGTTATTGATGATTGATTTTCTGTTGCAAGTTAAATCAGGCTGAAGAGCGGCATGATGTCTTTTGACACTTTTCCCCATCCCAGAGAACACCATTTCTGCAGTCTGCCCCAAGCTCAAACCACCCCACTGTCATCTGAAGGCTTTGAACTATCTTTCCCTATTTATGCTCAGAAGCATATGACTTTTAGAAGTGGGCAAAGCAAAAGCTGCTTTCTTTGAGGAGTTTCTTTTTTTTAATCATCTGTAATAAAATGCACAGACCGTAACTCATCTGCACCGCAGAAAAGCCTGAATCAATTGACACTGCCGCTTACTGACATTTCATTAGGCCAGTGCCAATAGCAGATATTGATCCAATGGCCGATACAAGTTTGCAAGGACCGAGCCTGCCCGATCTAGTTGGAAGCTGTCCCATTGAAGGGGCACTGTCTCGCAGTGAGCGTACCACCCCGCAGCTGAGCTAGGAGGCAATGGGAAGCTCCCCTCAACTCTAGGGTACCTAATGGTGATGTGCTGGCAGGACTGGTGGTGGCAACACGGTCTTGGTGCCCCACTTGGTGCTATGTGTCACTGGCTGTTTACATCAGTGTGGAGTTCTAAAAGTCATGGGATGGTTTTGTTGTGGTGGGTGGAGGCTGTCTTTGCTGAGATTCTCCACAGCCAGGGAAAGATTTGGGGTCTATCGAGCTTGGATTTTTAGCCTTCTGCAGGGCTTCTCTTTCCCAGGGGTTGGAAATCCACTACAGTCTCTATAACTACCCCAGCTTCCCTTCTTGCAGGAGCTCTGTGGTACACAGAGCAAAAAACATCTGCAAGATGGAAGGAAAGAAAGTCCAGCAAGAGCGTTAGAAATCGGCTCTTCTCTCTGCCTTAGTGCCAGGTAAAGAAATAGGAGAAATATCTCCCCTGCCCCTTGCTCCCTCTAATAACTGCTTCAGTAAGGAAGAGAAGGGGAAGAGGAATGGAAGGGGGAAGGAGACATGAGTACGTGATACTCTCCATCAGGAGCACATCTGCAAGAAGGAGACATTGGTAGAAGGAGGCAGGGAGCAGGAGGAACCATTTAGTTTGCTCACCCACTGAATGACCAACCCAGGCTCGCCTTGTTTTCATGGAAGAGTTGTTATGGAGTGAAGGCAGGCGTGAGTTTAAATCCCAAAGTGGATAAACCTAACCAGTGAGAGGGAACAAGGGTCCCCATGAGACACTACTCAGTAATAGTTACACCGCAACAGTTAACCCAAAATTGCTCTCTGCTCAATTTCCCCATGTTTAACCATCTCTGTGTTGTGTACAGAAAACAAATTAGGCCCTGATTCAACAAAGTATTTCAGCTCCCAGTCCAATTTAGTCTTTGTATTGAGTTCAGTGTAGGATTTAGGGTCCTGAAAAGGAATTAGGAGGCTAAGGCTGGGTTTCATTATCCCAGGTTGTGACAGGAGCCCCATAGGAGGGACTGTGAGGAGGGACTGTGTCTCTTTGGATCATGGTCACAGTTCAGTCTCTCTTCTGAGGCTGCACAGATCAAAAAAATACTCCTCTCTGCGATGGACTGACTCTAAACTAGGCCAACCAGCAATAGACACTGGTTGAAAAATACCATAAATTCATAAATGAAGTAGCCTTTCTAGTTTATTGTTTTAAATAATTTTGCGTGTGGAAGGTGTGCTTTGCGGTCCTTGATAGTGTTGGAGAAATGGGTCTGAATCTGGCTGTTCTGCAACATGCTAAGGCATCTGCTATTTGGTTAAAGCAAAGAAAAGAGAAAACAGCGAGGGCAAAAAGCAGCAAAAGAAGTGACCAGTTTCAATTCCAGAGTCTTGTTTAAAAACCACAACAAAGCTCCCTGCTGCCGAAGGTCCACGGTGCCCTTCTCCAGCATCCCTTTCCAAGCAGAAGCAGAGAGCCCAGCAGGCATCAGATATAACAGCTAAGCCTGCAGCAACAGAAAATCCGCGGTTGTTTTTCCCTGGGGTACAAAGAGGAGAGCTCTCTAAGTGCCGAATGTATGGGGAGGAGGTGCACAGGTCTGGGCGACTGGAAGAATGGAAGAGCTCCTGATTCAAGAGACTGAGCTGCTAAAAAATGCAAAAGATGCTTTTGTGGTTGGTGTGAATGTGTGTAATTGTGCAAACAGAGTATAAAGCTTTGGCATTTCTTTTGGAAATCTGACTCCTTAGCTCAGCACATGCTTAGTTAAACATGTAATCACACCATTTGAAGAATCAATGCCCATCACTCAAGCTGAGCGATTTGACTGATCCTTCCTTGCAAAGTAGGTGTCAATGCTACCCTTAATCAAGGTTTGACTGATTACCAGGGCATCAGGAAAGAACTTCATGTGGCATTGTACATCCCTTGTGCGCTGCCCTAGACGCCTCAGTGCAGCAGTGCCTTGGGCCCTTAATCTTGAGTTGAAATCCTGAGAACACTTATGTGTAATTTTTTTATGGCTGTGTTTTTAATGAACTGTCTCAGTTTTGGCAACAGGCCAAAACGGTGACCTCTGTCTCTGCTATCAGCCATGGATCCTAGTCTCTCGGTTATAAATAGTTAACAATGATAGAGGGATTTCCAATTAATTGGAGAAATGAGGGCAGTGTTATTATCCTCTCTTACACTGGGAGAGATGGGGACATGAAGAGACAGTGTGATTTGCACAAGACCTCCCACTTGACCGAAGGTCAGGCCAGCAGAGCGATCCATCCTCCTGAATCCCAGCCTGGTGCTGTTTGTGTTGGGCCATGGTGCTCTTGGGATGTGACAAATGTGACTTGGATCTCTGCCTGCTTCTTTTCTCTTTCTTCTTCAATCCAGACATGTTTTAAAGTAAAACAGGATGACTTCAGATCCATACCAAGTATGAATTAGATGGGGCAAACTCTCAACCGCTCTCTTCTTAATATGCATGCTTGTTCGCAAATGCAGATCAGCCTAATTGACTGCCAGCATGCACAGATGTCTCTCTGCAAGAGTAGTTGGGTGCCGTGTGAATTGATTGCAAACACAAAATGGAACCAGATTAAAATCTGACCTACAGTAACCAATTTCTAAAACACAGAGCAAGCAGTTACAAGGTGATGGAAGTTCTGGGCTCTGGGAAATCAGTTATTGGCTGTTGTTGGATTCTTTTGAAGGGTGTCTCCCTCCCTATGTGCTCTGCTTTTTCTTTAGATGAGCAACTTGGGGGACACAGATCTTTATTAAGTCATGATGAAAAGATTAACCCCTTTCTTGCACATAAAACGCCATTAAATTTCCCTTAAAAGGGCTTTTTCAACATCATGGAAATAATTCTTCTTTCCTTGAAGTGACGTCACTGTTACTTGGGTTGGAAATCTTCACATCTCTTACAAGTCAATTCTATAATGGCTTTGGAGGAAACTACACGAATACAGTTTCTCCAAAGAAAAATTAAAATGTGCTTGCTAGCAAGCTTTTGCTTCTGCATACTACCGTGTCTGTGAAGTCAGGATCAATGGAAATTTGCGGAAAGGCTATTATTTACTGTTTCTTTCAAGCAGCCAACAGACTAACCTACAAAAATCTTCTTTTCTTCCAAAATCCAGCATGAAAGACTGTTTAGTGAAACATTCCTATCCCGGAGATTAACTAATTGCTCAGCAGTCAGTCATTTTCACTGCACAGCCAAGGACAGCGATTCCTCTCCCACACGCAGATGGAGCAATGGTTTAACACAAAACAGTTCCTGGGACAGGAGGATTAAGGAGAATTTACTGGAGAGCAATTAAAACAGTTGTTAGAGCAATTTGTTTTTGAGGTTGAATTTCACATCAAAGTAAAGCTATCTGAGGAGTGTACAGAGCAGAAGAACAATAAAGCCATCATTTCAGGCCATCTATTCTGCATCCTCAGAGTGCAGATTAATAAAGTGAACTAAGAGGACATGGAGATTTACAGGAGTAAATTAGGTGAAGCAGCCTAAATGCAGTTTGCATTTGGAAAGAGGCACCCTGGCTTCAGTCTCTGTTGGCTCTCGCTTTCTGTGGCTTCAGTTCCCTTCCGTTTCTGCCAGGTTTCTTGTCACTGTCATATTCAGTAGAGGGTTTCTGACCATGCTTCTCGGTTGCAGAGACTCCTGCCAGTGCAGGACACTGCGGTCGGAGGCCGCTCTCATGCATGAGCCATACCGAAAAGCTGTTAATGGAAGCTGGGTCGGAGCCAGTGCTCCTTTCTGGCCCTTTGCTGATGTTTGCTGGTCTTGCTGGCTTGGTCTTCCCATCCTAGCTGTCTGCTCCTACCTCCTTGCCATGCCCTGACCTAGGAGGAGGCATTACTCCAGACTCTCCCTTGGGGTTAAGAGCTGGAATTGCATCTTGTGGGCGATGCTGCCATCGCCCTCTCTTTTTTGGAAGGGCAGTAAACCTGCAATGAAACAGGTTTTCAAGGCAGGGAACCAGTCCAGCCACAGTGAGTCCCTCCACCGTGCATGGCAGCAGCTTCTTACATCCATCCCAAAGGAAGGTTTGCATTAACGCCGGCTGTTGAGGTTTCTCTGGCTTGCTGTGAGGCTCACAGGCTGGACTTTCAGATGAAGGACGAATACAGATGGCCCGTGGCTCTTCTATCAGACTGAACTGCATTTCACAGCTCTGCTAGCCCAGGCCCCAGGGCTCCAGTTTCTGCCTAATGGCAAACAGAAGGGCTTGTGTGAGGTAATTTCCTATTCATTCATTTCTGTCCATTCTTTCAATAGTTTAACTTTTTAAATTTAAGTGCATTTTAATGCATGTAAATTAAAAGGAAGAGTTGTTAACATCTTAAAGTTAATTTAAAAAGAAAAATTAATATCTGAAAAAATAAGATTTAAATCTTTTTAACATACAAGTAGTAATAGCGAAACATGTTCTCTGTGACCTGCCTAGGTTTAAAAAACACTTCAGTTTTGGAGCAAGCCTGTTTACCAAAGGTTACACATGAGAAATTGGGCTTGGCTGGCCTAGTCTTCAGAATATAAAAAAAAAAAGGGTCCCAGATATGTCCTGTTTTGACAACAGAATGCAGCTAGAGAGGGTTAGTCCTCAAGGATTGAGGGATGAAGCATCCTAGACTCACGTGAGTACATCAAAGCAATGGCCTGGGAAGGGTTTGCTGGTGATGACAGCCCTTAGCAGCACACAGTGCTGATGCTGGGAGAGATCTGAGCAGGATCAGTCCTGCAACACCTGGGAGTTGGGATGAGATTTGCAATGCAAAAGGGTGGTTGTACCAGAGCAGCCACAGCCATCCCGGGTGGGCTCCAATTTCCTAGGAGCTGTGGGAAGACCGGACCGGTTCTCCGCCAACTGCTGGAGGGTTTTCCCAGAGAGCAAGGTAAGAACAGGGGGCCTTCACCTTCCCTATTAGTAGTTTGTTACCATTGCTCCATGCAAACAAAAAGTCTATTTTTTCACAAGCTCTCACTTGGACCCGCCAATCTGGCATGGTCTTCTGTGCAGTTGTCGCTCGTCCTCCCTCTGCAGCTTTTAAAATAATAGTGTTTATCTGGAAGGACTGGCTGGTCTCTGAGGCTGGGTGGAGAACGCATCTCAGCCGGGAACTGGCAATACCCCAGCATGCTGTGGGGAACAAAAATAGCGTCAGAGGAAGGGTATAATACACACACACACACACCACACAGAGAAAAGCTTTACGGGAAGGCTTTTTACACAGTCTGCACCAAACCCTGACATTTGCACTGCTAGAGGCAGGGGTTTGGATACTTCTTACCCACCATCACGTGGAGGATGTCTGCATCCAAGGGACATGCAGGAAAGCTCCCTTTATAAACTCAGGAGGCAAACAGGCATTTCAGGGTACATCTTGTCTGACCTGTTTTAACATCTAGCTGCAGGTGAAATGAGTCACACCCTCCAAGTGCCTTTTTTCTCTCCCTCGACTGTGCAGCGCTCCTGGAGGATGAGTTCAGATGCAGACACAGGCTTCGTAGGTGAACTCTGTTCTGAGTGTCTTATGCTCTGGAAATTGGGTGTATTTTGTAGTTTGGTCTTAGAAGCAGGAAAATAGCACACTCGTCTGAGCACCGCATGGGTTGGGGTATCCTGTGTCTAAATCCTGGATCTGACAGAAATTGGCCTCTCTCATTAGCATAAGAAAAATGGCAATCACTTTTCTACAATGCAGTCCAAGATGTGAAAATTAATAGTATTTTTTGCAAACATCTTTACAAAAGTTTGTTTTATGTTGTGCAGGCTAGGCATGAATTAAGCTTTCCTTATTTTTTCCAGTTGTATTTGTTGGGGTTTTTTTAGCATTGTGAAAACGAGGTATATGTGATTGCAGTATTTGTCTTATAGTGGTTATATCATAAAAAACTAAAAGTCATTTGCCAGCTTCAGCTAAGCTTGTGTGAAGGACTTGCCTTGGATCTTTCCAGGCCAAGGAGGCAATGGAAGACAGCTCTCCTGTTTCCGAAAAAGGACCTATATAAAAGGGTGCCAAGACCAACACACCTTGTGAGGACACTGACCCTTTTTATGTGAATTAGACATTCCCGTAGGACATGGACCAGATCAAATCCCTCTGGTGGGATCTGAAGGCTGGTGAAGGAGCTGTTCTGTGGGTCTCGGCCAGCTGTAAGCTGCCGTCTCTTCAGTGTGGTCCAAGGGAGGGTGCGTTTCCCTAACACGCCGCCTCCATCCCCGCAGCCGGCTTGGAAAGTTCCCACTTGCTCCGTCCACTCATCCCACTCGCTCCATCTGCAGTGTTTTCCAGTACAACTGTGGGTCTGTGTTGTCAGATGGGTCACTGGCGTGGTCCGGGTTAAAAAGGGCCCTATTTATTTCTTCAAATTTATTAACCTGGATCATTCAACTGATCTCATTTTCAGTGCTGCTGGGGAGGGGAACAGTGAGTAGTTGTCTTCAGGGCCACAATATTGAATTAAGGTGCCTTCTAGGATGTTACTGTACTAAATGGGAACAAAGATACAGGGATCTGGACAAATCCATTGGATTGTGAGTAACCAGATGAGAGGGAGATGGGGCTTCTACAAGACATTAATACAGACAAGATAGTTACTTCTGGAACAAATTTTTGAGAGGTGACCACCACCTACATGAGCCTAGCCTGTGCATTAATAAGTGTGACCTGTTGGTTACTGATTGCAGCCCTAGTCCAGCCTCATGGCAGGGCTCCTCATTCTGCTCTACATGGATGTATGTAGCTGTGGGGACTGAAACGTTCTGTTTACTTTCTGTTCCAGTTTTTGGTGCTGCAGAAACACCCAACGAGCTGAGTCAAGGACAGGGTCTCCCCTTGCTGCAGGACTCCAGCATCCCTTGCCCATCAGCCACATTTGTAGGATGCCACAGCTTGGGTCCCCAGAGTTTATTAGTCACTGGGAAAATCTTTACGTTGATGGCTTTGTGTGGCTTTCCCTCTGTCTGACTGGATGCACACCCACTATAGTCATCACCATGACAACTGTGTGCCCTTTTGCTATACTGTTATACATTTCTGTGAATTTCTGTGGTGAGGGGCAGGCACATATTGTGTGCCACTAACAACAGCATGGGATGTTCTAGGAATGGGACAGGATGATAACTGGTCAAATATTTGCTACTTTTATGAACTTACTGTAATTCTTCAAGACTTTTACCAGTTATTTAATCCATTCATGTACCTTCCGTGGAGTCACTTATTAAGGGACCTTTGTGAATGGAACGAGGTCGTGGAGGGATGATTTTCGCAGTACCGGTACAAAAAAAGACAGCAGACAAGGAATGCATTTCAAAGCATCTGGAAAGGCCACGGCTTTACTGATTAATTCAGCAGTAGATGGGAGAACTTGTACGTGTGTCAGCCTTGAGCTGGCTCCCTGACCTCTCATTGCTGCTGCCCTCGTCTGCATGTGGATTTGGGTTCGGTTATACAAGCTGGCACCTCACAGGAGCTGCTCCAGCAGTAATGTACCCATTGCCAATACTTTCGGTCAGGTCCCTCTTTGGAAGTGGTGATGGGCTGAGTTCACAGTTATAACAAGTTACCTCTCAGTATGGAGTGGAGGGAAAGGAGGTTGGGGTTAAGACCAAATGAAGAATTTTAAGTTCCTGTTTTCTCCTTATAGATAACCCAAATACTTCAGTTCCCAGGGCTGACCATCAGTTATCTTCTGCTTAACCTTTGTCAGCTCAGTAATTAATGTCACCTCCATTCTCCCTCCTTCCCAAAATAAATACATTAAAAGCAAGAAAAACAGGAATGTGGTCTCGTGAGACAGGATTTGTGTCACACGGGGCAGTCTTTCACAATCCCATCCATAAAGGAAATGAAGTTCTACACTGAATCTCCATCACATTAATGAATTTAGCACTTGCCGTGAGACAGGGGTATGGCTTTTCACTCCTTGAGATGTGCTGTACACACAGTTAATTCAGTTTCTTCTGATAAATTCCTTTGGGGTTTGTGTCTATTCCTGGGACATACCTTTGGACAGGCCTATGTGTAACCACTCTGAAAAGGGTCAGGGACAACTGAAATAGCTCATCCAATTTAAGATTTCAAATAAGCCTCTCCAATTTGCTGAGGAACGTCAGATTGCATGAGGTGTTTTTCTGTTCTTATTTATAGAGAAAAATAGCCAGTAATAGTTATTAGACATTAATAGAATTAAGTCTCCATGTAAACACATTTAATCCTATTCTGGCTTAGGTTAAACCACTGTAGAAGTGGATTAAATCCAACCACATGAAAATATTCCTAATATGGAAAAATTTGGTAATGAAAAACAACTATTACTGCTAGAATTCACATCTCATTTTTTCCCCAGTTCTTTGTCTGTATAAAAGGATGTTTCTTTTCTTGTATTTGTACATATTCTAATGATATCAAGTAGTCCTGCCCAAGACTTGATCCCTACTGGGCTAGAAGTAGTACTCTGTTGGTTGAGGGTGGGCATCCTGAAGAGGGGACAGTCTGCATGGGGTGACACAGGGGTGAAATGGTTTCCTCGACGTGACAGAGTAGTTCAGTGGGTGAATGAGGACCAAGACCCTCGTCTCCAAAGTGCCGTAATCTCACAGTGTCACCCGGGATTTGACGGTCTGCCCAGTTTTGCATTTCAGAGTGAAAAAGAAAATAACAAACACCTGTGAACACATCCAGGTTTCATGAGAAAGCTGAGGGGAGGGTGGGTGCAGGGCTGTGAATCAGCCCACCTTTGCTCCCTTGGAAATACTGCTCCACCAAGGTATTCTCGACCCCCAGCTAACCCCTGGATTTCTGAGTCCCTGGGCATTTTCTGTACTAATTCAGAGTGCAGCAGGCTTCTTCAAAGTAGCTACCCATAATCGTTTCAGGGTGTAGCACTTTCTGTCCCAAGCAGAGAAAGAGGAAAGGATTTATTGAAGAGCTGTTCCAGGCTCCTGCCTGCATCCTACGAGAGGCTGAAGGAACATCTCCTCCTGTGGAGGTGACAGCAGGGCTTTGGGAGCGTGTCTTCTCCACTGCATGGGCATAAAGTGGGGAAAAAGCCCACAACTGGGAGTGGTAACCGGGTCCTTGGTCTCACTTGGCCGGAGCAGATTTGCACTGCAAATCTGATGGCGTTCATCACTTTGGCCACCCATCCCTGCAGCAGGGATGCGTTCGGCTTTCCCCAAAGCGTTGGCTCTGTGCTGAGGCGTGGCAGCCCTCGGGCTCAGACCCCTGTGCCACTGGGCTCGGCTCATCCAAGTGGCATACGGCCAAGTGGTTCTGGGGCAAAAAAACCCACCATAGTGATTTCCTGGCTTTCAGAAGGGCCCACTTCAGGATTATGAATGTCAAATTCGTGAAGTCTTGGCTTTCCTTCTGCAGAAGTCACAGGTAATTATATTCTGTGCAGGGAGATAACCTCTGGCTGGTGAAGTTTTGAACTGAGAGGAGAAAGGGAGAAATGAAAGAACAAGAGTAGACTGGGGGAAAAAGGGAGCCGAGGGTAGTTTTCAGTGAAGTGCAAGCGTTCGGAGAGAAATCAAAAACTGGTGCTGCGGTCTTTGTTGTTGTCGTTCTGGTCTTTATGAACAGGTGGCAGGACAGAAGTTGTCCACGTTACCTCGTGCCTCTCCCAACGGTGCATTCAGTGCTGCGCCGGACGCGGGAGCGCTGTGAGCCCCTGCCAGACCGCAGGCAGCTGCCTGCCCTGCAGCATCCCCGGCTGCCTCCAACCACCCGCCAGGCAGAAGCTGGCAGGGGGACAGGGGGGGTGCCCAAGCTGTGAAGTAGGGTCATGGCCAGAAAGCAGGGAAACGTTGGGTAGAGGATGTTTTCCCCACTCCAGATGTTTTCAGGGACCCAGCCGCTCTGGCCTGGCGCAACACGGGGCAAAGCAGCAGAGCAGGAGAGGGAGACCAGTGGAGGAACCAGCCATCTTCTCCAAGACACAGCCTGGGGACACATCCTGGCAGCCGGTTGCTTGCAGCATGCCGTCATCTGCCAGAGGTGCCACGCTGCCCTCCAGGGAAAGAAAGGCGCAAACAAAACAACACAACCCACCTTCCGAATCTTCATTTAGAGAGCGTGGCTTCAATTAAATGCAATTACTTAATTTTGAATCAAGGGCAACTTCTCTTGCATGTATTTGCTGTCCCCAGTGGCTTCTCTGAGAGAGAGGGAGTTGCTCCATGAGGGTAGGCGCTAATGAAGGAGAGCTTCCAAATGAGTGCATGTGTCGCTGCATCTAGGTCAGAAGAGCCAGATGAAAGTCTCTTCCATGTTTCTCTCTTGTTTTTGGTTTTTTTTTTTAAACTGGGCTTCTAATAAACATGTTAACTTTCCAAATTATTATAAGCAGCTGCATCTATCAGCAGCACACAAGGATATATTTACTGCATTTGAAAGCTCTCTAACGAAGCTTTGAAGTCCAGCTCATCCCAGATTCATACAGGGAAGGAGCTGTAGCCATCATGGCACTCTTCTGCTGACTTCTGAAGATGTGAAACTTGAAAGCAACTATTTCTTTGCAAATACGGACAGGCGTGAGAAGCCTTTTTATAAAAAGTAAATAGATATTGAAATATGGATACTCAAATGGATACTTCAAAACTTACATCTGACTGCCACAGAGTTTTGTTTGTGTATTGCAGGGGCTTTCTTTTACTCTTCTTGCCAACACTATCCCTACACAGTCCATATTTGCATTTAATCCCATGCTGCTTTTCATTTTAGTATCATCATCCAGAGAACCAGAGCTTCCTTATCCTGCCTCAGTCCTGCATTCAAGAAAGCTGGTTGAACCTAAAAAAAAAATTTTAAAAATTTCATATGAGTAACATGCATAGAATCAACAGAAAGGTTTTTACTCTGTGGATTCTTCCACAGCTTGAGGCTCAGATTCCTTTTTCTCAGGGGCCTGAGAGATGCTGCAGGGTGAAATAACTGCAGCATTAAATAGCACGGCATCATGAAACAGTGGATATTGCTGGGTTTTATAATCACAAATCCTGTTATGGTGCTTCTCCATGGTGCTCCCAGTACACCCACACATATTAGACATATAAACTCTCCAGGAAACGCTTGTGTTGCTGTGTGAAACCACACAGTGTGGCACACGGAGAACCTAATTGCACCCTGCAGCCAATCCTACAAAACTAGCAATAAGCAAAGCTAGAAAGTATTGAACACATTTGGATTTTCCAGTCTCTGGAAGGGTATGTACGTTGAATTAAACTTAGAGCTGTGTAATCTCCACTGAATTACTGTTTCCTTTTGGTCTGTACTAAAGATAGTGATGGAACAGGTCTGAGCGTGTGTAATGGGTAGGTAGGTATCACAGTATTTGGGTTCTTGCTTGCTTTTTTTCTTCTCTTATTCAGTTTCTTTCCTTCTCTTGGTGTTGGGATATTTGTAGTTCTCCAAGGCTCCATCTTCTGCATCAAAAATAAAGGTGAAACCCATTTTTAATCTACACTTTTAAGAAAGTGTGTGTGTGTGTGTGTGTGTGTGTATATATATATACCCTATCTATGCAGTGGCTTATATCTGAGGTTACTATGTTGTGCTCAGCTCCATTTAAATTCACTACAAGAAATTAAGATAGAAAGGAAGGAGAAATGGCTGTTCCCTCGATACTGTTTCCCCATCTCCCAGTAATGTTCTCCATATGCGATGTCCTTTGGCTGCTGACTCTGTTGTGGATTTCTCCCCCATAGATCATCTTCCGGAAGATCAGCGATGTCAAAAAGGAAGAAGAGGAGCGCCTGCGCCAGAAGAACGAGGTGACGCTGAGCATCCCTGTGGACCACCCTGTGCGGAAACTCTTCCAGAAATTCAAACAGCAAAAGGAGATGCGTAATCAAGGCTCGACCCACATCGACCCGGAGAGGAACCAGCTTCAGGTGGAAAGCCGGAGCGTGCAGAACGGGGCCTCCATCACAGGCACCAGCGTGGTCACCGTGTCTCAGATCACCCCCATCCAGACGTCCCTGGCTTACATGAAAACCAGTGAGGCCGTGAAGCAGAACAACAGGGATGCGATGGAGCTCAAGCCAAATGGAAACGGGGACCAAAAATGTCTCAAAGTAAACAGTCCCATGCGGATGAAAAACGGGAACGGGAAAGGGTGGCTTCGACTGAAGAACACGATGGGGACTCACGAGGAGAAGAAGGAGGACTGGAACAACGTCACGAAGGCTGAGTCCATGGGGTTGCTGTCTGACGACCCCAAGTGCAATGACTCGGAGAACGGTGTAAATAAAAACCCACTGAGGAAAACAGACTCTTGTGACAGTGGAATAACAAAAAGTGACCTTCGCTTGGATAAAGCCGGTGAGACTCGCAGCCCTCTGGAGCACAGCCCCATTCAGGCTGATGCTCGGCACCCTTTCTACCCTATTCCTGAGCAGGCCTTACAAACCACGCTGCAGGAAGTCAAGCACGAACTCAAAGAAGATATCCAGCTGCTAAGCAGTAGGATGGCTGCCCTTGAGAAACAGGTGGCAGAAATTTTAAAAATATTGTCTGAAAAGAACATACCCCAGATCTCTTCCCCCAAGTCTCATTTATCACCCCAGCGGCCCCCCCAGATACCCTGTCAGGATATTTTTAGTGTTTCAAGGCCTGCATCACCTGAATCAGAAAAAGATGAAATCCACTTTTAGCATATACCTATGTGTATATATGTATACAGTATATATGCAGAGGTGTATATATACCTTTATACATATATATGTGTGTGTGTATACGGTAAATATATATACATATATATTTTCACTTGCATCCAATATGACTTGAACACACCAAGGATTTTGATATGTAAATATTGCATGTCCAGCTGGATTCTGGCCTGCCAAAGAAAACAATTATTAACATAGATATTGCTTGTATAATATGCAGTTGACTGCATGCACACTTTACATTTATTTATAATCTCTATTATGTAATAAAAGAATGACTTTTGTTTAACAAAGGCAATGTACTATTTAAAGAATCAGGGTCTAACCTGCCAATATTGCCATGACAGTTTTGATCTCAGGCTGGGTGAATTGAGCTTTTATTTCCTCACTGTCTTTTCTGCCGAGTTAAGCAGTAGATTAACATGACGTAGAGGACACGTGCAGACTCCAATTAGTATTGTTTCCTGGTATCATTCCATTACAATATACTGTATATTTGGTGATAAATTCCCCTACTCCTCCTAAAGGGAGGGCTCAGTTCAGTGGCCAGGGAAGGGCACCGTGTCTGGTGCTGGGGTGGATCACTGGAATTTATTCGTGTGGGTATTGTGCATGCACAGCCTTTTATTTCAAGTATCCTCCTGCTCTTTTAACATCATAAGTAAGAAATAATAATGGTGATTTATGTAACAAAATGAAACTAACAGAAACTGTCTCAGCTGCACTCCCTGAGTGTTTGGGGGTAACTTCTTTCTTGAAAACCTCCTTTTACTGATGCCATTTTTACTGAACTGTTAGAGTAACATTATGTAGATTCTCTCTGCAGCACTCAGCGACGGTGTCCAGATCTGTCAGTATCTTCATTAGGATGTCCCATTTTTGCAGGGTTGAGGTTGCTATCCCGCTGTCCCCCCCATTGCCCCTGGCAGAAAGACTTTGCACGAGGTCTGAGCAAGGGAGAGAACAATCGTATTTCAGCTCCTCGGGAGCCATGTGAGCAGGTTTGAAAGCCTGAAGTTAAAAAGCTGCAGTTAATCCCCCTCCACTCTCTTTTCTGAGGACGCTTATCAGTCTGCAACTGCCTTTGAGAAAGAGAGAAAATAACCAGTCAGGGCAAAATTCCCTTTAGTCCAAGGTACCTGGATGACAAAGTTTGGCTGGGAGAGTGGTGGGTGTGCTGGGGAGATGAAGTCCTCCCTAGGGTGCTGCCCGCTTGCTCTTGCCTTGGCCTCGTGGAAGGTTTCAGTGCACGGAGGGGAGGCACGCTTCAAGAGCAGGCTTGCAGCGCCCGCACAGCCGGTCGTCACGCGTACGAAGTCCCTTAGGTCTGTGTCAGATGCTCTGACCCTCCTCTTAGTTGGCTCCCATCAGCATCTCCCAGTCTTGAATCATGCTCGGAGCCCGTCTCCGCCTCCTCGGCTCGAGCATCGCCCTCCACGCGGCACTCCTGGCTGCAGCAGGGCAGGCTCTTGCACTGGATCCTGCTTGTTCTCCGGTTTGGAGCTGAGGTTTTGGACTCTGCCTGGGTCTGCACCTGAGTGTGGTGGGGGTTTTTGCCTCTCTGTTTGCACTGGTTTTGAATCCAGGTACATGTGATGCACAGCAGAAACGGCCATCGCAGCTTCAGAGCTGTTAAGCGGTACAGCTTGAGGCCAGCCCAGCAGAGTGCAATGGCTCCTTCACAGAAGAATTTCCCCTTCACGCTTAAATGGCCTCTTGCATCAAGATCCCATGTTTTCAAAAGTGCCTGGAGTAAAACATATGTGTACCACAGGGCATCGCTATGAATCAGGTAAATAAAAGACATGTTTGTAATTAGTGGGCACCTTTACCAGACACCAATACCAGAACCATTACTTAACATTAGGAAACTAAAGTAAATTGCTTCCTGAAAAACTTAAAAAAACAAACCAAACCAAACCATCATTTGCAGTAGTGGCAATTAGGAAACTGCATCTTAGGGTGAACATATCTTCTACTGTGAAATCCAAACCCATGAATTCCCAAAAGTTCATAAGAAAGCCGAAGAAGTCATTGCTTCTGTTGTGTCAGTTCCTGGAGGCTTTTTGGGAGATGACGGTCTTTCTCATTTGCTGTTCCTTTCTGTCCGGTTTCTGCCCCTTCTCCAGTTCCTTTCTTTAGGAAGTTATAGAAAACAAAAAAAAAAGAAGAATAAAAAGCCACCAAAAGGGACAGCTCTTCCCAAAAGCCTAGTGGTTAGGCTGCCTGCTCATTATAGTTTTCCACAGCTGCAGTTGCCACTGTCAAAACTTTCAGCTGTATTTTGCAGCTGTTGTTCTGACAGAAGTGTAAGTCTGTAACTCTGCAACCATGCTTTGGTCTTCAAGGACAAACTGCACTTGCAAAACAGCAGGAGCTTCACGGTCCTACTCTAAATCCTACCCTGGGACTTGGGTAGTTAATTGGGTGGTTATAGGGTTAGGGAGTTACAGGGTTGCTTCAGGCTCCTGGAGTATGTACAGACCTTGTGGGTACAATTTAAGTGCCAAGCTTTGAAGATTTGAATGTTCTTGTCTGACTCGGATTGCTGGTTAAGACAGACACAGCAACTGCCCAGAGCTGCCCAGTGAATAGCTGAGTCACGGAGGCTGTCTAGGGGCCAGATTTTGGTAAAGTTCCTTGTATGCATGAATCTGCCATGATGCGATGCTGCAAAAGAGCCAGCAGGGTAATGGGGGTGACTTCGTTAGAAAGCTTTAGCCTTAATGGCATTCCTCTGCCTTTGTGAAGGACTTCTTTTCTTTGTAACTGATACTAATTCTAGTTAGAACTGCATGGCATGCAAAGGGATCTCTATTTAGGTTTATCTTGCAAGTCAGGTGTAACATTGTGCCACTTTACAGTGAGAGGACATGTAACAGGATTAATCTGACCTTGAAAATTATTTGAGCCCAGAATGTCTATTACACAACTGGTTAAAATGTGTAGTGGCTAAAAGCTATATATAGTGTAAAATACCAAGTTCACGAAACAAATACGGTGTTTCCAGGTCCATTTCTAGTGCTGCTTTCGCTCTGATATTCCAATATTGTCCATTGCAAGTTCAGTGGAACCAGCTTGTACTTTGTAGGAGGTAGTAGCGCAACGGGTGTCTTACAAACATGATAAATGCAGCCTGCAGGTGGGCTATCCCAGGTCTTGTGTGCTGGGGGTGCAGCCGGAGGCCCAATTTGCAGGATTGACTCTGGTGGCTATTGCTCTGAAAATTTGGCTTGTACAATTCTGAAGCACTTTGCCTTTGCAGTTTCATGATGGGAGCATTACGTGTTGTTTCGTGGAGTTGCTACCTGGGCACTGGTTCCTGTCCCCTAGCAGTTGTGCATGATGCGATCGAGCGTGCTGCCGACTGGGGCATTCCTTTTCTGTTAAAGAAGCATGAGTCATGGTCCTGTAGTTCAGGCTGGACTGAAAGCAACCACCTATAGTCACAAGTGCAATAAGGACACAAACGTGTCTCTTCCACCTAAGGCGGTGCACAAGCAGCTACGTGGTGCGCGGAGGGAGCTCTCGGCTGCATGCTTCCTTTCCTTTAGGAGCTGTATACCCGTACGGATGTTCCTGCCGCGTGCTGGTAACAGCGTTCTTGGCACTTACCTTGTGCTTTGTGTGTTCAAAGCATTTTACCTGCACAGAAGTGGATTTTATCTTTGTGGACTTTGGAATAGAAATCAAACGTGTACAGAAAAGTAAACACTTTCCAAAGCAAATGAACTAGAGTACCTTTAATAGCTTTTTTGTGTAATGTTACATATACGAGATAGAAGAGCACTTCAGGATAATAACTAAAAAAATTAATTGTTGTAGTGAAGATTCAGTTCTAATGAGTTTGTATTTGTAAATCCTTTTTTCCATCTTTCTGTCTTTGCCAGGGGACAGGGGTTAGAGCAGAGCTGACTCTGGAAGTGACAAAGTTAAGCTTTGCCCATTTGTTCTTTTCCCTCTTCTGCAGAAGTAGCACAGCTATAGGGACTGGATGCTGCTGGCACCAAAGCTTGGGCTCATTGCTAGATTCAAATTCAGTCTGCATTTACCACCACATGGAAAGTAACTCTGTTACACAGGTGTGAACTGAAGGTTGAATCTGATGATCATATTGGACCTTAAAGTGTATTTTGGATCCCAGGACAATTTTAGAGAACTGGCAGCTGCAGAAATAACATTGTGCTATTTGCAAGCCGTGAGCGGTCGCTCTGGAAGTAACTGAGACCATTATACAGACGTCATAGTTTGCATGGGTCAGAAAACAGATGTTGTGCTCATGAAATAGCTGGGAGGCTTTTTGGGGAAAAAGATGTCCTGAACTGGAAGGGAAAATAAAGAGCCAAAGGTTTAATGTGGAATTTGGGAGTGAGGAGGTAGAGGGATATATTATAATGAATCGATACTTTTTTACTTGGATTTTGAGCATTTAGAAAACTCAAACCTATCTTTTGGATGTCAGAATTGGACAGATTGTTTTTTAAAATAAATCTTTTTTTCCTAAGTGAGGTGGCATCAAAGTGATACCTGTTTTTTAAAAAAAGTCTTCAAATACCATTTTCCTACAGAAGAGGGTTTTAACAGGTTTTGTTACTGTTGTTTTTAATAGGCTGCATCTAAAGGCTTTTTTTTCAGTTCTTTTTTTGTACCAGAAGCTCCTGTGTTAACACATATCTTCATGTCTATAGGATCTATAATGCTTTGTAGTCTTGCTGCTAACATACTTGTTAGAGAGAGTTTGAGAAGTGAGATTCCTTTGGAGAAAGGCATGTCTCCGTGGCAGCCCAGGCTCTGTGACTCTCCCATCCTGAGCTGCAGTGAGAGCTATGAGCACTAAACAGCAATAGTTTGCATTTTTCTTGGCACTTCTGGATCTGCACTGCTATCCTTCAGGGAATTTAAGGAAGGAAATAGAAAAGTTGACGCTGTCATTTTTCCTGGATGGCCCCAGTCCTTCACGTATGTCTGTGCTGCCAAAGCAGCGCTTTCCCATGTAGCCTACAGAGAGGAAAAGTTTGATCCAGCTAGATTTCCACATCTGGGAATATTTTTTATAACTTTCCCTTTATTTTTTGGTACAAACTGATAACATGATCTCTACGTGTTTTGTTGGTTTTAGTATGTTACAGTGCATTTCAAAATTAAATAAATTCTTAAAGCACAGTGCTGAATGGAGCTAAAACAGACAAGAAGTCCACATTATTTCTGGCAGAAAAGCAGCAAATTTTCCTACTGACATAAAGAATATTGTGCAAAGATCAGCTTCGTGATATCTAACAAATGACAAACAAAATAAAATCATCCTTACTGAGGGTGCGTTAAGTCATACAGAAAATTGACCTTGTATGGCACAGTGGGACAAGAAGGCACATATTGATTTTGAATATTCAAATGATAGAATCATTCATAAAGGGCTTGACCAGGCCATGATAAATAAATCATATTAATTTATCATATGTTAATCAGCCTCCTGATGCAAGGCAGGTGGAACCAGGCATCTGGGGCAATATTCTCACAACCTTTTTATCCATTGTCTATAAAGCAGATAAGTACATTTCTTCATTATTTTCTGCTTGGAGATGTAAGTTTGCTTGGCCCATAGTCTGAGACTATTGGTGTGCACCAACTCCGTATTTGGCTGTCTGCCACAAATACATCAATTAGCCTTAATTAAAAGCCCTATAAAAAGGATTTTATATTAGGTTGGGCTCAGTCCCCCACACACATCCTTCCCTGCCAGTGGCATGAGTGTATGTTATCTGGTTCAGAGCAGATTCAGTTCAGACCGAGCAATTGGCAGAGTATATTTCTGCCTGCCTGCAAAGGATATATCGACACACCATATGCATATATACCTGCCTATTTGGAATGGGGACTCAGATCTGGCCCATTTAAGACAGGTGTTTTGGACAGGTGGGATAAATCGTGCTGTGGAGGTGCCAGTCTCTCATCATTTACTGTAGAGTAATGACTTTAGATTAGACACTTTATTTGTAGACTGCTGGAGGGTAAATGAAGTGAATGCAACCCATAACTCAAGCTCCCAGCCTGATCTCGGTTGTATAAAAAGATGCCTCCTAAAGGGACCACTTACCATCTTCCCAGCACAGAAGAACTTTCATATAGGTGTGACTAACAGTACAGGGAATGCTGAAATGTCTCAGCCTACAGCCAGAAACAAAGTGTTCAGCTCCTAAACTGCTAATGAGAGCTCCATAAAGACACTCCGATGCTCAGTTCTTGGCCTGTGGTGATCAGGTTTTTAACTTTTTACCCCAATGCCTTGACAGGATAGTCCAGGGACCCCCATTTTCACAGGTATATAGCAGTTGAGATGCTCTTCATCATGATGCGCAACGCCAAGGCACAGCAGGGAATCGCCAGTCAATTTTTGGACAGTAAAAGACTACCACCTATTTGGGATCTTTGACTGCTCTGAGGTATTGAGGATGTTAGGAGTTTTATCGCTGAGCTGTGGCATGCAGTGGAAAGAACCCAAGGCTCGGAAACGTCCAACAAAGGGAAAAATTGTAGTGAAGAACTTCCAAGGTAGACAGAGAGTGACCAACTGCCAGGCGATTGCCCAGGCTACAGCAGAGCCCTGGCTCTGTGCTGTGCAGTGGGAGGAGAGGGGGGAGAGGGAAAGGGTGTAAAGAATAGTGTCCAAAAATGGTGACAATGTTCCACTGAAGTCAATACTTACTAGTCTCTGCGTAGTGGCTGTTTGCATCTTCCTCATTTATTTATTTGGAAGTTGACAGGCTCCTCTTTCCTTCAGGTGGCATTTAAGGATGAGTCTGGCAGCTCTTTCTGGGGTGACAGCTGTGGAACAGGGAAAGGCCGTTAGAGGATACTCAAATATAGATGCCCTTAGGGGAAAATGTGGGCTTCAGGAGAGCCAAAGCTCTTCCAGCTTGCCAAAGACCTGTCAGAAGGGGGCATATGGTATCCAAACTGTGTAGCATCGGTGTTTGGACTCTATGTTTGAAGCTGGCCCTGCTTTAAGCAGGGGGGTTAGACCAAATGATTTCCAAAAGGTCCCGTCCAAGCTATGTTGTTTTATCATCCGGTGATTCTGTACATTTTAATAGCACAAATAGAGAGGAGGTAAAATTTGAAGGTTCTTAGTTATGTTCCATTATTTTCTGGGTTTCAATTTAAATACCATACTGAGGAATGTGGTGCCAATTTTCAAGATAATGAACATTTCTAAGAGCTGATACTCATCAAGCAGACACCAGAGAAATTTGGCATATTCTGAAACTATGGCATATAAATAAATGAAGCCGGTCACTGGGCATCAGCTAACATCCACACTTGATGCCAAACACTGAAAAAAATGTCTCAGTGACCATGCAGTTTCTGGAAACAGTGGGCTAATATGGATGCATTAGCAACACCCACTCCCTCTTCCAACCTCTTCCCTGGCCCAGTGAAAGGTGATTACAGTGTCTGAAAATGCCATCAGAAAATCAATAGCATTTGAGCTGGTTTTCGGTGTTGCACTGGCAGACATGCACATCCAAGGCTACAGAAAACGTGTGAAGGGCAGTGGCAAGTAGGTTTCTTATTAGCGGCTGGATCTGGAGGTGATTCTCAACCCTCTGGATTCAGCCTGCTCCTGCCACTGTCAGTTTGTGGACAGCGTTGCTGAAATGGCCTGGGCTTGCCCAAAGGGTCTGGGTACATCCATGTTGGCCCGTGCACATCCCTAGAGTCTGCCCCTGCCCCATTCCCAGGCTTATTCCCTGTTTTTCTAGGCACATTCCAAGGTTTACACCTGGCCCTATTAGATTTAACTGAAAAGCCATTTTTCCAGACTCTGTAACCTCCCCCATATCCATGATGCCTCACAGGGTTACTCAAAAAATCCTTTCCGATCGGTGGCTTAGCAGCAAGTCTCCAAATTAAACAGGAATGACAGGGCAAGCCTTCTTCCATTCTCGGTGCACTATTTTATTAAACAAACCTTCATTTTAATTTTATTTATGGACTTTTGTACAATCTTGAACAGTACAGTGTTCCATGGGATAGCAGGGATTGGAGCGTTTGTGGGTTTTAATGAGCCAGTTTGAGAAGGGGAACTCAAGTGAGACACCAGCTTCATGCTCAATCCAGCATCTGCCATGTGTGACCATTTCCTCTGGTTTCCTCCTCTGGTTACACCTTGGGTGAACTTCACCACCAGCGGCACTTTGAACTGATGCCGTGTAGTGCTAGTAAAAGTCCTTTTCATTTCCTCGGGCAGACCTTAGGGCTCTGCTCAACATTTCCATGTGTTCTATGCCAGGACACACAGGTGCTTTCCCGTCCTAGGCTTGATTTCAGAAGAATTTCCTGGTTGTTGCACCTCTTTTCTCCATCACCACTTTGTTTTCCTAGGAAAAAAACCCTTTTGTGCTGGTGTCCACCTCCTCCAGATGGTGGGGCAGGAGGGGACACGACGGCTCATTGCAAGCAGGCGAGGAGTGGTGTGGTACCCTGTGCTTTCTGGCTGATCAATTGGGAATCCAGTTGCATTCAGGGCTGCTGCCAGGACCATTAGTCGGACGTCACAGTTCAGTTTGTAAATTAGGTGTCTTACCCGAGCTCTTATGGAAAAAGTTTTTTTTTTTCTCTAAAGCAAAACAAAATTTCTGCTCTGCTTCTAATTAGTCCTTTGTTGTCCCTGCAGGATTAATTACTGCCTTCTTCACTTGTATCATCAAATGCTGTTTGGCAATGGCTTCTTTTTTTTTTTTATTTTATTTTAGGTATAATTAGGAGTCCTGGCATTACAAACAAGCTCAGTCAG
Source organism: Buteo buteo (assembly GCF_964188355.1). Taxonomy (NCBI): domain Eukaryota; kingdom Metazoa; phylum Chordata; class Aves; order Accipitriformes; family Accipitridae; genus Buteo; species Buteo buteo. The sequence continues at coordinate 8,154,348 of NC_134176.1, read as the reverse complement.
GTGGTACTTAAAAATTACAGAGCTGGAATGTCACCTACACTAGTAGTTTAAACCTAGCTTTTGAATACCAGCGACCCCATTGCACTCACTACATGTTCAGAGCTTATTGCTATGTGGTCATCAGTGTGAATGTCCTTCTCCTGAAATCAATAACAGAAGGGTTTTTGTTCTGCAGAGTCCTCCCACGATGTGGCTCTTCTTAGAAAAGGACTGTGGGTCCAAGGATGCTATGGTACCTCCCAACTCTTCCTACTGCCCATTGATGCTCTGTAGATTCCCAGCCACATTTTTTTTTTTGACTTAAAGGAAGGGCTGAATGCCACCAACTGCATAATTCTATCAAGTGGTAAATTCAATTTATCGAGTAGGAGAGGCAGTAGCTAGCAAGGATTTGGGTTTTAAAAATCTGCCTTGTGGGAATTGGGCAAGCTACCAGAAAGACAATAAAGGATTTATCTGGCAATGCATGCCAAACATGTGAGCGGGAGAATTTATTGATACCAGTGAAAAAGCTCATTAGCGTTAAAGTGCAAAGCAAACACTGTAAATGTACCTTTCAACTGTCCCAATAAAAGCCCTGTACTCAGACAAGGGGAACTAAGGCTTGTTTCTGGGGAGTGCAGAACTGGCTAATCAGCTTTCCCAGAAAACTTGCATGCAAAACATGTTCCCTCAAATGGAATAGTTAGCACTATTTTACTAGCACCGGCAAATTTCACAACTAACCTCAATGTATTTCCCCTGCCACTAGTTCCGCAGTGATTCAAAGATGCTCCTAAAGCTGGTACTGCAGTATTTCTCATAGGACAGGTTTGTTCCCTTCCTTGCTTGTTACTGATTGTCAATTATTTGCCCTTTAAGAAAGCTGTGGCCCTGTAAGGGACATGGGACACCACAATAAACCTGCAGCTTGTGGGGATGCAGTGGAGATAAAGGTTCACCATATTTTTTTCTGGAAAACATGCCAGTAATAAAAATACACTTGCTAACTGTCTAAAGCTCCAATGCCTTATCAGCACAGTTTATGTAACGAAATCCCATTAGTACTGCAAACCGTTCTCACATGAATTAGGACATGATATGCTTCATAAACTTTACATACCTATTTACTGTTGTTATGCATATAGCACTCGGCTGGGGCTTTTACATGCAGGTGTAGTTCTGTATCTTGTGATAATTTCTGTGTGTTTTCAAAGCTACGTAATATGAAGCAGAATATTTTCCACAATGAAAAGCAGGTTTTACCCTTCCTTGTTTGCTTATCTCTTTTCTCTTTCTTTCTGTCTTTTCTTTCACTTTTCCTCCTTCCTTGACTTCTTTTTTTCTTGCCTAGATTATTAGGCTAGCAACTTGTAGAAATGGGAAAATTGATTAAGTAATGTTGTATCAGCAGATTTAATGACATAATGATCTGTTTTGCTATTTGTGTTCAGAAGAAATAATATGCTGATAGGAATTGTAGTTAGAGCTGATTTGTTAATGTCCTGCTTAAATACCAGCCAGTGACAGAGTGATTCAGTAAAGTGGTCTCAGCAGATCTTCTGAATTGTGTTCTTTGTTTTGAAGGTAAATATTTTCAGACTTTGAGCATCTTTTGTGAATGTTCTTATTAAGCTCAGTGGAAATCTTTCCATTAATTTCTCTGTAGTCTAACCCAGTTCTCACAGACGGACCTGGGCAGTGAGTTCCAGTGTGGGCTGAGCTTTCTCAAAACCGAGAACTGCGGGTACTAGAATTTTAATTTCAGGCCCTTGTCTAATGCAAATGGCTCCAAGATTTCATGCCCTACAAAATGCTGCATGCCAAATGCAGGCAGAAATGTACAGGATGTGTTTGAAGATTGGGACAGCAAGGTGAATTGCCATAAAAATCAGCTGAACCCATCAGGGAAAGGGCACTTTTTAATTAATACATATTTGAATCCAAATGACTTATTCTCGGTTTCTGAACTGTCAGTAATTTCCATCCAAAGTAACTGCTCAAAATTCATGACTGTCTAGAATATCCTTGTGCAAGCCAGATATGTACATAATCTGTGCAAACTCTCTCTGGGGAGAAGCACAGTTAAAAATAAAGTTATTATTGCTACCACAGAGACACACAGTGACAAAGACAGGAGGTTGTGCACCAGGTACTGTGGGACTCTGAATCCTGCCCTGCAGCCCTGTATCCAAGCATTGCCGATTCGGACGTGGGCTGATGTGCTCAGCTTTTGTTTGTGTTTCCTCATGTCCATCCGCAGCTGGAGCAGAGCAGAGCATCACACAGGGAAGGAGCAGCTTGCGTAGGACTTCATGAGGTGTAGCCCTCACCCCAGACCCAGACCAGGCTTCGAAGGGTGAAGTCCTGGCTCCATGAGGGCCATGGGAGTTTTGGCATGGGTTTTAGGATTCCTCCCCTGCCTTCCTCATCCCTTTGAAATGCTTATGTGTTCCCACTTGTGTTTAGGAACTAGTCATCCTAGTCTCTTAAATGAAGGAAAGTCTGGGGAATATATACTGGGAGGAAAGAGGGACGAGGGGTGGGCATGATCTTGCCTATGTGTCTGTGCACCCCCAGCTCCCCAGTGGTGTCTGGTGAAGTACCCTCGTAACGCCGTGCTCACAGTATTCTGACAATTAGTGGCAGGGGGAGATTTTTCTAAATGAAGTGTTGTCATCTTTGAGGACCTCATTACAGTCAAAATGTTGTACTATTTTTCTAGCTTTTTTTCTTAGGCTTTCCCCCTCACCCCAAATGAGAAGTGAAAACTAAACTGAGCAGGAGCTGCTATACAAGCCTGCACAGAAGAGGCTAAATCTAAAAAAACACCCCAGCCTGCCCTCGTGATGTACCCACATGGTCTGTGCTGAGCACCCATCCTAGGCATAACCTGCCTTCTCTTTCTTTTTCTCTGCTGAAATGTAGCTGCACGGCCAATATACATTTTTTTTTTTTCTTTCCCTGGGAGCAGGCAGCTTTGTATTGCCAGCTCAGCGCTCACTGACCCACGCTTGTGCTGCGATGTCTCGCTCTGCACCCCTGAGCACCTAACAGGGACAATCCTGCAGCGCTAATCCCTGGCTTGTGGGAATTGTTCCACTAACATTAGCAGGACTTTCTTCCCAAGCAAAGCATAATGGGCTTGAAAGCCTCCTTTTTTTTTTACCCTGAGGTCCTTAGTTTTGATTTAAAATTTCAAGGTGTCCCATTAGCTGAAAAAGCACCAGCTGGTATAATCGTGTTTGTGCAACCCTCATAGAGAAGTTGGGCAAAACAACTGGTTTTAAAAGCTCATATGGGAAAAAACTGATCTACAGAGTAACTGCAGCTTTTGAATGTATGTGATTCACAGACACTGGACTGCGGGGAAGAAAAATATTTTGACAAAACTCTTTTTTGCAAGGGAGAAATTGGGGGAAAGGGTTATTGCTTAGATAATGTTTCTTTTGTTACTACTTGCTGCTCTTTGTACACTAGCCAATGCAAATGACATTCATGTTACTGACGATATTTTTGAACAGCCCAGCTATCTTTTTTGCTGTTGTTAATATACTGAGGATTTGGGGGATTTTAAATGCCTCTGCCTTTCAGGATTATTTCTACAAAAGCAATTGAGAACTGTATTTTGACAGCAGGAAGCTTATAAAAACCTAGAGAAAAAAATAAAGCATTTGAAACTGAACAGCTATAAAAGGAATGCACCTCTGCTACCATATCAGAAATCTGCAAAGCGATCAAGAATTACATCAAGGAAGGATCATCTTTGTACTGAAAATCACACATCAGTTCATACAGAGTGGATGCTCCCTTGACCACTCGCGTAACTGCCGAGGAAGAATGCGTGGGAACGCTTTGGTTAAATGTGACTACCCTGTCACTTTTGGACATTGCCATGTGAGGTCGATTGAAATTGGTTAATCTGTAGCAAGCTTCTTGTTGCACTTTTCTGTTTGCTAAAATTCAACAAGGAAAATGTGGGTCACTTTAAAGCATTGGCAGACAACTGTTTCTAACCCAAAGGATTATGGGTTTTAGCACAATGAACTGTACTTCTTCAGGGAGGATCAACGTTGATTTTTTTTTTCCACACGTCTTTATTTACATGTGGCTATATTTTCATTGATACAGAATAAAAAGTGCATTTTATTGACCTCGTGCGTTTGTGTTGTTACTTCTCTTGAGCTCTGGCACCATAAAAGCGATAGCTCTTGTTTTCCTGGCCAAAGCAGAACACAATTTGTTAAGATTAATGAGCAAAACATAATCTTATTTTTAGGAGGCTAGGGGATGGGGGAGACACATATATCTATTGTTAGAATAGAGCTTTTATAGAGAACAATAAGAACAATGCTTGGCCTTCCTCCTCACTAGCCTGAAGACAATAGGAAATAAATCAAGCTGAGCTGGGCACAGGTATCTCATCCGTAAAACTTCTGTAGCTTCTAATTCCCTCTCCCAGGCAAATCAGGGTGAAGAGGGAATACTTTATCTAAATGGATAGTAAGTATTTGCTTATAACCTTTTGTTCCTAAAATGTTCCATTTTATTTGGTGCAAATGCATAACTTTTTGCTTCAAAAAAATTCCATATGTTATCTACATTCCAAATGAAAAATGAAGATTGGGAGGGTGGGGTAGAGGCAGAAGTGTTTCACTTGGAAATTTAAATAATTTCTACTACATTTCCTCCCTTTGATTCTTACATCATTAGCTTCATCACAGGTGGCATTCCCCAAAGAATCATCTGTGCCAAGGTGCCAGTGACTTTTCTAACATAAACATACACAACATTGCCGATGTGTTCTTGAAATCACGATTGCTCCAAAACTCCTTCAGCTCAGAAACCAAAGCATGTGGAAATTGGTGGAGTTTTCTCTATTCCCTTCAAGTAGCTTTGACCCAGATCCTACAGCCTTTGTCCCAGCCAGTGATGGTATCAGGGTGCGGAGGGGTAATTACAGTTGTGACGGACAGAGTGGAACTAATTCAGTTTGAGGGTGAAGCATCCAAATCTAGCTGTCCACAGATAGGTGTTGCCATCTGTAGGGACAGGTTCTCTGGGGAGAAAATGTTTTCTATTTATGGTGAAAAATACCCATTGCTGACCTTTTCTTTTTCTGACTGACTGAGCGCTTACTCTCAGCATCCTCAGCTGCCGTGAGAAGACCCCAGGCTCAGCACAGGAGGGAGGACAGCTTAAAGCCTTCATGGCAGGCACTGGTAGAACAGGCCATAATTTCCATTGCTGAAAACCCAGTGGCAGAGACCATTCCTGCTGCTTGTCTTTCGTAATTAGGGTTGGCTTTTGCCAGATAGGAAGCTGGCAGCATCAGTGCAGCAGCTTTTTCCAAGTGGGCGTTTGGGACTGTGTCAAGGCTGTGCATCCCAGCCCTGGGAGCCACGCTGGAAAGGGAGCTGCCAGGCACAATGGAGGGAGACTGAAGGATGAAGCAAGAGTGGATTTATTTGCAGGAGCTAATTTGTTACTGGCTGACAGCACTGGTTTGTGCGGTAGCGCAGCTGTGCCTGAGCAAGCTGGCAACTGCTGTCATTATCCATGGGACTGGTCCTCACCAGCATCCCAAACTCATTCCACCCCCACCCCCCCCAGACAAGGATGGACTTGTACCCCTGCAAGTGGCAAGGATGCTGGCCAGGGTGCAGGATCAGTCCCCACGATTGCCCAGGCCCTGAGGGAGAGAAAGCGCCTGTTTCACTTTGCAGATTGCTTTACCTGTGTATATTACCTCTGCCTAAACAAGCCCTGAAAGCCAGGGAAAAAAGTTAATATACATGCCTATCTCATGCCCTTTATGAGAGCACCATCCAACACTGAAGATTATTCCCCAGGGTGATGCTCCCACTGATTTAGGATCCAGCCATAAACAACATTTGTAAGCTAACATGGAGCAGGAGCACAGGGCAGAGACAGAGGCTTGGTTCAGACCTGCTCCTTCCTCACATCAGTGCACCCTTTATAGGCAACTTCTTACAGAAGTTTTTTTCCTAATTGCCCACAGTGTGGGCAGAGAATTTGGTTAAAATGATCATCCTACACTTCTGATTAGGCAAAGCAATGAAGACGGAGTGAGCAAGTTCTCTAATGTTGGAAATTCTCCGGTGGTTTGCTACATAGAAATAAAACAGCTTCTCTCTTCAGAGCAAAAATTGAGCCAGACATTGAAAGCTACAAACGGGTAGAGGTATGCCACTGATGTCAGCTATTTTGGGGGCCACCTTGACCACCTCCGTCTCCTGGCCAATGATTTCCATCTAGCCAGGTCTGCCTGAGTATAGTCTCTTGCTCACCTGGTTGCACCTCATTGCCTTCAGGCATGAGCAGGCTGGTCCTGCAAGCCTGAGGGTTGAGTGTTGGAAGCATTTGGGCAGGATGGGGCAGATATTTGAAGAGCTACACTGAGCTCACATGGAGCAATACATGTCTGCAAACACCTTTGTGGCAGCACTGCTCAGTGCTTTTGACTGCCAGTACTAGCAGCTGCTCAGCAGTCACTGCTGCAACTTTTTGGAGATGCTCTTCTGCCCTTGGATAGAGAGGAAGACAGAAAAAACACATCCTGACTGCTTAGCTTAGATGTGGAGGTTTGCCTTGCAAGCCATTTGTAGATGGCTTCTCCTGTTCATAACCACTTCTCTTCAAAGACTGCCAAACAAATAAATATATCATGTATTTATAGAATTACACTTGAATAAATTGTGTTGTATGAAGAAATGGTAGAGACACTAGCAAAGTACTCACCTTAATTTCTCTGCCATCAAAAATGGACATGCAGAGCCTCAAGCTTTGCTGACATTCACCAAGAGAGAGACAATATCGGAACAATTACTTTCCTATTCTACTCCTTATGGGCTATGTTCATCTCACGTGAAATTTAGGCAACTAACTAACTGTGGATGCCAAACTGGAACCTGAGCCTGCTAAAGATCCATCATGATGGGCAAGACACAGGGCACTTCCAGCTCACTGAAACTCTTTGGATGAGTTTATCTGTCCCCATTATCCAGATGGATGGGGCTAAAGTGACAAGACCCTTATGTCATTAGTGGCCTGGGCTGATGGTTATAAATTGCTGTTGTGCTGTACAAACACAGGCATGGAAACATTGGATCCTGAATCTTTGCAAATACATATCCTGCAGGTGAAATGCAGTACTTAGAGTCATCACACAAGTCTTCAAGAGCAATGTGTAGAGTGTATCAAGACTCTTCTTGCTGAAGAGCCCATTTGCAAAAGACTTGAAGAAATTTGTTTTCAGAGGACCTGCCAAAAGCTTTCCATGAACGTGTTATGAGGGGCTGGCTAAATGGTTATTAAAATGCAGATTATGAAGGGAAAAGTGTGGTTCACTGGTAGTATCTATTATTCTTCTGCACATGGAGAATATGTGGATCAGGAGGTATGAAGGAAGCATCTATCAAGAAAGGACGTATGGATTTTTATTGCTGAAGATGAAGCCACAAACAGAGCTATCCTGTGAAGAAAGGTGTGCTTCTGCCCAGGCTTTTTATAAATACACCTGCAGAGGAAAGCCGGTGGGTTGGTCTTCCCCTGCAAACGACAAGTATCTCTGCTTGGAAGTGCCCAATAACTAAAGCAGCGAGAAAGCACAAATCTGTGTGACAGCTCCTGCCTCCACGAGCTCCCCGGCTCGCGTCTGCCAGGCGCTGTGCCTGTTGCTGCTCGTTGTCTCTTCAGTTCACCCCACGCCTGCAAGTCACTTGCTGCTGCCCAGCTCTCGCAGACTTTGCTACCTCCCAAGAGCTCCTGCCACTCTTAGCGCTGCCTGTCTCTCCCACAGCAGCTAAGCAAGAGAGACAAAGAGCTGTGCACTCGTTTACTCCCTATTCAGGGCATAATTTTAAAGCTAGCCTGTGATTCTGCATGGGAAAGAGAGAGAGTTAAAGAGATCCCAAACCTGAGTTTTCCCTACAAATCTGGTCGCTCCCCTTCTGGTTTTCAGAGATGCTGAAACAAGGATGGGAGTAGCTGAAATCCGAAGAGGCAGGTTGCTGCTTCTCAAAGGCTCGTCTCTGGTTCCCAGGATGGAAAAGCAATCTGAGAGCTCAAACGGGACACCGTTTGGGACAGTCCAATCATTTCTGCAGCAGGTCATGGAAACTCACCACCAGCCCCACACCGAAATGATTCGTGTGGTGAGGTCAGACCAAAAGTTGGCCACATTTACCCTGTGCTGTGCTAACCCACTAACTTTCAAAGATGTCCAAATGTCATAGGTATTTTCAGAAGTTCCCAGTTTATACAGACCATGTGAAGGGTTTGTTTCTCATTAGACGAGCACAACCTAAAGTGTTCTTTTAAAATAGGCTCTCACTGAGAGGGTTAGAAGGTAAAAAGTCTAGGGCAGGTTAAATGTTGTAGCAAAGGGTTTGAATTTGTATCTTGCCCTGTTGGCATGAAGGGGAGCACAGCTACATCAGCTGGAAACTGCCCACTGAGGCATTGAGGTGACCTTCCCGATAAACAGCAAAGCATGCCGTCCCAGAGGTGCTTTCTGGCTTCACAAGTGCTGCTGCCAGGATTAGTGCTACTCCACACCTCCTTTAACAAAGAGGAGGAAGGTCTCCTGACATGGGACGGTGCCGGCTGTGAAGAGCCCTCAAGGGCAGGGGCCGGCAGCACATCACGAGGCACTTAGAAACCGTCGCTGGAGCAGAGCTTGGAGTGTGCACTGTTGGGAACTGCCCTTGATTGGCAGGAAGATGGCCTGACCAATTTAATAAACCTCTTCCATCTCTCTCCTTTGTAATTCTGTGACATTTTCTCTAGGAAAGTAACGTACTTCCAAATTAATCTGATTGCAGTGTAGCCGACTGTCATCAGCCCCTGGAGAGAGCAAAGCGGTGTGATGGTCTGTCTCAGCTGAGAGCAGGTGAGACCGCTGCCCCTGTGGCATGGGGCAGAGGGTGACCCTCCGACAGGTTGCCAAATCTATTTACTAATAATTAGCAGGGAAATAAGGAAAGGCTGGGTGAGGAGATAGATTGAATCAGTTTATTGCCTGCTAGGTAAATAAAGCACAGGCAAGAAAAGAACCGAGGTGAGAAATAAATGGACAGACTTGATGGATTCATCAGTCTTGCCATCTACTTATAAGTAGGCATTAGGACGACATTATAAATCAGTGATGTAGACACTACTCAAAGAATAGCACATTGGTATGCGAGATCTAAGACTGCAGAACAGACACTATTCAACATGGGAGGAGAGTTTGGAGAGTATTTAGCTGTTTTTCATATATATATATATATGTGTGTGTGTGTGTGTTGTAACATTCAAAGACCCCAGCTCCACTAGGGCACAACTTTGCAGTACCCTGCAGAGGAGACTGCAGGGTATGAGTACCAGTGGGAGGTACCAGTGGGACCAGCTGTGGGAAGCTGGATAGATGCAGCCCTGCCGCCTGTCCCTCCTTCTCATATTTATTCCGGCCATTAGGGCTGAGCAAATCCTGAGCAAGGGCTAGGTAATGCAGGCATGGGAAAGCACGTCTCTCACTCAACAGACAGCAAGGGAAAAGGCAAATCTGTGATCACGCAGTACATGAACAACCAGAAGTCATATTCAGGCATCCAAAAATGGTGGCAAGATTTTGCATTTGTTGAGGTGGAAAGGAAGGAGGTGAGAGTATCGGAGAAGCATAATTCTGCCCTTGATGCTCCCCTTCTTCTCCAGTTTCTTATATCCTTCCTTTCAGATGCAATAAATTATGGGCTTCTGTTGGGAGTGTAGAAAATATTCATTAGAAATAATTTTCCACTGAAACAGAACAGTGAAAAATGGCATCCCTGGTTTCATGGGTGGGGGAAAGTCAAAGGGTTTGGAAATATCCACAGCCTTTCAGAAGTAGCTCAGCATGTTGTTATTTTCCAAACTTTCTCAGAAGGGTTCTGCTTCATGCTTAGGACACCAAACTTCCTTCTCCAGCAGCAGTTTTTGAATAGGAAAAGCCCTGGATCAATGGGTATAAGCAGACCCTTGGAATCCCACTGTGGTTCAAAATCTGATAACACAAAACGTATTATTTATCTAAAATGCCCTCCTCCTTCTTATCTGCTATTTACTTTGTGAAGCAGGGCCAGGAGCTGCAGAGATTTCCTCCAGCCAACAGATCACCCATGCTTTTTCTTTCTCCTTCTTTCTGAAGATTAAAAAAATGCTACCTCAACCTTTTGCAGTGTAATTTTTTAATTGTCTATGCAATCAGCTTTTCTTAGTGAAAAAAATTAAAAGTGCCGAACAATAGTTTCTGAGACATGTGCAGACTTCTGCATCCCTGTAAGAGATAAGGTCTGGCCCAACATAGGCTCATTTCTAATAAACCTACAGCTTCAAAAGGTTAGGAAACTTCATCCTGGGAGCATACGATGGTGTAATGGCTTCACAAAAGACTCAGTTTTCCTTCAGTGGGGTGTTGTTTCTTTCCCTTTCCCTTATTTCCCTTTCTCTTTTTTTCCTTTCATTTTCTCCTTCCCGCCCCCCCCCCCCCCCCCCGCCCTCTTTTTCTTTTCTTTATCTTTTTTGAGCTCTATCAAGAAATGCAGACTTTTGTTCCGGCCAGTTTGACCTGCAGGTTTGAGGTTGGCTTTTTATTCTGGCCAGACGACTTTCTAACTGTAGCAGGGAAGGAAAAATAATGGAAGGAATCCAAGATATCAATTGTGACAGCAAATGTACGCTAGTAGTCTAGCACACTCTATATTTCCAGATACGCTTGCTTGAAACAAAGACAACTAAAGAAAACAAACAAACAAAAAACCCCAACCTGTTAGAACTTGACAGAACTAACCCCTCGCCATATGATATTTGCTAATGAACTGCATGCAGTGAAAAATGTGTGAGAATCCTTCCTGGAGCTTTTTGGGGAGGGCGATGAATTATTATCAAGTAATGTAATAAGCAAGTCTGAAAATGGGTTGTGGTGGGTGGTTGCTTTTTTTTTTCTCCCCCTGCTAAATCATGCCATAAATGTTTCCCTCAGCAGATGCAGACGCACATCATTTCTTTCGGGATTTTATAACCATGACAACCAGTTTTAAAGGAACGTTTTCAGTTTCCATAGTTTAAATTAGAAGTGTATCCAAAAAGAGGGTTGTAAAATGAGCAGAAGTAAGCTACTATTTCCACATCTTCCTAAGAACAATGGAGTGTTATATTTTTGCCTTTATTATTATATACAAGTATGATAACATGTAAAATAAAGATTCTATACCAACTTTTACTTTAAAAATAATTTTAAAAGCAAAGTTTGTTCCCTTGCTAAAAAGCCTTCATTTAAAGATAGTGAAATTAAATCTCTCTCATTTTAACTCATGTTAGATGTAATGATACTGTAATTTATAATGAGTAAAGCATGTTGACGTTTAATGCATATGATTTCTTTGAAGTTACATCCTTTTAGTAGAGATGAATTTTGATGAGTTTTACCAAAAGGGTTGAAAGAGTTTAGGTAAGCTAAAAATAACTCAGGAGCGAGTTTAATCTGGGTTAGACACCGTTCCTTTTATTTTACATTGAAATCTCATTAGCAGCAATGTGCAGAGAACCTTTCAGTGCTTTCAGATACTTTAAAAATCGATGCCAAGCTCTGGACTGGAGTCATGAAGAGGGGCCAGTACCCAAGCCCAACATGCTGCCAGTGCTAGAGGCTAGTGTGCTGATGACCTGCTGAGCTGGGGCTTCACCCCAAAATGCTCCTCTCTGCTCCCATTTCTGTTTCAGACTATGTCCAGGACTCACCAGCCCTGACCTGCACGTGCTCACCCAATGCCCAGCACTGCTCAGTAGCAATGGTATTGCTCATTTGAACACCTGAAGGACCAGGGCGATAGGAAAAAAGATGTGTACGTCACCCATAGAAAGAGAGAATAAGATGATCCTCTCTCAAAATTCCCTTTTTTTCTTGTCCCATGAAAGAAACTAGAACAGCCCTTCCCAGTAGCTCTAAATAGAGGGCTGGGAACTTGCTTGGATGCAAGCGAAGCACTGAGCAGTGCCATGCAGGGAAAAGATGTTGCCTCCTGGGTACATGCTGCTGTCAAAGCTCCACACAATGCAGTGTTCATTTGGGGTTCATCTGTTCAACCTTTGCTGTCTGACCTATAGTTGTTTGCATCTCAGCTAATCACCCAGACCTGTATTGCAGGCAACAGAAAAAGAGAAAATATGTGCACGTGTCTGTGGTCATGCACATGTGCTCAAGTGTGTGCATGCATGCAAAGGTGTGCCTAAGCAGAATTTTTTCTCAAATATCTAGATAGGTCAGATGAATAGTGCTTTACAAACCTCTCTTCCTCTCCTGGTCTAAATTAGGAACCCAGAACCTCACTGAGATGCAGGTACCTGCTTTTGCAGGGATAAATCCCACCTGTTCTTTGAGGCACTGATCTGGCAAAACATTGCCCTGTAACCAGCAGGTAACTACGAACTAATGGTCCCCAGGCCCGCAGAGAATGCAGTAGTGCTCCCAGCCTCTGGTTACAGCAGCCTGGCAACGGCATTCATGCTTTCTCTTAGTTCAATTCCATGTTTTGGCTACAAGAACATTTATTACTCAGATTATTCATTTTAACCTTTGGTGGGCTCACCCGCTTAATGCCAAATGTGTGTTTAAACAGAGTGCTCAGCAGGGCTCTTTCAGCACTGGTACTGTGTGAGTATCTCTCTCCCTTTGCAAGTTTCACATGGTTAGTCCCTGGTTTGTCATTTCCAGCTCGTATTTCTAACCCAATTTGAAGCAGTTTGCATGATGTCTCTATGGAGCTGCTTTTGTTCGCCATGTTGCCAAAACACCATGTCAGCCTGGCTGGGTGATGCAACCCTTCTATTCTCCTGGTGCAGGGTAAAACCTACTTAAAAAGTCCTAGACAATCGGTGGGTTCATTTAACATTTGGTACATATGAAAATGTGCTTTCAAAACAGGCAGCTACAACATTCAGTTGATCCTTCCTGCATAAAATCAGCATTAGTTTAGCATTTCTAAGAGATGCAAGTTGTTCTGTGCTCACATGTATCAAACAGCAAATTCTTCACCCTTGTGACTGGGGATCCACCTGGGGATCCGCCAAAGGAAGATGAGCTTGTTGGGTTGTTTCTTAGAAAACCACTGAGGACTCAAGAGTTGTGTAATTTCTCCTTAGGGGTGACTTGGTCATTCCTCCCCTGCAGTGTAGGTATCCAACCCTATCGTGAGAAGGTAATTTCAGCCTACAACGCAGTCCAGGTTTCTGCTCCGAGGTTCACCGTTGCCAGAGGGGCTTCTGCCCCATGCACAGTTGCACACCACTGCTGGCACCGCTCATTGATCGTCCACTCAAGCTGCGTCCCAAGCTGGACATGGCTCTTGGGCAGTACGTTTCTGCCTTTTTTGCAGAAACACCTCAGTGGCCCCTGTGCAGTGCTCCCCTGCAAATATTCAGACCTTTACCTCGCTCCCTCTGGCTTGCAGCTGTATGTTCAACTTGAACCCCGGTGTCAAGCCAAACCAAGCTGGTGGTACAGGGCTACAGTAATTAGTTCACGTTTCAATTAGCTAATCACATCTTTTTATGCAGAGCAATAAAATCCCAAATAAACAAAGCAAAATGTTAGCTTAAACAAGTGTGGCAGACAATCGCAACCAAGAACCGCTCATCCAGAGAGCAGCAAACCAGGAATTGATGGAGAGTGACCTCAAAATCCTTCAAAAGAAGGTAACTCAACATTGCTAACATGAAATTAGCAGTAGTTTGGCTCCCAAAGCACCTTGAGTTAGTGGGGTTTTTAATATGAAAATACATTTATCACATCTGATCTCTGTTTGCTGGTCTCACAGTTTTGAAAGGGGCAGTGAGCTCATCTCATCTGAGGATCCATTTGAGGAGTTTGCATTAGTGTAAGGTGAAACCCCCCAAGGTGTCTCTCTTGATGAGGTGAGAAATGATTGCTCTCATTTATTCTGATGCCTGGGAACAGAGAAACAGGATGGCTTTTGGGGTGACTAACCTTTCTCCCCTTCTGGATTTGCTGTTGCAGAATTAAGGAAGATAACTGAAGATTTTAAATTTAGTTTTCATACCTTGGAACAAGCATGTGACACACAGGTATATAGAGGAGCGATGGGGTTTAATCCAGTACAAAGACCTGCTTAGGCTGAGGGTTACAGAAACTAATAATTTTGTATTATTATTATTAGTGGTAGTAGTAGTATTACATAAAATTTCTTGACACCTGGCAGCTGTAAAAGCAGACCCTACAGCCATACGAACACACCAGAGCCATCACTTACATGTTTTTAATGTAAATGCGTGGCTCACCAACCCTTGAGAATAACATGCAAACTTGCACATGAAGTTATGACCTCGACCTGCTGCATGCACCGCCTTTACATCTGCATGATCTCGGGGGGAAAACGTGCTTATGGGTTCTGACTGTGCAGTGCTAAGAGTGCTGACTACCGAGGAGTGACAGACACTAAACTTGGTGCTCTAAAAACACCTTGAATTTCTTTGCTTTTTAAACAGGAATTTAACCTGACTTTGATATGCATGTGCATGTGAGAGAGACTCTGCACAGCTACATTTCGTAGCAATACCGACTTCTTTCTCAGAGTCCAGTTGAATTTTCAGCTCTGGTGCAGCATCAGATGTGCAACATGCTTTGCAGAAGCCAGGAGAAGCAGTCGCTCCTTTTGTAAGCAGAACTAAATGCAACAAAGGTAAACAGACCCATTTCCCTTCCCTTTTAATAGCAGGTCAGTGATGCAATGTTTCTAATTAGCGCTCACAGTTGGCCATAGCTGAATTGCTGGGAAATGTTCAGCAGCCTGCAGATATTTTGCCATCCTCCCCTTTCACCGATGGCTACTTTCAATCACAAATGCTTCTGCTCTTGACTGCTGTTACTTGAGCTGAAGAGCCAGCTGTTACAGTCTGGTCTTTGGAGTGGGACAGAGGATTTTTATTACCTGGGTGAAGTGAACAAAAAAGTGGGCAGAAGGCAAAGGGCATCTTTCACAGATGCATCTAACCGTTGTGAAATTGGGAAGGAAAACCAGGCTTGGGTTAGAGGGCAATTTAAATTCCTTCCCACTGTTACCTAGATCTGATCTAATAAGAGCTAAGAAACTGCTGGGTGTTATTTTCAAGCAGGAGTGAATGCATATGACATTTACTGCTTAGAACAGAGCCCTTAGTCTCTAAGAGGTAGTAGCAACATGCTTTCGATTCACAATGTGCAGATGCCCCTATATAAAAATGTATGTGTATACACATGCACATACACACATGCACACACATATTCCCATATGCATGCAACTAAAGTTATTAAAGAGATAGACTGGAGAGAGAAGAAAAAACATAAAGAGGACAAATTTTCACCCACTGAACCAAGAGTCTTTCTTAGAACAACCACCAAGGAGGCAGCAGCGTAAAGTGGTAATGTTTCCACTGCCTCTGCTTCTCCTCCAGCTAGTGCTGCTCTTCTTTTCTGGCCCCCGCAAAGTAAATTAAGCTTAAGGAAATGCTTTGCAACAGCAGTGGCACAGGAGTCCTCCAGGGTCCTGCTCCTGCTTTGTTTGTGAGGAAGGGTCTTTTCTACCATGAGCAGTTCTACACTGTGAAGGGCAAATGTTAAATCTAAGACGGCGAAGCCCATTGCAGAGCTATGATTTGCAATCCCACGGGAGGGAAGGCACAGCTTATCACAGAGTTATGCCCTGGCAAACTCTAGTTACTGACAAAGAGCACAAAGGCTTTCATGAAGTAATATTGAACAACTGAATATCATTTAACTCTATGAATGGGCCTACTCAGAAAGACAAGAACTCTTAAAAGAATAAAAATAGAAAATTCTGCAGGTTTTTATTTAGGGATCATCCTTTCAAATCAGCTATGACACACCTAGTAAACATGGGAGGCTTGAAAGGGCTGAGTGGTATATTAGACTCTCTTCCCAGGGCTCCTATCTTAATTTTATCACAGCTCTCAGGAAATTAAATGCACTTTATATTGTTTCTTCATTGTGATGTACCTGACCTTGGTCTAGATTTAGATTTTTCCAGTTGGATCAAATTGGGCAGTCATAATCCCTCCTTTCTGCTGTTGCTGAATCTGAAATATCTGAATTAATGAGGTCTCTTGTTTTGCTATCACATGATCTAAGCTGCCAAAATATTTACTTTCTCCCTGAGTGATGTACAAAAGAAGGAAAATGTAAATCATCTACACGGTCCTTCAAACGCTCCTTTACATATAAACCACTAACCTAGCTGCCTTTTACTTTCCAAGCTGTACACTGCAATACACAAAGAATGCTAAAATTCTGTCAAATTTAACCACAAGTATAAAGATAATCCCAGGCATGATGTGCTTTAGACTCACTTAAACTGCAAAAATCAGCTTAACCAAACTATCTGCTTATACTGTATCTTTGGACTAAGTCCCTCAAATAGATAGCTCCCAGCTCACAGGATAAACCAAAAGATATATTATGAACTCGAATGAAACCATAAAGATTAGGGATAGCTTAGACTTTAATGTTCTTCTAATATTCATTTGAAAGTGGAGCCTTTCTCTAACAGGAAAGGAGAACTGAAAACCTAATAAAAATACTTGTACTTTATGCTGCATCTAATGAACGAACCTGTAACAAATGGTAATAGTTAAATAAGGCAAAAAACATTAAAGTGCTATTGCGCTGGCCCTGCTGTCAGTTGGCATAACTCCATGTCTTCAACGCAGAGAAAGCCAGTTTAGCAGCAGCAGAAGATCTGGTCCTCTGTGTTTGAAAAGAAGCAGATGAGCATCTCATCAGTATGATGCAAGAGGCTTTCCTTCGCATTGTCTACATACTTCTAGCCTATGGATGGCTGAAGCAACTTTCCACTTTTCGACTTGCAACCTGGTGAAAGGAGGCAAATACCCACTTGTTGGCTGTGACGGTCAAGAGGCAGGCAGCAGACACGGTAGGTACTCTGAGTGTACATGTATCTAAGTGTTTCTGCAAACTAGCTGTGTACCCTAACTTCTAATAAATCTGTATTTCAGAACAGAAATATTGTTGCTTCCTTCCCAGTCTGCAGGAAATACTCTATAATATGGGATAAGATAATTAGGGATAAGGTAATCAGGTGCAAGAATTTACTGGGTTTAAATCAAGGAGGTACCTTGTATTTAGCACAAAATATACGGAAAAGGATTCTTATCTCTTTTGACGCTTCTCTTCGGTCCAGAGGGATCTTGAGAAACTTGCCTGGGACAACAGAAATCTCATGGAGTTCAACAAAGAGATGTGCAAAGTTCTGCACCTAGAATTAACCCCATTCCCTCGTGCAGGCTGGGATCTGCCTCAATGAGCAGCAGATCTGCTGAAGAGGAGCAGGGGATTATGGTGAACATCGGGTTCAATATAAGTTAAGGGTGCACATGACCTACAATGAGATGGTGAGGGAGCTGGGCTTGTTTAATCCAGCAGAGACGAGGCTAAGGCATGATCAGGTGGCTTGAAGGGTAGTTCAACTACTTGAAGGGTAATTACAAAGATTACAAAGGCAGACCCAGTAGGGGCAGACAATATAACAATGGAAAACACCTGTAAATTGCTATTTTGGAGGTTAAGGAGAAACTTTTTCATCAGGATGCTGCTGCAATGCTAGAGCAAGCTGCACAGGGAGATGCTATAATGTCCATCCTTGGAGGCTTTCAAGATGCAGCTAGACAAAATCACAGCTGACCAGTAAATTGGACTATAGACCTCCAGAGATCCTTTCCAACCAACACTGCTATGTGTGTGATTCCTGTAACAGGTAGCCCATGCTTACCCACCTTCCTCTGTTGGTAATACCTGTATTCTCCCAGATAAATGGAGCTTTTATGGTATGTCACAGAGTTCTGACAAAGCACAGGTGGTTTTTAGCCTCTAAGGAAAACTTTCGTCAGAAATCTGTTTTCTTTGGGACAATCCGTGTTACAGCCTTGGTTTTTTTCTTCATATCCTCAGAGTATTGGAAAGCAGAGAAAAGATTCCAAATATCAACACAATAAAAAAAAAAAAAGTTACCTAATAGTAGGGTATCTTTTACTTTCAGCTACAGGAACTTTGTCTCATTTGAAAGAGGAGTTCCAGCTACAGAGTCAAAAATCATTTATTATGAACAAGGCTACCAACAGACCTTTCCTTGCATGAATCCAAATGGAGGATGGGCCACAGGCTCAGCTGGTGCAAGTTCAGCATGTAACATTCAGTGCAAATATTGTGATTTACACCAGCTGAGATATGGCCTTCTGTTTCTATTTTAATAAATCAGCTGTAAGAATAAATTTCTCCTTACTTGCCTGGTATGGTTCTGTTGAGACGTTTAACCACACTAACATGACGACTATGTTTTTCGTTCAAACCACAAATGAAACATCCTTTGTGCCACATAAAGCACATTTTCTAGTCCAGATTGATTTTAGAGTTGCTAATTATATTATATAGTGTTGCAGGAACTACAGTAATTCACTTCTAAAATCCATTTAATTTCTTTTTAATTACTCATGTTTACCAATTCCTTTAGATTCAGAAAAGGCTCAAAATTGCAGTTAGCAAAGGAGGCTTGAAGTGGAATGATTAAAAACATCTGGCATATACATAATTATACCAGGCAATTTATTCCGCCTTTACCATTTCACTATAGCCGTGGTAATGAGGTAGAGCTGGATTCTATCACTTTTCTGAGTATTTAGAAGTACCTTACTGCACAGACAGTTTCACTGAAATAACTGGCAATAACTAAAGTGTATAACACCAAACCTTGGAAGAAAGGGTGGCAGATTCTTTTCCTTACTAAGTGGAGCTGCCAGCCCCAGGTGTGGTCAGCTGTGTCCATGAATGAATTCAAGCAAGTCTGAGTTTATCTAAAGGACTACCTGAATGTAACTAAGTATAGCAAAGACCATGGGCAGCTTGTTATAGCTTAACAGAAGTATGAATCAATACCAAAATAATGTTGATTCTGCCAATATTTTATCTGTGGAAGAAAACAGAAGTAAAGAAAAAAGCAGACAATGTCACACAACACTATTTCAAGGATTTATGAAGTTAAACACTTGATTCTTCCTTTAAAAAGTTGCATGTTATATAAACGTAAAGGAGAAATGAACTAAGGCATTTTACTTCCTAAACACGTTCTTTATTTTCCTCTGTGGCCAACTTAAAAGATTTAGGTTCCTTGAAATTTGTGCAAGGCCAAATTTCCAAGGTTTACTGAAGCAGAACTGCTTTTAGGCCAGTGCATGCGGTGACCCCGCTCATGGTTGGTTTGCTTCTGCTGGCCAGGGGAATCCTCAAATGAGTTCACACAAGATAAATGAAGGGCCTTTGATATTTGTACATCTACAGCCTTTTGCTTCCCTTTGGCCCACTGAGTATCCCACGGGGGTGAGAACAACAAGCAGGGCAGCAGCAGGAGAGGGGAGAGGGCTCTGTCTGGTCTCTGCTCCTGCATCTCAGCAATAATTGTCAGTTCTGGTGTGCAATCCATACATTTGCGTGATACAGATATAGTCAGGGAGACCTCGCTGTCATCTATTCAGTTAAACCAAGAGAAAGTTATGAAGATGATGGTCAAGATCATGGTGGGGAAAATGTCACTGTTAATCAGGGATGACTTTATTGCTTGTGAAAGACATTACAAAAGCCAGTGTGCAGGCCACTGGGCCAGTTCACATGAGAGAAGAGAAAGCACTGCTGTTGCACTGACAGTGACTGGCTTCCCAAACTTATGGCTGGCAAGTGGTGGGTTCACCATCCCTTGGTGTATTTAAGAGCACACAGAACCTCATGTAAAAGAATTTAAAGCAACTCCACGAAGAGCTATGAGCTTCATACATCAATTTCTGCCTGAATCTGGCTTCCATTATGCAAGCGGTGAGACTGGCTGATCAGGGTGACTCTTTCTGGCCAAGGATCTGTTAATCTGATTCCCTAACTACCATCTTTTTGGATCTCTTAATTTTTAGCAACCATTGACCAGGCATAATCCAGACCCATCTCCTGGGAAGTGCCACTAGCCACAGTGTTACCAACAGGTTCTATTCCCATGGCTCTGTGAGAACCTGGAAGAAGACAACTCCTGAGAGGATTCTAGGGTGACGTGACCAGTGTCAGGAATAACCATCAGACCCGAATGACTGCAGGAAGCCTGACTCCTTCTATATGAGTTCTTAAAATAGAAAAAATGAGCAAAAAAGAAATCAGTGAAATGGGGGCTCCTTTCTCTGCAACATTTCACAAGAAAAGTATTGACACCACATTAATTTACAGTCTCAACAGTCCAATTTGAAAACCAATAGCAGTGCTTCTGAAAATTCTGCTTTATGGATTTCCATAAGATATGTAATGGAAAAATCTAGCCCTACTATACAGTCAGAAAAGTTTCAGCTGGAAGTAGGCAGGGCTGAATAAAACATAAAAGGGATAATAGTAAGTTTGAAAGCTTTGGAGTGCTTAGACTGTTATGCACCACCACAATTTAGGGCCATCACAGCTCACCACTCTGGCTAGTTGATGGAGTGAAAGCTCACCCTCTGCACCTGGACTGGTCAATTGAAGGAACACTTCATGTCTATGCCTCAGCTGGGGATCAAAGGTGGTGGGCTAGTGTAGCCTCACAAACACCACAAATAGTTACTCTTCTCACCACGAAACTAACTGCAAAGACAGTGATGCACCAGGCCACCATCCACCCAGCTTTATTTTTAAGGGGGACAGGATACACTACATATGCTCCCCATGTACTGCAAGTAAGCAAAACTATAGGTAAGCAATATTCTCCAGCGACCATTTCCTTGTGCCAATTCTTCAAGCTGTTAACCCAGGACCTTCTTTCTTCTGCCACCTCCTGTCCTTATCATTCACTTGTTATTGGCTCTTAGCTGCCTTGTGGAACTGATTTCCTTTTTTCATTCAGGGGATCTGTCAAGTCCAGCACAGCATGGACCCTTATTCATCTTTTCTTGTGGGTTTGACTGTCTCTTGCTCCATCTTCCTGTTTGTTCTTTTGGGCAGTTTCAAAGTACCTTACTCTGGTCTATATTACTCTTGCGAATACAAGTGACAATTTTATTGAAGATTCAGCTTTTCTTCCTTGTTCCTTGTCTGCCAAATATTGAACACAGTTATTTTGGAGACTACTGTTCAAATCCAGGCACTGAAAATGCATATGCTTACTCCTGTTTTAACCAGACAGACGTTATAGGATGCAGTCCAAACTTGATTTGAGTTGGCCCAGCAGCTGCCTTTACACAGTAACGCTAGCATTTCCCTGCATAAACTGAGTCTTAGAAAATTCACTGAAGAATATTTTATTCTGCAAAAAAACCCCACCTTTTTTATAGGACAGGTGCATGTTCCCACCTCAGATCCAGATTTCTTTTCATATATATATATAACTTGCTTGGGCACACCTTCAAATTTCTACAAAGGAATTTATTTCATACTCTTTCAAAGACTGAACTGAAAGATCTTTTTTTTATTATAGTGG
Organism: Buteo buteo; assembly: GCF_964188355.1. Taxonomy (NCBI): domain Eukaryota; kingdom Metazoa; phylum Chordata; class Aves; order Accipitriformes; family Accipitridae; genus Buteo; species Buteo buteo. The sequence continues at coordinate 8,132,824 of NC_134176.1, read as the reverse complement.
TTGTTGTTTTGATTTGAAATACTTAATTGGCTTATATGCATATTTCTTGCCATATGCAAATTCTGCATCTATGGCCAGGTTATGATCTGATTCCTCCTTAGAGAGCCGAAGTGACTCCTATTTTTTTCTGTAACCCCTGATTTAAATCTGTTTAATTGAGATGATACATTTTAAGTCTGGTCTGCACAGGTCTAGTGACTGTAAATTTTCCTGGTTAGCACAAGATTGTGCACTGATATAAATGGTACCTTAAATCTTCCTTCCTGAAAACCACCTTTTGGTCACCAGTTCTCAATCCATTGAGACAACCAAGATAATTTTCAGGATATGTCTAATGAAGATGCTCAAGCACAGAACTCTATTAGTTGTCTTTATTACTTATCTTAGTTGGTTAGGGGTTTTTTTGGAAAACAGTATTTACTTGGATACTTCTGGCTATGGTGTTGGTCCACTTAGCAGAAGTTTTGCTTGAGGACAGGTCTCACCAGACCCATGAGACCACCCTGGTTTTTTGGAACTACAATGTTGCTGTGAATAGCACAAGATGAAGGACAAGAGAAAAAAAAGTAAGAAAATGAAAAATTTACTGAACTAAGTGGCAAACATCAAAACTCACAAATTGGCTGGTCCAAAGATTTTATTTCTATTAAGTCCTTGTTTTCATAGTCCTTATATAGACCATTTCTTAGCCTGTCACTAATGTGCCACTACTGTTCACTCTAGCTACACTCCAGACAGAATGAAAGCTTTAGCCCTCAACAATTACAATTTCCATCCTTTCATCAAATTTATATTTAACCTTTATGATGGTATAAATCAGTGTTAGCATCAAACATTGCTGAGGATACACATGGCTTTGGGGTTTTGATATTAAATTAATGGTATGTATTTATCAACACCAACTTCTGTTGTTTAATGAAGGGAAACATCACTTATTGAAAGCAAGATGGTCTCTGAGCCATTTCAGGGTGTGTGTGTATGTGCATGCAATGCCTAATAAATACAATACTTCCTTTAAGAGAACCTGCATTTGGTTGCTTATAGCTTTCCCATACCATCACTAAAATTTTCCACTCTGAAAAGTCATATAAGGCAGGGGTTGCTTAGGCTTTTTGTTTTGGTTCTGGTTACTGTGAGGTTTTTTTCTCTTCTTTTTTGTTGTAAACCAGTAGAGAACAAAGTTTAGAACTTCAGAACAAGAATAAAAGAGAACAGGAAGCGTATTTTCCTTTGGTGTCTTAAAATAATATTGGCAAGCCTTTTTGTTTTGTTTTGCTTTGCTTAGTTTCATTAGAAACCATAAGCATACTAGAATTTAGCGCAGGTGTGATCTTTGGGGTGCCAGCTCTGCCTTTTCTTGCTGCTGTGAAAATCCACCAAGGTGCAATTTAGTGGATTTTTCTGACTTTGACTTTAACTGTTGATACTTTTGAAGGTGACAGCTTCAGTCTCAGAAGATTGCACAGCCTCTGAGATGTGTGATCTCTCTTAGACACAACTAGCATGGAGCACAGGCCATGCTCCTGTGGGATACCACATGCTGCAGCCTGCAGTGGTGAAAGTGGAGCTGGACTTTCTCTTCAATTACTGCTGAAGGCTTGTGTCGCACTTGACTGGGTAAACAGAAAGGCTGTACGAGGACAGCTAGGATGACATGTAGTCAAGATAAAGGGGATGAAAAACACCCAAAACATGAAGCAATGATGGGGCAGGGACAGGGGGAAAGAAAGGAGGAGACAAGAGTTTGGGAGGAGGATCCAGCAAAGGAATAGAATGGAGGAGAAAGAGTGAAGAGACAAGACAGGGTCTGAACTTGGGAAAAGGGAATAAGAGAGGATTGCATGGTACAATAGGAAAAAGAGACCAAAACCCCAGGTTGGAGGGGTAGAGCTGAAGAGCTCAGGCTTATAGATGGAAGAGCAGAAGGATCTATTTGGGATTTCCAGGGAAAAAACAATGATGCTTTGGAAACTTCTATTACAACTCACTGAGCATCTTCAGACACCCAAAAATGTGGTCATGTTACTACAGTGATAAAATTCATTAGTGAGGAACAATATACTGGGGCTAAGTAGCAGCAGTAAAAAAGGCTTGAAACTACACTTTGTCCAGCAAGGAGAAATGATCAATGTCCACTGAGGTACTGAAGAAGGCAGGAGGTTTAGACAGCAATCAGTCAATTAAAGACTGTATCATGAAAAGTCTGCAAAAATGGACCTTGCACAAACTCCTTAAACCTGGAAGTTAACTGCTGAATGCATAACTCTGCACTTGATGATGTTCCTGGAAAGTCATAGTTTTCTCTGTAACAAGTGATCTTTTAAAGCAATAGCTTTGAAGCGCTTGGCAGTTGCTTTCCATTGACTGTAAGTGAGCCCAGTCCCAAGCTGTTCTAAAAGTGTCAGCTTTATTTTACGTAAAAGTTTTCTTAAGGGCAGAAAGGCTTCTTCAGGTATGGAAAAAGCAGTAGTGCCAACCAGACCACACTGAGGTAGGAAACAAAACAGAATAAAAAAAAAGAAAATCTGCTACTTTTTTCCATAAAAAATGCAATACATAGCTATTTGGGAACCTCAGAGTATTTTAAATCCATCTCATGCTGCACTCGAGTTTGTCCCCTTTAAGAAATAGCTGATGACACTGTTTTCCTTCTGCCTTTTTCCTCTCAGTTGATGGATATAGACAAGAAAGTCTTTATGGGTAAATAATAAAGCAATTATCTTTAACAATTTCAATTGCTCAGTTGAAGTAAATAATGAAAAAATTATTTTTTCCTTAAGGTCTCTGCAGAAAATCAGTACACCCTGTCTATGAAACATGATATGTGTAGCTCATATGCTTTTACTTCTAGCCATAATAAAAAGACCTTGCTTCACTCTGTACCATTTGCAGAGATGGTAAGTGCTTTAACTCCAGTAACTGATAAGCTCATGTCAGCCTACCAAATCAGATGAATTACTATTCACCTGTACTGTTTTGAATGGCACAGTTTTTGTTTAATCCTTGAATTCTTCCTAGAATTAAAATACTTCCTACCTTCTTCCTTTATACTGAACAGGTACTGTCTGCAAGTACCCAAACTGCAAGTGGCCAGGTGGCCAGACTGATAAAAGAGGGCATCGTGCAAGCGACCCTCTCAGCAGAGCTCATTATGCAGCACAGCACACTTCAAACATACTATCCGTCACGTTAAGAGTGCCATTTTTGGATGGTTGGGGTAAATGTAAGCATGCTATTAAATTCAGCTGATTTGGTGTTGCTGAATTAAACAATAAAACCAAAGAAGGTCTTCAAGCTATTGATTTCTGCAATGCATTGTATGCATTTACGTAAATCTAATTAAAACACTGTGCATAACCCAATTACGAGCTATTCCCTTACAGCAAGTTTTATATTTATCTAAGCCAGGCTGTGCCAGCTGTGAGACATAACCCTGGGTTTGCAAATAGCTATTGTGTAACAGCTGAAGTGATCAGATAAATACACTGAGCATTTTTTCTTTCTGCTAATGGATCGTGTACTTCTGGATCAGGACCATTTTTTGCCATACCAGGTTGCTGAGTTTTACTTCACTGACATATTTCTTCTATCAGGATTGCTCAGGAGATAAGTTAAATGCACAACATAAAAGGCAAGCAGTTGACAGTCTGAGGGGCAACAGAAGACCCTCACTTTATATTCTGCTAGTAAGTGGGGAGGCGGGTCTGAAGAGGTGGTATTATCACTCTGAATTGCTCTTTAGGGGAGGCAGTTCCCCCCTCCACTGGGAATACAGCTACATCAGCAATACAGGGGACTGGCCTTCAAATGCAAGGGTCTAATACCAGGTGTTCTGAATAACCTTGTTCCAGCCTTGAGGTTGAATAGAGCATCAGTATTTAGAATTTGATGGGGACTGTACCAATGTTCATTAGAATTTCCCTGACATCCCGTAAATGCAGCTCCATCACCCCAGTAATTGTGGCAGAAGATGCAGCAGGGACCAGCTCTTGCCATTTTCAACCAATACTGTGCATAAATCTTCCTGCAACAGATCTGCACCATGTTTGTGATAGCAATAGCTTATGTATAGTATTTTCTAACATTGGATGAAATATAAGATTCAGGGGGAGAAAACAGTAAACTCAACTTTTCTTTCCAGGAGTAGACCCAGCCCTAAAGCTCCTTGTCCCCTCCAGGACCACTTTCAAGAAGCGCCCTCATTCAAGGCTCAAATCTATGCTCTCCACAGTTTATGACAAAGAGCTAACACAGAAGAACCCTTCCTAAGGCTGGGAAAAGGTAGGAGGATAAAGCTGGATGAACCACATAGGAGAAGGAGTAGCGGAGTAGGAAAGCCCAGTTAGGCATATGCAGAGGCAGAGGGAGGAGAAAGGGAAAGGAGAAGACAGGGAGGCAGAGCACTGATGAGGGTGATACAGAACCAAAGGGACTGTGAGAAGCATGGGTGGGACAGCACAGAGCAACAGTGGGAAGAAAGGATGCAAGACTTCCTCCAGTGAGTCACTCACTATTTCATCCCTCTAAGGCAGGAATTGAAGCTGTTGGGTGGAAAGCCCAGCCAAGTCCTCACCTATGACTCTCAATAAATTCCTTTCCCTTTCCCCTTCCTCTTCCCTTTCCCCTTCCCCTGTTTCCTTGATGTCAGAGGCTCACAGGGACAGCTTAGCTGGCCAGCAGCTTCATCTATCTCCTTACTCAAGTCGCACTTCCCCAAGCAACGCTTCAGCTCCCAGCACCGTGACTGCAGAGGCGAAGCTGCTGGCTGCAGAGCAGTCTCTCCTCATGCGACCTTTAAGCGTAGGCTTAGTACAGTGCTACAAGCATTCCCTGGGGCAAGTGAGATAGATTGACGTGGCACCTGAGCACATGTACTACCCCACTCTGGGATTTCAAACTACATGCCATTGCCTTCCAGTTGGAGACAAGTTTATGAGCTTGAGCAGGCAATAAAAGCTTCTCTCCATGCTAATGAAATGTCCAAGTCCTGATGGATTAGTAGTTTTCATATCAGATTAAATCTGCATTTTTGCTGATAAAGACACAAAAGTCACTCCTAATAGGCTTTCAGATTTTGTTAGCAAAAATACATCTCTATAGACCACAGCGCCTATGGGATACGAACGGGACAGAAAAGGCACTAACACATTATGATGGACTGCTCAAAAACTCTGCTTTCCTCCAACTGCCCAGAACACAGCCAGGCAACGTGCAAAAGGCTATTACTGATATAGAGGAACGCTGTGGGCACTTTTCTAGAAGCCCATGCACAGCCAGCCCACCTCTGGTCTCTGCAGCAGTCCCCAGAGCTGTTCTGCAACCATGGTCAGATACGGGACCCCTGGAGCCGGGGGATATTCTCTTACTCACTTCAAAGAGTTCAGGCCCTTTTGATAGAAGAAGCTACTCCACGTGTCTCTTTGTGAAGTCTCTGAATGAACAGAGATCCCAAACTCAGTGCCTCACCGGTAACTTTCCACCCTAAAGAACTGCAAGCATTATTTTGGGATACAACACCAACCAGGCAATTCCTCCAGAAAGCTGCTTGGGCCATGTCTGTGCTGCTAAAGGAAACAACCTCAGACACCAAGAGCAAGTGGGACCAGCTGGCTCACATCTACGCTGTTTAGAGCTTACCCTTTCTGTCCCCAATTTGTCTAGAAATGAGTTGGAGATGTCCACAACAGCGTTGGAGAGTGAGTTATCAGCTAAGCAATGTGGATGATAGGGGTCCAGCTCTTAAGCTGGCTCCCTGTCTTTCATTGAGCAGCACAGGTATTCCCTAGAAGCCTGGCAAATGTAGGGCATTGCTGTGTGGTTGGACTACTCCGAAAACACAGAGCAACCCCGTGGTGCTGGAGAGCAAAGCCTGTGCACGAGGCGGTGGCGTAGCGTGGAGGTGCTGTAAGACTCCGCTCGCAGCCTTGAATTCCTGGCTGCAGATCCTCCACCCGCAGCGCTCCGTAGGTGCCCACATGGTGAATCTCAGAGCCCCGATCCCCCTTCTCGGGCACCTCACCGTTCCTGTGCAGCAGTGCTTTGGCATACGTCCCCTTGTGCTTTCCAAGCATGTGAAAGCCCCTGCACATGCCAACCCTTTTGGTGACTCTTCTGGCGGTTTAACATACAGGACAAAATTGACTCAACCAAAGGGTACTTTGCTGATACTTTGTACACATGGCTGATTTTTTTTTTTTTATTATTCTTTACCTTTTGCAAACTTTTCTATTTGTTATTTTGGACTTTAATAGAGTGATGCCATTTTCCATTTCAATCAGTGCTCCAGCTTGCTCCCCCACTTCCATTTCTGACTGAGTCTAAGGTAACTTTTAGAAAGGAAGGAAAAGAGATAGATGAATTATGGCACTTGAAGTCAGAGAAAAAATTCTGAAAGGAAAATGTAATTAAGAAATAAATTGAAAAATGGAAGCACCTGTGATACAGTGGCCAGCAATGATTATTTTAAAGGAAACCATCACAGGCAGCTTAATTCCATTTCATTCTGTTGTTCTCAGGATTTGGACTGTTTGCTCATTTATTTGGATAAAATGTAAACCTCTTCTACTTGCATTGTTAAATGTAATGATTATTATTTTGCATTTAATTAAAATACTGACACATTCCCACTGATGGAAAAGTTTCCATTGCTTTTCAGAAAACACTAGGTCATTTGATTTATAGAACATAGTTATTAACTGCTCGGCAAATACCTGGAATGGAAATAGTTTCACCTGTTGGGAAAAGCACTACCGCTCCTGTAAAAACAAAGGTTTTAAAGAGATTGAAATGTATGGAAGAAATTCAAGAAGGGAAGGAAAAATATGCAGGAGGGTGACTGTAAAAATGGTAAAGTGGCATTTTGAGGGTTTGATCAATGACTGATACAAATATAGTTTTACATGGAAATGTGAGTACTCTGGGACAGGAAGCACTGCTGGATCTTTGTAAAGTTTGGATTCAGTACCTGGTTACCCAGGCTGAAGTGGGATGAGTTGCAATAAAAGTACTGACATCTGAAAAATGACATTGAGGGACTGAGCCAAAGCTTCCCACAGTCTGAACTTGCATGGTATAAAGGAGAGCCTTTTCTTAAATGAGTTCGCTACTTTTCCAGTAGCATTTAAAGTTGCTTCGTTGCTATGGGAGACGGTGAGCAGAGCAGGAGAAAAATCCAAAATTGACCCAAAGTCCAAAATTACAAGTCAGAAAAGTTCTGCTTAACAGCAACCCTGTGCTGTCAACCTCTTCCAGCTACCTCCTGACATTTCTTCTTTAGCCCAACACCAAAACTGCTCTTCCCAGTACTGGACTTCTCATTCCTACCAAAGACTGGCTAAGCATCTAGAAATCAGGCGGGGCAGTGACTCTCTCTGGAAATGCCTGCTCTGTTCAGAGCTACACCTAACGAACTTACAGGACGAGGCTTATCTTCTCTGGCCATTTTTTAAAAATAAAGGAACTCCATTTTTGTGGGAGACTGAAAGAGTTAATGTCTCAAACATCGTGGTGGGGCGAGTTCTGCTTAAAGACAAACTCTGCCGAAGAACAAACCCTGCAGAGCAAGGAACCAAGGTGGAAAGCCCATCAGCTCAGACACCAGCAACAGGAGAGGGAGGGCGTGCTGGAGGGTGCGCAGCTCCCTGCTCCGATACAAAGATCAAACAACGGCCATGTCTGCAGGGAAGAAGTTAGTCCCCAGAATGACTCCCAAGCCCAAAGGCTCACAAACTGCTCATTAGACTAATAAGTTCAAGTGCCCGCCCGGAGGAGGGATAAGGATGATAAAAGGACACCAGCTGAAGCCCCGGGTGCGCAAGTCCACCGGGACTGGACCCCTCGGCTGACTGGACCAACGCTGGACGCAGGACCAGTGAAATCTTTCTCTCTTCCTTTTTCTCTGTCTTCTTCTTTCTTTCCTTTGCCTTTTCCACAATCCCTACATCTCATCCCTTTAAGACATAAGATCGTTGACCAAGTCTAGGAGTAGGAGTGGATCCAGCTGCCCCTGGGCTCTTCTCTGAGGAGGAGTCTGTAAAGCCAGGGGGTCTGCTCTGAACCTCGGGACTCCACGGGAGGGATCTCCTCATTCCCTGAATTGAGGTGTATGGTTAGCCAGGGTTACATGGTTTACAGAAGTAGTCCCATGCCAATTCCTGTTGTGATAAACGCTGCCACCTACTTTTATGCCCCCCTAGTTCAGTTTGCTTCTGTCATGAACAAAATCTTCAACTGATCATTTGGTGTCGTTTCACCTTAATTTAGCCTGAGGGAATTCTGAATTAAACAGGACTCCCTGGTCTGTCCAGCCCAGGTCATGACAATTTTTCAGGGCTTTTTTCGTCTGGAACAAGACCGGAACAGGAGAGCTGCCATAGCTATCTCCATGCTACAAAGGAGGGAACTGGTTCCTTCATTTCTTGATGGTTTTGATCATCACTACGTGATGGCATCATTCAGGAGGTACCTTGATATGATGGGAACAGATTCTATCCTGGGTTACTATATGAGCATTAGAGCTTGTCTCTAGCCCCTCACACTTGCAGGTCCCTCTCACAGGGCCTGGAAGCGAGGTCCCTTAGAAGATCTTCTCTAGTAACACAAAAATACATTTCTCAGATGGGTCTGGAGCCGTCCCATCACCACAGAGCATTAAATGCTGTCACTATTTTTTCCAAAGTTGCAGGAAACTTCTGTCCACTTTTCTTTTAGATTATCAGGCACAAGGAATCTTTGGTAGAAATGAACTTTATAGAGTAAGAAACACTGCCTGAATGTGTCAATATTCCTACCTCCTAGACAAGCTGGTGCTTTTTTTTTTTTAACCTCTAAAGATAGAGGGATGTGTCATGTCTAGTAGTTACACCTCAAATTATTTCAACATGCCTTAATTGAAATGCTGAGGAAAAACAAATCACTTCTGAGCAGGTCATGAATACAAGAGGTGCTATAAGCAATCTCAATTCACAACTTCTTAACAGCACTTTTAGTACTCTGTTCACTTCTGTGCTATTACATATTTATCAATACAACCTTAACAGCTGAAAAAAGATTGAAGCTGCATAATCCCACCAGAGCATCACAAGGGAAGCCAGAGAAATGCATGAGATGACATTAATCTAGTTACTAGGTTTATTAAATCTAAAGTACTTGTTAAAAGTGGAGATGAAAATTTTAAAATTGCTGCAATTAATTGTCGCTAGAACTCTGAGACTTTGAGACAGCAACAACCTGCATAAAGAATAACTGAGGGGAATTTATAGCATTTATGTTGTCTTCAGCCTCCCTGAAGAACATGCACAGAATCTAGCTAGCAATCCATCAGACCTGGTAGGAATCCAGAACTGGTCTAGACAGCAAGGTTTCAAGTACTGGTGTCTCTGCCCCCAGAGCTGGGCAAGTTATTATGGATTTGGAAGTTTTTCACACAGCAACTCTGGGAACTACAGCAGTTGAAAGTTTTGTGAAAGACTGTTTTTACACTAGACAATTACACTCTAGCAGATTGGAACCATATTGTGAGGATAGGGACATTCTGAGGAAAAAAAACCCACAGCAACAAACCAACGCATAAAAGTGTTTTCAAAACAAGTATTTCAATGTTGCAACCAAACAGAACCACAGGCTCACAGAATGGGTGAGGCTGGAAGGGATCCCTGGAGTCTCTCTAGTCCCATGTCTGTGCACAAGCAGGATCTCCTAGAGCAGGTTGCTCAGGGCTGCTCATCTATCAAGCCTGTGGTTTCACCCGTTCTCCTAGAACATGGCCCACCTGCATTGTACAAAAGTTCTCATACACTTGTGAAATGAGCATTGATGGTCAGGTCCATGGATTTCTTAAGGTTAGAATATGAAGTTTGTGGATAACGAGCTCTGTTTCAATATATTCAGGAATGTGCTGGCTGATAACCAACAGTTGTAGCTGATCGAGGAAGTAGAGAGATCCTGAGTGATTCAAAAATTTGTTTCCCAAACATTTGGCTCAGTGGAATTATGGGAAGACTGTAGTCTTTTACGGACTGCACAAAGTATGTGCACAGAGTGGACACATTTATGAATGTTTGTTTTTAATACAGTAGCATGGATCAGTACTGAGCTCTCACTACGGTTCTGTGCATCTCAGCCTTTGGGGGTCTGCAGAGCCGCCCAAGGCCACTGCTCTGAAGGAAAGACACAAATGATTTCTTCAAATGACCACTTGATGTCACTTGACACCATGCTAATAAACTTGATGAAGCCCACTTCTGGGCAATAAACAAAGGTTCTGAGAATAATGTGTCTGAAAATGGGAAAGCAAGATGCTAAAAAAGTACTATAAAAAGATTGTGGTTTTTTTGTTATGGGTTTGTCTACTGTTCTTGTAAACCAGTGTTGACAACTGCTAAATTACTTACAAATATACAGTCTTTCTTGTCCAGAGAAGTATTGGTACCCACTTTCTCTTCCAGAGAGACTCTAAGAGTTATTAAGTTAGGATGTGTTCCTCAATTTTTGGCTGCCGAGTTTTGAAGAGGCATCAAAGAGACACAGATGTTTCTAGATTACCCTTCCAAAAATAAGATTCCATTAACAATCCAGTGTCACTAGTCACTTTGAAAGTTTTGGCTAAGCCTCAGGTTTTCTCTCCCCTACAGCTTCATTCCTTACTAACACAGTGAATTTCACATTTCCCATGCATATGAAATACCAGCTCTGAAAACTAAGGCAAGATGCCATATTTCCTAATCTATCCAGTCCAAAGTAAAGTGAATTATTGTTCCCTGACAGCATTTTTCATACATCAGCATGACCTGAATTCTAATAAATTCACATGATCACAACCTTACGGTCTCTCCTCTTCCACTTTCCATTTATGTACTGCTGGGACATTGATTTATTTGTAACAGAAACCTTTATCCTGAGACTTGTATATGTTGGTTTTATCCCCTGGTATTCACCAGCCAGGTGGTCCTGCCAGGAAATAGATCTGACTGTCTGTAAAATAAATGTTAACCCAGGACATTTTCAATCCCAGAGCTGGTTGAAATATTTTAGCCAGTAGAGATTTTCCTTGCAGCTTCATTGAAAGTGAAATGCTCCTCTGGATATTGTTTTCAAACTATTATTAGATAGAAAAAAGTAAATGACTTATTGAGGTTGTCCCATTTTGTTTTGAAAATGTCACAAGAGATTTGTTCTTACTTTAATCAAAGCAAAATGAATGAGTCGTATTGAACTATATTTATAAAATATTTTATATTGGTTTTGATGTCTTTTTAGCATTTGAGTGGTTCCAAATTTAAACAGTTTGGAACTTCCATTATCCAAAATTTTGAAGAATAGAATAGATTCTGCTTCTTGTTTGCCTTTCAGCAGTGGCATTTATTACAGAAAGAAAATAGCCAGCCCAGTGATATGAATGTTCGGCACTTGCTCTCATTTATGTAATGTTTTACTTGGAGACTATACAGTCTCACCTGGATAACAAGCTTTTCCTTGGCAAGGTAGTCTAAATCAATACCAATAGGCCAGTTGCACTCCTCATTCAGTGTAAGTCAACTGAAGACAGCAGAAACTCAATCCATACTCTCAAGGACTGTCTAAAACCCCTCCAGGTATCTCATTTATGATTTGTTGTGCTTTATCAGCTATCACTCTTCCTGCCCTGACCCTCAATTCTTTGATCACGCTGGAAGGAGCCATGGCGGATCCTTCTGTGAGGACTCCTTCAAGAAATGTGGGGGAGATGTGGAACCTTCCCAAAAACCTTCAAGGATGATGAAGTGATGCATTTAATCTCAACAACTGTCTGCAACAAATTTACCTCTCCTCAGTAGCTGAACTGCTGCTTGCTTTAGTGCATGTCAAGCCAAAAAAACCCCAAAGTCTGGGTGTCTGTATACACACCAGAAAGTTTTCTGCAGAGCTCTTTGGTAATGTACTGTATGGAGCCACAACTGGGAGGCAGCATCCACAAATACGCATTACTGCAATACTGAGTATTGCCATACTTATATCTGGGACAAGGGGAGGAGTGGCAGAAAGAGAGTCAAGCTTGCAGGTTTCTGCATCCCACCCCAAGCAAACCAAACTAAATTTGTTGTATAGTGAATCTGGCTGTAAATTTGTGCTAGCTGTGACTCTTTCAGGAGGACAGAGAGCATTAAAATGACTTTACATAGCAGACGTAAACACCTGTTAGACATCTTAACCTCCCTTACTTTCCATAGGAACCAAAAGCTGGAATATTTTTAAAGGTCAAGATCTAAATGTGACTGAGAGAGGTAGGAAAAGTACCCTGCATGGTCTTCTCTCTGGAGGGTGATGCCTTGAATACTGCAGATTTTATATTTGGGGGCATTTCTAGATTTGTCTGCCTATACCACTGCTCAGACCCATTTCCAAAGTTCTGGTCCCCAAAGAAACAGAAGAATAGAATATTATTATCATAATTAACTCTCTTCCTTAGGGAGGTAACTTTAGAGACAAACTACTTTCCAGCACCATCGTCTCTAGCTGCTAGTGCTCGCAGCTCTCTAGTGCTTTATAATCTTCATTTCCACAAACATTGAGCAGATATTAGTGATTTATTCCTGTAATTATTGTGCTCTTGAAGTTGTACCAAATGGAGCTAAACATTGTGCTAAACATTGCAAGTTAAATCCCACTGGCCAGGAAAGAGAAAAAAGAACCCTATTGAAGTCTATCTAAAGCACATTTCAGCCCTTGCTTGGCTGTCCATCAAACAAGATACTCTACAAGACAAAGAGGAGAGAAGGAAGCACATGCAATCCATCTTCTTTCAGTGTAGGCAGTGCATGCAAGTTATTTATCTAGTGCTTTAAGTTGTGTCCCTTGGCCCATTGCTTTAAAGTGAGAGCTCACGAGAATTTCCAGGCGCAGGAAATTTTGCTATTTCATTGCAAATTAGAATGAAAACCTTAAGTATTTTAAGAAATTTGGAAAATAATTGGTAAAGCCACTTTCTCTTTGTTGCAGTCACAGAGTTGGGTTCTGATGCACCCAGAGATGTGATAATAGTGAAAACTGACATAAAGCAAAAGCTTAAGAAAAACAACAGACAGAGATAACGACTGTATGCTACCAGAACAAAACATTCTGCAGAAGCAGAAATGATGGAACCATCTGTTCTGATAGAAAAGCATATTTTCAGAAATTTTTTTAAAGTAGATGTGAAAGTGTATTTATTTGCTTAATTTGGGACTCCTGACCTTATGGTTTTGATGCCAACTCACTGTAAACTTAATAAACAAGGAAAAATCACCCAGTCAGTGAATTGCTGGAGCCAACATCTTCAGAAGCAGAGCATGCCAGTGTTTTCTCCCATCAGGTTAGCAACTTGAAAGGGTTTGCACTTGCCTGCTAATTTTTTTTCATGACCCTACATGTAAATGAGAGCACAAAAGGAGAAATGGGTTTCCTGGACCTCAGCTTAGCAAAGTGATTCTGTACAAGCTCAGCTTTAGGAGTAGCACATGGCACATTCACGTCTGAAGGTGGGTACATCTCTTTGCCCTTTGCTGCACCCGGACATAAATCTGAATGTCACTATTTTAGCTCAGTCATGTTGCGTATCACCAGTTACCCATAATTACTCCTCTTATTAGCAACCATTACACTGCATTTTCCTTTCCATTTTCTTTTCTGCTATGTTTTCACTTACATTAACTCAAGAAACTCTTAGGGCTAAATCTGATCTCAGAAAGTTGTAAATCAGGCAACACTGTAAATCAGGTGTCCACACTGGTGTAACAGCCACGTAAATGAGATTGAAAGAGACTTGCAATTTCATTCTATGAAAAGAAAGCTCTTTGCTTTTTCAGCAAGTAAACTTAGCCTTCCTCCTGAGAGATGACCCCACTTAAATATGAATCCGGGAGGAAGTGGAACGAGCCCGAGCAGCACGCAGCTGGCCCTGAATGCAAAACAGCAACAAGCAGTTCTCCCAGCAAGCTGAAAACCTGGGGAGCTGCGCTAGCAGTAGTTAATGTACTGTTGAACACCTTTGAACTGTGATGAAGCCAGCTTCAAGAAGACTATTTCTTTGGATAAAATCACAAATTAAAATGAAAATTCGTGGCATAGATTCGCAGCTGTGTTTCACATCCATGCTCATTTAAAGGAGGCAGACTTGAAGGCAGTTGTGGAAAGCAATTTATTTACTAGATGTACTCTGACTTTCCACGCAGAGGCATCAGGAAGGCACGCAGGTAGTCCATTAGGGTTCAGGATATATGGCAACTCTGTTGCAAACTTCCACCTTATAACTTCTCATATCAAATTCTTGCCAAAACTTCACATCAACACGTATAGTCAATTAGTGGAGACACAGAGCAGGAAATGCCATCCAGAGTTCTCCCCGGCATTGATCAAAAGCAACCGAGTGTTGCTCTGTGGGTTCCCCCCTCTCCAGGCAAAACTCCATTAGAATTTCAGAACTGGACGTGCCCAAGAGCCACATTAATCACTCCGCGATGGCACAGCACAGACCTCCAGCGTGCCGCAAGCTAATGGCTCACAGCTGTAACACGAGCTTCACCAGGAGCTAATCTAAGGATCTCTTGGCTGTCTCTCCAGTGACATGGGAGTGCAAAAAGGAAAACTAAAATAAATAGCTAACTGAAGTGCTCCATCAGAGTTACTATCCCGAGCATAATGAAACCAGATTCCCTCTTTCTGCCTCCCATCTCTGTAGCTCAAGAGGTGACTTGTACAATATTCATCATATTGCACATCATCAGAGATGTGCAATGCAGTGGGGAGGTTGTGATCCTTGACCCTCCCTGAAATGGCCCATGGCTCTCACCATGCTTCTGTGTGCTCCAAGTGTCCTTCCATCCTCACTGAGGCACAGCTTCCCACAAAGGGTGGTGGGCTGGGACTCCCTTAATCTCCTTCTAATCAAGAAATTTGGACCAGAAATATCTGCAGTCTGTGAGAAACACAGGCTGGAAGTGACACCTAGAAACCACCCCTGAAAGGAGGTAGCTTTCAGGAGGAGCAGTTCGGAAATTGTGGTTTCCCTTTGCACGTGTCAGAATCAGATTTCTTTGTTGATTATCTGTTTGACACAAAGATAGATCTCAGTAATCAATATCTTGTGTAAATCTCATCTTACATTGCTGAAAGAAATGATTTGAGTGTGTCACTGCGATTCATTTGAACTGTTGAACTCCATATCATTTTCAGGTGGAAAATGCAGGATGACTGTATTTACAGGGCAGGATGCACTGAAAACCACCTATTTATTTTCCTGAGAGCTTTCTTAGGGCACACATCAGCACAGATTCAATTTACAAAGTGTTTTTGAAAGCCAGAATACCACTCTAAAGTAAAAGACTATGAACATAAGAGATCTGCTATTCACACATATTCTTCCTGGTCCCTCTGGACAATCCTCTTTGCACCTGCTTTGCTCCTCACCTTTCCCAGTGCTCCTCCTCTTGGCCTCCAAATACTGCTCAGATTTCCTTGACCTTGCTTAATGCGCACAAGTCTAGATGTGGACTACATATTTGCCCCTTCAAACCATTTGACTTAGCATTTCTTCAGCCCTTTCATGGGTTGCAACAACTGCAGTGCAAGGACAGTAAAAGCAGTGAGAAACCATGCAAAAGTCTGTTCCCATCCTTTCACAAAACATCTGAGCTAAGTAAGTCTCATGCTCAGGAGAATATGGCTGCTCCCCATATTTAGGAGTTCAAGTTGCCTTAAAAGATATAATGTGAGTGTAAAACCCTGCAGTGAATCAGAAGAGGGAAGAGTGAGGAAAGTGGGCACTACAGATTAAAAATTCAGGCATCATGCCCTTCAGGAGTCATAGAAAATGGGGATGAAAGCAATGGGACAGAAGAGATGCTTAACAAGCTAAGGAGCTCACTGGTTTCCTGCCTCCTTGCTCTTTGTTGGTTGGTAAAGCTCAGCAGGATGAGTTCTGTCCACAACGTCCTCATTTTCAGGCAGACAAAAAGGGGATTTTCTTACTTTACCGTAACTTTCTAAGGAGTTGCTGGCTGCAGCTGTCTCTGGCTGCAGTAGTTTCATTATTATTTTATGTTTCTTAGGACTTGGTACATTCATTTCTGAATATTTTATCTATTCGCCATGTGATGCATCCATCCCCAAATACACAGAAGCAGAGGGAGATTTCAAAACAATCTCTTTCCATGACCCAACAGAGGGCACTTGCTCCTGAAAGGGGTGGAGATGGATGGGGAGAGTGCTTCTTTTTTGTCTCCTCAGTCAGATCCTGCAGGTGACATCTAGGTAGCCTAAATTCTGCTCAGGTCCCAGTACTGATGCAGCCTGTCTCCTCTTCAGTGCTGCTTAATCCTTGAATCTCTACAACGTCCTCTGAGGTGGCCAGAAGGTTCCTTGGGCATCCACAAGAAAAGGCAATACTTTCTTGGCTAAACTATCACCTTTGGGCCTCCAAAGCCTCAGACTTTTATGCTCAGTGAAAACAAACTCAGTAGGGCAGTTGCCACCTTCCTTATAACAGCCAACAGTCGGAGGACTTGGTCTGAAATAACCTCAGCTGCAGGTCTTTGCTCGAAGGGGTTTCAGTCCATCTCAGTTGCCTGTGTAAGGGCGCAAGAGCCACCTGGCTACTGTGAGATTGGGCTGCTGGGGGGGGTGAGGGTGGGGGGACACTTGCTGCCTTTCCTGAGACACTGAGGAGCCAGGAGCGCAGGAATTACAGGGCAGTGGGAGAGCACCTTCCAGAGAAAGCAACTGCAACTCCCCAGTTTGGACACTGGGATGCCTGTGTGTGGTCTGATCAAGTTGGATCTTCTCCTGGCTGCACTTAACCCGGTTCATGAGGGGCTCATGTCGGATGCCGACATGACAACTGAACTACATCTGCGGCTGGGGTAAGGCCAAACTTCACCACTGTTCAGGAGAGCTGAGCCCATTGAACCAGCTGAGGGCAAAATAGTTGTATGAACCTGACGTTTTTCAGAAAATATTTTAATATATATGTTACATTTTTTCAGTTTAGTTCTGACTAATGGCTTGCTTCGTGCCTACAGAAACGGGGCAGCCATCAGACAGGCAGGAATTAATGCAATGAAATTGGTTTAATGTCCTCCACAGCACTGGAATAAAAGTTGAACAGAGTGCAAAAGGAACTACAGATAGTACAGTTATATTGAAGTGGAAGAAAGAAAATCCTTCAGTCATCAGAGTTCTCCTAAAATAAGCACAGCGATATCAAAGCCAATTAGGGAGACAGTGATGTAACTCAAAGACATAATAAGCAGTGTTCTGTGATGCAGTTTATGAACAATTTATCACCACACTTTGGCTCCAACAAGAATATAGTCCAATAAGCTACTGGCTTCAACATACCTTTAGATCTGAATAACAGACTCATATTGATAGAGCCAGGACCTGACAGTGGTGAAAAAACAAACTATTTCTAATTATTCAAACTCAGTGTAGGGTTTTCTAACAAACACATCAAATACCTTAAACTGAATTCATTTTCTTTATGGATTCCAAGCACTACTAAAATCAGTGGATCAGTGGAGTAAACAAAAAAAAAAAAAGACTGTGTGTTGAAGTGGCAGCATAAATCAATAACCAGATACAAATTTGAAGATAATGTATGCTCTTTTTGAAGCCCATTGAGGGTTTTTTCAGCTCAAGTATTCCTAATGTGCTCCATGATCCATGCAGGACTGAGGATGTTCTGGGAGGCTTAATAGGATGAGGAGGGAAGGGGATTTGTGAGAGCTGGCAGCATGCAGGGATGGATAGAGTGAGGAGACCCAGCTCAGAGGCTTGATGAGAGCTGTAGATGATAGACACAGTCCAAACCCAAGTGGTTCTGAAAAGGAGCTCCTTGTCCAGGCCTGGAGAGGGTCAGCAGCACTAGGGTTCGTTACTGAGGCCCCTGTGTGAAAGGTCTGTCACCAGGTAAAGGGACACCGATGATTTGCACTGCTACAGTCATGGGCACAGGGCTGCACCATGCAGAGATGCCATCCTGGAGCTGCGTTGGCATGGCATCATCTCCTAGCCAGTGGTGCCTGTTTCATGAAGCATCATCCTGATGTGACTAAACCTTTTCCAGCTGTACTAACTTTTAGGGAAGCAGTTCAGGTGCCCAGCATGGGAAGGGAGAACATTAAGATAAAATACACAGAGGATGTCCACTCCCGGAGGCAGGAAGGGAGCGTGTACATTGTGCACAATTTGCCTAGTGCACTACATTAACACAAACCCCATGTTTACTCTAAAAGATCATTGCAGCAGCAGAGGAATTTGAAAAGTCTGTTCCAGACAAGAGAAGCCAGGGTGAGTGTGCTGGAAATGCACAAACACATCAAGTACAAAATGTATGGACACTTGAGAAAGGCTTTGTCAAGGAATAAACAGACAAGTGCACACCTAACACTTCCCTGATCTTTCCTTCTACAAATCAAAAAGATATGCAGCAGAGATGACAAGCCTGGGCCTGGTTTCCAGTGAGCCAGAGGCCCAAACTTGCCGATGGGTTTGTTTTGTTTCTGATTCCAGACTCACATTCCTGGCTTTCAGGAATGAGGCTTCTCAGGGAGACATTTAAGAGCAGCCAGACAAGATGTTTCTCTCTCCAGGATTACAGAAGGTGAAACAGCATCAATGAAATGGAACTGCATCAAAGTCAAATCACCTTTTCCCATTGCAAAGATATTTTGAGGGTCCAGACTCTTTGATGTGACTAGTGGAAAAAGCAACAGGCAGGAGGTCCCAAACTATCATCCAGTGATCTGGATACTAGCCCATCAAGTCCCTGCTTTCCCTGCTTCCCACCAAAATTATTCTCCCGAATGACCCTGAGTACTAACAAGATGCTAAGATCTTTTTGAGCCAGGCAATCCCGTTAGTGCCACTATGTCTCACTTGTACTGAACTTGATGGGACACAGGGGAGGGTAGTAGGTTGCATGACAACCAAGCAACTTTAGCTTCCTAGTCTGAATGACCACACAATTGGGCGCAAAGCCTGAACTGCCCCCCCCTCTTCTGTAGCAAGTCACCCTTGGTATTCTGCAACTTACCCAGAGGTGTCCTGCAATTATAATGCACAAAGCAATTCCTGCTCCAATGACAGAAAGAAGAAATAAAGACACTGGTTTCCACTGTACAAACTGGAAAGAGAAGCACTGGAGGATGTTGACTGAGCTACACCACACAAGGAGCTGCGGACACTAATTGCCGCAGGAGAAGCTCGTAAGTAGTCCCATGGCCGTGAGGAACACCAGGTTCTCTGCAGACCACTTCTGCACATGCAGCCAGTCTAGCTCCCCCACTACTCTGCACAGGTCGGCTGTGTCACAAGAGAATTGAGTCTGGAGCACCAACCTTCCCTTGAAGGAAGAGTTTCTGTGGTGTGTGCACACCATGGCCATCTGTCTAACATTTCCAGAGGACCAAAAGCCAGAGCTGCTGGGTGACTGCTTGATCATTACCTAATACAGCACAGTGACAGGCTGCTTCTAGGAATGGTGGAGCTGGCAAGTTGAAATGGGTGACAAAACTGAGATCCGATGAGTAGCACATGTAGGGATTTGGGGGACGGGACAGACACTTATTCCCAAACGCATTCTTCAGAATGTGATTTCTGTCCCTGGGTGTGGGAAAGAGATGCCCTCTCTCATACCATTCTTTTTCTCAGGATGGGGTAAGGGAGCAGATTCCTGGGCCTGCAGGTGACTTGTCCCAGCAGAAGGAAACAAGAAGAGTGTCTTCTGTTGCATGACGAGCAACATGTTACATGATGGACACATCGACTCCACTTTAGTTTGTGTGATGGGAACAAATCCCTTCACAAGTTGCCTAGTGGGGACAAATTCCTTACACCATGGTAAATGAAGAAAGCAAACACTTAGGTTTGTTTAAAACCTCCAGCATCTCCCCTTGCTCAGACGATCCTCAGCTTCTGTGTCCTATTTCCTTTTGTTAAAGCGCTCAACTTCTTCATTCCTTCCTTTTTAGGAAGACTCGTTCCTTTTGTCACATACTCTCCTGGTTATAAACCAAGTAATAGTAGCTAAACTTGCTGGCAGATGGCACATTCATTATTTTGAGTTTCTTAGCCCCAGAGCCACCACAAAAAACAAAGTTGAAGGACTAATAATTTTAGTTACACCAGCAAAATGAAGTACTGATACATTCCCTACTGAGCAACAAATTAAAATAAGCCTAAAGCAACAAGCAATTTCTGACTTTTCCATGCGTGTTTTTATTTCCATGTCTCTAGTGGCTACCTACAAGGAGGACTATGTCAAAAGCTTCCCTTAACTCTGAATTCCAAGTCTGAATTAAATTATTCATGTCAGCAGAAGCTCCACCATGCTTATTTAGCTCATGTAACATGGATCCTGCCTGCCAGGCTGCCTGGGTTGCCTGCCCGAACCTGGACAGGAGAGGCTTCCTCACGAGGAACCCTGTGGGAACTGGAGAGGTCTTGGTCAGCACGAGGGGGGTCAGCCTCAGCCGTGTGAGGGTGTCTGAAAATAAAAAACCTAGCTGCTGCAGCCCCTTCTGAGGATATACTACCAGGTCTCACTTCTCTTATATCTCCTACTCCCTCATTAGACTCTTTCCCATCACAGTCTATGGCATTTCTGAAAGACCTCTGGTGCATCGAATTTTCCCTGGGCACTCGAGGTAAACTAAGGGAAGCATTAACTCAGACGGTCTGCCAGGAATGAAGAATAATCAGGAAGGGTGGGAAGACATACAGACTATGCCACGGCACTTCCCCACTGCCACAAACGTTGGGTCATTAATACCAACAGGACATTTAGTCTTGTCTTCCCAAACGTGTTTGGCAGCCCACAGCTGCAGGGCCATCATTACAGCAGTGAATTTGTTCTTACACCTCTACCTGCCTGCAGGCCCGCGAGTAAATCCTGCTGCTCGCTTTGGCGGAGCAACTGTTCATATCACAGTCGTCAGCCTGCCGCTATACAGTCAAACCTGAACATCTGCTCAGCTAGCAGTAATCAAAGCCGCACATTTTTCTTTGCTACTTCACTCCTCCATCACAGCCCCAGCTAGGCTTGTTCTCCACTCCTGGTGAGTCAAAAAAGGACAGAGAGCACAAGTTCAACTCGGGAAATGTTTCTCAGATAAGTTCTGCTTTGTAAGCATTTGGTTCCTGCTTGACTTTGTTCACTGCTATCTGAACTGCCTGAAAAGAAATCAAATGCAGCCTTTCCTAGCAACAGGGTATTAGAAGAGGATCAGACTTACAATACCTGCAGAACCTAAAAATGGAGTATTGTACTGACTACAGTCAGTCAGTTAAACCTAAAATTCCTAAAAATAGAGCCTAAAATTCTAGGCTTTAAAGGCATGATTTTCCACTTGAAGATTTTTAGACTTTAATATATAATTCTTTAGCTTAGTTTGCTGAGGGTCAAGCTTGTCTTATGAAGAAAGTTGTGCTGCTCCTCCATTTCTTGTTCTGGGGGCTTCTCTTGGATTTGCTGCCTTTCTGTGTACAGTGACTCCATTGTAAATGCCATATACCAAGTAATGAATAGCATATGGTTGTTTTTCTCCAGCAGGAGAAAAAATAATCTACAAGGATGAGAAGTTTTAGCAACGGTTAATCTCTTCTAAACTTTGGACCAGTCTGCAAAACCAACTGCATCATATCTTTTTGCAGGTTTGGGAAAGTCTAACAGCTCCCTTTTTAAATTATTATTATTATTATTTCTAAACATTTTCTGTGTTCAGCCTTCACTAGGAGTGCTGAGGCTACAAATGCTTCTTGGCATCTGTTGATAGTAATATCCCTCATTCTGTGATGGTAATGTACTTTTCAAGCCTCATATTCATAAATCTTCTAAATGTCCAGGAGATAACCAAGTACTACTATGTACAACCATGGTAACCTAAGGCATAAAGAGGTTAAAAAACTTTTCATGCATTACCAACTGTGTCAGAGCTGGGTATTGAACCTCCAAATCCTCATCCCTCATTTTTCTTCCAACCACTCACCAGCCATCCCTCTCCCAGTAACCAAGCAGTTTGTAATTACAGTAAGACTTCCAAACTTTAGCTGCTGATTCTTTTTCTCCCCTTCAGCAAAATCATTAACTTTTAAGATTTAGCCCATTGCTTATGTAATTGGAAAAGACATTTAAAAATCTTAGCACAGAGAACTTGGATTTTCATTATGGAAAATCCACCTCTCAGTGAGAGGGATATAGGGCCAATTCCCGCACCGCTCAGTTACTGTCTTCCCTTCTAAAGATCCACCTTGCAAGAAAATGTCTGATCCAGCAACCACCCTGCTGCCTTGCAGCCACATTTGGATACTCAGCCTAATGCCAAGTGTACGTTATGACACCAGTGAGACAGTGGGAGGAGGTGAGATTTCACAGCAAGGTATAGGGAGAGAGGGGGAGAAAGAAAGGAAGGAAGGGAGTGGAGTAGGAGCACCACCGAACGGCCGTATCTCCTCAGATGAAAGTGCTTTGAGGGTCCCTGGTGCAGCATCTTCTTGCATGCCCCTTTCAAGCCCTCTTGCACAAATGAGAAGGACAGGCGGTTTATATTGCTTTGGCTCCCTGCCTGTGTTGGGCACACGGTCAGGCCGGATACTGATGAATTTGGCCAGAGGCCTCTAAATTGAATTCATGCCTTTTCCAAAGCAATTTTTATAAGGTGACAACAGCAGGTGTTTTTTTCATTTTAAAACAAGAAGGCTATTTTAACAGGGATTAATCCTGGACTGGAAGAAAAAAAATCCTAGGACTAAGTTTTAGATATTAAATTTTTCAGCTTTTTAAATCAAGGTGTGTAAAGGTCACCATCCACTGCATCTCCTTTTGCCAGGCTTTACTGGTTCAGCCACGCAGTCTTGTTTCACCTCAAGCATTGCTCACTCTCCTGCACTTGGGTCATAGTCCAGTGCTGTGGGTAAAACTAAGGCACACTGAAGTATTACCCCTTGGGGCTATCCAACACATGCCCCAAAAGGCAGCGTATGTGTGGGCTGGGTCCTCAAATGAAGACTCCTCCAGAGTCCAACCCAGGCTTTCCTGGGCTGGAGGTCTGAGGACAAGCCTATTTAGTGGGGAGCCGCTTTACCTTGCTAAGTAAAGTAAATAACTGCACAACCCACCCAGTGGGGAGGAAAAAGGGTCCTGAACACCTAAGACTTCTGTTTGAAATCTCCATGAGTCCAATAGCTGCTCTGATAAGAGTGGTCCTCTGTCTACCATCTGCAGTCTCAGCCATGGGAAGAGCTAAGGCCACACCAACGGGGTGATCTAGTAACCCCAGTGGGATGACGTCTCCCCATTTTAGCTCCTTTCTTACAGGCAAATTTGGCAGAAGCAATGCCATTCTTCACAGGTCTCAGCAGCAGGGGCTACTGCAGGGAAACGAGGAGCTGGGTGTTGAGGAAGCTCCCCTGAGAAATCACCCATAGGGCTGTTGAAAGCCTCAGGTTATCCAACATGGATCACAGAAGGAGCTGAAGTACTGGAGATACAAGCCTCTGCCAAGTTCCTTAGCTCTAAATGATGCCCTTTGATCACTTCTTGCCCCATAGCCCCCAAAACAGGCCTTATTTGAAAGAAACATTAGTCATCTCAAATGCCCCAAAAACCCAGTTAGCCACAGCTGTCCATCAAAAGTGGCTTCAAGCAGGTTTGTTACAGATGGGAAGACTAGAAGAAAGTGAGGATTATTGGTATCTATCCCAAAATCCAAGGACTAGCTGATACAGTACCTGCCAAGCTATCTGCAAATTTGGAAGCTGGGCAGATGCACCCCTTGGCTCTGCCTGAAGCCTACCGACAGAAGCTGCTAAAGGAGCAGGTGATTTGTACAGACCTTATTACCAAGGAGGTTAAAAGATGACAGCTGTGAGAAAATGAAGCCATTCTCTGTGGAGTGGTTGCTGGAGGAGTGGGAGCACTTGTCTTGGAAAGAAGCCCTGTTGCAGTTTTATTACTCGGGTATGAAAGGAAAATTGTATATCCAGGGGACGTATGCTGCAATGCTGTTTTTCACATTTAACTTCACCCTTCTTTTTATAAGGGATAGAGAAGAAGTGCTTCTTACAGTGCAGCTAAAAGCAGACCTCCTTTTCAGCGAGCGTCTGACTAGACTTTTGCGGTGTTTGGTGGCCGAGGCTGTCAATGCAGGTTCAAAACCCTATGCTGGGATTAAAATCAACTCTAAGCAGATACCTGAAGGCTCCCACTCCATCTGAGGGCATTTTTTGCAGAAGTTCTGGCGGACCATCACCAATATTCTACTAATTATTTTTAGAAAGAATAGCTCTAGCAGACAAATTCGTTGGATTTGCAGAAAAAGGCCTAGTCCATACCAAGTCCTGTTAAAGGAAGAAAGTACAAAACAGCCTAAAAAAAGATAGACAATCCTGGTCAGGCAGCAGAACAACTACATAATTACAGATGCACTGAGGGAGTTACGGTCTTTGCAAAATTTAAAGTAATTAAGACAATTACCTGATTGTCTTAACAGAAAGCAAAACCAGCATTTGCAGAGTCATTGTTGAAATACTAACCAGAATGTCTCTGCCTTACGCCACCTCATGCTCTATTTTAATCATCCTGGATTGTCCCTGAGAATAAAGCATTTTCTCTGATTTGTTAATATAGCCAAGCAGCTTTGTAAGTAGAGAAGGTGACTGGTGACTTCTTTTTTAGTTTTGCAGCTACATGATACAAGTCTCAGACCTCAGAGCTGTTACTGCTTACATGCCAGTAAGAATTTCACATTTCTTTCTTATCTTGCTGTGGAATGGCTGGTTGCTTTTTTCTGCTTTCTCTGGGCACCAAAGTGCAGCCGAATTTCAACGCGAGAGGGAGGCTGCTTTTCTGGGGCTCATAATGGCATTCTGCTCTCTGAAGTGTGCAGTGTTTGCACTCAACAACCAGGTTTGGGACTAGGAGGGAATTTTCCATCCATGTAAGGTTGGCAGGAAATTTTGAGGCTTTTCTGGCTTGCCTCTGTCATGTGCCTTATCTCTCTTCCACAATCCCAAGGGAAACCTGTTTATGAAGTGCTCTAGTATTACAGAGGTGTAAGACATTGGTGATTCCTTCAACCTCTTCTGTCCTCTTTTTGTCATATGTTTATGGCATTAGCTCATTTACTACAGATCTTAGACTGGTCACAAATGGGGCATGATTTATGGTGCTTGTTGGTGTGAGGAGTAGCCTGTGGATCTTTTTGACTGCTGCTTGGTGTCCTGCTCTTGCAAAGGACTGCATTCAATGCTCCGGGTGCCCTCTTCCAAGCCGATGTTTTTATATTTCATTTACCCTTCATTAAATGCAAAACCCCCAACAATTCACAACAATTAGGCAAAACATTACCACACTTCTAAGATTATACTGCGGCTATACATGATACTGCAGCTATACATGAACCTGACAATTTTAGTGTCTCAAGCAAACCTACTTAAAAACTGGGTTCTATGCATTACAAAAATGCTCCATAATATCTATGTGTTTCCTGCAATCATTCTATTCTGACAGTGCCATGAACCCAATTTTTAAGGGTTTGAAAAGGGAGGAGGGCCAAACTTTTGCTGAAAATGTCCAGATATTGATTGCTTCAGAGCATGCTAGCAACATTAGGTTTCCCACAGTACAAGAGCAATTTATTGCAGCATTTTAACCATATAGTCAAAATGGCCACTCCTTTAGGAGCCACAGTTTTTTATGAGGACTTTATTTCCCACTCATCCTGATTACCACTTCCTACTTTGCAGATTCTCTAGAGCAATGGCTAATGTTACAATGCCAGTTTACATAATGTGCTTTACAGGCAATTCAGTTTCAGCTTCTGAAAGCAACAACTATTCCACGGAAAAATATCTCACTTGTTTTGCCCTTAAAAACACTGTAGCGAGTGTGTCGGCTTTCTAGTCTGATACATTTTCATTTGTTTCTGTTTCATATGTGGATGATACAGCACCTACAAGTTCAGTATGTGGGTCTAGTGACACTCCAGTACACGTATATTGAGTAGATCCTTATGGCAACAACCATCTTCTAAAAACCTTTTCTGCTATGCTTTCTCCAGTGCCTAAGAGAATCATCTACGATCCATAATTGGAAGCTTCCTAGAAGCACTGATTAATAATATAATGATGTTATGGATGATGGAACAAACATCGTAACATGAATACAAATAAGACAGAAATACATTTGCTTTTAAACAATTGCTAAACTATCTCTCTATATTTTAGCACAAAGATTTCTAGAAAAAGTCCTCGATGACTTGAAATATTACAGTAATTGATTTTGAAGCTATTCACCAACACTGTGGATTCGTTTGTTAACTGGCATTGGTAATAGTTCTTGGGTGCTGAATAATACACAATCCAGAAAGTATGTGAATCTTTCCAATGTCCATACTCTGTAGAAAATAAAATATTGATGCTCTGGAAACATAGATATCAATGTAAAATATTTTTCACAGTATTGAACATTAATGGCAGGATACCTGTGTTCTCCATTAAATGTAAGGTATGCTGCTTGAATGGACATCCTTCAGACACAAAATACAAGTATTCCATCAGGTGTATGTTCTTTTCAGTTTTCCAGTCAGAAGTATTTAATTCATAACAGAGGCAGGTCAAGAGAAAGGAATGCAGGCAGACAGCGTTAAGAGTCTGAGCATTCAGACCTCACTGGAAGCCAGTAGACAAGCACTGATGTCTCTTTACAGGCTAACATAGATCGTATCAAACATTTTCAATGCTGTTTCAGCAGGCAAGATTGAGACTTGAAAGTGAAACTTGTGGCCCACAGCCAGGCTTCAGCAAGCCCAAAGGTGAGGCAATGACCACCAGGAGGAGACTGGGTGGGGACTTAAGACCTTGTAGGTCCCTTCTTCCCAGGAAACTTTCACCTGAGGATGGGAGCGTGAGGTTGTGGCTGGGAAAAACCCATGAACACATCTCCTTTGCATTTGGGGTCCCAAGGTGGGTCCTGTTCACACCTTCCTCCTGCTTGGTGCAGTTGAGAGGACAAGCTCACTGTAAAAATGCCGCCTCTGAAAATGCTGTGCTTGGGCTCTTCTCACCAGCAGTTGTGTCTAGCTGGGCTCTCGCTGCCTTTGCTTCCCTCAGCCTCTGCCTTTCTGACCTACAGTACTGACCTCTATGGAAAGGACAAACCAAATAATGCAACCGAAAATAGTCACAACAGTCTGTGCTATTGCTCATCCTCTGCAGATCGCTGGCTGTGCCAGGGCTGCCCTGCGAGCAGTCCAGTTTGACCAGACTCCATTAATTGTTCCTTTAAAAAATGACTCAAGATTTTGACTCAAGCCCAGCTGGAGGGCTGCGAAGCACTCCAGAAATCATTGCAACCAGCTGGCCCAGTGGTCAGCAAGAAGCTTGTTTTCCTCACACTAGGAGACACATTTCACATGTGTTTTCAAGGATTACTAGTCACAAAGCCAGAGTGAGCAAGAAACAGAAATATTTGAGCTCCAGTCTTCGAAAATATCCTGTAGCAAGGCACCACTTGGCCTTCTGCTTCCATTAGATATGGGCTACCACCTTGATGGATTGAAGTGCTCATGCTCTGAGCAAATATATTGACAATGACACATCCATTCAGTTCTTGGGGTCACCATTGACTGCACTGCCCCAGTCATGTTCATTCAGAGCAACATTTGTCTTGCTTATATCTGCCAGTGCTGCAGGGCTGTAAGCGAACAGCCCTGACAGTCTGTTAATCAAAGGCCAGGAGAAAAGAAATTAAGAAACTTCAGCAATCCTCACCAGCAGACTTCTAACCTCTAAGCAGGGTGCTTGCTGGAGTGAGCTTGTTAGTCACTTCAGCCAAATAACATCTGCAGGACTTTTTGCTTTGCCTCAAGCAGAAAATCAGCGATGGCCTCAGCACCATGTGGTTTACCCTAGCAAACCTCTGGTTTTCCTTCATGTATCCCAGTGCTATGCTATGAATTCCCAGGATCTAAAGTTCTTAAAGCTGAGTGGCTAAGACATCATGTTATACATGCAGGCATTTAAGCCTCTGTGTAGACTAGTACCAAAGCTTTCTTGAACTGAGCCCACTTTAAATAGGCACACATTTATTTGGATTGCAAAACCCACCCAATAACAAAATAGTCTGAATGAACACCCGCTACACCCACATCATTGTTTTGTACATTGCTGGATATCAAGGCTTCCTCAATATAAATGTCCTATCACATAATGGCCTAGGTCCAAGCAAACCAAGGACCTTGATATGATGTCTATACTTAATATTCAGATTCTTCTGAAAGGACACCAAAATGCTGCCAAGCAGAAAGGGTCCTGTTAGACAAGAGTGTTCTACTGGGTCATGCAATTTCTGAAGAAAAGAAATTGGGACTGTCTTACAAGAGAAGCATAGGTACTCTTTTCCAACAAAAGCTCTTTTCCACCATTACACATGTCTGTGATTTTGAAGAACAGATGATGAAGGAGCATTTGTTAGCTGTCCACACAGATAGCCTGAGTGGGCAGTCAACCCCAGCTATTTTCTTTTCATCAGGATACGAACCAATGCATGCCTCACAACCAGCATTCAGGACCAAAGCTCCTAGTTTCCTATCTTCTTGTTCAGAAGATAACACATACTAATTGGAAATATGAGGATTTTTTATTAAATTGCTAAATCTGCACCAACAGTAGCATGCAGCTGTCCATTTCAGAGTAAAACTATATTTCAAACACTACAGACTGAGGCAAGAATGCAGCGTTACTGGATAGCTCTCAATCTTGATTACAACAGTATAAATTTGAGGCAGATTCTCTCATATGGTCAATTAATCCCGACTGACACTAAAACAACTGACAGCCCAAGAGCCATGGCATGTCTTTATAATGCTAGTTTAATTATGATCAGCTTTGTTATATAAAAATGCTCATTGTGTGATTCCACATAATAGCAACATGTAAATTTATTGTGGTATTATTTCTTAGTGTTTCCATTTGTGGTCTCCCAAGATACAAGTAGTAAAAGAAAACATCACTTCCTAGTGATTAGAGACACAAACAGAAGATCTGCTGTCTAGTTTCAGGTCTGCTGCTGACCTTTTGAATAACACAAGTCATGCCTCTCTTTTTCATTTGCTTGCTGCACAAGGAGAGCCCACTCTCCTCTGTTTAGCACTGTGAAACCCACATATCTATTATTAAGGATATACAACAGGAACGAAAATACATTTAACGGAAGACTTGACTAAAGAGATTGGGTATGAGATGAACTTCTCCTGAGGTGTCTAATGATATCCCATTAGAATAGCTACCATGCCCCCACCTAGCCAGTCTCTTCCAAAGTTAATACCTATGGACAAATGACAGGTTTTCTTTTCATGTATTTGCCCATTTCCTGAACTGTCTTTTCACTTCCAGCACTTTCCGTTTCTCATCACAGCGTTTAATTCCGTCAGTAAAGTCATTGAGTCATTTCATTATTCACTTCCTTTCACATTAATGCAGATGATGCAGCAAACCTCCATGCTAACCCCCCTCCCCACCTTGGTGTAGCACCTCTCAAAGAGACAAGAAGTTCCTGCAGAAATCTCACTCCAGCGTTTCTGATTTGGCACATTTAGGTGAGTTCAACTACTGGCTTGTGTAACAAAAGCAAATAAAATCCCTTGACTCAAGCAAAGTTAGAGGCCATACAGGCATTTCTGAGGCATTGTCCAGCAGTTAGTTTGCGTAACATTAAGTGTTATAAAAGCACAAATACTTGTTGGCCATGGAGCTTATGTTACGATATCCCTATAGGGTACAGGAAACGTGGGTGCATGGCATCCTGAGCAAGTGACTCCCACTGGAGGAATGAGTGTCTACTTTTGAAAACATTACTTTCTATTTCAGTTTGAGGACAGCTTTGCTGGGTTTCGTTGTTGTTGCTATAGCTGACTGATCCTATACTCTGGTGATATATTATTCTCCCTCGCCTGCCTTCACCAATCACTGTATGTCTGTCAAAAGTGTTAAAATCAGTTGGCACAGTTGCATCATGAGTGGGAACAAGCCAGGTCTTTTGGAAATCCTATGAATTTTCATAGCACGAACAAGTTCTCTACAGAACCTGGCTGAAATTTTAGTGCTCTTCAAGACATTAAAAAAATCAGTCAGCACTTAACAGGTATGAATTATTGAGGCTGGAGGTAAAAAAACCCACCCAATAACAAAAAAGCAGTCAGTCACAGAGGACAATTGTGAATTCTGCAAAAGCAACCGGAACATTTAATAGACTTTCTAAAAGCTCCGAATGAAGTCACAAAGTCCTCAGACATTGAATTAAAATATCCACAATAGCCTGTTCCGAAATGGAGCCTGGGATGTTTTAGGAGTTGAATAAATGGCAGACTTCATACTCAGTGCCAAGACTTCAATTCCAACTTTTAGTTGCTTCACTTCAATATTGTCTAAACTTACTCTTTTTCTGTGTGTTGAGATTTAGAAATGATATTGCTGTGCTGGCAAGAACTGTTATTAGGTGCTGAAAAATTCAATCATGCAGAAGGGAGTGGGGTGGGGGGAAATGTATGCCAGGTTATTTATTATCTCTCTATAGGAGCCCTGTATTTTGTCAAGGCAGCATCCTAAGGAAAATTTCATTGTAGTTATAAAGACAAGACAACAATGGAAAATCCAGTTAAATATCTGGAAAGTCTGATAGTAGCTCTTTATTCAGGCTAGTTTAATTCAGCTACATATCTTCAATATATGCCTATCTAATTAAGAATTGGTGAACAGCTATTAATAGAAATGTATCTTGGATGCTAATAATGTGGGCTTTATGCCCCTGCCTAGCAAAGTCGCTATGTTAGAAGTAATAGGAGCATTAGTGTTAGAGAGCTGCCATGCTTGCAAAGGCGGGTGAGTAACTCCCTGTGGGTAGCATCTTCCTATTCAAGAGCCCCTGTAAGCATTAATGGTGCCCCTCTGCCTACATGATGCAAAAGATTATCATTTATAGTTCCCAAGTGGTTCAAAGGCTGACTGGTCTTCAAAAAAACACAGATGGGAAGGAGTTGATCCAGAAAGAGAAGCAGTTTGTGAAACAGCATCTAATAGCTATCATCTCCTCCACCCCTACACATAACCCTCTCTAGCTGTTACAGCCCTTTGAGCTCAGTTCTAGAAGAAATAAATACAGTCACAGCCTCTATCAGAGAAAGCCGAGCAGAGACTAAGCACGTTGTAGGCATCCTGGGGACTGGAGGCACCCTGTGCAGAGACAGATTCTAAGGCACTGCCAAAAATGTTGAGTGCAGCAGACGTGGCTACCAGTCCAGTCAGGATGGAGAGAGAATGTCTTCTCAGGTCTGGTACCACAGCCTGGCGCTGCAAAAACACACTATCTTCCATGTTAGAAGGAAGAAGAGAAGGAAGATGGTCATCACAAAGTTTTAATGGATTTTCCTGTCATCATGTGCTAGACTTACACCTCCGTGATGAGACAGATACCATGAAGGGAGGAAGGGAACTCAGTGAGACTAAATTATTAGGTCAGCTGAACAGAAAACCACACTCAACACAGAATAAAAACCCTAATTCCTTTCTCTGTGTTAGTTATCTATATGTAAGACATCCAAACCTGCCTTTCTGTTCTGTGGCTTTGATATTTTTGCTGTTTTTACAGAAAATATCACAAATGATAATGGAATCAAAACAAGTCCAAAAAGGCTGCTTGTTCAAGTTTTACAACAATAAGTGCTTTTTTGACAAAATTGGGAAATTTTACAGGAAGGTATCAAATTCCATCAGTCCTTTCAGTGGGAAATTACATTTCACTGTGATACATTTAAATCATTTTGTTTCAATAGAATAATTTTAGCTACTATTATGACAAGCAGAAATAAGAGCAAAATGTTCTAAATTACCATTACGAAGCATTTCAAGAAAGTAATTTCAATGTTTCAGGAACAAAAAATTTCCCGAACTTCAGATGGTATTTAATTTGACTTCTAGTGCTAGTTTGAAAATAAAATTGTAAGTTTCCTGCAGAATGAAAATTCCATTTTCTGACCAGCCACCTTCAGTAATAGAATTTCAAATATAATTCAGAGGAATACAGTAAGCCTATTTTCACACACTGCTATGGGGCACTGCTCCAGTTGTTTCTTGGCCTATTACTTTACCAGAACCTCCTCTTTTCCTTGCAGGGCAAGCACCAAGGAATATTTCATGGGCAACAGCAGTGAGCTGCATGCAGCACATTCAGCCTGCAATAATAGCCAGGAGAGGTCTCGGTCACTTCAAGATGTTACAAAACCAGGTTCAGGCAAATCTAATAAACCAAAGAAAAGCAAACCTATTTCAGAAAGCACTAGAAGGGAAGAAAAGGAAATAGAGTTAAGGGAACCCATTTACCCATGACAGACTTCAGTGGGTCTCACACAAAATTTGCAGAGACAGAATGGGTCACAAATGGTTTGTCCCTGTGTTTGATAACTTAAATAACTTAGTCTCATATCTTCCACTAATTTATTTATTTTTTAAACTAATTTGTGTCTGAGAAAGAAGGGAGGGAGACACCCTAAGAATTTTAGTTTGTGTGCAGAGGCACCCCCTTTACTCACTTGGTGTGTGTTTCCTTCCTAAGCAGACCCTGCTTTTCTGGGAGGGTGAGCACCTTATGGGAAGGCACTTTGGAAAGCTCTTTTTCTGCAGAAAACAGACCAGACAGGTATTTCTGTGGTCCCTTCTGGCCTGCACAAGCTCACCACCCCCACCTGGGCAGTAGGAGCAATGGAGATGAAGCATCCTGGGGGATTCACACGAAGAGGTTTATTTAAGGAATCGCTTCCTCTCCAACACACTCAAGGGCTTGCACACTCTGAAGGCATATAAATATTATCTTTTTTTCCCTTACTGATAAATTTCACATCTCAGAACAGTGCTTTCTCAGCTGTGGGATAATATGGAAGGTTCCAGAGGTGAGCATTGCACACTGCAAAAATCTTGAGCAAATTTACCCAAGAGAAAGCAGAGGAGGCAGCATGCACATGCAGAGGCTGTGATGCACAGCTTTGCACTGGAGCAGCACCAGGGCATGTTGTTCCACTCCAGCCACCAGGCATCATGAGAAAAGCAGCTGGATTCATATGGGATAGGACCCAAATAGGTCCTCTTGGTGCCCCACACAGCCTGTGCAGGGAGAGATGTACAACAGGGAGGTCTAGGCTGCTCCTCTACTTTCTCTGCTACCCCATGGTATAAAAGCCAAAAAGTGCTGTTTGATCACTTCTGCCAGCTCCAGAGAGACCCCAATGTGTTGCCTGGTCCCTCAAGTGGGATGCATGCCATAAAATCACAATGATACCCTTTGCGGGGACCAGAGAGGTGGTTAGCAGCCAAGAGGCTGCTAATGTGACCTTTACCAGCACACACGGTGTCCTTCTGTCCCATCCTGCCTCCCTATCAAACCACCCTTTCCATGCAGCGAGGAGCAATGTCCTTCAGCCTGACCCTCTCGAGATCCTTGCGCTGGCAACAAAATCCATGTGGTTGCCTAAGGCATCACAAGTTACATCTGAGTTAAAATGGGTAGGAAATGGCGGGGGTGGGGGCAAGTTAAAGGGTCTGAAAGAGGCCACAAGCATGAACCTGGGGATGGCGGAAAAGAACAAATGGCCAAATACCTTTTTGGAGAGACTGTGGAGATGGCTGCGCTGCACCGAATGCTGCCTTCAGCAGAGGGGCCCATTGCCAGGATGTGACCAGGGCATGCATCTGAGTGGTTCTGAGTCCTGTCTGTGCCTTTCCTGGTGCGAAAGACATACTCCTTCTGCAGGCTGTGCAATAGGGACAGATTTCATTTGCTTTTCATAGGCATCTGTCCTGAATATCAGTCAGAATGCGGAGATACGACGTTGACAAGCCAACCATCAGCAGGATTCTATTTCCTAGCCTCTCTTTAATTGCAGTGTTAACTTGTCGAATACCACAATATTGCTTTCCCATGACCTTTGCTGTTACCCAGAGACTTCAGGGCAAGTTGGATTGCTTCTCATGTTCAGCAGCAGCTGTGGGGAGCAGCCGACTGCATTAGGCAATCTGCAACCAGAGGGACTGACTCAAAAGCACTAACTGAAGTGTGAAATTTGCCTTCCCCTCTCCTCTTAATCAGCCCTTCACATTTAAAACCCCTGTATCTACTTTGATGCCACCGTGGAGGCAGGGAGGTGGGGTGGGGAATAGCTGAGTGAATACAAATTATGGCATATTCATTAATTATGAATACTCATTAAGTGGGCTCGCTAATACTTATGTGCTCCTGTTTGGGAGGGTCTCAGCAGCATGACAGAAAGGTCTTTAAGGAGCAGCATTATTTTTAGGGGACAAAGTATCTGGGAGAAACGAACAGTTGTCTGAAAGGCCAGAACACGTTACACACATCCAGACCCTTCTGGGAGATTTTCTTCCAGGGGATATGTGCATCTTCCATGTCCATTAGGTCAAACTCTGGTCTGTTTGTATTCCCAGCTGATGCTTCATGTCTTAAGCATGCGAGCACACATAAAGCTAGCACTGTTTCAGGCCATGCAACAGTGATGATTCAAAGGAGATCTTTTCTGTGGTCATATCACAGCTCTGCTGGCTTTTGTGTGCATTCCTGGGGGAGGGGGGGCGTCCAGTTCACAAAATGAAAAGATCATCCCAAAGAAAATTTAGATTTACCACCTGAGCCACAGTCAAAAATCCTTTTGAAATAATTAGAATTATTTTATCCAACATTACTGATCTGCCCTTTTATCTCACGCTTTACAAGAAAATATCCACACATTGGGAATATTAACAATGCCAGACAATAAAAGGCAGGAAAAAACCCAGAGAAATTAATGGCTTCTAACCTTCCAAAGGGCTTTAACCCTTCCAAAAACACTTTATCTTGACATATGAATGTGGCTGCCCTCTTCACACATTCCTTAAGGAGAGACTGCCAGAGCCAGACATAGCCTGTGTCTGCTACACTACCCCTTGTCATCTCACTGCAACTTTGCGCTTCATCTCTACCGTGGGAGAAAATAATCACGTTTTCCACAAATATAATGAAATACTCCGAGTTCAGAGCACTTCACAAGCAAACTGCTAGGTATTACCTACACTGCATTAATAGGGCAATACAGACAGAAAGGCAGGGCTCCACGCCAAAAGTAATGTGTAAGCTAGTGATGGGACTGGAGAAGGACACCCACCCACAACCCTCCAAGCCTAAGCTGCCATCAGCCTTCCAGGGCTGGTGTCCCCAGACTGTCCCTGCAGGTGGTGACTGGGAGCATGGGGAAGTGCTGACTTGGGTTGCCTGGTCCCAATTTCCTTTTCAGGCTCTGGACTAGCACACAAAGGAGAAGTACAGCCAAGACAAGGCAAACTCTCTTGGCAGAAGTGCAGTGAATATTCTTTTATCAATAACAAGTTGCAACATTTTCAAAATATTTCCCTTGGAGGCTTTTCATATGCTGTGAGCAGTGCTGTCTGTTGGAGATCTGGGCTTGATTTTGGGGCTGGATAGGTTTTTTTTAAAAAAGCAAGAGGCAGGTAAAGAACTACCATGGTGGTGGAAACATAAGATCTGTCTTATAGTTACACCAGGATACACACAGCAAAACACCTGATATCATTATAACACTTTGTCTTCTTTGAAGTTTATCAATGTCCTTTAGGCAGAAGTTCAAACCCTGGCACAGTCCCTTCAGCACTTCAGTATGCCCAAATACAGAAGAAGAATACCGAGTGTTTAACCAGTCTCGGTCCTTCAAATGAGCGCTAAATCCTGCTTGTGCTACATGGTCATTCAGGAGTTCATGGATCTTCTTGTCCTCAGGACATGATTTCACTCATCCTTTGGCTACTTATCCTTGTACCCACAGCTACGCAGTATATGTCACTCCTAAAAATGGTGGCACTTCAGTGGTGCAGGTTATTTATAACTTGGGAGATGCCTCTGGATCCTTCAGCACAAAAGGCAGAGGAATCTGAGGCTCCTGTCTTCACTGCCCTTTGAACCAGCTCATGTATACTTAGCAAACACAGGGTAATCTTCAAATATTTCAGTCTCGGGGCCACACAAGTGGGATGAGTTTGTGCAACAAGATCAGTAAAACGTACCCACCAGGTCTGAAAACTTTGGCTCAATTAGAGGGAAATAAACTCTCCCAGTTCAGCCTCTGATAAAAAGCAGGCTCCTTTATAACCTTCCCTGAGTGTTATGATAATCAACACCACAGCTCAGCTGTTAGTCTGTGATCAGGAGCTGTTTGGGATGGGAACAGCAGAGGATACTTCACGCCAAGGGATCAACACATCTATCTGGGGCAGTCGCAACACAGCCTACCAGTCCTATGTCTGGCTCATATCCATGCTACTCATTCCTTGCTCTCATAAGAATGGAGCTCCATCTGCAAGCTTAAAAAAGGAAAAAACAAGCAAACTTTTCTCCCTCCATCAAATTCTGTCTAAGCAGACAGCTTTCGAAAGGCTCAGCATTTTCTGAGTTGCAGGTTCCCTTCATGTTTCTCTCAAAGCGGTTGCCCACAGTCATCAGATCCGTTTGAAAACCTTCACCTTCACCGCTAGGAAATTAGATGCACAATTGCATTTCTCCAGGGTTTCAGAATGGTCTCCCTAGCTCACAAAATGGATCACGAAAGAGGCAGGTTTATGTCAGAAATGCAGACAAATAAATGGTAGCTCGCAGTGCAAGGATTTGTTTATTTAGCAAAGACTCAGAATGAAAAAGGAAGACTTGAAAGGAAAGGGAAAATGTGATACTTATTTTGTCCACCACATGGAACTTCTTTTCTTAATCCTTCAGCCATTTGAATATGACTGCTCTTGGAGGCTGCCAAGATCAGAGAGACGAAAGGGCAATCCTTCATGTAAGCACTAGCCCTCCACTTTTAAAGCTCCCTGCGCACTCTTTCAACTTATGCCCCCACTTATATTTTTTTTAACATTGGAAAATGCTTTAGGACAGCAGGTACCTATCTCGCTCGTGTAGACTTCACATGTCATCGCCTGCTTTCCCTGTGTCTGTCCCCTACCGCTTTAACACCTTGCCTTTCTATGAAGGTTAGCATAATAGTAATGTATCCCAAAGGGGAAAAGGTGGGAAGACAGAGGAGGTGCAGTCCTCTGGGACATGTTATCTATATCCCAGCCTGA
This sequence comes from Buteo buteo, assembly GCF_964188355.1. Classification (NCBI taxonomy): domain Eukaryota; kingdom Metazoa; phylum Chordata; class Aves; order Accipitriformes; family Accipitridae; genus Buteo; species Buteo buteo. The sequence continues at coordinate 8,095,642 of NC_134176.1, read as the reverse complement.
CCTCTGACAGGTCCGTGCCCTGCGGCACTTGGTCTAATTACAACACTTCTGCTACAGGACGAGCAGTCAAGTGGGGTGCACACCTATATCAGGGCTGTGTGCTGCCAACCTCTGGTCCTTCCTTCACCATTGAGGTTCTGCTGGCTGCAGCCCGAGCCAAAAGCTGCTGCCGGGCTTGATGGCTTGAGCTCCAGGTGGATCTGGCAGAGCTGGAGAGAGGAGGCAGCAAGGGCCACCCAGCCCCCACGCAACTGTGGCTGTGGTGATTGAAGATGGGGCAGTGAATCTCATCAGAAAGGATGAAGAGACAGTAGCGGACCATGCAGGGTAGGTTGGTTGCTTGGTTTTTTTCAGGATGGGAACACATGAAGCCATATTATTCCTGTATAAAATATGTGGATAGCTGGTGCACGTGGCCTGGCTTCCAAACCTCTCTGAAGATAATGACACTGTGAGGTCCATGCCACCTGTCAAGGAGACCCTGTACTTAACTTGAGTGATGAATCCCACCCCAAAAAACTCAGCTGAAGTTCATCTAGTCCCACATCGATCCTGCTTGTGATTTGAGGATGAAGCTAATAAGCCAGGCCTACCGTAAAGGGCAGCTACCATCTTCTAATGAAGGCTAGATAGCTCACAAAAGACCCAGGGAGTGAGCTTCTGTACCTTGGGTTACCCGATATTGGAGTCTGTGTAGGAAACCAGAAGGTAATAAAGATAAACCATTTAAAAATGCATATCTACATAATGAGTCCTGCAACTGCTTTCTTTACCCAGAATCAGACAGGCCCATATGACTGGTGAAAGCATTTAAAGCAATAAGAAGGCACTGTTTCCTCCAAGTTGTTCACATAGACATTAACACTGCAGAGAGAGTTTGCAAATCATCACGTCCCACTGCAGAGCAGCTCGCACAGCACAGTGCATTGCACGGGCTGCCATCTTGGTCACCCTTATTAAAAAATAAATCATGTACAGAAAGGGAGGAGCAGCTTTGTGCTGCTCTGTAAGGGCTCCTGATTAAGCACGCTGCTGTTTTTAATGACCCTCAAATCTGGCTTTTTAATGCCTGGCAGGAGTGCGGTGCTTGATTTTACAGTATCAAGGTCACATGAAAAACAGATTCAAATGATTAATTTTATCAATATAACCTTTTGTTTCTTGTTTCTTTGTAGAAAACTGAAGGGTTTAAGGCACAGAGAAGAGACAAAACTACCCTGGTATGTCCACGTTACCTCATCACAGATCTAACACTCATGGTCTGGTCACAGCCAGTGACTACCAAATACCCATCTTTACCTGTGGATGGAGCCTGGGAAGGACTAATGAGAATATTTTGAAATGGGAAGGAGAAAGTCTAGTGTCTGTATCATTCCCTTAGCCTTTGTTTCTCCATCGCTATCTGGTAGGACTTGTGCTGGCCCATCCTGACTTGCTACCTGCTAGAAACCCCGAAGAAGTGGGAAGATGTAATTGTTACTCACCTCACCCTCCTGCCACCTGAACAAAATGCCAGGGATAAGCTTCATTTGGACATGAGGCAAAGGAGGGCAAGGCAATAGCCGGTCTAGTGTGTCTCATCCCCCTTCACCTACAAGAGCACTCAGCTAAGCCCTCAGGAGGGGCAGACATCGGATGCCCTTAGAGGACCTTTTCACTCAGCAGGACCCCTCGAGGGACGTGGGAAGAGAAGGAGAAATGCCTAGGGCATTTCTGTTAGCAGGATAGCAGCAGTAAAGCTAGAGGGAATGCTCTCTGAATACAAATTCACAGCAGCGAAAATGTCTTAATTCCCACTGCCCCACAGCCTTTCCTCTCTGGTGGTACAGCCTTACCATGTGGTACCTAATATACCTTTAGATTACAAGGTCAGGAGGAAATACTGCTATTAGCTAGTCTGACTTTCTGTGTAAAGTAGAACCAAGAACTTCCCAGGATTTCTCCCCACTTCAAGTCCAGTTCCATTCTGGAAAATACCTAATTTCATTTTAAGAGATGCCAGCAACAGACAGCTGACAAGAATGCTTTGCATTTGCTCCAGTGATTACTTGCCATCGCCATGAGAAACACAGTCTGTTTCTAGTCTGGTTTTGGCTTGACTTGAATTTCCAGTGCCTGCATACAAGACTATGAAAAGGAAGTGCAAGTTTAGCAAAGATGCACGTATCATGATTGCCTTAATGTGTATCTACAGCACGAGGAAAAGCTCTTTCAAGCTGGGCTTGTAACCTGTTTTTCTCAAAGACCATGTGTACCAGCCCTTCATAATGAATTCACCAAGAAGTTACACCCAAGTGGCATTTTCTACTCTCTATTTAGATCTGTCACTGTAGTAAAGATTCCCTTTAAAGACCTCGTTCACAGAGGTTATTGCAGATGTCTGAACTTCAAATACCATGACCTACCCATTAAAATTATAACTTCAGTGTATGTTCAATAAGGGCTAACAGTGCTTTGAGTCCAGTGAAGTCCACGAGTTTTATTGCATTTTTCAAATACTAATTCTAGGCATTTTGTTCTTTTTTTTTTTTTTTAATTTGAACCCATCTTGTTCTAGATAAGACTATTAAAAATACAGCTTTGTGATACTTTCCTTTCACCTTCCAACCCATGTTAGTAACTCAGGTTACAGTAAACCCAAAGTGTCAGTTTCGGACTATCTGGGAAGATGGAGTAGATGCAATTACTTGCATTCTTTAAAACATGATTGATCTAATGCTGTCACAGGAGAACTCATGCCGAATTCTGATGGCACAGACTTTGCTGAAGTGAACCTAAAGTGTCATTCTGTGACTAAGACACATAATGAAAGCCAGAATAATTTTTTTTCAGCTTAGGTCAAAGATCCCTTATGCCTTATGGAAAATTCTGTAACATGCTTGGAGATGATTTTGCTGACATATCATTTTCTATATTTTTCTGTCTATTTTAAGCACAATCCTGTGCTCTCTTTGCCATTGATAGCCTACATACTTATGCAGTATCCTGGGCTATGCATCCTGATACTTGGATGAACAGAGGATCTTTCAAAGATTCAGACCTCATCTGCTACCACTGAGCATTTAGCCAGAATTGTGATCTTTTGCTAGACATGTAATTAGGAGACCTGTCTGGAATTTTGGGGGAGGGAGATAAAATTACTTTTATTGTTCATCAAAAACTGACTGAAATCAAACTCTTTCAGGGAAATAAACTGATTTTGATTAAAACCTTGGTCAGGCAATGTTTATTAACATCAGTGCAGAATTAATGATTCAAATGAGACACAAAGTTTCACCCAACCCAAATAGGAAAGGGGCTGTTAACAAGATTATTCTTCCTCAATATGAGTGTGCCAGTAGGTGTATAATGTTTTAGTAGAGACTATGAACCCAAATCTCCTGCAATCTAGGCAAATGTTCTCACAACCAGGCACTTGGCTAATGGTGACAGTCTGTCTCATTTCAACATTTCTCCTGCTGGATCTGTTCCCTTCTGTATCATAAATAAAAAGTAGTGGGGAAAGCAGCAATTCTGCAGACTCAGATTTAGGACAGTTTCTCCCCAAGAATAGGGAAGAGTTTATATGTCAAGGTTATATATCAGCAAAACAGTGGACTTCATAGAAAAGAAACCAACGACTAAGCTGAAGTAGTCATTTGTCACTTAGAAACTGGATAAATTCATCTGAGGGATAAAACTAGAGGGAGAAATACATTCTGAAGCTGGAAACACACTTGGAATGAATCTCATCTCATGGACATGGCTTTATCCTATGTATCCTGAGTCCTTTCCCCTTTGATCAGACACTTCACAGTTACCGTCTGCAATTGAAGATCAAAAGGTTCTGACCTCCTAAAGAACAGAATTTTCCCACAAGGTACACATCAGTCCTGTCTGGGATGAAAAACAGCAGGGAACAAAGGTCACAGACCAAGTAGGACAGCATAGTCCTAGCCTTCAGACCCTGGTCCTGAGTTATAAATACAATAATAAAAGAAAACATGACAACCAAAAGAAATTTTAAAGTTTTCCCACCAAAGATGCCACAGTACCACCTGTGTATAGGGCAAATGTGGCTGTGGGGCCCAACGTGGCAGCAGAGCCAGCACAAGAACAGAGGGACACTTGACAGGCAGACCACAGCGATGTGGCATGCATCTCATCTTCCCAAAGTCTACACGTATGACTGGTGGGTGAAGAACACTTCAATACTGCTTGCTGTGCATTGTCCCCATCTTCCCTCAGGTCCACACCTGGTAAGGTAACCCATTCCCACTGGGGTCTTCCATCCACAAGAGAGGCTTATCAGTGAGTTAGCAATAACGTAAGTGCGTTCCTGAACACTTTTAGAAGGGAGCCATAGTTAAAGCCAGACTAACAGAAAAGAAAGTGTACAAAATTTGGAGGAGAAATTATCTGGGACTAAGTTCTCAGCAGCTCCGTGCTGAGTGAACAGACTGACCTCTGTGGTTTTATACCGGTACCGACAATCAGTGGCATACCAAACGATAAGGGTGAGAAGCACTTGTAAAAATATGCAAAGATAAAGAATACACAGATGTCTACAGTTTGTAAAAGAAATGAGAATTGTTTATGAAGTAGTAATTTGGTTCCCAAGCGGATCATGTTATGAAGCTGAAGGCAACAAGAAGCTGTGAGGTGGTTTATTGGCTAATAAAGTCTCCGACAATAAAACCACTAAACTGCACTTATTAAAAATAGGTTAACATTGCATTTGGCAGAATAAGTGGCAGAAAGATTCAAAGCAAGGTGGCATGGCAAGTCTAATCTGGTCAAACTACACACAGCAATGACACAAGAAGACAGCAAATGTCTTCCTTAGCAGCTTGTTTGTGTAATTGACCAACAAAATACTATTGAAAAGGAAGCTGGTGCAAGAAAATTAAATAAAAGGAACAAGATATAAAGACAAGAATTCCTAAAAGGTCCTTGGATATATTTGTAAAGGGGTGTCATACACTCTGTCTATGTTTCCTCCACATATGGAATTAAAACTCAACAAGGGAACATCCACACTTCTAAAAGGATGTTGGGAAACTGCATTATCTTAAAGACCAATCTTGAAAGAAAAGAGAAGGAGCCCAGGCTAACCAGTAATTTTCCAACAGCTTGATCTCACATCCAAAACTATCTTTTCATATGAAAAGTTTTCAACACAAAATTGTCCCTTTAAATAAAATTTCTCTCAAAACCACACAGACTGAAGTATTTATGTCATATCAAAACACTGCAGTTTGATGTTGCTCCGACAGGTTAGCTGCATTTGGCAATACAGTTTAACTGAAGATGTGCTCTGACCCAACTAAAGTAAATACCACAATCCATTATCTTTTGTAGAACAGAACTTCTGATTTCCATTTATGCTATTTTCTTTATCAGAGAGAAACTTAAGATGTGATTTAAATGAAGGTAAGAGACAGGATCAGTGGAAACAGGCCCCATGCAAAAGACACGTTAAACCAACAAACAGCAATTTCCAATCCTTAGAGGTTTAAGTCTGCAACATCCAAATACAGAATAAGACATTTTGAATGCTGAAAATAACTACTCATTGGAGCAGAATGCTTTACTATAATACAGTATACAATCATCTGACCTTTGTAAGTGAAGATCGGGTGTTTTATTAAAATGTATACTCCATTTCAATCACAAAGTACCTGACTCCAAGAAAAATAAGCTTATCTGTGCAGGATACCAAACCAGGTAATTACAATGGCTTAAACTCTATGAAATGTGGTAGCATGATATGCATGTTGCCGGATATGTATGCCACCTGTTGATGGTAACAGATCTTTGCTGGAAAATCCAGCAAAAGTGGTTTTGCTGCTAGAATGGCACCTTTTCTCTCTCACCATGCAAATGTGACGGGCTTGTGTCATCCCGGCTCAGTGGGTCTGTGAAGGGGAGGTTTGAAGTAACACTTATTTGATCAAACTGCTTCCCCCTAAAGTAATTTCAATGTGTTTTTAAGGAGCATTTTGGGGGAGGATTATTACACTATAAAAAACCTGGAGAGACATGCAGGCTTGTAGGAGTGACAGAGGCTCTGGGAAACCCTCATGGCATGGCTTTTAAGTACTTTAGGTATTATAATCCCGTTCTGGATTATCATAATAAAAACCCTTTTGCCCTGGCACCTCTGTCACTAGGGTCTCTCAACTGTGAAATGGAGTGTGTGCTCTCATCAGGACTGACAGAAGAAATACGTTTCCACACAGAGTTTGCCAGAGGTGTTACTCCGTAACCAGGTACGACACCTGGCTGCGCTGGGAAAGTGGCTAAATATTTCACTTTCTAAAAAAAATGGACAAAAAAAAAAAAAAAGGGAAATGGCGTGCAATCACCATCACAGTTTAAACTAGCAAGCAGATACTGCAGAGTTTCTGGTATAATCTCAGATCCCATTCCTATCCCCAGAAGCTTTTCAGCTGTGATCACGTTAGCAGTCTTGTGGGGCACAATTTAATTTGGCATGAGCAATTCCCTGAAGTGAGGTCAGAAGTTTATAATAATAAAGTTAACTCAAGTGGAAAGATACTTGCAGGTACCAACATCATATTCCCCGGTGCAATCCTGCCTGTGCTGCAGCCGGTCCTCTGCTGTCAGGGGGACACAGCTCTGCCCTCGCTCACAGCAAACGGCTTTGAGTCACCACACAGCAGAGTTTCAATGAAGCTCCAGCCACGGGTGTGAAGGACAGCAATGTTTCCACTACAGAGGACTTAATAATCTCTCCAAAAGAACAATCACCCTGGTTTCTCTGGCTCTGAGTGACATGTTTGTGCAGAAATTTCCTTCTACCCCTTTTCTTCTGTTTGCAGACATAGTTCAAGAACAGTCCCATGGAGCTCAGACCTTCAGCCCTTAGACAGAAAGAAATCTGAGATTGACTTGATTGCTGGATCCCCTGAGGAACATAGGACATCCCTATTACGTATACCAACACAGTGCATTTTGAGAAAAGTATCCAGGGAATAAGTTTTCCCAAATTTTTGAGACAGCCACTGTTCGCTGGACACCTGGTCTGCAAACAGCTGCTGTGGATGCACAAATACCTCTCAGGAGTCCCCCAAGTCCAGCCCTCATGCACCGCATGGCTGAACTGCACACACAAACAGGCACCGTCACATTTGCTGTCAATATGTTTGGGCGGTTAAAGGATCCCTGATCTGCACAGGGCTCACAAAATCTTTCTAACAGGATCCCTCAGCTCAACAGCTTCTCAGGGAACTCCTTCATCCCGTTATTTTTTCTGGCTTGCTGCTTCTTGGGACACTGATAAATTACTGCCTTCTCAAACCCGCACTGCTGCCCTTGAAGGTAGGGGGAATTTCAGCGTGTTATCCCCAAGTTTAGAGTTTACCAAGGTTACCTTAATAACCAAGGGCACCTCCTAACAGCAGTTACTCATCTGGAGATCCCAAAAGCTATCTGGACCTTGCTCTCAGGGAAGCAGAGAAGTGAATTTATTGAATCTGAAATGAGAGCTGATTGGCATGGCCTGGGCCGAGCACATTCATACCTGGCATGGCCCTGAAGGATTCTCCATGGCTGGGCAGACAGACCTGGGAAGGCAATATTAGCACTTCAACTCAATTCTGTTAATTATCCCTGAATTTCAGGACAATCAGATCATTTGCCTGCACAGCCAAAGCCTCACCCAGATCTCAGGCTGCATTTAGGAAGAAAGGAATGTCAAAATGGCATTTTACAAGCTACTAACAAAAAAGAACAGGAGTCTCATACTCCTGGTTAATGATGCAGAAAAAGCATTGGACTTATCAACAAATGCATAGGCGATGAGTGCTGTGAGAGAAAGCCATCCATCATGATTTTGTCTTTTGGGGTGGGGGGGTTTATTGCCTGACTGACATCTGCATAAGCAGTTGGAATGCATGTTACCAAAGGATATGAAAATAATAAATGTGATTAATTAACAGCATCAACACCAGTCACATACTTGCATTACTGGAAAAGGTAATGGCTATAAGAATAACTTTAAGATAGTGGAGCAATAAGTTATAGCATTTCTTAGCTATCCAGAGGAGAAGGTCAAATGAAATGGACTTACAGTGCCTGCCAGGTCTGCTTCTGATGTCAAGTCACCTTTTTCGAGATGAAGAATTGTAAGATTAAGCTCCTAATAGTTAGCAAATCTATTTCAAAAAATATTTCATAAAATAGTTTAAAGTCCCAACTTATTCAGGAATACTCTGAGGCCTATTCTCCCACTCAGGGGCTTGGATAGATTAGAAAGATTACCAAGGGAAGCAGCAAATTCTGCACCTTATAGTGTTGTTAAAACATGAATAAACCCCTATTTCTGAGACATCTGTTCTAGCTCAAACAGAGGCTGGGATGCAATGCGCAAGGCAGGAATTACTGGGAGGAATTCTCTGGCCCATGTTAGGCAGGAGCTGGGAATGGAGTATTACAAACATCCTCTTCTGGATTTAAATTATGGCCTTCTGGTCCACTGCCTTCTGGTGCAGGGAAGTACAAACCTCATCTCCCTGAGCATGTGAGGACTCTCAAGGGATGCAGTCCCTGGGAGGACACACAGGATTTGACCCTTTACCCTGCTCTCTGGTGTTCTGCTGGATCCACAGCTCAAGCCCACAGCCAGGGAAGCATTAAATAAACTTCCTCAGCAGTGCTGCTTTCACACACCAGCCTGGACATCACTCCCATCTGTGGCTCTGTGCAACAGCAAAAGCCCTGGAGAAGAGAGAAATGTTGGTGTTTCCTTCCATTGCAACCTCCCTCGAGGGTATCTGCCTGGAACCTTAATGTCTCAGAAGTTACCAGGACAAACACAGAGGGGGGGCCCTGAACTCCAGGTCTAAAACAAAGTAAGGGATGATATAGGCAGACCCTGTGGATGAGGTGGTGAACTGAAACTCCAGGTGAAACCAAAAAGCTGCTTTGGACAGAAGGGTGACTTGCATCACACACCAAGAAAAGGGATATATTAGGATATTAAAAATATCCTTTGATATTAGGACAAGCTAATTCCCTGGGAAGATCACATGCTGTGCACAGGTTTACAGGCTGGTACATCATCAGTACACGAGTTCAAGCTTTGGGGTAGGCTGAATCTCACCGCTGGTCCCCATTCTCATCTGTGCCTCTAACATCTGCTTTGGAGCTTGTCTCTAATGTTGTGGTAAATCCCGCAAGTTTCCCCTAAGAGGGTGCAGTCGTCTCTCTGGAGACCACAGGGTGCACAGATGCTCCCAACAACAGGGGCAGTGGGGGCGTGAGCAATGCACACACTTCTCGGTTCATTACCGCTTGCAGCAGTGAGCCTCACCCTCTTGGGCCATTTGTAAACCTTTTATCACATTTGGCTATAGTTTATCAGCAGTGTCAAAAATGACCAACCGAGTATAGCCAGCAAGTGAATGGAAGTCATCCTTCCCCTCTATTCAGTGCCTGTGAGACTGCATCTGGAGCGCTGTGCCTGATTTGGAATAGAAGATCTCCAGAGGTCCCTTCCAACTCAAATTATTCAGTGATTACCAAGGTACTACTATACCTAACCCCATGTATTGCCTGTTTCATCACACAAAGTTGTCTCCTCCAGAGCTTCACAACGTATTTCGTTATGGAAGGGGGTGCCAGGCAGGAGAGAGAGGAACATGCCCTAGAAATGACATTAGGATCACGCTCAGCCACTAACGAAGCACACAAAAGAACAAGAGGGGAAAAAAAGAGCAATTCAGGTTAATGCTGACTGATGTCAAGAGGGAAAATACTGGATATCAGGAATAGTTGTAAGGGCTTCTGACGCAGGGCTGATATAGAGAAGGGTATTTTAATGAAATTCCAATTACTGTGGGCTGCAAAATCACAATCAAACTATTTTCAAGCAATTTCTAACATGCCTTTAGTTAGGGCAAAATATACTGCCATGTGACATTTTGATTTTAAGATGGGTAAGCAAAAGGAGCAATTAATAAGGTCAACTGCAAATAGATGGAGATGTAAAAAGGTCTCATACCTTTTACAAGTCCAGAAAACATCCTAAGCTAAAAGTTTAGAGCAGCGGATACAGAAGCTGCAGAAATCCTTCCATTCCTGGATCAAACTCACTCCTCCTCGGAAACAAGCAGGGGCACTGAGGGTACAATTACAGTTCAGTTTAGGTGTTGCCTGGAACAGATGATATTGCATGAAGCTTGACTTTGTCTAAGATATTTTTAAATCAGATGCTAGACAGAATTACTTAAGAATAATCACAGAGCAAACGTCCATGAGATCTGATTCAAGATGGAAAATAGGACAGCGAGGTTCTCTCTTGTACTTCTCAGCCCATGGTCTGTGTTGGAGAAAGGGTGATAAAACCAGGATGTCAAGTGGAATAAAACATATCAGGAGCCACACTCTATGCGGATGCTGAGCATATAGCTGGTTCTTGGCAGATTTAAGTGGGTTTGACTTAAAACAGGCATTTATGACTATACTTGCTAGGGACAGAGCTGTCAGATACTCCAGTTCACTGCCTGGACTGTGTCTGATCTCTCCATGTGGTATGAAGGAGTCTGAGTGCATGCTGAGGCTTTTCCCTCGGATAAATCTCATGGTGCCTGACTGATGCCTACAGTCCTGGGCCACCAGCTCAACCCCAGGAAAGGGCCTGGGCCCGCACTTTCAACATGGACACGGTCTGCTCGGTGACATTCACTGCTCAAAATACCTACGGGAACAGGGCAAGACCTGGGAACATGACTGGGAAGAGGAGTCAAATGAAAATGTGAGAAGTAATACAGGCTGTACAAGAGTCTTCCCCCACCCAGGGCAGTTTTATACAGCTAACAGAACTGTGCCTTAGCATTAAAAGCCTGGCATGGGTAATATTTTCACACTGGTTGGGAAAAGGTATCTTTTCAAAATCTATTCAAAAAGCACACCACAGTTCAGTCTGCATTTCCATTCACTTAGCCCTGTTCACCATTATTAGCTCCTTTTTTTTGGATCCAAAATTTAGGATTATTTTTAAATGGTAGAAATGACAAACAGAATCTTTCTTTCTTAATACTGGCGTTCCTTCTTCAAAAGCAGCTCAGCTAAAACTTTCTTACTTCAGGTAAATCAGGCAAAAATAGAAAGACAAAACCTCAGAGGAAATTCAAGTTTAAAAAAGGAAATCACATATCAGGAAAATAAATTTCAAGAAGCCTTTCACAGGCAAAGCTTCTTATATAGGAAACTGCTAGCAAAATTACTTCATTTTATTTATCCCAAGTGGATGTTTCTCCTATGGGGAATTTGAGCCAGACAGAAGGTGGCTGTATAAAAGGGTAGAACTGGGAATTCCTGATTCCACTAAAACAGAAACACTGATAAAAAGCTATACTAAGTACTGAGCAGGGATTTTTTAAATTTTATTTATTTTGACCCATGGAAATACCTTGGGAGAAAATTAGGGCTCAATTTTTTTTTGCTTGGGCAAAGAAGAGAGACCTTGACTAATTGCATGACGGATGCTCGCCTGGACTCTGGCAAGCTGAGGGAGAGGCACTGCTCTGCCAGCTCAGACTGAAGAGTTAATCCTGGCTCGTCTGTCATCTCTAATTGCTTTGAGGTTCGAGGTGCCAGACTCTTCCCCTCTAGGAGGTGATGTTCCACTTTTTAATCAAACTTTGGGCAGAAGAGACAGGCAGGCTGAACCTCTGGGCTGGTTAGGGCATCCACCTGCAAAGTGGTACGTATGTGCTCCAGTGCCTGCTAAGTATTTAATGGCCAGTTAGACAGCAGAGGAGCTATAGTTCACCACTTTCTGTAGGGTGAGCTAATGCAGCTGGTCACAGTGCTGTGTCTCAGTGAGGATGCTGAGTCGAGGTGATTAATTCTGGTTTCATTTGTCCAAGGGGGATCTGGGCAGCCACAGCAAGACATATTACTTTTATAGGTAGAGTATGTTCTTTAAAAGGATCATGTTCTGCATAGTCCCTAAATATAGGGCAAGCTATGTTATTCACATTGTACCTTCTGACAAAAACTGTGCTATATATTGGGGTCAATACAGTTGCTGCTGCTTGTTTTCAGTGCAACTAAGAACACTCTAAAAATAGAAACCAGTCAAAGAACCAAAACTCAACAGCAGCCTGCGTCATTGCTGTATATCTTCAAACCATAGCAATATGAGATGATAAATAAAAAAGAAAGAGAAAACCTCCAGGCCATAAAAATAGAGAAAAGGAATACATTTCTAAGGGGAAAAAAATCCCACTCAAATGTTGCAATTTTAAATGAAAAACAACATAACGTTAAGATTAGCATTTTACTCGTTCCAAGACACAGAGAAATACCCCAAGTGTGTGACGACAAATATTGTGGCCAACAAAGTCTTCCCTCTAAAGTATACAGAATTATTCAGAGCCTTGTACCATCTTACAGCTTGTGGACCAAAGATCCCCCACCCCAAAACCAGCATCAAACCCACAGTTTCTTTGAAACTCTTGCCCATGTTTTAGAAGGCTGTTCAGTCAAGTCTAGGGCAGTGACTTGTTCCCATATATCTCCTCATAAGCAGTTTCAGGAGGGAATTATCCTTATTGTCAAAATCACACTCTTTGTTTCCAGCACGACTTTGTCTGAATTTCCTGTTTCACTTCTTTGATCACATTCTGTCTTTGCTAATTTGAAGACCACTCCCCCCATCTCAGAGGTCACCCATCTACAGAGCTGGTACACTAAAGCCACCTTCAAGCTCAGTCTCTCCAGGGCACAATTCCAGGTCTGGAGCCATTTCTGTAGCTCTTTTCCAAGTTTTCCAATCTCAGTTTTCAGGATGGCCACCAGAACTGAACATGTTTTCCCAGCGATGGCCTCACTAATGCCACCTCTCCTCACCTCCTGACCCAGAGCACCCGGCCTGTGATACCCAAGGGTCACACCTGCCCTCGTACCTCGCCTGTGTGTCCACAGCCACCTCTCTGGAGTACTTGTCCCCACACACCCAGCTGCCCATTCCTGCCCTAAGGCCACCCTGTCCCCCTTCTGCCTCCCCGTGGTGGCTGCCCTAGGCGCGTGGTGAACTGGGCTAGAAACCAATGAGACGGGATAGAGACTGCGGAAGGTAAGACCCCAGCTTTTGGCAGCAACGTAGGCTTCAATCAGTTTAGCAAATCGTGTTTTCAGAGCATTTCAGTGCCTTACCACAAACCCCCAACTCTCCTCTGAACAGTGGCAGAGCCAAAACACCAACACTTGCTCAGTGCTACACAGGCCACTTATGTCTGGTGAGGAGGACAGAATTCAGGCCATGGGAATGTGCTAGCTGGTGAGCAGAGCAGGCAGAGCTTCCTCTTGAAATAAGGTCCCCAGTGACCTAGGATGGGTAACACTGGTGTAGACCGATTCCCTGGAGAGCTGCTGAGTGGGTCTTTGGATGGGGCTGAAAGGAAGCACAGGCTACATGGACTACCCAAATTTGATTCCCAGACTGACCTCCTTGTTCCTTGATGGAAAAATAAGGAATATTTTCTCTGCACATGTTCAGTGTATTTTCAGTCTCTGAGGTTGAGTGTGAATGTGTGCTCCCTCTTCCACTCTTGCTGTTTATCACACTCAGGCAGTCAGCAGGGTTCCTGCCCTAGCCAGCACAAATTGATTATTTTTCTCCCTGTTTATGCTAACCTAACTGCTTAAAACTATGAGCACTTATTAATTTGCCAAATATTTATTTAACGATGAGGGGGCAAATGGGGAGTTGTTTTCACTCGCAGTCATGACCATGTCTCTGGACACTATCCACGGTGCCAGGAGCAGAAACCTTATTGACTTCACTCCTACATGGAAACGGGAAGCCTTGCTGCACGGGGGCAACTCTCTCTTTGTTCTGTAATATGAATGCTAAATTTAAATGTCATTAAAATTACATCATGGGGCCTGAAGCTTTCTAAACAAAGCTGGTTAGACTGCATCCCAGAAGGAGCTGCTGCAGAAAAATTGTGTTTACTTATTCACCTTCTTTTTAATAGCTTTATGCACGTAACTCTTCAGAAAGAGTTTTAGGAAAGACAAAGACCTTAATCACAGGTCCCAATTTATTATTCTTCATTTTCTTTTGCATTTTACAACTACGTTAAGAACATGACATTTTTTTGTGTTAAAGCTAAGGAGGGCAGATTTGTGCCCCTTCAGGCAATTTAAATACAAAATACATGCAATTATGCTTGGTAAGGTTTATCAAGTCCAAGAAATTTCTTCTCAATTCCCACTGCTATTGCTAAACTGCTACATGATAACAAAAAATCTTCTGTGGCTAGAAACAGATCAATGAAATTTCCATTGTCCAGGCTGAAACAAATGCAAAAGCAGAATTAGTGGTAAAAATCACTGGAAGTCAGTAACGTATTAAAAAGCCTTCCTGGGTGAATTAGACAAAAGCAAAAATATCAAGACCTTTCACACAACTCTCTCCTTGAGAGCTTCAGTAATTCTAGAGAAAGTGGGAACCCAGCCTGGCCAATCATTGTTTCAGCTTTGTGGAACCAACAGTACTGACTCCCCTCTCACTTTCATGATTTTGCCTGTCTTAGCTTTAGCATCAAACGAAATACAGGAGGGGATTTTTTACCTAAATTGCTTAAGAGCAAAAGCCTCACTAATTTTCAGTGTATCAACTGTCACCCAAGACACCAAGCTGCTTTTAAAAGTCATAGAGTGCATGGCTACATTTTTTATGATGGGATTTTCAACCCTATAGACTCTTTGATAACAGCTCAATGTCTCAGAAGAAAGCAGCCTGCTCAGTTTGCCAGTGACCACTTCTAAGACCTCTGTTAGGCTTATAAAAGGAATTAGTGAGGTTTTCAAATTTTAACACAGATTCACTACCAAAAGTTAAGCTCCCATTTCTCGTTGATAACCCTATGTGTACAAGATACAAGTAAAGCAAAATTAAAACTCAAAGAACAGCTATTCCCGCAGATGCCACAACACCGAGGAATGCAGCATGAATGCACCTCTCTACATCCCCTGGCATGCTTTCAAGGTACAGATATATATCTATTCATGTGATAACATATATCCATATGACATGGTGACAAATTATAGCAGCCTTTTCCTTGATTTCTTATGCTCCCTTACCTGCAGTTGCATCTTCTTACGTATATAACATCAAGCACAGAGAAACCTCAAAGAGTTTCTAAAAGAACTTCTTCAGCAACCCGATGCGGTACTAGCACTATTCTATTGACAGAGCTTCCATACTGTGGTATTAAAAAGGCAAGGAGAATCAGAAGTGTTTCTCAAACATGCCTTCTCCAGTATCACTAAGCCAAACACAACCGAGAAACCACATCATTGTAGGACTGAGGAATGCAAAAATTATTAAACTAACAAAGGATCAATGGAGAGAAAAAAAACATGTTGCCTAACAGATCACCGAAACCCCAATGTGCCAGTGGGAGGCACTGGATTAAGTGAAGTTTATAAATATGAGTTTAAGGGCAGAGGCAGTCCCATTTTGTTCCCTGAACTAGAAAGGTACGTGTCTAGCTTCAAATGTGAAATCTTATATGAAGATACTTGATTGAAGATATATTATGATCCTGATTATAAATTCCCCAGGATCTCCTGGGGCCAATTTATAAAGGTTTATGTGCAAGCCTAATGCTGGGAGATGAGAACACAACATTCTTTAATATGCAAAGAAAACCTGACCAGAGTACTATGATCAGACAACTTCAGTAGTACCAAAGACGAAAAACCTATTGAGCTTGGAGCCAGCAGATCTTAGAGAGATGTCTCAAGAAAAGTCACATTTTATGGCTACCTTACACACTACAGCAGACAGCTTGTTACTGAAGTTGATCAAAACATTTTCAACAGAAATCAAAGGAATCAGGATTTCTTAGTGGTTTTGGGTTGGGTTGGGTTTTGTTGGTTTGGGTTTTTTTCATAAAAAGAGGGATTCTGCTCTTGAAAAATTTCAACTTGCTAGAGAAAATGGAAAACCAAAGCACTTGGATTTTGAAAAGTTCTCAGATTTCAGCCAAAAAAATGACATGTGTCTGGCATGATGTTGAAATGCCACATGCTCTCTCCATCTCTCTGGGCTGGGTTTCCTATGGGAAGCACAGGGACAGGATTCAGGAGGCTTAGAGGGCTGGTTTGGGAGGAGGGGGGATCCGGAAGCCTCGGGAGAGAATGGGTGCACAAGGCGTTGAACCAGAGCTCCCACGTTGTGCTTCAGCAACAGTCCTAACCAGGCCAGGAGGAGGAAGTGAGCATGTGTTTGCTTTATTTGGACAGGAAGAAATAAATAGCTTAAAAATCGAAAGTTTCTAGCTTTATTGGCTGAAAAGTCAAAAATCTTCCATAGGGAAGCCTTCCACCCCCTCTCTGATCCTCGACCGCATTTGTTTGACCAGGTTTTCCGGGTACTGGCATGCTGGTGCAGTGTTTCTTTTTAGGGAAAAAGAGGAGACTGTAGTCTGTCATATCTGAGGGAACTGGGTTAGAGACAAGAGACAGATGACAAGGGTGGTTGGGCATGGTGTTGGCAGGGTGTCAAGGGGAGCTGAGAGGGGGTGGGAACCATCTGCCTGGAGAAGGAGGTTGCTGAGATGGAGGTAAAGGGGGTGGCAGAAGGAGAACAAGTTTGTACTGCATTTCAGAAACACTTTTGTTTTAAGTTTGAGAGTAGGGTAAATGTGGACCCATTTGTAATCCACACATAGGGCAGTTATTAATGATGCTCAATATGCGTTTGTTTTCATTGAACAAAAGGTGGGTGAACTCACACTCAGGAAGCTAACATTTGCCTGGCCTCATAAGGGTTATGGCAATATTGAATCGGCCTGCAGGGAAGCGAATTTCAGCTACGTAAAAGTTTAGACTGGATGACTCATGCTCCTTCTAGGTATACATGCCAGAGGGTCTAATCATAGGAATCTGAATGGCAACCAAAGATTTCTTCCCAGGTTTAAGTTATCCTTTCCCTGCATGCATCATTCAGCCCAGTATAAGCAGCTTCAGAGAGAAAAGGATCAGGTGTGTCTGTGTCTATAACCCTAAATGGGAAGGCTAGTAGAAATCAGATCTTTGCAAGTTTTCTGGCCTTACAGAGTAGTGGGTATGCTCATGAAAAAAAAGCGTACGTTCCTAGTTCATATCAGCCTGGGTAAATGCTAAGCAAGGACTTCCAGCTAGGCAGGACTCAGAGAATACCAGCTATAACATAAGCTTGAGGAAAGCAGAGCTATAGACCATCCAGGAACAAGAGCAGGGTGAAGAGGAAACCAAATTCACAGAAATAATTGATAGGGAAAGTGGCATTTTCTATGACTGTTCAAAATATTCAACTGAATACTAGTGTTCTAATATGAAACTGAGAAATTAGCGTCAGGCAAAACAATAAAATGGCATGGAGCTGCAGGACACTCAGGATTATCAAAAAATGACAACTCTTGGTCAGGAGCTTAATAGACATGTGAGATGAGCCCAGGTGAACAGAGCTCTCAGATGGGTTTGTGAAAGCTTTTCCTATCTGATAAAAAAAAAAGGAAAAACTCAAAGATGTCAAGTTTTATAAGAACTTAAAGCAGAATAGAATCCTTACAGAAAGAATAATTGAAAATCACCAGGAAAGCTAGAAAGGTAGAAGACAAATAAAAAGGGGCTTACCAGCTACTTTGTCTCTACATCTTGGCAGACCTAGTTCCAGCCTTCAGGATTTGCTGTGACCAGCTCAAGGACTTCCTCAGTCACAAAAAGTCGGTGAATCCCCCCTAATTCCAAGGAAGCTTTGTCTCCATCCTCTGTGAGGTCTTGTGCCCATGCTCTTCTCAGACTCTTTGCTGTAATGCTCACCCTGTCTTTCTCCTCTTATCACCTGCACCCTGGAAATGTCCTTCCTTGGTCAGGCTCCACTGTCCCCCAGGCACGAAGTAATCTCCCTCCCTCCAGAGCTGCCACTCAAAAAAATGATTCAGAGGGACATAACATACAGACCCAAACCAGTCCCATCAGACACTGCCCCTTGCGTGCTTGGGAATACAGCTGCCTGTAAATTAGCAGGTTTTGGGCTCCTCTCTTTCCATACCCAAACCTCCAGGCAGAAATACGTATTCACGAGCTAGAAAATACTTATGGACACATCTACTGTCCAGGCACTTCACAAATCTCTAAAACTCAACCTGTTCTGGAAGTTGGTCACTCATCTTCCTGGATGGAGAACACTGATAAAGACAGGTCTTTGGGGAAATTTTCTGAATGGAAATGTAGCCATGGAAGTACAGATTTGCTTATTTACCCTCCTCAGGATAAATAGATGGGGAAGATGGGAAAGGTTGAGGTTCAACACTGAGTCTGGTTCACAGCCAAGATCCTTACACATCAGAGGTGTGTGACACTGGCAGGGTACAGACCTGGAGAGGTGTCTCCTGCAAGACCAGCCAGAGTCATAAGTACTGGTAGTGGAGTCTCAGTCCCTCCTCCCCTTTCTGCCTCTCTAAAGAAAATATCATTATAAACAACCCACCTCTATGGTAAACTGTAGTTGTGAATGCATTGTTTCATCAAAATGTTCAAACTTAAATATATTTCTGAACTTGAAATCAGCGTAACATTCAAGTATATGCTGAAAACCTATTGAGGTCAAATTACTCAGTACAGCCTACTCTGTTGCACTATTTCAAGTATTTGCATTAAATAAAGTTAGACTAAGGGTGACATACGACAGCTCATTTCTCCTGTTTCTGAAATCCATAAATCTCCCCATCCAGAATTCTGAATTCATTCTTTTAAACAGATCTGACTGTATCACTTTCCACTCAAGAGAAAGACCAAGAAAGAAAGATACAGGTGGCAGATATGCAACATCTCTTCTTCACAGTAGTAATTATCATATGGTATGAAACCATAGGTATGGGGTTTTTTTCTTATACAGTAAATTGAATAAAAAACATTTGGGTTATCTCAGTGTTAAAAGAATAAAGCTGGTTCAGCTTTTATCAGAATCTGAAAATACTGAAGGGGGGAAACAACTGGAAATCTTATCAAATCCCCCAAACCCAAATAAATCTAAGATAAAATCCGTGAAAAATTATCTTTGCTCTGCTGAGCACTCGCCGTGATTGCGGGACACCTGTTAGATAAACCTGTGTTGGATGGGAGGTCTCTGTGGAAAAGAGAAGTTAATTGCTGTCAGGAAGGCAAATACAAAATTTCATTATGGGGATGAATCCAAGTACCCAGTACATAACCGACCCTCCTGCAGTCAGGCTGAGTGGACAGTATCCATGAATGATGTCCTGAAAATATTTTGGCATGCTATAGCACAATGGCCTGTTTCAACCACCACCAGCAAAGCCACTCAAGAGCAAGAGGTGCCTGAGGATCTCAGCCCTCCCTGGGGCTTCTGCTCACCCATGGGGCCACCCTATCTCCTCGTTTGGGCTGTTAATTGTGCAATACCCACAGGAGTCCCAGGGGACACAAGGACACATCTGTGAGTGATGTGAGTGCTCCAGAAATGGAAATGTGTTCAGGTAAATCATTTGATCAACACTTGCAAAAATGAACACTTCCTCTCACATAAAGGGAACCAATTACAAAGAAAAAGATGAAATTTGTCAGGTAATTTGTTCTCAATGATTAATTCAACTAACTCTAAACAATTCCATTATTTAGTCTTCCTGTGTCCTGCTAATCTGAACCTCTTTTCCCCACCTCCCAAGAAACCCTGTGCAAAGAAGCAGAGGAATGATTAATTTTTTAGCATGAGACAGCCTGACCTTGTACTCCATTAAGCAGAGTGTTTCCATAGTTTCCATGTAATTTGTCATGGATGAGTTCACCTATGTACCAATCAAACTCTTTATATTACCAGACTTGCACAGAAAATTAAATGTGAATTGCTGCTGTTTAATGAAAATGTAAAACACAAATTGAAACTTTAAAAAACAAACATTCATATTGCTTGTAGAAGGCCAAAACCCACTGCCTGCCTCTGTGAACTTGCAGGGCTTTTCCTCAAACGAACAGACGCTGCGGCAACCTTAGCATTTCTGAGGATGCCAATAAAGCAGGAACACCTTAGGACAAAGCCCAGATCCACTGCGATCCATAGGATTTGGGCCATTGATTTCAAAGGATCATAAGGCTTCATAGCAACTTGTTAGAGTTTAATTTCAGACCTTTAATTAAAGGCTTAGTACCAGAGGTCCCATTGCTCAGGGCAGACATTAAAGGTCGTTGCTCGCCTAAGGATTTACAATCTCGTTTGCAGTTCTTCTTTCTGCTGGAGCGAAGGCAAAAGCTCTCCTGACAATACCAGGAGAGCACATACGTACAGCTCGGCAAGGTCCGGCACCCCATCCCATCGAGAAACATCAGACGGCTCGGGGAAACCAAGGGAGGAACGGAACAAAAGAAAAGGTAGGAGCAACATGGGTTTGCTCAGGTGAGGCGATGCATGAAGTCAGTGCTTGCTGCAATTGTGTTTGCTTTTGGTAATAGGGACGACTGATCTGATAAGCTGTGGTACGCTGCACTTGCCAGCATGAGCTGGCAGCGATCCAGAGGTGTAGCAGGAGGATTAGAGAGTGGCTTTGGGATCAGGTTTGGTTTTTTTTTTTCCTCAGCTAAGTGCAAATGAGAGAGACTGGCAAAAGGGATAAAATGTTAACTCAAAAACTTTTCACTCTCTTGGCCGCTAGAAAGGATTAATACAGTTTCCTGAAAAGGTTTTTTCTAAATCAGCTGAAGGACTTAGCTGTGAAAAAATAAACAAGAGAAATGTTTTGATTTAAAACAAGACCTCTTTCCGAATGCCACAGTCCACACTTAAAGAGGAATGTTAGCGTTTTCTCCCCTAAATTTGCTGAAGGAGAAGAGATCATGGTGAAATACAGCTAAACACCAACAAGCAGAAGAAAACTTTCTGTGCAGTCAGTTTCACATATCCAGGTGTGTTCTTGCTACATCTCCATGTGCAAAACACATCAAAGATCTTGCTTGAGCAACCCCTCAGAAAGTACCCAGGAGCACTGAGCACTTGTCGACTCCCAAATTTGGGAGTTTCAAAGAAAAGATTGATTCATTTTTATAAAGATAACAGGAGAACAGATTGTGCCACCCTTTCTTAATGTACTGGTAGCTGATTTGAGAGATAAAAGTATAGTGCAGTCTTCAAAACCACCTCCAAGCTAGATGAAAATGCCACTGAAGCTGGTAGAGCTGATAGAGAAGGATTTCTACACTGGGACAGTTCCTCAGGCAGTGTAAAATGTCTTCATTCCATTGATTTCAAAAGGGCAACATCAATTTAATCAGACAAGGATTGGTATATGGAATAATGCTGCAGGACCTCCAGGTAGGTGCTTAGTTGGAATTGCCCAACCAGGGAGTCAACACCATTTGGAAAAGTGATAAACAAGAAATTGCTAATGCTATGGTTGGGAAAGAATAGGTGTGACTGCTTTCTTCTCCCAAACCTGTTCATTCATCTGTAAGGACAAGCAGTAGCTAATTTTCTGCTGTCCTTGAGAAATCAGTGCTTCCTGTACTAATACATAGGCAACAGCTACTGCAACATAGATGTTTATTGGCACTCTCGGAAAAAAAACCCACAAAACCCAACAACACAAAACTATCTGTAAAGAGCTAACTGTACAAAATCGTACTAATGTGAAGAAAATTTCCCCACCTGCAAACTGGAAAACTTTATCACCAGTTTTGATGTGATAAAGTTACATTGGTGAAATAAACCTGCAGTGTGAGCATGTGCACGTGCGTGCCTCTCTAACTTTATTGTGGTTTTAGGTACTGCGCACCACGGTGGGGAAATGATTGATATCAGTGATGGTAACTCAATTCTACATCAGCATAGAGTCATCAATCATCTGGCACTCTTAAAAAAAGCATGAATAATGTTCTATTGATGTTCTGTAGAGCTTCTCCTTTCTGATGTTATGTATTATTGCTGCAGCTTCTTCCAAAATTGTAAAGATTTTTATTGTTTACAAAGTGAATTATGCTTTCATATCTTTTGCCTTACTGTTTTCCCAATTGCTTAGCAACAAGTCTCCACAAAGAAAAAAACAGAGCACACTTTCTTTCATGTCATACATCAGCAGCATCTCTGGTACAAGAGTGACCTCAGACAGCTTAACACCCAGGATGCATTTGGTCCATTATGTTAATCCTGATGTTCTGTAAAGAGTCTATATACGTTAATATTTATTTATTGCCTTTCTGGATCTGTAACTGTTCTAGTCCTGGGGCTACAGCTTTATAAACATAATCTTCCGCATTCAACATTTTTAAAACTGCTACTCATTTCCAGTTTTTCCCCTTTGAGAGAAATCAGCCCAATTCCAGAACTTGAGGGAGGTCAGACTTGTGCTAGGTTGAAAAAACCTGTAGTTACTGATCCAGCAAGTCAATATGCCCAACACTGGAAACAGACTTCTGTAGCTGTAACCAATATATATTATCTACAAAATTAGTGTTACTGTTGTTGTTATTTTAGACTCAACCAACCACAGTGATGCCCACCATGCAAGAAACATTTATTTGTACCTTGACAGCTACATCTCCTTTCTTTGGCTTAGAGTGAGTCCATGTCCTAAACTGACTATAGTTATATGCTAGATGGAAGACCAGTAGGTATAAAAGTCTTCTCTGTAGGTATTCCATGCTCCCCAAAGTATCTGAATGGAGAAAGACAGACTGGGTGATGGCCATGTACAAGAAGTATGGGGAGCAATCAGAGAAAATATCCCAATAACATGTGAAAATAAATTATATCTTTTCCAAACAACACAAAGGGTCAAACTGGAACACCAAGGAGGTGCCAGCTGTACACTGCCAAGGGAAAAGGGCTGCATTACCTAATAATACTTTCTATCTTCAATTTTAATGAACATCAAGCTGCTATATTCAATGAAATGCATTCTCAAATGGGAAGGTTAAATAGGTTTACAAACTTATATTGGTTTCAGAGTGCACTGTCAGATGACTTCCAATAGAGGCTAGTGCAGCTCAATCAATCTTTAGTATAATTCACAAGATACAAAACAAATACATAGTGCGTACACACAGGCCAGAACACCTATGCATTGGTTTAATGAGTGTGCTAGTGGCTGGAAGTTATAAGTGCTGTGATATTTTGGTTTAGTGGATGGCTTCTGCTACTCAGGTGACAAAAAGACCCTAAGTTTTCATGCTGAAACCCCTTGCCCCTACTGCCCTGACTCCTTGGTGTCTATGTGAAACACTGCTTCAGTACACCCCCATGAACTAGGTAAAATCCTAAGTGGAGTTCCCCTGTTGTGCAGAAATGAAGACATTTCATTGAAAACCTATAACCATGTTCAAAGCAGGAGAAGTCCTAGAAGGTTGTGTATGTTACTAGGGAGCCCACATTTCCAGTTTATAAAGCCCTTTGATTTAGCATTTGGGTGACAGCTATCCCATCCCTGCTAAATTAGCATGGTGCTGCCTTTCCAGCATCTGACCGGCAGCATTTAAATGACTTTTGGGAGTGAGTGCATTTTCCAGATGAGCTGTTACTGGCTCCTTTGTCCATTTCCGCAGCTCACATTTTACGTTTCCAGGTGCATTTAATTTGTTCATGCAAAGTAGAACTTGCCAAGAAAAAGGGAATGCCCAAATGTGCTAGTGGAGTTGGACATCCTTACAGGGAGGTCTAAATACCTTATGTGCAGGATGGATACTAAGGACCTGGAATGATAAAGTTCTTGAAACTGAGGGAAGATTTTCACATCCCTTGGGGCTTATTCTAAAGAGCAGAAGCCGTATTTCTTTACCTTGAAATTTGAGCTAATCTCCTCTGAACTTACCAAGGCACTTAGTGCTCTCAGAGCACAATATGCACATTGTGACACAGTGTAAAAGGAAGGTGAGCAATAATTGTAAGGGGTTCTGGTAGACACACGATGTACAAGACTCGCACAAAATTAATTGCCAATAATCAGCCCTACTAGCATTGCAGCAGTGCAGGGACTGAGATTTTCCTCTCCTGCCTTTATGATGAGTGCTATTAGTCATATTCACAGGGCAATGCGTGCTTCAGTTTTGCTAAGTGAAACAGCTATCAAGAAGTAACCATGTTATTCCATACAGTTCAACTCCCGAACACTTGATAAAAGGTTGGGCGGAGGAGCAGCTCTGGGATATCGTGTGATTTGGTCACAAGCCCTGTGTAAGAAACACCCTCAGGTTCCACCCCTTCAGAAATGGGACAGAAAATACATTGTTTCTGGGAGTCATCACCTGACTCCGTCTTTTCCCCTTGTTCATGCACAAAGCATCACCGATTGCCACACTGAGAAAGAGCAGCCAAGAATTCACCTGTCTCTGCTCAAGGCTCACCCATTCAAAAGCAGCAAGAGCAGAGAACAGAGGTGGCAGATGATAGAAACTGTGCTCTATGCTCCTACAGCCAAAGACCATGCAGACCTGGAAACAGATGTGTGTAGTCCAGGAGAAGAGTCTTCAGCATGGTAGCTCTGTTCTCTGCATTGGAAGAGACTCCTGATGAGAACTGTGAAAGACCTTCATTTGTTTCAAGAGAACCAGACCCTGCTGGAGACTCCAGTTCAAATCACAGTTCAGCTGCATATGAGCTGCACATCCTCACATAAATTACCTGGATCTGACAGGGATCTCAGCTTCCCTGGCTGAAGATCATCACTCCACTTCTCTTCCTTGCAGAACTTAGCAAGGCTGAAGTCCAGTGAAGACTACAAGGTGCTACAAGGCAAATGAGGACCACAGAAGCCTCCAGATAGATGGACCTCTTAACACCTTACACAGCAAGCAAAAGCATTTACAAGTACTCTCAGTGCAGTTCAGCCCTGTCCATTCTGCCCATTCTCATGTCTGGAAAGGTGTCTACATATTTATGGAAAGGCATATGAGTCTCAAGGATACCTTCCAGAAGCACACCAGAGCAAGTCTGGGTGGAAATAGCTCTACCCAATAGCAAAGGTATTTCCAAACTAAAACAGACATCCCCACACAACTCATGTACAAGGTAAAGGAGCATTCTATGCAAACAGTTCATATTCTGTAACCTTTTTCCACATTTGCCAGTGTAGGTAAAGGCCAGAAGGACTTATTCCAATAGCTTGCTTCAGTGCTGTAACAGTCTTTCAGAACTGAAGCTGAAAGAACCACTACCCCAGGCATACAATACACAGCAGCATTTAAGCAACAATGTGAAAGCCAATATCCTTATTTGCAAAGTAATCACAGCTAAGGAAAGTATACCTGAAGGGTATGGGCAAGGCAATATGGGAAGATGAATTATTCCCCAAGGGAATGTTGCATTCCATGCATATTACTTTTACACAGAGGAGTCCATTACTTTCAGTACCGTGCAAGGAGGCTGGCAAAGAGTACTTCAATGGCCATTATTAGTGCTGATTTACAAGAAACCTAAAGTAATTTTTTAAGTATTGCAGGTTGGAAGAAGACATTAAAGTGCAGTAATCTGCACGCAAAGATAAAATTAAAAAAAAAAAACCATGTTGTGCTTCAGCTGCAGCTCCCCCTCGAATTGATTCACCTGAATTGATGATGAACAACTTGGGGTTTGCTGCCTGCAATAATTCTGCCCTGCTTTTGCTCACTTTTCTATGTAAATGCAAGGAGTCTGTGTTGATTCCTTACAGGCAAATTGATCAACCCTTGCATATGTACTAGGTTAGGGTCATGCCTGGTCCTTTCTTCTTCAACCTAAGGGGTCTTTACCTTCTTTAATGTTTCTTCAGCACAATGAACAGATCTTGACTTACTACAGAGTAAGGCCTCCTATCCTGAAAGATCAGAAGACACTTAGCAGAAGAACAAGCACAGGAAAAAAAACCCCACACCCAACAAATATTTCAAATACCCAAGAATCAGTCACTCACATTGAAATGCAGAGTCCTTCAGGACATGCCAGGCTCCCCACACACCACACCCCCCCCAGGTTTAACAGAGAGGGGGGAGGTTTGCATCAAACAGAAGTCTCAGAGGGAACATACTGAGGCAGTTCTGAAGGCATATTGGGCCAGCAGAACACAGTATGTCACTGGCAAGATCTCCTCACCCTTTGAGCTACTGGGCCACAAGGCCACTCTGGGCTGGAAGCAGCGTAAAGACTGTGGCAAATGACTACAACAGCACTAACAAGTCACACGTCTCAGCTGGGCTTCCTAGTCCAGGCAGGACTCCCACTAACTCAGGTACGTGATCTCTGAGCAGAGAATAAGGTCTTGCCAGTTGTGAAGGTGAGGTGTGACTTGGTTGCACTCCGATGTAATTACAGGCTTCTTGTTATCCAGAGTTGGTCACCTAAAGTCTGTTTGAGAAAACGTCTAGAGTCTTGCAGAAGGATTTTTATGGCCATGGTTTTATCACCTCCTTCGGTCCATGACATTTTCGGGAACATGCTGACCACAGAGATACCATACCTAAAGCGCTAACTCAGTGAGGAGATGCACTACCTATTTCAACAGAGCTTTGCAGCGTAACCACAATTTTTCATGGGAGGCTTACACCACTGCAGGGAACAAGCCTGACTCTGCTTGGGTAAGGAAAACTGAGAAGACGAAGCAGTAGAAAAGGTGTTGCTAACCTGAAGAGCTGCCACCAGATTTTGGGGGACTGGAAAAAGGATGGACAAACCCAGGAGAGGTAGTAAGATATACCCTGTCCTAGCAGTACTTTGGATAGTTTGCATTTTAGCCCAACGTGAGGGAAGAAGGAAGGAAATCCATAGTTATTGTCCTGATTCCTTGTCGCTGACTGTACACTACTGTAAGTACTACAGCTGGGTGAGTCATTCAGAAGAAATCGGTAATTTGACATTGTTGACCCATTTCCATTTCACAAATCACTTCCACCATGATATTTTTTTTTTTTTTTTTCACAGTTACATTTCTGCAACAGTCTTTCTCAACTTCTGTCAGGGTGAAGGCTGCTCATGAATTATGTATTGTTCAGTACATACAGTGTACTGATTTGTCACCAAATCTAGAAGGTGATGTGGAGGTTCATGGGTCAACTACAAAATGAAAAACAAGTCATATTTCTTCTGCTAACTTTTACCTAAATATGTTCACATGAGACTCTCAGATACTTTACTGCTTTCATTAAAAATGTTTTTAACCAAAAGGTTTGGTTTATCAGTAAATGCAGAAAATTAATTTAAAGGATCGTATAAACCACAAGAGCAGGCTCTAAGACTTATTTACTGAAATACGCATTTGTGTGAATTTCTGTTCTGCATGTGATTGGTGGTCCTTCTCAATCAGCATTTTTTACACATTCTTGGAAATAAAAATGCATGCCAATAATTCTAAATCTGATTTTGTAATATTTGTATCCAAAATATCCGAGTAATTTGCCAACAATACTGAAAATACATACATCTCACAAGCCTGTATTCTTTATAACCTATAAAGGGTACAGCCATCAATTTTAACACTTATTTGGTACATTACTTCTTTGCCACGTTGCTATCATAATCATAAAATGTGATTGATGTACCTTCATCCACTGTTCCTTTTAGACAGGTTTATTGGCTAACCTACAAATGCTCAAACTCAAAGACTATGTTCCTTTTACAGAGGAATATTTTATCAGCACATGTTTCAAAATGAGAAATCTATTGCAATCCCATTTCTAATCTGAATATGGCTTTAGAATTAGCCTTCAGACAAAAATTCCACAGCAGTGTATATGCTAAGTGTTGCATCTCAAACTTGTTTCATACTTATCCCTTCTAAGAATCTATCATCTAAATATTTTTTTATTTATTTATTACAGCTCTGCCAAAAAGTCAGTAATAATCTTTCACAAACTGTTTTATTTATTTTACTGTTGGCAAGACAATAGATCATGTACCCAGTTTTTATTGCATATGTAACTGTATGAGATAATTTGCAGATTCAAAGCAGAACAGCAAATAATTATGATGATAAAATAATGTTGGGAAAGGAATTTATCAAAGCTAGTTTATTGCTCAAATTATCAGCAAGCAATTTGAATTTGGACTAAAGCAACAGTGGTCTAACTGTTTATGCTAATAGTTTTGCCCTGATTTTATTGCCATTCATGTAAATGGCAAAGTTTCCATAGAGAGCAACTAGCAGCAGAACTAAACCTGACCTTAGGTTCTAAAAACATGGATCTCACCATGTACAGAAGATTACCACCTGAAAACTGCAAAAATATAAAGGTTGGTTTGGGTTTTTTCCCTGAGAAGAACAGGGGTTGATTTTAATTGACCAGATGAAAATCTGAAATTAACCTTTCCCTTCTTGCAGAGGTAAAAACAAATGTCCCAAATGTCTTTGGGTTGAATGTAGATAAAGTCAAGGCTAACATGTAGCAAATCAACACTGTACAAGTTACAAATAATCTTATTTTTCACTTTCAGAAAAGCCAGCGTGAAGTTTAGCATGAAATTAGCCCATGGAAGTACAATTTCAGTTTAGAGCAATCACCAGTGTCAGTCTGCAGACTGAGAAGGTCAACTGCCTTTAATCCAGTTCAGCTGGGAGATGAGCTGGAGCAGCAACACCCACGGTGCCAGGCTGAAGAGGATGTCGTGGTGTGATGGGGGACTTGAGAATTTCAGCAAGTCTCACGTGGAGGATGAAAGGAGGGATTTTTCATGGGACAGGAACGGTGAGAAAAAGCTACAGCGGCACTGTGTGGACTGACAGGAGGAGCAGCACTTCTGAAATGCAAGGGGGACTGGACAAGAGTAATACTTCACCTGTGATGACATGGGACTGGAATCAAAGATACACCATCCCAAATTCTCTATTTTAAACCACTGGCAAACTCCCCAGAAAGCATGAGACAGTCTAGGTGTTAAAACTTCAGTGTGACTGAATCGGCCCTATCCCTAAACAGGGATCACACCACAAGAAGCCAACGCTGCTGCAGAGATTGCAGGACCGCTTTGCTATTTCACTCAAGCTGGGAATCTGAACACCAGTGTCTATTAGTTTATGCCAAAGAAAACCAACCTAGTCTGCTGATCAAAGCTTTGGAGGTTTGAGCTCAATTTAAGTCTCACCTTCATATTTTTAGTGGCAAATGAGTGCTACCAAAAGGCTCAGAAGAGGCCAGAGGAGAATTCACCACTGATTATTAAATTAAAAAGAATACTCAAAACATTTCAGTCTCCCAAGTTAATGCTGAGCAGAAGCATGTGAGCAAAGGTGCATCTTTCATTAAAAACACTGCACCAAAGTGAAGCTTGATCTATTATTCAATCAATGTTCTTTTGAAGCAAATGGCTATTTTACATCAAACCCTTTTGCTTTTTTGTTTTCTTTTTAATGCCACGTCTACCGAGGGGGCAGGGGCACTAAATACCTCTGGACAGCACTCATTCAGCTGCAATAAGAAAGCAGGGAAAGGAAAGGAACAGTCTATTTATAAAGCTATAGAAGACACAGTAGTGGAGCCTTTTGCACTTTCTGTGGGTGCAGACAGATAAAAGGGCTTTGTTTAAATTTATTTTTTGTATGAGACCACAAGGAAGTTATTTCTGCTTCTGACCACATTGGAGTCCATTTTTGCTGACAAGAGAGGCCTCACAGGTATATCTGTCTGCGCTTTTATGCGAGGAGAAGAGAAAAGCTGCAGGAAGTAAACAGAGCCAGAGACCCTGACAGTGAGGAGACTGAGCAGGGAGAGCTGACAAGACAAATCAATAAAGAGTGTGCAGGTGTCTGTAAGACAAAGGCTGCTACAGAATACGTCTCCGTTGGAAAGGAAAGGCATATGGCACACGGTTATCTGTTAAAAGAAATAGTCTGGCAATAGTGTAAACTGGAAGTCTGTCCTTTGAAATGACTTTCAGGGCACTGCCCGTGATGGTGGAGATGGTGGAGTGGGATGAAAAGCAAAGCAGCTTTAAGTGGGAGAAGAGCTCCCTGTCTATGAAAGGGAGAGATGGCATCAGTGAGAGACGCATGTGAGCAAAGGCAGGAAAGCAGGAGACAAAACAGAAGGCAGCTTTGCAAAAATAGCTGCCACTCAGAGACGATGGACTGGCAGGGAAGTGTGTGTGTGTGTGTGCGCACATGCGGTGGGGGGCTGCATGGAGTGACAGCATAGAAGTGGTTTCTGCAGGCAAATAACTTTGGAGGATGATTAATGTGTGCATCCCGAGCAGTACCACCAGCTGTCTCAAAACTGAGGAGTTTCAGGTTCTTCCTTTAGAGAGACCAAGAACAGCAGTTTACATCTGATCCTGTCCTAGAATAGCCCAGGCAGCAGCGTGAGCCTCAGTCATTAATCAGGAAAATGCCTTCTCTTTACAGTCCAGATTTGCCACCAGCAGAGAACAAAGCTAGATTAGGAACTGAAGCCCTGTCTGCCAAAGTCAGTGGGAAACAACATAGAGACTTCAGCTGGCTTTGGATCAGGCCTTTGGAAAGGATAGAACATACTGGGATACTGGGAAGTGGGACACAGGGTTCAACAGTGCTAGTTCAAGGACAGACACAGAAGTATCTAGCAGAAAAAAATGCTTAATACATATAGTTTTATAGGTTATCTGTGCATGCTGTGTTTGGCTCACTCCACCTTTCCTCATCCACAGGGCATCAGACTGGTAACAGCACACAGGGCAGACTGGCCATTCCTGGTCTGAGAAAGTTTCTGATCACGGAATGGCTGAGGCTGGAGGGGACCTCTGGAGATGGTCTAGTCAAAGCCCATTGCTCAAAGCATGGCCGGGGAGCACAGGTTGCTCAGGTCTGTGTCCAGCTGGGTTTTTAATAGCTCCAAGCATGGAGACTTCACAACCTCTACGGGCAACCTGTTTCACTTTTTGACCACATTCACAGTAAAAAAGTTTTCATACGTTTAAACAGAATTTCCTACCCATTTGTGCCCATAATGAAAGGTCTAAAAATGCATTCACATAAGCATGGCCCATCTTGGCCCATGCTACGACCCTCTTGTCTTCCTCAGGATTGCAGAAGGAACAGTTGAACAAGTGCAAGATGTGCTCTCATTAGGAAAGGCTTAATGCTCCGCTAAGAGAACACAAGAACGTCCTTATGGTCAAACCATGATTTTGCAAATAACATGAGATGAGATGAGACCTCTGTCCATCTCTCTTGAGGGAGGACCAGCTGTCCACAGCCATCCCTGAGCAACCGTCCCTCATCTTCTGTCATGATGGGTGGTAACCATTGCGCTTAATAGAAAACGCACGCCACCCCAGAGCCTAGCTCACAGGGAAGACGAGGGAGATAAGGCCCCTGCACTACATACCACATGATAATTATAGCAACATTTCAGATTCCAGACTGTCCAGGTTTCCAGGGGAAAGGGGAGGAGGATGGGAGGGGCGAGGAACAAAAACAAAGCTCAGAAAAAAATTGGGTCAGTCTTCTTGGGGACATATTGTGCCACTTTGGTCAGGTTTTGCTCTACGCTGTAGTTATGCTGCTTTCAGAAACACCACTGAAGCCTCCGAGTTTGGCCATGCTATGTTGGATTTTTTGCACGAAGCCTGTTTGTTCAGAGAAACCATGTATACACCCAGAAGCAGCAAGGTGCAGGAAGCGCTGTTTCGAGGGGAACCGTACTTTCAACACAGCCATATCCATCATACTCCATGAAGGAGGGGCATCCTCAACGCAACTACACAGTTTGTCTTATATTGCTCTGCAGTGAAGTTAACTACATCACATTTTAAGTCTCCTGTTATGCACTGCAAATTCGTGTCACCGGATACACGTATATTGTGCTGTATTTAGCAGGACTCCACTAACTAAAATGCGTATGTGAACTGAAAGGTATCATTTCTGTCACTCAAAGGATTATTTAGCACAACTTATTTGGGCAAAATGAGAACAAAATATTGAAGACATACTGAAGTACTTAATTTCTACCACACATTATATGTAATTCTGTTTCCTGTACTTCATCTTTGGATTGCTTGATTTACGTATTCAGGTATATTAAATATGCTTTTGATTTCTAAATCTAAATAGGTAGAGTTTTCTTCATGGGATAAGAAATGCTTCAAAACACCACAGAACCTTTTCACCCAATGTTGCCTGACTCTCCAGGTGAGCTTTCTTTGTTTCCACATCCATTATGGTCTGGATTCCTGCAGTCAAATGACTAGCCAAACTACTTTATTTGTTTATTTTGGAGAGCAGTAACATTTGCAGAAAGCTGCCATTTTAAAGCTTGCAGAATCAGGTCCCACCAGAAAGCATCTTTCCCTCATTTTTATGTAAGCCTGCCCCATTCTGCTTGTGTATGTGGGACAAGGACACATAGAAGAGGAGAAGGGAGTGATTTACAAAACTGCTGAAGCAATGGTACTAAGGACAATCCACCCAAAGAAAGAACTGTAGCATTTTCCCACATGCTGTGGAAACCCCTTACCAGTCTGCTCCAACTTGTTCCAGATACATAAGCAAGCTGATAAACAGCTCTTGATGATTTTATTCCGCTAACTTTAATAATGCTTTAATATAGCAACAATTGAAAAATGACAAATATTAAAATACCTGACCTAAAGTATCTTTTCTTATCATGCATTGTGATATAAAAAGAACTGGGGGAAAAAAAAAACCCCAAACATTTCATTGCATATTTATGCCTTTCAAATTCTCAGATTATTGAAGAACAGGAATGGAGGAACGAAACAGTATCCTCATTGTGCTGGTTCCTTTTATCATCTAGATGTTCAAATCAGACAGTGAGATGCATAAGTACATATTTCTTTTAATAAATGATTGCTTATTGTGTTTTAGCACATTACGTAGTGTCTGCTTTAGAAGACTGGTACTTTCACCTATCGTAATGTTACTGGGGGCAAGATTTCAGATACAGTTTAGTGAATGACTGGAACAGAGAAACATAACAAGATTCAAGGACTGGAAGTTGAAGTTAAAACATATTCAGGCAAAAAGCACTGAGCAAAATGTGAGGTGTGTTTAACCACAGCCCAAGCTAAAGTATGCCAGGTGTTACCCTCTTTCAATCAAGATTGGGTATCTTTTACAAAAGAAATGTTTTTCTTTAGAGCTCTGGCAGAAAAAGGCAGAAGAATATTTGAGAGAGAACCCAAGTCACATTTTTAAAAGCCTCAGAAACGTCCTAGCTGAACTCAAGCATTGCTCTAGCATTTTGAGGCCGGAATCCAAAAGGACACAGGCATGATGTCAAGGTCTGCAGTATGTAAAAAATACTGTTCAAAGAATAAAATTCACGCTACTTAGTTACACATTGCACAACGATTCGCACTTCAGTACGCTGAATAAGTGATACTTAAAAGTCAACCATTGCTGAAGTCAAGAGGACATGTATCAAACTGCCGCACTCTTGGACGTATTTGGGGATTGCAGAAAAGAACATTAGAGAAATCAAAATTCAGGTTGAAGCCTTCTGCACTTAACAGCTGACATGCCTATCCTGATTTCTGTCTTCTGTACAACAGTGCACAAATTAAAAAAAAAAAGTCCTTCTGTAGCCAAGAACCTAAGAGTTGTAAGGTCAGAAGAAGAGCAAAGAGGACAGAGATTCATTTGTTCGGTGCCAGGGAGTCAACAGACAACAGGCAGATCTGCATACCAATTTCTACATCCTTGGGGGAACGTTACTCCTTCAAAGATACGCCAGATTGAACTGTAAGAGACATAGTTCAATGTTTTTCTCAGTGTTTTCTCAAACAGATTTCACAAAGAATGTTCTTTTGTATTCACTGCTCCCCTGAATTATGGCTTGAAGATGAAAACCTGATGAGTGCCTGACCTTGAGCTAAAGTCTAGCCTCCTTATTGGTCACTTCTCTTTCATAATTTGACAAATATGCCATTTTTCTCCTGTTGGAATATCTTCTCATTGACAAAATACCAAGAGCAAAAAAAGCTCACTAACACTTGCCATATCTCTTTACTAGTCCTTAATGTTCTGTGTAAAATTTCATGTTATTCTGCAGTTTTCCCAGCTCAGAACTGCTTTGATGTTTCTCCTCCCTCTTTTTAGGGTGTTTCTCCCCAGGCCTCTGTGCCCTGCAGTTGGAGCATGTTTCCCCACACTGCTTTTTTCCTTTATTGGAGCTCATTCGTGATGCTTTCTGGTACTATGACAAGTAACCTGACCAACATTGTCAATAGTTTATTCTCACTTCTCCCAGGAAAGATATATGATTCAAGGAACATCTTATTTGAAATAAACAACAACAGCAGCAACAAAAATCCTTGCTCTTGGACAAGAGGGAGCATTAAAGATGAAAATAACTTTGGCAGCATTCTGGCTGACAGCAACCTTCCTGTTGCTGCTCTTTGGTCTCCAGCCACACCAGTGGTGGTGGTGGTCATGCCCCACATCTGTTCCTCAGTATGTTCCCACAACCTAGAAAGCAACTTTAAATTTCCTGTGTCATTTTGGGAAATGCACAACTCTGTTTTGCAGATACTTTTCCACTAGAAATACAATTACAAGAATTGATACCGACCACTGCACTAGTCTATCAGCCTGATTTTGGAAGCCAAATTATCCTCCTTGCTCTCTGATTCCTACTCCTGTTACAAATCCCAATTTTAACATTAAATTCCCCCATTGCTAAGCAGAATGGAGAGCGACTCTGCCACTTTGAAAGCCACAAGTAATGCTACTACATATCCAAACATGTTATACTGCAATTTGCCTTCTAAATCACTTTTTGTCAGCAATAAGCCATTACCATCCCTTTTCTCCAAGGAGTTCAGGCTTATAATTAACATATTTAGCACCTGCACAGATTTTGTTGCTGCAGCAACCCCTCTTCTCTCATTCCCCACCCCATACATACTTTAAACTCAAGTTTTACTAATTAGTACAGGCTTCTCTCACATTACCTCTCATATATCAAAGTCTTTCACCGTAACTCACCACTTCCATTCATTACAGATTTCACTAGCCCAGTAGGGTACAAGCCCAAGGGAGATTTGCACCATTGACCAAGACACAAATCTGGAAAACCAAGTGACTACAGCACATGGAGGAAAGAAAGGAAGAAAGATGTTCTTTTGCTAATGTTTGAGATCCCCATGAATGTTCATAGGGGTTTTAATAGCAATGCAGCTGAGCTGGAATGGGAAAGCGATAATTTAACATGAAAAACTGAAGAATTTCTGTGTGTAATCAAGAAACAAAGACACTAATTCTTATTTGCACCTCCTGTTAGCCTGATCTCCACCCATTGCCATGTCTAGAGTGCATTACTTCTATGTACTGGTCCCAGGGGGCCAGATCACAGATATGCACCAGAATTAAATGTGGCGAAGGAGGAATCCTATTGACTCACCAGATGGAGTCTGTGAACGCACAGTCCCAGTATGCTCCCAGTCAGAACCACAGCTTTTGTGAGGACCCAGAGGTAAGCTCTGACCTACAAAAGCCTACACGAAATAAGATCTGCATACTGATAAATCGCTTCGTTCCCCCAGCACAGCAGAGCTGGCTGGATTTGCCCTGCCAAAACCAGCATATTGCTGGCAAGAGCCTCCGAAGGGCCCCACAACTTTGCGAGCCTTCCTTCCCTGTGTCAGAAGCGAGCCCTGCACCAAGCCTAACTGCCTGCAGCAAGCAAAGCCAACCTCTTGGAGCAGGTGTTCCCTCAAGGCTGGAGCCTGACGTTTCTTTGGGGAGACAAAGATCTGAGAAGTTTTTGCAGTAACACGAATGTGTCGAATAGCTTTCTAACACAGGAGAGCAGATGCTGCTATTTCTGTATTATAGCCTTAGACAGTAGCCAAGATTCTTCCAAGGCTGCGCAGGGTTTTGGGATGCCTCTGTTTTGGAAGACATCTTAAAGAAATGCAATCTTAAGAAAGGAAGCTGTAAGCATTCCTTCACAGGGAGGGAACAGCATTCATCTCAATGCACCTGAGAGGGATCCCAGAAGCCAGGGCACTTTGATTTGTATTTTAAATGGTACCGATAGATGGCAAAACTTGGATATATAGTTCCATAGCCTGAATGAAAATATTCTAAGAACATCATTTCATCTTTCCATCACTTTAAAGGGTTAGCTTTTTAGGAAGAATACTGATATATTTGATAGAAAAAGACAATTGCTTCACAATAATTTACTGATATTTTATGGGGAATATCCCTTCGGTTAGCCTAACTGCTTCGGATACAAGCATGACTGCAAGGAAAATTTACTCAGATATTAATTAAGTACTTCATATAGCACATTACTTCGTTAAACATCCCTCGTGTTTTTTAAACATATTTTCAGAGATGCATAGTCTAACAGAGTACAATTAGCTTAATGAGATTTAAATTACACTAATGGACTTCATTAGGAGAAAAAGGTTATAAAGTCTTCAGCAGTTATTCAAAGGCTCATGTTAACATAAGGAGACAAGGCTCCCAAGCTTCCTTCATAGTCAGCAAAGAGAAATAAGTTCCTGTAGAGAGCAAGAGTCAGTCCAGGAACCTAATTCGCATGTCCTGATTCAGCCTCAGAGGATCATGTCTTTCATTATCAACTCTGAATGAAGCCTAAAGGGGCCACCCTCCCAGAAAGAGAATAGCCTTTGTGGTTGTCCACAACCCTCCATAGCTACTTATATATTTTAGGATCTTCACTATTATTTCAGAACCTGGTATGGAAAGAAGCATTGTGATTAATTGGATGAAATCCATCGATATACTCATTTTCCATAGAACAGTAGTGACCAAAGCAATTAAAAATGTCATTTCCCATATTTCATAAGTAGAGTGTGAGCCTTGTGAGATCCAATAATGGTGCTCCTGGTAAAACAAAAGATTGAATCTTGACCCAAATGATTGCTTCTTGAATCTATTTGTCTAAAGCATAAAGTGAGCCCATTACACCCAGTCAATAACAGGATTAGTGAAAGTAAGGCAGAGAACAGGAATCACAATACTGAACTCAAAGCCTTCTCTTACATTCTGAGTTATTTTAAGAAGGTAAAGATTTTTTTCTATTTTTTCTTCTTTATAGATGTTATAGAACATTTCAGAAGTGAGTAGGGAATTATTTTAACGATTGAAAGGTTTGATAAGCTGTTCTACAATGAGGAATTTACTACTATATAGAGAACAAAGCATGACAAAGTCTGTAAATGGGTGCAGTTTGGTATGTAAAGCTCTACCTCATATGATTATACATCTATCAGTGCTTGAAGTCTGAAATCACACAGTATATAGTTTCTTATGGCTACAAATGACAGCTATGAAGGATTAAACATTCTCATGTTTCTTTCTCAGTGGCAGTCTTTTATTCCCCTCTGAACCTCATCTAATGACCAAGAGAACTCTGTGGATTAGGTACCACTGTTTTATCCTCCCCTTTGGGATGTGGCATTCTGGGGCTCTTGTTCCATATTTTTTGTTGTGGTTTTGTTTTGGTTTGGTTTGGTTTTTTTTACCCATGGTCTGGCTTGCAGTCTGCTGCCTTCTACCAAAGCAAAGACAAAAGCCCTCTGTACCATGTCATCTGTCATTCAGCAGACACATCCAAAAAGTCTCATTGCTGCCCTGATGAATGTTTCTTCTGCACAGCCCTTCTTCTGACCATCACATTGCTGGCAAGGACTTGCAAGCAACTGGCCAATACCCCATTTTAAAGCCCAATATATTGTCTTTCTCCATTTAGCAATAAGAAAATTGGTATCACTTCTTTGGTACTGCTTAGATCTTTCCAACCCAGTTTGTTGTCAACTCTCATTACACCAAGAAGGCCAGGAACCTTCCTGTCCTCTCCTCCATTGGTGGTGCTGCCTCTGAATTGTCCTATGGCACCCTCCCAGCTGATGTCCTCTTATGAACTTGGCAAACCCAAATCCAGTACAAATGCAAATGTCTTTCTGCTGCTATTCTAGTAGTTTGTGTGTTTGCTCAATCAGTCCATATTCTCTTCCTTGCCTTCCAACGCCAGACCTAGTTCCTAAAAACGATGAGCTTAAACAGCTTAACTTTTGAAGGGAGCTGTCATAACCCTGAAATCTTTTTTTGGTTGGTTGGGGGGGGGCGGGGAGTGTTGGGGTTTTTTTAACAACACACCGTTATTCTGTTGGGCTTGATGCTTAGGATCCCACTAATAGCTTTATCAGGCTTTATATCATGGTTAAAATGTTGCTGCAGCAAGGATTGCCTCTACATGAAAAAACAAAGCTTATACTGGTTTTTGTTTGGTTTGGGTTTTTTGTTGTTGGTTGTTGGTTTGGTTTTGTATTTTTTTAACTATTAGATGAAACAATCTAATTGGAAAAATAGACAAGATTTTTGCCATTCTTGGTATCAAAGGACATGACCCTGCCATCTGTCTGCTTAGCAAGATCTAATTATTTCTTCAGTTTATTAGCTCATTTCTCAGACTGATAACCCCTTGACTGCTAAGAAGGACCAAAGTTGTTACAGAGAAATGTGTTCACATAAACCAAACATACTGAGTTAATCATCATCACAAGAATTTGTTAAACTAACTCCAACCTAAACCCCAGTGTGTTAAAACAAGATTAGCAGCAGGCAAGATGCCACATCATCTTTAGAAACAGCTCAAAAACCCCTTTTCATCTTCACATATACTTATTAACTATGTATTGTGCACATACTCTGACAAATATGGAGTAGTTATTTGGTTAAGTGCATTAGTTTGTGTCACAGTAATATTAAATTACGTTTACTTAATTACAGCAATATTATATAATTTAAAAGTATTGCACAATATCTTGTATATTACCAAGTTCCTTCATCTAGTCAAAAGGGACCCCGGGTTAAACAAGCTGGTCCTTTGGAAAAATTGTCTGCATTCCAGACCTCTCACTTCAGTATCTCTCTTATTCTGTTTCCTAATTAATAAATCAGACATTAATTATTTAATCAGACATTAGCCACGTCAAAGGCAACTTACTTTTGCCATGTATTCCATGTCATACCAAAATTAAGCCTCTGCTTTTCTTTACCTCATAAAGATTTTTAGTTAAAATTAGTAAGCTATGAATAACGTCTTGTTTCTCCCCTGTAAATTCACCTGTCTCCTGAGAGAAAGTTATAATTTGTTCATCAAATGTTTTGCCAGTTTTCAATTACATATACCAACTTCCAGTGAGTAAGATTAGCCTTGTGGAATTTTAAGAAACAATCCCTTCTTCACGTATTTCCCCACATCAACCTGAAGCTATAAGATCAGCCTTTGATTTCTTCTTGATAAGAAGAAAAGCTACATGCTCCCAAGTTTCAATACTATCCTGGTTAAAGCATTGCTATATTATTTTCTCCAATATCTATCCTTTGTATATCACAAAGCATGAACAGAAAAAAAAAACCCCAAACCCCAACAAATATGCACAGACAACAATACCATGGAGACATCTCCAGGATGTGAGAAATCTGTATTCTTCTCCTGAACCAAGGTGCCTGTGTCTGTCTTGGATGTTAGAGCAGATAGTGTGCCAGAGATGTCCAATTAAAAGAAACTGGAAGGGACTTTAATTGAAAATGGCCTGTATGAGCCTGAAAAGACTGACTTTAAGCTAGAGCACAGATCTAAAACTTCAATAGGAGAAACCTTTGCAGCACTTGCATAGCATGTTTGGCAAAGCTGGTGATGACAATGGGGTATTCCTATGCATACAAAGTCAATTAAAAGAACATGGAAAATGCAGAAGTAAGAACACAAGAGACAAAATGTAACCTCTGTGGGACCCAAAAAGCACCACTTGAAAAGCTTTCAGGTTTTCCAGGTTTTAAAACAGAAGATTTATAGAGCAGAAGAGCATTTGCAACAGAAACAGCAATATCTTTTCAATTGAAGAAATGCAAGTTTCCAAAATGCTATTTCTGGCTCAAATCACTACCTTTTTATTGGCAACACTCTTAAGTTGTAAAATGGGGAAAATTTTATGAATGCCAGAAGTTGCACAGTGCAAAGAATAAAAAGATACACTCCTCTTCAAGCTTGCAGTGCCACAGCAGTTTAGTCAAGAGATTCCCCATAAGCAGAAAACAGCTTTGAGTACCAAAATGCATCACATCATCTGGAAATTTATCAAGATGTTGACCAGAAAGTCGGAAAACAGATGCAAATTGTCCCAGGAAATCAGCTGTCATATTTCAAACAGATTGTGAAGGAAGTGCGAGAATCAGGTATTTGAGAACAGCAACATGAGAGATTTTGTCATTTTTCTTGACAACTGAACCTTCAGCCAAACACATCCTGGATGCAGACATTAGTCCAAGAGCCACTGCCGAAGGAATTAACACTTCCACAGTGGATGTAATACTTCAAGCATGCTTTATTTTGTAGTTATTTGGAGGATGAGCTGTTCTTAAATTAGATCTCGTTCCTACTGATAACTCTGAAACAGACTTTTTGTCTGTATGGCACCAAGCACAAACAGGGTCCCAGAAGGACTAAACCCAACAAAGCACTGAAGAGTACAACGTCAACAGAGCGCCCGTGCACAGGTGAAACCATCCTCATTAGAGGTTTGTTTGAACAGATTAAACAGCCATCTTCAGAAAATGGCTTGAGCAGAGTTAATTGTTCAGAGGGTCTTTACAGCTCTGGAGTTTTGATTCATTGAGTATGAAGTCAGCATTAAACTGCTGTTGCCATCTTGTTCATTTTTTCCCAAGGGTCACACTAGCGATTTCTCGGCCCATGCTTATTTTCCTCTACTGGACTAGAGACCAGAAGACTTCTCTCTAAAGCAGAGCCAAGCCTGGGAAGAGTTGAACTGCAATACGAGAGTCAGAGGTGGCTTCATGCATACAGGGTCTAGGGGGAGAGGTAATGCAGGAGGGGTGGCAGAGGTAAGGGGATCTTCATGTGAGATGACCCAAGACAAAGACATGGGACTTTAGCTGTCCAGCTTGAGAGAAGTCTTCCCTCATTGTCTTTTAACACTAAGGTAATTCCACGGACATTCCGGGAACATGAAGACTTTTTGGCTAACCAAGATAGCAATCGAATGCAAACATTCACATTAGGGAGCGTAAGTGACAGAGCTGCTAACTGGCAGTTCCCCGTAGCTTGTTATGCTAACAGGAGTTCAGCTATTGCTATAACAAGGATAGCATTACTGACAGATCCCCCGCACACAGGATACTGAAATCTTGACCCCTGTGAAGTCGGTGGGTGTCTGTCATTAAGTTAAGTGGGGACGTGACTCCGTCAGAACGCGCTAATGTTTCTTTTTTTATTCCCCACACACATGCATATGCGCATATGCACCCCTTCCTTCAGAAATACTCAAGTCTCAACAAAACCATCTCTTCTGGATCAGTCACGCATAGAGTACCAAGAGCAAGAAGTGTCCTTCAGCAACCCGCTTTCTATGCAGGGCTTACAGAAATAGGGCAGCCCAGTCTCTTCAGATAGCAGCACATATATCCCTAAGGTTTGCTGAAGGGCTTTTCAGGTGGCCAAAGAAAACTCCTAAACACGCTGCAGTCTCCTCTGCCAGTTGGGGCAGGTAATGTGCACAGAGACAAGGTAGGACTCCAGCACACCAAGTGGATGACAGGACTGGGCCATCTTGCAAGAGAAAACTCTCTGTGTCAGGCTTTGTGAATCCAAAGGTCGTGTCCATGGGGTATCTCTGCTGGCAGCATCAGTCTTCCTACTTTTCAAACCACAGAGACCAACCCAAGTGATGATACTCACACACAATTGCCAACAGGCAGAAGAAGCTTTAATATCAGGCCAAGAATCCACAAGACACAAAGCTGACACAGGGGAACGCAGAGTATCTAGAAGACTCAGGAGTTAGGTTTGTGGCCCGACAGGTCTCTTCAGGTGCTCCGAGTGGTGCCCAGTTTCATCGCTCTTTTCCCCTCACCTAAAGCCACCCATGCATTGGCTCTCCCCGCCAGGGCTCTGCCTCGCTCCAGGAGCTGCTGCTCCTCCAAGTAACACCTAGCATGCCCTTGGCACCACCAGTGCTGACTTTCCCAGGACACCCTCTGGGCAGGACCGCAACGCAAAGCAAAGCTCACTGCATTTACCGAAACGTATGTATTTTCCACCGTTGCCTCTGTCAGGACCGCTACTAGGAACCGGTTAAATAAGACACAAAAGTAGCTGCCGCCACAGCAGAGAAACATGGGTAAACTTCTGCTCATTGTACCTGCGTGAGCTACTCTCTGCTCTTTGTGCTTTTAATCTAAACCTTGCATAAAAGCAACATGCAGAAAAAATGCCTGCTGTTCAGGCTGTGCTGCAATCAGCAGTTTTGAAGCATTTGAAATCGGTGGGGGGAAAAAAGGGATGTTTTTATTTCTGTCATTCCCATGCTGAGGGATGCCAGAAAGGCCATTCCAGAAGTGTAGTCAA
Organism: Buteo buteo; assembly: GCF_964188355.1. Lineage (NCBI taxonomy): Eukaryota > Metazoa > Chordata > Aves > Accipitriformes > Accipitridae > Buteo > Buteo buteo. Next base: position 8,053,321 of record NC_134176.1, on the reverse strand, counting down.
GTCAAAGTGGACTATAAATTTTAAAAACAACTCTGAACCCAGCACCCCAAAGCTGAGCCGGAGACAGCAGCCCTCTAAAACTACTTTTCAGATGTACAAAACATCGTTTATACCGCAGGAAGTTACTAGAAAAAAAATCAAAGCATTCTTGTTTGGCAGATTCCAGGAGGAGCCTTTATTATTGACACAGTGGCCGTTATTATGTGAACCATATAGAGAAGTGGTTTAAATATTACACAATTCCAACATTAAGGCAATGAGTGATCTGAAGAGCCTGTTATGAGCTCAGATCTGATCCTGAGTGGCTTACTGGTAAAACACTAATCTTTGATTTTGAAAACTGAATTTAAGCCCAGATCCTCCTGTTCTCAGGCAGCTTAACAGGTGAATCAATTTTCCCCCCCATGCCTGCAAGGGACCTGTTTGTAGAGTATTGTATTCATCACTAAATCTGATCCTCTGCTTTTTGAGGTCAAAGGGAAGATTTTTGTTACTTACAGACTCTGTATCATATCAGTTCTAATAAAGAAGAGCAGAACCAGGTGACTGAATACCTGATTTTATCATCCTGCACCTTTCCAACAGAATGACGCAGACAGCAGAGCACTAGAGTTTATCACCAAACATGTCAGATAACAGGAGGGGAGGAAATCTCTCACCTATGGAATTTAAACTTATTATATCTCTAAATGCAAGGCACAACTATTTTTATAAATCAATATGTTTCCAATAAAAAATATATCATTTTTCTCTTTGCTTGCCAGAAAATCAATTTAAGAACACAGCTGCATCCAAACTGTCTGCTTGTGAGCAGACCAGGATCCTGTGCTGTTCCTTCTCTGATCTCAAAGAGTTTTTTATCATCCACAAAGCACATCCTGTAAAGGACTTCAATCCATCTATAATAGACTGGCTTTGTTAACACAAACCAGGGATTCACAAAAACTGCCAATTTTTCTCTAGACATGGTCCTAAAGCATATGCTTTTGACAGCAATGTCTTCTCTACTCCAGCAGTAATTTAATTTTCCTATTTCAAATTCAAACCTCATCATTCATTTAATCTCTTTTGGAAGACAAGCATTTCTCTGTCACTATTGCCCATTTTTGCCTTCATTTCCAAACAGAATTAAATTTAGACAACAGATGCCACTTGGCAGTGTGTGTACATACATAACTCTCCCAAAAGTTTTGAACCCCTCCATTGATTTGTCACAGGAGTAAGATATCTCAAAACATATTAAGATTCCTACAGTTTCAATAATTAAACGTTTGAATAACAGAGAAGAAAGATCCCAAAACAATACTGCCTTAACACGAGCTCCCTTCTTATTAGACACCAGGAAACTGAGAGACACTCTGATTTGGGGGAATTTTGGAAACATTTCCTAAAACATTAAAACTTTCACCTGCTGTTTCTATCTTGTTAGCCACCAAAGTACTTTCCATAGTACAACAGACTTTAAGGCATAGTCATAAGGAAGGAGGGGGAAGCTATCTATCTATCCATCCATCTATCCATTGGAAGTCAGTTCCTTCCTTTCATTACTATTGTGGTTCTTTACCTGTGATATTTTATCCACACCAGAAACACACTGAGAGTACAATTGATAAAAATCACTGTGCATCCATTTGAATCATCACTGTATTTGGAGATCAGCACAGCAAGAAAATTCAGCTTCTGGAAGACAGAAGTATTATCATCACTGCCTGCATGTTAACCAGCCCATGCCCAGCTGGGTTCAGTCTTGCCACAGGGCTGTCCTAAAATCCAGAGCTTCTCCACTGTTAGATCACAACCTAAATGAAGAGGAAACTGGTTCTGTGTCTGCTGTGGATCTCTGATGTTTTGTCCGTTCTGATGCAACTCAGAAGGCAGCAAGGTGTGCAGGCAGAGAAACCTCTGTAAGATAAAACCTGACATTAACTGGGGCACAGACCCAAATCCGGAGATCTTCCTCTGCCCCATTGGTGGCCAGACTTCCCTCTGAAATCACAGGCTAATTTGGGACTTGGCCAATTGATATTTAATTCTTCTGCACAGATGGGGACAATTTCACGATAAGCGAGGAAGAAGTCTAACTCAAAATAGCCCTTTAGCTCTATATTTCCCCTTCATGCCATTTTGAAGAAATGGGTCTAAATCTCTCTTTGGCAAGAGATGTAAAGAAAGCAAAGCCGAGCACCTCCTGGACACTAGCTCTAATTACAGACCTATTTGAACAAATAGGACCAGTGCTGTCAATGCATCTACATACAGAAAGGAAATGCTTTTGCTCCTACTGACATCCACACCACATTCGACGTTTTGACTTCTGAGTGGAGACTGGCATCTATTTGCAACCCTGAGTACAATTCCAACCTTCCTGAGAGCAGCAAGGTGTTTGCTGGCAGGGAACACCAAGGAAGGTGATGTGCTTTGCTCTGCACCACACTCTGCACCACTACAAGCAGCACGGAGAAGGCAAGCGCTGCTCAGCACCGCTCTCATTCCAAGAGCCAAAGGGCATCCGATGAACCTTGCCGGCATCAGGCTCTAAGGCAAACAAGCAGAAGCAGTTCTAAAACCAGCTTAAAATTAAGCGGTGTAATGCCCTGCCGCTGGGGCTACAGACATCAGAAGGATGCACAGAGTTCAAAAACCTGCTAGAAAATGTCATGGAAGGAAAATCCCACCTTGGGCTATTAAAGATGAAGCCATCACTGGTGGCTAAGGGGCAGCAGGGACCCAGGACAACTTTCCTCTGAGCAGGATGGCAGGATGGTAAGCTAGACAGGTCTTCGGTCCAGCACAGCCACCCTCCTCTTCTTTCCTTAGCTTTTCATTTTTAAGTTTCTGACTCCTTTCCTAGTTGGATATGGAGGATGTGGAAATACACGCTCAGGTACCTGCCTCAGCTGCTGATGAGGCAACAGGACACCCTAAGTTAGCCATCACACTGATGACCTCAAGCCCTTGAGGGGGAAATTTAGGGCTGGGTGTTAAAGGTCCCCTGCAAGCAATCAGAAGAAACGATGTGCCTAAATAGCTTTCCACGTGCTGGTCCCAACCACTGATCTTGCTACTTGCTAGTAATGTTTGCAAACCACAGTGACCTCCTCTAACATAGCAAGTAACTTGGCTGTGCCTTTTGACAAAGAAAGGTCCGCCTAGGCTTTTAAGTTGCTCTGCACTATTCCATCAGTAGCCTGAATAAAAATTAAAATTGCTCCTATCTCCCACTGGATTAATTGCTACTCTGGCCATCAGTCAGTGAAATAGAATGTCAGAGATGAAACGTAGTTTTCACAGCTAAACCAGGCAGGCCGGAGTGGGGAAAGGCGGTGAAATTATCTTGACAAAGCAACAAAAGACCTCAGAAACTGCCAGGACAGAGAGAGGCAGGCAGCCTGGCTGCAACAGGGATGTCACTGGCAGGGACTGCTGTGACACTAAAGCCACGCTCCCTCCCCGTTGCAGCACACATACGGAGATACAGCCAAAATATCCACTGGAAGGCACCAGTTCCCAGAGGATGATCTACTTCAGCCTCATGTCAGGTTAGGTGTAATGCATTGGCATGGACACATACATAGCGGACAGTCTCTACAGAGGTTAACTCGCATCCAAGTTTTGACAGGAGGCACGATGCTTATTTGGTAGGGCCAAACTATGTTCACAGGGGCCAAGAGGGCACCGGGATTTGCACTGTTACTCTTTCAGCATGAAACACTGCCTTGCTTTCTCTGCAATAACCTCCTGGCTTTTCAAACAGTCTCCTCCTCTCAGTAGCTGGAATTAATGTGCTAAGACAAAGCCTAACCAGCAATACAGGCAAATAATTAAATGTCTTGCGATTTCAGATATTGTCTGTCAGTTGGATCCAGACACTAAAATTCACTGGACAAACTAGTGCCTCTCCTCCACAACACCAAGTTCAGCTTTCGAAAGCACAATTGGAAAACAAAGGCTACTGCAAAGTGTAGAAATAATACCAAATGCAGAGCTGCAGATAACCTTATCAGACTTAAAAACACAGCACCTAAAACTCAAAACAAAAATATTACATCCAGTTCCTGCCAAATGTTTTCCTATCTGGTCACTGGACTGAACAGAGGACTTCGTTGCTTAGAGAAGTCCCATCCTCTGGCTTCCACCCCTTGCAAACGCCCATTGCTCCACAAACCAGAAGACGGGACATGGGAGGGCATCTAGAGGAAAGAAATCACCTAATGGGTTTCTGTATTCAAAAGCATGGTTTTTGTAATGCTGCTTAACAGAATATCCCAGACTAAATACCACCAGCACTGAGCTTTGTCTGACGCCAGTCCATATTCACTGGATACGGATCTGTTTTATTTTTCTAAAAAGCTACACAACTAAACCAGTGCTCCTTTGCTGTTCTGTTTGATCTTGCTCAAGTATTTATAACATTCCTGAGCAAAAACACATACCAATAGTATATATTCTTTGGATTTCCACAGTGACATGAGAATTTCAGATGCGGGAAATGTCTTCTGTATCTAGGGCCTTTTTTCCCCCTTTAATACAAACACAGTGTCTTCCAGTACTTTCCCTTAATAAAGCTTATTATCACGTAAGGCATTTCAGACTGCATGTGAAATAAATCATTTCACTGTACTTTTTCTTAAATGTTGTATCTGGATGTCCAAAAACTAAACTAGTTAATAATGCTCTTGGCAGAGAAATTTTTATGCTATTATGAAATAAAAGCAAATTGATCTAGGATTAAGGTACTAGCCTACATTTATTTTAAAGTCTTAATTACAAGTTTATTGATTTTTCTATACTGATATAGAACTGTACAATGAAAATGGGTTGCAAGCAATACACTCCTGGTATTTGCAGTACCAATAAGAAATGCAACTGTGATGCCTGCTCCATTATGTTAACTGGAAATTAATATATAAGGTCTTTTTTACATAAAACATTTAAAATAAAGGTAAGTGAAAGGTGGACAAGAGCAAAAAAAAAGATAATTATGCTTGTTTTATGAGCAAAAACTTGACACAAAAAGTTTAGACCCAGGTCATCTTCCGTATCTCACCAAATTTAAATCATCTGCCCTCAGTTTCAAAGCCACCCGCATTGTTGCTTTCCTTATTATCTCTCAGATTAATCAAAAGCGCAGAACTACCCAGGAGCCAGTCTGCAGTGGTTATGATTTCAAACCCCAGCACCTCTTACATCCCCCACCATGCTCCCTCCCACATGACCAACAGAAGCTCCTTCCAGTCCTCCAGAGAACCGCTTCAGGCCTCTCCTCCCTCTTTCTCCCTGCTGTATCACCTGGGGAAGGTTACAGAAAACAGCCACAAGCACTTTCAAATTATCTTTCTGTAGCCAGTCAGCACCTCGGTTTAGTCCACAGACAATTTGAGGCAGAAATGTTCTTTTGCTCCATGTCATAGCAAAAAGTGAGCCACGTTAGCATGTTTAGTGTCTATCCAAGTCTGGTAATAAGCCTTTCCCCCCCCACCTCACTATGCAGTAAAGCAACATAAAGGAAGTTTATACTTGCAGACAAAAGTTCCTTCTCTAATTCACAGCATGTTTAGCAAGAGAAGATAGATATGCATTGTACCTTTCTTCTCCATACATCAACTGATGACTCAGCCTGGCAGTCCCACAAAAAGCATCTCAGTCTAGAAGTTAATGCTCTAGCAGAGTGCTTTGCACTAGCTTGCAATTTATACTATTTATGATATGAACTTGCCAAAGTCCTGGGTCTCAGGGAGTATCCCGCTGTACGTTCACATTCATGTGAGTAGATTTCGGGTTCCTAAAGGAGAGGTGTTGTCTCACCCACCAAATAAGAAGTGGCTCATAGGGGCTGCAGTTGCTTTGGTTGCTCTGTATGTTTTCCAAGCCTAGCACCTAGCTTCTCAAACTTTGTGTTTTAAAAGAGTAAAACTTGCACAACTTTTTACATGCAGAATTGGGATTGGTCTGGGGGTGACCTAGCACATGCTGAGGGGTTTTTTAATAGCTTATGGGAATATTTATTCCTAGTGCATCTTCTGTCTCAGAAGTAAGTAGTATACATAGCCTATACAGTAAGTAGCTTAAGACAGGCAAATCTTGGGGATTCACATAGAATATAACAAAAATCTGAGTCACAAACCAAGATCCAAGGGCTACTGTTGAATAAGCAAGCAAAATAAACCTCTGGGTTTCATTTCCAGCTTTTCATCATATCTCCTGAACCTAGGTGAGCGTAGAAGAGATAGATGAGCACTTTGATATCTTAATTTATGCAGACAAGCTTATTGGCTCCCACCATCCTGAAATGCTTGTGCTGTTTGCAAATAATAAGAAGTTGTCCATTTGAGAAAACATCAAACTGAGCACAGCACTGCTCTCTCCTCAGTGATTTTGGATAATACACAGGTTATGACAAACAGCTCTTTTGCTGGAGCTATTAGTTTATTCTCCTTCTGGTCACGGTGCAAGCAGCATTCATCGCTGCTCTTCTAGGTACCATGGTACTGTATGTTCCAAAATTAATTCAACCCTTGGGCCAGCTAAACTTTTCCCCAAATTTGCATTCAACCCAAGCCCAGTCACAATCTGGAAAGGCAGAGCTAGTGGAGGAAAGAGGTAAAGTCGGATGCCTCCAGTTGCAGAAAAAGGAGAGGAGGAGGAGGAGGAAGCAGTTTAGAGGTGTGTAGAAGGGGAGAAGTGTTGAAGAACAGCCGCTAGGGAGGATCTGGGATGGCTTCAGGCAGTGAGAAGCAAGTAAGAGCAGAAAGGAATTGTCCAACAGGCTATGTTTCCAAATCTTGTGCACTGGTAACTGGGCAAAGATCACAAACCAATAAATAAAACACAAGTCACTTCAGCATAGAAGAAAAAAGAAAAAACAGTACCAAAGAATTATGACCTAAGCAAATGTCTCCACCTCTGCAGACTGGCATAGCCAGGACAGACGTCAGACAGTCACAGCACACAGTCAGTAGCACTTCACAACACAAGGGCACGAATCACTCAACCCACACATTAGCAGGCTGCACCCTGCCAAAGCTCCTGGCAGCTGCCTGAGAATATGGTAGTGGCCAGACATTGCATTGATACCAGGAGAGGTGAACACTGGGGTCTGTAATACTTCCAAGTACACATGAAATGAGTCCTGTAATGACTGCCTCCTAAGTGCTATGGGAACATCAGAATTACATATGGAATTATGTATTTGGTTAAATATAAACTGTTGATCTGCATGCCAACAAGAGCATGTTACATGCACAGTCCATGGAGGATGTGAGATTGGCATCGGTCCATTACTGTTTAACTACAGCCCACTAGAGAGAGCTCACAGCAGACACAAAGGTGCATGAGCTCAGTTTCTGAACAGCTTTATTTCTGCCTCCCACATCAGCTTTTGCAAGACTTCTGCCTTCGTTTCTGATGATTCCCTATTTGGCATTGGCGGGGGGGGGGGGAGAGTGTCATAAATCTGCTAGTTCTTATCAGCACTGGCACCCCTGTGATAGCCTCAGGTTTGGAAATCCTCCTGCCATTAGGAGATGAACCCTTCATGAAATATTAAAGTGGTTACTTACTGCATGCACAGCCCTCCCATACAAAATAAAAGTGCCTTCACTATTCATATCCCAGTATCTTTCGAAGGAACACATTCAGGGAAGAGTAGAGTGGCACTACTGAACACACATTTGGCTTCATTTAGGATACCTATTCCAGGTCCCACCAGTAGAAACTGATTTGGGACAAACAGAATTGCTTCAGTCTCACCTCCTCAAGGAGAGGTAGTCTTGCAAAGAAGGAATGAATGAGTTAAGGGAAGATTCAGAGGGCACAAGTCTGACTGCTGTCAGCTAAGCTTTGCATAGGGAAAGAAGGTCTCTTCAGCCACCACTCAATGGACACTAGTACATACCTTGGGATAGGCACATCCCCAGTACTGACCAGCATCTTGCTAATCCAGCTAGAAAATGAACAGCCCCTCTCCATCACATCTCTCAGCTGTACGTGGCTGCAGGTCAATTTAAGTTGGCAGTTACACCAGAGTAAACATCTGAGCTCTCTTGCTTTTGCCAGCATAAGCACATAATTTAAGGCTGCATTTTTCTTCTTTTGCCCATGACCAGCAGAGAAACACAACCACCTCTAAGGTGCTGGCTGCAGCGCTGTGCTCTGCCCTCCCCAGGACGAACAAGCGACACCGCCGCGTCCACGTGCTACAACTGCTCACAGCACAAGAACATTCTCTCCATCAGGGCACGTGTAGCCCAGCTTTTTGTTTACAGTTTTAGAATTTACAGTAGAGTTTACTCTTACAATTTTTAGAGTTTACAGTATTTAGAATTTTTAAACCTCAGCATAAATAGTATGACTAGAAAGTCACACGAAGCAAACAGAGCTTAAAAAAAAGGAGGGCTGGAAATTGCAGATACCCTTAGAGCTGATGTGGTGACAGAGCCTTTAGGCATGCAGGTGAGGCCCATGCTGTGGTTGGGTCAACACATTTCTTGCTTCTTCAGCTGTAGCATGTATCTGACAGCTGTACCTTGGAAAATGTTGACTGCAGGGCAGAGAAATTAAACAAAAACCTGACAGCTTTTGTCTAGGAAACTGCAGTTGAGATCTTTCCCTCCATGCCTTGTTGGAAGTGCATTTTGGACCCTACATAACTCTCTGACTCACATTCCTACCTGGACTGGACTCCTCAGCTGCACTTTCAAAATACATAACTACAGCCTCTTCTGACTCCAGTATTTTTTGACTCATTGGTATTTCTACAAGTGCCAGATCAATCTCTGGATGAATAGTTGAAATTTTTTTTTTCCTGTATTAAAATAAAGGAGAGCGGGGAGGGCAGCTTTCTACAGAAAAAGCCTAGTTTAATAAAAAATGAATTTTCTGTCAAAACCAGTTTTTATGGAAATATTTTAACAGGCTTTAGAGTAGCATAATGTACCTCTTGCTAGCAGCCTTCTACTTTTGCATTTACAGCAGTGCTTTGTCTGTGTTTTCTCCAATATGCACCGTGTCTTCAGCTTCCAATCCTTAAAGTCCAAGACTTAAGGCAAAATGTCCTCTCCCACACAGAGTGGCCACTTTGTGAAGCTTTCAGTAGCTTTTACTTCCACAGTGGCTAGTTTCTAACAGTTATGTCCACATTCTGCACAAAAATAATGTTAGAGGTCAGGTCAGTTTAAAAATAACTCCCTATCCTTCCTTTTCTAGAAAGATATTTTTACCTGGATCATTTCTGTAACACAGCATAGCTCCAAAAGACCATATTCATACAACTGAGGGAGCAGGAAGAGGCAACATGGGAGAGAGACAAGAAGGTTTTAAGCTGGCTCCAATTTTCACAGCCAAAACCTAAAGAATCTCCATTGAGAATTTTCAACTGACTTTGAGAGATAAATTATTTCTAGCAACTTGAGTCCTCCGAGGAAGAACCAGAGTGGGAAAAAAAAACCCACAAAACCCCAAACATGTTTAACTTCCATAAACATCCTCCACCCATATTCCTGTTTGATAGAAGAATGGTATTTCTGGTTACAACCATTAAAAACTAATCTGAATACATTTAATATTAAAGAACACTTCTAAATATTTCTTTGAGCTGCCAGGCAATTTTTCCTTCAAGTACATGCCAAGCAGCAGGAAGCCGAGTTACTTTCCCAGCTCTCAGAAGTCTCACTGGACAGATAATTCAATTGGCATCTTCGCTGTGATACAGTTAATGTCAGCAAGCTGAAAATCTGAAGATATTACGCCTGTACTAAGATAACCCTTCTCAAGATTGTAACTGAGTCATATAACCAATTTCTGCTGAAAGAATTGCTTGACATGAGATATCAGGTATCTCATGGCTACTTCTAGGAAGCATAGCTTTGAATAAAGGTCCGGGAGGTATAAGAGATCCATCCATGCACAGAGTCAAACCTCCTTACTTTCCTATTCCAAGCATAGCGGTGTTGTAAAATTGGCAGAAACATAAATCTAAAGTCTCTAAAAAGAAATGTAATTATGTTGGCACTGTGTGGAAACAAGAGACCAATGGACAACATTATGGTATCCAAATATCAGAGCTCATATTGAGAGATGAGAAAAAGCCTGCCTACCTTACCAAGAGTGGAGTGGGGGGTGGGGGAGATATAAAGGAGAAAGACGGGAGGAATTCACTGAAGGAAGTAAAGTTCAATTATCCATCACAGCAGGCTTGGAAAATATTTTCCCTCTGCACATTCATGCTATCTAATGCAACGAACATGTGGCATGTTCTCCAGATAGCTCAGCATGCGGATCCATGCTATCTGCCAAAATTGGCTGGAGGTTTTCAGATGGAAGAGATTTCTGTCAGAAAAACGCTCCTACAGAAGGATCGAGAGTGTTGCACAGGAGCGTATTCATGCCACCAAAGCTTTCAGGGGCAGCAGGCAACTTCCTCAAGAGCTCCAGCTACCCAGAAGCCCTCCTGCAGACACAGCCAGCCCAGGCAGCCCACCCACCAAGCGAACTGCTGGGGCCTGAGCCAGCCAAACATCTCTGAGTTTCTGAAAGATTTGTTGCTGGAGGAAGCAAGAAGTTTTGAGAAGTGAGCTGGACCTTTGTCTTAACTTACTTTTTTTTTTGGAGGAAAAGCACACTCCGTTTCCTACCAAACACTAAAACTGGCCATAGGTTGAGATTTTCCAAAGTCTTTCAAAGTATTTGGTCACTTAATTCCCACAGCATTCTCAAGGGACTTTCAGGGGCTCAGCTGATCCATGCAAATATTCAGAGGCAAGCTCATGTGTCTATATCACCAGAAAAGTTAAGAGTAATTCATTCTGAGCAAGAATCTGTGGCCAGCAAATATTGTCTCAAAAGCAACAAGCGGAGAGCAGCTTATCCCCCGTTAGGTGTTAGCCTCCTTTGAATAAAATATTGCTTAGAGGAACAAGAATACAGATTTCAAGGTTTGGATTCGTCTAGGCAAAATTTAAATAGACAAAGAAAAAGTTAGTTGTCCAGACTCCTTTCTGACTAATGAAGAAATAGAAACTTCTAAAGTTCAATACATCTGACTGATTTTGGATAGCTGTCATGGCATGAAATAAATCACCTCTTAAAAATATCCATTTCACTCCATCAACTTTGAAGGGAGTCTTGACAACAAGTCAGATTAGCTGCTTGCAGTGCAGGTGTCTACTAGTTGAAGTTGATGAATCCCAGCTCAAAATGTAATCCCAACCCCAGGCATTTCTCCACAGTTCTGGAGGTGAAAACTGTACTAATAAAGATGGGAGAGCATTTGTTACACTTGCAGCCTGCAGACAAAGGAAGCTTCCAGTCAACTGTAGTTGTAATTTCTAGTACCAATGCAGGAAAACAATCTCATTTGGCAGCTTATTTCTTTGTGAAGCTTAGGAGTTGTGGTTTTGCAGAAAAGATACAGGGTAAGGTGAATTTTTACTTAGCTTCGACACTGTTGGTGTTTTGTTCTCTCAAGAGACACAGCTCTACGGCTACTTGCAGAAGAACCCTATGATTTCTTTAAGTCCTCTAGGGTGGCAAAATTATTGCACACACCAAAGAAAACGCCACATAAGTGAGATACTGTCTATGGCATGCGTAAGTGATGCAGTAAAACCCATCAAGGGGCAGCCGTTCTTAGTCTGCTGCCAAATCAAGCGAGGATGCAAGAGACAGTTGAGGGATGAGATCCTCACCTAGCTGAATGCGTTCTGTGGCCTAAAACAGCACTGCTCAAACTGGATGCTCAAGGACGCACAAGCCTTGAAGCCACTGTCTCACGCTGCTTGCATGGCCGGCATAATTCTCACAGGCCCTCTCTTTTGCAGAAGGGCTTCCTGACAATCCCAGGCATCCTACCCAAGCCTCAGTCTTCTGACTCTTCCCTCTCATTCCCTACCATGCCTTACCCCTTACACGCTTGCAGTGGAGCCCCATCGCCCTCTGGGTAGAGGAGGTGGATCAAGTGAAGGATGCTGTGCGGGAGCAGATAGAGGCATGTTCCCTAGTAAGGAATCTCTCAGGAAGCCCCACTGATTACGAGCCCAGGAGCGTGAGCCCATGTGCCCCAGCAGCTATGTGGCAGCCTTTCCCATCGACGGTCCAAGTGCAGCCCTCACGTGGCCGCCTGAGCGACCAACAGGCACGCACATGACCAGCTAAAGCCCATCTTCCTTCCCACCCCACACGAAGACTTAAGGAGGTCAACAGGTCTCAAGAGATTAATACAAAATCAGTCCATGGAAAGAAAGCCTCCATCAGTCCCATGAACCATGACAGAATGAGACAAGGCTCAAGTTATAATCAGAAAAATCTCTTACATACCCAGCTCCAAGGCAGTGAAACCTACATTTTCTACTCCATGAATTAACTCCAGGTAATTAAAACCAGCTATGCAGTAGTTGCTTTCAGATTTTTGTTACGTAGATTTTGTTCCTTAACATTACATTTTCAATGCAAAATATGAAAGTTGAAAAATTGCAAGAATTCCCCCAGCAATGGCCTCATTGAAAGAAAGCGATATGCTTAAAACACTATTGATTTAACCTCTGAGGGAGCTATACATCAAAGAGAGCTGACACTCCCGACTCACTGCCAAATTGAAATGAAACTCAGCAAGCCACATAATGATAGAAGGACAAGGGCAATAAACTCCAGAGGAGTTCCTTAGCCTCTAACGGAGTCAAAGTCTCCATAAGACACGTCCCTGGAGAAGAAAGAAAACCCCAAGGGGTGCCCACCCATTAAACAAATAAACACAAATACTTAAACCTGAAGACTTGTGCATTTGCTTGTGTGATTTTCACCACTGCCAAAAGATAAAGCACATTGCGGGAGTGGGGGATATCAACAAAAGTTCTGATGCTTCAGCAGTTGCCTAAAAAAAGTCAACACTGAAATACACTTAAAGCTTATCAAAATAAATAAATAAAAGGTTTCTGCCTTAATGCAATTTAAAGCCATCAGGAGGAAGACATTCACTGCCTGTTGTAGTTTAAGCATCACAGGCAAGTGTATCCAGCTCTAAGGACCTCGGGCACCATGTTCCCAGCAAGGTACAGGTGTACAGATTTCTCCAAAGCATTCATTTTTACACAAACATTTTCAAAAAGAGGTGATTAGAAGAAAAATCTCACTTTGAACTGATATTTACTATACCTACTAGATAGTCACTGAACAGATGGTAAGTATACAACAGCAGTAATAACATTATCAGCAGCAGAAATATAGAAGCGAATATCAGCAGCACTGATACTTCAAGGCCCTGTCCAGGAACATGCATAGGCAATTTTTTAAATAATATATTAACCATACAGACTCACAAATGTTCCCAACAATTTATGTGCTTCAATCCTTTGTCTGGATTTTTTTTTTTTTTTAAATCAAAGTTACTATTGGATCTTGGGATGTGCATTCTAATTGCTATAAATAAATCATGAATGATTGGCTCAATGCATTTTTCCATGGCAACTCCTGCGTCACACACAGCGTTACATTTTTGAAAGAGAGCTATGCTCTTTGAGAGAGAGGCAAAGATTCACACTTAGATCAATTTTACAGTTTCTGTTTGAGTAGAACATATATTAGCAATGTAAAAGAACAGTTTTCAATTAATTGTAAATTACTTAGGTACCAAAGCCTACATAGTGCCCTCCACCAGCGCTGAGAGCTGCGGGGCAAATTCCCATACAAAATGCAAGGCTTCTTGATTCTTCATGCACAGATCCTCTGTGACTTCCTCAAATATGCAGCATCACACACCTGCAAAATTCTGTTCCATTTCTGTCTCATATTTGAGTCCTAAGAAACCTGCCTCCTGAAGTTGTCAGCAAGGAAGGGGAAGAAATTACTTTCCTGAGGTCTATGATTGGTCTAAAACAGAAAGCTGACTTCTGTGCATAGTAGGTTGGGCCAAGAAAAACATAAGGAGCTCTTTGCAATGTAGAATTTGGCCCTGGTAAGATAAAACAAGCAAAATATGAGTAGCAGGATATATTTCCCCCCCCCTCCAAAAAAAGGACAGTTCTATACTTAAAGTCACCCATCTGCCTTAGAAAGGAACATTCCCAAAGCGCAGATTTCCAACGCTTTTCTGAAAGAAGCACATGAAATATTTAAGTAATTTACAGAACCAACATCAATTTTCCATTTATGAGGTAAGATTTGTACACCGGTTTAGAAGTTTTGGTATCTGAAGCCCAGTAACTTTCCACTATTAACTAAAAGAAATCGAGTTTAAAGACTCCGTTGTTTTTAAAACTTTCAAAAGCCTCCCAAAAATCCCATGTATGGCATAAACCCAGTTCTATAGCTCAGACAATACAATTCAGATGCACCTCCTGAGAGAAAAAAGTTTTAACTTCAAAACTGCAAAACAGTGTACTCCAGTTCCAGGGCAGGTTGAAGCCTTCAAGAGGAACCATTCTCATCAGACTGTGTCTGACCAAGAGTTCATGAGCACACCTGATCCCAGACACCTTTCCAATTTTTAAGCTTCAGCCAGAGCCTCCCAAGCACCTAAGTTTTCAACCTGACTGTAAACTAAACCGTGGTTTGCCTTTAGTTTCAACTTATGCAGATTCACATACTGATATCTTAGAGCATCACTAAAAGTTCACATTAAATAGAATCCAGAGAAACCCATTTTGAAAATTAATTGGCAAGACTTTCGCAATCAAGAAGCTCAAGCTCTTCCTATTTCATGGTCTTCATACTGTTTGCCTCTGAACAAAGGTTTTGACATCAGTTATTTACTCTGCATTTTCTAAGCAGTGTATATTTATGACATCTGCTGCCTACATTACACAGTTTAATTTCCATTTATTCAGCAGCACTCATGTTTACATTCAGTAACCTGCAGGAGACGACACATACCTTTGTTAAACAGCCATTTGTGGAGTAAAATTTACAGTGATGTGCAAACAGGCTCCCTTATTTCCAGTTCACGGTGAGCATCAGGAGAGCAGAGTGAATTATCCATGCTGGGTAAAAATTGTGCCTAAACTTTTTCCTAGGAGGAAGCTGAGTTTTTACTCATACGAACACCTCTTATTGTCTGTTTTCCAGACAAAATGTTGAGCTGTTTTTTAATATTTTAGTCAAAAACTTTCATTTTGAAATTTGCCACATGTTCAATGAAGAAATCTGCACTTGCCATGAACATCTGTCTTCATCAACTGTTTCCAAAAGGGAAAAACAAAGATAAATATACACGTCTGAAAAACTGCACTGGACAGCATGTTCCTTGGTGTTAGCAGTAAAAAAAGGGTGAAAGGATTCCATTTGACATGAGAGATTTTTTCATTATAATAACCTACCTGATTTCAAGAAGAACTGAAACGCTGGAATCTCTCAACCATTCAGTCTAAACTAAGCCCAACTAACCATGCAGTTCCAGAGATGGGTAAATGTGAGATCTTGCATGGATTATGTAAAGTCTCTTAATAATTACAAATGATTGTTAGCGGCAACAAAGCTATCTGAAAAATAACAGTCTGGCTCACATTAATTATTACAGCGTCTCCTGCTAAGGTACCTTACTGTCTCAGAGCTTCTAGACATAAGGCCAAATGAGAACGGCTCGTACTTCATCACACCAGTAAATCAAAATCACTTTAATTATTCTCCAGTGAGACTCCAAAGACTTCAAGTCAGCATGGCATGAGCCATATGTTTCTTTCTGTTTGGACAACACTGGTAATTAGCAAAGTTAGGGAAATCCTATTTCAAAGTGAAAAAGCGCAAACCTCACCATATGTTTACCTGAGAAGTAGTAATTTTAATTGCAATGAGTACATTTACTGCTGTATTAACAAGGAGGCTTGGAGGTTAAAGTACGAAACAACTTGGTTACATCCTCAGCTGGTGCAAGTCTGTGCTGCTTCACAAAGCACCTACGCTGAATGAGACCACTCCAGGCTGCAGCTGGTTGTGTTGCTCATCATTAAGTGGTTATGACCACGTGAAAACCTCAGGATCTAACACCCCCCCTCATGTGGGACAGCCTGAAGAAAGACTCTCCAAGAGGAAGAGCGTCACCTTTCAAGGCCTGAAGATGTCTGCATTCTTTGACCTGGAGCTTCCCTTCTTCTGAAGGCAAAAGGCAATATATAAGCCAGAAGATTCCTGTTCATGAGCACTAGCGAAAGGGTCGTTCCCCACAGCAAACTTTAGGACAAAATTTGTTGCCAGTCAGGTGTCTAGACATGGCTGCAGAAGGGCTAAAAAGCAAAGTGTTGCTTCTAACTTCATACTAGTTCAAACAGTGTTGAACCTTCCCAGATACCTTCCTCTTGTGATTAGTACAGCTTCAACCAACAGGGAGATAAAGATATTTGAAGTTAACTAGGTCTGAATTTTTCCAGCCAGTTGCAACACACTGAACAAACTCCTTAAAAAATTCAGTTTCAAGATCGTGTTTAGAGAGCACCAAGAGAATGGCTGAGCCCCACTACAGCTGTGAAGCTGAACGTGAAGACTGCAAATCAGAACCAACACCACAGCACTCGTCCATGTTACTGTGCAAAGCAAAGGGAAAACGAGCAGGAAAACCACCAGCAGCTGCAGAAACCTGACACTCTCTTGCCTGGTTTGTATTCTTAATCTCAACCTCATGCCTCAGCTACCACAATAGAGTCTTTGAAATTCCATCTCCTTTGTTTCTACTTAAGAACAAAAACCAGAACACATTAAATAAATGGAGGGGGGGGGGGGGGGGGAGAGAAGAGAAGCTTTTTTAATAGCACTGTTGCTTCAGCAACTTGAGAAAGAAGGGGTACTGATGAAAGAAGGGTACTGATGATTGCAGTCATCAGTAACACTTACAAAGTGAACTCCTTAATTTCTTATCTTTGCAGTCAATTCCACTGTGAATGCATCCAGATAGATACAGTTTCCCACATAGCTGACATTTTTCTGCCTTAATCTCCTTCCAACATATCCCTCTGGATAATTGTTCACCTGTAATCTTTCCTGAGACTTTTCCAAGTACGTATCTCATGTCCCAGATCTTCCCCAGAATTTGGCTGCAAATGCCCCATTTTTATCAAGCTTCACTTACAAATTAGTGGAAGGGGACAAGAAAGTGATTTTAGAGGAAGAAAAAAAGAAAATCCTTCAGTTGTTTCAAGACATTAATTACAAGTTAGAATGCAATTTTAAGAAAAAGTTTATATCTTCATTAAAACTTAACAGGTCTAAATTATGCAATTATGAACATTATGTTAGCCTAATTAATAACTTACACTAAGACTACACTGAAATTATGTACCAATATATAGTGGATATTGTACATAGGCACCCTCTTACTCAAAGGGACTTTTGAAGTTATCAATTTAAAATTGGAATGCTTTAAGTCTGGGAAATAGTGGATTATTTGACAAACCCAAGACTGACCCATTTTGAAATAGAGTAAAAACCTGATGTCTCAGCAGCCACTGTTGGGGAAGTAAAAATGCTTTTGAAAGGCTGGTTTAAACACATTTTATCTTTGCTTCATTAGCAAAGCATCATGGAACAATACTGTTATCTATAGGCATTCACAGGGCAGTAATTTCTCTAGTCTATGTTCTCTGAAGTATAACACAACTTAACCCTGATATCAGATTCAGGAATTTACTGGGGACGAGACATAAACCAAGAAGAACCTTCACCACCACTACCACCTGTTCATGACCAGATAGATTTCTAGGTGTTTCCACACTTAAAATTACAGGTGACCCCTAGGAGGAGATACGTTCCTTGCTGTAAAAAAGTTCAGAAATGCAAATATCTCATACAGTTACTAGCAAGATTTAGAGCCAGATTTTTTCTTGGAGGTACGTAGTGATAGGACAAGGAAAAATGGACAAAATGGTAATTCCAAGTACAGACTGGGGACATAAACCTCCACCAGCACCACCACCCCCCCCCTAAAAAAAAAAAAGGAAAAATTCTCTCTGTGAAACTCTGAAATGAGTTGCCCAAGCTGAAGTCTCCATACTTGGAGATATTAATAACTGGATTCAACAGGGCACTGAGCAACCTGAAATAACCTGTCCTTAATTAGAGGAGGTAGTTGGACTTCCAGAGGTCCTTTCCAGCCTAAATCACAAATCACCCTATGATATATTTCATACAGCACTTACAAGTTCCAATGATAATTAAAATCTGGTGTAAGGTTCTTTTGAATTCCACCCCACACCCCCAAAATAATGTTAGGCACAATAAGATAATGAAAGAATTTAAATAGACTATAACATTTAGTGAGGACACACACTCCTTCAGACACCTTTGGAGAAGACATTATTACAAGTATGTTGACCAAAACTAAAACTGAAGCACTCCTAATGAAACCACATTGTGGCAAACACCAAAATCAAAGAGGAAACACTAAAAAAATAACCAAACAAAACCCAAAACATCACAAAGAAAAGTAGAAAAAGAGACAAGATGTTTCAGAGAAACCCCAAACTATAACTGTAGCTCATTTGCGCTGAACATTGTTGAACATGCGATGTAAGGACCTTGTAGTAAGCTGGCAAATCTTCAGCATAGTATAAAAGCATTTTCCACGTACTTAGAAGATGGTGCAATGTGAATGTATAATCATTTTCCCAGGGTCCTTACAGCCTACTCCAAACAAGTGAGAGAAAAATTCATGAGTTCTCCATCTCTCTGTTTCAAAGACTGCTCTAGCAAGTATTGTTGTAGCAACATATTTTGACCTGCATTTAAATATGCAGTAGCCAGGCTACATAGCATCCCTTTTTACTGTTTTTCAGAGTGCTATCAGAAAGAATTTTTTTAAAGTGATTTTGTGGACTGTATGTAAAAGTTTCTCTTTTTTATACTCTTTTAAGTCACTTTTTGTGTCTGTGGTCAATCTCCATGTTTAGTAACCCTCCCAATCTCCTTATAAGCCTTGCTTTCCTTCATAATTTGCATGCATAATTTCTTTATTAGGCACAGTCATTCCAGCCCCTCTAAATATTTATTTTCAGAACGAACAGATTCTGCTGAGCCATTATTAGTTGTAGCCTTACCTTCATGCTAACCTCCCTGCCCCACCATGACCCTACAGTAATAACATCCAATTATATATGCCTATCAATTCCCTCATTCTGGGGAAATCGGGTCTTTTAAATTCAGAAGCCTAGCTCTTTCCTTCACCTCCACAGCTTAATGTACAAGGTCAAAGCTAACAGTTATGAGATTTCTGCTCCCAAAAGTCTATGGCCTTTATTACTTCTTTTCCCTAGTACCTGCCATCTCTAGGATTGCCTCGTATCCAGTTGTTTCTTTTGTAACTTCCATTTAAATGTTAGTATCCCTAATTTATCAAAATCCTCCATTTTCTATCCAATTATAACCTGATAAAGCAAGGTAATAGTTCTCTTGATTTCTTTACTGCTTCAAGAAAAGCATATATTTAAGTATCTTGCTTAAAAAAGGGTGTATTTCAGGATAAGTGAAATTCCTTCTCTCTGTGAAGCTATAGTAATTCACTAATTAATTGTGTAGTCTCATTCAGGTCAAGATAAAGAGCACCAAAAAGATGCTTCTCTTCCAAGTCTACCAGTCTCACTTCAGATAAATAAGCTGCAGTGATAACCACAGGTGGAGCATATTGTTATTGTAACTTAACTCCCCCCACAATCTTGAGGCAAACAGGTATTGATGAGTGCAATGCTTCGGTGGTAGCACATTCCTGTCATACATAGAGAAATAGGTTATGTGTTGTTCCCAATTTTCTCAAACAATATTTTCACATTCACACACAAAATAGTTTGCAAGAAAAATAATCACCAGCTGTCAGTCAGCCAGCTCTCCAGAAAATGGACTTTTTTATACTTTCAGACTCTGAGCTACCACAGTCATTGCTGAAAGATCAGCATTTAAACAGTTACAACAATGTTATTTAAAGGTTCCTTTTTCCACTTTGAACAGTAATTAATTATCGTAATGTTGTTGGTTAGCTGCCACTGCCAGAGACCACCTGATTTATTGCTTTGCCAGCAAAACTTTGCTCTTGATAGAATACTCTCCAATTCTTTGGAAAGTCTCAGATGTATACATCACGAGAAGTCACACAGCCTGGCTTGGAATGGCAGGATACCTGTCTCCTGTTCCTAGCTCTCTTCTTGATCTCCTCTGTGACTTGAGACAAGTTGCTTCACTCTGCACTGGTTCTGTCTTCTCTATTTGTAATCAGGGCACAGACCACATCCCTGGGAGGTGTCTGTGCAGCGCCTACCACAAATAAGGCTTTAAGTCTTAGTATCCATAAAAGTAGGTGACAAAATGGTATGACATCTCAAATGAAATGTCATATACCACTGTTTTGTAGAGTATAAAAACTTCCACCGCTTACTATAAGGGAAAATAATGACAACCATTTTAAGTTCCATTAAAAAACAGGGTAAAGCTTGCTCCTGCAGAATTAGCATTAACAGTATATTTTAAATGTGCAATAGTTATTACATTTAAAATACAAATAAAAAATTTGTGTAAGAAATGCACCTATACATCATTGTACGGATATGAACAAGATGTGAATATGTATTTGGTTTCAGCAGGGAAGACTATATTCCAATCCTGGACAAACCACAACACATTTAGTGTGGGAATCAGACCCAAACGAAACAAAATAGCACATGTTGATTCATAGTCTCCACAAACAAGACAACTGAATACCAACGACAGAATTTTATAGCAATGAAAGGGAATAGATACATTTTTCTATAGAAACAGAAAATTTGAAGAGCTTTAATATTTTTGGCATTTATATTCACTCTGCAATACATCTGCATCAATCACCACCCACACATGCTTTGAAGACTGAAAGTAGATAGTAAGTCTAGCAGAACTTCATGGTGGGAGTTGTGGGGGGGGGTTTCTATCGAACCTTAAAAGTAGCCTTGTAAAAGGTAACTTCAAAAACCTGGTTAAATCCCAAGGTTGTTAAAATTTGGGACCAACTACTTATCTCTCAAGCCTTAAATCAGTGGATTCACCGTTTTAAGTAATTCTTAACCGAAGGTTGGATTATTTAATTTTATTTTTTTTTAAATAATGGTTTCCTTTAGTTCATATAAATATTTAAATTGGGAAGCATTATTGACTTCATTATGGAGGAGGTCAGAATAGATGGCCAGTAATTCTCCTTTCTGGCCCTGCAGATTTACAAAACCACCATTGAATTAGAGCAGGGAGATAGGATGAATAAAATGGTTCTCATTAGACCTTGGAGAGAGCCCCAGATAAAGCAAAGATGGAACTTTTAGCCTAGTCTAACTTCTAACCTCCTGGGTGACACTTCAGAGAAGTTCACCCCATCATTCACATGATAACCACAAGGCTTCTGCTTCACCCAACACACAGCTTCCAGAAAAATTTCCAATCCTGATGCTTCAGCTTCAAACGATAGAGAATGCAACATATGCAGTCACTGGTTTTGCTCATTTGCACCTGGGTAGAAAGTAGTCACATAAGAAGTTAATCCTGCAAGTCCTCTCAATAGAGCTAAGGAAAAAGAAAAATAAAACAGAAGAATACTGCAAGGGCTTCATTTTGACTGTTATCAATTTTAGGGCAAGATGAGAATCAGTTTTTTTTTCTACATGGACCAGTGCACTAACACCAAATACAAAAGATTATATGGCTAAAAAAGCTTAGGTCCTAACTAAATTGTCTCCACATGTATACCATTGGGGCAGGCAGACTCAAGATGGGCACTTCTGCTGGCATATCTGAGCATCCAAGCCTGAAGACAGGGCTTTTAGCAATCAACTCAATAGCCATCTACTTAATATTTTCATTTCTCTGTTGCATATTTCCTTCTCAGAGCAACATTGCAAGAAGCCTTTATTCTGGGCTCTGACTTACACAGAGCTAAGCAAGGCAGCCAGCTCCCTTGTGAAGGAGTCCAAGATGATAAATTCACCCATGTTAATGCAATCTGACTCCAGGACTGCTACAGACTACAGCAAAAGTTCACAGCTGCGGCAGCAGTGGAGGATCTTTGTTCTTCTCTGTATGGAGCTCTTCTGCCTGGGGACACCTTTAAAGAAGATTCTCCATGTTCACAGTCAGTGGTTAGACCCTGCCAAAGAGCAAGTAACTGTAATCCCCAGACTTGGTGGGTTGGAGGGCCATCAATTGAGCAATGTCCCTATGTTGAAACAGCTCTGCAACAGCAATGTGTCCCTCCAGCCCCTCAGCCCTGGCCTTGTTGTGGCTGGGGGCACACTTGAAAGCTGGTCTGCAGATTCACCGTGGGGGGCTGTCAGGGTCGACGTGGCCACTGCTAACCTTTTCCCCAACTCAGTCCCTGCAAATGACACAGACTCCCTACGAAGGACACAGAGGGTGCAAGAGCAGGTCCTGTGACCACACTGTACTGTGAGTTACAAGCTTGGGGCTTGACCATGTGATGGTACCACCTAATAATAATTCTGCCTGTAGATGCGATTCAAAGGCCAGGAGCTTTTTAAAAGGCATACTAGAGTGGTACTCTGTGGCAGCAAGGGCCATGCCACGCAGCTTGCTACAATACCTGTTGACAGACGAAGACCTGCAGGAGTGAGGTCCTGCGAAACGTAAGTGGGAGCCCTCTGAGATGCTCTAAGTATCCTGAGCTTATCTCCAGCCTTCCCAGGGGAAGCACCTCGGAGGGTAAGCCAAAGGATTCATCACAGTGCATGAGATCTTAGTTTTTAGGACACGGGTGGGCACTTATGACAGAACAGCGTGAGCACAACCAGCAAGCGTGCAGAAACTTGCTTGTGCTACATGTCATTGCTGCTTTCTCAGAGCGTTTAAAAGGGCAGGGTACCATAAGAAGCACACCAGTGCTGTGGCAGATACCCGGTGCACTCCGGCCTCTGTCTTTCAGACCCGTTCTTCAGCCCTGCTCAGGCGGAGCTGACTGCTCGAAGCGACTTCACTGTCACTCTTCCCTCCAAGCAGCCCTTCACCAAGTCTCTTCCCAGCACTGGCCCTGCAGGGAATTTAGCTTAGACTTAACAAGTGCCTGGAGTTTTAGATTCTGGTTTTAGTTCTCAGGTTTTGTTTTTATTGGGATTTTCATTTCAAGGTGCATATATACATACACAAAAATACTGCCAGGGTATCATCATAATCATCTTACAGGAAATAATGTTTCAGAAACTGGGAGGTATTCTTCCTATACTCCCACATGTTCTGCTTTTAGAAGGCAAAGGAAGAAAGAAGCAAGCAAAATACCAGCCACATTCTCTATTGGACACAGATTATATAGGAGAAGTCACAGACTGAAGTGAATAAAATGACTGGCTATAAACTCCCTTTTTTTTGTGAAGTTTATCATAAAAAACTTGAACTATCCCTTCCTATTGTTGAATTGACCCATTTTGGTTTTAAACAAATTAAATTCATACTATGTGATGAGTTTTTGCTTAGATTTTACCAGTTTATGTCCCACAGAAGGTGTGAGAGTATATTCCTGCCTTCTGCAGGCTTTGCATAGCAATATAATGTTGGTTTCCCTTTCTAATCTCCAATATATTTCTCTGAAACTGCAGACGCACTGAATCATCAAGCTTTGTGTTTGTTTGCAGGGAATAACAAAAAATTTCAAGCACCAGTAACTTTGCAGTGCTTTCTTTGTATTTCTGGTGTTTCTGAACTATACAGTTTTAATCTACCTCATTGATTCCAGATGGAATTAACAGGTAACATTTCTAGCCCTAAATTACTTACTTATCCTAAATATGCAAGACTATTAGAAGTGGGAGCAAGCAAGACAAACTACTTCTCATCTCTAATATTAGAATGTGGAGGAAAGACTCTGCTCCAATCCCCCCCTAAAAAAGTTTTCATTAGCCTGGGAATGGCTCCAGTTCCAGCTCTGAGCTAGGCAGCTCACTGATGAGCTCCAAGACAGCAATAAAAATAATCAACAACCTTCTGGAGCGTACATCACATCCAGTAATGATGTTCACAGAACCAAGATGAAATGCCAGTAACATATTCAGCAGAGTCTTGAGTAGGTGGGCACAAGAGGTGTGGTGGGGTGAGGAAAACATACCAAAGAACATTAAAAAAAAAAAGTGAACTTCTGTCTTTAAAACCTCAATCTAACAGAATATTTCAAAATGGAAGACACTTTTTACAGCAGTCGTACCGCAAGAGGAAAGCCTGCACACCACGCTAAAACTCCTAACAGGTATTAAAAGCTGTGAAGTTTATCCGCTACAGAACAGAAGGACAAAGACAAGGTCATTCACTGTGCGCAAGTGAAAGAACAAGGCTCCAAAATCCCCAAACAAACAGGGGCAGAAAATAATCTCCTTGGCAAAGTTTTGCAGTATTTGAGCATCAGGAGAAAGTGAGAAGCAGCATTATTGACTAACCAAGCTGACATTTGGCTACCGAAGTATTTAATTCTTACAGTTCCTACTAGATGAAAGGACACCATGTCCATCTCCAAGTGATGCCTTGGCACAGTCAACCAGACAGTACAGAATATCAGCATTTTTTTTCTTTGTGGGTTGAGAAAGAGTTCTAAAAGTTTCTGATTTGCTCATTGCCCCTTATCTTGCTTGAACAGTTGAATTTCAGCAGCATCTGAGGTCAAGTTCTGCTGATCAACCATTGCCATCTTCCTTCAGTCTTTGCTGTGGGGAGGTGGGTGAAGAGGAGGACTCCCAGGAGGACACGGCTGCTGGATGCTACCACTAGCATCCAGCTGCCCACAGCTGGATCAAGCCGCAGGATCCACAGAAGAGGCACTGATAAGTTGGGAGAAAAACTTCCTGGGGAAAGGAGCATGCATGGCATAATGCATTGGAGCAGGAGGTTACAACGGTGGCTGAGCACAGCCTGGAAGGTGGTATATCCATCCCCCAGCAAGTGTTCAAGTCAGATCAAGTCTTCTGATCTGGAATAAAATGATGCAACACATCTCAGTCTTACGGCAGAAGCTGCTGAGAGAACAGCAGGCAAGTGTGAATCCCTTATAGAGAGATAACACAGATCACCTGGCACCTAATAATTGCTGGATGTCTTTGTTGACATGACGAGGGTCCAAAGACTAAAGAATCTAAATAATTATATCTGTTTTCTGAGAAAGCTCCAGCTGGGCGGCAATTCGTACTCAGCTATCTGTATTTTATTGGCAAAGCTGCAGCAGTCCTTTATAATGTTGAGCCACAGATAACGTATTACATCCCAGTGGATATTTCATAGTAAACTGCTCAAGTCATATTCCAGCCCCCTGCTTTTCTTGTTTGCAAGCTACCTACAAGCAGAGTACAGATCTTTTCCATTTTACTCACAGGCTGTTTGCTAAGATTTCCATGCACGATCTTTGATCTGTGGATTGCTGCACATATTTGAAGTTCAAAATTTGATCTGCATCAATTGCTGACGGGAATTTCAGCCATAAGACTAAAAATGCAACTCTCAGGATCTGATTTACGGTGCAAATATTGAAAATGTAGTATACATTTAAGAAACAATAATAACTTTGGAAAATTGTGGCATAAAAGTCCCTAGGTTTACTCTGCAGACTTAGTTATCAATGATCAGTAACTTCCGCAGGAGAATTCATTCCAGTTCTCTTTTTTTTTATTCATTAGCTTTCTGCTCCACCTAGCATCTCCCTATTTTTGAAATTAAGAAAATAGAAAATCTTGATCAATTTTCTTGTGACTTACGACTTCATGCCTCCTTGCCCTGTTCTCTTTTCTTAAAAAACCTCTCTTCTCTGCACAAAACAGCCTCCCTCCAGGCCATCTCCTTCAGAAGAAGCTTCCTTGCCTGTAAAATACACTCACTGCCCTGCACTGAACCCCTCCTAATTTCCTTTAATTCATCCTTTGTGCTGACCCCCGCTTCGGAAGGGGACAGCATCATTCATGGGCAGCAGAGCAGCTGCCTTAGTCCATCTGCCTGCCGATGAGCATCCACGTTACAAGCCACGCTGGCCATTTCCCAAATGAGCACCCAGGGTGCTGGTCTGAAGCTCAGGACCATCCTGACTAGGTGATGACTGAGGTGGTGGGGGAGAGGACAGGTACACAGCAGCCAGCCATGTCCCCACCGGTCCTCTGCACTCGCCGGACTGCAGTCCTTGGGCTGTCAGGCTCAGCACCTTTCAGGAAAACTAAATTTACACCCACACGCTTCCCCCCTCCCTTTCTCTAGACATTATTAAAAAAGCTCCATTCCCTGATGATTCACCAACACCTGGGAGCAAGTTCTGCTTTTTGTTCATCTCTGACTAAAATCTTTTCTTCCCCTTAGCAACCAAACGGCAAGCCTTCAAGATTTAAAAGAAATGAGAATGAGTGTGTAAGTGTATGCTTGCTTCCTTGGAGTGCATGAAAGGCTAATTACAGAAATTAAATGCTAATTTCTCAAGATTAATATAGGCAAGTAAAAGGCTTTTGCATTGTTTGCATAAGAGGCTACTTCAAAAGCTTTCCTCCTTTTGCTCCTCACCTGTAACTTCTACCCTTCCTCCCCGTGCTAGGTTACACCAGGTCAGGTTTTTAATTGGTGCTCATTAGCCAAGCTGTGGATGCTCCTCTCCGGTCAGTCCCTTTGCCCACAGGCAACTGCTGGCTGCATCTCTGTAGCTCTAGGAAGAAGAAAGCAGACCCCCCCACCCCCACCCCCAGCAACAGTGGCACTTTAAGCTCTGTCACCAGTGGCTTCCTGACACCCTGTGGAGAAGTTCAAAGGGGAACAAAATATGTACAACAGCAAAATTTTGCAGTCCAGCTCCTTTGTCTGCCAAGAAGATGCAAAAACCCAAATGTATGTGTTCCTGAAATCTGGATTATTTTGTTGTGCTTAATAATGGGCCCTGACTTCTACAGTTTATTGTCACATTTGACCATGCTCAGACCATTCCAGTTCAACACATCCCGTAAGGTATCCCTTGAAGTATAGCACTGCAAATGCCTCCATAAATTGAGAGTCTAATATATATTTATACATACATTTTCAAAAAGCATGTAGATGAGGTACTCCAGAACATGGTTTAGTGGGCATGGATGATGGTTGGACTCGATGATCTTGAAGGTCTTTTCCAACCTAAATGATTCTATGATTCAATATATATTTATATGTTTTGTCATATAAAAGCTTTCTCCAACACCACAAAGGGTCTTGGCACATCACACTGATTACAGGTCAGACTGATGAACACATGTAAATGAACGTAACTTACATTGTCACTCTCAAGTACAAGAAAAAGTAGTTGAAAATACATTATTTCACTTGGATTCTCTAAGCCAGCTTTCAGCAGAACAGTGGCTCATTGCAACCTGCCATCTAACCATGCTGACAAGGGCTCTCTAGCAGGGATGGTGACCCTTCCAAAAGCAGCGAGCACACATCACAGCACAAGCTCTCTCTTAAGCAAGAATAGAGAGGCCCCAAACACATCAGGACCCCACTCCATCGTGTGCCAATGGGAAAACCAGAAGTGGGATGGACATAAAACGTACGCTGTGCTGTTCCTAAAGCACCTTGGGTTTTGATGCACTGATCACGAAAGTCAGTATTAGGTTTGTGCTGATGGTCCTCACCCAGTAAGAGCTACACAAGTACTCCCAGGAACTTCACCAGAGAAAAAATAACAGAAATGCCCCTATTCAAGAGCTATAATAAGGTAAGGAAAGAAAAGGAAGTAATTTGGCATACCTACGTGCACATATTAATTAAAGATAACAAGAATAATTACACACTTGGAAAAGGCAAAGACAGGTCCTCAGAATATCAAGAGGCCTATAAAAATTCTGGTGAAAGGCACCAAAACCTAAATAAAAAGGGGTGCAATTATTCCCCACCACCCACTCTGCTGAGTGTGGGAAGGACAAGAATCACAGCAAGAGAAAGTAAATGTCACTGATGGGTAATAGGGACAACAACTGAGAAACACTCTGTAAGGTCTCCTCAATAGAGAACAGCTGAACTGAGAAGATCCAGCAACAGAATTTACTCACAGGACTAAGACAAAGTTAAGGGGCATTTCACACCTCTTCCTCAGCAGTAGGAAATGAACAGGCAACTCTTGAAAAATAATTGGAAAGGGTTACGGTGAGCAAAAACTGGAATGGTTTTTTTAAGAGGTTGGTGATGTTTGCATTTCACCTCTTTCAAGATCAGGACATGAAAATAGAGAGAATCCCCTACATTCCCCACCTTGTTAAAAAGCACAATACCTCTTCGCCGCAATATTTCTGCAGCAGACATCATGTTTGAGCTAGACATCAGAACAGGAAAATATCATTTACAGTAAGAGGATTGCATGCAAACGCCTTTTGCCTCCAGCATAAATGCATGAAACTAAGTAGACCCTAGCTGATAAGCAACACAGCAAGAATAGTTTTATTGAGCTGATATCTTACACATGCCTTTCTACATTAATTGTCCAGTAACAGCAGCTGACTCCATGGGGATGGTGAGGAAGCTGACATCATTAAGAAAGGAGAAAGAAGAGGCTTATAAGAAGATATCCTTTGAGCACCAGGTACAGAAACATTTCAGCAGTAATTTTAAACCCAACTGGATGCCTACATTGGGTTTAACTCATGAATAACATACATTGGTATAAAAGTAGAACCCCCTCATTTGATGTAAACAGTGCACCGCTGCTCAAAATGTTTCACAGAGCAAGGAGAGGTGACACAGCTCAATATGAGAGTCTCAGGGACTCCTGTTGTTGCAGAGCAGACAATATACTACAGCAGTTTTAAAGCATAGTGCCTTGAGCGATTTAAGCTCTCGCTAAAATGTACATACACACTTACACCTCTGGTGTGAGCAAAAGGCAACCAACACTTAGGATATGAACCTGGGATGTCTGTCACATAGCTCTAATCAAATTTCAGAGTCTTAATTATATTAATCCTTGGCACCAATTCTATACATAAGGAGTATTTGAGCACTGCCATTTTAATCTGACTGAAAAACCAGAATATGGTTTATAAATCATGGTTTAATTCGAGAATAGCCTAAACCAAACCTCATTTCCCCAAAATGTTGCAGAAAAAGTCTAAATCTAGAATGAGGACTGCTAGCTCTAGCAAAAAAAAGGCATAGTATATGTTTCTGCTGTTAGTCAATCTCCAGTCAGTAACCAAGAGAATTTCACTGCAGCCTTTGGATTATACCAACAAGAAGAACAGAGAAAAAAATATATAAGTGACGGGCCCTCACCAGGACAGATACAGGTCAGCTGGGGGATTGTGAAGGATTCTGAATAACTTCTTTGCTCTCGTTCAAAAGAGTCATGGACTAAGCTCGTACACCAACGATTCCCTCGCTTTCCAAGCTTTCTGCTCAGTTTTCTTGTGTTAGGCCTAAGTATCTATTAAGTATTGCTACAGACATTACGGACAGTGGTTTGTCCAATCCAGTAATATCTGGCTGAAGCTATGGCTCAACAGTCACTTTACTAAGAGACGCTGATTGATAATAAACATCCTAAGAAAATTTCATGTGCAGGGCACTATACTAACATGCTATACTTTCACATGAGAGATAGTAATACAATTTTTTTTTAAAGAATAGTATTTGCATGCTTGTTCTGCCATCCAACAGAAGACTCATGGCATAACTGTGTAATAAATGTGTATTGTTCAAAAAAAAGCATGCCGGAGGATTCTCACACTCAACAGCTCTCTCCGTGGCACCAGCCACAGATACTAGCAAGCAGCTGAAGAAAACCTCGGGAACTAAATTCTGCATTAAAAAGTATATACTGGATCTCCTTGGTTTCCATAGGACCTATTTCAAAACGAAGGGTAGAATATGATACTGATGTCTGATCGCTCAGACATCATGAAAAACATGAGAGTTCTGGAAAGGTTTTTTGCCAGATTACTGAACTGCTTTGCTTTAGATAGTAACTTAGATTCCTTTTTGGCAGCAACTATACAGCATAACATACAGACAAGATGTGGCACACATTCCACCATATGGGCTAGAAAAAAGCAGATGTCTAGGGAATATCTTCAACTAAAAATATTGTGTCTTATCTGACTAAGAGAATTGTAAATATTTTAAATGATAGTCAGAATATTTAATTGCACTCTTTGAAATACTGGAATTTACATGCAAAATAAACCGACAATTAGATACGACACCTTGAAAATGTGCTTTCCAGCCCTTTTCTGTGATTGCATTACAATAAAGATATATTCAATGTGTAAAAAAAGAGAATAGATCTTCTGGACAATCTTCCAGTAAGAACAGAGGCAAAGGGAAATTCTAACTTCTTCCAAGACAGATTTTGGTTGCCTTCTGGAAGACAGAAAGAAAGACCTGATGACCCAGAAGACCTCTTCTAACTGTTCGCAAGTGTCTGAGCTAAAATTAGTTTTCCTTGGAAGCCAGCTGCAGAATATTTGAGATTCTATGACTTAAAGCACATCACCCATATGCTAATTTAGCAGACAAGAAAGATTGTCATGGAGGATACCAGAGTGAGTCACGCTAGAAACTAAAAATCACTTTCTACATGATGGTGCCTTGTCTACTGACTTCTGCCACTCCGGTGCCTGGGGAGACAAGGCTCAGTATACATTATACAACTCTAAATTTTTCACATGCCAAGTGGTATTTGTGCAAACAAAAGAATTAGGAATCTTAGTCATTATTTGCTCAGGCAATGATCTGATTTGCATGTGAAAGCTAATGCTTGTAGATAAAGGCATAGGACTGAAGATGTTTGTAGACTTCAAATAAGCAAAAGCAATCATAAATATTTATATTATTTCAGCAACTAAGCTGGTTGAGAAGGACCTGAAGATACAAATCAAAATTCAGCACTAACTGAACACAGCACCCCCAGATCCCTACCCTTGCTTTGTAAAGTGGTATTGGACTTGTTTCAACTAGAGATTAAATAAAATGATCCCAGCTGTCCCATGGCAGGTGGATATGGGGGGAAGGGGATGCTGGGCTGTCAGAGGGCTGCAGCAGTACGACCCAGCATGTCACAACCCTTTTCATCTTCTGGAGAGAGGAGATGCTGCTCCGTGCATCTTCTGCACCAGCCTCCCTTCCCTCCAGCGAGCCACTGCAGGATAAACTCACCTATAAATTCTTATTTGAGGTTTTTAATGGTCTTAATGGCCTTTGTCACTTTTGGGCTCAGAAGCACCAACACTACTTCTCTCATCTGTGTTTTATTCTCTGCACAGCTGGGTACAGGAAAGCAGAAAAGACTGGCTTTGAGATCCTGCTGTATTTCCAGACATAACCTTCCAATACTTGGCTGTGCATCCTGCAGCTGTGGCAGTCACTGCTGTCCCTCCCTGCAGCCCAGTCACCCAGTCCACTGGAGTCTTGCCTTCAGTGCCTCTGCTTCACATCCGGGGAGCAACGGTAAGGCCACAGTGGCAGCTTTCTGTATGAATAGATACACCCCTCATGATTCAAATACCCCAGGACCACAGTATCCAGATCCCAGCCACACTACGCTCTGAGTTTATGGATGCAGCAAGACAATTCCTAACAATGGGGATGTAATTAATCACCACAAATCCTTAGTATATACAGTCAGTAGTTTGCAAACCTGTATCCTCCACCCCAAATTCATGTGTCCATGGCTCAGAGGATGCTCAGGGAAAAGTTTGGCAGAGGCACCTTTTGCAACAGTTACTACTTGCTTGAATATATGGCTCCTTTGCCAGTGGAAGGAGCCAGATGGAGAGTAGTCTCCATCGTATTATTTTAGCCAGATGACTTTGTCCCTGTGGAACTCCCTACTGAACAGTTCACTGTTGAGTATCTCGTACCTGGCTCAGATATATCCAGGCTGAGAAGAATCCTCCCAGTCTCACTTCACCTTTCTTCAAAGCAGGCTCCTCATCAGGGAATCCCAACTACAATTTTCATCTCTTTGACTCAGAAGTTTCAGACAGGTGAAGCTACTGCGACTTCAACAAGTTATAAAAATACTCCATAAAATGAAAAAAATGTATTGGCTAAAAGAATTTAACAGCTCATGACTGCAGTTTAAGGTATGCTGTCATAAAAATGCAGCAGCAGCGCAAAATATCAAATTAGTAGCACAACTTCAGGACAGTAAAAACTGGGATTTAGCATGAAACTCACCCCCTCGTTAGAGGGAGAAATTCCTGCATCAGCTATGCTTTCTGTCCATCCACTGGAATGCTTCTGGTTTGTCTGGTTAAGGAAACAGACAAAATTTAACTTTGCACTGTTGTTAAGCTGGTACTCACACCTTCTTGAAATCTAACAGGTTCAGCTGGTCAAACTTTAATTGAGGATTTTGTGAACAATTTGCTTCCCCTCTTCCTCATCCTCAAACACAAGTGTTTAACCCACTGGGCTAACACCCAACTTTGGGGGACCCAAACCACATTTTTTTTTCCTAGAGAAAGGCACGCAGATCACCACCAGAAAGGGTAAAGCATAAGACATGGGGAAGCCATTTTAGTCCCTCTCACTTTCCCCTGCATTACATTATAATGGAGTTGGTGAACATTCGCATTTTCTTCACCAAAAGACACGCTTCAACATTTAGAGATGAGCCCATGATTTCATCTTAAAATTCAGAACAAGCTGGCAAGGCTGTCCAGAGACAGCTCACCCTAGACATCGCTGCAGGAACTTGGGAAATGCACCACGAACATTAACCCATCCAATAAATGCAAACCCTGGGAGTCAGCAGCGTCTGCTCCTGCGTAAATTGGAGCAAGTTTTCAGCAGTGCTGTGGACCTGCTTGTGCATCTAAAAGGGCCAGGGCTGCTTGGGAATGCAGGATGGGATAGCATCCACAAGAAAAGCAATTGTACAACCCCCCTTGGTGCTCCAAACAATGATGCACTTTGCTGGTGTGTTCAGCACCTTATCAGTGGCGGACTAGATTACCACGACAGGTAACATCCAGTCTCGTCAGTAATACCAATAAATCCAAAGCCAATGCTCAGCAATTGAAAATTTAAATCCAATGGCTGGCATACAAATCCCCAGTGACACCCCATGATACTCTGTATAACAGGCAGGCACAGATGAAAAACAAATTCAGCGCTGCCAAAAAAATCCGTAATTAGGAAATTTCTTTCCACCCTGATCTATGGAGCATAGATCACTTCTAAAGAAAGAAGGGGAATAGATAGAAATTGTAAATACAGTTTTGGTTCAAAACTGAGCCTTTTCATCAGGCTTAAATGGGACAGGAACAACAACAACAAAAAAGTACTTGGAGAACAAAAGCATAAGACAGAAACTACAGGAAACTAAAAGAAATGACAAATCAGTCCCAGAAAAATAACTGAAATACAAACTAAATAGATGCCAAAACTCTTTAAGAATCTTGAGGAGGAAAATGAAATCAATGTGATTTCATGAATGAGTCTGGTTTTCATTAAATCATTTCTTACTTGAAAAGGCTTTGTTATTAAAAAAATTGGCTGTTCCAGGGGAGGTTTTTCAGCTGCTAAGATTAAGACTGGACCTCTCTGTACCACATACTCACTAGTTTCACTGTGCCTAACACCAAATTCAAGAGGTACCTCAGACCTATTTCTGTGTTGTGTGATGCAACAAGCAATGTCATCCTGTACAGCGAAAAAGGGAATTTAATCTCTTTCGATTTCCACTGCAGATCACTGAGTCATTACTGTTCTATTATGTTTTCAGGGCAGTAAATTAATACAGTTTAAAGCCATTATATATAAAGTCCATGAAAACAAGTCTTCTGCCTATGTCATTTCTTACTGTGTCAAAAAATCTCAAAAGGTAACTGAATGAAAGACCAGAAAAAAAGGAAAATAGACCACATTTCTAGAAGCATTAGGTTGTTTGCTTAGCCCTGCTTCTGAGTTTTCAGCGGCTTTTCCATATTTATGATGGAAGCAGGTGGTGTAATGCACTGCGTAGCTCAGGTCTCTGCTGTTACAGAACCACAAGATCACAGCGGGAGGAGGCTGGCAGGTACCTCTGGAGACCATCCCATCCAAGGCTCCTGCACAAGCAGGGTCAGCCCAAGCAGGTTGCCCTGTTCAGGTACTCTCTGTAATTCCAGCAAGTCCCTACACCCATCTTAAACCAACGCAACTAAAATTGTTCTGGGATAATGAAGAGTAAGAGATCTTAGCACAGGACTCTTAACACTTGCTATCTCCACTTGAGATTCAGCCATGCAAGGTTTCATCACTGATCACTGAAATCCTTCCTAACCTGCTGTGGGACTTCTCTTTGCTTTCACAAGATCAGTTCTGAGCCCGGTGCCCAGGAGTGCTGCAGAACCGAGTTCTCTCTGCAATGGTAGCTGCCCTTGTCACTGCATACCACATGAAGAAAATGTGACCTTGGAATATCGCTGGTGCTGGCCTTCCTTAACCAGAGGAAGATGAGCTTTAGCATCCATAAATTCTCAGCCAGGAGAAAGAAGAATATTGCTTCTGGAGCAAACTGTGTTCATATCTTCCTGGTTTTCCCCAAACTCTCAGCTGCTCGTTGCGAGGTAAAATAAGAGGCTCACATTGACTTTTTACCTTCATAGAAACTTCTGAATTTTTAAAAAAAGAAGCACTTTAACTCTCTTGGAAATGGATTAGGCAGACCTTGAATAAATTGCTAACACTCTTTTAGAAACTTTTTACCATTGGTAAGAAGCCAAACACTCTCAGTCAGTAGTACCTTTACCTAGACCACTTTTTCCACTAAACAAGGGTTGATACACAGCATTAGCTTTCATTTCAATTATTTGGCAAACTGAAACCTTCCTTTAAAATCCACTTGCTCAGTAAGTTCCTAACAGAACTGAAGCACTGTATATAAATAAAAAAAGGTGTGACTGAAAATAATAGAGCTGAAGGATGGATCATACTATTCCCGCCCAAGAGTATCCTATACCGCTATACTGCTCCATGTAACCGAGACAGCATTTTTGTGCTGGCAATCAATGAAGTGAAAAATCACTACAGGTCTGTCTGCCACAAGCAATCTGACCTTTTGTAATCACACATCTGGCTTCTAGTCCCAGCATGCTGGTCATAGAATTAGACCAAAAGTCTGCACCCAGATTTGAGACACTGCAGGTCTTTTTAGAGCTGGCAGTCAGCTTGTCCTTGCTGGACGGATAGGAGCCATTTGTCAAATACGGAAGAACTAGTGTATGTCAGTGTTTGAACTTCAAGTACAGCTGAAACTTGAAGGTGTTCATAGCCAAAGCAATGACTTTATCAGTTAGCCCAGCATTTGTGAAGATCTGATTGACAGAGTAAGGCGCACACACACAGTCACTTTCTGCTGGCTGCAGGTTCTCAATTACCGACACCACTTTCCATACTTGATGCATTACAGATGTAGGCATGAAGGGTGTTGCCACTGGGCTAGAGAGAAAGAAAGAGGTTTTGATCCCTTTACCATCAAGTTATCCTCCTTCAACTGGGAAGCTTGTTTCATCATTCCTAATGGACATCAGGCAAGGAAAGTTCCGAATCCTTCCCCATTCCTCAAGGTGTTTGAAGACTTGCCCTTCCCATCCATCTGCTATGCAAAAGCTGCGTTACACCATCACAGCTACCACTTCCCCAGTGCTTTGCTACCAACTGCATCCTGCAAGCGGTGTAAATTTGGCGCCAACTCTGGTCCCAGCACAGTACAGGTTAGGGCTGGGGGCAGGAGGGAAGGGCTGAGGAGTTCTGATTTTTCCATGGTCATCCATTTTTTCCTGCAGTTCTCATTGCAACAAGAAAGGTATCAAAAGCTTTAATCACTACATCTCAAAACACACAACTTAGTACTTTTCTGTGTTTCCAGACAGTAGATTAGTGCAGCCTGGCTGCCAAACATGATTAATAACTCTGCAAGGGCCTTTGTACTGTACGCACTATTTGCCAAAAATGGCAGAAATCAGAAGAGAGGAGGATGCATTGCAATGACAGTTATTTCAGAACCAGATGACTGTTTTTTGTGATTAAAGAACAAACCCAATTACATGAAGACAACTTGGTGACATAAGCTCTCCTCTAGTTCCCTCCTCCCCTGGCCCCATCACCCCTCCTTCTTTAAAGTGTTGCTTGGCATTCCTGAGATTAATTTCAGGGCTCTAAAATAAATACATCCAAAAATAGTAAGAGGAAATGGTAATCTTGCAAAGTGGAGTTTGTTAGCTTATTTTCCAGAAACCAGAAGCCCTGTCTGCTTGAAACCCTTATTGCTCTGCACAGCAAGTCACAAGAAGATAAATGACTTTCTGTATCAGCAAAGACCAAACACGCTGCTGTTCTGGTGCAGAGGCTCAGGCTTCGGTGTACGTGAAAAGCAAGTGAGCAACACAGGGCTGGGGGGGCTGGGGCAAACCCCAATATAGAAGGAAATCTCTGGTCTATCAAACCCCGGTTCTGCTTGAAGAACGGGTTGGCCATTGCAAGCCTAATCTGCTCCTCAGAGCCATAGATGTTCCTGTCAGCATCAGCACCAACTTCCCTAGAAATATCTCAAATAAGCCTTTTAGCTTAGTCTGCAAACACCAGTTATGCAGGTTAATATGCTCTGTAGTCACATGCATGTCCTCACTCCCTACCACCTTTGACCATTTCAACTCTGCCCTTCCCCGTAATCATGATCCTAGCACTGCCTGTCACCCCAATACAAGTTCATTATGTCTGACGTGGGAAAAGGACTTAGCCTGTGATGCCAGTCACTCCATCCTCCAGGATATCCAGCAATCACTGCAACAAATGTGAAGGGTGGCATTGAAAAACGTATGGTGATGCTCCCTGGGAGAAGTGCAGCTTCCTGACTCCTCTAGCCACCTGCAGCAGCCACTATCCACCACACAATTACTTCAATCAGAATAATGGAAGACAAAAAAAAAGGAAAGGAAAAAAAAAGGGTTCATCCAGGCTGCAATTTCTAAATTGTCATGTTTCTGCCTCAAAGTACACACGCATCACAGCTCAGATAAGCTAGGATGATATTTGGAAAGCATCAAATTCTTTGGGATGGGGGCTGACATTTTTGTCTGAAGTCTAAATAATTGTACAATTAATTCTTCATCGCATTTTGAGGCAGTAGAGAGGATCTGTTCTGTCAATGGAGCATCCCCATCTACTGTTGGAGAGCGGAAAGGGAACAGCACATGTCCCACAAGGAAACAAGTCGCAGAAGAGGAACCTGCCACCCAGCAGGATTGCCAGGAGCCCCTGATAAAAGAGTGGAGGAGCAAGGGCGACTTGGAGGAAACTTTGCTTTCCAGTTCTGCTGTGGCCTTCACCAGAGCTTTATTCCAGTATCTATCACAAAAAATAAGTTTCTAGATGCCATCGTTTAAAAAAGCAAAATTTTAGAGAACAAACTTACATGTAAGCCAAGAAAAAGCATTGCTTTCCTAATCTCACAAGCAGCCTCAAACACTTACCTAAGGAAATTTGAAGTCTCTAAGGGGGAAAGCTGATGGTGACAGTTTAGATGCTGAAATACACTTAAATCTTTCACTGCTGCTGATGACATGAAACCTGCAATAGCCAATAAATTTTAGCCAATTTTTTTTTTACAATACTCATCAAGTTTCAGACATTTATAAAATTGAAAGAAAAAATTAAAATCTCCCATAACTTAAGTTCCAAATGAATTCCAAAATTTATCTGAATGGAGATAAAGGATTTTAACCTTTTCAGGGTTCTGAAGTTTACTGAATTCACACTCTTATCTTTGGTCATCTCCTAACTGACAAGAAGAATATGATAAATGATCAGACTAAGTACTGCACAGCAAGGCATGGATTTAGCAAGGGGCAATCACAGAACTGAAATTAAGACATTAATAAGCCTGCCTGTCAGAGAAGATGTGGAATGATTCCAGACTAAAAACTTCAACACAGCTTTCTAATTACAGATTATTCTTCATCATAGCAGCACGATGAAAACAATCTTGATAAAGTTACCTATTCATCAGTTACTGTCATTTCCCCATAATAATAATCCTGCTTCTTACATAGAAAGTGAGAGCTCAAGATCTATCGCTGGTACAGAAATGAACAGCTCCAGAAACTCGAGGGATGTATTCTGAGAAAGCAAGCT
The DNA here is from genome assembly GCF_964188355.1 of Buteo buteo. Taxonomy (NCBI): domain Eukaryota; kingdom Metazoa; phylum Chordata; class Aves; order Accipitriformes; family Accipitridae; genus Buteo; species Buteo buteo. The sequence continues at coordinate 8,015,296 of NC_134176.1, read as the reverse complement.
ATTCGTCACTTTTCTATGGCCCTTTTTTCTGTGCATGTAAAGTAGAAATGGGCTAAAAATTAATGAGACAAGACTACTCCCAAGCTGCAGAAGTTAAGCACCCACTTTAAACAGCGACCAAAGAAGAAACAGAATTACTTGCACACTTGAAAAAACTTGCTGAATTCAAGCTTTTAATGCTGAGGGATGGCTGAAAGCATCCCCAGAAGATGCCATATTTTCATGACTTATTTAATTTGGAAAATAATATTCTCCTCTTTAAAGTGATCCACTGTGATACTGAGGATGCAATAGCTGTGCGTGTGTACACAGCCACAGCTTGCAAAGGAATGAGAAGGAGAAATCCAAACACTATTTTTACTGTATAGACAGCACTTAACTTTTCCAAACCCGTGTTTGGAGGTCTGTGTTTGGAAAGCATTAACATTTTCTTTTTTCACTGCCTTATCACACACTCCCCTCCTAAAAAGAAAAAAAAGGCAAGCAGACCTACATATAATTATCCAGTTATCCCAAGGCCAGAAGATGACAAAGACACATGGGCCAGATTCTTTACTCATTGCTCCCATCTCTCAAGGATGGAAGGTTTAACTAACTCCCTCCAGGTGATCAAGGAACTTGGTTGAAACTCCTATAGTAAACCACAAAACGACTGGGATCTCCTTCCATGTGTAAAATAGGGAAATAATTACCTGTCAGCTCTCTCAAGCAAGACCATTGCCTCACAGCTTGTCTTTGGGCTAAAAAGAACAGGGGCCATCTACCCAGAGCCTGCTCTGGTCTCTCTCCTCTTGAATTCAGGGTTTCAGTGGAGGAAGATGAATCCTTGTGCATGCTCCATGGGCCATCCTATGCCAACAGTCAAGTCCAGGTGTTATAAGCCCTTCCTCATCACAACCCCTTCACCTCTCCTGGTTCATCCTTTGTAACTGATACCTCTCTATCTCAGGAATCCTCCTTGCTGCAAGACGCTCCCCTCGGTCTTGACAGAGCCCAGCCTCACTCACACATGGTTTCTTCTGCTCCAGGAAGACTTCACCTCCTCCAGGTGCAAATTCCTATCTTCATGCCAAGGATCAACCTCAGCTCCCTCAGGGAACGGGAATGCCTCTGTTGCACACCACATCTGTCAAGTATCATGCACTGAGCAGGAGTTTCCCACAGCAGACTCCTCGCACGTTCCTCTTACTCTTGCAATTTATTGACCAGTAACTGTGGACCGCAGGAGCCCAGCAGGAAGCCCCATGTTCCTAGGTGGTCACCTAGAGAGCCAAGCGGCCCACCTCTGCTCCTCAGGGAACACAAGACCGAGTCTTTTCCGATGTCTGTCCTATGGCACACTTTAACAGGGTCTCTCCTTAAAGTCGTTACTAGATCACCTCGTAGCAGAGACGATTTGCATGAAAGGAAGGACACAGCATCAGAAAGCTGGTTAAGGCTTTGATTCCTCAAAAGCTTACTCAGGGACAGTCCCAGTGAAATTAATTTGTAAAATTAAACACATGCATAAATGCTTGCAGAGTTTAGGCCTAAGAGATTGCAAGCACTCACATAGCCTGGGAGAAGCAAAAGTTCCAGCAAAGGATATCCTACTTTTGAGTCAAAATAGGTTTCAATAAACTTACCAACTCCATATAAACATTATTACAAGACCATATGCATTTACTGCTGGAAGGATATAAAAGGAACAAAATAGAATTGAAAATTATTATTATATCCTTATGCCTTAAAAGTGATTGTTAGGGGCATCCAAGAATTTGAGAAAATATTAAGCTGTAAGTTTTATTAAACCCTGAAGGAAAGTCAGGAGACCAGAAAAGACCAGAAAAATTGCACAAAGGCAATGACAAATGCCTTGAAACACAGGGGCTGGAAATCCAAATGAGCGAGCTTTGGGCTAAAATAATCTAATAATCTCTCTCCACTGGCAAATAACAAGGGGCGGGGGGGGGAATTTCCAAGGTTTCTTGAAAACTTTTTTTCCCTTTATTTTGGAAAAAAAGGATAAGCTGTTTTGCTAGATGGGGAAAATGGGGCTTTGCTATAGAAATGGCAAACCTCCAGTAGTGACAAACTAAGAAAACTAACACAGATGGTGAAACCTCAGAAACCTTTCACTCAAAAAGGGAAAGGAAAGACAGAAGACCCTGAACCTATAGTGGGCAAAAATCGCCAAGTGGTGATCATCTAAGCCTCTGCAAGGGGACTTCAAAACCACAAAGCCTATCTCAGCACGCTTCGGCCAGCGTAGTTCTGACAACCAGGCAATATCACTTTAGCAAGAGATAGGTCATAGTGAAAGTGGGGACCGGAGAGAAGGGCCCTAGGCATAAGGTTGCATACAGGGGTGTTATGAAGAATATCATTAAAACCAGACAACAGATGCTTCTAGCACTACAGGAGGTGCCTTATGCAGCATAAAAGTCTCAGCAAGGAGGAGTTGCCTTGCTCACTTATGAACTCCGCACAAAACAAAGCCCTGAGCTCTTAAATATTAACCAGTATCAGATGCGTTTTCTTCGTGTGAGCACATGATTGGTAAAGCGGAAAGGAGACTTTGTTCTTTGAAGAAAACTACCTTATAGACCATTTCAAACATAGGATATCAGCAAAGAACTCAAAACAGCTGGGATGCAATTACTTCCAGATAACTGCAGAAAACTGCACACAGACAGGTGACGATCTCCTTACTGCAGCAATTTAACAGATTGCTTAACTGAGCCTGCTATTTTGATAACTTTGCACATTAATCCAAACCACAAACACTTTCCAAATCTAAGCAGTTTTACTAATGAATAATGAATTAATTTTCATCTCATTCTGAATATTCTTAGGGGGATTCTTAATAAATCTGTAATGTATTAGACACACACTGCATTTCTTGATCAGGAACTCAGTCTATCAAGGAAAAAATGATGGTCCTACTCTCCCTTAAGCCTCATTCAGATTGTGAGGCACCCCCACCCATGCCCACCCTCATCCCAACTAATTCACATGTGAATTATAGTCTGGGGCACAGGCAATAGAATTTCCTTCATTCCAGCAGCAGCTTTATTTGGTAAAATCTACCACTTCGATGAAAGCAATCTCCTCATGGATGAGGATACTTTGCTATGTTACAGAGTCTTCCCCTGTCTCCTAAGAGGTAAAGGAGAGTCAGAGCAATTAGAAGTATGGGGATGTCAGCATGAATTAAGTCGCCATCAATAACACTTGTCATGTTTTTCTTCTTACACATTTTCATGTAACTTGAAGTGTGCTTCTCCCCTAAAGAACAGAGCTACCGCTACAGAAGGTTCACATATTAAAATAATGGTCAAAATGGAGCACATTTTTATTTCCAAGAGCGCTTTCAGGAATGAGAGAAAATTGGATCAAAACTAGAGGATTTTTTTTTTCCAGCATCCTGTCGCTACCAAGAGCAGGTGACGCAACCGTGCTAATGTCATAGAATAACCTACCTACAGCAAAAAAAATATTTACTGTTTGATATATAAACAAGTTCTATTCTATTATATTTTTGCCCCGTCCGCTGTAATTCTGGTGGTCTCTACCAATGATGTAGCTGTCCAGCATGACTCAGAAAAAGATTAAGAAATTATCTTGTCTGCATCCAGAGATATGTGGAGTTTGATATATTAGGTGCACTGTGTAATATAACCAGTGTTCTCAATAACTACAGTATTGTGTCAAACATGATTTCTCTGTAGGTAATGAAAGCCTTGAAAACCAACAGCTACAGCGGCAGAGCAAGATTGTTTTTCTAAATTACCAGAAAGAAAAGGCTTTAGATTGTTATGGATTCTGGGCAGTAATTCAGCTTTAGGGAGCTCTGCTGGGCACATTAAAATTCACAAACCACACAACCTGTGGCATTACAAACATTAATATTTATTGCTGCAAGAGCAGTAGCAATGCTCATATTTAATACAGTGATAGTGACTACTGTGACCTCTACAATTTCCACTGACGTTAATGGGATTTGGGGCTTTTCTTCCCCACATAGAGATAGGACCAACACAGATCTTTCTATTCTTTGCAGCGGGAAAGACTTTTATCAGTTATGCTGTGGGCAATGGGAAGTGGAAGTTAGAACAAGACCTAGACAGGTCCCTACTCATGTTGACATTAAGTATTCTGATATTAATCTCTTAAAACTGAACTTTAAAAGAGAAGCAGATAATGGCTTAAGCTGCATAGCCATGTGAGGCAGCAGGGGATAGAAATTGCTCTTCCCTTTCAACGTCAAATATCTTTCCTAGCAAGCAGAAGAGCTGGTGAGCAGGGCACGCTTTGTGAACCCTTCCAGTCCCCACTGAGGCTGACAATGGCAGAAACCATCCCTAATGTGGCATTTAAACCACAATGTTAATTTGCAAGCCAAAGCAACACCCACTTCTTTCTCCACCCAGCCCTTCACGCATGCCACCACGGTGTTCGTGGTAGGGATGCCAGTTCTGGTGTAGCCTAATGGAGGAAGCCATCCAGAAAGGGACATGAGCTCCTGTCACCCTCATTACTTCTTGATTTCAAGGGGCATTCAGCAGCCTTTAGGAGACTGAGTTTACAATGCTTAGCAGCTCAGGTTCAGAATATTTGGTCTATTTAGCATGTTTTCACTGATGCATCAAAATACAGGCACACCACCAACATATTTTCACCCCAGCTGATTGGTTTTTGCTCTTGCCTGATCAGATCATCTTCCTATTTTAAAGAACATTGCTCCTCAAAAGTTAAGGGACCACTCCAGCAAGCCTTTTTTCTGTCCCTTACATATATATATATGTTTCTTTTCCAAGACTATAAATCATCTCCATTAAGATTTTTAGGAGCCTGTAGGCATGCTTCAGCAAAACCCTCCAAGTCTCCAATCAGTCCAATTTCTACTACTCAGAGGTTTCAAAACAAAGTTTCACCTCCCAGGTAAAATTTACCCAAAGAGAAAAGAAACCCTGCATCTAAAGACACAGTAACATCAACTCAAGGTTAGAAAATGTTCCTTAAATCCATTGGGGAAGACGTCACTTAATACCAGCTGAGGAACTGACTCACTTCACCTACAAACCTGACCTCAAAACCAAACTATTTTTTCATTTCCTCCATTCAGGAATCTTAATGCATACTTTAACTCTGAGTTCACCCCAAGTAAAGCACTTTCCATGACCAAACCACAGCTCAGACATGCAGCCGAACCTCCATTTTCAACCGCTAGCACGTACCAGCAGCCTGTTAGGGGCTGATGTTCACATCACCCAATATTATTTCACAGCAGGCTCCCCTGGACAAACTACATCCATCCAAATCCATCTCTACAGTATGCAAATCCTTGATGACTCTTCACTGGGTAGCACTGCACTACATTGCATTATAGTATCTAAAGATAGGATTCATATTTTTCCTCAGCTAGCGGCTTCCAGGGCTCAGTTTCCCATCATTGCAAAAACTGAATTCTGTACGGGCCCTGAGAGCATCTCCCCTCTGGGAGGTTGGCCACTGCCCTGCCACCACGCTGTCACGCCGAGCCCCGGTGTCCCTTCCCTTGCTGCCGTCAGCCCCAGCAGTCTCCATCCCTGAGCCTGTGTGGGGATGATACATGCACCTTTACAAACCAATGCACATTGTTATTAATACAGATTTTTAAGGCACATATATCTACAGATAATGCTAAAATTTCATGAGTATTCACATACATATGAACATACTGAGATGGAGTTGATTTTAGTGCTCTCCTCCCTCATTTCCTCTCTAGATTCTGCTTAGTATTTTGAGATTTCCATTCACTAATTAAAATGTCTTGCAAAGTAGAAACACCCCCCAGCTGGTTTTCATTAGCTCTGTTTCACGGGTTTATTATCCTGTACCAACAAATACAACTGACTGTGTGCTGCATTAATACAGTATTAATGCAGGAACAACCTCTGGACAGATTTTTCCTAGTGCCCAGCAATAAGTACATGTGAATAGTTGGTCAGTTACTTTTTGAGAAGTTACGTGTTTGACCAACAGAAGTATTTTCCTTGTATGTGCTCCTCTAGATGGCACTCAAAGCTACATTTTCACTGCAATCAGCAAAAAAAATAGGGGGTAAATTTTGCAGGAATAAGACTAAGAAGAAAACGTCTTTGTTTGCAAGTGCTCAATACACTGCTTGGTGGGGCAGAATTTCCTGGCAAGCTTCACATGGAGGTTGCCTTGCAAGTAGGCATGAATTGCTGCTAGAATGGGATGTCCCTCGTCACATACCTTACATTTCCCTGGCCTCTGTTTTCCCAGTTTGTTGTGATTCTCTTCCTCAGTTCTGGTGTATTCCATTGCTGTCTGGCATGGTCATTTTGGGTCTATTGAACAATGACGTGTAAAGAGGGAAAAACTTCAGAGAAACGCTGCGTGATCCAAATGACTGATACATGCCTAATACTTAGGCGAACAGCTTCTTCAGAGAGAATGTGAGCAACGCAGGCTGCCAGCAGTTCACATTAAAATATTTGGCCCTACCTCAAAGATGTAGGAATGAAGAATGCATGAAGTTAGGGATGGTCTGACAACCAAATACATTTCCTTTACAAGCCAATTTCTAAATGTTTTGTTGTCTCTGTTTTCCCTATATTAAGGAGAAGAATATAGGGAAAGACAATACAGGATGCAAAAAGAGACATGTCTGCACATGCACATCCATAAAACTCAGGATTGTAGTGAGTGAAAAGTCTCAGATCTGTTTGTAATCATTCCCACTGCATCTAGAAACTGTGCTGTCGCTAACTGGGTATTTCAGCAGATAGTAGTCATGGTTTCTTTCCTTTTAGGCAGATATGAACAAATTAATATAGTTATTAGTGCTTAGTAAAGTACATTTATATACTTCAGAATTTATATGTGGTAAATGCTCTAACAACAAAGTGTTCATAAGTGTCAGGTTTAGGTTTTGCTTCATTTTCAGTTCCTAGAAAATTAAGAACACAGATTTTTTTTCTGTATGGGTAGATTATTATTTTATTTTCATAGGAGATTGATAAAAGACAATCCTCATTTGGTTGGATCCCCAGGAAAATTTGATTGACTATGCTTTTCTTCCTCCAAGATCAGTTCAGTTCTTGCTGAAGATGTAATGATAGTTTGAGAAACTGGAACATTAGGTGGGGTCCCATCAACTTAAATTTTTCACTGCCTGTTGTTGTCTCTCTAGGTGATAATTTTTCTTGTGTTTTCTCTGCTACATGCTCTTCCACTCCTGCAGACACGTCCTTTTCAACACTTTCCACTTGAAATTCTATTTCAGGATCTACTCTAGCACTTTTCACATCCATTTTCACTCCTGAAACTTCTACCATTATATTTTCCAGCTTAGCTGTAACATAAGCAGCATCTTCTGATCCCTTTCTTATAAACTATTCAGACCTAGGCCTTTTTAATCGACTTCCTTGCCTATCTTCTCCTATAATTTTCATTTCACCCATAAACTTTCCTGGTTTAATTACTGCCTCTTGACTTTTAATGTCCAGCACTTCCTTTGGAAGATGAAAACTATAATTTTTGTGTTCTACCTGCATTATTTCAGCTGTTGATCATTTACATTCTACTCCTCAGTTGCCAAACTCAGTAGACCTTTCTACTTTGGAGATCTCTATATCCAGTGATTTGACTTTGTGCTATTGAAGAGTCAGAGCACATGTAGGGAACTTTTTTAGTAAATTGCTTTTTTTTGTCAATTTTTGAAGCAATTATTCCTGGTTTTGACAATTCTGCTGAAGACAGAGCGAATTTTGAAGTACGTGTTTTTGTCCTTCAGCACCATGCTTAACTATATCTGCACATATAACTATATCTTGTTTTGGAATATTCATTCCTTTGATTCCTATTTCAGGGTTCTTCAGATCAACTGAAGCTGCTTCTTTGGGTAATTTAATACGTGGTTTTTGAATGGTATCTTCATCAGCAGAACTTGATTTTTTTTTCCCTAGGAAGTTTCACTTTAGAACCAATGTCACTTTCTGACAGTTTTCCCTTACAGCAAGAAATTCTAAATTTTGGGTTTCAGATTTTATGTATTTTAACTGTACATTCTGTGTCACCCACAGATATTTCAGGAGCTGGTGTTTTCCCTCCTGGCTTCAGACTTTCTTGCTCCAAAGAACCATCCTCATTTCAAATTTCAAAATCTGTTGCAGAAAGATTCATATCAGCAAGAGATGACATTTTTTACTCAGCGTCTGGAATGTTCATTTGATATTTAGTAAGAGTTGCATCCTCTTTTGGCAATGCAGAAAGCTGCTCAATTTTAGAAGAATCAATATCAACTTTGGACAAACCCAAACCAGAAATTCTAAATTTGTAGAGGCTCTATCCCCCTTGCAGACAGAAAGACTTTTAGATCCAACACTCCTTGAAAGAGTAGCAGGATGTTTCTGCACAAGAAAGATATTCTGACTGAAAAACTTCAGCTCCCGATCTACCCTTAGCCATCTTGGAAGGAGACATGAAATTATGTTTGGGCAATCTAAAATGTCCAGTATTTTCAGTTTTCTTAGCAGAGCCATTATCTGATATGTAAGCAGGTTTCATGTCTTCTGGAACTTCCCCTAAAGATTCCTTCCTAAACTTTCATTGCTCCACAGACATCATCCTCACCCCACTCCAAATATCCCAGATTTTGTTTTCTGAATTATTAGCATTTGCGTGTTACCTGCTGCTTGCTTTTCTCTTGTTTCCAGTGTGTCAGGTGTTGTGTGTAATTCTGCTTTAGCAGTGCTGTTTCCAGACCTTCTACCTGTGTGGATCCTCGTGCTATGTGATCCGTTACATCTATGGGAATTCCACCTTCTCCTCTTCTGTCTGTTGTTCACTTCTGTTTATTTTTGGGGATTTTGACAAGGCCTGTGGTGTTTGTTTAGCTGGGCTCTCTTTCAGATCAGGTGTTTCTAAACTGGGCTTTGATATCTGTGTTGTTATAGCTGGCACTTCTGGTGCAGTAAACTTTGATGTTGATTCCTTATCTTTGTTTTCTAATGCTTATTTCAACTTCAGGGTGTTTTTTCGCATGGGTTGGAATGCTGTTTTTCAGTTCTTTCAAGTCTTTTGTTAAAGTTTCAGAACACTGCTTGGACTGCTAAAGCGTTTACTTTTCAGTGCAGCACTGATCCTGGTGGCTGGCACTAATTTTACAACTGGAAAAGAAAGAAGAAAGGATTACCCGAGAGGATTCTTGGGTCGATTCACTGCTGTTTCTCCTGCTTTACTCTGGTGTAACTTCAGTGGCAGCGTAGTTGTCTAGATCTGGAGCAAGTGTGGGGTGCTCTGTTCTTGGGACTTGAATGGTCCTGTGTAGTTTGTGCGGTTGATCCATCTCACCATCTAATGGGGCACACGCTTTGAGTCTAGAATACTGCAGCTATCCTACACGTTGTAAGAGAGGTAAAACTTTTTAAACCAGATGCTTTAATCAAAGGGTAGTTAGAATGATTAGGTGACCAACGCCTTTGAAATGTTCCTGCCGGTAAGACTGGGCAACTCAAAAAACCCAAGCGAATTAGGCACTCCCCCACTTGACACAGTAAGACCTGAAGACTTATTTCCCGTCCGGGTGACCTTTTAAAACAGCAGATGACACTGCCCAGTCTTCTTCAGCATGGATGTGCAAAGGTAGACCCGGGGCTGATGACGTCTTATCTGGGCTTGGATCGGCGGGAGAAGTTTCTAGACTTCCACCAGCCGTTGGTCAAGCAAAGCAGTGGTGTATGAGGCACAAGGGTGGCTTCAGATGCTTGGCCAAGATCTGTCAGGCAATTGCTCTCCTTGTCCTTGTTAGAGGGGCTGCGGATCAAGGTTTGCCAAAATGTTGCCAGAGACATCTTGTGCTGTTGAGGGGCAAATCTGTCAGCATAAAAGACCTCTTCCACCCACCTCGTGGTGGGTAGGAAGGGAAAGAGTCCTCCTGTGAAAGTCCATAAGACTCTTTCCTACAAAACAGAGCAACAAACTTCTGTCTCCAGGACTAATGCAGATGCGGTGGAGATTGCCTGGAAAACTTTGCACTGAGGCCCTTGCGCCCACCCTGATTTGCCCAAACTCTGCCTACATGTATATTAGTTATCCCCTCTTCAGTAGTTAACCCCATATCATAAACGACTTGTGCCCCTTGATTCCCACTGTAGACTAGGCCTAAGATTTGCTTCAGATTTTGTTCCAATTCAGATTGCAATTAAAAAAATAATCTGTAAGAAGGAGGAAATATACTACATTGATTAATTAAATTTTCAGCAAAGTTTTCTTGCAATGTGTGAAAGATTGTGCCAATAAACTACAATTTATATGTCATTGTCATGCTCCTAATAGAACTAATGCCAATATTTTACAGGTATTAACTTTTTTTTATAAACACCAGACAATCAATGCTTCATTCAAAACATTTTCATGAACAAGATGGAGTCTGCATCAGTGAATGCTTCTAATAGCCACTGGACTGTCTTTTGAGCAAGGGAATTTTTTGAAAGTAGGTAGTAGGGGTTATTCAGAATGAAGCATTTCCATATATGACTGGAGATTCTATTTGCATTTTGAATGCAGTTGTTTTGATTATCTTCAATCTAGCAACCCAACTAGTTTGGTTTTGATACAACTGCAAAAACATAAAACCATGTAATTGTTCTAGCATTCATATTTGGTAGGTAACAGTCTCTAAAACATATTTGAGACATCATATATCAATTTAAAGTATGACAGTGTCATCTAATTCAAGTCAATTTTTCTTTAAAGTCTCATATAAACTGAATAGAAACCTAGCTTTAATTGAGGTACTGGCATAAATATTTACCATAATCTGTATGCTTCAAAATCAAATTAAGAATAAAACAGAAGATTAGTATACTGGAGATTTAAAAAAAAAAAAAAAAAAAAAAAAACAAACCCACAAAAAAACCAAAACCCAAACATAACCTGTTTTCTTAGTCATTCTGTCTCCCTTGCTTACAAATTATATTCTTTTCTCTGCACTTCTTATGTTTGGGCTGTTGGCCTTCTAGGATTCAATACTAAAGATGCATATGAAGGTAGGGAATCTAAGTAGTCTGCTCTTATTTCTAAGGATATAACTTTTCATTCCATGAACTTAGGCATTATCTTTCCTGCTAAAAAGTGGCTTTGTTTTATTTTCATTTTTCTGGGAAAGAACTAAAATGCTACAGTTGTCTTGTTTTCCCTAGGATTTTGATGTAGGTCACTTCAAATTTACAAGAGTAGCAATGGTTACACTGCACATATTTTTGACAAAGGTATGTGTTAAACATAGAACATTCTCAGGCAGAAAGAGCCTCTTCTCACCAGAAGACATTTCCTCTTGCCACGTACTGGCTGACATGAATTATCTAACTTCACTTCAGCAACTGGTTTCTCTTAATACACAGAAATTTGAAGTGCGATAAACCCATGTGAAAACTTGTGTGCTTTGCTCACTCATTTATTATTGTTTGTTAATCACACCAAGGCTACAAAGTGTGCCTTTGCTTCACCAGGTTTTTGTGTTTGCTTCTTACCTTTTCTTAGCTATGATAAGAAACAATCAGTCCTGTTTATCCAGTATTGGTCTGGCCTTGCAGAAATTAATAGCTTTGAGTCCACAGCCAGTTTGAGGACTTGTGCCTAGGCATGTGGGCAAGGCTGGGACATCTCTAGACAGGTCTTCTCTGACAGTGCAAAGCACATGCTGGGCACCTGACGTGATTTGTCTTATTAATGAGGAGGAGGAGGGAGTAATTGTAAGACAATAATAATAATAATAATTATTATTATTATTTAATATCATTGTCATTGTTGGCATTGTGTTTGACATGGCAAATAATTTCTACATGCAGGTCAGCAGTTTTCATAGGCCTCCCTCACTTGCATAGTATTATGCATATATCTTATTTTAAATAAGGATATGCATCACTGCCATCATGGAGAGCTTCAGCTGACTTGATGAAACTGTGACATAGATGGGGAAAGGGTGAGGTCAACCTTCATGTAGCCCAGAGTGAGCCCTACCTCAGGAGCTGCTAACTGAAAATTAAGACCTTTAACACTTCTACACCTGGTAAATCTGCCATGTAAAGTAGATAAACATGTCAAAGTACACAGCTTTATCAGAACATCTGCCCTGTGTAAAGAAGGAGAGATGTGAAGGGAAGAAAATAATGTGGGTCAAGTATAGTAAGAGATTATTTCCTGTAATGGTGAACCATTAAGAATGGAGTATGACAACTCCAAGTGCACAGCCTGTGACAAGCACCATAGGAATTTTACAGTCTGTGTGCTCAGAATGATGCAGTGACAGCTAATGCTCTAGTATATAAAATTATTGTTCCTTAAAAAAAAAGAAACTGCTGGGAGGAATTAATTCCACGCACTGTTTGTTGAACAGAACTCTAGGAATGGAAAAGAGAAAACAAAAGCATCAACTGCTTCTCATTTCCTGGCAGTCATGGTGGCATTTATTTTTCGCTTTCACATTAGGATCCCTCAGAAAAGGGAATATGAAAGGGGCCTGCCGTTTCAGTCAGCTTATCTCCCAAGCAATGCAAACCAGCAAACAGCCCCACCTTCCAGCCAGCTGAGAACTTGCAATTTCAATGGTCTTGAATAGAATTTGTTTCTCATTTAATTGCTTTTTGAAGGTAGATATGCAGATAACTTTTTTCATGCTTAAGCACCTTCTTAAGCACAGCCAACTTTTCTGGCTAAGGTGAGCACCAGGACAAACGCTAAATGCTAAAATGTGTATTTTTTTTCCCACAGTGTCTCATGTTCTAAATGGTTGTGGCTTTGGAGAGAGCCCCAGACGATTCCCAGGTTTGGCTGGGAAAGCTGGTTAAAAGCAAGTATTTCATGCTTGACTTAGAACAACTCCTGAGGATTTGTTCATCCAGGATCCAGTTTCTCCTCTTATTTTCCTTTAACAAGTTCTGCTCCCAAACTAATTTTCTGTTATTCCTTTGCTTCTGATGGTATACAATCTGCTTGAGACTTCTTTTTTACTGGTAGCATGCTGAGCCACAGAGAATTAAGTACGTTAAGGATTTTTCTTTCTTTTTCTAAATGCAGAAACCCATATCAAATTCTGGGTTTTACCCCTCTTAATATCCAAATCCTGCATTCTATTCCCTTATTTACAATGAGCAGATTCATGCATCTTTGCCACAGGCTCTAAGGATTCAGACTTTTATAAAAGTTCAGGGTTGCAGTTAATAGCAACTTGCCTAAACTTGAGGCCTGAAATTAAGAAAGAAGTGACCTGATTTTTGCTGCACCATTGGCCCTAATGAGATTTGCAGTCAGACAGCAAATCAGCAAAGCCAAGGAATGTGTACTAAGCAAGTATGCAGATCGAACAGAGCACTGGAAAATGAATGTTTTCTAATTAGCGACTTTGCCATTACAAGGGACTTCCAATTGGTCAGAAGATTATTTCATTTATATATCTGGCATGCAACTAATTATCAAACAGAATTCAACCAACCTGCAAAAAAGGCAACTGCCTATCCAGGAACAATTTAAAAAAACTTTTTGAGCAAGACTGGAACCCCAAATATTCCATAAATCTGCAAGATGAGCATGGACAGAAAGACTAACTGGAGAGACAGACTCTGAAGTGAATTGAAATACACATTTAAAATAAAAGTATATTTGAACCTTATTCCCTGTACAAAGCAAAGAACTTTCTTCTTTATGACTTTCAGAAAAATCACTTCCTCATGGTGCCCACACTGTCTGATGATGTGAGAACTTCTCATAGTTGAGTCTGCCTGCAAAACCTTAAGTGTGTGACATTTCCCTTGTTGTGCGATTACCCCTCCCATACTTAATGAAATGCATACAGTGGTACAAGACAATTTGTCTGGTATTAAAGTGAACATGGCAGATATGACCAGATCTTAACCCACTAGAAGAGCAGAGCTCCAGCCCCAGCACACTCACGCCGTGTCTGCGCCTGGCCGTGGCCCTGCTGATCCTACACCACATCCCCTCGCAGGCTGATGTCCTGTCCTTGGCCCGTCATTACCGTCCCACTGAGGTGCCCGATGCCCAGGCTGGGGTGGTGGGACAGGTCCTGGCTGTGATGCCTGGTCCTGCCATCCTGGGGAGCCCCCAGCCCTCGACGTGCCCTGACGATCACAACATTAAGCTGCAAGTCAATTTAAACAACCTGAAGTGTTCTGGTCGAGGTCAAATCTAAGCTGAAGCTAAGCATTCTGTTTATATTGCCCACCAAAAGAAACAGAAATAAACCTGCAGCCTTATAGGCACTTTTCTGCTGTTTGATCGCAACTTGGTTTTCCTTTGAAGAAAAAAAAAAACCTCAGAAAATCTTCTGACCAGCTTTCCTGTAATCCAGCTGAGTTCACGTGAATGAGGGCCAAACTGAAAGTTTCCACATAATCTTTTATACTGGTTTGTTTTTTTTAAAAGTCCCTGTTTACAAGAGTAACTGTGTACAGACCTGTCCCAAGCTCCCTCTGCCCCATCAAGAATTTAAAATTATTTGTTAATTATTGAAGCTCTACCATTTACGATTTTGTTCAATTCAGACCTTCTTTAGTTTGACAACAAATGTAAGATGATCTTTGAGAAGCTGGGAGTTTGCCCCACTGTATCTTGTTCTTTTACGCCACATTTTATACAGAAATATGTTACAGAGAAGCCGTCCTACAATCTCCCAGGTTATGTTTCTGCAAAAGTCAGCAGAACAAATTATAACAAAAACCTTGGTAACTCTTCCATTTATAAATTCCATCTTTGCCAAGTGCTTCCCTGCTGCATAAAGCAGATTGTCACTTCTCACTTCAGTTCCTTGCTCTTTGTCCCACAGCTTGATAAGCATTTTTGCAAGTGTTACAAGATGGGATCTTATCCCTTCAGACAGACAGACACCTTTTTCACGTGCAGAGCAGGACGTGAAATGGAGAACTCTCCACAGAGGGGACTGCCAGACCAAAAGCAGATATTGAGTGAATTCTGGGGTTTCAGATACCACGAGAAACCACAAGTGCTCTTAGACCCTTACTTAGTACACAAAAACAGGGGTTAGAGGGAGAAGACACTGAGTTATCCAACTTCATGTTTCTTCCTGCTGCCACTACCGTGGCATCCAAAAGTTTTCCATGTACTAAGAAACAGACATTCAAACTGCTGTAAAATTTGTATGGGTCCCTTGTCTCTTTTTCCTTTATCCCTGGCAAAGCTTTCAGTGCCTAAAAAGGGTGCTTGATAGCAATACCATTCAAGCAGAACAGCTTTAAATCAAAGGTTTTGCAGCTTCTCTCGTCTTTATTATATCACTGCCTCAGCTGCTCTCTTCTTGAAGCTGGTTCCACAGGCAAATCCAGGAGCGCTTCAGTCCCTCGGTCTTCGGCTCTTCTTTGAATCCTGTCTCAGAAAGCATCATTGTCTCTGCACAGACCCACCGAAATAGGATCATTCCCCAAAGAGGTCTCATCTTGAACATGCCCGCCCGCCCTCCGTGCACAATCTCGTTTCTCTGTTATTGTCAGTGCCAGGGTTGGTTTTTTTTTCCCTGCAGAGGGAGGGTTTTCTTTTTAGTTTTCTGCTTTAAACAGGTAAAGAGAGAAGTGCCACCTTCTAAAGTGCCCAGAGAAAAGTCCTGGGATTTGCTTGGCGATGGGGAAGAGATTGGAACAAAAGAGTCACAGGGTTTTGAATTCTGAGAGGAAAAGAATTGTTCATAAGCTTATAGAAATGTCAAGGGAATTAATGGATTTGCACAGCAGCAGACCAACTAAGAGCAGAAATACTTCACTGTTTGTCTGTAGGGGCTCAGCCCATCCCACTTTTTGCATTCTCCCTATCTCAGTTTCATCATTGCTCAAGCTTCAGCACCAGGGAAAACAGACGCTAACGCCATGCACAGACTGACACTACAAAGTCAGGATCAGACCAACACTTCTCCAGGCTAAAAAGCTGTTTCCATTGTCACTTTCCAAGACACGGAGAATTTTGAATCAAGGCTAACGAGTGTGTGTTTTAAAAGGTACCCTCTCCTTCAGTATCTGAAAGCCCCTGACACAGTATGTCCCTGGGGCTGTTTTTGGTACTTTGGAGAAAAAAAACACCAAAAAAAAAGAAAAAAAAAGAAAGTCGTCCTGTAGATCTTCCAATCCCTACCAAAGGAATCTACTGACTATCAGGTGGAAAAGAAGGGAATGGCAGAAATTCAAGTGCAATCCAGCACTTCACTAGTAAAAATTGCAATAGCATCTTCAACACAGATTAGCAAGACTGACTGTATTGGCCGATGTATAAACTACATCAGGTAACAACTCTAGCTCCAGCCCGAAATTCAGCTGCCCATCTGTACTTGCTTACCACTGTGCAAAATTGGCTCTTCTTTCCTGGAAAACTGTTGGTGAACTGCAATAATCCATATGCTAATACCATGCAAGGAAAAGAGGAGGGGGACACAGAAGTGAAGTTGCTGGTATGATAACAGTAACTCAAGTACCCAAAAAATTATTGACATAAGAAGGTATAAAACCCTAAGGACCACAACAGAAGATGGAAATTGAGCAAGACTGGGAATCTGCTGTTCCAAAAAGCAGTACATCCCCACCCGACTGTCAGACTGCCCGGTCAGCAGAGACTCATCGGGTGCCCTCACATCTCTCTAGCACGCCGTGGGTACCCTGCCTGCAGAGTAAACAGTGCCATTTCACAGCGTGGGCTTGACCAGTGACATTTCTGGAATGCCCAAGAGCAATGCTGATGAGGAAACATGTTTCAAGGTAGGCTACAGGATCCTCATAGCTAGATTTAAACAATTTCTCAAGGGAAGAGAAGTCAAAAATTTTAGGACAGCTGTGAAGAGAAAGATTGTCTCATTTTCCAAGCCTGAAGAACAACTTTCTCCCCTGCAACAAGCCCAAGCTTTATAAAGCCCCTCTTCTGCAGAAGTGCAGACCTGCTACGGCACAAAGCTCCCTGCAGCGGTGGCATGTCCCATTTGAGGGACACTGCTTCCCAGAACGAAGCCACAGAGCTGGTAATGACTCAAAACCACTGCACGGCAAGACCAGCAGGCTGTACGTTGCGGTCCCGAAATGCCTGACAAGGTCTCACCAGCAAACACCTGCCCGGGGACACAAAGCCTTGGGCTCACATGAGCGTGTCCATCTGCATTTGTTCCAGAGTGAGCTCTCTTCTCTTTTTTCTGAACTCTTTAAACACATTATTACTGGATTTCATCTAGGAAGTGTTGCCTGGGAGCTTTTTTGTATTTGTCTGACATCGGTGATCCCAGATTTTGACAAAGAAAGATTACTGCTTATCGCAGCTGCACAAAGGTTTCAAGTGTGACTGCGCCTCCACATATCAGGGGCAGTGCAGAGAAAAAATAGTCCTTGCCACTAAGAAAGTACAATCACACAGCCTCCCTTCTGCCCTTTTCGCTGAAGGATAAAGATTACTGTCCTCACCATGACGTACTAATGCATATTAGAGAGTTACTCGAGGTAACACAGGAAGAATGTGGCAGAATAAAGAGCAAGATTCAAGTCTCCATTCAATATAAGGTAATATTTTTTCCACTTCTTATAAGGAAAGGTTTAGACAAAAATCAAAGGAAAACTCCCATATTTACAGTTTCATCCTAAATAAATATACCCTTTGCTCCACTGAAGGCTGTCATTTCAGAGCAGGACCCCACCTAAATAGAGATGATTTGAGGAAATACAAGGTAGCAAAGCTGAATCCCACTCTTAAAGAGGAAAGGAAAAACAGATACATATACCTTGTTGCCTGCCCTACTAGCCCCTAGCAAAAAATAAGGGGGGAGGGAGCAGAATCTAGCTCTGCCTATGCCATCCTCGACTAATTTTGTTTGAAGAATTTAAGGACAGGTTGAATAACAAGGGCTCCACCTCCTATTCCAGTTTTTTGCTATTCTTAGAGCCAAAATTCTGATGCTAGCTTAAACCTCCCTTGTTTTAACTTAAATTCATTATTACCAATTCTACCCACCATGTACTTGAACAGATTATTCCCCTGCTCTTTGAAGCCACTTACACACTTAACACAACTGAGGACTGTTCACCTTTGCTTTTCTCTGTTTTCAGGAGACCCCATTCTTTCCATCTTCCCATGTAAAAAATCCACTTTCTAGGTCCATCATCAGCACCACTTTCCCTAGAACATGTCTCGCTGATCATATCCCTCTTGAATTGCAGTGGCCCCCAGGTTTGTAGGGTTTCCCTGCTTCCTACCCGCTTCCCTTCCCTTACACTCATGGAGCTGAAGGATCCTGATCCGAGCCTTTAATTTGGACCCTGTCCTTCCCCTGCATCTGCTCTGCCAATGGAGCCCCCAGGGCATCGGCACTGTGTTTTTAATGCCTGCGTTTCCCACCATGCCAACACACCTCACTAGTCCTGACAGAGCTGTTGTGTTCTTTAATGACCTACGCCTGGGCACCTCCAGCGCTGCTGTGACTCCTTTACACGTTAATTGAGAGAGTGACAAGTGAAAGTACATGACCCCTTTGGTCCCTGTGCCAACTTGGACAGGTGAGATCCCCAGGGAAGGAGACATGAACGTTTCAGACTCTGGATTGCTGCTTTAGGTAAAACTGGTTTTAATTTCAAAACCTTGGCATGCTTGGGGGATGCTGCTAACGCTCTCCAACTGTCAGCGCTTTGGCAGGGGCACCGCTTGGCTTTCGGTGCCAATCTGTCTTTAGACATCACCACCTGTAAACCTGCAGATGGAGTTTTCCACAAGCAGAAGCTGACATGTCAGGAGCTTGACTGTAGGATCCGCTGGCCATGATCCAGCAGCAGCGTCTCTCCCTCTCTGTGGGATGTGGGTTGAGCGAACAGGCAGCTAAAGCCACCTTCTCGGAGGGTTTGGGCATACCCCAGCAATCCCTTGTTCCTTCTTCTCCAGGACAGGAAACGTAACAGACTCTTTGCAGGAAAGCTAAGAACATAGGAGGGTTATTGGCATACATTTATTGGTACCATAGGCATGTAGCTACCAAGATTAAACCCTAGTCTCAAAAGTCATTCCAACCTGTTGCTTCACCATACTAGCTAATAAAACTAAGTTCAGCGGGTTTGTGTTTATTTTGGTGGGGGTTTTTTAATTAACTTTATGCAAGTTTGGCCTTCACGCCTTCTACACCAAGTGCTTCACTCTGCTCACATCAGGAGCGACCACATCAGGTGCAGCACACAGCTCGTGCTTTACTGGGAGCAATCAGATAATGGTGTAAGGGTCTCGTCAGTGCTAAAAGCACGAATGCATGGAAACAACATGTGAAATATGGAGCCTGCTCCATAACCCAGGCCTGATATCCAGCACTGCACAGGCTAGACATTGATCCTGATACAGGAAAGAAGTACATACAAGAGTTTGGAATAAAGGCAGCCTAGAAAAGCCAAGACATTGAGAACTATCCTGAAAACTAGTAACGGGACAGTGACAGAGCAGCACATTTACCTCCTTTCTCAGACTGCCTAGTACTGAAGCAAGTTTAGTACAGACCAAGCTGTAAAAGGGGTGGCTGAGGGATATAACAATGTTCTTCCAGCTTGCAAGAAAATTAGCTTAGAAGATGTTTACAAATATTCCATTAAGAGTGTCTTATCCATTTGACTTTTGAAAATAATTCAGATACTGTTAAATGACTACATTGCAGCCAACAAATAAAAACACCTAACAAGTATCACTACAATAATAACATTTTGGAACATTCATTTATATCTGTTCTCTCTAGTTACTAAATATACACTCATGTCTAAATATTCAGCAGATAATTTGATGTTTCTGGATGTGACATTATGAACAATATTCCTCTCAAAGTGGTGGCAATACATTATGACTCACATATGACATCTGCCTTAAGCCTAAGGAGTAATTTAAACTGGAGTATTTTATAAGGGGGTTATTAATTTTGGAACCTAAATTATTGAGCATTAACCTAAGTGAATATTTAGAAAATATTACAAATGGGTAGGATGGGAGAAAACCTACTTGATGACTCAGAAAAAAGTTTAAAATATCATTTAAGGGGGTATAATGAGTACGGTAATAAAAAAAAAAAGGATGTTCATGAAAAATTGGGTCAGATTATGTCCGAGGTAAAAGTCTACAAAGGGTAACAGCAATGCCCTCCATCACCACAACAGGCCTTGTACCAAGTCACCACAAGCAAGAAACAAAAGCACCTGTTTTCCATCAGCCCAAGTTTGTTATGACCTGAATGGGAGTTTGCCACAATGCAAAAATTTTAAGGACGCAGAAGCCCTGAGTTTGAGAGCTTTAGTTAATAAAATTGATCTCTTAGGCTAGAAGACTTCACTTCCAACTGTAAAAGAACTTTGACTCAGTTGTGTCTCACTGCAGCAGACACAAATAGGACCATTGCCTGTAGGATGCAAAATATTTCTTCCACCCCATTCACCAGTGATGGGGCCAGGCTGGGATTTTCCCATCTGCAATACTACAATACAGTCAGGACATTGGCTAACTGAGGAGAACCTGGAGGAGACCACATGATGCAGATATCCAGAAAATATGACCTCTGAAGAAACACAGAGAAAGTTTAGCCTAGAAAAGAGAAACCTAAGAGGACACAGAGTCATGTTCACATATATATATAAAGGCAGCTGCAAAGACAGTAGAAATAAACTCTTCTCCACATCCAGGGTGGGGAGGGAAAGGCGTAGTAAGTTTAAATTATAGCAGATGAAAATTCAGGCTGGCATAGCTCTGACATTTCTAACACTCAGCAAAGCAGCTGATGGGATGGAGAGGAAGTTTTGGGGTCCCCTTGCAGAAAGAGTTTATGCATGGTGTCAAGGAATTGGTATGTCAGGAATGGCAAAAGTAGAAGTGATTATGTCCTGGGGAGGAGGATACCCTAGATAGGTATTTGCTAATCACGGGAGATAGGGACCTTGAGCAGCCATTTCCTATGATTAGCAAGTGGGCAGAATTCAGTTCCTACTTTACTTATACCAAAACCATTTCATCTGGCAGCATGAAGGGACCTAAAGGAGGACCTGGGATTAAAAAATCAAACATGTAGCTTGGCAGGTAGTAATAGGTAGAGAGCATTTCCCACAGTCTTCAGAGAATTTATGATGTACGCCTTCAGAGGGTGATTGTCTCTCTTACATATGGGAATATGTCTAATTAGCAATGTTTAACTTTTCCATCTTACAGTCAGAATAGCCCACCCAGGGCCCAGAGCATAGGCACCATCTGACAAGCTTTTAATGGGAACCCAGCAAGCCCTCAGTTGTTTGGAAGCATGATTGCTAAACTGAATTTCCAAACTATATTCCTTGTCCTTTATGAAAAAATAATGAAGTTTTTCTCTGTGACTATTTATAGTACTTCATGAATTTGGGATGAGTACTAGCAAATAGTTTAAAAGCCAGCAAAACAATAGTAAATAAATGCACAAAGGCTTGGACTTAAACTTTTGATGCGATGGTTTCACCTCCCTTGACTCTAATTAGCACGAGGCAACTCACATGCCAGGCCTTGAAATGTGTGGTCTTTTACAAGACACCACCATTAACTTTTCAAGGACTCAAAGGGAGCTCCCACTCAGCTTTTTGCCTGCCTTGATATTCATTTATAAAGCATTAGGGACTAGGTGGGTCATCCCATCTGACCTTCTGCTTAATGCATCTGGCACTAGAAGACCCAAAACACAGAGGCAGTGGGGAACACTAGTGCTCGCAGACCAGGAGGGCCCTAAGCAAGGGCATGAACTCGGGGGATTTCAGGTTTGTTCAGCCAAGCGAGCACCGTGGTGGGAACATTCATGAAACCAGTCCACAGTTCCTGGGGTCCCATTTAAAACAATCCAAACTCCATCAACAACCTCCACACAAACCCACAACATCGATTAGGATCATATTGTCTAAAAAAAGAATAGGATGAGACCAAGTCCATGGAAGGACAACAAGGCAAGTCTGAGGGATGAGCCATTAAATAGGCCAGGTGATTTAAGCCTGGAAGAGAGATAAGTGGAAGAGGAAGGAAAATTTATAGTGGATCTACAGAAATTTCAGCACTACTTCCTCTGTGCCAACAAGTGAATAATTGTTTCCCATCTTTTCTAACATGATAGCAGGTACCCAATGAAAGAGCTCCAGGCAGCCACAAATTCATGGATGGAAAGTCCAGTCTTTTGGAGACAGTGTGTTACCTCCTACCCAGACCAGCCTCTGGTGGAAACCTGTTGTGCAGTACATGTGTAGGGTGTAGGTTGTGTTTGTCTGCCTGTGGGAGACATGCGCTGTGTTTATCGGGAACCACCAAACACAGTTATGCAGAAAGCAAAGTCTGCTCAGGTCTCTGGGAAAGAAAACCTTGGTTTAATTCCTCCAGCACTTACAGGCTTCTTTTACCCCTGTCAGAAAGGTATGGGGGTAGATATATTGCCATCTGAGCCAAAGCACCAGTCTTAGTTTCTTGCTCTCTGCAATCCAAGTCACGATTTTGGCCCAAATATTCAAGAAGAGAAAGTATATTTCTCTATAGCTCCTGGAGTTTTTCTTTGGGAATAAGACGATGAAGGAAGCAGAATGTTTGCTTTAATTCCCACCTTCCCACCTCCACCTTCCTCCTCCCACACGACCTGTGCTGTGTATTGTGCAGAAACCCCATGGCTGCAGAGGATAAACCCTCAGCAGAGCTCGCTTTTGTTCTTGTGCTGCAGAGCAGTAAACCAGCACGAGCCCGTAAGGGACACGTTTTGTGCTCACTAGTGCTCCCGTGTCACCACCTCGGAGCACGGCTCAGCATGAGTCAGCCAGAAAGACAATCCTGGCAGGCAGAAGTGAGGGTCATCGCTATTTTCTCCTATACAGAGTTGCAGCGACAGGGGGGTGCCCTTCCTCAGTAGCATCGGCTTGAATCCCTCCATGGAAGGAGAACAGCAGCCCTGAAACAAATAGCACATGAGCCTGATCTGCACAACCCCGGTCCCAACCCTATCCACGTCTCCACAGTATGAAGAACAACACCCGCAGGACACCTTTGTACAAAGACTTTGAGGAATGAAATTCAGAGCTCCAGCCACAGTGGCAAGACACTGTTTAGGCTCCAGAATAACCCGTCTCAGGTAGGAGCAGACACAGGTGGCGCTTGCTGTGCACTGTCCTCCCGAGCGCCTCCTTTACTGCCACAGAAACATCAACAGGTTATTTGATTATTATAAACAAGATTTGTTTGCGATATCAGTGGTGATGCCAAGCTTCCACACAGCCTTGTTTCATTTATGAAAAAATATTGTTTTGATTTGGGTTTATGATATTTTTTCCCTGTGAGTCACGTATTGGGGGCATGAGCAGCAGCAAAGCTTTCTTAAAGCAGGAAGACGAGAGCAACTGAAGCACAAGGCTGTGGACTGGAGACAATTTTGATATGATGCTTTGTTGAACACAATTATGGAGCACTACCTCTTTTTTTAAGAAAACAAGGTCTAAAGAAATGTATTTTTTAAGAATAATACCCAAGCACTTTCATGACAGAAGCAATAAGTGCACCAAGATAAGACATGCACAAACATCTCTCACACACTCCTGAGTGTGCCAGAGCTCCAGGGAGGAAACCATTACCAATCCAGCGACCTTCCTCCAAAAACACCCAGTTATTTGCATTATGACAGCGTGATGATTAAAAATGAGATGAGAGCAGGCTCCTTGAAACTACCTGTTATGCAAGGCAAAACACTCATCCCCATTTTGTAGATCAGCTGGCATAGCTGGGGGGAGGAGGAACAAACTTCTAAGCCCCAAGCCTTTCTCCAAAACAAGTAGCAGGAAGCACTGCCTGCATGCCTGGGACATCACTGTTTGTGCTTATTCACTGAACAGTAAAACCAAAGATGGAGAATTTTCCCTTTTAGTATAACACAGAGTAACTTTAGCCAGGTTAAGTGACAAACAAGTTTGGGCAAGAAGCACTTTGCATCCAGCATTGTATTCACAGTTGGCATCGCAAGGGAGAAAAAACACAAGTCTGCTCCACGACTAGAAGAGATTATTAATATCCACAAGATCAGCTAATAAGCACTGCTGGTATTTTGCCAGCCTTGCTGCCTCCTCTCCAGCTCCAACGTGTGGGCACGTTAACAGCTGCTCTCTGGTTTCAAAGTGCCGGTGGTGGCAGGAAGGACAACTGGCAGAACTTCTCCTTGGTGAGAAAGGTTGGGTGTTGGTAAAGCCCTAACTCTCCTCTTTGCATAGCCGTGGTTGGATGCTTTTATTGATAATTTTCAACCACTCATTAATATTTTCTCTAAAAGCTGTACGGGAACTTTTTTTTAACATGCAAGCAGGCATTTGACAGCTTGCAAAATAGCAAATGAGTATGCAAGATGGGCTGAGCACCGAGTGTTGCAGAGAGCTGGCTGGCAATGCCCTCTACTTGCCCAGCAAGTGCAACGAGCCTGAGCAACCTCAGGAGGTGGCTATGGAAACCCGATGGCCAGGTCAAGTGCATTTTCATGGCTTACAGATATAAGAACACTCTTGCCTCTCCATGTTGACCTGAGAACAATCTGTGATTAGCAGGGCCTGAATATGGGGATCTTTCATACAGTTTCAGGTCCTGAGAGTCTTGACAGAAAACACATGAAGGCTTGACACAACAGGTCCAGTGTGGGCTCAATATGCAGCATAAGCACACCCCCCCACACTGGCTTGTCTAGTTCTGACTAATTTCTGAAAACTGAGGAGTTTAGGTAAAAGGGGGAGTGGGGAAAAAATAAGATACTGTTCTAGAAGAAGAGATTTTTTTCCTCAAACACTACATGCCACCAGCCTGGTACTTCTGCCACAACCAAGTGCCATTACTTTAAAGGAGTAGTCCAGGCAAAACAAGACAAGCAAAGCCAAGTTAAGCAAAGCAAATGGAGCTGGCAGAGCTGCTGACAGAGGCAAGTGAATCCTAGCACTGTCAGCGCAATACTGTGCTGCAGTCCTTGCTTCAAATTCACTAATTTTTACACTTTATTTTCCTTCCCCCCTCCTTGCCTGGCATGATTCATTAAAGTAGTGTCCTGCCCAGAAGGAAAGGGAATTAATGAGGTTTCAGCTTTTCAGGAGTCCTTTTTTGAGATAGTCTAAATCGCAAAGCTCAGCCAATGCCCTCCATCCTATCCACCTCTCCCCTTGCCCAGCCGACCCAGCTTGAGAAAGCAGAGATGAGTGCCTTCAGCTATTACGCTGTTAAGAGCCGGGGACTAACACCATAAGGATCCAGTATTCAAACACCATCGTTGAGCTCCCAGAGAATAAACTACCTTGATTGAAGAATGGGCTCATTAAGGTAACAAAGTGACAGCTTTGAGCAAGCTCCCTTTGCAGTTTCTAAATGCATCTGCTCTGATGGGATTAAAGATGTGTTCCCGACTGGGAGGAAAGAATGGCCTTAATGTCAGGTCTGCCTCTGGCTACATCATTAAGCAATAAGACATGACAGGCAGTACACTTCCAGGGGATTTTTTGCATACTTAGGTATGCAGTGAGGTATAATGGTCAGAGCAAAGCAATCTTAGCCCCCAAGAGCAGCAATCATTGCACCGGTACGTATTATACATGCCTCTCAGCCAGCCAAACCCTATGTATTTCCAATGTAATAATACTAGGAACCAAACAAAGAGCACCATTTTTTGCATCCCAAACCATTTTGGGTGAAATCCATCCCTGCTGCCTAAAACCCAAGTAATCAGGCTTTAGATTAAACAGACACAAGTCTCTCTATCTATTAAAAAGGATTTGTGAGCAATCATCGGTTTAGAACCGCTAATAACAGGCCAAATCCTGGAGAATTCCCTCAGCAAGTGCCATGCCAAAACGTTCACAGATGGACGTAAAGAGCCAGCACTGATCCCACAGGTTTTTGACACGTCATAGAGTGCAGCTGCAGCAAACCAAGCTGTATCCCCTTGAGCATGACTCTTCAAAAGTCCTGGAAGAGTGGTACCTACATTGATGGGTAACTCTACATCATCTACTGCCACCTTCATGCAGGTTTGCTCTCAGCTAGCACTTCTGTGTAAGAGCCCCACCTATCATTCCTGAAGCAAATAAAATGATATTAGAGCTGTTTACCTTCTATTACTGGATACATGGGGGAAAAACATTATTTTTGACCATGCAGGAGGTACAAGTGCCCTGCCTAGTAACTCCTGAGGATAGTAAGCAACACCTACAACCAGGGGAGACCTACATCTGACACAGCCATGATTGCCAAATAGAGTAAGACAGATCCTGATGACTGGCATAAGGGTGATAAACACACCTTAAAAACAGTAGGGTGGTCTTGCACCTCTCAGTTCGCAAACGATGGTGGAGGAATTAATGTATCAGGGTCCACCTATTACTGCTTCTAATGTGTCAGTCCTTCTCCATACACTGGGTCTTGTAGCTCTCCTTGCCTCTGGCCTCAGAATTGCTGAAGTCACTAGTGACTGCAGTTGCCTGAATTTACCTATATCCTGTTGCTTATTCAAATAAATTTTTCAGAGCAGAAATTCTTTAAAAAGCTCTCAAGCCAGACACCTAAAAATGAAGATGCTGAAAATACCTTCAGGATGCTTTCCAAAAGCATACACTCTTTCTTTCGGACTGTTACGAATGCAAAATAGAGGCTACATATTTCATATCTTCACAAACCAAAAAGCAAGTCTGCTCTATATGCAGTTTGGTTGTATGATTTATACACACTATGCAAGCAATTTAGAAAAGAAAAACTACACAAAAAGACAGCCAATGTGAAAATTATTCTTTGGCTCACAAAAGGCTAATCATATGATCAGACATCATACACTGAACGAGCCAGGTGCTCACAACTGCTAACATAATCTGACCACAGCAGATCTTCTGCATCAGGCAAGCATCCTTACTTTAAATCGTAAGGGTTTATACCACCCCAGCAAAGCTATGAACTATGTAGAGATTTTCTTACAAGTCAAGTAATTTGTCTAAGTTGCTTAAATGGATGAATGTGAGTGGGCTTAGGGCTGGCCAGCCCAGCACAACTGGCAGCTTTAGACTCATTTAATACAGCAAGAGGCCACCTGCATTATCTGGGGGCTTACGACTCCATTCCTGAGAGAGGCTTAGCCAGAACAAACAAAAGCTCATTCTCTGCTGTGTCTGAAATTTGTAACCAAAGTGTTTCCTATCAATAAGATATCACATAAACGGGGAAAGGAAAACAAATATGACCCATTATCCCCTTTTTTTGGATGGAGCAAGAAAAGGGGCTCAGACTGTTACCATCATCTGTCACTGCTCTGCTCAAAAAGAAAAAGTTTCACTCCCATGTTTCAGTCAAGAGGTTTCTATTTCTACCTGCTTACCTGAAGAGGATATCTCCAGCCATGCAGCTGATTATGCTCAAATTACACCCTAGGAAGCCACCTCCCCTATATCCCTCCTGGTTGTTTTTAACAATTACCAAGGTTGGTGTTCAAGCTCCCAGCCTGATCCTCCCCTGTAGTGCAGCGACAGCCTCACATTAAAGCATGAAAATGTAAACTCATCATGTTTTGCAATATTTACAGATCAATGAAAGTAATGCAACCAAATGGCAGTTGTCTAGGGCTGAGAAAAGCTGCTGAGCTGGGATACTTTCCACCAGTAAATCTGTTCCTATCTTTTATTTACAGGAATTTAAGAGAATTCATTAGTCATAGAACAATTCATATTTTAAGACAGGCGAGAGCCACACAAGTGCACCATACCCAGAATCTCCCCCAAAACAGTATGTGCTCACACATTTTTGTAGGAAATGCAGATGCTGGAACATTTCAGGCTAGAGAGCCCCAGTGAAGAACCATAACAACTAACTCTACTGCAGAGGGTCCCACCCAGGCTCTGCTATGCAAACCTCTGCCAAGTGGAAGGTGGCCTTGTGTAGAGCCAGGAGTTGGCCCTACAAAGGAATCTGCACCTGCACTGTCATCCTCTGAAAACTTTGACAGTCCCTTCTCGACTGCATATTTCCTACTGGCCGGTTCCCAGAGAGAGTACAGCCTGGCAAGGGAAGCACCTTGCTAAATTCATCTCTGTCCAACTTCTGCAAGCCTACGCAATACCGGATTATCTCGCAGGTTTCGTTTGAGATAGATTTTTAAAAAGCTGTTTAAATTCTGTGCCACACAAACCCTTTTTACACATTTGCCGCAATATTCCTAGAAACAGAAGGGCCACATTGCAAGAATATTCCCATTTCTTTTATTCGCAGGTAGCTTTGCATTACAGGTTCCTTTGGCAAGAAATACCAGTAAAATGCTGGGATAGATTCTCTACCACCAAAGGGAAAAGGGATTTCCTTGGTAGCCATCACAACCCATCCCACCATCATCCTTTCTGTAAGTGTGTACCCTTTAGGAACCAGGCAATGGAGAGAACCTGACTCGTCCCACAGGCAAACTACCTTCCTGCAAATTGCCTTGCTTCTCTGGATGTCAGTTTGCTGTTAGATAGGATGAAGTGCTCTTTGGGAAGAGGATGCTGATGAAGAGAGCTATGTAAGAAGCTAGATAAGTGTGTGTATATACCAAAAATATATGATTATTCTAAGATGAGAATCCTCTTGTCCGAGGATCTTCAACAATATGAGGCTGAGAAACATTCAAAGCTTTCCAATTACAGAAAACAAGGGGATTCATACCACTTGAAATGATCATTTTTAACAAAAGCCTTTGTAAATGCAGAATATATAGGCAAGGCAGACGATGGGAATTCAGGAAACACCTTTAACTTCAATTGACTTTAGATTTCTAAAGGGTTACCAAGGCTACTCTTTTTCCTTCTTGCCTCCTACATCCTTTCTTCCCTGTCTCACATCACCCCCCACCCACCCCATGTCTGCTGCCCAGAGGGCTCTTCAGAACCGTCTCGAGAGCCTAACACATCTATACAGCACATGGCAAAGTGAGCCCTGTTCTTGATTCACCCATAGATGTTATGGAAGGATACAAAATATAGCATCCTTGTTAGCATATGAGTTATTCCTGGAAGGTTCAAAGTTTACCCCATCAAGCTGGGATTGTTTTGTTTTTAAAGGCTTCAGAAATGTTCTTCTGCCAGCTTTTCCCCAGCCCAATCATAACTTATTAAATGAGGCTGCAAATTTACTTTAATCACTGTTCCTTCCCCTCATCTCCTCCTCCTTATGGGGTTTCAGAAGAATCATAAATTTGCTTTATTTCTGTGTAAAGGCTTAATGATGTTCTCTCCTTTCCTGACATCAGAAATCCAGGTAAGCACAGTTAGCCTTCTGGAAACCATCTGAGATGGACAGAACTCTCTTGGTTCATCTTGAGTCTGTAGAGAACAGTGCAGACACACTGCCTGCATGGGATAAGAAATACCTTTTGTGTACAGCCTGTATGTCCTTGGCGTGTTAAACTGGACAGATGCCAAGTACTGTCCTTTGGCTACAGCTTTACAAAAATATCACCTAGTTTATCGAGGAGATGCCTTGAAGGCCCTGTGATATGGAACAGGGCTGGCTGAAACCTCCCCCTCCCCTCAAATAAAAATCAGTCCTGCAGTATGGTGTACACAGGCCATAGGTTTGTAGAGAGTCCCATAACAGAACGAGGAAAACAATATCTTACAAGATTAAATACTTGACTTAGAATATCTGGCAGTTGTGAATAAGGCAGCAGTTCTGAAAGTCTGGTAAAGTACTGTTATTGTTGCCTATTTCAGTGTTCCTAAAGACTTTCTGCCAGAATGCAATCTAGTTGTTGCAATTGATGTGAGTGGACATCCAAGCACACAGCTGCTTGTGACTGTCACTACCATTACATCAGGGATGCATCAGACTTCAAATGAGGCTGGAAATTTCAGAAGATGGGACTGCTTTGAGACTTGCAATGTGTCTGGACTGTGCTAGAAGACAGCCTTCTCCCTTCACTCCTGTGTGTGCTGGGGGACTTCCACGTGAATGTCTTGTTCCATCTTTGGATTTACTGTGCTCAGCAAAATTCAGGCTTTTCTGCAGCTGGAGCTGGACCAGACCTCAGTTGGCTCCAGCCAATCCTGGTAGTCAGAAACCACATAAAGAAGAGTTTTGGCCAGTGCCACTGTGTTGAATACACACACACACAGAGAAAGCCAAATTCTGGCACTCACGCAAGTTTGCAGTAGAGAAGACTGGCAAATCTGGACTTGAAAACACTCATGCTTAATTAAAAATGAAGACATACTTCTGAGCCAAATACCGAGGTGGGGAGACATTTTTGTTGGGTGTCTTATCGCTTCCTCCACCCAAAATGTTTCCACAATATTGCTTGTAAAAGAAAAAAAAAAATAAATCATCCCTGTTCTCTCAGTTTACAATTAATTTTTCAATTTGTTTACGAGACAGCAAGAGAATGATTCTTTCTATGAGGACCTAAAATGCTTGCAGATCACCGTGAGTTCAAAGGATGCAGCATGTAAATACACTGGGGAGAATTACTATTTCTTATCAGTGGGATAATAGCAGGCAATCCACCGGAAGGTTAGAACACAGTATTTGGAAGAAGTTATTGCTTTTACTTTCTTTATAGTCTGACATGAAATAGCTAAAACTTCTTCTGCATGTGACTCAAATATGAATAAAGCTCATAACAAAACATAATAGAAGAAAACGAAAAATTCCTGGCTGATATTAAGGCACCTGCATTGCTGCTGAATTATACTTTGGTTTTCAGCTCATTTGTTCATTCCTCCAGACAGCTACTGACCATGTTCTAGAGGAGCTTAATTTTGTTGAGGACCTCTTGACTTTGCTGACTTTTAATCACAGGAGACTTCAAATAAATCAGGCAGTGCTAGTGGCTAATAATGAAAAAACAGAAGATACAAGCAGCATCTACAAATTGCTGTGAATATATACAGAGAGCTGTATTCCCTATCCATGCTGCAGGTAATTCATCTGCAGAACTATGGGCTTTGACTGCTTAAACCAAGTTTGCCAGAAACTCTCACAACTTTATCTGTATGGGAGTTCCTGTGGCAACTGAACCAGCAGTAACATGAGCAGACTGTTGTTTTGCCAAACTCATCATAACAAAGGGCCACAAACTGAACTTACCTGGGAAGAAGATTAAGAAAGTATCTCCTTCTTATGTCAAGACCTCATGCCTTATAGTTCAGGTCTAAAAGTCCCTAACCACACACACACATTCACTGGAATCCATTAAAAACAATTCTGGCACTCATCTGAGCTTTGCATGCTTCCCAGTTCAAGCACTTGTAAGAAGTCCCTTCATCTTAAAAATCAGAGTGGTCTCTTTGCTCAGACCCAGTCTCTGAGCACAGAACTCCTCTTGGAGTTCAACGTGTCTAGCAGTCAAAATGCCAGGCAATAGAGAAGGGCCTAGAAGAGCTCTATTCCACTGCCTGATGTCATGCTAAAGCTGGCGTGGCAAGGGCCAGACAATCATCTCGGAGATGCTGACCAGGAATCCAGAGACCTCAAGAAATGCATGTCCAACAAAGCTGTATTGGAATAGATTTAAGCAATCTGACACCCTTCCCAGTCTTTACTCTTCAGCATGTACTACCTTTAATTGGTGCAGATTCTTCCCATCAGCAGTTACTCAGCCAAGCAATGCAACTGAAGATACCAACTCCCACCGTGTTGTGGGAGCACAGCACAGCCTTGGATGCTAAAAGTTTCCCAAGAATATCCCCTAGCAGATGGCATGAACTTAGTGAGCCATGGATGGGTAAGGGAATCCCCAAGAGATGCAGTGACAGCAGAGACACTGCAAAGCAGGTATTATTTCTGTGGCCTCACAATCCATTTCCATACAGCTCTAGATTTTTCTCCCCATAGTATTCAGGACTTGAGCATCTTTAATGATTCACACTTCTCCAAGACATGGATGAGGAAGGGAGGAATAAACAGCACCTCCTAATTTTGCAGAGAGATCACCGAGACACCAAGGGCCTATTCCTAACATGTGGGATGCGAGATGAACAGAGCTAGCTCCAGATTGGCATGTAGATGCACCAGCACTATTATATTAGCAGCAGCAAATAAATACCCTAGCAGACTTGTGCTGCCTCCAGGACTCAGTTGTGTCCTTGCCCTGCTCCAAGCTCTGCAACATAGATGTACCAGCTGCCTCTGAATTCCCCCGGGCTCTGCGCACTGGGCTGAGACACCTCAAGTAATGGTCATAAAGTACATCTCAAGTACCTGATCATAAAGCAGGATCACAGCCATGGAAGAAAGAAGTTTCCTGGGCCCAGAAAACAACAGGTAGACTACATCAAACCACCTAGCTACATTTAATACATGTTTGCTGCCCCTTCTCTCAAAGCCACCTTCTCATACCTCCATGCACATAGGCACAAAACGCCCCAGGACATGAGATATGAAAGTCACTGCCAGACAGCAGAGTTGGACTGGCTCCAGTGCCTCCAGGGGCTGCACATCTCTGCTCATCTTGGCAACGTGCACAGCACAAACACACATCAGATTATCGTATAACATACCTAGTCAGTTGTGACAAAGCAGGAGGCAATCTAATAGAAAACAATACAGCTCTCAGGATCAAGAGAAGGAGTCCTTTCTCATGTTAGAAATACCTGTGGTTTGGTTACCAGACCAGCTTGGTGAGTCATGCCTTTAAGGAGGTTTTCACTGTAATCAAATGCTTAAGCGTCCCCCAGCATCAATAACCCCATCCAAAGTGAGACCTGGATAAATGAGCAAAAAAGTGCTGACATTAAAAATGATACACTGCAGTGAGTCACTCAATTAGCAACCTTTGTGCAATGTTTAGTAGACAGAGAAGGGCTGTCCTATCTGGTAAGTGACTCACAACATGAAAGAACGTAATACAGTAGCGATCAATCACAAAAGTGAATAAGCAGCAGCAGTTTTGTCTAGCGGCTGAGTAACATACGCAGTTACACATCAATATGATCCATGCTCCTGGTTCTTTCCACTTAGTTAAATGAGCGCTACTGAGCCTAAGCCAATTGTATCATGCGGTGTCTTATCTAAAGGGTGGAGATCAAAGAGCATCAGAAGGAGAGGTTTTCAGACACTTCACATAACTTTACTATTGCCAAACCCCTATTGCAACAGTTGTCTGACTCCAGATGATTCTTCAGAAGATCACAGGAAAGGAATTGTACAAATTCTACCTGAACAGAGACTGGGATCTACTGGGAAAGCCAACAAAATTTAATTTTAATCCAAGGTAGTAGTTTCTACCATCTTTTCTAGAGATAAAGCCTGTCCTTTCTCCTACCCCTGGGTGCTCAATCCTATCCCTATTGCAAAGTTTATAATTTCCTCGATTGTGTTGAAATGTGGTTGAAAAGTTCATCGTGCAGAGACTTTTTCAGTTCAGGGATCCAGTTAGAGAGCCCAGCTTCCTTCCCTCCCCACCCCAGCTGTGCTAGCAGGGTAACTGTGCAACCATGCAGGGCTAAGTCAGTTTTGCCACCATAGAAAATCTATGTACTTTGCTAGGAAAGGACTCTGCTTTTACCTGTTAAATGCTATTGCAAATTGGATTTGAAAGATGCAGTCAAAATAGAAATTACACTAAATAAAATCTAGTGATTGTGCCTATTAGCAAGCACAGCAGCTGAAGCACAGTCATGATGTCAACACTGATGGACAACCTGCAAAGGAACCCATTATTTGGATGCCCACAAGCCATGCTCCTGGCTGCCCTGGTACCTGCTCTGCAAACAGCCTCCCACCAGCCCTTCCAGTCCCCACAGGCAAGTAGCAGCAGGCAGAGCCAGGACACAAGAGCAGAAGGTCTGTTTCCTCATAAGTCTTGTGTTCCCCTCCCATGCATGTGTCCTTCAGGAACCAGTCTGACCTCCCGCAGCACCCAGTTGACCTCCCAGACACAAGTCCTGAAGATGGCAGAAACTTCTTTCACATAAGGAACAAGGTCTGCAATTTTTAGCAGTAAAGTCGATTCTAACATGGAATAGCCTGATAAACTTGCCCTGCAGTAGTGCAAGGAGCATACGTGGAGACAAGTCAGCCTGCCTCTCCCAATACCTGCTCGCAGAGTCTGAGCAAGGGTCAAGGTCCTTTCCCTCGCTTTCACTGCAAATTGCAGACAACAGATTTGCACAGGGGGCAAAGCAAATGGGTTGCTTGGAGCCAATATTGGGAGAGTACGAGCCAGGAAATCCACTGAGGGGGAAAGCATGAGAGAAATAGGGTCACTACACATTACAGGGAGGATGTCAAAAGGAGACAAGCTTACAGGGGATGCATAGGAAGACTTGGGACTCCTTCTTCCCCTGGAGCACAGACGTAAGCCTTCCTGTGTCTCCCATCTAAAGGCATTAGAAAGTATGAGAGGGCTGAGAAGCTATGGCTTATCTCCCTCCAGCCTTTGCCCACAGTAAGTGACAACCTGCCCCTGCTACCACTTACTGTAATTCAAGAGCTGAGCAGCAACATGAACTTCAGAACAGCATAATCAGGGTGAGCAGGGAAGGTAGTAGAGATTTCTCACTTCAAAAGAGAAAGCTGTCACACACCCTCCCACACTGCAGTTTTCTCAGTGGTCCTGAAAGCTGAGGACAGGCTACTTGGGAAGAGCTGGGTTTGCTCAGCATCAGAGAGGAATTCACCAGGCAGACAGAAAGCCTGGGCCACCAAGGCACCCTCCAGCTGTGTTAAGTCATGAAATCATTCTCTCTTTACGAAGAGCAGAAAGGATTTAAGGAACACACAGCATAACTGGAACGCAGAGAGGTAGCTGGGCAGGTGAGCACTGCCTTGAGTAGATACAAGTTCCTTTCATGGTGCTCATATACTACAAGTGTTTAATGGCTCCATGCAACATAAGAGAACTCATCCACAGAAGAGATATGGAGTCAGTGTAACATTACCCAATCTCTCTGCTCTCTTCTTAAAGGAAAACTCAGCAATTCATACCACAGGCAAGCAACATCCAAACAAACAAACAAAAAAAAAACAGAGGAAAGAAATGTAGAACCCAGAGCCAAGTTCTTTAGCTGAAAGTTTGACTCTACAACTTTGGTAGCTTTTTTTCCTCCTTTTAAGACATGCAAATACAGATAAAAATACTCTAATGATGCTTATAAAACCTTTACAATGCTGTGTCTGGGGAGATCACATTATTCATAGGTTAGCAAGCCTTACATGAATAGTGCAGCTCATTCAGTTGATTCCTTATTCAACTTTTATACAGCAGTACATAATGGCACAGCATGTCATAAACCCTCCAGAATACTATTTTAATGTCTTCCCCAAATATTTCTAACTTAGCATTACAACAGTTGCTTACAACTCCAGAGCCAAATTCTTTGGAATGCATGAACACAAAGGGGCAGAACTCAGAAACAGCCTCAAGATAACCTAAGAAGCAAGAAAAAGCCTTTTTCACACTTAAAGACTTTGTATTCACTCAGAATTTCAAAGGATAATGATGGGGGTTTTTCCCCTTCAGTAGAACACAATGGCCAGATCCAGCTGCAGAGGTGGTA
The DNA here is from genome assembly GCF_964188355.1 of Buteo buteo. NCBI lineage: Eukaryota > Metazoa > Chordata > Aves > Accipitriformes > Accipitridae > Buteo > Buteo buteo. The sequence continues at coordinate 7,979,783 of NC_134176.1, read as the reverse complement.
TAAACCAAAACGGCTGACATTGCAGTGGGGTGTTCTGAGGGACACACCTCGAGGTCTCTTTTCCACTCCCCCCTCCTTGTCCTGTAAATCCATTCTGGTGTGAAGACACGAGGTAAGGGCTTATTAAGCTTTTTTACCAACACTAGAGGCAAGAGAGAGTCTGTAAATCCCATCATTTCGTTATTCATGCGGAAGTATTTTCACATACAGCAGTATATTAGCTTGGAAGTTAGCCCAAGCTCTTCCATTCCACATCAGTGCCTTCAATCTGTTAATTAGACAGGAAAAACCATAACTACACTCCTTTACTCAGACAAGCTCTCACTTTGATAGATTCCTGAGCTAAAGAGTTGCACAAAAGACTGTTCCAAGTGTGGCTTTCTATCTATCTCAAGAGCCATCCCCAGTACATGCTCCAGACAACATCTCAGACAAAGATGCGGGCAAAAGGCTGAATTCCAAAAGAGCTGCTGTGACATAGTTTTACTTCAGCCTTCAAGAAACCCCAATGTGTCCATTATTTCTACATTTTGACTTAATTCAGAGAAATCCAACACTTCCTTTCCAGCCCAAGCTTAGAAGCCAGGGCAGTTTTGGGCTACAGCTTCACCCTAGAGGGTTCTATGATATAATCTCGCTATCAAGTGGTGAGCTGAGTTCAAAAGACATTGGCTTTAGGGCAGTCTTTCCTTTGGCTGAGTGCAGAAGCAATCACGTCTCTAATACTACAAACTCTCCTGGGCCTGTTCTGCTCAAACCCAGATTACATTCAGCCTTTGGAAAAATCAAGTTATCTTCTAACTTTTCTCAATGTAATGGAATCAAGCCCCAGATATTTTCAGCAGACCGTGCCTGAAGAACACCTGTGTCAGATTAGGATCTCCAGACCTGAGCTATTCCAATGGTGTTTTGTCAGTTCTTTCACAGCAGCAACATGTCAGCTCTTCTCCACCACAAACACAGAGAACCATTCAGTCAATTATTTCAGGATACTAAAGCAAGTTAACAGAAAGTATATGTAAGCAGGTGATCTTCAGGTAGGAACAGTTGCACTGTATTCAGCTTTTGTTGGCAAAAGCAACACACTGTAGAGTTACAAAGCACCCTCTTCCAAATCTTTCAACCAGAAACAAGATCATTTGGATGCTGTATGCCATTAGTCTGAATAGCAACAATGCCAAAAGAAGTCAAAGGGAGTATAATACTTGTAAAACAGAAGTCAGACTCATAATGTATCAACTACTCATTCAGCACGAGACTAAAGTATTTGGGTCTTTAATGCTTTGGTAATGTTAATCCTGCCTTCAAAAGATCATTGAGCTAAAAGGAAGAACACAGGGTACTCAGGCATAATGTTGTAGCTGGAACCTTTTCACCTCCTACTTATCACAGGCAACATAATCACCAAAATGCAGTGCCATGACACAAAAAAACCCAAAACAAACAAAAAAACCCCAATTTTTTAGAGAAAAACCTTTCTGGAAACTGTTAGTGACCTCAGTACAAGCATATACAATTTACAGGAAAAGCTTTGATTAAAGAGCTTTTTGCTTAGCCAGTCCTAAAAGATCCCAAGTTTACATCCACATCCACCACTACTTAAACAACCACGTAGGTCCTTATACCTCAAATCTGAAAATAAATTTTCATAATTGCTTTTCCTTTTTTAAAAAATTGAATAGAGAAAATAAGCATCAGTCAGAAGACTAGTCTGAGAGTTTTTTAGCAGTTAAGCACATGCTAAAGGACAATCAAGTACAGAGAAGCCCATGAATTTGTGCATCTCAAAAAAAACCCTAAATATAGCCTAAAAAAAACCCTAAAAATAGCCATCATTACCTTGGCCACCGACTTCAGAGGAACTTTTGAGGTTTCCACCATATTTTGAATTGTTGCTTTGCCCATGTTCATTAGTTAGGATGAGATCTCTGAGTCAGCTAAGAAAGAAAGAAAGAAAGAAAATGTGAGTTTCAGCTCTCTGCAAATCTGTTTGTTGAACATTTTCAGCTGATTGCATTACCCTCTGGCCTAAGCCGACTAATTGCTTTGACTGAATTGAACAGTAATTGGATTGTTCCCTATAGCTGTGGATCAATGCTACAGTATTGTGCTATCGATAATACAGTAAAAGCCTATTAAATCCATGGCCTTGCTGTGGAGAACAGTACCTTTAAAACAGATATTTGCTTCTTTTATGAATATTAATGCTAGTTTTCGTCTTACTTAAGTCATTGTAAGGACATTAAAAACATTTAGCAAACTGCAGCAGTGTGAAAGAGCAGAAACTATGGTTTCCTTCCAGGCAACAATTCAAAAAGATAATTTTCTAAGGTTTATCTACTGAAGAGTTTGAAAAACATATTTTAGATCCTTTGCCTGGAAAACTTGAATTTAAAGAATTGCATCACAAAATTTTTTGGGTTTCTTAAGACAATAGTCAAAATTACAAAAGACAGAACAGGTCTCCCCAGCTTTAGCTCCAGCTCCCCCTTTGTTGTTTACTAAGAAAATGGGGGCTTCCCCGAGCACTCTGCAGCCTGCAACCACATCTAGAGGCTAAACCGTATTCCAGGTGAACGTTTCTATTGGAGAGCTTTCTATAACAAAGGAGGAGGAACTGACTCTCAAATGACTTTAACTGCTGACCTTGCTGCGGCCAGCAGCTCCAGAGCTCAGTTGTGCTGCTGAGCGTTGTCCTCATCAGCCCACGATGAGCAGGAGCGCTCTCTGCTCCCAGGGGTGAGGCTGGAGCACCCACGGAGAAGATGAGCTGTAGCTCACGTTGAAGAGCTGCACCTCTGGGTGACACTTCACAGCCTGCATTCAACAGACAACCCAGAGGAGAAACCACTGGTGACCCTCCCATCCTTAACCCGCAGGCTGCTTATCCTTAGCAAGATGCAAAAGTGCTCAAATAGGGGACTGAAGCAGCTCACAGCTGCACTTAGTCCTGAGAAGGCAACATTAATTCTGGCAAAAGAGTTCTCAAATACAGATAATTTGAATCAGAAAGGGTATAGATACCTGTAAGACCGCAGGTGGCCTGCCGTAGCCTTTGTCATAAAGTTCTTTGTAAGTTAACCTCGAAAAAACCTCTAATGTTTTATCATTTTCAGGAATCATCTCAAGGCGAATGTGTCTGGGTTCATTTCATGGTTGAGAAGAGTGTTCCTCTGTAATAAATGAGGACTTCAAACCCTCCAGTACCACCTGAGATGAAAACTACCTCCTCTCTGAACTTCTCTTGACTCCACTGTGCTCTGGTGATTGGGAAACAAGGATTTACCCTTCCAGGTACTGCCACCCTCTGTGCACAGGCCAGCAACACAAAGCATGAGCAAAATGCTTCATTCCCATCTCACTCGCAGTGACTGGTTTTACATTTCCCAGTGCCAGTAAGACATGGTCTGAGCAGACATATCTGGAGTTCGCAGTGAACTATATAATGAAACTTTGGCATAGCTTGTTTAAACCTTACACCTGTTCCAAGAGTAGGGACTGAAGGTCTCTAAAACCCCTGCCTGAGGTGATTAATTAGATGATTATTCACACACAGAACTTAATCCCAAACGCACAGAGACCTGTGGGAGTTTACTGACTAACGACCTGCAAGTTGCTACCCAGAGACTCCCAAAAGATTAATTATGTGCCAGACCTGCTCAGATTATAGGCCTGATTTACAACACCGTTTGGCATTAAGCTTGCCCAGCTCTTTCTATTATTCAGTTTAACATTAAATGTTTGTGCTGAAGTGTTCATATAGTTTCTTCAGGGAGCATTTTTGGAGAGCATTTAAAGCCAAACAGGTAGGTGGCTTACAAGGAGAAAAAAAAAAAAGGAAAATAACAGGAAGATATTGGCTTGGTCATTGTTGCCAGATGTGGGAGAGAGGAAGGGATTTCTAAGCTTTTATTTGATAAACCTCTAGCACACCCATGCTGTGGGATGTCAGGAGGTAGGAAGGGGCTAGCGTTCACCAACAGCCTGTTCTTTACTTCACCACGTGAAGATCCACATTTGTGATTTTTGGTATTTCAACTTCTAAAATACACAAGGACCCTGTTCTCAGCTCCCATGGAAGATGAGACTTTCCATTTCAACTGGGCATCGCTGCAGGCAGTTCTAGGTCTGGATGGGAGCGATGGACCGGCCACTGGTAACATGTCCTCCTGGCCTTGGTATGCTGGAGGAAGAGGAAGCACCTTGTACTCTTCCAAACGCAGAAGTGGCAAGAGGTGGGTGGGGAAAAAGTAAGGGATTAACATGCAAAGGGACAAGTAAGATACAGGAATATAAACTGATTAGAAAATAGGAATACTGAAACCAGGAGGCAGAGAAGATGGGGACTGAACTCGAGAGAGACGTGGAAGATCAGGTAGGGACATGAGGGAACTTCTACTTGACATCTTTAAAGCAAGAACGCAGAAATCCAAATATCTCCCACCATTTTTCTGTTTGGTATTACATATGAATGTACAAAGAGTTAGCTTCAATATTTGCCTTGTAGTCCCTTCTTCCAATCTCTCTGTTCAGAAAAAGTCTTATTTTGTCAGCTGCTGTCCTCTTCCACCTGCAGAGTAGCGAGGATCTTCAACAGAAGACGGGCAGGTAGATGATTCATGCTGGTATCCATGACCCACATCAGTACTGTCCTTCTGCCTGCATGGTGTGGCAGGAAGGGAGGTAAGGTGGCCTATAAAGGCCAAGGCAGGTAACCCAACAGGTCAATGCCACCTGATGTCACACAGCCATGGAAGGAAGGAATATAAGGAGATGACCTGGAGCCATGAGCCTCCTCTACACGAGTTAGCTTCTAGGTGCATAGACCACTGGAATAGCCTTCATTAGAGACTTTTTTTGAGGGATTTTAACTTCCTGAGTAACCTTAATCGGGTCAATACACCAGGAGCAGGGTCAAGGCATTTGCTGGTTTGTCACAGATATTTGGACATGGCAAATGGGTCCATGGCCCAGTGGTTTCTGTTTCAGGCTGTGCTTGGTTTAGGTCAACAAGTTGGTGCATAAAATACTTGGCAGAGGGAGAACAGTCCAAGCTGTTACAGAGATCCATTAGGCTGAAACTTGTAAGCAAGTGTTGCCATGAGACTATTTGGAAAGGTAAGATAGCATCTCTAGAACAGAGCCTCTTTAACTGATAACGTGGATTACAGACTGTGTTGCAGTCATCTATCACTTAGAAGTTATGAGTCTGCAGTAGGGAGCAGTCTGAAAAGCCAGACATATACGTCAGGGATTTCCCCAATAATAGGGTTACTCATCAAAACAGCACAAAGGAACTGAGCTGAATATCTTCTCCCAGTCAGGAAAAAAGAAAAAGTGACAAAGAGGTAGCGAGCATACAGAGGTGCAAAACTTTGGCTTGATCAAAGCTGCTTTTTCCAGTTTCTGGAGGATCTGGATTTCATCAGGCCTCTGCTTGCACTCTTTAACCACAGCTTCCACCTCTGAAGAGCTAAAGGAGGTAAGGGAAGGACATCCAGGAGACACACCAGCGTCTTATTCTCAAACAAGTCTTCATCCATCTACAGTGCAAGGCAGAGATAAAGGTCTTCCTATAGAAGACCATTTAGTCTGTGAACAGGATTCCTTCAGCTGTACAGGATGGCCATGTTGAGTCTACATCCTGCCACGAGTCCCAGAAGACACAAGACAAAGTATTGAAATTAATAAATAGAAGATGTTAGAGCTGTGGTTATTCCTGCAGTCCACACCAGCTACAGCAGGCAAATAGAAGGACCCTAAATTCCTTTGATCTTCAGCCTAAATTGGTCACAAACTCCTTTGGCCAGGAAGGACTGTTTTCCAGGAATATGCTGCAGCATCACTCACTCAAGTGTTTTACATTTTCTGACGTCGTTTTTTGACTCCTGTCAAGGGCAGGTCACAGGACTGGGCAGACTGTCCTCACCCAGCAACTGGATCCTGCACAGGCAACAAGTCAACAAATTAAAAGTGGATTGGGGGGAAACTGGATCTACTGGATTGTCTTGTTGATAATCTTCCTGACTTCAAAGCTCACATCTGTCTCGTGAGGTGGGGGACGGTTTCTAACTTTAGTTGACCCAAATTACTTCCAGCCTTCCTCTGCAGCTCACAGCAACACTGAATCTTTGTATCGTGCCTTTGATCATTGCATCTCCGAAATAAACTGGCCTGCATGTCTCTGCAAAGAAAGCTTTACAGGCAAAGGAATTTAGATTAAGCCCATTGGTGGTTCAGCTGTCCTTAACATGTTTAATCTCTGATTTGGAGTGGCAGCAGGGGGGACCTGAGCACAAAACAGGCTTTAGCTGCAAGATGCTGAGTTTTTGTGCACTCCTATCACACCTAAGAGCAGTTCCTCACCTAAGGGGAAGAGTCATGCTCTGGTTTTCCATAAGGTGGTCCTGTAGATAGCAGAAACAAGCTTTACCGCAGTCTTAGTTAAGAAAAAAATGATGCGAAGACCTATAGCTTGCCTCAGCCCCTGACTAACCTTTAACTTCATCAGGGGTGGGAGACTGGGTCATTATTCCTCTGCATCCTAAAATCTTTCTCATCCCTTCAACAAATATTCACACTCTGTAAATGCCGAATAAGCATAAAGTTACGTATGAAAAGATGCTTAGAATTAGAGGATTTATGTCAGGATTTTAATGACTCATATTTTTCTCTCAAATTAATTTCTAGTGTATACTGCGGTTGTATTCCTGCTGGGCAGGGTGAATGTAGTTCTTGTCCTTCAGTACTGAGGTGATTTTTGGTGATACTTACAACTCCGATGACTTAGCTGCAATGGTAGGAAAATAACTGTAAAATTCTCAGGGAGATCTGGGAGTTTCACTTCTGTTATTTCAAAGAAAAATGAAACTCCAGCAAAAAAATACAGCATCCCAGAAAGGGTAAGGCCATTTTTAAGCACCACAAATTAGCAGAATATAACAAAACTCAGGCTTTTGCCTATTCATAGATGCGACCCTTCTAAAAACTGTGAAAAGGGAGAAGGTGGGGGTTTTGTTTAAAAAAAAAATTTAAAACCCCTTAAACAGCAGGATATTATGTACCTGCTATTAAACTCCATATGGCACTAACCCTGCAGGCAAGTAACAAACCAAGACAACCTTTTTTGGGGGGTAAAAAAAAAAAAAAAGGGACTGATTTTAGCAGAAGCTGTAGAAGCAAAATTTGTTTGAACTGTTTCTCCACATCTTTTCATCATGCACTTGCCATTTTTGAAACTATTTTAAAACAGGGTGGTAAATGTGTTAAATAGGTCACACTCTGTGTCCAGCACAGAGATAAGAGGCTGTTTATAACTCCAACTGCAGAACTTTGGCTTTTGAGCTCAACTGGTAACTGCTTACACGGCAGGTCCCCAGTGCTTGCCCAGAAGGCAAATGTTACAGTCAGAGAAAATAAATAAATCTGACTGCTCTCATGTTTAGCCTTGCTCCAGCACACCAATATTTCTATATATGGCAGCCCTGGAGCTCTGGTACACAGACACCGCAGAGGAGCACATGATGAGTTGGAGAAGCAGTCCAAAAAAGTTAAAGCATTAGACAAGGAGGCAAACTGGATGGTTTTGCAAGAATAAGCTGAGAGAAAGTAGGTGACATCTCTGCCAAAGAGGACTTGGGTTCTGCAGCTGCTCACAGAAGTAACACACAGTGACACTGTTTGACTCCAAAAGGAGAAGCTACAGGAGGGGTCTGCAGGACAGAGACGCCCGAGAGACACGTGAAGGCACGTCAGCACTGATCCAGCACTGCCTAGGCCAGGACAAAACTGAAGACAGCAGCTATGTAACATGTAGCATGGGTGCTCATTGGGGTAGGCACAGCTCTGGTATCCACCAAGGAAAATATTCTGGCCTATGCACACGATGGAGGAGCTGGCAGATGGTGAGCAAATACCACCTGAGGCCGCTTCCCATTTTCCTTGATGAGGGACCTTCCTGGCTGGTATCACAGCCCGGGTTGTAGTACGGTGAAGACTTCAGGTGTCCCAACGTTCCAGGACTTTTTGTTTTCTTTATGGTTTGTTAACACAGAGGAGAGAGAAAGGCAAATCAAAATGTGTTCTGACCGCTTTTGGCAGGACGGCCCCACTGTGACTCCTCAGGGAGCCGTGGGAACTCACAACGGGATCTGCAGGGAGAAATCTTAAGGAATTGGGGCTCTACCTGTAGATGACAAGGGACTGCTCCAGGGTGGATCAGCATCTCCAGGTGTCAGAGACCCAGGAGGTAAAATACTGGCCTCTAAAGACGTGGGCAACGCGCCCAATCTGATCTGTCCAGGCACCCGTATGCCTCTGCCAGTGTCCCTGCAAGTGGCAGTGCCACCAGAGCAGAGGTGGCTAGAGCTTTAGCACCCTGTCGAGATGCCAAAAAGTAGTGCTGGAGCTTCTCCAGTGCGAGTGGTAATTCAATCCAATTAAAAGTAGGTAAATGCCAGTTAGCCTGCATTTTCCCCAGAGCCAGGGCTCTGTATGAGCCAGAGAGAGCAAAGGACACCTTCTAAGAGCTTTGGCCAGCCTGCTGAGAAACAGACTTTTATAGCTGCAGTTTCTGCAGTCTAGAGAGGATAAGTAGAGATGGGGAGGGAAGAGGCTGCCAACATGTAAAAGATAATACACAAATAAAGGTTGTAAAACTCTTCCGTCTACTGGGGATGGAACAGTAGCCTTAAAATGCAGTACAGTCTAATTCAGGTCTCCCTTAGGAACAGCTTTCAAATGCTAGGTAGAATGAAACACTAGAATACACCTCCTGGAGAAGGTGGTGGAGCCTCCGTTTTCTGCAGAACACCATAAGCAAGGAGTCAAATAGTGTCAAACCCAAGATAAGGGATTAAATTAGCTATGTAGAGTTCCATACAGCCCTTTCAAGAGCCATATTTCACAACAGCCCAGAGCCACATTTCAGCAGTGTCTGCTATCCTGCATAAGTGCTTCCACATCCCATTGGGACTGCTCCTGTCTCTAAGTTGTACTAAAGCCTCAAGACAACTGTGACTGACACCTGTAAAGAGAGGATTATAAAACAAGGTCTCTGCTTTCTCTTCCCTTGTACCTCCCAGAGGCACTATTTAAAACCAGAGCCCTAAGTCCAGGTCTGGCCATGAAGAATCCGTGACTCCCAAGGCTTTGAAAACCTCAGACTTCATTGTAGTTGGTACCATTTTATAGTAGACCAGTAGTGCATCAGCCCATCTGTGGACGACACTGCACCTTGTTTGCCATTCAGGAGGTAATTCTTCATTAGGGTGTATTGCAGGAGGGTTTAAACACCTCTCTGACTGCACAGGAATTAGCTTAAACCACTACCTACCTCCTTTGTGGGTCAGTGGTACCCAGAGGAAGGAAGGAGTCCGGGAAGCTGTGTTGCACCAAAGCTCTGAAAGCAACGTGGTGTCTGGTCCAGCAATATCTCATTTTATGAATAAATGTTGTTAGGGATGTGGGAATTATCAGGGAGTATAGGCAGAAATACTTCAGACACAGAAACTGAAAAGTTGCAGCTGACGACTGAAATAAGCTTGTGAGACATGATTTGGAGAAGCAGGAGACCAAAGGATATTGTGACTAAGTAGGAACAAGGAATTAGATCAATAAATCCTCTCATCACATGCAGCCCTGCCCGGTATAAAAATAGTACCAAAAAAAACAAAAGTAAGGCCTGTGGGTGGTGAACGCTGTGCTTGGTCTTGACATTTCTGCTGTTCCTCTGCCCTTTTGTTCCTGCTTTTGGGCACAGCAAGAGAAGTGTGGAAACAAATCAAGAATCAGTCGTACGCAGGAGGAGCAAAATCTCAGACAGCAGCTAACGGGAAGCAGAACATATGTTTACTGTCATCTTCCTCCCGCATCTGAAAAGCCACCTTACTTCCAAGGGGGAGAAAAATCCTTTAGCAAGTCTCTTGAAAGAGAGGAGAGCACCTCATCTGCTGGGTGCTGGCTCAGCTCTCAGCAGTGGTTCATTTTCCTTCATCTGTGCCACCCTCCCCAGCACACTGATGGAGCCTGTGATTAATTCAGCTCTTTACTCAAGTTTAATGCTGTTCCACAGCCATTTTGTGGAAGTCGTTTCTCTCCCGTGGCAGAAAGCATCGCATTTTGCGTGCACATCTATGGGTACAACGGCTCATACCGCTGCAAACTCGTTAGAGACGTCCCTTCCACCATCCACACCCTGCCACCGGGCAGGGGACACCTCGGTCCTCATCGCGCAGAAGGGCCAAGAGCCCATCAGAGGGACGGGACTGACTCGGGCTGGTGTGGGGATGCGGGACAGCACAGCACCCTGAGCCCAGACCACGCGAACCGGAGCACAGCTTGAAGAGACAAACCAACCTGCGCGGTGCTGCCTGGGGAGAGGGAGGGGAACAAAAGGAGGAATAAAGAGGAGAAGTAGCGAATTTTGCTTCTGATGCTCTCATTTAAGCACAAAGGCGGCTATATAATCTCTTTATTCCACAATCAAACCTTATCAGTAACCCTTAATTTAGCCCACAGAGGTGACTTCTCCTACCCAAATGCATCTAGTTTATTTGCGCAACCAGCTTACTGGGAGACCATAGGGTTGTTCATATATGGAACTGGACCCAACTGGAATTCATTACAGGCTGCAGGACAAGGAGGATTAAAACTGGACCATGCACAAACTATGAGCAAATGACAAATTGCAGTCCTAGGGCTCCTGTGTATAACAAAGCACTAGACACACATCCCAAAGCAAGGAGCACTTTTATGCACTTAATTCCTTCGCCAAAAATATAATAAACAGACCCTGTAGGTTTCTACCACTTGATTCTCTGTTTTGTTTCATTTTTTCCCAAAAAGTTCACTTGGCCCCAAGCCAAAGTTATCTGTGGAATTTATTACCACAGTGGTTCCCTGAGTCTGACGGCAGCACTGAGAAACAGAAGACTAGAGCCATAAAGTGCTTAAAAAATAGGTAAGTATTAAATCAATTAAAAAAAGGAAAATCAAACTTGTAATATTGCATATTAAGATGAGGGTTGCCCTGTTCACTGTCACATACCAGTCACCTTGGAGAAGAATTTACTCCCATGAATGACAGGAGCCAATCTTTCCCAAGTATAGTCCATCTATGTTTTCTTCTGTCTGCTCCAAAGACGATGAAGGTTTCACTTTTCAGATGAGTAGTTTTTACTTTGTGTCCTGGATATTGTTGGCTCCCGGACAGTAGCTCCACAGCACTGCCACAGTCATGTCTGTGTGAGATCAGAGCAGAAGGTACCAGGAGCATTCAGCATCATTCAGGAGAAAACAAATTTTCACACCTGGAAATTTACCTCTAGTGATGATTTCAGCTGGGATATGAGCAACCAGGTCATCCGGTCCCCCTTTTGCTTTTGCAGGAAGATTTCACAGCACAACTTTCTGCCAAAGTTTTTTTTCTACAGGCTGAGATTGGACAGGTAGTTAAAAGATTCTCAGAGCAAGAATACAAAATCAAAAGAAGAAAAAAAAAGCCTTGAGCTGACAAATTAATGAGCATGTATGAGACAGGAAAAAAAAATACTTAATGAGTTGTTAAGGGACATTCTGCTTTGCAAAACATTCATGGCCACATGCTAACCGTGACATGTCACAGCCAACACATTTGCTTGCTATGAATGTTTGACTTCAGTTGCTCACCAGGAAGATGCAAAGTACTCTCATTAGAAGGACTGTCGCTAGGAAATCAAAGCTTGCTAATTTATATAACTCACCAAAACAGATGATGAGTTAGTAGTGTACAGTGATATTTACATATTTATTTCTGAAGTGCTCTTTCATCTCATAGTTTGTATTATTTCTGTGGTCTCCAGAAAGAAAACTCTCTATTTTATTGATCCTTTCAGAGAGGTGAAGCATGCCTGACTTCCTACTAATAAATCTGCAGCAGTACACGCTTCCTTTCCCCTCAAAAAGCAATCACAGTGGCCAGTCCCACAGCTCAACCCTTGGCTTCATTTACAGTCTTCATATTTCTGGGTTTTGTTATTCAGTCCTTGACCTCTCCTTAATTTCAACCTTGGAAAATAAGTTGGCAGCCACAGATTGTTTGATGGCTTTTCTCTCCCACACAAGGAAAGTTTGTGAGTTTATATTTTTTTCAATGGGAGGCAGGGGAGCCACTAGGAAAAAAGAGGGTTTGCCCGTTATGTTCTTGATATAGATATTAAAAATCTTGGAGCTTTATTCTTACTATGTTTGATAAAAGATAAACAGAAATATAAAGCAGTAACTAACTGGGATGGAGAAGAAACTACTGGTAATAAGAGGGTACGTGATATGCTTCCTTGCTTTCTTAGATACTGTCAAGTGCATAACTAGACACACACCATATGTGTATGTATGTTATGTACCCCCATAATTCTTACTGCACAGGGCAATATTTCGGTTTTGCTTCCACCCTGCATTTCTCCTTCATCTCCAGGAATGAATCAGCCAGTAGCAAAGCTGCCTGCACAAACTCACCCGGGTGACAAGTCACCATTAAACTGGTTTCTGGTCTTCACTTGCTCCTGCATTCCCCAACACCAGTCCCAATCCCCATCCCACCACACACACTTTAAGTCTGCACTGCATCAGTGGAAGTTTGCTTCAAAAAAAGGAGCCAACATGCCTCAATGGCCTCTTGAACTCATCTGAGTTTTACACACAGGAGGTTTTCAATGTGTGGATTTTCTAATGCGGGTATGTTCTGGACAGCATTAGTGTCACACAGGACATTCCAGGGGCAGCTGATCCAGCTCCTGCAATGGAGATGAGGATAGACTTTAAGTATCAGTGTGAAGGCAGATTGCCTCCTCATCAGTCATAGCACTATAAGTATTCATCTAATGTTGATTTAACAGCCATTTCTCCTGTTCTTGCTCTGCAGTAGCAGCTTCTAGCATTGACGACAGAAGCACTCAGAGTTCCTGAAGTTCATATTACAGGGACAGAGTAGGATTTCCCAAGCTTGGGATTTCCTGATTAACACTGATCCCTAACACCTCGGCTGTCTCGGAGAGCCCTGCGCTTGGCTGCGAGAACTGAAGCATTTGGGACTTGCACGATCCACTGAGCTCCAGCACTCCCAAGACACGGGGTGGATTACAGACACCAGCTTGAGCAACACTCAAGGGGACAATGCGGGCTATTTCTCCTGCCTGTTTTCTTTCCCAAGTTGTCCACCTTTTTTTCTTTCTTTTCCCTTTTCTTCTTAATACGCAGTATTTTTTTATACCCTTGGGGTAGGGGGAAAACCAGATATCTTACCTATGGAGAATTTCATGTCAGAGTTCAAGATACTGTTTTCCTAGCCCAGGTAAGGCAATGAGAAACCATTACTTTCCCCCCTAGAGAACCAACATAACCCTTGTCTAATACCTTCTGCCCTATGTCTATCACACTGGCACTTGCAAAAGACAGTCTGAGCATTAGGCTTTCCTGAGTTCAAAGCTGAACTCGCCATCTCCGCGGCCCCTGCCGCAGGCGCGTCTCTCTTCATTTTCTTTCTCCAGTGTGACCTGAAATTAATGAGAACAGTTAATATTCTGGTCTTGACGAAGGGATCTGCAACCCCAGCCAACACACCTGTCTCCTGACGTTGTAGGGTGATATATCCAGAATCAATTTTGCATCTTGGTGCACAAAACACTGAAATAAACATAAAAAGGCAAGAGTCAATAAACTGGATAAAAAAGACTTCACTCTGCATTGCCCAAGAAATCCTTAATGCTTCATGTCATGCTTTAGAAAATCACTTTAGCCTAAGACTCACTTAGTGATTACAGTCCCATTTGAGCCCCAGTTACCCAAGTGAAGCTCTGATGGAAGGTCTAGAAAAGGCCTTTTAGCCACAGACAGGGAGATCAATCTGTTTAGTCTCAAAAGGGAGAGAGTGGGAGGCAACTTGATTACACTGTCTTCACATGGGGAAGATAACAGGCACTTAAAAGGGATTCTTAATCTAGGAGGGAGGCTTAACAAAACGCTCATGGCTAGAAGCTGAGTTCAGACCAGTTCCAGTTAGAAACGAGACATTTAAATAAAGGAATTTTTTTAAAAAGCCACCTATATAAGTGGTTGTGACCACTGGGACAGTCTACTTGGAAAGCACACAGTCTCCACACCAAGACTGGATGCTTTCTGGGAGGTGTCCTGCAGTCACCCCTTATGAAGCCTGAGAGGGAAATCCAGCTGGAATTTACCAATATCTCACCTACCAGCTCCTTCTGAGTTTAGCTAAGCCCCCAGAATAGTTCCATAAAAAAGATTAAATATCTCTTCCTAGCAATGACAGTGCAGTACTATTTTGGTCCACATCTACCTGGGCTTCAGCAGAGCTTGTGCCTTGAACCATCCTAACAAAGCCATGCTTGAAATGAAGAGACCACCCAAAACAGCCAGTCCAATGCCTGTTTCCACCGCGTTAATACCTTATCCCAGCTGGGTCTTGTCTGCTGTCATCCTTTTATGTGTACATTTGAACTGGAACAGGAGCTGCCTTCCGTAGAAAAGCAATACATTTCCAGAAATTTATAGTACAGCCTTCCATAATACTCTCCTGTACCCACCATCCCACAGGCAGGAAAAGCAAAAGTGGGTTGACTAGAAGCGTGCACCACGGTCAGACCTATATTTCACTCCATTTATGCACATTCGTTCCCACTGTGTTAAATAGCGAGCACTCCTGGCCTTCCCCATACAAGCATCCATCATGACTCAGTATATAGAGAGATGCTACCACCAGTTACAGGTCTATAAAAGCTCTAGATGATCCAGAAGTGGTTCAACAGGAGCCAACATTGCTGCATTGCTGTTTCTTCTGGCACATTCGTACCCAGCTTCTGCATACCGAAAAGAAAACAATACCGTGAGTTCCCAGAAAAATGAAATGTCTCAATCCAAAATTATAAATGCCAGGAGAACACGAGATATGTAATACAACTGGTTCCCTCTCTGCAAGGGTTTCAAAGGAAACAGTTTGCTCGCTGGCCAGCATCAGATCCCATTAGTGATTCTGAAGCACAATGCTGTTTGATTTATTTATCAAAGCTGATATTTTCAAAGGCGTTTAAAGGAAACATGGTCATCTGGGAGGGGAGGGAAAGAGACACAGAGAGGTGCAGCAAAAAAAGCTCTCATCTAGAATGGCCTTTTCAAAAGTTTGAAGTTCTGTGAAAGATTTCTTTAAGAATTCCCCCAAAGCTTTTATTGAAACGGTTGCACACTTCCCCACCCAACACCTAGCAAGGAGCACCAAATGCACACATGCAGAGGGGTTTGTATGCACATGCAACC
The DNA here is from genome assembly GCF_964188355.1 of Buteo buteo. NCBI lineage: Eukaryota > Metazoa > Chordata > Aves > Accipitriformes > Accipitridae > Buteo > Buteo buteo. The sequence continues at coordinate 7,964,477 of NC_134176.1, read as the reverse complement.
CCCTGCGAGCGATGCAGAAGACTTTATCCATGGAGCACTTGCCTGTGGTTTTAACTGGGCAGCCCTTCCTTGCTTGCTCCTCTGTCATCTCAGGAGAGAGCACATACCTATGCGGGGGAAAAAAAAACTTTAAATATCATGCTGTAGCCTGGAAAAGACAAAGCACAATTTTCCATCCCAGGTAGTTTCTAACTGGTACCTGAGCTGGCAAACACATCTCCACAGGAGTTTGTGGAGAAGATCGACATGCTACGCCAGCCACCAGCAGCGAGCAGGGCGGACCTGCCTGCTCTGCCCACGCTGGCTGGCGCTTGGTCCTTGCATTGGAGCCCCATTCCTCTTCTCAGCTGCGGTGAACTTCTCCAATATAGCTGCAGCTGCTAAAATTAGCATGGGATAAAGTCTGCTGTATTCGGAACAATTTGCTGCCCTCTGTAGTCCAAGCAGAGCTTTATTCAACCCATCAAAGGAACAGTACTTTTAACTGAACCCCTCCATCGACCCTTAGAAGCGTGGGCCCAAGACGGCACGAGAAAAAGGCAGGGATGACTGGTCCAACGGGGCAAGCAACAAAGTCACCCTGCCCAGTGTGTGTTGTCACTGGGGGAGTCATCCCAAGGGTTTCCCATCTCCAAGGAAGCACTCCCTGAGAGTCAATCATAAAACTTCACAGGAACCACCCTGCAGTTAAGAATGGGACACACATGGCTTGGGGCAATACCTGACTTGCTGCTCATGATTCTAGCAGTTCTGCTGGGTCTGTAAGCTATAGGAATTCACAGTTGGAATAGAAACCTTCAAAGTCTTTGTGAAGCTGAAAAAAACCCCACAACAGCCTGAGCAGAGACCCCCGGAGAGGCATAACTCTTTAGCATACTTTAATGCATCTGCAGATAAGACGTCCTTCGTCAGGCTGGAGCTGCTCACCGGCCGCATTTCTCTCCGGTGAGTTAACCAGAAAAACGGAGCTCGGCCCATCAGCCGGGCTCTGCGGACCCCTGCCGAGCCCACGGGGGCTGAGGAAAGCTGAATTTTGGAGACCAGAGGGAGAAGGGCTGAGCCACAGGGTCCCACTGGCTGGCATAGGCATGACACATAAATAAATGGCTGGTAGTATGTTCAGGACATCAAGGACCTCTATGCCTCTGATGGCACATGGCACCAGTACTTAATTTATGGAAGAGGGAACAGCTCAAAACAAACTAAAGCTCCTATTTTCACAGCCCCACTATCCTGAAGCAATTTCCCCCCTTCCCTCCCAACCCACCGTCTTTATTAAAACTAACCACAAAGCTTCCAACAGGGAAAAAAGCACTTTCGCTGCAAACCGATGAAGTTTACAGCTAGGTTTTCCCCCAAAGAAAACAGTTTCTGCTTTCAGCCTTCCCCAATTACCTTGGCACAACACATTTCTCAAGGTGACAGGTGCTCTGGGTTTAATGTAACCTAAATAAAGTCTGCAGGTAGATGTAGCCCTCCAGTGGTGAAAATAAAGACAGGCAGCTATGCATTTTTTCTGTGTGTGCATAGGAGACAGAATTATCGTAATGGGCAACAATTGCGGCTGCTTCTCTCTCTTGATGGCATTTGGGGGTGCCAATGCACAGAAGACATTAAATCCAGCCCCAGCTCCAAGTGGGCACACGGGCTCCATCCCACCAGGACCACAGCTCAGGGGCTGAGGACAGAGAGCAGTAAACACAAAGCTGAGCCACACGAAGCTTTCAGAGGAGCAAGACTTCTCCGTTTGCAGCCACGTCTGACCTGGCACGGTGTCTGTCTGACCTGGCACGGTGTCCTTCTGCCAAGCAGCCCTTCAAACCAGGTGCAGGGTGTGCCATGCCCTGGCAATCAGGGCACCCTCCCATCCTAATTCAGGCTCAATCCTGCCTGTTCAGTCCCTTGGCATACAGGTAATGCCCAAACCACCAAGATCAGGCTGGACGCCGCCTTTGGGCTACTCCATGCTCAGTCCCGATCCCTAGAAGACATCGGCGCCATTTCACCGTAATTGCAGTCAGTCTCCCATCACCTCTGCATTGAAACAGAGCCAATATTGCTGCTCAGACAACAGACCTGGGAGATCTTGGTCATCCAGGGCATTTCCCCCACTGTATGGACTAATTCGTATCTGCACAGCGTAGGGATTATTTGCAGCTGCTTCAGGTCCTTCAAGAAGAGAAAGGCAGGGGGGTGGGCAGGACATGAGCCCAGGAAAGATTTCATTCACACCTTGTGGCTCTGGCCACCACTGTTTTACTTGATGTGAGCACCTGGGCAGAGCCTGGGGCACTATCCCATCCACCCTCTTGCCACTAGGACAAGAAGGGGGTCTCTTGTGAGTAAGAGCAGTTCCTTGCATTTTGTTATGCTCACGGCCGAATTCTGCAGAGCTCAGCAACCAGCACACACCATACTGATTCTTAAGAGAGCAGGGGAGAAAGAGTTTGCATCAAACCAGCAAGATTTGGACACCGTCTGGGTCCAAACGTTAAGGGAAAAATCTCAAAATGATGTTGCAAAACGGGTACAGAGGGAGCCCCTTGGTTTGGGGCTGCCTGTCCGTGGGAAATGGGGTCCTTCGAGCCCCCACCCAGCCAGCACCCATCACTGCACCCTCCCCTGAGCTCACGGCAACAGCTCTCCCGGCCTACTTTTACCCACAGCTCTGTCACAGCAATTTTCCAGCAAGCCTTCAATATAGCAGTGCCATCTTCAGGCAAAAAGCCTGCCCTGCACTGCTCTGCCGGGGGTAGGGACCTGCCAGGCGGGCAGGACAAGGCGGCTGCAGGGCAGACCCCAGTCCCCAGAGGTATCACCATTTAACTTACTATTTCCCCGTGTTAGCTGCAGCTTGCCCTCACTTTCTAGGTGAGCCCCAGCCTTGAGAACTGCAAATGTCAGATCCAGGTGAGGTTTTTTAGCCTTGTGACAAGTGTCCCTCCCAACGCTCACAGCATTACTTTTTCTCCGAAGCAGAACCGGAGCAGACGCCACCGAGCCGGTCCATCAGCCCCTGGTCACTGCTTCACTCAGACCCATGTCCCAAGACACAAATTACCAGGTAAAACAATCACACGCGAAGAGTAACTACTTGGTAGCAAGTGCAAGGCTCCTGTGAGCTGAGACCTTCCACCCCAGAATTTGTCTTAATTCAGGTACTCCTACAAAAGCCTTCCCATTCTGCATCCCACGTGTCTGAGCAGCAACAGGCTCTGGCTCTCCTCCAGGGCACACATGTCTTCACCTCAGCGATCTACCTACGGACCTGTGCCCCCAAAGGGTACCGAGATGCCCATTGGCCTTAGATGCAACATTTTGCAGAAAAATAGCTATTTACACTAATGCTATAAGCAAGGGGCCCATCTCATGGGGATCATCAGTAATGATGATTCCATGATGCAAAGGCTGCAGATGGGGAGGGGGCATCACCCTCTAGACCTGGCCATGCAGGATTTGGATTAATACGTGCTACCGCAATGCAGGGTTTTTAAGTCCTTCTGGTACTGTCGCGGTGGGCACATTCGCACAGTCCCACCCTGCAGCTCCATGCGCCTTCCAAATCTCAAGGTTTCCCTGGATGACACCAACTCTAGCTGCAAACCCTGCCTGCACTGCAGAGTTTTGGGAGAGACCCTGTCTGCCTGGGGCAGGGTGCAACCAGCCTCTGGGAATGCTCTTTCGATATGGGACAATGATCCCGGCTGCATACAGGGACATGCAGCAAAACTCCTGTGGCTCCCCCCCAGCATCCCAGTGAGGGTCACGGGCTCGCTGGATGCCCAGACCGTGCTGCAAGCGCTGGCCATTTGCATTGGAGGGCTCCATAGGGGATGGTGTAATGGGATGGTCTCAGCACAGCTGAAAGGTCTGCATGGTCCTGAGCTGCAAAGGATAATGTGGGACAGCAATATCAGCTCCCCACTACAAATAGGAGATTCTGGCACCTTACAGGGAGAAAGACCTTTACCTTCCCAGCCATTCTTCCTCTCCCCTGACAGCAGATGTTACACCCAACCCTTCTTGCTGCAAAATGACAACAATTTCCACTAAGCAGTTTGTTTCAGGAAAAGCTGCCTTCCACCGGTAAGACCTATAATTTGGCATCATTCAGCCCAGCTGGGGATAATTTACCATCCGTGGCACATCAGCCTGCGGGCAGCAAGGCGGTGTAGACTGTCCTGCTGTGCTAGAAAAGCCAGGAGGTTGCAATGCTCTGCAGCGCACTTCAGCCGGGAGCTCAAAGCATCGCCTAGTTTGGCGAACAGTGCTGCTCATCTTCGGGCCTGAATTAATTAAACCCTGAAATGCATGGAGTGTGGGATGTAATGGTGAATTACAGCTTTCAGCTGGATTCCCTGGGTCCTGCACCAGCTGCTTCATGGGTCTGGGCTGGCAGTGCCGAGGCAGGGCAGCCCAGCAGCTGCTTCGATTCAAACTGGCTGCAGATGGCCGTAAAGAGCAAAAAAGAAAATACAGCTGAGAGCAAAGCAAGCCCCCGGTGGTCTGGCCACGATGCTTTCACCACCGCCCTTAGCAGCAGAGTAATTGGCATAGGGGACCCTGCCTTCAGTCTGCAGCAGAATTTGCCTTGTGGCAGGATGATTCCCACAGCTTTGAAAATATCTGTGGTGGGAAAGAATTCGCATGGGTTGGACAACCCAGTGTGGCTGTACTGGGAGGTGGGAAGCTGCTACAGTGCCTTTTCTTTCCACATTAAAGCAGTTGTCTCCACAACTGGACCAAGCCCAAGGCTCGGCATCTCCTACCAGTGTGGTGTATCCTCAGAGGTAGCAGGTCCCACCCAGGATCTAGGAGGAATTTTGGCCATCTGAATACATCTCTCTCTGCCAGGGCTATGCCACTCCAGAGGTCTTTGGTCATTCACACGTAACATGGGGAGCAAACAGGCCAAACCTGCAGACATGCAGCCTACCTCTTTTAAGCAGCCCATTCCTCTAAGTCATGCGCGTACCCACGCCAAGGTCTAGGTATTGCTTTTTGGTTAAAAAAAGGAGTGGTTCAGAAATGGGCAAAGAAAGGCTGTGTCTGACAAAGAACATCTCAGGATTTGGGTGGTGACTGCTTAATCCTGGTAATAACACATTCAAACAAGGTATGTAGGGGACTCAGGATCGGTGGTTTCAGAGCTGTCCTTAGGTTGACAACATGCAGCTCTTCCCTCCTAATGCAACCCCATTAGAGGAGGTGACTGATTTACCGCTGTGCCTACGGCAGCTGGTTGCAATGCTCAGTCTTTAAAAAAACTGGGTCTGCAGTCCCCAGATGGTACCCGGGCCCTGGCCAGAGGTGGGCACTGAAGTATCCAGTCCTGGAAAATGTTTCCCTGTGGCTACTTCAGGAGGCTTCTGCCCATGGGGGAAAGTTTATCCTTTTGCAAATATTTCTCCTTTTCAATATCCCTTAAACATTTTCAGGGTTTCATTTCAGTTTCTTCAGGGAAGACAGTCCTAAAGAACAGTGCTGAGAATGAGGGAGAGGGTGATCTTTCCATTGTAATCAGGATTTTTAGTAAAAATTCCCATTTTCCTGAACTGCTCCAATAGCTACCTATTTTATCTTTGACCTTTCTGCAGCATCTGGAAGGTGCCCTGCAGAATATCATTAGAAAAATGGTTCCTTGCAGACTTTTAAATAAAGTAAATAAACAAGGAAAGGAGAAGGGCCTTGCAAGCCCACAGGCAAGATGGGGTGCAAACGATGGGATCAGGGCAGGACAAGTGCATGCCAGGGTTTGCATGGCATCTGGAGGAGTTGCCCCAGGTCTGCACATCAGATATATCAGATGGGTCCAGGTTCACCCCCAGGATCCAGGTCCCTCAAAGAATCTGTGGGTTATAAATTTTTCAGGAAACCTTTCTTTAGTAACATTACATGTTAACTTGTAAGCCAAACAGCATATATTCAATGAGAGTCCGCCTGGTTCAATAGAAATAGATCTTTATTAATAACATGCACATCATATGTATATTTAAAATACATATACATTTTTCTACTATTCACTTTAGAAAACAATTTCATAAAAACCTTTAATCAGGTCCCAAGTAATTTTAAACATTAAAAAGCCATTTTTTACTACAGAACCAGTAGGTATTATTCCAATTAAGTGGTGTATAATCACCATGTATTTAACATAATGCAGGCTCATGCATTTCAATAGAAATAGGTGTTCCCTTTTCTGCTTTGTTAATCATGTCAAATATATGATGATATACTTGACAACACCTGCCACAGTTATATGCAATTGTGATTCCCTGCTGAGAGCGCGCTGTACAGATGGCGTTTAAAAGCTGGAGACAACTTTTTTACAACTTTCTGAGTTCCCGCGAGGGGCACCTGGCGTTGTAGGTAACCCAGAACCCAGCTACGACAGAACCCAGAAAAACAGGATTTCATGAACAGCGAAGAGGAAAGCAATCTAAAAAACAAGAGCAGAGGGAATTGCCATATCCCCCCTGTGTTCATGGCAAACTGAAGTCAGGGTCGTGTTTCCCAAGGCCCTGCCGAGTACCGAACCGGATCTGTATAGAGTGCACAGAGTTACCAGCTATAGACGGTTTGCAGATTTACAGAACATATACAAAGGCTCATATGAGGATGGGACTTTAAGGCACAATAGTCCATATACTCAACACATTCATTGAAAACAAAAGTTCAATTTACAGTGCAATATAAATGTATTCAAGAACTCAAGCGGCAGCTCCATAATCACTTTCACCGATAATTAGGCAATTGAGGAGTACTTCTACGGTGCACAGCAGCCCCGGCCCCGCACACACGCTCATACGCGTGCTGAGCGTCAAGTACACGAGGAGCCTCTCCGGCTTCGGCGAGAGGATCCGTGCACAGAAATTTAGGTGATACCTGAAGCGTTTACAGGATCAGGGCCCCAACAGACGTCGGGGTGTCTGCCCCAGGCTGCGCGCAGCCACAGCTCCTGCAGCTCCAGAAAGTGACCCCGGGCACCCACGCCGTGCCTCCCACCGAGCCACCACCGCCCCTTCTGCATCCAGAATCAGGCCCGGCATTTACAGCCAGTCAGGGAAAAGCGGCACGAAGAAAACTCAACTCATCGCAACGCTAATTACAGTCAAGCGCGCTGCTGTTCCGAGACGAAAAGGAATTGCCCTAAGCCAGTCGTTTTCAAAATGATCAGCTATCATTACCAAGTCTGTCCTTGTCACCCGGCTCGTCTATATTCTCTCTGATGAACATACTATCTCCAAGGCAACTGAGTCAAAGGGAAGGAAGGACTTTCTTTACATCCAGTGCAAACATAGCCCATATGTAGGAGTTCCTAATGCAGTCATAATAGAATATATATATATCTATATCTATCACTGAAAGTTGACCACCTACAGACAGATTCACACATCAGAAGCCAGAAGAGCTGAATTGTAGCTACAAACCCAAAAAAGAAAAATCACTGTATGTAGCTCTATTAAAATGCTGGTACCCGGTAACTTGGTAACTAAATGTTAAAATCAGTATATAATTCAAAAAGTGTCAAATTAAATATGTGGGGAGTAACTTGCAATGTTATTGCACCTTTGTACTTCTTTATCACCCCATAAACTACGTTTTTTAAGCACTAAGGTAGAATATTTCAGAGCCACTTTTCAATAGCACAAATCACTGTGCAAAGCAGAAGGCAGTAAAAACTTGAGCAGACAAAATATTTAGAATTGTGGACTTTTGATTCAATTTCATATCAAGAAGTCAACCATAAAAAACCAATTTGTTTTCTAGAAAGAAATAATCCATTTTAACAGCTCCTAGAGCAAGTAGAAATAAAAAAAAAAAGACTGTTTTTTTGTTCAAAAAAACAGCACATGAGAAAAACATGGTAAAATATCATCTTCTTTCACAGGGAGCCCAATGAGTTTTATTATCTGATCCAGATTTTCATCTGTTATCTATTCAGTTATCCTAAAACCTTATCAAAGAAGCTTTCAATAGGCAAGAAGGTATCTGCCTCTTCCAGCAGGCAAAGAAGTTACTCTTCAAGATGAAGCTGACGGGCAATGGGTTTTTTTCAGGTGAGGTTAAAGGCTTTAATCCTACTGAGTTTTTCATTCCATTGAAACATTATTAATTTTACTTAAAAAGTTTTGTTTATTCAGGCCAGAACCATCCTATGAATATAATAAAGTAGGTCAGTGAGTGGAAAAAAAAGCATTTTAGCATATCATGTAGCTGCTAGATCATTATGAATTCAGGCAAAAATGGACACGAAGAAAAAAATATGCATAAATCAGACCGCTTCAGAGCAGAAAATTACATACTTTGAAAAATCAGAAGACAGAAGTAATTTTCCTTTACCACCTAGCAGTCTTCTGATGTCCCTACCCCAGCCCCTAAGTCCGCATGAGGCGTGCGAGGTGCCAGCAGAGGCCAGAGAGCTCTTTGGGGGATAACGGCACCTCTCACAACAGCCATCACATCATCAGCCCACAGCCCACGCAGCAGATGGGTTTCGCTGCCAGCTTTTACCGGCGCTATTAGGGCTGCTCCGCACACCTGGTAATTAGCCTGGCCTTTCTCAGCCGGCCCCTGTCGAGATGGGCATGGCCACTTTTAGCTGGAGATTTCTCAAACTATGCCAAACGCGAGCTTAATCGTTCACAAGATTTTGGGCTGGTGCAAGCCCAGGGGCAGCAGGAATATAACCTCATAGCCAAGCAGCTCTGACACCGAATTACACTGACTGAGGGTTTAAAGACACCCTTTTGTAAAAGACAAGTAAATATGCCTTGTCTCAAAATAAAAACAAAAACCTGAATATTCATCATGACTAACAGCACCTCCCAAACAGCACTGCCCTGTTTTTCCAGCCTTCCCACAATATCTGCGCTGTTTATGTTCTCCAGTTTGCAGGTTATCCTTGTTTTGAATTAGACTGTTGCCTTTTTTTTTTTTCTTTAAAAAAAAATCTGGATTTCACTGTTTCCTTCTGTCTCCTAAACCTGTATTGGCTTCTAACTACCGATATCAGAGTTAACTTTGCTCTTCACACCTCCCGCTTTTGCCTTTCTGTCTTTTCTCCTGCACTAACACGTGCCTGAGAGCTGCGATGATATGTGCAACACACACGACTAGGATGCTCGAAGCGGGGTTACAGGAGGAATCCTACATGAAGCACGTCCCTGGCAAGCAATGGTATTTGTTCGTACTGTAGAACGCTTCGGAAATAGCATCAGCCACATCTGCATGAGCAAAGCCTTTCAAAATAAAAAATTAGGTTCTTAGATATTTATCTGCCTCCAGCTGAGTGTGCGCTACTATTTACTTTGCTTTAAAGCTTTAAAGTGGTGACAGCCAGCGAGGCAAAGCCGGTTTCTTCACTGTAAGCCAACAGACCTGTAGGACTCTGACAGGCTTTGGATCATCTCGTATATTTGTTCAGCAATTCTGGGATGCAAGTCACCCGCAGGTGAACTGCAAGTGTATCGTTTACAGGCTCGTTAATCACATTTCCCCAGGTTACAGTGCAATCTTTGCTTTTGACCCCATTGCTGGAGCATCATCTTTTCCCTTATATTACTCTTTGGTATTTTCATGACATAGCTTCGGCAGCTATAAAACTTTCCACTTGTAGTCATCGATTTGCTGAACATCTCTCATGTCATAGCTTGTGAAATATATATTTACATATTCTAAGGTTAATTCCCAGATCAAAATTAGACATTTCACTTAACCTGAAACACTATTACTAATGCTGAGCAGTTTCATCAGGAGAACCTCTGAGGTTTTACTAGCATCTGTCAGATACATTCATTCTCTGAGAGTTATCATTGTTTTTCTGCCTTTTATATTCCACTTAAAAAGAAATTACTGTCTATTCCCTAGCACCAATGCGAACCTCTGGCCAAACAGCAAATTAGCATGCAAAGAAGTATCAGGGGAACAGCTAGGGAAAGAATCAAATGAAGTTAAGGAAACACGGATGATGGGCTGAAGAAACAATCTTTCCTGTGAGTCATACTGGTTTGCATTAAAATAGCAAAGCAGATACCAGCTAAGAGATAATATAAGTAAAAGGTGAATGCAATTATTTTTTTAAAAAACCAAACCCTTGCAAATCTCAGTATAGAGTGTCTTGTAAGTAGCAAGCGAGTTAAGTCTCTGAAAATCCTAAGCAAAAAGGCTGTTTCCTTTGGCACTGACTCCTTCACGGTCAAAGCATTTCTCAAAGAAACTTTCTCTCTCTACCTTTACAGAAAATAACTTGCATTTTACTCCTCACTGTTAGACTACTCCACTGCTTTGGGGGCTCCCCTTTCACCGGGGATGGCATAATTTAACTGCAAAGTGATTTTGAACGTCTGTATCTACACACAGGTAACTTAAATGCAGCTTTGCTTCTACAAAACACATTGCACGCAGTCTCTGCGGATAAGGACCTCCGTATTGCACCAGCTCTGTGTGTATGTCAAGGTACTTCATAACCAGGGGGTTAACAGCGGGAACTGCAGAGCATTATTCAAAGTACCTCCCACTCAGCTCTGAACATATCCGCCTTTGATCACAAGTATATCTGCAATTAGTGCCTCATCTTACCATCTCAATAAGCAGTTCAAGCATTCAGAAACAAACATCAGTGGGTCTAACAGCTACTTTAATTCATTTTATAAATAAGCAATTGAGAATTTTGCTCCAAGTGGCTGCTCGTGTAGCCCATTCCGTAAACGGCGTTCTCTGCAGAGTAAGGCACGATGCGATACGAATGCAGCTCTTCATAATAGAGCGACTGGGAACAGCACTCCTGTACCATAAACTTCAGCCGTTTTCGTGCATCAGAGTAAGCAGTCCTATAACACGGAGCCTCCTTAAAGTATTCATAGCTCTCCCTCTCTGTCTCTAGGTGAATCTTCCTCAACAGATTGTTAATTAATACAGACCTACGGAGATAGGCTTCAGGGTCGTCCAGGAATCGGAGTTTCTGGAGAGAAAGTTTTAGAATACAAGTCCGGTCCTCGGGTAGTATCAGGTGCTGGGGAGTAAAGAGCAAGTAAATGGGTCTTTAGCATCGAGGAATGAAACCGGGGGAGGATGGGGTCTGGAACGAGAGAGCTACTCACTTTTGGACAATACTCATGGTAATCTTGATGTAAATGTTCTTCTTCTGCATATTTTCTCTTAAAGTAGGCTACTTTCGACGTCGTTAATGTCTTTGGTAGGCCCCGATCAGATCAGCTCTGCGCAAAAGAAGAAAAAAGAGGCTCGGTAAGGCTTACGGCCACGGTGGCTGTAACGTCACAGTCCGAGGTGTGCAGGGGAAGGAGGGCTCCAGAGGTGGGATGCAGCCCGGACGACACTCAGCCTCCACCTGCAGCCCTCGACCCACTGGAAAAAGAATTGAGAGGCCAGCAAATGTGAAGGAGGCATTTCTGAGCCACTACCCTGAGGCTCGCCAGTCCAGCAAACCCTGCTCCGGAGTGACAACCGCAGCACCGGACACACGCTGCCACCGCCGGGGAGGGTCTCCAGGTCCTACAGCTGAGCGGGTACCCCTGGCCAGCCAAGGCATCGCAGAGCGGGGCAAGGCAGATGCCCAAGCCGGGAAGGTCTCCGTGCATTGCTGGAGGGACCGGGATGGGGCCACCCGTCTGCAGAACAGGGGTCCCTGCACCACGCTGGGGTCTGTGAGGGACAAGGGATTGGGGTTTAATTTCTGCACACCACACCCGGAGCCCTGCGGCTTCCTTGGAAAACCAATACAGAGCATATTCACTAGATGGTAGTATCATCCCAGAGAAGCAGGAGAGCTCCAGCTCGGTGGGAGGGTGATAGAGCTGGTTTGGTCCCTGGGTTGCTTCAGTTTTTCGGGGCACGGAGGAGGGAGGCTCAGCCTTTGGGCTAAGAGAAGGGACTGTTGGGCTTTTGTGCTATGGCGAGAGCCCAGCGGAGGTCTGCTCCCCCAGAGCAGAGCCCTGCAGAGGAACCAGTGCTCTCTGCACACCCGCAGCTGGGCCTGCCCGCCCGCTCTGAGCTCTACGGAGAGGTGACGTGGTGCTAATTCAGCACCTTAATGGGATCTGTAACTTCAGTGGTATTCAGTCTGGTGAACACTGGGGCCCTGTGAGATACAGGACGGGGTTTTGCTTTTCTATTCACTAGCGAGTACGAGGAGGCATGTGCATTTGTGGGTGGCATCATCAAACCCTCTCTTTTGTAAGAAATTTCTGTTGTTTGCCTCTAAATGTACCGTTTTTAAAAAACTTACTACGCTGACATTTAAAGGCCGTCCAGGGAAAGAAAGTATCCAGAGCCACTTTTTAGAATAACTCAGTCAGGTCCTGTGGGATATGTTTTCTTCCCCCAAATGGAGCCATTTAAAACTAGGTTTTCTGAGGAAATAAAGGACTTGGTTCTGGACTGCTTCTCTGCCACAGTAGAAAAGCCAAAAGGTATTGCACAACCAAAACACAGACCTCATGTCACTGGAAGGATCCTGCCACGGGGGGCTCCTTGAGCTTTAGCTGCAGGTGGGAGTGAAAAGATACCCACACAACTATTTCAGGGACTGGTGGCATCCCTCCTTCACTGGCAGGAAGGAATAATGTGTTCTCCCTTCCTTCCTCTACATCAAAACCCCACAGGGGGCTAAAGAAGAAATCCCCTCGTAAGAGAACCTTCTTGTGTTGTCTCCCTGAATTTCAAGTCTGTGAGGATGGAGGCTTCCCATAAAGAATGTTACAAATCGGGGCAGAAAACTCCTGACTGGTGGATTAACACCCCATTCGGAGCCAAGACCCACAGCCCTGCTCTGGGACCCGGCCTGACACGGACTGCACGGAACAGCAGCACTTCCCCAGGAGAGGAACCATCGCTCTTACAGTGGGACAACGCTACCTTTTAGTCAGCCTGGACCACTGCACACACCAGAGACATTACGTGCACCAACCTCAGCTCTCAGGGGCGAGGGTACCGCTGCAGTCTGCACTGCTCTGTTAGCACTGAGTAGCTGCAAACACTGGTTTAAATTCAGATGCAGCAACCTTCACTGCTTGCAGGTTTTGTTCTAGTATTTGGATTACACCAGAGCCTGGCCATCCTGGAAATTTAATTACTCTGATATTAGGTTCTCCTAAGTGAAAACCCCACTGCTGTGTTATCTGAGCACAATCACAAACACACACATTTATCCTCCCAGCGCCATGGGATGGGAGAAAGTTAGTTTTCCTCACGCTACTCTGAGGAAGACAAAGGTACAGAAAGATGAAGTGGCGTTCCTGGGGTCACCCAGGTTGTCAGGACTGGGAAAGGAGCCAAATTCAGCGTACAGGTTGATGAGCCAACCATGAGCCCATCCTTCCCCTTCAAACCAAGCTTCTAAATGCTAAAATTTGCTCCCTAGCAGTTTTCAGTGAAAAGGCTGGAAGCACAGACCTAGCACTGCCTGTGTGCAGTGCAAGCAGAAAATCAGCCCGAGCGCAGGGGCAAGACAGACAACCACAGCGTGCACAGCATCACAGCTCGGGCCTTCAGCTCCACCAGCTCCGTGCAAACCTCCCCTTTGTTGCTCCCGGCCACAGGAATTCCTCTCCCTGCCCCAGAGATGGAGGGTGACAGTGGGATTTTCAGTGTCCCCTGACCACGGGTGGTCCTGGAGACACCAGCAACAGCAGGGAACTGGGACAAGGCAAGGAGCCGCTGGAGCGGAGGGAGGGCTGTGGTTTAGTGCATGCCGGGGGCTGGGGCTGGCTGGCAGAAGCAGACAGAAAGAATTGTATTTTGCAGAGGGATGCATATGACCATCCTGGCAGTGGGTTCATCGAGCATCCAGCTGGCACCCCCCCCTTTCTGGGGTTACGTTCAGCACCAGCCTGGAACATACCCCTTGGGTGCAAAGTCGTTGGCTGTATTTAAATTCCTAAAGACCTTACATCAGACAAAGCAGCAAAGCTACAACAAACCACCATAACCTGGTTTAGTAGCAAGGAAGGGAAACAACCAGCAAATGAATACCAAGAGCACCTCTGGGCTGTAAGGTTGGTTTTAAGCATGTTCCCGCTTGTGAAAGGCTACACTCTAAGTGCAAAGTAGCCACAAGCTGCTTGACACCATGCTAGCCATTAGCAAATTCCAACAATTCCAAATCTGCAGGGCTTGGGGCACCCACTTCCCCAGCCCAGCAGCTCCCACAGGTTGTCACACGTGGCTCAACTTCAACCTCTGCTCTCCGGAGGTAGAAGGCTCAACTTCTACCTCCACCTGCAGCTACAGGATGAGAAAGTGAACCGAAGGCAAGCGAGTCCCGTCACAGGGCTGCTCCGCAGAAGCTCAGGGTCTGCTCTTGTGCGCAGCACAGCTGCCATCCCACCACCACCCGTGTCATTGCCACCATCATCTTTTGTGGTGACAGCCACGCATCTTGTCTGCAGGTGCAGGGGAACAAAGAGCATGAATTGTGCCCTTGCACTGTGCCCTCAACACCAGCACCGATGCTGAAGCCTGCGAGGGGCACCTCTCCCTGCAGGGGGCTTGCAAGGACCAAGCCTTTCTCTAACACTTACCCTGAAAGTCAGAGCGGACTGGCTCTGTGCGTGCCTAAGAGCTGCTTGGCTGGGGTTACAGGCACACAAGGCTGTAGTAATGCCGCAGTGAATCAGACCCTTAGTGTTTTGTTTAAATATAAACATATTGAATCAGTGCTTTTTGTGTAGAAGGCTATTCTCGCGAGCCAAGTGTTTTGACAGTTACAGCAAGGTGGTATGAGTCACTGCCTCTGCCTCAGTCAAGCTCAGAGACAGATACATCTTAATCACATTACATTTTTTTTCAGCACTACACCACAAGTCAAGGCACAGGGCCAAATTTCCCCCCAGGGACTAACTAGCGTAGCGCTGAGTCCTGAGTGTGAGGTTTGTCCTTCCAGCCTGGATGAACCCCAGAAAAGCACATTCAACATCCCACCAGCGTTCAGCTGCAAGCCCTCTGCTAGTAGCCAAGGACTCAGTAAAAATTTGCAATAGCGGGCAAGGGCTGCCAGGGCTCAGGAGCCCCAGGGCAGGCGCTGCCTGCTCATGCTGGCTAGTGTTTACACCCCGCCGGTGCGTGCCTGCTCTGAATGCACAGCACATCGGAGCACGGCGGCTATAGCTGCCATTAATGCTAATGGAAGTTTGAAACATAAATCCCGCACGCGGCAGTGAGGGAATAGACGCCTCTGTCTCAAGCCTGGATCTCTCAAACGCAGCTTCGCAAGGGCTTTAATTGTACTTTCAAAAGAGCAAAATGTGCCTGCTCCTATTTATTTCTCCGGGAATAATGACAGTGCTCTATGGCATGGTACCTGCACAGTTATTAGGCATGTTTGGACAGAAGGTTATCTTATCTAAATTGGATTGGAAATAGATTTATAGCACGGCAACTTCACAGTTGAACTGCAAATTGCAAGAAATTCTCTTCATCTGGCCCCTGTGCTCCCGCCTCACCCCAGTGACAGGAGCCCCTATGTGGCACGAATTAGTGCCGGGTGATTTCCACAGGGCTGCAAGCTAGCCCAGACAGGAGACAAGACGGGATTTAACAAACGATTGAACAGCCAGGAAAAAAAAAACCCAAAGCTTGTGCTTTTCCATCTCAGGCAACAGAGAGGGATCTGCAAGCCCCAGGTGTCCGCAGCAGCTCTGCCCCAGAGCTCGTACGTGAGACCTTGGGAGCGTTCCCACACCTGCCTGTGCCTCCACCTCTCCCACCTTTCCTCGGGAAGAAAATTCATCCCTGCCTGCCCGGTGCTGCAGTGAAAGGGGTTGTACAAGCAGGTACTATTGGCTTGTCGATGCAGACGTCCGCAGGAGGTAAGCAGAGCGGTCGCTGGCCAAGCCAGACCTGCCGACGCTGCGCGCCGAAGGTGGTGAGTCAAATGTGCCAGTGCCCTGCAGGGTTTCCTCTCGCAGCGTAAGGGAGGATAATCAATATGCAAGCTAAAGCTGGCTGAGACGGAAACCATTTCTGAGCATCGCTTGCATGCACAAATAGAAAACCTGAGGCTTCTGAGCGCACAGAAACTGGCATTTATTATCAGCAGGAGACATGACTTTGACATGGCAGGAAATATCATCATGTCCTTGCGACTGCTGTCAAACTGCAGTGATAAA
Organism: Buteo buteo; assembly: GCF_964188355.1. Taxonomy (NCBI): domain Eukaryota; kingdom Metazoa; phylum Chordata; class Aves; order Accipitriformes; family Accipitridae; genus Buteo; species Buteo buteo. The sequence continues at coordinate 7,948,350 of NC_134176.1, read as the reverse complement.
TTCCCCCGTCTCTAACCTTAGCAGCACTTGCAATTAGGGAGTGCTCAGCTGAAACCTTCCTCTGATTTCACATGCTACGCTGCTGCATTTCCCCTCTTCGGAGGCAGAAAAAGCAGCTGGTCCCACTGTGGGATTCCCAATTGATAATGCAAAGCTACCAGACCACAGGCAGATGAACATGTGGATCAAAAACACATGCCAGCCCCAGGATTTCACACGGACTGCCAATCGATTGCAGTCCTTCCAGAGTATTGAGTCTAATTCCTCACTCAGGCAGAGAGAGCCCCTTTTAATTGACCCGCGGAAAGGTAGCGACCCACAGCAGTGCTGTTGTCTGCTTGCTGGAGCTGCTGGCTTTGCATTTTAAAGCTGCCTTTCTTTTAGTTTGCTAATTGCTTTGCTCTCCCTAATTGCAGGTTGTCCCTGGGCACACGTGTGTGCAAGGCACAAGCATCTGAATAGCTCTCATGAGCGCACGGAGGCACGAGACTTAATGACAGAGTGACTATTCCTGCCTCGCTCCTTGTAGTGCCACTGCTTTTATAGATAGAATAAAATCGTATTTCCAGCTTAACCCCCTTTCAACGCTAATCCAAGTAATTTCCCTCACTCTGAAGGCAAGCCCGACCAGCTGAAGTCTGCAAACTTTTTAGTTACCTGAGGATGCGGAGTCAATCTGCAAAGGGTCTTTCTGGGATAATCTCAGCAGTTCTGGTAAGATTTCCTCCTCGCACGGGCTCAGCGAGCATTTCTGGCAGCACAGCACTGCTGAAGGGTTACCTGCCGTGGTGGATCAAGGAGAAACACACAGGGTTCAGGTGGCAAAGTAGGACCTACATGGAAAGGAGCTGGACCGCAAGAGAGGAAAGTGCTCTTTCGGTAGCCCCACAAGGCTTAGTAACAAGAAAAATAAGAGTTCTGATGTCACATCCAATTCTCTAACTTTGACCTTGCTTCTTGGACTCTCTTTCAAATGTCGGGAAAGTAAAATAAAACATTAAGAAAAATCATTTCAGTCTCTCAGTGGCATAGCTGTAACCCTCTCAGAGCAAATGCTGCAAAAATACAGCTTGCTCTTCCAAATATCCGGAAGTTTCCTGAGCTAGAACATGATTACTGCCCTGAACACCACCTCTCAAAACGGCACATTATTTTCTCCATTAATTCTTGTCAGCCTCAGAGGAAAGCTGAAGGGGTACTATTAGAACCACGCCATTATTTTGAGTAGTAGCATTAATTTCCGATCACACACGCACATACACACCCACGCTGCCTGCAGAGTAATACAGATCTGGGAAAAGTCAGATTACCGTTTTTATTTAACAGAATTATTGCAGCGTGCATGTTTCAGTGTTTGCCTTAAATACGGTATAGTTTCCAGGCTGCAAGTAGCTGCAGCAGCATCCGGCTGATGCCTTGCCTTCTGGGGGGAGTATCTGGCACGCTGTGGTAAGAATATTTCCCACCCCAGGGGAAAAACAATCACGGGTATGCATGCGCATACCCAAACTCTGCGCTCTTACATGTGTGTGCAGAGACACTCGCACTTTTTATGTGCATGAATGAAAACAAACAGGTCTAAATCCTGCAAGAGAGAAAGAAAAAGAGAGCATGTATGCGTGCGTATTCACGTCTCGCAGCTATAAGGCAACTATATTTAGATAGTTGTCTCATCCCAGAGGATGATACTTCATTAACAGGCAATGAAAGAGTAGCTGTGGTTACTTTCCAGAGTTCAGCTTTGACCGTAAAAAGACGACCGATTAAAACGCCCTTTTGGAGAGCATGCTAGAGTCCGGCAGAGCTGCAGGCACCTCTGCCCCCAGCCCCGCAGGACGAGCGGCGAGCCGCCCTCCCAGCCCTTTGCCCTCTTCCACCAGGCAGCAAAGCTCACAAACAAACACCAAACTTACTCCGCGCCAACACCCACCGGCTAAAGCCGTTTGGGCAGATCCCAGCGACCAGAGCCCCACGCCGGCTCGCTGTCCCGGACAACCCCACGGCTCGGCTCGCTGTCCCCGGCCAACGGCCACCAGCTCAATGGCACTCACCCGGCGAGCCCCAGCTCCGGAGGGAGGGCTGCTCCCCGTCCTTCGTCCTTCCCTCGCTGCCCGCCGCTCCTGGAGGAGGAGGAGGAGGAAGAGGAGGAGGAGGAGGAGGAGGTGGCGGTGGAGGTGGCAGCTCCTGCGGGTCCCTGCAGGCACTGAGGAGCGCATCACCTCCCGGCCGCAGCCCGCGGAGGTGGGTGCCCAGATGTTCCCGGCGCGGATTGGTCCAGCGGGAGCAGATGTTGGCCGGTTGCTAGGAGCGTTGCTAGGGGCGTTGCTAGGAGACGGTGACGCTCTCTCCGGCACTGGCGCGACTCGAGGCCGCGGGGAAGGAGGGAGGGAGGGAGGGAGGGAAGGAGAGAGGGAGGGAGGGAAGGATGGAAGGAGGGAGGGAAGGATGGAAGGAGGGAGGGAGGGAGGGAGGGAAGGAGAGAGGGGGGAGGGAAGGATGGAAGGAGGGAGGGAGGGATAGAGGGAGGGATGGAGGGAAGGATGGAGGGATGGAGGGAAGGATGGAAGGAGGGAGAGAGGGAGGGAGGGAGGGAAGGATGGAGGGAAGGATGGAAGGAGGGAGGGAGGGAGGGATAGAGGGAGGGATGGAGGGAAGGATTGAGGGATGGAGGGAAGGATGGAAGGAGGGAGGGAGGGATGGAGGGATGGAGGGAAGGATGGAGGGATGGAGAGATGGAAGGATGGAGGGAAGGATGGAGGTCCCGCCACCGGGATGTTCCGCGGCAGGACGGGATGGGACGGGACAGGGGCAGGTGGGATGCCGGGCTGCCCGGTGAGCCGGAGGATGGAGCTGATGCTGTGGCTCTGAGCTGGAACGGCGGTGAGGAGCCGCCTGGGGCATCGCGGTAGGGGATGGGGATGTGAAACGCCAAAGCTTGGGGGGGGGGGTCAGCCCTACTTCGAGCCTCGGGGTTGGCTGGGGGGGGCATAAAACTTCCCGTCAGGGCAGGCTGAAGGAGGTACGGAGCGCAGCGGCAGCTGCAGGGGTGCTGGGTGCCCGCCGCAGCACGGGGAGAGGGCGAGAGCTCTGCCCGCTTCAGGGCAAGGTTGGGAGAAACATAACCCTGTGCCTGGAAAGGCTGGAGGGAGCCGTGAGTCCCCTGGCAGTAAGAGCTGAGAGCCGAGCTCCTCTGCTCTCTCTCTGGGTCACATTTCTTTTCCCCCACGACTTAGGTTGCTCCCTCCTTCCCCCATGCCCACCACCACATCTTGCCATACTGTTTTTCCCCTGAGCCTTTGGGATGCCCCGGCACAGTGCCCTGGGTTGTACCCTGGGACATACACCCATGACCCCAAAGAGGCACCACAGCACTCTGAAACCCCATGGACAGAAATTGGGATTGCTGCAGGAATAGAAGCCGCGCAGCGAAACAACTCAATCCTCCTCCCAAACAAAACAGCAGGTCACCGTGGAGTGGGGCAGCTCCAGCATCTCAGCCAGACAGGGGGATTTTACTGCTGAGCACCCTCCTTATGGCAATAAATAGGTGGGATATCAGACTCAGCCTACCCTCACAACCAATGGTCCAGCCAGCAAGGCTCAGAAAAAGCTTAAAAGTGAGTAAAATCTTACCTGCATAAGGCAGTGTGCACAAAGAAGGGAAATCCCTTTCCCAAAGATCTTATCTCTGTAGGTAGACACTGGCAGATGTGAGATTACAACAACAAGAAAGTGTTTTTAAAACCAGTTTCTCCAGCCAGCTATGCGTAGGGGTCTTCTCTGGAAGAAGTGTGCCACTTCTAGACTTGGAAAAGGGGCTATCCTATCCTATCCTACTCCTGAAGGTGACTCAAACACTCAGCCAGTGCCAAAACCAAAGCAAGGTGCTATGGGAACATGTTCATTTTGGAAGCATCTGAAGCTCCTGGGCAATCCCCTGTTCTCTTGTGATTTGGAAGATGGGTGCCTCACACACGTCGTACCTGGGCATGTCCTTGCTGGTGGGACACACAGAGCTCTCCTCCCTCTGGTTGCTCCATGGTCTCTGTGAAGGTTCTGCAGAGCAGCATGCACCAGGCTTAGTCCTCCTCTCTCTTACACAGTGGGAATGAAGGCACACTTCATTTGGCATTCACACGATCAATATCTCCTCCAGATTTTAACAAACTGGGTCTTGGCAGGCCTGAGTCCCAGCTAACATACATCAACACAGCAGCCTCAAACCAGTCACTCCATTGACTTTCAGTAGCTGGTTGTATTTGGTACTCAGTATGCACTGGCACGCACGTGCATGCACACAGCTCCTCTTGGTCTTTGCAGTTTGAGAAAAGATCAGTCACAGCCATATACTTATTTCAAATTATCTCTGAAGCTCTGCTTCTTTTATTGAGAAGCCAAATGAACTCAAACTAATTTCAAATTTGAATTTTCTAGGACAATAGGAAGGCACTGGAATTTAATTGATTTTGATTACCTGCCTTATTATTATGCTGCCAGTAGCGATAGTTCAGGTTGGTGTAATTTTAAATTTACTGTGAGATGAATCTGACATTTCTCTGCTGCTGAATAGAGGACTTGAGCGATTCTTCAGCTCTTCACAAAGATGTCATAATTAATTCAGTAATATCACTTCTGTAAGCAGAGAGAGAAAAGGAAGACACAGAAGCACCTACTCTGAGTCTAAGAGCTGAATGAACAAGAGGCTTACTTACTCTGGTCTTCCTGAAACTGATTGTATTTTTTTCTAACTTCCAACACAATTCCTGCTGCAAAGACACATCTTCCCCTCTCCTGTCAGCCCACAAGTAGGACTTACTAGCTGGCAATAATTTACAGCCAAAAGGTCAGCTAATCTTTCCCCAGTTGGCTCCAAGAAGAAGCATCTCCATCCCTTGATCAGCCCAGAGCAAATTCTTCTGCAATCCAAGTCTAGCTGCTTTTCTTTGTCCCCTTTCTGAGGGGGCAGAGAACACAGGGAAAGGGATCCCTTGCCAGTATAAACCAGCATTGCTCTGCTGGCTGAAAGGGACCTCCATCAAGATGAACAGCAGATGCTCCATCCCACCCTACCCCACCCAACCCCACCCCAACTCATCCCCTTCCTCTTGACATGGGAGCACGAGAGATCACATTCCCCCCCCCCATCCAAAGAGGAGCTTTCCCCTCTGCCAGGGATGCTGGTCAGGAATCACTGCCCAGCTGGAGCACACGATGTTTTAATGCAATGGAAATTAAACAGAACTGTGAACTGGGACCAAAGTCTCTATTGACAGTGATATTATTTGAAAAGATAAGACTTTAAATGTGTACTGCACAAGATAAAACCTGGACAGGCAGACAATAGAAGAGTAGCTTATCTTTTTTTTTTTTTTTTTTTTTTTTTTTAGTCTTTTGAAAGCAAGATTGCCTAGCATAGTCAGTGCTGTAATAAATATATGTTTTTAAATGGTTTAGAGCAATTGGGAATATAAAACCCCAGAACATTAGCATTTACTTTACTTTAACTGCCTCACAGAATTAGAAAAAAATCAGTTCCTTCATTTCAAAGCAGTTACATCTCCTCAAGCCAACTGTTAAAGAAAAATGAATTAAATTAATGTGCCCTTTTGAATTTAAGCACCAAACATTCAGAAGATGTATAGAAGAAGTATAAAAGCACCAGTCCTCTAGGCAGCATATACCTACACACATGCTATATTTCTAAACATAGCATGAGAAGGTATTTTCAAAAGATAAAACATACCTGAAATGTTTAGCATTTGTACCTGAAATGCTGAGCAGTTTCAGATGTGAGGATTTACATCCTGGACCAATTTTTATCTCTGGTCTGGCCTGCTCAGCTGCCTCCAACAGACAAAGTCCCTCAAAGGCTTTCCCAGCCGTGGGCTTCTCACAGCAAACGGAGACAAGCAGCTCCAGTTTCTGGACCCTGTTCATGTCTCCCAAGGGGTGGCCAACCTTGGAGGGACCGGATGACTTGGGAGGCTAATCCTGCCTGCGCCTAAAATGCAGCCTTTGCATTTCATCATAAAACACCGGTTCTTTCTCTTTCTGTTTTTCCTGTACTAGAACTCTATTTTTCTGCTCTATCTTCCAATTCATTGTACAAGAAAATTTGTCAGTATTTTAAAATTTGTTTGGTTTTTTTTTGTCATTTTTACTTTTAAAAAAGCTTCGGAAACAAGCTGAGTAAGAGCAGAACTAATGAAGCCCGTTTTCCTACAAATTTGTGCTCTTTATCCCCTCCACCCTCCCCACCACCACCAACCAAATTCCACCACGTCCCCTGGGACACGTCCAACTCAATCAGAGACAGCACAAGAGGCAGCACACGCTGTCACCGCTCCGGAGCTGCATGCCATCATGATAGTCCAGCTGACCGACCCTTGGCCATCAAACCTACATCTTTCTGCTTCTCTGTAAATGATCCTCTGCTGGGTGACAACATTTGTAGAAGCCTAATTGCCTTTGAGACAGTTACCCTCTTTCAAATGTGATTGAAATTGGCCAACCTGTTCAAAAACGACGATGGTGGGGGACAGACTGGTGAGGAGACAGATGGCAGACAGCTCAGCTTCTTTAGCCTCAACTGAGCTGATTGAGAAGTGGGAATGCTTTCACTCTCATGAAAAATGATATCACTCTTTTGCTGAAATTCAAAACTTAGTTTCCCGACATTAAAAATGTGACTTTTCCAACTGGTCAAAATTAGGATGACATCAGGGATGTCTTGGCAAAACAATACTTGGTGCTTCGCCAAGGAATGAAGCTGCTCTGAGTAAGGAATTAAAATGCAGCTGGAGGAAGAATAGGATAATCAAAACAGTAAAACAAAACAGAGCCGGGAGCCCAGCGAGACCCACACGTGCTCATGCTGAACAGCAGGCGTCCCAGCAAGAGCAGCAACAAGTGGATTGCTAAGCCCACCACCGTATTTGCACGGCGGTGTTGTACACCAAGCATGTAGAAAGCCTGAGTATTTTACCACCAATTTTATGAGCTGCGCTGCCCAAATCTTGGCACCAAGACACGTGGCCTATTCCCTGCTCTCCCCGAGTTCAGTGCCAGCAACTTCACCATAGCGTGTGCCAAGCTTGCATGGGGACACAGGCAAGTCTGCCCGGAGGAATAAAACAAAACCCGCTCTGGTTAGCCCTGTGCTGGTGATCAGTCTGAGAAAACCCACCCACTGCGAAAATACCGCCGGCTCCTTTGTCACCACACATTGGCCAAGGATGTCCCCACAAGGACATCGTGAAGCCAGCGCGGTGTCCCCAGCGGTGCCCATGTCCTTTGGAGTAATTGCCGGTACCCCTCGGTGTTGGGTTTACATGGGAGAAATAGGGTGGAGCTGGCAGGGGAACTGAGGCCGGTTGATGGGCAGGGTGAATTTTTAAGTGGTTTTCAAAAAACGCATGGGGTGAAACCAATGTCAGGAATAATCAGGCCAGGAAAGCGCTGCCCTGGTACCAACTTGGGCCATGGTACTGACTTGGGCCATGCCACCGCCTCGGCAGCAGCGCCCACCCAAGCTCCCAAAGCCCAGAGCGGCTCGCAGACAGCGTCTGGTTCTGCAGATCCCCTTCTGAGCCCAGAAGAGCTGCCGGGGGGCTGAGCGCAGCCCAGAGCAAACCCCCAGCCCCCCCTCTGCAGCCAGCCCTGCTGCCGAGGTCTCCAAAAATGTAAAACTTCCCCAGCACTTTCCCACCCCCACCCCTCTCAGCTAAGCCTGGTTGTCCCACCAACGTTAGTCCTCAGCAAAACACATATTTCATCACCAGTTTGCACCAAGGAGGGTGATATTTTCTGAACTCCCTCGTGTCTCTCTGAGCCTCCCAGCATACCCCAGTTCCCCACCGTGTTTCCGATGAAGGGCTCCACTGGGTTTCCCGTGTACCCAGGGGCGGCTTATATCAGCCACCGTTGCTGAGACTTCCAGGGACTGAAGCTACCAACTGTCACCAGAAAAAGAAACTCTATTTCTGGGCTGGTCCTGGAAAGCCAGCCCTGCGGATGCCAGCAGGGATTCAGAAATCGTGGTTTCTCATGTCTCCCTCAAAGACGGCACTGCTATTCTGAGAGGAACAAACTACCCCCAGTTCAAAATCACCGTTTTGGAAATTTTTTTTAGCTTCTGTCTTTCTCTGTCTTAACATAGGCATAGACTACAACTGCGACCCGGCAGAAGTATACCACACGCACAAATACATCATGATCAAAGGTACACGCAAGCGTAAGTGGCCACCAGATAAAGCCATACCCCTCACTGCTGCAGCGCTGGGCCTGGCCTCCCATCAGCCCAGTTTCAGGTCTCCAGCCCAACGCTTGAGCTCTTACTCCTGTTGCCAAAGCGAAACGCATCCACCCCGTGGCCACCCCAACCGCTACGTGGGCATCCCTCAGCGTCCCACACATACCGCCAGGATGCCAACAAAGCTGGTATCTACGCACAGGAGACATTGGTGACACAGACCCACACGTGCCCTGGTGGAGGTACCAACACATCCACGGGCGTACAGGAGAAACGACGGCTGGGGGACCACCGCAGAGCTGGGTGCGAGGGGCTGCTCCCCCAACTCCTGCCGGGGGCTGGGTGAGAGACTGGGGAGCAGCAGACACCGAACGCATAGCCAGCACTTTTCCTTCCCCACGGAGAGGTGGCTGAAAGGTGGTATACAGGTGGAGGCAGACACAGGGGGGCACGGGAACCTCTTCAGTCCCCCCAAGGCCCCCAGCAGCCTCCGCCTGCTGCTGCAGGGCCCCTCTGTCCATGCGGATGGACAGGGGGACCGAGGAGGGGGGATATTTCCCATTCCTCCCAGTTATGCATTATGCACTGGACACCTGCATCTTTGTTCTGAGCAAAACACGTCCACCTCTCCTAGATGCATATTCACTCGGTTCTGCCACATCACGAACAAAAAGGAAGATACGCCGGTTTTGCATGTGTACATGAGCCATCTGCTTCTATTTTATTGATAAAAACCTGTAACAACAGCGTTCACCATAACAAAATAAGACTGTTTCTAAGGTGTGGATGGTTGTATGTGTGTGTGAATAATTTCAGCCCAGAATTCTGCAGAAGCTGGGTTTAATGCTTTTTTTCCCAGTCAGATATCATCTAGACATTAGTATTCCTAACGCAGCATATAATTAGCGAGAGGCAATATATTGTATGATCATGCACGTTAGCACTTAAGTAGAATAAAAATGTTTCATTGTCAAGTACATGAAAAGCTAAGAATAAACCCGTACCACTCTTCCTGTTGAATATCCAAACATCTTTTCATCGTATTTTTCATCTTTTTTATCATGGTTTTGCACTTCAGATATCTCTTTCAATCACACACACAGCAAGCGAAATGATGCTCATACCATTCTGGTGGCCTCACCAGTCAGTATCAGCCATTTATTAACTAGAATGAAGGTACAATTTTCAGTGCAAATCTTTGAACTTTACAAAAGTGAAAAGGGTACAGGAATTTGTTTCTTATAAGCTTCACAATATGAACAATTCTCCTTTTATAGATGTATTTATCATAAAAATAATTCAGCAATAAATTCAAGCTCGAGAAGACTTGCTTTTGCACTGACAGAAGTTAGGGACCTGGTATTTTTATTAATTTGTCTGTATTGTTATTATTTAGAGTGATCGATTTATAGATAAATTTTGTGCTTGTGCATTTCATGCTGGGAAAGGAGAGCTGAGATCTTTATTTCTCCTGATGCACCCTCAGCCACAGGGCTGAATTACGCAGAATACCAACCAGCTTGCTCCCTGCCCATGGTCTGTGCTGAGGATATGACAGCAACGAAAGGAAAAAAAACCTTAAAGGCGGATTATTTTACTAAACCCCTACCAGGAGGGAGATGCAGTAAGTAGGCTTACAATGTTGTCCTGCGGCAACGTACCCCAGCAGCGACGGATGTCCACCCACAAAGCTGGTGGAGGGAAAGACTACCATGTCACAGGGCGTGTGGAGGAAAGAGGAGCTGCACACCCACCTCGGCCACTGTCCAGCTGTGAGTGCAGCAGTGAGATGACAAAAACCTGTACCTGCCAGAAATGGTATATCATTCCAATATAGAAAGAAGCCAATACACACTAAAAATGACTTATTACATACAGTATATTTAAATCAACAGCCAAATATACACTGAGATGTGCTTCATGCAAATGCCTGGGGGCACTCTACCACAAAAAAACCATTTTTATATATACACATATAAATGCCACGCAGTATTTAAATGCTAAGTCTACCAAATGATTACTTCATTTACTCTTCTTGACAAACAAAACCCTCTGCTGGGAAAAAGTCAATGAAGTTACAGCTGAGAATACAAGCCCAGCAAGACAAAAACCACAGCAGTGCCAGCAGAGGACTACGGGAGAGATGCGGTACCTGTTTAATTGGAAAACTTGTGCTTGAGGTGCCACGTAGTGACAGCAAGAGATTGGAGGACAGGTTTTATCCTGAGCACCATGAACATAAAATATTGCTACCAGGCGTGGACCTGACTTGGAGCAGACCTCTATAGAAATTAATGACAGGATGGGAGATGCGATGGTGGAGATGGTGTGAAGGAAAAGCACCTGGAAAGTGTTAACAAGACACAACAGGGATGAGGAAAGCTGGCAAAATTATATGACTTTTCCCAGCTGCTAATGAAGAGAGAAATTTGCAATGTTCTAAGTCTGAGAAATGAAGGGAGAGGGAAGTATTTGGCACAATAAAATGCCCTCCCTGGAGGTCAAGGCTAATTAATGGTGGTGGGACTCAGGAAAGAATTTAGCTTTTGTCTGAATCCTGAATCCTTCTCGTTCTTCACCCATGGCCAAGATCAGCTTTTCATCTCTTGTTACTCAATGAGACCATCCCACGCTGGATATGATGTTACAGGGGATAGACACTTCCAGAGTATTTGGTATCTATTTGATGGTCACCTATTACAGCCAGGAGGAAACTCAATAGCCAGGAGGTGATGTCCTCACTTCCTTGCACCTGCAGCTGCCCAAGGAGCTGTGACTTCTGTTAAACCACTTTTGTTAAGTAAAACCCAACGATGTGCTTTCCAATTTTCTAAAGAGATGAGCAACTAACAGGTCTGAATGGAGCTTCATAGCTCCCATGTGGCTTTCGGGTCTCTTCAACTTTTTCCAACCTTAGCTGCCTAATGCTCACTGGATGCAACATGGTGACCATACAGTTTGTTGTTATGCAAGATCATACAGACTACCACAGCCTACCTGCATCGCTGCCAAGCAGCAGACTTCCTCCTGCTTCAACAGTGGTTTCAACTCGTAGGATTCAGGTTTTTATGTCCCTGTGATGGCCAATACCGAAATCCCATGCAGGTTCCCAAATTAGGATCAAAAAAGTCTCAACACTGGACTTTTATCTGCCTTCTACAAGCACCGAGTTTTCCCTGCTCTGTGTGTAAAGACCTCTCTAGTGACAGAGCTTTGCTCAGGCTGTTCAGCTCTGCAGCAAGATCTCAAAATTCATCCTCCCATGACAAAGTCAGGAGCAGAAGGGGAAAAAAAAAAATCTCACCTTCAGCCTTCTATTTTGAGGGAGTAGCACAGGGAGAGCCCAGCGCACAGCTCTCCTCTTACAGCCTCATTTGTACAGATGGCTTGTGTGGAGAAGAGAGGGATTGTAACGCTAGAAGAGATGAATGGTATCTACCAAGTTCTTTATCCAGGCTACAGTCAGTATTGACCTATATCTGCTTCATAAAGGTGAAAAAACATGGATAGCTGTGTGGGTTGAGCAGGAACATCTTCCTGCTGCCAGCTGGCAAACAGCTTGGGGATTACAGCATAAGGATTAATAGCCTTTGTCATTTGTAAGTGCAGATGCTAACCTTACTCACATGACAGACTGATCTTCTTTGGATTCTGTGCCTGCTTGCCGTTCCAGAAAGATGACCTTGGGCTGCTGTGAGAGACAAAATATTTACACATTCATTTCTTCAGGCCTACAGCGTAGGCTGCAGGAAGACACGAGCTCACTCTGCACCAAAAAAAAAGAAGAAAACCCAACTTGTATGCCTTCAGCAGATCTGGAGCTAAGGAATCACACAGAGAAACTGGGTTTCAGCTAAAGCTTGATGCCACTGCAGCCCGGCTGTGCTGCTTTCTGGAGTACAGAGCGAGCAAAGTCCCAGGTCTACGGCAGCACAAGCACACCGAGAGCCTTCCCTCCCCACCGGCTTCCCGGCCACGGCTTGGAGTTTTCATTTCTTGCATGACAGCTTGTTAAATCTGCACCAGATTCCAAATAAACACATAAACCAGCTATGTTGGATTATCCTGTATGTCTTTCCAAGCTTTAGGATCTGTCAGCTTCTGGCTGCTTTTATCACAGAAGCAGATCAGCTGGGAGCCAGCATCAGTGCCTGGGGTATGTGAATGTATTTGCTGGGGTAGTGCACGCTGAAGGGAAAACCTGCCTCATTCAAAGTGTGAGCTCTTCTACAAGCCCTGGCTGCTTTTTTTCCCCCTCAAACCATAGTTGCAAACATCACACTTAGTGCATTTTAAATGGAAAGCGGATGCTCCTGCATACTAATTCCTTCAGGCTCTGTTGTCCTTTTACAGAACAGGATGCCTACAAAAAAAAGAAGCAAGCCAGTACAGAACAGGTTGTTTCCTCTGTCATTAACTCGGTCCATACTGAGGTGAACGGGTGTCACTACTTTGTAATTATTAAAGTATCACAGCCCAACCAACAAGCTTCAAACTCCACAAGTGCACTAGAGAGCAGGAAGGCAAGGTCTTGATCGTGAGCATCATAACTTTAAGGTGACCCCTCCAGGAGTCAGCTCCCCTTGAGCCCGGGGATAATGCAATAGGGAAGGCCATATTCTTTGCTCAGCCTTTCTGTCCACCACCTTTCGTGCTGAAGGGCAGAAGGCAGCTGAGAGGCAGAGAGATGAAGTGCAGTGATCATACAGATTAAAGATGATGATAAATATGGGAGTGGAAAGAAAGCTCTGCAGGCACACTAGCTTCAAGGTCATCGCCAGCTTCAACTGAAGGAGAAAATGAACTGCCACCAGAGGAAATGCCTGCTCTCCTGCCAAGCTGCCACCTTAGGCTTTATGCTAGATAAATGATCAATAGCAGCTGGCAGCCTTTGGTTCTGTGCATCCAAGAACATCTAAAGACACTCATGACTGAAGATCAGTCGACTATGTAAAGCACCAAATATCTTCTTGGGATCTGCAGCCGCTAAAAGTATGTCCAAGTATTGTCCGTGTATCCCAGCACAACCCACATTACCCTGCAAGGGAAACGCAGACAAGCCAGAGGGACAGGAGCAAGCAGGCAACAGCAGGGTCCAGGTAATTAATGACACTGGTAAAAAGGAAACCTAAACAAATCAAATGATGTAGCAGACCATCCAGATAAAGCCTCTACAAATGGGCACTTCAGTAAGCTATAGCTGTAGCTCAGTGGGCTAAAAGAGGTACTCATTTCTGTGGGCATCAGTTGAAAGTCAGCATTATTACAGGGAATATAAACGTGGTGAGATCATTCTGTTCTGTTGTCGATACACATTAAAAACAAAAAAATAAAATAACAGCAGAGAGCCTAGCAGGACAGGGGCGTGCTGGCTGGAGAGAGACCAAGGAAGGAACAGACTGCAACTAGCTGAACACCACTCTTCGAGATACAGAGATGTATCCAGTTGCCCACAATATTCTGGGCTTACGCCAGTGTAGTTAGTTCCTTCCCACACAATGGTTTTGTGGGTTTTCAGGCTTTTTTTTGTTTGTTTTTCTAAGAGAAGAAAATTCAAATAAGCTATAAGGGGATCCCAGACAGTGTTGTCAAAAAGGGATGAATTATCTTAGAAAACATGAGTGCATTAGGAAACCTCCATAATCTGGACTTGCAAGTGCCCGAGCATTCTCAGAACCAGGTCAGCTGTTCCTTTCCTTTTGCTGAACTTGTCATGGCCTTCCCACAGCTCTTCTCCCCACTTGGAGCCCCACAGAAGCTGAGATCAGGCATCAGCATTAGCATCCACGTGGATGGAGGCCAGTGGAGCACAGGGCCCCAAGCCTACTGATCACTGCCAACTGAGAGCCAACTGCAAGTCAAGATTCCCAAGGAATGGAAACCTTTCTGGAAATTCAGTCTTGTCAGCCACTTCCCAAGGAAACAAGGGGTTAAAGCAGTGACTGAAAGGGCAGTGGTATTTACATAAGAAAGACCATGAGCACAAGCCCAGCTTGTATCAATATTAGCAATGACTAATTCAATCTGTCAATGGGAAGAATTACAGGAGCTCTGAAATCTGGGAGAGCTGCTGCAAAGCCTTCATTGAACAGACAGTCAATACTGAAAAGAAAAATAAAGCACAAAAGCAAAAAAAAAATCCCAAAATACAGGTAGCAAGCATGAGCACCTCCAGCACTGTGTTCATCCCAAGATTCCTAAATTCCTCCATTGCTTCAGTAGGAACTTAATGAACCCCACAAATGCACTGCTCGAGGCACGGATGTGCCAACAGGTTTAGCAGCAGCTGCAAAACCCCAGTGCTCCCCTCGCTTCATCCCTTTTCCCTTCCCTCCAAATTCTTCTGGTAAAACATCAAGCCAAAATGTTGTGGCAAGGATGCAACAACCTGCTCCCATCAGAGTGCAAAGTTTTAACATGTGCTCAGATATTAACTTACTCCAAGTAAGCTATTTTCACTTGCTTTCCTCTGACTCTCAATACGCTACACTGAAATTATATATTAAAATTCAATTCCCTTAATGCTGTATGTTCAGAAAAGATCTTGATGTGAGAACAGCATGGAAGTCCAAAACCAGTTTACTTCATTGCTTTTTAAAACTATCTTTTCCAAGGATTTTTTTTTTTATCACACTATTATAAAGCTAGGTTATCTTCAGCTCACTGCTGAAACATATTATCAACTTACACTTTTCCCTTAGCTAATCAGTAAGCATAAGCAACACTTTGCAGGTTCAAGAAATTATGAAGAGAATCTCAGTAAGCTTATTATACATAGACATCCCAGATAATAAAATTACTTAGAAACACTTGTATATACATTTTATGCAGTTCAGGAAAAAAGATGCAGAGAATTGAAAACAACTGAAATCAGCAAATGCACGTTTTGAATTGGGCTGTTTCCTTTACTTCTTTTCCAGAAGAAAAGTACATAATAAAAAAACATTTCTATTCTGCTGGTTACCACTCAAATACTCATTTTCTCTTGCATTGGTAATACAGCAGCATTAACAGTGCAGTCAAAACTGTATTTGTTTGCTGAGCTGCATTTGGGTTAGATCCTGCTTTGTGATACAAAGCCCCAGTAGTGCAAAGCAGATATTATTCCAGCTTATCTAGGCAGTGGAGGACATCCGTCCTGCATAGGATACCCATCAGTCTCACCGGAAAAATGATGCTCAGACAGGTAAGTGATAAGAATATATAAAACCATGGCCTGTAGAATAATTTGTATCACCTATACCAGAAGTCCTTCTACATGCAGATTATTCTGTCTGCCTCATGAGGACAGACAAAGCCTGTGTGTATGACACCAAGTGATAACCTGTGTGTATCACACCACTGCCCCGCAGGGTCTGGCTAGCCTGGATGTGATGCAAACCAGCACTGAGGTTCAATTTTGGTCAAACAGCCAGTGCCGAAATATGCACTAGTTAGTTTTGCAGAGCACCATTGAAGGGAAGGAGACAGCTGTGGTGCAACAGGAGGCAGAATTTGGTGCCAGGTCTCAGTAAATGACAAAAACAAAACATGAAGTGATTCAGTACAGACAAACCTTTTCAGGAAAATATTTCCCGTGTCTTGCAGGAATGGGGAAATGCCAGTTCTCTCTTAGAGCGCGTGGGGAACAGGAGACTGGGCAGCTGATAGTATTGGAAGATCTCAGCACCCTACTGCCTACGTACCATCACTATACTAGACAATTAACATCCTCTGCTGTGTCACGTACAGCATCGCAACAGTTAACAACTGCTAAACTTTCAGTAGTCAAGTAGCAGACAAAGACATGGCCCCTATTCAACTCGCAGAGACAGGAAAAAAGATTAAAATGGGAAATGACAATATACTCTGAAAAGTAACTACATAAAAGTGTCATCACCTCATCCAGCAAGCCTGCTCCTTGCATTGTTTTCCGTTAGAGGCAGGAAGCGTAATATTTTTCTCTGATGTTAGTTCAGCAGAGCCAGCAGCTCCTCTAGGGGGGTCCCCCGGATCCTACTCCTTGCCTGCAGGAGAGCTCGCCCCGAAGATGAGGTGACATGGTCTGGCATTCTCTACTGCTCAGTGTGCCAAAAACGGTCCCCTTTCAGAGCCCAAGAAGATACTACAGGATAGCACATTTGAAGAAGAGCCCTCAGCAAACGGAGTTGTGCTTAACTGAATCGCAGAGAAATCACAGATCTAAATCTTTCCTGTGTAATGCTCACAGAAATGCTTTTCTGAATGGACCTCACTTTTAAAAAACAAAGTAACACATGGGCAAAACAATGGTGCAGAAAAGAGTGATTCAGGCACAAAGGTGGATGTGCAGCTTGTTCTGGTCTTTTTTGGTATTCATGATGACAGAAGCCATGAACTTCAATTAAGCATCTAAACATGCACTGTATAATTGTAATATAAAACTGATGCTAGTTATCCCTCGTGCAAACCTATGGCAACGCAGGCTAACAAGTGCACAGGATGCCTAATTAAAAATACTGGTAGTGTTTAGTCCTAATATCAATTGTTAGTACAGGAGAACAGTAGTAATGTCTAGGCACTTAAAAGTTGACAGAGAATTCAAGAGTGCTTTCCCATGCTGCCTGAAAAATATATCATCCAGTCTACAGTGGTATCAAATGCTTATTTCTAGGACTTAGAAACACAATAATAAAAGGGAGAGAATGTGATCTGCATGCAGGTTAGCCTTTCTGGGAGCTATCTGCGTGTCAAGAATATTTGCAAACTTCATTAATATAAATAAGAGGAGGGAGGGAGGAGAGAGTTTACCCCAGAAGAAAGCAGCATCAAAATCAGTCTGTGATGATTAAGCCTATGACCAAATGAGCAAGACACTAACCAAGGAAAGGATTTTGTAGGTATTCCCATTCCTTCTCCCCAGGGTTAATTATTTGAATGTAGAAAATGCAGGACAACCTGGAAAGATGGGAACTAAACTTGCTTCTGAGGCCTTTCCACCTTTAATACCCATGACTGCTGACACCGAAGTCAGGTTAAAGCATACGTGACCTGTCAGAGCACAGTGCTTGCCATGGGATAGCCATTTTCTGCTGACTGAGAACAAGGGAAGACAGCCCATAGTCCCAGGACCCTCAGGCTGCCCTGGTAACCACTAGGACTCCAGTAGTGTGTGCCACCTGCAGACCTGCGTCCCTTTCGATTCCTTCATTTCCTGCCAATGACTTTGCTCTTCTTCTCCACTGCTGTTCTGACCCATGGAAATCCAGCCGATCATCTCTTTGCGCTTCATGCTGCGTCTGTTGTATATGGAGATCATTAGCGTGACATCAGAGAGCTGGAAGAGGGCAACCTGGAAGATGAAAGTTTCCTTGTAGACAGGATTGGGCTGTCCTCGACGGATGGAGGTCTTGCAGCGAGACATCTCCTGACCCACAGAGTTGCGCAGGCAGAGCTTTCCATAGGTGTCTAGGACAAAAAAGAGGAAATAATATGTTTGGCACAGGTGACAGACTAAATGAAAGCCCCAAGCGGTCAAAAAACCCACCAAAAAACCCTCCAAATAGACCAGCTTTGTCTGCAGTGAATAACAGATGAGGGCTGGACTGCACTCTTTAGTAAAATCCATGGGGTGAGAAGCAGCAGGTGCAAGCACCTCTTGGATTTCCTCATATTCAGCTGGGGAGAAAAAGGAAGGAAACTGATGAATGTTTCAGCCATGCTCTCTTGGAAAGAGCAGGAAATCTGGTGCCCAAGCCTAGCAAACCTAAGACTAATTGAAACTATGAGCATCTCTGTGGATTCTCCACATCAAATGGTGTGTCTTCACCTTCCCTTCTTCTCCCTCACAATCAAGCTTCATTCGGGCTGTCTTACCAGGGCTTCCCCTGGCTGCACTTGCCTCTCCACCACTCTTCTTTGGAAGAATGCCTCTATGACCTATTATTTGAGATAGATAGCAAACACAAAGGGTCCTGAAAAAGAAGAAAAGGAAACCTGCATACACAGTGAAATGACTTGATCTCGCATGATAGTTTCAAGGCTTTTTCCAAATTCTCATCTTACTTTTTTGGTGGACTTGAGGTCAATTTTATTCACTGTTTAAGTCAATAGAAGGAGGAAAAATGCTTAGTAGATACAGGGAAGGGATGGTCCAAGTCAGTGCTCCTGTAAATCCACCCCTAAAACTCTTGCTGCCCCCTGTATTAATTAGTTCACCTCTGTTATGTGGTCGCTAATACTGTGGTCTCAGGCGGAGCTCTGTGGTCCCAGTGCTCCACAGACCCAGCTCAGTGTAAGTTTTCACCTCACTCTGCACGTGACAATAACAGATCACTTGGCTAGAAAAGTCCCCTCCTAAACCCTTCGTAATCTGTGCCTGGGTTTCTGCAAGTATTATTTCAGAGTGTGCTGAAGATAGGAAATAAATAACAAGCCTCCGTCTCTTGTCTACAGCATGTCTATCCTCTTCTGTTCCCGTTTGATGTGCTATTTTACGCACTTATCTACTGAGCAACACAAGGTGTGAAATTACACTTCAGGTGTGAAAACACTTCTGTGTCTCCAAAGCAGGGCTTTCCGCTCCTCTCAAACTGTTCCACTGAAAAAGCTGTCAGGAGACTGACAATCGAGGAGCAAATTGTGAGCCTGCACAGCTGTACAGCTATCAAGTTACTGCGGGGAAAGTTCAGTCCAATCATTAGTTGGGGGTGCCAGCTTGGCTCCCAGTGTAACATCGGAGATGAAGAAGATCTTGCCAACAAAGACCTACTCGTTAGACAGAAAAGCAGAGCTCTGACATGAAATAGTTTCCTGATTTTATCTGGGAAGGAAGGAACTGCTTTATCAAGAGGTTGACTAATTCCCACAATAGTATTCAATGTTGGTGGTGCTGAGGGACTGAAATCTGTAACAACTTCAGACCCATCAGAAACACAATGCCCAAGAGAGGACTCTCTCTTCTGGCTCGACTCAGTGTGAAACAACGCAAGATAACTACCAGACACAATCTCTTGCAGTACTCGTAGAGATGTCACTTTGCTTTGCACTGACAAACCATAACATGCACTAAAGCATTCCTCATGTGGAAGTCCTGGTTGCTGGTCTGAGGCTGCAGGGAACTCCCTGGAAATAAAGGTAAGTGGGGAGTAGGAGTTTTACAGATTTTTTTGATGTATTCACCCTTTTTTTTGTTAGGAGGGGATTTCAAAACAGTGAAAAATCTCCACTAGGCTGATTTTTAAGTACAAACAAGCAGCTAATGAGTACAATTCCCTGTTCGAATTTTAAAATTTTTCTTTCTTTCAAATTGAAAGCTTACATTTTCTACATAATTTCAGTGCATTTTCCAAAACAATCCCATTTACAGGCAGAAAGCCGAAGGGGCTCGTTTCTGCTGACACACAAGAGAGGTGAGTGCTGAGACCTCGGAATTCATGGAGAGGAGACCCTCTCTATTTGCTCTTGGCCCAATACCTCCATATTTCTCTAGGTATGTCCTTGGTGTCATATCGCTTTCCCCACTACTGTCTGAGAACTGCTTTGCTGAGGGTGAGGGCTTTTGATTGGGATCACAGGAGGGGCTGGGAACGGTCAGCAAGGGCAGACCTGGGGCATGGAGCAGCAGTGGAAAGGTCCTACCCTGGACCCCTTGGCAGCTGCTGGGAGGGTTTTGCCGGCTGTACTGGGGCAGGGGATGGGCAGAGCGGAGAAGCAGTATGCAGCCAAGGACTGCTACAAACACCCTCATTGCTATCCCACCTGAGCATGGCAATGTGTGGCGTAACTAACAGCAGATTAAGTACTTTTTTAGCTTATCTTCCCATGCTACTTGAGGGAAAGGTCACCCACACATGCCCGTATCTCTTTTTCTGAAAAGACAGGGACAGGACTGAGGTCTAGATTTTCCTCTCAGTAAACCTTGCTATCATCCTTCCTTCTTACTGCCACCCGTATTGGCAGCTCAGGTGGGATTCATCACACCTAACTGCAGGCACATTCATTTTAGCAGTCCCCAAAGGAGTCAACCAATTTATAATCGATACCACCAAAGAAGCATATGGCATAATTCAGCAGCAATCTAGTAGACAATGCTACCATTACAAATGATTTAGGTTTTAACACTAAAGCAAGTGCCATGGCTAAAACACCTCATAGGGTGCTTTTTCAGGATGTTCCAGTTAATTTTGCAGGCAATGAATAGATGAGTTTCTTGCAGTCATAAACTCTAGGATATCACACCCCTGACTGAGGCCGCGACTTCTGCAAGTGAGGAGTAATATAGCTGGCTTTAAAGAAAAATGAGCTTTGCACGACCAATGACTTAAACTTAACAGAGATCAAAGTCAGAAAATTAGGCTTTTTCTTCAATACACATCAGATCTGCTACATAATTCTGCACCAAGGCCCTGTCTATACAGTACTAAGGTTGGTAGGGATTCTGCACGTATCGTCTGGATCAGGTGAGAACGTGCAGACTGGAAGGAGACTACGCTCAGGGCAGAGCTAATACCAGGAGCCCTATTCATCCCCATGTAAACACAGGCACAAAACCAGTGCAAGTGACAACTAAATCAGGTTGCTAATTCTTCTCAAATTTATTCCACTGGGTGTATTTTACCAGCCAAAAGAATCAATCTTGCCTGAACAGAAATAAAAGAGTAGGTGTGGATAATATATTTAGCATCTGAAATTTGCTTTGCAGAGCTGGTACGTATAAGGCTGCGCTGTTATTCTGCTTCACTAACTACATTTTAAGATTGTGGTTTGCCCTTACTGCATTGTGTTCCTTGCAGCATCTTTTTAGTCATCTTATCAGGAAACACTTCCTAGTTCTCCTTGTGGTCCAGTCTAGACCTCTGAGATGGAAAGCTCTCCCCTCTGGTTGGCTTTGCCAAATAAAATCCATCCCCAGATACCCAGTGAAATTAGTGGAACTACAGCAAGGATGAACTTGAAAATTTACTGAGGAATGTATGTGTGAGAGCATCTATTCATTATGAAAGCAAATATTTTCCATCTAATTACATGCTCAGATTCAGTAATGGCCTCATTACTGTGGTATCTCAGCACTCTACGCTCTTCAGTGTATTTACTTTCATGCCACCTCTGTCAAGCACAAAAGGAGAAGAGAGATTAAGGCTTACATTCTTTAAAATGCCTAAGTGCTCACCTTCTATTTTGGCACCTATCTCACTGTCATGAAGAAAAGCGTGACCTTTTAATATCTTGGAGTGTCTGAGACTGCAGCTTGCCCACGGTTACACAGAAGTCTGTGAAGAAGCAAGAACAAAGTCTAATTTTGCCGAGACCAATTTTAGCACCGCATCCACCAGGCTCTCCTTTCCATATAGGCTTTGGAACAGAAGTTCTTGCTACAGATAATTTTTACTCTAAACTCATCTTTCGTGTCTGCTATGAGTGGATTGAACAACGTTCACGTATACATAAAATATCAACACCTCTGCATCTAATACCAGAGTGAAAAGCACTAAATCAAGGAATGCTGCAAGAACCCAGACACATTTTGGGCTAGTGCTGCATAATCTTACTCCAGAGGTTTGGCCAAACCTCTCCTCGTGCAAACTGCTCTGTCTCCATCAACGCTGCCCCAACCATAAAACATCTCTTGAGAGCTCATCTGCAAAGGCAATCAGTTTATCCGCGATTCTTCTAATGACCCATTTCTGTCATCATCCTTCTAAGCGAACTAACCGATAACGACAGCTCAGGGGAATAATCAACTATAATTTATACGTTCCTGTTTTTGGAGCAGGGACCATAGCGTGCATTCTGCTTTCATTTACCCTAAGCTCCACCACTATTAATAAAGCTGACCCGTGAACAAAAACACTGCACATACAAAAGCGGCTAACCCCCTGCTTGAATTTATATTTAGAAAGGAAATAAACAACCAAAGACTCCTGACCCCTTGGGTCTGTGGACTGCAGCGTACAACACAGTGCCGTACAGACTTTCCCACCTGTGCTCCAGGCAAGCTAGCTCATTTCCAAAAGCATTATAACCATGTCAGCATGCTGCAATCCAGACTAATAACAGCCGCAGTAAAATAAAGCCTTGGGCCTAGAGCTTAATTTCACCCAGCTGGCAGGCCCACGTTCCTAGCCTACACAATAAATGGCAGCATTGTGTGGCAAAGCAGCCCCAGAGCTCGACTCTGTGCTACTCTGTACCGTGCAGCTCAACGCGAGGTCTCAGTTTGAGACCCAGAAGACTACTGCTCCATTAGTCACGGCTTTATCTCCCCATTAAACCACCAGTGGGGCAGAAAAACTCTGAACCTGGCTCACCGCAGCTGGGAAAAAAGCAGGGAGGAGAATTAGACCCAAGCTTTTGTTCCCAACCCCACATCAGGAAAGTCTAGTTAGGCCAGAGGCAGCTTGTGGCCTACTCTGTAAATCATACAAGAGCTGAGAGCTGCCTGCTATGTTACTGAGAAGCCAACTTTTCTTCCCCTGTTCCACCAAGCCTCTGCTGCGCAGGTCCCCCTTCCCGCAGCTGGCAGCTCTCATGCAAGGGAGAGGCTGGGATCTGGCAACCTTCACGACACGCGAGTCGTTAGAGAACTGACCAGCGGTGCCTTTAATTTAAAACGCAGCAGAAAAGAGTGCACTGCTGCCTGGAAGCGCTGTTTGGCCTGACGGGAGGGAATTGCCAGCATCAGTGACTTGTTTCATGCAAGGAGACGGGCTGCAGAGGGGCAGGAGGTGAGGGCTGCCTGGAAGCAATGCCCAGGTCTCTTGGGAAGGAAAGCTGCTTCCAGAGAGCCTCCGAGCCCAGTTCCTTGGTGATCCTCTTCTGCTGTCACAACACCCCATGCCCACTCCATTTTACAGTGCCAGCCCTCACCTGGGACACGTGTCGGGCTGCGGAGCAGCTTACCACCTCCCTGTACTCTCCAGCCCTGAGTAGGTGCAGCCTTAGTCCAGTCTGACACAGCTACAGCATAACACAGACACCTCGCCAGACGCACACGGTGCCTTTCCTGTAATAAGGGCATTTCAACACTTTCCACAAAGAACACTGGGCTTTATGCATTGCTGCTGCCTCAGAGAAGGGGTGGGAACTTCAACCAAGAGCGTTATCAGAAAGCATGAACGCACGCCTTCTCGGCAACAGCAATGGTAGCAGCATGATGGAAGGATGCTTCAGCCTGGCTTTTCTCACCTCTAGCGGTGGTGCCCACAGGCATGACTTTATTATACAGCCTGTCATCAGATCTCCTGCAAACACTGCTCTGTAGAGTCACTGCAGACTTGTACTAAACATTCAGCTCCAACTGAAATTTGGAATTAGGAGAGTTCTACCCCGGAAGCAATGGCTTTGTCTTCTACTTGTTTTGGGAGGGGAGAAAAAAAAAAATTTTATTTTCTTGTTCACAGCTATGGGAGTGGGAGAGGCATCGCCATACATTCCACTTCAGATGTACTCCTTTGATTCAGAAATATCTTCATTTTTATACGCAGAAAGCGTAACATGGATTATATTTTCCATAGGCATTTTAGAAATATAAAACTATTGAAAACATTACTGGATAACTGCACACTATCACTAGATGTCTAATTATCATGGAACTTCCCCCACAAAAATCTCACAATCACTCCTTAAAAGTCCATTATTCTGTGACTCACTTTTCTGAGCCTAATCAGTCCCAGGTTTCACATGTGGTGGGAAGAGCTGTACCAAGCCAGTCCATCCACCCAACAGTATGCAATACCACATGCTTTAGTAAGTCTATAAAAATATGGCAAATATGGCATATGCTGTTTCTCTCCCAAATACTCTCTCAGTCTCTGGTGATTTGTGACTCAAGAGTTTCCTCTGACTGAGTCTTCGTACTTAATGGTGCTCAGCGGAGCTTTCTTCGTGAATTTGTCCTGTGTTGTACCACACTCAAGTAGACTTCCAGCATCCACAACATTCTGCAGTGAGGAACTCAATAGCGTAAGTGAAGAGCTGTCTCCTCTTCAGGACCCACTATCTCGTTGCTTCATTTTATGATCCTTTGGTTTTGTATCAGGACAGACAATGAATAACTGTTGCCAACTCACTTTCTCAACAACACTTATGATTTCATAAACCTCCGTGAAATCTTCCCCCATCTCCCTTCGTTGCAGCATCGTAGGAGGTGCAGTCTATTCACCTGCAGCTCACTGGAAGCTGTTCCCATACCCCCCATTGTCTCTGGCACTCCTCACCACATCTTTCCAGTTCTGCCATATTCTATTTGAATGGAGGGAGCCAAAACTCTACACGGTATTCATTACACTGGTAACTGTATATTCATAGTCAAGTATCAATTTTTCTTTTTTCCCTCTGTGTATTTCTAACATTTGTTTTTTTCACTACTGCTGCTGATCCCTGAGTGGACATTTTCCTGGAGCTATTTACTATAAGCCTAGTATTTCACTCCCAAGTGGCTCCGAGTCCATCCAGATTAAGTCTGAATTCCCCCCCTGCCACCATGCGATACCTTACATTCATCCACACTTCATCTTCCACCTCACTGCCCAGCTGCTCATTACTAGACATCCTTCTGGGGCTCCTCGCAGCTGGCCTCTTCTTTACCCCTTTGACCAAAACTTTCTCAGCTGATCTTATAAGATAAACAAACTTACAATAGTAAGTTTATTCAAGCTATATTCAAGGATGGGCAACAAAAAGATGCAGGAGAGGTGGTCTTGTACAAGCTTACTGTGACCGACTGGCTAGTACGCAGCAGCAAGTAGCTGCCCAGCACCTCTACTGCTCTGTTAACCAACGTCTCTGGAGGACTGAATCCACCCCAGCTTGTCCTGGTACAGATACCCCTTCTATTACTGATGAGATGGAAGCATGAATTACAAAGCTTTAGGAGCTCATGCAAGCTCCCTGTTCAGAGCAAGATATGCAGGTTAAAAGTTATTTTTTTTATTCAGCTTCCTGGTCTGATTGGGAGCAATTAAGGAAATTAACCTGTGCCCTAGTTCTCCAGGAATGAAACAGGGATAATAACTTTCCTTCCCTCACAAACAAGTTGATAAAATAAAATCCACTGATGGCTTTCAAGCACTCTGATACCAGAGCAACAAATACCATGTAAGGATCCTAATTTTTCTATGGGAGCACCTTCCGTAATTCTTGGCGTTGTTATCTGTGGCTCAGGTAGATGTTTGTTTTCAGACAAGTCTTTACTTCAGGAATTTCTCCTGTTCCAAATAGAAATCCTGATAGCTTGTTCTCTCCCTCCTGTCTTTTCTAGCGTTAATGCTATTGTATTTGTTCAATGGAGTTAATATGCTGCTGGTATAATAATGATCATGTATGGATGTAATTATTATGTGTGATTAATTCCACAGCTGCTGAAAAGCTTGGAGGACTTTTCTTAGCTGAGGGAATTTCTTTACAATAGTCCTTCTCAAATTGCATTACACACAGACATAAACCCCAAAAGAAATGCAAAAGGGGAAAGAACGAAGGCTGGATTAGAGGAGAACTGCACCCAGCAGAGCAGCTGATGAAGGTTAAATATCATGTGGGCAGAGACCATCTCTCTGTTGCATGTTTATACACTGACTAGCACAAATGATTCCTGGTGCATCACTACAATCCCAAGGTACTACTACCATGGACATAGTATGCAACTGGTTATAAATTTTTAAAGACATGTCTGTCGGTGCTGTAGGCTTCTCTCGTTAGTTTTTTTTTTAGTAAACATTCTTTAAACACACTAGGTTTTGTTCTAAGAAGATACCACAGGCCAAAATATGAACCCATACAAAATGCTAGCACAGGTTAATGATTTTTACAAGAACCAAAGGGAATAAGGTGCACAGCACACAAACCATTAGCACTAAAATACCTAGGGTGTCCACATCTGACAAAACGGTAGATGTTTTTCTGCATGAGGCTTTTTGGCACGCGCTGATAATTTACAGTCCAATGCTGCAGCCATACTCCTGAGTGCTCTTAAGTGTTTTGAGTGATAATGGATCTATTTGCATGATCAGGGATTGTAGACTCAGGTCTATAACTCAGCATGTTCCCCAGAACAATACCTGGGCACTAATCCTCAACCAAACTATCCTTAAACTCCACACATGTGAGCCAAGGAAAAGACACTGCCTGCAAGATTTACGTCTCTGTAAGCTGCCCAGCTCTTTTCTAACCCAGTTATTACCCATGTAAGCACCCATGACTTTGATATTTACCTGACTCAGTTTAACTCTCTGCATCCCATTTAAAGGTTTAAGTGAAGGAAAAGACGTGCCCAGGAAAAAGTGAGACGTGCACAATCTTCCTTTCCTTCTCCAGAAAACCATCTGTTTTAGCCTCTGCAGTCTTTAACACCTAAAATCACCGATAACCCAGTCCAGTTCCTTCTTCTGCATGCAGAGGAATCCCCATGCAAGGATGCCAAGGAGGGAGCACGCACGCTGCAGGAGATGCTGAGCTCACCTGGGCAGGACCCCAGGTGGCAGAGAAGAGAGAGGGTCAAGGTGGGCAAAAAGCACAACTGGAGAATTTGCTGTCATGCAAGACTCTCCTGTCATTCCCCATAGCTGCAGCTATCATCATCGGCCAATACTAAAACCACTGGGCTGCGACAGGACCACATATGGATACTGTACAGGCTCTGTGCATGGAGACCTGGGAATGGAGATGGATTCTGCTCATTGACTTCTCTCAGTCTTACCATAAATGGCTGCCCTGAATAGCAGTTTGGGCTTGGTATTTAATTGTCCTGAAGCACTATTATGTCTGAAATCCCCATGATACTTTAAGGAAATAAATCACTCCCTCTGAGCCTCAAACAACAGAACCGCAGATAGGGCGTATTTGAGAAAACACAAGGCCTATTTGCTCCCCCTCCAGAAAGGGAGATAGCAGTTTTAGTTTTCACCTAGCGAAGGACTTATTGAGCATCTCATTCAGCCACCAGCACGTTTCAGACAGTAACGATCAGACCTCACAGCACTCCTCTGCAGTGCCTGCAGGAGTTATCAGTGAAATCCTACTCCAGCATCTGAGACAAGCTCTTGTTTTCTTCTTTCCTTTTAACTTCATTAAATTTCTGCTTCACTGGGTTTTCCTTTTCTCACCACACTACTGGGAACTTTATAGGTGCAGAAGAACAATGCAGAATGCAGAAGAAACAATGTGACTTGGAATAAAAGAAGCAGATTGTGATAGGTTTGGAATTTGCCTGTAATCATTTATGTATTTCCATGTTTCACCTAATAACTGATCTAACACTGAGAAATACTGGTCTGACAATGCTAACGTTGAACTGGATACAGAAAGGATGCGAAGAAACAAGTCAAGATAGCCTTAACAGCAAAGATGGAAGAACTGTTATGAAACAATGTCAGGACTATTAGGTTTAGATGGCAGAAGACTTTGGCTAGCTTATCAAACCCCATTTAACTAAGTTTATCTGAAGCCCTACAAGCACTGAAATAGAAAATTCAGGTAGAATTTAAAATGAAAGCTCCCTAAAGGAATGCCTTTTTTTCTCATATCCTGCCCCGTTCTCATCTCACCAACAAACACAAAATGCTTCTCAGGTTTAAAGATGCTGCCAACCAAGCTACTGCACTCCTGTGTGCCTACCAGCTAAAAAGGTGTATGGGATGTCTAATCAAGGCAGCTAAACTTTCCCATGCTGAAAGCTGACCTGTGCACCCACAGCTAATCTGCCAAACCTCATCCCACCAGAGGTCCAGGACAGACACAACTCCCCAGCAACTCACAGACAATGAGTTATAGGGTTGCTCACCTTACTGCAACACACAGAGCTATACAACATGCACCCAAAAAGACATTTGTTAGAAGAATACCAAAAAATGTCACTAATTTGGTCATGATATTGCAGGTAGTAAGCTGGAAGGCAATTATTTGAGTTCTCTGCAGTGAAGATGTTTCATTTATGGGAAAAGAGTGGGGCATTACAGATGCCTGACCCAGCCAGATACAAGACAACTTGTGCAGGGCCTGATTTAAGAACAGAACTGCAGCATAATCCTCATCTTCAGGCAGCTAAGAGAAAAAACTCCAATACCACAGGTAGATACATGAAAACATGCCAGAAAATTGCAGCAAATTAACTCGGACCTATATTGGGACTACTTTAATTTCATTTCTAAGAATAAAACTTTAGGATGTATCTACACTGCAGCAGATATAAACACAAGTGAGCTTGCTTGCTAGAGCATGTGGGTAGACTCTGGTCTTAGTCTACCTTTGCTTTAAATTAGTAAAAAGGTCCCAACTTGAAACCTTTTAATAAAACATCTACATGCAAACAAGAACATGTCTTTAAGTAACTCACATGGAGACCTGTGTTGCCACAGCTACTATAAGACTAGCTGGGGCTACACAGACTGGGGTCGTGTTTTACTGTTGCATAGACTTGCCCTTAATTTTTGAGGGACTGACTGACAACAGATTATTTCTGTAATATACTGGAGTACAGTTTAGTGGAAACTTAAGTTTTTACATTCATATACAGAAATATTAAATAAATACTTTGCTATCTCTGGGCCAAAGAGCACAGCAACTTGCAAAAGCAATCTTAGCATTCTGCAAGCTGGAGATACTATGTCAAATCCAGTGAATGCAAGGAACTGTCAAAGGTTATTACCTTTGACAGACAGGCAACCGCATCAGAAAAAGCAAACACGCCAACAAACAAAAAAAAGTTATTTCACATTGCCATTAGCTGCTGGTTTCAGACAGGAGGCAAAAGGACAATATGAGATGAATACAGCCCTGCCATTCAACCGCTGAATGAGGCAGACCACCAGCAAAGCAGATAACACCATGCACTATGGCTGCATGACCCCATCCATATTGTGGCCATTAGCACCATCCATCCACTATCCATCTTAAGAACTAACTACAGCTCAGGGACTAACTAAACCTGCTGTAAAGCAATTTCCATTTTTGACTTTAGATATCGGCAGAAGGGAATTCAACTGTTGTCAACCAGAAGAACAACTTTCAAATCTTTCTGCAGAAAAATTTTTTGTGCGGTAGCAGGGAATTCACAGCAGCAGGATTTCCAAAGGGCCAAAAGCACCAGGTCACCTAGCACTCAGCAGCACAGCATGGGGACCAAACAAAGTATAGCCCTGGGAAACACTTAATGGCACTAGGCAGGGTCTCTGTCGGTCACATGGTAACATATAATAACTTGAAAAGCACTTCCTTCTTTTTATGGATTTGCTGAGAATTACTCTGTGCTTTGGGTATAATAGCACTCTTGCCATCATCAGATGTTGTATAGGTATAAGCAGTAAAAGAGACATTCAGGTATTACTGTCCCGTCAGCTGTGTCTTCATATGATTGCCTCCAATTACATTGCAAAATTTACCAGCACATGTATTTGAAATAACGCTTTTAATTTTCAATCAGATACTCTGCAAGGAAACCCAGCTCAGAAATGACATAATTGAATATCTTGAAGAAGAAAATAAAAAGCAAATTTTGAGTCAATGGTGTTATTTAATAGCAGTGAAAGTACTTACCAGGTGGCCTATTAATTGCGAGGTTTCGGAAATGACTGCCTTTGATCATCTCCACTGACAGCCGCCCCGTAGTGGCATTGTACGACAATCCCACGAGCAGCTCTGGCACCCCTCCATGCGACAGGGACTGTGTTGAAGAAGCGCTATCACTGTGAGAGATTGCTGACAGACTAAGCTGAGAGTCTGCACTCTGCAGGGAAAGAGCACTGAAAGTCTCATCAGGACATTCACCACCACCCTCCCTTAATTTATATCTTGTAGCCTTGTTTAGTAAGATCTCTCTTAAGAAATGACAATGACTAAGAAAGAATTATGATGGGGCACCAGAAGAATCAAAGCATCACTTTTACTAAAACACATCTCTGAACTTTCTCTTTAAAGATGAGGAACTCTGCGTAATGTGTTATCACTAGTGTAAATCAAAGCCTCTGAGATAAGCATACATCCTACTACATAAAATGCACAGTAAATCTCCTTGACAATGGCTTTTGGATGGAATAAATTTTACAGTTTGGGTTTTTTTGGTCATGTACTGTGTATTTTCTTACTTACTTTCCTTGCTACCATGATGCTCTCTCTACCCCCTCTTCACCTGCAGTATGTTTTATTCATTTCATGTGCACAACCTCTCACTGAGTTTTTTGTAGCCAGTGAATCATGATAGACCTCATCTACGCCAATTGATTGGCATAGCCAGAGCTGGATACAACTGTGATGTGCATGGAAGACTATGAAGCAGCACAGCCAGTTCTTCCTCACATTACCCACCTCTCCATTTCCATCTGTCATGAAAAGGAACATTACTAAGCATTTCTGGTAACATGGAAACTGGACATCGCAGAGATCCACAAGCCAGTAGCTAGTGTCAAATAAGGCAGCTCTTGCACTGGCAGTAGTACAGGTCCACCAACCTAACAGTGCACAAGAACTACTGTACTTGTTGAAATTAAGACGTAATTAGCCTTGGTGGTTCTGAGACCAACCTACTATTTCTGCATGGCACAGCATTTGATGACTTGCATAGATGTAGTACGTCTACGTGATTTTGTGTAAGCTTGCTAGCTGAGCCATTGTTAATAAGGCA
Organism: Buteo buteo; assembly: GCF_964188355.1. Taxonomy (NCBI): domain Eukaryota; kingdom Metazoa; phylum Chordata; class Aves; order Accipitriformes; family Accipitridae; genus Buteo; species Buteo buteo. Next base: position 7,917,529 of record NC_134176.1, on the reverse strand, counting down.
CATCTTTGTGTAGGGAAGACAAGCCCTGTGTTTCCCCTTACTGATAACTTTTTAAGTGACAGTAGGACAGATCCACCAGTTGCATCCTAACAGCCCTGAATGAAAGATATCAGGTACAGCTGGTCCCCAGTCACCAGATGAAAAATTTTACAGACTCCATATTTCTTTCATCAAACTTACGCTCAGGTTACTCCTTGGCTCCAAGACCAATGTCACCTTCGCTTCCCCTTCCTGGCTGATGTTGCTCAGGTAGAACAACTGCTCTCCCATCATCTTCTCTCCAACCATCTTGTGCACCGCATAGAGGCGGAAACGAATGGCGTGGCTGCTTAACTCCTCCGGCTCCAGCTTACTGAAGGTAATTTTATCCTTGAACATGGGGATGGGTCCTCTCTGAACACTTGTCTTACCCCTCTGTTTCTTGCTAGGCATCAGGACTGTGTGCACTTGCCAGGTGTTCACACCACTGCGGTCTTTGTCTGGGATATCCCTGGCCTCCAAGACAGTAACTACTAGCTTTTGACTTGAGGCTTTATAGTTGAAGATGACCTCTAGATCACCACATTTACAGATAGGCTCATGAGCACCATGATGAGCTGGTACACTGTTCACTTCATTATGTTCCTGCAAAGAGAAGGAAGAAGTAAAACCTCCATTGGAGTTCAACTGCTTCTGTGATCCCAACTCTATTTAAAAGAAATTGTTCTCCTCACTTGTGCTGAAAAGTGTAGGCAGTTGCTCTGAAAAATAAGGATCCCACTGTTTCTTGAAAGGCCAGTGACAGTCAATTGCCTGGTTTTATGTAATATTCCCCATACAATCAAGTAAGCAACAGCACTTGTTGAAACATTTCCAACAAAAAGTTTCACCAATATTTAAATGTTTCTCAGGAGACTATTAATTTTGCAAAAAATCTACATAGGGAAAAACTAAACAAAGGGGTTTTTTAAATTTCATTCACATCAAATTTGAGGCATTAACAACACTTTTTGGTTTCATTTGGTTAAAAAATCAACTTAACCTATTACTTTGAACATACACTGGAATATTTTCAAAATGGATTTTTTTACATTACAGAAATGTCATGGTTTAACCCCAGCCATCAACTAAGCACCACACAGCTGCTCGCTCAACTCCCCCCCGGTGGGATGGGGGAGAGAATTGGAAGAGTAAAAGTGAGAAAACTCGTGGGTTGAGACAAAGACAGTTTAATAGGCAAAGCAAAAGCTGTGCGTGCAAGCAAAGCAAAACAAGGAATTCATTCACTACTTCCCATGGGCAGGCAGGTGTTCAGCCATCTCAAGAAGAGCAGGGCTCCATCACACCTAACGGTTACTTGGGAAGACAAATGCCATCACTCCGAACATCTCCCCCTTCCTTCTTCTTCCCAAAGTTTTGTATGGAGAGCATGATGTCATTTGGTATGGAATATCTCCTTGGTCAGCTGGGGTCAGCTGTCTCAGCTGTGTCCCCTCCCAACTTGTTCTGCACCCCCAGCCTACTCGCTGGTGGGGTGAGAAGCAGAAAAGGCCTTGTCTCTGTGTAAGCACTGCTCAGCAGTAATGAAAACATCTCTGTATTATCAAGACTGTTTCCAGCACAAATCCAAAACGTAGCCTCATACTGGCTATTATGAAGTATATTAACTCTATCCCAGCCAAAACCAGCACACGAAATCAAACAATTCAGTCAAACCTGCTAACTTTTTGGATATTTTGTTCTGCTGGAAATTAAAAAAATTAAGCACTGTGTTTAATTTGAGGGAGGGGAAATCACCATGTCAGAATTTCTTGCCAAATGGAAATTCCATTTCTAGAAGCTACCTTATAATTCAATACTTTTCCTACAGCTAAAGCAATGATAATCGAGAAAAACAGTCTGATTAAATACATATTGATTTTTTATTCCCTTTTCAAATCTCCCAAGAGAAGCATCTGTTCCTTCTGTTCAGTTTGGATACTAATACATTCAGAATAAAAATTCAAAATAAATAATCAAAACATGGGCAGACCAATTCACACACAATCTTTTACCTAATTTTAAAACAAAAATCACCTTCATAAAACGAGATAAAAAACATGGATGCTCACCTTACCTTTTGATGAGTGGGCGTGGGCGTTTCTGTTCAAAAGTGCTTTTTTATCTTAGAGCTAGAATGTGCTTCATGTGATAAAGAGGTTGCTATAGTGATCAATTTGTATTTAAACATGAGTATACACTGTACTAGGGAAAGATTTTCAGTTAATAGCCAGAAGGTGAATTAAGGCCTGTCACTAGCAGTCTGAGTCACCCTCCTCCTCAAACATTTATCTTCTTTCGCATTTCAAGTTACACTTCTTTTCAAGATAGGAATCTCATTGTTTAGAGTACAGATGATGGGCCATAGGACTTCTGATGTAATTCTCTTCAGAAGTGTCTAGAGTCGTATGTCTCAAACAAGAGCTCAGACAAACCTCAACATTTATGTCTACTTCCTGTCAATCTACTTTTCAAGTTGCTCAGATTCATCTGCCATGATGTGCAAAACTCCAGCTTTTTGGATTTTCATAGGCGTTTTAAGATTCCTGCACGTGAATACAAAAGTCCGTGTGTGCACATGAGTGATGGAGACCTGCTATCCTATGTCTTGCGGAAGTCATGTCAAAGAGAGAAAAATCACCACTTGGACAGCACACAAAATGACTTGGTTGCCCATAAAAATGCCTTTCTGTACGACAGCAGGCTGCAAAGACAAAAATGCAAGGCAGGCCAGGTTGCCTGGAGAGAACGTGATGTTATGCAAATGTTAAGTACTGCTGTGTAGCTGTCAAGTTATTTCAGTCTGGTTGATGAAATAATATTTAAGAAGGAAACGTAATGGGGTTGCGCTTGATTCATGTTTCCCTCCACATGTTCATCCCTCCCCACTTTCATCTGTGCATTTGCTATTGAGGAGATGGAATCAAGGCGCATTTGAGAACTGCTGCTAAAGTGTGGAGACAACTGTGCTTGCGGCATAACTTTGCTTTCATCTACATGTCTGAGCTGGAGAACGTGAACTCCCGTGCACCATCATAAACCCGCAGGTACAAAGATCCAGGAGGTACTTTCCTGCCCCAACAGGGCTGAGTATCTCATCTTCTGGCAGCATGTGGGGCAGACCGAAGGTCAGATACTTGTTTTTTGACAGAACAGCTAGAAAGGATCTGGATTTCAGGATATCTCAAATTGCGCTACTTTAGCTGTGGCCACAACCACTGCAGGAACTGTAGGCAGAGAAGGAGAGAAAAATGCCAAACTCTGTGGCAGTGACATTTCTGTGGGCAACTAGGCTTTAGAGACCTCATGGGCTGACCCTTTCAGAAAGCACTGTGCTATTTGGGACTCACCCCTGCACAGGTTTTCAGCAGACAAAGCTTAAGGACGCTCAGTCTTTTTTCTGTGGAAGTCATTGACAGAATTCCCCTTGGCTTTCAGAGCTCAGCTAGGACTATGAGTCCTTTCTGAATGTATTGGTTATACAGACACTTAAACTGGAATCCAAGGGAAGCGTGGGTTTTAAATACTTCATCTGAATTTCTTTCTTTCCCTCTTCCCAGCACAGTTGTTTAGAGGTCAAGCCAAGTATACTGATTGATACTGTATGTCTAACCTGGTCACTCAGAACAGCCAATACCCACTTCACTAGGTAAAATAAGTCCATTTCTGCCAGAGAAACCTGAAGGAGCAGCTAATTATGGACAAGGCTTGAAATGGTACTTGTGGTTCCACTGCAGGGGCATAAAATTATCATTTTTGTCTCTAAAGAGAGGTCCTTTGAGTGGAGTATAATAGCACTCAGACATTTCTGGCATGTCAGAACATTTAGTTCCTGCAATAAAAAGCCTTTCATTAATCCACACAATACCTTTGGATGAGAAGCTGCTTGTAGTAGATAAACTGGGACTTGGGCATATCTGCCCCCTGATGCTATAACCATTCTTTGCATTTTTAAAATGTAGATACCAGGAGCAAAACGAGTGATGCATTCCAAAGAAATGCAAGAGGACACTGGAGACATTGTGGCACGTGTGAACCATGACAATGTACATCAAATGGGGAAAAGGAGAAATGAGCCTCAGATGGGCAGACAAACAGTATGTGTCAGAGGCACACAGCAAAGAGAGGGCAGGGCTGCTGCCGTGTGGAGTTCCCATGTGTTGCGTAGTATTTTGTGGGACTGGATTGTGCAGCAAACCAAAATACTGCTCAAAACACCCCTTAGGGCTGCAGCATATGCACCGAGGAGCTGCTTTCCATCTCTTTAACTGGCTGCAGGCAGCATGGTCTGAGGAGAGGAATCTTTTCCTCAAAGCCTTGTTGCTCAGTGTGTGACGGAGGTATTAATTTCCACAGCTGAAGAACAGCCTCCTTTAACTCAGGCAGAAGATGTGACCTTTGTGCTGTTCTTTTAATATGTCTGATGCAGGCTGGTATTTTTTCACAAATTTAATCTTGTGGTAAAATAATTATGAAAACCAACACATCACGGAGAAAGATTATGAAAGAAAAGGGGGATGCTAAGTCATCAGGTGTTTACAATGCCTTAAAATCTGTCATGTTTTCTTAAGGCTTCAAAATAAAGGTGCAGAACTAAGGGAAAGCAGAGGAGCTCCAACCTCAGGCTCTCTTCTTCCCTGGAAGGATGCCTGGTATCAATGGGGACCAGAGTGATGGTCACTTGGCCAAGTCAGAGGCCACCCCCACCAGCTGCCTCCAGCTTTCCAGATGCTTCCCATTCTCTAAGCCATAGAAACCACCTGGAAAAAGAGGCACAGGTCTAAGACCCAGTGACCACACACCCTGACCCTAGACACACACCCTGCGCATACAGCCAGTAACAAAGCCCGGGGCCACCACAGAGTGCTCTTTGCTAAATGGTAGTAAATGCTGTCAGGCAGCTAATGGCTCCAATTTCAGTTCAGAGATTGCAGTCAGAAATCAAGCAATAAAACAGCTTCTCTGAATGAGTGTTAGTAGCAAGAGGTAAAATACCAGAAAAAGAGGAAACGCATAGAGAGGGGTGTATGTTCATGCACACACACACACAGGAGTACCATTATCTTGTGCTGTGCTGATCAATTTTTCACTTCACTTCTCCTCTAACATTTTTTGGCCCCCAATATCCTTCAAAAGCTTACACAGTGTGTAATAAATGACAATTCACCATACCTCAGGGCTCCAAGCCGATGAGCTGTCAGTAGCATCATTTACTTCAAGTCCCTGGTTGGTAAATGCTGTCTCCATTTCCGAACATCCTTCTGCGGCTTGCTGGCTAATGCCATCGGCAACAACAGACTCCATCCTAGGCCCTTTACGCTGCCCAGTGCCCCTACTCTCAGTTGTTGTTGTTGAATCAACAGATACATGGTCATCTTCACGACAGGATAGGTTGTCTTGGTAACTCAGTTGGCTTAGTCCATCCAGATCTAAAAATTTTCAGCAAGAAAATAATTTCAGAGGGATTAGAATAAAATCCTCCCCCTCTACCTCCCAAAATGTGCCTTTCTCTCCTTTCTTTTCTTTTTTTTCCCCCCCCTTATCTCCAGTGTATTCAAGAGACATTTTCTACTTCTCAGTACTGCAGCACCAAACTTATAAAATAACAAAACCTGTATAAATCAGTATTTGATGGAGTGGATGTGGCTGTTTCTCATGCCATCCTGAACTGAGAAACCGGTTGCCTTTACATGAAGAAGTTAACCACCAGATGCAATTATCAATGAAATGTCTGTGATATTCAAGTGCCTTGGGGCTGTTTTGTGGCCCCAAAACAATAGCTTCCATGAAAACACAGGTCAGACAAATTACAGAAAAGCACAGCATAGGCCTGACGAACAGGTATCAGCAATTTCCTTCTATGCAGGAGGAGAAGGAGGAGGAAAGGACAGGAGTTAGCATTGCCCTCAAGGGGATGGTGCTGGTGAGGAAAGGAGCTTCCACTCCTTCCACAGAAGGTCGAGGGAGATGATTCTGGCCCTCTACTCCACTCTCATGAGACCCCACCTGGAGTACTGTGTCCAGCTCTGGAGTCCTCAGCTCAGGAAAGACATGGACCTGTTGGAGCAGGTTCAAAGGAGGGCCACAAAAATGGTCAGAGGGATGGAACACCTTTTCTGTGAAGACAGGCTGAGATAATTGGGGTTGTTCAGCCTGGAGAAGACCTTATTGCTGCTTTTCAATACTTAATGGAGGCTTATAAGATGTTTTTACCAGGGCCTGTAGTAATAGGACAAGGGGTAATGGTTTTAAACTGAAAGAGGGAAGATTTAGATTGGATATAAGGAAGAAATTCTTTACTATGAGGTGGTGAGACACTGGAACAGGGTGCCCATAGAAGTTGTGGATGTCCCATCATTGGAAATGTTCAAAGTCAGGTTGGACAGGGCTTTGAGCAACCTGATCATGGTAGGGGAGTTGGACTAGATGACCTTTAAAAGTCCCTTCCAGCCCAAGCCATTCTATGATTCTCTACACATCCCTCTGTCTACAACAAAAAGCCCAAATATTTCTGAGTAGAAGAAATTCTATGTTTGGCCTTAGGAGCAAATATGCTGTTTCCAACTCATACCTGCTTCACAATAAAAAATAATAAAAAAAAAATAAAATCCAACAAGTGGAATGGGGATTACACTCAGGAAACATTTCCTGGTGCTGTGCAGAAGTCCCTGCCCCTCTCCTTGGCTACTCTTTCAATTTAACAGCTCAGAGATTAGGAGAATAACTTTCAGGAGGAAAGAGGGATCCAAATTCAGATCCCTCAAATTCCAGGTGAGTGCTCTTCTCACTCCCTTCTGAAATGCAAAACCCACCTCTTCCCCTCCTCATCCTCCCATCTGGCAGACCTGGTCCTGAAACCGAGAGCCATCATTGTTTCGCCTCTGCCCTGAGCTGAGACTCTTGACTAAGAGAGAAAATAATTAGATTTTTTTGCCATTACTCCCATTCTTCTCTACAAAGTCAGAAAACAGAAATAAGTAAACATAAGAATGGAAGCAAGAAATAAAATAACAGAAATTCCACAAATTTACTGAGACTGAATGGGTACAGGCACTCCTTAAGGCATTTAATTAGCAAGCCAATGCCTAATACACTTTTTAAACAGTGGGTCATCCATCAAAGCACACACCACACAGCAGGCTTTCAGAATAAAATGCTACTGTAGTAAGAAATTATCCTCACACAATTGTCTTGTGGTTTTGACTCCTGCTGGGATAATATCTAGATCAATAATAGAGGAATTTTCAAAAACTACATTAAAGCCATAAAAGGCTATTCATAACAGGAGAACTCCAGAAATATATTAATAGAGCAAGGCATCTCCCTAAGACTCAGGCACAAAATAAATGTGTTAGGAAAGCAAAGGTAGTATTCAGGGAAAGGAAGGGAAAAGGTGATTCACCAAAACCATTTAGTGAAACAGTCTGGCTTTTTCTTTAAATTTAAAGTAGTTTGGTAAGAGAGAACCGCTTATCGATACCAGTATTAGAGGATCATTACAGGTAATAGCCTAACTATACAGACTAGAACAACTACACCTCTCCAATTACATCCATTCTAACATTATATTCACAAAAAATGGTGAAAACAGAAGTTCTTCATGAAAAGGAAAAGGTCAGAGCAGTAAAATGCCTGTAATTTACCTGAGAGATCTTTAAGGAAGAAAATGTCAACTGTCTTAGGAATACCTGACATGAATAAACAGCACAGCATCAGGGATATACGTTGAGACAGCATTATCTAACTATCTGAACTTTAATTAGCCAAGAGTCCCTGCAGAGCAATAGCAGCCAATTCTAAAATTAAGGGCAGAGAGTACTGTACAGCAAAAGACTGTGATTTTTTTTTTTTCAGTCCTGCCCCCCAAACTTTCCTTGTTGTGTCACGTGTTCACAAGCCAGGAAGGAGGTAAGGGGAATACTGGGGAGCAGAAATCACCAATAAATCAGGAAAGTCTGTAATCAAGGTTGGAGCACTGGCTGTGAAGAAACCGTGACTTTTGTCAGATGAAAGGATAAGCATCACCTCCAAATAGAATTCTAACAGGTACTGGGATATGGAAGCATCTCTCCAAAGATCCAGGGAAAGCTCAGCAGATCAAACACTGAAAATCAGGCTGGAAAATACTATGAAGTCCCCCCCTTACACTGGCAGGTAAATGGCCTGGTTAACCTACAGTGTCTTCTTTTTCAATCATACACAATCTCTCAGTTCTATGAAGCATTACAATATGCCAAAGAAATGTCCTGAGAGGCCTCATCACTTCCTAAAACACAATTCCTGAGTTAAAAGATGAAGCCTAGTAGATCTTGCTAAATTAACACCACATAGTTCATTGACCAGCAAGAAACACTGACATGAAGAGTTTAATGTGTGCATGTTACCTGTGCTGACAGAGGTGATGTTTGCTCTGTGGACTGCAGTGAATCACTGTGCTTTTACAAGAAAAAGCATGTCTTTTCTTTGTGATTTTCCAAAATGAAAGAAGTTTGATCCCTTCTTCTAGTCTCTATTTAAACACATGCTGAAAGTTAAGAACCTGTTTAAATATGGTCCAGAGGAGGAAAGGATTTCAGTATGGAAATAGATACTTTTGGACTTGAAATCCTCCTAGCTACTAGCAGTGATTTTCAAACTCCTCTTCCTGAAAGACAGTAACAGCAGCTGAGATATGAGTTAGTGGGACTGAGGCATATTTGTCCTCATACAGCAGTAAATCCTCTTGCCCGGCCCTTGCTACAGCCCCAGTTCCAAATCACTCTGCAGTACCCCAGCACCATGTGCTCCCTCGCACTGAACCAAACCAGATGCAGGGAGACCGAGCCGTGCTCCTGACCTTGGTTATTTTGAGATGAGCCATCAAAAAGTGCTAAAAAACTCCCTAGAAGAGCCTCAAAGGAGCAGAATCGTTATCTAATTACAATAAATCTAAACAAAAATGGCTTGTAAATTTTAGGGGTTAAAGAGAAAAAGGATCTTAAATTTCAAGTGACATTATGCAATCAGGCCAAGATTGTTTAATTTACCACATGCTGGGTAATAGCCTGAGAAGACTCCATGTTTCCAGAACTAAAATAGGCTCTTTATTAACAGGGTGATTTGCAGAGAGGCTGTGGGCAAAGCTGGCATTCAAGCCATTCAGCTCCCCAGAGCATCCTCCAAACACTTCCTTCCTGTGGTGTGCACTCCTCTTTCCAAGCTCTATTCAGGTTACTACAAAGATTTTTAACAGGTGAAAAGTTAAAGCTAAATGAGTCCAAAGTGCAGACTGTCATGACATTGATAACAATAACAGAGGGTCAAGGAAAATCTCATGTAAGAACATGGTATGAGAAGACTTTGCCATATGTCAAGGCTGAGTGGGAGAGAAGCTATTCAGGGCTCTCCGAGATGCTCAACTTTGCTGTATGCCTAAGTTTGTTATAGATTTCTGATTCTGTAGGAACAGAAAACCACGAGCTATGTGAGCAAAAGGTCTGTGAAGAGAACACAAGGAGAAGAGAAATCTTGGGCAGAGTCTAAGGAAGGTCTGAAAGTGCCATGATCCCAATCTGGACTCAGCACTTTTGAAAGATCCTTCATCCCTCCTGCCTGGAAAGATCCAGAGGATCTGCTCAGCTGAAACAGTGTTTGATACACCCCCAGGGCACAATAATGGCTTTACACCCACAAGCCTTTCTGTGTTTTGTGATCACGGCACCAGCTAGGAGCCAAAATGGACTCTCACACACACATGGAATTCTTGGACCAGCAACTGGGGGGTAGCAGGGCATGGGGTTATCTAGGATTTACCCCAACCACTCAGTTTTCCTCCCAGATAAACATCTTACATGGGGAGCCGTGGGTGTGTGCAACTATTGGTGTACACCCAGTAACAGCAGCTTTACATGCCTCAGAAGCCTCTTTGGGTTTGAAGGAGACCTGACATACCCAAGGATTAGTTTATAGCCATTTGTTCGTAATGAAGGGTCTGATCTTGAGCTTAGTGAGGAATGGAGCAGAGAAAGGAATGTCATAGTGAAAGCAGGCTTTAACAGCTGGTTTCATCTAGTTTCTGAACAGCTATTTAAACAATATCAATATTACCTCTGAAAAGAAAAGCAAAAGCAACTCTGCACCATGTTGTGCCGGAAGAAGAGTTCAATGGAGAGCCATATTGTGAAATGATCGCTCTAATCAGAGGGTGCATTAAAATCAGGCAATTGTATTTCAAAATTAAAACATTCTACAGAACTAAAAACAAAGGGCACTTTCACAGCTCTTCCTTCTAATGAACTTCTCCAGATTTTAGAATGTGTTCAGGCCAATTTTCTAAGTAGCTACGTTTTTAAATGCATTTCATCTCTGTTTGTATAAAAGAGTCATTACATTAGTCCATAGAAGATCATAAAATTCTTCCCTTCTGTGCCATAAATTTTTAGTTTCTGTCATTGCCTGACATTTGGCGTATGCACTGGCAAATCATACAGCATAATTCATTCACTGTTCACCTTGTGTTTGCAAAGCTGTTACAAAAGGAGACGTTCAACTTCTGCTAAAAGGCTTGCTAAAGAAATGACTTAAGTGGCACAGATCAAAAATAATTAGAACGAAGTCCTGCAGTCTTTACTCTGGCAAAATTAGCAATAAAATCCATGAAAATCCCTGTAGATTAGGAGCCAGAATTCAAAAGCCATATACAGTTAATGGAAACATCTTCATGGACTTCAGCAGGGCTTGGATCCAGACTCTCCCCTCTAAGTATTTTAGAAATGAGCTGCAGGTAACCAGGTTTAGTAAAAGAGAAAGCAAGATTCAGGACTTGTTCTCCACAACAAAAGAACCTCTCCATGTTGAGGCTACAGATCTTAGACTTCAACTTTAATCTTATTTCACGCAAACAGTACCTTTGCCTTCAGATAACTCTGTACTGTACTCCTCATGGCTGGAGAGCAAACAGCTGAATTTGGGTCTATGCTCCACACCTGCTGGTGTTGCTTTTTCAGATACTCCTGATCGAAAACTTTGTGAGCATGACACAGAGATCTCAAACTGCTTAATCACCTCATCACTGCTGCCTGAAGATGCTGTCTGTTCTTCATCCTCCCCGTAACTGTTTGCTGGGAGAAAAACACAACTTGGGCTTTAGACAGTCTGCTGCCCTGGGCCAAGAAGCCAGATGACACGGCACACTTCTAGCTCTCAGATGGACCTTCTGGGGAGAAAAAGGGGACCAAGGGTTTAGGGAGGACTGGGGAATGAACTTGAGAATCACCTGCTTCTTCAAAATTCTGGAAAGCCTGTGGATATCATATGGTATCAGCAACATTTACATATTATTATACCTTGCTCAACTCTGCACACTACTCTCTTTTTTTAAAAAAAATTAAGATATTTAACAGAGCAGAACACAAAGTAAGACACAACACACATAGAGAACCACTTGTAAAATCATCAGCATGTGCAAAGACAAAGTAGTAAGCAAAGGACTTGAAAACTTATTCATGCTTCTATTCCCCTGCACCTTCTGCTAAGGTGGAGAGGGAACTTCTTTTGTGCAGAAAAAGCAACTCAGACGTAACCTGCTCTGGGTAATATCATGAACACATAAATACGGCACGTGGCTAACAGGCACTGCTGACTCCATCTGCCAGCAGCAGAGGAACTCGGGAGACCGATGTAAATTGTAACCTTTAAAAGTGAAGATACGCATTTGAGCACGTCCCTGTGAGTGCCCTTCCCCTCCTGCTACCAAACGTGCTTTGAATATGAGATGACTGCACCCTCATTAGTGCGTGAATATCCGCCAGATGGGGGAAGGAGGGTTCACTACATACTATATATACTTGGCCTTGCTTTGTCAGGATGAAAACACAAAGAAATTTTGCTGAGCTCCCTGCCACCAGCATTGAGGAAACACAACAGCGGGACGTTTTGATCCACCACCGTGCACAGAGAAGGGAGCGGGGGGGACAACAGGCGGTCGGTGTGTACGTGCATGTTTGTGTACGTGCACGTTTGCGTACACGCGTGTGAACAAGCCAGCTGTCAAGTGCGGTGGGTCTGCTGCTTGCTATTGGGCATGAAGTATACGATAGGGTTGCCGAGACTTGCTTTGATAATCACTATGGCAAAGCCAAGCAGCTGAAGAAAAGGGCATTGCAGATAAACAGGTGGAGGGCAGCTTTCTCAGTGACACTGCCTGCTTTGGGAGGGAAAGCACCTTTTTTCACCTCAAATCTCACTTACATCAACCATGCGGCTACAGGTGGGGAAACCAGATCCTGCTTTTACACACTGTGTTAGGTCTATTAAAAATGTGCAGTATAAACTTAATGACAACTGCTCTCTCTGCTCCATAAATTTACCTGCTGCTGCACAGAAGATGGCACTTGACTCCCTGGGCAGAGAGGACAGAGCAAGGAAGCCAGCAGTACCAAAGCAAACTGCTCCCATCACCAGCCCAGCAGAAGCTGGCTTCTTCCATGCTGCCACGCTGGTAGAATTGACCCTCTGGTCTGATTTGCCACAGTTTGACAATAAGCCTGCTGTTCCTTCTAGAAAATTGCTCTCAATTGGAGGAAAAAGCTAAGTGTTCCTACTCTGATAAAAATGAAAAAGGCTTTAGACATTAGTTCGTAAATGGTTAGTGACCAGCTATCATAAAAATTGATTATTTTTCTGTAAGCTGTTAAAAATAAGTTTCCTTGAAATTTTTTAAAATAAAAATTATTTCAAGCTGTAACAACCCTATGGCCTAAATGTGCTACGATCTATCCAAATAATCAAAACACATAAAACTAAACATTCCTTTTCAGTCAACTGTGTTGTCAATTCACTATCTGCAGCTCATGCAACATCTACAAAATTAATTTAAATGCTCAGCAAATGCTAGTAAGTTCTATTTATACGTGTATATCTTTTGGCTATTTAAGATAAAAAATAAAAAATATTCCAGTTTAAACAAAAGTCCACTTTTCACTCAAAGAGCCTGCCAAAAATCCTGAATAAAACATCACCTTTAGTAATTAAGCCACATCTTTTGCCATCTTCTAAAACAACTGTAACATTAAATTCCTGACCCCATAGGCACAAGGCTGTGTACTTAAATAAATATGCATTAACATAGCGTACAATTCTGGTTATTACAAGAAATTTCACAAAGGCCGTGTGGATGCAGCACTCCTGGACCACTCGTGTAAGGGCACTCCTTGGGTGGCCTGCATTCAACTCCCTGCAAAATGGAGCAGAGCCCTTTTTCTAAGACAAAAGGGGATGGGTGAAGGGACGGAGGGGAGGAGTTTGGCCCACTTGGATATATTATTGGCCGCTTGACTTTGACTTCAATTTTACCAATCCCCAAAGCATGACTGCATCACTTGTTATGACACTGGATGCTATTTCTTACTAGCATTTGGAAACATACAGGCTAATTAAATGGTGGCACTGGGGAATCTGTAGCAAATGCTTGATATGTCTGCTGCTGAATCTCTCTGCCTGAGCGGCAGACAGCTCCATGTCAACTTAATATCTCTGTATTAATAAAACTAACTTTACCCAGGGGAGAGAAAAACGTTCGCCATTCAAATATACAAGTGTCCTGATTAGGAAAGGACAAGGGGGAAACATTTTCTGTATCACCATGGAAACTTAAATAAAGGACCCATAATTACAATCTAAATTCTGGAAAGATAATGAATACATCTTGAGATCTGCAGATGTTGTGTAGCATACACATATTTCTAGCAACTTCAAGTCAATTACTTCCATGCAGCATCTGTTTTACAAATCAACTTCCCACCACTCATAAGGAGGCATGTGGGATTTTTTTTTTTTTTCCCCAGAGGAGACAGTGGGGAGGAAGAAGAGTGACCTCTTTTTCTGGCAAGATATTTCAAACTACCACTATTTATTCAGAAATTTCAAACACCCAATCAGTTACAAAGTTAGCTTACAGGCATCCAAGTACACTAAACTAAAATGCATGAAATAAATAATTCAAGAATACTCTGCAGTATTACCAAGTATAAAGAATAACTTATCATTTGCTCAAAGCTTATCCAAGAAAAAAAAAATTACCAAATAAAATACATAGTGTAGGTGTAAAATATAGATGTACTGCATGTCTCCTGTCTGCCTGCACGTTAAAAAAAAAAACCAACAAACAACAATCATTTTGGCTGAACAATGAAAAGTTTGCAAATGCCAAACTTCTGCTTTCCTGTACACCTAATGCTGCCCTTGTGCGTCCACCTTCTTCTTAAAGATTTTGATTCTGCTTTACGGAAGTCAGTGGAAGTGTCAATGGGAGCATCAGCAAGCCCTGAAGGAAGCAAAAGTACTATACAAAAAAAAAATGTATCTGATCACATAACCAAAGACAATATCAGTATATCTATGCATAATGCATATACTCAGAGGATCCCAGGAGTGCTCTGTGCCATGTTCTTTGCTATTATAGAAGCAGTCACATAGCCCTGGCCTTAAAATTTTCATGATCAGGATGACAGAGAGGAACAGTGATCTGCAATGGCTCCTAACTCAGCAAAACCCAGAACTGCACACAGAAAGAAAGGGCTTTTCTTTTGGAAAACTGGAAAGGTCTGCTGCAAACAAGGGATTTAGTAAAGCTTCTCAGAAAAAAGGAGGAACATTCTGTAAAGGGAACAACACACGTAGAGTTGCTACTACCAATTCCTATGCAACTCCAGCTCTGGTTTGAACTGTCTTCAACCTGGAGTCTTATTCTTGCTCTTGCTGTCAACCACTTGAACTAGAAGTTCAAACAGAAGTACAAAGTAACACAACTACCTGATTTAGGGGCTTGACTAAGGAGGAGAGCACCCCATAGCTTCACTTATGCTCAAAACTATTTGGACATACAATCTTGCCACCAAACAACTTTCTTTTTATAAAACAGAAACAAAATCCAAAACATCCACCCAGACCTCAAATGTATTTAAAATTGATGGAGAATGTGCTGTGATACAGTAAACCCACACTTCTACACGTGCCATTACGGACAAAGAGATTGTGCACAGTGACCATGTACCACTGACTAACACTGACTGGTCGTTTACTAACGAACAGAAGGCAGCCTTCAGCTGGGCATTCTCCTTGCACCCCGACCTATGTGGTTTTGTCCCTTTCTGGTCGGTATACCAAGCAGGGAACCATTTGGTGCCCAGTGTTAAAGGTAAGGTCCACCCCTCTTTTCTGGGTGTCAAGCGACAGTGTCCTGCTTTTGCAACGCCTCAGTCTCTACCTCTTCATCTGTCCTCACGCCATGACCGCACCGACTGGGAAGCTCTCCAAGGCGAACACATGTGGGTGGTTGTATGCCGTGCAGGCAGAGAGAATCACAACTTGGCAGCTTTCATACCAGGGGACATTTCCAACAAAAAGAAATAAAAGGAAACAAAAAAAGTCAGAGAGTAATCAGAAACAAGACATTATTTCGCTCTGACCATCAAGCACCTCTATAGCCGAACAATACAGCAGTCAGAGTAATAGACTCCAATTCTGCACACTGCTGTGCAGAGAAATAGAGAACTGCCCACAGAAAACAGCATGAAAATCAACATATTTTCCTCTTGCTTTTTTCCTACTCCCAAACTTGGATTTTAAAAATAGGAACATGGGATTCAGCTTCAAACTCTCACTTTGCTGCCTAAGGTTCTTCCATAGGTAAGGGAAATGGCAGCCAAGAAGCAGAAGCACAATCATCCCTGATTTTCCCAATCACCTAGTTTACATTTTACATGTGGAGTAAGCATGCATCAGGCTTCATTTATGCTACTGGTTTTATTAGCACAGGCCCAGGTTTTGTGGAGAAGTGGAAGAAAAAAGAGATTACACACTGTAGGAAACACCGCCAAGCCAGGAAAACCCCTGGTGTGGATGCAGTTACATCCGTGAGTCAGCCTACACCCCTTTGCCAGCCCAGGTTAAGTTGCTTGAAGAAAACAGGCAGCTGCAGAGGCAGAAAAGCACCTTCTGTCGGCAGATGCTGTGTCTACGCTGGGGACACTGCAGGGCACAGGCATACCTGTGTATGCTCTGGGGTGTGGGGCTGCAAATGCTCATGGACTTGGAAAATAAACAAACTGCTGGATCCCAATGGCCGATGAGTTAGAAAACACTGCCCTTTCCTTCCAACAAAAAATAACGTTCAGTTTATAAGCATTATTTTAATGAAAGTTTTCCTGGTAGCTCTCGTACCACAATGGGTTCAATTCCTTCAGGCTCCCCATCAATTGCCTCTTCAACTTGTTTCCTTGGCTTGGATACGCACTTCTCCTTCTAACGCAAGGGAGCCACTCTGTAAGCTCTCTCCGCTACAGAAAATGGCCTTCCACCTAGCAGAAATCAAACTGGCCAAGGAAATGCTCAGGAAACCCACGACACTGACTCTTGCTCCTCTTTAAAGCAGTTTTACTATGCCACACTCACAAGCTGCAAGACCCAGCGTACGCATGCCAATTACATACCATTCATAGCACCCAATGCTGTAACCGTTAGCTTCACACCCACAAGTCTTTGTTTGCTGATTAACAGGGTGGAAATCAACTCCCTCACGAAGATATTTGTTTGGGGTTGCTACAGATAACAACTGCATTGCAGGAAGGCAGATATTTATTTTCCCACTGATTTTGCTAATTGAAACTTTCTGTTTGCTACCAGAGGGTTGATTCACCACAGCCCCCCTTTACCACCGCTGTAACACCACCGTTTCCATGGCACTCCTGAGAAAATCACAGACTACAGCAGCAGCAGTGGGTGAGGATGTGGTGCAACAAGACTCATATGTGTTCAGGACCAAAGCTGTCACCCGAAAGGGACAATCCTGTCCTCTTTCCCTTCCCCTTCCCCTCTTCCCCTTGTTTCAGTTTTAGTGATCATGTGGCCAACTCACCTGATTCAAAAGTAATAGGGAAGGGGCTGGTAACTCTCAGCTGAAGCAACAAGCTGGTCCGGTTCACCACACAGTAGCATGCTTGTAAGGCCAGACACGGAAAGTAGCACAACCGTGTGATCGGAGATGGACAATATACCTCAGCTGCAGTTTTACATCAGCTACTGACAATTGTAAAACGGCACCCTCAGGCCCAAGGGTTTTATAGCTACATTATTTACGGCAATAAGCCTAGACCCTAAAATTGACCCTGCGACACAGCGCTCCAGCAAACCTCAGTGCTCTCATTAATCCAAATTCAGGGCTTTCTCTCCAGCACTACCACTCTTATACTATTTGCTGGAAAATACTCCCACACAGATTATGCTGCTACATTTAGACCGTATGGGCTTGAATCTCTCTCAGCCTGAGCAGAAAAATCCCTCCAAGTACCCAGCTTGCATGGGCAAGCACTCATGCCCAGTCCAATGAGTCCCTCCAGGGATGCTTCATCTCACATGGATACTGAGCTCTCTAGACAGGGGAGCAACTGTCTGAACATCAGGGAACTTTTAGGTAGGGTGATGAAGCCATGAGAGCATCAGCTATTTTCATGGTCATTAGAAGGGATTTTCTACAGATTTTGCTAGGGACTGGTTTAAGATTCAACCTAAGTCATTCATGTTGGCCTACAAATAGGTACTGATGAAGCCTCCCTAACTCAGTCTGAGGAAACTGCAATGAGAATCACTCAAACAGCATCTGCAAAGATACAGCCCAACCATATGTTCCTCACTACCTGGAAGACCCACACAGCCCAACAAAGCCCATTCACTGTCTATAAAACAGCACATTTTTTTCCTCCATGACTGTAATCTCCCTCTTTTCTTTCATTGCAGTCTTTCCCCATGGTTACTAAAACTGTTTCAGGAGTCTATGAGGCCACTCAAAATGATGGCTGCTCCAGCAGGTCATTGCAACAGCCAGAAATGAACTGGGCACAAGGAAGGCATATCCATACCCCTATCTGGCAAGAGGTAAGGACCAACACCAGCCCACCTTTTGGCAGAGTGATCCCATCTCATATAAGCTTACGCTAGTGGTTTTTGTGCTGTTAAGCAATGCAAAGAGGCTAGGAGGAAATGGAGGTGAATTATCCATGCTTCCAAAAGTCCTAATGGTCATTCCTTTCTGCAAGCATTTGCTTGCCATCATGGGTTTGCATGAGTAGCCTTCTACAAAGCAGGCCAAGCCAGCAACAACTGTAACAACAACAACAACAAAAGTTCTACTGTTTGTATCATTGTATCAGCACACAGAAATACTATGTTCCAGCTCTGCAGAGTGCTGCTAGTATGCCTGCACGTAACCTCCACCACAACACAATGAGATCATTCACACCTGCCTCGCCTGTAGTAGGAGATGGAAGGTGAGGAGGCAGGGTTTCTAGGAGAGAGGCAGCACTTCCCAGATGCTGCCAAGATGCTGTTTATTGGTAAATGAAGCCTCCTGAGTCCTAAACAACCTTCCCAGAGGAAGATAGAGTCGCAACTGCCATATGGGGAGTGGGAAGAGGATGCCACTTAGCAAAAGTGGATCAGAAAATACATGCACACACACACGCTCACACACACGATTTGTTCTGTAAATGCGCTGAATGGCAAAATCCATTTCTTCCTCTCAAATACATCCTTCTCCATACAGCTTATGCAACCTTCTAGGTGGCAAGGGCATATGACAAGTACTCCTGAACGTCCTTCCTCATGCCCCCTAGGGAGGTAAGCACAAGGAAGCTCTGCCCACTAGACAAGGAACTTGGTGAAAACCCAAACCACTGATCCACTGTGGGCTTACAAAGACACTGTGTCTAAAATCACCAAATGAGGATGAACAGCAGTGTTGACAGGCCTAAGACAGAGCCTGCAATGGTAGCACCTTTGAAAGCTTGTGTTTTGAACCACTCTTTCTTTGGCTTCATTCCCCCAGCTGTAAAGCTGACATACCGCAATCCACTCTCCTTTCAGGGCTATTGCATACTCTCATCACCACTTACTTTTGGCATCACGGATGAAGATCCCTTATCATTTGAAACTTTGAAAAGACAGAACAGCAAAAGAGTACTTTATATTTTAAAAGGAACATGGTACCACCTTCACAAGGACAAAAGTCTGTGCACAAACACTTTCTGAGTGGTTCTGAATTTCCCAAAGAGAAAACATTCAATGCAAACTCACGTCTGCACTTCATTTCAGAGAGCTGTGGACTCGTACCACATTCTTCAGAGACCAGATGCATATCCCCAGTCACGTTAGTGCTTTCTCCCACTCAAGCAGCCAGGAGTATTTTCTGTGAAGTGCTTTTTTCCACCGTCTGTCTTTGCTTTCCTTCACTCAGTCCTAGTGGTGCTATTGATTCAGTGTAGCCTCTTTATTTGTCCTGCTTTGAGTACAGGCACTGATTTTTATAAGGCTACATTCTGGCTAGAGCACTGGCTGGCTCTGTAGCCAGACAAGTGATAAAATTCATAAACACTTAGGATTTTTACATGGAAACTGGCCATCTATCTATTTTAGTCTCAGGTTCAAGCAGAAGTTTTATTTATCACAGAATAACAAATAGCATCTTTTTGTTACAGGAAATGTTTTCCTATATGGGTTTACAGGACCTAATGAAAACTCACTTCTTGCCTAGGAATTCCTGGCCGTATGAAGGGTCATTTACTGAGGTCAGGAGTGATCATATACAGCAGAAAGAATAATTTCCTCTACCACAGCAATTACTGGCAAAAATCAATGATCCCTGTTAAGCTGGAGGCCAAGGTAAGTAAATGCAATAGTGCATTTTAAAAACTCCCAGAGCCTCAGAGGCGTGCCTCCCCTTACACGTGTATTGAGGATAACTATCTAGCTATCTAGACAAGATTCCTATTAGGATGTCAAACTTCCTTGCATTCCAAGGCCAAAAAATTTATTTTAGTGCAACTGAAATGCAATCTTTAGCTAGCATTGAGATTGTCTAATTGATGGGAAAACATCTCCAAAGACTTTACGCAGTTTAAGTGTAATGCTCACCTATATATTACACTAGTATTATGAACACAGTGTCAGACAGCTCAGGAGACTCTTCAATCACAGAACTCACTGTGCAAAAATAGTTCAGCTCTGATTCAGAAGACTCAGCTCTGCTGGTGTGTCTGTCCCCATGCCTTTTTCAGAGCAGTGTCTGCTGAAACTGCTAACTTAATGGTCACTTTGACTTTTTGTTTGCAAAGGACATGGGCCCTGAGGAAGAAGTGGGCTAAAGCCATTACATCCATGGCACAATTATTGCTGCTCTTCACCTTTTTCGTTACTACTTTTTTTTCTCTGTAGATTCGGGCTGGGAAGCAGATGGACTGGCCAGCTCTACCCCTCTGCTTGCAGTGCACTACTTTTAGAAGTGGCTTATTGCTCCACTGCTTTTTTTCAATTCTTAAGCCAAATGTGCAATGATGGATTTGGCAGCCACACTCTTGCCAGCCACCCCCAGTCAGCTGAGCAGCGGTATCTTAGCCGCGGGGGGATGCAAAGGCTGTTCTGTCCCCGTTCTGCCATAGGAGACAGTTTCTCTATCAGAAACACCGAGGTTAGACAATGAGGGAGGGTCTCAAGGAAGCTGCAAGAGTAAGTTCATCTGTATTTGCAAAATTTACAATGACATGATTTGCAAATGGTGGCAGGGATCTGCATGCATAGAAGGGTCTGCCTTCCCATCATTAACCTCTTAAACCAAACACCTGCTGTTGCAATATTTCCTGCTCAACTACCTCCTCATTTTTAAACTGTGGATCAAAAGCATCCAAAGTGAAAAACTTTTCCCTGCATTTGTTTGAAACCTTGGCACAACATTACTAGCATCATTCAAGTACAGACCAGGACTCAGCGGCAACCGAACCTACACCCTGCTGATTAGCATGCCTCACAGTATCTAACAGACGTTTGACTTAAGAACCCAAGAATTTCATTGCTCAAACACTTTATTAGATCCCTAAGCCTAAAAATGGTTTTCAGTAATGTGTGTGCTGCTTAGGGACCTCAGAAAAGCTACTCTGGGAGCTAGGAAACATTTCCTAGGAGGCAAAAGTGTGATCAAAAACATATTTGATAAAAAGGAGAAGGGGTAATGATGGTTTTTAACTGTAATTTTATTTTATTTCATCTCAGAAGTGTGCTCTAAGTTTAAGAGAGGGGAACAACTATTGGATTTTCTTTCGCAGCTTTTTTAAAACAAAATGATTTTCATCTAGGGTTGGTCGGTTTTCTTCCCCCTAAACCCAATAAACTATATATTGGAATGACCTTGTAACGGGTTTCTGTGGCTCTTTAATCACTAGTGGCTGCTAAATGAAGCATATCTATTTTCTCTGTTATATTACTATTGGCAACCAGGTCTTCAGTAAGTGCCCAGAAATATTTCCATGGCAACAAAAAGCATTCAGCATTGCTACTGTTTTGTGCCAATTTAGCTTTAAAATATTCTATTGTGGAGAGAAATATGGTACATTAAGTGAAATAAAGTCAAGATGCAATCTTCTGAAAAGAATATAAGGGTAAACAGGAAACATGTATTTTGCAGAAATGGAGGAAAAAATGCCAAATGGAAGGAGAAATGTTCAAAGCTAATATTGATGCTACTGAACGCCTTTGCTGAATGTCAGCAAGTCCATATGCTCGCTTACATTGTCACTTAGGGTTAGGTAACAAAGCTAACAGAAATAAGGATACCTCAAACATCTTCTCTTGATCATTTTAATCCATGACTGAAATTTTAAGTTGCCAGGGTATTACAGCCTCTCTGCATGTCTAGGTTACCATCAGAAGAGTTCATACTCTTGATGTTAGAGAATGAATCTAAAGGAAAAAAAAAGAAATAAAGAGTTGAAAAATGAAATACAAAGAGCATGTGTGTGGTTTGGAAGTGAAGGGTCACTTAGCAGAGCAAAACAAGTTCTTCCACATCAAAGATCTTGTGGAAGACATTTTCAAATCACAGTTCAGCACTTCCTCTCCTATTATACAACTTAGATAGATAGTTCTGAAAAAAAAAGGCATCAACTCCCAGCCCTCCAACTCTCAAACAGCCAACTTCATGACTATAAAGTCTTGAGACTATTGGATGGCCCTTTGTGCAGTGCATTGCAGAGATTAAAAGATAGAAGACTATTTGAGAGCATTTCCAGTGACATTCCCTCTGGTGTAAAAAGCTATGCAATGCCCTCTAAAGTGCTTTTTGTGGAAGTAGAGAGCTTGAGGCAGCAGCAATGTAGGTGCTGGGGAGCTCTGTAAGGCCAGCCTTCCAGTCCACAATGGCTCCAGACAGTTTACTGAGAAGGAAAGCCAATAAATATTAAGAAAGAGTCCATTAGCAACTTGCTAAGTACCTGCTCTCAGTTGGGAGAGAGGTTCAGAGTGACCCTCTCCTTTAGCTGCAGTGATGGGTTACTCTCACATCTGACTGTCACTCTATGTGTCTCTCGCCAGGAAAATTCATCTGGTCCATCACACATTCCTAAGGACCCTCTTTCTCAGATGTCCCTGCAGACAGGAATGCAGGTGACAAACTGCTCTGACAGTCACAGCAGCCCATTCCTGGCCCCCATTCCCCTGAGACCTCACCACCTTTTCTCCCATCCACTGTGAGCAAGGGTGTAGTCCAGAGACAGGATAAAGATCTGGTGGCCACCATCAGAATAATGCATTTGGTACATGGCTGCTCCCCAGCCTACTCTGAGGAGCCCCAGGATTTGCCACGAATCACTCTAACAGCCCCTCTTAGGGTTCCAGGCTCTGCAGAAGACAAGTTTGTGCCCTGCATAGCACTTGTCCAGGAGGATCCATAGCCCCAGCACTCCCTGGAAGGACACTACATACCCTGCTTCATGGCGTCTGTGCACACACTGGACACATAATCCAAGCAGACACAGTAAATCCAGCCCTGCAGCGTTGACTTCATGCCTGTGAACAAACCCTGTGGGCAGGGTATCGCATAGGCAATGTATAGGGGTACCAGGAGATAGGGGATCTGTACAGGTTAGAGATTGGGCTCCAAGAGATACAGCCTGGGGTGCTTAACCTGAGAATTGGCAATCATTCATTTGGAATATGAAACAAGCAGTCCCAGTTTGGGAGACAGAACAGCTAGACCGAAAGCTCTTTTTAATTATTTACTCCCTGGCCATAACAGTGTGAGGAATAGTAATAAAGAAAAGAGCTAATTTTAACATTCATTAAAGAACACCATCAAGGTTTACACCCTCTCAGTCTGATATTCCTATTAAATATGAAAACAAACAGGCTGATCTTCTGCAGTCTGCACAGAAAAGGCTAAATATGTAAGACTTCCCTAGAAGCCAAGAGTGCTGAAAAGCTCTTGGTCATTATAAAACAAACATTTTCAAGAGCATCTACTGCCTGCTTCAAAAAAAGGAATTTAGATATTTGAAGCCAAATTCTGAAAACCCTCAGTGAGTCTCATGTTCTTCATAAGCTCCATATTGTAGACCCACTCCCCCCTCCCCTTCCCTCCTTTATTCCCCTTCCTAGGATGTTCGTAAAGAGCAGCTTTAACCCAGCAAGACCCAAGTATGGTGTCAGCAAGACTGTAGCTTTCCTGCTTGTGGTTGGGACATAGATCTCCATCAGTCCTCTGTGACCCAGGTAACTTCCAGCCACATTTACGGTGATATTTAGTGAGTACAAGTCACATGGCTGAAATTCAGTCCTGAACACAATTGCCTGAAAAGCTGTTCATGTCACTTAATGATCAGAAGTCATAGTTAGGCCTATTTAAAACTGAAAATATCAAATTCAGTTCTCCTTCCCATAATCTCCTGCCTGCTGTCCTCTTCAGTCTTGTTTGAAAAGCTTGTGGGAGTGGTGGGAGGGGAGGAAAGCGATTTGAGAGCCTTTCATCCATAAAATCATGAGATATGGCTGGCTTTTTAGTACAGCATTTCACAGCACATGGCACAGTAACATCTTGAGATTCCTGGCACAAAGAAACAAGGTTTGAGATTATATATATCTTTAATAGCAATGACGCAAAGGCAGATGGTTCTCAAAGCAAAGGCTTGAGGCTAAACACTCCCTTTGAAGGGTCCTGCTACCAGAAACAAAACATGGGGGGAGCAAAATACTCCTTGCTACAGCAACAGGGCCTGATTGCCTTCTAATAGACAGTATTTCACCCTGGAGATTTCCACTTATTTTAGTGAGATTAGTCTCATGAATAAGGGAAGATTAGACACAGAAGAGGAAAGGTTAGATTTTTCTTTGGGATTTGGGGAGTTTTATTTTAGCTGTGGGAAACAAAGACAACATAGAACATAATGAGCAGATTAGCAACTAAATCAAATCAATACCAGAAAAGAGGGGTCTGGATAATACTGTCAGGGTGCGTGCTAGCTTAGCTGCTTACCTGCAAAACTTGCCTTGCCATTGTTACTTTTTAAGGAGCCACCCAAGCTGAGGATGTGCTGATGACCTCCCATCTTCACGGAGGGCTCACCTTCTTCCTCAGTGATGGGAGGAAGCTGATCAAGTGGCTGGAGATCTTCATTTGTCCAGTAGGATCCATTGGCTGTCAAAGACCTGGTGCTTTCAACACACTGCTCTGGTAAGCCTCTGATATTTTTAACCTGGTTTTGCCTCTGCTGACCCATGTCAGAGCCATGAGGGAGGTCTTGTGAAGCAAGATCAGGACGCCCAATGTGAACATCTTCTCTAGGATATAAGTATTCCTCATCCCAGAGGTCCAGGTGTTGTTCATCATCTGATTCCTCAGAATAATCCTCATAAACTCCTCCATTATTCTCCAAGTCCTGGTTCCTCTCTTCTTCTGACTTACGACCCACTCCACTCAAATTCAGCAGTGAAGCAGATATAGAGTCTCCTGCTTGTTGGATAGCTTCGTATATTTGAGACATCCAAGAAGACAGTGGCTGAAGGAAATTCTGAGCAGCCTCAGAAGCCATGTTTAACACTATGCCAGTATCTGGTGATCAGTTGTTCAGCTTTGCCAGCATGTCACTTACAATTCAGGGAGCTACAGAATAAGCACCATAAGAGATTACTGTAAATTGCTTGTCCATCAACACCTGTCGACACACTATCTACGTAAGATGTCTAGAACTGAGAGGAGAAATGGAAAAAGCACTTCTACCCATAGAGAATACCACTAGAAATCCAGAAATGATGGACAAATTACACATATTCCTGCAGAGATCTGGAAAGCTTTCATTCAATTACTAAACCTTATATAAAAATAAAAACATAGAACATCAGAACAGAAATACTTTTTCTGAAGTGCACACATTCTGGTTACAGCTGTCTGTCAACAGACCTGGTAAAAAAAGTACAAAACAACCTGCAGTCAAAAATCTCAAATAATCTCCTGGCCCCAACTTCCACCACATCCTTAGCATTAGCATGTCCAGATAGAAAAATTGAAGAGTGGAGAATGTGGGAAGAATTACGTTTTGATTGATTAAAGTGACAGGCCTAAAGCGTACAGAACCAGCCCATGACAGAAAACTATCTCAAAT
Organism: Buteo buteo; assembly: GCF_964188355.1. Taxonomy (NCBI): domain Eukaryota; kingdom Metazoa; phylum Chordata; class Aves; order Accipitriformes; family Accipitridae; genus Buteo; species Buteo buteo. The sequence continues at coordinate 7,892,057 of NC_134176.1, read as the reverse complement.
GCTTTGCTCCAGAAAGGCTCTGAAGAAGCCCTCTCTGCCCACAGAGTAACACAACCCAGAGTTCTTTTGCCCTTCACAGAAAGAAAAAAAAAAACAAAACAACACAGGAGGTGGAATATTGTAGGTATGAAATGATGGGAACAGAAGCAAGTTAACAAAAGCATTGGTATCATGTCGATGTGATATGTTTTCTCAAAACTCATCTAAACCCTAAATAAAAACATAACTTGTAGAAAGTTAAGGTGCCTTTTTGCCTGATACACATCTTCCCACATTATCACAAGACAGATATTCTTTTAGGAACTCTAAGAAGAAGGAGAAACCTACAAATAGGATGATGGGTTTAGAAAGAAAGAATTAAATAGTTGCAGATTTTAGGCTAAAAGACAACTAAAAAGAAGCAAAAAGAAGCTTCAAAAATTAATACCAGTGTCTTGCTGAATTTAGAGGTCTAGGAGCAATCAAACTATAAAAGGGTAAATACAGTATAAGCAGCAAGAAAATAAAGTCAGCAGCAATGTGAATTACTTTGTGAAATGGTCTCCAGAGATATGTAGTGGGAAACCCAATGTTCTGGATTTTTAAATGGAGCATAGACTAAGGAGATCCCACCTTGCTTGGTGAGCAGCTTTTTTACAGATGAGATCAATGACTTAAAGAGGTCTTTACCTTTGGAAACACGCGTGCCAAATAATTTTGTTCACTGATGTTCACTTACACTGCACACACTTCCAACAAGTTTATTATCAGCTTCAGTATGTACTAAGAATTACAATCCTAACAAGGGCAGTAAATGAATGTAGGTTACTAAAGCCATTTTAAAAGCTGACGGCTGTTACAAACTCTCCAGGCTCAGGGCACACACTGTCCCAGTATCCCACCTGTCAACCACTGGCCCCAGGCTCAGCCGCTGGGACCCAGGTAACGTTCCCTGACACACATTAAATCTTTGGCAAAGAAGAGACAATGTCACGGTGTAATCTCTCAGGTGAGTTATTCCCTTCATTGACTGCTTTGTGCAACTTATTTTCTCATAGACCTAAAGTGATTACACACTCCAAACAACACATTTTCAGCACAATGCAGACTTGCTACTGGTAAGTCACAGCACCAGAAAAGTCACTGGGAGGAGATGGTACTTGTAAACAGCAAGATTCTCCCAGGCATGGAAGGAGATGAATTAGGTTGGGTAAGTACTGGATACATTCTTAACCTGTCTTTTATTTACAGGCAACAGCCAATGAATCTCTGATTTCTGATGAAAGGAGAACTTCCTAACGCCCTGCCTCCATCTCAACAGCAAGATACATGACAGCAGTAGCCCTTGGAGGGATGCAGGCATCCAGGAGTGACAGCTAACCAACGCAGATAAAACATATGGGTGCTAAAATGAAGCACTGATCTGTTCTAAAAATCAACAGAACATAGACTTGTGATATTTGCATAGGGAATAATTAGCTTCTCTTGTTATTAGATTTCAGAGCTAACACTCAATTGGTCCAACAGAGCCATCCCACTTCTCCGGGATGCTGTGGCTGATCGCACCACGGCTCAGGCAAACATCACGGTCCTGCACAAGAAACTCTGCGTTAGGGAGGTTGGTATCACAACCATAAAGACAGAGGGAGTTTTTCAAGGAGAGATTTTACTTTAGTCATGGAATTAAAGCAGTGATCTACAGTGACCTGCAGGGCTTGGATGTGGTCACCCAGTCATCCGAAGAGGCAGGTAAGACTTGAACATGCATCTTTCATGGACCAAGTAGTTGCCCCGATCATCTTGCTATAAGTAGGCTGGGGGGAAACATGACCCATAGACACACGTATATACACATCCACAACTCCTACCCAAGACCTGAAAATTTGTGTGGATTAAAGCCAGAGAACCCCAACGAATGGCTTGATTTCAGTTTACAGACAATGCATAGACACTGAAGTGTATTTCACCCAAAATATCTGAACCGCTTTGCAGTAACACCAGCAACACACCTGTATGACTTGCAATCCAGGGCCTACATAATCCCTCCAGGCAAAAGCAATGCAATTTCCAGGGTGCCTGACTCTGTTTAGCCTTTGCTTGGCTTTTCCTCCCATCCTCTCCCTCTTACTGAAGACTCCACAGTCAGTGATGCGCTGAACAACTAGAGGTCAGCTGAATTATAAATTGCGTATTTTTGGTCTTGCAGCAGATTGATAAAATGTGTAACAAGCTGCAGACAAGTTTAGGCGGGCAATGTTTCTACAAACTCAACAAAGGATCAAAGGGGGCTGAGTCTGTTATAGGCTTGCTGTTTCCCAGGAGCTCTCTACCTTAATTAGCAGGCACTGCTCTAACAGGGTGTTTATGATATATTTCACAACATGGCCTTTTCAACATAATGGATTTTTACTTTTGAATTCTCTAACAATTTTGACTTGCATTAGGAAAGGAAAAAAAAAAAAAAAAGAACCGAGAAGGGCATTTAAAATGTGTGGGAAAGAAAAATCCATTTCTTTTTAAAAGCATTCATCAAAAAAGAGAGAGAAAAAAAACAGTTTAGCAAATTCACTTCAAGTTCCATCTTCTAAAACTAACCACAAGAATTTTCACACTGAATCGCCTGCTTAACTTAAAGATGGTTTTGGTTTTTTTTCCTCTTGGAAAATCAGATAGCTAAAAGGATCAATGTTAAGCATCTCACACAAACCATCATAACCTTTACTACAATCTATATTCCCTTGTCTTGATAGGATCATTATTCCTGAGTAGCATTCCCATTGAGAGGTGCAATTACTGTATGGCTAAATAAAGAAGGCTATTAGCAGAATTTCAAACACTACCACAAGGCAGAAGTTTGTAATATTAGCAAAGTGTCTTTCAATCTTCTTGATATGCAGGCTCCTAAAAAATTGCCATCAGACATGCGCTTCTTACAACAATTTCCCTTATTCAAGCTGTTGTAGAACATAGACACAAATTTCCTTTTCTTCAGTCACTTTTTGTGTGGCCCTTGCAAGTTTTCTACCAAACTCCTCCCTCGCAGGGAGGCTTGTAGACCACAGGTTGAAAATAGTGTCCCAGCATATAATAACGGAACAATTTTCAAGTGAGTGCTTATTTCTGAAACACTAGACAAGAAAGAAATCCACAGCCTCACCTCTCTGCCTGGAAATATACTGTCCCATGTAAAGACACAAGAGGAAACCAGCTTCCAAAGATGAGAATACATCTTTGTCACATCACTGTTTTAGAAGGATACACTTCTTTTGCCACTACCGAGAAGCTTTTTTAGCCATTTGGGCAAGTTGCTGAATCCATCTGTCCACAACTGAAACTCTTGAGCACTGTGCTGGGTCACCAGTTTAGACAGCCACTCTACATGCACTCAGAGGAACAATTCCTGCCTTCCCCATTTCTCAGAAATTTTAATTAAGACACTGATAATGATTTACCTTTATTGCCTGTTCTCACACAGAGACCATCAGCCCCTCATGCCCAGCTGGCATGCCACGGATCATATCCATGGACAGGAGCTTTATTTGCGAGGACACCTAGGAAAAGCAGTGTTACAGATCCACCATGAAGCCTTGCTCCAAGCTTAGGAGGGAAGACCTAAAACACGGTGTGAATTGAAGCTGATGCCCAGAACCTCAAAGGTCTGTGCAAAAGGCAAGGCCATTCTGCTGTTCGTGAAAGGAGGAAGTAAGGAAGGCTTGGAGGGGTAAGACAATTCAATAACTCTTTTTAAGCTAATGAAAACTATAATGAGCCTGATCCTCCTTTTAGACTGGAGCCCAAATAGCACACATGTAAAATAGCAGGGGGGAGATTAGAAATGTACTCTGCTGAAGGCAGGCAGCAGCCACACTGGGCCAAGAAATCCTCTATCCTAGTTATGGGAAAAATCTGGACTCTTCGCTCCTCCTGTAGTTGCCAGAATCATGTTTAACAAGATGTTAGCAAAGCCCTTCCATCCTTGCAGTGAAGGATAACCAAACATTGCTACGAGGAAACTGTATTTCCAGTTAAAATTGTCACAGTGCCAAAACCAGCCTGTGCACTTGAAGCTGTTCAGTTGATTGGAGCCTCTTGCAGAAGTGTTATGAGGAAAGTTCACAGACAGTGCCCAAGGTTCACATCAGCTGTAAGCGTCACTGCTGACCAAGTTTCCCTAAGGTAAAACAAAACAGAAATACAGAACATCTCGGTACCTTTTTGGCCTACGTGCTATAAAAATGCTATTTATGTAGCTGAATTTAACACAAAAAGAGAAAAGACAGAGGCACTTTCCAAGTGATTATGTGCTCTGTAATAATAGTTTTCAGCTAATGATTCAGAAACTCCAGGGCATTCAAGGAAGATCTAATGGTTTATGCCAATAAATTACACACATTTCATTGGAAACTTTCATGGGTTAGAAATCAACAAGCCAATAAACCCACTGCTGCAACTCATTGGTCCTGCAAGCCCCAAAAGGGTGAAGTGAAAACAAAGATGAGATCAGACAGACAGCAATGCACCCTGCTGCATGGAGTTTAGCCTACGCAGAGGAAGCCTGCAGACTTATTCCTCACTCCCAAGTCATCTCATGTCTTTGCAGGCAGCTTGCTACTACTGATGCTGTGCCAAATTAGTTGTAAAAATTGATACCCAAATGACGGAAGTGGTTTTGATCGGGATATTTAGCCCCATGGTGCCTCCTCCTTTCTTCCCATTCCTTTGTTGCATGCTCTCCTTTTGTCAAAAATAACGGCAACAGTTACTGATCCTCACAGTTTCAGTGGGATGGGGAGAAGAGGAAAGGGATAGAAGAAAAAAGGAATTATGCAAATGTGACATTAATTGTTCAAAACCGTGGAGCCTTTTTCAAAAAAAACCGGTCTCTCCACCATATAGAGTATATGGTGATAAATTCAGGGAAAAAAATGCTCCTGGAAAACCAGCATCCAAATGTTGCGCTCAGAAGCTCCACCAGCAACGGGGCTGAGGAGCTGATGGCGATTTCCTACGCTGACCACTTCACACCTTTTGGTTTTGATTAGACCGTAAGACCTCCTGAACCCAGAAGTGTGTTCATTTCATTTAAGTCCAGTGCGCTCACAAAACAGGGAATCTGTGACTGCACAGATAGATACTATTGCCACCAACATATTAATACAAAACTTGAGGGAATTTTAAGGAGGGAGAAAATGGAAACACCTACCCTGACCATAATATTTGCCCTGGATATACTGGAGAGCCAGATTCTGCCTCGGCACTGGTGTTAAGTCCAGAGTCACTCCACTGAAGCCAGTCACATCCTTCAAATCAAAATAAGATCCTTTGCATTCAAAGAGCTGCTTCTTGTCACCATAGGCACAAAAAAGTAACAGTTCTGTGCCAAGTGGTAGTACAAAAAAAAGCAATGAATAAGTTTAATTATTTATACTTCTCAAACTGAGGGTTACAGAAAGGGCATTAAGAAAGTCACAGATCATTGGCGTATTAGAAAAGTGGTGTTAGTAGTGGCAACTGTGCTCTTTCAAGGTAAAGGAGTGAGAAACATCTGTAATTACTGGATTAGGGGAATGAAAGAAGAAAACTGCAGTCAGAAATTACAGCACATTCTGTAATTGAGCTGCTGTTGTTCGTCGGCTTGCCTGAAGACAGAAGAGCCAAAAGGAAATCACAAGTTCAAAAGGCTGGAGAAACACCAATTTACACCATCAGTCGAACCCACCCACCTGTGCTGTCAAGCTGTTGCATAGAGCAGACCCAATAGACCCAGTCTCCACCCCGCCTGCAATCCTGCTACCCAGTCTGCAGCAACTGAACAAGCCAGGGTCAATCAGAGCAATTACTTGCATGGAAATCAGCAGTGGGAGAGTATGTCTAGCTGTTTAACACAATGAAGATATTTTAGAAAAACATTTTGAGGAGTCACCCAGTTACTGTTACTCTTTCTTCCCCCACACACACTCCATCGTTACAGAGCCTATGGAAATTGCTCTGTATGGACCACCATCGAGCAGTGCAGACAGTGCTGTTTGGGAACCACAGCCCTAAGTGGCAAATGCAGTAGATGATTATCCATTCCTAGCTATCCATCTTTGTGTCTGCACATGGCTAAGTCTGTAGCTCCCACTTCATTTCAATTCTGCTAAGTCAACCACCAGTCCAGCTGGACATGCTAGGAGGCTGAGGGGTCACTGGGAAAACCAGACCTAGTTTCAAATTATTTAAAAGAATTCAGAACCATAGATCCGAGCAGACAGTTGTCCCTACCAGCTTAGGAACTGCTCCCTCAGCTAGTCTTATCCTTCATTAAATTCAGCCTTATTACAAAGTAGGCTCTCTAATGTCAAGGCCAGGCATCAGTGGCAACAGTCACACTGTCCCATGCCCAGCCACTCTTCCTATGAGCCTCTATAGAAGCAATTGAGAGAAAAAGCAATGTAGAAGAGCGGCTTCAGGTGAGCACTGAGAAACTTCCCTTTCCAGAGCTCCTCTTCCTCCTGTCACTGGCTGGTCAAGGAACCTAACACCCTGGCTGATGCTACATACCTCAACTACATGACATGAATAACCCCAGACTCATTTTCAATCTGCACCTTACCGAGGACGACAGACCTACTGGTTACTCAGCATCAGGGTTACAAAGACCAAGCACAATTGTATTTCTTTGGAGAAGGACATTCCTGGGCTTTCCAGGACTTACCACACCGTGGGAGGAAGCCAGTCTATTGCGCACGCCAGACTGGTACTGTCACACTCACCCACGTTACTTGTTTCTAAACATGAAGCTAAGCCTCTGCTAGCATATGACGGTCCCACACGCTGCACATGATGGGTCCCCAGTGCCTGGCTGGGCCCAGGGCTGCACTGATAAAGCAAGGTTGACATCCAGGCAGCACTGTTAACATTCCTGCCTTTGTTGAGTGTTACAGGTGTTGATGCTTTCCTTAAAGCCTCAGCTACAGGAGATGAGTAATTTATATAAGAACTGCATCTCTGTTTATTTATTTTAAGTGTGCTGCTAGCCCCAGAGGCTAGAGCATTGGCTGTGCAGAACAGGTTGAGAACATGAACTGAAAGCACTCTCAAGGCTGACAAGACAGAAAGGAAAAATGGAAAAAAAATGTTTCTTCAAACCTCATGATGTTTAAGCTGATTTCACATACCAGGAGTACATCCTTAACATCACAACATGTGATGTATAAAGCACCGTCAGGAAACTACAATTTCTTTCCCAGTCTCAGGTCACAGCATTATAAAAAGATTACAGTATAGAACAAAGAGGGCCCTTTTCTTTTTTGAGTCACAGCACTGAAGCGCATGGTTAGATACAGCTCTTTACACAAAGGTTTGCCCAGCACTGTCACATGTTTCTGTGAAGTTCATTTCACCCATGAACTTTTGAAGCAAAGGGCTCAGCAACACTATAAACACCATACGTAAGAAGACCATCACCACCTTTTGGTCCTGAAATTCACACTACTGGAAGGGACACCAAACCATCTCAGCATCAAAAGGTCTCACACGAGACTCCGCTGACATCTGTCAAGCCTTTGTTTGAGGGAAAGTCCTTCTTCCCTGTGTGTGGGGATGCTCCAAGGGGAAATTTCACTCCCACACACACTCCCCCACCACCTGAAAGATCAGCAATGCTGTGAGGAACCACTCCAGCTGACTCCATTAAGGTCAAAGGTGTGGTGGTTAATCTTTCCCCTGCTAAGGAATTCTGCACATGACCTACATCAAGGCTCTACATCACTCCAGTCAGCTCAGGACTACTTCATGCCACCACCACTTCCTTCTGCACATGCTTGGGCATAGCCAAGCAAACTTGATATGCGTGAAGTTAACTCTGTGCCACCCTCCTATTGGTTATGTTTTTACCAGCTTCTCTATCGAGCTTTGCAGCCTGCTCTGAGCTCTCCCTTGCAGTGCCAAGTCCATCCTAAATACAGGCTGGCTGTGTCTAGATAAGCTCCAGTCCCCCCAGTGAATGGACTCCTGCAGCTGAGTGAGAGGCAATCAGAGCAGCACATCCTTGCTCAAGAGATGGGCTCATTCACTAAGGTCAATGAAGCAGTCAAGAATAGGATCCACAAAAGCCTCACGTAACAAAAACGTTATCCATTGTGTCCCAGTAATTAAGAAACTTTGTCCTGGAGTCTCCTGAAAGGTTTTCAATTAATTCTTCATTTCCACAAAGATCTTTCCCTTACCTTGTTCCTTTCATAAGGACACAAACTGTATAATTAAAATTAAATTAGGAACAAACCAGCCAGATGTATCCTAAAGCCATGATGATGAAAATGCCTATTTCATTCTGTCACTTGCCTCATTCCGAGGTCAGGCTCTCTACAGAAAAGCAAAAACAACAAAAAAGAGACATTGACACTTTACAGTACATGTTCTGAATGTCAGCCTGTGCACCTGCAAAGTAGACAGATTTGCTTATGTTTCTATACCAACTCTCTTTTTTATCAGTAGATAACTCAAAACTCAACTAGATCCAAAGACAAGAGAAACATCTCATGCACTGAACCTACACACACCTTCTCAGGCTACAGCCTTCATTTACCTATGCTGTTGCAAATTGGGATTTATCCTATTGTAGATATTATAGTCATGCCAGAGGGATCAAAATGCACAATGCCTTCTCTCTTATTTATTTAGACAGTTAAAACCTGATAGTCGTAGCAGACAGATATGTTCTAACCACTCTTAATTCCAGATATGGAGAAGCAAAAAGATTTCCCCAATTTGAGAGCTTAGAACTGGGAAGAACAATCATTAGTGGGTTACATGTTAAAGAACAGCAGAGTCTTTAGAATCAGGATCTCCTTGTAACAAACACAGCTCACCAGAAGTTGAGAAAAGTGAATCATAACCAATAAGATACATGTTACAAGCACCCCCATCCTGCTCCTTTCTACCCAGCAAAGTCAGATTCTGAATTTGAAACAAAAGTCCTGCTTGTCAACACTCCTCTTGGGAGAGCTCCCTCACCAGGCAACTCCCGTGCTAGAAACAGCCTTTCCTGGCTTCCCAGCCCCAGCTCAGGCTCCAGGTTTCTACATTTGCCATATGACATGCTATGTCAGCCCAGGGTTTAATCTATTCTCTCACGCTGCTGTCCTTTAAAAGCATTAGCATTTCCTACAGGCATATTCCATATTGGCCTTACAAGTATCAAAACGCTATGGTGAAATTTAAACTAAATATAGAGATGATATTTTTAAATAGCTCTTAGCTGCAACTCGCCAAGCTGATTTTGTTTGAACGGAAAAAGCAGGCTCCAACTTTAAGCTTCCATTGTAATTAATGATTACAACACATTCCTCCGCCGTATCAGATTTAGCACCTCATTAATGTGTGTGGTATTTTGCTTGTACGGCACAGCTGTAGTTAAAGTTGAATTAGTGTTTCCATTATAAACCCATGTTTTCAAAGGTTTATTACGCAGACACATAAGATTTAGTCTGAAATGAACATTGCCATTGAGTGTGTCAGCTGGGAAGCAATTTTTTGTCCTTCAAAATTTGGAAGGAACAAAACACAAAAAAAGCAAGCCACCCTGTTTATTAATAATTCATATTTGAAAAAGCATTGCAAATACATGTTTACATGATAGCCTGTGACAGCTCCATAGAATGTCAACACCCACACACTCCTGGGAGATGTGTCATCTTAAAAACCGAAATAAAAGCCACATTTTTACACCACTTGATGGGAAGCAAAGAGAAGGGAAGAAAGACTTAAAAATAATATCGATGAAGGAAACTTATTAAAAAAAACCCATATCTTTATTTAGAAACATTGAAGTTGGGAATTTCAATGGTGAGGGGGGTGGGTGAGAATAATTTCAAGTACCATTTGTACTTTTAACTTTTTGGTGCCTGTCCCTGGCTCATTTATGCATTTAGCAAGAAGCAGTCAGTCCCACTGACTTCCTATCACATGAAGCATCCAAGCCTTCAACTGTCCATAAATCCTGGATTCTTAAGGTATGACCAGATCATGCCCTTTGCAACAGCTATGCTAAAGTCAGTGTACAAGGCAAAACGTGCAACAAAAAAAATCCCAGGGTCTCCACACTTCGTGATCATGCCCTTCTACAATTAGCTTTATAACTGAACCACTCCGAGGCAGACCTTTTAATTGGGAGGCTTCTAAGGCCTCTTCTTGGCTCATTATTTCAATGATTATATACTTATGACATGCAAATTTACAAACAAATGTATGATGAAATTACCAAATTCTTAGTAATCACCGTTACCAGAACGGATGCATTTTTGATGGCTGAGAAACATTACAATGTTATTTTTGTAACACAGTAGAATTCCCCATTATTTTGACTCCAGGACTCATGGGTTTACCCAAGACATAATGTTTCCAGACAAGAACAAACGCATGAAAGAGCGTGTAATAGCTACTACAACAAAACCAGGACAGGCATATCCTTCATGAGCAGAAAGGCAGTGTCATTACTCAGAATTGCTCACATTTTGCTCTTCGCTGGATTAACAAAACATTCCCACAAGAGACAGAGTGGGGAGTGTGATTCTTCTCCAGTGTTGCCCTACATTTTTCAAGAGATTACTCTAGACAACAAACATAATGGGAGCATGGTAGCAATTGCATATTCATTTGATCAAGTTCTGGAGGTTACTATAGTCTATCCAAAACCCTGCTCTTTTCCACACAAAGAACCTGAGACACAGCAAATGGGTCTATCTCTGTCCTGACAGCAATCAAAGCCTCAAGAAGATTCTGTACATCAAAGGCGGTATAATACTGTGATACTTACCAAGGCCCTCATGAACTCTGGACTTTTCTCTGTAGTGTTTTCTTCTTCCTTGTTGTTCCAGGCATGGGAGCCCACCTCTCTTTTCAAAGCAGAGCTTCTTGTTGATGAAGTGGAAGAGGACTGCAGGGAAGATAACGAAGACTCCAACTGCAGACAAAAACCCAATGGCCTCAGGAGTAACTAGGAACAGAAAGTCAGAAAGAAAACATCAGCGCAAGTAGGAAAAACTGCCCAGAGAAAAATGTGGTTTAACCACATCTGTATCCATGGCTCTGCTTCCCCATCCTCTCCCCAGAAGAAATACCAAGGAAATTCAGCAGAATATGGACTTGCACTAATTGGATGCAACATCCGCGTTGGGCCAGTCTACCGAGGACATCAACAACAGGGTACATTACACACTTGGTTCCAGCTAAGGTCTTCACTTCTGTCACATGATGAACTTCAACACAGGAAAGACTCTAACGGATTTTAATAAGCTTTTGTATCAATGCAGAATTCTACCACCTTCAAGAGAGACACTCTTAATCTATACTGCAGCAAGGATCCAGCCAGGAAAGGGCAGTTGGTCATAAACCATTGCTGCACACCTTGCAGTAAATTCTAAGGGGAGGCTGAGGGGAGGATTAGCTTGTACGGTGAAAGGCCCCAACACCTCCTTTGCAATTTGTGTATTTTCTCTAAAACCATCAGATTACACTATAATGGTACTCACTAACTTTATTACATTTACTAAGAACCAGGTTAATGTATAGCCTACGATCCTCATTTAACTGTTACTTTACCCTTAAGTAAGAAGTATATTACTGTACTACATAATTACCATTCTTTCCTGAAAAAGACCAGTCTCCAGCTCAGGTAATTCAGTTTAGCTCTCTTGGTGTCAGGTTTGGCCACATAATGAGCACAGTGGTTTTGCCTCAGCTGATGACCTCGTCCTATACGTCAACATCCCTATGTCAAACTGTAGAGAAACAGTCTTATTTCAATTTATCACATTCTGCCTGTACCACTGGGTCTGCAACAAACCACAGGCGCCAGCAAAAAGCTTTTAAAGCCATTTCACCTCTCTCACACATATCAAAATGCCAAAACAAGGGACAAACACTACATACATCATCTGATGTGGATGGCAAGGGCACACACGTCAAAAACTGTAAGTGCCATCTGCAAAAAAAAAAAAAAAATTGGCTTGTTATTCTGGTAATTACTTCACCAGGAAGGGGTGAAGTTCAGTTGTTCAATTCAAGTCAAAGACCCCATAAAAATGAAACATCAGCAGCATCAGTGGCACACCAGGGATGCCTGTGATTGCAAAGCTGCAGCTTACAGATGAGATGAGCAGAAGGAAAGGATGTCAACAGAGCCAGCCCTGCCTGTGAAACATCCCACTGGGAGCTGACAAGATTTGACTCAGCAAAAGACTTAGTCTAGAAGAGCTACACTGTCTCCAGTTACAGCCTTGATAGTGCACGGTAGGACTACAATCTAGGGGATTAAAAAAACCTAAATTAATACAAGCCCACGTGCCTCAGTTGGAAACAAAAATCACCAATGCATAGCAGCAGCAGCCCACATGCAAAATAGACTAGTGTTTGGGACTGAACCCAGAGGAGGTGGCTCTGATCTTGCTCACTCCAGCCTAAGGAAGGAACAGAAATATGCACTGAATTACATACAGCAGCTTAAATGACAAGATCAAGTCTACATTTCTGTTGCTCTCTTCTGCATGGGCACAGTCACTTCTCTGGCGATCACTTCTGTGTCCCCCTTGTGCCACACCATCACTAAGCAGGGTCCATGCAGGCAGTGGGTCTCCCTGCGAGCACTGAAATTTGGTGCAACAGCTTCCCTGGATAATTTGGCAGGCTCATACCAGCCCTATCTTCCCCTCACTCCTCAAGCCAGGGAGCAGGGCTGGGGATGTGAGAGTGGCTGAGTGATAGATCTACTCTGGCTATTTTCAGTTGCTGAAATCATCATTAAGTGGCTGCTGGAGCCAAGTATAAATCAAAGGAGCTGAGTATAAATCAAAGTAGCCATAACTCCAGAATATACATGACAGCCTGGCTGGGTCCCATCACTGACGACTCCTTTTCTTGAGCATAACATAGGCAGGAGGGAGCATTATGCTTTATCTTACATATAAAATGCTTGGAATCACCACATCTCAGCACACGGGGGGCTGGGGGTGCGCACGCTCACAAGCTCACAGGCATGCATGTGTGCGCGTGTGCATAAGCTCACATGCATGCGTGTGTGTGTGTGCGTGAAGTTGGAGCAGGTGTGTAGCAAACTGACAATCATGTTTTGAAGGCTCTATGTGAGTGATTTCGTCACAGAGGGTGTGATGTAGAGGGGTGGCAAGGACACCGCTGTTACTATTTATTAAGCCCTTTTATAAAATCTTAGCTCTGAGCCCAAGGAGATGCCAGGTTTTCCCCTTCTCGGACAGGGTGCAAGCAAGCCACCAGTATTTTTAAACACAAATTGTCCAACACATTCTCCAGTATGCTACACAACACCCAGCTGCAGAAATCCTCAAAGTGCCCCTTTCTCCAACAGGCCTGCACAGTACCTTGCAAAATTCCAGAGGAAAAAGCAGACCCTTGACTAGACCCAGCATCCTGAAAGAAAGTTTGGAGACAACTTCTCAGCTGCTATCCACTTGCTCTAAAGGATCTCAGACTGGCACAACAGCATTATTGTCCATCTATTCTTGTTTCCTGGTCAGCTACAGAGGAACAAGAAAGTAGTAGCGCAGTGGCGTAGGACTTGGGAAAACCCTTCAGGCTTCCCCTACTCCTTGGGGCAGAGATGTAAAAGGCAACTCCTGTCAGAGCTCACGAAAGGTCCAGCAGTAACTTGTAGAAGGAAGCTTTCAAAGCCAAACACTAACAACTGTGTCCACACAGAGGCAGAGGTTTTGGGAGCACAGTAAGGAAGGACTGCACGGACCCCTCCCCATACATCCTGAACAGCAAAGACTATCAGCCAGCTACCGAGAATGGCTGAGATCCCTGTTCCACCCCTCCCTTCACTGTAGGCACCAAGAAAAGAGGAAAGGTGCCCCAGAAGGACCACCACAGCTCTGGCAGCCACTGACACCTCCTGCACAGATAGCTCCCGCAGCAAACCACAGAGTCCCTCTCCTAAAGAGGGTCTGCCTGACTGCGAGGAGGTGGCTGGGACTTCTGCACCGCAAGGCAAAAGAGCTCGTGCATCCTGTCCTACGGCTTTAAGCAGAAGTTTCCTCTTCTCTCCCCCACATTACCCGTGCCAGATAGGTCTGTGCCATAGCTTCTCTGAGGGAGGGCTGTGATTTTGCACCTGAGCACTGTCTCACATACGTGGGTAGAAACTTTACAGTCTGTGCACCTGGCTCCAGCTGGAAGCTCGTATCCCTCTGCGATGGGAGGCACGCTGGCTCTCTGCTCCTCCATCATCAAGAGCAAAACATGCTGCACCTGCATACGGTCCTGGTCACGTAGCCCAGCTCTCCTCAACCCTCCGCTGAAGGGCTTTCTCTGAAGACTTGAAACTCTAGGCTAAGACTATGCCTGGGAAATTATTGTAAAACTGATTTGGAGTAGAGCTCTGTTCTGGGCCTGGGTGGGGTTGAAGGAGGAAGAGCAGCAGAAACGCACACACGTCACTTGTGTTACAACATTGCTGGAGTGTGTCAGAGTTTCTCAAACAAGTAAAATGCCCAGCCTTACAGCAATAGATGACAGACTGTACCTGAGGGCAAGAAGAAGAGATGTAGTGCAGTATTCAACTGTTGGTTCAACACTGGGCACCCAAGTCCAGAGAAGGAGCTGGCCACCACGTGCTTTGGGACATGAACGGTCCATTCAGCCAGGACTCTCTCCCACCCACCCATTTTTAAGCTAAGAAATTAATGCCGTAGACACCTTTGTGCAATGCCACAGTGGGTCCACACATTCTGTTGCCCCAGGTGAGAGCGCAAGCCAAGAAATGGTGTGTACGCTCCTGGCAAGTTGAGGGCATGCATAACTGCACACCCTCCTTTGTGTACACTGCTTAAGAACAAACAAGAGGTGCAGTGCGAAGGGCCCCAAGCTAGGAAAGAGATCAGAGATGGAAATGAGAACAGAAGACATCTAACAGAGGACACAGGGAGCACAAGACATTACAATGCTGTTCCTGCTCCAACCTCTCCCTCAAAGCTACCTCCACACTACAAGATGACTTCAGGGGAGAGCCTGTCCGGAAGACCAGGAGGGAAGTACTGGCCACCCTGTTACATGCATTGAATCCGGCTGGGTATTTGGCTTGTAGCAGGTTTCACAGCAATTCTGCTAGCGGACTTGGACCCTCTAGACAGATCAGGATCCGGAGAATGAATGGAAGAAGTGCCACAATAGATTCACTTAGAGAGTCTGCAATTAACAAAACCTTAATTCATTCAGCCTTGCAAGGGTTAAATTTTGCATAAAATCCTATTCCAGACAATAGCTCTTTAATTCCATTTGATACCAAGCTTCCTACAAAAGGAATGTTTACTGGTACTTTTTAATTACAAAAAAACCCATAAATTGTCTGTTTTACTGTCTGGGCTAATTACATTTCATTATATATTTGGAGTAAGCTATGATTTTCCTGCTGGTTCCCATGACATTTTTCATTATCAACCACTAATTGTCTAGCATGCACACTGCATTGTGAACCAAGTAGGCTGATGCGTGGGCAGAAGTTCTGGAGAAAGCTGCACGGCAGTAGAAGTGCACGTTATTATTATTACTATTATGATGTATTAGAAAGTTTCCACCTACTTGCATACCTACATATCCTCATCCCTATCAGCAGTGTCACAGCGCAGCAAAGCACAGGAGTCTGTTTGTAACAAGCCTCATGCTAAGCAAGGCTCAGCAACTACTGAAGGAAAGTTATATGTGGTGAAACGATGACAGCAGCCCCACTGCAAGGACAAATTCCCTGCTGGGTGCAATGGAAACACCAAGAAGGTTTCTCAGTCGCTTCCTCTGCTCGGTGCCCAAAGCACGTGGGTATCGGGATCTTGTCACTTTGCCCACTCACAAGCTGAGGCCAAGGTTATAAAGGAAAATAGCACCATATGTGGATTCCTAAAGGAATAGGATAACTAATGAGATCTTTCTGAGAAAGCAAGACAGAAAAAAGGTAAAGGGTTTCCATGAGCCACAGCTAATACTGTTTCCATTATAGTAAAGCCTCTAACGAATCCATATCTATGCGAGCTCAGAAAGTGCCACAAAGGGTAAAGCAACCCATTGCATGCAGCATTTCATCAATTCAGAGCAAGGGAAGCTGTAGGCACCGATTCTTCACAGAGCAAACTGCTAGAATAAGGAGCGCATGACCACTGCTCCCCAGGTCATCGTTATCAGCCTCGGACAGGTGGCAATTCTATTCATGCGCACCACACACACAATACACAAACACTTCAGAAATAAATGTGTGTTTTCACAGGATTGCAGCTCTCTCCTGATATCTGTTTCAAAGGAGACAAAGCCCGACCCTTCCTAACAGCACTGTGAGGGAACAGTTGTATAACTCCTCCTCTTCTCCTCAAGGTGATCCACAAATACATTATCAGAAACGCAATCAGACCACATTCAGCGCTGTAGCAGAAGGGTGAAATTCCCACCCAAGGCAGGAGGACTTGCCCTGCATCAAGGCTCAGTTTCACACACTTTATTTTTATGTGCTGATTTACAGATAGCAAGAATGAGGAAGTTCTGCAGTCCTTTTATATAAGGAATATGAAGGACTGAAAGGCACTTTTGACCTGACTATACTTCTATTAATTTTGACTGCAAAATCTGACTGATCAAAGGGTGCAAGAACGGGCCCATTCGTAGCTGATGATGATGTATTTGCAGGTCACCTTTAAAGATTTAAGCTGCCCTCACGGCCTATGACATATGCATGCAATTTCAAAGGTCTCAGAGAGAGTACAGCAACTTCATCTCCCTTTCTTCTACAACCCACATAACCACAGTACCCAAACACCTTGCAGGCTTCAATGCATTTATGCCCCCAGCAACTCTGTGAAGCAGGGAAACACTAACACAACTGCTCCACAGAAAAGGAGCCACGGCACAGACACAACCCAAAATGGCGGAAGTTACCCCCAGAAGAACAATCAAGAAAAGTCCCATCCATCTACGCAGACATTTCAGTGTCTAGAAACACCTCACTTTTCACCCCAAGGCTGAGGGTCCCAAATAGAACATCTACAGCACCTTCCTAGAAGTGACACAACAGTGACAGCCACAGGCCTCCGGGCATCTCCTCAGTCTCCCTGGGTCACCTGATAGCCACAGGACTGACACTTCTTCCCCCAAAGCCTGATTCTTCTTAGGGACACAATCCAGTAGAGGTGCCCAACATCTCCTGGCAACATTGAGTTCAAGGGAAGGCACATCAGGCACAACAGGGCACACGGAGGCGGTGACATTAAGCAAGGGCACTCACCTAAGAAATGGGAGGCCTGAGATAAATTACCCCTTAAACCCACATTTTTCTTTTCCCAGCACCATGTCCCAGGTGCATGACTCGAGGAGGGCACCATCTACCCTTTAGGCTGAGCTTGGCTCACTGTGCAGCCCATCTGGGGGCCAGCAGTAGGGCCAGCACTGTACACCTGATTTTTTCAAGCTGCTCACCTAGGCTCAAAAAGGGCAGACCCAGACTTGAGTTCTCAGGACACAGCCTGCACTTCTCTGAGAACCTGCTGTAGATCAACGACC
The DNA here is from genome assembly GCF_964188355.1 of Buteo buteo. Taxonomy (NCBI): domain Eukaryota; kingdom Metazoa; phylum Chordata; class Aves; order Accipitriformes; family Accipitridae; genus Buteo; species Buteo buteo. The sequence continues at coordinate 7,874,525 of NC_134176.1, read as the reverse complement.
AAGACATAAACGTTGGGAGGGCAAACCTCAGAGCATCCAGCAGCTCACCTGTGAAAGCCATAAGCCAGCAACGAGGAGGCCCAAGTTCAAGAAGGCTTTCCCCGAGGACCAGTTTTCCACCTTACAAAGGCTGCTATATATCTTGCTATATATGACCCTGTAGCAGCACTGTTTTCCCAGCAGCAGAAATCCCACCCTGGTCTTGAGCAATGCTCCTGATGACATTTGCAACCAAGCAGATACGGTTCTGTGAAATATTCTGCCTTCAACAAAAGGCATTTTCCAATTAGAAAAGATGAAGTATTAGTTTTTCTGGATGTGTTTCAAATGACCGTGGAGCACTAGTTCAAGTCAACAGCAAACACACGGTGTTAGCAAACGATGATGCCTGATGTTCTGCATCCAGAAGAGTCCTGGCTCTCACCCCATTCTTCCATCTGTAAGCACACACACCACAAATAGGGGTGAAACAAGGGAACAGAAGTGTGTCCACACAGCAGGGGAGAATTCACACTAATGGAGGTGACTCCAGTAACAACCTAGGCCTCTAAAGGGTGATTCAGAGACTAATTGTCAATCTTAGTAATAATCTTAGAAAAGGCTCCAAGTCAGCATGGTATTTAAAATTCATTGAAGTTAACAGGGCAGGGAGACCAAGAATTTGAGCAGCACAGCACTTGAAATGCCATTCATGAACTGAAAGCTAGTCCTCTCCGTGTCAGGGCTGATAAGTTTTAACGGGAATAGCACGAGGAACCTCATGGTACCCATCCAGGCCTTGGTCCTCCTGTGCCACAACCGGTCCCTGCCAGAATTGTTCTTCAGCATTGGACCAACAGCTGAGATAATCAAAGTGAAAAACACAGCCTTCACAACTGTTTGTCTCGGTCCTTCTCCAGACCAGTAAAGAAAAATTAAAACTGGGCAGAAAATTACTTTCCTAGTCCACAATCTATGAGAAACCCTTACACTCAAGTCTTTGCTCTGCCATTTCCTTTCTATCTCAATATTCACCCTAATCTCCGAGCTATGTTCAAATTCTCAGTTTTGCCTGCTAGAACTATTTTCCATTGTAAAAACAGCCATCACACAAAGCAGTAAGGGGACTAACTTGGTGGTCAAAGCTTTCACCTAAGACATAGGAAAGCAAGAAAAAGGGTGTAGTGATAACTATCTATACTATCTGGATCAGATCAAATGAGAGAAAGAAGCTAGTCCCTAAAAGCCAACCTCCTGCTGCTTAGGGCTCTTGTGTTAGAGATGAGACCTGTACTCAAATGCAAGTCTGAATCAAGCAGGACAGAAACTAGAACTTGCCCCTTCCACGTGTCCTTTGACTGTCTGACCTCCAGAAAACCTACCGTAGTGGCAAGGCACAGCTGGTTTCTCTCACCATCACCACGCTCTGCTCAGAGAGGAATTCCATCCTGAATAAGGACACAACGTGGGTCTAGGAAAGTTTTTTCAAGATTATGTATTTATTAGAAAAAGTTATAATTTAAACAGAATTTAATTGTCCGACAAGAGCATGTTTTCTCAGAAGATGCTCAGCCCGCTCTTACTGTAGTAGGTTTGGCTTTGATCGCATCCCAGGCTTGTTTTCAGTCACAGTACAACACAGAGTTCATAATCGGATACATTTTGTCATAGCTGACACCACCACTGCCTTACTGGTAGAAAGGGAAGACTAGGGCTGTCAGTCTGCCACCTTTCTTGAACACTGAAGTCACGCTTCTTTTTTTTCCCTTTTCCTTAAAGACAACTTCTTTGTTGCCATGGTATCACTAATGCAGTATTTTGAGACAGGGAAAGAAGATAACCATGCATCATCACAGTGACACATCTATCAACTGCCATCCTCTCAAAAAGGGTAAATAAGTAAGGATGCCAATGTAGACTTTTAAAGGCTCCTCCACCCTTTTTAATTTTTCCATCTCACATACAAATTGCTGGCTACAAAGTTCATGCTTTGGTTTTATGACAGAGGTCAGAATTTGTCTCTCAGCAAGCTATGTCTAGGTTTATTTTTTAATTCTTTCTCTTCTCCCCATGCTACATGTCACCAGCTGTGGTACGCACTCACAAGAGAACAGAAGCACCTGCATGTTCAGAAAATGCCAGCCTGGCTCCCCATGTTAAACCACGTGGTGACTTCTTCATAATTCTTGCTTGTACAATGATTTCTTCCTGAACTAACAAGGTATCTACTGCTGAGCACAACCCACATTTATCTCAACAGTAAGAGAAATGAAAAAGGGCACTCTGATGGTGTCTCCCGTATACCTTCAACTCACCAGGTGTAGTCTTGTTAGCCTTGTATCATGTCTTTCCTACCACTGCCAGAATTACTTTCAAGAAACCTCTACTAACTTAGCAAATCAAGGCCTTGCACTCAGCACAATGCCATTTCCCTCCTTGACCGTGCATATGAGAACACTGTATCAGGTCCCTTCCAAAATTTCAGAGAAAGCTCTGCACACCGCTGGCGCAACCCTGTTATCTCAGTAAAACCAGGGAACAGTCACAGCGAGAGATGTCCATGTCCCAACAAACTCTCTGAATTTGAGTCCAAATCAATGAACAGGCAACGACAGACACGATGACTTTCAGCACACCACCACTGCCGCAGTGGCGTTCACAGTGGTGACATGATGAGCTTTCCATCTCCCAGGTGGTGCAAAAGGAGAAATAATGTAATGAAATGAAAACTTATGTAAGCTGAATTTATCAAGGCTTCTGCAACAGAGGAGGGAGCAGAGAGCAACAAGCAAAGCAGCGACAGAAGGTCAAACTGGAAGGATCCCTGGTATGGGTCAAGAATTCAACAGTGAGCACAGAGTCCTCTAGCAGACAAAAATAAGTACTTTACATCTGGGAGAGAGAGGAAAGGGGAGGAGAGGGAGAAGAAAGCAGGTTCTCAGTTGCTGCTTCTCTCTTATTTGGGGGGATAACAAAGAGTAAGTTGTCTCCATTCAGAACTGAAGTGCTCTCACCTCTTCAGAGAGGAATCTAATTGGGATCTTAATGCTCTCGTGTACTTCTTTTTCTCATCCACAAAACCTTGTTCTTAGTTCCACCAATTTGACCCAAGGCATAATGACTCACCACAGCAAAAGGCCGGACAGCAGCTTTTTTTTTTCAAAGACCTAAATAAACCCTACTCCATCAATTGACCAAGGACGATGCAGCAGTAAACCTCTCGCTGAAGGCTGCGTGTTGCCTTGGCAACCTGTCTGATCTCCATTGCTCCAGGGACTGGAAATGTGCTGCCAACAGGAGATTTCAGCTAATCAAACCAAATCTCTTAATACTTAGATGATTTCCCATCTGCGGGGCGCAGGCCATGTGCCCACAGAAAGCAGGGCACCCTCTGAACACAGCCCTGGCTCATCCTTGACGTTCCTTGTAGGCCATGGACATCTGACGGCTACCAAAGGAGATGAGGAGGTGGCAAGAGGCCACAACGTGCTCGCTATCTGCGTGGCAGCTCCATGCCTGCACTCAGCATGTGCCTGGCAGGCTGCAGAGAGGACAGGCAGCGAGGAGACCGGCTGCCCGCTGAGAGCTGGCTGCGGGCAGCAGGACCCTCACAGGGTCCATGCCTCAACCCCTGACCTTTGAAAGAAAAATAAATTTTCCAATATTGGTAACGTACACTCCCTACAGGCCTGGTGCTACATGTTTTGAGCCTTCTCGATCCACTCCGTCCCTTTTTCAGCTCCCATTAAACACATCCAGGTAACATCAATGGCAAACTGCTGACCAAAAAGAAAAAGTGGGACAACCATGTATCTCTTGACCTTTCTAGACCGGGGACTGCTGTCAAACTGCAGCACAGAACACCTGCTTTATTCTAAAACTCCTAATTGGCAATGCTAAAAGGGCAGCTTTTGTGGCAATTTTGCCTTGAAAGCACAACTAGTAACTGATCTTTTTTTTTTTAAAGTAGAACTAAGACCAATCTTTCTACAGCTCCACTAAAGGTTTCCGGCCCCTGCATTTAAGCCCAGCCACAAAGACAAACGATCAGTCTGGCATTTAGCACAACCAAGGGGCCACAAAAAGAGGCATGAACAGCAGACAGGAGAGGAATTTTCTACAGTTGCACTGCTGCTGAGACAAGAAATTCTGTTTGGTGGTGATGAGATTCATGTCCATGAAAAGCCCATCTAACAACCCTCAGCGTTGCATCACCTAAAATGGCCCTGACTATGACCTTTCAAAGCAATTGCCAAAGGGAATCAGGACATTTGAACAGCGGAATTCAACCCCGGCATTCAGGCTCTCCTTCCCCTCCTGGGTCATTCTTTACTGCACCTCAGAGGACACTAACTCACCACTCTCTGAACCTAAAAGTCACAGGCCCTACACTGAGTTTCATTCCACACACGTTGTTTGCTGCCAGATTAACTCATGGTATTGCCGCAATTGGTGCGGGGGACTCCTAGATGTTTTTTGTCCTAGTATGGAGGACATCTGCCCAGGAGATGCTGCCCCACCACCCAGCTCCCTGAGACCTGGGCTAGCTACCAAGCTGAGGCTCCAGCTTTTGAGGAACAGGATGGAGGAATTATTGGTATTTAAAAGGGAGCCCTGAAGCGGAAGAAGGCTGCTCATAAAGCAGGGTGTGGTTTCAAAGAAAGAGCATATTGTGGAAGATTTCTAGGCCTCTGGTATTGACCAAGTGACCTACGCCCTGGGAAAATATGTTCTAACAGTAACAAAGGCCATTAAAACAAATGCTTGGGGAAAAAAATGCCAGTGGTTTCTAGAGTCATGTATTTGATAAGAGTGAAGAGCATAGCAAGTACTGCCACCTTCTACCATGTCACCATGACACATTTCTTTATCCACGTTAGTATAACAAACCAGTTAACTTGTAACTAGGGCTGCATGGAGAAGGGCGTAAACTGAAGTCAGCTAATCAAGGGCTCTGTGATAAGGGAAAGGCAATGAAGTCCTGCAGGCATAAGGAAGAGGGAACCAGAGCTGGTTTTAATGGCCAGGAGAACAGCTGGCTCCCTGTCTGCTTTCCCACCTTACTCTTTCCTGGATCACGCCTTCTTTCTCTTCCAGGCACTCCTCAGCCTTGCTTAATCTCAGTTCAGCCAAACTGAATCAAAGACGGACCCTTGGACTTATGCGCCAAATATCTGTCAAAAGCAGAGTTGCCACTGATCTAATGGGGAGCAGGAATGATCTCAGAGAAAACAAACGTTGATGATGCAAGACACCCTCCATAATTCCTTTGTAAAAGCAACATGCAGGGCAGGATCCCAGCACTACAAAACCTGTGAGAAGGGCCCTCTCCAGATGAAAGCGACCACAACAGTGCCTTGTAGGATTCATTTGCATTAAGAAGTTTTAAAGCATCTGCCCGGAGTTTCCTTCAAGCAAAAGCTATGACATCGGGCTGTTCTCAGGGAGAAATGGAGAGCCATGCCACTTCAGAGCCAGAAGAAGAGTGAGAAGGGGGCAGGCAGATAGAGGCAACTGTTAGCCAGAACTGATGCAATGGAGACAGACTAAAATAGATTCCACGTATTTCAAGGGCTTCTGCAGTTCTGATGCTCCAGTCTAGCCCATGTGAGCAAACATACACACACATATTCTGCAAAACACTTGACATAGAGGACCACAAGAATAAAGTGCAGCATGTTCCCTGGATGTTTTCAGACACACTGAGCCAAGCTATGGAGTCTACTTACTACTTTATTTGGATCTCTTCAGCCGTTTTCTCCCACAGACATCATGCTACATTTAGGTCCTTTTTTTAACCTACATCAGTCACAAATACCCTATCCATGGCTTCCCTTGCACAGTGATCAGATGTGCCCTCTGCTTAACAGGAATGCAAATACTCTGCACTTGTGTTACTCATTATGGATCTAGAACTATGGTCTTACTACTGCTTTACAGTAAAATCTGAAATGACAGCAGGAAGCAGCACAATGTCAAAGCAGAAAACAGAAGAAAAGACTAACTCCTATTTCATTACTTGCAATTTCCAAGACCTTTGTATTTCAAGAAAAGCAAAGCAGCATGCAAATCCAAAGTAACAAGCATTGGTAACACAGGACTTGCTTTTCAAACTGTAATTGTCACCAAAGTAATAAACTAGGAAAGCTATGTCCTCACCAAAAAATAGCCACAAATCATTAAAACACGAGACTTACCTAACTGCACTTACATAAGGGAGCAAAACAAATCAAATCAACAATTAAAGTTCCCAAGAACACTTTTCTCACAAATAACACATTTCAAAACTTTCTTCCTGGGACAGGTTGCTAACTCTTCGGGATCTGCGGTGTTCACAGAAGCGGGGAAAATCTGAAGAGAAGCACAGTCCTGAGTTTCAAAACCAGGAGTGGTGCTCGTGCTCTTGCTCTTTTCTCTGCATGTGCTTGTTGATTTAATGTCCCAAGGAAGAAGGAAGACTGCTGGCTGGTAAACATGTGACAGCCACCAGAGGAATGCTAGCCAGAGAAACAAGATAAAGCAGCCTATGCCACTTCCGCCAGGGTTTAAAAACTACTGCCTCACCTGTAGCTTTCGTACTGTTCTCATCTTATGAGTGATAGGACTTTATTTGAACAATTACCTTGCTGACAAATCTGCCGAAAAAAAAATTGCCATTCATTTATCATTAAATTGTAAGTGATTTTTCTCTCCCGTACAGAGATATAATTTATCACTCAGCTTAAATTCACACTCTGGTCATAAATATTTTGGATCCACTTTCGAAATGTACCTTTTCCATCCTGGATTCCCACAAATTTGCAGTGAAAAATAAAGTAAGGATTACAGTAGGCACTCAGTCTAAAATAAAGTGTTTCCTCTCCAGGGAACAGCCTACCCCTTGCACTTGCCAGGCCTCAGTCAGTCATTACTTTCCTGAAGAGCTCTGCCCACCCTCCGGCCAGGTCCTGCTCCATCACTCTGGGCTCCCAAGCTGGAAAAGCAAAGCTGGGCCAGCAGCACTGTGCTTGCTGACAGGGTTTGTATACACAGAGGTACTAACTGTTCTTAGAGCAAAAGCTGTAAGCACAGCACCGATCCTAATGCATACCAGGTCATATACCTACTACACACCCACAAATAGTTGGAGATTGCATCTTGGAGACTGTCTTTTATAAGTCACACTTCATTGAAAAAAAAAAAAAAAAAAGAAAAGAAAAAAAAAAGGTAGAGAATGGACTTCAACCCCTGAGTTTTCTTTTTTTTTTTTTAACCTTAATGTATATTTTAAGGAAGGCTCTGTGATACTCACTGTGAGATCACATCCTGTTTTCACTATCGACACAACTGCTGCTTTGAATGTGCATTTTGGACATAGATTTGATACCCAGTAGAAGAAGATTTTTCCCCAGCATTCAGGACAAATCCATCCCCACTATCTCTGCCTGCAAAAGGTCTCTCTGCAGTGAAACTGGGGCTCTTCCCAGCAATTTACTAATTATTGCAAAATTTTTGTTTCCAGCTTCTAGAATATCTGGTGCTCCTCAAAAATGGTGTGAAAAGGCTATAAAATAGAATCACACATCTGAACCCCGCTACATACAGTGCTCAAAACATGAGAGAGCATGCGGAAGGTGGGCAGAAAATGGGGGCAAGGAGGGGAGTATACTCCCCACTCAGCAGGGGCTTGCAGACCTGGCTGCTCAGAACCAAACGGGCTTCTAGCCCCACTGCCTGCAGCAATTTGTAAGTTGGCTCTAATCAGCTATCAGCAGTATCTTGCCTCTCTAAGGTAAACTGCTCCCTGAGGCAATTTTCTGCAGGTGTTCCTAATGCAACTCTTTTTTTTCCCCACCAAAAAGGCATTCTCATGATCTTGTTTATAAAAGCTGCTGCCTGGCAGATCCCTGAAGAGTAGTCCAGACTGGCATCTTCAAAATAAAAGCTACTTAAAAAGAGCTCAAGGGAGGGGAAAAAAGTCCTTATTGAGCAGACATCAAGCCCCTTGACTTACGTGAGTCTTGCCGCACCAGATTCCCCATGGATTGAGCAACTGAAGAGGGTGTCTGGTTCCTTGGGCTGTGCGATGGCTGCAGGAAAAAAGGCACAGGATGGGCAGAGCCCTGGTAAAAGGCCACTGCTGGGGACACGTGCCTTTCGGCAGGGCTCTTTCCAGACTCACAGCCTCTCCCCTGTCTCTGTGATACCAACATCAGGCACGGCTGAGTGATCATGCTGAGCAGCCCTACGAGGTCCCAAAGCAGGAGGCGGCAGCCGTGGCACCGTGCTAAAAATATTCAAGTGTGCAGCAGAGCAACAGGGGAAACAAAAAGTCTAGTTATGTCAGACTAGTCACTGAAGCCAACTGATTGAGCAAGTTTCATCCATTGCCCAGGAGACTTGCCTCATCTGCTAAGCCAGTGGGAAATTTCCCTGCTAATTTAGAAGCAAGCACCAATCCTTTGAAGATTTGCAGAGGTGGGCTACCAGGAAGGGGCCAGGGCAGTTCAGCACACAGGCCTGTGGGTGCCTCATTCCCTGTATGTACACTTAGTCCTAATACTACATGACTGAAAATAAATGTCTGAATAGCAGCTCCAGAAGGGAGGCAGAAAAATGAGCTGCCAAAGAGAGAGGAAGGTCTCAGGTTCAACACAGCTTACCCAGCACCCAGGAAAACCGTCCTCCAACTGTGCCACTGAGTTAGTGTTGCACCAGAGAAGTCACGCACTCCAAACTTCTTCCCATCGATTATTTTGCTATTCCCTTACTTTTGAACTCTTCGTAACTTTTACTGTAGCCCCCAACATCTTTTCTGTGGCAATATGACATTTATTCACTTTTATTCAGATTTCTCCAGAATTCATCAGGATTGTCATATTTATGAAGGAAAATGGGAGACCATTTGTCTTCCACTCTCACTCCCACGCACTCAGCTGCCTTCCTTGCTCTCCCACATTAAGTTCTTACTCTAAACTTTACTCTTGCATCCATAATTTATAAAGTTGCAATGGAAAAAGTAATCCAGAAATAATGCCACAATAACGTTCGGAGAATAAACTCTCAACCTTGTCAACTCGACACTGCCCTTTTTCAGGTGGGTTTTTTTCAGAACCATTGTGCTAAAAGAGCTATAGCACAACTGGCAGAAATTCAAATACATTTTCAGATGTACCCAGTTTTTATTATTATTTGTCAACCACCAGCTAAACTGTAGAAATATTCCCTTTATGTCCCGCTAAATGTCAAGCCGATATTTTTAAAACCTGGACAATATATTTCACATAAACCTTTACACCATTATTTTAAAGATCAAACATCCTTTCACCTGGGAGCCACGGCACAGCCGGTTCCCCCAGCAACGCGACGTGCTTCCAGCTCGGCCGAGCAGCGAGATCCCTTTCAGGCATCCGCCGCTGAACTGGCGCCCGGCCGGCCGTGCTCTCCTTCAAAGCTCCACCAAAAGCCCTTTGCCAAGGCGCCTCTGAGTGAACCCCTCATAAATTGATTTCTAATTCTTCTTTTTCAAGGTGCACCAGAGAGGGAGGGAGAGGGTATTTCATCTGAGCTTTTCCATTGATCTAAATTTGCCTTTTTAGTTTAAAGCCATGCAGAGTCCTCGGTGCCTTCACACACCACGCTCTTCCTCCCCACAGGCAGCGGCTCGCCGCGCTGAGCCGAACCAGGACAAGTGCCGTTCAGACCCCCCCTGCCCTGATGGGGATAATAAGGTATGTCACTCCATAACGAACCTGGAGCAAAGTTAGTTCCTGTAGTCACCTCCCAACCAGGGAATGTCATCTCTCCCTTTAAATAATTAATTAATTTGGCTCACCATGGGCAAAGCCACCGCACAGGGCTACACCTACACTGACCCAGACCCGTTATCAAGAGGTGGGAGAAGGGGAGAGAGGAGGCTTTGCACAGGCTGAGAGGAAGAGCGACCACAAGGTACCCCAGGACACCAGTGAGTCCCCGAGAGCCCCATTTCTGCCGCTGGTTGCCCCCACCACACCACAGCCCCTCGTCCATCCCCAGGCTCCCACGTCCCCGCACACCTTGCTGGAAAGCAAAGGACTCACAGGGAGCCCGATAGCATGAGCACCCCAGGCCTGGGTGAGACATCAATCCCAGCACAACCCAATGCCGAGAAAAAGTGGCTTTACGCTGGCATGGCTGATTTAATTCCTTCACAGAGGCAGTAGCCATGGGATACTTTCCACGACACTCCACCAGTATTTAACATAGCAGCAACGTGCACCACTGTCATTTTAGTTCCTTTGTGAAACCATTATCACTGAACACAGCATTTCCTAGAGGTAAACTTGGCTGAACAAAGCCATTAACGTGCAGGAAAAGCAGAATAGCAATAAACCTGCCCACAAGCAGCAACGACTCACGCTTTCACTTTGTTCACTATATTAAGACTTCCTCAACATTCTCTAGACTTGTAAAAACAAATATATCTCCCACTTCTTGGACTCAAAGTAAAATTACTCTTCCCCCCTCCACCCCAAGCCTTATTCAAAAGAAATATAAGACGAAAGAGAACTGTGTACAACAGAGTCAGGCCTCTGAGTCAAGAACCCCCAAACTAGAAAACATTATAAAATGGACTTCAGGTCAGTGTACTTCTCACTCCTCTTACCAAGGTATGAATGTATGAGTGAAATATCTCCAGCATGTCTCACTGAACTTGCCCAGCATCTGCCCGGTATGCCACTCCTCTGGCTAACAGAGTATAGCAGCAGAGTATACTGGGAGGAAGATGCCTGTGCTAGGTAAGTGTGAAGTCAGAAATATTTACACAACACATTTTTGCCTAAATCATGTTCAACTGCTGTTTGCTAACAGGTATGTAACAGATGACAAGGTCTTGAACTCAAGAGGAGGAAATTGTCTTAGCAGAACCAGTGTTTCAATTAAACACGCCTGGACTCCATGGCATTTCCTCACAAAAGTTTCTGTGAAGTGCAACAGACCAAATGCATGGCCTTGTTTACCTGAAACCACACTTGAAAACTAACTGCAATGAGACTGTAAGCCATTACCCGCAAACAAAAAGGTTAGCTTCACCTATAGTCCAAAATATCAACAAAATCCACATGCCCACTAAGCCTGTAGTAGAGAAATCTGACTTGGTTTGGCAAAGTATGCAAAGAGAGAAATTGTGTCTGTTTAGGTTATTAAGCATCATGGTTTAACCCAGTCAGCAACTAAGCACCACGCAGCCGCTCACGCAGTCCTCCCCACCCAGTGGGATGGGGGAAAGAATCAGAAGGAAAAAGGTAAAACTCATGGGTTGAGATAAGAACAGTCTAATAGAACAGAGAGGAAGAAACTAATAACGATAACAACAATAATAGAACGACAATAATAATAAAAGGATTGTAATATACAAAACAAGTGATGCACAATGCAATTGCTTACCACACGCTGACTGATACCCAGTCAGTTCCCGAGCAGCAATCCCCCCAGGCCAACTCCCCCCAGTTTATATACTGGGCATGATGTCACATGGTACGGAATATCCCTCTGGCCAGTTGGGGTCAGCTGCCCTGGCTGTGTCCCCTCCCAACTTCTTGTGCCCCTCCAGCCTTCTTGATGGCTGGGCATCAGAAGCTGAAAAATCCTTGACTTGGTATAAACATAACTTAGCAACAAGTGAAAACTTCAGTGTGTTATCGACATTCTTCTCATACTGAATCCGAGACATAACACTATACCAGCTACTAGAAAGAAAATTAACTCCATCCCAGCCAAAACCAGGACATTAAGTCAGCAGTAATTTGATCAAACTGTTTCCCTGTGGCTATTCCAGCACATGCTGCCTGATGGCCAGGCTTGCTACAATCCTTTGTACCTGCACACTTCACAGATGGGTTTTTGGATCCAAGCCTGACTTCTACCCCAAGCTTGGACTCTGGGGCTCACTTATTCCAGTGAAAAGTTTCCCACTAATTTAATAGTATCTGAAGTGGATCTGAACGGTCCAGTTCACAGAAATTTGCAGAAGCTTCCAGGGAACCAAAGGGTCTCTGTTGCAACCAATATTTCTTCTACTGTGACAGTGAAGGTGGGAGGAAGGAAAGCCTGGAGCAGCACTCAGTCTAGTGGGATGTCCAGCAAAGACAAGCGGGCAGCCAAATCAACCCCTAGAAACAAAGTAAGCAGACAGGCCAACTTAAACTCCACAAGAGGTGGATTTCCAAAGAAAAAGTCTACATACACAAGGGTGGCTCAAGTCTATTTAGAGACCTGAAAATCAATGGCAAGGATTTTCTTTTTCTAATTAAAGGTGGGTGGGTGGTTTTTTTTTTAAATAATATTTCAGCACTGGAAGAGTGTTGTCAGAAAGACAACCAAAACCATTACAATTACAGATGAGGTGAAGGGAGGCCGCAATTCCCCAGAAAAATGGCAGGTTTTGACCAGAAATCAAGAAACAGATTAGCAGTGTTCTTCACCTTGCAACTGAGTCCACATACTGCTTTGGAAACATAAAACTAAACAGAGAGCTTGTGGGTTACATGATTCCAGTTTGCAAGCAAGAGTATGGAGAAGAGCAGATCTAAATCTCCAAAAATGCAAGCAGAGAGTGTCACAGGCAACGGCTCTGTCCAGAGAAGGAACCAAAACCAGAATGCAAACACAAAGTCAGCACATAGACTAAAGCAATGTAGCTGTACAGATGAGACAAACAGACCTGGAATACAGGCTATAGCAACCACTCTACCATGGAAAGTGATGAGAGGCAGAGAGGAAAATACCCACCCTAACAGCTGTCTTGACAGAGATGAGGAAGACAGAACCAAATACCTCAGGAAGAAAAAAAAACAAAAACAGCAAACAGCAACACATGCACTGATTGAGAACACTGCCAAAAAAGAGGAAGATGCCTCCAGAGCGGCTTTAGCTAATTCAAACACTTGCCATGTACAAACACTACAATCTAATCCCAGTGACACTGATAAGCAGCAGTATCAGACTGAAGGAAAGGGACCAGCTGCTCATGATACACAGTAAAACTATTTGGAGATGCGTGAGCAAATGCAGGCAGCCAATAAGGAGCCCAAAACACCAGGAATGTTATCACAAAACCTTCACAGTACTTGACATGCACAAGCACTGTCATCTGTCCATGCTCAGCACACCTGAATGACAGCCAGGGATCTGCCTGGAGCACACCGCCACAAGCAGGGGAAAGGAGGACACCAGGGCTGCGCTGCCAACCCAGCCCAGCTCCATCTGTGCTCTGAAACAAAGATTTGTCTGAATGCAGATGGGAAGGGGGAAAACATGAATACTTTAACAATGGCTATCAAAACAGTGGTCCTCAAAAACTTTCAGTAACTCTGAAGAGAAACTCAAATGCACTGGGAAATGCCCATGCCCCAGAACACACAGGGAATCCACACTTTAAACAGATCAACTATGCTTCCAGAGTCTGTACAACATCACTTGAATGCAGTAGAGTTATCTCCCAGCAATTAAAAGAAAATCAAGTAGTGAAAAGATAGCCACGAGACTAACAGTGCAGGCAAAATGTACAGGTGGGATTCATCATCAGTAAAGACATAGTTACAAGGGTAGTCCAGCCCAGAATTTGACTGGAGGGCAAAAAAAGATTGTGCTTATCAGTGATAAGCAACATGCTTTAGGTCATAGAAGTGACAAAAAGGACATAAAAGTCATTAAGAGAAAGCCAAGCAAAGCAGGCAGCTTCTACAATACAGGCACCAAGGACCATAAACAACGTAGCAGAGGTGAGTGCGTCTGGGCTCCACTTGTCAATCGGTTGTGGGAAGCGATGGAAAAAGTCAGCGGAGGACCTCCAGGGTTCAGGGTGGTAAGAAGATGAACCAGAAGAAAGTTGTGGTACATTAAGAGGCACACTACATAATTGCCTATGACAATTTAGTTTATTTAATTAAGTGTATTAAAGATGGTAAATCGGAGATTTGAATATTTGTTACCAGCAAAAGAATAGATGTGATTTTCTGAAGCATCATAGCAAAACTCAGCATCAACAAAACAAGCACAGTACAGTCTGCTTACCCGCTTCCTGCAGAAAAACAAAGTCAGGAGGGGGCTCAGAGGACCACCTGGGAGCTTGTACATAGGCCTGGCTGGAAAAAAAAAAAAAAAAATCACCTTTCATGTCATTCTTGACGTGGATGTCAGCAGTGGCTTGCTTCCCTTGGGACAGTGCCACAGCCTCCAACCAGATCCCTTCGCTGGGATTTCAGCTAAATTTTAGCTAGATTTTAGTAGTGTGGTAAGCCTACTGAATATAATTAGTTAAAGCATCTACAGAACTTAGTTTTTAAATTCCCACTTAAGGTAGCTAAGTAAAGTAACTTTACTATGTTTCAGAGCTTATAATAATTAAAGTTTACAGTAAATCCACAGAATTCAATGGAATTAACTGGCTGTAAATCTCAGAGCATAAAACTGGTTTGTGGAGGTAGCACATAAGTGATTCCCAGCCTTTCTGCAAGGTGCCAGCCATTGAGAGAGCTGATTAGTCAGTCTTTGATTAATTGCCTGCTGTGTAAGAGCCAGGGTCAATCTACTCAATTAGGTGAAGGTCTGGTGGAGATCAGAGATGTAAATCAAAACCTACAGCAAAAGCTTCAGCACAAGATGAGAACGTACCAGCAGCCTTTCTACCCTGCAAGGACCCCTCTCCCCCAGGCAGCTGGCTCTTCAACCACAGCCATAACTGGATGCCAAGGAAAGAGGAGGAGTAGGACATCCACGTGTGCCTTCTCCTGAGTAGCCTTCCCTCCTTCAACCATGTTCATTTCTAAGGATTTTTTGAGCCTGACATGGTTTGTTTTCTTCGAGGTACTTGTGCTGAACCCAGGTAAACTTTCTGCGCCCAACACACCATTCAGCAGAGATCTCTGCAGGTCTACCACCCACTGCATGAAGGTCCAGCTCCTTCTGTTCCTCCTGAAGCTGGCTCCCTTTGATACCCCTCAGGCCTGGTGAGGCAGTGAGCAAGCACTCCCTGCACACTGCTCCATTACTACTCACATAAGTCTGTATATCTGATGATCCCCCAAAGTTAATCTCTTTCTCATGTCAATCAGTCATGCCCACCATGTACCAGAAATGTCCATACTGTTGCCCTAGCTGCCTATGCGGGACCTCCTCCAGTTCTCCTATAACCTCTTGGAAACGAGGGGGCCAAAACTGCACACAGCCCCCGATAAACTCCAGGTTTACACAACAGCGCAGTGGCATTTCCTACAATAAAAGACAGCCTGCTTACAAGATCAGGCAATTCCCCATCTTCAGAGACAAGAAGCACTGTGCCAAGGAGGGCAGACACCGGCTGCATCCACCGTGGGTCGACCTCCCAGCGGGCAAGCCCCGGGCTGCTGCGGGAGAGGAGGGACTCACGCAAAGGGAGACACAGCAAGATGAGGTTCAAGGAAGGCAAAACCCAGTGGGAAGCTGTAACTCCCCAAATACGAGAAGCAGGAGAACGTCAGAGCAAGTGAGGCCAGTGGGGAAATGGTGCGACGTGTTAAAAAAGCACAGATTAAGATTAGTTTAAAACCAACCAGATTGTGACACTGTCCACAGGGCTGCAGGAGACTGGGGATGTAGACAGAAAACAGGAATTATTTGAAACTACAGTTACCCCACGCAGACCGGGAAACTATCTTGACAGGGTGATGAAAACACTGTATTTTTAGACATTATAAATAACTAGTTAAAAACCTGTAATAGAAAAGCAGCTAGTCCCCAGTGACACACAAGAACAGCTATTATTCAACACCCTACAGAAGAAAAAAACCCAGAGAAATCTAAGCAATAAAGTTGGATTTGAAGAAGGAGAACTACATAAAAATCAGTGTAGCAGTAAAAAGAAATAGCCAGAAAGGTGGAAATACTTCTAGGAGACCATGTACAGGTACTATAGGAAAGCATCAGGATACTTATATCATTAATTCAAAATACTTTAAAAGGACCAAAAAAATCAATTTGTTGTTTGGGGTTGAACAGCAGATTAAGGCAATTACTGGCAGCAAAGACAAAAAGGGGAAAAAGAATATCCTTCAGAATGTGAATATCATGTTCAGAGGAGGAAAAGAAAAAAAAGATCATGAACTTCTGGCAAGTTAAATGCGGAATCATAGGAGGGCAGCCCAAAAAACAACTGTGGCAAGCAACTTTCTAACGGCATAAAAATTTAATTATAAGTCCTTTTCAAGTGTTGACCTTCCTGAGAGCTAGTGGGGTCAGAGATGATGAAGGTCTACAAGGAACACTCACGATGATAGGCCGAGAGTAAGAAAGCCAAATTTTGCATCCATGTTACCTGCAGAGAAGCTGAAGGACATAATTCAGCTATTTTAACTCAGAAAAGGGATCTTGGTGACTGTCCAAATAGTTCTTTGAAAATAGCTTAGTGTTCAGTAACAAGGCAAATAAAGAAATATTATGAAAACTAGTGAATAAGACCACAAAAACAGTATTGCCACTACAAATCCGTACTGCACCCCCTTTCTTCACTACAGTGCAAAATCTTGAAAAGGCTATAATAGAATCACACTGAGACAGGCAACTTGGATAATGAGGGGTCTGAGATAGCTTCTACTCAAGTAAAAAACTTGACTTTTTCATGATTTTTTCAGATAGAGAAAGAGGTAATTATGGGATCAGGGCAGGGATGGAGGGGTAATAAAATGGTAAGTGGTATGGAGGTGGCAAATAAGGAATTAATCCTAACAACTCCTTTCTGGAAAACAACTAGAGGTCACACAACGAAATGGGTAGGAATCAGGTACAAAACACAATGCACAGAAATAATGTTTAATGCAACACAAGACTATGGAACTCACTGCTCCAGGACATTGCAGGGGCTGGAAGCATAAAAGGGTTCAAAAAAAAAACCAGATAAATGGAGTATGGTTCATCACGGGCTATCAAACATAAAAGCCATACTGAAACCTCTGGGTTAGAAAGTCCCCAAACTGCCGATTGTCAGAAGCTGGGAACACATAGCCAAACTCTGTTCTTAAACATTCTCCCCAGGTACTTGCTACCAGCCAGCATCAGGGATCTTTGCTTTGACACAGCACAACCATTCTTCTGGCAGTGCAACACAGATTGCTTTTTTGTTTAACTTTTTAAATTATTTTTAATTTAAAAATAATCTGAACCCACAAGATTGCAAGCTGTTAACAAAAGATGAAAAATTAACCGCTTGGTTTGCAGCTTTCACTCAGTAGATCAAACAAATAACCTGCTCCAGTAGCTTCACCTGCCAAATAAACCTTTCTGACCATTTGCTTTAAGCTCGGGGGCAGCAGTCCCAGCAGAAATGGTATCTGAAAGCTAGTTCACACTGCTAATCACCTGGCAACTAACAGCGTACGGCTCCAGCCCAATCGGTGTGCTATGAACACACCAGTCAATACCAGTCCCCTGCTCCTGCAACTCAATTGTACAAAAGTATCATGGATATTGCATAATCCCTGCTCTCCCCTAAACTAGGGCAAGGCATTAATCTGGAGCCTTATCTTCATTCATGCTTGTTTTACTAAAATGCCCTCAATTCATGCCAAGCAGCACAGGGGAAGGTCACTGCTCTGGTAATGAATCCTCTACCAGGCCATGATCTCCTCCAGCCTGGAGTCTCCTCCGCCACAAGGGTAAACACTTAACAAGTGGTAGTTCTCTTGGCCAAGTAACGTCATCTCAGCAAAACAGCATCCTTCTTTCGGCCTCAGCCGTGTGCATGGAATCAGTGGGATACTCACTCAGGAGACACAGGTAGTTCCATGGACAGGCTTTGCTGCCTGCTGGAGAGGTCTGGGAACCAGTGCACAGAGCACCAGCCCAGCTCTGCCCCACTGGCTGTCACTCGCCCTAATGGGCAAGGAACCCAGAGAAGCTTTAGACCATCTGAGGCAGAAACCAGTCCAAGAATAACCATTAATTGTTGGGGGAAGGGAGACTGCAAAACATCCAATTATTTTTTGAATGAAAAACACTCAACTTGGAGAGGAAGTCTTCACAACAGCCTAGATTCCCTTGACCTTTTTGGCAGTTTTTCCACAGACAAGTAGGGAAAAAAGAGATAGGGAAGGGGAACGGAGAGGGAAGGAAGAAGGGAGAGAAGGTAAAGTAGAAAAGGAAAAAACAATCAGAAAAGTCCCCCCCAACTGGGTGACAACAGTTCAGCTTCCAACTTTGACAATGAGAATGTGTCCCAGAAAAATGACAGTATCTTTTTATTTAGCTTTTCCATTGATGTTGCCAAGATTGGCTGCCAGGAAAATAAGTTTTGAATAAAAATGTTTTGACCAGCTTTCCTGAAACACTCAATTAGTGGTGAAGGGCAGAGCAGGAATTGGGGGGGGGGGGGGGGGAAGAAAAGAGGCCAGCAGCTGGGCAGCAAACAGAGCCAGCCTGACCAAGAGAAGCTGGCAGCACCCAGGCCACAAAATACCTGATGAATCTGTGTTCAAGCTAACAGATCCAGCCCTTTATCTCAAGGAAGGCTTATCCTTTGAAGGATGTCCTGTACCATCTTCTCTAGAGAACCCCACCAGGCTGCCTAGGTCCCTCAGACCCTGCCACCTCCCCCAGCAAGGTCTGCGGGGCCTCTCAGGTGCCTGGATCTAGCAACAGGAATGGCTGGCGCTGAAAATAAATCAGGAGGCTCGTTAGGAACCAGTCACCAAGCTGGGTTATTATGACTCCAACCACACTTCATGCACTTGAGTAACTGCTCAGATGTAACTGGAAGGCCAGCCTCCTTTCAGTGCTCAGAGTGCTCGCTCTTCCCTTCCTTTCCTATTGTCTCTTTTATTAATATAGTACATCTCTCTGGTGTCTCTAACTTAACGCTCCGTTCGTTGACTGGCTGACAGGTCTCAAAAAAGCACGTCTTTCCACTTCCAGTACAATTCTGTTTAATCTTGTATGGAGAAGGTGTATCACTTAAGTAACTTTTTCTACCCCTCCTTTTCTGCAGGAAAAAGGAAAGAAGTTTGAAAAAAGAATGACAGCAATGTTTTAACCTAAACGGGAGCAATTTGCATGCAAATCAGATTTTTCAGGTGCCACAGAAGATGTGGGGGCCCTGCCAATCTGGAAGGAAGAAAGAAAAAGAAGGGTGAATTTGACACAAACACTGTCAAGTGATGAACTTGCAATTTTTAGTTTCTTCGCTAGGGCAAAGCATCCTGGAGAGGGAGTTTCTTCCATACTACCTACATATTTATTTTCATTCTCATTGACACTACCATTATAAGACAAAGCACCTGTTTCTTCTTTTATTTATACGCCTTCTCAAAGCCCCTTGCACGCAAGTCCTACAAATGTAGTCGATATGTGAGCAGGTGCAGCTGGATGTAAACCCAAGTGGGAAGTGGTTTCCTTACGGAACTTGATGAGAAAATGAGTTACAAAATCAATAAAGTAGCACCAGACTGTAGAGGAAGAGAGAATCATATGATGTACTAAACAGCACCCAGACATTATCACCAATAAATCATGGTACTATGGGAGTTAGCAGAGGCACAACAGGGGTGCTAAAGCTGCTGAGAACAGAGGAGCCATCAGCACCCCAGGGAAGGCAGCAGTCTGCCACCAGCGCTTTAGCTCAACCAATTCCTCCCAACAGTATTTCTCCCAGAAGTTAGCATTTGTTACGCATGGAGAAAAATCTTTACGCTCCAGAGCTGGCACTCCTTGCCGTAAGTAGGGTTATTTGCACCTCTCAGAGAAAGACCTTTCAGACAATGATTCCCATGGACATTTATTCTTCTGGCAGCACTGAAGTAATCTTCTGGGGAACCTGAATGCCCTGAGCCCTGTGGCAGGGGATGCAACAGCACTCCACACTTAGGACCACTGCACCACATCACAAAGCAGCAATGGAGCCACTCAAACCAGATCCATAGCACTGCCATACACAGACAGACAACACTTTCACAAGATCCTCAACATTAAATTAACCAGTTTTATCTTATACCTGAAAATGCAGAGAGAGCAACCAGAGGAAAACACCCTGCCTTTGCCTTCCCGTGGATTCTGCACGAGAGACCTGCCGTACTAGAAGGCAGTCTCTAGCAACCAGGTTAGCAAACAAGCTACAGCTGCCATTTACTAACACAAACGCACACCTGGTCTTGGAAAACCTGTACCAAGCACAAGTTTTGCAAGTATTCGCTTTTCCACTTTCTACTTAGGCGTTCCTGGTATGCTAGTATAATTTACCACCACTGTTCTTACAAAAGTGTTACACCCTTTCTAAAATAAAACAGGGCTATGTGACAGATCTAAAACAGTGAAATGCATCAGAGCAATTAGCAGTTCTGCTGCTTTTATGGCTCTGATTGGAATTCTGATCTCAAGCAAAAAGCCAGTTCTCCAGTGAGAAAATACGGTGGCTCTGCATACGGGCTCCATCTGCCGGCACACCGCTCTCCTGGCTCTGCTCAATATATAGTAAACTGAAACAAAACCTACACAGCCATCAATTACATTTTTCTTCTCACAGCCTATGAATTTCAATAAATACACCATCTGTTCATCTTCTGTGTGGGAGTTCAGTCATCTTCTTGGCAGCAATATTATTCTAGAGCAATTACCTGTGTCTTTATCACCTATCATTGTGCTTCATCATCTTTTCATCATGTGTAAAAACCAACCACTTTATTACTACAATTTCTGTAGGCAGCCCGGTCCTGTTAGTTACCATGGAGATGATCTGTCAAAAGAAGTCTACATTTAAAGAAGTAAAAGCTGAGAAAAGGAGGAGGAGAGAAACACAAAGAGCCTGAAATGAACTTGTTTCTCCAAGTCAGAGTTTAAACACAAAAGGCACATCTCGGGCAGCTACACTGAGATGCCACTAACAACCTAGTTAGGAATCCATCAAGCTGCCAATACAGAGGATGAGTCAATGACTCACAAGCATTACAATACACTCAGAGGTCAGAGACTCGGCTTTAATCCCTCAGCCGAGTCCCATGACCTGCTCTTAGAAAGGCCAATTTCTTATTACTATAAATCAAAAGATAAAATAGGGGGAGGGAGGGACGACAGGCTGGAACAGCAGGCAGGCGGCACCAGCAATTTTCCCCTCCCTGGTGGTCACTAGCAAGACAGTGAATTTTACATCAACGGCGCTATAGTTTATACCCATTCCTGAAAATCTCTTTCAATTAATCTCTTTCTTCCCCAACTTCACTCTGTCTGTGCTCCACTTTCTCTCACCCCTTCCGTGGATTCCTGCCTAGCTCTGCTCTTTTGCTCCTTCCTTCATAAGCACATTGCTCTCCTTTTTTTTTTTTTTTTCCCCACAAAACATACACACACTTGCAGCTGTTCTACCTCTCTCTTTCCAAATTCCTATATGTTTCAAAACCAGCTGTCAGTGCCAACTATTTACAGATGCTTGCGCCCTCACCCACCCACATACAGTCCCTGCCTTCACTTCACGAAATCCTGTTTTCCTCTTCAAATTTTTTCATCTCCTCCAGCCTTCCAGCTCCCATCCTTCCAAGCTGTAATTGCTCTCATGTTACTGCAGGAAAAATATTAGCAAAGTACAAAGGACTTGCTGATGCTCTGTGTTTCTAGGATGCGTCATTAGCAGCCTTGAGCTGAAACACGCCGGCTGCAAACTGCTTTGGTTCAATTCATCCTTGCATCTCTGGAAGAAATAAGCAATCTCAGAGCTATCCAATTTGTTTAATATCAAGTACACATGCACTGAGTTTTAATGATGTGGATTGTCATTCTGAATTGCAAGAGTACAACAAATGACCATCTATTCACTACATTCGCAGCTACCTTCCATAGTAGAATTACCCCAATCTTGCAAATCATAAAAAGATAGCTAGGGAGGGAGGGAACATTTTCCAAAAGTTCTCCAGACTTAAAAGCACTTTAGTTTCTGTCTGTCCACCTTGGGACACAAGGTACTTAATTTTCATAAGCGCTGAGTGCCCATACTTTCCATGGGTTTCTGCCTGCAGAAAACTTTGCACGTTAGGAGGCTGAGTCTAAAGAGCTTCAAATTTAGGTACTGCAAATGAGACAGATATCTAGAAATCTGGGACTAAGCAACTGCCAGGGTATTAAAAAAAAGGCTCTGTAGCAGAAATAAGGCTTGGGTTCAGCAGTAAAAAAATCTAGTGCTTAACTTCTGAGAATAGAAAGAGGGGACATAAAATAGGAGTGGGGATTACAATAAAACAATAGGCAGGAAAGAAGAGAGAGTGGTGAAAATTAAAAAATAAAAAACCCAAGGACATATCAGGAATGCACTGCCATCAGAGTTCAAAGCAGAAATCTCATGAACGTAAACAGTATCAAATCTGAAAAAATCAGCATTTGCTGAGAAAATATGAACTAAACAAGAAAAATCACATTCTGATCTCGAATGTGATCTCCTCTGAAAGTCTATTATGGAGCAAAAGTTCTTCCCAACTGTCCCCTTATTGAAGAGAGACTGAAATCACAGATAGATCAGACACCGCAACAGGTTCAGTTGCTGAGGAAATGGCACCCACGCACCCTTCTTTATCTTCAAAGGTGTGGGGCCCGTGTTTCCTCTCTCTCGTTAGATACCTTTCACAGTCAGGTTGAGCCATCAGCTTCCATATGGCGCTTTACCTTCTACAAGACAGGCCCAGGGAGAGTCACATCCCCGCTCTTTAGCATGGCTGGTTGCTGCACAGATTGGATGTAGATGGAGAAGTGCCCAGGCTAAAAAGTAGTTTCCAGCATCCTGGGCCAACTTGAGCCGCCACTTGGTAGGCATGCTGTAGAAACTTCTGCTTCTGCTAACCTCATTTCCTCCAGCCAAGCCTTCCAGACAGGCTCAGTGGATGCTGACTCCCTGCGCAGGATCTCTGTGCCCTTCCAAGGCAGATGCCCTCAAGCAGCAGCATCTGTGCTGCCTCTGCCCTTGGCAGGTGCTGGCAGGCAACTGGGGCAGACACTGGTTTTGCTTGCCTTCTCCCTTTTCCCACCGACAGGTCTGCAAAGACAGCCAGGAGAGCTGCCCCGACAGCGAACGCTGCCTGCCCTGCCTGCCCTGCCCGCTGCTGCTGGGGCTGCTCTGCCTGCGGCAGCAACAGCCGGCAGCAGGACACCCCAATGCATGCCACCACACACAGCCCACCTCTAGGACTTGGACAGCAAGGTCCTCATCTGTCACTCACATTCTCCCAAACCCTCAGCAGCTTTGCAGAAATACTACTTCTGCTTATTCTTTGGCTTGAACAGATGTTCCCAGTCACTGCTGTGTGCTCACACAGTGATTCTCCCTCTCTAGGGCTCTTACAAGGGCATGCAGGAGAGGGAGAAGGGAGAGCACTGCGGGACTCGTGGTTTGTCCCAGCCTGGCCACCCACAGCTTGCAGAAGACAGGAGGAGCAAGCAGCAGGTGATGACAGCCAGGCAGGAATAAAAATGGAGGATTTCGTCTTCTCTTCAGAGTAAATCAAATACATGCAAGCCAATGCAACGCGCGCACTGCTCCATAAAAGGGCCAAAGCATCCACCAGGAATGGGCCTTCCAGCTCCCTTGGTTGGCAGAAGAGGGGGAACCAGTATGTCCCTTCTCGCTCCCCTCCAGAAAGCCAAAAGCACATTTCCCCACTGGCACCCAGGAGCTGCTGCAGCAGTGACACCCCAGAGTACTGGTCGGATCAGGCATGAATTCCTCCCCAGGCCAGGGCAGCACAACACGGGCGGGTTTGCCAAGGGAAAACAGCGGCACGGACAGCACTCTGCTAATGTCAGCAGGCCTGCACCTTCCCAGAGCAGCCTGCCAGAGCCAGGAACGCTGCTGAGCCCACACCACCCCTCCTGCCGAGGATCTGTGCCTGGACAGGGAGCAGAAGGTCTGCTCATCCCTTGGCAGCATCACACATCTGCAGCGTTCCTAACAGTCAATATGACCTTCCAGCTGTGTGCGCAGCCATCACCTTCCCAGTCTTGAACTGGCTGGGACGGGAGTAGAGAGAACATGGGGTTTGGCTGCTTTCAGATGACACCTGCAACCCATCTCCTCCATGGTCTTGTATGATCATCCCTTGGCATGATAATTAACATGTGGACTCAGCACAGATACTCATGAGCTGGGCTGGCATCTGGCAATCCAAGTGTAAAACAAGTAATGGCTAGACAGAGCAGGCTGGGATAACACGTGGCATGCCAGATGCTCATCCAGCACAAGGTCACTGTCGCCTGATTTTACTTCACCAGTGGCAACCACATGGTCAGACCACCTAAACTGTGCTTTGAACTGTCATAAATTTATTCCACCAAGTGATCCAGCATGACTCTTCATCAAACCACAAGGTAGGGAGAGCAATGGGAAGGCACAGGAAGAGGAGCAGCACTAAGGAGGGAAAAAAATAGATTTAATCACTTAACAAAAGGCATCATCAACTCTGTTCAGAATTGCTCTTTGCCAAAGAACCAAAGAGAAGGCAATCTTGCATCTTTCATGGTTTTGCAGGGATAAACAAGTCAACACAGCTAATCCAGTCATCCTGTCTGCAGGAGTAATCCAGAAACCAGAGCTCCCACAACAGTACAGACAGCCCTTGGTGAGAAACAGCCAAAAAGCCAGGGTCCCTTGCAGGCACAGGGGGTCCCTTGCAGGCACAGAGGAGGCTGCTTGTCTTCTCATGGACAGACTCACTTCATATATCTGGAGTTCTGCGACGAATGCAAATACTTTAATAAACCTAATTTTGATAAAATGATAACTTGCGTTGCATTAGCACATTCAAGATGTCAACCAAGACTGAGACACTGCAGTTCAGGGTGCTATATGGAGTGCCCGTATAGCACCTTCCTCTGCCTGTGCGCCGGCGAACTTCCAGGTACAATGGGCAAGGGGTAAAACACAGACCACACACCACTGGTGGCAAGGACAGAAACCAGGACCTAATACCCAAAACGCCAATCTGAAGGATTAGGTTAATGAAGAGATATCATTAACAACTTTCACTCTTTGCTGTAACTCTGTAATACATACATAGCCATACACAAAGCAATCTGTATTTCAGTGATCAAAGCAGTGTTAATTATTTCAGTTCACAGCATGTTTCTATCCTCAGTTCAGCAGTAGCCTTAACTTGTTCCTTAAAAACTTAACAATAAAAGTATTCCTAGCCTCACCCTAGGGCAGCAGTTTACTGGCAGTGCTAGATAAAGTGTACAGTCAGCACCACCCACACCAGTCTGCCTGGCAGAGGAGCTGGGCTGGACTGGATTCAAAGGCACCTCACAGCTGGGGAGATGGTGAGACACAAATCATCAATTCTGACAACAGCCAGGTGGAAAAACAGGAGCCCCCCCAGAGCTTTTCGGGAAAAAAATCAGAAGATCTCAGATCACATCCCCTGTTGTTCTCATGTCACTTTGGGAATGCACATGCTTTTTAATTTTTCCATATATACTACTGATTTATTGGTTGTTCCACAGGTTTTTTACAGCTTTTTCATTAAACAGCAATTAAAGCAGGCTAAGTCAAACTAGACCTGTGCAGTGAAGAGGCAGAAAGTCCTGAGCAAACAGTGTTTCCTTCCCCAGTACAGGTTTGAGGAAGACAGAAAGAGACACTACATCTAGGTGACTTTTTATCTTGTGTCTGCAGGTAGCCACATTTAATCATAGTGCAAATTCTTGAAAATATCATTGACAATTCCCTTCAGATGATTTCCTGCCCTCGTTACTTACAGGTATTTCAACAGAGTAAAGCTTTATGCTGCTTTTGGCTAATATTGATGCTCAATGCCAGCAGAGTACTTCAGGGACATCCTGCTTTGTACCCCTCATATAAATGCAAGCACACAACATCTGACTTTTCAGCTAAACAGACCAGCAATCCACTTGCAAACGTCATCACATGGGCTCCTGCACCTATCAAATCTGGGATCCTTCATCCCTAAGTTGCCAATTCTTCTTCTACTTTAAAGCCCAAACTCAAGTTGAGATTCTGCAGTTCCTCAGGAAGCTCAGAGCATTTATCCTCTCCAGAGAACAGCTCATCACACAAGTTGCTGCCAGCAATGAAAGGCAGTTAGGGTTTTTCTGATAAATATAAAAATAGTATACAAATACTTCCAGCAAAAACCATTACAATTGTGTCTCATTCTCCAGCCCTAGAGGAATCAAACTCTCTCATATGAAAAGAAGGTGGAAGCAAAAGAACCACCAAAAAACCCCAGATAAGCTCCAAGATGATCATACTTGCAAAAAGTTTGGGAAACTCCTGTGTAAAGTGAACACATTAATCTTGGGGCAGTACTGGGAATCAAAAGCTCTTCTCAGCAAAAGCCTTGAGCTGCAGCAAACCTCTAGCAAGGCACCCCTGACCTGATATGGAACAATCTCTGCAAAAGAGGATCAAGAGATTGGCTTGCTGTCTGTCTGCTTCATACATGGCATTGCATTAGATGATGCAGCGGAAATTTCAGCTGGCTTCAAGCTAGTTTGCACAAGTACTGGAGACAGTCTAGCCCTAGCAGAAATGCACAGCTAATTAGTCTTGCCAAGGATTAGTTTGCAGAATAGACACCAAAAAGCCCGTAAGCTTCTCTGAGATCTAGCCCTTTCAGCTGTAAAGAGTCCCCTACAACTACGGTGCACTTACAGCCAAGACACCAGTGCCACATCCAGCTGACACCACTGGGCTGCACATTCTTACTCTTCCACTGAGGTGAAATTTTACATATTGTTGGTTGCCTTTGCCTGTATGGAGCTGTGACCATTCCTGCATGCAGCATGAGAAGCAGTTCTTCCTCTTTTCTCAGTACTGCTGCACACTGCCTCTAGTGTCTAGTAGCATACTGGGGGTAAAGAAAAGGACAATTTAAATGCCTGTTGAAAAAATACAAAAAAGAAACGTTGTGGAAAACATGACACACAAGAAAATATAAAGAAAGTGGGCTGTTCAGACTGAAAAGAGGAGGGAGGGAATAAAAAATCACTATGCATAGAAGGGGGATTATCTGATCTCTGTATCTATTGGATGCAATGCTTAAATTGCAGCAAGAAAACCTGTCAGGAGTGAGTCAGATATAATTCGTCTGGATGTGGGGCAAGGGAACGGACTTGTGGTCCTTTCCAGCTTTATTTTCTATGATTATCTGTGCTCCTCAGCACTCATGGGTCAAGACACCCCCCTGCTGATTAGTGTACCAAGCCAGCCAAAATAGGACTTGGTTCCCATTTTGTTCAAGCTAGAGAGTTCCCTCACAAAACAATAATGTCTCCATTTAGCCTCAGGTCCTAAACATCCAAACAAAAAAGAGTAAAAAATAACCACAAGTAAACAACAAAAAAGAGAGTAATTCTGCAAAAGGAAAGTCAGTAATAAAATCCATTAGGCAGAGAAACACAGACTCTATTAAATTTAGTGCTTGGTTTCAGGACTTGGGAAGAGTCTCTTCATTTCCTGTACCTCTTGAGTATTTACTATGTCCCCTATGAGCTAAGTCTTCAAGAGTCATTTTAATGTCATGTTCTAAGCACTTCTGCATTGTAAATCATCGATTTTTATCTCCTTCTCCCAATCAATGCAAAGATATTTATGCTGAACACATAAAAGCTCTTGACACTATAGAAAAACCAATTACACCCTGCAAGACGTTTGCTTTTGGTCGTTGACATCATGGAATTATCCATTACACTTTGCACATGCCTGCCATTTACAGGAAAGCAGTGTGACCTTGCCTGCCTGAAGTTCACATCTCTGCAACCTCGTGAAGCAACACAGAGGGAGCTTGCAGCAGAGATAGCCATCCCTGGCTCAGGGAGTACCTGAACTGCAAATTGTGAAAGCTGGGAGAAATCATGAAAGTAAAAGCAGTTCTCATGTCAGTCCTGCTCCTGTGCTCCTACCAGACATTGCCTGCTGTCAGAGACAACATGCTAGCTAGACAGATCTTTCTTCCAACTACAGCAGTCATGCTTCCCTCCACAGCCCCAGGGGCAGACTGGAAAACTTCATTATCTCTCTGTGTTTGCCAGTGCTTCAAGGATGGGCCCTGCATCCACCCTCTGCCAGTGTGCCAGGCTGGTCCTTCTGTCTCTTCCCACTCCTACACACTGGGCTAGCAATGCCTGTATTTAAACTCCAGGGCAGACACACACTGAAGCACCTGCAAGCTCCTGTTATAGTAATTGTCTAAAGCATACTATGATGCTTTTTGCTTGGCCACGGTAGTTTCCTTCTCTTGAATAATGCTGCATCCTTCCTGGATGCAATCAGGACACTGGGCACAAAAATACAGAGCACGCTTGGATGGCTCCCCCACTCCATGCTACTGGCAAGACAGGTTCACAGGATGAGCCAGGAACCAGCCCTTTTATCTTGGCAAAACTGCAACAGACTTGTCAAGTCGCTGAGCGGTTTATGTTCATGACACCCACTAGTCCCTGTCTTGCACTTTCTTCTTCTAGCAGCAGCAATTCACACCTTCCTAGCAAAGCACCGATGAGTCTGCGTTCCCTGGAAAGGACCCACCATCAAAGGACCTCCCAGGAGAGGAGGTGCAGTCTCCCCAGCCTCAGCACCACACTCTCTCTCCCATGTCACCAGCTCAGCAATGAAAAGGAGGTTTCCTGCCACACTATGACTGACACATGGATGTGCCCTGCCATCACACAACTCAATGCTTGCTTTCTCACATATTAGACAGGAAAGTGCTTCACTCAGCACTAAAACAGGCAGCAGTATTTGAGGAACAAGTGTGTTGAACAAGACCGTGCAGGAGAGTGCTGTACCTTCCCTAGCACTGCTGTCGACTTAGCCTTTCCACTTCAGGTGTTTGTCCAGATTTTATCTGAAGTTGACACATGCCTGTAGCCCCAGCAGGTGAGGAACAGCCCTCGCAACTAGCTGAGAACTGCATTTCATTTTAAAACCTTGGTAAGATCTTCCAGTGTAGAAGACTAATTCCAGCGAAGTCAGGGAGCTGTGATGATTACATCAGACCCAGCCTGCAAGCCATGAGCACACCTTTAATAAGAGCATATAAAGAGAGAATATTAAACACCCAATGGTCATCATTCTCTCTGCTGGTTGCAAGAGCAAGAATTACAAAAGCAGTGACACCAGCAGAAGCTTTAGGTCCCAGAGTCATCATGCTTAATTCTCCAAGATCCCAACTGACCCAGCTGAGTGAGGCAGAAGTATCTCTTATTAGTAGAACAATTAACTTTTTGTGTGTCCAGTAGATACAAGTTCCAGGCACTGCATGGGAGATTTATTCATTCATAGCCAAACAGCTTAAACAGAATCTATTTTAAGGTTTTAAACTTTTCCTTAGAGGGAGTTGGGGTTTTTATCTCTTGTTGTCAAAACAAGCAGAACTCAGCCAAGTTCACTGCAGACTGCCCCCATTAACAGGAGACGAAATCACTCAGGGAAAAAAGGGCAAAAAAAGCCCCACTGTGTTTAAAAACTGACAATCACACTTTGACTCTCAAACTTTAGGAAAAAAATTACTTCCCCCACCCTTTTATTCATCCACTTCTGAACACCTGGAGCATCAGGCAGTCAAAGGAATGGTGTGAGAATGCCAAGCAGCTATTGAGGGTAGAAGTGGGAACAGAGAAGAGGTCCCGTACTTTAAAAGGGTTGACAGAGATGTGCACACAAAAGAAATGCTAAAGACCAGAACTTGCAGCATATCAGTTCAATGGCATTAAGCCCTTTGGCTATCTCTCTTCTTCAAAAATCAAAGCAGTCTTAAATAATAACAGTATAAAATTATGCTGATTTCATACTCTTTAATCTCAATCAAGACAGCACACATAGCTCAGTTTTAAACCAGAGGAAATAGCAGCCTTCATTCAGAAGGAGACTGTGTAGACAGGGATTTGGCACCATTCTGTTAATCCACTTTACAGTCACACCTTAGTTAATTAGAAAACACATAGGGAAATCAATTGGTACAAACATAAATTAACAGTGATCTCTATGTAATACCTATGCAACATTCATCAGGCAGTAGTCAATCAGATTCAAAAAGACTCTTACCAATAGGTCTCCAACTTGACAATGCTACATTTCAGTGTCTGAAAAACAGGGTGGTCCAACAAGCAGTTTGTTCAATTCAACTGGCCAGCTGAACAAACCAACACCATCACCAGCCCTGAAAAATGCTCTATGCTTCCTAGGGGGGGAATCAATCAGACTGATGCATACCTGCTCTGTCACAATACCTGCCCCTGACTTCAGACTCAGGCAGACCTGGAATATGAAGGGAGGAAACCTAACAGTGAAAGTCCGCTGGGCTCAGAGAAGGCCAAGGAAAACATCTGAGGGGAAGAAAATGAAAGAAGGCAGTGCATTTGCAGTGGTCTAGAAGAGACCACACCAAACAAAAATGTAACCATACTGCATGTACACTGACAAAGCAGAGGTACCTCCATCGCACGCTCTGCAGCACAACACATCCTTGGTATCGCTGTGCTGTTCAATCTGTGCCGTGTCAGTCTGCAGTCATCATTTCCAACTCCAGCATCTTCCCTACAGGAGGCAGGGCAGGACACTCCTGCACTTCACAGCCAGGAGCTGAGAGCCTGAGCCACATCATACAGTGGCTGCAGCCAAGTCTTCTGCTCTGGCTGCTTGCTGTTGACGCTGCATGGCCCTGTGGAGGGCAGAGGAGCAGCAGAATCCCCTTAAATAATCTGTGATCCCTCCAATGTAACAGCTCCCTTTTGTAACAACATGTTGCCTCCAGCCTCGGGCCACTAGTAGCTTGCAAAGACTGGAGAGAGGGCAGATAGATACTGTTGCAACAAGAGAAATAAGACATGGCAGAAGTGTGGCATTTATAGGTCTCATATACCTTCTCTGTAAAGGCAGAACTGAAGAAAATAAAGAAAGCAGATGGAAGTGAGAGGGAAAACACTACTTTTTTTTTAAATTATTATTCTGGAAGTACGTATAAGCAATTTTCCTTCACTCAGGCTGAAATGAGAGCTTGTTGCATCTCATTTTTCAGCTCAGTCATGTAAAGTCCTGTCTCTCAACCACAGCTCTCCTTTTCCTATCATCATCTCTAATTTGCACAGATGAACAAGGTGCACTCTACTTAGAACACAAACAAACAAATACATATTTCAAAAGTATCAAAGAGAGTTAAAAACACTAAACACAGGGATGTGTGTTATGTGATTCCCACAGCATAAAGAAGCAGCTGTATTTCATTACATTACTGGAAGAAAGAGTCCCTAAACAGAAACAATGTATGGCAAAGGAGAGTCAGTTGTTTAATGCTGAGTCCACACACATTTTTGCATGCTCCCAGAGCAACTATTTGGGATAACCTTCTCCTTCCTACCGTGAAAGGCAGTCAATTTTAATTTGGAAGAAGCATTGCTACTGTGAAACTTAATAGAAATCTATCATCCACTGACTTACAGAGCGATGCTGGTAGCACGGTCCTGGCTCAAGCACCTTTCTGTTGGATTTCAGCACTGACTCCTCAATGGCCATTACTGGAGGTACCTGCAACGCAAAGGACGCCCTGACTCTGCACATCCCCAGTACGTGCACCTGTGTGAGCAGCGTGCAGGTGCTGCACACGCCTGCAGTGAAAGGCAGCCTATGGCACCCCCGGAAGGACACTGAAGACAAAGCAACAACCCTTGCTGATGGCTATAAAACAGCAGATGTTACTGTATGTGCCTATTATTTGCTTCAGAGCTACCGGGGAAGAGGGTCACGTAAGCCAAGCACGCCTTCCAAAACATCCTTCGAGATAAGTGTGCGCACATGCGCACACATGCGTGTGCACGTGCAGCTTTCCGAAGAGAAGTGGAGGCATCCGAGTGTAATTCCCCAATTTAACTCACAGCAAGCAAGTGCTCAGATGACGACAGGTTCCGCAGGTCTCATGTGATGCAAGATGTGGATTTTGGTTCACTTTGCAGAGACATATAAGGTCACAGGCTGGAGATATGGATGCCCTCATAAAGCAAAAATCCATGCCAAATGCTCATTAGATAATCAACCAGCTGCACACAAACTCTTTATTGGGTAGCAAGGAGCTACCGACCCCTTCTGACAGCATAAGCAGCCTCTAGGTTGTGGCTCAACATCCTTAAGAGCAGCTTGACATACTGAATCAACACCCTGTCATTCTGAGTGCAGCCTTGTAGTATTATCTGTAGACGTGTGTATGGCACATCTGAGCTCCCACTTAAAATTAATTCGAAACCTTCCAGCACAGGGAAATTTTGCTTCAAGCTGTGCTCTGCTGACATGATGATTTATTGATTTATCTCTCTACAAGGAAAACAGAGAGCACCTCCAGTCAAAGGATATGTTACATAATGAGATTGTCCTGGAGGAGGGGGAAAGCAATGTGAAAACAAATAGTTCTTTTGTGGACTCTGCTAGATGCACAGGAAGGATAAGTTTTGGGTTGTTTGTTTCCCTAAATCACACACAAATATCCTGCAAGTTTTTTCAAGAGATTAAAACCTTTTCAACGCAAGTACAGCCAGTCTAATGCTCAAAGTTCCTCTAAAAAGAGGATCAAGTCTTCTTGGTACAAAAATTCTCAGTAATCAAAACTTTCTGCGAAATAATAATAACAAAAACTTTTACTTAATTCTATATTATTTTTAACTATTTTAAGCAATCATCCTGCAGAGTAAGATTGCTATGAAAAAAAAACCTGGAGGTACTCACATCACAGGGATGCTACACTGCCCTCTAGAGTCTCTGTCACTTTCTCATTCCGGCATCTAGACACAGATTCTTACAAACCTGGCCCTAAAGATATCACAGAGGGGAGTGCTGTCTACCAGATATACAGCCAATAATTAAGACAAGAGCTCAGATTCAGACTCTTCAAGTGGTTCTCAGTGTTATTTTGGACAATATCTCCCCCCCTTCCCCACCACTACTTAGAAAGGCATATCTATAAAATAAGGTATTGCATTTTAGGAAGAACTTTCAATATCAGTGTCTCTATATCGTACAGAAATAAAGATGCTAAAAATGGTAAAAGCAAATATTGTATTTTTTCTAACTTGCTCCCTTCCCAAAAGCCACAACTATTCCTGTAACTCAGATCACAGGACGAAGAATCTATCTGGCTCCTTCCAAGATGGAAAATTGCTGCACTTGGACCTGCTGTGTTCAAACTCTGCGCAGTGCTACAGAAAGATGGATATTGCTCCTATGAGTGCTTTGTTTTGATTTTAAATTAGTTTCAGTTCCTTTCTCTCAAATTCATAATGAAAGATTCCCCAACACAGCTCACTACCATACATATCTATCCAGCTGCATGCAGCTAAACACCATCAATTTGTTCTATTCATAAGCTGGCAAGGAGAGGACAAAACATACCTTAACCCTAGCATATCAAAACTACATCTTCCACCGACACCACATCCTAACAACCACATGCACACAACTGCATCACCCTTGTAGCAGGTGGTGGTCTAGATACATTTCATCCTTCTGCACTGGGATTGGTAGAGCATCTTCTACACAACATTTCAGACCTCTTGCTTCACCCCTACTAGTTATGCATCTGAGCAGCACAAATACTGTCCCAAGAGGTGACATCTGCCTTTCTGTTTTGAAATAAACAAATATATTCTTTGTATCTGAACAGTGCTCAAAGGCTGTAGCTGATTTCAGGATTCCCTGATAAGCTCCCAGTCCAAGATGGCTTACACCCTAAACATCACTTGGAGCCTAAAGAAGGAACAAAAAGGGGATGAAATAAGGACAGAACCCATTTTGTCTGATTTGTCACTGTCCACATCAAATTGCACAAATGCTGTGGGAGACGATTCATTTCAAATATGTAATAGATACATGCCTGAAGGTACACACAAACTACCCTTGACAGAAGACAGAGACATGGCTGAGCCAGCCTCTTGCTGTGCATTATCAGCTGACCTGCTGACCTTCTCAGCATCACAGCAGTAATAATGAGCTCAGCTCTGCAGAAGGTCTCAGCCTCATGAACCAGATGGGAGAAAGGGAGCAGGAGTAAGGAACTCTGGGGAAAAAGAAAAAAAAAAGAAAGACTGCCCAGTTGCTAAAAGACATGCTGCGAATTACAAAACCAGGACTGTCAGGACCTCTCTCAAAGACCCTGGAGTTTATATTAAGTCTTATGCAGCCATGGAAAATGAAGCATTACTAGAACATGGTTCTGGACCCTGCCCAGACCAACTGCTGGATAGCAGTGGGAATATCGAGGACTGTATTTTGTGCATGCAATTTTTAGGCACAGAGGATAGAGGCACAGAACACAGCTCTTAAGGGTTTCTCTGGCTACATGCCAGTGTCTGGAAGAGGACTGAGGTCTCCAGGAGAAAACATGATCCCTTAGTCTCCAGCAAACATCATGAAAGAGTCAAGAGGTTGGGGTTGTAGGGTTGTTCCCTGAAGTTTGCCTGTCTTCCCAAGCTCCACATCATTTCTGCTGTACCCTGTCCCGCGAGGCTTGAGCTTGCATGGAAGTTACAGCACATTAAACTCACTATGAGTCTACTTCAAAGTGAGCTGAAACACTTTCCAGGCTTCATGGACTGTCCCAACTAGACCTCCATTAACTGTCATGGGAGCTGAGATGCCTACCACACACCTTCATGTTGCTTTAATCTCACACTGAATCTCACCTCTGTTCTCAGACCCATCACAACGGCGTACAGGTGTGTGCTCTTTGGGAAGCCACACACCCTGCTTAACATGTTGTGTATGCAACACTGCCATAATTAAACAGTGCAAGTTTTATGTCTGGACATGACTTAAGTATACATTCCCTGTTTGCATCATTCTAACAAAATGGGGGATTTTTGTTTTGTGGTTTTGGTTTGTTTGTTTGGGTTTTTTTACAGAAGATTATATTCCCTCCGCTAACTCAGTAGTGTCCCCTCAATGTTTTGTTACTCCTTAGGCAATGTTTTTGGAAACTACTGAGCAAACTGCAAACACTGAGATACTGTTATCTCCGTCCAAGACAAAGTTGGAAAGCTTTTAAGTTGGCCAAATCACATTGAATCACACTCAATTAACCTAATCAAGTATTTCTCTAATGAAAACATACGTTTCTGGGCTGGCAGTTTCTGACTCAACCACAATTCATTCAATGTTAAGGAAAAACCATTAGAAAAACCATCTGTTCTCTTTAAATAGAGAAGCTATTTTTACCTTCATGATGAGCCCAAGTAATTATAAAACAAGTGGAGTGGGTTTCAAAAAGAAAAATAAAAAGAGAGGTCAAGACAGCTGCTACCTTGTGATTATCACAGTACAAACATGTTGCTAGCCATGTGCAGTTTAGGCCTTACACTCGTCACCCTGCTATGCATCATGTAACCTATTGTCATCCCATTAGCTGAAGGTACACAGTATATGCTACGGGGAGGCATAGGGGTTAGAGCGCAAAAGAGTGAGATTTGGTGAATGAATATTTACATACTAGAATTGAATGCCATCAGAATCCCAAAGTTAAAGTTCTCAGAAAAGGGTTGATTCTCAAAGGAAATCAGTGACAAAGTCCCACGCAATTGCTATTTTTAGGTACCAAATTCAAAACTGCAGTCCTGAAAATCATCAGTCAGTTGACACCTAATCCTAGGGGATCTGACATTTTTTGCATTAAAATTCCCCAGGCACCCACCTGCTCATGGAAACCATGACAGCATTAACCAAATCAGCAGAACTCCCTCATACTTAATCCTTCCCATAACCCGTAACACAGAAACTTCTGCCTACGTTTCCTGATGAGCTTATCTATTACCAAAGAGATGAAGCACCGTATGAGATCAAGTGGGCAGCACCTTTCCTCCAGCAGTTGCGTGGCTACGGCTACAAGACAGGACAGCCCTGAGTGGAAGTCCAGGGTTTGCCTAGGAGGATCTGAACCCCAACATCCACACTGCCCTAGCCTGTGGAGTCCTCCTGGAGCACAGTAATTCTCACTACATCCTGCTGAAGCTGCTCCATTTAAGTGCTTAATGGACCAAAGAGGAATGCCAAAGGAGTACAACTCCATCGTGCATTAGTAAGAGAGTTACCTGACACAAGGCAATCTTGACTTCTTGCTCATGCTCCAGTGGTTGCTGATGTTAACCGCTGAGAATATGGGCCACAGTTCAGGAGCCTGAAAGCTCCTCTTTCCAGTCTCAGAGGGGTACACCTCCACACTATGCTGCTCCGCATTTCATATTGACTGACTTAAAATGATTCGCACTCAGGCTGCTGGCTGTAGGGATTCCCACGGAGTGATCAGCACCTGGCTGATCACTGGATCTGTGTGTCTGTTCTGTTTACGGTCTGACAAGAGCTCATCATGGATCTTGCTGCAGTGTCTAGGAAGGAAACATTCATCCAGTGTCTCCAACCTGTGAGTGAGTACACCAAGCACAACTCCTAATTTTCCTTTGCCCCAAATCTGGAACCATCTAGTCATGGATTCAATGCTCCAAACGAACTCCATAAGTCCCAGACTGCTTATGACTCATCTACTGGTTTCAGCAAGCAACACTCACGAATGGTGCTCAGCGACTCCCAGCAGGCAACGGCTGCTGAGCAACACCATATGAGCAACTGCTCCTTCTCTTTCCCAAGGGCCCAGCTCTGCACAGCTCTCCTTCCCCTGGTCTCAAGGGATAACAAAACATGAACCAGGGCAACAGCAGAAGCTCTGATGGCATCCCTCTGTCAGGCAGGAGACAGGGAAGGTTCAGGAGAGTAAAGAACAGAACTGGGAAGAAGCAAGAAAGCAACAGGAAAGCAAATGGGGAGAAGAATAGCTCTGGAGGTCTGTCCTTGGGCCTTCAGCAGGGCAAATATGTGACTACGTGTCCTGCACAGTTCTTGCTGAGGAAGCACTGAAAACAAATGTCCTTGCAAGAACCACTCCCCCCGCCCCCCAAGATTGCCTATTGGGAAACCTTTAATCCATTCCTTTTCCCCCAAAAGGGGGACCTGCAGCTCTGTTGCCAGAGCTGCTATCAGTTTTAAGTTATCTGGTGTTTTTCTTAACCCTGTAACACTTGGAACCGTGTCATCACAAAAGAGAAACTCAGCTTTGTTCTATATTTTTGTTTCTAGCTCGCAAGTTTGCAGGAGGAATATCTGAAAACCAGAGGCAGGCAGACTAAAGGTCAAAGAGTCAGTGAGGACACGTGCTCTTTTTGAGGCTTGAGACTACTGATTTTTCAACATTAGCTTACAGGCTTGAGAAGCCTGGGTCATGGTTTTGGAGCACGTGGCAACACTGTCACCTTGACCTCCTCACAGGATATCATTCAGACACACCTAAACCACTTTTCAGAGTGGCAGGGAACAGCACATCTCCTCTGCCCCTCCTGACCTTCACAGCACACACTACAGCATGCCCCAAATAACAAAGAAATCCACGAGCAGCACCAAACCAGGACATGTTGAGTTATATCAGCACAGCCAGTACAACCATCAGTTTGAGGGCTCCTCCTTCGGGGTAACACTTTCTGTTTGTCTTTACTAAATTACAACTCTTTGATCATTTTGGAGCATTTTGTCATTTTGGACAGATCAGATCATGTGGCCAGCCATAGGGTTCCTGAGTAATCAAAAAGGTGGAAGGTTGCCAACATTTGGGCTAAAATGAGAGGATCATCAGATACAAACAGTCGAGACTCTGTAACTGAGCAGTGGGATCACTATATTTTCCCTCCCTTACTATGGCTCTCTGTGACGTCAGGTGCACATCATATGGTTCTCAGTTGCATGAAAATGTTGGCATGTGGCTCCTGGAGCCAGGCAGACTGACCACCCTTGATTACACAGCATCAGGAATAGCATAGAAAGAAAAGCCTGAACGTCATCAGATCCCTCATCGTGGACTGCCTTAAAAAACATGGCAGAATTTCCCAACATAAATAACAGCAATAGGAATAGACCTTAATTTGTTTACAGGCTGTCTTCTGACTCCAGCATCATGAAATGTACTCTGCTTCCATTGAAAACCCTATGATATGCCATATCCAACCATATAAAATCCAAGTTAAGGAGGGGAACGCTTTTTAATTTTTTACTGAAATGCAGGTAACAAATCAAATAATACAAGCTTTCAAACAAAAAACAAAGTACTGCTGCAAAACGCTGTGAGCATTTGTACATTTCATCTATTACAGCTTCAGTAAAACCTTAACAAGCATTTACTTTGAAGTACAGCAACAGAGCCACCTGGACTCATTTCTCAGCAGGGCTCCCCGCACAGCTGTATCACCCACATGAGGACTGATGAATATAATTGCAGGGTGAAAAGTACAGAACTTCTAAAGTAATTTTTGCAACTGGAAAGCAAAATAACTTGTAACTATACCCATGCCTCATGGAGCATGCATGTTTTTTTAAAGGACTGTTAAAACACAATTATCACAACTTCACTAACTGAAATCTAAGCCTTCATCAAACAATAATAGGTGCTTTACCTAAATGTGCGGATCCTGAAGCAAATGATGGGGTGAGAATCTCAACTGCTGTAACAACTTACTTTCTAGTCCTTGTGGCAATGAAAAAAATGCCTTCTTTCCTTTCATCTGCTCCTCTGGAACGAAACTCAGAGGATTTCAACTGCTGCAAAACAAGAAAGAGGATGAAAACCTCCCACACATTAAACATTTTGTGTGTGATTTTTATGGTGATTGTATTATTTTTCCAGGGTTGACTCAAAGTTTTTAAGCACAAAGTGTAACCATAGCACGTTATGCAAAACGGGCTTCAAACAGCCAAGCTTCTTAAGCATTTTCAATAAAAGTTATTGATAGAAAAAGTTGGTTCCAAAGAGTCACTAGGAAACAAGAGAGAAGAAATACCCACTCTAGAACAGGCAGTGTTTCATCCCCCTCTGCCATTGTCTGATAAAAAGTTTTAGGCTCATTTTGTCCAGTACAAAAGGGTACCAAAAAAACGCCACCCAAAAACGAACAAAAAAACAAACCTCAGCCTCACTACAGGAAAACCACTGCATCTTCTCAGAAATCCATTGGAAACTCCTGAGTTCTGGATACTGTAACCCACAGTCCTGATACATGCCAAAAATATTCCAGCTAACGCTTGTCATAGAAAGACAAGCCTCCTTCAAACAGAAGTCCTACATTAACATCTCCCAAATTAACTCGAGCAGTGGCTTTGCTACTATGTGAGTATTTCTGAACGTTCCTGAGATGTTTCATGTTGCCAGAGAATCCCACTCCCCAATTTCAAGGCTTGCCCTGTCCTTGGGGATGGAAAGTCTCATGACTGCAAGTCCTCTGAAATAATTCTCAGAAAATGGGCCAAGTGAATTTTTTCATTTATTTACTAAGACTCAAACATTAAACAACACAGTCACTTGGTTTGGAGATGCATGTAAAGATATTATGGAAAACCACATTTATAACCACACATAACTTACTCCAGCCTATAGGCAGGACCCTCACCCTAATTTCACTGAAGGAGATCTTCACTGGCACAAGCAAGTATCTGTTATTTTCCAAAGGCCTCTGTTGAGCTCAACGTCTGTCCTCTTTCACACACACACTCCTTCCCATGCTTTTCTCCAATTTATAACCTCAGAACTTAAGAAACCACATTATAATACTTTCCCAGAGGGGAACTCTCTACCCGCACTTAGTTTTATTAAAACCTGTGTTTCTTGGGAATGACTAGCCACAGTCTTCTACCAATGATTGTCCTGGCTCTTAGTTACTGATAGTTTGTTAACCAATTGTGAAAAAAACCTTTCCCTTCCACCCACCAGCCCAGCAACATCAGTGCCTAACTTCCTTCTGCACTGCAAAGCACACCTCACCTAAACATCCCGTGCACAAGCAGCAATTTATACCAACGGCTAAGAGAGGCTGCATGTAGTTCACTGTTAGGTCTCAAGAGAGGGTAAACACAACACTGACCAAGTAACTTCAGTGACAACTCGCTGCAAAACCACTACAGCGCCTGGTCTAAAACCACTAAAGCACCACTAAATTCTTTGAGACACAGGTTTAAGCAAGCACGTATATCTTATCTGCAGCCAACACACAGACACTGCAGGTAATGAGGTATCTTAGTCGCTTTTGATTCTTAAATAGTCCATTAAAAAGGAAGGGTCACCATATCTTAGGAAAACACAGACCCTGCAAAGCTCCAGAGATCTTCGCATCAGGAACTGCAATCCCATCTGAAATCACAAAACACAGAGGTGAAGAGCAAAGACTGCAAAATCCCTTTGGATGCTGCTACCTCTTTTAGCCAGCCGTGTGACAGTGCAGAGCACGGCAGGACACTGGCCCTCTCTCTGCTTCCCAGGCGAGCTACACACATCTGGCCAGCGCACAAACACCTGAGGCACGCATCCGTCCATGAACCAGGGCTCTGTGTTAATTAGTTAATTAATAATTCACTTGAGCAGTTTAAACAGCACAAACTATTGAAACAGCCTGCAATGAGCAAACCTGGCAAATGCTGCAGAAAGGGACTGCCCGCAAGGCAGCCACAGACCTTTGTGTACCAGGCCAAGGAACCGCCACCTCCTCCCAGGTCTGTGTTTGTTGGCAGGGCTTGTGGCCTCGACTAGTCAGTCCTGAGATTTATTCTTTCCTTGTCTCTCTCAGAGCAAAATTAAATACTGAGAAAAAACTATTAAAAATTGTTTGCTGCAGACAACAACTGCAAGATCCCAATAATTACCACTGAACAGGCTCAAATGCTTATCTTCTGACCAAATTCACAATACCAGCAGGAATCAGCAGTGTGCAGATGCCCTCTATCTTCAGAATCCCCCCTCCCACTTAAGAACTAATGCTTAGGAAAAGAGAAAGTACCACACCAAAGAGCAATAAATTCTTTTAGAAAGCTCTTTTCTTTCAATCATAGTGAGATATCGCAAAGGGCTGAGTAGATCTGTGCAAAAATCACTGGGTTTTGGTTCAGTCACGAAATATTTTTATTTCAACTGCACAAGCACTTGGTTCTCAAGACAACATGATGGGAGATGTTTGGGGGATTTTTTTTTAATTTATATACATTATCTGAATATGCTCTCTAGACACTTCCGAGATGTCAACCATGTTCTGATTTTCCACATTTTCACAAGAAGTGCTTAAGTGTTTCAAAACTCTTTTTTTGACCAAAATAAGTAGTTTTGGTATCTGCAAAACTGTATTTTTTAAAATAACAGCCATCTGAAAACATGTCTGCCAGCTGCAGGAATAAGCACTATCTGCAATTCCCAGATGCTCTAAAGCCCTATCAAAGCCAACGAAAGCTAATTAAGGCTGACCCTCACTACCTGGAGGCATGTAGCATCTTGTACATTTGAGTCACAAAAGCTCAATAATAATAATAACGTAGGCAATAATAATACCTAGCTTATACATAACACACTTCATTACAGAGCACTACAGAAACAGCAAAGGGAAACTGGTGCAGGGAGGGGAAGCAAAATGCCACAGCCTCTGAAGAAGTCAGCAGCAGAGCAAGGACTGATGCTGAACACAAGTCCCAGCCATGCCTCCTGCATGGGGCCAAGCGAGACATGAAAGGTACTTGTGAAATGAAGGGGTCAGAATGTGAGAGGTGCTCTTAAGAAAGAAAAGAAACCAGTGCTGCTCAGACCCCCTGCACTCCTCTCACTAGGAGCTTTGGCCAGGAAGCATCGTACAATTTATTCCAAGCCAGAAATCAGGACTGTGTTAATGAAAAGACGCCATCCAGCTGTTCCACACGTGCATGCAATGCAGCTGTGATCCCACAAGCAGAGGATGGAGTAGGTGTAATTTTGTGTTTGTATATGGAGAGTGGGCTCCGTGATACCCTTCCAATATCCTTTCTTCAGTCAACACTCTATGTCCTCCTCAACCTGTCAGCTACTTCTGATGCAATCACACACTTTGTTCTTGAAATCATGTCCTCTCTTGGCTTACACAACCCTCTTTTCACACCTCCAACTGTTCCTTTGCATGATCTTCCCATCCTCTTCTATGCCCTCCCCATCTCCCTGAGCTTCCCAGGAGACCTATTCTTTCTTTTTCTCCCTTCCATCCTACTTCCAGTCTCAGCCTCTATTTTTTGTTCACAACCCACAGCTCTGCCTCCACTCCAGGCTTATCTTTTCGTCCACACTAGATCTTGGCATGCCCTTCCAGTGCTCTTGCTGTACTTCTTGTGAACCAGCTGAAACTTCAACATGACTAAAAGCACAGCTCCTAATTTTGTTTGGCCCAAAATCAGGACATCTTCTTGTCTCAGAACTTGCTCTGGAGTTTCACACAGAGGAAACATACTAGTTTTTGTACAATGTCTGTATGGTTATGCACCTTGCAATCTACCCATACTCTTTCAACTACCTTCCTATTCTTTTCCATTTTGATTCCTGTGAGCTGCTCTTCTCAGGACTTCACAAATGGCATTTTGTCTTCCTCACACCCACTAAGGTGGCTGCCACAAAGGCCACTTTTCATTGCTTTAAACAAGTCCTGCAGCTGGTCACACTGCTGATGGATAACATTGCTGTTGGCAAATTTAACCCACTGTTCACCTACTCATTTAACTCTTCAACACAAACCCAGTCTATCTTACACATAAAAAGGAATGTATCCAAGAAGTCCATTCTGGATAGCACAGCTAACATAGTATCCGTGTCTGATTAAAACATGTCTAATTGGATTTGTTTACAGCCACTGTAATAGGCCGAGTACATACATATCAGATAAACAGTTGATAACTACATTCTCCTCTGATTGGGAATTCATCTCCCAAAACTACATGAAGAACAGTCAGTGCAAAGTCTGAGTGCCTAAATAGCAACTAACTGCACCCGTTTGTAGAGTCAGTGTCTTCCTAGCCCCGAGACAGATTAGACTCAAGCCCTTGCTGAATAATTGATCAAACTTTCTCGTGCACAGAGCAATCAGCAATAGATCATACAAATGAAAAGTGAACACAAGGTCTCCTTCATGACTACTTAACCCCACCAATCATGCCATCAACCTACCTAAGGCACATAAGAGGCTGCTTTTCAAAATAAAGCCGCCTGATGTTTTTAGATAACCTCCCCTGATAATTACGACTAGTCCTATTTACATAAGAGTCATCTCTACAGCTGAGCAGCACCATGGAAGGACTTAACCAGGCCAGATGGTACACACTTGTTTCCCACGTGCATGGGAACCAAAAGAACACTTCAAGAAAGTAACGCGCAATAAACATTACAGACTACTGCAGATGGGTCCCTAAGGAAGTGCTGGCACCATTACTTAGAGCAAAGGCAAGCCACAGCACTTCATTTTACAAACCCTGACACAGCTCACAGCCCTCTCACTGCTGCAGTGCTTCTAGCACAGGGCCTCTGTGCATCCACAGATGCACCACCACACTCACAAGACCTCCTCCTTAATTGCCCATCTGCACTGATCGGGACCCATTCCACAGTGACCTAAGCATACTAAATCAGTGCTACAGCCATTATCAGCAAGGCTCTGGGGCATGATTTGATTTAAGGTGTCCTACATGCTTGCTAATGTTTGGGTTGGTACCTCATTTGTGTCTTCAAACCTCTAAAAATATTTTTTGAAAGCCTGGCTCTAGAGTCCACAAGCCCAGTGGCCCATTAGCTTTTATTTTGTCAAAGAAGGAACACTGCCTACACCTCTGCAACTGCATCCCAGTTCTTCAGCTGAAGCACTCTCTACCCTCTCCTCCTAGGCATAAAAAGTTGCCTATCTTTGCAAATAATAATGCCCAAAACAAGCTCTCCTCAGAGGCAGCATCCCTGGAGAATAACCCCCTCTTGAATCAAAACAGGAAGGAAACAGATCTAAAACGTTCTCCAATTTATTTTGCAAGCTATTTTGAAGTCTGACTATGTATTTGAATGTTTTCTCACGGGGACAGGTGCATAAGCACGAATACAAGCTCTTTATAAAAGTAACTGTGTTTCACGTATTTAGACAAGAACATACAATTGCAATCAATATTTTCCACAAAGCAGGCATTTTTCAAGATTTGCCTTCAACACAGCCGGATGTGATGCAGGTCTATTATTAGCAAGAATTTAAGCAATGCTACGTCAAAATGAAAAAAACAGAGGTAACCCACCCCCAAAAAAAAATAATCTAACAGCTTTCATTATTTTCCAATAGCAGGTTTTTCATATGTACCAGTGTGGCAGTACTCAAGAAATCCTTCCACAGTTATATGCAATTTTGCAGTCAGGAATCAAGCATACAGGTGCAGGAGGTAATTTCCCAGGGCAACTGGCTGACAAGGGCAGCTGAGTCACAGCCTGAGGCAAGAGACCCTGACCACCACAGCTTATTGTCAGAAAAACCCTTCCATGCTCCTTGTTCCCTGAGCAACTCAGGATCACAGGTTACAGGAGACAGAGCTCACTTTGCTGTGATGCCCCGAGAAAACACAGTACTGAGGGATCATCCTTGCCACAAAACAGAGTTTTACTTGCACCTGAGAGATGCTGAGCTGCAATAGGTACGTATCTTCTCAGACTGCACATCAGGCATGCTAACTCCTAACACCACCGTAAAAATTCAAGACCCACATTTTCATGCCATCCAGAAAGACATGGGAAGCTAACAAACAAGACTCTGGATTGCTGTTGGCAGTTTATTCACTTATTTCCTTAAAGAAGCATCTACCAGTCTTGCCTGTATTTTCGTATTAACAAGGATCATAAGAGCCAAGAGAACAAGAGTATCGCCCTCTGGACTGCTATACCAGACCTGCATCCTCTTCCTAGCATCTTCTTTAAGGAGAGTAATTCACTCAGGATTCAGTTACTGTGCCTAGGATCTTATTATTGCACTAATAAGTATCTGTGCCACGCTACATCACCGTGACACCCATGTACCTGACGTGATACAAATACATAGGTATAGATTGTTTAATTAAGAGCTTGTTCAAATGACCAATAGATGTTTAGCAGAGCGAAGTTGCCTTTGGGTGCAATACAGTCAGCACACTCATCCATGCAACAAACAGGGCTGCTGATGTAAA
The DNA here is from genome assembly GCF_964188355.1 of Buteo buteo. Classification (NCBI taxonomy): domain Eukaryota; kingdom Metazoa; phylum Chordata; class Aves; order Accipitriformes; family Accipitridae; genus Buteo; species Buteo buteo. The sequence goes on along the minus strand of NC_134176.1, from coordinate 7,829,539 downwards.
ATGTGGTTAAGCCCCAATGCCACAGACCTGTGGTAGAGAACTTGGGCATCCCTGTAACACTGCCAGTTTCTCTACACATCCTAAGCCAGGAAAAACAAAACCCAGATACAATGGCATGAACTTTCAAATGAAAGCCAATATATCTACAGTATTTAAAAACTACTCTGAACAGTCACATGTATATCCCCTCTTTTAAATATATTCTCTTGGGAGGTTTTTAATTTAAAAATGTACAGAATGTACTTAATACTGGGAGGATACCATAGAATCATAGAACCATTCAGGTTGGAATTTTATGCTCATCAAGTCCAACCATTAATCTAACACTGCCAAGTCCACCACTAACCCATGTCCCTATGCACCACATCTACACGTCTTTAAATACCTCCAGGGATGGTGACTCCACCACTTCCCTGGGCAGCCTGTTCCAAGGCTTGACAACCCTTTCAGTGAAGAAATTTTTCCTAATATCCAATCTAAACCTCCCCTGGCACAACATGAGGCCATTTCCTCTTGTCCTATCTCTTCTTACTTGGGAGAAGAGACTGACACCCACCTCGCTACAATCTCCTTTCAGGTAGTTGTAGAGAGCGATAAGGTCTCCCCTCAGCCTCCTTTTCTCCAACAACCCCAGCTCCCTCAGCCGCTCCTCATAAGACTTGTGCTCTAGACCCTTCACCAGCTTCACTGCTCTTCTTTGGACACACTCCAGCACCTCAGTGTCTTTCTTGTAGCAAGGGTCTGTCCTGGTTTCGGCTGGAATAAAGTTTATTTTCTTCCTAGTAGCTGGTATAGTGATGTGTTTTTGATTCAGGATGAGAATAATGTTGGTAACACACTGATGTTTTAGTTGTTGCTAAGCAGTGTTTACACTAAGTCAAGGACTTTTCAGCTTCTCATACTGCCCTGCCAGCAGAGGCTGGGAGTGCACAAGAAGCTGGGAGGGGACACAGCAAGGACAGCTGACCCAAACTGGCCAAAAGGGTATTCCATACCATGTGACATCATGCCCAGTATATAAACTGGGGGGAGTTGGCCGGGGGGCACCATGGCTCAGGGATTGACTGGGCATTGGTCAGCAGGTGGTGAGCAATTGTATAGTGCATCACTTGTTTTGTATATTCTATTATTATTATTATTATTATTATACTATTTTCCCTTCCTTTTCTGTCCTATTAAACTGTCTTTATTTCAACCCATGAGTTTTACTTTTTCTTCCAATTCTCTCCCCCATCCCACCGGCAGGGGGAGTGAGCAAGCAGCCATGTGGTGTTTAGTCGCCAGCTGGGGTTAAACCAGGACAGGGGCTGAAAACTGAACACATTATTCAAGGTTCAGCCTCACCAGTGCCAAGTACAGGGGGACAACAATCACTTCCCTGCTCCTGCTGGCCACACTATTTCTGATACAAGCCAGGATGCTGTTTGCCTTCTTGACTACCTGGGCACACTCCTGGCTCATATTCAGCCGGCTGTCGACCAACACCCCCAGGTCCTTTTCCACCGGGCAGCTTTCCAGCCATTCTTCCCCAAGCCTGTAGCGCTGCATGTGGGTGTTGCGACCCAAGTGCAGGACCCGGCACTTGGCCTTGTTGAATCCCATACAGTTGGCCTCAGCCCATCGATCCAGCCTGTCCAGATCCCTCTGTCGAGCCTTTCTACCCTCCAGCAGATCAACACTCCCACCCAACTTAGTGTCATCTGCAAACTCGATCCCCTCATCCAGATCATTGGTAAAGATATTGAGCAGAACTCACCCCAATACTGAGTCCTGGTTAATACCGCTTGTGACTGGCCACCAAGTGGATTTAACTCCATTCACCACCACTCTTTGTGCCCAGGCATCCAGCCAGTTTTTTACCCAGCAAAGAGTACGCCTGCCCAAGCCACGAGTAGCCAATTTCTCCAGGAGAATGCTGTGGGTGCCAAAGGCTTTACTAAAGTCTAGGTAGACAACATCCACAGCCTTTCCCTCATTCACTAAGCGGGTCACCTCGTCATAGAAGGAGATCAGGTTAGTCAAGCGGGACCTGCCTTTCATAAACCCATGCTGACCAGGCCTGATCACCTGGTTGTCCCGTACGTGCCGTGTGATGGCACTCAAGATGATCTGCTCTATAACCTTCCCCAGCACCAAGGTCAGACTCACAGGCCTGTCGTTCCCCAGATCCTCCTTCCAGCCCTTCTCGGAGATAGGTGTCACATTTGCTAACCTCCAGCCAACAGGGACCTCCCCGGTTAGCCAGGACTGGTGATAAATAATGGAAAGTGGCTTGGTGAAGCACTTCCATCAGCTCCCTCAGCACCCTTGGGTGGATCCCATCCAGCCCCATAGACTTGTGTGTGTCTAAGTGGTGCAGCAGGTCACTAACCATTTCTATGGTGGCTTCGTTCTGCTCCCTGTCTTCCAGCTCAGGGGGCTGGGTACCCCAAGCACAACTCATTTTACTATTAAAGACTGAAGCAAAGAAGGCATTAAGTACCTCAGCCTTTTCCTCGTCCTTTGTCACTATGTATCCCCCCGCATCAAATCAAGGATGGAGATTCTCCTCAGCCCTCCTTTTGTTGTGAATTTATTTATAGAAACATTTTTTATTGTCCTTTGTGCCAGTAGCCAGATTAAGTTCTAGTTGTGCTTTGGCCCTTCTAGTTTTCTCCCTGCATAACCTCATGACATCCTTGTAGTCCTCCTGAGCTGCCTGCCCCTTCTTCCAAAGGTCAAAAACTCTCCTTTTTTTCCTGAGTTCCAGCCAAAGCTCTCTGTTCAGCCAGGCCAGTCTTCTTCCCCGCCAGCTCATCTTTCAGCACATGGGGACGGCCTGCTCCTGCGCCTTTAATACCATTAGAAGTGTATTCAAATGATCCACAGTTCTCTTTAGCACTGACCTGAACTGCATCCAAGCTGTACTCATTTCAAATTGGGTTGAAGCCGAAGTTACTAGAGACCAAACTTCCCTCACTTCCGATTCTTCAGCCAGCAGAGGCAATGAATTATTTAACAATAAAAATCAGAGCTGACTGCTGTAACACATATTGCTGATCACCTCAAGTCATCACCACCACCTCTTCTGGGAGCCCAAAATCAGAGAAGAGAGACCCTCTGGCCATTATCTCTTTCTCTGAGGAACAGCTCTGATACAAGGACAGAAGTCAACACTACCTGAGCTGTCAGGATGCCCCCACTCCTCCCATAGCCCCCCAGTCGAGAAGAACCCCCAGTTCTGCCAACGGTGCCACTGCTCCATGCAAGTATGGGCAGGGTTCGTAACTGCTGAGGTGCCTGTTGGATATAAAGCTGAACAGAACAATCCAGATTTCCCCATTTCAATAAAAATAATAGCTTATATCTGAGCGGAATTTAATACAAGTACACCAAATCCAAGGAATGCCAGCTTATTCATTTTAATATTAGGCTTCCCTCCAGTCTTTTTTACTTCAGGTAATTATTTCTCAATCAAAACATTTAGTAATTTTCAAACAGATGAGGAATTAACTGTTAGGTGTGCTTACCAAGATTAGGTATTGCAAGCTGCCAAGTAACTTAATGAACGCAAACCACACAGGTAGCCTTGAAAACAGGACACCCCAGAGCAAGCATCTCAGTTCTACATGACAAGATGACTAAGGCTGAGATACAGAGCAGGGCAGAAGAAAAAGAAGTTTGCTAGATCTGGACTGGCACACAAAACAATGGGCAGTGCAAGATAATTCAATGGCTCTGGACCAAGTCAGATGAGTTTAGCAGGGTTTACTAGCTTGGGTCTGACTGCTGCACCAGTGAGAGGCACTGGCAGCCCCAGAACAGCAACACATGGAAGGAACCACAAGGAACAGCAACCAATGAAGCTCAAAGGTTTCCAACTTTCTCAAGCAAAGCTCAGCTAAAAGCAGGTTGGGAAATGATGGTCCACACCAAAGCTTCAGCAGCTAAACCATAAGATGATGAATATGTCTCCAGGCTGCCTTCTTACATTTAAAATCACTGTATCAACACCTCACCATTGCAGTGATCAACACACTGATCATACTTCATGGTGAATCCCATCCCTCGTATTTGTTAGGCTTATGAGGAGTTAACTTACAGCATCATAAGTAACTGCTTAATGTTCTGTTTGCTGCTCTCTTCGTTCAATCTCCTCACACTTACAAGAGAGAAAAGAGCATAATGTGACTAGGTTAAAATCCTAGAAAAAAATTCCTCGACTACCCCTTCACTAGAAAGAACACCAACATTCTGGGTGCCCAGGTCTGATCTCAGAGCTACAACCTACAAAATGGAATCTCACTCAGTGCCTTCCTCACCCCTGCTACAAACCCAGGCTGAGAGCGCCAGTCCACACAACTGATCCAAGCGCCCTGTGCACCTGAAACCAACAGCACAGGGTCAGGGTGGTAGGAGCTCAGCTGTCCCCACACCTTAACCAGTTGCCCACCGACTACCTCAGCCCAAAGACTGAACCTACTACCAGAAGAAGAGGTACATTAAACAAACAATACCTCTTGTAAGTATTTGGAGGAGACAGAGTTGTTCTTGTTTAAGGAACAATAGCTCTGCTGACTTTTGGGTCAGAAGGATGTCTGGTTAATTAAATATTGTACAATTATCCATTTCATATTTGTGCAGCAGGAACAGAAGTGAGAAGCCAACCCACAATATTTTTATGAATTTGTAAAATGCTATAAAATATAAACTAATGATAATTAAATTATGTACTGAGCCCTATCAGTGCCTTTGGATCTCTGCTTTGAGGATCTAACTAATAAAAGGACAGATTCTGCTACATAAAAGCCTACTATTACTCTGAACAAACCAGTCAGTTCCTAGTTGTCCTAAGGCCACCCTGAAGCACTGAACGACTCCACGTCACATCAGCCTGGGCCTTGCCTGAGATGACCCTTCCTTAGGGACGCAGCCTCGAAAGAAAACGAGGAACAGCAAACACAAGTGAGCATCACCAAATGAGACCAGGAAGAGAGGAATTAGACTCCCCATTAAGTCCAATGTTTTTGAAAAGCTCAAGCCTAGGATTTTGCTCCTCAGAGCTTATAAACTGCTACGTGCCATCCTGATATCTCTTAAGGCTCACATGATTGTTTTCCCCCAAACTCGCAAAAGATATAGCAAAACCAACCCAGCAGTCTTCAGTAAGAGTTGATGTTGGTGTTTCTACGGTAAATCAGGAGGATACAGCCAGGACCGTGGCTAACAGCAGCAATTCGGGTTTTAACTCGCCGGTGCTGTGATCTGAAATATGAAGAGAAACACCTGCCCCCCGTGCGGCAGCACCACTACCGCGGCCAAGACCTGAGCCAGGGCGGTACGTGTCCTCGGGCAGTACGTGTCCTTAGGCAACAACCTCATCAATCAAAAAATGGAAGGCGATCGTCCCTGAAACCGTCTGTATTCCAGCACGGTCAGAAAACCCGACAACTCCGAGTCTCTCGGACACAGACAAGTCTCCCGTAACACATGAACACCTGTTCTTCATCAGTATCTTAAAAGCAGGCTGCCCTATGTCTTTATTCTCTCTAAAATTCGCGTCCGTGTGCACCCACCCACCCACCCGTCTCTTCCCGTGCGGAGGGCACAGGCAGCACACCACCACCACCACCACCCCCAGTCAGACCCCGGCGGCGGCAGGAGGCTGCACACCCGGCCCTCCTGACGGAGGAGGACGGACGGACACCCCACAAACCCCCTTTTCCCGCCCGGCCGGGCCCCTCGGCCCCGGCCCCCGCTGCGGAGCGGCCCCGCCGCTCGCAAGAGGCAGGGCCGCCGGAGCGGGGCCCGCTTTCACCCCGCCGTGCCCGTCCCCCGCCGCTGCCCCCTCACCCTCAGCCCCGCCCGGCGGAGCCGAAGCCCCTCACGGCCCGCCAGGGAAGGGCGCGGCCGGCGGCAGGTGCCTCAGCGCCGCTTCCCCGGGGAGGCCGCCCCCGCCCCGGGCGCCCTCCCGCACTCACCGTCCGTCGCCATGGCCGCGGCGGCGGCCCGGCCTCCCGCGCTCGCTGCCCGATGGCGGCGGAGCCCCGCGGCCGCGGCGAGGCGGGGAGGCGGCCCGGGCCGCCGCCGCCGCCGCCGCCAGCGGGGAGGGGGCGCGCTGACCCGCACGGCGCCTCCCCGCCTCGGTGCGGGGAAGGCGGGAGGGGTGTGGGGGTGTGTGAGGGGGTCCCCCGGGGCTACGGGAAGGAGCGGCCCTGCCGCCCCCCGGGGCAGAGCCGGGGGCCGGGGAGGGCTGTCCCGGGGGCCGCGGCCCGCGGGCGGAAAGCGTGCAGGGCACCCCCATCGCCCCGCGGCCCCAGGCCCTTCAGCCTCCGAAATTTCACAGGAAAAAAACCCCGACTCTAATTTAGGAGGGGAAGCAGCTTCACCCCGTCTTCCAAAATTTCGTGCCAGCTCCGTTCACGAGTCCTCAGGGCTCCCTTGACCCGTTAGTAGCGTGCGTAAAATACGACGGGCAACTGCAGCCTCGCTCGGGTGGACTTTGTCAACACGCAGCCCTGTGTCAAAAACTCATCTGGAGACCCAGGAGGCTGCGCTGGGCCTGCTCCAAGAGGTAACTGCTACCTCACTTTCCATCACACGTACAAAACTCTCGTCTGAAGAAACAAGTTACTCCCCATCTCCGATAACCTTTAACAGCCGATGGCTGGCCCTTATGTCCTCCACTATTTTCCACATCCAGGTTTACGTTTCTGTGACCAAAGAGGAAGCAGTTTGGTGTCTGTTACAGAAAGCTCAAGCTGTTGCAAGATAACTTTGCTTTGCATGGTTCTATTGCAGCCAAGCTACGGCGCAGCACAGAGAAGCCTGATCCAAGCCCTGAAGTGCTAAGAGCAAGGAGTTTTAGTACATTTCTCAACCCCTTGTAGCTCATGAAGCTCTCACAGTCTCATTTCCAAGTGTTGGGTTGCATACCGATGGAGAAGGGAAGTATTCCGTTACCAGGCTTAATCAGCTGCCCAGATGCGAAGACAAAGATGAAAATGGTGCAAGGAAGCCTGATCCGCACAGCAAGCTTTGTAAAATGGGTATGGGCAACTCCCGAGTAGAATGAACCTGAAAATGACACATTCCAGAAAAGTAGGGGTAAAATATCTGTGGCATTTGAAGAACTTGCTATGCACTGTGTGATGAGAGAATATAAACTCTCTGCATAGGGTCCTGTTATGTAAAACATTTAAGTATAGGGCTAGAAGGAACCTCAAGGTATCCTCTAGTCCATCTCCTCTCTCCAAATCAGGATTAGGTCTACCTCAGACAACCATGACTGTTTTTATTGTTTTGAACTCCTACAGTAAAAGTGATTCTGCTGTTTGTTATAAGGCCAAACTGTTTATTTAACTGCAAAAATCTCTAAGTAAATTCATGTTGTTGCAGATTGTATAGCTCTACCTCAGTGAACATGGAGAACAATTAAGTCACCATTTACGTAAACACGTATTACAAAGCTGTAAAGACCGTTACCAGGAAGACTATTATATTCACTCTCAAACCCTTTCTTTCCCAGACTAAACTCTCCCGCAGTCCGTTTTCTTTTTGTTGCCCTTTTTAGGATTCTCTAATTATTCTAGAGGTGATGTCTGCATCCTCCCCAAACTATACACAACACAGATCACCGCTGCCATCCGTGGCATTTGGAATTTTTCACCTCACCCCCATACTGCTGATCCACCTTCGGTTTGAGGTCTGCAAAAACCTCCAGATTGAGGACAGCTGCTTACACACACATTCCCTAGCTGGTATTTGCATTTAATCTGTCCTTCCAAGTGCAGGCTTTTGCACTTACCTTTACTTAATTAGACCTTACTGATTTCTCCCATTATAAGAATAAAAATTATATTGGACAATGTCTTCCACTTAAACAGTTTCTAAACTGATGTCACCTATAAGTGTTTTAAGTTTATTCTGCTCTTCATCACCCACATTACCCTCATAAACATTGCATAGCACTAGCTCAAACCTCCACTTAGAGGGTCCTTTAGTTTTGCCAAAGAAATGGTGATTACTATCGTATGAATATAGTTCTTCAGTCAGTTGTATATCCATCTTGGAGAAGTTTCAGCCAAACCATATTTCTCTAATTTGTTTACAAAAACTGTAACAACATCCAGATACATACTGTCACGTTGCCTCATTCCGATCCACCAGTCAGTTGGAACTTAGGCTGGCATTACAGAGATAAGTTTCCTTGTAGCCTTTAACTACTGTATTAGCTGAGGCTATAACCAGGAGAGAAGTTAGATACTAGAAAAAAAGTATTCTTGGAATTCTAGATTTACTATTGTTGGCAGGGGAAGGAGGGGATAGGTTGGGTTTTTTTTAATGACAGCTGCTTGCTTCAATGAAGCATTTTAGGAAGTCCCTCTCCTGTTCTTAAAAGCCCGTAATTGCCCATCAGACTGCAGCAAGGGATTTTTATTTAAAAAAAAATAAAAAAATAAAAATTACAGCAGCATTATGAAACTTTGCTTACAGCTGCCTCTAAATTCTCAGGATTACTGTCCTAAATATTACCACTGTATATAGTCAGCAGTTCTAAGTCTATCCTTAAGCATAACTTCCATTTTACATCTATGTAATTTTATAAACAAATTAAAGAACACTTGTTTTCATAATTACAATATTAAAATAACTGCTAGTTGAATGCACCCATCTTCATGCCTAGTCAAGCCTTTGCATGCTTCCGATGTTAATTTGCAAATCATTTTCAGAAGTGTGTGCAGGGAAGACTCATGGCACAGAGTATCAAAAATTCTGAAAAATTCTCCTACTCAGCTCTTGGGATGGTTCAAAGGTACAAGGAGAGGGAAACAAGAGGGTCACGATATGAAAAAGTGTCACTGCAGGGAACAGTATTAACATATTCTTTAAGTATGTTAAAATAAACTTATGCCATACATATGGAATAATAATTTAGCTGAAAATAGCCTGTCAAGAAAATGAAAAATAAGCTTTTGTAGCTGTGCTTAATCTTTAGCTTCCTTGAGAAAGATACCCGTAAGTTGGAGGGAAATAGAAAAAGAGAAGTCACTTTCAAGTTTCCCTTCAAGGGAAGAACCCAATACCATGTAGCTGAAAGACATAGCTTAACCTCCGTGCCTAGAAACAGCAAAAGAGGATTGGTGCTGTTCATCCTTAAGCAACTTCCTAAGTGAAGAAACTCATAAGAAATTATGAATTTGAAGCTGTAGTCCCGGTATCTGCTAGAAAGAACTCTTCCTCTTCATCTCTATCTTTCTTAGCCATCCAGGGGTTTCCCAAGAAGAGATTCAAGTACTCCACTGCACCTCATCTCCAAACTGCTCCCCTATACTGCTATACATCCCCTGCAACGTGAGGATACCAGAAAGCTTCTCTGTCAGCCTGCATACCCACACCCAAAGCAGCAGTTGGAACTGACAAAACTGATAAATGCAGTATTACCAACAGGTTCCTAACTGCATTAAGATGAGCAGAAAATACTGAGCAAAACCATCTGGTTAAGTTTTCCTTAAGAGGTCTCTTTTTGTCTCTTGTATCTGCTCACCAAAAATTAGGAGCAGAAATACATAGCGGGAGAATGAGTTTGTGCTGGTAATAGAAAAGCACAAGCATCATTATTGTCCGAAAACCCAGTTAAAACCAAACTGTTCAAGATTTACAGAAATGATACCTCCAAAACCTTTATAACTACAGATTAGTCTTTTTAAAACAGACCACATCTATGGCATGTTCTATCCACAGACTAAGCCTAACAAACGTAGGACCAAAAGCGCAGTGGAAGAGTTAAACCAGGAAAAAGGGGTAGAAACTAAGCATGTGTATGAATAAATTTAACTGTATTATAAATTTAAATGTAATACAAATTTAACTGTAAATTTAAATGTAATATAAATTTAACTGTATTATTACCACTACAGAGACTTTTTGCTGTATAGAAGTATTCTTTTTCTGCAATAATTAGATCTGGACTAATAATGACTTTCGGATTAGACTGTAAAGATTTTGGTTATTCAACTGAATATCTGATTGTTCAGTTTACTATACAGCAAGGTTTTGGCTTTGTTATAAAGTGTTTCTGCTCTTTTCCCATTAAAAAGGTTGAGTGCAATACTGGTGCTTAATTAGTAGTTTTTAGAGTGTCGAACCTGTTGTCATTTAGGCCCATTCCTCCTTACCAACCAATGCATTTGATACAGGCCCCTTTTATAATCAAATGATTTATATTTCCACTCAGTTGTCTCTTCTTCTAGGTAAGGGCACTTCAATTCCTTTGGCCTTTGAGAGTCATACTACCAAACTAGTTCACTCAGTTTAGGTCCTTTTTATATTCAAAACCTTTCAAATTTCTATTTTATATTTCTTCTTGTAGTAGAGGACACCTCAACTCCTTCAGCCATTCTTGATAGTATGGCCATCATCAACTGGAGAAAATACCAAGGAGAATAACTATCCACATTTGTCTTGAATTGTTGCAGTCAGACAGGGGTATTTAAGGCTACAGCCTTTCAGGGCTGAATGACTTGAATTCTAGCGCTTGTTATTGTTTACAGAAAATACTCCAGCTTATGATTCTCTGTCTGTTTGCTTTTTCTGCAGTACTGTTGCCTAGCAATCATTTCCCCATCCTGTACCTGTTTTCAGTACTGAGCTTCATGTCTATTTCCACCCCCACTTCTTCCACTCCTCTCCAATTTATAAAGACCATTTTGAATTCCAGTCCTGCCCTTGTAGAGCTTAAGGTCATCTGCAGAATTAATAAACGCACTTTACATTTCCTCATGTGAATACACAATGATTCCAGATCTGCTGGAGACAGAGTACAATAAAAGGCTCATCACCAAGTTCATTTCCCACACTTGTGGGATCAAACCATGATAAACATTGCTGAAGTTACACACTATACAATGGAGCAAGTAAAGTGTGGAAAATAATTTATTGTACTAATTTTCAACAGTCAGTAACCTTAATTTTATGTTCAGAGATAAAAGATTACAAACATGTCTCTCATATGGGCAAATATTTTGTGAGCTGTTCTTTTAACAGTCTCAGCTAAAACCATCATTGCACATCAACATGAGTTCCAAGTGAGAACTCGCATTGTACAAGCTAAATACAATAAACAACCATCTTCTCTTTCCATCTCAAACAGGGAACAGCAACTTTGTCTCCCACAAAAAGCACTCACCAGGTGAATAAAGGCACCAGATACTGCACCATCATGAGACAGTTAAGGTATACCAGTCACTACCAGCATTCCAGTATCACCTGTGGTTCTGGTCCCAGACACTTCTTATTGTACATTCAAAGGCATCCAAGACAAGAACTTTGTGTTACCTCTGACATTTATGTTTTGTCATTAAAATTAACATTAGTGCTTCTCCAACTGGATCCTCTAACATCTTCTTTTCCTCTTGGGGAGAGATACTTCTGAAAGCAAATAAAGAGATTTTTCTGACAAGCTTTTCAATCTATCTTCCCTCATGGGAACGATTAAGGTAGAACTAATTCTGTCCAGCAAAGGAAATTAATTAGATGAGCTCTTGAGATCTCCTCCCAATCCCCCTCCCCATGGTTTTAAATATGAAAAAAAAAACAAGAAAACCCCAACTTTCTAGATTCTACAGCACACTATCATTCAAAATATCAATTAAAATTCCATTGATGAACAAAATACTGTACTTCAAAACTTATTCAATCTTGAGAGCTTTCTGCTCCTCATGAACACTTTTAAGATTTCGTTGTGAGTTTGACGAATGGAATACTCACAAAATTAAGCATAAAATACCTGAAGAGATTGCTTATGTGTATTTTTAACATTTCAGTATGCTGGCATTCTGGGAAATGGAGAATGTTCCTGATTTAGAAAGAACCTTTTTGTCCACAACAGCTTGAAGGAAAATAAGTACGTACAATATTAAATGCACCGCTGTGCCTTCAATCTGACCATTTAAAATTGAATGAATTCACATTGTCTACAACTAAGGTGATCAGAGAACGTAGTCTCATTTCAGTACTACAGGATGCTCTTTTACTTTTAAGAAGAGAAAATATAAATGTGCTACCTCACTGCAAATGTATTTTAATAGTTATCATGCTCCCTTGCATGAAATATCCTTCCATACAACTTTGGATAGTAAATTAACTCCAAAAGATGTACTTCTCACGCTCATCTATGTCATTAAAGCTTTACAGAAGTTGTACTTAACTTTTTGTTTCCCCTTTAAGCAACCTAATTAAATCAATCCTACTCTGTCAGGTTAAGAACCAGTATCTCTGGTCTATCAAGTCTGACTTCCACTACGTAAGCAAGACCCATTGGTCTTAGACTAGCTAGAACTGCCAGTGGAAATCATGCCTTTAGCTGGCCAGCTCCTCTTCCAGGAACACTACCTGTGTTTGAGACATGGCAGCAGAGCAGTACTCCAGGCTCTTCCCAGAGCACAGCTAAATGAGGTACCTCAAGATAAAGAGGATGCAATTTTCTTTGTGCAGTGTCTGTTCTGGGGTGCTTATGTTCTCCTCAAGCAATACTAAGAGCAGACCCTGAAGCTTCTGAGTTGCAGAGCAGTTCAAGATCATCTAACATCTCAATTTGTACTACATGCATTTGATCCATCTGTAGAGCAACTCCACACTCAGCTTTGAAAAAACTGCTTTACCATTCATTGCTTCCAAATAAAAATTACATTATTTCCAGTAATGTGAGTGACAGCAAAGTCATTCACTCTTCTGCTGCGGTTCCCAGAATATCCACCCCATCTATGTCGAACAACTTCCAATACAGCAGAGAATGCTATTACTGTACATGTATACTGGAACTTAATCCTTGAAGCATTGCCCAACTGAAACTAAGGCTAGAGGAGAAACTTCTATGTCCCTTCACTTCCACAAAGGTGAAGGCAGCAAGGGCTATTCTGACCTCGAGTGCAGGTTACATAAGTTCCTATAGTTACTAGAACAGGTATCTTCTGTAAATAGGAGAACGACAAAAAAAAATCACTTTTCCCTACCCATTGGAACTCTTCAAGCCAGATTTGTATTACAGAAGAGTAAGTCCCCTTTTAACTGGACCAGTTTTAACTCTGAACACACGATAATGAAATAAATCTATGTAGAAAAACACGACCCTCAGGATTTGCCACCATGTGTGTGCTCATAACAAAGTCTCAAATCAAAGCTTCGATGCAACAATTTACAGGCTAAAAACTAATCTACCTTTTGCAAGGCAGCAACACATGGTCCAAAATATCAGCTTTAGTTTCAGAAAAATACAGCATAGTAGACAGCTACTAAAAAACAAGTCACCAGTTTGTTAGAATTTCAATCGTTGTACCTTCTTCATCTGAGTTCTCTTCTGTGATTATAGGCATCCCAATATGCCGAGTAACAGTTTCCTTTGCCACTTGCATTTCACCTGCAGATAGATTTTTAGCAAAAACTGTCAGCTTTTTTTTTTTTTTTTTTTTTTTTTGCTTCTACATCTCAGCTCCAGCAGCTAACAGGTTGTTCACTTGCTGCTGTCTTGACTTTCTAGACAAAGGCTGTAGAGAAACACCTACATTTCACGGTACTTTCATACGGCTCACTAAAACCTTCAATAACAAGTAATTAACACTACAAGTTTAAAGCATATTAATCACCAACTCCAATCAGTACAGAGATAATTCAAAACGCCCTTATTCCCCTTCAACACTTCATCTACTGTTTTAAAGTGAAGCAAAGGCAACATTGCCTAATGCTTACCTCTGAAGAGGGATGAATTTTCTCCCTAACTTTTTTTCTAGCAGAAGCTACGCAAGTCAGAAAACAGAGCTTGGAACTTCGAAACGTTTTAAAAACATTTGCTCCTTAAAATTGTTTTTATTCCTAGCTAAAATTATAATGCTTAGGAGAAATAAAATAGAATTACAGAACAGAACCACAAAAACCAAGTCACAGGTATATAAAAAACCCCCTCCTGTCAAGAAGGGAAAAGTTAAGTCTATAAACTAAAAACATGTAGAACTTATAATTGCAATACTGATATTAAGGAAACAATTTGAAAAGAGTTTTGAAACTACATCAGTTGTTGACAAAAGATTTGTATTCACAATGAACTATTAAAAATTTCAGTAACAAAAGAACAAAATAAAGAGTACTGCAAGGAGAATGACTGAGATGATAGCGCAGGTACTAGTCTTACAATCGTTGTCATTAAGACATCAATATAATTTTCTCTTCAGAAATATTAAAGGATATTCCTTCAAGAGCTCAAGAACAGAATAGAAACACGGAAGGTTTACTTTGGATTTCATGAAGATAGTACAAACTATCAAAATTATCAGATAGGCCGATTTTCATCAGAAAGCTTCAAAAGCAGAAGCTATCTGTCAGAAGAAGAAACAGTTAGACACATATCTTAATCTCCGATATGTTTGTTACATGGCAATAGGAAAAAGTTAAGACACTGCCACACAGGACATGCTTTTCCAAGGTCATGCCTTTCCAGAGAAAAATTAGTAGGGCTATATAGGAGACTTCAGATTAACAATAAACTGCATGCACTCATGTTGTCTTTCTACCTGACCAGAGTGTGGAAAACAGACAAAAAGGTTCAATATGATACTGGCATCAAAAAATATTTCTTTAATCTTCTACCTCCACTGATCAATGGTAACAACAAAACCAGCTGCCTCAGCTAGCTAAGCCATGTATAAACTTCTGCAGTCTCTCCAGGTTCACAAATGCAATGCAGAAATACCTTTGATTTCCAAAGAATCTCTTATTGCTGGCTGTGGTCTCCTACTGGTTTTTTTACTTCGGCTTGGAGATTTCCCATAATTCGATCCCGATTCAGAAGATTCTAATTTTACTTGACGATGTCTTCTGGATTTGGAAGCCTAGAACCCAAGCATACACATGAATGATACAAAAAAGCTAAAATTCTACAGCCAGATATTCCTGTATGTCACCCAGTACCTTACAAATCAGCAAGGACCAACTTACATGTCAGGGTGCAGAAGGGATGGAAGTGGAAGGGAGGGAGGGAAGATTCCCACTAGTTACTACTGATCTTCAGTTTTAACAGGACAACACCCTTCTATGATTAGTGGGTGTATCACTTAATATTCAGGTAATTAAATATTAATTTATTTTCAAACCATTTTCTGTTGGTATGAACCTACACCATGTTGCACACCACTATGTTCAAGCAAAAGGAACACTTCCAAAAACTGTTGAACCATAAAGCCTCTTTACTGTTATATTTTGCTTAGGTGCCTAGAAAACATTATCACTGCATATTCACAAGTCTGGACTGTTATACATTCCAGAGCTCTGTTTCATTCAATAATGCATTTTTCAATATGAGATTTTAATAAACAGGGAAAGTTGTGATGTTTCTCATAGGCCTGCTACAAAAAGAGACAAATCATCAATATTTTTAAAGTAGCAGTTATTGAAACAAGGTTTCCAAGAACTTCCAACAGACTTTAAACACCCAAGTGCTATTTTTGCAAGCATCTTCAGATTCCAATATCTAAGCTTCAAGGAATTTGAGCAATTAAACTCAGAAGTATTTTTATTCCATCTATTTAAAATTCCACCTACTTAAACAGAACATAGACATTGAAAGATACCTTGTAAATTAAAATCTCCCAAGCATAGACCATATTTGTACTGCTTCCACAAATCTAACAAGAATAGTAAGAGCTTCAGGTTTCCCCAATGTCTTAGGAAAACTAGAACATTCAAAGGTTGAAATAGAGAGTGCAATTTTAACTCATTCCTTTCTGACCCAGCATTTACATTAAACTGGTACTTAAAATTGTTCTTTAAAAATAAATACATCCCTATCATCAAATTTTATACCTACCTCAGCAACTGCAGAGTAAGACCTGTACTTGATTCTAGCCAATGCATTTGCTCTTTCAGAACCCTGCAAAGAAACAACGGGATCAGTCAGAGAAAGTTTTCATACTCTATTATAGCCGTATTGAAATGAAATATCACATCAGACAATCACTTGAGCAATCTCTCACCACACCTGTAATTCTATAATTAGAATTAGTTCTCTATAATTAGAATGCTGCTGAACTGTTACTTAAAAAAAAATAATAATTTCAAATTTCATTAAGAAGGCAGACCATAATTTGCATCGCCTCAGTGTTACAAAGCCAGGAGGAGAAAATCAAATTTGAAACTTCACATCTTACTCAAATTCAAAGCTGAAATAAACAGATAAGTACAATTTGAGATAATTTTGTAGCATAAAAAAAATGGATATTGCATTTAGTTGAAATTCCAAGAGGAACCATAAAGGAGTCTGGCCAAGAAAATACAGCTCTTTCCCTTCCTTACCTGAAAGAGACTTTTTATTACGAGCATCCAAGAGCTACCACAGCAGTGAATGCTCACAGCTTAACAGAAAACAATGTGATTTAAAAAAAAACAAATAAAAACCAACCAGCCCCACTAGCTGTTCCTGGAACTTACTTTGACGCTACCAAGTCTTGACATACTGCTTAGCCTGTGATCTGAAGTCAAAACACAAATAGATTTGGCCTGCGCCATGTAGCAAACTAGTTCTTTCTTCTTACCTCTGATTCTAGCAAAGTCCCTTCTTCCTTTTTGCTTGGTATTTCATCAGTTTCTTTGGCATTTAGGAATAATTTCTGGGAAAAAAAAAATGTTTTTTTAAATGTCTGTCATATACAAGGCAGCTAAAATCCAAGAATTGTGAAAAACAAAATGAGTATTTACACACATGTCCATTTTCTTCATCGATCTTACACTATGGCCTTTCCTTGATCCACAAATAAGAGGTATTTCATAAGATCATTCTAATATTGCCCATAAGTCACATCTTCGAGGGCTTACCTCTCAGCAATCATTCACAGTATCACAGAAGCAGTACCACATACAAGTTCACGTCCTTCCCCCCATACCGTAACTCTGCCTAGGGTTTTACTCATTCCATGTCTTCAGTGTTACAGTTCCTTCTACTTAAATCTGAGCTTTACAAACTATGTTCACAGGTAATTACACCAAGAAAGACAGTTCTTACATGTTCCTACAATCTGTTAAGTTGCCACAGCACAATGGTTGATATGACCTACCATTCTGTTTTGCTGCCATTCCTGATGTTCCAAAGTAATGTCTTTAAGAGTAACTACAAAGTCATCTTTTATCAAGCTCAGTGCCTTGTCTGGCTGGGATTTGTCAGCTGAAATGACACACTTCATTTTCTGATAGTGGTCGTGAATATTCATCAGTTCCTAAAATAAAAAAAGATACTCTTTTCAGGAAAAAAAAAAAAAGATTCCAGCAGTAAAGCAATATTAGTCCTCAATGAACAACACCAGTGTTATACAAACCATTCTAAGGAGACTGTGGAACTAGCAGAAGTGTTAGAAACAGATTCTGTTCAGATCAGTTCAGTTTTAGGGAGCCTAGCAATACTGCTACCTAGCACTGTCCCATCAGTTCACCAAATAAGCAAAAGAAGAAAGAGTATCTTGCATTATTAAACTAAGAAGGAAGTCTCAAGTGATACTCAGGATCAGTGTTCATAGAGGTCTCATTCTGATATGGTCTATTTTCATCTCTTTGGAGAAAGCATTTTACTTCCTCCTTTTGAGGAAGCAGGTCTCCTCACCCTGCCATTTCACAGATTACTGATTTTTGTACCACTGTAGTCAACCTTAGTGATGATACATATTTGCTAGCAGCAACTGGAAAAAAAACTGTAAACAAAGATCTATTACTGAGTCATAATGAGCAATATAAGAATCTATAGGCAGCTTGAATTACTCCATTTTTTTATAAAATGTATTATATATTAAACAAAACCAAGTTTTAAAAGCAAAAATAAAGGTTAGAGAAGGCTATAAACTTGCAGATAAGTAAATCCATATTATCACAAGTATCAAGCCTCCAGCTGCAACCTGCAGACATATCAGAACACACATGCTTTCCCTCACCCACTATTTTCCATTTTTCTCTCCCTAAGTGACAATTAACCATTTATACCCTTCCCCTTTTACATCTTACTAAGGCAAAACCACAAAACATTAGAGCATATTTCAGTATTGAAAAAGGTACCACAATTCTTCGAAAATAAATGTCGTGTTTCTGAGAGTTTGGTAAAATCGCTGGCACAGACTATTACCCTAGTCTGCGTTCCATAAGAAGACTTACAAAGGACAAGACTGTGCTAATTAGATAAGTTATAGCCCTTGGACAACTGAAGACGAAAAACAAAACAAAACAAAACCAACAGGGATTAATCTGTAGTTTAAAAGTTACTGTACCTCCAATACATCATTAGTGATGAGGTTGTTTACTCTGTTACTTGGGTCCTTAAATTCTTCTTTGAATTCATTTTCCTGAATCTTCTTCTTAGTTCGGTAGTTTAGCTAAAGCAAGAGACAATGCTTTGTAACCTAAAAGCAAACTTAAAACGGCACCTCCTCTTGAAAATCCTTACTGCATATTCAACCATCAAGACATGCTGAAAGGCATAAAACCATCTCATCAACAATAGCATGCAGCTTTACTGTTAAGTGCCCAGAGTCAGCACTTTTCAAAAATTATTCCCTAGTCAAGAATTTAATCCAGCACCCAGATTCAAGAGTTTGACATTTCCACAAATTATAGGACATCTCAAACCTAGTAAGAACATTAGATACTGAAAAAATATTTTCAGGTGAGAAGCATGCTACATTCAAACATCCTCTAAGCTTTACGTCACAGACCTAGCTACATAAAGCAAAACATTACATTTCAAAACAGCCTCAAAGCTAAACTAAATACTTGAGTGCTGTTGAACTATCAGCCATTGAAAGCTGAAGATATTTTATTAAAAATGGTAAGTCATTAATGTAATAACTCACTAGCTTTGGCATTGCTGTGAAATGGAATGCTCTGGCAAGTCGCAGTGTCCTGAAGATGTAAGCTGCATCATAATGCTGGGAGTCTATCAGATCCTGTTGAAATCTCTGGATTTCAGGCCAATCCTTCAGCGCGATTCTGATCTGCAACATAACAGTTGTATATTGTCATACCAATCTGCATATTTCAACACATAAAAATTAATTCAGCTGACTGCTGTGATCACATTATACTATGTGCAGCACTTGGATGCCTAGAGTCTAACATGTCACATGATCACAGAAGTACAGAAAGGATTCTACTATACCATTTGTTACTACTATTAAAATATTATGCAGATAAGTTTATTACACTTGTGTTAAATATTCTCACTGCAGTTGCTTTTTTTGACAGTGACATGGAATGCAAGCCCTCTGACATTTGAAAAAGTTAACTCTTCACATCCCAAGATGCCTGAAACAGTAGACATCCAGGAGACTCACTCACTAGACTATTAGGAAATAATACTCACACCATGATTTTCTGCCAGTGAAATACTCATAGAAGTATCCTTATCTTCTTGCTTTCCTTCCTCTCCCATGTAGTCTGCCCAGTTCATTTTCTCTCTACCTAAGTTAGCTTCTTTGATAATTACCAGACTCTCTAACAATTGCTATATAGCAGTGGTTTTAAAATTCCCTCAATTCATCTCCATAAAAGGTACTGACATCTTTGAAGTTAAGACAGGAGATGTAATTGCATCATTGTGCAATACTTAGACTTCAGTTTCTTATTTAAAGAATTTGGACTCAACTGTGCATATGCACACAACATACAACACACAGTTTTCAATTAAACCACTTCTCCTTGCACTTGAGTTTCCAACTTCTTTATATACTGGTCTCCTGTCCTAGAAGCAGCAAGGAGACATATCATTCAGGCATTCACCCTTTCAACCTATTTACAAATTCCACTTCCACTTATGGTTAACAGGAACTGGAAATAATTCAGCCAGTCTTCATTCTTTTGAAATTCTAAGGAATAACTGGTGATGTAATGGAGTCCTCCATGGAGCTGATGAGCACGTTCTCTATTACCATTTTGAAAGCTCGTCTTCTTCATTGTTGAACAGAGAAAAGCTTCCTCTCTGGCAAACAAGACTTCTGAGATCACAGCTACAATTTAGGAGGCAGCTACAATTTAGGAGGCATGCACAATACTTTAGTCACCACCACGTCAGTTCTTAAACCCAAAGGTGTTTGAAAGACTACCTTTTCCAAAGGGACCATCTGGTTCTAAATATTTCTATTTTAAGAAAGTGAGAGAAAATGCCCAACCCCTTTATGATGACAAAGTAGACAGAGTTATACCACATATCTTACATCTAGCATCTCCTGAGAATAAAGCCTCAAGAACAATTACCTTTTGTTTTGGCTGGCAAAGCTGTGTATTATAGAGCCCATACAAAAGGTAGAGAGCACCAACTCGAATCTGGAAAGCGTACGGGGGCAAGAAGTACTGCTGTGCCAGTTCTAAAGTCTTCTTTGTGAGCTTATTCCTCTCCAAAGCTCTTATTCTACCACTAAAGTAAACAAAAAGGAAGCATGTTTAAGCAAGTAACTATGAAAGTGCAGGCTTTAGAGAATCCATAATGCAGAGACAACTTTTAGGTATTTTAAAACATATTACCATAGGGCTCAAGTTCTGGGAAGTCTTCAAAGATGGCCAGACCTTATGCTCTCACACAACACTACACATAATCCCTTCTACTAAATTAGATGTAAAGTGAAAAATGAAATACCCTCCAATTGCATTTTTAACCTCGTTATCACAAGTGCTGCATCAAAATCCCTGAAGCATCAGCGTTCAAATCACATGCACTAGTAGCGTACAAAATAAATCGAACTAGTAACTGTTTTTCAGTATTACACAGGGACCGATGCTTCACTGCCTTTTACCTACACACCAGCCAGGCAAACCCTTCCCAAAAACTATGCCAGCAGGGAAACACGGCTCACCAACACCCCCCTTTAAGGTCCTCCGCGCTACCAAGGGGCAAGCTCAGCAGCGGGGATCTGTGGGCTTTGGGAGGGGAAAGACAGACTCCCTGAGGCGAGGCTCAGCCGCCGAGCACCGCGCAGAGACAGGCGAAAGGGCGGCCGGCCCCGCTGCCTCTAAGGGCGACTCGCAGCGGGTAGGCCGCTGAGGAGGCGGCCCGGAGACGGCTGGGCCGGCCGGGACTCCTCACTCACTAGAAGATGGTGTGGAAGCGGCGCTCCCGCCACAGCTCGGCGAAGCGCTCGAAGCGGACGGTGTCGGCCTCCTGGAAGGCGCCGAGCAGCTCCTCACAGTCCGCCTGCAGCCCCGGCACCGAGCTCATCCCGCCGCCGCCCCGCGCACTCCCCGGCGCGCATGCGCGGCCGCCCCACACCACCCCCCCCAGGCGCCTGCGCCGCTTCCCCGCGCATGCGCAGTCCCTGTTGCCGGGAGGTGCCGCTGGGGCGTCTCTGTGAGGGTGGGAGGGGGCGCGGGGTCCCGCCGGTGACCGGTAGCTCCCTCCGTCCGCCCCGGGGGACGGCTGTCCCTCATGCCCTACGCCGGGAGGGCGAGCCTGGTCGGCGGGCACACAAGCCAACGTACCCCTCGGTCGCCCCCCGGGGCGCTGTCGGCGAGCGGCCCGGGAGAAAGGAAGGGGTTTAGGAGGGCGGGAGCGGCCGGGCAGCCGCCGCCCTACCGCGGCCCCGGGGGATGCCGGTGGGGCTTCGGCGTTCCCAGCCCCTGTCCCTACAGAAGCCAGCCCCAGCGAGCTCGCCGGCTCGCAGCCCGGCAGGCCCGGGAACGGCGGGGTCTTCTGAGGAGAATGGGGAGGGGGGGGGGCTCGGCAGCGCCGCGGTGCGCCCGCGCTTGGCGGCCGTGCAGACGTGACGCGCCGCCACGCTCCCGGCCAGATGTGCCCCGCGAAGGGCTCCCGGCTCCCGCCCGCCCTCCCGCCGCTGCCCAGGGTCGGCTCGGCGGCTGCCCCTTCCCCCTTCCCACCCCCCTTCCGCAGCGCTGCTCGGCGGCTGAGGGAAGGCCTGTTTCCGCCTGAGCGAGCGCGGCTGGGCAGGGGCTCAGCCCGGCGGCCGTCCCCTTTGAGCTCAGGAGCGGCGTGCCGCACGCTCTCCCGCATGCAGGGCCACACGTAGGCGGCCGGCCGGGGCGAGCCGGGCGGGGAGGGGGCCGCGGCTGCCGAGCCGCACGTAGGGTGGGTGGGCGCGGCCTCCCCGGCGGCGCGGAGCCGGGCGGCGGGGGCTTCCCCTGCCCCGCGTTCCCCCCCCCCCCGCCCCGGCGCACGTAGGGGCGAGCAGCTGTAGCGAGGCGGCTGGGGAGAGGAGCGCCGGCGTCGGAGAAGCCCCCGCGGCCCCGGGTGAGTACGGACCGGCGGCAGCGGGGGAGGGAGGCGGGCGAGCGGCGGCTCGGGGCGGTGGCGGCAGGGAGTCGGGTGTTGGAACGCCGTCGTCTTCCCCGGGAAGCCCCGCAGCCCTGCGGTAGTTCCCGAGAGGGTTTTTAGGGACGGGGCTTGGGGTTTCAGGGAGTCGTTGCCGTGACCGGAGCCCGCGGGTGGAATCGCCGTGTGAGGCCGGAGGTGGGCTGCGGGCAGCCTGCGGTCTTGCGGGAGCGGGGCTGGGCAGCGGCGGCAGCACCTGCGGTGGAGAGCGGGTCCCCGGTCTGGCAGGAGAGAGCCTGAGCGCTTCTGCATCCGTGGGGGGACGGGGGGCTGTGAGCTCGGCTTGCGGGAGGTTGCCCCTGCGCTGGGGGAACCTTAACGGGGGAGAAGCGGCGTGTAGAAAACGTGGCGAATAGGCGTGGGATGGCGCGTTGAGCGCTGCCTTTAGGGTGTTCGAACCTGCAGGAGTTTTGCACTGTGACCAGGATAAAAAAATTCGCATTTCGCTTGCTCAAATGATCATGCGCTGCAAAATAAATTTTAAATTCTGCTGGCTCTGGTACCGTGATGTTCTCCAGTTCACCATTAGCGTCAACTAATCGATCCAAAGGTCTCCTTAAAGCTAGGCGCTTCCAGCCATCAGTTCTTACGATGACAGTAGCTTCCACGGTGCTTCAGGCACAAAAGCATCTTTCCGTATTTATTGCATTTCCCAAAAGATTGCTGGAATCCAACCTTTAGCAGCCTTTATAGATGAGTAGGAAATGAATGTCCGTTAGCTAAACAGCTGTTGTCTTTAAGCACCACTGAATGCTGCTGTCATTGATTGTAGGAACAGAAGCATTAGCAGAGCTGTTACCCGTGAACTGGACAGGTTTTAGCAGTTGAAGGGGGAGAGCTGCACCTGCTGGGTTTTGGTTTGGCTTGGCTTTTTTTATCTGAAAAGACAAGACATTTTCATCTGTCATTTGGATTCATGTTTAGAGATGTAGGGCAGTGACCCCGTTCATCCAGTATGTGACCCTGTCTTCAACAGATTGTACTGATTTTGAAACGGAATGCCAGCGCTGTTGGGAAAACAGTTATAATGTACTGCCCCCAATGGACTTAAGCGTTCAAAGCACAAGCCAGTTAATAACTGACACATCATGGAGCAAGGTCAAGCCAAGCCCTACTTAGTTACAGGAGTTATCCCATCATTTAAAAGGAGCAGAGGAGCTTAGCTCTGCCATGATGTGCGGAATTTGTAAAGCTTGAGTGTGTTTTCTGATTTTTGTATTTTAAGTGTGCAGTGAGTGTTGTGATTTCTCAGAGACGGTGTTTCAAGGAATGCTAGATGGAAATTTTTTTTTCTAAGGCAGGTGAGGCTGCATGTCATGACACTTTCATTGTGAAAGATGATGTAAGACACAGTGAGGATGAGGCTGTTGTGCCCATATGTTAACGTCTGCTAAGTCTTTCTTTGCAGAAAGTTTGGCTTCAGTGTAAAGAATGAAAATGCAGAAGAATAAAAAAAAAAGCAACAGGGTCTTTTCATAGAATTCCCCTTCTGTGGTGTATACAATGAAATACAGTGACAATTTTTAGGCTAATTAATACTCTACTCTTCTTGATAAATTGTGTGTTTTCATCTAGTGCTCCTACAGATTTTTTTGTTAGTACATTTTAATTCTTAATAGACTGTCTTCCAAACTAAAAAAAAAAAAAAAAATTAAAAAAATAATTAGATGATGTAAGAAAGAGTGTGCTGGTTACTGTATCTTCTTCATATTCTTATTTAACTCCTAAACAAAAGGATGAAGTTCTGTTTGCCCCATTAATTCCTAGCTTGTAAGTTGCAAGTTAAAAAGCCATTTATCCTGCATAGATATAAATAACAGTGGGTTCTCCAGTTGCACATGGCAAAAGACCTTTTTTTAAAAAAAACCCAACCTTGTATGATTGTATCGCAATACATTTTCAAATTGAAAACATGAAAATAAATGTCTTAATGGATTTTCATGAAAATAAGTCATGGATATATTTTATTAAATAGCATATCCACACTTATGTATGTACAAACCTATCGCTAATACCAAGTAACAGGATCATACTCTACTGTGACAGCACTTGCACATGCCTTCTGCTTTCAGACTTCCCAACCAAGCAAAAACATTGCAAAAGATTTTTAATCTGTGCAATAGGAAGCAGGATTGATTTAACAAGACAGCAAGAGTCACAGGTTTTTGTCAAGTTACTTGCTTGTACTGAAAGCAACTGAAATCGCCTCAAGATGTCATCTTGCATTCAGACTAATTTCTGTTTTGTTACTGAGGGCATTCTTGATATGATTACTCAAAGAGGTTTCATAAACATTCACTGTCTCTCCAGCTCCGTATCTGTTGGTCTCTTTACTTCCTACAGGAAAACCTACACGGTCCCTCACATCTGTCTTATTAAATTGCATGCTTAACCTCTTTTGTTCATGCATGTAGTCTACTTAATTCAGGTAGGATAACCGTTGTGTCCAAGGTGAACAGGATTCAGCTGTAAGGGCAAGACAGAATTTATAAATCCTTTTGAAAAATAGACCACGTGCATGCTTAGTTTCTGACTTCAGCAATAGGTAAGTGAGACTTCAAACATGCAAGGAGTTTTAGTTACACTGCATAACTAAGTGAACTTAGTTATTTAGTTCACTTTTTTTAAAGTGGTTTTGCCATCTCCATCTTTTAGAACAGGGGTAATGCATGAACAGAAAGATCACAGATGTCATGAATTAGAAACAAACCCTCTCTTTTATTGAATTTTATACTGTTACACAATCAAAAAGAAATACAGTCACAAGTATGTCAAAATGTTTCAAGAGAAATATCAATTGCAATACGTTGTACTTGGTTCCAAAAAAGAATTCCATTAAAATATACCACTTCTTAATGAGAGAATACTGCTATTATTCACAAAATCTACCATACTGTATAAATCCAGTAGCAAACTCTTTAACTTTTTGGTAACTTGGCAAGTCTTGCTCAAGGTAAACAGGGAAGCAGAAGGAAAATGACAACTCATTTCTAGAATTTGGATCAAAAAAATCACAGTTCTCCAGAATGGAGCTTTTCAGGGAGTCAAGTACCTAATTGCTAATGGTATTTTTAATGAAAGCTGGATACCCAACTCACGTGAATTCATATGAAAATGGTATCCTACTAAGTACTCCTGGCCTGTGAAATGTTTGGTTTTGTGCTGGACAATTACCATATGAATAATGTGCGTAAGTGCAGTGACATTTGAGTGAGATGTGTGTTCTGTTCAGTAGCAGCTAATCAGCAAGGACGGGAACAGAGGGTTGACCTCGGGTATGTCCAGCCTGGCTGACAGCGGTCAGGTACTCACGACTCCCAGCTTCCATAGCACTGTTCATCAAAGGAAAGGGTTTGTTCGGCAGTGTAACAGAGGAGAAAGCTTGCCAACAGATACTGGTGAAGCAGCCCACTTTTCTGCCTTTAGCTACCATTATTCAGCTCTTTAATCAAACAGCTTTTTAAATAATGAAAAATTACTGATCCTACAGTTGTATTTCATTGGAAGCAGAGCTGATCAATTCATCCAAAATAAGCTTTGAAGTCTTTAAATTGTCACCAGTGTTACGTGCAAAGTTTTAATTGTTCTTTCTGGCCTTAATCTGTAGTTCTGTAATTCAATAATTACTTAGGGAGAGTTTAATGTGTGTACACAGACACACAGGAAAGGAAACTTAATAGTAAATTGTTTCCATTTCACCCAAAGGTTTTCAGAGATCAATGTAGTCCAAGCCTATCTCACTGCATAGGAGGAAGGTATGCTACAAAGGTGTACTTTGGACTCCAGCCTACTGTGGTTTAGTCAGTATATTACACCTGAGATCAAGTTACTGGACAGCAGACTTCAGCAACTTCCTGGGAGGTTCAGCTGTAGTTAATTATAACTACTTTCAAGTAAAGGAATGAATGATGTAAAGGAATTTTTAAACTAGTATTTATGATGACCTTTTAACAAAACCATCACTATTGTTGATAAAAACATCAATTAGAATCTATATGTAAAAATAATAGTTGTGCTATGTCATGAAGAAGGCATGGCTTGACTACTGCTGTAGTCATGGTAACCTTCTGGAAACTAACTTGGTTACTCTCTTCAGTTTATCGTTTCCACATACTATAGCACGTTTCATATGCAGAAGGAAACACTATATCTACCTACAGTTTCTTCTTTACTACTGGTGAAAAATAAAAGCTCTAGTGTAGTGCCTCAACATTTTAAAAGGTAGCAAGTCAGCACAGAAATTATTCAAAATCACCAAGAAAACATTTATAAAGTAATGTATTCTAGAAGATTGTCCTCCAAAGTAGGTTTAGAATCAGGCTATGTATTCCTAGACTCTAAGCAGAAAAAACAAAACAAAAGAACACACAAACAATAGCAGCTAAAAGGTGTACTTCTAGATTTTGCAAACTTACATCTGCATTTAGCAAAGCTCTTACAAGGCCAGAGCTATTACTGTTACTTTTCCATGATTTCTTCAGTGTCTCTAGGAGGTTTAGTGGGGTTTTTTTATTTGATTTTTTCCTAGAGTAAACCAATACAGCTACTGCAGTTCATTCCATTAATTGCTTGTTTAGGTCACTTTTACTAGGACAGTAAACAAAATGCTATGCCTTATTATTATGTATAATTAAAAAAATGTGAGAATCAGGAAGATTCTTAGATGAAACATGGCTCATTTAAATCCACAGCTACTGTCATTAAAGACCAGAGATGATTCCAGCAGGCTCATAATCATAAATAACATGGGTCACTGAAGTTTTCCTCTCTTTTTAACATGGATTTTTTTTTTACTGCCCTCTTAAAGTACACTGAAGAGGAACTGACAGATCCAAACAGGTCAGGCTCCTCCAAAATAAGTTTGAGAGAGTAGCAGAACAACATCAAGCAGGATGGTATGATGTTTCTCTTGGGAGATACAAAGGGACAACCCACCAGGCCAGCTCAAAGCTTGCCAGGGCAGTAAGAAAAGCAAAACCCACTTGTACTTTTCACAAGTCTGCAAGTCTCCTCGCTATCTCACAGAAGCATCATGTCAATCCATGCAGAGCTAAGCATAAAGGATGCCCCTAACAGCTGGTGCTTTACCTAAGCCTTTAGCAACTTCACTATTAGACCTCTTAACTGCTGACACCAGAAAGATGCCACGGAAAGAATGCTGTCCATACAGCAGGTAGGCAGTAGCTCTGCTGCTTTTATCTAGAGAGCTTTGTAAGTTTTGTACACTTAAAGGCTACATTAGAAATCTTTAATATCAGTAGCAGGTGAATATACTCAAAATGTTCTCTGCACAAAGCTTCAACTCTAGCTTAGTGCATCTACATGCTTTCCCTTTTTCTTCGTACAACTTCTACTCAAACTTTAAGTACGCAATCATCTTCTGCTACTAGTGCCTTATCTTTTTTTTTAGTTGGTAGCTAATATATCCATTTAGTTTAATACAGTTGTGTCAGTTCAAAAAGTGCTTGTTTCAGTGAAATAGTAACAGTAATTTTAGAAAACAAGTTAAGCTTATGTACCATTATATTGATTTCAAAAGACTCAAAAGAGTCCAATGAAACCAAAGTTTCCAAAATAAAACCAAAATAATTCTTGTGACAGTCCACATTTGATTTCTGACATGGAGAGGTTTGGGGTTTTTTCAAATAGTTTGAAGAATGCACAGAATATCTTGACCATATTTATACATTACAAAGTTGTATCAGTAGCATCGTGTGTTATGACAGCAAAATGAGGAAAGTTACCTAGTCAAAGTTACTGAGTCAGCAGCAGAAGAATGTAGAACAAGCTTTATCATCAAGTACCAGCTTAATTTTTACTCATGCGGTTTTGTGATAAAAATCCATCTTTACTTGATCACTCCTGTGAATGTTACTTTTTCCTGCTTTCCAGTGTTACCTTGATAAAGCTTCCAGAGACAAGCCTTTAAGCTGTTCATAAGAAAGAATCTTTCCACTCTAGAGTAACACAAATACACTGTCTCCTCACTTTCAAGTTTGCTAACTGGTGTGGTAACAGATTTAAAAGTTTAACATCTTTGGCGAGCAGTAGTACAACACTGTCTAGGAGACTTCAGTACTGAATAGGCTCAAATAATTAACGTGGACATGTTACAATCAAAATAAGGAAGCAGTGATTTCCAATCAACTCTAAGTTAAAAAGGGAACACGGATGAACAATAACCACTAACAAAAATATAAATTATCTCGTTTCTCTCAGATAACACACTCCCCAAGGGGGCCTGGTCCACATATAGTTTATTGATGTAAGAAAACAATACAGTTAGTGTTAGATCCAACCACAAAGAGCAAAAGAATGAGTGAATGAAGGTTTTTGTACAGTACATATAGGAAAATAAGATGTTTGTGACAACTATATATTTCTAAATAAAAAGGCTTCTAAATATATTCAAGTTACTGAAATCTACATGAAAACATATGGATGTTAATAGCAACAAGGTGCATAAAACCAAAACATCAAAATATTGAGCAACTCAGTGATGTACTAGATAAAATTTGCTAACAATGCAAGATGTTTTACGATCTGCTTGAAATATCACCTATACCACACAGGGTAAGCTGAACATTTAGATTTAAGATCATACACAATATTAGCATTAACTTCCACAACTACAGGCAGGGAATTTTTTTTTTTTAAGCTGGCAAAGTGACTACTTTAAGAACATCAAACTCTCTCTAAATTGAGAACGTATCCAAATAAAATGCTGCTAGCCCTTTCCAGATAAAGCCTTTCCTTTGACTAACCACACTCATTTAAGTCAAAAGCATAAGACAGCATTTAAGAACAATTTATATTACAACGTGACTAAAATAATGACATAATCCAGGTTTAAACATCATTTCATAGGCAAACAAAAGAAGATTCTTCTTAAAAACTAGTTTTTATAAATGCAGAATATATTGCATGAGGAACTGCTGGTATTTTTTAAGAAAATATATTGTGCGATTGTGGCTACAATGCACTGCTGCAAAGCATTGTTGTTTCTTATAAAAACTATTAAAATAAAAAACCTATTTGAACATAAAGAGTAAGAGAGCACAAGTCTTCCAACTACCTATGAAGAACAGGATGGAAGTATTGCCAGTTTTTCCTGTGTTGACATTTTACTAATGTTAAGTTTTGGTGACCAACTCCCCAGCCAAAAAATAAATATTTTTTTAAAATCAGGTGCATATTTCAAAGCTGCTATTGCAAGTGTGTTTTAAATGTAATGGACTTAAAAGTGTATGTACCAAAGAATTATAAAAATGCGTTATAGTTTGAGTTGTTACATAAAGAACATATTAAAAAGACTGTCAAAATAAGTAGAAAGGGGATCAAAACTGAACTAACTGAATTAGTGCAGTACTGTAGCCAGGCTTCTAAAATCAGATATAGAAAATATAAATAGACTGCTTTAGGTGATGATTCACCAGTGTCCAAAAAAGGAACAAGTATTGTGAAAGCTCAGTTAACTTGATCCAGAGCTCTGAGCAGTTCTTCACCCTGTAGCAGGTTTCTGTTGCCTTGTATGGGAGCATTGACTTCGCAATCGTAACTCGTGAGTTGGGGTAGTCCACTTTCATCCATTGACTGCCCTAGAAGTTTACTTGCTATGTCTAAAGAGGGAGGGGAAGCAGAAAGAGTGCACTTTATTCACCATGCTTAACCTTTCCTCCAAAATTGTTCATTAAGGAGGTAAGTTTGGATATGTTTTTGTCATTCAGTTCTTTCACACAGCCCCCCACCACCCCTCTCAATGTATTAAAAGAGGATACCAACCAGTTGATAGTAGAATGATTGTCTTTTGCTCCACTCCATTGTGACCATTTGTTTTGCATCCTTTTACACGTTTCCAAGCAAGTGATGCATTTCCTCCACGGTCACCTGTCTGCTGGAATAAAGACCCCTAGAAAGAAATAAAATAAATCTTCCTTATTGAATACTGTATCTTTCTAGCTCTCCACATCCCTCTTCCAAACTAACAGTTTCTGTCACTAATTACTAATGTAGGCATTGTTACAATTTAAAGTGGACTTCATTCAGAACTTGGGGAGAAATACATTTCCAAGTACACCGGCCTTGAAAATTATTTAAAGGAAAACTGAATCAGATTTCAAGACCTTACTTCCCTTACAGAAAACAATTACTGAATGTTGGTTATCATCAGTTACCATGCTCAAGATTAGGATGTACATGTACACATACACACCCATTTAATTACCACTGCTCTTGTGTAAGTATCAGGTTTTCACTGAAGTCTCTGATAGTTTTCTGCACTGGAATTAATAGTGTAGACAGGAGATTCAGGAACCTCGGTAGGTCAATTCTATCTAAATTTAAGATGTAAATTCTGCTTGCACTCCAGTTATTGCCACCAAGCCATCTGACCCAAGTCTTGTGGGGAATGCAGTTCTAGGCCATTCTATCGCAGATATGGCTCCTTAGCATATTGTTTTGACAGCAGCATAGAAGATACAGAGATTAGAAAGCTTTTAAGGGCTCCATATAATTGAGATAAGTAAGAAGCTGCCGCTAAAACAGATGGGATGGAAGGAAAAACCACCATCTTAGTATAGTTTGCTAGCAAAAGTAGTTGAATCTGCAAAGTTTTGTCTTGTTAGTAGTACTGACTGCTGCAAAAAGAGGAAAAGGTACTTCAGAACACTGCTGTTATCCTGAACACTTAAAATAGTAAAGAATATATGTTTTCAGGTTATAAAACATCCATGCAAGTCAAAAGGACGGTTGTAGAATAGAAGTTACAGTTAAACAACTCAGACTTCAAAGCTGCATGTCATAGTAAGGTCAGTCACCTACATAGCTGCTGGTTTATTTTTTTTTTTACTGTGAATGCAATACAGCCCTTCATATTAAGAAAGGCATAGCTCGTATCTTTTTTCAATGTAATGATTTGGATCATTATTTCATAATCTTACTATAACACGCTTTGCCCTTGTCTAATTCTCCTATTTTCTAGAAACTGAAGTAGTATTTTACTTTGATCTTCACTTATTTTCACTCTTTGCAAAATAAGTCCCACTTCCTTACAGCTAAGGAGTTCTGACAAGTTTTTGCACAATCCCAGAATACCATGTATTACAAGCTTGGATTTAACATAATTTTCCTTCTGTGCATGTGCAAGGCCTAGTTCATCCTCTCAGAAATCAATTGTGGAGAAAGAAGCCAAACAACAAAAGCATTTGCTTGAAATAACATCGCTAAGACCCAGCTACACAGAAAATTCAGCTTCTGACTGTGCAGAAACCATCAAAATATTTACAACACTTCTGTCAGATGCAGAAAAAAGAAAAAGGTTTAGCAGAGGATGAAGTTTGAACCTATAAGCATTAAAAAGGCACTAAGCATAGAAGCCTGAGCACTATTACAGCAGTTAATACAGAATTGCTTGTGTTCTGTGTATTTAATGACATCCCATGCTACTTTGAGTATTTTATCAGCAACACTATATGACAGCTGTAGCATCATCACATGAAAAAAAGGCAATGGAAGGCAATAAAATTTCTTGCAGAGCTGCAAGTTCTTACAGGGCTACTGGAAGCAACAGAACAACATGCATGAAAGTGCAGAGCATTTTGCAAATGAAAACAATGGCATAAGTATGATTTTTTTTTTTTTAAATAAAGTCTGCTTGCCTCACAGAAAAAAAATGGACATATAAAAGCTTTCTCAGCTCTTCTAGAGGAGAGCAATGATAAAGACAGTATACTGTGATTTGTCTCATGCCCAAACCAGAATGCTAATACAGGAATAATTCATAGTTCAGAAGAAAAATAATCCTGCACTGTAAGACATGATGTATGACTACACCTAGAAGATGGACCACTAGAAAAACAAAGAATCTCAAAGGCTACATTGCAGTAGAGGGACTAAGAACTAACTGTGCAAAACTTAAGAGAAGTGGGAACTTGCAATAAAGGCAAGAAGAGAGGTAACAGTATGTAATGGCAAAGCTCAAGATTTCAAAATACTGAGAACTGACAGTAAGAGACAAAGATTATGGAGACAAGATACCCTTGCAGAAAATAATAAGCTGGATAGCCCCAATTAAGTGACACAAATCTAAGAATACCTAAAAAGTTTCTTTTGAATAGCTAGGACAGATGATGATGAGCTAGTCACAATCACACACACTAATACTAGAGGCAGTGAGCATTAAAGTGGTAGTAATATACATTTGCTGGGTTATAGGAGTTCTATTCCCTTATGGTTCAGATGGTCTTGTTATTTGGTCAAATAAAGGAATCTCAGACTTGATGGAAGAATGAAACCATAGAAAGAAGCATAAGAACACCATCTCCAGTATTGACAAATATGAAAATTGAGTTTAAATTAAAAAGTGAAATAAATATGGCAATTATAAATTTAAATGTGATGTCTTACATTTGTGCATATTCTACTGAAGAACATATATGTTCACAAAAGAGTATCTTCTACCTAATCAAGAAATGTGCTGGCTATAGAGGGCACTTTTGAAACAGCTGACAGTAAAAGAGAACTAAAATTGGAGTATCTGCATATATGTGGGAATTTCACTATCAAACTATTATCTCTGATCCCAAGATTCCACTGCATACCAACAGCTAAACTCAGGAGTCTGCACTGATGCCTTGTTTCAGAAATTGCAAGGTTAAAAGTGAATATTTTAAAATGGTAAAACAAAACTCACAATTCCAACTGCCTGAAAAAGTGAACCATCATGTTCCATTTTTCGTTTTCTCTGAGCATTATGCAAAGCTAGCATCTTTGGATTTAGTTCTTCATCCATTGCAGTAGATCTAAGAAAAATTGATTCAGGCTGTTAAGACGTTTCTACTATCCTCAAGCCATTCTTTTGTGGACACTTACATACAATATCACAGAACTGAATTTATGAACTATACTACTTTTCTTTCATAATCGACTCATTTCAACCATCATTGTCTATGAGCATAGCAAATGTTAGATTTTAATCTTGCTGTGAAGCTCAGAATGAGTAATAACAAAAAATTTTAAAGTCTTTGCAGGGGAAAAAAGGCATAAAAGTTCAGCAATTCACTTTCAACAGAAAGAAGGGAGGGAAGGGTGAGGAAAAGTCTATTTTGAATATTTCTATATACAGATAAGTCTTCTATATATCAAAAGTCTGATGCTTGACTTTGTAGAGTTTTCTATCACGATAAATATTTACTACATATGCCACAGTCCATCATTATGAAATACAGCTCATTTTAAAAGCAATAAATGTAGCACACAGACTGCAGTTGCCTCTTACCTCATAACGAAGTGGACAAGAAAAGCACCAGAAATACTGTGCGGGTAAAACTACTTGTAAATTGCCTACTGCATTCTTTTATAAAGGCTGCATGTCAGATACAAAATTATGAACACAGTTTGCATATAGTAGCTGCCTATTACATAAGATATTTATGTAAAAGCTACTGCGAAGTTAACTTTAGGGAAGGTTACTATAAAAAAACCCACCAAACTTGTTTGAAATGTCCAAATTTAAATGTATCAATTTCTAATTTGAAGCAGAATGCCGAAGACAACATACAACAGTTGGCAGTATTTAAGGTTCACTTTTAAAATACCTTTTATTCAGAGTGACTGTTAGCAAACTGGGCGATCCTGGACAAGATTTTTCTGTCTGATCCAATGTTCCTTTTCCTGCTCTGATTGGAGATGCAGTTCGACTCCTGTTTCCACCGTAGGGGGACGGTGGGGCACTACTCGTTTCATTGATTATGTGGACAGGAGACGAAGGAACAATTAGCGTCTTCACGTCATCCACACGTTCTGTCGCTGGTTTTATTTCATCAGCACTACTTGATGGTGTCTGAGTCTGCTGAAATATGGTAATGGTGGCTGCATTTTGAGAGCCGGAAGAACTGCTTTCCAGTGGAGATAGCTGATCAAAGGATCGCAGCTGGAAGTCATCATCCATTGGGATGTAAGGAGCCAACATCTCCAAATCTAAATCAGTTTCCTGAAAAAGACAAGAGGTAAAAATTACAAATATGTAAGAACATCTCAGCTATGACCTCATGGCTTCATTAAGGCTCTTCCTATTACCAAATCCTTACAACATTTTTTTGCAATTTATTTTAATAAAAATATTACATAAAAAAAGAAGTTTCTGAAGACATTCCAAGAGAAAGAGAACCACATTAGGAATACATATTAAGATGATACAGAATTTTAAGTTAATGTACATTACCTGAGTAGAGAATGGATTTTTTGCTTCTGTATCTATAGCAAAGAGTTTCTCCACTAATTCCAGTTTGAATTCATTAGCCATATCATTATCCACATCAAAGCAGTAGTCGTTGGGACTACTGGGCTGTGAAAACATTTTGAGCGCAGTTTTAAGTTTCTGTCATTACATCATTTTGCACTGTATCTACAGATTCTCTCAAAAAACGTTCTCATGTAAAAACTAATTCCAAGCTATAGTTGCACAAAATTAAAAACAGGAACAAAACCACCTACATTTATCTGTATACATTCAAATTTACCCCACTTGGGAAGCGCACGATTAGTTGGAACCTGGAAGTAGCCTCTACAGTAATTTATTGTAACTAATTTTCTGTATAGAGAAGTTGTCTGTGAACCATTCTTTTTGAGAAGGACCAATCCCAACCTCTTCATGTTTCTATCAGGTGGTATTGCATGTGTTTGCAAGACTCACTTTAATGAAAATTAATTCTCAGTATGAAAATTTATCTTTTTTTCTCAGATCATGGCATGACTTAAGTCACAACACAGAAGTAATTTTCAATTCCTGTCTTGGCTGCATCCTTAACCAGATTTGCTCCACAAGCCCCAACAGCACATACATTTTAATGACAGCATATCCAAATTACATAACTAACCTCAGGTGAACTTTGGCTGGTACTTGCATCAGAAGGGCTGGTTGGTTGCTCTTGCACCTGAGGCATGGTAAAAGAAAGTTCGAGTGGCTCTGCGTTTGGCTCCAGCTTTGATACAACTTCTCTATTGAGTGCAGGATCAGCATTACTACGAAGTGGTTTTGTAGTTTCAGAGGCAGGTAGTGGGGACATTGCCATATTTATATTCTGCAATTTCTCACTGGATGAGGGGAGCATTACATCGTTATACAAAGGAACTTCATCACATTGTTGTTCATCAGACTCTATAAAAATTAAAAGAAACCATCAACCTAAGTAACAATACTGTGCGTGTCTATGGACCTCATTAAATTTAAACAGCGGCTGAAATACCACTAGGCAAGTGATACTGGGAAGTTATTTTTCAAAATTTACTGTAAAATACTAACTTTATAATAATTGGCATGCTCTCCAGTTTAAATGCACACCCACCATTACTGCTGAAATCTAGAGAGATAATTGTGTCTCCAGCAGCTGGGGCCAGCACAGTTAAAGCATCTGGTTCCTGTTTAAGTTTTTCAAATAAGCTGTTGGTATCATCCAGGTCATCTTTGCTGAATATTTTGGTCATTTTCATATCAGGAGACTCCACTGGTTTCAGCATACACTCAGTTTGTCCAAGGGAAAAAATCAAGTCCTTCTGAACAATTCCACTGTCAGACAGAGAGGAAGATGACTGTTAAACAACAGCTAAAAGGAATAAATTTAGGCTTACCAGTTTTTTAAGTTGAAAAAAACACAAACAACAACAAAAAAAAACCCACAAACCCAAAAATACCACACACACCACACCACAAAATTACCAGGATCGGAGCTTTAAGAATTCTTTTTTTTCTTACTCATTCTTTCCTCAAATGTAATCGACAAAGCAAGCACTAATCGCGGTGCCATCAGAAAAAGTTAACAAAAATAAACATGCTTTTCTGAAAGCATTGAGAAAATAAGGAAAAAAAAGTTAGATATTTCCTAAAACACTTTATTTTAAATGGATGTGTTGATAGATTGATACTGGTCCATTCACTAAAATTTTGAAAACTAATTTAGGACTATTATACAATTGCAAAAAAACAGTCAACATGTCTGCCTTCAGTTGAAGCTTTCAATTAAAAGAGGAATTCTAAGGAAGAAAAAGATAAATGGGATTAAGAAAAACACAATTACTGCTGCTCTGACTCCATGACTAAAAGTTCTTAGTGAAATTAACTGCTCCAGACTGCAGACAGAGATTAGAGTTGTCTAGAACTCACAAATTCTCAAATGCTTCCACAGTAATAGTACAGAAGAGACTGGGCCTATAGTCACTTGCCTATAGAGAGATTTTCCTACTGACATCACTAGATCAAAAAAGTGGTTTTTTTTCAAATACAATTCCTAACCCTGGGACTGACAGCAAAATTTCATTGGTAGGAAATAGTAATATCATAACATGTTCAACCAGGGATCGCATTCTCAGCAAGTCAAAAAAAAAAATATAGTGCCATCAGGATCTGACTTTGTCTTCAGTAGAAATTATGACAAAGAATAGCGATGTCCATTCAGCTTACCTCAACACATAGTTTACACACACTATGCACTGTGGCTGAGAATTCTTAGTGTTGTATATAACAGTTGCTTGAGTTTCAACCCAGACATAGCCACCTTGTTTAGCAAGCATTCTGTACTGTCCTGTTGTCACCTGCCCTTTTGTGAACACTAAAAGGAGAAAGGACACCAACTTTAATTACAGGCAGAAAAAACCAAAACCATTTAAGATAAGTATTCACTGCAGATTCATATCTGCAATTAAAAGAAAGTCCTTGTTCTTTTGCTGCTTTCCCCCCAGTGCTGTATCTCATCTCTTGTAGCTGGAGGGCTTTAAATACATCTTTTCACTTACTGTCATGGTGTGTTTTGGTCAGATGATCAGAATCCAACGCATGATAGTACTCATAGATTGAACGACCCAGGAGTTCCTCTGGCTCATACCCCATCAACTCTGTAATTCTTTAAAACAAGGGGGAAAGTTGCTAAGTAAAAGCAGACATTAACTAGCACAAATACTAGAGCATTTGGATGCTTACACATCTAGAAAAATCCTAAGAGTCACTTCTATACACATTAGCAGCAATTCTGGTTTACTGGGAATTTTTGTTGTGAAATAAATTGCTATTTTTTATGCTTCTTTAAAAGAGAAATTTCAGCAGGCATAGGAGTTTCCTTCTTACTGAATATTTATAAATCATGTCCTGTGGTAGACAGGATTAAGTAAATCCCTGCTTTCTAGACTTTTTTTTTTTTTTGCTTAAAATGTAGACCAGCTACTTATGGACTAGCATATCCAGCTTACACAAGTATGAGAATTTAATAAAATAACAGAGACATGCTTCAACAGTTTTAAACCTGCAAGAGAAATTAGGAATCAGATTTATTCTTCCCATTCAACCACTGCCAGCTTTTAAAGAAAGCAGTATTTTCTTCAGCCCCTAGAGGGCAGTGCTAACCAGGAGAACGCATTTATTTTGCTGCTTCTACATGCAGAATGTGACCAAATAAGTACCTTTTATGTGACACCACCAGTCCTAGAAAGGTAGTTACTGCAGAGGACAGAAAATAACCTGCACTAACATCTCTCTGCATCTAACTGTAGCAACTAATTAGAAGTTCATTTTTCTTATAAAGAAAAAGAAATGGAATAACAAACAATACCCAGTAAAACAAACAAGCAAGAAAAAAAACAAACCACCAAACAACAAAAACCTCAGGCCAATGATTTCCTTCACTTCTGTTTTTCAAAATTGTCAAGCTAAGTTTCCAGAGGATAGTAAAAGCAGTCTTATGTATTTGACTACATCCATGATTTGCACCAGAACACAAAATCTCATTTCCAACAGCAGATGTATTGCATTAGAAGTACAGCTGAACTTTGGGGGTTTTTTTGGACTGAAGAAAGCAGACACTGATCTCCTGAAGAAGGGAGGGGGGAAGTGGTAGCAATAAAATGCATCTGACAAGTATTACATACTCTTTTCAGTCACCAAAATGCACCACCATCTTTGAAAAACCTAAAATCCTTCCTGTTTTTTCAGTGTCCAGAAGAATCTTCTCATTTCAATTTCATTGCTGCCACTACACTAAAGACCAGTTTGAACAAGCAGTTAACTGCAGGCAAAGGATTTATTCCAAAGTAATAACCCCACACCCTCCTTAGATTTAAAAAAAATCTGGCTTTTAAATAAGACATCCTGATCAGTTAGTAAAAGCCAAAGTATCCCACCAATGATTCCATTGCACAGATGAATCAAGTTAACGAGCAAGACTATGTAAATGTGTAAGGCCAACATTATCCGACATGTACCAACCCTGCAAATCCTTCAAATGAATTTTTTTTTAAAGTACAAAATATATATTACCTTTCATCACAATAGGAAAATTTCATATCAAGACTGTGACGACTGAGGAACGTTTTACTGTCCAAGGGGACCTCAATGTTTGATGGATGAGGAATAGGTTCACAGATCAAGACCAGACATGTCATGGGAGGCTTTTTGTAGCCACAGTGAGTTTGATTACCACATGTGTCGTATACACGAATGTGTCCAGTGCAGTGGAGTACCTATGGGAAAATTATATTTTTAAAAGAGACTAGGTTCTTGTTTGTCAGACAACACAACCCTATTTCCATTACACACCCAGAGCGAAGTCCTTCCCCTCCCCACCCCTTGATGTGATAGCAACAACAGAAAGGCAGCAGTGCTTTCAGATGGGTGGCTAAAGGAGAGCAGCAGTTCTCCTCCTCACACTACACAGACTTTGATGAGTACACAGGCTGCCAACTCTTTCCTCTCGGGCGCTGGCTGAAGCAGTGCTAGAATTTCTGCATTTCTGTGAACTGTTCTTTGAAAGTTACATTACTGACAACACTGATAAGCAATTGCCTCAGCAAAAGATGGTAATAGTAGCAACCTCCATTTTAGATCTTCTGCAGAACTGGTGTTAGAGATCAAATATATTCTTCAAGAGACAAGAAGGTTTGCATTTTGTAGGTTTGTTTTTTTTTTAAACCATTCTGAAGTAGAAATTGTTCGCAGACAGCAGCAAAGAAGAAAGAAGTTGTTTTATAATTTAAATTTAGTTATTCTGGGTCAAAGAGAATTGTAAGCCATAATATCAGTCGATACAGTAAAAGGTTACTTTTTGTCCGGAGGAGAAAATGCATTCACTGCAGAAAGTTATCAGGCTGGGCTCTTTTTGTTCTAACTGTTACAAAAGGGATAGCCAGCAGCTTCAGAAAGAATAGTATTGAAGTCCTTCAGAGAGACCTCAACTGTCACATTTACAGTATCAAATCAAAAGAAATCAGGTATCAGCATAAGTGGAGTCAAGGATTTTTTTTCTCAGAGGAGAAGGCTTTATGCAAACATATTTAGTAATTACAATTTCTAGTAAGTAAATGACCTCTAATTTAAAACAGAGAATTCATTAAAAGAGTTTTGAAAAGCTAATTTTAAAACTTTGTTTCAGTTACCTCCATGATGTATTCAGCATTAAAATTCAGCATATTGAAGCACAAACATTAAATTAGTTAAGTACTTAGTGAAACTCAAGCTCGTTACATGAAGTAAAAATGTTGAAATAGTGTTATGACATCTGAAGAGGAAGCTGCCAAACTACGTAAATATTCCTTTGCATTAGTTACCTTCCACGTAGCAGACTTTATATTCACTGTTCTTCCCCTGCTAGTCAGTGTACACTTCATTCTGAGAAAAAAGCTGCGCTCCGTATTTTGCTCTTTGCCCTTTTTCACGGGACCTAGCAAAAGCAAATAGTAAACCAATTCTTAAGCTCTTGGATCTCCTTCGAAAGGCATAAAAAAAAAATCAAGTTACAGAACTCTTAAGACTAGGGGAAGACCCAAAAAATAAATTTAAAAGATTGATAAACCTAACAGCACTTCCGATAATAACACTTTTCAGAATGAGTTTTACTGTAAAGTACGCCAAAAAAAAGTTTCACTGTTGAAATTGAACAGGAAAACTTCAGGAATTTGAACTCTTGTTTCAATGAACTCTTAATTTCAATTGAACTCTTGTTTCAACGTAGCCAACTCCACACTCCCAAATTTCAGGAAAAAGGAGTGGGGAGAGAGAGACTGATTGCAAATTTAGTGTATTTTAAAATTGTGACAAGAGGACAAGAAAAGCATGTGCAGAATGAGGAGTACTGTTGAGTTGGTTTCCACTAAAATGCATTGGTAACTCATTGCGGGGAGGTTCAAATCAAACACATTTTGGGCCTGTAGCTCTTCAGGACTGCAGTATTTTAATTTTTTTAATTCAGAATTTAAAACTCCGCTACATGCATCCAAATATTTTCACAGTGATTTACACTCAGAGTAAACAGAGCCCAAGTTTTTAAACACATTATTAGCATTCTTGGGAGAAAAAAAAAAAGTCAAGAAATACTAATACAAATTAATATTAGAGGCACTAATTTTTTTAGCCTTACTTGCTAACAGCAGGCTTTAAGTTAAGTTTTTGCCTTTACAGGGGAGAACCTTTCAGAGTCGATTACTAGCTAGGCTATTCTGGGCAAAGAAAATGCAAACTGACCCTATCAGGAGAGCTGCAAGCAGCTTGCTGTGCATGGAGGAAGGAAATAAAGCACCTAGGATAAGGAGCAGTGGCAGAGCGAGTTTGCCGAGGTGTGCTAAGGAGCGAGGACCAAATCATGGCAGACGGTGAAAGCTTAGAACATGTAAGCTTACTTCTGATACAAGTTTATACAATAATTTGCTCTCATCCTCCACAGACAATAGTAGCTACAAAATTCTTCATGGTGGCTGGCACTGCAACTACTAGTTTGACAGAATTCATTAGAAAAATGTTAAACCCTTGTGCTACATTGTCTACTGCTTCTAGCAGAGGCTAAAGATTGACAGGGACAAGCCTACTTCATGCCACATCAAAATATCCTCGCTAAGGGGGGGAGGGAGGAAGAAAAAAAAGCAGAGTTCAGAGAAGCAGCCAAAACTTACTTAATTCAGGATGTTTTTAAAAGAGTTAAACCAATCTAGAAATTCATAGTTGAAAATCACACAACGTTACTGTAACCAAGTCCTGGTGCTTAAGGCTCTGCTTTAAGAAGCAACTGTAAAAGATGGAGCAACTGTCTCAAGCCTGATTCAACACTGGACATTTTTAAAATAGCCAGCTTTTTAAGTTTAAAAAGCAACTTCATAAAATCAGAATGCAGTTCAGTTTCTGGCAATCACATTTCTATTCATTTGCACCTGTACATCCCAAAGAGGAGTATTTAATACTCGATTCAAAACCAAAATAATTCCACTGATGCAAGAGCTGCAGTAGAATGCAACCTAGGAATACTAATAAATATAAAAATATACTATTATTACTGTAATTTAGACTTTTGTCTGCCAACTTCATTTGCAAAACAGATTTTGTAACAACACTTTCCAGACATCTTATTCCAGTCTGGTTAATTTAGACATGCTAGAGTTAGTTTGCATGAAACTCAGTAATATGACATTTTTAAGAATAAGCTTTTGCAACAAGACTTTTTTTTTTTTTTACACTGCTTTAGTGAAGTTGTTTTGCCACCCCACCCCCAGATGCATTACTGTATTCCAAAAGGGGAGGAAAAAGTCTAATCTAGCCTTAGAAATGTACTTCAATACTAAAGGCAGACAAGTTTGGAAAATGCTTACAAAATCAAAGTTGGGGCCCTTAATGCTATGATATCTTATCAGGTCTCTTCCACTGTATTAAATAGAATGACAACATAAAAGGCTTCTGATTTACAGTACTAAAAAGCAGAGGTCAGGCTTGGTAATTTATCACTGTCTAGATTCAGAGTCCATATAACCCTTGTTTGATGAAACAGGAATTAGAGAGGTCAGATTTTAGACTTCTAACAACCGAGTAAAGCATATTTGTTTGGAAGCATACAGACTGCCAAGCCTTTATAGTCATTAACAAACCTTTACAAGACATAAAAGCAGTAATTCATGGGCATTTGTTAAATTCAAAAGCATACAGAATATGTGAACACAGTGTTCGACTCCCTCAGATGGAGAAGAGTCAGAAATCTGTGAAAAGATACCAATTTCATGCACCAATTAAAAGGTACAGAGACACATCAATCCCAAAGCCCTTTTTGGGGCTGTCCAAGTATTCCCAGATTAGTTTTTTGGTCTCCTAAATATGGTATCTTTTTTTGTGTCTTAAGTATACCACCACAAATTTCTGGAAGAAAACATTTGCTTCCAAGTTGTCCTGTAAAGGCAAGCCCACACCAAGACAAATGCTCCAATCTAACTTCTCCATATCCTTCTATAGCAATCGCTTAAGATCACTTTCATTCAGCCTACCTCTTAATTTTATTCCTGTAGGCATGCGAATTCTCTCAACCCTCAATAACTCTGTTTTAGTCATTAATTTTGTTTTAGATTAAAGGGTACTAAGTCTCATCTCTCCTACAATTAGGATATTGCCAAAACATGCTGGTTATTTCTGTTGTTAGTATCTCTGAACAAGGTTTATTTTGAGATTTAGGAGCAAAACATACTAGTTTGTTCTCTCAACACCTTTTTCCGGCAGATATCTGACTGTACTAATGCCAACAGGAACTATCCATAAGTAAATTAAATCAATTTTTTCTTTCTTCTCACCATTTCTGTGTGTAAGCATTTCTCTCAGCTCTTCATGGTCACATGGATGAGTGAAATCAAATACACTGTGCCCCGTCAACTCAAACTGCAAAAAATAAGAGGTATAGGGGTGTCTAACTTTACATATACAAAAACATAACAACTTCTACAGATTTGGAACAGGCTTAGGAAATGTCAGTATTTCACCTGAGTGAGTCCCATACACTTGTTCACGTTTTCAGACATGTAAATCATGTCCCCATCTTCGGATAGAACCATGACAAATCCATCAAGAGCTTTCAAGTAGAAACAGTTCAGTTCCTTCTCCATTTTTGCCTCTGTCTCCAGCTCACCTACAAGCAGCCACACATTTTCATTTAAGTAAATATCAGCCATTCTTCACTTCTGGCACCAGTCTGCAAGGACTGCAGTCTTGCAGGACTGCTCAAAACCAGTATAATTCACTTATCTAAGTGATCAATTAAATTCTTCAAGATCTATTAATAGTATCACAAATCACAGAAAATCAGAGTGAGGTTAACCCTCTGTGCTTTTATGCATAAACCAATAAACCTTCCCCCTTAAGGAAAAACTCCATGTGGCAAAAATATTACCATTTATCTCAAAAAGGCACTACAAACTTTTCTCAGGAGCTTCCTAGGAGACATTTCAGAGTACAGCTACCAAAGTTACTCCTCCACACGGTATAGGTAGGCATGCATGAGTACAACCAACCAGTACAGCATCCATGGCATGCTATCCAGATACTGGCTCATAAACTAACTCAAATACTCCTGTAGTTGCATGGATAGGTGTAACTGCAGAGACAGACATCCTTAGCTAACTTCACCTTTGGTGGAGTATAAATTACAAAAAAATTCCTTGCAGTTTATACTAAGAAGAAACACCTACAGTTA
The DNA here is from genome assembly GCF_964188355.1 of Buteo buteo. Classification (NCBI taxonomy): domain Eukaryota; kingdom Metazoa; phylum Chordata; class Aves; order Accipitriformes; family Accipitridae; genus Buteo; species Buteo buteo. The sequence continues at coordinate 7,785,748 of NC_134176.1, read as the reverse complement.
GCTAAGCCAGCCTTGCACCAGCCACCTACAGTTTAGTAAAGCACACCTGGAACAAACAACTCTAGGGGAAAAAGAGGGCTAAATAGAAGAAATTAACTTTGGGAGAAGGGTCAAATGAGAATGAAAATGGCTCTACAGCTGTGATGAGCCAACTAGGATCATCAGAATACAAAGGGAAAAACAAAGTTTGTTGAACAGTGGCCATATTTTTCCTGTGCCATTACCAATAGCCTGTTTCTACTGTAAGGTCTTCCACCTTTCCATGAAAAGGATTCAACTATTAATGTATTTATTTATTTAACTGCTGATAGGTTTGAGAAATAGCTTCTTTCTCAATATACCTCCAGCCCCTTTTCCAGATTCTGCTACATTATTCACTTACCAGCATCTAGCAGCTTTCTCATGCGTAAGTAGCTGATGGTCAGTCTCATAATGGATGCCTTGTCCAGGTGTGCGCTCACAGTGTGGGGCAGAGGCAGCTGATGGGCAAGCTCATAGAATACTTCCGATTCCTTGCTCCTTCGGCACCGGGCTGCATCTCTTGACTTCTCTTTTCTGCGTTCTGAGCTAATCCTATATAAACAAAGCTTGGGGTTAACATAGGAAACAGAGTTCTCTGTGCAAGTTAAATTTGAAACTAAGCTGCCCGGTAACCAATTAACCAGTTATCAAAGTTGAATAATTTAAAACCTCAGTTTAAAAGTGTAAATGTAACTCTGTATAGAGTTCTACTGTGGTTGGGCTCTGCCAGAACTAAATTCAAACCTACAGTCTTCCAACAAGATCAGTTCTTCAAACAGACATCTACATACTCAGAACCATTCCTGAAGTGCTTGTCTTGTACCCTGACTGCTGCCTCTAGCCTCCAAATCTTGTTGCCTTCCTATTTCCTAACCCCTTAAGTCCATTCAAAATACATTATTTCCAGCTTGATGCTCAAGTAGCATGGTGTATACTCTCCAAGTTCTTCCCTTTATACCATCCTTACAAAGCCCACCTGACAGGTCAGATAAGCAAGGATATTGATTTAGCATGAGGTGTCCTGCTTTTCAAGTAATCCAAAAAGTCCCTTTCCCAGCTCTCTTTCTTCAGCATAGCCCCTCCCATAGTCTCCCCTATACTGGAAAACTCCAGCTGTTAAGAAGTTGCCTCATTCTCCTTCCATTGCCTCTGTTAGGCTCGCCTCCCCCAGGACACATGAAGTAAAGGACAGCTCACTAAGAGCAAGCACTGAAACAACTGAGACTCTCTGTCAGTCAGTAACATGGAGAATTCCCCCTTTTCCCAGTACCTACACCGATTCACGTTTGTCTTGTGCATCTGTCACGTGAGTTTTGAACTAAGAATTTTGAGACAGGAGCTCCAAATTTTTCTTACATTTGAACGAGAACTCAATCCTGCTGTGGTCCCTGAGGAAATTATGCCACTGCAGTTAAATCTTTGTTTTGCTTACACCCGAGATATAAAAGGTAGTTGCACTAATCTGTAGGATCCCCTTTTTTCCACTGACTTACATTACAGGTGTAAGATAAATATATGCCTATAAACACTGCTTTTATAATTCAAAGTAGCATGCCTTTTAATGTTATCATAAAAAGATTAAGTATCACTAGTTTAAAGAGACAGAAAATAAAGCACTGCATTATTTACTACCATCAGTTCAGGAATTACTTTTTTCAAATTTCAGACTTAAAAGTCACGTACTACCACTGCCAAATTCATGTTGCCAAGTCTGCGGATCTGTGCAAAAGCACTTTTTAGTTAGCACACATCTTGTGGAAGGTACCACAAATGATAAAGGAAAGTGATTCACGAGCCGATATTGCCTGGGAAACAGTGAACCAAATTCAATGTAAACAGTCAAATACACACCCAAAAGAACACATTTTCAGTCCTTTACCTGATGTGCTACCCACAACAGCCAAAAACCTGCTTAGTTTGTGCAGAAACATGCAAGCGACAATACTATTAAGACTGAAGTTGGAAGCATGAATACCTTGAAATGTGAAAGACGTTTAATAAGCTGTGATAAAGACAAAGTAAGCCATCAGAATCTCTTCTACAATTACCCTCATTTTTTCCAACTTCACAAAACTATACAGCATCCCCATCCATCCCCAACCCCACCATCCTCTCCTTCTACCCCCTGCCACTGCCAGCAGAAGGAAGCACTAGAAGCTTGATTTTCGGAATCATAAGTTTTATAAAAGCTAAGAATAGGATTATGTTTTCTCCTTTGGTGGCAAAAATTAGGCTACTAGATCACAGAAATACTATTTCTATGTAATGAGAAACATTACTAAATCAACATAAGAGTAATGGAGATCTTTGGAAAACTAACTTATGGGTGTTAGAGTTGTAAAAAATTCCAGACATAGAATAGTTTTATCGGTTTCTGTGAATATAAGTTTGTGTTCCTCAGAAGGGTAGCCTAAAATATCTGATAATATTTCCCATCTTGCAGATTTCTTCACATTTAATTTCCCCGTGACAACAGATGTTTCTGCTCTAGTCATGGATATCTTGGTCTGAGAAGCTTGAGACTCCTGACATACAGGTATATCTGGAAACAGCCATTAGGAGAAGTCGGACCTGTAACAATACTGAAATAATATTTTGGCTATATAACCTGATTGATTAAACATTTCTTACTGAAGACAGGCCTAAAGTACCTTTTATCTTGGTGGAAAACTAAGGGTGGAGGTGAAAAAACATCTGGATTCTCTTTGTCCTCTTTCTTGGACCACAGATTTCACTGACAAAGGTAACACAAGTAATTATGCTGCCTTAGATTCACCTTTATACCTCTGATTTATTTTTTTTTGTTAACTACTCATTCAAGGTCCCTTCACCTGCAGAAAGTTTGTCCTACAATAGAAATTCAAGGGAGAATTACTGGAAGTAATTGGTTTCCATCTGCCTAGATGCCCACAGTTTTCTTTTCAACTGCAGACAGTTTTAAGTTAAAAACCCCATGCTTTAGCAATAATGCTGTGCACTTCAAGTCTACAAGCTTGTCAGGCTTGTGTGAATCACAAAGGGCATGTAGAAGGACAACGCAGGAGATGAAAATAGATGCCTACCTCATAAGTTGCAATTTCAGCCCTTTCCCTTCTATTTTCTTTCTGAAAGCCTAACGTTCTTGAAAATATTTCAGCTATTTTCTAGATTTTTGCGTGGTTTTAGCACGCTTAGCAGTAGACTTCAACATGAACAGTCAAAACTTCTCACAACCATTGAATTATTAATTACCAACTGAAACGCTGCTCAAATCAAGCTCATAGTGCTTCTGTTAAAAATTAATCCCAGAGTAAAAGAATCAAGTGCTGCCTGCTGGAACACTGCCTGACTTTGTGATGGGCAAAACTCAAGGAAAAGTGCAATGTTGGTACCAACCAGTATTGTCCGAGCAGCAGAGTCTCCTCTCCCTCTTACTAGGTATTTCCTTTCTAGAAAGGCTACTACTATAGATAGATATTTAAACTGTACAGCACAACAGTTTGCTATTTTTAGCTGCTGTTTAAAACTAAGCTGTAACCAATCTGAGTAAAACCCAGCAATTTAAATAGGAAGATTAACTACCAGCTTCAAAGAATGTTTCTTTAATGGATCAAATTAATAGGGAAAAGGTCTTTCACAAATGAGGTTTAATTACCAAGTGAAGTCAGAGTTGCCTCAACATGGGATGCTACCAAATAAAAAAAGCCCCCCCCCCCAATAAAATCTTTTACTGTTGCAACTACTCTAATCTTGTAACTTACAATTGCATAAAATAAATTAAAACACACAAAATCAGCATGTGTAGCTGCCCACAAATGTCTGTGTAGTCAATTAAAGGATGTTGAATTCCTGAGAAAGAAAATATATTTCCTAAGTGAACTCCCTCTCTGCTGGGGGGGGGGGGGGAAATGGGAGCTCAAGGAAGAGGACTTTAAACAGTGAGATGTGAACTGGCACAAAATAAGCTTAAATAAATTGTATAATTTAAGAGATTTTCAGAACTGCCCATGTGTAAAACTCGTGGTCTTCACAACAGAAATACCATTCTGTAGAGACAACAGGAACCCAGGCTCCATTTAAAACAAACCACAAACTTAAGAGCTGTATTGTAACCTTCTGCTATCAGTCTTGCATGAAAGAAAAACACCTAAAGACGCAGAAGAAAATCTCAGCTGAAGAGTGGATTATACATGCAATGAAAATATCAGAAATGCCAGTGTTAGACAGGAAATTGCATGCATTTTCAGGTATGATGTTTCCTGCACAATTTCAGTACCAGACGTTCATTTCCATTTTGTATTTCCACCACCAGAATACAGAAGCAGAAAGCAATCCAAAGCAGGTTATGCATCATAGCTCACAGAAAGCAGTGTTTCACTGACAGTTTTAAACCCAATACTAGGCACTTCTTATATCTAAGAGATGTTTACTGCAGTAACTGAATAAACATCTGAGTTCCAAAAGATATTTGAGTTAGAGACTCAGAGCAAAAAGGTATTTTACCACCAGGATTCACTGCAGCTGAACCAAGAGCTCAGTGGAAGAACATTACCCAGGCTCCCACTCACTGCCTCAAATCAAAAAGGCTTTAAAACACAGCAACATGAATATAAACAAAGTTTTACAGCAAGCAAGAATTGGCCCAACAGCCTTCAGAACAAAGCCCGCCAGCAGCAATCCCATGTGCACCAGTTACAGATGTTAACACAGCCTCTCTACTCGAATGTGCAACTCCTGTCATTATGGTCATATGAACCACTTGGGCCAGAGCGTGTCTCAAACAATATATTGTTCCCCACACCATCCCAGACCCCTCTGCCCACTGCTGCACATTTCTACAAGCGATTCCCCAATTGTCTAAATACAGCCCACAGTTTTCATCTCCTTGAGTGTAAAACTAATCAATGGCTACATTTAAAGCTGACTTGTTCCTGCTTATTTACCACCAGCAAGTAAGACCAAAAAGAACCCTAGAAAATGCCATCAGTAACTGATAAATTTTAATTAAAAATAACTAGATTAAAAATGGTCAATGGACAGATCTTAAAACATTAGCATGTCAACTTTATCTCCTGGCTTTTTAAATCACCACCCAGTGTTAAGGCAAATTTTACATTGTGTACACCATATTACATTAACACAAGAAATCAGGGGGTTTCCTGTATGTTGTTTTATTGCTGTTATCTATTTTCTAGCCTTTCTCCCATTCTAACTTACTGTTTCTCTCATCAGTTAGATTTTTCCCCTATAGGTGTTTTCAACTCCCATGTAAAATAGCTACTGTGCCTGTATTATTAATCCAGGTTCATCTTTCTTGATCCAGGTTTTGAGAACATTCTAAAAAAAATTATAAGCATCTTCCGATAGCAATTCACATATTTCTCTTTAGAACTGTTTTCTACAATTGAGTGGCTTTGTATTTATCATGGTATCTGTTCTTAAACAGTTTCATAGAAGTATACCATGTAGAAACAATACAATCCAAATGAATAATGCACCTCAGATTTGGTAACATCTCATTATTGAACTTCAACTAGTTTTCAGTTCTGCCATCAATCCCCATCATTTGCCAGTACAAGATTCACACTCGATACTTCAATGTTAGAGACAACCTCTCAGACTATAAAACTAGCATTGCTTAGAAATAGAGTCACAAAGACCATATCCACTACAAAAAAGCTTCAATTTTTCTTCGTTATGAAAAAAAATGCAGCTATTACAATACAATAATACATTAACAGTATATGTCATCATGATGGTATTGGAACTTAGAAAGTAGACCTGTAAGCAGCTTCACATTTAGCTTTTAAGGTTGAACTCATTCCTGTGGTTGGTACAAAACCCGGTAGTCTTTTCATGCCTAGCCTAAACCAGGTATTTCTGCCAGCACAGCTGTATGGGACAAAGGTGCAACTCCCAGTTTGTGGCCATACCCTAGCAGAACACCCTAACTCTGGTATCATTATACCAGCGTAACTAGCTGTGTTTATGTGGACCATCTGAAGAACTTAACCCTAGGCACGTCCATGCTGACTGCTCTCACCTACAGCACAACAGCACACCAAGAAAATACTGACCAGATACAAGCTCGCTTAAAAGGCGCAGACTGCCAAAGACAGTTACAACAGAGCTCTACTCCTTTTACTGTGCTGAATGTGCAGGCATTCATTTTTCTTCACTGTTTGTTAGATCTTTATTTTGTCCAGAGCTGCTATCCACAATATTTACTAAACTATTCTTCCATGGAAAGAAGTCCCAGGCAAGCCCAGCACTTAGCACAGAGAAACCTAAAACTGTGTACTCAACTTCCCTAAAGACAACTTCATATGAAAAACGGGTTTATAATGTATAAGAACATGGCTCAAATCCAGTTATTTAAATATATAGTGAGCTAATGATGCAAGTATTCTTCCAAATAAAAACAGAACCAAAACAACCCCCACAGCCCCCTCTCCCCTCAAAAACCCACCCAAAAACCAAAAGCCTCTCATCTTCCACCTGGCATAGATGGAGAACATGCCAGTTAGCCCCCTTATCCCCCTAAAAATACTTTTTAATTGAAGTTGATCAACTAGGGGTGACAGAGCTGTAGCGTTAACACTATCAAGTCTTGAGATGGACCGACACAAAGATTGTCCAGAGTCGCAGGCAGCCCCGAAAGCCCCATTCCCTCTCGCCTCCCAGCCCAGCAGTAACACACTTGTCTGGCCTGACCAGCAACCGAGATGCAACAGCCCAGACTGTTCACCACTCCGCAGACAACCAATAAAACAGGTTACAAGTAGGGGCAACTGGGTCCATTACAGTCAGTCTTGCAAGGGAGCTCCAGTCTTTGCTGTTTAAAGACCAAAAAAACCAGGCAATGAGGTGGGGAGGAAAGGGGCCAGAGGACCAGCTTCATCTCATGTGCCGGCTTATGGGGCTACTCATTTCTGGTATCCAAACACTCCTCCCAGTGGTGGGGGAAAAGACATTTCAGACTACACTCTCAAACACTTAGTGCAAAGTCTGAGTTTTCAGTTGAATAGGCAGGCTTTCCAGGAACTGTAATGTATTTGCAAATTCTCCATAAATGTTACTTTTTCCAAATTGGTTAGGAGGGGTGCTCCTTCCTTCTATAGCTGCATTACAGAATTAGTGCAATCTCTCAGCCACTAGTTCACAATGAACTCGGGGTTACAGCTTTGCCTCTTCTTGCTTTGACATGATTTCCTTTCAGTATTACTGCTTTTGCCATTATGGCCAATTTTATTTACCAGTTCTCCTTATTTTATAGTCTGTGTAGAGAGTTCTTGTGAGGAAAATACCATACAAATAAAAAAAAACCACACCTAAATCTCATGTGTAATGACAAGCACCTGATTTTCTAGAAGAAAGCCTTGCTCATTATGAATTAATGAACATTACAGCCTAGTAATCCAACTCAGAAAAGAAATCAGAATTTCCTTACAGAGAGCAAAAAGATTTAAGAGATTTAACTGCAGAAACTAGCATAATAACCAAGCAGAGACAACACCTCTGTATGTAAACTATTAAAATTCATTCCTTTGTATATTACCTTCTAAAATGGCAATTTAAACCATTTTCTTTACATGAGGGTAGTTGCAGGCATTTACCATAACTTGGCTACCATCAAAAAAAACCCTAACTGAAAAAACCCTAACAAACTAAGAGAGCAAGCAGGCAGTTCAGACTGAATTAGCTACAGCAGCACAAACGTTCCGAGTGAACACTGAAACCCACTGCCGTTTGCAAAATGATAGTGGGGAGAGGCAGCAAGAAGGGAGTCCACTGAGCTATGCATTAACTTACAAAGTAAAGTCTGTCAAGACCACGAAGTCTCTATAAACAGCCATTTTACAGATAGGTAAATTATGGCACATAAGAGCCAGCAGCAGAGCCTGAAACTCCTGAAGCCAGCACAGGACCACACTGCCAAGATTATCCATCACCTGGATTTGGCCTTGAACTGACCTGAAACCCCAACTAACTCCCCGCTTAGAAAGTGTGAGTAAGAAGGTAAAAGCTTCCAAAATTAGTATTTCTAATTCAGAACATGGTGAAGTGATTCTGCTCTATCTTACTACACAATGTAACCTACTGATATTTTACCTTTGCATAGTAATTTACTATTTTAAAATAACCACATGGCATACAGCGGTTGTTTTTAAGAAAATTCTAATTTTTTTTCAACTAGGTTATTTGACTTTTTCCTAGAATACAGCATTTTTTTTTTCTTTTAATTATCTGTGCTCTGCCCTTCAGGATGAAAGATACATTGTAGTTAAAATGTGTTTATTATTTCAGAAAAAACACAGCTTTTCAAAAGAGGTATCTGGACATGGGCTTGACAGAACTAGCCAGTGAGCGCTCCCCTCCCTTCAGCCCTCCTGCTTTTCCTTCTACCACAAACTCACAAAAAAGATGTAAAACATATCCCCGAGATATCTGTCAGGCTCTCAGTTAGCAATGTTTTAGCTACGAACTGGTCTATTTTCAGACAGATGCAGACTCTTGATAAAGTAACTAATTTTAGTCTAAATCATGGCTTTACAACGTATCATTTATTTTATGTCATTGCATTCAGGTTTTCCATACTGGAGGCTGGACATTTTCCCTCACTGCTTCCATCCAAGCTCTTGTCCCTCCATCCAGGTTCTTGTCCCTTCACCTCACATTCCGCAACTGCTTTCAGTTAACAGGGTATTTTATGATCAAAGGTTTTAAGAACTAAAGAAAACCCAGAAGTAAGAAATATTAAATTTTATTTTTCTGTATGAATAAAGAACAAACAGATCCACTAAGCAGTCAAGAAAAACGCTTACAACAATAGCTAGGACAAAAAGCCTGCAGCAATGTCAGCTCAACATCCAGTAGATTCAATAGGGTACAAGGAAAAAGTCCTTTCTGAAGGACTGAGCACCAAATACTCCCATCCCCAGCTAAACCACATAGAGCTTCTCATTTATTTAGCTTAGCTAGTAGAGATGGCAGCCTTTATATTTGACATGGATTACTTCAAGTCTTCTGTTCCTTGGAGCATATTCCCATCTCTTCCAATGGATGTGAGCAGGGGGCAAACGTAAGAAGGTAAGCCTCTAGTAACTCCCTTTCTAGCATAAGAGTCCATTTACTATTCTCACTTGCGAGCAGCATGAAATAACTTCACAAAACCAGGAACCTTGGTCTCAAATTCTTTTGCTTCTTGAAATACAAGCATTTTCGTAACGTAACACCAATCTGGTTTTGGTTTAGGATTGACAGTGAAACAATTCATTCTGGTAAACAAAATGGGTCATCTTTTTCAAGTAACACTTCCAGGACTATTACAAATTCAGTTGGAAGGGTTATTTAATAAGTTACTTGGTAAAACCTTCCACTGTTGTAAATATAGTAGCACAGTTCAGTGCTGCTGATTCAGTTTCCTCAATTCTTCACTTGAACTTCAGGCTCTATTTTAATGTAGTGATTTTCAAGATCTGTTTTAACATTTTTCCTCAAAACGCTTAACAAGCATTCCTTCACACCACACCAAATTAAACAGAAGCTGCACAGTGTCTCTCCTAACACACACACAGTTTATTATGTATTGGATATCTTTAAGAAACAACTAATGGATCACCTTGAAGCACCAGTTCTTCAGCACCAGCAGAGCCATTTTTCAAATGTCCCAGTACCAAAATATCTCAATGTTTTAAAAAGGCTACATTTTTGTACAAGCCCCAGTATTATGAGGCTTCAACAGAAAGAAGCGACAGATTATGCATACAATGAAGCTCCTCTTTATCGATGCACTTACTCTGAGATCTTGGACCAAACCCCCAGGCTGGTATGAACAGGCATAGCTTCAACTGAGGCAATGGCTCCACATCAAAGAACCCTAAAGTGTTCGTCACCTACATAAACTGTATTTAAAAAAAATACATATGCTGGCATGTATTCACTTGATTTCATGTTCATGTTTCTAGTAATTTCAGAACTTAATTTTCATAGAGACTTTTATTCTAAGCGAAATAGCAGAGATCTCAGTAGAGGAAAACCTTAATAGCCTTCATATCCAATTTGGAAACCTGTATCTTTCCTGATTTTTCAGTCATTAGTTACAGTAAAAAGGCTCACCTTCTCTCCTGGGCCATTTTTGTAGTTCCCAGTGTCATAAAACCCCCAAGCACCTCCCATTTTGGAGCAATACTCACTGGAAAACTCAGATTCTCCTGCATGCTCTTCCACCTGCTCTAATACAAAGACGGTTTCTCAAGAGAGGCTCAAAATGCTCAAACTTTCTTGAATTCAAAAGAGAAAGGGCTGTTATAACTTGAAAACATGATTAAGGTCCAAGTTCTTTCCATGCATTACCTAGGTGGTTTTTCTGAGGCATGTAAACACCTGCCTATATAACTGTGTATTTGAAGATAAAAGGAGCATTTGAGCTGATGACTTGTAATCGGGAACATTCCTTCCTTTTGGACATCAGCTTGCTAGAAAAGGGTTACTGCACCTTCTTGCTAAGGTTCTTACAAGATTTGTTTTTGTTTTGAAGCTGTTTGTTTTTTAAAGAACACATCTTGTAATCGGATCGGTATTTGCATCTCCTTGAAAGAGCAGTATCATCAGGAAAATCTAGATGCTCTCGTATACCACCGCTGAGCCATGCAGTACTTCCCTCCTGGGTTTACTTAACAATGCATACTTACAATCATGTAAGAATTATTTTGTTGGCATATCATAACACCAAGCTCTTCAAGAATAAATTGAGATAATACTGCCAAATTCTCTTCTGCAGTACAAAAAAAAAAAAAACACTCACAAATCAGTGGTTTCTGTCACTCAATGTCCCCTTTAATACCAGAAATCTCACATGAGCCTTCTTAAAATCCAGCCTTCTAACATAAATTGGTGTAGTATTACTATTGAACAACACCAACACATTCAAGAACTCAATCCATTGTGTTATGTAGGCTCAGCAAGAGTCTTCAAGGCTTTCAGGTTAGAGGCACACCAACGTGAACATGAGTTCTCTTAAGAGCCTCAGAAGGGGTTTGGGCTTATACTGCAACACTGCTGACATTTGCTAGTGTTAATAATATTTATTGACTGATTTTTTTCTTCCACTTCACCATCAGCAAAGTCCTGGGAACAGCCTTATAAACTCCACGCATTATAGTTCAAGGATAGGGAGGAACAAAGGTCTACAGTTGCTTTCACAACGTGCAGAGGAGGAAGCAAGCACCTCTAAGTAAATGCATGTTACGTTGCTGACTGAAGCCTTACAAATGATAGCAGGATAGTCTTCTCTGGCCTCTCTTCTGGTAGCAGTAGAAACATAGCATGCAACTACGCTTCTCAGCTTCTCGAGGCTTACAAAGAACATACTTCAGCATGATCTTCACCTAACATAAATAAGCCCTTGATGGACACTTCTGAGAAGCGAGAAACCAACCAGAAAATGGGGATGGCAATTAAATGAGGGAATAAAATGGATTATCCACTTCACACCTCCACCTTAAAACCCATAGTTGACTTAATTGCCAGACTTAAGTTGTTGATAACAGTATGCAGCTACATTTGTTGCCACCCTCTCCAAAAATGGTCCAGGATGTGCCTCCAGAGACACCAGAAAGGAAGAGCATTTCTACAGAAGGCAGAGTTGCTAAAAAAGCTTGTAAGTACTTGAAATAAAAGCCTCTTACCATCCCATCACCCTGTTACAGACCACCTGACAACCTGGACCATCTGATCACATCTGCACCAGACCTCTCCACTAAGTGTGGACCAGTTGTTGGTATTTCAGGCATGCCAACCAAGAGACCCAGACTGCAGACACTGTTTTAAAAGGGCAAAGCAAGCGCAACTGTAAACAAAAAATGGAACCACTGCTTCCATCAACATACTGCCAAATACTCAGACCTTCACTGATAAAAGGAAACCAAAGCACCAACAGAGCAGAATTACGGAAAATATCTGGAGTAGGCAAATCCTCCACAGCTATTCTTCCCTGATTTCTAGTGCCTTGATAACAAGGAGGAAGGGCAGCAGCACTATGCTGTTGCCTTCATCTTTAGCAGGCACTGGAAAGTAATTTCTGATCACTTTTACTGAAAGAATTAAAAAATGTTTCACATTTGAGGAAATGGCAAAGAACAGACAACACAGGCGCTACCACAAGGTAAGCCCTATGGCAAGGCAAACAATCCAGAAAGCAGTAAAAACACCATTCTGTAAGCCAGAAACCACTCTGCCCTCCCCATACCTGTGGGGTGACTCTACAGGAGATTTACTGAAAGATTTCTCCTCTTCTTACAACACATAGAAAGGAACACTTAGAGTATATACAAAAGGGTTTTGTATTCACTTTCGACTCTAGTAATGGTGGCTCAGTTCCACCAGCATTGAGAGAAATTAACACAAAAAAAGCAATGGCACATACAATCCTAAAGACCTCACACAGGTTTAAGAAAAACCAGCAGTAGCCACTGCCCCTCAGAGCTAGCGGCACAGGACCCAGGCTTCTCAAACAGATTTTGGAGCTGGACATCAGTGGCAGAGATCCAGCAGCAAAACCCTGGTCTCTCAAATCATCCCCTTAGACACTAGATGTTAAGTTTCAAGTCCCAACTGAGAGAAACTGAAAAGCTGAAGCTTTTCTGCAAGGCACTCAAGTCAGAATGTTAAACTCTGCTGGTTTATACCATCTTAAGACTCAGAATGAGCACTCAGGAAAACATTTTTTTAAACCTTCCTGGTTCTCTGTTTTATTTAGCACCCATACCATTAAAAATATGTATTTTATGCTACAAGTAAGGGCTTAAAACAATCCAAGATCCATTTTTCTAGTGTATCTACCAGCTGCAAGCCACTACCAAAGTAACCAGTAACCCTAAATGGCTCATTTAGTTAAAATGGTGCAGGAATTATTCTGCTAATAGTGAAGTGTCACACCACAGACCTGGGGAAGAGCTTTTCATAGCATCAGCCATCCACACACTAGTTTCTTAAAGCATTATTGAGAAAAGTCAGCATACTTCTCAACAAAAGCCTTAAATTTGAATCAAATGAGAGTCGATAACTAAACAAAGCTCCCAACAGTGCTGTTTTACCCACTCCGTGCACCGAGATAGACTCGCTCCTTGTAGCGCACGGGGGGAAACCCAGGAGCACATGAAAGTGACACAACTACTGAAGAACAGCTAAAATCCAAAAAACTCAATACCTAATCATGTTGCTGACATTTTGTTTCTAATGGAATCTTGACCCTTACAGGTATATGAGAAGCTTGGGACTACGTCAAAGAATGGATTCAACAAACCAGTAAATGAATCCACACTTCCAGGCACTATTATGACTAAATTTCACTTATATAAGACTGAGACACACACTTGGTCAAATTCTGTAATTTCTGCATCTCACAGCACACAATTAAGCAAACAACAAGCTTCACTTTGACTATCAAGAGCTAAATGCTATCCAAATACAAACACAGGGAGACACAAGGAATAAAAGGATCTTAACACATGCCACAATTGAGGTGTACTATATATATAATCAGCCAAAGTTTTATCATTGAAGAACAGGACTGGAAGGTCTTCTCCCTTAAAGGTATTCTGAACATGGACACTGTCAAACCTAAGCCCTTCTAAAACAACCCAGGTTCTTGAGAAATGTTTGAGATTTTCAATAAGTTCTCTGGTGAGCTCATATCCTTCCTTTTTTGCCTAGCCATCTTTGCTCTACTGCACATTCATAGCCCCCAGGATGAGCGTACCACAGATACAGCTTTATGTTTTTGATTAAAACCCTACAACAGAAGTAATCTGAATATTCTTTACTGTTTTATAAGAAACATTCCCAACTTTGAACTCGGTCTAGAGGAAACAGAAAACAACAAATTCTCTTTCTTAAGCCCTGCCTTTAGGAAGGAAGGATAAGCTTTGCATACTGATTCTTACATTCTGAAGAAAGCAGATTACATCCAGCATAAGGAAATTGCAAAAAAAAGTACCCCAGTGGGACAGAATGGTAAGTAAAAAAATAACAAATGCTTAAGGGCAAAAAAAACCCCAACCAACTAACAAAAAAAACCAAACCAAAACAAAAACCAGCAACAGAGAACAACTTCAGTCTCAAACCCCCTTTCTAGACCTGCCACTAAATTAGGGCAGCAGAGCAAAGCACAGAATAATCATTTCTCTGTTGTAACATTTTCTCCCAGGCTTCTGAATAGCCATTAGCTTGGAGTAGAAAAAACAAAGGTTACAGAACCGGTGCCACCCCCAGGTGCCCCACGGTACGGGTTTCATTAGACTAAAAGCTGCTTCTCCCCCACCACACCCCCTGTACCAAATTATCACCGAGATGATACTGTCCTAGAGGTGAAGCACTCCCTGTTCACAAGCCCAGCGCTCAGCACTCCCAGCTCAGCACAAAGCTCACCATCCATTTTAAAAGCCAGCCAGTCTCCTTTCCAACACAACTTACACACTTTAGTACTTGCTGCGTTTAACCTACTCAGGTGACCTTTTGATACACAAGCAGAGAAAACCCATCTCAGAAAAAAACCAAAAAAAGGTATCGATATCAATATAAACAAACGGCGTCTTCTGCAGATGGCGATTATGGCAATTAATCCCTCCACAAAGCACGCCGGTGGAGCACCAACGCAGAAATCTGGTCACCCAAATACTCAAACTCCCTAACTTCACCATGCAACAAAGGCTTTTAAGGCTTTCATTTCCCCCTCCTAATTTGAGCTAACAATCCTTGGTGAATTATTCATACTCCTCAACTCACATTGTCCAGCCGCCATCCTCCCCGCCCCCCCCCCCCATCCGTCGCGGGTTGGGGTTTGTTTGGTTTTTTTAAGCTTAATATTTCCAGATTCCAAAACGGAATTCCTTTTTCTGCACAAAACCAGATCCCCACAGGCTCGGTGACCGCCTGGAATAAAGCACCATCAATTCCTACCCGCTCATTTGCGGAAGCAAAGCCAGCCCCCCCCCCCCCCCCCCCCGGGTCGCTCCCCGGCACCGCCGCAGCTCGACCGAAGCCAGGCGCTTCCCCCCCGCCTCACACACCCCCCCGACCCCCGCGGACACCCCTCGGCCTCGCCGCCTGCCCTTCCCCCGGGCCGGTTGTCCCTCGTTTTCGGCGCGCAAGGCCGCCCGGCCGCAACGGCTGAGGGCGCGGGGAGCGGAGCGGGGCCCACGCACGCCCCGCGGGGAGAAAACACGCCGCGAGCTCCCACCCGCCGACCCGAGAGCCACGCCAGGCCGGCGGGACAGCTCCCGCCGCGGGAGACACGCCGCACCTCAGGGAGACCCCACACACCAACACACACACACACCCCCCGCCCCGCACCGGAGCCCCGGCCCGCTCCCCCCGCCGACAAAATGGCGACGTGGACGGCGGGGAGGAGGAGGAGGAGGAGGAGGAATGAAAGAGCGAAGCGCTCCGCGGGCTGAGGGAGCGCGGGGAGGGAAGGAGCGGGGGGGGGGACCGAGGTCACAAAGCGGGGGGCGGCGGGGGGCCCGCGGAACGGCGCCGGCAGCACCGGAGGAGATGGCGGAGGAGGGGGGAGGAGGAGGCGGCCCCCCGGGCCGGGCGGCGAGCGGGGGGCGGGCAGCGGCGCTGCCGGCGCGGGCCGAGCCCCGGCACCGCGGGCGGACCCGGTCGGGAGGCCGCGTTCAAGTCGGCCGGCGGTACCTCTTCTTGTCGGTGACGCCGCCGGGGCTCTCCATGGCGGCGGGCTGAGCTGCTTCTTCCTACCGCCGGCTCCCTGGATACGAGGCGGGCGGCTCCAATGGCCGCCACGGGGGCGCGGGGAGATGATGGCGGCGCGGCCGGGAAAGGGGCCGGGTCTGGGGCCGCGCGGGCTCAGAGCATCGGGGCAGGCTGCGGGGAGGTGCGGGCGGCGAAGGGCGCAGCGGCGGCGGTGGGCTGGGCCGGGCTGGGCTGGGCCGAGCCGGGCGCTGAGGAGGAGGAGGAGGAGGAGGAGGAGGGGGCGGGCAGGGCCGGCCCGGGCCCCGCGCTGCGCCAGTGAGGAGCGGCGGCGCGGCCCGGCCCCCTCGGCCGGCGGGGTCAGCTGAGCGCTCAGCTGGGAGGGGGCCGGCGCCTCACGTGTGGCCGCGGTGTGCGGGGCGGGGCCAGACCCCGGCCCCGCCCCCGGGGCGACCACCACCCCAGCTCCCCCCTCCCCAGCCCCCCGGTTTCACGCCGGCGCGGATCGGGAAAAAAAACGGGCAAAGACGAGCCCGCCGGCACGGCCGCGCGGTTACGGGCATACGGCGGCTTTGGGGGGGGAGGAGGGGTTCTTCTCGGAACTTTTTGTCGGTGCTTGACTCCTGTCCCAATGGATTCGTGGTCCTAAACCCAGGGCTTTTCCAGTTACGCACTTCGAACCCTCCTACTAATTAAGGAGCGCGCGGCCGGGCGGGCCAGACGGATGGCACACGGATCATGAAGCGCGTTTCGAGCAAGTTTTACAGCTTCCAAAACCCCGGCGCCCGCGGGCAGCGCCGGCAGGCTGGACGGGATGGGGGGGCCGCACCGCTGCCTTCCCTCCCACCCGATCAGGGCCCGCACCCCCGCCGGCCAAGCACCGGGACGCAGCATGGCGGTCTACCGCCGGGGAGCGGGGAAACGTCCCGGTCCTTTGCCGTGCGCCGGTGAGGGAGGCGGGCGGGCGGCGTTAGGACCAGCGCGGGTCCCCGCCGCTGTGTTGCCCCGCTCTGCCCCTGCCCCACTGGCGGCCGCCAGGGGGCGCCAGAGAGCAGCCGCCCGGCGCGGGGCGGGGCGCGGGGTCGCTCCCCTCACGGCGCGGCCGCGGGTGACGGGACCGGGGCCTCGGCCACGGTCACCCCCCGCCAGGGCGGCGTGGGGCACCGCTCACCTCCAGGGTGAGCTCCGGGGTCTCCTGGAAACCTCGGGTGGCCCGGGAGGCTGCTCAGGAGCGGTGGCCGTCCAGGGGACAAGGCCCGTGGCGGCCCAGGCCTTAGCGGCAGGCCTGGCGTTGGGACGGCCGTGCAGATGCTCGGCGGCGGCCCCTCGGATGGGGAGGCAGGCCGCAGCCGTGGGGGAGCAGGGAGAGGAAAACTGGGGGGTTGAGCCCACGCGTTTAGAGTTGAAGGTTCCACAGAGGCCTTCGTCCTATGTGTCCGAGCGCTGTGGGGAGGCGGGAAGGGTACAGCTCCAGGTGGAAGGACTCCACGGAGCTCAGAGGTTCCTTTACCTCTTGTAGGCTTCCTCCAGCCAGGGCTTTTAAGTGATCCCATGGAGCTGAACCTTACGAGACTACTCGGTTTGCCGCTCAGCGGTAATGATACCTTTTAAAAAAGCAGCTTTGACAGGCATAAGTACCGTCCTTGCGCTGCTGTGTGCACATGCGGTGTTGTAAGAAACACCTGCAGGGCAAAGTGATGTCGTTTCAGTACTGCACCCTCCTAACACTTCTGCAGTGGATTCCGAACTTCCAGGTAATGAGCAGTCGGGTTTGCACACAACCATGGGTGTTTTGTGTTTCTGGTTTTGTTTTTTTAAAATTTCTTTTGAAGAAAAAGCAACGACTGTGACATTAATAGAAATCACCAGGAGTTTCTGTATGAAATGAATTTCTTCTGCCCGCAGCAGTCAGATACACAGAAAAGGCACAGGTGCTATAGTCTCCTTTTATTTCTTTAAGATTTCTCATCAGAATGCTGACAAAGCCCAGCTTGACTTAGCTTATGAGATGTGACAACAGGATAGCCCATGGCAGTGCGGCTGTGGACTACTGATACTTCTGTTGTTCTGTGCTCACTGGAGCCTCAAGAAAAGAAATAATCAAAGCAAGGCTCAAACTCAGGTCTCTTGCGTAAGTACCAAGAAGCCCCACACAAGAACTCATGGACAACTTAATCTTTCAAAATGAAGTATGGGCAGTTTAGACATAGGAAGAAATTCACTCCCGCGCGGCAGCTGTCGACTGTTTTAGTAGTGTCACAGACTCACCATAACAGCCCCTAAGGAATTTCCCTGGTGAAATGGGGGGATCTTCTGGCAGGTGCAGAAATGACATACCCAGCTCAGTGCCACCTTCCTCATTGGAGCCCTTGCCACAGGGAATGCGTCAGGGGAGTTTCGGTAGTGAAATGGTGCTACCAGAGGTACTTCCTGTGCCTTAGAGGAGATTGGTGCAACTCAGAGCAGCCGTTGCAGCTTCTCTGAGCTGAGTGTGAGATGAAGTGGTTTCTGGTGAGCCTGCCACACTCAGAAATGAAAGCCTCTTTTGCACTTCAGCTGCAATCTCGGTGCTCACACTCCCTTCAAAGACCAAGTAGCACCGATGTGGTCCAGACTGGGGACTGCCTAGCTCTAACGCTACAGAACCCGGCTTATCCTACGCAGTAAACTCTTTATTTCCAATCCTACAGCTGTCAGTCCTTTGAATGACAATTTTGGTGCCCATAAGCATGGATGTCTTAGGATCCACTTGTGCACCTTTATCACCATTATCCAGATTCGCATACTGTGTGTGCAGTACATGGAAAGGGTTCCTCTTTGAATATTCTCACACTAGGTTCTGATCATTTTAAATCATTCAGGCACAAAGGGTCAAGATGTGTTAGCAATCCCCGAGTAAAAGACACTGCAGAAAAATCTCAGTCTACAAATTACTAACACTGCTCAAGTTGATTGTTCAAAGATGTCAGACTTCCCAGCATGAATTCGCTGAGGAGCTGTGAGTAAGTGTTGTGGTCTCTTTACTAGACACATTTTTTTCATGCCAAACATGCTTACGCCAAGCTCATAATAAAGAATACTGCTTCAAAACCCAACTGTGTTTCAGGAGGATGTTAGAGGAAACTTGTTCTGCAATTAAGCATTTCATACTGTAGCAGCTCTAGAGAGATGTTCAGCAAACGTTCTCCCCCCACACACATCCTGCCCCTTATTAAACTCTTGCGTCACTCCACTAAAATTCTGCACATACATTTTCTTTCCCGCTTTGCTGGTGGCTGATAACAGAAACTTATTACAGTATATAATGCCTTAGTCACTTTTCTTGACCTTTATTGCTGTGCTAAGTTCATACTCCAACTTACGTTAAGAGAACTTCCTGAATAAACTAGTGTTTGCATATGACTAATTAGGGCAAATGCACAAGCTGATGAGTCAGCAAGCAGCTTGGTGAGGACAGTGGTGGGGATGCAGCAGCAGAACAAATCAACGTGAAGATGTGAGATATGCTCCTACCTGTGGCTTCAGATCTGTCTGCTGATGGGTCAGATCTCACCATGATGGGCTCTATGCATTAACTCTCCAGACCCAAGTGCATCCCCATCAATAATGATTGGCAAAACTTCTGCTGACTTCAGTGGGAAGAAGATCAGGGGCTTAATTGTCTCAGGCATCTTCCCTCTGAAGAACACTTGCCATTTCTGAGCATGGACTTACCAGGTGGAGGGCGTTAAAGAGAAGTAAGGACTCCCTCCATTTATCTGGCTTGAGCTGGCAGCTCACATCATGTGGGATGTCACTGTAAAAACCCACCCGCAGCACTGGCTTTCCTGGGCTTTTGCTTCGTAGTACAGCCCCTTACATTTAGGGAATTAATATTCATTGATTCAATAAATAAGCACGGTGCTATAATGAAGGGTACATGCCAGTCTACCGATGTTTGACCACAAAACCTGCCTTACCCACAGCACCCTTGTGGGAGCGTTTACTTGAAAGAGAAGTGGCACAAGGTCTCTAACACTGTGCAGACCTGTGGCTCTGCTACACAGGCTGCCAACGATCTAATGCTCGTTACTACGACTTACTATGCCTAACAATGCCAGAACCTGAGATCTCTGGTAGTCAACTCATTTCACAATAGAAAGGCAGATTGAAATTTGAATCGAATTCAAACCAAAACATTGGTAGTGAAAGCCTAATGCTGCCGTTTCTCAAATATGAAATATTGTCTGAAACAGGGTACATGATGGAAGACACAATCTCTCTTTGGCAACTGTTCTTTCCTCTGGTCTTTTCTAACCTTAGCACTTCTCCTCTCCTTCTTGTGCCAAGATCTTATTTATTTTTCTTTTTTGCATTTGCACAATCCACATTTTTTGAACTATGACCATATCTTAAAGTCTGCTTGACTCAGTGCACATTTAGATATTTAGAAATACTCTCTTGACGGTGATTTCTGCACGGAGAAGTGCACTGATGTGGGTAACAAATTCTGCAGTATAATAAAAGCACTATGTCCAATTCAGTGTAATTAGATTTGGGGGAAGGATTTTCTACCCATGAAAGGAATTTACCAGATGAAAGCATAAGGCAAGCAGGCGCTCAGCAGGCTATGCTGTACAGTTTCACCATTCGGCTGCATCCTGCCAACGCCAGGCCACTCCTGAGCAGATATTGCCAATTGTACGATGGTTTTCCTGATGTGGACAAAAAGCAGGATGGAATTTTAAAATTGTCCTTACAGAAAAGACGGGTTTGTGGTCAAAGCCCTGAACGAAGGCTTGGAGAGCCGAGGTTTGGTTCCAGGCTTTCTGTTGGACTCTACACAAATCACTTAGGGAATGGCTTTCGGATTTCAGTGCTGCAATCCTTTGCCGCAGTGCTGAGCGGAGGAGTTCACTGCGTGCCGGGTGTGGAGCCCGGCTCCCCATGCAGTGCACCGGGAGAGCTGGGGACCTGAGCAGGAGCCTCAGAAACCAGCTGCGGAGGAAGCGACTGAGATAACCACAATGGAAACACTGAAAAAAAAGGAGCGCTGCTTGGACCTATGGCCTTGCCAAAGCCAGGTCCGGTTTTTGGCCTTCAAGATATTCCTCTGTGCTCAGGATCCTCAGCTGGTGACTCTGCCCTGCAGCTAGGCACGGCGATGGGACTCGGAAAGAGTAGCCAAAGTCAGGGTGCTCTCTTGGAGGTCAGAGGTGCTTGTTCAACCTCTGTCCTGTCCAGCTCAGACCGGGGTTTGGCACCCACTTGGGCAAAGCTTCATTTCTTCTCTCCTCTGGGAGCTGTTTCACTTTAGCCCCTTAACTGCTCTTTACAGAGAGACACCTGGGGACACAGGGGATCTGGGTTTAAATCCTCTCTCCAAACCAGGCAAAAGAGAGATTTGGGCACAGATTTGCCCCACTCGGCTTTTGGAGGGTGCAGGAGTGCCTAAAGAGCAGGTTTGGTGCTCCTCGCCTCGGTCCCGAGTACTCTTGAGCATACCAAGTGCTGTTTTTGTGGCCGTCGGTCTTACCGTGTAAGATGGAGACACAAACTCTTCCATCTCCTCCCCCTTGCCTCTGCTCACACACTCTGAGCACGACTTTCTCGTGAGGCCACGGTGACCAGCGCAGCGCGGTCTGTCGTCACACCGGTAAGCAGGCCACCAGCTGGTTTTGCTTGTGACCAACAAAGTGTTTTTAACCTACATCTATGGAGCCCGCAAGACACTCCCAATATGCCAATCAGCCCGTAACACCTCATACCTACCAGGCTAGTTTTACTTTCTTCTTTGCCCAGCTTCCCTTTTGAAGGTACTATAAACACAAGTGAAATGCTTTGAGGACACGTAAGGGAAACCAGACGAGCAGTCAGCAGATGCAGCGTGAACTGTGCGACAGTCTTTGCATAAGTTATAACCTAGAGCAGAGGGAAAATGCATTTCTCAGAAGGAGACGTGGTTTCAATTTCATGCAGATTTCTGACTCCTACAGCTAGTTATGATCCGCAGGAATGTTCTGAAAGAGGTTTCTTTTTCCTTTTTTTGATCCTTTTCATCCCTTCTACCAAGCCCTTTGTTATTTTACAGCCTGGACCGCAAGTTTCTCACGCGGAGCAAGAAAGATTCGGAAATAAATAAAAAGATGAAACTGAATGGGCTTCAGCTGTAATTAAAATGTAAAAGGGGCCAAACTATTTTACCTGGTCCAAAATTGAGAACTGTTTAAAATGCTGGGGTTTTTTTCCTGTTTTGGCATTAAAACATGCTTTCTTTCCAATGATACAGTTTCTTAAGTGTTTCTACTTAACATTTCCCCAACTTGGATCTAGCTAAAACACAAAGGGCTTGAGGTTTTATTTGTTTGTTTGTTTGTTTGTTTTCCCCCAACACACTAGAAAATGCAGTGCAAGCTTTAATGACTATGTCTGTTTTAACATGCCTTTTGGAGGACTGTAGGCATTTATGGGGGAATGAGGTAATTAATATATTACTTAGGCATGCAAAGACAAGTTGGAAGCAGCTGTCTTCTCTTGATATGGCAACACAATTGTTAAAACAATGACTTCTTATATCTTTTTTTTTCCTCTTTGTGTTCACAGACCACTCAAGTTGCTTGTATAAGTCAAAGCTTTAAGAGCTCACCATATTTTCAGGACCAGTGATTTCTCTCTCAAACATGCTGTTCTCTCTTACTTATTTGAAGTAGCAAAATGAAATTCAGTATCACAATCCCTTTACGGAAATGCCGGTATTCAAGTAAACTCAAGAGCTCCCATGTTCTCATTTCAGCCTCTAAAAAATGACTTTTAAAGTACATCCACTTCTCTTCCAGACTCAGTTTTTCCACCTAGTAAGCCAGAACCACAGCCTTCACAGACACGGTGAGAAGATGTGAGTTTAGCTGATCCAGCCAGCTGTGAGAGGTGTCAGGCACCCCAGAGCCTGGGATCCAGAAGCAGATGAAGGAAGGATCAGGTCGCATTGCTTCCTGCCTTGCAGAAAGCAGGTGGGTAGGTGAGGGGGGATGCCTAAGCCGGTGCTTCTAAATTGCAGGGTCAAGGAACTGATCATTGCTCTAGGCAGAAATAAGCACTTTGCCAGCTTGATAACAACAGAGCTGAGACACAGATTACAGTTCCTTTAATTTTCTTCCAGTTAATTAAGTGATCAATTGCAATATTGGCTTTCAGCCATGGCAATGCCAGCCGAAATGAGTTCTCCAGTTTATTAGAGGCTAATCAATAGGCAACATTTGCAGCAGTGATACGGGGTTTTATTTTAAAGCCAAATATCAAAATGCGGAGGCAAAATACTGCTGTTATTCACAGCGAATTGAGATCTTGCCCTGCCCCCCAAAAATCCCAGTGAAGGGAAGAATGGCACAAGTAGTTACAGCTTTAGCTTGGGTTGTGTTTTCACTTCTCTGCTCTACCATAGACTTCCTGCATGACCACAGACAAAACACTTAGGTCCAGATACGCAAAGATACTCAGGCAACTGAGATAAAAATCAGTTGGACTTAGATACATAAATAGTTTGTGGATCTGGTCCTTTGGAAGGGAAACTGAGTTCTCCGCTTACGAATGGGGTAATAGGTACTTCCCAGCAGAACTGCAACAGCTCCAGTCAGGGAAGACAAAGGCCAAGTCAGAGCTGAGGAAAGGCAGCGACTGAACAGCTCCGGGGTATTTGACAACAAAGCAGCATCTGAGCGCTCTGCCCCGTGTCTTCTCCTTAGTGCTACCCACCTCGGCCAGCAGTAACAGAGACCGACATCCCCTTTGATCGCTTTCCAGCTGTTTTCTTGGTTCAAACTCTTCACTCCCAAGGACTTTAGCTAGTGACACTGCGGAGTGCAGGAAGGGTGAAGTGAGGGGCGGTGAAACAAGGACCACCAGTGCTGGGTTGTCAGGCTGCTTTGACAGGTGGGAAAATTAAAAAAAAAAAAAAATAGTTGAGGCATAGAATGGGCTGGGGGCATTCCTGTACTCTTAATGAAGAATTTGGTGAGCCTGGCAGGTTAACATAGCTAATAAGCACAGCATTTCAGAGACCAGGAAAATCCTGGGTTCGTATGTCAAAAGATGTCAACGCAGAATGGAAGGAGTTTGCCAAGGAACTGAGTAAGCAAAATTCAGAACCATAATGACAAAGTTGGTGCATCAAACCTCTCTATGCTATCTGAGATCACATGTTAAGTAAAGTAATGAAACTGTTTATCAATAAGAGGCAACTTATGAGCGTGGGAAACAAAGATCTTGTAGGAACTGGATCTAGATAAGAATGACCACAGACCTCACCATTTTCAGAACCAAAAGAAAATTTGTTTATGCTGCCAGCTTTTGCTCGGTGCAATCCTTTAGTACATATAGGTATTCATGCACCCAACAAAGAGAGATACACACAAGCTAATCAAGTTTTCTTTTTCCTATTGTCTTAGAAAGGAGAGAAAAACTTAGTTCGTGGATGTAATTTTCATTTTCAGACAGCTAAGAAGCCCTCAGTTCATCATCAACAAAATACCTCACCAAAAAACAGGACAGCAAGGTCAGATACCAGTTAAATTTCATCACTATTTCATGGCTGGTGCCTTTACTAAATACAAAATAATGCAAGAAGACTATAGCAATAGCATCTCTACTACTCATTTGTATTACTAGAACTGTTACGCAAAACTGAGGGAAGATGGTACTGCCCGCAATCTCCCCCAGGTAAAAGCAAGCGTAGGCCTGAGTACAGCAGCTTGTGGATTATTGATAGGATGAGCAGCTGAACATTAGACCATCTTCTCCCAAAGCAGCAGCGAAAGAAATCTAATTGGCAGAGTAGAGCATGGTGTCTGGAGAAGGAAGAATCCATTCTGGTGTAACAGGAACACTTTTGCAGGGTTTTAAACTGATTTAAGCTGGAAAACAAACAAAAAAAAAATCAACCCCTTAGGCACCGAGATCCATAGGAGACATAATCGAGGTGAACCGGGCCAGGAATTCATGAACCAAAGAGTCTCAGTAGCTGTTAGAGGCATACGTATCACTATAACTGATTTATTGGGCAGGGACGCATGCCTGGCTCACCTGGTACTCTCAGTCTGACATGTCCGGAGCACCGCACCCTCACCCATGTGCCAAGCATCCCTAAGGCTCAGGCAGACGGAAAAAGGCCTGCGAGTGGTAGAGTCGGGGGGAAAGAAACACCTCGGTGACATCTCAGGCTCCTCTATAGGCAGCCTCGCTGACTGAGCAATGCCTCTTACGTTGCATTTTGGTGGGATCTTGCTTTCCCGCAGGTACGGGCAGAGGAGGGGGCAGAGGAGAGCCCCGGCGAGGTGCCCCCAGTGCATCAGGCTGCAGGCAAGGCAGCGACAGGCAGGCTGCTCCTGCTGTGTGGCTTCTCAGTGGAAAATTGGAAATGTAGAAACATAGCCACAATAATAAAACCCGACAGAAGACACCCCCTCCTCCCTCAAAATACAGACACACAGGCTTGGCTCACCCCAAAGGTCAGCTCATTGCCGGTCCATTGACTTCTTCGAGATCACGTAGGCAGCCAGTCCGCTTCTCAGGGATACATCCCAAGTTTCCAAATTCACAGATCTGTGCAGTAACCACTAATCTTCCCAGCAGGGATTTTTTACAGACAAAAAGTCCCTCACATGTTTTTACCCCATCAAGAAAAGGCAAGTATCTTGCATCATACAACGTCTATTATTTTTCCCTGCAAAGCAAACTCGTCTGAAAAAATGGGCTGAAAATTACTTAAACGAGCTGAAAACTACTCAGGAGCAATGTTTATTCTGCAAAACATAGTTATCTCATGTCCAGGAGCCGTCATTAATTCGAAAAGTTTCCACATGACCTCAGAGTTTCTGCAGCATGTGTAAGCATCCTGCAGCCTCTGCTGCATATGATGGTGAAGAAATTGCTACTGCAGCCCCGTGGAAAGAGTAATAAAGTTCTGTCTGTCGTGTCTGAGACAGCGCGACCAGTTTATTTTTTAAAATCAATTATAAAACTGCACATCTCAGTGCAAGTACTTAATTGGTGCGTATGCATGCTCACCTAAAAAATGCTGCTAAGCAGAGGTAGCTGCTGGTCACAGGGTTATGGCCTGTGTCAGACACAGGTACGCTTCCTGAGATTGGATGTGGCCAGCTTTGAAGTGCTAGGTGTCAGTGAAATCAGGCCAAGCTCTTGCAGGCTCATAGGAGGAGTATGAGGAAAATATAATTTCCTGGAGTTAGCTAACATATCTGACCAGAGAAAGTCAATCTCATCGATTAGTATCTCTTCTTCTGTTGGCTCTCTCTAATCTCTCCTGCTTGGGCGACTCCTCCCAAACGCCTCATTGCTAAACAGCAATTAAAGCTTAAATACATTAGCAACACCGTATTATAAACTCGCTCGCAAACCACATGGTGCTGCCAAGCCTGGCCGTGACAGTGGGACTCTGCCTCATCGCTGGCTGCTTTCCCGTGCCAGGAATATCGATCAGTCACTCTGAAACGACGTCAGAGTTCACGGCCCGTTATAATATGATTTTGACCTTTACAAAGTGACTGCAGCCTCTGCGGGGCGTGCGGTTTCAAGTGGGGCTGGGTTCAGGTGACCGTCCCTGTCCCCTGCTCCCAGGCAGCTCCTGCCCCAGCAACCGCTTTCGTCTCCGCTTGACCAGGCCAGAAGTTGTCCTTTCTCCTTTCGGATAACGGGAAGCATTTGTAGTCCATCATACGTGCGATGGCGTATTGCAACTCTCCGGTGAGCGCTCGCTGCAGCACCAGTGCGGACACTCGATGTGCTGCCCGCAGAGCCCGGCGGGGCAGGGAAACCCAGCGCTTTCCCTTTCAATATTCAGCTTATCACCAGGAATATAGGGACCAGCCATGGAAACCTGTGTCTCCATTTACCTCGCTGAGTCTGCAGCAGTTTTGAGTGGGGTTTTTATGAAGGCGAGGCAAAGGGGGTTTGATGGGAAACCATCGTCTGTGGTGCCTGGGGAGGGAGCGAGGTGTGATAACCCCTGCAGAGCGGGGACTCCCGCGAGTTGAGGGGATGCGCATGGAAGAGGGGAGGACGGGCAGCGAGAAGGCTCTGACTCTGTAATCCCTCCCCTACACAGATAATCTCTGCTCCCCCAAGTCACCTCGGTGACATTTTCCTGTAGCAGGTCGTAAGCAGCGGTTCCCCAGGTACAAAACGGGACACTTCTCCAAAGCCCGTTGAGTTCGACTCAGTTTGCTAACGCTGCTGAGCCCGTGAGCTTCCAGGCAAGCCGCTCTCTTCCATTTCTTCTGCATATCAGCATGGTCAAGTGCATTTCCCCTGTGAGGAAACCAGGAGATAAGGAGTTATTTTCAAGTCCTGGAGACTTGTGTGGGAGCACGGTGAGGGCCTCCTCGCTTGTTTACACACCATTTTGGTGGAAAAGCAAAGAGGTGAGCCTGGGAAGAGGGAGGCTTTGCCAGGGCATCCTGCTGAGCTGTCCTTGGAGGTCCCCGAGCTCCTAAACCACAGAGGGGATGGGTAAAAGGATGGAGGTGGCCGGAGAGCACAGGGATGGTAAACACATGACTCAGGCATGAAGTGGTTTCAGCAGAGGGATGGTAATGCACAAGCAATAAAATGGGAGCTACCAGCACAACATTTCCTGTTAACCACATACCAGACTCGCTCAGTTTTCCAAGGAGAAGACACCAGGGAGAGGAGGGAGGGATCTGCTGAGAAGCCATGGCTCAGTCCGTGCCAGAACTTTACCCTAGACATAAAAGATGAGAAATTCCCATCGCAACCCAGAGGAGTCTGGGTACACGGGAGCTGCAGCAGGCAATAAAATATAAATTGGGGGCAGAAACGGGAGCAGCACTGGAGAGACCCAGGTGAAAGCCCACAGCCTGGCAGAGGTCTGGGCAGCGCTGGGGAAACGACCCCCCAGTTCCCCCTGCACAGAGCTGGGGCTTTCCCGGGTGGGCTCCGCTAATTTTTAACTCTCTAGAAAAGAGAATTTTGCATTAGGGCAGGTGTCCGGAGTTGCTCACTGTGCGCTGCTGGTTTTGGAGCAGCGCTGCCTTTGCTGCCATCAGGAAAGTTGCAGGTTGCTTTAATAAATGCTTTCTGCGAGCAGCCTTTTAATGGGATCTTTTGCCTCTGGAGGATGTGACGTGTGGTAACAGTCTGTCTGCAGAAACACTTGCCCGTCTGTCTGCAGAAATAGGCCAAACACGGAGTTTTCTCCTTACTCACAACAAAAAAAAAAAAAAAAAAGGTGGTTTTTTTTAACTTAAAAACTCACGTGCTTTCGCAGAGCGCAGACATGGCACTGTCAGCCGCTGGGGGAGAGTTTTTCTCTCCGTCACACGGAGCGGGATCTGCTGCCAGGCTGCCGTATAGTAGCTGCTCTGAGTGCCTCTGTTTATACTCGTGGAATATATTTTATGCTTCCCAACGCCTGGATTTACTGAAGTCCCGCACTTATGGAAAGCCACCGGATATTAAAAAAAGGCACTAGGATTAAAACCGTAAAAACTTACAATATTAATAGCGGCACTGATTTTTAAAAGAGTTAACATATGTAGAAAATATAGCTGACCACATTTCATAACTGCTTCAAAGATGAATTTTACGGCAAAATACTGCTCCCTGTGACAGGTGGGGAGGGAGCAGCTGGGGCAGGGGGACTCAATGACATAAATGTGTCTTCCTGTGTATTTTGGAACATGATTTATTTGTGTTCATTGAAATGACAGCTTTTCTGGTAATTTCTTCCTTTCCCAGCAAAGAAGCCTTAATCTCCTTACTGGAAATTGTACTATTTATGCAGAAAATCCTGCCTCTGAGATTGCTTGAGATCACGAGTTATGTAACCCAAACAGATGGAGTTGGAACTTTTATTTTTGAATGTCAATTCATATTATAATCCCAACAGGCTGCAATCATTTATCAGCTCATTTGCAACACAGAAAAAATAGACTGAGGATTTTAACTATGCATTTAATATACACTTACCTAGGAACACTTACGCCAGTGACAAGACTGTCGCTAAATACCAATAATAACACTTATTAAGGACTTTCCTCATTCTTATGAACAGAAGGACTCTGTGTGATACACGTAATAATATGTACATGATATTATGACCGTCACCCTGCGAAGACATGTATATGGTTGTGTTTACACGTTGGATAGATGTGGTTATCTGCAGCGCTGGTATGAAGTTAGATCTGAGAGTACCTGGGAGATCAAACTGGTGAATAAGCAGGAAGGAGGAGCTAGAGCAGAGCTGGAGAGAAGCAGGCCAGGGCAGGACAATAGGTGTGAAGAACCTGATTAATGCTGCCCAGTTCAACTCTTGAGCAATATTGAGTCTTATAGTGATGAATCATCAATCCAGCTCCCAGCTGATCACATGCACACACTGTAGAAGCCAATATATAACATACAATACCTAGTTTTAAATTCACATTAGCTTAATAGTCCATCTGCTAACACGGTCAGGCAGATAAAGGCTAAATTACATTTGCAGAGATTTTATCCTTTTTTGTCACTAATGTGCCTGTTCTTATTTCACGTGAGTTTAAGCTAAGGTGAATCAAGAGCACAGAAAAAAGCTGGAAGAAGAGGATGAAAAGAGAAGGGAGAGAAAGGTAACAAGCAAAAGTGATTCCAAAATAAAATGAATATAAATGGAATATCTAGGAGTTCTTAAAACTGAAGGGGGCTTGATTGGATGCATTTGGGAGGAAGAAGAGAAAGAAAGAATAATTTGAACCCAAATCTAATTTTCTGTCAAGCCGAAGTTCAACCAAGGCTAAAAAAAGCCACCAAGTTTAAATATGGTCTTAGTCCAACCACATTATACACTTTTTTTCCATTCCGTGGGAATTCCCCATGTGACACACTTGCATATTTGGGCCCAAAGCATAATCTAAGGCTCAAACCACGGCAAGGAGCTTTTCTAGAGGGGAGCTTTCAAGAAAACCTCAGAAAGCTGAAGCAGAGCTCCTGGTATGACGCAGTACTTTCTGCAAAAGCAAAACCAAAACAGAGGCATGATGTGGCCGCCAAGGCTGGGTTCAGGGGTCTGTGCACAGAGCTTGACCCCCGTGGACCCGGCTGTGTGTTGTGTTTAGCTGTTACTGCAAAACCACTGCTTCATTCCAGCGCGCTGCCGCCTCGTGCTGGGGTTTGCCAGCAAGGGCTGTAAGGTGGCTGGAACGGGCTCTGGTCCAGGGAACGTAACGGAGACCCCAACATCTGGTCTGTCTCCAGCGTTCTCTGCTACCCTTCCACACATTCGTGGTGGCAGTTTTTCCTCTTTTTGGGGGCCGTTGTGGTGCTTGCCCGCTGGGTTGTCATTCCCGAGGGCACGCCTGAGCGGGATGCTGGCAGTGAGAGCTCACCTCCGTGCTGCCACCGGGGATGATGGCAACAGCCCAGCTCCCATCACAAGACAAACCCTTATGTTTTGATCCCACCTTTTATTTTGCTAGAACCTGAACAGTTCCTCTGGCGAGTGCTTTCAGGGGACCAACCTGGAAAATTGAACCCGAGAGCTGCTCACAGCCGAGCGCTGCACCATCAGCTGTTTTCAGGTCTCGCCACCGACAACAGATCTTCCACTAAAAATATTTCTAAAAGTGGGACAATAAAAACCAAGTCAGCAGGAGTTAAATGTTTAAATCCAGATGTGGTTGGAACCATTTTTTTCCTCTCATATTTAAGACTGCAGAGAGAACAAGAGATTTTAATGAAGCATCAAGTGATGGAAGTTGTTACAAAGATGGTCTGACAGTAGAAGCAATGCAACGTTTCAAAGACAGCCCCAATTTTAGCCAGGGACTTGCCACTTCTTATACACAATGCTATGCAATGTCTTGACCTCCTTTCTTCTGGACTGGGGGCTTTACCTACTTGGTACTATCAACGTGAGAAAAATTATAGTGGGTTTTTAATTCTTTCTGGATCTTGGCCAGTGATTAATTTAGTCAGAATATTTTCTATTAGCCAAAACTTCAAAGATCCCTTCTTTTTTTTCTTTTTTTTTGTTTTCACTTCACAAGGAAAGAAATGAGCTTCTGCTCCTGCTTGTAAATATATGTAAATGTTTAACTGAGCAGGATTTTGCTCAGGCTTATAAAGTGTGCTTTCTTTAGAATAGCTTTTCCCTGGATGATGTAATTTACTTGACTGGGTATTTTCTACTCTTGCACAACTGTGTTAGTCGATCTAAGCAGATTAATCTAAGCACCAACCTGGCACTCGCTTTGCCAAACAGTTACTCAGTGCCCTGCAGAAAAGGATTGTTATTTTAGGGAGGCAAAAGGATCACTTTTCTGTGCCTGAGATGACTTTCAGATGGATGTTAGTCTGTTTGTGTGTAAATAGGTCTAAAAGCCCCAAGGACCGATGGGCCGGACGAGCCAGATACTGTATTAGCAGTTACGTAACAGAAGCAGCTCTGAGAGGAGAAAAAAATGCTGGTTTTCCCCATTGTTACAATGACAGTCCACAGTCAGATGATTTAAAGGGCTTAGAGATGATTTTAAAGGGAGAATCCACAGTCCTGGCTATGCTTCCTAAATTTTCAGCCCTACAGAGCTCTTGATATGATAGTCTGGATTTGTAGGGGATGAGGGGAAAAAGAGGGAGAGGAGAAATGAGGAGGTTTATTTTTAGTAGAAATGATTCTCAGACAAGGGAAAGGTGATAGACTGCTGGCTTTCAGGAAACATTTTTTTAAAAAACTAAAGCACAGACTGCGGGAAGCAGATTCAAGTCATCTCCATAACATGCTCCAAAATGCTTCAACATCACTCGGTCAGTCTGCCCTTAAGGGTGAGATAATTACAGCTGTGCTGTCTGAATGAGAGATTTTTTGGTTCACTGATCAAAAATTTATTTTAAATCAACTTGAAATGAAAATTTGACTCCTTGTTTTGTTAGGGTTTTGGGGAAGTCGACATCTTTCCCTTTTTCACTCAAAATTATTAATGTAATTCAGGCAATACTCAAGAAAACACAATTTTTCATTAGGACTAAGGAGATTTTAGAGAAAAAAATCGCCATGAATAATTTTACTATTGTAAAAGTACCTCCTAAATTCAGTTCAGGTTCTTGATCACCCCAAAACTGCAGGCTCCTGCAGTGAAATTTCTTCCTGGGCTCCTAGTGATCTCTGAATTAATATTCAATTCCTCAATATTTCTGCCTATTAAAGACATAGATTTGGTACATCCAATCACATCTCCCTCTTGTGGCTACTTCTCAGGACTAAAACAACCTGCTATTTACTCGGCATTATATGGGATTATATAGGTTGCTTCTTTCACTAGCACTTTGTTGTCCAGCCTGAAGCCCTGCTGATGACAGTACCTGGGTGTTCGAGAGCCTACACCACCATTTCTTGCCTTGTGCTTCCCAACAAGATGCCACCAACCGCACCTCTGGGGACATCGACATCAAACTGCAGGTCCTGCCAGCCCCACGCCAACCAGCTCATCCTTCAGACAAGTTAAGAGAGATGTTAGTAAAGAAAACACTTCTGTATCTCCATGGTGGGCAGCGAACAAACCCACTGACTAGACAATGCTGATGAAACATGGGCTTTATAAGAAGTTTTGCCCTCCAGAGCCCTTGCAGAGATTTCCCCCTAAATTACAGCATTTTGCTGCTCCCCACTTGGGTTTTACAAATAGCTGCTTTTATAACTACATTTATCCTCCTGCTAGCGGTTTCACAGCAAATGATATTTCATTTTGATGAGAAAGCTTTTGAACAGAAGCCAAATCGCTCCAGGCAAAGCAGATTTTGTTTTTCTACAGTTTAATCAGTAGGAAATTAAGAGGCCAATATTGTGCTGCCACAGACATGGAGGCGAGCAGCCGCCTTTGCTTGGGTGAGTTTTTCGTCTCCCTCACTCTGCGGGACATAACAGGGAGTCAAAAGTCACGCTGTCTAACATAAATCTGACAGTCCCAATCCTCAGCCCATGTAAATCAGCATCACTCCATCGGGAACAGATTTACAGCTCTCATCAGTCGGCAGGTAGACAGCATCCATCACAGAACAGTCCACGATCAGCCAACCTCTCTAATTTGTTAAAAAGTCAATTTTACCTTTTAAGAGGAAATCGAGGACATAATACAAATTCCTGTTTGTGTCCTTGCCTCAAGAGGAAGGCAGCTCCTAAGTGGCTTCTGGGAGCTGGTCAGACAGTACAAAAAGCCACTGAAATGATATATATAGTTTTTCACGCTGTCTGAAAGGGTCAAGGCTGGCTGCTCCAAGGGAAGGTGTTTCTAGGCAAACATTAATGTGACACTCTGTTTGCAAGGGGTGACTCAGCCACAGAAATATGTACCTTTTATCACACATTTCTAAATCTGTAAAAAAACAAGTTTAGGGGACTTCAGTCTGCTTATTCCACGGTGGAATTCAGCTCAAATTCTCCATCCAAAAGATGTTTATCTATCTCACAGGTTTTGGCTAATGTCAAACTGTATAGACTAAGTGCTTTCCGAGGGGTATGTATTTTATGTAGGAAGTACAATACCTGTGTTGCTTTAAAAATGACCTAGCTTCGTTATCTAAGCGATGGTTTTCCAGCGTGTGCCTGAAAGATGACAAGGCACCTGCAGATCCCACAAAGATTTGTCCCCATAAAGTCTCACTTTACAGCAAAAGACTTATTATACATCCAGTGCCCCATCCTCGGGAGAGAAAACTCCTCGCTGGGATCCCAGACTGTTTCCAGGAGAGTTTTATGTGGGTCGGTATGGAGGAACGCTGCCAGGAGCCGCTGGTCCCTGCGGCCGCAGGGCTTTAGCATTCGGACTTTCACATGGGGTCATCTGAGGTTAAGAGCAACGGGGGCCGCGTTGGCTCGGGCTCCTCCTGCCTTCTTCTAATCGGGATCAAACCGAAACTCCTTTCAGTGCTGAGCCTGGCCCCCCCTACTTCAGCCCAGGGGGGGAATTTCCCACCCGCTTGGCCAGGTTTTTAAGGGGAGTCATCTGCAAACTGCAGTAGGCTCTCGGTGCGGAGCGTGTTCGAGCAGGCTCAGCCCGCTGAGACCCGGCAGGCTGGAGCCAGGAGGGAGCCGAGCAGCCTCCAGATGCCCACGCTGGCCGGGCACGGGTCGGATACTAATAAACCCCGTTGAGATGAAGGGGACGGGCTGCGGCACTAAGCAAACCCAGCCGAGCTGCCTCCGACCCCAAACGGGTCAGCCCCTTGCTGCCAGCGGTCCCCCCTGCAGCATCCAGAGCCCGCGGAGGGGATGATCCATGCATTCGATAGGGAAGGAGCATCTTCTGGCACTGCCGTGGCGTTAAGCGGCTTTCCTTGGAAGGCAGCCACCGATAGCTGGTCATAGGAGAGGAAAGGGGAGGGTGGTGGCATGGAAAACCCTGTCACCTTTCTCCAGGTTTCCTCATCTCGGGAGTCAGCACTTTATCATATCACTGGTGGAAACTATTTAAAGGCTCCTTAATTAGCCTGTGGTCTCAGGCAGTTCCTGTACGGACTGCTAGATGGGTCTGGGTGGTACCACAGGGTTCATTTTGTCAGATGGAAAAAGTTTTCATGTAACTTACAGCAAAACCTGTGTTTGCCTGTCTACCAGGCGGGCTGGGGGGGCAGCGAGTGGAGGTGAGAGGGGGAAGTCATGTCAGATAGGATTTGTTTGTGCGATGTCCTGATAGGAAGCGACAGGCTCTAGATGAGCTGGATTTCAGCAGGTCCCACCTCTGAAGCGCTTCTCCGCTCCGGACTCCTGGTGCCTGGTGCCACGGTTGGTGAGAGGAGGATGGGAATTGCTCCTTGGAGAAAAGTCACTCAGCATCTGAAACAAACGTTCCATGTTTTGCCCACCACATCCTGCCACGTAACTCACGGCCAGGATAGCTGGGCTTTTCCTCTTTTTTTTTTTTTTTCAGCCTGAAGTCTCACAAAAGCCTTTTTCTGTAGGACCCCCCCCCCCCCAGCATGAGCTGTGCCTTGGGTACCACCACCGCAGCAGCTCCACCTCACGCCCCTGCCTGTACCGGGGCTCCCGGCCACGGCGCTGCGGGACCGAGGGTTAGAAAAGGACCTCGCATCCATTTCATGCCAATAGGAGAGACTGAGTTAAAGCTTTTAATCACTTGCTAAAATTATTGTTAAATTAGGTAGTTAAGTCAGCTGTTGACTCCGATGAGAAACCTGCTTTTCAGCTGGGACACCTAGCTGCTTGCCCCCCATGTTTGGGCCAAACCCCAAGCAAATCCAAGCTACGGTTCCCAACTTCGAAGGGGATCCAAACCCAGAGGCTCGGGGGCTTTTCCCTGCTGCTCACCTTCTCGGGGGTGTGCCCCCCCATTCCTTATTCTACCCCCTCCATCCGTCGCTCACACCTCTGTAGGGCTGGCTCCAGAGCTGGCTGATCCTGCCTGTAGCAGGACTCCCACCTCCTCCCTCTCCTAGTCCCCAGCACACCCCCCCACCCCCCAAAAAAAAATCCTTCAGCTGGCATTAATATGTATCACGCAGCTTGGGGCTTTTCCTTAAGCACAGGGCTGCCCCTGCATACCTCTACCTCTGCTGTTATGCATAAAAAAAGCAGTTGAATAGAAGTATGTGCACACATGTGAATATGGTCATATATTATGGGGAAACGTTTCTCGTACAAGTGTCCGGAAAGAGCGATCTGGGACTGCCTGTTGCTGATTTTTTGCTGATTTTTCTCGTCTTTACTCCCACACATGTGGGGGAGGCTTTCACAGGCAATAACAACTGGAAATAGATTTCTGAAGAAGTTTAAATTAAGAATATTTTCCTCTGCTTAGGCAGACATTTGACAGTGTAATTCTTAAATATACTTTATTGCTATTAAATTTAATACCCATGAAGGATTACATATCTGCTCCATTGCAAGTCTGGCAGGATTAGGAGAGTAGTGTCTGCTTAGTGTTTTTAAGACATCAAACACTAACAAAGCCCTGAGCCAGAAACCTTTTCTAAGGGCTGCAAAATGCCAAGGGTCTGGGGAATTGCATCGTGCCAGGAAATCTGATGGCGTGCCCTTTGAGGAGCTCCGCGTTTCAGCTGCTGAAGCACACGGTGACAGAGACGCAGCCGCTGCAGAAATCCTCTCTGCACCCAAATACTCCAAATTCTGCTCCCTGGCAGCATAAAACTGCTGGCTTCAACCCAGGCAGCCGGCTGGGGGAGCAGGAGCTCGCACCCCTTCTCCGCTGGATAAAGAATTCCAGGATTTGGGATTTAAATAGTATTTGCGATATTCACATCGCGAGTAATTGCGATGATCTCCCTCTTCCTCGGATATACAAGTGGAATGAAAGTCAGTTCCCCTAGTCCTGAAACTGTGGATTTGTTAAATCAGCGGGGATGTTAAATCCTCGTTAGAGCAGGAGGTGCAGCCCGGGGTGGGATGAGCCAGGCTGGCTCGGACCCTTCTGGCACGGAGGAGATTGGCACAAGGCCCTTCGAGGGATCTGCCTCTTTAAAGGGATCCTGAGTTTCTCAAAAGAGGTTGAAAGTCAATATTGTTTGCTCTAATTAATGGCCTCTCCAGCTCAGGCACCAGCCTTAGGCAAATCCACCCCAAAAATCCCCTGGAATAAACACCACCACTTTGATGATAGCGTATGAGGTGACTTGCCTTGTGTTACAGTAAATTGGCATGTGGGAAGAGCAAACCAGCCTCGCCGCTTCCCCGCTCCCTCCGGAAAGCTCCCGCGCAGGCATGGGATCCTCCACCCTCCGTATCCACTGTGCCCTGCGAGTCGGAGCCACTCATTGCCAGGCTCTGAAGTGCCCACAAGCACCACGTAGAGGTACAACGCAGGGGCAGGGAAGCGTATTCTTGATTCAGCTGCTCTTAGGGTGACTCTGGCATCTATAAAGATGAATTAGCTCTGGATATTTCCAGGCATTAAGGGTTTGGCACTGGAACCTGTAGGAAAAAAAACACTTGAGCTACAGCAATGATGTTTTTTCTTTTTTTTCTTTAGATATTAATATTATTATTGTGTTTTCCTTTTTACAGCTCATGAGTATTTGCCCCTGGGGAAAGGAGCATACATGGTAGGAAGGCTGTGGGTGCTGGAGGCACCTTCACAGGCAGAGCCGATCTGCAGAAGGTGAGTGAGAGCGAAGCAGTGCCTCCTGATAGGTACCAGATAGACACGGAGAGGATTCGCCCATCTCCACCAAGATGCGATGGTCAGGAAACCCCAGAAAGCTCATTTTCTGCTACAAAGGGGAAAGAAGAGATTAGGAAAAAAAAATTATTCTAAGTGTTGCCTTCAAAACTCTGGCAGCAGATTTAAATGTAATCTCCAATTACTTCTTCACCTCCACAGCTCAGCTCAAATTCCTTGTAACTGTTTCCTTTACATCAAAGACACAGAAACTTGAAAAAAAA
Source organism: Buteo buteo (assembly GCF_964188355.1). Classification (NCBI taxonomy): domain Eukaryota; kingdom Metazoa; phylum Chordata; class Aves; order Accipitriformes; family Accipitridae; genus Buteo; species Buteo buteo. Next base: position 7,748,634 of record NC_134176.1, on the reverse strand, counting down.
ATAATCAAAGCAGCAAACAAATCGTGAAGGAAAAAGGGCTTCTTAAAGCAGCGAGCGAGCCAGGTCTCTCTTCATTTGCCTAAGGAGAGCCCAAAGACAGAGCCTTGCAGTTGCTTACTAAAAGATGGGGTCACACGGGAAGGCTCTTGGCTAAATCCTCCGCCCCAAAACCCACAGCCAGGTTCAGGCGAGCCTAGTTTAAAGCCGTGCTTCCAAACCGAGCTGCTTGCACTGAAAAAGAGCTGGGGGCACAGGAGAAATGCTGGCTAGCCCCGGAGGCAGAGTGTTCGCCAGGGGCTGGGAAAGGGGTCTGCCAGGGGCTTCCAGTAGCCAAAGCTCACCTCCAATTACCCTCATTAGCCTGATGGGAAACGATTTTTCATGAACAGGGTCCAGAGTGGGGGCTGTCACCGTATCACCGCTTTGGTGATACTGGTTTGAATCATCAGCTCGAAATGAGATAGCAGCATCAGCCAAGAATAAATATTTCCATCCTGGGCTCAGATTTGTTGTCATGGGAGGCTGATGTGTGCGCGGGAGGACCCACGGGCATGCGATATGGGGCACAGCAGCTTTTCACAGATGGCCTGGTGGGAAGCAGACCTCTGAGCTACACTCTGAATTTGTGGGTATTGCATTATCCAGCCCGCCGTAGTAAATGCTGCACAGTGTATATGCACTCAACACAAGACTGATTGCTCTGGCAGTGACCGGTGCACTCCTGGGAAGTTTCCTTTGCATTAAGTGCTTTTGACACTAATGTTGGTGCCTAAGCAAACACATTACGATGACTAAAACACCCGGGCTGCTAGGAATGACAGAGCACACACACTGGAAATGCAGCGGCAGATCCAGAGCAAGAGAAAAGCAACATGCTTTTGTTTTAAAGGCTGGTCCTTGGTCTCTCCTGCCTTTGCATGGCTGGGTTTGGTAAGGTGCCTATGGGTGAGCCGATACTTCCTTGTGACACTTCATTGCTATTTATGAAACAGACCTAAATATTCTGCATTAAAAAGTCGCGTGCATGGATTATGCTCATGTGAAGAGTAATTGGAGTTGATTGTGCTCTTTACAGATATGGGAAGTAAACCCACAGCCTGCACTCGGTAGAATTACAGTGTTGTAAGGACAGCTGAAACGAGAAGAAATTCAGGTTCGTTGCCCATACTACTTGGTGCTGCCGCACAGCGCTAAAGATTTTGTTGCACGGATCTGCAGCCCAGATATTCCTATTTGGGAGAACCCGAGGTTCAGGGGATTATAAAGGATGCGTGGGAGTATTAGGCAGTTCTCCATGCTGAAGATGAAAAAGACTCTCATAGAAATACTTAATGGCCTTTGAAACAAGAATAAAGCACGCGGGATATTTTTAGAAGCCCGCCTGCACTTGCCAACACCTGCATCTGCTGATGGCAGAGGCTCCCGAGTGTCGACACCCAGCACCTCTTGTTGCCACATATTGCTCCGGAGATTTAGACAAGATTATCTGCTGCACCCAGAAGAAAAGGGGGAGTGTGAAACGCACGTGCTTGGCTGAAGCAGGGAGCCTACCCCAACGAAAGCATCCCTGACAAACCACCTCTGAAAAACTTCATGGATCTCAGTTCCCCTTCTGCAAACCCAGAACCTGTTGGTGCTTCGAAGATGCCACTCTGGATCACCGAAGGTTGCATCGTGGGAATATCCCGTGGTGCACGAGAAGGACTGAGGTGGGACTTGCCCGGCAAGACTTCGACAGCTCCCTCCTTTGCCCATCTCTTCTCTTGGTTAAGAACATGTTATCTCCAACTATGTCATCTGTTTTGGACTCCTTTCGGGAAAGATAAATGGTGGCTGCTGCCCAAAGAGACCGGCACTAGTCAGTTATGGAAATGCTGAAGTGATGCAAGTTAAAATTTCTTTGGAACTCACACTTCAAAGCAGCATAAAAATACAGAGCGGTTCAATGTTTTGCATGTGTACCTACCACTCCAAAGAATGGTTAGAAGCAGGTTGATAAGTGGGGGTTTGTAATTATCCTGTGTGTTTTTCCTTTCACCCCATTTGCCATTAGTTTCCTTAAAAATAGACACACACACTGGAATGAAGCATTTTCCCATGAAAGACTACCAATGCCAGATTGTGTTAGGAAATTACTTGTTATTACTTGTTTGGTTTTTGATATTAAAAATTTGTAGTGTCTGAATTTTCCAGCAAGAGAAACTTAATCTTATTGTAAGTATTATTGCCAGTAATAACATTTCTGAAGGAACCAGTAATGGAAAACACGTTTCTCAGAACTGTTCTCAGGACAAGAAATTTTGTAGGAAAATCCAAAACTAAAGAAAAAAAAAAAGGAAAATTGAAACCCATGGGTCAGGATAGAGGGATGGCTGGAACTGCCATTCAAGAGCGGTACGTGGGAATTTAACATGTCGCTGCTGCTAATAAGAAGGTTTTTAATTCCTTCACTGGGACAGCTAACTTGTGCTTTAGGTTACAAAGGGTCATCTCACATGGGAGTAACAACAGTATAAAACCATCAGTTTATAGGGATTGTGCCCTAGAAAGCCACACACCGCTGTCCATCACCCCTCGGGCTCGGTGTGAAAGTCCAGGATGGTTTTCTCTTTGCACGGTCTCCTCTCCAGTCCTGAGCAGGGCTTTGGAGGAGAAGCCACCCCTCCACCCCAGTGCCTTCTGCTCCAGCCTGGTGGGCAGAGGTGGCCCTGCCAGCGGTGCAGGCACCTCTCCAGAAAGCTGACGGGACATGTCGTCAGCTTAGGCCTTCGGGGTGCTCTGGTTTTAGGGGTACAGCCAGGCACCTCTCTCGACATCCAGCCCCCGTGCAGGCTGGCTGGCTGCTCCCTGCTGCGGGGGGCATGAAGCCGGGCTCCTGTCCCCAGGACCCCCCCTTGCTTGCTAAGCATAGCTGCAAGGACGGGCTCTTTTCCTACCCAGAGCCATACATGGAAAATTTATTTTGCTGACAGTGTCATATCTGTCAATTCTCCTATTAAAAGAGGAGACATGAGTTTTGTCTCTGCTAAGGCTTGTATCTGCAATAAAAGCCCTTCTATCAACAGAGGCACCAAGGAAACGAGCTGGCTAAAAACCAACTAAACTGTACGAGATCCTATCTACCATCTCGCAGCCTGTTGGATTATCGCCTGCTCGGGCTGAGGGCGTTCGGATGGAGCAGGGTCTGGGACCGGGGGTCGGGGAAGAAAGGACCCACACCACCCTCGAGCCCTCTTCTGGGTTCACCTTTGCATCTGCCATCTTGCCGTGCTTTGTTCTCACTGGGCTCCTTTCCATGGAGGGAGGACATCCCTCCTCTCCATCAGGGCATCCTCACACCGCATCCTGAAGATCTGGAGAAAGTTTGGGAAAAGGGTAGACAGGGAGGGGAAAAAGAGAGAAAAAAAAGGGTGTTTCAGCCCTACCAAGGACTGTGAAGAGCAGCATCAACTTGATAAACGCTATTCACTAGTAGCAGTAATGATTTGTTTGGGAAATAGATTAATTTGGAGCCAGTCTGACACAGATCTTACTTTTCCCCTGTATTTATTGTTACTGCTCAGAGTCTTTTGCTGTGATCTAAGGGCACGTTGCAGAGCTGAGCACTGCAATAAGCATGGTAGTCTTGGATTATTCACTTACCGAGCCAACGGGGAGGATCTTTTTAACAGGAGGCCAAGGGCAATTCCAATCTCATTCTGAAAAGCCGCATTTCATTCAGGCATCCTTTGAGGATCAGAGTTTCTCCATCATTTGAAGCTATTGCCTTAATCTAAATTGTTGGTTCAATTGCTTTCCATGAATTTAGCGCTTAAAGGGATTAGGGCAAAAAAGCTCTAATTTTCCTTCTGACCTTTTAACATCATCAGATGAAAGTTGGGACATCGGCAAAGGGATTTTAAGTCAAAAATTGTTTTGTAGTGACTGTATGTTTGTGAACCAAACACTGCCCCTGCCCTAATCCTCACTCCCTGTACGGAGCAGAGTCATCTGCTGTAGTTGTCTGGGTTTGGCTTTACATCGGCCTCGCCAACAGGACAGAACTTGCAAACAAGGCAAGAGAGCAGCGATCCAAATAGAAATCAGAGAGACGAAGCTGCTCTGCTTGAGCCCCAGCAAGTTCTCTAAATGGGCTGTTGCTGAAATCCTGACCTTGTTTGCTCTTGGGCTGCCTGAGCTGCTGCCTACCCTGTAGCCAAGATTAATTAATTCTCTTATTGATGTGTCGAGCAACTGCCATGAAATCATAAAACAAGCAGAAAGCTGTCGGCATCCTGTAAAACTTGAGGAGGAGACAGGGAACCAACATGCAGGGATTTACAGCGCGGCATACCAAGCTAGCACAGCTATAATCTCAGGTTGTGTTGCCTAAAAAGAGGCGGATCAGGTACCTCATTCTGTTCTGTATTACCCTGGGCAGAAGTTAATGGACTTACATGGGCATAAAGCATGTGCGAGTGAAGGGAGAGTAACCAAGGAGGCCAGATCCTTATTCCTTTGACGTTTCATCTCTTACACCAGGTAAGAAGCTGAACTGTGAAGTCTGCTCTTTGCAGACAGGTTTAGTTACAGTGATGAGTTGTAGGTTTAGATTTCCTTTTGGCCCTCAGAGCTCATCTTTGTCTCCTTTCTGGTCCTGTGTTGCCTCCCCTCGCTGTCACTTCATACAGCTGCGGTGACATTGCTGCAGTTAGAAAAACTATTTTAGAGGTGTGGTTCATGCTCATGGAGGGGCTGGAGGGGAAAGCTACGGAGTTGTGCAAGCCCTTAGTGGTTGCAAGAAACAGCAAGGCTGGAAGGAGAGCTGGAAGGAGGCATAACCCGTGGCAGGAGACTCTCATCACTGTCCCCTCGAAGGAGAAGGTCCACGGGTCACTTGGGCAGCACGCAGCGGTGCTGGGGCACGTGGGGTTGGGGTAGATGGCTTATGCCACAGCGGGTCTACGGGGCTGGAATAAGGACCCAGATCCACGGCAGCATCGCTTTGCAGCAGGCTGCACACGAGGCCAACTCCTTTCTGCTTTTGCAGGGCTTTTCTCTTAGATGTTGCCTCCCTGGGAGGGAACTGTCTCTTGCAACATCTCTGCTTTTTCGAGCACAATGAGCCCCTGTCAGGACCCTTCACTTATTCCAGTAGCAAAGGACTGGGCAACCACAAACAAGAACTGTAGTGTTGCAACACCACTGCACTGTCACAAGCCATCTCAGATAAAAATAAACTGCTGGGATAGACTAGCAGCCTAAACAAGATTCAGACCTCCTTTCACCAAATGCTGTAAGTAAGACACCCATCAAGAGCACTCAGACAGGGCACAAATAGCTTCAAATACGGTGAGGAGTCTAATTTTTTGCTTCTCTTCTGAGTGTAAGTCAGTCCCCCCTAGCCCTCTCCTGCTCCTCTGGCCTAAGCAAGTAGCCTGGAGCCCCTGGGATTTCTCCAGAAGCTCTTCAATTTGAAGACTTTTTCCCTGCTCTCATCACTTCAGGGTATTGATGTAGCCCCCAGGAGGGTAAATCCCCATAGGGGGACAGGAACAACCCTCACCTTTTTTTTTAACCTGAGTTTGAGTGACCTGTGAGCTCTGGTTCTTAGCTCACCCCTTCATGTTTTGCGGCGATATGCAAGTTTTGCACAGCTTTACAGGGAGCGGGGAACCAGCCTTGCGGAAAACCGCCCGCAGGCAGACAAAAGCCGGCCACAAAGCCCAGCGAGCTGTTTTGTCTGAGCTGGGACTGCTCCGTCTCCGGCTTTTGCCGGGACTGGCAGCAGTCGAAAGGCAGGCTAGTTTTCTCAGCTGATCTTGCTTTAGTCTTACCAGGTTATCCGAAGTTCAGCTGTCCCCCGCTGCCCCTGCGTGAGCTGAACGTAGTACGATACCTGCCCCGAACCGCAGCCACGCCAGGCTGCCCATGGCACACCGTCCTGGTGCTCGTGAAGAGCCGTGCTGGGCAGGTTCCTATCAGCTCCTCACCTTTTAAGACAAGCCAGAGAGAGTAAAGATGTCCTGTGACACTCCTGAGGGCACTTTTGCGAAGCTGCCCGGTGTGCATCAGACCCGGTCCTGCTGCAGCAGCAGCTTCCCACGAGACCGAGACAACAGCTCCAGCTTCGGAGGCCATGCCGTGTCTCACTTGTCCAAGGTTTTCCTTCCCTCTCCCCCACACTTTCTTTTCAGTGTTTTCTAGCTCTGTAAGAAAGCCAAAGAGGCTGGAAGTGGAAAGATGGATCTTTTACCTCCCTCTCCCCCAAAATGCAGATGTGGGGTGCAGCCTCGCAAGACCCACCAGCTCCTCCACGAAGCTGCCACCAAGCTCAGCGGGAAGCCTACGCTCTGCCCTCGGTACCTCCTTGGTCCTGCCACCCTACAGAGCTGCGTAAGACACTGGGACGCGATCCGGAAATTTTTTTGGATTTCATGGATCTAAACTTGGTGAGGGGGACAGCACAGCCCCCACGTCAACCCCAGCTCCAGCGCATCCCCACAAATGCCATCGATGGCAGCAGAGACAGCCCCGGTGCCCCTTGCTGTGCCCAGGCACACGTGGCCGTGTCACCAAAAGGAGCCATCCCTTTACCGCTCGCTCTGCCTGCTTTGTGTCCAAAATAGCCACACTCAGGCACTCAACCCATGGCGTCACCGAGCCATGCCCAGGAGGAAATCCCCCACCCTTTATCCTCCTGCTTTGCCTTTTGGCCTTTTAAAAAGACTTGGACCAAGTAAGGGGACAGGATGCTGGCAAGCGGAGATAAGAGCAGGCTGCAGATGGCAAGGGACAATACTTTTTTCCTCTAGCATCAAGCAGGCACGGAGCTGGCGGGGGAGGTCAGGATGCCTTCCCGCGCTGCCCGGACACGGGCAGTCCCGCTCCAGGGAGCTGTGACGTTCAGTCCCCAGCCGGACTCGGTGGCAGGCACTGCGGACGCCTTGTCCTCGAGGCTGGCTGCAAAATTGCTGGCTGGCTTGTGCCAATATGGCACACGGAGAGCTGGAAGAGAAAATGCACGCTGGCTCTTCACCTGCCCTCGTGCAGCGTGTCTCCTTTACCAGTGCAGAGCAGTGGTGGGAGATGCAGTGGTGGGAGATGCTCATGGTTCAGCATGGACGCTCAGTCGTTCGGAAAATTTACACGATATGCCCAGTTCCAAGTGGGACCAAGGTTTTGATTCAGAGATGCCAAACCACTTCCAAGTTAAAGCAAATGTATCTTTGATGTGCCCTCATCCAAGGGTTACATTTTTAGCTTGGCTCAGCATGGCACCTCACTCGGACACCGCTGAGTGAGGGCAAAGTGGGTTTTGGTGCACAGAGCTCTCTGCTGCAGGGCTTTGGAGTTGCAGCTGGGATCATTTGCAGCTTTGCCAAAACAGTTCATCACCAGAGTCCCTCTCGGGGCTGCTTGGCAGGAGGCAGCACCAGGCTGGGGAGCGTGGGGTGCAGAAGATGGGGCCAGACCACCTCCAAACACTGCTCCCACCTGAATCACAGTTGGAGCAGGCACAGGCACGAGCTGAGCCAATGTTAACCAACCCCAAAAGTTTTTACTGGGGCCTAGTGAACAGCAATCAAGGGATGCACTTCAGCTCCTTGTAACAAACCATTTCAGCTTCAACACCGTGGAAGGGCTTGCTCTCACAGAAATTGCTGAAAAAAACAAGACACAGAAATTCATGGGCAGCTCCATCTGCGACAGGCATGCTTTGAGTCTCATTTCTTCACATTATCAGCAGATATAACGAGAATATTAAAGATGCCTTGGTCCTGTGGGGGGATTTTGGAGTGAAACCGTGCCCTGGCTGGATCAGACCCTGAGAAAGGCAGAGGCGGTGAGGATGCTGGAGCAGGCTCCCGTCTCCCCGTGCATGGCTGCCGAGCTGCAGCCAGCCCAAAAGGCAGAGCAGAAGACTATAAAGCCACGCGCAGTTGATTATGCCTTTCACTTGCCTTCATTTGCTGATTGCAAGGCCGGGAAGGAGGGAGGCAGACAGTACAATTAAAGAAGCTAAAGGTTGTTGTCAGAGATCCAAAGCAGAGATGCAGATCCCCAACCTCCCGGCTGGCCTGTTACGCCCCAGTCCTCCGAGACCTCGGGGGACAGACGGAAAACCACTGCCTGACGGTGCTGGGCAGCATCAAGTCCTTGGTCCCTACGGGATAACAGGGACCGGGATGTGCCCTTCGCAATGACCCTGGAAGAAAACAAAGCAATAACTGGAGCTGGAGCTGCAGCCCCCGCCACGGTGTGAATTATGCCTTCCTAGAGCGGGGCCGATGCTCACAGAGCGTTAATTCACACTAACAGGAATTTGGCCACCTGTATTTGAAGCCTTTGTACCAAATCCCTCACCGTTGGCTGCAGATGTAGCAGCAGTGCATCTGTACCAAGGGGTGAGGCAGGGTCCTAGCCTGGGGTCGGGGAGAGCCATCGGCTCCAGTTTGACCAGTGCTCAGCACCTCCCAGATTGCCTATAGAAACACCGTGGTACTGCAAACACTCCTTGGGTTTTTGTATTTTTTCAATCAGTAAACAGCTCAGCCTGACTTTTCCCTGTTTCTGCATAAATCTTAAAATTCTCCTGAAACGGCCTTTTAAAATTTTCCATTTTAAATACAATCTAGAGGGTAAAAGGAAAAAAAAAGCTGCGTGTAGTTGAGACGGACAATACTGGCTGGCTATAGAATTTATGCTGCATCATTGTTATATTTGGCTCTTCCTAATGTCAATACCTACTGCACTATTAAGGCTGCATTAAAAAGATAAAAAAGGAACCAGACAAGGACAGTTCAGGCCAAGCCTTGGTACCGTTGAATTGGTCGAATATACAAAGCAGCTGCTTTAAAGTCCAGAATCAATATTTTCACATCAGAGCGCTGCACAAAACACAAACCAGAGAAATTGGGGAGGTTTTGACAGGATTTTCTGTGGAAAGTCCTGGCTGGGCTCAGGCGGCCCTGGAGGCTGGGCTGGCGAGGAGTCAAGGCTGCAGGAAGCCTTTACGGGAGCTTTGTGCAGGGAAACATCCAAGTATTTAACAGCTCTGCAGCTGTATGGGCCAAAGAGGAATTTGCTGGGCTACAACTATTTTCCACTGGATATACTGGGAGCTGTAGCTGCTACTCTGTGGGATAAATTTGGTCCTGTGGTGACCTGAATTTCCTCACCTGAAGAAAAACATTTCCCTGCTAGTTTCTGTGTCCTAAAATACACCAAGAAGGGGAAAGTCATGCCAGACAGCACAGATAGTAACCCCAACGCTTGCACCCCACGTTAGCCTCCTGGCTGACTGCACTGCCGAATAAATGGTGCTGTGGGGATGATACGTTGTGATGCCACCACTTGAAGAGTAAATTACTGCTTTGTGAGTGAAAGCAGCAAGGTTAGTTCATCAGATATAACTTGTTTCTGCTAGGAAGGAAAAGCTCAAGCCAAGGAGCTTCTCTCCACAAAAGCAAAATTTGTAAAGTAATTCATGCCAGCAAGTTATTACTTTTCTGATCAAAGCGCATTTAAGATTAATAGAGAATCTCTCCATATACAACATGTATATGCACATGAATACCATGTCTCAACTGCTCTCTAGCTCCAGGAGATGGGAAGGTGGGGCAGCAGTAAGAAAAGCTGGATTCAGCCGGATGGAAGTCAGCATGGCACACAGACAGCTGACTTCTGAGGACAAAAGAAAGAAAAATCCAAATAAAACCAGTATCAAAAAGAAAAAAAGCCCTGAAATGTAAGAGGGATGCTCAGTGCCCTGGGCTGGGTTCACCTTTCCTTCTTTGAGATTATCTTTTACTAGTTCACTATTGCAATTTGAGAAAAGGTCCTTGAAATTAAATTGGAGTCAACTCTTAGACTCTAAGAGCAAAGCCCACTTGGCCATGGTTTTCCAGGGTCCGCTTTTGCCTTGGACACCTACACAAGGAGGGCCAGGCTCTCCGGCAGCTTCAAGCATCCTTGTCAGGGAGGGAAGACACTGGTAAATCAGGGACACAGAAAATCCCTCAAGCACAGCGCTGACCACCACGAACCACTACTGGAAATCACCATCCTGTGAAGGTGACCCAGCGGCTCAGGCCGGGCACAAGGCAGTGTGAGAAAGGCACAAGCAAGCCCCAAACACACCCCCAGATAGTCTCCGACAAGGTCGAGCAGCTCCTCTCCCCTCCCCTCCTATTTATACACCCTGCACCCCGTAATTGCCTTGCTCGGAGCTTTAATCACCTGCCGGAGTGTGACTGCAGCTCTCGGAACGTCTGCTCTGCGTGCCAGCCTCGCCGGCGTACGGCAATGGCTGTACTCACCCACCGACCCCAAGGGTGGCTGGAAACTCCCTCTGCGGTTTTGGGGGGGTTGAGGCCACATCCGAAATTTGGGCACACTCCTGCTGGGGTGGCCTGTGAACCAGCTGAAGGTCTCCGTCCCGAGGAGGGCAGCCACGAATCATGCTCCTGAGGACTCCATCCCTTTTGCCCTGTGGAGAGGAGGAAAATGAGACACTGGACATGTCCACGTGTGGTGTTTGGGCCCATTTCAGGGTGGGTTGAGCCTCTGGGATACTCTCGCCTCCCATCCCAGACAGATTTTGCTGGCAGAGCATGCTGGGGGCATCCAGGGTGCTGCAGAGGGCAGAAATGTCCCAGGAGAGGTTTAACTGGGGAAAACCTGTTGTCCTGGTTTTGGCTGGGATAGAGTTAATTTTCCTTCTAGTAGCTGGTATGGTGTTATGACTTGGAATCAGGATGAGAAGAATGTTGATAACACACTGATGTTTTCAGCTGTTGCTAAGTAGTGTTTAGACTAAGTCAAGGATTTTTCAGCTTCTCATCCTTGTCCAGCAAGAAGGCTGGAGGGGCACAAGAAGTTGGGAGGGGACACAGCCAGGGCAGCTGACCCAAACTGGCCAAAGGGGTATTCCATACCGTGTGATGTCATGCCCAGTATATAAACTGGGGGGAGTTGGCATGGGGGGGAATTGCTTCTCGGGAACTAACTGGGCATCTATCAGCATGTGGTGAGCAATTGCATTGTGCATCACTTGTTTTGTCTATTCCAATTCTTTTATTATTATTATTGGCATTTTATTATTGTTATTATTATCATTATTAGTTTCTTCCTTTCTGCCCTATTAAACTGTTCTTATCTGAATCCACGAGTTTTGCTTTTTTTTTCCCCTGATCCTCTCCCCCATCCCACTGGGTGGGGGGGAAGTGAGTGAGCGGCTGCGTGGTGCTTAGCTGCTGGCTGGGGTTAAACCATGACACCTGTATATTCTGCAGTCTCTCATCCGTCCGCACCCATCCTTGGCTTCTTGGGCAACTCTAGCTACCTGGTTTGCCCTATTCCTGTTCCAGTGGGATTGATTTACCAGCCCAAGCTGACGGGGGCCGGGCTGACTCAGTGGGTGCAGAGGGCTGTGACTCACGCCGGAGGGTGGATTTTTGCCCAGGCTGCCTGCCTGCTGCCATGCCAAAGGCGCTGCCTCCGTGGTAGGCAGCCGCCGCAGAGCTGCCGGCCTCCCCATCAGCAAGGCGATGCCATTGGGATCAGTGGCGTTTTGCACTAATAACCTGGATCTGCAAACCGGCGGTGAGAAGGAGCAGAGCAATGCCAACACACAGGGCGGGTGGACGGGCAGAAGCCAGAAACGTGCTGAGTGCTGTGGCTAAATCCCCCTGGGACGGTAAGCCAGAGCCCTTCGTCAGGTCTGACGTGCACCTCGGGAAGGCGGTGGGGATGCCGAGCCTGCCCGGCTAACAGGGCCAGGATGGAAACCCCGGCAGTTGGCAAACAGAGCTTGGCAACACCCGGTGAGACAGGAGATGAACCACGGTGTGTCAGGAAGGGCGAAACGGAGGGGCGAAGTAGTAGAAAGCCCTGATAAGAAGGGCCTTGTAATCAGAACAAATATTGAGTGACTCAGCAGCAGCCGATAAAGGAAGGAGTGAAGCGTACTTCTTGCACTGTTTGACTTGCTGGCTGTGACGGTGCAACAGCCTCGGATGAAGCGAAGCAGTGAAGGCAGCGAGCAGGGGGCTCCTTCCGTCGCCGTGGCACCTGCTCAGCTTCTGTAGCAGGGACCCCAAAAAAACCTGGCCTCTGGGCTTCCTTCAGCTGAAAAGATGCCTCCTCCTGCGGCAAGCGCGGGTCTCCATCCCGCACGGATGGCAGCAGCGCTCGGCACCGGCTGCCGGGCAGGAGGCCAGGACAAACAGCTGGGTTGTTTGCTGCGTGTCCTGGTAGACAAATACTGCTGGCAAACCCTACGTTACCTCACCGGGGGATGTTGCAAGAAACGCAATCCCCTCCTAGCCAAGCCTTGTAACAGGGGCAAACAGCCAAGCGGCAACTAAATGTCCCGACAGCCCATGATATTTGCTCACAGGGGGGCAGGTCTGTCTTTAGCCCTCATTTCACAGTGCTGTGGTGCGGTCCCCATGATGCTCAAACCACCTCGGCTCTGGGCTTGGCGGCCGGGTGAGTGCCCAGCATGGCTATTGCCTTTTATTTCCCCCAAAATCCCTGTAGCAGGTAGTTAGGAGAGGGCTTGCTCGCTCTCTTCCCTGGGAAGGCACTGGGAGGTGTCACGTAATGCTCCACATAGGGCTTTGCTGGGCTTAGGCTTTGAAAAGCCGATGGTGCTTCAGGTCATGGGTGGGTTTTCCATTGCCATCACCAGGAATACAGGCTTGGAGCCCAGGCTAAGCACCCCCCTTCAGAGATTCAGACCTCTTGAATGAGACCTAGAGCTGCAATGGAAAAAAGCTAACAGGAAAAAAAAACCCAACCCAACCCCAGCACCTCCCAAAACCATGACCCAAAGTTTACTTCTGAAAATCCAGGCTCTCACCCCATGTATAAAACACACGCGTGCTTCCTGCTGGCTCCACCCTCTCGCCGATGGCACGGCCGTTGTTTCACAATACCCGGCTGGCAAAGAAATCTTCATCTTTCTTAGCAGAGACAGACACCAGCTGGGGGTCTTCGATGTGCAGGACCCCCACACCTTCAGCCCGTTTGCTCTTGGCTATTGCAGATGGGCCACGGCTCAGAGGAAGGCTGGCGGAACACCTCCGGTGCCTACGGAAAACCAGCAAAGTTCAGGGGGAAAACCAGCCATAACAGCAACAAAGGAATAGTGGTGGATCGTATGGATCCTCACACCATGACATGGTGGAGATCGAGGAGTTTCCTTGATCGCACGGGTCTTTCCATGTTCCCTGCGCCCTTCCCACCCGTTGTGCCAGCAGAGGCAGCTGGGAGAGCCCAGCGGAGAGATGCTGCGGCCGGGCTGGGCTGGGTGTGCAACATGGCTTGAAAGCTGCTTTGCTGCAGCAATGTGGGGAAGAGCGGGAATAACTCCATGGGCTGAGAACACCTATCTCCTCTCATGGGAAAAGGGGACCATCTCCAGCCCCGCTATGGTGCTGAGCGAGGGGCAGTGCCCACCCTCCCCACCCGCAGCAGAGGGGGCTCCTGGCCATGCCATCACCAAAGCTGGCATTTCAAAACCTTCACAACACTCTGCTCACACGATGGGGACCCACAGAGGACACATCCCTACCCAGATGGAGAGAGCTGTGCCTATTTACATCACCTTCCAGTGTTGACTGAGCACAGGAGTAGCTTGGCAAGCTGGGCAAAAAAACAACAAACCCCCCCCCCAACAAAACACAGGCACAAACAGTGATGAAATCAACTTTTCAGAGCTCACATTTATACTTTCTCCTTGGTACAACACTGCCCTTCCCCAAACAAGGAGCTGAAATGCCACTAGAGGATCACAGATGGGCAAAAACACAAAAGGGAAGGGAGGAGGATAAAGGAGACAATATGAAGATCATGTAGGTACCGAGCAAGGCATGTCCATGGGCTGGCATGACTTCATGTGGATTTGCAAAGACCTGTCCCAGTGATTGACCAACCTACGAGTGCTGAGAGGCAGCTGGACCTGTCCTGCTAACCAGATCAGTGGGAGATGGAAAGTCCCCGCAAGACCTGTGGTCACTGGCTAAGAAGTAGAGCCAAAAAATCAAGCAGAGGATTTTACCCCCCTGGAGAGCACAGCTCATGGGACAACAATGCACAGCCCTGCTCTTGCCCGACCATGTGAGCTTCCCCATCAGCAAAAAGCCAAATATCATCGGGGTTATGGCAGCCACCACTGGCTGCAGCTCCCGCAGCTGGCGATGCTCGGTGCTGCTTTGCGGCCGGGGTTCGTCACTGCTGCTCCAGCCCCACGCTTCCCACCCCACCGTACCCCCCCCCAGCTGACTTCAGTGGCTTGGCCAGCAAAGAGGGAGAGCCATAACTGGGATGTGGTGGGAGGCCGGGAACGTGTTACCGACACACTGGTCTTCACATGGGGAAAACACGAAACGTTTGTCACGAGCTTCTTGCCACAGGCGCTTGCTGCTAATCTGACTCTACGTTGAGATTTTGTGCTCCGTCTTCGGAGTCCCTTTCCCACGGGAAGACAGGCAGCGGAACACCAGGGTTCTGCCAAGAAAGCCGATATCTCTGGCAGCCCCCTCGGAGCCCGGTGAAGAGCTGCCGCTACACCGCACAGCACCCCGAGACGGCCCAGCGCCCGCTCCGGCCACCACCACGGCCGCTTTCCCTGCCCACGTCCCGGCCCCAACCGGCCGCCCGGGCTCATCGACGGTGCAAGAGCCGCGGCCCATTGCATCATCCTCGCTCCACCTCCCTGGGGCAGGTCTCCATCGGCCCCAAACCTGGCACCTTCCCCTGGGGGAATCTTTGCCAACTAGCCCCAACCGGCCAAGAGGAGCTGGGGCAAAGCTTGCCCCGTGTCCTGGAAAATACCCGACGTTTCAAATCGTTTCCTGGTCCCAGGTCAATGCCAAAGCCAAGATCTTTCCCAGTTGCTGGTGAGCAGCACCGGTTCCTGGTGTTCTCCTGAGACAGAGAGGGAGCACCCTCCTCCAAGACCTCGGTGCCAGCTCCTGCCTGCTTGCAAAGAAAGACTTGCCCCAGAGGGACGGGGTTGATGGGTTTTCAAGTGCCTGGAAAGGGTTGTTACGGGCACATATTCAGCTTTACCCATTGCGAACGAGATGATTTTACTTAGATTCCTGGGAGACCAGAAATGAAGGTAGAAGTGGAGCAATTAGCCTGTGAAAGGATGGAGAGGTGAAGGTTTAAGGGCAGGGCGGTTGTTTCTCAGCAAAGTGGGGCCCTGGTGCTGCCGGGAATGTCTCGGTAATACTGTGAGAGAGAAGCTGGTCCAAAAAAGTAACTCCCCTTGGGCTGGAGAGCACCCTGAGACACTGCACCTCCTTCTCCACGGCCACCCGGTGCCTTTCTCCTGGGCTGGAGGGCATTGCAAAGCTCTCCGTTCTCCTGGCCACCGGCAGCGGGGTGGTCTGTGATCCTGCCACCAGCCCGACACAGCGAAGTCTTAAAAGCAAAAAGATGCAAACCCCCTTCATATAAAAATAAAGAGCTTTTGGCCTGAAGGAGTCCATGAACTCCCATGGTGAATGGGCCAGTACCAGAGCCGGCTGAGGACCTTGGGGTGCCCAGCTGCATCTCAGGGGGTGCGGAGGGAAGTGGTGAAACCATTGCTGGGCATCGCTGTATCGCACCACAATTTTTTAGGCCTTCCTTTGTGGGCTTTTCTATTTTTGACCTTCCGCCTAATCGCATAAGCTGCTTTCCAGAGTAACTACAGCATTTGCAGCCTTCATTGACTTCCTCTGAAAATGAGAGCGAGGATCGCCAGGAGAGCCGCGCTCGCTTTGACATGGTTTATGCACCTGGATGGTCCACGGGCTTCAAATAATGCCAGGCAGGCAGCTGGGCGAGCGAAGGGCTAGGAGTGCCCGGCTGGCATCTGCCACCACTTATTTTGCTGGCGACTAAAAAGCAAAATATCTGATAAAGAAAGAGAGCTGTTTGTTTACAACTCTCTCCAGGCAGCAGAAGCTGAGGTAGAAAGCCAAATCGCTCTCCACTCCACAATAAACAGTGGGTGTTGGGTTTTAAAGAGCATCTCACCATGACCTCAATGGCCCATTTTATGTGTGGTGGCATGGAAGAGAGCCCAAAGGTGAAAAGGCTTAATTAGTAATACTTCAAGCTGATTACTACGGCCCATATATAGGGTGACCTGCATCTACTATCACTTAGCATGGTAATGACTAAGTACAGCATGTGGTTTAAATATCTCCCTAATGCTAAAGCTAAATGCATCTATAGCCCTAACCCTCTAATTGACTGATTCTAAATATGATAGATTAGCTTTCCATCTCATTATATGTATCTAATCAGGGGATGAGGGTGTGTATACCCTTGGACACATGGTTTTTCATTTCTACCGCCCTACAACAGCAATTAAAAGAAAATTATTTGTCTACTCGGGTTTGTTGCAGGCTTATCTTGTACCCTATCTCAGAAAGCTGCCGGATTCACTTTATGATGGTAATAAAAATAAGCTGCAGAATCCTGCTTCTATGTGGACACCGAGATTTAGAAACGTAGGTGTTGCCTGTGTGACCTTTGCCTGATGACCCTAAATCAGCGTGGGGCTCTTGCCGCCTGTGGTCATCGCCCCATAAACAGCCGGCTCACGGGCAACAGCGCCCAGCGGGAGAGGCTGGGAGCGAGGAGCAGGGGAGGGTCTTGGCACAAACAACAGCTTGGGCTTCAGTTGCCCATTTTCAACGAGGATGCTCATTTAGATGCCGTCTAAAAGAAGTTTCCCGATTCCAGCAACCAGCTGCACAGGGTGCCTTTTCCTGCGGTCATCAAGCCCAGCGGCAAGGTCCTGCACATCAGGCAGGCTCTGCTCCCCTGGGAGCTGCTCCCCACGGCCCCAGCCTGAGGACACAGGTGGGTGGAGGACTAAGGCAAAGTCCCTGAGTGACCTCATGTGCATCTTCCAGCCCAGCTGAGCACTAATAAGCTTGCTGCGTTTAGGCTTTCACTCCAGGTCTGGGTAGCTCCAGGCAGCTCCTTGCTCACGCCTTGTCTCTGCGTAGGAACCAGTCTCCACAGCGGGATGCTATGGGCCGGCTGCTGGGGTTGGAAGTCCAGTTGCTGCTGTGGGCTCCTAAGCCATTTGTTAGTGCTCAGGCATCCCTGGGATACACTCGTGCTCCACCAAAACCGAGAGACACCTACGTGAGGTCACCCTCCAACATTTGGCCACCACCAGCAGGCTCCCTGGAGACCTCCCTCTGACCCAGGAGGCATGTCCCTTCCTACTGGGAGGAGAGAGCATCCGTCCATCCCTCCCAGTCCCTCTGCCCGGGCCTCGCTAAATGGGAGAGAAGAGGAGGTCGCTGGCTTGTTGCCCAAGATGCTTTCAGAGGAACGGAGGATCACCCATGTCTAACAAACCTCCGTTGTTAGCACGGCCATGGGTGCTTCGCTTCCTCTATGTTTAACCCAATATAGAGGCTATGGAGCCAAAACAAAGGTCCAGATACCTTTACGGTCGCACTGGGTGGTTCAGGCCAACACCGTAGCTCTATACGTAGACACAGAGTAATTCATCACGGGGAGGTGAGCCATGTTACAATTTTGTCATTTCCCACTCAAGTATCCCAGGCACTGATTGCAGTTTGGGGATTTTCCATCTCAGACAAATTACCGGGCTCCACCAAAATAGCTGAGAGACAGCCCCATTTTGGATTACAACATCTTCACCAGATCCACACCAGCAGAGCTCCCCTCCGCGTGTGCGAGGGAAATGGCTGCTGTGGGCCGGAGACCCAGGGCCATGGTAAATTGCTGCAGTGCAAGGAAAATTAAAGGAGTCAGGGTAACAGATTAGAGAAGGCATCTCGAGCTGGCAGGGGAAATTCTTGCTCATTAGAAGCAAAAACAAAAGACAGCCTTCAATTGCCAGGGTGTAATTTAGACGCATGCTCTACATGGCAATTTTCATGGGTCTGCAGGGAGCCCGGTGAAACTTGGTGAAGAAGGTTCCCACAAGTGGAAGGATTTTGCTAAAGTCTAGGGCTAGCTGAGCAGGTTTAAAGGTCACACTTGCCTTTTTTCCTCCAGTTAAAATTGAGTTTTAAGCTACTGAGATTAGCATTTGAAAGGGAACATTATCCTGTGACATAGGGCTCACTTGACCAGTTTCCTTCAGCAGTTGGAGGCGGTTTTCTCCACTGTCCGGTGAAGTGGCAGAAGTACCGAGCTAAACAAAACCACCACCCTGCCTTCTCCTTGGAGAAAGGGTTAGCGATGAGCAAGAATAAAGGGCCTGAGAAGTGGCAAACAGAAAGGTTGCCCCAAGGAGAGCAACATGTTCAGATACGTCTATCAGATCACAATACTTAGGCTTAAGCCCCAGAGTGTGTTCACAGAGCTTAAAAATAATGGCGAGTCAGCTCTAGGTGAAATACTTACTCACCTGTAATACTGCCGGAAGATCAGAAGGTTTGAGCTACCGATGGTCCATCCTTCACTCAAGTTTGGGAGACACCAACATCCCAGAAGCTAGAGGAGACATCAACCAGAGCCTTGTTGGCATTTGCAAACCCAATGACCCAGTTCTTAGGGTGAACATGACACTATGTCTCAGTCCAGAAGAAATCTGTGGTTACCACCAAACTCTATTAATAAAGGTTCGTAACACCCTATTTCTACTAGGCTCTGCATTTGGGAAAAGAATGAAATACTTTTGTGCAGAAAGTATCTCTGGGCAGTAGACAAGCCTGTAATGACTAGGAGGCCTAGAACTGCTTCTCGTCTGAGTCTAGAGGCAGATAAGATGAAGATATATCAAACTGCCTCTCACTCCCAGTCCAACCACAGCACACCTTGGCTAGTCTCCAAAAATGGCTTCATTGACAACTCTTGCAATGTTCTTCTATCTTGGCATACGTGGAGGCTACGGTGGTGGTGTTGCTGTTGTTGTAGTAGTGGTTTGAAGATCCTGAGATCTTGTTCCTGGAATCATGTAAGGTGAGGGTGAAACAGGTTTCATTTAAGAAGAAACCGTTTTAGTTTTCACTGTTGTAGAAAAACTGAGGCTCTGACCCCAGTTCGGGTTAAATGTTTGGAAATGAGAAACCAGGTGATGAATAAACCCTTCATTTGAAGGAGGGGGGAAGGAAGCACTGGAGGAACTGAGTCACTAGTTTTGAGCAATCCTGAACTCAGTGCTAAAATCTCTCATCTCCATTTTTATAAGGCCTGTTGCCAACAACAGCCGTGGGAGCTCGGAGCTGGAGCAGGACAGCTGATACCACAGGCAAGTTAAAACTGTTTCAGGGCTAAAACCTCCACACTGACATGTTACCAGTGGGAGCCCACGCAGCGAAGCCTCTGACCCAAGCTCGTTTCAAGCTTCCTCCTTGAGATGAAAGGGTTTGGGGATGTTCCTCGGCAATTCTGCCTGGCAGCCTTTTGCCACAACGGCGTCTAGTTCCCACCGTCCCCGAGACCTGTGGTCCCCAGTTCTCCTCGATCAAACCACCCTCATCGAGGCAAAGACATCTGCCTTCCCCAGCGTGGATGGGGGCAGAGATGAAAGGGCAACTTTCTCGCATGTCTTTACGAGTTGTCTACAAGTGTCCTTAGGCACTTCTAAATTATACTCCACCCTCTTGGTCACAGCCCAGAGTTGTGAACCCTTTTCTTAGAGGACACTCTCCTGTCCCCTCTTTTTTCTAGCTTCTAATACAGGACGTGAAAGGGGAGATAGCCTGACCTCCCACAACTTCCAGTCACACATGGACATCACTGGGACACTGGCTATACCAGAGTCCCCACCACCTCATTCAGGAGCAGAAGATGCCCAGATAGCCAACCGCCAACACAACTTATCGTTCTTCCATGCTTTTTGACCTTCTGTTCTTCCTACAGGCTTGGCTCCATCAGCAGGACACGTCCAGACCGTGACGTCCGGAGGGGCGATGCCGAGCGCTGTGCCCACGGGAAGGCAGGACGGGCAGCGGGGCGGGTGGGCAACGGCAGGACGGGCTGCAGAAGGCAAAAGGTGACAGGCTTGTGCAAGGACTGATGCACAAGTTGAGAAATGCTGCTGAACAAGCCCGATGCACAGCAACTATACAGCATGTAAATGCCTTCCCCAGCCTTCCTCTTCTCTTTCTTCACTCCTGTGCGTCCTGTTTGCTGCATGCCCTGGTATGTGGGTTTTGAGACAGGGAGGCAAAGGACCGCGCTGTGGTGACTACACGTAAAGAATAGGAAGAGGTGGAAAAATACATAAAACCACTGCCCCCTGTTCTTACAGTTTTATCACCCATCTCTTGGTGCTCGGCATTTTCCTCCAAGCTCCAATGTCTGGCTTCACATCAATTCACGGACACCAGCTTTCATCTAAAAAAATTATAATTATACAACATTCCAGCTACTATTGATGTGGAGAAGAAGTGCAAGTCAGAATCCGAAATATTCATAATTCAGATGTTTTAAAAAAAAAAAGACTTTGACATTTATTATTTTGGAAAGCTTTTGCTTTCTGAGTGAGCCATGATTTTCAGACAACCTGACTCATCATTTCTGAATGCTTCGGTTTGGCAGCCCTGTATATATTTAGTAATACAAACCCTGACTTGCAGCTTCCAATGAGAATCCTAGCGGCATGATAAGACAGATTTTCATCTCATTCACATTATTTCCAAATATCAGGAAATTTGCTTAACAGCAAGAGTTGTAAAAGCTGTGAAATGGTCTCCCTGGGGAGGAGCAGAAACCTCCTAACTACGCACTTGAACAGCTGAACAAACCAACAGAGAGCAGGCAGCAGCGAACGGCTCTTTACTTTCTGGCCAAGGGACAGAGCAGATGATCCCAGACACGTTTTCCTCTTCATTTCTCCTGGCTCTGGGCACTGCTAATCAAGTCCTCCCTCATACCACAGGCACTGGAACCTCTCTCATACCCAACTGGAGAAACAGCAGCTTCTGCAGGAGGAGCACGCAGCTTCAAGGGAAAACACTGTTGCAAACCGTTTAGGACTTCACAAGGAGTAAGGAACCTGTGCCAGTCTTTGAGAATGCATTCAAAGCATCTTCATCCAGCAGTCAGAATTGCATTTTTTTACATTAAAATCCCTTAGGCACTTGGAGTCTGTGAGATTTTTTTTCCATTGCCTATCAAGCAGTGGTATTAAAAATGATGTCTTTGGCAGCACAGCCAGCCTGAGTAGATGCGAGATGATTTTCATCTATTCATTCTAGACCATCTGCTTCTTACCCTCAACTTTCAAAGGCCTTGAATGAGATGTAGGCCACTGAATTTTATAGCTAAATTTCATGAACCTCTTTGAAAATGAAAGGATTGCACACAACACAAATTTAGAGACATCAAAGGGACCTTCCCTTTTCATGCAAGCACTAAAGCAGTGCAAAGGGAACTAATTATAATTTGCTCTATTGCCAGTTTTCACACTGGAGCAAATACAAGCATTTTATGCTTTAAACCTTACAAACCCGTGGCTGCCAGCTTAATATACTCCTAAAGCCAGGACCAAATTAATAGACTAAAACCATCTTGCATCCACTCAGGCAAGCAATGAAGCCAAAAGAGCTGGCAGGCTAGCTCATGGAAAAACTTTTTTGTATCCCTGCTTTGTTTTTAGGAAAAAAATAAAACAATATTTCTTTACATAGTCAATGGGAGCGTAAACACTAATTCAGCTTTTTCAAAAGCAAAGCTATTGCATAGATACTTTTTAATGAGCTGATCTTTATCCATGCTGCTGACAGCGTCTGGAGGGAACACGATGGAAATGGCAGTTCCTCGTAAAAAGTATGGGAGAGTTCAGGGATCTTGGCTAAACGTGGCTGACTCAAGATCTGCTGACTCGAGTGGCTGAAATCATTACATAGACATGTGAGTTCTAGGCAGGCAATGGAGGGCAAGAGCTGCCCTGAATTATGAAGCAAGATCCAGGTAAAATTATGAAAATCAAGGAAATTACTTTATAGCAGAGCATTAGCTCCTGTCCAAACACGGATCTGCACACACACTTTGCAATGAGAGTTATGGTAGGGTGGAGTGACCCTGACACCACTTGCAATCGATGAAAAGTGAAGCTGGGGAAGAATCTCCCTTTGATATTTGATCCCTGCCCTATCAAGCCAAAAAGCCCTGGGCCAAAGCACGTACTGGCTGGCCAGGGCAGGAGCTTTTCCTGCTCCCCCGGGTGGCCTTGGACACCATTTTATATCTTCCAGAGATCTACAAGCTTTCTGATTTACAGTTCACAAAAATCCTAACAGAGCACCTACAGAGGTGTTTCCATTCCCCAGGCTTTCAGGACACAGACTGGTGGGTATTGCTACACCAGTAAAGGTCTCCAAAGGTGACTACTGCACAATCTTCCTACTGTCAGTGGGATAAGCAAAGCTGCTTGGATCCTGGGGCCATGGAGACGGGATACCGTTTTGCTGCTGAAGGCAACACTATGGCACTACCTTCTCCAGCAGGAGTGATTCCAGAAGGTCTCCAGAGCCCTGAGGAATAACACAACCAGTGAAACCCTGGGATGATACCAACATACTGGCAAAAAAGTGTTTCACTTACTGTTCTCCTGCACTGATCTCCAGGGAAGGAGAGGCCATTCATAATCCTCAACAGTGAGAGAGTCAAAAAGCTGTCAACACAAAATTCACAGACAGTTTTGGTGCTCCCACTCTTGGTGGCCAGCTTACCTGCACTTACCCCTTGCCAAGCGAACACTGCTGCAGTCGTAAAGCTGGGAAACTGGGTGGGAAACTGAGTGAAGAGTTGCCTAGGGTCATGTCTGCACCAGACAGGCGAACACCACGCTTAATTCACACGTGAATAAGAAGCCACAGTGGCCCCCTCATGCAAATGCATTCATCCCTGTACCATTTCTGCCTATATGGCAAAGCAATTCAAGCCAGCCTGCATGACTGGTTCTTGGATCATTTTTCTGGATATCCACTCTTCCTTCTCCCACTCATACTATCCAATCTGTCTTTCCTCCTCTCTTGCCCCACTTTGAAGGAGCTGGGTATCTATAGACTAGCAAAGAGATGAGAGGCTGACTGGCTGTGATGTGGCCAGAAGATGCCCACGGAAGGGAGGGAAGACCAGAGAATGAAGCTGTGCTTACCTGAAAGAGGAGATGCAGGAATGAAAGAGGGAGAACTGGTATAATACACAAGCACAAAAGCAAGAAAAGTCCAAGGGTAACTGAACCTGTGCCCCACCTGTCAAACAGTTCAGCAGATAGTTTAGGGGCAGAAGTAAAAGGGACTTGGTCAAGTAGAGAGAGCTTGGGTGGGAAGGTGTATCACTTGTATGTAGATCTCGGCTTTTTTTTCTTATTTGTATCTTGGTCTCGCAGAAGGTGAGCATGTACATACTGGTGGGTCTGTGCTGTAATGGGGGTTGTACCTTTGTAATTTCCTTGACAAAGGCTTATGCTCCCTGACACCAACTCTACAGCTACAGCGGTGCAAAGTCTGTGCAGAAGTGTCCCTCTCTGCTGCAACTCACCCTTCTCTCACGTTAAAGCATGTGACTAGAACTATATGAACATGATCAGTTTTGCAAAAGGTTAGAAATCCTTCTTCTCTAGTAATTCATATCTGCCCAAGGAAGAGGCTATAATCCTGATACACAGCTTCAAGACTAGCAAGGAGTGCAAAGCTGTGCCATGGAGCTACAGAAAAATCATCCAACTTCCAGAAGAGCAGGGACAGCACAGAACCATCTCCTAGAGTGTCTGGTTTCTACAAACCACACTGAAAAACTGTCTCAGTCTGCCTGTAGCAGAGGCTTGAGGCTGCAACTGTTGGGAAGTGCCCTGTGAGTAACAAGCCCTTAAATCCAAACCAAACCAAGTCACCCTGTTTCTTAGATAAGGTTTATCATTCTCATGAGAGAAAGTTGTCCTTTTGTGTTATCTGTTGGCCGACAACTCTACTTTCAAGCAGTTTGCCAGCTCTGCGGTTCCCATCGCAATAATGCTACAAATTTAAGCGCTACCACTTTGGATCAAATTTTTAATGAGGCACTAAACCCACAAAAGGGGCTCTGTATAACATAATTAAATAGAATGGGCCTAAATAAACAGTAAAGTTTTACAAGTTACATTATAGTTGAAAACAGCTGGGAGGCAAAGAAAGGAGCATTGAAGATGCATGATGTAAAAAGGCATTTCACAGAATGCAAACACTAAACTTTTCATATCGCACAAACAGTAAAACACTACGAGCACGTGACTTCCCTTTGATTTGGAAGAATCTGTGCGGGGCACAGGGCATTTGTTTTTTTCCTTCTGCTAGTCACCACAATGACATATTTCACATGGAAACCCAAACAGTGGCAAAGAGAGCCATTTGTCCTTCGGAAAGAAATAAATACTGCAGAAACAGGTAAAGTCAGTAGCAACATCTGGTTCGGTCAGGCCATGGGATGCTGGATCATGGCTCCATAACACTGGACAGTGCTGTGACTCCTCAAAATAGTCTTGCAAACAATCAGAATTGTAACAAGTCTGTTTGGCTCAGAGCTGCAAGACACTTGTTTGTGCTCACGCTGACTCCTTGAATCCACTGCAAGCGGTGACATTCAGGCTGAGCCAACTAGCTCAGCATTCAATTCTCTGTCTGCATCAGCTACTCACAATATCATGTTTGTTCCACCCCTGTCAATATTTGATCCAAGAGCTGCATAAATCCAACAAACACAGGAAGGCTTCAATTTCACATTAAGTTGACGTTGACAGTGGTGCTGCTGTATCACGTAAAGTCAGTGCACTGTTACTCCTTGAGAATGAAATTCCTGGTAAACTTCGTTTTCATTTCATTTCCCCCCAGTCCTCTCAGCAGCCCTTCCCCAGAGCCATAGCTATTGCTGCAATTCTGGGCTTGTGAATGAAAAGTTTCTAAATTCATCTTGGTTTATCATCGGAAGAATTCCTTCTTCAATGGGAGTCAGAATGGGCTCCTCTTTTATAAAATCTGGATCAAAGTTGCTCACGTCATCTTTGGATTTCTGTCAAACAGAAAAGACAAAGGAAAGAGATGTCAAAAGTATGTATCATCTGCTTGATCCTCGCTCTGCATCTTTAGTCTAGTCTTGAGTGCAATAAACTATCACTTCCATAACCCAGGCTGAGCTTACTGAAAGCTTTTTCTGGGCTTGGACTAGGAGCAGCTGAGTGCCCCACAGAGCCTCTTACAGTGTAAACCCTTTTAGAGCCTCTGCAGGCTTCTGACAGGCAAACCCCTCTCTGATTTAACTGACACCACCTCTGATGCATTGCAGACGCGGCAGGGCAGGGCACATAAATCAGTTCCTTTCCTCAAGTGGCAGCACAGACCCAGCCATTCGAAGCAGTTATCAGCCGCGTTTCAAATTAGCTGACTCCACACAGTCCCTCCTTATCTGCAGAGTGTCTCAGCTGGGTTTTTGGGGGGCGTACACTCCTCTGTGTGCGAGCCATTAAACTTGCACAATAATGAATTATTGGGCCGTGGGAAGACAAATGGCTTGCCTCCAGGTGCTGGATTCCTTACTGCGTGCCACAGAGTGGGACTGTTTACAATGCACACACACAAACGGGGTGTGTGGCACATTTTGACAAGGCGTGTGTTTTTCCTGCATCCTGAACAAGATGTTTTATTGACATTGAAGTCTAATGTTCCCAGATCCTGTCCAGCTCGTAGGGGACTGAGGAGGCTCCCTTAGCCTTCGATTCAGGTGAAGAAACAACACAAGAGCCTGATCCTGCACCCAGTGAGCTCCACAGAGCAGGACTGGGGTTGACCACTGCCACTATGAGTTTGCAGAGTGACCACATCATGAGACCAAGCCACTCCAAGTGACAATTCCAAAGGCAAGGAAGCCACAGAGACAACCTTGGAAAGGCTCTCCACGGACAGCATCCTTTGGACTGTGTGGCACTACTGGGAAAACGGGCAACACTGTCCCTTCTGCAGCCTGTCTGCCATTTGACCCACTCAGCTGACGGTGGTTTGAGCAGGGAACACTGTGCTGGGTGCTATACAGACAGTTGTGAAGAGGTAGGTGGAGTGGTCAGAATGAGGATTACTCACCCTGTTTTATATTTGGGGCAAGGCAAAGGGTAGTTAGGTGCCTGATCTGCTGCAGCTGCTTTTACAAACCCACATCTTTTGGCTGAACTGCCTTTGAAAATCCAGCATGGAGGGGAAAAGTGACCTGTACAACATCAGGTGGCCAACCAGCAGCCAAGTCAAGACCAGAGACCTCACCTCCTGGCTCCTGGGCCAGGGCTTTCATGTCAAGGTTGCCTTTCCTTCACCTCCTTTCCTGTCTCGTGGGAATAAACCTGCTTAAAGAGCCCAGAAGAGAAAAAACCCAGGATCCCTTCACCCCACCCTCCTTCCCACGTACAATTCGGGGCCTGAACGGTGGCTCCATCTGACGCTGGTTCAGCAGGTCCCAGTCCAGATCTTTGAAGTAGGGGTGCCGCAGAATCGCGCTCTCACCGCCCAGCCCCAGGCTGCCCAGCCGCATGTTGGGGTTCTTCGTCATGAACTGCAAAACAAAAAGGGCTGTTTGTTTCCTCCCATCCGGCAGGGCCACGGGAGAGGGACCTATTAGCAGTTGCACAAAAGCTTGTCCTCAGCTTTCCTGTTGAACCCAGTTGCTGGCCAGACTTCTCAATTTCATTGTACTGGAACTGCATGCAAGGAACTTGACTCATTCTCTAGAGGAAGAAGTTGGGGTCTATTTCTCCCTAGTCCTTTTTCTTTTGGTCAAATCCTTGGTTACCACAATAGAAAAGAAAGTTGAATTGCATCGTTTGCAACATTATAAATGTTGCACAGTGGTTTTGATGGTTATTTATTTCTGTATTAATTTCTCAGCAATACAAGCTCACTCTCAAACGCTGCTCACCAGCCAGCCAGGCTTTGGACTGGAGTCAGTCCTGAGCTGTGTCTTTTTCCTGAACCTCAGCCTGCTGAAGCGCAGCCAGGAGCCTACGCTTTCCTTCCTGTCATCTCAGGAAACACAGGAAAATGAGCAAGCCGCTGGCTTTTAGAGCCCCCAAGCCCTGAGCAGATGAGAGCAGACAGGTGACCGTCTCGTCTCCTAATGGCAAAACTCTTTTAGAGGATTTCTTTTTGTAACATTTTTCCTCTGTTACCAGTGAAAAGAAATCTCAAACCTCAGCCAAAGTGCCCTGATTTGCCAGGGAGCTACGAGAAAAGCCGTACATCACGCACACAGCGCGAGAGGGCTCCGGCGGGTGCCCTTTAGGTCCCGACAAGAATGATGAAGTGTAAGTGCTGTGGACATTTCTTAAGGGGAAGGGAAATATTGGGGGAGGAGGGGAATCCTTTCCTCAGGCAGGAAAAGAGCTAGTTGGCTTGTTAATTTAGGATTACAGTTTTTAAATTCAGTAAAACCCAATCTTTCCCCTCCCCTCAAGTATTTCTAATTCATTAGAGAAATCAGGTTATGTTTAAACTGGGAAAACAGCCACTTTTATTTGCCTATTGAAACAGCAGCATAAAGCAAGCTCCACTCTGGTGGAGGTGTCCAGACGATTTCCTCGAAGATGAAAGAGCATTATGTTTAGCAAATAGCTGAACCAGCCAAACCAGACAATCGGTCACTGTTTCGGGAATGACCAAGTCTGCTGCATCTCGGCAATAGGGAAATAAAAAGAAGGGGAGGTGCAGTGAGAGACCAACTTCATTCTGACTGTAGGAGCTTTTCAGAAGGTACAAATTCTTCTAGAATGAGCTGATAAAAGGTCTAGTCATTCCCTACCTAGAGAGAAGACAGGGAGAAGAAAGACGACTGCCAGATTTCTTTTAGAAGTCTCCCCAATACCCCGTCCTGAGGGGGCTTCAGAGCCAAAGCAGATGGGGCATCTGCAGCTGAGACCTTGCAGGACCCCAGACTCTGCTGACATTAGCACAAAAACCCCAGCTCCAGCCTGACCTCCTAAGCCCTTCGAGAATGTGTGCTGCCATAGGATTCCCTATGGCAGAACTGTTTTCCACCATTCCACCCAAAACAGTAGTAGAAAGAGCTGCTGAGTGCATCCAGATTTGTAAGAGTGGTCACGAGAAGAGGAGCAAAGCTGACACGGCTCCCTGCAGCTGGGGTCTTTCCATGCTTCTCTGGCCTCTTTAGCCCTCAGTTATGCAGCATTTCCAGGGTCAGGCCCAAGGACAAGCAGAACTTCTCTGTCTCCCCAACCCTTTCAATCCGTTCTTCTCCCTTTTTACCAGCAGAACCCAAACACAATTTGTTTCCCAAGAGACTCTGCCCAAAATTTCTGCCGGATACTGATCCCCAGACAACAGCTTGGTTTCCAAACAAGAAATGGGTCAAGCCAAAATCTCTGAGAGACCTGGTTCAGACAAGCTTTTGCAAGTCTTGAACTAAATTTCTTTGGTTTGCAAAACAGGCCAGAAATCTCCTGGCAGCCCCGTCTTTCTCTAGAAATTCCCTGCCCAGCTTCTTTGGCCCCACAGATGGATATCTGCACCTCACTAGCTCTTATTTGCATTGCTGGAACACCTAGAAAGCTCAAATAAGATCAGAGCTTGCTGGTGCTGGGAGTGATATAGACCAAAACAGTCCAAAAAGACAAGACAAAAAGGAAAGAAGAGCTGGGAATAAGTCCCATGTCTCCTGGCTCCTGACCTACCGCTGCCTTCATTACACCAGGAAGCTTCTCCTAAATGTGGAGAGGAAAAAAAAAAAATCATGAAAGAAATAATCTCTGAAAAGAGCTGGTAACATGCTTTGCTTGGGTTCCCATTCACACTCAACCATATAAGACCAAAACCTAAACTGGACTGCCCATTCCCAGACCAGTTCAGAGCCCCAGGATATAAAAGTGTGTTTACATTCCTATTTGCTTGCTTTATTCCACATGATGCCAAAATTGCACCAAGGGAAGGCATCCGATGCAACAAGCTGAGGGCCAACGTAAACACATTCCTGGCTGCTTAAAACACCCATTTTGTTAGGACAATGAGGATTAGGCAAGGGCCATCCCTTGAGGTGGGCTGTTTTGAGCTCTGAAAAAGTGAAACATAACATACGAAACAAAATGACTATTCAAATTCGACCAGCCAGCTCCAATTTGAGCATGGGACCCACAGACTGCAAAACCTTAGTTGGGTAACTCTAGGCACCGTCTACCCCGCACTGGGTGCCCAAAGGAAGCAGGAGGAGAGCGATGGCTTCAAATTCACCCACTGCTGGAACACGTCGCCCTGGCTGGCTGCTGAGAGCGATGCTGGGCTGCCACAAAACCCCTCTGAATTAATCCTTGCCTCCGACAGGAGTGAGCTGACCGATGGGGGACCCAATCAAACAGCACCTTCCCCAGCTGTCAGGCATAAGCTCAGTGCTGCTGCCTCTCTTGCTCTGTAAAAACACGGCTTTGAAGCACAAGGGTATCAAGGGCTGGAGCGACCCACCAGCACCATAAACCACTCCAGACACATTTCTCTAAGCTTGTTTCCCAGATACTGTAAGCACCTAACGCAGGCTAGCAGGACCTTGAAAGTGAATATAAATCATGCACTCTACAAAGAGTATCAACACACGAGGAGGCCTCCCTTTCATGGCAGTCAAACTCATACTTGTCTGCTTCAGCAAAAGGGTGGGATATCATTTCAAAGGACAGTCGGTCTCTTATCATTAACTTACATCCCTGATAAATGTATCGTACACTGCACTGAGACTTCTCAGTTGCATCTGCACATGGGAACCGGCACTGAAAATGTTGCCTTTGAACGGCATCACGCGGTACGTGAAATATGGTCCCGTATTTTGGGCAGCCACAGCATCCCGGCAGCTTACTTGGCCTGTGGATGTACACACACCTCTGCACCTGAGGGCTGACAGAAGACAAGATATTGGCCATTGCTGCTCCTCCCTGGTGAATTTTGGAGGCGGCAGGTCTGTCACAGCCTGGTGAAGGTGGGGTGTTTTCTCTGGGAAGCAGCTCCAGTCTTTATTTGGCAATTGGGCTGAAAAGCAGGCATGCAGATGGTGACTGCAACAGAGACAGTACTGATGTTTTACACTGGAACAGAGTTACCTGCCTCACTGTGACAGGCATATAAAATTAAAGGATGAAATTTTTGAAGGCAGTTTCCACTAAAATGATAACTAACCCCCTCAAATACTATCTGAATTCACTAGGAATTATTGCACTGACAAAAAATGCATGCAGTTTTAGTTTGTGTTGTCCAGTATGTCAGGAAAAAACCAAAAGATTATAATGACCTCTCAAAGGCTCAAGAGCCCATGAATCCTCCTCTTTCTCCCTCTCTGCCTTAGGCAGTACTGACATTTCTCTGCTGCAACAGGGTAGCATCTAACGGCCAGTCTCATGCCGCCTCTGCTATCTGATGGCACTTCTGACAAAGCAAACAAAGAACTTGAGATTTCTGAGGAACTTAATTACAAGCTCAGCCTTCATCTCTGAAATAAGTAGCTGGAGCCCATACCCATGTCTCTGGCCACATAAGAGGAATATCTGCAGCAGGAGGGGTAAAGCTGAGTGCCCAGAGCACACAGACGCTGCCCTCTGCACACATGCAGGATGAGCAGGGGAAAGGTTTTCAGGAGTGCAGCTAATCTTTCACTTGATCCCTTCAACTGCATTCAGAAATGGCTAGAAAAAGTCTTACAAAGTGTTGGCAGTTCCTGGCATCCACGGGAAGGCCAGAGTTTGACTCTTGCTTCATAGGTTGGACAGCCCTAAATGTCCTTCCAAGTACAACCCTCTGATGTTTTTGAAAGTGATGAGAGAAGATGTTCAGCAGAAAGTTTTTTGTGGCAAAATGTCATCTCCTAACATTTATTGAGTATCTTTAATTTTGCATGATAATCCAGAATCCAGCAGGAATCTCAACCTCTGGCACACAGTGCTCGGTGAAGAAACACAGAGAAAAAAAATTCAACAGTAACAACAACAAGGCAAACAAGAGATGTTCCTGAACAAAAAGAAACACGTAATCACCCAAATCCAAGATGCCTCCCAGGAAAACCAATAGCAAGACTACCAATCTTAAACCTGAACCAGGCCATCAAGCCCTTGCTCTGTGATCACATCCAACCATGGGGAATTATCCCATTCCCGGTGTAAAGAGCCCCTTGGGAGCATCCTCAGACTGGGTCCCTTTGGGCTACACCAGTTTGCTGAGCAGCAAACTCAAGCGAGGCACTCACTGACCTCAGCTAACCCTCTCAGCAGCATCACAGCCAAAACCAGCAGCTGGAATGAGCCAAAAACATGACTTCACAAGATCATTTGAAAACATTTACTGAAAGAAAACGCAGCAAGCCATGACAAGAAATTAAAAGCTGGAGATTAGTCCACAGAGGGCCCGTGAAGTTACAAGGAAAAAATGCAGACATAGCAGTGCCAACCATTAGGAAAAAATCTGTGTCAGCCCTGGGAGCTCAGCCCGCGAGCAGGTGAGGGAGAGCAGGGGGCCCGCGCCAGTCCTCCCCTTCACCCACTACATGGCTCAGACTGTGCTGGGAAGGGCTCCAGGTCTCCCAGTCTGCTGGGCAAGGCTGTACTGGACTTCTCTGGTGCTGCTCACATGCAGCATTGCAAATTCCGTCTCAAGAGGCTGAGTTTGGAAATCAGTCAGCCTAGAAGTCTGTGAGGGGATGTTTGCACAAAACAGATGTTTCAAAGCTTTAATTCCATTGAATTTGTAAGTTCCCTTTCTTAATACTGGAATCCCTGATAGGTTTTACGTAACTCATGTATGTGCTATTTGCATCAGGATAATTAATTTCATATCACAGTGATTAGATTACGTGAAATTGCATCATGTTCTACGAAAACACTAACAAGCCCAGACCCCTTCCCAGAAGTAATGCACTTCAGGAAGAGGAATACAACTTCCTGCTCAGCCATTCCCTTCATATTATCAGCCATCTGGACGAGGAAGAAATCATTATTTCTTTAATACAAAGAAAGTCTTAGACACACCAGCTCCCATCAGGACTCTGTTGCCCTGGGCAGGGCACATTTACCTTGTAAGAGAAAGCCTGTGCCCCTGAGCCACCCATCTTTCAAATGCAAGCGTACGGCAGAGATAGAGGCTCTCCCCGTCTTACAGGCAGGGAACAGAGACCCAGAGAAATGCATCGCTTTATTTTGCCAGGAGCCCAAGGGTAGCCTGTCACAGATACGACGACGGACCTTCAGTCTCACCTCCCCTCCATCACACCACGTGCCTCAGAGGACCCCTGTTAGGGATTCTGCCAATGCAATAGTCAAGCCCAAGCTCTTAAAGGAAAGCAAGATTTCCCTGTTCGTGGTATTAACATTTCCTGCCTGTTGGTGTTTCTCCCATGTTGCTACCAAAGTGAAAAGCAGCAGCAGTACAGATTAACGCCCCACAGCCTCCCCTCTAGTAATGAGGGAGAGCGGGGAGATCGGGAGATACCCAACATGCTCGTCTTCATTAAGATTCATGAGCTAAACTAACAGGCCAGAAATTAACTCGAAAGGAAATAAGATTTCTCAAAGATCTATTTGATCTCAGACAAAAGGGAATCGTTATATAAATAGAGCAATTACTCTAATTAAGGCTTCCCTCCATGAATCTCTCGACTGAATGCTGCAGTTGCCGAAAACAGTTTGGCCGCCTATTATGTAAGGCAAACAAACCCGCAGTCTGGGGTTTCATTAGCCTTCATCCACCCCTAAACAAAAGAGAAGAAAGATGGATCTATGGCTCTGTCTGTTAACGTCTGTATTATTTTTAATGATTGGAAGCCAGGAGGGATTAGCATAGCAGAGAGACTTTTTTTCTTTTTTTCTTTTTTAATTTTAAATCAAAAGCTGCTCGTTTTGAGCCATTCTAGTCTTTTGCTCTCTTAGGCAAGGCTCCCATCACCCTCCATCACAGTCCTGCTGGGGCGATGCTCATAAGCGTGCCTCGCTTCCCCATACACGAGCAATCCAGGGCTCAGACACACAAGTGGGTTACGGCGAGTGAGGGAGTCAGCACAGCCCGATTTCACTAAATGGGAGCAGGGTGGTCGGAGAGCTCTCCCGTGGAAGTCCTTGTACTTACGGCAGCTCAGCTGGTGCCTGGTAACTTAAACTGCAGCGATGTGGCTGTGGGTGTGAGCCAGGCGCTTGGGAGCCCGAGTCCTACTGACCTTCAGTGAGGATTGTGCTGCTGAGAACAGGACTTGGAGCCATTGCGGCTCTCTCAAATGCTACCTCCGTTTTACACGGGATTTGCTCTGATTGCAGCCATTAGAGGCCACGTGGTGTTTCAGCTTCCTACCCTGCACACAGCGGGATCGATTACTAAAGGCCCTGATTTGTACCAGTGCAATCCATCGTGGTGCTGAGCCAGAATGCGACCCACGCAGGTACAGGGTGCTTCTGTCGTCATGCTGGGGTCCTGGCTACAGAAAACTGTGAGCAGGTGAAATCCTTCAGTGTAGAGAAGGTCCAGTGAGTTCAGTGCCAGGGCTCCAAAGTACAAGGCTGCCCTGAAAGCATTTTAAGGAGGAGGGGAGGAAGAAAGAGAGTGTGAGATCTCTGTGATTTCCTTTTCCAGATAAAAAAACAAATGGGAAGGGAGATAAAAAACAGTCTCCAGCCCTGCTCCTAAAAGCCATAAGACTTTAACAATAAGCATGACAGCAGTCACATTTTTAATGTGCCAGCCGCAGGCAAGAAGGACAAAATGTCAGTGCAGTGGATATTAAGCAGATAAATTTGATCTTGCTTTCCCCTAGTGCAGAAATGGCTGCTCGATGCTGCCCAGTCAAAGCTCGAGGGAACAAGAAGGATTAACTGTATTGCAAACAGTGCCGAGCGAGAAAGACTAGCAAAATAAACCAAGGTACACAGAGCAACTCACGTGTGGGGTAGACACGCCAGGCTCCAAATCTCCAGGTGGTGTAAACTGATGTAACTTTGCTGACTATCGCCAGGAGAGAACTTGGCACAAAATATGGGAATTAAATGTTGTCTGAATAGCTACAAAATTCCTTGCTGTGCTGAAAGCTACCTGTTTCCCTGCCTCTCCCCACTCATCAATACTAATGCAGAATGAAAAGCCCTCAAGTATCAAATGCATATTAGCCCCTGATGATAGCTAGTGATTTTTGACACTTGTGCCTTTGGTACTCCTGTAATAATAAACAGAAATTAACTTTAGTCATTAGATATATGGAATATTTAACATAGGTTTTGGTCAAGATGTCACTCCAGAGATCTGTGTTTTCAGAACTGATGAGTCAGCCCCAGTTCCTACGTGGGTCACCAGCTGCACAGGCTGCTCAGACAGTATCAAACTCCAGCTGCTGTTTTTAAATTACCCCAGTTGGACTATAGGTACAACATGGGGATATGCAGGTCAATTACTAAATCAATACATCAATCAGAGTAACACAAACATGGAGGGAGAATGAGCTTCGCGCTTACTAACAGACTGGGGGCATGATCCCACTCTAATTTTAAGCAGTGGTAAAATCTCCCTAGGGTTGCATGGGAAAACAATTAATCCTTTTCTGATAGTCTTGTCAAGAGGAACTGGGAATCTATTACACAACCCTGGGTGGCCTATTTACATAGGGTCAAGTACAAAGGGGACTAAAGTGCCCCAGACAAACCTGCAAGGGCCAATTAAGGGGAAAAAAAAAAAATCACAGGAAAATACTTCAAAGGAACTTTTTTGTGGTCTTAGTTATATTTATTTCTATTCTTTTAATTTTAAAGTTCCTGAAAAGACACAGCAGGTCAGAAAGTTCAAAGCTAGAAGGACAAGTAAGACCTACAGCCCTGAATAGCTTGGACAGTTGGAGATTTGTTACCCCTGTAGCAGAGCTGAGACCTCCCAGTTAGATGGGCTGGCCCCCTCCACTGGAGGCTGCACAGCAAGAGCTGGTCCCATCATTCAGCAGTCATCCCCATCTCCAGGTCGGACCCAGGTTCTGAAGGGAATCCTTGGGCCTTCCCCCAAGATTGGATTTTATTGGACTTCACCGAAACACCTCTGAGGGTCTGTAATCACACTGTTTAACTGTGGCAGAGCTGAGAAGTGAGCCCAGGCCACAAGGCTTAGGCTCGGCAACGGGAATTGCTTCTTCCCGAGCCCCTAGAGAAAAAGAAGAGGAGGAAGACAAAGTCGGCACAACGAATGCTCCTTCACTTTTTTTCCCCACTGCTGGCAGGAAAGAGGAGGATGAGTCACACCTGACATTACAATAGGCAGGGTTTGGAGCTTTTGTTATGAAGCAAATCTGAGCCTGCACCCTGCGGACTTAAACAAGAAGCTAGTGTCAGCCTATTGGAAAGGGAAAGGTAAAAGACCTAATGACTACCTCAAGATGAATTTGGCCTTGGCAAGCTATATAAAGATGGCTTTAGTTTTCTTTCACGATGTATTATTCAGAAGCATGGGTCTATTACTGTGGGGAAGAGAAGCACTTCAGAAAGGGGTGTGATCAATCAACAGAAGAGATTAAAATCACCGGGGAAAGCTGTTTGTTGTTTGAGAATTAGGAGGCGAAGAGTAAGAGACAGCATGTTACAGAGATGGAAATGCAAGCTCAGGCAAAAGAGGTAAGAAGGCAATCTGTGGTGGAGCACAGCCTTCTCACTTCACCAGTGTATGTTTATGGCAGAAATGGTCTAGATGAGAGATCATTTAAAACTGCAGAACTCCTTCCCAGTTGGGAAACGACAGGCTCCAGAGTCCTGCTTTTGCCAGAGAGGCTCTGGAGCCAACCAGGAAATGCAGGATGAAAGCATTTCTAAAAAACAAAATAAAGGAAAAACACGTACACAGATCCAGCATAGAGCTTCACAGAGAGATTTAAATATCGGCCTCACTCTGACAGCCAAAGCTTAATCAAGTTGTGCAAGAGGATTTATGGAGCCTGCCAACTCTGAAGAGATGCCAAGGAGAATAATTTATCAGCATATTTGAAGGCATTTTTAATATCTATCTGCCTTTGTTAGCAGGCTCCTCAGCTCTGAGGATAAAGCGATGAGCTCATCTAGTTCCCTCTTTAATTTCAGTGGGTCCACCATTGTGTTGTTGCTTTTCCTTTTAATCTTTGTCTAAAGAATACTCCCGGCATCTGGTTCATTCAGAAACAAGTTCATTCTGGCTATTCCAGCACTGCATGTGAAACAGATTATCTGCCTTTTTCTGTCTGTTGGAAAGAAGGAACCTGGCCCAGATCTGTAGGATGCAACTGCAAAGGAGAGACATGCGCCTTGTGTAGAGTGATGTAAAGGAAACATGGGCAACCTTACACCATCAGCACCTGGCTGCCTCGTTTCACACCTCGTAAGTGTTCAGGAGAGGACTGGTGTCCTGGTTTCGGCTGGAATAAAGTTAATTTTCTTCCTAGTAGCTGGTATAGTGCTGTGTTTTGGATTCAGGATGAGAATAATGTTGCTAACACACTGATGTTTTAGTTGTTGCTAAGCAGTGTTTATACTAAGTCAAGGACTTTTCAGCTTCTCATACTGCCCTGCCAGCAAGAAGGCTGGAGGGGCACAAGAAGCTGGGAGGGGACACAGCAAGGACAGCTGACCCAAACTGGCCAGAAGGGTATTCCATACCGTGTGACATCATGGCCAGTACATAAACCGGGGGGAGTTGGCTGGGGGGCACCATGGCTCAGGGATTGGCTGGGCATCGGTCAACAGGTGGTGAGCAATTGTATTGTGCATCACTTGTTTTGTATATTCTATTATTAGTATTATTATTATTTTCCCTTCCTTTTCTGTCCTATTAAACAGTCTTTATCTCAACCCACAAGTTTTACTTTTTTTTCCCCCCCAATTCTCTCCCCCATCCCATTGGGTGGGGGGGGAGTGAGTGAGTGGCTGCGTGGTGCTTAGTTGCTGGCTGGGGTTAAACCATGGCAACTGGAAAGCACAAACACGGGGGTTCTCACACAGTGACCAAACTGAACCGCCCAGGACTTACGGAAAAGGCACGGCACAAGCGCCGCAGGAAGCACATACGCGTTGCGCTTAGATGTGCCAAGCAAAGCACAGCCCAGGTATTTTGGAGCATGTGTTGCTTGCCGTAGCATGTAGGGAGGATGCAGACACCTCTGAGCTGATGACAGCTAGTTCTGACCTCCCAGTATCCAGGGGTGTTGAAACCCAAGCAAGTGCAGTGTATGAAATGAACAAACTTCTCCGAAGAACAGTTCAGAAGATTTCACCCTCTGTGCTGATGTTCAGGGTAAGCAGCTGCAGCGAGTAGGCAACTTGGACCATCCGCATCTCTCCTGACCTTAGATGTCCTCGCCAGCAGTCCAAAATCAGCCCTTTCCCGTCCACTCCTCTGTCACCGCGGACCGTGCGCTTTGATTACGTTAAAAAATCTGCCTCTTTCTGCTGTGAAAACCTTGGCCTCTGCCTTCTCTCCTCATTAATGGCGTTTTCAAGTTGCTTACAGTGACGGGGCCAGTCTGGTTCAGCACGGAGCACTCACCATCCAGAAAGCCTTTTTGAAAATAAGTCGCAGCACATGCAAAAGGGGTCCTCGCTGAGGGTTTGGGCAATCATGGTGGCATCCCCTTAGGATTGGTAGTTTACTCCTCCTGCAGCACAGTTCAGTGTTCCCTTTTCTTTCTCTCCTTCAGCTGGGCCTGGGTGGAGTGCCCTAGGGAAATTTCTTTTCTCTATCTCTCTAATCTTCTTTCTTCTCAGCCCATTATGGTAAGTGCAAGCAGCACAGCCTGAGTCTCCAAGGGCTCTGCTGGAGCTGTTATCCTGTATCCAGCCAGACTGCACTGCTCTGTGCTTTGACCACACGGGATGTTAGAAGTTCCTCAGCATTTCTTTGGAATGGCAAGAAATAACCACTGAAACCCTGTACTCCCCGGGGTGTCCTGCATTTAACTCACACACACATAATAACCAAATTTTTCTCTCATTAGGAGCCATCACTCAGGATTGGGGCTCATTTTCTCCAGAAGGAGAGGTGGAGGAAGGTACCCTTCAGATTTAGTTTTTCCTCATCTAGTATCGCCTGGAAATTTAGGGAAGAAGAAAACCCTAACATACACACACGCGCACACTTTCCCAACTCCTACCTAACTTATTTCTACGCATGCATATGGATACACAAAGCATTTCTACAATTCACTGTCAGTGCCCTCTAACTTAACCTCTTGTTTTAAGGTAGAATTAGGCCACATTTTGAAATAATATCCACAGGCTTCCCCCCATCAACTCAAGAGAAATTGCTGGTGGAGCAATACACTACTCATTATAGTACCTTGTGGGGAAGTCTCTTGTGTCTGATGGTTACCCAAGTGACTGAGGGACTAAGGCAGCCTCATATTCACTCTTCTGGGCAGCACAGGAATGACAAACTTCTGTAGAAAGTTTTGAGTGGCTTTTTTAATTAACAAGATGAAAATTGGCCAAGCTGTTGCGGAAGGGTCCCCATACCTCTCTCCCGCTGAAGATGAAGTGGCTGCTTGCCGTCTGCACTGCAACATTCCTGAGCCCTTTTCTTGCTCTCCAGAAAAACCTGTGTGTGCTGCCTCCTAGCAAAGGGGGATAAGTTACACTGCCAGCAAGCCCTCGGTATTGAATACTACTGTGTGTGCTAGCTGTACAAACAAGGCAAAAAACCTAAGGAACTAACTGAAAAGCCCTAGCTTCTGTGTTTTGGACGGGCTCACAG
Organism: Buteo buteo; assembly: GCF_964188355.1. NCBI lineage: Eukaryota > Metazoa > Chordata > Aves > Accipitriformes > Accipitridae > Buteo > Buteo buteo. The sequence continues at coordinate 7,709,977 of NC_134176.1, read as the reverse complement.
GAACAGGAGAAGATGATTTTCCTTTCTAGATCAGGATTTTTTTGACTTCTAGATCAGACTTCAAGGCTGTCTGGAGGCAAAGGGGATTTAAACTGTGGCACGTTTAACCTTTCTTCCTCTGGCTGCTCTCAAGAGCCATGCAAGCTCCCTCCTGGCTGCTGGCAGAAGCCAGGAAGGAAATTCCAACTCCCTCACCTTGTGCTCCAACAGCCAAAAATGAGTCCATAAAGCACAGGTCATCAGAGCAGGACCTGGCTCCTGCTGCCCCACAGAGCATCATTATTCCTGCAGCTGAGTTTGAAGCACTAATACCCAGACACAACAGCCCCTTGATGTTAATGTGGCAGAGCAAAGGGCATTTGAAGCAAGTCTGCAAGAACAAAGTCTAAAGGAGGATGGGGAGGTGGTGGTGGGTGGGGGTGTTAGACATCAGTGGTGTTGTCGGGGCGCAGAGACCACCGGGGTATCCGGAGGGGGGAACTGAACCCTGACACGAAGTGGCAGAGTTCATTAAACCACAATATTTGCTTTTTGAGTCAGCGTCACTTCCAGGCTATTGTTCTCTAGAAAAACACAGCAACTTCAAGTTTTTCTTTTGCACCCCTGGCACTGTATTGCTGACATAATTTTTCTCCAAGATACGGGTCATGTTTGCTCTCAGCGCTCCCTCACCTTTCAATCCCTCTCACTCTTCGCACAAATCCACTGGCATTTGGATTCCCCATGCTGTTTCACCTGTGCTGGGCGGGAGTGCAAGCTGCTAAAACCACAGCTAATTTCCTCTGCACCTTCCTCTTTTCTTGCCTGATGTTTATTTCGCACATGAAAACCACTTGGAGGGGGACATAACCATTTTTGCTCAGTCTCTTAACTCCAGTAGTGTTTTCTTCAAAATGCATGTTTTTAACCAGCTGGAGGGAGAACAGGCTTTAGTCTCATTTTTGTCCCCAAAATACGCAGCTACAGGCAAGGCTGCCCAAGCCTCACTTTTGGAGGAAGCATTTCAGCTAGGCCAGAAGTGTTTAAGAGCTCACATTAAGACTGGAGTTTGGCATACAAATGCCAAGAGACACCCTCAGATTCAGCAGACTCGGCTGTGACAGTAGCTCAGAAATCCAGGGTGCAGAAGGCAGAGCGATGCTAACACTTCCCTGGGGAGATGCTGCTTTCTAGCCCCTGCATTACCTGGCTCTGAGAGTGAAAACATCTAAGCTGCAATTGCTCAACCAAGTTTCCAAGCCTTTGGGCCAACCATTGCTACTTAAAATCATCAGTCCATGTAGCGACTCAATAGGCTTAGCCCTTCTCTCCTCATCTGAAACCAGACTTGGAAAGGAAAATCCCTGCAGCTTTCCCTGTGAATTTGCTTCCCATTACGCCATTGACTTTTGAGACCCGATTTTCACTGTGTCCCTTCATTCTCCCCTCCAACTAAGCCTGACTGTGAGCAAGACAGCATGATTGAATTGCATTTGAGAAAGTCATACACGAAGCAAGTGAAACACGCTGCCAAAATACCGCCCCGCTTATGGGAAACGAGAGGATTGTATTTCATTTTGCACTTCACTCAGCTGAATCCCAAAGCCTCTGGCTGCCCGGAAAGCCACCCCCTTTGCTCAAGCACTTTTTGCTAGTGACAATTTACAAATTCAGAACATGGACATGCTGTAACAAAGCAAACTCCAGCTGCATTCTCACTGTAAAAGATACAGTGCAGCAGTCTCTGCTCTCTCCATGCTCACAAAGTTTCTCTTTCACAGTCTCTTTATCATCAGACACTGGTGACTACTCTGTCAGCTGACGGCAAAGAGTATTTGAAAGAATTTGTATTACAGACACAAAGCCGATAGCTCCTTTGGCATAAACTCCTTGACTGCATTCAGGTAGAGCTATGGAGAAATCTTTTTTGGGGGGAATCAAAATCAAAGCAAAACATGTTTAGAATGAGCTGAAGTGGTCTGAGTCCATTCAGCAGCAAGTCTCCTTTTTTGCACTTTTTTTACTCCCTCAAGCAAATCCATGCCCAGTTCGACTTGCTCACACAAGCAGGGGAGACCTCATTTTGAGTCCTCCCCGCCTGACTTGAACCATCAATACCTAAATTCAGCAGTGACACACTCAGATGGGGCAGGGTACACGAATGAAACTTCTTACTTCCCTCCTCTGGGAGTATTGACTCCAGCAAAACCCTGCTGATTTACACTGATTTAGCTCTACACTACTCTTTCCCCAGCTCTTGAGGGAAAATATCAAGGACAAAAAACCATTACAAAGAGAAATAGATAAAAACTTTTTCTAGAGTACAAATATTTCTGCTTTCAATTCTAAACAAGGTCCAGGGCATTGAGGTTGTTTTTGTTTTCCTTGGTACCAGTGCTCAAAACCACCCACGAACACCCAGTGACCGAAATGAGGTCCTAAGGAAGTATTTTGGTTATCAGGAAACTGCAAAGATGAACAGGATGCAACCTTCAGAAATTGGGTGTTTTCTGATGGGGTGAAATTGGTGAAGCACAATTACTGGAAACAAAACGAAAACAAAATAACAGCATCCATGCAATGGGTCCTAAAACCTATTATCTTTGTTTACAGTGAAGGTCTTCATGAAGGCAAACTGATTGAGGGCTTTCTAAACCCAGATGTATCCATTTGTGGAGCATCTCTAAGCACCTACACCTAATTGCATCTTCCTGGCAGAAGAATTTGATTTTCATTTCACAGCTTTGTACCACTCAAGACTAAGCAAATTCTCACTAGTCCTGTCCAAGGTTAGTGGCCAGAACTTTTGAGTGAGGAGATAATCCAGTTATTAAGGCTATTAAGGCCTGCAATACAAGAGACCCCAGGTTTAATTCCCTGGTCCTTCATAGGCTTCCCATGCCATGTAATTACTTATAATCATTTATGTCACTGCAGTGGTTGAGTGCTCTGATTTTCCAGAGCTCTTAATATCATGGGTTCAAAAGCACTGTCACAGCTGTAAATCAAGGAGCTCGAGTTCACTTTTTGTTGGAGGTAAACATAGTAGTGATTAGAAGATGCTCACATAGTAATAATGCCGTATTTAAGAGAAATAATACTAGCATCAGAAGTCTGTGAGAAAAAAATCTACATATTTAGCAGCTAGAAAATGTACTGTCTTCCTTCATAAAATAGCCACAAGGGAACAAAAAAGCCAGTTTCACCACTCTGTGGTACACTGACACCTAAAAATACTGACCAAACATTATCAGTACACTGTAAATATAATACCTCAGCAGAGATATTTGTTATCATTCAAAAGAAATCAAAGTGTGTGGGTTTTTCTGTTTTATCTAGAGACCCAGACAATCTCATGACAGGATGTTTCCTTCCCATTAAAGCCAACATGCTCTGATGCCTCTAAAAACTCAGCATAAGAAAGGGAAGAGGAAATGAGGAGCTCTTCTAGTGAATGGCTCTTGATCCCAAGAGCAGCTACTGTGAAGTTGCAGAAATTCAGGCTGTAGCCAACCGTCAGTGTTGTAAAATACAATACAAAAGTCACCTCCAGGTAGCAGCCACCCAGGGAACAGAAACACTGAGAAACTGAAGGTCCAATAAAAATTTCAGTTGCAACTTCCCACTAGTTGACCACAAGGCTGTTGGTTAATGCCCTAAATTTCAGCCTTTTTCCCCAAGCAGACATAGTATAGCTCTTCTCTCAAGCAATACATGTGCATTTCAGAGAGGCAGTTTTACCTTCATTTGGGTTTCACCAGCAACACATGATAAGCAGACAAGCAGAGTGGCTGGAGAGAAGACCTTTTTCAGGCAAGCAACCAGCAATTCCTAAGTTGACTGTGCAGTTTTGGAGACACTCGGTCGATCTCTATCTATATTGTTAGCTCCCTCCTCAATTCTGGCCCTCTTTCTCCAGTGCCTTTCAGCATGCTGCTTGCCCGTTAATCACAGAAGGGACCCACTGTTAAAAGTTGGGCTCTGAACATGGGCTAGAGCAGCCTAGGGTGACGGCAGCTTGCACTGGCTGTTTCTATGAGGTTCCTATCAGAATTAGGAATATAAGCATTTTGTCAAGAGGCTAAAACACAAATCATATTTTATTATACCCTGAAATTCCTGTTACGATGAGAATCTATCTGACCACATTTTACCTCCATCTCATACTTATGCAAGATACCTGCAACAAATCCACTCTGCTGTTACTTGTCACTGCAGAAGAGGAATTAGCTCAGGCATTCAGGAGTCTCAACCCAACAACATGAATGCTGCTCCAGAAGCTGCAATGAGTCTGAACTTCACTTTTTATTTTAAGTATGTTGCAGGTTATTTCCAAAACCCAAGAGGGCCTTCAGCATAACAAATGATCACTCCTGAGCACAACCTGTGATTTCAAAGGACAAGCCTTTGCCTCCTCAATAAATGGATTTTATTCTCAGTTGATTTCTGTGGAATTTATTAGACAACTTTTCAGCAACAGAAAGTAGTTGCTCAGTTCATATAGAATAGAAACCTTTCAGCAGAAAAATTCCAGACTCTAATGAAGATCTGATGAAAACAAATTCTCCTCTTTCCTTTAAATGGTCCCATCATTCATTACCCCATGTCTTTGAGTCAGTTCTCCAAAAAGTTACTATGAATTACTGTCTTATCCAACTATTTCTTAGATCCTCTATTACCACACTATTTAGTAGTATCCAGTCTTAAATGCACCTTTGTTCATAGTGCTTTTGCAAGGAAAGGGAATACTCTGATCTTTCTACCTCCAAGGGGTGATTAGAGATATTAAGTGATTAAGGGCAGGAAGAAATCAGTAGCAGAACAGCCAAGTTAGGTCTCCTGATTTTTAGGTTAACACCCTCATCATTTAATTACCTTTCGATTCACTACAGTAAAGCCAGGCAGTTCCAGTGCACTAGGCACTGTTTGTACACACACAGCCTGAAATCGTAAAAAGCTTCATCCCCATGTCACAGGCAAAGATGCGAGGCACGTGGGTAAGAGCGCTTGGGAAAATTCAGGAATAGAAGGTAGAACAAGGACTAAGTGTAGCCAGCAACAGCTCTACTCAAATTGTTTGCTATACAGCCCCATTTTTTTTCTCCCAAACACACAAAAATCAAAACCCTGTCTTTGTATGCAGATAGACAAGCAGTCCCTGGGGGATGGCTGGTGTTACCAACAGTCAGAAAGAAGGATTATTATGAAGACTTCACTCCTTCACCACTCCAGTCGCATGGAAATCATATGGTCGCTACTGATTAAGTACTGTGTATACCTGCTGCTTCTGTTCTGGAAGATGACCATATGTTGTAAATCATTAAGTCAGCACAGGGGAATGCCCGGACACACAGACATGCACACACTTTGCTTGCCAAGTTGGCTGCTGAACCGTATAAAGGACATAACTATGCAAACACACCTAAGTGTGGCAGGATTATTTTTTTTTGTTTACCCTTCAATCCAAGATAAGAAAAGGGTCGGGGTCAGGGTAACCGCAATTTCTGAGTGCCCACACCCCAGCCCTGTTTTCTTTTGCTAGATTAGGCTGAAGAAAGCCAGGACAGAGAGCATGCAAACAGTCAAAGGAACTCACTGCTTTGAGGATTGCCACTGCATCCTGCTGGAGCCACGTTGGGTAGACAACTTCATCATTCAGAATGGCCTCGAAGAGATCGTCCTCATTCTCCGCCTCGAAGGGTGCGTGGCCGCACAGCATCTCATACAGCAGCACACCCATGGCCCACCAGTCTACGTCAGGGCCATACAGCATCTCCTGCAGGATCTGAAGAAGGGATGGGAAGGAAATATCGACGCTGAAGGTTCTTAAACTGAGCAGAGCAGGAAAAAGCATTTGGAAACATTAATGCAGAAGCTCTCGCTACATCCTAACAGCACTCTCTGCTAGGCTGGCTGTACGTCCAGGAACCTATAGGTGATCTCAAGCTGGGAACCCCAGGTACATCAGATGCATTAAACAAGGCCTGAACTAGCTTGGCTGCTCACAGGGTCACCTGGGAAACAAGCCCTTAAAAATGATGCTAGGGCTTAGCAGGAGGAGAAGGGGCATTTCAGCAAAACCGGCTGAGTCTCAGAAGCGGCAGAACAGCCATGTGGGGGGGGTTGACATCACCTCTTCCTTGCCCCTGGGAAGGAGCGCGAGTGTGTGAGAAAGGCACAAACACCAACCACAGACAAAAATTCAATTGTGTTGAAGAAGGATCTGAAACCCTGTCAGAACATCTGGCAGCATCTGGAGGGCAGCTGTTCCTTAAAGAGGTGTTTATTAATTTTGTAGTGAGATTGGGAAATGACAGGGAATGGGAGGAGGCAGAAGAAGGAACTGGGAGACAAGAATTCAACCTCTTTTCAAATCAAACTGGGCCAGTATCTGTATGTGCCTCCCTCAAGATTTTTGCAGCTGCCTCCATTTCTCACCTCACATTTCCTAAAGAAAAATATAGGCTTAAATTGGTGCCTACAGCAGCCTGAACGTTTACTCATGCTTTGCTTGCACAAGGGACTGATAATACAAGCGTACATGTAGGAGGAAACCTTGCACCTGGCAGTCAAATAAGCTGTAGCTAAAGACACCAGAGAGTACACTTGCTGTTCCAAAGCTAACCTACGCTTTTCATATTGTAACCGAGTTTTCCGGGCCAAAGAAAGGTTTCCTATACCTCTGGAGCGATGTAGTCTGGTGTACCACAGAAGGTGGCTGTGGTAATGCCGTCGTGAATGCCCTCTTTGCACATTCCAAAGTCTGCCAGCTTGCAGTGACCCTCGTAGTCCAGCAGCACATTGTCCAGCTTCAAGTCCCTGCAACGAGAATCATTCACCAAGTTGCTACATGCTTAGAGCAGCCCAAGCACAAATGGAGGCAGCATCCCAGGCCTCAGAAGCTCAACCGGTAAACTGGACAAGCCTCATCATCATAAAAAAATAAACAGAAGTCATGCAGGAGGGGTTTTCTTTTGCTTCATCTCTTACAAAAGGGAGGGAGGAACAAACATCATTCTGCCGAACTGCATTTAATATGGGCAGGTGCTATACGAGTTCGCCCACATGGCTTTCCAAACACACCACAAGCCTGCCTGGCAGAGCTCCTGCTCATTTAGCTCAGGACTCACTGGAGCAGAGGTTGCCAGAGCTGTCAAATTGCGTAACGATGTTATGATGCAGCAAAATGCACCGCATGAGATGTGCTCTGATTCAGCAAAGTGCCACGCTGGGAGCACACAGCTGAAGCCGGGTAGGCATGCGAGATCTCTTCAGAGGGGCAGCAGATCCCCTCTTCTCCTGAGGTGTCGGGGGTTAAGTCCCAGACCTCCCTGTATCGGGGCAAGCCTGACTGATAAACCCCACCTGGAGTGTTATCCAAGCTGAGAAGTAAAGAAACTCCCTGCTGACACCATGCCACACGGGCAGGGGGAATCTTCAGCCAGCATGGGATGCCTCCTTCATAAGGCAAAGTCCTAAAGTCCTCCCAGATGTATCAATTCCAGCACTAATGTAAGAAGTGAATGTCCCCCATAGTGCTGAGTGGGGTGAGGACCTCCTTGTCACTGACACAAGAGACCTGCAGCCAACCAAGCTGCAGAAAGGCACATTTTCCAATACGTCACCTCTAACAGTCTGGGAGCTACTCATCAAAAGCAGAGCTGCCAAAATGACGGAGCCCTAGCAAAGCTTATCAGCTTGCCTGACCTTGAGATAGCCTGAGGAAATAGCCTGCAGTCAGAAGCACCGTCACGAACATGACCAGAAAGCACGGGGTCATCTGCAGACTTAGGCAACGCCTTCCTAAAAATACATACCAGCTTGTAGCACCTCTGCTTTTCAGCTGCCAGACAAGCTCTAGGCACGGTCACAGATGGAGGAAAGGAGCTATGATGGCAGCTCTGTGCAGTACAAATAGGTCACAGTTCTTTTTTTGAACCGTCTCAGGCATTGGCCCAAGAGTTGCACTGAGCCTTCACAGCAGCTCTGAGGCAGGGAAGTGTTGCTATGGCCATTTTACTGAAATGGAGGACATCTTACAGGCCTAGACAAAGCCACTTTCAAAGTAATTCAGATGCCCAGATAAGGATCAAATAACTAAGTACGCCTGAGAGTCTCAGGACCCCTTTATGAAATCCATGCTGGATTTTGATGCATTTTGCCCTCTGGTTGGACATCTATTTCCCTGGGAAGGGGGAGCAATGGGGAAGGTGGTAGCACAGGTGGTGGCATCTCCTTATCAATATGAAAACCTATGGGTGAGCTGAAATCTAAGTCCAGCTGGATCCTGTTCAACCTCCATCTATGATCTTAAAGCGAAAATCAGGTGGTCGATTGCTCTGTTGTGCACTGGTATTTCTACAGCCCTCACCACCACCGAAGCTTCTCTGGAGCTCAAGACAGCTCTCCCTCAACATCACTGTTGCAGTGGAAAGATCAATGATGCATTTTGCTAGACAATCAGAGCCACATCCTGCCCTAAAGAGATAAGAAAAAGTATTATTAGCCTCTTCTGAACACATGGGAAGGCGAGGGGTAGAGGTTAAGAAATTTGCCCGTGTCCCCCAGAGCCAAGACTGAACACCAGCTTCCTGAATTCCAGCTCCGGATCTTAATTCCAAGATCATACATCCTCTCTCTTCAACTTTAACACACCATGGCAACACAAGCCAGCAAAAAAGCCCTCTGCAGTGATGTTGCCCTTCCCAGCAGGCCCACCAGCTATCTGGTGGTCAGTGAAATTTTGATGCCAAAGACAGTCCCTATGCCTGTCTTATGCCACAGTGTTTGCTCTGGGTGGGATGCTCAGCAGAAGACACTTATTTTTCCCCTTCCGAGAATCAAAAATGGCTGCTAAGGCATGTGGGCAAAGGCTCGTCCTGGAAACGCTTTAGGCGAGCACAGTGAGAGGTATTGTATGTGCTCACCCATGACAGTACGCCTTCAGCAGCAGTTTACAGCCAAAGCTCCTGTTGCTCTTCCCTGTGGTTCCTGGCAGAGCAGGGAAGCCCTCCAAGCATGAAGGCAGGCCTTGTTTCCAGGAATCTGCAATGATGTGGTTGAAACGCGCAGTTTATTCTTGGCTCAGTTTTAAATGCAGCAAACACCTTTTCGGTCCTGGGCAGGCCTGACTGTTGGGGGGGGGGTGCCCCTAAAGGTGCAACGGGAAGAGGAATTTTGGTGAACCTGCTTGGAGATCCCCCTTCCAAACTTCCCCTCGCTCCCCAAAACATCCGCCACATCCTGGCATGCTTTGGGAATATCTCGAATCCCACCTTCCTTATATCCGAGCCACCAGAAATGGAGTCATGTACGTTGACGGCGTGAGCAGATTACAGTCCCTCACGGAGAGCCTGAGGAGCTGAGGCAAGACAGAGCTACGAGGCAGGGCCAGCCCTGCAGACCAGATCACCAGCCACCCTTCCACTTCTCAGCCTCTGCCCCACAGGACATGCCGTGGAAGGCCCGAAATCCCTGCCAGCTGTATAACGCACCACGCTCATTACAGCACTGAGATGGCAGAGGCCTCTGCAGGTGCAAGAGCACCCTGCGCTTGCTGTGTCCTCCCAGAGAGTCTCTCTGTATGTAATTGCCATTAAATTTAAACTGTCTGCCTCTTGCTGAGCGAGTACAGCTTTAACCACACGAGGCAAACCTCCGGCCCTTTGGCTTCTCTACATTGCACGTTAAACCCATTAAGAGCGCCTGTTGTCTCCTCCTGCAGTTGGGATTCTGGCTCCTCCCGATTTCTTTCCAGCAACGTGAAATCCAAAACTTGCATTTTCTATTTTCACAGAACCCGTAACGTGACGTTAATTTGCTCTCGCTTGCTCAGGCACTCTGGCTACGTGTAGATCATTTTCGAAGAGGACCTCCCGTGACCAAGGATGACTTCTCAATGCTCTTTTCTTGGCAAGGCCACAGAAGATGGCCCCACGCGTCCCTCTCGGAGCAGGTCTCGCGGGCCGGCACAGCGGCAGGCTCAGCCATGTGGCTCCTCTGGAGCCTGCTCCCTCCGGCTGCCCTGTAAGATAATTTTCTGGGAAAGTCTTGGTTTGGTCTCGTGTTTGAGCATTTGTCTCAAGTGATCCCACCAGCTGTAAGCTCTGTACTCGCTGCTCAGCACTAACAGGTCTCCCCACGTGTCGTACCCTGTGAACCAGCACAGCCACATGAGAGGAAAAACACTGACAGGTTTCTGAGATTTACAAGGAGCTCTTCATTTTCACAGCAAGGATTCTGGGAAGCTGATGAAACTGGAAGTCATCCAGCTCAGAAAGCCCAAATCTACCTCATTTCCTTAATACTTGCATTTTCCATTCAATATTTTTAGCAGTTCGATGAAGCAATAACGGCGGAAAGGTTTTCTGAGGGCTGCGTTTCTAAGGTCCGGCTGGGGTTCTGCCTTTCACTGGCAAACCTCCACTGGAAAACAGGCTTCATCCCGACTCAGAAAGGCAGCCTTTGTCCTCGCAAGCAGCTACGGCACATCGGCTTAACGGCCTCAGTTTAGTCTAGACCCAGAAGAAATGACAAAATGAACTGCTTCAGCGTCACTCGCTGGAAGAGCTGCTCTGTACACATCTGCCGCTTGAGTTTAACATTCATAAAAAAAACAAAATTACAATTGCAGATGATCCAGTCCTTTTCTGAAGCATCTGTTCAAATACGATTTCCTTGCAACAGGGAGTTTTGCCAGTGAATAGGTGTTATACACGTACCTGCCATTTGCTCTACTCCAATCATCTCACTTGTAATGTAGAATCTATATTTGAAAGGATGAAGTTTCGGGGTTGTTTTTTTCCTCTTTTGGTTTTACCACCCTGTGTTGTAAGGGCTGTACATGTAGTAAGGACCTTCACAGGAGTAGGGGTGGCGGAAACCAGCTTCCTGCCTTGGTTCTGCCTCGGTTCAAGGTTCTCCCAGGTTTGGTAATTCCAAAGGTCCAGTTTAAAGCTCATAAAAGCCTGGCTTTCCCATCTCAATGCAAAGCATTTAGTCATGAAAGATGTAGGTACAGAGCAGTGTAGCCACAAATGTAGGTGCGACTAATCTAAAACTCCAGCTAAATGTTTAAAAAAAAATATAAATACACAATTAAAAATAAAATCCCCAAGCCTGGAATTAGCTAAATGAGTAATTGTGGAATTTCTGAAAGGGAAAAATTTTGCTTTTTCAAGTCCTCAGCATGCAAGGCCATTTAGAAACTCCTTGGAAACATCTTTGGGTGAGCAAATGTGCATTCAAACCCCCTTTGCAAGCAGGGAGTAGATTTTGATTTTTCTCCACCTCTGCTGCTGAAGTCATTTTACTTCATAGAAATACTGAAATCTCCATCACGATGGAGAAAATGTGTTTCTATTGCCTGCTCTGGTGGCCAAAGCAATACACGTTTCCAACTCCTGCTCCAGTGAAATTGTACTTATTTTTTGCAAAATGAGGCAAATTCAACAGAGGAGAATGAAAGACGTACAAACTGCTGAATAGCACAGTTGGTAAGATACTTATCAAAGAGGTAGGATTTTTCAAGTTGGAGGCATTGCTCCCAATACAGTGGACAACAGATTTAAACCAGTATTTTGATTAAATATGAAGGAGAACAGATGGAGGTCTCAGTTTTATGTAAAGCCCTAAATACTCATGTGAAGCTATTATCATTTCCCATTTTCCTTTGCATTCATTAAAAACACCGAAACCAAAATATTTTATTTTACTTGAAACCAACACTCTCTTGAGTTGCAAAAAAATACCATTGCTTTAGAAAAGCCCTAACAATTATTTTGGGCCCACAAAACCTGAAACAATTTTCTATCTTTCCTTCTACATCAAATTTTGGAGACTCAGTTACCAAACTCAAAGCAAATAATTATTTTCACAATTCCATTCCCAGCAGCTTTGGACGAGGGACCTCCACATTTTGTTCCCAAGATATCACACCACTTTGGGAATTAAGGCTATTTCCAATCCTGTGTTCCTTGGGTTGTAGAGAACTGGCTTAAAAATTCCTTCACGGAAAATGGTTCCCATCTCCCACATTTTTCTAATAACAATCAAAATTATTTATTTTTATGGTCAAGTAAGTTTTTATAACCAGAAACTCATATACTCACAGCATCAAGGAAGAGTTATGCAAATTTCCTAAGCAGTGGTAAGGCTGAGTGTCAGCAGGCAGCAGTAAATACAGGCTAAAGATGACACCTGCAATATATTCTGCCAGAGCTAAGGCGTAAAACCCCAGGCTGAGCTGCTGATATTTGCTTAGTTGCTACCACATCTTTAGGGTAGGGGGAAATACTGAAATCACAAATGAAAAAACAGGTTACTGGCCTTTGGAAAAGGGAGCCACAAAGCAGAGATCAGAAAAAGATCAAGCTGTACCAAGCTGGAGAAAAACAGTTTGAAATCCTGAGTTTTGCTGCCAAATAAAAGGATGAGCTCCCTTCTAGCCTTGGAGGCTTCCTCTAATTCAACTCCTGTCATACTTTGAAGGGAAAAATCAGCACAGCTGGAGCAACCCCGCTGTGCTTACAGAGGGCACGCTCTTGGGCACAGAACCAACCGAAGAACCAGAGGTAAGACTCAGCGCTGTTACATGGCACGTAACCAGCGTGTAGCCATTTACATATACCACCACTTGGAGCTGACACGCTGAGATGGACAGCATTGCTTTACGCATCCATAGCTACACAGCACAATCCCTAAAATCCTATGGGATTTAGTCTGTGCACTCCGTCCTTCCCAGTACTGCACAAAGTAACGTCAAAATACAGCGTGATGACTGCAAAACATAACTTCAACTCCTTGTTTTCTTGAAAAACTTTCTCTTGGGTAAAGAAAACATTCCTTCTAGTTTCCAATCAACTTCTGAGGTGCAAACCTGTTCAGAGAGCAGCATGCACTCAGACAGCCCGACTACAGCAGGCGTACTGCAACTTGCAGTGCAATGTAATGGGACAGAAATGAAAGGAAGATCTCTCCAGGCATTTGTAATTCAAAATTACCAGAAAGTAGCAATGAAACATTGCAAGGTGCCCTTCTGCACTGTCCTAACAACCAGAAGTTGTTTTCAAAATCTGACCACGCTTAAGTGTTTAAGGACTGTAAATACTGCCACAACGGCTCCAAACCGAACTGCATTTCTGAGAAACAAAGCAAAAGCAGAAACATGACATAATGATTCAAGAATCCAACTCAGACCCAGGATAAGTGATATGAGCGAGTGAAACTCCACAGCAAATTAGCCCTCATTGCTAGCCCATATAACAGCAGACAGCCGCCTGCCCTTGCCAGCTGCTTTGTGCAGCCGTGGGAGGCAGAGGAGGCTCATGGGGAAGGTCAATCCCACAGGCATCTCAGTACCTGAGCAGTTCTCCAGCCAGGAGCCCAGCAATATTCCTGGGGATTTTATGGCCTCATCCCACCACAGCACATCCTACAGACTCCGCAGAGAGCTGCAGAGGGGGAACGTGGCAGGATATAACAGATCTTCATGGCTTTTCTCTGCTTCACCTAACCCACCCACAACGGCATGCAGAGCACAAACCATTTGAAATGCTCTGTGCCCATGCATTAGGATAAAGGCACGATGGATTACTGCCACGCAGCCTCCAAAGCAGGCTCCACCTCTCCTGCAACCACCAGGATGGTAGAGAGTGATGCAACATGCACTCACATCTGGGGTCAGATACAAAGCCAGAACGTGTGGCTGAACTTCTCTGAAAACTCACGCTGGAGCACATGGCCAAGGACCACTCGGGAGGGCAAGGTGGGTGTTTGAATTTGTGCAAGGCAGAGGGAGATCCTCATACCCACCTGCATCTGTGCTCTTCAGTACCTCCAAAGGTACTCTGGATCAGTCTCGTGCACTCACAGGGATAAGTCTGATTAAGCTTTAAAATACCTTCTTGCTCTGTTGCTTGGTCTTCAGACTAAACTCTGATTGGCAAGCACTTGTATCCAGAAGCACTCTGTTATTACATTTTAATCTTAAAGTCAAGCAGCCCTTCAAGCATAAGGACAAGTTTCTGCAAGCCACCTGCCCGGGTTAAGGCAGCACCATGGGTTTCTTGGTGGAGATGGGCTGGAACCCAGTGCTGCCGGCTCCAATCTGCCTGACCCCTTCCTGCTGGCAGGGTCTCTCTGGAAGCCGGTTCCCCAGACCACATCAGAGCACCGGTCCCTTCCCGGCACTCCCCAGGCTGCCACTCCAGAGACGAAGCAGTGCCCAAGGCGTTGACTTCTGTTACGGCAAAGAAGCTGGCATTACTCAGGATCCAAGACCTCTCTGATGGTTTGAAGTGCCAGCAGTCCCACCTCCCCTCCCTCTGGGCACTTCAGAAAAGCGTCTGTGGAGGTTAACACAATTACCGACGTGATTTCATGGCTATTGAGATGAACGGGCATGATTCATCCTCCAGTTAAATTAGAGTGGTAGGCTAAAGTATACAGGCATAGGCTAAAAAAACCCCTGGCATACCACAACAGATAATCACAAAGCTTCTGCCACGTTAGTGGGTCTGAACCCAGGTGGTACAGATCCAGTGGGACCCCACGAGTGCCCTCAGTCCCTTCAGGGTCAGGCACACCTATAAGCTTCCCCTTTATTATATGCACGGCAGCTGTAAGAGAGCTAATGATAGTTTCCAAAGGCAGTTTTACAAGGGCAAAAAGACACTCTTGTGAAATGGGGCAGCCGAGAGCCGGAGCCATTACTGCTGAAACACAGACGCGCTGGAGATTGCTACATTGAAGTAATCCCAAAGATGGCACAATCCATATGTATTTGTATGTCCACACTTGTGTGCGTACTTTTCTTTTATAAATATGTATATATAATATATATATTATTTGCTGCACTTTTATGTGGGACTCTAGTCAGGAAAGAGGAGTTACACTTGAGGTATTTCCCTGAATCCCAGAGCAAACGTCCTCCCATTTACTGCGGGAAGGGGAGAGGTGGACAGAAAAAGGCTTCGTGTCCAGCTCTTGGTATGCACGCCACGCGCTCCCTCTCCGGATGAGCCGCCAGCCTAGTCCTGTGATAGACTCCTCGGTCCCACTGGGCAGCGACACTGGAATTTGCTGGCCCTGAAACATGACTTGCTGAGTTGCTCCCAACAGAGCTCCTATTTTACCCTTGCCAGAAATAGAGGGGAAGAGAAAAAAAAATCCAAACCACAATGCTTCTTTCTGTGAGTCCCCTTGCCTGAAGTCTTCAGAAGAGGCATAAAACACTCGAGCCCCAAATGCACAAACAAGAATCAGGTGTGGACTGATGGCTGACAGTGCCAAAAGAGGTTAAAAAGCATAAGCCTGTTATGTCACCTTGACAAAAATAGACCCATGTTGATTCGAAGCCTGATACAGAAATTAAAATGAAATCAGGCTTGTGCTCGCAGTACAACAGGGGCTCCATGCTTCAAGATGGAGTGAAAGAGTTACCCGGGATTAATCATGACCAACTGCCCACAGCCCGCTGTAGAGCTGCTTGAAGGCCCTGTCCCATCTCCAAGCTGTCCTGGTAGGATCGGGGTTGGACTGTGTTGCTGAAAAGGCTCCTCTTTCCACCAGTACAGAGTGACACGTCCCCATTTCACCGCTGCGTGCCACTAAACCTGCCCTGGGGGAATTAGACAGCAGCTCACACCAAAGCAACTCTTCTGCGCTCTCACTGCTAATCTCACAGCTGCCGTGAAATCCACCCTCCCCACACTCGGAGTCTTGGGAGGAATGTTTCACTCTGGGAAATATCAAAATAAAAATAATAATAATAAAAAAAAAAGTAGCCCCATCCATCACAACCATGCGTGCAGACTGCCTCTGGCAACAGCTTGGGCAGCAAATCAACCTGTGCTAGTATTGGTAACGCCAGCCGGTCTTTGTGGGGAAGACACTCCTGCATTGAACCTGTACGTCTAGTCAGACAGAGTTCTCCATATTCATCTGATATGGATAAGATTCACTTTACTCTGAGACTGATCCTGAATCCAGAGAAATCAGTGGGAAAAAGTCCTGTCAGGTTCAGCTGATTTTGGATTAGGCTCTTAGGAAAAAAAAATTACTTAACCTTATTAAAGCTCTGAATTACAGATCCAGATTTACAAAGCTAAGGCTGTAGGCACTGATCTCTCTTCTAGAATGGAATGAACAAAGCTGAAGGCAAAAGTGCTGTATTTTTAGATGGAATTTTTAAAAGCACTTTGCTTTGGCCTCTAGATTTCCACTGCCAAATTTACTATTAACTTCTGGCGGAACAACACTGGGCCAGCACGGACGCTTCTGAAAATCTCACCACCTGCACTGAATTTTTACGCACACGACAAAACAGTAGTCTCCCTGCTAGTGACCCATTGTGGCCACAAAGCACACAAGCATCCCAGAACTGCGCAGGAGGGGGTACTGCCTAGCCCCTCTTGGAGCAAAGTTTAAATATATTCCCTAGGAGATGCTGTCTTGAGAGTTGCTTCTTAAAAAAACTGAGACCATCACTGATATCATTGATTCTCTTTTTCCTAAGACTCCAGCGAACCCGCAGGCAAACAAAGTGCTTTCCTGACTGCTCCCATCTCCCTGCTTTTCGCCACAACAATCACTTAAATGGCAGCAGTGAAATCAGATGGAAGAGGTATTTGTAGGAGTCTAGCAAATGGGTCATTATCCCAAGATATAGTTTCTCATTTCATGTGGGTTACTGTTGCTATTCACTCATTACAGGTGATTCACCCAGGACTGCGTGAAGCCCACGTACCCTGGATAAGCAGGGCAGAGCCAGGTGAAATTCCTGGCTGGGCATGCTGAGCCCTCTGCAATCCCACTCCCACTTCTGGGGACTCCTCCCAAGCTGCCTGCGTGCAGGAACCAGCGACCTTGAGCTTTGTGCCAGGCTGACAGAGACAGACTAGATCCCATATGTGTCACCCCCGAATGCCATAGGGGCACCAAACAGACCCCAAACTGCCCATGAACAATGGTGGCTGGTATTGTCCCCCTGTCACATCAGGTACTTAACCCACGAGTCTCGTTGGTCAGGGCCCCTCTCTAGCTATTACAGGGAGATACGTGCTTTCCCCAGGCAGTTCAGCCCCTCTAAAATTTGACTCACCAGCTGGCAAGGCTAAGTTCCCAAATTAGGTGCCCTAGCTGGTTGCCCAATTGCAAGCAAAGCAGAAGTAACTTAGAGCAGGAGTCAATCAATGCTCAGCTGACATGGCTACCATGCACAAAAAGCTGCCAACTCCCTTGTTCCTGTAATATATGAAAGAAATTAATCAGAAAATGAAAATAAGCACTGTCTCAACTGACCCCATCTAGAAAAAGGATAGAAATGGGACCTGAATGCAGAAAGGCTGTCTTTACACTGCTTACCTCTTGAGTTTTTAGCACAGAGATCTGTCAAGTCCCTTGCATAAGAGTCATTGCAACCCAACTGGCATCTCCCCAGTACAGTAGGGTGCTTCGGCCCCTGCAACATGCGACCATGGAGGAGGATACCCAATGGTACTCTGTGTCTGTGTCTCTGGGAATATACCTCCTGGCATGAATTGGCTTTCTGTGGTACCACGCTAAAAGATTGCTTTCCGGACCAAATATTACAGTCCTTCCCCCGATAAACAAGCCAGTCCCTCCACAGGCACCTACAGTCACATCCTTACAACCTGAAGAATCTGCATCCCTTTCCTTTCATCACCCAATACACAGAGTATCAACTCCAGGGGGGGAACTGGGAAGTTTGTGCAAGGGAAGCACAAAGGGCATTTTCAGGACAGGAATGGGAATAATGACTAACACTAGCAGGCAGCAAGCTCCAGTTAAGATAGAAATTAGGGGGTGTTACCCACGAGTAATATGTGCCTTTCAGTTTGGTTGATTCAGAGTCAATTCATGGTGTGATTCTGTGTGTTCACCCTTCTTTCCAGGACCAGGATGCCTTGCTTACTGGAAGGTCCCTCAGCCTTTTGCAGGCCAACACCACAGACTACAGGACTCTTGGATTTTACTATTTTAACTGGGGAAGATCTGAAGCTGTCAGGTCCCTCTCGCCTACACAGGCCTTGACTATATGCTTGAATGTCTTGATCATAAATCCCTTTCTGCAGGAAGAAGACACCACAAATCCTCACTGAAACTTATTCCTAATTTAGGGAGACAAGAAACAACAGGCAAACCAGACAGAAATCTTTGCTGACAGGTGGGATGGCACCACACCAGATCAAAACTCAGGATTAAAGATTTTGTATCTAAACCTCCCATGTTTACACAGGCCAGAATTGCACAACAATACACATTTTCTATCACAATACAAAAATTAGCCAACTTGAAGGCAAGATGTTTTTCAAAAAACTCCTTGTCTGTGCTTGCTAAAGGTACACCCAGGTGACACCTAAAGTACAGTGGTTTTTAGCTCATGTCCTCATCAAAATTTAGCACACTCCACCTACAAGGCTTTATTTTTATTTTGTGGCAGGAAAGCAGTTCTTAATGTTATTGACAATTCCAGTGGGTTCAGTCATCAAGTACTTCAAACTCATCTACACAGTCAAGTGCCGCTACTCTCAGTCTGGACTGCTGTTTTCAGATACTCTCCCCATGAATAAATAATTGATTGAGGACTAATGGAAGACCATAGAGGCTCAGGGAAAACTCTTCACTGCCCAGAGCAAAAGGAACAAAAAGTGAATTATTTTAATTTTAACATGCTGAAATGCATCACCCACAAAAGATACATTAAAGCTAATGAATTCCTGGAACTGTTCTAGATAGGCTATACAGACAAGGAGCAATAGATGACTCATGGTGTCCCCAAAGTGCAGAGAGGACACCATACACATGTGGTTTGCCTGTCCCCCACTTCCATTTTCAAGTAGGTTTCATGGTGCTTTACTTTACAAATGGTTTGCAAACGTGGGATGGTGGTGCGGGTGCTGCAGCGTACTTCGTGGTAGACTAACAGGAAAGAAACCACATCATGACCTGGCAGCCACTTTCACATCAAGATTACATCCACGCGCGTTGGGAATCAACTTTGAAACACAGGGTTACTTTCACTTCCCACCTCACGTTGTCCCCGTGGTGACTTGGGAAGCACTACAGTGACACCAATGCAAACCCAGCTTGTTTCCTCTCCAGCCAATTCCTTAATTTTGTACTACTGGTTTTGCATCTCTGCGTTTCCATCGCACGTGCCTGCGTCTCCACAGCCACCCCTACCTGGAACTCAACCCCTGGGCGTTTGGTTCGCTGCCCCCAGACCAAGCGCTTGCTGTCACTCCTGGCACTGCCGGCAACCTTCAACACGGCTGGAATGACTCAAACCAGAAACCGCCCAACAGGATGACAACCCTTATCAACAGCCTTTCGTTCCCCCACGGCAACCAAAGCATGCTCCCAGAGCAGCTCTGCCCAGACACGGCGCGGGTGCAGCTGACACCCAGTATGATGTTTGGAGGCAGCAGGCTCTGCCCCAGAGCTGAGCCAAGCTTCAGGGATCAGGCAGAAACGCTTTCCGCTGCGCATCCCCAGACGAGCCCGTACGGCAGATTTCTTTGCCAAATGCTTCTCCACCCGAGCTTTCTATCTCAAGGCAAAGTGCTCCACAGCCCAATGGCTCTGGTGCCCACACGGCACCTTCATACCACAGGCGTCAGAGCTCCAGCACCGGTGACGCATTACTCAGACACGTGGTGACTTGCTGCTAAACCCAGCAGCCGAGCGAGCAGAGCTCCCCTTTGTCGTCAGTTGCCCTGGGCAGCTGGAGCTTTTTCTGGCACCCGACTAGCAACGCTGTGGCTTTTACCTCATGTGTAGAAATGAGACAGAACATGGATTCAGGCTTAGCTTCTTGCTACATCTTCAAAGGAAAGTGTTTAGGGTTAGCACTGGCCAGCCACTAAGATGCCATCAGGGCTGCTTCTTAGAAGCTAAAGACAGCGAAGTGCCTCTTTCTGGTGATTTAAGCCTTCTCTTCCAGCAGCATAGCCACATTGCTTTCCTACCTGAACCTCTCCTTCCACGCCCTGTCCGATCTGTGCTTTTCGGGGCAGCGAGGGTGCTGTGTGCCGCGTAGGCATGGTGCCCTGCAGGGAGGTGCAGCGATGGAGGGGGAATCCAGTGCTCCCCCATACGTTACAACCAACCGCAGCAGCAGGAGGAAGGCCCTGTGCGTGGCACAGCTGCAGGCTTCACCCTCGGCAGAGGACAGCACTTCACGTTACTCGTGTCCCAAGCAGTTATAGGAATCGAGAGATTTCCTGGGTCGCTCTGGCCAAGCTGCGTCGTGGCTCCCTGCGGTGCTACCACAGGACTTCAGCTGGTCCCTGTCCTCCCTATCGCCCCCCCTGCTTTTTGCCAAACTCCAACGCATTTGCTCGGATCACGCAGTCCTTTGCTCCGCAGCACTGTCCCCTTACACAGGCTGAGCCATTCCTAGGATCAAGTACCAGTCAGATGAGCAAGACTGGAAAAATCTTCCCTCCCCCTCCACGCGAGTCCCATATTGTCCTGTTGTCGGTACAAACCACAGATTGCTTCATGACTTTCTGGCACCCACAATCTACATCATCCGCCAGTGAGTGGGATGGGTCATATACGCGTGAGAGCGCCTGGGCAAAACCACAGAAGGGTTAACCCTGCAGCGGGCTGAGAGAAAATGGAACCAGTACAGAGGGCTCTCAGAGGAGCCAGAGGCTGTGACTCACTGGGAGGGGCTGCACAAAAACAGGGCTTTCAGGGAGGCCCACAGGAATTTCTTTAGGGAGATTCTTCCCCAAGAGACAGGCAAGGGAAGGCGCCTCACCTTTCCCATCTCCGAGAGGATCCGGTGACTGCCCTGCCAGGAGGGGAATCGCTATTGTCCGGCCAATTGTTTCCAGTCTGGCTAAAAACGGGATGACAGGAGACTAATTGCTTCACTAGAGAAAAAAAAAACAACAAAACAGTCTGGAGTGACCGAATTATTTTGTAGACTGTTGTTGTTTGGGTTTGTTTCCATCCTGGCTTAACGAGTATTAATGACTTCAGTTGCAGGAGGAAGGGGGAGGGAAGCCATTAGGGCGAGAACAGGATCCACACAGACATCTCTCGCCCAGCACACACTTCTGTCCCAGACAACCTCTACAGCTGGGCTGGCAACAGCGCCCTGTGTCCCTCCATCCATCCTTCCCTCCTCCAGCCCTTCAAAATGAGGAAGGTGGCTGAGAGCAAAGGGAAACGGTGAGTTTTCCTTTTTTAATCTGTCTGACTGGAAGTGCCAGCCTTCCCGCAGCTCAAATACTTTAGCGTGTTAGCTATGGTTGGCGGCGTCTCCAGAAAAAACTGCTGTCCCTTCTGAGCGGTAGGGCAACAAAGGCAAAACATCCCAAAAGAGCGGATGCTCCAGGAGAAAGCAGTAGAGCCCAAAGCCTGTAAAATAAAGTTTGTTTGGTTTTTTTGCAGAAGCCACACTGAATCTTCTGAGACTACTTCTGGTGTCCGGAGAGACAGAATGAAACCTAAAGCCAAGACACGTAATTAACATTGAAATTCTTCCTTACGTAACAGTGCCTGGGATGCAGCCGCTCATTTGGCCAATGCTGTGAACGGCTCTGCCAACACAGGCCAAGGAAAAGCCTGCGAGCAAGCGAGCGATGCCTGTGTTATACCCAGCAGCTACAGGCATCCTTGCATACTCAGTGTGGGCTTCAGGGAATTAGGCAGCAGGAGCCTATGGGAATTATGTGCTCATATCTATAAGCTAACTCTACTGAAGGACAGCCATCTTCTAACTGGACGCATCCCGCAGGGAACAGAACAGCTTGAACCACCCCAAGTCACAGCAAGGTCTTAAAGAAGACACAAGCAGAGCAAAGACTTGGAAATATTAGGAGCTTCCCTGGAGAAGAGGTGGAGAATTTCAGCACGAGTCTGGTTGTAAGAAAGTGAAGAGAAAGTAGGGAAGGCTCTCAGCCAGTCAAACAACAACTTCAATTAGCCTGTCCTAGACATGACAGAACAGGGAGATACCTGACACTCCATGCCATGTTTAACTCATGCAGAGGTAACAGCTAGGCCTCCAAAAACTGTCATCTGACATCCCCTCCCCTTTACACGTCCCCAGTCTAATGTCAGATTACGAGTTCATGGCAATAGTTGGAATTTGCCGTCTTGCTTCCTGAGCAGCGGGGATCCGGAGATGCCACCAGCTGATGCTGGGAAGCAGCATCCAACAGCTTTGGCAGGAACTTCTCCTGGCTGCCCTGTGGCTTGGCGAAAGCCGTCAGTCCTGAAGGACCCCAAAGGCAGCTGGGACTGGAAATGATGAGGTGCAGTAAATAGGGCAGGCTGCAAGACAGTTTTCCATTAATTTTATCACACAAAATACCTGTCTTTCCCCTGGGGCTATCCCTGTCAGGGTAGTCACCAATTTGAGTAAGCAGGGCAATTTCGCTAGATCAAAAGAGTGTAGGGGGACGTGCAACACAGAGAAACTCCACTCATGAATCAGACTTCAGCCCACTCGAGCCGCAGATGTCGTGTGGCTTTAGAGGTTTGAAAGCCAGTTATACTTTGCTCTGACTCCTTTCCAAAACATCATGATTTCCAACACGAAGCACAAGTTAGTATTGCCTTTCTGAAGGCAGGCAGGAAAGTATGTTTCAAGTGGCTTATTCACAGATAAAAGCTATCTATTTAACAGATATGGTGCAATAAAAGCTTATTTGGGCATTTTCCCTTTGTGTAGAGGTAAGGAAAAATTCCTGAGTTCAGGTACGAGTTACACTAGTCCCATCTCAAACCTACCACCAGCAGATTGGCTGTCATCAATCTGCCACCGCAATTTCGCAATTAACTGTGCAGTTCAAAGCGTGAGTTGGACCAGCTGAAGCTTCGCTGTCTTGCTGCATCTCAAGCAGCACAAAGAAGATGGAGAGCTGTAACCCTCCCGCGGGGGTTGGCCCTGGCCCCAGAGAGACCCCAGCAGGAGCAGCACTGGCAGGGCCAGCTCTTGCTCCATTCTCCGGGCCGTGCCATGCTCTGACCTTCGCGGTGGGTGGGCTGTCTCTTTGGGAGCTTGGCCAACTGGCACGAGTCACAGCAGCTCCTTGGCTTTCTCATTTATCAAGGCTGGGCAGAGAAGCAAGAAGCAGGAGCCAGCTGCCAAGATCTTTGCTCCCTCCTGTGCTCAACAGTGGCTGAAGGTAGAAATTCTGGCTGCAAAGCTGCTGTTCGGACACGAGGTTTTGAACTAGTGATATGAGAAGTACTGAAATGGGGAGCTCCAGTTAGGAAGGATGGTTATAAAAGAAGAGGGAAAATTTAAGAGAAAGCGCATGCAATGGCAAAGGCTACATTAAGTTGATAAGATTGTGTCAAAATCCCCAAAACATAGTTAAGTATACAATCCCTCAACTTACAGTCAAGAGATACTGACAAACAGAAATACAAAGCACACTTATTCAGCCTTTAGGCACAAGTCAACAAGGACACGGGACCTTGCTATATTTTCATACTCGGGTAAATGTCAAAAGGAACGTAACCAGATCCAGAGAAGGGAGGAGAAAACCCAAAGCCCGCATGCCAAATGTCACACACCAGCTCAGACTCCAGCACCGGTGCCTCAGAGCCTGCAAGCTGAAACGTGCTGCAGCCTCACTACAACAGCACACACAGGCTTATTTGAAAGCCCAGGAAGAGTTTGAAGGGATCCCTTCCTACCGCCCCTTCTACCACACAGGTTTGCACATGGAATAATTTCCCCCTGCTACCTTGCACAGCTAACCCTGTTTTTCCCAATTCCAACCCCTACCCCATCCCGGGTCCCCTGCTCCAGTCGCCTTCCTTTTCCACCACAATAAACAAAGAAGCCATGACCCACTTTGGCAAGGCACCATGACACTGCTGCCTTCCCCAAAATGGCACAATCAGAAACGGTTCAGATGCAAACATTCACATCCTTATTGGATGGACTTTGCCACAGCAGTACACCTGGATCGGAGATTTAGCTAGTAAATAACCTCTCCTAGCTGGAAGTCATTTTCCTGATTCAGGAGCACTTCTCTACTACGCTGCCAAGAGATTTGTGAAAGCGGCTCTAGATGTTAATAATAAATCGTGCTTGTGAAACTTTAATTGATTCAGAAAAAAATCAGCTCAGAGCATGGAGGATCGCTGTGGTTTTGAACAGATCATACCTAGTACATGGTTGAGACTTGAAGGCTTGCTCCAGTTTCCATTGTTGTCAGCTGGAATACTGCCACCTGCTTTAGTGGAATAATAATCGGGTAATACAATTCCGAGACTAAATTGTGCCTTTAGGCACAGACTCATAAAAGGGGAGGTTCTTGATCCTACTAACAGCAAAAGTGTTATGACTCAGAGGCCAAATGATGAGTAATGCTTTCCCCTTGCTCCATGGGAATAGGTTTAGCAACGTGCATCCTGGGCCACCACAGCAGCTAACTACAAGCCCCAGCACCAGCGCGGCTGCCACTTAGAGGGCAGAAGCAAAGCTGTGCCCGCCATCCTGCCCAGGATACCGCTGGCAGAAGATGGAGTTTTCTCCCACAGAAATTTTGAATTGTAAACCAGACAACTATTACTGCAGTGTTGCCATGTAATAGTCAAAATTTTCTACTGTGTTACTATTTTCACTTTATTTCTGTATCATTACAGGTAGCTGATGATTCTGAACTAGAATCTAGAGACAAGGTCTTAAAACAGGGCATCATTGATATGAAAAGTTGCTGGGTGACTTTACAAAATTCCTCTGTTTGCATAAAACCAGAGTACCTACATGTTTACTGGCATAAAGAACAAAATCTAAACATTGGGATTATTGACCAAGGAAACATCAGGCTGATCTTGCTACAGCTAAGAATAAGTCAAATTCTCCCTGGATAGCTACGGTAGTTGCTGCAGGCCAAGTCTGTCAACACTGATTTTCTCATTGTCTCCCTTACATATATAGGAGCTTCACCCACTGCAACACGTCATGTTGCAAGAAATCCTCCATTTCAGCAAGTCAGAGAGAGCAGATGCAACAGCATTTTGTTGGTATAACCTTTGTTTTAAAAAATTGTACAAAACATTTATTAAGGTTGACAGAGACCTTTTCCTCAGCTATATATATCAGCCTCCCTAATGCTAACTCAGGGGTCATATTCTCTGACATTAATATTGAAAGCTTCCTTGAGTTGAGGTGGGTACAAAGATCAATAAAATGGTTGGATTAATGCTGGGCAATTCTGGAGGTCTCAGAGCAAAAGTTTTCAAAAATAGGTCCTTAAAATCATAGGCCTGAATGCCCTTCATGTCAGGGAACACATTAAAAGTCAGATGAATAGTTCTGGCTAAAAAGGTAGCAATAATATTTAGGGGAGGTTTTTAAAAATAAATTTTACATAACAACTAAACATTTATTTAAATTTTTATTTTTTCTCCTTCTCATGACCTTCATGCCTTTGAAAAAAAATGAAGAGGGCAGGAAAGGCAGAAAAGTGGTCTTTTTGTATAAAAGTTTCTTAGTTCCATAAGTTCTAACCCAAACATTTCCAGGTGCCCTGGGACTTAAAGACTGAGCCTAATTCTGGGCTCCTTTCTTTAAGAACTTGTCTGTAATTGCTGCATGTAGCTATTTCTCAAATTGCATCTGCATGCTTTTTAATTGTGAAATGCCTTCATAAGGATGTATTAGTCATGAAAATAATGACAGAACATAAGTCACATTTAATCACTTATCTCCTCCACAGATGAGAAGTATTGCTTATTTTTATTGCACCAGTATCAGAATTCCCAACTAACACTGAACTCTCATTTCAAACATATGGTAAGTGAGAGTCCATGCCTGCAAGAGTGTAGTATACAAGTTATTACATGCAAATGTAACAACTACACCAAAAGAGAAGAAGAGTGAAAGTACGAGAGACTTGCACTTAGGTAAAGGTTATCCAGCCTTGGGGCAGGTGGATGAACTACACAAACTCTTGAGGCCCCTTCAAGCTCTGGTTTTTAATGATTTATACAAACTCATTATGTGCAGGGTTTGCAGGTTTCAAATCAATCCCTTTAAATAACCATAAAGGAAAAGTAGACACTAGCAGAGCCAATAACTTCTGTAGGCTATTCAGTAGTCCTTAGTCATGTGGAAAGTTGCATTAAAGTTCACAGACTATATACAGTGGAGTCAATGGGGCACAGAGATCTGATATGTGGATCTCAAAACAGGACTGCTCTTCGTAAGCATAACTGTAAATCAGGACTAAACTGTCCTGCACAGTGACTGATTAAACATGACATGGAAACGTGAGAGGCTGGGGTTTTTTTCTCTGCACTTTCCATTTGATCAAGTGCAGAGAAACAACACTTTAAACACTGCATGCCAGAGGCTGTAAAAGAGCCCAGCTTACAAGCATGCAACAACCACATTTGAGTGGAAAACAATGTGGAAGAGGCACTGTCTAGAAGCACAAATCAGTCTACACGAGCTGTTGACTGTCAGATAAGATAGCCACAGACATTACTACACTCCTGACCCTAAGAGACGTTCCTTTATATTTTCTAAAGCTGAATGAAACATTTCCAGAGACTGCAGCATGAAAATTTCTCTTCTACACCAAGCAGTTGTTGTAGGGACAGGGCTATTAGTATGCTATTCTGTGCCAATTTGCAGCTTTTAGCTGATTTGCTTCACTCGTTCACCGTAAAATCAGCTTATATTTCATTCTTTCCACTGTTCTCATAGCATAGCACATCCCTCATTTTTTTCTACTTACATATACCTACTCTCGCCTTCAGGGCTCCAATCCAGGAAAGCACCAAGTCTAGGAGCTCTCCTGAATCGAGGTCGCGAAGCAGTAGGGACCAGATCCCGCAGCTGAGGTTCTGGTGCTCCACAAAGCGGAGACTCACACCCGTTTTGGCACTGGCTGAGCCGTTTCCCACCCTTCCCTCTCGGATCCAAACAACATGCCGGCATGTAGCTGAATCAGGGTGGGAAAGGAGAAGGCATCAGATACAGCAACAACTACCTACAGATGCATCTACTGTAGCACGTTCAAGCAAAAACTTTCAGAAAAGCTTAAAACCACCTCATTAAACAAAAGATTTATCATTATTTGCTAAGAATACAAAGCTGTGCATAGCACCTAAGTAAACCAATGGTAATCCCTGGGTAGTCCCCAAGCCAGTTTGCCTTGCAGGGAACTGCTGGTATCAGTCACAGATCCAGTTCAACTGCTAATTTACCTCCCTGGGGGAAGCCCCTTGACTTCACGGGGAAACAAGATCTGGCTCCAGATGTGAAAAAAGGACATGAGATGAGAATAAACAAAATCACCAGTTGCCAACCCGCCCCCCCCCCCCCCCCCCAAAAAAAAGCAACAGAGAGAAAATATGAGGGATCCCATGTCTACAATGTCTTGACCCATGGAAAAAGCAAACAGCACACTAATAAGAATTGCTCTGTTAACAGTGGCTGTATGTAATTAGGAAAGGCATTCAGCTTCTGTTTTCGGCATGTAATTTTTAATTGATTTTGCTGAAAGAAACTTTAGTGTTGTTTCAGTTAGTAAGAGTCTTTCCAGCAAAACTGGTCTCTGTAAAGGGCTTATGTAAACCTTCCTTCGAGTGTCACAGGCTTATTGTTTGAATTGGCAGGGAATTAACCTGTTGCAAATAAGTCATTCCCTATAAAAGCCAACAGTCATGAGACACACAGCTGCAGACAGGACTCCTACACTAAGGAAAGGTAATGACTTCAGAGACCTAGCCAGTATCCAGCAATCTTTCCAGATCCCAGAGGAGACGGAGCTTTTCCCTGTCATAAGGAGTACCACACACATGAAGGTGATGCTTCCAGGTAGCACACAGAAAAGTAAACACTTCCTGTTAATGAGCCTATCTTATTTTCCCCAAGAGCTAGCGTTCAGCCCCAAGGCAAGACCACGTTCTCATTTGGATAATTGTATAATTATCTTTTGCCTTCCAAAGGGACCACACATCCTATTAAACACAATCAAGTCACGGGACCTACTTAATGGTGGCTGGTGCCACATCAGAGCGTGGGGACTCTGTGCACACCATCCCACATTCAGAGGTGTGATGGAGCACAAGCAGACCCCGAGCATCTCTAGAAGGGCCAGCGGCATTAGGAATAGCAATACAGCTTATTCCACACCCTTTGTGTCTAACTAGCACAAGCCCTCAGGAAAAAACCAAGGTTCTTCAGCCAGCCAACAACCAGTCCTTCTCCCAAGATCTCTAGCCCACCCTTTTAGCTCTTCTGGCTCTTGGTCAGCTACATTACCTATATCCTAAACGATGTATGTGCCACCATGCTGTGCCAAGTGGTGAGCTGGGGCACACAGGTGTCTCTACTACCCACCTCTATACCTAGGGCTGGCAAAACCAGCATTAAAGTGTAGGGTGACGCTGCCTCTGCTTCCAGATATAGTTCAGGTACGTCACCATGTACTGCATGCTGCATCATCTCTGCAGGTAGCGGAGACATGTTCTGAAAAGAGACTGTCTCAGCCCACGAATCCTACCAATAAGACACATTTGCAGAGGGAGAGAAAGAAGGTTTGTCATAAAAATCAAGACCATGCCACTAGGTTGGGTTGATTGCTCTATATTGCCTGTAAAAAGGCCATTATCTTTCTGAAATCAAAAAAGTCTGCAGGGCAAACCACTAAGCCCCCTGCTCCAAAAAAACGCCAAAACAACAAACCACAACAACCAAGTTTAAGAAAACATTTGCATTTGCCCTTGGTATGCAGGTATGATGCCTCTATTGAGGGACACTGTGTAGGTGACCTTGGCAAGTGGACTCATCCACTAGCAAAGCTGTACATCAACCTATGCAAAGGTTTGAATTTGAGGGCAGCAGGACAGACAGTAATGCTACATGGAAGGAAAAGTCCTGCTTTTAAAAGAAATCCTTATAATCATTTACTATCTCTTTGCTTTTTAGAAGACTACGAGTGGACTAGCTTACTTGCATCGAGCCAGCCACCGTGCAATCTAATACTGTTCAGATATGCATGCTGTTTTGTTTTGTTTCCGGCATGCACAGAAGCCAAAATATGCTTGCCCTACCCTGGGAACTGCTGAACTGGAAAGTGAAAGTCGGGAAGAGCTGCCTCAAGAAAAATAGCACATACCATCTTTAGATAAAAATCACAAACCAACCTACCTACCTGCAACAGGACCCGGCATACTATTTTCCTTTAGAAGTAAGCTTAAAAAAGGCAGCAGTGCAAGAATACTGGCCTGTGAGCAAAGATTTTATCTACAATAGCCTTGATTATCACCTAACCTTTTCCTGGCAACATCCAGCATAAGCTGATCCCAAATATGTCCTTGTCCTACTCCTCTGTGGTTAAGGGTGCGCTATATACTATGATTTGACACGTTGAAAAGCTTGCTTTCATGGCTGGATGCATTCTAGTCCTATCCCTTGTATGATGGGATAAGGAACCACACTGTACTTGTTGACATTTTTTTTTCAGGAAGCAACTATAAATAGACACTGCTGAGTTGACAGCTAAGCTTCAGCTCAGGGCAAGACAAAGATATTTCCCTGATAAGGCCAGAAAGCCATGCTCCTTTGCAGTGATGCAAATGAAAAAAAAAACCAAAACAAACCCCAAACCCAAAACAAAACTGTGAAACTAAAAGCTCTCTTTTAAAAAACCCCAAAGACACACACGTACATTTATGGGGCTTCTATTCTGGCTAGGACTTAGTAACAAAAAGCTGTTTCCTCTATGTGAGGAGCAAACTCACTGAAAATTTCAGTTGCATCATAAAAACCATCCTATAAAAGTACCAATACAGCAGTAAGCCTGGTTTTAATGTTAAAAAGTCACATATAACCAAAATACACCATCTGCCTCAGGAACCCCATTCTCACGGACTCACAGCAGCAATTGCAGAAATACTGCGCTATGGCTATTGCAAATTGCGTATGCGTGGCCAGAAAAGGAATCAACAAACACCTGATTTTTAGCCGTTACCAGCATTGTCACCCCAGGTCAAAGTGACATATTTCAGCTACTTCTTGAACTTTCAGTGCTGGCTCTCAAGCCTCTCTGGCATTTCAAAGAAGAGAAGACCCAGCTTTTGGCAGCACTTGCGGCAAAAGCAACTTGACTTACCGGGAGAACGCTCACTGTGTTGGTAAATGCAGACTCTCTCCTGAACTGCTTAATCTTGAAGGGGGCAAGGAAAAATAGAGTCTTATTATGTTTAAGTTTAGCCCAGAAGACAAACAAATGACCCAGGGTATTCTAGGCCAGCAACTCTCTTACTCCACTGACCCCAGGAATCCAGAAAGAAGAGGCACATTGAACAGCCTGTGGCAAAACACTTTCTGGTCAAGTTTTTCCTGGTGTCTCTCCCCCCTGCTCTCAGCTTCCTAAGCAAGCACTCACATTCTGATCATAAACTCTCCAAATTCTCTTACACAACTGCAGTGATTCCCTTCTGAGTATCTGCTTCCATCCTGCAGACTACCTCCTGGAGCCCGGCGTTCGTGACCTGACAGAAGCACCCTCGGCTCAGTACAGCCACAGCCAGCAGCTCTCTCCTCTTACATCTTCCAGAACGGAGTCACCCCGACTAATTTTAAAAAAACAAGTCATCCCCCTGCAAATCTGCCTCGTGCAGCTGAAGCTACCTGACTCCGCAGCTCAACCAGTTTCTCAACAAGATCAAAGCCCATGCAGTTGTTCAAGGAGCTTTTCAATTACTCCTCCAGTTTCTATCATGAATTACAGCAGCACTTGAAGAGTGCCAAAACCCAGAGAGATCGATTACTCCTGCCCTGTGACAGGCAGCAGGCTGGGGAGGACAGGACAAACTGCGAGCACAGTGGCATTACATTATGCACAGACACAGTTTTGCCGCTGAATGATTGACAATAACTACTGGATGTCACTATTTTAAGGATAATGTCATTTGCGTAATTATCTGGCGGGGTCTCTCTTCAGCGGCTGGCATTATTCACAAGGGAAGAATTAGACTGAAATCCAGCTGTAGAGTAAGTAGATTTGCTATTCTGTGCAGACAATCACTGTGCTTTAGAAGCTCAATACATATGGTATATATCACTACTAATTTTCATGCTCTCAGGACCTGCAGAATACTAAAATGACACTCCTTCTCTATTTCACTGTGCCACATATATCATATGATTTCATACTTAAAAATAATTTAATATTCTCTGTCCTCACCTGACCATCTGTTTCTTACTGGAGCTCAAGCTAGGAAGAGAAAGAGAAGTTGCTTTTACTTGATTTATCCTGTCATCTCACCATCAGATAGGCAAGTGTCCCCTGCACAGCCCCCGGCCCTTTGGCCACTTTAGCCCTCAGCTATTCTCGTTTTAGTGTGTTCAGACCTGGGTTTATCTGATACGGGAGGACACACTACTAAGCACAGGACTGCATGGCCTGGGTTAAACTACGCAAAGCCCCAAACCAAAAGGCATTTGGCCCAACCCACAGTCTGCAATGGCACTAACAGAGCCTGACTGGGATTGGAACTGGTCCCATCCTGGACCCAGCTGTGGCTCCCAGCTGTACAAATGTAACCAAGCAGCAAAAATTGAGAGTTGATGTTATTCTTTGCAGTGCCGGCATGCCACCACCGGGACTGAGCAGGGCTACAGCAGACCATACCCAAATACGCATGCTTTGCTGCTGGAATGCAGGTAACAGTATTCCAAAGAAAACAACTGACTGTTCGTCCTTTCCAGCGCTCTGGGCCAGAGGATGTCAGAGGTGTTCTGCAAAGCACGTCAGAAAGAAACCTTTCTGTATAACCAGACTGTCAGTGCTGACATCTCCCTGCTCTAGCTGTCCTGTTCCACCCGAGAAGAGGTCTCGCTCTGCCCCTGGCAGATATGTGAGGTCAAATGGTCAAATCGTCATCTTGGCCAGGAAGCAGACCGGCTAGCTGATCCATGCTGGCTGGTCTATGCCTTGATGCTTAAGCTGATAGGGGAGCACTTTGGCAGTAAAGAAGGAAAAAAATATAAGCAAACTGCCCCCCTGAGTACAGAATAATGACAAATAAAGAGAGAGTTGCACATGGGACATAGCTTCCTGAGAACAGCCTCCAGACCTGGGAGCAGAGGCTGATGCAGGGAGGCAATGATGCTCCGATCCTGTCGCAAACACAAAGATGCCAGACGTGGACAGGAAGGAAAAACTCCTGCTGTAGGATCATGGCAGGAATTAAAAGACTTTCAGTGGCTGAGCGTCAAACAGATAACACAGGCCCATAGCTAATACAGGGAAACAAAGAGGCATGGGTGTAACCAGTACATACTGGCCTTTAAATAACAGGCTACACAGTGGCAAAAGCAACAGCTCCTTGCGTTTACCTCCCAGAAAATCTAGGAAGGTTTCACTTAATGCCTTTCCCTTTGTCATCAGTTTGACATGTAGTCTCCAGCAGCAGGTCTGGCCCAGAGCAGCCCAGCAGAAGCTTCTGTCGGTCAGCAGCTAACGCTCAGCAGCCACGCAGGCACCTGAGGTGCAGACAAGGGGCAATTCTGGGGCTAATATAAACCAGCTACGTGAATTGACACCAACACAAAATCTAGTCCCTGTGCCTCAGAAGGAAAACCTGTTTTTCTACGTGCTTGCACACATGTCATAGGAAGACCCTCCCCGTAGTCAACGCTGCAGCCAGAAATTCCACTCCTTCCTGGAAGCTGGCACACCTTGGACAATGTGCAGGGGGAAAGTGGAGGTTTTGCTGTCCCAGCCAACAACTTGTTCCTGGTGTGCAGCAAGTGACAGTTATTTATTCAAGCAGAAAACTCGAGCTATCATCTCAGCCGTGGGGTTCAGACAAAGAGAATGAATGAACGAATGAATGAATACAGAGCTCACCGATAAATGATGCCTCTTTCATGGAGAAACATAAGGGCTGAAATAATTTCTGCAGCATAGAACCGGGCCCGATCTTCATCGAAGCGACGCGACTTCTGAATATGGAACATCAAGTCCCCGCCATTTACGAACTCCATCACAAAGAACAGGCGATCCTTCACACACGCAAACACAACAGATACGAACAACGTTAATCATATCCTCTGTCAGGCTTAGAAAATTCTAAGTAAAACTATTATCTCCTAAACAAAAACAGATTAAGCACCCATGAGACATTGGGGTGGGAAAAAAAAAATACGCTTTTTCAAGGAAAGATTAAGTCAATACTAGGAAGATCTGTTAGTACCCCCTTGTCCTGCACTCCCCACAAAAATTTTGTCCCCAGTAATGAAATTAATTCCTGTTCACATGTGGATTACACATATCAGTAGGTGTATGCTCAACACTAACTGCTTCCTGGAAGGTTTCCCAAACTGTCCTTAGCCTGAATCTGCAGAGGATGATACCCCTGAGTGAACACAAGAGAGATCTGTAAAATGTCACTTGCTCCATACTAAACACCGCAGCTCTCGGGGGAAAACGCTCCATAATATGATGTGCACAACCAGACTGCTCACAGACTGCAGCTTCACCATGACAGCACAAGGGCTCAAGAACAGCAATGACGACATTGTCTCGAGGGTATCCCGACACTAGCTCTGGAGAATGTGCGTTGTTTTCCAGAATGGGAATTCCTGCCATACACTGGCACAGCAGCTGCCTTTTGGGGCTTCAGATTTCAGCTTTCCTCTGATTAACCTGCAGACACCTCTGGGTGGTGAAGGAACTGGTAAGGATGAAGTATAAACCAAAGTTTCTGCTGGGCAGAGAAGCAACCTGTTCAATAAAGTTCAGCTCATTAACCACAGCTGCTGGTCTCTGAGGTTTCCTTTTCGCTTTTGTTCTGGTTTTTGCAAAAGTCTACACATAGGGAGGCACTTGCTTAAGCTGCATGCTCAACTGTCTGGGTATGGGTTTAATGCATGCAAAAGGGGTGCTCGCTTAATTGTGAGAGGAAGGACACACCATGATTTGTCACAAAACTAAACCCTAGAATTGTTGCAGTCTGGTTCAAAAATTGCCCCTAGTAGTTGTTTCAGGACGTTCAGTATCGATTGTTTCAGTTTTACTCTCAATACCAGGAACAAGCAGACTGGAAAAGAGGCATACAATTCAGTTGCGACCAGTCAGCCTTTTAATGGTACTATTTGCACTTCTTTTCCCACAAGCCCCTTCCCAGGTCTGACGTTAATCATCTACAAGCTAGTTTTAAACAATCTCTAAGTTTAAGAGGATAAGCATTGTTACGCTCCGCTTTCTGGCAGCCAGCCAGCTTGAAGTGACTACTGGTATTAACATCTTGAGATGCACACAGCAGAAGAAAAGCAACCAGGGATCCTTTCATTCCTCTCTGGACACAAGCGGGAGAGCAAACGGCTCGTGACAGATGAGGACAGCTTTCTTCTTGTCATCATCGTGGGCTCTGCTTAACGGCTCCTTCCAGAAGCTAAGATAGATGCGTTCCCAGCAATCTCACAATATTACTGCGTGTAGCACCAAGGCCACGTGTTAAGTGCTATCTCCAGTCCATATAAACAATAATACTTCATTGTTTCACTTTGCCTTTATTACAGGGCAGCTGAAATACACCCAAGCTGGCTTGTCTATGGCAGCAGCCTAAGCCAGAGCAGCACAAACTCTGCAAACCCACCAGCGACCTTGGCTCTTCAGTCCACATCAGATCTCTAATGCCACGTCCTCGCTGCAGTTGGTTAAACTGGGTCTGGCTACGCTGCGCCTACCTGTTCAGCAACCCTCCCTCCAGCGGCAGCGCCGATATCACCTCTGCCTCGCCAGTCAGGCCAGCTTTTACATCTCCTTGTTATTCTTTCCCACCTCCTTCCTTGCTGATCTGCCCACATGCCACGTGCTTATCTAGCCCAGCTTGTCCAGGCATCTCTTCAAGCTCATACTTAAAAGAAATCCCTCTTGCCAGATCTCCAACAGGAAGTGATTTAATTTACCAGCAACCTGATGAAGGAGGTGTGTGTATGTATTTATGTAATAGATATGCTTGTATAAACATGCATACAGTTAGGTGAACATGCATACATTTTCTACCCTTTCCTTAAAGGTGAGCTTCAGGGAAACAAAGTTAACTCTCCCTATCTTAAAATATACACGTCCTGTTTCTCCAGTGCTGGCAAAACTCCACAGCCCATCTCAGACTTCTGGAGGTACTCATCTGTACTATGATGCTTAAAGGAAGATACTACTTCTTTCTCAAATGTTCAGGTGAGCACAGAAACAGCTGGTTTTAAAATTCACATCACTGCTGATGTGGAATTAACAGCTTTTTGTTCCAAACTCTTGCTTCAGACTAACTACAAACCTCAGCAAGTATCATTGC
The DNA here is from genome assembly GCF_964188355.1 of Buteo buteo. NCBI lineage: Eukaryota > Metazoa > Chordata > Aves > Accipitriformes > Accipitridae > Buteo > Buteo buteo. The sequence continues at coordinate 7,674,676 of NC_134176.1, read as the reverse complement.
ATGTGTTACATGGTGCTCACAAGTGTGACAGCTAATGCCTCACCTCCACCCCTGGTATGATTTCACAGATCAAGCATAAATATGGATTTTTTAACTACCGAAGTTCTCCCATTTAGGCCTAACAGAACTTTGGACTACCCATTTTTAATTTTTTACAAAAGAGATGCAGCTAATTGTCTGTCCAGTTTCTTAACACTTAGAAATCCCATGGGGTTGCTGAAGAAAAGAGCAGGATGAGTATTACAATTTATTTATAATTCAGGATTTGTGCATTGGCCTGATACATACCTGGCAAGAATTATTAGAAAGATCAGCACTAATGACCACCCCTTGGGGACCAGGATCTAAAAGCCAAGCAAGGTCTTCCATTTTTACTCCTAAGCAAGGCCATTAGCTTGCCAAACTGCAAAGACCCACTACTCTTCCAGGAATCATTGAGAAGTGAAATAAACAGTGGTATTTTATGAAAAAAGGCAATTTGCAGCAGGCAGAGTAAGAGTGAAGAGATAGTTTAAAAAGGGGACAGGAAAAAGAAATCTTAAACCAACAAATAGTTCAGATACTTGCAAATTTGACCCTAAGAGTTACGTGCCTCCTTTCCTGGGGACTAGCAACAGGAATTAGGAGGAGTTGAAAGCTGGAGTGTTTGATAGGGCTTAATTCTGAAGTCCTCGCATTGCTGTTTTTCTATTTTGCATTGTTCAGAAGTCTTCCCTGATCTGCTATCTCTGACGTCAGCAAAAGTAAGAAAGAGCATTTGAGTCAACAGGAAATAGTGATGCGAAAGCCTTCGCAGCAGTGGCAGCCACATGAGGAAGTCACATTGCACCATTTCTCGACTGGGATCGAGATGAATAAAGCTGCAAGCAATTGTTACTGTAAATTAAAGAAACACTCGGAGGAAACAAATGAGGTCTGTGGGATCAGGTGGGTTCACTTCAAGGCTGGCCTACATCTAGAGATTAGCTCTGCCAATTTTAGTGCAAGACAGCTGTTTGGTTTGGTGTTTTTTGTTTTGTTTTGTTTTTTTTTTTTTTTTTTGTTTACATTTCAGTTTCCCATCCCTATTTGTTCACCTATTAGCAGGGCAGGGGCTGTTGGAAGAACATACTATGTCCTAAGGACAGTGTTTGATAGCAATAACATATACCTGCTTTATTTGTTTGTTGTCTTAGCGGGGTGTTGGTGGGGCTTAAAGAGAGTCCCTGACTGCAAAAGCCACAATACCGATTACAATCCACACACTGGTTACTGCCTGTTGCAAACACAAGCACCCACTGAAATCCAACTCCAACATCACTTCAGCCCTTTGTCCTCACCAGCTCTATAAGCAAGCTGTTTTGAACCCTCATATCTTTCCTCTTCATTATCATGGGGGGGGATATATCCAGATTTTATTACAAGAGCATCCTTTCCCTCCCCATGCCCAAAAAAGGCCCGTGTGATGGCTAACTTCCACCCCCTTCTAGTTAAGAGTCGTAGCTGATGTCCATGTTCTACTCACACAAGACCAAAGACCTCTAAAGACAGCTAGGGCGAGAGCCTTATCTCCGACTGCAGGCTTTCATACTAAGTAAATAGGACAGGGCAGCCCCATTGCCCCAGTTCAGGCAGCATGGAGGGAGGAGATGGGGGAAGACAAGCCTTTCCTACGTGCAGACATAGAAGAAGATAATAGCAAAGCTGCCTCCTCGATCTGCCACTCTACAAGAGCTGCTGTGCCAAGGGCAATGCGGAGGCCAGAGGGGACTTCTCCCAACAGAGTCACTGGTGGAGGTTCAGGACACCCACTGGAAAACAGCAACGGGGCCTCTCCAGCTTCCAGAGCCACCAGGAATAGCCTTGGACAAACTCTGCATGTCCCTGTCACAGCAGAGCTCTTCTAGACACTGCTTCTGCCCACGCTGATTCCTCTGCAGGACAAGGGGCTGAGCCACTCCAGCAAGGACACATCCCAGTAGTAATTTCACCCAAGCCTCCTCTTTAGCTGACAGCTGCCATAGAAGGAAGAATCTGGAGGATATGGAGACCTGGTTAAATGCTGTTTCGAGCAATGGTCCAATTTGGAGGGGAAAAAAAAAAAAAAAAAAAAATCAAATCAGCCTGGCTCAGGAATTGTGCTAAGTTTGCATTTCATCTTTCTGGAAATAACTCATGCACACAAGTCCTTAGACAATCAGCTTTGGGCTCAATCTGAGTTCACTGAAGCCAAAGGGTTTCCCCAAGAAAACAGTGTTTTGGCAGTTTATGCTTTGCAGAACAGAAGGCAGGCTTTCAAAATTATCTCCATACAGAGACAGCTGTGTCATTGCTTCCCAGCAAAAGTTTATTGTTTCCAAAAAGAGTAGCAGGGCTTAGGAAGCTTGCAAGCAAATTATTACAAGATTATTACAAGAGCTGGCAGGCTCCCTCAGTGCTCCCGATGTTCCTGTTCTTCCTTCGTGGTCCACAACCCCCACACAAAGCAATCTGCCTCAGGTCTTGCTGGGAGCACGCAAATAAAGCGTGACGTCTCAGTACCAGGCTTCAGGAAGCCACATGTCCAACTCCCCCAGCAGCGCGAGTAGCCATCCGTATCTGGGTCAAGTCACGCCAAAGCGCCAGACCCGGAGGAGGAATAATAAACAGGTTTGTTTCTCAGTATTTATCGCTCAGACGCTACTCTGGGCCAAAATGCCCCCCCCCTCCATACCCAGCCCTTCGGCCAAGGCAGCGCCGCATCTTTGCAAGCTGCCTGCTGCTCCCAGCTAAGAGGTTTACAGGAGGACAGGCTGTTCAGGGGAGTTGTACATGGCAGTGTTTCAAAACCAGAGAGGATCGCAGGCGTCGTGAGAACAGGCTCACCGAGAGGGAACCCCTGAAACAACCTTTGCGCACACGCACACGTGCGCAAGAGCCGAAGCAGATCTAATGAGCTCAGCCCCAAATTTCTGGACAGTGTCAAAGCCACACTCACCTGACTGCGACGGAGCAAGACACGAACTTGTGCTAGGTGAAGATTTGCTCCTCTGATTTCAAATCAGAGTAACTACATCGAGCAGAGGAGAAGAAACATCTCCGCACCACGCTTGCTCAGCTAGAATTACATGCGCGCATTACTGACGCTTCTTAAACACGGCCGCAGCGATGACTGCCGTGCCGCTCCGCTCGCCGCCGTGGCCCGAGACTCCCAGACAAACAAGGCGGTGGCGAAAAGGCGGCAGGTTTTACGGCCATCTGCTAGCCGGTTTTTGGTGCTCCGCTAGCCGTTTTACCTCTCTGCTTTGGCGACTGCAGAAGTATGTGCCAGCCTCAGGAACCACTTCTGCCTAGGAGAAATCAAGCCACAGCAAGGGAGCACGGCACACACAGCCCTGGGGCTATCGAGACAGGGGAGATCACTGTGTGCGGCATCCAAAAGGCTGAGAAAGGGAAGGTTTCTTTCTTCTGCAGGCTTCGGGTTTTGTTTTGGGGTTTTTTTAATAGCTAGAAGGAGCTGCCATGAAAATTAAGCAAACTCAGTAAGGGGATAAGGTGCATGCGGTGTGTCCTCTAAGCTGGGCAGCTGCTGAGCACGCTTCTGAGAAGCACAGGTCACTTCCCCATACCAGGCTCATTTTTAGCTCTTTGAACAAAAAGACACCGGCATCATTGTCACAACTACAGGAACAGGGCAGTTATCACCAGTTATCACTTACAACCCCACTCTGCTATCTGACGCTGCTGATAGTGGGCACGACACAGCCTTTCCCACGCCGCGGCAGAGAGGCACATAAACGTCGCCTAGAGAATAGCAAATTGGTTCTTGCCATTTGCATAAATAAACTCTGCGGGGTCCCTCGGGGTAAAGGCTGCCTCCCGTGCGCATGTGTGCGCAGCACCGTATTAACGCTGAGCTCATTCCAGAAGAGCTGAACAACGACAACCACAAGCCAGGGTGAGCTGATGGGAGTTGTGGGTTCCCACCTGCCCCGGAAAAAAAAGAAAAAAAAAGAAAAAAAAAAAAGAAAATGACGCATCTAACTACACCCTACAAACTTCTGCCCCTGTTTTCTTAACTGCGTGGCTGAAATTTCAAGCTCACAGGCTGGACAGTTTTTATAACACACAAATTCAATCATTTCTCTGAAACAATGCATCCTTTGGGATATGCGAGTGAACCATATGCGCATCCTTCCTCCTCATCCCCTCCCCTTAAGACGCTCTAATTCACAGCAGGATTACATGATTACCTCATCTTTGACCAGAAACTTTTACTCAACATACATGCAAAAGGATTATTTTTATCACTTTTTCACTTGTATCTGTTCCATTAGAAACAAAACAAAAACCCCAACAAGGAAAAAAAAAAAAAATCTCAGATCTCAGGTACTAGGTCAACCAATTAAATCATGTACAAAAAATGTCTGTGTAATCCCAATTAAAAAAAAAAAAAAAAGCCAGTTTGGCCACCATTAAAACAAAATATCCAAAAAATACAAAACAAGTTGAAAGAAGAATTAAAATTAAATCCTCCCCTCCAGACCTTTTAAAATGGCATAGAAAACTACATAAACACTCCTTCCCACCTGAAAGATCAAAAAAACAAAGGGCTGGCTGAACTTGGAGGGGAATAAATTGAGGAATAAGGAACTAGAATATAGACATCACCCGTTAATCAAAGATTTATAGGACATCTGCACCCCTCAGCTGGCTGCTGGTATCATGGTGTCTCAGAAGACAGTAGCTCTGTAAAGACCATGCTCTTTTTACAGCCCTCAGTTCAGAAAAAAAGAGCTACTGGAATTGCTGTTTCCAGACTGGAGTGACCAACCTGAGACAGATCTGTCCTGTTTTTAAAAATACTGAGCTCTGCAGTATTTGCTGGCCTCAGACTGTGCTGGGGAAGGCTAGAGACCTCTACAAGCTCAGCCAAAGGTCTTCAGGAAAATTAAGAGTGTCAAAACACCCAGAGGCCACTTGGAAACAGCTTGTAATGAGGGCTTTGTGGATCCATCCCCTCACCTTAAGCATTACCTGGAAGGCAATACAGATTCAAAGAGACTGAAACCTAAAGCACCGCTGGGTCGCACCTCAGCTAGTTACCTCTTTTCTGAGCTTTGATTGCCTTTTTTTTTTTTTTTTCCATTCCTCCTCAATACTGCCTGGCACCTGCTCACTCAGGCTGCTTGTGACTTGGTTCCACTTTGACCCCTTTTTATGCCACGACTTCCTCGATTTTAAGTCCAAAGAAAAATATTAGTTTCATGTACTGTGGCTAACCACAAGCAACAGCACCTCCTTCAGCTACCCTTGCACTAAGCTTGATAATTTGTCTAAGTTACAATCTCTCCTATAAGCCACTGCAGACAGAGACAGGCATTTTCTCAGCTTCTTAAAAAAATGCAAGTATCCAAAGTCCCTCAACAGCCAGGGGTGGGAAAGTTACACTCAGGAGCTACAACACGATGATGGCAGCTAACCCTTCAGTTCATGTTTTCACTTCAGCTCCTATCACCTCAGTATGCAGCCTAAGTGTGGACACCCAGCAAAGTTCACAGATAAAAATCAGAAATGCCAGTCTGATCTTGTTCCGTCTTCTGCAAGCAAAACCACTCTGCCTACAAAAAAAAAAAACCAAAACCAAAACCCTGACCCCATATGTTCCTGCAACGAAGAGACCACTGCAAGGTGTTACTGTGCGCTTCAGAGAAAGCCGAGCCTTTCAGACCGGCCTTTAGAAGCCTCACACATCTGGTTTACTGGCAACTTGGGCCGGTGTGCCAGCAAAGACGTCATGGGGTTTTGGTGCATGTGAACACTGTTAAACCACAGAAAGAGACAGTTTTGACCAGCCTGCCTTTATTCGGCACTAGACAGGACAGGAGCCAGAGAAAGGCAGAAAGCGACTGCCCCTCCTGTGGTCACAAAGCCAACGTGAGGGCACCGCGGCATAGACCCCTGCAGAAGCTGCACCAGAGAGCAAAGGTGGAGAGAGAAAAGGTGGAGAGAGGAAATTCCCCTGTAGCTCCCTGTCCAGCAGCCCCCCAAAAACCTAAACTCACTGCCCCAGGGCCCTGGGTAAAGCACAACTTGAGCTCCTTCATGCCCAACTTCAGAAGGACTCTGTAGCAAGCCCTGCGCTTATGGCCAGAAGGCATGCTAAACTGTACCAAGCTTTTTGGAAGATGCCAGGCCCAGAAGCAGGATGTCCCCATCAACATCTTCACTTCATTTTGACTGGCAGCAACGACGCTGAAGCGTGCGCTGGTCTTCCAGCACAGCGGCTTGGGGCTAGCAACGGTCTCGATGCTCAAGAACAGGGGAAAAAGTCTCAAGGCTTGCAGAAAAGCATCCAAGAAGCGCATTTGGCTGTCGGGCATATGCACATATGGAATCATGCCTCCCCGACATGCCAGAGAGGGAAGGCTGGGGGTTTAGAGCCTGGGAGATGATCAAAGCTGTCCTCTCTGCTCCCAAAGGGCTCCCTCTCAGCGCCTTTCAAAGAGAACATCAAAGAGGCCTCACCGCTTCCTTACCGCCCACCAGCACCCTCCAAGGCCTGTGTCAGGACGCTCGTTCATCTAACCAGAGCCCCGGGAAGGCTGCCGCAGCCTTTCCAGCCTTCCTCACCTCCACCGTGCCAGGCTCTGCCCCGGGGCTGCCCTGCGCTCTACCCATCTGGTGACGGGGAGTGGCTGGTGGACAACCAGGCTGACGCTGGAGATGCCCTGGAGGGACCACGACTGAGGGACTCCCCTGGACATCCAAGGGCACCTAGACCTCTCTTGTGGCATCTGGGGGCCAACGGGTGGGTGAGCAGCCAGCCAACTGCTCAGTCCCACCACTTTGGCTGGTGGGCCCTCACTTGAAAATTATGCCCCCAGCAAAGGCTCCAGGTTAGCTCTAACACTTCTAGGAGGTGAAATACAGGCTCATCTCTCTAAACGCCTGGGTGATCCATGATATGATGCCCACACCAACCCTGGGAGAACTGCCTGAGTGCCCCAAGAGCCAGCAAAGACATGGAGAAACCTTCCCCTTCCATGTCACGAGCGTGACATCAGCCCGCAGCTTGTAAAGGAAGCAGAAAGCTGCGTGCCGGACAGCAGGCTGCCCTCGTAAAATGGGACCAGTTCAACGATTATGCTGCCCTAGAGTCCCTGAGCCAGTCCTTACTGGCTTCAACAGCACCCCTGCTAGCTATTATCTCAGAAGGACGCTCGTTATAGAAAATCACATCCTTCTGCCAAGTTCTCGTGTCTCACTATTTTTGGAATGACACAGGCAGGCTCTGTGCCTCAGCAACCCTCAGCAGAGCCACACGGAAAGCAAATCCATATAACGATCAAGCTAGTAGGGACAGTGCTGGAAACAGCATCGCCTGGGGTGACAGTCCCCTGGAAGCACCCTGCAGTCATGAGAAAAGGGATAAGGGCAATAAACATAAACCCCAGAAGCTATTTGACACTATTTGCATGGGAAGCTGATCTCCCCCAGCCCTTTTCATTCTCATGCATACGAGTGGAGACAAAAGGATTTAAAAGCAAACCACCTGTGCAGGAAGGATGGCTCCTAAACCCCAAAGAAGACAGGACCTACTTACTGCAAACTCATTTTAATTAAAACATTCCAGGATCCACATTCCCCAGGATTAAGTTACTGCTTTAGCTATTTATACATCTAGCCTCTTTCACCTGTTCTAGGACAGTATTGTTGAGCTGTTGGATGACACCAGTGTCAGGTAAACGGAAACGAGCATTTTTTGGTGCTTGTGACCCCTAACACAGGATCCACAATTATCCACAGGTCGGCCCCAGCACCTGTCAGCAACTCACAAATTACTGAAGCAGGAGCATAATCCTCTCTGACACTAAAGGATGATTCTAAGGCCCTAGAAAAAGCAGAGGTAAATGGCTTAGGCAAGGTGGAAAGATCCCAAGGTGAGGCTTTCCATTTAAAAAAAAAAAAAAAAAATTAAAAAAACCAGAGATGTGGTGAGGAAGGAAGACCTCACACAGATGCAGCTGGAGCAGGATTTAAACTGCTCCCCCCCAGCCCCATGAAGGGAGCAGCAGGACTCCTTCCTTGCCTTTCACACGAAAGGAATCTGGAGGTGCAAGTCCAAAACTGCCCAGCCCAGCGCCGGGCACGCTGAGGGCCACGTCCAGCCTCTGCCAGCCTGCTGTGGAGTTAATATTTCCTCTTTAGGCTCTGAAAACTGTCACCTATACCAGGCAGAGACAAGCCTTGCAGCTCCTACCACCTAGTGGCTACACTATTTCTCTGCGATGGAGCAAGGAGGCTGTTTGGAGGGCAGGCAGCCCCCAGCCCACCCTGGGCAAATAAAGCAGCCCTTGCTAGTGGGTATCACTTATGTTGCAGCTGAGACTATATTAGGACCACACTGAGCAGAGGGGCAGCACAAGAGAACAGAAAAACTTTCTGAAAACCATCAGCAGCTAATGGAAGCACAGAAAAGCCTCAGCTAGCTCTAAAACAGTGAGCAAAAGTAGCAGCGATATAGATGAACTCGGGTAATGCACTGCTGTTTCTGGTACTCGTGCCAGCTCAGCTAATGCTGCATTACTGGTACTACACGACATCGCACTGTGGAGCACAGACATGCCCCAGGCTGTTTAAGTTACCCCCTGGGCTGCTTCAGACAGGGGAAGAGTTTGCTGGTTCGGGTGGAGTATTATACAAGAGTCAGAATTCAGACAGCTCTAGGTCCAACCAAACCCTCAAACCCTTTGAGCTCTCTGTCCTCAAACTGCTACACCATTTCAGGGGCTTCCAAGGTCCTTCCTTTCCAGTTTCCACAATTTCCTCTTGAACTGGGAAGGGGGGGGCCGTAACTGGATGCTCCTATTCTAGGTGCAACCTCGCCAGTGCCAAGCAGAGGGGATAATGACTTCCCCTCTCAGCTCCTGTACATAAAATCAGTACATAATTTAACTTATGTGCAATGAGACTGCACTGCTGGCTCATACTGAACTTGGCACCAACCATAAGCCCCAAGTACCTTCCAGCTGGGCTACTACCTGCCAGTTAGTCCCTGCCTGTCTTGATGCATCTTATGGGATCAGGCTCTGACTTTGCTTTGACAAATGGTAAGAAGCCTCAAAATGGCTAGTTGTTGAAAAATTCCTAAAGGCAGGCCCAGCAGGTCATTATTTATCCAGAATCTCCACAGCAGACTGGAGTGATGCTTTGTTTTTTATAACACAAACTGTTAATACCACATTTTCAGAGTTTGGGCTGTAAGTGTGATACTATGATGTGGTTTCCATGTAATGGCAAGTGAAACTAGGTAATGTTTTGTGTAAACCTGTCCCCAACTCCAAACATAAGTAACATTTTTAAATATGGCTGCAGGCTGACATTTTGAATAAGTGGTTACTCTTTTATTTTTATATACATATATATATATTCTTTTCTGCCAAGTTCATTTTAATGGAGGAGATAACCCAATGGCATGTAAAGAATGAGCAGAAACCCTAAGTACTGTATCAGCCTGGTTAAGACCTCCTGCAAGGACTCTGTCCAATAAATACCCTGCTGTTGCAATCACTTCTCCACTATAGCAAAGGGATTTAATTATGCTTTTATAAGCAATTTAAATCTGGTTATTCTGGATTGAAGTGGGTGTCACCGAGTGCAGAACATGGGCAAAAGGCACAATGAACCACATCAGTCTGAAATCTACTTTTTCTTTTGTAAACGCTTCCCTTCTTGGTTTTGTTTATTATTGTCAGGAAGTGGTTTTCTGTTACTGAGAATCAAGATAATGAAGCAAAGTGGGATTCAAGTAAAAGAAGAACCTGGGAAAGACTGGAAATAGCAGGGTCCTGCCATGACAAGCATCACTCCCTTGGCACCCTTTTAGAGACTGACCAGCACTGTGTTCAGGGCTGCAAGGGCTGAGGGGTTCTTCCCTCCGCTCCTCTGACAACAAGCTGGTCCAGAAATTCCTGTTCCAGGCTGCTCTACTGTTTAGCAACCTCCTTTTCATTTCCAGTCTAACTGTATCCATGGCCAGTCTAGACTCATTTAATCTTAGCCAGCATCTTGACAGCTTTGTTTCCCTCCTCAGTGTTCGACATCTGCAGACATCAATCAGATCCTCTTTTTGCTTTCAATTTGCTAGTCTAAACAGGCTGAGTTCTTCCCTTTTTTCCCCCTTTGCAAAAGACTGCAATTACTTCATCAGCCCAGAAGACCTTGTCTGCACCCGTAGCAGATTGCATTCATTTCTTGAACATGACGGACGGTGCTAGCACAGTGACCTTAAATCCTCCCTAAGTTCATCGGAAATACTCTACACAGCCCAGGAGCACATGTGGCATTTTCACATGTACATTGCAATTCAGTAGGCAAAGCCACAGCAAAGAGCATAGCAACGAGTGGCAAAAAACACTGCTATCCTGCATCTGACCTCCAACACCATGCATCAATACTGGACGTTTCTGATATTTTACATGAGAACTTCAGGAAAGCCATTAAAATTTGGGCCCTGTGTCTTCATATTATGAAGACAAATAAAAGAGGAGTTTCCTTGGTTACTAGTGACAACAGTGAGCTTTAAGTTTTGTTTCTGCTATACAGCACAGCTGCTCTGTGAACCACATAAGCTGTATATATATATTAAAAAAAAAAATCCAAAAAACAACAAACCACCTCATTTCTATTGCTTGAGTCTACCCAAGGGCTCCACCCTAAACAAGCACAACTCAAACTCCGTAGCTGGTTGTTGCATCACCCCAGTGAGAAGAGAAATGGGTGGGTGGCAGGATGCATTTGTCTGCCTTTTTTTTTTTCTTCTTAGTATTTTGGGTTTATGTAGAAGGAGTGAAGCCACAATTAAAAGGGCAAGTTTCTCCTGCCTCTTCTAAGAGGAAAACAAGCTCTATTACCATTTAGCAACGGACAAAAAGCAACTGGAAAGAAGCCCAGGCAGCTTGGAAGAGCTACACTGCAGAAAATGCTTTGGTCTTAATAACAGCTTAGCTCAGGGACTCCCAAACTTACCTTGCTGGGACACAACTGTGGCACTGCCTCCATCACAGCCACTCCTCCTTCCACCACCCACATCAGCAATAAGCTCCTACCCACACACATACACCAGGGGAGGCTCTAAGCTGAACAGGCAGCATATACGTAGTCCTCCGCTGAGGTATACATACCACAAGTGACAGCAATGCTATCATTTGTCTTATCTACACAAGAAGAAATACCAACTGTATATGGATCTGATTCAGTGTCCACCCATGCCTGTAAGCTCCTTTGCAGTAATCCCAGAAGGATCTTTCATTCACTTCTGAGCAGTATACAAAGGCTGGTAGATACAGCAGGCTGCCCCTGCTTCCAAGTACAATTCACTGAGTTTGCAGATAATTCAATGCAAATACAGTCCTGTTAAAATTCAGGTAGCAAGACAGCAGAGCCTGAGATCCCACAGCAACTGGAGGACACTGCAGAGCTGTAGACATTTGCGCATATGCATTTGGAAACATTCAATAGCACAGACATGTTTCTAGGGAAGACACAAAGAAAGGCTTCCCTGTTATTACCATTTTGTTAGGGAGCCTAGAACGAGCCAGGATTTTGTTTGCCAAATGCCTGGCAGGTGTTAGAGGTGGAGTATAGCAAAGTGCTCTATTCACCCTTGAGCAGAGAGGTTTCTCCTGGGTCTAAGGTGGACATTTATAACAGGCCAGGGAGCAAATACACAGGGGAGAGCCTCTGTCCTGAACGTGCCAGCCAGTATCAGGAGGAAGGCTATTCACTGCCCAGGCTATACTTACAGGAGTCTGGAAGCAACAGTAGAGCTTGGTGAGGAATGGGTGGTTCCTTGCTAAGGAAAGGATGCGTTTCTCAGTCATGGTGCATTCGACATCGTCATCTTGGAGAATGACGTCCTTCTTCAACACCTTCACTGCATAGAGCTGCCCGCTCTCTTTCATCTTGGCAAGCATCACCTAAACCAAAGGGGAGGGTGAATCGCAAGGGCTGAGCCCTCAGTCTCTATGAGCAACACAGAGCCTCTCACACCTTCTCACGCTAGAAAGGTCAGTTATCTCATGACCAGGCTTGTGGATGCGAGCGAGTCAGCCTGTTGGTATGGGCATCAGTGTACAATCGATGACACATATGCTACTGTCTGTAGCAGGCTTCTCCAGACAGAAATACCCACACACATTGCTCCAATGTCTGGCACGGGGCTAGCTAGTCACAGTTCATCCACTGTGCCAGGGCAAACCCCCTGAGCAGTGCCATCCATCCTACTTTCCTCCTCAGTTATCAACTTCAAATTCACTGTTTCATATTGGCTTTGTGGCAAAGCAGAGAAATGAAACCCCCACCTCACTGCATTTGAAACCACTGCCTTGTTTCCTTTAAAGGGAGAGTTTTTATATGCTCCAAGAAAAGCTGCCCAAACGAGTGCTAATGCACCCACTTGCAATTTCAGGTATGGGCCCTGGCATGCAGCTGTTCCTTTAGTTGCTAACTTTGTTCTTTTTTGTGATATTCACTTTACTGTCAGCTTGCTTTCTTTTCCCTTTTCTCCCTGCTCTCTGTAACCAACTTTGTTGCACAAAGCATACTCCACTGGGCAGCCTGTGTGCCACATTATGAAATAACTTCATCTGTCTTGGAGTTTCTTAAATAAGGAATGTGGATTTCCCCAGAAGATCCATGAATAACTCTCACCTTTCCAAAACTGCCCTTTCCCAATACACGAAGGAAGGTTAAGTCTTTGATCCCAAGTTTGCTCGCTGAACTTTCACTAACGTTGTTGCCATCTTTCAGGCTGCCTTTTCCCTGATGTCTCAAAGTAGATCTTGAAACCAGTTTCTGCGGAAGAAAATAAGTAAGTATCAGTCTGCATAGAAATTGTACTTTTGCCTTAGAGGTACTCACAGGTAGTCAATCTACCAATCTGGGCATTTAGGACCTCGTTCAGATGCACTGTATGGCCACTGGAACAGAAGGCATGTTGGTACCACCACCCTGCACAGCTCCTACGTGTGACCGGCCAACCTCGGCACCACACGGAGCTGTGCTGAGATGTCAACACCGGTTCCCGACCTAGGCATTTTAAATTGTAAACCCACTGCCCAGTAGATCCAAGAGGCAAGTCTGACTCTCTCCATCCTCACTCCCCAGAAAAATAAGACAATGAGTGTGGAAATCCAAGTCTCCTATCTAACATCAGAGCGAGGAGGACTGCATAATTTCTGCAATATGCAAAGTCCTGGAGAGATCTAGAACCCAAGCAGATTTCATCTGAATCTCTTAGTTTTCTATCTGATTTTAAGCCTCTTACTGAAAGCCCAGTTCAGCGGGACCTAAACTTCAAAATATTTTTCTTTTCCACAGCTGGGCTGCTGGCTTGCTCCGCTGCTGTAATTTCAATGGAAGGCTGTTCATTCCCACACCAGCAGCGAGGTGTCTGCATTTTCAGGAATTGTACTGGTATTAGCACACATTTCTAGAGCTCCTATTTTTGCAGTATATGAAGATCAAGTCAACCTCCAGTGCCCTCTGTTCACAGCTCTGCAGGTAAGAGTATGCATGTAAGCCACGTGTACTTTTACTCAGTTTATTAGCCTGAACAAAGTCACACGGACTTCTTGAGCTCCACCTTGTGACTACTTTGGTGTAAAGCAAAATTCTTCCTGCTCGGAAGACTTGACTCACTGCCACAGAAGTGACAACCCAAGCCATGGAGAAAGAACTAAGAGCATTCAGGACAGCACCCAGCAAAACTCCCAAGAGATTTCAGCTTACAGCACAGTCTCAACAGTTACCTACAGCCTTTAGCTCACAAATAATGAGAAGAGATTGTTAAACACCAAGCACAGATTTTTATTTTCCTGGTTTCATCTTCTTTTGATGTGCAGATTATGCAAAGAACAAATGCTAACAAGCGCTGATTTTTACAGAACTGAGAAGGGAGTGTGAGACTTGTGTTTCCCTGTAACTCCCAGGGTAACTGTCCCCCTGAACTGCTACAGCATGAAGAGTGAAGATAAGACAGTCTGCTACGAACCAAATGAAATCAAAAGGGGCAGCACAGCCTAATGAGCATGCTAGGCTGATACAGTGTGATGTGGTTGACCGATGTAGCTGGCTAACTGTATAACAAGATTTATCATGTCTGGCAACTATGTTTTGGGTTTTAATATTTTCTTTTTGGTCAAATAAATAGACCAGTATTTTATTATGGGTTATTGTGGTCTCAAGCAAACTCACTTTTCAAAACTGCTCGCAAAGGAAACATGACAAAAACTGACTTGTTATCAAATGGCAGCTCTGATTTCCATTACCATGTATGGGCATTTTCACTTAAGCTCTTACAGTGTGTTTTAAACTCTCTGAATAGATTCAGATATACAACAGCTGGGTTTTTAGGATGCCTTAAGTACTGACAAGCAGAAATTGTACAGATATGTCCCAACCCTGGAAATAATCTCACTGGGACCCTCTCTCAGACAGCAAAGACCAGAGGTGACATTGTGTTGACAGGGACCACAGATTTTACCCGGGGAAACTGTAGAGAAGCGTGAAATGGTTTTCCCAGACTCACTCAGAAGAACAGTGACAAAGCTGGAAAGACAACCTAGGCCTTTTGCTGAGCTCTTCTTTTGCTCTATCACAAGCCACGTATGCAGACAGAGCATTTGTGTTTGTGGTAAAAGTAAAAAAAAGTATGGCATGAATTACATTACATTGATCACTAATTAGTTAGGGGTCTTATTCTCCTCTCACTCATGCCAAACAGATAAAAGTGTGAATGGAGTCACACCACTGTGAAACATAAGCATACAACAAAGCAACACCTATAGATGAAAGCCTCCACTAGGGTAAAGCTGGATATAAGACATCCATTCCCCAGGTGAAGTCTTTGCCACAAGTCACAGACAGTAACAACCTACTCATGCAGTCAACCACCTAACGCCATCTGTCATAACTGAAGTCTCCGATTTCTCCTGCACCCATATAAAGACTCAGTTGTAAATGTTTTAAATGGGAGGGGAGGAGAAAGAGAAAAAGACTCACCGAATTTGGGGAAATGCTTCCTGGTTGCAGACCCATGCATGCCAAGGTTTTAGCAAGCTCTGCTGCATTCACCCCACAGTTCGGTGCAACATTTGCTTGGCATCGGATGTGGACGTTCATTTTACAGACTGATCGGGCGATGGTAGGCATGGAAAGTAAAAACAAAGGAACAATTAAAATAACTCGGAGGGGTTTACTGCTGAGAAATAATTTAGCTGTTCTGCTTCAGGAAATATACCCACCTGGATCTACTGTGTCTTTAAAGTAAAGGGATTTTTGCCACTGATCTCAGCAGAAACAAGATTAGGACTCTCATAAGAGAATAAACTCCTGAAAATCAGGAATATACCCCAAACTCTCCAAGTAGGATGCCACATTGCCTGAAGCTATTCATAAGCACATGTTTGTCAGGTATATAAATACCATTGCAGCTATGCCTGCAGGTAAAATTAGAATTTATAATGCCACAGAATTTGCAACAAACTTCCCCTGCATTTGCAGGTATCTAATTTTAAAGACATATTGTTCAGTGGGAAACTAAAATCTTTCTTGCTCTCATTCATGGACACACACACACCCTCTTGTGGGAGATGAAGGCAAATGTAGACTGTTAGATTTTACAGTCTGTATCACTGAAACAAAAACATAGCACCAGGACATGCTTTGTCATCAATTATCAGCATGACAGACAGGTTAGTCAACCTAAAGCAATGACCTTTTTCTCCCCTCAGATGCCTTGTTTGTTGCCTTACCTCCTTAGCTGAGGAAAAACCTTCAGGTAAAGGGAAAAAATGAATACAGGGAGCAGTGATACCCAAGAATATTTTCAATAATTCAAGTTAAACAAAGCTGTGCTTAGAGTGCAAAGTAGAGTCCTTCTGGAAGCCAGAGATTAAAAAGTAAATCAGTGGGGTTTTAACTCTTGCAAAGATGAATATTCATTGCTCGGCTTTCTCTTGAAGGTTGCACAAATCAAGCCCACACAGTGCATCAAGAGTCTAAAAATATATGTATTTTGTGAAAAGGCTACAGTAAGAAGCTGCTCACTTTTACACTGTAGGCCCTGTCGCATGATTCCCCAAAGCAAGGAACCGCAATGGTCACAGAAAGTCGGGACTTTGTAGGTGTGGACGCTGAATTTATGAGGAATGTTGATTCCAAACCTCTGTTCAGTCACCTGAAGCACCAAAAGAAAGGCACAGATTTAAAATTCGAGTACATATATGTAAGCTGACATTCATTTACACACAGGCATTTAGGTGCAAAACTTTGAAAATCATTCCAACTCAAAAAATACTGCAATCCATCACCTCACTGAGGCTTACTGCAAGTGAACACAGAGTGACCAACCTCACCTGCTGTGAGCCTGCTCTGGTTTCCTTGCTGGGCGGGCTGGACTACCTGACAAAGCAGATTTTAAAAAGGGCTGCCTAGCCAACTTTAAATTCTTAAAGTTAGAATTAGAAGCGTGGACTACCTCATCACAAATATATCGCACTGAAGTGCCACATATAAATTATATTAGCTACAGCATTTTGTAACTAAGCAATTTTCAAATTATTAACTTGCATACTATGTGCAAACATGTAACTTTAGGTCAAACTGTTGATTTTATTAAATGTAATACAGCATAGTTTTCCCAGCTCCTCCTAAAATTCTCATTCCTACTCTCGCCCTGCTTGTTATTAACAGTCTTTCATTTCAGGCCCAGATTTTGCTTTATCGCTTGCTCTCATCCCCTTTTCAACCGTTTTCTTTTCCAACTGTGAACCATTCAGATCTCAAAGACACCTTACAAAACGTCATAGCAGCTGAAGAAACCCATCCCCATTGAACCTCTTCATTACTTTTCATCTTGTGTCTCGACATGAAGATCCTAGAAGACTGAGAGGGGAATCCACCACTTCACAAAGAAAAGTCAGAGGTGTGACTGAAACAATGAGTTTGCAGTGAGCGGTGCCTCCTCACCTTTGTCTTCTTTTAAAGTAACTTAGAGGTGTTATAAAGCCTTAACAATCCTAAAAGAGGGGTGAGAAGATTCACCGTGTAACTTGCACTTTAGCCTTAAGCATTTTAACTTATTTTCATCTGGTTTGGCAAGGGGTCATTTTAAGAAGTCTAGCTCAGCAGTTCGGAGGCAAGAAAATAATGAGCAAAGGCAATTGCTTATCTGCACTGGAAAGAAGGTTTCTGCATGGCACACCATACAGAGCTACCTCCCAATTAAAAATATGTCAATTTAATTTTCCTTGCACAGTTATTAAACAATTTCCAGTTATAGAAATGAGACATGCAAGGCGCAGGGCAGTTTTAGGTGGGGATGCTACTCCCATTGAATACAGCCCAAACTAGCAAGAAGGAAAACCTTCAGAAACACAAGTTATGCAAGGGTTCTTTATTACAACATAAATAATTTCATCGAGTAAAGGTGTGGAGCAATGACTAAATGGGCACTTCAAGTTACCAGAAAAAAAAAAAAGGCATAACAAAGACCAGTGGTTGGATTTTAAAGCCAAAGAAATCCACATTAAGAACCAGGCACCAAATTTTGATGACAACACAGTTAATCATGCAAGAAAATTACCAAGGAAAACAGTGGATTTGCTGTTTCTTGATGTCTCTTCCAATGAAGACACGCTGTCTTCCTAACCTATGTGCTACTCCCACCAGTCACTGGCATTAACAGAAGAACAACCAGATGATATTGCATGGCCTTTATACATGTCCCTATCACTCTTTCTCACTTTTAAATCCATGAATAAAGATAACACAGTAAATTCTGTTACAGGACAACCCCCAGCAACCCAGACAACCCTGAAGTTTCACAAATTATGATGACTCAAAATAACCAACGTGACTTTACCTTGAGATCAGTCTTGTTAGTATTGTTTTGGCACGTGCACGCTGTAACAATTAGATGATGGCAGCGCTTGTGTACAACGCAGGTGCATACTAGGAAATAAAAGAGGCATACTGAAAAGAGCTCCTGAAAGACTCAGAACACATCAACCCACCAGCAGGGTTCTTTAAGGCTCAGCTGTATCATCAGGACACAGTAAAGATGTGAAAAATAATTGGAGACTTGGAATTTCCAAAATCTCATAACAGATCTGGAGATGCATCTCCAACCCATCGTAACAGAAATTCTGCACCAGGTCATTCATACAACCTAGAAAACAGTTGCCTATATAAAATATGGGTGATGCACACAAACAACAGTGTGTCTTCTCAAATGAACTAAAAAAAAAAAAAGCTGTTGAAATAATTATCCATTGGAGAGTATTTCACACAACATACACAAACAACATTAGAGAATACAGGTCTGAGATACCCAAAGCCATCCCTACATCTCAGTGACATAGCGCTTCTTACTCTGGATATCCAAGTGAGTCCTGCCCAGGTTAGTTTGTCATTGAGGCTCAGTGCAATGCTTGGGTCTGGGAGGCTGGATAACTGCAGCAGAATGGTACTGTGTCTAGGCTAATCAGCTAGCCCCCATCAAGAGGGCTAATCAGCCCTTAAGCAGAGTTGGGCTCTCTCCAGGTCTGAAGCTGGCTTGGCTGGAATGAACTTGGATTCCTCCACTCCACAAGCCAGCATGCACTGTAGACATCACTAAGGGCCATAGCTACTGTCTACGTAAGGAGGTTTTTGTAATGGAAACTGCAAGTTGCAGGTACGTTGCAGGGTCCCACGCTATTCTGTTTGTTGCTGACTTAAGCTTGCACTCATGAAGGGCTATTAATAGCATTCACTTTCACCCAGAAATTTTATGTAGGATATCCTTTTTGTTTACATGCAGCTTCCTTTCATATGAGGACACTAGTGCCCTATGATAGTGCACAAGAAACAGGCTGCGTTAGAAGGCGATAGTGAATGACCACGCACCTGTGAAGCAAGTAATTCTGTCATCTTACCACAGAAAAAGGGAAAAGCAGAACAATAATTAAGAGCAAACAAGCACCACATACATCTATACAGCCATTCAGCCAAAACATGCATTCAGACAAAAGTGCTACACCAGCCCACAAGGCTGCCCTTTGAAGTCACATCCCTAATTTCACTTTGTTGAACTTCATAGGGAGAGAAAGGAAGAGGGTGGCTATTCTAGTAGGGTACTTTGTGTCCCAATACCAGCTGAATACTGTCCTGAAGGGACCCTGGATGTCTCAAGCCTAGCTGGGTGTTGCACATACTCAGCAACTCAGTGGATCTGCACAGGATGAAACACAGCAACTAGACCCCTAGTTGTCTGCATGAATGTAGGTGCTTGCTTTCTGCACGCATGCAAGCCATCAGCCTGACAGCTGCTCAAATGCACAGTTTTGGCTGGCTGTGGAGGAAGAGGAGCAGCGACTTCAGAGAAGCTTGTAACCGCAGGATGTCCCAGCGGCACGGGAAAGTGCTCCCGAAACAGCACATCCTACACACACGCACCGTGCAGGAGCAGAGCACCTTACCTTGGCACTGGTATCCCTGCTTCCCAAACACGCCCCTGTTCAAAACAAAATATTAATATAATTTAATATCAGAAAGCCAGTCTTCTTGCAGATCATTTACAGAAGACAGCACCAAAATGCAAGAGGATCCCAAATGACCAGACCCCTGGGGCAAAACTGCCCAGCAATAATGATGCAATTCAGCACAGGGGTGTGGGAGCGTAACAAAGCACTGCAAGGGTCACAGCTTACAGGGCAGGCTGTCAACATGCATGTTATTCCCCCCCCCTCTAGTTTCTGAAATACCTCACTTTATTACAACACACACCACATTATGAGACTGATCCCAGCAGCCCACACCCTGTTATTATCTCTCCCACTCCATGCTCTTTTGAGACATATCGAAGTTTTTCTCCCTGCTCTGCCTACTCCCCCACATGTATCACCCCACACCTCACACCTCTGATGGCTTTTCTGTTCACAGGCATTTTTTCTAGTCTTTCAAGCAACTGTTTTTTCTCAGCGTAATCTCAAAGCTCCACTCAAGTTAGTATCTGGGGCCTTTCTTCAGAGTGTCTGGGTTACTTTTTCCCCCCTTGATATAACATCTATGCTTAGAAGTGAGGGACATTGCCTCATCCCCACACCATCCCAGTTTGTTTCCAGCATCCAAGATACACATCACCTCTGGCCTCTCTGCAGTAGACTCCAGTTTGCAGCATAAATGTGCCCTGCTAAACCTAATGGCCAAGGGGAATCACATTGGTGGCCCTTGGTGAAGTGCTGGGTGACTGATTCAGGATCAGGGGTAGCATGTCAGTCCCCAAAACGCGAAGAGATGGGAAGCTCCACACCACCGCATTCGAGATGTTCTTACCAGATGAACTCCCTGCAGTGCGAGCAGTATGTTGGCTGTCGCAGGTAGGTAGCCATAAATTTGTGCCCGTTCACCTGATGCACTCGCCTTCGCATTGCCCGCTGGCGTTTCCGAGTGAGGTTCTTAAAAATCCGATCCCTCTGGAGCGTCCCTGTGCAGGGGGTAGAAAAAAAAAAAGCAACAAAACATTAACATTAACATGCACAGTTATTACTCCTGTTTTTGCTATGGCACAAAATGCTTTCAAAGGCCACAATTACATCCCTGGTTTAGAAGTTGGGGGACCATGGTCTAGAATGAGGATAGCATCTGGGACAGGCAAGGAAGTTAACTGCAAAGGCCCCTTTAGCTCAAAATTACAGTCTTCATCTAGAAATAACTGCCTCTTCCCATCTTCCTCTTGCTCCTCTCCCATGTTGAGACATGTCACTAACCATTAATTCCCAAGCTGTAAACAGACCAGAAGCTCAAGGCTAATGAGTTGTAATAACTCACAGCTTTTGGGGCAGTAATTCCTGAAAACACAGCTGCATGCAACCAACTGACCAGTGCCCCCGCTTGCTGAGCAAAAGCAGTGTCTTGCTTGGTGAATAGTATTTATCCACCTTCGATATTGTCATGGTACACTTCTGTATCACCATTTGCAGCAATTTTGTTTCCCATCTTGGATAAAAAGGCACAGCCTAATTTTTCAAGGGCTGTTACTTGCTTGATATGTGCCACTCTGCTTTCTTTAAAGTGCTCATTTTCCAAAGGGTAGGTAATATTTTAAAGTTCTGGGAAGCAGGGAGCCAGGAACTGCTGGCATTCAAACCTGAATTGTCTCAAAATCTAATTTCCTTTTTTTTACTGGGTTTAGTTTGGCCATATAACAATTTCCTAGCAAAGTTCAATTTACACAAAACAAGTCACTCTTGTAAGAACTGAGCTCTAGATCAAGGAAGCCATTCCCATCCAGCAGCAGCCATCTGACTTGCAAATCACAGCCAGCTGGTTTCTGGGATCCTTGCACAGACCAGGTCAGACTCAGCTGAGCTTCCCAGATCAAAGCCTCATCTGGGGCACACTCGCCTCAGAAGAAAGAAATGAAATTTGCCGTTTTCAACTTAGTTGCTTTGCAAAGTAAAGGCCCCGCTTACAAGTGCATTTTGGGGACACACACTGGAGTCCGCTAGAGTGATTGTGCGCCAACATACGTACTCGTTACTCATTCTGGGTATGGACTGGATGCAAGACAAACGCCAGCTATTGCCAAACCCTCTGCATGGATGTAATGACAGAGGAAGGGACAGCCCGACTATAAACTTCCCACCCATCTGATCACCCCAGAGCGGCAGAAGTACCCAAACACAGCTGTTACCATCCCGCTTCATTTATCCATAAAAAGAGGGCAGAGCATTTCCCTGCTTTCAACTATCTTTGTCGATTAACCACTGGGGGGAGGGGAAAGAAGGAAAAAGCTGTCAACCTGATCAAGGCTTGAAATGTAAGAGTCCCACATCACAGGCACATTTCCCACTCCTCTTTGTAGGAGTGGAGATAAGGGAAGCCATCCCATCAGTACTGAACCCAGCCACTTCAAAGGGCCACAAGCCACACGATGTATTCCTCTCAGTACTCTTGCCACACAGGTTTAGAAGAAAGCTGGCCAGAAAGCTCAAGGGGGAGGGTGGGGGTTCTGCTGTGTTCTCCCCGGTATTTGTGCATGCGTCCCCTCCACAGGCACTAATGGGAACCTCCTACCCGATGGCATAACGGCGACATGGAGCACAGCTTGACTTTAAGACAGCTTGCATTTATTTCTAAAATGGAAGTGCACACTATAAATTAGGATTTTCCCATTAAAACACAGAAAAGGATGTGGTAGGGCTGATCCAAGCACTTAACAGAAACCTGCTTTCTTTACTGCAGAGCTTCAAGTAGCTGGGCAGGCAGACTGGCACAGAAAAGCCTGCCTTTCTAGGGAAGTGCTTAAACATGTGTTTAATTGTCACTGAAGTCAACAGGACGGAGGGGACCACCGAAATTACCAGACTGAATCAGAACATTGGTCCACCTAGTTCAGCATCCTGCCTCTGGCAGTGGGCAACTAGAAACACATGACAGCAAGATGGAGGAACCCTGCAGCTGGGACATAATTTGCCTCTTTCCCACACATGAGATGTCATTTTGATCTCCAGAAGTGAGAGCTGATGTGCAGAGGTTTAATATCCCTTCCAAACATTCAACCATCATTGCAAAATTTCAATAGCCTCGTTATTCACATAGGAAACATAACCGAGAAAAACTTCAAGACGTCAACCAGTTCATCCTTCTTCCCCAAAAGAAAGATCAAGACCCAGTTGCTTTTCTGAGCCCAAGCCTCCTGCAACTTCATGTGAGAATTAAAGAAAAAAAAAAATCCTTATAGTATTACAGAATTTGCCCACCTTTAAATTCAAGAGAACATGTCCTTGATCTAGGTTTAAGCATACACTTTAGTGTTTTCCTGGATCAGGGCCAAACACTTCAAATGGCAAAGTATCCTGCCCTAGCATTCAGCACATACAGGAGAACTTCCAAGGCATGGAAAGGGAAAGCAGAGTTTGCGAGTGGGTGGTGAGCACGTGAGTAAATCACCTAAAGAAGCAATCCAGTTACCAGCTTGCTTCATACCAGCTGCTCCATTAGAAGCCCAGCAGCTGATGCCCTTTAAGTTCATGCACTCACATTTAGCAGAGTTTAAGAGAATATGTTCCCAATTTAGCTCATGTAGTTTCTCATTTTGTTACGGTTCCCCTCAAGGATCAGCATGGGGTAATTGCCTCCCTGGTGCTCTCCCATGCAGCGAGAAGCCCACACGCAGCCCAGAGCAAACCAGTCCTTTGCACCAGGATTAGGGGACACTTGAAGGTGGCCCGCAAAGCCACCGAATGGGACACTGCTGTGCGTCCCTGTGGTTTGCCTGGCTTCAGAGAGACTGCAATTTTGAAATGGTTCGGGAAGACCAAAAAGTGACAGGCACTTGCTTTTTCCTGGGCGGCAGAGGAAGTCTCCAAGCTGCCTGTACTGGTGGGTCACATCCATGGCCAGCCTCAAGCCTCCTCCTCTGGGCTGTACTTGGCCTCCACCTCCTGTTCTCCAGCCACCGACATCTCATGCAGCACAACGACTTCTGTCTTACAGACCCAATTTTCATTAAAACACATGCCGCAAGTTTTTTGTCTTTTTCTAAACGACATTTGTATTTAAAACATTCCTCAAATTTCACATTTTCCCACACTACTTGGCTGTGTTACCCTGCTAACTTTCTCCAGATGCTGTACATCTTCCAGGTGATCCTCACCCAAACTTACATTCACCTCCCATTACATTCTAACAAATCTAAGTGTTACTAAGCAGGAGACCAACTTCAACAAGGCCTGGGTTACTTTTCATATGCACTCAGCATTTTTGGACACTGTCCTTCCCATTTCCTGATGCTGCCTCGAGCAGGCGTAGCCGCAGGAGACCATCCGCCGCGTGATCTAGTGGATCTACATACACAACCACATCCCACAGAATAAATCCCTCTGTCAGAGGGCTTGGGCGCTCACCCATCCCACACACCACACCACGGAGCAGGCGAGTTCAACCCTCCAACAAGGCGCAAGTGATTTTGAAATGGTGGAACATAAGCGCTACCAAAGCCACCTTCCTCCCAACCACCAGCCTCCCCAGCCACCAAGATGGCAGTTCCTCAGCTCACACCCACCGCATCTGCTGAACGGCTCCCAGCACCACTGGGAAACCATCAACACAGCGCTGGAGTATGCTGGTGGAAAGGGTGCCCAATGCAGCAGCCCCTCGTGCCTCTCGCCTTTAGTGTCAGAGGATGTAAAGTCATCATAGACGTTTTCCCTGCTCATGTTCTGCGTTCTGGCCAGTTCCCTATAGAATATATATTTTCCTTCTGCGTGCAGAGAGCATTTTACAAAACAAAGCAGCTCTAGACCGCTTTAGGAGACCCAGACTTTTAAAAGCCTCTAATCTCTGGTAAAGCAACAACCACCATGAATGGTTCAAATGTCCAAATACTGCTATAAAAACAGGCAAGTAATTGCTCAGCGAAGGGAGTTGTCCACACCCATGGTTAAATCCGGATGACTGTAACTATGGGGTATTTACTGTGCCTGGCTATGTGCAAAAGTAACTACAAAGTTAAATACTAAAAAGCCTCTTCCGTTTTCCTCCTTTCCACTCATGCCTAACACGTGTTTATGGCAGTGGAAATTATGCATGTGGAGGGAGAGGAGAATAAATAACCCACCAAGTCATCTGAGGACATCTGCATGCACTAGCACACTGCTCACCCACCCAGCAGCCTCATCACACTGCCCTACCTGTCCCCTGAGCTCACCTGACCCTGCCCTTCCCGGCCAGAAATCCCCCCTTTCTCTTACCCCAATTTTTTATTCCAGGGGGTAATTTCAGTTAAGTCCTTACAGTGGTGGCAGAACTACAGCAGTAAGACAAGAAGAGCTGCAGGATGAAGTGTTGTGTGTGTAACTGTTTGCCTCAAGTAGTTAAAGCCTGTCAGGTCTCATCTATTGGAAATCAATCTCACCGTCGTGCTATCAACCGCTGCTATAATGCCGGCACAACAAAGGTCGTTTGGGTACATCCCGATACATGACATTTTCTAGTGTTATACTCCTGTACACATCAATAGGATTTTCCTTTGAAAGAAATAAAGATATTCAAAAAGCAATGTAAAAAGCTTTAAAGCAATAATGCTAACAGATTAAAACTTAATTAAGTCTTTTTTTTATTAGTAGCAGTAACGGCATACACTTTTTTTTATGCTCCCCTGGGAGCACTGTAAGCAAGATGCCGTTGCACTGAGTGATAGACGAGCATGGAGCAGAGACCAACCAGCTGAACTTATTAGACTGTAAAAAGCAAGATAGCGAATTGACAGACCCCTCGCCTCTCACAAGCACCGCAGCACTGAACAATAATTTCAGATCAGGCTAAATGCTCGTCTAGCCCATGCCCTAATGGTGAGTAGTACAGGGTGTTTTAGGAAAAGAATATATAAAAGAAATCAAGTAAATGGGGGGGAATGAATACACATACATACCCTCTCCAGCCATCAGTGTGTAGGTGTTTGCTCAATATTTACCTAACAGCGGCCTTCCTCACAACTACTGAATATAAACAGAGGTAAACCAAGATGAACCAAGACGTTTGTTTTCCAAGCTGGAAAACATGTATGTTATGACAAAAATCCATTGGAAAGGCTTGGTATCTTTTAACCAGGAGTTTTATCACCATAATCCCATGGATGGTCAAAACCACAGGAAGCTTTGTTAATTAAAACATTATAAACATAACATAGCATTGAAGAAGAGGCTGACAGTCTAACTCTGAAAAGGGAAAAGGATTTAAAGGCTACAACCCCAAGTGGTATTTCCATTGTTGACTGTTCTGCTTCCCTTGTATTAGTGCTGCAGAGTGAAAAAGCCTTGCCTTTCCTAATTACTGCAAAGTTTTTCCTTCAGCTCCCCTCAAAAGTCACTCGGATGCATGAATCGGCCAGCTGGAAAACAGCCACATCTGCAGAGATCGCGTTAACCACACAGGGTTTCTCTCCCACTTCATGTCCGTCGAAATCTCTGGCCTTCTGCTGCTTTTGCCAGTCTGTGCACAAAACCAGATCGGTTCAAATCCCAGGAGAGGCTCATTGCAAAGCAAACATGTGGCACATCAAACACAGGCTGGGACTTATGTTTGATCCAGCTGCCGTTTTCACCTCTGAAACTGGATAAAGTTTTGTACGAAGACCAGAGAAGGAGCCAGCTAGTGCTGGCAGCACTAGGTTGTCTTCTAGGACTTCACAGAATACCCGTATTAATGGACAGTTCATCTTTTAAGATGCCAACCTGTCAATATTGTCTGAAAAAGAATAAGAAGCAACAATGATGCTCTGAATCCAAAAAAATAAACAGTTTTCCTACACATGAGTATGAAACAGCGTTATCGGCAGTCTTGGAAATGCAAAAACATGTAATCATCCCTGCATTGAACCACACAGAACTTTGCCCTTAAAGCAAGGTCTCTGTTTCTCGTTCAAGTGCTGAAGTAGGGTAGATCCTCCTTCCTTGTTTTCCTGCCAGGTCTAGGACATAAATTCATCTCTGCTGTCACCCTCAGCTCTCAGATATTAGCAGCATCTGAGTACTGAGGCTGAACGATGATGTTTCAGTGCAGCAGCACTAAGAACAGGATCAGCGAAGTTCACACAATATTAGTGAGCACGACAGCGCTCAGCTATTGCTACAAAAGCCCATCATAGGCTTATTTCTAGAATTACACGACATCAAAGCTCTAGTGGCATCAGTAGGTGGGATGGCAAAGCTGAGAGGACACGTCTTCATGTTTCCCAGGCTTACCAGCTACAGCTCTGCTCCGTCCATCACTGCTAACCTCACCGGTGTGGAACTGGGGTCCAGGACCTTTTGTGGGGTTCAGTTTTCTTCACTCAGTCTCTTTTACTTGGATGTAGCAGTGCTAGGGACGGGAGGACAGCTCTGCAGAGCTGGAGTGACCAGTACGTGGCTGCTGGGAGCCGTCCACACGTGCAGGAGGGGAGAGGGCTGCAAAACAGAGGGTACAGCCTAGCGCTGGGGTTGAAGGAGGAATAGCTGCTTTTTATCTGTTTGCATAAGGTCTGTGAGAACACGAGAGAGGAAGAAGAAGGCAGCTTGAGAAACTCTTAAAACAAGTATTCTGCTGCCGCTTCGAGTCTACCAACCAGTTATGAATGCCATACAGGTTATTTTGCATAGAATTTTAATCATGATTGCCATACAGGTTTTCAGACATGCAGAGGGCAGCTCAAAAATATTATTATTCTCCACATCTGCTTTTACAAGTTATTTCTGGGAAAAGTTTTTAGTCTGCTTGTGGATGTTGACAGCTCTGAAGCAAGGCCTAGCAGCATGTTGCGCAAGGCTGAAAAGTAGGAATGGAAAAGCCTTTCTATTCATTTCTGTAGCGAGTAACAATGAACTGAGCAAATGGGATACTGAGGATAACAAAAGATTTCAGCTAACATGAGCAACCCCATGCCATAAGAGATCAGGTTCTCGGAGATCGTTGCATGCCAGCCCATTTGTGCTTTCCAGGCCACAGGCTGCAGAAATGCTGCTGGCTGCCAAGGAGGATGTGTTTGAAGGCAACAGCCATTTCCCTGCACTTCCCTCTCTCTTCTCTTTACAGCCACACCACTGTGAGAGAAGGAAGGGGACAGCCCCATTTTTCACCCTGTGCTTGTTTCTCTGCCAAGAGTAAGAAAGGTTTTACCTGCGCTCCATTTTACCATTCCACCTCTGCAAGTTTTTGCATTCGTTTGGAGATGGTAAGGCATGATACTTCTGTTTGCAAGAGAGACCAGGCTGGGGTGATGATGGCAGAGAACTGTCTCAGCTTGCACAAAGAGGAGGAGATGCCAGGAGAGAAGGATTTTATTTAGAATTAGAGGAGGGATTTGAGGGAGACAGCAGAAACCTGAGCACCAAACTGAGCCCTTCAGAGCCCCAGACTTGCACTATAATTGGAAGGCCACCTCATATCTGTGCCAAGCCCAGCAGGAGACACAATACCCATGCAGTTTGGAAAAGCAAGATAAATTAGTCAGGTCGTATCCAGCAAGATAATGGATACGTGCTTCCCTCTGGCTGTAGCTGAACATGGTCTTCCAGCAGCAGTAGACGTCCAAAAAGACAGCCCAGCCCCACTGCTCCCTCCTCACGATGGAGTCCGGCATGACTCCATCTGCAACTGCTCCATAATCCACCTCTGTCACATTGATCTGGGGTAAGAACAAGCAACAAAAAAAACCCAGAAAACCCCTATTACTAAAAATTTAAGTTGACCCACACAAACAGTGAGAAACAGACAGTAATAACCACCTCCTCAGCTATGGGCAAAATGGCACATCTGCTTGCAGTCTCAATTTTATCATAAGATGTGGACAATCCTCCTTACTTTAAGATGTGCAAATAATACTAGTACCTCGTACTTCTTACTGCATTGCTCATTAAAGCCTTAACGAACTGATTCCTCTCCCTCCTCCCCTCGCCAATTATAATCATTATTATTTCCTTGTGCTTAGGCAAGTGAATTTCCATTGTAAAACCTCCTGTTAGTCCTTCCCACCTATTAAACTCAAGAGAAAAATGTCGAGTTGTGATTTATTAGGGAAGGAAATAATTTAAATACATTATTCATTAAAAACAGGAAAATAAAACTAACAAAGCAACTTTGATCTTTTCCATGATTAATTGATGTGCCAGAAGCCCTCTGCACCATAAGTTTTAGAAGAATTCAAATTACGCTGGCTACAGAGCAGAAGTAGCGCTAACAGAGTGACAGCGTTTATAGGTGAAAGCTACCAGCACTCGTGCAAAATCCTTGAGAAGAGCAGAATTGGCAGGCTGGGCAAACAGCAGGGAGATCCTGTACCCTCCCCTGCTCCTGACGCCTTGGGGCTCACGCGTGTTGTAATCATCAGCAACTCGCATGCTCGTAGGTGGCTCCGTAGCAGGTATCACAACATGCTATTAGGAGGCCCTAACCACACAGGGAAGCACAAGCTCCAAGTTAAACCTATTTTTAACTAGATGCAGTTTAAAGCTATTTTTAAGTAGATGCTCTAGGGACATCCTTCTTTTGGGCTATGTGGCCATCTTCAAAATTAAAATCGGCCACTTTTGTATTAAAACAAGAGTGTTCACACAAGGCTTTACACTCAACTAAATCTGCTTAAAATTCAGACCTTTATGTTTAGGCAGTGCAACTTTCCAGAGACACAGGCTTAACTTCTGTCTCAAAGGAGAAGGACCAGGAAAATATTCTTTATGTAACAGGAGACAAAACACACAAGAAACCCCAGGATCAACAGAAAGCCAGATGAAATGAGAGTATCAAGCAGCTTGTCTCCAGAGGGGCGCAAAGTTTTGCAGCAGTTCCACCGATGGCAACCACGTTCCTCAACACAGCAGCCAACCCTAGGACAAAACCTCAAGCCTTCCTCACCAGAGGCACTGCACCTCTCTAGGAAAGCAAAATGTGACCCAAAGCACAAATGGAATCTAGTCAGGAAGAAATTCATTGGGAGAGCTAATTAAGTCGGACAAGCTAAACACTCCCCTTTTTCTGCTGTCGGGGCCTCCGACTGCTGTCGTGCGATGCCTCGGCCCTTCCCAGTCCCTGGAGGTGCACTGGCCTCGTGCTCACCTGGGAAGATGACCAACACCTGAATCACCACCTGCAACACCTGGATTCTCCCGGTCGACTGGTCACCCAACAGTTGCACAGACCCAGCCCAAGTGGTCTGGCCACATACTCAGCTCTGACTACACAGCCGATCCCCGGTACTCCCGAGATTTCCATGTGGCAGCTTGCTAATAAGTTCTCTAATTGCAACAGCCTTAAAAAGCAGGTTGTTTACCATGTCACTCTCCCACGCAGATTCCCACACACCATGGGCTAAGCAAGACACTGCCGCAGCAAAGCATCTGTCAAAAAAAATAGATTCAGCCTCTTGTATTCCAAGCTTATTGCTACCATGAAGCTCTCTGCCAAAAAGCAGCACCTCTTCTCATCAAGACAGTCCCCACCTTGGTAATGCAGCAAGGAAATCCTCAGTGCTCAAGCACTCAGGTTAGCAATCACACCTGGCTTCATTGCACAGCCCGTCCTAAAACACTCCTGCAGATGGCACGGACCATTACTGCTCTGCCACACACTGCACCCCTCCTAGTGCCAGCAGATTATTATTTCCCGGAGGGATTTCCCAAGGGCTGCAGGCCAGGAAGAGCGGCGCAGTCAGAAAACACAGCTGTCCTCGACAGCTTCCCATGCAGCTTACACAGCTAGACCTCATCTATCCCCCCTCCCCATCTCCTCCCCAACACAGTTTTCACCCTGCGATACATATTTCTCCACTTCAGAGATAGATTTCTGAGATTTCTAAAGCAGACGTCCCAAATCCATACATACACAGCTTTAAAAACACTGGGTGTCACATGGAGAGGGTGTTGCTTGCCTTGGCTCAGGACCTCTTCATACACAGAGGGAAGGACCCCATTGCTTTCACCAGCTCTGTAACGGCCACCAGCGGCACCGACCAATTTTGTTCTAGCAAATGGGCGGCCCTTTCCACCAGGTGTAAGAGCAGCAGTAGTAAGTATGGATTCTGCATCGCCACGGGCTCTCCCATCTCAATTAGCAAACAAGCAGAGGTGAGTGAGTGGGAAGAAAGTTAACTTTCTCCATCAGCTTGAGAGAGACACCTAAAACCTGCACCTCTTTTCATCTTTCTTCCCAGTCCCTCAACGAGGAAGGAACACTCGGGGAGGGAATTTGTTTAGGCCCAAATGACAAGAGATG
Source organism: Buteo buteo (assembly GCF_964188355.1). Classification (NCBI taxonomy): domain Eukaryota; kingdom Metazoa; phylum Chordata; class Aves; order Accipitriformes; family Accipitridae; genus Buteo; species Buteo buteo. Next base: position 7,643,920 of record NC_134176.1, on the reverse strand, counting down.
AAAGCCAGCCTGCGGTTTGATGCTCACAACATCCCTTACACAGATTTAGGCAGTTCTCCCCCCATACGGCACCCTGCCTTCCTTCCAGCACTCCCCTCCACGTAGTCATTTTTCAGCCGGTTCACTTCCCCAAGTTTGCCACGCACCCCACAAACAGCTGCGTTCGCACGATGTGGGGCGTGAAAGCAATCTGGGGGGAAAAAAATCAGCCAGACTTTGTTGCGCCTTCTGTAAGGTCCGTGGTCCCTAGCATCCAGGCTCTGCACTCCTCCTTATGGCACAGCCCAAAGCCGTGGGTGCTGCTGGACTCAGGCCTGCGTGCCCACCACGTGGGACACGGGGTGCCCCTATAGCTAAGGTGTGCGATGGCCCTCGTGTGCAAGTTACCGTCAGCCCTTTCGGATGCAACATTGGAGCCTTTCTCTGAAGGACTTGTTCTTCTCGCCTGTCGTAGTTACCTTACAGTCACAAGTGAAATACAGGACCAGAGATAATGCAGGTAAAAAAGTGTGTAGGACCAGACTGAGGCCCCAGGTTCCTCACCCACCACTTAAGGACTCTGAGTTGGGCAGGCTGGAGAAGAAACGTCTTCCTGCCTTTGTTCTTGCTGATCTGCAAGTGTGATCTGCAAGTCTGTATCGTGAACATATAGGAAGGACAAATTTTAGACACAAAAATTCAGCATTTCCTGACTTCGGGGAGTTTTATTTTCTAACATCAGTGATATCCTTCAAATGGAAAGGTTTCTGGTTTTAAGACTATTTCCTAAGTTTTCTAAACAAAGAAAACTGTCATTGGAAATAAGTTCATCCACTGGAACTGGAGCAGCCTTCCCCCTCCACAGTCCTGCTTCACCAGCACGGCTGCGGTCTCAGACACACAGGTCCAGGGAGAGAGGGTAGCACTACCAGGGGAATACTTCACAGAAAAGGAATATGCTCTGCTGTAGAGATCCAGAACTAGCGATGACAGACACACTTGCTCAACAAGTTTGACAGCTAGACGGCAGAAAAGAGCTGAGAGTCTGGGATTAAAAACTTGGTTCCAGATTCTAGCAAGAAATGGGCTTTGCTGGTCACAACTCTTCTGCTGCAGCCTTTCCTCATCCTCTGCAGCTCCTCTACCATCCATCTACCCATATTCCCCCCTTCCCACCTTTTTAAACCTTTGAGCTTCTTTTAGCTTCTCCTTCCTTACAGCTCCTGCCCACACCCACCCATCACCACTCCCCAGGCCGGTCTCCTACTTCCTTCTCTCTCTCCTTATATTTCTTCTCTGTCCTTTTTCCAGACTCTTATGGCTCTATTCCTCCTCCAAGTGACTTTTCCCAGTGTTTCCACCGTTCACTGACCTTGCCCTATGCCCCAGCAGACGGGACATGGAGAGCAGGACACATGCTCAGCCAGACCTCCTGCCTTCCTCCCTCCTGCCCAGGCCAGCACAGATCTCAACCAGAGGATGGATCTGGCCCAAAACCAACCCACTCCCCTGCTCCAGAACCACTCAGCTCCCCAGTCCAGCCAGCCAGGGCAGAAGCCAGCCCAAGGGAAACCCGAGAGCATCCTTTTCAGACAGACAGATTTACCCTCAATTATGAAACCGCCTCAGTCCCATACCCACAACGGCCAGCAGTGTTGGCATCACCAGGAGGAACAGTCACCGAGGTGAGAGCCTGCTCAGTGCAGGTGGTGTCCACAGCCCTCAAAGCCACGCTGGTCTCATGCAGTTTCTCCCAGAAGATCACAAATGCATAGATTTTCCCAAAGACAGCACAAGGCAGACAGTATCGGCAGCGGCTCTCATCCCTCCCACCCTCTCCTCTGCCAAGCTTGAGGTCGCGCTGGCGAAACAACATTAGGATCTCTTTGCTCAAAGCTGTATTTTGATTCAGCATCTCATTCTGGAAAACAACTGAATCATTTCAGCTGAAGCACTCCAGAAAATAATAAAAAAAACCAAAAACCAACACTTTTTCAGCTGGCACTGAAGAGCAGGAAACTTAGCATTTTATGCTGGGCACACTCAGGAACAACCCAAAACAGGGGCATATAAATTGCAAACATGAGTAATCACCCCGAAAGCGCCAGTAGAAGACAAGCTCTACTTCCTACAGCTCCGTGCCAGCTCGCATAAGGCTGAAGACCTCATCCTGCTTGGCTATCAATGAGACCTTGCCCCGCTCCAGTGAGATGTGGGTATCGACAACATCCACAACACGCAGCAGACCAATGCTGCTGGTCCTCCTTGGGTCTGCAGGGCCAGAGGGAACTTTGCTCCTCGCAAGCACCCGTGACACATGAATACCTTCGAGGTAATTAAGCACTGCGGCACAACAGCATCTTGTTACCTCCGGCATCCTCTCGTGCCGACAGGCCCAACAGATCCGCTCACACACCGAGTCCAGCGCTACCCCGTACAGCAGCCTGGTGACTGGGATTTCTGGATGGCTGTCAGACACCCAGACACAAGGAAAACCCTTGCCGGTGGTGCTACTACCTAAATTAGGAGTCTCCTTCAGCAGCCAGAGTTGACAGACCTGGATATTAAATGGGGGACAGCCTAATTTGATAGTTGGTGGAGGTGAGGTTAAAAAAGAAAAAAAAAAAAAAAGAGAAAAAAAAAAAGGTGGGGTTTTGTTGGGGTTTTTGGTTTTTTTTCTCCAGTTTCTGCCACAGAATTACAGGGTGACCCTAGGTAAACTACTGGAGCTTTTGGCCAGCCATTCACCTATTTTATCAGTCAGGTACCTTGCAAATTGTGGTCTAGGGAAATTCAGTTGTGGCCATGAGGTGTGCTGATGTATGGGACACCCCCCACTTCATCCCAGTCCAGGGCATCCTCCAGGTGCCCTTGACCGCAATGGGTGCAGAGGGAGATGGTCACGACACAGCATCCCCCAGCACAGGGTGCAGCAGATGGGGACAGGGCTGCTGTCATCATCCCTGGCCACAGGATCACAGTCCTGACCTCCAAACGGCTTCATGCTCTGCTCCTTCCAGCCCACGTCTGCCATCCTGCTTCGCTGCAGCCCAAACACCCACTCCAGCGCAGCGCTGTCCTCCAAGGCCAAGTAGATAGATTTAAACTCCTCTGAGAACTACCGTCACTTCTTCCAGGAATCACATTAAAATAAAGCAAAAATCTCTGCTCCTCATTATGGCCAGGAACACTGAAATCCCAGAGCAGATTGCAAGCTTGCATATTTATATCTAGGTTTCAGAGCCCAGACAAAACACAGCCCACTGAGGAAGTAAGGTTAATGCTGATATTGCTGTTTGTTGCATTTTTACAGCGTCTGGATATCTAAGCAGTTGGCAGATCTTGGCAAGTCATGAATTACTGCCAAAAACCTCTCAGCATTAGACATACTGCAATAGACGTGGAGCACAAATGGATCATTTTCCAAGAAATAAAGGTGGTCTTGTGGATATGCAGCAGGCTGAGGTGCTGTTCAACTCCTGGCTCTGCATTAGAGTCCCTCCGTAACACTGAGCAAACCACTTCATTTCCCAGGGCCTAGATCTTCCAGCAATCAGGAATAAACAGTTTTGTTTGTTTGTTGTCCCCTGGTGAAATCCTTTTTTCCTGTGAAAATTCAGAATTTACCAAACTTGCCTTCCCCCCCCCCCCTTTTTTTTTTAATGGAGGAGAGGCATATGTGAGATATAAGGGCACCAAGGTGCAAAAATACTTGGGTTCTCTCTGCAATACTTAAATGTCAATGCAATAGGTAAATTTTGAAGGCTTCACTTAAAAAAAAAAATTGTTCACACTATCCTCCCACCATAAACAGTAATAATTATTCATTATTCCCAAGTTCATCCACTTTGTCTATCTTCCAAGGCTGGGCTGTGTCTCATTACAGTGACGCCTTCTCATGCCACTGTCAGCATGACAAGTGAAAGGCAGTGCTCGGGAAGATGCGGTACAGCCCCTTCTCCTTATGGCAACTCGTAGCCTGAAGGACATTTCTCAGAACGCCTGAAGGCTCATCCCTGTGAAAATGATCTCCAAGAGGTTCTTCACTGTCTCTCTGACTTTGAAATTCCCTTCTGAGATCTTCAGCGTTGCTGAGAAGCTTTGGCATCCTTATGCTTGACTCGTGGAGGCTTCGTGACAAGGATAGAGCCGCTCTTTCTTCCGTTGGCTTGGCTGACACATCTCGGTTGGGGTGCAGGTTGCAGAGTCTGACCTCCAGGAGAGCAATACCTGCTCAGGACTTTGAGATCAACCTCTGGAACTGCCTTTTACTTTTTAACCTGATTGACATTATCCAGCAAGTTTGGGGATCCAGTGAAGTTCACTTGCCTCTCAGGCAGAGATGCACAGCCATCTGTGGATGACACTCCTGGTCTCTGCATGGGCTCAATCTTCTCCAGGGTGCATTTACGGGTGTATTTTCTCCCCCATGGGACTCAACATTGTTCTGACCCATTTCCACCTGGAAATGGAGAATTGAACCAACATGGACTGCATCTGGAAATCCCTTGCCTGCAGCATCCACGTATGTGACATGTGTAAAGCATTGGAAGAAGTGTAGGCGTTGGAAAAAATACAGGGGTATAGAAAAACACGTCTCCTGCTGCTCTCTGCCACGTAAAACTTTGGGCTAGACATTAAAGACTTCCATGTTCTCAGACTGTGAACAAAGCATAGCAAAACTTTCTTTATCCTATTCTGCACTGATATTGCCTATTCAGATCAGGAGGTTCTCAGCATGTTGTCTACTACATGCCTTAAAATTCTCCTGCTTGGGCTAGTAACCCAAAACAGAAGAGCGGCCCAACTAGGCGGAGGATTAGAACAGGGCATTTTTCATTCCTGGCTCCTAGTTTCCAATAATTGTTTCCTTAACTATAAGAAACAGGCTGAAAACAGTCATTATTGCAGTTTAGAGAGGCCCGGTAAACATCTTTTTTTCTCCCTCCTGTGCAAGGACCTACTAAGGTATCTTGCAAATAGAAGTTTTGTGGGGCTGAGAAGCTACATTACAATACAGAAAAAGGATTTTCTTGGCACAAAGCCTATATATCATTTGAGACTTTAAGGCTGCAGATCTTGACTGGTACCTGTCTGAGGAAATACTATTTCTTAAGACAAAAATCACTTCATGTTAGGAAAAACGTATTCCAAGAAAAACAACAGCAAAAGAGTCTTCATGCTTGAGAATAAACCATCCCGAACACATCATGTGACAGTTGCAAAATAAAGAAGCATTTCCTGCTCAAGAGGCAGGTTCAAGGCTTCCTTGCTGCTGCAAAGCCTACCAACATTAAATATTTAGCAATGGGTGCTATATCTGCTCTACCAAGTCACTTGGCTTTTCAATATTCTCGTTGTTCTATTTCTTGCCCAGAACTCAAATTTGTCTTTGTCTTTCCTGACACTGAAAGAAAAGAAACAACCATTACTTACCTCACAATGATGAAATTAAAATTGAACTTAAAGCCAGAATTATCACTTTGAGTGACAATGTATAAAAAAAAAATTATTTTTTTTTAAAAGGCAAATTAAAGGAGTTTGAAGTACTAAAATAGAAGCACTTTATTTTCTGCGGGGCTTGCTTCATTCATTAATTCAGTCAAATAATTAATTTGTATTAATTTCATTAGCTTTGCTCAAAATTAAGAAGAGTAAATATAGCAAGAGAGGTGGCACAGCAACACAACAGGCAATGCTGTGAGGGGACTCAGCTTGCTCTGGGACTCCAGTATTGCAAGGAAAAGAGGTTCATGCCATCCTTCAGGCACACACCTGGGGCCTCTCGGTGTCCAGTCTGACCTCACTGCGGCGAAACACCCTGACCCATGCACAATCAGCGGCTCTTGAGGGTCTCTACTAACTTCTCACAGGTGTCCATAAGCACCAACAACAGAAGCCTATGGACACTCATTGCAAGGCTTTTTATTTCAAATCAATCACCCCCTGCCCAAGACGACAGTAATTCATGGATTGTCCCTTCCCAGCCCAAACCAGTATTCAGTAGCAAAGAGAGACAAGTAGCGGGGAGCAGGTCTGAATTCACGCCACCGACTGCGCAACACTCAACGCGGCACCGCAATAGCATCAGAGCCGCTTGCTACGAACGACACAAGCCCCAGAAACAGAGTCTCCTCAGAGGCACCAGGTCACCTTCAACCCGAGCCAGGAGGACCTAGATGACCTGGAAGGGGGACCTGGAAGAGCGCAGAGAAACGGTACTGGGGCACACAGCACTGGAGAACTGCAACCAACTCCAGTCAACGGTGTCTGCCTGCCGCGGTGCTCCCAGGTGCTCTCCAGGAGTGGCGAGGAAGGTGATGCTCTTCAGAAGCTGCCCACCTAGAGATGGTTATGGCCGAGGTTAGAAGAACAACAACATTAGGGAGGTTTACACCCTACACAGCGCTACCTGTTTTAGAGAGCAATAAACCAGATTTTTTTCCTTTAAAGGAGGCTTAAAACAGAGTTGAGATCTTGTGGATTATCTCAGAGGTCCTGGCACACACATGGGTCATCACAGGCAGGGTGGCAGGACACTAATGGTTCAGTTCAAACACAGCTCCTGCGGTCCCCAAGGCTGGGCAGAGCTGAACCACCTTCTGACAGCAGCAGCTTTGCTTGGTCCCACACACAGCACGCTGCGCCCTGCTCCCAACCCCAGCTCCTCAGCTGACAACGTGCCTCGCATCCACGGATGAGGCACGTCCACAGCAAAGACAGACCTCTCCGAGAAGCTGCTTTTGTTATTTTAAAAGGAGAAAGGGGCAAGGAGACGCAAAGAGAAAGAGACACGTAAGAAATGCTAAAGACACCATTCGTGAAAAAGCAAAATAAAACCCCACAAAACATATTAATATCCAGAGTAAAAAGAATGAGGACATTTAAAAAAGAAATGGTAGTTTTGATGACTTGAAAAAAAAATCCCATTATCAGGCAGGTTAAATAAAGAAACCCCAGGAAAGATTAAATCAAATTCTTCACAGGAGGGAGGTGGTATGGGGAAAAAAAAAAAAAAAAAAGAAAGAATCGATTCCTAAGCAATGCCTGAAGTTTGGCAGGTAGAAGACAGTCCTCAACTCCTCTGTAAAACAGCCTGGAGTAAAAGCAGGTCTTGGGTCAGTGAGGGAGATGGCTGGAGGAGAGGGTGCTTCCCTCCACCCCAGCCAGGTGCCGGGGCCACCGGGACCCAGAACTGCCAGCAGAGACACTGTCAAGCTTGGAGAGGTAATCTCCTCCCGAGGTAAGGAGATTTTCATTTTAATTTTGCACTGGTCGCTTTACACAGGAAATGTCAGCTGAATGTGGGGAGTTAATATAATCAGGCATGGCTTAGCACAGCAACAAATCCATCCAGCAGAGAAAATAAAGATAGACAGGGATAATTTCACTAGACCTCCCTTGCTTTCTATTGCTCCATTTCTTTCTCTTCCTGAAAAGTTATGCGTATTTTTAACACATGAAACAGGCATATTTCCCTGCCTCAAAACAGCACGTTAACACTGATGGACAGAAGAGCCATATGGGAACCTACAAAAGGACTAAGCTCCTTCCAGCTGTACATTTTCTATACTGCCCTCATCCTGATGGTACACGAATGCTTCTGTTGGACACGCTGTACCCCTCACAGAAGGGCCACCCTTCTCCCCCATCCCCACTGTAGGTAAGCAGAACCAAATTAAGCTTTTGGTCAAAATAACTTTTGATCAAACAGAACAACCAACCACTCCCAAAATTAAAGAAAGTACAAGCTGCCAACACCACCAGGACTGTCTATTTTGGGTAAGCTTTCTCGGACAACAATTAATACAGTCTCAAGTGGACCTAACATCCCTAACATGTTTGTTTGGGTTTGGGGCTTTTTGCTTTTTTTCCTTTTTATTCCCCCTCTCTTCTCACCCTCTTTAGCCACTTTTTGGGCTTCTACCTTACTGGAGTTAGGCAATGGTGGCCAAGACCCTGTGAATTTGGCTATTTCCATAAACAAAACAACTAGCTTGGCATAAAACCTGTCTGAGATGAATGACATGTTGGCAGTATGAGGACCAGCAGTAGGCACTGACCCTCCACCTTTGCTCTATGGAGTTCTCAGAAGCTTTTCAAAGGAAGATGCTCCCCACGGTTCAGACTGACTCCACTACGTTATCCTTCCGTCCCCATGGTCTACTGAAAGCAGTGAGACAAGAGCTGCTAAAAAAACACATCACCATTGCTGGATCCTTTTCAGAGCACTGGAGTTACACACTTAACCATTCGTAAGTCACAAGAAAACGATCAGAAGTCCTAAACATCATATTGCTTGAGACTCCACATGGGTCTACGTGCTACCCTGATGGGGTCTAACACAAACTAATTTTGGGGTTCTCTGTGTACCCATAGACACACACAGCCTTCAAGCGGTCTCTGCCATGTCAGCCGTAACTAGCAGGGAGCATGCGGTAGCGGCTGCCCTCCTCCCAAACAAGTGGGAAGCCACTTTTTGTGCTTTCAAGTTCTGATTTATTCTCAGAATTCTTTCCAAAAAACTTAAATTTTAAATACAATTCTGAGCCTCCAGATTTCCATTAAAAAATAGAGAAAAATAAAATAAAACATGATGTTAGGGAGGAGACCTCACTGTTTTTCAGAAGGAAACCCCTCCCTGATAGATGCCTCCGCTATCCAAAGACTGGGAGAAGTCAGTATCTGCAATCAGGCTTGCCCTGGATTACGTCTATTCTTGGAAACTCTAAATGTGACCACACATGGGACTAACCAGCCAAGAAAAACCCCAAGAGCTGTCTTTGATCTTCCTGTTCTGTAAGTCCACACATCCTCAATAATGACAGAGGAAAGAGAAGTAAACTGTTTCCAACATTTCCCATTTTCCTCAGAAAGCAGTAGCGGTACAAACATCCAAGTTCTCCATCTCTTGTCCTTGAGACCTTGTTAGTAATATACCCTAACAGCTTCGCCACCAGCACAAGTTTGAAGCACACTGGATTTATGCTCAAACCCACCATCCCTGCTCTACCCTGCTTTAAATGGCCAAGCATGACACACTTACATGTGGATACAAACTGGGACGCAGGTCAGTAAAAGCCCTCTGGTTTCTTCCCTCTTTCCACCATTGGCTCTGTCATAGGCAATTAAAGCCAATATCTAATGTCCTCTTCACCCTGAGGAGCTATGGCCTCTGGACCTGCAAAAAAGTCCTGCAGGCCTCCTTAGCACGCCTTTGCACTCTCCCTGTTCTCTGGTTACAAATAGAAAGCTTTTCCCAAATTGACTTGAAAAAGCAAACTTCATGTCTCCCTGTGAAAGCCCAGTTGTAGGGAGCATGTCCCTAGAAGAGAAAGGGTAAATGATCTGTTAACATTTTATGTGTGGATAAATGTGAGAGCAGTTCCCAGACCCCAAAGTTGACACCTGGGCAGAGAAAAACATGCATTCATACTTAACCGATAAAGAACTGAAAGTTGTAGTGATGCTATGTGGCCTGCTTGGCTTTACAAGGTAAGTGAACTTCACTGGAAAAGGGAATTCTGGTCCTCTCTGCCCTGCTGCAGTGCCAGGCTGTGACACTCCTCGTCTTCTCCATCGCTCCAAGATGAGGAGTCAAAGTCAGGCTCCACGTTCATCTCTCCCTCCTAACACAGCTCCTGCAAGCAGGATTACACCCTGCCCACGGTCCCTAGGAGTAAGAGCAGCCCCAGCTGCACCCAGGGAAGAAGGTCTGCAAACCCTGCCGCTGCTTCCACGCCACAGGGCTCGGGGTGCTGCTCTGGAGGAGCACACCATCTCCCTGCTCAGCCCCCAGGTGTGGCTCAGCCGATCACTTCTGTAACCAGCTCAAAAGCTTTAAAAGGCCACAGCCATCCTGCCAGGAGCAGAGCGCTCCTGGGGTGTAAACCACGCAAAGAAAACCAAAAACTTCACCAGCTCCTCTGATGCAGCAGGTCCCCATCAAACAGCTGCCCAGGCCCCAGCACACATCAGGCTGCCGGTTCAGCAAGAGCGAGAAAGCACCCCAAAAACATCCCAGTAAAGCACAAGCTTGTATTCAAACCTGCATTTGAAAAACAAAGGCAGGGGCATTGACAGGCCTGGGCACCAGGCACAAGGTGGGAGCTAGGGGAAGGGCTGGGCAGGAGAGCAGAGCTCCCGCGTCCCTTGAAGCACACACCCCTCCAGCTCGCACCCTCCTTGCATCCAAGACGGAGCACGGCAGGGTGGGCTGCCTATGCTGCAGCCCCTGGCACAGCCTTCGTGCAGAGCAATCGGTTTCTGGGGCAGAACAAGAGAAAGCATTAAAAATCCAGCTCTCCCAGGCTGCAGGTAACAGAGTGGAGCAGATCCTGCCTCCATTCTTGGCTTCTGCACAGAAAACGCTCCCCAACAAATGCAGTTTGAGGCTGCAGCTAAAACAAATAAGAACCATGGTGCAAGTCTGAAGAAAATAAGCTTTTTCTGAGCTCTGTCCCAGATTTCCTGGGTTCCTCCAGCAGAGCTCACATCCACGCTCATAGCTGGTATCACAGTAAACAACAGGGAAATTAAAAACATCATACTATAAAAGATAGTTAGAGCAAACAATCCACGCAGATACTTTTTCAGGGCAGCTGTCACACTAAAAAACTTCTAAGTTTCCTGCGCAAAGTGAACTCAGGAAACAGAAATGCATGTGAAGTAGATGGGAATCATTATGGAATAAAAATCAGACAGATGTTTTAAACATGTTCTATTTTAAACATGCTCTACGTGCTCCTTAGCTTGCCCTTCAAGAGGCACCCAGGTGAAAAGTACGAGTGACAAAAACAATCCTTTTGAAGGACAACTTCAGATAAATAAACCAGATCAAGCATGAATCGGCTCCCTGAGTCCAAGATCAGAGCAATAACAGAGCAAAGGGCACACACAGAGTGAGCCATTACAAAGAGCCCTGATCAGATTTCCCCTCTCCCACCTCTCAAGAAACCTCTGGCACACAATAGCACGTGGCCTGCATGAAGAATGCCATTTGCTTATATACTGCTTGGTAACTGAAGGCAGAGTATACACCAGAGTCCAGCTCTTAATGGAAACAAGCCAAAATGATTCCCTTACCTTCTGTGAAGCTGCCTGTAAGAGTTATGACGACAAACACTTTGCCTTCTGGCTCCAAATCCACCTGAAAAAGTAAAGGAAATGTTAGAAGACTGTTTTTCAAGGCAAAGATTCTTCTCAGGATTTTGCATGATAAATCTTGCCAACTTTTAATAATATTTGAAGCTCTATATATATTCTCATGCACACCCTTAATTTTGCAAAAAAATCAAGCATTCAGGGCTCCATAACAAATAAGGAACTGGATCCCTTTCTTCTCCTAAAAGCACTGAACAATCTCAACCTTGCTCGAGAAAATAGATATTAAAGAAAAAAAATCAAATATGGTTAATAGTGTTCCAATTTGTCAGATAAATGAAGCAGGAAGCAGGAGTAACATTAAACACACGCAATTCTCTGAAAAGATCCATGCATATCTGTTGGGTGAATGGATATTTCCTCCCTATTATATCTTATCCCATTTAAATTATTTCAGTCTCTCAAAATACTGTCAGTGCTGGGGTAAACACCGATTTCTTACATAAATCACCTTTTGGCCTTAAATCATAGAAAATAGAAAACTGTTAGTGCTGTTACCTAAGGACTTGTTCTCGTTTAATCTAAATTAGATAGAGATACAGAACATAATTTTAGGGATCAGAGATTCAATCCCAGTGTCGGTCAACCTGTCCTTGAAAGAAGGTATTTATTTTTTGGCGAGTAGATTTTTCATTTTTAGTTACATTTTTAATTAAGGTCTTGCTTTTGGGTTTTTTGTTCACTACCTAGTTTTTAGCAAAAATCACAGCTAAGGATCCCTGAAGTTTGAGTCAGGCTGTCACACAGAAATCTCACTTTCAAAAAAAAAAAAAAAACCAACCCAAGGCAACCCCCAATACACCCCCAAATTACAAGGTTAAAATTAGCAAAGAGGAGCTTCACATCTCATGGGTATCAATAATCTGTGCAGAACAGAAATTCTGAAAATAGACCTCTCTGGAGGAATGACTAAACATGATCGTTCAAACCCCCTCTGCTCTTGCACAGCCACCTTTCCCTGGTCTAGCAGAAATAGAAGCAAGACTTCTACATCAACAGCCCCAGGTTTCATCACGGAGATGCCCACAACTTTATACACACTGGTGTGCACACTGCAGAGTAGAAAAACATTTCCCGGTCCTGCAAGAAAGGATGATGAACCCAAGGCTCCCTCTTTTTTCTCGGGTAACATGCGATGTATCCTGCCAACACTTTGATTCCTCTTCAGTGTTAACACGTACCACATCACTCAAATAAACCTCTGACCATAAGCCCAAGCTACCAGAGCAACAGTGCATGGACCACCACTAATCCAGACATTTGCCCACGGTTTGCAAAACCCTGCCAGGCACCAACCAGTCCTTTTAAGGGAGTAACATTAAGATACAGATGTAAGAGAAAGCTGAACTCTACATATCCAATGGAGGAGCCAAACAGCCGTGCTACAAATGGACAGAAAGTACCTGCACTGCTGTAAGTGGAGGAAGAAAGTGCCCAAGCCAGGCTGACTCCGCAGCGTTAAGGTATAGCAGCGTTTTGTGCCGGCACCTCCACTCCTACGGATACTAACTGCAGCTTCACTAACACGAGCCAAGAGAAAACAATCTTCGGGGGTAAGTGAGGGGGAAGGAGAGACAGCACACAGCATCACATACATCTCTCTAGCCTACAGTTTGTTGCAGAAGTAGAGAAATTGTTTTTAAACTACTGGGAATTTGTTAGGATGAGCAGAGCAAATACTTTCAGAGAAAGGATAAGAGAACATCCTATTCGCACGACTCCAGCTACAGTCCAGAAGTGACACATCTCTATCAGTGGGATACAAAACAGGGAAGCTAGAACTGCTCGGCAAAATCCCATCAAAATGTTGATTTTATGGACACTATATTTTCCACTAAAAGAAACCAAAACCACACAACCAAATCAATCTCACAGGGAAAATTTAAATTAAATATTTAGCTTTGACTCAGTATTAATTTTTTTATTTGCTTGGGCTGCTTACTACACTGGCTTTAGGAAGCTGTGTGTGAACAGCCCTCTGTCTCTATTAGTATCGAAGACACTCCCCAGATAAACTTCAGCTCCAGAGATATCATGCATCATTATTACCTAAATTTCAGTTCGCTGGAGAGATATGCAGCTTTGTAAAGAAATGGTTCTTTCAAAAACATGTACTATCTATAATACATATACATACACAGTCACCGAAATTGATTTATGGGATATCAAGAATTCAGATTTTAGGGGAAAATCCTTACTTAGGTTTCCAAACTCATTCTTCAGTGCTTATCATTTTTCTGCCAGTCTCAATACACAATGATATGTTAAGACTCCCGTTTTCACATTCACAAAGAGGATCCTTCCTCTGTTCTTCTGACATACATGGTCTCCAGCGGGACATGGAGCAAATCCTGCACTCCTTGTTTAGTCTTAAAAGGAAAGGCTTGTCGAGACAGAAGCAGCTGGGCTGAGACCAGGAGATGCAACAAAAGCATCACCCACCTTTGACACAGGGCACAAACAAAAATTGGTCCAAACTCTGTGACACACCTTGTTCTCCATCACTGCAAATGGGATTCCTCTGCCCAAGGCAGCATAGCCTCACAAAGCGGAAACAAAAAAATACTAAAAGTAATAGCAGAAGATTTATGAGAGTTATATAACAATCTCTATCCCTTCCAGACTCCAAGATTAAAGACCGGTCAAATCCCTTACACCAACTAAGCAGCCATGCTCATGTTATATCACAGTACAAGAGCACTCAATACAGATGATCTAGCTACACTCAAGAACTTCTCATGGCACATGTTAGCAGGATTTAATGAAAAATTACAGCTGAAAGGCTCCAAAATGAGGACTGAAGCCCCAGCATGCCAGGAGCTGCTGAAACTTTGGCACAACGGCACCCCACTGGAAGCAGGATCGATAGTGAAATCTTGCTCTGTATAAGGGGTTAAACCAGACAGTCTGAAGAGTTTCTTTGGTCTTGAATTGATAGCAACAGCACAACAAAAGATAAGATACAATGAAATTAAGTCATTAAAATTAATAAACCACTGGTAGAAGTCTGGCTTTTGGATCTGATGTGACCTCCCTTAAAGATGAAATTTGACCAGCTAAGCAGCAGCCAATGCAATATCTGAGATCAAGCCCCAGAAACATGGAACGTGCCTGAAACAGAAAACAACCTCCAATCGAGAAAACTGAAAGGTAAATCTCTAACTGCAGGCCTGCCCGAGATCGGACGACGAAGCAGCTCCCAGACAGCAGCACCCACCCAGCAGGACGCGCGTCCTCTCGCCGTCGCACAGAACCCCCTATACCGCGGCCGCGCACCGTGGAGGGGGCCTCGTGCTGGCGGCAGCTAACCCCCGCCAGCTCCTCGCGCTTGCCGGACCACAACCTGCGCAGCCAGACCGACGTGCTGAGCCGGCACGTACGGCAATCGGCTCGCTAAGCCCGGGCCCCGGGGCTAACCTCAGCCATCCTCGCGGCTCCGTTCGCCGTGTTCCTGCCCCTGCTTTACACCTTCACCACCGCCTTCACGCTTCGCGGCGCAGCGGCACAAAGAGCACGCGCTTCGGGATAGCTGTACCGACCCAGCAAGCAACCGCAGCCACGTTTCGGCACGCAGAAATATGCCCGTAACCATCTGAAACCAGGTGCCCACAAATGAGGAGTGTGGTACCCTACTTCTTCCCCAAAAGGAGGAACTCCTAATACAAGCCCTCCTTCAATCCCTTCCGTCGCTAAAGAACTTCTATCCCTAGCACCTACTTTCACTGACTGAGAGGACTTCTTGCTATGCTCTGTTATTAAATAAGATTCGAGCACTTCAAAAGGAAGCAGCTGCCAAAGGACTGGCCCTCCAGCCATGGAAGGGATAACCCTATCTAGCAACGGTTGGCTGGCGGCCCAGGCCCTGACTGTGCGCCGGCAAGGCTCCGGCAATGTCGGTACCTCCCAGCACCGGCGAACACCCTCGGGATCCAGCCTCACAACGTCAGTGCGGCTGTAACGCAAGTACCACGGATGTGCCAAGTTTTGCTTCTCACTTCTTTTCTTTCTTTTCTTCCCAGCATCGACTGTGGCTGCTTAAAGGCGAAAAAACTGTGTTTTTACAGAGAAGCAGGGGCCACAGTGTTATTCTTGACAGAATTATTAAAGTCCAAAGCAGACCATGCAATCGGTTTGGGTCAATAATGCAGCTGACGCTGATCTTCTTTCTAAAAAAAGCAGGACAGGCTCGGAGAAACTCAACAGCCTGAAGCAGCACAGATGATGCTAAGGGGGAACTCCTATGTCATAATATAGGAGATAAGCGATACAGGAATATAACCATCTGTATGTATTTGGCAACAATATTCAAAGAGTAATAAGTACAGAGAAAAGTTTCCTAATGCCAAGATCTATTTAGCACATGGTAACTTTTAAGGAATCACAGAATTCTGCCCGGAAGGTTTAGCATCAGAGCAGGAGATGCACCGCAGTGGGAAAAGTCCTGTTGTACTGCAAGAAGCAAAGGAGAAGCCTGAATTTTTATGCATGCATGACATTGTGAATGCTATGAGGTACACCGATCTCCAAATAAATCGAACTAAACTGGTGGTGTGCAGCATCACAGCATTGGCATCCATAGCTGTAAACAGTAATCACCCTCCCCTCTCTCTGGCACTTTTGTCCTCAGCCTGCTCCCCCAGAGGACAACTGGGAGGAAAAATACCAACTTTCTGGCTGTGTTAGAGGTAACTTGGCCAAGTTTTAGCCAACTGGGAGAGGAAAGAGTGCTTATCGGTGTAGTAAAGCCTTTAATCGCCACTCTCTTCTAGTTCAAGGAAAAGGAAGACAGCACGTGCCTCTGTAGCACAAAGGCTCGATAAGATCAACTGTTGGAGCTCAGGAACCCCCTTTGTATCTGTAAGAACAACACAGGATTTTGGCCCAGAGCTAAGCATACACTTTAACTTCTGTTGAACTTCACAGCCGTACCTAAGAGAAAACAAGTGCTGGAGGATTTTGGCAAGCGAGCTGGAAATGAGCAGGTAAGGACCGACGAGTTCAGCCGCGGTTTCGTTACGCTTCCATCGCGAGACGCAACCCTTTGGCAGCGAGGCTGAACGCAGGACGGAGGAGGACTTCGCTCCTAATTCAAACCACTCGCAGGGTGCCCCATGCCTGAACTTGCCGAGACGGCGCAGCTCCACGTGACTTCAAAGGGAGCTGCAAGGGATCGGTTTCCCACAAGGAGGGGCCCCAGCCAACCACCTCATACACCTTCTCCAGAAAAGGATTGTACCAACATCGTTCCGACAGCTAGGCAGGCGTTATTAACGCCCCTTCTCTGCGTTACAAAAAAAGGTAGTTCGGGAGTGAACGAGGGAACAGATGCAGGGAGACTCAAACAGGGCTCCTTAATCATCTGCCTTCACACATATAGTAAAACTGGTCGCGCGTGATTCAGCAATGGAAGAGGTTTGGAAAACAAACTCAGAGGGAGGGTAATCTCTCAGGCAACATATCAACACCCAGCTGAAGCATCCACTGAACTCGAAGAGCAGGTATAGTCAGTCGGCCTCTGAGAGAGCCTGGCATGCCTCTGTGAAAAACTCGCTGCGGATGGGAAGAGGCAGATCCGAAGGGTGGCTGCCTGCCTGCGAGTCGCTCGCTCTCCAAAATGGAGACGAGGTGGACCTCCAGGATGAAGGGACATCTTCAACATTGCATCTGGCATGAGCATTAATTCTTGCAAACACAACTTCAAAAGGCTTTTTCCTCCCTTCCCCACAACAGATAATCCAGTCTGGGAAGCCTGATCTGAAGCACGCTGAAATCAGTGGGAATCTTTTTATTGTCTTTGGATCAGACACAAAAGACGACTGCATTTACCCTGGAGCCCAGAACATCCTTTCTCCCATTGCTGCTCCGTCCTTTCTTCCCCACAGGCACAATTAGTAAGCATCCTAGAAGTGCAACCTTTTTCTAAGCCATGTCAATGCTGACGTGGCTTCAAAAACAGAACAAGCCAGACACTTGCAGTGAATAAAGCAAATATAAAAGCAACCTGGGGACTTAATTAGCTTAATTAAACAAGTAGCTATATCTTTTGACTTCCTACACAATTTTTAAATTTAATTAACAGAACTGCATATATAATCAGTCATTTGTAGAGGCAATTCCCAAGGCTCTGTTCAGTCAGAAGAGCTGAAAGTCTAGGTTAGGCTAAAGCTGGTTTTTCACATGCCTCTAGTTATTTCTTTCAATTTTTCTTGTTTAAGCTCCTAACAAATCATGCTTATGGAATGTCACATCTTTCTGTATTTTAATAAGGTAGCACCTCCACCTGAGCATGCCTTTGTTGGACAGGTCAAGTAGCAATTTTCTCAACCAAATACACAGTGTCTGGATTAATCAGTCCCTCTTGTATGTTTCGAGGCTGACAGACACCTGTCTATCAAGTCAAGAACCTTGGAAAAATCCTTAGGGCTCTCTAGTACAAAGGGGATTTTGCATTTCCAGACCGACAGATTAAAGTATTTTTCCTACAAATGCACAGCATGCAATTTTTAAGATTCAAATCAGTGTGCCTAAAAAAAACAAAATGGGGTGCCAAGCACCTTCTCATTCCTGCAAAGGCTGGCAGATGCTTAGGGCAGCAATTTCCACCACAGGTGCCAAGGGCAGACTTGGACAGTTTCTCAGTGACCCACGACAAGCTCCATGCAGGGGAGGCCCTAGGAGATGCTATTTGTTGAACAGCAGCGACCCCAGGTCTTGTTCCACCCGAGCTTTGAATCTGGTGCTGCCAAACCGCAGCATCTCCCTGCTCCCACCACGATTTAATTTTGATGCCAGGTCTCAAACAAAGAGCGAGCACAGGGTGACACAGCACTGCAGAAAGGCTGCCAAGCCCACCTCGAACTGGTAGGTCGATGCACCGTGCTGAATTCACAGAGTGTCGAAGCCCTTGCAGCTCACCGATTCCAGCTGCAGCAGATGCACGATTAGACCTGGAGATGGCACCTGGTCCGCTGGGGGTCAGCCTGGCCATCCCCTGTTAGGGGACGAAGGCTCGAAACTTCTGCCTCCTGCAAGTGATGATAACCATCAAAGTTTCAGGGGGAAAAAGAAACCTTTCCAACAACTATTACTGCTGTACGTTTAACACTCTGGAGGTTAACCCACAAATGGGTGGAAAGTTAGTCTCTCTCATAACTCCTATAACCAGTTATTCCAGCTATTAGTGTAATATTGTCATTCTAATTTTTTGTTCCAGGACAGCTTTTTGAATTATTACTTTTGCTTTCAGTCAAGCTGCATAATTATAAGCTGTGTGCCAGCCATGAGCAATCATGCATAACTAATGAGTCTTAGCCAATCCTGGACTCTTTAATCAATTTTAGTCTGGTTTCATCCAAGAGACTGCCCACCTCAACAAGAGATTTGCTCAGGTAGGAAGAGGAAGGGCTGCAACAAGATTTATCTATCCTGTGAAAATTCCTGCCAAGAAAACCTGTTTGAAGGGCTACAAATAAAATATAGATAAAAAAGGCGGTTTCCAATCTTAAGAAAAAAAAAATTTTCAAAAGCGTGAGCCAAAGCCTGCTCCTACTGGAGTTACACCAACTTCTATGACTTTTGAGAAATCCCACTTCTAAAGCAATGAATGATTTATGAGTAATAGTTGCAGGTGACTGCTCTTCAGTCTATTTGAAAAAAATTGTAGGCTTATAAAGTTAAAATGAGAGAGACACACACACACACACAATTGGTTAAGGGACTATTATATTTTTGTTCTCCTTATATTTTTAAGGAGAAAAACAACTACTCCTCTCTGGAGGGATTTCTGATCTCTATTTCCTGAGTTATGTGGCAGGGCAGGAAATCCAATTGCCCATTTATCAGTCCCACAGTACTGAAGTTTCTCAAAGACCGGGCATTGACCCCAGCAGTACCACCACTGAGCAAGAACCCGTTCCTTCAGAAATTTCAGTGAAACTCAAAATGCAATGGGGGATGGAGGAGAGTCTAAGAGTCCCATGCACACACGGGAGTCTGCAACAGAGGAGGGCTCTCATCCACAACCCCAAGACAAGTGTGGGGGTAGAAACGACTAGGGCCAAGAAGAAAACATGAAAGATGGCCAGACCCTAGCAGCGAGGGTCCAATTTCTGAGGGCGCAGACCATGCCGAGCACAGGACAACTCTGCAAACTGCCCACAAACAGCAAAGCAGGCACTGAAAACTCCTGCCTCAGAGCTTTCCCTTCTCGATTCAACGGGGTGGTTGGTGTCACCCCTCCCCAGCGGGGCCCGTGGCTGAGGGGAGGACGGTGGTCTCACACGCTGCTGCCAGCAGCTCTCGAAGCGGGGCACGCAGCCCGAGCTCACCGCGAGCCGCCGCAGCCCGAGAGCTCCCGTATGGCCCCACGGGGATAAGCTGGTGAAGCAGCACTACTGGGATACAAGAGCCCTGGAAAGCCAAGGTCTCCCCTTTTGGGGGAAAGTCTTGGGGAACGGATAGGAGCGAGGCGGCAAAAAGCCTGCTCTGGACCAACCTCGCGCCCGCGAGACGTCAAGTCGCGGGCGCTTCCGCTCCGCTTTCCCACCTGGCCAACAAATGGCATCTCGTTTGCATGTGGTGGCTGGGGGAGATGCCGGGCAGAGAGCAAAGGCTGCTCCGTGCCTCCCCGAACGGGCTCGGCAACCCAGCTGACCGCAGAGCGCAGGGGCAGGACGCCACTTCCCGGGCGGCCTCTCGACACCTTCGTGCCGCCTCCCCCGGCTCCCTCCCACAGCCGCTACGACCATCGCCCACGCGAAACCACAATCGCGTGGGCAGGATGCGTTCTGCCTTTCCCTACCACACGCACGTACAAGCGGAGCTTTAGCTCTGCTGCGCATGAATTATTAAACGTACATCTTGCTTTGTAACACCATGCCAAATACCATCGCATCCAGTCTGTCACTGGATTCTCCTCCCAACTCCTCTTGCCTTCCTCCTGCAGCTTATTTTTACTTCTTTTTTATTTTTATTTTTTTAAGGGATGGCAGGGAAATCACAGCTTACTTTCATTTCCTAACAGGCAGACACCAACATCAGTGCAGGACCACTAAATTAAAGGATGGCAAATGCAGGGCTTCATTTTCAGCTGTTTGAACACTTGATTACAGCAAATACGCCCATGCACACATTTGGTAGCTGGTATCAGGCTATCGGTTTGCATATGCAATGTATAGAAACCTGCCTGCAAACACCTATATATGCAATTGTAGGTAAAAGAGGCTGAAAATGGGACAGGGTCTCTGCTCTTCAGAGGCTTAGGAGCTTTTGACAAACAAACAAACAAAAATCTTCTATTTCCATTCAATGAACAGTAACAACAGGTCAATAAACCTCAACAATCAGTTATTACCAACAAAACAAAAATCTTCCAACAGCTATAGAGCCCTGGGACACCACTTTAACTATTACACTCTGGACCCATGAGTTGCAAAGGGATGATGCCAACAGCTCACGTTTTACTTCTCTCACTGAGTACACAATGCGGGAAATGACATTTTCTATCTCCAAGTTCTGGAGATGATCAACAAATTTATTTTCTGTCACCTATATTAACTCAATATAACTTGGCAGAAAAACCAGGAAGTTTTTGTGCCGCCAGTTTTGCTGTTTACAGTAATAAATAAATAAATCACTGACAGATGCCACACAGGCAAGTTGGTGGTGGCACTTCCCATTTGGAAACACTCCAAGGGCCACAGCAATGAGTTCGTGAGCAGAGTTTCCTCAAAGTAAAACACTGACATAGCTGAGCTTAGGACTGATGCAACGTCCCCCGACAAGAAAAGGGCAGGCGAGTGCTAGCGAGGGAGCGAGCCCAGGTAGCCCATGTACCAGCCAGCGCACACCAGAGACCTGGGTTTTGCCCATAAAGGAACAGAACAGGCACCAGGCAGAAATACAGAAGGAGAAACAAAAACATTGGGCAGAGAAGCAATAACGACGCTCTCGGTCTTGAGGAGAAGTCTTCCAAGGCACGGCATTCACCTGCAGTTTTAATTAACCTTATTAAAAAATCTTGGCAGGCTTATGAATCATTCATGACTTTACATTAAGCAGCAAAGTCTGCATCGTGATCTGAGATTCTGTGTTCAAGGCACTCTTGTTGGTCAGCCAAGGATCATCACCACACAGCTACAGCAGGAAAGAGCCGTGTAACTTAGGGGAAATCCACTGGGTTGTACAATGTCAGATAGGGCCCTCAATATCCTGTTCGTGGATCCAACCCAAGGAATTGTAGACCCCTAAACCAGTTGCAATACTCAGCAAAGAACCCCTTTGCAGTTGTCTCACCTGCACCTTGCTCATTTACATTACTTGCGTTGTTCTCCAGTATTCAGTGCTGGAAAATATCTTCCTGTTATTCATAGGTTTTATTGCATAATCTTAAACTTCTGTGAAATTCTTCTCATTTGAGCCTCCATTAGGTGCGTCACTATTTCTAAAATATCTTCCTACTACATATAATTCATTTGGTGTACTGCTGCTTTTCCATTTTTGTCCAATAGCTCCTTCTTCTTTCTAAAACCAGGCCACAGCTGATGAGATCATGAACCATTAAAGTGCATTAGTCCTCCAGATACAATCCATCAAATTTCTCAACACCCCAGGTAGAAAGGTGAAAGGTCACAACTTTCTGCTACTCCAACCATTTCTGCCAGAGACTCACTTTTGAAGAGCCAAATCCCATCTTTTTAATAACAGTTTAAAAGTTAAGTTCTGGTGGTACAGCAAAAGGCAATCTGCTGGAAAAGTCCAGCTATTTATGGTGCTTGATCACTATTTAGGGGTGCTGTAAAATTAAAAAAAGGATCCCAGAGTGAGATGTAATAAGCATCTCAATGCCTGCAGCTTGATGGCAGCTGGGGTTCCATGATACAGAGATTCAAATGCAAACCAAAAACTCTGCAGAGGGCTTCGTTTGCAGGCACCTGCCCGCTTCTTCCCTTTAACACTGAGCATCTAAAAGATCTGTACTTAGCGGAGGGCCTTGCAATAGCCAACGCTACACTGCTCGGTTGGCAAGTGTTTTGTGTGCTGTACAAGGGGCCAACAGGTATCTGTCCTGATCATCGCTCACCTACCTCAGCCTGACTTCCAGAGCTGCTGTAGCACTACACCCGGAATAGCTGGAACACCAAAACATGGATGGTAGGGCTAAGGGAACCTCCATGCCACGTAGGCCCACAGTGCTTGCTTTCACCCAGAAAAGCTTCCCGCGCAGGCTGCCATCCCCTTTTTGCAACCCTGGTATCACACTCCTACAGCGGCGGTGGTGTATCTCTCCTAAAGGCAACATGATATATGAAAGAAGCTGCATATATGAGATCATACACATCGCCTTTTCAACCAAAGACTGCAAAGCCCCTTGGGGTGCTGAGGAAACCTTACACCATCAATCTTATAGATAAGGAAAGCAATATATGGGGATGGCAGGAGCAGAACTAGAAACAGTGCTTGTGGACTTCAAAAGCCCAACCTAGCACACTGCATGGCAGCCACACCACCTTGGAAAAGGGCAAGGAAGACTCTGCAGTACCCGTGAAAGCAATGCATGCCTGGACTGAACAGCAGTCCAGATGTCAAGAAGAGTCAATTGCTCCACAGCACCAGAACCCATCACTCTTTTCAGTGACTATAAAGCCTTGCACTAAGTGTTTTGGGGGGGGGGAGGAGCGACACACACCACCACCCCCATCAGTATCACGATGAATTAATTTATGTGCAAAATCAAGTTATCAGCAGTATTTCTGACAAAATATAAGATTTCAAATGACATAACTCAGTGGCATGCCAGTCTTTAGAACTACAGCTCCCATCATGGATATCCCTATTTAAAGCCTTAGCTGCATTACTCATCCTTAGCGAGGATACGAAAAAGGAGGGATTTATTCCAACAACTTTCGCAGCCCAGATCCTGGCATGGGCTGTAACACCACGGAGAAGCCTAAGCACTGCTCCGACCATTCTTTCCAGATCTTGAATTAATCACAGTGACTTCTTTCTTCCTCCTCTCACTTCCTCACCTAGCACTTTTTTTAACACTGAAACTATTAAGGACTAACATTTATATCCAGCCAGTATTAATACACCACATCTCTTCTCACACTCCATGTTGCAAGATGATCTGTCAAATGATTTGAGATGGAAGGATGAAAAGCAAACTATCAAATGTAGGTGGTGCCTCACAGGAAAGAATCTGCTTGGGACACAGCGAAAGATGAAGAAGAAGGTTAAAAGTACTTTAGCCCACACGCTAACCCCTGTCCCATTCCCTGCCAGCAGCTTATGGGATTGTTTAACATCCCTGGCACACACATCCCAGAACATCATGTAAAAGCAGTAGCAGTTTCTGGCCGCACAGCCAATTAGATGTTTCTAAAGGTACAAAAAAAAGGAGTGCCAAGGCATGTGCTCCCCCAGCATTCCTGAAGGTATGATGCTTGCTCCTGCTGTCCAGATGTTACCGCTCACGTCTCCGCTCTAATCCCACAAGGTCCAGCACTGGGAGTCACAGTCAAGTCTTCACGCAGCAAAAAGAATGTAGGTTGGGATCCAGTACGCAGCTGACAACACCCAGACAGGACATGCCATTGCCAACATTTGCTTTGCCAAGTTAGATCATATCCTATTTGTGTAGTGGTTTTTGTTTGTGGGTTTGTTTTTCTGTTTGGGCTTTGGGTTGGTTTGGGTTTGGTGGGTTTTTGGGGGGGGGGGGGGGGGAGTACAATAAAAATATTTCTGTAAAACAGCAGTTAAAAAAAAGGCGCATAGGTGACGTTCTTCATAGTGAAGGACCCTGGGTTGTGTATTTGTACAGAAAGGATTGGGGTGTGGGGGGGAAGTCCCAAAATCCTGAAGCCAAGCACTGCAATAACAGACTGTCCAAGACCAAGCAATTTTTAGTTCCATCAAGTCTGTGATTACAGTTTTCCTCATCTACCTCATGAGAGAGATGATCTCACTACCCACTTGTGACCATAAAGTCATAGCTGTGACTCCAGCAATTGAGTTGAGACGGGAAGGAGCTGAAAAGCGTCGGCCTCCAGCCTTCTCCCGGCCACTGGATGGGTGACAAGGTGACATGTCACTGGGACATGCTGTTCAGCTGATCCAGCCATCTGCCTCCATCTGAAGGAGGTGGCACTTCTGGAGTTTGTGTGCAACTGCAAGCCGACAGGCAGCTTGCTGGCATCTACCAACAGCATATTGTCACGCATTTCCCCTTTTTAATAATTTTTTTTCCCTTTCCAAAGCATGGTTTCAAGATGAGGAAGCACTTCTCAACCAACGTGACCAAGATGTACCTCGGGTTTAAAAAAAAGGGGGGGGGGGGGGGGGGGGGATACGACGACCCAGAAAGTGTCTGCAGAAGAAAAGGTCAGAACATGGTTAGAGTGGTTTTGTTCACATGTCAATCAAGAACCTGATGCTGACCACATTTCCCATCCGAAGCTCAACATCACCTGCAAATCTGCAGATAAACGTTGTTCTCTTCGAACAGAGCTTTTGCTGGGGATCACTGCAAGTCCAAGCACATGGCAATCCTAGGTAAGCCAGGAGCAAGACAGGCTCCATCACATGGCCATCATATTTAGGACAACTGCTGTCATGTGCCCTCCTTGATAAATATTTAGTTTCTTTGTGAATGGAAGGCCTGGCATTTTATCTGTGACACAGCCAGTGTTGCATGTGCTTTATATTACAAACACACATGCTTTCAACTCCAGCCCACTAGCTAATACATTTAAAAGTATAAATACCCTTCTGGAGAAAAGTACTTCCCTACCTGGGTGGCACTGCTAATATGGACCTTATGCTTCTCCTCCCACTGACAAACAGCCCTCGGTGAAGGGGGACATACTACCTTAAGTCCCAAAGCATAATTTTATTCGCCCCAGGAAAAGTCACATCAATTTTAGTCTTATAACCTTAACCAGAGAGCCTTCACCAGCTGAGGACAGAAATCCTTTGGACAGCATTTATATTCTTTCAAAATAAAATCAAATAAATTCCCTTCTTTAAGGTTTACCAAGCCCTGTAATATAAAGCTGAGAAGCCAGTCAAACAGTTCCTCTCTTCTGTACAAGCAGGATGCTCAGTAATGACCTTGGGGGAAAGAAAATGAAAGAGATACAGTCCCTCTAATAACTGCCATACATCCAATGAAGTGAACCATTACAAATGCAGTCCCCTAAGAAAGATAATAAAACACCTAATGCTATTCAGCTCCTAATAGGCATGACAGCATGACACTGGAAGAGCCCTAGATAAGATTACAGCAGCGAAGAGCTGGATCCTAAACTAGCTGCGTTGGAGCTGTTGAGTAGATCCTTGCCACTGCTGCACCATGAGTTTTGGCTTTTTATGAATCTAAAAGATTCCTCTTGCAACCCAGCAGCACTTGAAAGACTTCTCGGACATTACCACACACAGTAACATGAAGCACTGAGATGGTTTCGGATACTGAGATAGAAAGTCTGAACAAGTAATGACCCACTGGAAAATTCATAGCAAGAGATGGAAAGATCTGGTACTCTTCAGACACCTACATGTTCTAACTGTGGCTTTGAAGCAAGCCACAACACTGCCTATTGTAAAGAGCACCGTTCCTGTGGAAACGGTTGCTTAATGTTGTTAGTGATGGAGTAACAATAAATACTAGAGGTGCACAGAATTTTGCAACTACCCATTTACTGGCAATATATATATATATATATATATAGAAAAAAGAAAAAAAAAAAAAAGAGGTCCTGTTCTTATCGTTGACAGTGAAAAAAATTATCAGAGTATTTTTGAGAGAATTATTGTGCAGCTGAAGTAACTAATAAAAAAACCCAAACCCACATTCCTCTGCAAATAAAATTTTGTATGCCCAGGACTATTAACATAAGGAGACTGTTTAGTCAACCTAGAAGTGAACCACAAAACTTGTACTGAGAAAACGTTGATGAGCATTTTCAAGGTCAGGAAGATTCTTTCATAACACTCTTTCAGGAGCCAAGCACAGGGGCACCAAAGGTTGTTTAAAACCAGCAAGCCTCAGTTACTCTTTTCTCACCTAATGTTCATGTTCAAAACAGGAACAGGCACTTCCAAAATGTTACTAAAATAAGAAGTGGCATTGCTTAAAAACAATGAGTACTGCATATCCATTGCTGAGGCAAGTCTCTTTGCAGTAAGCTTATTTATATATAGAAATAAATCCACTGACCTCGTATTAATCACAAACACTCCTTTCCCTATGACAAAGGGAAATGACAAACTTGCAAGGACACATCAGAAACCTTCTGAGATTGCATCTACATAAGCCAAAACATGTGATAACTTGAATGATCATTGCTTCACTTCAAAGAAATCCACCCAGACCCTACAATTTTATTCTTGACAAAATCAGAAGAGTGCAATTCTAAAATGAACCATCCAATGATTTTGAATATTCTAAGGTTCTTCTAAAATTCTGGAGTTATAAAGTTCTTAACTCTAAGAGTTTTACCCAACAAAGTGGTAACCAGAGGGAACGCAACCAGTCAGAGGAATTTCTCCTCGTTACAAGCGGCACTAAATGAGAACTGAAATGAGTGTGCACTGTGTCCTGTCTGTCCCACAACACACACGCATTCGCAGGCATTTCTATCTACCCTGCAAGCATTAACATCCTGCACTCCTGCAGATGTGCAGCCACACGCAGCAACTGCTCACCCCAGACAAGCTAAAAGACACGGCTTTCAGCAGCCCTTCGGGGGAGCTTGGGTAACATCGGAGCCGGGTTTTGTACGCGTCCAACAGTGGCTGTAGTGAACTGCTGGGAAGAGCATAGGGGTGATTATGAACTGATAAATCACTAAGCCAGTTCTTCAGTAGATGCAAAATGAAGGGAAAAGCCATCTTGGTATCAAGCTTTGATCAAAATCGGATTACTGTCCCCAGCCTCCCCAAAGCTCCCCCCCACCCTTTTCTTCCGGCCGTCACCACTGCTCTGCAAAGGCAGCAGAACGGACGCTGCTTTCGCATGACTCCAAAACCACAGTTCACAGCCCACCAAGTTACTCATTCGGCCTTTGACTGATGGTTTATTTAGCAAGCTCAGCTATGAAATGGGGTAGGCGAGAAGCAGAGACACGAGCAGGAAGCACTCTACCTCTCTTGCTGCACAGCAACTACCCATGGGGCAGAGGAGGACAAAAATCTGCTGAGTACCCTCCTAGGTCTGTCCTGCACAAGCTGCCAGAGCTCACAGGTCACAAACCTGCTGAAAAAGTGCTCCATGGTGGTTAAACACAAAACCCACTCCTAATCTGGATGACTTTGTAAGCATTCACCCAAATGAAAAGGGTTTCATCCATACTAGCACATAAACGTCTTTTGCCTACAACGGGCCGAAAACCATTCTGTGAGGATGTGCCTGAATTTTTGATGCTTTATTCCTAAGCCTGCCAGACACTCCAGAATCCAAGAGTTTGCTCTCCATTACACCACCATCACTCCAAGATGATGACAAGCCCTAAGGATTTGGGTACAGCGAGTCCTGGCCTGCAGAGACAGCACCGTAACAGTAAATGCGGGGGTCACACTGTCCTTCAGGTAGAGCTAGAGATCTTAGCCTCAACCTGTAGAGATCTGGAACATGCAAGAGAAACCATATCTACTTCTGTAACATAGCTGCCTGTTTCTATTGTCTGTGTCATACCCCTTTTGTCCCTCAAGGGGAAAGAGCAAGGCCCTACTGTCTGGGCTCACTAACACAGCTCTAGAACTTGCTCCTTTCTTGGACATGAGCACAATGAACTTGATGCTCTTCTAGGCTCACGCCAAAAACCGTTCAGCAAGATTTTGCACAGGAAAGTGCAACATGTTCCCTCCTAGAACTAAGAAGATGGGGAAAAACTCTATCATCTTCATTGGCAAGACAGGCTAAATGTTACTTGAGCTAATTATTTGAAAATGTGGTCAAAATGAGTTACTATCACTAAGTACTGACAGGGTTATTATAATAGGGGCTAATTTTTGAGAGGAAGATGGCTTATCCTAGCACAGCTGGGTTTCTACCCAGTTTTGCTCCACTTCAAACAAAGAACAGCTTAGTTGCTCATATAGTAGCTACTAAACCACCACAATTACATCCCACTATATTAAAGAAGACCTAATAAACAAGCATTTTTTCTTAGCGTAGGTCTGTAATCTGCCACAGATTACAGTGAGTCCCTTGCAGAAACAAGAGGCTGATACTTCTATGAAAGCAAGCTCACTGGAGGGTCATTTCCAACAATCTCCAATAAATCACACACACACACACACACCCCCCATAAGCCAGTCTTGTGAGAGTACCCAAAGCTCCTACACTGGACTTTTTACTAAGTAAACAGATAATGAAGTGATAGGTGTGGGGCTCCATCTTGCAAACTGATCATCAACAGCAATACTCCCACAAAGCCCTATTAGGGGACGGAGGATCACCCTACACATTTGACACCACTGTAGCTTTTGTATCAAATAGTGTGTTCCAACTGAGTAGCTTTGACAAGAAATCCCACCATGGATTTGGACTGCACAGGAACATTTTCCTCACATAGTTATATTTTCCTCCAGGCTCAGGAGCAAAGTGCCTTACAGAATAAATTTTCATTGCATATATTAATGTTAGATGCCTCAGTCTGTGAATGACCTAGATAATAAACTCATTGCACGGAAGCCAATTCCCTCCTCTTTCTTAGAGCTCCGTGAGCACTCACTGTGCTCAATAAATAATGTACAACCCAGCCATCATTATAAAGCCTTGTTGCATGCAAGAAGGAGGAAAGAAATGTGTCCAGTTCTTCTCCAAATTAGACCGGTGCAAAGCTGGAAGCCTAACTCCATTGATGCCACTGGGAATGCACCAACGTAAACCTGGCAAGCAAAAGCAGAGGCAAGCACCAGGCTCCTATTCTGCTGAAATCTCACAGAGGACACAGGCAAACTTTTTTACAGAGTGACATTTTAAAAAAAATAAGAAAGGAGGAAGACAACTTCCACAGCGGTGTTATTAAAATTAGATGCCAGAAAAAAGTGATGTATGGAGAGCAGCTTCTTCTGGAGTGTGCCAGAGTTTACATGCACAGGAGGGATAAGAATTGGGCCTCGCTGCATAAAAGGTTTCTCCCTCTCTTCAGATTTAAAGCATTTAAATTTTAAAAGAATTAAAGGATACAAGCTAGGAGAAAACATTCAGTAAATCAATCCCCAGATTTCACCACTTGGAACAACATATTTTCTCCTTTGCTCTTCAATCCTGGGCAAAAACCAGCAAGCTATATGGCCTTGTTTACCAAGGAAAATAAACGCAGGACAAAGTAGAAATTCAAACAGGATAAACTAGTCTTTCATTAGTTGTTCTTGATCTAGGCGGCCTTCGTTATTCTGAAGGAACTTAGCCCAGAATTGAATACATTTAGTACAGTATGAGCACACTGACCAGTCTAAGTGGAGAGAATCACTCTAGAAACTAACTCACACATAGACAAGCCAACCCCAATGCTATCAGAGACAGCATTTATTTGCAACTATTTTGCCAGATAAAAGCATTTAGGAGTACAGACATCCCATGCTGATTTTTACTGTAAAACTGTCACCCTCTTTCCTATCCAGACCGTAGAGCCAGCCAGCTCCAACAAACTGACACAACCCTAAATGATCTTTCTGACAGTCCACGTCTCTCTCTGACTCATACCTACAGCACTTGGCATAGTTATGACTGGTGCCTATTTGAACCTGTTACAGCATCTGTAAAACTGTGAATGACAGCAAATATTTTCTGTCCAAAAAGCAATAAAAGGATTTCCAAACTAAGACCCCATTGCTGCCGTAGGAGGTTTAAGATACTAAAGCAAGTGGAGAGGTATATGAAGGCTTTAATTTACAAGTAATGTCTTGCTTACATGACAGAGTAAAATTAAATTTACTCAAGAGAAAAATACAAATTACAGTACTTTGCTAAAATGGAGAATAATGACAAAGACCTAAGAAAAAAACATATGAAACAAGCAAAGGAAAAACAGAAACCACAGAGCAGGCAGAGAGAGGGCTAGAAACCAGAAGTGCTGTAGGAAGGTATGAGCTGCTTTTTCAGACCAAATCAGACCAGCTGACAAGTCAAAATCCTGCCTCTGAGGATGGCTGATACTAAACATATGAGACAAAGGCAGGAAAAACATCTCAGTGTTCAGATATGGAACTGCCATCTCAAACGTCTCCTCAGCCCCTAGATGCACATTGTCAGACTGTCAGTGTAATTCTTACTATTCGGTGTAATGTCCTGGGACAGCACAGATATGCAGCCTGTTTCTCACATCCTCTCCTTCACTCGCCTCCATCTGAGAGGTTACAGGGCTGTGCTGATATGTCAAGTGATTGCACACTGCAAATTATTTTATCAATTTATTTTTTTTAAAAAGCACAGCAGACATGCAATACTCATACACCAAATCACATGTTTAGAAATATGTCTTGCATGGATGTATTTTCCTCCTCTCTTTCTTTTGACAGAAATATCCCTATTGCAATAAAAAGTTTAAAAAAAAAAAAAAGTCAAAAAAATTCCACTAAGGCCTACGCAGCATTGTCACGTTGGTTAAAAAAAATAGAATAAATAACCTATCTCCCATCTCACAAACTGAAGTCAGCTACCAAAGCCGCCCAACTTTTGTTTCTGCACCAGTACTTCATCTCCTCTCTGTTCAACAGCCAGGAGACCGCTCCTGGAAGGAGTCTGGAGAGCTGCCACCATATCACTGATACAAATACCATCAACTCACTCATGAAACTCAATACTTATGAAACTTGGCAGGTGAACACCAAGAAAAAGTCTTTATGTAACGTCATCTACAGGTTCACGCCCCCCTCCCTCCTGCCCTGCCAACATTTTTTTTGTATTGCCAAAGCTCATGGGTAACTACAGTCATAGCAGCATGCTCTTACTCCAGTGCAAGCTATGCCGACCCGAAGGACAGGTCTACACCGTATAATAGAACACAGAAAAATCCCCATCCAGCGACAAGGAGGGCCAGCGGACAAGCTGAAATCTTATCCCAAACCTGAATTTCCAAACACCCTGTGCCTGTGCAGCCCAGGGCTGCCATCCTTCCCAGGCTGGGCTTCACTGGTTTGCAAGGTGTCACTCAGAGGAGACAACCCTGGATGTGACATCCATCTGTCACACAGACAAGACACAGGCATCCCCTGTCTGCAGTGGATGCAACTCTCCATCCCGAGGGCTGCATCCCTCCATCAGGACATGGATCACCGGTGGGCTAAAGAGTACGAGGTTTTCTGGGGATGCCGTGGGTCCCACAAGGAAGACAGTGGCTGAAAACAAGCTGGTGGCTGCCAGAGCAACTCTTCTGCCTGCAACCTGAGCAATTCTTCTGCCTGCAACCTGCCCCCTGCCCCACATCCGAGGGGCCCCAGGGAAGAGCAAAGCAGGGAATGGGCCATCAGCTGGTAAAACTGCTCTGGCAGGCCTGTGGGATAGATCTGGTCATCGATTAGATGCCTCTGGTCTAGCATAACAAGGGCAGAAGGGCACACAAGGCCTTGCAAGGGCAGTGAAAAAGCAATTTTTTCCATCACCTTGGCCCCAGCACAGACGCTGAGATCTTAGCGCTGAATATCGGTAGCGCCAGAATTGCTGAGGAACACTTGCTCTCACGCAGCATTGCGCTAACGCAACGAAACCTGCCGTACATCTGCTCATGGTGCTGGCTTTCAAAATAAAGCAGGATGGTTTTCTCAGCAATCGCCTTCCCTGAGCGATGAGAACATCTCATAATATCAAAGAATAAAAAATGTCATTGGCATTGCAGAAATTTAAGTAATTTGTCTGGCATACCCTAAGTAGCTTAGTAACATTAATTGGATGCTTCAGGATGCACTTTGTTTTAGACATACATTTGCTATCTTTGATATAATTATAAAGCAAGTCTTTCCCTCACAACCAGCCAGGGCTTCTTGTACCAGCACAACCAAGGGCATGGCTTGGGAGAGGAACAACGCCTGGCGAGCTCTGCCAGGACACGACGCCAGGTTAGTTATCCAGGACTCCAGCCTTGTTCACTGCACGGCCCCACAAATAACACAGGGGTGGAATAAGCAATCAGAACAAAGATTCTCACTGTCTCCAGAAGAAATTAAGTCTGCAGCACGGTTTGACATATATTAACTGCGTGCCTAAATAGGCTGAGATTTGGGAGGCAAGAAGGTGCGATGCCTGATCCAGAACACATTACAAAAGCTGCCAGCAACTCGTTTTACTTGCTAACTCCTCTGTTCGTCTTTTTCTCCATGGTTACACAAAAGGTCCCCGATTTCTTGATTGTATTAGCAAAGCACAATAGCTACAATCAATCCTAAAACATCAAAGGAGCTTTAATAGTTTGCAAAGAAAGGGTGGGAGTCTTATTCACTTCAGTAAGGGATATGCTTTCATATTGAGTTACACTGTAAATCAGTAGACTTTCTAATGTCATTTCAATAGCTTAAACGGCCCCCTCGACAATCTTTTCTGCGGGGTTTATTGCCTATAAGCTCAAAACGGCCAGAAACCAAATCGTTACTCAGAAAACACTCCTAACAGAAAGCCTCGGACAGCCGGGACGAAATGCAGGAAGACCCGTGGTAAAGGCTAAGTTCGAAGATGAAGGGAGCGAGGCGAGGCCGGCGGGGCGCCGAGAGCGGGGCTGGGACAGAGCTTCCTGGGGTGCTGGGCTCACTCGTGCTGCGGTCGCCCCGCGGGCCCCCCCGCCTCCTCCTCCTCCACACACAGCCTCTCTGAAAAGAGCAACCCCAGGGCCGGGGGCACGGGTCTGCAAGCCCCCTCCGGAGCTGCTTCTGCCATGACTGACGCTGCTGAAGGAGACGCGGGCATCGGCCCTCGGCCTGCCGCCTCTCCCTCTAACCAGGCCTTGCAGGTAATTCAGCGGCAACACCGCCGGCTGAGCGACGGGCCGCAGCAGAAACAGAAAGCTAACACTGAAATAAAAGCAACCCCATCAGCAAGGGCTTCGACAAACAGCTCCAGAAAACCTCGTGTGACTGTGCGAGCTGGGGGCTCTCCCAGCCGCCCGCTCCACCCCACGCCGAGAAGCTGCCACCAGGCCGCAGAGCCGGAGTTTCGGCGAGCGGGCTGGCAGGCAAAGGCAGCGCGGGCCGACAAACCTACGTGCCCACCACGCCGTGGAGAGAGGGGGACGGGGTGCCTTTCAGCGGGGTTTGGGTCGAGCTTTCGGCTCGGCGGCTGCTCGCAGCTGGGGAAAGCCACGCGGTGATACTCGCACAGCCTATCCCAGCCAAACTGCGCTGGGTGGGAAAGCGTGCTCCTCTCCCGCACACCTCTCCGGCGTTCTCCAAGCCCTTCCCAACTCCAACAGCATCAAAGGAACAGTTCTCAACACATAGCTGTGGAAAAACACACTAAGGAACACACTAGAAAGTCG
The DNA here is from genome assembly GCF_964188355.1 of Buteo buteo. Taxonomy (NCBI): domain Eukaryota; kingdom Metazoa; phylum Chordata; class Aves; order Accipitriformes; family Accipitridae; genus Buteo; species Buteo buteo. The sequence goes on along the minus strand of NC_134176.1, from coordinate 7,610,309 downwards.
GTACCGCAGCGGGACCAGGCACCCAGCCGTGTGCAGGACAGCCAAACTCATGTCCTGCTGTACCCAGCTCAAAGTCAGCGCGTGAACTCCCGTCCCACAGACCCCGACCGGCATCCCAGTGGCTCCAACCACTGGAAGCTGGCTCTTCTCATTCTCTGACCAAATCCTGCCAGACTAACACACTCTCAAGCAAAATGCCTATGTTCTCCAAGGATGCTCGCAGTCGCCCGAGAGGCCGTTTATCGGGGAGGAGCTCATGGGTGAGCGAGAAATCGGCTCCTAATTAGCTCAACTTCTGATGCTGAAACAGGGCAGTAAGCGCGCAGCTCTTCGTGACAGTCAGCCCTAGTCGTTCTCATCTGCCTTGATCAGTAAAACTGTTATTAGCATCACACGCCCCAGGATTATTTAATACCTGACAAAGCGCAACAGTTTTTCCTTTATTTATTTATTACAGCTTTTGTTTTAGGCTGCAGGGCACTCTCAGGTAGCCTTGGTGCACGGGACTCTGCTGGCATTTTGAAGGGTTTGTTCGTAGGGCCTAAGGACAGCTGTATGCTAAAGGAAAAGAAACAGAAGCCAAAGTTCTAGTAGCTTTCAAAAACCATCTTACCTTCTGCAGTGGGTGTTTCTCTCCACTATTCCCATTCAACATAACAACTGCACATCAGTAATAATAATTACAGAGACAACTTAAAACTTACCAGGAAATAGGGAAGGAGTTTACTCAATCCTAGTTTGCAATTAACGTGCAGCATGACTTTCACACGGATCAGAAATCTGCACTATGTATACGGTTGTCGTGCATGGAAACAGAAATCATATGGACGGATTGCTACTGCTCTTTATCTCTCAGCCTGCTACTGACCTATGGAAGGAAACACTATTTACTCCCGCTCTACAAGCTGCAGTCCATCTCTGCAGGCGGGCACAGGCTGATGCCGGCACAAAATACTGCATCGCAAAATCCTGTCAACAGATATAAAGTATTTTTGGCTTCCTGATGCAAGTTTTGCCCACTTGGAGAACACTCTGCAGGGAAGCGGGAGTCAAAACAAGAAGCAACCATATCGTATTTGACCTGCAGCGCCCTGGCTCCCTGCCATGGTCATAATGCTCTGGGGAAGAAGTTGCATTCTCCTTTAACTCTTCAATTTAATGTTCAATAAATACAGTTGCATATGAACATGGGTAAAACACAGTTCTTTCTGCCTTCAGACAGAAAAAATCATAGCAAAGGATACAGGCGAAAGAGCTCAAGTTACGGAATGCATGAGAATTATTTGTCTTAATCTCTTCCTGCACACATGAGCAAATGGTAACAAACTCATCAGGAAGTTGCGATTGGCTCATTAATCTTATAGTCCATCTGTTATCTAATTTCCTTCAGTATACTCTGATAAGTTGCTACTTCAAGATCAAGGTTGAATTTTAACTCCTTGTTAAAGTCCTAGAAATTATGACATCTCTACACAGGGACTAACAATTTTTACAATTGTAATTACATAATTCCCTAGTAACAATGCAATTCAGTATCTGTAAATAGTGTTTCCCCAAGCTTAAAAATTACTTCAGCTACTACATAAAACTCATAGGAATAATCCTATGTATTGTAAACATCTCCCCTTTCAGTTACAACTCAGTACTCCAAATTATTTATGTTGTTTCACTGACATATGACTGCTTCCCGTACTGCACTCAGAGACAGTTAAAGAGGAGATACTACCTTTTAAAGAGGCATATGCCGAGTAAAAAGATCTTAGCACATGCTAGTGCAAAATTAGATGCTTTAAAAGACAAGTTTCAACCCTGATGTAAATCATAACATAACAGCTTTCGGATAGCAGCCAGCTTAATTCTCCACTGCGTTGCACCGGGCAGGGTCATGCGCACCTGTGTAAAATGCTACCATTCAGGTTTGCACAATTTCACACCCACACAGGAAAATGCCTACCAGAAAAAACATGGTACCAGAGAGATCGCTCCCGGTTTTTACTACATTAAAGCATGCTGAAGGCAAAACGGCATTTAACTGACAATATTAAAAAAAACTACTGCTCTGCAACTTGACAAGTAAATATAAGAAATGGGAAACAGAGAGAAGGATCTTCAAGTTAATAAGCTCTTACAGATTTATCTGTGTAAAATTAGGCAAAAGTGTTTAATAACTAATACACAAATTAAAAGATATCCAGACCATGGTAATGTGTTTACTAGAAAGACTTCAGAAAACAATCAAAATGGTTAGAAGAAAAAGGGTCAGTTTTGAAGAGTCTCCGGAACATGGATTTTAACACAAACCATGAACAGAGAACTCTGTCCCAGTACCCAGTGGGATGACTCAGGTGTATAAGCATTACTGATGAGACAGTTCATGTCCATACACTTACTCATCTGCATAAGTGTTTGGGGTCATAATTGCAGTGATGTACCTGCAAGTCATCTGGGAAGCACCAATGCTTACACACCAACTGCTCCTACTTGCCTCTCACCGACACTTCCTACAGTTCTCACAAAAGGTGGTGACCAATGTTACAACTAATCACTTTTTTTTCAGCAGGAGAAAATCCATGTTTATAAACAGAGCAGCGTGAGCCTGAGAGCTCATGCCAAAATTTTCAGGCCAACGTGTTTGCTGAGGGACTGTCCCAGGTTATCCCCAGCAGCTTGGCTCTCCAGAGGAGAGCTCAGGGAGCAGAGGCAGCCAGCAGAGCAGAGGCAGTTTGGCTGTTATCAATCCAAGGAGCATTTGGAGTTTACCAATATATTGTTGTCCTTGTCTCTGAAAAGTGAACGTAAAAATGCTGTTTCAAATCAAAATGAAAAATCACGCACAGACAAGTCAGTGTAAGCCAGGTTAAACTTTGAGGATTCACCAATCTTCCCCTCACTCCATTCACTCCTTCCTTGCCTACATGTGCTTTTGCTTTGGGGATGGAAAAAGGGCAGTATGAAGGATTTCAGAGTGCAGGTGTTGCAAATCATCTTCAAATCCCTTGTGGTGTCTTATATCGTGCCAGCAGTTCATGGACCTTGGGTTAGTACAAACCAGCATTTCCTATCCTTCTGATTACACAAAACCCCACGACAGCCTTGCTGGATTTATCAACACATATTAAATTATCAGGGCAAGATGCTGTTCCCTGTCATCATGTGACCCCGGCTGCACGCTATGCGAGATGCTAACGAAGCAAGTCAAAAGGGAGGGGAGAGGAGAAAGGGAACAGAAGATGAACACTTGCTCACTCCCCACTAAATCCACCCCAGCTGTAATTTTTAGACATTAACTGAAAAGTTAGAGCAGCAGCTCCTAGCCTCTGTCTACACGCCCAGATATAACATCAGTTTATATCATTCTAGTTAAAAAACTCACTGATTTTCCACCCCTTTGCACCCATCGACTCACAGGTACAGGAGTTCGTAAAACATGTGCCTATCCAGCAGGGATAAGAAACTTTGCCCTCACCAAAGACCAAACAAGCATTTCAGGCTACAGACCGCGTCTGTCCTAAAAATCAGCACTGCAGGATGGATGAAAGGAAAAGAAACAGTGGGCCCCTGGACATGCATGCATCCACACCAGAGGCAATATTATTATAGATATTTTAGTAATGTAAATAAGGCCACCACCTTTGCAACAGAGCAGTCCAATCCCACATGTAGCCAGACCCAGTGTGACCGGGACTCCAGCCTCCCGAGAGGATAGAGCCTCTCTCAACAGCAAAGAGGAAACAGCCCCAGCAAATTAAACAAAGAAAACCCTCAAAACTACAGCTCTCTATCCTGAGCTCACTCCTTTGCCCTGGCCCACAGGGGTTCGTTCTGTATTTAAAACTGTTTTAGCACAAGTCCCAGGAGCAGTTTCTCTCCAGCAGCACAACTAGCCTGGGAAGATGGGCATGCACCCACTGAGCAAACCCCTGTGAATTCTGCTCTGGCTGTGCTGTCAGGAGCAATATCTGAGCCAACTCGTTTGAGGCTAGCCTGGATCCCTCTGCCTGACACAAAATCACATCAGTGACTGTCTGAGAGAAACCACCTTTAGTGCATGAACCTCAAGCCTATCCGTAAGGTACCTAAGTACACCATAAGAAGAAAAAAAAAAAAAATAGGACCAACATACACCTATTAATCAATCCTGCAACTGGTATTTCCCTGTAATCACCCGAGAGGTGTAGCATCACACCTCAGTCTCAGATACCGGTTGAGAACAGAAAGCAGCGTATTCTCCCCAGCGATACGATCGAGATGCCTATCTGTTCTCTACAGTGTCAGCTCTCTTTCCTCTACGTCTGATTTTATTGTGGTGGTTACCTGACCACGCGTGCTGAACTTCCTGGCCTCAAAAAGTTAATACCTACCTTAACCTCGGAAACTCTCAGCTCTTCTGCACCTTCTCTCCCAAGAAGAAATACCTTTTTTTTTTTTTTTTTCTCCTTTTCTAACCTAACACAAGCAAATTCAAACTACTGTCTGGATCAATACAGTCACTTCTTCCTTTACAGTAGTGGAAGCTAAGGCACAATTTTAGAGCCTGTGCTATTACTTTCACTTACCATTAAGGACTAAGACACAAATGAGGTTCTCTGGGCCAGATGCAAGTGACATCTCCTTAGAAATAACCTAGAATTAGCTGTAAATGAAACTGTGTTCAACCAGCACAGCGGTGTACATAATAGACACAAGACTAGTCCTGCCGTTCTGTTAAGAAGTCAAAGAAATTTGCATGCACACATCAAACAATTGTGCAAGCATGTGTAGATCTGAGCAGAAATACATCCAACCCCAGGTATCCGAGTTTCCAAGTATATCTCTGCGTGCTAAGCAAAAGAAGAAAGGTGTACGATTGTGTCAGTCTGCAGGTGTACTTTGCCAGTTATGCACTACAAGCCTTCTTTCTGCTAAGTCTACAAAGAGAAGAGACTTCACAGCCCTCAGCTACAGGGTCTCGACTCTCAAGCTGTGACAGCTGAGACTTTTTGTTCTCACGGTCGCAATATGCAGCAGCTGAAATAGCAGTCTAAATAGCAGTCTAAGCAAACCTAAAGCACGGGGGGGGGGCACAAACAGACGCACAAAGGTACACCTGTGTGAACGCGGACACGCACACCGGGCTGCGCGCATCTGCAGCACAGGCGTGCGAGGACAAGCCCCGGCTCCGCGAGTACCCTTCGAGCGCCTTCATTCATTCAGAGAGGAGCCCAGCTCCAGCTTCAGCCGGAGACAGGTACTCACCCAGCCTTCGAAGCCGTCACTGGGGCCTGCGGAGCGCAGGAGGTCCTGGAAGTGCAAGGTGCAGTTGGCCACGAAGTCGTCGTAGCCGATGGGGGTGTCGTGGAAGACGGACAGCTCGATCTGATGGCCGTCGGTAACCGTGGCGGAGAACTCCTCGTTGTAGGTGGGTTTGTTGGTCTTCTGCTTGGTGCTGGTCTGCCCGACGCGCACCTGGTCCACGCTGACGGTGACATAAGGGTCCAAGAGCTGGTAGCCCTTGCGGAAAAGCGAGTGCCGGAGGGACCAGCGGGTGGGCTGCAGGCCCACCGCCTCCCCGATCCGCACCTTCAGGTACCCGTTGAACTTCATGGCTCCGGACATGGCCGCCCCCCCGCGGCGCCCGGCAGCCCGGAGGAGAGCCAGACCCCTCTCCCGCGGACCCGGGCCGGTAGCCAGCCCCGCCGCGCCTCTTCAGGGGGCCGGCCGGCGGCTCGGCGCCCGCCCCCGGGCCATGCCGGGCCCCGGAACCGCCGCCACCCGCCTCCCCCTCCTCCTCCTCCTCCTCCTCCTCCTCCTCCCGCCGCGCACCGCCCACCTCCCGCGGGCAGCGGGCAGCCGCTCCGCCGCCCAGCCCCGGCCTCTCCTGCCGACGGGGAGCGGCGCCGTCCGCCTCGGCTCGGCGCGGCGCGGGACACCTGGGGCGTAGGACGGCGCTGGGCGGGGAGGAGCCGCGAACCCGCGCCGCGAAGGCGGGGCCGGGCTGGGGAGCGGGCGGGACGGGCGTTCGCACCGCTCGGCTCGGCTCGGCCCGGCCCGGCCCGGTCCGGAGGGGGAACCGCCTGCCGAGCCCTGAGAAGCGCGGCGGGGAAAACAACGCCCGGTGCTAGGTTGCGGGGCGAGCAGCCTTGCCCCGGCGCTGCCCGCCTTTCCCCGCCGATGCAGGGGTGCGCCCCTCCCGCACGCCCCCCCCCGGGTCTCCCAAATACCCCCGCCGGCGGCCGCAGCCCCTTCCCGCCGCGTTTCGCACCGCCCGGGGAAGGGCTGAGGCCGCAGCTGGTCGTACCTGCGGTGTATCGCCGGTACGAGCCGCACGGGGAGAGGAGTTCAACAGCGCAGCCTTAGCTCAGCTGCTTTGTACCTTGTCTTACATGGCAGGCGTTTTACAGCATCCTAACGCTGGAGCCGCGCATTTAACGAGGAGAACGGGTACAGGGAACAGGAAGATATGTTGATTTTGATATTGAAAAGTTTATTGTTACAACTCTGCCGTTTGGGATTAGTTGCATATGATTAACGTTCTTGGCACTCGGCATGAAGGGTTTGGTTCGGGGTGGATATCTCTTGGTTCTTCATTGCACTTTATTAAGTCAGAATTTAAATACTTTTAATTACTTTCCAAAGTTCACAGCAAAATGGCTTGGACTGGGTAGGTGAGCCGTGAAATCCTGCTTTCCTGGTGATACTGTTTGGCCAACGTTGTCTGAATTAGGTTGCAGTCCCTGCAGGGGAAGATGTGGTCATCTGAAGGTCCCCGACACTGCCGGACAGTGCCAAGGCTGGCCGAGAGTGTACAGCCTCTTTTTTTTTGGTGTGTGTTTCTTTCATTTTTTCTTTTCTTTTCCAGCCCACTCCTCTCCCCTCAGCCCTTTATCTTTCACATTCTACCCATTCCCTAGCAGACCGCTTCTGGTTTCCCACCCTGTCCTCCTCCACACACCCTTTTTTCCTTCTAGACACTCCACATTTTGCAGGAGCACCAAGGCAAGGCTCCTTCCAGCCTCAGACAGAGCAGGGCTCCTATTGCCTACTCGGGAGAGAGCAGGTGGAACAGGTTCAGTAATGTGATCATTCCTCACATGGAAGCAACAGTTCTGCCAGAAAAACTCACAGACCCTTAAATCAGACTTTTGACAGGTCTCCTTGCAAGGCTTTTAAGTTCCTTGATCTGTCACTATTAGCTGGAGAAAGTGTTTAAGAATTTTTTGGGCTTGGTTAGAACAGTTCATCCTGGGGAGGAACGCAGGCTTAATCTGAGAAACTGCAAAACTGCACAAGATCCAGCCACTATGGGGGCTAGGATCTTGTCTCCAGGAGTAACCAGCTCAAGGTCTTTTAACAGAAGGTATGGCTGAGCAAACACAGAGTAGTCTGTTCCCATAAAAGACTTAAAGATTTAGGAATTTTTTTGTTGGGTTGATGTTCCTTCTGAAATGCATTTTAGCATTAGCTGTGATCATTCTGGGTAGTTTTATTTTCCCTACAGCTATCCTGTTTTTAATCTTCACACCTTCTTGGATTCCCCCATCCCACAGCAGTGAGCTGGTCACAAATAAACATTTTTTTTTTTTTTATCAGCTGTACATCTGCTATCACTTTAATTTCTTGATTTACCACTGTTCTTCTTTCATGACACCATAAAATAAAAAAGCCCCTCATTTACCTTCTCAAGAGCATCACTATTTGCCATTTTGCACTTTCATCGTCTCTATCCTTCCTAATCATGAGCTGTCCCTTGGAGTCCATCAGCCAGGACAGAATCCGTACTGACCATCATGGGCAACCCACAGTTCTTGGACGACTTCACCAGGACTCTCTGTAACAGCTACAGACAAGCCTTAAAGACAGCCTGAACTTTAAAGCACCCAGGATCAACATCCACAGGATGAGTCTGAAGGCCTTATAAAGGCTGGAGCACTTACTCTCCGAACTCCAAATCGTCAAACATAGATTTTACTTTGCTTAGAGGTCTTCAAAGAGCTCAGTGCAATAGCAGTGAAGAATGGTGATTTAGAAAGAACAAGTTTTGGCTTAGTGCAGCATGTCCAGTTTGCCTCCGAGTTTCTTGTGCTGGATCTATTTATTTGCCTTATGGAGATTAAAACCTCTATAGGCTCCCCCAATAGTGCAGATAAACCCTTTTTAGAAGTCTGAATATCAGCTTATATTCACAAGAGCTCTTGGAGGTTGGAGACAATAGTTTATATATAAACATGAATTACAATACCAAACTGCCATAATACTGACAAAATTTTTCTCTTTACCTTTTCCTCAGTTTTCTGAGGAAGCAGAGATGAAAGCCTTCCCAAGCAACTTGTTAAAAATAATGACTGGCTCACATATTTACTGACACAAACAGGGAGAAAACCAAAATCTGCTAGTTAAGGGTTCTGATGGTGCCATTTCCTCTGCTTAATCACACAAGGTGAAGTACTTCACTGCATACTTTTTCCATATAGTGGTTCATTGGAGTCTCGTGCGATAACATGATTCCTGTACCTGGGCCTTGGAAAAAAACGAGCAAGTATTGTAAAAGTTATGGAAAAAACAGGTGAGCTATAGTTAGAAATTTTTCTGATAAGCAGCAGTACCCATTGCTAGCCAGTTTTCCACTGGAGGAAAAAAATCAATCCTGTGGACTCATATGATGTGAATCTAATTAATTTTGTTTATCCACTTGAACTAGCCTGGAACAGATCATCTCAAAGAGCATCTGAACACACCCCTATTCTGAACTCCCAGCCAAAGCCCTAACGTCCTGTTCTCAAAGAGAACCGAGTAGTGACATGAAGTCAGAACATACCCTGCCCACTCTCCAGACATCCAAGCAGCGGAAAAACACCCCCAGTTCAGTATTTCCTTCCAAGAATCAAAACATCCCTGCACATAATGACCTTGCAAGGCTGAATACAGCAGCACCATCTGGTGATGGCTGCATTGAACCTCCTTGCACAGCTCTCAGTGCCAGGCAGGTCTGCAGGAGCATGGCTTCTCTTCTCTTCCCCAGCAGGAGCTCAGAGACCAGGCTCCAGACATGGCAAGTTGATTCATTTTGTGCCCTCAAGTGTTCAGGGAGGCTGAGCTCTTCCTAGCGCTTCCTGCCAAGCTGCATGGTTTCCTGAGCAATCGCCCAATGACACATAGTGGTGTTCAAGCAACCAGCTGAGAAGAATGAACAGCTCTCCTGATGTTGTGCTTGAGCAGCAGCATGGTGGATGGCGTGCAATGGCAACAAATAAAAAATAAAGCACATGAGGCAATACAATCTGAATTATAGGTAAATTACAGGATAAACAAACAGATAATAGGCAATCTTAATAACCTTCTACCAATCTGGGAGAAGATTTTAGTGTAGTGGTGGAGAACCTCCTGGAAAAAACAGCTTAGAGCTCACCAACTATCAAAAAGACAAATAGACTATTAGTAATTATTAGAAACAGAACTGAGAGCAAAGCCAAAACTGTCATTCAGGCACTGCAAAAATGATACACCCATACCATTTATATTGAGTGCAAGTCCGCTTCTCCCTCCGTCTCAAAAAATGCACAACAGAGCTAGAGAAGGCACAGAAAAAGATGACAAAGGTGATCAAAGGCATGAAACAGGGTTGTGAAGGGAGAAAGGCTGCCTAGCTTAAGATCTTGAATCTGGGAAAGAATGACTGAAGAGGAAAATGTGAGGGAGATCTGTACAATCATAAACCATATGAGCTGGATGAACGGAAAAGGATTTCTCATTCTTTCCCAGAAAAGACCTAAAGGGCACTCGGCGAAATTATGAGGCAGCAGGTTTAAAACATACAGAAGCAAATGCCATTTCACACAATGCATAGCTACAATATAGAATCCCTTACCAAAAATGGAGGCCAGAAATATAAACAGTCTCATAAAGGGGCTAGACATTTATGGAGGATGGACTTTCTAGTAGCTACTGACCATGAGATAAACCCTGGCTCAGGAACTTCTTAAACCACAAATTGCCAGCTGGGAGGATTGACCAGAGGAAGGACCACTCTGTGTTTCTCTTATTTCTTATCTTTTTCTGCTTAAGCATTTTACTTCTTACTCTGAAGCCTCAGTTACCGGCCACCCGCTGGAACAGCATGGCTGAGGTATGATGAATCTAGGAGGGACCCAGTGTGCCTATTATATTCCTCTGGATTGTAATTTCCAAATCTAAGTGAGAAAACTCAGGAATGACACCTCTTGAGACTGGCTTAGCCACAGTTCCCTGCAGATGGGTGAATGGCCAAAGACGGGAACAACTCTCTGAGTTTACTCTTGCACTCTTCCTTCAGGTCATAGTAACCTTAAGGATAAGTTTATGCAAGTTCTCTCTTAAGTTTTTGGTAGTCTGTCTGGAAAACTTGCAATTCGGCTCCACAAACAAAGCCAAAGAGCTTGGCTAAGCCCTCTTATAAGTTTATGATTTAAGCCTGGCCTCATCTCACACTACAGCTATACACAAATTAGAGCCCATTCATGCACCATTTAAAACCTCCACTTCTTTTTCCTACAAAGTGCGCATTCCCTTCACCAGTAACCTATAATTCTGTAATAATTTAGTATCGTCCCCATTTGGCAAGTTAAGCGCAAATGCTTAAATTGCTCCACTTTTTAAATTTCTACCAAACACTGGTTACATTCAGAAGTGAGTCTGTAAAGCGATGGAAAAACTTTGGCTTTTACAACTACCATTGCAAAAATGCTACCGACATTTCTTGTAAATGGAACTGCAGTTAAATACACTTTAAAAATACAAAAATTAAAAGAGCTGTAGAGGCTAGTGAAGCAGGAACTAACTCTATTTGGTTCCTCTATTAATTTTAGTCTATTTATACAACTTCCCTTTTATAGTTCTTTCTGTAAGAGTGCTTGTTAAACCTCTAAATAATGACAGCTGCTAAAAACTGAATATCCCATGTGTGGAATCATTTGTGGTCTGGGGAAAAAAAAAAAGAAAAAGAGAAAAGATCAAATTCCTCACTAATGATAATAATCATGGGATCAATCCAAAACTCAAAAGTCAAAAGCAAAGCTGCCACTGATTTAAGCTATACAAGAATCAGCCCTAGTTTGTATGTCTGCTGTTGCTCTTGATTTATCCCAATGCAAACTAGAAAAAGAGATTTAGCGTAATATCAGCTTTTCTTAGGTAGCATGCATACTTATTTTCCATGAGTAAATTGGAGCTCACCTGATCCTTATTATTTTTTATTTTTTGGAAAACACCAGGTCATTTTATAAAGTGCTGGTATTATAAACTGCAGAATATAGTTTATAAGAGCACTAACTCCTACAAGCCAACCATTAATTCAACTAATGGCCTGTTTGTTGTATTAAACTGCTCTCATTTGTCTGGGTCCATTAACAAATGCAGTGGTCATTAACTGTTAACAGCAACTCAGTTATTAGATTTTATTACTTGTACAGGAAACACTGGAGAACAAACCGCTTGTTTTGGTTTACTGGGGTTTATTTCTTTCCCAGCAGTCTTGCCCTATTATTTATAATTTAGCTCCTCACTTATTCCCAAACATGACTGATGCAGAAATGGGTTCAAGCCATCCATGTAGACAGTCGGTTCACATGCCAGCCCCTCCTGCCAGCCCCACCTAGCCCAACAAACCTCTCCTTCAAACCAGAGAGCTCCAAGGCACCAAGCATTTGGAGCAGCCTCTGCTTTTGTGTATCTCTTTGTTGGGCAGCAGCTTCCACCCACATATATAATAATGGGATTTAAGTAAAAGATACATTAACATGTATCTAGGAGGCTGTAAAAATCTTCTGCTTCATTCATGGTTCTCTCTCTCTAATTCACTGAAATCCAACATTCAAGCTTAAAAATATCTTTTACCTCTTTGTTGGGGCTGATGCATCAAGTAAGGGTTATCTCTTTCTGTCTTGCACAAACATTTAGTCCAGGTCTCTTCTGGCCTTGTTGTTTACAAATAAGCTTAGAGACACAATCTTGCAAACGCTTGTATGTGAGGAATGTTACCCAGTACTATCAAGATCTGAAAGACCTTCCAGACTCTGAATGCTGAAGACCCCCGATGCACACATTACTTGCTTTGCTTTCTTCACCCTGATTCAGTTCAAAGCAATGGAAAAACAATACCAGTGTCAAATTGTCTTGAAGGACTGGCAACAGCTTGTCATGAAAGCGGCTTTCACCAAGCAGTCTGAGCAGTTTTCTTCAACCTGCAGTGCCATGAGACACAAATGAGGGAGGAAACACCCAGAAATGTGTTGTTAGTGCTCTTTGGAAACAAGATCTTCCGGACTCCCACCAATCAGTGTTAGACCTGACTGGTGTTGCAAGACAGCTACCAGTACTTCAGAGGTGGAGATATGTGAGGTGACTGTGGTTTACCATCTGTGGGAATGGGTATATTTAATGAGATTGAAATAATGCAATTTCTGAGCTATTGGTCTTTTTCTACTGCACTGCAGTTATTAATGGTACTTAAGTTCTTCTCTCCTCCTACAAAGGCACAAGGTATACGTTTATACACCTGGTATAAACGATCCCACCTGTTCACTAAAGGCTTGGGTCAATCAGAAGGACAGGGCCACAACCGGCACAGTGGCAGAGTGTATCAGTGGCAGACATGGTGCTTAACTCTCTGAAGAAGAAAGGCCACGCTCCTCCAAATAAAGTGATCCACAATGCAGTACCTGAACGCGTTGCATTGGACATGCAAAGAGGATTGGTGGGGCATTTGGCTTGTTGAAATAGGGTCTTATCACGGTTTGATTACACACAAAGCAGTCAGAGGATGGTCACGGAGTGCAAATTTGGCCAAATTACATCAGCCCAGTGCTATCTGCAAACCTATGCAGATGCTATGGCAGCCAATGTAGCCAAGACAGCGTCAAGAGGAAAAAGGTGAGAGATTTTGCTAAGAACAGGCTCAAGACACTGCTAGTTTGTACAACCAGCACGTGATTAGAAAGTGTGCGTGTTATCCCCAGAGCAGAGGTTAAAGCCTATTCTGTATGCCCATGCCTGTGTCTCACATGGTATGTGCATGGGGATGTGTAGTGTTGTGGTGCTGGGGACTCAAAGATATGAGTCAGCTGCTGCCTATAAACAAGCTACTTCTGTTACAACTTCCATCCTATCAGCTTCTGATAACAACTTCCTTCCTACCCTCTTTCCCAAGCTAGCACGTGCTAGCACATTGCGCAACAAAACCAGTTGGGCAAGAAATCCAAAAGTATTTAAAAAGCCCAAGGATGTGCACTTTATGCCATTAAGATGTGGAGACTTGCTAGGAATGGTCCCAGATCATCAGGTGTGTATGCATTCTCTTTACATTGTGGTAACACGGTAGAATAAAAAGAGGATCTCTGCCTCTTTCAGCTCCTGGTACAGCTCAGAACATAATAAATCCCAGGACTTTCCATGAACAGCAGGACTGTTCAAACACAGAGACCCCACAGTCGGCTTTACAAACAGAAAGCAGGTGCCAGAGCTGTGATCTAGACCCTTATTACAAAAAGGCTGAGCACCCCATTCCCTGCTCTTGCATGAGATACTGTGTCATTGTACCAAACTCCCTCTTCCTGTTTCCTCTCCTTTTCCCTCAGGCTCCTCTTGCAGAAACGGATCTTCCTAACAAAGTCACTGTGTGCTTCATGCAGCATGTTATTCCTTCTTTTTGCTTCCACTGGATCATTTTTCTTTCTCCAGGGATCTGGGTGTCAGCATAGCAAAGGAAGAGATCCTGCCACAACAACTGAAGAGCACATTATGATTGTGGTGCGGTTGAGAAGCCTGAGGGACAGGATGCCATTTAGAGGGACCTGGACAAGCTCGAGAAGTGGGCCCATGTGAACTTCATGAGGTTCAACAAGGCCAAGTGCAAGGTCCTGCACCTGGGTCAGGGCAACCCCCAGTATCATTACAGGGTGGGGGATGAAGGGATTGAGAGCAGCCCTGTGGAGAAGGACTTGGGGGTACTAGTGGATGAAAAGCTGGACATGACCCAGCAAAGCCAACCGTATCGTGGGCTGCATCAAAAGCAGCATGACCAGCAGGTCGAGGGAGGGGATTCTGCCCGTCCGGTCCGCTCTGGTGAGACCCCACCTGCAGTACTGCGTCAGCTCTGGGGTCCTCAGCACAGGAAAGACATGGACCTGTTGGAGCAGGTCCAAAGGAGGGTCACAAAAATGGTCAGAGGGATGGAACACTTCTCCTATAAGGACAGGCTGAGAGAGTTGGGGTTGTTCAGCTTGGAGAAGAGAAGGCTCCAGGGAGACCTTATTGCAGCCTTTTAAGTGCTGAAAGGGGGCTTATAAGAAAGATGGGGACAGACTTTTTAGCAGGGTCTGTTGTGATAGGACAAGGGGTAATGGCTTTAAACTAAAAGAGGGTAGATTTAGACTATATACGAGGAAGAAATTTTTTACAATGAGGGTGGTAAAACACTAGCACAGGTTGCCCAGAAAGGTGGTGGATGCCCCATCCCTGGAAACATTCAAAGTCAGGTTGGATGGGGCTCATGGAAGATGTTCCTGGTCATTGCAGGGGGGCTGGACTAGATGACCTTCAAAGGTCCCCTCCAACCCAAACTATTCTATGATTCTATGACTTGCCAGTGCACTCAGCCACAGCACACTGACAGGCTCATCCTTCCATTTGTGAGATACCTTTGTTTATACTCTCCATACTACTCTGGTCAGGAGCTGCTGCCTAAGCCAAGCTGATGAGCCCTAGATGCATGCGGTAAGAGCTTCACATCCAGCTCATTTTAAAAGAAAGTGAATTAGAAAATTATGTTAAGATTCAGAGGGGAGAGTCAGGCCAGGGCCTGTCACTACAATAGTACATAGCTTTATTTCAGATCAGTGAGACTTAGCCCCAGTGTTCCCATTCAGAGAAGCAAGATTTCAGTGAGGACAAGCACTTAGCTTTCAAACCTGTGGTTCCCTTGTCTCTGCAGCACACACCCGACCAGGCATAGATGCACATCTCTGAGGTAAAAGATGCCAAGATACCCTGGGGGAAAAATAGCTTCTGGAAGCAGGTACCTGCCACAGTCAAATAAAGCTTGCATGCTTCTGGATCAACAGGACAGACTCCCGGCTGCACTAGACCTTGTGCAGGTGTCAACACGATGTCTCTGGGAGAGAAACTGTGCTGGCTATGGAGAGCTGGGGGCTGCATTGCTGAAGAGATTCAGAGAAGTTTGGCAGGCAGCTCCAAGGGCTGCCATACTCTGGTCCTGAGGAGACAAAGTGACACCCCTATCTGTTTGCATTGAGTGAGGAATAATCTCTGTGAGAAACCAGCATGAACTGTGCCCACCTGCTTGGTCCTCATGGGAGAGCCTGAAACTGAAATAGGTGAAATAGCAAATGATGGAGAGTTTGGTAAGCAAAACCACTGCAGTGGTTGCCAGAGATCTATTTAAGATCTAGCACTCCAAATGTTCCCCAGAAATGTTTAATATGAATATTATTCCTTAAGAAGTAGGATGTTGTTCTTTTCCTGAGTAGTTTAATTCTGCATTTCTTTAAGTCCTCAAAAGACTGAACTATGACCTGTGCTAAAACAATAGTAGATATTATTTAACAGTAAGTAGGCTAAAGAGGAGAGAAAAAGAAATGTATTAACATTATGGGACTATTATGACAACATGTTGCAGACTCATTATATTAACTAATAATACCTGACTGAGTTGACTCCTTTAACACTGGCAAAGGATTAGCAAGCCCTCAAAGTTCTTTATTTCGGTCAAGACTTAGCCTGATCTTTCAGTTTCCTGCCATGTCTCTCATTGAATTCCTTTTTCTCATTAAAAAAAAAAAAGTCCTATCTGCCAAGAACTGCACATTCTTTTCTTCATCTCAAGTGCTGAACTCTGTTCCACTGAAATGCAGGAGCTCACCAATAAGCTCTATTTATCTGTACATTTTCTAGTAACCACAAGAGCTATCATCTTTAATACCTATAGAGCTGATGGAAGTTGAAAAGCCAGCAGGAAAGGGTTAGAATGAATGGAGTTAAAAGTATACTGAAGTGAGTGTACTATAGAGAATATAATGACGATGAAGAATTCTCAAAGGGAGAAAGGAACAATTACCTGGACTAGGTGACTAGAAGAAAAAGAAACACAGAGGAGGTATTGGGCATTATTAACCTTTAAATTCTATATAAGGAATATCAATTTCTATTCTTCAGTCCATTACAAAGAACTCTCCTCTTAGTTCAGAACTAAACCCCGGAACATTCCCCAGCATATGATTATTGTGCTGTGGCAGGCCTGCACTATGGGATATACTGTGCATCAGATTTATCGCTATGTTTCTGCTTTAATCATTACTGATAGGAAGAAAACATGCTGTGTATGCACTTTTACTGAGATCTTTAAAATCTCCGTAAATCAGAAGAACTCTGTGATAACAAGGTGCCATCCCAAGTACCCATTGAGACAAACTGTTAGATTCCTTATTACTTAAAACAACAGCTCTGTTGGTGCACACCTATGAGTAAAAGTTACCTGCATATCCCCATCCCCATTCCATGGTGGTTACCACAGCAATACTCTCCCCTTCTTTGGAATCGGGGTGTAGGCTCAACCACTAAATACCAGTGTAGGCTCGAGCGCAGTCCTCTCTCACATATCGCACTGAGAAATTCTGACACGTCTGCAAAGAAACAGGGAGAAACAATGGTTAAGACCTCCCTGTCCATCCCATTTCTGCCCCAAAGCCTGCACACAGGCAGCAAACTGTACACATATGGATGCTCTCACTGAGCTGCAACTCATTCTGAATAATAAGCAGGGGAGAAAAACCAATGTCTCAGGATTGCTCTAAAACTTCAAGGCCCTGCTCCAAAATCTTAGAACTTATAAAACATGTAGAAACCAGAAGGTATAGCCACACTGCACAAGGGAAAGCACCCGCACGTACACAACGCTGCATCAGACAGAAACTCCTAAGTGCAGAGCTATGAAAACCAGGTTTTCTTCTCTTATCAAAGACCTCTAGATGGAGCTACCTCTTTTGTTTTCAAACCAACTAACAGCTAGTGAAGTTCTTCCAGCCATAAGGCACGACAAGAGAAATATAATGCTTTGTAAGGGAAGGAAGCTTAGGCATTTACAACAATGTACATGGGAGCATCATTTTGCATCCACGTTGTGCTGTCATTAGATATTCTAAGCTTTTTCATAATCCCTTGAGAAACCAGCTGTGTTGCCAATGCCCTTGTATTACTTAAAAAAGTTGCCCCTTCCAGAAGCGTAATGTTTGGGAGCGAAAAGAGAGTCAAACTGGACTGCAGAGTGCTGAGATCTGAATGTAAATAACACACTGGATCCCCAGCTGGACAGAGATCAGCCAGACCAATTTAACTCAGTGGTGTGGCACTGATATACAGAAGTCTGGGAGCTGAGCTCAGTGCTGGACTAGGTCCCTATGAAGAGGGAAAGACTGCATAATTCAGGACACCAAAGAACTCCTTTGCATCCCATGATGCGGGGGCTTCATTTCTGGAAGGCATACCCCTTCCATGGACAGCGGTAGCAATTTTCCCAGCAGGGCCAGCCAGCCTGAAGAGAACTGACTGCACGAGTGTCACACTCAGCCTGCGTGATCCCGTAAGCCTGGAGAACAAGCCTTGAGGGTACCACCATGCCAGTACTACGCACAGGAGAAACTACTAATGATATTGTGTCCC
Source organism: Buteo buteo (assembly GCF_964188355.1). Classification (NCBI taxonomy): domain Eukaryota; kingdom Metazoa; phylum Chordata; class Aves; order Accipitriformes; family Accipitridae; genus Buteo; species Buteo buteo. The sequence continues at coordinate 7,592,624 of NC_134176.1, read as the reverse complement.
TCTTCGCACTGCACTACCCTCCAGGCCTGAGAACCGCAAAGCCCTGATTTTGGAAGGATTAAGGCAGCACACATCTCCCTTTAAACATGACCCCTAAACCCACCTGCACCCCGTCACCCTTGCACAGGGTGAAGAGCACAGATGGGCAGGGTCCAGAGTCAGCATTTCATTTCCCCTAATTTCTCATCGGCCCTAAAAAAGCCCCTGGGAAGGCAGGGTACCCCTGCCCTCCCTTGGCAGTCACTGTGTTTCCCTGCTGCCGGCGCCTGTTCCACTAGAGGGTCCCCTCAGCCCGCAGTGGGGCCACGCAGGGAGCTCTGCTGGGTGCTCCTCCTAATGAAACCTGAAGGCCAGGCCCCGGAAAGTAAAAATCAAACTTTACAGAAAGCATGCTGTAATTTTATGATGCGCTTTAATTTGATTCTGTTTAGTTGGAGCAGCCCACTGGGCAGCCTGGGACCGTACCGTGCAGCGTACGGCTGTGCTTTCAACTAACAGTTCCAGCCTCTTACAAGGACGTAAATGTTAAAGCCTCCTGTGCAATCAAAGCCAAAAATTACTCTGGGGAGTGAATGAAAAAAACCAGGAGGCCCGCAGGAGCTCACGTTTAAAATACATATTTAATCTTATTAAAGGGATAAGAGCAAAAACGTTCAGATCTCTAATATTATTTGCATTATAGCAGTGCCTGAGGGGAGTCAAAGAAGTATAGGACTGCCCTGTGCTAGGAACTGGACAAACACCTAGTAAGAAGCACAGAACTTGTCCCCCATAACTTGCAATCAAAACAGATAAGCCATAAGGGAAGAAGGAAAACAGACCAAAGAGGGAAAAAGTGGTGGTCTGAGACTACCCTGCCAATGGGACAGAGCCAGGAGTAGGACCTAGGTCACCCAGTTCCCCTACCAGGGTCCTCCTCCTTGGCTCACACTATCTCAAATGCTCTATGTTCACAGCGTGCCCTGGTTTTGCTGTGGTTTGTTTTTCCCTGGCTAGGTTACAAACATGGATGCACAGCTCTTCTGAAAGCCAGGTCCCCTGCAGTCCGGCTTCAGCTGAAGTAAAGCAGGTCACAGGAAAGACCTAGCATGAGTAAACATTAGCCTAAACTGTGACCTAGTGAAAAGAACCAAATATTTGGAAATGCCACCTATTTTCATGTCAATGGAAAATACATCCAGCACTTCAAGCTCTGCCTGTTCCAATACCTCCTATATCCCTGGAGACTGGTGGCTAAGTCTGCACCTGCCATATTCTAAGGGAACCTCAGAAGGACTTAGTGAGCAGTTTGGCTCACATAACTGGCTCTTCTAACGGTCAATTCTTCATCCAGATTGGGGATATTGTCCTGGAATTCATGCAACTCCATCTCACTTCTGTGGGAAGTGACAACTCTTGGCTACAGCAAGCAAACTCCCTTGCCCCCATTCTGCTCCATATTGGTGCAAGATCTGGTTTGCTTTTTACTAAACTGGGATCTTTCAACATCATCAAACCAATGAAAATGGTGGCTTGTGTGAATATTTGGAGGTGCTGCAGGGGTGTCATTGATGTAATGGGATGAAATTATGAAGGAAATGTTAAGATACGTAACAGCCCCAGATCCCTCACAGCAAACACAGTAGAAGAATCATTAACTGGTAGAGCAGAAGAGAACTGTCTTGCAAAATGGATTGAAACATTCCACTGAAACAAAGCCCTCTGATGGGAAAGGTGGTGGTTTCCACCCAGGTCCCACAGGGAAAGTCGTCTCAGCCCAGGATGGGATTTTGGTCAGTGTTAGAGACGGGTCAGCAGACAAGGCACTCTCATGGGATGTGGCACACCAAGGTGTAAATCGTAGGTTTGCAAAAGGACTTGAACTTGGGTCTTCAACATCTCTAGGGATTGCCCTAACCACAGGGCTGTTTGCTATTTTGGTATCAGCTCTCTTACTCACGCAGCATTTTTGTAGTAAAAGTAGAAAAGAAGAAATCCCTGAGTTAATAACAGAAAAAAGTTTTCTTCAGAGGGCTGAAAAATTATTTCCTTCCCCATACTAATTGCTTAGCATCTACCTCACATGCCTGAAACCATCCCTGATGTCTAAAGAGCAAGTTGGATGGAAGGGATTTTTGTGAGCTGAGCACTACTGGACTTGATTTGAAAGCCAGGAAAATCTGTATGCGGGTACTTATATCTGTCCTTATTGCAGAAATTATTGAAACCCCATTGACATTGCCAGGGGACTTTCCTGACTGAAAAAGGGATATAAGGATCTGTCCTGCAGCATTAAATGTGACTATTATAAAACTTGTCCAGATAGAGCTGGTGGTTCATTTTTCATTCAGACCTTGTCCTTTTTTTTTTTTTTTTTTTTGGGGGGGGGGGGGGGGGCGAGCTGGGAAGGGGGAATAAACCATGACAGATTTCTCACATAAAATTATATGATGTGGTTTTGACTAATATGAACTTTCTGATGTATGTGTCTATACAGCTCTGCTTGTAAAACATTTCAGGAGCCTTGAGCACAAGATGTGTTCTGGTATAGGTGGATTATACACGAACAAGCCATGCAATGAATGCACACTCACACTCTCCCCAAAACCCCTGTGGGCTGGTAGATATCAAAACCAGAACCTGAAATTCCCTTTTGGAAGCCTTACGTACGTGCTTGGAGCTTTCTGCCTGCATTTGATTGACTGATTTACAAAATGAATAGCAGAATGGCTGTCATTTCCCTGCTGATTTTGACAGTGGCTGCACCCTTGTGGCAATCAATGTTTTTTAATGGAAAACACCATGTATTTCAACTGGATTGCTTAGCTATATTTTGGCATTCTGTTTATGACAGACAATTATTTGTTATTGAATCCTTAGTGGTCCATAGCATCAACTTCATTCTAATTACCAAGGCAGCCAAGTAATAGTTTTCTCCATTTACAGATATTTGTAGGACTATAACCAGAAAGCAAGCCATGAGTGACTAGGCCAGTAAACAGAGCAGTTTGCTGACTAGTGTTTGTTTTATAACCTTTGGCACATCTTGATATGTACATAATAATAGTTCTTAACCCATAAATAATATTTTACAGAGGTCACACTATAGTTATTTAAGTTGAGGGGTTTATTTCCCAGAACACTAAGTAGCTGTGAATGAATTATGTTTAGTCTGATCTGCCACAGAAGGGTCATAAACTTATAAGTTGTAGCAAACCATGGAATATTACTCCTGTATGTCAGGCAAACTGTAAATGTAAAAGAATAATGCTTGATAAGGGGAAAGTCTTTTTATTTTGTTAAAGTAATACATGTTCCTAGGGAAAGACTATAAAAAGTCATGTTAATTTAAGTGACAATTTGGGCAATCTCTCCACATACAGCTTGTGAATTCTGCTTGCTACAGGGGACTCTCTCTGCACGTCTGAGAGGCTACAAAATCTGAGCAGGCAATCTTTTTCTTTCTTGGCTCCCTTTGGCTTACAGTGTCCCAGAATCCACAGGAGGTGATGAGAGAAACTTTTGTGCCTTTGCATAGGGCTAATAAAAAAAGGGGTCATTAAATGTTGCCGATAGCCTGTTCGACTGCAACAGCCGAAGACAAAGAGAAGGCTACTACCTCATTTATTAAGTCTGATGAACACATAAGGGACAGGGAGGGAAGTGAACTAAGCTGCTGATCATCAGGTAGGGACTTAGATCACTTCGGAGGCTGCTCGGGGCCACCTGGCAAGGGAGGGTATAGCAGAAAGCAGTGGCAGGGAATTGAAAATGAAGACACCAAAGGGACTGTACATTCTGGGAAAGTTGCTGTGTGCAGGAAACAGGAGATGGGAGCGTGCTTTTATAACAGAAGGATATTCGTTAATTTCAAGACCAGCTGAGATAAAGAAATCCAGCCAAAGAGGAGCGGGAAAAGCTCCCAAGTCCTGAAGAGAAGACATAGGCAGTAAGAGTGAGAAAAAGCCTGACCTGCAAGAACTTTGCCTTGATCCCTAAGAGCACACAAGAGTGAGGAAAGCAGGGAAGTGCATCTGAGTCTATATGTTTTTTGGTGCTCATTATAGTAATGACTTCAAAGCAATAACTGAATTTAGAACCTGCTGCAAAACCTGAGTTTCTGTGTGCTTCCACCATCCCTCGTCCCCAAAGCAGCGAACTGCAAGGTTAGGGCCCTAGGAAAAGGCATTTTTAGGCAAGGACGAAGAGAAACACTGGTCCTGAGGCTGTTCAGCTGCTGTACCAGTATCTCCTATTCCAGGGAAAAGGTAACGGATCCTGTGCCGGGGTTACGCCCAGGACAGGGCCCCCCCTGCCAGCTAATCTGACGAAAGGATGCAGGAGAGCCAGCTGACTGCATATGGGCCCACACTCACGGCCCCAGCAGCAGCTGGCACGCTCGAGCGCATGTCGCGCTTTTCTTCCCAGGGCCTGCCCTGCCTCGCCTGTGGCAGGTACAGCACTGTGCTATCCCCAGCTTTTTGTTACCAGATGAACTGGAGAAAGCCAAGGGCTCTTAAAAATCTGAAAAGTTTCACAGGTGACCTTTAAGGGATGCCGTACTGAGGCGGCAACAACTTCCCAAAACAGAAATAAAGTATGAACCAAGAGGATCAATAATGAAGATCGGATCATTCCGGTTCTCCAAAGTTTTCTGACTCCAACCAACTACTTTGCTCCCACTATCTGCAGGGGGCCTTGCTGTGAAATTCTATCTGGCCTGGAGACTTTCAAGAAGAGGAGATAAATAAAAATAAAGCAAAAAGTCACCAGCGGCATTTTTCAAGTTTGCACTCCTAGTGCTAGATGCCTAAATCCAGGATTAGCTGTTGTGAGAGTGCTGTGGCATGGTGAGACAGGACCTAGTTCACCACCCAGCTGAGCCCTCTGTTATTTGCAAGTTGTGTTAATGTTCTGGCACTTCCTTCTATACAAAATCAGTCCTGCCTAAATGAATACTTGCATACCGGTGGGGGAGATTTTTAAAGTAAAAATATGACAGTGAATTGTTGAGTTCCCACTGAAAGCCAGCAGGAGATGCATGCCTAACTTGTTCATTTGCCTTGAAAAACTCCAATGAATATTATTTTGAAATTCATTAACTATTGAAAAGAAAATAAAATTGGGGTGATTTTTCTTGACTTTAAGAAATTTAAGAACAAATTATTTCTTCTGTGTGTAACTTTGGAGGGAACTTTGTGGAACTCAAAACCAAGACTTTTAAATAAAATAAAAACACTCTTAAGTGTCCTGACTGTACTGCAAGTATTCCAATTCATAGATGCTTTCTTATGATGCTGAATTAAAATTGAATTGTAATTTCTGGGGGTGGGGGTCTAAAACCAAGGGGTTCTGTGAACAGCGTAACTTCTGAAACCTCGTTTCCCAGGGCTGTGTCTCATGCTTGGATCAACCTGTGTCTAATATAGCATGAACTCCAGCAGAGGCTTCTCCTCTTCTTGGGGTCTTAAGTATGACTGTTCCTCATGTATTTCCCATTTGTATTAATACAGCAGAGGCTGTGCTGCAGCCTTTCTCTCAGGGAGAGGGGCACTCATTTGCATCTTTCCCTTTTACACAGACACCTGTTTCCATAAAACCTGTAGGAATCCTCTGTGAATCCTTACTTTGAATCTTCTTCCTGTTTGTCTGATTTGGTTGACATTCACTAAAAATTTCAAAACTTTTCTTGTGTGAATGGAAGCCAAAAATACAGGCATGGGAAAATGTGATCTATTAGGTAATTTTGTTTGTTTCCTTATCCATAATGATAATTTCAGCTATATTTTATCACTGAGTTTATTTATCATGAAATTTCAATTCAAAATAATGGAAAAATGAAATAAATTAACTAACCATAACATCTCCTATGCCCAAAGAAGTTTAAGAAACCGAGGCCTTGGGCTCCCTGGTGATCCAAACAAGTGAAGTGTCACAAAGCTCCTGGCTGTGCTCTATGAACATCCATTTCAGAGATACCAGCATGAGGTCATGTTGTATTTTTTATTATCTGTATTTTAATTCAAGCATTTGAGATAACAGCAAATAACATCACTGTTATATAAAGCATAATAATTGCTCAGTCCTTTACTTGCCACCCTCAGCCACCAGACAACAGTGGGATATAAAAAGGTTCACAGGTATTTCCTAGGGAGTGAAACCTCAGGAAGCAACGTAGTATAAAGACTACCGTTTTCAAGGCCGTTTTATACATAGGTGCTACTGCCCTTGACTGGACAGAAGATACATAGTGATACTGCTACATTTCTAGGGCTTATACAGCCAACAGGACTGGGATTGAAGGTCTTGTGCTCGATTTCTGAGTGCAAGACATTTTGTTTCATTCTGGTAAAGAGGACATTTACAAAACAAGGTGTTTTAAAGCCTGACATAATTGTCTGATCAGAAGGAAACATCAGCTTATTACTTACTCAACACATTGTATTTATTCAATGCTTTAAATAAACAGATGATGCCCTCAAGGATGCTATTGTGACAAGCAACGTACAAGTAAAGAATGAAAAAAGCTCATCTTCTCCCAAGAGTTCTCATGCCCATACCTATTTCTGTCAAACATATGGGAATTTCAGCATCTGGGCCCATAGGCACGTTTGTGACCATCGGTTCCTTGCTGCCTACACCTACCTGTTATAAACACAGCCACTCTGTGTTGTTCACAGAAGACATCACTTTAAGCTGCAGTTTTCCATGCCGGCACTTTTTGCTGAACTGAAAACCTACACTGGTGTCACTGGAATTTCTAAGGGAAGCTTAGTCAAGCAAGCAAAGTCAATAGCTGTTGGTTGCCTAAATAAAACTGGAAGTGTCCTTCTGAAAATCCTAGCCCTGGAATTTTAGGTGCACCAGAAATAAAAAATTACTCTTTCTGCCGCTATTACTAAATACAATATAGGATAACTCATTCAAGATTCTGTATTTATCTTTTCTAGACATGAATCATTTCCTAGCACCACAAAGCATCACTCAAGCACCACTCTTTGCTCCCTATAATTTACAGTGTAGTCAACCTTGACTAATCATCCTAATTATGTCTGGTACTTAGGACTGTAGCACATCTCTTCCCCCCTCCCCCCAAATATACACATGCAAGATTAACAATACTTTAAACATATCATGTTTTCTTCCCAGCTTTTAAAAGTGACATTTCTAAATTAATATGAGAACATTATTTATTAATTACAAAAGTGCCTAGAAATCTCAAATACTATTTTTCAAACAGAACGCAGATAGAGATGTAAAAGCCCTATAGATGAAAGGGCCAGAAACGCAATCAAGTTACAGCAGTTTCAATTACCACAGGCCAGCAAAACTGTAGGTACTGAGCATGTGCATGTTCTTAATCAGTTGCAGGTAAGACATAAAATGGATTAACTCAACCCTCTCTTAGTCAGATGTAAGTCATTTTACCTTGCTCTTGTTGCATGGCCCCAGTGAAGAGGTACTGCTTAGCTGTGGTGTTAAGCCAGGGTAACTCATCAGGGCACCTGAGACCTGTGGAACTCCCTTTATCACCCAGGCATGGGTGCAATCATCCCTGCGGACCACAGGTATATGGGGTACTACAAAGCACAACGCCAAACACATGTGCTTCCTACTACCCTCTGCAAAAAGGGCAGATTAATAGATAATTAACATGTATTGACTTGTCTTGTGGTGCTTATAAAATGTGTTTTGCATTATGTTTTTGTAACAGTTGGCTAGCAAGCCTTGACCTGCAAGGGTTAGGATGAATACCTGCACAGCTGGAGCCTTCGGTGGCCAATCACATTCCTGCTCTCATCATTTCCCGGTTTTATAAATGTAAATATTGGAGGTCTTGTTTAAACCTTCAGAACCTAAACATGTCATCACTATTAATAACATATGTTATAAGACACCACATGCTGGCAAAATAACCTGCAGTAAATGACACCAAAAATATTGAAAAGCTTAGCATAAAATTGAAACTCGTTAATGGTACACTGTGCAGTTTGGCATACAACTAGAGACAAGAATTCCACACAATGGGACTGTGTGAGTGCTAACAGCAGGCTCCCACAAGATAAAATAAACTTGTTTTATGGACATGAGGAATTGATTTTTAATGAGATTCTGCTCGGCCGTAACATCATCCTGGGAGGGTGAGCTGGTTTTCCCCTTGCCTCTGGTGCAAAATTATAGTTTGCAGAATAAAGACGCATTTAAATTAGGCCAATGGATTTGCACCTTCATCATATTAAGTGAAAAGTAGGTGTTATCCCAGGTCTGAGTATAAAATGGTTGTTAAAATGCCTACATAGAAGACATTCTCTTCCTTGCATTACCTATCTGTATGTTCTGGCATCAGGAGGTCAGCCTACAAGCAGAACACGCACTCCTCGAGTTCTTTAGGAGATAAATTACCTCGCAAGCTTATTTGCTGAAGGACAGAAGATTAGTAAAAAAAGGGATAAATCTCTCTCTTTAGAGAAGCTGATTACAAGCCTTTGAATTTATCTTTTCATGTCCAGGTCTCAACTGCTCTTAAGAAAACATTAAAATGTAAAGAGCTTATCAAACTTGCAGTGTGATGTCAAATCACTGACACATTCAGTCACAGCAAGAAAGGACTGTCCCTTTGCTGCCTATTCACATTTGATTATCTTTCTTATTCATTCCATCAGTTAAAATTAATACTAAACCTCCTCTTTGAACCCCAGAAAGAAAACCAGAGTCAAACAGATGGATAGTGCCTTGTAACCAGGCAGAACTTGGAGAAAAACAGAAGACAAAAGCAAGAACAACTATCAAGCCTCTTCAGCTTTAAACTCAAAACATTTTCTTTACAAAGAAATCACACTTTTGCTTCCCAAATCAATGTCACTTGGCCCTGAACAAGCTGAGCTGCACAGTGTCGTTGCTTTTCTTTCCTCTCTGCTGTTATGGTTTGCACTGTTTGTGTGCAATCATTGGCTTTTAATTGCCTTCTATTGCCTATTTCATTTGTCAATAAATAGAAAGTGCAGACCTATCACCAAAGGCCTTACATCTGTTTCTCATACATCTTAGCCACCCATGGTGCCTTAAGCTAAACCTATCCCCTACTGCTAACCAGGCTACCAGTTTATTAGGTTTTTTTCCCTGCCCTTTTAAAAAGATGAAAGTTCCTAAAAGCTTTTTTTGTGCAAGTGATGGTTGAAGTTAATGAAGTAAGCATCTGTTAGGTGAGAGAAGGTCACCCTGGGGTTGGGCACCTCCCAGTGGTGGAACTGGCATTAACCCAGCGATTAGTATGTGATGACAACACCTTAAAGATAATTAGTTGACAATGAGTTGAGAGCCTGTTAACCCCTTTAACACCTTATAGTTTATGATTATAATGAAACACTTCGGGACAAAACAAAATAGATCTAGTTTTCCTTGAGTGATTTACCATTTCTTCCGTGTTTCACTTATCATTTTTGTGACCTTCTTCCAAAGAAAGAAACAGCTGCCAGCAGCACAGAGCATGTTTCTTTATCTTCATCAACCAGGGCTGAAATGCAGCACCAGCTTTCTGTGCATTTTTCTCCACTAGCTATGAGGTTAAAGACTCTTTGGCCTGGGGTAGGGGCCATTGCTGGGGTAGACACATGAGAACAGATACACGTAAATTAATGGCATCTCTCATGTGACTGGAGGCTGAAATGTCAAGCTAAGTTTTTTTTCAGGTGTTTTTTCACACTGATGCAGACATACCCCTAAAATTTTAATGGAGGCCATTGGATTTGACTCATCTGAATGTTACAGCTCTGCGCACTCAGGCTTTCCTCAGAAACAAGGGCTACTTAGCAGAACAAGAGAGAGTCTTTTATAAACAAAGTTGTAAGAAAGGCAGGATCAGACCACATCTCCATTTGAGTGAAGCAAACAGGAAACAGCATTGATCATGGGTGTGGGGAGACAATGACGAGGAGGAAGCAAATGGAGAACAACTGGCAGCCTGCTGTGATTTATATACACTGGCATTTCCCATCTTCATTCATTCATTCAATGTGTTTAATCATGACATGAGCGCTCAAATGAATTATGACTGGCAGTAGCTCAAGAAATTTGGCAATAGCAAAGTAAAACAAATCTGTGCACAGCATTCAAGAAAAGCCTGTCTTGAGATTAAAAATAAAATTCCATTCATTTTAAAAAGATACGGTTTTTGCTTCCCTCTTCCTTTGCACTTTCTAGTTCAATGTGATAAAGGCAGTCTTGGTGAGAAATTTTTATGAGAACGTGTCCTTGCACCATTTTTTGACACAGACCCAGAGCAAGGACTTGTCTTGCTTTCATTAGGTTTAGCGTAGGACTTCTGTTGATTTCAACAGGAACAGGCTTTATGTTTGGTATGTACCCAAATACATGGCTATCATCTAAGCTACTCTGAAAACTTTCTGAAACGTGCCCATCATCAACAATTACCAGGGTACAGATGCACAATAGTTCCACACAATTCTCATTTCTCCTGTGCCTCCCATTTCAGTCCTTTACAGTGCTTTAAAAACATCAGTAAATTAAGTTCCATTGTGGCAAACCTTCCCTGGAGAGACTTTTATTCCCAGGTGACAGGCAAGGCAGGGCTTGCAAAGGATACCCACAGCAGTTACAGCCCAGACCTCCTGGCTCCCAGCCTTGTGCTTAACTGCTAATTAAATACATCTAGATTAATGCAGAAAATGTAGAGAGTTTTGTTATGCTTTTTAGATTTAAAGGCAATATATAGATTCAGCACTGTATCAAATGTCCATAAACTCAAAAATAAAGTATTTCCAGCAATTTCTAAGTCCCTTATTAACTAGCTTGTACTACTGGGTAGTACTGAGCTTAAGAAAACTTGCTCTCATTTATCTTAATAGAATTCTAGGAATAGAAATACTGTCCTTCTCCAAAAGTCAAGACTGATTCGCCTCTCTGATATTATGACCATCAGTTCTTCTAGCAGTGAAAGAACTCATAATAACTTCATCTTAAACACAGTTAGTGAATGTAATTTCCTATTGTAGGTAGATGGGTCATAAAATCAGAATTCCTGGAACACACCATTGATTGTTTGAGTCTTGATTATTAAATGTGATTCAGGGCTAATTAATCAATCCACTCCATGACAGAGCAGAAAAATATGCTTAAAATGCCATACAGAATCAGATTCTCTTGCCTGAGGGGTATTGGTCTCATATTGGTCTTTAGATTTATTGGTTCCTCTTCCTGCAAGCCTTAAATGCATGATTAGTCACAATGTTAAGTACAGAATTATTTGTCTGACTATGAATTTCAAAAATATGGCTCATAATTAATGATGGAATGAAAAGGACAACTTTACGGGTTGAAACACCAGCTAGTATAAAAAGGCCTGGCTCCATTGGCTTCAGCAGAACTACGGAAATTTATGCCAGCTGAGGATCTGTCCTCATCTCTACAAAACCTTTTTTAGCCAGTTATTTCCTTTATCCATTTTTAAACTACTTTAGAACATTGCTCTGGGGAACCCATCTAAAATATCTGTTTATAATGGGATTCTGCGTTAAGCTGCACAATCTTGTTGAATTCAGTTTTTACCTGCCTTTCTTGTTATCTCACCAAAAATGATGAAAACTTGTGCTGATTTCAGCATACATAAATCCAGAAAACACGCAGCTTGGACAGGTATGTTGGAAACAGGAGCTATGCGAAAGTCTTAAAAATAGCTGGATGTGGAATAAGTGGAATTATCAAGCACATCAAGGAACGGTGCTCTTTTTTTCATACGATTCACAACTTTTCAAAGATGCTTACAGCACTGTTGCCACCACCCTGCTCTGTTGTGGGCTGCTGCCTCCTCGGGGGGGGTCAATCCAGCTCACTTTCCAACTGGATTTGCATTATCCCAGCAAAATGGTAACAGCTGGTTTGGTTTTGTTGATCATAGAGTACTTCCTTAAGAATTTTCAAGCCATATAGTAAGGTGTCCAGTAATTTTCAGCTCTCAATGAGAAAAAATTTGTCAATATAGAAGGATTTGCATATTAGGTATTTCAGCCCACCATCTAATCTCACAAATAGGGCAAACAAAAGCATACAGGCTGTATAGGTTAGGTATTTTGATGGAGTAACAGTATGTTATCCATGTCTTATAACCAGGAAGGAATAGTATGAGTGGGACATTTTGACAGACATTATTATTACTACTTAGTTTCACAATGTTGTCCTACAGAGGTGTGACCGCAGCCAGAATGCAAAGTCGTGCAATGGCTAATCTCATCAGCAGCTTCTGTGACAGCATTCTTACTAACCAGCAAACCTCTCCCAGATTGGAGAGAAGCAGGAACAGGATGGACATGCACATCCTGTTGTTCAGTCATGAAACCTACTTGACTGGCTGCTCAGCAAAATGGTCACTGCTTAAGCAAATGTCTTCAGCTGAAGAAGTTACCAGCATTAAGTCATTTGAAAAAAGAAGATCTCTGATGAGCAGCACTGCAGATGGAGAAACTTTCCATTGGTATAGAACTAAATAAATACTCCTCTCTCAATGTCAGCAAAATGCCTCCGCCAGCACAGCCAAGAAAAAGAAGGAAACCAGCGTGGGAGCCAGCACACAACCTTGTTTGGGGCTGCTTGAGACAGGAATGGAGTCTGATATGTTGCCATTTTCCATACACTGGCCATCACGGAAAAATAAAGTGACAGAAATAAACTTTGTGGGACTTCAAAAAGATGAACAAAATTTTCCAGACCCCCTCATGATTTTACAGTGTTAAAAGCTATTGCTAGATCAACCAACAAATTTTCTCCCGAGCCCTTTTCCTGAAGTTGACAGACATCCTATGTATAGAGCATGACCAGACCTAAATCCATTAAAACTTAGGGAAATGTTGAGACCACATGAGGATCTTTTCAGTAACAGAGACTAGGAAAATGCCAGGAGAATGTCATAGTTTGCTTTGTCACCGTTATGTTTAGAGAAGTTTATACAAGTTGCAAGCCTGTGTCATTGACTTTTGCTTTCAGATAATGCTAAAGATTTAAGCAAGCTTCCTTCTAGAAGGGTAATCACATTCCTCCAAAGGTCACTTGTCCTTAGGTTTATTTAATAGCAGCCTATGTTTGTCATGTCCCATACCATGATTATCTGTGGCCTGTTCTTCAGTCCAGCAATGTCACTGCAACTCCATCATGTCTTATTAGTACTGCTGCTGGTCTGCCCATGAATGCCAGCTTTGAGAGATTTCCCTATTTATACAGCAGCTGGTATCTGTTCTGAAGGCTCTTCCAGTATCCACAGCTCACTCAGTAGAACGTAACACCAATCCTGCCATTTTCTCTGAACCACATTGTCTAATTTATTCTAAATTATAAAGGTAAGTGACTTAAGACCCATAATAAAGAGGCATCAAACCTTAACAATCCTCTTTTCAAATGAAAGTTTCCGTGGATAAAGAGTCTGCTTCTGCCCAGGTCAGACTAACTTTTTATAGTTTGAATTTAAGGGCAGGAAGGGACTTATGCAGCGTGTTGCTTCATGGGAGACCTTGGCCATTTGACAGACATGTCCAAGGGCCACCCGGCATGGGAGACTGGAAGGTATAAAAAGAATCTCTTACCACCCTGCATGGGAGACTGGAAGTTATAAAAAGAATCTCTTACCAGCCCTTTTAGGGAGGGACAGATACTGACTTCATTTTCTGGAGGAGAAGACAAGGGAACTTATCATAGAATTAGAAGGCTCTGAGCGAAGAGCATGTGAGAGGGGTGAGGAAACTTAAAAAAGCATATATGCAAGAAGTGTTTATTTTTTTTTTTAATCTGTATATTTCTCTCAGAAGCAGATGTAGATTAGTACCATTATTAATTAATAAAATCAGAAAACTTTATTCATCAATTGTCTGTGTTTCAGCTATTATGTGCCTCTGAAAATATGACCTCTAAGTCTAGAGAACATAAAAGCTTGGAGCTCTGCAGAGGATATTTGTACTAGCTGGAGCATCTTTGAGGCTTTGTGGAGGTTTCAAGTGGACAATAAGGTCCATTTTTGCAAAAGAGAACAGAGAAAAGGCACCTTAGGAAGCATGCCAGACAGAGGAGGACTGAGGTCATGTTATGCCCAGTCCATACCAAGGGAACATTAAGGATAAGCAGGCCTTGTGTGGTGAGACCAGTTGTGTGTCCAGCTGGAGAAACTCTACCGGGGCCATGTGACATGCAATGTTCAGTTTTCGTTAACATCTGTGTGGTCTAATTTTCTATTACTGTCAGCAAGTTATTTCTAGGAGTGCCAGGTTATTTTGTCCATAAACATTGTCCCCATCACACATTTCTAATTTTAACCCTATTTGTCTCCAGTTGATTTACATTTGGCCAGAAGCAAATTACCTATTGGAAGCATTTATTGAAAATTAATTAGGTGGCTAAAATACCTCCAGCAGATTCTGTTAACAGTGTCTGTTCCTTGTGGCTCTCCAGAATACAGCATTTTCCAGTTAAAACACCTAGCAATTAAAAAAAAATCCATAAAGTAAATGATATAATTAGTTCCAGAATGGAACTTAGTCTCTTTGAAATCAGATGCTTTCTTCTAAGGCTACAGTGCCATACAATAGCAAGGGGTTTATAGTGCCAGGGGATTTTCGATAGAGGAGAGACTAAGCACTTACAATAGCTAAGCCACTGCATGAAGCAAAATGAAGGTGTCCTTGCTTGCTTAAAATCGGCCAGGCATACAGGATAACTGTGCAAATACCAAAGTGGGGAAGAGGAGAGAAGACAACGTGTATGAGCCCAGATTAAAAGGAAAAATACAGAATTAAATCAGAGGCAATAACAGCACCCAAGAACATGGAAAAACACACTGCATCTCTCTAAAGAAAAGCCAGGATGTTAACATGATTTACTGCAAATAGTTCCACAACATTAAAATGAGTTTTTATTTTCTGTGTGTGCTGCTTCAAAGAACAACTCTGTGGGCTCATAAAAATGCAGAGAACAAATAGGGGCCTCTAAGACCAATTTATATGCCATGCCCACTGTGCACTGAGACACATATAATCTGTAAAATGTCAGCTTCAAAGTTCCACAGAGATTGGTGTTAACCCTGACCTCCGACCTTGCCGACTCTAGCTGGGCCCTCATGCTCTCTTAACCAGCTGTTTTAGATAAATGTGCTCCATTTTTAAAGACATTGTCTCAGAGTTTTACGTGAATAGTAGTAATATTATTAACTCTCGCTGAAAAAACCACCTTAACCGAGAGTCTTTACAGATGGGCCAATCAAAGTCTTACCCCATGCAGAGAGTGGTGGGTTAATAAATATGTCATTGGACTGAAAATATTTAAACAACACCGGGAGAAAAGAGCAAGGCATACGACAAAAGGAAAGCATATTAGTACTGTTTCCTGTCAAAATACACAGAGGAAGCACTTTACTTTGACCATTTTCCTCATAAAGAGACACGGTAGGCCAAAACAAACAAAGCTAAGGAATCTGGTTTATCCCACTGTTGGATACTGAGGACTATCAACTTAAATGAAGTAAGGTTGAGTGACCAAAACCAGGGTCTCCTTGACAAGACTGTTAATTGAACATATCAGCAAAGGTAATCACACAAACTGTGGCTCCATCGATCAATACTTCCATTTTATAAGGCCTTGTATATGTTTTTCATATTTTACTTTATGTATCTCTCCAAAGGTAGGTGGGTGATTAGCCTCTCATAGTCTGTCGGAAGTCCAAAAGTATGATGTAGCCTGCTGGTTTGGCAAACCATGGACAAAGTCTAAATCATCCTCTTGGAAGGAAAATGTTGAAGTTCAAGGGCAGACAGTATATTTTAGACAACAAAGAAGCAGCTGGTGTCCACTCATAATAAATAAAAATAAGTTGGGGTCAGAAATACAAGTCAACTGTCTCCCCATTCACTGAACATGAGCCAAAGACAACTGGAGTCAAAGGGAAAGCTCAGAATGATTTCACGAGGTTTTGACTCAGACCCACTGTGAATCCAGACCTACTTCTCATGTAGATGGGGTGAGAATACATCCACAGATTTCCACAGGACTTGGGTCTGGCTCTTCAGCATTGCATTCAGAAACCACCCACCCTTCTTTTTTTGCTACTGATATGTTGAAAAAATTTCTGCATAGATTAAAGAATAAAATGTAATTCCTTAGAAGCCACAACAAACACAAAAATACTGCATGTCAGTTAAAAAAATAGAAGATTTAGAAATATTGCTGTTCTTTAATAAATAAAAAAGTATTTCAATTCAAGCCACTGTTTAAAATACTGCGGCCAAATTGTTTTCACACTATTTACTTTCAGGGACCACAGTACAAACCAATCTTCTCACTGTGCTTCTACACCCTCGCTATAGTCCTTCTGGGTTAGCAGATAACGATAATGTTGAGAAATCAAATACACAACTGTCAGAACATGGAAAGTTAGAACTGAAAGCTCAACTTTTGCTCTTCCCTTCAGTACCTTATGACTCAAAAAAGGTATTACCAGTTGTTTGATTGTTACTGTAATACAAACAATAATCTTATTCACTCACATTCACAGTACCCTGCCTGCAAAATTGACTTAGTTTTAAGCATCAAAATGAGATTGACAAGAAAGAGGAGTTTGAAGAATAACTCACCATCATCCAAGCTTTAGCATATTTAAACGTCTGCTTTCTCAGCTGTCTTTACCTTAAAGTTTGAAATTTTCCAAATTCTTTGACAATGCCAATAAATTAGGTTTGAAAGTTATTTTCCACATTATTGGATTCATGTTTTCTAAACAGAGCATAACCTCCCACTAGAAAATGCAAACCACACACACATATGCACTGGTGAGAGAATTTGACAGAGACACAACAAATGAAAAAGGACAGAAACAAACAGAGGCTTCAACAGATATAATAAATACAAACAAAAAAATTACAAATAAATACAAGCAATAAATATAATAAAACCCTGTAATTATTTAATATTTATTATTGCATTTATAAAATATATAATTTAATATTTAATGTAATATAAAAAATCTAAAATACTTTCCAACAGAGGAAACATTAGGAAGTCTGAGGACAGGACGTACAGAAATCCTTTACATAGGATTGATCTGTGGCTGCTTCTTTGTCAGCCTTCTTTAGTACATAAATTGGCTCCCTAGAAAATCTGTTTGTTTTTGACATGTAATCTCCTTAAACGGCATGGGAGAGAAAATGAGTTTAAATTACAGGCAAAACAAGTTTGTGAAGGTAAACATTTTGTTTTCTAAATCCCCAAAATAGGTTAATAGTTTTGAGTTCTGTGAACTTCAGGAGGTTTGCCTTTCCCCACATGAAATATTTACTTCCTGTTCCCACTTGTGTCAACAGAAATTCTGTTGACTAACAGGGAAGCAAAAAAGGGCAGGAACACATGAACCAACCTAAATAAGAAACATGTTGCTTAATGCTTGTTTATGGTGAAAATCCAATTATGGCTCCTCAGGATGTCTGAACAGTATGACAAAGCCCTTGAGAAGTAGTAGATTGTCTTGATTTCAATTACACCTCTTTCGAGGAATAAGAAGCTGTTCATCCTTGAAGCTGATCCATTTTTTTAAACCAAATATTGTTTCTACTAGAACCATGAACCCATCTTTGCCTTTCACCAGGATGCTGTGAGCTCTGTGTGGAAATCCAACAGAAACCATATCATGGAGCAGCAGTAACCCTCTTTGTAAACCCCCCACAAATTTGTAAATCTAACCTTACACTTCTCTCTGCATCACCTCTGTATTTTGCACATCCAGCGTAGGGCTTTGTCCTCCCCCCTCTTCCCCCTTGGCACAGCTTGCTTGTTGGTAGCACTTCCATGTTACTGGTTCCCTTTAAAACTCTCTGTGGGAAAAAAGCTTCTCTTGCTCACCCTTGATCTGGTCACTGCCTCTCTTGTGTTAATGTAGACATCACAGCCCTGTGGTTAAGGTACTGGCCTCATATTTGGCAAACTTGGGCTCACATCCTTTCTCTACCAAGGACCTCCTGTGTGGCCTTGGATGAATCACAAAAGGCTTAATCATAAAGCAACTTTTGGTGCCCAACTAACAAACACAGATCTTCAGCACCCTAGATGCAGTGCTACTTGAGACTGTATATCTAGATTACCACCCTCGCAGTCTCTTGTTGCTGGGTATGTGTACAACCACTCCAACGCCGAGCATGTGTACAACTCCAACTGTTCAGCCACAAGGAAACATTTACCAGATACCACACAGCACAAAACATCACAGAGAGAGATGTGTGGAAAGGTGTTGCTTTTATATATCCAGTATAGAGAAGGTGGGAACTCTCTCCACAGATGTGCTAAGCTTCACATTTTTTCCTGCCCAATTCAAGCCTCTCACCTTCCTAGAGATTTTCCTAATTACTGCACTACAGGATACTTGGAGGTAGGACTTTTTCAGTCTCTCCTGTTTGTACAAAATAATTAAATGCTTATTGGAGCAACTGCTGTTGCCTGAGTGATTGTGCTAACCACCAAGCTAGAATAATTCACCCTCTGACCCCTCACACATCTAAGCGTTTAGAAAAATTACTCCTTGTAACATTACGGAGCTGCAGTTTTCAACAGTTTTCAATTTACAAGCCCCCTCTTTTTTTTTTCCAAAAGAGGTATGTATCCTTGTATAGAGAATTTAAACCAACTGACAATAGGCCTGCTTCTGTTACTTGTTTTTCATGGACCTCTTGGAGTATTCTACAGACTCCCAGAGGTACACAGACCACAGGCTGAAAAACACTGTTGCAAAGGAAAAAAAGCACAGGTTTAATAACATTGGCTCATTCTCCTGACGCCTTAAGACTACTGCCTTCATAATGCATGTTCTGCAGACTTTGGCTCTGAGAAGATGGAATATGAGACGCAATCTAGATGTTCACCTGCCAAGTGAGGAAAATCCTTTCCTTTCCCAATGAGACACAAGTATTGGCACAGGAGGTCCCTAAAACCAAGTGTTTGCTGTTGTGGTGATATGCATTCAAAAAAGACAGATGTGTGTGAAACAAGATCCTCCATTCCATAAGATCCCACTGTACTATAAGAAAGTCATACGGGAACTCTGACACAAGTGGAGACTGTTAAGTTTTGAATTGTGAAAGACATGGTTTGCTCCCTTTCCCCCTCCCTGCAAACAAAAAGGAAGGGAAAGAGACATGTCCCTACCTGGTGTTGATGGAAAGCACATTTCAGCTACTCTGGAGTAATTTCTGAGCTAGGGTTTATGGTAATAATGTCACAGCTGCAATACCTAATTGTTAGAATCACCCTAAGATATTCGTGATGAGTAGGAGCTCGGCCTGAACATGGTGAAAAAAAATGCAATAACAAAATCAACAAAGTTGCAGACATTCTGACATCTTATTTCTCTAGAGTTAGAGTGGATTTTGCACTTAAAGGTCTCTTTCGTAATCACTTTATGCTCCCTTTAATCACTGAAGAGAATGAACTAGACCACTTCCAGATTGAGCTCATCTGAATTGCTTTGGACATCTTCAGTAAGATAAACCACACGCTCAATGTGCCTCTCTCCATAGGCTACAAAGAAATGCAGAATATTAGCACAGTGCAGAGGACTACACTGTAGGCACTTCCATTTGGAGAAATGAAACCCACCCCTCACATTTAACTAGTGCTGGTTCAAATTTTCTGGTGGAATAGCAAAAATGCAATGTCTTCAGCAAAGAAAATATCCATTTCTGTAATCAACTTTGCAGACACATTTTTATTTTCCTGTTGGGAGCCTGGGATATTTACCTTTGGTCAATATTCATTTCTGCACACATGACTCACCAAAATAGGGGCTGCAGGCCAAGTACCTCAAGGTCCTGTAGGCTGCGATGCATAGCTGGACTATGTTTCCTGTGATGGACTGTGGCAGTTTTGGCAACTGGGAAAGAAAAATCCAGCTACTACTTATCTGGAGCTGGAACAAACTCCTGTAATCTGGGCTTGCATATGAAGGAGATTGGGATGAAAATGCTGAAGAGCTGAAAGCCAGATGACTGACGAGCAGAGACTGAGCTTATTCAAAAAGAAAGCCTCCTGGAAGCAAGCAGGGAACTGAAGCAGCTCAGGAGTCCAGTGACTGTAGTATAATCAAAATGAAATCCTGCTTCAAATCAATTACATAAGTATTTTGCCTTGGGGAAAAAAATATAGGCATTTTAATAAATTCCAGTGTATTTCTGCAGCACATAGACTACAGAAGAGTAATTAAGATCATAATTAAATTTTCAGTAAAAGGCTAAAGCGGGAATATGAGGAATAATGTAGGTATTGGTTGACATTGCATTACTGTGTTTTTCCATTGCATTGGTTATGGTAGGTGTTTGCCAGTTGGCACTAAGCAGCACAGTGGTCAGTTGTCAGATGATTACCAACCATGACATTGTCAGGTTTCCTGATTTCTAATTCCAGAAGAGCTTGCCCAACAGTATTCACAGTTATAATACCTATGGAAGGGGAAATCTGTGTGCTCATGGTTTGTCATTTTTTTCTACATGAAGTAGCACTTCTTCCCAAAATAGTATTTTGAGCATAAGTTCTTCCTTAGCTACATCCCATAGCATAGTGCAGAGTTAGGAGAATGAAAGCAGTATGCTGATGGATGTAATATGAATATAACGTAAAGTGGAAACAACCAGTTCCTTGGGGGAGAGAGCTAGCCTTCCTCTTCTGGGTTCGTGAAGCTTCAACAATGGTAAGAATAAGGACAGTAACGGACAGTGACAGGGATAGTGAACAAGAAATAATAGCAGGGACTTAAGATCTTCCTGGCCATTTAAGATGCAAGTCCTGAAACTCTGCAGAGGTCCAGGAACATGACATCCAAAACAGAATCAGAGTGTCTTTGTTGCCAGATGTGGCTTTGAAAAACAATCAATTGGAACAGAATTGAAGATTACCAGTCCATCACAACAGGAGCAGGAACCAAGGCTATGTTTCTCAATGCCAAAGAGAAAGAACCACATACAAAATACATCTGAAAACCAAGAACTTTCTGGCACTTAGAAACCAGGTCTCAAAAGCTCCATTTCACCAATAATCTGTTTTTTCAGAAGCCAAAGCCCAGGCAGTGATACATTAACAGATCTTTAGGCCATAAGGAATCATTGTGATAACCAAATTAGATCTCCTGCATAACACAAGCACAGAACTTTTCCCTGACAGTCCCACATCAAGAACCATGACATGCAATTTGCCTAGGTATCGGATGTAATTTCAGTAATGCTATTTTGCCATTTTAAAAAGTGAGAAGGGCACACAAATCTAATGGGAAGCAGGATGGACATATAGTAAAGCTGTTAAGTGTTCATAGAAACACTACCTCTTCCATGGAACAGTATCCAGTACCAAATTTAAGAGTCCAAGTGACGGAGGTTTAAGCATCCTTAGGCAATGCTTTTGGTGTGATTATCTCCTCATAACTATTGTATTCTTTGCCATGACTTTCCTGCTGCTATTTTTTACATGGTAATTTGAATTTTTTGTTTAAATTCTCATGCCTGCCTCTACATTTGAGAGCTTGATGTAGTTGCAAGATCTCTTTGCTCTCTCTGCCCTCTTCATTATTCTTGCACAAAGAAACATCTCTTTGTGTAAGTTAGGGTTGCTGGAAAAACAAATCTTCATGTTTTGACCATTTGTTTTATATTTATTCTTCCTTTGCTAGGTATCAAACCCACCACTTTTTTTAGAGATAATTTTAGCTTTATTTCCTTAAGAAAGAAGGGTGTGCTCTCATGGTGTCTGTGGCTGTAGTTCAGTGTGCATTTAAAGCAGGCCCTGCCAGTGTAAAGAAAAAATACTTGCACCCTTTCACCCCACTCCTCCTGCCCACCCACTTCTACCTCTGCAGGAAGTGTTTGTGCAGCCGTGCAGCAAATCAGATGAGGGAATGGTGCTGGCTGAAAAAAGATAAGCCATGCAGTCTTATTAACCCAAACCTAATATCCAAGCCCAATCATTCACACATTTTTAAGTGTGATCAGTTCACCACCCAGCTATGTAAATGTCCGTGCCAAGAACAGTCAGAGAGGAGCAATGGGCAGCCTGCAGTGAGCACAGGGGGAGAGGGGCGCTGCATTTTTCAGTGGCCAGCTTAAAGAGTCACCAAACTACTCCTTATGTGCATGTGCATGTGTGCACATGCATTCATCAGTCTTCGCTCTCCCTCCCCCTGTATAGCTCTTAAATATGTCTGGCAATCTCAATCAAACCTCACAGCAGCGCTGGGAACTCAAATACATCAAGTTCCTACATCTTACACAGACATCGGAAAAGGGGAGAGATGGAAGTCAGAAACTCCTCAGAGGAGAAAAACCACAGTGTGAGCTCACCTTTTATCAGCCATCAGAGAATCCACATGTGCAACCACTTCAGAGACACTGATGTTATTAGTCACCAAAGCATCCACACTGGAGAGGCACAGGAAGCCTGGCTTCACAAGTTCCACTGCTCACTGAGCAACTTGTTAGATTTACTAGCTTTTATTCAACTGTTTTGGGGTCTCCAAAGAATCTGCAGTGGTGACTGTACAAGAACAACTCACTCTGGCACTGGCAAGTAATTAGAAGGAAAAGAACCAGAACAGCCATTAAAACAGTCAAGGCAACTTTTTGATCCAGGACCCTTAAAAAAAAAAGAGAAGAAAAAAGACTTCAACTAAGTTTCAGCATGTAGGAGGAGAAACACTTCCCAATCTGCCACACACACACCCCGTCTCCCATCTCAGGTTTGGTCCGAGGGGGCTTGGAAAAATGTTAATACCCTTTTCAGTTTTAGGCTGAGTTTCACCATCGTGTAACCTTTCAAATTCGTAGCAAAGTGTGGCCTGTCCTAGGGTCTGACAACCACTTTGCAAGGAGCTTTTCACCCTGAATAAAACTAGTGGCAAGAGTTTATTACCCTTCGCAACCATTCTGTGCGGCAGTGGGAGCAAACGAAACCCTCCTTGAGGAGGGCTGGAGCCCACACAAAAATGTCACCTGCTCCTTTCTGTAAACATACACTATGAGTTTGACTCAAGAAAATAGGGGAAAAGGAAAGACTTTTTTTAAAAAAATGGGAGAACACTTACTTTTTATTGCTACTACTACAAGCCACAGTTCCAGTCTAGTTTTCCTTAGACTTGTTTCACTTCGTCCTGTAGAGGTCGGTCTTGCCTGCAACACTTCACAAAGTAGCAAGCCCTGTTGCTCTGCAAACAGCAGGTCTATTCCACCCTCCTAAAACACTTCAGGGATTAGGAGAATTAGAATTTGGGAATGTTTCATCCCCCCAAAAGCTTTGTTGGAGTTTCTCTGTACAACAGTGATGCATTGTTTTTACAAGAATTTAAGTTACCACCACCACCACAAAAAAAAAGTGATGATGATCCTCCTAAATTGTATCATCTATCCAAAGAAAAGCAAAGAGCAAAGGATAAACCTTACTTCCCCCAAACCTCTTGTAACTGGAGAATAAACTAGTCACAGTTGATGAGTTTTGATATAAATATGCTGAATCAAGGCTTTTTATTGCCTTTTTCAGCCCAACATTTGCACTTGCACTAACCAAGATCTCTGGACATAAGAGCTGAAGTTGAGAAAGCCCCTAAGGCAACCAGCTTTTCTTCCCTTGTAATGAACACACACATTCTCCACATTGGGATGCAGCCTTGCTCCTGAAGCAGTACTAGAACACAATCTCAGAGACTACAGAATGCTTTAAATCCCGCTCTAACACCACAATTCTCAAATGTATGACTGTAGACATCACTTCCGGACATTGCACCCCTTGGGTATGCTGCACAAAATGGACCATCATTCTTCAGGAGGAGAAAAAACCATCCCAGTTCCAAAGCAATGAAGCACTGTAATTTTGCTTATTTACCCTAAACAAGATTTGATGTATCAAGTGCTAAAAGCTCCTTGCCTCTGCGCTGTGAGGGGGGTTTCTTATCTCCTCTACGCCACTGAAACATGAGCTGAGTGGCAGCTCTCTGCTAAGCTGGTTTCGAAGGTGATTTCACTAACATTTTCCAAACCACTTCAACTTTCCCACCATCTCAGGACCGATCCCCAGCTACAAGTATTTAGTGTGGCAGCTGCTTCCTGAGACATTTGGCCTCCTGAATACATTCCTTTGGGACTAGGAAAAGGATTTGAAGGAAGCCGGAGGTAGTTCACTTTTCAGCATTTTGTGGTCAGCCTCCTTTCCTCATCTGCAGCCCTGCCAGTAGGATCCTCAGATTAGAAGGAAAGAGAAATCCCTATCAGTTTAAGTAACCTGGAAAGAAGCAGGGTCTCAGAACAGAGATGGATCTTCAGCTTGCATTTGTGTGAGGGCAAGTTAAGTCAGGAGTTTAAGACCCAGTTGCTGTCAGAGAGAGGACAACATCTTTGATTTTTAGTAAGAAGATTAAGAATTCATGAATAGGAATGAAGGCAAAAGTTCACCTGAGGAAACAAGGGGTTTGTCTGGAAGGCGACAGAGTCCTTTATTTAGACTTTATCCTGCCTTGTACATTCCTATCTATTGCTTCATATTGTCATGTGCTTGTTTGGATGAGCAGCTAATAGCAGCTGGCCTGATTTAACCGGCAGCTTGAGATTACCTTCAAACCAAGCAGTAGAAATTTGTGCTACTGTAGATGTGGATGTAGATGACCTGACTCCTACCTATGCTTTCTATTAACAGGCAGGATTTCCTTATAACCCCTCAATACTTTCCAGGTGAAATCACTGAATTCCTACTGGGAATTACATATAGGATGGATCACAGAGAAGTAGATTTTTGTCCATAGTTATTACGTCTCATTATTCTTGTCTGGCAAATGTATACTCTCACCTTTATTTGTCACCTTTCTTGCTCTTACACTTGTAAATGCTCCCCACAAGTTAAAAATATTTCTGAAAGTGACTAGTCAAATATATAAAACAGATGCACAATTGCATCTTGGGATGAATTAATTCTGTCTGTGTGTGAGCAAGAGAATAAATGTGTGGGTAGATCAGGGAATACATTGGACTAAGCACATGAGCTGATTTTTAAATCTCTAGATCTTGATCACTGTTTCTTTGTGTCTGTTTTTCTCCCCTCTTAGGTAGAGGGGGAATCAAACAAGGACATTTTAAGAGGTAATCCCATGTCGAGTATCACATTTTAATTTAAATCAAACCACCTTAATATAAGGCCAAAATGTATCTAACACTTTTAATTTCTGTTTTTCTTTCATTTGAAGTCTAACTTTAAAACAGCCAAATTGGCAGGAATTTTCCTCTAAACTAGTAAGGCAAGGGGCCAGCTCTGTAGGCCTTCTTTCAGATCAGTTCCTGTAACCCTCACTATCAGCAGGCAGTACAAATACCTACTGGAATTTGTAGGTGTAAATTAGGCTACCACATACACTGTGGCAGATATTCACATGTGGAGATGCAAGTTCCCTCAGTGTATTTTGAACAAATGTTCTTTGTCTAAGAGTTTGACAACCTGGCCCTATGTCTCAAGTGTCAGGGCTACAGCAAGTTTTATGGCTAGGCTCAGATCTTCTCAATTACATATATCATCCTGTATTGAGAGAGACAGTTGGACATTGCTCTTTTGAGAAGGCAAGCAACACTTGTGTAATTAAATCCTCACCCTGAAAATCTGCATTATATATTCACATCCTCCAAAGAGAGTACTTCGTGACAGAAATATTAATGTAGTGACCAACATAGCTATAATTAATGGCAAAAGGTATGGCTAGTGAAGGAGGTTCTGCATAACCATATATGACCACCAAGGAACCTGGATGAGGCTTCGGATCACTGAATCTAATTTGGGGTACCATAAGCAAACCTGTCATCACCTTTTCCAAAAATTAAAAACCACATGCCCAGAACAACAGCCACTAGCCACTTTCATTAGCTATGGAGCATGGCTTGCTTTCACATCATCTGCTTTGTTACCTTCAGCAGGACAAGTGTTAAAATAAATGATGGTTTGTGTGCATGGTACTTGAGAAGTGAACTCGATTCACATGTTACACTGATGAGGCCAAGACAGACAAACACCTAGAAAAGTAACAATAGCCATACTGAACAGGCAAGATTTGGTCGTCTTTGTTTATACTGTTTCTTCTGCGTTCTGCTTTAGAAAGGAGATGTGATGGGGCCAAATCCAGTTTATTTTCTCACATGCTTATTATATAGTTGTGTGTAAATATCCAGACTCATGCAATCTAAAATAATGCATTAATGCCCTTGTAAAAATTCAGCCCTTCTACTTTTTTCTAAGGAGCCTGCTAAAAGAAACAGCTACAGGGTCAACCTCAGGTATAATAGATTTTTCTTTTAGGCTTCAACAATAAAATAGTTGGTGGTCTCTAATGCTACTGCCTTTAAAACATTCCTGGGTTTTATTGGGATAACCCATAAGTCTGGAAAGTCCCACCCTAAGAGCAGCAGCAGCTTTTGTTCAGAGAACACAAGTTTCTTCTTGTACAATGTTGGACTCAAGGGTGTCTGAACTATGAATGGGTGGCTAAGGGCATAATAGGCAACAGGTTTCAGACTTTTATGAGGGGGGGGAGGAAGGCAGCCCTGCATTATGGTGCTAATGTATAACACTACCTGAAACATGAAAGGACTTCATCCAGCTCCTGTTATATGTGGTCAGATCCTCAACGGGTATAGCATAATGAAGCTCCATTGATCTCCAGGGAGCTGTGCTGATTTACATTCCCAGATCTGGCCATATACCTACAGACCATATGTTGTCCTTCAGCAATCAGAGAATGCACAGATTTCTTCAGCAAACTTTTCTATGAAACCACATGCAAATGAATGTGGTTTCTGAAGTGCATGAAACATACCTGTCCAGAGCTAAAAGACAATTTCTGAGATACACAGTTCCACTGCAAATGACCAAGTTGTTCCTTTTCTTTCTAAAATGACTGGAAAATAATGCCATGGCTCACTGTTTTTATGAAACTGTATTTCTTCTTGGTTTATTATTGCTGACTGACCTCATGAGCTAACTTTTCAGAGGAGCACATGTGAATTTATTTACATACGTGCCAATTATATTAATAGAAGTTGCAATGACTCATCACTGCACATTGCTAAAAATCCTCCCTCATCTCATCTTCACAGTGAGATTTCTGTTCCATGTGAATTTCCTCAGCTTACCTTGCTAGAAGTTCAGACATCCTTACCCTCTTGGGAAGAAAACTCCACTTTTCTTTCTGAGATGGCAGGCACTCAGCTTGCCATCCCAGTGGACAGACCTGCAGCACCTTGACTTTGTTGCAAGGGCCACTGTAAATTATAATCCTACCTGGGATTCAAATCCCAGCTATCTTCGTGGCAGAGAACAGCTGCTCGCTCTGCTATCTCTCAGCCCTTTTTCAGTGATGCTTTAAGACCACACAAGCTTACAAGCAATAAGAACATACCATTCAAATTTGAAACTCTTTCGCAGTATCATAACATTTGTATAAGATCAGGTACACCTCCTAAGGCTGGTGCTGGCTGGACTGTTACACACTTCATATACGTAATATTTGTTAATTAACAGTTTTTCCCTATCCTTGTTTTGCTTTTTCATGTAGCTCCCACATCTTTTTTTTTCCCCCATCTTCCTGCCTTCCTCTTTCTAAATCCCACTTGATTTTTCTCCTTGTTCTTTCTTCTCATGGCCTCACCTTTACAAAATACAAACCCAGCCACAATCAAACTGAACCTGATAACCTTACAGTGTTTGCATACATACAAGATTAAGCAAAATGCTCGGTATACGTAAATACCTGCAGGTAAGTGGATAGCATGACTCAAAGTATGTATGGCAGGCTTTACAAAACTGCTCTATGTTGGCCCAGCATGGCTCCCAAAGAGGGCTTTTGAAAATCCCACTGCAATATTTTAAACTTCTGATCTAAAGTTCAGAAATGATTCCTAAAGAATACTGAGTTTCTTGAAAAACCTAACTCGTGGTGGTGGTTTATAGGCCAGAGTCCAGATAGGGATTTCTTCTTCATGAGGACTATGAATGTGTTCACAATTTAGACGGCCAGTCTGCCTGAGTAAAAGCCAGAACTGGAATAGCTGAGGTGTTTTTGCATAAAACTGTCTTTACAGGTGTATTTTAGATACAGACCCATGTGGGCAGCTATTTCAGTGCCTTCTTTTTAGTTAAGTATCTGCAGGTAACCTTAGAGGTTATAAGCAGTATTTCTCAAGTGAGTTTTGACAAGAATTCCTTGATAAGAGCTAATAGATGTTAAATGTACAGTACATCAATAATCAGATTTGTTGATGGCACTGCTGTTAACAGAACATTTCAGACAATCTTACTTTCTTGTAGAAAGGAATCAAACAAAAAAGCGGTCCCTGCCCCAAAGAACTGGCATTCACGTCAGACCAAAATAACAATCGTTTCCATTTCTGTAGTGATACAAAGGGGCAGGTAAGGGTGTGACTTTTTAGCACAACACTGAAAGAAAGAAAGAGTGTAAGTGCTGCAATCCAGGATCATCTTGGAGTGCAGCCATGGAGCCTGAGAGAATGTAAGCAACTTCCCCCAGGAGCTCACAGGTCACATCACAGAGCTGAGCTGAACTGAACTGAACCCAAGTCTGTCAAGTCCCAAGCCAGTGCTTTAACCATCCTTCCACTTAGGCAGCTTTACCCAGGTAGCCTCAGAGGTCCAAATTCTGCCCTGGGGTACGTGTTGGCCTCATTAACTTACTCTAAATAAGAGCTGTGAGCAGAACTTAGCCCACAGCAAGCAAGATTTATGGACTGAAAATGCCACATACTTTGCTTTTTATTCAGTGAGAAAAAAAAAAGCTTGAAACAAGCCGAGCAAAGTAAATGAATCAAGACTGCATATTTTTCATTCTGCAAACAAGAAAATATATACATGTGAACATAAAACACACAGGTGCCCAAATACTGCACTCGCCTCCTAAATCTGCTATAAAGCACCAATGGCTATGTTGTACCTGTCTCCAGACAGATACGTAAATTACTTTTTTTTTTTTGAAGGGGAAAAAAATCATCTTAAATAAGCTTTTTTTTTTCATCTTTTCCCCTAAGGCCCTGTGGCCCTTTTACTTGAATTAAGTGTGTATAGATGCCATGCTCTTTAAACATAAACTGCGCAACAGTTTATTCTCAACAGAAAAAGGCAAAGCTTTGGTTATGCCGCATTCCTAATATTTTTTGCAGTTTATGGAAAACTCCCATAAACAGAGTACAACACAGTAAGCTTTCTCTGGTAATATGCTGTCTAGACTGCTTAAAATATGAGTTCTCCTTGCCTACCATGTATCATGGCTTAAACTTTTGACCTTGTTTCTTTTCCCCTTGACCACTTCATAGGCTTTGACCCTTTTCAAGTATTTAATACCCAAACGGCATGTCACCCAAGCTGCTGGGGATGTAAGAACAAGAACTCTTAAAACCTCTCCTTTATTGTGAAGTTGAGAAAACTGACTACAATCTAACATAAAAAGTTAGAAAATGTCTTCCACCTTCATACAGCCTCCAACATACGGCACCTTCCCAGGCTGGGCGACATTGATACATTATAGAAGTGACAGCAGACTATTCTGTAACACCATCACATACATGCTAGAAGGGGCAAAGGGTTCGTCGTGGAACCATACAAACACTGGGGCATTGCTAATGCATGCCTTTGATTTCTGTTTATGGCCCCCAAGTTGAGTGATCTGTCTTGTTGGCACCAACCTGACTATTTTTAAATGATGTAGCAGCTGGCTCAACACATACTTCAAAGATTTATGTTCATGTCACAAAGCCCTCTTACTGAAAGGCAAACTCTGGAGTAGCTTCTACTAGCTTAACCGATATGCAGATACAGTCTACACACTTTATCCCAGGCCATCACAGCATACATTTTAAATAAAAGAAAGCAGTGAGATATATAAGGGAAGGAAATATGGAACAATGAAGGCAACAATGAAACATTTGAGGTTTACAGACCTTGAAGGTCCTGAATTACAAGGCATAATTCCGGAGTTCTCATGCTGCTGAGTCAGACAAACTCTTGATAGGCATTAAGTGCAGGAAATTGGCCCTTCCTATGAAATGAAATACTGAAATGGAGTTAATTCCCGCACTTGCAGAAGTACATGGATAGACACACACCCACATGAACTTAGATGTGCTCATATTTCAGTAACAGAGCAAAACAGCTACACTGGAGATCACTGTGCTGATTGTTACAATCAGGTAGCAGTTTATGGAGGACAACTAGCAACACCCATGTCTGATGCAGAACCACAGAATATTTCATCTAAGCTTTTCACGTGCTAGCACTAACGATTACTAAAGACACTCTTTTGCACGGAGGCACTTATTATGATATTTGGCCTACAATGCCTCTCCATTACAAACAGTCTGAGTGAAATCCTGTGGTTAACAGTCATTCCAGAAGTGACTGATCAGCCTTGCCTTTGCAGAGGTCTAGAAATCCAAGGGTCCATAAGGGAATATTTTTCACTACTGACTAGAAAAATATACGTAATTCCTGGCACTATTTTCCTAGCTAACTCAAGGTGGACACTTGTATGAACTGGAGATCTGCAAAAGCATTAACAGTGTCCCTACACAAATGCAGGAAGCCGCCCCGGTACAATCTGCATGTTTAGGCCTGTTGTGATGGGACAGGCATTTACCAAACAAGCTTGAGATGTGAATCCCACCATAAGAGACCCATGTTGATGAGGGGGGGTGATGTCCACTGCTGTTAACTGTCACACACTGCTCTGAGTTTATTGCAGCTCTGACACTACAAGGTAGGACCTCTCTACCCCAAAAACTTGAAGGAAGAGAAACAGCGATCCCATCTGATTTGTATATAGGCTAGCTTCGATTCAGCTGTGTCTGTTAAGAGTCAGTTTCAACATAAGGTAACAAAACATGGCTACCTTTACTTGGAGAGCAAAAACTAACTGATAGAAAGAAATCATGACAACCTGACCCCTTCCCCCACATTACCACACGGCTGAACTTGTAACGATGATGTCAAGAAAGCTGCACAGACATGATGCAAATTCCTGAGCCCAAGACTTCAAATGAAACTGAAGTGTGATGTGCAGTCTCTCATCTCATTTCTGAATCCTCCCAGCAGGTGTACACAAGGCAATAAGCTCTCCATCGAGTTTACTGCAAGAAGATTTCAGCCCTTTGGAGCCTGGCATTGCCCTGCCTCCTCCCCCAGCCTCCCAATCCATCTTTCACACCCACACACCCTGGTGCACCCCAGCCCCTATCAGTTTTGTCCATCCATGCAGCAGCTCCTACTCACACCTCTGAGCTTTGCCCCTCAGCCCACCTGGGCAGCACAGAGGGCAGAAGACAACGTGCCGCAGGTCAAGTGCTGTGGTAAAGGCCGCTGGAACCCTGCTCTCCCTCTCGACAGTTTGGATTGGCTGCTCTGACCACCTGGAGGCGGGCCTGTGGGTTGGGCAGCCAATCAGGGGAGCTGTTCCTTGCTTTCCTCCTCCCCACCCACAGCACAGGCGGGCTCTCCTCATGGTGGGCCTCGAGGCTGGAAGCTCCCCCAGCTCTGGGGGCAGACAAGATGGTGGTGGGAGGTTGTGAGTTCGCACATCCCGTTAAATCATGCAATGGCTGCAAAGCAGCCCTTGGAACAACTGGCGAAAGCCGCACACACAGAGAAGGTACAAATCTCCAGGACTCTCCTCAGGGGAGAGTCTCTTCTTTACCCCTGAAGCCCATCCTCTCCAAAACCCCAAGCTGGACAAGCCTTAGAAGGCCATAGAGCCCTTCTTCTCCCATAGCCTCTCTGCGTCATTAACCATGGCAGCAGGGTTTAATCCCTTTTGCTCCATTTGAGAACTGAGAGGGGCTGAAAGCAGAGGGGGAGCTCTGTCCACGCCAGGATGGGGGCATCCTGAATTCAGAAGTTCCTTTCTGCACTGAGTCTTGCCATGGAGGCAGCACTAAAACTGCATCTAATTTGCTCCTTCAGCTGCTTTCTAGCTGTTTCCTGTGCTGTCTGGTTCACCATTCTAAAATAAATCATTTTTAAAAGACGTATTTCATAAAAATGTCCAAAATCAACTGGTGTTCAAACACTCGGATTATGGAAAAATTTTAACAGCATAAAAATTTAAACCACAGGGAGCATATACTAGGGGATTTTTCCTCCCTCTCTCAGTCTTATAGTAAGGTTGCTATTGGACCCATTTGGACCTTGTGGTGAATTTCTTACCCAAGCGATCTCCAGGATTTCTCAGGCACCTATGGCAGTTATCATAGCTCAGCATTACTGGGTGGTGTGTACCTGAGGGGTAACCAGACCCAGCTGTATTCTCTTTCCAGGCTCTTCCCCTGCTCCAAAAACATGTCAGTTTACTCACAGGAGGTTTCTGTTAGGAGGACTAACGCTGAGAGCTTCCTATGTACATTAGCCGAGACCTCAGTCTGCCAGTCAACCATAGCTTTCTCTCCTTCATTAGTGCCTAATTAATATTTCTCAAATCTCAGTCTTAATGACTGTTTTAGCTTCTGATCTTTGACAACACAAGCAAATAAATATTTAGTTTCTGTTCTTCCCTGGCCACAGTTTGTACCAGGCTTTTCCTGTGGTAGGAAGGGAAATCCAGCTCCTCTCTTTTCTCATGAACCATTTGCCAGGGGTTTTATACCCTATACAGGGACACTTTGTTTTTACTTTACAGTTTAGGAAGTTCCACATCTGAGAAGCCAAACAAGCTACAGCTCCTTATGTTAGTACCAGCAGTTCAGGCAACTTTCCTCCTCTCCGCCTAAATGGGCATTTAGCTCCTTCTCAACAGCCTAGGGACCAGAATTACACCTAGCCCATCACCCTTACTCAGAGCTGGCCGCTTGTGGGGCTGAAGCATGCTCCTCCCCAGCTTCAGAGCAAGAGAGTAATTCCATAAAACCCATGCTTAACATATATAGAGAGATATATATGCACACACATGCACACACAGTTATCGTCCATATGTCTGTCTCTCAGCTTTATTCAGGCCTAAGCAAGAATCCTAATCTGTATCAGACATTGTGGCTGTCACCCCTGTGATATTTCAGTGCCTCACCACCTCTAATGTTTTTTAGCTAATCTTAGGAAATATTAACCAAAAGCCTTTGAGAACAATAGGAATCTTTCTGTCAGCCCCCTTGGGTTTCAGATCAGGACCTGAATCCCTGGTCTAAGCCAAAATCTGTACATTGTCCTCTCTCTTTTCACTCTGATTTTCCCATGTCTGACACAATTCCCTGTCTTTCTTACAACATCTGGTAGTTTGTTATGCATCTATATCTGAGGGCTGAATTAGACACATGACTTTTAAATTGCTTAAAATATTTTTACATCTTCCAACCTACTCCTAAATCCTACAGATGGGTCAAATTATCTGCTAAGATCTGCTCAGTGGGCCTCACTCTAGTGTTTTCTTGTCCCTAAATGTGCAAAACAATTATGTGAAAAGGAAAAAAGCTTAAATTATAATTAAATTATAATTACAGCTTAAATTTATGGTGCTGAGCTGAGGAAATAAGTTCAGCTAAACATTTTGTCAGCATGTAGCAAACCAAATGTGAGTAAAGAATTTATATTCTCTGTACACATTCTTGGTGTTCTTGTCTGCATTTTTACTTGTACATCTCAAGAGCTGACATTGTAGTGATACAGATTTCAGGCATGTATTGAATATGCACACACCATAATATTGATATATTTATAATGGTCTTCATATGGAAAATTCTAGCAAGTTCAAATGATTCACTAAGACTTTGTTTAGGTATTCATGTCTGAACCAGAAAGTCTCTGGAGGGTCATTTGCTTGTTTGATAAATCAGAAAAGAACACATTTTTATACAAGTATTTTAATACAGGAAATATGAGTCTAGTCAGTATCTTTCCAAATACATGTGTCTGAGTGGTTTTTGATGTGAAATGCTGCTTAATGTCTTTTAAAGTACTATTTAAACAACTTCACATGAGCAACTACCAATCAATATGTCTCCCATTTTCTAACACTAAAAGACCAATGCCAAATAAATGCTTTTTAGAATCACATATAATGAATAAAACAGAAAGAAAGTAGAAGAGGAAGAAAAGAAAACAGCAACAAGGCATTATTTAGAATATGTATTACCCCAAAAATGTAAATGGGCACTCCTAGTTTGGCTCTCTAATGGAAAAGAAATAACATGAAATTGGGCAATTACAGACCTTTTGCTGAGGTATGACTCAGCCTGCTGCATTTTGTGAGGGCTGGCAGGAATGGCACTGAGAGTACTGAGCAGTGTCCAGGCAGGCCAGAAGCAACTGATTTATGACATAAAGAAGGGTGTAGCCAGAGAATAACTTCTAACAAATGCATCTAAAAATGAGCTGTAAAGAAATGATGGATTGATAGCAAAGAGCAGGCCCCCAGGAAGTGCTGGGGTTTGAAAGCTCTCATTTAACTCTAGTTTAATTCTGTTTTGAGTGGAACCAGCAGAGGGAGAGGAGGCTTTTCCCAGAAACCATATTTTTATATTGTAAAGCGTAGAGCAATTGAGACAAAGAGTCCCAAGCATCTCAACAGAGGAAATGGAAGACAAATTTGCTTGCCAAGCGTGCACTAGCTATGTTTGCAGAGCTTTCCTTTCAGAAAAATAAATTCTAAGCCTTTTGGTAGAATGGCTTATCAGAAGGATTTCCAAACAAGCATGCATATGTGGGGTGGGAAGTGTGGTCTATAATACAGTAAGCCACATGAATGGGAGTAGTCACACAATGTTTTGGATGTTGAGGTTTTGTGCACCAGGAAAGCTGATCAAAGGCTGGAGAAAATGATGGATAGACACTTAAACAACTCAGACTGTTTCGCTCATCAAAAACAAACAAACAAAAGACTGAGAAGTGACTTAATGACAGTATATAAGTCTCTCCATCAAAATGCCAAGTACTGAAGGCTCTCTAACCCAAAAAGGAATGGCGTCTCAAAACCCCATAGGTGGAAGAAAGAGTTTTAACTCTTGGAAGGAAATATTGAACAACTAGTTAGTTGCAGGGACTCATGACCAAGGAAAGTGAGAGGTTTGCTGTCTTTTTATGTGTTCAGATCAGGACACGATGCCTTTCTGGAAAAGAGGTTTCAGCCAAACCCAGTTTAGTCTTGTGCCAAACTCAAATTACTGGTCTCAAAAGACAGTTACCCTTAGTAAGTGGATTACTCTTTGCTAAACTAGACTAGATAATCTAATGGTCCACTCTGACCCTAAATTATCTCAGTCTTTAAGTCTTTATCTACCCACTTCAATGAGTGTGTATACAAACAGTAATGTTAAATTAACAACCCTACTGAGATTCGTATTAGTGTGTGATTTCTGGGTTGGAAAAGCCTCAATCCAGTTTAAGGGCACATATTAAAGTTCCACTGAATCCACCAGGACCCAATCTCACACCCTAATGTGCATTCCTGAAGCACACTGTAGAAAATAAAAATATCCATGTAAAGTGAAATACATAACGCTTGGTAGCATAGCATCCATGTTTTCCACTTTTCCAGTGTTCTTAGTGTATACACTTGTTATTTTAAAACCTCTCTCTTCCCAAGTACAGGTAGTTCCAAAACAAGAAAAAAAATGGCATAAGGATGTTGATGTTAATTGCAGTACATGTGAGACCAATTGCACTGCCTTTTATTATAATTGCTCAGCATTTGCCATTGTAATTTCCTGATTTTGATTGCTTACAATTTATGAAAATGCAATTACATGCACTGAGATTTCTCATATATACCAGAAGCCTCAGGTTGGATGTTTGGGACTTTTTAAGAGATGCATTTGTTCAAAACAAAGGAGTTGTCTCTTTCAAAAAAATAGGGTTGGGAGAAACATACTGTTTTATCTACGTTAAAACAATTCTAGTGCCTTTTCTATGAATAGCTGTTGTGCTTCTTACTTCTGAGTGAAGAACTCAAAAGCAGGTAAGTTGTTGGAAGGTAACTTTTGTTGTGCCTGTGAAAATCTCCCCATACAGCACAAGTAAGAAGCTGCTGAAAAACTCACAATTCCCACATGCTCAGAAAACACTTTTTAGATGTCTGCTAAAAAAAACCAATGCAAAAACCACTTTTACTGAGCATGTTCTACTACCTTCAGCTCCTAGTGCTGCTCAGGCTGGACTGGGACCTCCCCACATGGCAGTTTTTGATGCCCGTGGGGACTCAGAAGGTCTGTCTCTGTAATTATTGCTTTGTCATTTGGATATGAGGACATGAGCACTGAGAAGAGGTCCTTGTCTCTTCTGTGGCTTCTCCCCTGGTGTTCAACCAGCACAAAGTAGAGAGCAGCCTTATTCAAATGTAGAGGGGATGAAAGCTGCTCTGGGCAAGGGCAGAGGAACCGAGATGTGTGGGTTAATTTTGTGAAAAGGATATACTTGAGTAATTAGACTGTGAAGAACAATAGGGCCAAATTAAGATTGCACAGGCAGTCCTGGTTTGGGTAGTTTCTGAGTTTTGTGGACCCTGCTTTGCATCTGTGATGTTGTTCCTCCACTTTATTTTTATATGGGATGTGTAATGCCTCAGCACACCCAGTATGCAGCAATGAACTGTCCCGGAGCGATATCATTCTTCTATCCCCAGCATATAGCTCTTTCCTTGGCAGACAAACAGCAGACCTTACTTCCCTGAGTATTTCTCCCCTCTCATTTTACTTTACTTTTTTTTTTCTCTCCAGCATTTTCCAGTTCTGACGGTCCTTATTCCCACCTGTATGTACCTTTGTGGCTTTCTCCCCTTTTTCTTCACATCTTCTTTGTTCTGTGTCCCTGTACCTTCCATATGTATTTTACAACCCTACTTGCGCAGCTTCCAAGTGTGAGTAGTCCCTTTCCAGACCAGTTCTTCTGTCTCTCCAGTGTCTTCTCTCATTTCACTTGCCCTTTTCCTTTGCTATTCCCTTACTCTCTACATCTTTTTTCTAATTTTTCTAGTTTTTCATTTCTCTGGCAGTATTTTCTCTAGTTCCTATCTATTAATCTCTAGGCCCCTAATCTATTAATCTCTTCTAAGTTCTCATCCATTTTCCCCTTGAAACCGCTAAACTTCTTGCATCCGTAACATCCCCTGGTAGGGATTTCCACAGCTCTGTTACCACCAGGTGAGAAACACTTCCTGTTGTTTTTAACCTGGCTCTTACTAGCTCCATGTCATGCCCACTAGTTCTTGTATTGGAAAAGACAGTGAACAGTTGGTCCCTGCTCAACCTCTCCTTACCATTTGTGGTGCTGTAGACCTCTGTCATACCCCCACCCCCAATCTGTCTCTTTTCCAGATTCAATCATTTCTCATATGGAAGTCATTCCAAACCTTTGATCATCCTTTTTGCCCTTTTCTCAACCTTTTCCAGTTTACTATATCCCTTTTTTCAAATGAGGGGACAGAACTACACACATTATTTGAGGTGTGGATGAACCATGGCTGTAGAGAGCGATGAAGTGATTTTTGGTTTGCTTTCTATTCCTTTCCTAATCATTCCTAACATTCGATTTGCTTTTTTTCTGGTGGCTTCTGAGCCCTGAGCTGATGTTTTCATTCAAGGTTCACTTCTTAGTGGTAATAGTCAGCTTAGAGCCCATCATTTTATAATGAATCTAGGACTGTTTTTCCCCACATGCATCGCTTTATGTTTATATACACGGAATTTCATCTGTCATTTTATTGCCCAGTCACTCAGCCTCATAAGGACCTTCTGCAATTCTTCACCCTTCACAATCCCCACTGTTAAAAACCAACAGGAAGCCTGTGGCTCCTTTTCCTCAGGAAAGGTTAGCAGGGTCTGAGCAACACAGAGAGACTCATCTTTGTGCAAAGTCGTCTGGATGAGCTGCTGTTACACTTTTCTCAGGACAAACTGGGCACTCTCCGGGAGGCTGGGCAAGAGCCTGCAGGCAAACAAGAAGACTACCTAGCACTCCTCCACGAATGCGCTGCAGTCTTCGCCTAAACAGGGCCTGAAAGCATGGGTGTATGAGCACGGGGAGGAGCAAGGCAGGCTTACCCTGTACAGCTGCACATGTTGCTTGGGAGTTAGACTGGCTATGGTACAGCCACACGTCTGCTAATGTCAGCTCATAAAAGAAAAAAAAAAGAAATCGCCTTTGGTTTAAAGTTTGCCCCCTCTGTGCCCCCCTTTTTTTTCCCCTCTCTGCTTCAAAAGAAAGACAGGTTTGAGTCTGACTCTGAAGCACCCTCTGCTACAGTATGTGCCATTTACTTTAGTAAGGCTGATTAAGTCATGCATTTACAAGTAGACCTTCCATCAGAGCTAATTTAAAGCAGATGTTCTGGGTTCCACAGCCAGGGAGGCATCAATCTGAGAACTGCAAGGGTCTCTGTAAGAGCACTGTTTTTACTGCACTTTATAGTGCACTGGGAGGAGGTTAATTGGTGTAAAAGTTTAATTTCAAATAAGGATCCCCTTTTAAAGTTGCATATATGCATATACTTTTTATGGAGCGTTATATTACAAAGTCAAAGTGGGGGAGAAAAATCATCCAAAAACATTTCAGGATCAAAGACACCCAACCTGTCAAATGCTAAGATATTTTTATGAGGAAATAGGACTCACATTTTCTCCAGAAGACGCAGAGAGAAGTAAGGAGTGGAAAAATATTTAACTAGATTCCATGGCATATTAGAAGAGGGAGAAAAAAAACACCCATGCCAATATGTTGGTTTCAGAACCTTCTGGCTTGGCTTCCGCTGCTGAAAATATTGGCAAAGAAAATGCTCTGCGCTGGGATTATTTATTAGAAAAGCAATAGATTTGTACAGTTTAACAATAAAGGGAGGATTGAGAATTGTCCATTTGCTCTGTGTTCTAACTTTCAACTACTTTTGTTTTTTATTTGCGAGCCAGAATAACTATACTTATCCCTTGAAATGATCATCAGCACTGGCTTAGCATAATTTTATTATTTGATTAATTGTGTTGCCTATGGAGGGGTTATGGCATGTTTCTTACACTGAAAACTGCACAGGCTACTCCCAGATGGGAGACCAGTTTTCTTATGAATCTTAAGTCATTTAGATTTACATTTTATACTTATTAGAAGTTATCAGGTTTTTGCCTTTAATAAAGACAACAACAAAAGAAACTGTATTTACCTTAAACTTCAGTCTAATTTTGCAGGCAATAGAGACTATGGCAGTATTCAGCTCTAGAAAGGCTCTCCCTCCTTCCCTTCTGAGGGACAATCTCATTAAATTTTGCTGCCTCTCCTGCCTTGTATTACAGGAGCACCCACGGGCCTTGGCCAAACTTCTTTAGCACTTTCCAAACCATGGTCTTGACAAAGCACCTCCGAGTCTACCAGGGTAAGCCAGATAAAGGCAGGCCTACAATCCCTTTCTGCAAATGAGAAATGAGTGATTTACTCAAAACCATAGGAAAACTATGCCTGGCGACTTCATACACGCTTCTTACATCCCAGCCTAGAGCCCAAATCATAGCAGGTTCAGTTTCTGTTTCTGGTGAAGACTTCTCATCAAACAGCAGTAAAACACGACAGCAAAGCTCTCATCTGTTACTTCTCCTTTCCTACCTGTTCAAAGCACAGAGTCATCTCAGACTTGTATGACTGAGGGAGACTTTTGTGGAGTTCAGTGTAGAGGATCATTTCAGACTTTCTGGGCTGAGGGTGGTTTCTGTAACCTACAGTTTGAGCTTAGTCAAGTCTCGTGCGCCGAGTGTAAGAAAGACACACTCCCCTGGCCCTCTCTCCTGCTGTTCTTTTTGGCAAGGACTGTATTTCAGGCATTTGTAGTGTTGTGCTACAGCAAGACCTCCATGGTGATGTTCAGACTCATGTTTGAATCTGCTACATGGGATCTACATCACATTAGCCAAAGTGCCCATTGAGTTCTTCGCCTCTGTCCATCTGTCCATAAGTGGCACTGTTGGCTGCTATGGGGAGAACACCGTCTGAGCTCTGTGTGGCTCAGAAATAAGGAATGTGCAGCACCTGGGAAGGGGAAAGGAGGAGTTTACTTTGGAGAATTCCCAACAGGAGCTGAATACTGGGCAAGCTGGAGGTGCAGACATGCAGGACATTTCCCAGACAGCAGAACAGTGCAGGTGTTGTAACTACGCTGGCTGAATGGGCACTTTTATCATCAGCAATGTGGTGAAGAGATTGGTAGGATTTTATTGTTTTTGAAAAATCCTTTTCCCAAAATTAAGGGTAGCTGTGTAGAAGGACTCAGTCCTCAGAGCTTTCATGACTGGGCAGGGCACACCAAGCCCATCACTAAATACGTTCTTTCAAAGGGCAACTCAAAAAGGTATTGAGATGATCAGTGAAGTTCCTGTGCAGGGTTTGCACCTATTTTTTATAGTCTAGTTTAGTGGTACACAGGGACCTGAGTGGGCTTTCTGCCCAAGGAAGAATATTATCCTTCAGGGGATATGGAACTAACAATCTCATAATCTATTGGAGCCAAAACAGGCAGAGCACACTGGGCCAAACGCATCCTGACTAG
The DNA here is from genome assembly GCF_964188355.1 of Buteo buteo. NCBI lineage: Eukaryota > Metazoa > Chordata > Aves > Accipitriformes > Accipitridae > Buteo > Buteo buteo. The sequence goes on along the minus strand of NC_134176.1, from coordinate 7,552,102 downwards.
AAATCCCACGATTTGAGAAGGCTGCAACACAGATGAATTTGACCCAATGCACTTTGAATTTAGAATAGATGCCAAGTAGTAACCATTGCCATGTGAAAATAGCTAACATATCTCCTGGAGACCGGCATGTTCCAATGAAGTGCATGAACTTTAGGATTTTTTTCCTTCCAGGTGAGTAATGCAAGAATAAATTAAAAGCAGGAAATCCTGATAAGTGCTACAAGGATATCTATGCTACAAAAACATCAATCCCCATCTTCTCTGGATCTCTTTTTCAACAGCTTCTTCCTCATTAATCTCACTTTCAAAGTTCTGAAACAAGTTGCTGCCAAGCCTGGTATCTGGGGCCAGGCGAAGTTTTTTATACTACAGCCATTTGGAATACGTATTGCAGCTTTGTTAAAATACAGGGAGACTGCCCAAAAAGCAATTACTACCCAGTTTATACAAGACAATAGTGGGCTTCAGGTTCTTTACCTTTCTTTTGTCTTTAAAATTCACCTCGGAAAAGATTGCTTCCAAATTCCATGCAGTGATTTTCAGCCCACCAAATGCAAACTGTGAGGTCTTCCAGTTAGCAAATACTGAAATCTGGAGTTAGCTTTTCCAAAAAGTCTTGTGGAGCACATTTGAGTCCTCCTGACTTTAATAGGGCCTTTGGTTTTAGCATTTATTGACATCAGTAGGTCCCTAGTAACTTGGGATCTCTTCACCTTTTAAACCCCGGACTTGCACTTCTCCAAATATCTCTTCCCAGATGAAATATGAATACTTACTAAGACCTTTGAGAGATTTGGCAGTTGCATCTAAATCAAAACTTGAGTTTGTTGAACTCCTGTTCATAAACTTCACACCCTGCAAGTGTCTAGGATCCCTAGTGCCCACCAGCAAAGTTCCGTGGACACCTAAATTCATGCCTCAGATTAGGTGCCACTTCCTCCTTCCAGATGCTGTTAGACATTATCAACATCACCAAAGGAACACAATATGAACTGGGAATGGTAGACAGAGGAAGGTGTTTCTCTGAAACCAGGTTTAGGGGCCTAATTATCAAATCAGAGGAGAGATTACTGCTGCAGCCTCATCTCAGGTTCTCCTATTGACCAGTCTATGCAACTTCCAGCTTGATAAACTTTGTACATCCATTTTGATCCAGCTTTGTACATCCCATTTGCGGGTGCACATGTTTCCTTCCTTATGTGTTGTCAAGGAAGAAGAGTAACTAACTTTGCTTTGTGTCTTTTTCCATGTACTTTAAAGTATTGTAATGTCAATCTAAGCTTTACTGCCTCCCTGAAATGGAGGAGAAAAACTGACAGATGTTGATCCATCTCCCTGGTATCCAGTGATAGGATGCATGGGAATGGTTCAAAGCAGTGCCAGGGGAGGTTTAGACTGGACATTAGGAAGCATTTCTTTACCGAGAGGGTGGTCAAACACTGGAACAGGCTTCCTACAGAGATGGTCAATGCCCCAAGCCTGTCAGTGTTTAAGAGGCATTTGGACAACACCCTTAACAACACGCTTTAACTTTTGTTCAGCCTTTTGGTCAGGCAGTTGGACTAGATGATCGTTGTAGGTCCCTTCCAACTGAAATACTCTATTCTATTCTATTGTATTCTATTCTATCCTATCTTTCAAATATTAATGCCATGTTGATAAAGGCCAAAGCCAATAATTCCTCTGTTAGATACCTTTGATATGGAATTATCCTGCAGAGGGTATAGATGAGGGTGAGCTAGTACTATGACTTTCCCAAAAGCACGGAAAACTAAAGATGGGTGGAAGCCTGATGTTCTCTTCTTTATGCTGCAGTGAAGGCTCCAAGTTGCCAAGAGTTGGTCAAATCTGCCCAGATAGAAGATTTCTCCATCAAGGGTGAAAGATGATGTCCTGATACAGCTTTCAGCCATGACATTCACTGCTTACTAGGGACAACTTGTGTTTTATCCTAATTTTCAGCTGCTCAAACGTCCATAGGAGACTGCAAACATCTGAACTGCTCATGTCTAAGCCAAAACTCTAAGATCTGAATGCAAGAGTGGGGCTGACCCTGGCGGTCTAACGTGATCACTTCCATCAGTTACACCTTTTTCCTTTCCTCGTGTACCTGTTACTTGTCTCTAACATTGGTCTGGAACTGCTTGTCTAGAAATACCAGCATGGGTAGGACTTCACAGTGAGATAATTCTTAAATCGCTCAACTTTTACAGTGAAACATGCTAAATAATCAGAAACGCCACCATGCTACAGATGTATGTTTTCATCATTATTTTTCCTTCCTCCATTTCTAAATACACAGATCAGTTTGATGTTCATAAAAACAGGAGGCAAAATGCAAGACTGTGTCCTTGGATGCATCTCTGTGGATCCTGGAGCCTGGCTGCCGGTGCCAGATGGACTCTGTGCGCAGCACCCCATTCAGCTCTGCCAACATATTTCTTGCTCCCCACTAACTTATGATGTCACTTGGAGCAAAACTCATCTCAATATCTTACTTTTATTATGGTAACTGTGTTGCGAAGCTGAAAATAAAAGCAGCGGTACCCTGGCTTCTCAGCTGGTATAAAAAGGAGAGCTGCATCAGTTTATGCCAGCTGAGGATGTGGTTCAAGCTGTTTGGGGAGTTTGGGTTTGGGTTTTTTTCCTTGCAAGCTGTTTGCTGTAATCTCAAGGACATTAGAAAAATGTTAACATCAGCCAGTTGGGGGCGGGAGTGAAAAAACCCTGAAAATTTAATATAGTTGCAGAGCACTTTTTGTTTTTTCCATTAGCTGATATTCTCAGGTTACCAGAAAGGAATTCATTGCACTTCTCCACATTCACTGCTAGTGAAACAAGAGATTGAAAGATTTTAGAATAAATGGCCAGGCTGAAAACTAGCAGTGCTTGTGCTGGGGTTTGGGCTAGGGCCTTTACAAATTCAAGGCTGATTAGGCATCTCTTTCCTGGTCCTCGGCAATAAGACTAGGAAGTATGGGAAATGTGTTGTCTTCAGCTTGCCACTGCTGGCTTGCTCCTATAGCTATACATCACACAAAGGACTGACAAGCTCAAAATGTCCATGTCAATCTGCAGCTGCCTTTAATCATATACAGATTTATGAGACACCCCTTATACCCCCTGTGGAGATCTAGAAACCGTGCTTTGTTTTGACTTGACATATATTTTTCCATTTAAGATTAAGAAGTATGAGCCCTATTAGACTGCATTGCAGCTATGAAGCAGAAGGGGTAAAGCTCTGTCTGAAATGGAGGAAATGATGATGTAATTTTGAACCGTTAAGGACTGAAGGGATTAAAAGATTTGGAGTAGGATTTGGAAAGTCTCTGGTGTTGCGTACAGTAGGGCTATATTGCCTGCCTCACCATCTGGACAGAGAAGGCCTTTTTCCTATTTACTGGTTTGGGGGTTGTTGTTATAGCTGTGCAGCTCATGAGCACCACTGCACTTAATACTCCATCATCATTTCCATCATAAACCCTTTTTTCCCTTGAGGGACTACAACGTCACAGTAAATATTTGCTGCAGGGTAAAGCTTGCCACTAAGGTCTGTTCTCAGGCCTAAGAGCAGCGGGGGCACGAGGCAGCATCAGGCTTGGAAGCTTTCCACCTTATAGTAACATTACACTTACCTCATTTTCTAAAATGAACATTTCTAGCCATTATCAACAACCATGGACCAAAGGCTGATGCTCCTTTTCCATCAGTTTGGACAGCTTGCTGTCCAGTCCGTGCAAGGATTTATAACCTGACCAGTTTGGTGGTAGGACATGTGCCCTGGGTGATCCTGGCCAGCCACGTCTCGCATGAGGGGGTAGGTAAAACCTCGGCAGGCTCAGCAGCACGCTGGCTCAGCAGCGCTGGTGACTCCAGGCAGCTGGCCTCTTGACTCAGTTGCGTGCTCTCTGATGCACCAGGCAGGAGCTGTGTGGAGAAGGAAGTGGCTGGTTTTCCTCAGCCTCCCCTCAGCCATTCTGCTCTTACAAAAGAGGTCCAAGAGAACAGGCATGAAGTCATCGCATGCTATAGAAATTACGCTATTGTTCTGCACTGCTGAAGTCCTATAGCTGGTCCTTGCAGCAGTTCAATACTATTTGGGATCTCACTAGTTGTTTCCATTAAGAGAAGAATTTCACTTTAATTTTTTTTAACTCCATAATCAAAACCTCTTTATGAACTCAACTACTCTTTATTAACCAAATCTAGTTTCTCTGAGCAGAGCAGGAATCGAATAACATGTGGGGCAACACCTGGTCCTATTGCAAACAACAGCTCACCCGTATTCTCTCATTATTTTCTCAAGGTTGTGCTCTAAGCACACCTCCGGCAGCAGCTCAGGTCCCTTGCCCACTCTTCTTCTCCTGTCATGTACAGACACACAGTCTCAATCAGAGCTGTACGCTGTCCTGCTTGTATTGTGAGAAATGCCTTTGTTAAGTTTTTCAGGGAAATTTGAATTTTCCAGTTACAAATATGTCCATATCAAGTACATGTCATGGATATCGAGCTAAGAATAAGTTAACAAATGGCAAGACAATAAATTATTTCTTAGTCTCTTAGAGCAGAAGTGATAGTTTGACAAGTGTTCTTGCCAGGCTTTAAAGGATGAACAAACCCCATCAACACTCTAAACACATGGAAAGTAAGTATACATGCAAAAAAAGCGGGCATATCCCCTAGTAAAAATCTGACTGAGCAACTGCATTGCGAATATATTTTTAACGCCTGTTCTGTAATTACTCTGCTATATGGAAACACAGCATGAATCTGTGGTCTGCTTCTATTAGTTTTAATCACAAAGTGAGCAAATAAAATCAGCCATTTAGACATGCTGAAATAAATTTAAGGGCCTGATAAATTTGCAAGAGCAATCACAGTTGCAAATCAAAAGTTATTTAAAAATCAAAGTGTGTCAGTCTAATTCAAGAGGCCTCTCTTTCTTTCAAGACCTGCTTTCTTATCTGCCTCCAAAGTCAGAAAAAATTGAGTGTAATATGCTCTGATAAGAACTTTCACGAGTTCCTTATCTGAACAGAAGTAGCACAGGGACTGTCTCACTAAGGTGACTGTAAATCAAAAATGAAACAACAGTTTTAGTGGAGCCTCTGGGATTTAAATCAGCTGAAGACCGGGCCATACTGTTATAGCATACAAGCTGGCCATAAAGACAGCGTTAAATGAATCTTAAAAACTTTAAAGGAGATCCAATTTAATTTCAGAAATAGTCTGTGATTTACAGGATTCATATTCCTGTATTATTTTTATTATTATTTTATTACATGGTTCATCCAGGGTCAACTGAGACTCCAGAGCTCTCCATAGCTGAGTTGTGCCTGTTGCAGTGGTTAATGCAAGACCTAGCACTGAGGAAGGGAAGTCATTCCTATCTGTCCCATACCCGGGCATACATTTAGGCTGGGAAGTGCAGTGCTGCTTGGTAGGGAAGAGGGTATAGCACTGTGCTGCAGCTGGGCAGGGCTGGGGATAACTTCTCTAGAGCATGGCAACCTTCATGGGTCCCAACAGGAGCATTTTAGGGGTTGCCCAGAAAGAACTGTTTTCAGCAGCATGAAATACTCCTACCTTTACTTTCCAGTGACTACGCTGGGGGGGCACAAGAATTTGGGAGGGGACACAGCTGGGACAGCTGACCCAAACTGACCCAAGGGATATTCCAGACCATATGATGTCATGCTCAGCATATAAAGCTGGGGGAAGAAAAAGGAAGCGGGGAGACGTTCGGAGTGATGGCATTTGTCTTCCCAAGTAACTGTTACGCATGATGGAGCCCTGCTTTCCTGGAGATGGCTGAACACCTGCCTGCCCATGGGAAGTGGGGAATGAATTCCTTGTTTTGCTTTGCTTGCATGCGCGGCTTTTGCCTTGCCTATTAAACTGTCTTTATCTCAGCCCACGAGTTTTCTCACTTTTACCCTTCCGATTCTCTCCCCCATCCCACTGGCGAGGGAGTGAGTGAGCGGCTGTGCAGGGCTTAGTTGCTGGCTGGGGCTAAACCATGACAGTCCTTTTTGGTGCCCAGCGTGGGGCTCGAAGGGTTCAAGATAACAACAGGTTTGACTGGAATGTGCTAGATCGAATTTAAAGCTATTACTGCTGTTTAGCTATTAATCGGCAGGCTTCTGTTCTTGCCATGGGGCTTGCTTGCCTTACTGTATATTAGAGTCTAGTGCTCGTTAGTGGCTGCTTTTTCTTTTGCTGCTTGCTGTACTGCTGTACCACTTATCAACTTACTCTGCTGTGCCTGGGAACATTTTGATAACAGCAATGGCGATGCGCCTGGGCTGACAGATGGCCAGGGCATCGTTGCTGTTTCTGTGCTGCTGTACTGGACAGGCTGGAATGCCAATGTGAACTCGAGTCAAAGGGACCTTGACCTGTGGATGAGTCCACGCAGCAGCAGGACACCCCGAAGCATCTGTGGTCATGAATATGTCCACACCAGAGCAGGTACATCTCAAAGTGTCTGTGGTCGTGGTTATGTCTGTGCTACTGCAGGTACATCTCTGAAGGGATTGTGGCCCAAGGATAAGTCCACGCTGGAGAAGGTACACCTTGAAGCATCTGTGGCTGTGCAAGAGGTCGTGCTGAAGCACCTCAAAGCGTGTGGCCATGGAAAAGCCCATGACAGAGCAGGTACACCCCTGGAGGGACTGCAGCCATAGGTAAGGCCATGTTGGAGCAGGTTCACTCCTGAAGGCAACTGTGGTGGTGAGTAAGACCACGCTGGAGCAGGTATATCTCTGAAGGCATTGTGGCCCATAGAGAAGGCCATGCTGGAACAGAGGCACCTCAGAGCTACTGTGGCTGTGGATAAGTCTATGCCGCAGCAGGTATACCCCTGAAGAGACCGAGGCTCATCAATAAGGCTCGACTTGGAGTAGGTACACCCCTAAGGGACTGCAGCCTGTGGATAAGTCCCAGCCAGAGCAGGGGCAAGGGGAAGAGCTCACTGCAATGTTAAACCCTATAGTCTGGTCCAAAGGGACCAGGGATGGAGATTGTAATGGAAATATCTTTAAATTGTTGTAACCTGGAATCTGAGTTGCATGTTATGGGAGTTACTATAGCAAGTACCCCTTATTGCTAGCCAGGCTAGGAGCAAGGGGAGGAGTTCACCGAAATGCTAAACCCTATAACCTGGCCCAAATGGAACAGGGCTGGAGATTGTAATGGATATACCTTTAAATTGTTGTAACCCATGATTTCAGTTGCATGTTACAGGAATTACTATAGCAGGAACCGCCTGAACTAATGGAGGACAAGCCTTACAAGAAGCAGTGCAAATGCAGCAGTGACCTGACCTGAGCTGGCTTTGGTGCCCAATAACTCCACGCAACACACCACCTCTCCTGCCCTGAGTGACCACCATAACAGACAGATACCAAAGTCATGGACTAAATGAACTCAGTGTACATTTTGTGGACATTTTACAGGGGTGGTCCATAGACTGGGGGGAATGATATCTGTGTATTATATCAAGGAATGGGAAGGGGGTGGTAAGTAATGAGAATGTATTGGATAGTGTGGGACCTGAGCATGACATAAATGGTATGGAATAAGGGTGGAGAATGTGCTGGTTTGGGCTGGGATTGAGTTAATTTTCTTCATAGAAGCTAGTGTGAGGCTACGTTTTGGATTTGTGCTGAAAACAGTCTTGATAATACAGGGATGTTTTCCTTGCTGCTGAGCAGTACTTACACTGAGTCAAGGCCTTTTCTGCTTCTCACCCCACCAGTGAGTAGGCTGGGGGTGCAGAAGAAGTTGGGAGGGGACACAGCTGAGACAGCTGACCCCAGCTGACCACAGGGGATATTCCAGACCATACGATGTCATGCTCTGCATATAAAGCTAGGGGAAGAAGAAGGAAGGGGGAGGACGTTTGGAGTGATGGCATTTGTCTTCCCAAGTAACTGTTACATCTGCCTTTGCTTTGCCTATTAAACTGTCTTTATCTCAACCCGGGAGTTTTCTCACTTTTACGCTTCCGATTCTCTCCCCCATCCCACTGGGGTGGGGGTGGTAAGAGAGTGGCTGCGTGGTGCTTAGTTGCCAGCTGTGGTTAAACCACGACATCCTGCTCGGTTCCTGAGATACTACTCTGTGGTAACAGAAAATAATCCTATGTAAGCTAGAGGACAGCTTGTGGACATTGTCCCACATTTCTGCTTGGATTCATATGAATCTGGTGTTCATCTTAATTAAAAAAAGGACTGGGTGACACAAGTACACACATGGATATGGTATTCTTATTTGCAAAGGCCAGAAAACCATAATTCCCCAGAATAAAAATATTGGACCAAATCCAAGAGTCCTCTTTGCTCAAAAATATTCCACAAAGACAAAGACAGTGTCTATCGAGGGATCACAAGCCATAACCCTTAGCAAAGCTGAAATAATATGGCAAAGTAGTTTTATAGGCTGCCCCACTGTACACAGGGAATAAATGTACACAACCAAAACCAATATTGCTTGCCAGTGGCTGAGAGCCAGAGAAGATATAGTTTTGACTCTTTTTTTTTTCTCTTTTTCTTTCTGTCCCATCTTCAGAGCAATTACAGATAGCCATCCAGCAGAAGATTTCAGTGCTCACACTGAGTTCTGCAGCCTTTTTGCAGATCTGCTGTGCTCATTACGGGTAGGAGAAAGAATGGTGGAAAAGTATCTTAAGCTGCTTTTGATACTTTGAAAAGTATCTCAAGATACCTTGTCATAAGTGGTGCTTTCATGATTATAAGCAGCAGTTGACTGGTAGGCTGAAAACAACAACCTGTTTTACCCAGACTATATTTTTGACCCACAGTTGTCACCTGGATAGATATATTGCACCATCAGCTAGTCCTTATGCCTGGAAAGGGTTTGGTCCCTCCTTCCCTGAGCCCTGATGGACTGGTGGACTTTTGCCATTAAGCTGGGGGGAAGCTCCTCTTCAATTCCAGATGCATGAAATTAAATCTGTAAGTTCTGGTCAGTATTGCCATTGCTGGCTTTCACAGGGTTGTTTAAAAGGGCTTTTTCCCATTGTTTTTCCAAGGACCTGCCCAAAAATGTTTCCATCCAAACCACCATCACGCAAGACTCCAGCAGAGGAGCAAAGAACAATAGCACACAAGGTTCCAAGTTCAATAGCAATTTCAAGGATTTCAGCTGTCACAGTTAATTAGTGGCAGTTTCTCTCAGGCCTCCTTTGCTTAACCCCTGAAGGACAAGGCTTGGAAAACTGCTGGTTGAGAGGGCAAAAGAGGTCAAAAGACCAGTTTTGTAGCAGCCAGGAATTATTAAGAAAGCAAAACTAAAAAATGGAATGTGTTGTGAAGTGAAAATTTCAGACAAAATGAGGTTCAACTTCTATTTCCACTTTTGCTAAAGAAAGAGGCATGAGCCTTGAGGGTGGGGTCCAGAGTCTGGATTTTGGGCAGGGTTATTTTAGAAAGCTGAACAGAGTCCAACTGTTGTTCTAGGGCAAGCACTTCCCAACTTTAGGGTATTTAAAAAAAAAAAAATCTGGATCCTGATCTGAAATCTGTGGCTTGGGCTTGTTTCTAAACATTTCTTTTTCTTGCAAAAAAAAAAAAAAAAAAAAAGGCATCATATGGTAAGCCACTGCAGAAAAACACTGGAGCTCTGCTTCCTTACAGGAAACTACCTTGGCATGCCTTCCCTTCCAAAAGGTGTGGTGTGTTTGCTAGATACAAGACTGAAAGCCAGAAAAATTGGAAAATTCGATGTTCCCAAACACGGATGCACAAACCACTTCTAAATGACACACCGGAGTAGTTCCCGACTCCTCTTTGTGAAGACCCCTGGCATCCTGAGCAAGCACCTCCAGCTGAGGGAAGAAGTTCTTCCCCAGCAGCTACCAACCCACACCATGAGGACTGTTGGCGTGTTGCGCTCACCATTTCCGAAATAATAAGGCCCGGGACACAAGACCCTTGCCCCAGTCCATAGCAGGTCTCATGACAAGGGCCAATGCCCATCAGGTGGACTGACACAGGACAAGCATCACCGGTGCCAGCCCAGGTCTCATGAGAGGGCGACGTCCCCGTGGTTGGATCAGGTGGTCATGGGGATGCCCCTTATTTCAGGTCTTATCACACAGTGCACACGTCAGGATTAAAAATTGTCCCCTGACGCAGCCAGGGGAGCTGTGAAAGCTTGAGGGGGGGGTCAAATGGGGGCATACACGTCACAGGGAAAGACACAGGATTTCAACCTGCAATATGAGAAAGACCATATTTTACGGGAGGTTATGGGTTTCCCCCATGCCCACACACACCCCTCGGGGGCAGAAGCAGCAGCCCTGCACCCAGGATCAGTACAGTTCTCTGGCACAGCAAGATTGGTGGCTTGAGTCCTGGTTTGTCACCCACCAGAGCGGGTTCAGGTGAGTCCCTTTGCCCGAGATGTGAAACGGGACGTCTTGCTCTGCTGTGCGTGCAGCACGTCGGAGCAGGAATCCATCAATCCGCACAGCACTGGCTCCTAGCCCAGCTTGGTTTTGTCCTGGACACGCATAAAAGCAACTTTCCTGCACCTCCCCAGGGTCTCAGGGCCGGCGGTGCCCAGTCTTTGCTGACCCCATACAACACGGCACTTTGCTCCCGCTGCCTCCATTTTAATGTGGTCACATCTTGCGAGCGTGAATGGTGTCACAGATGGGAAAAGACCAAAATTAGGGGTTGTCCTGCAGGACACAGCAAAGGTAGCTCAGTAGAAATCAAGGGTCCATTCAGAAAATCTGCACTTTGATGTTACCTGAGATACATCGTTTGTAGTTGCTGGTGGTATTCCTAAGCCTTCTGTCCATCTTGCAAACAGCAACAGCTGAAGCGTGAGTAAATCCTCCAGTACCTCTCCAGAGAAAACAAGAGGCCCCCACATTCAAGGAGAATGCTCGTCACAGTCTCTCCGTGACAGCTCAGCATTTGATATGAATGAGGGGGGAAGCTGGCAGCAGGTGGAGATCTTCAGGCTAATTACCTTGAATAATTTGCCTGCAGGTGCTGTGCAGGTGGTCTGAGCCCTTAGGCGTTGACCTAGGAAAAGCGATGGGAATCCTGCATCTGCCACTGCTCCCGTCTGAGCTGCAGGCCTGGGATGCTGAAAAATTCCAGATTCCACATTTTTTAATCTACAGTTAACAGTTTAGGGTTGTTTCCCTAAAGGTTTCGAAAGAGGAGAAAAAAAGTTTGATCCCATGGAAAAGTTTAACTCTGTTCACTTTAGTAGCTTGCTACTTGTAGCTTTAAAACAACCTCAAAGTGGAGAACTTTCTTGCAGATTAGAAGAGCATTCAGCAGCTAAACCCAGTAGGCATTTAAAAAACAAACCAAAACACGCATTCTTTCCTGAGCCTGGCAAGGCAACTAGTGGGAGTCACACCCTCTTGAACAACTGCCCTCTGATGTTTTAAGATATTCTGGGGTTTTAGTTTGTTAGTGACAAACACTCATGAATGTGCTCAAATTCTTCTTCTCCAAACTGCTGACTTGAGGGCTACTGTGACTGCATTAAGGTTTACAGCGATTTAACAGCTCTTTATTTTAAGCGAAATTCTCAAGACGTTTGAACCTTGAGAGTCACAGTGGTTTCTAAGGTGAAGTAGTAATTTATATCAGTGAGAGCTAGACTCTTGGATTATCAGAAAAATCTCATATCTGGAAACAAATAAAAAATCTACACTGGTATTCTGTGCTTTGACATACAGGAATATGTTATGAAATAAGGTTACTAGTTTATGCTACATGCTCAGTTGGTTTCTAAAATCAGATACAAGTCTGTGATCAAGTTAGAGTTTTAGCACACATTTTTTAGTGTTGCATGTGCAATGCTTGGGTTTTATCCCAAGAAGCAATTGTAATCCTTTCCACACCCAGGGAACACGTTGGTCAAGACTCAGTGTAGGCTGATCCCAAATTTAGCAAGAAACTAAAGGCTTTGCTCACATGCTCAGGGCCAAACTTCTTGGGTGGGGGAGTAGAAAAATACTTCCTGGCGAGTTCTCATTCAGATTGCAGAAGATTCCTTTAAACCCAGCATGGATTGAGGCTGTGAATGTTCCTGCATGAATTTTAGGGTGAAGAAATTCAAAGTATTCAGAGTCTGCTTCAAAATTCACTTTTTTCACAGAAGTTGTCCTCTGGTACCAAAAGCTGAGATGCAACAAGAAGGTACAGAAAAGGATCAAAAAATATGACTGTTCAAAGAAGGAGAGAGCAGGAGTATTGAAACCAAAGGAATTCCAAGCTGTTCAGTATATCTGAAATTCATGTTCCTCCTTTACAACAGGGAACTTGTCTTACCATAAAAGAAATGATTATTTTAGCACCCTTTTTGTGATATAAGGGGCACCTTGTGCACACAGCGGGCTAGATCAGACCCAAGAGGTGATGGATTTTTATGTTCTTTGGAGAGGAGCTGAAAGCAAATGGGGTTTGCTTTTGGTGCGGTTACAGGACAATTCTGTAGCGTATAACTTTTTCAGTAATGAATATGTGGAGACCTGTAACTGCTAGTATATGTACCCGTGGGTGTCTTGTCACCTCCCTCGACCCGGATGGTTTCAGAGTGTTTCCACGAGGAGAATACATATGCTGAGTTGTAGTCAGATGCCACTTCACTGCCGTTCTGTTTATTTTTAGGAAATGCAAACTGATCCCCATGTGCCAGGACACGGTGGGATCAAACAGCAGGAGGCTGTTTCTTTGCTCACCCTTTAGGCCTTGTGCTCGCTACCACGCTGCCCCAAAGCTTTTGTTCTTTGTTCTTTTTCAGGATGTGCCTTATGTTTTCTTTATCCCTTGCTGTTCTTGCCCACTCTGCTCTATCAAATAGCATCAGCCCCTTTATTATAGGAAATAGAAATGTCCTGGGAATGTCTTGATATCCCTCTGGCCTCACAACTCATCTTTTAACCATTTGCCCTACGATCTGCTCTGTTTTTTTTCCAGCTGCCACTAATTAAAGGAGCTGTTTCCCATGAGAAGAGAAGACAGCAGTTATGCCACCACCGCTAACCTGAGACCAAACACACTCTTTGGGAGCCTGTTTCCCAGGGGAACAGCATGCTCTACCCATCTTCTCCTGCCTCTTGCTGGGTCCACACCAAGCAGAGAAAAAGGACCGTGGACAGATTACAAATGGCACAACCATAATCAGGCAGCCACTGTTTTTTGTCATGATGTTTTCATACCACGAGCTCAGTCTGAGCTCTCCTATACAAACCTCCTGGGGGATTTTAAATCTTCCTGCTTGTTTTTATTCCATCTGTCCTTTCAGAGAGTCCCTGAGGAATATTTATTCTTTCTTTGGAATCTGCTGTCTCTTTCATAAACTCTTTCTCACTTCTCCTATAAAAACCTATCCAGGACAGAAGTCCTTCCAGTTTCCAATTTAATTTTATTCCTGGGCAGTTTATACCCCATCGTTTCCATGCTGTGGTTGCGCCTTAACATGCGTAGCTCTTTTCCGTCCCTGGTGTTCTCCCCCACAATGTGTGAAAGGTAAATTATTTCTTTTCGGGGCTCCTCACATTTCTTTTTGTTTCAGATGGGCTGCCTTGAGCTTATCACAGACCACTTATAAAGAGTTTATGAGTTCCCTTTCAAAGACTTCGGCATGCGTCAGGATATCGGCCAGATATAACACACTGGACAAAAGACACGTACCACACAGCAGCCTTTTATTAGTGGATGGTGCATTTTCAAGCTGAAAGCCATCTCTTTAAATGAGTACAAGCCTTGTCTTACACTAAGGGCTGGGCTTTTCTTTTCCTGTCTTTTATATCCCCCACTACTTTTCCAGATCTAATAAGGAAAGCCCGGTTGAATCCACTGCAGCATTCGGAATGCCATCTCTTCATGCAAGCAATAGCCATCTTTTAAAATGATTAAGTTCAACTTTCCAGTGTTCAGTCAGAAACCGGTGCTGTCATCATCTTATTTCATAATAAGAGCTGGATGAAGGTCAGGGCTTGACTGCGGGTTTAATTATGCTTAGTTTATCCATTTCCTCAGTAGTGCAGAAAGCCTCTTCTCCTTTTGTTACTAGTAAGTGGTAGAGTCATTGCTTGATGAGCCTGTTTCTGCCAGAACCTGGACCAGTTTTAACACCTATACCTCTATGAGATCTGGAAATTAACTCCTGATTTCTTTTCAGAAAGTGTCTTAAACTGTTGTTTTCCCCCACTTAGAGGTACTGCCCTGTGCTGGCACTAGTCAGAGGACAATTCTGAGAATGTACTTGCACTCTACCTTTGTCTTCAGCCCTTCGCCCCTTCACACACACATCTATGACAGCCATGTTTTGCAGTCATGCCCCATTTTATAATACTCTGCTGTTTATCAGAAATGCTCAGTAGGCAAGCAGGAATCCATACTTGCTCCACAAAAGCCCAGATTCCCCGAACTTTTGTGCAGGTCTCAACCATGCTGCACTTTTCCTCTCTTGGAACTCTATCACAGGAGGAAGTTGTTAATGACTGTTTCTGTCCCTGGAGGTGAAAGGAGTCATGCATGGCAAATGAGGGGCATGTACCTGCCCTCCCAACCCTGAACCACATGTTAAAAAGGGAATTTCCACCAAATTGTTGCAAACACCTTTCCTCGCTCTGGCCTAATGAAATTCAGAGCGGTCAGTAATTCCTTTGCTACCTTGGCTACTCAGTCTTTGGGCTCAAACCCCAGACAGTCAGTTTTTAATCCCCATTTAAGCCCTTTTTGGACAGATTCCCCCATCACTGACACCAATCAAAGACTCGGTTTTGGATCCCTTGTTCTCTATCTGTTTTCACCCATCTATGTCCACTGCCTGTGCATGTTCCCAATGGTTGCATTCAGTTGCTAGCGTACCTCTTCTCCTGCTGTTTGACTGCCATGACCTAAACCCCCATGAGCTGACTCCGCAGCTTTGTGTCACCTCCTTCGCTAGCCCATGTTGGGGGATAAACTTATTCTGGGCACTTCTGAAATTCTGTTCTGTATTATTTTGTACAGTTAAAGGTTTTTCTGCAACCAGGATTTTTTTTTCTTTAATTGCAAAATGAAAGACTGTAACAGAACTATTTTTCCTCCTTTTTATGCCAGTGCAATTTTTCTTGTTTTATGGGGATTGAACAATGTTTCAAGTCACAGGCCACCAAATATGGCCTCTCAGCAGCAATACATTCAGAATTATCTACTTGCACCTTCTTCTGAACAGCTGCAAAGACCAAGTCATGTTCTGTAAACCATTTCCACAACCTCTTGGAGTGGCTTTTTTTTTTCTTTTGCTGATACTGAATGTCAAAGCCCACTTGTGAATTTATAAATAGGTCCATTGCCAATTCATCCTGGAAGACCTCAATGTGCCAGGAACATGCATTTCCTCCGCTTCTCTACCCTTTCAAGTAGGGCATCTCCCTTCGCTTCACTTCAAGCTTTTGATTCTTCCCAGGCCAGCTTAGGTTAGTGGCAAATGCCAAACTATATACCAAGGACTTGTACAAAGTCTAGCTAATTCAGCTTTTTTTTTTTTTTCCAATCTGGCAGTAAAACTTGCAGCAGCATCAAAGGTGGGCTACTTGGGTTCATGCTTAAAAACCCATCTGTGTTCATCCTTCCCAGTCAGCCTTTTAGACCATAATGTTGAGCTAAGCTGAAAAACCTCTGAGGACTCTTCCTCTCCCAGTGCAATTTTTCATTCTTTGAGAAAATAAAACCTCCCTTATTCACACTTCTCAGAGTTACTGATGGGTACAGGAAAGTGCTACAAATATCTTGTTTTAGCCAAATTCTCTAGCTGGCCCAGCTCCCACATCAAGAAGGCTGACTTTCACTGTCCTCTGTGACCCTTCCATCACCTTAGTCAGGCAATTTTTCAGCTCCCCAAAAGCAATTGCAGAATCAGGAATTAATATGCTGCATCATCATCTTCTGCATCATCAAGCACTATATAACTGGAGGAATATAACAAAATACATCAGTCTTTTTTCAGACTGTATTTTTAGGCTTTTTCAGATTACATCAATCTATTTTTAGACTAAATAACTAACCTCTTCACTCACCTTCCGCTAGTTAGTCCTGACAGCAGGAGGATTGTTGAAAGAGATGTATGTGGTCTATGTTGAGAAGTGAGTGCATAGGGCAGCCTCTCGTCCTCCATTCCAGCTGCCAGTACTCTTTGTGCTAAAGTTGCGCATGGGGAAAGGCCATAATGGAAACAGCGTATCTGGCCATAGCAAGGGGAGGAGAGGACCAGTAACCACCACGTTTCCTTCCACGTAAAGTTAAAGTAAAAAATGTAGCAGTTAGGTGAGTTTAAATGGGTGCTGCCATTCACTTGTCAAGAAGGACCACAGTGCTTCATAAGAACTGGTAGCTCCCATAATGCAGCATGATCTGAGATGAGATTGAGTTTTGGTTCAAAGTTTCAGTTTGCTTTTTGGAAGGAAAAAAAACCAAACCCAAACAACAACCCACTCTAAAGAAGTCAGTGATGCAGCTTTGTTATATGGTGTAAAATGTCTGAGCAGATGAAGTGATGGCATATTAAATGGTACTTTAGCATAGAACAAGCCATAGTGAGAAGGAGGAACTAGACGTGAAAGCCAGGCAAATCCACATGAGCAGCTTTGCACATGTGTTTAAATGGGGGCCCTTAATCATTAGAGCACTCCCTGGAGGGCAGAGGTGGATTGGTTTGTATCTTGTCATTTCTTCAGATGAAGGGATGGAGCTTGGGGTGGGAGTATGGGATAGTTATGTGTTAGGCAAACACAACATAAGCTTTAGTCAAATGTAAGCTATTTCACTCAGAAAGGAGGTAAAAGTGGATGAAATTTAATATCCAAGACATTACAGTAGATGTTAAAGTCCCTCTGGACTTCAGTCTCTCTGTTCATATATAGTCAAGGATTTTGTGTGTTAGAGCCAGTTTTTCCAGGGGAGCACCTTGCTTGAAAACCTTTTGGGTCTCCTACTCCTTTGGGACACAACCCAAACACTGCTTATCTGAACTTGTCCACTTTGCTGTTTTCTTTTTGAGAACCTGGCAGGGAACATATGACCCTGTGAAAGCATTGCGGGGTGTTGGTGCTTTCCCCATTCCTGTCACAGATAGCCTATTACATACCACCAAAAAAAAAAAAAAAAAAAAAATCTGTGCAAAGGGAGAAAAGCACTTTATAATTAAGACCCCTTAAATAGTTTTCCTGGCTCCATTTTACAAAATCTGAGTCACCCTGGCTCAAGTTGGAAGGAATCAGTGTTCAAACCTGCAGAGATATTATCTGCTTTTGAAATACTTAGGAAAACTCTCAGCCTTATTTGGAAAAGTGAAATCTGCTGTGGTAACCAAGGCCTTGATTTACTGGGAGGAGAGAGGGGTCCTAAACACCTTTGCCCTTTCAGATGAACTCCTGCTCCGTCTGTGTGGCACCCTGTGGGGATGCTGGCACCTCCGACACCTCATACTTGTTTCCAGAGCACCCCACAACTTCTCAGGCAAACCCCCCCAAGGGCTAAAGCCCTCTTTCCCCTATTAATGCGAGACCAGGTAACACAATGTCCTACATCAGTGGTATTACTACCCTACAGCCAGCATTCTCCCATGTCTCAGTCTCCAGCACATGGGACAGGACAAGAGCTGAACTGGCAGGTCACATGCGAGGATAAAGGACATTTGGGGTCTTCTGGCAGGGACAGGGCTGCAGTGGGGGAGTGTGCCTTTTTCTGGGACACCTTTGACCATGGGGGGGTTGTTGGTGGCAAGACCTCACCCTCCCTAGCAGCAGTGCCACCACCCTGCTTTTGGCTGGGGTCCCCAAACACCAGCGGTCCCCCAGCAGCGTAAGGTGCCAGCAGGATTATGGTGCTGGGTTCACGGGGCAGAATAGACCCCATGGTGCTGTGCTGTGACAGCAGGAAAGCCACCCTGGGCAGCCGGGGCTGGGAGCTGGCTGTGCCCACAAGAGCCGGCAGCGTGCGTAACAGTTCTGCAGGCAGAAGAGCGGCAGCGTATCACTTACATTTACACAGTCACCAGTAACACAAGACCTGGCAGCTCCTCAAAGATGAGCAGAGGTTTGGAAATCAAAGATATTTTTCATTCCCGAGCATTTCCATCATACCCACTGGGTGTCTTTGATCGTATTCTGCAAGCAGAATAAGGCAACCAGAAGTGTGTAAAAATGGTGGAAAAAACCCCACCCTCCTCAATTTGACAAAAATTTTTTACCATTTGCTAGAGGTTGGCTACCCCCACCTTAAAATGTGAGTTTCCTTCATTATAGAAATACTTTTTTTTTTCCTTTAAAAGCCAATGGAATGTGGACAATGAACAATTTCACATTTAGAAGCCAACTTTTCATCAGGGTTTATCCTTTTGATTTGGAAACTGGCTCATTTAAGCTGGAAAATTCTGTGAAATGTTGCAATAAAAGAGGCTCTATTTTTGCATTAGCTAAAATATGCACACACAGAAACCCAAGCAATACAAAAGCAAGCAAACAAAGAAGTGCCCAGCCCATAAGCTCCAAGTTGCTTAAAATTTCTTATTTCAAGTACAAATGCCACATAGATCCTTGCCATCTCTAATAATAATGCAAGCTGCCACCCAACAACAGCATAACATTTCCACTAGGCAGTATATTTTTCCCTGCAAAACATAACTTAGTGAATGTGGCTTCAGCTGCCTAAATGTCATCTCAGTCTGTTGCAATCTGCTGTAAACTTTCAAGATACTAGTCATATGTCATAAACTCACAACAGTTTCTGGATTTGCTTTAGGACTAAAATGTTCCTGGGCAAAAACAATTCACTAAGGAAGAAATCCTATCCTCTGTTTTTTTCCTGATTCCCTAGAAGTAGCTTCTCACTGATTTTTTCCCTCTTTCTTGCCTACTTCTATGCATGCTATTTTACTTTATAAATCAGATCCATCCCAGTTCCAGTGATCAGAAATGGGAGTATCCTGCTTTTCTGTATTGCAAAGCAGAGCAGTAATTGCACATACTGTTTGAGAAAAAAAAAGGAGAATCCAAATCCAGGATAGGCTTCTGGCCAAAGCAGCTCAGATTTTCCATCTCATTTGCAACTGAGACATGAAAAGCGCAGGTTAGGACTGGGCAGCAGCCTCCGACAGAAAAAGCCTTATTTCTGGCAAACTTCTTTCCAAAGTTTGTCCATGTGACTCAAGTTATGGGCTTTTAGACCAAATACAGTAAAACCAGGTACAAGGAGGACACATTCAGACATTGAAGGGTAGGGTAGGTTTTTTACATTCATATGAAGCCCACATTTACTTGCTAGCAGATATTTATAGAGCATGACTGTATGAACTCTGATCTACAGTCAAGAAGTGGGATAAGTTACATGAATTCAGTGCTGCCAGTTCAACATAATTTCCTTTCAACACCACGACCAAATTGCCTTGATTTTCACACCTGTAAAATGGGATAATACTTATCCCTTTTACAGGGGATAGTGTTATAAACGTTAGTTAAATTGTCTGGAGAAGCACTGACTTCAACTGCAAAATAACTTTATCTGTACTAGCTGATACTACACAGGAGGAGCTGAAATCTAAACCAGGAAAGTGAGGGAGAAAGGAAGCATAATTTCCTGTCAGTATGATGTACTCTGCAAGTGCAACTAAGAATACAAAACCGAGGGACCTTGGAAGAGAAAAGGTTTTTTCAGCCTGCTTTCCCCCCTTTCACCAGGTTGTGCTCATGCAACGCCACGGTCCTCAGTAAAGGCATTCCTCATTTACCCAGCGTGCGAAAAGAACCCAGTCCTTTCACCTAAAATCAATTTTCCTTAGATTCCGGAGCAGCTATGGTGCTATGTGCCAGCGACTCTCTCCTATCTCGCATGCCCATGCTGTGCGCAGTTGTCCCCTCTGGTTGCAGAATAAATTAGAGGAGCCACCGCAATACAGCTGAGAAAGCAATGGAAAATCCAGCCAGCCAGGAAGCTTTTTCTTCTTGATTTCTGTAAAGTTCTCCACGTTTGGCAAGCTTTGTAAACTCAGTAACGGGAACTGAAAAGGAAAAACCATCACGTACAATTTTTCTGTGGCTTGCAAAAATGAAATAAATCAAGAGATAAAACAGCAAGGCATCTGTGATACAAGATTTGGTTTGTGAATGTTTAAAGCATTTAATCTATGTCCCTCTGGCTTCCAATTCTGGTTGCTGGGACTTTACTATTTTACCTATTTTGGAAGGTATAATCACTTAAATCTCAAGAATTTTCTGGCTGTGTTCCATATTCCCCTTTGCATGACTTGACTTGGATAAATCTCCATTACGCCGTCCATCTGTCCCTCTTTTCTGCCTTCTAATTTATCATCTGAAAATTTTCCACGTGACACCGGTGAAGTCCCCGACGTCACCAGCGGGGCCTTCCGTGCCGCCTTGTTATTCCCCCCGTTTTTCTGCCTCATCAGCGTCAGGCCAGGTGTCTCTACGTGAGCCACAGTCACTCCGCTCAGGCAGACAGGCACCCCCATACCCCCCCATCCAAGGGGCAGCCACGAGGTGGGCTTCCCGTTGCCACCACGCTCCTGTCCGTCCGTCCACCGTGCCGTAGCGCATCCCCTTTCCCACCTCTTCACCCGGAGCGATGACAAGTAGCGTAGCTTAGGTTAACGTGGGAGACCTGGGGAGCCACCACAACCCCAGCGTGAGGCTGAGATTTTACCAACAGCCCCCAGCCCTGGCAGTCTGCACAGAGGAGACAAGCAAAGGGTGAAAGAGAGGTCAGCAAACAGCCTGGCGTGTATTTGCGAATCGGTGGAAGACCTGAAAATAGACCCTGCTGCCTCGCCTTATTCAGTCCCACCCGGACTCCTCTCTGTCTCCAAATTCTAGTGATCCCAGGGGTCGTGCAGGGATCCCTGCTCCCAGTAGGTCCCCGTCGTGCCCATTGTTAGATCCTGGCTGCGGCTGCTTAATTCTCATTAAATAGCCAAGTTCCTTTTAATCTTCTTCCAAAACAAGGAGCTTAAGCCTTACAACAACATCTCCTAGGAACTTTCAGCTCTCCTTTGGGGAGATATTTCTTTCTGTTGAAGGGAAAATTTCCCAATAGCTCTCTTCTGCTGCCAGGCAGCAAGACCAGAGGCAGCGCCGTGCCGCTCCCTCACCATTTCCTAAGGGACTCACACATCCCAGGCTGTGCCCTCTACCTTTAGTTTCCCGTTCTCATTCCAGCCTGTCTGCTTGAATTCATTCAAAGGTGTAGGAAAAAAATCCTCTTGGGACAGTTTGTCCCACGCTGCACCCACCACCATAAAACCTCGGCTGCCGTACTACTGGTTCTTATCAGCCATCACACCTTAAAGTATAGAAGGTGTGTCTAATATTAGCCAGGAAACGTCGCAGTGAAGACCTGGACTTTTTCAGCTAATCGGTATTAATAACTTCCTATGTTTGAAGACAGCCCATAGGAAATGCAGCCTGACTCATCTACCCTGTAATTAGATGAACTCCTCGAAAAAGTGCAGGTGGCTGCACCATAAAGGCACATTAGCCAAGGTGCAGAATATGCATCTGACCAAAGGGCAGATAATAGCAGCAATAATTTCCTTCCACTGATATAATACAAAAAAGCAGTATTTCTTACAGATTTGGCATCTGGCTGAGGCTGGAAACTCAAGCAGTCATTTTCTTTCTCTTTCTTATCTCACTCAAGGGAAATCTGTAATATGCACAAAGACTTGATTTATTTTTTACACTCTCACAAATTACTGAAAAACAATTATGCAGTGAAATTTCATGAAAAACAGAAGATATGCAGGCCTATTTGCTACATAGTTTATACCTAGACTGTGATTCTTACCAAAGATATTTGTTTCCTGTGTTCTTTTTTCCTGCCAAGTTCAGCCATATATCACTTTTATGTATCTGAAGGCCACGGTGTAATGCAATATGAAGCTATGAATGGGATAAAGTTACATATTCTCCATTGATTTTCCATTGTATCCATTATCTTTAATGCTGGAATGCAAGTTAGTGCGAGGGCCGGAAGCCTCCGCACCTCCGCGCTGACTGCTGCCTTATGAAAACCATCCCCTGGGGGCAGATAAAATCAGCTGCAAGTTGCAGAGAGGAGACAGGAGTTCCCCAAAGTGTCCGGCTTAATGGGGCAGGCGGGTGGCTCTCACCCGTCTGTAGGAAAGAGAGAAGGAGAAGGTAGACTCGGGGAGGGGGACTTGAGAGGGGCTGGGGGGAAACCAGAGAAGGGCTGGAAGTGAAGGCAGGGGAAGGAGAAGAGAGACGGAGAGGAAGGGAGCACAACACAGCTGCCTCGAGGCTTCTTAGCAGTGGAGAAATGCTTTTTGCATGCGCAACAAAGGAGGAAAAGAAAAAGGTCTGTGGTCCGTGATGCTGTTCCCTGTTGGAGTGTCCCCCAGTCACCACCAGCGTGGCTGCCGGGGACAGCAGCTGGGCGGCAGCCGAGGCTGCTCAAAAGCCATTGCCCCCCAATCCTGGGTCTTGTGGAAAGCAAGCTGAGGGCTCGCTGCCACTGCTGCTCAGCCCCGTGGGTCAGGACGAGCAGGGAGGGTGTTTGCAGGCAGCACCGGAGCTTGCCACCATGGCAGCTCAAGCCAAAGCCTGAGCGTCGGTGCTCGGGAGCGAGGAAGATGAGTGGGACGGGAGGATGCAGCTGGAGGGGGAAAGCTGGACACTCAGGAGGCTTTTGCCGCCCAGAAGGGCCCAATTGCGCTGGGACTAGATGTTAACACTAGCTCTCTAACAAGCTTCTCAAATCGCATTTTTTAAGGCCGTGTGTTAACAGAAAACAACTGTTCAAATTTAGCAAGTTCCAGCACCACTTTCACCCTTGTTACATCTGGGCCGCGGGAGTAAGAAACACCACTGCCACTTAATTTTTCATTCCTCTCGCAAAGAGTTAGAGCGGTTAGTCATGCGAGTGGTCGCCTTGGACAATCCCACGCAAGCAATCCCAGCAGGATTCCTCCGTGTGTGACTAACTGCTCCTCCTGGGAGGCCAGAGCTTCCCATCGGGAAGGCAAAGGACTCCCCATTTTAGCAGCAGAGCTGTCTGTAATCTTAACTCCGCTGCTGCCCCTGTAATGTATTTTTAAGATCAAAATTCTTCTGCAGGACAAGTGACCCGTTCATCTTCATCTGGCCTTTATTGCTCTGGCTACTCTTGTTGACATCCGTGACTAATTCGTGATCTATGAAACTGAGCTGTGACCAATACAAAAAAATCTTTATTAAAACGCTGCCAGGTTGATCAGCAGGCGTTTCTTGGGAAAGCTGCTCAAGAAGAGCCGTCTCTGAGTAACTCCACGGGATGACATTTCTGGAATGAGCATCTCATCCCAGCTTACCCTGAAGCACATCAGCTCGCAGCCGCGGACGAGCCACCTTGCATCACCTCCAACCCTGGGGACAGAGCTTAGGGACCTTCGTGCAAACTTTCCTTCAGTTATTTGGCCTGCTAGCGACAAGGCTCGAGCCGACACAGAGCGAAACCTTTCCAGCTAGTGCAAGAAAAATCTAGTACCTTGTTTTGCTATTTTAGCAGGGGGAGAGCGTGAGCCAGGCTCCTTCCCGCCTGCCCCCCTCGCTATATGTGTGTGTATGTGCATGTGCAGCGCAGCAGGACCCCTTTTCTCATTTAAACAGCCAATTAAAGCCTACTTTGGCACTTAGCACATGACATCAACTTGCAGTACTTAAGCTGCCTAGCACAGTGTGAATTTAATTTGATAAAGGGGCAACTAATAAAGATCTTGGAAGGTTGGTTAAAGTTCATTAAGTCTTTCCTTTCAAGGTACACTTCCCTCCAGTGCAAAAGCTTGCATCTATTTTTTTTTTTTTTTAAAGCTGTGTTATATCCTGCCACCAGAAAAAGGTGCCTGTGTCACATCCCGACAGGGTATATTTAAAGTCTCACTGTTAAAGTCATGTCGGGCCTTGGTTCTTTGCCCAGAAATGTGCAGAAAGAAAAAATAAAAGCCCCTTTCCCCGAGTGTGGGGCGAGGAGTGCAACGCGGGTTGGTGCAGGCAGGCTCCTGAGAGGGGAATTGGGCTTCTGTCACACTGAGCTGCATTCATCCTCCATCTCTTGAGCCATCCGTAATTCCAGATGGCTTTCATAAACAGATGAGGAGGCTCCTCTGAGTTCACTGGTTTAATGAAGCCCGTATGGCTGACTCATGTAATAAGCATTTAATCATGCTGATGAAAATCATTTTAAAAACTTCCACCACACACAGTGCTGTTCCCTGCACAGCCACGGAGCTGATAACACAACATCACAGCCAAGGAACCTCCGTTTCCAGAGCATCTCCAGGTGCCTGCCTTGACTTTCATCAAGGAGTCGTAAACGTGCGCACGCGTTTGTGCATCGCCACCCTCTAACAAGTACCCGTTCATCTTTGAAAATACTCATCAAATCACCTACAGAAGTGCCACAAAAGGATTTTTTTTTTTAAGCTCCACATTCCCCATGCAGCTGTTTCAGAGGTCACTCAAGGGTTAACACTTCAGTGTTTATATCTTCTCATTAGTTTCTGTTTGTGCTCTCAAATGCCCATGCCTTAAAAATTCGCAGAGCTTAAGTGGTCTTCATTTGTAAACAGAGAAATGCCGCAATACCTTGCAAATACTGAGTCATCTCAGGTGGAAATCGTTCCTCTCATCAGCAGAAGTCATCCTCAACGCCATGAAGGACATGGGCCTTCTTCATTCCCAGAGCATGGACCTAAATGAATGCGTGTAACTCCATCACGTGGCAACTGGTGGTCCACACAATTTCAGTACCTTTTAAGCTAACGCCAAAAAGTCAGTCCTCCTCCTCTCCTCCAGAGAAACCCCGGAGCTGATGGTCCCTTCAGAGCAGGCTGCGTGCCGAGCGTGGGGGTGACCCTCCCTGGAGCAAGGCTGGGGGCCGTAGACCTGTTCTCATGTGCTGCTGTCACCCAAACAGTCCCGTGTGGGCTGGAAGACTCAATGTCAAGATTTGAACTTATTCCTTGGGAGACAAGGTCCATAAATCACTACCTTGGAAGGTCGGGAAGGGCTGGAAAAGTCCATGAGGTCTGAGAATGAGAGAGGCCGCCTTGCATGGGCTGTAGCACTGAGAAAGTTCAAGGTGCTCTGCCAGGTACTGAGTTTGTTTCCGTGAAAGGCTGAAAGAAGAAACATTAACTCTAGGGCTGGATTCATGTTGTCGTGTTTGTCCTTACCTTTACAACTGGGTCATCACTGATCAGCCAGTCCAGTCACTTCTTCTGAGAGCTCTGGGAAAAGGAAGATGATGAATCCCATACTGTTCTGCACAGGATCCTAGCCACAGACAGAGAGATACCCCTGGTTTTATCTACATGGAATTTTGTGGATTGGTCCAAATTTTGACGGGCAGATATTTTTTTATTATCGGTCAAATTAGATTTAATTTTAAGTGTTGGGGGCAAGGCCACTTGAAGAGCTTTGATTTGTAAGATTATCTTTTCCAGGTTCTAGAAATGTTGAAAGCTGAAGGTATGTTTGCAGTATGTTATCAGTTACAAGATTGCTTACATCCTAATGGGGAAAATGCTTATTTTCTGACACGAGACCAAATGAAATCTCTACTTTGTGTCATTAACAGTTAGTTTCCTTTTGTGAGCAATTTATTGTTCAAAGCACTGAAACATAGCACAGTGTTTGTGGCTTTAGAAACTTCGTTTATTTTAATTTCCCTCACTTGATTTTACAATGGACATTTTTTCACTTCTAAACATGCACATATGTTGAAAAGATACCACTATAGGCTAAACAGAAAGATGACTGTGATCCTGTCTCATCCACTTGCACAGTGTGCCCAGGAATTACCCCATGCTTTCTGATTGACTGAATGCCCTTTGCACATAGTGGTTGTTGCTATAAATAGTTGTTCCTTGGGGCTAGCGTTTAAAAGTCTTCAAGATTGGGAAGTCTTCAAGATTGGGAAGTCTTCTGGTTAACTTCGAATCATATTGCTGTAGCACCTAGACATAGGCAGCTCCAAATAACGGGAGCATTATGGTCTTTAGAGGCTTGATAACAAAATCCAGAGTTCAATTTATGCAAGCGCTTCATCCTCCCATGAATGAGCTTATGAATTTTGGAGCCATGGGATCAAACTCCGCAAGTACAGGAATTCTGCACGCCTTCTTGTATCTCACTTCAGAGCACCTAATTAAGATGTCATCATGACTTTTAAGAAGAGCACCTTAAACAGAAAAACACTGGAACAGTGGAGAGGTCTCAATTTCCTTGGTTTTGACTTCAAACTCCGGAGATAAAGGACACCAAAAAGAGAGCTTAATGCCTATAAATCTTACAGTGTGAACTGATTCATGACTCAGA
Source organism: Buteo buteo (assembly GCF_964188355.1). Classification (NCBI taxonomy): domain Eukaryota; kingdom Metazoa; phylum Chordata; class Aves; order Accipitriformes; family Accipitridae; genus Buteo; species Buteo buteo. The sequence goes on along the minus strand of NC_134176.1, from coordinate 7,525,728 downwards.
CAAAGTGCCCAAGTCCCTAAGAGTCAGGAGAACAACCCTTTAAAATAAAGTTCGCTACTATCGCTGGAAACTTTAACCCACTGGCTTCACACTGAGGAGGTTTAAGCTGCAAATGCAGGAGAGGATTTATGTGTTCCTCTGAACAAAATACATCAGGGTAGGAAAACTTGACCCGGCAGTTTTGAGACATGCCTGCCGTAAATAACCAATTGATTGGCTGACTCGCAAAGCCATTAGCAGGCGTGAGGTGCCTGCTGAGATTCAGACACCGCATAAAATGCTGGAGGTGCCAGCAAAATGGACACGGCAATTGGCTATGCAGTCGTCTTCCAGCAGACCGCTCAGAAGGGCTTGTGAAAAATGGAGCGGCTTTCATCTCGCTCGTTTGACACCGTCGCTCTGGAAGGGGATTGTGCGTGGGATCCAGTCTGTCGTGGGCAAAGGGGGAAGAAAAAAAAGAGATAAAATTACCACCTTGTGCTTGAGCAGTAAATCATCTGGAGGAGCAGAAGTATTTCAAATGAAGTTGGAGCCTTGACAGTTGCAGATGATGAGTCTTTTCTGCCATAAATCACCACAGCTGCCAAGTGGCACTGATAGGTCTGAGCTAATGGGGCTTTCCACCCCCTGAAAAGTGGCAGCAGCAGTTATAGGAGGGAGTTTGATGACTGATCACAGGCTGTCAGGTGAGAGGACCGGAGGTTATGTTTTAGTCTCTGAGAATGGGCCATTTTTACCTTTTCCCTCCATCCCTTTTCCCTCCCAAAGAATACATGTGATACATCCATCTTCACTCTCACTGCTGCAGCAATGGTTTCTGGACTTGTGTTGATCTTTCTGCACTGTCCCACCCTGATGGCAAGGGAAAGGGTAAGAGCAGTGAAAGGTCCCTGGAGCTCTGCTTACCAAGTCTTTCATTCTGGAGAAGACCAGGCAGTAGGAAGCAGAGCAGACATGATGCTGGTCTACACCAGACACTCATTTACACCAATCTGAGAAATGCACACCGTGCAATGGAGTAGGAATCTGGGTGTAAATGGCTACACAAACAGCAGCGTAATGATGAACCTGAGCCAGCTCCTTGGGGAGGCTGCGGCTTCGGGCATTAGCCTTGAACAAGCAAAGACGGGGCGTTGTTCCAGTATCAAACACGAGATGAGGAGTGACGGCTGGGAGATAAAAGACAGGCAGGAAGAACGTGGGTATGTGAAGTTACATTCAATCCGATTCTGCTCAGTCTCAAGTTCTTTGCAAGCGGTTCCTGCTCAAGGAAAGAGTGGGCCAGCACACAAGGACCAGCTCCCTGGGTGGGTATCTCCTCCTGTGTTAGCCAGATTGTCTCTTGTACTGACTTTTAGAGGAGTGAGAAAGTCCTCAGTCCTGGCACTGCCACCACTCAAACCCATTTGCTCTTTCAGAACCAGAGGATTCCTCCACTATGTAGGACTTGGGTCCCCCAGACAGTTTTTTGGTTTATGGATTAGATTCAACAGCTTTTTTTTTTTTTTTTTTTCCCCAGGGAGCAAAGGCCCACGAGGGAAGAATTGATTCCCGATAACTGCATTTACACAGTATGCAAATATGCACTGGCTGAGTATTGACATGCTACTGCCCAGGTGGTTTCCTGGTGGCTCCTCAAACATCAGAAATGGTGAGCACCAACAGAGGATTTATCTGCTTACAGGAATCTGGCCCTATTCCTATAAACTACAAGACTATACAAGCACGACTGTGCCTAAAGTCTCACTAGCTAATACCAGGTTTTATTACACTATCCTGCTACCCCAGCAACATCTCTCAAAGAGGCATAAATATCTTAATCTCCCCACCCAGGTCCAGTCCCCCCCCCCATTTTAATGCCACCAAGATATACACTTGCATGCAGTGCTGTCAGAAGAAGCATCTGCTTCAACAAACCTTCCAGCAGAGCAATCTGCAGGACAACGACCATCACTGAAGCAAAGACCTCATCCACGCTCAAAGCACTGTCCCCAGAACTCGTAGCATCTCTTTAGTCAACGCATTCAAAACACTGCGGGCTGGCATTGCTGGAGACCGGTATTCATGATTCCTCTTCATGCTGGTTTGGCCTCTGGTCTCTAAAAGTGGAAGCTGAAGTAACAGGTACAGGGAAAAAAAAGAAATCAGCTATGTATTTCCCAGCTATGTAATATGGAAAGATGGGGGATCCCAGGTTGGGTGGGGTGTCTCTGTTATTAGGAAGAAGAGGGAAGAGCAGGTCAAGGGAGAGAGAGTTTGTGTCTGGAAAACACAGAGTAAACTGCTGCCAAACACTTTGAATTTATTCTCCCTTTTTCTGTTGTTCTTGTTTTGAACTCAAATCAGCCTTAGGCAAGGGATCAGGGGCAAGAAGCTTTTGGGATATTGCTTCTGTTTTGCAGGCAGTAGTTCCTTTGAATTCATGGGCTTTTCATATCAAGGAGATAAGAGTGATCATATTTAATAAGAACAGGAGCTCAGCATGTCATCTCTGACAGTAGTCAGTAATAAATGCTTTGGAAACAGGTATCAGAAAGGGAAGAGCAGTTGTCCCACACCCAGCCAGCTTCTAGCCCACAGTAGTTCAGGGTGTTTTGAAGATGTTGTATCCATACGGCTTCTGCAGTGAACAGGCACTGCTTGTGCTGTTTTCCATGAGTTTGTTTAATCCTACCCTTTGAAAGTTTTAGCCACCACAACATCACTAGCGAGGCATCCTGCAGTGCCATGAAGCCTGTTAGAAAAGTGGTTCCTTCTGCTTGCTTTGAGCTTGCTCTTGGGCAATTTCTTCAGGCACCATCTAGTCCTGGTTTTATGGGATAAAGTGACTAACAGCTCCATGTTCACTTCATAAATACCAAGAGCTCAATCCATGTCCCCTCCTTGCTAGCTTCCTTCCACAAGTGTCTTACTCTCTGAACTGCCCATTTTTTGGAAACCTAACACTACATTTTGTACAAATATTTTTCTATGGGAGAGAAAATACTTGATTTTGGAAGTGTCATTTTAATACACACAGCGCAAATGTTTATAAATACATACCTGCACACAGACAGGGCACTTGTCAAAACACATTCAAAGGATACCTAGTTTCTTTCATGTATTACATACTCGGAGTGAAAATAACGAGCTATATTTAACCCAGATCCAAGCCCAGACTAAATTATTTTAAAGGTCAATTAAAGAACAGAAAATCTCACTAGCTAAGAGATAAAAAGGTCCCATTCATCTGCATTTCCAAGAGCCTTAACAGAACTAAAGCACAGAATGAGAAATCGTAATTAAGTACAATTTCATATAAAAATCATTGACAACTCCAAGTTTCCATACCTGCCAAGACCTGAATTCAGATGACTGCATTTGGCCTACAGCAGTTGATGGAAACTCCATCACTCACCACGCTGATGTAGTTGTTTGGAAACCAACGGCTCTTGGCAGAGAAATTACATTTCAGCTTCTGTTGAATGACTGCACATATGATGAGCAGAAGACGAGATAGACTAATAGCCGGTGTTCAAATTTGAATTATGTTTTGGCTGGTGCTTAAAGTTCAGGTCTGAGGCCAAGCGAAGGCTAGAATTTAGCCTGCAATGTAATCCTGAAATCACATGGACTGTTCTCCTCAGGTATGGGACTCAGTGGCAGAGACCCAGGGGTATTTTCTCGCTTGCGATCGCGAGTCCGTCAGTTTGGCAGACGCCGCTGTGCTTGCTGCATTCCTGTTCTTTGGCCCCATGTGAGTCAGCTCTGGAAAACTCTTATTTGACCACAACTGGAAAAGAAAGAGAGAAAAAAAACCCAAGCCAAAACCCACAGATCAAATTTGTAGGATGGGTTGGAACCACAGAGTCCAGTTTTCTGCCCCGACAGCCTGCATGATCTCAGCTCAGAGATGCCGGTGCAGTCCCCGCAGCAGCCACAGACAGCAATCACCCAACCTGAGCCGGGCAGGCAATAGCAGCCCAGCCGGGAGGGCAATGAATGCAACGAGCCAAATCCCTGAAGAAACACCAGGATTCGTTCTCTCTGGCTGCTTGGAAAAGCTATTTGCAGAACTTAACACCTTCCTTCAACCTCAGAACACATCCTTGGGTAAACATAATCACCTTCCAGGTTTGGGCCTTACACAGAAAGAGATCAGTCCACGTTGGAATGATATTTAGCACAGGTCAGAGTTTAAAATGCCATCAAAAATATCTGGAAGGGCATTCAGGTTTCAGATTTGCCATCAGCCCTAAGGTGAGGACACCTTGGCGCGTCTGCTCAAGGCGTGGATTTGTGATGTGCACCAGAACATTTGTGCAATGAGCAGAAATGATGGCCCGGCTCCATTTCTTGTGTAGTCTGCAATTTCTTAACATGTCCGACACACTGGGAACCCATTTGAAACGCAGTGATGGAAAACTTGGAAAGCAAATGGAAGTGAAGAAAAGCCCTTGGTGTAATTTTACAGCGTGTGAAAGACTTAAAGCAAGAAACACAACCAGATGCCACAAGGAAACTACTTTCAATTAGTTCTGCTTTGTGTTATACCTACTGATGAAAAATAAAAACAAATTCATTCTGTCAACAGCTCTATCTATAGCATAATCCTTAAATGAACTCATCCGTCAAACTGGTCCTCTGGCAAAACACATTACAATCCCTGTTTCTCAGCTGTGTGAATCAATCATCTGTTTCCCAAACCCATTGGTCAAGATCTTAGGAACCCAATATATTTTTATTGCGCTAAACAAGCCAGTTGCAGGGCACCACCTTCACCACAGCACCTACGTACAAAGTGTTCATCTATTAGCAAACTCTGCGATTTCAGGGGAGCTATTCCCCCGTCAAGGTTACGTGGTAAATGCGCCTGACCTGGAACAAAAGCAAACCTCGACCTTCCTGCCCCAGCAGCATACATGGGAGCTGCTCACGGCTGGACAAAGAACAAACCAAATTTTTTTCTAGGTGGACAGTTCAGAAAGTTGTGGACAGTTCAGAAAGTGATGTTTGAAAGGACATAGACATTTTTGAAGATATGGAGGTATTTTTATGTTTTTTTAAGACAAAGCTAATGGTTCACGCTGAAGTTGCAGCAAAAGAACCCCACCAAACAGCACAGACATCGCTGGCAGTATTCGGTAGCATTTGCACTATTTCTCAGTGGTGTATGTTCCCCATCCTTGATGCAGGAGGACCTTGATGAGGGCGTCCCTTCCCAGGGCTCTGAAGGCTGCTGCAGCCCAAGAGCACACCCTCCTTCAAGCAAAGGAATCCTGTCAGAGGGAGACCTGCTCTCATTCCCATGTTATCGATGGCAATATACAGGTACAGCCGAACTCCATCCTGGATGCACAAGGGGATGTAGGTGTGGGGGTTTCCAAGGGTTTCGGTGCCAAACCTCCCATGCCAGGCTAAGAGGCTGCAGTGGCCACGCTGAGATGATCCGTGCTGTGCTCTGCAGGAGCCGCATCAGGATGGAGTGGTCAAAGAACAACTTTAGTCATCGTCACTAAAGGCTAAAACATGCCTCAAAGTCATCCTTGAAATCCTGTTTCCCACCAAGACTCACTCGTGCTGTGAGCAGAGACTTGTGCAGTTGGTGCTTTTGGCTTCACAATATTGGCTGATAGAAAAAAAATGTACTAAAAGCATAATGCAAACCTGGGTGTTTCTTGCAGATGTAGTAGCTTAGGCAAACTGCAGCAGTGGTTTTACCTGAGGCCACCTCATGAAAGGTTATTACTTAGTGTCGTGGTTTAACCTTTCATGAGGTGGCCTCAGGTAAAACCACTGAAACCAGGACACTTAGTTGCATTTTAACTAATAAAATGACAACTTCTATGAAATTTACTGGGAATCTCTCAAAATAATTTAAGACGCAGATACCAGTGCAGACATCTAAGGAATTTTGAGCAAAGCAGACATATCAAGGACACCCTGGTCCTACTGTCCCAGCAACAGTACCAGCTACTCTTGGCATTGCAGGAGCAGCAATATCTGACCAGTAGTGTACTACTAGTTCAAGAGAAACTTCCATCCATCTTCCATGGATGTTACCTGGGATATTTGGGAAATTTTTCTTCTGGGTTTGAGAATTTTTGATGTAAGTCTTTACAAAAAGCCAAACCTTTCAGAAAGATCTGGGTAACATTTCCTCAAATCCTGGGGGCAAGCAGAATGGCAGAAGACTCTCCCCACCAACCAGCAGATCTTACAGAGGTCTGTTATTCTTCAGCTTGGATCAACATGAAAAGTGCCCAGAGAAGTACCTCTGGATACACTGGAGGAAGCTGAGCAAGTTATGAGGCTTAAAAAAAATGAAAACATGAACTTTTTAGCCACATTTTTAACAATATCAGAGTTTACTGCAAGGCTGGGCAGACTGGAGAAAAGCAAGATACATCCACAGTGTGGCAACCTACCTCTACCAGGATGAAGACCAGCCATGGCCAAACTCAAGGGAACCATGTGCCCACTTCAGCAGGTACTGGGTCTCCACTGCAGGGGAACACTGAAGTGGCCCGTTGGTGCATCCAGCTGTCAAATTTCATTGCAGAAAGTGGCAAAGGCAACAGGACTCATAGTTTGGTGTGGATTTTGATAGCTCAGATATATCTGCCCAGGGTTTCTAGACCCGGCTGGTCTCGGCACTGGGCCTGGCAGTCCGAGGAGGAGGAAGGGAGGAATTCATCTGGGCTGAAATCAAAGTCAGACTTCCCCAAGGAACAAAGCCGTGGCTCCCGGAGATGCGTACGCTGGGGGAATCTCGGGGCAGACAGGTGCCTGGCCCACATCCGTGCGTGGGGACGGATGGGGAATTTTGTCAGCTGAATGTCTCTAGTACTGATACCCTTGGGAGGAATGAAAAGTTGCCAGCAGAGATGGCAAAAAAAAAAAAAAGCAAATAAGGCATGTATCACTGGAGAGTCAAATAATCCCCATGCAGCAAACAAAGTCAAGTTTGAGGAACAAAACCTCACTGCTCGCAGGCAGTGGCTGCTGAGGGCATGTGTACTGTGGAACCAGCCTCTGGAAAGTCATCTGGTGTTCATCTTCCCTAACCCCAAAAAAAACCAACCACAAATCCCCCGGCATGACCATGGAGAAGCAGCTTTAGCATCTTTCCTCTGTCAGAGGACAGACACACACACACACACACCTCCCTCCCTGCAAGCAGCAGAAGGGATGCACTTAGCTCTGCCCAGGAGCTTGCTCCCTTCTTTATTGAAGGACCTGCTGTAATTCCATGCCCTGCAGGGTGAGCTGAAGCCATCCACCTCTCTTGCCCTCACTGGCTCATCCTTCAAAAGCTCATCTGTAAATGAAGCTGAAAGACCCGCTAAGGGCATCGCCAAATCCAAGCATTCAAGCCCCTGAGTCAGCCCTACACCCTGCTCGTGAGCTGGCGTTAAAACGCCATGAGGTTTTTCACAGTGATGCACTGAGCATGCCTTCGCTGTGCTTTACGTCCCAGACCTTCTCTACAATCACAACAAGTAAAAGGATATTTCTTTTCAAAGATGAAATTCTGTCTGCTGGCACAACCTTAGAGCCTGAAGCCTCTGTATGAGTATCAGGTATTGCTAATTCATACCAAAGCGGTGAAAATTGGCAACATAGCACAGTTCTGCTGCTTACCCAGAGACTCTGGAGTCAGATTTTGGCACAGACATGGGATCACTTAGGGAAAAAAAAATAAATCCACATCAGTGCCATTAATGAACTATCAAGCAGATACTTGAATTCTGATGGAGATAAACATAATCTGTTCCATTCAAAGAAGGGTGAAAACTACGCTAAATGTTCATAGCACTTCAGAAAGAAAAAAAAAAAATTATTTAGATGAGGCAGACACAAGAACCAACATCAAATCCAGTCCCTGTTGGTCACCTCCCAAAATCTCCAGGGGAAGACAGCAGATGCCCAGGGGCAGATGTAGGCCCAGCTGTGGGGCCAGGGCTGCTTTGGGCTTTTCCCACCATGACGATGCCGGGGGCCAGGGCAACGTCTTCCTACCTCAAAACAAGCTTTGTTTTGCCGAGGTTTTTCGGTATAACCAAAGCAGCACAATCCAAGGCAAACCGTGCAATTCTCAAAAACAGTTTAGATGATAAACAAGAGGGCGGCTGCCCAGCATCTAACTTCGATAGAGGGGTTGGGGGCTCACGCCGGCGGGGTGCGGAGGACCGCGCTGCAGACCCCCTGGCCTTACCATTGGGACATTTGTGCTCCCGGTCCCTGCGTCCCGCTGTCCTTGGGGAGCTGCCCTGAACACTTGGACCCTTCACATCCCCGGGATGGCGATCGCCCCCCCCCAGGCCCGGCGCTGAGGCAAGCTATAAATATTCCTCCCAACTTTCCTTCATCGCTCAAGCCCCCAGCACCCCGGCAGTGGCCGCGGTCTCCGTGGAGCAACCCACAGCCCCGGGCTGGCGCGGAGGCAGCACCTGCTTCCCTCTCCCAGCGGGATGCCCGCGGATGCTCGGAGCCCCAGGGGTGCCGGGACATCCCGGCAGGCTCTCCCAGAGACACCGGCAGATTAGCGGCTCTATTTTTCAAGCGGATCCTCTCCCATCCCCTCCAACTTTCATTCAACTTACAAGAATTTAAGACAACTTGGCAGGACAGGCAGGATCTATATATAAACCCCGGTGGCCATTTCGTCAAACCAACCCTGATGAGCAAATGGCCTCTGTACCTGGAATGCGGGTTTATGCAAGTGACAGGTCAGCAAAGCAGCTGCCCTCTTTCCTCGCAGCACAATGGGGATAGCAGAGATGCCATCAGCACTATTTTTTTCCTACCCTGCTGTGTGCTAAAAAATTTATTCTAGGAACATTAGGGGGCAGGGGAGTAAAAATAGATATGCAGGTTCAGCAAATGGCTCTCTCCACTCCTTGTGTTTCAACCTTTTTTTGCAGAGAATAGAAGCAAAAAGGGTTGTGCTATTAAACTCTGCGTGTTTGCTCAGCAGCTCCTCATAACGACACTTGCTGCTTTCTGAGCTCATTTTAAAAAATGTTTCCAGCAAGCTGGGCATTTCTGCGGTTCCGATTAAACCAGAAAAGATGAGTCTTCAAACAGATCAGCCTGGGTGGGAAGTGTCAAAACATTTACTGCAATGGCCCCAGTTGAAGTTAAGTTTTGCTTATCACTATTGGCAGCAACTAATGTTAACCACATGGTAAAAGAAAGTTAGAAATAAGGTTTACTTTGCTCCAAGACCTCTTGCCTGGGGGTCAGCAGCCTGCAGAGCCGTCCTGGGCACCGGTCCCAGTCCCTCGTGCTCTCACCACCCCAGCCCTGAGCCCCACGTGTGTCCCAACACCGAGGCCGGGTGGGAGGCAGCTCCCGCAGCCGCTCGCTGAAGTTTTGGCTCAGTGAAGCTCAGCAGAGACCAAACCAGCTGGAGCTGCTGGGATGCAGCAACGAAGCCTGCGGCTGCTGTGCCCGTGCAACGCGCCCGTCGCAGAGGGCTGCGATGGCCAATTTTGCCTGGTCCCAGAAGTGACAGTGGTTAAATAATCCCGGTGCCAACGCTGGTGGAGTCATTTTGGTAAAGCAGCCTGGGAGATGCCGTGCTGGCGCTGGGAGCATCTCCCACCCACTGAGCCACCTCCCGTGGCTTTTTTAGACCCTCAGGGACAGGCAATTGTGTTTGTGGCCAGCTCAGAAGGGGCTGAGTGACACGCTTTGACCTTAGGCTCTCCTCTGGTTTCCTTGAAGGCAGAGGATGAGGCTACAAGATGGGTCACCACGGCCATTGTGGGGGGTGAGGGCAGAGCAGGCAACCGTCACAGGGAGATGCCAGCTAGGTGGGACACGGGGGGTGATGTCCCCATCCCAGCCCCGCAGAGCCCCTGCACAGCAGGGATGGTGCCACACTGCGCCGGGTCAGCAAAACAACACAGTTTCAAGAGACAACCCAACAAATCCTTCCTCTCCCCTTGCTCCCTCCTCCCCTCCACTCTTGGCCACCTTCCTCCTGCCCCAGGGGGGACAGCAGGGCTGGGCGATCCCTTTGCCTTGGTGATCTTTAGCCTTGGCTTCTCTGCAGTTGCAGCAACCTACAACAGTTCTGCAGCCACTCCAGGACCAGCTCAGTTGTGCCAGAGCCCAGGCTGGGCAAAGGGAGCCCGTCTTTAGGGGCTGGATCCTGAAGATTCAGGCTTTATTGAAAGCCTCTGGCATTTAGGCTCCTAAACACTTCCATCAGACGCCGCTTTTTAGACTTTCCCAGTCAAGCGCGTTCCCTCTGCAGCGCAGAAAGGGACTTCAATTCCCAGCTTCCCAAGAGCTCATTTAACAGCGAGCTGTAGGGACTGGAGAGACGACAAGGAATTTTAATAGAAGGCAAATTAAGCACTTTATAAGTCACTTCCAAATTGATTTATATGGCCAAGGCTGCTCTGCTACCCTTTCACAGTAGAAAGATCCCTAAAGAAAACAGCTTCAAAGGACCAATCCAACTCTCCTTGAAGCCAGGAGACGCAAACCCTGTAAGTTAAAGCTGGGGCTAAAACTTACACAAAAACCTCAAAACTCTCAAAATCACCATTCGATAGATTGCCTCCGCAGTCCCCTGAATCCAAAATGCTGGAGCCTAATGGATAACGCTGAGCTATCAAAACACTAACGTACGTGGAGTTTCTTTATGCCTAGTGAAATGCTGTGCTTAACATTACATTTTTAAAAGACTTGATTTCTCAGCATTAAGGTTCATTTCAAAGCAAGGAATTTTACTCAGTCTCTCCCGGGACCCCTAAAGCCCTCGTGTTTGTATTCTACCCCGGCGAGGGAGTGAGGGGTGGTGAGGAAGCACTCGAGCCAAATATTTCCCCCTTCTCAGCGCGCTGGAGAATGTGTGGTGACACCTCTGCTCAAAGGGAAAGGCCTTGTTTAGACAAGACGTGGCAAACACGAGGCCCCTGCCCTGGTGGAATGGTTTCAGTGGATGGAAGGACAAATATCGACTTTCAGAATTTGTGGGGGAAAAAAAAATCTGTCCATGGTTTCTATGTATCTCCAGCCTGGGGCTTTGCATCCCCTGGGGAAACATCATTCCTTGGCTTCCGACCCACCAAATTGAACTGTCAGATTAAGGAATGGCAAGACAGACGTCTTCAACTAACATTTGGCAGCCAGGCTGAGACAATGTCTCTCCACCATCATTCGAGTAATCTCCCCTTGGAAAAGGACCAGACGAATGTTCCCGTTGCTCAGACGGTTCCAGAAGAAACGACTTGTAAACAGCAGCAGAAACTGTGCCAGCAAATACCAAAAGGAAAACTGTACCATTTCAACAACAATTTTGGAGCTGGCTCCAGCAGCAACGCTCTGATGAGCATTAAAAATGACCATATCCACGCAGCTCCCTGTCCCTCCGTGGCTGCCAGGGAGCATCGTGGACCTCCCGGGGTGCACCTCATTGTGCAATGCCATCCCCCGAGATGTGGACCTTTCCCCCTAATCCCATCTGGTGATCACGTTGTGCAAGAGGCCTGGTTGCCCTTGACGGTATCATTGCTTGTGTAACAGCTGAGGCTGGTCTTACTCATCCCCACCTCGAACCCTTTCCAACCCTTGGGAAGGGACGTGCTGTAGTAACAGCCAGCAACCCCAAAGTGCGATGGGAATGACTCTGCTTGCACTTCACCGGTCTCAGTGCCCTCCAAACCCAAAGCAGCACACTTTCATGTGGCGGAGTTTATGGATGAACATCAACTGATATAATGAAAGGGCTTTTAGCTCTTCACTCCGCCTTTCCTTACTACTAGTGCCTGGCAAGTCACAGTCTGCAAGCAGCACCTCACTGTGCTGCATCGCTTGTGAGAAGAGCACACGTCCAGGAGGCATAGAACCACCAAAGTCCTGAAGATGCAGCAATGGCTGGGGCATAAATTCCACATATCTTCTTTGAGACAAATCACAACATCAAAACAACATCACAAGGGCAGCAAAGGCTATAACCCACCTCTGGAGTCCGGGTGGAGGAATGGACTATGGAAGTGTTGAGTCTCAGATGCTTTCCAGTAACCTCAGCTCTCCCTGTTTGAGCAAAGTCACCTCCAGACAGACCTTCCATCTGCATCCCTTACCTACCACGTGGGATTTCACCTCTAGCTCTCTGCACCTCTAAACTCCAAGCCCTGAAGAACTGGGTCAGCACCTGGTCAGTGAGCAAATCCCCCTGCACCCCCACCCCAAGCTCCGGGGTGAGGGAGCCTCCAGATGGGCCCCTATGACTGCGCAGTGACTGGCAATGAAAACGGACGAAGAGGAGGAGGTCGGTGTCATTTCAGAAGTTCTCCCCAATGCCAGACACACAGAGGTTAACAGGTAGCCCCTTGGCACAGCTTCTGCCCAGACTGTCTCTGCATCCGCATCTGGTACCCACCAACACGAACATGATTCTGTCTCACCGCTCAAGCTCTTCAAAGCTTACGCCTGAAGGATCAAACATCAATTTATATATTTAGAGAGGGAAACTGTAGACAATAAAAAGCACAAATTCAGCCACTTCTCCCTTTAACAGGGATGGAAGTTGTTCATCAAAATCTCGAAGCAAAACTCTAAACACACGTCCCACCAACTATCCCCAGTGCCAGACCTGTAAAAAGCTATAAAATACACAGGCGACTTAAACCCTTCCTACAGGAGATTCACAGCCACGAGCTGCACAAACCCAGCTGGGGAAACGTTACACTAAAGCCCCGCTTCCAGACCGACACACAAAATGAAACAGCAGAGCGTGACTGGAGGAGGCGAGAATAAGGCCTGAGATTTTCATGGCCCTTGACTCCAGCCCTGTGGGTTCTGCACTGTCATAACCACATCCCAAATCTTTTCTCCATCCCTGTGTGTAAATCCCATTATCAAGCAGAGCTACCTGGGAGGGTGGAGAGACAAGGCTCCCCGGAACACTGTCCCACTCCAGTCGATGGAGCCACGAGACTGGCCTCCTGAAAGGCAACAGCCTGTAACAACAGCCCCGAGCTTCCAGGGCTCGTTAACTCTCCTCTGGCCACGACGCACGGAGCAGTAATTTCCACCCTCGGTCTTCAGAAAAGTAGTTCTGCAACCCGGGCCGATTAGCCACCGCACCAGCCTCCCCATCCGTCATATAAATCTAGTGCCTTCGATTACATCATGCCAGAAAACTGAAACGTAAGTCAGATGGTGAAGGCATTAATGGCAGCACCATAAAGGCTCAACAATGCAAACCTTCCCAAAATGAACTGTCTTGACCTTCGCCGGGCTGACAATAAAAGTGTGACATCATGTGCAAATGAGCTTTAAATTTAAACCAGGTGCGGAGAGCTGCCTGGTGTCATGTGGCTGCTGTATAAACCACCGACATGCGAGCAGCGATGCTGGAGGCAAGAGACATGCCAAGCACAGACAGGACCCACTCTGCAACAAAAACAGGTACGAGCAGCTGGTGCAGTGCAAGACCAAATTCTGCATCGCATTTGGAAAAGCCGGGGGTTTCGCCATTTGGTACCAGTTCTAGCTGGGGCAAATGTTATTAAGTAAACACAAATTTGCTGATACACATTTCCATGTGTGTGAGCATTCAGACAGCCCTGGAATCGAGCCAGCAGCACAATAATGAGGTTTTTTCATTTTTCGCTTCTATTCAGGACTCCCTTAGACCTTGCAAAGCGCTTGGAGCTATGCTCACAGGTTGTCAGTCACAGCTATTAGAAGACCACGATTTATAGCCAAAAAGCACGTCCCTGCTCCATGGCAGCCATCATCCCTCTTGTTACTACCCCGCAACGAAATGTTTCGCCTTCCCTGGCTGCCCCTCACCTTGCTGCACAAGGTGGCCCTTCCTGAAGGGGTTTCCATGAGTAGTTTTTCGCCCTGTTTTGCAGTTTTTCACCCCGCTTTGCACTGCCAGGCCAGCCAGGCACCCACTGCCCACGGCCTGGAGGCAGCGCTGGCTCGGGGCAGCACGCCGCACGGCTACAGCCTCCGGGATCTCTTCTGCTGCCTCTTGTTTTATAGAGGGGAGCAGAACAGCGCAGAAGAGGCAGGTTTGCTGTCAATGAAACCAATACCTGAGAGGACACCAACTGCACTTCTCGCTGGATAAGTTATTTTTTGCATCCTTTGTGTTTCGGAGAGCATAGTGAAAAGGGTAAAATCAAGCACCGAGAGTAGACGGGTCCAGGAGGAGCAATTCATAACAGCTTTCCGGACCGTGTCCCACATCCATTTCAAGCCGGGTGCTGCAAGACATCGCCTGCAGAACAGAGCAGGGACCACACACAACTATGTGGAGGAAGAACACTTGTAAGTGCACAAATATGCAACCACCACCAAACCAGGAATGACTTTTAAGAACACCCTTCCCAGGTGAAAGTGATGCTGCCGCCTGAGCTGGGCCTAGCAGCAACAGCACTGCACGTCAGGAACTAACCGCAGAGATGACAACGCTTAGTTATTTCACTAAGCAGGCACGTTACGCACAAAGCAAAGATGACAATCGCATGAGTTACGCAAGTACTGTTCTTTATTTTTGGATTTTCTTGGAACATGTCCTGGCTGTTCCATAGGGAATCTGAGGAAGGGAGAACTCAAAATAGGAAATCGGTTGTACAACATACAGGTTTGACATGAGCTAGGCAATTTTCACATACAGATAATTCTTAATTTCTTTTAAGAATTCCAATTCCACATGAAGCATGGTTGAATGATCACTACTGAAACACAAATACCAAAACCACCACCACAAACTGTAGAAATTAGGCAGCACTTTTGTAATACTGAAAATTCTCTCCCACCAGCAGTCATTAGGAAGGAGTAGTAAACATGTCCAAAGGTTTTTCAGTATGCAGAGCAACTACAACTAATGCTTTCAAGATGAAAGTCAACTGTAAACCAACAATTTCAGGTAAAATGTTAAATTAAATCTAATTGGGAAAGGAGTTCTACAACAATCCATGTTACTTTAGCTCCTGGACTAATCTGAATTTCAATCTTTAGTTAGAGAAAGTTAGAGAGCACATTAGGATGCCCACTATAGAAAGAAGAATATTAATTTTCATCTCCTTAAGTAGGGACATTTGGAAACAAGTTGATTAATCTTCAAGTATTTGTAGTGATGCATTGGTAAATATGTCCATCTCTCTACTTTTTACAGAAATATCAGCGTAAGCCACATGAAGAGCCCAGGCTGCTGAACTGGCAGGACCCCAAATCCCGAATCTCCTTTTGGCTCAGTAAGGGCTCGGGAGCTGGCCTGCCAGAGAGGTACGGCTCTGTGGTAGCGGGGACATCATTGATAATTCTACCCAGAACAGACATACTTCTGTCCTCACTTATCACATGCAATGCTGAATGCACATCGGCTGATGCTCATGAAAGCATTTCATATTCTTCACAAATAATCCTCAAAACTAATTTTAGGAATTTATTTTAAATGAGCTGGTCATTTTGGGTCAGGCAAAATACCCACATAGTTCCACAACCCTGCTCTGCTTCTGGCCTGAGGAGATGCCTATGGAGCCTCAAAAGAAGCAAGTGTGGACTGACAGGTCCTCTGTGTCCTTGCAGCCTCCATGGACTAAAGTCATTGGAGCACTGACTTCCA
This sequence comes from Buteo buteo, assembly GCF_964188355.1. Classification (NCBI taxonomy): domain Eukaryota; kingdom Metazoa; phylum Chordata; class Aves; order Accipitriformes; family Accipitridae; genus Buteo; species Buteo buteo. The sequence goes on along the minus strand of NC_134176.1, from coordinate 7,510,142 downwards.
GATCCACACCAAAATTATACCTTGTGCAGCATGAGAAATAGAGTAATAAAAGTACAAGTCCATATTCTCTCTCATGCAGACAATGTGCTTACAAGCTGCTCAAGGATTTAACATTTGCCCTGGCACCTCAATCAGACAAATCCCATTGTACCATCATGTTTTCATCCTCATTAGGAGGATTGCAAGGGTAGGAAATATGGCACCCTGAGTATATTACACGACACAAATTATTTATGAATTTTAAATCAGCACAGTCTTCCTATGTTGCAAAGATTCAAGACAAAATTCTTACAAGAACAGACAAGATGGGCACACCAACAAGGTCTGCCCATGTCTAGCATTGACGTTCAGTGCGGTGCAGCAGTGCATACTAGGTGAAAATCAAGCCCGCAGGGCATGGATAAAGCGGTGCTTTCCCTGATCCATACCCTCTCGCCCAGGCTGCACTCCTCCTAATGATCACTCGGACTGTTCAGCTAACGGCACATTCCTGCTCAGTGCCATGTAACTGGTATTAACACAAAACTGAAGTGAAGGGGAAGGTGAAAGGAGGGACAGAGAGAGGACAGGATAGTTTCACAGTGTCTCAATTTTCACTATACAGGGACACAAGAGAGAATTTGAAACACACTTATTGCCATGAAAATCAATATATTAAGATACAAACTGCTTAGAAACATGGGAATAAAACACGAGCATTTGCCACAATACAAAGGCAGGTTTGGAGCTCTTTTGTTTTGCAGCACTCGTTCCTGCAATGCTGCTTACAGGAGACACTCTCCACACCCAGCTTACCGCAGTCCATCTGAAATTTGAGCAGCCTTCAAATGGACAAGGAATGGAAATAGGAGAAAGAGAGAAAACAAATCAAAGGTAACCAATTAATTCTCATCCCTTACATTGTTGTTCTTGCTCAGTTGGGGAAAGGCAACCTTTCCAAGTGAGTTCAGAAATGCTGTGGGCCCCTTCATCCATTCCCATGAAGCCTCCAGAAAAGAAGGTTGGAAAATGCTAACTACAGGTAATAAAGCAGAACCACTGAAATTTATAAACCTGGAAATTCAGGGGGAAAAAAAATCTGTATACAAGAATAAAGAAAAAATATATTTAGCAACATGTGAGTGAGCAGAGTTCCAGACTGGAGGCCTGTTTTGCTCAAAAAATTCATGCTAGTGCACAACCGTAGTGAAACCTTTGCAGACACAACATTAGAACAGTCTGTGGGAGATGCGAAGGATAAAATAGTGTCCTTACTCTGCTTTTTTATTGTGGAAAATGCTCATACCTTTTTCTAAATTTGGAAACAGAAGGTCTTTCTCTTTCTGCCCTCTCCCTCTCTCCGTATTTCAAGTTATGTATCACAGAAACTTAAAAGTAGCAGTATTTCTAACTCTTTTTTCAGATGAAAGATAACACACATTCTGCAACCCCCTGTGCTGCTATCCTTTCTGCACCACAGCCAAAATGTAATAGAGCTCCAGCAGAGGTGCGAATTACTTCCATTCATCCTCACCAAGTATTAACTTCATACACTGGTATTCATCATTCCAAAGTCTACCTATTAGGATAGTTAGTTAATAGCCAGGCTATTGAGGATAATACTCAGGGATTAAAAACAATAATGTAGTGATTTCCATGGCATTACAGGAATCAACTGCAAAATTAACACTGTATTTCAGGTATTTTCTCAGTCACATTTTTTAAGATGATGCACACAAATCCAACTGCCTGTGTACGTGCCGAGCATTACAGTGCAGGGCAAGCCTCAGCTTTTTCCAGGGGAGGAGGAAAGAGCAAAAGCTAAGCAAAACTTTGCCAACTTTCTGCACATTCACAGATAATCTAAGTCTTCAGTATTAAGTCTTCATGGTTAGAGTTTAAAATAAAGTGACTGCAGTGATTACGAGTATTACTCACCAGTGTGGTACAAGAGCGTGTGAAAAATGAGAATCAATTTCCATAAAATTTCTCATTAATATTCCTCCTAAATTCTAGTGTCTGAAAAACCCCTACAGTTCATTCACATGAATGCAAGGTCTCCTGTTTTCCTAAAATGTTTTGCTTCAATCAGACAGAAAATCATTTCCTGATGTACAGCTGTCATTGCTTTCTCAAGGTACACTTTTATAAGGTAAATATTTAGCTTTTTACACTATTGCCAGAAATACCCTGAGTGGCTGAATCCCTGTAGCGTAACAAAGCCTGTGAAACGCAGCTATTAGAGAGTAGCCACAGGCAGGAAGGCAGCTACATCTGGTTATCAAGAGTTAAAACAAGCTGGGGGAGCTGCAAGAATAAAGGCAAGATGGGGAGCCTCAACCATTAATAGACAATGCTGAGAAAGTCTGATCGATCCCTTGATCAAAGGAGGCCAGAGACCTCTCAAGTTAGAACCATCCCCTATGTGCACATACACACTTTAACCTGCTGAAGCAGAACTGCTGGACAAAGTGTGAGGTATTATGAGAAAAATGTGCTATCTAATGGCTGCTCAAAAAGGTGGTCCCACTCCCGCCACCCCCCTCACTTTTCTTGTCCCCTAAGTGAGCTCACTCAGTTCATTTTTTTTTTGGCAGATAACAGGTCACATCTCGCGGTCATATTGGTTTTCTGCTAGTTAAACACCCTGACCAGGAGCCACTGCCAGTGCCACAAAAGTAGTTATGAACTTCTAGCCAAGAGTGGACATGCTGTTTCTGGTACTGACAAACTATTAGATGGCTCAACTTGTGTCATGAAACCTCTCCTAGAAGCTTTATAATAAAAGATAACCGCAGTCTTTTCCAGGGATCCTTTTCTTTGGGATCCTACCAAAACTTCCGTGTTAGTTCCCAGGCCTCACTGTACACATCTACTTCCATATTAAGTAGAAGAATATTCCCCAGGCAAAAAGGAGGACCAAGCTGCACCACCTGGGTGCCTTCAGGCCATCTGTCAAAAATGAAAAGTATCTTACGGATCCTGAGAGAGCCAAGTGATCTGTGGGCATGAGAAATCCTAGTTTGTCAACTCAGGAATAGAGAAGGTGATTCCAACTCTGCTATTTGCTGTTCCTCCCTATTAGACAGGTGACAATCAAGCACATTCAATCAGGGTTATGTAAAAGTTGGCACATCAATCAGCATTTTCCAAATCCAATGTGACATAATTAAAAAGGTTAACAGCACAGACCCACTGCTAAGAAGCTAGAAATGCCAGGCTCTGGGGCTAAGTCAACATATTAACAGAGCTGTCTCAGCAGGACTTTCTAGCAATAGTCAACTACATTTGCTAAGTGTGCACCTTATGGACAGAAAAATTTATTCAAATGTCACTTACTTGTTGCTTTCATATTACATAAATGTATTACTTCGCTATGATTCACTTGTGTCTTATTCCACTTCTCAGATATAAAAGTGCTAAGCTAAAATAAAAGAAATATTGCATCTGGAAATAATGAAGAACTTTCCCACTCTCTGAATCTTGCCATTTGATGCTGAGGTCTAATTTCTTAACCTTACACAAGCCATTTCTGTGGAGGCTTAGCTTCCTTAGGGCATAAAGTGTCTGAAGAGATTAGGCTATTTTAAAGACATCAGATCCCATCCGATAGAAACAAATTTTAAAAACCTTACCACAATATCATCCACTTTCATTCTACTAATGCAAGGAACTTTCGTGGTGGGCACTCAATACCATATTTAACAGAGCCCAGTTGCTGTTGAAAATTGCATTCACATTTCATTTAGGCAGAAAAAGAAAAAAAAAAGGAATTATAAAAGGGTACATGGAAGTTTATAGAGATCCGAGGTAAAATTAAGGTTCCATGAACGTAAAATTTCCTTTGTCTTCAACAGAGGCAGAATTTCACCTTTCAAACCCAAACCTTCTCTGACACACAACAGTACATAAAATATAGAAACACTCTATTTCAAATATGAAACACTTGTAAAAATGGGAATAAGAGAGAAAAAGAAAAAAGTCTTTCACTTGGAGGAATACTGAGGTACACTGAATAATATTCAAAAGCAGATATTAATTGAAAAATGTCTATTATTAACTGCAAAATTCCTAGTGCTACTAAAAGCTATTATGCTAGATGGCCAAAGCCTTCTAATTTAAAAATCAGTATGATCCAAGTATACTGAGGTATAAAAACTCTACTTAAAAAAAAAAAATTAACAAAAATCATGACGTGCCCATTAAACTGGGCTAAGGCAGTTGGTTTCTGGATCCATGTTAGAATAAATTATGGTAAACAGTTGGAATCAGCAAGTTCTTAATATGAACTGGCTGAAATTTTCGAAATTATTAAAGCAATAGGAGTCTTTCACGGTTTAGGATAATGTGTGCATTATCCTAAATGCACACATCACAATACGCACATCATGATTGATGTACTATCCATCCACCTCATTATCTTCAAAAGAGAAGTTATTTCAAGGTTCTGCTTTTGTTCACCATGTGCACTAAACCATTTTTGCACTGCAGAAATTCTCAAGAGACCTTCGTACCTGGCATGATTCCACCATTAAAAACTAATATTTTAGAATGGCAAAGACTAACTGTTGAATAACTAAAGAGAGAGACTCAAGATTAAAGGAGGAACATCACTAACACAGTAAAAAAGAGCATTATTTCTTCCATAGACAGCTTTGGTCAGTGTTTTCTTTAGGATGTTCAGCATTCATTTCAGTAGTTTTGACATGTCTCTGGGTCTTGCTGTCCTTCTGAAGCTCAGTTCAGACAGTGACAATAGGCTGTTATTGATCAATCCAATTGAAAATTATTAGAACTAAACTGAGAAGGCCAACACAAATGCCAAAAATAACCAATGCACATGCCTGTGAAGAAAGAAAAGCAAAAATTAATGTTTTACTAAAGGAACCATTTTACATTTCTAAGGCTTATGATGAAAAGACCTGTAAGAACTGGTTTAAATACTGTCTTTTAAAATAATCTTTAATGTTTCAAATTATTCAGCCTTCAAACACAAGGTATATGCTTAGGGGGAAACTAAACGAAGCCTGCTCTGGGATAGTTTCACTGGAAACTCTCAGAGCAGTCTGGTTTGCTTGCTCACACTATCCATCTGCCAAAAAGAAAAAAAAAAAAAAAACCAACAACAAACCAAAACCCAAAACATTTGCCCTTTACAACTCTGAGCAAATTAAGAAACTGAATTTGTATTTTACTTGAAATATAATTAAAGTTACAATGGATTCTTTACATTTTTGAATAGCCAGATGATAATAAAACTACAGTTCAAGAGACAGTAGCTTGCTGATTTATAACAAGGCCCCAAATCTGTTGGAACAAGTGAAGACTTAGTGGTCAGAGAGCAGCATTATTACATTTTCTTTCAGATTCCCTATTTAATCAATACAAGAGCAGCCCTATGAATCATAAGAACAGCAGAAGGACTATGTATAAACAGTTTGTCAGCATTGTAGCCACTGTCATGAAGTAGCTCTGCTTCGCAGTGGTTAAAACAAAGACAGTTACAGTGTAAAAAGCAGGCTGCTGCTCAAATTCCAACTAGAACTTAACCTACTACACTGGAAGAGAAACCATGAAGAGGAGAAAAAAAGAAAAAAAAAAAGATGGTTTTGAGAAGGCTTACATAGAAAACAAGCATAAACACTGTTTCACTTAAATGCAGTTTGGCTTTGTCCCAGCTGCCCAGACAACATCAGAATAATGTGTAAAAACTGAGGAGAAATTGGATTAAAAGTCAACATCTGAAAACTATAGGGAAAAGCATGTATTCAGATCAATGGTCCGGCATACAGACATACTGCTAGTCAAAAATCTCTTGTGAAGAAGGTGTTTCGGAAAGAGTAGAGCTATCATGACAGATAAAAGAAAATGCTCACAGATTTTGTGAACTGCAATGAAAACAAGAACTTTGCCCCTCATATTACATGCTTTACAGTGTATTAAGATGCATCTAAAATGAGACTGTTTAAATATGATTAGCACACATGGAAAAAAAAGCATACCCCAAGTTTCTGTGGTGATAAAAAGTCCTCTCTGCTAAGTTTAAGATAAAATAGTCCAGGATATACAAAAAGTAAACATGTTGATGTGGTTGAACCTTTAAAAAATAGAAAGTAAGATTTTACTTAGAGCAAGATTGAAGTACATTAGTTTATCATAATATTGAATTTTTTGAAGAAAAGTTAAAAAAAAAACACAAACAAAACCAACAACCACAACAACTTACCAACTACTCCAAATACATTTTTAATGTCTGGCACGTACATTGCAAACAAAACAACAATTGTATTCAGTGTTAAAGTGACAAGGATATGGCAAATCCACGACACAGGAAGATGAGAGAAAAATACCATCAATACAGCTTTCCTTGCCTACATAATATGAAGAGAAACAGTGCATGGGTAAATACATACATATACATATATTATAATCTTATCTCAATTTCATAAACTTAAGAATTACATAATTCCAGATGTGAAAGAACATTTTAAAAATCAAAATGCAAAAAATTTAGTAATAGTTAAATGTTTCATCTTTATGTAGCATAGAGTTTACTTTAGTATTAAAGCAGTATTTTTCACGTGGCCATTAGTCTTAAGGAATTACTCCTTTTTTGCAGGGACAAAAGAAGGTCTGGGGGATAATGCTTTGTTTCTTTGAGCATGTGTGGCAGCAAATGTCAGCATGTTGCCAACTGATACATAATCTATACACTACTTCTATATACATAGTTTTGCATGCACAATATTTTTTGGTCCTAACTGAATGAATTTTCAGTTCCACCATGGTACTGATAAACTAAAGTAGCAGTTTTTTGGTGAAATAGGTCAGTATGTGTTTTTAATTTACAATTAAATTGAGTTTTCAAGTATAAGTGTGTTTGTGTGTGGGTGCGTGTATGTAGAAAGGAAAAACCAAGTCAGCAAAACTCAATTTAAGGCGGGGGGGGAGATCAAACTAAATAAACTTTAGAAGTTCTGAATTCTCTAAATTAAAAACAATGCTGTGGGCTAGTTTTAATCTGAAATCTGTCTCAAGAGCACAAATTAGCTTAGTGGTTAGTTGTTATTTTGGAGCTCTCATGGAACATATGCAAATATGTGGTCTTTGATCAATCACTTGACAAGTAAGATACACAAGACTAGATGTGACTCAAATATTGCAGTCTGCAAAGTATTAGCGTTACCATTGCTTATTGCCAGCTTTAAAACGTTTAGGAGTACTTACTGGGAAATGGATTAGAGGGACTGTCAAAAGCACAGCAAACAGTATGGCTACTTTAACAGTCATGATGACAGTATCATGTGGCAGGTACCTGCTGTAACCTTGTAACAATTCAGAGTCCACTTTGTCTGAAAACAAGAAAAATTAATTGCTTTGTTAATCATTTGACAACTAAGATAATTAGCAATGCATATTAAGCTTACATTCAAATTGATCAATTTGCTTGTGACTAACGTGGAGTCGAGAGGGGTTGCAGATAAGCATCACTTTGGCATTACTGATATACTAGGGTACATAACCTTGAGAAAACAGAAAAAAACTTCAGGAGGCGAGTCTCTGTAAAGCCTCTGCTGAAGCCAAAGCTACTTAAAGAGAAGATACAAATATGAAGCAGGAAGCATTGAAAAGAAAGATGATATGACATGAAGCCAAGTTACGGTAAAACTTGTTCTATGTGTCTGAAACAGTCAACACTAGATTCTTTTGGTTGAACTAGAAGCCAGAAACAAATTAATTTTGCTAAATTGTCTGAATTGCATTTCCTTTTTTTTGTCCCAGAAACATTAAGTCATATGCAAGGTAAAATTGCATTATTTGAAAGAAAAGCTGCAATTCTAATTTAAAGGAAGAAAGAAATGTTCAAAACTATGCTAGCGTTATGTGCTTTTACTGTCTATAGTTAGCAATATATTACTATGGAGAAGGATATATTGACATGGAGAACAATAACTCATAAAAAAAAAAGAAAAAAAAAAGAACAACAAAACTATTGACAATTGAGACTGATTTTTCCCTATGCCAAATGAGTAAAGTGCAATGCAAGGACACCTGAAGGCTGTCAGTTTGGATTCTTACAGCACCCAGAGAATAATAGAGGACTGGACTGGACTGGCACCGCACCCAACCAGGACACACACTTTCAAATGACAGCTCTATTTTCTTCAGCAGTAGGAATCTCGTGTGCTATCCACCACATGCATATTTAGCTTTGCAAAACCAACTCTGTTGTGGAATTAACTATAGTACCGTATACCACGCATATACCATTGTAAGTGTTACTTCTATGCTATTCAAGGCAGAAGTCGGAGAGAAAGTGATGAATCAGTGATGAATCCTTCGCTTTTGACTTCTGTCCTTTTAAGGTGAAAATTTTCACTAAGTTAACAGCAAAAGTCAGAACCCCAAAAGTGATCTGCTACCCTGACTTTTTTTTTTTTTATTTTTGGCATACTTTGACTCTGTGCTTTTTTGGACTTCAGAATGGACCAAAATTTCCACCAAAGTCTAGTTGCTGTATGACATTTCAAATTCACAGAAAACAATAAACCATCTGAATCACAGAAAGATAAAGTATACCTCATTTCAAAGAGGAAGGTCTTTTTTTTTTTTTTTCAATTTAAAATAAAATATTTTATATTTTCTCAGACCGGTGTTTTAGGAACAATGAACAGATTCTCTCTATTTAAAGAAATAAGTTAAACAAGACAACCAAAAAGTGAAAAAAGGAGAAGCAGCTTGCAAGGGCTGGGGTGGGGGGGGTGGGGGATAAATCTCTTACAGTCATCCACTGTTGGTTCCAGTGTTTTAGGCTTTTGGAGTCTAAGAGTTACAAAAATAAATCAGGCTTGCAGAAAACCAGAAATGTTCACAGTGAAACAGACTAAAAGTCTACAGTCAAGACAGAGTCTTGTCCCAAGGAAATCATAACAGTGAAGGTAACAGGAATTGGGATGGTTTCTAGGACTACTACCATTTTTCTTTTTCCCTTTTTTTTTTTTGTACTTCTTGTTGAGATCTCATCTGGAGACAGATGGTCATCCTGCACTGCCTGCTGAATCCTTCAGACGCTCAGGGTGGCACTCAAAATTATATTTTCCTACAAACCACATGGAGACAGTCAGGAAATGGTAATAGTGGCCCATACACTATTAGAGGTTTCAAGACTCCTCATATAATTTTTCAAAGGATTTCAAAGGAGTGTCAAGGGAACATTTTCAGACAGTTATGGTCAGACATACATTTATACTTGGGGAAAAAAAGGTGCAAAATCCCCTAGAAATCTGGAATTATTAGCTGCTGAAAGCCAGTATTCTTGGTGCTTTGTCAGACACTATCTCAACCCCATGAAAAGATCAAGAACTATAAAACACTCTGAAAGGAGAGGAAATCATAATCAGAACACTTTTGTCTTACTGCCTTACCATCCCTTATAAGAATTTTTATTCTTTCCAGTCAACACAGGTTAGCATGTGATCATCTCATAAAAAGGGTGAGTTTTCAGAAGACATTAGAAGAATCCTCATAGATGACTGTGATGCATTTATGTGACAACTTTTGTATGAAACTACTCCAGAAGACAGATCACCAAGTAGAGGCAATTCAATTTGACAATGCATGCTATGTGAGCAAAACACATCATAACACAAATTTACAGCAGGATACACAGAGCCAAATGACATTGCTTAGAAAAGACATCACACTGTACCATTATATAACAGTATACTAAAATCGCTGCACGAAACAGACACACCTACTTCTACAAAGGTTATGATGGACCTTTAAAAAAAGGCCATTATGTAGATAAGGGTTCTGAAATCTGTGTACTTGGGAAATGCAAGGATACCAGACAGACGAAGTCATCTATGTTTAAACTCAACTAAAAAATTGTACCCAGAAGTATCAAAAAGTCCAAATGCAGAGTTATTAAACTGGTACTGAAGTACATTGCCACGTAAACTCTACGGCAAATGAAAATGAAAGATGTCAGTAGAATTTGGTAGGGCAAGTGTCATACCCTACCCACTTTTCTGTTTGGTAAATAAAAAGGTATATTTACTTCATCATGCATTGTGTTAACAACATCTCTAAGAAATGTGCATTTCTTGGTTCAGTTCATGTATCAAACAGATACCATGTCTGGCTCAGGAACTGCATGCAACACAAATTATTGAAGACTGGAAGCATGTGCTAGGAAGCCCAACTCAAAGCTTTTCCTTTTACATTTTTAAATCCTTCCCTAGTCTTTTGTCATTGTGTCGTGGTTTAACCCCAGCCAGCAACCAAGCACCACGCAGCTGCTCACTCACTCCACCTCCACCCAGTGGGATAGGGGAGAAAATTGGGAAAAGAAGTAAAACTCGTGGGTTGAGATAAGAATGGTTTAATAGAATATAAAAAGGAGAAACTAATAATGATAATGATAACACTAATAAAGTGACAGCAGTAACGGTAAAAGGATTGGAATATACAGATGATGCGCAGTGCAATTGCTCACCACCCACCGATCGACGCCCAGTCAGTCCCCAAGCGGCGATCCCCCGCCCCCACTCCCCCCAGTTTATACACTAGATGGGACGTCCCATGGTCTGGAATACCCCTTTGGCCACTTTGGGTCAGCTGCCCTGGCTGTGTACCCTCCCAACTTCTTGTGCCCCTCCAGCCTTCTTGTTGGCCGGGCATGAGAAGCTGAAAAATCCCTGACTTTAGACTAAACATTACTTAGCAACAACTGAAAACATCAGTGTGTTATCAACATTCTTCTCATACTGAACTCAAAACATAGCACTGTACCCGCTACTAGGAAGACCATTAACTCTATCCCAGCTGAAACCAGGACACATTGCCCTCCACTGAAGTCACGACACAAAATTAGATGGGCGCTTTTTCTGATTCAGACCTTCTAATTTTCTTATGTTCCTTGTCAATTTTTTTCCGGAGCCCTCTAGTTTGTCTTTACATTACACATAAACAAAGAGGCCACTTTCTGCAATCCTTTAAAATAAAGCTTTCCTAAATTGGATGATTGATGGGGAATTTTTTTCCCACTTCCAGCAGATTTCTAGTGAAATAGCTAGTGTTAGTTCCAATTAATTTGTAAAAATACAAACACAAAACAAAGAAACCATACACGCTTTGTACCCAAGCTGTATCGGACAGGGAAAACACGCTGCAAACCTTCATGCCTACCTAACATTAGGGATAGACTTGCTGTGGTCAAATTCCCCTCATAAAAGGCAACAGCCTCAGCGCTACTCAGAAACTACAAATGTGCTGGGGTATCACAGGGTTAATAAGTGATGAATGTTGCTAGAAGATATAGCCTCAGCACAGACCTTTCAAACTTGTTGGACAAACAGACTATTATCAGGTCTCAAAATTTCTCACAGACCTCGATAAATCTGTTCCCAGCTTTTAAGTGAAAATACTATACAGGCCAACATATAGTGGCAATCAGCAATCAGTAGTCTAATTACATAGCATTAGAGAACATCAACAGACCATCAGTTACAGTTTAGGGACCAATATCCTGTCCTTATAGCATTTTAGGGCATAAACCCTGCAAAGTTTACCTACGTTAAACACTGAGAAGTCAATGAGACTAATACTTGGCAGTGTTAGGCATATTCTTAAGTCTTCACAGGAACAAGATTTCTGAGGATTCAAGTGTATTAATGCACAAACGAGCCTGAAGTACTCCAGACAGAATGCATTTATCATTTATTCTTAGCCTTCATTCTAAATAATACTTGAAGAATATACTTACCATAAAATGTCAGGTACCCAAACAGAGCAGACAGAAAGTAAATTAGGAAACTCAGACCAATTCCTGTGACAGTTACGTTCTGCATTCTACTTTTGGATGGACTAAAACAAAAAAATCCAGAAAATTAGTGTTGCTTAATCTGTATTGTGGACTACTACAATGCAATCTACATAGCAGCTTGCCTTTCATAAGAAGGCACCATCTTAATTTATGGCCACAGAGTATTTGCTGAGGTCTGTGCTGTCAGTAATATTTAGGGTTTTAAAAAGTATTTTTAATCTGGTAATTAAAGGGCACTTTTCATGCTGACAAGTAACATTGTCCCCATCTTGTAGGGAATTTAGACATACCAGAGTATCTTTTAAATCAAAATTTGCATTTATACAGGATGATATATATACAGAGCCAGGAACAGAATCTGGGTCAAAAAAACCACTGAATCAGATGTGGCCAAATGCAGATTCAGTTACAGCAATAAAAATTAACTAGTAAGTACCTTAGCAAATGACCTTTTTTTCTCCAGATTGTCCAGGCCAGGACAATGTACTGACACTGATGATGGAACCATATTTGCTTACTTTTCTCTCCTGTAAGAGAGGAAAAGCCAGTACAGACTAAAACTGTACATTTCCCCAAAACATGAAAGCTACTTAGTTTGCATTGTTTGATAGCACTGACTTGAAAATAAAAATTATTCAAGATTAATTTAGGGGAAGTACTACAGAAATACTATAATTATATTTTAATATTGCATGTGTTTTCATACATTACCTTCGGAGTTCACAATAGATGGGTAAGACTGAGGTATGGCAGAGAAAAGAGAAGGCCATAGTTGGTATTGCATAAGCACTCTAAAATGGAAGAAAAACATCTTGTAGGTTATTTGTTATTACAGATGGTTGGAAAAATATCTGGATGAATTCAGAATTCAGTTCAAGCATTGCAAGTCAGTGGAAATCTTTCCACATTAATATTCTGAGATAGATCTCCACCACAGAATGGCATCTCTGAATCATTCCACAAAAACTGGACCTTTTCAACTAGCATATCTTCAAGTGGTGGTCATAGATTACTATTTCATGATCAGGAAAGGTCATGCTGTCTATAAGCCAACAACTGAAAGATTCTTTTTTAGCTCTATTAAGGCCAAGTACTTACCTAAGAAGAGTGGGATTTGCCCCAGTCAGTGTATCATTCATAAAATTTTCTAAGAAGTTTTTTAAACTCTAATATCCATAGCTACCTGTCAAATTACTGATTCCATCATCCTGACTTCACTATTTTCATATTACTCCTTCACAAAAATTTGGATACAGCATCCAGAAAATATAACATGCTTTGGCATCTAAAGTTTTAAGATAGTTATATAATTAAAGTTGCAACCACACAATTAGCAGTATATTATTCCAAAAACTTGTAATGGAAGAGATGAGTCATCTAGTACAGCTTACTTCACTTGCCAAGTGGCATAAGCCGAAATATAACAAACACTTTTGTGCTGACATAATCAGGCCCATACTGGTAAAAATATGCCACTTTCTATTGATAAAATTAAAAAAGAAGGAGAGAAGTGTCCCAAGATTCTTCAAAGCACAAAAGGCCAGACGAAAGGCCAGAATCTCATGGTAGATGTTTCTGGTCAAAGCAAAATTTCTTCTCTGATCTACAGATAACATTTGTCTCCTGTTTGCATTGCCAAAGTTGGTTTTGGTTGGTTTTTTTTCCCTTTTTCTTGGGAGGGTGGTGATGGATTTTGTTTTTTCAGACAAATGCAACCAACCGTGTCCCTCTTAAATTCCACCATGTTATAGGCCTATCCCAGATTTATTCTTCCCTTTTTCCCTTCCTCTTCACCCCACAGAGACTAGAGTTCTACATGATACTTCCTCTTTTGCAAGCCTTGATAGGTGGTGACATGATTTAAATGCCACATTAATTAACAAATACCAGAGCTGGCATCCAATGAAATGCACAAGATTGCATTAGGCCTGAAGAATTAGCTTCAGGTAAGAAAAAACTAAGGTTAGGTCCAGGCAGTTTCAGGAAACCTGTTCTGCCTCGCCAGGAACTAACAGTGTGCATACAGCCAAGTAGCATTGATTTCCACCTGAGGGCATATTAAGTTGGCTTGATATGACTGCATCATGAGGCTGACCACTGCTGCATCTGTTATACTTTATACTTTGGTCATATTTGCAAAATGTTTTCATAAATGCTAACTTGGACAGCCAGCCTTCATATAAAAGAGTGAGACTGGATAACACTTGGCAACAAGTATAGGAAATATTTCAGCAGCCTATAGCTAGTTTTACAGAAGAATAGCTTACCCTGGGCACAGTTTAAACCCCAATTCTTTAAAAACCACCACCCCCCTTTAAATTTGCGTATTGTTAATAGAGATTACCTCTTTTGAAAGATGAAAAAGCTTTGCTTTACAATCCCCAGTAGAATTTGAAACCTGTAAGACATACATGCAAAAATATGGCATAACGAAAGAGTAAGTCCAAACCACAGATGTGAAACTTTTTAGTTTCTGTGATGATTAAGAAAAGAAGGAATTTAAATTACAAGTAATTCTGAAAGTGTTAATGTAAAAAGAGCATTACAGTTCCTAATAAAATTAGAAGAACTTCAAAACAGCATGCACTTTACCTGTAAAGTCTCTGTGGCACTACTTAGAGGTAGAGGACAAGGGATTGACCATTTTTTTATCATAACCTGCAAAGACAGCATATTTAATGTATGAATGATACCCTAAAAATCAGTTTAAATTTAGATATACGTAGCTAAAATATCAGACTGTCGGTATACAAAGCAGGGAGCTACACCCATAGTAAATTATCAGTCTTGACTGGTAGATAGTGAGGCCACAAGAAGGAAACTTGACAGAAAAACCTGTCAGTGCCATTCCATACAGCTGCTTACCATGCACAGCTGGCAGCCTTATGGTGTGCCTATCTGGAGGTGGTGCACTGAAATGAGCTCTGACATTAACTGAAATACAACCAGCGCTCCGCATTCACTCTCTCTGTGCTCCACACTAACTGCCTCCCGTACAGAATAGCTGCTGTGTTAGCTATCCCAGGCTCTTTCCATAAGTAGACAAGCCCTTAACAGAGATAGAACAGAGCCTAGGGCTAATCTTAAAAAGACAGAAACATATGGTTTGGACTAGAAAGCAAAGGAAAAACAATAAATGCAATTATTGTCCCAGAATGTCATTGGGGCTTTAGCTACACCCTGCTGGTTTAGGGACTGCCAAGTAACAGGGCTGAAAATCAAAGGGAAATTAAAATAAGAAATGTTACCTCCTTTTTCAGGAGCCTAGTTTAAAATGATAGTTGCATTGCTCTCCTCACCCTAATTAATTTCCTATTGTAGTTGCCTGGCTTTAGAGGTTGTAATTCTTTTGAACCCTAGAGCAAATAATTAAAAACTTAATTAAAGACTCAGATTCATGAGAAGAATAACATGGAAGAGAGCGCTTCTCCTGGCTCAGAGAACTACTTTTTGCTTGCAGCCAAGTGGTGTTTCCCAGAGGATAGGGATTAGATGCTCCCTCTTGTCACCAGTGCCAGGAGAAGCAAACAAATGCTACCTCCGGACCAAATGTGAGGAAAAGAAACTGCGGGTACACAGCACGCTGAGTCCATTGTGGCAATAACATAGGTCTTAAATTGCATGACTAAGAACAACTCACAACAACTCAAGGTATGGAACTAGGTAGTAGCTTGCTCAACAGCAGTATGCAAAACTTCGTGAAAAATGATTATCAATGGAAATCCTCCAAGCATGTTTCTGACACTAAACTGGCACTGCTTTATACCAGGAGATCTGTTCTTACCTGCTTACTGATTGGGTAAACGGCCTCCCTCTGTGCAAAGTGAACTGCAACCTCATCTGAGCAAGGGTGTAAGAAGGGACAAGAACATGCATCGAGAAGTTCAACCAAAAAGCGAGCAAGGGAGAACGAAGAAAGAACCAAACACTAAGATACAACTTAGGCCTGTATCGTACATATGCATGACTCTGTCATATGGGCCACCCCTGCTTCATCTCTTTCTTGCACACTAAGCTGAGGCACAGATGCAGACTGCTGCTGCTGTAGTACCATAACCGTGGATGCATGGCTATGCCATCTCTCCAGGAAGCCCAAGCTTGTTGGCTAGCTGAAGACATTTATGAGGCTGAGCAAGAAGGCAAAATATTTTTTCAAGAAGATCTCTGTGTATTTAAAGGCACCCAGACAGGGGAAATAAAGGAGAGGCTTTGAAGGCTCCAAAGTAGAAGACTTTGTGGGAACTCTGGCTAAGGTTGGAATAGGCTTCCTGAGCAATGAAAAGGAGCAACGCTAAAGGGCAAGCTTTGGGGAAAGTGAAGTGTGCCTGGCAGTGGTGGGAGCAAAGACATACATAAACATTGCAGATGGAAGACATGACAAGCCAAACCTAAAAAGCTGAAGAACATTTTTCTAAAATAAAATGAATACAGATTAAGATCAGATTGAAATGGAAATAAAAGGAGACAAAATAAAATGCACTAGGTGCATTTAGAATCTAATTATATTTGCCCATCTGCTTAATTATTCAAATCTGTTTGGGTTTCCAGTTGTAGTCTAATGAGGTTCCCCCCAACAGGAAGATTTTTAAGTTGGCAGCACAGCTCAGTTAGCTGAGCAGTCATGCAGGCAGGCAGCACAATCTTCCTCTGGAACTTTAAGCCTATTTCATATAAATGTTGTCTTTTGAGTGTAACAAACATTTGGTTTTAAGTGTAAAAAACCTAAAACCTAAAGAGAGATTCTAGTGGAAATAGGGTTTTAAACCCACACCAAACACACTTCTAAAAATAAAGTTAGAGGCTCAAAATATTCTAATATTCTCAATGATGTTGCTTTTTTGTATCCTGCAGAAGGAAAACAGGAACTCCTTTATTCTAACAGTATTGACAGCACTCAGCAAAGAGGGGCTCTCTGTGCATAACATCATTCATTACATATGGCAGGTTCCCAATCTGCATTACATCTTGTTCTGGGAACACAAACAAGATATTTAGAAAAATACCATCAGGAATCATTAACACCTCTGTTAAACCAGCTACCAATAGGGTTGTCTCCACAAAAAAAAAGAAAAATCTGTCTTTACTCTTCACCAATATTCAATATAGCAAGAGGGGAGGCAATAAAAAAAGTTTAATGATCACATTTAATTTCTTTTCACTTCAGATTCAAGTCAGGGAAGTATTCAACAATCAGAAACAAAAGTGCTCAGGACCTCACAGAATCTGGCTTTTTGTTTTTCTCCCAGATCAGCTAATCTCAGTGTTTTCACTTTTTTCCAAATGAGGACTACAACCAGTGTATTAACTTTAAAGGAAAAGATACTAAGCACAGAGAGATACATGACCTGCCAAAGCCCCACAGCAGAGCACAGAGAAGAAAGACTACTCTCTAGACTTTTTGCTGAGTGCACTCACTAGACAATACTGACCAAGACATATGCCATCTATTGTACCTATCTTTTCTGCAGGCTGTATTAAAACTGTGGCTTGCTGGCAAAAAGCTGAACAGATGGTATGCACTTGAAAATGCACAGAATTATTGTATATGCAAAACATAATTGTATTACTTCCATATGACTAACACAGTTTTCTTCTGGAACAAATTAAAACATATCTGCCATACAGAAATTAACATTGTGCAAACTAAAACACCATTTCAACAGCACATATCACCCACTTCAAAGCAATTAGATATGAAAACTAAACCACAGTTAATGCCTTTGATTTTCAGTGCCTAAAGAAGTCAGAGAGAATATTCTGTGAAGAGTATTAGTTTTCTTTAAAAATCTGTAATGGCTTTTAAAGATTTTTACCTCAATTAGATTTACTGTGGCTGCTTCTTTGTCATTTAACAACAAAGAGTAACCACACAAATTTAACCATTTCATAAGAAATCCAGTAGTCTGTGTACTCCTTCGTTAGTACTTTCTACTTACTTTGCTGGTACTCAGAACTAAATCCTAGCTTAAATCATCCCAGCTTGACATGTCTGCACACAAGTCTTGCTTACACACTTGCTTTTTCAGAGCCCAAAATTGTTTTCAAATGCATCCACCCATTACAAGAGCTTTCTTCAGAGATGCATACACATTCCCATTGAAATCCAGGAGCTGAACTTGTTTTAAAACAACTCTTGCAACTACCTTCAGCCAAAGGCCTATTTCAGCATTATAGTTAGTGGGCTTGGGGTGGGGGTGGGGGTGGTACCTTTTTTTTTTTTTTTTTAAGATAAAGTTTAGGAAAGGTCAAAAGTTAAGGTAATTTATAAATATTACAAATTAATTTCCATTAGCTCTGGAGAAGCTGTAGCTGCTCCTCAATGCTCAGCTTAAGAAGAATACTTCCCAAGGTCCTACAAACACTGCAGTTCTCCAGGGATACCCTAGGGAGATGTTTTGACAGCTTTGAAGTTTGGTTTTATCACATGGTTTAGTTCCTAATGGATTGCCTTGGTCTCCTGGATGGCATGTTTGTTCAACTTGCCTTCAACTCTGTTTATCCCTTTGTAAAACAGGTATTAAATGCAAGTCAATGCAAGCCAGAATGACAGGGGAGAGGGGGAACATTTTTCCAGGCTCCCAGAAAAGATTCTTGTTTCTATACCTAGATGACAGAGTGTGAGTTGCTTGGTTGTACTACAGATTACACATGTGCATTAACATACTTTTTCTCTGTAAAAAGAATGATAGTGCAACTTAAAGGCATATTTTCCCTCTTAGATCTGCCTAGCAGGTCTCATTTTTGATATTTGGAAACATCTACCTCACAGGGGCCTTGAGAGGGTGAACATCAGGGTCAAAAACCCCCATATGGCTGGGAAAAGAACTTTTCCTTTCAGCGGGGAAGAAGAATAAGGTCATTGACGTATTAATGAATCTTGTAAACTGCCTTAATGAAGTTCTAGTTTTCTTTGCCTTTTTTTGAACTCTGTCACTCCATTATACATGTAAATTTAATTTATTTGGAGTATATTAAATTTTCTTCTGCACTAGTTGCAGTAAGTAATAGAAGCTAAGAAAACAGAATTCCATTCCATTACTAGTAGGGAAACAAAAGAATACGTGCCAGCTCCCTTCACTGCACCGTCAGCAAAACAAAAATATTGTTACATTTACCAGTCCAAAATATAATTATTTTTAAATCTTTTCACATGCTTGAAAGTTCATATACATTTCCATGCCTCCGCAAAACAAATGTAATCTGTCCAAGCAAGCACATACTGAACTTAAGGAAAACTCTAATTTCACATAAAAAGTTAAGTGGGGAAGGGGAAGACAATTCATTTCAAAACAAGCTTATGAAAACATTCAAACAATAAGAAAAAAAAATAGATAAGCTGTGCACAGATTTTTAACTTACCACAAGAGCAAAGTACACCATAAAGAAAAATGATAAACTACTTGTGTAGCCAAGAAAGCCTGTAAAATAACAGTAAAAATAAAAGAGAATTTATAAGGAAAGTGATCCTAATGTACAGCTAAAGCTTTACATTTTAGGCATGTTTTCTATTACAGTGCTTGGTATCTGGGGCTTAGGACTCAGAATAACAACATTCCAACTGCCTGTCACAGATCATTTATGTAGTTTTGTAGGGCAGAATTAGAACTGGCTTACCACTAATGGCATGCTGTAAGTAAATGCAGCTCTTTAATGTTCTGCTGTAAAGATTTTATTTTAGTATTGCAGACAAAATACTACTGCAACCCAAGTAATAGGTTAACTAGGCAGGGCTGGAAGGCAGAACACAGTACAACTTCAGTAATCCCCACCATCACCAGCCCCCTGCCAGTTAAAATAAATAAATAACCCACTAAGGTTTTAAAGTCTTCAATTGTAATTGCTACTAAAGTAGAATAATATTCGCTTCTCTCCTTTAATTACTCACCGATTTTAGGAAGAAGCGCAAGAGGAAAAACAATGCAGACTGAAGTAATCAGTAGCAGCAGTCTCCCATCAAGGTACCATAACCTGTTGGAAATTCTATTTATGATTGATGCAAAGCTCAAGAGTCCTAAAATATATGTTCTACTTTAAAACTGTGATCTTAGACAAAATAACCACCAGGACAAGAAAAATAAGTATTTTCCAGTCTCACATGCTGTTTACGTGAATTTGTATTCCTAGTTTCTATATTGTGATATAAAATAGAGCTCCCAGATAATGAGGAAGCAGAGCAGCGTCCTGTAACTAACCAGCATTGCAGGCAATGTCCCATAGGCAAGCATCTGCATGGATCAGGGGTCTGATGTGTGTTATTTCTCTGCAGCACAATAAGCAAATCCCTGCCTTTATTCAAAGCAATGATCAGAGGGCAAGGGTATTTCATACTCTACGGATTTCCAAGAGAAGTACTTACAGAGTACGCTACATATATCTTGAATTGGATTACACTGAGTTGCATATTTCAGTTATATTTTCAGTTGCATATTCAGTTATGTTTTCTGAACATACCAACTTTCTCTTCTGCCCAAGTTTCATTACACCTATCATTACAGCATTCAAATAATAAAAGAAAATAACAAGTAAATCAACTTCAGTTAATTCGAAACGATGTTTGCTGTCCAGAGGTGATATAAGAAAGAACAGCAATAATGAGGACCTTCTTATCTTTAACTTTGCACAAAGCGATTTGCATACATCTTTGCATACATCCACACAAGACTTAAAAGACAGAAGGGATGGAAATTATAATAATTAAATCTGCTATAATGTTTAAACATAAAACTATACATACAAAAAAAGCATTGTAGAGGCATATGAAGTCTTAATGGATTTAAAATCTATTCAAAGAATCAAAATCTCATCTCCAAACTGAGGAAAGTACAGATGGATAAGTTGTTAAGAAACAGAAACATCTTGAGGGTGGCTCCCCCTAACTTGGTAATAACCATATCCTGTACTGATAAACATCTTGTACATCAGCCTCCGACTTTACTACCAATAAACACCCTGGCCTTTGACCTTCAAGTTTATTTAGTCCAGGATATGGTTAGCAGCTAATAAACAGGCAGCACCTCAAGTTATCATAAGGAAAGTAGCGTAACACCTGTGTTAAAGAAAATTTACCATATACATATTTTAACTACTGTCATACATTGTGGACAACCACTTGCGTCACTCATTTGAAAAAATATGTAAAATAAATGAACAGAGAAATTTCAGGGTTGTGAGGGCGTCTTCACCATATCAAAATCAAAGTAACCCTTAAGTGACAATGTCTACATTAAAAATTACTCAAAATACATAACTCTTAAAAAAAAAAAGTATTACTAGCCTAGGTCTGCTACTGCTACAGTGAAAGAGCAACTTTGCCAAGATCAGCTCCCTGCTGTAGTATTCTTCACGTTGTTATCATTTAGCGTTCACATATTTTGAAACTTTTTCTTTCTTACTAGTATGGTGGATGTTCAGATTAGGAGGAACGGTATCATAGCAGTAGGCAAAAGTATAATGAATGCTGCACTGTGTCCATGTGGGACCTCTATTTTAAGTCTCCCGATTCTAAGCATGCAGCAAATCCACAGTTACCATCACAGCTCACAAGCTCAGCAGGACAGAGAAAAAATTATTTTGGTTACTTTATGGTAAATGAAAAAACATTTGTGGGGAACGGAAGAAAAGAGAGGAAAACTGCAATGAGGTGATGGGAAGGAGAAAAAATAATTTTGTAAATGGCTTAATTTTGGATTACCGATTCTTTTCTTTAAAAAAGATCTCGAAAACCTGAATAGTGGACCATTTACTGGTTATCAAAAAATGTGTCCATTTTTTCCTCAAAATACTGTTGTAGAAATACACTTATTTTCCAAAGGCAGAATAAGTGTTTTGATACTGCCTTTAAAATCAGTTTGATCTGCAAATTTAATCCTATATGATAAAAATATTCCAAATATGAAATATGGAATATAAATCCTTGACTCTACTGAAAATGCTTTGGCATGCAGATGTTCCTCCTCCCTCCCCCACATTTTAACTAAAAGCAGACATTTATAAATCGCTTTAATTTCATTCCTGAATGCAAAAGGACAAGAGATTCATATGTTCTAAATTAGGATTTTACTCTCAGTCCATATCAATTATATAACACACAGGCAAGACAACTTAATTGCATCAATCATATGCTCCTGACAGGGTCATTAAATGTTAACAGAGGGCTCACAAATTACAACTTTTTAACAAGATCCTCATTTGAAACTATGTTCATATCATCAAAACTATGTGGAATTCTTGTTATGCAGATAGACTGAAACATCTCAACTTGCAATTAACAAGTATATTGTATGTTTTTGTTTTTTAATAAAGATATGAACATGTATTACACACTGGCTCTGAGCCTTTCAAACACATGTACACCTGCTAACCTTTATCTATAAAAATAATTCAATGCGCAAAACATTCTTTAAATGGCTTTCCCAAATGTATGGCTTGGGACGCTTTATGCATATAAAATATTTTCACAGATAGTTTAACTGACACTTTTGATACATTCTAACTACAGTTAAATTCTGCACCCAAACAAAAGCATATCAGATGCTGTAATGACTTAACAAAAACAGTTGTGCAACAACATCTGGAAACAAGTGGTCTAGTTAAAGAAGTTTAATCAAACTAGTCGATATTTATGCCTTTTGCATAAATAAATTGCTGCTTAGGCTTGATATTTGATTACCTATTTTTGTTGAACAATTTCCTATAATTTAAAAACTCTGTTAGTAAAAAACTACTCTTGACATCTGTGAAGAAATACACAGAAACAAAAGATTATGGTCTACCATGGCAATTCATATGGCAAAATATATGAAATATAGATGTGGGCATACAGAGAAGGTCAGCTGTGTGCATGTACCTAGCATACTGCTTGACCACTGCATTTGAAACATTTCATTTGCTTAGGCAAAGAATAGAGGAGTCAAATAAACATTTATCAATGGAAGAACTCCCGGTAACAGAGGCAGAAACAAGATGAGACCCAGGTTGACAATCAGCTGAGCTGTGGTTAGTATTCTTATGGACAATTCCAGCTCCTTCTAAATGCAAAATTGAACTTCATTCCCATCTCAAATTGTAATTTCAGCTTTAGACAGAACAATCCTTTGAACAGTATGCATGCATGCAGGACCTCCAGATTCTACCTATTATGAGTTTTCATAAGCTGTTTGTTTAAAAGTGTATCTTGGGAAAAGTCACTTTGCATAAACAGAGCTGACAAAATTAAAAACAGTAGTAAATGATGTTATAAGCTAAATTTGGGGACAGACTGGAATGCACATGAAGCAGATACAGTAGCAGGCTCAATGCAACCATGTATGAGGAGTGGGGTAAAAGTATGATCTTGAAGGAGAAAGTGATAGCACCCAAATGAAAAGCTGATGACCACCACAGCTAGAAGAGATACATTAGCAGACTAAAAATGACATATACACATAAAACATAACAGGTTAAAAAAAAAAAAAAAGGAAAGACCCTTACTAAAAACATATTATTGCAAGGGCTGGGGGGGGAGTGCAGAAAGACAGAAAGCAAGATTACCACCACACTTCACTTCTCAAAATGTTTATTATAAAATTGAAAAGTTAAAAATGACAAAATATGAAGTAACTTTTAAAAAACTAATTTCAAACTTAAAATTCACCCACAACATTCAGGAATAATATAAGCATCACAGAGCCTTGAGACAATTTCACCACATTTCAAACCAGAGAAAATTTTGAGCTCGAAATGTCTGAAAATTGCAGTTTGGAAAAACAGCTGTAACACAATCTAAGATATGTGTTACATATGATACAAGCTATGAATGACAGCAGCACTGGAACAACTCAAACAAGGTATTTCAGTGCTGAAGCTGCAATGTTTGTCTTAGCATAGGCACAGATTTCTTGCAATAGTTCTGATAGAAATCTGAGGGACACACTCCTTACATACAGCTTTATAGCTCAATTGCGAAGAACAATTTCTTTACTGGGAGCCAAGTCAAGGAATTATAAACCAAGTCTGGAAACCTGGCATTTTTCCCAAGACAAGTCCCATTACTGGAGCAAGACAACAAAATATTTAAATTTAAATGTCTGCCGGTTTTTGTACTGTGGTTTTGAAATATGTGAAGTGATAACATGACAGCAGTTTAAATGTTTCTTCTCCTCTCAATCCTGTCCCCTCCTGCTTCTCCTTTTAAATTTTTACAGAAGGGAGATTTCTGTAGATGGAGTTTTGCCACTGACTTTAAGGTCGTCTGATGGGAAATTGCTATGAGGAAAGAATCATGCTCTGTGTGTGTGCTGCAGAAGGCTTGCACATGCCAAATATGTTTCATATTCCAAGAACTCCTGTAAATAACTAATTTTTTTAGCATGTGAGATCAAAGGAAAGTGTCAGTACCCATCTCCTTCAGCAGTCCTGAACCACTTTCTTCTTCAAGACAAATACAGAACGTATGAAGCATTTTTACTTACCCACTCTCGTCTCCATTTAAGAACCCCGCAACAGCACCAGGAAGTTCAGACTTAACAATTAAAAGATAAGATGACATAGCTGCAAACAGAAGCAGAACAGATTTAGTAGAGGAATACCAGCATCCCTGGTTGTAACAACTAGCATGGCTTAACCAGAGTGATTAGTATTGGAACATCTCAGCTATGTATTAGACACCATGGCACCAGAATCAGAATTTATTTTCTCATATAATTCCTTTAAAAATAGCTGCAAATCCCTGAGTATTGCACTGATGTTAGCTAATGCCTCCAAAGAGACTGTTATGATGTGAGTCTTGAAAAAAGGAAAACATAATCCAAAGGACTAAAAGGCAAAATAATATAAAATATAGGCCTGACCTTTTACCTGGGAATACGGACCTACAGGCTAGAGACAGACCACAAGGCTGCAGCACTTCTCCTTGCTCTTTACTCTTTATAAAACATTGTTAATGACAAGAGTAAATAATAAGATTTGTTTCTATCAATACAACAGGTTTTTTTAAAGACTCAGTTTTTATTGTTGTTCAATTACTTTTATACTAAATAAATATCTGACAGAAATTTAAAAGACAAGAATAGAACTTGAAAGGTTTTTTTATATACGGCATGATTTAGCTGTCGGAGGTAAGAGGATTATCAGTGACAGACCTCCACTTCTCATGCCAAACCCACCACCAAGAAGATCCTAACAACACCATCAAATGTAAAACTATACAGGAACTGCAAATCAGAAGAGAAATTGCTAGTTACTTACAACACTTTTATAAGAGTGTCAACTTGAAATTAAGCGTTCATAATTCTATTCAGAAGAAAGCAATGATGCATACACATAAATCCAAAAGCTACTTCACTTTTCTCCTTTACAATATAAAATGATCAAAGGCATAAATGAAAGGGTCTTTAAATTACAACTTACACTAAGCTGATACCTTCACATACTGTTCGTGTCACTTTTTTCTTTTACATAACAGCAAGTATTTATATGAATCAAAAACCAGCAGAGAATTACTCAGAAAAATCAAGCTTTACAAACAGCTTAACTGAATATCAAAGCCTACATGAAAC
This sequence comes from Buteo buteo, assembly GCF_964188355.1. Taxonomy (NCBI): domain Eukaryota; kingdom Metazoa; phylum Chordata; class Aves; order Accipitriformes; family Accipitridae; genus Buteo; species Buteo buteo. The sequence goes on along the minus strand of NC_134176.1, from coordinate 7,484,801 downwards.
TAATTTCCATCCTTCAGCAGCAAATAATTTTAGTAATGTGTTGACAAAATTTTAGTTACATTGAAAGCTTGACAAAAATTCATCTGTTGTATTCAAATTTTACTGTTCTGTATTTAGTAATTCTTGAGAATTTTACTGTAGTGTATTTACTAATGCTTTAAAACTAAACCATACATTTTAAAAAGGTAAACCAGCAAACTTCCGTAAGCTGTTTTTTTAATAAGTTTGTGGGTTTTTTTTAAAGGAATGTTTTGAACCTTAAAAAAAAATTGCCGACTCAGACACTGCTGCACTATAGCAGTTAATGTTAAATTTTGAAGAAAGTTAATGTGGTCTCTCTAAAGAAAGCAAATTCTATTAAGACAAAGTGACATCTACCTACCGCGAGGTTAAATTAAAACCATTTGGTAGCTCACTAAATAAGGAAATACTCACTCCTTCATAATTAAAAGCTCTGTTTTTTTCCAATATTCAAGTGTATTTTCCCGCTGACATATAGCTGTTGATTGTGTCTGGTGAGGTATTTATCTGCTGTCCTGATTTTACTCTCCTCCTTGCATACAACAATGTAAATGCAACCACAGAGAAACTTACAGCATGCATATTTCTAAATTACCAGAATTTGTAAGTAAATTAACACAATTTCTCACACTAAGCTACAAGCAGATGCATATTTCACCCTAAGCAAAGACAGATTTTTAAAAAATTAAGTGGGGGGAGGGGGGGAAGAAAGATTCCTCTAAATTATAATTCAACTTTATGTACCCATTAGCCTTCTTTCTTGTATTATACAATACTTTAAACACAAGCAAGTCAGAATTCTCATGTATTTATGTCCTTCAGAAAGATTTCAAAATTAGTTCTTTTGCAGCCTCAGCTGCAGAAAGCGTCAAATTAATTTCCAGATCAGATTTCTCCTAATATGCAATCTGTCACTCTTCCCTTGCATTCCTATTAGCCTCTGGCTAATCATTTGATCACTTATCCTTTGTTGTGTGCTTAGTCTTTGTTTTTAAAAGAGGAGTCCTATTTCACTGAATTCCACTTCTAAGTAGGGAACCAATCATACACCAAGAAACTTGCACATGCTAAACATTTGTATGCATCTTTCTTCCTTTCTCTGGGCATACGGGAAACAATGTCACATAGTAGGATTTTTTTCCCCCCCAGTTTAAATTCTCTTGTTTGTTCTAGAAGATGAAGAAAATAAATAATAAATAATTCTGTTTATATCCTGATGCTTAGATAAGACATGAATCTCATACATAAACCTAAGCAGGACGCCCACGCTAAATAGAGTTTAAAAAGTCAAATCCTGCTTTTTCTTCACTTACAAACACAGTTGTAATTCTCCTCATGAGTAACAGCTCCTTGTAGCTTTACTCAGCATGAAAGAAGTAAGAGATGCTAACCACCGTATAACTCTGAAACACACTACAGAGTAAGCAGAAAACTTTGTTTTTTAAAGCAGAAACTAACAGTGAAGCATCTTCAAAAAGGGCATAGCAACTTGAAAAATTTATCTCAAGTAGGAATAAAGTGCATACAGTACAACAGACAAAAAGTCATGTATCCTTTGCTCCAAATAACAAATTTTACTTAACTTCCCTGACGCCCACCAAGATCGACGCCATGTCAAGCTACATTGTAAAAATTAAACATGAGCTATCCTTGGCAGTCTTAATATATAACGGAAGGAAGAGATTACACAGTCACAAGGCTAAACTGTGACACAAGTGAACACAACAAAAAGCATACCTCGTGCTTTGATATATTCCACTTTGAAATACTGACTTCCTCTCTTTTTGAAAATAATTTCAATATTTTAAAGGCTAGCTTCTAAGGCACCTTTTATCACATACAAAAATTACAATAAACATACATTCCTCTTCAGAAGGCAAGCGTTCAAACAAAAAATTCGCAGAAGTCAGAAGCAACTTTCCCTTCAGAGTTCACTCCCCCTTGCACGCACATAGTATGAGAGCACAGAACTTACTGCTCTCGCAACCCAGTCTCATCCCCTAAATCAAAAAAAGAATGTTTTATTCGTGTCACCTTCTCTTTGCAACTTGAGACATCTATCTTTAGCACCAAATGAGACAGGTTTACTGCAGAACGAATGGTGTACAATGATGTAGTTTGAGGCTTTAGCAATATGCATATGCAACAAGTGCTGAACTATAACTACATAAGCAATCTTCATATAGTCACTTCCTAATCTTCAGGTCCTGAATTTGTATATATTATGTTATTTTTAAATAATTTTCAGTATGAATCAAGAGCTACTTGATGGAGAACTAAGCAGGTCTGAACTTCTCAACAGGCCTTGACACAGAAATGCCATAAAACAGTATTCAGCAGAAATCAAAATTATATTACTACTTTACTATTCAACAGGCTTACCACTGTCTTGAAAGCAGCTAGAAATTACATTCTTAAAATACTTATCACTTTGCCATGTTTTGAAAACTTGGTATTAGCTCTCTGACAGAAAAAAAGATGGTTTTTAAAATATAAAATAGGGTACTTGCTTTACACTTCCATTATTATAACCTGTAGTGCCACCATGAGATATGACCCTCTATAAATATACACACCATGCACACATTATTCAGAATGTCCTTATTGTGCTACAGTATTGTTTGACACTGAGCATGTCTGCCCCTACCTGAAAAAACATTAGTTGCTGGAAAAAAGGGAAGTCAAGGTTATGCTTTTAAAACAGTCCCCAAAATACCTCTTCTGAGGTAGCTCATTCTTAAAATCAAATATGTGAGCGGCTTTCTGGTTACCAGAAAAAGAAGTGTAACTTTTGTTTATTATCCTACCCAAAAAAAGATCAACTGCTGAAGTCCACAGAAATGATGCAAGAGAATACACACATTAAACTTAGGTGTAAACATATAATTTATTCATTCCTTAGAAAATGGTTGGTGATAAATCCCTTCAAATCATTTAATTGAAAGGCCCAAATCTAACTCTTCTGGTTGGTTCTTCCTAACCTACCACTGTAACTGATCATATTAGAGCACTATAAAGATGTCTTACATTATTAAGCACTGTGCAAAAATGGAACCAAGCTACCCTCCAGACTTCATGCAGGAGAAGACATGGGGGAAAGAAGGGGCTGGGGGAAAACAGACTCTCCATACAGCCACACTGGCTCTTCAGAGGGGTGCTCATTTGGGAGTCAGGACAAGTAGACAGAGCAATCCCCATTCTCACCTGGGGGAATACCAGATAAGAGAGAGATTCCTCACAAATGCCTATAGATCATTAAGCTAAATGAAAATGCTTGTAACTCTCATCCTTTAAAGAGTTCAGTCAGTAAGATCCCTATTTTTCCCAAAATACTGAAAAGATTAAAGGCTGAAAGACAGAAATAGCAGAATAAACACTACCAGTCACTGCACGCTCCAGCCCAACCAAGCTGCATCTTTCATAGCAACTGCATGTGACAAACCCCTTTGGGCTTGTGTCTTCCTTTGCTGGAGGTTGTTTAAAACTGAATCTGTCCTCATCCAAACAATGTGACAAAGTTAAAAAGGAAAGCAGAGAAGGATTTCAAGAATGAAAGTGAAACTAGAGAGGATTTTGGGCAAGCTCCCATTTTTCCTGTCAAAGAATTAGAATGGAATAGCAAGATAGGGAGTACTTCAGTATTGCATTGAGCTCCTCAAAAGTAATCTGAATTGTGCAAACACCAGGAATGATGCATGGATGCCATTGAAAACCATCAACTATTTAAGCCCTCACATCATATGGCCTTAAGAGCATGCTCTTTTCATTTTACAATGAATCCCCCTCATATTCAATTTTAAGAAGTCTCCCAATTACTTTATGTATTGTTTATAATATTTCCTCTTAGTGGAAACTTAGAAAGAATTTGTTGGGCTCATTTGTTTGCTTTTAAATAGAGATGCAGAATAGAGCATGTGAAAGCAGATGTAATGCTTGTTCATATGGAGAGGTTCTGAGAACAGAAAAAGGTTGTCAACTTCTTTGCTAGTCTTCACATTATGGACACTCATCCTGATGAACTTCCGCTCCCCTGCTTCCCTTTCCTTCTGTGTTTAGCTTTTATCTGAATTACTCTGGAACGTATCTATGGCAAGCTTAAAAAAAAAGTGCTTCTTATTGCACAGGGAACACGTGGGCAGCAGATTTATTTTGGTAAAACTTCATTAGTTTAATTGTATTTGTATAGCTATGCTAAATGCTAATAAAACTGAAATGTGTTCTACACAGGTCTTCATATATTCCATTCTAAAGTAGAGCTGCAGGTTGGGATTATTGTTGGGGTTTTTATTTAAAGCAGACCTAATATTCTTTACAGTATCAAACCTTCCAACAACTATTCACTGCAATACAAAAACAGAAGAGCATGGGCCATCAATTGTTAAATTAGTACAGGAGCTGACAAACATGCCCTTAATTAAGGCAGCTCTGCACTGAAAATCCTCACTTTGAATCAGTAAGGATAATTAGGGTTGCAGGTCAAAAGCAAACGCCACTGCGAAAACAAACATTCGTGTTTGTTCGAAAACAGAATTAGATTTCCCATACTTAAAGGAAGCTCAGTAATTTCTTAAGGTATTAACGATGCAGGTCTTGGCATGTAACAAGCTGTATTTTATTATTCCATGATTTGCACCATTTTTTTTTTTTTTCAAAGTTTGCAGAGTATTTACTCTGATTACAAAGAGGTGGTTACTCCCACCCACCTCCCCATTCTCAAAAAATAGTTGCTCCATTTAAATTCGAGACAAATTTTGTAAATACTTTTAAACCTAAATTTCAGAATCGATGAACTCTGGGGAGAAAGAAACCCCAACAAAATAATTTGCAAAACAAAAATGCCCGATTAACTTTATAAAACAAGGTATTTTTTTTCAATCCAAGCACAGCGTTTGTAAGTACTGACTCACAGAAAGCATACCTATATCCCCCGCACCCCGGCCCCGGCAAATGCCAAAGTGAAATATTTCCTTGTTTATCTCACACACACAAAAAAGTGCGGGGAGTGTGGAATAAAGCCGGGGAAGGCTAGAGGTTCTGGTGGCGGCCGGCAGCCCCCACGGGCCAGCCAGGCCAGCAGACGGTAGTGGGGCGGCAGCAGCACTGCTCCCCCCACCACACTGTCCGCACCCTCTCGCTGTTCTTCATACACATGCTTCTGCCTCGATTTACTTCGGGAAGCTTGAAAAGCATGAACTATCCACACGTACATATGTATTTAGCAGGCAGTACATTCAGAGGAGGGTTTCTGTGTATTGTCCGTCACGCTGATGGTATTAACAGGCCATAAAATCCAGCTAAAGAACTGAATCTCTCATCAGAACTAATCCCGTAGCTTCTATTTACTGCCTATAGCATTCAGGCAGACCCGAGGATAAAACAGCGCTCCAGGGATTCTGAACAATCTTTTTTCCTCATTACTTATTCTTACAAAGAAGAAAAACGTGTACCTTTGAGGACATGTTAATTGCAGAATATTGAAACAAAATCCTCAAGCACCAGTTTACAGAAATTACACTTAATTAAACCGTATTTATACTAGAAAGCAAATAATTCTTTGTAAAATTAAGATACCTGTCTGGAAAGCTTAGTTCCAAAGAGGGACTGCAATGATCACTTGGGTACAAGCCAAGGCAGGCTAGTTACCCACACTGATCTGCAGCACGAGAATTCCTCTCTCTATCTCAGCCTATCGAAAGAAACAGAAAAAAAAAATAAAGTCTGTTGCAAAAAGTCCTCACACAGACCACCTATGCTACGTGGCTGTACTGCAGGCTCTACTGTTGCACTTAATCGCTCTGCTAATAAATTTTAAATAATTAAACTCGTGTTCCCAGCAGTTTCAATTTATGTCTCTGTGTATCACAGCTACCAGGCCCTCTGCGCCTGGCCGTATCTCCCTACAGCAGTGACCTTCAGCTGATACCAGCCCGCAGCCCAGAGAAGTATGCTGTAAAACCCTCCGCATACTTCCTGCTAGACCTCAATGCTGAAGATTTGTTAGTGTTGGCAACAGACTGAGCGCTGCTCTTGTGCAATGCTTTATTGTGTTCGTCTCCATTTTTCCACCAGCCTTGCTAAAATAATTCCTTCTCTAACTTCATTACATATGCTTGAAGATTCCTACTGATTTTCTCTCGGACACACAGCTGCAGACCGTCCTTCTTTTCAGTCACATCCGCAGAGAGGACAATTCCAGGAGGAGAAATTCCCGTCTTCCTTCCCCCCTTCCGAAAGCATCTAGGAAGCTCACAGAGCTTCCCTGGCAGGAGAGGGGGAAGGGCTGTGTGACACCGAGCCACGGCTTTGGCCCACTGTGCCTCATCCATCACTTCCTAGAAGCACAACACTATTAAAACAATAGCAGGGACTCTGTCCAAGTCCGGTCGCTCCTGGGAAGGATTACATAAAGAGCCAGCAGGGCCATGTAACTTAGCGCTTTCGATAGCAGTCTCCCTCGCTCTTTCTATACCTCCAGGCATGCAACTTCCCCAGAGGCCCTCTTTCATCTTAGAGGGCTCGTGACAAGATCTGAAATCCTTCAAGATCTTCTTCTGCGTGGCAGGCAAGAAATGGACATTTGGAAGATCGCTCCACTTAAAGACCTGGGGTGAAAGGAAAGGGTTGGGAGGAGTGGATGAACCAAGTAACAGCCTGGTAGCATGCAATTTGATAGTTTCCTTTCTAGTGTCCAGTTTGCAGCCTCATACACACAGTAACAAGCTCTTTTAAGAACAAGGCAGTTCACACGTAACTAATCACTAGTTACTTCGATTAAGCTGCTGGATTGGGCCAAAATACTGGCAAATAAAACAATGTAAAACTTAGTAGCACTGGCCATCCCATTCAATGTTTTGGTTTCACTTTATTAACATACACCTATAGTGCAAGAATAAGTACATATTGATACAAGGAAAGCTAGGCAAACATTCTCAGTTTAACCACTCTAAGGTAAGAATCTGTATATGTTCTATAAAGTCTTTAAGTCACAGTATTTAAGATGACCTTAATTTACATTTGGATATTGCAAAGTTAACGCATTATCCTCATGCATCCTTAGTTAATCTTTTGTACTTAAATGGATTTTGGTACTTGATTTGTGTTACCTGGATTAACATAACACAAAGTGTTCCAAGAGATGATTAAAAATCTGCAGGAAAGTTGAGCACTTATATTAGAGATACGTGTTAAAATCCCAAGCAATGTACTTGAAATCAATATTTTTTTAACCTTTTAAGTTCAAAATTTGACCAACCAGTGTGTTCCTGTTGCTGTACAACAATCTTTTCTCCCCCCCCCTTGTGTATCGTGCTAGTAGAAAAATCAACTCCCCTACCTACACAAATCCATAACTGTATGCAATTAGGATGTCAAGTTCAAATTTGCACTTTAAGCTTTCTTTTTAAAAAAGCACAGATGACAAACTGGAAAGCATAACTATGTTAAAATGATTACTAAAAAGCTCTCTCCACCACTAATGAATGTAAAGCACTTCCGCACTGCAATTATTTTTAGAAGTGATCAGACCAAACTTTAGAAAGCCCAGACTAGATGCAGACAGTGACAATAACCCTAGTAAAGTTGCTTATTTTAATCACAAACCATCATTCATTATCTCATGCTCTCCAATCACATTTGAAATAAGACACCATATGATGTGACATACCCAGGTCTGATGATGGAAGAAGTAACAGGAAACAATTTTCTTTTTCGCCTTACTCTGAAATTAAAAACGTTGATAGAGTCTGGATGTCTGCCCATCAGGCATGGTACTTCTGGTTCCTTCAAAGGTACAGAAAAACAAGAAGAGGGGAACACCTACCAAAGTGCACTAAGGGCAGAACCTAAGTTTTACACTTAATTCAGGCACGGCTCCCATCCAGGACAAACTATGCTCCACAGTTTGACCACTCCCATTTAAAATCTGCAGAAGGACCAGAAAGACAAGAAAAATTCCTTTCTTTCTCTGCATTTCTTCAAGAGTCAAGGCTCAGTGAGAGATGAAGAGAACTCTTAATCCCTCCTTTTTTTTTTTTTTTTTTTTAAAGTCTGTTAACATCCAGTATAATCATCTTCAAAGATGATTCCTGACACAGTGCTGCTCTGCTGACTTGGACTGCAGCATCAGGACTCTGCCAAAGGCAGTTGTTAAGGAGCGAAATAACGCAGCTGGGAGCTCCGCTCCCAAACAGAAATCTAAATACTAAACATAAGCTGTGATAGCTCCTTGCAATGACAGCACAATACATCTTCTGTATGGCAGAAGGTGCCAAGGAGGCCCAACTTTCAATCCATGTTTCGACAAATCACCCTTCCTCACAGTTTGGGGCATGTGTCAGTGTTACTGACTCAGAGAAGAAAAGTCAGCTTTCTCTTTTCGGTGCATTTGAAACTATGTGATCTTTGCAAGCAAATGTATCAGATACATGAACTACTACCATGCTCTTACATGAAAGATATTGCCCTTGGAACCAGAAGATCCAAAACATACTTTTGAAAGCTTCCATCAAAATGAGGTCACTAAAAATATTCAAAAGAAGAGTTTCAGCCTGCAAAAACCTACTTTTTAACTAGTTAAACAGAAAACCACTGGCTGGCAAACCAGGCCCAACTTGTTGGCAGAAGACTAAGTAGTTTGATAATATCCAGCATGCAATAGTTTGGGGCTCTAGAGTTACTGAGCTGAATGTTATTAAAAATGACACAGAGAAGGTTATGAACTGCTATGAAGAAGAAATAAGAGTCATATTTCCTTTGACCACAGAGACCGGTACACAAACCCAGAATCTCCAGAACCTGTACTGTGTGTATCCCTCCTTCTCTAGTACTGTTTATTTAGAGGTCCACTCAAACAGGAAAGGAAATTTAAAAATTTGTTCATTGCTACCAAACATCCTCTAAAAACCTGTATGAATAAATAATCCTTAATCTTGGAATTAATATGTTCACTCCTGCCTTAAACAAATGCTTGGGGTTTTATAGCCATTTCAATTAGGCAGTTTCTATTATTGGAGCTTTTAGTATAAGAAAAGATTCCGATTTCATCATAAAAGCAGTTATTTGGTCTAGTTCTAGGTCTCTACATAGTGACAAAAACCAGCAATGACTGAATTGTCTGAACTTGACAGGTAATACTGAAGGAAAGAACAGTGCTGGAATGCTGTTTCCTTCCGTCAATGTATGTGAACATGTGTGTCTTCTTGATGGTAGGGGACAGAGAGAAGGGAGCTTTCACGTAATTCCCTCATCTAAAAGAAAGTATCCAAAACATTTACGGCCAAAAATATTTAAAATTGTTCTGTTAAACACTGTCTACTTTCAGACAATTAATTTCTAAGGGCACTACTACTTAGTAACTGTCTAGTATGTGGACATAGTAAGAGTTTAAAGGCTTAGGCAATTTTTTTTAATACAAAGACAGCTAGTGTTATTTTATTATGTTATACACTAATAAGGAAGACAAAACAAGAATAATGTAACTGGACAGCCCAGCATATGACAACACAGATTATCAGCCCACATGATGAAAGTCAGCAAACTAAACAACCTCCCCAAAAAACAAGGTATCGAACTAGCAACAACAAAAAAAGCTACCATTAATAAAGAACATATGAAACTTCAAGGCTAAGTAAACATTCAGTTGTTACACAAATCACTAAAAGGCATAAGCAAGCTCCAACAGCAAAAACTAAAACACATGATATGATAAAATGTAGCTACTAGATGCAAATGTATGGAATGGCGGAGAGGAGATTATGCTTTCTCGGCCCCTTCCAATTAGCAATGCCAGCTATAATGGATGTGCTCCACAACCTGTGATGCAGTATCAGGCATACAGTCCAGCCCCTGTAAATCCCCCCATCTACCCCATGACAACGGCATGTCCAGTTAGCATGATCACATAAGCACTTTCTTTAAGTTTTCTGTCCTTTTAATCAGTCTCTTAAGAACACTTTCATTTAATTATTGCTTTTGGTGTTTGTGGAGCTTTGTAGACTGTAGAGGTTATACTCAACTTGGTTAATATTGAGCACATGAAGTTTCTTACCTCCAATATTCTGGATAATTATTGTAGTTGCAACAAGGACCTATAAAAAAAATTGATTTCTTTAGAAAGGGTAAGGCTAACTAAAATCGTATGTCTACAGCAGTCATAAAACACATATGTATTATCTTAAACAGACCAGATGTAGAAGCGATAACTAGTACTGAAAAGAAGGGCATCTTCTCCAGAGTTTAACACATGGAAACCAACACAATCTAAAATGAATATAAAAGCAAAAAAAATCTCCCTGAAAATACTGCATTTTCATTCTGAGATGACAAAACAAGAGAAATTATGGAGTGAAGCCTGTTCTGCAGATGATGAGGTTTTTAAATCACTGAAAATGTGTAAACGCATTCTAATTATCATCAGGAGAGTACAAATGAAAATGATCATTTATCTCTGAAGACAATCAGACAGCAGCGGTTTGTGCAAGCTACTTCCTCACTCCAAAAACCTGGATATTTTTAACTGTCAAGAATGTCATTATTCTTGTAAACCAGACAGACTTTTCTTTAGCATTTGTGATTAATCATGCTGGACTGATATGGTAGTCAAAATGATCACAGGCTATTAAAACATCTGTCTGAATCCAAAGAATTAACTTCCAACTGACAAAAACCTAAAAGTGTCTAAAGTTTTCCCAGTGTTTTCTTTTCAGTTCAGTTCTAAAATAGTACGATCATCCAGTACAGTTTTTCTTTTTACCCACTGCTCTTCTTGATGTAGCAGGGCCTTCCTACATGAGTGCTACCATTAAATCAATTTTGAAAAAATTAAGCTGCAGTTATGAGAAGAAAAACAACTTTGTACTTTTGAAAAAAGGTTGAAAGCAGAGTTGCCATTTTTTTAGTTGATCAGCTAGAAAATCATATCAGATTTTAAATGAATTCAAAGTCAATTCAAAAGTCACCAGGGGAGAAAAAGGAAAAAAAGAAAAAAAAAAAAGTATGGTATCTTGGCATTTGCCATAGATGGAAACAAATACTTCATGCCTTTGGAAAGGGAGAATCAGCAATATTCCAATAGCAGAAAATCTCCATTCTCACAAATCTCAGAAAAATATGTTTGACAGGAAATCACTGTAAGGTTGTATAACTGCTCTACTTCAAGAGCAGTTCACCAGTCATTTACTGTCAACCTAAGATGCCAGTTCAAACAAGGTCCTACAGCAATCTGTCTGTATCATTACCTCATGACTTGGGTGAGGGAAGAGTAAGTACTACTTTAAATAAAAAAAAAAAAGCCACCTGTGCCTGACTGAAGTGAGAAACATCCAGGGACAGGATTAGAATTCAGAATGGTTGTGGTAAACTAGAAAAGTCTAAAAATCAAAAAGATCAGTTATAAGCAATGCACTCAGGAAGTAGATCTCAAATATATGACTTAGAGTTATTAGACTGCAAACAGAGAAAACAGTCTGAGATAAATAGCATGAAGCACCCACAGGAACAGCAAATCTTGTTTTGGAACATAGTACTAGCCATGTTCTATCTAAAACATAGGTAATAATTACATTTCTTGTCACTGTCAAGTTCTCAACCAGCTTACTGTGTTCCATTTTTGCAGGCAAGTTTTAAGAAAGGTGTATTAATATCAAAGATACTTCAAGAGAGAAAGATAAGTGTTCCAGAAAATGTCAGTTCATCAAGAAAGCTTGGTGAACTTTGGTTAATTATTTTATCAAAACAACAGCTTCCTAACCTAGAAATATTCCAGTGCTCTCCATGCACACTGAAAATAAAAGACCAGATGATTTTTAGCACAAATTATTTAAACTGAAAATTATGAAAAAGTATATTAGGGAGAATAAAAAAAAATTATTGATGTTGACTACATAGTGCAGCTGTGAAATCACCTTCATTTAATCTTTTAAATAACAGATAGACAAACGCCTGCCAAGAATCATTTATGTATGTTTAGACCTGCTTCAGAGCAAAGACAAAGTCACATTTTAGTATCTCCTTAAGCTCTACATTTCTATGATTTCTGCATCTAATGGCTTGTGGTTAATGTGTACAGAACAGCTCCTGTAAAAAATAACTTTAATTCATACCTTGCTAATATCAAGGTTTATTATCGATTGAAGTTGATCACATCTTAACTTTGATCGATAAATATTGATCCTCACAGACTACACTCACATCTGCTTATTAATGCTAATGGAAGTCTTCCAAACACCTAATTGCTCAGATTTAATTCTCAGTTACATTAAACCAGAAGAAATTAGAGTCCAGTCCATTTAGCAGAACTCATTTTAAAAAAAATTTACATTGTTTTAGTAAACCATTAAAATTGCAATTCTGTGGGGTAGAATCTGCTTTTAGTATTGTGTAACTGAAACACAGAGCATAGAAGTCATAATATTACATGTGCAGTATTCACAAGCAGTATTTCCTGTGCACCCAGTATTACTGGACAACATTGCCTATTAGGAGAAACAGATTCAGCACATGCTACTAAAAAAGCACAGCTTACATGTTGATTACTCTTATAGCAAAAATGGTTAGTTTGCTGTTGGTTTGTTTGGGTTTTTTTAAATCATGAGATAAAACAACAAGTAAGAAACATTCATCTGAAGAGTTTATTAAACAAAAGAAAAAAATTAACATGCATTAAACGTACTCTTACTTGTTCCTATTGTGGAAACTACATGAAAGGCAAACGCTTATCTTGGATCTCTGTTAAGTGCTAGAACACCAACAGTAAATCACTTACCTGTCTCTTAACAGTTTACAGCACAGGTACGATGGGACTGTAACACATCTAAAATGGATTGCTGAGCCAATTTGACCACAATGCCAGTAAGCATGTATTTGCACATACAACTAAAAAAATGAACACGCTGACAAGAAAGTAGTGCAAAATCTTGCATTTAAGGAGTGTCTATCTTACAGTTAACTAAAGTTTGGGCTTCCACAGACCAGACACACTAACTGAAATATAGCGAAAAGCTTCAGGAGGTAACGGACTTTTCAGTATACTACAACGTCAGTAATTGTACTACTTATTTCATTATATCTCTTTACTATGCAAAGAACAGTTGTATACCAGAAGCATGAAACCAAGAAGAAAAATACACAGGTAAAAATAAATACTCACCTTTCCAGTTGACCCAAAAGCAAACAGGCCAAGGTCTTCATAAGAAGTGACAGCTGTTAGTATGGAAAAAAAAGCGAAAATATTTCTAACTTCAAAATCACTTGAAAGCTCTAGCTCTGCCTTTTTTCCCTTTTTAAATTAACATAATTCAGGACAAAATTAAAAGAGTATTTTACAGTATTTTTTATTTACAAAATAGCTTTTATATACACCTGTACTCCTGCTACAAAATACAGCTATATGCTCAACCATTCAGAAACTCTCCAGAAACTCAATTTAATATTAAAAATAGTACTATTTAAATAAAATAAAAAAACCCCAACACATTAATGGCAAATTGCCTTCCCCCAAAGATCTTTGCAAGAGATACTACAGGCAAAGAATTCTGAGATTAACCTCAACAATTAGATATAAGATATTCCCATATTTTACTTGTTAAAAGGGTACACTTTTTTTTTTTAAATGAAGACAACAACAGAGGATCCATTTTCGTCTTTCTACAAATATAAACATTAATCACCATCTTGCCAGCTTTTAAAAACTTGGCGCTATTTATTTTCAAGAGAGCTGAAGGTAAACATCTTTCTTGGTTGAAATCTATTATTAAAAAAAAAAAACAGAACAAAACACACCAAAGCAAAACCAAAACCAAAACAAAAATCCTGCCCTTACCTGCACCTAACTTACATAATCGCATTAAAAAAGCCTGTGGTTTCTTGTACGCTTTTGTTGAGTTTTAGCTGCAACTCACTTCTAATATTGCTGGTAACTCAAACCAACCCCTTCTCAGAATGAAGGAAGTCATATTGAAGTCTTTCATTGTTGCTCTGTATTTTGTTATTAGAAACTGAAGCGGTATCAAAAAGATGAAAGTTTTCTGAGAAATACCACTCACTTTCTCAGTATATAATAAAACGGTCCACAGTTGTAAATGCCTCAAAGGGTAAAATTAATCTCAAAACCACATTAATTTTATTGTCACAACACTTGCTTTCTCTCCCATGGTACTACTTCGTACACTACTGCTTCTATTCCTGTCACATCTTAATTTAGGGCCCAGCCCTGCAATATGAGCTGCTGGGGGCAGACCTTCACACCTGAGTGAAGTCCCACTGAAGTAAATGAAACAAGACATAGGAGACACAGGCGGTTCACAGGGATCAGATGACAGGACTGGAGCCTCAGACTGCCAACTGCCCAAGCTTAGATGTTTTTATTTCACTGAAGTTCTGCACACAATCAGATCAATGCTCCAGAGGGGTGGGGGGCAACAAAACCAAACTTCATTAATTTTCTCACATTATTTTCTCAAGGGCGATGTTCCACATTCTGCTCTACTACTGACACCAATATGAAAAAATAAATGAAATGACAAAATTGAGCCACAGTCAGCTCTCAGCATAAACCTGGACTAAACTTTTACATTTGCCGTTACACTGATATAAGTTATATACAGATACAATTAAAGGAGTACGTCTTACTAAATTTTACTCTGTATTTTTCTTAGATTTGTATTTATAAAGTTGTTGATCACAAGAAAAAAAAAAAAGCGTTTTAGAAGACCATCTCCAAGGGCATCAGAAAAATCAGTAAAATTTTAAACCTATTTACGAGAGAGTTGTTTTTACCATGTGGGAACAAATACACAGCACACACGTATGAGGAGTTACTAACAAAGAGAACAAAATTTTCCACAGAATTACAAACAAGCAATGTGAAACCTTAGGATATTTTCTATAGTAACTCTGTTTCTGTAACCAATTTAGTCCTGTGAACACTGGGAAGCCTTAATCACATTACTTTTTGTAATTTCAAGAATATATGAAACAAAATATTAAGCACAATTGATATAAAGATAAACAAGTTCTGCCTGATTGGCTTGATTTCTATTATGTTACTAACACTAAATGGAAATTATCTATTTAAATGCAAAGTGAAATTGGCAAGTATAGTATGAGCAATACTATGACTAACTCATAAAATGAAAAGAAAAAAAGCCACAAAATTTCAAAGTACATCCCACTTAAATTCCCAGTTCCTCTGCTTTACAGAGTAAGCTTAGCCTTTGTCAGCCCAAACCCCAAAAGAACGTAGGTCGTACTGAATTAACACGAGGAGAAAACATTGACTAAACTAATCCAAGTCTAACCCTTGACGCTTGGGAATATTTCTTTTGCTAAGCCTTTTGGTCTACACAAATCATTGATTTTGTCAAAGTCCAGACCAACATAATTTAAAAATTGAAGACACTTCTTTTATTTTTAAACTACAACTAAAATGCCTGTGCTTAATAAATCCTGGTCTCTGTTTAAAATGGAATTAATATTAGAGCTTTCTTTTCAGAAGGTATTTTATAGGTCAACTCTTTCCTAGGATTACTTTTATGATTTGAATACCTGAATGAATTGTTTACAAACACTTTGAAAGGTTTTTCTTCTCCACCCTTTAAATTTTTCTAGCTCATTTTTTAATATAAAACTACTAAAATTTCCTTCCAGTTCCTTGCCATGGATTAAGCTTAATACTACAACATTGTTCACAAATGGACGTAGGTTTTATAAAGAAAAATGTTCAATTATCTAGTTTGGAAGCAAACACGTACACAGATTTTACTTTGTCAGGCACAACAGGTCACATTTCTCACTTTTTAAAGACAACATTCCAAGGAAAAACTTGGAATAGTATCTAACATTTAATTACTTCAATAGTTTACAGGAATTATAGTAATTATAATCTGAGAGAAATCTTACTTTAAAAAAAATTACCAAAAAAAAAAAAATCAAAACACAGAAGGCCATAAATCCAGCAAACTTATCCAGACATAGCTCTGGTGCTAGTATTACCTGTCAACATTAGGTGATAACTAATTATGAACTGTAAAGTGCTAGTTTCAGACAAGACGAATACTTCATCCTGCCATTTCAATGGTATTCCTTGCTT
Organism: Buteo buteo; assembly: GCF_964188355.1. NCBI lineage: Eukaryota > Metazoa > Chordata > Aves > Accipitriformes > Accipitridae > Buteo > Buteo buteo. The sequence goes on along the minus strand of NC_134176.1, from coordinate 7,468,696 downwards.
TCAGTTGTGCATATTTAAAAAATGCTTTCTTGAGGTGGAATGTTGCCTTTGGACAATAACTGAGGAGTTAAACCATTCTTGTATATTAGGTCTCTAAGTTCACAACACTGAAATTTTCTTAACTCAAAAAGCTTAAATCCTTAGTTTTCCCCTCTCACCAGTCATTCTTTTGCAAGGATCCCTTTAATTATTATTTTACCAGACAACAACATAATACCACTTTGTGCCTTTATAATACAGAACTTTTCAGCCTCAAGTAAGAGGTAAACAAAGATCATAAAAAAATACCTCCAGTTCCCCCTTTTTTTGCTTCTTATCTATCTTTCTAGCTATTCATCTCAGGTTCCGATTCCTTTCTACTCAGCAGAGGTCCAAGAGAAGAAAAAAATTACCAAAGACTTAGTCCCAAATCATCAAGCAGCCAGCAGTATCAGCCATAAAAGTAACCCTACCTCTGAAGAATATTTTTTAAGAATGTATGAAGAAGATCACTCAACAGGTGAAGACAGGAGCAGCAGATCTAAGAAGAATCAGGAAGCAATCAGCTGAGAGACCAAAGCTAGCTATAGAAAACAAAGCCAATGAGGAAAGAAATGGAAGCTTTCTCCCACCACCTTTGAAAAGAGGAAAACAGAGGAGAGAGAAACAATAACCAGGTGATTGAAAGAGAAGGAGACTTCCTGCTTACAATGTGATCTTTGTGTACGAGAACTCAAGGAACTAGTCAGTTGTTTCAGTAACAATTAAAAGAAGCAAGAATTAAAACGTTAGCAGATTAGATTGTAGATATTAGAACCTACTGTTTGAACATTCTCAAAGCAGTGTAATTTCTAAGGACTGCAATGTGACTTCTCATTCAGTATCAAAAATGCTGTAAAAACCTGCATCTATAAAACGCCATGAGAATTATGATAATCCAGTATGATTACAAAACCTGAAAGGTATCTATTTCAAACCATAAACAAAATATGTTTTACAAGTAGAAGAATGAAAGTCTGCTACTTTATTGCTCTTAAGCCTTCACTGAAAGCAACAGTATACACTGAAGTAGTGCAGTTCAGCCAGCACCAAAATAACTTTGCTACAGAAATATAGGATCTATCTTTCTGGAAAGACGAGAGAAGCATTTTGGTAAAAATAAAACTGAAAACCTAGAAACCAGTCAGTGTGGCATTGACTTTTCGTAAGAAGTGTCAAAATTGTATTTTTAAATGGCAAATAGTAATTGTTAAAGTTGTTAAATATTTCAACATCAGGGAATCGGACACAGCTATCTGTTAACATGCTGTTAATTGTAATAATTATACTGGGTCATGTCTTTGTGATACAGGTGAGGAATTATTTCAGAGATCACTGTTAGATAAATCCTTTTCACTTACCAGTCTGAGTGCACATACTGAGCAGAAGAAATACAGAGTAAGCAGCAAGGCTGGCAACAATCAGCAGCAAGATACTAAAAAACACAAAATATTCACAATTACAGCACTTTTACACTACAATGCACTTTCTATCTTTAAGAATGCTACTTTTGCAAGAAGTAAGCTACCACAAGACCAGATTTCCTCATTTTACAGCTTGTATCTGCTGACTATGGTTCATATGGTCTCTGACCTTCCCAATACTTGCTAAGTTCCACTGTTTGTTATATTGTTCACCAAAGTATATCACATATTACACAGGACAAAGGCCTGACATATGAATTTCAAATGGGACATAAACATGGGAATTTGTGCATATACATATACACAGACAAATATTTATCTTCTAATGAAGTGAATCTAATGCTTAGAAAATGGTAAAAGTGACAGTTATGGTGACTTTAGCCCTGTTATCCATAGGTTAGCATGTACAACAAGCAGAAAAGTGCAAAGCACAAGCTGATTCAACATTTTTCAGATATGTAGCCATCCCACTCCAGGAGGCCCATTTCTGGAACTGAAGGAGACAGCAGCTTTGAAACGTAAATATCAATCTATTAGGAGTAATGGCCAAGAAATTGCCACCATGTGGCAATTTAATGCAACATCTGGGCAGTACTTATGCTAGGCCAGCTCTGAATGACTAAACCAAAGAGGGAAGATCTTATTCAACAATGCCGAAAAGCACAAGTTCTTTATTTCTTCCTCATTTTTTGCACAGGAGTCTTAGTAATCAAGTTCTGTTCCATTTAAAACTACAAGCTGAGTTTAAAAATAAGTATACGTAAAAACTGAAAACTTACCTAAACCCCATGATCCCTGTGTTGGCCATAGCATAGGACAAGCCAAGTATCCCACTTCCCATGATCGCATTCATTAAATTAAATACTGAGAAACCAAAGGAAGAGCCACGATTTGGAGGATTCTATGAAAAGGGCAAAACAAAGTACAGTTAGTACAGGAGAGGCGTTTTGGTCTTTCATAAGAGGAAATTTAAGGGAGGGGGAGACAGTCAACTTTTCCTTCCCTCATCTAAATCAGAAAATCTCTTTTCTCATTCTCAGACCACGCAAACCCTCCTGCACATACAATAACAACACGATGCCGTCCCAGGAGGATCTCGAGACGTCTACATCCTTTGAGGACGGCGATACCGGAGCACAAACCCAGCGCAGCAAGATTTAGGCTTAAAAGCGGGCTACCCCCGGCGTGCTCGCCACAGGAGCGAGGGGCAGAGCAATCGGCAGCACCTCTCCAAGAGCTGTGCCACCGAAGCGTCGTCAAACGGAGCAGAAGGAGCGCCAGGACCAGGCGTTCGGCTTCACAGGCCCGGCACTGCCCCCGGCCCGGCCCTTCCCGCCGCCCTCGCCAGGTGTCACCCCCCGGAGCCGTCCTCCACAGCCCCGTCCACCCTCCGCCTCCCCGCTCCACAATCGATCGGCCCAACCTTTGAGCCCCCAGATCCGCCCCCCCCCCCACCTTCCCGGGCCAGGCTCCCCGAAGTTCTCCTCAAAAACAAGCACTGCCGGCGGCAGCCGCCCCCGCAGCCTCCCGGACCGGGACCCGCGGGGACGGGGACCGCCCTGACAGACACAGCGCCCGGGGAAAGGAAAGGAAAAGTCAAGCCGAGCCGAGCCGGCGCCCGCCGACGGAGCGGGCCCGGGCAGCCCCGCGGCCGCAGCCCCCCTCAGGGCGCTCCCCCTCCCCGCCGCCGAGCCGCCCCCCTCACACGCACGCTGCCCGACGGCGGCAGCAGCGGGGCGGACTCCCCGTCCTCCTCCTCCTCCTCCTCCTCCGCCTCTTGCTGCTCGCGGGCCGACAGGTACCAGCCCCGCTCGGCCAGGAGCCGCCCGGCCCCCCGCGGCGGCGGCGGCGCCATGCCACCCCGCGCCCCGCCGCCTCGCCTCTGAGGGGAGCGCCGCCGGGGGGGCGGGCCGAGGCGGGGAGGAGGGCGGGGCCGCCGCGGGGGCGGGGCCGCCGCTCCAGCTCCGCCCTCCCCCTCCACCTCGGCGCGGCCACACGGAGCGGCGCGGCGGCGATGACGTGAGAGGGCGGCGGCGGGGCACGGCATGAGGTGAGGGAGGGCGGGGGGGGGGAGCGGCAGCCGTAACCGTGGCAACCGGGGAGGCCCCGGCTGCGGCCTTGCGGCCGGGGGGGGGGGGGGTCCCCACGGTGGCCCCGGCCCCGCAGCTCCCGGCTGGGCCGGCTCACCTCCGCCCCCCCCGGCCAGCGGCGGGCGGCCCAGGCCGCGCCGTGGGCCTGAGGCGGCGGCTGCCGGCGGAGCTCCCCTCAGGCTGAGGGGGGGGAGTGACCCCGCCGAGGCTCCCGCTCTGCCGAGGGTCCCTTCCCCCGGTGAGGCCTGGCCGGCCACTCTCCCACCCGCCCGGGGGGTCTTCTCTGTGTGTGTGTGTGTGCCCGGTGGAGCTCGGAGCGACCCTCCGGCAGCACACCCCCTCCCCCGATTTACCTCAGATTACTCTGAGGGAAAAACCGGGCAAACGGGGATCTTGGCAGGACCTTGGTTACGGGGGAAGGGCAGGCCTTCCCGTAGGCCGTGTTGGGGAGGTGTTAGTCCTCGTCCTGGCTGCAGGGACCTCCGGCCAGACCCAGCGTGGCGGGGGGGGGGGGGCTTATCTGACACCGAGATGCCCATGCAAACTGGGTCAGCAGTTTCCAGCTAGGGAGTAGGGGAATGCCTAAGAAAAACACCGGGATGCTCTGGCCTCTGGATGAAGTTTTTTTTCTCCTCTGTAGCAGATGTGAAGAATGTAATGTTTATTTTTGAGTCAACAGGGAAAGGAGGTGCGCTTTGCCAAAAACTTGGCTTAGGGAAACGAGCTGGCTTGGAGATGTGGGGAGTCCCAGTGAGGAGCTGGGATTTGTGGGGGAGGGAGGATGGGAGTGGGGCCAGCTTTGCTAAGGGTCGAGCGCAGCTCCTTTTTTGAAGAAGAGACCACATGGCTTGTTACCCACAAGGAGGGCAGCAGCCCTGTAGATGTGTAGATGTCTGAGGCAGACAAGAGAACCCGTTTCCTTTCAGAGCTGGTTTGCATCTCTCTTGTCAACCCCTAATCTTAAAACAAACTTCCCAAGAAGTCAGGAGAAATGTCAGTCTCACACACTACCTAAACCCTTGGTTCCTGCCTAGGAGCAGCCAGTGCAGAATCAGGAAAGTTGGGCCCCTTTGGACTGGCTCTAGTGGGGGAAACCATTTAAAGAAGCATACAGCTACTTTTCAAGTCCCCGTCCTATGAATGAACTGTGGAGAGGGGTTCACTTGCTCAAACAGGCATTACTAATGCTTCTCTGTACCTTTAGGGGAATTCTGCATTTAATTCATGGTCTTTCTGGCACGCAGCTCGTGGAGCAAAGACACTATGGAGTGAGTCTTACCACTGGGGTATAGGAGGGAGAAATCGCCGAAGAGTGATTATGACCGCTATTGCTAATAACTGTTTTCTAGCAACCACTGCTTGGTAATGAATTTTACCAGAGACAGAAGGGATCCAACAGTAGGATCAAGACGGTAGAAATTTTTCCATGTGGCTTATTGGGATTAATATCACATTTATTAGAACAAAGAGAGGTCATTGTGTTTTGGCAGGAGGGGATTATCTCACTGCTTAAAGTTAGTTAATGTTTAAGTCTAAAAATACATTTGCGAAAGGACAGAAATTTGTAGTATATTATTCGTAATAAAGAGCTTTACTAAACTATTGTGGATTGTTTGGTACAGATGGAAATTCTAGTTTAAGAGAACAGCAAATCCATGTGATTTGCAGCCTTTTTAATGGAATGATTACATAATGTCTATAAAATGAATAATTTCTCTTCTAGGACTTTATGGAGATTTGGATACTCTGCCAGACTACTGAAAACTAATCGTTTTAGGACAGCTGCATCAAATACATCATTTCCAGCAGTTTGGATGCTATTGGCACAATATTCTGGCAGAATACCTGGGCTGTTTGTAGTAGTTAAAAAAAATAGTTTTTTTACAATGCCTGAAACTGTGGAGGATAAAGCTAATCTAGAAGTGTATTCGCCACATCCTGAAGTGCGTGGGATGACACTACTCAACAGGGAAGCTTTTAAAAGGACAGTTGTTGTTCCAGTTCTTAAAGTCAAGAAAGAAATTGTAAATACTTTGCTAAAGTCCCTAAAACATACGGTACTACAGCGTCCTGGTCTAAAGCGAGTAGTTGAGGATCCAGAAGATGAGGACAGTAGACTTGTTATTCTGGATCCTCATAAAATACCAGAATTCTCATTAGGGGAATCGGAGCAAGAGGTATTAAAACAGCTTAATGTTCATCCTGAGGTGTCCAAGTATAACTTGGAGCTGACCTACGAGAATTTCAAGTCGGAGGAGATCCTACGAGCAGTCCTTCCTGAAGGTCAAGAAGTCACCTCTGGATTTAGCCGTGTTGGTCACATAGCTCATTTGAATCTTAGAGATCATCAGCTACCATACAGACATTTGATTGGTAGGTAAAACAACTCTTCTAAAAAAAGTAATTAATATATTTTGTGTAGTCTTAGAAAGATATTTTAACAGTTATTCTGCCGATAAATTATTACTTGTACAAAGAAAACTTTTGAGTGCTTTTCATTGCTTTATATTTTGACTTTAAATAGCCTTGTGCTGATGCTGTAGCAGTGCACAGAAGGCACAGTTCACTCCTCTTACTGTAATTGTGGTCTCCATTCACCAAGCACTGGGTCAGGGTAAAGTACGTGCCTTAGAAAGATGTCACGTCTGCAACCCTGAATCATTGGAGTTGTTCTAATACATGCTTAGTTTTGTTAACTGTAAACAGCAGTGTTTGTATCTCTTAGTAGAACATTAAGAGGTTGTAGTGCCTTAACCAGAATATCTTTTGCCCTCTCTTTCAGGCCAGGTTATAATTGACAAGAATCCAGGGATCACCTGTGTAGTGAATAAAACCAGCATAATTGACAGCACATACAGAAATTTTCAAATGGAAGTGCTCGCTGGAGAGAGCAACCTGGTAACCAAGGTACAGGGTTTTTTCCCCTCTTATTTTGAATTTAATATGTTAAAAACCAAAGGCATCTACTGGAAAGATGTGATGAAGAGATGCTGTTAAGACCATTCCTTTGCACAGTGCCCTTCATGACACCTGTTTTGGAGTGTAAAAGTTGGCAGTTACTTCTACCTTCCTTTGTCCTGGTCTGCTAAGAGCAAACTCACAACCGTAGGGATCATGAACATAAGTATTCTTTCAATTTCACAGCCTAGATTTTAATGGTATGTAAAAGCAGCTGAAGTAAAGGTTTCTTACAGAGATGCTAATTACAAACTTGTAGCGAGGGGTGTTTCTCACTCTAAAGCCAAAATACTTAGTGGATTTGATGTAAGAAAATGCTGTTTCTTAATTTCACCAAGCATTGTACAGTGGCTGGTACAGAACGCAGGATTGTGTTTTTTAAATCTCACTGGCTTTGCAACTTAGGCAAGATTTTGTCTATGCCTTTTTCTGTCAGCAGCAAGACAAACCTCCTCTCTCCTCTGTTCTGACATTTTTCAGGTGTAAAGCACTATGTAACTGCCAAGTATTCTTCACTCAGGATTTCTTGTCCTTAGCTGGAAACTTGGCCACTGGTTCGACCAAAAAATATTTTTTCCTAACTGTTAGCAGTTTTATACTTTTAGAAGAGAAAACTTTAGATTACCAAATAAAGAAGATGAATAGCTTGGTAGAACATCCTGTACATGCAGAGAAGGCATTTGAATTGTCAAGGCAGAAGCGATAATCAAATATTATGCAGATGGTATTAGCTCATTAAGCATACATCTAGCATACCACTGAGCTGCACACCGAGGAGTGCTGATACGCTTCAGTATGTTTCTTGTTGGCAAAGCAAATGATGCAGTGATTTGGACCCAAAGTTACGTTACTTCAGCGTCACACAATTCAAGCGTGGTGGTGCAAAGTGAGTATTATCTTGCATCCCATTCTCATCTGAATAAATACTGTTTCTTTTTAGCTCTGTTCTTAAGATAGTGGTCATCCCGAAGTTTGGGTTTGGATCAGTTTCCAAACTCCGTCACCTTGAGAGATAAAATACAGTATTTCTTCAAACTGCAGAATTTGCTCCCAGTGGCTTTAAATTTGGCTGACTGTTGCCATTCTTGTGCTGTATCATTCTCAGACACTTATTTACTATGTGGACTCTGCTAAGGAGGGCTTGAGGCATCTTCCCAAGGTCTGCTTTCAATAAAGGAGTTGTCAGCCAGCCACAAAGCTCTTGAAAAGCCTCAGAAATTTTTTTTTTTTTTTTTATGGTCGTTTTAAGTTGCTGCTTTATTTCCACCTGGTGATTGAGACATGCATAAGCCAGCCATCTGGATTGACAGTTGGAACATTCCTTATGGCTAATTCTGATGAGTAGATCTGTTTATACAAGATTCATGTGTACTACTAATGGGACAAATGTCAATGTACATGTTACTGTTTGATAAAGCACCTTGGGTTTTAGCTGTCTTAATTACTAATAATGCTTAAACATGCCTGGAATTTGAACAGAGAGGCTTAAGCAAATTTTTTGGACTTTCAGGTCAAGGAAAATAATATTGCATATGAATTGGACTTTTCTAAAGTCTACTGGAACCCACGTCTTTCCACAGAACATGACCGTATCGTTGAGCTTTTAAAGCCCGGTGATGTCCTTTTCGATGTCTTTGCTGGGATTGGACCTTTTGCAATTCCAGCAGCAAAGAAAAAGTGCCACGTATTTGCAAACGATCTCAATCCTGAATCCTACAAGTGGCTCCTGCACAACTGCAAACTAAACAAAGTAGACAACAAAATAAAAGCATTCAACATGGATGGCAGGGACTTCCTCCTGGGGCCAGTAAGAGAAGAACTAAGTAAAGAGCTCCAACTTCTGAAAGAAGAACAGAAAACCTCTTTTCATATAGTCATGAATTTGCCAGCTTTGGCTATTGAATTTCTAGATGTTTTCAGGCATCTCTTAGCCGGAGAGCCATGCAGCACTGCTGACCTTCCCATGGTACACTGCTACGGTTTCTCCAAACACGACGACCCAGCCAAAGATATTCAAGAACGAGCTGAAGCTTCACTGGGAACCTCCTTGGATGGACGCTGTTCTACTTACCTGGTTAGAAATGTCGCACCGAACAAGGAGATGCTGTGCATTAGTTTCCAGATTCCAGCAGATGTGCTGTACAAGAGGCCCTGCCCTGATGAAGGTGAGGAACAAGCCCCCTTCGTGGCACTTGGATTTCAGGCTACACCTTTTGTTGTCTCAGGCTGGTCCCACCTTGTCAGCCCTGTGGGCCACTTCAGCCGTGTGACAGCGATGCTGTACTCCGGCGTGAGCGCGGAGGTGGCTGGCAGGACTGAGCGCCTGCACATGCGCAGCAGCTGCAGGGCTTCATGCGCTCTCGGCAACAGCGCTCCACTCCTCTGATCCCAGCATGAGCCTCCACAGAAAAAATGGTGGACTGGATAGGATCATCCCACAGGCCGTAAAACAGACCTTTATGCCCTAGATTGCCTACTGGGGGAGGATGAGGTATCTAATGCCAAGTACACGTTTCTATTAGCTAAATACTTCAGAACTGGAGCTTCATTTTCACCCAGGGTAGAATGGTGTACTTCCAAGTGACTGGTCCCAGTTCTGACCTTCGCTCTTACGCTTGCACAGACTCAGTTTAGGTCTGGAGTCACTACATCAGCAGACTCAGGTTCTGTACAATTTAACTGAGAAATAGATATCCTTAGAGATCTCTAACATTCAATTTGATTTTTGGTTTTTTTATAATTGGTAGTTTATTTCTCGTAGAAGCTAGCTGGTTTCAGTGATCTTGGACTTTGCACTACATGACGGGGGGGGGAAGGCTTTCAGTCTGCAGTTACATGCACTGGAGGAAAGGAGGTTTTGATAAAGCTTTAATGCCATGAAACTTATCTTTACACTGTTGTTGGGTAGCACTGAGATGTACATCAAAATGTAGCTCCATAGAGATTTTTTGAAAGTCCTTTTTGGTGTTTGGTACAGAACCCCACATGACTGCTGTAACAGTTTTCATTTGTAACTGGTAATCCTGATTTTGACTCTCATCTCTTCCTGTTAAATCCCTTAAGTGTTACATGGCTTGTGGTTTAGTTCAGTCTGTTTACTGTACATTAAGTAACTTACTTTTTCTAACCTTCTTCCAGCAAAACCAGCCTCTAAACGTCTGCGTACCAGCAAAGATTTTTCTGAAGAAAAGTTACTGAGTTGAAGACTAGAGTTACGGTAACTACCTTAGCAGTTTGCGTAAGGTATACTTAGGTTACCTCTGGTTTACCCCTTGAATTATTTGAAGGATACCTGTGTTACCCATCTCAGGTGCCAAGATGCGTAACGCATGTTTCAGATTTCCTTTGTGAGCCTTGCTTCCTGAATTTACCTTTTTTTTTAATTGTGGGATCAATAAGCAGATTGAAATTGTTGTTACTACAAAAAAATAAAACTTCACTTTTTTGTAATAAATGTGTTTCGGTACTTTTCTGCTCTTTTCACGCCCCGTGATAGTTCAGTGACACAGACTAGGATAGTTTTTTGCTATGTCATTTTGATACTGTGGGGTTTGTGGCGAAAACCAATTTTTATATTTTGTCGGGTCTAGCAAGATGACTTGTATAACCCTTGCATTGGATTCTCTTGGACAAATTTTTTTGGTGTTCAAGAATATTAGGTTACTGTTAGCAGATGCACAAACAAACAGCTCTTGTGTAAGCAAGATAACCTTTCAAAAACTTAACCCAAGATACAAAAAGTCCCAAACAGCCATGTACACTTGTTCCTAGGCTTTTGAGTAATAAGTGCTTTTTAACACTGAGATTTAGTTAGGGATTAGTTGACTCCTACCTTAGTGTTTGCCCACCGTTAAAGCAGGAAAGACTGTAATGCCGTTTGCACAGTTGCAGGTGACGTACTCGCTTGCGTTGGAGCGCTTGACGGAAAACCAGTACCTGGCTGAACAGTCCTCTCGTCTTGAAACTGTGTCCTCCTGTGGCTTTTGTGCCCCTGCCCTCTCCCAGCTCTCCCCCTACCTCCCCGAGTGCTCCTCTGCTGCAGTCCCTGGATGATCTCTCTGACTGGCTGCCTGTGTTCTGCGGGGATTGGAAAAGCCTCTGCCTTTGATTTCCTTTTCTTACCCATCCAAACTATTGTTGGGCAATGTCAACCACAAATAGTTTCTTGGGACAGAGAACTCGGATCACCCCCTCGGTTTCAGATGTTGTCCAAGCTCAGAGTTCACGCCTAGCAACTCAATTACCAGATGTCCGTCCCCCTCCCTGGCTCTGCTGCTGTGGCTCCATCACTGGGGCCGGTGACCTGACATCTTGGCTCTCACCCAGAGAACCGCTAAGGCCCGTGGACTTGTTTTCCTCACGCCTCTGTCACAGCCTTTCCCTTGGCTACACAGCCTGTGCTTTTGAGCAAGCCTTCGCAGCTTGGTTACCGCTGGACTGCATTTATCAAACCAGAGGAAAACAGTCATCGTGACTCACTCGTACTATCTTGAAAGCTGCTGTACAGATTACTTCCCTGGTCTGCCACTCCAGCCCCAGCATTCCTCCACTGGCCTTTAAAATGGTATCGCAGCAACTTTAACCTATTCGTCCTTGCTGTCAAGGACGGGCACATGGTATCCTCTCCCTACCAGTCACTGCTCCTCTAAGAGCAAGTGCTGGACTCTTGCCTCCGGCCTGCGATGCTATCTCTGCTGTCTGTTACATCTTCTAACACCACTGCGTGCTTTCCTACCACTGCCCCGCGGGTTTCCCATAAACATTTGAAAGCTGCTCTTGTTCTTCAGAGCCCTCCATAAACTGCTGTAGCGATAAGGCCCTCGACCGTTCTGGAATGGTGCAGTCACCCTATGATCTACGCTAACGCGCCTGTCTGTGCTGCTGGAGACCTTGGGTCCCTTTGTGTGCGTTGCCTCACAGTCCAAATTTAGGGCTTCTTGGCACTACTGCACTAACAGAAACCTGTCTTTGATCACCCTTTTTGTGTTAAGCAAGTCAAATATATAACTCCAGTTTTCAGCACGTGACTATCCTAGGGCAGGGAAGGATTTTAGTTCTTACAAGTTTTGTTCGCTTAAGGATTAAATTGCCATTGTTATTTTAGCAGCCCAACTTTAGTTTAGATGCCAGTTAATGGATTGTATGTAGCTATACTGGTAACCAGGGTTTTTTCCACATTTCTGTGCAGTTGCCACTTCTGCGTATAACCCTCCCACATGAAATAGCAAACGCTAGCCAATGTACATGCAAGTTGCATGAGTGTACTTAAATGATATGTATGAATATGCATATGCAGTTCTGCATTCATTAGGGCAATGACCTGAGGCTTTACAAACTCAGTATAAAGCAGATCATTGATGAGGCGTATCTTTACCAGTCTGGGTGAGCCCAGAATAGTACAGACTCCCCCGGTTGCTGCTACTCCCTCCCAGGGTCCCGAGCTGAATCTCGGGAGAACCACCGCTATCTTCTATCTGGGAACAGGAGACAGGCTGTCAGGTATCTGTGACAGAGAGAATGAACTCCCGCAGCTTCTGACTGCTAGGAAAACAATCAGCTAGGCCCCGTGGTGGTGGCAGCCATCTACCATGAGTGAGGGAACGGATAACTAAAGGGCATGTCAACTTTCAGGCCTTACAGCCGAAGGGAGAGGAAGAAGGACCCCAGGTGGAACGCAGCACTCGTCTCAGGGCTAGGCTACAACATAAGTGCAAACGTACGAGTGATTTCTCATGTGCGCTGCACAGCCAAGTCCTGTAACACCCAGCCACGGGCTTTCTCTCTAAGGCCAGGCCACCTGGCCCTGGCAGGGAGCAGTGCTCTGCAGGCTATCATCTTTTCTACACCTCTGCCTCGTGTGTAATGTTACCTGTTGGCAACTATTCTGGGCAGAAACAACAGGATTTCAGAGAAAGGGCAGTGGAAATTTTGGTGCTTCCCCCCACTTCTGCACCGAGTCTGGAATAGAGCTTTTTCTTCTCTTTATTACAACATAGAAAAAATACATTCATTTAGTACACTCCTCAGAGCAGTATTCAACAACTGCTAACGGATGACCCATAAAATGCGGTCCAGGCTTTGCTCTAGAGGTGCTCGCTGTCCTGAGCAGTTTCCAGTCTCCTGCAGTTTATACACAGTCATGGCCACATATACACACATCCCGCCACAGAAAGCCCATCTCTGCTGTGATTAGTCTACGTTCCACTACAAGGAGAGGGGAAGGAATATGTCAAAGCAGCAGATCAAGTGGCCAGGGTCATCCCAAAAGCCAGACAAAGGGACGTTCCTGCCAAAAGAAGCTCCTGAACGTGTGACAGAAAAGTTGCCAATGGAGCTAAACAGGAAAAAACCAAAACCAGTTTTGACCACTTTAATGACCTAGCCTTGTATCAAGGCTTCTTAGATTGCTTCTAGAGGAACTCAGTTGAAAGACTTTGAGCTAATGATTTCTTTTCCAGACAAAGGTAAGAACATCAGGACAGATCCTGCACAAGACTTGTGTCAGCATAGTTCCAGGGTTTCTCATCTCATCCAGCTGGCAGGAGGAAAAACCCACTTGTCTGAACTGGGGAAACTAGTTTTATGGGAAGAAAATGTAGGCTTGAATATTGACACTAAATGTTATAATCAAAATGGCATTTAAATGCTTGTGCAAATAAAACCCTGCAATAAGAGTAAAACCACAAACTTTAATAAAAAAGTCTGGCTTTATTTAAAAAAAATTTACAAGTGTATTTCTTTAAACCTCAAACATACACAGCTGAGTTATTCACATCTTCCATTAGATGTGGCTTATTGCTTCAGCCTCCCTCAGCAAAGTGCCACATGACTAACGAGTTTCCCCCTCCACAAAAATGTATCTACCATTTTACAAAGCTCTCGTGCAGACTTTTTTTTTTTTTTTCCCCTTTAACACTTAAACACAGCTGGTTTTACACAGAAAAGTGACTGCAGCTTAGCCGTTGTGCAGATGGCAGCAATTTTACCCAACCTTTGCCGGCTTGATTTGTTTCTCACTCCGTTTGGTGTCCCTTGATCACAGGCTGATGCACACTGGCTAACTGGGGTGCCAGAAAAGACCACTGAAAGCATCCTGTAAGGCTCGGTAACAAGCAAGAGAAGAAGTGTAGCCCCCAGCGAGATCCTGTGGAGAGGCGGCTCGTACATGGTTGAGATATCTAAAACAAAGAGAAGCTTTTAGAACAGAAATAAACACATGAAACACCTGCGTAGTTCACCGTACAGTGAGATTGAGGCTGCTTTTTGGGAGGAAGCAAGGAGACACAAACTGCCTACTGTTAGCCGCCTACAAACACATCGGTATAAAACTTCCATTAGTTAAAGCAATGATGATGCTCACGCACCTTCAGACAAGCTGCCCAGCCAGCGCACTGAAAAACCCAAGCTCTTTGCAATAGGTTGCACAGGGTGAAGTACACTCCCTGGTTTGTTATTTTCTGTGCTTGCTCTGGGAGGAGGGTTACATTTTCCTCCCAGGAAAATGTAGGTCCTTCTAAGACGATGATGATGACAACACATCTTTCCTGCGCTCCCGCGGGAATCAGAGGGTTTCAGCTCTGTCCAGTTAACGCTGGGCGCTCCCAAGAGCCGACTGTGCCGGTTGCTCTGATGACAACAGGGCTGAACTCTGCTCTCGGACCTATCTGTATCTGGTGTAAGTCTACTGACACCAGGGAATTAGATCTGTAGGAGGCGATCACCAACCTTTTGGGTAAAGAAGCCTCTAAACTTCCCCATTAATTAAGCATTGTCACCCATTTGCAGAGCCATCTAATTTTACACCAAACCAGCCAGACCGATCAGTTGACATTGAAACACGCTACCTACACTGGCACTGCCGCAAGCTTTTGGCTCCCCTTAGCTCCTTCTGAGGGCTCAGACCCAGCCGTGCACGCCGAAAGCTCCCATTAAAGGTGTCTGCTCAGGGGGGCTTGAATGGTTTCATTCAATGCTGTAACCCTATTTTTGCACCCCACACAAGACATACAAGACCAGATTCTCAGCTAGTTTTGCACCAAAACCCCATCAAATACAAAGACACAGACATAGGCTGTAGCCTAGCACGATCAGCACAATGACCATCTCAAATTCTGAACACCAGATAAAACACCGTAAATGAGAACTGCTTTTCACAGTGGCCATGTAAGCCACTGAGCTTCAGCTAGCTGTTTTGATTCATCGCTTGGTACATGTTGCTCCTGGGAAGGTTGAGTCATTCCACCTCTGGCTTGGCAATTCAAGCATAAACTTGCAAAACGCATACAGCCTTTTATAACGTTATCCCGAGAAACCTAAAACAGCTGCACTTTTGGCAGGAAAATACAGGACCACCAGTAAAATATCCAAAACAGTTGCATCTTTTAATTTATGACTGTACACTGTTTCCATAAAGAGTATATAAAACAGGTCAGATTTTATAGGTAAGACATAATAAACAGTCATACCCATTGATGCCATAAATGCATAGAAAAAGAGGTTACTTAGAAATGATTAATTACAGTTTTAAAACTGTATTTCTTGCACCTAGTAACCACAATGCACAGAAATAAGCAACATTTCTGAGTGATTGTTGGTGAGATGCTAAAGTTAAAAGACTGAATTTGCCTCCTGTGGCCGAGTTCAGGTGAGCTCTGCCGCTTTGTACCAACTTGCGACAGAGTTCGGTCCTCACTGCTGGACACTGGTTCTCACCAGCACAGGCACAGACGTTAGGGCACAAACCCTTTCAATAGAGTTTAGTCCAAAGCAAATCTACAAACACAGCAGCAAACCTGGTCCCGTCTCTGTAGAGAACTCCTGTTTTGTGGGAGAATGCATTTAATAGATTTTTTTTTTTTAAAAACATTCTTGTTACTTGTTCCTTAATATTTTAGAAGGAAAATCTCATCCTTCCCAAAGGCCTTTTACAACTGCTGTGGGAAACAGGAGCTCCTTCCTCCAGCCAAGAATGATGAAGGGATACTGACAACAACAAATTTCCTTCAAAATGCCAGTGTGAAACTACCTCCACCCTCCGAACCCGAGAGTCTTACAAAAATCAATTCCCATCTCGGATTTCACTTCCATCATGTTTATCTTATTGCACAAACTTCATTTTCCACTCATGCATGGAACAGTCCAGAGAAAACGGGATTACTTTACATTTCTACATTAACAAAGGTTGGTTGTGTGTTTTTCATTACTTATCTTTTGTTACTTATGTATCACTAAAAGGAGAGAGGCAGTCTATTGTTTCCCTTTTTTTAGGTCATCTGAAATTGGGGCATAAGTTTCATAAGAGAGCCTGATTTACAGCTATTACAGTATTTATAGTTAATTGGTATATGATAGCTGAAGCAATACAAAATCATTGCCAAAAAGGCTCAGATCAACTTTTACTACGGCAACCTCCGTTAATTCTCCTTACTCCTGTGAAACAAGCACGACACGTTCCGGCTGGTCAAGTGAGGTCTTTATTTTCCTGTTAAGTATCTAAACTTACTGCTCTTGACCCATTTAATTACTGTGGTATACCAGGCAATTGCAAAGAATCTGCCATGCTGAAGCCACACAATGAGAAGTGAACGTTTCGCTGGCTTTTCCACACCAAACCCCATCTGTGCTGCCTGAATCCGGCCGTACCCTTCGCAGGAGAATCTCTCTGAACTGGATTCCTGGGGTTTCTGGCAGAGGTCAGCACATCTTTTCATGTACACCTTTACAACAGCAGCAGGAAGAAGTGCTTGCCAAGTTTTATTTCCAAAAAGTCAAGCTCCGTTAGGTCTGGGGACCTGGAGGTAATTGCTCTCACTAGTTAGCAAATTCCAGCACACTAGGTCTGTTTTTCATAGGTTTATTTTAAGTACCTGTAAATCTTATAAGCAGAAACCAGGAAAAAGAGGTTTGCTTTTTCTGGTGCACAGTTTTTTAATGTAACTTGTTTTTACTGAGGGCAGACTAAACTCTGAAGTTAAAAAAAGCCTGTGCTATTATTTTTGAGCGAGGCCAAAGGGCTGTGTGTTCTCTGCCCCACGGTTTCACACTTCCCATTCACCGTAATGCCTACGCTCCGCTTCAGGCTCTGCCCAAACAAGTCCCCTTTCCTTCGCTGCAGCCATTGGATGTTGATCTTCCCCATTAACCTTTCACGTCAGTTAAAACACATCGTATTTTGTTCTTCATGAGCCTTCAGGGGGCTCATTCCTGACCTTTAGTTTCTCATCACCATGTGAGAGGGGGGGGAAAAAAAAAAAAAAAAAAAAGCCTCCTGTTTTCCAGGAAAGATGTGTAATTCACACTTGGTGCAGACGCTCAGAATCAAGCTGGTCATTCCTGGGGGTGGGTTTCCTTCATGTTTTCTCTTTTCCGAAGGCTGTGTCACTATCACTTCATCAGGAACGACTGGGACCACTGGAGAACTACGCAGTGATGCTCAGCGTGGCAGTGGGCACGATCCCCCGTGCCTTTCCACCCGCTGCCCGGGCAGTCTCAGCACCGCTCGGCATTGCCGTTTCTGAGAGCCAGCGGACACCCAACACCAGCTCGTCAGACAGTAACACCTGAAACCACCGGCAAACGTCCCCTCACTGCTCGACAGGGCAGTCTCATTTCAGAGAAATTCAGGAAAGACTTCAGAAACAATCAGAAAGGATGGAGAAACAGCACAATCAAACCAGGCTAAAAAAACCAACCAACCAACAACAACAACAAAAACCCAAACCCAAAACATCCAACCAACAAGCCAAAAAACCCTCACAGTACTTCACCCATTCAACTGGAAGTATCAGTGCTTGGGATTATTTCACACAGTCTTCCCCCATCTACCCAAAATAAATACACTCCCACTGGTGCTTCTGCAGATGCATCATTGGAGGTACATGTGCAGTACTGTGTATTTGGCATACAGATTTCATTTTTTTTGATCTATTAGGTATTTTATAGGGGTAAAGAAAAGCAAAATTATTCACAAGTAGTTTGACAGAGAAGAAAAAAAAAAGATAATGTAATTCTATTCCACAGAATAGATTTACTGCTCATCTGATTATCTGCAGTATCCAAGACAGAAAGTAATGGGGCAGACTTGAGATCTGGGAAATTTTCCTGATTCATCATTTAAGTAAAAAATAGCGATTGCATGAAAGCAAGCAGAATACGCCAGTCTGGAAAATTGTGTAAAGCATTAGTAACGCAGTAGTATACGCTGCATTCCTGAACCCTTCTGGAGGCAGTATTTTCATTAGATTTACCAAGTCTCTAAGAAGAGCTATCGATGCATTACTCAGAGTATCCTTGCAGAGACTGGGTCTTATCAGATGAGAGAGGCACATAAGGAACTGGATTTTCTCTGGCCTGTTTTCCATTGAGGAATGTGTGGCCTGGGTTACTCTATAGCCCCTGAGCAGGTAAAAACAGCTCCTCCAAGCAACTGTGTTTTTTGTTTGAACTAGTTCTACCACACAGTCGGTCCATGCAGCCAAAGCAGAATTTGCTTAAAAAAATGAGCTGAGTTCATTGCTGTTCTTCATTAAATAGTCCTGGGAAATTCATTTGAGAACAGGTCTTCACTAGGTGTTATTCAGATATGGTGTGGCTTTCCCCTTCTCAGAGATTGTAACGTCTAAGTTGGGACAAAAACGCAACACACAGAAAACTGGTAATCAAAGAAGTCGTCCAGAATAACAATTCATCCCTCCACAGACTAGTTACAAGCCTGATCCCAGGTCCTCAAAAGTCAAAAAGCAGTCTTTCATCTATTTTAGCAGACACTCTTTGGGCACTATCATCACATTCAGATCTTAACAAACCAGCTATTATTGGTGTCAGAAATTCCTGCTGAACACCAGCCAGCACAGCCTGTTCCTACACATAATACAACTTTAACAGAACGATGAACGCAGCAAAGGCTCCTCACGAGCCCAACTCTCTACCTCCTGCACGCCGTGCACCATGCCCGCAGTTACGCTTCCAGACCTGACGGTAGCAAGGCACCTACCATCAGCCGCTCTTCTCCTTCACCTTCCAGGACAACAAAGACTAAATGGGAGAAATCTATTTAGTAGCTGAAGGGGGGAAATTGTTCCTGGAAAGGAATAGGTCCATGGCTGCCTCAAGCAACCAAGATGTCATTTGGTTGATAAATACAGTGTTAACATTTTTAATTCCTTTAATGTGACCAGGAAGTCAATAAAATGGACAACAAATTACCACGGTGTGGAGTTTGCTGCAAGCACCAGCAAATGGGCAGGCAGCTACCCACTGCAATAGCTGAGGGGGGTTGGCTGTTGTTTTGGTGGTGGTGGTTTTGGGGTTGGGTTTTTTTTTAAAGCCTTTGTGTATACAGTTGCAGCAATCAGTGTGAATGTCAAAAAACTGCTAAGCCTGAGGAGGTCTCAATACAACAGATCCCAAGGCAGGCAGAAAAAGAACATATTTTTAACCCAATTATGTCACCTGTTAGTCTTGCAGCAGGACAAGACCATAGTGCAAGGGGTACAAGGAAAAGTCAATCGAAATACCGCAATACAGTTTTGGCTACAGAAGAATCACTCTGAAGACAAGAGAGCCTACCATAAACACTACCCTTGAAACCCCTACAATCCCACTTGCAGGCAGCATTTCCACCAGTTCAGATTCAGCTTAGTAAGCAAGTTTATTTTATTATTAGTGTTTAGCTATGGTAGTTTTCTGAGGGCTTAGCAGAAATTGCTCACCAAGGTGTCAGACAAGTGCCAGACCCCAGCCTTTTCCATGCCACAAACTTGTTCAGCCCATTTCACATACCCACACCCCAAGGAACTGCCACAGAATTGTCACTTACTCGTCACAACTTGCAGAGCTGTGCCCAGAGTTCCCCTCATTCAAACCAGCGTGTGATCAGGTGTAGAAACTTATGGCATGCTTGTAAAACCACCACCTATGCCTCCAATACAGGGGACACAGTAGTGATTCTATTCAGGGGCTGAAGCTGCCAGAATTGACTGCTGAATGCACAGTTGGCATTACGAGCAAAGCCTCTGGTTCCAACTGGCTTTACCTTTGATGACATTCCCAGGGGCTCGCTTGAATTGCTTGGAAATAAACATATTTATACTCGGAGGATGTTTGAGTATTCCACCACCACCACCTTTTACTTCAGAGGGAAACTTCAAACAACTTTCCGATAAGGAAGAGTTAAAGTCTTCATCTTGCAATAAATTCTTCAAAATCAGATGCCCACTGACTCTAATGGGTGTCTATTTATTACAGTGAAGATTTAAGAAAAAGCTCCTTAATTGGGAGGTTGAGTTCATGGCTCCTAGGACTTTTATTGCCCAGTTTTAGGTCTTTTAAGTGAAGAACTCTCTTCTACCAGAAATAACTTTCCCAGTAGAAAAGCCAAGAAAACCCCAACCCACCAAATCAATAAAAGAAATCTAGGACCTCCAGTGATTCTTTTTAGCCTCTTCTAACTGCTTTTTCTAAATAGCAATTTGTTTCAATGCTGTCAGAGTGTGGCTGGGCAGGAGTACACATCAACTGCATATAGTGAAACAAAGTTCTTTAAAATTAAAATAAAACAGGTCTGCCACAACATGCCTTAGCTAAGATGGAACAGCACAGAGGTCTGCTAACGGACACTAAAGGACGGGGGGAAAAAAGCCTAGAAAAGTAATATTACCCATTAGCCATGAAACAGCTGTCTCTGATAAGGCCAGTTCTGACTCCCAAGGTAGAAAACAGTGATGAGTTATTCCTCCCTCTTTTCCCCCATTCCTCTTTTCCCTTACGTCAGAGGGCAAACGTTTCAGCTCCTGGCAGCCCACAGCCACACATGCCGAGCTGCCAGCAGCAACCCAGCGGCATCTCAGGGCTCAGTGCTCCCGCTCTGAAAGCAGCGGCTTCACTCCTTACCATTCAGCTACTGCAGTGACAATAAAAGAATCTCCGGAGTGTTTAATATAAAAACTAAGGAACTTTTATTTGATGTTTCTCATAAACTGTTTCCTCTTTTAATGGTGAAACACACACATAAACTGTAAGATATATCTAACTACCTATATCAGTGATTTTATTAGAAATTACCTATGACATTGGTGAGTACAGCTGTGAAACTCGCGATGGAAAAATCTTGAAATGCAAAGACACAAAGGCAAAGAAGCCATCCTTGGTGGGGGAAGGGAACAGAATCAAATTTTCCCATACTACTTTCCCTGAAAACTTCCTCTTTTTGTGATGAAATCCAGACTCCAGAGACCAAATATTTCCACTGAAAAGCTAATACATTGGGGAACAGAATCATGGAATAGTTTGGGTTTGAAGGGACCTTTGAAGGTCATCTAGTCCAACCCCCCTGCAATGACCAGGGACATCTTCAACTAGATCAGGTTGCTCAGAGCCCCGTCCAACCTGACCTTGAATGTTTTCAGTGATGGGGCCTCCACCACCTCTCTAGGCAACCTGTGCTAGTGTTTCACCACCCTCATTGTAAAAGATTTCTTCCTCGTATATAGTCTAAATCTACCCTCTTTTAGTTTAAAGCCATTACCCCTTGTCCTATCACAACAGACCCTGCTAAAAAGTCTGTCCCCATCTTTCTTATAAGCCCCCTTTCAGCACTTAAAAGGCTGCAATAAGGTCTCCCTGGAGCCTTCTCTTCTCCAAGCTGAACAACCCCAACTCTCTCAGCCTGTCCTTATAGGAGAAGTGTTCCATCCCTCTGACCATTTTTGTGACCCTCCTTTGGACCTGCTCCAACAGGTCCATGTCTTTCCTGTGCTGAGGACCCCAGAGCTGACGCAGTACTGCAGGTGGGGTCTCACCAGAGCAGAGCGGACGGGCAGAATCACCTCCCTTGACCTGTTGGTCATGCTGCTTTTGATGCAGCCCACGATACGGTTGGCTTTCTGGACTGCAAGTACACATTGCTGGGTCATGTCCAGCTTTTCATCCACCAGTGCCCCCAAGTCCTTCTCTGCAGGGTTGCTCTCAATCCCTTCATTCCCCAGCCTGTAATGATACTGGGGCTTGCCCCGACTCAGGTGCAGGACCTTGCACTTGGCCTTGTTGAACCTTGTGAGGTTCATAGGGGCTCACTTTTCAAGCTTGTCCAGGTCCCTCTGGATGGCATCCTGTCCCTCAGGTGTGTTGACCACATCACTCAGCTTGGTGTCATATACAAACTTGCTGAGGGTGCACTCAATCCCACTGTCTGTGTCACTGGTGAAGATATTAAATGGTACTGGAAGAGGAAAATTTTCTTGTGACAGCTATCTCAAAATACATCTTCAGTGCTTCTAAGTGAACAAGTCATAAAAATCCCAACTCTCCTAGGAGTAAAAAAAAGTTTAAAGGGCAATAAGTTTTAGAGAGCACCTGGTTCCCCAGCATTTTCCTAGCACTGCAATTCTGCTGCTGCTCTAGTTTTAAAATAGATGCAAGATCAGAACCAGGTACCCATGTTTATTAACACACAGATAAACATTTGCCTTTGGAGTAACTGAGAAGCCAATGCTATTGCCTAAAGGTAAGATGAAAAAGCATGGAGAAATGAAGATCAAAGAACAAGGAAAAATGCCTTCTGCCCCACAGAAACTGTCTGATATAATTTTAAAAGAAGTGGATGTTTTAAAGTGTAAAGACAGGAAACTATGGTGAAAAGGGTTTTATAGAATAAAGGAAGCTTTGTATTACTCTAGCCTAATATGCATTTTCTACATTTTTTTATGCCACAGGCTGAATGACAGTCCTGGCACTTGCAGACTGCGCGTACAGGTTTCTACAGGTACTGCCGTAACAATTAATTTTTAGACAACTCCAGTCCCGCTGCAGGGTCCTACCCAGGAAGGCACCAGCCTTGATACAATTATTTCATGCAGAGAAAGACTAGAGACTCAAAGTACTGTGGACTACAGACTTAAAGACTATCCACTCAAAGCACTGTAGTACAAGACTTAAAGTCATACACAACTTAGAGCACTCTGAAATGGGACATAAACCCCTTAAATGGTGCTAGCTGAACTATACCCATCTTTGAAGGAACTGCAAATCCAATTACACCTGTAGACAATATGTTGAAAATGTTAACAAGTTAAATAAACCTCTTTTTTTCACTGAGGAATTATGCAAAACTAGAGATTTACATTCAACAAGAATTCAGGTGTGTAAATCCAGTGCATACCTAATAAACACATTTTGTACCTCATGGGAGCCCAGAATTCACAATGGCTGTCTACATATTTACTCTGATAATAATCAAACGCTACATTTAATCAGGTTCTCTTAACATTTGACTAGGCAGCATCACTTCAGATAAGGTATAACAGTTTCAACCTTAGAAAATGTAAATACCAGTGTGCAAGAGAGCAGCCATTCCTGTCTTTTTGCTGTAGATTCAGTGGTCTGAGCTAATGCAGGAGATCTTGAATGCACTTTCGAAAGTAAAAGCAATGACAGAGGTCACACTGTTTTGTTGGGGGGGGGGGGGGGGGAGTAGTTAAAAAAAAAAAAAAAAGACCACCACCCTGAAGCTGCCAGAGTACACCATAATGCCCAATAGTCAAACTTCAGAAAAAGGAAGCATATTCTCAGCTGGTGTAAGTCAACATGGTTTATAGATTTCTGTGCTGTTACAGGGCAGATTCAAGACAAGGATTATCTGAAAGTTCTCCTCATGTTAGCAAGTGACTGCCTGTTTTAAAATAAAAACGGGAAGCGGAAAGCAGAACCTGCAAACATATTAATCCTTTGCTTGCAAAGGAATACTAAAGGCTACCCAATTTCTTTTTATTCATGTGTTTCAACTCTAAAAAGGATATTTTATACAAGTTCTATGCTGACTTTTCTTTCTCCAGTTGCTGGGGGGCTTCCTCACATCCCACTTTCCTCCCAGCAATATATTTAGTTGTTTTAATGGCTCCATACGTGTCAGTCAAGAACCATCACCGATTATGCTGTGTAAACAGTTTGCTTCTTGTTGCTCACCACACATCTCAGCACCGCACATTCCTTGCCGGCGTTCCAGACGCCGTCTCCAAAATATGCGCAACCACTACCATTTGGATGAATTCTCTTTTTTCCTTCAAACTGAAATGGTTTCTGCTTAAACTCTTTCCCAAATAGCTGCTTGAATTCATTATCCCCCACATACTTAGCCGGTAACAAAAGGTTAATGTTTATTTCTAGAAACCTTGCTCACAGGAAGCCTTCCTTCAGCGCGAGTGACTTCCGTAACGCGCGCCTCCGCGAGCAGAGGGGTCGGGAGTGCTTTCGGACGAGTGGGGGCACCTGGTCCCCCATTTGTCATCTTCCTGAGGTCACCCACCAGCTGTCTGTCCTCTCAACATCCAGCCTCGCCACCGTGGTGGAGGCATTTCTCCCTCGCTCAGGTTTCCAGGTCTGAACTTCCAGATACAGTAAATCAATCAGCCATCGCAGAAACTGCTCAAACAACTGCAAGTAAGCATTTTAACACCCTTGAGCAGCCTCGCTGCGTAGCAAGGACACTGCAGTCCTAGCTGGAATCCAGCTCTGCATGACTAGTATAGATTACACTTTGGAGGACTGCAGAACTGCAGCTACATTTAGTCTATGACTAAATCAGGCTCCACTTGTACTTGACCCTGAGAAGAATGTCACTGAACACAAGGGCCTTTTCTCAGCTATGATCTCATATTTTTTTCTTTTCAATGGCTAAAAAGACCATTAAGACATCATTTCTGTAATTACAAAGTAGCAATCTTTTTAATGTGTTGTGGAAATGTTTTGGCATGGGTTGATCTTCAAATCGTTCATCTTGCCCCCTGCCCTCCAACTCCACTCTTCCTCCAGCACGCTACGTTTAGGACAAAGGTTACCAGAAGAACGTGGGTATGTTTAAATAATTATTATTACTCTGAGGAAGTTAACCATTGTTTTCTAACTTACTACCTGAGTCAGGATTGTTTTCATAGGCTTATCTTCTTTTTTAGGGAAAGGGTAAGTTTAGTCTTAAAGACATCCCTGTGTCTTTCCCCATGGCTAGGGGAACGTTTACCTGGGTTCCACCCTCGGAATAAAGCATCTCTTCCGTAGGCAAAAAAGAGGGAACACAACTTTTATTCTGAAAGACAGTTCTTCTGGACACAAAAATTCTTCTTTTAGGATAAAAAATCCCTACTGTTCCTCACTCTCCCCCTTTTTCTCTGACTTCCGCACACCCCACCGTGTACCATGAATCCCCCAGTGCACAGCAAGCAATCCATATTGATGAACTGGGGCTTTGAGCGAGCTACATGAAAGAGATTCCTCCTGGACCAGCTTCCATGTAAATTATGCAGCTGTGAAGCAAACTGAGCCCTTTCTGAACAGAGCGCTCAGTCAGGAACACCTACAGAAAGAGGATGGAGATGCACAGAGACTTTTTTCCCCATTTTTCAGTACATTTTGCTTGATGCACAGTTCTGCGGCAACAGACTACAAGGACAGTCATGGTTGTACCACAACTGCAGAGTATAGGAGGTATTTTTGCCCCAGGAGCTCTCATAAGGACCTTGACTTTGGGCCCAAGGCTGGAGAATGGACTGGCCAGCAAACTTTTAGAGTTTTTTTTCACACTGAAGGACTGTGTTTTAGTCCCAGCAGGGGAGGACAAAACCCCTGGGTGACTTGGGCATCAGGCATGGTCACAGCCAGGCTGCAGACTAATGGAGGTCAACAGCCTCCTTCGCCCCCACGCCTCCTCTACCTACCTGCTCTTTTGCACAGCTCTGAAATTGCCACTGCAGGGCACCGATCCCAGTGAGAACTATGAGGCGGGACCTAAGGGGAAAGAAACATCACCTTCTCCCCCCTACCAGCATGAAGGAATGACAGCAGGAAAATAACACCAGAAATGCATTTACCACAGCCACAGGCTTTGCCCCCAAATCACTTCAGATGGAAAAAAACATAATCTGAACAAAGATAAAGCTGTAAATACTGTCTCCCCCGGTCAGCTGGTCCATTATGTTTTCACTGTGACGCAGCATCCTCCACTCTGACAGCATAGGAATGAATTCATGTCATTAGGTAGTTCCAGTTTAATATAACTCAAACAACATAGCTCAAGATGCACAAGAATTCCTAGAGGGTTTTTAACCTCTGATACTGATCAGATAAGTAAGCCACCAAACCTAATAATTATCTCAAATGAATAACTATGAGCACAGAGCAAGTTTTAAGAACCCAAAGTTATTTTCTCTAGGCAGTATTTGAAAAGCATAATTGTTGAAAGCAAAAAGACTGCAGCAGTTTGAATGACACTATTTAAAGGAGACTGTTCAGGTCAAAACAAGGTGAAAAAAACAGCCCGCCTGGTATCACAGCTGACTAATGCTCTAATGCATTAGACCCTCCGCTTCTTCAGGTTCTGGTTGCTGCTGATCAGGTCAGCATTTCAGTCTAATGTTGAGGATCAAGTTTACAGCTTTCAGCCATGCTGGCGTTTGCTCCTCAGGAAGGCCTGGAAGAGGTGGGAGGGAGAAAAGAGAGGAGGGCAGGAGCAAGGAGTGAGGGCTTCTCCTCAAGACCACGGCCGGGCTAAGAATTAGAAGCATCTGCCCAAGTCATGTGCAGCCTTTTGGCTGAGCTCTCAAACACCAACCTGCAAAGGAACCATTTAGCCCCACTCTGTATCACAGAGCAGTCAAAGACAGCTCACCGAGGTGGAGGCTCTGTTCCCTTGAAAATATTTTTATAGGGGAATGAAGGAAAAACCCCCACTCCTTCAGTCCTAAGAAGTTTCCTCCTATCTGTCAACATATGGTAGAAGCTATTATTATTTGGCTTAAACATAAAGTATCGTGTTAAGCCTATTTTTCTATTTTAACAGTTTGACATTTCTATTGTGAAATCTGGGTGTAATTCTCTGGATTTATTGTCCTTCTCTATTGTGCCCTGGTGGAATTTCTAGAGGGGAAAAAAGCAGTGATGATGGGAGATTTTCATTTTACTCTTCTAAAAAGACAATGAGTTAAGTGTCTAAATGGAATCGTTCTTTATTTTATATAATTTTTGTTGAATTAATTTTTATTCTCTGCTGCTTTCAGTCTAGTGCAATTTCCTGAACCAGCAGCAGCACAGATATCAAAGCAGAAGTGTGCTGAGTTAGGCAGAATTCCTTAGTTTCACCTGGGGGAGAAAAGTGCTAACAGAGTTTTTACCGAGGAGTGACATTCATAATTACCGAAATTCTCCATGGATTATTTGTATAACAACTTGACCCACCTTGTAAATTGCATCCTCAATAAACATATCCAAAGAAGTTGTGCATACTGATTGAATTGATTCTGAATCCCTCTGGTGCAGAAACTGCATTTTTAAACGTTCACAGAGAGTGCCTAGCAATTGGGGGGGATTATTAATTAATAATGACGTGTAATAAATTATCTGGGATACCCTGCTGAGGAGAGAACTCACATTAACACTAGGTGGCAGAAGGCTCTGTCACATTGAAGACACCTGCAGATAGACTCATTGACCTAGACTCAAGCTTGATTGCCGATTTTAGAAAAGCTAAGGGCGAAACAAAAATAGCTATAAAAGCAAAATAAAATATATAAAATACCATTTTCCATCCACTTGTCCAGTTCTAATTCTGGCTCTGATATCTTTAGTGCACATCACTGTTTAAAAGATCGTTGGCTATCACTGAATCTGAATACACCTTCCACACTTGAACCTTAAATCACCTCTTATTCAATTCACGTGAAATTCTGTATGTGACAGATGATTCTATTAAGCTTTTATTTAAGTAAAAGAGGAATTTGCAGTTTAAAGAAATAAATGGCCAACAATAAAAACATACACTGCTCATTACCTTGAAAGATACTTGAAACCAAGTTTGGAGTGCTATAGCAAGCACACTTCTGCTGCTGAAAGAAAAATCAACAACCTACAAGCAAACTCATTCAAAACTGCTCAAGAGTCATTGTGGAAGAGGTCTCCTAAAAATGGCAGCTGCTCCTTCATGGAGATGCATTTTCAGGAGGTACTTTTGCAATTACATATAGAATCCCATGGTGTCAACTGGTTTCTTCTCGTTTTATGTATTTAACCCTTTAAAAGTGTTTATGCTTGATTTTCCTTTATTCTGGACCACCTCTTTTCAACTACTCTAAGTTTCTCTCTCATCTAGTCTAAATCCAACATACAGATGGAAACAAAAATTTTAATTTCCAGTAAAAAAGACAGGTGAAGAAATATCAGCAATCGCAACTCAAAGGCAGTATACAAAGAAGAATTTGCTGTGTGGGCTCTAACAACCTGGATAGAAAAGAAAGCAAACAGCAATGTCAGATGTAAGGAGGAAGCTGTAAACACAGAGAGGAAGAGTGGAAGACAACCAATGTCTACATGTTGAAAAACAAAAGGAGGTGCGGGGAGAACAACACAGTATTTCCTTAGACAAATAAGTTAGAGCTGACAGCAAAGGTTTGTTCTAGATCGCTGTGGGTCCACTGCTTTTACACTTGCCATCCAGTAATGTCCCAGATTTACAGTGCTTGAGGGTTGGGTTCTACAAGTGTGGCTGGTGCCAACAAAGAGCTCAGTAGCGTTGTGGTGGGTTATTTTGCACTTCTAGACATGGAGGCTCTTTGTGTTTAAATATAGTATATTTTATCATTCACAGTTGTCAGCAGTGGAAATTGTCATCTAAGCAGTAAAAGATGCTGTTGAAGAAACAGGAAGGATTGGTTCGAAAGTAAAAAATTATTTTGGCCGTGACAACTCATCTCGCTGCCCGTTTTGAGGGTAAGGGATCAAGCTACCCATTGCAAATTGCTGCCTGAGAGTCAGAAAAATCAATAGTAGGTAGGAAAGCCTACTTGCCAAGGCTACAGCCACTGCCAGCAGATTATTAATGCATCTGTCTGCATTCTTTAATGTTTCCTAAGAAGCAACTATGTTAACTGAAAAGGTGCGATGTGTCACCAGCCCTTCTCTTCTCTCCTCTTCATTTTCTCTCTATATTAAAACCTTGGCTACCAAAGAAAACAATCATGTTTCACCTCATCTTTTCCCAGCTTTTCTGAAGTTCAGTTCCTGCTCTATAGCAATATATACAGTCTAAGTACTATCCCTGACAAGCTGTTTGACAACCCTAAGTTGCACATCTATTTTACTCCCCGAGCTTTGGAGTTGGTAGGGCTTAGATAGGAAATGGAGGCCAATTAAAATAAACACAGACAATATCAATGAATTCTTCAGAAACACACAAGACAAGCAAAATGAAACACTACTGGCTTTTGCCCACAATTAGAATTCAGCCCATCTTGCAGGCTGAACACTCTGGCTGAGCTCCAGAAAGACACTTAAGCACATGTCTTATTTTAAGCATGTGAGTAGTCTCATTGATTTTTCACTCATGCCAGTAAGAATATTCAATGCGCTTAAAGTTAAGCACATTGTTAAGTGCCTTCCTGGATCAAGGCCAGGCTATTTAGCCCTTGCAAGAGTTAGTCTACAGAATATTTACCATTATTTTAACTTCTCAAGACTTTCTTTGAGATAAAGTTTTATGGCATATGGAAATATTTCATTCATTGAGTATCATATGAGCAATCACTGGTTTACAGCAACCTTCGGGGAACAAGTATTCTTCCCCTTCCCACATCTTCTGAAGCACTAACTGGAAGGGTTATCAAGACACAGAAGCAAATATACCGATAAAGAAAATTAGTTTTGAAAGGGAAGCCAGCAATCTTACTGATCTGGAAAGCAAAACTCACGCCATAGTGAAAAGCTGACAGACATATTAATTTTCAGTGAAAACTAATAAAGTCATTTGCCAATATCCCATTCCAATACCAAGTCCTGTACAGCAACTTTGAATAACAAGCTAATTGTTGACTGAAATGAATCATCACAATAAGCACATATTCAAGTCCATTTTTCCTTCTTCCTTTTACATCGAGTTGAATACAAAATTCAGGGAAAGACCTGTTAGAGCTTCCTCTAGAGGATCTCACCACATCAGAGCACTTTCTAGAGATCAAAGGCACAACAAACACTATTGCTTTTTGCTGCAAGGAAGCAAATGCCATTCGCTTTCCTACAGACAATTGGATTAATTACCTGGTTGGCATTATCCAAGTTCAGTATCGTACCCTGAAAAAGAACTAGAGAAAGGCGTTTAACATAAGGAAAGCTGTACTGGGTCAGACCAATGCTTCCTCCACCCCAGCCATCCCTCTCCAGGAGCAGAAAAGGGAGCGAATGGAGCCTTACCACGCCAGTGAGACCAGCAGGACAACATGACAATTTGCTCCTATTGAGCAGATGTAGCTTTTCATTTCAGTACTTGTTTCTTCCTGAAATGTTTAAACTCAGTAGTGAAAGTACGCAATTGACAGGGCAATACATGAACAGAAAGCCAACTTAAAACTAGATCATCTCTTTGAAACCTCAGGTTGACTCACAACTGTATTACTCATCATGCCTTACACTAATGCAACTCCACTGATTTCATGTTACCAAGCCCACACCTGATGGCGACTCAAGCCTCAGCATCTAAGACACCACTTTAGAAACTGGTGGACTACCCCCACGGAGAACCTCTGAGACCTCTGCAAGAAGTAACTAAGAAGATGAAGGTAGCCTGCTAACAAACAGACACTTCCTAGTGGATTCTAGTTTAGAAGTCCTCAGTTTGAAAGAAATAATCTCTCTTTTTTTTATATCTAGAGTTATTTTACATGCCTTGATGCTGAGATTATTTGATGAAATTTTCTCACCTTGTCATGCAGAGTCAGAGCAGACAGACACAAACACCATAAAGCAGAGAACCCTTGAGGCTGGAAGGCACATGTGGAGACCATTCAGTCCAGCCCCCCCTGCCCAAAGCAGCGTTAGCTCAAGCAGGTTGCACAGGGCCATGTCCAGTCAAGCTTTGAATATGTCCAAGGAGGAAGACTTCACAAACTCCCTGGACAACCCGTTCCAGGGTTTGACCTCCCTCGCTGTAAACCTGTTTTAATGGAATTCCCTGTATTTCAATTTGTGCCCACTGCCTCCTGTCCTCTCACTGGGCACCACTGAGAAGAGTATGGCTCTTTTCCCTTTACTCCCCGCCCTCCATTGGGTATTTACACACATTGACAAGATCTTTCTGAGTCTTCCCTTCTCCAGATTAAGCAGTTCCAGCTCCCTCAATCTCACCTCACACAACAGATACCCCAAGTCCTTACTCACTCCCGTGCGTCCATGTTTCTTGCACTGGGGAGCGCAGGAGCAGACCCAGCACTCCAGATGTGTGTCTCACCGGTGCTGAGCAGAGGGCAAGGATCACCTCCCTCGACCTGCTGGTAACACTCTGCCTAATGCAGCCCAAAGAGGCTGTTGGCCTTCTTTCACACAAGGACACATTGCTGGCTCATGGTCAACTTGGCGTGCTCAAAGCCTTCTGTGCAAAGCTGCTTTCCAGCTGGTCAGTCCCCAGCCTTTACTGGTGCATGGCATTATTCAACCCCAGGTGCAGGACTTCGCATTTCTCTTTGCTGAACTTCACAAGATTGCTATCAGACCATTTCTCCAGCCTGTCGAGGTCCCTTTGAAGGGCAGCACAACCATCTGGTGCACAAGCTGCTCCTCTGAACTTTGTATCGCCTGCAAACTTGCTGAGGGTGCACTCTTTCCCATCAGCCAGGCAGTAATAAAGAGGCTAAGCAGTACTGGTCCCAGTACTGACCCCTGCGGTATACCACTAGGTCCTGTTTTGCTTTGAAATCCACAATACAACAGGTATGGTGATATCACTATATTGTATTGGTTTAACTAGTTCCCATTCCTAAATTAAGATGGTTAAATGAACACAGTATTTTAATATATGCAAGAATCAAGTCTGTTTCTGAACAGTATCTGCTGGCTTAACTAATTCTTAAAAGTGAATTTCCTTTAAGAGAAGTTCAAAAATCATTTATGACTTCAGAGGGACAAATGGACTTTTCTTTTTGAACTGCTCTAGTATGTAACTAACCCAAATAGTGGACTTTATTAAGAAATCATTTCTGTGGACAAAATTGCACCATCACTTGAAGAAATGAGAGCAACAAGGAAGCTGTATTCCAGAACTGGGATTATAGCCAGCTTATGATGGAAAAACATTGAATGCTTATGGCATAATTATAATGTTACAGCATTTGCTGCCAGAATTACAAAAATTGTTCTTAAAGTTATGCCCTAAATAGAATGTTGTTTAGCTAAACTGAAAGCACATTCCAAGAAATGTGAAAAAACAAACTTACCACGATTCCAAATCTAAATTATGCATACTAAGGGCTTGTTTTAATAAAAGTACATTTAGTGGCTGAATAAAGTTTCTCAAAAAATTATTTTAAAGATAATGAATGCCTGATGTCCAAAAGAGTGTCACATGAAATTTCAACATTGACTCATGTAAACTAACCTCAAATTTAACCAAATGCAACTGTGATCAATATTGTGTCAATCTGAAAATATCTGGGTTTTAAGGCAACAAAACCAGATGCAAGGATGAGTAAAAAGTTGGACTCCATAAACGGAATGAAGTTCTTTGCCACTGAAAGGTCTGGAACAGTTATACTGACAGGGAAAAGCCATAAGAATGAAAAGTTTTGATAGTATTGCCACATTTAGCAAGAAGAGAGTCAAGTGCGGGAGAAATAAAAGGAAGCTAGTTTGTTACTGTTGCATGTTATTTAATTTTTTTTCTTTTAAAGACGGCATCCTCCACTTTTAGGCAGTTTGGGGCACAGACTATTCCTCCACACACCTCTAAATCACTGTACAATGTCTAGTACTATGGACTTCCATGATATGTTCCTAGGAACTTTATGTAAAGCAAAAACCAGTAATAAACAACAAAAAACCCAACCACATAAAATATAAACACTGTCAGATTTACTGACAAACTCTTGAAAAAGCCATAAGAGTTACTGAACAATAGGACACAAAAAGGCCAGCTATATATAGTAGAGTTGTACTACAAAAGGACATTGGAAACAGATTCTACCTTCACTGTGAGAAAACCTGAAGACAGGGTTGTGATTTCTTTTGTTCTTTTTTCCCCCCAAAATGCTGATCACCTTGCAGCCTTAATTAATGGCAACCATCCTCAGCCTTGATGACTTAAAGGGCTCATCCAGTGAGAAAGAAACCTATCCAGTGGACAGAAACCTAACATTTGCCAGCCAGGCAGGTCTTCCTAGCCTGTAAAAACTAACTTCTGCAACAGTTTTATCTTTGTTCTGCTGCAACATATGACTACCTGTAGTACTGACCAGAGAGAGGGAATGCAGTCTGATTACCCAGTCTCACTACAGATGAGCTTTTAACATATCATAGAGACACAGACCCTTTTAAACGTAGTACAGAGACCCTGTTGGGCGTGCTAATTGTTTGTATAAATGTGTGCATGCACAAACATGCATGTGCAT
Organism: Buteo buteo; assembly: GCF_964188355.1. NCBI lineage: Eukaryota > Metazoa > Chordata > Aves > Accipitriformes > Accipitridae > Buteo > Buteo buteo. Next base: position 7,435,798 of record NC_134176.1, on the reverse strand, counting down.
GCACTGCCCACCACTGTGCTCTGTCATGCATCACAATCTCAGAAGGTGATAGAGAATAAAAAGTTGCCTACATCAATCCCTTTCTATTATTTATTTTATTTATCATTTCTTGGCAATAATGCTTATCATAAGTTGCCATGGAAAAACCCATGAACTAAAACCAAAAACTGAGCTGAGGAAGGAAGAGGTGCCAGAGTGGAGAAAATGGAGTTTTATTCCTCAAAACAATAACCCCTACCATGACAGCCTTGCTGGCTCCTTCTCCACTGACAGGAAATTTCTGTAAAAGAATCATGTGGTGCTGGAACACTAAACTGCAGAGCTTCATATACGAGACAGGCTATAGTCCTGACCAAGGATTAACGAACAAAGTAAAAAGCCCAGTCTTCTCCTTTGCTTTCCAAATACTAAAAACTTAGAACGTGACAGAAACCTGTTGACTTTGACAGGGTTTAAATTATACCAATATGAAGTCAAAGAAGCAGAACAGCTAAAACTGGCAGAAAAATAAAAAATCCAGGACTTCATTGCTTCATTGAGTCTCCTGAAAGTTTGTATCTTCACAAAAACAGGCAGAAAATCCTAGAGGACCACAGAAGGGCAATGGATTTATGAGGTCTGAGAATCCCAAAACAAAGATGCAATTGAGCTAGTTGATTTTATTATTTTATCCCTGAAAGCTTAAATAATAAAAAAAAAAGTAAAAATAAAAATAAAGCACAGAAAGCACCTACTAGAAAAGCACTGTGTCGGTATTGTCCTTTAGGCATGTTTCCCTTCCCACCTCTGAAAAGTTGTCTGGCATTTGACATAACTGGGAGGAAGAATTTTCTGCCCGGTAAAGTCAATTAACTTCACTGTATTTGTATCATCTGTCAGAGCCAAATCTGCTATCTTTGTGTCTGACACAAGCTTCTACACCTACTTGACAGATCAAACAGGTTTTAAAGAAATTACTGTGCTTTAAAGGGAAGTTCCATGGCTACATCAAGTCAAAAAGCTGCAAGGGAAGAGGTGAGTGATTATTATATTAGTACGTGATACACTCCCCTTGAATATTAAAATACAGTGTATCTTTGTACTGAAATTTAACTTCTTTCCTGCAATTTGCCATTTCATTATAAACTCCTTTAGTCTTCAATCATCATAAACACCTGTAGAAAATTAAAGGTTATTTTCCTGCTTTGTGCTCTTGAACTGCTTAATTTCTTATATTATTAAGATATGAAAACTCCTTGCTATAACAAGAAATGTAAGAAACAGTGTGGGCCACTGCTTTAACCTAAAGCCATAGACAGGTATATGCATATTTGTGCACAAACATGTACTGAATGTTACAACCCAGCTTTTTTCTTTTTTTAAGACTACATAAAATATTAGTGCTTTATGCAACACCGTACAATGTGATGTCATCAGATAACTTGTTATGCCACTCTTTGGAATCATTAATCCAAGTGCCAGATCTCATCACATTTTATGGTCACTATAACTCAAGTCCATACTAATTTCTCATTAGCCCCAATTTAATGTTTGTGTTTGTTGTACATCAATCTATAAACCTCCTAATTAAAGGCAGCAGAGGAGAGAAAGATAACGCAAACAATGTGCTTAATTCAGTTCTTCAGTTAAAACCTAAATGAATACATAGCAGTATGGTGGGTAATGCAGGTGTTGAAAAAACTTCTCTATCGAAATGCATTTCCTCGTAATTGACTGTTAAAAGCAACTGGACCAGTACTCCAGCTCTCTCAGATGGCAGCCAGGAACTGGGAGCACTCACTGGATGCATAACTGGGAAACAACGTCAGGGTCTCTATGGACCTACACTTCTCAGTTTTTAAGTCCCTGAGCAGCAAGAAGGGCGTATCACAGAAGAAAAACAGTCACTTTTATTTGGGCATGGACCTGTTCTGAAGTAAAAAGCTATAGTCTACTCACCAAAGGCACTCTCACATTCTGCTAAGAGGGTTTGGTCAAATAAAAATTTCTTTACTAACAAAATAAAGCTAATAATTTCTATTGAGTTGGTCAAGCGCAGTGCATCACATCTGACAGGTTGCTGATGTGATTTAAGGGAAGCGAGCAAAGGACCATATTGATCTCTCTCATCAGTAGGGCAAGCACTCTAGTAAGTCGTCATTAATGTAGCTACATAGAAGCATTGTATTATCTGCCACACAAGTGCTACAGAGGTTTTCAAAGACTTAAATTTTTGGCACATAAATCTACTATGGGCTAATGTGATGCCCTCTGTGCCTGAGAACTTCTTGTACTACAAAGGTTGTATCAGCTGGAACCATGGAAGAGCAAAAACCACAGAAGAAGCAGAACCGGCTCTTCCCAGACCATCTCTGTGCTATTCCAACACACAGTGGAGCACACGCAAGTCCAAGGTGCCCTAGAAGCCATCTCAAACTTAGCCCACACACACACACTTTACCACGAGTACAGTTTTACACAATTCTCCTATAGCTCTTGATGGAGGGTTAAAGCTGTATCAATGCAAATTCCTCACTTTTTGTATAAAAAGTGCATTCCGTCTTTTCAAGGAAAAAAAGATTTTTCCTGCAGTAAGATTTCCATAGGAATGCTATGGGTCTTCTTCCCGAGTTAGTTGTCTTGTTGCATCAGAATTATTATCCCTTAATCCCACTAGGGTACAACAGCTCCCACTATATGCTCTGTCCATTTAAAGCACTGCTGCTGAATATATTCTACGGATTTGTTTAACCAACACTGGTCTCAAATTTCTTTACCCCAAGAACTAACACATCCCTCAGTGACTCACCTCAATGAAAAGGAAAGATCAAGCCCACCTTTAGGTTTATAAGAAAAACAGGCTTTTTTTTTTTTTTTAAGTACCACATTCAAATTAGTTTCATAGGTGCTACACCAAAGAATATTTAAGCACGATTTACACTGATAGATCAAGAACTAAGTGTAAATGGGGTTTCATCATCCGATGAGGTATTTTCCCTGCAGGGATCTCATTTTATTCCAGTGATACTCAACAACTTTCATCTACAATTTAGTAGAAAATATAGAAAACACCCCTTGTAAATAAAAAGCACAGCTGTCAAAAAATCTGAGGGGGCTGGGGAAATAGATAAATTATTCAGGCTAATCTGTAGCACTCACTAATACAGACTTCTTCCAACTAGAGACAGCTTAATAGCAAAGGTCATGCAGCTAGAAGCAAAGAACACAGGTCACACAAGACACAGCACTACACGAATTAATTAATACTGGAAACAACATAGAGATAATGCTGGCCCACTTACAAAATGTGAGCTTTGGTTACTTCTGTAGCTAAGAAGGTGGATACATACACAAAGTAGTATCAAGCAGGGGAATGGGGAGGAAAATAAAAAGAAGGATTTACATATGGACTGAAGCCAAACTCCAAAGGTATTTTGGTGCTTAGTTGCCTTTGAGGATTTTAGTCGACCTGATTTAACAAAGGCTATAGAGGAATCTGCGACAGGGTCAGATCTGATCCATCTCTCTGCATGGTCGGTCTCTTCCTCTGTGGCTCCGCAAGCACCTTTCCAAACAGCACATGCTGCCCCATACGCCGATAGGTTCTTTTACACTAACACCGTGTTTCCAACACCTTTCCTTCTCTAGTCTGATTATCCTAAGCTAGTATGTGTTTTTAATCAATTCAGAGCCTACAGTTCATTAAAACTAGCAGGACAGACTCTTCATTCAATTAGTTGCTCTAGAAAATGTTACCTCTGTCTATTCAGCATTCAACCTGTTTTTCTGCAGTAAGTTCTCTGAGCATTAGCTTCTCTCTTCTGGGGCAAGACACCTATCTTCAGCTGTAGTTGCTAAAACAATCAATGCATTGACACACCTACAGAAACACCTAATAATGCGACAGCAATAACAACGAGTTATTACATTGTAAATGTAAAATAATATATAATGATATATGTGTATACACATATGCACACACACAAACATATATATCAATAAAATCATTCCAGCAGAAATTACAGCTTTTCTGGGTGTACAGAGCATGCCCTCAAAGCAGTTACTCTGATGCCTTAATTCTACCCTTTCCTTGGAAGAATGAACAGTACCACTGCAGTTTCTTCACCACTTTGCAAGGAAGTAGAGAGTTTTGGGGAGCTCTCATTCTCCCCCACATTTACACCCAGCATGTAGCAGCTATTCTTCTGCAAGCATCCAAACGTTTTACCAGAGGAAAAGCAAAATTTTTTGAAACAGCCCATTAAGAGAAAATGTAATAAATGAGTTTGTGTGGCTTGGTGAAAAGGGGGAGGAAAGAAGGTGAAGGGAATCAAGAAGCACGTATGCCTATTCAGATGTTGCTTTCCTATTACTTCAAGAAATTTTGCTAAATTTAGCATGTCTTCTGAACCCTTTTTGTTTAATTTTTTTTTTTTTTTTGCACGAAAAGTATTTTAAAGCCTCTCCTTTATTTGTAGTTCTTGCTTTTCATATTGTTTTTGCTTTCTTAAGGAAACCGGCAGCTGAAATGCTGTTCTAAAAACAAGTCACAAACATTTAGCAGTGTTGCCATTTCAAACACCAGACTCAGCTGAAACTGCCGTGTGGCAAGATGATGCTGTTTCAGCTGTTGGAGTCCTCAGAAAGGGCAAAAAAATGCTGAATAAAACCAAAATATAAGTCATGAGTCGACAAAAACTCTGGGATTTGTTGCAAATAACCATCCTTCAAAGCAGCCCAAAAAAGAGGGCGCGCTATTCTTTGAAAACACCAGCAGCCTGTATTATCACCTCCATCCAGCCATTCCAGCTTGTGGTCCTCTCTACTAAGTAGCAAGTACTTCCCAGAGCCTCATGCTGATATTTCAAAACAGATATTCCCATTTAGTTTGCAGATAATGAACTAAAGCACCAGTGGGAAAAAAAAATTAAAAAAATAAAAGGACAAGCTTATAAGGAGCTTAGATGTATAACTACCATATATTTCAGAAGTTTGACCTTTCTAGGTTTCCCAAGATCACCCAAAGACAGCAATGTAGTGGTGAAACCAGCTTCCTCTCTGGAGGTCTGGACTAGAGCCCCGGCTGCACTTACCTGTCATCCCTCAGCAAGGCTGCTGGGCAGATGCTGACACTTACATTAAACTCTATTACTGCTCCACTACTCCCGTGGAAACAAGAGGTGCGCACATGCATGAGGAAGGCATGAAATTAATAGGCTGCCCAGGGAAGTGGTTGAGTCACCATCCCTGGAGGTATTCAAAAAGCGCATAGACAGGGTACTCCAGAACCTGGTTTAGTGGGCATGGATGAGGGTTGGACTCGATGACCTTGAAGGTCTTTTCCAACCTCAATGATTCTATGATTCTCTGATTTTAAATGGACCCATACGTGAGTATCAAAATCTCATCTATTTGCTAACCCCATTCACAAAGTATTTTTCTAAGGGGATAAGAAGAGCATTAAAAGAAGAGACATTGATTTTCTTTTCTGATCTTAAAATTCCCAGGGCGGACAGCCCGTAAAACCTGCTACCGTAGTACATATGGGCAGTTGATCTTAGCAGATAGCTCCAGACAGTTTTTCAGCATTTCTGTTTTGAAATACAGGAAAGTCAACTAGCAGCCAACAGCTCCCAGTAAAGCCAAATACCTACTAAGTCGGCCAAGCTATTACCCTGATGAACAGCCTGCAGCATTAGCACGCTGCTTCACTGCCGCGGCTCTGTCACACAGGTAGCCACATTCCTTTGCTCCATTTGCAAACATCCCTGAGCCATGTCGAGCACACTCCTCAATTATATGAAAGTGCCTGTGAGCACACACAGTTCATCCACTGTGTTACAAAAGAAAGTAGTATCCACACATGCTGCCCAAGGGTAGGAACATTAAAGGCACTTTTGTAGGCCTAATCCTGTTCCCACTGAAGCCGCTACAAATCCCCTCTGCCAGGGCCGGGAGCAGAACTGAACCTATGTTGAGCTTTTATTTATTTCTAAATCTGCCACCCTCAGCACCCAAGCAAGTTCAATGGGAATTTTTCAGAATAACATTTTGACACTAGAGCCAAAAAAATGTCAGGGAACACGTGAACTTCCTACAGCTCTTAGGAGAAGGCAGGGACGGAGTCTGATGGCGTTAGCTGCGAGAACTCATGAAAATAGCAGTTGCACTGAATTATCATTGCTGTCATCTCCAGGGTCAGTACCAGCTCTTACAACACTATTGATTGCTCAGATGTTTGCAGAATTGGACAACACTGGTTTTATATGTTCTTCTGCTAGTCCATGCTTTTCCAAGCACATTTAAGGGCTGGATAAATTGAGCGAATAGAGCAGACCTAAAAAGTCTATAGATAATTTCTGGGAGAGTGAGAACAAGAGAGAAGTTTCACAAAAACAGTTAACTTCAGTGACTGCTCTTAGACAAAAGCCAAAAGATGAAGAAGGAGGATCCTATGGTCTGGACTGCTTAAGGCAGAGTACTACTCATTCACAGCAGACTCTTAAAAGCAAACTCCTGTATTGTACTCACACCTTCCCAACAATACATGCTTCTCTTCTGGTGAGAAAAAAAAGCAGGATGCACCTACATCATGGAATAAGGAGAAAAAAAAAAGGCAAGATTTTTCTTTCTGTATTTCAGATTGTTTGCAGACTCTGTATCTGTGGGACTTTTCATTCCAAAATTAACTGTGTGCTGAAGAGAGTCTGGAACAGCAGAGCCTTTATGCTTCCAAGTTTTGAGATGGCCTCAGACTGCAGATCTCTTCTCTCTCATTTCTGGAATACTTTTTGACAATTAACAGAATCAATGACCACAGAGTAAGAAGTCTGCTCAATCCATCAGGGCCTAAATGTGAAAAGAGGAGGAGGAGAGAAGGAACCTTCTAATGACAGGAAGGGGAGAAGAGGTGTAGATTTTTTTGGCTTTATTCATGAGCATTTCCTCACGAATTCTGGAAGAGTCAGGAAATAAAGATAGCAGCCAGAACTCACCTTCTGCATCTTTTTAAGGGAGAACTAGACAAATGCAGCAGTAGCAAATACAGGAAATACACAAGTAAATTTCTCTATGCAAGGCAGTTCTTACCCCAGTACAGACAGTTGGCATAAAACCAAGGTATGGAGGCTGTTTGAGAAATTGTCAATAAATATTAAAAATATGAGTATATGGATATCTGCATTTTTTCCAAAGTTGATGGAAAAATTAAAGCATGGGTTGATGCTCCTAAGAACAGAGGAGTCAGTAAGATTCCCAGGTTTAGGGGAAAGATCAAAGAGATGGAGAAACTACCTGTTATCTTGAATCTCAATTCATGTCAACAGACTCCAGAGAAGAGAGGGGAGTGCCTACATTGGAGCCAAGACCACAGCACCTCCTCTATTTCCAGAGAGGTTCTCCTGACTTTTTGGAATGACAGAGCAGAGGCATGGGGAGTCCTGTCTAGTGGACTAATGCCAGCAATACCCAAGACATGGGACCTCCTCTTTCTACAGAGTTCACCCTCTTCTCCTCTCCCTTCATCACAGGTGTATATTCATTGCTACCATTCAGCCTACAAGGACAGAGGAGAAGGAAAGAAGAGAGACTACTTCGTTTTCAACAGAAGGTAGTCCTCATGCTCTGTGATTATATATATATATTTTACATATATTTCACTGCAGAGGAATAGCGGAGACCAAGTACACAACCACCACCTGATATTAGTAGGGCATTAAGAGCATAGAAAATATGCTCACCTTAAGCAGCATCTTACAAGAAACACCACTTCTACATCAGGACAACACATGACTGGATCCCTAAGCAAAAAACCTATCCCTGCAACAAATCTGGATTGATATGTCATTAAAAACAGTGACTAAAATAAACTTTTTTTTTTTGGTAGAAATATTTAAAATATAGAAAAACACAACCACTTCCAGTACAAAAAGTAACCAAGCATGTAGCAAGTGTATTACATCAACTTAAATAATAAATCTAACCTGCTAATATTTTCAACACTATACTCTGTTCTTGCACACTTTTGAATTATTCTAACACTATTTTTAAACAAATCCTTTCACTGAAGAAAACATCAATATATCAAAGCTATTTTTTTTAAACTAATGAGTTTCCTCTTTTGCAAAGCAATATTTTAAGTACTGAAAAGGTTTCCATAGCACCCTCCACCTCCCAATGACAAATATCAGCAATAGCTGGATTTAAAACAAACAAACTGAAAACACCAAATCAGTAGCATTTGACTCAAGGAAAAACATTAAAAATTTTCAAGCAGAAGAATTGAAAAACTTATTCTTACTGAAAGAAAAAAGTATGTACGCACACCTGCTGTTCTATCAATCTCAGCAGGAAACCATTTCACTGCTGCATCATAAGTAGAAGAAAAGTGCTTATTAAAACATTAATCACAGTCCATTATATTCTGACTCTATGCCAGAAGTTCCCATTACATCACTGAAAATATCTATTAACCAAAACCTGATTCTGACAAGTTACAGAAGTGTAGTGTTTAGGATTTAGTAATGTAAAAGTCAGTTTTAGAAGAACAGTTACACAATTGATTTTGCAGTGGCAAGCAAGTATAATTAATTGTTTTTGTGACATTTATTACTGCAATGGGGTTGATTTAACTGGTGTTTCTACTGTAAAATTATTCAAAAATTATTTCAAACTTCATCTACTTTTATTAAACACATTTATTGTGAAGGTATTTAATACCTGGGCCTGGCTAAACAATTTTAAAGTGTGCTGGATATACTAGTACATGTAAAACTGTATTGTCTTGTGTAAATATGGGCCTTGTTTAGAACTACGTCTCACAGGAAATTATGCCAAATGAAAACCATCTCCCCTTCTCCTCTCCCACTGGAAAGGATTTATGTTTTTACATTTAATACCAGTTAGGTAAAGAAACAAAAATATGGTGGCGTTACCTTCAAGCCTGAGCAATAGTTCATCTGTGAAGTCCGATTATGTTCAAACCCCTATTTTGTTATTAGGAATGTGGCCTAACTCAAATGCCTCAATTTGGAAGAGAGAGAAGTGAACAACTCAATTCTTTCTGGAAGCCTGGCACTACATGGCTTGTTTACCTAAAACAGTTTTCAACTAACTATTAGCAAGGCTTTAAAACTAAAGCCATGAAAATCAGTTCCTAAATGTGTGTATATAATCTCCAGCCAACCAACTTAATTGCAGGTACTTTCGTCAACCCCCTGTAAGCAGCCCCACTAAAAAAAAAAAAAAAAAAAAAAAAAAAAAAAGAAAACAAAAAACAAAAGAAAAAACCCACAAAACCAAAACAGCTATAGAGCATGACATGAAACATGTATTACATTCCTAACCCAAGAAAGAAGAAAAAGGGGCATTTTTTAAAAATGCTGAACTAATAATCACCTCTGTAGCTGTACATTTAGTGCCACCAATCTTCACAAGACCAGTCCGTTCAGGGGTCAGTCCTCCCTTTCTCAGCTCAAGCAGGTGCTGCCGCATGCTTCCCATGTGTAAATGGACAGGTCTACTGGCCTTGCCGTGGGGTGTACTGGCTGAGGCAAAGCACTGCCCAGACAGCACCGCAAGCCAGCTTCAGCATCTCCAGCAACCTTATGGTGGGTGTCAAGCAACCAGGTAACATGTCAATCATTTGATACAGAGGCTGATTTGAAATGAAAGTAGTGGATGCTTATAAATGACTAGTATTTACAGAATTCCTTGATTATACCCCCCCATCCTGCAAATACTCACATTTAAGAGACTCTGATTTTAAAAGCACCTCATGTCATTAAGTGTTCATGATGAATAAAAGGGGTCTGGAACACACAAAGCTACGAAGAGCTATGCTTTTGAGAGGGTTGGTTGGTTTGTCCATAAAAAGCTTGGGTTCCCTTTTTGCCCCCTTGACCTAACTACAAAAGACACCTGGGCTAATAACTTTTTATCTGTCCTTGGACATCTTCCAATTTCAAAGATCCAAAGAGCTTCAGTTTTCCTCTCCTTTTTTAAGTAGTGCCATGACACCAGAACTAATGCAGTTTGACTTCCTACTGCTTGGTCTTGTGGCTGCTTACAAGCTCCGACTGCAGCTTTTCTTGGGTAGTTAGGATGTCTATGAGGTGTCTCACTCCGTACAGCTTCTTCAGTGGCTAATAAGTTATAAAGCTTACCAGGCAGGCTTTTTGCAGTCAAGGTACTTTTAGGGTCCCCCTTCATATCCAACCACTTCTTTCCATGCAGCAGCTAGGGTCTTAGTTGCCCCTAAAATCTCTGCCGCTCCATGAAGTGTGACTGCAATCAGTGAACAGATGCACAAACTGCTGGAATGGAAGGGTGTGTAAGACTTGGATATTTACTTTTTTTTTTTTTAAAGGAAGCTAGGAAAAAATAAAGAAAAGAACACATGTGATCAGATACCATTAACTCTTAGGAAAGTTCTCCAGTTCCACTTTTCCAGAAAGTTCCTCCAGTGTGATCTAATCTGAGGGACATCAGGGTCATTATCAAAATAAGAAAACAGAGACTACCAGCCCAACCCTTAAAAATCTTGCCATCCATCACATCAGGTGTGAGATAGTTATATACATAGGATCAAACTTATGAATGGAATTACTGGCTTTGGCAGATGGCATGCTCCTCCAGGAAGAGATCCCTCACTCCTACCACTTAGCACTCCTCAGAGAAGCTTTAAACATTGTTGACTCCTGGTCCCTGTTAGAAATATTACTCATCAAGAATAAAGCTACAACAAAGCTATCTGAAAGGGGTTAAAGAATCCTGAGCAACAGCTTGAAAAGCTGCATAAAGCTTCAAGCAAGACACCCCCCATGTTCCCCTCTGCCATTTCAGGAAACTTGTAGTGCACCTTTTCAGCCATTTGATACTAGAACAAACAATTTTCGTTTGGAAGGCTGCTTTACAACTAAGTTTATCAGTGTCAGCTGAAGTCAAGAAGATGCATCATTTCTGGCTTTATTTTTCTCTTCAGGGGTCTATTTTGCTGGCTGTCCCACTCAGTCTAAATATTTTCATTATACATAACTCACCCTTCTTGAAACAATAGTGTTAAAGAGTCTAGGAAGCCTCTCTCTCTTCCTCTTCTCCGACTTCCTTCTTGCATTTTTATTACAAGAGATTTTTACAAATGCCTTAGAGGGCAAATTCAGAACAGGATGTTCCTCACCCTTCTGAGATCTGAGACTAAATAATTAATTTAAAAGATTAGTCCCTCCAAACAGACCATTCAGAAAACCACGACAGCATTTGCCTAGACTGCCCCAGAGCAACTCTTTGTCATGACACCTCTCTGCTGTTCCTTACAGCGAAGTACAAAGCACGAGTGATGCTCAGATGTCGATCAAGAGGCAGAGCTCTTTGTCTCAGCAGTGGTCCTCAATGAGCTCCCATATTCTCCATGACCATCACTGGTCAGACTTTGCTCCTCGCTGCTAAGGTGTTCCTGCCTCTGTAGTCCAACACTGGGAAGAAAGCCTTTTGGGGGTGGGAAGAACTACAGAAGCTGAGGACACCAAGGCCCTTCTGTTGCTGAAGTGAAAGATAAGCAACAAAGAGCACTCATGCACATGCAAAACTTACTGCTTTTCTTGTGGCAACTACACGATTCCCAATGCAATTATACATCTGGCTGAGGAGTCAGAGAAAGACTCAAAAAGGGCAATATGATGGAGTGCAGGAGGAGCAAGGAAGGAAAAAAGTAAAAGAAAAAGAAAACACTAAGCAAATAAACTACTGACCTCAAACTTACCACAATTTCAGAGAAGCAACAGAAGATCTAAAACTTAACTTTTACAAATATATATTTTTTTAAAGCTGATGGAGGACAATTAAGGAGAAAAGTCTGTGAACATATAAAGTCACGGGAGAACCATACATCAATAGTGATAATCAATGCAGGGGATGAAGGGAAGGATGAAAGCAAAGAAGGGCTTTCAGTAACAGTAAGAACTATCATAGACAATCAGATATTGTTAAGTGGCTGGTAGTAACAAGGCTTTGATTTGGTGAGATACAAAGAGTGCAGAAAATAGGGCGTTTGGCCCACATAATTGCTGGATGCCTCCTGCCACATTATAATCCATCAGCAGACAGCTCTGCCTGACACTGTTTCAGCAGCCTACTTAGCAGCATTGCCTCTACACCTGCAGAGACAGTTCAGGGTCTGCCTCCTACCAACTTTCAGTAATAAAGCCAATATTACCATCCTGATTTTTTGAAGCTATTTTAAATATTTACTGGTTAATCTTGTAGTACAGTTTGCCAGACAATTCTCCATTCCTTATGTTAAGGCTCTGAATTTTTTTTCTTCATATTATATGTATTTTAATAAATGCATGATTTAGTATTCTGCAAGCCCACACTACAAAAAGACTATTCTGGAATAAATGGTATAATTACATTTCCTACAGCGACCTTGTAATCTCTCGAGTATTTATTCTAGACTAAACAGCCTTACTCAGCTGCCCTGTGTCTGATTGTCGATGAAAGAAGCTTGTTTGACAACTGCTTCGAGCAGAAACATATTTTTTCCATGATTGCATGAAAAAGTAAAAAAACATTACCAGACCAGTATTCCGAGTACAGAGACTCATGTTAGATCGATGAGTTAATTTTGAAGCCAAACGCCAACAAAAACAATTACTATGGACATTCTGCTGTCATGGCCAGCTTTTGAGGTTAATTTAGTGGTACATATACAACTACAGCCAACTTTACATATAAGAAACTACATGGTGTGTGCAGGCTTCCTTCTTTGTTTCTTTATATATTTTCCATATTCTCTGCTTTTATAACCCTCACGAGACCTTTTACAGTTACAGAACCCACACTATACCCACAGGTGGGCGGGCAGGAAGCAAAACTCTCCGTTTCATAAGCAGTCCACTTTTAATATATTCAATTGCTAATGACCTTGACAGAAGAGCTCCATGCAAAACACCATATACTACAGGGTGTCGTTTGAAATGTTCATAGACATTTTTGCCAGAAAGCTGATTTCTTAAACAGTAAGATTTCAGTCTTACTAGAGGCTGTGCTCCTTTCCTCGATTCCCATTCAGCTGGAAAAATTGGTGCTAATCTATCTCCTCTATATTAAATTTGCATCCTTCCAAAATCCTACGATGAAACCTGTAGGATTTCTGTAGTACACTAAAACAATACAAGATGGTTTCTACATCAAATCAAATTAAGATGGTTTACACACAGTTCTGTTTCATTGTTCCGTCCTCTCTTGAAAAAGACACCACACTCGGCCATATTCACTATTCTAAAGAAAGTGTACCCATATAGTACTTCTATTGTCGTTCATAGGGTTTTATTCAATTATTCATGATAAAATGAACAAAAAATACTTCACTTTGAAAGGCTGTATACAAATATACCTGTGTCTTTAAAGCAGTAATCACTTCTTACCTGTTGATTCTCATTCATTAGGTGCCTGACTCAAAATGCATTGCAGCCAACAGAAATCTTTACTGAGGATCAGGCCCTGCAACAGGAGACACTGGGAAATTCAGACCATATGCCTTGGTAGCCAAGAGAATTCCTGCAAGGAGCGCAGCCCTCTACATGCTCTCCAAAGCAAGACAAGCTTTCTTTGCTCTTACTCAATCTTTTGACTCTGACTACTGAGCTTATTGAGAAACTATATTCTATTCAAAGGAGCAGAATGAATTCAGTGTTCAAAATCAATGGGCCAAAGCAGATCAAATAAGCCCTTCATTTGTGGCTTTTCTCCTTTTCCAAGATTCAAGAAATATCTGCATACCCCAATGACAAAGAGAGCAGATGTGAAAAATCACCTGCTACAACTTTTAAAGCCCAGCGGTCCTGTCACCCATTCAAAATCAATTCTCAGTTATTTCACTGTCTTGAACCCAACACTGACACTGACAGGGTTTTAGCAAAAACTAATCCAGCCAAAGACTAGATCAACTATGGTTTAAGAATAGTTTGGAGACCATCCTTACTACTGCCTCCCTTAAAAAACAAAATAAAACAAAAAAACCCAGTATGACTGACAGCAAAGGAGTTACACGAGTCATTTCTAGATTAAGTGCCAGAACTCTACATGTGTTTCAAATTACACTACAACATTGTACAACAAAGAAATATGCAGAAATTTTCCACTTGAAATAAAGGTTAAAAATCGAATGCTAACAAAGCTCTAACAGATATGAAATCCAACCTCCTCATCTTAATTCAAAATTCAAAATGACTGAGCTGTCCTACACTAGGAAAAAAAAGAATGAATCAATTCAGTTTGTTATAAAAGCACAGTGGGCTAAAACATGTTCGTTGCATGTACAGACTGCCACAGCACTCTGATTTTGCTTCAATACTTACCCTCAACTCTTAAAATGACATTTTGCTTAGATTTAACTTTTAAATTATCAAAGTATATTACCTATCCCCATTAGATTACTGTTCACCACTGAATTTTATTTTTGCATCATATTTAAACAAAACACTAATTAACCAGAGTGCCCCTAACAATGTGGTTATACATGAAAACAAGTTGGTAGATCAAAGGGAAGTCACATTTTTCCCTAAAGAAAAGCAAAGATTTTCAGAGTAAACTCAATTTTTTATATACATGTGTACATACTCAGGATGTATCTCTCCAGACAAAGTTAAGTAGGCAAACACAATTTTATTTTAAGCAGCCCAGGCTTGACTTGATTACAAGGTCTGCACAAAAGTTCTCTGTTAAGGCAGAGGATTTTTGAGTGGAGTGCAAACAGACATTTTTAATCTTACTTGTAAATTACCCTATTTTGTGAGAATGGCGAGAATAGGACTGGTGCTGTGTTAAGAGTACGATCCACTTTGGATTACAAGAGACTGTTTCTAAATTTTGAGACATGAAGTTCACACATCTTTACCCAAAATGTTAATCACATAAGCAGATTTTTGATTTACAGTCAGTTTTTAAGTAGCTGGTGTATGGCTCTTCCACAGCTGTAAATACTTGGTGTGAGAATGCTGTGTGGCCGTTCCTGCTAGCTGTACATACTTACAATTAGTGCCAAGAATGTCTTTACATTTTTCAGGACCTCAAACAAACATCATTTTGATCCTGAGGGTTTTTTTGTTTTTGTTTTTTTTTAAATCAAAACTACATAACAAACATACATTTTTAAAACAACAAACTAATTTCCATCCCCATCCTGTTTTGGTCTTTCACTACTTGGCATGTCAGAGTTTGTTATATTTTTCATTTCTTTTGTTTTGCAGTAAGAAAAATCCAGACCTCCAACCACACAAATTCAGTGTGCTCAGCTAAAACATTAGCAAAAAAAGAGACAGGCCTTTTTTGCCCCTCTCAGAAAACCTCAAAGTAAAGTAATGGCAGTGAGTGCCCAAGCATCCAGGCACTCGTGCTCTCCTTCTCAACCACACAGCTCCTCTCCCCGAAAGCCATGGTAGGTCACACAGCCTTGCAAGGACTTTGGCAGTTCAACAGATTTGGACCAATTTGAACCAAAAGATGACGCTCCCCACTTTACCCAAACCACACCAACCTAACCACTTCTGGTGATGGCAGAAATGCCAGCAGGGCCTTTGATAAGATATAGCTCTCTAAACACGACCACCATCAGCAGGTTGCCTTCAACCCTACCCAGAAACCAACAATTTCCCAATGCACGTCACCGGACACTTCAGTAATTTAGAGAAGTGCCCAAGTCACACAGGCCCAGGACTACTAGTCACGACGGAGGGACAGGCAGCTGTAGAGCCTGCCTCCAGGACGGGTACGTCACCATGATCCGAGACCCCGCTTTTCTCCAAGGACAGCACCACAGGTTTGGGAGATGCTCTCATACTACATATCTTCTCCCCTTCTTCAAGTCACGTTTCCATTTGACAGCCGAGACCGGCGTGAGCTGGTCTTCACAGCCTGAACACTCGAAGTGACCTTTACCACCCAGATCAAGCCACCAGCAACCTGGCACGTTCGGTCTGTATTCATGGGACCATCAGCCACTGAGACTGCCTTGCAGTAACCCCACAGACATGTAGTCAAGGGAACCTCTATCAGAGGCTGGCTCTCACAAAGCTTCACTCCCCCTGCCCTAACGTTAAATACTGTCTACAAGTTAGTGTAATACATGTTGCTCTCAGAAAGCCATGTAATTCAGGATTATTGCCTATATTTCATTACTTCCAGAAAATCATCCTCCATTAAAAAAAATTGGGGGAGGGCTCCTGAAGGACACAAACCCCTACACATTATACCAATCATGTGTGTTGGTAAAAAAAAAAAAATTTAAAAAAAAATCTATTTCTTCATTATTCTCAGACTTCCAACACAATAGCAAAAAATGCATTATAAGGATGTCCATGCTTTTCTGCACTACGCAGAAAAAAAGAAAATTTACAGCCCCAAGAAAAACTGAAAACAAATTTATAAGAACAGTTTGAACATAAATTTCCTTTTTTGCAAAACATGCAAAAGGCACACAGAAGAGCAGTGGGAGGATGGAGAATCAAGTTTATTGGACGGCATGCAAAGTTTTTTGTAAAGCCTAATAAGCAAGTAATACAAGTCATCTTAAAAAGCAATTTTTTTTTAAATTATAAAAGATCCTTAATGAATGTTCTAAATGATCCCTTAAGGATTCACCCTTTTTCTTGCTCTTTGCTAGAAACCTTCTTGTCAGCTGTCTCCTTCATTACAGCAGTTTACTAAGAAAGAAAAGCAACACTGATGCTGAAACCTAAAGTGAGTCTTGCAGAAGGTAAGAGGTTAAGATGTGAATATTCAAAAAGCCCATTCTACTGTTTTGAAGATAATAAACTACATCTTTTTAAAAAAAAGTCAATAAACTATGCTACCAGAAGTGAATTCAAAGTCTCCAGGCTGGCAGTGTCTTTGCAATAATTCTGGCTCCAGAAACTGAGATGATAATAGCCTGCACATATGAGGGAGCTATTTAGCAGCAATAAATAGCCAGGCTGCAAAATTATTAACAAGAATATGAAAAGAGGGAGAAACAAAAAACAAGAAAAATTAAATAATTTTGGATTTAACCTGTCCTTGTATGAATGCAAATGAAGAGGAAACTAAAAATATTTACGGGGGTGGATAATGTTGTGCCCAGCTCTTCTGCCTCACCCAGGCAGCTGTATGCAGCTGCCTGAAAAAACCCAAAGCAGGGACCCAGGCACATTAGTTAAGCATTCATCATCAACAGGAAATGCGCATGAGTTCATATAAACACAGAAACACAAATATATAAACGAATAGCCTTGCATGGTTTAAGGTATTTCAGACACCCCATGGAACAGGGTGAGAGCTGCACCGGCTGGGAACCCACAGCATATCGATGAATTTGTTTTGGAATTGCAAACAGCCTCAGGACTCAGAACTCCTCTCCTGGTGGGCACCACCGACCCACCCACGCACCTCCCCTCGCTCCCACAGCCACCCAGCACCCCTGCCGCTCTCAACCCTCCCAGCACCCCCAGAGCCAAGCCGAACAACCCTGGCTGTTGGTGCTCGGAGGAGTAAAGCGACACGCGTGTCAACGTGTCTCCGAGAACAGACTGCGAGTGTTGTTCGCAAACCCTGCTGCAAATACGCTCACGCAGCGACGCTGCAACGCAACTGCAGTGTTTAAAGGATTTTGTTTTGCAAAGCGTTGGGTTGCCTTCGAACCGGTGTCACAGGCAATCAGGTGGGATGGACACGGATCGCACAGGGCTCCTGCCGGATCCGGACAGCAGCACGCACCTTACAGGGGCACAGGCAAAGGGACAGGGACTGGGAATCCTCCCTGCACAAGTCATCTTTTTCTCCCCCCAGGCATTTTCATTTGTGATGAGGCTTAGGGCTGAGAGGGCCTCCAAGTTCCCCTCGCAGGGGAGGTCCCTCACAGCTGTGCTTCATCCAAACAGGTGGTGAAGGCTGAGTCTGGCTCTGCCCAAGTTTAAACTGCTAATTAATATTTGGTCTCAGAAGCTTGATATCAGATAATAAAAATTACAGGCATCAGGAGGACACAGAAACAATAAAAATGGAGACAACCTCAATTCCAGACAGCCTTGAATTTTCTGAAATGCCATTAGGTTGCTTATTTACTTTAAAAAGTCTATCTACCTCTATCATTTTCTCGATGAGATACAATTTCTCCCGTGCCAGTGAACTAGATGGGATTCCTGTTTGGATTTCAGTGGTCTCTGAAACTGCATACTAACATGTCTCAACTTTGTTCAGTACTTTGTGGCTTCAGTTTTCCCAACTTGCACAGTCAAAAGTAAACTGTTATTTTTTTAAATTCTTTCTTGCCTTGCCAGTCTGCACATTCATCCTGCCACGTAGTTTTCCAGCCACTGTAAGCAATTGTGACCTTGAAAGTTAGGCCACGACGAGTTGGGTGACACTCACTATCCCAGTAGCTGTATGTTTTCAGGTGGCATTTCAGCTACAAACATTTCTCTAGAGAGCAAACACGTCACTTTTGGACTTCCCAGCCTCCATTACCCGGGCACAGCAGGCTCTCAAACTCCCTTCCAAACATGGCTGCACACCACGATGCCGCCAAGCTGCTGGACCAGCCCTGCATTATATTTTTTGACAAACTTAAGCTCTGTGCTTCATTTCTCACAAGCGCAGTTTGACTGTAGACAGCAGTCGACAAGTAAATCTACCCTTTTCCATGGCAAACAGCCCAACTTTAATATTTTTACTGGCTTACAGCTGGGTAAATTAAGCCCCAGATTTTTATTTATTTATTTTTTAATACCGTGCAACTGAAAATGAACAGCTACTTCACTGCGACTGCCAAGGACAACCTTAAAAACACTAATGCAATCCAGTCCAGCTCTCAATAGATCTATAAAGGCTAGAGGACCAAAAATTTCAGCTTATCCACCCAAACAAAATGTTGGTTGGGCAGGAAGTCTAATATTTCGTTAAGATCCTTTAAAAAAAAAAATTTTAAAAAAAAAAAAGAGAAAAAAAACCCCAAACCCTACACGCTGGCAAAGTGAAGATGGTAACAGTCCCAACTATAATGCCATGAAATGGGAATTAAAACTTGCTGTGTTACTTACCCCAGCCTTCCCAGCATTTCAAGCTCTGGAACTTGTGGTCCGTATGTCTCCACTTGCAGAGGCTGATACTCATACAAAGCTTCTTCTAGCTTTTGAATTGGAGCTAGTGAAATATGCTGACCCTATTAAAAAAAACAAACAAACAAACAAAACAATTCTACATAGCAGGTCAAGGTTTTGGTTTGACGGTTTTTTTAATGCAATGCAAGAACAAGTTTATACCATTAAGCTGGTCCGGACAAAGACCATCCCATTAGGAACTTATTGTCTATTATATCACTCATTTCTTCATGATTTAAATTTTTTACTGGGATCTACAGTTTGGAAGTAATGTTTCATTAGCTATAACTGTTTGGACAAGGTATGAAGGAAAGAGGAAAGTTTTACTGAAGGCAGGCTTACCGTTAGAGAGTGCAGCTGCTTCCAGTGTCACTAGTAAAATTATTATTAGGTAAAAATTTCGTTTATCAGAAGTAATATCAAACAAATGTCTCTGAGCAACCCTATTTGATTCTGTAATCAATTATTTCCTGAAAGCCCTAATTAGAAAGGGAAGCCGCTTTCATTTCTCTCTGCAGGCTTTGTAAGCTCCCATATATAATGGCTCTCAAGATAGACTTTTACAGCGCAATACAATTAATTCATTCAGCAAATTCCCATTTGTTTCATAACTAAAAATATAGAAACACACAAACATAAAACTTTCATTCCAGATGGTACTTTTGCAAGCCCTTCAGACCACTGAGAAACAGCTAGACATTCCCTCCCCAATCCCCCAGTCCCTATCACTCTGAGCTCTCACAAAACAGGAGACTTGTGGCTGGAAAGGAGGGGTCAGGAGGATATGAGATAGAGCCAAAGTTAACAGATGTTGCTGCGTGACATTCTACACTGATTTGTTGATCTTTCACACAGTTTCAATTTTCTACTGTATTCTATGGTGCTCACAAAAATTAGCAGCAGCAGCAAAAAGACAGCACTATGAGCTCCCTCGAAACAGCCTGGCGTCCCCTGTAGAAACTGAGCTTCACATCTGCAAAATGCAGGAACTTAGGAAAGTACTACTATTGTTGTTGTAGACATTTTGTCTGCAACAGGAGATCGGAAGCTTTCCACGGTGTAATGCCATGTATAACCCTGTCTCCCACTGGTGATCATTTACTGAGCTTCACTTCCCTGGGGCCACTCATGCAAGCATCTACTCCCTCAAGTAGAAACTAAAGGCTCCTAACATGGGACACTGTGTTAAAATTAACTAAAGTGAAAAAAAAAAAAGTCAGTAGAAGGGGAAAGCTGTTAATTAAATTTGTGGTTGAGGACAGTGACCTTTCTGAATTTGGAGCATGGATATTTTTGTTTAGAGAGTTGCAGAAAATAGCTAAGAAAATTGAAGACGTAAGTCCTTGAGAAGTTCTATCATGGATCTAGGCTGATCTCTATGGGAATATCAGCAGCTCAGGTTTTCCATTGAAACAGCTCTGTGTGTGTGATGAGAACAGATAGTTCTGGCCTTTTTCTGCACTGCCCAGGAGCCTGGTGGGGCTGCTGCTAGCACTGTTATGGTGACAGTCTCCTGAAGGCGAAACATGGTGAATAAAGTTCTCAAGTCAGCCATGAGTCACTCCAACTTTCATAGTTAGCACACTGTTATTTCTGGGCCACAAACTATTGCTGCAACATTAAAAACAGGCAACCACACATTTAAAAAAAAAAAAGTAGGAAAAGAAAGGTTAAAAATTCAGCTCTAATGCTACTTCATGATATTTTAAGATACAAATGCAGGGTCTTTTTATATTGCTAGACACTGGCAATTTACAAACAATTCTAATTCATGAAAATATTATACTTTAACTACATTTATATGGGCATGCTAGACCCCTTGTAAGAGATTAATATTTAAATAAGACTTTTAGATTTAAATTTTTAACAATATTTGTGTGTCTAACTAAACTGAAAGGAAAGACATACCAGTATTTTACATGTATACACACTCATCTGGTGAGTGAAAAGTCTCAGACTTTCCAAATCCAGAGCAATGTCGTTCCAGCCATAGAAAAGAAAATTCAGTTTCAGGCAAAGATCAAACCCATGATAAGTATTTTGGGAAATTACTTGTGTATGGAAAAAGGAAGCAGCTCAGATTGCAGGAGCCACATCTCTGGAGGGCATCACCAGAACAGCTGCTCGCTGTTAGTGGAGTTGCCACTGGTGCATTCCTAACACTTTTTTAATGAGAGCGACTTCTGCCGACGTTGGCCAAGAGACACGGGAAGGCTCCCGACAAATGGACCAGGCACATAACAAGCCTCTTTCTTATGCTGCTACAGATGCCCGCCTCTGGGGAATCCTGGGAGGATAAGATGAAAATGTTTCATTTGTCTTCCTTTCTTTGTGGGGTTCCCAAGGTGCCAGAAGTCAGAAGGAATCATGACGGTCATTTACTGTCAGATGGTCAACCAGTAACTAACTACAAGGGAGCTATGCCTAACGGTGGGGAGGCTGAGTGGTCAGCACACCAGCTGTATGGTGGGCACTGGTGTATGTGTCATGGGGAAGCCACCGAGCCATGCCAGGACCTTTCTGTGAAGTGCAGTATTGCAAAAACAACACTGTGGTGGCCCAGAGAGCAGAAGTAGAACTTCAGAAGAGGAGCAGCATATAGAAACTGTCCATCCTTGAACTGGTCTGACCTCATGTCCAGCACAGGCCAGGACATTTTGTTTTCCTGTACAAAGCCCAAGGACAGGCAGTTCAGCCAAAGCACCTTCTTTTGAAAGGTGTCCAATTTAGACTTAAAGATTTCACATCATAAAGGTCCAGGCACATCCCCTACGTATGTTGTTCCAATAGTTAATTATCTTCACCATTAAATATTGGCAGCTCATTTCTGGTTCATCAAGATCAGTTTCAAAGCGCTGGCTCTCTCCTACGTCTTTCTCACCTATATACTGGGCCAAGGTGCAAGCATTAGGAACCTGTACATACTTTGCATGGCAAAACCGACTGCTTTGGTTTACGTCCAGCCAGCAGATCTGCACCTCAAGGAGACTGTGCAGCTGTATGACACAGCTCATTTGTTTTCATTTCCCAAAATCACAACTTTAGCTGATGGGCTTTGGCAACATAGATTACATTCCACTTAGCAACGGGGGGGGGGACCAAAACAAAACAAAAAACCAAAAGAAAGAAGAAAAAAAAAAAACCACACCACCAAAAAAACCCACACAACCTGCTGTTGTTCCTGCCCTGTAGCTGTCTGGCCTTTAGGTAAAGGCTTTTTCCTATGAACTGGATTTTAGTCTGCCTTGATTTTGGAAGGGGTTAGATGGAAGCATAAGAGTTACAATATACATTCCCACCTGAAAAGGGCTGAAGCCTGGTCCAGCCCTGCAACCACATCAGCTGTGTAGGTGGTTTGGATATGACCGGGCTGTACCTACACTGCTGACTCCTTGGAGTGCAAGTACAGTGACACGGCCACGCAGGCTCCTGAGCTCACGGGCTTCCAACTTGTTCAACCCCACACAGAGTACACTGCGGTCACAACTCAGGGTATGGCACGGATTGGTGCAAAAAGGCTGGGATAGAAAACAATGAAAACTTAGCAGTGAAAAGTTTTGCCTTTCCTCTTTTTCATTGATGTTGTGATAAGGTACATTTACAAAAAATCTCGCTGAAGTTAAAAGGCTCAGTTTGAGCAATATTACCTCAGTTAAAAGCCATATGACCAGCAGCATCTCAGTTTTATATCCCTGTCCTGAGCAGTCCCTAGCCATTTCATAAAAGACTGGTATAAAAGGGAAGATGTTGCGTAATTTCAGAGACATCGCAACAGACAATAACTGTTACTTAGGACTTACGCAGCACTTTTACAGATCCAGAAACCATTTTACATCTATGAGGTAAGACTTTTAAATTTCCTGTATTCCACCTAGACAGCCAGCCTTACCTCTTTCCAGCATTAGGAGGCATTTATCAGCACGCTAAAACCAAAATGAAAGCAGCGGGTCCAAGATCCTGCTTTTGCATTGCTTTCTCCTGACAAACCTAAGATCTGACATTGTGGTCATGGGTAAGTATTTCTAATTCCCCTTGGATGCTGTAATGTTTGTGTAAAAGAAGCTGACAGTATCCAAATGGGAGATAGAAAAAGGCTTCCAAGAACACAGACAACAGATTTTCCTGCCTCCTCTCCCTCCCACCCCTATCTTTGTGGCACAGAAGTTTTTTCTCTGGGATTATTTTAGGCACCCTAGCTGTCTATTACATTTTGGAATGTATGGAACCACAAAACACAATGCTAATTAGAAGGAAGGCATTTGCTTATCCTTATGACTTTGTTTATGTAAAAGACTGCACAGCAATGGATTTGTGAGCAACTGACTTTCCATTCATGTACTGTATGGTTTTAGATGAAAGACAAGATTAAATTGGGAGTGGGGGTTAAATAATGTCTTTGCATTACAAATAAAATTGACTGGCTGATTTACTTTTCACGATCCTAGATACAGTGTTTGAGGCATCTCTCAGTTTAATAAGAAACAAAAGTAGTAGCCAATTTTTGTTTCAGACTGTGATATGATATGGCATTAAGAAAAAAAAAGCCATGGATTATACACAGAGAAGAGCTGCCCTTGCAGTGACAAGGAGTTTATTTTAAACAAAAAACAATGTCCTATCAGAGCATCAAAATTATAGTGCATTAGCACACCTTTCACACAGGGGCTTGGGGAGGGACTCTTGGCAAATGCCAGGTATATCAGTATTTGCCTGCTAGCAGAAAGAGGTTACTTTAGCACACAGAGTCCAGAAGTATCAGCTTAAGGTGCAGCATTCACACTTCTTCCCATCCTGTCGCCTCTCCCCTTCCCTGTCTCTAAAATGACGCTGCCTTCCTTCACCTCCTTCCCTCGGCAGCAAAAAGAACTAACAACTGACAGTCTTCGCAGAAATCTCTCAAGTGCCAAGGAGGAGGAGAAAGGAGACTGACACCAAAAATGTACTAGTAGGGGAAAGAGGAGGAACAGCTATGCCACAAAAACATCCCCAGGCAAGAGACAGAAGCCAGAGACTGGGGTCAGTAAAACTTGCCCAGACAAAGCATGTTTCTGTACTAGAAGCGGCTGGACTAGATGATGTAGCCAATCTTTTTGCTTTTTTAATTTCTCTCTGCTTAGTAACTTACTCAGGTCTGATATCACCACACTACCAGAACACAGCAAATGTCAGATAACAGAAATATTACTATTTATGTGCTACATCTCATTAAGTCAGTTTGCAGCAATGTTATTTTTATTTTAACTCTTTTCACCATCAGGTCGCTTTCCCCAGCCTAGCGTAATGAGCGCCACGGCTAGTCAAAAAGAAACCAAGCACTGTGGGATGCCGGGGCATGACACTGCTAAAACACATCCTAAGCATCACTTCGATTGTATGTGGCACGACGGAAAGGCTAACAAAGACCCTTTTTGATACACCATCATCTGCGTGTGTAATCATCCAAATGCTTTCAAGTGAATGTCAAAATAAAACTATAAATTCCTTGAATTTTTCAGTACAAGCAGTCTTAGGAAACTATTTTACTGTTAAGCTCACAACAGAATTCAGGTTTTAGAAAGATTTCATGTTAACAGAATTTCTTACAGAACAATATTAATACAAATATCTCAGGCAATGTGGTCTGAGCCAAAAGCTGGATTGTTCTGGGGTTTTTTTTCTCCAGTTTCCACCCTCCCAATTCACTATTGACAAATCCATGTCAGCAATGCTAATATGTCTTTCTGATTCTGATTAACTACTTACTTTGATTACAGTAATACTCAGGAAAAGAAGAATGAAACTGATAGATTTGGAGGGCTCAGTTAATATTATTTTAACCTTTACCCTCCCTGTCTTCCACAGCTTTTTTAAACAAACATGAAGAATGTCAAACTAAAATGCATAATTCCATTCCTTAGCCTAGAATTCCTATGCCAGTGAGGCTTTTCCAAAGACTTAAATATCTGAAACCAACTGCTCGCTCTTCTGCTCTTGAAAACCAACAATAAATCTAATTTCTTTACTCCAGTGCTATGGGGATATCCCAGTAGTGAAACAGAAAGAGAAAAAATGATCTGACAGAAACCAACAAAATCAACGTAAGTTCTCCTGTTGATCTCAAAACCAGAATCTGACCACAAATGGCAGAACAAGAGATATAAGATTGCCACCCACCCCCACCCCCACACTTCTCTCTGGGGTAGATGATTTCAGATGCCTAGTAACAATCTGACTAAATTTAGACCTTCCCCCCCCCCCCCCCCCAGTAACTTAATTTGATTTTTGAACGCCAAAACAGATCTAAAAGATGTGCTTTCTTTAGGAATGGCAGAAATAAAGCAAGAGATCAAAAGCACTGAAGAAGCTATTAACAGTCACATGTGTGTGATTTGTTACACACAAACAGGCACCTGGGAAATTAACCACGGAGTGACATGGGCTAAATCACACCATCAGTTCTAGTTGACTCCAAAATTCTCCTTTACAATTTTCTGATGTAAGTAATTACCTGACAAGACTTATCTTTAAGGTCCTGCCAAAAAGCCCCATTTCTCTAATCTCTCAGAAGAAAGGCCATGTCCATCTAACATGCCGAAATACAATTCTTCTGGGTCACTGCAAGTACCAGGATTTAGTAACTACTCTCTTCACAGAAAAGCCTGCTACCCTTTCTTCACGTCAATGGACGCAACGCCTGTTTGGTACTGTCCTCTCCAGTGCTGGCTGCTGGAGCCCAGTTAGGATTCAGGGGATAGTCTGGATGTTTGCTGTAACAAGTCACTCGTTCGTTTTCAGCGGAGACTCCACAGTTCTGGCAGGAACTGCCAAGCTTTCCTCAAAATCTCCGGCACTGTTCAAAGGACAGCCTGGTACACAAGAGAGCACCATTTTTGGAAACAAAGAATTAAAAAACACAACAGCACTTTCATGTAACTAATAAGCCCACAGGTCACCCTCCTGGTTTTCAGTACTCGTTTCTCAATCTTGCTCCCAACTCGGTCTCAGCTCCTAAGCGCTTATTCGCTTTTGTACAATCCACCTTGCTGTACATAGAAGTTGAACTGCTCCTGCACCTTTTGCTCTGGTTCGCAGGACCTCTACCCTGCACGCAGTATCTGGCCACTTTCAGCTAGACTGAAGAGCCATGCCATGAACTGCCTGTGGTGTGGTATTCGGACACACTGGGACTGCCAATTGCATTTGCAAACCTCAAAACCTAAAACGTTCTTTTTCCTACTGTGGCTTTGACAGGGCTCAACATGGCCCTTCTCAGGGTACAACCCCAGGTTCTTCTCATTTCTCAGAGATAACCTTTCACTACAGGTGACTCAAAGTCAATGTTCTCTTCAATTTGTTATGCCAATTCCCAATGTGCTATGTTAGTAATACAGCATTAAGCAGAATTAAGGAAACTTTTACTGCATCTCTACCATCAGCCTTCTGGAGCGTTGATCATTTTGATTTGGCTATCAACAAAGCACAAGCTCTACAGTAGCCAGTCTAATTACAGGATTAAAGGCTTTAATATTGTTTTAAATACCCACACTAAGGGCCTAATTTTTCAAGGGATGTGAAGTAGAAATCAATTTGACAAATGCCACTTTACGTATCATGCCGCATAATGTTAAGAGAGGGGCAGACAGACCAGCGGAGGTCAGAGCACAGCAATAGCTGCTCATCGCTCGCCGACCAGCCACAATTGTTTCCGTCTTGGTACAGCTGAATCTACCAGTGTTCCTACTTTGCTGCAGTAAAGCTGAGTGTTACACTGATATGATCTTTCCATTATGCAAGAAAATTATTTAGGATTTCCTGGAGAACAGTGGAACCTGCAAAAATTAGCTGCTTTATTAGTAGAACAGAAGCTCATGAAGAACCGTACGTCACTGTACACCACTAACTGCTCTTTCCTGCGATCCTCTAAAGCAGCTTCCCCCATCCAAATAGCCACAGCTATACCATATTGTTTTTAAGGGATGTAGAGTCTGATGGATGATTTAAAAAGAAAAACTGTTTAAAATAACAAAACTGAACAGAAAGCTGACCTCAGTCTGTAGAAGATGAGAAACTGTGTGTGTGTGTGAAAGTCAGACATATTCCCTGGTTTACTGAGCATACAGCCTAGACCCAGATAAATGTTGATAAAGATGCAGAACATCACATTCAGCATGGCTTATGTCTGCCTGATAAAGAGAAGAAATAAAGTGAGATTCCTTGAATAGCTAGATTTTAAGGAGGGACTGCTAAAGGTTGATAAAGGTCTGGCAAAAGAAAGCAGGGAAGTTTTTATGGCAATGGGGACCAAAAACAAGGAATAAAATATGAAGAAAAGGACAATAAAGGCAGATGAAAGAAAAAGCATGAATAGAATAGGAAAAACAGGAAGAGAGAACAGCAGAGTCAATTATTAGAAACAGGCAAAAAGATAAAAAGGAGGAATTTAGAAAAACTGAAGTTTAAATTAAAAAAATTAAGAAAGTGTCATTCAGGCATCAGCGGTATGTCATACATCTTCACAATATTTGTGGACTGCATTTACTACAAATTTTAAATGAAAACTGAAACCTGTTAGCAATATATTTACAAATTACTACTCAACATAAAGTGGAAAGTAGTTATTTCTAGCCCTTTTTTCCTCATTTGCATGCAGAGCACGCAAATAGACATTAGCCAATTATTCTGGGGACAAGAAGAGACACACTGCAAACATAACACACAGTTCACGGCACTGCTTTAAAAATGCACATTAATTTTGTCACACTAAACAAAAACAACTCCCTGGGGCAGAAGCAACTGCATTTTAATTTGCAGAAAACATACTCTTTTGTCCTTCCAGAGACATTTAGTTTCTTACTGTGCAAGTTTCCATCTATGTTTAAGTGGGTATATCAAAATGATGCTTAAATCTGAACCACAGACACACGACAGCTTTTAAAGTTGTGTATACTTCCAACAACACCTCAATTTTAGCATTACTTTGGACAGGATTCACAGAACTTCACAGGATCAGAAAGTCTCTTTGTAAGCCTTGGCTGATCCTGAGAGTGTTGCAGAAAGAGTCCCTCCACATATCCAAGAACTACCATTGCCTACTGCATTGCTCTGGTTTCAGTGACTAGGGCTTTTTAACTCCATGAAGCACAATAACCAGGAACATCTAAGGCATCTTTAGTACAAAGAAAAAGGAATGATTCCTGTCATGAAAAATCTACAATCTCACTTCAAGAAAATAGAAGCTGGTAGTAAAACAGTGGTACAACCACACAGTAATTTCACTTAGTCCTATTTATCTATTTATAAAATAAAGAGATGCCTCATCTGTTTTACCTTGTTCACTGGGTCCTTTGTCAACCCTTTTGCTAAAACACTTCTATTCAAATAAAAAAAAAAAGCAAGTGTCACCACAGATTCTGAAGGAGGAGACTGCTGTGAAAGCAACTGCAGCACAAACATCAGATTTTGAGCAAGAGAGAAGCTGCCTGAGTACTTCCTGCTATAGGCTTATAACAAGACAGTTTTGCCTTAAAAAACAACTTCCATTGTAGAAAGTAAGATTACTATATGCTCTGACATATGTCCTGGATGAACCCACACCAGCAGAATGCCCTGAAATGTAATAATACACAACATGGGGAAAGAAATCACTCAAATGCAGCGTGCTGAAGATCGGGGCTTATACTGACATCGCATGCCATAGCTACTTACTGCTTCTTGGGAAACAACACAAACAAGCTGTAATCCAAGAAAAAGGAAGCCCAAAGAACAAGTATTAAGAACATTTGTTAATCAAAGGACTAAACATATAGGAAGGTTTTCATTTCTTTGACTTTCATATATTATTTCCATACAGTAAAATATGTACTAAGCACTCCACAGATGATGCAAATGTCTTACCCTGGCTCAGGGCAGCTGCTGCTCTGAGAAACAAACCGCAATGAGCTGATCATTTGAATTCCCTTAAAACTCATAATATTGCACCAAATAAAGCAAAGTAGAGTGTACTATACAGTTTAACAAGCCATGCCTAACATCTTTGTGCACTTAAAAACCATAATTTAATTAACTTTACCTGTAAGCTTGCGGGGAGCATGAGGGAGAAAAAATAAAATGAAAACACAAACTCATATTCTCCTCAAGTCTGAAAATAGTTCAGGGTCCAAACCCCTATACAAGATGTAATAAAAATAGTTTGGTTTCTGGTAGCAATAACAAAAATGAGGGCAAGATTAATTCTTACACTTTTATGGCAAACAATCTAAAGCAGATGTTCGAGAATAAAAGCGAGATGTCAAAGTAGTTAATAAGTGCTTTTCAAAAGCAAACACAACAAGACAACTCGCAGCTTTATGTGCTTATATAAAACGCTAAATCATCTCAGTCAGCTTCCACCCTTAGCCCTTCTCTATTCTATGAAGCTTCACAATTAGCAAAAAATGTTATATTCAAGTCTAAACTACCACAGATCAGTGTCTCCTGAACAAAAGCACATGCAAGTGGGTTTTGCTGATTAAAGATCAGCTGCTGAATCTGGGCCCTTAAGAACAGAAATACATTTCCATGGTTTGAATATCCAGGATCTCTGGAATAAAGTTCCAGACTTTAAGAGACAGAGCATATTTTAAAGATATCTAAAAAAAGTTCAGACTGTATTTACATTTCCGCTAGAATACTGCGGTTTTAAGACAGAGATCAAACTTCACATTATAAGGTCAAAACCAACATAAGCATTCCTTAGAATCAGACTTCAAATAGATATTTGAAGTTATCCACACTTTCTTGTTTGCGAGTTCAAAGAATTGCTGATCATAAAGCAAACCTGAAGATATTAAATCTTCTGAGTACAAATTTCACAAGAGACAATGTGTGCATGCAGGAGAATTGAGTCCTTCGTTTAATATGGCAAAAGTTTGTAGAAGGTAACCATAAGCACACCCTTTCCAAATGAAACTAGCTTTTATTGTGAACGCAAAAGACAGTGTGTTAACTTAAAGCACCGTTCACTTAGATGTGCTTTCCAAAAGGCCTTAAGCAGGATTATACTGATTTAAATAAAGTAAATTAGGCAAGTCTTTGCACTCGAGCTTCCCACACAAATAGGATTTGCCAAGCCTTTTGAGTCTAATCAGTGGTACAATCATACAGGTACACAAGAGACTGACTCAGCGCGCGCACACACACACTTCTAGACTCACCAGCGAGAGCTGACTTTTGTCTGACCACAGAGAATTACCTCCTAAGCCGGTCAGTCCAAGTCTCCATCTACCTGGAAGCCATCCATCCAGCAACACTGGGCTACTGTGCATCGCCGTTCCACTTCATTACATGAAACACAAACCCCTTGCTACAGGCATTGGGTAACTGATACTGTATCACTGAAGTCAATGGTAGCAAATCAGAAACTCTAGAGTATATATGAATAATAATAGGTGTTTGTGTTTCCTTTCCCAAGTGCTGACGGTTTGGAGGGGTATTTCCCCCACCACCACTGCTGGACTATAATCACATTAATTTCATCGTGCCAAGGCAAGCTGTTCAAGAAGCTTTGCAGCACGTTTGGCTTAATAATCCAGGGTGGGGTTTTGGGGTTTTGTTTTGAACTGTCCAAGATTTGACAAGAAAAAGAAAATGAAGGTAATATGTGTAACTGTCAGGAAAATTACATTTACAGCAAAAGATGGCAAGGCCATATCTAAAAGCTTTAACAAACAACCAAGCCCTTTAAATGACCAGCAGCCTAAATAACTTTGCCCTATTTCTGGGCATAAACTTTTATCAACTGGTAATATAGTGAGAAAACCAGGTTTTCTCCTTTGGTTTCACATTAATCTTGGGTCACAGTTAAAACATGACACTGCATCAACTGTCCTCTCCCCCATTTCCTTTTCACAGCCGTTGCTGTGTCGGCTGAAGCATTCGTTCCTAGGATTGAGCATTGATAGCCGGCGTGTCTAAGAGAGCTACAAGGAAAAAAAGCCTGCCAAAGCCTAAAAGCAGCTCACCTTCGAAATCACCTAACCCCCAGCCTCAGCTCCTCCAGCAGCTATGCCAGTCCACTCCAGGGCATTAGCAGAAGTAGGGAGTTGCAGTGACTCTTTGCTGCTAATGAGTCAAGGAAATTCAGACTTTGTTTAACCTTCCATATCTTAGATTTAGACCAATACTAAAAGGCAACCCTCAAGAGCTACAAAGAGCACTCTAATTCATACCAGTAGTTGAGTCACAGCAAACCAGCAGCCCAGCCAGGATAATTCCTTGCTGAATATACCTACATTTGTTTCTGTAAGGGGCTACAGTTTGCTTTTAATTATTCACAATGCTTTGTAATCTACTTGGATGTGTATATTGTACATACACACAGCAGATTTAGTTTTTAAAAAAATAACCAAGTCTCAGTAATTAGAGAGCTGATTGTAGTGCTGATTGCAGCTGATTGCTGATAGTATTTAACAGATACTATCTTTGAACATTTTGCAAGACCCTGTAATGCCCCAATCCTGTGCAGATTGACACACAGGATTCATCTAAAGGCATATCAAGCTAACAAAGCTATTTGCTATCAGGAAGCATTATTATACGCTTACTCGGAGCTCAGATCCAGATTCAGCTCAGAAAACTACAAATGATTCAGCTTTAAGCGCACAAAGAGCCTCACAAAGTCAAAGCAGCAGTCGTGTACCGATTACTTTGTCTAAATTGTGGCCTACAAGTCCAGCCCAACAAAGCCAAGCAAGCCTAAACCTGATTGCGTAAACTGAGACCATCCGCTTCGCTGCAATTACCTATGGCAATAAACACAATAGTCTAGGAAGCAGAGGCTTGCAGAAACAGGCCTCCAGAGAAAAAAACAGCACCCTGACGACTCTGGTCTCTGCTCCTCGTCCTTCCACAGACCATTCCGACAGCTCAGAAGTCGAGCAGCTCACAACCAGGTATTAGACACCAGTGTCTGCTATCGCCTGGTCCACCGATCCGCCACGATGCATCAGTGGGCCCTAGGGACTGAAAGGCAACGAGGACAAGGTAACAGAGCTGACAGTTAAGCCAAGCGGAGTACATGCTTGCTTAATTTTAAAGCACATTCTTAAGGGTTTTCTGGGTCAAAGCCAGGATAATCCATATCTTATGAGATCGAGCACCTCTGCCAGTTTTAGATCAAAAATTTTATATGACTATTTCAGTGATACCATTAACTACTTCACAAGGGCAGACTTTTACTCAATACTCAGGACTCTATAGTAAGACGAATTTTTCAGGGCTAGTCAAAGTTGCATGGGCCATTTTTGAAGCAAAGACCCACTGGTATTGGTGTGAGTTTTCTTACTGATTTAAATGGATGCTTGACCATGCTGCTCTAAACGAAGGTGGGCATCAGGAGACTAATACGATAATATTAAGAATATTAAGAAGCATATAGGGCTTCCAAGTAATCTCTCTGGAGTAGTTATTTATTACATAAATCATCTTAATTTTATTATCTGGGCCCCAATCCCATGGCCTACACAAATTGAGAAAATAGTCCCACTAGGGACTATGTGTAATGCGGTCCATTACTCATACCAAACAGATCAAGCACCCTTAGAAAGCTAATTTACAGAGAAAGTTTCCAAATTTCTCTAATCATATTTTCAAAACTTTAGAAGGAAGACAGTAAGCAATTACAAATCATGCAAACGTACATACTCAATAATCCATATCATTTTAAAAAGTAGACTAGAATTCTAAGAAATGGCTCACGGCAACAGCCATTGAATTAATCATATTTACTTCAGTGTCTTTTTCAAATAATTCCTATCTCAGCATTCGACAGTACCCTTGACATTTGTCTTCCTAGTTAAAAACACTGCAAAAGACAAACCACAATCCTCTGTAAACTGATGTTCAGGGGCATCACTGTTTACTGATGGGTTGCACCTAATCACATCAAAACAATAAAAGAAAACTTGCTTTCTTTGCAAACGCATGTCAGATTTCTTTAATCTGTGCATTTACTAAACTGCATAAACTGAAAACTGGTGGTTTGATGCAATCAGCACAGTGCCATTTAAAGCATAGCACATCACAGCACTCTTAAGTCTTTTTGGAAATACCTCTGCTGCTCAGCAGCACTAGCTGTCCACCAGTTGCTGTTCCACATGCTATTGCCAATCAGCTGCATTTGCTGTAGCGCATTCCAAAGTTTACTAATTAATCTCTGCACTAAACCCCACCGATGGCTGGTTGCCATTTGAAATGATCATCATCTTTTATTTAAAGACATAGTGACCCTACAGTCAAAATCAGACCTTATTTGTAAAAAAAGGTGTGCCAAATTTCAGGTAATGAAATCCACTTCAATAACAATGAGGTGTTTTTTTTAAAACTGGACAGAGGCAATCGTTAAGGGTTTGAGGGTGTCTGTATTAGACATACTAAGTTATTTCAATGTTAATTGTCAGGAATCGAGCAAACCCTTGCATTTTGACCTAGGAACTACATTCAACCGAGGGTATGAGATGCAAACTTCTGGAAGAGGGACCACTCATTTCTTGCAAAACAGCATACATGCTTTGAAGTCATGTGTTTTAACGATTCCAGCTTATTGCTACATTTCATATGAGGTTTTAAATATTGATTTCACCCAGTCCAACCTCTCACACCATTGTTACAGGCTGCTCTCATTCAGCGGTGCATACTGGCTCCGTGACCTTCACAATGACCTCTACAAAAGCAGTTGTGCATTTTACTGTGGTGTAAATCCTCACAGACAAGTCGAACCTGTTCTTTTTGGCATCCAGCCCTTTAGATGAATACTCTGTGGAGATTTATTATGAAAGGGGAATGAAGGGGCATTATTGCACAACATTCATCCCTTGCATACGGCTAAGTTCCATCTCTTACAACTTCTGAAGGCTTTTAAATAAACAGATCTTCTTAATTACACAAATTGTTCTTGCTTCTCACCAATTTTCTGTAATTAAAATACACTGTTGTTTACAAAAAGGTAGACATGCCCAGAAAAAAAGCATGTGTGCGAAGGTGTTTTATATTATTATTAATAAGTAATATTCATACTTCCTGTTACTATACATGAGGGATTAGTGTTTCCTAGCACAACATTCACTTACAACACTGAAGTATTATTCCACATTGTAGCAACACACACTGCCCTAAAAGGGTCCATTAATTATTTTTGTAATGCCATGAAATTGCTGCAGGATATTAGACTGTCTCTATAAGAAACACACTCCTATGGTAAAATGATGAATGACAAAGTCTGCAGGTTTTTAATTAGATTTCAGAACAGTAAGAAAGTATTTACAAGGTTATTTTCCATGGCCTTAGCTTAATACTTTGCTTGCCCTTATGCAAATAATAAGAAAAAAAAAATCAAGATTAATTGAATTGAAAAACATAAAAGCATAAAAGAATTGTGAAAGGGGCAGATTTTATAAAGTCAATGAATCTGCCAAAGTGGTCAGAGTAGTAACCCTATCATTCACATTAGCCACATTCCTTCAGGATTTCTAATTGATCCTTCAGCAAAATGTGCCCTTCTAGGGAAGGTGGGGAAGCCAAAACAAAAAACCACCCAAAGTTGCATTGATACTCCAGTCCAAAAATCTTGTTCAAACTGGCTTTATCTGATAGTTGCTTGGTATTAACCAGAAACGAAGCATTTTGAGTGAAGCAAATATTCCCTCATCTAAATCTCTGAATTCCCCTAAAAATCTCCCTCCCCCCAATGTCAGCTGTCACAGACAATTGACAATGCACACACACATACCTCTGACTGCAAAAATAAAGAACTGCTGTGTGTGTCTCTCCCTGTCACCCACAGGCGATGCCAGGTATGGGTTCTCTCTCCCCTTCCTAAGTGTATCAGCTGGTCATTCCTTAGCTTTCCTGCTCCTCCTTTTCTGCTAGCAAAATCAAAGACAACAGAGTGCACAATAGCAAAAACTTCCCCATACAAAAATACCAGAAAATACACTCTCCTCCCACCTTTCCCAGGTCCATACTGCACTTTCACAGCTCCAGGGCTGCAGACAGATATTTCCCCAAACAGAATATGCAGCAGTGTTTTTTCCAGTCTAAAATCAATTCCCACCTGTAGGTCCAACCATTACCTCCAGCACAGCCCACTCCTTCATTTCTAAGAGATGGAGCTGAAGATAATAGGTCATGTAGTGTTGTATTTAACAACAAAGATAAAGTATCCTGAGTTCTAAAGGGGGTTTCTTCCTACAGAAGAAATTTCCCATTCTGAAAAGTTGCAGTTGTTGTGTACTTTGCCTGTTCATAAATAAAAATAAACTAAATAAAAATTAATTAAAAGTGCAGCCACATTTATACTTTGTTATTCATGACAAACAAAACTCAGATACCACCAATATTTTATTCAGGGTCCTTTTTTAAAAAAAATTCCAAAGGTTTTCCATTAGGTGATAAACAGACTTAATGCCAAAGTTATAGCTGGCATCTCAGCTACAGCTGAAGTTAGTTACACAGAGTTTAAAAGCAACCAACAGTTAAGTGGGTACAGCACTCTTCAAGAATATTTGTTACTTTAAAAGTGCCACATCTGTTTAATTTTGTATTTCAAATTCACGTAACTAACCAGACGCAAAACAGGTTAAAAATTAGCATAAAGCAGATGCTGTACACAACACTATCAATGAAACTAACCCGATACAACATTAAGCTTTAGTATAAACTGCACCTGGGGGGTGGGGGGGGGTACTACCCCTTATGCCAAGCAGATTTTAGAATTGCCTGATTTGAGAGAAATTCTCTTGGCCTCATCCTTTCTAGGCCTCAGATCCTACGTAAGTTCAAATGGGAATTCAAGCTCAAGGCATCATGCCCCAAAGAAGCAGATTAAGGTGAATAAGTGAAAACTGAATGGGTGAAAACGAAGGAAGCATGAAGTTCCCATTGCAATCCCCTCTACATCCTCCCATCAGCTCTCAAGCCAAGCACTCTTCCTCTGCCCCCCACCAACAAAAAACCCTAATCATGTTTTACAGGGAACAACCACAAAGGGGAATCCTTGGTGTGCAGGCACAGCCAAGATAGCGCCAACAGAGCTTGAGCACGGGGATCTAGATGTCGAAGATCTATGCCAAGATCTCCTCTGTCAAGCAGACAACACTGAAGCCCTCCAACTCTATCCATGTTAGAGTTTGTGTGTAGCTGCTGGAAAATCCAACAATAAAACTCCCCAAGTTATCCCTTTTCTGAACTTGTAGTCATGATCTGGCTCAAACCCCGCTCCAAATGAAAGTGGAGAAAATGTTACCACTCCCAGTTTCACTACTATCACGCTCTTACAGAAACTGCCACCTTTTTGGAAAGGCAGAAAATTCTTCAAATATTTACTAATCAGTTATTCAAACCTTGCTTGTCTGAACTCAAAGGGTCTATCACAGGGAGGCATTGCAAGCTGGACATCTTTATATATAGTCTTGGATGTGTGTGGCTTTATTTTTTTTTTATGCTAGCCATGTACACATGCCCACAGGTACACAAACACAGGCAGCCCTAAGCCCTGGTGCCAAAGACTGCCTAACGATGGTGAGGATCAGATGCCTACATTGATCCCTTTTAGATCTGTCAGCACGTCTACACGGCACAGACCAGCAGCTCTTGTTTACTTGAGCACTGGCTCTGACAGTCTTGCAGGGGATCACATTTCTGTGATTCTCTTTCTATGCTTTGGAGAAGAGAGCGGTGCTCTATTTATTTATGCCTCTCTTTCAAGAAATGAAACAGGAGAATGGACCTCAGACCTAAAAATATATACTGCTTTCCCCCTGTGCACAGCCCTCAGTTTTAAATTGTTCCTCCCTCCAACCTACTTACCTTTCCCCTATCTTCCAGTTCCACACACACCACCCTTAAATGTACTGTCTCCTGCAGGATCTACCTCACTATCCCAGAATAATACAAGAATCGTTATTCTTACACAAAGCCATCATTTAATTCTTTACTAATCATCGCAAATGTTGCAAGTTCCAGTTTCCTGGCCCCCATCCAGCTAATTTAGATAGATGGTTCCACATGTGCTCTCTGTCCTTCCATTTCCTGCCCGTACCACCACACACATTTGTCTAAGCGAGTCAAAGCAGGTTTCTTTGTAGTCACAATATTCTTATGTATTTTATATTTTTAAAGAAGAGCCTGCATAAAATAAAATCTATTACCATGCTATTATCTGCTTTGCAAGAAGCAGATGATTTTACTGCTCTGTCACACATTCTGCTGAACTATAAGGCATGTCACAAACTACACCTGAGCCTCGCATTTCCCCACCATACGAGTTACCTGTGTAGCAACTATGTTCAGGCAAAGCAGAACAATAAACTAAAATAGTCAATTCTCCACTTTGATATACTCCGTTATCCAGGTTTTATTTCTTTTAAAAAAAAATTAAGAGGAATAAAGTCAAACTTTCAGAGACCAAGGCACGCACTTCTTCATGAGAATAATTTCTCTTTCATTAGTAGCCAATGCTGTCAATATTCCTTTCCAGTGACACCTTGACTGACACACTAAGTCCAGACTAGGTATATATGGGGAAATTCACCTTTTGATGTCCAATGCCTATTGCCTAAAACAATATTCCTTTCTCCCACCCTCTGCACCTGAACAAACATTCTTGAGGAAAATTACTTTTGAAGTCTCCTTGGTACAGAACATTATCTCTTTGATCCAAAATATCTTTTGCTGCAAGTACCCTAGCACAATATGAACGCATCTTGGATGAGTACTGACTATTGAAAACTAGGGCCCCCAACAGCTCCTCTCAAATACAACTTTATTTTTAAATGTATTTTTAATTTACAAATGTGTTATTTTAAAGCTCAGAAGTTGACTCCTCTGAAACCCTGTAGCAAACATTCATTCATCTGCTGTGTTCACTTCGGCACAAGTTAAGGTGCAGAAAGGTGGTACCCACACACACACAGCATGGCCTCAATCAACACGCTGAAGATTTTCTCCTTGTAGGGAATTAATATATTAGTAAGGCTGGTGTACCTTGTAATAGAGATTAACGCAAAACAGAAGATGCTGTGGGAAACAGAAGTCCTGCATGTACACCCCTGCCTACAGCCAGAACCCTTGTTAACAGGGCAGGGGGGGTCACATTTGAAACCACCCAAGTGTGCACACACCATCCCCTGCTGCCCCCAGAGACCCGACTTCTTACACAGGAACTGATCCAGACAGATGAGTACCAGAACCCCCAATTCCCCAAATCCTTCTGTCCCAGAGCTCTCCTGCAATTCCCAATCCCATGCAGGAGCCCCTCAGCCAGGAGCTCCTCAGCCCTTCTTCCTAGAAACTCCCCTGTCCCACTCACTGCCACCTTTCTGCCAAACTCTGCCCCAAATCTCCCCCCTCAGAGCGACAGCCCCACGTCCCCCCATGTTCTCTCCAAAGCACCTCACATCCAGGTCCCCACCTCCTCCTCCTCCTCTATCCATCTCACCCGCCGCCCCATGCTTCCTCATCCCCACGAGCCCTAACCCCCTGCTCCACCACGACACCACTGCTGCTGCCGCCAGCACTTGATACCAACTTCCCTGCCACGTTTCTTTTTAAGTCCGGCAAGAATTTCAGAAAAGCCAGATGTAGGCTGCATTTACCCAAAATTTGTCTGAAGAAGGCCCTGAGAACAGGCAAGGAAGAAAATAGAGGCATATGGGAGACCTTTTAATTGTGCTGCAAGGTCGATACACGCTACAACATCGACAAATAGACTGTAGCTCATTAGGAAATGGAATAAAACCAGTCAGAGATAAGCCTGCCCACATGTGCCTAATAGACAAGTCTCTCGAAATCAGACAAACAGACACAACCCAACTGACTGTTGACTCAGAGGAATCTGTGAAGCTATTAGCCCAGCTCTGTCATTCCAGGTCACCAGCCTTTCTCCAGGTACACAACAGAGAAGATGAAGGAATGACACACAACTACTTTGATCAGCAGCAACAGAAGAAAGGATTAGACGAAAACATGTAGTGTTCTCACAAATGCAGAAAAGTGCTAAGAAAAAAGGATCATGGAAGAAAGATCACACATTCTTCTATGCAGACATATACAAATTTACTACTTTAGCTTGCCTAAATGGCTTCAAATCCTTCATTGCTTTTACTACAGTTCTTTAAATGCTCTTACTGCTGTCTTTTAAAGACTTTTCCTCTCTAGAGTCCTCTTCTCAGCTGATGAGTGCCATTTCACATCTAGTCCGTAGAGTGGAGACAGTCTATCAACCATTTGCAGAAGAAATCAATGCTTTTTTGTTAGGTAATGATTAAGGCATCTGACCTTATTTTTTTAAGATGTAAATTCTAAAATATTTAGTTCTGTGAAGTCCTCTTTACATAGGCATCTTCAAGTACATAAAAAGTTCCTACAAAGAGGCAGAGAACAACCTGCTTTTGGCACCTACCTAGACAGAAAATGGACTTGCATTGGGTCAAAGAAACACACAATTACTAAGTTTCCCCTAAAATGGAAAAGCAAGGGCAGTTAAGTGCTACCAGAGGCTGCCCAGGAGACTGCACAGTCTCCATCTCCGGAGGTCTTTTAGAACGGGTTAGACAGGTACCTGTCATGAAGTACCCAGACTCTGCCTCACAACAGGGGGGAAGGACCCCATGACCTCTCGAGACCCCCCACCCAGCACTATGATTATACAATTCCACGAATACCTACTGCAATTTTGGCACCAAAGCTTCTCATTTTATTCATTTTTCTTCCTCAACCTAAAATTCCACCCTTACAGAGGAACTTTGTCTGCTCTCATTTTTTTATATCATCTCTATCAAGACATAATGAGACTGCTTATACTCACACTTTTAGACAAGCTATTTATTTCTGTTTCAGCCCAGCACTACTTTCTGGTATGTTTACTTTTAAACAGTGCATCAAGCAGCACTATTTAACAACTTTTCGCATTAAAAATGTGGTTCAATAACTTTGCATTGCTCATTTAGCACAAACTCTAATATTTAACATTTATGATGTTTGCAACTCTTGGCCAAAGTATAGCATCAAAAGAGCATATATGCACTAAATTCTATCTTGTTAAAAAGAACAGCAGCACTGAAAAAAGTTATATTGGAACAATCTATAAATGTGTTTACATTATATGAATGATTTGCTGTTTCTTCACAAGGCATGTAGGAAGTCAGCACTTCTCAAATGTGTAAAGTATTTCCATGTGCTTAAAGCATGATCTTTCCAAAATAAACAATGATTGAGAAATTTTTTATTATTCTTTATTTCCCTGCCAGCTGTTTTTTTGGACTCTCCTCTCAGCCACCTTCTTTCTTTCAGTCAGATCTCTCCTTATTGCTCACAGTAACACCTACTCAAGCAATAGCATATTCAGAGCTATAAGACTCAGGAAGATCTCAGGCTGATTTAAACGGCATTTTCCTTAGATCACTTCACAACGTGTCTTTGTGCTATCGTAGCTAGTGGCAGGTCTGGCTGTTGCTTAGGATGGAATTTGGGCATCCTACGTTAGGACCTAACGCCCAGTTCCTGCTGCTCTGTCCCAGTGCCTGCTCCCATACAGACAGGAGAACAGATAACAGCCTGGCTGAACCCTTCCAGCAGCCTTCTCCCTACAAGTCTCGTCCTGTGCAGCACCTTTTCACAGGACCAAAACAACATGCTGCATGACATACAGCTGTACCTCTGAAATTTGATGGTAAAGAGTCTGGCAAGCAAGCTCTTAGGCAACTGCATAAATCAAACAGGAGAGTAAAAACCCAAACAAAAAAAATTTTAAAAAAGAAGAAAGACCCCCCCAAAAAAACAAACCCTGAGAACAGTACCATTCCAAAAAGTGACAGCTAAAGAGTAGATGGACTCCACTGCTGACTACAGCCACTTTACTAACAAGTACATTGGTCTTGCTGTTCGCTCCTGTACAATTAACAGTGTTGGCACTATTTCATTTACTAAATTCCAGTCATTACAGCTGTGCAAACTTATGGGCCTAATTTGTATTTATACGAATATGTGTATATAAACATATGCTGCTTTAGCCATGGAGCCTTAAAGCAAATGAACAAATATTTATTCTAACAGAGTAATATAAGAGAGTCCAACCATAAAACAGAATCAGGTCAAGCGGTTCTGATTATGTCTGTCCACCAAACAGCTTAATTTCAACTATGGCATCTTTCCTAAGGCATTCCAAACAGAAATCCTGCAAAGAGATACAGGGAGACATAGAACTGCATTTTCAAAATCCAGTCTCCTTTTCCAAGGCCAGCATTGTGTAAATGAGGGGAGAGGAAATAACAAATACTATCATTTACTTGGCCATTTTTTCCCCAAAAACATTTCTTACCTACATTAGGAAAAAAATTCATTAAGTCAATATAATGCACTTAATGTTTATCCACTTTGATATAATAGTAATTACTTAGTAAGGCCAGAACCTAATTAAATGTTTTAGACTTCAGTCTGTGGGCTGGAGTGCACAGGAAGCGTTCCGATGATAGATCACTTAAATAAATTTTATCTGGCATACACTTCAAAACCAGAGTTAAAAAACTTTAAGCACAGTTCTGCATGTATGTGCTTGACTCTTAACAAAACATCTTTATTTCAATGAAGGGCTAGAGATTTAGTATGACAAATATATTTACTACTGCTAATCATTCTCCATCATGCTAGTCAGAAGTTGCAGGCATATTAAATCTCATAGGATTATATATACAAGTGAGCAGTATGTGGATCACAGGACTCTAGAACACTGTCTAAATGCAGCGTGTTAGCCCTAACCTGAATTCTATCATTCAGCATTTTTGACGTCCCTTAGTTCATATATTTGAATTCCGTATCCATGTATTGTCAGAGATGGTGGAGATCCAACAGCCGCAATTTCTTTTCCCTTTTTTCTTTTCAGAAATAGGTATGCTTCTCAGCAGATCAATGCAATGCTCGTTGTTAAAAAC
The DNA here is from genome assembly GCF_964188355.1 of Buteo buteo. Taxonomy (NCBI): domain Eukaryota; kingdom Metazoa; phylum Chordata; class Aves; order Accipitriformes; family Accipitridae; genus Buteo; species Buteo buteo. The sequence continues at coordinate 7,393,749 of NC_134176.1, read as the reverse complement.
AAGATAGATATTGATGACAAAAATTCAAAGCTAAAGCAACATGCAATATATATTCTTACTAGGAATCATGAGAAGGTGCTTAGCAACGGCAGAACCCCACTAGCAAAGTTGGTGTTACAGGGCTACATGCACCTGCTCTTCAAACATGCACCCCTGTGAATCTCCACTCCAGGGAAGCTGCTTGGCCAGAATGCTGGTTCTCTGAGCACCTTCATCCAGCGACCTGCGAGAAAGCACTGCGACTCCCCTCTCACTGGCACATTTGGGTCTCCTCTGCAATGGGACTCTGCTTCACGGGGCTGATGCCCAATCCAGTATGTCTGAGCACTGAGCCGGGATACAGCCACCACGCATGCAGACACCAAGGCTGCAAGGGCAATGCAGCAGCCTCATAGTATAGATTCAGGCAGACTCCTGCTGGAGATCTAGATAACGCTCAGTGCCCCTGAAAATTTTACCTTTATGTGCATGCTCTCTGAAACAAATACGCCTATTCCGAGAGGATCTATACACCTAAACACACTACTTCCTCTTGAAAATAAGGTGTTGTCATTTTGTTGTGATTCTAAACTATGAAGTGTTGTGAAAAGGGAAATATTCCACCCAGCTGCAAAAAAGAAATGTGTGTAGTACGAGTCAAATGAAGATTAAAAACAAAACACCAAATCTCAAAGAAATCAATTCCATCTGAAGTGTTTCGGCCTAAAGATAGACCAGCTGAGCTAACAGCAAAGGAAGGAAATAGGCTGGCTTTATTTATTTATTAACTTTAGGCAAATACTAAAAGCACTTTAAAAAAAAAAAAAAAAAAAGAAAAAACACACAACACAAACCACCAAACACACCACACCAAAACCAACAAACAAACCAACCAAACCAGAGCAGTAAGAATTGGCAAAGCAAGGCTGGAAGGCTGAAATGGTTCCCAGTCACACAGACAGGGTGGCAAAGCACCCTTGGGAGCTGCAGAGTAGTTGTAGTCTGAACATTAGTGCGACGTGCACTTCACTTACCTCAGAGTACCTGGCATATGTCTAGGCAACTTTGAAGGAGCACAATTGATTAAAAAGGTATTTTGACAGACTTTTTTGCATTTGGAACAGGATTTTGGATAATTGCTCCACAAGCTATAAAAGAAACAGACTGAAAAACAGGAGCAGCCGCTGAGCAGTTGTTTGCACAGGAAGCAATATTGTAGGAAAATGCAATAATGAAGAACAGTTAATTTGACCTGAGCTGAGGAGGTCAATGTTTTAAAAGAAATAGCTCCACATAACATAAAATAAGAACGTTATTTCCCATTAGAATAATATTGCAAGTGTAACACTGCACAAAATCTATTCCCTAACACTTGTTATCCTCAGCTTAGTGGTAACGTGCATTCCTGAGGTGTCCTAGACATCCTGTGTCTGACGCAGATCCATTCCTCTGAAATACTGATTCAACTGCTCTCTCCTGCGAGCTCCGGCTGCTTCAGACTGCACATTGCTCTCCCCAGCATTCAGCTACTAATAGCCTGAAGCTACAGGAACTGGAATAAAATCCTAGTAATATTCAGACACATAGAAAGTTAAATGTAACATCGCCGCTGTGATTTGGACAGGGAAGCAGAAGCTGAAGCAGATATTTCACTCTTAATTCGCTGCCATTCAGGGGTGCTGTTGACAGGAGATGGAGCCTGGCGCAGCGGAAGAGACACGAGGTTAGGAATTTAGTAGGGCTGGATCCTATTCCTCCTTCCGCCACTGCTTTGCTGTCTAATCCTGGGCGAGTACATCCCCTCCGGGCATCTGGTTCCCCTCCCTCCCTGACACATCTATTTAAACTGCAAATTCAGAGGGGTAGCAACCATCTTGGTAATGACGAAGCATGTGCAACACTCTACACTAATACTTCTATTAATAAATATTCCCACTGCTATTAAGTAATAAAACAAAAACCATGACAGAAATTGAACAGTCAATGATGCATTATATTAGTTCTGAGATATTTCGGTATGAAATGTAAAAAGGTAAACTCTCCCACGTGGTGGCAGGCCAGAGGACACTTATGCTCTTTTCCTGCGTATTTGGGCAATCCAATTAGAGGTAATTGAGTTTTTAACCACATGAAATTACTTCAAGAATACCATCACCATAGAGGCTGAATTTCCTGGGACGCTGGGGAAAGGGAACAAAGAAACATAAAACTGGAAGGAACAGAGAAGAGACAGGGTACCCAGCCTGAAACATGTTGAAGAGAGCATGCAGCTAAGCCAGTCTAAGGCATTCATATTTTTTACAAACATGTAAATAGCTGGGCCGCAGAGTCAAAGATTTGCATGTTCCCAGTTCAGTGAATTAAAGAGGAGTTAAATACATCCACACTTCTACGCGTTTTTAATCACAATGGTAATGTAAAGCACAAATCTACAAGCACCAAAAGGCTTCTACAGTCCTGTAAACATCAGAGACATAAATAAACCCTGAATTACTGTAATGAAATTAATTCCTGCTGCATTTGCAAACTGCCATTCATGTGCAATGCATGTGAGCACCTCTTTTACACATTAAAATTAGCTTCACATTAAAGCCACCTCCCAGCCAGAAATGGTCACTAAATTCACCAAGAAACAGAAGAACGGTTCTATTGCCAGACCTTAGATTTGTTTTGCACACCCTGATAAGCCCTAGAAATACTAGGAACGTCATTCACCTCCGACAACCTTTGCTGGTTTTGACAGCTACTAAAATCTAAAGTACAAGCATTGACAGGAAATAGTACTTTTAGGACTACTGCAACAATTAAGATTGCTACAGTTTCTTTTGTAGCTTTACACTGATTTGAGATTAGATTTAATACTTTTTAAATATAAAGACATGCTGAAAGCATATTTCTTAATATGATGAGCATGATAAACAGAAAACTCTGAAGCATTTTCTCCCCCCACCTAGAGAGGTAAATCAAATAGATTGATTAGGAAAGTATGTGTTGTGTACAGAAGATACAATTTACTGAAATAAAATTTAAAAGTTAATGAGCAGACTGCTAAGAAAAAAAAACAGCTTTCACTTGAAAGGAGCAAAGAAACCCAATTTAACAAAAGGAAACGTGAAGGAGACCCTATCCCCATGAACTAATTGTCTGTCTTGTTCTATAGGGGATGCTCTTGCTTAGCTTACAAGTGAAAGACACTCCCTCCTCCCCCTGAAAGCACAGGAACTCCACAACACTAATATGACACCTTAAATGAGCCAACTTCCTTGAGCATTGTCCAGGAGACTAGAATGGGCATGCCTCTTAATTCAGAAACCAAGAAACATGTCCAATTATCAGTCAGGCTGAAGAACATCTCTGACCAAGACCATCCCAGGAAAAACACTCATGTTCAAGCTGAAAAAAACCATGGATTGCCACAACTGGCATATTTTTATAGGCTTTGTGTAAACGCAAGCTCCGCATTAGCCAGCATCTCAGCTAGCTCTATCTGGATTCCTTTCTTTTGAAACAAAATTAAAGAAAACACCCACCAGAAAAGGTCAATGGTCAAACTATTATGAAAAAAAAAAGCACAGGGGAAGAACTTACATAATGATTCATTAAATGTGTGCTGCCGAAACCCTAACAGTGAGCATAAAACAGACTTTTCACAGAAACTATACTTAATTTGCAGAACTGTCGAGCCACACAGAGCATTAATTAGAATTGTATTTTTTAAGAAATTCTCAGTACTCCCCTAGAGCTACCCCCACCAATGTAAGTGGTGTGAACCCCATAGCTTAGAGAGGAACAAAGCTAAAGCAACTATAAAGAGTGCTGCCCTTGAGGGCAGGCCAACAAAAGCTCTACCTATTTCAAGTGTACACCTACGCAAAACAAATGGATTGAGCATCTCAGGTTTTTAGAAAAACATTCAACACGGAAAACAAGCATGTCATAAGGTGAGTGCCCAGGTGGGAATTCACCTTACGCTGTCAACCATGCCAAATCATGTACAATGAGCAGTACTGCTTTTTACAAAACTAACTCCGTTCTGAGCCAAACAACTTGCATTTGACTACAGTAACTTTCCAAGATACATCCCAGTCCTAATCTGGAAACATCAAGAACTAGATATTTCATTGCATTCCAGAGTCAATTTTAACAGTAAGGCCAATTAACCAGTGGAACATGGTGAACTTTCAGTCTTACTTGTTCCTTCAGTTCCTATTTAGATCTTATTTGCTTAACTAAGGTTACTAGTTTTTGCTACATTTACTGTTGCACTGTTCAGATTTGGCATGTTCTGTGTTAAGGAGGTACTTATTGTAAATTGAGTCATGTATTAACCTTCCCTTAAACTAGAGGCAGAACACAGCATGAAGCACATCTTTCTGCCTTTGAATAGACCTTTGCAGCTCCTCTTTGCGTTCTTTCTGATTTTTGCATTCAAAATGCCATCAGCAGAACTCTTCAGCCCATGAGTCTCCCCAAATACTGCATTCAGACAGAAAAGTCCTTTCCTATGTATTGCTGTACTATCCACATACCCAAGGCCCTCCCACACACACACGCTGTGGCTAAGGGTCAAATTGGTTTACTTGCTTAGCTAAACTTCCAAATCCTCTTCAGAGCCTCTTATTTACTCTTCTATTTATAATTTTGCATTTAGCCATATTAAAACACATTTCATTCAAATGAGGCTAGCTTGTCAAAGTGGCCCTGTAAACTGCCAGCTTGCACGTCACCCATAGAAATTCAACATCTGCTTCCAAACACTGAACTGTGTCCTAGTAGAACACCCACAGAAATATTCCTATGCTGTGGAAACCAACAACTACTTGAGAAATTACAAGTTAGCCAGTTAATTCATTTATTGTGCAGAACCTCAATATTGTTATTATTGTGTAATATGATTTCTTTATAGTTCTAAAAAGCAATGTCACGTAATAACCAAATCACGCACCCTATAAAGAAAATATGGAAACATTCATCTTTCTCAACAAAACTCGTACTTTCATTGGTGTAAAATCTGTTTTGCTTGATGTAATTCATTTTCCATAAACAGTCAGCAACTTCAAATATTCCTATCTTAACTTTATTGTTAACTGTACTTATTCCTAATTTTCTTTTCCAGTTGTTCTTTTTTAATCTAGGACTAAGGTCAGTCAGGGGGAGGTTTTTGTTTGTTTGTCTGGGACTGAACAAATTGAATTAGTTATCTACTCACACTTTCTGAAAACTGATTGTTACTTTAGCAGTGATCTGCAGTATCCCCTATTATTCCAAATGTTAAAATGTAAATGTCGTGATGCTAGAAATCTCCTCATCCAAGTCTTTCACCATTCCTGGTGAAGTTTACTTAGCACTGCAGATCTGAAATGTCCACTACCGCATACTGCATTTAATATTCATTTACAAATGCATTAGGAAGTACTTCCATTGTCCTCATCATGTAGCATAAGCTTGTCTTCTTGCTTTTCCCAGAAGAAAGGCCAACAGCTTTAAGAAATTCTGACAATATATTTTAACAGCAAGAAAAAGTACAGGCATTCAGTTAGAATAGTTTTTAAACAGAACAACAAACATTTTCTGTCCACTAGCTTTTCTACACAAATAGAAAAGGTCTCATGAAGAATATCAATCTCCCCCAGACTCAGATTTTAAAAGAAAAAGGAAGAAGATACAGTTTATACTACAGGAAAACAAGAAAACAACCTGCACAACTTTACAAAAGCTGACACTACTTTTGGAAAGATAAGCTGCAAATGCTTCTGCATTGTGAACCCTCCGGGGGATAATGAACACAGCACAGATATCCCTGACAAAATAAATTGATTAGTTGATGGGAGACTAGTTTGATGCAAAGGTTTTTGCTTTGCCAACTTCTTGGTTTGTTGAGGAGGGTAGAGAGTGCTGGTTATTTTCAAGACATCGTTTACCATTATCAATTCTAAAATACAAAGTCTAAAAAAGTGCAGAGATTTAAAACAAAACAAAACAGGAAACCAGTAAGGTGCAAAGACGACCAGTAACTCATGCTCCCACCCCTGAACCACTACCCCCAAAACTCCACATTTCATACACAGGCTGATGTGTACTTGTACCATGTCATGATAAAGGACAGGAACACTGACACATCTTTAGCTGTCACTGTAGCAGTAACACACTTGCAACAATACTTGTTGCTTCCTAGCGTCCAGTAACAATGAAAATAGCGTCCTTAACCACTCGGCATCATTTTCTAAATTGTCCGTCCCATACTCACAGATTATTCCAGTGCTTAAAGTAATCTGAAGAAAGTGCAGCCTATTCTTGAACTTCCAAAATTTCAACTTCCAGAACTGGTACACAAATGAGACAAAAATAATTCAAGGACACTGCAACTTTGCAGGGAAAGAGGTATAGCTTGGTTTTTGACAACTATGTAATAAAAATATTTCATATATTCCAACCAGCAGAATGATGAAATTCTTCGATTAATTCCTAATTACTTATTTAATTGGAAGAGAACAGTCTATTTCATATAATATGCAACTCAGGCTTAAACAACCTCTAAATTTCATATGAGGAAATCCTCAGTCTTTTGAAAGGCATTAAAAAAAAAAGAAACAAGCAAGTCTTACCATTTTGATGCCAGTGGAAAACGTGACTGGTTTGACAGGTTTGGGTTTTTCCAGTTGCATTTCTAGCTGAGTAGATCTGTCCTTATGCTGAGCTAAAAGCAGTGAAGCAGGAAGACTGGAGCTCTCCTGTAAACATGAGGAACAAATTTGAATGCTAAACAAAACCAAATATTAATTAACACTGCATATTCTTCAAAAGTGCAAGCCGTGTCTGAAAGGCCATCACTAGCAGAGCAGTGTAGTGCTAAGTATCCTATGAGAAACAGTTTACAGAAAACGATCATTTTCAGTAATAAGAAAAAGCTGCAGCAACCCCATAAATCAGAGTAACCTGCAAACAACCATTTTTATAGAATCCACATTAAAGACAATATAACAGGCTCCTTATTCCAACTGGCCAATACAACTGTATTTATTAAAATAAAACAAAAATTAGAACTTAATCAGAGAAGGAATAATACCAAGTAGTATAACTTGGATCAGATGTTTATCTAAGACGCATTCTTTCTACCAATGAACTCAGACCAGTTTGAAATTGTTTCCCATTAGATTTCACCTGAGGCCGTTTGGAAATGATCCTTGCTCTGCTTTGCACAATGGCACTATTGTAAATGCAACCAACAGCATATTTATTTTCTCCTTCACCAACTTATTTTTAGGGAAGCCAGCCAATTTAAAAAAAAAATATAAAAAGTAGTAAAATGAATAGTTAAGCAAATGAACTACTTAAATTCTCAGAACAGAATGATTATTAACATACATATACGTAACTGCATTCTTGAGAGTCAGAAAATTATTGGCCAAGTAATTTTCTAGTAAACTAATGCAACTATCCACACGCACACCAAAAGCCTTGAGACTTCCTAGGTAGAATGACCATAAAGTTGAGAGCAGGGAAGTTCAGATGGATTCTTCCCAGACTGCTCTAGCGCAGTATTTTACTCGTAAGGCCCTCAAACGTCATGTATACTTCTGTTTCATGGGACCAAGCAAATACTGAACTATGAACCATATTTGTCAATCACAAAACCAAACTAAACTTTAATAAACTGGACCGTGATTTTTTACTTATTCAGCTCAGGGTAAGAAGTTGGAATTTTTTAATGCCGTGAGATGCCTTGCGGTTCATGGTATCCTACAGAAATCTTCTGAAGTGATCATGAAGAACAGTCATGTTGTACACTGACTTTTCATATCACTCTCCAGTCCCCTTTCCTCTCTATTTTTTTGTTACACTCCCTTTGTCTTATGACTAGATTGCAAGTGCTAAAAGCAGAAAAATCTCAGCTGACAGAGCTGGTCCAGAGTCACAAATACAACTAAGGCATAGGATCCTACTCACATTTCTGTGATTAAATGGGAGGAGTGGAGAGAAGAGGTTAAAAGCCTAAATTGTAATAATAAGAGATGCCTAATTTCTGTACAACTGGGAGAAAATTTGGACCATGAAAGCACTAGGTTACAGTCTGCATCTTCAAAGTGTTGTACATATCCGTAACCACCATGCAGCAGCATATGCTGCTAGCTGTCAGCAAAGTTTAAGGATGTTGGATTCTTTTAATCACCAGATTTAATATGCTGGGGGAGAAGGGAAGAGTGGGAAGCATTCTCTGGTTCATTTTGTCCTCTCATATTCCTTAAACGTTCCCTGCATTTCTAGTACAATAACTAAAGGAAGCCAATTTTTACACTAACTTCTCAAGAGTTCACACAATGACCGGTAACCAGATTACACAACTGTGGGAAACCCCCACTGTGCCAGAAAGCCACCAAGTCCGTGATTGTTTGTCCTTTCGAATAAGCACATAGCCCTTCTGTTAACTATTAACACACATGAAAGGTCCAATTCCGTAAGCATGTATCCATACTAGCAGTTTTCTGTATGGGAAAACAAACTGTCTAACAGTATGAACAAAGCTAGTTATATGCAAAAATTTCTAAAAGATTTGTCTCAAAAACCCTGAGGTTCTAATAAAAGTGTGGACACATGATGTCTTTAAGGCACTTTGCCCTTTGCTTGACTCCAAGCTATGCCACAGCCCAGGAAAAACCTGCCTCTGCCACGTGCTGCAATGCCATTTTGCTCATGCCTGGGAAGTATGGGCTCTTGAAGAGGAGAGTGCAAGTCCCACAACACAGAAGACATCCAAGAGCACATCTACAACCTCCTGTATGCAAGTGAGAGGGTTTATAGAGTAAATAAAGGAAGCGCTTTAATATTTTACTCAGCCCCAATTATCCAAGTCTAGAAGGTTAAAAATAAACCCAACACAAAATAAAACACACACACACCCCTCTTCCAATGATACATAAAATGCATTTGAGACTACAAGTCTAAATTACAACAAGGCATTGTGCTTTTAAAGTGAGAGGTTTTATTGTAAAAGAGGTCACTCAATGAAGGTAATATAAAATCTGCATAATTTAGTACTGGGAGGCAAAACAGGCAATAGCCTAGGCAAAGCACCAGTAGCCTGCAGAGCCCCAGCCGCCTGCGATGCCTTGCTCACCTCTCCAGCAAGCGAACCTGCCCTTCCCCTCCCTGCTCCCAGCCGAGGACAGGTTCTTGGAGCCTCTGCCCCAGGTCCAGTCCTTTCTGCATGAGCCACTGCACTCACCAGGCTGACCAGGAACCAGAGCCTGCTGCACGACATTTTAAATACCAAACGTTTCTGTGCCTTTTTCCCTGCCTCTGCATTATCTAAATTATAAGCTCCTTGAAGATGGGACAGTATTCTCAAACACGTTTTTAAAAAACTGAGACCTTTACTCAATATGATAATACCATAAATAACACATACAAGAAACTGTGAATCTCCTCAGACATTAGGATTTAAGCACCAAAGGCAAAAGCCTCTTCTTGGAAGAGGAAAGACCCCACATCTCTACCTGCACCACACAAAAAATTTTGTCTTGGATCTTCTCTTGCTGCCCAGTATGGGGAAGTAATCTTGACAAAAATGACCAAGACCCAGGTCATGTGGGCTGTAGGCTCCCAACACCAGGTGATGTGTCCAAAAGAGACAATTCAAAGCCAATGGGTGAAATGTCAGCTTCCCATCTTTCTTTACACTCACAATCCTGCAAGACAGTTGTTTTGCCACTGGTATCACTGTAGCCGGAACTTAGTCCTTGTTGTTTTAGCACAGTACCAGCAACCACAGATGTAAGATTTTTTGATTTTTTTTTTAATGTAACTCTTTACACTGCTACTGCTTATGCTTGGCTTTTGCTGCATTTCTCAATTAAGTTTTACTTATGACCAGCTTCATTTTCAGATTTGCAGCACAGCATTAGAGGGATTTCAGAGACCATAGGAAATGTTTATTTGTTTAACAACTGCTGGTTTTCCACAGACTTTGTAAGTCATTATACAAACACTTCAGTGCTGGTTTTATAAACCTTTAGTATTACAAAACAAGTTTTGGGTCAAATTTAAGTTGACAGTGCCCCTTCATAAACAGAGACACCACTTAAAATCGCCCAGTTTCCTTCCTCCGTCTTTAAAAATCACCTTTCTGTTGTTTTTAGAATATTAAGATATGTTTTAATAGCAATACATATGCAATCACAGTAAAAACTACCTATTTTGGTCACGTTTTAAGGATTATTTATAACCATTTTTTCCGCAAGCCATCTGGTGAAGTAGGTTTCCAGTAAAACCAACTGCTGTGTTAAAAAAAAAAAAAAAAAAAAACACCAAAAAAAACCAACCCCCACATGCACCCCACCGCTGGTCTCTAGTAACTTTAGAGTGTATTTTAGAACAGGATTGAATTAAGTCAGAAACCAGTTCAAAATCCCTATTCTGAGCCATTAAATTCAAGTTCATAATGGAATTTTTATTAATTGATCCACTACTCAAACTATTCCTAATTATGTGGATTGTAAGCACTTTGACCTTTAAAGTGAAAAGAGACTGCTGGATGCAAAGTTACAGACTTGAGAGATTTTCAAAGAACCTTTCTGCTCATCTCTGCTTTTGTCTACAAAAAATGAACACCAGCTCCTTTCAGCAAAACCAATGATGGGTTGCCAGTACTCCTGGTTTAGAAAAAGGTAGCTCTTCAGGAGGCCATGAAACTCCTAAATCGCACATTGATGCTCTCTCTTCATGTCAGTGCCTTCTGCCGTGGTTTGAAGAGGAACTCTACCAGGAAAAGTAGAAAAGCATCTGTATCTTGAATAAGAACTGAGAATACAAAGCAGGAATCAACACTATATTAATGTGAGAGAAACTGAAATAAGAGAGAAATTCTGATTTACATCTGCCAAGTAGCTTTAAACCACATTGACACAGCTGCACACATGTATGCATGCATACATGTCTCCTTTTTTCTGATTTCCATCAGGGTTACACACAAACCATCCTCATGGGTGTCAGAGCATGTGAATGTGTGTGCATGCATGTCTGTACACACACATGTATTAAAAAAATTGAGACATGAATGTTGTTTAAACAACACATTTATTGAGCTTCTCTGTGCCCACACATCATCATTGCATTTCAGACGCAGAATCAGCAGTAAATTCAGCCAAAGACAAGATTAACACAATTTCCAGAAGTAGTCTGAGTTTTTCTTCAGTTGTTTATACTTGCCTCAAATTAATCCAAGCTTCGTTCACTTCAAAAGGAGCAACTCATTAACAAAATTTTGCAGCAGGAGACCAAGATACACTCAAGGCAAGAAATCTTCTTGTTTTAGTAGTTTTTGAATACAAAGGGACCACCTATCATTTAGGTGTTCTGACTCAAAAAGGGTTGACTAATGCTCCGATAACTCATGAGGTTACTGTCCCCTGTTCTCCACCATCCCCCCATTACAGAGGTGGCTGAGCTCATGAAGCAGCTCCTGATTACCATTTTGCTTCAACACACCAGATTATCAACCACTATTCAGGACTGCTTAGCAAGACAACAGTGGTCAGCGTTCACATTATGGCTGAACCAACCTAGTAGCTCCTCTCTACCCCCCTCACAAATTGCATGACCAGCCATGCACCAAAGCAGATGCAGCTGTCATCAGCTGAAGGCAAAACAAGCAGGCAGTTACATGGCCTCAGACATGACAGAACCTCACCCATCATACATTCAAGGTGGAGTAGTCGCCATGTCAGCTATGCTAATGCAAGCCATCCTTGATCACAGTCAAAGCCTGTGGCTTTCATATTGTCAATGAATTAAACAGAAACCTAGACTTTTATACTAGCTCTTCTTCAGATATGCAGTCAAATGTCAGCTAGTAAGTAAGCTGGTAGAGTGGCTGGACTCACTAAAGCAATTTCTGAAATACATCTCCACATGTCAATTAGCAACAGGAAAAGAGCTTTCAATGGAAGCTCACTAGGAAAAGAAATGAACAAAATAATCAAAACAGGTAGAACAAGAAAATAGCCTTCTTCAAACACCCGAAAAACCTTCTGCATTTTTCTTTGCTAGAATCTTAGCCAGGATTAATTTTGTGTTGAAACAGACAAGAATGCTTTCCTAAAATTAATTTCTAACCAGCACTGGACATTCTGGACAATGACTCCAACTAAGTCTATGAATTCCAGAAGCACTCTTCTTCCAGTCCTTAGCTTACCAAAACCAGAGTCATTTGTAACACTGAAATGAATAACAGGGGAGAGAACAGTAACGCAAAACAGGCAAGACAGGGAAACAGAAAGGGGCAGTTGTGTTAATTCCACACAGTTAACTGTGGTAGAGATGAATGTCAAAGTACTTGCTGTTTGCTCTGCTACTGAGCATTCAAAGCCTCTGGTTTTGTTTCTCACCAGATCATCCAAGAGTGCCTGCTTATTCTTCCTTTTTATCATCTGTTGTAGTTGTTCTTCTTTCTGTATGAGCAGTCGCCTTTGTTCATTTTCCTGACGCTCCACCTCTAAAGCTTCCTCCAGCTCTTCCTGCTCCCGTGTCTGAAATGGAAATTAGAAATCAACTCATAGCAATCTTCCTCCTTAGGTGGACAGAGCTTGCCCACAGCTCTACTGCCTACCAAAGGACCTAGGACAGACCAAGCAATATGAAAGCAGCCAAATTCTACCTTTTACAGTAGAATTTTAGGTAGAAGTTTAAGGTGATTATGGATGATGATTCTACCTCCTCTTATTGTCCAGTGCAAAGTTAGATATTTTTTTTTTCCTTGCTGCTCTCTGCAGTAGGAAGTAACCATCTGGATCTTGGCTCTTTAAATGTTAGAGGATGGCAATGGGTTTTTCTTACACCTTCACTCTAAAATGAAGGCCTCTTTTCTCCCACACATCCTACTTCTCAAGTGATATAAGTGGGGTGACCGAAAATACAATCCCACAGCGCTGTTCCTGATCACCCCCCTCATCAGCTACATCTTCTGTGCGAAGTACGCTGTGTGCTTATCAGTGGTGTAGAAGAAAAACAAGATATTACAAGTCTGTGATTATTAACAGAGAAGCTCATAAGCTAAAACACATTTAAGCATGAACTGTAAAACTGTCATATTCCCAGAAAATGAGGAATTTTTCCTATAACCTGGATTGCAGTCCTGTAACACAAGACGAAAAGAAAGATATTACTAGTACAAAGTGGCTAGTTTTTGTTTCAGGATTTACTTCTTGAGAAGTCTGTTTTAACCTGTAAACTATTAAGTAATCTGTATTTGAAAATCACAGTGAAAGAAAAAAAAGGAAGACAGCTAAGAGACAGGGGAAAATAAAAAGATTAAACAATTTAATATACAGAAGAGGGAATCAAAAGAATATAAGTTTGGTTGTAAGAAGGTACAGGACAAAACATACAGGAAACATTTTCAAAATCTTCCCCACCAAAAATACTAAAGGAAAGGGAGATTCAGTAAAAACACAGAGATCATTAAAATTTTATAAAACTTAAATGGATGATTTATTGATGGAAGCAGTTTCAGCAAAACACTGTTACAGCCAAGAGCTTAGAAAAATTTGTTTTTATCATAAAGTATAGCTGATATAGGCCAGAATATGCTGAAAAACATCCCTTTATCAGGCAGAACAAGACAATTGGTCCCAGTGAGGCCCAGTTACTCCTGGATGCAAGAGCTGACAGATCTCATCACCTGCCACTGAGCCAACAGAAGCTGCTTCCATTTTGTAACTAGCAGTGACACTGGTAAAAAGCTGGTCACCAACCAGTGACTGCCTGAAACTGGATTCTCTTTGCATTTAATGAAAGGAAACAAACAAGAAATCCCCAAGTTGCTAATTGACTATATTTCTGAGAATTAAGGGTTCTAGTTAGTTCAGTCAACAGAACTGAAGAGCTCAGGGTCTTTAAGACATTCCAAGCCTCTTCCATGTTTATATCTAAAGACTGCCTGGAATTTGCACTGAAACAGAAGAAAACTTGTAGGGAAGTGCTGACAGACCTAGTCTGAAGAGTCAGCCCTCAAAAATTATAGTCAGAAATAAGTAAACTGATATACAAACCTAAACCAGATCAGACTACAGGAAAAGGAAGAATTATCATGAGTCAGATCAAATTCTTTCTGAAAGGAAGACCAAACAAAACAGTAGAACAGGAGAGACGAGTTCAATAGGCAGCAAGGGTTGTGTCAGGTTTAAAGATAATCTAGACAGAGTCCCAACATCTAAAGAAAAAGATGATCATGGTAGAGCCTGAAGCAAACTCAAGATGACAAGTAGAAGAAGTAAATAGAAAGTGTAATAAAGTTTTGCCACATTCAAGAACGGACAATCAAGAAAACTTAAACACATTCACATCACAGAGTTCAGACAAAACTATTTCAAGACTGAACAAAGCAGCAAGTGAAATTAAACATCTAGTGACAAAGTAGGAAGTAACAAGTAACCCTATGACTGGAGAACAGCAGATATTTAAGGAAGGCGGCACGTTTGGGAAAACCATAGTCCACTCAGTGCAAGGCTCTATATATATATTAAAAGTATATATAAATATATATATATAAATCAATTTATAATGACAAGAACCCCTTCTCCAAGAGTTCTTCACCTTTTTATCCAAACCTGTCTACTTAAAACTTTTTCTCAGCATGGTCCTGCATCAGATCTACAGATCTAACAGATGGGTTAGTACATGAGCAGCAAGCTCATTAGGAACTGGCTACAAAGATGAAAAAGATGACTTGTAGTGACAGAAGAACAAGCAGTTATTCAAATCCTGAGGTGACTGGTTCAGTAACTTAGTATTTTGATTTGTAAGAAAGAATGACATACTCATGAGGACAGAAGTAACAGAAGCGAGATCAAAATAACTTACAAGGCCACAGATTTGAGACATTAACTCATCAGTTAGAAACCAAAGAGGAGAAAATATGATGCACTACTTGACCACTACTGATTTTGAACCTCCCATACAACAGTGTTACAAGAGAACAGTCTTAGGATCACGTCAATGTATTTCCAGTAGAGATGGGAAAACAGTGTTCTTTTGTAAGAGGCTGTTAAGATCTCAGCTACAATATTACATTCAATTCTGGTCCCTTCTGCTTGCCAAACACAAATTCAAACTGGAACAGGCGAAGGGTAACAAAAACACCAAGAGGGACGGAGAACAACTATATTCCTCAGAAGCAAACTATTACAGTGGACAGAAAAATTTATGTCAGTCCAAGAATGAAGGGACAATGACTGGCCATAAGAAGCTTGGGCGAGAAATTAGGACACCTTTTACCATTTATGGAGTAAAGACATTCCAAAACCTGCCAAAAAGACATAGAGAGAGAAACCTTTCAGCTTTTGGGAAAGGGGTAAATTTATGGGCAAGATCATGCAGTTTTTGTAATAGCAACTGCGTCAAGTCTATTATTATGTTTCAATTGTTGAAAAAGAAATGTCGAATGTTTCAAATGTTGTAAAAGAAATAAAAAAGAAATGTCTCCAGATCTCCAGTAAGTCTGGATTCATACAGGCTTGCCCAGCTTCCACTGGACAGCCTCTAGCACATCAAGACCATACAGTACAGAAAACAGAAGGCCCAGGGGGCTTGGGTGGGTACAGAGTATTACTGTGCTGCTCGATATAAACGCACAGCTAGTGCACAGGCTGTCTGCGAGTCACATATATAAACAGAAGGTGGGCTGCAGGCAAAGCGCACTATTCTCATGGTGACCCTAGAGGTTGCACCTACATTGTAAAATAAGACATGTATCCAAAGATTTGGCAGGTCTCTTCAAGCTCTGAAGCGTAGGATATTGCACAGTGTCAGAGACAGGATAACAGATCAGAGATGGACCCCTAGGGAAATTTCCTTGCCTTTAAAAGGAAGAGGTTCAAACAAACATTTTTCAGATTCCAATCTCCTCTGTGAAATCCTAGAGCTAAAGAAATCACTGGAAGTTTTGCCACAGACTTCAGGGCAGTGAGGATTTCACCCCTACTGATTTGAAAGCAAGTCCTTAGTGCAACTGGAATACAAAACCTTGTTATGTCACACTCTGGGCAGACATTTTCCTTCAAGAACTGATAACAACATGTATTTTTATACCGAAAAAATATTTAACAGATTAAACTTTTCTTACAGAAAGAAATGCTTGCAAGTTTATTTTTAAAGAACAAAATTATATCTTAGCCATATTTTAATGAATGAATCTTCAAAGAACCATGTGTTTTGCATACAGACCATGTATACAGTATTCCTGGTGTTATTGTTATCAGCTCTTGAACAAAAGTTTTAATGTTTGTTTCAACATCTTTCATTTTAAATTTTGCATAAACCAGACCTGTGCTTTCCTTCAATTTTACAGCTCTCTCCTGGGAGCTTCATAATGTCTGCGTCTGGATTCTTTTTTTCCTTCGGGTGAGAAAGGAATGATTGTCCTGGTATAGGAGTGAACTTGGTCTCTCCTGGAAATTGTCCAATGACACTGCCAGCACGCATGCAGTGGCGATGTATTAGATGCAGATTTTACTGCCTGTCCCTCTTTTCAAGCCCTTCCCAAAATAAAGCACAACTACATTTCAGCTATCAATTTAATCACTTTACACAGCACTAAATAACAGTATCGCAGAACATTAGCATATTACGGTTTTTGAATACAAAGCGAAATCTGCATAGTGCCTTCAGCTTTGACTTGTTTTTAAGACATTATAGAAAGTATTCCACTTCAAAAATCCTTTAATTCTAACTAATGAATAAAAATTGTAGGGGAGAGGAGAAGTTAACTAACCAGTTTTATCTTATTTTTCTGAATGACTTCTTTGTTATCCTTCTGGTACAGCTCCATTTTCCTTTTGGTGTTCTCCAAATCCACATTGTTGGTCAAGTTAAATACTGCACAAATATTAGAAAGACAGAAAGCAAAAGTATTAGGTCAGCATGCATGACTGACAAAGAAATACTACTCTTACATTCTCTATCCCTTCTAGCATCAGGTATAAACATCACAACAACAGAATTTATTTAGATATGTCCTGTAAAGCAAGACACAATCTGCTAAATCACTGCAAACTTCAACAGAAACCAGCAGAGTTCCTTTAGGTTTATACATCTGTAGGAGATGAAAATTTGAGTCTTGCATCCTATTTTGTGATACTGATGATTCACATGAATAATCATATTATTCGTAACTGCTACTTGAAAAGGTCAATATTTTACAGCTAAGAACACAGCGATTCCTGTAAAATTAAATTAGACTAAACACATACATATTAAGACAAGGTTAAAACTTAAGTCATTCCATTTCATAAGATTATATAATGCACAAAGACTACAAAGACTGTTCAAATTCTCAGGTACACAAAAAATCTTCACATTACTTGATAACTTCAAAGGCACCAATGTACAGTTACCTTTATTATGAGGAATCTGCAGATGCGTCCAGATTAATAAGTTAAATGGCATTCTTTTGATGTCTCTTGATAATGACAGACTATAGCTCACATAAATATGAGCAAGCAGGGTTGTCCAGCAAGCTCCATAGTTTAGCACAACATTCCCAATTATCTACACATGGCACAGAAGATACCTCAAGAAATTGAACAGTTTCTATAATCAACAGCTTGAAAGATGTAGATGGTTTGGATGATTAGTAACTTGATGCAATGCTTGAGCCTTTCACCTCTAGGTCACTGGTTCAATTGTGGGTCAAGTGAATTCCAACTGAAAGCCATTATTACTGGGAAGTCACTGGGAGATCCCTATCCAGAGTGGATGCTGGGCTCATGCCCGTGGCCTTAAAGCTATTGAAGACTGCCAACATACAGCACTCAAAGCCTCAAAGAGCTTTGTCACGTGGCTACAGTAAATTTACCAGAGCAGCAGAGAAATTTGCACTGCCATTGATAAATCCTTTGCAAGAAAACAACAGCATAGTGAGTGCGCTGTCAAACCCTGAGGAAGGGAAGGAGGTTCTAGTGAAAATGTCAGCATGGCACTTGGAAGATTTTTGTTCAGTTCTTTCTTCCTAGGTTCTCAAGCGACTAGGGCCAAATGAACCCTGTGCACATGCACCACTGCCAAGTCATTTATATATATGTAAGACTGCTAGACAGAAACAGAAAGAAGCAGCATGAAGTCTGTTGTCATTCATCAGAGAGCACACATCTCAGTTTAGTAAAGATATATCCCTCCTTTCATCCTCTCCACAGGTAACATGGCAGAAAAGAGCTTTTAGGAGGGTTTTAGGTAAACCAAACCATGAATAGCCTAGACTGGAAAACCAGCTGAGAGCAGCAAAGGCAACAGCAAGAAATCAAAGCAGGGAGCAAATGGGGGCAGTGGGAGAAAACAGGAAAGGTCCAAAAAGCTAGAGTTGTGGGATACAGCTCAGTTTTACAAACCCAGCTGTACAGCAGCTCACTACTGCCAAAAAGGGGCAGTCCTGGTCTTACGTCCCTCTTCCCAGGTACAGGTCTCACTCTTTCACTTGCTCGGACTCCAGGACTCCCTGGATGCTTTGCAGTGTCAACAGAAACCCTCTGGTAACCTGAACTGGCTCAACAAAGGGGTCAGGCAAGTGCCAGAGATGGCACAAGGGAAGTAATGAAAGTGTACAGGTAAGAATAGGAATACTCTCTTTCCAGGAGTACTGAACCACCACATCATCTTACTCTTACCAAAAGTATTCAGTCCTTCCTCAAACTGCAACAAAAAGGGCTACACAAGATACAGCTGAAGAAATTCCTAACCTTAAGCAAAAAAACCAAAACGCTGTATTTATTTTTAACCCTCTTTTCCAAATAATGAGCAATATCAAGAGGATTGACATTTTAATTCAGCCTGGCTCCTAAATCAGCTGAATCTTCCACCCCGAGTCCATCATGCTCACTTCAGAAGGAAGATCTGAGATGGAGGCTGGTTTTGTGGTTTATGTATTCAATTGGGAATCAACACCCGAGTTCAATTTCCAACTTTGCTACTGCTCCAGGGCAGATCACCGGGCCTCTATACTGGAGGTCTGCCACCAGTAAAAACCGAGAATAGGGGAATAAAGCTTCATTTCTCCTATACATCATCTGCTATATCTCCATACTGTAGCTATATGCAGCACCTATCTCCATAGTCTTGATCTCATTTCAGGTGGAACCTCTGGACACTGCTTTAACCCAAACAAGCGATTCAAAGTTCAGCTTCTTGGTTTTTGGAAGCAAGTTACCCATTTCAAATTTATTTATTTTTTTCTCTCCAAAAGGCATAACAATATTTTCCAATTTCATATTGTGACTAACATATACTTTTGGGTTACAGCAACATTACCTTAGTAAAAGTGTAAATTTCTGGTATTTTAATGGAGATTTGATCTCCAAACTTCCAGCCTACAGTTCCCAGCTGACAAGCAGCTTAATATTTGAGTATTATGGCAGAGAAGAATTGTCATGTGAAAACACTGGCATACAATCAGACCAGGGCTCTGCAGTGACAGCAGCTGCATGGGAATGTCAGCACTTCCTACAACTTAAATCCACACACCAGCTCTCTAAACTCTTCAATGACAACACAAGAAAGAAATAGCATATGAGACATGCTGTGCTAGCAGGATGCCCAGATGCCACCTTCAGGTGCAAGATGAGATGCCAAATGCCTTTAGGCTCCTGATCTTGGGTATCTCTCTAAAAGTAATCCAGTAATAAGCTGATGATCTAGGTTTTGCAACTATTGCTGCTTGAAACGTTCAGGGGTTTTCTTCCTTCTCAGTTATCTTTAATAGGTTCAACTAGTCACAACTTGGGTTTGTAAAATAAAAACCATAAGATTTAAAACTCATACTGGGGAAAGTAGGCAAGTTTTAAACATGTGCAGATGCCTGCCTTTATTTAGAACTACTTTAAAAAGCAGGTTTATTTTGCTATTTGACATGAAGTAACATTTCCATGTCAGAGATATGTTTCTGCATCAATGTTTGAGAAATCTTCAGTAGCCCCTGCATAGCCACCTTAAATGCCCACTGCTCTGCTCACAGCAAGGTGAAAGATGGTTCACTTCCCCTTCTGTTTTCCTGTTGTGGCTGGAACCAAACCACAGGTAAAACCCTCTCAATAGCCAGATCTGCTTATACCATGCTGATTCTGCCCTGTCGGTCTTATTGTACTCTGGCACTTGAGAATAAAGTAGGACATGAGCAATCAGAAAGATTCATAATTCCAACACCCTCAAAGGCCAGGGCAGATTTCTCCCACTGAATACGGATTCATAGTCATTGAAGAACAGCGTTATTTGGGTCCTAAGCATCTGCTCCTTAACACTAAGTTGTCCACATTTCAAGACTTAAAATACTGAAGAGCTACATTTTGTTGCAACAGCGTTAAGACCTGGATGTGTCTATATCAACATCAGTGTCAACAGTGTTCCTTTAATAAATGAAAAGGGTATCCTCCCTCCTACAATAAACACCATAGCAGCAAAATTATGTTCTTTGACATTGCGTGGTTATCAGTGGCCAACTAGCCAGTCAAAACATCTTCCAACATATTTTCTAATATATTTTTCATAAGCTTCAAACGTCTTTTCATCAATATTCAGAGAATACACATTCCTGCCATTGTATCCTCGCAATTACAGCTGACAAGTCCACAGGCCACTAGTCCACAAAAAATAATTAAGAGATTATTTCTTTCTATTCTCTTTTGTCCCCTCCACAAGTTACTTGGCATTTAAAAACCAACAAGTATCAAATCAAAGAACACAGTCAACTAATACTCAACTTCTTACCTTTTACATAGCTAGGACTATGCAGTATTTTTTTTTTTATTTACTCTGCTTTGAGTTTTGCCAGAAATTTATTTTAAATATAATTCTTCCAAATATTCCCTTTTTAAAAAATACACCAAAACAAGTTATAAAACTAGAAGAATCATAAAGAGTTAAAAAAACGTAATTCATATGCTACACCTACCCTGAAAAAATATTGGTATAGATCTGAATATGACTGGCAAAGCAGATGGCTAGTTTGAAAGGGTTTCAAAGAGAAGCCAGACTTATTTTTGTCCATGTTGAAATATAGCATAAGCCGATATAAGAGGCCTGAAACCCTTCAGGGAAAAGAAACAGAAGCTGTTTTGTATGCAACAATTATTTATCTACTTATCCATCTCACATTGGTTGGTTTATAAAATGACTTGCCTTGAGACATCTGTTGAAGTATAACAGGAAGACTATTGTGTTTTTCTGAAACATTTCATTCTGCTTAGGTAAAACTCTCTACTTCTGAAGTTCAGCCTCTACAGGGAGACTTTCACTGCTTTTCAAAACAACAACATTCATTATGCAATTTTACAATAAATGGAAAAATATTTTCCTAGTTATAAAAAAGAAAATGAGACACAGATTTTAATTATATGGCATAATAATTTGTCCAGAGATGCAGCACTATGAATGAATGAATGTCACCACGCTGCAGGACTTCAAGTCCATCAAAATCTCCCTGTTTTAGTCCAAGACATTGCAAATTTTCTGACCCACCTCCTCCTATTTCCTTAAGAGACAGTAATGTTACCACATAAAAAATATTTGCTATTCAAATAGTAGGAACATTCCCTCTCTAGCAAGATAGCAGATGATTACTCTGCTGACAGCGTTTGATCTGCATTGCTGGTATGAGCCAGCTGAAAAATTAAAAATTAGTAGTATTAGTTTGTTATAAAAAATATTCTTCCCACCGTACTACAAGCAACTCCTTAGTTATCGTCTTCATAAATCGCCAGCCAGAGATCAGGAATGGCAGAAGAGCAACTGCTTTGGGCAGAGCACTATGAAGGGAGACACAACCACATCCTCAGTCTGCCCAGGGAGTCCAAAGCTACTGTGGTACCTTCTGTTGGTACTTTTGAATCCTGATCCCTGTACTTTTAAGAGGGGTAGGAGAGGGGTGAAAGGGAGAAAAGATGGAATAGATTTTAACAGGTCCCTTCCAACCAACATTTCTGTGATTATAACAAAATAATTATCAGAAACAAAAGAAAACCCACAGCTAAGCTAGAAAAATATAGTTAGGTATTAAGAATTATTTCTGTTTATCCTCAGCTGTCTTTTATTGGGTCAATAATTTTCCAGAAAAATACCTTAGCATAGTAATAAATGATTGAAATCACTCAGCCCTATCGGTCTAAGAAAGCTCACTTTGTCTGTAACAGCATGCTACCGAAATCTTTGTTCAGATGAGATGACCGAAATGGATCTTTGATAAAGCTGCCCAATTTCCAGTTGAGTTATTCCCGTTGTCAGGACCAGCAATACCATCCTCATTCACACAAGTGGGGGTGGTAGGGGGAGAGTGGGGGGCAAGGGCAAACAAAAACAAACCAATAGACACCACAACCCACAAGTGATCACAGATATCAAAATCTTTTCTATCCAAGAATTGCTTGTGATAAACGTTCTGAGCAAGACAAGCCACTAGGCAGCTCATATTGCATAAAGTCTTAGAGGAGTAACAAGATACAGGAATCCAAAGGGCACAAATACAGTAGCCTCCTTCCAAGTTGAATGTACTGAAAGTTTTTAAAAAGCAATAATTACTATTAACAATTGTGTTGCGGTAATGCCTGGAGGCCTCATTCACGTATCAGGAGAATGGTGTCAGGTAGTGTGCATACACATGCTTGGAGGCAGGCCCTGATCTGGAGAGCTTACACACCGGGTCTTGAAAAACTAGCTACTGAGATACATACTCGGGGAAACAAGAAAACCTTGGGGAAACAAGAAAACCTTGGGGAAACAGTAAGCAAAATTTGCATAATGTCCAGGGATTGTAACTTGTAGCAACACTCTAAGGTTTAACCCTGCCCTGCTCATCATATGGGCATAGACCTGTCTTATTCCAATAGCTGTTCTCCACCCCTTTCCTAAAGGCAGGTTTTAACCCTTTCACTTTATTTTTCTTCCTAGTGTTAATGACGACAAACTGTGTTTACAATGTTCTCAAATTGTCCAACTGATTTTTCTTCTGAGGAAAACTTGCTTTAAAATGTGGTTTCTATTTAAAGTCTTGTATAACACATTTTAGCCCAAAGCATTATTTAGTGGCTACATTCTAAACCACTTCAAAAATGTGTTTTTTATAATAGAAATCTTAAGAGGTGACTACCCTAATGTTTGTTTGACCTTCCCCTCTCACACTTTTGCTATACCACCCAACTCTTTTCTTTAAATAGAAAAAGTCTATAGGTATAACAATCCTGATATGAAGGGGGAAAATGCGTTTCAAGTGAGGTCATATATCACATCAGTGGAATAAGACAGTGCAATTGCTGCAAATGCTGGAGTGGAGCTGACCGACCTGAAACATTTGGAAAAACTATCAGAATTGTGCCAGGTCACATAAAATATACAGGATGTTTACATTTTGTCTCTACCAAGCAACTACTTCATTTAATCCCCCACAACAATTTAGAAAACAAAACATACCAGCAAAAAGAAAACAGAGTAAAGCTGCACTTTGACCCTCCCACAGAAAAACTGAAAGTTTGGGGCAGGGGGAGAAAGGGAAAATCCAGTTCTCTGCTCCCTTGCTTCCTAACCTGGCAGCTTGAACAACCACCAGCAGCTACTGCCAACCTGCTGTACATTGGCTCCACAAGGCAAAACTTTGCGCTGCGTGACTACACCCTTTTTTTCCTGTCTTGCAGCCTAGTTTTTCACACGCACAAATGAGCAGGGAATTCACATACACACACAAAATGAAATAATACTCTCAGCAGTAAAATGTGAAGTAACCATACAGAGTCGAAGACACCTTTAACACATGGTTCAGCCATGCCACACACAACACGCACAGCAAAAACGCTGGAAGAAGTCTGGTACGTAGCAATAGCGTCACAACTGTCAGGTGGAGAACTCAGCCCCAGAACGCAGGTAGGGAAGGGCTTAGGGAGAACAAGATGTGCGCAATGAGCTTTGTCACCAAGGACCAAGGAGAACAGGGCTTGAATTCTTACCCAAGGTGGTGTTCTTGCATCTAACCCGTCCTCCAGCTTCTGTATCTGCCTGAAGTTAGTAGATCATAAGTGACCCTTTTGATGGTGAAAATTAAGAGCCTTCTGACTGCACTCCTTTCCTCTCATTACCCTGGCTGCTACATGAAGAAACTAGGAGGTAGTCGACTTCCTATTCCATTTAGTATTTAGGTATTCCTGTCAGGCAACTAACTTCAATTCCTAACAACTCTTATTGAGCTTCTTCATTATGCATTTGCAGGGCTGGCACAATTATTGACAAATTCACTCTTCTTCACAAGGTTACAAAGACCAGCTGTGATTTCTGCTGCTTCTAAACAAAGTTACCAGCGCAGGCTCTGGAACCATTTGAAATTTAACAGCCTAATACCAAGAGCTGGAGAATCATAACATTCTGCACAAATTGATGAGGTTAAGGCAATTTCAGGCAAAACTTCAACTCCCTTGTTGCAGATGCTGAAAACCCCTGCAACAGCAGTAAGTGGGAAACCTGTATTTAATGCTACATAAATAAAAAGCATTTTTCCTTTCCATAAGCACACAGATTCTTCCAGGACCCTCTGGCTAAGATGCAACCATTCTTTCTACTTGCTCACTCCCTCCTTCCCCCACACCACCCAAAAAAATATATAAACAGAACTACACCCACATCGTCTCCTCCAGATACTTGGACCTGTATGAGTGTGCCTGGTATTTCCCAGCCACATAATTTAGTTCTCCAGCCTCAGCCTTCTGATGCCAACAAAAACATGATACATTACTCACAGCAGTTAAGTGTACTGGATACATTTCTACAAAACACCACAGTGCAAAGAGGAGCAAGGGCTCCTTTGAGAAACCAAAGCGGAGTGGCATCTCCATGTTTTCCTTCAAATCACATTCACTGCCCCTCATACATGTTCTAAGCCACCTCTTCTTCCTCCAGGACAAAAAAAGAAAAACCTCAGAAGCTCATAAAACCCAAGAAACAAACCATTTAGGAGTCACTTCTTTGAACACATCCTTGTTTTTCTAATCAAAATCCATCACTCCACTATAAATCACAAGTCACCCTAACTAAGAAGAAAATAAACTCTCTTGATAACATAGTCCCTTCCCCAAAGGGCAAAGTTCTGCTTCAACTAATCCAAAGAGAAAGGAATCAATGTCTGTTCCTAAACCTTCTCCTTCTGAACAGGAACATAAAATGCTACCACAGTGGTATGTAAGGTCATCAGCTTCAAAGCAGCTTCAACTACTGTACTTGCAGAAGCAAAAATGATGAAAGACACCATATGGCTTCTGTCATGGTAGATAAAGCTAATGGAGGCATATAATGAAAATTTCAATTTCTCCTCTCTTTGTTTAATCTTTCCCAGTGCATCACCAACAGTCCCCTGCAAGTCTGTCTTTTCCAGCTATAAAGCACTACTTCCTCTTTGAATTGTGTTTTTTCTCTGGCAGATAAAATGTTTTACTTAACAGTGTCCTACAGATCAGCAAATATGATTGAAAACGTACAGGAAAAAAGTAATTAGATAAACATCTGATACTATGATAAATCCTGTTACAGAAACTCAGACATTCTCATAGGCAGCTGAGTCAGAAGATAAAAGCCTATGGTCTCATGAGCACAGAACATCAAAGATGCAAGCTTTAAGACTTACCAATTTCTTCTATTTCTTCCAGGAAATCATTATATTCACTTAGACTGGGAAAGTCATCCTCTCTTTTATTGTATCTTTGAGAGAAGAAGAGACACAAGTATTTATATAACACACAAAGATGCAATTTCAATTCAACAAGGCTCTTGCTGCAAAGCATATTGACATGTGCTTTGTGGCTCCCACAACTGACCAACGTACAGAATCTTTAAAAGGAGACAGAAGTGCTTGTTTCAAAGGAAAGGAGCCAGCCTGGCATAAATCAGTGCTATCTTTGCCTACTGTCTGCCAGTTCCTCTTCCAGGATTACAGGTAAACAGGAACACAGAGGCTAGGATATACTAATTCCAAGCCAGCCCTTCACCATGAGAAACCTGTTACCAAAGGCAGAGACAACAGTAAAATGCACAAGAAAAACTTTTCTAGAAGTATTAGAAAAGGGAGTTTGGCTTTTTGCCAACAACAGAAAGTACATATCAGTGGCAAACTGAAAATGCTACACAATTATCTTACTTCACATCAATAGACCATTCCAGAACTCATTTATCCAACTCTTGATAGCTGGAAAAAGTAAAAAGATGAAGGGACAACTGGCTAGAACATAGACAGCCTCTGAAAGTCAAGACATGCAAGCTTTCTTCCCAAGAAAACATACAGCTGAGATTCTGTCTGCTCTGTGGACCAAGATACATGACACCCAGGAGTATAAAAATCTAATCCCGAGAACCAAGGCCAAATTTCAATTTGGGGACATTTTTTCTGCCTACTAAAAACTAATCTGGCAAATCCAAGCAGGCCAAGCATTTTACGTTTTCTGTTCTAACTACACTTCATTCTGTGTTTAGTCAACTAAGTTGACTTCATTCCAGTTAGACTTTTGTTAACTTCAGTAGACTTTATAATCAAACATCAAAATTATTACTGCTTTTCACATCAGCATCTTGGTATTCAACAATGCAATTTTGCCACATCTCAGCAACATCATGAGATTCATTTAGTACTGTACTAAGTCTTAGATAAAGGCTGCCAAGCTTACAATTTACCTGTACGTTCATTTTTGCACACATAATTCTCTCCAGGTTTGTCATGTTCCATCAGACCCGCTTCTACCAAAACATCAACTGGTTCCCTTATTTTCCTTATAAAATGTTGTTTCTTAGCCACAAGGAGCAAGACGCAATTTTAGACCTCATTTATCTCAATTGCAAGAGCTCTCAAATCTACATTACAGACTAGTAACACAAGGCTTGTAAGGAAGCATTTCCACTAACATTTCCACTAACAATTGTGAAGTAGAAAACAATGTGAACACAGTTTCTCTTTTGTCCATTTTCATTTTGAAGGGAACTAGCCTTCAACTCTCAGAACAGGTCCCCAGGGAACAAACAATCAAGGTCCTGTTTCTTGCCCTGCTCCCACGTTCACCCCCTCAAAGGCAAAGCTGCTGTAGTCATCAATATCTAATCATCTCCATTTAGGAGGCAAGTCTTTGCCAAAGGAGGCAACATAGAAAAACCCAACATATTCTAATGCTAAGCAGGAATCCCTCAAGGCTAAACTGAGAATTCAGCCCTCAGTTGTTGCATAAAATCAGATTCTCTGAAATCCCTCCATGTCAAATGGAGTCAAGTTTTATGGGTTGTCACTTTACAAAAAAGAAGAAAATTAATCTCCTCTGTACTACTGGAGCAGTAAGTCAGTTTTTTTAAATGGTGGTCCATGAAATATAGCCACCTTCTGTTCTTTTAACTGGTGACACTCACATTTTCAGCACTTTCTTCCGTATTTCCACTTCCTTGTCAACAGCAGGATCCTCAAAGAGCTGTACCCTGAAGTTACTCTTCCGCAGAGGGGTATCGCACTCCTGGCAATTCCCAGCCCCCCTCACAAACAGCAGTTCCACACAGCTCTCACATCTGCAGGAGAAAAGAAGGGGTATAAAGGCAGATACATATTAAACAGTAACTGAAACACAGGATTGTCCCCCTTTTTTGCTGTTTACACATGCACTATAAGTACACAGTACACCTCCCTTTGATTTCACTATTTCTTCAGCACCCAACAGTGGCAAGGAAGCAAGGGGTCTCCACCACAGCTGAAAGGAAACAATCTCAGCAGCACAAATGCATTTATTCTCCTTGCCCAAAGAACTCGGCCTCTTTGCTGAGACTGAAAGTTAATCCAAACACAATGATGGGTTTTGCGTCAAGGGGAAGCTTGTTTATTGACACCACCAAACTCATTTCACAGGGACCAGACTGCAATATCCTTATTTACTCTGAGCACTACCTTGCTGCACAAAAAGCCTCGTTTATTTTCTTGATGCCGTTCACTGTGCAAAATACTATTCAGCACAAGCAGGGATACAAATCTTGCCTGCAGCCTTCCAAGCTTCTACCAATACTACCATGGAGCAACTGCTATTACAAACCTGAGCTAAACTCCAGCCCAACACAGCTAAAAGAATTAAAATACCACTTTAACCAGCAACCAGCATTATGCGACCCTCCTGTGCCTTCTGTTAATACTTTTAAAATTGCACATAAAATATACTTTACACAGAGGCTGCACAGAAATAAACCAAAAATACCTTTCTGGTTTTATTTCTTTTGTCTTAATGAAGATTTCAGATTTTAACAACATGCTTGCTGACCAGTCAGTTGGCACTTAATAAAGGAAGAACACACAACAAGAAAGCCAATTTTTTTTAAAAGTACTTGGGTACTAATAATGTGCAAATTTCTAGCAGAGGACAACACCTGCTGCAGTCATTTCCTACTGCTGGGAGGCAAGGGGGTGTCTATTTATAGATTTGCTATATTGAAGCCAAAACAGTTGTACATTAAGACCTAAGCTGTATTGTACCTTCACAAAGCCAGCACAAAAGCTAAACAAGCTAAGAGAAACAATACTGACATGGTTGCGAAGGATCTTAAACAAAACTTTCACTCTGGTGACCTACCCCCAACTAAACTGGTTCCAGTACTTACAGAGGCAGAGCTAGCTAGAGCCAACCAGTTTTACCCAGCTTCTGTTTCCAAGATTAGAAAGTGCAAAACAAATGCAATTGTATCTTACAATTAAAAAAAAAAAATTAGAGCAATTTTCTGTTGTTGCTAACACAAGTAGAACTACAGTTTCAAAATGCATCTTGCACAGCAGCTGCCAATGTTAAAGAGCAAAGCCTGAATTTACTTGGACATTTTCCTGCTCCAGAATTCCTTTAGTTAGAAAACCAAGCACTTTTAAATACAATTTATTTGGGAAGGGAAAGATCAAATGTTTTAGCACAGTAGGCTGAAATTCAGAAGTTACTGGGACATCAACTCAAGAAGTATACTTCTTTACGAAAATAATTTAGCTCACCACTATGGGAGAAACAATACTCTATGCAAGAGAAGGCAAGGCAGGGAAAGGGTTTTCTCCTTCCTCCCCCAACCTGTCTGTGCATGCAACAGCCCGGTACATATGGACAGTTTCGCTGTCTCCTTCATTTTGGCAGCTCGCGCTGTTTAGATGTCTCTCTCAACACAGCAGCGGAAGCACAGCAAAAAAACCCCTGCCTCTTCTTTCCTATTTTTAAGTTATAGAAAAGGGAGTGTAAAGCTGCAGAACTTGGCAGGTGGATCCAGGTGTTTGTATTGGTTTTTTTAATCATGGTATTGCCTAAGGACCAACAGAACAGGGTCTCCATGTGCAAGATATTATGCACCTGAAACTACTTCACCCCTCACCCCCCCACCTTCCCTAAATCAAAGACATTTCAAGTTTACACAGGACTTGACTATGGAAGAAATACCTCCTTGGAAAAGCACTTCATACAATTACCTCAATGCCTTTCCAAACTGGAACCAGTGTTTCTAAGGCTGGAAAATAGCTTTCCATACAAAAAAAGATGAGTCAACACCTCACTATGGGAATCCCACATCAGGCGATCACATTCTCACTCACTTATGCACATCCACCCTTATATTTATTCATAGATAATTCCTTCTGAATTCAAAAGGGGTTATATGGGACAAGTCAAGGGCAGACCTGGACTCTGTCCAAATCCTGCCTCCTCTCCATCTCCAGATAGATTTAATATACACAGTTAGATCCCAAGCTTACTTCCTAGCAGGTCTGTCATTCTTGCCCCCACAAACAGCAGCCACTTTCCCAGTGATGGCAAGAATGTCTGGTCACACATTTCCACCTGATTCTCAAGAAAGGAAAAAAGCCATCTCCTGAATCCCTCTCAAACAAGTTCCTTTTGGTTTCACAGCAGATCACTAAAGTCAGAGCATATGCAAACACCAGGAAGGCAGATTTCAATAAAGATGGATTTAATAAATTATTTCATGTCTTGAAATACTTGTACTGTAAAATTTGAAAATACAGCTTGACTTTTTATTTTTTATTAAGAGATGCAGCAATTTATGTGACCACCAAAGGTAACCCAAACCCATGCAACAGCCAGACATCCCGGGCAGCACAGGACACCTCAACATCACAGCTGGCATTACAGAGCTCCCTCCTGGCACACAGACCACATCAATTCAGGCGGTCCTTCCATTTCTTTGCAAGTCCAACTCTTCCCCATTTGCCTTAGTGTAAGGACAGTCTGACTATGGAAGCAGGACATCACTCAGTGCATCTTTTATTGGCCAACGCATCACACATGGCTTTCCCCAAATGAGCAAAGCACCAAAACACCTGCTCAACTCCCCCTCAAATCATGGCCAAAACAGGTGGCCAAGTGTTTTCTTAAATTAGGAGCCTCAAATCAGTGATTTTTAATATGCATATGTATTCTGTACGCATACATGCTACATATATAAACTAACGACATGTGCTCATGCTTAAAAATCAGGTTTATGCATCTGTTCAAAACTGAATATGTCTGAAGACAACAGTTTCACATGAGGTCTAAACACTCAGGGTGTGATATTGCTGACTCTCCTCTTCACACTGAGATTTGTATGGCCTCTGTGATCTGTATTCTATTTCACGTATTCACTAAAAACTTTCATTACCTTTTGGATTTAAGCTTGTATCCTGAAAACAGGTAATCTGGATGAAGATATCAATAGAAAATGCCCAGGGAGTTACACATGCATGGACAACAGGGGAAGACTATTAGTAATGTCACCAACAAAAGCAATCACAACTACTCCAGGAACAATAAAGTCTCCTGGTCTTCCACACCAGGATAATAAACATCAGTATGCTCATTTTAATTTCCACAGACACTGGTTTGATCTGTCTTGTTCTTCTCTTTCATCGCCATGAAATATTAAACAAATGTCTCGGTCTATAAGCAGTCTAGTACAACGCCACATTTTTGAGGAAAGCAAATAACAAAGCATCTAGATGGTTTGGCACCATCAACACACAAATAGCACTGCATGCCCTCATGTCTGTGTTCAAGGACTTCAGGACCAGGACCGTACTAAAAATGCTTTTGGTACACTGCAGAAAACAAGCAGACGTTCCTCTCCAGAAAACTTAGATATTTATCAACTAAATTACATTTACTGGAACTGACTGTTTTGGACAAAGTGTCTTCAAAGGGTACAAGATTTGTGCCCCATCCTGCATTCCCCACACATGCACACATATACTTCATGGAGGGATGATGGCAGATAAGGAATGGAGCCTCTTGGACACTGAACGGATGAAAATACCTAACAACATTAGCATAGCCTGATTGTGCTGCTTACTTTTCTAGCTTGGCTGGCAAGAGAGCAAACAGAATAAAGGAGAGCTATTTTCACAAGCAGGAGTACAAGATATCCTTTCTTTTAGAATTTTAGATTCTGCTGAGTATAGCAAAAATGTGCAGGACTTCAGATACGCACCCATTAATCATTTCAGAAAAAAAATATCTTTACGGCTTTTGCTGTTGACTAGGAATATTACAGAATGAGTTACTACCCTTCTTTACAAAGGCTATTTTTAGTAGATATACTTATTAAATAGTATCAAATATTTAGAATGTTTAAGCCCCCCTTCTTCGGCTTTTATAACCAAGATGTTTCTGTTATTTAAAGTAACACGCAAAACAAATGACCCTCTCTACTATGGAACAAACAGTTTAGATTAAAAAATAATAATACAGCCTTCAACATACAGCCAAGACCTGAACCACAAACAAATGGAATGGAAAGAATCAGCAAAAAAGATGTGTTTTCACTTGTTCCTCAATTCTGATGTCAGAGAGAAATTTACTTACAGAAATGGAATGACTCTTGATTTACAGCGAGGGAACATTAAAACCAACAGAAAAAACACACACGTGAGAAAACTTACAGAAAAACATCTAGATTTTTAAATCAAAGTTGCTTTTAGAAACATTCACAGGCTTTTTGTTTAGCTTGGGTTAGACAATTTTGTGTTCTTGTACAGAGATTCTTGAACTGAGACAAAAACAGCCCAATTTGGAGCGAGCAGCTGTCAAACCTGTTTATTTCACAACCTTCAGTACATTTAGCAAGTCCCCATAACCCACAGTGGTTTCTGCTACATAGCCAAGAGTTCATCTACTACTCGCAGTTGGCCATTGCAGGCATATTTTCTAGGCTGATGGACCAATAAGCATAGCCTAGAAGGCAGGTTCTTCTTAGACTCTGCAGCCATGATGATCTCTGTGATCCAAAAACCTAAGGGAACTGAGCAATTTTTTTCCCATGTTACAGGTTAGGGATCAAAAGCTGAGGAAAGAGAAAGAAGTGTGACTGCAACGACACCAAATGCTTCTGAGAGCCTCAGAATAAAGGAGCTTATAAGATCAGTAGCTCCCAGAGGAATAGGGAGGTGGATACAAAAATAAGTCTTCTCCTTTTCACACCTCAACTTCAGGAACTCAGAAATCCTTATTCAAGCACTTGCAGAAGCAGCTGCCTATGAGTTTTGGGCCATCTCTTCCCTCTCCACCAAATACAAGAGAGAGTTGGGAGAAGATGATACCGATTACTCTCTCCCTCTTCCTCTGTTGAGATTCTGTCAGGTCCTACCAATGGGGATCTTGCTGTTCTCACCTTTTAAGGAGACAACTTCAGAATGCTCGCAAAACCTTATTTGGCTGAAAACCCCACCATGGGCTTGTCTTCAACTAGTAAATAAACAGGTCTCACAAGCAGCCTATGCACCATGCAGAGATTACAGCTCGTCAAGGCAATAAGACATCTCATGTTTCAGGTAGAAATCACAACTATCAATCAACAGATGAGAATTTTTGGATTATAAACACTGTTGATAGGCTATCTTCAGTTGTCTGCAGCTCCCCTCTGTTCAGCCCACAGTAACATGCACTGCAAAACAAAATCTCAGAGATTACTTTGCTAACTTTTCTTTTCCCCAGAAGTATCAATACTCCAGAGAGATGATCTTAACCCCTCCTTTAAACAACAAAACAAAAAAGACTCCAATGCTCTACCTATATCTGTATTATGTCAATTCTCAGCATCATCTGCCAAGATGCTGAGCATGCAATCATTCTTTTAGACTATTTATATCTTTTGGGAAAAGGATGCACGCACACACTTTTCTTTCATTTTTGTTCTGTCAGATGAGTTCTGCTCCATATTGCAGAAAGGAGGAGATTAAATGAGCCCAGACATCTCAAAAATTTAGGTGACACTCAGCAACATTAACCCTATTTTCCAAACACCCATATACATACCCTGATACACAGAGCGGTTCCATCTCAACTGCACTCGCCAGAAAGAAAACAGACCAGGTAGTGATTGAACTATAGCCTTGAATGACTGGCATTTTAAACAAAAAAAGACATACTGAGTCAATTAATAATAAACAGAAACATTTCCACCACCCATTGAGTTTCAACATCTCCATTACAAAACCATTTCAAGTGGCTTGGACCTGACAAGAGAGTTTGCAGCAAACTGAAACTTAACTCACATTTACCCAGTACAGATGAGCTAGAAAAAAATTAAAGAACCTTTTATGGTGTTAACTCTGGATAGTATAGAGAAAATGTTTCTATAGGTATTTAAATAGAAGTGGCTCTTTGTGAGATACTGCTGCCTAGTCAATTAAGCACACAATCATAAAAAACATGTCTTACAGCACAATTATGTCAATTTGGTCAAACAACAGGCCAACACTTGACAGGCCCATTCTTGACACTTCAAGAGCAGCTGTGTGGCATTGAGAAATAAGTGTTTTCACAATGACTAGGCATACCAAAAATCAACCAAGAATTTACCCAGTGTACCAGAACAACTACTTCAAATCCATTACAGTCTACTGGGTAAACACATGCACTAAAATAATAATTCAACTATGTCAATAACCCTTTTATTATGCTTTATTCTCTTTGAATAAGAACCTTTGCAAGTTTTCTGGGTTCTCAACAAAAATTAAACTGGGTAGCTATCAGGATTAGCAGCTGCCCACAGCACACCTCAACTTAAGACACAATTATGAAACTTCCCATGTCTAAAATGCAGAAACTGCACTTTTTTAGACATGATCCAGCTCAACATTGCCCATTGTCTCACAAGACAAACATACTTATCGTTAAGTTTAGGATCTCACACCGAACTCCATGCAAGACACATTGCTCCCTTCTCCTTCTGCACACATTTGTTACCTCATGAGAAAGTCCTACACCATGGTGTGGGCTGAACTGCCCCCAAAGCTAACAGGTCTTACTAACTCAAGTATTTTGAGCATACACTTACTCAGTCTTATGAAACACCTGCATATGCCAGAAGTCACACTGGAAAAAACTAAAGCATAGACAACTGAAAATAAATGCTTTGGGGACCCAAAATAGCCACGACAAATCTTTCACTTGATCTGAAACAAGGCTTCTACCTTCAGTTCTGTACTTTCAACTCATTTTACAGTACAACAATGGCATGTGGAAGCAAGACAAGGAAATACGGCTATACTGTAAAAGGAAAAAAAAAATTTAAAAGGTATTTGTGGCATGATGGGATAACCTGACCACATTACTGAGGGCTTGTCACAAGACACTCCCATATTTTATGTCTAACCTCAGAAAGTAAGAAGATAAAAGTTGATAAGACACACATCTGTAAGAAAACCAGGCACATGACCAAGGTTTTCTATAAAAAACAGTGGTTTGGGGTCTCAATGGGAAACATGCAAGTGTTTAAAACACAAAAATCAAAACCTTTACTGATCTCTTGCAAACGTACCTGTTGAATGATCTGCATATGTTGGCTCATCTCTTCCAGGCTTTTGGGAGGAACTAAGCCAAATTTCTGCCATGAGCATAGGCTTATATTTCACTTGAAGCATAAAAAGTACACAGTCCAGCTTCCTTAAGCTATTCAAATACAGAGACACAGTGTGGGTGTATGTACACACAATTAAAAACAACTGAAAAAGACAGCCCATTGGAGCAATAATTGCATTGTCCATGTTCTGGACTGCTTTTTGAGCACCAACAGTGTTTTTAGAGCTATGTGTAATGAAGAACTGTCCCCTCTACCACTAAGCTTGCTTGGTCTGAAAAGACTGGAAGAACAATCTGCCATAACAAAGTGCTACATGGGAGCTCCTGCATAAATCTTGTTTTATGATAGAATAAAATGAACTGTTTCTTCTCACGTAATTTGTCAGAAATGAGTGACCAAACTCAAACGTTAAGACACCAACTCCCATTCTCATAAGTAGCAAAAGTCCTAACAACCTTGAGTTTATATATGCAGCCTAGGAACACGAAAATTGTATTTTTACATGTTAAGTCAGCACCAATGCCAAAGAAGCTGCTGTAATCTGCCTTCACGCTGCCGTACACTGTCCTTGCCCTGCTGTCCTCTCCTGCAGGCCAGAAAAACATTTGTGCAGCCACATGGTTATTTGCTGGGTTATTTTCCAGCCAGATGAACTCTCCCATGTGGTTCACCACATGGTTCACAAATGCTTTTACCAGCACATAGCAATGGGCAAAGTGAAGGTAGGAATGAGCAGCCAGGGTGAAAAACCTGAAGCAGGATGTTGTCAAATATAAAATCCCAGGCAAAACAAGTATATCGCACCACTATCGTTAAAGTCTTGAAAGACAGACTTGTTTAAGACCCATTCATTAGGGAAGCTGAAGCACAGAGAACAGGGACTGTGTTTAGTACCGGACAATGCAGTTAGGTGCCCAGCAGCATGGGTAGGCACTTCTGTAAACACCCCTACATACCTACACAGCTTTGCAGATCTGCTCTCAAAGCGGAACTAGGAGAACCCTCAAGTGAACTCCAAGTCCCAACAAGATGAGCAGCCAAACTTCCTGCAGACTTCAGACAGGTTAGGACATCCCACAAACAATGCTCCCATTCAGGCAGCTTCCACCTGTGTATTGACACCGAGAGGGCTTTGCCAAAGGGAGATACCCCAACTGCCGACATGCCTGTGACATGAGCCCCAGCACAGCTGGGCTGCAAAGCAAGGGAAGAGGACGGCACCACAGCAGACCACTTCTGAACAGCTTAGGCTGATGTAGGATCACATCTCAAAAACTCCGGCAACAACAGACCCTCTGCAGCATTCAGCACGCTCTTTACAAACTGTGTAATAACATCTGAGGCAAGACAACTCCACTCTAGAGAAATACTTCCCCTGGAAGAGGGCTCCTCACCAGTGTTGATGGAAGTAACCACAGTAAATCAAACCTGTGGAGATGCCCAGCATGGCCAGGGACCCCCACTGAGGTCCTTTCAGTCTGAATAAGACCCCAGAACTAAGTTACCAGGAATAACCACTGGGTGGGAGAGCATAAAAAGCTGTTCCTCTCTTCCCACACTCTGGATTCAACAGCACTCGATGCTGTTTATTAAAAATTGTCCTTCCCTCTTACAAAGCTTTTATGACACACTCAGCTATTTTAGCTTGATCCAAAAGTATAAGGAGCAAGAACACCACCCAAAAAGCGTCCATCATTATTTCAGGGTACCCAGAAAGCTACTTGATCGACACATCTCTAGAAAGGTGAGCTGAAGCACAGTTACAATGCAAGAATACAAGAACAGGTGGGATAGCAGACAGAGGATAAAAAATATTTTTCAGAACTGCTAAAAATAAGAAAGTCAAAAAGCATGTCACATTATTTCAGAATATTTTAAACAAAGCATACAAGATTACTTTACAGGCAAGTCCTTCCACAACAGGAACAGAAGGCAATACAACTGAACAAAACAAATTCATGCATTTGAAACAAGTTACAAAGTCACTGGGAGCTCATCATTTAAAGAGCACCAAGGCAAGAAAGAGACCCTCCTATACCAATTAAATAGTAGCTCATTGTCCCTCTGCAATGTGATGCAGTCATGAAAAGGCACATGCAACCCAAGGATGTATCAGAAGAGCTGCTGCTGCCAGAAAGACAAGAGTTACCAGCAGGATGTAAGGAGACTTCACCTGAAATGACATGTGCAGTTCTGGTCACTCATACTCAAAACAGATGAGCTCACCCTATATAAATACAGCTAAGGGCAACTAGGAGGATCACAAGATTGGGAAGATTGGCTTACCAGAGGAGAAACAGCAGAAAAAGTTACTTACACGAAAACACCACTGGTCCAACCAGTAGTATAAAAATTTATACTGAAAATTGTAGTTCTTACCAGCCACAATAGTGAGAGTCTGGAACCATATCCAAAAGAAGTAACAGGGCAAAAATTAGTTTAAAAATGAAGTTTCAGAAGCTCACAGGAAGGATTTGATGACCTGATTGTCTTCAACAGGTAACTAGATTTGATAACCTAGAAGGTGCCTCCAGTCCTATCTATGGTCCTAGCTATGTGCTCTAAATTCTAAAACCCTAAGACAACAACAACTCAGGAAGAAAAATAAAAAGAGGACAGAGAAAAGCTACAGTTGGTGAAAATACTGGAATATTACATGCATCCTTGAATACTGAAAATTTTTTTCGAAGAACAACATGCATGGCACAGATGTTCTAGCATCTACTCCTTCTGCTCGTAACAGAAATAACTCCTAACCATCAGTCTAAAGCAGTCTTTCATAAATTACACAGATTCATAGTCTTTTATCAATAACTAATTGATTTATCTTATCTAGCGTAAACCATCATATGTATATGTCTCAGAGGTCCAAACTTGATCCACTTGGGATCAATTTTTTCACCTTGTCGAAAAAGAGAAAAGGTAAGATCATACCATTCTGCTTGTCTTTAATAGCACAGAAGAAAACTAGAGAGTAAGCATTCTCAGCTTATTTCAGATAGTACATGTAATTTAATATGGATATATATTCTACTAGCATGTAAAAAATCTTCTGGTAGCAAATACCTATTAGCTGATGCGTACTTCTGTATACCTTGTACCACACCATGCCTTAACTCACAAGCAAAAGGAGCTTAGATGAACGACTTCTGTGCAGCAAAAGGTGGTGGTCATGACTCAACACATGATCATTCCTGTCTCTTATCAGTTCAACACGGCCTTAGGGAACAAACTGCTTCTCAAGACTGCTGGCTTTTCAGGGAGACAGACCAAAAGCACCAGTAGCCTTTGAATACTGAAGACTCAGTAGTAGCTTTGTTGTTGAAAGCACCCCAGTTTCCCAGACTAGTGTAGGTAGTATTACATCATATCCCAATTCCCTACTGGAATTTCAATTGATTGGGGCTTTATTTATTTCCCGCCCTAAGCACCATTTAGAATGACTTGCTAAATCTTTGTTGCCTTTACTATTACAATTTTAATAGCTGGATGTCAGAGAGAGAAGAATGATCTCTAGGCAGTCCTTAATACCTTACAGAGCAGAGTCTAAATTATTCTTAACATTAAGTTGTAGAAAAATCTCATCAGAAGAAAGAAAAACAAACAAAAAACCCAACTCAATAACATTTTATTGCCATCTTTCATCCAAATACAAACTTAATCCTTAAAGAAATAAGCCTGGGCAAGTATCTTTTAAAAAGAAAGACTGGCATTTTAGAAAAAGAAAAATCCATTTGCAAAGAGTGAAAGATGGGTGTATTTCTGTTTTTGAAAACATAGGAAAAAAAATCTTTGACATGCAAAATACATATAATAACAACAAAAAAAAAATCTAACAAACCATTCAGGGCTTGCTGAACAAGTTCCCTTCAACGTAATCACACACAGAAGCAGGGGTACAAGGGACCCCTGGGGTCATTCCCTGCATTTCTACAGAGCCATGTGTTCAACTGTCCAGAGAACCTGCAGAACATTTGCCCCAAATGTGCCACAGGCTACACAGAGCTCTGCAACCCAGCACTGAGGTTTTGACAAATCTACTTGTTTTGTAACCCAAAAAAGTTAAAGGAGATGTAAAGAATGAACCCAAAACCAAGTAAGGCATCTCTTGTTGCAACGGATCACTTATTTAGGAGTGTCCATGTTAACCCTATGCCTAAAGCTCATTTGCGTCTTATCACTTCCCAGAGCCGGCACTTTTGATCCACTAATGATCTTTAGCATCACAGGCACCTTGTCATGCTCTGTGGCTGCAGTCTCTGAAACTGTAGCACTAATAAATGCAAGTTACTAGAGTTACAAGTTTAGTTTTAGTTTCTATAACCCAACAGATTTTTATTACATTTTCTTGAAAAACTTCTTTATCTTACCAATCTTTGTTTCCACCAGTGTAAGTGCAAAGGAGATATTAATTAGCAAATCCCAACAGTAGCAATTCAAACAACGTTCCCTGCCTCTCTAGTCTCATTTGGGAATCTCCTACTTCCTACCAATTTTTAAGGGTCATTCCTCACTCCATTTTCACATAATCCCTAAACAACCATTATCACATCTTTTCTCAGCATGAGATAAAATATAGACTGTGCTTCATAAACAGTGGAGACCTTAAGATTACATTCTTGGTAGGACACAGCATGATAAATATTTCAGGGGTGTCTTGAAATACCGTACAATATACAACACGTGGCCAGTGAAACAATCTCAAAAACAAGTATGTTTTGCCTTATTACAAAAAAAAAAAAAAAAAGGAAAAACACACCAAAACCTCCTCCCCTCACCCCACACTGGCCATTGAGCAGGTCAGATTGCAATTTCCTTTTTAAGGGTGGCAGAGATCCTGAACTACTTAAAGCCTAGTAGGGAACATTTTTTTTGCATTGTAAATTTAATCATTAAAAAAAAAAAACAAAACCAAAACTTTCTACTCAAGCTGAAAAATAAACAGCAATTGCTATTTTAGTACACTAAACCAGTTGGTGAACATCACACAAACTTTTTTAAGTCAAATTGTAAGGTCACATTCAATGCAACTACTTTTAGAGGAAGGTATTGAACAAAAATAAGGACGTGTGTCAGACCTTCATTAGCTATGCTGGCATCTCAACCATTTCCTACAGATTGTAGGGAATAAAAACCCAGCCCTGTTTCAGTGAAGTTAGAGTCCTGTTTGATAACCTGTGACGCTACCTCCAAGTAAGCAAATACATTACTCGCCACACCAAAGACATAACACAAACTGTCCTCTCAAAGCTGCAGCACATTTCAAATAATTTTATCATGATGAACATTTGTGATGCATATTCATTCTTTTAATATTTATTAGTAGCAGAGACAACAAGGAGAATCAGTTGCACAATGTAGGAGCAAGATGCAAGACAACATGTATTAATGAAGGATCAAAGGCAAAAGAAAAATAATAATTCTATTTCAGCAAAATAAATTATATTCTTGTTTGTATTGATGTCAGTACTTGTTATGCCACAAAGTGCACAAAACAGAACACCCTGGTGTAGTTACTCAGCAGTGGATGCAG
The DNA here is from genome assembly GCF_964188355.1 of Buteo buteo. NCBI lineage: Eukaryota > Metazoa > Chordata > Aves > Accipitriformes > Accipitridae > Buteo > Buteo buteo. Next base: position 7,353,395 of record NC_134176.1, on the reverse strand, counting down.
ACACCAGGACAAGAGACTGCAGAGGACATGGAGAGGATGACACACAGCTGTCTCCCCACACTGGCAAGCTGATCATCATCGAATTGTTGCCAAACAATTTGAAGTCAGATAAAAATCCACAAATCTGTTGTTCATTACGTGGAGTTCCTCCCGTGCATAAAAACCAAACTCAGAACACAGATCTGTTGGGTGTTTGTGTGTGGCTTGTTATTTGTGTGCGAGAATAGCTTGGGAGAAGTATTTTTGAATGCCTGTTTTAGCATAAACCCCACCTGCCACCCTCTGTAGAACTGGTCCAATTTATTCGTTTTGCAGAAGAGTTTTGTTCATTCCGATCTCTGCATAACATTAACTGAAAAAAAGTTCTCAAAATTTCCATCTGCTACTTCAGCTGCAAATATTATGCAAACAACCAAAACCCACCATTATCAACAGCTACAGTTTTATGCTGCATGGCACCATAGCCCACCAGTCCCACTGATTAAGTAAAGAGCCATTGAAAACAAGTAAGGAAGTGGAAATCTGGTCCAAGATTCAGATGATCAGTTCCAGACAATATTTGAGCTTATCTGTTTTACCCAAACATCAGCTGAGAAGCATTCAACAATGCTGCAGGTTCTCTCATAAACACCACACTGCTCCATAATTATACGGGATCTGCGTGAGTATTCAAAAGCGGCATTTATTTAGGCTCACAACAGCTGTATTAAAGCCATGCGTAATGAACATTGTTCCTGGTCCGAGAAACAGTGAATAGTATTTTCCTTATCCATATAAATCACACACAATAAACGTTTGATATTATCTAGTGCCACTAAAGCAGTCAAATTAAAACAAATCAGGAGAGTATACCCTTGAGCACATAACTCTAGGAAGACTGAAAGCCTTTGAACACAGAATTTTATGCTTTTTATATGCTCCTAGCCTCATTCAAATAAGCTTATACACAATAATGAAAAGGATTTCTTCATCCACCACAACCCACTCAAAAAAAAAAATCAACACATCTATTTTACACATGAATTTTTGATTCTGCAGACCCTCCAAGAAAGCAGTAGCCACTAGCAAATTCCATTATGACCAGCAGATTGGGGGACCCAGTAAAGAAACCCAAAAAAGCAAAGGACGGGTTTTTCAGAAAGCAATGATCCCTCCAATCGCTGACATTTTGGAGGTGCCCACTTAACTCGGACCACCTTTAATCTTCTTGGCCAAAGCAAACTGCATATGTGCAAGATATAAAATTCTCTCTACTCAAAAATTAATCTCTAAGGAGATCCCAGACTGTAAATTATCTACTCCCACCATTTTATGGAATTATGTATTACTATGAATTATTCGGCTCAATCCTGCAAGTTTAATGCACAAACTGTCCTTGATGTCCAACAGGGATAACCTGGGCAAACAAGGCTCCTTCCACCAGGGTGTAGGGACTAGTTTTCACAACAGTTGTATGAAATCTGAATTTTTCAGATTTGAGAGCATGAGCTCAGTGCTGTGACACACATTTGGGTAGGTGGTTACTTGTGTGCTAAGGACCATGACTGTTCTGTAAAATGCTTACAACAGACAACTTTTCCCATGTAAGGGTTCACTCCCTCCTTTATTGATAAAACTAGCATCTAAAAAAAAAAAAAAATAAATGTCCTTCTCTGATTCAGTTTAACTGCTGTTACTCATGAGTGCAAGACCTTTTGCCACAGTCCATCCTTGCAAGATAGAGTCCTTCAACTCATTACCAATACCTACGATTAGCAGTCTACTTCATTTAAATCCACGCTCCTGCTGTTTATAGAACAATTTTAGTGAAGTTCTCTAAAGCCCTCAGATCCCCACGAACTTAAGCCACTTTCTTAACTTTGCAACTTTTATCTAAAGGGCAATTCAAGCTGAATCCACCCTCTAAAACTACATGCAACATTTTGGATAAAGGTATAAGGTGTTCTACTGTTTACCAGCATTTTCTCTAAGAAACATTACAATGCTACAGAAAAGTGACCATCTTACCTACTTCCACAAAGGACATAAGCCAAATTTACCAGTCAGAATTTTAAAAAGGGATCCAAATATAAGGAAGAGATGGGTTGTTTGTAGATACTGAAGATTGCACCCTGGCTATTGCAGCTATCATGCTCTCAACACTTAAACCCTGAGCAGTTACAGGCTGCTGTTCATGAGTGACAGTGCCATTGCGCAACAGAAGTCTTTGAAAAGCAACTACAGCCTTTTGCATTTACAGCCTATCAGCCTACCCAGAGCAGAAAACACCATACTGGGTGTTTTCCTTGGAAAACCCTGTAAAACAAGTTTGGTGACACCCACTGCAGCACGACCTGAATCCAGTGTACAAAGTTAACCAGTCTAACAAAATTCCGCAGTAAAAAACATGCTACAGTTGGTCATGAAAATCACAAAGATTAGGCCATGTTCCCAAGATGACTGAACGCAAGATAGAAAGAAACACACCTCTGTGTACTGGTGACGCATAACCATTGCCTGCTGCCCTAGCATTACCATCTTCCCTCAGCAATCTAGTTAACTGGAGCAGGGGGGATGTCAGCCCCAAAACTGGAACCATCACCCTACCCTATTTAGCTTGCCAACAAAAGTTGGCAGGTTCATTAGAAATAAATAAATGTGTAAATTAAGTCAGTGATCCTAGGGACGTACATAAGATTCTCCCTTCTCTTCCCTTCTTTTAGGAGGCCTTTACATGTCACCTTATGCTTTGTGCTGTATCAACACCACCACGACATGCTGAGTCTTCAAAACCATTTTGTATTAAAAAATAGAATACATGACTCAGATGGTTTAAAGATGTATATGCTTACTCAAAAAAATACTTCACCCCAAAATATCACCTCTAATAGCAATTTATATTATAGTTTCCAGAACTGCCAAGTACTTGGCTGCAAAACTTCTAAGCAATGGAACTGAGGCACCTGTGAAATACTGGTTGTTTTTTGGGTTTGGTTTTTTTGTTTGTTTGGGTTTTTTTAAGAACTGCAGAAATCAGCATTATTAAACACCCCAAAGGAACTTCCTTGCTGATGGGCCCTTATATAAATTTATTGTAACTGAATACCAAGATGATTGATTTTCACCTTTTTCACCAAGTGCTCCCATGGAAGAAAGACTGTCCACCCCACAAAGGGGTATTTCCTGCTGGTCATTCCCTCTTATCTGGTTACTGAAAACCTTGACAATACTGATTCACACATACTCACTTCTCAGGGCAGCTGCCCTCAACCACACGGATACAATCACACTCAACTGCTACCCAGACTGTATACGTGGAATTAAATCTCAGTCAAATTCTCATAGGCTTTAAATGATAAAGCGTTAAAACTGTGGGAATGTGTATAGCAGAGGCAGCTTAAATATAATGCTGTTTAATTGCAAAAAGATGTGAATGCACTAATAAGATAATAGTATGTTTTGGTTCTGCTAACTAGGCAGCACTTGTCATGCTGGGCACAAAGTCAAATAGTTCAAACTGTCACCAGCACCTGCATCGTACCCCCACCTACACAGCAAACAGTTGACAGTGAAATACAAACCCATGTGATTTCTGCTCAGCAGCTTTTAGCAAAACCAGATTCAAGTGAAGCTAAATGGTCCATTAAATGGCCATGCCAAAAGAAGTTATTTGGTTTTGACAATATACAATTAAGTCACTTTTTCCATCCCCAAGATACCTATTTAAGAGGCATGTTCAAACTCAATACTTCATCATAGTTCAGTTAAAAATGTACGTATAAGCTGTAAACTGTTGCTTAGCCATTCATTCTCAGACATAACATGTCAAAATATGAACATGTTCAGGTCTTTTTTACTATGAAGAAAATGTGGCCTGATCTTTCAGGCAGCTACTACTGGAGAGGCAAGCTGGCTTCACTTGGGGAATGGGATTCCTCTGGGAATCTTTCTCTGGGAACAGAGGTCTCAAAGAAGGAGAGGAAACAAAACCTCAATATTTGGTGGGCTTCAAGGAGGTCTTGGATTCAGCTCCAAATGCTTATTTGAACAGTCCCACAGGTATCACCAGTAAACAAAAACTGTTCATTACTGTTTTCAAGATTAGGCCCCTCAAGACAGTTGCCTACTGAAAGCAAACAAACAAAAAAAACCACTACACAGAAAGGAGAAAAGGAAATCAAAAGACAGATCCAGACATTTGGGAGAATGCTTATTATATGCATTGCATAATTTCCATATAACTGGAGTTTTTGCTTTCCCTAGCAACACAGTGTGGATGTAGGACTGCCCAACAGTCCCCTCTGTAAGCAGCCCTAGCAGCGAGGCCACGCTTACACCAAATATTGTAGAAAACTCATCAGGAACTGCTTTTCACTTGTTCTCTGCTACAGACAAATACTCATGAGCCTTTCAAAAACAGAGGCTATAAAGAAGTAATAGATTATTAAAGGCAAACTTGAATGCTCTTTCAGAAAAGTGAGAGCCTAAACTTGACATAAAACTCAGCACAACAGACTGCAACCCTGCCCTGTTCCATTTGCCAATACCACCCCTGAAAAAAGTTATCTTTTTCCTGTTCTGCAGGAATGACTTGTCAACCACCAAATTCACATATAGCAGAAAAATGAGAACAAGAACCGCATTGCCAAAAGGACTGGTCCAAGACATGGAGCCTTTCATTCCCTGTTCTGGAGTCGAAAGCATACATATTTGGGCAAAAGTACCAAAAATACAAAGACACTCACTCTTAGTTGTCCTTCCTGAAGATCACCCTGCTGTAAAGGTCACGCAGCAGAAATGCTTCCTCTGTATTTCACAGGTTGCTGATGCCACCTGGGGAAAATGCGTCAAGCCAGTCACTCCCAGAGCATTAAGAAAAACCGGTTACAAGACAAAAGCCTTCCTCAACTTTGAGGAGTGTTTACAAACATGATGAATGCCAGTGTGTCCTAGCATGCCAGCTTGAAAATAAGTCAAGCACCTGGCCCTCAGCACAAAAGGCTGACTCACCTGTACAGCATCTATTATCCTCTGAAAAGACCCCAAGTTAAGCACTCCAAGGACACAAAGTACTTTCAGGAGGCTAACAGGAGCATGACTTTTCCTCCTCCTTTTTTCCACCTGCACATACCACAGATCAAAGTTGTGGGATGGCTTCCCCAGCCAGGGGACAAAGATGACCTGCATACTTGAGATCACTCTCCAATACTGCACAAACACCCCCTGACACCAGCCCACCTACTCCACTCCAAGGGGGGAAAGAGAAACAGCATAGAGATTACAAGCCATGAATACAGTCACTGATTCCTTAAACCTATGCTCCATGAAGCTCCAACATCAGTGTTAGTCCCCACCCCATCCTGCAGCTCCACTGAAAAATAATGCATAAAACTGAGCAAGCACTTTAGCAAGAGACATTCTGTATCAACTATGTCAGGAAGAAATTGTGCTTTTCTTGTTCCCACTATATCTTCACCTTCCCTGCTCAAATTTGTTCGCTTTTTAGACTACGGCTAATTCAAGGATCTTTCTTTTCCCTGCACAGAACTATGAGCTGGGACTCATGAAAGGCCTTCTGGCTACTACCAATGTCAACATTGCTAAAAAAAAAAAAAAAAAAGTGAGAAGAGAAAAAGCAGCTTGGTGATGACAGTTGTGATGCATCGAATATCAAGCTTGCTTCATTGTCATTCCCACTACCACTACCATCCAAACAGATTTTGCTTTGTATTATCTTCACTTTGTGTAGAGAAGAAATATAAGCAAAATGAAAACCATCACTCTTACCAAGTACCATATTGTGCACTGACCATCCTCCTGAGTAATATCTCATACCAGCTTTCCATTCACACTGGTGACAATGCTAGAAGGCCACTGTAAACCAAATCCCCCTGCCCAAGCTTTTAAAGGACTACGAAAAGATCTGAATGAGAAGAGATCTGAAAACTCTCCCCTATTTCAAAGGGAAGTTGTATCCTCCTCAGCATGGCTCTTTTCAAATTGCAACACTTCCAGTAATCCACAAATGATCCTTTTATTCTCAGGAACATAAACTTTACATAACATGAAGAGACAGTTCCTTGCAATTTGTTTAAGCTAAATCCAAATCCAAGCTATACGGTGTTTGAGCAAAAGAAAAACAGAGCCTCTGCATGCTCAAGCTGTCAACTAAAACAAACACCTTAACTCCCACAGTATGTATTGGGGAAATCACGTGGGATCATCTGAGATCAAAAGTTTTTTTCTGCATGGCTGCCACACACCTACATGGCCACTTTATGCTGCAAGACAGCACTCTCCTGGCACAGCACTGAAGTCATCAACAAAGACACATACAAGTACCTAATACAGAGATTTATTTATTTATTTTTACTGGCACCACATATGGCTACTACAAGTGCAAGGTAGAGTCAAGTCCTAGTACTCATACAACAGCACACATGCCCAGGAGCAGTACAAGGAGCTAATTCAGCTGATAACTAGTCTAAAACCCTTAAATGGATCACCTCCCTGAACTGGTTCACCATTCAGTGCCAAAAAAAAGGGTAGGAACACAAGGATGGGACAGGCATGTGACACAGGGAACAAACGCCTGGACTTCAATTAGCTGGAGTGACCATGCAGACTCAAGTGGAAGTCAACACACACATGTAGCCAGTAATTTTTTTTTTTTTTTTTTTTTAACCACACCACTGCTTATCTTTTCTTCCTCTCACCTTTATTCATAAAAGGCACAACCAGTGACGTCTGATGTCTTCACATGCAAAGCATATACCAAGGCCAGTCACAAAGCTCATATGTGCTAGAAGCACAGTGCAGGAACAGTCATAACATTTTGAGCACAAGCCATAACAATTCCACTGAAAGGGCACGATCACAGATGTTTGACAAAGTGCAATCCTTCTGCTCATGATTCAGCTTAAAACTGCATAGACAAAACCTGCATGTGAAGGTGCATGGCTGCCGAGGCATCTCAGAAAACACACAGAGGACCCACAGAAAAGACACACAGGGGGCAGCTGCACAACAGGTTTTCTCCGGTGGCAAAACAGACCTTGCTGCTGTGTATCCCCATCTCCTCCCTGTACCTGCACTGGCACCGCAGCTTGCTGCCCCTCAGATGTGCCGATATAACCGTGTATGAGGCTGGACAATAAAGCATAACAGAAAAATGAATCAAGGGGGGGAAAAACAAAGCAAAAAAAACCCCATGCCCCTAACAACCCCACTTCTTTTGAAACTCTACTGTTTCTTTTTACACCCAGTTTCCTTTCCGCCAGGACAAGAACTTCAGTTTTAATCTTGCTCAGTAGCACTGAGATGATCCAGTGGATTATCTCCCCAAACACTAGGTTGCACAAATCACCAGTCATCTATGAGCTCAATGTTGCAACACAAAATAAAACCTCTAAAAAACTCCAAAACTATACTGCAGAGCAAAGCTTAAATATAATTACCTTAACTAACAAATACCCTTTTCTGGAACGCCCAACAGCTATTCATAGGATTGGCACAGTCCAAGTTTAACACTTTTCGTTACAAGGCTGTCAAAAGGCTGGTTTTGTTTGCTGTGGAAGCGAGTTGTATGTTTGAAGATGAAGGGTAGATGGGAAAGAAGTTCTAACATTCCCCTTATAGCACACTTCAAAATTTAGAGATCCTTGCAACACCATGATTTTTCTCATCAGTAAGATAGAGGTAGCAATGCTTTTATATCACAGGAGAAATATAGGCATAAAAGGTTGTATATCCAGAGACACTAAGCGCTACAGAAAAAGAAATCAATGATCTTCCTATTCATTACATATGCTTGATAACGTCCAGAAAATAACCGATTAAAATATTCTCTGAATATGGTACAAAACAGGTCCTGCAAGATGAAAAATAGCATTCTATGTCAATAATAGTATGCTACTGTATATACAAAGGAACAAAGCTAAGCCTGAACAAGGAATCCTTTTTCTGGCATTTTCTAACTTCTGGGCACTAAACTCCAAAACAAAGCTTGGAACATAGCTTTCACGTGAACTTTATACATACCTCAAGACACTCCAGGTAAAAAATACTTGAATTATCTTTAAACAATCTGGAAAAAAAAATCAGCAGAAATTGGGAAAGGAAAATAAACAGATTTTTATTACAGTAGTCCCTGCAAACTCGCAAAAGAAAAAAGAAAAGAAAAGCACTCTCATCATGAAACAAAGTTGGACTGCTATATTTATTACAATCCCTAGTCAAAAGCTGACCTAGTCAAAAGAGGTCAATGCTTAAGACTGGCAAGTAAAAGATCTGATGTCACTCAGGAGAAGATGAGGGACAGCCATTTAAGACCTTTGAACTCCCAACGTTTAAAGGAAAAAAACCAAACAAACCACCACACCTCTCCCTCATCTCAACCACCTTCAGCTTCTACTGTAAATAGTCCAAGCCAAATATGAAAAGTGACTGCATTAGGACAAACTCCAAATCTACTGCTATCAACTTATCTTAAATAAACTGTTTGTCTGTGTTAAGTAAACTATTTGACAGAAAAATGACTGTCAGAAAAACTGATGCACATTTTTTTAGAAGTGAAAATAAATAGTATGGTTTTGATCCTAAAAATAATCATCACATGAGGCGTCTCACTGTTTCTATGGGCTACTTGCATGAGCAAGGCTACGCTGGCATTCAAGCACCTGACGAACTGAGCTAGTCTTTGAAACAACAATTTTGTTAACAGTTCTTTCATCTGCTCTGCTGTTGTACTGCTCTACATCCCAAATGGCTAGGAAATGAGAATTTTAACTAGAAATTTGTATTTTTTAACTATCCACCATAAATTCAGTAAATATAGAAATCAGTACACCGTGGAAGTGTCTATCACTGATACATATCTGACATTGCCCAGCATGAAATGCCTAGAACAGACTGGTACAGCAAACGAACTCACCTTCCTACTTCAGGAGATGTCAGATTTACTTCCCCACACCAGATCCTTTCTAGTAAAGAAAGTCTCTGAAAGCCTTAAAAATCAAGTAGGGAAGAATTCAGAAGGTAAAAAAGTAGTGTTCTTGCAGGGACATGCGCTAGGGACTGGGGAACCATCAGGGCCAGGGATTACAACCCAGCCTGCCACAGGGACTGCACTGCAGGCTGCACCACATCTGCTACAGCTTCCCCTGGGCAAGGGCTGAAATCACAGCAGGGCAGAACTGACCGAGGAGACAAAAGGCAGATCACTCCTGTCCCATCCTAGCTGGCTGTCTAGACCACTCTCCCCACAAGCCTGTGCCAATGGCACCCAGAGGGGCTGCACAGTGGCAGCTCCAAGGAGGCAGGCTCCAGAGCTGCACCTCCCAAGAGATGCCAGTCCAACAACTTCTCTTGGTCTGCTCCGAGAGGAGACCCTGAAGGTCAAGTGTTAAGTCTTGCTAAAGATTGAATACAATTCTGGGGCTGCTAGACATACCTGAAACAGTAAGAATATCCACATAATATGCTCAGCATATAGTGTTCCATTTGTGAGGCTGCTAATATGTGCATAAAAAGTTGGATTAAAAAATGTGTGGGAAAACATCCTGATTAGCCCTGCTAGTGTAATGCTCCAAGTAAATTAACACAAGAAAATAAGAACAGTCAAAAGCAATCAGGATACTAACATGTGCTGTGCAAGTGTAGCTTTCTCTTGGTACTATATTAAGATTTCTTTTTAAAAGACTTCTTAATAGATGAAATGGAAAATTGCATACTGCCAAGAAAGGAGGTGGAGTGAATACCATTCTCTACATTGCCTTTGGTATTATTACAAAAGGCAATACTATGTGTAGTAGAGAATGTTTCTGGTTATTAAATTTTATGTTTCAATGGCATCACATTATATATGGCCTTTTTCTGCAATTAACCTCCAAAACACAAATTAAATATTAATGGATAAATGTCAATTATGATTATGAGAAACAATAAAAGGACCATAAATTAAATAATGCAGATAGACCAATAAAGTATTTTCACATGATCAAAACAATGTTTCAGTGTTAATGTTTTCTTATTCTAATTGAAAATGTAATTATGTACTCATAGGTGGTGTTATTGCATAAAATTTGGTAAACAATACCATCTCTTCAGCATTACAATTCACTCCCAGTAAGAAAGAGCAAAACAAGCCTTGTTGCTTCTTCCAGCCAAGCCTAGCAGTGCAGCATTATTTGATGCTTCACAAAAATCTTCCATTTGAGACTGTCCAGAGTGCAGTAGGATATCTTCACAGTTATTCCTAGACTATTTCCATCTTCTGTAATTAATTATACTCAATTCTATATTTTATTCAGTATTACCAGCTCTCCCACACATCCAAAATATTTTCCCACTATTGTACTTTTTAACTAAGGAACTAACCTTAGGCTTGCTAAGAATTAAAAAAAAAACCAAAGCACGAAACAGAAATACTCAAATATGACACTCGGGCAACCTCGTTGCTTTAAGGTCATTGCTTCTGTTTTCTGATGCTGATTTTTAGGGGGGGGGTGAGAGGGTGGAGGTCTGAGACAAAACATTTTTAACAAACTACCAAATGCAGCCAAAAGCCGATTTAAATAGCAGCTGCTTGATGCTCAGATGTACAACTCTTCCCGTGCTTTACCACACTGGCCATCAATGACTACTTTACGAATTGTAAATTACATGGGACACGCTGTTCACAAACAAATCAGATTTATGGTTATATTCAGTTGTTCCTGTTACCTGAAATTAGAATTAGAAGCTCATTAAATATGAATACATTTCAGAGAATGTAGAGGCACAGCATTATATTGATGAAAGCTTCATTAAATTTTCAATGATATAGCTGCTTCTATATTTGTGAAGGAAGGACACAGAACAGAAAGAAGTTGAGGCAATTCTCCTTCAGGCAACTTTGCATCTTTCTACTACCCCTAAAAAAACCATGGATTTTAAAATATAATGGTGGACTAATTAGGTGTAAGAGAAAGTGATTGTGGTCCATTATATTCAATGAATGATTACTTTCAGATCAGCATTTCTCTTATATATGTTTGCCAACTATACAACTGATGTTCAAGAAGAGGGGAATTGGTAGAAAGCTAGAAATCCAGTTCTAATGATCAAACTTACATAAAATACAGACTCTGTACAGGTCCTGAACTCACTTAATGGCACAGTGATCTTTTTAAAATATTCACTTAAAGAGACATAACAAGAGTATTGGAAATGAAGTCTTACCTAGCAAACAATAAGACATAACTTCTTGTGAGAGCAGAAATGTAAAACTATCTGTCAAAGTCATGCAGTAATACAGCCTTATTTTTACTGCAGAGACTGAAACCAAGAAAAAGACCTGTGGCACAAAAACTAGACAAGCCCACTACTCAACTAGATTTCTAGCATTATTATCAGCAAGTCAGACAATTACAATCTCCATATGTAAAACACCCATAACCAGGCTACATTAAAGAATGCAGAATCAAAAACACAAAAGTGAAAATTCAAGTGGTCTGATCCCTCTTGTGGTCATGCACTACGACATAAATTTATTATATCTCCACATTATGTTACCCCAGTTTTCTTTGGAAAAAAGGCTTATGCAAGCAGGCTGTTACTCGGCTCCTCCCCATCCACTCCCCTCGATATGCATTACCTTATGTCAACTAAGTCAGGCAGTGGGGTAGAGGCCTCAATGTCATGTTATTCCTCTAACAAGCCTGCACAATACATGGCCTGGGCATTACATGTTTTCCTTACGGTTAATGTGCACGGCCTGCCAAGAACCGAGATGTAGGGTTGTTCTTTCCAACCTGTTAGGACTGCCACCTCTTTCAACCCTCTGGATAAGCAACGCTCAACTAACATGCATGCAGACAATGCCGGTTTATCCTCAGACCTTGTTTATTCTGCCCTGTTCAAATCCTGCTTCGACACGTTTACTTTTTCTTTTCCCTCCAGTTTTCTTTGGCATGCATAGTCAGCATTAAATAACTGACCTTCTCAAAACCACCATGAGGTAGTATTATCCCCACATTACCAGATAAGGAAACTAAGCCACTACAATTAATGCCTGAAGCATGCCCAAATTTCACATTCCTGATTTGAGAGTGATTAGCATTAGCGCTATACAGGATTTCCTCTGCTCGAAGCACAGCTCCTGGGGAGCACGGGAGCAGTTGCACACAGCCTGCGCTCCTGCAGGGAAGTCCGATGGGCAGAGCCGGAGCCCCTGTGAAATGCCGGGCTCCAGGAACTTGGCCAGCTCCATCCCAGGGCTCTAAAGTAACTCAAACACCCCGGGGTGCTGCTCCAGCCCAATGGGGGAAGGCAGGATATCAGAGTGCCAACCGCTTCTGAATCCTTCCTTCTTCCTCCAGCCAAGACTTTTGGATCCAGGAACAGACTCCTTCCTTGCTCAGCTAACTTCCATTTAGACACCTACACCCCTTCCCCACACATGCAAGCAGACACACACAGATGCTCACTCACTATTCTCACCTCTGAACTTCCCATAGACACTAGCTCCCCCCGCATTCAGCCTCCTCAAACCTCCCATCTTCCTCTATGGTTCTTTAGCTCCAGTTTTCCCTCAGTCTTCCCAAATAAGTCCTAAATCCTTCTCTAGCCTAGTCATCACTCCTTCTCTCAAGTCCTCATGTAGTCATACCCCTTTCTCCAAGCAAGTCCCCCTCGTGATCTTTGCTGCTTCATTTACTGCCACACAATAAGACTGGGAGTAAAGCTCCCCTTTTGATTCCACTACAGCATTTCAGAGTTTCCCCAGAGCCACGAGATGTTTCCCAGTCACGCATTCCTTGCAAAAGAGAAGGCTCCTTTCCAAAATCTGTCCGCAAAGGTTCCCACACGAACCCCATGCAATTTGAGTTCCCTAACCTCATCCCAAGGAACAAATCTCCACTTACATACATCATTGAGATACTGCCCACGTAAGGACAACTAATTCTGGCCACGTCTGCTCTTCCATCCTGTATTAACTTTCCCCAAAACTAGGCAGATAGAACAGAAATCAAGGATTTGTTTAGCAAAATTTTAGGCCAGGCTTTCTTGCAAGAGTGGAAACAAAAAGGTTCAAACAAATACAGTAATTCTAGACTAAGCTCAACAGACAAGTATCTCTCCAGCTCCTAAATTCCTCCAAGCCTGCTCAGCTGACAACTGTCCTGGTTTCAGCTGGGATAGAGTTAATTTTCTTTCTAGTAGCTGGCATAGTGCTGTGTTTTGGATTTAGTATGAGAAGAATGTTGATAGCACACTGATGTTTTCAGCTGTTGCTAAGTAATGTTTATACTAACTGCAAGATTTTTTAGCTTCTCATGCTTGGCCAGCAAGAAGGCTGGAGGGGCACAAGAAGTTGGGAGGGGACACAGCCAGGGCAGCTGACCCAAACTGGCCAAAGGGATATTCCATACCGTGTGACATCATGCCCAGTATATAAACTGGGGGGAGCTGGCCTGGGGGATCACTGCTCGGGAACTAACTGGGCACCGGTTGGTGGGTGGTGAGCAATTGCATTGTGCATCACTTGTTTTGTGTATTCCAATCCTTTTATTATTATTGTAATTTTATTATTGTTATCATTATTAGTTTCTTCCTTTCTGTTCTATTAAACTGTTCTTATCTCAACCCACAAGTTTTACTTTTTTTTTTCCCCAGTTCTCTCCCTCATCCCACTGGGTGGGGTGGAAGTGAGCCAGCAGCTGTGTGGTGCCTAGTTGCTGGCTGGGGTTAAACCACGACAACGACATTCACAGCAACATCACATCATCCTAGCATTGCCCTCAGTCCTGTTAACCTTCCTCTCTCCCTTTACAGAATACAACCATATCCCAATGCTAAAGATAACTTTTCATTTTTTTCCTGGAACAAGGGGATCTTGGGGATTTAAAGGCAGCCTCCCATCTCCAGTTCACAGCACATCAGTCACATGCTTATCAAACTACACAACTGCTACCGACAGTCCTTCCTGACGCCATCCAGGGCTTATTTTTTCAGTCTTTTTAAGCCTGCAGACAGCTACTCCCAGAAGAATCTGAACTCTGCTATTTACACAAGGCTATTCGTGTACTCGCACTAAAGATTATCTGGTCTTTAGTTGCACCTACAGATTGTTCAGCTCCTAACCCCCACGAAGATATCAATTTTTTTTTATTTTTTTTTAACAGAAAACACAGGACATATTGCAAGTAAGGATGACAAAGACATTAAACGTTTGTCTGCCTGTACTTGCCTGGAACCAGAGGTCCACCTTCTTCACCCTGGCTCTGCCAGCAGCTCTTGCAATACATCTAACTCCAGTGCCAAACTTTCCTGCTCTATTAGACCTAACACTTCCCATTCTGGCTCAACACTCTGAAGGTGTCAACATTAGCCAAACCACTCCATTGCTTTTTGCTGTCTAGGAACGCCAGCCTTTCTTTGCCACCCTGGCCACAATGCTTGGCATTAATAAAAACTGGGAAGCAGAACATTCTTAGGGCTTGGGAACTTTTACCTCAATGTTGCTTCTAAAAAAAAAAAAAAAAAAAAAAAAAAAAAAAAAAAAAAGCCACAACCTGTTCCTTACTCTGCCCCATCGCACTATTTCCTAACTCTCAGCAGAACCACTTATCTTCCTCTATAATGTTAAAGAAGTTGTCCTGCTCATGTTAAACAGCAAAAATCATTATCTACATGTTTCTCAATTTGGAGCCAAAATATTTATCAGACCAGATGACTTGCTCATTGTTCCTTTGTGGCAGAGGCATCTTGTTCTCACTTCTCTGAGCTTACCTGCATTCCACACACAAAAAAAACCTGCAAAGATTTCCTAATACATTCTCTCCCCGCATATGTATTATATTTAGAGGAAGAACTACTCTGAATATCATTTTCAGGGCATCAAAAAATGATCTTAGCTACAACAATTAAAGTCTAATTTTGTCATATATAGCAGCAGTTCCCTCTAAGTTCTTTTCTCAGATCTGATCTTGTCAAATAGAATTCTTGCAAAACATTTTTTTAAAAAAGAAAAACCAAGTAGATGTCATTACAAAATTCAGTTCACTCTTAGGACTACTACTTATGACTTTTATTACAGCCGGAGCGGCCTTTCTGTGAAGAAACATCCACTGTTTCCTGCATATCATTAAACCAAAGAGGGAACCAGCAACATGAAACTTAAGCGTCCACAACGCAAGCTCAGCACCCTGCCTGTCCCATATCCTGTTACTATCAGGGAAGATTTTTTTATTTCTTAATTTCCTAACCAAATCTGAACCCTGGAGTACTCAATTCAACTTCCAAAATGTTGACCTAGCTTTTCTTCAAACTTCACCTTCAGTTGTCCTGGGGAAAAAAAAACAAGCAAAGAGCGTGCACACGAACGCAACTTCTGAGTACTCCAAGAGGGTACTTTCAGATCTGCTCTGCTGGGAATTTACAATTACTGAGACATGCTTTTTAAAATTATTCAGGAATATAGTTGCTTAATTTCATAAATATTAAACCTATGCATATCGCTTATTAACATTTGGCAGCTAATGCAACCACAGAGAAGCAAGTCAGATGTCCTTCTTTCTCACAAACCCGCAGAATTATTGGCTTGAGTTACAATGCAGTAGAATGCAATTAAAAGAAAAAAAAATCCACCTAATATCTAATTGTTTAAAAGGTTACTGTGTTTGCTTTCTTTTTGAGAAGCACTTATTTTAAACATAGAGATTTACCACACCTGTGTTGGACAATTACCATGCCGGACAATTACCATATTCAACCTTACCATGGTAAACATTTACCCAAGAAAAAGGGTAGAGCATGTCTGAAGACTCCTCAAGCTGGGCACCCAAACTCATTAGCCATTTTCATGATCCCAGGCTGCAGATTTTAGCCAGACTGAATTT
This sequence comes from Buteo buteo, assembly GCF_964188355.1. Taxonomy (NCBI): domain Eukaryota; kingdom Metazoa; phylum Chordata; class Aves; order Accipitriformes; family Accipitridae; genus Buteo; species Buteo buteo. Next base: position 7,337,535 of record NC_134176.1, on the reverse strand, counting down.
TCAGAACCAAGGAAAAAGAATTTACTTCTCAATTTACTGATTGGCGATTGAGGATACAAACAATAGCTTTTCTTTTGCCAAGGTTACATCTCAGAGCAGAACCACAACTTAAATTTCCGAAAAGTACTTACAAGAAATGAAGAGTAGAGCTCTGCTAGCTTTGCTAAGCAGACAAGAAGTATTACTAAGCAGACATGCCAATTGATAGCTCAACAGAGAAAAGAGAAGATTTTCTAAATATGTCAGTTGTAAAACAAACGAATAATATAACTGAAGCATTAACACCATTTCATCAGAAGTATTAAGACCATGATTCAGAGTGAAATTTAAAAGCAAATAATCACTGTCAAAACCGGATGGCAGAAGGAAATAGCCTCTTGGGTAATTCAGCAACGATTTAATCACCTCCCATGACTAACTTGGAGAGACTCTGGAAGAGTAATGGGATGGAACACAGTCCAAAGAGCATCTAATCCCAATTAATAAAAACAGGAATAACTCCAAAAAGACAAAGAAGAAAGAAGATGACCTAGATTTCTATTTCCTAAGAAGTCATGAAAAAGCTTTCTTTCTGAAGGAACACATCCCACTTTAAAAATAAGTAATTTTGCTTCTTCCTTTGAGGATGCAGACAGGTTATGATTGTGTAACTATTTCAACCAACCACCAGTTAACCTAACTTCCCTTGGTAGAACTGACAAAGGTGAGTAAAAACCTCCCTGATGTGTCTCCCAACTCACCCAGAAGAAATAAAGAGATTTCTCTCAGAGATGTAAATCGTTGGGAATGAAATAGGCTACATGGTTTTCAATACTTACCTCTCCAAAGTGAAGTAGGCATTTTTAGGACCACACAAAATTCCTTTTCTGGTTGAGATTTTTAGCTACATGTAGTCCCAATCTGCTTTATTCCACCAAGACTACATAGTTTTTCACGCAAGTACTAATCTACCACCCCGGAATCTAATTTGAGATGTGATATGGCAAGAGCAGCAAGAAAACAAGCCTAAGAGACAAAACAGACCACTTGCTCTCCCAGATAAGCCAGCTTTTTAAGCATGCAGCTTCACAAAATGGTGCAAGCTAAATTAACATTGTGCCATAGCAAGGTCCTTCCTTCAACCCTATTCCTACCTTACTTGTGGATGCACGTTCCTACAGATTAACTTGCACCACCTCTGATGCCTGTCTCCCATTCACAAGCCACTCCAACTCACTAGCCCTGTACAAACACCACCACATAACTTATCAAAAAAGCTTCTCATTTTCTGCCAGGTTAGCAAACTCGATCAGCTCCTGCAAGGAGCAGTAAGTACTAGTAAGTACCAGAGTATGGTGGCTCTTTTCCTTGTGCCTGCTGCCTGTTCACAGGTCCTGCATTCACATGCACATTTCTATGGTTCAACCAGCACTAATCATACCATTTACATTCATGAGCCTGCACCCCACTTTTGTATTAATAAAAATGTGATAGCCTAAAAATCATATACATCACAGCCAACTTTTATGGTACAAATTACAGCCCTGAATACAGTATCATTGTCTTTGTATATCTTGCATTTAAGATATTTTCTTTAGGAAAAAAACTTGCCGAATAAAATTCAAATATGTATTTAAGCACCTAATTCCCACATGCTCAAGTTCAAAGTTCCAGGTCTGACAGATCCTCACTGCCTACTTCTAGTTGGACTTCTTCACTCAAACTCACTTGGCTGAAATACGGTTTTATGTTATTTTCCACAATCTCCAGGGCTTCCCCCCATCTTAGAAGAAAGGCATTTTCTTGAACCACACTGCAGAGAAGAATGCAGCAGGAAGCCAAGCAATCCTTTCACTTGGAAGGAGCTTAAACAAGAAGATTCCAAACTTTTTTCCGACGACTCCAGCCTCACGCACTGGCATGAGACCCCACTGCCCCAAATTCACCAGGGATGTTCCTACTTCCAACTCCAGGGGAATCTAACAGCCACAAAACTCCAAATGCTCCTAACATTAAAATAAATATGCAAATAATGGAACCTCTGTTTCTTCATTTTAGCAGCCGTTAGCACCGCAATTAGAGTTCTCAGAGGATGCACTTACCCCCTAATGAATCCCTGGAACAGCCATAACAGGGTGCAGGGCAGATTACAGAATCCCCACAACACAACTCAGTGAATTGATGTCTCCCCTGAGCAACGCAAAGCTGGGCCTAGAGATAGCAAGCGTTTTTATGCTGTCTTCATTTTGAAGCCTTATTAACAAATTAAACAAGAAATAAACACATCTCCCTCTGGGAAAAGGAGAAAAAAAAAAGACATTTTAAGAAGCAGCCTAGACACCTTTCCATAAGTCTCTTGCAGACAGGAAAAAGACACCAGAAAATCTTACAATAGAGCAAGTTCATTAACTGCCATCTAAGATTGCAGCAGTACATGAACAAACCCAAAACCACTACACTGGCAGCAGCTGAAATCAAGCCTACCAGTTTTCTGTGGAGGCTGCTCTGGTACCTGTGCCCCTGTCTCCCAGAGATGTCAAGCATGGGAAAGACACTTTGCAGAGACAGCACAAGAGCTGGCATGACACTGGGGAGGAAAGGGAGTTTCTTGGCTTTTGTTGGTCTGCAGACATCCACATTTCCTCTCTCTACGAGTCAGGATGGGTCACAAGTAGCTGGAGCAGCAGGACTGACTCCTAAGAAAGAGCTTTACGTACCAGTTTCCCTCCTCCTCCCTATAGCAGGCAGTGAGACAAAAAAGCTGAACCAGCAGCCCCAATTAACTACCTTTTTTACCTAAGATTTTCATGTCTGGTTGTTGGAGACCATATGGTCCAAGTTTACAGCCAACAGCAAATTTCTTTACCCAGTCCTGTTTGCAGTAACAACCTTAACATTCTTTTAATGCAGTTTTCAGTAGATGCATTTCCTTTCCTCTTTATGTAAGTAAACCAGTGGGATATGCTTAACCTGCCTCCTAAAACTCAACACAGGCCACGAAATCCAAGCAGGCAAAGTAAAAGATAATTCATGATCTCAAACGAAGCCAGGTGGATTACAACTCCATTGGCAAGCACGCACCCAGCATCTGTACACTCAGAACAGACTTTAGGAATCGTCTGAATAATCAAAAATTGTCATGCATGCATAATGGCTTTTGAATATAATTCTTGAGAGTGAACTTTTAAAAGAAGGCAAAGCCATCATTGCACCTTAGAAACTAATACACTGCAGAACTTTAATCAAGCATTGCTCCATAATTAGACACACTTTCCCCTGCACAAAAGCATCTTTAAAGCCAAGTATCTGATGCCTTGAACCTCTGTTATACTTAAGAAAATAAACTTTAAAAGACATTCATTATTCTTGAACTGAGCACTTCCATACTAAGTCCCATCCTAGAACAACTTTTAACTGCTAATTTATCATCTTCCCTCCCAGTGACAGGGAAGATTTATAGTGGAAAAGGCTTATTTAACATTACTCTAATGCCAAAACCACATGGTGTTACACTTTTGGCGATACTGGTCAAGAAGCAATAACCAAGGAAAACAAAATACTAAGAAATAACCCACCCCCACCCCTGAAAAAAATATTCCCATAATTGTAAGTCTTGGCATGGTTCCATTGGAATAAACTGCAATAGAAGCCCAACTTGAAGGATGTTTACAGCTGAGACCCAATGCCCGATTTCATCCTCTTGCACTCATCTGCCTATCCCTTATCTCCACCGCAGCACTGCTGTGCTTATCAGCACGCTGACCCCTACTCTGCCACAAGCGGACACGAACACATTCCAGAGCCCCAATGACCACAGGAGAACTGAACATGGCAAACATGCAGCATTAGGAGAAAGCCACTGTGAGTTCTTCTAACATAGGGTCAAGCACACTGACACAGGAAGATACAGAAAGGACCAGGCAGGAGAAATGCTATCTGCATATGTTGCTGCCAAGATCCAGAATGAATTTGTTGGCAGGATCAAGGTCACAGTAAAAGAGAGATGGGAGGCCAACACAGGTACTCTAACACATAGTATCTACCCCAGATGAGCGAGATTTAAATTAATGAAGTAGGGAAGAGGAGAAGAATGAACAGCCAAACCTCCAAAGCACAGGACTTCATAGCAAGAGGAACCTTCATTGCAGGCATCTGTCAAAAAAGAAGGAACAAACAGGACACACACTGCCCAACAAGTTGTCAAATACTTTGAGATTAACTTTGTTTATATAGGAGGTGAGAAGAAAAAAGAAGGAAAGCAGCGAAAAAAAAAAACCAACCCAAAAAACACCACACATAACCACACACGATAAAAGGAAGGCTCTTCTAGTTTCATTCTAACCAAAGGGGAGGAACTGGCTAAGAACGTGAAAGTGGAAACAACTTGGCTGACAGAAGGCATAAGGCAGCAACTCTCACAATTCTTCAGAAGGGCAAAACAGAGAGCCACAAAATAAAGAAAATGAACTAATGGTAAAACCACAAGCTATCTGAAACCTGGGAGAAAGACCTGAAGCTTACTGACATATCATCTCAGCTAAGTACAGGCTCTTTAACGACTTGAAATTCAAGAGATTCTGCACAAGTGCAAATCAAATCACTGAAGGTCATTTAATAAAGTGACCAGCACAGTTAACAAAATAGGAACGGTCAAAGCATTAGGAAAGAAACTACTGGGAGGCAACGCTGAAGGTAACATGAAAATATTCCTTCAGAACGTCTGCAGTGAAAGAAAGAGCAGTTAAAGTAGGAGCACATTAACCCACTATTCAATGGGAAGGAAAAATCTCTAACAGATGATGCCAAAGCACTTGGGGCTTTTTCTGCATCGATCTTCATTCAGTAAGAGGGATTAACTGGCTAATGTAACTCATAAGGCAGCAAAATGAGCAAGAACACAAGCTAGAACCGGGAAACGCATTAGAGCAATTGCTCCAAACCTCCCAAGCCAACAAAGTCAAGACTCTGAACTTCCCATGCATATTTATCGGCAGACTTCAAACAGAAAGCATGACAAAGGCAATATGCTTCTGCTGACAACTTAATAAGTTTCCATAAACCTATGGACTATATTCAGGGGTTACAGCATTAAAAGAGTATGTCAAGGTTTTCAAGTCTGGTAGACATAATATTTACCCTTTGAAAACTGACAAAGGCAATTATCAAAGACTATCTCTGCTCTCTGCATTAAGTTCCAGCAGCCTGAAGAAAGGGAAAAGCACCTGCCTCAGAAGAGCAGGAAACTGAATATACAGGGAAACACGGACCAGTAAGGGTTAGTCAGTCCCTGGGAAGATGCTGAAATAAATAATCAGACAAACGACCTATCTCCTGCATATTTCAGATAACGAAGCAGATAAGATCCCACCCACAATTTGTTAAGAACAAATTATATCAAACGAATTTTATTTACTCCAATGACACAGTAACAATGTAGGTAGCAAAAGGGCAACTAGAGGCAATATAGTTTGGGTTTAACTAGACTTTTGACACTCTTAAGTTGACGGTCATATAATCTAAACAAATACAGTACATACTGAAGTACTGAGAGATTATTAGAAACCCATACCCAGAGATAAGTTATCATTATTTCAGTCAGAAAGAAAAAAAGGTAGCAAGCCCATTCACATGGCTCTAATCTTTTAACATTTTCCACTGTTACAAAAAGTAACCTGGGGGGCTGGGGGTAAAGGCTGTTTAGCAAGGAACTTCTGCAGGCAACTCCGTATTTTGCTCTGCCTCAGTTTGATTCTTGTGGTCACAAGCAACAACTTTGAAGATCTCCCAGACAACAACTTGTCCTCAAATTACACATGGGAAAATATCAGGACAGAAAGGTCATTTACTTAAATTAACAGTATAATCTAGGACAGTTACAAGCACTTGGATGGAGGGACTCACAATCCAAAGTCACTTGAAGCAAGAGCAAAAGTCACCTGAAGTAATATGTAGTTTGACAGCACAAAAAGGTAAGAGTAATCAGCTGCATAACACAACATGGAAGGCAAGGTTAAATACTGTTCTGGCCAAAGATATGTTGAGTGGTAAAGTGCTAAAGAATCTGCGGTTTATGCTGAACATAAATCACACATATCATTGCAAAAAATAAAAAATACGTAAAGACTTATCATCCTACTGAGATGTATGAAATGCAGGTATCCTATGAAAAGCATATGAAATAATTTTGACTCTGCCTGTTGTACTAAGTATTCAGATGGAGCACCGTGTCCAGTTTCAGTGTTCCAGAAAAATGCAAAGCAAGTGGAAAAAGCCTCAAGAAAAGCAGTGAGAATAACCCACAGATGTATAAGAATAAAAATTTAAAAGTCACTGAAGAGAAGAGACCGAAGGAATGGGATTTCTTAAGTGTGGAAAACACCACAGAGAAAGCCCCCAAAACATGTGACACATTCCTGCAGAAGAGGTGCAGTTCACAAGGTGTATAAAATGCATGTTAGAATTCTTAAATGCTTAAACTATAGCAAATAAATGTAGATTAGAAATTAGAAGTATTTTCAATGGTAAGAACAGCAAACTATTGGAATAGATTGCCTAAGAAGGGTAAACCTCCATCAGAAACTTATGTTAGCTCATTTGCTTTGAGAACTAGTTAAACATTCCTTCCTTGTGCCTGAAACAGCCTGAATTTATGAAAGAACAAATGTCAATTACCTCCCCTTTTTCCCCTCATACTTCATTCACAGGTGCCTCATCTGAGCTTCCAGCTTCTAGATGATCAGTTATTACGAGAATTTATTAACCGTTACTAAGAAATGACTTCCAGCATGAAAGCTTTGTAACATCATATGGATACAATAATAAAAACACAACCTTCAAGGAGTTATTGGAAGGATATTACAGAGGAAAAGTGACCTACTTGAACCACATCAAGACGGAGAGTCCTTAATTACAACAAAAACAGAGAAATCCAGAGATCCCACTTCCACAGTGACTTGAACTTTACCCTCATGCACATGCTTTAAAGCAGTGGTGCTCACCTACACAGATACCCTTTGCTGGGAAGGTAAAGGAGGGACTAACAGACCTTGCTGGGTCCAGGTAAGGTCAGTCTGGGTGGGTCTGCATAGCCCTCTCCCAGTAAGCACCCTGCAGAGATACCTGGCTGGCTCAACCCAGGGCCACATGGATCCAGACTACTGATCTGGTCTTGGATAAAACACTTGCCAAATGCAGAAGTGCAAACAACAAGAGCTGAGGGAAGCAGAAGCAGTCCTTGTGCAGCTGGAAAAAAACAAGGAAAGCAAGACAAGGACATCAACCCCAAATACAGTGTCAGCAGCTGGACCCAGTAAAGCACAAAACATGACTAATTTTCTCAAGCGAAGCTCAGCTACCAAAAAAAACCACTGAGAACCAAAGTAGGAGAGCAAACTGAAACATGCTGTCCTCTGCTGGAAGTGCCTCTGGAGGAGCTTGAAAGCAGATCATCAAGACCACTAGTCCTTTGATCTTCACTGGAATACAAGATAGAAGCATCATTTGAAACCTGCACTGCCTTGCCTAAATGTGGCTGTTACCTTTTGAACTCCAGCTAATGCTGCACTTCTACACAGCCAGCATCACTGTCACCAAAGGGGCACTCCTGACCCTCTCCACGACCACCACTAACTACTGGGAGATCATCTCCTGCTCTCCCACACACCTTCCCTCATGGCAACAGAAGTGTTTATGTGGCCATAGAGAGCAGGATCAGGGAACCAGATGAAAGCTAACGCTTTTTATCTAAGAAAATAACATAAATCCTTTGTTGCAATCCAGTTCCTTCATCCTGTTCAACACTGTGTCAAGTTAAGTAAAGCTTTCAGGCTGTGTCTTTTCAATGTAATTCATACGCCATTTAAAAATATAAACAACTCAACATACACATCACAGGAAAGATGAAAAAACACAAAAGACAAACAAACAAACAAAAAAAACCACCAGAAAGGGCTGCTACTACAGTATGAGGTTTCTATCATATGTATCCAAAAAGAATTTAGATTAGAACCTTTAAAACTTCCACACTAAGGAAGATCTCCAGATCTGAAAGTGAATGATTTCAGACTACGTATGACTTAAAACAGCTAGAGCAAGTGGTGGGAATTATCTAAGTGTTCATCTCTGGGGAAAAAAAAGAAAAACTCGTGACTCTTGTTGCAAAAAAAAAAAAAAAATACTGAATGAGTAAACACCACCACCAGCACAGGTTCACAAGAGGATTTTCCAACATTTAAATCAGCATCAAACCTTCAGACAAAGCATTCCTCATTCAGGAGAATTAACACGCCAAAAAAACCCCACAAATCACTCTTTTTTTTCCTTCCCTTAACTATCGAAGCACAGTATCAGATACAAGTAAGAAGCGTTTAAGTTGATGAGAAATGTATTTTTCTCTAGGTTCCCCGTCTCATACCCCGAAGCCTCACGCCCCTTCGGGACAGGAGCCGGTACCGAACGCGCCGAGTCCCCTGTTTCCACACACACACCCCCCCTCCGCCCTCCCCCGAGCATTTCCCTACAGAGAAGCAGCCGAACGCACCGCCTCAGACCCACACCGCGATCCAGCCCCTGGCCTTAAACGGAACCGCTGCCGCCGGGAGAGCCGAGCGGGGGACACGAGGGGCCCGCAACCGCCTCCCAAACGCCCGCACGGGTCCCGCGGAGCCCCGCAGGACCGGGCCGGGCGGCCGGGGTCGCCCCCACCCCCGCACCGGCTGGGGGAGCGATCGTTCCCCTCAGGCCCCGCCGCCCGGGCCCCCCCCCGCAGAGGAGCAGCCCCCGGGCCGGGGCGCTTCTCCCCTCACCGCGTCCGTTTCGCCCCCCCCCCCCGCCCGGTCCCCCTCAGGGCGGGGCGGCGGCCCCACTCACAGCGTGTGCCCGCAGACGTTGACCATCAGCTTCAAGGACGGGTTGCGGTACTTGGTGGTCTTGCACCGCGGGCAGCCCTGGTCATCCATGGCCGCCGCCGCCGCCTCCCCCTCCCTCCTTCCCTCCCTCCTTCCCTCTCCCTCCCTCCGCGCCTTCCGCCTTCCGCCGCGCGGTGCCGCCGCCAAAGGGGCCCGCCGGCGCCGCTCGCCGCCCCGCGCGTTCCGCCCGCCGCGGGGGCCCGGCCCGGCCCGGCCCGCCTGACTCCGCACCCCTCCCGGCCCCGACCATCGCCAGGCAGAGCCAGCCGGCGGCGGGGAGGGCCGGGGCGGCCAGGCAGAGCAGGTACGAGCCGCCGCGGGGGCAGCACCTGCCTGGCGTTGGGGCGGGGAGGGGGTGGGGGGGGCGCAGGCTGTCCCGGCCCGAGAGCTCCGGTTGTAACGGGGGGGGGGGGGGTAACAGGACAGGACAGGACACTCCCGCCTAATGAATAATCAACAGGAGGCCGCTGCGGGGCGGTAGCTCTCTCGCCCCGCTGCCGGCCCGGCCGAGGTGCCGTACCTCACCCCCTGAGGGTTTTAATTCTTCCCACCCCAACGCCCTCCCCGCCCGGGGAAAGGCGCTTCGGCGGCGGCGCAGGTGAGGGCGAGCCGCCGCCGCCGCCGCCCCCCGGGGCCGTCCCTGCGGCGGGGCGCCGCGCTCCAGGTGGAGGTGGGGAGCGGAGGGGAGGGGGAGAGAGGAGAGGAGCGGGGCCGTTTGATTGACGGTTGCCCTGGAGACGCGGGAGCCCCCGCCCCCCCGGCGCGGCGCAGCCAATGGGCGGGCGCGGCCGGGCCAGCAGGCTGCGGTGCCATATAGTATTGCAGCGGGGCTGGGAGTCACGTTGGGGGGAGCCGCGGAGAGGAGCCCGTTTACACTACTTTGCTATAGCAGCTATCGTTAATGGTTATTGCGTGGCCGGGAGGAAACCTGATCGGCTAGAGCCGGCCGAGAGCAGGAGGAGGAGGAGGAGTGGACTTTCCAGAGAGATTAGGAAGGGGGGAGAGGAGGAGAAGGGGACGGGGGGAAGGGAAAAAAAAAAAAGAAAAAAAAAAAAATCAAACCGAAGCATGTCTTCTGCCTCCCCCACGGACGAGATCACGAGCGCGGTGGAGATCAAGCAGGAAAATGTGATGGAAATCCTCTCTGAAGCCAGCAAGGTGCCCCCCGACGGGGCCGCGGCGGGAGCCCTCAACCCCGCGCCGCCGCCGCCCCCTCCCGCCGCGGCCCCGTTCCCCATGGAGCACGCAGGCTCCGCCGCCGCCGGGGAGGAGGGAGCCGCGGACCAGGTACTGCTCCACACGGAACTCCTGGCCAGGAATCACCACGCTGCCTCCTCTCCCTCCTCCTCCTCCTCTTCTTCTTCTTCTTCTTCCTCCTCCTCCTCCTCCTCCTCGCAGACCCCCCTGGCTTTCTCCCCGGACCACGTCGCCTGCGTCTGCGAGGCGCTGCAGCAAGGTGGGAACCTGGACCGCCTGGCCAGGTTCCTGTGGTCGTTGCCCCCGAGCGATCTGCTACGTGGCAACGAGAGCCTGATGAAAGCCCGGGCGCTGGTGGCTTTCCACCAGGGCATCTACGCCGAGCTCTACAGCATCCTGGAGAGCCACAACTTCGACTCCTCCAACCACCCGCTCCTGCAGGAGCTCTGGTACAAGGCTCGCTACACCGAGGCGGAGCGAGCCCGGGGCAGACCCCTGGGGGCGGTGGACAAGTACAGGCTGCGGAGGAAATACCCTCTGCCCAGGACGATCTGGGACGGCGAGGAGACGGTCTACTGCTTCAAGGAGAAGTCCCGCAACGCGCTGAAGGAGTTCTACAAGCTGAACCGGTACCCCTCGCCGGCCGCCAAGCGCAACCTGGCCAAGATCACCGGGCTGTCCCTCACCCAGGTCAGCAACTGGTTCAAGAACCGCAGGCAGCGGGACCGCAACCCTTCCGAGACCCAGTCCAAAAGGTGAGGGCAAACTTTCCTCCCCGCCCCCTCTCCCGCCCGCCTGCCTTCCCTCTCCCGGCTCTTTCTTCCCTTGCAAACATGGCGCTTACCTTCCGTGCGCCTCGTCCTCCCCTCCTTCCCCCCCCTCCCCGCTCCCTCGCTCCCAACACACCCACCCGGGCCCGGGCACGCAGGCATGCGAGCCGCGCCGAGGCAGAGCGGGGAAAACTTTCCCGGCCCCCGCCGCCCCCTTCCACCTCCCCGCGCTCCCCTCTCCCGCCGCGCCCGGCCCGCGCCGCCGCCCCTTCCCTCCCCCCCCGGGCCGGGGGAGCCGCCGGGCGCCCCGCGGACGCTGGCGGCGCGGCGGGCTCCGGGGAAGGGCCGGGAGAGGGGAGACGAGACGGGGTGGGGGGTGTTTGTTTCCCCCCCCCCCCCCCCCCGCTCTCTGTTTTTATTCGATTGTCGCTCCTGACAGAGTTAATCATTGACGGCGGCCGGAGGACGCGCGGGGGTGTGGGGTCCCGCCGCTCGCTCTGTTTTGAAACCTGACTCGGGAGCGGGCCGGGCTCGGGTTTCAGCGGGGGAGCGGGGCCGGCCGGGCCTCGCCTCAGCGGCTGCACCGCCGGACTCGGCCCGCCGCAAGGCCTCCGCCTCCAGCCCCGCGGCCGGTTTGCTTCCCCGCGGGGCGGGAGAGCCTCCCCCCCCCCCCGCCCGGCCCCGCTCCGCCCGCGCCCGGCCCGGGGCTCTGCCCGGGCTCACTCCCCCCCCCGGGCGGTGAGGGGCCGCGGCGGGGGCTCGGCGCCGCGAGGCGGGCAGGTGGAGGTGACCTCCCCGCTCCCGCCTCCCTCCTTCCTCCCGGGGCAGGGACGGGAAGGGAGGGGAGAGACGAAGAGGGGGGGGAAGAAAGAGCGGGGAGAGGGGGAGGAAGGGAGGGAAGGAGGGAAAAAAAGTGGCGGCCGGCGGAGGGCCCCAAGGCATTTCTCAACCAAGGGCGCGATTGTGCCGCCGCGGCCCCCTCTCCGCGGGACACATCAAAGAGCGGGGGGGGGGGGGGGGGGAATGGCGGGGGGAGGGAGCGACCGAAAAATGCAGCCGAGGGCGGACCAGTCAGCAAAAAAAAAGAAAAAAAATACCCGGCGCAGCTCCGGGTGGAGGGGCTCGGCGGGGCGGTGGCGGCGGCCCGGGGCGGCCCCGCGGGGCGCGGCACAAAGGCCGGCCGGCCCCACTCACCCCCCCCCCAGCCCTGCTCCTTCCCCCCACCCGGCCGCCGGGCAGAGCCTGAGGTGACTCCGCCGGCACCTGGGGGTAGCGCGGGCCCGGCCCCCCCGGAGGGGGGGGTCCTCTGCCTCCTTCCCCCCCCGGGGGGCGGGGGGGGGCCCGGGGGCGGCAGGCCGAGGCCGGGAGGGAGGGTCGGGCGGTGCTTGCCGGCCTGCTCTCACCTCCCGCAGCTGCCGCCCAGCCATTTACCACATGGCTGCGGCCGGTCTCACACGTGTGGGCACCCTGGGCCGGTGGAGGGCGGGGGGCCCGGGCAGCCCCCTTCGGTCGCCCCGGTGGGATGGCCGGGGAGGGGGGATTTATTTACAAGTCCGTCACCCAGGCTGTAAAGTTTCTTCTCAGCGAGTGTGTGATTTGATGTGTCCTTTTCCAAGAAACCTCCCCCTTGGCTTGAAATTTCAAGTGCCTTGTGAAGGCAAAACACTGAAAAAATTGTTCGGGAAAACTCTGACAAACTGTATCAAAGCAAGGAGTCCCCCTTGGTGCAGAGCTCGCTGGCACGCCATGGTAATGCAATGTCATCTCTCCGTCTTTTCCTATAGCGAGTCAGATGGCAACCCTAGCACGGAAGATGAATCCAGTAAGGGGCAGGAGGATTTATCTCCCCATCCGCTCTCCAGCTCATCCGACGGCGTTACCAGCCTCAGCCTTCCTGGCCACACGGAGCCCGTCTACATGCAGCAGCTCGGAAACACTAAAATAGCCTTGAGCTCATCGGGCGTCTTGTTGAATGGAAACCTCGTGCCTGCCAGTACCTCTCCCGTCTTTCTCAATGGTAGCTCTTTTCTTCAGGGACCCAATGGTGTCATTCTCAATGGACTCAGCGTGGGGGCTTCGCAGACGGTTACCTTAAATTCGCCCAAAACCACGTCGAGCGTTGTGAGCAACGGGGTGGCCATTACTGACATACTGTCATCTTCGTCAGAAGATGTTAAGGACTTCAAACTTCTTCAGGCTTCGGTTCCCAACGCCGCGGCAGCCACCTTCACCCCCAGCAACATCCCGGTCTCATTCCCAGGGTTGATACCAAGCTCAGAGGTGAAAAGGGAAAGCGTACAAACTGCTGCTTCCCAAGATGGAGGCTCCGTAGTTACTTTTACTGCTCCTGTCCAAATAAACCAGTATGGCATTGTCCAGATCCCCAATTCAGGAACAAATGGCCAGCTGCTGAACGGAAGCATCGGTTTTTCTTCTCTGCAGCTGCCTCCCGTTTCTGTGGCAGCTTCACAAGGTAAAAGTTTTGTCTCTTACAGCAAGAGGTATGAGAAAAAGTTGGAATTGGGCACACTTAGCATTTCCAAAGCTGTGGTCCTTTTCTTCCAAGGTACCAGGATTGTATCTCAGCCACAGCCACACACAGTACATCAAATAACACCTTTTGCCTTCCTTTATAGTGGGTTATGCTCGTGGGCAGACTGTTAGATGAGGGTGAGCTCCTCTCCTAAGAGCAGAGAAGGAGGTCTGGTATTTTACACCCCTTTCATCTCATGCTGTTCTCAGAAGTCTGTGATACCAGTCTTCACAAATATCTGTAAATTCTACACGTTTCGGTAATTCAAAATATTTCCCATTTGCCGTTGAAATCTTTTAATGAGAAGGTTAATGAAAACTGCAGCAGCTGGAAGTTGTTACTGTTGTTCTTGTGGTGGTTGTTTTGGTTTTTTAACCAAAGCATTTCATAAAAATAAATTTTAAATGGCTATAGACACAACAAGACCAAGCAGTTACACTCGTACATTTTTGGTTCTATAATTAAGAAAGATTAAACTGCAGGGAAACAATGGAAATATGCAATAGCTTGTAGATATAAAATGCGAGGGTATTCGGATAAAACTGCCCTCAGTCCAAGGGAAATATGTCATCGCAGGTTCACGTGCCAAGTGTGCAGGCTCCTCCCAAAGTTTGCTTTAGAGTTTGTCTTAACATACCATAGACTGAAACTTGCAGCCAGCCAGGAAGAATCCCAGGGAGCACAAGTCTAGTTCTGGATCCTTGTTCTGAAGCAGGTCCATTATAAAGCACAACTTAACAGCTTTGTTACTCATTAGCCACTGTATCTTTGGTTATGAAAACTATAAACTTGAATGAATCTTTCTGCTTTCAGGAGCTGTGAGTACTATAATGAAAATCAAACTGTGTTCATGTTAGCTTATTTGAATTAAATGTGTATAGGGAGTGAATTTTTCTTGCTGTTAATACGGGGAGGAACACTGAAGCTCTACAAACATTTTAAATGGGTGTGCAATTATCCTAAAATGTGGCACTCACAGTCACTGGAAGTTGTTGGTACGTAGTTTAACCAAGATGAAAAAGAGAAGACATTTAGTCTGAATACCACCTGTAATTACAAAAGCCAGTTAATCCACGTGCTCCGAGGCATAAACTGACAGCCAGCAAAGGTGAGAAAGAAAGTTCTGTCCCTTAAGTAGTGTGGGACTATTGTATTTGAAAGTCCTAAGATTCATAATAAGCGCCTCTCTGAACATTTTCCCTGTTGTTAAAACTACCGATTCCCACTGGAGAGTGATCCACCATATGTCTAGTCTGGTGCAGAGAAAAGTCAAGATCTGTGTTTGTTCCTTTGATTTCTTTTTTCTTTTTGTTTTTCTTAACATGAGAAGGATTGATAGCCAGCTGCCTATTCCGAGTGAAGTGTGCTGCAGGCTATTTTAAGTAAGCTGCAGTAAATGTTATCTTATTGCCAGGTAACTCCAAGTTGCCTCACTTTATCCTTCTAGTTTACATGTATGAGTAACATCTTCCAAAAAATCATCGCTGATTAACAGAAGTGAATAGGGAGCTAAAATATTCCCCAGGTGAGAAGTTAATCTTGCTGTTCTAAAAAATTCAGGCATCTCCAACTGTAGCCTCTTATAACTAAACTGCTTTTGAGAAAGAGAGGTGTTTGAAGTGGGACCCAGTCCCAAGAGCCAGTATATCTTCTTTTAGGAATAATTATAATGACAACTTACACAGCATGTCCAGTAAAACCAACTTCAGGTCATCTCTGGCCACCTCTTCTTGCTTTGGCTAGCTGCAACATCATGCAAGCAGCGCCATGGCTTTCAGCGAGGGTAGGCAGTCACTGGGTGACTTCACACAGCGTGGTGGATGTGGTAGGATTAGGCTTTTAGAAATAAGTGATAAAATGAGGTGAAAGGCAATACGTCTGAGTGCTTGATGGACTACCTAGTTAACCTGACAGAAGTTACTGGGTTTTGATGTTTTCTGTACTCAGGGTGACTCAGGTAGGTTCTGCCCAGCAGTAGTGGTTTTCATGTGACGTGTCTCCAGTTCCCACACACAAGCTGTAGTCTGTCACTGAACTATCTTTAATAGCTTTTCATGCTTCTATTCTTAGATAGAAATTGAGTGGTGGCAACTAGTGAAGGCCAAAGCACGTTCATTTTAGTCACATGGCTGGGGACTCTTTGCCCCTTAATGAGAGTCTGAAAGATACCTAATATACAAGAACCTTTTTTTTTTTCTTTCTTTCTTTCTTTCTAGAAGCAGTTTCTATTAACGGCTTTTATTTCTTCATACCAAATTTTCTTTCACCTGTTATAAACAACACTGTTCTGTGTCGCATGAAATATTGGCATATGTGTGTACTGCAAACATAAAAAAGACCAGAACATCTTAACAAAGTGCCTGCACAACTCTCTGCCAGCTATAATCTGTTGTCCTTTCTTTTGCTTACCTTTCTCTAGGTAATGTTTCAGTAAATCCCAGCACATCTGATGGAGGAACTTTTACAACTGAATCTTCAACAGTGCAGCAAGGAAAGGTTTTCTTCAGCCCCCTTGCTCCGAGTGCAGTCGTTTATACGGTTCCCAATTCAGGCCAGGCAGTAGGCTCTGTCAAGCAAGAAGGACTGGAAAGAAGCCTTGTGTTTTCTCAGTTGATGCCAGTCAGTCAGAACACGCAACTAAATGTAAACATGTCTTCGGAAAATATATCCAGCGGAGGACTCCAGTCCCTGGCCTCCTCATTAGTGAATGTAACGCCCTCACATAATTTTTCCCTCACACCACCAACTCTCTTAAATGCTGCAGAACTGAACTCTGGTATCTCGGAGAGCCAGTCCATGTCATCACCCGTGACCAGTACCTCTACCGTGATATCCATCAGCAACACTAACTATGCAACCCTGCAGAACTGTTCCCTCATTACCAGTCAAGATCTGTTGTCCATTTCTACAGCACAGCCTGCGCTTGGAGAAATAGTTTCTACAAGTGGAGACCGTGTCAGCCACCCCTCTGCACAAGTACATGAAGATTTTGTCAGAGAGCACAGGTTAGTTCTGCAAGCCGTACCTGACGTCAAAGAGAATTTCTTACCTAATTCAGAGAGTAAGTCAACTGGCAATTTAATGATGCTGGATTCGAAATCCAAGTATGTTATGAGTAACATGGTTGACACGGTTTGTGAAGAACTGGAAACGGACAAAAAAGAACTTGCCAAACTGCAGACAGTTCAGATGGATGAAGATATGCAAGACTTGTAACTTTTTTTTTTTCCTTGCTTTCTGTTTTGATAGATAAGTCTCCTGTTGAGGCCCTAACAAGCACCAAGTGGTTTTTTTTTTTTTGTTTGGGTTTTGTTGGGGTTTTTTTTCATTTAAAGAAAACAGAACATTTAAATGGTCTGAATCGATGTACAGAGGAATCTCTGGCAATGGAATTAGGTTGCCACACTTGGTTTGCATGCAGTATTCTCTTTTAAGCAGATTAAAGGAGAAAGGAAATGCCAGGGCAAGTACCGAGCGAATGGGTGCAGGTTTGGCTAAGAGACACTACTCTGATAATTTAACTAGACTCTCCATAGTACAACATACTCTCAACAGTAAGTATACACTCCTAACTTTAGATAGAAAACAAAAGTCTCGCTCCGAAAAGGTAGAAATAACGCAGTCATTTTTGCTGTTTACTTCTAGTCCATGGGCATTGAGAAATTTTTAAGGAACTCTAGACGATACCTCACCGGCTACTTCTATGTTGTTTGAGGTTAAGAAACGAAACAAAGTCATAAATAATATTGTTACTGGTGTATTTGCTTTTTTTCCAGCAGACCTGCTTTCAAACCAAAAATGTCACATCAAACATTTACAGGTTTCTAAATGCTATAGCTAGCATTTTGTCAGTGCACCAGAAAAAGCATCATTTGAAACTCTAATTATGCAACTCAGAAGCTTTCTCTCCAGTATGAATGTAAATATTGTTTCAGTTCTTATAAAGGAGACTTTTTTTAAATTAGTACAATGGATTTTATTTATGGTTTATGTTCCCTTTCACTTTAGACACAAGGCATTGAAAAGGAAAACGTTTTCTGGCTGTTTAATTTATTTTTATTGTTTGAGCAGGAAGTAAACGTAGTTATTTCTGACAAGGTTTTACTTTTTTTGTAGTTTTTCAAGCAATAGACTGTAAAAGTAAAATGTTAATCACACTGAAACTAGAAAATGAACTCCCAGTCTCACAAACCCAGGAGGTCCCTGTCTCTACCCCCTCTGTCTTTGTGTTCAGGGGTTTTTTGTTTGTTTCGTTAGTAATCTGCGAATTAGTTGAACCTTTTTGTGTATTTTTTACAGAATTCCACGTGCCTTTCTTCCTAGTGGCCTTATCTTTGTTACTAAAGCACAGTGGCAGGAGGAATAAAAACACTGATTTGCAAATATCCGTCCTCAGGGCCAAATCCTGATGCCTTACTTCTGCAAGTAGACCCACTGACTTCGGTGCCCCTACTTGCACGAGTAAGAAGAGTTTTAAGTCTGTCAGTCATTGTGGGTGACATTTACTAGCGGTGCAGAGCGCCAAAGATAGGTTCTTCTGCAGCACATCAGCAGGGCAGGGGTCCAGAGAGGGACCATGGGCAGAGCCGTCATGCCGAGGGAGAGGTCTTGGCTCCAGCCTCGGGCAGATGAACAGGAAAGGTTGGATGGGCAGGCCAGGGAAGGGAGCTCCATGTTTACATGGACCCATTGGCCAAATATATTGGCTCATGTGGGAGGGCTTCAGCTGCTGTTCAAGCAAGCAGGCCCCCATCCAGGAGTGCACTTAAGCGTGTATTTATATATCCTTCCAGAATAAGCAGCGTGGGGGCTGATGGTGGGAACTGCAGCTGCCCAAAGGCCTCCTAGAAGCAGCCATGGTCTTTGCCTGGATGGGGATGGGTCTTCTCTCCCTTCGCCCCTGTGCGCTGCGCCGGGGACAGCAGAAGCAGGTGGGCTCTGGGCAGGTAGAGCAGCTCTTACCTTTCCTCCAGCGGAGTTTTTGTAGCATGGAAAAGCACATCCTTAAGCTTTAAAATAATAATAAGAATGCAGATGTATAAAAATGACATGCTGTTAATCTTTGTGGTTTTGTTTTGTTTTGTTTTTATTCTAATGTGAATATATACAGTAACTAAAGCATGTATTCATCCTCATCAGGGGCCTGGTCCAAAGCCTTTGGAAGGCGATGGGAAATGTTTTCATAAGCTTCTGTGGGCTCCAAATCAGGCTCAGGACAAAACAAGATCACTTGTAAAGGGCAAAAAAATGGAAAGGAAAGAGAATAGAGGTAGCACATCCCAGTCTGTTTCTATCTTGGTTGTTAACTGGTTCTGTGGAAAGCCTTTGAGGAATGAAGGTTTTTTTCTGTGCGCCCGTGAGTGTGGCGTAGGCATCCTCACTGTTGTTTTGCACTATATTGAATACAGCGTGTTTTGCAAGGTATTCTGTGGAACCTTGAAGCTGAGCTCTGTCGGTAGGCACTGGAGTCCGTGCTGCAAGCATCAGAGTCTCTAGGGCTGCAGGGAAAAGTGCAGGGAAAGGGAAGAGCAAGCGTGCAAGGCGTGCACTTTGCAGCTGTACCGAGTCACTGATGCTCTGCAAACAGAAGCAGCCCATAAGCAGTTGGCTGTCCCCACCTGCTCCCAAGCAAAAAGGGTGTTTAAGGCAAGCGCTTTAAAGTGGAGATTATCACAAGCAGAACATGGAGCTATACGTTTCCCTGGCACAACTTCCCTTGACATTCAGGGGATCTCTGTGTGAGCAGGGAATTGGATAGTCCAGAATTCTCCCCTCTGCTCTGCTTGTTTATGCTTGCTGTGCTCCAGCATGAGCAATCTGCTTCCCACCTCTTCTTTGCCCATAAAACCAAGATGATGATGACAATAACAGTAGATGTATCTCCCTTGCATGAATTTGTTAAATGGTTTGGAAAATTAGAAGGACCCTATATCGTTGTCATATTAATGGAGAACGTGTGCGTGGCTCTGAAGGGGTTGTTTGGGGCTTAACATTTCATCTGTGAAGCTCAGACTATATTTGGAGGCAAGCTAGAGAGTATTTCAGAGCACTCTCGGTTGTTGACACGATCAGGTCTCGTAACTGAAAAGACTGCGGTGTTACACCAGTACCTGTTACTTTTTTTTTTCTTTTTTTTTTTTTCCTCCTTTGCATTTGTTGTGTTACTGAGGCTCTGAATTCTATGGCTTTGCAGCACAGTTGACATGAAAACTGTGTATGTTGTTACAGTGGCACGTATCTTGGAGTGTCTGGTACTTCTAATAGGAGACTTCCCGCTCTTCAGTGGGAGCGGAGGATGTACATAAAAGCAGTGGTTTGGGACAAAGTAAGATTAATCTATTCTAGTCTTCCAGATACCAAGTAACTTATTTTATTATTGTGTTTTACTCTTTCTTTCTCCCATTGAAACTAAGTGTCATTCCCTCCAGATAACGTAGTTATAACCTCATGTTTTCTGCAGGTACATATGCACAATATAAAGACTCATTGCACGGTACAGTGTTTTTAAAATAGATATTTAAATAGTAGTTTTACTCCTACTGTAAAATAAGAGTCAGTTTTTATTATGTGGCCCTCAAGCAAGCAGGCTAACTGCTCTAAATAGACAGTACACAAAGTCCCGAAAAGCATCTGGGGCCAGATCTTTGGCTGCTGTTAATAAGGCATTGCTCCACTGATTCCCAAACTAGGGATTTTACACAGTGTTTAGGGGATATGGATGCTCATGTCCTACACACATGAATGGCAGTGAGTGTCTAAGCCCCACAGACAGTCCTTATTATCACATTCTGTTGTTCAAATGGAAGGTATGTCTATCTGGCATACATGTTCCTTCTCCCTCCCTCCTTCTCTGTTACGGATGAGAATAAAGGATCATTTCAACTTCACATATGTTTGTAACTTGTAAGTCCACTGGAAATCTTACAGGAAACATTGCCAAATTCTACAACTTTTCTGGTCCCAGGCTCAGCTTTGAAAAATATGCTTAAAGTTTGATCAATTCCTACAAAGCATGATGTTAAAAAAGCCTTTGTTCTTTACTACTTTTAATTAAAGCTGCCTCTGTTTCACCCAGAGTTTTGCAGAGAACCAGAAATATATTAAATTGAATGCTCTGTCTGGACTATTTGCAGCATTATTCCTGTGGTCTTACCTAAAAGGACATTTCAGCCACATAAATCATGGACATCGATCGGCCAGGTCCTCGGCTGGCTAAACTAGCACAGTTCCATTGACTTTAATGTCGTTTCACACCAGCCGAGAATATGGTCCATTCATTTCACTGGAGTTGGGTCAGGGACGGATTTGGCCCAGTATATGGTGGCAGTATGAACCAGTGCACAAGGCTGACACTCAGACAGTTATAACCGAACAGTCACAGTCTATCGAAGCATATACCTCTTTCCATTTACTGCTTTACCTTACCTGTGGATTCAGGAAGACACGTTCAGAAAGCTACTTTACCCAGAAGTAAGGCTGAAACCATCTTTATTGTTATTACTGTCAATCCAAGATTAATGACAATAATGGACAGATTCTGACTTCCAATCCTGCAAAATCACCTCAGTAACTATTTTCAGTTAAATTAAGCAGGGCAGAATTTGGCCCTGTGTGCACAGGAGCTTTTCCCATGTGTGGATTTCCAGCACCTGTGCGCGTTTCTTAGCAAGGGCAGATGAACAAGCAACAGGGTGCATCCCTCCAGTTCCATTTGAAATATGTGTGCAGGACTTCTGGGGCCATGAATCGCCTAGTGCTTGTGGTCAAGAAGCATCTCAAATCATAAAAAGAATAGTAATTTTATAACTCTGGAAACAAAAGTAATGACATTTTACAAGGAAGGAGACCTGAAGTCTTCCTGTATCTCCTAGCAGTTATTATCTTGAAGGATATTTTATACCTTACTTGTATGTTTCATATAATTTAAAACTAGCTTCTTAAATTTCTGAACTCAAGGAGCGGGTGAATCTTCTGACTTTCAGGATTCACGTTCAGAGGATGTTTGTTCTTTTGCTGCATGTACTGTTTGTCCAGAACTAACCAGTTATTTCTGCAATATGGGTTTATTGTGCCTTACAACAAATATGAAACTTAAGCGGAATGTACGCATTAGAGGAGGGAATAATCAGAAGACTTTACTGCACTGTTAGGTGATGCCGCCCCAGAGTGTATCATCAAACATATCTGTGCTTAATTACCCAACCAAAGAGATCTAAAGTATGTATGTTTGTTGTACTGTAATAGGGGTTTGTGCCTGGACAATTAAGTGTTTTATTTGTATTCTGAGATGATGTGAACTTATTTTTCTAAACACTATACTGAATAAACTTTATATTTATACACATCTTGTGTAAATATTTCTATTTGAATATAATGTGAGAGCTTTGAATTTCGTGTTAGAAAAGTAATCTGAAGTAGAAGCTTGGCTTTTAATGACTCATCATGAAGGTGGTGGCAGCTAGGAATGCCTGTGCTCACCAGGGAATTGATCTAAAGCCTACTTAAGCTAGAATGAGACTTTCTGTTGACTTGAGTGGGTTTTGTCAGACCCTAACTTTGCTTCTA
Source organism: Buteo buteo (assembly GCF_964188355.1). NCBI lineage: Eukaryota > Metazoa > Chordata > Aves > Accipitriformes > Accipitridae > Buteo > Buteo buteo. The sequence continues at coordinate 7,315,585 of NC_134176.1, read as the reverse complement.
AAATACTAAATTAAAAACCATAAATCTTCTATTTCATATCAAACCTAGCTATTAACTCTGTGTCTCAAACCAAATTTATACCATAATTAGATAGATAACTGTTTAAATGTATTTCCACCTACTAGTTAGGACTACACAGTATTTACTCGTGGCTGCCATGGCATTGGGATGCTTTCTGTGTCAGGGTTTCTTTTTGGGTAGGTAAATACCTATTTATTTGCTAAATTTGTGGTTGTTGAAATTTTTCTTTAAAAGGTTGCACTTGGTGTCAGACCTGGTTTTGACAGACTTTTGAGAACAGCCTGAAATTTATGTTCCCTTGATGTTAAAGGATTTAAACACATTACCATATTACTTCAGGTCTGTGCTCCAAGTACCAGGATTGCCTAGTTACGGTTTTGATGCCAAAGTGAATGACAGTAAGTTCAAGCAGACTAACCTGTACAGGTGAAATAGTTTCCCTCACTGGAGCTATATATACATTAGAGATACTTAAGAGCCTGCACATGCCAGCAGGAAAACACCCTTTCACCACTTAAGTGGTATTTAGGCTACGGGAAGCAAGATTAGGTCTGTGAGATTAGTTTTTTCAAATAGTCAGGTCCAGTTGTATATACTGATTATATTTTTAATCACTAAGACATTACCTTTCCTTACCGTTATTCACCATTCCTCCATCTTTCCCATTTATCGCAGCCGTGTCCTGCTCGCTCCACGCAGCACCACTGATGGTGGGCCAGATGGGAAAACCCAGCGAGCCGTCTCCCAGCCCTGGGGGCATCTCTCCCCGCTCTGCCTGGGGTTGACCCACCTCGCGCTCTGCAGCTGCCGAAGTAAATCCAGTTACCCAGGAGCAGCCCTAAGGTAGAGAGAGACAATTGCCTTCTTGCCCAACTCCTTTTCCTTCCCAGAAGCAGTGGGCGTGACTCAGTCCTCCTGTTCATAGCACTTCCCTTTGCCATGCTTTGGTTTTGCCTGAGCGGTAGGACTGTGATAATATTTTCTTGCCCTGCAGATACCAAATTCCTGATGGATCCCTGGCCAGCAGCTCCATCCCAGCTTTGCTTGGAGCAGGGGCTGAGGCTCTAAAGCCCTCATTCAACCTGGCTGTGAGCAGCTTCTCCTCTCGTTTCTGCCCCATGACGCAGCTGGGGGGGAGAACCACCACCGCTGGATCGGCTCCAGCTGAGGGAGATCCCCTCCAGGAGGGGGTTTCTGGCTGCGCAGCCCCCGTGCGCTCAACCAGACAAAGTGCAGGGGTTTGAGGGCAACCAAGAAGTGGAAAGTCTCAGCGTATGCAAATGTCAAAATTCTCCCTGAGCAGCCACCCATGCGGTATGCAGGATGAATCATGTCCTAACGGAGCGCATTCCTGCTACTTTGGAGGGCTTTGCAGATGTGTTCCAGGTCACCCTGGGCGAGAAAACCACACACAGCCACGGTTACTTCTTCCCTGGCAGCTTGTGCACAGATGGAGAAAAGGGGGACAGCACCTTCGGAAGGGTGGGCAGCTGGCTCCCCGAGCCCCCGCCTTTCATCCGGGACCTGGGGATGCTGGAGGGAGGACCGGGGGCTGCCGAGGCAGTCGCTGGGATAAAGGTGGTAGTAGGGAGGCTCGGCGAGACGGGCGGTTGCTCTTGATCTAGCAGGGAGACAAGCTGGAAAGGGAGGCAACGTTGGAAGACAGCACTTTTTATCCTCTGTTTCTGGCTGGATTTTCCCCAGTGCCAGATCAGAAGGGAATTTTCCTGCTCCAAGAGGCAGAGGTTGAATCAGTAAAACAAGATCTTAATATAAATGCTCACGGCTTGGAAAGCGGAGGTCTCCTTACAGGACTGCATCCCCTGTTGTAGTGATCTCTGGCTGCAGAAATCTTTGGGCTGGAGTCTTAGGACAGTATATCTTGGTTATGGATACAGATCACACTTTTAATATAAAAATACGTTTTAGAAGGAAAATGATTCCCAGAAACAGGAATTCATCTGCCAAACAATGTGCGCATAACTGACTTTACACTTAGAGGTGCCAGAAAGTTCAGGAATGAGACCAACAATAAAAAACCAACACACGTGTGAAAAATCTACTACATTAGAGCCAGATTCAATAAAAATAGCACCTAGTTTATATGCTGCAGAAGCTGGCACACGCCTGCAAAAGCCGAAGGAAAAAGATAAAGTGTTCAGAAGTTACATGCAGTCCAGAGGAACTGAGCAGCGCTGGAGTAGAGCTGATTGTTACCTAATAACTCATGTACAATATTCTCATGTGTAAGTACTTTAATTCTTCATCCTGCTACTTCTCGGGCAGAAAGACCCAATTTGGAATACTTCGGGCTAATCAATAAGCTTTGTTGTTGCAGCCAAAGTGCTTTGCAATAGATCTTAAATTACCCAAAAGGACTCCAGAATGTTACACCGCACCATTTTCTTTTCTACTCTGCGAACTGACAGCCAATTATTTTGGTGTTAGTGGTATCCCTTATACCGCTTGCAGCTGTAAAAAGCAGCCCCTCCCTTGAGGAACGAACTGACAGTATACAGAAATACAAGCAGTCCAAGCTGGGAGGGGAGAAGAGGTGATTTGCCTGGGGCGATGCGGGCAGTGGGTGGCAGAGGCAGGTTGCAAAGCCAGGTCTCTGACTCCCCCTGTTGCTTTGCCCGCTGGCTCACGCCGCCTCCCCAGGAGCCCAATCCGGCTCTGATGCAATGCCCCCTGACAGCAGCAGGAGAACTTGCTGCTTACACCAAAGCTGAATTTGCTTCATTCATTTATTTACTACATTTACACCCACCTTCTGATGCTGACCAACAGCAACGTAAACCTCCAGCAAAGACCTGTCGATAACTAGACTGGCCCTGGACCGGGATGACTGAGCCTGCAAACACTCAGGCTGCAGAAAAACCGCTCGTGCATGAATCACCCCATCAGGGTGATGCACGCGTGGGCCCTGAAGGACTCCAAAGCCACCCACTTCCAGATCAAGGCAATTTGAGAAAGGTTTGACTCATCTCCCACCAAGGCCGAGGAGCTGAGGGAGAGAGATGCTCATGGGAGGTGAAGATGAGTTAGTCCAGAGCCTGAGCTGTGCATGCTCTTGCATGTCCTAAGGCAGTGGTTTCTTAAAATGATAAATCAAGGACAAATTATAACTTATGTCCTAGGATGCACGTCCTAGGAAGATGCTGGGGATTTTGCCATTTACTGTGCCTAAGCAAACAAGGGCAGGCAGGGGGATCAGAAGGTGGTTCTGGAAGGCAACAATTTCTATAGCAGCCCAAGCACATCTGCAAGGGACATAGACATCTATAGGTTGCCTGTGTTGAAAAACACTATCATCTGTTGTGTTGTATGCATGCAGGTGGAAGTCACCACTGACTAGATTAAGAGTTTCTCTCAAAAAAAATTCTTTATTTTGAGGTTCACCATGAAGTTGCAGAAGAGGCAGCCTCTGCTCCCTCTTGCAGGCAACATATAATAGAGCCCCCATCCCAAAACTCAACGAGTGAACCAGGCTGAGGCTCAAGACCCCCAGATGGGTGCAGATTCTTGGTCTGCTGCTAAACAGCGCAAGAGCATGTTGTTTCCTTGCTCAGAGCTTGTGGCCAAAGAGCAGCAGAGGCAGCAGGGGTTAACTGCCCTATTAGTGCCATGCCTGGAGGAGAAGCATGCCACTAAGAGAGCTGCGAACTCTAGGGGCGTGATATCATCTGCATGTGGAGGGATTTACGCACATAACACCCCTATGTAGGGAATGACATTAGCTTCTTGAAGGCTGTTGTAGCCCTTCTCCTCTTGCCTATAAATGTAATCATGTTCTCCCCAAAGCGTCAAAACATTGTTCGCGGTGTTTCTGCTTCTTACGTTGCCTGCAGGGCTTGGTCTCCCCGAGATTTGCCAAGAAAGCAGCCAACACCAGGCCAGAGAAGCAAGGTGCACTTTTTTACACATCTGCCCAGGAGGATGAGGACTGGGTGAGAGACCACAGCAGGTCCAGCCTCCAGGTCAGCGAGCACTGAGGTGCTTCAGTTGAGCCCCCCACAGCACCTTCCCCATGGCTCCTTTCGCTTGGGCCCCCTGAGGATCCCCCCCCCAGATAAATTCCCAGGGGGTTGATTAGGGGCTGCTCTCATTTGCCATCTTCCCCGTAGCCCTTCAGCCCCGCAGACCTCTGCAATGTGAGGGAGGTGGGACGCCAGACTCACAAAAACCAATGGTACCTGGAAGCGGGCTCCGCCAGCAGCCTATTTCCAGGTATCGCTTTATCAAAAAGAGCCCAGCCTGGCTGGAAGCGCTCCCGGGATCGCTGCACATGCTGCACATACCGGGCACGGTCGCCTTGCACCGGCCGGCAGCGCTGCAGGATGCCTGGTCCCAGGACGGAGAAGGGACCGTGCCAGCCAGCCCTCCCCGGGCTCGGCCGGGGCAATGCCGACAATTTACTGGCCTGGTAGAGGGATGCCAGGCGGACATTTGGCACCTCCTGCTACGCACGGCATTGGGGCTGGCGGTCTCGGTAAACCCCTTTTGGCCTTAACTTCTAGGAATAGCTTCTTATAGCTACTGGGGGGGGGATGTTGTGCAAACAAAAGGCAGAGCTAACCTGAGTACCAAGCCAGGAGAGCTTCATCCTGCTCCTTTGGAAATGTCAGTCCCAGCAAATGAGACTACTTGACCCGTTACTTTTGGTTTATGTTTGTTACCCAGTAATGGCAGCAAGTATTGCTAACATATACATGGCTCAGAAGTGCTCCTGTTCCTTCCAAATTTCCCCGCAAAGATCGGAATCTTTACAGTTTAGGTTACAAAAGCAGGACTTGTTCAGGTGAATGATGCTCACGATGAAGAAGGAATAGTCATTTGACGATGGACTGGAGTACTAGCCCCTCAGATTAAAGTACAGTGTAGAGCCTATTTCTGTTCATTTCTTAACTATTCTCAATTCTTAGGATCTTCTTACATACCAGAATAAATTAAATATACCTGTGAAATAAGCAGCTGCTATTAACATAGACTCACAAGCCTGGAAGGCAATAGGAGAGCCGTACCTAAGCCTAAAACTAGACAACACTCCTGCTTAGGTTTTACCAGAGCCAAGTCCAGTGGAAGAAATGCCTCCTGCCTTGCAAGCTCTACTTCCATGAGAGACACCACAGACCGTGTTTCAGGACCCAAGTCTCCACCCTGTGAAACTTGTGCAGAATTGTCAGCTTGTCTTCCAGTTTTTCTCACCTTGGTGTAGTTTCTGTATTTAATAAGGACACCCTCTTCCACCATCCAGGATGTTCCTGAAAATACTGTCCAGCACCGTGCTGAGTAGAAACCCTTGCTTAAGAGGTCGTGGTATTTTGACCTGGAACCACAAGATAATCACTGTTTCAGAGCAATTTCCCACCCATCCTACAGGGGCTTTGCCCAGATCGCATTTCCTCAGTTCATCAGGGCATGGAACAGCATCAAAAGGCTGATGGATGCCAAGTTGTGTCACGTCTAATGGCTTTTCCCTTTCCAAATGGTGTATCATGTCATCAAAGGCAACTAGGCTGGCATGACATAATTTGAGAATCCCACTTTATAGCTGGTAGAAACCGAATCCCAGCGAGTCTGTCAGTAATGATATATTCCAGGTAATACAGGATTGAAATCTCCTGGCCCCAGGTCTCAGTTTTAAACTTAAGCAATGTTCTGATTTGCCAACTTCCACAATTTATGAGCTTTGCAATATTTAGTAGCTGACGAGAGAAGGGAAGTAGGTACGGGGGTTATGGCCACAGCTTCCTGCTCATCTTCATTCTTAAGCTCCTGGTTTGAAAAGATATAAATAAGGTGCTGAAGGTCTCCAAACCAGAATACATATAAACATGGGTATATCACATTTATCTATCAAACTGTATATAAACATTTTATCTCAAAGCTGGTGTCGTCTCACGCTCTCCAAACCTTTGGGTCTGATAAAACTGTGTGCAGCAAGACACTTCAAGAGAATAAACCAGGGTATCAAAAAGGTACCATTATACAAATAAAATTAATAAATGGTCTACAAATTCAAGAGAATATTTGTCAAGGCTGCCTTTCGATCCAAATTGCCATAAACTTAGACTTCTGGGTTAATTTGCTAGACTATTGCAGTCTAATCAGTAAAGGTAATAGCGGATTTTTGAAAAACCTCTGTATAACTCAAGTTAAGGAAACATTTCACTGACCTAAAAACAACCCCCCAAAAATAGCATACAAATGCATTGTTTAAAACCAGCACTTGCAAGACCAGTTTTGTTTTTAAGGAATTCAAGCAAATTCATTCTACATCCCTGTATAACTCAGGCATGATTTCCAGAGCGTCCTGTGCCTGGCAGCTCCCACCGAGGCTGGCAGCACAAGGAGTTCCACATCAGGTTACTCAAGGCCCCAGTTCAACGGCACACCTAAATAAATGTCTGCACACAAACCTGTATTTCAGTGTAGCCGTAATTATCACAAGCAAATGGCTCCCAGTTGTAACAAATGGTTGTCAGCTGAGTTATCACCAATAGCAAAGACAAGACGAACCTCAAGGGCTGTGGGAAAGGAGACAGGCTAATAGGGAGAGAAACCTTCGTCACATGCCTTTTATTAACTACCACCTTCAGTCCTGGTCCCAGAAAATTGTGGAGCATTTGTTCTCCCAGACAAATGAAATCAACTTCAGGATTTTTGTTCGCTGCAACATAACAAGATGCTGCAAGAAGAAAAATTACTGGGTTGCTCAGCTCGCTCTCAGTTTTGAAGCTTTGGCCTAAAACAGTAATTTGAAAGGGTAATGATGTTTTCCCCCTGGCCCTGACTGTAATGGGGGTTGAAATGTTCCAAATGCTTGTATTTTTGCAAAATAAGAAGGAGCACAAACATCAAGATGGGTTATCCTTTATTATTCAAGCCTGACTCAGAGGCAACCTGAGCTGTAACTATCTCCCAAGATTAGCTGATGTTAACCGCTGGGAACCAAAAGTCCAGTTCCTAAACACCTGGATTTCCATCTCCCCATCAGTACAACGGCAGTAGCAGCACTCCCCTCCCTCGTGGGGAGAGGTACAGCCAGGCTGAGATTCACCCAGATGGGATGGCACAGTCGAAATACTGAGGCTAGACCCTACTGATGGAACAGATAATATATGTAATATATATTTAAATATATATGTAATATATAAGATACATATTACATATATAATGCATTACGATACTATTAAACTTACCCTTTACATAGGTGAGTTCTCAAAATTGGCCTGGGTCCCTCCATAAGCTGTGCTAATGCCTCCCAGCACCCAATTCCTGCCCATCTCCCACCTCCCTGTATACTGGCACCAGGAGGAGCGTGAGCAGGGCACAGCAACAGCACTCTGCCCTTCCCCTTTGAAGAGGCCTTTTCCTTCCCACTTCAACAACATTTGCCCAACACGGCTCCTCTCCAGGCCACGTACGGAGAAGGGAAAGTTATTTACGAGCCATTCTTCTTCACATCTCCCTTCCCTATTCGTTTCAGCTGAGTCAGGAGGACTGCTCTGCACCAGTGGTGATGGAGCCAAGCCTGGACACTGCTTTACCTCCTGGCAGTGCTTTTTAAGAGCCATTGCATGAACAGACTGCAGGGCTGCTCCTTTCGTTGTCTGCCTCCTGAATCCGCCAGCACAGCTCTGCACCCTACAACACACTCCCCGCTCCTGGGCTCGCAGCGGGTGTCACTGACCCACCCGATGGAGCTGCCACCGCTTTTCTGAGCAGCCGCTTCTACCGGCAAATAGATCACATTTGCAAACCACTGCCTGGAAAGTCTGCATGGTATGTGGCTTAATTTTCTTTTCCATAATATGAAATCCAATCTGAAATGCACAGATTAGTTTACTAATCTGTGTAAATCCTATTAATAGCACTTACGCTGCTGCGCTCCCATTCACGTTCTAACAAATCTGTTTAGACTGGCTTGGTTTTCCCTCCTCTCCTGCAAGACCTTCGCACCTGGTTGCGGTCACGTCTTCACGAAATAGCTGGCCGCGAATGGAAACTTGTGCTTTACAGTCATCTCTCATATTTTAATTCATGTCCCATGGTCCAACGTGTTCTGGATCAAAGCATTAGTGCTGTAAATCACCACGGTGCCATTGAAGCTCAAGGGATTATACAAAGGGTAGCATGGCTTCAGTGGGGAAGGGCAGAGCCCGTACCCCTCCTCTCCCCCAGCATCGCTGCCTTCTGCGCCTGCTCCTGCCGCAACGCGCCCCGCGCAGCTCCCGTCGCACCGCGGTGACTCCATCCCGCCCTGGGCACCTTGCTTAAAACTGAGCCTAAACGCTAAAAAAGGACCTGCTTGCAGGAAGGAGGTGATGGACAGTTTCTGGAGCCCCTGGACTCGTTCACCCCAGCCCCACGCACATCCCCCTTGTCACCTGTGGGTTTAACGTGCACGCCTGGCACCAGGGCTCGCGACTATCAGGAGCAGCCTCGCCGGCAGCTGTGTGGGCTACAGGCCCCCCCCCAGGCTCAGAGTCACCTCTCAAAGAGAAGGCACCCTCTGTTCTGCTATAGAATAAACCATTCTCTATTTGAAACGACAATATTTACTTTTCCTATAGTGGACTCCAGCAGCTTCCTACATCGCAGTCACGGTAAAGAGGGGTCAGCAGCAAGAACGGGAGAGGACGAGAGCAGGGCTCACATGCCTGGCTCCGACTTCCTAATCAAGCTGTGCATTAATTAGCTAATCCCCCTCCACGCTGCTGTCCCCCTGCGCTTCATTTCACCACCGCCCCGGAGTCCTTGTAACCGAGCACCTTTCGGCACGGCCGCGGTGAAGCCTCGGCCCCTCCATGCCGAGCCGTCTTCGTGCAGCCAGGACCACGCTGTTCCCTTGGGCCAGGCTGGCATTTCCCAAAACCAGCCCTTGGGACGGGCTCTGTGCTGTGGTCCCTCCTGACCTCCCCTGCGAGGCTTCCAGCACCTGGTAGCACACGCCACCCCATGTGCCAGGCAGGAGAGGATGGATGCAGGAGAAAAAGATTCCCTGGCAGGTCAGCAGCTCCCCAGACTTACCAGCTGGAAAGGTTTAATGGAGAATGGGAGAACATGGGAACTGTACCCCTCCCAAAAAATCCTGTCAGGTGAGGGATGGAAAAAAAAATCTACTCTCAATCACTGAAAGGAAGGGGGTTGTGTTAAAACTTCATTTACAAAAGGCTACAGTAGGACAAACCCACTCCTGCCCTCCTTGCTAAGGGATCCCTGCTCCTTGCACGAGTCTGTTGGCTGCGCAAACGCAACGATCCAGCTCTTCCCTCTTCCCAGGGCCAAGCAAGGCTCTGAAGTGCCTTCACAAAGCTCAATAAAAAGGCTGGGACTGTGGTGCCGAGCCAGTTCCAGTACAGCCCCAACTACATTTCCAATGGTTTTTCTACGAGAGGGTTAAATAAATGAATAGCATAAAGGATTTGAGGCTCTTCTCCTTCCTTCCCTGTAGCTGAACTGCATCCACTCCCCATCCAAAAGTGCATGGATTTTCTGTCATCACTGTAGAAACTTTTCGAGGTTGATACAGCTTCACTCTCTCCTAGTTTCTCTTAAAATGGTTTTAAGTCTTTAATTACCTGAATAATTCCTGCTGGTTTGCATGAACGTTAGCTCAGGAATTGTTTGTAATTCCTCAGTGTTGTGGAAGAAGAGTTTTAAAAGCATTACCCACACTCAAGAAATTCTCCCCAAATTCTCTTTTGCAAGGGGTTCATTATTGTTACCTGTGTTAAAGCGTGCCTATGAAACAGCTGTTTGCTTTTAGACCTTTAATCTCTTTGTAAAGATGCCTGTTGTGAGATATTAAAATGCCACAGAGGGGAAAAAAAGGGAAAAAAAGAGGAATTTTCAGAGAGAGCCTACCAGCCAAACATAATACGTGGCCAGACAGAATCAGAAGCGCTGGCTGCAGTACAAACCCAAGAGGCATCAAGCTGCCTCAGCCACAACGGTAACGGTTCACCAGCAAAAGGAATGTAGAAAACAAAATGGGGGGAAGACCCCCCCGAAAGACTGTCTGACATGGCTGATGCCTCTGGTGCATGCAAGTCTGCCACTTCTGGAAGGGCAAATACGGACTCGCTGGCAGGGAAGTTCTGCCTTCGGTGTCGTGCCTGCCTGACCCTGTGCAGGCAGACCTCATAAAAAGGGATGTTTAAATACTAAGGGTTAGAGCAGGGGAAGACCCCATCTCAGCCCTTTCGTACAAGTGCTGAGCTCCTTTGTAAAATTAGTGTGATTTCTATCACCCTTGCTGCAGAGCATCGTGTACCGATGGCTGGAGACCTTGTTCCAACATCCAGCTCGTGTTTGCTCACAGCCACCCCATGCTCATCTGTCCTGCACCCGTTCTGTCCTTCCCCTTAAACCGCTCTTTCTTCTCGGACGTGTTTATAGGGGACAGTCACATTCCCCTCTTTCGCCTCTGCCTTTCCTGGGCTGCCTAACCAAGCTCTGCCCGAGGTTGGCTTGCAAAGAGTTCCTCGTCCTGATGTCAAAACCTACATCGCATCCCACCATGAGCTGAGACATAGCATACCCTGGAAGAGTCCCCTTGGTTTTGCACACCCTGCTACCCAAGGAGCTCATAAGCCACCTTCTTCTCCCTGTTGCTCGTAGTCCTTGAACAAACACGCAGGAGAGCTCAGCTCACCGTCTGCCAGGAGGGTATGGCCAAAAGGTGAACTTATCTCACAGCTGCTCTTCAAACCCTGCCCGAGGACGGATTCACGAGCTCCGGGTGCTCGTGCTCGGGCAGTGTCAGGGCTTACTGCCCTGCCTGTCCCCAGGCTGGAGGCTGCTGCCTTGCTGTGGTCTTGGCAGAAGTAGCGGTGTGTCTCCTCCGTGGTCATCACAGAGTACAACCCACTGTACTAAAATACTCTGCAGAAGCTGGTGATTTCAGCTAGTACGTCAGGTTACAAATGTGGTTGCTAGACTTTGTTCTCATGCCTTTGCTATGGGGGACAAAGGTCTTTTGGAAGGATAAAATGGACAGGCAAGAGAAGTCACCTCTTAAATCTCATGCAGGCTAGTAGCAGGGGCTAGAAGCCTAGATCACAGAGTTTTGCAACCTGGCTCATCCCAGCATTTGGCTTCAGAAATTCAGGACTCAATTTCTGCTACAAAGTTCGGTGTTGATTCCTGCAACTCGCTGCAGCATCTCGTGCTTCCATCCGGCACCCACCAGGGAGGTGCAGTGGTGCTTCACAGTCCTGGGGCTCAGCTGCTGGGAGGTGGTGATGTCGCAGGGAATATCAGCATCGCCTGGTGTAGGTGTGCGCTGGGGCTAGTGACAGAGGAATTGCTATACAGTTTCCTCCACACCAGCCCTGAAAAACCCCTTTTCACCTACCTGGAGTATAAGCTTCCCATCATGGAACAGCTTCTCGTCTATCGCCAATGCTGAGTTGCACAGGACCCTGCCTTTAGGAGAGCCTCCACGCGTCACAGTGATAAAACTCACTTTGAAATGAATTTTAATAGTACTTAATATTGGCTCCTGTGTAAAGGATTGCAAGTCCTGGCCCATGGTAACTCCCTGTCATCCATGCACGAACACAAGCAAGCTGCCAACGCGCTCCTCAAACGCAGCCGGCGGCTCCAGTGGTCCTGCTGAGGTTTGCATGCTTGGAAAAAAGTTACAGGGATGCCAGCAGCGGCCCTGACCACGTTGTCTCTAAAGCACAGGGATGCTTTGGAAAGTGATCGTCTACAAAAGTAATGATTTAAAAACCCCAAATCTTTCCTGCTGTCCTCTTGCTCAGCCAGACAGCTTCTCCAGGCACCCATCTATCTATCGTACGTAGTAATAAGTTTCTACTATCATGACCTTACCTCAAGGAGTGTAACCCCAAGTGGGCTCACAGATGCGCTTTGGAATCACCAGAAAGCTCCCAAAATTGAAGGGACTTCATTTGGTATGAAAAGAGCTGAAGAAAAGGGGAAGGGAGAAAAATACAGGTGGTTGATTAGACACTGTGATCTGATCCACTCGAAGCACAAAGGACATATTGAATTAAATGGAGCTGAAACTCAAATTTAATGAAACTGAGAGACAGCAAACCTATGTGTAATTAGCCTACAAGATTTCACTACCACAAAATACCACAGAGGCCAAAAGCTTGCCACCGAAAAGTGTGGAAATATACACATGTATGCACACACACACATATATATACCTACACACACACGTATATACACGCATATACTTACGGCCTCTCAGGGCTGGAATGGACTTGACAGCACCATTCAGCCTTTTCCCCAGCTCCAAGACAAGATCAAATAGACGTCGGTATCTTCTGACAGATGTTTGTCTAGACCTGTTTTTAACAGAGAATCTCCCACCTCCCCAGGCAATTTATTCCAATGCTTCCTTTTCTTCTTCAGCTTTATACACACATGCACATGTATATTTATCTCAGAAGGTGAGCGGAGCAGTCTCTGATGACTTGTACATCAAAAGGCTTGGTAACTCATTTCTCATGGCAAGATCTTTATTGCGAATGATGTATGAGCCCGAAAGATCCCAACCTGACCTGAGATGACAGGCTGAGCTTGGGGGACCAGCAGATGGGGTAAGGGGGGGCAAGTAGGAAAGGAGGGGGAAATTCATTCCTTTTCTTATTAACCCATCAGGTTTGGTTTGCTGATAAAAGGAAGACCAACTTTTGTATACTCCATTTTTAGACTCAAGCATTAAGTTCATCTGGTTTCAGTAAAATAAATACACTTTTGGCTTCCTCAGCAGCCACCTCGGAAGAGATGCTGTCCTGTCAAACTTAAGTAAGGCAAAGGAGGGAATGAGGAATGAGGCTGCGCAGCTGGAATATGCAAATGGCAGGATGGAGAGTAGCACTTTTCCAGCCACCCTGGATATCTATTACCTCCACTTTTGGACTGACAATGCACCAAATGTTTCATTGCCTGAGGCCTTACAAAGCCGACCGGCTTTTTTAGCTGAAAGCACTAATGTAGAAAGGCAATTGGGAATTAATTATTTAATGGGGTTCTCATTGGTAGAAAGCTTCCACCCCTCCTGCATCTCAGCTACCATTATACATATGTTGCTCTCTTCAGACTCCAGTGATTAGACAGCAGCAGAAAATTATGACTAAATCCCGTTCCCACTTGCAATGAACTCCATTTAAATTGACAGATTTGCACTCAATAACTAAGACCACAGTTTAGCCCCATGCTAGGAAAATATAATTTATGACAAAAAGCATAGACAGATCTCAGCATCTCCATTTCTGAAAATAAGCCATCTCATACTTCTCCTCCCAACCCCTTTTTGACAGGCAGTAGAGGACTATTCCTATTTAAAAATTAAAATCCATGCAAGTAGCCCTATTAGTAGGAAATCGGAATGAGCTCCTTTTAATGTGGCTGTTCGGATGCCACGCTGGAGCAGGCAGAAAGGTGTATCCTGAATCTGCAGCGCATGTTCATTCAGCTCCAGCTTCTCCAGGATTCTCAAGATAAGCATCTATTTCATTTAGAGCCTTTTTAGTGATGACCTGCCTAGAAGCAAATGTCCTTTTGAAGATCTCTCTGCAACAGCTGCATGCCAGAAACTTCCACCCCAGTTACTGTAAGTGCTTAAGAATCAGGCCCCATGTATTTAAAAAATAAAGTTTGCAAAATAAGATTCTGCAGCGGGGCTGAGAATGGGCCTGAACTTCACACTCTCAGCCATCATACGTGGGAAAATGGTAACTTCTTTCCCGCAGTCACCACCTCCAGAATCATTCCAGATGAAGCCCTGACAGGATCCTACTGAAATTCAGCATAGTGAATTACACCAGGAATTAATTTAACATAATGTGTCGTATATTTCCAAACACAAAATAAATTGGGTTTGCTTCTTTCCCGCTCTTCAGATGAAAGAAATATGACTGTACAGATGTGCTTTTCTAAGATCCAGTGGCATGAAACCTGAAATACCCCAGCAAGATGCAGGAGTGAGAAGTTTTTAATCACCATGGAAGCACGACACTTTTGAAGGTCTATGAAATTATATACCCAGGTCTGAGAAGGGTAAACTTATCCGTCTGGGTAGATCTGCTGATAAAGAGAGACAACTCATTTTCTCCCAGAAAGCTGCGTTATATGTTGTTTGAAAAAATAATCAGTCGTTAGAGACGGGTTTATGCTGGGAGGAGAAAGAAGAAAAGAAAAAAAGCAGCTCTGTGAAAGATGTTCTGTATGGGAAAAGGAAAGGCAGGGTGAAAGTATTCCCTTCATTTAAGTGATTCCCTGCAAATTCAGGAGGCAGAAGAGGAGACGGGCTGAGCATCTCTCAGGGCCAGACAGAGCGAGGCTGGCGACGACGGAGGCATATGGAGACCCACCCAGGGCGCAGACAGAGCGGAGGACCCCCAGACCTCGGCTTACGCAAGGTGACCTTTCCCCTCTCTAAAATTTCAAAGCTGGCGTTGCCGGCGCTGAACAGACTGTGTGCCATATGTAACATGACCTCAGCTCCGCTCTGCCAAGCCACTGATGGCATCACTAATGAGAGGTGAAAGGTCCCTTTCTTGCAGCTCGCTCAGAAACCCACCGAGGCGGCGGGCGCGGGACGGGCCCCCCGATCCCTTATGCCTGCAGGCAGGCACCCGCTGCCCCGCCGCCCTCCCAAAATCACACGTGCCCCCATCCAAAGGGGTTGACTCTTCCCATGGCCCAACCGCAACGGGCACAGTCCCCCCGCAATGAAAATATTTGTTCAGTGCCCGAATGCAAAGCATGTAGGCAAAGAGCCCTGTATGTAAATCCTGCTCCCAGTTCCAGATGGTGCAGAGGGAGGGGGGACGAGGAATACCGAAAAGGGCCGGCTTTGCACCCCCCCATCACACCGCAGCCACGGGGACAAGGTGGCCGGGCCGCGGTGGGTGCCCCATGGGAGGGTGGCGGGGGACCGATGCGGTCACCTTGGTCCCCCCACCCCTGGAGGCAGTGCCACCCCCCCAGCTGCCCCCCTCGACCCAGGGAGCGGCGGGGGGAGCCTGGCAGCCCCCTTATAAATCAGGTCGGGGTTTTTTTCCCAAAATTTTAAATTTTTTTTGCAGCATTTTGCACGAAAACCATTGCAATGTCTTGCAGAAAAAAATCAACCTCCGCACTCCCCCCTCCTTTTTTTTTTTTTTTTTAGAAAATAAAGAGTTTGGGGGTTTTTTTGCAGTTTTCCCAGTGTCCAGCACCACCCCGTGCCCCAGCCATCACCTAAGGAATGGATGGAGGGGACCCACTCGCACGCCGCTCCTGAGTACCCGGTTTGCCGCCCTGGACACGCGTGGGGAAGGCCTGTGTGGGTGTCACTGATGTGGGTGGGTATGTGTTCACATGGCTGGGAGCGTGTGCACGCGGGCGTATGTCTACACGTGAGCGGGGGCACGTATGCAACACAGGAGCGGGTGCGTGCATTCGTGGGTGCGCGTGCGCGCACATGGGTGGGTGGGGGTGCCCACGGGTGGACGCTGGAGTGTGACCACACGGAGGGGGGGGCACAGGTGCGTGTGCAAGGGGGTGGCTGACTGCGCACCAGAGCATGTGCCCACCCGCGTGGGCACTGCAGTGCGTGTGCACGGCGTGGATGCAGGCGGGGGCTGCGGTATCCCTGCACCCACGGGACCCCCATCATCGTGTGTGTGTGTGTGTCCCCGCGGCTCCCAGCTGCCAGCACCGTGCAGGCTTCCGCGGGCGGCCCCTCCGCGCCTGCGCTTTGTCCCGCGTGGGGCTGCGCGGGGGTGTCCCGGAGTGTGTGTGGGGGGGGGGTTGCTCCACCGGCCGGGCTGGACCCGCCACCGCGGGCGCGGAGGGTCCACGCACCGGCCCCGCGGGGCAGGCTCGCCCGGGCTCTCCGCGGGGAGAGGGCGTCCTTGGTTCCTTTCGGTTTTGGGGAATGACTCATTTACGGCATATGTGGCACTGCCGAGGTGGGATAGCGAGGACCCACCCGGGCGTGCAGTACATCTACCCCACCCGCGGCCGCGCTCCTGCCTCCCCACGCAGGGCCAAACCCCGCGGGAGAAGGGGCTGCCTTTAACCCTCGCTGCTTTTCTGCCGGGAATTAATTTTCACATCGCGTCCCACCGCAGAGAAATTCAATTATTCGTTTCAAATACTTATTCCGCCCCCCCACTCCGCGGCACACCCGCATTTCATGGGAGCGCAGACGAAGCTACCCACGCGTGTTGGGTTGCGCTGGGGTATATTCCGCTACTGGCCGCAGAGTGGCTGCAGAGGGGCACCCGAGGCGTGTTTTTCTCCCACGGAGGAACTGCACCTCGGGGGGAAGCGGCGATCGATCCGGCGGCAGCCCAGAGCCCAATTTGGCTGCAGCTTAATTTGAGCTGCATTATCATATAAAGAAAAAAAAAAAAAAAAAAAAAAGGGGGGGGCAGAAATTGCAATTATCATCGTGTCGGGTTACGGCAAATGCCATTATGCTGAAAAACGGGAAGAAAACAATGCCACGAAAATGAGAATCGCCTTGCTGAGAACGCGCTGCTTGCTGCGCGGTCCCTGCGCGCCCGCGGAGGGCTTCCACTCCCCCGGCGTGGGGCAGAACCCACGGCGCGGGGGGGAGCGGGGCCACCCCGGCAGCACTAGGGGGGTCTGGGGAGGTGTGAGCGGGTGGGGATGGGGGGGGAGTCCCCCCTTTCCGTGGGGGGAACCTGCACACTGCGGAGACGCGTGGGTACCCGAGGGTCGCGTCACGCACACGGACACGAACACGCAGGGGAGATGCAACGTAGCGGGTGCCGGCTGGAAGGCAAGCCGGCAGGCTTCCGTGCAGAAAAAGGAGTTAAACCCCGCCGTTGTCCTTTGATTTAGGAAACGGCTCATCCAATTCAGTTCCAGATTATTCAGGGGCAGACTGCCTCGCTCGCTCCCTCTCTCCCCACACCAGCCCAAACATCTTGAAGTAATCAGCAGCTGAGAACGGAGACGTCCCCCTGGCATCTCAGGTTAAAGAAGGAGGTCCAGGAAAATGTGGTAGAGCCATTACAAGAAACCTGAGATGCATTCATCAGAGACTCCAATTGCCATCGCATTAGGATTGATTAGAGACCAGCAGTACCGTAATGACCCGGAAAGAGGGGCATACGGGGATTATTAATATCAGACTTCTTAAAAAAAAAAAAAAAGAGAGAGAGAGAAAAAAAAGAAGGAGGAGGGAAAATTTAAAAAACAAAAGCGCATCGCGGGGCTGCCGCTCGTTTGCAGACTTACCTGAGGAGCACAGGCACCGGCGAGCCGCACCGACGATAATTTATCTAACTTCTGGGGAAGAAAAAGCCAACAAACACGGAAAAAAACCCACCTCTGGACCCCCTGCAATCGCCCGCTCCCATACACGGCTCGACCGAAATTTCCCGGCGCCGGGGCTGCGCAGGCGGCGGCTGGGGGGGGGGGGGGGGGGCAGCCGGGCTCCCCCACCCGGGCCAAAAGAAGCCGGTCCCCGGGGCCGGCGACAGCAAGGACAAGTTAAGGAGCCTCCAAGGAGGAGCAAGGAGACCTCGGTGGCTCGTCTCCTTCTCAGTTCCCTGCGCCAAAACAAATCAGCCCCTCCTGGTCTCGGTTTAAATGTAGCTCACTGGATAATTAACTCCATCTTTCCAGCCCTGCTTTAACTGTTTATTTAGTGTCACCCCGTATTACCATCACTAGCACTTTCCTCTGAACAGGAGGAGCTGGAGGGTTTCACCTCCCAAAAGGAAATTCTTCGTAGCTTAAAAGAATCAGCATCCAGGAGGTACATTAGCGAGCAGGAAAGGGGGGGGGAGGACGGGGGGGGGCAAAAGCAGGCGAAAATAAGGGTGTGGGGGGACAGGGACAGAAAGACGTATCGGCCCTCGGAGAAAAAAAAAAAAAAAAGGGCAAAAAAACCAACGCGTGATCACTTCTAATCCTTTGAAAAATGTCCCGGTAAGTGCGCGAAGAAAGAGCCCTTTGTGCCCTGGGGATCGCCCCCACCGGGAAGGCCTTATCCTGCCCCCCCCCCAGCCCCACCGTCCGTCCCGTCCCGTCCCGTCCCGTCCCCCCTCCGCAGCCCCGGCCCGGCCTGACCCCGCTGGGTGCGGGGGGACCCTCGGTGCGGGGCACCCCCGGGGTGCGGGGATGGTGCGGGGTGGGGGGAGAAGGCGAGCAGGGACACGGCTCTTCGCCCCCCCCCCCCCGGCGGACACCGGCTTTGTTTTTACAGGTGTCTGGAGGGCAATTTACTAACAAGTAATTAAAGGTTGCACCGGTTTGCAGGCGCGTCGGGCCAAAGGCTCCCGCAAGAGAAGAGCGATGCATATGGAGAGGGGTTTGCCCTTCCTCATTAAAAAAGAGAATATAAAAGAGGGGGAAGAGTGGGAGAGAAAGAAAATACAAATCCTTTATTGTTCAGGAATAAGCCGGGGAAGCTGGCTGTCTCCCCTGCGCCTCGCATTCGGCAGGGAAGGCAGCGCGGATCCGGTATCACGTTGCAGATCCTCACTCGAGATAACGAAATGCGATCTATTTTTCAGAACAGCAAGTGGATGGGAAAGGAGCCCTCTACAACACAAACCTCATTGACTTAATGGGTCGGTTTTGGATTTCGCCTTCGAAAGGTTCGGAAAGCGGCAGCGTTGTGTTACTGCCCCGCCGGCTCCCAGCCTCCCGCCCCGGTTATCACCGCGCCGAGACGGGGCTCCGACCAAAAATGCCGCTGATTTTATTTGGTCGCGCTATTTGTTTCCCTCAGAACCTCTCACTTAAAAGAAAAAAAAAAATTAAAATTTATTTTCGGTTGGGGAAGTGTTTTATTTCTAAGGTCGGGGCGGAGGGGGGAGGTGGGAGTCGTGTTCGGGTGAGGTTTTTTCTGCTTTGTTTTGGTTTTCTGGCGAAATCGAGGAAAAACCCCCAGAACGTTGCGTGGGATCCGCCTTCATCCCCGCTCCGCGCTGTCTAACGCTGCATCGAATAAATAAGCCAATAAAGGAATTTCCCGCACAAAAACACCCGAGCGATGCCCCGGCAAGCGGGGCGAGGCGCGGAGGCCCCCGCGGCCGCGCAGCGGTCCCTTCGACCGCCACCCGCCTCCATCTCCGCGGGCGCGGAGGTGCCAGGCCCCGCGTGGGGGTGGGTGGGAAGCGGGGGGAGAAAAACCAAGAGTTTTGCCCGGGGTGGGAAGCGGGGGGAGCCCGCCGGGCTGCTCCTTCCCTGCCGAAAAATAAACGAGCGAGGAGCGGCCGGCGGCAGCTCCGCGCCGTTATGTTGTTATTTAGTTATTTATTTAGTTATTTGCATCTGCCTTTTTTTTTTTTTGAGCGGCTCGAAACTATTTTTTTTTCTGGGTGATTTTGAAGGGCTAAATGGGACGGGGTGGTTTGGGAATTCATTTACCTCTTTCCGTGGTTTCAAGTGAAAGGTTTCCAATTTTTAGGAAAATCAAGCCGGGGCAATAATTAACATTGATGCTGAGCGGTTCTTGGCTGCAGTGTGTAACTCCCAGGTAGACCCCGGCGTGTCTGTCCCCTCCTTGGGTGAATTTTGGTGACACGGGAGAATAAAGTCCCGCTCGGAAATCGCAGGGAAGCCTCGGCTCAGCCCTCGCCCGTCCCTGTCAGCTCCGCCGCCGGCCGCGCCGGGATAATTTGATTATTCCCAGCAAGAGCGGTGTTTGTTTTGGTCGGCCTTTTAAAGGAGAGAGGGGGGGAAGAAAAAAAAAAAGGAGAAACGCGAGGGCAAGAGAAAACCGCTCTCGTTAAAATGGCAAGGAGCTTCCCCAGCCCCGCTTTGCATTTCCGTCCTTTTCATCCTGAAGGTATAAACCCCTCAGGTCCGTGTTTTTCCCGAACCGAGCACCTTATTAGAAAGAAAAAAAAAAATTAAAAATTTATGACAATAAAAAGGCGGGATGGGGGAGCCCATCTCCCAGGCTGCGCTGGGCACCGCTCCTGCAGGACGCGGCCGCGGGCGGCTGCGAGCCCATGCGTTATAATTCTGCGCACTTGCTCCAGACTTTAGGGTATTAGTTGATTTTAGAGCCGGGTTTAAGGCTCCGTTCCGGTCCCCACACAGCTGCCTTGTCAATAAGGATCTGTTCCAAGCAGACATTCCTTCTGGGAGGACATTGCAGCTCTTTAAGACTTCATCTGCAACATCATAAGTACTAAAATAAAATGGCAAGGGAAAATTACCAGACACATGGTCATGGGATATAGAAGCGTCCTGACTCCAGCGTACATAGTAAAGTCACTGGACAGACTGGGTGGCAGGGGCTTATTTTAAACAGCCCCGAGACGCGAAGTACACGGGGAAAAACAACAATCCGGATTTAGGAAAATATCGGGACCGGCCTTTCCCATGTCGTATCGCGGGCAGAGGGAGCGGGCAGGGAGCGGGCAGCGGGAGAACCGCCGGCCCCGGCTCGGAGCCCTTCGCCGCCTCGGCCACAAACGGGCTGCTCCTAACTTTGAGCATTTACAGTCAAATAAATCCGAACGTCTTTAGTGAAGACAAACAGGTTTTAAAGAGCCCCGCGATGGTTATTAGCACCCGCGGAGCGAACTCGTTCTTGAATCAAAAGCCTTCTGGAGTGCGCTGAAAATAGTGGTTTCGACTTATCTAATCAAAGATAAATACAGTCATAAAGACACCCTCTTCCCACCGCTCCCCTGCCCTTATCTCACCGCATTGTCCTCATCTCCCAGCCCGTCCTTGCTACTGACAATAGATTAGCTTTGCTTAGGGAGCCTAATTGTTTTCTGCTTTTTTTTTTTTTTTTTTTAAATAATTGCTTTGGAGCGAGGTGTGCAAATGAGGATTAGGCTAATGAAAGCGCCGCGCGGTCGGTGCAGTTTTCCTGCCCGCCTTCCGCGGGGGATCCGCGGGGCTGCCCCCGACCTGCCGCGCCGCCCCCGCCGGGACACCCCCCCCCCTCCGGCGGGGCCGAGCGGGGAAGGGGACAAGGAGGGGGCGCACGGGCCCCGCGTCTTATTTAGCTATTCACTTCAAGCATTATTTATTCATCCCCAGCATTAAGGTAATTAAATACGGGCTGGCTTGGCAGGGCGGGGGGCAGGAGTTTGGGGCGGGTTGGAAGAAAGAAAGACAAAGTCCGCCGGGAGCGATTTCCCCGGGGATGCGCCCGGCGGGGTGCGGGGCGGCGCCGGGACCGGGACCGGGGCCGGGTCTGCGGCCGCACCCGCGCAGAGGCGGCGGCGGCGGGAAGCGCAGCCGCGGCGGCCGTAGGCCGGGGCCGGGTCCCCCGCCGCCAGGCTCCGCCCGCCCGTGCCGAGGCTCTGCCCGCCGGGCCGGGCTGGGCCGGGCCGGGCTGGGCTGGGCTGGGCTGGGCCGGGCTGGGCTGGGCCGGGCCGGGCCCAGCGGCGGCGGGGGCTGAGCCGCGGGCGCCCAATCAGCGCGACGCGGGGGCTCGGGCGCTTTAAGCGCGGCGGCAGCGGAGCGGGGACAAAGTCCCCCCCGGCGCCGCGACGAGCATCCCCGCTCGCCCGCCCCCGGTTACCGCCGCGCCTCCCCGCTCTGGGGCCGGGACCGGGACCGGGACCAGGACCGGGCCCCGGCCCGGCGGGCGGCTGCCCCCCGCCCCTCCGCCGCCGGGTTCCCGCGGGGTGCCCGCCTCCGCCTCCTCCTCCTCCTCCTCCTCCTCCCGCTGCCGCCGCGCTCGGCCATGTCGATGCTGCCGTCGTTTGGCTTCACGCAGGAGCAGGTCGCCTGCGTCTGCGAGGTGCTGCAGCAAGGGGGGAACCTGGAGAGGTTGGGCCGGTTCCTCTGGTCGCTGCCGGCCTGCGACCACCTGCACAAGAACGAGAGCGTCCTGAAGGCCAAGGCGGTGGTGGCCTTCCACCGCGGCAACTTCCGCGAGCTCTACAAGATCCTGGAGAGCCACCAGTTCTCCCCCCACAACCACCCCAAGCTGCAGCAGCTCTGGCTGAAGGCTCACTACGTGGAAGCCGAGAAACTGCGGGGCAGACCCTTGGGCGCCGTCGGCAAATACCGCGTCCGCCGAAAATTCCCTTTGCCCCGCACCATCTGGGACGGCGAGGAAACCAGTTACTGCTTCAAGGAGAAATCCCGGGGCGTGCTGCGGGAATGGTACGCCCACAACCCCTACCCGTCCCCCCGGGAGAAGCGGGAGCTGGCGGAAGCCACCGGGCTCACCACCACCCAGGTCAGCAACTGGTTCAAGAACCGGAGGCAGCGGGACCGAGCGGCGGAGGCCAAGGAAAGGTACTTGCCACCCCCCCATCCCCTCCGTGCCCCCCCCCCCCTTTTCTCCCCGGTCCCCCGTACGGGGAGCGCGGCGGCGGCTGGGGAAGGAGCGGCGAAAATACCTCGCTCCCTCCAAATCCCCTTTTTTTTTTTTTTTTTTTTTTCCCCGAAACCGCGTTGCGTTTTGTCCCTCCGTGGAAACCCAAGTGGGTCTTCCACCCGAGATCCACCGACCCCACCTGCCCGGGGGGGGGGGTGGCGGTGGTGAGGGGCTCGCCGTTCCCTCCCCACCGTCTTCTCCAGGCCTCGCCGCCGCCTTTGTTTGCTGCCTGCCTGTCCCGACTAAAACGGCAGCGATACGGTCCCGGGGAGCCTCCGGGGAAGCGTTAGGGGATGACGGGTCGGGTATTGCTGGGAAATCGGGCAGGGTAACTCCGAAGCCCCGGAGGAGGAGAAAGATGCAGCCCCGGGATGGAAACGGTAGGAACCGGGAGGGGAAACCGGGATGGGGTCGAGCTGACCGGGCCGAGCCGCCGTCCCGTACCGAGGCCACCCCGGGCGGCCGGTGGCGCCGCCCGGGGTGGCCTCGGTGCGGGACGGCGGCTCGGCCCGGCGAAGCAGCCAGCCACGAGTGGCATCGCTTCACTTTTTTGTCTCCTCCAACAACCTCCCCACCGAGCCTCTTAAAGAAAATCCGGCAGCCTTCTCGTCCCCGCGGCCGCGCTTTCATTTTTAATTAAAAAGAGAAAAAAATCACTGCCCCCCCCTCCAAAAAAAAAAAAATTCCCCCCCTTCGACTTTTCACCTAAATTACCGGGCTGTGCGGTGTACGCCTATTTCTAGGAGGGTAAAAAGAAATGGGGACGGTCCGTTATGAAAATATTAGGTGGGTTGGTTTGGTGGTTGTTTGTTTTGTTGGTTGTTTTTTTTTCCGGGGAGAGGCATCTTGCTCCCACGATAAAATAAAACGCAAAGGATTTACTGAGGGCATTAGCACAGCGCCCATCCCCGGCGCCTCCCGCCTGCCGTAACATCCCCGTTGTGTTTTTGTTTTGTTTGGTTTGGTTTTTTTTTTTTTTTTTTTTTTTTTTGCTTTTCCGCAGGGAAAACACGGAAAACAACAACGCGGCCACCAACAAACCGAACCAACTCTCGCCTCTGGATGGGAGCAAACCCCTCATGTCCAGTTCCGAGGAAGAATTTTCTCCTCCCCAAAGCCCGGATCAGAACTCGGTCCTGCTCTTGCAGGGGAACCTCAGCCACGCCAGGAGCTCCGGCTACTCCCTGAGCGGCTTAGCCACATCCCAGACCCCTCACAGCCTCCAAGGCCACCAGCTCCAGGACTCGCTGCTGGGACCCCTCACGTCCAGCCTGGTGGATCTGGGATCCTAAAGGCCCGCGGCGGGCGGCCGGAGGATCGGGAGAGGAGGTTCTGCTCGGGGACAGAGGCTCTGGGTTGTACATAGAGGACAGTACCCGGTTTTACAGCTCACCCGCTGATTCTTGACGGGACTCTCGGCTCTTTTCACACAACCCCACATCGGCTCCTGGTCCAGTTCCCCTCCCCAGCGTCTCCCGCTACCACCACGATTTTATTTTTTTTTTTTATTTTTTTTTTCCACGTAGCCAAACGCAGAGAGCGGCAGAAACCCTCAGCCCTTCGAGTTCAAGCAAGCTGGTCCCAAAGGGAATTACAAAAAGAAAAAAAAAAAAAAGGAAAAAAAATAAATCCCAAACCAAAACAACCAACCCCAGCTGGATCCGATTCCACCCAAATAAATCCCAGCCCCGCTGGCCACGGTGGGGCAGGGGTGGCCGGCGCATCCCTGCTGCTGCCCGGCCGGGTCCCCGCGGGGCCGGCGAGGAGCCGGGACGGAGGCAGAGGGAGCGAACGGCTGTACCCAGCCCTGGGTTGTAGCGGGAGGAGGGAGGGGAAGTTACGTTTACATTTTTCATATTTAGCCTTACCAGAAAGATTTCGATGTAGTTTAAATTAAAAAAAAAAAAAAGGGGGAAAAAAAAAAAAGGGCAAAAGCTGCAGTATTAGAGTTTTAACAAGTGCCTATGTCTTAACGCGGCTGTGCGAGGCAGTCAGCGAGGGAGCTCCCGTGGGCCCGTGCCCCCCCGGCTTCCTTCTCCTCGGTGGTGAAACGCATCGATGTGGCTAAAAATAAAAAATAGGAGAATATGAAGAATACTAATAAAAGTCGGCGGCCGTATCCTCCTGAACGAGTATTCCTCGGGCTGCCCCGCCAGCTCCCCGTTGCCTTCTCCCGCCCGTCCCCGCTCACCGCCTTCCTCCTCCGGCTTGCAGAGAGCCCGCGGACGACGCTGTCTGCCTCGAGTATTTGTTACCAAAAATCGCATGTGCTTTCAGGTTTCTTTTCTATTGTACCTAAACAGTCTAAATTAAACAACGCTGATGGCAGAACACCCAGGCTGAGCTTTTCTTTGCGGGGGCGAACCCGTGCCCCCCCCCCCCGCCCACCCTTACCCCCCTCACCCGACGGGCTGCATCGGAGGAGCTTCGGGGCTGCGGGGGGAGCCGGTGCCTTCGTAACCGAGGAAGGAAGGAAGGAAGAAGGAAGGAAGGGGAGAGGGGACCCACCGGAACGGCTTGCGTGGGCTCGCCCCGTGGGAGCCGGGCGCCCGGCCGGGAGGGAGCGGTTCGCCCCCGCCGCCCGCCCCGTCGGGGCCTCGCTGCGGCCGGTTCCCCCCCCCCGCCCCCGCTTAGCGTTTTGCATCATTAAGTGCGTGTTTATTTAAGTCTCTGCCGTGTTTGTTCTCGGGGTCTTGGGCCATGGAGAAATGTCACCCTCTGCAGGAGGGTCTCGCCCGGCCGGAGCGCTCCGCGTCCCTCCCGCTCAGTCCCCACCCGCGCCGGGACGGGGCTGCGGATCCCTCCGTGTCGTCCCCCCCCGTCGCCCTCCTCGGCTCCGGCTGCGGGGGGAGCCGGGGGCCCGGTGCCCGGGCTGGCCGAGACGGATTCCCTCCGTCCTCCGGCCTGGCACCGGCCGCCCCCCCGGGGCTCCCAGCCCACGTCCCGCCGGGCTTCCTGCGCCCCCGGCCCTTTGGGGGGGGCATGGCCGGGACAGTGGGGGACATCCCCCCCCCCCACTTCGCCCCGGGAAGGACCCAACGTGGCTCCGTGGGAGCAGGGCGAAGGGCGCAAAACCCGCCCGTGGGCTCGCAGCTGCGTGTTTGCGCGCATCCACGATCGCGGGTGGAGCCGGGGCAAAACCTGACCCGCGGGGACCCTGGGGACGAGACGGGAGGGGACAGGAGGGTCTGTACCCCCCGGTCCAGCCTCACCCTCTGCCCCACGCGGGGACCCTCATCTCCCCTCCCGAGGGACTCATCCAGCCCCGCCGTGATCCGCCACGAAGCAGCGCAGGGGCCCCTCGGGCAGAAAGGGGGGAACCCCCAGGGAAATGAGGGAGATTTTTGGGATGAGCAGCCGCGGGCTTTGCGCCCCGAGAGTGGATAAGTTCCAGCTCCGGTTTGTTGGTTTTTTGGGGTTTTGGGGTTTGTTTTTTTTTTCTTTTTTTTCCCCCAAGCCACGGACTCGGTGAAAAGGAAGGATAAATATTGCCCGGGGCTCCAGCCCTGCCAAGCAGGGACTCGCAACCCAGGGTTATTTTCAAAGCAAACCGCGCAGAAACGCTTCATGCGCGCAGGCAGCGGCAGGGCTGACTTTCGGGGGAAGGGGGAGCTGCCGGGGGGGGGTCCCCCTTACCCCAACACCCCCCCACACACCCACTCTCCCCCAGGGCAGACCTGCGGGCCGGGGTTGCTGTCAGGCTGCGGAGCGGGACCGCGCAGGGCCGCGCATGTTGCGCCCCCCCCCCCCCATCGGCCGCAGAGCCCTGCCCACACCCCGACCCTCCATTTCCCTAACAGGGAGAGGGATGAGGGTGCCAAGAGGTGGATGGTGGCAAGGAGGGATGAAGGATGCTGAGGGACACCCCCCTGTCCCGGGGGGGAAGGGGCCGGCGGGCAGGTAGGATGGGGGGAGGCCCCGGAGCTGAGCCAGGCGCAGGTTGCTGAGCTCTCCTCCATTAGGCTTGACCTCGCAGCAAGCTTTTCACAGCAAAGTCAGCCCGGGGAGGCAGCCCCAGGCTGTTTCTCACCTCGCTCTGCTTTGTATTTCCACCGGCAGGAAAGAGTTAATTCCGCCCCCCCCCCCCCCCCCGCCGCCGCCCTTGCCCCCCGCTCCCGCTCACCTCCCAGGACAGATTTCACACTGTGTCCAGGTCAGCCAAAAAAGGGGAGGAAATGGAGAACAGCGGAATGATTAATTCTACCTGCTTTTCCCATGAGTGATCACCTGCTTTCGGGGTCATGAATAGCAGGTAGCTCTCCCCATCTCCAGCTCTGAGAGGCTCATTTGTCTGGTGACAGCTGAGTGACAAGACCTGAAATCCGAGCCCTCAACTTTGCCTGATGTGTGGATAAAACCCTGGATGTTCCCTCAAACATTTCAGGAAATGAAAGTTGTAACGCGATCCCTTGTGCGCCCACATCTCCCCCAGCAACACACAAAAGCTCAAAGGAACCTTCTCGGATTAAATTCAGCCTGGAGAGGATGGAAGGAAAATGGAGAGCAGGCTGAGAAAGCTGGAACTGGCAGGCTTTTCTTCAGCACTTATTGGAAATGTCTGTCCAAAGCAGGGATTTAGAAAGGTCACCTCTACCGTAAGCACCTCTTCCTCCGGCGCAGTCAGACGGGCAGCCCGCTTCTCCCCAGTTTACCTCCACATTGGGGGCAGCCCGGCGAAGGGGGGGAGAGGTTACACTTAGAGTCCCCGAGCAGGAAATTCAGTGTATAAAAACAAATGCCCAACGAGAAAGCCAGCCCCCCTTCCTCTCTCCTCGATTCATTTCCCAGGTCACGTTGAGCCAGCGTTGTCCCACGCGTGAGCCGCACGCCCGCTCTGCCCCTGCCCCGCTGCCGGCCCCTGCCCGGCTCCGCTTCCCCGCTGCCCCCAGACCCGCAGAGGGGCAGGTACGACCCAGCTCCTGGCCCTCATAACCCTGGGCCACGTGCTGGCAAATCCTCCGCAGAGGCCCGCAGTGAAGAGCGGATGCTTGCTCAGCCGATGGATTTAAATCCGACATTTCCAGGCCTGGCTCCCTAAAGCTCACGCATCCCCAGCTGCAACGCCAGGATCCTGGAGCCGCGTTGTGGTTAGGAGACAGTTGTACCCTGGGTCTTTGCAAACCCGGCCTGCTCAGCCAGATGTCGGAGCTTCATTTTGAACACGCAGGTTTGGAACCGTCGGCAGCTGGAACGAGGCGGGGTGTGCGGTACAGGCAGGATTGGGCCAAGGCATCTGGGCTCACTCCCTCCTGGGTAGATGCTTTTATCGAGTCGCCCGTCACTAGGCAGCCAGCGGCTGCTTGTGCTGTTATCCGGCCTGAAGATAAAGTTCTATTTAACAATTGTTTAACTATTATTGAAGTGCTTCGGACTCTGCAGACCTGTAAAGAAAACGGCACATGCCCCAAGATAACTCTTCACCTCTGAGCTTCTCCCTTACTCCTGCTTTCCTCCAGTGAGCTGAGAGCAGCTCACAGACACTGCATGGGCACAGGTGGAAACCTCCCTGTCTGCCTAGCCAGTACGCGCCGTCGTTGTCGGTAATTTTGCATCTGAGGAATTGCTTGCTATGGGGTGATGCTGCTGGGGGCTGGGTCTCTGTATATGTCGCCTTCAGAGGCAGGTGCTTTAACCTGCCCGATGCATGCGGACATCATTAACACCAGCAGAAGCAGTAAAGGTAGAGCCAATGTGGTGCTTGGCCAACCTGGCTGCGATAATTCGTCTTCAAGGGTGGATTTTGCTGTTCCTGCTGTGGCCGAAGCCGTCAGGTTTTCGGAGGGCACCAGGTGCTGTGTGGGGAGACCAGAGGTGGCAGATCTACAGGAGCTTTGGTTCAGCTCAAGTGTACAAAGTAACCTGAGACACCGTCATCTTTCCCAACTGGATGTGGATGCAATTTTAAATATGGAAATGGTGGAAAATTTGCTTTACTCTTCAGGCAGAGAGCGCCAAATTTCCAGGTTTCCCAGAGATTATCAGCGCTCGCCCCAACAGCAGCCTGATGCTGTCTGGAAGGAGGGCACCAGGCTTGAACCCCCATCCCGTGCCACCCCGTCTTTCCTTGGACTTGTGGCCAAGCGCAGAACATTTCCTCTCTCCCCATGGTTTCTAGCATTTGCTCCCACCTCCCTAAATTTTAAACAGAGGTTGAACTTTCTCCGGAGCATATAATCCCAATCCTAATAACAAGGTTAAAGAGGCAGATTTAGCTCAATTACGATTTCCTGTTTTCACTTGTCCAATGCTTTTGGAAAATATCTCCGTGGGCAGAGTAGCTCCTTCCCATCTCTGCCTTTAGCTTCTCATCCACAGCCTAGTTCTGCTAGGGTTGTGTCGGTACAGTGCCATACCCGCTCAGACTCCCATGGCTTTCAGCCGTGATAGAAAAGGTATAGAAGATCCTCATGCCTGCTTCTCAGGGTGGAAGAAAGGGGAAAACCTCCTCTTTTTCTGACTTAAGGATGGAAAAAGCTTTTAAGCTAATAGCTGGAGCGGGTATCGGCCCTGTTTTACAGGAGGGGAAACTGAGACCCAGGGAGAAGACAGACCTGCTGAAGGTCAGAGCAAGGGCAGATGACGAAGCGGGGAGGGAGGCTGCCCCGCGCCAGCGGCTGGTGCTCCGTGCGCCCACGCTGCCTCCCTTTATAGTGCCCATAATAAGTCACCGCAGCTTATCATTATGTAATACAATATTCCTAATAATACAAGACAAAACCAATTGACTAAAAAACAATGCCAAATGAGGCTTGTGGCTAACACTCCCTGAAGAAATTGTCTCTTTTCTAGAATTGAAAAAAAAACCCCAAGCAAATTAGAAACAATTGAAAAATGAAATCACATCTGCAAACCATCAGGGCACTTCTCCTGAGCCCCGAAGGATGCCTGTCCCCCCCCCCCGCCATCGTTCCCACTACCCGGTACAGGGTGGTGGGTGTCACAGGGACCCACAGTGCCGGCCGTGCAGGCATGGGGGGGATTTTGCTGCGGACAGGCATGGCCTCAGCGTGTGCTTCATTCAACAGAAGGGCTGTGTCACAGTAGAGCAAATCAGAGGTGTGTTTAGGGAATTAAGATCTTCATATGCCTAATCTCCCGGAGCCAGCGGAGAAGCAGGGAGAGAAAAAGTGCAAGAGGGAGGGAGCACCAGCTTAAAAACTGCTGTTCCCTTCCTGGGAGCCCTCCAGGGCTGGGCTAGAGGTGCTGGTACAAAGAAACCTCAGAACTTGCCCAAGTGCTTGGCCACGGGCTGCTTGGTTCCCCATAGCCAGAGGCTGCTTTCTGCCCACATCGGCAGGGCTTTGCCTGCATCGCTCCTCTGCAGGAACAGAACTGAAGCGAGTGGGAGCCGGGAAGGGCGAGAGGGCTCAGCAGCACTCGGCTGCAGGGGACATTTCTGTCCCTGGCATGGTGGCTTCCGAGGTTGGTACTCTTTGCGGCAGAGCTGAGCTGGGGATGCCCTGGCCTGCTCCATGCTCCCCTGGGTGTTCAGCGGCTGTTGGGTGCATGGCGGGGGAAAGCTCACGGTGGTTTTGTACTGCTGGGACGGCTTAGATGGGGACACGCATCGCTGCTGTCCCTGTGGGAGGGGGAGGTGCTGAGGCTTGAGCCGAGAGGAATGTTTGTTGGCAGAAATGCCCCTCGAGCCAATGTCCCCAAAGGCCCAGGAGGTGCTTGAGAGGGAGGTGGGATTATTTCTTGGGGGGGAAGAGCTCAGGCAAAGGATGTGGGGACACTGGAGCTGTGCTGTCCCCAAAAGACATGGTGCCTAATGAAGCAGACAGACATCCTCAGTGCAACACGTCGGCCAAGAAGCTGATGCCACCCTGGGCTGTACCAGCCCCATCTATTACCTTTGTGTGCAGGATCTGCTTCTGAGGCCTCCAGGTCAGAAGGATAACTTGGAGGAGGTTCAACGTGCCCTCAGGAGGGCAAAGGCAAAGCAGGGCCTGGGGAGGGGGAGCTGCAGGCTGCTTGTTTGGAGACCCCAGCTCTGCTCTGCCTCTGAGCTCCCCACCTACGGACGGGGCCTGGGCTGGAGGAGACCTTCAGCAAAGGAGCTTTGGGGCTCGGCTGCTCACCCACGCGGCTGTCACCAGCCCGTGGGAACTCGGTACTGGGGTGGTGGGGGACAGCGGTGCAGCCAAAGTCCGTGACAGCGGATGTGATGATCGTGGTGAAGGTGGTCAGCAGCTGGTCATCCCCACGACCTCACTCTGGCCTGTACCCACTCATGACCTAAGTCAAGCCTAAAAGGGAGGTGAACATTTTAGCAGGGAGGAGAATCAAGCCTCTACAAAGCCTGTGGTGACTTTCTGGGAGATGTTTAGCAGGCTTGATCTGGGCCCACAGCACACCAGATGTCCAACCAGCTCATCACAGTGGTCCCTTCTGGTTTATGGGTGAGTCAGATTTGGTAATCTGTCTTAGAGAAGGAGAAGAGATGATGTTACATGGTCTGAAGGCATCAGTACAAAGAAGATTTCTTAAAATTCTCTAAACCAGGAGGAAAAGAGACAAAAGGAGCAAAAGCTCTGAATAGGTGTCCACGACAATAGGACCGAGACAAAAGGTTTTCCCACAGCAAAGGGGAGTTCAACATGCACATGATGGCTCCCACACCACTGTAGGGTTAACTTCAAATCAAAAACATTTTCGAAAAGACACACTCTGACTTGCACAGCAACTTTTCGTGCCAGGTCCCAGTGATATCCCAGAGCCCCCGCATGGAAGTCGCATGGGTGCATACAGTCCCTGTCACCCCATCCCCTTGGGTGGCACACGAGGGGACTGCCCTGGGAAAGGAGCATCGTACGGCGTGGGATGGGACCCCCATGTCAGCGCCAGCGGCAGCATGTGCTGTCCTCGGATACCCGAGTCTCTGAGCCCGTACCCCCGCCCTGGTGCTCCTCTGGGTGACGTTTTGGGGGCTTTGCTCTGCTCAGGATGCCTCTCTGTCCTCCTCCCCCTCTTCTGCCATGGTTACGTAGCCACAGCTATTTGCTGATGGCCTCCGCGGAAACCGTATATCCTGCCTTTGCAATTGGAGACAAGGTGCCCACGCAGCTGCCAGGTTTGAAAGAGGAGCTGGCAGGAGGAGAAGAGGCCAAAACGGGTGTGTCGAGGGAGGGGGGAATCACATCCATCCCAAATTGGGGCCCATCCCATCCTCACCCAGAGAAGAACTATAGTGGGATGGGGAAAAAAAAGCCCTATTTAGGAGAAATGACTCAAGGCAACATGCAAGTGGCTGAAGGCTGAGGCAGGGTTTAAATTGAACCTCCTGCCCAGTGATCCATGAGGAAGGCTCGGCTGCTCAAACAATGAGCGGGGAAAGAAAGCTGAAATGATGGTCACCAGGAGAACCTGAAACCCGCGGTGGGGAAAACAAATAAATACAGCCAGTGGAGCCTTACCCATCCCAGCTGAGGCAATCTGTGCTTATGCAACCCTACCCGAAGGCTCCCTATCTCTGTGTACAATCTGGGCTGATAAGATTGTTCTCCGCTGAAAATCAAAACCACAGGGATTCCAGGCGGCTCAGCCGGAGTCAGATTGTCCACCTGAACACCAGGGCACTTTCATGTGGAAAAATAATCGCCCGGTTATTTTGCTGAAATAAGGAAGGGGGTGGGGGAGAGAGCGAGGGAGATATTCTTGGCTGGTTGGAGGTGACTGCTGCCCTGGTGCTGGATGAGTGCAGCATGGCAGGGATGCCAGTGAAGGGCACCATCCCAAGGGCGAGATGTCCCCACGGGGTGATGATTGCTGCCTGAAGCCCTGCCATAGAAAAGCAATGGGCTCTTGCCCAAAGGTGACTGGTTTTTAGTGAAAACTCCTTTTTTAGGGCCCAGGGACTTGCAATTGGCAGCTCTGGTGCAATAAGCCTGCGAACAAGAGTCACGCAAGTGATGGTGGAAGCAGTCATTGCCAACAAGATACAGGCCACTTTTAACATTGTTTGGGTGGAGCAGCATATGATTAATATCTACACCGAATGGGACACAATACATAAACATATCATATATGTATACATGAATATATAGGGATAAATACACTTGATAGAGCCACTCTGTAGAACTATTCACCTGATAAGCCATTCCCAAGAGCAAGATGTGCAGCATTAGATCCATGTTTGCAGTTAGAAAGTAGACATTGATTTTTTGTGTCTATTGTAGTTCAAAAAGCTGTGTTTTTAGGCATGTGCCTCAGCACCTAGCTGATCAGATCCTCTGCTCTGAATATCGAGTCAATCCTTCCCTCAAGACAAAATTTGTTATCAAAACCGGGCCAGAAAAGGGTGTTATTTGGGAAAAAATAGCAGCAAGGGATTGTTTCATGATACTGGAGGTGGAACCTCCTTCCACTGAGATGTGAATGAGATGGTCAGAACCTGCATCCTGCAGCAGGAGTGTAAATAGCCACCTGAAACAGCATTTGCATTTATTTAGTGCATTTGGCACCAAGTACTGACTGTTCATGAGTTTTAAATGCTGCTGAGTGAATATGTGCAATGGAAATGTCCACTGGGGTATTGGATGAGACAGGCTGGGGAGCTGGGGTCCCAATCCCCTGCCAGGTCCCTAAACCAAGGACAAAGAGAGACCCTAGTGAAAAATGGTTCTGAGTGCTGCATCTACTCCTACAGCTCTTGCTCAGTTGTTGTGGCTTCACAATTGGCATTTTCCTGGGGAATTTGTCGCTGGTTTTCTCTCTCTCTGCTGTAGGAAAAACCATGTGAGCGAGAAGGGGATTAGCTCAAGTGGGGTCCAAGGACCCGGGCGGGCTGGTCTGGACACGTGCTGGTGTCACCTCAACAGATCGGCTTGGTTAAAAATGAGGAGCCACTGCTCCCCGTGCTCTAACATCCCTCCCCATCCCTCAGGTCCCTCCAGTTATAGTAATCCTGCTATTGCTTGCGATAATGCCTGATTAACAATGAAATCTGTGTAAAAATGTGTTTGTAGATGGAATATATCCATTTAATCTTGCAGAAGTACCATGTTCCCACAGCCACTGCCAGCCCATGGGCTTCTGGGCAGGCAATGCTGTATTTGTGCACACACACACACAGAGACATGCACAAACACACACACAGAGATAAACACAGTTATTTGGGCGACTCTGACGAGAAACAAAGTCCTTTAGTCCTGCCCATGGGCAATGCATCCCACAGCGGCCGTCCTTCTCCAGGGCTTGGTGTTCCTGGCAAAGCTTATGTGAAATGAAACTGCCTGTAATTTTCTAAAATTCCTTAATCCTGCTTATTTTCTCCCTTTCCCCGAGAGATCGGAAGCCGCAGTGGTCTCCTCAAGCCCACCCACTAATTACAAGACATGAGCTCAACCAACTGCTGGCCAGAAACAACATCACGCGACCAAACACCACTAACCAACACTGCTCATATTTTTGACTGAATGCTCACAGCAAACTGCTTGAAAGCAAGTCACAAAGAGCTTGGCAATAATACACCGGCCAAATCAAAGAAAGAAAGAAGGAAAATATCCTTTTTTCCTTCTTCCTGCAGCAATCCTGACTTCCCCTGGGCCACTGACCAGCTACTCTGATGTCTGAGTCCCGCTTGTCTGTCTCACCCCGGGATGCTCTTTTAGGTCTCTCTCATCTCTACTTGGCTGCCATTTTTTTTCCAAATTTGACCCATTTATCTTTCAAATTTGCTTGAAAAGGTCAATCCCTTCAGCAGTGCCGGGGGGGCAACGGGGTTTTCTAGCAGAAGGGTGGCATTCAGCAGAAAAAATCTTCTCTCCGGAGAAATCAGATCAGACAGAGCCCCGAGGAAGCCAGGCTAAAAATAAAACCTGAACTCTCAGAGCCGTTATAGGATGGGAACAGAGACTATGGTACATCCCTCGTTATATTCTTAGCAGGGACAACTGGAGAGATTGGTATACATTCACTGGCATAAATCAGTATAGTTCATGGAAGGATGTTGGTTTTTTTTAAATTCTGTGTTCACATTCACGGTTTCACAGCAACTTGGGTTCCTTCCCTAAACCCCCTGGTTTGCAGCGGCTGGTGGTCGCACTTTGGGCTACCTTGATTTTCTTGGACTGCTTGCCTCCTCCTGCTTCCCCTGTTTGCAAGCAACAGGCAGGTTCAGCCTCCTGCACCCCAAAAAGCGAGCGGCAAATCCCATTGCCCCCCAGAGCGAGGAGGGGGCTTCTCTCCTCCAGGTTTTATCCCTGCGCTCACCGAGAACATGATTTTCCCCGCTACCGGTGTCAGTTAGGAATAATATCCCAAGCTCTTCTGCTTCGCGGCGTGTGAAATCCTGAGGGTTGGTGGGGAGTGCAGGGGGGGGGGGCTGCTTTGCTTGTGCCCTCAGCTGTGAGGGACTGGGAGTGGGAGTGGGAGTGGGAATGTGGAGGAGAGCTGCGACGCGTTCCTGGGGCTGCAGTGCCACCTGCTGTCACCTCGTCCTGGTGCTGGGGACCCCACCGGCTCCTTGGGCACCCCGGCCTTGGGCACACGTCAGGGAGAAACCAGCATCTCTGCCTCCCTCCACTCCATCCTTAAGGATCAGGGCAGAATTCCTCGGAAAAAAAATCAAGTTAAGCAAGGAAAAGGCAGCGCTGGGGCAAAGGGATGGAGTGAGATGCGCCCATGGGGCTGGGCTGGGCTCCTTGGGCACGGGGATGTCCCCACACTGTCACAGCACTCCAGGTGGACCCAGGTACCCTGCAGGCATCGTCTTTTATTTCCTTCTGGACAGTCGGACGTGGTGTCTTGCCTCCTTCTGTGCTTAAGTGTGTCCTTTAGGAGCTTTAGCCAGTGTTACCCCATATTATCCCTGCTCCTTGCTGGCTCTGTGAAAAACCTGGATTTTCCCCCATGATTGTGGGCTGATGTGGCCCAGAGCAGGTTGTCCAGTCCCACGTCTCCGATTCGAGCTCTTCTCAGCCCAAAAAGCCATGTGCCCTTTCCTGGGTCACCAATCATTATCATTAACCTCTCCGAGAGGAGGAGAGTTTGCGCCCTGCAGAAAGGTCCAAAGGAGACGCCATTGCCCCCATTTATGTTGAAAAAAGGATGGAAACCTAAAGAAGTAAAACAAAAAAACCAGGGAGATCCTAGTTGCTGAAAATTAAGCATTAGGGGAAAAAAATGCTTGCAAAAGCCAGATCCAGACCGGCCGGGCAGCTTTCAGAAACAACAACAAAAAAGTTTGGAGGAAACCAGATACTCGCCATGAAAATTTGCAATTCTTTGTTGAACAAATGTTTCCATGGAAAAGCTCTGTTTACCCGTCACTCATCCTGTCAGCTCGCCGGGATGCTGTGCAGCTGGGCAGGCAATGCCCAGAGGAGAGAAGGGGAGGGGACGGAGCCCCAGCAAATCTGGACGCAGCCGGGAGGCCTGGGGAGAGAGCAGTGAGCCCCTGTTTGCCTTTTAATCTTCTACCCGTGCGGGTTAGTGTATGAAATGTATTAATTTCTCATGGGCGACCCACTTTTGGGAAGGAAGGCTGCAAAGGGCCTGATCCTGAGCAGGTTGCAAAGGTGAAGGGTGCAGCTCCAGCACTGTATGACCAGGGGATTGGGGTGCACAGGGGCCGGTGGAGGAGCTTGCTGGGCTTTTTAGGAGAAACCTGTTGGAAAAGCCAGCAGGTCCAGTCTTGGTGTGGCCACACATCCAGAAGTGTGTGGACGGAAACGGGGGAGTTTGGGGAGGAAAAAAAACCCATATTTGAAAGCTCAGACTTGCACATTGAACAACTCAATTTCCTTTTTCCCCAGCAGAGACACAAAGTAGCGGTGCATTTCCATCAGCCCTCTGCCAGCCCATCCCAGGATCCGGCTGGGATCCCGCTGGGCACAGCTTTTGGAGCCAGGGAGGTGCCGGCTGCCTCTGACTTAACGTTTTCTTACAGCGCCACTGGGACCGGCGGGGGAGAACCGCAAAAGGGAAAGGCTGGATTCGAAACCCCCCACTTGGACCCAGACAAAATGAAACGGGGAAAGTAAAAACAAGGGGAAACTTGGCCGCGGCTCCTCCTTTCACAGGCTCCTTGCGTTGGGTCATAAGAAACCAGCCCACGGAGAGGCGGGCATGTTACTGTCTGCTGTGCCGTGTCCTGGGGAGCTGAGGAAAGGGGCCAAGGAGAGACCGGATCCTGGAAAGCAGCCCATGTTGCCTGCCAGCGCATGCTGCCAGAGGTGGGAAGCGGGGAAAGTCATGCACGGCCTCCCCACCTCCTCCGCTGCTGGCCTGGGGCAGCCCGGGAGGAGGCTGCTGCCCTGCCGGGGTGCAGCGGGCATGGGGAGCGCCTGGGCTTCTACCTGCCCTGCACCCCCATTTCAGCACCCGGTGCTGATTTGGGTATCTCGTTCCCACACGGGGCAAAGGGCTTTGGGGCCTTTCACCGTCCTTTGAACCTCTGACTCTTCGGGTGGGTGCATCACATGCTGCTCTTGGCCCCATTCCTCTCTTCCTTGCCCCGTCGCCGTGTGCTCCCCAGCTTGCTGGGAGCCCTTCTCCGCTGCTCCGCAGCCCAGCACTCTCAACGCGCTTGGTGGGGACTGTCCCTTGCTCCGTGTATCTCCAGCTCTGATTTTGGTGGGAGCTTGTCTGCAGCAGTCTCAGTGTTGTCATTTATGAGGCTGTGCTGACAAACACCAGCCAAGTCCCTGGCGGGGACGTGTCTTGATCCTTCCCCACCACCCATCTTCGTGCTCCAGAGTGTGTTTGGGATTCAGCCGTCATTCGGGCTCTGTCTGGTCCTCGTCCCTGGCCCCTTCCCTGCCTCTCCTTTCCCCCCGAAGACGGTAAGTGCCTCTTCAGTGCGCTTCGCTCCAGCGTCTCATCTCAACAGGCCAAGCATTCACTCTGTGCCAAACTGGCAGGCGGCTCGCTTTCCTGGCACGTGGCCTCCTTGGCTCTCTGTCCAGACTGATTTCTTTTATTTTTATTGTTTTATTTTTCCCTGTCTTTAAAATTCACCATTAGTTTTAATTAGGTGGCCATGGACTTGCAGCCCTGGTGAGACCAGGGGGCTTCCAAGAGCAGGAAAGGGGAGGTCTGGTGCTCTGGGTCTGGTGGCAGCAGCTCCGCAACCCAGCTCAGGGTGACCCAGCTCACCTTGTTTTCGAGAGAGGGGAACTGCTCTAAGTCAAGGGCCAAGAGGTGGCCAAAATGTTTTCTTTTATTCCAGCATGCTCCCGGACTCCCGGCTTCTCCTGGAGTCCCACCATGGAAATGCCACCTTGAGAAGCCAGTGCCAGTGCCGGGGTGAGGCGAGCACTGGTGGCAGAGAAAGGTGATGGGAACAGATTCCCAGCCCTGAGCATCAGGTGAAAAATGGGGAAACCCCAAAGAAAAAAATAAATGTCTGAATGTCCCATGTCGGGCCTCTGTCCTGGAGGGGTTTGGACCCTCCTTGGAGAGAAGGTGCTTATGCAGATGAGCCCTGTGGTCAGCTTGGAGAAAGTGGAGGCAGGTCCCAGCTCTGCCGTGGCTTCTCAGGGGGAGGTTTAAACCCATCTCTGACTGGCCCCATGCCCATCTCCGAAATGGCCTCCACGCAGAGGGATTGTGCACCCCACACTCCCTGCCCACATGGGCCAGCCAGCTGCAGAGTCCGTCCTGTACAGCCTTCCCGCTGTAGAGCTGAGTTAATTCCTTGGGGAAAAAAAGTAGAAGGAAATTATTTCTTTTCTCCTATTGATTCCATATGATCTAGGCCCGAGGGGCTGAAGTGCTTCAGGGAATCTGAACCAACGAAGGATGTTTCAGGGGTTTGATTTTCAGTGGTTTCATCTCTTGATATAAATGCTGGAGCAAGCGAATAGCTCTAGATTGACAGGATTTGCAGAGCCATCCCAGGACAGTTCCCAGGCTAACCAGGGTTTGGCCCCAACCAGGACCGCTGATTTGGGGCATACAAGAGACACGTCTTCTCCCCACAGACCTGGGTTGAGCGGTCCCTGCCTCCCTGAGCCCCGTGGGCCAGAGCGCAGGTGTGTCGGAGGGATAAGCAACATCCAGCAGGAGCTGAGAAGGGGTTTGGATGGGGCATCTGCTCCCGGGACAGCGTCTGCATCCTGCTCCAGGGTAGCAAACACGTTTGCCCCCAGGGGAGATGTGGCAGGGGTGGGAGGCAGGCTGCCATCATTGCTGCCAGCCAAAATGCTCCTGAGAGTCCCAGCCTACTCTCTCCATCCTCCCCAACGTCTGGGAGAGAAGGCAGTGAGGGGAGAGGTTGGCTCTGCCCCAGGGCTGAGCCCCACGACTGCGAGACTCAGCCCTGAAAGCCCTACATGCTTTTCCAGTCCTCCGAAATATCTCAATCCCTCCACCCTGCTGTTGTTCTTTCATTTTATTTTTAGATCCGCTGCTCCCGTTAGCTCTTTTCTATTTGTTTTTGGTTCTTATTATTCCTGGCTTCTCAGTGTTTTGGTTTCCCTCCTCAGCCCTCATCCGGATGTTTATTCTCGCTGCTTGTTTTTCTACTTTCCCAAGGTGCCTCCTGGTTGTAGCTGGGCAGAGGTCTGTGTTTGGACTGGGCAGGCACTCTCGCATAGCTGGGCTGGGACCAGCTGCTAGACCATCACCCGCAGAAACCGAGCTGGTCCGGGAGAGGAGAGGACCTGGGCGCTGTAGCCTGCTTTTCTGCTTGCTCTCTTTCTCACCTGGGCATCTCAGTGGCTTGCCAAGGGTGAGCAGACCGCTCGCCCCATTTAGCAGCTGGTATATGAATGTGGCAGCTCCTTTAATAGACGAGCTAGCAGCAGGGGAAAAAGGGGTTAGCCCATCTCTGAGGAACTCAAAGGGACAAACACAGTGATGTAGAGGATCACGTAGAGGATCTCTAGCAGCCCTGGGAGCTGCTTTTCCCATGTCTCCATTTGGCCTGGTTGCCAGCACGGTTGTGCCTTGGGGTAACTTGAAAATCAGGCATGGCCTTTCAGTGCCTTCACCTACTAAAACTTTAAAAGTTTTCTTTTTGCCTCATTTTAGGACAAATACACCCAAGTCTGGCTTTGTTCCTTCCATGTTCATCACTCTCCTACACATGCTGTGCCTGGATGTCTCTGTACATCTTCTCCCTGCTCATCCAGAAATGTTTCTCAAGGTTTTTTGGGGGGCTCCAGCTAAGCTACATCCCCACAGAGCAGACGGAAAGAGCCATTACATTGCTTCACAGACCTATAGGCTAAGAGCTCATGCATGACTGGGGACTGTCATTGCCCCCGGTTTTGGAGGCAGGGACTGGAGGGTGTGTTTGGGCAGAGTGGTGTGTGCTAATTTTGCACTCATTTGTGGGAATGAGGCTTTGCTCTCACCTACTGCCATCAGGGTTACAAGAATTCTGCCTCCCCCTCCCCCCCCTTTTCTCCATTTTCTGTCTAATTAGGAAGAAAAATGATGCAGCGTGGAAAAGGTGCTGCAATACCTCATGTTAAAGAGCCATGGTGGCTCTGGGTATTTTGTTGTACCCGTACACAGCCCCCCCAACGGCTGCTGAATTTCAGATACACACAAGCACATGCCTGCAGTTGCTGCAAGAACTGTCCCTGGTTCCCTTGTTAAATTGTTTATTCCAGTGCAAGGCCGTAGATTTTATTTTTTAATTTTATTATTTTGGCATTCATCCTGTGTTCTTCTTCCCATTCTACAGCTTTTTCACTGGCAGGGTGCCCAGAGCCATGTGGCCATGGGCGTACCGCAGCCCCGGCAAGGAGATGCTCATACCCTGTGGATGGGAAGAAGCTGTTCTCTGGTGCGTAGGTATTTATTTGAAGAACCGCTCACTTGTGAGAGCAATGCAATAGTCTGGAGCAGCCTTCCACATTTTCGGTATGGTTACAGTGAAATTTGCATTTGAGACTTTAAAGGGCTGGCAGGGAGCTCTGTGCCTGGATATAGGGGCTTTTTATTGCTTGACTTCAAAGAGGTTCAATAATGGGAGCGATCGTTCAGGTAGGGAAAAGCTCTTTCTTCTTCCCATGTGCAAAAGCGTGCCAGAGGACACAAAGGCATCCCCGCACACACAGAGTTATGGGGCTCTGGGGAGAGTTAAAAAAGAGGAGGCTGAGGATTTCGCATCAAAAATATTATTATTTTTGGATGGAAAAGTCAGCTGACACAACAGCCGAAGCTGTCAGGATCCTTTAGGGTTGCGGGTGGGGGAATCAAAATGAAAAGCACTTCAGTTTGCTGAAATGAACCAAAACATAGCAATTTTAGGTCAGTTTGAGGCTGTAGTCCAGCTGCCTGCAGGGCTTCACGAGAGCTGGGGTCTGGGTGCTGTGGATATCAACTCCTTGCATGAGTTGGACCCAACACCAGGTCACGTCTCCAGGCACACGGCAGCTCTTCTTGGACCATGCACAGGGACCGGGAGCCCCATCTGAGGGCTGAGGAGGGCAGCTGGTGGGTCTGTCCCCAGGGGCTGGGGCTCCCGAGTGTCACACTCCAGTCTGAATTTGATTCAGCAGAAGAAATGTAAATGTTTCACTTCGCAGGCACCAAGTCATGTCCCTCCTGCTTGAAAACTTGGCAATAAATCTGAGTTTTCTGCATGCGTGTTTTTTCCAGATTTTTTGTTCCACAGGTAGGGCTGATATTTTGTGGCCTGCTCACTGCTTGGGATGGTAGTGAGCATTGGAAAATCATGGGAAAAATTTCATTCACGTTTTAATGTGGAGAAATTTGGGTCATTTGCTTTCAGAAATAGAGCTCAGCCTCTTCCAGGAAATCACATACAGTGCAGGACATCTCCTGCAATGTGCTTGTAGGCATCCTTCTCTGCCCTTCCTCATGGCAAAAAAGGCTCATTTGTCTGATTCCCCAGTTTCTCTGCTGTCCCTTTTGACTTCCTTCCATATGGATGCACATGCATATGCAAACATGCATATCAGGTGGATGACTTTGCCCTTAATCCTGGGTGGGAAAGCATCCAGTGCCATCATTCGTAGTAGCTAGGAGCTGTAAATGTATCACCATATGAGCACAGGGGCATCTCTCAGATGTCTTCTTATGGTTTTGGGCCTAACCTCTTCCTCCTCTGATTTCCAACCCATCACTGTGGGGTACAGCCCCCAAAAGGGCATCCCTGCACACCAGCTCCATCCACACAGCTCACCCCGCTCCAAATGGGCTGAACCTCTCTAAGGCTCAAACAAATTCCGCTTTTCTGTGGAAAGTTGATGGTGTCCTGCATGGTCCATGAGCTGACGTACGAGCCGAGGTGAGGTCCGTCCCCAGGTACCACCATGCACCTGGACCCGGTGCCCACCTGAGCCCTGGTGCTTCTGTGCACCCACAGACCCAGCAGCATCTCTGCTCCTGGCCGCATCGAGGACGCTGGGTCCCCTCTGTTGCTTTTTACTGCTCATGTTAAATTATTTTAAAGAAAAATGCCCAGGAAAGGCTGGTGCTGGCGGGGCTACAGGCAGCAGGGCTCCGTCTCTCCACGCTGCTCCATCCTCCATCACAGTCCCCTCTGGAGCTGTTTCCCATCCGTGAGCGAGATCCGTACATGCCTGCAGATACTTCATGGCCGTTTCACGTCCTGCACTAGGGAGAGCGAGCCAGGGCAGGGCTGAGGGTGGGATTTCCATTAGTCTGCAGTCAGCCGTTCTCCTCCCAAGTCGTTTCGCTAAATGGAAATAAAATAAATACAGCAATTCCTGGACCCCCCATGCCAGCCATGTCTGCAGAGGTTGGCAGAGCGGTGGGGCAGGGTCCGTCTCTTCCCGCAGGCATGGTGGGGCTCTGCTCTGGCGGGGAGCATCGAGGCAATACCAGCCTCCAAACGCAAGTGCCATCTCTAAGAGGAGTGATAGAGCTGGAAGGAGGACTGGTAGCCCATCCCGTTTATGGTACGGGGAAGATGGATGGAGTTACACCCAGGCTTGACTCCATACTTTCCTTTTGACCCCTCTTAATCGTAGAGAGAAAGGTGGGGGATTTATTATTCCTTATCAGCCCCTTCCATCTCGCGGCTGATGTTTTCTCTGCACTTTTGACTTTCCCCCATTTCTTCTTCCATCAGCAGCTGTTTGCTGAGATCCCGGGCTCGTTCACACCCCATCACCCCGGTTTTACCTGGATAATCCTCCCTGGAAAGCCAGCGCTGGAACTGATTGATTCACTGCTGCCAATTTGTTGCAAGTCTGCAGTAAAGTGGGGCCAAACTGCTGCCTCAGGCTCTGCTCTGTGTCCAGATCAGCATTAATCCTCCTGCCACCCTGCCCGAGCTCAGCACTGGCTCCAGCCCAGGGATGCAAAGCTGGACGACCCTTATCTTGGGAGTGCTCTTGCGGGGACGACACCGGCTTTCCCAGAAGGGCATGGACATTAGCCCTTCCCCGTCCGGCTGTTTTTGGAGGGGAAGCAGCTTCCAGCCAGCGTGGTCACTTCTGTGGGTGTCCGGGCTGTTTCACTGCCACGTTTCAGAAGCAGCCCCCCCCGTCCCGGGGGGCTCAGCCCGATGCACTCACCTACCCCTGAGTCAGCTCCTGGCCGCCGGCGCTGGGAACCGCAGCGTCCTTTGCTGACTGCAGGGAAATGATTTTAATTACTGGGGGTTTTGGCAGGGCTGGGAGACAACAGTGGCCCTGCTGTGTTACCGCTGGGTTGGAGCATGTGCTTCGGGTATTTCCTTAGGCTGGGAGGTGTCTGAAGGGTTTCTGGGACCTGTTCCCAGCACAGGGCATGGGTACAAATGTGCAGGGCAGAGGACCAGTGGCTGGAAGCTGCCTGGGGTGGGCAATGTAGTTGGGCTGAGACATCCCATAAC
The DNA here is from genome assembly GCF_964188355.1 of Buteo buteo. Lineage (NCBI taxonomy): Eukaryota > Metazoa > Chordata > Aves > Accipitriformes > Accipitridae > Buteo > Buteo buteo. Next base: position 7,272,482 of record NC_134176.1, on the reverse strand, counting down.
ACAGCCTGAATGCTCCCGCTGCAGCTTTCCGGGCAGGAGACCCCACGCCGATGCCAAGGGCTGTGCCTCAGAGAGAGGGGGGGTCTGCTGACAGCACGAGGAAGGACACGTGCTGGCGGGGCTGGATGCGGCCGGGCTGATGCCGCAGTGTTCACCAGGTGCCAGGGACCACACCGATGAGCTGCAGAGGTTACACGCAGACCTGGGGGTTTTGCCCTCCAGAGCAGGCTGGCAGAGAGACTTTGCAGTAGATGTTGTTTCATAAACTGTTCTCTTGTCATTTACTGTAGTGATAAACTTTTTTGGAAAGCCTTTTTTCCAGGGCTGGAACGATGCTCATGTTAAAGACAGAGGAGTCCCAGAGCTGCCTGCCAAAGCTTAAGGCAGCAGGTCTGTGGGGGGGGTTGGACTGGTGTGGACTAGTGTGGCATCACAGACCGATCTGAGGAGCGTCACCTAAAAGGGAGCTGTACAGGACACACTGGCGAGGGACCAGTCACACTTTAATTCCAGTGCAGGGGAATATTTACACCCTCGGGGGACAGCCACCACCTCCCAGCACCTACGGAGGGAACGGCTGCTCTTATTTTGCTGCCACACAAATTAGACAGGAAGGAGAAAATACAATTCCCTATATCTCTGACAAATCCTTCTTTGACAGATGAGCTCTGACCTACTTTGCAGCGGAGCCAGATGTTTAAATTTCTGAATGCAGACGCATTTCCGTCAGACCTGGGGAGGAACGTGATATTACCGTCTGTCTATGCTGTCTCTTGGGCAAAGAAGCTGGATTTCATGTGAAAATACCATTTGTGGTTCAATACTAAAGGTTTTTAAAGGAAAGGAAAACATGAGAGCATGCTGCACCTTTTTGAATGTGATCCCAATGGTACAAAACAAAGGATATTCAAGTGATAACATTTATACCCAGCTGCAAACTGACTGCTGCTAAAAAAGAAATCCTAGCCTGACTTTTCAGACGGTCACATTTTCACAGCTTTTGGCTTGACGTTGGTTGTGTCTTCTTCCATGGGATAGCACACTTGTTGGTATCTACCGTGTTGTAGGTTCATGGTACAGGACAGAATTTAGCAGATATTTCCTCATTGTCTCAATAAATCCCTTTTTCAACCATGCGAACTGCAGAGCAGCATCCCTGGGACTCCCCTCCCAAAGCAGCAATTGTGCTGCTGGATTTCCAGTTCTGTATCTGGAAAACAAGAGCTATTTTCCTCCTGACCTCCTACGTGGGTTGTACTCGTCCAAAGTACTCCAGGTGGTAATACGAGTTTGCAAGAGTACCTTGAAAGAGCTGATGTCCTGAAATACAACTTGGATGTAAATCAGCCAGGTCCCACTGACTGTATTTGATGTGGGCACCTGATTTATGGTAATTTAACTTGCAGCTTTTGCTGTTATTGTGGTTTCTAAACGGTAAGCTGGACTGTGTCAACATAAGGGGAAGATGAAGTTAAATACAGGAAAACACAAAAAAATACATCGTCTTCCTACTTCTTTTCAGAATTTAAAGATACTTTTTCATTGCCCATACTTTCCAAATTAAAAATTACATAAAGATGCTTGTATCGGGTATCAGAAGATACTGATATGAGCTGAAATGCTGAGTTTCATGTCATCAGGGTATATAGGCTTAAAGCAAGATATTCAGAAAGATTTAAGTCACAGATTGTGCAAATTTGGTAATCTAGGGGATGTCTAATGCTGTGTGATGGCTGGGAAAAGCTCTCCCTGTCTCTCAGAGAAGTGCCACTCAGACACTAACTTATCTGGCAGGTTAGCCAAAATCTTTGCATACCGGAGACAGTAAAGCATGAGCCTGGCAAAACAACAATAGAGGAAAATTCTTGACTTTGCTGTTGTCCAGGTTCAACAGGAGGGAAGATGTTCCCCTCCTACCCTCCAATAAATCCAGTATCCTGCAGCTTGCAGCCTGCTGACAGGGATGCTCTCCTGGGAGGAATGCTTTTGAAGTTCTTAGGACTGCAGTGGATGGGGGTAAGTGCAGCTCTTCCTCTTTTTTGGGCTGGCTTTTATGAACAGAAAGCACTTGTGATTGCATTTAATGAGGACCTCAATCCTGTTCATATATTAAAATGCTGAGGGTGACATGGATCCAAAGGTGCATTACTTGGTAACCCTTCTCAATGGGAGAGGACTTAGCCAGCAGGTTGTTACTCACCCCAGGCCAGCGTAGGCATGCACAGCAGTGTAAATATAGAGGATTTTCTGTTCCAAGAAGCGTCGGTAGGAATTGGGACCTTGCTGTCTGGTTGCTGAGCTTACAGGGGTTTGCACTGCAATTTTGGATTTACAGCCTAAAGCCTGTTCAAGGCTCACTCCAGGTCTCTCCATCCTTTTGAGAACAGCTGCTTTTCTTGCTGCAACACTTGCCGCACGAGGTTGGAGGAGTACGAGGAGCACAAGCCACAGCACTTACATGCCTGACAGCAGATCATTTGATCTGACATAAGACTCACCATCCTCATATTGCCTGTCGTCACCGCTGCGATAACAACACAACTAATGCCAACTGCCAGTGGACCGTCCTGCGCTCCCCTTGCCCGGCTGCTCAGCTGGGATGATCCTCGTCCCTCCAGAGCAGCTTTTCTGGGCATGCTTGAGCCTAAATGGGATCAGCTGCACCCAACCTCATGCCAAAATATTCCCCAACCATCAGCAGTCCACCCTGCTGCCCTCAACCCTGTCCCCAAGGTGACACTGACACTGGTGACGGCAGGATAGCAAGGTTTCCACAAGGTGGCATCAAAAGACCTGGGCTTCCCCTCCCAGAGCTCAGATCCCACAGGATTTAGGGCTTTGCTGGGTTCGTTTCAGCATCAGTTGCAGCCAGAGACATCTCTGGGGAGAGGGAAGAGGGGAGCCTGTGTGATGTGATTTTTTGTAAGGGATTTGGCCTGGAAGGGTCAGCCCTCAACCCTGACGCCCACCACTGCCTTCCTGGGGGCTGCAGGGGTGTTTGACCACCAGACCTCATCGGGGAAGGACAGACATAACAGCAAACACCTGCGGAGATCACTAAGGAAATGAATGTGCTCCCCTCCCTGCAAACAACTGCAGCAGGGGGATATGTGTTGGGGAGGGGGGAATGGCAGCAGTTAACACTGGGAAGGAATAACCTCATAGCTTGACCCAGGACTGGTGTATCCAGATGAGGCAGGTTTGCCTTTTGCAGGGCAGAAAAGCCAGAGAGAAACCCCAGGGACTGGAAAACAACGAACACAACCTATTTAGCCCCAGAGGTCCTTCTTCTTATATAGCTCTAGCACGGCCCCATGTTTTTTATTCGCCAGGCTGGGAGATGAAGTTTGCCAGCCCTTATCCCACAAACATCATCCCTGGGGTGTGCCCGGAGCTGGTCCCACCCCAGAAGGAGCAGTGACCTCAAACGCTGTCCCGTCACAGCCGTCAGCGGGAGCGATACCCTGGCATCGCGCAGGCACGGCTGCGTGTGCTGCGGCTGGAGCGTTTGTCCAAAATCCTGCTAAACTTTGTGGAAGTGAAACCCAGTCCTACAAATCTCCGAGGCTGCCCTGGGTGAGCGCTGACCTGGCCATGGTTGGCACCGAGCTGAGAAGTCTTTCAAAAGGATGGGGTCAGACACTGAGTAAGCGTATTTGAGTGAGCACAAAATATGGTTTTGTGGTTTGTTGTGTTTGGACTGTTTTGGCAAAAGGCAGACTCCAGGGGGACCGCTGAACGATTGCAGCCCTTGGCGAAATTGCAAGTCAAACCAAAAAAAAAATGACAAAGCTGTGACCTTGTCCTTTCGGAAGAAGCAGAAAAGGGTAATCAGTGAGGGTCTGTCCCTCGGCAAGCGTTCAAACGTGGGGTAAAAGCAAACAACCAAGCCCACGCAGAATTACTGCAGGCTCTAACGAGACGCAATGTGGCGGGGCTGTAATTCTGGCAATATTAAACCCTGGGCTGTCTAGTCCTGCAATAATGAATGTATCCTTCCTTGAGAAGCGGGTAAGAGGACGCCCCTCGAAACAGCGGGGTTTTCTTGCTTTGCTTTTTAATTTTTTTCTTTTTTTTTAACTTGAGAAAAAAAAAAAATTAAATCGTCAATAAAGGCATAACTGTGACCACCGGGAGCTGCAGCCGGCCGTGTCCCTCCCGTCTCCGCACACGGTGGAGCTGTTGCTCCGCGCCAGGGCCGGGGCCGGAGGGGCCGGAATCAGCGGCTGGGTCTGTTGGAGCAGCTTTGATGAGGTACAGGCAGGCTGGAGAGGGAACTGGAGCCCAGATTCCCATCCAGAACTTTTTACTTCAGGTCTGCCTGCCCGGGAGAAAATAAAATGTGAAAAGCTCCCACAGTTCCAGCTCGTCCTTCTGCCCTCGGCCACGGGCTCGCCTGCAGACATCGCTGCCTGAGCCTGCCATCGGCTCGTCTGGCCCAGCCCTGGCACGGCTCAGGACGGGTAAGGAGGTACCTGCGTGTCTGGTCCACGCAGCCACCGCTGCCTCATAAGAGGTGACGCTCGGTGCCAGCTCGGTGAGCCCTGCCTCAATGCCGAGACAGCTCCGGAGCGTGACGCCGCGTGTGGGCACGCAGCTCTGCTCGTCTGGGTCTCCTTCTTGTGGCCGACACCACCACAGACATCTTCAGTGTCGCTCACACCTTCGTGCTTCCCCGGAGTCGGGGTGGCCGGGACCCCTTTTCTCCCTGTGACCCTCGGCAGGTCTGAGGTCTCGCTCCTTTTCAGCCGAGGAGACTCGTAGGTGCAGAGAGTGGGCTGGGGATCAACGGTGGCTTTAAATAGCCCTCCCCAAAGCCTCTCTAAGCAGCTGGCTTTGTCAAGCAGCGATAAAACTGTCTGGCTGTAAGCTTTTCTATCCAAACCTTTAAAGTTAACATTACCAGATAAACTCTTCCCTTCCTCTCCAAGCAAAGGAGGAGGCAATGCCCATCCCGTGAGGAAGGCATCGCTGCCATCCACCTGCACAGCAGCTTTTATGCGAGAGGGTCGTTGCAGCCCTGGCAGCGCCGTCCCAGCTCCTGCCCACCCTGGAGCAGCACCGAGCTTTGGTACACGCTGAAATGTCCCAGGCATTGATGGAGAGGCTGCCCTGGGAAGCCAATGGGCATAAGATTGTGTTTAAGTGCTTTCCTGGCTTGGGGCTTGTAATTATTAATAATCGTAGTTAATCTCTGCCTCATACAAGTCAGCCTGTACACCACATCTTGTTTAAGCTATTTAAGTTATGCTTTTGTTTACTGCAACCATCTCTGGGCCTTCATATTATCACAAATGGCCTATGAATTATCAGTTACATGTTATTAACGTTGTATGGCAATGTTCAATGACAAAGAAACAACAGAAATCTACTGGTCTTTAAAAGAAAACCTCACATAACCCCATGCCAAATCCAAGTGTTTTCAACCTGCCGGTGAAGCTATGAATATTGCAGATATTACATATCTTTGTATGGTATTTGTTAAATATTTAAGATCAGAGAAGAGATTTTAGCCTAAATGGCTGCTTGAAGTTGCAGCATTAGGCACTTACAAAATTATTGCTGGAACCCACAGACAAACACAGGTTTGCTTTTGGATCCAGGCTCCTAATATTTTGTGTCAGGTTAGGCAGCCGTTTCCCAAAGATGAAATACAGGCTACAGCTCACCCTACCTGGAGCTGTAAAGAGACAGAGGAAGGAAGAGCTGGCGTGGACAGCAAGGAGTCCTGCTGGGCCAAAAAAACCCAAGGAATTCACCAAGTATTCTTGGTATCATCTTAAATGAATTATTACATTATTACAGTGCAGAAGGTGGTTATAGGCTGGGTTTTTTTGAGATATCCTCAGAATTCCCTGAGCTGGTATAGAGGAAACTTCATTTCCACTTATCCAATGGACCGAACTCATTGCCCTCCTCTCCCATGCCTCTTGTTGTCTCTCTCGCCAACACGATCCCTTGGGCTTTCCTGTGAAAGCTGGGCAGGAGCTGCCCAAATCCAGCAGCACCCTGGTGAAAAGCTGCAGGATGGTGCTAAGCCAAGACCAAGCCCGTGTATAACAGGTTATCATCGAATCACAGAACCACAGAATGGTTTGGCTTGGAAGGGACCATTAAAGGTCATCTAGTCCAACCCCCCTGCAATGAGCAGGGGCATCTTCAATTAGATTAGGTTTTTCAGAGCCCCGTCCAACCTGACCTTGAATGTTTCCAGGGATGGGGCATCTACTACCTCTCTGGGCAACCTGTGCCAGTGCCTCACCACCCTCATTGTAAAAAATTTCTTCCTTTTATCTAGTCTGAATCTACTCTCCTTTAGTTTAAAACCATTACCCCTTGTCCTATCACAACAGACCCTACTAAAAAGTATGTCCCCATCAGTATTTGATGTGTTATATTTGACAGTGGTTGAAGCTTTATCCTTTGATGTGTTATACAGGGAGATGTCACTGGTGGGGCACATTCGCAGCCTGGCGTTGGGGTTTCAGGTGTGACGGTTTCTGCCAACACCCAGGGGATTTTCACACGTGCTCGGGAGCAGGCAGAAAAAATAAATTCTCCTGGCAACTCCGTATGCTTTTGTCTTTCCCATCATCCGCCTCTTGGGGAATGGGCTCCATCCCCCCCACTCCTGCAGGCTGCTGGGTGGGCAAAGGTGACTTTGAGTCACCCCAAATCCTGGTGCAGGGCCAAAACCCAGCTCAGACCAGTCCTCACTGGTGCTGTGTCCCCTCTGAGCAGCAGGGAAGGGAGAAGCCCTCCGGTCACAGTGACAGCCCCAGCCTGCCATGCTGCTGCCAGTCAGGCATGAACTGTTTTCTTCCTGCAGTCACCTTTGGGCCCTGGCAGTAATCTTGAAGCATCTGCTCCAAATCATCCAGGATTACAGGAATTAAAAAAAAAAAAAAACCAATTAGAGGCCCAGGGTCCTGCAAGCACAAATCCGTTTAACCCTAATCCAGGCTGCTGCCCCTTCCCAAAAGGCAAAGGCACAGTCCCCGCCGGCTGGTTTTTGTGTGCTCCAGCACCACCTCCTCTCCTCAGCCTGAATATATTTATTTTTGCCCCAGAGGTAGTACCAGGGGGCCTGCTCATGCTACTGAAGAAACGTTATGCTTGGCCTTGGAGTCTGAAATCAGCTACAGAGACATGGGAGTTAGTACCAACCTCTGCCCCCACACACACTCAGAGGGGCTTCCAGAGGACTATGGATGCAAAAGGGGATGCAAATAAATCTGAATGTGTTATAGTGCCCATCAGGGTCTGTATGCCGGGCACTGGCTCCTCTACTGCTTGCTTACCATCACATCTAGTCCTTTGTACTACCAATGCCACTTTAAGGGCTTTGGTAGTGTCTGCACCCAACATGGACCAGGGCGTCTGCAGTCCCACACTTGCTTGGCCACCACTTTGCTGGCAATTCAGTGTGGAAATGGTCCTTTCAGATACAGCAGAGAAATTGGAGTATTTTTAGAGTGAGGGTAGCGATTGAAAATACATTAGGAGAATCTTTCCTTTCCTTTGAAAGCGCCCCTGCTTCTTTCAGTGCTATTAGGCTCTTCTCCAGGTAGCTAAATCTTTCACCTGCAGCCCTAAACCCCCAAAAATTAAAATGCATTATCCATAGAGTGTAGCCAGTGTGAGTTACAAACTCCCTGGATAATGCATTTTAATCAACACTGGATCCCTACCATGTGTGGTGGCCTTTGCATTTGTTGGTATATTTTGCATCAAGAAGACATCCATACTGAAAATAATCAGTGCTTTAATGGTTAATAATTAAGGATGAAAAGCCTTGAATTAACATTAAAGCATCATGGGTTTATATGATTCTAAGAGATGGATGATTGTTACAGCAGGAGATAAACAACGCTTTGTTAATTTGTTTTTCTTCTTATGGGTAACGCAAAAAAAGGTGATCAGGGCAGAGCTTCCAGACAGGTGACACTGAAACAATTAATACTGCTCGACCTGTTAGGATATAATCATTTGTGTAGCCAGAGTGTCTATGAGCCAGACGAGAACTCATTGTGCCGAATGTGAGGAGCACCACTTTCAGGTATGCTGAGACATAAGATGCTGCGGTTGGTAAAAGTTTCCACCATTCACAGGGAGGTTCATGGGAGAGAAATCCTCTTCTGGACTTGTCCAAAGCATTTGACACTGTCCTGTACGACATCCTTGTCTCTAAATTGGAGAGATATGGATTTGGTGGATGGACCACTCAGTGGATAAGGAATTGGTTGGATGGTCACACTCAAAGAGTTGCGGTCAACGGCTCGATGTCTGAGTGGAGACCAGTAACGAGTGGCGTTCCTCAGGGGTCGGTATTGGGACTGGCACTGTGTAACATCTTTGTCAGTGACATGGACAGTGGGATCAAGTGCACCCTCAGCAAGTTTGCCGACAACACCAAGCTGTGTGGTGCGGTCAACACGCTGGAGGGAAGGGATGCCATCCAGAGGGACCTTGACAGGCTTGAGAGGTGGGACCATGTGAACTTCATGAGATCCAACAAGGCCAAGTGCAAGGTCCTGCCCATGGGTCGGGGCAATCCCAAGCACAAATACAGGCTGGGCGATGAGTGGATTGAGAGTAGCCCTGAGGAGAAGGACTTGGAGGTGTTGGTTGACGAGAAGCTCAACATGACCTGGCAATGCGCGCTTCCAGCCCAGAAAGCCAACCGTATCCTGGGCTGCATCAAAAGAAGTGTGACCAGCAGGTTGAGGGAGGTGATTCTGCCCGTCTACTCTGCTCTTGTGAGACCTCACCTGGAGTACTGCATTCAGCTCTGGGGCCTCCAACATAAGAAGGCCATGGACCTGTTGGAGCAAGTCCAGAGGAAGGCCACGAAGATGAGAGGGCTGGAGCACCTCTGCTATGAAGAAAGGCTGAGATAATTGGAGTTGTTCAGCCTGGAGAAGAGAAGGCTCCGGAGACACCTTATAGCAGCCTTCCAATACCTAAAGGGGGCCTACAGGAAAGCTAGAGGGACTTCTTACAAGGGCATGTAGTGATAGGGCAAGGGATAATGGCTTTAAACTGAAAGAGGGTAGATTTCAATTAGATGTAAGGAAGAAGTTCTTCACTGTGAAGGTGGTGAGGCACTGGAGCAGGTTTCTCAGGGAAGTTATGGCTGCCCCATCCCTGGAAGTGTTCAAGGCCAGGTCAGATGGGGCTTTGACCAACCTGGTCTAGTGGAAGGTGTCCCTGCCCATGGCAGAGGCGTTGGAACTAGGTGATCTTTAAGGTCCCTTCCAACCCAAACCATTCCATGATTCTGGCTCGGAAAGCCCCTAGCTGAGGGGGAGGCTTGCAGGACCACAACGTTCTTCTGCTCTTTCCTGGCATCTCCTTCTGCTGCTGTCAGGTCATGCTGACCTCTGGGCTCGGTACGGTGAGGGCAGGCAGGGGGTGTGAAGAAGGTGTGTAGCTTTAGCAGAGGGGTCCATGTGGCAGCAGCATGTTGGTGCCAGGTCTTTTCATGAGCCTAGGTGGGGATTAGATAAGCTCCAGAGAGATACAGGGAGGGGGGCTCTCAGTGGGTGATGGGAGTGGGGTGGGGAAGAGGAAGAGCAGAAAGGAGGAGACCACGGGGGTCGAAATGCTGCTAAAGCAAAGAGCACATGGACAAGGGAGTGTTTGTCAGGAGCAAACAGGCAGTCACTGCAGGGCAGAGGATCCACCATGAAAACACCCAAGCGCTTCCTTGAAGTGCCTCAGACTTGCCCAAATTCCTGTTGGCTTTGGGGTCTGGCACCTCTAATGTCTCAGTGCCGCAGAGATGCCAGTGCCCTGGGGTGGGAGGCAGAGGCCACTGGGGCGCAGTTTGAGCCTGGGAGGCTGTGAGCTTGAGCCGTGGCAGGGACACAGCCATTCTGTGAGTGTGTGTAATGCTAGGCCATCTGTGTGCTTCATCCTTGTTGGACATAAAAGCCATGTTTAACCCATCAGGTCAGTAAAGCCCTCAGTTTACAGACTTCTGCATTTGCTGACTTTTACCAAGAGCTTTGTTAATCTGTTGTATCCCTGACTTAAAGGTCCATGAACTTCCTTGGAACCTGGAGCTTTCATCCTGGGGTATTAGGTGATTGGTCCTGACTTGTATGAGCAACACCCACTGAAGGACTCTCCGTGTGAAGAAACATTTGTAGGATAAAAAAAATCAGGTATCTCATTTTGCTAGGACCAGTTCCTGAAATTTCTCTGATGCAGAAATGAGAGAAAGGAATATGACCACACCACACCCACACGTGTGTACTTCTTCCATTATTTAAGGAGATGTCTGATTATCAGAAGACTATCTGCTTGAGGGTAGAAAGACTCTACAGAAGGATCTGAATAGGTGGGATCAATGGGCCGAGGCCAACTGTATGAGGTTCAACAAGGTTAAGTGCCGGGTCCTGTGCTTGGGTCACAACAGCCCCATGCAACACTACAGGCTTGGGGAAGAGTGGCTGGAAAGCTGCCTGGCGGAAAAGGACCTGGGGGTGTTGGTCGACAGCCGGCTGCATATGAGCCAGCAGTGTGCCCAGGTGGCCAAGGCCAAGAGCATCCTGGCTTGTATCAGAAATACTATGGCCAGCAGGACTAGGGAAGTGGTTGTCCCCCAGTTCCAGGCACTGGTGAAGCCACATCCCGAATAGTGTGTTCAGTTTTGGGCCCCTCACTAAAAGAAAGACACCGAGGTGCTGGAGCACCAAAGAAGGGTAATGAAGCTGGTGAACAGTCTAAAGAGCAAGTCTTATGAGGAGTAGCTGAGGGAACTGGGGGTGTTTACTCTGGAGAAAATGAGGCTCAGGGGAGACCTTATTGCTCTTTACAACTGCCTGAAATGAGGTTGTAGCGAGGTGGGTGCAGGTTTCTTTTCCTGAGTAACAAGTGATGGGATGAGAGGACATGGCCTCAAGTTGTGCCAGGGGAGGTTTAGGTTGAATATTAGGAAAAATTTCTTCGCCAAAAGGGTTGTCAAGCATTGGAACAGGCTGCCCAGGGAAGTGGTCGAGTCACCATCCCTGGAGGTATTTAAAAGATGTGCAGATGTGATGCTTAGGGACATGGGTTGGTGGTGGACTTGGCAGTGCTAGGTTAATGGTTGGACTCAATGATCTTAAGGATCTTTTCCAACCTAAAAAATTCTATGATTCTATGATTCTGTGTTGGCAGCTGAAAATATTCCCAAACTTCTGCTTGACAGCTAACTTTCATTTGACTTATATACCACTCAGACTGAGAAATCCAGGTCAACATCTTTTCTTTCTGACACAGCTAAAGACCCATCCATTTTGATATCCATCACGAGACAGTTTTCTTCTACCTCTGGTAGGAAAGCTGTAGCCTATTTCACCAAGCTCCAAGACAGTGAGGTACTCTCTGGATTTTCTCAATGCCTGGCGGCACGGCCTCTTCTGGAGTTAAAATGTAGAATTGCAACTGTGGAAAGAGATTTCTCCTAGGCTCTGTTATGCAGCTTGTTACAAAGTTTTTAATGTCCAGTTAATTAAACCCCTGAAAAATGGCGATTTCATGTTGTTGTAGCAGGACCTGCTCTAATAGCCACTGAAGTCAACAGGAACCTTTCTGCTAATGTTAAGAATGTTTGGATCTGGTATGAATTGACAGCGGCATGCAATGCAGAGCTCAGCAGCTAATGCTGAAAGAAAGAGCATTTATTTATGCAAGAAATAATTCATAACATTCTATTAAAGAAATGAATGAAGGATTTCATTAATCACACCCACTTTGCAATGTAACAAAGAAGTCAGTCTCCTCTATTGCTCTTTGTGTCTTCTGATACTTTGCTGATGCTCCCAGGAATTTCACGTCTTCTCTGAGCCTTGCCCCCATTGCTTAAATAAATTTATGCCAGAAATGCAAACAGGATGAGCAATACCTGTGTGAGCAGCTGGGCCAAGGCACCGGGCCAAGGCACTGTCCTCTCACATGTGCATACGTGGAAGGTGAAACTTGGAAACCTTGTAATGGCTGAGTCAGTCTAGTAACACAAACAAACCTGAACAGCCAAAACGTATACCTACATCCATATGTATGTACAGTGACATACAGAGGTGACATGTGAACCGCGAGTTCTAATGCCTGGAAGGCCACGAGAGCCTTGGCAAGGTGACTTACTGCTAACAAAGCACTGGAAATTGTTAAAAGTAATAAGGATAACAAATGAAAATCATGCTGCAGCACCGTTGAGAACAGCCTTTCTTCAGTCACCCTGTCTCGCACAATGCAGGTGTGACCCTGCAGCCCCTCGATGCTTCTTGGCACAAATACCCCATTGACTTCAGCGGGGCCAGCGGGGAGGCTCAGGACCGCTACTCGTGAAGGTAATGGTTTGCAGGATCAGGGTAGCCCATGGTGACAGCTCAGTCCTGCTTCCGCAGTGTGGGAGAGCAGAAAAAAAAGGCATTTTTTGATGAAATAGTTGAAGCAGTGGGGATTTACTGAACCAGTGTTACACTGTCCATGCAGCTTGCTCAGTTTGCTGTTGCTAGCAATTCAGAAATTGTCCAAGCTGTCCTGCTCATCAGTGCATGAACTCTGAAAACACTTAGCCACTACCAGCTCTGTGCATTATTTCAGCTGGAAGAACCATGGTAGGTAAAGTAACGATGATGGATCTAAACGATAATAAAGTCTCCCTGTTGAAAATTTAAAGTGCTATACAACTATTTTTAGTGACGTCTCCAGCTGAGATAATGCAGAAAGCTAACTAGATGTGAACATCCGTCTTAGGTGAATTGATTCTTACAGTTTGCAAACCAAGGTGAATTGTAGGAGGTTAATGCTCATGCTCCAATACAAGAGATATCAGCTATATAAAAAAGATGTATACTGTACATGTAAAGAAATAACCTATTAAATGTCTAATGTGGATGCAGTGTGTTTTTTTTTCCTTTGAGCACATTTATTTCCGTAATGGACATTTAGTTTAGACACAACACTAAGAGCTCCCTCCCTTGTATCCTCCTCCTTTTCCTCCCTCTGTGTGTGTGTATATGTGTGTGATGCATGTGGGCATGAGAGGGAGAAGACTTTTGTCTTTGATTCGGGAAAGCAAACATTTCCTGGCTGGGGTGTTCTGATCCCACATTGAGACAAAGTATTTAAATTTGATTTTCCAAAATCAAAGACATTAAAAAAAGTTTTAAAATTGATTTTTCCTCCCTTCAAGCATGCCCCAAACCTGAGTTCTTGGGTTGGCATTTTCAAATTCAGGACTTTAAAATGAAGCAACTATTTTTTTGTGGCTTCCTAAATTAAAGAGCTGAGCACCGTCAGCTCTCTCTCTGCAATGAGATGCACTGCACTGGGTGCCTTTGCAAAATGCCGCACATATTCCAGGACTGCTACAAAAATTTTTTACTTCTCAGAGCTTGTTTATTTCGGAATGGTTCCACATCCAGCAATGCAGCCTGCTCCCCCTCCTGTCCGAGTCCTCAGATGGCAATTAGCAACATCAATAAGTAATAGAACAAATACTTGTCTCTAAAAAAACAAGGCACAGACAGATCAGCTCATTCACTTTACTCTGAGGCTGCATTACAAACCTTAATTTTTTATATTTCAGCTGTTTAAAGCCCCAGTGCTACAGACACTTAGTTTTGAGATGAGACACTTGAAAGTCAATGGGTGAAGAAGGATGGGTGAAAGGCAGGACCCAACACTGCAGGGGCCCAGAGTGAAAGCCCCACGCACACCACGGATGTCAGCGTAAGGAAGATTTTCAGCTGACTTCCTGCAGCTCAACTCTTTAGCGAAGAGCTTTCGGAACAGAGAAATGAGTCTGTTGACCTGCCACCTCCTGGAGGCAGTGAGTTTCCAGCAGAAGCAAAGCCACAAGAAAATGGTGAAGACCAGCTAAAATACTGTAATAGGAATGCTTATTAGCATTGCACAGTAATAAAATGAAATATTACTGGGGAAAACAGCTTTAAAAAATTGGAAACTGGTGAGCAGATACACCAAGGAGTCGTGAACTATGTGCTCGTAAGTACCAAAGTGACTCTAGCATTGCTTCAAGATCCATTCCCTACAGGACACATCCCACCACTAAAGCGCTGAAGTACTTCTGACCCACAAGTGACCTACTAAACAAGTCTGCTGGGAAACACTCCAGCAGTTTAAGCCTAACAACCAAATTAGTTAGCATCGCTCCTTCAGCTCTTGGAGATGTCAAGGGATAAAAAGGATCACCGATGGAGTGGGAACAAGAGTCACAGAAACTCAACTTTGGCCTCGGGAGTGTCACCTACCTCTGTGGTCAATAGGCAGAGACAAGCTTTCGCAGGCGGTGAACTTGATTAGAGAGCTGATCTCGGTTAAAACTGCCTAGATCTTCTTGCTGCTAAGGATGGAGGGGGAGGAGGGTGGGACCGTCTCTCCAAGCAACAGAGCCAGATTGACGGTGCCGGATTACCACGCTGGCGTAACTAGAGTGAGATTAGGTGCTGTGAGTCACCTACCTGAAAACTTCTCTCTCCTGCTGACCGCGGTGGCAACCTGCGGAGAGCAACCTCCATTGTGTCAGTTTTGGGGACATCCATCCCCACGGTGGCTCCAGGGACCAGCTGCCGACCTGCACGGGAGCAGACATGTGAGAAAGTGATTGCAAGCCAATGTAATTTTGAAGAACAACCCACAAATTGACTTAAGAAACAACCTAGCCTGAAGAGTTGTTTCCAATATAAATGTCCTGATAAAGATGTTTACAAGAAGGCTTTTTTCCCAGCTTATAGACACAGCAATTTGCTCCCTGGAGAATGGTTGCATGTCCTTGTGTTTCTTTGAAGTGCCTGAAAAACACTGGGCCCGTGTGTCCTTATGTGTGGCTGGCCTCACTGTACATTTAATGGGGAATTATCTTACAACATGATGTTCCAGAAGAAGAGCTATTATTCTGTCCTCAGCTACCTTGGTATTACAACTATGTGGTATGAAAGCATTTCAAGAATTGGTTCTGAAGAAGCACATGTATTTCAGTAGTGAAATTGGGAGGAATGGGGTCTCTCTGTTCCAAATGGAGCCACTAATGTTCATTGAAAGAAGGTTCAACACAACAAAAGTCTTCCAGCTGAAAAAAATCATGTCCTACTCTCCTGTTGTAGAGCTCTCCATTGAAATCAACTGGTCTTGAAAAAGAGAACGTAATGCTAGAATAAAACTCCTCACTTGTCCTGGTGAAGCCCCAAATAGTGTGTCATTGCGGGTTACTATGGAGTTATCGAATAAAGGCTGAGAAGCTTGTTCTGCTGATCAATACCTCTGTGTGTGTATGCAGATCTCAGCAGTGGCTGTGTATCTCCTGGAGGCTCCCCTCCGAAACATGCATTCAGGTCGTGTGAAGTTTTCTAAGGGATTGAACTTCTGAGACCAGTGCAAATAAGGTGTGGGTGCTCAGGACAGATGGACGCTCCCTTTCTGCTCCTGCCACTAGGTTATGATAACGGCTCTTTTCACATCTTTGCTTTATATCGGACTGTTAACAAATAACAAACAAACAAAAAGTATCAGGAGGAACAGCTTTAAATGGAAATAAAGAGATGTGTCTAAATCCCTTAGGCTGTTTGGGATGTCTCAAGTGATTTAGGCCAGCTGTATCTGTACATTAAAACGTATAAGGGCACTGAGGTTCATCACTCATCCTATTAAAACGTTAGAAGAGTCCCTGTCACGGATTGCCTCAGACCAGGCAGAGCTGACCCACACGGTCCCCGGGGAATGGCTCAATAGCCAGCACAGGGTGTGGAGCCTTTCCCATCTGCACTATGGACACAGCCACCCTATTTGGAGGGTGAGAGGGCTGAAACGCACCAGTGGGCAGCAGTGCCAGGACATGTCATTTAATAGTGCAGACATGGCAAAGTGGCTGCCTGCTCCGTGACAGGTCTCTACTGTGACATTAAAAAGCTAAAAACCTGCCAGACTTTTTCCAGACAGGAGTCTGTGCTGGCTGAAGGCATGTTGGGGGAAAGAGACCACCCCATGAGCCTGGTCTCCATGTGGACACCCTCCCAACAAAGCTGTCCTGGTTGTCTGAGGGTGAGCTGCAAATCCAGATTTTGGGGATAGCAAGCTCCCAGCCTTGTCTGACACCGTCTCCATCTTTATTCGGCTTGGGATAGGCACGGTGGGCAGGGAGTCCTGGAGTTCCCACCAAGCCCCTCCTTTGCCATCGCTGGAAAGGAGACGCTTTTCCCACAGTCATAAGTGGAGAGGGCGCAGATCCCATCCCACCCATGCCATGTGCATGGGTCATGGTGGGGAAAGCCACAGCGGGGGTTTAGCTCAGCGCTATGGGGCAATCCCAAGATGCAAGAAATCCCCCTTGGGTTTTACTTTATGTGGCGCAAGAAGAGTCTGTGAGGGGAAGCACTGGGTGATTGGCACCATTTTTATGCTTTCTGGGACAGAAAGAGCAGAAGCGGTGCTGAGGGCTGATGTCCCGGGGCTAAGTCCAGCGGGATGGAGTGGCACCAACTCTGCTAAGTGTAAGGGGACAACTAACGAGGTGTGGAGGGTTGTGGGGCCACGGTGCATCTCCCCTACCTCTGGGAAGAGGCAGAGGGGACAAATATGTGAACCCACTTTGCTTTTATAACATTTGAAGCCAGAAACTTCCCTCCAAACCATATTTCTTGTGGGGCAAGGTGTGTGCCAGAAAGGTCCATGTCACAGATCAGAAGGTAGTAAGGTTAAAGTGGGCTGTCTAGGGAATTTCTTCATTTGGCGGGGGGCTTAAACTGAATGTAGCAAGTAATGAAGGGAGGGGAGCCATTTCCTCGCCTTTTTCTGGGGGTCTTGCAGCCTGTCCTGAAACAGAAGGGAACAGAAATCCAAGGGCTTTATCCATCACCCCGCTGCCAAGAATAAATGCCGATAGAGTGCAAAGTGCTGTATCCCTTGGGGGATCTAAGATGGTCATGTTCCTTCACTTGATTCCCAGCTACGTCTCACTCTCTGGGCCCCCCTCTGAGGGGGGGGCAAGCCAAGGTCAGCCCAGGGTTCAGGGTCCTTTGTGGGTGCTGGGGCTGTGGGGTGGCCTTGGGGAGGGGACAAGGGAGAGGATAGGTCAAAGTTTGGCAGCTTCTGCACCCCACAGTGCCCTTTCCCTTTGGCCTCCCACACTTCCACCCTCCCCTCCAGCAAGCACATTTGGATCTTCTCCTGGAAAAGAAAGAAATAATATGAATATAAAAAAGCCAGTGCCCGGTGTTGCTGAGAGGCAGGTACAGACATCGCTGGGGAGTGTTACACTCTCTCTCATGGTATTACCCCTGCATCGGCCAGGGGTAACTGGATCTGCGATAGAGTCTGATCCTCCCAAGCCTTTAATTGGATGCGTGAAAGGTCCAAAATGCAGCTCACTCTCATGTTTCCCCCAGTTCTGAGCTACAAGGTCTTATTGTCACACAAGGGTGCTTCCCAATGAACCCAGCCTCCTTTCTAACCTCTGATACCCCCCAGCTCCCAGGCCAGCAAGCCAAAGCGGATCCGTTGTAAAGGAACCCTCCCAAGCCGAGTGCTGGTGGCGGTGAAAGATTCAACAGCTTTCCGGACACCCACCCTTTTTCTGTTCTGCAAAGAAAATGCCATGGTTAGATAAGGAGCAAAAGGGGGTGGCAGGACAATTAGGAAACAGTCGCTCCCTTCTGTGGGATCGGGCTGGGGGCCGGGATGAGTGCTCGGCAAGGCTGGTGCAAACTGGAGCGCAAAGATGGACGTGTGGGGAGCACTCACGTGTGCCAGGCAGCAGCTGGGGCAGCACTCCCGGCCTGGAAAGACCAGTGTGGCTTTTCCAAGGTTCCTGTATCCCCCAGCCCTCCCTCCACACCGGTTTCCAGCGCAAACAGCAGCAGCCCTCCTCTGCAGCGCTGGGGTTGGGACAATACATCCCGGATAAGTGGGCCTTCTGTCCCCTGCTGCACCGGGGCCAGGCTCTCCCCAACCTGCAAGCCTTTTGCTTTCCTTTTTTTTTTTTCCTTTTTTTTTTTTTTTCTCTTGCAAAATCAATTTACGGACAGCTCACTCATTTTTCCCCCTTGCAAACTTATTAGCTATTCAGCCCCGGCGAGCACTCGTAAGCATCCTTTGTCCCAGGGAGGGCTGGAGACCCCTTCATTAGCAGTGATTACTCTGAGCAGTTTGACAGCCTCCCAGCCCGCTTACAAGACTTTCCCATTCAGCCCTGCCCGGGGCTGCCCCGCTTCTCAAAAGAAACGGAAATATTCAAACATTTCTTCCCCCACCCCCCCAGCTGAATAGAGGAAAAGCCGTTTCTCTTCTCCGCCCTCCTCATTCACTTCACTTTTGATACAATATTTTCCTTCTTTGTTAAACCGGAGAGAGAGGGGTCAAGGCAGACTTTTTAGCGACCCTTTTCTGAGCGTTTTGTTTAATGTAAATACAAGCTCCCTCCGTCTTCCCCGATTATTATTATTATTATTATTATTTTTAAAACAGCCGAAGGCTCGGGAGGGCGATGGCTTGGGCTGATCTTTAGGAAAAAAAAAAACAAACCTGCTGAAAATGCCAGGGGAAGGGCATTCCCTTTCAATGCGGGAAGGGAAAGGGCAGAAGGAAAAAAAAAAAAAGGGGTGGGTGGGTGGGAAAGCGTTTTTCTTCTGTGGGTCTTATCCGTACAGCCCCGCGGCCCCGGTCCCTGCGGAGCTCCGGCGGTGAAGAAGCGGGGCTGGGAGATGCTCAGCTTTCCTGATTCTCCCACCCCGAGCAAGCCCGGGGACCGGGGCTGCTCTTCTCAGGGTGGCTCCGTGCTCCGCTCCGCTCTTTCGGAAGGGGAAAGGTTTTGTGCCCTCGCTGCGGCTGGGGGCACGGGGCATCCTCGGGAGGGTCCCTCCATAGCCCACTCGGGAGATCCAGCATCCTTCAAACCACTTAAACTCTTTGTCGAAATATATAATATTCACGCCGTTGCCTATTGTCCAAATTCCAGCTTTTTTAGTTAGAAAGTCATTCCATGTTATCAGAGGCTGAGCGTGTATATTCATATAATTCTCCACCTCTCTCTATGTCTTTTCGAAAGCTTTAATTCCCCACAATAAACGCCAGCAGAAGCCAATGGAGAAATTGCAATCCGCTTCACCGATTCCCGGCGAAGGAAAGAAAGAACACGGTGTGTTTCAGCCGATTCCGTTTTGAGGGGGGAAACGGCTTTTGCTCCCCCCAGAACACTCGTGGGTGGGAAGCGTTGCCCGCCAGCGAACCCACCAACTCCAAAACCGAGGCAAAATCCCCACCTCGTTTGAGGTTTGAGTAGCAAAACCAGGCTCCCCTCGCACGGCTCTGTCGGGCACAAACCCGCTGGGGTTTAAGAGGCAACAAACCTGGCAGAGGGTTGGGGTGCAAGGTGCGCTCCAGGGCCCCCCCCGCAGGTGGGTACCCCCTAAAAGAAGCTGGAAACTCCCCCCGCTCCCCGGCCCTGCCATCCGCTGCTTTGGCAAAACACAGCTCCCGACACCCTGAATTACACCCCGCCAGGGAAAGAGTGGCTTGTAAATGGACTTAAAAACCAGCTAATAAATACCTGCTACCTGCCCCGTCCCTGGGATGGTCTGTAAGGAAAAGCAAGGCGCATGCATTGGGGATGAAACATAAATTTAGACATCGGCGGTGCCAACGCCTTTCAGGCTTTAAATGCTAACTTAGGGGAAAAGCCACCGCCGAGGCAGGAATATACCTCTGGATAAAAGGCAGCACGATTGAATTAATCTATCACGGAGCTGAAATGGCCCCACGGACCCCCCCGCCGCCTCCGTGCCTTTGCAGGGGAGCCGGAGCCGAGCAGGAGCCGGGGCATTGCTCGCAGCCGCTGCGGGTTAGCTCTGCCCGGCTTCCCCCGATGCAAGGCTTCGGCTGCTAAATAAAACGAGCCGAGCAATCAGCTTACTGGGGAGGCATCTCTCTGAGGACAGGGAAGTAAACGCGATGAGACCGAGCAGACAAAAAAAGCACAGCTCAGGCGATTTAAAGATCAATGTCAAATTGTATAATATAAAATCCTTCTGCTGGGGGAAAAAGCTTAGCACGCTCCTTAGACCTGGCGTTTGGTCTCCTCCAGCAAAACCGCCGCAAAACAAAAGGAGGGAGGCGGATGGAGGGGACAGCCCCTGGCACATCGCAGGGCCGGGATTTGGTGTGATTTCGCCCCCGATCCGGCCCTTCCCGGGCATGGAGAGCTGTTCATTCCCCATCTTCTCCTTGCATTTGCCAGGTGAGGGCTTCCCCGGCTGCGCTGTCCCCAACCATTTCTCTCCTCCTTTATTTTTTTGTTTGTTTGTTGGTTTTTTTCCTTTTTTTGTTTTCCCTTCCTTTTCCCTCGTCCCTGTCCGAAAATTCGCCGCCGATAATCCCAAAAGCCTCAGTTTTTGGGATAGGAGAAGCTGCAGCGATGGCCTCCCCTTCCCCGGGCACCCGCATCCTCCGCCAGCCCCGGCCCCGCTCCCCTCGCTTCGGCCCGGCTCCCCCCGGCTCCCTGCCTCGCAAAAACATCACCCCCGGTCCCGGGGACCCGGCTATTTCGGTTCCTGCCGAGCTGCTGCTGAAATCCCCGTGGCCTCGGAGATCTGCTCTGCGTAAACTGGCGGGCTTGAGACCGACACCGTCATTTCAAAGCAGATGCGAGGGTCGTTCACCAAATATTTTATTATGGTTTTAGGCTGCTTCATACAGTTTCGTCCTGCACATGCTCTACAAGTCACCTGTGCACATAGAGAACAAGCCAAAAATAATAATAATTAATAATAATAATAGAAAAAATCTACCATAGCAATCCCTTAAATAAGTAAATAAACATTATATATATATATATAAAAAAACCCTTTAAAGTAAAGCAAAACCCAACCAAAAGAACAGCGTCTTTTCAACATGAAACATCCCCGGGGGATAAGGGCAGGCGCTCAGACATTTTGCAACTTGGCATTCGGGTTTTTTGTTTTCGTGTTTTTTTGTTTTTTTGTTTTTTTTTTTACGTTTTCTGGACTTTAATTAATTTTTTTTTTCAGGCATCAATTCTGCAAATCCTTCGAAATAAAGGCGACAACGACTTTTATCACGTTTTTTAATGCAGTCTGCTGCGGGACTGGGAGGGAGGCGCGGGCGGGCGGCGTGTGGCTGGGGAGAAGAGCCCCGTACCCCGGCTTTTGGCGACGGCGGCCGGGCGATCGCAAGCCCAGCTGCTCCGGCCGTGTCGGCAGGCAGGGAGGCAGGCACCGGTTAGCCGGACCTCCCGCTCCCCCCCGGTTTGTCATGGCGGTGGCGTCAGATGTCACATTCACTGTCGCTGGATGTGATGGAGATGGCGGAGGTGGCCGCTTTGCTGGAGAGGCTGGCTGCGGGGCTGGAGGCGGCCCCCACCGCCTCCCCGCCGCTCTCCTCCTCCGCTTGCAGCGAACGCACCGAGCCCTGCGTGAGGACCTGCTGCTGTAGCCTGCAAGGAACCGGCACACACACAGCATCACCGCCCGGCCCTCCGCCACCCGGGGACCCCCCCCCCGGCAGCCCCCCGCTTCCCCCTAACCGCCCTCCCCAAGGCACTCCCCCCGACCCGCATCCCCACGCCGCTTGCCCCCACCTCCAGCTCACACCAGTTAGCCCAGTCTGGCGACTCTGCCTGAGGGGTTGGGTGCCCACCCCAGGGCCAGCCCCGCTCCTCTGCTGGCACACCCGGGACCGGGGGGGGGGGGTCCGGCTGCCCTCCGCGGCCTGTCCCCAAACCGGGCCTCATCCGAGGGGTCGGTAACCGCCCGCAGCATCTCCCGGGCGGCGGTTCCCCTCCAGCAGGCCCTTACATCTTCCCTCTCCGCCGATGGAAAGGGGCTGCGGGTGACAGCACCCCTTCCCCCGACGTGCGGCCGCCCGGCTGTGCGCAGGGGCCGGCGGGGTGACCGGCGGGAGCGACCGCCCCGGGCTCCCGGAGAGGAGATAACAGGGAGACCCTGCTCCATTCCCCGCGTCCCGGGGCGTCTGCTTGTGTCCCTGGTGTCGGGGTAACACCGCTCACTTAAAGCCGCGATTTTGTTCTTTAAGATAAAAAAAAAAAAAAAATAAGGAGAGGAGAAGAGAAATAAGACAATTACCCAAGAAACGCTCCCGGCTGGCGCCGGCGGAGGTTTAGGGCAAGGCGGCTCTCTGCAATGGAGCAGGGCCCGCAGAGGGGCATTGCCGGCTCTGCTCCAGGTGGACATGTATGAAATTGGTATTTATAAGTCCGGGCAAAACTTTGAAGGGGGGGTTCTCTCCCCTTATACGCCGCTGAATGCGGTCCTTCTGCCGCCAGGTCGTGCCGGGGTCACGGCAGCTTCGCGCCCGGGCGGTGTCTCTTCCTCTCCCCATTAAAAATAATTTAAAAAAAAAAAAAAAAAAGCCGTAGGGTTTTCCCGCTGCTCCTACTTGATCTCGCTGTATTTGCCGGGAAGAAACTTCCCGGGTTACCTCTCCCCGTCCCCCGAGGCAGGGCTGGAGGGCAGCGCCGGGGCCGCGTTGCCTCTGCCGGCAGCCCCGCACCGGCCCCCGCAGCCCCCCGGCCCCGGCGGGCGGGGGCGAAGCCTCCCTAAGTTGTTGTTGGTGGGGGGCCCCTGAGCCCCGACGGGACGGGCAGCACCTTACCTGTTCTTGGCGGCTGCTGCCCTGTCCCTTTGCCTGCGGTTTTTGAACCAGTTGCCCACTTGCGTGGGGGTAAGTCCCGTGGCCTGAGCCAGTTCCCGCTTTTTGCTGGGGTTGGGGTAAGGGTCCTGCAGGTACCACTCCCGCAGCAAATGCCTCGTCCGCTCCTTGAAGCAATGTGTCTTCTGCTCGCCGTCCCAGATGGTGCGGGGCAGCGGGAACTTCTTCCTCACCCGGTACTTGTCCACCGGCCCCAGGGGTCGGCCCCGCAGCTTCTCCGCCTCCTGGTAGTGCGCTTCCAGCCAGAGGGCTTGCAGTTTGGCGTGGGACTCCTTGGTGAACTTGTGGTTCTCCAGGATGTGGTAGAGCTCCCGGTAGTTCCCCGTGTGGAAGGCCACGATGGCCCGGGCTCTCAGCACCGACTCGTTCTTGTTGAGGGCCTCGCAGGCCGCGGGGGCCACGGGCAGGGACCAGAGGAAGCGCCCCAGGCGCTCGATGTCCCCGCTCTCCTCCAGGGTCTCGCATACCCCGGCCACCTGCTGCGGGCTGAAATTGAGGATGGGCAGCTGGAACATGGAGGCGGCGCCGGGCTCCGCTCCGCGCTCCGCGCACCCCCCGGCGATGCCCGCCGCCGCCGCGCACACCCCCGCGGCGGGGAAGCGGGCAGCGGCCCCGGCGGCCGCCCCTCGCTCCGGTTCTGCCTCCTCCTCCTCCGGCGCCGGCTGGAGCTGCCGCGGGAGGGACGGTGGAGGGCGGAGAGGCGATGGGGAGCGCTCGGCGGCTCCGGCGACTGGGGGCGGTGGGCAGGGGCGAGGCGGAGGAGGATGGAGCGGGGGGGGGGAGGGCGGGCGTGGGGGGAGGGAGGGAAGGGGAAAAAAAAAAAAAAGAAAAAAAAAGGGAAAAAAAAAAAAAGGAAGAAAAGGAAAGGCACAAGCCCAGGTCCGCGCCGCCGCCGCGCTGCTGCGGGAGCGGCTGATTTGCTGCCGGGCTCGGCAGATTGGCTCCCGGGTTTCCATGGCGGGGCTGCCACTCACTGTCAGCCGCTGCCAATCACGGCGGAAGGCCCCGCACCGCCGGCCGGCACCACCTCCCAGCCCCGGCTTCCCCGCCCCGGTTCCCCCGCCCCGGTTCCCCGGGGCTCCCCCGTCCCGTCCCGTCCCGTCCCGTCCCGTCCAGCTCCCCGGGGACCGCGACCCCTCCGCCCTGTTCCTCCGCTCCGGGCAGGGGCAGAGCAGCTCAGGGGGCAGCGGGCTGCAAGGCGGAGAAGGAGGAGGGGAGGGGGGGCACCCGCTGAGGTTTGGCTGCCGGAAAGTTGGAGGGAGCGGCCCCCGCCATGGGATGGATGGCCGGGACCCCCCTACAGTCTCCCCGGTAAAGCTGTGGGGTTCGGTCCCGGGGGTCGATGCACCCGGGGTCGGAGAGGGGGATGAGGCAGGAGCTGAGAAATCAGATAAAAAACCGGCTGCGTAACAGGGACAGCGGTGCTGGGAGTGAGTGTCAGTGACAATGGATGCAGCGGCAGGACCGCAAGAAGAGCCGAGATTTAGGGGAAAACTCTCCCCCTTCCCCCTATAGGTGACTTCCCACCTCTGTTAAAACGAGGAATTACCTGCAAAGAGCCCAGCGCCCTTCTCCGTACAACTAAAGCTTTATAATTTAATTTTTATTTATTTAGGTTTTTTTTTAACATTTAAACCCGTATTGTTTTCGGCTGAATAGACGCCGAGAATAGTCGCAGGGAGTGAGAAGTCATTTGTAGGTCAGGACAGCGACTTAAAGCAGATTTCAGGAATCTTTTGAAATATTGATCACCTAGTAGTAATCACTCCCCGAGGGTTTTCCACCTCCTCCCCCCCCCCCCCAGCTCCCCGAGCGAGTGACCGCGGGGCTGGGGGCGAGGTGAGAGCCCGGCCGGCCCTTCGGAGGAGCGAGGCAACCTCCAGCCGTCTCGGGGCAGGGATGAAATCACTTTCTGAGCTGTGAGGATACGATTTGTTTTCTGGAGAGAAGGGGGGGGGGGGTGCGAATCAAGAAGCCAATCTTTATTCTACATACAGCTGCTCAGTGGCAATTTCTTCCCGGGAACGTTAGGGACCATGCTCCGAAAGGCAGCATATATTTTGAATTAAGCTCAATATGTTCTCTCCTCTGCTCTTTGCAATGCATTTTTTTCCAGAATGCTTGTCAAAGAAATCCCTTCTTAATTTGATATCTTGTTATTGTCTCTTTCCCCTTCCCTTTTCTTCTTTGTTTTTTTCTCATTGTTTTTTTTTGTTTGTTTGTTTTCCTTTCTTCCCTTCTTTAAGAAAGCTCCTTTGCTAGTTGCCCGTAGACCGAAATTAAACAGATTTACATTTTCTCCAATCATTTCTCCGCAGAAATGGAGCTGGACTGGGGCTCGCCGTCTTTTCTTTAGTATCAAGTACAATTTGTCTTTTGCTTGTGAAGATTTGGTAAATCAGAAGGCAGATAGATAGCGCAGATGGTCGGAGGTGTCGGGTCAGATTATGGTACGCCTCAGTACAGTGCTAAGCTCATTCTGACGGAAAACCCTGATATTATTTTCACAGATCTACACAGTTCACTTGAAAAAAACCCTTCGAGCCATTTACATCATTTATGTGAGGCTCACAGCTAGCGGGATGGAAAAGCTTTCAATACTGCTCATTTTCATAAAACCCGACAGAGCTGGGGAGACATAAAAGCACAGACAAAACTCACGAGTTCAGAGACACTCCACAGAAACTTAAAAAATAAAAGGGGAGACTCTTCGGCTTCACTTTACAGACCCAGGTTTGATTTGCCGATCTGCTTAGGGGGAAAAAGGGAGAGGAAAAAAAATCAGAGAAGAGGAAAGAATCATCTATAAATGTTGCTGAAGAAGACTCTCCTTCCAATCCATCTCTGTCCTCTCCGCCAGGGAAAAACAGTGATTTGAGCAGCTCAATGAAAGATCCCAAATAACCACTTCGGACAGGGATAAAAAAAAAACAAAAACCAAAAAACCAAACCAAAACCAAAACCCAAAACAAAACAAAAACCCCAAACAAAACCCAGACCTCTTCGGTATGAGCATCGGGCTTCCCTAGAGAGCGGGTGAGAAGGCGGCGACCTCCGCGGCGCCGGGCGCGTCCCAGCGGGCAGGGGACCTGCCTGCCCCGCCGGGGCCCCTGCTCGGGGGGCGGCCAGCAGCCCCCGAACACATCCCGGGACGGGGGCTGATGGAGAAAGACCTCTGCTTTGAGGGAGGTGGAAGGGTGGAAAGCCTGTGTTAATGGGTAGCTAATTTAGACCGGCCAGATGATGATGATGATGATGATGATAATGATGATTACTAATATTATTGAAGGTCTTGCTTTTTCTTTTTTTTTTTTTTTTTTTTGTTAAAAGCGTGCACATGATCTAGCGAGGGAGTTACTGGGCTGCAGCCTAATGACCATGAACAGAGAGAGACAGGCTCCATAATGAAAGCAAGGACTGTAGGCGAAAGAAATGAATCCTCATTAAGAGCAGCGAGAGCAGCTCGCAGGGGCGAGCGGTTGTCCCCCAGGTCCCCAGCCTTTGTTCCCCAGAAACCGGCCCGGATGGGGAGATGCTGGCAGCTCTGCTGGGAGGGGAGAGGAAGAGAAAGAAAAGGCAACACCGAAATGGACCCAGGAACCCTGTGTTAACCCTTTAAAGGGTGACCCGAGGTGTGGAGGGGGGCGAATCAGCCCAGCGCCAGCAGCTCTGCGCCCTCTCCGGCTGTGAACTCTGGGCTCTGTGTTTGGGAAGTGGCACAGTCCGGGGGGAACCGGCTTGTCCCTGGCTGGGGAAGGACCTGGGGGCACCTTGCTCTGTGCCACCAGTGCCGAGAGAGAGATCAGCTCCAAGGGGGCCCCTCTGTCCTTTTCCCATCCCCTCGGTTGTTTTATCCGTGGCCGGGACCCCGGCAGGTTTCCCCCCGCCCCGTCGCTCCGGAGGAGCTTTACTGCCGGGCCGGGCCGGGCTTTGCCTCCGCGGAGAGACCGGGGCCCCCAGCATCGACCCCCACCCCCGTGGGACCCGATGCCGGGTCCAGGAGAGGCTCCCCGGGAAAGCACAGGGTCCTGGGGTGCCCGGGCTCCTGGCTCAGCCCCCGCGCCTCATTAGAGCTGCCTGAGAGCCTGGGTGTGCACTCGGGCGTGTCCGCTCCCTTTCTGTTTTTTTCCCCCCCTTTTCCTTCTTTTTCCTCCCCCCCGTATAATAAGGACACTACTCGTGACATTAACAGCCGGCAATGATAACTACCTTAATTTAGATCACGGCTCTGACCCTTGCTATAGGTAGAGTGAGGGGTTGTCCCTGCAGAGACGAACCCACTGGAATAAAACTGTACGTGAAAAAAATATTTATCAAAAATTCTGCCGGCAATCCACATCATCCCGACGGCCTGCATCGACACGCTGTGCTCTCTGGCCTACGGACAGCACATCCACCCCCTGCACCCCGCCCGAGCCTTAAAGCAAAAATAAGCTGAGCAACGTCCCTATACACCTTCATATCAGCAGTTATCAGCTATCCCGGGTCCCCGAATCGCAGTCCCTGGGGATTATTTATCTAGGCGGAGTTTCCAACCGCAGCAGAGGTGGAAATATATTTTTTAAACCTTTGATTGGCCTTAAGTATTGCATTAAAAAAATACCCCCGGGAAGGAGAAGCCCCACTTTAAAGGTCTCGGCAGGATTGGCGGAGATGTTCATTAAGTGATGCTAACCGAGGCGGCAGCACTGGCTGAGAGAGCCGGAGTGCGGGCAGTCCCTCGGGCGGGAACCTGGGAAATCAGCCGGGAGTTTTGGGCCTTGGCTCGGTACCGGCAAGACCCGGCCTGGTGCCGGGGAGTGCTCTGGGTCGGGCAGGGCTGGAGCGGGCACCGGGGAGCGGCGCGGCTGCACCCCGGCTCCCCCAGCTCCTCCCGTGCCGCCGGAGGAGGAGGGATGCTCAGGCGGAGGAGAGTGCCCGCTGTGGCTTATAGAAAAGGTTACTGAAAATGTCAGCCCCTCCGGGGACCGGGGTTTTCGGGAGCCTTTCCCACCGAGCCACTCGGGAAATTTGGTGGAGGGAGGACCTCAAGCTCAGGATGTTGTGGTGGGGGATGCCTGGTAGGGAACCGACCTGTGTTTCGATGTGTTTCCGTGCTTGCCTTTTTTATTTTTAAGGGTGCCATAATTGTTGAAATAGCAGCTATCAATCGCCCCATTTCTTCCTAAAAAGAGTTATCTTTAAAGCTGTAATCTGCTTAATATTAGGGAGAGTGTGCAGGCTGGATCCTCACTTAAATTACTGATAACCGTCCAAAGCACCCAAGGGTCCCTAAAATGCTGTCGGATGACAGAGATGTTCACTCACTTTCCACTCTCAGACCATGCATTCATTAAATCTTTGTCCTTCGGCGTCTTATTTAGATTACCTGTAATACGAAGTATCAGACTATGGCTGGTATATTTGATGTTAGAATAAGGAAACACTGAAAACTCAAAAAACCTTATTTTTATACTGGTAAGGAAAGACCTCCTTCCTTGTACAGGGCCCTGGTCAAGGGCAGGGCTGCAGGCAGAAAGGACCTATAGCCCTAGATTTATCTTTAATTTTTTTTAGGGTGTAGCTATGGGCCTGGTTTTAAAGTCCCCCATCCATCGCAACCTGTTTGGCTGCTGCTTTTGCCTGCAGGTAAATACACACACCACCAAATCTCCTTTTTGACTGACGCGTGTTCACATAAAATCTTCACTCTGTTTAAAATCCCCAGTTTCATCAGGGTTTTCACTGAAAATTCCAACAAAAGCAATCAAACAAAGCTCCAAAGTGTTCAACTAAGTTTAGAAGGTTTTGACCATTCAGGTGTTTTTTTTCCCCAGTAAGTCCCCCCCCTCCTTTTTTTTTTCCCCATGGGAAATGGTCCTTTGGGAAAAGAAGGCATTTGCAGCTCCCTTCCCGTGGGAGGCAGGGAACTGAGAGCAGGAATCATATGGATAACTATTTCGTGTCTATGGAAATTTAAAAAAAAAAAAAAAGTCTTTCAACTATTACATCTTCTTCCAGGATGGGGACGAGGGCTGTCACGAAAACAATGATTTAGCAGAAAGCAGAAATGGGGACAATTCGCGTGTTTGGGAGAGGGTGAAGGACCAGGATTAGATACCCTGAGATAGTGCAGTGTCTAAATGCTCCTGGGGCTGAATGTACGGGGCTGAGTCCGGGACAAATACTGTGTCACGGCTGGCCTGGGCACTGGCGCTGAGCTGGACTCCAGCCCTTACCGGAGGTTGCTCGCCTCGGAGGAAGGCTGCTCGGGAATCGGGGTCGCTCTTTTCTTGGGAGGGAGCTCCTGCGCAGCTTT
The DNA here is from genome assembly GCF_964188355.1 of Buteo buteo. Lineage (NCBI taxonomy): Eukaryota > Metazoa > Chordata > Aves > Accipitriformes > Accipitridae > Buteo > Buteo buteo. The sequence continues at coordinate 7,243,492 of NC_134176.1, read as the reverse complement.
GGGTGCCCTGTGGGAGTCAGCAGCATCACGCCCAGGCCAGTCCAGCTCCTGGTCCAGCTCCCTGGCCCCACACCGGGGCTTGGAAACAGGATTGGGGCCACCGCTGAAGGTGGGCATCTGCCTGGGCTCCGGCATTCAGGGTGCTTTTATCCCAGAGCAGCCGCATGAGGATGGGGATCGTCCCCTCGAATTTGCATCTTTTTTTTTTTTTTTTGGCGAAGGATAACAGGTCCCTAAACCTTGCCGAGTTTTCAGGGCCAGTGCTTCAGCCTCTCCGCCTTTCTGAGCTAGTTATTCAGGTTGAGAAAGAAAGGCACTTGTTTAAGACACGTTTACCCTCTCCCTGTCGCTCTCCAGAGGTGATCGCTCCCCCCCCTCCGTGTCTCCAAAACACTGCAGGGACCCCGTTTCCCTCCGGTCGTTACACCCCCGTGCGAGTTTAGGCACCGGCCACTGTCCGTCTGCGGGAGGACAGCCGGGGGAGGCTCAAGGAGCAAAAGGCAACGACGCTCCCCTGCTTTCTGGGGGGGGGATTTGGCGGGGGTGAGACCCTAGAGACCCTCCCAAACTCGATCATAGGTGTTGCTGGGGGCACTGGGGGCACAAGGCACTCTGTCCTCTCTTGGGGGGGAGAAGGTCCCGGGTTTCTTTCCCCTCTCCATCAGCTGGGGGAGGCGGCGAGCGGGGGGCTGAGGGGAGCCCGCCAAAACCAGAGGAGAGGGGAGCGGGGAAAGCGGAGCCCACCGAGAGGCAGCGGCGGGGCTCTCCGCTAACGGAGTGACGGGCCCGGGGGGCTGCCAGCGGGGAAGGGGGAGCGGGTTTGGGAGCCCTTTCTGAGCCCTGGATTGACCGTATCTCTTTGCGGAGGAACGCAACGCCTTCATCATTGATTAGAGATGATACCAACAGAGAATCCTTTCTGCTTGCCGGCCGGTAATGAAAGTAGTTGTTTATGACTTTGGGGTTGGTTTTGTTTTTTGTTTGGGGTTTTTTTTTTTTTTTTTTTTTTTTAGAGGAATGCTGTTGGGAAGCAAGGCAAAACAAACAAGGCGGAACCAGCGGGACACAAAGCCCTCCTTTCTGCAGCTTCAGAAACCGCTTTTTGTGGGAGCGATAACCTCGGGTGGGGAGTCCTTGTAATAAATAAATGGGTTAAAGGAGCTCCCGGGGCCTGAAAAGCCCCAGTGGGGACCAGCTCTTGACAGTCCTTACAGGGAATTAACCGGGAAGTCCCCGCTGGCTTTATGCAAAGCCTGTTGAAATGACTGACAACCTTCCGGGTGAGCTCGGGTCCCTGGATCTGTGGGAACCTCAGCCTCCCTTGACACCGCTGCTTAAATTACCGGGACACCGGGAGGTGTTAATGAGCATCGTTGAAGTTATCTGCTACTTTGCTATTAAATTCCTACTTCTAGAAGTTTGTAGGGTCTTTAAGAGTGTCGCTTAAGACAGGACAAAGCTCTGAAGCCATTTCTCCTTGGGTTTTATTTAATGATTCGGGAAGAGGGGTTGCCAACCAGCAATTGCGGACGCTTTAGGGGCATCTAGGAATTAAACTGTCCCTGAGGAGCTGGGCAGGGAGGCGGCTTTCGCCCTCGGGGACAGGCAGGGAGATAAGGTGGGCGGTGGGAGCACCACGGAGCTGCTGTGGGAGAGGACGGGGCCTCGCCGCCAGCGGGGTGCACAGAGCAGAGGCCGCAGACGTGTGGTTTCCAAAAGAACATGCCGTTTTCCACTTGTCTCTCTCTCTTTTTTTCCCCTTCCTTCATCTCTGACCTGAAGCCAGGTAGGTCAGCTATTTCTCTTTGAAGCTGCATTTCTTGTTGGTTCAATTGACTCTTCTGAAAGCAGCATCGTATCTGACCAACACCTGTGCTACGGGTGGCAGAAAGTTTTCCGTTTGTCTCTTCCGTCCTGTTTCTGTTTTCCCTGTCCTTTCTTCTTTCATCAGACATGCCGATGTCTTTTTTTTTCCCTTTCCACCCCGTGCCCCCCGGTCTCATTTATTTTCCTTTGCTTATTGATATATTTAAATCCATCCTCTGCCTCAGTAATCTCAACAGGGAGGAAAAAACAACCCCGTTGCTACCGCAGTTTGGAGGGAAGTATCATGTTCTAGTTTCTTCCGTGCCCGGCCTATGCATTTTTGCCTGGTAATGCTGCACATCAATAAATAAATAAACGCACATGATTTTGTTAGCGCAACTTGTGCTGAGGCTGCCATGCGCACCAGAGCTGCCGGGGCTGGTGACGCTCCCCACCGTCTTCAATGTAAAGCACTGTTCCAGGACGTGAAATGTGACACTTTAATGAGTTTATAAACTGTCAGAGGGCTGGGCTGCACCTTTAGGCGTGAGGTATGGCGGGAGGAAGGCTTTATACAGTCGCTACACCTGCCCCCCACCCCCGGCTGGGTCAGCAACACGCGTGGGACCCGGAGGGTGGATAAAGCAAGTCACACGCTGCAGCCTCTATTTTTTTTTGTGTGTGTGTTACATGCCGGGGTGTGGGTCTGTGTTGAAGCCGCCGGCGCGTTCCCCGGAGATGCCCCATTTCGGCGGCCCTGCCTCCCTCCTCTCCCCGGCGGCCGCCCGGCTCCCGCCCGCCTGCGCCCTCTCCCCGGTAGATGGAGCATCCTCATCGCTTTTTACCCACGGCCGGCGCCGCTGGCTCGGCCCTCCGCCCCGAAGCCCTCGGAAATGTTGATCTTTCCCTTATAACTCTCACTGTTAAGGCAAACGGGTGGGTTTTGAGGGGACACGCACCCCGCTAATGTGCCCCCGGGGGAGCGGAGGGCTGCGGCTCCTGGCGATGGGCGGCGGGCCCCGCCGGGCTCTGCTTGTTGACCTCCTTGCAAAATGGCCTCAGCCCCTTCTCCCGGCAGGTGAAGCTGCTCCAGGTTTCCCAGCGGAAAACCCGACTGCCGGCAGCTGCCACCCTCGCCCCCCCCCCCCCCCCTCCCCACAGCCGGCAAAGGAGGGCGGCGAGGCGGCGGCGGGGAGGTGACACCTGCCGCCCTCTCCGCACCATTTGACGGGGCTGAGCTGCCCGTTCCGCCACGCAGGAGGCCGTTGCTCCAGCCCCTCCTGCCCCGTTCCGCACCCTCCTGCCGGCTCCCCGCCGCCTCTCCCCTCGGCCCGCCAAGGGGCGCGGGGGGCTGCCCGGCCATTTTCCCGCCTCACTGCGGCGGGAGGCGCGGGTCGCGGCCGGCGGTGAGGGAAAGCGACGAGGCGGTACCCGGCCCCCGCAGCGGCTGGAGCGGGCCCTTCGCCGGGGTGCGGAGCTCCTCCCGGGGTGCAGAGCTCCTCCCGGGGTAGGCTGGCGGCGGCTCTGGGCCGCCCCTGTTCCCCTCCAGGACGGCGGGGACGAAGCTGAGGGAGCGGGGCGGTGGCCGTGCTCTGGCCCCCTCCGCCTGACGGCCCTGGGTGAGGCACTGGACGGCTGTTATGGCTCTCCTCGCCCTTCTCCTTCTGGCGGTGCAGGGTCACCATGTCCTGGTCGCTTTCCCAGTGCTGATGGCCCCCCAAAATGCAGAGGGGCTACGCGGCCGCCCCGACCCCATCGCCCCTCTCCGCCGCGAGGGTCTCGCTCCCCTCTTCTTGCGCCGCCATTTTGTGGCGCTTAGGCGCAGCCCCTGTGGTACCCCACAGGATGAGTTTACCCCCCCCCCCCCCCATTTTGACAAAAATCGGTTTAATTTTTAAATTCCAGGAATTTGGGGAATAATAATCTGCCGCAATATCCTTTTGTTTGGTATGCGCCCGACTAAGTAAAATGGGGCAATCCAGTAGATGTTTGACTTTCTGAGGACTTGACAGACACGTCTGTAGCTAGCAATAAAAGCACGGTACATAATGCATGGTGGCAAGGAGCTTTAAACAGAAGTGTTAGAAACAGGGACTTAATAAGTGAAAAGCCTTACAATTACGTTAACTCAGATGTAATAACTGGAATTATCACCAGTCAGGAAAGGGCTATGATGATGTCGGAAACACTGAAAACAGCAGCGGGTTTTGAAAAAGATTGCTTGTCCTCACCTTGAATGCAGGGTTCTAGTCTCTTCACAGGGTCCCTAAAACGGTGTTGCAGAAGAGGGGAGAGGAACATAAACAGCACGATGAGAGGCACATTTTTATTTTTTTTTAACAGAGATAAAAACTTAGTCTAGACATGTGAACTCTACTAAATTTCAAGAAGACTCAAATAACCACTTAAGAGAGTCTTATACAGTATTGAATAGCACAGGAGAAATACGGCTTGCTCTCAAAAGAGCCCTGCTGGAATGAAAATAATTTATATAAAGCCAACAGAAATTGGTACTGTTTCACAGCTGACAATGGGTAGAATTGAGCATTTGATTTTAAGGAAGAAATTTGCCTCATAGATTACGGGTATTTTTCACCTTTTAATGAAGAACTGAGGAATGGCCGTTGTCAGATGGGATATGAAACTACTGCTGTAACTCTGCTGAGAAGTGGCGTTAATGTTAGTGTTATGATAATGGCTAGAGACTCCATCAGGCAGTTTGTTTGAAGTTTCTGCACTCAATGCAATCTTGTAATATATGAAACTCTATTGCCACAATTGAATTCCATATAATTACATTAATGAGGTACAAAAATGCAAGATGCATAGTAATATTTTTCTTCTGGAAGCATTCTGAATAGCACCATTAGAAATAATATTTGGAGTTTGAACGTGGTTTACCCATTGCTGTGTATTACATATTTCTCTTTAACCAAAATAACAGCCCCATATGAGAACATCCTCTGAATTTGTCATCCAGAGTTGGCTAATGGTTTGATGCTACTTTTCTCCAGTAGGACGAAGAATCAGGCTTTACTACTGTCATATCCTGGAAGTTATCCATTGTCCAAAATCTAGATGTCTTTTGTTTCAGGCTGGTATTAACTACTGTTTTTAAAATCTACAAACATCCTGTAGATTACCAGTGTAATTGAATCTCTCAGCCCTTTCTACTAGTGACACGTAGCCTTTTGATTCACAACACAGAATAGCATTTGCCATTTGCAGTTATGTTACTTCATTTTAACAATATCCAGAATAGCAGATATTTTACATATGCATGCTTTCAGAAGCACTGCCGTTTTCTGCAACTCTACCTTTTACATAAATTGTATTGCAAAATTATGGGAAAAAAAATTAAACACTTCAGTTCTGTTTCTCTCTTCTACAAAAGTATTCAAAAGATAAAATCAATCGTAACTGTCTTAGTGACTAGACAATAGAATAGTATGTATCTTAATAATACAGCTGTACAGTCTGCTCTATTGGTGAACTTTGTGTTGTGATTTGAATAGAATAGAATTAATAGAAATTCTTTGCTGTTTAAAGTAATGTTTGTGCTTTTTATTTTGCATCCATCTGTGTACCTTCTGTGTATGCCCCAATGTCTTGCAGTTTTTATGGGAACTGTCAAGTAACAAACATCGTTAAACTGTTTCTAGAGAAGAGATTTTTAATATGTGATCCAAACTAATTTTTGCATCCAAAGGAATTACTTAGGATTTTCTTTCACATGGTGTAAAAGCAAAAATATTCTGCATTGTCCTGTGGTTTGAGGTAGCATTTCTTAGATTTTTCTTAGTATTTTCAGAAAATGTTTTGTTTGCTATCTTAAATGTTTCCAGGCAGTAGGAACTAGGGTTACAAGCTTTTAATACATTTGGTAAAACTGTTATCTCTTTCTCAGAGTTTTTATCACAGCCTATACTAATCCAGTCACTTGGATTAGGTGTTCTGATCCTCACTTAACTATTAGGCAAATTCATTTCTGTCAAACATCCAGCATTTTAAATGCTCCACCGCCCTCCCATTTCAATGTCTCAGTGCTACACTATGTAGCCTTAATGCCACTTTAGTTAAATTCTGCAGTTGTTTTCTATTCCACTTTATCCTGGATTAGGATCTCATCCTCATCACCAATTTGTTGTGGCTTTACTTCTTACACAGTACTAAGGATATGGGGAAGCCATGGGACAATTAAGTATCAAATAACTTTACTTAATGTTAAGTATATCTGAGCTAACTAGCTGTATTCAGTACGTTCTGATAAAATGGTGATCGCCTCCTTTTTAGAAGACTACATGACTCCCAAACTGTTTAAAAACCCATACCTGAATTTCTGCACACAGCAGCACTATACAAACAGAAGAATTAATTTGTAATAATCTGCTTTCCATTGTATATGAGTTGTGCCTTTAATCACGCTTATGCATATAACTTCTGATTAAAATGTACTTTGCAATTAGTACAGGAGGAGTGTACAGAATGGATAAGTAGCTTTTCCATTACAGCATTGCAGTCGATAGGCTTACTAAACCAGTCGGAGTAAAGACTATACATATTGTACACAAGCACCTTTTCCTGCATTCTTCATGCCTTCTAAGAACATTAAGCCTCTCAAAGATAGAACTGCTCCAGGAACAAAGGTTTACCTAAAATGGTATACCTGCTTTTTTCCTAACTGTGGTTTAGACTTACCACTATCAGTGAGAAATTTGGTTCCATAAAGTGGTTTAGATACTAGTTAAAATGCAGTTAAAACTTTGTTTTTCTCCCCTTTACCTTAAAATGTATGGTATTGTCTTGCAATTTTGACTTGTTTATTGTATCAGTAAAGCTTTTGACTGTGTAAATTCTTGAATTGCATTTTTCTTTTGTAGTTTACACAATGAGTGACAGGCTTTTGAGCAACTTAGACAAACTTCTGCTCGAGTTTGGTAGGTCATTATATCCTATATTTTTTTAATTAATAATTACTAATGCACTACATATAGTGATGTTTTCTGCTTTAAGCAGTTATATTAACTTAAAATAAATTTATAATATTAAGGTTTTGATGTTTGCCTACATAAAGTTTTGTTAGCTGTGATGTTATGGAGAGGGGTACTAACAGCTATTTAATAGTAAAATTGTTATTTAGGTATTTTGTTAAAATCTTTGTTAATCAGTGTTTGTGCAATTAATGCTGTACAACATACATTTGTTTCACAGCTCAACTCATATATACGTGTGTGTGTGTGTATGAAAAAGTGTTTATTTTCTTCTTAGTTTTCCAGCTAGAACAAGCTTCTTATGCTAAGGAACATGTGATTCAACAGATAAATTGTGAGTAGTGATAAATTATCATTTTATTAGACATTGAACACACTGCTTTTGTTTCATTAGTCCTGGTACATGTTCTGTGTTTCAGGGGCGGAAGCAAGCCTAATAATGAAAGCTGTCCCGTGTCCTACTCTCGCCCTACCTCATCTTTTGCCATCAATACTTGCTCATTCTCCCTAGCAGACTTTGCTTTTGCTTGCGACTTTTAGCTAATGCTGTTCAGCTGTCTCATGGACAGCCAGTTTCATGCTGCGCCATTTCCTGCTCTTACTCTGTAGCTCCTCACAGTAACTGGCAGTTCTTTGATTCAGCTGTGCTTGCTCAATACATCTGCCACTTGCCTCCCTTTCTTTCTTCATGTTTTTTGTTCTTTCCAGATTTGGGCCTCTGCCTCACTGCTTCTCTCTTTCTGTTTTCTTAAAATAATGAAAGTTCTCTCAGTTGCTACTACCTACTCAAGCCTTGTTCTTCTCTTTGCAATCAAGCAGCTGGTAATCTTATTTGAAATTCAAAACAGTAAACCCAATGAGAAAGTCTTGCTCCACATCAAATTCTTTCCCCCCAGGACTTACAGATAGCATAATATTATGGACTTAGGTCTGGACTGAATTTTTTTTTTACCATGCTACTACGTGGAATCACTATCTCACGAGAATTGTGGTGAACTATTCTTTAGACAAACTGAGGACATCTGTGCTCATCACTGGTACTTCACAGGTAGATACTGAAGCTCATAACCTTCAGGAAAAAGAACAAGAGAGAATTCTGATCTAATTGCTGTTCCTCTTGATGGCAACATATCTAATAATCTTGACTGATATGTCCAAGCAAGTACTTACTCATTAAGAAGATTATTAAATTGAACCATCTTAATCATTAAACATCTGTAACTAAATCTGGGGCACCTAGAATTCCGTTTTAACTCTTCAGTCACATAACTGAACCTTAGAATTGGGGTTTTTCTTAACATTTATGCAAGCTTATGGTAAACGAGCATGCTTTTAGGGAAAAACCAAAGGCTGTGTAGTAACATGGCATAGGTATTTGCATGTTCAGTTCAGAGATATCTAACTATGTGTGAACTCACAACCAACACACAGACTTGTAAAAGTTTGGGTTAAATCTTTCAGAAACTTACCCAGAAATAGTTCCACTGCTTTAATTTCGTCTCTGTGTGAGTATTACTTGGCATAGGAACAGCTGTAGCATTCAGCCTTGGACTTTTAGTGTGAGATTCATCAGGCTTTTTTGGCTAAAGTCCCTTTATAACTAGTGGAGGGAAATAGGCACTTTTAGGGTGTGATTTGTCTTATCCTGAAGAAAGAGTTTAAAGTAGGTTAGATAAAGTAAGCTTTAAAAATTGTCCACTTGTCTCCACTGAGTGTAGCTGTAGCCATGGGTGTCTAGTTCTGAATTAGGTGCCTGCATTGTAAAGTTGGGTGAGATGGATCTCATCCACAAAGTGCTTGCGAAAGCAAAGGGTGAGTAGAACAACTCACACTTGTCACAGAAGTGCTCATCTACAGAAAATACTGAATGAAATGTTAAGTGTATAGCTTTGCTTATGTAACAGATATTTTGTTAAGACAGTTATGTTATATCTTGGTAAATCTCAAACTGTCATCTGCAGGATACTTCCAAATACACCTGTTTTTTAACAGAAATGAAGCATACATCAGTTGTCCAATATTTATGCTTCATGCTAAGTAACGGCAAGTTACTGACTTAAGCTATTGAAAATATTAAGATACTGAAGATATTCAGGATAACTCAAGATATTAAAATACATTGAGAATCTTTTGCTTTCACTGACTGATGTTTCTCTCTGAGAAGTGTTTTTTTTCTGGTATAGATGCAGCTGGCATTGAAAGTGAATATATAGCAAGTGCTGCAAAACCAGACCCAAACTTCAGGATGACCTGAAGTTCTAGAGTGGTAATTCAAACAACTCAAGAAACCTGTGGCACAACTAAGATGCCCTTCCTGGTTAAGTAGATGAGAAGGACAGGATGTCTGTGATTCACTTCTGTTTACGGCCATCAACTTTGGCATATAGCACATCAGGGCAGCAGTGATGGCGAGGTGTGATTTGACACTAATAAGTCTGAAACCTTGTATGAAAAAATAAGAAATAAACAGCACAGAAAAAAAAAAGTGCACCTAGTTGTGCTCATTGCATTGCAGCATGAGCATGCATGATAGCTCTCACAGCTTTTATTTGTGAAAGAGGACAGTGATCATGACCAACAGTATGGATTCTCTGCTAACCACTCATTCAGAAAATGTTATCAGCTGTCTGCTGTTAGAAAAGGCAGAACTAAGAATCTGTCTTAAGAATCTCTGCAAATATCATAGAGCTTCAGTATTTGTCATTATAATGCATTTTTTCATTAATTAACTGCTGCGTCTTGTATTATCATACATTACACATTCCCACCTTGAGTAAATTCCCTTTTTATTTTAATTTCTGTTTCTAGTAATAATTTGATTATATGCCTTTAGTGATGTTTTTATTTTTCCCTTGTTGTAGTCAACTTTCCCATTCAAAACATTTGTCTTTCTGGACTTCTGTAAAAGAAAACAAATGTTTGAAAGAGACATTTATCTCAAGCAACTTTTGTACTTCAATCAGGCTCCCCAGTTACAAGCATTATTGAGGGCAAAGTGGCTTACACTCTGGTTTCCCTGCATACTACTTCCATTATCTGCAGACACTGTGGACTGCAAAAAAGAAGGGTCAGCTCTAACTATTAAGTGCTTTGCTTTCTACCACTAATAGCTACTTCAGTATTATATAGACTGGGATGCACAAATGGTACAAATAATTTTTTTCTTCCGAAGTCAGTCTCACAATATTAGATGATAATCAAGGTACTCACCACACAGCTGAAACTTCTTGAGTTTTTCACTCACTTTGTTGTTGCTTTGCTTAGCTGCAGGCTGTCCACTCATCTGGCACTATCGAGATTAAGTATTTTGGAAGAAAACTTGAATCATTCTGAATGTTGACTTTTTATTTCATGAAAATGTTGAAAATACATATGCTTACTTTTTTATTTTTAATTTCAGTGTATACTGTAAAAATCACAGAAAAAAAGAATGAAATTGCCAGGTTGCAGGAAAATATAAATAACAGCAATGATGCAATAGATGATTTGCACAAGCAAAATGAGAGTAGTAAGAAGAGCTGTAATGCGTAAGTATAATATAGCCTGAACTTTTAGTTACAGATGGCATTAAGAAACTCAGTGATGAAGTAGTGTAAAAATATGTAAGTGTGTGTTCAGACAGGAGTGATGTTAAAGAAAACTTTAGCACTCTTCTGGTTTTTTCAAGCTGCAAATCATCAGGTACAAAAGTTGCAGTGTTATCCACCCCTTGAAAAAGTAATTTATAGAAAAAAAGACTACATTTAAGTTTGTTTTAGTTTTTTATTAGAATCAATGGTTTTCAGAGATCACAGGTACTGTTTGCAGCATGCTAAATACTCAAGCAGTAAGGTAGTAGAAACAGAATTTTTCTTTATTTGGATGCATGTGAGTTCTGTCAAATTTGAAAAGTATTAAGAACACTGTTCAAAAAAATTTAACTTTTTTTAACTAAAAAAAGTTAGTAACTATCAGTGATAATAAGTCTCTGTTATGTTCTTCTTTGTTTAATTCTGAATTTGGCTTCCTGAAATTGAAGCATCTGCCTACTCTTTGTTCATAATGTGTTTTGCATTACTTTTTGTTCTATATGTATTCTCTCCTAAGGTGTCTCATAACTGCCTCTACATGGTAGTTCTACTAGCAGATTTTGGTATAATTTTTACTGCAGACTGCAAAATTGTTCTAGGCACTCTGTTTTGATGAATGCAATGGGCTGCAGTTCACAGTTTTCTTCACAGAAATTTTTCTATCAGATTATTAGTGGAAGTTTTGAATGCAGATCACTTTTGAGTCTTAGTAATTAAAAGTTTCTCAAGCAAGAATTTGGCTACAAGGAGTTTTTTCATGGAATGTCTAATTTTTAAAAATGAAAATCTCAGGTGTTTGCAAGGGTAGCTGAAAAGGCAAATCTGTATTTGACAATACAGAGAGTTTGGCCCGGATGATATAATCCTGTCTTTTCATTGCAGCGTTCATCTCTCCACAATCTGTCTAGTTCCTTGCCAGTTGAAGTGATTTGTTAGCAAATTCTATACAGGTTTTTTCCTTGCAATTCTATACCTAAAGATAAGTACTTGAATAAAAATGTCTGTAACATATATTTGAAATTGTTTTTTAGGATGTCAATAGAAAATGTGGGTGTTTTTAAGAATAAAAAGAGAAGTAAAGATAGCATCAGGGTCCTTTCCAGGTTTATTTTGAACTATCTGAAAATGGAAGAAAGAATGGAATCATTAGTGAATGAAGTGGGTGTAGTGGCTGGCTGTTTGAATCAACTGCCTCACCATACTGATTTGTAGCTTTATCATAAAAAGAGTTAGGAAAATATTTGACCTTGACAAGAAAACTCCACTTTTCCTTTACATTAAATTCTTGCCTCCGATGCAGTATAAAATGAACACTTCTGTAAGTTTCTGAAACTATTCACTATTTCCTTAGATATCTTTTGAAGTTGCAAATCTGTTTGCAAATCACAAACTGTTAAGAGATGCAAATAAAGAAATAAAAACTTAAGGGTAGAACTAAGGATCTGATCTAAATTTTAATCATTGAATTCAATGGGTTTTGGCTCAGGTCCTAGAAAAAATAATTAATGGCATTAGTGTAAAGAGACTGAAAATGAGAAGTGACTCATTAATGAATACATGTATTCATAGAAGGACAATGCTTGCAGAAGAGTAGAGACTCTGTGTCTTAAATTATTGAAAGTGTCATTTAACGACATACTGAAAACAGCGATAAACAAGCCTTAGCTATAAGATCAGACAATTAGAGCACTTACGTGGTAGAATCATCTTAAACTTCTAAAATTTATTCTAGTTGATACTCTATGTATACTGGACATGATTCTAATGTTGATTTTGTAAATCCAAATATTGTTTTGGAGTCACAATCACCCTCATAGTCTATTAATTGCCAGTAATGCTCAACAGAGCTCTCAAAGAAACAACTTTTTGTCTGGATTACTAGACATTGTAAGTATATCGAAGCATGTTTGAAGACTTTGAACAAAATATGGGATTCTTATATTCAACAAGTCTACAGAAAAATGATGTATGAGACAGATGTGTTGGGATACTACTGTGTTTTCTGAAGAAATCCATATTAGTCTACATAACAAAGAACTGAAGGCACAAAATTAGCTAAATGGAATATCTATTTTTAGACAAGTGATGACATTTTTCTAATATTTAGTTTCTTGAATGATTCAAACTAGAAATGTTGATCCCAGAAGAATAAGAAATGATGAAATACTGCTGATGGAAGCTATTCCAATTTTGTTTCTCTTCTATTTTTTAAATTTGGGTTCAAGGATGGTGAGAATTCATGGAAATAAAAAAAGCCAGATGAACTCAGAATGTTGCTAATTTGGAAAATAAATTGTTGTCTTGTCCCACTAGCTAAATGACAGGATATTTTTATTGCTTTCAGATTAGTGTGAATAAAGATTTTTTTTATACACTAGCTGATGAAAGGAAGGACAAATAAATGTGATAGCTACCAAGAACCTCTGTGAAACAGTGATGCATTTAGCAAACTAGTAGATGAGCTACTAGAGTCCTGTATACCTTGTTGTGTTTACAAAACAGTGTTCTTGTATTATGTGTTTTTTGAATGTCCAGAGAATAGATATGAACACAAAATATAATGCACAACAGGGTTTGTACTTTGATTAACAAAAGCTCTATGACTTTTTCATTGCTTGGGGTTTTTTTCCTCCAAAGAAAGGTATGGAGTTTTCTGAGTAAAAGATCACAGTGTTTGTGTGCCAGTACATTTTTATATAAGTATCCAAGTATGTTGGTTTCTACTTTTTTAAAAATCTGACCCTTTAAAAATTCAGCTTTCTGCTGAATTTGCAGTAGATATGGTGAAGTAATATTTTGTAATTACATTTTCAGTCCTCAGTGGTGTCAAACAATTTGTACCAATAGTGCTGAATTTCCTGAATGGATGCTGCAATTTCTCATTCAGCTTTTTTGTTGACAAACTTTACTGCTGTTATAAATATTGATTATACGTTGTGTTGTCTCACCCCCTGGAGTACGTTATCTTTTGTTCAAGGTTATTGGACTTCATTTCAGCAAATTAATTGTCAGGTCTTTGTTCTTTATTTCCTTGATGGAAATTGCATTAAGTTAGCTGTTACTGAAGCCTCTCTTTTATTCCACCTTTGGAGTGATTGTCCAAATGCACATTCATACTTTGTGTGATTGCATGCTACACTCTAGTTTTGAACCATAGGGCATACTCACATCCAAAAATGCCCTTTGCTTACCCTACTCATGAATATGCTGTGCAAAGTGAACCATATGTCCTCAGTTGCTCCCACCTGTCCAGTAATGAACTATTTGCTTTGTTCAATTGCAACCTTGTTCTGTATTGCTAAGTCTCCCCTCCTCCTTGTTGGTGTAACTCTTTAAATGTAACTGTATCTCTGCTGTTCCAGATTCACTTAGTCTCTTCAGTCCTTACGGATTTTTCCTCCTTCTATTTCTTCAGTGTTTAGCTTTGATAGTATCTATGTACATGTTCCTACAATTGGATTTTCTGCGTACATCCCCTAAGACAGATAGTTCCACTCAGACAAACATTGAAGGTGTTTATATTGCCTTTGGGTAGCTTGTATTCTGGACAAAAGCTGAATTTATAGGTCACTTTAAGCCCTGACTAGGGAGAGTGCTAATTTTTTCTGTAGAAGGTTCCTCTGGAGGGAGCATGTGATTTTTTTTTCATTGGAAGTAGTATCTCTGTCCTACTGTAGCCCAGTCTGTTCAGATGATTCGGCAGTCATTGGATTCTCGGCTCCCAGCATCTCAGAATTTGCCTGTTGACAACCTGTCATTACAGAGGTTATTCTCTCAGAATGAGCAGTGTGTCAGTAGCACATACGCTCAGTAGACTGAAGTAATTTTTCTGCTCTTTCCCTCACCTTACAACACTTTGGTGTCTGTTAAGTCTTATTAAGGCATTACTCACTGTTTGGAGGCTCCATGCACCAGAGGTTTCTGAATTTGTTTCTTATCTTTAACTGAGCAACATCCTGGCCATTTGTTCAGTTACAGCTTTCTCGGAAAATGTCTTTTCTGATAGCTGTCACCTCAGCTGGGAGGGTAGGAGACATCTAGGCGTGGATGGCTTATGCTCCTTACACCACCTTTTTTCAGGCAGGATGCTTTCTTTTTAAAGAAATAAATACCCATTGTATGCCTTTCCTAAAGATCACATCTGAATTTCACTTGAATCAGAAAGTTTATCTATCTGTTTTTCTAGAGTTCTCACATTCAAGGAAAAGGCTTCTCTAGTACCTGGATGTTGAGAAAGTACTATTAGTTTACTAGTCCTAAGTCCTTTATGTATTCCCTGAAGTTGCTGTGCTTTCAGTACAATCTACAGCATACTACAGTGAGAAAATCACTTTGGCAGGCTGCATCATAGCTCTTCTATTATAGGAGGCTCCTGAAATGAGAAGAAGAACAAAAAATTGATTAGTTGTGTTTCAGGGCCATAGGGAAGCCCCATGAGAGGAGATCCTGGCTAAGCATTACAGAATGCGGACCCATCAGTTTGCTCTAGAGGAATCCAGTTATGAGCTGTGTATAAGCCATTCAGCACCTCTTGTCTGGAGACAGGTTTCTGGAATGGCTGCATTTAACAATGTAGACATACTATATAGCCAGATACCAACTGCATGAAATATGAAAATATATGTGGATGATGACTTAGAGGTAGAACAGAATCTTACTTGACAGCAACCAAAGCTCAGTTCTTGTCTACCATTGATTTATTATTAACTGTTAGCTGGTGTGTTTTCCTGTAGGGGCAAAATCTGAGTTCAAATCTAGTCAGTAAGAGATGGTATGTGGACTGTGACTCCAAACTGCCAGGTCAGTGCTCCCAGTGTCTGGGCTATTGTACTGAAAGACAGCATCTCTTTCTGACTGTTTTCTGAGCAGGACTTGCTTAACAAATGGAGGAAATCCTGAGTTTGTGGCTGCTGCTTGCATTTAGGTATGAGATAGGTGCTGATGATACTGATGAGAACGAAGCTGTGTGCACCTTCAATGAGAAGATCGTACATATCTAAATGATTTACTGATGGCGCTGTTCTGAGTACCTAATATGTGGATTTAGATGCCTAATTGCTTAGCAGTAGTCTCCAAAAATTTGTGAAGATCACTTTATTTATTCCTTAAAAAGTGCTTTATAATCTTTGTTAATCTCATATATATATTCTTGAATTTGCAGCTTTAAAATCTTAAGAAAATAATGTACACATGTAAAAGCTTTCTGTACTAAACCTGTTTATGTTTGACTTTCAAAACATTAAGTAAATTATTTGTTCCAGTAAGCTAGCTAAAGTAACTTGATATCTTCATTTCTGAATGGCTTTTTATCAGGAAAGACCACTTATATGCTTTCTATTTTTTTACTTTCTCCACAGCTGGAAGCCCACCTATGTAATACTTAGCAAGCATGAAGAATATTTGAAAAATGAACTTGAAGTTTTAAAAGAAGATACAGAAAAAGAGAGGTATCTATGATCATGTGAGAGGAGGTTTCTAGCAGTAGTACTTACTAACCTGTCTAAACTGATCAACAAAGATAGTCTGTGTCAAAAAGTTGTTGTAAACTTTTCAGGATAATGTAAGTGATTGAGTAATTAAAAGAATTTTTGTTTACATTATTATGAGGTCATATGTTATTTTGTAGTTACCAATGAAATAGGATAAAATATGGCTTCTTCAGATTCAATTGCTTCCCTTTTTTTCAGAACGTTGTTCAGTTCCCTACAATTTCAAGAAAAGCCCAAGAAATAAAGGCAATGAATGTTTCAGCTTTGGTAGAAATATGAAATATCAGAGCATATTTACAAAAGCATACATAAGTTTTATCTATGAATGATTTTTTTGCCATTATTATGACATGTCTTCATGTATACTGTGATTTCAGTAGTTTCAGATATTCAGATTTGGGAAGACCTTTTTGAAAATACACAGGTTTTATGTTTTTTTCGGAAGCATCATTTAACTGAACCTAAATTTTTAAATTCATATATGTACTAAGTAAGATAACAGTTAGAAGCATTCAGATAATTTTATGCTTTTCTTTATTTTTGCATATGAATTCCAATGATTATTACAATATACAAATCAAGTTTCTTTATACTGCTGTATATTCTTCAAGATAACTACAAAGCATGCAAATTCAATATTAGATCCCGAAAAATAGAGTGAGTGGCTCAGGAAAGCCTGGTCTAAAACCATTTTAAGACCAGTTGTGGGTAAGGTTCTAGTCAGTATTAGTTGCAAATTCAATTCTGTTCAGTAAGTGGCATTTCAGTTGTTTCCTCTTCATTAATTAGATTTTGCATGTTAAAGAAATTATTAGTTGTGCAATGTAGCTGCCTACATTCAATGGAATAAAGAACAGTCCCTGAAGGTTTTCACTGAAATGTTCAAAAAGTGGTGTGCCAAGTTAATCCCATGAAGTTCTATTTAACACCCAGGTAAAACCGATCTTCATTTTAGAGAGGTTGCTCACCTTTACGGATCTGCTTGTGAAGGGGAAGAGGTTGGTTGGCCCTATGGTGAAAAAATCATGGCAGACCCATCTAGATATCTAAATACCAATTCAGAGGTGTAACTTTAGGTAATTTAAAATGTTGGCTTTGATTCTTTTGCAAGTGTTCTTTTTGCCAGTTGTCCAAGACAACAGAAATAGCATGCCTGATAGCCTTTAATTGACTCAGTAGCTTATCTTTCTTCTTCCTGTTCAGAGCTCTATATTTGGTGAAAAATAAGGCTAAATTGGCTTTCTATGAGTATATGATTAAGCCATTTTGGCTTTCACTAATTTGAGCTGACAAGCCAAAGAAGCATTACTTTTAAATTGCTTCTTCAGATAACTAGTTTCAATTCCAACATGAAAGTGTTTGATCTGTTTTCCTGAGCTTAATTATAAGACATCATGACTATAAATCATAAAATAAATTTAATTAATGTATTTTACAAAAGTGGTTTCTCAGATATAGTCCCTCTGTACTGAAGCATATGATGATATATTAAAATCAGCAAGATGTGCTTTCTGCAAATTCTAAGTATTTAAATTAGGAAGAAAACCAAGTACATTTAGAATTTTATGTGCTGAATGTGCTTTTTAGCCTGGCATTTGGGGGCACTGAGGACATACTGGTTTAGATGGCAAGATGTTTTAAAAAGATGGGCAGATCAGTTTCCGTTTAACTAGGCACTTACTATGGAGGTTTGAAAAACATGCCACATTTTTTTGTTATTATTGGTTTCAAGAACATAGAAGAACGCTTATACGAACTGGAAGTTCATCCTGAAAATAAGCGATATGAAGAAGGAAAGAAGAATAAATAGCTATCCACATAATGTTCAGGGGTTTTGTGGATGCTGTCCTTTACCCATTGTCATTAGATTAAATCTTTTTCTAATGACTTTAATGTGAACAGCGCTGAATTCTAAATAGCCTATGTTTAACAACATGAACTGGAGGATGTGAATTACGAAAAATATTAAAAACAGTGGCAATTGCTCAAGACTACTATACTGTACTGTACTGTACTCTAATAGGTCATAAATATTGATCTGTGGAAAATACATTTTGGGAAAAGAATATGAAGTTTGAGGATTATTTTCAGAAGCTTGAAATGTACCTACTACAACACATTACTGTACTTATTTATATTTTTTAAATTTATTTTTAATGCATTCTTAATTGTATATCAGCAAATTTCTTTGTTGCTCAGTTATTGTTTGTAGCATCTATTAAATGAAATAGAACTGAGTATTTTCCATCTTTCATAATTGGGAAATTTTGTACAGTATACACAAATATTAAGTAAATCAAGAAACTTAGATTCCCGAGACCACCCGCGAAGAAAAACATATAGATTAATGTAACTTTCTACATGAAGTTTGGAAAGTATCAGTTCCTTGGTTTCACAGTGTTGATCTACAACTTCTTTCCCCTAAACAGGTGTATTGAACTTCAGTCAATTTAACAGAAACTAGTGCCTGGACTGTAGTTTTATTTGAAAATTAAGATCTTATTTTTTTTTTTTCCTGTGACTTTTGTTTTCCTTTTGTAGGAGCAGAAGCTTCTACTATTGAATTTGGACACAAATTTTTCTCTCTTCCATTGCCTGGGCTAGCCAGCGGGTAGCCAGGAGTGTCTGCCTTTCAGTCATGCTGCATTTAAACAATTAATGGCAGTTTGAGATAAAATGGAATACTGTACGCTTCACAAGTAGTGAGAGCTGTTCCTTAATGTAGGCTTTATTCATGGTGCAGGTAAACAACTGGGTCTCTGGTTTTAGTTGCTGTTATGCACCATTTGTTTCATAAAGGAATTTCTGGCTAATCTACAGGTGTACTAATACCTTAATATTTTAAAATTTGCCTCTCTGTTGTTCATATAACCTTTTCCTAGAGGATGACATTTCCTTCACCTTCTGTGGTTTTATATTGGCATATTCTAATATCAAGCAACTTTGTGTAGTATTTCTTTCTCAGTTAAATGACTGTTCTAGGTTTGTGGTACATGCTGGATGTCTGTAGCTGTGATATCTCTTTATAAATATGTGCCATCTGCATAATGCTCACCATCCAACTCTTCTGTATTTTGCATACGCCTAAATGTATCTTTTTTCAGGAATAAGAGGCATAGAATATCAACATTCAAAAAAAATGACATATTTTAATTTCATTTGAAGCAGTTATTAAGCTTTTGCTTTCAAATGCAGAGAGAAAAATAGTTACTGGGCACTGGTTGTTATTATTCATAATTTTAAAAACTATCAATAGTTAACTCTTGTCTGTGTAGGAAATACAGACTTCCTGCAGGTCTATACTTAGATTACCTGTGACATTAAGAACCAGAACCAGTTCCTTGATGGCATTGTTAATTATTCAGCTTTCCCAAAAGATACTACTTTTGTACTGGAAATTACCTGTAATAAAAGTTATGCCTAGCAGCATTATAGGTGTAATAAAAGACTCATCCCAATAAGATACTTGACTGTTTGATCTGTCATTAGCAAACTATCTGTTAAATTCTTTGCCTGAGTGAGAAAACCTGGGGAAAAAAGTCTTTTCCAATGTAGTCACTGTCATTGATTTAACACAAGCAGATGGCTGTTCTGTGCAACCGCACTTTTCTTTCTCTTCTTTCCAAATATATATTGATCAATTTTCAGGTTTATGTGATGAGTTACATCCTATTACTTCTTATGGTATTTATTTGTTTTTATAGTACAATTTTTTCAAAGGCTGATTTAAAGTTTTTAAAATGTCATGAACATTAATTGATGCTACCTACTATAATAATTTGTAGTTATGTACTCACATGATGTCAGTGAAATTATGTTAGTGTAACATTAATTCAGAGGGCAGTCCTATAAGAAGCTGAGCATTCTGGCTCTTTGCCAGTTAAACATTTAAGTGTTTGCTTAACCTTAAGCATGAATAGTCTTATTGTTTTAGTGTGACTAATGTGTGTGTTTAAGGCTTCACCAAGTCAGACACAGATTACTCAGCATCTCCTTGGAGGCAGCTCTTAGTTCAGTGATGCATCAGGCTGCTCTAAATATGGGATGCTAGGCCAGTTCTCTTTTACTGTAAGTTTGATACAGCTCTACCGAAACCGGTGGAGTTGTGCCAATATACACAAACAGAGAATTTGGCCTGCAGTGAGTTTCTTGATAATTACATAGGGAAAAAACATTTGTCATCTGCCAGGCTGCCTTTGAATATGGTATGGTCTACATTACTTTCAGAACAATGAGGTATGACCATTTTTTGCATCTTGAGTGTATTTGTTGTTACATACAGCATAGTCTTCCTGAAGAATAGCTGGAAGATAAAAAATAGAGCCAATTAGTGGCATATTAAATATAATTGAACTTTTTTCCAGGACAGCAGCAAGACTAATTGAGCTGATTCCATAAATTAATAGGGTTTTTTTCCTTATAAACAATGGCTTCATGTGAAAAAAATTAAATTACGTGTATTTTTATAGGAAAATGTATCAGGATTACATAACCCAGTATAAAGAGATTTTGAAGCAACACCGTGAAAAATATGCAGCAACTGGTCTTGCACAGGAGTATTACAAAAAAAAGAAAGAACTTGAAGAAATCCGAAACAGAGTTTTGAAACAGTCTGAAAAATATAAATTGAAAGAAGACGCTTGCGTGGATATTATGGGTACTACTACTATTGATGCTTTTACCGTAGAGCTTAGTGGTAGTGCAGTGCACATTAAAAGTGCTGTATAGAAATCTTCTAATTAATTTTCCACACTTTCATTTAAGCTAATAAACAGGTCTTTTTGTTACACCATTTTTAGGAAAAGAATCTGTAGCAAGCTGGAACTTTGAACAAGAATTTAGAGTATGCATACTATTAATCCTTCCTCCAACACATGAATGTAAACTCTGTTTGTCATTGGGCTTCTTGGGGTAGAAAAGGCCTAAAATTACTTTAGAACTAGCCTCTCAAAATTTTAAATTTGTTTTTCATATATTTTTAGTGCTGTTTTTAATGGCATTACTCTCTGTTATACTGCTATTTCTGTTATGTATACTAAGTAAAGATAAGTGCTTCTGATCTATTAATTTATCTTGTATTTGTAAAGAAAATTATATTTGTGAATTAATGATCTGAAATGAAATTTTATTTCTGCAGAGCCTGTTCCTTTTAAATCCCTAAATGACTGGGCTTTACAGATGTATCCTTGATTTGTAGTGTTTATGCAGTTGACAGGGAAGAAAGTTTATATTTGCCTTTTACAACTTTCTATTAGAAAGTATAGTAATTATTTATATATTTATGTTTAGAGTGGCAGCATTAGCATTTCTCTGTAAGAAAATTGAAGGTCAAATAATACTCTTCAGTTTAAATTTATGGGAACATTTTGAGGAAAGAGAATAGAATTTAACTTAATGACATATCAGTCAAAATGCTTCATTAAGGAGAGGAGGCCTAGTTGAAATCAGATTTGAAGATTTGTCTAGGAAATGTAGACTTGTCAGAACTTTCTGCACCTCCAGCATTTGTGCTTGTGGCATAGAGGGGTCAGGGATCTGATAGCATCCCTTGCTTGAAAAAAGTGATGCTGCAATCTATATTCCATAACATGAAAGTGCTTCTTCAAGGCAAAAAACACAGGAAATGTTAAAGCTTGCTGCAGTTGCTGCGCAAGAATCCATTGAACTACAAAAAGAAGCAGAGGAATTAGAAATGAAAATTAATTATTTAAAAAAGGTAACTGTATTTCAATTTTATTTCATATAAATACATTTTATATATGTAGTTATATATACCACCATTATATTTTCTGGAACATATAACAAGTAGTATATTTTCAAGCACACAGACCAACGGGATAATTCCAGTATTAGTAATTATGTTTCTATAGCATCACATATGTTTTCTCGGAGAAGAGGGGTCCATGAATGTAAAGGCTTTTAAAGCTTGCTTTTTATTGACCTCATTTTATACCATAATTTCCATAAAGTCACTGTGTCACAGTGACTTCTGTGCTAGCTCAAGAGGTCCAGAGAATACACTTCAAAATGTAGCAGGGCCATTCCTTAGTGAGGCTCAGAGCTTGAGTATACAGCTTTCACAGATCCTACTGGTTTTTAAGGTTTTGTTAATAAGAATGTGTTTAACTAAATATGCTTTACAATAAGAATCGTTTAATTCCACCCCCCACCCCCCCCAAAATAAATGTGTGGGTAAATAATACTCGGAGGTAAAACTGGCCGATTTTAGGCAGGAGATCAGTATAGTTCCACTGAGTAGAGGCAGTACTGACTCCAAAGTGATGGTCTTCCAAAAAAAGGACTTTGTCAGGACAGCATTTTGACCCACTCCTCTGGTAGGAAGTAAAAGGTCTCTCCTAAGCTTGAAATAGGCCAGTAGACCAATCTTGTAAAGATTTTGGTAAGTTTTTACACTATGGCATCTGGACACTTTTATGTGTCTGGATCAGATGATCAAGGACTCCATTTACTGCTGTGTTAGCAGTGTCCACTTCAGCCTGCCTTATGCTGATAGAAGCATATTGTGTACAGGTGGTGCTTTCTATTTATATTTTGTGGTACTGTTTGACACTTATAGTTACAGATTGAAGTTCTTGATGTTGTATGTGCTGTATAAACATACAGTAAGAAGGGATGTTGCGAATTTATTTATAAATATGAAGGAGACCATGTAAGGATCTCCTTGTCCTGAATAGATATGTAGAGCCTGTGCTTAAAAACTTCCATGTTTATTCCAGTTGTTACAGTTAGTCCAATGAAAAATAATTGCCTCTCTTTAACTTTGTTCTGCTTATTTCTTCAGATAGTCGTGGCTACAAAAACTCTACTACTGTGCACTGGTTTAGAAAACATTTAGAAAATATTTGCAACATATAGTTATAATTTTTCAATTTTATTCAATTTTTTATTTGTTCTTTATCTTTTAAGACATTTGAAGGGACTACAGAAGATGAAAATAATCCCAAAGTGATTGAAGGAAAAAATCAGAAAAGTCTAGAGAAGCCAAAGGAATTTAAAGAAAGGTACACTTAAAGATGATTTCTTTCCCTTGCTTTCATCCAGGGTACTATCTCAACATTTACACAAAGACCACAAAACACAAACTGTTGCTAAATAATGACTGGCAATCTTCTCTAACCCTGGTCATGTGATTTAATTTTGTAATTTTGAAAGTTTTTTATTTCTTGGGGTTAAGATGGTGGCAAATTTTGATTCTTGGAAACTAAATGTATCTGGAAATGTACTATTCAAAAGTGTTTTGTAGAAACCTTTGCTCCTCACAGATACTGCTGATAGATCTATGTGAATAGTTTTACAAGTTTTGAATACAACTACAGTGACTATGCAGTCAGAGATAAAATACATTAACTGTAAATGCATACTTGTGGAAAAAGAGTCAGGGTTCCACATGTCATTTGCCTTCAGCTCTGAACTACTTAAGAAATTTAACTCTTAATTTAGTTCTTAAAAACAAGCATGAGTGAAAGTTTCATAGACAGGATTAATGGCTTAGTAAATTAGTCAGTGGTCATTTACAACTGTGACTCACTTTAATTTGAGCTCAATTGCAATGATTGAAAATCACCATCAGGACTATCTTGCACTTAACTGGAGTCCTTGTGAATGTTGAAACGTCACCCTCAGAGCTGACCCTTTTAGACCAAAATCCATTTTAGACTGAGAATATGTCCAAAAGACTTTGTCCAAGGGATTTTACATTATGGTGGGCTTGAAAAAGAAGATTTTTAAGGCTTTAAATAGGGATTTAGTGGACTATGTCTATAGAGATATGTCATTTTAATCATCCCTAAGATCCTTTCCACAGGGGCATTTTACGTCCTTAATATCTTCTTACAGACCTATGCATTATTCAGATGATTTTTTGTTGTTGTTGTTTAAGCCTTTACACCTGTTCTACCTTCTTATGTAAGCTTTTTGTAATTGGCAAGACCTCAGAAACATAGGGAAGCAAGAAATCCACTTAGTTTTAAGACTAGGTAAAAAGAGAGATGGGAAGCACTCCCTTTGAAATTTCAAAGAAACCCGTGTATATTCAGTCTGCAGAAAGCAAAATGCCAATTAAAGACATATTATAAAAGGCAGAGACCTATGCTCTGCACATGGAGGCATAGGAAGTACTCAGGCTCCTCATGGAAAGAAATTCATAGGGTGCATTGCTAGACCTGCCATTTGCATGTTTACCTATGTGTCATGGAGTCTTCAGGTGTTTGTACCTTCACCTGAAGTTGTGTCTTGATTGCATACAAGTAGATCTTTTTGGTGCTCTTACTGAAGCAATAATTCCATGGCTTGCATAATGATTATAAGATGTTGTAAACACTTTACACTATCCTAACTCACATTGCCTTTTAACCTCCATGTATACATTTACGTGATATAGCATATGGTATCAGACCATAACCTGATTATTAATTAATATGTTATTCCTAGAGTAAATTTTAAAGCTTATTTATGTCAAAGATATCCATAACATAAAGGCTTGTAGAAAATGGCATAAAAATAGTTTTAAAAAATCCCTATTTGTCATTAGTGTATTAAAAAGAAGTCATCACTAGAAAGCATTCAAGTGTCTGATTAAGTAACTACTTATGTAAAAAACAGGTGTATTATGATTCTGTGATTATAAACACTGTGAAAAAAACAGAAACAGAAAATGTGCTAAGATAATGAGACATATGAATGAAAACCTTTGCAGACTCAAGGTAATGTACAAAAATATAACAGCAAAATGTGGGTACCAAAGCCAGTAGTCTCTTGTGAGCTGTTCTGCAGTCACTACAAGGTTACTCTGAGCAAAGAGAACTTTTTGAAGATAAAGGAGATTTCTTCATCTTCTGCCACAAAAGAAGAAGAAAAAAAGAGTTGCACTGTGAGTATCCATGAACTGATGCAGACCAGTGTGAAGAGAAACCAGCAGCATCAAGGGAAAATGATGTTTTGAAATGAGCAATGAAATCACTGAGCAGAACAATATACAAATTAATACCCATGAAATGCTTTAGAAAGCTACAAGACAAGAAACCAGCTTGCAAGTTAATTGATAGGTGCTGATATATATGTTCTCCTTTGGGTAGGAGGATGGCAGTGGTAACTGTTCTTTTAAAAGGCTTGGAACATTTTAGATTGAATCACTTATTGCTGGCCAGCTAGTCGTTGATTAGGCTGACTGCAAAACACAGATTCCTCTTCATATACCAGCTGTTTTCTCTGATTAGTTGGCTTTCATAGTTCACCGGTTACACAGACAAGTATCATAGTTAAAATTTCCAAATCAAGAGTTCTCATCAATGACCAAATAGGACTCAACCCTTTTGAAGCCCTGGTCTTCATTTCTCAATTAGAGATTATATTTATTACATAGAAAGGCTAACATCTTGAACTGTGCTTTGGCATATATCATGTTCATTCTCTCTGCTTTTGTAAAATGTTTGAGAGTACTTTAATTCCATTATTCTGTAATTCTGTTTTTTTTTTCCAATTTGATTATGTATTAATTCCACCTCTGAATACCTAAAATATCTTATGTTCCAAGTGAGAGATTTTTGCTAAAGCTTCTTGTAAAGGATATCCCATGGCAGATTATTGCAGTTCTTTCAGTTTCTTTGCATTACAAGTGATTAGCTTGTATTGATCAAAGAAAAAACTTTGTAATATAATTCTTGGAAAAATTATAAAGCTGTTTCTGGACTTCTAAATGTAAACATACATGAAGAGTCAACCCTTGTGCTGACCACAACCTCATAGGCAGTTATCAGTTAGTAGTCACTATGGCAGCCAGTTATTAAAAGTCCTGCTTCCAAAAGGACTTGCTGGCATGCGCCTGATTAGAATACTGAACGTGGCTTCAGTAGAGAGTCCTGGTAAATACCACGGTAGGAAGTGTCATTCTTCATATGTATAATCAAATACACTTAATTCCTATAGTGAAGATAAAGTCATATTAATCTTTGGGCTTCATTATGCTACAAAGAAGAAACTACTGCTAAGGAAATGAGATTTTATTTTGACTTAAGAATATCTAATTTTTTCTTTTCTCTTTAGTAAAAAAAATGTTATCTATTTTGCAGTATGGATCAAGATAAAGATTTTTTTATCTACTCAGATGTCTGCAAACAATGAAGTAGAGAAAGGAGACAAATTATCTTTCTTGTTACTGCAATTTGGACTATTTTGAGCTTCAGTATGCAGTTTGATTTTTCTTTCAATGGTTATTAATTATGTTAGAGAAGATGTGTGTGTTTTTTCAACTGTTTTTGGGGAGGGAAGGGAGCAGGTGTATTGCATACACATAGTTTAACTGCAGGCTCTTTTGGAAGGTTTTGTTACTTAAAAAATACATATCTTAAGAGCTTCTGAGTCCTGTTTGTAACTTTGCCATCAATACATTTTTTCTGAATAGATATGCACTGTAAAAGAATGCTTCATTTCAGGGAGAGTGAATTTCTAGATATAAAGAGTTGTCTGCTACTCTCTACAGAAGCACATGGACACTGACTCCAGGAACTTTTAAAAGCACAATTTGGCATCCTAAGTTCTGTAAAAAAAATGGTTTATGGTGATCTGACTCATGATCTCAGCAGCAGCAGCAGCAGCAGCCTTGTTCAATTCATTTTTGAATGATGATTGTGGTAAAGTGGCCAAATAAGCCATTTTGAACAAAGTGAAGCACTTTTAGACAGGTTTCTGTGCTTTAGCTCTGTTTTTATTTCTCCTTGTTTTTGCGCTCTCTGCATCTAAGTGTAAAGATACACCAGCCATATACACATCTTATTTCCTGTAGTACTCATTCGTGACAAAAGTAATAACTATAATTACTGTAACTGCAAGAAATACCGGTGTTTTTTTTTTAATCCTTTATTATTCCTAGTTTTTTTGATTGATGTATTAGGTGGTATATGGTTTTTATAGGTTGTTAGGGCTCAGTTCAGCACAGCACTAGGGGTATATGTAACTTTACAGGTGAAGATAGTCCTTTCTATCAGAGTTTTTTGATTGAGGTGCATTCCTGGTTTTATGTGATCACAATTCTGCATGTATATTAGTTTAACGTGTTGTTACATCCATATATCTTAACCAGTGCTTCTAGCTGGATGTTTTTTAGTGCTAATTTTACTCCACACTACCTTAAAAAGTGCATCCTACATTGAATCTTATTTTTATTTACAGAAAATTTCAAGAAGAACAAAAAACTGACTCGATTCTTCATTTGTTTTGAATAGCATTGTTTAGTCAGCTATAAACCAGATGTTGTAGCTAGAAGCACAGAGGCACTAAGCAGGAATGCCAGAGAGAAAAAAAATAGAACTCATTATTTTAAAAAATGGTAAATGTTCCTGTGCCAAATAGCCATTTTACCCTTCATTGTTCTGCTAACCTTTGTCTTTCTACACTGTAAAAGGTTATTTACCCTACACAAATAATTACACCACAAGTGAAAACACTTGCTGCAGTTTTCTCTTTTGTGTATGTGTAGTGTGAGTATTCCAGACAATCTCAGAGAGAGAACAAGTGTTTTTAGATGTGAAAATGTGATTTCAGAACTACAGTAATGAAGTACTTTAATTAAAGTGTAAAATGCCAAGCTACTAATACTTTTCTTTGATACTGACAAAATTTAAGTCAGCATTGTTCTTATGATTGGCTTATTACTACTTTATGTCTTCTTCTTTCAGTGGTATTCTCTGTCTGATATTATTTAAAGAAAACTTCAATTTTTTTCAGCTGCTGGGGCTGAAAGGGGTAGAACCTCCCTGGCAGTATGCATCTCCGTTGAAAACTCCACTTACCTGAAGCAGTTATATTTTATGATTTCCTTTCTTCTGCAATTGTTAACTTAATTTTTTTTTTTTTTTAGGATATTTCAAGAGAGCGAACATCCATCCTTGCTAAATGAGAAACATCAACTGTATAAACCATTACATGTCCCATGCATTCCTCAGAAATTAGTCCAGTCTGTACAGAGTATTAGATTCTCAATGCAACAAACAGAAACAGGTGCAGTGTGTTTAATGATCTTTCTGTGAGAATTTTGGATTATTTTTGTGTAAATGAATGGAAACCATGATAACAAATTTAGTGAGCTGCTCCTAATATGATAGTTGAAGCCAGGCTTTCAATGGAAGTTGGGTACTTACTTGTCTTTATGTTCTGAAAATCTTCTATGTCCGATTCATCTCTTTTCTGTGCAATGAGTAAAGTAACATGACAGGTATACCTCATGCATAGTATCAAAAAAAATCTGAAACATACCTTTAGCACTGTTTGCATAAATACAGTAAATATTAACCAAGTATTTGCAGTAAATGGATTGATACTTTCATATTTTGTGATAATTTTCTTTTAGCTCTCTATTAACAGGAAAACCTATAAGCTTTGCTTGCAAGTTCAGTTTAACAATGCCATGCTTTGGATACTTAATCCTATTAACAGTATTAAGTAATATTTGTCAATTTAGGGAGAGAAGAAAGAGAAAAGCCTGTGGAACTCTCAGTGGCCACTAGCAGTTCCTCCAGCCTTGCAGAAAATTCATCACAGGTATGCAGCTCTCCCACTGGTAAAAACATGAGATTATATAATCTGTTTTATGTGGTTGTTTAAATTTAAACCACTTCAAATATACCTAGTGCTATTATATTTTACATAAAACTTGTTAACACTGTAACCAGTACACTAATCTTGGTAATCTGCTATTACTTGGTAATGATAATAAAAATCTTTCTTTGGTGCCATTTCTAATTCAACTGAAAATATGTATCTTCTTACAAAGTGCAACTGGTAGTAGTTATAGTAAGCATTCTAATGCCAAACTTGGAGTGGACCATCTATCCAATTAATTTTGTATAATAGTTTTTTAAATTTAGAATAATCTTTGTAGATTCACTTGGCTGTATGTAGCAATTTTTTTTTAATTCCAAAGGAGGAACATAATCTCCTATTACTTATTAAATGTCAGCCATCTACTCTATAATGAATGGTTTCATAAAGGACTAAATGTGCAGGGTGCCATAGAGGACTGCCTACTGTTAACAGCTCAGTTCTGAGGCTTAACTAGAAACAAAAATCTGGGCTGAGAGGAATAAAACCATGAGAAGTATTGCTTTGTACATTTGAGGAGTCCACAACTACATTTTCCATCTCTCACCCATAAACAAATAGATCCTATGGCAGTTTTTTGAAAAGGTGGAGTGTATTGCAGCTTAATATCTTAAATATAAAAACACAATAAACCAATCCAGAAACAAGTTGGGGGAACAACTTGCACAGTTAAGAAAACCAGTAATAAAATCTCATTAAGTGCAAGAATGTTCATAGGACCAGTAGATTGTTAAAGTATAAAAGGAGTACTCAGATAAGGTAAGGCCATAAGAGATAAAATAGATAGTTTGCAACTGTGTTTGCTGTGCAGAAGCTCAGGGAAGTTTCTATACCAAAACCTTTCTTTATAAGGGACATCTCACTGGATCTATTTAAAACCAAATCTTAATGAACAACAAAAATCATCAAGTAAAAAATTAACAGAACCAGTTGTGATTTTCTTAAGAATTTCAAGGGAACTGAAGGATGAAGTGGGTGAATCACTAAATGGTTTAGAGTGGAGCCTGTGGTAGAAGAAGCAGCCTTCATAAGATAAGGCAACTTGAAGGGCAATGGCTAGACTGAGTGGAACAAGACCAGGAGAAATTTCAAGCAATTCTGATTTGCGACTGGCTGAGGGAGTTGGACATGATTAGGATGATGGAAGGGCTGTTGTCAGGGTAATCCAGAGATGAAAATGAGAATCTGGGACCTAGGATTGCACTTAGAGAATAGTGGGAAGCAGTGAGTCAAGGTTAAGGGAACTTTAAGAAAGGGTGATGGCAACAAGGAAAAGAAGATGGAGTCTGAGGTAAAATAAAACGATTGGAAGAAAGAAGGTTGCTATGCTTCAGAAAAGGCGTGCTATAAACTACAGGAGTTGAGTGGCAGACAGAGCTGCATAACTAGCCCTTTTGTCCCCCACCCCGAATTGAATTAAATTTGATACTTTTTGCAAATTAAAACCAAACTAGAACTAGCAGCTCCCTGTGAAATAATGTGTTATCTGATGCTGAGGCATAGATTCCTAGTGCCATTCTGCCCTTAAGGCATAAATACATGCTACATATAAGAGTTAGGGCTTCTGATCTGATGAAAATCTGTGAGGCAGGAGTATTTCCATGTTCTCTTCAGTTTTTCAGTCCACAGAGGAGACACTTACTGATGTGCATACTCACTTTGGCTTTGGTGGTGGAGACAGGCCTGGTTCCAGCCCTTTCTGTGTTGTCGGGCAGGAGCAATCTGGCTGCAGTAGTAGAAAACCTGGATAAAGTTTGTAAATTATGTTATGTTATTTGTGTGACAGAAAAGTTAATTATTCACATCTAGTTGTCAGTGCTGTGAATGAGACTTTATAAAAAATGATAGAAGTGGTTTGGGGTATCATGCTGTTAAAATGTAGGTAAAGCAAAGATAGGCAAAAAAGTTTTTATGTCGCCTGACCCCTAAAGAGTGGTTAAAAGAAGGGATTACCACAATCTAAGGAGAAATCAGTGTGATACTGTTGAAATGACAATTTCATATGCTGCCTCATTTGAATTTTTTGCTATGTTTTAGATGGTTATTGACACTGCAGGGACCAATAACCCACAAATTGCCCAAGTTCCATCAATGGCAAGCTTACACAACCAAATGCAGTTCAGGTAAGTTTTCTTTAATATGAAGTAGTTTTCATTCTTGAGATTGAGGTTTATGGAAATAATCTGTATTTTGACAAACAATAATTTTTGTCTTTTAGACTGGTAATTCCTCCAAAGCAGAGGACTTCCAATCAACAGTTTGAGAGTGAAAATGCAGTAATAGGTACAGTACCGCTGTCATTTTTTTTTATAGGTTGTGCTGTTACTGTATGCTGGATCACATAATTATAATAGGGAAAATTCTAGGGGCTAAATTTTCATTCTGGTATTAAGTGGGCCACCATTTGTATTCCTTTTCCACCTTGAATATTTAGTTCAAACTTTGAGTATAGCAGACAGGCAGTGTCCTAATTTAATTGACCTAACTGCTCTGTAATGTGGGATTCATTCTGCATTGACCATTGCTAATGAAAGGAATCTTCCAGCATCTCTTGTAAATCCATGCTTTGGTCTCAAATTACTTGGGTAAAAAGAAATCCAGTCTGAAAATCTGCCCAGAAGGCACTATAAAATGCAGAGAAAAGGGATATAATATACTCAGTAATTTAGGAATCTTGAAGCATCATATTAAGATTATTAAAGATGAAAATTAACTTGAGAAATACATACAGAATGCTTACAGAAACAAAACAGGGTAGTTACAAATACACCTATAGTTTTTGAAAGTACAAGGCACTGAGTTTCAATTTAATTTTTTTTTTCTAATTATACTGCTAATTTAGATGCATGTAAAAAATTGTAGTCTATTTTTTTATAAATAGGATCCTAATCATGTGTTCTGAAACACAGGATCTTAACCCACAGTGCCTGAAAGGCTGCACAGTCTGAAGCTTAGAGCAGAAAGTCTGATAACATTCTTCTCATTTCTCATCCTGACTTTTGCCCAGTTCCTTAAGATACACTTCATTAGTGTCATATGGATGTGCTTTTTATATTGTTTCCACCTGGTTTCTATTGATGGGTATTAGCACTCTCAGAGGGCAATAGCTGGATTAAACAAACATAGCACCTTGGGGAACAATAGCTAGGTTTGAAGAACATACCAAACCATATGAAGCAGCCTAAGCATTGCTTTAACAGTAGGGAGTAAGCAGCAGAACGAGAGGTAACTATCATGGACATAGCCACAAAGTGGGTTATTATGAAAACTACAGTCAGAACACTTCCTTAGTGAACCTTTCTCAAGGATTCTTTCCCACAGTGTAATTTTTATTTATCCATTTAAAATGCTGTTATAATAAAAGCAGTGCTGTCTTTTTTGTATAGCAAACCAAGAGGCCAAATGTGGTGATAAAGCAGAAGATGAGCCAAAGGATTCTTTGTATATACCTCAAGTAAGCAAAGCATTTCATATGTAATAAGTAATTATTTTATTTAGAATAGTCGAAGTATCTTGACATATTTTAATCTATTGGCAAGAGGTAAGTCCCAGAAATTGGCAAAGTGACTCACTGTAAGGCACCCAACAGGTGAGAAGCCAATCAATGCCTTCTGATTACTACTATAGTGATCATTGCTCTTGATCATGTTAGTGTTCTGTGGGTTTTTATGCTACCTTAACAGTAGGCTATTTAGGATGACTATCCTATGTACATCACAGTTTTTGTATAAATTGGTGCATATAATTTTCTTCAGTGTGAGCTGATGAAATGTTTTAAAAAAAATGTTTGCATTTGAAACTTGTTTCCCCCACAGAACTATAGTAAATAGGCTCTGTGCTGGCTACAGCATTTGTATGGCTCCATTGGTACTGCTTTTACTAGCTGTGCCTGAATGTGAGATCAAGCTCACTGTGCCACAATATTCAAGCCAGTTGTGTGTACAGCTTGCATATACAGGTGATATGAAGATGTGGTTTAACACTGGTCAGCAGCTGAGCACCACACAGCCACTTGCTCACTCCCCCCACAGTGGGATGGGGAAGAGAATCAAAAGGGTAAAAGTGAAAAAACTTGTGGGTTGAGATAAAGACAGTTTAATAGGTATAGCAAAAGCTGTGCACACTAGCAAAACAAACTAAGGAATTAATTCACTACATCCCATCTACAGGCAGTTGTTTAGCCATTTCCAGGAATGTAGGGCTTCATCCCATGTAAGGGTTACTTGGGAAGGTAGATTCCATAACTCCAAACACCCCTCCCTTCCTCCTTCTTCTCCACACCTTTTATTGCTGAGCGTTACATCATATGGTGTGGAATACCCCTTTGGTCAGTTGAGGTCAGCTGTCCCTGCTGTGTCCCCTCCCAATTTCTTGTGCACCTCCAACCTACTCACTGACAGGGCAGCATGAGAAGCAGAAAAGGCCTTGACATCATGTGAGCACTGTTCAGCAATAACCAAAACATCCCTGTGTTATCAACGCTGTTTTCATCACAAATCCAAAATATAGCACCATATAACCTATGAACTCTCAGCTAAAACCAGTACACAAGATCGAGTTTGAGATGCTTCTTATCTTCTGGTTGGCTCACTACAGGCTGATGCCTGCAGGCAACTGGTGGAAAAGAATGTCTTTAAAACAATATTGAGTCTGGTGGAAATTGCTCCACCAAATCCAAGAGCTACATTCTCATTTAGCATTTTCTGAGTAAGAGGAATTATCTCAGTCAGCTGAAATATATTCTGATGGTGAAGTCCCTTTTTTTCACTAGGGAGTATCAAGAGGATTCCAGTGTGACTTTAAACATTACGCTAAGAACTACTTTAGAGTGAAATAGTTCTTTTATTCAAAATCAGTGTTTTCAGTTCACGAGTTTCTTTATTTTTTTGGATGAAAATTTTCACACATAGTTTCATTGACAAGGAGTCCATTTTAAATTAGATAAATTAAGGTTACAGTTTTAAGTATGGTAAATATGTCACTGTGAGCATTTAATTAAAATCCTTTTATTTTTCATGAGAATATAAATAACTAAGCATAAAACATATAATGAATATATTTATAGCTAAATGGACTAATGATATTTTGGGAAATTTTATATGCCACAAACATTATTGTATATTTCTTTTTAATAGGACATACACGCATATTTTAAGTCAAATGAAGATAATCCTGACACAGCAGAAGAAAGTGCGGAAGATTTTTTAAGAGCACCTGAAACACCTGAGTTTGTAGGAACACCTAACTCAAAGGGGAAGAAAACTCCGTTCCCTAAAACACCTTCATTTGACTTGTATGATATCAGCTTTTATTTTGAGTTTGAGCAAAGTTGTATTGATGTTTATTGTAAGAGCATTTATGCTGTTTTTGAAAGATACTGTAGTAAGAGTTCTCTAAAAACCTCTTCTGAAAATGTTCATTTTTTTTGCTGAGTTATGCTAGGTAATTTATTAGATTTTCTTCTTACAGTATCATTTCCACTTGAAGCTGTTTTGAAAGAGGGAAACTCTGCTTAGAAATATATGAGACACAAGTTCTTTGTAGCTCCTTTGCTAAAGCAGTTGTCTTTTCCTGCAGTAATATTTGTTACACCGATTTCTATCTTTAAACAGTTTTTCTGGTAAAAGAGTAAGCAATTGGTAAGAACACCACCTCACTTTCCTTTAAAGAGTTGTGTGACCTGTACTGTGTTGCAAGGAGCGATTATTGATAGAAGCTTTGGAAATCTAAAAAAGTGACAAAACAGAAAAAAAAAATAGAACAAAAAAGCTATCTATGCTACTTTTTAAAACTATTAATGTAGTTTCTTCCTTTCTGTCTTTACAGCACTCACAATTTAGGTTGTGAAGAAGGAACATCAAAATCTCCTGCTTTCTTTTCTCTCATGAACTTCTCCCAGAAGTCACCTGGCTTTAATTTATTTGATTCTTCTGTGTTTGGGGCAGAAAATTCATCTGATGAGGTAAAAATGAGTACTTGAGAATATTAAACTTCCACAAAGCAAAATATGCTAAGAAAACAGCATTGACAGTGAATGAGGTTTTTCAGCATGGTTATCTTTGTAGCAAATAATTGTTTTATTAGCTTGCTTAATTTTACATTTGATATCCTTTGAAAATGCTTATCCCCTTTCCTGGTGATCCCCCTGTGATGACTTCTGATCAAGTATGAATCTTTCCAATATGGGCAAAATTGGATCTTGCGCAAATATACAGGTGACTAGATTCACAAGAAGGCTTCTGGTTCAGCGTTGCAATGCAAAACTTTAGGTAGCCTAGCAGAATTTACAACTCACATGCCTATCCTGTGTGGTTTTGTCTTGATGAAGTGGGGAATCAGGTACTTACATCCCACCCCCCCTCCGTTTTTCACAAAATGCAGAATGCTGAGAAAAGGAAGAAAGGACTATCAGGAATATTGAAGAGCAAATATGGATTAGCTATACTTAAATGGTGGAGACAGACAGGCAACTAATTGGAACCTGGAGTGAAATCCAGGTGTTCCTTTTCCTTTGCAGGTTCCCTAGCTACAGTGCTCTAGAGTAATTTTTACTCTGCTGGGCTATTAGGTAGATAATTGGGTATTCAGGATAGATGTGTGTCAGTGCATAGTGCAGTGATTAGGTATCACTGCTGGCAATGTAGATTCAAACCCCATTATGCAAATAAGGGATCTGAACCCAGGTATCTCCTATTTTAGTGGGTGTGCTCAGTCTTGAGGTTACTAGATAAAAGCTGAAGGAGGGAAGAGGGAAAACACTTTTATTTTGTGCTTGGCAAGATATGTGTTGTTGGTGTCTCCTAGCATCAGCTCTGTGTAGGAGAGAATACACCAGTGAGTAGTTTGTGAATTGTTTAGGAATGAGGTAGGTATTAAGTCACCACCTAGTACTGTCAGAACCCATGTAATTTTGTGCCTACTCAGTGGCAGAAACCAAGAATTTACCAGCCTGTAGCAGTCATGTGTGATTCTCTGAAGTTAGATGGGAGTTTTGAAGGACTTAAGTATCTATTATAAATCTAGCCGAAGAACTCTTCTCAGGAGTGACAAGTGGTTATTCTGCTACTCTTTCTTGGCAATATCAGGTCCTACTCAGTAGGCAGTAATTATGCTGTTGCTTAGAGGTTTTCTAAAATGTCACAGAATTAAATAATTTTTAATCTTTTCCATTTAAAAAACAGCAGTAGATCAGATCAGATTTTGGTCTGTTCTCAATCTGATGTTTTTTCCAGAAGAATGGAGGGGAGTGTGTTTGCAGACATAGGTTTCATGGTATTTGCTTATCTCATCAAAGAGTTCACATTGCAACTTTAGGGACTGATATATACATTTAAAAGCAGATTTTTGTGAAGGCTGCTAACATTCACTGGGACAGTGTCTTACTCACCAAAAGCAAATGACCTTTATTACACATCAGCATTAGAGCTTATCTTTTGTCTTTCTCATTTGTTAAATAAAATGGCTGTTTACATTTCAGACAGAGGAAAGTTACTCTGTGGGAAACTTGAACCCTCTGTCCCTACACAAAGATATTGGTAAGTCTGAAACTCAGATATACTTGTGTATACCAGCTGTCTTCTACTTGTACTTGTGTGATTGACAAGCTCGTGATCCTGCTCCACAAGGCAGCTTTGGTTGTCTAAAAGGATGTTCAGTTGTGATATTATAGTTCAGTGGTTTATTGTGTTCTTTTGTGTTTTGACTAGCTTAAATCTTTCCCTGCATGTTTAGCTTCAAATGTATGAGAAGTCATGAAAAAAGAGGTATGAGAAAGAAAGAAATAGGGATAGTGTTAGGTGGGTTTGAAGCAAACTGAGAGGAGCTGCAAAGGAGAAGAAAAATTCAAGTGTCAAAGCTTTTTCACTGATAAAAAGAACAGTTCTTTTAATGCAAAAACCTATAGTACTTGGTAAATACTACTTTTCAACTTAAGGCTACTAGCTTAGTGTTGGAAAGAGTACATCCATTAGGGTTTTTCCTCCCTCGACTAAAATGAAAATAAAGTTTCCATTTCATTAAAGAAATCTTGATAGTAAACTGACTTCCATCAGTTTAAACCATTGGAGGTACACAATGTAAAAATAGCACAAGTGAGAGAGAGGAGAATCAGACTTACAGTATCTGCCACTCATAGTAAATGACCCACACACATTTACACATTCTGATGTGAAATCCTGACTTTACTGAAATGAAAGGCCAATTTTTTGTGATATCAATAAGATGAAAGCTTACTCTTGATCACATGCTTCTCTGAAGGGAACTACTCTTTTTTTTTTTTTTTTTTTGAGGTGCTGCGAGTGCAAAGCTACTTTTTTGAATAATAATGGATGAATATAAGGTTGTATGCA
The DNA here is from genome assembly GCF_964188355.1 of Buteo buteo. Taxonomy (NCBI): domain Eukaryota; kingdom Metazoa; phylum Chordata; class Aves; order Accipitriformes; family Accipitridae; genus Buteo; species Buteo buteo. Next base: position 7,206,674 of record NC_134176.1, on the reverse strand, counting down.
TATATAACTGTTGTAGAGAAAAGTGTGTGAATTTTGTGTTACTAAATAGAAATTTCAGGTGTTTTTCTCTCTGTAGCTTTGTTTCTTCAGGTATCTCAATGATTGATTGCATTGTTCTCTAGAGAAGAAAGAATCTGCAAAAATGTATCAGTTTACAAAGATCTCCTCAGTTGCTTAGTATTCAAAACATTTCACCCAGTATATCATGCAGAAGTGTTTTGCTGTTCTAAATCATTCAAGTACTTCACACTTCATTCTATGTAGATTCTAATAATGCCATCCTGGAAGTACCGTTTCCAGTGCAGAAATAAACACACAACTGTAGGCTGACATTCAGTGGGATGTTGGGAGTACAGTATTATTAAAGAAGCATATTACGCTGAGTGCAGTATTCTTTCAGTAAGATTTAATCTAATAATTAATATAATATGTATTCCACATAGGAAGCTTGTTTGGGAAATCAGAAAGTGAGGATGCATTTGCCTTTCCCTTCCCCTCGGAATCGACTTCTCATGCATTTGAAGATGGAAAAGATGACTTTAATTTTCCATTTGCATTTGGACAGGATCAGAGATCATCACGCTCTCCTTCTGTGAAAGGTTTTCATTCTTCCTTACAAAATACAAAGCCATTTACATTCTTTTGAATACCTTTGACATCCTTTTAAATTCTTTTCCTACTTAGCCTTGACAAATGTTTTCAGTTTCTTAAGTTAAAGTACAAAGCATTTCATCTTCTCTTTTCATTTCATGTAAGAATACATTATTGCAATTGCTGCAAGAGCATATGTATGTTCATCAGGCACACATGCTTTGAGATGCAGCTTTTATTTTTCTTATTCATTTTCTAGATATGTTGTTTTCATAAAATATTATGATACACTCTCGCTACATTGGTACTTACAAGCAGCAGAAATATCATTTTACAGTAGTGTGTCAAGTTAATTCAATATCTGTGAGAGAGCATCTAAACTTCTAGATGAGTACTTTCAGCTTCTGATATAAACTAAATAACTTGTGTTAGTAGAAGTACCTGTTTATTGTAGCAGTAAAAGCTGAATTTGAGTTAAAGACAATGTTCTTAAATTAGCTGTTATACACAGAATATTTATAAAACTTTGAAATAAACATTTCTGTTAATTTTTTGTAAAGTTTTGTAGGTATTTCTTAATATCTGAAGTGAAATATGTTGCAATTATAATACTTAACATTTCAACTTCTGTTTTTCTAACTTGAAACACTGAAAGCAAGTTCCTTTTTCTTTATCTAGTATCTTTCAAGAAAAGATACAAAAGCAGACAGTTCCCAAAGTCTAACTGTGGTCAGTACAAGTATATCCACCAGCTCTCCACAAATGGCTTTTGTTATGGAATGGCTAGCTGTGAAGACAATATCAGGGTTAGTCAGCAAGGAATGCTGACTCTTCTGAGCCACCACAGCACTGTGCCCTGTGAATCCTTGGAACCATTTTCTCTAGAACCAGCAGTTTCACATTTATGGCCTTTGAAGGAAATACCAGATCACTTTTGAGTTATTTTTTTCTGTTACATGTGAAACATAGGTTACTAATTTTTGAACCCCCTTATGAATTTGTAAGGGAAACTGGGTTTCTCACTCATTTACTATGAAGTAAAAAAACCTACGTGATAGCAGGCAATCAAAATGCTGAAATGGAATCAAAGCAAATAAAGGGCAGACCACATAATTCAGCAAACTTCACAGAAGACATTGCAAATGCACCAACTAGTCAGAGGGGCACATGGACTGAGTGGAACAAGTTGACAGAAAGCATCCTGCCAGTATAGTCTGCACAGTCTGCCAATAAAAAGTCAACAAAGTCCAAAGGGGAGTAGAGTCCCCTTTCTTCTGCTGACCTGCAAAGCCCTAAATGACCAAAAGCTCAGTTATCTATGCCACTACTTCTGTTCTGCCAAACTCATAAATGCCTTGGGATTATTTTTGTGCAGCCTAGCTTCTCCTTAAGTACTCGTGCCTAGAGGTTTGTGAAAGTTGGATTTTTTCTTTACTGGAGAGGGATTCAGGAATTTTTAGTGAAGTGCTGCTAAGATCCAGCTAATAAGTGAGACACATGGATTTGGTGGACTTTATGCTCTCCAAATGTGGGTTTCCATGTTAATCTATTTTAAACAGCTTTTCTAATCTACCGCACACCTCACAATCAGAAAAACATAAGCTAGAGGCAAGTTTGAGAGCCTGTCTACATTATCTGGGGTAGTGTTTTAGTGTACGCTACTGGCAGGTGTTCTGAGATAATTTAGAAAGCCAGAAAGTACAGTTTTGTTTGCTCAGTTATTCCATAACTGAAGCTTGCTTTCCTGTCTTCTGATGAATTCTGTCATCCATGTCTCTGACATTACAGTATGGTAGTCAAGGCTGCTGGCTGAAGTGCAAGAAACCGTAGTTCTAGGTCCTGCTGGATGTTTACGCTACACAAATTGGATAGGCTGATTAATAACATAAAAGAGAAAGCTACTTCAGAAAAGGCAACCACTAGGTATTTGGCATACTTTTCTGAGATCTGAGAGTGTGAACTGCTTATAAACATGCACTGAGATTTTTTTCATTAGTATCTGTCAAATTCTGCCTAAAAATGATTCCTTGTTATTATGCCCATAAAATCAATAGCAGTCATGTTGCTGGATTGCTGAGACTAGCATGTATCACACTGACCAATGTAAATTTGTTTTGTCCTCTACATACACACCCGACTACATCCATCTCTGGTCTGAAAGTGTAGACAGAGATCCTCTTGTCAATGTAGCAGGGGCTGCTTGAGAGCAAAGTGCTATTTGTTCATTACCACTTGTTATTTGCAGTTATTGTCCCTGTCATGCAGATACAGTAAATGGACTGTGCACTTGTTCCTCAGTCCTCAGTGTGGAGTCAGTAAGTTTAATTTGTATTACTGGAAGTGTGGAAAGCTAACTTGTCTGACTCTACTCCAGCAGATGAGGAACAGGTATTACACACATGACTACAACTTAACTAGAGACCAGTAACCTCCAGCAGCGAGGTAGCAATGGCAGCTGGGAGCTGTAATCTCTTAAAAGCAGTGCAGCTGTCTGCAAAGTGGTAATATGGTTATACTGTGTACTTCTACTGTGAATCCTTGGAGGTGGGGGTTGCCTTTTTGTTCTATCCTTGTGTTGCACCTAGTAAAAGAGTTCAGGTTCACAACTGAGCCCTAAGATAATAACAATGAAAAACCTCTCTTAAATAAGCAGAGCAGGGATTTGACTTTGAATCTTATACGAGTATCCTAACCAGAAGGCAAATGTTTATTTAGGGCCCTGATGTCTTTATGTTCCATTTAAGTTTTTAATGTTGTTTTTGACAGAAAACTATTTAACTTGAAATTTCCTTGTAAAAGCTGCTGTACCACCCAGCATTAGGAGACTGCTGGTTAAATACTTGTCCTGGTTTCAGCTGGGATAGAGTTAACTGTCTTCCTAGTAGCTGGTACGGTACAGCTTAGTTGCTGGCTGGGGTTAAACCACGACAATACTTTATGTCACCAAAATGGTAGGAAATATCACAATGTTTGAATAAATCATTTTTTTGTTGAGTAAAATTTTTGAAGAGTGAAGAATGAAATCTACACTCTTACCTACTGATGCCTCAGTTTTCTTTCTCTGACAGAAATAATACCTACATGGAGATGTCATTTTTCTGATCAGAAATAACACAAAGAGCATTTCTCCACATTTGCCTTGTTGTGCAAAGTGGTCTTCCAGTAAAAAAATTTAATTATAATTAGTAAGGTGATATAATACTGACTGGAGCCCCATCTACTATTTTACTGTTAATTTTACTGATGCATAAATGTAAAATATGCTTATAAACAGTCTGGGATATTTGGCTAACAAATAAGCAACAGCTGGACAGGTTTGAGGCTAAAAAATTAACTTAGAAACTAGGAGGTATAGACTAATGGAATGACTTCCAGCAGTTGTGGGATATAGCATTTATTTTAATATAATGCTGTTTTATGGCTTCACACACCACCATTCATAGAAAATTAGACATTCATCAAACTATTCCCACTCAAAAATCAGGTTTCCAGTTAAAAGCAATTTATTAATTTTCTGTAACTTCAGTCTAAGTCTACCAATATAAAGCATATATGCACAGCATAACATTCTTCAGGACAAATTTCATTGTGCTGTTTTATATAATGCTTAAGGTGATAAAACCACAAGAGTTCCTTAACTTGGTATCAGAAAAACTGTTCAGTGTTCAAGTATGAATGAGGCATATAATATTGTTAAAATTGTTTCTTTACCATCTTAAATTTTTAATGAAAACATTGCGTGAATACTTTGAGGGGAAAAAAATGTGTATATATATAATGTATATAGCATCACACTGTAGACTCATCTCATATAATTGGTTACTCATTTTCTGTGTAATATAGCAAGAGCAACCAGAATTCTGGGTTGGAAAATTGCAGTGATACAAGTGGTACAAAACTGAGTTACAACCTGCAGTGTTGATTAGAGAATATTGAATGTAAGTAGTGGCTCTCTTTCTAGCTACCTGTTTAAGATTAATAGTAGGGTGCAAAAAATGTCACCTGGATCTTTAAACATCAAACAATTAATTAAAACCCTGGTTTCAGTTGCATCTGTTTGCAGTCTGAGTTGCAGTCTTTCCCCACAATTCAAGAAAATTACTGCACTGAACCCCACTGAAATTCTGTACATGTTTGCCTGCCAGGTTTGGGCCCTACACAAAGAAAAAATTTCTATTTCATTTTTCATTTCAAGACTATGAACATAATTAAAACTTAATGTTGGAAGTAAAGGGGCATCACTGCATATATGTGGGTAAATGCAAACTTTGGTGGCAGGGGTAGAAGAATCATTGCATCGTAAGAAAACAATCTTACACTATAGCATTAATACGCTTAAGCATTTCAAGGAAATAAGCTTTAAGTGCTACTTATTGTAACAGATTGGAATGTGTAGACTTACAGTATTAGATGGTAGTAATCTCCCCAGTGCAAGGCTGATTGCATGGGTAGCAAGAGTTGGCTAATCCTTTTTGGCCAATGGCATAAAACAAGGATTAGTTTTTCATTTACTGCGACTGAGTGGGTCATTAGGATCCAAAGACACTAATGAGCCTGAACAGGCAATTGGATTCTGGTTTCAAAGTTTGGGCTAGTTTAAAAGGAGATCATTCTGTCTTTTAATGATTTAAAACATGATGTTTCTGTGACCTTTTTCCTGAAAAAAATGAATGAAGGATATAACCATGGAACACAAACCTGGAATGTTGACTTTTTCTCTTGGAACTTGAGTTATTGCCAGATTTGTTGCCTTGGAGGCTGAATGGCTCATTTAGAAATATCTCTGTTGCCTTGGTTTTATGTTCTGCTCTTGATGTCTCCAGAGTTGACACAAGTCACATGCAATCAAGTGTCTATTCCTGGTGGACAGGCACTGTCCTAATATTCTCTGACTCACACCCAGGTTGTTTGCAGCTCAGCAGTTCTGCTTCCAGACACATCACTTTGTGTTCTGATGCTAACATCTTGCTGAGAAATTGCCTCTTGGCACGTTGTTTCTTGAATCCTGTACCTTGCTTGATTTGATGTGAAGATGATGCTCTTTTTAGCACTTGCAACATGTTACCTTTGGAAAGGTAAATTTTCCCCCCCACCTTGCTACATCCCAGATTTTCTTCTTTTCAGTAATCACTTGAATTCAGCAATAATATGTTGCTTGTATTTGCTTTCATTCACATGAAAAAATGCTGCCAAAAGTGTATAAAAGAAAATATTAAAACAGGGACATTTCCATGTTAATAGAATGTTTAAACATATGCAAAAGGCAAACACTTGGACTGTTGTTATTCCCGAGGAGAAATCATGTCAAATGTTTTAATAACATGAACTTATTTTTCTGTATTGTACCACAATCCACAACGCAGCCACAAAATTATTTCACACAGCACAGGACTTACTCCATAATCCTGTGAGGCTTGGGTTGGGGAAAAACAGGGAAAGAAGTACAGGGCTAAGTAACGAAAGTTCTCGCTAGTGGGGAACCAGCTGTTATAACTGGTGGGAAGCTTGGTAGTTGACAGTCCATACTGAAACTCAGTTTGGAGCTTGCAGTTCTTATCTGCTTCCTTCTGCTGGAGCAGGACTGCCTTGAGCTAAGCGTGGTCTCTTGCTGCCTTTTCCTTTTTCTTGAGGCATGTGTTTGGCTAGTTTTACTATTTCCAAAAAATGCATGATGCTGTGATCAGTGATGTTGCTTACTGCCACAGCTGCAAAGGGCTCATGTCCAGAAGTGGTGGGTATCAGAAGTGGTTAAAAATGTTTCTTAACAATTATCCACAAAGTCCTTTGTAAGCAATGTTTCCATTACATTTCAGGGAGGTGCCATGCCTTTGAAGCACTCTAGCCATTACTCAAGCAGGACTGGTGTGCACCACAATTTCAAATCATGCCACGTGGGTTGGCAAATGTCACCACATACAATACATACTTCAAGATGATTTTTTGCCATGGTAATCTTGCCCCAAATACTTGACAAGTCATGTTTCTCAGTGCTACATATACTGAAGGATAATATGCAGCTGCTTATTTCTTTTTCTCCCTCACAGTTGGAAAAGGCTCTCAGTAATATGCCAGTTATTACCAATGCGATCTTAGAGGCGAGATATTAAACTAAGGCCCTGACCACCTGTGCTCATTGCAGACCAATTGCTTGCCACTGCTGTTGTTTTGTTGTAAGAAGAGTGATGGCAGAACATGCCTTCCTAGATATTTTTTTTAATCCCCCCCCCCATCTTGAACTAATACTTGTGACTCATCATTGGAGGCCAGAGAGCAGTAGAATTCTGATAAAGATGTAAATCACAGATTATGTGGAAACCAACACTGAACTTCAGAGCTACTTTTAAACCCACATTGGCCATCCGTCCAGAGCACTTAAAAGAAGCTGGTTCTTTGAAGTAGGTCATGATTTCATGTAAACCTCCACTTTACCTTGCATTGTGCTTTTACCAGGTTTCAAAAAAAAATAGACAGGGTATTTGCTAGCACAGGAGAAGCATTCTGATCCCAAAACCAGTGCAATAACTGTTGGATAGAATTTTCTGCTTTAGGCTAACTTCATTGACCTGAGAGCGATGAGAGAGGCTCTACACTGTGGGGTTTGGGGGGATTGATGTTGTTGCTGTATAAGCTTATAATTCTTGTTTGCCAATTACAAATTAATATAGTATAGTAGTGACTAAAAATTATAATCTGCTGAGTGCGCGGTGCCGTGCATGGTAGACAGAGTTGTATCAAAATGACCAACTGTAGTGACAATTTTTTGAAGAATTTTTTAAAAAGCCAATGATTTGATGGACAAAAGAGATTAATTGTCCAGATTGCTTTTTTAAATAGTCCTGAAGTATTCTTGGTGCTTATCAATAGGACACTTGGATTACTTGTGGCATTGAAACTATAGATATGCTTTAGGTGATTATATTGCCACATTATCACAGTCATTGAGCATCTCACAATCCCCAGTAACATAATGAGGAACTGAGTTTAGGGTCAGGTTGTTGAGGGACATTGAACTGTTGTAGACTTCCCACAGGTCTACAGGCAGGATCACAGGCAAGAATATTAGCTCAGGTCTTCTGGAACTGTTGCTACTGCCTGAACCGCTGGACCATATATGGGTATATACCATATATATAAAGGACATTAATCTCCATGGCTGTCAATATTTCCAACAGCTACACATTCACATAAAATAATTAAAAATATTAATGGTAGAAGAGTTTTTTGTGCTAGCATCAAGGGACCATAAGAGTTTCTTTTCTGAAGAATCAGAGATATTGCATCAAAATGATGAGATACAGATCAACTCCCTTTGTACGTGGGTTTGGCTCAAAGTCTATGCACTGCCTGTGTCATACGATAACTGGAGTTTGCTGGGGTACGGCAGATCCACACATACCATCTGCTCATGTCCCTGTCCTGATTTTGGAGAAGGAGGAAGGCACAGATGATCTAAACCAGAAGAATTCCTGTGTTGCCAAAATTGCTTTAGTGTTACCTTGGGCATCTCTGTGATACACAGCAAAAGCAAAGGGCTGAGGCATGTCTTTTTCAGTATGTAAATTACACATTCACAGCAGCATAAGGCTGGCAGCAGCATATGCTGCTTTGCATGTTTATCGCAGCTAGCTCACATATTGCAGTGTCAATATTTTAACACAGAACATTTTACATCACAAAAAGAAAAAAAAGAAAGATGCTCCAGTGGATACTGTATGTATTTCAGTTTCCTTTGTTGAGTTTTATCTGAGCTGACACTACTGGAATAAAGTAGATTGTCAAAGGCTGGGCAGAGTGCTTTTATCATTTGCAAGTATTGGCATTAAGTAAAATAATGATTTGAATTTCTGTTTTCTGTCTTTTGTGGCTTACATTGTCAGTTATGGTGATGTTTTTGACAAGGGAGTGCTGCTGGGTTAGTGATTTCTTCCAGAGCTTCAGAAATAGTTAAGTTATCTGTTATTATCATCATATCAGGACTGACAGTTGATGGTTAGTGCTTATATATTGTCTTTGTAAATTACAAAATGAAGTTAGGAGCAGCAAATGCATCTCTCTGCTTTTATAAAGTTAATTCCACGGGATTATTTATCATGTACTTATATTCAGACTTCATAAAACTCTTGGTGCTTGTTAAGTTGTGCAGAACAACTTCAGAGAATAGGGGTTTTTTTTTCTGTAATAAAGCAGGGAAGATAAAAATACTATGCTGACCATGCCTCTTGAAAACTTGTAGTGTTTTGGAAATAATTAGATCTCTGCAAGTTCCTGAGTGGAAGTTGTTATTAGAGTAAATGTGCGCTTCTATTAGCTGGTTTTGTCATGTATTACAGTACAGTGTCTTTAATGCTATTTTAGCTTTATAACCTAATGATCCACACAGGTAACATTTAACTATACATTACATTTCCCTAGCTGAAGCACTAATCCTTATAATTAGAAAGTTCTGTCATTGAGGATTGTAATATGAATACAGTTTAAATAATGTACCAGGATATTAGAAAGAACAACAGTGAGAACAGCAAAGTTTAAATATTGACATCATAATCAACTCTTCACTTATATGACTAAATGATAATTAAGACATATAGCTGCATTATGCTGTAATTCCAATGTAAATATGTGGAGTTGTAAAGTATAACCAGTGTGACTATGGTACTGGCAAAAGAAAACAATAATCACTGCTAAATCATTTTGATAAATATGGCTGAGATTTCAGGAACTGTGTAATAATAAACTAGTAAAACTGAGTTTTACACAATCAGCTGCTTCTAAATAAAAAATAGGTTGACTTTCTTGTTCACTTTATCTAAGAGCAGGATAAACTTTGTGTAAATATTCCTAGTTAGGAAAACATCGCTGCTGTTACAACTCAAAAGATTGATTTGGGAGCAGTCCTTCCTATTCTCCCTTCATCAGTGAAAGCAAGCCTGTGTCTGAATTACTTTGTAGTTATAGCTGGGAGACATATATGGCAATTATCATTTATATTACAGGAATGCCCACAGGGTAGAGCTTCATTTAGGATTGCATTGTGTTATGCACAATGAGAGAGAGAGTCCAAGCCTTAAACGTTTTACAATTTAAAAAGGCTGGGCAGACAATGATGGGCTGGATCATAAATACCGAGTGCTTCCCACAAGTGCTGAGCACGTTTGGTTTCCAGTGAAGCCAATGGGAGTTAAGGTTGCTTGGCACCTCTCAGTACCAGTCAGCCTTCTCCATCAAGCCTGTAGGACTCATCAAAAAGAAAATATCAACTAAAATAATAAAGAATAAACAATTCCCACTAGTTTCATAGCATTTACAGAGAGGAAAAAGCCTTAAAATAAATACTAGGAATTTGGAAAATGTGATAGTTGGAAATAAAACAGAATTCTCTTTTTGGCCAGGTTTTGTTAGGATGTCTAAGGAAGGCATTGTGCACCAAATTCAAACTGGGCCATTTTCACTAGATCAATGTTACTGACAAGCTGCACTCTGAGCAGAGTTGTCATCAAGAACTTAAGCTGGGAGGAATTTATAAAATCTGAAAAACAACAGATTTCAAAGTGTTGAATGTCTTTTCAAGTGCATGTCAGTCTAGAAAGATGATGAAAGAGCAAATCTGATGAGGGAAAGAGAGGCAAATAGCAAGAAGGAAAAAGTTATGGAGAAAAAGACAGACTGACAATTACTGCCAGAGATATAACACGTTTATTCCTTCTTACACCCAGGTTGCAGTAAGACTAGAGGTAAGATTAATTAGTGTCTGCATGCTCCAGTGCTTCCAGAGCTGGATTCAGGCAGAGTAAGGTAGATCTGCAGCACAGGTGTACAGTGCCCAGCATTTAGCATGTTTCATTATATCACACAGTGCAGCAGTACTCCGTGTGCAGGCCAGTGTCAGTCAGCGTAAAGATACTGCAGTCAACAGCCATATGCCAGGTAAGTGGCCTGTGAAGCTGGCCTTATTTTTCCTGTAATAAATATCATCTCTGTTTTGTTGTCATTACTACAGTCAGCATTACAGCTTCTGGCAGCTGTTGTGGGAGGTGAAAAGAAGGCCATCCATATGGTGCTGTGTATCGCATCAAAGGTGTCTTGTGTTTGGGAAGATTCTTACAAATGTCAATGGTGGGTCATTTAAGGCCTGATTCTATTTCAGCAAAGTCAGTGGGGATTTTGGCATTAGTAGGAGCAGAAACAAAACCTTAATCCCTGGCAATTCTGTTTGTATTATATTATACACAGAGCGTCACAGATGTGCACAGTATACTGTGAAAAATGCAGGGTCATATGCTGCTCTCACCTGCTCTCCTGCAACAGTGAGACAGAAGGCAGAGTGGACCTGCAGACAGGCGGGCTTGGGCCACTGTTTCAGGCCACCAATTTTATTTTTTCCATCCCCTGTGAGAGAAAAAAATTTTGGGGAAGTAGATGTGATTCACTCAACTTAGTTATGCCGCCTCCAGTCTCACTGCCGGTCAGCTCTCAAGATGCTGGGAGTATCACTTGGGCAAATGCAAAGTCAGTTACTGCATGTGTCGTAAGATCTGGAGCAGAACGACAGACACAGAAACATGGTGAAAGGGAGGCCATTTAAACAGAGGTTGAAGCAGGGGACGACAAGTGGGAAAACAGAAAATAAGCAAGAAGCAGGATATCAGAAAAAGAACAGAATCATGAAGCGTGAAGAAGGAACACTGGGTGGGAAAATAGATCCCCAAATGGGTCCTGTTAATTCCAGCTGAGTCACTTTTCTTTGACCCAAATGCTTTATCTCCTCAGTGTCTCCTCCCTGCTGTGCCTTGGCTCCAGAGAGTGCTGGGCACTGCTCTGAGGACGTGGCCAACTACTGCTAGGGAGGGACCTCTGCTTTCTTGCCACTTTTGTAGCTTATTGTTAGGACCTCAATGGCAGATTACATCAACTTAGATGGGCAGTGATCTGAGGAGATGCTGAAGCAAAGACATAGCTAGTAAAACCATTGCTGAGATGGACAGTAGCAAAGAAATTTGGAAATCCTGTTGTGGAAATGCCTAAGCCTCTGTGTGCTTCCACTTACGTAACTCCCCTGTTGTACAAAGTGCCAGCCCTGGCACTCAGTGCTGCCGCACCGGCCTGGTTTGATCACGGCATAAAGTATCTTTTCAGTTGGTGTTTGCTTACAACGTGCCTCATTGTTCTGCAGTGTTGACCTGAACAGGCCAAAGCCATCATTCTTCATTTGTGATGTAGGCTGTACTTCATCTAGGCACTGCTCCAGCCCGGCAGGCTCTGCTAAAATTGATTTCTGCATCTGAGCTGCTTGCATGCTGCTAGAACAGGGCTTATGTCTGGCCAGCTTCTTGGATACACTGTCAGGGATGCAAGGACACGTAGAGCATCACGGGTGGAGGATGCCTGTGTCATTGGGGTGGGATTTTTGTGGTGGATGGAGCCGATTCCCTGAACTCAGAGCTCACTTTCTTCTCCGTCTCCTTGTGACAGCTGGAGGTACCAGCTGATTTCAACAAATGATATTGTTGTCAGAGTTATCCAAGATGATAAATTCGTTTCATATGATAAGTTTGTTTAGTAAGAAGCCAAGAGTTAACTGAGTGTGGTTACATTCCTGAGACTTTCTCAGAGCCTTGGAAAGTAGAGCAAGGACAAAGTGCATGTTGCTTTTCAGCTTTGTTCCTCTTGCCAGTACTTGGAGCATGGTGTAAGTACCACTCGCACGCTCCTATGGCTGGCAGGTCTGGCTGTTCACATGTTCACAATCAGCAAGAACATTATCTCCATGAAGTGAATATGTGCAAACAGAGGCGCATGCACACCACCAAATAGCAGCACAGTCCCTGTTCCACACATGCTTCAGTTGTCAACCTCTCAATTCCCGAAGCACATGTGGATACAGGAAGGTAAGGTAGTAGTGTGGAGTGTAAATTAACTGCTGAATGAATGTATAGCCACTAACATCCTTGCGTATTAGTGCCATTAAATAAATTTCTAATGAGAACAACTGTAAATGCCATGTCACCATTTCTGGGGCCAGTCTCACTTTATTAAGCTCAATGGCCAAGCTCCAAATCTCTTTGTTTTATTTAGCCTCTGGACAGCTGGGTCTGTCCCTGGGCAAGTCACTAGTCTTCCCATATCTCTGTTCTTGATGGGTAAAAATTATCATGTTAATAATGGCTTTGTCATCATCATTGTTATTTTTATGTGCTACAAGGTCTTTAAGAAGAGATAATGTCTTTCATTGGACTGAACAAGTGAGAAAACAGCTAACTCTTCATTTGACTTAGCTTCAGTTGTGATGGTGCATCTTTTGGTTGGTTAGACTGCAGATTGAACTGGGCATGATTAATCTCTTCCTGGGAGTGAGCCGAGTGCCTCTTACACAAAGGTTTTAGTCTCTGAACATGCAGTCATGATTCCGATAAAGCTAAATTATGATCTTAGTAATACATAAGCATGACTCATCCCAGGATTGCCAGCGAAAACAGACCTATACACCACCGCCCTGCTTCTCCACCAATGCGTCCAGCCTGTCTCATCAACTTTGCCTCTTTCTTTTCCTGTTCCGTCTTTTCATACATTGGCAGCTTCTCCCACTCCTTCATAAAGGCTGAACATGTAATTTGCAAAACTGATTCCTGTGTCTAGCATCAGGGAGGGACTTTGTAAATGCCTCTGCACTTTTCTTTTCAAGGTCTCATCTGAAAACGTCATCTCTACCCATGAGTAATAGCTGCTGTGCTGCAGTGCTGTCTACAAGGATTGTCCAAACTGACTCGAAGGTGAAAAATTCTGGGGTTGTAACACTGGAGGAGAGCACCGAGGGCAGTGACTGTGGTGCTGCCACCTAAGCCTGTGATTAAAGCTGTGCAGGAGGCGGAAGATTTTATGACAGGTTTTGACATTGTGAAATACTAACTTTTTTCTGAGTTGCAGGAGAGAAGTGGTTTTCTGAGGAAAATCATTTATGGATTTGTGGGGTCAGTTGAGACATTTTTATTTCAAGTACTTAAAAACTAGATTTCTTTACAGTGTACAGAATATAAAAGCTGAAATGACAATCTGAAAACTATGTTCTGTGACTCTGGCCAGATCTGGTAAACCTTTCAGTGTTGATGGAAAACAAAATATTCCAGCTGATGTTGACCCTATTCATATCTTGCTGATCAGCTTTTCCTGCAAAACATTCTGAGAAATATTTAGATTTCTTACTGGAACTGAGATTTGTCAGAAGGATATGTACCATTAGGCCAGCATGAAGCTTGCTCTGAGCTGTCTGCTCTGGGTGCTGCTCTCATTTGCTCTCCAGGAGAGGAACAGTGTCCTCTGACCATGGCTGAGTATGTGCTGCAGAGGGAGCAGAGGAAATGCAGATCTCTGTCAGTGTAGGACATTTTCAACTTATTTATGACAACAGATGCTTCTTATTGCCAGTATTGGGTTGCTACGCCGAGGTTGTGTAACGGTCTTGTTACAGGACTGAAAAGATACATTTTTCCATACCTGTAACGTCACAAACTTTCATAGGACGTTTATTGGGAAAAAAACCAGCAAAGCTGTGCTGATCTTTTAGCTCCAAGGACTTCAAGTGGAAACCTGGTGAAAGCGATTCTAAGCTTTGGTTGAGAAAATTTTGAGTTTTTTTTATTCACCAGGAACATAATCTTTCTCTCCCAGGGAAAGACATGGTCTTTCTAAAGCTATTGGCAGAAAAAGCCAACACTGTTCAGTTGGATGTTTCACCAAAGGTGTGTATTCATGCTGGAGCCCTAACCTCTCCTGTGCATTAGGAACTGCTGTGTGTACTGTGGGCACGATCCTGGTCACATCAGCCTTTCTTTCTAGCGCCAGACTGACAGAAAGGGTCCCCTCTCCCCCTAACAAAATTAAAGAAACTCTTATATATAGAATACATTAAGTATGATAAAGTGCTGTTAGATTGTACCTCTGTGTCTTTATTTACTGCTTTATTTGATCAGAGAGGGTATTCCACTAACACCGAGGGTGTATTTGACTGACTCACCTTTCTATAGTGCAGTGGAAGGGCTGATCACCCAGCATTCAAACCTCAACCAGGGGAAGCAGAAAAAAACCCAGTTGCCAGTACTTCCACCGATTAAGATACAAGATTTATTGACTGTTTCCTCCTATACCACAACAATCTTCCCTTCTGCCAGAACATCTCTGAGACTGATCTTTTCATAGACTGCATACACCAACGGGTTGACATCGTTTCCAAGATCAGCTCACCTCATACATGTGCAAAACAAACCAGATTTTGATCTACTTTCATTATGTTTTGTGAGTGTGCACATGACATAATTTAAATAAGCTTATCCTACTCAGAAGGAAAAAAACATTCCTACCACAGTTTAGGTAAACCAAGCAATTATTCTGTTACTAAGTGTAATTAATGCCTAATGATTTGCTTTGATTAATAGGACAATCAGCATCTGCTCCTAGATTAGTAACCCAAGCAGTCTCTAATATTAGAAGGTAGGGGGTTCTTTTGTACTAAAATCTATTTTTCCACATTCATGTCAAAGCAGAAAAGAAAAGCCTTGTGCTATATTCTAAAAGTAGAATAAAGGGAAGGTAGTATATTTTTGAAAGAATGTAGGGAAAACTTCATAATGTCTTAATGAATTTGTGGGTTTGAGTGAAATCCATGCATCTCCATCCTTTAAGAAAGAAATGACTTTGATCTAATTCTCTGACAATTTTTACAGGCAAAGTTACAGTCAAAGTGTTTAAGATTTTGCATATTCTAGGCAGTAGAGGCATCTCCTGGAAAAGCAAGTTGAACTAAATAAGAATCTACATTTCATATTCCTGTGTTGCTGATCACTGCTAAATATTCCCTCAGTTTAGGAAACAACGGAATGGCATGTTTGAGAGATAATAGTCATTTTTCTAAATCTCCTGATTAGTTTCTTGATTTTTTTTTTGCTGTATGGCTGAAGAATTACAACATACAATGAAGCTGCAAGGCTAATCATTCTTTATCATCTTCTATTGATCCTAAAGATAGAGATGGAGTGCAGTTAGATGCAACACTAATCCAATCGTATAACAGACATCCCCATATGGTTAGTTACCGGCTTTGCCTTAAGCCAATCAATAATCACTTTGACAAAGATAAATAAATTTGGAATTTTTTGTTGAAAGGTTGGTTGTCAGTCCTTTGGGCTCTGAATGCTGCATCTACCAAGGGATACCCAGGTGTTACAGACTTCTCAGTCACTTCAGCGTCCACTTAAAAATAGTGCTTGAAATGACTGGTAGATAACTAAGGAAATGGTTCTCATTTCTGGGAATACTACAGAGCCAAGGACAGAATTAACTTAAGTCACACATCTTGCTTCTAAAAGCCTTTAAAAGACAGTGAATACCTGATAAATGAGTTAGGCTTTCACTGTAATATAAACAAAAAATGTCCCTGAAGAAACAATGTCAGTACAAGCCATTGAACATAGGAGGTGTGTGATGTAGGCTCACCTGGAGGCTTTTATTCTTCAGTCTGTGGTTGAACATTACAAGAATGGAGAGTGAGTGCCTCATAGGCACCTGGCAAACACTTGGTTTATTCTGTTCATGGATGCTTTCACAGAAATGTTTGTCTGCTCTGATACAAGCAGTGCTGAATACAGTGAAGAGACACCATAAATGCCGACATTTCACATGGCTGTACTTCAGCCCCTCTCTGAGTTTGTTTGGTTGAGGGCTGACTCCTGTGTTTGGTCTCAGGCCGTGCATGTGTCCTCTGTACCAGTTCCTCTGTGTCCAGAAACTGTATTTCAAATTCCCTTGCATAGGAATTCATGCTGCAATTGCAGAGGGACACCAGGAGGTCAGGACTGATGGTGAAGGATGATGACTTATGATTAAACATTCACTGTATGTTCAGTTTAATCCAGTGAATAATTGTCTAATACCAAATACTCAATATTCACATGTGGTGGGTTGACGCTGGCTGGATGCCAGGTACCTACCAAAGCTGCTCTGTCACTTCCCCACCCCGCTGGACAGGGGAGAGAAACTATAACAAAAGGCTTATGAGTCGAGATAAGGACAAGGAGAGATCACTCACTAATTACTATCACGGGCAAAACCAGATTCGACTTGGAGAAAATTAACTTAATTTATCACCAATTGACCAGAGAAGGGTAATAAGAAACAAAACCAAATCTTAGAACACCTTCCCCCCACCTCTCCCTTCTTCCTGGGCACAACTCCCAATTTTCTCTACCTCCTCCCCACCAGCAGCACAAGGGGATGGGGAATGGGCATTGCGGTCAGTTCATCACACGTTGTCTCTGCTGCTCCTTCCTCCTCAGGGGCAAGACTCCTCACACTCTTCCCCTGCTCCAGCATGGGTCCTTTCCATGGGCTGCAGTGCTTCAGGAACACACTGCTCCAGTGTGGATCCTCCTGGGGTCACAAGTCCTGCCAGAAAACCTGCTCCAGCGTGGGCTCCTCTCTCCACAGAGCCACAGGTCCTGCTGGGAGCCTGCTCCAGCGTGGGCTTCCCAGGGGGTCACAGCCTCCTTTGGGCATCCATCTGCTCCAGCGTGGGGTCCTCCACAGGCTACAGGTGGAGATCTGCTCCACCGTGGACCTCCCTGGGCTGCAGGAGGACAGCCTGCCTCACCGTGGTCTTCCCCACGGGCTGCAGGGAAATCTCTGCTCCGGCGCCTGGAGCATCTCCTCCCCTCCTTCTGCACTGACCCGGGGGTCTGCAGGGTTGGTTCTCTCACATGTTCTCACTCCTCTATTCAGCTGCAGTTTCTGTTGCGCAGCAATTTTTTTTTTCCCGCTTCTTACATATGTTATCACAGAGACGCTACCACTATCGCTGATGGGCTCGGCCTTGGCTGGCGGCGGGTCCGTCTTGGAGCTGGCTGGCCTTGGCTCTGTTGGACATAGGGGAAGCTTCCAGCAGCTTCTCACAGAAGCCACCCCTGTAGCCCCCCTGCTACCAAAACCTTGCCACACAGACCCAATACATCACAATGAAATGCCTTTGACCAGATTGGGGCTGAGACAAAAACATTGCAATAAACTTAAAAAATAACATCAAATAGCTGAACATGTAAAGGAAATAAGACATGCTGTGAGATGCCACACTTACCATGTATTAACTAAATTATCTTTTCCCTTGGCTTTTTTTCCTCTTGTATCTTTACTCAGATGGACTGTCCTGTTTCATAAACCTGCATCAGTTACAAGCTTAAGATTTCCAATCACCTTCATACCCTTTTCTTTTTTCCTCCTAATATGGCTTTACCATGCCTTTCAGATGTGCATTTCCTCCTGTTGCTTATCATGGTGCTGAGATTCAGGGTTTATTTCACCTTCTGCAATCAAAACGCCCTTGTCGTCTTCTTTTGTCCTTATAGAGGCCCAGAGACACAATGACTGAAGCAAGACATTTACCCTCGTGTCCTCCATTAGAACCAAATTCTGTCTTCATGGTCTGCCTGTAATATTTTAAAACTGATGGGTGAGTAACCAGATCTTTGCCGTTATGCAAACCCCAGCTTGAAGCATTACTTGTTATAATGTACATTGTGGACACATCTAGGAACCTCCAGCAGGATGAAGCAGGAGCTGTGCAAGCACAGTCCCTGCACTACAGAGTGTGGCCAGGTCTGCTCACAATTAGCCTACTTCACATGAGTTGCACTATAATATACGGTCAGCTCTGAACTGGATGGTGTGAAGATACTTGAGCAGACTCAGAAAGGCTAGAGCAGCATTTTTGAGACTCTGCACTAGACCCTCTCCATCTATATTGTTTGCACAGTGCCCATATGCAGAAGTGTTTTATTTGCAAGCTGGATAATCTGCTGGGCCATAATGGCAAGGAAACAAAGAACACTCAGAGTACGTAATGACACATTGACATTTATAGGTACTTTCCCCCAGCAGGTCTTTAAAATAGAGAATCTAAACACTAGCAGGTACCAAGCACTCAAGATGCCAGTTTTTATCAGTGAAAGTTATTTATGAGCCAGTATAGGTACTGCATGCAAAGTAGGAACCCAGCAAAAATAACCTGCCTAAAAGATGCTCAAAATCCAGCTTCTGGGCAAAGTCTTTCCCATTATCTATTCTCTAGCTGGAGAATGACAACCATTTTGGCATATGTTCTCCGATAGGCCCCTGTATTCCTCATTGCACTGTGATGCATCTTTTTACCTTTGCTTGTAATTAGAGGTACTTTTTGATTGGTCTTGACAGCAGTTTGAAGTGGGTTTTTTTTGTTCAGAAATGTCACCAGGAAGTATATTAATCGAGAGAAGCCGAAGGTATTAAAAGCTACAGACTTCTACGTAACAATGGAGAGATATTCTTGTGTATATTCCAGTGCAATGTTGGCAATATAAAAGCAGAAACAAAACATCTCCTGTGTTTCTTTCCTTCCTTGAATTCCATCTTTCATCACCCTATTCCCTTTGCAGATTGGTGAGCGGCAGTTGCTAAATATATGCATAATAGTGAAAACCACTACATAATACACTGCATTGAAAAAGAGTCCTGCCAGGCTTCTAGGTCAAGGGAAGGAGTATCTCTTTCTTTCCTAGTTAGCTTACCTTCCCATTTGCCTCCTTTCTCTTTATGAAAGAGCTGATGGGGAAGGTCTCCAGTTGAAGGAGCTATTCAGAAAAAGACCTGACATTTTGAACCAGAATTCAGCTGCCTCCAACCGTCGTGTCCCCAGTGCTATTAAACAATAATCAAAGTATAATGAAATTCATATTTACTCTGAAAACAAAATGCATACAGATATTTGATTTCAGAAAACCCAGATAATTGCCATAGAAAAGAAATCTGTGACAAATGGGTGCAAAGTGGATAATTTAGAGCATGAAAAAAAGTAATACTTGAATCTATGGGAGGAAGAGACAAGAGCCAACAGTAGGCAGAAGCACAGATGTTTGCATTCTTATTCTATAGAGGACTGCATAGATACATGGGGACAAAGGCTTGGAAAGGGACCCCCATTTCACCAAAGTCCAACCCTGGCACCACAAGCAGTTTGGTGATAGACATCAGGCTGAGAGAGACTCGCAGCTCAGCACATGCGCTGGTCCCCACGTGCCATCGTGACATGTCCCTGCATGGCCCTCTCGCATCGATAGCAATTTTAACACCTCCAGGGTGTTAACACCTTCAGTGTGTTTAACACCTTTATTGTGTGTCAGTGAGAACTTGGGTGACACTGGGGAGAAGATTTTACCCCATGCTATGGGTAAAAGCAAAAAATTGTGCCCCTAAACCAATGGCACATGTCCATCAGATTTATGGCACAGATTCCTTCTTGACCCCAAGCCTGTCATCAGCTTAGCCCTGACTTTGCGATAAGTCACACCACTACTTGAGAGGTTTCTTGGGATCAGCAGAAGCACCAACTTAACTCACATGAAAATCCATCCACATGTGGGTGTTTCAGAAGAGGCTGGAGAAAAGCAACCTAAACCCTCAAATTTGGCATTAAGAGTGAAAAAAAACCCCCTCTTGGAATCTTGTAAATGGTCACAATTAGCATCAAAGAGCATTCAGAACAGAGAAGCACTTTGGTATTTGGATGTAGGTTCTAAAATGCAAATGTTGAAGACCATACATAGAAGTGTGCCCCTGCCCATAGCAGGCGAACTCTTGCCTATCTCAAGCTCCAGGGAGAATTATGAGGCAGATCAAGAAGAATGAGGACTTGGGTGCTCAGGTTAAAAGCATTTGTTTGTGGCTTTTGGACCCGCAGATGAAGTGGTTTTATCTGACTTGCTGCTTTCATTGCCTCCTTCAGACATCCCATAGGCCTGGTGTGGACTCTGCTGCCACGGAAATTGTCACAGACCAAGCTCTGTCCCACTCACCTGACACTGTGGATAGAGCATCTGAGTAACGTCTCTTTCTGGGTGACTATTCTGTCATTGTTTCTTAAAGCTGCTCTTTGTAACATGATTCCTGAACTGCAAACTGATCCAGTTGCAGCGGCCAGGTAGAAATTACCAGCATGTGCTCAGGATTCCCAGGCAACTCTGTCAGGATGCGGCGTTGCTTATCCTGTCAGTCACGGGTATGTAATCACAGAGGATAATGAAAGAGCATAAAAACAAGCAGGTGAAAAAGGTCTTTGTAGGTACTGTTTGTTACCTTTTAACCTGTCAGTAAGAAGACAGCCACGCTGCAGTTATTAGGAGCTCTAATGCAATGGGGTGGAACACCAACGAGGACTGGGAGACAAGCGTTTAGGTGAAGATCCACAGTTTGCGAAGGCCTCATGTCTTACTGGTATAATACATCTCCAAGCGGTGTAATTCAGCAACGGTGACAGCAACCAAGGATAGTGCAGCTGCGAGATGCTTCCTGGCCCACCACCTAACAGAGTCCCTAAGGCTTTTGAGCACTGCAGCAGGGTGAGCGGGGTCACTCAAAAGGGAATTACGGCCACATATAGGAGATCTCCAGACTGTTGCTGAGACAGGTGAGTCCCAGATCCGTGGCAGCTTGAGTGTGACCAGAGTGGGTTCTGCAGTCTGCTGCTCAAAAGTGATGATCTACCGGTTTTCTGTTAAAATCCTTGTGTAAGAGTTTCGCTAAGTAGCCCAATCCAAAGGCTGTATTCTGCTCTCAGGGGTATGCACGCACAGGTCCCACCAGTACCCATTCATGCTGAATGCATCTGCCTGTTGCCTGACATCAGGACATCCCCAGGTGGTAGAGCACCGCAGGAAAGTTCGCGTTCTTCAGAGGCTGGATAAGAAATGTTAGTGAGCTAAAGAAAACATCAGCATCGTTAGAACAACCTGCTGTGCTTCACGACACAGCTGACTCCATTAGTTCTTGCCCCTGCCCTGCCTTCCAGCTAGAGGTTTAAAAAACCCCAGCGACACATGTATCTTCAAAACTTCCAGGGGCAAACTTTCCTCTGCAGCCTTCACCATATCTCTCAGTCTTATTCACAAGCACAGAATTCATTGTATAATCCACACCCACTCAGCACAAAGATCATTCTTGACACCAGAGGAAAAGTTAATGTATGAAGAAATAAAAGAATATGTAATTGAGATTTCCCCAGAGCAGAAAGGAGTGGCGAAATCTGCCACCGCATATCATGCATCTCACTAACAGATACATATTCATTTTGCTTAAATGTATTCTGGTAGTT
The DNA here is from genome assembly GCF_964188355.1 of Buteo buteo. NCBI lineage: Eukaryota > Metazoa > Chordata > Aves > Accipitriformes > Accipitridae > Buteo > Buteo buteo. The sequence continues at coordinate 7,184,923 of NC_134176.1, read as the reverse complement.
CTTATGTATTCCTTGTAGTTCCTAACAATTATGTCTGATCTCTTTGTTAGGGACAGAAAATGGAGACTTAATAAGATGTCAACAGACAAGGAGTATAAAGTAATTGCCCATTACTCTATAAATGTGTTATAATCACTTGCCAGAGGGAAAAACGTCTAATTGAATGAAAACTCTTGATGGTTTCATTATGCTCCTATTAAGAGGCAGTCAGTCCTCCTGATCCAAATACAAGGCTTAATGCTTCTTGCATTTACATCTGTAGAAAATTTGAGGCAACTGCAACATTACCGATGGATTTGCAGCGATGCGGAGCTGGAGTCAGTGAGATCAGAGTGAGTCCTGAGCATTTCTGAGCCAGGATGAAATGAACACATTTACCACGCGTGTGGCTGAGGAAGAAATATTCAATACAAATGAAAGCAAAGCTGAATAAAATGCCAGAGCTCTTTCCAGCAATGGCAGGAATCAAACAAAATCTGTGTGCAGGGAGAAAGCAAAGTAAGGGTGAAATTCTGCCTTTCAAATTGCACTGCTAAAAATCCAGGCTAATTATTTGCTTATTAGTTATTAAATAAAACTTCCTTTTCTCCATCCTCCCTGCCACCCAGACAGAACACAGCTGTTGAAATCCCTTTCTGTCTTAGCCAAGATCAGCCCAGCCTCTTTCAATCACTAACTCCCCCTTTCTCTCCTGCATCTTGTTCAAGTTCTTTGTCCTTGCTTTTGTGCCCTGCATAATTCCAGCTCTTCCCCACTTCACGTGCTACCCCCTGTGCATCCTCCATGCCCTATATACCAACTTCAGCACCCTGTGCATCCCCTTCTCCGCAAATCTCTTGGCATTTTCCCCTCCTGCCACTATTCACAGCCTTCCTGATGTGCTTCACGAAGTCGTCCCCCTCACCTACTTTCAATACTTTTTGAAGAACGTTTTCTTCCATGACCTTAAACAAACACAACTCCTGGTGGCTTCATCCACTTACCACATGACAACAGGAATTGTCGCTCCTCCTCTGCGTTACCCTCACGGAATATGTAGCTTCAGGGCTGGTGTGTTTGCCTGTGCTTCCCCAGCCCGTCCATCTTGGTGGCTGCTGTGAAGCGGTTTGTGAGCTCCACGGGATGGGAACGGCGAGTCGCTGGGAGGAACGGCACGTGGATTTGGGTGCCTTCAAAGTAACAGCAGGAGGCTGCCTCTGACTCTAGCTGTGGCTCCTGCAGCAGGGGTATGGTACGTGAGAGGTGGTGGGGCTAGGAAAGGGAGAGAGGTAGCCAGGGTCTGGGGTCAGCCTGGGACAGTTGCTGGTCCCCTGCCCGCAGCAGGAACCCCTCGATGTCTCATCAGCTCCACCCGCCCACAGACCTCCATGGGACAGACAGGGGCTGTGCCTGGTGAGTCCTGTCTGCAAGAGGATTTTGGGATGTGGCTCAGAAGGTCAGACAGAATGGACACTCCTAAGCTATGCTGTCTCGGCAAAGGAGATTTTCATCTTGTTTTGATTGATAAATGTCTTTTTCCAGTGTGAGTAAATACCAATATATCATGCCTTTTAAAGGCTGACTTTTCTTAATTGCCCTCCACGAGTCTCTGAAGCATCATGCACAACTCCCCGAGGATCTGCAGACCACCGATGGGAAAGCGTTTACCACTTGCTCATTGGCTTCCTCTGATCAGACAAATTATTAAAGTTACCTGAGCAGAGGTATTTGTGCTAGCTGAGGGCCTCCCTCAGCAGCGAGGATGTGCTCTGGAGGCAGCGAAGAGCAGCGATCTCTTCTGCACAGGGACTTTAAAGTGGTTGTAAAGCCAGACAGCAGCTTCTTATGCTCACTTGCACTTGTGCAAGATACCGTGTAAGTTATAAGACAAGGAAAAATCATGTTGGCCATTATATATGTTGTGCAGATGATGCTCTAACTAGGATGATCACCCAAAATAAAGGGAAACTAAATGGCTATCTGTTTAGCAGTACATCCTTCTGGCCCTAAACCCTTAGGCTTCCCTGTCTTCTATCTGTGTACCTACTTACCCAGGCAGCCTGTTGCATACCGAGCCTTTTTCAGACTGGGAATGTAACAAAGTCTGCTTTCTCTCCTTGTCTCTATCAGTCTGGTTTTCTTTTTAGCAGATTTGCATGCTACTGGTATGAATCTGTACCATTATCAGCATCTTTTTCAAAGCTCATGTTCGAGGCTCCGCACAATAAAAACCCGAGTTCTTTATGTAAAAAAGTACTGGGTAGATAGATTCAGCAGTGAAGCTGGTCTTTAGGCATGTTCAACCCCTCAGTATCATTTTGTGAAGGAAAATATCCCACTTTTTCATTGGATTTATTTTTGAGGGAATCACACTGTATTTCTCCCAACCTCTGAACTCACTGGGCACTTTCAATCACATTTGACAGTCAGTTTTGTTACAGTTTTGCCAAGAAAGAACAGAGGGAGGCAGGTTAGTCTCCGCTGAAGGAAGGGCAGGCAGAATTTAGCTGTTACCCAGTGCCCAGATGTGAGCGTTTGGCCAGGCAGCATCACGACCAAGCCAAGGTGATGCTGTCCTGCCGGAGAGGGGGAGGCAGCTGGGAGCACCGCAGTGGGGAGAAATTTGGGGGACAAAGAACACATACCCACTGCAACTGAGGCATCACTACTTCATGTTGCAGTATTACTTCATTAGTCTGTATTATGTTTTTATCTTCATTTAATTGGCATGTGCATTTGCATGAACAAGCCATTGCATAAATCTCAAATTGTGAACATTTCAGTTCATTTTTTCCCTCTTTTTGGCTGGGGCAAAGATACCTATTTGTCCTGTGTGCTTGGAGAGGAGTGTCTTGTCAGACAGGCACAGTGACTCCTCTTTGTTTGGAAAGCTGCTCACTTGTGCTTGCTGGTGCAAAGGTGTCTTGTACCTGTTGCAGAGATTTACCTTCAGTGGCATCAATCTCCTGAGCTCATAATAAGATGATATTTTGAGATATTTGCTTTCAAAATATTTACTGAGAAACAACCCTCTCATCTCAGATCGTAGTTGAGAGTCGTACTTCTGTGTGTGCTCCTCGACTTCAGCAGTAAATGGTTTTGTTGTGCATCAGATTCAGACTCTGCAAGGAAAATTGCTGGTGGAGCTGTATCTGCAAGTAGAAATGTTTTCCTTCAGAGTCTGGTCCAAAGCTACCTGGAATTAATAGCATTTTTTTCCCCTAAGTTTTCTGAACACTGAGGACTAAATCTAACTATGATGAGCTAGTTTATAAATAGAGGAATCTTCCCTATTTTTAGACTGCTTTTCCTTGAGCAGGCGAGTGGTATTGATAATAAATGTACAATTTCTTGTACATAGCAGTGGGATTATTTGTATCTCTACTGTTCTACATAAATATAGATGCTCTCTGTTCAGAAAAAAAAAAGCGGAAGAAATGTAGCTAAAATGCTGAATTGTGTGCAGCCCAGTGTGCTAACAGACACTGAGCTGCTTTATTTTACACTATTTGGGCTAAAGATCAAATAGAATGAGATGATAAACAAAAATTGCTGTAAAAGATAAACAAGAACCACTAAACCCATGTTGTTTAAAGATTAAGTATCACTGTTGTTTGCAACATTATAAAACCAAGTCAGTTCGAAAATACCAGACTTAGTTCATCCCTTTTGGCCTGTATCTGAAACTCAGTAGTTTTAACATTTCCTTTTGGTGTAGTGCAGTCAGGGCAAAAGATATAAAAGTATGAATTAAGAGTAATTCTGCTGAAATCTTTAGACAAAATTTTCAGCTTGGACATTGAAAAATAGGGGTTTTTTTAGAAAATCCCACTTTTAGTGAGAATTGAACCATTATCTTTCCTGCTCTTGCAAATCCCCTGCAAATGCATAGTTATGCTCTGACTTCAAAAGCATCCTGTATTTTAAGTATGTTTCTCCTGTTGCCTTAGAATTGCAGTTGTTCTGAGAGGAGAAAATTCAACTATATTTTGGAGAGATATCAAAGTATAGATTTAGGAGACTAATTTTAGGCACCCAGGCTTGAAGTTTTAACCAATGGGATTACAGTGGTATAAACAACAGCAAAGCCCCCAATCTGGGAAAAATAACAAAGCAGAAAGATCTTCTCAAAGAAGGACAATCCAACTCTTGCAAAAGCTGCCAAGGATTACTGTAAGGCAATAATTAATGACCATTGCTGCTGGGTCTCTAACTGATGCAGGGGGAATATTGATATAATCCTATTAGTGTGTTGCTCTCATTAATGTACTTATGTCAATTAGCTGAGCATTTTAGCAGAAAGGTGAATTTATGAATGTTTTTTTTTCTCCATCCAACATAGATTTCCAGTGCAAAAATCGATTTTGAACCACCAAAGATCAAGGTCCATTAATGAATCTTATCTGACACTAATGTTGTCTAATTACATTAAAATGTCACAACTAATTTAATGGCATCAGAGCTCCCTGCTCCATAAGCAAACAAAAGTTTGGTTACATTTCTAAAGAATTTAATTTTTGAACAGGAAAAAGATGAATGGAAATTCCAGTTTTGATAATTTTCTACATTTCTGTCATTCTTAAGTGTTTTGAAATAAAGACTAAGAAAAACCTGGACTCAACAGAACATTCACCAACATCTTACCAGCCAAAACAATAGAGCTTTGGGGAACCATTCAGAAGTATTTCATTATCTTTGCCCTTTTCCTTCATTAATTACTAAGAAAGCCCTAGAAAATTGGTCAAAGCAGCCTGAGCTGCTCTTTGTGAACCAATTTCTGCGTGCGCTTGCGTCTTGGGGCAGCCGCTTGGGTGCAAAGTTGAGGTCAGCCGATGCTGTGCTGACTTAAGCACTGCATATCCGCGTGCGTGTGTGTGTGGCTGGTGCTCACACCGTGGGTCACCCTCATCGATGCTCCTGCTCCCTGCGCCCCAGCACCCTGCTCTGCCCCTGCACCCACGTGCCACAGCCAGGGTGGTGTGGGAGAAGGGGTGCAGGAGGGGGGTAAAACTGGGGGCTGCCCAGTCCCCAGCTTGTGTGTCTGGTTGTAAGTGGGTGGAAAAGAAGAGGGGCGCAGCGAGGGTTTTCATCACTCCATTATGCTTGAGCCTTGAAAATGAGTTAAAATAAGACACTGAACCAACAACTCTTCAAATGACTGATAACTGGGGCAAAGAGATGAGTTCTTAACCTATTTCCAACTGGGTTTTTTTCTTCAACAAAATAAAACAGCGGACTCTTTCACAGCTGCCAGAGCTGGAGCCTCAGTAAGAGATTATGAGAGATGCAGCCAGGGACTAAGTTCGGATACAAAAGCATTTCTGATTGGTTTCCCGCAAGACGAAATTCTGTTATAAAACCTGCTACTCATTTTCCATTGAAAGAGTAATTTGGGAAACTGTCTCTCTTTGTGCTCTAACTAGGCAGCAGATGGCTCCAGATAAGTTTTACTTGGTCCTATTGATTTCACTGCAGGGATTTAATTTTATTTCTCAGCAGAGCAGATTAAAATACAGGAGATGCTTTTTAGGCTTCTGAAATGGCAGAAACCTGCCCCAAAGAAGCCACGGCATCAGTCCATCACCAAGAACACCTCTTTCTCTTGTGTTAGCTCAGAGACATCCGCTTCCTCACCACGGTCTCCTGTAGCATCATTCAGGTCCAGGGAATGGTGTTGGCAGAGCCAGTGAAAAACATGGACAACAGGCAGACAAAGAAGAAATGAGTGACTCTGAGCAAAAGATGTGCAATGTGATTTTTTTTTTAAAGCCCCTTCCCAATGTGTGCTTAATAAATAATTAATTGCTGTTATTTCCAAACTCAGATCCATTTTCACAGAAATGCACTTTCAACTCCAGTGATAAAAAAAAGGGATGCTTTTTTGTTGATTCTTCTTCAGTGCAGCCCTGAAGCGATAAACCAAATTGACTGCTAAATTTAGACAAGAATACAGTCTGGCCGAGTCATCTCGGAGTCCATAAATTTATTAATAAGGGAGATCAAGACAAGTCAGGAAAGAATCCCTGAGATGCAGAGCTGCTTCTCCTTTTAGTGGGTCAAGGATAGTTTGGGGTATGAAACACATATTGTATTTTCTGATTTACATGTCTAAGTCTAGGTTTACTCTCCTAACTATGAAAAACATTGCACTGAGGAAGAGCAACTTGCTGGCCAGCCCTGAGCAAGACTTCCCCATGCTAGGGGCTGCTTGTTCCAGCCCAGTGACTCCACACTTCTTCCTCTACCCTTGGGATTCCTCTCTTTTTCAGCAGTGGGTGGGTAACGTGCTCTTTTATAAGTAGTATTTCCTATGTGTTACCTAGCAAAGGAATCCCTGGGAGTCTGTTTGAAGCCCTAGCTGGTGCCTGCATGTTTTTTGCAAAGCAGGTGTGATGACTGATCCTCAGTTGTATTCCTCACACAGTACCTAACCTTTTATCTCAGACTTTGTATGGAGGCGGCTGCGTATTTCACACATTTTTCCACATAAGAAAACAAATCCATAGCAAAAGAAAGCGATCTGCCTCCTGTGCTGCACAAATGAGGATACAGCCAAGTAGAAGATCCATTGCATGGCAAGGTAGGAAAAGAAAGAGGTGGGATATGAATCGGGAATTGGTTCCCTTCACTGGAGGAAGGGACTGAATCTCGTCTTTCCCAGGGAGGCGAGCAGGAAAGCAGGTGTCACCTCAGAGTAGTTAATGGCATAGTCTGTCTTACTGCCCTTCTTCATGTCCTTGTACTTCACAGGCATGGCGTGGCGTGGCAAGAACTTCTCTCCTGAAGAAGCCTGGAAGCTTGTTCAGGCACTAGGCACTAGACCTGGCCTTGAGAGACACATCTCCCATTTCTCTCATGATCTTCCTGCCCCATACAATGAACTACTCCTGCAAGGGCAACACAAGTACAGCCAGTAGGGTCATAGATTTTATCATAGTTTTATGTGTAATGCTTGGGAAAACAGCCCCATATGGGGTAGACCTTGTGTCCAGACACCGGTCAGAGTTGGATGAGGGACCAAGGCATTTGCTTAGAGCTACCTCTGTCAATCAGCTTCTCCTGTCCACGCTGTCTCCTTCTCTCCCACCATTTCCCTTCATCTTCCCTTCTCTTCTCCCATTCATGCTTGGGGATCAGTGTCTGCAAAGGGCTCATTCAGCTTTGCAGTGGCAGATTCTAGCAACAGCTGCATCTGCAACAAGGAGTATATTAAAAACTGAAAAAGCTAAGAGGGAGCTTGGAAGCCAAGGGTGTGGGGAACGGAAGGTGTCAGATAAGAATGGAGGTGATCTGTACTACCTTTTTTTTGCTGGAGAGCCCTTTTTCTTGCGGTAATGCACTTCTGCAGGAGTTGGTGAAGGCAAACATGAATGGGTCGTGTGATGTTGCAGTTGCTTTCTCTGGGGTTAGAGCTTGCACTCAGGAAAATTACAGCCTTTTAGTTACTTAGCAGGAAGATTCCACTTTTGTTTACTTTGCCATAGTACCTGTGTGTCCATCACCCTTACGAGTCAGGGACAGAAAGATGAAAACTTGCTTCTCTCCCCTCAAGGCTGGGGAACTGCCATGAACATGACCCTGTCACTAATAGCATATAATTTAATCACCAAGTTTTCAATATCAACCAATGATTATGAAGATTACAACTCAGACTAACTAATGCAACCACTTGAATTCATAGCCAGTCTCCCAAGTAGTAGCATGAACCCAACACACCTTCTCCAGGTGGCTTCAAAGAGACTATTTATCTGAGTAAAGCGAGCAGAACTTGATCCACAACATCACACAAAAGGATCGGTGTTTGCTCGACTTGGCCAAAATTCATTGCAAAATGTGTCAGCACAAATGTGGGTGACATATCACTGTGAAGAAATTAGGACACGCTGAACATCACTCTAACAAAGCGACGTTACCACAATGCACCGTACATGACAGCCTGCCCTTTAGACCATGCATCCCACTCCAGCCTGCCCCAGATTTGTACGCCTGTCCCAGCACACCTGAACCTTGTACAAAGGCTGAAGAGCAAACTCTGGTCTCAGAGCAGCCAGAAGAGCATAAGGCAAAACTGCTTTATTCAACACTAGTGCTGGCTTCCTTGTGCACAAAAAGCAGGATGAAATTGCTGCAGTTCAATTCCAGACTTCTGCCTTAAGTGGTAAGGTCTTTATCTCCTTTTTCTGGCTCCCAAGAAGCTGATAAGAGTGAGACAAGATTTGTACCTTATTTGGCTTGGAAAGCCTCAGCTGAACAGGTTGATCATTTATGGGTGCTCGGTGCTTCTTGATCAGCCCCTGCTGGTTTTCTCATACCCCACACTTCAGGGCATATTTCACAGCCCCATGCTGGTGTCTTCTCCCTGCTTGCCCTCTCCTGGCTCTCCCTATTACTGCGTGTGCTGCTCCTCCAAACACTGCAATTTTTTCCTCTCCTCCTCCAGTGTGAAGCTGGGTTTCCCCAGGCAGGATTTTGCCCTTGGCTAAAGGGAAGGAGAAACACCACCACGGTTATGGGTGAAAGTCCCTCTGCTCATGTTCCCAGGCTACAAACTTGAAGTCAGAGATCATGGACATTCCTAAGATAGTGCTCGTTATACTACCTGCTCCTGGTGACCCAACCTGCCCTCAGTGGACCTGTTTCACAGAAGCTGATAGAGAGTGATATAATTTATATCTTCTGGTGTCAGTAAAGCCTTTTGCACTGGTGGGGAAAGAGTTCCTGCTTAGAAACAGCTACTAACAGTCTGTTTTGGTTCTGGTTTGGTTGTGGGTTTTTTTTCCCCTTTAAATGACCCAAGTTCAGCACTCTACTGAGCAAACAAGGGACAGTCCCCTAGAAGCAATGACTGCCACCTATTTTCACCAGCAGCACTTCTTACATCTACTTGGCTATTCTTCTTAAATTGCTGTCTAATTTTCAGTATAAAGAGTGTCTAAGGTACATGCTTTCCATGACTGCAGCTATATTACAAACCTGCAAGAAAAAATAAGAGCTTTCATTGTTGTTTTAATTCCTTTGAACTTCTGAATTCAGCGTCCCCAAAACACGTGCACATACAATGCAGAAAAGAGCTCACTATTTTAAAGCGCGCCCAGAATAAAGGTTGGAATGTATTTTCTTGTCATTTTCTAATAAAAACCCAAGCAAATTATCACATTCCTGCAATTAGGACATTTACTAAATACCATGTGTATTGGATCTGCTGTTGGAATAAAAACTAACATTAAAATTAATACATTTCCAGAGTGACTGATGGGTATAAGCCAGGGCTGCAATTGTTGAACGCAGATCCATCCTCGGAACAGCACAGAGCTTCACAAATGGTTGATCTGCACATGAAAAATAAGAAAAAAAAATAAGCAGGGTAAATACCGTTGTTTAATTGACTTCTGCCACTACAAATCTAGGCCAGATGCAGCCCTGGATTTCCAGTCATTGAAGAAAGAGCCTCATACAAAAAAATCTATTTTGCAAAATACACAAGTGAAAGAGCTTGGAAGGTCACCAAACCTAAACAGTTAAAAGCAATCGCGTTTCAATTAAGTTGAACTGAAACAAACAGGCTTTAGAAAGAATGGTAAACACAGAAATGTTTCACTGAGCATTAAGATGAACAAAGAGCATATATCTTCTGAAATGCCTTTTAAGAGCCATCTCATCCCAGCGCAGACATGAGACATCGCGCTGCGTAAAACTCCCAACTTCTCCCCGCCAAGCGAAGCACAAAAATTAAATAGTTTTTCCTCTCCGTTCGAGATTAAAGAATGGCAAGACAGCCATCTGAAGCAAAAGGGAAAGAAATGGCCGCACGGTATTAAGAGAGTTAATTATAGATGCAGATTAAAAGGCAAGACCGAGTGGTGGAAGAAAAGGGAAGAGTAACCTCCGGCGCAGAGATACTGACATGCAGCAGTTGTCAGTCACCTAGCAACAAGTTTCCTATCCCTGCTGTGCTCTTTAATTCAGCAAATCTGCTCAGGATGTTGGGCTGTTCTCCTGACAAAACGCATTATGTAGCAGACTAAAGGATACAAAAATCCACTGTACACAACACTCTGCTCCCTATTGACCACTGATCCTTTCTCTCAACCCACAAAAGAGGCTTGCATAATGCTCTGAAAAGAGAAAAGTCTCAACAGAGAAAACATTTGCTTGTAATTGAGATTGACTACATAATGAAAATGATGTTCTTTTTTAAATTCAGCTTGTTGAGGCCATGCTTTTTGTCTCCTGGCTCTCAAAACCCATCCCTGCTGGGAAAAGGGGCAAACATTGTACAAACTCAAACCTGTGGGTTTTTTCCCTTCTTTTCACTGGAAGCACACACACACGCACGCATGCACGCACATGCATTTTGTGGCTAAATGGGCAAGACTGGCTCCTAAAGACTTAAACAAGTTTGAAAAAAGAGAAGACAAATAAGAAAATTGTGGTGTGCTTCTGCGTTGGAGAGAAGCTGTCTTCCTTCTGAAGGGAAGCCGGGGTGCGGAGGGCAGAATATATTTTATAATTGATCTGCCTAACGAAGAAGTACCACTGTCTGAGGAGAGGAGTGCTTTTATTACTGAATCCATGCAAAAGTTATAAGTAAACCCACGTATGACTTGTGCACCCACAGACACCCACATCCCTACCTCTGCGTTGAAGTCAGGACTGTGCTTTGAGATAATGGTTATCTGAATATGAAGAATAAACAAGGGGCTGAGTTTAAAAGACCTAAGTCTTGACACAGTGAGCTCTACTGTGGTCCATGGCAGAAGTTGGGGTGAGTGCTCCTTACAGAGCAGTGTCACTGCTGCCATCACCAGGACAGCTGAGGGTGCTGGACCAGGAGATCTGGGTGTCTTCCTAAGACTTACCGGTAGGTCTCATCTTGAGTCCAGAAGCTAGTAGAAGGAGAGAAGAAGGTAATGGGAGAGAAACTACAGCCCCATCCAGCTCACGTGGATGCTCGCAGCAAACCCAGCAGAAGAAAAGAAGCCCGCTGAAGAGGGGTTTGAGCTCAGTTGACACACTCAGCTCTTTGGGATGGAAGCGGGTTTTTTTGTTCTGTTTGTAGAGCACCTAATGCACTGGAGGATCAGATAACAACAATAACACATGACAAGGTTTCCCATTGACACCAATCAGTTGACTCTGCAACTGTGCAACTCCAGATAAACCAGTTGCAATGCCCCAAATTATCTGGAGTTCCTTGTAGAGTAAGACTAATCAGGCACATCAGTGTGGAGCACATCGTTACATCCAAAACTGAGACTGCAGAGGAGAGGGCATGGATCCCAGTGAGTCCCAGAGTGCAGCACAGGTAGGGAACATCACAAAACCCCAGCTTCCTTGGATAACAAAAGAGTCTCCCAGCTGCACTGGCAGAAGGCCCATCACTTCACTCTCTAAAGCACTGGTGGTGCAGGTAGAACAGCATTTTCCTCCCTGGATGTCAGAACCACCTTCTCTTCATGCTCCACAGCATAAAAAAAAAAAAGTCATGTGCCTGTGCACAAGGAAATGCAGCAGTGAGATTTCTCTCCCCAAAAAGCTACACAAAAGACTGAAAAAATACCTTGGTGCCCCAGCTGGACGATGGGAAAGGTGACAGTATAATTTATAATCTGATGGTCACAGAATGGCATCACTCGGAGGCTGTAACAGGCCAGTATAAGGCTGATGGGTGCAATACTTCATCCCATCAAACCAGACCCACTTGGACTTTGCTCAAGCTCAGGTCTTTCCACCCTCTGCTCTCCTAAAGAGGGAGGGGATGAAAGGCAAGGGCCACTGTTTAGCCAGTGGGTATTTCCAGAGGTGAAAAACCACATTCCCCACTTGTACCTATAACCCCCAGACGCCCATTCCTGCCCAAATGCCCCCTCCCCTGTGTGGGGCTGAGCACCAGAAGGCACTCGCTGGGCCTGTCGCCACCACTGTTGCTTGCGAAAGGGGAGAGATTTGGCCACAGCTCGCCTGGTCCTCAAATTTGCTCTGCCCAACCGACCACCCGTTCCCCTCCTGACTTCATCTATAGAGCCCAGCTTGTCATACGGGGCTGCTCTGAGCTGTATAGCAAGCTGGGGCGGGGGGGGAATTGCCAATGGGCATATCTCAGCTGATAACTTACACCTAGATCTCGTTTCTTCTGTGCTCAGTGCAGCAGAGCCAGGAGCAATTGGTGTGGGCTTTCCTTTGGGATCATCTCACAGAATAAGGATACCAGTGGAATAATGCTTCGCTAGTAAGAGATGGGTAATGCTGAGTTCATTCTCTGGCTTATTGAAACACGTTTAACAATTTTTCTGCCATATCAACGCTTTTGCCAGTCTTTTGCATTGTTTTGTATATTGAATAACAAGTTGGGTTCTTTGTTTCCTTTATTTTAATAGCCATGGCTCTGAAGATAAGGAGAGTTAACGTAAGCAGTATTCACTTCAATGTTAATATAACACAGCCTGTTCAAAAAATAAAGGATTGGGAAAGGCTGCCACATGTTGTGCACCCACAACCAAGAAAAAGTAGGCTTTTAGTTTTAAAGGTTTCTCTCTTAAAAAGGATTGTTCCTTTGAAAACAATCAATTTGTTTTCAAAGTTTTTCTTCCCCTTTTTAAACAAAACAAAACATTATTTTCAATCAAAAAATAAAAATTGCGAAGATGATTTCAACCGATAAATATGAACTTAAGCTCACGGGAATGATTGGAAGGTAATGTGCAACAGTAGAAAAGTGGGTTATGTGAACCCCCCGAAGAAATGGTAAAAACCTGAAAGAGTAGAAGGTTTAGAGGAATGCAGTGGGGAATAAAAAAAGCAGAACGTGTATAATTGTGGTGCTCGTGAAATACATCTTGCTATCTCCAGAAATAGTGTAGTGTTGTTTACTATAGAATTTGAGACCCTCTGTCACTCAAAGAGTGCCAACAGATTTCATAGGAGTTAGTTACAAAGAAAATTGCCTGGGAAGGAGTTGGATTGATCATAGAATATGTAAGAGTCCAAATTGCTGAAAAAAAGGAAAAAAAAAAAGCCAAGTGGTAACACCTAGTACTATGGAATGAAAAGAACACATAAAAGTATTTACACCCCTTTCTGGAGCTTTGGGGATATTTGTTGAAATCTACCTACAATAACCACCTGTGTAAATCCTGCCCTGGCTTAACTCTGTGTAGTTCCTCTCCTGCTGAGCCAGTGCACACCAGCTGCGGAAGGGACCTTGTCTTCTGAAAACAGAATTTCTGCTAAGCAGGATATTAATTTTCAGGTATAGTTTTTAGAAAAGTTTTATCACAGAAAAGATAAAATTAAAGTGGACACTGGGGTCAACGCGGAATAGTTGGATCACGTCCCACCAAAAATAGGAATCGCGAGGGATTCTCCTGTTGATATTTTAAACTTTTGTTCATGGAAGCTTTAATCAATTAAAATGCATTATCTACCCTCTTAACTTTCTCAGAGAGGATTATCTGACATTTACTATTCACCAGTTTTGCTGAAAAGGTTAATAGTTCACAGGCTGAAGTTAGAAGTAAACAGAATTGATCATTCCTAATGCTTTGGCTGAAATGGAGGGGCTTTGTGTTGACAGGCTAGGAGATGTAATGAGCCTCTAGTACATTCTTAAGGCTTGTTTCATTTGCTCTGTGAATGGGGAAAGTAAAATTATAGTCTATAGGTGTTTTCCATGGTTCTTTCATAAGCAGGCCTCCTGACACCAATTAAAGAGATTATGTCATCAACTGAAAAGAAAGCTATAACCTTGTATGTTAATGCTGTGATTACTTAAGACAGGGTCACTGGACCCCATAGAACAGTGAATGACCTTGGTGAAATTAACTTCGGAGCTCAATTCCTAATTAACTGTTTTCAATGAAAGAATGTGTGATTTCAAGCTATTGGTCAAAATATTCACTTTTTTCTGTACAAGGACTTTGCCACCAGAAGTTAGTCTCCAGCAGCATAAAAAAACGGGAATAAGATTAGGAAATGGCAAACAGCATGTCCAGAACTTTATGAAAGCAGATATTGTGCCTTGGATATTTTGCCTGAAAAACCTTATTCTTTTGAGGCTTCTTTGCCCACAGTGCGAAAATTACAATCCTCAGGAGGAAACGACACATTTGAACACACATCCAGGACACGTGAAATTGAAAAGAATCGCACCAAAATACTAACACGTAGCTATGTACAAAATATAAGCGTATATTTATAAAAATTATAAATTTAATTTTTTTTTAAATGGAATAGAAGCATATACAAAAACCTGGTCAGGGAAGCTGTATTTTGTAACAGCGGAGGAATGTGCAAAGAAGACAGGGAAGCGTTTTTAAGCAGCTGTCTCCATTCTCTCTCAGGTAAGGGTAGTGATGCTCCAAAAGGAGGATAGACTGCCAGAGTACCCCTTGCCTTCATCTGCCCTGTGTCACGGACTGATCTCTCTCAGAGATGCACAAACTCCGTCCTAGTGCTGTAATACTGGTAGGGGCCGTGTAGTCCCCTTGAAGCTGTTGCTCGGCACTGAACCTTTCTTGGATTGCTGATCAGCTCTGCTAAAGTCACGGTCATATATGCTTCACTTTACCAGGGAGAAATATGCGTCTGAAAACACTTTCAACACTAACAACCACCTGATCTGGCTGTAAAAGAAGTCAGTTTAACCTGTCAGTCTTTTTCTACTTTCTTAAATAACTCTTTTTAGGTGTTGTCCAAGTCATATTTGGACTGGGAGTGCAAGTCCTGAGGATGTTGCTAATCCAATACTCCAGCAAATAGCAGATTCTCCTTCAAAACTGTTCCAAAGGTAGTGGCAACTTGCTTTACGTGTGGAAAGGCTTCGGACCTCAGCTACCTGTATGAACAGGTTCCACTTCCACGGGGCTGAATTTACAGGGTCAGATGTTATGCCTGTGCCAGCTCTGCGTGTGGCAGAGGTTTCTCCCTCTGAAGGCTGTGAGCAAGGCAAGCACGGCGGCTACCCAAGGCGTCACACCGTCCCCAACCCAGGACGAGCGGCGGGGCTCTGGGTCTGCTTCTGCTACCGAATCGTGAGATGGAGCCGATTCCTCTCTGTGGCTGCTGCGATGGGATGAACACCGAAGTAGGTCAGGAAGGGGAAGCGGGAACATCTCCCATCTGCCCACATCTAATTCGAGAAGAAGAAGCGATGAGATAAAATGTCCCAGAGAAAGCCCAGAGTACCTGGTGCTCAGAGACAGCGGAGGTATCTCTGTGCCACGGGCAAAACCCCAAAGGGAGCCTGTAGCAAAGCCAAGGCGTGAGCCAGCTTCCTGAAACTCCATCTCTGTTCGCAAACCACATCTGTGCCAACCATACAGCCCTTGCTGGTTGACCACCAGGCCAGCTGCTCCTCTCCTCACGTAGAACGAAAATCTGCCTAGGCTTGGACACAGACATTCACTGTTCATGGGAACACTGTGAAATATCAGAGCGCAAAAAAGTCTTTTCCCACGGTCACCAGGTTGTAAAGCAGTGTGCTTAAATGGGGATCCAGCTCTAGGGGACAGCTAAAGAGACTGAAGGAGATGCACTGGAAATTAAACTGGTGTGATCTGGATATCATTGCTGATACCTGCCTGGAGATATGGCATGTGGATGGGAAGGCATTAATTAAACATAAAGACCCGTGAAAGCTGTAATACAGACGACACAAAACATGCAATTCACTTCAAATCTGACGAAATGTGGGTGGCTGTTGTCTCTAAGAACCAAGAAAAAGAAATCTCATATAGCTTTCTGGCTTTATTTTTAGTGCAGGTCAAAAATATACCTCATAGACTGGGCATGAATGTGACCGAGAAAGCCCTGGGGTTGGGTATCTCCAACCTCACAGTGAGTTCAGCCTCCCAGAGCACACTTCAGATAACCACCTTTCACACTCCGGCCCCTGGCTAATAAATGGCAAAGAAGCAGTTAGTAAATTTGCTG
This sequence comes from Buteo buteo, assembly GCF_964188355.1. NCBI lineage: Eukaryota > Metazoa > Chordata > Aves > Accipitriformes > Accipitridae > Buteo > Buteo buteo. The sequence continues at coordinate 7,169,014 of NC_134176.1, read as the reverse complement.
AAAGGTGCAATTAAAAGTGATAGGGACATTCTGCCAGCTGAAAGTAATGTATTCTTTACTGCTTGTTTGTGGAGGAGGGAAAAGAAAAGGAAAGGAAAAGATTTCTCCCTTCACTGTGGACCACCCATGAAACTTTTTGTCTCCTAATTCTGACACCAGAAAGAAAAGAGATACTTCTTGCTTACAGCGATGCCTTGAGCTCTCATGTGCATTTCTCCCCATACAGTATGGCTTTGGGAAACTAATTGCATTAACATGTTGTCCGAGTGAAAACAGGTGTTGCAACACCTGCATTTTCTGAAGCTGAATTTCATTAAGAACCTGCATTTTCGGAGAGTCAGAGCATGTGGTTTATACAGAGATGATATTTAAGGGGCTGGGGCTGCACAGAACCACTAAATTGGAAAGGTTAATAACTTGTGCTATCAAACCCTGCAAATTATTGACTACGAGAGCTAAACCCTGGACAGTGCCAAGCTCTCTGCAGGAATTCAGCATGGCCGTGATTTTCAGAGAGTGGCAGTGGAGTCAGTTTGTGCTATTAACCTTTTGGCCCACGCTTGAGCCTTTACCTGGACCCGATGACAGTGGACAGCCCTTTACAGGATGCAGCTCCTTAGATAAGGCCTCTGAGTCTTTTGCCAGCATTTTCATTCAAAAGCCAGGTCAGGCTTTTAGTGAATAAATATTATGGTTGCAAAGAACATGACAGCAACAACACTAAGGCTGGAAAGCCTGCTGGCATTGGGGATTTTCTAGGAACAGGGAGCAGCTTACGGGCTACAAGGGCTGAAGTGGAAGATCTGCTTACTCACATGAGTAAAGGCTACTAGCAGTAGGAAGGAAGATTAAGCTCTTAAGGCATGAAGTGCTAACGGGTCTGATGGTGAAGTGGCTCTGCAGTTGCTTACACAGTTGAGGATACAGCCTGTGACATAACACACTCAGCCATGCAAGCTTCATGTGCACATGTCCATGTCATAATACCAGCAACTTGCTAAGTGCACATAATCCCTCCCATCAGAGACACGAGAGTCACCTCCTTGTAAAAACCATGTTAAAATCCTGAGAATGTACACTGCCTTGTGCTAACACTCATTTGTACTTTGAATCATATAAGGGGGGGATACAGCTTGGGTGAGATACCCTTACCTCAGCAAGAGCCCTCTCCACCACTTGTCTGTATTTGCTAGCGTACTAAAGGGTCAGAGCAGCAGGAAAAAGTTTGAAAAGCTCTATTAAATGCAGAAAGATGATTCCTGCAGTGGAGGCAGCAGAAGGGGGCAGAGCATCCACCTTCCAGGGACAAGTTCTGGTGCTGAGGGTGTGCAGAATAGAGACCTTAATGAGGCAAACCACTGAACAGAGCTGGGTGATAACTAAGATAACTAGGAGAGCTCATTCAAGTACAAGTGGAAATGGGGCTTTTCTCTTTACACAACCAGTCCAGGGTTGAGGACATTCAGAAAGTATTTAAAATCAGCGTTGCTACGAATGCACTGTGAGCTTTGTGAGGTCCAGCTATGAGTCCTTTTGAGTACTGTGACCATATTTCATGCAGTGCTTCAAATTAATAATTAATACCTAATCCTATTAGGTATTATTATTATTAGCCTCATTACTCACATCCAGCCTGATCATACTCTCATGGTCTATACATGAAGTGCTGCATGGTTTCATTCCAGCTCACTATAGCTTTCAGCCCCATCAAACCTTTTCCTGAAACTTGCCAGCTGCTAGCAACTGTGCTTCCCCCCCCCCCCATCCCTCCTGGGTGCATTGAGTTGCCTATCTGGAATGCCACAGGATGCCTCTTGCCCTGGACACACAGGCAAGAAACCCATCACAAGGGAAATAATTTAATTACTTGTACCAAGCAAAGCATTTAGTTCAAATGCTTTATGGCACAGAAAAGCAGTGGCAGGCTCTAAACGTCTTCCCCAGAAAGCAGATTTGCTTTGTAATGGTTTTGGAATAAAATCTTCCAAAGCGGAAATGAGAGATGAGCAGCAGAAATGACTGACAACGGTTTCCTTCCTTCTGTTGTGGGCTATTTTAAGATATGATTGACATTGTCTTTCCTACTTCCTTCCTCTGAAGTCCACATCTTTTCTAGCAAATACACAGTTCCTTCCTCCTTTATCACTATTAGCAAGTGCACAGATGCTGGAGAGCAGCTACTTTCTGTGCGTACGAAGACGGCAGTGCGTTCGCACAACTATTTTTCACCAGAGCAGCCTTCCCAAAGCAGCCTGGGCAAAAGGACCGGCTGCACACCACCCTGGAGACTCTCCTGGGGCAGAGCAGGCTCCAGCACGGTCAGCTCTTCCCAGAAGATGCTCCAGCAGCAATTTCCACATGTGCTAATGACAGTAAAACGCTGCTGTTACAAAGCATCCTTCTCACCAGCAGATCTCAAAGCACTTTACAAGGGCAGCATCTCTCTCTCCTTTTCAGAGGCACAAATGATCGGTCCCCATGTCATTTAGGAGGTCATCATACAACCAACAACAGAGGAAAAGGCACTTGAGCTCCCCAGCCATGGCTCCAGCCCCTAGACCACACTAGTCCTTCTCCCCAGCCAGAACTAGGGAAGGTGGTAAAGCTACTTTTATGCTGTTTGCTGGTGGGAAGTCAAGCTGATATCAATCATAGCAACCTTGCTATTCACATTGAGGATGCCTCTGATTTAAGTCCTTGTTTGACAGGTCTTCTCCTTCACCTTGCAAAGCCCAACCTAGAAAGGCAAGCCCTGGTGGAACGCAGGAGGCGGTGGGTTTGCAGCTGTGGCACGGCTTGAGGAAAACCCTGCGGCAGCACAGCTTGTTGAGACAACCTGTCCCCCGGTCAGATGGGATGCTACGTCTTCCTGAGGCGACAGCCTGGTGCCAAGGAGCCTCAAATCCACCAGCTCTGGCTCCGAGCTGGCGTCTGGTGCGGCGATGAAGTTGGGGCCAGGCTGCAGGTGGCAAGAGCTGGAGCAGTTGGGTGGAACTTCTCTTGGCCTTTCCCTCATCTGTCAGTGTTTGAGCACAAAATCTCAGGCTTTCGTTCCTTCTTACGCATACATTCACGCTGTGATTATTCCAGTTTTTTTTCTGCTTCCATCCCCTGGGGACTGGCGATTCAGGCATGGACAAGACATCTTCTGCCAGCAGTTACCTGCTGCTCTTTGTCACCTTGCTCCGACACTACACCATGAGGGACCTGCTCCTCTCAGCCTTGCTGTGTGCTTTTTTCCATCATCTGTGAGTTTTTTTCCTGACAAAAGGAACTGGAGCCCTCTTGTGTTGAGTTTTGAAGCTTGCAACAATCCTTTTAGAAATCCCTTTAGGTTAAGACACCCCAGCTTCACCGGGATGCTGCTGCGGACGAGCTGCTATTAATAGGAACCCATCTGCTCTGCTCGGCTTGGCTTTAGTAGCAACATTACATACAGTGACACCCCAAAAGAGATTTCAGCTTCAAAAGCCACAGACTTAATTATAAAAAGGTAAATGAAAAAAAATCTTATGAGGTAAAACCAGCCTGCTCTAATCTCAGCTATGGAAAAAGGTGGCTTTTTTAATCACTGGAGTTTAATTAGTAGGGTACAGTATATGCCAACTTTGTTAGGAGGCATACATTAGAAAGAGCAATGATGACTATAGGATTTGCAATTTCACTTGACTTTCAAAGCTCCATGGAATAAGTCAATCTCTGTTCACATCTACTACAGAGCTGTGCAAAATGACTGATTTCCACTGAGGGGAAACGGAGTGAGTTTCCCTAAACCTGAGATCTTTCAGTATGTGGCTATGGTAGAACAGCACACACACTTTGGAAGAGGCAGCATCTTAATTGCTGAGAATTCCTGGGATTATTTGAAACTGATGTAGATTTGATGTTATTTTTAATTAATTTTATTTATAAATTATGCTTTTGTGACTCTTCTAGTGATATCAGCTTGACAGTGAAAGCTGATGTTGAAACCACCTTCAATACAAGTATCAGTATTTTATTTTGAGAAACTATTATTTATGCAACCACAATCACAACACTTTTTCAAAGTTGGGGAAAACCTAAGATTATATTTGCCTTGGTTTTTTGTGTGTGGAGATATTTTTATTTGTTGTAATACTCTTCTGATAAAAGTTGCTATAAAACAAGCTATTCAAAGATATTTAAAATTGTTTCCATTGCAGACTCATTTAAGACATCCTAAAAAAATTGTTACTTGTGCTCCTAAGTCCTGTATACAGGATTCCAACAGTCTCTAGACACGGGTCTTAATTCTATATTGTGCCTTTTAAGGCCATTTTATGAGAAGCTATTAGTCCTATTTTAATTATTATTTTTATTCTTATTGTTCTTGTTTCTGTTGTTAAGTGCTGCAAATTGCAATGGTATTGTAGAGACTTGTGAGATGACAAGGTCCTTGCCCTGTAATGCTCAAGCTCAGTGACACGTGCTCTATGGAATAACTTCACATATTACATGGCCTTGTAGAGACACGCTCCCTATGAAAGTCAGCCTTAAAAGGTCCCACAAAGGAAGCAGTTTCTAAAGAGGGTTTTGAAGGCGGGGAAGAAGAGAGCTCACGTTATTAGAGTGAGTTGAGCCCCCTCTGCCACCAGTGCAACACTTGGAAGACTGAGACCCAAGACTTTCCCAGAGGATGTACTCACTAGCAAAGAAGTAGATGCAAATGTTGTGCCTTTCACTGCTTTCGTTGCATGCTGCCATCTCCCCCGTCTCCAAATCCAATCCAAGACCATGTGTTTCCCTGTGTCAAAGAGAGAACCTGAGCTGTGGACCAAGATTCTCTGCAGCGACTAGAGCTTTCCAAACACCTAGCTTGTAAGATAGTACAGGGACATGGCTTTTTATGAACTGCTGAGACATTCTCTCAAAATTCAGGCCTTTTAAAGAAGCTTCCAGTTGTTTTCTTAGGGAAAAAAAAAGTATTAATAAAAATGCCCCAAAGCATTAATCACTTAAAAAATCTCTCTATATTTGGTTGGCAATGTAGATATATTCAGTACAGATGAAGGTCATGCTTGATCTTTCTCCATTTTGCTTCCTGGTTCTCACCATATGTCAAAGATCACGATTATAACCTGACACAGAAGTATCTTCAGCAAGTGATGCATTTCCTCTGTGGTTAAACACAACACCTACAGACAAAATGATATTTTATGGTTCAAAACTACAGTAACAATAACTGGAAGAGATAATTTATAGGTGCTTCAGCTTTTACTGTCTGGATTGCAGAGTGCATCAGGGATTGAACAACAGCATGCAGTTGCTGACTTTCACCACAGGACAGCTGAAATGGAAATAATTGATGCCGATAGTACCTTTCACTGAGAGAGAGTTCCTAATACCTCATGCAAACAGCAGCTGTGTGTCTGAGAGACACAGCGGTCTAACGAAGCAAAGAAGGAAGACTCTGACAGAAGACATTATGGTAATGTACTGTAATGGGGCTTGCTGATTTGAATAAAGTAGCATGTTAAACACTCCACAGTCTCTTTACTGTGTTCCATGGCCCTATTTACAACTCTATATTTAAGATGTTTGCACTCAATACAATCTGAGACAAGCTAACACGCCCAGATTACAGTATTTTTCCATTTATTTTATTTTTAAAAATTTACAAAGGATACATAGAAACTTTGTCCCTTGGTGAAAACCTGACAGCTATGAACAAGCTTTGCAGCAGCATTCCCATCATTTGCCTCTTGGATGCATCTTTTGAAATGAAACCTTTGTCCCACGTCCAAGGTCAGCACAAAGTCACCTGTCACTTGTAGAAACACTACTGGTCTCAGAAAACAGCTAACACTTGTTTTAGTAGTCATTAGAGCAATAAACGTGCTTTATTACCCATTCATAATGGGAAAAAAAGCAAACATTAATAAACTTACCTATTAATAGCTGCAGAGCACCATAACCCATGTTGTATGAATGGTATTGTGCCTCACCCCAGGCCCTGGTTGAGCACACGTGTTCCTGTCAACTGAGTCAAGCACATGCTGTAATAAAAACAGATGATGGATGCGATGATAATGTATACCATTAAATGATTAAAGTCTACTACTCCCTTGAGTAGACACTCTGCAGCACTCTGTTCTTCAGCCAGCTTTTGCAATCCAGCCTCTCCTTCTACATCCAGATTAGGATGTCCATTGTTCCTTCTGCTGCTGCACACCCTCTCCCAGAATATCTCCCTCTGCCACCTTCACCTTCTCAAACGTGGTCAGGTTCATCATCCGTACGGAGTAGCTGATGGGCCAGTAGCTGGACAGGCTGGGTGCCATCGACCGCTGCCACGTGGGAAGCCCCCAGAGCCTCTGGTCTTGGCCAAGGGAAGAATTAGACCCTAAGGGTCCGATCCTCTTCCCATCCCCTCCATCCATTGAGGTCACAGCTTGCATTTATAAAAGGAGTCACAGTTTCTTTAAGCTACGCATTTTGTTTGTAGTTTTAATTAAATCTGATGTTTAACTTGAAATGCAAACCTTTGTTTTCTTCAAAGTTCCTTGACATAATTTTTCTTAAAATTAAGGAAACTTAAAATGAAAAATTCTCACAGAAATTTAAATGTTTTATTTCATTAGTGGCAAAATGGCTTTTTATGAAGAGCTTAATTAAATCTATGCAATTCACAACCTTCTGAAATAGCTGAACCAGTGATTATTTGTTTATTTAGTTGATATAATTGTCTTGGCTGAGAGATTTTGCAGCTAAATCTTTCTCCCTGTTTTACCTAGGGACTCTGCTGGTCTCTGGGGCTCAGAGCTGTGTGTCCTGTGGGCTGGTCTTAAAGCATCTCCTGTATTGTCTCCCTGCTCCTCAGACACTTTTTTTGCCTGTGAAGGTGGCATCTGGTCCTTAATTATTTGACTTTGTTTTGCCTGGTACTCTCCATTTAACACATGAGGAGCTCAAGAGTGCCGCTGCTGGTGGAATGTTTCTGCATGCATAATTAACACCTTCCCTATAGGTTTGGCGACTACCTAAAATCCTCCAGTGGAGGCGTGGATTTGGTTGGTCCACAAGAACTTGATGGTTGAGGGTTGTCTCTGGTGCCTGTAAATTGGGAATTCTTGGCTTAACAAGATGGTGCTGAAGAACAGGGTGCTGAAACCTACCGACCACGGCCAACTAAGAGGAACTTTGCGTGCAATTTCCCTGCCTCCTTTGAGGGGCGAAGAGAATCGCGAGCCGACGCCATCCGTCACAGCATACCACGCCACGCGATACGATGCTGAAGAGGAAGGCCACGCCGCCAAGTGTTGGGCAGGACCGTCAGGACCACACGGGAACCTGCGGTGTGGCCGTCCCCGGCTGCTCGTAGCTTTTCTGCTGCGCAAGGAGCCCTCTGCGATGTGCATCGTGGAAAAAGGATGGCCAGCAGCATCTGGCGGGGGGGGGTGGGGGGCAGCCTTGAAGTCAGGGAGAGCTGTGACACTGCACCGCAATGTCACGAGCTGCTACTGCTCGTAGGGCCGGGGAGAATACATGAGAATTGACAGTGAGGTCAGGGAGATAATATGAAGGAGCTAAAGCGGCTGGAAACCTGGAGAGAAAATGACAAGTTCTTTTGCACTTTTTGAAGCTGAACCTTATTTACTTCTGGGGACAGATGATCTGAAGAACTGATGTAAACTAGTGGGTAAGTTAGAAATTCCTGGAAACTAAGAAAAAACATGTGGGTAAAGAGTAGCAGAGGAAAAAGAGGTGAGGGTAATTTTGGATCTAAAATCAGTCCTGCTAGAATTTTTCATTTTATTTAAGGAAATATGCAGAAGATAACTCATTGGTAAAAAAAACCCAAACAACAATACAACCAAAGGTATTCATGTGTGACTAGACCTGAAGTGTACTTTTCTCAATGCCGTGATGGTCACCCTGGTTTTGGGGAGGTTTTTTTAGCATATACAGGGGAGGAGGGAGACAGCACTCAGCCAGTAGCTCCCCTGACAAGGCAAATCTTTCATCTTGCAGAAACCTAACGTAATTCCCTTCTTCCCACAGGAACCATGCTGTGGACACTGAATTCCTGGTCCATAACACCCCATGAGCAGGTGTTAGAGGGCAGGAAGCGCTCGACACAGGTTAGGTTCAACAGAGAGACAATTTGCCGAGTGTCCCAAGTTTAAGTGCATCATGTTTTAAGTTCTACAAATGCAGGAATGCAAACTGGCCGACAAACTTTTGTGAAATGGACCACGAGTCATGATTAATTTATCAAGCTGTTCTAAATACATCAACTAAAATAATGGAAATATAAACAAAAGTTACATAATTCTTTCTTGCCTGTGCTTGGGCCCTGCTTGTAATGGCGGATATATAAACTGAACTAGAGCGTATAAAAAGATTTCCAAGAAAAAGCCTTTGTTTAATGTTTCCTATGCATCAGATATTCCACTTGCCTCCCAGATGCATATATTCCAAATCATGCTTTTGCTGTCCACAGAAAATTCCTCCATCTATTTATACTTTCAAATCTGTGATCTTATACATTAATAAATAGTAATGAAGTCCTGAAGTAAATACCAATGTTATGGTTTCACTGGAGATCTTGCTGACATTTATAAATATCTGCAGCTTTCATGGTTCAGGACACTGGCAGAGCTCACAGATTCTGTTAAATTTTATCATGGAATTGTACGTATGGTCTCTCTTTTGAAAGTATAATGCGTGGGGTTTATGGAATATTTCTGTTAGGCAGCACTGCATGTGTTTGCTTGCTTTATGAAAAGCCATGTTTCTGCGTGGGTGTATCTTAGCTGACCTACTAAACCCACCATTTTTCATCTCAGCTGACACTGAACACCACACATAGTCTGGACTTTACCAAGCTGTGGAAATGTTCCTATCTTGTGATTACTCACTACTCTGAATTAGTCATCCATTTATATCTCTGTCCATTTATACGCTAGGAGATAATCCAACAAGACTAATAGCCCTTTCACTTCTCGTGTATGCCTTTGTCTATCAACAGGATTACAGGACTTGGTTCCCCATGGAGGAAAGTTTAGCTCAGTGACCCAAGAAATACTTTCCAATTGAACGCTGTCTTTGCCCTGCTCCAAAAGGTGAGAGAGGAATTTCACAACACAGCCTGGAACTGAACCTGGCATGGGACAATCCTGGGGCAGGGATTTTGCTGCTGGGATAAGGCCAAGTTGAAGAGCTGAAGAGCATAAGTAGCAATTAGTTTGAGTCTGGCTCCTCCAAGAGATGTTTAAGTGACCAAGAGCAAAGGACTTGGGACAGAACTTCATTTCAGCCTCAGATTCAGGGGTGGTACAGTGATCTCTGAGCCAGTTTCTTGCTGAAACCTCCTGATCATGAAATACCGCCTAACTGTGCAAAAAGACAAATGCCGTAACATACATTCCTTCAACAGACAGAGTTCTAAGTATCTAGTATCTCACATTTATACAAAAGATGGGGACGTAGAAGGGAATTCTCCACTCCAGAGAACTATGTCCAAGTATGGCTTTGCTTCTTGTACAACAGGGAAGACCACTGCTGCCTCTGGGTCTCCCAAAAGTCCTCCCATCCAAGCAGGAATCAAATCGCTCCAGTCCCTGATATCTGCTAGGACTGGTAGGAATTCGGTAACTTCCAGGTAAAATAATGGTTAAAGCTCCCTTTTTACATGGTTAAACTTTCACACTCCAAGGGAGTCCCATGCTCAGTCATCCCTCGTCTAACACTGGAATTGGTGGAGGCCGCGGGACAGTCAGAATGAGGGGAACTGTTCAGACAAAACTTCCTTGGTTTGTGTGTGGAAGATCTCATGCAGATACAGATGCTCCCAGTAAGTCTGCACTGCCTGCCTGGGATGATGAAAGGAACTTCTGTCACTTGCTAGATGAATTCTGCCAGCACTTCTGAAGCCCTAACACTACTAGCATTTAAAGGAACTTATAAATATTATGTATTATCTCTTTGGGAAACTTTTTATAGCTGAACTTCTGGGAACAGCCACCTTAATCCCCTGTTCGGTCACTAGAGACACGAGAGCTGTGATTGCCACTGCTACTGCTGAGGATGAGACCTTGAAGAGAATGGCCAAGGCAAGTAGGATGGACTATTATTGATCTCAGAAGCAGGTGGGATTTTGCTTGCAGGCTACATGACGGCAGCTCTGAGCGCATCGTGTAAAACCAGTTTTTAAGAGAATGCATGAAAGACCTTTAGACTATCTTCTCTCCAGATTTCCGGAGATGTATTTATATTGGCCTAAAATAAATGTAACATAGAGGAAGGGAGAACGGCTTGCTGCATATGCCACAATACAGATCAAGTCAAGCGAAAAAGCCAGTGTTGGTGGCACATGAAAAATTAGCTCCCTGAAGCAAAGTAGGCAACGACTTATTTATGCTGGCTGGAAAAACTGCTTGTTCTATACACTTGTTCTTCTCCTACCTATAGCTCTTCCCAAGTAAGGCTGACTAGCCTGGTGATTTTGCCTATCAGATCTTTTTATTAGACCTAATAACGTCTGTAGATGCTGCCTAATGTAACATGTGAGTTAAAGCACTTGGCAGTGAATCATGGGCTAAGACATGTCCATCCCCAATTATCCTCATTCTGATAAAGGGAGGAAAAGCAGTGATGAAATAATTGTGTACTTAAATGAAGGTTGCAAGGTCATGTTCTGATCCATATTTAGCAGTGTTAAATTGCAAAATAGCACAACGATGTCTGCTTACATTCAACAGAAAACTGGAGAAAAGTGTTTGCCCTGATGTCCAACCTCAGAGACCTGAGAAGGCTTGTACAGAAGAAGAGGAACAACTCAGTTCTTGTGTCTGTACCAATGCCAGGAGCTGGCCCGGCAGTGAATTGAGACTGAGATTAAAACACTAGAACTGCTTTCAGCACACACAGTGAGTCTGGTAGGACCCCGGCCACTGCCTCTGCTTTGCCTTCCCCGTGGCTGAAGACTTTGTCCAACATGTAGACACGTGCATGACCCCCACCGAATGCTTCACGGCATCGCAGTGTGCAAAGACCCCATTTGAGACCCAAGGGCTGTGCAGAGGCAGATGCGCTCCTTGCTGGGAAGACCAACTGGTTGGTTTGAAACCTGCAGGAAAAAACCGTAGGGTAAGGGGAGGGGGAGGGAAGGGCGAGTGTGGTTGAATGTGCAGTCTCTGTGTCCCATTAAAGGAAAGCTAGCTGAATATTGCTAAAAATCACAGCTGGAAAAATGAATTTTAAACATCTTTATCTGAACTCACCTAATTAGCGCACTGTTTGCCTTATTGGTTGGAACGTCTCACTACTAACCAAGTCATTTCTTGAGCTATTTTCTTGCTAACATGTATAATTACTCCCAGTTCAGATAAGCCAAAAGGTAACAAAACCCCATCCTTTCCACATTTTATTTATTTTGATTCTCCAAAGATGAGGTCTTCTAAAGGTCATATCTTGACAGAATTCCTTTTTTACCCCCCCTGTTGTGCTAAAATAGATCAGTATTATTGACCTTGACAACAATGCCTGAAAGGTTTAGTGACAATCTATTCTGTATCAATGAGCACATAAAACTGCTTTTATGGGCTGGGGCACTCTCCGTGCATTTGATAGCAGGCAGATCGGCTTTTCTTGACAAGGCATCGAGTAAAAAGATTTAATGTATCCATCTCAATGTGAATTGGATCGTACCCTCCTGACATGAGATCCCCAGCCCCAGGGAGAACCGTGCTCAGCGCTGTGTTGCTGCATTAGTCATTTGTAATGGCTACACGAAGAAACAGAGCATGACAAGAGCTAAATAATGTTGTGAGTGCGGAAACGTCCAAGTTTCCCCAGCCTCGCTGCTTTCCCAGACTTTTTAAACATGAAAAGCAATAGAATGCTTTTAAAGGGGGCTTATTTTTCCTTTGAAACTAGTCTTTTTTGAAGCAGGCTTTGTAAAGGTAGATGTTGCACGATGAATAAGGCAGCCGTGGGTCCCGTTAAGGATCTGACAAGAACTCTGCGTTGGCTCTTTCAAGTGGCTTCAGATTTGGGGTGGTAAAGCAGCTGATCCACTAACGTTTAACTGCTCTGCTGTTGCTGACTCCGGTTTCGAAGGCACCAGTCCTCAGCCTGTTGTATACTCTAACACCTGCTCTGGGGCAATAGGTCCCTCTTAATTGAATTTTTCTTTTCTTCCAAATTCTTTTCTTCACTGATGCCCACTCCAAAATAATCAACAAAAATAGAGTTTAATCTCTGTATTTGGTGAAATTATGGCCCAAATGAAGGCAATGCAAATGTGCCAGTGGTGTGAGTGGGGGCAGGATTTCACTTGTTTAGTTAGAAACAGGTTTTGCCAGAATCCTGACTCTTTCCCCTTGAGTTACAGTGATTACTGGGGGAGAGGGGAAGGGGGAAGGGAGATGGAAAAACTATGATAGACATATAGATGAATAAAAAATCACACAGTGGGGAAATGTACAATGACTATTGTTATTCTGGTGTTTTATATTAAAATTTGAAAAACAAGGCACATGAAAAAAAGAAGACAAGGTGGAAATTAAGAGCTTTGTTTCAGAATTTACATTTCTCTGGTTTAAGGGGTTATAAATAATCCTTCCTAATGGGCTGAGTTACCTCCCATCATTATTAGTCTTATCTCCACAATGCCTGTTCTATCATGTTCATTTCAGGGTCAAAAAATTCACCTGGAAGAGCAGCAACACACAGCAGATTTCCCCGAACCCAAGCAGGGAAGCTTGTTAACCAGCCCTTTCACTACTCCACTACTGGGAAGTCAACCAAAGCTTTGTGTATTTGGCTTCAGGGGGTCCTCCCCTGTATTACCGTGTCTAGAAGTGGCATGGAAGCATCATGGCAACTCTTCGTGATCTCTTCCGGAGATGCAGGATTGTTGTCCGAGAATCAACAGCTTCTGTATCAGTACAAAGGCAACTGGTATAATTGAAAACATTTGGAGACGAAAGGTGTAACTCACTGTAGCACAACCCTCAGGACTGGAGAAACACTGAGTACAGGTATACCATCCTTCCCACCTGTGTGGGGACAAGGGATGGAACTGGGATAAATGTTTGCCTGGGTGCACACACATTACTGAGCATCAGGGTTTATGCAGAGACCCCTAAAAATCCCATCCTCCTTTCCTTTTCAAAAGAAAGAGTACAGCATTAATCTCCCAAGAAAGGGTGTTCCTGTATTTCATATTTGACCCATATGAGCACATTTGATTTCTGCAGTGGCAGAAGGCACAGAGAACTGCCAAAAAAGAGCTTTGATCGTGGTAAGCTCAGCTGCATTACACATCTCTGTGCATGTCAAGGAGCACCACCGCCGCTTACAACATCAGTTGAGTGCAGCACAGTTAACTGCAGGTCTAAGAAATCCAGCTCAGATGGCTGGTAAAGCAAAGTCACTGGCATTCAGATTCCTGCTTCAATCATTTAAAGGGCAGTTTGCAGATCAAAGGGGTCTTGGAAAAAACGAAGACACAGGTTATTTGAAATACAATCTTAGCTGGAATAAGCCACCGTGGGGTTCCTTTCCGAAGGCAGCCCCTACCTCCAGGTGTTGCTCTGGGAATGAGAACAAAAGGGGGAGGTAGTGGAGGATGAACAAAACCCCGCAAAAGTCAAGGAAAGAATGAGGAGGAAAAGACAAAAGATTAATCGTTCCATCACCGGCAGACTCCTGAGCAGGTCATTTGTTCTTCCCGCATGAAAAGTCCTTCCACTGCCATCCAAAACAATCACCTGGCATTTAGCTTGCCTTCAGCCCTTTTCCCCCATTTCAAGCACGTAATTATTTACACCAGGTGCATTGCTTCAACCCATCTCTCATGACGTCCCCATTCACAAGTAAAGGATTGTAATTTGCCAGCCTTCACTGAAGTTTCTTTGTACGAGTCTCCTACCCCGGGTGTAACGTTACATTGACAAGCGGCACGGCACAATGGAAAGGGAAATAGAATTTACCCGGTGAACAAAGGGCATTAGTGCTCCCTGCCTCTAACCCCGGGTGACTGTACAGAGCTGACTGCAGGGTCTCTGGTGACAGAAGGCTGGGGTCCTATAAAAACCGTGAGCGCGGCGGCAGCGCTGGCAGACAACTACACCTGCGGCAGCCCACGGCTGCACGCAACCACGCCGCTTTGTACCGTTACTTCGGGTAAATGCTGCCGGTCCTATTTAAAGTTTAAATTAATGGAAGATTTTAGCTGGCAGGGTCCTCGGTGCTGATGGAGGGTATTCAGCTCAAGCAGCGTTCACCCCCAGCTGCTGACAGAAGGTTGCCCCATCGCTGCTTGATTCGCACTGCGTGGTCTGGCCTTTTGTGCACGGAGTTGCCCTGAACTCTGCTGACGGCTGCATTCGGGATCAGGTGCGGTAATAGAAATGCTGTGAAAACTCAGGTCTCGTGGCACCCGTGACGCTGCCTCTTTGTTTCGCTGAAGCTCCCAGAATTTGCCTGTTGCACCCACACGGGGCAGGACCTGTCCCTTTGTGTGCGGCCAGGAACTCTCCCTGGCCAGGGCTGATCCATGACAGATGCCCCTGGGCTCTGCTGTACAACAAATAAACAGCGACAACAATAACGAGGGAAAAGTGATAAGTGGGATTATTTTGGTTTGCAGCTCCTGTCCTTTGATTTCGTTTGATGTAGCAAGTCCAGGCATGGATGAACCTGGGAATGAAGGGAGTCTGAGTGCTCCCCACTTTGCCCTGGCTATGTAGCACACATGCCACTGCATGCAAGGCTGCTTGCAAGCACAATCCCTTTTCACCCATCTAAATCAAAGGTGTCTCCCATCTTTCCCTCCCAGAAAAATCCCAAGGTCACAGACCACACAGAGATGCCAATTATAATACTGGGACAATGATGCCAGATAAACACTGTCTCTCTCATCACTTCTCATTGCTTCTTCTCCCTGAAAAGCGTGTGCAATAAGCTAAACAAGTCCTGGATGCTAGACAGGAGAAATTCCTGCTTGTTCAACTTCAGCCTACATCCCCCAGCCTCTGTGGTCTCATCCAGACTTAGAGTGGAGGCAGTGGGAGCCCTGGTCTCTTCTTTTCAGAAGCAATTCTGGTTCCCAATGAATATGCGGCGTACTCTGGCCATGCCTTCTTGTGATCCTGCCCAAATTTGCTCTTTTAAAAACGGCAGTCCACTGCTCCTAGTCTGGCCTCCAACCAGGAGGCCAGAGAAGGGTGCACCGGGGAAGGGTCACCACACCGTGACTCACATGTCGCAACTGGAAAAGTGGTGTACCCCAGGGGTTGATGGAGGGGCCAATACTGTTTAACCTCTTCATTACTGACCTGGGTGAGAGGAAGGAGTGCTCCCTCAGCAGGTTTGAAAATGGTATAAAATCTGGAGGAGTGGTTGATACACCAGAGGGCTGTGCTGCTGTTCAGAGGGACCTTGACAGGGTGGAGAAGCAGGTCAACAGCAATCTTATGAAGTTCAACAACTGGAAATGCAAAATCCTGCAGAGGGGAGAAAAAACCCCACATGTACCAGCACAGGCTGGGGACCGACTGGCTGGAAAGCAGCCTTGCACAGAAGTACCCGTGGGTCCTGTTGGACACCGGTTTGCCCATGGGCCAGGCATGTGCCCTCATGGCACAGAAGCCCAACAGCCTCCTGGGCTGCCTTAGGCAGAGCGTTGCCAGCAGGTCAAGGGTAGTGCCACCCACAAAAGGCCGGTAGAGTACGGGGAAATCTGTCTCGGACAGGTAGGCTCGCTGGGAGCTTTGTGGCGGTGGTGGCCCTGCCTCAGCAGAGAGCTCTCAGCTCTGCTGCCGTACACGCCGCGCAGACGCTTGAAGATTTCCAGTCCCACCACAAAACCTCAGCCCTGCTGACAGCTGCATGGCCATTAAACCAGAGGTTACAGGCAGCGCTGTAGGAAAGATACCCAGCAGGGGAAGGAAGGGTTGGGTGTGCTTCTGCACATATAAAACCCCATTTTTTATAATTTTTCCATTTCTTTCACTTTCTAATCTGTTGCCAGAGGCACAAAGAAAATTCAGGGGAAGGCAGCAGTACAGAAGTCGCTTCCTCTGAACATCCCCAAAGCAGCGGCTTACAACAGACTTGGAGAACAGCATGCCGCTGGCTGCACCGGCAGGCAGCTTTGCCGAACTCAGCACAACCTTCTGCTAAGGCCCCTTCTGCTGTCTGACTTACCCTTCCTAAAGCACTGCTCCTTCTGACACGAGCGTGCCCGTTTCTTGCTGTGAAACATGCTACCGAGGCACCTTTCCGCTCTTCCTGCAGATGCTTCTGACTCATGCTGATCTACCAAAGATTAGGGAATCCAGCTTTTGAAGTGCTCCGAGACACGGGCTTTTAAAGAAAGTAATTAATTGAAGCAACATTGGTCCAAGCCCTATCAAGGCAGAAATCAGACAGAGGCAGGAGGAATGTCCTTGAGCCTTTTTTTCGTGGCTTCCTCTGACCCGCAGGCTGGAGGAAGAAGTGGGCAGATGTTTCAAATGGAGACATTACATCACTGGGTTTTTATATCCTCCATCTGTATGAACTGTAAGACATAAGCAGGGCCAAGCATAAGTATTCCTAAAGAAATTAAGGCATGAGCAAGGCACGTGCACAGCCCCAGGGTGTAGTTTGCAATATGGGAGAAGTTTGGCTGCCCTCTGGGCAAAATGAAGATCTGTCCCTCCTTCCTATCACTTCCACCTTCTCCCTATAAACCTGCAGTTGCCTGTAGAGCTCCCAGGACAGCTGGCCATGCCCAGGACCATCTGTGCCCTCACTGAAATTGGTGTTAGTGAGTTAAAACCAGGAACACCGGAAAATAATTTTCTCGAGGGACACTTCTCTTCTAGGGCATTTGAAATAACAGCCTCAGCCTTGCTGTTTGATGCAGTAGGTATTTCTCCCATGGACAAGTTATTTCAAATTGGAGAGGAATAGCATAAAAAAGTAATAAAACCTGCCTACCTCCAAACTGGACTTGATCCCAAGCACTGCAGAAAATGGGCCCACCAGTGGGATGAGGATCCTATTCAATGTGCAAGCCCTCACCAGGCTTTTGCTTGCCTGTTTCTCCATGGTTTCCCCAGGTCACCCCGCAACTACCCTTAGAGGTTTTCCTCAGTTGCTGAAAAGAAGAGCACAGAAATGGGTAAGAGGCTGCACCGCAGCATTTTTGGAGTTTTCAGGTTCACTTGGGTCCCAGACATGACAACAGCACGTCTGTGTGTCCCACCCCACCACCTCTCACTGCCTGACTCTCCCAGAAGAGGAAGCGCTGTTTTACAGCTGAAGAGCAGAATTAGAGACGTCCTTCTCTTGGAAAGGCTTTGACATCCCTAGGCAAAAGCTTTTGCTCAGTAAGAAGCATTGCAGACTGCAGGTGTAGGTTTACTATATTGCAACATCCTGAGTTTTGAAGCACGCTGCAAATGCAAGTTTTTTATCAGGCACTACAGATTTAGCCTGTAGATAAATAGGAGACCACCAGCTTTTGATTTTCTATTAACTTTTTATTAATTCTACTTGATTGTCTATTATCTTTTTATTAATTCTATTTGATTTTCTATTAACTTTCTATTAGTTTTTCTATTTTGATTTTCTATTCCATTTCCTCTGCTATTTTTTCATCATTCTGCATTATAATTAGTTGAGATGAACAGACAGTTCTGGCCTCTTCCCATTCATTACATGGTATTGTTTTGTTTTTCATTAACTTCTTTCTCTTTCTGCTGCTTTTTGTTCTGGAAAGCATCCCCTGCCTGCAAAGAGAAAGAGAAGGGGGGTGCAGCATTTTGACCCCCAAATTTTTGTCTGAATTTTTACTGCTGAGATGTCTGGACCTTGACTTCATACTGGCCGCATGTTCTACTGCGCAGTTCTGCAACAGCCAGACTTAGTGGCAACAGCCCAGATCCAGCATTCACCACTAACCAGAAGAAAGAGGCCATCCTATTCTAGGACATCTCCCTGAGAACAGGCAGACAATTATTTGAAGCACAGGAGGAAAGGGGGTGAGAAAACTTCAGTAGTGAGAGCCTGTTTTACAAGCATCTACAAGTCTCATTTACAAAAAGGAGATTACTGCAGGAAAATTCAGTGTTCACAGCTGGCTGGAAAAATCCCTCAAATATAGTTTCCTTTGACTCTCCCTTCTGCAACAGTTGGGACTCAGTCTGAAATTCAAATTAACTTTCATACGCAGCCTACAATTCCATTTTGTGCCCCAAAGCAAAATTTCCTGCATAATTGTGTGTATTTAGGTCAGTTCTCCATTGTTCACTTCTGCAAAGAAAATAGCTGATTTGCTAGTGGAGAAAATTCCTAATACAGTTTTCAAAAGCACTTTTGCAATTAGAGATTGTGCTCCTAAATGAGACTGGAACGTAGGCATGTATTTGCTTGGGTAATGTCTTGAGACTTTTTATGTCTGTTTTTGACAGCAGGGTGACTCCATTTAAACACAGACCATTTTTGACATTTATACAGGAATAAGCTGGTTTGCCAAACTATATTTTAACTTCTATCAAATATTAACCATAAGTACGTGGTATGTGCAAATATTAATCTAATTAACATTTAATCTAGAGAAATAACACTTACCATCTTTTCCTGTTAAAAGGTTCTTTTCACTGCAGATTTTCCCTACGCTTAATTTGTATGAATTTCTTTTGTTTCTAAATTTCTCCTGTGAGAAGTACTCTGTTAGTATCTTCTGTTTATGTTTGACTGTAAAGCACCAGCCACATGCATGGACAGATCCGTATAAACATTTTAACTCATGCGGGTATCAAACTAAAACAAAATATTCTGAGCTGAATGTAATGACTAAGAAAGCTCTCTTGAATGCTCAGTTAATTGGCTTAGACCAGGGATCTATACAAAGCAATGCCTTTATCTCTGTATCTTGCAACGAAGCAAGGAGCATGACTCAAAATGTGTATTTTCTCTACATTTTAGAGACCCATGGTCTGATTTTGTGGCTTCATAAATATTTTTGTGAACGTGCTGCCAGAACAGGTCCAAACAGTTTGAACACATCATTCAAAGGCCCCATCAGGGCTGTAATTCAGGGCAATGACACCAAAGGTCAGGTGGTGGAAAGCCAAAAACTGATGCTACATGTAGATTTCTAGGCATAAATTAAAAAATCAAATCAAATCTCTACCACCCCACCCCCCCCCCCCAGACACTTGCGAGGGACAACAAAGCGTGGCAGATCTACCTCAGGATGCTTGGAGAGAGGGGAAAAAAGAATCAGGTCAAAGCACACAATATACAAATCCTTGGGATGCCGTAGGGCACAGTATGCAACGACCTCAGACTGTTTTGAAAATCGATTACAGAAGGCCTTCAGCTGAATGGAGTCAATGACCCTATCTATGCATGGCAAAAGGAAAACAGCTACATCTTCTCTGAGCTAATACGCACGAGGGTTCCTGGCCCAAGAACATGGTGGCTAGCAAAACAAGACCTATGGAAACAGCTCCTCCCAGCTGTTCTTCTTCAGACCAGGAGAGGAAAACATTGGCTTTCTTTTCATAAAGATTTCATTTCCATGAGATCAAAATAGACGAACCCCAGCTTTGCTCCTCCCCTTCGAAAAAACATCACCAGCTGTGCTAAGGGTCACGATGTAATAGACAAAGAACGTGTGTAATTCAGGAACTGCAACTGCCTAATGAAATATATGTCAAAAGAGACAGCTGGCCTGAAGGCTTGGGCTGCCCACTGTGTTTGTCTTAAGGTTTTCTCTAGCTAGAAGTACAGGAGAATTAGGACTGGTGAAATGGGGTGAGTTTTATCTGGTATATCCAATTGCCAATGTCTCCTTTTTGCACTTAAGCTTGCACCCTTCAGGATTTGTAACTACTGTCCAGTTAAAGCTGTTCTGCTTGGACAGAGCTGGTAAGCCATAACCAACACGTGAGAACGAAGGGTTTTGCTGCCGGTGAGCAGAGCATTCAAACACAGGAGAGAACCATTGAGTGTGATTTGGGTAGCAAAGAAGTGGCAACATTAAGACTTGTGATGCCCCAACAGACATAGAAAAATGAGTCCTATTGTGTTACTACTTGTTACTACTCTGCTTCTGATAGCTGTTTCCATCGTCCTCATTACTGCAGGAGAACTAGTGAAGTTCTTCATTCGGTGACATGCATCAAGTCTGCACTCTCCATCAGCACTGAAAGTGCAAAAGATATTTATGTTAACCGTATAAAAACACTTTTAAACTGATAAAGATGGAAGAATTGTATCAGAAAAAGTGTGGCCAGCAGGACTAGGGAAGTGATCATCCCCCCCAGACTCGGCACTGGTGAGACCTCACCTCGAATAGTGTGTTCAGTTTTGGGCACCTCACTACAAGAAAGACACTGAGGTGTTGGAGGGTGTCCAAAGAAGAGCAGTGAAGCTGGTGAAGGGGCTAGAGAGGATGGTGAAGGCTCTTATGAGGAGCAGCTGAGGGAACTGGGACTGTTTAGTCTGAGGAAAAGGAGGTTGAGGAGCAGAGACCTTATCGCTCTCTACAACTACCTGAAAGGAGGTTGTGGCGAGTTGGGTGTTGGTTTCTTTTCCAAGTACCAATTGATAGGACAAGAGGAAATGGCCTCAAGTTGTGCCAGGAGAGGTTTAGATTGGATATTAGGAAAAATTTCTTCACTGAAAGGGTTGTCAAGCATTGGAACAGGCTGCCCAGGGAAGTGGTGGAGTCACGATCCCTGGAGGTATTTAAAAAATGTGTAAACATGGTGGTCAGGGACATGGTTTAGTGATGGAGTTGGCAGGTTCATGGTTGGACTTGATGACCTTAAGGGTCTTTTCCAACCTCAACGATTCTATGATTCTATGAATTGGGAATAAGGTTGGAGACCACTACTTCTAAAAAACTTGTAAATTGGAGCACAGGGATTACATCGCTTAAAAACATAGACTCTTCAAACATGGAGAACATGATACACCAGCACGAGTTCACTAGACTAAACACATTTTCCAAGCAATGGTGCAAAAACCTTTTGAAGTCAAGCAATACTGAAGTAAAAAAAAAAAAAAAAGGGTCAAAAGTAGCTCCATTAATTTTCTTTGCCTTAGCTACTGTAGACTGTACAATTGTGTCTTCCTTTGTTTCTCTTTCTTCTTTCAGAAAAACCCATAGCAACAGTAGAGGAAATGAATTGTGGGTTCAGTGCCACAAAAACATACGAACGGACTTACTTTTAAGCACGCGAGCAGCTCACTGGCTTCAGCTGGGACTGAATGTTCAGCATATGCTGCAGGGCTCTTCCAACGCGGGACCTACCAAGTGGAAATGGACTAAATGTCTACGCACGGTCAGATAAGCTGAGACAAGGTATTCACACTACAGCATCAATTAGCTGCCTGTAGAGATGGTAGAAAGAATTTAGCTTTTTAGCAGTGCTCCGAAAAGCCTCAAACCCTATTAGACCAGGTGGTGTAGAAAGAAAGTGGACACTATTCCTAATATGAGAAAATGTAGAAAATGCACACAGAAGATGCAAGAGGGACTACAACAACACCCAGAGGATTTGCAGACTTTTACAGAATAGTCTGGCAGCTTCAGGCCAAAAAGAGATGCTTAAGGAAGAAAAATCAAAAGGATCAGGTGTATGCGAGAGGTGGCAGAAGGAATGCACTTCGCTGCATGCAAAGCAAGAACCAACCACAGAACAAGACCCAACTGATTTGTGTACATAGAAAATACAGAAATTAGGCTAAAGGTTACAGTCTACCTAGAAACAAGGTGATAAGGTGAGTACAGCCCCTTATCAAATTTTAATACGAAAGCTTTGCCTTAGCTATCAGATAATAAAAGCTAGGCTGTGGCCTGGAGCAGCTTTCTTCTAGCATTGAACTCATACCCATGCCAAGGTTTTCAGATGCCGGTAAATTGAGACCCTCACCCTCAGCTTAACATCTGAAACTGGGGCAAGGTTTAGCCTATTAGCATGGCCACCTATTAATTAATTAATTAATGTTTCCTAACAGAACAATAAAGTTTCCATATTGAAACTCCTCTAAGTTTTAAGAGTGTAAAAGCATTAAGCTAATATATTTCTGCAAGTATTTACATTACTTCATTTCAATTCATGCTGTACATTTCATTGCTAATATTTTCAGTAAAAGCCTTCTAAAATCAGCCTTCTGGTTTTTTTGTTGGTTCCCCTCCCCTGCCCCAAAACCGATTCCTGATATCCTGCCAGTCTCCAGTTCATTACTGGGAGTCCACAACAACCAACTGGAGGGTGACTTCACTTACTTTCCTATTCCGATTGTATATAGTCTTCTAAGATAGCTGAAGGTAAGCATTAAAATCCCCCGGATAAACAAAACAGTGCAACAAGAGCAAAAAAAGACAAAAACCACTCTGAAGTGTACACTTCAGGATACTTATAATATGAAGTAAAACATATTAGGATTAAGACTGATTTGGGTTGATTGTATCACAGACTCCCACTACATACATGCCAGGGGTGAGCACTACAAAAGCAATAAAGGACTCTTCTAAAGGAATACTTCAAAAGGCTTCTGGCCTTTTGGAAAAAGTAATTTGGGTAAGTAGGAAATGCAATAATAATAAAAAAGCACAGCTACAAAAGACCTGGAGGCTAGCTATGTCCAAATACCCTATTTCTACTGTCTAGATCTCAGTCTAGGGACTCCATCGGTTATTTTAAAAACAGACCAGAAAAGCTTGTTTCCTTAAATGCCTTTTTTTTTCTGCATGCTTGTAACATACTTTGAATTATTTTGTTGAAGTAAATTATACATAGCTGTTTTATCCTGTACCTTCTTATAGTTTATGGGACAGGATTCAAGTTTCAGAGAAAGGTGACTGTTCTCACCAAGTTATACTTCGTATTCACAAATGAGCAGCAAACTCTGACATACTATGTCAGAGTAAAGGGGAAGAGGCATGATGCAGCTTCAGCAAGATGGTGCTTCCTAAAAAGAATCAGCAGGACACTGGACAGTGTCACAGACACTTCTACTACTAAGGAATAGAGGTAAAGACAAGAAAACACATATAGCTAATTGTATTTACTTCATATCTGCTCTACTGTACAAATAAACTCACTGGTTTAAATGTCTATTCAACAAACTTTTAATTCAAGACAAGCCTAAGTGGTAGGTCACAGCAAAGTTTTCAGTCCTGTTTAATAGTATTAAAAACCTGGCTAGCAAATATTTTCTTAGAGGATGAACACCAGAAAAAAGTTGCTAATTGGGAAAAGAAAATAAATCTCTCACAGCTGTCACTCATAAGTAGGATCTTTGAAAGGTTGCAGCTAATTTTAAGCTCTCCCACTTTCTGTAAAAACATTGGAAAGCTTGCACTAAAATTGGTAAATACAAATTAATTTAATCAATATATGAATTCTCATTATACTGATGAACTTCCAGTCCTGCAAGCTCACAAATGAGAGCCATACACCAAGTTCACTCAACTCCCACAGACTCTCGTGTATGCATATTTGCAGGGATAGTTGTCTTAGTTACTTCTACCAGTAACTGTAAACAATTCTTCTTGCTACTCTTTGCCAAATTCACCTTCATTCCTTCAGAACATGACATTAGAATAAACTCTTATATTCTGAAAAATTGCTGAAATCTAAAATTGAAATAGTTAAATGATTCAACTGGGCTTCAGAGTTCTACCTCTTTTAAATTAGCCCATGTAAATGTTGCCTGATCAAATTCAGCCACAATGGACACCTTAAGTTAGCTTAACCTTCCTATCTAAACAGCTCTGATGACATTCAGATTAATTATTACACATCAAGATTAAAAAAAAAAATTAAATTAACCAATAATGCTATTCAGAGGTATAGTATTCTTTGGCTTTGAGAAAAAATACACTAAAATGTAAATTTCCAATTAAACAGGATAAAACATTCTTTTTATAAACTTTGAGCTGGAAAACAAAAGGGATATACTTTGTCTCCCATGTTTGCTCCATTTATGTGAACCAAGGCTAACAGTCAATCATATCATAGCAATTTCAGTTTTTTAATCCACAGAAAAGATTCCCTTATTTTGCTAGACAATGCAGTAGTTCTGATTTTTTTTTGTCCTTAAAGGGACAGGGCTGAATCTTTAGAAAAGACAAGTTTGTTCCAGGTCCCGGGTGACAGCAGAACACCCTCCTGCCCGCTCCCCTGGTTTAATTTGTATATTCCATGTCAGAATCCTACCAGCTCTCTGTCTATAAAGATTTCCAGGGAACCAATAACACATAGGCTCATTTTCCCTCCAAATCATACAGGCTAAAACCAGTGTCAAGATTTATTTTAGCCTTTAGCATCCTTAAATGCTTAGAAATTATATTAGAAAAGTCTATCCTGTATTTTACAGTACTGAATTGGGGCAAAAGATACAAATATATTTTGCTCCTGTGTGACTTGATTTTCCAAAGTCGGGCATCCTAATCAATCCCCAGCTCTCTTGAAAACCCCAGACCAGGTGGCCTCTGGGGAACACCGTGGCTGGAGCCAAGCGCACACTGCTTTATCTTGGAATTTCAACACGTAAGGGGAAAAACAGTGAAAAGGGGGATTTTTATTACTGTAACTAAAAATGATCAATATCAGCACTCAATATTCCATTTTAGTATAACTAGCTTGAATCAGAAAACTGAAGGAGGCCTGGTAAGTTTGTAAATTAGTGACAATAAAACAGATATGAAAACACTTTATAGCATACCACTCAAATACACACACACGATGTAATTGCCTGTTTTATTTAGTGGAATCACTTTTGTAGATCAGAAATATTTCCAATTCCCATTTACTCCAATGCAAGCCTCCACCATTGACAGGCATAATGCAGTTTGTTCAACTGATTCCAAAATAAAAAAAAAAAAGAGGAAAAAAAAAAGTACAATCTCAAAAGTTAAGTTAGAAACTAAGTTCACACATTTTCTTTGGGACCAGGAATCTGTACATAGTACAAAATATACATTTATTGAACTTTCTGTAAACACACAGTTTGAATTGTGTAAAACTGTAAATAGTGGGTGAACTACGTGGAGAATAATTTATTATATATCGTTATACATTCTACTTAAGGAAAATAGTTATGCTCTTGTATATTACTCTGTTAAATTTATAAATTCCATAATGAAGCTGTGTAATCTGCAAACATGCTTTTCAAGCTTAAATCTCTCCATTCGTAACACACATTTATACAGGTCATCAATGAAAAAAGTTACACTTTCCACAAAATAGATATAAAGAGGTCATGAATTTTCTAAAAAGACAGGCACAGCATGTCACTACAAACGAGACTTATGATACGATGTGGAGTCAATTCTGTGAGAAGACAGGTGAAAACTCTCTAATTCAGCATGTTTGTACGTGGTCTTAGTAACAAGACAGATGCTAGAAACCAAAATCTCTGCTTTGAAAGATTTATAAAGCCGCCAGTTCTGGAAACCAAACCTCACACTTTTCAAATATCCAGCATTCCCTGGTTAGGAGAACCTAGGCTTTTGTCTCGTATTAACCCTTCATCACTAGTAGTTTCGTTTTCCGAGTAGTGAACTACCCGGCATGATTTGCCAAGAACATTTGCATAATTCAGCACTTACTCCAAAAACTAGATTCCTGGCACCAAAGAGTTAGATCTGGTTAATAAATGCAACTTAACTCTTGGTACTCAAGGTCATCGTGAATCACACCATCAGCAATAAAACGAATGCTAGGAAATCCCAACTTCCAGCATCAAATGGTTGCACAGCATTAAGCCGCAGAACACGTATTGGCAGGTTCTGCAGCACCTCATGTACTGGGGACTCTGTTGTATAATGCCCAGTTTCCAGTTTAAGAGTCTGGAAATTTCAAATTGTAGCAGACTTGCCAATCTAGCATCAAACACTCAGCAAGAATAAGAAGTTCCCGTGAAACCACCAAAAAAGATCCTTTCATTAGGTCCATCACTGGACACGGAAATAATGCTATATAAATTCAGCACATTTATTCCTAGATTTTTAGGGTCTCATTGTTATGGGTTTCATCCTTTCATTTATTCTTTACAAATAAAAGCACTACATCAAAGGCCAAACCTCTTAAACTGTGCCCTTCTCATGTTTTAAAAGAAAAAAAAATGCCAACTTACATGTTTAAAGAATTATGATAGTTATCTCCAATTAGTCTAACATTTTGCTTTAACATTACCACTTTCTTCCCTTTGACTTTAAAAAGCTTTTTTCCAAACCAAAACTGAATAAAGGTTAAATTTCTCTTTCATTCCAAGAAAAGTGGGACAGTTAAGGCTCCAACAATACACATGCAAACTTTATATATTGGGAGTGAAGCTCCATCAACATCAGCAGGATGTAAAGTTAAATACGTGCCTGATTTTCCCAAGACTATCTTAATTTAATTTTCCCCTGTAGTTTGAACAAAACCACTGTGCTTCAGCCTGAAAACCCAACAGTGAAAATGAAATCAGCTACTCAGCATTGCCATTGCTCAGGCTGGATTGAATTCAGTAATGCAAGTGAAATTAAACTCTGGACCTCAGTCTGTAGGCATTGACAGAAGTAAAAGCATGTAATATTTTATGACCTGCCAGTCTGTTTTCTCGTTTTTCTTCTCAAAGATACTTCTCAAAAGAAACAACAATGGTACCTCCTTCAACTCTGGAGGCTTATTCACAATACGTATGGAGAGCCCTGTCTACTTCAGCTGTAAAAAAACCATGCTCCCACCACCTCTTCAGAGCCATACACTTAATGGAAGCAAAAATGAATTTCAGTTTGAGCTCAATGTTACTGAGTGAGCTGAGAAGTGCAGATGTAGTGCTCTTAAAGGAGAATGTTACTATCTGACACAGCACTCACCCTTCCAAATAAATGGCTGGTTACATAGTAGTAAGGACCATTGATTTTATTTCTCTTTTTTTAGGGGGGAAAAAAAAAGTAGATGTCTAGCGATATTTTAAAAAGCATTTGGGCAGGAATCAGTACAAGTTAAGCATAAAAATCCAGCTAGGCATAAAACAATGTATAGTCTAGAGGTCTGACCTGTCATCCCACCTCTACGGAAAGTTTTGACACTTTCGGTATAGAACCATTTCTTTAATTCTATAAAAGGCATTTTTAAAGTTAAGCCCACTTCCCCAGATTTTGTGGTTGCAAAGGGCAGGGGTTTTGCTGTTGTTGCTGCATTTAAAGCAAGCCTCCCCCACAACCCTTTCCTAAGAGACCGTTATCACTCCTGTTCTCTTAGCTTGGAAGCAAAGGCTTTAGAAGAGTGTCTACAGGGGGGGCGGGGGGGGGGGGAATCTCATTTACTGCTACTCAAAAGGAACATCAAATAAAAAAAATAGATAAAGCAAGGAATATGCATAGAGCCTAGGTCACTATAGGTCAACAAATCCAACACAATCAGGAGATTAAAGCTCCAGACATTTTTTTCACGTATTAAGTAAATAGCAGAAATATTTGTAGTTTTTTCTGGAAACAAGTTTTCAGTGGGAGATAAACTCAACTTTTAGCATGTTTTATATTTTTTTTTTTTCTACTTGAAAGCATTTAGTGGCCCCTGAGAATAAAGACAAGCTTTAGTTTTCCTACAGCTTCCCGAACTTCTGTGAACAAATGCCACGACCCAGGTGACTGCTCCCTCATTTATAAAGCCACATTATTAAGCAAAATAAGGCTACAAAGTGCTTCAGAAGGTGCACACCTGGGTCCGCAGAGACCTGCGGACTGTGCAAGCACTCCAGAGACAGCTTAGCAAGAGCTCACCAAAAGACTGGATTCTCTGACAGAGAGCCTCTTCACAGACAGGTCAGCCAAAAAAAGTACTTAGCCCCAGATTGTTACTTTTAAATTTTGTTCCATTTTTACAACTTATAGCAGGAATCCCATTCATATTATGCACTACAGCATCCTAGAAATCCACATGTGGAGCCTCTTTTTACCACTTAAAGAGTTAAAAACCCCTATCCAGCCAAGCAGAGACTTTACACCCTGTATTGGTATATGAAGACTCAGGTTATGATCATTTCAGACACACGCAGCGGTAGGAACAAGGAACTATACTAGTTATCTAGGAGACATTATTTTCACACCTCATAAAGCTTGGCACAGAGTAACAATTCTATTTTCTACAGAAAAATGTCAGGTACAGCTCTATAGCTCTACAGAGTTTTGCCGTTTCTGAACCTAGGCAAGGTACATCAGGTTTGTATTAAAATATAGTATTTGCCAAATGATGAGGAAAAGGGTAACATTTTACTAAAGGTTAGCCCACTTCAGACATGGCCAAGTTTAAATATCAAGAAATTTAAATATACGAAGTCATTTGCACATAAAAGCAATTCAAGAAGATGCAGGTAGAGATGAAGGTGAACATCTCAGCATGAAATCCTGATGTACATTGAAATAAGGTAAACTGTAACAACCGTATCATTAGCTTAATTGTGGCAGCCATGCTGTCTATCCCACAGCACAGAGCTACATATGTCTAGAGAAAGCAAAAATATGTTTGTCAGCACGTAACTCATACACAAGATGACATTAAAACCAAAGTCTCACGATTCCAGTTTTAAGAATGTTTACCAAAATGTTTGTCTTAATTATAGAGTGGAGAAAGATCTGCAAAGGCTTCGATACTCCCTACAGAGGTCAATCATTTATCTGTTTAGGGTGTAGTTTCCCAAACTGTTGCAGAAGGGGTGATGCAACTGTTCCCTTGCTCTCAGTCCTGTCTCCCCCGCCCGCATCTTGCCCTAGTACCAGCATCCCATAGCTGGATTATCAACTTACCCAGATGAAGCATACAGATTTTTTTTTCCTTTCTCCTAACTGCACGGCCACATAAGCATGAGTGCTGGCACAAAAAGGGCAGCAGGGGCAAACTTACAGGAATAGTTCAGTCTTGATATTTGATCATGAAAGCATAGCCTTAGTTCATAAATTACTAAAAAATGAAATGCAATAGGAAGTCTACCCTATCCCAGTGTATCAAATTAAGATGGGATTCTTACCAGGGAATCAACTGAAGTGAAATTTTGTTAAATCACCTTTTTAAGTTTCCAATTCTTGAACTGAGCAAAATGGCTCAGAGTTTAACCTATATAGCTGAGACAGTACCAGCTTTGCAGTAATTTAATGGACCCTGAGGTCAGTTTATCGTAAGTACATGTTAAAATGATTACCTTTGGCACCTGCAGGAACTATCAAGGTAAGTGCTACCATTACTCATCTGCTGCTTAATATTCATCAGGCACCTTGCTAGTATGACACAACCTAGGATTACTGCAACTCAGCGTAGTTTAATGACAAGCAGATGAAATTTCTCTCTCCGATTCTGACTTTTGCTGGAAGATTAAAATGAATGATGGCCACACATCGAGGTCTTTGTGGGGCTGCTTCCCGGCTAGGTAGGAGCAAGCCAGCTGAAAGGCCCTGGCTTCACAACTTGCACAGGACCCCCAGATTTCTGCCCCACCACGTGTACCGGGGACTCTATTGATACAACGGGTTTACAAAGCCTTGCAAATCTAGGACCCTACTTAATGTAATTGCATTTAGTTAACCCAACATTGGTTTTAAAACACATTTTAGAAGCCTCTGTCTTGAACATATTTCAATGCTGAATTAGTGAGAATTATTTGAAACACTTGTCTATAAAGCAGTACAGGTATTCTCCCAGAATGATCAGTGAAACATTTAATCTGACTATAACAAAACTCACAGAAACTGAAGCCAGTGAAGCTGTCAAATGTAGAAGGAAAACAAAGTCGCATGGCATACGAAGCAAAGTAGCTTTACAAATGTAATTTCCTTTTAAAAACAAGCAAATTGGGACCATCCTATTTGAACATGTATTTAAAAATACATCTTTTAACATCACACAATTTTCATTTTTGTCACACAGGAATCTTTTTCCAAGAGGGAAATAAATAGCACACAATACTTTTAAAAAAAAAAAATTGCTGCCTTGCCCCTGAGGTGCTAATGTTTTTTTAGCATTTAAGAAAAAGTTTCTGGTGCAAGAAGGAGATGCACAAAGGTGCAAAAGTGCCTTTTCCTTTTCAGAGCGGTGAAAAGTAGAGCTTGCCTCTGTTCTAGGATGCTTTATATACTTAGTTCGCATATTTTGTAATCAAAATCTGTATCTAAAATGGCAGTGTTTATGCATACATAATAGATTCAGTGCTCTGACCTCATCAAAACGCTGAACATAGGCGGGAGAGAGAAAGGCCTGAAACGGGCTTTCTTCCGCTACCCTCAAACCTAGTTACATCGCCTGTAGCAATAGCAGAATTATGTTCTTTCTAACCTTTAGGAGACCTCATAAGAAGAGGCTTCAAATATATCATTTGTCACTGAGACAGTTTAAGTGATTATGGTTTGAAGTATGGCTTTTCACACCACAGTTTTGCTTCTGATTTTTAAAGTTTAAAAACTCAAAGGTTCCACAGTCCAGTTCAACGTTTTGCAGTTTCCAAAACTAAACTTTAGTCTCTATGAGAAAGGACAGAACTTTATCTGCCTAGTCCTAAATTAAGTTTAGCTTTTTGCACTAATACGCCATGTAGTATTAAATATGCTTGTTAATTAGGTGCCTGTGAAGCTATAACTTAACATTATTATAGTTTTGCACTCTACAACAAAATTAGACATTTTAAGCATTTATTCATAGGTAGGTAAGGAACTGGTTCTTAAAGCAAAAATTGCTATAAATTTATAAATACAAATAGTGCTTATGTTTTCTTCATTCATGCTTGAACAGATTACAAACTGAATACAATGAAGTTACGTTTAAGCACCCCACATAGACAAGAGGGATAAAAGAAAAGTTTGCTGGTATATACTATACTTAGTTCCAAGACACTATAAGTTACTTTTTCACTGTTCAGTGTTCCCTAACTCTGCATTAGTTTTAAGGCTATATATACAAATATGTATATTTCAAAGTTAGGGAAAGACAAATATAGCAAAATGCATTGTACTACATTTTCCTATCAAAAAGTAATTATACACCAAGTTTTGATTCTGTTTAACTGCAGTAAATGTTACAATCTACTTGTTTTACTGATTTTCCTTTTGGGGAATCTGCCTACTAAATGAGTAAACTACATATTAAATACAATATTCTCAACCAAAAAGACAATACAAGGTGCACAAAACAGCAGTTTTGCAAACACGACTGACTTGAACTTAATTTTTGTATGCTCAATGGGAGAAAGCTAAGCTTAAATCAAATTAGTTTATTATCTTATAAAATTTAAATTAGAATTTTAAACAACGAACAGTTAAATATTGTCAACATGCTATATCTCAAATCACAAGTACTGTTTAACCACTAGTCTCTCATTCTAAGTGGGTCAATTAAAAACACACACCATAAAATGTTAAAGATTGTCAGGCTTTGACAAATGTATTTTTATCAAACAGTAGGCAAATTCAAACCAATGCACATCTTCAGTGGGGAGAAAAAAAACCACAACACCAAAAAGCCTGAAAAAACCCACACTTGTAAAAAATAGGGTAATGGATTAATCCCACATCATCCTCTAGCATATGGCTATGTCTTGGGCAATAATCAAAATCCTTCCCATTTTAAAAATGGGCTACCAATTAATAAAAATATTCTTCCACAAGTAAAATATCATTTACAATGGCACCAACATTTTAAAAGGCAGGAAAAAAGGAATTACACATTTATGGATAAATTTCTTGTTTGTTAAATCAAGCTTTATTGATAAAATGGAATTCAAAGTATTTTACTTGGAACAGCAGCAGACCCAGCCAATCAGGATTGTAAAAATGCTGCAGACTCCTACTGTATGTAGAAAGCTGCCTGTTCGTGCTCAGTGATTAGTAGTTTCAGGTAAGGGTTAATGAAAAAAGAGGTGCAAAGAATCAAGGCATTCTAATCCCAAGGTTCATACGTGTATGAACACGATACTATTAATAGGGCATGATTTAACTCCCACTGAAGTCAAAATCAGAACTCCCTTTAACTCAATGTGAGAGCAGGAGTGTGTCCAAGAAAACAATATACATTTGTTGAAGAATGTGCACTACTCTTAATTATTTTTCCACTGCCAAGCAAATTCACACACTGTAATTTCTGGTAAGTTGCCCACAAGTTCAGCTTTCATATAAAACAAAAAGTTATCTTTACAGTTTTGTGCACCTCTTGAGCACCTAGCTGGCTAGGCTGCTGCTCCTTGCAATCCAAAACCACAACATGAATTTAAAGGGATATATATTGTTGCATCACACAAGCCAAACGTTTCTTCTAACCTTTATAGTGATTTAAAGCAGTTCATAATTAAATATGAGCATTTTGTACAAAGACAATTGCACTTTACAAAAACAAAATCATACAACATAAATTGCTGGAGTCTGATTTACAACATGAATTATGGTTTGAAATCACGTTTACAGAAGTCTGTTTTACAAAAAAGATCAGTTCCTGGGCTAGATGTCGTACTGCTGTAGTCAGTCTCACCAACACATCATATTCCCTTCTTTAATTAAGGATGAGGATGGATGTTAAGAAGGGTCACTGAGGTTGGGCTGCACTTTCATTTGAAGGATGAAACGTGAACTCCACAGCTAGATGAGCAGTTTTACCACATATCATCAGTTGAGGCAGAATCCTTAAAGAAAAAAGAAGGAACCCCTTTAAAGTCTGGAGTGCCCACAGTTACAGCAGTTTCTGGATAATCCAGACTGAAAAGGGTAAAGACTTAAATCATTTTAGAAGTCTGTTTTCTCTCCCCTTTCAGAAACAGCTTTTAAGTATCTAAAATCCACATATGCTTAATTAATGAAGTATTAGTACCAAGACATTTCAAAATCTGACCAAGTGTTTTATAATAGCCTTATCAATCCTCAAAATATTATCCTAGGAACATTATTCAAAACCATTCTCAGAGTAGTCAGAAGAAATACAAAATAGATACACTTACTACACAGGTGCATTAAAAGAGCAGGATGTGCCTCATGCCATTTGTTACTATCATTACCATCTTTTGTGATTTCAGCCCTCCCTCACTTCATAGGAAGATAGTCATCAACTGACACCCTGTTATAATTCAGATCAATTTTAACATTTGTAATTTAAGGTTAGAAAAGTGTAGTTTGGGCAACTGCAGGAAACCCTAATTTAGGATGGTAATAAAACCACAAGGAGAAAAAAAAATGTATATAAGAAAAAAATTGGAAGCAGAGACATGCCATGCTCTAAATCATAACCATGTGGCCACACAACATGGCGTTAAACCGTGCATCCAATACCTGAGTATCCCTAAAATTTGGTCCATTTAGGCCCACAGGCAACAGTGGATTTTGTGTAACTACCACACCCCTGAATAATGTTTAACTGATTCCTGCTCTCAGGTAAAAAAAATCCTAGTACAAATTGAATATTTAATTCCAGTATATGTTTTTAACCCATTTGCCTTTGTCATGTCTGTTTCCATTTCCCTTGCTTAGATTGTTCTATATTCAGCTTTCTCTAATTCCTCATCAGTTGGGTACATAGGTTAACACCACGACTAAGAAGGGGGACCACAGCTCGGTAGCTGAAGCAACAGCTAAATCAGTAGCACAGGCATCAGAGCAAACTGCTTCTGTACAGCAATCTTTGGTTGTTTCAGCATTGCCTGCTACCTCCCCCTAAGTAATTAAGAGCCATGATGGGCTTTAACAACAGTTTATGCTGGTGCTTCCACAGCTACACTTCTCTATCATTACTAGGACTGCAGGAGGGAGAAATATTACTCCTCCTTAAAAGCATGACTTACTGATTCCTTCAAGAGAAAAGAGGCTAAGTCTCCAGCAATGCCACATACGACAATTTCTTAGCCCTAAAGTTCTGCACCCTTCATTCAAACTTGCACACAGAATTCATTACAAACCATAGAGAAGAACAGTTGGCACGGAGGTGTAGTAAAAAAAAAAAACCACAAAAACCACAAATCACTAAAATTACCCTTTGCAAAAGTACCACCTCCAGTTTTTTCTTCAAGACCAGAAGTAGCAAAGGAGAGCAATTATATGAAAGACCAAAATGGCTGTGTTTGTTTCAAGTGCAAGGATGAAGAATAAAAGCAGTAGTGAGTAAAATAGTGAGCTGCGTGCCAACTATTCAGTATGCAGATTTCTGTATCCAAGTTGCCAACATCATCGCAAAACAAAGAAGTTTGTGTACTGTACATCTGTAGAAGAGTAACATACTATAGAATGTATTTTGTAGGTTAAAGCACCCTCTTTCAGCCACTGTTTAGGAATTTTTATGCTAAAGGTATGAGAACTGCCAAATAAACTAGCACTCAGCTGTGAAGCCAATACACAATTCTTTAAGTCTGGATGCATTTCACTTATGTCACATCTAAGCATGTAAGTCATTTTTGCTGATAGGTAAAGGACCAATTTAACTACTTTATGAAGTACAGCACTTCCAGTGACAGAACATTGTTTCCAGTGATCTAACTGCAACTGGGATCAGTGTTCATATTTTAGAGTTTTGCGGTGGTTTTCCCTGCTGACAGTGGCTTCATGTCACTGATCACTGACATATAAGAACCTAAACTGTATGCTTGCTGTAAGATGCTCTACGCTTAAGAATAAAAGTACTTATGCAGTCCCTTTATAAAGTTAATATATCCTTAAAGCTGACAGTTAGAAATCTGTTTATCCTACAAGTATAGCCTTCTTGATATTTGGGGAAAAATGTCTCCCGTAAAAGGGAAAAAAAAAATATACATGACTCCACTGCACCACTGGGCAGGAAAGAATTTGGAAAACCAGGCAGGATTCAAATAATGAAATTCCACAGGACAAATGAATCAACCATACTGGAGTTTTGAGACTATGATCAGCAGAAGGCAGCAGAAAACAATTACAAAACATAGTCCAAAGAGCAGAACATTGCTATTGCTTCTTTGGGGGAAAGTGTCTTTTAACAAGAACTAGCAATATGTTTCTTTACAAAACAGCTAAAATAATTGGGGTGGGGGGAAAGACAATGTAAGAGAAAGGATACTTACAGTATCATCATTCCTGTAGGGGTTCAGTCTGTTATAAACAGCTTCAATCACACTCCGTCTAGAGCAAAAAAAAAAAACCAAACACAAGACTTTAAGGTTGTGTCTTTTTTTTTTTTTTAAGTCAAATTCCCTAAGCATAATTTTAATTTAAAATGCAAGCTTTAAAAGGTTATAAATTCACAGAACTGAGTTTACTGCAAATTAGCACTAAGTGTCATTAAACATTGAACACAGCTACTGCATCCTTTAAAACCTTCAAGTTCAAGATTAACAAAGCTGAATACCACTCAGAGTTCAGCAGGAGGAGAGCACAATCTGACATTCAGAAGAGGCTGCAATGCTGCTTGATGCTACATCTCCTGACTTTGAAAAAGGGTGTCAGAAAACTTGATGGACATTGAATGCCCTGATTATTTGTGTGTCTGATGAACACTGCAGTAGTACTTCATGTATTATGGCACTTGCATAGGGGAATAGAGTTTTTTTTTATTTTCCAGATGCACAAAAATTGCATTCTGAAGTACGTTTTTGTTCGTGTTATATTCTGAAATGTACTTTCCATGTGCAAACCTGGAAAAATTATTTCTGAAGCAATACCCTTTTACAATAATATACGTCCAATACTCTCCTGCAACTTTTCTCAAAAAAATTTAAACTGCAAATAGCAGTCCTACGTATCCTATCTTTAGACTGAGAAGAATTTTGTCTGGTAAAAAAATATTAAAATACTATTTGAAGCGTCTTTAGAGTTTCCTCCTTTAAAAAAATGTGCTTAGCTTATTTAAGATAGCTTATAATTAACTTTTGTCTCTGGGATTCTCTGCTTTTCTAATATCAATAGGAAACATTGATAAAATATTAATAGAAAAATTGCAAACAACATGTAAATGAGCAACATGGGGGGTGTTTGTGGTTTTGTGTTGGGTTTTTTTTGTTGTTGGGTTTTGGGGGTTTCTTTGTTTGTTTTTTGGGTTTTGGGGGTTTTGTTTTGTTTTTTTACACAGGGTGGAATGGTTTTCTTGAAAACTGATACTCAAACCAATGTGAGCCTGAAGGAAAAGGAAACCTTTGCCTTACCCAGCATATAAGGAAACAACTTTGGAGGGGGAGCAGGAAGGAAAGAGGGGAGTAAAAGACAGGAATTATAGATTGGACTTTAAAAGCAACTTTCTTCCAGATCCCCTTCTGCAGAACCAAGTATGACGAAGTAGCAGACCACAACTGCGATACAAAACAAACTTCAAAGAACAACCTTTTAACTGCTCATGAATGCATGCAGAGCAATCACAAAGGAGTGCATTAGAAGAAAAAAAGCAGATGACAGGCTTCATAATCGTCCCATAACACTGAAAAGTCAGGAACTAACATGCAGCAGTATAAACATCATAGTGAACTAGTGAATGATTATAGGGCATGGAAGAGGCTGAATTTAAAGCAATAAAAACAAGCAATTACACACAAAGTACATTGTACATATGAACTGGAAAATTTCCCTGATCCTTCAAGAAATAGGTATCTTTGATTCTAAATAAACGCAGGTTTCTTGAAAAGCATTATTTTCCTTCCAAATTGGCAGTAGTGCTTTGAGTTACACTAACATCCAATTAAATCCATACTTCTATCAACCCCTATTCAAACTAGCATCACTAAGACACGAAATCCCACATAAGTCAGTCACTTCAGCATTTCCTCATGACCATGATGCTACTGCTAGCCAAAGGAGACTGAGAAAAATGTTTGTATGCCATATTTCATGAGTAACTGACTCATTGATACTTCAAGACTACAGCAACACGTCCTAAATAGATGCTGCTATTACATATATAATGGGCATCTCTTCTTTTCCTAGTCAAACAGTTCATGTAAGAACAATTTTGTTTTGCAGAAGTCATCTACATTCATTTACATACCTAGAGTCTTCATGTTTTGGTGTAACAATACAAAAGTCATACTCTGAAGGGTTAAAAATATAGCCTGCACCATATGTGCCCAATCCATTTTAACACAGTGCAGGTTCACGAACAATCTTTTGAACCAAAAAGCACTTGGTTTGCTATGCAAACAAGCTAAGCACTTTGCTTCCTTTAAGACTGAACATCAATTTGAGAAGCCACAGAGCATCAACACTGAACTCTCGAAGGACAAAACCAGACTATATAAAGCTGTACATTTAACTTTTGTTTTTTGATAGACTTCTATCTAGTTTTCAGATTTGTCACAAGCAGACAGATAGAGAAGCAAACCTTGAAGCAATTACAATATTGCTTTAGCTACAGACAAGAAAAGAAAGCTGCCAAGCAAAACATCATGTATATATCACTTCTTGTAAAAGTGCAGAACTACATATCCAAGTAACTACTAAAGTCAGGGCATTATTTTGGCATCTTCAAATGTAACCTCCCACCCAGAAAACCCAGTTAATTACAAAAAACCAGACACACTCAGGCCACCCTTAAAAACCCTCAGTCCTTCCCAAAACTACAGTTTGACATTTAATTTTAGTAGTGATTCAATTAAATCTGTTCTTATCTTTTCATTCAGAACAACTGAGTAATAAAAATCAGAGAACAGTTCACCACCTTTTGTCCTGTACCCCTCTTCCCTCCCCCCCCACTTTTAAGAGTGGCCTTACAGTTAAGTTTTGATTTAAATCAAAAACCACATTTACACTGATGAGAACTCACTTGCTTGCCAATTCACCCCCTGGCGGGAGGTTTGGGATGCTCTCAGTTGCTAACGTACGCATCACGTGGACTAAGTCTGGGACTCCTTCACCCTGCTTCTTTATGATCTCTGGGAATCAGAAGTACTTTTTTTGTAAGTGCAGTCCAAATTTAACTTAAAAAGATTGAAACACTCAGTTTTATAAAAAGGTAGCTTAACTTCTCTTAATATATATATATAAAAAAAAAAAGATGACAGACCATATTCAACACAGTAAATGTTAACTTTGGTTCCATAAGAAAAAGAACCTGTAACAGATTTGACAAAGACATATTGCTAATTGTTAACATGCACACTGGTTTTAGAAATACACAGCTACCTAATAAAAGTGGAAAAAAATTCTTTAATGGCTTTCCTGCTATACATTAGATATAATAGAAGATGTAATATCTTCCCAACAAAAATCCCTGGGCATGAGGCATATTATCATCAGCTTAATCGCTGCAACAGAAGATAATATTTTATCGCCATCATAGAAAGCATAATATTTTCAAGAAACAAAAGGTTAGACACATTAAAAATAACTCCCATGGCTGTATGTATATTAGCCAATACTTGTACCTTACTGCATTACAGCAACATGCAAATTTTAAGAACTATTACATACAAATTAAAAGCCAGAGACATTACATCTAAAAGACAGTTCCACCCTCAACTCATTTAAGGGATACGTGGATATTCGGCAGTTACTTAAAGCTGATCCACTCCAACTTCTGGGTGAAAAGAATCTGTACTATAGCCACAGTCACGTTTGCTAAGAAATTCATTCTTTAACTTTACTCCTAGGCCGGGGTGTGTGTGTGTTATTTTATTTTTGTTTGTTTTTTCCAAGTCATAAGCACATAATTTTATTTGAACTCAAGAGATTTCAGACCATACCACCCCTGAAGAGTCACTCTTTAAATAGGGATTTTATGAAATTTCAAGAACAAGCACATTTTTTAAAATGCATCTCATAGATTTCTCTGTAAACATGAGCTCTTAGAAATTGTAAGAGGTAAGAATTATTAAGACCTGGCACTGTTGATCTTCAAGTGAATACTGCAGCACACATACAATAACATGTACATATGTGCATATATATATATATACATCCACATATGTCTATGTACCACTATTCTTCATGTAATAAAGCATTTACGCAGCTTGAAGAGTAGCTGGAATTCATCAGTACCACTTTTGAAAAATACTCTAGCATTCAGTTTTTGCCCTAAATGATAATTCCAGAAAAGCATACCAAGTTTCCATTTTATAATTTCATAGCGAGATAAGGCACGTTAAAACCTTTTAAAGCCAACATGGATCCAGTCCTTTCTAGTTAAAAAATTAAAACCAACAATTGTAAGTTACTTTTTGTGCATGTAATAGTTTTTCAGGGCTGTATGTGTTTACAAAAAGCATCAGCTCTATTTTGCAGTCAGGCCATGTAAATTATTTGCAAGGTACGGTGGAAGCACTGTCTAGCCCTTAACCAATGTCAAACTCTGCAACACAAAGCTTTAATCTGTTTAGTTCAAAGCCTACATTTTAAATACATGACACCACACACCATAGACACCTCAAAAACTTGCCATTTCCTCAAAATCTATAGCCAAAATTCATTTTACCGTCTAGTATTTAGTAAATAAATAATCTAACACTCTTAAATCTGAATAAGAAGCAAAGATATCAGATTTGGTTTGCCAAGTTCCTTTATTGTGCAATTTTGAACATCTAGTATATTCTACATTGTGCTAGTGCTAAAGTTCTGCTGTACAAAAATAAGGAATTTATAGTTTACCTATACTACACAGTTTCACAACCTGTAACTGCAGTACATTTAACATACAGTCTCCACTAAATGAATACATTTATATTTTGATAAAACTATAGATACAGACTGAATGAACACTGAAGACACAACAAATGGAGTCGGCCTGCTAGCTGTGTTTAATTTATTGGAATTATCTTCTTTCAATACATCTTACAACCCTGTCCCCAACCTTTAATTTACTTTTAAACCTTCTACACATTTTCATGGCATCAAGTACTGGAAAAATGTACTTACAACCCTAAAATAAAGGATTCAAAACATATCTGCTTTTTCATATTCTGAATGGGAATTCCACACAAAGTTTAAAAAAAAGCCAGAGCTTTGATTTTGTGAAAATATGGGAAGGAATATGTAACAGCTAACTTAAAATTATTTATCTCTATCTAGGTATAAATAATGCAAGGCTTATCTATTACGGAATGTTTTTATGTAAAAAACTGAGAACAAAAAAAAGCTTAGACGAGTTTCTTTTTAGAGTCAACACATCAATAACACATATTAGTGCAAATAACAGCAACACATTTTGGAATGACTGATTACTTCTATCATGAAGTTCACATGACATTTTAGGAGTAACACTGATTTATTGCAAGTAATGGCCCAGAAATACTTCTCCACACTTGCTTCTTCTTCCATTATTACTTACTGTAGCTATGAATCTGGACCACAAACACATCAAAATTAGTAAAAGGTGTGTCCTACATGGCATGGCAAGTAGAAAACTTTCTACATTTTTTAAAATCTGAATCACTTCTCCTTATTCAAGATGACCATAAGTACTGCGCCCTAGTCAGTCTTAAAGTTTGCACTTCATAACTACTTCTTAATATATCTTAAGGTATATTCTGGGCTGAGGGAATAAATGTACAACCAGAAAAAAATGCACATTAGTAAGCATTAAATCTTATTACTTGTTGGACTACAATGAGTACTGAAGTGCATAAAAATACATAATATGCATTTTCACCAAGTTTCCATTTTAATGAATTTTAACTTTAAATTGATATTACAGATTAGTAAGATCATTCTAGAAGTACTCTTTACATTTTCTAGTTACTTCAGCTGAAGATTAGGCTTTTAAAGTTAAGCACTACCATTCTTAAAGTATCCTAGGATAACAGCAAGATTATTCACTGTAGTGTTGAAAGTTTCAGATGCTGTAGCAGTCCTACCTTACAAGCCAATACTGCATTATCCATTTACACCAGGAAACAATTTAACTGCCTAAGAATTATGAAGTTAAATGTAACAAAGTTAATCAACTTCTGTTCTTGAAGTTCTCCTTCAGTTCAGCCTCTCAACTTCCCTCATGAGTAAGGCCAAATTCTGCACACAGCTGATACAAATCACTGCTGGGTTGAATAGTGTTTACTACATATTCATTAATTTAAATAATATCTTTGTGCAACAATAGACAAAAGATTGAGGACAACTCTAAAAAAGAAGCAAAGACCCTTGAGGGGAAGTACAATGTATTTCCTCAAGTTGTTCAGACATCATCCCATTAAATTAGTATTAAAGTGCTTTATAACTACATACAGAACCCTTCTGCCTCTATGCAAGTATGACACTTAGCTCATACCTGAAATTTTGTATTTGTATAAATGCAAAGTACTGGCAGCCAAATTCATTTTATGTATCATAATAACATGCAGTTCCAGTGTTTAGGTTCTTCATTTATAAAATGAAGTGTCTGTACAAAAATGTCACCTTTCCTCATTGTAATATTCCTGGGGTACAATGAGGCCAGCCTTAACTTGAACATATTTTCATATTCTAGGTCATGGGTTTGTGTGAACTCAGACAAAGTATCTAAGATACAAAGGTAATACTTGCGCAAATTAGGCGAGTTAGCATGCTGTAAATTAATGTGTGAATTTACAGCATACTTGTTCTTCACCAATTCTGTGAGTGGGCATACACAGTAAGCTCTTCAAAAGCCTGGTGCAAAACTGCTCACTGCTTTGAAATGCAGAAAGCCATCTGACACTTAACTCATGCAGTGTTACCATGCACTTGGATATTCCTGCTATGCTGTCAAAAAGATTCACACTATTGCTTACTGTGTACCAACTCCTCCTATTAGGCAAGTGTTAGATTAAAACACGGAAATGTCTGTCTGGACGTTTGTTCAGGGGCAGAACAGATGTAGTTTGCCAAGACCTTGCAAATGAGGCCTTTCAAAAAGTTGCTACTTTCTGAAGGAGCACCTACACAGGTAGTAAGTGCTTTAAAATTGCACATTAATTTGTCTGAACTCAGAATTCCCATGTAGGCAAGTTCTCTGTGAAATTTCTGAAGCTGCACTGTGTTATCTTCATGCAAGTTAAGGAGGAAAAAAAGTGCACAATATATTCCCCTAACTTACTAATCACTGATACCACAGTTGTGAATAACTCTGTGTATCGTGCCCTGTGTGCTATTAAGGATTCTTGGGAGTATATACACATAACTAGACTTGTAACATATAGGTCTAGAGGAGCCCACTTCAAAAATAGACATAACCTATGCAAACAATGCATACAGCATGTCTTATGTTTCATAAACAAACTCCAAGCTGTGGTTGTTTTAAAATACCAAAAGGCACTATAAATCCAGTTTTAATGATAAATCTTTTAAAGCAAGCTGCTTTCAAATATCATTTTTAGTTAGGTGACCCAAAATGCCTAAGACTTGCAGTTTCAGTCTAAAGTTAAAGAACTCCCAAAATACAAATTTAAAGTAAAATTTTGACAGAGTAAGATGAGCTCCCAGCTTTTGTTCATCATGAATGCTTAAAGATTAGCTTTGACAAATTTCTGATGTACTTTCAAATAAGTAAATACGTTAGCAGGTGCCTTAAAGATGGCAGTAATCAAGCTGTAACCCTACCATAACTGGATAACAAAATATTATGGCTAAGTAATTTGTACATAACTACATAGAAAAATGGCACTCAAATTACCATCTTCACAGACATTTTGCAAGACATTCTGATTATTTCATTTAACTCTATATAACAGGAACCAGGATTTACTGGTCGGAAGTTTGCACCGTCAGCGGACTCATGAAGAACACTGAGCACAAATGAATTATTTCTCTGCCACCTGAATAATTTTCAGGGCTATAGGCTGCTGCAGTTTCACAGCCGAATTTTTTCAGGACATACAGCAGGACTATATGAGTGCCTTTTTCAGAGGTGTACACTAGATGGCCAAGGGCACTTGAAGGTCTATTAAAAAGCCTGTATGTGTTAAGAGTTTAGTTGTTGGAAGGGGAAGGGGGCCAGGGGGTCTGTTTAGAAACAAAGTTACTTATTTTTTTTTAAATGATCCACCTTCTACTCTGCTTTCCAGGTACTTGTCCAACTCTGCCTCTCTTTTCACCGCCTCTGGCGATACCTTTGGTGCATTCGGAAAACAGATCAATATCACACTCATGTTGTCTCGACTTCCCTGGTGGAAAAGAAAAAGTGATTTGAGAATGTATACACACCAGGCTAAATACACATCAAAGCATTTTACACACAAAAATTCACAAATCATATGGTATTAGAATACAACTTTTACTACTATGGATTAATATTATCATTAGCCTTAACTTCCCCCCCCACCCTTAGAGAATTCCAGAAGTCTGCCCATTCATTCAGTACAACTTTTAAGTCACTTTGTTCTTCCCTCTTTCATGGTCTAAAGACTACATGGACCCAATTACAGACAGCCCATTGTCTCTTAAAAATTGACATTACTAACAAGCAACATGTAATTACAAAGTTGTGTTTCATCTTGTTTTAAGTACTATCTAATAATTTTGGGAAAACAGCTGAATATTAGATGGGTAAACAAAACCATTACTGCTTAAAAGCGCTAAGTAGGGAGGTGCTGAATTCAGACAGTGCTTCCACCTAAAATCACAGCTATTGGGGTCCGTCCCCCCCCCCGTTTTTTAAAAAAAAGAAAAGTTACAAGTGAGAGAATGCATTAAAAGACCAGCTGGAAGGGGCCCAGGCCTTTACAAAAGCATTCTTTGAAATGGAAACATTTAAAAACTCCAACTAAACAGAACCCTAATACTTGAATACCTTAAAATACAAACACATTCTGCTTATGAAAAGTAACTGTTTAGTTTACTTTCAATACCCTTGTGCTCTGGTCTACAAACGCATCCACATGCTTAACTTCTAACACCAATTAAATTCACTGAAGTAAGCTAGATGAAGAACAAGCCAGTGTTTAAAACAAGAGTATATGGGCATATGGGGAGGTGCTGACAGTGGGCTACTGCAAAGCTTACAGCATCCGCAAGCCACTGTTCCTTCCCTGGTATTTGTTTTCAGGGCTACCAGACAAAAATTGTGAGCAAAAACATATGCATTATCAATCTGCCAAAGTGTTGGAAAGCAATTACATTTTTCCAATAGGGAAACAATGACCTTGTTAGTCATGTGGCAAGAGCGGAGATGCTGCCTTGTCTCTTTAGTATCAAAAATGTTGGCTTTTTTACATTATGACTTATACCTTGCCTTTGGAAAATTAAGTGTCAAGCTATGAAACTCAATAGTTCAAATCTCTTCCGTAACTGTACCATCCTACAACTTACTAATACAAAGTAGAAGTTATTGTAGACAAAATTACACAGATTTGTTAAAGAAAACAGTCCCATCTTCTTCTACTTGAGCTAGTTTCAGAGCTGTATCACACAACACTGAACAAGAAATACAGTAATTAAACCAGAATAAAAACTAACTTAGGAAGTCAGATCTTCGTATAGTCAAGAAGAAATTTTAAACTGCAAAATATGAAGTCAAGGTTCATTCATTCTGCATTTATCTTGGTGTAATTATGACAGTTATGTTACTACTATATGCCCAAGAAAGCATAGGAAGATTAGGAAGGGAAAGAATATTCTCTAGCTTGATTTAAGCCTTAAGAGTTAAGGTTTTGTAAAGTGTATTGTGAAACAGAAAAGGGCAGTTACTGTCCTTGGCTTGCCCATAAATTCCCATCAGCTTCTAGTTTCCCAATGATCACAATGTATCTGTACATGATTTTAAACTCCTCATTAACCGAAACCACCCACAAAGGCATACTGTTTCTGTTGTGTGTTTGTTCCCCCTCTATCACCATTTTTGTGGGAATCATGGTAATGACTGTCAAAGTCATGTTAACATAAACCATTGGATACTTATAGACTGGAATCAAAACTTAGTCTTAACTTGTTCATAAACTTCTAATAGTGAAAACACAGTAAACTTCTTCTCTCAAGTCTGGCTACCTTGTACAAGCAGGTGTCAACTATCTCATTGCAAACTTTCTCAAGGTCATCAGTGACTTCAAGTCTGGATCTTACAAAGTCACACAGCTCTTCATTTCCCATAACATCCCAGATACCGTCACAGG
Organism: Buteo buteo; assembly: GCF_964188355.1. NCBI lineage: Eukaryota > Metazoa > Chordata > Aves > Accipitriformes > Accipitridae > Buteo > Buteo buteo. The sequence continues at coordinate 7,124,074 of NC_134176.1, read as the reverse complement.
CCAGTATGATGAACTGATCATCATCTTCTGATCTCTCAATTTCATAAACTTCAGGCTCAGGTGAGACTAGCTGTTCTGTAGGACCTTTCCCATGGACACATTTGTAATCGAAGTCCCCAAGTGCCCTTGAAACAGCAAGAGAGCCATTCACACGCTGAATCATTACAGAACCACCTGCATTCTGTATACGCTCTTTCTCCAGTGGATTACTTGGTTTGTGATCCTGTGTGAAGAAGTGAACCTTCCTGTTTCTACAAAGTAAACCTCTCGAGTCTCCACAGTTGATGAAGTATGTATGTTGGGGAGAAATCATGACACCCACAGCTGTTGACCCACTTCTGTCTGCGCCATGTTTCTTCTCGGAGATGACTCTCATGTGTTCATCAATTTGCAGAAAACCTGTTCTGATGCCGCTCTTTACACTTTCCACAGATGGTGGCCCATCTGGCCCTTTAAAATCCTGGTTGCTCGTGATGTGATCTAATAAATGCTCACAGCAGTACTTGGCAACCTGTGATCCAGCGTGCCCATCATATACAGCAAAAAATGACCATCCATCAAGTCCATTTGGCAAACCAATCACAGCCGTATGTGCATCCTCCATTTCAACTCGCCAGCCTTGCATACTACTCAGACCATAACGAAGCCCATTCCCTTGCCCCTGGGCATTATGCTTCTCCATCTTTGGCTTGTCTAAAAATGCTCCCATGATGACACTCCTTCAGTTCTAAAAAGAAAAAAAAAAGATTATTAAGATATTTCTTAAACATCTCTTGTTTAAACATCCTATTGGAAACTATTAAATAATAGCCCAAATAATGTTAAGATGGGAAAAATACACAGATATAAAGCTGACTTTTCTGTGTCTCAAGCCAAATTTGCACTGCTTTCATCTAATTTGAACAAGGACACTGCTACTAGCTGAACTGCACTTTTCATATTTTTGTTAGTATCTTCAGTTGTTTTAGTTGAAGAATTTATATTCCACTATCATTCATGGTTCTGAGAAAAGCCTCTAGTATAAGTATGTACGAAATCAGTTTGAAACATGACTTGTTAACTGGCACACATCTGAATAGCTATGGTCCTTGTGATTACTGAGCCAATGAAAGAGTTCAATGTTTGCAGGACAGTGGCATTCCCTAGATCCCTACCTGCTGGCCACAAAGTCCTGCTCATACTCTGCTTTTCCAATGGCAATGGGGAAACGAAAGCAAACTGATTAGGTTTTCTTTTGGGATAGGAGGTTTGGGGGTTTTTCTTTGGTTGGTGGTGTTTCGTTTTGTTTTTTTAAACAGATAAAGTGATCTGAATGATCAAGATGATGCCAGAGTTTGCATAAAAGAAGAGGCAACACTGGATAACTAGGAGCAGGACTCAGAAGGAACAGAGCAGCTGTCCCTTTAGGCATCAGCAAGCCATTAGTTTGGCTCAGCCATCTTGTGAAAACTCATCCTTAGATTTTTCAGTTAAATTACGCAGCAAGCTTCTCAGATGTCTGTGCTGCAGATTTACTTAAAACCTTAATGTATTCATGCTTCACTGAAAGACAACTGCCCCTGACAAGTCTAAGGAAATCTGTTTGGAAATAAAATCACACATATTGTAAATTCATGCTTCCTTATTCAAGTCAGACCGATATACTGCACACCCTATCCTCCTCCACCTCCCATCACTGGGATGTGATGCATGCTTAAGAGAGTAAGAATTGTATTTGCAGCCAGCGTAAACTGACTGGTTTATCTTCATGGCTTTCACACCCTAACCATCCAACCCGCCCTGCTAATCCACATCAGTTTATTTGTGCATTCATTATTTAAAAAAATCATACAAAATAGGTCACACATTTTACATATTTGCAAATTCTGCCCTGGGAAGCATCAAAGAGTGTGCAAATCACTGTTATACAATACAAGGTAATGGAACAAGACTATGAGCTTTTCTATTTGAAGACAGTGGACAAAAATTAACTGAGTCTCTGAAACAGATTTTACGTGAAGCCCCAACTAAGCAGCTGCACTAGCAGAAAAGTTAGTACAATAAGGATTTTAGAAGGTTTTAACTTGTGGAATATATTTGATCAGTTTTCTAAGTGATAACACCACTTTTTGATAACATGCTTTTATTGAAATACAGCTCCAGCTCTAAGTGACACTATATATCCAACAAAGCTTTTCACATTGTCTCTTCCAGCCACTATCAACCTTTCTAAAACACTGTACTTGTTAGAATAAATTGTCAAGAAATATTTATATTTGATCTCACCACAACAGTGATTCAAATGTGAGACACAGGGACTAGATATACACTCTTTGGCTCACATGCTTTGTTAACAAAAACAAAAGCCACACATACTTCAGCTGTATGGAGACAGATGTCAGCAGCAGTACACCTCTGCTTCCTCTCACCCCAACCCCTGCTCTTAAGTTCTGTCTCTTCTCAAGTGAACACAAAATATGCCCACACAAACTGTAACTAGCCAACAAAATATATAGCGTCCACTGACTGGTCTTGTATCCTAAGCACATGCACGAGGTTCACATTACTGCAGTTGCTAGGAAAAAACCATGACTTAAGACTTTTTTATCTTCACATGCAACTCTAGTGAAGTCAGAGTGATCAAAATAATTACAGAATGCTGCCATAAATCAAATGGGGAGTTATTGTGTAGAATAATACTTTTTATTCATTCCATGATAGCAGCAGAGTTTAAACTAACACTTTAACACTTTCTTATTGTCAAAGAGATCGTAAAATAGAATGCAGATATTCAATTATTTCACCTTAATTTAGAGCTCAAAAAGCAGAAACTGTCCCAGCAAATGCCACATTTTTGTGAAGTATTTTACATTATTACTGTGTTTAAAACAGAAAAGCATTAAGAACGGATACAGTTAAACTGACCACAAGCACTGTCAGATTTGGACTAAAAAAGGCAGTTTTCCTTCTAATCTCTCACATTACTATGTACACAATATTCAGAGTTGTGCTTTGTAAGCTGTTTGTCCCTCTCAGTAGTTTGTCATGTAAACCACAATTAAAAATACATAAAGACAGGTTGTATACAGTTCTAGCAACTCATACAGAACTGGTATAACACTTCAAAAATTAACAAATCCACTCTCCATTTAAAATCAAGTTGCCTTATCCCTCCCTAGAAGGTAAATTGAAAGCTGTTGCTATTCTAAATTAAGCCTTGTAGGTGAGATGTTGACACATGATTCTTCAAGGGTGCGAGCTACCCACCATAGAGGCAAATGCAACCAGACAGAAGGATAACCACAACGTGGTCACATAACAACTTCTTAGGAAATTATTCACAGCCCATAGCATAAAGTAATCACCTTCCAAAAACTGCAATAACAAACTGCAGTTGCCTTCTTTGCAACACTAGCTAATCATACTTTCACCAGAATGCCAGTCTAAACCTGTAGGAGAATAGGCCAAGTTTTCAAAATCCTCACTGCATCTGAAGGGAAAGCATAGTTTACTTGTGGATAGGATTAATATGCCAAGCCTTTAGTTTTCTCAGGGTTTCAATTCTTGTTCAGAAAAATTTGCATTTAATATGACCAATCTGTGAATTCTTATGAATCGGAGGCTACCTGCTTACTTCTGCCCCCACACCCTTATGCGTGGCTAAAACCTGAAGAATTTAAAGTGTCTTAGTTATAAGAAAAAAAATCTTATTTTTAAAAGGGGCACACATAAAAAGACTAACATACGTGCCTCCTTCCTAGTAAAAATACCTTTTAGACCTGATTTTGAGTCCACGTCTACGGAAACATCTTTCACACATCAGTGTCTACCTAAATGATGAGTACATTCTTCATTCTTTCATGAGGTGGTTTGAGCACTATACTGATTAAGTTGGAATGACACCTTTAGTTAAGCATATAACTCTGCATGCAAATCAGATTAACCTATAGCAGTGCAAGCGCCCAAGTTACAGCACGACTTTGTTATGTAATAACACTAAAGAGAGAAGTCAGACCCAGAACAGTCTGCATGCATGATGTGCAATAAAGCAACAGATCCTGAACATGGTTTAACTTAGCCCTTTCTTATATTTCTTTAGTCATCTTCCTGAACAGGAGTCCTCATCTTATGACTCTTATTCTCCAAACAATTTTACTACCCTTCCCCTTGCCCTTCTTAACCCAGCCACACATTTCTGCAATCATGTTAGAAAACTGCAGTCTCATAGCGGGAGGCAGAACCAGTCCTCTACTCTGGAAGCCTCAATTTTTCAGGATACTTGAATGATGCACATAGGTGCTAAAGGAGACCGACATTCTTCCTATTCCCATTAAAACCAGAGTAAGAGAAAACGCACTTTAATCATGAAGTTCAGTGGCAAATGTACACCGTACTTTTTTTTCTTAGAGAAGGACAATTCTGAACAGTACTATAGTAGCAGTGCCCTGTAAAAAGATCAGAGTTGTAACATTTTCTTCAGAAATGCTAACTCTAAAACATCATATGGCACTGCAACTGCCACAAAGATTAGTCCAGCAAACTTCAGTTTTGAGCTAAGATGATTCTTAGTTCACCATGTCCGTATCGGTGACTTCCATTAGTTTCTCCTAAAAGAGAAGAGCTTTCTGCAGTCAAAGTTCCTGGGTTTTGGCTCTGAAGAACAGAGAAGGTTCTGAACAAAACTAAAAGTGAAAATGGACCCCTATGGATAAAAACAAATATCTATGCATCTGTGAGTGCATCCAAACCATGACTTCTGAAATGCTGACTTTGTGGAGGTCAAATTGAAGGACAGCCTCTACAGCAAGTGCACAAAAAACTCAAAAACCCCCAAAGCTCTCAAGTTGCAGTTTGCAGACAGAAAAGCAAGAATACTGTACAGGGCCTAGAAAAATCAACACGAGTAACAAGATCTTGGATAAAACACAAGTGTGACAAAATTCAAAGGACTGCAGCATTAGAAACAAAACTGAAATAATGAATGGAGCATGCTGAAGATTCAGTAGCTAAACTCCTTGAAAACAGATGCAAATGGAGAACAGAGTGGCAAAGAAAAGGAGGGTAATTAGTATACTGGACCATGGACAACCATGGACAACCACAGATACATCACTGGAATGCATGAAATCTATTTGCCCCTTCATTTGTCCCTCAAATTGTGCTATCCAGACAGCACAACTGTAACGCCTTCTGATACACACGAAAATAAACTTTACTGTTTTGCTATTTGCTTATTCATTTGCTTGAAGGTTCAAATGAAGATAAGTCTTAAACTGTTCACAAAGGACAGTTAATGTAACTCCATGTACCCCTGTAAAAAGACAATTTCTTTTTCCAAGGAATTCAGACAAGGATTTGATCACCTTGTCCAAGAAAACCAACCACTGCCATCTGAAACTTGTACTTTAACAGTATGTAATTTAATAATCCTTTTCAAACAATGTTCAAGTTGTATTCCTTCCACTAGGATAAGCTGCTTACATGAACCACACTGAAATCATAGGCACTTGTTCAAACTAAGCTGAGAAACAACCCCACACTCCAATTTCCTGGAACAATTGTCTAAATGACATTACACCCTGTGTGTTGTAACGAGCACCATAAAGAAAGATTACAACCTTTACTTGAACTACGGGACACAGAGCAAGTCACCAAATTATACAGACTGCTACTGAATAGAAAAAGGGCATCTGATCACTTCAAGTCCAATCTGATCTGTGGTACTTTGCCCCCTGCCTTAAGCAGGCTGGATGCAGTAACGAGTCAACATGTAATTGTGCAAATGTGGAAACATTTTCAGAAGTTAGTGCCTGTTGAATGAAAAACTGACAGTACATACTGGATGCCCCAAATCAATTAATGTTAACAAAATGTCAGAGATCATTCCAGGGATCGGAAGAATGACTAAAATAAAACAGAACACGCAGATGAGGAGACATAATTACACCACAGTCATGGGCTGAATGAAGTAATGAAAAAGCTTCTTGCCAATGAAACTATTTAAAAACTATTGGAGGCTATATGACTGAGTTTTGGCACTCACGGTTCAACATCACCAATAAAGTACTGAAAATTACAGTTGATGTTTCTGAATGTGTACTTTCAGACACAGGCACACATGGCGAACTAGGAGACATGAATTTTCTATGAAAAATAAGAAATAAAATACAGAAATGGCACTATTTTAATAAACATGGACTAACACACAATTTTCCCACCAGAATACTTGCTTCTTGGAGACCCAACTGTAGTCTGCATTGTATTTCAGTAGGACAATTGCAAACAGAAGAACATAAGAAGAAATTACCCACAGGGGTAAGAAAGTTTGTAATAATAATACCAATTTTTTGTTTTAGGACAGATGTAGGAGCTATGGCATGTGGCAGACAAAGGGAACAGGAAAAAGTAGACAGCTGGAAACATTAGTTTAAAGAAAGTAAGGAGAAATATCAAAGCTGTCAGAAACAGGCCTTCAGACAGGCAAGAACATCTATACATGGATGCAAGTGAGAGGGCAAAAAAACCCCCAAACATAAGCAAATTAATGACTCTGTGTGTAAAAGGGAAAGTATGAACTGTTTCAACCTTTCCCCACTTACCCTCCCTCTCTCCCTGTAATTAATATGCAACAGTGATTACAATTACAACTTCATACCACAGCAGAAAATCACTAAATCACTGCACCTCTGATACAGACACCTATGAGCTCTGACCTCTTCATAGCTGGTCCACAGGCACTGCCTTTTGCTGAGCTACGTTGTTTTGTGAGTTTTGGTTTTTAAACTTAACTTCTCTTCTGCTTAAAATCCTTTCTCCTTGCTAGGAGCTGACAGCCTTTCTGAATGCCTCCCCATACTAAGCAGCAAAGCATTTTAGCCCACTTGTTTTCCTATGTCAATTTATTTTTCGTATGTGTGTGTACGGCAGGGTAGGTAGGATTTTGGACAGGATTGCTAGAGCCTCCAAAAGTCTTCTGGAACACAGAAGGTAACCATTTCTAAGTTAACACCCTCCCTCCAGCAACATGTTCCAGCTTTTTCTTAAAACACCTTTTTCTGCTCCTACCTACCTACCTTTCCCACAGACAACTAAACCTGTTCCAAGGTTAAACTAGGAGCTGCTATTCTTGATATGAATGTACTTTGGCTGAGGTTCAAACTCTCTTCAAAGGAGATGTATGTAACCTGATTTTTGAAAAAGAAAGGCCTGGACATTGAAAAAGATAATTCATCTCTCAAACAAATTGTTCCTGCAGAAATCTGAAAGATGGTGGTGTAGATTCAAGATTTCTTTATGGAGATGTTTTCCTTTTGCTCTGTGGTCAGTTACTGAAGAAAATAACATCCTTCCAGAATCACTAGGACCACTGCTGGGAATAGAAAAATCACTACGTTGATTTTGAGAGGAGATAGAACTTGCATCCACAAGTACCAGTCACTCATCAGGATCCCACCATGACTGGCACCCTCAGAACACAATTAAGGTAATACTTCTTAGCCCAGACAGAATGCTTGTTTCTTTCTAAATATTTGTACTACAAATCACAAGTGGGAAAGCATACAAAAAAAACCCACTAGGCAGCAGTATCAAAAGTACAAGCAGCCCAATCACTATGAAAAACTGTAGACAACCAAAATAGCATTAAGAAGTACTATGAAAATCAATGAGGTAGCTCTGCATAAATTCATATGCTGCTGTCTGAACAGTGAGAATGAAAAAGCCAAGGTCCTTGCTTGAAAGCATTAATAAGCAGAAAACATGTCCATGCTGGTGTTCAGTTCAGCACTCTTCTGGTTCTACTTCATTTTCCAAAGATTTCTTACTTAAAAGTGTTGGAAGATAAAAAAAAGACACCCATTTTAGACACAGAGATTAGACAACTGCTTTGTTAATAGCACACAAACTCCTGCAGACTCCAGCCAAAATTCAAAGCCCCATTGAAGCAAACACTGTAAAAAGGAACTGGAAGATCCAAGGAAGCTGCTGTCTATGTAGACAGAAGTCAGGAGAAAGAAAGGCCTTGCTTCATTTTATATATCAATGAGATACATCAAGATTCAAATTTTTTGAAAGAGCAAGGCAAACAAGTGAAAATAAGAATTCCAACCAAACTGCTCATATCAGAAAGAGTATAGAGTATACAGTGCTATGCAGCTATTCCAACAGAACTAAGCACAGCAATAGTTTCACCAGAAAGAAAATATGGGTGAAAAGGAAACAGAAAAAGACAACACAGACGAATGGAGTTATAGTAAGTCATAAAAGCTGAATTACCATTTTTTCCCCCAGTATTTGTAATACCAAGGGTGCTCTGCCACTGTTATCTACCATCATAACAGAGTATTACCCCACTTCTGGACATCATGGGCCTAATTGACAATTCTTACTTGAATACAAGCCACTGAAAGTCCAAGAATTGAACAGATCTGAACATATCAAGTGCTTCAAGTAATAGCTAAAAAGAACCCTGTTCTTTAAATTTCATTTTTTGGATCTCTCATTTACAGCTTGAAGCCTCAGCAACTTCGTTCACTGCTAGTATTATCAAACAATACCTACCATTAAAAAAACAAAAAAGTTGAAGATCCATAGAGGAATGCTTTCTTTAGTGGACGAGTCACACTATTCCACTGCTATTTCTGTGTCAGAAAGAAAAAAAAAAAAACCAACCAACCAAAAAGCATTTGCTTTTTTATCAAGTTCAGCTAAACCTATTCAGAAAAATCAAGACAGAACTGGGAGTCCTAGCCCATCCTGCCACTACCCAAAAAAGAAAGTGAAGTTACTGGGTAAAGAGCCTCTAGACCAGACTGACTTATTAGAATGTCCAGGACTGTTCAGGTTGTTCAAAAGCCACTGGAGTGAAGTCAAGCTACCGTCGATTTGTCTTTGTCAGTGTTTTAGCTGAAGTGTTAAAATAAACTAGGAAAAAGATGCTACATGGAAAAAGGTCGCAATGGGATTATTCACTGAGACTCCAAAAACAAAGGGATGCTTGAACTACAGTAATTTAAAAAAAATCAACAGAACACCAGGTGCATTAACTGAGCCATTCCTGAAATACGGCAAAAAAATTACTCTCGCACACACTCTCATCTGTGGTGATGAAGTTCAGGAAACTGCCACTTTTTTACAGTTAACTTGTTATTGTCGCCTGTGGTAATATGTATGAATTCTTATAGAATCCCACCATCCTTCTGTCATACTGCTTCACTGATAATCTCCCCACAAACATCTTAAAATCTAAGTTAATACAGTCCTATATACCTTAAAGAAAATTGAACACACGGAATCATCACACTACCTCCTCTTTAATTTTTAGACTTTGTGTCTCCAGTTGCTCACCATGGCCACTCGTCTTCTTTTAAAATAATTATTTAAAGCTTTCAAACTTCAGATCTTCCTAACTTCAACAATAAGCATCAGCCACCTATTTCTTATTTGTCTTACAAGTAATTTATTTATCAATATAGAAAAATAAAAGACAAGTGAAAATAAAGTTTATACAGATAGTGCTTGGGAGTAAAATAAACTATTTAGAGAAAACGCAACCAGTATGCATGCACCCAATGATGAGAAAATCATGTTTGCATGAAGGCCCCAAAATTTCCTGTTTAGCCAAGTACTCAATATTATGAAATAATTCAAAGAAACATACATAAGCAACTTCCCAGTCCCTTCATTTTACGTGAAAATATTTGTGGGGTTCTAATCTCAGAAACATGACCACTATTCTGCTGAGGATATAGGAAAAGCAGCATAGAGGAGACTTAAAACCTGATGACTAGACATGAGAATAAAATGGGAATAAAATAGGAAATGTTCTGAAGTGTACAGCTGTAACCTGGCTTTGCTTGCAAGGAAATGACATCAAAACTATGCCAGAAGCACATTAAGACCTGGAAGTCAAATCCTCAAAGCTTAGGAAAAGCTGGAGTTTGTTCATTTGTACACACACAGAGCTTTTATTTACAAATCTATTTTGCCCTCACATCCCCAGCATTCCTATCTCATTAAAAGAACAAGGATATAGCCTGACTGCTGCAATAAAGTAGATTTTTCCCCCAAGACTACATAAAAATATAAAAAAAGAAACCAAGGGAAAAACCCTATTGTTTTAGCCTTTTATGCAGACAGTAACTTTCAGGACAGAAGGCTTTCCTCTGAGGGTCACACTGATTACCAAGTTTACTTCTGTCACTATCAGTGCAGAGCTGACAGATTAGCTTATGATGAACAAGGCAGTAAGGTGCTCCGAGTCCAAACTTGAGTTCACTGCAGCTCTAAATAATCTGGTCCCTGAATGAGGGCATTGTCAAATTCACCTGTTCTTCAAAATATAAGCTATGAATGCCAGCATTTCCTAAGCTTAGAGGCCTCATTCTGCAGCCTCAGAATGGTTCCTTACAGAGGGAAGCAGTACTAGATTTTTAAGAAGGGTCTGTCCAAATACTTACCCTGAGTGTTTGGGGGAACCAGAAAAGTATTTACTAATAGAAGCTGATTCTTTCTTTACAAAATGTTCCTACAATTTAATACTAACCACTTACCTGCCCACATTTTTCTACATTCTGCACCCCTTTCCAAAGATTGGGTTTTACTTAACTTAGTGGACAGCTGGAGAATTCCTTAAACTCATCCCCAAACACAAATAGCTTAGGCACAGTTTACACAGTTCTCGTGGCTATTGCATTTTAGGGTATTGCGCAAGTAAAAAATACAACGGAATTTTATGCACAAATAGCTGTGATATATGGTCAAGAAGAATACAGACTACCATTCAAATTCCAGATCGAAAGTACAGTTGGCAGTTAAAGTGAATTGTATGCACAGATACAGAAAATCCTTAAAAGTCACAGCTGAGACCCAAACATGAAAGCACATTTCATCCTCTAGGTCACAATCCAGCAAGGCATTTAAGCATGAGAGCAACATCATACATCTGAGTAGTCCCACATAATTCAGTTGCATGTGGAGCATCAGCGTAAGCACATTTTAAGTGCTTTTTTTTAAACTGCAGCTATCAGAAAACAAGTAATGTTACACTGAAGTTTCTTGGGTTTGTAAACTATTATCTTAGAAGACTTTAGACACCTTTTTATCTATTAAAATATTCTTACCTGAACTGAGAACTAAGATGTTAGCGATAAAGTGGCTAACGTACTTTTTCCTCTATGTGTAAATTGCTAGCATTTCTCTACATTTCAAAATTGAAACCTGATGAGCCAGTTTTGTTTTTTCCTTGGTATCACTCTTAGATGCTCTTTTGCTAGTATACTGCTATAAAGTTTACACTCTAAACAGTAGAAGTGTACTTCATTGGAACTATCTGTAGATGAAGGAAGTTTTTATTCTGTTTAGTCACACGTAAACACCTTTTTAGAAGAGCTGTTAAAAAAATCTGAGCAACTGTTTCACATATTTATAAACACACACTGTTTTGTAGACTTCAGTAGCAAGCTGAAATATCCATTAGTTAATTTTACCAGTATGTGAAAATAAAAAAATGAAAATGAACACCCAGTAAGACAAAGGCTTGTTCAGGTTAAACAAAAATTAAAAAAAAAAAAAAGATAGAGACTTGACAGACATCTGTAACTTAGTATGTGGTTTAACACAGAGCAGAGTTTAGCAGATAGAAATACAGAAAAGCAGACCTTATAGCATTTGTTTAACACCAGAAACACTCAGCCGGATACTACTGCTATCTAGGAACAAAAATCAGTCTATTCACTCCCATGGTATCACACCTGCTTTCCTCTCCTGCCCCCATTACAATTTCCTTGGTCTAAACATCCTTCCTAATCTTCAGATTTAAATGATTTACTCTAGCAATATTAAATCTTAATAAATCCTAAATTGTTCCTTCACAGACAGAGAGCAACAGGAGCAACATAAAGAAGCTGCAAGGAGATACTGCTATCACTGTGATCCACACCACATCATGGCTCAAATATAGGCATCCTTCTTAAACAACATTTTTATGCACTGGTTAACCGAATGTACATAAAATGCCATAAAAAAAAAAATCACATTTTACGTACACTCCCTGGATCTTTTAAATATCCCAAGAACACTGGCATTTTTTCAGGGATTAGATATTTTTTTACACGGACTTTACACTTCGCAATTTGCCATTCCTTCAATATAGAGCATTGTAGTTAAGCACATTTAAAATTTAAAGAAGTTTATTTCTTATCCTAGTACTTCTAACTGAAATTTGGATCACGTGACTAAAACTACAGAAATCGGTAAGAATTTAGCAACAAAGCAGTATCCAAAAAGAGCTTAATTTTCTAAAGAACAAATGAGACTACAGGTTGCATCATTTAAAAATAGTTATTGATGATACACCAATGTTTCAAAAAAATGTAAAAGTGAGGTACGATGAGAGAAGAGGAGCAAAAATTACAAAGGGCCACATGCAATAGTAAGAATAAATGTTGTTTGGCTCAGGTGTAGCTAAGCTGAGCCACTATTGTCTTGACTTCAAACACTGTTACTATTCAAGTCTTTAAAACGAGTTGCAGGTTTGCAGAGATAAAATTCATTCAATTATTTTACAGTACTTCCCATTCCAAAACTTGCTTATTTAATAGCACTACCTGCATTATTCAATCACTTAATTGCAATGCAGTTCAGCTTAGCCAATTACATAAAAAAGTATTTTTATATCAGAATAGACTGGAACGTGTAAAGATTAAGTCAATAGTAACGTCAGTATTTTAGTAAGAAATATGTTATTGTTAAGTGACTTATACTGAGGTCATCTTGTGGAATCAGCTGCTTTATATTCCCTAGTTCCACTAAAAAGGAAAAGTGCAATAAGATCTCTTATTGACAGCTGCATTCAAAAACATACCAGTTACATAAGTTTGCAAATTATACCGTGCCAGAGTTAAATATCTAAGCATTTTAACGACAGTTCTTAAAATGCTATCTCAGCAAGAATGACTCAACTTCACTGCATAAGCTGCACTCCAGATAAGAAGCAACCAGCCTGATTTTATAGAAAAAACTTTTTTGTATGCTTTAATTCCAATTGCACTAAGTGAGTTCTACTTGTTTAGACCTGCAAGCTTCACCAGTCACTTGGCATTTCCATCTCTCCTTCTTGGTTTCAACAAAAGTATCTCAAGCTTACCTATAGACAGTTAAGTAAATACTTGGAAAACAGGTAGAGTTTTCTACTGTACCTCAAGGGGAGAGATTTACCAGACAACCACCAACCAATGGACTAAACCTATAAACCAGAGCTGGGCCTTGTCCATATACGAGAAAAAACATGGCTATGCCAGAAGAGCGTGAAAGTACTGACCAGCTCTTTCCAGTACAAACTACATTTATCAGAGAGTTTTATCAGATATCTATGTCTGTGAGGAAAATATTAATAACTGACATGATGCATCAGCAAGTCTTTCACTCTTAGTCCAGTCTCACATACAAAAGGTAGACCCAGAAAGGCCTGGAAGAGAAAACTTCAGGAGCAGCTGTCCCTACCCCAGGGAAAAATGCTGGTACACTCACCAAAAGTGCTTTCTTTCAACACCTTTCCTTTGATTGCTACTTTGATTGGATAGGTAAAATGTAAAACTTCCCTGACCCATGTTTCCCCCCATCCCCTGTCTCTGATGTTATTCATAGAAAAACTATGAATAGTAACAGAAGGGAAGCTACCAGAGAAGAAACGTGGGTAGAACTTTCACAATTTTTGGTCATTTGGCAATTCACGCAGGGTCCTGAGTAACAGCGGCTGCCTTGCTTTAATTTCACCAGTGCTTCACGAATCCTGCTTCAGCCACCTAACCACTGAAACAGTACATGTACAGGCTCAGGAAAGTGCCACACGGGCTCATATTTATAAAGTAATTTCCTAGAATCACAAGAGTTAGAACTTCTACTTTATAGAATGATTCTAGTTATTCTGATGTTAAAACATCACGACATACGGAAAACATATCACCTACCTTCAAACCTACTACTTTCAGGTTCTAAAACTGCCTTCTGCTTAAAAAAATAAAAATAAAAATTTCCATTGTATGACATACAGGGCCTTAAACCTTAAGGTTACCACACAGGCCACCCGAATGACCAGCACTTTCTCATTTGACAAAAGGTACAACTCAAAAAAACCCCTAGTTCCTCACAAGTACTACTGTAAACTTAAAACGTTGGTTTTGCAACAACAAAATTTTGCCATACACACGGCAACACTGAAATACCTTAATTGTACTAAATAAATACAAATACATATTGAACAGACGTCTACAAAATCAATTCTTCTGAAACTATTAACCTGCAGCCAGTCTTAAAGCTGTATGATATCTACTATAAAACAAGCTACGTAATGAAAAGGTTAGATGTATGCTCAGAACCTCTGGCATTTAACACGCAAGCCCAATTACCCAGTACATCACTGGACAACTTTTTAATCGAGGACAGCATTTTCTTCTATCTGCTTTTAACATGCACGCTATGACAGATCACAGAAGATCATAGTAACCTCTGCTCACGACATTGTTTTCAAAGGCAGCGAAATCTCTCTAAAACTTTAAATGCCTGAAAGGCGTTGGCAAAGGAAAACCACCCGCTGCATAATAATGTCACTATTTGGGGAGTGCTTGATGCTCCGACCCTCGCTAGGGTGGAGTGCTTTATAAATAGATGCGTTCGTTCTTTTTTTTTTTTTTTTTTTTCCCCAGTGCCGTGCCCCAAGCGTTTGGGTGGCGATGGGAGAGGAGGCTGTTTATAGCCACTATTAAATGAACTCTGAATCGGCCAAGAAAAGGCGGGGGGGGGGGGGAAGGAAAGCCGCTGCTGCTACCTGAGCCAGGCCCAAACCCCTCCGCTCACCCTCCTCCTCCCTTTCTTTCCCCATGCCCAGCCCCAAGGGGGCCGCCGTGCCACCCCCCACCCTTTTGCAAAAGGCGCCTGCAATGCAGGGGCTGCGCAGCGGAGCCCCGCGGCCCGGCCACCTTCAGCCCTGGGGTGGAGGGGAGAGGGATGGGGATGGGGGGGGGGTAAGCTCCTGGCAGCAGCATCCCAAGCAGACTCGCACCCGCGCCGTCCCCCTTCCCATTTCCCTCCCTCTCACCGAGCCGGTACCAGCTGCTGCCGCCGGGGATGGCGCCTCGCTCTTCACCCGGGCTGCGGGAGGAACGACCCCCCCCTCACACACACACACACCACCACCACCGGCCCTCCCCCTCTCCCACAGAGCCGGGAGGGAGAACGGCCCCCGCGCAGGCCACCCCCCGGCTTGTTTACAGGCCCCGCGGCCCAGGCGGCGGCCGCGGCCCTCCCCGCCGCCACCCCCTCAGCCCGGCCCGCCGAAGGCCCCGCACTGCGCAGCGCCACTTACCCCCCCCGGCCGCGGCGGACGGCGCCGGTTGTGGCGGGCAGGGCCGCGTTCCCGAAGGTGCGTGGGGGCAGGGAGGCCGGGGGCAGGCGGGGACGTCCGCGGTGGGGCCGGCGGGCGGGCGGGCCGGGGGAGAAGGGGAAGGAGGGGGAGAAGGAGGAGGAGAAGGGGAAGGGGGGGGCACCCGGCTGGCGGCCTCGCCTCAGTTCATTCACAGGCGGCGGCTGCGGAGGGCGGCTCTCTGCCCAGGGGGAGCCCAGCGCTCATCTCGCCTCCGCTCCTCTCCCCCCCCTCCTCGCTCGCCGCTGCTCGGCGGCCACCGCCGCCGCCGCTCGGCCGGCCGCCCCCCCCCCCCCTTCCCCGGCCCCCTCCCTCCCTCCCTCCTCCCGCCCGAGCTCCGCGCCCACTCGCGGAGCGTCGTCCACCCCCCCCTCAGCCGCCGCCGCCGCCTCTCTCGCGCAGACACACACACACACACACGCACTGCGCCGCCGCCTCCTCCTCCTCCGCCTGCTCCGCGCAGGCGCGCCGCCGCGCGCCTAGCCTGCCCGCCGCTCCCCTCCCCCGCCGCGGCCGCGCGCCGCAGGGGGAAAGGGAAAACGGGGGGGGGGGGGGGGGGGGGAGAGCGGGGGAGGGTGGGAGCCGGGGCGGGCGGGAGCGCGCGCGCGCGCCCCCCCCCTCGCGCCCTCTCCCCTCCTCGCCGCGGGGCGCGTGCGCACGCGCCGGCCGCCCCTTCCTCTCCCCCCCCCCCCCCCCGTTATTAAAATAAATAAATAAAAAAAAAAAACCAACAAAACACCACACACACGCACAAAAAAAAAACCACCGAAACGCGACAAGCGCCTCTTTTCAGAGCAAAAACCCGCCTCTGCCGTAGCGGGCGGGGTACCCGGATGTTGGGGCTGGGGGAAACTGCAAAGGCCGGGGCGGGGGGGGGGGGGGGAAACGGAGCGAGGCCGTTAAAGGTATTACATCACCCTCCGTCCCGTGTGCCGCCCCCCCCCGCCCGAGCTGGGCCGCACTGAGCATGCGCGGGGCGCGTGGGAGAGGCACGAGCTCGGGCGGGCGAAGACGTCATCGGCACCGCCCCCTTCCCTCAGGGGAGAGGCTGAGGCGAGGGCGGGCGGCTCCGGCGCTGGGTCCCGGTCCCGGTCCCGGTCCCGGTCCCGGTCCCGGTCCCGGTCCCGGTCCCGGTCCCGGTGGCGGCAGCAGCTCATGCTCGCTGCTCGCTAGAGGCCGAGGGAGCGGGCAGCGGGGCCCTGGCGGGATCGGCCGCAGCGGCGTCCTCGCTTCCCTGAGGAGGCGCCGGGCGTGGGGAGCAGCGCCTCAGGCTCCTCGGCGGGGACGGGCTGAGGAAAAGGCGCCCCTGGTCGTGCCCCGTCCCCAAAGCCGCGGGCAGGCGGACGGCCGCAGGGACGCGCTGGGATATCCTCTCAGCCGCCTGAACCGGAGCCCTGCAGGCTTCCCCGCTGAAAGCACGACCGCTGGCAAAATCAGCAGCGGATTACCAGTAATGAACGCATAATGGGTTTAATAATCCCATGATTTCCAGCTACCCTTTGATGAAGGCTGGCCTGTTGACAAAAGGGACGGGAGTATGTTCAGGGAGCAACTCCCCCCGCCAGTCTGCAGGGAACAAATTTAGAGGACAAGCTATTAGACAAACCTCTGTTTTGTCTCATGGCGGGGGGGCGAATGCGGCGGGGCTGTGGGGGAGGATGCTCAAGGAGGCTGCGGTGGGAGCGGGGCCTGGCCGGGAGAGGGGTGACTCGGCCGGGGGGGTGGGGGAACGCTCCGTGCGGCTAATTCCAGCAAGGCAGGGTTAAATCACGGGGCTGGGGGTCTTTGAGGTGGAGTGGACGCGGGGAGGAGTGCTTTTAAGAGGAGGATTAGGCATGCATAGTAGTTTTGAGGCTGTGAAGAAGGAATTGACTACGGGGGGAGTGGTGAGGTGGGTACTTAGTTAAAGAATCAGGACGGTTGTCCGCTTTAGGTAGTTCCCATCTTTAACAGCAATCAGAGCAAAGAGCCGTCTGTTAAGGTTTCCCTAAACTGAATGTTTGGAAAGCCCTCAAATTGCTGGTGATGTTCCCGTAGCCATTGTAGATAACAATCAGTGCAGCTTCATCCCGAGTGTGCCAACGACTGAAGGCAGTTAATTGAGGGCTCTTGCGCAGATAAGACCTACAAAACCAGCAAAGCCCTACCCGGAGACAGCTAAAAAAGCTGTAACAAATGTAACAAAACCTCATCGTTGTAGGGCTTTCCTGTAATAGATAAACTGACTGTGTTTCAGCGTGATTACAAAATCTCCAGTTTCCATTGCTGACTGTGACTGAATGGTATGTTTGGACCTGATCTCGCTGTATTCATCCTAATCGTGTTTGTTAGCATGATACTGAACGCCACTCAGTAGTGCTCAATGTTAACTATTTCAGGCCTTTGCATTGTAGTTAAATGCAAACCTCGAGGGAGATTTAAATGCAAAATATTCTGAAAATGTGTTGCGGGGGGGGGGGGGGGATCAGAATGTATGCAGGGTATTCCACAATGAAAGAGAGATTTTGGAAGGTCATGGAGTAATTCCCATAATCTTCATCAATGCTGTTTTGAATTTCCTCTTGTAACCAGTTGTCTTTGGATACCAATTTTGAGGCAGTTCAGATTTTTAAAACTGCATTTTTTTTTTCTTTTTTCTCCCCCCCCCAAACTTCTACAAGGTAGAGGTTATGCAGAATTGTTCCTGCAGGCATGTGCCATGCTGCTTTAACCTCTACACTTAAACAAGGCCAGGTTGGATGGGGCTTTGAGCAACCTGGTCTAGTGGAAGGTGTCCCTGCCCATGGCAGGGGAGTTGGAACTAGATGATCTTTAAGGTTCCCTTCGAACCCAAACCATTCTATGAATTCTATGAAACATAAACTCCACTCTAATAAATCTCTCCTAACACTTTGAATTATATACAGTTGTGGATTTTATTCAGATTCTGTTACCTACAGCTGTGGTTTTGTGTGGGTTTTTCTTTTTAAACAAAAGTGAATGAAAACATGGCCCAGCTTTTTTTGTGATGCCCTAGTTTTAAGCTGCAGGAATGTAATGACAGCAGAGAGTTTGCTGCTGTCATTTTCTATTTATATGTTTTTCTTGGGAAATTGGATGGAGTCAAATTACCACAGTATTTTCTTAAAGTGTAACTTTTATTTAGTTTGCTAGTTTTGCCTGGCCTGTTGTACTGACAATGGTAATAAATATTTACAAGAAATTCAAACATCACATTTAATTAGGATAAAACAGCTGTGTGTAACGTATGCCTCTACTATGCATATTTGTAGCTGATGAGACTACATCTCCCAGCATACAGCTCTTTATTTTCTCTTTAGCTGTAGATCAAGATGGGATATGGATGATTGGGACCTGTAGTCACTAGAGTCATTAGCACCACAGTCAAGGAGGCAGTAATAAGAACCGTTGCAAAAATCTTTCAACACTGCATCACAAACCATAACTGATTTATTGAGAAGAATCATATTTCAGTCTTTGGAACAAGAAATCTCTAATAGCATAATAAGGCATATTTAAAAGGATGTGCTGTTCCACAGTATATTTTTAGATAATATTATGTTTAGAGATTTTTTTTTTCTGCTTCCTGTTACAGCTTTTAAAAAGTCCTTAGCTGGATGGTATTTGTATTTCTAAAGAAAATCTGTGTATCTAAATAAATAGATATGTACCACCTATGCACACTTGGTTATTGCAGGCAGGAGGATGATTTTGTCCAATGTATTCATTAAAACTGTCAATTTAGAAAATTCCACACTTTGCTTGATGAAGCTGTTCCCAATGACATCGTTTCCCATAAAAAGAGAATATGGGACTGTAGTTGCTACTGGGATCACATAGCAATTTAACTGCATTTTGGAATCAGTTTCCATCATAATGTCCATATTCTGTATGAGTCTGCTGTAATCTCTGTGTGTTGATATTGCCCAATGCTCCTTTTAACTCATTCAGTTTTAATATCAGTTGGTTAAACTTCTTTTATTATAAGGTATATCATGAGGTATCAGAATTTTGTCTGTATGTTCCTTAAATAGGGCACATTTAGTACAAATATTAACTGTTGTGTTGCACAATTTAGATTTCTTGATCCCTAAGTGAAAAAGCTGTACTTCTTTCAGTGTCTCACATGTAGTTTATTCAAAAGGTCAGAAGAAACAGGGACTTGGTTTCAGCTTCCCTTACTTATCATCCCTGTTTCTCCTCTCTTACATTGTCTGCTATGAATATCTGATGTAGGTGGGAAATAGTATATTTGAAGTTACTCAGCAGCCTAAAAAGCTGGTTGACTGTGGGGGTTTGTTTTGTTTGGAACAGGATTTGTATCACCTAATAATACTCTTCTAAATATTAGGTGTATAATCACGCTGTTGTCCAGGCTGTCTTGGTTCAGTGGAAGGAGACAGGCACCTTCAGATCATCATTACTGCCGTGCTTACATTGGTGTCTCAAGCAGGTTGGGTGAGCTGCCTTCTGAAGGTGACTTTTTTCTCTCCTGTAGTTTCTGTGACTACAGAAGAAGCTGAGATGACCGCCTAGACTAGACCCTTAATTTTTAGATGGCTAAAATTAATTAATTACCTGTGGTGCTTAGAGGTTATCTAATAAAAATCTTCATACTAATGGTGTGTGTGGCCAGTGATAGTGTGATCATGAACTTGCCAGAAATTTATACTTGGCTTGTGAAGTACTGATGCCCTGTCCCATCTCTTCTCCAGTGGGCTGTACCTATTTTTGGAATCTAAAAGCCAGCTGGATGACTATGCTGCAGGCTTTACGTCTTCTTGGTACTAAGCCTGCAACACCCTGGTGTGATGACATCTGTAGGTATCTGCTAAGGCAGCTGTGCCATTGGGAACTCCATAAAATGCCAGCACTGTAGCTATGATTAATAGTCACATGATGTTTAAATCATCAAAAGCGCACACCTAGGGTGTGTCCTGTATCCAAACTGAATTTATCTGAAAGATGTCACAAAGACTTTGGTCTTTTGAAGAACATCATATGCAGACGTCCCACATTCTCGAAATGCAGCAGTTCTGATATAATTCACTTTCTGCTAGAGTCTTGAAAAGTGCTATGCAAACTGCCACACTTTGACCCCTCTGAGACGAGATTTATTCTCTCCTGATAGCTTTTTAAAACAACGTTCAAACAATTAGGGCATTTGTTAAAAAAGCAAATGCTAGTGAAATTCGGACTACAAAATCAGGTACAAAATCGTTAGGGCATCACAATGTGGTTTTCTTATTCTAGCTGTAAGAGAAAGAAAGCAATGCTCAGTCATGAGTTTTATTCTTCCGGTGAGAATTTGCTGATGGAAGTAACCTGCAATTCAGGAAAATCAGCAAAAGCAAACTACAGTAAAGACCAAAATATCAACAGAGGGAAAATCCTTTTATGCTGAAAATTAATATAAAGCTTTATTCTAGACTATTGTTATTATTTTTGTCTTTCCATTTTTCTCCTGCTTTTTTGTATGTGAAATATGGGAAAAGCATGGTACCTCCCAATTTCTTCAAAATCCCAAGTAAGGAGACAAAAATTCAGGCAGCTCAGGAAGAGAAATGCAGTTTGTCAAGGTTTTCAGAGCTCATCTGCAAATCACCTGCATTTCACATGGTTCCTTCTATCTGTAGCAAAATTTCACTGAAGACCTGGTGGCCAGGAAAATTTGCTTTTCATGTGAAATGAGGAAATTAAAGAAGAGGGTCAGTATAGTCTACAAGCATTTTAAAGAAAGTGAAAAATGAGGGTAAAAAGAGAACTGTTCAAATACTGATTCTTTTTCCCCTCCCTTTAGAACCTCAGCTGCCTCAGTAGTTGAAATGGAAAAGTCTTGCTAGAAAGCCTGTGTGTCCTGAACCTGTTATATAAAAAGGGACAAAATAGACCTGTTTGATGTCTGAAGAAGTGCTGGCATGGCATCCCAGGGTATGCCAATTCATTTTGGCCCCTGTGCTATCTACCAGATTCATGAGGGTACGATGCAAATGGTCTCATTGAGAGCATCTGCATTACTCTTCAACGCAAGAACCATGAATCAGCTTAAAGCAACATTAGTAGAAAACATAAGTTGATTTGAAGTATTCTAAAGGCTGGGTCGAACTCACACATGACAGGACTCCAGGACAGATACCTTTCTATGGTTCTTTCCAACCTGAGGGGGATACACTTTATTGAATCTTCATCTGTTGGTGCTGAATGCTTACGACGACTTCGTGTTCAATTGCTGAATGTTTCATTTTCTTGACAAGATCTTTTTTTTGCTATAAGACAAACTGTGAAGTAGAGAACAACCAGAATATTTTATCAGCTAGGCTTTAGCCGATTCCATTCATTAGATGGTTCTCCTATTTTAAAAATGCCAGGGTATATGTAAGTTGCTGTTTCCATTTGCTATTAGTAGTCTGTGCATGAAGGCCTGTATCCTCACTGAAGTCGGTGACAAAGCTTCCATTGACCTCAGCGTTGCAGGATCAAACCCTTAGTCATTAGCATGTTGTAAAAACGGCTGTTATCCCAGCCAATTTTAATGGGCCTGCCTACAATTGTCAGTTGTTTAACCTAAAAATTAGCTTAGCAATCACAGCTAAAATTACATGTCAGACTGTTGATGCATAAGAATACTTCATACTGAGTCATCAAGAGTCTTATGATGCTCTTAGAATTTTATAATTATTAACATTCAAGCAAGAGATTCTGAAATTTTATAAAGACTGGAATTTCCAGATGTCAAGGAGATTAGTTCTGATGAGAGGATAAGATTTATATTCTGTAAACTCCGTTTTTTGTGTTACTAGTCCTTTTCTTCTTTAAATAGCCGGATCAAGTCGCCTTCTTTGTACAACCAGATACAACTTACTTTTTGCTACATTCATTCATATGTATCTGTTGAATCAGTTGTCTCCTTTAACAAGCCTGTTAGCTGGGATACAGCTGAGGAGATAAATTTTTGTGTGTCAATTAAACTAAAAGCAACATGTCAGAATCAAATAGCCAAGCTGTGGAGGTATTTGAAATCTGAACATTGCTTAGTATTTTGCAAAATAGGTTTTCTCAGGACCAAGGATTCTGGAGTGTCCAGGTTTTAAAGAATAATCCTGTTCTGGAGCTGGATTTTGCCACTTAGGCCTTTTTTAGTTGACAACATAACTGAATTTTAAATTTAGTTTCATTACATAGGTGCTGATGTGGTATGACTGTAAGAAGTAAAGACATTGTTTCATGTTTGCTGGCATAAGGGACACGATAAAAATGGATACGAGATCACAAACTGTATGTGATGGTTTTCTCAGGAAATCAAAACAAGTAGTCATTTGAATTTTTAGCATTTTTTTGACAACTCCCCCCCCCCGACAGTGTTGTGTTTCTTTGGGCATGGTGCAGAACAAAATATTAGCAAAGCAATAAGGGCCATTATGAAAAGAAACTGCTTGTTGTGCAGTTCAAGCTCAGAGTTTCAGGAGGAGGAACCTATCAGGAAAAGAAAATCTCATATTGCAGGTCACATTAGCATAAGTTCTTTTGTAGAACATTTAAGTGCAAGTAATGTGGTGCAGCTTAATATCAGACTATTACTCAGAACATGGATGCTACTTGGAGATAATCTAAGTCCCCACCCTAAACAGAAAGGTATCCTTCCTTCTCAGGAAATTTCAGTTAATAATGGATTAGGAGTCCAAGTACTTCTTGAGTGATTTGGGAATGTGATTTCTTTTAAGGATTTGAAATATGCTTGTTTTCTTGCTTGTTTTCAATCATTGTAGTATATCACTCATGTATTTATTAGGATAAATCTATGTTTCCATTGTATTTGTGTGTGTAAAGGCATACATTTTTACAATTACATTATATTATTACGAACACGCTTCTTTTTTGCATTTTAACCTTTATAGGAATAATCAAAATAATTGACTAGTACTTGACATTTATCATGTCATATTCTAATTATTCCCTTGTGTTGTTTTACTCTGTTTTATGTTCAAAATAAATAATATAATCGCTTGTAAGAGACACGATAAGGAAGAGGAAAAAAGCTTGTCTTACAAAAATGAGAAAAACGATTAGGTGAAAAAAGGGAAAGCACTGGCGATGTTGATTCACAGCAGCCTGCTGAAAATGGGATTGGAATCATTAGCTCACTCTACCGAGGTCACAAGATTGCCATTCTATGACATAAATTTCAATTAATATAGACAGTGTCTCAACATGAAAGTAGCAGTTGACCTGAGCTGAACCCAAGTTAGACGAGAAGCTCATTACCAATAACAGTTAGCAAACAGGAATTATCCTGCAAGTGCAAACTGAAAAGCAAAGTTACATACCTTCAGAGCACTGAGCAAACATGTCATTCTGCTGCTAGCTCTCTAGGTAGAATATGTGAATACTCAAAGATAGCGGTTGTGGAATGCTTTGTTCTCATCTCACTGCAAAAGCAACCTACTGAGAAACCCACAGTAAAAACCAACACCATTCCAATGCAATTTCTAGTGCTGTCTACAAAATATTTGGGATCTTTTCTGAACACAAATACTAAAAGTGTTGATCCAGTGCCTTTCAAGTTAAACTCAAGATTCCCACTGACTTCAGAGGGTTTAGATTGGGTTTAAATTTCTTATTTGCTTGGGGAAGCATTAGTACTGTCAAAATAAATTTCATCAATTTAAGCTGGATTAATGATACAGTAGTCATTTTCCATAAAATCATAGAATAATCTTGGTTGGAAGGGACTTCTGGAGGTCATCTGGTTCAACCCCTGGCTCAAAGCAGGTCCAATGAGATGGAGTTGCTTAGGTTTTTGTCCAGCTGGGTTTTGAATATCTTTGAGGATGGAAATTCCACCTCTCTGGGCACCTGTTCCTGTGTTTCCAGTCAGAATTTCCTGTGTTGCAATTTGTGTCCATTGTCTCTTGTCTTATCGCTACATACCTCTGAAAAGAGTCTATGGTTGAAGACAGCGATAAAAACTTCCCTTATCCTTCTCCTCTTACCGCTGAACAAAGATGGTTCTCTAAATGCCTCTTCATCTTGGTGGCCCTCTGCTACACTTTCTCCAGTATGATGAAGAATTTACTTACCCAGGAAAGGTGACAGGAGGCTGCTTACATAGCTTAGATTTAAATACTTGTGGCTAGTATCTTGCCTGTTGCTGTGACACATAAAATGCTTTTTAACACAATTAAAAAACTCAGCTATGCAAAATAAAACATTACTACCTTTTGCGACTCTCCTGAACTTCTCTGGGTTGACACCTGTGCTACCATACACAGAAAGATGATGCATCCTCAACAAAGCACCCGGTTGCTTTCACTGAGGCTTAATGTCAAGTAAAAGTTGACTTCAGAAAGTGGAATAGGCAAAATGCTCATGAAATCACGTACACATCTTGGATCTGTGTTCCTGTAGATATTAAACAAAACTTCTTGCAGCATACCATCCTATACGCCTCAGAAGAGGGACAGGGCCAGCATCCTGACAGACCCACATCTGCCTGATCCTGGGCAGTGCAGGAAACTTCTTTAGATGTTGGTAGTAGTTAGAGCAGTCTTAGAGCTACTTTGTCTTGGTTTTGGTTACCAGAAAGGGACTGTTGGAGTACCAGGTGCACCAAACTTACCCTCTCCCAACACTAGCACATCTATCCATCAGCTAATTAAGAGAGCACTATGCTCGCTCTTACTTTTCTGACACCCGGGGATTTTCCCAAATGAATAATTAGATCAGCTCTCTGTTTATTGTGTTGCTCGAACGGAAGCTAAAATTTAGCTGGTGTATCTCCTTATCTCTTTACGTCCTTAAAATACACACTATCTAAGCAGGACTATGGCTTATGACTTTCCTTAACTGAGATACACAGAAAAAAACCACCATCCCCATAAGCGTATGCTTCTAGAGCTCCTTACATAATATCTTCATTAAAATGCCAATCACAGGGTTCTGCTAAGAGCCAGGTCAGACTGTGATCAGCTTTTTAGGCCATATTCACTTTTGGACTTCTTGCCTGAGAAATTCCACAGGTTCACATGCTTGATTATGCGATTATTTTCTTGAATTCATTAAAAAACTCCCCCCATGCTCAGTTTACAGCCCCAAAGCTGATCTTCCTCATAATTTATATTCTGATAGTAAAAGGTTTAGAAACAGAAACGTCCATTTTTCTCTTAAAAACGTTGGTTGTTAATGAAAATTCTCTGATATTTCGTGTTTTGCTTTGGGAAGACCAGCAGAGGGTGCCTGAGCTAGAGAGCAAACCCCATCCCAGATTTGTGCTGGAATTGTTAACAATATGAGTGTAAAAAAAGAAATAAACTTTAATTTAGTTCTCTATTAAAACCAAAGAGGAATACATTAATGAACATGAAGGGAAACTAACTGTCTTAGGAAAACTGCACTATTAACAGGCTGTCAAAAAAGTCAGACTAAAATTAAGGAAAAAAGTAATTTGGGGATTAGGAAAGGAATTTTATTTACCTGATTCTGTCATTGGCTAGCAGCTACTAAAGGACTGGTTCCCTGAAGTATCTTTTCATGTGTTTTCGGAGACATTCCCTCCATCAGCTACTCCCTAAGCTACCTCTGTGTAAGGAGATGGAGGAAGAGAAAATCTTTCAGTGCATGATTCAGAACAGGTTCCTAATTTATGTTCCCTGGCCACCCCCACGATGGAGTTTGTGCTCAGGGAGACGAAGCTCTGCAGAATCAGCCTTTTGGACACCAGCTTCTCCTCCTCCTGTCCCTCACTTAATATTAAATGTTGCGAGAAAGTTTTCACTAGTTCCCTGCATGAATAGTCTTTTCAGCACTAGTGCAATGAGAGAGCCAACGCAGAAAGAAACCTTTCTAGCTTCATCACAACAGATTTAAATCAAATAAATATTGTTTTATATATCTAGATAGGTATTTGGAAAATTCCAGATGTGCAAAGTGGGCGCAATTCTTTCCATTGACTTTGGTGACCTTGAAACCCAGCCCAGGATGATAGATGCAGAACAGGGATCTAAGAATCAAAATGTAAATATCAGTGAAAATGTCTGCGTCTTCTTCACCATCAGAAGAGGGTTTTTCCTATATTGAGAAAGCAAGAAAGCTTTTTTTTTTAAAGAAAAACATGAAATACTTGCTCTCCCTCACTTATCCAGATATGATATATTCGTATGACATTGTATGTTCAGATATGTTCTAGCCTTACCTATAGCTATTTTTCTGAGGAAAAGTCCTTCATATATTTGTATCTTGACTTCTTCTAATATTTCATGTGAATAATCATGAAGAATTACATAGTACTAATGTCATACAAGCAAAACGGCATTATCATCAAATGGAGTTTTGTTCAATTCACCTGAAGGTGTTCTGTATTTCTGTTATTTATATAAACACAGGTGATTTAGTCATACCCCTTAATGTAAACTAAAGAAAGTGTGTTATGAAAAGGAAATGGATAGTACAACTTAAGGACTCTGGGTTTCATCACTGTCCCATGATACTAAACAAATCTTACCGTCATATAAATGGCCCATCTTCTGCAGGAAAGGTTGGAGTTTTTCTGGATTTATCTTTTTATTATTTCTCTGAGTAAACGTGCTTTTAATGTCAATAAATGGGAAGCAAAGTCAAAGTAGTGTGGTCTAGAGGAATGAGCAGAGCTCAGGCAGGCAGTCCTGAATAAAATTCACCCTTATGTGAAGGGCACATCACAACACGTAAGTCACATTCAAATATCCAGTTAGGTCAGCCAGAGAGACTTGATGTGCAGGAGCTCTTTGTCTGGAGGCAAATGTTGTCCTTTAAAGAGTAACATGCCCCTTTTAAACAGATACAGTTAATGTAGGTGTCAGTAAAAGCATGCCGAGCACTTTGCAAAAAAAAAGCAAAGCCAAGCAGTTTATAATCTAATTGAAAAGTCATGGATGTGAAATTTGGAAGAAGGGCAGGGCCGAGTGTAGCTGCAGGTGGCTGGGATCACTGCAGAGTTTTACAGCTTCCAACACAAGTGTGACACTGTGTAGAGGGTAGAAATTGGCTCTCGCTTCTTATATTGAGGAAATCCTTCCCAGGGGATGCCACAAAAAGTCACTGACCGACAACCAGGAGTCATCTACTTCTGTGTCTGAAGATGCTTCCTATATTTGTCCTGGCTGTCTGAATAAGAATTTTCTTGCCTCTGTATTTTTATATTACTATTTTGTGTTCTTCTGTGGTGCTCTGTTGTTATGTGATGTTTTTCTATATATTTTTTTTCTGAGGGAGGAAACAGTGAGCTGTAGGGAGGGGAGAGGAGGACGGAATGATTTACTCACAGTTATACCACTTCAACATAGGGTTTTCTTAACTGAACAGTTGCAAAGACTTGTGTAACCATCTCTGCCATGTCTTTTTTAGTAAGTAAAACAATCTGTGGACTTTCTAGTCCTGAGATCAACTGGCCTGACCTGGCTTGTGTCTGTAGCTGATGCCCCTCAGACATATGCCACATTCCCTGGGACAGTGTTTGTGGGCAAAGCCTTACCATGAACCACGATAACAGTTTAAAAGTATGGATGATCAGGTGCCAGTGTATGACTCCACTCCTTGGCCCTGTTTGACTTACTGGTATAGATGTAGCTTACTCTGGCAAGCAATTTCTCTGGTTTACCTTCTATTGCTTGGGAACAGGTTGTACTAAACTGTAATGCAGTGGCCAGGAAGGCAGTACCAACAGTTTCATTTACTGTTTTAAAAATGGATAGACGACACAGGAGTTCAACTTGCCCTAATTGGAACTAGACTTGAAGTTTTAAATTGATGGGAGATCATGCTCAAAACCTTAACTAAACAGACTGAAATGAAATGGATGCAAGGCGTAAGTAAAATTTAGGAAAGATTTGAAGGAAGAAAAGATAGAGGTTTTTTCCTTCAAGTCTCTCTTTAAGTGGCCTGAGTAAGGAGGCAGGCAGAAGGGGCTATGTGTGAAAAGACATGAAGATGGAACAACATGCTAAAAGCTGAAATGAAAAGAGATTAGGGTAGCTAGGAATGCAGAGGCTTAGGTGCACTAAAACTCAGAGGCTTGAACTCAAGAAGATAATTCTGATGCAGAAAGCAGACAGCTTGTGGTCTTTGTAAGCAATAGGAAAAATTTCACTGAGATAGCAACAGCAGAATTATACCTCAAATCAGTGTCAGATCAAAATGATTCCCACATTTAAAAGGCTCAAATGGATGTCCCTTACCTAGGATAAATTTTTAAGTTTTCAGTAAATGTTATTACAAGAGAGGCAACATTTTCTTAAATAATAATTTGCAGTTAAACCAGATATAAATAAAAACTATAGAAAGAAGGTATGTATGCACTGTCTGGTCAGATTTATGTAAGAAGTATTTTTGGCACTCTGTTACATTTACATGGGAATGTCTTTGCCTGGATGTGTGTTTGTTCATCTCCTTTTCTAGCAACACTAAACCATATGGCATAGGTAATGTTCTGAAGCAGATAGCATGGAGTCATGGCCTTACTTCACTTGCACTCATTTTATGGCGGATTCTCCCTAAAATTTTGTTTTCCTAAACAAAGCAAATAGCTTTTCTCCTTAGAAGCTGTTCTGTTTTGCTCACAGTGGAAGAGGAAAAACAGGAAAATGGAATGTAGTGCTGCTCTACTTATTGCTATTCATTTTAATGTTATTGTACCTGCATAAATAATTTAGGGAAGGAAGAGCATTTTTCAAATCTATGTTTTACACAGACACTGAAATAAGCTCAGATAATTGCACTGGAGCTTTATTTACTCTAATATGGATCAAAGAAAGTGCATCACAGTACTGTGGAAAACATTCACACCCGTGCTCTCACAGTTTTATTACCAGGGCTGGCATCAAGTCATCTGAGTCCCCCGTGTGAACATTCAAAGAGGAAGCACTGTACCCAGAAATCTGAAAATTTTATAGAATCACAGAATCACAGAACAGTTTGGGTTGGAAGGGACCTTAAAGATCACCTAGTTCCAACCGCCCTGCCACGGGCAGGGACACCTTCCACTAGCCCAGGTTGCTCAAAGCCCCATCCAACCTGGCCTTGAACACTTCCAGGGATGGGGCATCCACAACTTCTCTGGGCAGAACCTCTGTTCCAGTGCCTTACCACCCTCACAGTGAAGAACTTCTTCCTTATACCCAAACTAAATCTACCAACTTTCAGTTTAAAACCGTTCCCCCTTGTCCTGTCACTACAGGCCCTGGTAAAAAGTCTGTCTCTGTGTTTCTTATAAGCCCCCTTTATATATTAAAAGGCCATAATAAGGTCTCCCCAGCACCTTCTCTTCTCCCAGCTGAACAACCACAACTCTCAGCCTTTCTTCACAGGAGACGTGCTCCAGCCCTCTGACCATTTTCACCGCCCTCCTCTGAACTGCTCTGACAGGTCCATGTCTTTTTTGTGCTTGGTGCCCCAAAGCTGGACACAGTACTTCAGGTGGGGTCTCACCAGAGTGGAGTAGAGGGGGAGAATGTGGGCTGCAAGTGCATATTGCTGGCTCATGTCCAATTTTTCGTCCACCAGTATCCCCAAATCTTGCTCCACAGGACAGCTCTCAATCCATTCATCCCCCAGTTCCACTGTGCTATCGCACTTTTGCACAAGGTCTTCTCAATACTGCACAACTGGAGAAGAAAATAAATATATAGAAACAGCAGTCTAATCAAACATTTATTTCTGCCTTATTGCCTTGGAGATAGAATGCAGCTTATCTTGCTTTTATTTACATTAAGTGTGTCAGTATAATTTGTGTAACTCTTAAGAATTAAGGCACGTTATCATGTTATGTGCTGAGTTTAATTGATCTGTTATCTGCTGCCACAGAGTCAACAGGGGAACCTCAGCAAGGTTCACAGCAGGGTGTGGAGCAAGACTGTGACCTCCCACATTGGGAACTATTTCTCATGTTGTTTTCAGAACCTTGCACTTCATCTTTACATTGGCTCTTGCATTTCACAGCCTCAGTTAAGTATAGATACCAGAACATGTTTGCTGAACTCCAAAGTGCAGTCTGCCTCAATCACAGGACAAAGTGCAACAGAACTGTCGTTCATTCTGTTGATGTTCAGGTTGACTTTGGTTGACTTTTAAAAACTGTTAGCAGTAATGGCCTCTTCAGAAAGTGAAAATTAGCTTCTCATGGAAATTAAGTTCAGGCATTAGGAGGAGAAATATTTTTGGTTTTCCTCGGGAATTCAGATGTTGGTCAAATCCAAGGGCTTTGTTATGTGATCCTCTAAGAGATGTTTCACTTTGCTTTGGTACTTTGACAAACAGCTCTTCTCTAAGTAGCTGTTGGCTCTGAAGCAACAAAAAGAGCGTATGTTACTGTCAACACTCAAAGTTGTACTTGCAGCAAGGAAGTCAGAGCACCGCTGGCCATCAAGGTTGGACTGGAAGTGGCAACCCTGGACTCCCATCAATCTTTTGCCAATTGCTTTGGGATTGAGAAGAAATCAATCTAGCATGATTTGGATGGTTTACAGCAGCCATACGTAAAAGCTGCAGCCTGTGGTAGCTTTACTGCTTTTTAGCTAGTGGGGATCTCAAAAGAAATCTTTTTAATAGAGTTGGGTGTGTATGATTAGGATAATTCCTTAAGTATATATATCTATCATTAAGATAATACTAATGAGATGAGCGTATTTACTTTTTATAAGTTGGAAAACAGCAAGAATGGACAATACCTTGTAAAGGACCCTGTAACTTTTTCCAGTGCTCTCCTTCCCATGCTCAGTCTCACACTGAGCATGCCTTCATGCACTGAGCAGGCACTTCATGCCTATCTTTGTTGTCTTGGGGATAGGCAGTAAAATCCCCACTGATGGTGACTGTGCAGCTGTACAAATGCACAAGAACTCCGTAACTGAACGTTTTTTTTTAACAGGAGAAGTCTGTTTTACTCAGTTTTGTTGTAAAAGAAGGGTTGTAGCAGAGTTAACAGTATAAATTGTCACCAGACATCAATCACAGGATGCTGGGACCTCGTGAGGTTCTCCTACGCATCCTTTCTGTGCTCAGCCTGAGCTGGGGCATACCTGTCTCTTTGGGGATAGCCAGGAAAATCCCCACTGGGAATATACTGTGCAGGTGCAGTGTACGTCCTCTTCCAACTTTGTACTGCCTGTTCTGGTGTGTTGTGGTGCAAAGCTCCACAATCGTGTGTGCACCACCTGCACTTAGCACAAGGAGGAAATAAGACCCAGAAAATACTTTCAATTACTTGCTATTTATTTATATATGTTTCGTATGGCATTAAGTTTCCATTACGCTATACCTTGCACTAACACAAAATAAATAGTTCTCAACTCAGTAAAACAGGAGAAAACAGGGAAATATAAAGAATAGCTGTAACCTATAGCTGTATAACTGTGAACAGTCATAGTTCCTGTGATAGTCTTCCTTCATAACCTCCAAAGGCCTGTTTCTATTCTAAAACACCACAACTATTTAATTAACAATGATTGGTTTGGACACAGTTGAGGATTGGTGCTATTTACAGAAACAAAGTATATTGGTGGTGCATTTTTATTTTTCTGTCACCTTTCCCTTGCTGTATGAATTACGTTCTGACTGATTTTTCAGCAAGTCAGTCAGATCCGTAAAGGTAGACCATGGCTGTATTTTGCCTCAGAAAGCTGTAATGCAAATTTTGTGGCAATTCAGGAATTGACTCGTGAATCCTTTGGTCATCGGTGGAGCTGGGTCAGACCAGGCAGCTGCATGCGGTAAACAAGGCCGTCCCGTGCTAAGTCTGCTGAGAGATGAAGGGCCTTAGCCTGTCAGATTTTGGGAACAGGCTGTGTGTCCCTTTCTGAACAACTATACAGCTCTGCTTGCAGTTATGTCAAGTGTCTGGCAAGGAAGCAGGAATTATTACGAGTTCCCCTTTCGTATCTGTACCTCCTGCTGTGAAAGATGGAAACATCAAGGTAGTAAGAACAGGGTTTTTTGCCTCTGCACATAAACACTAGCAAATCGACGGTGAAGAGCTGTAGATGAGAGTGATGTGATGTCCAGAAATGCTGCAGCCCCTGCGTTTTTAGCACTTGTGGGTGTCCAGCACCACGAATGTTGGAGCCCAGTGTTTAAACCCAAGGTCTGGAACGTGGGCCAGAGCGGGCGTATGTGAGAACCGGGTTTGCCTCGGCAGGCAGCGCAGCGGCAGGCATGTCCGAAGGCAGCATTACTGCAGGAACCCGGGTGGGAAAAGGCTTCCACACTGCGAGACGGGCTGCTGCCTCCCGCGACAGGGGTGCAGCAGTATGGTCTGTGAGAGGGCCGGGGATGGCTCCAGCGGGGAGAGGAATCGCCGGTGTCCCCGAGGGCCAGCCGCGAGGCTCTCCTCAGTTAGACGGGCGCTGCCTTTTGATCTCCAAACACCGATTTTTTGATCTCCCAACACCGAAGCCAAACCTGGACACCCGCCAGCGCCCGAGGACATGCCGCCTTGTTTACGAGCAGGAGAAGGCCGGGCGGCCCTCCTCTCCCCTCGGGGGCACGTCGAGGAGGCAAAATAAAAAAAAAAAAACCCAAAACAGGGCCCCGCTCTCAGAACCCGACCTTCACCCCCTGTCACATGCACGGCCTCTCCCCCACAAACCCAGCGCTTTATCGCTGACTGCGCCAGCCCCCCCCCCGGGGCCGCGTTACCCACCGGCCCCGGCCGCCGCGGGGATCGCCTCAGGGCCGGACGTGGGCCGCGGTACGGAGCGAAGCCGCCCAGTGGGGGAAAGGGGGTGGCAGGGGAGGCGGGAGGCGGGGAGGAGGCCGGCGCTGCGCTGCCGTGGGGCAGGCGCTGGCTTCAGGCAACGGGAGGGCGGCTCCCGCAGCGTCGCGGCCCTGATAAAGGGGCACGGCTGGGCGGCGGTGGCGGCAGCGGGAGGCCATGGCGTGGGGCTGCGCGCTGTGCCTGGCGCTGGCGGGCGGCGCCCTCCTGGCCCTGCTGGTGCAGCTGCTGCGCTGGCTGCGGGCCGACGGCGACCTCACGCTGCTGTGGGCCGAGTGGCGGGGGAAGAAGCCAGGTAAAACCGCCCGCCAGCCGCCGTCGACCGCTGGGAGGGGACCGGGAGGGGGGGGGTGGTGGTGGTGGCCGGGGACGGGTTTGGGCCCCTCCGTGAGGGGAAAGGGGGTGTGGGGAGGAGAGGGGTCCCCAGGGACGGGGCTGAAGTCGCCTCAGCTCGGTGGGACCAACCCCCGGCAGCTGCCCCAGGGGTTTGTCCATAAAAATAACCCCCAAAAGCGTCATTTTCCCACCCTTGTCCAGCGAGGTGTGTGGTGCCCCTCGCGCCAGTAACGTAGCTCTCTAAAAGCAGCTTTGCAGCAACAGGGAGCTCCAGCAGATCTGTGGCGAGGGCTGGCTCCTTTGGCCCAAAAATGGTTGTTTTGCACTGTTTCTGGGCAGATAATCCGGTTCTGGCATCGGCATGCGGAGTAACCGAGGCTGCCTGGGGAGCGCGTGGTTCAGGGCCAGTGTCGAAGGAAGGGTTGGTAAGAAAAGAGGATGCTTGGCGCCTGTGGCCAGGATGAGTTGCTTTGTAATCAGTTTAGCTTCTGTTTCAGTTTGTTTTGACATCTTCAAGCAGACCTCGGTTTCACAGTAGTGCTGAAAGTGTTTACAGTGAAGTAAACATGAATATTAATGTTCGGATTAAATGGGTTTCCTCTTCTGAAGGGCGTAAGGGAACACCACACGATTGCTCTCTGTGGCTTTACACCACTTTTTTGTAAGGTGCTGCTTTTGACACCTGTGGGTACAAAAGTTCAATAAAATGCTGTCAGGAATTTTCAATTCTTGCTCGTGTTGACCTTTCTAATCTGACTGTAATTCTGCCTTCTTCTGGACAAAGATCTTTAAATAGCATAGGTTTTGTTTGCTTAGTAGAGACTTTTGATCAGGAAAGCCACAAATCTCTGAATATCCCCCCTCAGCTTAGCCAGCACTGGTGATTTGGGTCTGCTGTGAGCCATGTTGGGCACGGGTGGTTGAGGCAACAGTGGGAAGCTGGTTGCACCTCATCCATTGGGGGAAGAAGCTGATCTGAAAGAAGATGGGACAAGGGACACTATAAGCCTGTCCCATCTGTGAAATGAAACTGGATGTAAGGTTGAGATCTGGAGATAAGACTGTATGGAATGAAGGCAGATCAGGAATGTGTGCCTGGGGGAGAACAGTGGGGTAAAGGTTTGGGCTTGAGACCATGATTCGGTTGGGATGGTGGCACAGGTGAAGGTTGGCATTAGGAAGGGCTTGAGAGAACAGTAGGACAAACTTGTTGAGACGCCTCTATCTTCCGCTTTCAGTAGAAGCTTACCGCTAAAGTGCTAGTCCATGTAATGGACAAGAGAACAGAAAAGCATGCACGAGTAATAAAGCTCTAAGAAATACTAAATTTAAATGTGTGTGAGCAATCTTCTGTAACTCTTTGGATATGCAGCCCAAAGTTTTATAGTAACTCCATCAGGTTGTTCCCTTACTATAAGAAAACTACAAAAAAAGCTTCGTGTGTGGACTTTGCAAAGATCACAGAAAGACTCAGGGCAGAGAAACAAGATAAATCTTGACTAATACAAACAGAATTGAAGCTTTGTCCTGAGGGATCTATGTGCAATGCACATCAAGATGTAGGAGCTCTCAGGTAGACATAGTGTTATTTGAATGTAGCCTTCAGTCTTATTGGAGGCCTGGAAACCTTTTAACTAGTCTCTAAAAGTTCCCATATAAAGAGCAATGTAGTCAGTTTCTGATGTAGTTGTTTCAACATGCAATGTAGGAAGAATCAGGCAGAATTTTGTCAACATTAGCTCCTTTGCTCTGCGAAGAGGTGAGCTGTGTCTTACCCTGCCCTGTGTCCCAGCCTCAGTGCTTGTAATTAACTAAAATATGTAGCTGAAATGGTAGCATTTTAAGTGGCATTTTGCTGATAGTTCAGCTATATACATGTGGCATAGTGGTGCCACAGTGCTGATCCTAACTGTTCAGGTGGGAAAACAGAAGGGACAAACGCTACAAAAGATGTTTCTTTAAATATGTTCTCCTTTTTCTCTTCCTCATCCTGATATTGTGCACATAATGTAGCATGCCTAGGTAAGTAACATGTGGATCCCATGGAAAAAACCCTTGATTTTTATTTAAAGCTGTTATTGGAGCTGTCACTCTTGCAGTTGTTACATTGTGTTATCACTTCTACAACACTATTATGGATGTTGAAGCTTTTGGAGATAAAAATACGAGAAAGCAGACTGATCTCGTATGTTTCCTTCTCTTGTGCTGTAAACTATAGTTATGAAGAAAGGCCTTAATATAGGTAAGACTGGTTCCATGTCAATGATTCAGTTCTATAGGTTTAATTCACTTCTGGATTTTGTCCTTGGCAGGTGCTGGATTGCTTCCCATCTTCTAAATATTTGTGTGGTCGGGAGACAAGGGTTACTGCATACCTGATGACTTTCCTTATGTGTTGTGTTTCATTAGCTGAACAGCAGTCACTCTAAAAGGTGTGCTTTTCACAGGCAGTATAATATCAAGCTAAGGAGGATCCTTTTACATATGAAAGCCTATGTATCTGAAAGCCTACCTACTCTTAAAGCTGGGAACAATGGTATGATTCTTTAGAGCTGTGGGGAGGATGTTCTGCTTTAAAACTCCCCATACCAAATTTTTTTCATGAATGAAATGACACGGCAACCTTGTGCTACAGGAGCTATAAAATTCTGGAAAAAGCCCTAAACAGCTACAAAAGCACTTCTTGGATTATTTGCAGTACTACTTTGTTCAACCTCTCATTTGTTATGCCTTGTAACACAGTAGCTAATGGTTAGTAATAGTATAATCTGCTTTTATTTTTTTAATTTGTCATGGTTAATTTTTAAACTTATTTCCAGTATCAACAGGACATTTATTCTAGAGCAAGCTGATGGTTTGATACTTGTTCTACAACGGCATTTGAGCTAGGTTTTCCATTATGTTAACTCCCAGTAGCTCAGTGCTTGGTAACTATCAGCACTGGGGAATCAGTGGAAAACTTTCCTTATCTCAGTTAATTATTCTGTTCACAGAACAAGATCCTGAATAACTGCAGTGAAGCTGCCCAAGACAGGTTGAGAACAGGGAAACTGAGTAGTAGGAGGAAGCGGATTTGTTTTCAGTAGCAAGAGGAGATGAGTGTGGTAAGCAGGGTTGAAAGTGTACCCATGTGTTGTTTTGTTCATGTAGTGTTTGTCTGCACGGGTTTTCTGCCCCCCCCAAAATGTAATAGGAGAGATGAACCCCCATGTTTCTTGTGGTTAATTCAGTGAATTGGTAATGTACTAGAATAAAACTGTTGGAAGAGCGTGTCAGTAAGATTTATAGACAGCAGCCATTTGGTATAATGATTAATACAGTGGTTATTCCTACAACTTCAGCAACACCTCTTTCCACCTCCCAAGTTCATAACCTTAGAATACATCTCTGCTTTGGAAAGTGACTGTTGTTGCTGTTGTTACTGTTTTTAAAAGCAAACAAAAAACCCCAAACAACCCCAAACCACCAAAGCTTGGTTTTAGGAGCGATTTTTCTTTGGCTAAAATACAGTCAGCTTAAAAAAAGACAAATAATACTCACTGCCAGTCCCACAGACTCAAGCTGAGCTCCGATATTCAGTCTTGAGTGCTCTCTGCTCTTGTCTGAAGGGTAGAAGGTTTTGGTGCTGATCTCTTCATAGGATTTATGTCATTAAGACTCTGAAAGTAGAAATTTGAAGCACAGTGTGGTGTACAACCAGGAACTGATTACTGAAGTAAGCAGGAAGTAAAAGCAGTCCCAGCCACTGGCTGCAGTGAAAAAGAAGTACTTTTGCTAAATTAAACGAGTGGCTAAGTTTCAGTGAGCTGAAAAATGCTCTTCTGGCCTATTTAAGACTAGAACTGGCTCGGGAACTGCATTTGGCTCTGCTATTTGAATTATACCATGAAATCTTTCTTGGTTGGCTAGACATTGTTGGAATATTCTTCTGTAAAATTCTTCTGTAAAAACCTGAGAAATAGAAGGAAGAGCTCCTGTCAGCAGTGCTCTGAGTACTTGAGTCAGATTTTCACCAAGACTAATCTTGAACACATACAAGTGTTAGGCCATGCTACATTCTGGAAGGTGCTCTGATATTGGTGATCATTTGTCCTTAAATCATGTTCTGGAATTAAATGGGCGATTTTCATCCATCTGTTGTATTTGATGATTTTGGATATATGTCTGTAAAGCTTAGCCTTTTCCCAGTATCCGGGTGTATCATGGAGTGGGAGTAATTGCAAACAAGAGAGAACAGTCATATAAGCAGAGGAGTGAAAGGAGTGAGATGCTATTATTTTTACTACAGGTTAAAAAAGCATGCCTGGGCAGGAACTATGAGTACCCGGGAAATTCACACGTGAGCTTTCACGTTGGTAGCTCTGTGTACTGTACTCTGCCAATGCAGGAATTAACCTGCATCAGATTCAAAACAGAGTGGATGAACACCCATTTGGTTTGTTATGATTAGCTGTCTTTGTTCAGAGAATTCCCTTCTGTCGACAATTACTTAGGAACATTTTTGAGGTAGAACATTATTGGGAAAGGTTTGCTTAGGCTTTTGTTTGGATTTGCAATACAGTAACTGTTTCCTGTCATTTCCAAGAATTCTCCCTTTCCTCTGAAGCTCTTGATGAAGTTAGTGGAAACGCTCTGTGTGGATGGCTTGCAGAAATGCAATCAAATTTCTTCCATCAGATAGATAATCAGTGTTTATTCAGATTAGCCTTGGAACAAAGTTCAAGCAGCAACGGAACAACTATGAACAGTTTCACAACTGCACGTGACCAAAAAATAAGAAGTCAGGATTTTGTAATAGCCAAAAAAAATTGAGCATATTTCTTAAAAACAGTATCAGATTATACCCCTGCAGTGACTTAAATGACTTATCCTAGCATTGGCAATGTGTGAACTATGTTCTTGATTCTTTTGTTAGAAAATGAACTGCGTGGCAAGGTTGTCTGGGTGACAGGAGCTTCCAGTGGAATTGGAGAAGAATTGGCTTACCAGCTATCAAGGATAGGAGCCTTGCTTGCCATCTCAGCAAGAAGAGAGGATGAGCTGGAAAGAGTGAAAAAGAAATGCCTTCGTAAGTACAACTTGCTACTTCAAGGGAGGAGTTGCACTCTTGCTGTGATGGAGTTGCCACAGAAATACTAACCCACATATCACAGGAATAAATTTCATTATGAAAGTAAACTTTATATATAGCTTCACTGTACATTTGAAGATGGTATTTTCTTTTTGTGACTGAGAAGCCTTTGTATAGACTTGCATTATGAGTTCCTTCATAAGCCAATGTTACCTAAAATCTCATTATCAGTTGCAAGTGGTCTTGTAAGATACTAGATTAAGAAAAGGAATAAATGCTGTGGAGAATGGAGGAAACAATCTGAGGGGTATCATCCTATTAAGAACCAAACCATGTAGCTGCATGCTACTAAGAAGTCTTCTTCCTTCAGGTTTGTGCATGTTACAGGCAGACTGACAACTGACTTTCCTCTTTGGAAAAGGAATGAATAGAAATGTTCAGAAAAAGTTGTTCTGAGCAAGTGGAAGAAAGAGGATCTCCTGTAGATCAAGAGGAACAAATGTGAAGCGGAATATTCAACTATTCTAGTTATCTTTCATACACCTGCTGAGTCAGTAGTCTGGCTTCATTCCTCCTGTTTCTCTTTTTCCCTCCTGTTTTCTGGCTTGACAGCAAGCAGGGTTAATTAAGACAATTAATTTGTGTTGATAAATAGAAGTTTTGAACATGATTAACATGTCTTTTCAGACTATATATCCTCTGTAGCTCAGTATACAGTGTTTTATACTAAGTATGTTATGACACTGACAGTTCATTCCTGGTAATGTTGGCAGAATGTCCACAGTTTACTTGGAATGAGTGCTGGTGAATAAGGAAACATTTGTCTTGGATTAGCACCTACGCATTTCTAGAAATCTAAAAGTTGCAGTGGGCTGCTATGAAAATCTGTCAAGGAGCTTCAAAAATGCACAACTCCTTATTTCTATTTTCTGATGCTTCAAAAAAGCAGTCGCTTAAATAGATATCTTCAAAAGGAAGCAAGGGACATAAGATGACAGTGTGGTTAAGTGGTAGCCGTGGCAAAATTCCAGTGGTATATGATGCAATGTTTAGCAGTCAGTAAAACTATGCAACTGTATTTGCGTCTGTGGCTGTTTGTTGTCATTGCAAAACTGATAACACTAGGTAGGCTGGCAGGGGCCATAATCCTGGATGTCCATTTTCAGGCAACACTTGTATGAGAGTGTGATGTGCTAAGGAGTATTCAGAAAGATTATTTCAATTGGCCTGAACCAAGAGTATAGATTTATGTAAGAATTTCTGCCTCTGCCAACTTGAGGTAACCCTGTGAATGTCTTAGCTGTGGTATATGCTAGCGTTAAAGTCTTATGTAGCCATGTGTTTTGCAAATATACACTGCTGAACTTTATTTTAACTATAGGTCAGATTAGTAGGAATATTGGAAACTCTTCAGGAGTATAGTTACTCCATATTTTCTGTTGCCAGCCTTGAAGTAGTGGAAGAGAGTAACTGGGCCCCCTTCCCCTCTTACCCTTCTTTTCTCAAGGCTATATAAACCCAGCTTTCCACCCCTTTCCTTGATAATCATGTGTGCTAGACCCCCTAACCATCTTAGTGGCCCTATGCTATGCTATCTCCAGTTTATCAGTATTTGTCTTGAACTAGGGGCGTCCAAAATTGGACACAGTACACTAGATGCAGTTGTTAAGTGCAGGCACTTAAAAGTCACTTTCCTCAGTCTGCTCTTCCTAGTGCAGTCCACTAGCATTTGTAATTGCCAGAGCTCATTGCTGACTTATGTTCAACTTGCTATTGTCCTTCCATCCAGGACCTCAGCTCTTGTTTGGAGAGCTGGTACATAGCCATTTGGACATTCGCCGGCAGTACTGCATGGCATTATTCTGTCCCAGGTGTGAAATTCTGCATTTGACTTTGTTGAGCTTAATGAGGTTTGTCAGACCGTTCTTACAGCTTGTTAAGATGCCTCTGAATGGCAGTCCTCCCCTCCAGCATAGCAGCTGTTCCTTTGAACTTGATGTTAACTGAAGAACTGCTGAAAACCTATGTTTTGTCCCGTCATCTGAGTCATTAATGAAGATATTAAAAGATACTGATCATGGAAGGATATCACTTCTAACTGGGCACCAGTTAGACTTTGAACGGTTGGTTGCTATTCTTCAAGCCCAGTGATCCGGCCTGTTTTTCACTTGCATTGTAATCCACTCATCTAGACCCCTCATATTTCCCCAATATAGCTTCAAGGATGCTATGGAAGACAATATAGAAAGCTACATAGTCAAGGTAGACAACATCCACTGCTTTCCCCTTGTCCACAGAGCCAGTCATCTCATCACAAAAAGCAATTAAGTTGGTCAAGCAGTATATGTCCATGCTAAATCTATGCTGGCTTTTCCCAGTCACTTTCTTGTCCTTCATGTACTTGGAAATTGCTTTCAGGAGAAATTGCCACATAATTTTCCCAAGGACTGAGGTTAGGCTGTGTGGCATTTGGTTTTCTCCAGTCACTGTGGAGCTACTCCACTTAACCAAGTACCTTCCAAAGATGAGTGCCATTGGTCAGCTCTTGTAAATCTTGGATGTATATATTGCCCTGCTTAAATGTGGAGTTTGTCCCTAACTTGGTCTTCCTCTGATGTTGGTAGTATTTCTTTCCCCCTAGAGTCTAGCCTCAGGAGTGCGGGAGACCTGAGAGGAGATCTTGCCAGTGAAGACTAAGGCAAAGAAGGCAATGAGTACCTCATGTTTTTCTGTGCACTTCGTCACTTCGTCGCCATCCCTATTCAGCAGTGAGCTCACTCTGTCTTTGGTCTTCCTTTTGTTGGTGCTGTACCTGTGAAGCCCTTGTTGCCTTTCACATTCCTCACCGGTTTCAAATCCGTCTGAGCGTTGGATCTTCCTGATTCCATCCCTGCATGCTTGGGCAGTGGGTCCACGTGCTTCTGGGTAGCTTGTTTTGCATGTTTTCTTTTTGTAATTGAGTTCAAGAGTATTCTGTGAGGTTTGAGTAGCGTGGGATGGATTAAGATTGAGCTGCAACATGTAATAGCAGCTTGAATTTGACTGACTTGTATGGCATAATTGGAACTAATAGGCTTTAACATGCCAGGTGTAGATGCTATACACAGCAGCAACTTAACTAGATAATTTTCATATTAATGTCAGAAGCAAGCACACTTATCTTGCTCAAAATTCAGAGACACCACCCTATGATACACGTTTATGCATTCTACACTGCTTAAAGGCTGAAGGAGAGAGAGAGAAGGAAAGTACCATAAAAGCTATGGTAATACCTGTTGAGTCATGCATATGCCAACTCAACATTTCTCTGCAGGAGGGAGGGAAAGCAACTTGTATAACTTGCATGGTTCCTGCAAGTGGCTTCTGTATTTCCTCCAGCCACTCTCTGAAACATGAGTTGAATTTCACCAGTAATTTTGGAGGCTGTTTCTCTCAAAAGCCCTAAAGAGGAAAAAAAAAAAAAAGTAGATGGGGGTGTGTTTCTTGGTTTGACAAAGCTCAAACATGATTGAAATATAGATAGGCCAAATGAATGACAAGCAATCTATAAATTATAGAATTAGATAGTAACTGAGGTTGGAATGGACCTCAGGAGGTCATGTTGTTCAGCCTCTGCTAAAAGCTTATGTTCTGTTAAAGGACATTATACAAGATAGAAATAAAAGAGAAGAAGTGGTGAAGAGCTGGGAAGTAAAGGATCTATGCTGAGTAATAGCACTCACTGTGTTACGAGAAACTGTTATCTTGGATTAACATGTATTGAAGAGAATTGTTGATCTGAAATCCTCTAAGTGATGGTAGGGGAAGGAGGTGTACACCTGGTGTCATAAGAAAATACTATTCTAAGTCAGCATTAGTTATGCCGCTGTCTTTCAAAAAACAAGTTGGCTTTGGGTGACTGTAACCATGTTTTAGTTAAAAAGTAGCTAGAACTTAATGAACCATAACAGGGAAGAGGCAGCCCATGATTGCTTGATAGGAAAATGTCAGTCAGAAGACCTGCTGCTTGGTGGTTGGACAGTTTGATCCCAACCAGAAGCCATGTAGTTGTAAAGCTGCTATGTAAGGAGACTTTAAAGGACCTCCAGAAAATACCGTGCACTAGAAGTGCACAGTTTCACAGCTGTGTGAAAGTGGGCTTTGTTCTGGGTAGACTGAGCACTGAGCGCTCAGTTTCAGATACATTGCATCTGAAAGCTGGTGGCCATGTGCAGTTCAGTTTGCAGCTGGAGACACTTCACTAAAGGATGTTAACTAATGTATGTTAGCATTTGTGTAAAACAATGAACTGTAAAGTAAGGTCTCCCACTTGGGAGCAAGTGTTTTTCTGGGTTATCATAATTGTTTCCTTAACAACATCAGTTTGGTAGTAGGCAAAAAAGGAAGTGGAATATTAGGTGTTACTGGTAAAAGGAATGGAGAACATCATTCTGACAGTGCATAAACTGGAACATGTACATGCCTTCAATATCATGCACAGTTCTGGTCATCTGCCAGAAAAACAGTGGAAGGAGTGGACAGTAGAAGAAGTTTAGAAAAAGGGTAACAAGAATGTTTGAAGTTTTCTAAAAGCTGTATGTGAGGAGTGACTAGAGCAAGGATTCCTCACCGTAGAAAAGAAGTAAGGAAGCTGGTAGAGATGTATGGTCTGAATGCTTTGGAGGGTGAAAATCAGACTGGACTATCAGTTGCTCCAAAATAAGAGCTAAGCTTCTGGTTTGCTATTTCCTGAAGTCAGAAGTTTCTTACATCATATAAAAGAGCACTTCCTTATCAGCAGTCTGTGTCTCTTCCTCTGCTTTTTTCTTTTCCCTGCTGTGTAGCTTTCTTGGCTGGGTTGACTGTGTGGTCTTGTTAATCCACAGCAGAAACACTCCACATCCCAGTAGGTTTCAGCTGTGCAAGTCTCCTTGAGGAGGGAGCATGAGCTAGAGGTGTGTCTCCAAGAAGGTAGTTTAAACTACATGGCTTTTACTACTGTGTTTCTGGAAGAAATGGAGGGGAAAATGCACATGGAGGGAGCAATAAATGGAAATACTGGTAGCTTTAAACCAGACAGATGGGTTTATTTTAACCAGTAGCCTAAATGCTAGTGACCTTTGGACTAAGGCAACTTATGGTTTTAAGTAACCTCCTTATTTGTACATCACCGTAAAGACAGTTCAACCTTACCTGTATATGCAAAAAGTAGTAAATAAAAATTCAGAGCCTTAGGCCCTCCAAAGAGCACAGCTGATTAAAGGGGAGCAGGTACACTTAGTTGTGGCTAGGAATCAATGTAGAAACAAAAATAGCACTATCAAACTAATATAAATAAAGTAAAGAAATCATGTTATATGTAGTTAAAAAAACCTGGAAAGATTAACATTGAAGATTTTATTTTTGTGATTCATCTGCCCCAAAACCCCAGGGTAACAAGTCACTGCTCACAAAATACTTTCTATGGAAAAGGTCAGTTGTTCTGAAGAGGCAGTGGTAGAAACACTCAACATGAAGGCTTGAACTTGATGACAGCTGACTTTTATTTCAGGAGATAAATATATTAAAAGCTGTCAGTTAAACAAAAACCTCCTTCTACCTCCTCCAATAATCTAGCTTCTCTAGACTTTGCCTCATAGCTACTCATATATATATGTTCTGTTTTGGGTCTAAATTGTACTAGTCCTACTGTCAGGAATAAACATGCTTGACCAGTTAACATACAAGCAAAGTGTCAAGGCTGCCAATATGCCATGCTTCTGAATGACTCAGTGAAAAGTTGCAACATCAGATAATCCTGTTGCATGTTACTTCCAACTATAGCAATTTATTTGGAGAAGTGAATTGTCTATGTTGTGCTGCACAAGCCTGTTTATTAAAGTCAGGCTTTTCACAAGCAAAAACATAATGATGAGGAAAGAAAGACTTGGTAGGAACAGATTAAAAATGGATTCTATGAGGAGATGAAAATGAAAAGCAAGCATTTTATTTCCAACTTAATGTTATGGTTTCTTCATGTCTTTTTAGTGAAAATGTGGTGTTTAAAAGCAGATTACCTTTCCCTTGATTGTTATGTCAGCAATCTTATTGGTTCCCATTCACATTATGGTTGTTTTTAGAGATTAGCAACTTGAGTGACAAAGATATCCTTGTTCTGCGCCTTGACTTGACTGACAGAAGCTCTCATGAAGCTGCAACCAACAGTGTTCTTAAGCATTTTGGCAAGGTAAGGTGTGCTTCAGGGGTTAAACTTCTTTTTCTTCTCTATCTCCTATCCCTGCATGTATGTTTGTATTTCACTTTTCTATCGTGTGGTAAATTCATCAGTGTCTACATCTTTCTTCAGTTTCAATATTAAACTTGACCAAAAGTACCTGAATTTTCATCCCTTCTGTTGCTTGCTCCTAGGTTTCAGCAG
Source organism: Buteo buteo (assembly GCF_964188355.1). Taxonomy (NCBI): domain Eukaryota; kingdom Metazoa; phylum Chordata; class Aves; order Accipitriformes; family Accipitridae; genus Buteo; species Buteo buteo. The sequence continues at coordinate 7,079,136 of NC_134176.1, read as the reverse complement.
GCTTTACAGAGATGCAGCAATGAACAAATAATCAGTGGTCATTACCAAGAACTAAAAATTCCCTTGCTTGATGTCACTGACTTTCTGCACCAACTGAAACAATCTTCAGCTGTATATTTAGGGCTTAAAATTGTGTATGAAAGTCAGAACCTTTATTTTGTAGTTTCACTAATGCATGTAACGAGTTCAGAGCCATATGGGACAAAACTGGACACCAGTTGTTTTTCTTGTTTTGTGCAGTTTTCTAGATTGCTAGTCCAGAGTATGGAGTTAAGAAAACAGCAGTCAGGTGTAACTAATGTTAAGTACAAGCTAGGCCTTTAGTCCATTGGTATTTTGTTTTCACAGTGAAATTATTGATAACAGATTTGTTTCTTCTGTTCTTTACTCTAGTTGTTTTCTGGTTTTGCACAAAACGTATTTCAGAGGTCACCTTGCAGGACCTGAGCATTAAGTATTATTTGCTACAGTGCAGTAGGGTTAAAAAATGTTGTGTGGAAAACAACTTTCCAGCTGCCAGTGTTCCTGTACTAGGAGTTAACCGTGTTTGGCATCAGATGCTGTAATCCTGTTCTGTTGACCCAGCTCAAAATTAGCCAGCCCTCAATTCAAGGGGAAAGTCTAGTGGGTGAGAGGAACTACTGGAGCTTCTTCAGCAGTTCATATATCTTAATTGTGTATGGCAGAGATGACAGTAGAGGGAGGAAATAGTCACTTAACAATTGCCTGAGGAAGTGCCAATGTATGTGTTATATGAATTTATCATGTATCTTTCCTGAGATTGATGTTTTGGTCAACAATGGTGGACGTTCCCAACGCTCTCTGTTTGTGGATACAAACCTGGATGTCTACAGTGCCATAATGGAACTCAACTACCTAGGTACAATCTCTTTAACAAAACATGTCCTGAATCACATGATACAAAGGAAAAAAGGAAAGATTGTTACTGTGAGCAGTGTGATGGGTATCATGGGAGCTCCTCTTGCCTCTGGGTACTGTGCCAGCAAGCATGCTCTGCAGGTAAGCTAAATTTCTGATATTAATTAAGTCTTATTGTGTAGTAGACCAGCATCAGTTAGTACTGTAGCAGAGGACTTCATTCTGTGCAGAAAACACAAATCTCGCCTGAAGTTGTACACAGCATATGTAGCTTTCTCAGGTTTTGAAAGTCCTTTAGAATGAATTTGCTCTGAAATGTGAAATATTTCAGCTCCCAGTGTAGATTTATTTTCCTGACTAAAATTCAAATGTCATCTTAGTTGGTCCTAACCACTACGTAGTTAAATTCCAATGTGAAACACAAGACCTTAGCTGCTGGCCTTCATCTGAAAGAATACCTAAATCAGAGGATTATTCTGTTGCATATAGAAGCCCTAATGTTCTCATCTTAATTCAGTTAGGGAGGAAATGTCACTGGTGAGAGTTTTAAGACTACAGGAAATCTTTTAGGACAGTAAAGTGAGAGCAGTGAGTGGTAAAGCAGACTACTTGGAGAAATGAGAATTCCTGATCTAGCTGGGAACATCTGAACAAATCTTCCCAACAGTTCTGAATCTTGCTGTGGTGTGAAGAACTGGCAGCTCATAGTGTCTTAGGAAGTTATCTTCTGCATAATACTTAACTTTCAATATTGCTTGGAAAGAGTTTTTGAAAGTAGTCTTACTTGTGTAGAAAAACATAAAAGAAGAGCTCAGAAAAGTATCTGAGGTAAAAAGAAAGCCTGTATCATTGAGGAATAATTTGTTTAACTAGTAAATTTATTTAGACATATTTGTCTTTCACCACTGTTTGACTTCCTGCTAATGTACATTTTGCTCTCAGTAAAATAAACTTCAGCTGTGCTCAGTGCTGATTTAAAAAGCTGGCACCTTCCTACTCCCTGCTGGATTTAAGCACATAAACAGAGTAAATAACTCTGTTTAAGCTATGGGATCAGTATCTTTTTGACAATTTGACTAACAACAACAAAAATGTAACAAGCGGCTGACACTGCAAAGCTGCTATTCACTTGAAAGAATATGTAGAAGACGGTGACAGGCCTCTGCTAATAAAAAGTTTTCAGTTGGTGATGGGGAGAGATCTGCAGCTCTTCATTTGAGTGGCAGCGATGAAATTGCCTATTAGAGGCCAGCTTTTGGCTTAAATCTAGTAGATATTTAAATCAGAAGAATGCAGTGAGCAGAAGCATGAATCCTTAATGCTCCTTTATTAAGTGTTCTTTCAGTTGAGTTATCTTTTGGGTGTGGTGTAGTTGGTCTAAGCATGGCTAATTAGTTGCAGAGCATAAGGAATTCACGTGTTGCTTTAAAAATTCAGAACTCTGAATCTCATGTTAAGATCAAGAACACGGAAGAAGCTTTAAAGAGATAGTTTAGTAAAATTTCTGGATTAATTAAAAATAAGCTAACTGAACTGCTTATATCTTTGTTAGCTTCTACCTCTGCTCAATAACCAGGCCAGACTCCAAACCTCTTTTCTTGTTTCTTTCACAGTAACTCTGCAAATAGTAATTGCAGATGTTAAAATGAGATTTGCAATATAGAGTTTGAAAAGACTCTGTCTGAGAGTCTCTTATCAGTCTGGAGTTATGGCTAGATGTGGGCATGAAACCCCCCAAAACTAGAAAAGCTTTTTTGAAATATCAAACTTACCAGCACAGTTCACGTAAAGGAAGTCTGTAGGAATGGCAGTCCTCTTCAGATAGCCCAGTAGCCCATCTCTGACAATGACCAAGAAGAAATAGCTAGAGAGAGGGTAAAGGAAAAATGAGATGAAGCATAAAGTGGTGCTTTTCCTGTTGTGTTTTCCCAGTGTGTATTGACCTGTATTCTAAGATCCTGAAATGAAGGTTCCATATTGGCCACCAGTTATTAAATATGTGAGCCTATCTGACTTGAATTTATTACGTTTGCTTTTTTTTTTAAATTCATGCCTTGGAGTCTACCACAGTTAATGCTGCAATCTTAATTAGGCCTTTTTTTAAAAAGTCCCTCCTTTTGTTCTGAGTGTGTGTTTTGGTTTGGGTTTGTTGTTGGGGCTTTTTTTTTTTTTACATTTCTTTTAAATGGCAGTTTGAGGAAGGAAGGAAGGAATTCTGCTAAGAATTAAAATTTGTTCTTGAAACAATCACACTTTGATTCATGCCAACTGGAATTCTTCATAACAACGTTCTGCTGATGAAATTACCCTTCATTTCAGTTCTGGGAGTGCTGTAAGAGCATGAGTCAAGTCCATGGGAGCCTGCATCTGACTGATGCAGTTTCTCTCCTACTGTGAGGCTCATGGAAATCATGTGCCATTCATCTAGTTGTAATTCATATAACCGGTGGCATTTGGAGTGGATCGGAAATGGTGGCCTTCAAAATGTTCCTTAATCAGGAACTTGTCTAATTAGCACATGTACTGCACTGAGCAGCAACCGCTATTCTCTTTATGCAGTCTCTGGTCATTAGGGGAATTTCTAGATATTTCTGTCATAGTAGAAGTCAGTTCAGCCTTGCCTTCTTCAGCATCTTCTAGGATTTGGTCACTAAGCTGGAAAGGCCCAGAGATGGCTTAAAGCAGTTCCTCTTCCAGACCCCCTGTGTCTCCATGTCAGAGCTGGCTTCAGTCTGGGCTTGCGGGAGATGCTCAGATTCTTCCTCTTGCACTTGAGTTTCTTACTGCTCCTAAATCTGTGTCTGCGCCTGCCTGAATTTAAAGAAAAGAGAGCACTTTCTTTTCTTACTTAGGAATTTTAAGCTTCTCTTCTGGGGGGAAGTGGAAGAATTTCATACCACCTACCTTTGGATATCTAAGATAAGTGCTGGAATTGGAGAACCTGTATATACAGTAGATAGAGCCTCTAGAGGGGACTGAGAGTGAGATTCTGGTCTTCAAGAGGTTCTGCTGAGTGTATATTGGCCAGGATTTCAGCTGAGTAAGTGTCCTGGCCATCCTGTGTTCCTGGTGAAGACTACGCCTCTTCCATGGTGTAAAAACTTGGAACTGCAGTACAAAGGAAGGAGGGACCACACAAACCCCTTGAAATGGAGGGGCATAGCAGAATGGCCACAGCGCAGAAACAGGAGCTTGCTGTGACTTCTGGCTACAGGCATTTCATGTTTACAGCCTGTGCAACCCATTAATGTAATAGCATGAAGTTGACAGTGCTACTCCAACAGCACTCTGAAAAAAGCCTCAGCAGCCCTATGCTTGGCTACTGTGTGGACAGGATCTCCAAAGATAACATAAGCTCACTGGGCCAGTGCTCAGCTTTTGGTATCTTGCAACTTGCTCAGGTCAGCAAGGCTCCTTTTGTAATAATACTTGGAGAGAAACAGTAATCTGAGTGGAGTGCGCCAGAGCTGGTGCTCTCTGCAGGAAGGTGTCTGAAGTTGCCTACAGAGGTGGCTACTGCCATGTTCCTCTGTGGCTACTCAGGACTGTGGGGAGGTGCCCATTTATAGGTAGAACTTGGATCCCAGAAGCCTACCAGCATTTGAGCAGGTGTAGGTGCTTTGTCACAAGTGACCGAGCAATGTTTCTGGCTTCCTTTTTATCATAGACACCCACCCTTCCACCTCCTTGACTCTTGGAAGTACATCTTGAGCTTGTCTCCTTCAGGCAAAATGGGAGTCAATTCTGTTCCTCACCATCCCAAACTGCCGGGCAGTGATAAGGGAGTGTGGGCTGGGAGAGCTCTTGCTTAGTCCTGCTCATGCAGTTCAGTGTTGATGGAATAACTCACGACTGCCCAAAGAAGGGAAGATGGCTGCATAGGCTACAAAGAGCAAGTCACCTGCAAAAGACAATTTCCACAATATTGCAGTTCTTATGATTGGTGGCACTTCCACTACCAAAACAGTGAGGCTCATCCTCAGTACAGGGACAGCAGAATCTGGCTGTAGTTTACAGAAATTACTGTGGTTTTGAGATGTCAAGGATAGATTCCTCAGTGATTTATATATTAATGTCTATAATTGCAGATAAAATGTTAAATTAGCCATTGAACGTGAAAAGTCAAAGAAAGTAGTAGGAATTGCTTTTAGTGGAATATTGTTATCTTTACAACATACAATTAGTATGAAGATACATAGTCAGTTAAACCTTGCTACATGCGGAAACATGGCAAAGGAAGCTTACATTATAGTCTTTTCTTCTAGGGTTTTTTTAATTCTCTTCGGACTGAGCTGACTGACTACCCTGAGATAAGTATTATCAACATATGCCCAGGACCTGTACAGTCCAAGATTATACAAAATGTCTTTACGGAGAATCTTGCAAAGGTAAGGACTCAGTTCTGGTGTGATTTTTTTTTTTTCTTTTCTTTTTCTCCTCCTAGCAAACACTAACATCTTCTTACCAAGAAATGCTTTGATTGGTGCAGAACTATGTGTAGGCTTGTAATTCTTTGTGGTATCAAGTCTGTATCAAATGAAAATAAAGTTTGATAATTGTTATGCCTTCTTTCTTCCAACACATACAATCCAAGTCTAGTAAAATTTACTGTACAGCCACCCTGCTGCAGTTTTGGGGGAAAGGCCAGGATTTTCTGGACACTATTCTGCATGCAGAATACTATCCTTTCTGCACAGGTAGCTTTTTGTTTGTCCTAGTCACGATGTTCCCTGTTTGGTTGACGCTGTTGTTGGCAAAGCCACTAGAGTCAGCTGATGCAAGGCCCGCATTCTTTTCCTGTTAGTGATTGTTCAAGGAGAAAAAGCAAAACCTTCCAACTGCACAATTGCTTTTAGTAAAGGCTGTCTAACAAAGTAGCTGGCAAAAATTGCTGCTATGATACATCAAAATGTAATCTATCCTAAATTCAATCAATTTAAAGCTTGGGATAACCTACCGATGGGTGGGGATGGAGAATCTCCCGTTGTTGAATTGAGTTCTGAAAGGATTTTTGGCTTGCAAAACTTCATACTTTTGTGAAAGAAAAGATGTATTTTCTGAGCAATCTGGAAAGCACGCAAAACAAATTCCTCAGATTTCAGCATGGCAAAAGTCCTAGGAGGAAGATTGAATCTAGACCAGAATTGCTTTTGCTCTGTGAAATAGAACAGATTGATAGAGCAATCTGTTATTGCTGGAGTGAAATGTATATAAATTCACAGGGCTGTGGCTTACATTCACTATGTGATACAAGCGGACAAGATTTCAAGTAAGACATCCGTGCCGCTGAAGAAGCCTCTGGCTTTTCTCTTGTTTGAGATGACTGCCCACAGAGCAGGGCTGGCAGGAATATTTAAGTTAATGGTGAACGTGGCCTCATCTACTAACTTGGTTACTGAGGAACTTGTAGCATGTAATGGGGTAGGCAGCTGGGAACAGGGAGGTTCCCCTTTCTCGGAGCCCTCAGCTGCAGAATGGGTCACCTGTTCCGACAGATCTATTTCACGATAAAGCAGAAGCCATGCTGAAGCAGGACAGAGTTTGGAGATCCACTTTTTTAACCTTTGACCCATCAGTCGAGGCATTAATTAAAAGGGTGCTTTAGTTAAGCATGTGGGCTAAAGGAAGGTGGGAACTGTTCCTACACTGAAAACTAGAGGATAGTGAGGGATGGGTTCCCCAGCCCCAGCTGCTGCTGTACTGGCTGGGTTGTTCTACGTGTGCACAGTGCAGGAACCGGGAGGAGTATGTCTGTTGCACAGAGCCTGGCCGTTTCTCTCCCTCTGTCGCTCACAAACAGAAATCCAGTTCTAATCCCTCCTCACTCGCTCTCCCTTCCAGTCCATAGAGAACAGCGGTGATCAATCCCACAAGATGCCAACTGACCGCTGTGTCCGGCTCACCCTGGTGAGCACAGCCAATGACCTGAAGGAGGCCTGGATCAGCGACCACCCCTATCTGGCTGTTTGCTACCTCTGGCAGTATGCACCCACTTGGGCTTGGTGGCTGATGAACAGAATGGGCAAGAGGAGGATACAGAACTTCAAGAGCGGAGTGGTAAGTTTATTCCTCTCTCCTCTGCTTGCTTTTTTTACTCTGCTGACAGACTCTTTAGCCATGGGAATGTTGGGATTGCATTTTGGATCTGTTTCTTTTTTCCTCTCCTCACTTCCCTAGCAGCTGATGCCAGGCCAGACTCCATCGCTGCATGCCTGGTAGTCTAGAATTACTGCAGTGTGGCCACATCACAGAACAGTGAAGTCAGGGTGTCTTGTAGTGCCAAAGGTCTTGCTCCAATCTTCGTCACGTGGGCTGCAAGTTCAGATCTCACCATTAACGCAGAGCTGAGCTAGAAGTCGCTAGCATAAATTACTTAATGCAACTTGGAATTAAGACTGTTGAAAATCTCTCCCTTGGTTGTGTCTAGTTTTTGTATCAGGCACATAATCTGAGCTCCTCCTAGGAGTACGTTAAGCAATACTGCTGTCTGTCAGGGCTCTTCACCCTCACTTACATCACTGAAGACAGCTGTGCGGTGTGGTGTCCTGTTCTTGCAATACTGCTTGGCAGGTGGTATTTTTCCTATTGTGTTTTTGTTGAACTTGGTACAAAAAAACCCATGTCAAAGTACTCCAAAAGCAGGAAATGCAAAAATAAGTGTGGCACATGCAACTTAAAACTTCCTCCTTCCACACTGTAACTGCCCACTGTCACAGGCTGTTTCAAGCAAAATAACAGTGTGGGTGAAGGGCTTCAATAAGGGGGGGAAATACTGATTTAATGTACTCTCACTCCAGGACGCTGATGCCTCTTACTCAAGAAAGAAGAAATAAGGACAAAAGTGTACAAATTCCTGCTTGTGCTAAGGCTGAGAAACTTTTTTCATACTGCGTGGCTGCAAACAAAAGCTGTTTTTTATCTGTTGTACCTTTGTCATCTTCATGTAACTTCACAAATCTATCGAGAGGTATACACACTTGACTAAATAAAAATCTCTTTCTAAACATACCTGTTTCATGTCAAACACCCATAGGCTGAATATTTAAGCTTAGAAGAATTGAGACAGAAGAGGGTCAGGCAGCATTATGTTGTTTTTCTGCTGCTATGGCAGTAGTAAATACTTGGTGAGCAGGCTAAGTAAGAATTGTATACCCACAGGATCTTTGTTTCTCTCACTCTCCTTCCTAATGGATGTTGGAACAAAAAATCCCCAACCCCACAAGTAGTAGAAGTTGCGATGTAAAGGGTAAGGATGGATAGTTTGCATTTGTGAAGTGTTCCTTTGGGAAAAGGAGAATATATTTCATCTTCGGTGTACAGGTGGTCTGAAAGCAAAATGTATATATGTAGGGCTAAATCCCTGATGGTGTGGCACAACATTTAGAAGCGCTTAATCTTTAGGTCTCTTAGCACCACTGCAGAGTCTGCAGTCCTCAGCCTTCTGCTTGTTCTGTGAAGTCTGAGGATCAGGCAGTGTATAGAGAAGCAGCGGAGAAGGGCAAGAGTGATGGTATAATTGTAACCCCTGTCGCAGGTGGTACTCAGCCTTGCTCTGAACCTGGCACATGTTAAATTTATAGAGCATCAGGGAGCAAGGAGCAGGGGAAGGTCCGGTAGCAGAACAGCCTCTAGCTGCAAGACTGGGCACAGTATTAATGAGAAATCCTTTTCACAGCAGATTGCTTACAGCCAAGACACCAGTGCTAGTGTCAGAGCTGAATTAGGGCAGACATCGCATTATAGGTAATTTAAGCATGAAATAGAAGCCGAGGTCGCAGCTCGGTCAGAAACAGGCTCTTCCATACAAAGCAGAGGCCAATCTCAACAGTACAGGTGGTGTACTGGACAGCAACAGCTGTGAGGAACTGAGGGCTGTACTTTTTAATTACCATCCCATTGCCACCCAATTCAGCTGTTAGCTAGAAGTACCTCTGTAGTGGTAACTCACCTGTACTTACAAGCTTGGTGACCTTCCTGCTGCCAAAGTCCTCAGACATGTTTGGATGTACTTCAGGCCACACACTATCCAGGTAAGAAAAATTCTTATATAATCTTACATCATAAAAGAGTAACAACCCATTTATAAATTATTGAAACTTCCCAGCCATGGCTTATTTGCGAAGAGTGACGTTTTTAACATGGCATTTAACAAAGATGGAAACTACTGTCTAGGGAAAAAAAAAAAAAAGACTAGTCAAATGACAAGTGTCTCCTCTCATGCTGTCCTGGAAAAAAGGAAGGTTCATTTCACTTGCTAACGCATCAGTTCCCATACTGTGGTTTGTGAAACGTGCTAAAGAGGCAGCAATAAGTCTGCATGACAAAATGCAGCAACTCGTAATACAACACATGTGCAGATGATGTTCACAGGATGCTTTAGCTTCCATCCTCTAATCCACAGAAGATTTGGCAGTATTGTACACAGCAGAAGGCTTGCTCTCAATTTACACACAGGTTTCTCTGCTTTTTCTCTACCAAAAAGTGTAAACCTTTGCTCAAAGAGGAGTTCACTGCTCTTGCTTGAGCTAAGGACAATTGCTGCTAGACGTGTAAATGTGGACCCACTTTCATGGGAGCATGAGAAGGAACAGCATGGAAGGAGTCACAGTAGAAATGACAAGGACCAGGTGGTGATGAAATTGCCTCTTGCAGAGAGGAAGCTGATGTTCAAGAAAAATGGCAAAAGCAGAAGCTTTCCAAAAAGGACAAAGCATTTGCCATTTGAGAACATCACTTCCTTAATGCCTCATTCCATTAAACTGATTCCTGTATGGTACATGAATGGGACAGAGGCAGCCTCCAGGACTTAATATTTGGTAAATGCTCAAAAAAAGGGGGTGGAAATCCTCTAGTAAGGATTTAAAACTCTTTAAAACTGATCTCGTTAAATAAAGGTTCTCCAAAGACACAATGAAGGTGTCTTATGCTTACCTTTGTGTGATGAACATAGCAATCTGTAAAGCAAGTGGGTGTTGGTAAGAATTAAGTAAAGTGGATGCACATACCTGGTTAGAAAACAGCAGTTCTCAGTGGTCACATGGGAAAATGGTGGGGTGGCCTGTCGTAAGCTCAGTCCTAGATACTCAAGTCTGGTACTAGTACTCCATCAGTAATCCAAATAGCAGCGTGTATTCTATGCTTATGAGAGCTGCAGAGAAGACCAGGCTGGAAGGTGCTCTAAATTCCTGATAAATCAGAGAAATGCTCCAAACCAAACAGGGCACAGTTCAAAAGCACGCAAACAAAACAACACACTTAACAGGGGCACTCGGCTGCACAAATTTGTGATACAGAACAAGAGGCTGTAACTCATGTTTCTGCCAAAAAAAGAATCTAAAGAGGGTTACAGAAAATCGTAACATGAATCGGGGTCATACCATTGCAAAACGCACTGGAACACACGAACTCCACATTCCTGTGCACAAACAGGAATTCTGCACATCACTAATTCTGTTCCTCCATCTGGTACCAATCAGGATCTCTGCTGGAACACCAGGGCCAGTTACCAGCAACCCTTTTCAAGGCAGCTGGGTACCAGATGGAGAGAACCAGAGGAAAGCAAGAGAAAAGGATCACAGCTCTCTTCCATTTTTTCTCAACTAGTTTATTCAGTTTACAGAAGACAAAGAATGAGGGCAGAAATTACAGCCATCTTCAAATAAAAGACTGCTGCTGCAAAAAAAGGTAATTAAATTTTCTGTAGACAGAAGACAAGTAGTAAAGGCTTACAATGAGGCAGGAAGGTTTAATTAGATTTAGGAAAAACCCCAACTTTCCAACTGCTGCAAGAACAGCAAAGACCTGGAGCGAACTACTTGACGAGTTCATGATACTCCTGGTATTGAAAGTTTTAAAGCAGATTAAACATTTGCCAGGAGTGGTTCCTTTTGAGAGGGAGCTGAAATAGGTGCTCTCTAAAAGCCCTTCCAGATCTGTTCCCGTGATTCTGTACTTCCAGATGCAGTTCATGGCCAAGCAAGGTGATTTTAGGTTATCAGCAATTTGTTATTTATGCTCCTGCACACCAAACAACCCCCTTCTAAAAGGTGCTTCCATTAATGTTCTGTGTGAATTTCATCCTGCGTGTTAGAATGTTATACCACGGAGTTTGACAGGTGTTTCCTTACCACTTCCAAATTCCACTACAAGGTTTGCATATTTCTTTAAAATCATTATGGTCACAGATCAAAAGAAACAGTTAATAGCCAAGTACACAGTACGCAGTCCTGTGACAAATTTTACCTAATGCAAAAAGGTCTTAGAGGAGTAAAAGCTGTAAACATGCTCCAAGTTATACAGCACTGGGTGTTCTAAACCAGTACTAATTCAGTTACGGAGCAGATCTCATTTAAATTGATTCTGCAGGTTAAAGACAGACAATTACCTACACCCTGCTCGGCATATGCCAGCAGTAACTACACTGTAACTACTACTCTACAGAGAAAACACCTTTATGTGCTCATGACTGGTGGTAACGAACAAGATGAACAAGCCACTGGAGAGATGACCCAGACCTGTTTTCAAGGAGACCGGTAATATTACAAACCAATTGCCAAATTTTGTTCTACCCTGTGGTAAGGTTAAAAAAAATAAAGTACTTCTGGCACAGACAGCTGGATTTCTGACCCCCTCCCCATCAAGCTCTCACTGTATTTGTGGAAGACTGGTTAGTGATGTGGACATAGGTTGCAAACAACAATATATATAGATATATAAAAAAATACATGGATAGTGGAAGGAGGAGACAAAATTAATCCATTTGGACTCAAATTCCTTCTCTCCCCTAATTACATGTTTACTTCTTTCATCAGGAGGTCACACAGGTTATTAATGTGTCAGAATGCATACTGTTTTATATAAATTCTCTTTGCCCCCAAAACAAGTATTTTGGTAAAAATCATCCCTTACAACTTACTTTGTTAAAGCATAGCCGATAACTTACTACAACTAAGGAAGATCAGCGAAAGTCATATATTATAACAAATGCTAAAACTGAACTCAGTCCAATACAAAATGCCAGAATAAAAAAAATTCATATAAATAGTCATATGTACACTTTGGTTACCAACTCTGCGGTTGACGTTACTACAGTGAGCTGTAACCTGACTGTCAGTGCAAGTCACCTGTCCAAGAAAAGAAAAATAAAAAAAAAAATCAGAATGCACCAAAACCAGTTAATGATCAGAATTCTGCTGCTCTTCTCTAAACTGGAGAAGAGAATTTCAGCATCTCTGGCTCATCAGCCACACAGGCAATGGTGTCCCACATGTTCCAGCAGCAAGAAAACAGTTCAAAACTTCCTGCCTGCTGAAGGTTCTGGCTAGCACCATTTCTGTGCAAATCACGTACGCTGGCTTGGCACTGCCATCCAGCGCCATTTTGAGAGTAAAATCTTATTTGTAGTGTATAAATGTAGCATGAACATTTGATTCCAAACATACAGATGGAAAGTACAAAAAACCCCCCAAAAAGCAGTGCTACCGACATTCTAGAACAAAGGCAGATGCAGAAGTTCAGATGAATAAACAGGGTAGCCAAGAGGTGGGTCCGCAGCTTGCACAGTAAGGTTTCGCAGAAGAACAGGGTGTGCCTGGATGCTGTAGCGTTCTTCATCATCATTTGTAGCATACAGCAGCTCCCAGGACAGATTTGCCCACTGACCTCGGACAGCTTCGTCATTAAGTTTTCCCACTTGTACTAACAATTCCTGAAGAGTGAGGACTCGCCCAGTGTAAATTCCCTTTAAGAACAAACAGATCAAAATGTTCAGTACATTCTCCAAGAAGATACACAAGCATTTGGTTACAAAGCGCTAAATGGGGCTACATAGTATGACTATCATCCCTTTAAAAATGGCAAAGTGTATAAACTAGTCTCCTCAGTTCAATTCTTCCTTCTAGGAAGATAATTAGGAAATATTGCTGTATCTGAAGAACAATGCAGTGTGATTTTCAACAACAGTGATGTCAGCTCTTCTCTAGCATAAATGTAAACTTTGTTTGCACAGCCTTCATGTTTTGGAACACAGTTAAAAGGAAAAAAAAAAGGCACTGGAAAAGAAAACCAAACTTTGACCTTGCTTACTAGTAATTTTTCTTCTTACCATATTTGGGTCATGCCCCAGGGAAAAAAGGTATGGCTTTTCCTGAAGAACTGCTTGCTGCCACTCAAGATCTGATACCAGTCCAATGTACCAATCATTTTCATATTCTTCCAGGTAGTTAACCAGCTCTTTGAAGTTCTCAACTGGACCCAGGCTTGCTTTGTCAACCATAAGTTTAAAAGTGTATCTGAAAGGTACAAAAAGCAGTACAGTAACTAGTGCAGTGAAAGACAGAGGAAGAAAGCGTCTTCAGGCTACAGAAGGCAGGAAGGCACCATGAAATGTTACCAAGAACTAGCAACTTTGTAAGTTACTGCTTGTCAGCTGAGTCACTAGAAGTTAGAACAGGTATGCTTTTAGCTCACCCAGATGCAAAACACATTAGCTTAAACATCCTTCATTCACCTCAAACACTGTTCGTGCTGCCTGCTAATGGAAAGTGCCAAACATCTAACTCCATCACAATTCTCTTAGATTATGGGGACAATGAAAATGGGTTGGTTTTTCCCTACTTAACACAGCAGATTGCCAGTGCTGGAGGCAGCTGCTGTGGAGAAGGGAAGAAGGAAGGAATCTTTGTATCACTGCCTGGGGTTACAGGCAATATTTATGTAGGAAGAAGCTACAAATATATTTAACTGGTAAGGTTTTAACATGAACTACTCTTAGTGAAGTGATACTTACTTTCAAAGCACAGGACTCTCTATATAATTTTTATACTCTGAGAGAATGTTTTTCTTTTACCTGAATGCTTTTAATGCAAGTTGGAATAGCTCCGGTTTGCTAGTTAGCCAGTCCAAACCAACAGACCATGGAATACCACCAGTGTATGCTCTAAACACATGGCTCGGGGCAGGCACGGTGTTATCCAGTCCAAACAGACCAAAACAACACGACAATACTCCATGGATGTACAAGTCTTTCAAAGCTTTATCTTTCATCAGATCTTCAAGTAAGTTGGAAGGCTTTTCTTTCAGATGAAAAAAGTCCAGTTGACTCAAAATGAAGTGGTACCATTCTTCTGGAAACCTCTGCCTCATTTCATTGACTTTGGAAGAAGGCACTGGGGCTGTTCTCCATTCTTCAGGGATGCTCAATAGCTCTGAGTAAGAGCAACTAAATTCAACCCGAGGTAAAACTTCTTGCTGTTTCCCTTTGTCTACTGCAGGAAGCCCAAGCACAACAGCCCTGTATAATTTATCTTCTGGTGATATTTCTTGTGGGACTTCTTGGCTCTGTGTTTCTACAGATCCTGGAATAGACAGATGTACTTTTGGTGTAATTCCCAACTGCCCAGGTTCCTTTCTGTCTTTCATTCTGCCACTGGGTTCAAGATCAAAAATGTCACTATCATCAGTCCAGTCCTCAATTGTATCAACACTAAAGCTATCTTCTTCCCTCAGAGGCCTGGATCTTTCTACTGCACTGCTATGCTGATTTTCTGGAAATGATCTTTTTTTGTTCATGTCGGCATTGCCTGGGCTTTCCCAAGTTTTTGATTTTTTATAACAATACTGGAGAAGCATCCATACAAGCACTTTAATGAAATCATCTTTCAGATGCTTTAAATTCTCATGAGAGTCAATTATTCCAGATAACACGTTTCTGGCATCAGAATACAGCCGTACAGGTAGAACAGTACAAGGAGTCAAAATGTGTCCAAAATGGTGATTAGGAGAGAGAATCTTTGTGTGCTCCTGATGTTCGAAGGCCATTTCAAAAATTTCGTCAACTCTGTGAGCTTCAGCAGCATGACAGGATGTTTCCTGCAATTCTAGCCCCTAAAGCATAAATGAAAACAATTTGGGTTTAGTCTTCCCCAGCACATATCCTTAAATGCTAGCAAGCTGTTTTCTTGCAACAAAATTTTTCTGAACAAATAAAGATATGTTCCATTGTCAAGAATTCCACAACTGAACCTACAAATCTAACTGGAGATAATAGTAATAGCAAAGCACACACTACAAAATTAGACACAGATCAATGTCTTAAACAAAACAAACAAACAGAAAAAATCTTTACCTCATACAGATCTTATTAGCCAGCTTATTAAAGATGTTGTGTCACAAGCTAGATGATAAAAAAATTTCACACCTGCTACATGTCAGTTGCAAGACTAGTTAATATAGTAATAACACTCATCTTAAAAAATTGACTGTAATATCAGGTAAATTAGTTACATTGCCAAAATGTTACACAGCAAAATGTTTGCATGAGTTCAAAACATTAATGTCAGTCCTCAGCATGCAGTTACCTTAATGTTAACACCACAGTAAGTGAAGCCTTTTTCTAGCACCAATATCCACATCAGTCTGTCCTGAAAACGGCACAAGTAATGTGATCCAGGTAGAGAGAGACCTAGACATGAAAAAAAAAAACAAAACAAAACCGATGGTATTACTGTAGTATTATATTGTTAAAAACATTTTCTACAAGCCAACTGAGGAATTCAAAGGCAAACATAAAATATTTCTGCATTGGCATCAAAATCAGTTAGAACTGGCTAACTAGTACCCTAGAATTTTAAAGAAACTATCTGCAAATCTAGATATTGAAATTGTAGTGCTATCTTTGAAAAAGCTGTGGAAAACTGGGAAAACCTCACAAAACTGCAGGACTACAATTTTCATACTGGACCATGGTTAAGCAACCCCACCCTCAATTCCCTTTGTAGTGACAACTTTCATTATTAAAGATCATCTTTGGCTGCATTTCCAACTGCACAGTTCCCACTGATGTCACCTGGAGATCTAAAATTCTTATGACTGCCGAATACATTAAAGAATCATCATGTAGCACATGAGTATCTTAATGGCCCTGTTTGCTGTGGAGTACAAAGTTTATTTGTTATGGGAGAAATAAAAATGTAACTCAACAGGATTTTTTACCTATGCTACCAGTTCCTAAATTGACTTGTCTGTATTCCAGAATGGTTAGAAAATATCCCTCTAGGATGTGAAATCCAGAGCGTAAATGATTCTGCTCCAGTTTCAGCTTACCAATGACATAATCACACCCATTTTACAGATACATAAATAGAGGCAGAGCAAGAGCACCTGCTCATGTTTAAAGATTTGTGAATCAGCATCATATGCATTAAACATTAACAGTAGATACAGTGGAAATCATCTGTAGTCTTCCTGAAATACCTCTGCGTGTCTGTGAGGGGGGAATAAATCTGATCCCACCGTATTAAGTTTGACATCACCAAAAATAAAGCCACACAAAATAAACTGGAATTTGAAAATCAAGTTGCGAACAACTTCAGATCACACATCAAAGTAATTAGTGCTCAAAAATCACACAATCTGGCTCTCACTGTAAAAATTAGATGACACGTTCTCCCCCCTAAAAAAAGGTACTTTTTCTCTTTTCTATCTATTTCAATAAAAAGTGCAATGCCAAACTTCCTAGCAACTGGTGGTTATACTATATTTCTTTGAAGTTATAGCCTACTGTCAACTTCTCCAATACAATGGTGCTGTTCTTTAGCATGACTTTGGCTGCCAGTTTATGACCTGCTTCTGCTGTCACTCACATCCAAGTGACTACTCACTTGCACAGAGAATTTTAGTTTTAGAATGTTGTAAGATGAAATCAGTGAAACCAACCATTAAGCTGTAGTTAAAATTTAAGTAACCTTTTCTATCCCACTGAGCTAATGAAGTGCATTTTCTTGCTAACATTTTGCAAAGATTTTAATTTTTTTCTTGCTAGCTGTTAAAGCTACTAAAACTCCTTTACACAGAAAAAAGTATGGTTTTAAATTAAAATAGAGACACACAAAGTGGTACCTCTTCATTTTGAAGTCATCTGAGAACATCACATTTTTTCTTGCTTGAAGACATTCATTCACAGATTTTCCCATTAAAGAAGAGACTTTTCTCCCCCTCAAGATTAGTGTTTTAAATTATTTAATCTGAGGCATACATGCCACCACAGTCATGATGGCAACGGGGAAACATTTTTATATCTATACATATTATACATGAGATAGATACAACAGATATATATCAGATAGATATATTTACAGTATATAATAGATATATTTATATTATGTATGTTTATTATATATATATATAAAAAACATACATAGGCTGAATGCAGTAGACAAACTGAATTGTCTCTCCTTTAGGGGAAAAAAAGCTTCCTAGCTTTATTTTTTTAATACCTCTCTCTACACCAGTACTAAAAGTGCAGCAAATGTTTCCTAGTAAAGCACTTGCATATAGTTTTCAGAAAAGTGTGATTAAGGTTAACTTCCACTGTCTTTAAATATTAGTCTATTTTTTCTAGTCATAAGCTATTTTCTAACAGGCTTATGTAAATATTTGCCTCTTGTCTAAGGGCAACAGTCTTGATTATTTAGGTTACACAAAGACTGCTTCTCAAGAAAACAAGCTTGCAATTTTAACAGTTATTCTGTCTCCAGCTGGGAAAAAGACTTGGCATTTCTTCACCTCTGTTTATATAATTCTGTGAAATACCCATCATGATGTCTTTCACAGGTTTTAAGACCACAAGCCCTGTTACAAACCTACCCTGACTACCTGCACAAGACATGCCGTTAAGTCTTATCAGCTGGTTCTGTTCTCAACTGTTTACTGCTAGTTAGGCTATATCAAGTATTTTACAAACATCCAGTCCATATTCACCATATCTAATTAACATAGCCAAATTAGCAAACTCACCTTCTGGATCCTGAGTAATGGGATTGATGCAGAGAAAGACACCTACATATACAACCACAAAGAGCAGTTTGACACACCTCCTTCTCCCCACTGACTGTCAAGAGAACTCCTCAATTTATTGCTTCCAGTTAGGTGGGCTGAATACATACCGTCCTTTTTTGTTCAGTATAAAAAGATTAGGATTAATACTGTTTCATCACCATTTAGTTTCTCCTTATTTTAAAGATAACAAACCAGAATTATTTTACAAGAACATAAGAAGTAGAGATGTAAGAGAAGGATAAAAGTAATCACTTTTCCCTTAATTGAACAAACTCTGAATATCAGATTTAACCTACGTCATGAAAGATGGTTTAGATCAGATGCTATGATTCTCCTGTTCTCCAGCAAAATCATGTTTCCTAAACCACTTAGCTACATTCCTTCACCGTACCTACCTAGGCTACCAGCTGCTAGTGCAGACTGCAGAGCAAGAGCCAGACTTGGAACCATCTGCTGGTAGTACACGGTATCGGAGCAAACACATGCTGTAGCGCCCGCAGGTCCTGGCCAGCTTCGGACAGGCCGGGGAAACCCAATCAAAAATACCGGTAGCGTGAAGAGCGGCAGCAAGGGAGAAGAAAGGAGTGCAGAGATGGCGATGAAGGTCAGCAGGATTGGGAAGAAAACTACATTGAGTGTGATTAAGGTCGCGGTAGATTTACGACGTTGTTTTTTCTCTGTCCATGATGTCAAAAGAATAGCTATGGCAAACTGCAACTTTGAGACAAACTGAAGCACTCGATCACGTAGGATACCAACCTGCAAGATACATACAACAAGCACGTTTATTTGTATCCTGTATCATATCATATTCAGCACTGCCAAAGCTGCCTTATCTACAAGGATTTTAAGAAAATGAAGTGTGATTATCACTGACTGGTATTAGAATGTTTATCTTAGTACACAGTTTTTTAGCTTCTATTTGCTAGGTTCTTGGACTCTGTAATTCTCTAATAGGGGAGGGCAAGGAAACAAAGACTTTAAGTGACAACTATCTGCTTAAATTTACATTATGACAATTACCAGCAAGAGTCTGATCCCTGTATCAAGGCTCCTGTTCCACCAGAGGTCTGGATTAAACACCAACATTTGTGCTATTGACACAACCACTATGTCCAGTAGGGCGTTTTCTGTATTCTGCCAGACCTAAAATAGAGATATGTTAGACATACATTTAAAAATTTATTTATCCATCTCTGCTTTCATGACCTGGAATATTTCTTCCAAGTCACCTTGATACTTAAATCATGTAGAAGAGAGTTTCTTAGGCTAACATATTTAAAATTCAAATTACCATCCTAAATATTCTTGTGAATCCAATGCAAACAGACACAGAAGGAAGATTTTGTAGTGAACGGTCTAGTGACAGGAATGCTATCATAGCAAACGGAGACACTGTAATTAAAATAAAAGAAACATTGATTTCCTTTCAAAAACATAATTAAAGTCTACAGAGGTAAGCAGTCTTATTGCAGAATGGAAATTTTGGAGTAAAAGGAGAACTCTTCCCTTCATTATTACAAACTCCTCTTTGTATTACACTTTCAGGATATCAACCAGTGTATTTGCAGTAATGGCCCAAGATGGCAAACATTTATGTCGATGCTTAGTTGTTATTTGCTATTACTTTTTTGTTGTTTGTTTGTTTCCCCAAGAGAATGGGAATACTCAAATAAGAAAAAATAAACATGGGAATAGCACTCATCAATCCACTTCCCCAAACTGATGCTTCTTTACAAAATTAAATAATTTAGATCAAAGTTTGTTCCCCCAAAGTAGATACATTTGTCCCTAACCTACCAGAAAGGAGACTGTTCCCTTCACTAGCAAGTTGTAAGAACCAAATATCTAGTCACCTTGAAGACTCTCAACTCACTTTTGTTTCCGAGTACCTTTTAAAAAAATCTACAAGAGCCATTTTTTCCAAAAGTGAGTACTGATGTTATAACTAAAATCCTTTAAAAGGCCTGGCTTTCTGAGCTGGACTTTTAAAAAGCTCAACTTTTTAGGTTTACCCCTAAAAAAAATAAATAAAATCACTAATCACTTTCAAATATTCTGAACCAGTAATTTTGACCTCAATGCACAATTTAGCAAAACATAACAAATATTTCCAGCTACTTGTTTTTTCTTGGTTCATTCATGGAATCTTGCACATACAGTAATTCTAGTGTTCTTTCAATCTTCCTACAAGCATCATCTAACAAACAACAGACAGTGCGTATTCCTACCTAGTGTTAGTAAAATCCTCCTGACAACACCAACTTTCATTAGCCTTCTTTGCTTCTCCATGAACACAGTCACAGTCCTGACATCCTTTGGATAAAAGGGGTTTCGGAAGACTCCAAACAAGTACACTCTCTGAATCTCTCTAAGAATCCACATAATTATAAGTAATATGATCAGAATGTAACTCGCTATAGCCTGTGGGCTGGCCTTGGAAAATGATGAAAAGCCTGCAAATTGATGCAGCAGGCTAGCTTCTATGAGAGCAAATGTCAACACAGTCAAATAAAAAATAAATTCCCTCCACCCAAAGTGTATTCTAAGACCTCTGTGCATATTTTTTGATTTGCTGGAGGCTAAATGGCTGATCATGGTGTGTTTGAAGGCAAAACCAATCTCGCTTAGGTTAAGACTCAGTATGAACCCAAATCCAGTCATGAAGAGGATCACACCGAGAGTGCTGGGAATGAAATACGATGCTATTGCTGTTCCAGCAGAAATGAGAAACATTACTAATAACCTGTGAAGGAGAAAATAAAAAAGATTTGCTTGAAAAGAAAAAGGTTATAAACAATATTGATACATTTTACAATTATATAAACAACATTTACTTTGTGTTACTTGACATAGGTGAACCTCCTAGTCCAAACTCCAACAGTTGTTCCATTCCCCATAGAAAAAGTGCGTCAAGCGGGGGCAGAATTCCCATTGCCCATAAGAATGGCAGAAAAAGAAATATGATGTGCAAAATCTGGTTTGTCTGTTCTAGAATGGGTGTGTTGACAGCAAACCTGGATAAAAGAAGAAATGTATTTGAGTTCTGTGAAGGAAAAAATAACTGATGTGTGGGAAGACTTTTTGTTTAACTACTACAGCAATTCCAGAAGTATAAACATTACATATTCAATCTACAAAGCCTCAACTAGTATCTTTTAAAAGGAAAAATAAGGACATACATTTATGCTTGGGGCAGTAACACACTAATTAGAACATCAGAACACAGGCTAATTTTTCATTCAAAAGATTTGAAGCCTTCAAATTACACAGATGAGTCAGGTGATATAAGTATGCTAATTGTTTTGATACTGTTGTGATAATACACTCAAGAAATACTTGTGCAAAAAGAAAGGCCCACAGGCTCTAAGACCTCAACCATTTAACAAAAAAATGCTAAGTATTTTTTCAGAATTAGAAAAGTGAAACTTTATGCAAGTCCAAGACCCAAGATGTAAGCCTTAACACTGAAAGAATGCCTGTACACCAAGAGATAAACTCTCTTTCGGAATATAAAATGTTATTTTCTACATAAAAGTATTAAAAGCTTCCTGTAAAAAATACAAAGATCAATATTAGAAATCTGCATAAATTCTAAGTCATACATAGTTCACCAGTTAGCTAATTAAGTTAAAGGTGGACTGCTAAGATATTTGGTTTCTCTTTACTTCTTAATAAGTAAGCCTCAAAGGAATTTTGTCAAGAATTTAAAGAATGTCTGAATTTTCTCCTCAGGAAATTACATAGAAGAATTTGGTGTCCAATACCACATGTATAATTCTCATATCATAACTGAAGAGGCAATTAGGGTAAATCATTAAAAAAGACATCTCCAAGTGCAAAACTAGTAAAATCAAACATGCTTTTTTTTTAATGCATTTGAAGTAGCCCAACCATAAACCACATACATGTGACAAAGTGATATTTATATCACCCAACAGGGAGAAAGAATGCATAGAGTAAATCTAAACCCATCTTGCTTTAAGAGATTCTACAAATACTTTAGCTAAGACATTGTCTGAAAAGTGGAAATATAAAAGTCTTCTACTTGTAGACTGGTATAGTTCTTTTGTATTACAAAAGCATTTAAAAATCCAAGTTCAAAATCCATGTAATAAAGATATAGTAATGTTCAAATTTGCTTATCCATTCATTAAAACCAAATTTGTAGTCCTTTTTTGCCTGTAGTTTAAAACCCGCTGCAATCACTTTGCAGACATTAAATTGGAAAATAGTCCAGGATGAAATCTGGATAGAAATCCAGCACTCCTGGAGTTTGCAGTATTTACATCTATGATTCCAGGTCAGGAACATGTGTTTTCAAAACACATCCTTTAAAAGGATGTTGATGCAAATGTTCTTGTACAAAAATACTGAAACTGACATGGTAGAAGATAATTTTAGCTGTCCCTTACTTAGAAACTGCTCTAACTGCTCTTCCTAATTTATGTGGAATGCTATAAAAATTTAAGAACAACCTTTTATGCACAGGGTAGAGCCTCAGTTTTTACCATTCTAGCTTCTTTCTTTAGAGTTCCTACCATTGATTAAAATATCAAAATTAAGTTTCCTCAGAAGAATAATTTCACCTTTCTCATCAAAAATACAGAGAATAACCATTGCTTTAATTAGCTAAATGCTGTATTAGGTTTACCTGTGTGCCAGATCCACTGCAATAAAGACAAAAATATAGAAAGGTCTCATCAGAGCAGTGATTTCGTAAGTATCCAGTGCTTGGAAAGTAGCTGTTTCGGTAGCTGTATTTATGATTAATGAATACTCTCCTATACATATAGTCACCCATCCAAATACAAAGATCATAACAGTTCCTCCAATGTTGCTATATAGCAAGGTTATTCTGTTTGGCAGCAAATACCAAGTTCCCAACCCACACAATACCCCTGCCAGAAGGGAATGAAACACAGTGTTGATTATATACTTCTTGCCAGGAATAATAAATTTTACTGTCTCTGAACCTACACAGCTGGAAAATTCAAACTCATCTTCATCTGTTAGGGTACTCTGAATTTGCATTCTTTCTACTGTCACTGTTTTCTGCTTTGCATATAGATTTGTCATCTGAAGAATAAGTGCAGTAACAAACATCAGTCCTCCTGAAAGTGCTGCGGTATAGTAGTCTTTCATAAAGCCTAACTGGTACAAAAGTGTTCCTACTCCTCCCAAAACCCATGGCATCAAGAAAAGAATAATCTGATTCACATATATGTAAGGAGGGGCACAATAGCCTAATTTAAACCGGGGACCTCCCAGCAGAGTCTGTGGAAAGCGCTTCAAGAAGAACTCCTGTTTGTAATCATTCAGCAGAGGTACATCTGGACCCATTCTTATTACTCAGGAATGCTGGATGAATATCATTTTTCCTGCAAGAGAACAGAAAGAAAAAGAAGGAAACAATCTGGAACTCAGAACTTAACCAGAGAATTCTTTTGTGCTGTTTTCATTTACCAAGTTATAGCAGAATTCTGACATGTTAGTATTAGTAGACATCATCCTAAAGCACTCACAGAATGTGCTAGAATACAACTACTAAGCAAACACCTAAAATGGAAAAAGCTATCTATTTTAAAATGTAAACATATTCTTTAATCTGAAACTTAGGCAACAAATAAAATGTATAGTCTGTTCTTGGGAGATAATAAAACCAACTCATCTCCACACCAGAACACCTTCCTAAAACTGATTTTTTTTTTCCATCCAATCTGATTCCAATCACATCTTGCCACAGGCCTCTAATTCCAATTAACCCTGTTATGGATCTCCATATACAAACAGAATAGTCAGTGATTTCAGTGAATAGCCACATAAGCGCAAGGATACAGTCACACTGAGGTCCCTGTAAAAATCAAAGCCTTATGAAATAAACTAACTATAAAAAAATATTAGTAGAAGCACTAAAAATTGTTTCCCACATCAGCATTTTTACTGTCCTCCCTACACAGCCTAGTTGCAGAACAAGAGCTCACTGTACTAAGCACTACACAAAACATAAAATAAACAGTTCACTTTCTGCTTCCTAAAACATAAAATAAGAAAAATAAACACAATACTTGTGAGTTGTAGCAGAATCGGTATATATTCTTCTATATGTCAATGGAGAAAGCTGAAAAAAGGAAAAAAAGATGCCTGTAACATTTACAATGAATCATCAGATAGAAATCAGGTATGAATACTCATTTAGAGAGGATCAGGCAATGTAGAAATAATGAATGTAAGATGGTAACTATGATATTCAAGTACAATTTTATGCTACTAGTCACGAAAGCAAGAATCGATGAATGACAGGCAGGAATATTCAAGCTAAGAAACGGTGAAAAAACAGCACAAAAATGTGGTGCTAAAGCACTTCATTAATAATAATTCTTTAAAAAGAGATGTTGGTGTGCATTAGGAGATGTGCAAGGACTGAAATTCTGACTTTTTTTCTACTGGACCTATATAATCTGATGAATACCCATTAGCCATCATTGCTGATACATTAAAAATGAAACACTCGGCTGCCATAGAGTTTACAAACTACTGTGATCCCTTCTTTCTACAAACCAAATGCTTTTAGTAGCTTCCAAGAACTATTTACTCCTTACATTTAAACAGATATCAATCAGTTAACTGTAGGCAGATACTGGTCATCAGGGGACTAAGTTAGAAACAGTGCAAATGAGAGATATTAAAGGCCATTCATACACATTATCACAACTAGAAATTTGCGTTCAGGGTCCACTAAGTCAATATACTCCACAGTGAAAAGCAAGACCCCACAGGCTCTGTAACTACTCTCCATGTAGGCTGTGGATTTTTTTTTTTTTAAGTAGAAATTCCAGTTTGGAATATTGAACACGGAATATTGAAAGCATAGAGGGGTGTTGGTCATACTATTTCAAGCCATTGAAAGTTTCTTAAGGGAAGGAGAAGGCAGCAGTCTGTCTTAATGGGAAAGACACATGTTGACTATGGAGAGGGGAATTCATCCCAGTCAGCTCAGGAATTTGAAAATGTAACAGGGACACACCCAACTAAAAACAAATTTCAAATGTAACAAAAAAAAAAATAAATCACAATTCATCTTGTTTAGAAAAGAAACACTGTTTAGAAGGCTACATAGGCATGAAACCAAGTCCCTGTGAAAGTTACATGCAGTAGATTTATATGCACATAAATGATACAAGCTGAGTTTTAAAAGAAATGCAGAACCAAAAGGTGCATAGTTTTCCTTGAAAAACAGTTTTCAGGCAACATGTTTTTCTGCTCTAAGAAGGGCTATTTTTGTTTCAAGTTCTGGTCTGCATTTGTGTTTGTCAGTTTATATTGCTAACAAAATGTTAACAAAACATTCCTCTTACAGTTTCTGTGTAAACAATAGACATCTTTGTGTGAGACACAAAAATCTACACACATAAACAATATAGTTCTACTTGGCTACACTCCAAAGTGAGCCATAAAAAGATGTGAACTTATTTATAAATGAAAATCCCAAGACTGAAGCTCACAAACTATGGAAACGATACCCTCGACTATCCATCCGGCTTCCAAATAGTCAGGTAGCACATTAGGACTTCAAAGAGGCACTCATGCGTGTCTCGTTATTTCTGTGCAAAGCCCTAGCAACAAGACTCCACACATTAGTGAGTGTTTACAGGACCTGGCTTCAATATACATTCCTAACATACAGGCCTGGCCTGACTTTGACAACTTGCCTGGTTACCCAAACAATCCGCACCACAACAATTTGTCATCACCAGCAGGGATCCATGCGACTTTGATATTATCGTAACAAGGATAGTAAAAGAACTTTAACACCATAAGGTCATTTAACAAGTTCCCTCCTGCAATATCCTCTCTATGGCCTTATTACAAAAGGAAAGAAAGCAAATATTTCTTGAATTCAGGCAGAAATTCACAGGAGGGCAGGAATTTTTGCCTAAATGAACATCATCCTTCACATCCACTGAATGGTGGATCAGCTCAGCGTGGTTTGGTTTTATTTCAAGCAGATTACAGGAGAACACGTGTACAGCTCTCAGCCACCTAAGCCACTGAAGCACATAAGCCTTAAAAATACTTACCTCTGAGGTCTTCCAGGTCTTTTCATGTGACACTAAGTAACAGTTACAAATCCCCTACTAGCACAGGAGGGAGGAATGCCAGCGTGGGAGGCTCAGGGGGAGCCGGGGCAACCCCTGTCCAGGCAAATCCACCTGTGTGCCCAGACACCTGCACCTCTACTCCACAGTTAAAGATCCGGCTGTGCTGCAGGCCGGCTTCCAACCCAGGAGCCAGAGGGAGCAGACTGGGGGCCTCTCCTCGACAGCATCGATGCCGTCCCCCAGCGAGACCGGGGACGCAGCTTTTTAGGCCAACACGCTCCATCCAGTCATGGGAAGAGCATCCCGGGACTACCTTTGGGAAGGGCCAGACCCCCTCCTTCCAGAGACACCTCTGCACCTGGCCAGACGGGCTCCCACAGAGCCGCCACACTTCCTCCCCAGCCCCCTCTCCCTCAAATCTTCCGCAGGAACGGAAATTAAAATAACCAAACGACCAAAAATAAAGCCTCTGCTGTTTTCGACTCCGGAGGGGAAGGGAAGCCACGCAGCCACCGGACCCGCCGAGGGACGGCCGGTGGGCAAACCCCGGGGCGGGCAACGCCGGTCAGGCAGAGCCAGACGGGACGGGCGGCCTCCCCCGACCGACCCCCGGGCTGTGCCCGCACCGCCGCCTCCCCGCTTCGGGGAAGCCCTGGCGCCTCTGCCTGCTCCGGTGAAGGGCCCCGCGGCGCCCGGGGAAAGCGGGCAGGTGGGTGCCTGCACCCCTGCGGCGAACGGCCGGGGCCGGAGAAAGGCAGCCGCGGTAAAAGAGCCTCTGCGAGGCGGGCACCTACCTCTGGCCCGGACTCAGAGCAGGTCAGGGGCTTTGCGGGGCGGGGGGGAGAGGGGGAACGGGGGCTGAGCCTGCGGAGGGAGGAGGAGGAGGAGGAGGAGGGAGGATGGCGGGGCGCTCCCCCCTCCCGCCCCAAGGCTTGTCCTGAAGGAGGGAGCGCGAACGGCGCAGGCCGCGGCCGGGCGCTCCTCCCCGCCGGCGGTGCTGCTGTTGTTGCCGTTGCTGCTGCCGCTGCTGCTGCTGAGGACGGCGGGGAGGAGGAAGGTGGAGGAGGAAGGTGGAGGCGGCGGCTAACGGCGGCGGTGAGGCCCGGCCTCGCCGCGGCGGCCCCCTCCCCTTCCCGCCCCCTCTTCCCTCCCCTCGGCCACCGCCGCCATTTTGCCCGCCTGAGGCAGCCGGTGGCGGCGAGGCGCCGCGGGGGTCCGCGCTGCCTGCGGGAAATGGCCCCGGCCCGTCGGGTGGCGGCGGGGGGGGGGGGCTTCTCCCGGGCGTCTTCTTGGCGGGGTCGGCACAAGAGCTGCGAGGGACGGCGAAGGCGAGGGGCTGATCGCCTTCCCGCTCCCCGGTGGCGGGGCTTGCCCCCGCGGCGGGCTGGTGCCCCGAGCCCGACGGCTACCTGCCGCCCCGCCCGCGCTTCCCTCAGCGGTACGGCGTTTCTCAGCTCTGCTTTCCACACAGAACCGTCGTCCTTCTGTTGTAAAATTAGGCTTGAGGCATCTCTCTAGCTGCGGCCTGCCAGCAGCTTCCCGAAGCGAAGAGGAAGGTGAAGAAGATCCCTCCGTCCGCAGAGGAGCTGTGGCGAGGCAGGCAGGGGCTGGTCCCTCTCTAGCTGATGAATCTGTCACCCGGGCGGCTTCGGTTTCCTCAAGTTTCTTTCCATCCCTCTCAGAGCTGGCATGGAAATGTCAGAGGCTGTTCTTTTCATCACTTTTTTAGTCGTTTTCATAATCTTCCCACATTAACAAGCGTGCAAAACCAACCAAATTAGTCTGTTTCTTTACTTATTACAACATTCAACACGCAACATTCTAATATTAAAACATTAAGCGCAAATGCTCAATCCACAGCATACTGATGTGTTACTAAAATACTCTTTAAAAAAGTTTCCTTAATCTTGAATGTTAATGGTCTTTCTCTGTGTATAACTTATTCAAGATGAGAACACTGGTTCTAGCCTCAGGTAGAGGAAATGCATTCTGAGTTTTCTTCTAGGTTAAATAAACTTGAGCATTCACTGGCAAATTGAAATGTGAATCCAGATACTGCAATACTACTTACCACTTCAAATTACACCCATTAAACATTGAGAATATTTAATAGAGTGAGCATGCTTAATATAATTTATATCTAATAATACTAAAATGTATAGGTCACTGTATTCATTAGAACACCAAGGCATGCATGTCTACCTTAATATCTATGTTATAACAACCACCAGATAAATACTTACAAACAGTTATATCTGTTTTAATCTGAATCCCTAATTTAACACACAGGCATACGCTTAGAATTTTAGGTAGACTAACGGATTCACTGTAATCAATTCTTATCAGAAGCATCATAACCTTTTTGTAGGTCTGTCAATCTTTATTCTTCAGAGATAATAAAAAGGCAGTTAGATTGTGGTATCCAGTGTAAAACCTTGGAAACACTACCAAAGAAAAATGCTCATTTACCTTTACTGAATTTCTTTTAAATGAAGTTCAGTGGTACAAATGATACTAGAGTCCAGCCTCTTAGAAGACAAATATAAGTATCTAAAAAAACCCCCAACTACTGGTGTTTTTTTTTCCAGGATCCTTGACTTAAGATTTATTTACCCTATCCTTCAACTATATCTGTTGCAATCCTATTAAAATTAAGTATTTCTATGTCTTACAGATATTCCAAGGTAAATAGCATCTCTGTACAATTCACTAAAGGTCTGTAGCAGGTTCATCCTGTCCCACTTTAACCAATTCAGTTATGGTTTTGTAAAGTTGATGATTCTGTTCTGGAGTATGTAAATCTTAAACAGCAGTTGCAGGGGGGAAGCAGACATTAGATTTATTTCCTTGCAAGCTCTGCTGCTTGTGTTTCAATACTCAGAGAAGGCTTCTTGCCTGTCCTCATTTCCTGTGATTTCTCCATTGCTCAAAAGAATAAATCAGAATTTCAGTCAGTGCAAACTCCAAGCTATCTACTGGAGAAGGGAGTGTACTAATTTATTTCTCATAAGAGTTCTGAGAATTTTCTTGGTCATATAAAGTAAGATAAAACCTGCTAACAGAGTAAACTGTTCTAGGTAAATTCTACCAACCTCCAGCTGTCTTTTGCACAGACTATCGCACAATGTGTAACTGCAAGCATGTGAACAATCCCACTGAAATGAATAGGACTCCTCATCTGCTTAAAATTAAGATATACATAAACTATTTGCAGACTTGGGACTTGGGTTTTGGCGTGCTTCTTTTTAGTTTGTGAAAGGGCTATTAGTCCTGACTCCCCAGATAATAATTTTGCATATTTCCATATTTTTAATGTTTACTTTGTTTAGAATGATGCATGCAGTAGCAAATATTTTTCTTATTGACCTTTCTCATCTTTAAAGATAAGACAAAACAGTGATTTTTATTCTGGAATGCATCTTTATATACAGCTATAAGGGTAGGAGAAACAGATGCTTTCTTGCATTTCCTGACTATTAAGGAAGACAGAGCTTGTAGGAAATTATTCTTTTAAAAAGAATTACTGCTAGGTAAAAAAAAGGTTACTTTCAAATCAGATCATAGAAGTTATTTATTCTTTTTTTTCCTGATGCCCAAAGTTAATCATTGGTATATTGAGATCTGTAAGCTGGCATTCCCAAATAGAAGATGTCGGAGTGAAACCTGAGTCCTCATTTTACTCAGTCTTTTTGTTCTGAATCCCATAGGAGACCCATCTTGTGTTTATCTGTGTAGCTTTCTGGAAAGCTGCATATGCTGGATGTATGTTATCCATGACTACTTTTCTGTGGCTCCCTTGGAAGTAATGCCTTTCGACAATAATAGCCTTAGGCTGGCAGGAAAACATACTAAGGAGCTTGCTTCTTTCTGGATGACTTTATCCCTTTGAAATAAACTTTACAAAAAAGTACTCCATTCCTACATGTGAAAGATACCTATGTTTTCCTGAAGGCAAGGGCTTTTGATTACATTTCTGAGCTACCATTAAGAGTTGAAGGGTAACAGTCATCCATGTAATGAGTTTTATCAACTGAAGTATCAGCTCCCATTCAGCTACACTTCCTGTATGGTGGCTAAGCATGTGCTTCAAGTAATTTCAGAATTTATATCTAGCTATTTATTATGACATTAAAGCAATATGAAAGTGTTTCTTATTGATTTAGTTTTGTGTATAATGTGGTTTGGATTGTATGAGAACCGTATTCTTCCAATATTGCTCGCAGTGAAGGATAAAACAGTCTGAGTTTGAAGATTTCCTTTTAGTTTGTGCAGGATATTCTTAAAATCAGGAGCTGTGAGCTGAATTATTTTTGTTGTTTAACAAAGCAAGGTTTTCCTTTTTTTTTTTTCATCCTTGCATTTAATGCCAAAAATGTCTTGATTATAGAAGCAATCTAGTTAAATATTTTATGTTTTGGGAAAGACTCACTTGCCTTGGAAGTCTCTTTCAATTGCTGTGTTTCGAGAATCTATCACTGATCTGAGGAGAAAGGGACAGAGAAAGAATTACAAATTGCAAATTTGTGTACTACTAGAATCGTAAGTGACAACCCAGGATTGACTATGGGATATTCTGCATCTTTAGTCTGACAGGGTGCAACAGTCCTGTGGCCATGCAGACTTCACAGTTGTCATTTATACCACAGTCCGTGGCCACACAGATGTTGTGGTTATAAATGGAGACAGTTCGTGTGCAAGACACTCCACTCCAG
This sequence comes from Buteo buteo, assembly GCF_964188355.1. NCBI lineage: Eukaryota > Metazoa > Chordata > Aves > Accipitriformes > Accipitridae > Buteo > Buteo buteo. The sequence continues at coordinate 7,048,607 of NC_134176.1, read as the reverse complement.
TGACACACAACCTTTTACTGCTAGAGCTTAAGGACAATTTGTAGCTGCCATAACAGTATTAAAGTTTGTATCATCTACGTGCAAGGCAGTGTATCCTATGTCCTTGAGCATTTCACCCAATTAAGAATGGTCACGTTCACACGCGCTAGTTGTTAAAGACTAGGTTCAGATCGCTGCCATCCAGCACCCAACTTTGCAACGACTTAAAAAAATATTCTTGACCCAAAAAATTAATTCAGAGATCTAAGCGAGACATTTGGACTTCGTGCAAGATTGGGAACAGAGTGAAGTAGGTGTCTCTGGAGGATAGTTCCATGCTCACTAAGTGGAGAGCTGCTGATGTTAGCCATTAGCAAACATCCCTCCAGGAGCAGGTCTGAGCTGCTGTCTCAGAGCACCTAATTTGTGGTTGTGCACAAAGTGCCTCGATCCGCTCGGAGCAGTGATGCTCCCTGCCACGGCTGGTGCCTGCTTAAGAAGGAGTAAAAGGCAGTGGTAGGGTGCCAGGAACTGCCTTCCATGAAGTAGGCTAGTGGCTGCCTGCCCCAAGAGGAAGGAGGCCAAGGACCTTCTTAGCCTGAAAGAGTCCAACTCACGGTGTCACTCTGTGAAAGAGGCTACAGATAAGGCTATGGAAGAGCCATTATCTGCTATTCTAGTAAAATCAGAATAGAGAGGGAGCCTGATCCCATCACCCAAGGACGAGCATTTCCCTTTCGTGCCTGACTTAAAATATTAATTAGTCCTTACCTGTTGCTTCTAATTATGTCTTCAAAAAAGCAGACCAGTGAGGGAAGATCTCAGTGTGAAGATTCTCATGTGAAATTCCCACAATATTGAGGAGTTCAGCTGTGGTGTCTTGGTATACATCAGAATCATCACTTGCTCCTACAGCATTACAGACTATTAGGTCTGCTGATGAATCTCCCACACGGAGAAGAGATTCACTGCCAGCCATCAAAATGCTTCCCCGGAGCAGAGCTGGCCCTTCAGAGCTCTTTCGAGTGGCGGTATTGAATAGTATACTTAGACAGCAGAGGAACATCTTGGGTGAACTGGTTGCTCTTGAGAAGAGCTTGTGAGCATGCCTCTGTTTAAGCCTATCCTAAGTAGTAAAACAATATATATAGACACAAATGGTAAAGTACTGTTCTGTGCTGGTGCTCAGCACACTGCAATACTGTTAATTAAGCTTCGTTAGTTTGATGTCCAGTTTTTCTGACATGGGTTTTGATCTAATCTTGCAGAATTCTAAAACTCTGCCTTTTTTCATGTGCAAGTACATTTTAAAAAGATTTTCATAATTTCTTTGTGTCCAGCTTCTCTAATAAGGTTGGACAGATTCTCACAGTTTCTGTTGCTAATATGATTCCTGGCAAATAGAGCAGAAGGTTCAGGAGAACAAAAGAAATGATCTAATTTTAGTAATGGTGCAGACTGAGTCTGTCATTTTTCTCTCTCTTTTATCCTCCTACCCTTTCTGAATGTCAGAACCTCTCCCAGCACTGCCTGTTTCAGTTTGAATTGAATTCTTGTTCTTCGTCAAGGACTGGGCATGATGAGTTTTTAGATACTCCTCTGAACAGAAGCTGGAGTATTTGAGAGGCTTATCAGTGAAATTCTGACTTGTGACAGGTCATTTGCTAAGTACGAACCACTTCCCAGCGAAGCTGTTTTTGCAAATTAGAAAACCTTATATCTGAAATTTCACTTAATATGTATGTCATATTTCTATTATCCATTTTAAATCTTAAATTGAAGTTTAAGTCTATTACAGTGTAAAGACAATAAAGGAATTTAGTTTCTGAAAGACAAAGAGGGCTGCGTTTTAGTGTAGTAGGTCTGCTCAGCTTGCAAGGTGCTCAGACCTCTATCCAGTGAAGTTCTTTAGCCTGTGCCTAATTGAAGTATGAGAATTTCTGTAGAAGCCTTAACATTAAAGGTATTATTTCAAAGGCAATGGAAATACAGAAGACAATAGAAATAGAAGAACATGTTTTAAATTAAATATATGCTTACCAGCTTTGCTAGGTTTGGATCTTGGGGGATTGTTCTAGTGAACAGCAATTACACTTGTCTTAGTCAACCTTTATGCTTATTCTTGTGCTCCTGTTTTGGATGTGAGAAATAAACAGGCTGTTTTTGCCATTTGGAGGATGGCAGTTACAGGCATCTGATGTGCAGAAATGGACAAGAAAGCAAAGATTAAAGAATAACATGGTTTGAAGTGAAAATTGCTTGAGCACTAACAAAATGCAGAGGATGTCCTTTCTCAGATGGTAATTTATTGAGTGTACAAGAAAAACACCGGTATGGTTAGAAATAAATTGTAGTTCAACATTTAGAGACATAATATATTACAAAATGAAAAATAAAGCTAGCCCAAAGATTAATTTTGTTCCTGAACAGGTCTACTTAAATAACCATGTCAAACTTGATTAAAAATGTGCAATCATTTTTCAGAATAAATCATCCCTAAGTATCTATCTCCAGTTTGTTTCATTTCATGTCATCTGTATAGAAGGGGGCAGGCAAGCATTGCAATTAAGTCTGTAAAACCTACGACCATATTCACGTTAAAATAACTTCCTGTGATTGATGTAACAGACCATACTATTAGGCCTAAAATTGGGCTTTGGAATACAGTTGATATACTTTAGAATAGTATTTTCATCTGCAGATTCTCAGTAAATAATTAGGCAGACCTCCTCCCCTAACTTACGTGAAGGACTTAAAAACTAGGCTGAACGATTTCGAGACGGGAGGAGTATTGCTTCTCAGCTTTGTGTCTTTAGGAATTATATTTACATTGCTTTTTCTGAAATCATTAGGCCTGAAAAAATGAAAGCTTAAATGTATTCCAGGAACTGGAGCTTAAAAAAGCCCTCTGCCAAATAGGCAAGGTTTGCAATGAAATCACCCTTATCTCGACCAAGCAGCTCATCATTTAACCAGGAAATGGAAAGGAAGGACTATTCTCTCCCCGTTCCTGTTTTCCGTGCATGAAGAGGTTTGGATGGTTCCACCCCAAGGCTCAGCCGAATGCAGCGTTCAGGCTGGGACAATGTCCCGTACCAGCCTGCGGGGCTGGACGTGGTGGGTTGAACGGTGGTGGGGAACGGCTACACGGCAGTGTGGCTGTCCCCCATGACACAGTCCTCCCTGCCCCTTGCACCACGCAGCGTTAACAAGAGTCAACTGCCCCCTTCGTCCTCTCCTTCTCCTGCCACAGTAAATATACGCATGGCTGCCAGCCCACCCCTTCCCAGCAGTGTTCAGTCTTGCTTATCCCTTACCTCTTTCTGCTCTGGTGCCTGGGCATTACTCCCACTCCACCTACAGTCACGGAATAGCACAATATTTCTGTTTAAATGAATGTTCGTGAAATGCTTCTCGTCCAGGGGCTGGGTGGAAAACTAGAAATGGACAGGAGAATCTGGGGGTTGCTGACAGTTTTCCCCAGAGTACAAGAAGGTCAGCTCTCCCAGGCCTCTCTGTTGGGTGCTCTGTAACCATCTTCATAGTTCTTTCCTGTACCTGGCACATGTTTGTCACTGGATGATTTTCTGGCTGGCCTAAGGCATCCGTAGCCCTTTTCGCGCAGCAGAGCCTGCGGCACAGGCTCAATCACCATTCCAGCCAGCCCCTCCCATTGCTATCACATGCAGCTCTTATCAGGGTGCTGATACTGTGGCTAAGTTCTTGAGGCACATTAAGAAATCTGGCATATAGCCCACAGCTAGGGCTCAGATTCTGTAACAATAATGTTTACGTTGGCAGGCCTTCGAACAGAAACTCGCATTCACGCCAGCTGGCTGGTGTGATTCTAGCAATTAATTCAGCTTTTCCAGTGGCAAGAGTTTGTTGATACAGCTTGTTGCTCTTCCTGTTGCAAAACACATCAATAACTTGGAAAAAAACAGGCTAGGCAGTCACAGAATCACAAGCGTTGAGGTTGGAAGGGAACTTCGGAGGTCGTCTAGTCCCAGCGTTGCTCAGAGCGGGGTCAACTACAGCAGGTTGCTCAGGGCTGTGTCCTGTCAGATTTTGAATATCTCCAAGGATGGAGACTCCACAACGTTCCTGGTGACCTGTTCCAGTGTATGACCTCCCTCCCAGTAAAAACTTTTTTATGTTTAAATGGAGTTTCCTGTATGTCAATGTGTTCGTTGCCTCTTGCCCTCTGGGCAGCACCGAAAAGAGCCTGGCTCTATCTTACTTCTTCACATCAGGTGTTTATATACATTGATAAGATTCTCCTGAGCTTCTCCAGACTGAACAGTCCCAGCTCCTTCAATCTCTCCTCATATCACAGGTTCTCCAGTCCCTTAACCATCACTGTGGACCTTTGCTGGACTCCTTCCAGTATGTCTGTGTCTCTTTTGTACTGGAGAGCCCAGGACTGGACCCAGCACTGCAGATGTGACCTCGCCAGTGCTGAAGAGAGGAGAAGGATCACTTCCCTTGACCTGCTGGAGATACTTTTCCTAATGCAGCCCTGGAGGCTTGCTGCAAGGTCACCTTGCTGGTTCCTGGTCAGCTTGTTGTCCACCAGGACCCCCAGGGCCTTTCTTGCAAAGCTGTTTTCCAACTGGTTGGCCTCAGCCCATACTGGTGCTTGGGGTTGTTCATCTCTGGGTGCAGGACTTTGAAATTCTCTTGGTTGAACTTGATGAGATTGCTGTTTGCCTGTTGTAAGTCTCTATAAAGGACCACTTGGGATAGAGATGAAGAGACGGAGGTTTAAGTATCTGAGGTTCCCATAAAATCCACACATTGTTAGTTGTCTAATTTTTTAACTCACAACCCTCACATCTATAAGACCATGTCATCATCCTGAGCTCTGGAGACTGTCAGAAATCTGAAACAAGGACAAAAGCACTCCATACAATGATTAGCTTTGTAAGTCTATACAGAAAAGAGGAACTGCAGGTATTTAATTCTCCATGTTGTAATTTGAGTGCTAAAATTTTGTATTTATAGCATTTCTGTTTTAATGACAGCAATTCTGCCCCAAAATAAATGTGTGTGAATGGAATCCTCTTGGTTATGAATGAACCACTTATTTTCTGTATATTTATATAACTGAAATTCATAGTTTCCTCTGTATACTATGTTTTTTCTGCAAGGTTGTTCTTTCCAACAACAAGGCCTCATCGCCTCTGCCCTCAGCTCACCTATGGTGAGGAAGCAGAGTGTCCATGTTGTTTCCTGAGCATACAAAATACAGCAAAATACTGGCTGTGAAATGTCACTGACTGGAATTGCCATCAGATTGCCAAATGTCCTGAATATGTCCAATTTTTTTTTTGCCTTTATTGTGTTGCCTGCTATTTTGGGGGTAGAAAGGACCTAGAGCCTCATGGAGCAGTCTGATAGAGCTCATGGTTTCTTCCGTTACCTTTGCCATTCACATTGGACAGTCATTGATCATGACATGGATTTACACCCAACTGTGAAGATTTGTTACTTTGGGCCCTACCTTGAATCCAGACTTTCCGGTCTGTAATGGATGGCTCAGACAGTGCATTAAGGACATCAGGAGTATAATCCCTGTTTCTGGGGAGTCAATAATGAATATGCCTTTGTGCTGGAGGCAGCCTCTGTTTTCATCCTATTTGGAGGTCAGGAGTACCTAGGCCTGTTCTTTTACCCACACTGAGAAATTTAAGCACATTCGAAACCCTCTAGCTACCTTTCTTTACCCAAACTCACTGAGTAGTTTTTAACAGATAAACATAGTTTACTTACTTTTTAAATTTACTTATTTGGTTTGAAATTTCTTTGGTTTCCTCCAGGTTTTATGCTGCAAATCTATCAATAGCGCCAATAATTAGATTTGTCAAGAAGGTGTGCAACCAGAATAACAAAATTGTAGAGTGGATGTAGCAAAGAGAGGAAGTAGAAATGTTGCTAAATCTCATTTAGGATATTTACAGTCAATCTGCTCGCTCCTAACTTCACTGTTGGAGCAGGTCAGGGCATAAGGTCTTCATGGTATGGTAGTGTGAATCTCTTTGGGTTCAGAGAGATCTGGGCTGCAGATATTAACCCCTCAGCTCCATTCCTTGTGTGGCTCGACATGTAGCCCAGTGCCTTGCCTGGGGCTGCCTTGCTGTCCCCACGCCCTGCAAGTGCAGTGCCCTGCGCCTCCCTGCTGGGACGCTTCCATTCCGAGGGTGGAAGAATGGCCTTGTGTTTAAGTTACTGGATTGAGATGCTTCCAGGCTAAAAAGGTGGAAAATTGTTTTCTTTAAACAAATGTGGTTTCATCTGAGCTTCAGTAAATCTGCTAACTTCAGCTTTCCCCCTGCAAATTAGGTACTGTCAGGCTAAGTTGGTTGGATACCAGGTGGTAGGAAGGAAAACATAATTTAAAAAAAAAAAGCAAACAAATCTTGCTTCATAGACAGAGCTCATCTCTTGTAAGTAGGTCAGAGTTGTTACAGAAAACGTAGTGGTAGTCACACTAACAGTAGGCTCTGGTTTGTTTAACAGGTCCTGTTAACATTTAAGACTTTTTTTTCCCCTTTTAAAATTTCCGTTTTGAAGTCAGATGGTTCATGGCAATACGTTTTGCCTTTTGCAGTTAACACGTTGACCCGACATCTTGGCAGCGGCACTGGGAAGCCGTGGTGGTGAATCCAGGTCCCCAGGTCTCCGAAGGAAGCCCCCATGAACGGGTCGCTGGGATTAAGGAGGAAGCTGAGGTTTTAATGAAGCAGACTCCATTCTTCGGAGGGGTGAAGGGAGGTAAGGGAAGCTCCTGTTGCTTATGTGATTATTGCTAATTACTGTAATTGAACATCCTCATGACAGGAATATTTGGTGCCTGAGGTAAAGCTTGTTTGCTTCCATTCCTTTTTTTTGACTGTCTCATGGTGCCCTCTCGAGGTAGGAGAGCAGCCTGTTTTATTTGCTATTTTATGGCAGCTGGAACTCGAACTGGAAATGCAGACCCTGGTGAAGCAGCTGAGAAATTGCTATTTGCTTTGAAAAACAAAATAAATTTGCTATAACTCGATGCAAAGGCAATGTTTCTTGGATTCCCGTTTAAAAAAGCATGTCAATCCCTTTGCCTCCAGCTTTTCCACTAGAAAGGACACGAAAAGCATGGGGGATGCTTCTTGGCAGTGCCCTGAGGCCACAAAGGTGCATTTCCCCGGAGTGCGAGCCAGTGTATCATTGCAAGGTTGAAGGCCGGCTGTTTCCACGCAGGAAGGGAACACATTTTGCACAACATGCTCTTGTGCCCTTGAAGTTTAGCACAAAATGCATCAGGAAATGCTGACATGTTTGGATACTAAAGCAGACTAGGAAACCTTGACATACTAGGAAGGACGGCCTCAGGGCTTGAGTCAGATAGAGGGTACTGTTCTTGTGGTGAAGGTCTGTGCATGAGGTGCCTATCCCTCCTGGTTGGGGGGAAGCGAAATGCCTGGGATGGGATCACCACCTTACTGTGAAGGACTGCAAGCTGTAGGTTTCTCTTTAAAAGTGACCATTAGATGCTTGGTCTTGAAATATCTCTTACCAGGTGACAGCAGATTGTCTTTCCAAAAATGCCTCACCTTAAATCCAACAAGGAGCAAGGATTGGCAATATGGTGGGTCCTCAAGAGTCAGTGAATTAATCACTTTTGTTTTGGACTGGGATAGGGTTGATGCTGAGTATTGGGGGCAAGGACAGCCTGTTTGAGAGATAAGCATACTATGGGTGCATGCTGATTTATTAGTTTCCCTCAGAGCTGAGTAGGATATATTTAACCTCACTGTGCAGCCTCTGCTGTCACCTTTTCACAGGATCCTACCGAGTCGCTCCAGGCTGTTTCTATCTGATCCCATTCAATGCTGGTATGGGGATTTCAGGAGGACAGGCACAGAAGCCAGTTGCTGGCTGTATTTTGTTAAAGTCTGAGTCCTTTCAGACCTCCTGCCCTTTCCAGGTTCCCCAACAGCAAGAGGCACTGTGAAGTCTGCTATGTCCGTTTGACCAAAACCTCTGTTTCTTTGTTTCCTATGTACCCTTCACACTAGCTGAGCACAGAGCGCTTGGTACGGACTTACGTTCAGACCGGGGAGCAGCAGAAGCTGTGGCATGCCATGGAGGTAATTGCACCCATAGCCTGTGCACCCACGAGGCCCACCAACATGGTGGGGTGATGAATGCAACTCGGTTGTCATAGCAAGCGGTGTGATACCTTTTCTCCTCCTGATAGCATGACAGCTGTGATTTTCTGAGGCACCTGAACCAGTAGGCACCTGGGGAGCAAGATTTTCTCAATGAAGGGTTTTTTGCTCTGATTTTCTTCTGCTGCTATTACAGACTGGGGACTTCATGAACTACAGCCCCTCCTCCATCCTGCCTTTTATGTGCAGCACAGTCTTGGAGTTCGGAAGGCTTTTCATGTGTTGATTTTGTGCCCATATTGGATACATTTTAAAAATACTTCTTTTTTTAACTGCCTCTGCTTCTCACAGATAACTTTTGATGGGGACATTTGGAAATAAATGTAAACAAATGCTGAACAACATGCTGAATCTGGAGGCATAAACACCCTCCACAGAGCTGCAAAATGAAGACTCAAAGCTCCTGTTGTGTTGAAAAGAGGGACTCTTGGGCCCAACAAGGGGTAAGATGTTAATAAAACCTTTGTTCACTGTTACAATAGGGAACAGCTAAGTGTGGTTTGGGGTTTCTGCCAAGTTAACCCTGACTTATTCCAATTGTCACAAGTACTGCTAAGAAACCCCTTAACATGTTATTAAAGATAAAGAATGAAAAACAGTTAATACTTTTCATTTTGAATGCTGTATTTAAAGCAAAAGCTTTCATTTTAAAAACATCCTTTATTCCCTTTCCCTGTTGCTAGACTAGGGGCTTTAAAGAAAATTCACATTTTATGTGGCATTAAATTTCTTTTTGTGGGGAAAAACCAAAGTTGGCTTAAATGGCCTGAAACTGGCACTGTCTTTAATATTACTGTAGTCTTATTTTCTCTAAGATGAAAGTGCAGGTGTTCTGAGTCCCCCCGAACACATGCTAACCTGGCTTATTTAGTTGTTTCCTTTCCAGTGGTCTGTTGGGCTCTGCCCATCCGTGGTCTCTCATCCTGTTGTTGTCAGCTCCTTAGGGCAGGAACATTCAGATCCATGACTGGACAGAATTGCTATGATAATGTGAACAACAACAACAAGTAGCCATGGAAAAATAAGACAACATTCAATCAGCATTTCAACTTTTTATTTCTCCAGTGAAGAAAGGCAAAAGAGAGACAGCTTCTGTCTACAGTCCTGCCTTTCATTTGCAACTGTGCTGTTAGGGAATCAGAGGCTACTCAATACATGGTCTTGGAAACCCTTTGGATGAGTATTAGGTTGCAGGAGGCGTTGTTTTAGGTGCATCTCCACAAGAAGCTGATAGTGGTATGAAGAAAAGTAGTCTTATCTTGACAACTAGGGAAGAAATGAAGGAGAGGGGTGGCAGGTGTACCTGGGTACTCTCTGGTCAGGTCAGGATGTCTTGAGCAGCAGGGCCACAGAGGTCCAATGGTGCCATGTTTAAAAGCAAGCTGGCAGAATATGTAGGGGTGATTGTCACATTTCTTCCAGCCCTCATACCCTCCTCTGCTCTCCTTTGTGCCCCCCAGTCATCTAAGGAAAGGTGGCATCTTTATTCTGGTAGAATTAACTAATCAAAATACGCTGTTGGTGATTTCAATTATAAATGTTTCCTCTCATTCTTAAAATGCTTCCACTTGTTTTCTTGGCAGGACCTTGAGGATCTCTCCTGAGAGGTCCTTTCACATAGATATGCACAGAATGAATAGTTTATCTCCAGCTCCTGCTGACTTTCATGAATAATTTGATGTAAAAAGCTAAGTTGGACTTCTGCTGTGTCGGATAACTTGAGAGTACCAGCTTCTAATATTCCAGCCACAGACTGAAACACACTTTCTATTTTTAGAGGCCAAAGTGGCCTCTCTGGCTTCCACTCACCTGCAACCTTTCTTGGAAATTTTCAATACCTTACCTTTCCCTCCTTTAACTACCTGGCTACTTCAGGCTCCCCAAAAACTGAGAGAGGCTCTAGTGCTTCCAGCCGGCAGAACTTCTCTTATGAATGAAAGCTATTTACTTAAACAAAGAAGATTTGGTGGGACACACGACCGTCATTTTTACTGTTTCTTGTTCACCTCCCTAGGTATATGCCAGAAAATACTGTGGTCACTCCTGAAGGTGAGCATCTTTCTTGTTTTACAGGGTGTATTCATCTGCCCAGTCTCACTGAAGGCAAACAGAATTGCTTATCTGAGTAATGTCACCACACATGTGCCTAAATGATTGCAAGAGACTGAAAGGAGTTGGGAGTAGAAATAATAGCACTACTTCATCTCTGACAGAGCAGCGCCAACAAAATAATGAAGCCATGTGAATAAAGAACCAACATAATAATCAAGCTCTAACCATTTCTGGAAAATTAGCACTTCTTCCATAACAGTAACGGCTGCTGGGAAAATGGTACAAAATATTAACTGTCAGGTTAAGCACACCTTAATCAACATGTGCCGAGACCCACTGATGTGTCCTCAAACCTGTTACTTAAGTACTTGTTAAGGCCAATTAAATAAACAAAATTTTAAAGCCTAATAGCATAAACCACATAAATAACATAAAAGAGCCATAATGGTTGAATGGGTGGGTGTTTAGCCCTTCTTGATTTAAAACAGTGAAGTGAAAAATGTTGGAGCCCTTGAAGGTGATTTCGAAGACGAGGAAGTGACTGTGCTACACAAACAGCAATCAGAGACAATTAAGAAAACTGGGACAAGTGCCTCATTCTCTCTGCAGACTGCATGGGAAATTGCGCTTTACATTTCAGTCTCGTTGCATTTCAAATAAGGCCCCCAGCTATGTCATTTTTCAAGTCCAACTCAAATCAAAAGATATTGCTTAAAATCTTCCTATTACTCCAGAAGTGAAAGGAATGATTGTCTATGCTGATGAGCCTGGAAGATTGTCTTGGAAAGAATTTGACAGTTTTGTCTCCCAGTCCCATTATAATGTTATTACTGCCCCTGAAGAAGACTGACAGAGCCTGAATACCAGTGTAAGTATGGGGGTAGTTTAAGATGGCTCTTTGCTGCTGCAGATTTCATGTTGTTTCTCTGCACAGTAGAGAAACTGTGCGCTGTGCTGTGCGTGTGTTTTCTTTTAAAGGTTAATCTGATGAAGAATCTTAGTGAGACCACGTAGTAACAAAAGAAGAGAAAATACAAGAAAGCTAAAAAAACCCCCATAAAAATGGAAAGAATGAAAATAGGGAAATTTGGAAATAATTATCTATGTCTTATTATAGCCCTATCCCAATGCAGAATGCACAGCCCATAAGTGATACTTTTTCAAAAACTTTCTGGTAAGCATGGAAAGGTTTCAGTGTGTGATTCAGAAGTTTCCCAATGTGCACAAGTAGCCTCACTTTTGTAGCCTTCTTTGCAAAGACAGAAGTACAATGAGCTTTCGGAGCTCTTGTAGCTGTTTTTGTTTGTCATAATATGCTATGGTGCCTAGAAATGAGCACCTTAGTTTTTAAACGTGCTGAAGTACTGATTTAAGTGAGTCAGTTTCCCCTGGTGCAAATGGTCATCTGCATGTCATTTGTGCAATACAGTAACTTTTGCTGGTGTTTATCCTGTTAGTTTTGAATAAAAAATAATTGGGAAGTAAGATGAACATACTGAATTAAGTTACTTACTAGAACATCGGTGCTTTTTTATGTGATGCATATGCAAGACAGACTGTTTACTTAAAAAAAAAACCCTCAAAAAGCAGAGGGGCTGGAGGAGGGCTTGAGAGCAGGGACACGAGCTAGAGCACTGCCCGGTTGTGCCGCCTCGGGAGCAGTGCCGAGGAAGCCCAGTCCCAAGTGCCACTTGCTTCCCCCGGCCTCCGTGGAGCCGCCTTGCCTCCATCTCCGGCTGCCTGCCGCAGGAGCGAGTGGTGGCCCAGCCGCTGCTGTTGCCCTTGGCACATGTTGGTGTGCAGAGGGACGCGGGGGACTCTGCGTCTCGGCTGACTGCCCGTGTGGTGCCCAATAAACCTTCCCTTAGCCAGCCCTGACTTCTCTGCTCTACGTCATGAAAACTAAGATGGAGGGACTGTGTTGTGTACACAGAAGTGATGCAAGCTTTGCCTTGTGGCAGTTTGCCCAAGGAAGTATCAATGTCAACCCATCTTACTGTTTTCTTTGTGTAAGGCTCTTTTTTTCTTTTAAAGATTTTTTTTAAATGATAAAGGGTCTAAATGTAACTGTTCAATTATAATGCTAATTAATACAAAGTTAGTATAAGATCTCTCCACTCAGCTACAATCACCTCTGCATAAACCAGGTCATCTTAGAAAACAAGAACCTAAATCAATTATTTCCAGATTAAAGATTTAAACTTTTACTTTTCACTGTATAACAATTGACAGAGAGAAATTACGGTTACAATGACAACCTGGTACTTGCTCTCCTCAATCCAGTACGTAAGCTATCTAGCTTTCTGAAAAGAAAACCAATGCCTTGTTGATTTGCAGGCTGCAGAGCAAATACGCCCACTGAAATTAAGAGGAATTTGTAAAGGAAAAAGGCTGCTTCTGAGCCAGGGATTGTAGAAGTTGTTTACAAATTGTGATGACCCCAACGAGAAGCCTTTCCCTGTGTGGTGTCAGAAAGCTAGATCATTCACATATGGAGCTACACAAAAGAAAGAAAAATACTGAAAAACCGTATTCACTGCTCTCAGAACCTCACCCTGGCACCCAGAGTTGTGATGGATAATGTCTCTAGCAGAAATCTCATTCATTTCAGTGGGGCTTCCTTGGAGCACAGTACTACTCAACTAATGATGGCAAAGTTGGGTCCTAATCTGCTTGTTTTAAAACGGCTTTAGCAAAAATATATTTAGGGGCAAATTCTTGTCACGTTAAGACAAATGGGAGTTTTGTGACTTAGTTTCTATATTATATGACAATTAACTTTTCTTACATTTTCATGTACCTCAAATATGTAACTCCTAACTAGAAAGAACACATTTATGTACATAAAAATGATGTATATAAAGATGGAATGTTTATTATTTTGTATTCACTAGTAACTCTATGGCTCTGCATTAATGTCTCTCTGTCATTTTCTGAAACAGAGCTGAAAGGCCAACGGGAGTGAAATACCAACCTGAGATAGCAGTCTAGCAAGAAAAGCAATGCTGTCACTGCAGAGGGACTTCTAGCAGAAGAAGTGACACTTGCAGTTACTGAGACTGTCAGTCCAAATCTATGTTGCTTTGGTACCCCAGATAAAGATCAGGCCAACTTAAGAGCTGGCGACATGCCACGCAGACAGATGGACAGATTGTTGAGCAATACAGAGACCATGCAGGAGCATCAAGTGTGGATTCTGAAGGCAGCATTCCCAGCTGGGAGACTCCAAACAGCTGGCCAGCCTGAATTTTTTAAAAACAATTTCTGTGTTAGGAAATGCTGCAGTTTGTTTGGTTCTAGATGACGTAACATACTGAACAAACCAGAGATAGGAAGAGGTATTGTTATTTAATGTTGGTAAAGTTGGCTTGAGCTGCACAAAAAGAAGGAAGTGAAGAAGGGGCATTCCCTCTGAGCCCTGGAGAGAGCAAGGATGAGAAATGGTAATAGATTTTCCCTGTGCTTTTCTGTGGCAGGGCAAAACAGGTCCCACACACTGCTGAGCAGAGCAGCAGCGGGAGTGCCAAAGCTGCTCGTTGGAGACAGGTAGGAGAAATCTCACCTTGGATTCCAAAGCTGGAATTCATCATAAAATCACACTTCAGCCTTCTTCTCCGAAGAGGGTCTGTTTCGGGGTAGGGGCCCTGTGGGACAACGGTAGCATTTACGAGACAGGAGAAACTTGGACTCTCATTACAAGCTGGAAAACTGAAACCCAAAGGTGAAAATCTGATGCCAGTGCATTTTGTTTTTGAAGAAAATAGTTTAAAAGAGTTTATCTGAATTTAAATATTTAGCTTTAAGCAGTTTATTTCCTGGCACACCAAACCATAAATGGTTAAATTAAATGATTCAACTCTATGTAAAAATTGGGCTGCTATATAGGAATTTGAATGATTGGTCCTCACGTGCATCAGCATCCCTTTGACTTACAATATTTCACCCCTTCCTGCAAAATGGATAGGGTTTTCCCAGGCAGATGCTCTGTCCAGACTGTACTATATTCTGGCTTCTAATTATCAGTCCAAGCTGCATTTCAAACACCACTTCTACTCCATTTTCTGTAATTCATTCATTATTTCTTTCTAAATCCTGGGTTGCCCCATGGATTTTGCCAGTGTTGATGCATATTGGGCAGTCAGGTGTAGAGTAATCCCCAGGTTACTCTTCTTTGTATTACTCTTGTGAACTCAACTTGTATTTAACCTGGGAATAACAGTCACAAAAAGGCCAACACCCACCCCCCCCCCAAAAAAAAAGGGGGGGGAAGAATGCATTAAGTGCACTCAATATCATGTCCAGTCACAAAATGGGTTAGAAAGGGACAGGACAGGATGAATGAAGCGACCTATAAAGGGCACAAGCACCTCATTTTTGGAAGTGGTTTAGATTTGCTAAATCAGAAAACTATTACCAACTACGAGCACTGATTTATTGCTGGGTTCATCTCTTCGTGTGCACTAAAGGGATAACAGAAGAAATGACACCAGCAGGCACCCCTGATTTTGGTCTTTGCAGAAGAAAGGAGTATATTTACTTATGTGAAACTTTTGTTCTCACACATGCATATGATCAGATTAATGTTGTGGGATCTGAGCGGGGCCGTGCGTGTGGCAATTACAGAATAACATACCAGGAGTGTATTTTGATGGCAAAGAAAAAATTTAAAGCAGCACCTTTAATAAATACTAGCATATTACATAATTTTTTTAAAGTTCATGGAAGAAGAAACACCTTTCCATTAATGCACTTGCCTAAGACCTTTGTTCTTCTGAGACAATCAGTTCCTGTTAATTTTGCACTGAGATGGGCATGTAGCTGCACTTTTTGGGCTTCTACAGATTATGCTTACAAGCTTAATAACAATTACATGCCTACGGTACATTAAATAAAAGAAACACAATGAAGGAACATAAAGGGTATGAGGCTGTCAGCAAAACAATTGAGTTTATACTTCAGGGTGAAATCCTAAACTAAGGACTTCAACAGTATTATCTAAACCAGCTGACCTATGACTGCTTCTAGTGCCATCTCAGGACAAGACTTTGGGACATTCCTTCCTCTTCCATGGCCTCTATAGTTCCCACATAAAGGTAACATGCACAAAAGGCTAGACGGTGGTTGTGTTGTATTGAGGAGGGCTCTGATTTGGATCATCAGAGGCCCAAGACAGTGGCTGTCAGTGTAGACATTCTCTAACCATTGGCCCTATCTTCGCTTGCAAAGATCAAGTGCAGAACATTGTGCACCACCAGCAGAGAGAAAGAGAACATTACTGTGACCTCAGCTCTAAGTCAGTGATGTTACAAAGGGGTGAATCTGGATTTAAGTCTGCCTCGGCTTTTTTTAAGGTCACTGATACTCTAAAGAAAGAAAACAGCACATACTTTTGTGCACGCACACACATGCACACATACAATAATTAAAAGAATTAACATGGGACTTAGTTTGTGTTGCAAATCAAGATTCTTGTTAAGTGGAAATTTGCCATATGCTCTCCAACACCAGACACAAAGAAGAGCCATTTTACCAACTTAAACCTCAGTTTTGCTGTAGGATTGGAATGCCCATTGCTGTTGATTGGCTTGTTCAGTTTAGAGCATTAATGCTTATTTTGGGGACTGTATATCAAGATTACTTGGAAGTTTCTGGAAACTCTTTCTCTCAGGCTGCTGAGCTTTTATTTTGAGGAGAAAGTAACACAAATAATAAAATTCAGGGGTGCCAGTGGGCTTAGTGTAAAGAAGACTTGGAGGTTTATATGTCTTCCTTGGTTGTTTTTTTTTTTCTTTAAACAGTCCAATTATGTACCACATAGCAGCAACTGGGCTAACAACAGCCATATGATGGCATAGCTTGTAATCCGGTTGTGGGTCTAGCTCCATGAGACAGACTCCAAGTAGATGAGTTTTAAATCTCCTTAGAATTAAGAAGGGTTTGGCAACCAAATTAATTGTTTTGGAAAAATCCTGCTTTATGGATCATGAAGAGGATAAAAAGGGAAAAAACATGTCATCTGTAGTGGTTAGTCAGATGTTCTTTTGGAGTTACAATGATTTCCTCTCTAATTCCTCTTCTTGTTGACATTCCCGTTAAAAGAATAATGAGTACTATGTTCGTTGCCTTAGTGCTACTCATCCCTGTGTACATTACGAAATCTTTGCATTAAGCTACCCAAATGGATTGAATTATATTGTAAGGCAGACATTAAAAACAATTGCACTCAGCTGTAAGCGTGCATAAAAGCGAAGTATAAACTGATATGCTACAATACGAGTGGTAATAATCGCCGGTACCCTGTACAGTAGTTTGTTTCAAAGAGGTGGTGAGGCCCAGACAACTGAGAGCATGCATCAATCTCGTTTAGCAGGACTGAATTATTTTAGTCTTTGGATTTTTAATATTTATGTAGTTACCCTTTTACCAGTGAGGTTGTGATGCTTTGGAAAAATATGTTATATGTATTATTAATGCCATGTTTAAATAATGGGAGACAATCAAACAATCACTGGGTAATAGTTTCCCAGGTGTATTTCTGTTTTATATATTTTGTAGACATATAATGTTTTCTCACAGAGGCTACATTACTTAATTACCCAATGCTTTTTAAGTATTTTGGTAAAATTAGGTGTGCAAAAAAAGGTATTATTATTATTTCACAGGTGGCATAAAAGTAGCTTCATTAAGGAGGCTGGTACTAATAGTCCTTTAATACAGAAAGCCAGGAGATGGTTCTTCACGTTGTACATTAAACAGTGAAACATGCCAATTTTGACTTGATTTCTATGCTGCTAAACTACCCCATATTCATTTGCTTCAGCTTTAAGTCCTTCCATTCTAGTATTCTCTAGCCCTGGTTACAGAATTGCAGCTTGCTTTTCACCTATCTTCTAACAGTTTAACATAGATGTCTGGGTCCAGTCCATTGTTCCAATTGTATATAGTTTAAAAAGCTCTGCAGTGTTTTACTCTTTCCATTATATCTTGGCTTCCCTGAGCGCTCTGCTCGCTGCATTTTGCTTGTACTGGCTCTGTTTTCTAAACCCATTTATGGCTTTTTTTCTGTACACACTTGTTCATTGGGGAGCTTAAATTGACTTCTCTCCATTCTGTTTCCTTAACTAAAAATGCACCATTAAGGTTGATTGAAGTCTTTTGAAAACACTTCATAAAAAATGAAAGGCCATAAGAAATTAGGCTACCAGTGTTTGCAAATACCTGTTTTCAGCTAAATTGATGGGAAGGAATAAGAACTGAAATTTAAAAATGTTACTGATATATATTTGTTTGCTACTTATTTTTATAAGAATAGAAAAAACATGTGTAAAACATTTTGAGGAATAAAATATCGAGACTTAAAGAAAATATGCCATGCAGTAGCTTTTTGTTGCAGAAAGCCTTTTCGCCCCAAAATATCAGGCACAATACTGACGAGAGAAAATGGCAGAATGAACAGAAGTATCTGGATCAGTTATTTCCATGATTTGCTGTTTTAAAAAAAATATTTTTTAGTCTCAAATATTTCTCTTCAGAGAATATGGAAAACTACTTCTTTTTAAGAGCAACATTTGAACCATGGAATAACATATTTATCAGGAGTAGGATGAGTCCTTAATAAATTGCTTTACAAATGGGAGAAAAAGAAAGGTTAATTAAATCAGCGAAACTTTGAGTGTCCTTTCAGCACAAAAACATCTGTGCAGTGGTTGAGGATATTAAGTACATTTCACATTATGTATACTTAATAAACAAAGCAGCCTCATTTCACAAATCACCCAACAGGAATAAGGGAAGTCATTCTGAACAGCATGCTGAATTGTCAGGGAAACTTTTATAGACATATGGAAATGCATCTGCTTTAAAAAGAGAAGTATCAAGAGGGATTTGCACAAAGTTAAAAGCAAAGCAAGTGCTTTAGAATCAAAAGTGATTACACTGAAAATGGCAGCTTGCTCGTCAGAGCAGCTGAGATGGTTCCTCACCAAACAAAATACTAATCGTTCCAGCTGTTTCCAGGCTCTCCTAATACTGCTGCTTATCATTAAAAAATATATACTTTAGAAATGTGGAAAGCTCTAAAAGAAAAAAATATTTGATTTTAGTTTATTTTTAGATAATTTTTCAGACAACTCCCAAACATACTTCATTTACAAGATATATTACTTCTGTGGCTTTTTCTCTTTTCAGAAATACAGATATTGATTCTGACAGTCATCTCACTAAGTGGAGACATCTAAAATGCAGAAGACTTTCAGTATAAGACTCCTGTTACAGAACAGTAGAAAAAAATCTGCATAGTGTGAGTTCTAGTTTTACAGGGTTTTTTTCCAACCAAACAAATCTTAATTACAGACCCCCCCCACCCCTACCTAGCCCCAAGATCAAACTCAGGTTTGAATTCAAGATGAAACAAACTTGTAAATGAAATCTGTTCCTAGATTTTGCCTTTAATAATGTGATTTAAGATTTTTGTTCCTTTTAATTTTATAAAAGCAACAGAATAAGTCCACCAGACCTCAAATGCGGTAGTATTTGATGGTGTATGTGAACACAAATTGTAGCATACTGTATCACTTCCTTTAAGAATTCTCCCGTTAATGGAGGAAAAGAGCAGTGAGATCAACAAGAAAAGCAGCTAAATACAAGGAGGTCATGCAGCAGTGATGAG
Organism: Buteo buteo; assembly: GCF_964188355.1. NCBI lineage: Eukaryota > Metazoa > Chordata > Aves > Accipitriformes > Accipitridae > Buteo > Buteo buteo. The sequence goes on along the minus strand of NC_134176.1, from coordinate 7,029,698 downwards.
TTCTGTAGCAGTGGTACAAGGAAACCCTGTCAGTTTCCATCCCATTAAACGAGCTATGAGCTATGTGTTGGACTCACTGGGATTACCAGCAAACCCCTACCAAGCTGTGTGCTAGCTCTTGCTCACATCCTCTATCAATTATTCAGTTCCTTTTATGCAAATAATGTTTCATAGAAGCAATGGAGATCCATAATGGGAAGAAGAGTAACATCCATTTAGAAGAATTAAATGGTAGATGAAAAGTGTGACACTTTGCAGGCAAAAGCTATTGAAATGGTGCAGTACCAGTACCTTTTAAATGTCTGCGTGCATGCACAGATGGGGAGATTCGAAGTTTTGTTTGCTTTTTTTTGACCATCAACTTTATACAAAATTAAAGAAGAAGGCAATAGACAAAGACTCCTGTATTCACAGTTCTGCCCAGGGGATGGTTGCAGAAGTGAGGCCTCTCTAGCAGTTCTGTCTGTGTTCTTCAGGCTCTAAGCTTTCATTTTGTATTTTACAGGGAATGTATGCAACAAGCCTGGATGCAAATGGAGTTTATACTAAAGAAAGACTTCGCTGTTCTTTAGAGTCAGGAGTCAGAAAAAACCTAAAGGCCAGTCCTGCATCCTTTTATCAGGAAAAAATCCCATTGATTTCAATGCATATATGGGATCAAAACTTCTCTGCTGTAGTCCCACTACAGTTCACTGGGCCAAATTCAGTACTGGTGTATGCAGAAGCAATTCCATTTCCGTCAGTGGAAGTAAGCCTGCTGAGTGAGATTCAACAAAGATGCTCCAAGAAGGCTTGCTTTCTTCTGATATTCTTCCCACAGAAGAGATTGATAAGTAAATGCAGACAATCCTGGGTGCATCCCGCCAAAGAACTGATCATGTCTCTGATGCGAGCCTTTAAATCCTTGTCTGGGATTTTACTTGAAGGTTTATCCCTTTTCTTGTCAGTAAACTAATTATAGTCTTCCTGCTGAACTCTCTGTGGGCTGTTTGACCACTAATGTCTGGGTCTCCACTGGCAAGTTTGGGAGTGGTGATACCCCACTTATGCCGCTCCACTGCAAAGGCTGCGGTGGAGCTGCTTGTCATGAACATAAACAGGTCAGTGGGGGTGAGAAGACCTCCATCATCCTGTGCGCTCCAACATCCATTAGAGAATCTCATAACAACCTTGAATTTTATGCCAGAAAACCAGTGTCTAATAAGGCAGAAGCACAGAAATAGGACCACAGCCTCAAGGCTTCTATTTCTGTCCTGCTGAAACCCCTTTGCCACACTTTGCTAGTGCTGCTCTGTCTGTGTAAGGAGTGTGAATCAAAAGCAAACAAAATGTTATTAAATCTATCAACTTAATTTTGGGAAACCACCTAAATGCTAAGAAACTTCTCACGGCTTGAATCTGTATTTCCTGGAACTCACATACATGCTCCAGTGTTGTAACTATGTCTTCTAGACACGAAGACATCTCTTCTAAAAGCTTTGCAATGCGAGTGCCCTGTATATTTATGGTGCTTCTGCATTTAACTATCTTTAATTATACTGTTATTTGCAAGGGAAATTTTTTGCTAAAGCAGGAGAGACAGAAAACGTGTTTAAATGGAGCGCAGTTAGCCCCCCAAACAGAAATACGCTTCCATTATAAAATTCTGCACTTAAAAAAGCCCAGGCAATAGGCAGGCAAAGGTGGAATTAAAAATCCCTGAAAGATGCAAATTTGAAAGAATATTATGCACAAGCATAGGTAAGTTCAGATAATTAAAAAGAAGCAAAGCTATAGGGGGTACACACATATTTCTAATTTCACATTCACCACATTGTGCTTTTACAGCCTACAGAAATGAAAGCTATTCACCTGTAACAGGCTGGCAGAGCAATGGTCTCCCATCTTGGATGGAGGTAGCATGCCACAGAAGCTCCAAGTCTTTTAGGAAACTTTGGCTGCTTTGAGGCACAGGATATTTCTACTCAGGATTATACAAGGGCCTTTCTGTAGAGTTCAAAATTACACAGAGAGCACAAGAGCAAAAAGCTGCCCTGAGCAGTCTCTGCAGAGAGCTATCTGAGCTCACTCTCATCCCTTTGCTCTCCCCTTACTCCTAGTTAAGGCCAATTTTTAAGTCTTGCCTTAAAATTCAGTTGTTACCTGTGGCGGGCTGGGACTGGCCATGTACAGAGGTCAGTAACACGAGGCCACGAGTACCACATGCTGCATGAGCAGTCCTATTCCTCTTTTTCCTCCATGTACTACTTTTACAACCAGTTGACTTCTGTTTTGTGTTGTTCCTCTGCCTCCATCAGCTACACATGTGCTTATCTCTCCTTTGGGCTCACCTCAGAGGTACAAACTGCTTTCCCGGACACTACTGTGTCCTTGTTCAGGTCCCTCTAGCTCTCCTGCAATGAACAAACCTGACTGCTAGCAAGGCAGTGACTTTTAGGTGCAATGTGATCCAAGTTGTCTGTACAGATACCAAACCAGTCACACTCAGACCCATTTCCCAAGAAGTCAGGGCTCCAAATTAGAAAGCAAAATGAATCGGAGCCAAAGGCTGTGCTGCTCTCACAGATGCACGCTGAGCTCTGCAACACTGCAAGCGGTCTTTCCTTGCCTTGAAATTTCAAGAATGAGATTTAAATCTTTGATTTATTCTGGTGCAAATCTGCCATATCCCAGTCGAAGCGAGGGGGGAATCTGTTATCCTATGTACTCATTGCACATCTTAGTAGCCCTGATGTGAAAAATGAGCAGTACAACAAAGACACCTCGTGGCTGTCCTGCAAACCGCACACAAGACAAAGAAGACTTACCAGCCAGACAGGAGATCTGACCACAACCTGAATGTCTCTGGTCTGGTAACAATCACACTTACTGCCTGCCATCTACTTGTAAGTATAATTAATACTAACCCCTCTTTCAAATCACCTAGGAGAAACAAAAAAAAATAAATGTATGAGTATAATAATATCTTAATTGTAAAAATTAAATAATATCATTAATAGAAATTAAGCATAGAAACTCAAATTATTAAATTAAAAAACCAGTAACTCTAGTAGTATTTTAATTTGACCTGGTACGTGAAGTGAATGCTATGAAGAATTTATCAAGTGTGGAAGTAAGCTCTTGTATTAGAGATAGTACTCTAAAGTCTTCTAAGAACCTTAATTTCATAGTAACATGGTAACTTATCAACATTTACTTTTAAAATACGTATAATTTTATTAGATATCAGCAGATATATAACATGTTTATAGTTTTGTACACCAGTATATTTTTTAAAACCCTATATAATCCTATGCACTATACCCCAAACCCTATATTTTAAAAAATATGAAAAGTTAAATGTATTTTTAAGAAAAGAGATGTAATAATAAAGTCCATAATTACATTCAGATGTAGCTTCATTGCTATTCCTTGCATCAGTTCACACACACATATATATGAGAAAGGCTCTATAGATACAGTAAGCACATCTATTATAGTGAAGTGGCAATTTTTGTGATTATCTAAAACTGCATTTCTGAACAGCAGAACAAAATCTTGCACAGCAGATTTACCAGCATATAACCTTGATCTGAGATGTACTTACACTTTTTCTTCCTGATCTTTACATTAAAATTCATTCTAATATAACCCATGATATTTTCTCAGTTTAGTAAAAAGGAAGAGTAATTAATTCAGATCATAAAGCTCTTGGAACAAAGAGCAACCCACTATGCAATAAAGGTGGAGAGATCAGACTCTGCCCTCTGTTTTTTCCAGTGCAAATCTGAAGAAATTGTATTGAATTCAGACTTCTTGTCAACTAAATTCTGAGATTTTACTGCTGATTTATACCAGGGTGAATGAAAACAGAACGAACCAAAGGGATCTCCGAGTCCCACAGGATCCAGGTATTCTGCATGTATGTAAACTGTTGCTTCACTGAATTAAATAATTTCATTACGTAATTGATATTTCATATTCATTATACATTCACAATCACCATATTAAAATAAAAGTACACATGGCAAAATTCTCCCTTCAGTAACACCGCTTAAGTCTGTGGAGCAATCCTCCTCAGGAAGATTTTCTTCCCCGTGAATGTCTCTAATTTTCACAGTTCTCTTGACTCTTATGGTTCATTTAGTGTGGAGAGGCTAGAAACAATTCCAAGTCAAACTACAGAGACTTTGTTTTAAAAAATATCCATTGATTTTGAGAAGTAATAATAATAATATGTATTTAATACATTAACAACATGATATTCAGTCCTATCATGCACTCCCATGACAATAACTATATGTACCATTCACAGATGAAATCAGGACTTTGCTTAAGTAACTTGGAGATCTGCTGCTAATACAGAGAAGCCAAGATTTCACCATGTACTTCAGTACATCCCTCTACAAGCATTTTTAGAACTTTTCTTGTTTTATGAAGAAGAGATTATTTACAAAAATGATGAAATACTGAATTCCCTTAGGATCAGATTTGTAAACATACCTAGATATTGCTCTGTTAGCCCTGAGAAGCCTAAATATCTTAATAGTTTTAATCCTACTGAAAATCAACTATCATATTCCCCATACTAACAGGTGATTTGCAAATGACAAGCAGAGAAATATGTCATTACTGGTTCATAAACATCCTGTTGCTTCTTTTAACTCTGATCAAACTCATTGATTTCTCTGTGTAATGAGAAAGCTTTTAGCCCTGTTCCAGTTGTGATAACATGAAAACAGTACTGACCTAATACTAGGGAGCATGTGTCCGAGAATGTGACCTCAAAGAACCCCTAAGATAATAGAGTATTATCTTATTATCACACGCATCTACAAGCAGCTGATGGATGGAGTGACTGCCTACTGCTTTGTGCCATCAAAGGATAAAAAGCCAATGCTCTTAAAACAAAGGTATTTCCATTTGTGTCCAAATTATCTTTTTTTGATCATCTCTTTTTGGTAGAGTTTGCCTCCTGTTGAAGTACAAGTTGTAACTATAATATTTAAAACTGAACAAAATGAAGCCTGGAAGATTTTAATACTTAGAAAGGCAAACAAATGTGATGTTCTGTTTTCAGCAGGGGACTGTAGTGGAGACTCCAGTGGTAAAGCAAAGCTGTTTTCCATGTTAAGCAAGGATTCAGATTCCTTCTTTTGTACATTAAACAGTGCATTACCAGGTCTCTAATAGAATGGGAAAATTCAAGCAAATCCATTTGTTACTTTTTGAAATGTAGTGAGGTGAAACTCTGTCTTTTAAGAGCTTTGCCTTCCTGTGTGGTTGTTTCTCCTCCTAATCATAACAAAGGAAAAATACAGGTGCTTTAAACTTTCAAGGGAAATATATATATTATACATAGACTGCACTTGAATAAATTACCTGGCAGTAAATTTAAGTTACTAATAAAAATCATACACAAGTGTTATGATTAACTATGACACACACAAACCTAGGTAAAAAATTTAGTTAACTCCAAAGGGTAACTGTCTTAATATGCGTCCACCAACCACTCACCCTGTAACCTCCACTGCTAATTTTCATACAACACTTCCACATGTTGTAGTGGCTCACTAGCATAAAATTGTTAATTGAATGTTAGCTAAGATTCCTAAGAAATGTCATGGCTGCATGGTACCTTGAGTACCTTGACAGTGGGCTGACTGGGAGCATTGAAAGAGCATTGTCGAAAGACCTGAAGCAACGTTAAAACCTTAAAAACTTTTTGGACTCAGGAAACTAGGATCTTTCTTCCTACATAGAGATACAGTCAAAGTTGAACTTATGTTACCATACAAACTAACGCTTTGAATTCCAAAGATTAAGGAAGAAATGCATGGGTTCATATGTTTTCTGATGATGGAATGCAACTATAAATTTAGCTTAAGTGATTACTGTAGTCTTCCTGCTTTGATGTATCAGTGAATCCTCCTTGAAGTTAAAAAAATCAGTACTGATTAAAGACAGATCCTGTAAACAGAAATAATGAAAAGTATCGCATAACAGCATTCTTGTTTCATTTTTACTTTAGGGTTGTATGCACATTTTCTCATTATAAAATAAAATTAAAATAGAAATTAAGTAGTAAATATCAGAAGCAACTATAAAATGCTAAGAGATGCTACAAATATCATCTAAGTTAAGAAATTTAGGGAAGATAATTCTTCAAAGAAATCTAACCATAGTAAGGTAAGAATTAGGCTGTTAAGACACCTGAATAGCTTTAACTCTGCCTGAAGAGATGCCATAAGGGGAAAGGTTAAAAAAAGGCCGGATTTGTCCTAAAACATCACTTCATCTAGTCTGGGATGATGTGACTACCATTGCTTAATCAGAGGCAAACATTTTACTATCTGGGTGCACTTGTGGTGTTCTTCTAATTTTAGCATGTTGGATTTAATAAAAAGTAAGACTAAATTGGAAACACCCAGACACTATGCATAGTTTTGTAATGTTACAACAGGTTGAGAGAAATGGGAAAAGATCAAAAAACACATGGGGCATGTGAGGGAATCCAAACATAGCTACTGATAGAGGATGCTTGCTACAGCATCTCATCTACATTATTTAAAAATACATGGTCTCCATATGTGTTTTTTTTAATGTGTGGGGATCAATCTACAACATGGGGAAAAGGTCAGACATACTGCTTTAAGCCAGAAAAGCCCACTTTTTAAGTAAAAGAGAAGTACCTTTAAAAGGATCCTGGACAGTATACAGTTAAGGTAAAATCCAGTTCTGTGAAGAGGCCAGCTTAGATCATGGCTAGGGGGAATTTAGTTCTGTATAAATCAGTCATGCTAAGTAATGTCACTTCCTCTGATCACTGCTTTCTAATCTGTAACATCTGAGTCAGCATGGCACTGCTTGGTTTAAATAAGGTTATTTAAAGTGTTTCCCCTCTAGAGTTTTGGTGATATCAGTCACCAAAAACAAATGTTCCTTTGGAAACTACTCCTATCAACCCTGTGCATATGTAAATACCAATTGAAGATGGCTGTGGAGAAACATCTTTGGGAACAAGCCCTTAATTAGCTCTCTTTTTCATTGGCAAATATGGCCTACAGCTTTTAAACACATTTTTCTAGCAAGGAAAAATCACAGCTTACACCATGGTGTGTAGGTATAATAATATATGAAATATGCCTAAGAAAAATGCTTGTTTGGGACTAATCGTACACAAGGAGAAACTATGCATACTGATTCCAGAAACAATCACCTCACTGACTTCCATGTGATTTTCAGGGAATCTCTTTAGGTAATAAATACTAGTAATCAAGATGGAAATGTAAAAGTCCTAGTGCCAGACCTGTTTGTTCACTTCCTTGTTGTGGAGAAGCATTTGATACAGTAAGAAATATTGGTGTAACATTCAGTCAAACACTGGCTCGTTCCAGCTGCTGACAGTCAGTGATAGCAAGATATTGCTGTTTGTATCACAATTATTAGATGTATTTAACCACAGTAACAGCTTTACCTTTGCATTTCTGCTTCCATACTTAGTATTTTTAATTACTAAACCAAGTTAGACTTCATGCAACAGAAAACAAACAAACCAACCAACCAGAAAGTCTTTGAGTTAGTGATAGAACAGGATTAAGCGTGGATTTGGGAGATACCAGCTTATTTCTGTTAAGCAGCTGGCTCCATTTTATAATACAGTCATTGCTCTAACTGCAAAATTTTAAATTGTTGTCTAGATGTTTTCTTAGCTGCATTGCAAGTTTTATCAGAAGAAAGAGAGAGTAAACACATTTTTGGTGGATCTGGAAACTGAGGTAAAGAAAATAGGGTAGCATTTAGAGAAAGAAAAGTAATATTTGAAGATAAGTGCTTTGGCTGCACACAGCCCCCCCCCCCAAAAAAAAAGGAAAGAAGCAGCAGCAGTATTTAGGGCTGGTAAGAGCCTCACCTGCCTGGATTTTCTGTGTTGCCTTGATGCAGTTGGCTGGTTCAAGAAGTAGTGCTGTGGTGCACCAAATGGTTTAGAAGATTAGTTGCTGCTCCTTTGGCTTGCCTAAGAGCTCTTTCTGCATGGATGCTTCAAAGATTATTTGTTGTAATTCCTGGGTTCTTAGACTTATCTGTAACACAAAATGCACATGGATATTCTCCCTGCACAGACTCACCCCAGCTGCCAATCATCAAGTACTGCACTCGTTCTTCTTTTCTTCTTAATTTTCCTCCCCAGAACAATGTCACATCATTTCCTTTCAGTTCCTAGCATAGTTAAAGCTTTAATTTACAGACTGATATTGGTTAATAAATTAAAAAAACCCCCACAACCCAAAGGTTTTGAAAGCACTGAAAGGCTAACTCTTCTATCGGTGATTCAGACTGAATCTCAAGATCCATCCTAGGGTAAAGAACCAAGAAAGATATGTATTCCTCCAGAAAACACATTTCCCAGCTCTGGGAAGGTTGTGAGAAACTTACAGACTTGCAAGATACCCAGGAAAGATAAAAATGTTCTTGTTAAAAATGCTTTATTTGGCCATATAACATGTAGCACGAAGGAGTATAACTATGTTAAGTATTCAGGAATATGTAATCCTGTTTGTTTGTGCTTACTTTCATTTGACTTATTCAGTAGAGGCTCTTCAAGTTCATGGCCAAATATAAGATCAGAGCCAAATAAATTGTTAATGTTTTCATTCAGATTTCCATTTGTTATTCTGAGAGGATTATGTCTTGTAGAGTTTGCTGGCAGTAACGGAAATCCAGACTCCTCTGGAGAGTTTGCTGGAAAACCAAAAATAAAGATTACATATCTTGGTCTTTATGATAGAAATGTCGTTTTGGTTTTGCAGTAATATAAACAGTAATGATCAACTTTTTGTGATTAAAGAACTGCATGATCAGTTCTTCAAATTACTGTTGTGAGCTTAAGATTTGACTATTGCACTTTCTAGATAAACCGTCAAACATAGAAGCTATGCAAGTTGTGTACATTAAAAAGTACCAGTAGCTATAAAACTAAAATGCTTGAAACAAAATTGTAACCACTTCAAGAACAAAGCTACTGTAATGCACTGAAGCTGTTTGTACTGAGAAAGATAGAAAACAATATATTTTCAAATGTAAACCCAATACAGGGAATGGCTGGCAGGGGGCTGCTAAAAATTCAGCTTTGGAAGGATCTTTATAATATTTTAAAATACTTAGTAGTTCATAAGTCTCACTTTGTGACCACCACTTCTAGTGATTGATTTAAGGCTGTGTGCTGGCCTGTGTTGATTTGTTAATTTTGTTAAAACTGGGTACAGTACAATGACAACGGTGATTGATTGCCTCCTGTAAATCATCTCCAATTCAGCAGTGACAACATTAAAAGAGATTTAATCAGTAGCATGAAAAAAGAAAATATTATTGTGTACAGTGTTCTGGTGTCTACCTAAACCAGTACTAAATAAAGTGCTAGCCTACTTTCTGCTGGGAAAATCTCTTTTGAAGCTTAAGATCAAAAGCACTTTTTAAGCTTAAACAACACCATACGGTTTCAATTCTTGCTTTCTAACAAGCACTTTAAAAAGCACAACTAAAATGCAACTGACAAACTTGAAAAATCTTTTGTGTTGTTCCACTTGAATGATCTAATGAGAAAATGGCTCAGTTCTGTTGTAGCTAATGAGGTATAACATCTTCACTGAACCTGAATATAAAACAGAGATTTCTCTGAAGATATAGTCTTAACATGCTTCTATTGCTTTACTCATTCTGCCATGTTTTTATTTAAGTGATGTCCAATGAATAAAAGCACAGGTCAGTTTTGAAATAAAACATTTACACATGAAATTACTCAATCCAAAAGTGCTTTGAACTCTGTATATAAGCATTGTGGCTTCAAGTGGGAAAATGTGTTTCACTAGCTTACTAAGGTCCCGAGTCTGCAAACAGAGATATTAATGTAGCCAGACAGAGATGTGTGATAACACATTTTTGGCAGATGGAGTTCTGAGGCAGAACCCAAGTGTACATGGATTTTAACCTATCTGGTTTCAGCAGTGACCTACTATCAGTGCGAAGACTGAGATTTGGCAGAATGATGAAGTATCAGTATCAAGTAATAGCATTTATTCTGGTAGTACCTAGAAGCTAATATCCTGCTAAAGAGCTTTATTTATACAATAAAATAGTTATGCAAAGAATTTTATATAGGGATACAATAAGGACAAAACCCATAGGTGTGGGAAGCATAAGGTAACAGCAAAGGGGTTAGATTCAGTGCATCAAGTGGTATTTGCAGCTGGGCAACAGTTTAGATGTGGTTGGGCATGGTGACAGCATCATGGCAGTAAAAACTTTAAGGAGATAATTGGAGTAGAATAACCTTGTGGTGTAAGTGTCTCCTGGTAGCACTTCTTATCTATAACACAAAGAGGTTTGAGGAAAAGCTGGATAAGTTGATGAGGACGGGAGAATAAAACCAATTTTACTGATACTTCTCATCATCCTTAGTACGTACGTTTCAGATGTGCAAAAGAACTGTTTCTGTGCTCCATAAATATGAAACTGAGACATGAAGAGAGAACTGGCTTGCACAACACAGAGTGGGAACAGGCTCTAGATCTCCTCATTACTCTATTGGTCCTTCTGGGGAAACCGATGGTTAAAATGCATACTGCAGTCTTTTGAACTGGAGGGAAAGAATTCTGTTCATCAAACAAATCTCCCGAGAAGTTTCATGCTGTGATATGGAAAACACAGGTCTTCTGTGGGACAACAAACTCTTTCAGTGAGTGGGGTCTTAGTGATAAACAGAACCACTGAGACAATGAACCTTCTGTTCGTAGGAGAGACGTGCTGGGCTAGCCTCCTCTGACTCCTTGGTGTTGTTACTGTCACTCTTGTATTTAGGAAACCTAACAGTGAATCCTACTAAAAATCTCTGTTCCAGTGAATTTATACTGTAAAATGAGATGAGGCACACCCAATGAATGCAGACAGACTGACAGATGGGTGAGCACAAGAAAATAATGAGCAATAAAATTGGTCAGTGTGACAGACAATAGTCACAGCAGATGCCCAACTGTTATGAAGCTTTCTTTTGGTTTCATAGTCAGTGAGAATTTCAGGTCAAGGTCTGGAAGAAAACAACAAGGTAGCCTGTCCAGGAAGCCCCTTCTCAAGAAAAGGAGTAGAAAAGGTAGAAATATGGCAGTGAAAAAGGTGGTCAGCTTATCATATGCAATTGCATCTGAAGGCATTAGGACATGACCTCACTCTCAACAAGAAGCATGGGGATAGGCAAGACTGAACCACAGCAATGGAGACAAGTACTTTGATGAGGAGGGACAGTGAGAGCTAACACAAAGCAACAGGATTATGGGCAAAGCAATAAATGAAGAATTTTATCTGTGTTGAAGTATTCCCAATGGATACAGATGGGACAAGACAGTGTCTTTCAAGACAAGCCAATGAGATATTGCATTATCAAATTATAGTTGAAAATAATTATGAAGGTAACTATCAGCAAGAAGAGAAATTGGAATCAGGTGTGTCAAGAATCCCATTTACTGAGAAAAGATGGACAGAGAAGTTATATCGGTGAATAATGCACTTTGAAATTACAGTTTAAAACATTGATGCAGCATTGCTGCACTATGTAGTAACATTATGAGGTAACAGAAATAGGTTCCTCTGAAACTTTTATAAAAAATTATCAGACAGATACCCTGTGAAAGTATGGGTGCTTCTATTCCTTCTGTTCTTGTTCCACATGGACATACTTGCATGACACTGATAGTGCATCTGCTTAACCTACTTATGAGGATTTGGTTCATCAAATGTGCACCTGCAAGTTTAATTCTCCCTATGACCTCATTCTACCTGTAGTCTAGACTATCCAAAAGCTGTGTAAGTGCACAGAAGCATGAACTGAGGGTGAACCCTGCTGGAAAAAATGAGTGGATTTGCTGCAGCATGGAACTTCAGGGTAAGTATAAGTTACTACCAGGGGTAAATTTCACATTTCTGAACAATAAATTCTATAGTGTCACCTATATCTATAGATAGAGGAGCCTGAGACTCTAATGGGTCCTTTCTAGTTTTTAAATGTTTGGTTTGTATTGCAATTGCCTATCACAGGCACCTCAATGAAGGTTTCACAACACCCAAATAGTAGGCATCTTCCTGACAGGATGATAGAAAGAACCTGATATAGATTCTCACACTCATTAAATTCTGTGGTGAAGAAAGGGAGCAGATGGTATGTCTTTTTCCTGACTTTACAAAACCTGAGATTGCTTCAGAGAGTCTATCTAGAAGGAAGAAAGAAAATCTATTTTAATGCTATGATAACCACATTAGGCACCTATTATAGGTGACATGAATATTGTCCTTGGAATTTGAAAAACATTTGCTTTACTTGTTCCAGGGGCTGGTAGGCAGCTCTCATCCTCTCTTCTGCATTTACTGGCAGTCAAAACATAAGCAATAAACAGCAGTTCTTCTTGAGAGAACCCTGTGCAAAGAAAATACAAATTAACCCAGAAATGGGGTCCTTGTCCAAGAATTCAATCTGACAGTATCTTGGCTACACCAGTAAATGACTGAACCAAAGCTTACACCAATGCTACTCTCCTAGAAACAGAATCCAACCTGTGCGTAAAAGACTATATACTCTTGAGCAACTTTTTTCAACTTTAAGTGCCCGTGAATAACTGACACTTTGTACTGACAAAGTGGCATGGTGTGGGCAAATTTATACCTTCCTCATCAAGGTAGCCCAGACCACAGCAGCTTCTAATGGCTCTCAGCACTTATGAGGATTTGAGCGCACTGTGTGCCCTGGAGAGACGTGACTAGGAAACAGACTTACAGAAGGCCAAGTGTTGAGATGCAGGCTGTGCTGCAGACAGAAAAGGCTAGCAATATTCTTCTGTTTTAATATATGATGTTATTGAAAATGACAGGCGGTAAGCTATCTGAAGTGTGGACCATAGTGGTGGTGTACTAACTGACGCTTACACTGAGATGTACTTCTTAATGCCACGTTGTATAGGACACAGCTGAGCTCACCACCTTGACCCCCTTCAGGAAAAAGTCTAGGCCTACAATTCTGAAGAAGGAAACCCTGGAACAGCAATTTCCCAAGAGGAATCTGTTTGTCTTTTTTCCTTGTGAAGTGCATGACTGTTCCTGCCATTACTGGGTAACATTCAGTTTGCTTGACATTCTCCTGCCATTTCATCATCCATTTCAGAAGCCAGTTCATTTCCCACTCTGTTATAACCCTTTGAAAGTTGGTTTAAAAAATGTCCTAAGTGTAAAAATATTCTTCTGAGTCAACCACTGAAAACAGAGTGCATGACTGCACCATATGTACTACTGCTCTAACGTGTCCCTGCCTTCTCTCTTCCCTGTGTTTCCAGCTGTTGCTTTAGACCAGAAACTGCTGGTTTATGGTAAAAGGATGTTAAGGGGCATTTAGAACTTGGACTTCTTTCCACCTAATCTTCAAGGGTCTGTTTATGAAAACATGCCATATGAACTATATTTTCAACTGAAATTTAGAAAGCCACGCTTTTTCTCAAAGCTAACAATGAAAAATATATTTTTGTTTCCATTTATATTTGATGCTACTTCAAAGCTCAGCAATGCTAAGATACTTAAATACATGAAGCTGAGATCCTACAAACTTTATTCAAACACTTGGCCCCACTGAGTTCCACTTGTCCTTTTATGGCTACCAGGAAAGCCTTTTCTACTGTGTGAAAGTGTTAGCTGTCTTCTGTCCCACAGCTATGTATTCATAAAATCACAAAGGCTAGACTCTTCTTTACTGTGTTCTAATAGTTTGTTCCCAGGGATAAAAAAAGGCAAACCAACAGTACTACACTGAAAAACAGAAGCATGTCTGGAAAAAAAGAAACATGAAATTTCCCTTCGGGACTCTTGCAAGGAGTGATGTGCAAAACAACAAAAAAGATTGCTATTGAGCCATTTTAAAAATAAAATCAACTATTTCAGAAATCCTTTAACATTCTTTGACCTTTCTTCACAGATCTGACCTGCTTTGGAACATTGAAAGGACAGCCCATCACTGCAACATATTCATGCAAACACATACATTTTAAATTTATCTTGCAGCACTATGAAGAACAGTATGCTGAAGAATGAGTGCCTTCTGATCACAGTATAGCACTGAGACAGGCACAGTGAGGCAATGTGATCATCACGCATCCTATGAAGCTTTCAACTTTAAAACAATAATAGCAGATACTTAGGAATGATCTGGTTATGGAGAAATTCCTAATAGTTCTAATGATTATGAAAAGTAAATATTCAGTGTATAAAGTGAAATACACATCTAGTTCATTTAATAATGCAAATGAATATACTCACTGTATTTCTGTGTTTTGAGAGCACCTTAAGACTGAGAATAACTGGAGGTTTTTCTAGTTCAGATGATTCCTGTCCAAAAGTTAAAAAATACACCATATGTCAGGAGTTCTCAAAAATCTTGCAACTGGTATATATATATTGGGGAAAATACTGGTAATTTTATTCAGGCAAATCCATAGAAGAAAATGGGAATTTTATCTGAAAACAGTCCACCACAATTAGCTCACTGAATCTACACTAATTAACAAAAATATACTGTACTTGAATTCTGTTGAAGTCCAGAAAGAGTTTCTGTATTTTTACCAAAGGTTGTAAGCTGTTCAGTTCTCGTATTTGGTTTTGCTCCAGATGAAGAGTCAAAAGACCACTCTGACTAGCAAGGAAACCTCATGCAATCATCTTAATGCAGTTATGGTCCAATACCAACTCCTGCAGGAGTCTGAGACTTGCAAGTCCTTCAGTTTGGCTGATGTAGTTTCCTAATATAGCAAGAGTAAATGCATGGAATCATCTGTAATGGATTTGGATTCCTTTCCAGCAAAAAATTATCTTAAGCAAAAGCAGCTCATGAACTTTCTGAATTACTTGTATGTTGTTTTGGACCACTTCAGTGACACTGGAAAACTGTGTTTTATTTCATCTACCTATCTGCCATCTCTATTTAAAGCAAAATATCTTCCTAAATAAAATCTAGGCATCTTGAGGAACAAGACTTAGGTCAATTGTTTTCGTCAGTATTGTGTACAGTGAGGAGGAAATTTCCTGAGTGTGGAACTTGCTGCTGGCCATGAGCTGACAAATATATCTTCCACATGCTGGTTACCCTGCTTTGCCCTTGTAAAAGAAAAGTGAGGCACAGTAGTGCAATATGGAAGAATTTCACTGTTGAAATTCTGAAGGATCTTGGAGCCGGGGCAAGAATTAAAGCTGGGATGTCATTCTTATGGGGGTCAAGACTGTCCTCCACAAATTCAAGGCACAGAGTGAAGACTGGACATAAGGAAAGTACTGTAAAATGCTTGAACGAATGTACAGAAGAGCTGCTACCACCTACTCTGCAAAAACAGAAGTTTCAAGTTTTTTAGCCTGCTAAGCTGTAGCTGGGCCATGTTAGTAATTCCAGATTAAAATCTTCCAAACTCTGCATTATCAGGGGCAGGTTTTCTCCAAATTCTGCATCCCCAAACCAGTAAAGCAAACAACAGTATGATGCCACAGTTTTCCTTGGACAAAAGAACTTCAGCATTCCCCCCCCCCTCAAAAAAAAAAAATTTATGAAGGGTATATATGGATGACTGCAATTTCACTAATCATTGGAATGGGTTTCATAAGAATTACACCTTTATATGTTAAAAAAAACTCATTAAAAATGAAACAAATCCACTACTTTGAAGTGGAAATACTCCATATATAAATTTCTGTTCTGTGGAAGCTAGGTCAAGTTTTCTGGATCCAGACCATGGCAATCAAACAAATAAAAAACCCCCTTCCTTTGCTCACAGAAGTCTGAGGACATGAAAAGAAAACAGCTATAAACCACTGCTACATTTAGTAAAATACTTACGGCAACCTTTGGGTGTATTCTCACAACAGCTGAATGACAATAGGGCAAAATAAAATAACATGCACTGTTCTACTAATGTGTTTGTAAAAGCTTCATTTCTGTTATGTCTGACCTGTAATTAGGTAGCATGAACTAATAGATTAGGAAAGAGAAGGGAAAAAGGGTTTTAATTTTAGCTTTGCTTCTTCCTTACCACCCAGCTAATGAAACAATGTGCTTAGCGACCTCAATTTCCATAAAAACACTAAATAGTGGTGACTGCTGAGCAGGTAGCGAGTTGATTACATTCACACATCACAAACAAAACAGTATCCAAAATGTATGTGAATATGTAATATTAATTTGTGTTAAGATGTGTAAATATGTAATAAGTATATTTCATGGTTTACACAGGCTTATCTCATAAGGCTACAAAAATTAAGAGCTAATTCAACTTCTGAAGAAAGTGTCAAGAGTATCCGGGGAAGGTTTAAGAACATTTTTGTTCCTAGAATATCTCACAATTGAGAAAGAAGGCAACAGTCATTAAAAAGACAGTATCTACTTAGTGGGAAATTAAAAGCATCTATAATAAACGGAAAAATAAAAGAAATTGACAGTAAGAAGTAAAAATGTGCAAAAAATTGATGAAAAGAGCAAATGCACAAAAGGGGACATCAATGGCTTGTAGCATTAAGAACAGTAAGAAAGAGTTTGAAAATATACCAATTATAAAAGTAATACTGACAATGATTTTGGATCATTACTAGCTGAAGATGGTAGAAGTATCAATAAACCTGAAATGAAGCATAGTTGTTCACTAAATAATTTTGTGCTGCATTTGTGGGTAAAAAAAGGGCAATGTTATTCATATCAGAGAGTAATAATGAAATAATTTCCATTCCAGTATTGACTTAAAGGTTGTTAAGTAGCAGCTACTGAGCTAGAATCTGACATGTTTAAATCAGTGACTCTGAGTAAGTCACATTTGAAAAAGCTGTCTGAGAAACATTATGGAATATTTATGTTGACTTGCACTGAGTTTGGGACCATCAGCCAAGTTTCAGTGGTCTGCAAGAAAGCTAAAATTTGTCAATATTTAAAAAGGGAAAGGGGAGGAAACTAGAAAGCATTAGTGCAAAAAAATCCCTCCCATCAACACAAGGGGAATTCCTACAATTACTGAACAATTATTTCAAGTCCTTTTTGAACCACCAGTCTGTATAAAGAATGTTCATCTCTCACGAGGAAGCAGATAAGCAAAATGAGCACAGAAATTTGTCACACTATGATGGAAGCCCAAACAGCCCATATCCATGTGTGCTTCTGCCAATATCCCTTCCCCCCAGAAAATCTGAAAACAAATTCATGTTTTTCTCACACTCCATATGCAAAGAATGAAGACAAGAAGAGCTGGGTGAAGTCTTGAGAAGTATGCGCACAACAACTAGGTTTTGCAGGATTCTCTGATGCTCTGTCACTGTTACTTGTATAAAATTTGGTCAATGTATAGAAGGAATTCTGCATGGTGATTTTGCAAAACTTCTCTGATATGATAAAACTGAATTTGACTATGGATGTTGCCTTATCCATGCAGAAATAAGTAAATGAATCCTGACAGGTCCTGGAATTTTTAGTCCTGAAAGAGTGCACAGATGAGAAATGCAAACTGAAGGGTAATTGAAAATGCTCTTTAGGACACAGGCTGATCTAACATTGATGGCAAAAGGAAGAAGAAAGAAGTATGACTGTCTCCTTCAGAGGATGACGAAAAGAATATCACTTCTGAAATGAGCAAAGGAAAAGAGGTTTAATGGCAGGATGAATGACTGCTTAGACTACACACATCATTGCAGAAGAACTTTGGATGAATATGCAAAAGCTTACTTTATGCTCATAAAAGGTACTATATAGTCTGAACTGGCTGAACTCATTGATTCTAACAAGGGGTTGTGACTGCCATCAGAATACTATACAGTGTAAGGCAGCTGAATTTTCACAGGTCAGGCTCAAGGGACTGAAATACTATCTCAATATATTCCTCACTATCTGAATATATTCCTAAAATTTTGTAGTGTTATGTTGTACAAATTTAAATAAAGAATGAAGAAAGAATATAAATGATCAATCTGGTCAGAGATACATGTCCACACTCTCCCAGATCAAACCAGCAGCCAGAGAGAGGTAAGTGGTTCCCTTACTTAAAATTAAAACCTTTGTAGGAAGGTGAAAAAACTTCAATGTCTGCCTAACCACTTATGCAATAAGATCCAAAGAACGTATGACAGCAGCCTGGTATAGTTAGTTTGATGAAGAAGTGGCCTAACAAGTTCTTCACAAAGAACTTGTGAAAGAAAAGCCAACTAGATAATGCCAAACATAACATATGTGTGCAAAACAAATGAACAAAAAACCGTACTGGGTTTCTTCAAGCTAGGAGGGGGAAAAAAAGCTACACTGAAGACACCTCCTTCCTCCTCAGCGGAGTAGAGAGATAAAAGTATATTTTAAAAGCTGATGTTACGTGCTTCCTTCTGCAAGTCCTTGACGTCCATAGCCACAAGGGGCCACCTTTCGGTACAGCTGCTGCCCATTTGTTAACTGATTTGGGAGCTTTGGTCCAGGCAGCATTGATTCAATGTAATTGTATTTCAGGCACAATACCTGTAAAAGGGAAACATAATTAATCAAACAGAATGTTCCTCTGCTAACACATTAGCAAAACTGCCAATTACATATTTCTGATTCAGAAATTTGATCTTTAGAAAGTTGATTGGTCAGTTTAAAGTGCTTAAAAAAGTTTGGTGCAGTTAATTGATTTTGGATCAGATTACTGCAACAATACTGTAAAATTGAAACAGTGGTTGCAATCAGCTTTGTGCCAATTGATTGCTGTTGTTACAAAACCCCACAAACAACAGGGTATTAAAGGAGATTAAAGACTATTTTCAATCAAGGAAATTAGTTTATCATTAATATTATTATGAAAAATAGAAAAGACTGTGTCATGAACCCACTTTGGCATTAGGAAGAAAGAGTAAACCACTGAAAGGCATGAGATTATTGTTCTGTAAATACACACTGCAGACATTTCTAAACTGGTCTGCTAGCACCAGCTCTACAGCTCTGAATTAAGTAAAAAAAGACAAATATGGATTGACAATACAAGTAACATGGAAAGATAAGATAGAAATGAGGTATATAGCATGAGCAGATCCATAACATGCTGGCTTTGGGGTAGGAAATGCAACATGCTCCTATGAAAGAAGCTCCCTGATGAAAATCTAACAACAAATTCACAGTTCTTTTTCCAGTAGTAAACAATTGATTTGATTCTGACACCAAAGGCAAGGGCTTTCAACAGTTTGCTCTGTTTGCTTCTATATCACATTACTGAAATTCCAGTTCCATACCTCTTAGGTTGTTTTCATTGCTTTCCAGCAGCACTGGAGCTGCAATTGCTCAGATGAAGTATTCCACCCATTCTCCATTTACCCTGAGGCCTGCCAAAGCACCACAAAGACTAATTGTGTACCTCAGCTGCATCAAAGCTTGCTTGCAAGGTACTTGTTACTACTTAATGGTAGAACCAGGATCCTCTATTGATCAGAGAGACATTCCTCAAGTAATTTTTAGGAATTCATAACTGTGCTGTTGGTACCCCTCTTCAAGAAATTCAAGGCTTGCAATTGTAATACCTTAAAAGGCACATAGTCAGTGTCAGAGTATTGCTCTACAACCTTTTACAACAAAGCCTCCAGGGAATGAAAGTCCTTGCAGGAAATAATGCTAACAAGAATGTTTAAATACTTGTCCCTGTCCTGACATCTTAAAACAGTCTCTTGAAACCAAGAGTCAAACTAAAAGGAGTTACAATTTCTTTATGAGCAAGACCTACTCAATTCCACCAGAATATTGACACTGATATTCCTGGCATGGTAATACCATTGCTGAAGGCCTACTAGGCCATTTAAGATCAAGAGATGAAGATCATGGACTGCACCATGAAAATTGTATTCACATGTTACATCAGGTAAGGACTTTCACTGACAGATGCAAGATGCTGGGAAAGAATAAAATACAATTATGACTCCAAGAAGACAAATACATACATACAACCCATAGAAATACTTCCCTAAAGATTAATATCAGGGATGATTTCTGCAAACAAGTGTGACTAGTCCTGCGTAAAATACTATTTTTTTCAGAACAGTGACTATCCCACTGAGTGCACATATCAGTGTTCAGTTAAGGATGCAACCAATCACAGGTCATTCTTGCTCTAAATTCCTGTAGATCTACAATGGACAAGGCAGCTTTTTTCAGAAATTAGAAGATCGCAGAAGCAGCACTGCACATATGTACATGTCTGTTCTCACTTTGGCTGAATTTGTTCTGAAAGGAATCAGATCAGATGGGTTTTGATCAAATAAAATTTCTCTTCTAGATATACTTGGTCTGGAGCCAGTACCCTATCTCTCCTAGACATTTTCTGTTAAACTGTGTGCAGGCAGCACCACTCCCTAAATGAAAAATGGAAGCATTTAGAGAAAGAACATTTCTTCAATGAAACTGTGGAAAATAACCCTTTGTAATGAAAAATTACTTATTTTATGGATCAGTCAAGGGAATTTGGCCTACAAATGCTCAGGAATTATAAGGTATATTTGCTAAATACTGATTCTAGCTTTAGATTTTCACATTCTATCCACAACATTAGATGCCATTTTTAATAGATAATGCAATTCTGAAAATCACTGCACCTGATATTAGCAGCTGTCCAATTTATTCTTGCATTTCTGTGAAGTCTGAATGTCGCAGTCTATCTGCAATCATGTCAGAGGTGAGTTTGCCTGCAAACAAATCTTTTGCACTTTCTCCTTCTGTTGGTTCCTGTTAAATGCATTTGAAATGAAGTCTGCTATATTAATGAGGATCTAGAACTATCCTAGTAATATAGGCAAGAAACATTTTACAGTTCAATGAATTAAAAATATTTAAAATCAAAGTAACTTAAAAAGTGTTATTTTGTCTTTATATGAGCAGAACTGGATGACAGTTTTCTTATGGAACAGTTTAATGGAGATAATCTGTGTTCTCTCAGTTAGTTTACAATAAGGATTTGTAAGTAATGTACACTAATTTCACAGGTGTTAGAAACGATTAAGCTCCAAAATTATAGTTAAAGCCTCAGGAACCCTAGCAATGTGCCAGGACACTATTGTGCTAGGCACTATTACAAAAAAAAGGCAATTTTACCTCAAAATGATTGAAGAGAGACAGAAACAGAAAATGGAGTATTATTGAGCATATGAAAAGATTACACACATATTAACAAGTCTGATCAGCTGGGTGTTAATTTGTTAAAGAACTATTTTTTAAAAAGTTATAGTAATAATCTGCATACAGAATAACTTACTACTGTGATACCATCTAAGGCTTTGAGAAAGGGAAGATGGAATAATACAAATAGTTGGTAGTGATCTTGTTTCCAGACTATTCTACTCAGGTCCAAAATTACCAGATTACTTAAACCCTAAGTAGAAAAAAGCACGGGTTTATTAATATAACTTTAAAACATCCATATATAGGTGCATTCAGACTACTTTGTTTCCAGCTCCTTCTTCAGCCATCATCTGCATGACTCAAAACTGAGAAATGACTTAACAAAATCCAGATATCTTCATTTAGATTAATAGCACTTTTCAACACTCAAGACACAAAGAAAGCCCTTAAAGGTAGTGAAAACTGCACCGACATTGCCTTAAAAGCCTTTGTGCTCTCACACAGTTTTACAGATCCTGAGCATAAATAAGAATCAGGGTCTCAGTCTCCAATTAGTGTCTGAACCCAGCCAACAAAGTTTATAATACATACATTAGCATTCCACGTAAGCTGAACAGAACTGGAACTGCTGCAGGTGTAATTATTTATTATTTGACATGAGTTGCAGAATTATTCCATGGATTGTAAACCTTGATTAGCCTACCTGGTATAAGTGATGTTTACCTCTGCAAAACATTTTGAGCCCAAACCACCTGGAGGGTTCAGTACCTCCTTCTCAGGAGTGAGTATCAATCCAAAAATGTTAGACTGAGGTTCCCATCAGTTCGGGTTCCACTGTAAAGATGGCTAAATGCAGCAACCACATAGCTTCCTCTATACTTGAACAAGTGGGGAAACACTGTATTTGTAATGTAACAAAAACAAAATTAGTTTTGAAATAGTAAATATTTACCTTTAAATGATGTATCTCTTGGTATAAACAAAGTTATTACTTATGTATAGCTCTATTAGGGAGTAAGTTTTCTTTAAACCAACTAAAGATGTGATTTTGTTGTTCTCAGTGGAAAGGAGGATAAGACACAATTTCAAACACATGTCTTTTGAGGCTGATAAGACAATTATTATTTACACTACGTCTTGTAAGTTTGGTGAGCTTTGGTGGCTGATAGAGAAGATAAAACAAGTTACAAGTGACACAGTTTGTGTTACTGGGTCCAACTGTAACTAGATCAATGATCATTAGATCAATTAGATCATTAAACATAGATAAATATGTACATTTTAATAAGAAGTACTTATTTTGCTGGAACATAACTGTTCTGCCTCACTCCCTTTCTTCAGTTCTGCTAAAGATACACTCAGATTTTTTAATATTTGAAAAACTCACTCTGTTGGTAGCGAGTAAAAACTTACCCTCTATAATATTCACTATAAAGAAACACTTCTACTGTGTCCCAGCTTAACAGCCTGCATTATCACTACCACGGTAAATATAGTACCATCTAGTGTTGAAATGTAGTTTTCATCTAAAGTGAGTTCTCTGAGGTTAAGACAAGACTCTATTCCTTTTATTTATGCAGTTTGTTGTTGCTAAATGATGCCCATCTTAAATGCTCCTGTTTTTCCAAGTTGGAAATTTTGAAGAGTGTTGGTCAGCCAGATTTAAGACAGTGATCTGTAATAAAACTCAGTATTAGAGTTGAAAGAAACCGAACAGTCAATTAATCTGTAAATTAATTCCACCTATTTATTCTGTGCTCAGTTTCTATGTGTTCATTTTCTAGTAATATCAATGGCAACTTCTTGGATGCAGAATGTGATATTTCCGCATTACGCAACAGAGCTACTCATCTTTAATGCATTTCAAAAAAGTTCAGCTTCTCCTCCAAAAACAAGAGCTCCATAACATAAGTGTGCCAGCTCCCAAATGTATCTTCGCAGTTGAAGCTATCTGAACGTAAAGACAATTTTTTCTTGTCTGCATTAGATCTTAGATAGTTTTGTTCGATTTAAATCCTTCTGCAATACATGGTTGTTTTATTGGCTAGACTGCTTTACACATCCTCATTCTCCAACAGGACTTTAATGGAAACAAGTTTTCAGCCTAACACCAAGGCTGGACATTTAGTCTAGAAGAGGCTGAGTGCAAAGTCAGAGCAGAATTCATCCTAACTTTATAGTTCTTCATGCTTTTTATATACAAGCTAAGTACCCTTTTCTCTATATCATAGATTAACAAACTCAGTAATTTTCTTGTTTGAAATATTCTTGAACAGAAACAAATAAATGTCGATACTAAACATATATTTTGCTGTCTAGGTTGTGAAATTACTTTCTTACACAGGATCTGACTTTAAACACCTGGCAGCAAGCTTCCTGTAAAGACAAGGCTGTCAGTGATCCAATCTATAACCTGTTTGTATGACTACGACTCCCCCTTTCCAATAATACTACACTATGTTAGTCAATCATTGCACAATGGAGAAAATAAAAGATCACAGAGTCCCAATCAAAAAATTCAAGTTGCATTGTAGGGGCCCAAAATATCCAGTATTGTATCGAGACTGTGTCTAAGACAAATAATCACTTAAATATTCAGTGCCGTTAGACTGGCTTTGGTGATGACTAAAGAACATTTGTTGGCTCTGTTGTTTTATTTTCTGAAGTATTTATCCTACCCTTTATGAATCCCTTCTCTCTGATGTCACAAAACTTATATGACATATGCTAAAGCATTAATTCTCCTGGCAATTTTTCTAAACATGAATTCCCTAATGTACACAGAATAAAGTGCTACACTTATCAGCAGAAATCTGTTTTCCCCTAGTTATTCAATATTCTAATAACAAATTGAGCTGACAGAGGAGCTTTTAACCTTTCATACTGGGTAGATTAACATGATTTCAACTGATGGATCAGAACAGGTTAGGATGACCTTGGATCTTCCTCCACTGACTCTTGTGGCTTTTTGTTAGCTCAGTTTCCTCGGGAAACAAGGCTGATGTGATTGTGCTATCTGTATAGCCATCTGCTAGCCTTACCACTAGTTTTTAAACCTATTGGTGAGTTTTGGCCCTATCTGTCAGACAAGCACTACTTGACTTCCAACAAATTCCATGAAAATGAGCAGCTGAATTACAGTTATAAACTGATGATCCCAGTGAAGGAAAGGTTGCAATATTGGCTCAGCTACAATGCCAGACACTAGAGGATTCAGGAGAGACCTGTTCTGAATGATCTGAGAAACTCTGAGAGCTCACAACTGATGAGGCACTGGATAACCCAAAGACAAAACTCTTTCTTAAGGCAAACCAATTTCCTTCAGTCCTGCTGCCCATCAAGTGACTGCTTAATTAGTTTATAATTCTAGGTAGTCTTTCAAGGTGAGAGATAATGTTCAATGGGTTGTTCTCAATGTTTCTTGGTTTGAAATTAGATCTACTAGCTCTCTTCTTGCAATCTGTTCTTCATATTGGCATTTAGTAGAACTCTGTGAAATTTTAATCGTGCCTGACCACAAGAAATGGATTAGTATAGAGAGTTCAATATGCATGTGGCAAAGCTTATTTGGCTTTAGACATGAAAAATGCCTAAGCCTCTAAATTTTAGGGCAGGGTATATTTGAAGGGTCAGCATTAGAGAACTGTGTTGCTATATGCATTAGAGAATTGAAGTTTATAGAATTTACTGGGAGAGCTAATGTTTCAACATGTTTCAACATTATACTTTTGTGACATCAGAAAAAAGTTGGGTTCAAAATTGGCAGAATAAATTAGCTAAGCAGAGCTACTGAATTTTCTAATGAAAAATTCTCAGGGCATATCTCTACTAATCAGGGAGAGAATGCAAAGGAGTTGGCTGCAGTTTCCTGAATCAGTCTGGTTCTGTCATTATCCTTGCCACCAGTGTCCTTGCTCTTTAAAAAATTGCCCAATATTCTTGAACCTTCACTGACACTCTCCTTTGAAATACTTCCAGAGCATTTGGAATTCCTGGAATCCTTAAATGAAGCAAGTAGATTAAGGATTTTGTCTTGCCTTAGGAGGCAATTCTTTAAAAAAACAAGCAAGTGTATCTCATAAGCACGTCCTTTATATAGCCTTGGTGTTTTACAAAGGGCACTTTTCATATGCTGAAAGCAGTCACGAGCAAAATGAGTGACACAAAAACTTAAGCTAAAAAATGTGAAGGCTAGTTAGGAGAGGTTTAACGACACAGAAGGTTAAACACTAAACACTTCATCATTACACACTTTTTCATTTACAGTTAAAAAAATCTTCACCCTTTTAAGTTTACAGACTAAAGCAAATATTCATGAGCCCTACTGGATTGGGCCATGGCCCTTTTATTCCACTACAGCAGAAATGAATGAAAAATAGGAAAAATGATAGCAGTGGGAATAAAATAGTTGTTAGAAACAGGGATTACTGAAAATGAAAGCTACAAATGTCAATGAAAATTTGATGGCGAATATAATCAGAGATCATAATCAGGACCTAGTGAAATTCAAGCAACGCTATAGACTTGATCCTATCTACGGATTTTAAAATAGTCAATCAGAATACAGGAGAGAAAGATAGTTTCAATGCATATTTTTCTCTGTCTTTGGGACGGACCATGATGAGGTACTCATAATTTACATGGATAAAAAAAATACTTTGTATTTTGTTAATAACTAAAAAGAATCTAAAGCTGGAACTACTCATGTTAACATTTTTAAACCAGGCATTTTTCAGTCAAGGATATTAATGAACCAGTTGAAGAATTTTCTAAGCCCCTCATTAATTCATTTTATACAAATGATAGTAAGCTTGGGAAGTTCTAGAATGTTATGAACAAACTGAAGTTATAATAGTGTTGAGGATAAATAGGATGACCAGAATAGGTCAGTTAGCTTGATACCATCCTTATGTATCACAGAAAGGCTGGTGTGCAACACAGTAAATAATTACAAGTTAATGGCCTTATTAATAGATGCCAGTATGGTGTATAGGAAACAAAATTAATATTAAATTGCTTTTGATGAAAATTTAAATGTATTGATAAAATTAATAGCTTCTGTCTGATAATATAATAGAAAAATGATATCCAAAAGTGAAGGTAACTCTTGTTAAATAGACAAAAACTGGTTAGAGGATGGATCTCAAAATCTAGCTACAGAAAGAAAATCTTCACTTTACAGAGTATTTTTATTGATGTTCTGGTCAAAATTCTTTTTCTCAATGACCTAGTAAAAAAGAGCAGGAGTTCCTTCCTGGTAAACTAGGAGATGACATAAAGATGTTAGTAAGGTCAGCTATAAAGAACAGTCTTATAATGACTAGCATGGTGGCCCTATTTAAAAAGCACACCTCTGCATAGAACAATTTGTAAATTATGTAGCTAGGAAAAGAGAAGTTCACACTCATGCGATGAAAGACGGTATCTCAGGAACACTGAAAAGGACTAGAACTAATGATAGAAAACCAAATGAATATGAGCTTGCACTGTTGCCATAAGGACATACATGACAGTTAATATTTAATCATTGGTTTAGTGAGTAGGATTAGGCAAGCAGAATTATATCTGGGTGTGTCATTATCAGCCCAGTGTTGAAAGTTAGTGTATAGTTTTGTAGGAGGCCATATATAAAAACCATGTGGACATAATGAAACATGTTCAGGAATGAACTAGAATAATGTAATGAGAAATAAAAAAACCCACTTTATAATGAGACACTTAAGAAGTTCAATCTAACTTAGTTTCCTAAAGATAAGGTAAAGTGGGATGATTTTGGCTAAATAAGGAAAAGACTTCTGGTTCTTTTGGAACATCTGGTTCTGCTCCTTTAGAACACCAGAAAGAGATAAAATGAGACCCAGTGGATTAGATTTGATAGTAGCCAAATTTGTATTAGAAACAAGATAGACAAGAAAGAGGGAGATAGGAGAGACCTGGTAGATTCACTGTTACTTGAAATCTTAAAAAAACCACTAAGAGTGGCTTTCATACCAGCAAAAAAATATCAGCAACAGAGATATCTCCATCTGTGGTGGCTGGTTGGGCTCTCTGGTAGGATGCAATTCACTTTAACCTACAGTAACCCTCTAAACTGTTAGGTGACTCATGTCCCCAAACTATTTTTGTTTCTGCACTGCCTATAAAAGGAAGGTAGGGTGACTAGTTCAAATATGGTTATCTTCTACACTGTAGATGAGCAAAATTAGGTGAAATTAATCCTAATCTGGATGGTTTACTGTAAAATCTGCGGTAGCTCAAACAGATGGTATGAAATTGATGCAGAAATTACCACGCAATGCTTTCTTACCTGCTTTATGCATAAAGTCAGTCTAGAGAATCTTATTAGTACCCCTTGGTCTTAAAAGTCTATTAATGCTAAAAAGACAGTTTCACTGCAAAATAAGTAACTTAAATGCTCTCTTCAGGGTATCCTGGACCTCCTGTGAGGCATCTTGAAATGGCCATTCTCAGAGCTCAGAGACAAGGTAACTATTGGCTAGATTTAGATGTGTTCAGAAATATGTTTTAACCAAAAAGCATACCCTAAGACAACAAAAAAACCTTTTACAGATATTAATCTAAATGTTAACCTAAATACATTAAACAACATCAGCCCTATGATTGGATACCAGTTACTACGATGCATCTGCGACTCCACCTTGTTCTTGCAAATTTGAGACAAAATTTTAGCGCAAGGAAATAACACTGAGAATGGGAGTTTTTTCTTCATCAGACCTAGAATATTCTAACAGAGACACCTGGGGGAAAGAAAAACATTTTAAGTATATTAAGTATATAATGTAAGTAGATATACTATACATACTTCACAGCTTAGCATATAGTAAATGGCATAAAAATCCTGTTGTTCTTGGAAGAGGAAGGTGATATATTAGTAGACATAATAATTCATACATCTAGTAAGTTTAATAGTTTGCAAGACTCCTATAGATCTTGCACATATCAAGTTTTTAGAGTTTTCAGTACATAAAACAGAGAAGGTAGACCTCATTAAAATGCTCTGTGTTAACTACAGTCTGTTTTTTGTGAAGATATTTATCCAGATTTTTTCAGTAAGACATGATCTTACTCAGCATGTGGGCAGACATAGTCTCACTGTGACTGTGCTGTGATCACATGAAAGTTGTGTTAGCATGATACTGAGTTCCAACCTAAGTAATAACAACAAAGAACCAGAGACCGGAACTGGTAGCTCTTATTATTTCTTTTTATATCTTAGCGTGTATTGAAAAGATGCATTGAAGCTTAATTGACAGGCCAAATAGACAAGGCACCATCTTTTTGGATGCTTCCTGGGTGCCCCAATGGAGTTCTGTTTCCTGCATTGGCTTGCTGTTCAAATTATTTGAGAGGCGTTCTATTCAGATAGTACTCTGTTTGCCTCACTTTGACTTGTACAAAATATTAAATTTACTGTTAAATGATCATTAAAAAAGCTTTTTTAAGAGTCTCAAATTTGTAAGGTTTAACCCTGCAGACTCTGACTGAGCCCTTTAAATAATGTTAAAATGTACCGATTCAAAGGGAATAAAGAACAGAGAGAAACATTTGTTCCAGAAGCTGGTTGGGCAGCAGGAATGAATGAGAGTCAGTAAAAGGGCTGAGTACTGGCTTTCTTGCCAAAGCTCCAGCCAACACAGCTGTGCTGCTGCAGACAGATACATGCAGTAACAGAGAGACTAACAGTATATATGCACATCCCCAAGGCTAGGAACTGTCTCCACTCCCACCCCTTATTCAGTGCAGCTGAGACAGCAAAATTGAAGCCAGGGCTTGTTTTTTATATCTGGCACAGGCCACCAATAAATTTAATTCTTAAGGGAAGCAAAAAAGAAAGGAACTATGCCTCAAAGTTGTCTCTGAGCAAAAATGCCACAGAGCTTATTCACTTGGTTAGGCTGTGACTACAAAAAAGAAGTGAAGGCCCTGTGAGAACAAAGTTGCCAGAACATGATCATAAGGCTTCTTACATTGCAAGGGCCTTAGAATTAATAAAGTGCAGGACCAGATTTTAAGCCTTTATAACTGTGGTCATGGTCAGAATGCTTTCCCAGGAATTTCAAGTGCTAATATGTACCTTATGCCATAGGTTATGTGTGATGTCAAGAGTGAGTGTGTTGGGAGTGTGTTTACATAAGATGTTTATCTCTTCCCTGGACTTTTTCAGCTGGTTCTAGCTCAGGTTGAAGAACTGCAGTTTGCTTAAGCCTCTAATGCCCTCAAAAGGGCATTATAACATGGTTATAGCTCACATCAAAATATTCCCAGTTGGTCTGCAAGGCAATGCATGTTTGAAAATAGTTGTATGGCCAAAAGTGTTGCAAAAGAAACTTTGGTTAAAGTAATCAGACACATTTAATCTTTAAATAGACTGAATTGGATACAGTGCCTGGGACTCCCTTTGCTCAGTATTGGGTCTGTTGAGGGAAACCTAGTGTGCTCCAGACATGTTACTTTATTTGTTAAAATGAAATGACCATTATAAAGGTCAGATGGGTGACAAAGTGATACCACTGTAATACTGTGATTCAAATTGGAGACAATATCAACAGGCACCAAAACTGTGGGCTGCTAATAATATCATAGTGTTCATGGTCCTAGTTTAGTCCCCCATTGTCTTCCCCTGTGTGCATCCTGGCTCAATCCTGTCTTGTGAGCATACCTCACAATGCAAGAATATTTATGCTAGTAAATGTTCCTTAAAAAAAAAAGAATTAGAGCTTAATTTCTCACCAGGTCATAAATATTATTTAAGGAAGTAAATTCATTAAAGCTGATGATAAGCTTTTGAAGTGTTTTTAAGTCTAGAGATGTCCTACAGCATGCTCAGGCTGTTCCCATTCAAATTCAAAACCTAGGCCAAAAGTAGATCAGAAATGACAGTTTTACTGGACACACAGCCAAATTCTGTAATACTCCATGGCTGCCTTTAAAATCAAAGAGCTTCAACTGATGGAGTGCAAATACAAATACTATCCTACTAGTTAACCATAAAAAACTATAAAATGTGAATCCAAATTTACATGAAACAGTGAAAAGACAATAAGGGCTATGATGACTCTTCTTCACTTATTTGAAGACTATTTATTCTCCAACTTCCCCCTGAAATAGAAGTAACCTGAGTAAGATGCCAACAGTCAATCAGTTCACAGGAGAAGGGAACAGATGCTGCTGACACTAAGGAACTGGCAACTCTTCCATTATAAAAGAGCAGTATGGAAAGAGTGGAGCCAAGCAGAGACAGACAACAGATCCTTAGGAAAAAGCAAAGTGAGAGGAGAATCGCTAGCCTCTCACTACAAACACAAATTACCGGAAAGATGGCACTTTGGTAAAATAAGAAGAGAATTGTTATTCACCCTTTCTTAACATTGTCTTTAAATAAGTTTTAGAAAAGAAAACGTTTATTTGAAGCTGTAAAAAAATGGGATTGAAAACATAACCATCAAGTACAAGAAATAACACCATTCACAAACTACGGTTACAAATGGGACAGTTCAGAAACCATTTCACAGTTTCATGTACCAGATATTTAGCAGGGCTACGTCATCAGAAAGGCCGGCTATTGAAGGTGCCATACAATAGTTATGCACACGAATGCAATGTCAGAATTATGCATATAAATGTCCACCTGAAGAATCATATTTCTATGCAGCTATTATAACAATATATATTTCTGAAGCTAAAATCTGTAGCCCGCTACTGTTTTGATGTAGTTTTTTCCCCAGGCTACGTTCTTGTGATGTCAAATCTGTCCTGTCCCCCCCCC
Organism: Buteo buteo; assembly: GCF_964188355.1. Classification (NCBI taxonomy): domain Eukaryota; kingdom Metazoa; phylum Chordata; class Aves; order Accipitriformes; family Accipitridae; genus Buteo; species Buteo buteo. Next base: position 6,998,757 of record NC_134176.1, on the reverse strand, counting down.
CCAATCTTTTCAAGAACAACTGGCATAATGGCATGAAGTCACGTATTTCATAAATTCAAAGGAAAGGCTGATAGTTTAGGTCATGTCCTATCCTCAGATGCATTCTTCTTAAACTTTTTTTCATTGAAATTACATGTCCATTACACAGTAGGAAATGCAATTAGGATTCAGCCCAATAATTGTAAATCACATTGCATAATGACTGATAGGCAGAGGAACACAAGTTCTAGTGATGTTAAGTAAAGGTAAGCAACATCAGAATCAAGTCCAAATGGAAATGTTGATTTTTAACTTTTGTGTTAAGTTTAGGTCATGGGCCAACCTGAACAGCAAAGTAAAAATTACATAATACATTTATTTTACTGAAAATTTGACAGCAATGCCTCACATGTACCTGACTAAATATTGGCCTTAGCCACTGAGAATATTGTTTTTTTTCAGTTAAGCAAAAAAATCTGAGGCTTGACCTTTACTGTCAGTTCCGTGTTCAAAACTTCATCATCGCATTGCAAATCATGACAGAATAAATCATTTTGTGCTTCTCTTTCCCTCTTCCACAATTATATTGCACATAGAAAACAGACACAGGTCTTTGAGCTATATAAAATAAAAAGCATTTGAAATTTGTAAACTTTCTGATTCTTAATTAAATAATTTAATACTGAGTGTAAAATGAGAGAAGTTCGATTATGAAATTAATAGCAATCAAGTCAGGAAATCATCTTTCTCTAACACAGATCTGCTAGAAACTGGATTTAATTGCCTCATATTCAAAGCGCTGCATAATGTTTTTGCTTGTATGGGTTGTTGTGTACCATACAGAACTCTGGCTAGAATCAAAAGAAGTACACCTATGCACTGAAATTCCCAAAGTCCAACAGCAGCCTAACACTGGACCATGGGACCAGTCAGATGTACTCATTAGTGAATTCGACTCTCTCCTTCCTTTCCCCAGAGCTGAACATCCCACTTCCCCATACTCTCTTGTTTCTAACAGAGAGAGTAACTCAGAGTCTGAAATGAGCCCTTCTACCCTGGCAGAAAGTTATGAAGTTAGATGAGTGAAACAGCAGTATTATATGCTTGTAAAAATGAATAAAAGGAATCAAGGAAAAACTTTTTCAGAATACCAGGTGAGAATAAAATATATTTTCTTTTTTTTTTTTTCAAAACTGCACATCTCACAATTTAGATCAAACAACTAAAAATCATTTGCTCCTGCAAGATCCCATGAAAGAAAGATCCTTTGCACAGTCAATACTAAAATTGGTACTCCAGAGAAAGTAGTTCTTAGTGACAGAGAACTTAGTTTTCAGCTGCATTTCTTTTAATCTGTTGAAACTTAGAGGATCTTTGCTTTCTCTGCTATGCTTTTTACAAGTACAAAATGAAAGCCTCACTGAAATCTCACTACAAGGAGCAGAAAATTTCTCACTGATTTCCACAGAATTTTCATCTGGCTCTGACAGAATGGACAGAAGAGAATCAACCTTAAATCTGAGCTTGTCAGGTTGTGTTAGTAGAACAGAATTTAATTTTACCTACTTGTTTTTTTTCTTTTGATCTGTGAAATCCAAAGCTTGCCTTCTAATATCACAGGAGGAAAAACAAAGTTCATACCCGTGTAATGTACCCAAACTCAGCAATGTATTCTGGCAGGACCAGTTCATGGTCAAACACAAACCACTTGCAACGCCAATGGCTGCAGTCACAATTTCTCTGTTCCGAGGAAGCTCACATCTTGAAAGTGGACAAAACAGGGTAAATATATTGGTTTTTAGCTAAGTTTGGTATTAATTTCAGAATGTAAATGAGAAAAAGGTATCTCCTTCCATGAAGATGTGTCAGTTTTATTCTTTTCTACCATTAGACTTTTTTTGCCATACAGATTCACAGAGGCTAGTAAAGGAGTTTAACTTGGCTTTCTAATACTCTATGGAGAATAAGCAACTGTCAGATTCCAGCATGAAGATCACAGCCTGTCAAAGACTAATTTAGATCCTGAGGGCATGGACAGCTCTCCTGCAGTACCTTCATTGCTGCACTGTCCAAAACTACTCCATCATATTATGGTGTGATCACCTTCCAAATTAGCTTTCATTTCCTCCCTTCTATGAAACCTGAAACAATCCCAGTTCCTTTATAGAGAGGCAGATGTTACTCCCTGTTAGCATCTGAAAGTTTGGAGAGTATATCAGAGTGAACAGGTAAAATTATTACTCAATTCCCACTCTGTTCTCTTGCAAAAAATAGGGTAAAGCAGAATCTATCACTCAGAGGATACATATGATACAGAGATTTAATGTGGTTACTTACAACAGTGTATTTCTCAGCAGTACTCATTTTTATTTTGCTTAAAGGTAAAGGCTGTGGATTTTAAGGGTGAAGATTCCCTCTGTGGTAAATGCATATTGCCCTTTGCAACACTCTCTCAATCCTGCTGTACAAAGAGTAGTTATGAAACTGCATGAAGTAAGCTACTTTTAGTGCAGACTAATGGCTAAATAGCACATCTCACTTTCACTCTGTGAACTAAACAAGCACAAATATTTATTCAAAGAGGAATCTTCTTGCTTGCTATTGTCTGTGAAAAAAATGCACTTCAGCTGAGCAGAGACCATGTTTAGAGGGATGAAAGCTCTTGACACAACCTAATGTCAAAGATGAGTTTAGAACACAAATGTTAATTTAACGTTAACTTTATGCTAACAAGTGCCTACAAATACATACCATTGCCAAAAGTAGATGCATCACTTTCTAGGCATTTCCACGGCCTGAATACTGGATTAGCTTCTGGGTAGTTGACTTGATGGATGGGATTCACAGCACAAGCTGGAGCACTGTGGCCAAAGAAAACTTTTGCAATTACCACTTTCCCTAGGAGAGGGAAAAAACCCACTTAATGCTTCTAATTTTAGCTTGGGAGTGCAGACAGGATAATACAACATTGATGCTTAATGTAATAACAGGCAGCTACATCTTGGGCTGGCAAATGAATGCTCTAATATGTATGTAATACTTCTTAATAAAAATATGTATTTTTATATATTGTGATTCTGGTTTTATGTTTTTTATGAAACAAATATACTTTGGAAAAAGATTACACTGTGGAATCTAACATTTGTAGCTGGCTAATATTTAAAGCCAGTGAAATCTGAAAATAAGTAATTTCATAAACAGTGGAACCCGTAAGGCCAGGTATCCTTTGGACTTGTGTCTTCCAACCTCCTTCTTCCATACTGCAGTAAACCCAGCTTCCCCAAGCTCCCTGTGACACCAAGGCTAAGCAAAAGGTAGTATGTTGTCATGGTTTAACCCCAGCCGGTAACTAAGCACCACACAGCCTCTCACTCACTTCCCCCCCACCCAGTGGGATGGGGGACAGAATTGGGAAAAAAAAAAGGTAAACCTCATGGGTTGAGATAAGAACAGTTTAGTAGAACAGAAAGGAAGAAACTAATAATGATAATAAGAACAATAACAAAATGACAGTAATAATAAAAGGATTGGAATATACAAGTGATGCACTATGCAATTGCTCACCACCCACCAACCGGTGCACAGTTATTTCCCAAGCAGCAATACCCCCCAGGCCAACTCCCCCCAGTTTATATACTGGGCATGATGTCACATGGTACGGAATATCTCTTTGGCCACCTTGGGTCAGCTGTCCCGGCTGTGTCCCCTCCCAACTTCTTGTGCCCCTCCAGCCTTCTTGCTGGCCAAGCATGAGAAGCTGAAAAATCCTTGACTTATTATAAACACTACTCAGCAACAGCTGAAAACATCAGTGTGTTATCAACATTCTTCTCATACTGAACCCAAAACCTAACACTGTACCCCTACTAGAAAGAAAATTAACTCTATCCCAACCAAACCCAGGACATATGTGCAATGGCTAATCTCAAGCTACATATACGCTGACAAACTTGCCAGAAGTCCATACTGACTGCCCTGTTGGCTGATGCTAACTGAACCCTAGAAAAGCTGAGAAATATCTATTTTCTTTGTGAGGAGGAGGAGAGGTGTCCTAATTTAGGTTAAGACACATTTCTACAAAAATCATAAATACTTAATTACCTTTAAGACTTCAATACTTTTTTGCAAATTTGGTTGAAATTTGATCATTCCTAAGCCATTGCAATGACAGAGTCACACAACATGACTGGTGTTTTTCCCTTCCACGCCTTGTCCTGGACACGGATTGACCCAACGTATTTGTGTCTTTCCTCACTCATCTAGAAAAGATTAGACATATCTAATTGTTTCTCACATGAGGATATGTCTCATAGACACTTCGAACTGCTGTCTGGGAATTACTCCCAGCAGCTGAAGCCCTTTGTGGAGCTTCCTAATACACAGAAATGCCACTGGAACAGATTTCAGCAGTTTCAGAGCTCCTTTCAAGGCTGCATATGCCACCTCATGGCCATCTACAGTATTTACAAAATGTCCTTTCTGTAACAGCAGTTATACAAGCCATACAACACATATTTCACAAGATCTTTCATAAACTTTGAATTGCCATGCTTGAATGACTTCTTAGGATCACTACTCTTTTTGCCTTCTGCCTTGGCTTATTGTTTCAGAAACTCTGTTCTGGGACATTCACATATGCTTGGACTGTTACAGAGAAGAAAAGCTTTTTTTCCTGTCAGACTGCTGCAAAGATTAAAGCAAGGGCCAAGTATCTTTATTTGACTGAGACTATTCCTTAAAAATTTAAACAAATTTAAGCAGCATGAAAATATAGCTATGAATTATGATAAGGGATGGCAGGCAGGGAAAGTGAAGACTAATGAATAACAAAATAGTTTATGGTGTCATTATTCCAACAGAATGAGAGATACAGACAAGAAAATCAGATTTTTAGCTCTGTGGGACAGGGCCCATCTTCCTGTATGCTTATTAAGCATTTAACACCACAGAGAGGAATCTCAGTGGGGCATCTGCAAACTAGCATGATATAAACAATAATAAAGCAAAACAGGACAATAGATACTACATCTGAAGATACAATCTTGCCACCCAAAAATCTGATCACTTCTCAGAGCAAAAAGAGAAAGGCAGGTGGGCAAAATGTTGGAAAGAAGAAAAGGAGAGTAATGGGGACTACAGAAGAGTTGCCCTGAATTAATTTTCATTCATAAGTCAGAATGAAAACTTCCTTACCTGAAATATCTCCATCCTTGGAGATATTCAAGAGCTGTCTAGACATGCCTCTGCGCGGCCTGCTGTAAGTGACCCTGCCTGATCAGGTGGGTTGGGCAAGGTGACCTCCAGGGACCCCTTCCAATCTCAACCATTCTGTGAGTCTGTGAAAATACTTCTTCTAGTCTTAATTTCTTACTCAGCACAAAATACTATATTCCACCTGTCTGGCTATTTTACAGTCTGGAGATGGAAGGGGTCACTGGGACAGGACTGACAGTTACTAGGGTTATGACTCATCTGACAAGTAGGATCCATGCCAGAGGAACCCTATGGTTAGGGCTAGGTATCTGGAGATACCAGGGATAAATGGACTAGGATTAAATTTAAGATTAAGGACAAAGGAGGCAGTGATTCAGAGGTAGCACAAGGCTTGCGAGCCAGGACCTGGAATGCTGTATTACTAGAACTGAGACTGAAAGAACTGAAAAAGCATGGTATGCTTTGTTCTAGCACTGGTAGAAAGAACAAAATAATAGCAAAATAATATTGTGTTCAAACAAATACAAGTGAAGATTATAAAATAAATGGCTGAAGAAACCACTGAGCAAATCTGTTCCACAGGCAGTAAATACAGGTGCTGCAGCTGCTATTGTGGAGACTTCCAAACTAGCCCTGCATCAGTCCCCACAAACTCTAGTGAGGGACACTAGTGAGAAGTGGTGAGAAGAGACAAAATGCAACAAAAAGAGAAAGGGTAAGGAAAGGACAAGAAGATGATGAGAAAAAGTGGAAAGCACTAATCATGCCTTTGCCACAGATGGCATAAAGATGTGAAGAATGAAGCAGAGGTAACACAAAGAAATATAATGAGAACAGAGGAGGAAAACAGAAGAAAGATGAATAGAAAAATGATGAAAGGAGAAAGGAAAAGAGAGCAGCACTTTTCTTCCTGCTCTCTTCTGTGCTATCCTTTACTAAAGAACAGCATTCTTCTTTCCACAATGCAGCATACCGTATGCACTTCCAGACCCTGGAAACCACCCTCCAGCATTTGTAGCAGCTGCTTTTCCTTAACTGGCAATTCAGGGTTGCATACATAAGAGAGACATTCCATCTTTTCTTCTTAAGAAACTACGAAGAGAAGAAATAGGGAAAGACTCCAGGTTTTCATTATGCTGTTGCAAAAGCAGACAACAGACAAGAATAGACATTCAGACCATACAAAGTTTATATGTTGCACAATATTTACTAAGGACATTTAAGACAAATTCCATAATACTGATGTTCACAATAATCATGAGATCACTTGCAAGACTTTTTTTTTTTTCCCCTGCCTCTTTATAATCAGTAAGAGTAGTCTCCATGTTCTGTATTAGATAAAAAAAATAAAAATACAATCTATTTATTTGCCTCTGGAATCACAAGTCTTGTCTTTGCTGAAGAACCTTAGCATGAAGGTAGCAATACCATGAGAAGAAAGAGAATAGTACAATTAATGTTGACAGCAGATCCAGAACACCATACAAATACTACAAAACTGTTGATAACTTATTTTCTTCTTGAAATTCTTTTTCATAAGGATGTTATTTCTGGTGATTTACAACACTGCAGTTTGAGTATCAGCAAGTTAGTGCGAGGATTTGATTAATTATTGCTGCACTTCTCTGCCAAAATAAGCATCAGACCATGAGGTTTCAATTTAAGAACAGCATTGTGCTGATAGTTGCTTTTTAGGGAAGATGCAGAAATTCCCTATCACCAACTGGAATGGGGTCTAATATGTATGAATGGAGCTGATCTGGCTAATACATACTAGGAGCTAATACAACGAGACAGTTTTTCATACAACCTGGAGGATATCCTACCAGCGTGATACAGAGTGCATTGGGGAGCTTCCTGAAAAGTTTTGTTCTCTTCAGGTAATATGAAAAGAGCTCCTAAAATCATTAGCTCTGCCAATCTGACTTCCCCAAGGGCCAAAAAAAGTGCTGGAAGTGCGTAGTTGAATTGTCTGATAAAGTTTGCTACTTTGGATAATTTTAGGTAAAGCTATAAGAGTAAGAGTAATTTTGTGTTTCCAACTTTATGTGAAGAATAGCAAAGGGTGAACAAATCTGTTTCATGTTGTATTGGAATGGACTAGAAGCTCAATAGTGGTGTTTCAGCTATGGAGGAAAATAACTGTTAGCTAAAGGCTTACAGGAAAAAAATGTGAAAGTGGTACAATCCATAAGATCATCTCTGCCCACCTCTGAATGTTTCTTGTGGCTATGCTGTTTCTCAGTCAAACCATACCCCGGGCCCCAAAACTATGAAGCAAACAAAAAAAAAACACCCTAAAAAAAGCCCCCCAAACATGCTGAGCCATCTTATGCTATTAACTGAAGTACTGCATCTCAGAATGGGTATGCTCTGAATCCCAGGGAATTTGTTTTGATCTTAGCAGCTAAAATGTCCTGAGCTGAGAGGGTACCTGCTGTCTCTCAGGCAGATAAGATTTTGCTTTCAAGATTGAAAAGGTCTTCCAGCTCCCTTCAAGCTCTCAGCTCTGATTTCTAGACACAGAAATCACAAATACATTTATATGTATAAAATAAACTTTCACATACGTATAGTAAATGCACATAAAAGATGAAAAGCACTGTATAAACTGTACTAAAATCATAACAATACAGTCACGCATATCAAGTCAGCAAACTGCTCAGTATGCAGAGAAAGAAATGGATTCAAGAGGAGTTCTCTCTCATAGCTAGAAGTGGGCAACCGGGTGTCCTAAGACCATTGCTCCACTGCTGACACAGTTCTACAACCTGCTTTGGGCAGATGTTTCCCAGTGCTTATGACAAAGATCATGGCTGCATCACAAGTCTCAACCTGATTCTTGGAAGGCAGTGAAATAAATAAGTACAATCACACAAATTTCAAAGTTGAGACTTACCCACAAAAACTTGGGACTTGTCTGCATGGATACAAATCTACCTTGTGACTGTCCTGACATATGCATATGCTGTCCTGTGATACAGAAGAAATACAGACACATATACATCTGGGTGGGTTTTTTTTTGTTTCTGCATTGTTAATCTACTACTGCTTTCCACTTTCAGAAATATGGCCACGCATAACTATTTAGTCTATTTGCACAACCATTAGGAATACATGAGGTAAGACCCAGATTCTAACAGCAAAAACCTGAATCAATTCTTGTGCCTGATATTTTCTACCAAGCTACAGATCTCTGAAGTCCAAGAGCCAGTCATAGAAACACCAAGCAAAGGGACTTTGGGGAACTTCAAGCCACCTCTATCTGGGTAAAACTTCTTAATAATCCTAAATTATTTGATGCTTTGCAAAATGTTTCTCTTCTTATAATCACAAAGTTAACTGTTCACAGGTCAGCGCTATACTAAATAGCTCTTAAAACTTAGGCACTAACTCTGCTACACTGAAAACTTCTTTTTACAGATATATTTGAAACTCCTCCTTTAATTTCAGCATCAGAATTTGATTGTGCACTCTACAGATGTGATTTATTTTCATTCCCATGATACCGTATGCTCTGAAGTCCCAGGTACAGAATAGTGATTGAATTATATAATAACAAAAACTAAACCTGTGTGCAGAAATGCACAGAGGAGAGGACTAAGATAATAATATTTCCTTCTTGTTTTGCACTGAATTTTTCAGTGCTATCTACATGATTTTCTTCTGTTTCCTATTCAGAAGAAAGAATCACAAGCAATACCTCTAGCCTGTTTCACTTCATTGTAACTTTGTTCTCTCAAGTGGAGACAAATAAATTCACCTTATTTTATTCAAATGCTCCATTCAAAGTTAAGCATCAAATATCAATATCTAATCGCATGTGATCCATTGTGTTCCTTTTCTCTATTTGCACTGTCATATTTAAAATCTGTTTAAATCCTTCTTCACAATGCAAATGAGCAGTTCCACTATAGTAAGCACAATTATGCATAGAGCAAGCATGGTTTGCAAGAACCTACAACAGCTTCTACAGTCAAACTTGAGAAAGAGGAGACAGCCCACTGGCCAGCCAGGAACCTGGGGGCAGAAGCTCACCTATTCCTTGTGGTACACAGGTCAAATAACTCAAAAGTATGTGGCCATTTTCTCTGTGTCTGACTAAGAAGACAATAAACTCCCGTAGTTCTATCTGGTACTGGTAAGTTGCCTTAAAGATTATGGAACACTCAGACACCTTAGAAAGACAACCAACCTAGAAATGCAGTAGGTTCTCTAGTTCTTAATTTGATGGAAAGTTTTCTTAAAAAAGAAGATGTAACAGTCAAAATCCTTACTGCAACTAATAAAAATATTACTCTTTCTCAAAAAGATTTTGTGCTAAGATTACTCATTCAAAAACCTTTGGTTTGGCTTTCATCCCCACAAGAGTAATTTATTAATTTCTCCTTGCCAAAACAAAAAGATCCTTGGCTTGAGAAAGTGGCATTAAAAGTAACCAGAATGCTATTTATAAACAACCTCAAATGGAACCTGCAGGTACAGAACTACCTGCAGCTCTAACAAACGTCCCTGAACACAAAAAGAAGGCATACCTGAGGTGGACAAGCTTGGAGTACTCAAGCAGAAAACAGTCCTTGAAATACTGCCAGTCTAAATTTGAATCTCCCCTCAACTGAGCGTCAAGGTTATTCATACAAAGATTATGTAAGCAACTTCTAATACTTCTTTACAAATACAGCTGTGTAGAAACTTAGAATAATCATTATCATTGTTGTTAAAAAGCAATTAGACAGCTTGCTTATTCTTTTATCTTCCTTTTTTAAAATCAAGGCCTTCATAAATAGGTAATAAAAAAATAAAGGCAACAAAAAAATCCGTCTTTGTGGCTCAAAGCTTCAGCCTAGTATACCACCAAGAGAAGAAGAGAGTATTTCCTTTCTTGTCAGCTATCTGCAAATGGAGTCTGTGGAGCACTGATGCTTCAAAATACTCCAGATCCTTGTAATAAATTTGTTTTGTAAAAATTATTAACTTGGAATCATAAGAAACAGGTTCTAGTTTGAAGTATCTCTAAAAGATTATTCGATAAACCTTCTTCAAAGTGAATGTTTCCCACTGTTTCCAATTCCATCAACAAGAATTGTACTACCAAATTAAAACTTTTCTTCATTTCCACTTGGAAATCTTGTAAAATTCTGCCTGGAACAACACAACAGGACAACTTAACAGAACTTTGATTTTTTTAAAAACAAGAAATTTAGACAAATTATTACAGAAAGACCTTTTTTTTTTTTTTAATCCGAAAGACTACAACTGTGGATATACTGAACCTTATATGTGGATATACTGGTCCTATACTGATCCATAACACCAAGCTTCATCCACTTCACCCTCAGTGTTGCTCCGTAATCATTAACTTAAGGGAATCACCTCTTCAAATAAGAGGTCTTAGTTTGCTATTTAGTATTCATGATGATATCAGTCCAAACTGCAGCACTAACAAAACCATGCTGGACTTGAGTGCAGTGTGAGGCACTGGCATGAAATCAGTGGCAAGTAACAGCAACAAATTTCACAGTATGTTTAAATTCTCCCACACCTCCACCAGTTGTTTCTTTGAGATGACTGACAGTCTTTCCTTCTCTTTATTAACAAGTTTTAACACAGTACTACTTCAGTATGCTATTTCTACTTAAACGCAGAATCTAAATTATTTGATTCTTTTGGTGCCTGATGCACTACAGACTCTTTGTACTACACTTGTAGCTAAGGACAGTGTTCATTGGTCTAAGACCCAAAACCAAAGCAAGAACTGGCCAGATGAGTGGTATGCCTTAGTTGTCCTGCAGAACATCAGAGAGAGAAGAGACATCTTCCTACTCATCAGAAAAGAGCCATCTAATTCTCCCTTCATAAAAATTCTGTAGAATGAGCTTCAGATCCATGCTGGCATCCAACACTAGGTCTATGGCATCAATGATATCCTCCATGTGCCTTATTACAAAGGTTTCTTTGTGTGGAGACTTTGTGCTGGCCATTGACTATAGAATGACATTGACTCATGAAGTCCTAAGCTAGAATCAAGAATGACAAGAAAAAGAAGCCATTAAAATCACATTGGAAATACAGGAGGAAAAAACCCCTAACAAACAGAAACAAAAAAAAACCCACAGCACTTTGCTGGATCTCTACTGTTTAAAGGCCCAGAAAACTTTTCCAAGCACTGGTCCAATATAACTACTCATCCCAGCTATTTTTGTTCAATCCTTTTCCTATTTACTAGATCACCAATAATGGGAATGGCAGCATCTGCCTGCTAGAAGCTGGCCTGGTTCCAATAATTCAGACCACGCAAGAGCTGAGAGCTGCCACTTTAATGATATTTGCAGGACTCTAGTTTGGACCTTATAAAAAATGTATTTAAGACAGGCTTCAATTCCTGTCATTAATCTCCTAACCACCAGCCACCATCATACCCTGAAAATATCAGAATACTGTTCTTCTACAATTCACTAAACATACTAATACAGTTTTCTGTTCTGGAGTGTTATTCTTTCCTCCAGTGCATTTATTTTTTGTAAGAATGCCAAGACACATCTTTTCTGTATCTTCATTATCATGAACTGAATTTTCAGTTTCCAGATTCTTACTCTGTAGATATTTATTACTTGATGTTTTACCCAACATTTGCAGCTTGGCCAATTCACTTTCCAGCTGATAAAAAGATCCCATTAGGATTCAGAAGCAAGAGGTTATGTTAAAGTATGGCAAGAAAATGATCTTATTTATGTTTCCTCAAAAGAGAAGCCCTCTAGATGTGTACTAAAAAGCATACCTGAAAACATAAAACCAGAAAATTATTTTAATAAATTCAAACTCTTGATTGTCAATAGAAAAAGCTGAATTACTTGGCCAAAGGGACAGCTCTGCTCTGAGCAACTGCACATACTCTTCTGTTGTATACTGGCTTATATCCCAGTCCTATTCATATCATTTAGACCATTGTTTCACCCAGGCAGAACCGACCCCTCAGTGTGACTTCATTATGATGCAAGTCTCAGCAATGAAAAGAGAGTTAGAGGGTACAATTAAAATGGAAATGCAGATTTTCTTCAGACACCTAAGGGTAGGGAACATTTCTCTCCCCATGTGTGATCACTGTGTGGCATAATTACTCTCTGCTTTGTGGAAGCAAAACTCTTTTTGCATTTTTTTTAAAGAGGTAAATCTTCAGGATCAAAGAAGCTGCTATACAGCTGAGATTAGGTAAAGCAAGAGAACAAACTACTCATTCCTCTTGAATAACAAGCAAGGATTTGGCTCCCAAGTATAAAACTTCCAAAAAACTATTCTTAAAGAAAGCAATTTAGCTCACTCTGCCTACAAACCCCGATGTGAATATTATTTAAAATATTCATATATGCCCTAACTCTAGGCACTTCTGACAAAGAGATGAGGTGACTGAGGCACATGTCTGCTTCCTGATCTACATATGGCAAGCAAAGGAGGAAGATATGACCATAAAGGCATGAGCCTGCATTGGCAGAGTCCTTGGCGTGTGTACCCTTGACCAAAAGAATCTGTTGACTCTTGATCAAAGTACTTTTAAGGGGTCCTATTTACATAACCAGCAATATTTTTTCAGTTATATTTGTACAGACGTATGTGCAAAGAGCTCACTCAAAGTGCATTGAAGACGTACTAGGAATGTTTACAAACTGCTGTACAGAAAATCTGTGACACAGGTCTTTTCATTATTGAATAACTGCAGTTGCACTGATGCAACTACGGTCCGATTCTGATCCATTATGTTGCTTATACTGTTCTTAAAGGAAGGGGAACAGACCAATCAGTTGGAAATCAGAAAAAAACCAAAACGGTAACTCAAGAGCTGGGTGAGGAAGAGCTTTCTAATCTGCAAAACAGAGACCTTTCAGAAATGTTTATAGTATCAGCTAGAATAGGCAATAACCATAATAATCTGGGAACTCAGCAGGAAGGTCCTCTGCAAACATCTGTACTGTATGAATAAAAGAAGCAACCTGAAACACAGTTTACCACTTTAGGTCTGTATCTTATCTAGTCCACTGTTCTGGACTGTATCTCTAAGGCTTCCTTCTTGGTGCAGTTCAATTTAAGACCCCATTGGTCAAAGCGCTTACCTAAGGCTTGAGACACCAAATTCAAATAATTATGAACATGGCAGAACTGAAAACTGGAAATGGATCCCCTGCAACACATTAAGTGTCCTAGAAACTTGGCTGTTGATTATTCTGAAGAATAATTAACACAAACAACGACGTCATACATGTAATATATTATTTTCTATTTCCACCCAAAGTGCAGGGATAGCACGTGGAAGGTCTTTTTATTACACATAAAGATAAACCAAGAAAATTTAATAGATTCTCTAGCATCTATTCAGATATGCAGGCATGATTTACATTTCCATTTTATAATCAAACAGGCTTGATTTAGATTTAAACTAAATGCCCTTTATACTAAAGGCAGTGAAAAAGAAAAATAAATATATGCACAAATCCCACTGATACCAATTTTCTGTCATCTTTGACATGGCTACAGCAATGGAAAGGAGTTTGGAGTAAACAAAGATGAGCCCTAGGGAGTTTTGACACAGACTTTGGGATGATGAGGGCTGTGTATATTGGATATGACTCTGAACCATGCAAGTTGGTAGGAAATTTTTATCAGAATGAGAGAAAGATTAAGCCATGTACATAAATCCTTGGTAGTAATCAGAATGCTCATGCTAGAAATGCCAGACTGGTATCACCTTCCTATTTTTTCTATTAAGTTTCCAGCAAGGTTGACCTTCTGCAAATTCTGCAGAGTATGTAAGCCTTGTGAATATTTTAAACAATACAGTTTTAATCTAATATAGCACTGCAAATGCTGAAGAGCCTGTAGGCTAAGAGGCAGATCATTCAAATGTAAAAACAAATTTGACTGGAGTCTAAACAATGTTGGCCTCTGTTGTAAACTATAGCTTTCTTTTGACATGGAAAGAGAGAATGCATTTTGCCGAAAGGGAATTAGCTTGGAAAGCCTTAGTAAATGATACTGCAATGAAAATAAACTTAGTCCCCCAGCCTTAGCTTCACAGCTGTGCATGAGAAACCTAACAGATCATGCCCCATGTCATGAGTACTCATTAGCTTTTGGCTGCAGCCCATGTCTTGGCCTTGGGATATCATGAGAGCTAAATCACTGATGTCAATCATTTCTCTCCATGATGACACTGCAGTTCTTTGCAGTGAGATGCCACTAGTGTTTGTAGTGGCCTTGCTAATAATAATTTCTGGAAGCAATCTACTGCCTTTACATTTGTACTTTGTCAGCTGTAATTTCTCAGTCTTCCTTTTCCTTCCCTATCATCATGCCCAGCTTTGATTTCTCTCTCCTCTCTTTTATGGCTTTGAAGGTTCACAGTGATCTGATTTCATTCATGCCTATCAGCATCTCCTTCTGCTCTAACTACTTTTATCTTGGTATCATTATCTCCCTCTGCCTGTTTTTTCATGTACTCTCCCAAGGGAAGGTGGACTGAGCTGCAGCACTTCTGTCTCCCTGTTAGGGCACGATGACTCAGGTAATTCAGAAAGCTACATGGTCTTTTGCTAGAAATGGACATCTACAAATTTCTTCTTTCTTTACATGCCAAACTGCTAATCACAGAGTTCTTGCTGGTTCTGGACTAGCCTCCAACTCAAAGATTAACATGAAGAGTACTAATTTGGGGGGGAAAGGGTAGAAACCAATTTCTCATAGGAGCTACTTTGATATATGATAGCATGAGAAAAGGTCAGGATAAAACTTCTCCTGAACAAGAGTTAATCTCTCCAAGTTAAAAAAAAAATAAATCCAAACACTAAAATAAAATTAAATGGCAAGCCTTTTACATAATACTGAAGTGTAGACAAAAATCTGCAGTTATAAGAAAACTAAAAAAAATCTTTTCCCTATCCAGAATCTCTTGAGGTCTTCGAAAATGAGTGATTTAGTTAATTCTGCATATGCATAAAACCTTGACAGCTAATCAGTTCTGAATAATATTTCAGCCTTACTTCTTATAAATGGAAGTTTAAAATTGTCCTTTCTGTTGTTCAATAATCTAAAAGTTAGCCCTCCTTATTAGACACATATATATACCATACTATTAAAATACCATACATTAGACAAATTAGAAGAAATCATAACAAGGACACCAGACTCACCTCTATATTCTTGATCAGGTTATTATTCAGCCAAAATACATACAGCTTTGTTAGGGCTTCCCGATTTTCAGTTCTGGAAATTTCATTGCAATAAAGATAAAGCTTTTGCAAATTTACACATTTTTGTAGACCATCTATTTTCTGCAATAGGAGGTATTACTTTGTGGTACTGAACAACGATATGTCACTCTTTTTTTGTCAAGATGCTATTAACTTGTACAGAAAATTGTTAGGTAGTTCCAAATAATTTGAGACCACATGCTCTATGTAGAATTCTGGTGATTTAGAAAGCTTTTCAATTTAGCCAACAAAGAAAAAATAGTAGCAGCTACAACAGTTCATGATAAATGATTATGTGTTTTTAAATACAGTATTATTTTCATTAAAATGTCTTCATCCTAACCAGTTTCCTGGAAAAGGTTTCAATGTAATTATTCTAGTTTTAAAAAATAGTGTTTCTAATGAGAGAGAAAAAAATCCAACAATAGGTTCTAAATTACAAAAAACTGTAATATGTAACAGACATAATTTGATCCATATCTAAAATGGGATTTTTAGATACTTAAGTAAAGAAGTCCCAGATCATGACTCCTTCGAATAGTGCCTTCTTCCTTGAACAGATGAACGGAGTGTTTGTGTAAGAATATGATAACGATTGTAAGGGAGTGGAAATTGGCTAAACTTGGCTAGAAAAAACCCTCACAGTTAACCTACCACTTAACAGCATTCAGCAATCCACAGCTCTTTGAGCAACAGGCAGTACTCTAGGTCTGAAATCTTTTGAATGCTTTGTCCAATGAGAATGAGAGTAGTTACATTTGGGAAGTATTTCATGCCTATGATTTTGGGATAACCTGTGAAAAACATCTCCAGTGCTGTTGTTTTTATCCCTCTTGATCAATGTCTTCATAAGACAATCCATTACATGTGTATTGGAAAAGAAATGCAACTATTAGTCACTTCATATCCATGCTGTAAAAAATATATTACATAATTTTCAATTCTGCTAATTCTAATGAAGATTAAAACCTGGAAATTTGTAACTTTCTCTATAAGCTAGTATATGTATGTGTATATGTATACACACACACACACACATGCATACATACATATATATATATATGGATAGATGGTGTGCTTTATCAGTCTTGTAGTTTTCCACTTCTGGAGTGGTTGTATCAAGTAAATGTAATAATAAAAGCTTTTGGCCAGGAAAAAATAAAAAGTTTACATGGAATTTCATTATGGGTGAGATTCAGCTGAGATTAAGACACGAAGCAGTATGTATCCACAAGTGTGCCTCTTGCCTAAGCTCTCATGTTAGTCAAGAGATTTAACCAATATAGCCAAAGGATTCTGGAAAGCCATTCCAGATGATCAGACATCAGACATAAGATGACTTATTCTATAGGCTTCCCTGACTATATTGACTAAGGATAGCATTCAGAATGTCTGTTGCGATTTCAGACACCTTAAAGTATCCTGCAGCAGCTGTTCCAGTATCCTCCTAGAGACGTGTGGTGTCTTAGTTACCTGGAGGCAAGTAAAATGGCACTAGACAGCTGTATCTATGCAGATGAATCCTATCCTTGATTTCCACTGACTGTAATGAGAGCCAAGAACTGAAATGCATATGTACACAACTACCTGTAGACACCTAAATGAAGATGTCTTAAACTGGAGTGGGTTTCAATTTTAAAATTCTAACCAGTTCAAAGTAGACAAAATTTCCACTATCTTAGTTAATCACCCAATTCTGCTCACAACTATCCATTGTCTACAAAAATGCAGGACTAAGTCAAAACTACAAGATTTATTTTGGTCAAATTTATATGACAAGCTTATTTCTGTTTCTACATAAGAATAATTCTGCAGGGCATTTCACAAGAAAAAAAAGTAGGGAATTGTACCTTAAAAGTAGTTTACTCTGAAGATACTCTCTTGAGAGCTTCTCATTTCTGCATCCTAACTACTAACATTGTTTCCAGAGTTCTGAAATATTCAGATCACCACAAACTGTTATTAATGCATGCCCTATATCACCTTTGGGGCATTCCAGAATGGAGACAACCCTGTCTCTAGAGATGGTCTCTCTAGAGGAGCAAAAATAATTGTATATTCTAGCAAGGACATTGATATTTATAGAAGTACTGAGAGAAAAAAAAAAAAAAAAGATTAAAACCAAACCCAAATTAGTAGCTTCTCAGTGCCATAATTTCCACAAGATTCTGGTTTTGGTTATCACTTGCATCATCTCTTGAGCTCTCTGCAGTGACTATTATTACTTAGTATCCTCTTAGAAAAAGTACAGTAATATTATCAGCTGTGTAGCCATCCACAGAATTTATAAGTCACAGGATTTCCAAGAAGTTTGGCTAGGAGATCTAAATTCCTAATGGACTGAGTTCCAGAATCTGTATTTCTAATGGAATCACAATGGAGATTACAACAGAATAAAGCTGAAATTTCCTGGAATACTTTGATTTATTACTTTTTTAATTAACTTTTTTAGATTCTAAAGTAGTATAGTATAAGCTATTCTGACCACCTTCATAAGGAAGGAGGAGGAATTGCACCCACTTATCCTTGTATTGGACTCAGTAAATGGTATTTGCACAAAGACACAGTAAAAAAGAACCAGTCAGAGCTCATAATTCACCAAAAACCTCAACAAAAGCCCCTCTGCATGTATGTAAAAATATACCAGAATATAATGGAGAGTATAAAACCTCTGCTACAATTTTTTAAGTAATAACACAGCTGCTACAATTCTTCTTTAGAATTATCAAACACTTATTAGTAATGAGTATGATTGTTGCAGCAGCTTTTTTTTTTTTTTTTTTTTTCCTTTTGAAAGCACTTTCACGGTATATTAACCACAGTATGCACAAACTACATCCTTAATATACCACATCCCCACTGCTTTTGAATTTCTGCCACAGTATTTAACGACACACAGCCCCTCTAGCAAGTAATTTAGGACAGGAAACGAAAAATATATTTTTCCATTTACAACAGCTAAGGAAATTACATTAGACCTGAATTAGATTTGGGTGGATGCCCGCTCCTCTGGGCTCCGTAGGGGAGCTCAGGGAATTGTTCTACCTCGCCTAGAAGGGACATGGCTTTGCCAGCATCTCTTCTGGATCACTGCCTCCACAGAGAGCTTCCACAGAATACATTCCCACAGAGTAATGCCACGGATTTGCCCGCTGCGGCCTAGTCGAGGCCTCAGCCTGAGGCTGGGCTGAACCCTCAGGACTGGCCACCAACTCCCGCTGTGTATGGGAGACCCCCCTCGCCCCGCCCACCAGTGGGCTGAGAGCCAACCAGGGGCGAGTGCGTGATGCACTGACCCGCCCTCACGGGTCAGGTGGGGCAGAGCAGCAGCCAATCGGAGGCGTGTGTGTGAGGGGGGACAGATCTTGTGGGACAGGGAGTGCCGCCATGGCGGTTACCTCAGTGAGAGGCGCCTGCAAGGGCAGGGGGTATTGACACGTGCCAGAGGGCTCAGCACCAGTAAGCCCAGTGAAATGGGCCAGTGGAAACTGGGTCCTTGGGATCCTCAGCCGCGCTAGGCCAACGGCCTGACAGCGACACGCTGGAGACCTTCTCCATCCCTTTTCCGGGCACCTGGCCCAGTGCTGGTGATAAATTTAAGCTGCAGTGACATTTCCTCTTGCCCTGTCAGTGTGTGGGGTGGTGGAGTGTAGCTGGTAAGCTGGTTTGTGAAATGTCAAAAAAAGAGGGTTAGAGAGTTTTATTCTGGCTTGTGTATCTCTCTTGGTCAGGGAAGGTGTCATGTCTATGCAGCAGTTTATCTTCAGGGGGCAATGTAAACCGACTGTGCCAAACTGCAGCACAGAAGCTTGCTGTGGCTTAGCTTAAATCAATTAGAAGTGTAAGCGTGAGATAAAACAGGCCATTCTTAAACCAAAAGGACTGTGTTCATTGAGCCATTTGCACTAGATTAATTTTATCAATTTAAGAACAATTATAATTAAAGCACTATATTTTTTTTTTTCATGCAGTAAGAACCAGCCAACCATTTTCCAGT
Organism: Buteo buteo; assembly: GCF_964188355.1. NCBI lineage: Eukaryota > Metazoa > Chordata > Aves > Accipitriformes > Accipitridae > Buteo > Buteo buteo. The sequence continues at coordinate 6,979,329 of NC_134176.1, read as the reverse complement.
GGTAGAATTACTCAGCAGAAAATTGGATCCTCACTGAAACAAATATCATCAAAAATGCCTGATTTGTGAGTAAGGAAGTTACATGTATTGAAAATTACAAAGATTTCTGTTAAAGTCTTTGTATTAATGTTTCTTAACATTTTTAATGGAAAGGGAGAAAATTGCTCAAGCAGCTTCTGCAGTTCTGCCAAGGCGGATCAATCTGTCTGTAGCTCGTTACTTGCACTGCTTTTTCTTGTCACCAGATGTCACTCCAAGTCCACATAAGGCAGACGGCTTCCTTTTATTTCTACATTGTAAAAGATGTTCTGGCTTGGTTTTAGACTTCCTTAACCATAGGTGCTACATTTCACTTACCCAAAGGCAAAAATACACTTCTTTTAGCAGAAGCCTGTAACAAAGTCTATGAGTCCAAATATGCTCTCCTGAACTAACATATTGTAACAAGTACATAATGAAACATTTTGAAATTAAAAAAGGGATGTTAATGCTCTGAAAACTGTGCACACTTTCTAATTCAAGGAAAAAAAAAACCCAAACAATCATCTGCTCTGACCCTTCTCCAGGGAAATTTTTATGTCATTTTGCTTAAGGGGAGTATGTTCTGTTCCCTTTACACCAGATCCTGCAAGGAAGAGGGTCTTCTTTAGCAAATTACTCCTTTTCTTTCCTTTCTCATTGACAAAGAATCTTAGGATCAACCTTCTCAGTAAATTAGTTGGGGCAGCTAGGCCAACTGATACCATTTTGAGATCTGTCTAATATTTTTTTAAACAGTAATTGAATGAAAAAGCATTAAAACTGGACATTGCATCTAAATTCAGATATTCATTGGTACTATCCATAGCAAAATGCAACTGCTTTTGTTTCTGAGCGTGTAATGGAATGACTCATTATTGGCAGTGAGGAAAGCTAAATGCTCTAATTTGGGTATAGGGATTTCTGTTTGACTGGAAAGCACTCCTCTCTTACCAGAAGGGAATTATTGTAAAAATCAACATTATTGTGCACCACTGTTAGTCCTTTCTAGGTGACTGAATCATCTCAGAGTGACCTGCTCTGGCAGCCTAAAATCTGTGTGCATAATATTCCTAATCTCTTCAATTGCAGCAAACATGCAGGGCAGCATTACAATATTAATCATTAACTCAGCTCATTAAGAACTAGCTAATGTTACTGCTAGATAATCTTGTGGTGGTTTATAAAGCAGTTAAAATGTATATTCGCATGTACAATATTTTAAAAATGTCTGGCAGTATTTGCTACATTTTTCTTTTAATGTAAAGGATTTTCAAACCTCAGTCTGAATTAATCATTTATAGTGTGTTATCTCTCACCTTCTCCTGTGGCACATTCTGCTCTAATTCTGCTAAAGCCTTTTACTATAATTTGAAATCATTTCATAGTATAGTCAAAGCAACTGCTTAAGTGCTGATTGTGCTTTGCTGCTGTATATTTACTTTTGGAATTGTCCTTGTAGTTTTGCTGATTACTGTAGAAACTTTTGAAACTGATGTTCATCAGATTCTCATGGATCACTGTGCCTCATAGGCATGTGTTTCTGCCTCCACCTTCTACTGATGTTGATATTTGGTTTCACTGGCATTGCTAAACAGTCATCATTGTATTTGTTTGTAGAAGGGTCTTCATCCTTAAAAAAACACTATTTGTAATCTATGTGCAGCTTTTTGTCTGCTTCTGCTTTGTATCACTGGAGTATTTCTGACTTCCACTGTGCTATTTATTAACCCAAGTGTTTCTGGTATCATCTCTGCAAGTGAGTGCATATTTAGATGAAATGTCAGATTAAATGGCAAGAAACGGTCATGATAGACCTCATGTAAATGTTTAAGAGAGATTATATTTTAGAATCTAGGCTCTCTATGCCTTAGCGTTAATAAAACTGTAAGCACTTTAGCTAGCTTTTAGTATCAGGTAAGATATATGAGATAGTTTGGGGGTTGTTTTTTTTAATAATTTTAGCAGTATAAATATTTTGATGTGATACATGGCTATGTCTTTTGAAGTGTTTAAAATAATAGATTTCCCATTAAGCACCTAGGAAATATCACCCCTTTAGCTGTGATTGCAAGCAGTTAGGTTATCAGGATAAGCACGGAGGGTAGTTGGAAACATGATCTAGTTATATTGATGTCTCCACTTAATAATGCAGAGTCCTCACTCCCACTGAGGTCAAGAAAAATACTGCTGAGACAAGACTGAGGAAGGCTTGTAGGGTTTGGCCCAGCAGTGATGATGCATTAAGTGTGTTCACAAGAATCCCATGAACCATGAGCACAAATGTGGGAAGAAGAGCACTTGCTTGCTTTTGGCGCTGCCAAAAATAGATGTTATTTTGGGAGCATTCTGGTATGTATCCCAAACTAGTTACAGCTTGACCAGCAAGATCAAATGGAATAAAAGTTTGTTGTCTGAAGTATGTCACTAGCAACAGACATTCATCACAGACAATCCAGAATCATGATTTTAAATGCATATGCATTAGTGTTTTATCTAAAATAACTCCTGACTCTCTGAGCTCTGGGTGGAAAAGGCCATTTCCTAGTGGCTCTGGCTGCATCGTCATGCCACAGAGTGTATGATGCAGAATGAATGTCAGCGCTATGGGGCTCTGCTCTCTCTGCAGCTCACCTGATTTTACAGACAACCGTTCACGATTTTTCTAAAGTAAATGAACTAGACAGAAGTATATAGATGAATATGTATGTCTGTGCTTTGTATTTTGCATGTTTTTAGATCATCTGAATTGCTGTATTTTCTTGTTGCTTTGGATGACAGGCCATAAAGACTGAGGAGTGAACTCAGATGGGCACTGGGCATCTATATGAAATTCCCTGTGGAACAGGGCAAGCTGCTTCTTATATATCAGTCAATAACATGTAGGAAGGAAGACAGACTTATCTCAGATGGCTTGGTCTTGGGGATAGCTGTTGAAAGTCTCCTGTAAGGAGATGAAAAAAACAAAACCAAACCAATAAAACTTCATTAGTGCTTCTAAAAACAATAGGTAAGACATTACTTACAGAATGTTTTATTATTGCAGTAACTTCTTCAGTCAGCCCTGGACCGGATGTCATGCTAACAGACAGAAATGAGCTCAGCATTGATCTATAAATTAGCAGTTGCCTAGTGACTCATGATCTTGGCACACTCTCTTTGTGCAAACAAAAAATAGCACTATGCAGTAATGGGTACATGCCAATTTTTTGTTAGGGTCACTGTCCCAGAGCTTATAGCAATTTTTGACATAAATTTTGACAGGGAGAGCAACTTGAAAATGGAAAATGTCAAGGAAAGCAGGGAATTGTTCAGAACCAATCAGCTAGGTACCTACAAAGGAATGTTACTATAAACATACTGCAAGAAAAAAAAAACACACACAAAAAATATGGCTGAAATATATGAAAATAAGCAATGTAGCATAAAATAGAATTTGCAGGGCATATATTAAATGCATTATAAATTGGCTTAAAAGCAGATCTCAAAATGGGAAAAAATAATTTTAATGATTATGAATCAATTTAATGAAGCTATCTAATAATTTTATTGGCCATCCAAATGGTAACATAGGTCTCTGCCAGTTAAATCTGCAGGTGACAGGCTTGTTGAGTAGTAAGTAATGAAGTTACACGTATGAAGTTATTTGAATCACCTAATTAAATGGTGACAGTTAAGCAATATGCACTTCAATACAGCTAAAAGCAAGCTGATACACTGAGGGTATATGGACTACAGCTACACGGTAAGAAACCTTATCCTGAAATGCTTTGACTCAGGAGAGGGACATAGGCTCATCCATAGCAAACTACGTCAGCCTGAGCTCCTACTGTAGTGCTCTAGTTGAACTGACCAACATGATCTATGGGTTTATCAAGTAGATGAACACAGAGAGTAAGACAGAGAAGGGATTTTTTTCTTTTGTATGCAGCACTGATAAACCAGCTCCTGTAATGGTGTGTTCATTTAATGTGCCTTCACTCCAGAGAAGGAGGCCACAAACATAGCCATGGACTAGGAACCAAACCTGATGATACACTGCTAACAGACCCTCCCTGATGAAAGGAAGGTTGAGTCTGAACTGAATAGTAGTATATAGGTAGCTATGGAAAATTACAGCTGATAGCAGAAGGCTTTTGAGTCTGACAGGGAAAGGTGCAACAACATCCAGCCACTGAAATTTTAAGTTGGACAATGTATTGTAGCATGCACATAACGTATTATCAGCATTAGTGGGGGTAGCAATGTGTCAATACTGAATTATTCTGTACCATTAATCTCAGTGGGATCTGCGTTAGGTTAGAAATCAGCACCTGTGAAACTTCATCCTGATAGTTTCATGGACAATCTTGAAAAAGAAGTTGCAAGATTGTCTTTTTATTAATCTCAACTTCATCTTTCCTTTTAATCTATCAATAATATACAACCCATTAAGCTCTTTAAAGTTTACAATCTATATTTTTCAATGCTTATGAATAGTAAAGTAAATAATTTCCCCAAGAAGGGGATCAAGCTCTTCATGATTTCTAAAGAAGTTCTGCAGATATAGGAATGTGAGTGTACTTCTTGTCTTATTGGTGAATATTGCCGATTTTTATAAGAGAACAAACTCTGTTTGCACCAGTACTTTGCAAAACATCACCTTTTTCTGTCTCCATCCTTTTTGTCTTTCTTTTCTCTCTATGCATCATGAGCCTCAACAAGCTCCATTGAAACAAAAGTAAATCTTCCATGGGACATGGTGTCATTACAGTCTCATGAAGTCACAAGGGAAGTAATTTTGGCTCTAATCTGCAGTCCATGTGTAATCCTATAGCTCCTCTGTATCCCATGGAATGATGCTAATTTTGTGCCTACTGAAGGCCAAAGCTGTTTTATGGTCATATTCTTGCCTGCTATTGGCTTTATTCTACACACCGGGCATTAAACCCAACCACCAGAGTAGGTGTGGAAGAATCATTTCAGTCTTATGAAGCATCCTTATGAATCATCTTTTCCCAGAGCCTGGTTACACTGAGATCAAGACCACTAGTTACAAAGTGGTAGGGAGAAGCAAACAAAAATGTTCAACAGAGTTCTTGAGCATATGTTGCTGTCACACTGTAATGTCAGTTACCAGAGGTCTCTAGGAAACGTGAACCTCAAAAAGCACCACAGAAGAAGCATTGGAACATTTTGTCTAATATCTGGGGCAAAAGAATTGCACTTGAAAGCAACAATAAAATGCAGTGAGGAATTTTCACCTGCTTTTCTTTTCTTGCATTTTTCCACGGTGACTAGCATATCTCTTTGTCTCTGAGGCACAATGGAAATTGAAAACCTGCCGGACTGGAAAAAGTGCAGTCAGCTTTCCAGGATGAAATAATACCTTAATTGGTCTGTCTGCATGGATGAAAAAGGGCCGAGCCCTATCATCCTAGTCTGAGAGATATGATGAGAAAAGCATCCTAGATCTGATATCAGCAAATCTTCTTTGAGCTATTTGTATCTTTTGACAAAGAGACCTGGTAACATAATTCACAGAACAAGGATACTGTAAGACTTATGTATCACAACATTGTTTTGAGCATATAATGGACTTCCTACATAACCAGCTTAAGGAAATCTTAAAAAAATATTTTTCTTTCTCTTGCATTTCTTTTTTTCATCAAACTTTTTTTTTTCCTGACACACAGAAACAAGACTAGCAAGGACCTTGAGAAGTCACCTAATTCACCCCTTTGCTCCAAGGCAGAATGGACTTCTTCCAAACCTTCCCTGTGTACTGTTTCTGTAACCTGTATTTAAAAGCCTCTGGTAATGGAAATTCCAAACCCAAAGACTAATGGCAAATGTTAATTCCAGTGAGCAGAGAAAGTTAGTGAGTGCAAGAGGAAATAGTGGTATGCTCAATGGCACTTTGATATTACATTACCTTTTAGATTTTGCTGTAGGACAGCAAGAACCTGGAAATTTCAAAGGCTCAGCTGACTATGTCAGGAGTTTCCGTCATGTCTCTGAACTATTTGTACAAGTTTATATCCCTTTACGTTGCATAAGGAATAAATTGCTTGCTCAAATTCCTGAACTGAAGATTGATAGCAGGAAATGGAATGAGTATGCTTTTGACTACTAATATGATAGAGGAGAAAACACCCAATTTATAGTTTTGAGCAGGTTAATGTATCAAAAACCTCCAAAACATAAAGCCATATTTGAAATTATCTAACAGGGAATCATATTTAGCTATCACTAGGTTCCCACTGTAAAAAAAGTTATAACATAGTCTAAAGGACTCAGAATTACTAAAAATATAAAATTAATATTCTAAGTTCATATTCTGAATGAATAAGTTAATGAAACATCATAAAGGCTGCTAAACATTGTTATACTTTGGGCAAAGGAACACTGAGAAATGATCAACTGGTATTACTATAGAACAGTTCTACTTTTCAAAGAAGGACTTAAGGCTCTCTGTGTTATATTTAATAAAAAAAAAAAAAAAAAGTTAAGAATTCCTGCCCGGTTCTGAGAACCACAATTTATGTATTTCTTTTGAAAAGATGCAGCAAAAATGTGTCTTTAATTTTTCTTCTTGCATTGCCGTAAGTAAAAATGTTCTAGGGCAAAAAGATTGTGTGTAAGTTTCTGTTACGGTAGTAAGTATGCTCTAACAGGTTGAGATACTGATATTGCCAAAGCAAAGGAGAATTTCAAGAAGCCCAAGCGACTGAAGCCATCTGAAATGTAGAATGACTCCATCAATAGACATGCCAGGCCTGTGGAGCCCCTGAGTATCCAGGGTCCTGACGACTGCCTTCAATTGCTCTGGGAGAGGGATTATGATTTCAGAAGTGCAGCTGAAAGGCACTCACACCACATTCTGGAAAATTATTTTAGCAATATAATACACGAGTCTTTCTGAGCATAATATAGAAACTAGATACTAGGGCTCAGGACACTATTGTTTCATTTTTGGAGTGAAGAATATGTCTTTCCCTTTCTCTGATGCTTCTATTGGTTCTGTGATATCTGACGTTGAAAATTTAATGTAAACACCATTTCCAGACCTTCATCTTACCACCTCTGTAATGATTTGTAAGAGTCACCCCTGGACCTGGATCTCCTTGCTCTTTTAAATGCAACTGGAAAAAGAACAGGAAGTAAACACCACCACCATCCCAACAAAAAGCAAAACAAAGCAAAAAAACCCACAGAAAAAGCAAAAACTACACATACGGGCCACAAGGCCTAGTGCCAGTTAACATTCACTCCCAGAGTGGGGTTAATCATGGGTGTGTGTCTCAGTAGAGAATTTCCAGCCAGTACAACCGAGAAGAGAATGTCTCTGTTAGCAGAAGAAACACAAACCCTGATAGCATCAGATGCTTTGCTTCTTGGGGAAAAGAGGAAATGCGGCTCCCCAGAATGTTGATTGTAGTACTGCATCATATTCTTGATCACATCTTGGGCCATCTGTGATTCAAATTATTTCTTTCACTAAACTAAACTCCTTTTAAGAAGCCCACTAGAGCAACAGTAGCAAAGGCTGGTTTGCTGTCTACAGTGACATACACATACGAGCAGAAAAAGTGCCTTCTGGGATTAAGAGGGAGAGCAGACATAATGAAGACAGCTGATGAGACTTGTTTCTTGGTTGTACGTCCCACAGACCAAATTAATTCCAGCAGATGAGTAAAAGATGGAAAGACATGCTAATTAGCAGCTTTTTTTTATGAACGAGTTTTGTACTTCAGGATCTAATTAGCTTTCTAGATAAGGCTTATGCTGTCTGTACTTCCAGAGGCAAAGGTGGCCAAATTTCTGTTTCTCCAATACAAGGGTTATGTTCATGTATTTCCAATGTTTGAAGAGAACTGCTTCAGATTGATGAATATTTACTTATATAGTCCATATATACCCTCTAGATGATGGGAGCCCTGTTTCACTACTGCTCTGGGGAATTACACAGCACAATACATTCTCCAAAGACAGGGAAGGTAAAGGGAACACAAAGGGTTGAAAGTCATGGGTAAGACCATTATATCAGAGTGGTGGAGAACAGTCATGGTTGTGAGGCAATAAACAGAGGGAGAAGAGAACAGGAGGAGTCTGCGGGGAACCACAGTAAGAGGAGAAAAGCCAAGAGAAATAGCCAAGATCTAATTGCTTTGCCTACAGTTTATATGTTGAAGGAAGAAAACAGAAAATATTTAATGGAAACCAAGTATGGAAGGAAAAGAGAAATCTAGAGAAAAATATAAAAAAGAACTTAGCTAGTTAGAATAAACTGGCTATGAGGATAAAATAATTTCCTGGGAAATATATGTGAAATTTCCTGGGAAATATATGCAACTAGTTGTATCACATCTCTGTAAATTTTGGGGAAAAAGATACGTATGATAAATAATTGTGCTGGAAGAAATTGAGACCTAACACTCTGCTGTTTGCAGCCCACCGCACTGGATTTACTACCATGACACATGTACTTTTAAAAATTCAAAGCCATGCTGGCAAGTAATTTCTTCCCAATTTTTATGCTGCAATTTGTGATCAATTAAGATGTTTGAAAACAATTACGAAAATCATGAAGGAGGCTGAAATACTAGTTCAGGGCCAAACTTGTACTAAATTTTGCATCAAGTCTGACTTCAGAAATACACAGATATTTAAAGATAATGGGATGCTAAAATGTTTGCTGACTCATGACATCAATGAATAAAACCACAGAGGAAGTGTATGGTACTGTACTATAATGGTGGTAGCATGTAGTGAATAAAGCCTTAAGGACTGTCTTCGCATATTTGGAAGACAAGCTCTGAGCCCCAAGACCACAATAGTAGAGGACAGAGGTTAATTAATTTGTTGCTGTTACTTGGCTTTGGTACTGGTCAACCACAAAGGATGCATTAAAAAGGCCACCCAACACTCCAGCAGCTTCTTGTAGTGTGACAGATCTAGGACTGTGCTGCCACAGGGGTAATAAAGACAGGCTCAGGCAGCAGCTTTTCTCTTCCAAAACTAGCTCACATTTCTAGGGAAATACTGAACAAAATAGAGAGGAAAGAATGAGACAGATGTAAAATTTAGCAATCATAATGAAACTCTGCATATTGAACTAGCATCAGGGTAGACTGATTCTCTCTTGCCAGGCAGATTTGATTGCTTTTTAAATAGAATTATAAAATGTATTGGAAAGAGGGAATCCGAAATCTGCCTTGTATTTGACAGAATGTGTATTTGAAACAGATACCTCTCAAAACTTAATTCAAGGGGATTTAGGTGGCGGGACTGTCACTGGCTGAGTGGTAACACCTGTACGAGATCTTATGGTGAAACTGGCCATTGATCAAGTGAAGTCTTCAGCTTTCCAATAAAACAAAGAAATCTCAGTTTGCTGTTTTGACAGATATTACTGAAAGTATAGTATAGTGCTGCCTCAATCAAATCAGTTACAGAGAGCGCAGCAGTGTGCAGACGAATGCTGCTTCTGCTGCAGGGGAAGGAATGGCCATGCTGATTTTCCTACCCAGATACATCCTGTGAGAGGAAACATCAAACACAGTCCACACTGTCTTGATCTGTTCCACTTAAAGTTATGGCAAAATTAATCTCCCCGCATGACATGTGTCCCTGAGGATTGTTTATGAGATTATGGTGTGAGAGACAAATCAGAAATTGGTGATGTGTGGTTGGAGAAGGAGCAAACAGTATGTAACATTCTCCTAAATTCTGGTTCAATGGTTAAAACATTTCACTGCTCACTGACTGCAGTGAGATTGGCATTGGCAGTACTCTTGGCAAAACCAATTTCTTCTTTCTGGCCCTTTCTAATGCCTCTAGACTTTCCGTCACCAAAGGAGGTTTCAGAGGTCCAAGTTGGGTGGAAGCCAGGCAGAAAGCAACAGCTTCTCTTAGCATTAGTTTACACACCATTCTTAGTCTCTAGTCTTCTGGGGTTGCAGCTGGATTCAAAAGATGGTTATGTGGATTAGATCCTGTTGCCCCTTTGCCTACTGTTTCACCAGAAGAGGAGAAGATGGACCAAACTTCTGTTAAGATAGTTGTAACAAATCCAGGCAGCCTCTCCAGCTGTTGGGACCTGCCTGCAAAGCTGCAAACTCTATTCTCCAGTCTCTCCCATAGGACCAAAGTATCTCTAGACAGAATCAGTGAGGGGTGATCTTCACCCTTTTGTGCAAAGGGAGTTCTGTCACTCACCATCCCACCAGAGAAAGATGAGTGCAGCAGGGGTCAACTTTGCAGACATGGAGCTGCTTCATGCATGCCTGGGATTAGTGCTTATGTGTTGTGTATCCTTGTTTGCTGTGCAATGTGGTCTCTCTACACACTACGCAGTCCAGCCATGACATGCCATTCCTTACTGTGCAGGAGCAATGGGTGCGGCATATCCAGAGGGATATTTCTGTTGCTGGGAAGTCAAGGTGTGAAACAGGCTGATACCACCATGCTCGCTAAAGGGCAGAGTCTCCAAAACCAGAGGACACAAATGGCTAAAATTATCTCTGCCACAGCAAAATGCTGGAGCATAGATTTAGTGCTGTGAGAAGAATTAGCAAGCTGGGCATGAGGGAGGGAAATGAGGGGGGACGCTTAGTAAGCTGAGGGGCAGGAGGGTGGGAAATGATGGCTGAAAAGAGGAGGCACAGGGGACACTGGATGCTCCCAGTAATGTTCAGGGGGGGCGTGTGCTGGATATGTGCTGCTCGTCATACTCATAAATGATGTGGAAAAAGGAGAACAGTGATGTGACAGAGATTACAAATGATGTGGAATTAGACAGGCTAATAAAAACAAAAGCTTTCTGCAAAGAGTTGCAAAAGGGACTTCATAAAATTTGAGTAACTGGATGGTGAAACAGTAGATGAAACTCCATGGCGATAACTGCAAACTGCCGCACATGAGGAGAAACAGCTGTGACTACAGATATGCACTGATGAGCTCTAACTTAGCTATCACATCTCAGGAAAAAAAGATCTCAGAGTAATTGTGGATAATTCAATGAAAATATCAGTATCATGTTTGGGCGCAGTGAAAAAAGCAGCCAAAAAGTTAGAAACCACTGAAGGGGGAGACAACAAAACATCACAGTGCAGCAGCAAATCCCCAGTGTACTCACACCTTACATGACACAAGCAGTCTGGCCTCTTCCCTGTTCCTTCTTCACAAAAATTTTTAAAAATATAACTAGAAAATGCTCAGGGAAGAGTACTTAACACGACTGACAGTATGGAATAATTTCCATATGAGGAGAGCCTAAATAGATGTGCTGCCCTTGGAAAGCAGATGACTAAATCACAGAGGTATATAAAATATACATGAAATATATATTTACATTAAAAAATATATAAAATATGACACACAAGTGGCATGAAGATGCAAATAGGGAACAATAGCCATTATTCCTTACAATACGAGCACATCATGAAATTGTCAGGCAGGTTCAGAACAAACAGAAGGAAGTATTTCTTCAAGCAGCCTATAATTAAATTGTGGAACTTGTTGCTACAGGATGTCATGGAAGCTGAAAGCATAAATGAATTAAAAATGTGATTAGACAAATTTATGGATATACCTCTATCAAAGGCTGTTAAACAGAAGGATGCGGTTTCAATATCTGACTCGGGAAATCTTTTAGCAAAGATTGCAGGAAATCTGCAAGGATATATTGAGGAAGGAGGGCAGAGGATTTTCACTCCCTGTGAAAGGGAGTGATTTTTGCTCCTGGTTTCCCTCTCTATGTGTACTTTTTCTAATCAGCTGCAACTGGACCCTCTCGGAGACAGGATCCTAAGCAATCCTTTGGCTTGACTCATTATGGCTCTTCATAATTCTTACTCTATTTCCTTTCTCCTTTCCCTTTATCTGTCTTCAGTTTTTATAACCAAACCATTGGATTAGCTAAGACTCTCAGTAGCATAGCTCCTGGGTGACCAGAATTTACAACGCTTTTTGACTCCTGGGAGTGTTGGACAGTTCACCTGGTCTTGTCTTAATGCTTAGCACCTGGCAAAATCGGGAGGATTTTTAATTAGCTCCTGGGTACATGAGCCATAGAGTTTTTTTTCCTTGATGCCTCCTGGAAAAGTTTTTGAAGGCAGTGCTAGGCAACTATGGGCAGTTGTCTGAGGCACAGAACAGACCGGAGTTACAGTTCTAATTACTGGTCACGTGCTCCTGGATTGACTGTGATAGTGGACAGTGACAATATGTAGTGAGTTGAGCTAGGTTGAAAAAAATCTGTATTAGAGCTATTCTTCATGAATGAATTTCTGTTACCTAAAAGACCACTTAAATGCACAAATAAAAAATGTGTAAACAATCCAGCTCTGGAACAGGATGCAAACACCAATTGGGGGAAAAAAAAGAACAGCTAAGAAATGGAATCTGGAAATTAGTTTTAAAAAATGACCTCTCTCTTGTAAACTGATACATCTGGGAATCACTCTGCCCTTCCTCCTTCCCATATTCGTGTTTTCAATGGGAGGCAGAAATGTTGGTGGGTACACAGAAAAGCAGAGGTTAAATGAACAGCAACAGGAAAATGAAATCACAGTGGTATAATGAAATGGAAATGGGGTTGGTCAATTTGATCTGTATATACAGAGGCATTATGTCATGAAGTCGCTTTTGATTTAACCATAGTAAAGCATGTCTATGATGCTGCAGCTAGTTTCAGAAGACTGTTAATAATAAAACCAGAACAGATTACACAAAGTTCAAAACCTGCAGCAAAATGAAAATAGTGAGTGACTTTTGGGAAGCTATGAATACATCAGCGAAGAAAACACCAGGGAGGGGTAAAAGTTGTTTAAGCTAAAGTACACTGTTGGCACAATAACAAATGGCTGTAAACTGGCCATGAATAAATTCAGGCTGGAAATCAGAAGAATTTGTCTAGCCCTAAGAGGAGTGAATTTTTGGAACAGCTTTCCAGTAGAAATAAGAGGGACAGAACACTCTACCTCATTTTAAAATGACAGTGAACAGTTTATGTGATATTGTTGCCTGAAATAGAAGAGGACTGTGCCTGGCAAGCCACGAAGTCCCTCATATTTTTGTATTTTAAGCAATTCTGTATTATAAGATGAAGGTAGATTTGAGAACATAAACATTTGAAGGGCAGAGGGAGAAGAAGTACTTTCTTGAGAAACTTCCTGAGAGTGAAGTGGTTATGCAATATTTACTCAAAGGAACTCATGGATGACTCATCGTTTGGGTTGTCTAAAATAAGACTGAATAAAGCAATAATCCAGGTACTTTCAAGATGTGCCCTGCAGTGGCCAGTGTAATGAACAAGGCAATTTTAATTGGCCCATCTTTATCATGAGTCAAAATTACAGAGCCTTGAAGGTTCAAACCCTGGAGCCCACTGACAAATATATGACACACAGGGAGATGGATCCTCTGAAAGTTGCTGAAAAGGAGGAAATAGTGACTAAAAGTTATGCCTGTTGGGCTGGGGACTCCTACCTGCTCCCCTCAGCTCACAGGCAAGTGGTGTCAGGTTTCCACATTGTCGGTATGAGCAGGGTCTGCATCCTAGAGAGAAGCCTGCAGGGAGATATACATTTCAAGAGGAGCTTCAGAACCGACATTTCCAGCTACATGGTTCAAAATATCATGAAAGAACCTCAGGTTCTGAGACCAGGTGGCTTCAGGAAAGTTCCCATAACTAAGGCACTAACCATGGAAGTCAGTACTTAAAAGATCAGACCTCGGATACAACGATTGGCCAATGCAGACTACAAAATTAGCTTCTAATTTTAGTTTTATCTTTAAACAGCTGCTTCTCTCTGAAGATGACTTTTTTTGAATATTAAGCTGCCATCTAATCTTATGTTTCACTTTGGGAAAGTATGATGTTGGAAATGCTCAGTGATCCCCTCTCCTCTTTCTCAGGCACACAGGAAGGTCTTCTGTCATCTGAATGACAAACATAGCAGTAGGTTTTCTGTTGAGAGCTGCTGGAACATTGTTTTCCAGATTAATGGTGAAAGTGATGGTATGGAGACTGGAACACATGGAAGATACAGTAGGATAGAAGAACAGGTCAAAATGTTTTTCTCTTACAAGAACAGTCACTGGTGCTGAGCTTTAGTGCATCTTTGAAATAATAGACTGGATCCTTGGTAATGTATCACTGTGGCTCTAGGCACAATGCATATTTTAGAGAGTGTTATTATTACACCAACAGGTAATGGCTTCACAGTGGTGGTTTTAGTGAACTAGAACAGATCTTTAATGGAGGATGAAAATATGAATTCTAACTTCATTGATTGTCTTTTTTAATGGAAAATAAGCCATAGTAAAAGCAGACGTATTTGGGAAATTAAGCTATCTGAATGAGTTTTCTGATTTTAATTCAAACTAAAGTTTTTATTCTTTACATTTTAAGACTTGTTCCCATGTATATCAGTAGAAGGCCATTTCATTGTCCTCAAGAGAGATCTTTTAATCTACCCCCTTGACATTTGTATTTCTTGATTAAATAAATATGCACTCAGAGCATTTAGTATCTGACCATGCACACTCACACAACAGATGTCAAGCAGTTACCCTTTATTGTTAATATACAATCAAATTGCTAAAAGCATTGAAATTTGGGGCTCTGTCCAAGACCGATGTATGAATAATTAAAGTAAAAAAGACTTCCAGTTCTCACATTTCTTTTTCATGAACTCAGTTGATGTAACTTTCACTACTGAGAATACCAGAGCTGGACAAAACCCTGTCGGCAATACTTTCACCACTAAGAATACAGGTTCAGAATCATGAATTATCTCCTACTGATTCTGCTGAACTGCTTCAGCTAGGAGGTGGAAATGCAAATCCAGAATCCAAACCACTATTTTGAGATAGTGTCATTTAAAACATTTAACTTTCACAGAAGGTATCATAATAGCCAAAAGTATTTCAAAACTTATTTTATATAAATTAGTGAAAATGTAAAGATGCAGGAAAACCCCCATGTATCTACCATTAATGAGCACAAAGGCAATTAAGCTAGTAGCTTAATACAGCTGCAAGTAGGAGATGCTAAGAAAGTTCTGAGAAGTCATAAAAAAACAAAATCACAAATGATTCCTCCCTGTTTCCACAAGGCAAACCTCAAGCAGCTTTTAAGTTTTCAACTCTATATTGAATCATGTGGTCACTTGTTATGTGATCATCTCATTTTGATTTCTCACCCCTGGCTGGAGAGTCAGAGTTGCCAAGATTCTCCCCTTTTTCAGAAGCCTCTTTAGGAATGTCACAAGAATTGTGTACATGATATGGAGGAAGGAATCAATCCTGTCTTCCAGGTTAATTTTGTCCAGAATGGTCTTGTGAAACCTGTTCTACTAGCAGCTGAACAGAGACACTGCTGACCTGAAATGCTTTCTATCAGCATCACAATCCCCCTTCCATCTGGAGTTATCATTTCTCATGCTGTCCTGGGAGCCCAGTTATCTCACTTTTTTTTCCCCCAGCGCCTATCTCTAGTTTGCTGTGTTGATTGAGGTCCTAGAGCTCACAAAGCTCCTGCTGGCCGGGGGTAGATGACAGAATTACACAAACATGTGGTCTTTCCACCACTTGAAGGCACGGCAATCATTAGAAGGGTTGATAAGACTTCCTAGTGTAAAGCACAGAGAATATTCAACTCCTTTCACTTGCTTGAATTTTTCTCCCAAACTCCCCAAGCTGTGTGAAGGGCAAAAGCTCATTTCCTCTTACAGCATCTTTCACTGGCTCTTATCTATTTCTGTTTTCTTATCTATTTCTCTACCATGTTCAGCTGTAATGAGTTGATAAGAATTCAGATAAGGAAATTACAATGAATGGGACCTTGTTTTTTAATTCTTGGGCACAATAAGGACAGATTCTTTATGCCTTACTCTAGGAAACCTTCCCTGTAATGTTGCTTGTGAGGTGCAAAACCCACTTTATTGTCACACAGATGAGTCATAACCTGTAGTTCTGTTTTCATAAACATAATGTTGATGGCCAAAAGTTGTATGTTGATGCTTACTACGAACTTTCCAAGGCGGCAATTCATCTCAGCATTTTGAGGAAGGTAACATTCTCTACACAATCCAGCAGAGGGCCCTGGATCTGATTTCACTTTTTTTTTGGCAGAAGATTACTTTAATTATACAATGGGGCTGTTCATGAGAAACCAGCAGAGCCCTGCTTTCAGTTCAGGTTTTGATTTTTGCAAAAGTTAAGTTACATTAAGAAAAGAACATGCCACATGTTATAAAAACAAACAACCAGGCTTATTTACTTACCCACTCACTCCACTGCAAAATGCAGAGAATAAAAATGATGATTTTAGGGGTTAGTTATATCAGGGATTAATCCTGCCTGGTTTTGCTTTTTCAGCACTGACATCAGCTAGAGTTTGGGGAATGTAGGCTTGTGTTCATTGCAGACATTTAATTCACAAAATAAAGCCACAGATGAGTAGAACTGGTAAGAATTTGCAGGTCGTTCTCTCCAATTTGAATAATGTGATATACAGAATGCACTACAAAGTGATTTTGAAATGTAAAGCAATAATGTTCCCTTTGAAGAGCTGATATCAAGTGCTAAATGATATATCAATTAAATGCAAAAACAAATCCCAACCCTGCAAATATTATACAAAACCAGCTTCTTTGAAGTCAATGGGACTAATTACAAATATAAAATAGAGCCTGGTTCTACAGCACTTCTGTTAACTGGAGTTTAATTTCATGAATTTAATAAAAAATTGATTAAAGGTCTTAGAACAACTCTAACTTGGCTTCAAACTGGCAAAATGCAATCCCTGCCTGACTCTGCCATCTGTGGGTCTCTAGCACCCAAGCAGCTCAGAATTGTGTTTAACTTTGCACTGCAGAGCATTACAGTTCTCATATCATAGATGAGGTGTGTGGGCACCAACTGGCAAAGAGTTATATTCAGTATTATAGCCTAACTATTCAGTATTATAAACCCCAACCTTTAGGCAGGTAGAGTGTATTGGGTTTGTGTGGCAAGGTTTTAGTAGCAGGGGGGATTACGGGGGTGGGTTCAGTGAGAAGCTACTGGAAGTTTCCCCTGTGTCCGACCGAGCCAATACCAGCCATCTCTAAGATGGACCCGCCACTGGCCAAGGCCAAGCCAATCAGCAATAGTGGTAAGGCCTCTGTGATAACATATTTAAGAAGGGGGAAAAAAAGTTGCGGGGCACACAGAAATGGTAGCCAAAGAGAGGAGTGAGAACATGTAAGAGAAAAAACCCTGGAGACACCCAGGTCAGTGAAGAAGGAGGGGGAGGAGGTGCTCCAGGTGCCGGAGCAGAGATTCACCTGCAGCCTGTGGGGAAGACCATGGTGAGGCAGGCTGTCCTCCTGCAGCTTGTAGAGGTCCATGGTGGAGCAGATCTCCACCTGCAGCCGGGGGGGGACCTAATGCCAGAGCAGGTGGGTGCCCGAAGGAGGCTGTGACCCCATGGGAAGTCCATGCTGGAGCAGGCTCCCAGCAGGACCTGTGGCTCCGTGGAGAGAGGAGCCCACGCTGGAGCAAGTTTTCTGGCAGGACTTGTGACCCTGTGGGGGACCCATGCTGGAGCAGTGTACTCCTGAAGGACTGCACGCCATGGAAGGGACCATGCTGGAGCAGTTCGTGAAGAACTGCAGCCCGTGGGAAGGACCCACATTGGAGAGGTTCGTGGAGGACTGTCTTCCGTGGGAGGGATCCCACGCTGGAGCAGGGGAAGAGCATGATAAGTCCTGCCCCTGAAGAGGTTGAAACGGCAGAGACAACGTGTGATGAACTGACCATAAACCCCATTCCCTGTCCCCTTGCACCGATGGAGGGGGTAGGTAGAGAATCTGGGAGTGAAGTTGTGCCTGGGACGAAGGGAGGGGTGGAGGGAAGATGTTTTGAGATTTGGTTTTATTTCTTATTACCCTACCCTGGTTGATTGGTAATGAGTTAATTTTCCCCAAGTTGAGTCTGTTTTGCCTGTGGTGGTAATTGGTGAGTGATCTCTCCTGTCCTTATCTCAACCCATGAGCCCTTTGTTATATTTTCTCTCCCCTGTCCAGCTGAGGGGGGTGGGGGGAGTGACAGAACGGCTTTGGTGGGCACCTGGTATCCAGCCAGGGTCAACCCACCACATAGACCCAGCTCAAAAGAGCAACTAGACACATCCGTTATTTGCTGTCTATTTCGTTTTGAGATAGAGTTGCCATGCTCAGGGTTGACTGGGCAACAGACAACAGCCTCTTGCTTAGATAACTTCTTCTCATAAGAAATATTCAAATGAATAATTAGAAATGGGGAGTTCTGAGCCTGATTTTGATTTATGGATTGGCCGCAGTGGCTGCTGTAAAGATGTTTTTGGTTCTCATTTGGATACAAAGCAAGAAAATTAGGTCTGTGCTATAAAAAATGGAGGAAAAGACGATGTTGCTCATTAGGGGAATACAAGTCCCAGCTATCAAGGTTACACTGAGGCAGCTATTGCAATGTTCAGTTTTATCATATGCAGAATTATCTGTCCTCAGACTTCTTACATTAAACTTAATCTCTTATGTTGCCTATTAGAACTGTATCTTTAGATGAACCAATGGCACGCATGTAGATATCTTCATAACAACTATTAGAAGCACTGCTGATTACCTCCAGGTGACAGTTGCTTAGAGGTATCTCTGGGCACAAAGCATTGTGTCTATCAAGAATGTGTTGCCTTTCACTGCGGTTTTGTCAATATTGGCATATTGCAGCAGTTCCGGGTCTTAGGGATGGTGGATGTGCCTCTCAGTTACACTAAAAGGTATAATCTCTTGTGTGTTTTAGACATGATTGCAGGTCTTATTATCTCCATCGGCTGAATCTCTGATACCCTCTGTGCCATGCCAAATCCTAAATGAAAGCATATCAGGCCATTTCTGTTTCCTCCAGCATGGAAGCTGTAATCTTTTGCATCTATGAGTTTCTGAGATGTGCAAACAGTACATTATCAACACTGTATCAGCATAAATCAGGACTCAGATGCTAACCTCTAATGGACTTGCTGCGGAGCTGTGTAAGTGCACAGAGCACTCTGTGCACAAATACCTTCTAATGTAATGCAAGGGAATGAGGATTCATAAAAAACCCTGTTTCTGCTTCCCTGGCAGCTGGCTCTACCTTTTGGGTACAAACCTAACTATCCTATGATGGAAGCAATTCTGGTTAGACCTTTGTCACACTTTCTTCAGCTTCTACCAAAGGTAGATTTGTGGGTATTTTTATTGTAGGGGTATTTTTTGTTTACTTTTGCTGTTTTACCAGTATCAAAACCGTTACCCATATAAACTTCTGGCCACTGTATGATCTGTTCAGAGCTCACATAGACTGTCTTGTCTGATACTTTCTTTTCAGCTGGGTCATTAACAGTGAAATTAAATAGCACCAGACCCATTGGTGTCAGTCAGAACATTTTTTCTCAGTGATGACTGGCCTCTGAAACTGCTCTGCCAGGGCTTGAAGAAGGAAGTCCTGTTCCATGCAGCTGGGAATCTCTGACAGGACAAATTCTAATGCTTCTTCTTTTAATAACCCTGGGCTGGGCTCCCAGGATGAACACTGTAAAAAGAGAAGAAGATTACTGTTCTAAAGATGCTCGTGAACAATGCTTGCCATAGCACGCAGAGAACCTGCTGACGCATGGAGTATGTATTTGCAAATAATATCACCAGCTAAGATCATGGATTCAGATTCAGACTCCTGGTCCAGTGTCCTCCAGGACAGGGAGTCATTTCAATAGACATATATTCTAGAGGTGAGTGCAGAGCTTTTCAGACATAGCACTTTGATGGCAATTCAGCTACCAAGCACTGCTGAAACTAGGCCACTACTGAATGTATCTTGCATATGCAGAGCTCCACCTACTCACCTGTCTACTCTGCTCAGCTCTCCTTCTCTACAAAGAGGTTGAAGCTGGGAAGAAGGGGGAAACAGGCTGTGTTCATCAGAGGCCCAGTAGGTTTTCTCCTCTCTGACACCTGATACACACACATCCCATGGCTGTGCCTGCTCATGTGGTCAGCAGTTTTGCTGTTTAAGTTCCTGTCACTGGATTTCCTTGCAAAACTCCCTTTTCAGAGAAACAGAGGTAATCCTCACTGCTTCTAGAGCAGCTGTTGATGTGGAGGGAATGAAGGACAGAGCAGTCAGTCAGGCTTACTCGGGGAAGGCACCACCTTTAATCACATTTCATTACAACTGGAGGGCTAGAGATGCTGAAAGCTCTAGCGTGATGTGGGAATTAAAGGGCCAGGCAGGGACTTTATATACTGCTTTGGTATGGCTATAGCCAGGCAGACCTCAGAGCGATGAACTGTCTGCTAAAGACTGTGGCTGTGAACTTTGAAAGTGAAGGAAGGTTAAATTACACAATATGTAGTAAAAATGCTACTATTTAGACTCTGGTATTTTTGAAATTGCACTTACTAGAGGCCCCAGTTGAATCAATCTTCCCATTTTACAGCATGTGGTAAGAGATCATCCTTTCCAGGAGATCGTTTTCAGAGCTGCAGTTCTGGACTGATTACCTGTCTCATCTCTACAGCTGTTCATTACAAAGGAGAGCACACCCTACATAACTGTTTGTCCGGGAAGGTTGTTATTACACCTGGACTCAAACTTCTGTCTTTCCTGGGCCTAACCAGTTTTGCTGTTGCTTTCCTGGCACTGGGATGCTTGTGCTTTCAGCACCAAAATTGTGTCTAAGACACACTGGCTGGTGCAGAAACTTACTCCAGGTTACAAAGCAGTGCTGGGATAGGAGCCTGTGTGGTGGGTCCCAGGGGTGCTGTGGGGGGAAGCGGCAAGGTGCATGATGCCTTGAAGCTCTGTAGAAGGTTGGGGTACCTATTTGAGACAGGCCTGAAGCATTGGCCTTGGCAGTTGTGGCAGTGGGATGAGTAGATGAAGAGGACCTTGCAGAGGCTGCCTGGCCCAGCTTCATTGCCAGAGCTTGTGGAGATGGAGGGGGAGAAGGTGTGAAGACCAAAGGTCCAAGGGCCTCTCTCAGAAGCACCATTGTGTGAGAGCTGCTTGGTGGACCTTTGCTGTGGGGAGAGCCACCACCATGGGTCAGCTTTTCTCTCAAGCCATTTGACTCTCTGTAGTGACAGTTTTGAGTAGTTTGGCTTGCCCAGGAGGAGTCTTTATTCTCACCAGATTTCCAGCCTTGCTTTGGGAGTCCCAACAGTTCTCTGTGCCTTGTAGGGCAGGCTTGTGCCTGATTTACCCCACATCATGGCTCCTGGGGTTTCTACCTGACTGTGTCCGAATGAGATCTGGTTGCATGCTGTGGAAGGAAGTTCATGCATGCTGGCCAGGCCAGTGCTGTCATACACTCCCAGAAGTTTGCCTGTTTGGGAGAGAGGATGAGACACACAGGTGGAAACCAGGTGGTCTGCAGTGCAGATGTGGTGAATTGAAAACCAGACTGTAGCTGCTACAGTGCTGGAGTCTTTTCTAGGGGGTAGGGGAAGGTTGGTTTACTTACCTTCATTTTCCTATTTATGTCAGAAGCCTCTTTTCTTTTTTTTTGCTTTGCTTTTTCCTATTGCAGTTCATTTATTCTAAAACCTCAAGAATAAATCCTCAAGGAAGAAGAGATGATTTTTTTTCTATTGCTGAATCAGTTGATATACCCTGCCAGGTCCTATGCTCTTTGCCGGTAATGTTACATCTGAGACCAAAAATCCCCTCAAGGTTCAAAGTCACTTTGGCCCAGCAGCATACATCAGCCCCAGAACACAAAGGGAGAGAGAAGCAATTTGTGTGTATGTTTTCAGACTTCATACATTCAGAGGCTTATAATGTCCAAAGGGAAGAGCGAGAGAATTAAATACCAATGAACAGAGATAGATGAGCCCTGCACAAGTCAGTTTTCAACACAATACCATACAAACTACTGAAAGGTTTTGTAAATTCATTGAAAACAGAAATAAATCATCTTTGTTCCTTTGTGCTGAGTATTACTTAAACTCACACCTCTCTTAAGCACACATTTGATTAAATCTTCATCCAGCCTGATCCTCCTGCGGGGATCTTAAAAAAGCCCTGTAAAATCTCTAGTGACTTAACTTTATACATGACAGCCCAGGTTATGCCGAGTTCAAAGTTTTCTGTACAAGCACGCAAAATGTATCAGTCAAGCTTTCTGAGTATTTATTCTGTTGTTCCTGTTGATTTTTTTTTTATTCATCCTGGCAAACCAGAGCTTTGCTATCAGAAACGTATGCACCACACCTGTGACGGTCAGTAGGAGCCCAGGATTTGCATCCAAGGTTTGAAATTGCACCTCTAGTTTCCCACCTGATATTATGTGGTGATGAGCAGGGCTGATTGTATTGCATGAGACTGTTCCAGGTCACCTGGGGACTGTACAGGAACCAGTGAAATAAAGCCCTGGGTTGCACTACAATTGGAATCCCTGAAGCAAAAAACACTTTTCTGCTTTATTTATGTTCTTATCCCTGCTTGTCCCCATTTCTCTTCAATAAGCAAAGCCCACAGTCCACACTTTTTCCTCTAAGTCTTTTAGTATAGTAACACTGTCTGTGTTCATGCCAGCAGCCCTCAGATCATGATAACCTTTTTGGTCTGTAGAAACGAATCATTCCTAGTGTGTGTGCACACATTCTGATGATGCTGCATTATCAGAAGACCTTTGTGATTGCATATTGCTCACACAGCAAAGCTGTCAGGGGCTCAGTGCTCTTACAGGCCTTCTCCTGAGCCCTCCAGTCCATTACTGATGCACTCAAATAGTATCATAAGGCTGCCCCAGAGAGTGATGGACACAAAAGAAAACTGGGGAGTCTGAACAAGGACAGGTATTAAGATCTATAGGAAGACATATTTTTGAAAACATACTGAATATCATTAACATCATTAATAGTAACTTTGAAGTCACCAGAATCTTGCAAGAATCATAATCAGACAAAATATGGTACATGACATGGTATATGTCAAAGGGGGAACCATGAATTAGGTAAATTCATCTCCTTTGCTCATGACGTGAGGTTTAGGTGTGGGATTTGGCGATACAAACATGATGACTAAAATCATATGCTACCGAACTGCAGCAAACACCATCCTATCTTGACGTAAACAAATAAAGAAAATCTAATGAGCTTGTGCATGTAAGGCAGGTTGAGCACACCAGAAGGGCATGTTTTGACCATTGTTCCATGAAGATGTTAAATAATGCTTAATTAATAAACGCTTTATGTGTGAGTTACAGGAGAGTCAGAATTCACGACGAGGGGTTCAGTAGAGCTGCAGGGTTCAGGCAGCTTTTTACATAGTGGTACCCTCAATCAAAAAACTTGAAGCTGGTTTCAAAGATACATTTTCTGTCTATCATTTCACGTGTCTTTGGAGGATGGATTACCTGGAAGTAACTCACATGTAAAGCTGAATTTGATAGACTGTGTTGTGTGACACTTACCTCTGTAATTGTTTTAACAAAGCAGTGGCTAAATAGAAGATCCCCTGGTAGTCTTTATCCTCTGGATAACTATATTTCAGCAAAGTGGTTTGGAGCAGTTTTTTTGTTCTAGCTCAGATGGTCTTGCATGCTGTGTTAAAACATATGTTGCCCTGAAAGTAAAATGACCTATATAATAATGCTGATGTTGAAATAGGGTGCAAATCATAGAAAAGGGAGAAGTGGGTTTGATGTTATTGTTTTTCAGTAATTAATTACATGGGGAAGCTCAGAACAAGAAGGTATTGGTGGTTAGGTCCACACTGTCTGTTGAGATCTGCCTCAAATACTAGCTCACTGACCTATACCATGAGTTTTCAAGCGTGGCTATCAGGGCAGGCAGAGCCTCAAGGGCCCATTGGACCTTGTGCGTACAAATGCAGTTCATGATGGTATGTCATGAATCATGTTTGCAGAAGCTGTCCCGCAAGACATCAGAGCTTACAGGGCAGACAGAAGATGGTATACTTGGTTTATAGCTACTTCTGAAGTGTTTTTTCATTACAATATAGAAACAGACATATGATTTCCATTTTTAAAGCCAAATCTTGCTGGTCTTAGCCTACAGTATCTCCACAATAGAATTGTACCATGCAACCCCAATCAGAATAATGTCTTATTCTTTAAAATCACCCTTGCTACTTAGAGCTTGAGACAATAGAGTTCATCTGCATTTACATCAGTCACTTCACTTCCAGTGTGATTTGGCTAATCTGAAGCATGTTGCTCACACTGGCACCTTTGGCTGCAGACCTCCAAAAGGACACCCCTGTCCCTGATCCACCCCCCCATGCTAAGGAGCCCATCTTTGAAGGGCCACGGGGAGCTGGGACTGAGCAGCATGGACTCAGGCAGCAGTAGAATAGCTCCCAGAAATAGAACTTGGACTGGAGTGAGGATAAGGGTGGCAATTCCCTGGGAAGATAACACAGATGGAAATGCTGGAGACTACTTCTGAGGCTTTTCAACTTGCACTGTGGGCTTACCCTGAACTTCCTCCCCCGTTGCCTAGAGAGAGTAGAAATGTGTTAAGTTTTCAAACCCAAGCATAAGCATGCTGGAGCTGGAGAGGGTCTGAAGCATGCCTAGGGATGCTGTGACATAAAGATCACAGCTGGAGATCTGTTGCTGCAACAGGCAAAAAGCCAGATGGGGCTGAAGTCTTCTGGCTGTGGCAATTACTCTCCACTTTGTAGCTTGACTTGTCATACCACGAGAGAGAGGTCCTTCTGCTGGACAGTAAATTCCTTACTTTGACCTGTCAGTGCCAGAGCTCCATGCAATGCAGGAATGATCCCGTACCATTTACCTGACTCCCTTTCCTCATCTGTAAAAGGATGGCAAGGATACTGGTTCCCAGTGCACCTGAGAAGTGTCACAGACCCTGCTTTGTACTTTCACCTTTGCTATATCTCATGCCACTGCTGCTTTCCCAAACAGCAAGGGTGCCTGAGAGTTCACACCACCTCTGTAAGCAAGCAAATACAATGGCACACCAAAAAGAGGAAAGAAAAAAAAAAGGCACACACAGACACCTGCTGTGAGTTTATTTTGACAAGTGTCATTTAGTTGCAATAAGCTGTGATCTTCTCTCCAGCGTGGCTGCAAACAGAAGGGAGCCAACTGGGAAAACAAACCCAGGCGCTCGGGAGCAGAGCGTGGCTTCTTCCGCAGGGTTGGGGGGCTGCCAGAGTGAGGGGGGATTGGGGAGCTTTTAGGATGCGCTTCGCCATGGGCTGTCTTTCCCCTCTCCGCCAAGCCCGGAGGTGCGGGAGGAACGAGCGGCGTTCCCACGGCGGGCGCGTTGCTGAGCCCGGCCGTGGGGCTCGGTGGGATGCTCTAGAGAGGAGGGGATGCAGAGGAGGGGGATGCGCGCTGTGTGGGGGACCGCAGGAGAGGAGAGGGAGGCGTGTGCCTGCCTGGAAGGGGACATTTCTTCCCTTATACACACAAGCCGATGCCTACCCTGCCGAAGCGGTTAAACGGGGGAGAGCAGCAGCCAGGCTGGCAGATTCCTGCCCTGTGATATGCCAGCCACAGGGTGACGCAAGGGCTGGAAGGCTCCAACTAACAAGCCATTTTCACCTGCGTAATAAGCGCTAGTGGAGATACAGCAACAGCAGCAGCAGCGGCGGCTCCGAGTCCCCGCAGCCGGCCAGACTCCAGCCCGGCCGCAGCACCATCCAGCCCCCGGCGGCCACCGCAGCTTTTTCGGTGGCTTCCCGCTGCAGCCTGAGAGCCGGAGACGAGCGGCCGCCTTGCAGGCAGCATGTCAGCCCCGCCGGACCCCCAGGACCTGCTGCTGTCGGGCACTGGGGTGCACTGGGCTGCGGACGGGGCGGACCAGTATGCAGCTGGGGCTCCGCTGCGAGATGGAGATGGGGCTCAGCAGCGGGAACAGCTGGTTTTCGGCTCAGCCAGGGAACACCCGCCCGTTGCCATGGCGACTGCATCCCCAGGTAAAAGGCGAGGGGTACCCAGGGATGCTCAACAAAGGGGCCCTGGCAGCAGCATCTCCTGCTTGTCTCGTTCCCGTCCCTTCCCCGGTTCTTCCCCCAGCCTGGCTGCTTGGAAACATTGCTAATGAGTTAGTGAGCGCATGTAGGAAAACAGAAAATAACGAGCAATTGCGGCCTTTGCAAATAATAATTTTTGCTGATGGGGGGTGGGGAATGCAGGACCCAGCCAAGTTCCCTAAAGCTCTTTGCACTTTGCTAGGCACAGGACATCCAGATTTCAGTCAAATGTTGGAGGGCATTTGATTTCACCTGACTTGATGAGGCTCTGTCCTCATTTGTTGTACACCTGTACACATCTGGAGTGACAGATCTCAAAGGAGTTACTTCAGCTATTCCCTGTGCACCTGGAATTCCTGCATGGCCCCTTATGTTATTTAAACATGTAGCTTTTAATGGAGTGCCTATTCTGAAGTGTTTGTGTGTTTCCTGCATGCTTTTGAGACACATCCATTTAATTGTGGACTTTTCGGTTGCTGTGTTTTCCTCCTTTTGCTTTTTTAGGTGTCTTTGACTTAAGATGCATTTAGTTTAGCTAGGGACTGCAGGTTCATGGATTTTCAGTTTACTTTTG
The DNA here is from genome assembly GCF_964188355.1 of Buteo buteo. Lineage (NCBI taxonomy): Eukaryota > Metazoa > Chordata > Aves > Accipitriformes > Accipitridae > Buteo > Buteo buteo. The sequence continues at coordinate 6,952,715 of NC_134176.1, read as the reverse complement.
GGATTTATTTGATTTCCACTGGTTTAGGGTTCCTTTCTTTAGTGGGTGTATTAATAGCAGGTGTATATCTATTAATGAACCCCAGAAGGCTTCAGCTTCCAGTAGCTCCTGGTAGAAATGTTTGGGGAAAAATTACTCTATTTCCTTCTTGGTGACACTTCCCTACTTTCTTTCCTACTGCCGCCCATCAAAGAACCAAAATAACCCAGCCCTGGGGAGGCTGGTGGATCCCATCTAGATTCCTCTTCACTGGGAAGTAGATGTTTCCATTATACAGCCTGACTTGTCTTGAGTAAGTTGAGGGTCAGGGCTTGGGACGGGAATTGGTCTCCATTATGCAATAGCTGCAGAAGCATTAGGAACTGCGTTTTTGGGCTGAGTCCTTTCTAATCCCCTCCAGTCAATCAGCACAGAGAGTAGCTGGCCAGGAACAACACAGTCTGCATGACTACGTGTATTATTCCACTGATACCCATCTGTATGTTTTTTTCAGGGACTGAGTGTGCATCTGTGCATGTGTGTGCTCTCAACATGGATGTTTCCCTGGTGCTTTTCTGTCTGCTTGATGCTACCGAGTTCAGTAGTAAAATAGGATCTAACGCCCATCGGCTGATGTGGGAAATGTTTTGCTGTTTTGTAGCTTTGGGCAGGCAGCTAATCTGCTGATGTGCTGCTCATTCGCTGATCTGCGTGGTAGGTTGTGAAACGTGACTTTTTACTGGAGATAGAGGCAGATGGCTTGTAATGTAAGGATGTTGTAGGTGCAGGGGGTGTGTGTGTGAAGAGGGGCAGGATTGGGGTTTCCAGGTAGGGTTGCCTCAACAGTATCATGACATGAAGAAAGGGGAAAAGATCTTGTGAGCTTTTGTTGTTCACTGATGGATAAAAATATGGCCATGCTGAATGTTAGCGTACAGAACAAAGAGGGGTGGTCTCTTAAATTGTGTAAACCCCCATTAAGTTGAATGAGTGTGATACTGCTTACATTTAATGAAGGCTTCTTCAGGCTAACCTGATCTGTAAATTCAGGCTTATAGAATGCAGAATAGACAGAATGAAAGAAAGAAAGAAAGGAAGAAGGAAAGAAAGAAAAGAAAAAGAAAAAAGAAAAAGAAAAAAGAAAAAAGGAAAGAAAAGGAAAAAGAGAAGCAAAAAAAATAATTTTTGGCTTTTGGAATCCTCTGCAAAAGGGCTTTAGACATGTTTGTTTGCATGTGTCAAACTGTGGCAAGGTGGAGATAAAGTGAGCAATACAGACCTTTTTGATGTTTGCTAGCTGTGGATTGACAGACTGTCAAATTAGCAATATCATAAGAGCAGTAATGTGTTTTAAACATTTCCATTTTGTTCTCCCTGTTTAATAAAGTAACTGTTATGTGGTTGTGCATGTGTCTAGCCGACCATGACAGACAGAGAAGCATCCCAACCAGTGCAGTCCTGTGCATGCAGTTGCCTTTTCCATTTGTGGCTGCAGCACCTGTATTTCTATTCCACATTACCTAGTCAGCTACAGCTCCCGCTCCCTTCACCAAAGGAAGTAAATAATTTCCCTGTTCTCTCTGTGTGACTAAATATTCTTAAGTTGCTGAATAAGAGGTCTGTCATATTGCTGAATATCTAAAACTGTCAAGTATTTCAGAAAACTCTTTAATTCTCCTTCTCAGAGGGGGATTGCTGTGTGTTCCTAAGCTGTAGGAATGGACCCAGTGGGAGATACCTAGCTCCGGCAACTTACAACACTGCCATAAACTGCTGTAAACTTACAACACTCCCTATAAAATGGGGCACCTGGGGACACTTTAAACAAGGAACAATGCATCTAAACAAGAGTGAACTGGACAGTATATTTTCCAGGTAGTTTCCCAACACATCCTGTATCTGCCTCCATACCTCTCAGACCAGTCTTTTTTGTGAGAAACATGGTTATGCTCTTTGAGGCAAGAGCAGGGTTTGGAGACCGAGAGATTCTCCGAGCATGAAAATAACTGAAAATAAATGGTGGGAATTTATCACAAGTTGTACAGAAGTTTTCTTATACAACCTAAAAATTTGCAAACTTACCCTGATCTTGGCCTTTGTTTTAAGTTTGAAAACCAGCCAGGGATTGTTGAAAGGTTCAGGAATATTTTCAAGCTGGCCGTGGGCCCAGCTTTGAGCCAAACTGGCTTTGTGTCAAAACCTTCTGAGTGGTTTCTGAATGATGAAAAGCAATGGATTTCACTCCTCGTTCTTCGGACCAACCAAAATCAGCAATGATTGGGACTGCAGAAAAAAATTCCCACGAGGAGTGGAAAGCTCAGAGATTTCTCAAGCAAAGTCAGGGTAGTAAGGAGCTGCGGATCCCACATCTGCTTCTCCTGCAGAGCTACAATGAAGATTGACTCCAGTAGCTTCTGGGCAGGGACAAAGCAGTTTCTCTTGCTTTCATACTTGGCCCCTGGATTTTGCTGAAAATGTTTCTCTCCCTCAAATGGACAGCTTCTCTCCTTCCCAAAGATGAATTTGGTTCAGGGTGAGAGTTGCTTGCAGGCAGATCTTGCAAGGACTGGAGACTGAAGTAGTCCTGAAAGGCTGGTGAGCAGTTGCATGTTGGTGAAAAGAGCCCCATGCCACCCAACACACCATCTGGTCACAGATTCTGTTATTTAGTTTTATACATCAACAGTGATTAAAATTCCTTGAAAAGAATTATTTACAAAAATACTAGACAGGCTACCAGGCATTCCCCAGGATAAATACATATGGTTTCCTTCAGAGAAATGGCAAAATGTAAGAATGGACTGTACCTCCACAATGCAGGTGTGCTTAGGGGGGAAAAGAGGGGAAAAAGGGCAGGAACTCATACAAATGGTGATTTGTGTGTCAGGATCTGGGAAGCTGTAAGCAGCCTTGTGCATTTTGTTGCTATCTGTAGGGTGATTTACAGGCAGCAGTGGTACACCGCTGTGTCCATGTAACTGAGATTGAGAGAACTGCCAGTGAGCCCTGCCTGCTGATACTTAGGCCAGGATGCTCTTTGCCTTCAGACTGGCCACAGCAGTCAGGACATCCCTGGCAATCCTGGCCCATTTCCAGCTGCCTCGAAAGACAGGCTGCAGGGGGGGTCCAGCTGCCCAAAGTAGAGGTGGCCAGTGCCACAGGAGATGGCATTAGTAACTGGGACGTGCCTGTGGGGACGCAAGGGGATGGCGAATATGGCCTATGGGAACCCTTCTGAAACAGCAGCTACCAGCTGGTTGGGATCCCCTGAGGTGCCTCAGTGGCATGGAAGTCCTGTGATTATGGGACTGAATGGCACCCATATGGCATGTGCCAGCGAGGCGAGGAGGGAAAGCAGGACTAGAAGCTGCTTGGATGAGGCAGATGAGTGGAGGAACAGCTTCTGCCTGCCGAGGAGCAGTGAGATACCAAATCCCAGGAGTGTTTCATGCTCTGATGGGTGTAGATGTAGCACACAAGACCATGAGCGGTCCTGGCTCCTGCTGCTCCGTGACATCCGTGACAAGGACAGGCTCTCTAGGCTTAGTGCTTTAAGTAAAGACATTTTTAAAAAATTTTTCTAATTCACATGATTTGTACAGGTTGAGTTTGAAAATGTGTGCAGTGTACCCACATGCTGTCACCATGAACTAAGCCACCAAGCCCCTGCCAGCAAGGGACTGCAGTGAGGTCCTCCTGGCATAAGCTTGTGTTTGTACTGATAACGCTTCACCTGCAAATCTCAGTTTATTGTTTCTCTCCAGTTACTGGAGAGTTACTGGCAGATTTAGACCTCAACATGAAAGAGGTTTTTGATGGTTTTCAGGCAGCTTGAGAGCCCTGTAGTTCACCTGGGTGGAGAGAAGTGGGTATGAACATGAACATCTGCACCGCTTGGGTTTGGCACTGATGCTTTTCCGGGATGTCACAGCACAACCAAATGCAGGAGGTTCCCCAAGACAACTGGCTCAGTTGCCCTTTGGGGCCTTCCCACCCCTTTCCAAGTATTGCTTTGGCAAGAACTCTCCCTCCCTAAGCGTTCATGGCAATGTACTGCTCCAGGCCATGTGCACTGTAAAGGCCAAGATCTAAAACCTGATTTTTCAAGTTGCTGTAGAGAGAGTCGTGATAGAGTGGATTCGCTGGCCTAAGCGTATGCCACAGGGGAGCCTAAGCAGCTGTTTGGAAATATGTGCTCAACTGCCAGGCGATCTAGCTCAGATTTAGCCAACTGAGGCCAAATTTAGTCTCACTTTGGAAGAGTATATATTCATGCCAATTCTATTCTTGACATTTTAGTCCTTCCTGATTTAGAGAATTGAATTTACTTTTTGTCTGCTCCCTGGATTAGTCCCTCAAAATCTCTGACATACTGATGTGAGTGAAGGTGATCGAGATCATTTGGTGGAGGCTCTCCCCATTCTCTGGGGTTTTGTGAGAGCAAGCAGATTTTGCAGAGAGGGACAGAAACACAGCGGATTTCTTCTTGGATCCTTCTGTTCCTGTAATTCTCATGAAGCTTGACAAAGTGGCCATTTCATCACAGCCCACAATCGGTCATCTAAAAAAATTCCTATTGAAATACCATCCTTCATTCCCACTTGGTTAAAGTAGGAGCAACGACTCCTGTTGGGCTCCTCCAGCAAGTGCTGTGCTTCTGGGGGTGAAAAGTGCTATCAGAGGTCCATAAAATCTCCTGGTTTAAAATCTGTGCAGCAGTGTAGTTCTCAACTCCATACAGATCCAAATGCATCTTTGTCCTATTCCCCACAGGGATGCAGATAGCTCCATTCCTGCTTTGACTTCCATGCTGATGAATTTTCTTCAGCCTTCAGGGCTGCAAATGGGCTGAGGAAGAGGATGAGGCAGATGAAAGAGCAGAGTAGTACCAGGGAGGGTGACTCACCTGCCTTATTTTAATCTTCCTCACTTGGTAATGAAATGTTTTATTTATAAGCGAGGAACTGAGGAAGAGAGGTTGGGGAGGAGAACAGCACAGAGGGGAGAGGCTTTGGATGTCCCAGTTGCAGCAAGCATTGGGTTTTGCATATTGCAGTATTTCCTGGGCTGTGAGCATCCCCTTAGCTGGGTCATTCACTGTATTTCAGTGGTGAAAGGGTTCTGGGAGGCACATCTGCCTCCTTTTTTCTGCAGCTCTGGAAATGCCATTCAGTGATACGTCTTACACCTTATTTTTCCCCCCAAAACTGTAGTGTGCAGTACATGCACACTCAGTGTGTGCTTTCAGTCTGCCTGGGGATGGCGACCCCAGCAAATGCCTGGGTGCTGCCTCTGGCTCAGTCCTCCTGGAAAAGTTTGGGCAGATCCCATAGGTCTGTTTATCGTGTCTTCACAGACTGTCCCATGAAAGAATGCCAGCCCAACTGCATGGCCTAGATTGACCCGCGATGCTTAGGACTAGTGTTTGGCTCTGCTTTAGGCCCTGAGAACTCATTTGGCCCCAAGACCTAATTATTTTGTGCACGTGTGTTTTAGCTCAAAATTCCTGAAATACCCAAGGAGTTGTGCTGCAGGTCCACATCAACAGGGAATGGAGGTTTTTAAATGGGTGACTTCTTAGGAATTTGCCTTACTTTCCCTCCTGAGTAGTCAGTACCTCTAAAATGGGCCAAGTACGCACTAAGCCTTTTTCATTTTTGTAGCATTTCATAATGTAGCATTTATGTCCTTGTGTCTGTTTTTCATGTTGTATTCTCTTACTGCCAGGTCAGGGCTGCTTAGAAAATTCTGGGGATTCTTGTTTTTCTTGGGTTGGTTGGTGTTTTTTTTTCAAAAGAAAAGGTGGCCATCACATAGCAAACCATGTTTCAAGTAATGAAGAATTATTTGTAATCAGTTTTCTAATTTAGGGAAAGTAAATATATGTGCTGCTGTAGACTTGGCATGATTCAGCACTCAAGAACACACCCCACATTTAGTATTCTTGTTTTTTAAGACACTTTGGATTTATGGTCAGCCTATTCCTCTAAGAAACCCCATACCTTCAACAGTGAGAATAAATTCTTGGCACTCACCTGCAAGACAAGACTCGAAATAGAGGGGACCTTAATCATCTATTTCAGTCCTCCTTGTTTCAATAAAGTATTTAAGATCCTAATTATATGGAACGTAAGTGCATTCTTAACTGCTTTAAAAAATTGGGATGGTCTTACGCATAAAGGTGAGCATGTGTTTTGCTGAATTTAGGGATAAATGAAGTAGAAGATAGATCATGGATAAATTGGCTTTATTACCCATTAGATCAGACTTCTTCAGGTCACTTGTGTGTAAAATGGAGATACCAGCACCTACCTATCTCATTACAGCACTGTGAAAATTAACATTTAAAGACATTGAAAACTTGGAATGAAAGTCATTATAATGTTGTGTTGTTTCTTTTGATCTATTGTGTGTGTCCAGGTGAGACTAAAAATTGTTGGAAATGACTACAGCCTTTATAAGCCTGTCTCTTTCAAATATTAAGGTGTTACCTCATAAGCATTGGCTTTATACTTTAATATTCCTTAAAAATGGGCTTTTCCATCTTTATTTAAATAACAGCTGCTAAAAGAGTTCTTTGAATATTTCTTTCACTGCTGTAATGAGATGCTTGCCCTTGATACAGCCTCCAATTATCATGAGATATTGTATCAGAAAAGGTAGCCAGTTCTTCAGAGATTATTTTGACACAATTGCCACTAACAGCTGCGGCATTCCCAATGTCTCCTTCGTGTAGCCATGGCTCCTGTCCCAGATGTGGTGCTGCAGTGGGGTGTTTGCTTGGGTACAGGTGAGGACAGAGCGCGGGAGGACGCTTGCCGAAGGATGCTGTCTGCGCCGGGGTGACTCTGCAGACTTGCAGACTTATGTCAGCTCAAGGCTTTACTGTGCCATTCAGGACATGAATTACATCTTATTTTTCAGGAGTGCTGAATTTATTAACTGCAGCTGATTTATTGTTGGTAGATTTAAAGACATTGAAGGGCTTGTTAACTGCAGCCAGTAAAAAGCAAATGTATGGGGTGGCCTTGTCAGGCGGGAAACCTTCCTGCCCCCAGACCCTGGGGATCCTGTGCTTCTCTTGTCTCTGAGGTTTTTTTCCATGCAAATATCAGTCCATGTCTCGGATGCACACGTGGGCACCCCTGGGTAAGCCCCATGGCCGAGGAGGAGGAACCACGGCACCAGGACACAGCCTCTGGCCATGGGGCTGAGCAGGAGCCTCTGGCTGCCAGTGCTGGCAGTGCTTTGTCTCCCAAACACAGCCCAGGGTGGCCATCCCTTACCCTGTCGAAGCACCCTTCATATGCACGTTGCAAAGCCACAGATGCAGAAGTTATAGATCTGAACGACATCCCCAAACTTTCCCTGCCTGTGCTGCGTTAGTCACTGGCTGTACAACCAAACAGCCTAAAAATTGTTGCCCTGGGCAGCCTCTGCAGCACAGCTGTGCAGAGGGGGGCTGCAGACAGCCTGAGCCATTGGAGTTTTTACTGATTTTCTTCTGCTGAGCCTGGCCCCTTACACACTGCTCCCAAGAGCACTCAGGAGCACCTGTAAAGGAATTGCTGGAGAGACAGACTGCATTTATGGCTTGCAATCAGCAAGGGAGTTTTGCCATTTACAGGCCTAATCCCACCACCCAACTTGGAGGTAGCAAGGCTGATGCAGGGAGGATGCCTACACCCACCAGAGACAGCATTCTGCATGCCAGGGAGATTGGGAGTCCCTCACCCTCTATAGGTCTTGACATGCACATAGCCAGCAGAGCAGCTCTGCTTGGAAATGCTTTTAATCCCAATCTTATTGGCAGGCCAAAGGTCTAGATCCTAAGCAAAGCCTAAAAGTTGCTGTAAGTCTGCCACCACTGCGCAACTCTTCACCCGTATTCGGGTCAGCTGTGTCCCTCTCCCTATGCCAGGAACATGCACTGAGGCCATGGCTGGGGCAGGAGGTGAAAACCTGCAGCAGGCAGACCTGGGGAACACGGTGTCTCATCTCTGCTCCGATCTACTGAGCAGCATCCCTATGTGCTTTGTGGGAGGGTGCAATGAGGTTTCACAGGTACCATCTCTCCACTGACTACTGATGTACGGCAGGGTCTGAATTCTAATAAGTCTTAATTAGGTCTTTCCCTTGATGTCCTTAATTTAGAGGCAAAAGAGATGCACTTGCTGCTCGTGTGCGTAGGAAATGTTTTGCATTTCAGGATATTTTCATTCCTGTTGACTTCAGCAATGAAACGCAATGCAACACGCTGGAAGTCAAATGTGCACTTCAGCTGAACTGGAGGCTTAACTCCTCTCTGTGCAGGTGTAGCTGTATGATATGAAGAGTAATCATATGTTATTTGTAGTAAAAAGGGAAATGCCTTCTCTCGCCTGTTATAAAAGTTATAAAAATCTGTATCCCTATTTTGCTCGCCATTTTTTCATCTGGTTAGTGCTCATCTCTGGCTTAGGATGTACCCTGTTTGCCAGTTTGCTGGTTTTTTTTTCCTTTTTAGTACAAAGGTTTGTATCTTCAGTAAACATCATTGACCAAATAGATGCTCTAAACTGCAATATTGCTGTGCACTAAACTTTAATTGAGACAGTTGCCTTTGATATGGGGCTGACCTAAAGCTGGGGCTGATTCCTCTCTTTTGCAGCTTTTGCAGTTCTTTAAAAAAGTCATAATGCAGCATTCATGTTGTTGCTGTTTTCTCTACTGCTCTAGCAAAAGTATCACTGTGGTTGAATATTGAATTGATTTCTCAGAACCTCCTGGTTATCCTGAAAGTCTGTGTGTATAATCTGTGATTCTCAGACCATAATTAGTTTGTAGGAAAGGTGTTGGGCCCAAAGGCAAAGCTCCAAGATGATGTGTGAGAGTCAGGAGAAGTCCCAGAGGACTCAACCTCCTCTGAACACATTGTTTATGAAAGAAAATGGGGTTTTGGATCCTCTATGCAGTAGCTCTCTTTATCACTTTTGCTAAGCAGAAATCCTTATATCAAAATGGCTGGTAAGTGGCATCTTGGTTACAGGCAAGACAGGATTTTTACATCACTGAACAATTTGTAGTAGATCTTTAGTAGCTCGTATTTAATTCTCTACGTAAAAATTTTCATGTGTGTTTAACATGGGTACGTTGCATACAGGATTGAAAAGTCAAGCAAGCAAATAATTGGTTGCATGCACAAATGTGGAGTCACTGAGTAAAAACTGGGCTACTTTTACATGGGTGAAATAGGAACTCTGCCTTTGAAAATGCATACCTATCTCTGCTGATGCCAGGAACAAGGACTGAATTTCCTGAAATCTAAATTTTTTAAAAAACTTGCCATCAGACAAAAAAAATATTTCCATAAGAGATACATGGATTAAAATGATACTTTAAAAATAGTGAAATATTACAAATCAGTGTGTATATTTTCAAATTATTCCCAAATCAATTCATATGTTTCACCTGATTTGGCTGGCAACAGTGTTTAGAAATCTCTACATTTGGTTTTATAGTAGGACATTTATTCTAAATACACATAAATTTCATTTTAAAAGCACTAATTCTGCCTTGCAAAGTTCTCTATTCTATTTTAGAATTGCCATGTCACGCAGATTTTTTCTGGGTTTTTTTTTCTGCCCTAAAAAATACCACTGGAGATCACGGTGGATCATCTGAGCAGCTATCATAGTAAAAGCCAGTTGCCATTTTGGGAATTTTTTTTCCTTCAAAGTCTTTCTGACATTAGCCTTCATAATTCAGTTGCTGTGTACTAGAAGTTCAGGTCAGAGCTAAGGAGACAGGCTTGGGGATTTATGCTGTGTGAAATATAGTCAATCTCTTCTCACTTCAAACGTGGTAAACAGACCATATATAATCCCTGGAATATTTGGTAGATCTGCCAGGCCATGAAGACAGTATTTGTAATATTCGTCTACCTACATGTGTTTTTACATGGTTGTCCATCCCTATGCCATCCAAACTCTATTCAAAAGCAACCTGAGGAGAGAGGGCTGAACAAAGAGTGAGAAGAAAATATATCATTCCCAGTAGGAGATTTCAGAGTTTGGGCTTCTTCCACCCCCCTCTCTCTCTGCTCTTGCTTTTTAATGAATCGTTCTTCTAACCTACTTTAAATCAAGCATCTAGCATGCTAGATGTTTTGCAGATGAATCATACTGTGCAATGCAGTTATGCATATCTGCTGTGCAAGTACATTGTCAGCTTTTATTTGCTAACCTACCAGCAAACAAGATTTTTTTTCTGGAAGCTTGGGATACTAGCATCATTCTTCAAGTGAGAATAATGCAACCACTGATAATAAATCAACCTGAATCTGAGGATGTTTCACCAGTTTCCGTGCCTCCTTGATTAGCATTATCCTCAGAGGTATAAATTAAAGAGGAAAATATATAATCTGGGAAGCTTTCCAGCATCATCTTTGAAAATGTGAGCTCAATGCTTTGCTGAGATTTCTTTGGTGGAGGAATGCTAATAGCATTGCTGAAGATGTGCTCTGATTGCACCCTAAAGAGTAGGAAGATGCACAGAATAGCTTCATTTCTTTTTCCTTTGTCATCAAGATAATTTCTAATGTGATCTGCACAGGATGAATCCTGAACTGTTTCTACACAGTTCTGTGAACTGGTCCCAGAAGTGCCAGCTTCAGTCGCTCCCTTTTCTACTACTTGTTCTCTTAGTCTGACATCTGCATAAAATATGTTACATATTTTCCCATCTCAGCCTGCAGATAATTGCCTGCAGCTGTTAGCAGCGAGTGGACACAGTCCCTCTGCTATATTGGTCAAAGCCTGAGCTTCAGCAATAAGGATTTCAGGAATTTCTTCTGACTGTTCCTATGAGGTGTCATCACAGCCGGGTGGTAACTCCTGACGCCTCCCTCCCCGCCAAGGGAAGAAAAATGTGCCGCGGAATGTGCTGATTTGCAAAAAATATTTCACAGGGAGGGTTTGATTTTAGCAAAGTTCCAGCTGTGTTAAATGAGCAGAAAAGGGATTTTTCAGCGTATCAGCAACATCTTGGAAATGGAAATGCCACATCCTCCAGCACTTTCTTAGCAGTCAGTTGTCCCCTTCCCCTGCCCATAACCTGCTTGGGTCTTTGGTATTTACTGGAACTAGGAGTTTAGCAAGACTGTAGTACTTGGAGCCTTGCTTTATAATGTCTCTGTGTTTCTATTTGCTTTTTCTTGGCCAGCTCTTTGCCAACATCATCCTTTGCTTTCCAAGAGATGATGAAAAGCACAGAATGGAAGACTAAGGTGGTGTTCTTCAGGGTGCATTTTGGGGAGGTGTAAGGAAGTAGATACCTTTATTACTATTTTGCTGATGGGACAACTGATGCACAATGGAGTGAAGGGTCTTACAAACAGTCCCCAGCAGCTGCATTTGAACTAGATCTGGGTCTGCTGAGCCCCAAGCAGTGCCAGGCTGCTCCAAAGGGGTCTCAGCTTCATCATAGGTGACTCAGTTTATGGGGCCTCTCAGGCTGAGACTCCAAAAAGTCAATCCTCTCTCCTGAAAAATGTAGGGCAGCTATTTTTACTTAGGTGCATGAAGATAGGGTTGTTTTTCTTTTTTTTTCCTGCCCGTTTTTCACTTTTAAATTCATATTAAGGATTCTTAGTTATGTTTTGCAAAGGCATTCACTGTTCCAGCTGAACAACATAGAGGGAATACCATGTGTTATTTGCCATCACTACTGACATTGCTAAATTTGCTGAAGCAACATGTTTCAACATTTCCAAACATTTTTCCTGTGGAGCTTTCTCTTCCATAGAAAGGTTTTCTGTTTCCCCTTGATTTGAGATGAAAAGAAAATTGAAAATAATATGAAATTTTCCCACAGGACAGAATTTCTTTTGCAATAATAGCTCCACTTCCAGCTAATGTCAGGAAAAACACAAACAATGCAGTCAGTATGCTTAATTTCAACCCTGCATTTACGACTGATTCTTTGCTGTTGCTGTCTGAAGAGCAATGACATCAACACACTTTACTCTCAGCTTGAAAATACCCATTAAATCCAAGAGCTAGTGCACTAGCAAGTAGGATTTGTTAGCACCTATTTAATGCACTCAACAGGAGTGTGACCTTGGTTCTCTGTCACTGGTGAAAATGAAGTTGCCTCCTGGTCCAGCCCATCTAATTGCTGCTGAACTATAATACCAAGCAGGTTGTTCTCTCTTTATGGCAGATGACTTTGCTACCACTGTGCGGAAGGTGGCATGAAGCCAACAGTGTTCCCCAACCTAGCAGCTGCCCAGTGTCCTTGGATTCAAATAATTATATAGTGCTCCCTCCCTTACTCACTTAAAAATGTGACTTGCCTATTGGTGCCGAGCAAGGGAAGGAAAGCCAATGAAGACAGCAAATCTGACTCTTTCTTCTCAGGCTCTGTACAAGACAACTTCTTTTTTAAAAGCTCACACTTCGTGTGAGCAGGAAAGCAATGCAGGCTCCTCTGTGAGCAGCAAGTGAAGTCTTTAGAAACCATCAAGTTCCCTTTCCCGACCCTGCGCTTGGAGCTGAAATGACAACCACTTCCTCAGCCTTGCTGTGCTGTGTGTTTTAACCAGCATTTTAGAAAAAAAAGGGCTGTTCCAGACATTTTCAGCCAACTTCAGATCCATTTAGCTGGATGGTGGTAGCTGCCAGAGCAGATAAGATCCAAGGTTTCCCAGGAGACCTCTGCTCCTGCCCGCACCCAGCACCAGGTGCCCCAGGCTTTTGTAGCCTTTAGAAATGAAAAAGCCAGATGTGAGCAAAGCACCATGTTGCCTGCAGTGTTACTCGCTCAGGTTTCTGGTCACAACTGCTCTGCTGTGTCAGGTACAAACCAACTTCTGAGAAGACGGATTAGAGGAGCTGGTTTCTAACCTTGTCCAACAGAAAGTTGAGAGAGAAAGGGGTATTTGCTCCTGGAGCTTGGGGCAAACAGCCAGGAGAAATGAGCTACACTAAAAGTCAGTGTAAGCACAAGAATAAAGTTGTATAAATTGGACAGGAGCGTTCAGGCTGGGAAGGAGAGGAATTCAGGATGGAGTGAAAAATGAATAGCAAGAAAAAGAAATCCAAACTACTCTAAAAAGTGGATTTCTCAAGTGATGGATTTCTCATCAGTTGTGGAGGCAATGAGGTAATGTGATGCTTGTAGTGGTAGGGGGTTAAGCTTAGAAACTCAGCAGGTCCACTTCTTCTGTGTTCATGAGTTCTGGAAGCAGACTTTCCTAGCAAAACCATCTCCCCCAACCCTTTGTTTAGTTGGAGCTATTAATATAATTTCTCTTAAAAAAAGTTTTTCAATGCATTTTACTTTTTCAATTATTTCTTTTACTCAAGTGGAAGGGCATAAAATCCTCATTCTTCAAGGCAGAGACAAATTTGTTCAACCTTTCACCATGAAAATACTACCTGGAGGAGTGCTGTGCCACAGCAGGACCCAATGTGCTGGCTTTGCTCTCCAGACCCTTGGAGACTGGCCGACCTCTTCTAGCTCCTACAGCTTACCCTGGGAAACTACAAGGAAGACCATGAAAACTCAGAATGATCTTGGCCATCCATTGAAATGGTCTCAATAAATAGGAGGGTGTTCAGCAGGGACAGAGCATCTCAGCAGGAAGAGCCAACTTCATAAACACAGGATGGGAGACCACAGATGAGTCCATCAGAGAAGTATTGGGGTGTTGAGGGTCACAAGCCAAATGCAAGCCACCATAGGCTGCAAAGCTTGTGCTGTTTTGCTGTTGCTAAACAGCAGATGCCACACTGAGATATGGCAATGTGGGTTTTGTGTGTGTGATGCAGCAAATGGCCTGGGGAGGAGAGCGGTGTCCAGTCTAGAGCACAGCACTTCAGGAGCAATGCAGAAAGTATGGAGGAGAGCAACAAGGGTGATCAGACAGCTGGGAAACATGATCTAGGAGGGAAGATTGAAAGAACTAGGTTTGTTTAAGCTAAAGGAGAGAATCACCAGGGGACAGAACAAGAGCAGTCTTTAAGTACATGAAAGCCCAAGCAAAGAGTCTGAGTTAACCTGATCTCCAGGTGCGTGGTGGGCAGGAATGGATGTGGCTTCAGTTGCAACATAAGAGATTCAGATGAATCATTTGGAAAAAACTTTTGGAGAATGTAGACATGTAGGATAGAGAAACACAGGTAACTAGAGGGAGTGGCTGCAGCTCCATTGCTGGAGGGCTGTACAGGCAGTGCAGAGGGACATCACCCAGATGACGTAGGAAGTGGTACTGCTGGCTAGGACCAGCAATGGAGCTAGGTGATATCTTTCAGGCCTTTCTGGCCCTATTTTTGGGGAGTCCGTAAGCTGAACTGAGGGATGGCAGCAGGAAATACACTAATTTCTTCTTTTCCCATCTTAGTTTTGTCCCTGTCCTGTTCAAACCAGCAGCTTCTTCTGTTACCCTTTGAAAGTGCGCACCAACCGTGAGTCACAGAAAAGTAGGAATGGCTGATATTTTTGTGTTTCAGTGTCTTTTGATGGTAATTATTTATTTTTTTAAAGAAAAATAGCTTTTTGTTTGTTTTTCAGGAAAAGCCCTGCTTTCCTTGGGGGGGGGGTGGTGAATTGACTCCTGCAGACAAACCTAAACATAGCATTCAATAGCTTAAGTTGGACAAACAGAGCACAAAAGAATACTAACTAAGGATTTTTAATAAATGCAGGCTTGGTGGGGAGAAATTGTAGAAGATGAAGTGTGCAATGATAGTTGGAGATTAACAGCATAGTGCCTGCATCCAGGGAAGTCGGAAAGGGAAAAAGATACAGCAAGTGCAAGCTTATTAATTTGATCTAATTAGTATTGTTAAGAACATTAAGGTAAAAGGAAATTGGAAAAATGCATCATTGATTTATAAATGTGGACTGTGAAGACAAACCTGATAGTTTACTTCAGTAAGAAACCAATTGTTTTCTGACTGGGTTTCAGTGAAGTGTAAAACCCAGTACTACATGGAAAATTACTGGCTGAGCTGGAGAAGGTGGAAGGCAATACAGGCATGGCATGCTTCAGCTTATGCTGAAAGCAGACCACTCAGGCAGTGTGGGATTTGCTGGTGGGGCTCCTCAGTCAGTCTTGGGGCCCATCTTATTAAATACCTTTGTAAAATGTTTGGTACCAAAAGCCAGAGCAGACTATGGGAGTATGCTGGGAGTTGGGGTGAAAGGTGGCTGAAGCATCTTACAGGGGAAGCTGGCTGAGCCGGGCAGTTGTGAGCTGTAGAAATATATCCCAACACCCTGCAAGGGTGAAAAGAGCTGTGTTTGTTGAGGTATATCCTCTCCAGAATGAGGTTGTAATGCCTTTGTACAAGTGCTGGTTCAGCTTCTGCTTTGACCTTGGGATCACTGTCATTCAGTGCCGTGGATAACTGCACTGGTTTTGTACAGAGTCACTATTGACCTCTGACAAAATGGTGAAAGCAATAAGAATGACATCAGAGAAAAGAAATTGAAATGTTAAATACCTCACGCTTGGTTTCAATGTTTCCCAAAACAAAAATACTTTTGCTTGGAAACAGTTCTAATTCAACAACAACAACAACAACAACAAAAGAGAGAGAGAAAAAGTCCAGTTTTACTGAAATGACTTTTTCTAGCCAATTCTTTTAAGTAAAGTTTTCCGTCCTCCTCAGAGGATGAGGAAATAATCAATAAAAGTAGTTTTGAGAAATGTAGCACCTCTTCCCAGCTGTGTTAATATCAGTGAGCAAACAGTGTTTCCTGAGACCAGTTTGTGAGCCAAATTTGGAGATGATTCCCTTTATATTTGGGGTCTATGGACTGATCATGAATATTTGAAATGTGAGCTGTACTGCTTAATTGTAGCCTCTTATATGAGTCACATGACTATTTAACGAGGATCCTTGATTGGAGGAATGAGCAAACACATCTTTTATACATACTTGACTGTGCCAATTTCAGTACTTATTTTCGTTTGATGCTGATACATGTTTGTTATTGGCCTTGGCAAACATATCTTTGCCAAAAAAATCATTTCTCAAGCATTGACAGAAAATGATATATGGATTTACTTATTATAAAATCATTTAAACGTGTAACGGCCACTGAAAAATGCTTGTATCATCCCCTCTGTATCAAAATTAGAAAATAACACTAAGATTCACTTGTGAGATACATTTGGGTGGCAGCATTGTATGTTTCCAGCTGTGGAAATCTTACTAGGTGAAGTCAGAACCAGCTTCAGGAAAGGCCGGTTCGATTGCTTTCTTAGCTCTGTTGTAAGTTGGAGGCTTGGGGGTTTTTGCATTTTTTTGTACATTTATCTTTCTCCTGGGCGTTAGGGTGGCTGTTAATTCTTACCTCGGAACAAGAGTGGGTGTTGCAGCTCCAATATAGCTGCTCCAATGCCACATCTGCTGCCAGTCTCTGGGTTTCATCCTGCATGCAGCATTAATGGGGAATCACAAGGTCCACAAAAGATCATCATGTGAGGAGACTGGTAGTTTTACCGTTTGTGGTACACTGCTTGTTGCAACAATTTTTCATAAAAGTTGGTTTATTAAGTTTGGGAAAAAAAGACTTTATCTTTCCTGAAGACAAAGGAATGAAGACCTCATTAAAGCATTCAGCTACAACAGAGTTCAGAAGAGCCTTCTCTGCAGTACCTTTTCACTGGATTTAAAGCTCTGTTTCATGAATATAAAACATGACATATGTGATCTTCCTTCTGCTCAGCAGCAAAGGCTGTTGCTGATGTAAGACAGAGTCAGTGAGCTGCCAGCATTGAAAAATAATCTCAATTTTTCACACTGTAAAGGTCAGTATAGCTGCAATGGTCCAGGATACCTGACCTGCTTGATCCCTGAGGTTACAGATTTTTTTTGTATGGTACAAAGGCGAGAGTTTATCTGTTTGGAAAGTGACTCCACAGGTACAACACACTCATTTTCTGTCCCAGCAGAGATTCCACCAAACATTGATGATTATTTCCCAGTTCAAGTGAATGTTGTAAATTCATCCTAGTGGCATGGATATTTCCAAAATTCCTTGTGTTGGCTTAAATTATTAACAAGCTGTCCTTTCAAACACCGCTGCCAAGCCAGCCACAACCCTTTGAACCACAAACATAATAAAAGGCAAATTCTTTCCAAAAACACAATACTGTTTGTTGAATAGATTCCACTCACTGACCAAAGGAGTGACAGATTAACTAAGAAAAAAGGGAAAGAAATAACAGGCTTGGAAATCTGAAGCTGGGCATGGATAAACAAGAGAGGATCATGGCAGTTCTTTGAGTACTCAGAAAACACAAATTTGGGAAGAAAAAATGGAGAATGTTTAGGAAAACATCTGGAAGGAGCGGTGCCAGATGGTTGTTTCCTTTTTGATCGGACTAGTATTTTACTCATAAAATATGAAGACCCATTTTTCATGTTTGTCAATATTTACAGATCTCAGTTGGTATGTAGGAAGGAAAATAAGGTCTCAAATAGAACTCTGTGCATGGTTAAAATAAGCTTGATATTCTGTGCTTTGCTGACTCAACCAAAGTGGCCTGAGATTTTGAAGTGCTGGGAATGCCTAACTCCTTTTCCAGTTGCTGGCTTCTGAGAAAGCTACGCCCCTATTACAGAAAGGATTTTATTTAGAGAGGCAAACTCCAGGCACCCATGATGAGAAAATTTTAGCTTATGTTCCCACCACAGCAAAATATTGCTGAGCTGGTAGCAGGCTGGCATTGACTGGAATCAGCTTTCTTAGTTTCTGCTTGTTGCTGGTGGTGCAGTTGCTGCTTGAGAGATCTGGGACCCTGTCTAATATTGCAGAGCAGGGAGAAGCTCAAAGAAATAAAAGGGGGCCAAGAAGAGAAAGAGTGTATGAAAATTAGCCTGCACTGAATATTTCATTATTAAATGTTTTCAACTGCAAAGATGCACTTTCCCCCATCAACCACTATGATAAGCCAAGGACAAGATAAATTTTTTAAATAGCTCCCTAGATTTTTCTTATATGGCTTTGGGGAAGCCACACTTAGAAGGGAACATATCCATTTTATATAACCTTCAATAGCTACAATAAGCAATGAATAAGTTTTCTAGCAAATGTTTGGGTTTTCTTTCACAAAAGACATGCCATTGAAGCAGTGTTGAACTGTGGGTAGTTTTTCATTTCTTTGTATGCAAGATTGAGAAGAACTTCCATCCAGTTTGAAATTCAAATGCTGGGGTTTGAGTAGGGCTAATAGTTAACGTCATTATCCCATGAGGCAAAAACACGATTTCTGAGGAATTTGGAGAAGTTCTTCTGCCATTTTCCAGCTGGGGCCTTTCCCTGAGGATCTCTGGAGGATATCCTGAGGATGCTCCAATTGAGCATCACCAGGTAATGCTCCCTTCCAGCTGCACATCACCTTTGCAACACAAGATGCTACCACATTTCAGGGACCCGCAGGTGCAACACCACCTGCTGAGAGCCTCATGTTGGGGAGCTGGGGAGGGATGTGGCATGGTTGTGGGTGCATGACACCTGGGAGAACTCCAGGCTTTGCTGTCCTGTTCCAGCCCTGAGTCAACCTCCCCATCACATGCCTGGTCCTGCCTTGCGGCATGTCTCTGGTGCCATGTGGATCACTGAAAGAAGGCCAAAAATCTATATTATGGGGCACTGAAAGCAAATCACTTCCTATACAGGGAGTGAATATTATTAGAATTTTTTAGGCTCTTTCTTAGGATTTTATTGGACTTTATTCATATAAAATTCATTAGAATTTTGCTAGCATAATCTGAATGATGCATTTATTAATGCAAACATACATGTGTATATTGCAAACACGTAGTGCAATTGTTTTGTCAGAATGATGTGCAGAGGTTCTGGTGGTCAGTAAGTTGAGCTGGAGTGAGCAGTGTGGGCTGTATTAGCAAGAGCAAGCCATCGAGTCAAGAGAAGAGATTATTCCCTCTATTCAGCCAAGGGTGGATAGAAGGAAAACATTGAGCAACCTGAACTAGCTTTGAAATACCCCTGCTTTGAGAAGGGGTTGAGCTGGAGACCTCCAGAGGTCCTGTCCAGCCTGATTTTTTCTGTAATTCTATGACTTTTAAGACTCAGCTATATTACCTTTTTCTCTGCTGTCCTTCTACCTACTATTCCTGACCACTTCCACCTATTTTCCCGTTATAAATATAAATGTAATTAGGGCTATTTTAAAAGTTGGCCCTCGAGGCACTTCTGCACCAACAAAGGGCTTGTGTTGCTTCTCAAGCCCAGCTGGGTGTCTCATTGCTCTGCTGAGTAAGTCCCTTCTCTCTTTCTGGTTCACAGACCAAATTAATGACTTAAAAATATATGTATTTCTGCAGGTCAGCCTGAGACAAGGAATTTTCCGTTTCCTCAGGAAAAAAAAAACAAACAAAAAGTTGTTTTTATTAAATCCCAGGTGTTGTGAATGAGTGGTTTGGACTGCTTAAAGAATCACTGTCAAGGGTATTAGCAAAAGTGATTTAATAGGGATTTATAAAAGTGCGACTTCACAAAGCTCAATGGCAAGATTCACTCTATTCCTTAATGCATGGATGAAGCACACAAAGAAAAATCAAGTTAGGATCAAACTAGAATGATTTATACAGAGACCGAAGATGCAAAAGGGTAAGTGAGAAACATGCAAAAGAAAATCAAGTTAGAATTTTTCATGATTTGCACAGAGATCGGAGGTGTAAAAAAGTAGGGGAGACCCTCCTATTGAGTCATGAGGTTCAGAGAAGACCCCCTAGCTTTCTAAACTCCTGATGGAGCTTAGGTGCAGCTGGATCCACTCCTAGCCCCAGATTTGGTCAACGGTTTATGTCTAAAGGGATTTTGTGTGTAGCAGCAGTCTGAGGTTCATTCACACTTTGAAGTGAATCACAAGATTTAGCAGAACTTGATCATTTAAAGTGATTCAATAGAATTTACTACAATCACGACAGTGACTTAATTATAGATTCGAAAGGGCAATATTTATACTGTACTTGCTATCAGATACCTGAGTCAATTCACACATGCACTCACACAGACACTAAGATATATATATAAACAAAGGTATGCGTGTTAAAAATTCCCCTCGAGTTCAGTGAAATATTCGCGTCAAATGTGTCAATATTTTCTCAATGGGTGAAGGGTTGAGCCTCAAGGAGTGAAGGGTATCAGCCCAGGTCCCATTGTCAGCTTTTGGCAACGGTCCTCTGGTTTTTGCAAACTGGAGAGTTCACAAGCTCTGAGAGGCATCCCTCACAGAGGGAGATGCTGGGTTGCAGCCCGCTGCAGTCCAGGAGAGCTCAAAGGGCCTCACTTAGGACCGCTGTTCATAGGTTCACAAGATGATCGGCTTTAGTCATCAGCAAATTACTGGAATTCCAGTAACACTGGTACCATTCCACTCAAGCTACGATCCAGGTAAGGGATGTTCCAAGGCTGTCAGGGGATGACTAATTATTCCCACTCTTGTTCCCTGCCTCGGCCAGGCAGCAGGAGTTCTTGGTACAGTTGGTGCTACTCCCCACCTTAGCCAGGCAAGAGTTCCTGGTATGGCCAAGGGATGCTTAACTGCCCAACTCATTACACAAAGGCCAAGGCATAATGGGAATTCCTGAGATTGTAGAGCGGCCCTGGAAGGGGGAGGAATGCACCACCACACCAAGTGCTCAATTGTCTCCCCACCAATTCCCTTCACTTCACTTTGGAAACTATTTACTATTTTTATGAAAAGTCAGCTTTGGCAAAAGACAGTGTTTGAACATAAACAAATTGCAATGCAGTTTGCCACAACCACTGTGCAGTAAATGCAAGCCTTATAAAAAAAATCTTTTTTCTAAGCTAAAATTATTGGCTGAATTTGGCAGAAACTTCCAAACATTGGGGTCAATCAAGTGTGAGCTTTCCACCAAATCAGCTATTGAGCCCCCAAATCTCACCCATCTTCAATTCTGGCAGTGCAGAAGGGATATTCTGTATCCCATATTTGTGCTACAAACTACATTTTTTAGCAGGGTGAAGCAGTGATTTGCACTAGTGAAGCTGCTGCTGGTTTCAAGGAGGAATAAGCTGGTATAGAGTGTTTTTTCTTGTTTTATAAGAGTGAAAAGCAGGACTGAAGCTAAGGAGAAAGGTGAAGGTGTAGTGATGAGGTTTTTGTAAGGCAGTTTGACTGGGCTACTGAAATGGGGACAGCCACCCATTGTCCCAAGTGCTAACATTGTCAAGACCTGTGCGCATGTGTTCTTCCTGTCTTTCTCCCTCTTTTCCCCATCCTCAGAGATGAGTAATGGCTGCTTGGAGCTGGCACTCTTTGCTGGTAGTGTTTTGTGAGGATGGGTGGTGATAATAGAATCAGGGCAAGGTAGTGACAAAAGTGCTGATGTTTGCTCATGTGCTGTTATCAGCTCACGGGTGGAAAACTCAATTAACACTTGAGAAATCTTGATCTCTCCAGAGGAAAAGGTGTTTGGCCATGAATCTGCCCTCTCTGAGTGTTAGTCCAGCTGTACAGTGGTGGGACCCAGCTCACAGTGGCTGGTTTCGATCAAGGCAAAGGGAGGAGAGCAAGTCTTTGGAGCTGCCATATCTCTCCTGCTGTGTGTCGGCTTGTTTATTTTCTGGTTTAATTTTCATGAGCAATGTGCAATTCTCCTGCTGTTCTGCTCACCGTGGGGTTGTTACAACGTTTTAGCAAGGCAGGAAAGAAAAAAGAAGCACCATTACCTATCTCAGCTAGTAGCTGCTTGCGTGAGGGCAGCTAAGTGGGTGTGCTGGTTCCCGAAGGTGCTGTGTGTGAGCTGGTGTGATGCAGACTGTCCTTTCGCCATCAAGTACTGTCTTCACATTCCTCAGCCCTTGACTAGCTCAGGAGAAACTCCCTCAGGCAAATGCTGTGATATGAGGACAAGGTGCAGAGCGTGATGTAAGGTGGGTATTCCCAGGTACCCTGGCGCCAGCAGAAACGCCGCAGTGGGGTTGGGAGTGCTGCAGATGATGTGGAGACACCAGCAGGATTGCCAGATAGCGAGATAATGGGAAAGTGGTAAGAGAGGTGTTACTGAGATGTACGGGCAGTTGAGACCAAGCAGTAGCAAGCAGTGCATTATGGATTAGCCATCTGTCCGTCCATCCTAGGCAGCCCCATGCTCTGTGGAGGTGCCATCTTGGCCTTGTGAGCTGAGCTTCTGTAGTGCTCTGCCTCTCTGGAAAAAATAAGCCTCTCAGCAGGACTGAGTAGCTGAGGCTTAATGCTGCACTGCTGTGGTGATGCAATGTGTTCTTGGGCAATGCAGATGTGCCCGAGGACAAGCCAGACATTTTCCACCATCCAGTTTACGAAGGGTGAGTGGGTTTGAGAAGACAGTCAGGCTCCAGCTTGTGATGGTAACTGGTCTACAGAAGGTTTGGGAAATAAGAGGACACTCATCAGGAGGTCCTGGTATGGAGTACTGCGTGGAGATTGTAGGTCAAGTGGAGGATGGAAATGGCACACAAAGGTTTGTAGGACAGAGGGATGAAGGTATGCCAGAGACCAGTACCGTGCTTTGCTGTTGGTTTATAGAAGCTATGAGATGTGCAGCCCTGCTGTATAACATTTCATTCTTCAGTGCAGTTTTCCAGAAGTCAAGCTGTGCTCCTGAGCCTTAATTTCCTAAATAACCTAATACAGTCTGCCCCAAACATAATCTGCTGTGCCATTTATCTGCACAAAATAGAATATTTTCTAATAGCAGAAACTCCAGCAACCCTTAATTGGGTGGAGTGGAAGAAAACATGTATTTGAATCCTGAACAAAATATGAAGCCTATTGTTAAGCCCTAAATGTGTTTTGAAAGGAAGTTTAAATAAAGTAGAAATATTTACCACAGATATTTACCACCTCTTTTTGCACAAGACTGCATCTCTGTTGTTTCCTTTAAAAATCTCTGCTGGACTTCCTCCAGTAATACCAATGACATCTGTAACAACTCTGCCACCCCCACTTGGGTCGTGCCTTGCTGTAAGTACCAAGGGTGACATGTGGGGTGGCAGACCCAGACCCTTGGTTGCTGTAAGCCAGCAGAGCTCCACTGAGGTGTCTTCTCTGGTTCTTTGAGTTCAGGCAGGTCATGGATTTGCAAAGGCCTGTTCCAAAAACTTTTCCTGCCCCTAGCCTATCCTTGGGAAGGGTAGATCTGATCCCTCACAGTTTGCACACTGTTGACTTTTCCCTACTACATTCCTAGCTTGATTTTTCCAAGAAGTTATTTGGCAATTGCTTGGAAGGCTTTTGGTTCCCCCTTTCTGTTTTCTTTGGATGGCAGGCATGGAAAACTGCGTACACAATATGCTAAATACTTGTATTAATTTCACACTGTTTATGAGTTACTCTGTCTCCTGACCTGTCGCAGCAGCTGATTAAGCTCGGGTTGACCTTTCTCTAATCTGCAAACTGAGAAATTTGTCGGCTATATCCCTTAGTTATGAAACTGGGATTATTCCAGCAAGGATAAAATCTGAAGGCCATCAACTGCTGTGGCTGAGCTCCTCACCAGCTGGGAGCAGGAATACGTTTCCCCCTACTGTAAAATTAGCTGGGTGCGTTGTGGGAGTGTGTTCACCGTCTCTTTTAAATGCTATGCTTAAAGCCAGGATGTTCTTTGTTTATGTTCTGAGTAGGAAAATAAAGCCCCTGGCACCATGCTCTGTTACTGTAGGAGTTAATATGTGTTTTTGTATCCAGGCCATTTCCAAGGAGATGTAATGTTTGCAGGTCATCCCTAGCATCCAAGCTTGTCCTACTTGCAATCAACCTTGCAGTTCTGCTTCTGCTGGGGACTGTCGCTTCATCAGGCTCATTTTTTCCTCCCTTTCTCTCCTGAGCATCAGCTGGAGATCCCATCATGTGCTCCTGTAACTCCCCGCATAGGAAACGAGTCACAGGGTCCCCGTCGGTGCCTTCCTGCCGGCTGGTGAAGCCCCAGTGTCAGACAGCCCTCTTCTCCACCCGCCCGTCACAGCCAGTCCCTTCTGACACCACGACAGCGTGTCTGAGATGCCTCCCTCTCCTCTCTTTTCCATCTGTCTCTTGGGGAAAAGCACAAAGAGCATCATTATCGGCTGTGACAGGCAGGGTTATGCAGAGGAGAGCTCCTCCTGGAAAGCAGATGGGACAAATAGGGAGTGGACAGGAAGATACGCTAAACAAATCTGGACCACCCAGTGCCTCAGGCAGGTGGTAGGGAGGACGCGTGTGGGAGGAATGGAAGGGTAACCACCACCCACAGGCTTGATTTTTGGCTGTTAAACTGGTAAAGCTCCTGTGCAGGAGATCTGGGAACTCAGGAACATTGTTGTATACTTCATAATGACTGCTATCTCTACTGAATGATAACCCTCCCCAGGGCATCCTGTAGAATTCTGTTTCCCTTATGGGAGTGGCTTCAGATGAATACATGTGCTGTTGGGTAGGATGTCAGGATTTCCTCTGTAACTGTGAACATGGTTTGTATGGCCTCTCTGGCCCATCTGGGCAGGCACCTGAGGCTCAACAAATAGTTAAATAGATCTGCAAGATAAACTAGGGAAAATAAAAGGCCCTTGAGGCCTGCGAGCAACTTTCAGAAATATGTCTGCTGCTTTCTTTGATGTCTTCAAAAGAGGAATTGGCTGCTGTTTCTGTGTTTGGAAATAAACTGTGGAAAGGTGCTTCCTCCAGAAGATATTGAACTGTGCAAGGGGGCTAACACTGGGATGCTGAAATTGAGGGCAAAACCCTGTTCCAGCAGGCAGAGCTGCACTCCCGGAGAAAGGTGATTTTCCTGACCCTCTCTCCTGTCCCTGATCTTAATGTGAAGCCAGGGAGAGTCCCAGGTTGGTACATGGCAGTGCCTCGTAGCATGCACAGGGTCACTGCCCCGGCAATCTCTGCAGGCATCAAAAACCATCCCTGTAAATATGGCAAGGAGGGTTTTCCCTGTCCATAATGGGGAAAGCTCCTGGAGGTGTTTGAAAAACATGTGATATTTGCCATAACTTTGTGTTGACATTTTCCACAACATTTTTCATGTTGTTTGCTCCCAGAAGCCCAAATCTCCAGGTATTTGTTGCTCAGAAAATGGAATTTCTTTGATCTGGGGCTGTTGAAAGCACACAGCGACACAGTACTGGACAGGGAGAGGAAAGGGGGTTAGAAACCCCTGTCTAGGAAGGGGAACAGACTTCCCAGAACAATTTCCATGTCATCAGATTGCAACTTTTTTGTGTTTGGAAGGAAAAAGAAAAGGCTTTGACCCAATAAAAACTCAAGTCCAGCCTGGAATGGCTTTTTATTTTCTATGTTATTAGGTGCTAATCTCAATCCCTGTTAGACTGTGAACACCTGATAACAACCATTATGTGTCTGACTGCCTGTTGCATGTCTGACTGCCTCTCCATCACTGTGATGCACAAATAGGATACTGCAACAAACAGACCTCAAAGATCTACTGGGGTTCAGCCCTTATTGACCCAACCTGCTCTGGAGCTAAAGGGTTAGAGCAGCCTATAGAAACCCCTCAGCCTTTTGTTTTGTGTCTTTCTATAAATAGCCAGGCATCTTAAGGCAGACAGGGAAACCGTGCTGGGATGCTGCTATTTTTGCAGTCCTCTGGATTTGAAGCATTTGCTTTGCAGTTCACCTTTTAAAGGACAAAAATGCTGATGAGCCTGAGATAAGGCTGGCCCTTGGCCATCCTCAGGAGCCCTGTCTGGTGTCAATCATGAAAATCTTGCAAGAAGGACTAATGTGGTCCAGGGCTGCTGCTCTCTGTACGAATGGATCCGGTCCCCTTGCAGAGCCCAGACATGGGCATAGGTGCCTGCCTGTGTAGATGAGCCCGCAGTGTTGGCCACTAACATTTCTTCCATGTGAGCTGCTCCTCTTAAGGTTAATGGGAAGCTGTTCTTAAGGAAATTTTTTTAAATACCTTTTTAAAGGGAGAAAATTTTAGAGGAAGTGTTTTTCATTGTCTTTTGGGCTGGTTTCCTGCCATTCAGTGTAAAGGGGTGTAGATAGGAAGGGACTTGTGCCTGTGGGATTATAATCCTGCTGACGTTAAAACATGTCCATTGTGGATTTTGCCAGGGGTGAGTTATATGAGACAAGGACTCCATCAAACACAAAATCAGAACAGCTGATCATGAAACAAAGGGAGGGCTTTTCTTCCACTCTTTTCAATTGAAAAAATATATTTTCCAGCAGCAGTTCTGCCAGATCCTCTGCAACTTGCAAGGAGCTGAACAGCTGCACTAAAAAAGAGAACAGTGGAAACAAGTCTTATACTTTTGTTGTTTTTTTTTCCCTCATTGTGCCTTTTGACCGCCATTCTTGTGGTGGGAGTTTTGTTGCAGCTCAGGGGACTGCACAGCAGGACTGGGCTGTATGGTCCCAGCACTGCTTTCCTCCTCCACCCATTTCATTGCACGCTGCATCTTTGCAGGCGGCAGACCCCGACTGTTGGCTTTGTGTGGGCTGGGGGTTTCCAGAGATGCCCGAGATGTTTAACTAGCAGTTTTTCTAGGCAGCTGAGCATGCCAGACACTTTGTTCACCTCCCTAGTGGCAAACACCCTCAAACTACTCTCCTGGGGGATGGGAAGGGAAGGCTTGGTGGGTCAAATCTGCCCCCCCAGCCCCCTAGCCCAGGTCTGAGAGGACAGAAAATTTCCTGAACTGTTCAGAGCTGGTGAGTGGGCAGTGGCAGGCATGAGCATGAAGGTTTTTGGGCAGTCTGTGCCACACAGGGCACTTTCTGCAGTCAGGAGACCATCCTCCATGGGCAGCGGTGTGGGGAAGTGAAGCCTCCATTCACCTGTCTGGACCGATCAGCCCAGCAGGCTTGCCTGCCTCAGCGAGACGCAGGGATGACCTCTGCGTCTGCAGCTCGTGCAATATTTATGCAGCTGATCTGGTAAATGGCATAGTTTTTACTCTTTATTAGGTGGATGAGTGCCCCTCAGTTGTCCCAGCCCGGTTGCTCCAGAGAGCTCTGTGGCTGCCTAAAGAGAGATTATGAAGCATCATTTCCACAGCCCTGTGCATATTAAGTAGGTTGCAGAGAGCTCACACGCAAATAAATGCCGGTTTGGGAACACACAGGTTAGCAATGTTGTGGCTTGATAAAACCTGTCGGGGCAAAGAGGTACAAGTGTTAGCTGAAATTGTGCAGTGAGCCTCTTTAACTACCAAAGGAGGAGGAAACCACAGTGTAGAGTGACAGCCCTTCCCTAAAGCAGAGGAAATACCTGAGAAAAGAGGAAAGTATGGCAATGAGGACAACATCTGAGGCCTTTTCCTCCAAGTCATGTTCTGCAGCAGCCCAGGGCGGGCTCAGGACTGGGGTGTCCCCTGGGAGCCCAGGCCACTAGAGATGCTGCCCTGCTGCCTGCCCTGCAGGGAGGAGGAAAAGGAGCAAGAGGAGAATAAGAAGGAGGAGGAGGAGGAAGAAATCTCCAAGGACTTCCCTGCAATGTAGTGGGAGGTGTGGGGATGCCCTTCTCCCAGAAGATGTCCCCAGAAGGTCTTCTTTCTCCAGTGTCACATGCCTCTTGCTCTTCCCCTTTACCATGCCGTGCTGAAACCTCAGTTACATGCTAATACTCAATCCCAGGCTGCTTTCTGCATCGGTGTCAGCAGGAAATTAATCTCTGCCCTGTGCTAAATGCGGACATGTGGGAGAGCCCCTGTCTTCCCTCACTGGGCCGGGACTGAACTGCTAATTAGGAGCCCAGGCTGAGGCTGTCAGGACCACCCTGAAGGGGGATTTGGAGACATGCCTTGCATTAATTCTGGTGCTGTTAAAACCAGTGGAAGTAAGTACCCGAGCCTAACACAAGACACCTGTCTGCATCTTAATCTTGGGGCTGGGTGTCTTGGCATCACCCTTCCACCTCTCCTGAGACTTCCTTCTCTGTTGCTTTAACATCTTGCAGGCTGCACCAAGTATGTTTAAAGCCAGCTTTCACCTGTGGAGAAACTCTTGAGGTTATTTGGTGGTGAGCAAAGTGACACACAGAGACCATGCCCCTCCAAATGATGCCTTTAATGGTGCACTTTTAAGGACAGTGCAAGAAAGTGTGCTGGATTTTCATTTCTGTTTATTACTATTCACCCATGGAAAAGAGCAGCTACAGGCCATGAAACAGTTACGGGCATATGCATTTTTCCATTTTTTGCAAGCTGGTTTCACATGACAGCTATAGTGCAGATAATGTTGCTGCAATAACAATTTGTTAGAATGTATTGGATTCCAAACCTGCTTGGTAGAGACTTTCTCTGGCAGAGGGAAGAGACCAACAGCAGCAGCACATGGAGAAATGATGTTGGAGAGTTTCTCTCCAGTGAGCAGAGCCCTCCGAACCAGAACCCTTATGTAATTATGTGGATTTTTTTGACTCCAGATCCTAAGAAACTCTCTCTTGAATAGTATGTTTCTTGCTAGTTCGTTCATCTGTGAATTTCCCTGGCAGGTAGCGTATAAATAGCTCTGAGGCACAAGCGATCCACGAGTTCTTTTCAGAATACAGTATTGAGTCATTTTAAAGCCTCCTACTATAGCTCTTTTAAAGATGAACTCATTATTTTAAGTGTAAGATTCATGCCCGAGAAATAATGAGAAAATCCTGGCTTAAGTTGTCCTTCCAACTAAGCACCTTGTTTAAAAACCAATAAAGAATAAAATCACATGTGAGCTGGCCAGTAAAATGAGCAGGCAACATCTGCCCATCCCTGCCGCAGGTTGTGCTGTTCATCACCGAGAGGCTATACTGCTTTCTAGAGCCAGGAATAGAAACCAGCGTTCCTTATTCCCAGAAGCCCTTTGCCATGTAGGGCAGAGCAATCCAGCTGGATCCCTCCGGCCATCCTTTCTGCCTGACCCCAGACACCATTCAGCTTTCAGTAATTAGGGCAGAATTAGGGCAAGATCCCTGGGGACAGAGGCTGCTGGAGCAGGGCTTGCACAGAGGGCAGAGCTCATCTATATATTGAGCTGAGCCTCCTTTTCCACCTGGAAATATCGTCCAAAGATAATTAGGGGATTTAATACACTTGTATGGGCCTGGCATCCCAGCAGGTTACAGCAACAGCTCTGTCATTGCCTCTGGCTATCTAGAAATATCAGATGTGTCTACAGTGCATATTCAGATAAACACCTGCTGTTGGGGCACTAGTTATCCAAAGCTTCCACTGACAGAGGCTTAAAAACTAAAGCAAGTAGGAAAACAAAAAAGAGATCATTTCTCTAACACCACTGCCCATGGAGTGCAGTGTTAGCTGCCCAAGGAACAATACAGGATGGCTATGGTGCTGACTGCACAGGAGATGAATAACATACTTCGTTCAAACAGTAGGAGACCTCTTAAACAGACCAAAATGTAGTGACCTGCTATGGAAACCACCTAAGACGCTTCTTCCCTTGTGCAAAATACCACTACACTGCTTATGCATAAGCAGTTGTTGACTGTTTCACACATTTGGGTTTTGTATGTATGTACTCCAGCACAATTTTCAAGGAGTGCATCAGGATTTACTTCCCCATTAAGTCAGACCAACCTCCTTTTTTTTCGGGGGGGGGAGGGGGGGGAATGGGGGTGGCTCTGAGATTGTCTATAAGTCTGAAGTGGGATATGTGACCAGATTAAACCTGTGAAGGGAGTTTTAATAGGATACCTGGGTGGGATTTTCCTTTCTTTTGTCATCAAAACATGCCTGACTGCCCTGCCCAGAGCAGCTATCTCCTTTGCTAGATGCATTGTGCACACATATTTTGGAATTAGTACTGTGTCTTCAGTCCATCTTCCTGCAATATGGCATCCGATTTCTGCCCTTGGCATGAAATGCAGTAGTGGCCTGTCCTTCCTGCAGGATCAAAGGAACATGGTCAAATCCTGTAAGCCATAAGCATCTGTAACTTCTCTTAAAGCCCAAGGTGAAACTTAAAAATAGCTATTTAATGCCTGAGACTTTTGATGCATCTTTAGCATGTGGTTCTGCTGACATGAGCCATATAAGTCACCCATGCCATCAGCACTCTGCAGTTTCCCAGTGCACTTTTGTGGCTCCTTCTTGGGGCACTCCTGCCACTGTTCTTTCACTGCCACATCTGCTGTGAGCCAGGGACTGAGCCAGGGGCCACAGAGCAGAAAGGTGCAAAGGCAGTGTCTGCAGGGACACAGTTTACCTGGGGCTTGTGGGCTGGGACTGACACCATAAGTGGGAATAATCTTCTGAAGATCAGATGCCCTGTGCTGTGTTACAGATGGACAATGACATGCTAAAGTCTGTTGTCTTAATGGCTGCTGATGTTATGATAAAGTAAAATATCAAAGTAAAAAAATGTTCCTTCTTAAGAACCAAGTGAAAAATTTGAATCCATTATTGAAAAGGCAATAAGCAATATGCTGTGGTGGGTCTTCTACAGAGACACCCAAACACATTAGTGCATTGCTCCTGAGATTACACAGCTCAAACTCATAGTTACCTTCCTGGTGAGTTAAGGTATCCAGGATGGCTGAAAATACATTGGGAATTGCTGTATATGACCATGGGCACTTGGCATATAGCAAATTTGAGATGGAGGTGCAGGCAGATGAGCATGTGGCCTCCTCCACTAAACACAGCAGCTTAATGTGAAGAGAGAAAAAAAAAGAAAGCAAAGCTGAAGATCAGTTGCATTTTATGGGTGGAGGATTATTGGTGGAAGGAAATGGTCCTTCATGGATTTAAATGAGAAGAAAACATTACATCATGTAATCTGACATCCTGCAGAACTCATGCTTAAAGATGTCATCTTATGGTGCTATGGCAAGGTCAAACTCACTCTGCAAGTAATTACCGTGGAAGTAAGTGTGTGTTTCTGTGCATGTCCATATTTGAAAGGGATGGGAAACAGAAGAAGCCTTTTCATTTCTCCCTATCATTTGGTATGTTTGAAATAAGCAATCCCCCCTATTTTGTATGGTTCTTCAACATTTTCATATGGATTGTAATTCACACATGCTGCCTCTTCCTGTAGCGGGTGTGGAAGTATCAGGGCCAACTGAATAAACAGATGGAGAAATTAAATAGGGTGCCCAAAGCCACACACCTCTCCCCAAACCAGGCACAGCATGACAGTTTGCAGCCCTGCATCGTGTGCAGGCTACCTGACCCCATCCCTCTCTTCTGTACCATGCACGAGAGTGAAAACACATGGAGACTTTTCTTTATCAAGTCATCTTCTGCTCTGTGGCTCAAAGCTGGAAATGATTTCACAGTGCTTCTTTTAATCTTCTTTGACAACTTGTTTAAAAATAAAGCGGTTAGGACAGTGGGATAAAGCAGTACTCACAAGTGTTTGCTTAAGTTCTGATCAAGTGCTAGGTGGATCATCCAGACCCCAGTGCACCAATATGAAAGCGATGCTTTTCTTCATTTGTGCAGGGCTATTCCTTGATAATAGGGATGTTTGTTATTCACAGTCTGCTGCTGGTTATTATGATCATCAGCTGAAGGAGACGACATCATGTGAGTTAATTGTGTAATTCCACAGTGGCTAATGAGTAGTGTATATATTCCGAACTAACAATTTGCCATAGCTCCACAGGAGAGCAAGTATTAAGTGTTCAGTGACAACATGCAAATAATGAATGTATTTATAGAAAGCAGAACTGAGGGGCAATAAAAAGGCTCAGGTTTCTGGATAATTTATTCAGAACTAACAATATGATAGTAAAGGAGATCCAGATTAAAAATGTACATATGCCATTTGGGAACTCAAATGAAACTCCCAGCTTTTAAAAAGTTCAAGCCTTTCGCAGGTCCTATTGAAAACAGTGGGAGGACATCTGTGAAAGATGTGGCTGTTCAGTGTCTGGTTAAAAGCGATCCAGCCTTTTTGTCTGGCACTGGTAATACAGTTTCCTCCTAAGCAAATTTCTTGCCAAGATGTTTTCAGCAAGGCAGTGCTTGATTATTACGTCCAGCCCTCAGAAAACCATGGATCTCAGGTGAGCACACTCAGAAAATATCTGTCTATTATTATCATATCTAGCTTATCACATTAATCAAGGTCAAGGCACTATTGAGATTGGTACTCTACGGACATGTAGTAAGAGAGATCCTTCCTCTGAGGTACACATAACCGAAATAGTAAATGGTCCCAGTTACAGTGACATGGCTTCTTTGTGTTCCCCATTTCTCCTTTACTTTCTGCCTCTGTCTTTTCAGACTGTAGCTGTTGGGGCAAGACTATCTTCTTTGCTCAGTTTTCAGCATTTAGGAGTATAAGTCACTACTGGGACACCTAGGGTTTATTGAAATTCAAATAATTAGTAATAATAGTACATGCATTACAGTTAACGGATTGTGGCAGATTACATTTTTAAGAGTGTTTCCTTTGAAAGCTATGGCTTGAAAGTCAGGCTTGTCCATTTGACAAAAACTATTTTGAATCTATTTTGATCACATGTATGCTAAGAACAGTGTCATGTGGAGACAGGTGAAGGTCTTAGGTTCTGTTGGCACTGCATGAGACAATAGACCCACCTGCAATCCATGGTGACTGAGCACGAGTGGGGAGCTACTGCTTCACCTCTCCTTTTAGTGAGCACAACAGAGCCCTTGAAGAGCTCTTGAAATTCTCACATTGCTTTTTAGGAGACAGGCAAGGCTTTCCAGGCTGACTTTTTAAAAGGGTATCTCATTGTAATTGTCTGTTAAATCTAGATTATTAGAGGTGAGTTTCATTGACCACTCAACACAGTGATCAAAGGATGTTAGCCACACTTGATGGGCATGACAGCCATTGACTTTAAGTAGAAGGATAAATGAATTAGTTAGGTGATTGGTTTCTTTCTTTCTTTTAAACACCCAAGCCAGAATCAATCCTTATAGTGACAAGGTTTAGTGTGCTAAATTCCCTTGGCATTACTAACTCACTTTTTCTTTTCCTATCCTTAAAAAAAAACCCAAGCAGATATAGCTAATGCTGTGTCGCATCCCACGCACTCGTGTTGCTCCTGCAGTCTGTTGCTTTTTCAGATTCACACACACATTTGCATTTGCAAGCGCCACTATTGCTTTGCAGTAAACACTGCTCATGCCTCTCTCCTAAGAGGATCCAGATGTCTTTCTCTCAGGACGGTGCATTTATTTTTAGGTTTTTCTCCCCATTCCTGCATACGTTGGATGTTCTTTGCTTTTGTGTATAACCCTTGGTCCTCATCACAGACATTGCATTTTGTGGTGAGGACAGTGATGGAGAGTGAAAGATATTTGTCTTCCAAAAAACAAGTTTTATTTTCATTCTCCTGATTCCATTAGGTCCCCACAGACAGGTCTATGCTGTGAGCACTTTTCCCATACAGCAAACTCTGCCTCTATCAACCATGTGCTCTTTGCTTGCACATGGTATGTGCAGGTATTTGCTGGCCTTTGAGAGCTGAGTAAGAAAAGGATTTTATTTGTTCAGTAGCTGAAATGAAAAAAAAAAAAAAGAAGACTTTCAGCTTATTTTAGCAAAGGAAGGAACAATCTGGATGAAAGAAGGGGTCATTGGGAAAGAAGTGATGAGTGAATCCCAATCACACTGAAGACTGGTGGAGTTCCCAGTGAGTGCAGTGGTCAGAATATCATCCTGTGAAGTTTTAGCACAAGTCCAGTGAGATCTGGAAAAGGATGCATGGATTCATTAGTGTGTTTACTCTTCCTTCCCCTTCAGCCCAATCCTTATGTCATTATTAACACCCCAAACAGCTGCCAGAGCTGTTTGCTAGTGTCATAACAGTGTTGCAGCCGTGATGGCCTGAGGATACATGAGGCAGAGCTGGTAAGGAGAGATAACAGCTTCTAATGGACCAGCTGATTTTGGTAGGGAAAACAGACACGCTCTCAAGCACAAGTGCTTCCTCATGTCTCCTTCTGTTTGCTAGAGGCCTGTCTCCAGCATTGCGGGCATTCAGAATGAGGATTTGCATCTTCAGGGCACAAAGTTCCTGCTAACCAGGATAAAGGACCAGCTCCTCAAGCGCAGCTAAGGCAAAGAGGGATCATTATAAGTGAGCAATTCTGTTGTGTTCCTGGGGAGAAACCTTTTTTTTTTCACGTGGTTTCTCAAATCAGGACCCTAATCAGGTTCAGATGGCAACTGGGGTCAGACTCACAAGCAGCCTCTTTTTCCCCTGTTTTGCTGTAATAAAGGAAAGGAGAGGGTTCTTTAGCAGTCAGTAGGCTTTTCCTAGTTGCTATAGGAGAGATGTGTGGGAACTGTATCTTCCTTAGCCCCACTGGTGTGTGTCTTCATGGAGGTCTGGAGTTATCACAAAACAGTGGTAGGTCTAGCAAAATCGTAAAAACAACAGCATTATAAAAAAGCCAGCTGAGTGGTGGCATTGTGTGTAGTCTGATGTATACTTGAATAGAGTTATGAATACATGTTTATGAATGTACCAGCGTAATGCCTGCTAAATGAGAGACATGAGTAAGGAGATCAGGCCAAAAGATGGTTACAGAGTGGAGGCACTCAAGGACATTGGTTTCATGCATGATACAACTGCAGCAAGGGAGAGAGAGAGAGAAAGAGATGTCCCTATTACTACATTGTTTGCTACATGCAACTACATGCAAACTTCCAGTGAAAGATCTGTGGAGCTGTTAGGGTTATACATGATCCAGTCATTGCATAGGAAAAGGCTTTTTAACAACCTACTATGTGAATGGAAACGCCCCATGACACACCCTACTATGCCTGTGTGCTCATTTATCCCAGCAGTATCATAGGGGCATGTCTCACCCCTCCTGTGCTGCTTCTCCTGTTCCTCGCCCCCGCCACATCTCAGCAGTGGCCACAGGGTTGGCGATGTCACTAGCATGACTCCTGCGTGACTTGGACCCTCCATCTCCTCTCTCCCTCTCTCCATAACTTCTCACAGGAGGGAAGTCATCTATTGGAGCTTGGTATTTTGCTGTCTTTTTTTAGAGGTGGGTGAAGAGGGGAAGCAAGAAGGTGATTTGATTTTTGATGATCTTTTACCCTTTTGTCTACTTTATAACCTTGGCCTGTGAGAGAGGAGTTCTTGTAGGAGGAGACTGGGAGGACTATGATGTCCAGTACTGGGCCTTTATCAAGGGGAGTTAGACTGACCCTGTAATGCAGTGAGTTTTATTAGGAAAATATTTAGTGTCACTACTGAAGGCCAGTGTTTTCCATCCTGCACAGGCTGTGACTCAGCTGGTCTCATGCATGTTGAAGATCAGGGGCTAAATGGGGATTGGATTTAACATGTACTGTTGTATCAGCTGTCAGCTAGTACACATGGTTTCCATAAGCTCACAACTTTCCAAAATGTGTGCCTGGAGCCGGGCAGAGGATTCATGTCTGATCTGTCACTGGGTTGTTAGTTTGCAGATGGGGATGCTGTTGAGGTAACATGGCTTTGGGTGAAGATTTGTAACAGGACCAGTGCTAGAACTACCGAAAATGGGGAGCTGATGTTTTCAATGCATCACTTGTGGATGGAGCTGCTGACAACCAAATACTTTAGCAGATATACTGATCCCCTTCACTAAGTCCTGTCATCACTTGCTGAGCCAAAGCAGAGTCCCTTTATTGCACATTTATTGCACAGAGTCCCTTTATTGCACCCCCCCTTATTGCACATTGTACCTTAGCAACATACTCATTCTTAGTATAGACTAACATCTTCATGTCTTAAAATACGAGAGGTTTTGACAGTGTATTTGAAATGCCAAAGTCAGGGCTCCATCCACCACCCTAAGTTTTCTTTGAACTGGCCCCTGCAGAAGAAATTTGCCCTGTTTCCCTGCACTAGAGCATCAGCACTCCCACTCGTGCTGCATTTGGAAAGGCAGACTCTGGGCCCCGCAGGAAGGACCTGGGGGTGACAAATAGCAAGGACGGGGCTCTGGACTGGTCCAAGCCATGCAAAGCCATGCTGCCTTCTGCACTAATGAGGAGGAGCAGCTTCTTTAATGCCTGAAATGACTGACTACAAAACTCACTATTTCCCCCTAAGAGTTACACAGCACAAACGTTTTGAAGGTAAAATTTGGAAACTAAAAAAAATCGTAGATCCCTTTTTTTCCCCTTTCTTAAGTGGTATTGAGAATTACCACATTTGGTTACATAATAATTTCCCTCAGCCTGAGCTTTTTAGCACTTAATTAGTCAGGGATTTGAGGGAAAAAATGTCTGAACTGTTGAATATTTGCTTACTGGTCCACAAATGTGCTCTATTTTGTTGAAGCTGCTGTTCTAAAAGCCTCAAAAAATTTTCTTTTAAAAATTGGAAAAATCCATGGCATCATTTTTGGCTTTCATTTTCTGTATCTTTATTCAGTGACCACAGGTCACAGGGAGGTATGAGAATCTAACATGCGGTTAGCAAGGAGAACACCAATGCTAGTGCCAACAGGTTATGCAGAGCCTCTTCCACCCGGTCAAAGGGATTCAGGTACTTATCTTTCTTGAACGCTTTTTCCCTCGCTGCACATCTCAGACAAAGCACTTCTGTAACCCCCAGTGTAGCTCCAAAGTTGCTCAGAGCTGAGGAGTATGAGACATCTGCTCCATTCAGTGCCCAAGATCAAAACCATCCAGGTTGTTAACACCAGCCTCTGAGCCATACAACAACCTGCTCCAGCTGCGTCAGCCAGAGCGCTTTAAAGCTGCTGTTTCTTAACAAGCTTTGTAAAACCTTTGACTGCTTTGAGATTCGCAGGTGAAATGTGGAATGTAGAGGCTTGCTTATTTACTCATGTCTCCCACCAAAACCCTGATCACAAGGAGAGGGAAAATTATGGGGTTTCCTTGCCTCAGAGGGTAAACCCAACTGTGAGCTGAAAATAGAGGATATGCTCTGACATTACGGGTATCTACAGATATATCTTTCAAAGCATAGCTCCATTTTTTCAGCCCAGTATATACTTTGTTGTGATGTTCCTTATCCTTTGGAAGATACCGTCACTTCTTTCTCCATCCCCCTCCTTTCTCTGTGCTAAAAAGGGCCATAGAGCATCTTTATCCCTAATACACATATCACTGAAGGAGCACTTCCAACTTTACGGGCTTCCCTTCTTATTTTTGCCTTCAGACACCAGCTCACAGCAGTGTGATGAGTGGGTGCTAATTATGGAGAGCTACATTTCGACAACAGAGCCTTACTGCTGGTGAATACAGAAAAATTGCTCATTAGAGCAGCATGGTATTTAGTCAGATTGGCTTCCCTAGATATTAACATTCTGGCATTAATGCAGACTGGCAGTGTCGTACTTGAATAAAATGATCTCAAGATAATATACGCAGAAGGACTTGTACAACTGTTTTCCAACCTGAGGGGTTTGCCAGGCATTTCTGCCAGGGGCTCCCTCCCACATGCTGCTTCTGCAAAAAGCCCCATCCTTGGATTTCAGTAACTTACATATACAATTGCTTGGTGTTTTTTTTTTAAATAAGATGCACCTCACAGGGGATGGTACATCATGCATATGATTTATTTCACTGGAATAAAACTTGTTGTGCTTGATTATTTTCCCAGACCTCCAATTTTTAACCACATTCTTTGGTATGACTGTGCTCTGTCCACTCTGTCCATGATGTAGGTGGCATGGTGTCCTGGTTTCAGCTGGGATGGAGTTAATTTTCTTTCTAGTAGCTGGTATAGTGTTATGTCTTGGATTCAGTATGAGAAGAATGTTGATGACACTCTGATGTTTTCAGTTGTTGCCAAGTAGTGTTTATAATAAGAAGTCAAAGATTTTTCAGCTTCTCATGCCCAGCCAGCAAGAAGGCTGGAGGGGCACAAGAAGTTGGGAGGGGACACAGCCAGGACAGCTGACCCAAACTGGCCAAAGGGGTATTCCATACCATGTGACATCATGCCCAGTATATAAACTGGGGGGGAGTGGCCTGGGGGGATTGCTGCTCAGGAACTAACTGGGCATCGGTCAGTGAGTTAATTGCATTGTGCATGACTTGTTTTGTATATTCCAATCCTTTTATTATTAATGTAATTTTTTTATTATTATCATTATTAGTTTCTTCCTTTCTGTTCTATTGAACTGTTCTTATCTCAACCCATGAGTTTTACCTTTTTCCTTCCGATTCTCTCCCTCATCCTACTGGGTGGGGGGGACTGAGTGAGTGGCTGCGTGGTGCTTAGCTGCTGGCTGGGGTTAAACCACGACACATGGCTATCTGCCTGATGGCTCTCTGTGCATGGCGAGATGTATGCAATGTTGAAGCCACCTCGGACAATGCATTATTTGTACCTGTTGCACAGAATAACATGATAAAGGAAGCTCAGCAAAAGCTCTTGTTTGAACACAAAAACACCCTGGAAGCTTTAGGTGCCTTGTTTTAATGCAGGGAGACTGTGGGTTGGCAGAAGACTTTAGCACCAAGGTTTTCCCATGCAGTTTTATAAGCGGCAAACACAGATGCTGTGGTTTGGGTTCATAGTGCTGCAAGCAGAGGTGCCTTTGCTTGGGCATGGCTCCCTCCAGCTTGGCTCTGCTTGGCTTTGCAGAGCTGCCCACATCTCTAAAGCTGTGTGGGGAGAGTCAGCAGCTCTGCTGGGTGCAGGGGCTGGTGCCTGTGCAGCTGTGTGAGCTGCTGCTGCAGAAGACATAGCCACAGGGAATTCTTCAGTCCCACGTCCTACCCACTTCCACCTCTGAGCTTACATCAGGAATAGCTGCTTCAGTGGGCTAATATAAGTGATATACACAGAAAGGACATAACTGTTTAGCGGACAGCAGTGCTCATCTATCCACACATACGCTGGAGTTTCCTCTTCTGTAACCCTCTGGGCTCCCCTTTGACTTGAACACCAGCTTTTGCTAATTACCTCAGCTTTATCTAATTAGCACCCAAATGGGAGTGCTGCCTCTGAGCTTGCAAAGAGCCTAGAGCTAAGGATTTATGTGGAGGAGCAGGGGAGAATTCTTTCCTGGGGTTTGCATAGCGTATTCATCTCCGTGCACTGGGAAGATGTGTGAGTGTGTCCTTGTAGTGGTGTTACTTTGTTGGTTGATAAAGAAACTGGACAGTACCTGCACCAAATTGTCACTGTCTCATCTTAACCTGTTTCTTTCTTGTGAGTTTATTGTGTGTATTTTTTATTTTTTTTTATAACGGTCATGGTATTTTGCCCGCAGTTTGCCTTGGGAAATAGAGTGTGTCCTACATCCATATCTATTTTAAGACTGCTCTGTTGCCTGCTACCAGCTGGGGATATGGCTAGAAGGAGCAATGGTTTCATGTTGTAAGAGGAAACATTGGATGTTTCTAGGGAGCCTGTAACTGTGAGGTCCTGTATGTGTTTATAACCCAGAATATTACGCTTTTAGGAATAGCACTCATCTCACCTGACTTTAGTATTTTAAAAGTTGGTATTCTGGTTTAACTTCATTGAATAAGATCTATTTGTAGACAATGGGGAATGAGGCACACCCAGAAAGCAAATTACTGTGTTTCCAATATTTTTATTAAGTTAAGAAAAATACCTTTTTCCTTTATGTTAGTTCTGCTCAGAATTGGGTTTTGGGAGGCCAGTGGAGATTATGTTATCTTAATGATGAGAAAAATTCTGTTTGCTTAGTGCAGAGCAGTGAAAAGAATTAGGATTTACCCCTCTAGATGGTTTAGGCACTCTTCATGACTCTGCTTCTCTGCAGAAGTCAGCAGAGCCCAAAAGAGCAGTGATGTCTGTATGTTGCCAGATGCTTATGTTTGTGGGTAGCAAATATTGTTGTTTCAAGCCAAAATGCATCTGCATGGTTTCCTATTTCACAATATTTTGTGAAGGGGAGACTGAAGTGAGCTCCCAGTTAATTGCATTAGGTGATGAATACCTGCAGTACAGTCATGTTAACCTTTATCGTATTATAACAGTATGTGTGGGGCTCATAATTAGAGCTGGAACTGCTCAAGTCCTCCTGATTAGTGTAACCAAAGGCAGTTTTTTTAATGGTGGTGTTGCACATCCATATTCAGCTACGTGTTCAGTAAAGGTTGCTGTAAGAACTCATTGCAGAGCAAATCAGTCCTGCTCTTACTAACAAAGTGCTTGCAGGACCCAGTCTTTTACTGATGGAAACCTATTAATTTCAGTGGTCTGTCCAGATTAAAGTAGCTGAGGGTTACATGTATTTTCTCCAAAATTAGAACAGCCAGGCAGCCACTGCTTGTTAGAAATGCATGAGGATGAATTTCAGCTGGGTGGAAGCAAAGGAGATTTGGGAGTAGGAATACTTACAGATGCCTTTCTTAATGCTGTACATGTTGTGCCTGTGAGGGTCTTTCAGCCCACAGCTGTCCAGCTCAAACACTGGATCGTTATCATCCTCCCACACATGTTCCCACATGTGTGTTTCTTTGTGTGGGCTGATTAACATGGTTTTAGCTAAATCCCGGGGTTTGGTTCCACCCTATGTGTGCATTGGCCCCTTCCCAGAAGGTTTTATGCCCTCAGACTCAGAACCCCTGGGTGCTCTCCTGCCACCACTCTGGGTGCACAGTCTCAGGTGATGTGCTTCACAGATGCTGCTCTGCTGCATGGCATGGTGCTTCACAGATGCAACCAGAAAAGGTTAACCCCCCCCCCCCAAACCCAAACAAACCAAACCAAACACCCCCCAAAACCCAACAAAAGCTTTTTGGCCAGAGATGGGTCAAGAGGAATCCCAGGGCAAGTGCTGTGTGGTGTCTCTGGACTTGTGGTGTTTTTTGTGGGTTTTTGTGTTTTGGTTTTTTTTAGTGCTGTCACCTGGGTGAAAAGAGGGACAAGAGTACACAAATGTGACCCTTTAGCTCAAAGATGAGCAGCTACTTGGTAAACCTGACATAAGTATAAGCTGTTCCATAGTCTAGGGTGGGTTTTCTCTGAAATGCTGCTTGATTTGTTAAACAGCTCTTTGCTTCACAAGATCTGAATGGTCGGTGGGTCAGACCTGATTGTGAGAAACTGTGCAGTGTGAGATTGCTGCTCCAGTGCCAGGTCTGAAGGTCAAAAATGGCTCCCCCTTCCCTTGTTCCTAGTTCACCTGAATATCTGGTGGCTGAACTGTTCCTCTGCCTGCACTGATGGACAAACCTGTCTTCCTGGATTTCAGCCGATACACTGGAAATAGTGGGGAAGGACC
Source organism: Buteo buteo (assembly GCF_964188355.1). Lineage (NCBI taxonomy): Eukaryota > Metazoa > Chordata > Aves > Accipitriformes > Accipitridae > Buteo > Buteo buteo. Next base: position 6,911,579 of record NC_134176.1, on the reverse strand, counting down.
ATACTGGTTTTAGTGACCTTGTCCTGATGAGTATGGAGGCTAGAGGCTAGAGAGGAGTGCTAGGAGTAGATTTGGACTAGGCAAGGTGACTTGGAGGGGAGGGAACCAATATTTGTATTAGCATTGTCCTGTGCTGCATCGAGCTGGTTGTGAGTTAAAGAAAGTAACACTCTTGTGTCTGTCCAGCACGTGCTGTTCATGTATTACCAGGTAACACTTGCTGCTCTGAACAGTCTTTCACTGTGTGCAATGATTCTTCTGTTTTTCTTTTCTGGGGAGGTCCAAACCCACTTGCAAACCTGCAGCTCACCTCTGAGATTGTAGAGAAGGAGAAGTTTCTCAGAGTTTTCCATCCACTTTCATCTAATATTTAAGACGCAGCATAAAAGTTACAGTTTATGCGGTAGTACTGGGGAGTGAATTTTGTATTGATTTAAAAATAAGTCATTTTTAGCTTACTATTTTATGCATCAGAAAATGGCCTTAGCTACAGTAAGAATGCTGTATATTATTAATATACATCATTAATTTATAGAATGCTGTATATTATTAATGTAAATCATTAATTTATTCTTGGCATTGGGCTAGTAAAAGCACGTAATTTATTGCCCTGTCCTTAAAGTTGGACAAGTGAGATCTTAATAAAATCGTGATGGGGAGCAAAGCTATTTCAGAACAGAGCTGTGGTCCCACTCTTGTATTCCTCAAACACCTCTTCCTTTGGGGGTCACTTGCATCTCCAACTGAGTCAGCACAACAGCGGTGAGTCTGGAGGTGCTGAACTTGCTGACTGGAAGCTGCAGGTCTGATTTTGGTACCCAAGCCACTTGCACAGAGGCTGGGAAACCCAAATAGTTGATAAAGCAGCTGATTTGGATTGAGGAGAAGGGATGGGGTGGGAATCCCCCTGGGACATCAGTGTCTTACCCTTGTGTTCAGGAGGGCTGGGTACAACCTGCACCCCAGCAGGGTAAGTGCATGAGCCTGTGTGCGGCCAATGGGAGATGAATAGTGCTAGTGCTTCAGGCAGAACTCCAAGGCAAAGGACCTCAATTTCAGTCCGTGTTCATATGCTGGTTTATTTATAAGCTATTAAAGATGTATAAAGTGATTTTTTTGGAGCAGGCAGTGGAGCCTGTGTGTGTCTGCTTCCTACTGCATGGTCTGACTGACTGGTTACAGACTCCTGCTTGCCTTCCTGTGTGCTTTTTTGTGCCTGATCCTCCCATGTTGGACACTGTAGTTATTCCATAGACGTAAAAATTGAACCTTTGTAGGGTATGGTTTAGCTAAAGTGATGAGCAACACAACATATAGTTTGGTTGGTTGGTTTTGGGTTTTTTTTTTGTTTGTTTTTAATCTGCAAGGAAATGCATCCTGGTAAATTGCCACCCTTTCTATGCAGGGTGTTTCACATGACGCTTTCCACCAGAATTGCTGGTAATTGTATTCATGTTGACTGGAGATGGCTTGGTCTCCTCTGCCAGCTTTGTGGGCAAGTGGCACTCACTAATTTAAGGGCACTTTGGTTCAACTTTTCCTTGCAAAAGAGCAGCAATTTCAGCAGTAGATGCATATTCCTCCCCTCTAAAATTACTTTGCTGCTCACAGCCTGCTTGCTTATGGCATACTGGAAATTAGCTGCTTTTTCACTGGTCTGCAAATGCAATTAAAAGGAGAATGTAAACAGAGGCCTTATCGCATCTGAAGAGCGTACTTGTTCTTCTCTGGCAGGAATATATTTTACTAAAATGTGTGATATTGTAGCAAGACTACCTTAAAAAAAAAAAACCAACAAAAAAACCAAACAAAAAAACACTTCATGGGCATCGTGATTCACCTGTGTTATTTGCTGAGGTCTGTTGTTGTAGAGATACTGAGGTGTAACATCTGAGTTGGACTGATGTTGCTTTCAACTATCCTGTCCTTGTTGATGTTAGTTCAAGAAATACAGCATCATGACAGATGGCATTGTTTTAAGGTCTTGAAGAATGCACTGCGCAAAATACTGAGGAACCCTGAACCTTAGAAAAGGCATTTAGTAAATTGGTCTTTTAAAGTCTCTTTAGTCTGCTGCGTGATCCTTAGCATCGCTTACAGCTGGACATACAATGTCTAGAGAACTGCTGCAGATGTGCCATTGGGAACAGCCAACAACAGATCACTTTAAGCTTTTAGATACATGAGGGCGCACAAGGCAAAGCATATTACAATCATGTGGTTTTATTGTTGTAAAAGAAATTGTAGTAAAAGTTATGGTAATCCCTGGTGTTCTGCTCCAAAGCCCCTTGAAGTCTGCATAATGGCTCCATTGAATTTTAGCAGCCTTTGAATCAGGTTTCCCATTGTAGGATGATACTGATCAAAACCTGGTGCTCCAAAGCTATCTTCAGAAATCTCTCTCACTGCTCTCTTCCTATTCTCCTGGCAGTTACAAGCACTGACACAACCAGCATTTAGAAAGTTTTCTTAGATCTGCTGATGAAAAGGACTGTCTAAGAGCTAGATATTATTATTCTGCCATCGTAAGTCAGGTTAGTGGGTTACAAAGCCTGTGCTACAGTGAGGAGCTTGCTGCCTTGGATGTCTGCATGAACCCATTCACCTCCACTTTTAAGGTATGATGATGGAGCTTTCCTTTTAGGGGGAAAAAGCTATTATAATGACTCTTCGACCAAGCTCAATAAACCCCTCACCATTGCTGCTGCTTTGTCTAAATGCAAGAGGAATGCCCTAAAAGAGGTTTTTAAATTTTAAAACTTGTTGTTTTGAAGATCCTGGGTCTGTCCTGAACAGGGTGCTGCAATAGATATGTGCAAACCCCCAGCAGTGTTTGCTCTCTGGCTGTAAGGAGTCCTCCTGCTGAGTGCAGCCACTTGTGCACGAGCAAAGGGACACATGGAAGGCACTGATTTTGTGAGGAGAGCAGTGACTTGAGATGGCCGTTCACTTCCTTGATCTCCCAGTGTGGCTTTGGGTATGTCATTTAAATTTTAAGTCTCATGGTTTTCCACCTGGGAAATGGGAAGAGTAACTACTTTCCTGGACTGGCCCTGTGCAGGGTCACTCTCTCCAGCAAGGATGCTCTGCCCAGTGAGTGCAGCAGCGGATTGCTGGTGAGGAAGCAGGTTGGGGACTGCTCCATGGCTTAGAAAAAGGGGATACAAACCTGCGGCACTGCCTTGTAGAGTTGCTACTGCCCACAAGCCTGGCAGTAGTTCTCTGTATTGTGCAGTGCTTGAGCTGTTTGTGTGTAGCCTGATGGGGTGCATCTCTCTCTGTGTTTCCTTCACTGAACAGCAGGTTGTTAGCTTTTTTTTTTAACTTTCTTGCTAGCGTTGCCAGTGACTTGGTGACACCTAGAAATGTGTTTTCCAATTTAATTGTTCTGACAAACACCATTATTGGCTGACTGGGGAGCTTCCATCCTGCACTTGAGAAACACAGCATTGATTCAGTGTGGGTCTTCCCGAGGCTGAATTAAAAGAGCAGTGTGCCTCTGCTCACAAGCAGCAATTCCTCTCCTTGTTTAATAATGTCTGTGGGAAAATTCCTAGTGCTGAGCACAGGCTTTCTGTCTGCCTGTGTGCTGTTCAGACCATCCCAAAGGGTCTTGTTGCTAGAATGTGTCTTTGTACCATTTCTGGGGTAATTCCTGTAGAAACTTATTAATTCCTCCCATTTTGTTTCTATAGGGGATGGAGGTGACCTGACTGAAAGCTTTAGCTAAGTAGAAACAATTCAGACTGGCTTCATTGAATTTTCATTTAGGTCTCAAATATGTGAATATCTGCAAAACTGGCATCTCCTTCCTAAAAATCATTATAGGTAAAAATACAGTTCATAGCAGACCTTGGTTCTCAGTTTGCTGTAATCATGCAGCTGGGTGTGTAGAGCAGTTTAGGTATTTGGGGAATGGCCCATGATCAGCTAAATATTGTGCTAAGCTGGGCCCCTATAGAGACACCCAAGCCTATAGCATCTGCCTTTTTAGGTTAGAGACCTGCTGGTTAGGTAGCTCTGCACAAAATATATCCTCAGCCTGTCTGCACTGCAAGCAGAGACCATGGGGGCTGCTGCTTTGGAGGACAGTATAGATGAGATGATACTGTGACTAGTTCTTTATTTACAGCTTCTCAGAGCACAGCAGACAGCATGTAATTAGAGCAATTGGCTCTGATGTTAGAGAAAGAGAGGACAACCTCGTCGATCAGTGTGTCAGAAAGGCAAGAAAGTATGTGTCTGATGGGCTCTAGAAAGAGGAGATGATGCTTTTGGAGAGGGAAGCAGGATGTATTTGCATCTTGCTTTTATTATGGATGGAAGAGAAAATACTGCGTTAATGGGAAGATATTGAACAGCCACTAACTGAAGCTTTGTAAGCTGAAAGGGTTAGGAAGAGAGTTGGCCAAAGAAATTTTTGGGAATGGGGAATGCTGAATTTGAGCACATTCTGGAACACAGAAGACAGAATGGACTGGGAAATAAAGCAAACATGGTGGTCGTGCTTGTAAATAAGGTAAATGAAGCAGGATTAGCCTACAGCTGAACAGAAGGGGTGCTTTGGCAACCCACAGGGGAGGTCACAAACTTGCTCTTAATTTTGCAGGTAATCCCTACCTCACTCTTGTCCTTAATCCTGTAGAGAAAGAAGAGCTGCCTGTGGTCAGGAGGCAGTTGTCATGGGTTCACATCCTGATGGCTGTGTTGCTGTACTTAGCTGGCTTGCAGCTACCGCATTTAGCAGGTCTGTGTTTGGCTGGCTGCTTCTGCAGGCTTTTGGTTTAGGTTTTATCAGTGCCAGAGGTGGTGTTGAACGCAAAGATCCATGGATGCCTTGGAGTGTAAGGTTAGTGGAAAACATTACGTCAATGGGCCTGGTAATCTCTGCAGCAAGAAGGCAGTGAAAATGGAAAAAGATATGTTTTTATTGGGGCCTGCTAGGTGAAGGGATAGCCAGAGGGCTGAGATAACCTGAGAGCAAGGAAGTTCTTTGGGAGGGCTAGGAACTGGAGAAGGAAGAGCCTGAGTAGGATTGATTTATAGGCAGTAAAGACCTCTGTTTAACTCATGAGCCACAGCTTTTTCTATTTGCTGTGGCTTAGCAAATCATGGGCTTGTATTCTGGCTACTCCTGTGTTTTATGTTAAACACAGAATTCAGAGGTCTGAGTAAGAACCTGTGGGCTCTACAGAAGTAAGCAGGTTGGTGCAGATCAAGTCGACAGGGTGGAAACTCCAGCACAAAGGTTGGAAGCAAGAGCAGGGCAACACAAACTGAGGACTGCAGCCCACGTCAACCTGATCTTCCAGCTAGGGGTGCCACAAAACACTGAAGGCTTCCTGGGGTCTGAGCTTAGCATTTAACCTGTCCTGAGTTAAATAATCTTGATGGGGAAAATGGGCTTCATTTCCATGGTTTGAAGTGCTGAAATCTAGGGATGGTGATAAAATATGCAGCACCCAGAAGGTGAGGGTAGTGGGACAGGGAGCTTGCAAGCAAGCGCAGAGCTTATGTGCCCAGCAGAGCTGAGGGCCTGATTTCCAATCGCCTATGCCCTGGATCTCATCAGGGTGCTGGAGTGACTCTCCTGGAGGTGGGCCAGGCTGCTTTAGCAACTCCTGAAGTCTGGGACATGAAAGCTGGCAAGAAACACAGCCCACAGCTTCCCAGTTATGGTACTGTGCTGGGTGGTGGGAGACCCCAGCCAGCTGCTGTTGGCTTGGAGCTGGGTATGGGCTGGGGATCTTGTCATGGGTGCTGGTGAAATACTGTCCAATATGATAGTTTATCCTAAGATGCATTTAACAAAGTCTGGCTGTGAATGTTACCCTCTTCCCCTTTGCCCTCTGATGCAAGTGCCATAGAAAGGATCAGGGGTGGGGCAGTGTCTACGACCCCACTGCAGCAGTGGATGGGATCCCTGGATCTCCAGGCGTGCCACGAAGGTGACAGCAGGTGATGTCCCCTTGGGGTGAATGTCCCTCTCTAAAATCTGCAGAGGTGTGTGGGTGCATGCAGCTCAGTTTGAGAGGCAGGGGCCAGGCAGGCAGCACGAACTGCTGCCTCTGTGCTGCGTCCTCCTTGCCTGAGAGCTCGTAAAGGCAACTTCTCTGCATGCCTGGGGAGGTGGTGCTGGGGTCGCTGGGCCCTTCCCTGCAAATTAGGCTTGTGGCTTTGCCAGAAATGACATCATTTGTTAGGCAGATTTCTTCATTAGGAAGCTTTCTAATCTCAGGCATGAGCAACACAGAAACCATCCCCATCCCCCAAGCACTGAGAAAGCTGAGCTGCATTGCCAGTCTCTGCAGTACGCTTTGCTTATTTATCATTCATGGCATCATGTTTGTTTTATGACAAATGAACTTAATCACGATTTTCACAGTGGAATACACAAGAAAATACCCAGGATAACCATAGCTGCAGGTACAGAAAACCAAATTTAATTTAGAAAAGATATACAGGAGCAGTCTAAGCAGCTGAAGAATTGAATTAATGTAATAAAAAGACTCAGCTATATATAATTCTTCATGTTGGAACAATAGCCCCGTGAGATAGGATGGTGCTCAGATTCTGCATTAAACTTTTTCCTCATATGCTTGATGCTGAACCAAATCATTATCATTATTTGTGGCTGAAAAGTGCATTTGGGTGTTGGGAATATTTTTTTTTTTCCCCCCAATGTTGCAAAGTGGAGGAGGGTAGGAATTGCAGATCATTTATTAATGCTCTGCTCCATTGTGGTCTTAATCTCAAACAGATGGGCCAGGATGCTCTGGCTAAAATTCAGTGTGAACATGCTGACTTGCACAGAGCTTTCCATTTCAAGTATGGCAATGCAGAGACTGGACCAGGGCATTGTGTGTGATGGTCACCCAGAAATGTGATTCCAGAAATTTTAGAGGCTGAGAGTTAATCGCTTCAGCTTGGGAAAGAAACGTGTAAGCATGTAGGTGTGTGTGCACACATAGGCATGCATACATAAGGATGTGCTTTGGAGTGTAGTTTGGTTTTGATTCTTTGATATGGTATTTACTGTGTGGCCATGCTTGCCAGGGAAACTCTGATAACTACTTGCTTTACCCTGACAGTGCTGTATGCTTCCAATTTCTGCATAATTTCTGATCCTTAACAGTATTTTTTCCCTCTCATGATACCAGAGCAGAAATTATGATGGTTGAACCAAGAAGAACAATGCTTCAGAAACTAACCTACTGCTATCAGTGTGTTTTCGTGCTACTCCAGCCAAATGAAATAATGGTGTGAGCTGTCTGCACTGAGTTAAAATGCATTTCTGTGTGTAGAAACATCATTAAAGAGTGGCTTAAAGTACATAGCACTAAAGAAGAATTTAGGACAGAAAATAGAAGAAACTTCCCAGAGCGTGGCACCAGGCATCCTAGACTCTCCATGAGATTTAATGTCAGGGTGTGGAGAGCTTTCCTTAGGAGACTAGAGAGAGTAATTTGTTCAGTCTAGCAAAATGAAAGCTCCAAGGGAATGATTGCTTCCTATAAATATTTTCAAGGGGCAAAAGCCAATGCTGACAGAAGAATTAATGGATGTAGGTTGGTGATGAATAAATTTAGGCTGGAAATTTAGGAGACTCTTAAACATCAGATCAGTCATGTTGTGGACCAGTTTTCTAATGGGTGTAAGGAGTCAAAAGTCAAATTGTTTTTTAAGACAGAGGTTGATGTCCTGAAAATGGGCCTGTGATATTGTTCACCATTGGGTAAGGGGATGGCTCTACTTAGTGATCCAAACATTCCCCACTTACAGCTTTACATGTTGTTGAAAACTGGCTCCTTTTCCCATGAAGTGTCTTTAAAATGTGTTGGAAAGCAGCAGGCTGCTGTGTGACTGAGCAGCTTGGCTCCAAAAGTCTGACTCCTTGGTTTAAAGGTGGTGTAGCTGGAAATAAATAAGATGGCCGTGTCTCGTTTGATGACCCCAAAAAGTCTAGTTGAGAAGCAAGGTCATGGAGATGCAAGTCACGCTGGGGCTGGAGAGGGCAGGAGCTTACAGTGTATCACCTTGCACATCTGGGAGGCATTTACGCCACTTCCATTTTTCCTTTTGAACAGTCTGCCATTCCCTTCCAGCAGCACAGGTAACTGCACTCCTGCCAAGTGGTGACAGGAAATAGGTTTATTTTTGAGGGCTGAAGTGCTGGTGAGCAGAAGGGACTTCAGCTATTTCCAAGGCTGGCAGCAAGCCTCGGACCTGAGATATCCAGGCTCCTTCTTTAGCTGTGGTATCAAGGCAGTCTGTGTTTGAAAGCCTGCAACAGAGACCTCCCTCACATCTCAAACACATAAGGGTTTTGTTTCTGCGTTGCCCATGCTCTGCATGGATTTGCATGGGATGGATGACAGAGGAGTACCACAGGAGAGACTGATTCCCATCTGGGCACTTGCATATACTCCATTTTCTGCATCTGCATGATCCATTGAATTCACCAAGAACATGCTCCTCCAACTCTCAAGCAGCACTTCTGCACCTTCACAGCCTCTGCGGCTGAGCCGCAGCCCTGCCTGGAGTTCAGCACTACTGCTTCACCCTCCTGACATCTCTGTGCATCTCTGGCACACTCCTCTGGCCATGGGACACAGCCCAATGCACTAACTTCATTAAAGCCATCTGTGCTGCAGTCAGGACCTCTGCAGCTCTGATCCTAGAGACTTTGGGAATGGACCAGAATTGGGGAACCTACCAGTTTTTAAGCAAGAATCTGTATCTTCTGGAAGAGTAGTGAAGGGATTTGGGAGCCTCACATCAATTTAATGAGTATAAACGATGCAGGCACTCACAGTCTGATGCACATTACAGATACTTTTAGTGTCTGGACTCTCAGGAACATGCATCTCTGTCATCCCAACTGCTATAAAAGGCAGTTGAGTAAAGTCGGATTGCAGATGGACGAAAGTGTTATTTTGTTTTTACCTCTCATGAAAGTGAAGCTTCCAGTGCCATCTTATAAAATGTATCAATGTCCTATTTCATAGATTTCCAGGTGAATATGGCTGCATAATTTAGGTAATTAGTAATATAGCAGCCAAAGGGAAGGAACATGTGGGTAAGTGGATAATTGAAAGATGCTTGCATGAGTACTGCCAAACCTTGTTTTAGTTCCTGTGTCTCAGCTCATGGCTGTCCCCAGCCACCTCCCAGAGAGGTGGACAGATGCTTTTCAGAGCAGGCTGAATGTACTGTATAGTATGGTCAAACTGCGTGCGGCCTGGAGGGGGTGCTGAGGGAGGATAGAAATGGCTTTGGGCATCTCCATGTGCTACTCCATGCAGAGCCACTCTCCCATTGTGGAGTTAGAGCAGCCTTGAGGCAGGGCTAAGTTATGCCAGGCTCAAGCAGCCGTAAAGGGAAGAAACTGGAGCTGATCTTTGGTCAGACTCAATCCCTGCCTTTCTTGCTGTCCTATCCAAGAAGGGATCAGTGGCTTATACAAACTGGGTTCTTCCTCCTATAACTGGATAAATTGACCTCATCTGATGCTTATAGTGAGGTGCAGAACAGCTGTAATGTGCAGGGAGCCGGACACAACAGCTTATTTGATGGATTCAAGCACAGAGATGATGCTGGCGAAGGGTTAACCTTAAATCAGCACATTTCTGCCTTGAGCTAATCCCCACCCTGCCCAATGTTTCATGCTGCAGCCATGCTAGCCAGCAATATCCCAGGCCTGCTGATGAGGATGGCAGCACAACAGCACAGAGTAAAGCCTCCTGCCTCCCTGCTCCCTCCAGTAGCAGGTCTGCTCCACCCAAGGTCCTCACATCTGATGTGGAACAAAAATAGCATCAGACTGGTGCTGCTGAACCTGTCACAGGCTATCAGCCAGCAGACTGGTGCAGAGGGCATGGGATGGCCATGGTGCAAGAAGGAGCTGTCTTGGTCCAGGCAACAGGACCTGTACAAAAGCTCACGTCGGCCATGTTCTTCTGCCTTTGTGCACATGTTGCTTCTCATGCCCTTTGCTGCTCCAGGCTGGAAAAGCTCCTACCCCACAGGAGGGCAGGTCAAATGCCCAAGCCACACAGGGCTTGTGGCCACCACCTCCTTGTTTGCTCCCAAGCATCCTCTTCTTCGGGGCTATGTGAATATCTGAGAATAGCTCCTTGCCACAGCCTCCTCCACAGGAGCAGAGTTATATATTCATAGGCATTGGGTTTGCTCTGATAGTCTTTCTGAATTTATTCTAAAAAGAGATTCACCTTGTGCCTGGGAAGTGCCTGGCCCTTCCTCCAAAATGGAAGCGAGAAAAGCTCCTAGTGTGATTTTGTACATGGCTAAAAATAGTGTCCCAGGAAAGTATGATGGATGAACATCAACAAGGGAAGTGTACATCAGATGTAGTAACTGTCAGACTATACATACAGACAGGTATGTGTGTCCACCCTAGCAGTTCTGAAATTTCTTCTGTCTCTTCTCACCCATTTCATACTTCACACTGCTTTCTACCTCTCTTGTCCTTTGTTCCCATGACTTTGTTTTAACTCTTCTGCATCACTCTTCTTTCATTTAATTCTCACTCTGTCTATTTCTTTCCACATCAGTGTCCTTTTCCCCCTCTGCTTTCCATGCCAGTCCCACGCACCCCATCTTTTTCCTCTCTCCCAATAGTTCTCCCTGTTCTTAGCACTGAGTTCTTCTCCCCGTTCTTCCTTTTGTCTCTGCATCCTTTTTGCTTCATTCCTTAGCTGTTTCCTTATCATCACAACCAAAAATCTGTTGGGGATGCTCTGCCCACATAGTCCCTGGGGCAAGCAGGTGCCAAAGATCTCTGGTGTAATTTAGCACCATGTACAGAGATGGCCAAAACCTATGTGTCAGCTTAAAAGCTGACTTGAGAGCTAGCTGAAAGATGCAGAGACTGGTTAAGCTGGGCTGGGGGATGAAGCATCTTGCATCAAGGTGACCACCTATAGTTAGGATGGAAAAGCCATTTCTGCTCTCCCCATCGAAGACCAATCTGACCTTGGTCTGCAGCTTATGTGAGAACCACCTGAAGATACCCTGAGACAGGTCCAGACAAGAGATGGGGACGCTTGATACCCAAAGACAAGGGCCTGACCTAGGTTGCCAGCATAGCATTTGGCTTGGGAAATGGGAGGGCAGCCCAGGGAGGTGTTTTGTTGCATCTTGGATGTGCAGGCAGAAATATCTCACTGGAATGGCTGTTTACACTTGTCACCATGGTCAAAAGCAGGCATAAAATCCTTAAGCCTTTATCTGATGTATTTAAGTGGATGAAAATACTAAAAAGGAAGAGTCTGCCCATATGTTGTGAGTGCCTTACAGTGACAGACCTGAATGTTTATCCACATGAAGGCCCTTTCACACTGCGAAACAGTGTTAAATGGCTTCAGGGTAAATGGAAGCCGAGCTAGTAAGGGTATAAATAGCCTGTTAGAAATACTCTTCATACAGTCTCCCATCTCCAACTTACCTTCTCTGTCCTGTTTCCAGTTTTTAAAGGAGGAGAACATTGGTTATTGTCTTTGGACTATTTCAGATCAGGCTGGGAGCTGTGTGGACCTCAGAAGCCCTTTTTGTCTTATAACCCCACAGCTGATGTGGACATCTGCTGGCCTTGCGGGCAGTAAGAGATGCAGCACCTGAGCCATGTGGCATTTGCATTAGACAACATCAAATGCTATTTAGAACTTCCCCAAACTTCTAACTTATTGTGGAAAGCCATTGCCTGAATTAGTTATATTTAACTACTGAAACCCAGTTTTCCTCTTGGAAGAGGAGTTTAGTGGAAGAATGTAGTGACTTGTATTTTAGGGCAAGGTGCGGTCTGATTCTTCCTCTGTCCAGTCATCTCTGTCCATCCTCAGCCCTGTACTGGCTTAATTTCCTGTTTCCTAAGGAATGTGCACTGTTCTAACATTTAACATCAGAAAAAAAAAAAAGTGGTTCTTGTTCATAAAAGGGAAATGTTCAGGAAGGTTTACTGCAAAATTTAATCTCTAGAATAGAATCTATTCTAAATTCTTGTGAAAAATGGAGGGGAAAGGGGCTCAGACTTTCCTTGTTTGCTTAAGCTAACAAAAATACCCGTTGTCTGCATTTAAATTAGAGCATATTTTGTTAATTCACTTCTGGAAAATGTGTAAGCAAGTTCCTGTGAAGAAGCAGCTTAAAACAGCAGCTGCTTTGAACAAGCTGGGTCAGTTGGAAGTGGGGTACGCACTGCTTTTTACACTCCACAGCTCAGTGCTGCAACCAATAGTGCTGGGGAAAGATAGGGCATGATTAATCCACTGCCTGGATCATCTGCTGTTGGGAGCTATGGGGAATGGAAAGCTGTGCAGGCAAAGATGGCTCTTACCCCTGTTGCACAACTCCTTCCAGTATATGGGATTTTGGGACAGCGACTTCTAATAATACTCAATAGGATGTTACTATAGCAACTATATGATGTGGTGAATAATTTCATGGGCTCAAATCCAAAACACGGAGAACTAAGATGGGTCTGAGCATGATTTAGGACTGCCTGTGAACTTTGGTCATATGGGTGCTATGCTGAATTGGTTGGACTTGGGAAGAAGTTAGGGAAGAAGGTAAAAGATGCTACTCTGACTCTGAAGGGAGCTGCAGCCTGTTAGGTGCAGCTGGGGTGGGGTAGGGAAAATGAAGGTCCCCCTAAGTGCACCATGTTGCGCATGCTGCCACGAGGGACCCTGATGCACAGTGCTTCCCTTTGATATTCAAAGTTTGCTGTAAACCAGATCTGACATTTAGCTTCAGGTCAAATTAAATTGATTTGACCTAGAATGATTTTTATTGGTTTGTTTTTGTGTTTCATTTAAAAAAAAAAAAAAAAGGGGGAGGGGGGGGGAACCCATAGAAAAAAAAATCTGTTCCAGATCAGTTCCAAGCAGACTTATTTCCCTTTAATTTTCTGTTTTGCCAAACTTCATCTGAAGTGCTAATGTACAAGAGGCAAAATTGGGCTATTGACAGCGGTGCCAGAAAAAGACATCTGGAACCCTTTCCCAGGGCAGAGCTGGAGTTCATTCCCTGCCAAGGCCCATCCAGATGTGTTGTAATGGGCAGACGGTATATGGGCACACCTTGTGCTCCCTATTCCACTCCTCTGTCCTTTTCCATCAAGAAATACACCTTGTCATGTAGCCTAATTTTGTATCTTAACTTCAAGCCATTGCTCTTTTTCCTCTCATCCTCTTAAGACTGACTAATTCCCTCCCTTCACTTATACTGGTACCTTCAGAGTATTTATAGACTGTGATCCTGCCCTCCCCTTCCATTCGCCTTTCCATACAATATAAATCTATCTCTGTTACTCCTTCCTCCAGACTGGTCCCAGGTATCCTGCCCTCCAGTACTTACGCCACCAGCAACTTATGTAGCTTCTCTGCATCTTTCCATGCTTTTCCTAAATGAAGAAAACAAACTGCACAAATACCTGGCTCCTGGTTTATCTAAGTGCCAGAGGACAAGCTACAGATAAATAGTGGGATTCTCTTCGCCCTGCCCATCTCTATATGGGACCTTCTTTGTTTTACATTGCAGGGTTAGTCCATGAGCTCTTAATTCTTTTGCTGTCTGTTCCTGGGCTGCCTCTTGCCTCCTTTCAAGTCCTGCCTGGGTACTTCGTCATGCTCAGTCTGCAGCACTGCATACACCCTTGCACTCTGGCTTCTGCCCAAGGGAAATAGGCTACATCCCTGCACACACTGTCATCTGCTGATGCATTTACACTACCCTGGCTGAGGTTTTTAATGCAATGAATGATTAGCCAATATCTGATATTGCATGTGAAGAACTCACTCCAGGATATCTTAGTGTCTTAATTCCCCTGTTAACACTTTGTCCGTTTGATTTCCTTTACATATGTTGAGTTGATTACCAGTGAGGATTGAATGCCAAAAATACATGAGAAAGTTAAGTTTCCTACACTCACTACTTTTCCTTGGCTTCCTAACACCAAGCTTATAGCCAAGAAGGCTATTAGATTTTTTTTTTTTTTTTTAAGCAAAACCTAATGCTTAATCTTAGGTAGTAGTCATGCTCTTCCAAATGCCCTCTGGCTCACTCACTGTGGTAGACTCTCAAAATGGGCTTTTCCCTGAGGACATATTGCTTTGCTTGCCCTGAAGTTTTCTGGATGTTCCTTTCTATTGCTTTGAAAACACAGCAGAAAAACTGCTTGCCATATTTGCTTTTTCTCTTTAGACACATTTATCGTTTTGGCACGAACCTGTAGGTGAATCAGCAGTATCTGCAGACATGTCCTGTCCAGAACTTGATCTAGAAGCTGCTTTCTTCTCGGATGAAGGACTCTACCTGGTGTATCTGCTGGGATGGAAAGGTCCTTGTTCGTGATCATAGCTGCAAGTCTGGCTGTTTGTGTAGCTGTCCCCCAAAAGTAGTTCATGCTAGAGCCTAAAGCAGAAGAGCTGCTGTGGATGTCATGTATTTATCCTGTCTCCCCAAGCAGGAGGACCTCTACTGAAAGCATTTAAGAGTTACTTGTGTAACTACTCTTAAAAACCTTCAGTATGTAGGATCTGAAACCTCCCCGGGCTGAATAGGAAACTATTTCAGTGCTTTCTGCCCCTTCTAAGGTCAGGATGGCAGCAAAGTCAGAGATTTTCAGGTTTGGAGGCTTGGATGTTTCTCTGGGGGAAGGGACATTCTTCAGAGGAAAATAGATGTCCCTGTGATTGAAAAGCTAAGATTTCATTGCAGCTTTTAATGGAAATCTTCCAGCAGGTGTGGGTGAGGCAGTGGTGTGCAATAACCACTCCACAAGAACTGCTTCAGCAGCACTGTCGGCACACAGATGGGAGGTCAGGCAGAGGAGGAGAGCAAGGGGACAACTGTCTGCTCCTGCCTTTCACTGCAGCTTCCACAGTTACCTGGCAGCTGACCCTTCCCGGGCAGGCAGCAGAGACTCTATGAAAGCTGCACGAGGCATCATGATCTGGGTAATTATCCCCAGCTTTTCACTTGTGAAGCCAAATGCCAGGCTGTGCTGCTGAATGCAGAGAGAAGTGCCTGTCAGAGAGGTTGGTCCTGGCACTGCTGTCAAGCTGCTGCCCCCCTCCTGCTTTAATAACACACATTAATTCCAGCAAATGATTGGTTTGAATCAAGGTTGCTCCACCACAACCTCAAAAGCTTTCTGCAGTGCAGCTTCCGCTGTCTTTAAATCTGCAGAAGATTGTGATTTAGCCACCAACTCTGTCTGCGGGGAGCTGGGTCCCCTTGCAAACAGCAGAGGCATGACTTTGCCTTGGCTTTCCTCTGCTCTTCCAGAAAAGTGGTGATGAGCAGCTGCCTGCCCTAGAGCAAAGCAATTGCCCCATCCCTGCCCTGCTGGCTGCAGCGGGACAGAAGAGGGCCAGAGCCAAAGATACCCATGTCCCAGGTTTCTTTATCCCAGGAAACTGGGTGAGTCTGCAGTGCTGCCCGTGGGGTTGCCTGCATGGTGTGCATGTATGGAGGGGAGAGGACCTGCTCCTTTCCCCACAGCTTGGGGGTATCCAGGAGTGAGGAGCTTGTGGGTGACATCCAAGGTGTCTGTGAAAGGTCCCCAAAGGCAAGCCAGCCTGTTGACCAGGCCCCAGCTCACCACAGAGGTCCCACGTCACCCTTGCAAGCCTTCAGGCTTTGCAAATGGAAAGAGATGGAGAGCTGCCGAGTAAGGAAGGAGCAGGAGCTTCTCCTGGGCTTTCAGGGAGGGGGACAGTCCAACTAACCTGTGTTCCTTGAAACCTTAATTATGCCTCTGCTCAAAGTGCAGACTTCAGACTTTCTGGCTGGTCTCCTGGGTGGGCAAATATTTTTGGTGTCAGGTATTCATGGTCAGGAAATGGAGTGGCTTGTAGTTGTATCGGTTCTTCACTCAAGTAGAGTGAAGGGTGGAATAAGTCTCTAAAAAGGTCCTTCAGGGAAGTGAAATGTCCGGGAAGGATTTTTCCTGTCTCTGGAGTAAACTCATCTTTTGCAGGGGAAGATACATAGTGGCAGGTAAATAAAGGAGAGACCTTGAAGGAAAGGACATTTATAGCATTAGTTATAGCACATATGGCCTGATCCTCCTTAAGCAGAAGCTGGAGCCAGCAGGTTGATGCTGATTTATGACTGCAGTGGCTCTGCCCCACATTCTGCACTACTTTGAGAGGTTTAGCTTTTAATACACTTTTGAAACTTTTTGGTTGACTTTCAGATGCACCCTTGGTGCCCCCACCTTCTAGAAACAAAGGGAAATCACTTAACATGCAAGGAAGCCGCATTAGCACTTGGATCAGAGCCTGCTGCCTCACCTGCCTCAGCAGAACCTCCCTGTTTCTCTTTATAAATTAAAAAAAATAATCTTTTCTGATGTTGCTCATATTCCCTCACTCCTCCTTGATGTTATATATTCTAGGTCCTATTTGATGCTATACAGGGTCTTTTCTCCTAACGTTTTTATTGCTGCCAATAAAGGTGATCGCCAGGAGCCAGCATACACTGGTCATCTGGTCTTTCTGGCACAGGTCATGTTGCGATGGGAAAACCTTGGGTTAAAAAAGAGTTAGATGGTGATTTTTGAGCTCTGTCTCTTTGCCTGCATCAGCCTCGCGCCGCCGTGTCCTCTCTGACCTAGATTTCCCTGCTGTCCCTTGGGCATTAGATTTGATCCTGATTTGTGGCCAACAATGCCTTGTCTTCAGACTCTATTTGTTGGCTCCCAGGGCCTCGTACTTCCTTCCCTGGTGACAGTTTTACGCAGGTGTAACTCTAGTGCCTTTGGTGGAGCACTCCTGATTTACCCCAGCCCTCAGTGCCTGACAGCTGGTTTTCTCCCTGAATTACCGTGCCTGACACATCGCTGTAGGTGTTATGCATCGTCACAAAATTAATTTTCCTCTCGAGAGCCCTCAGTGATTTCAGCTGAACTTCATTGCTATTGTCGCTCTGTCTTCCTGGAAGATTCATGCCACTGGGGTAGCTTCAATCTTCGGGGATGGGGAGCCAAGTGCAAAGCGACCCTTTCTTCCTTTTTTCTCAATTTTTAATAGCTGGATTTCCATGAGGTGTTGCGGTCAGGTGGCATAGAGAAAACTCAGCAGTCCCTTCCACATGTGCATCAGGCTCTTGCTCAAAGACTTGTATTTCAGTAGAAGCCCTTCTCCAATACTGGCTTTTACTTCCCTGCTGCTAAGCCCTCTCTCCCTGGGTGTTGAAGAGCCTGAAGCTGTAGGGCAATGATTTCTGTCCCAGGTTTATCGCAGCATCAAGAGCAGCTGGCGTTGCCATTTTTCTTTTTTCCAGGCTAAGTTTGAATCTGCAGCTGAGCTGCTGTGGATTGCCTTACAACAATCATGTGAAGCTGAATTTTTAAGTAACTGGGATGCAGCAAAGGTGGGGCTGGATGTGCAGGAGGTGCCTGTGGCAGAGCCCTGGGATGGAGGCTGGGCAGGGGAAGAAGGTGTTTCTGCAGGGGGTATTGAAAGACAACCTGGTCTGAGTTTGGAGAGTGACAGAGTTTGGGGGTAAAAACAGTGAATAGCTGAAGTTCCTAAATCATGTTTGAAATGGGATTTAGGTATTTTAGAACTTAAAGGTGAAAGACACTTAGCCAAATACATCCAGATTTTGTGAGACACTTTGGTGTCTAGTGCTCTAAAGGGAGTTAGGCCCCATTTCAAGTCATTGAAAAGAATGATTTAGGTGCTAATTCATTTAGTGCTTGGAGTGGTACTCAGTGGAGTTTGATCATTCTAGGGGAAATGTGACTACAGTGAAATAAGAATGAATTATTCTCATAAGCAGGGTTTAATTATCCTTAGCAAAATGCATTTGATAACATTTCAGGCAGTACCTTAGTGTCGCTGAACCCTACCGGCCAGCCACGTTACTCATATCACAGGAGTGAAAACCTGCATTTTTCCTGAACCAGACTTTTGTTAAAACTTACTAAATGATATTTGTATCCTTTTCTGATAATTATGAAAATCTGCTGCAGCTGCATTTCTAGCAGGAGCATTTGCAACTTTATGCACATTTCAAACAGTTCTTGTGCTCCTCTCAGGGCTTGTTTTTCAGTGTTCCTGATTTTTTCATGCTGCCTAGAGTACTGGGGGGGCTGTCATGGACCTTAAACCAGGGTTTTACTGCTAGGTCAAACTGGAGCTCTCTGAAACCATTTATTGAAGCAGAAACCTAGAGGGCATGTGGGGGTGGGAACTGCTGAATCATTTACTATGGGTTCACTTTGCACACTGGCTGGTTGGCTTTGGGGAACCTGCTGAACATCCCCTGTCAGATGCCATGAGCTCTGTGGATGTCTGTGGGAGCTGAGGCTGTTCAGCATCACCAAACCAAGCTCCACTCCTCTCTTTGACTTGGCTTGGTCCAGGGCGCACCATGACACCCACAGTGCCTACTGAGCAGCAGCAAAAAGATGGACCCTGGTATCTTTTCAGAGTGGTGCTGGCAGGGAGATGATAGCTCTTGTGGTGCAGAGTCCACAACAAAAAAAAAGATGCTGTTAATAGTCTGCCGGGATGATGGTGCCGGCAGCGCAGTGCGTCCTGCGTTCCCAAGAGTGGATCCGTCTTAACCGTATTAAAAGCTCATCAGTGTTTCTTACACATCTCTCCTGCAGACAGGGCTGCAGTACTCAGCAGCTGAGCCAGGACCTGATCCGTGCCTGTCCAGTTTTTGGAAGAAATCCGAAGTCAGCTGGGGCAACAGGAGGACCCCCCAGGCAGGGTCTTGGGAAGCCACATGGAAGAACCACGCTTTGGTATAACATGACGGTGCCCTGGCACCAGCTGTTGGGGGGAGTGTCTCAACCAGGCAGCCCCCAAACTGAAATTCCTAAAAGTGTTAGGACATCCAGGGGTTGGATCCTGAAAGGTATTTGTCCCCTGGTCTAGCCTCTGTACTTACCAGGAGGTTGTGAGTTCATAAAGGATGCTCATCCTCAGAAGCCAAGGTTTTTTGGGGGCTGGGGTCCCAGCTGACCCCCACCCCCACATATATTTAGCACATGGAGGACTGAAATGAGGAAGCCCTGGAACTGGAAGCTGCAATGCCTGCTTGTAATACACAGCTAAAGCTCTGGGGCTGGAGGCTGTAGTAACTCGTATCCTCTGCATATTGATCTGCAGAAGGGGTTTTACATGCATCAAAGCATATCATTAACTTGTTTGAGTTTAGGACTTGCTTTCCATCTCGGGCAGGATGAATCAGAAGTCACTCCAATGAAGTCAATGGAGTAACCGGAGTGTAAAGAGAATTCCCCCCCCCCCCATCCTTTTGCCCTCCTACCTGTGCAGGAGACAGCACCAGCCTCTCTGCATAGCAGCGTTTCCTCTGGCTGCTGTGGGATCTGGAGGGGAAGGATGAATAACTTGCACAGCTGATGCACTGACTCATTCCTGTCCCCAGGAGCTAAGGCGCAGAGCTGTCAGCTGCTCTGAGACAGCGGGAAGCAGCCTTCTTGCTGTTCTGAGTTTCCCCAACACATTCAGGACCCATGCAGAGAGCCAGGGGGAAATAATAGAGTAGGAGCATGTATCCTTCTGATACATCCAATTTTCTTATAGCATCTATTGTGCAAATGAATCTCAAAATGACTTTCAGAGTATGGCCATATACTTCATATTTGCGAGTGCTGTGACTTGCGGAGTTATATCTTTCCTGCAGTCAGCAACATGAGAGTTCTGGAGGAAAAGAAGTTGCTAACCTGTAAAGTGGGTTTGCAAATCCTGAGCTAAAACAAAGAGCACCATCTCCTGGCAGCTGGGAATAGCTGGCACTGCTACCAGGGATGCATGCCTGGTGCAGTTCTCTTGCAAGCAGCTTGCTGCTGTCTGCATCTAACCTATAGCATCTGGAGGTAGTATAGCTCAGGGCTGACAGCTGGCTCTGGCTATTGAGAAAGGCTAATCCCGGGGAGACTGAGAGCTGATTTCGTGTTGTTATCCACAACGTGGTGATGCCTGCACTTGGCATGAGAGGTCTCAGCTGTTTGGGTTTCAAACTCTACTTGAGCTGACACACAAGTGCTCAAGTAAGTACTTTTGAGGTTTGCATGGATATTGAAATGTCTTAGGTTAGAAAATTCATGGAGAAGGGTCTTGCAAAATTGAGAGCACGGCTTCCAAGTGGTACCCTCAAATATCCCTGGGGGTAGCCAGCCTACTTTGAAGCATTGTGTGATTTGGCATGGGGCTCAGAGATGCCTCTGACATTCGTGCAAGCTGCCCTTGCCGCTGCTGGGAGTGGTACTAGCAAAGGACGTTTGGAAATCTGCGGAGCTTTCCTGAGGTTTGAGTTGGACTTGAAATCAAGCAGAGAGGAAGAAACAGCTTGGTCTGGATCTAAGACAACAGGGTGTGCTTTGAATTTGCAGATAGGCTTGGGATTGCTGTCCATCTGGGTACTGTAAAGAGATGTGGAAACATGATAAAACACTGAAAATCTATATAAAGATGTATATGACTACAGATGAGATCATAGTAAGGCAATATAATGTGAGTTTTAAAAAGGAAGGTAACTGAGTTGGGAAACTAAAAAGAAACAGTGAGACTTCATATATAAGGGTCAAAAGAACAGAAGTAAAAAGTCTTTCCCTTTATTTCTCCTTTTTTAAGGATGTTAGGAATAAGAAGCAGCCAAGGTCAAGCATAGACTTTTTGCTAGTGGCTGATGACAAAATTGTAAATATGGTACACAAAAGGCAGGTTGTTTAATAGCTACTTTTGTTGTGTATTTGGAAGCAAGCAGGAAGATGCATCTATATGGTGGTCATGGATGAATAATAAAAATGAAGGAGAGGCTGGAATGTAAGCTGCTGATGTGGGGCTGGGAAACATGGTCTGTGCTCGTCATCAGAGAGGACCCTGAGCTGTGGTTTGATCTCCAGATACAGATGTTTAGGTGGTGGCAAGGTCTGGGCAATAGGACTTTCCTGCATCACTGTCAGGTGCAATGGAATGCCATGATGGCTCCTTGGATTTAGACAGTCAGCCTTGCTATGAAATCAGCCTTTCTAGGCAAGAGGGTAATTATGAAATAAAAAGCTTGGCAAAGTGCTCAACCACCTCCTTGAGTCTTTAAGACAATATAGGTTATCTTTTTAAGAACCAGGCTTTAGTCTGAGTGCTGAAAGAAAGTCACTGCATATCCCTGAGCTCTGTGGTACCTTCAGGAGTCTTGGATCAGAGCAAAGTTGCTGTGCCCGAAAATGCTCGTCGCTCAGTTTTGGCCTCTTTGTTACCTAAAGTCTCTGGATGACACCTAAAGAGCTGAGGTACTGGGAGTGCCATGTGGCCTGAGAGACCCTCTAGCATCATTTGGAGCCAGGCAAACAAGAGTACTCCCCTTGTTTATGGGCCTTTGTTCATTGTTATCTCTAGTCCATAAATTACCACAAGTCAGGGACTGTCTGAACAGGACAAGGTGGATCTTGTCGCCAGGAAGTTGTGATCTGCATGGACACGGGAGAGAGCTGGGGACACCCTGCTCCTGGGAGCCACCAGCCCTGCAGAACTGGGGTAGCCGGTAGCGGCTCCTAAGGCTTAGTATCCAAAGCAAAAGTCAGAGCCAACTATTTAAAAGACTTACAGGAATTTGCTGGAAGCGGCTTGCTCACACTATTCTGCTTTTGTCTGAAAAGGTCACTGAAACCTTGATTCCTCCAGTTGCAACCAAAGATCCTTCCTCTTCTCAGTGCAGCTCCAGGCTGTAAAAATAGCATCATCTAATTAAAGATTAGTTCCCCCCCCCTCTTCTGAAAAATTAATAATTCTGACCGAATCACTGACATAAAATAAATACTGAACCTCACATTGCAGGGTTGCCAGCTGTTCTGCAGAACTGAAATTTCATGTCCTTCTGTGTCAGTCTGTCTGTGCCATTGAAGGTCACCAGAGTTGCATGTGAAGATTAAGAAAGGCAGGTTAACATGGAAACTGGTTATTTTGTTGAAAATTGAACACAATATTCTGAAGTGATCAATTTTAAGAACACTGAGCATACTCTAGTTGGGAAAAAAAAAAGGCAGTTTTATTTAAATTAGCTCTTTTTCTTGTCTATCATCCTCAGCTAACTTTTGATTTCCTCTTCCAGTGTACTGCAGTAGTTCAGCTTGCATTGATACAAATTGGGCTTCAGCTGCCTTTCTTAAATTAAGAGTTACTCTGCATGGAACCAATGATTTCTAAATTATTTCCTGTGTCAATTGCTAAATAGCTCTAAATCCAGTGCTGTAGGAGAGGATTTCTGGAGCATTCACTTAGTTATTCTGAGGAAACAAAACAGTCATTTTCAAATTTTTTTTTCCTTTACTGCTGATGAAAACACATGTAACTTGCTGCGCATCTCAGCTGTGCTTGAATGATTGAATCAGACCCATTACTTCTTAGCTGGTCACAGGAAGTGAAATTATTTCCCGAGGGCTCATATTACAAGAAAGCATGACTGCTGCTCTCAAGTGCTGAATAGTTTTGCTTTACCTGAATTGGCAGGCAAGTTTTTGGGCACATTTGAGGGAAGTCCAGAGTAAAAAAACCAAGCCTTTGTAACAAGGGTAAATTCAGATCTGATACTGCCCTCAGTTACCAGTGCTATTCAAGGCTTCTCCTTCCCACGGATATTGAACTAAATAAACTTAAAGTCAGAGAGGGCATTGCTTAATCACCAGGCTCTGAATACACTATTCTTCAGCAAAAATCTACTCAGCTATTATAGGTTTCCATGTCTTTAATAGCCAGCCTAATAGCTGATAGATTCACACTTCCCAAATAAGAGGCAGTTTTACCAATGGCTTTAAATCATTCCCTGTGGAAATAGAGTTGCATTAAATCCTAGTAATTAGGCAATTTCAGCTGTCTTCAGTGCTTTTGACTCTGCAGTTGCCTTGAGATTTGGGATCCCTCTATGTCCTGCTAATGTGAACCTTCTCTCTACTCACACATGCACATGGACATGCTCACACACCCTTTAACTCTTTGTCTTCCTCCTGAACCCCAGTAAGAAATGCATTTTCTGGTTTCATTGTTATTTGCAAAACCACTGCAGAAAGAAAAAAAAAAAAAAGGTTTATGATCGACAGTGAGTCCATTTTAAATCAGCTGTTGTGTTAACATCTGCTACAGCATTGGTTTTGTACTATTTGAAAATGTGAAGTGATGTTTCTGTTGATGACTATTTCAGGGTTATTTTTTCTTTCTGTTGATGAATAACATAAAGAATAGGATGATATTTTCCCAGGCTCTCTTTACCACAGTGGTTCTCCTGCGAGCTCTCCTGGGTTGCTATAACTCCTGCTATGAAGCACCTGACACAAATGCATTAGAAACCCTTTCACTGCTGTATTGATCAGCATTACTAAGTGCTGCAAATTCATGTGCATCTGGCTCGCATATACAGTGGACAAAGCAGAAATGAATGCTGCAAACAGCATCCATGAATATTGGTTTGATGGTGACTTCAATTTCCTTTGACTATGTTTGTGCTCTCTCTTTACTAGCAATAGTGGGATGTTTGTAGAAACAGATTTTTTGCTCACTGATGGTGTTGTGACGGTGTATTTTTCATGAGCACCCAGAGCAGAAAGTACTGCTCAGCCATCTTGAGCTCGTTCAAAGCCACTCAGAATCAATGAGACTTTTCTAGTGAATT
Organism: Buteo buteo; assembly: GCF_964188355.1. Taxonomy (NCBI): domain Eukaryota; kingdom Metazoa; phylum Chordata; class Aves; order Accipitriformes; family Accipitridae; genus Buteo; species Buteo buteo. The sequence continues at coordinate 6,887,906 of NC_134176.1, read as the reverse complement.
CGGTGGGCTTTGGATCAGGCCCAGTAGGCACCGAGGAATCATCTAATGAAAGAGCAGCCCTGAAACCCCGTGATTTAGGCAGCCACTCACCCAGCACAAATAGTAAATTACAAACAGCAGATACTGGCAGCAACAGGCATGAATAGTCTGTAGTCAGCAATTCACAGCCCGAAATATGTTGGCATAAACAATGCATCAGATAATTCCAGCTAACCAACACATTTGTGAAAATCCAAGCCTGTTTATTGATAATTTTCAAAAAGGCAAGTTCAGCAAGAAAAATATTTGCAAGAAAAAGAACCTATGCCTTTTTGCTTACTGATCATTTAGAAATGTTTTTTGGGTATGAGCTGTCTTTGCGAGGTACTGGATGATGTCAGGTAGGACCAGATGTGGGGGCTGGGCAGCCCAGCTTAGCCCTCTTTCTGCTTCGGTTTCACTGTGGTTTTCTGCTTAGGCTCTGTTCTCATGTACCTTTGCTGATGAGACTGAGTCATTTGGAGCAGTGAGGATGAGAGCTGCCTGCAGCGAGGTACAAAAGGATCTTGCAGCCCTGAGTGAGCTGGCAGGAAAGTAGAAGGTGAAATTTAGAGTAGATAAATGTAAAGTTACACAGATAGAGAGGAAAAAAAAGTCCCAAACTCACATGCATAGGAAAAATCTCTGCAGCGACCCTCACCACTCTGAAACAAGATCTTGGCTTGATCATAAATATTTCTATGAAAAGTTCTATGCAGTGCTCCATAGTGGTGAGAAGAGCAAACTAAAAGCCAGGAATAACTGGGAAAGGTGATGATAATTTTTCTCCTGCTAGCTACAGCACCCCTCGCTCTGCGCTCTCATATGGCAAAGGCAGCTGCCGCGAATCCCTGGCCACGGGCTTTCAGAGTGTGGGGATGGAGCTGCTGTCAGCATCGTGTGTGCAGTAGCAGATAAGCGGTGAGGGCTGGTGGGCAGCACCTGCAGTCAGTGAGGATGGACACACAGGAGCAGGTAGCATAGTTAGGCTGAAAAGCAAAGTGTGGCACTTCGGGGTTGCTTTCTCCCTATGCTGCCAAGTTTCCCTTGTAAAAGGAGGAGCATACTGTTCCCACCCTAAAGGTGGCCTAGGGAAGAGAATTTGCTTGCAAGTCATCATAGTACCAACTGATGCAAAAATATCGTGAGGGAAATGGTCATTCTGCCTTTGTGCACGGCTTGGGTTGTGCATGTAAAATCCGGCAGGGTTTTGCAGTAAAACAAAGTCTGCAGCTACACACTGAACGGTGTTAAGGGGAAAAGAAATTGCTTCAGGACTCACTAAATGAGCAGCACATGCCTAATGCATGGAGGGCTGTGGGAAAAAGTAGTTGTGATGGTATCATTATGTGTGTGCAAGGAGAAAGAAGATAACCAAATGCAAGTAGCTCAGGAGCTTTCACACTGACATTTCCCAGCTTCTGGCTTTGCAGCTGCAGCAATGTCCCTTTAATATTACTGTTAAGTTTGCATTGTGCATGGTAGCCCAGGACTGGGCACATGTGGAGCAGGTCAGGAGCCCCACATCCCTTGCAGGGTGATGAGCAGAGGTCGGAGAAAGGCGGCCAGCCTCTGCGATGCAGCGAGCATCAGTGCACAAGCAGTTAAGAGGCTACCGCCTTCCTATAGGCACCAGCTCCTGCAGACATTAGCTTTGTTCCTCTACATACCCGTTCCCTCAGCCCCTATAAAAATTTGTCTCGCCACATCCTGCCTCCCTCATGGGAGATCTTGCTGTTCTCATCATCGAGCTGTGCTTTATATTAATGCTGCAAATAGAGAGTGGCCATTGTTTGTAATTTAATTAGCGTCATCCACAGGCACTTAAAGCTTGACAGCGGGAATTAGAAGTACTGTATGAAAATGATGCATGGGCGTGGGTAGAGGTTTAACTGCTTTCATGCCAGCATGTTTTGTAGATGATGCACACAGGATACAGCTTTCTGGGCACGTGGGAATCACTAAATGAGGATGTTTAGTCTCTGCCCTGGTGTTTCACAAATTTAGGGTGGCTACTTTTAAAAGAGCAAATGAAACCTAAAACTGCCTACCAACTTTCTATTTCAATTTCTGTCCAGCATTTTTTTTTTCTTAATGAAAAGTTTCCTTAGGGTGAAACTCTTCCATTTCTCTGTATTTAAAAAAAAAAAAAAATAAATTTTTTGCTCAGGATTGTTTTTGTTTTGGACATTGGATTTTTTTTTTATGGTTATTGGATGGTGAGCCCCTGAGTCAGATTGTGAGGGAGGTTCTGGGATTGCCATCACTGGAGATTTTTATGCACAGGCTGGGTAAACATTGGCCGGGGACTCTTAGCAGCTATCAGGATCATTATAGCTATTTTAAGATACAGCAGCAGCTGGAAGCCTCATCTGACAGATGTGCCACTATGTCGCCCAAAGGTATAGTAAGAGACAGTCCCAAAGAGCTTCCAAGCAAAGCCAAGCCTGGTGCACAAACTGAATCTAAAACCAGCAGGGAACGAGTATGGCTTTGCAGAAAGATTGATGCATGCAGGCATTTGTCTCTTCATTGCCCACCATTTTTGTGTCTTTGCTTTAGGTGTCACAGCCTCATCGCACCTCTTTGACTATGGCTCCACTGCCAATGGAGGTGACAGCTCCTTCTACACCTCTCTGATCTCGGACGTCCACTACACCACCCCACGGGACTCCACCTATTTCACGGGCATTTATCAGCAGGAAAACAGCCCCATTCCCTGCTCTGGCAGCACAGAGGGGTTTAACACGCTGGGGCATCCTGTTCAAGATGTGACTGGGTTTGAGTCCCGTGGCTTGTTTAGCTCAGATTCAGGAATAGAAATGACTCCTGCAGAGTCTACTGAAGTTGATAAAACCTTAGCAGATCCCATGAAAGTAGAAGCTTATAAATACATGGACATAAGTAGATCAGAAGAAATAAAATACCAAGAAAAACATGACCCTGACTCAGAAGATGAGAGCCCAGGCCTTATCGATAAGTACCAGGGAGTACCCACTAGGTCCAGCCACACTGCTGAACCACAGCGGACGGCTTCGGAGAACACGAAGACAGCCAAAGAGCAAGACCTGCTTGAAGACACGAGGTCTGGAGATCAGCCCAGTGCCTCCATGGTTACAGCCCCTGTCAAGATCACGCTCACCAAGACAGAAAGCAGTGGGGAAGCTGCCAGCAAAGAGTCGAGCCCGACTCAGCCGGAGACCGGCCTGAAGCCGAGCCATGAGGTGGTACCAACGGTGACGGTGTCAGAGCCAGAAGATGACAGCCCGGGGTCTGTTACGCCACCGTCGTCTGGCACAGGTAATGCTTGTGCATGGCACCATTTTTTTTGGTATTCATAGAGTGGTTGCAATTGTAGCCCTACATGTTGGAGAATTACTGTGGGTTTGTGGGGTGGGTCTAAGGGGGTGCGAGCAGACATTAATGGGTCTCCATGGCTGGAGGTGTTTCTACTTTGTTCAGGCACCATGCTTTGCCAACCGAAGGAGGATGCGAACTGTGCTGCCCATCACTAACACGCTGCTCAGGATGGTCTGCCCTTTCTGTGTGAAAAGAGGGGAAGACAGGGCTGGGGATCCACAGAAACAAGTTGCCGAGAGCCACTCACTAGCGTGGCTGGGGTCAGATCCAGGCTTGCTGAGCCTGGTCCCCATGGGGATTTTTAGTTGTGAGTTGGCAGGTGTCACTGGGGGTATTGTCAGCCAGCCAACAGTTTGGGCTGGATCCCAGTGATTTTGGGGTCTCTTGGTCACCCTGGCTGGCCACGCTCCGAGAGGAAATGAGGTGTGTGGGACCAGGGTGCTGCAAGTGTCTGGGTTCATTTTTTTTTGTTTTAATGGCTGTTTTAACACCTCTTTGCTCTTGGAGAGAATAAGGTGAAGTGCTGTTTTCAAGTGAAAGTGCTGCTTTTAGAAAGTGCTGAGGAGAGAAATGCTGTCACCTCATTTACAAAGGGGACTGCAGGGACAAAGGGCCAGTCTCTTTTAAAGGCTCCTGATTTCTGTTGGGGAAGCACCAAAATCCCATGTTTATACATTTTTTATTGTCTGATTACTGCAGTAGGACATAATATCTATTCCTCATTTTCCATATTATACACTGCTAAAATATGAAAGTAGTATAGTGTTTTTAAAAGGAATAAAGTTCTGTGACAGGAAACAATTTTCAGACTTGAAATTAAATTTCAACGTCCTGGACCAAAACCCTTTGACAATGAACATTTGACAATGAACATCCCCAAGCTGAAATTTCCATTGCTTTGTCTTTGATGGCATCTAGAAGCACTTAAAAATCAGCTGGAATTTCCTTAAAATGGCAGTCTGGGATTTCCACTCACACTAGTATCTACCCGTAGAGAAATACCTAGTTCCTATCCAAAACCGAGTGTGCATTTGTACACTTTCACGCACACAAAAAGAGATAGAGTCCACCGCAGCTATGATTTTATCCTGCCTGCATCAGCCAGAAACTTTAGATAATAAATAGACATTAAAGTCCCATTTTTCTTCTTTTATTTGACTGCGTGACATCACATGCTACTTCTGAGGCATGCCGTTTTTTATCGATTAACACTTTTTGCACTACAAGGTAATTAAGAAATTCAGGCACTAACTGTTATTTATTCAGTCCTTGCTGACTGTTCAAAGCTGACTCCATGACACTTGTTAACTGTATCCCATCGTAACAGCTGAATAGTGTGTGGCTGAGCCTCAGGGCTGCTGCCTTACTGGGAGGCACTGGTGTGGCTAGCATGATTGCTGGCATTGGAATATTCCTCTCCATGGGTTAAGCTGACTGCCAGCACTGCCCAAACAGCCCTGGGAGGTCCCACTGCCTTGCATCGGGGTGCTGGAAAGCCAGAAAGACTGCTTATCTATCGCGTTAAGGAAAGAAGCAGGCATCTTCTTTTAGGGGCTGGCTCCCACAGGGTGTTTTCTCTGGATTTCCCCCCTTTCCCACAGCTGGGGACATGCTGCGCTCAGACTCCGCGTTCATATGCGAGGAAGAAATGTAAAACCTGCCCTTGCTATTTCTACTCAGTGACCCAGCAAAGTCGTTGCTCCTAGATACCCTTCAAGCATTCTGGCGAAGCCCCCAGTTCCCCCCTGCTTGGATCAGGACTTTTGAAAACAGTTTGCTTTTAATTACTGGCCATCATCTTTCTGTGGAAGGAAGACGTGGTCTGTTCATACACTGCGCTGGCACTGAAAGGCAGTGGGTATTTATACGCTTCCCCATGCCAGCGGTAAATGTGACACCCTGCTGCTGGCCACAAAGGACTTTTTTGTTCGCAAGGTAAATGCCATGGCTGAGAGTTACAAACTGCCAGCGCAGGCAGGAGCAGGATGAAGCCAAGGGACGGCGCGTTGCTGCGCTACAAGGGCTGGCGATCACATGCCTGTTTGGACACGTGCCGGATTAAGTCATCGCTCAGTGAGAAAATGCTCACATGCGGTAATGCAGGAGAGTGGTGCAGCACACATGGGTTTCCTGCACCCAGAGGAAAAGGATGCATAGGGTCCTGGTCAGTGCAGCTGATGCAACAGAAACTTCCCAGCATCCGGACAGGAGTGTGTCATAACAGTCCTGGAAACCTCCCTACACTCCGCTGTGGTCCCCAGATGTGCAGACACAGGTGGTGTTCTGCCATGGGCCTCTTTACCAGCATCAGCAGGAGAAAACTTGGGGGTCTCTTTTACTGATGGCTTTCTTGAACACTTAACGCCTGCAATGCCACTTAGTGATCCCTGTCATGTTAATAATGATATAAAATCAGTGAATGAGCACTCGAGAGTCCAGAGGACAAACTTCCATGTGTGCTTGATGGCTGTTTCAATGCAACTGGGGAATTCAGTGGTTTTTTCCCCCAAAAGGGAGGGTCTTGGGTGTGGATGGCAGCAGTCTCTGGGTGAGTGAAGTGCAAAGTGGAAACCGGTGATCAGGAGGCGGCGGTGGCCAGGTGCCGGCAGGGGATCGGATGCAAATTGCCACCGTGGTCCCCCTTGGCACTGACAGGCTCAGGTGGCCTGGCTGGCCTTGCTGCTGATGCACCAGGTGCAGTCTGGGATTGAGGCTGGCTGATGGGCTGTGAATGATCAAGTGAAGCCTGTTCCCCATGCAGTAACTCAAGACAGCTGCTGATGCACCTCATGCTGCCTCCGTCACCTCTTATTGTGAACACTCTACATGCAATTTTACTTTCTTTGTTATTTCATTACAAAATCCCATGTGGTAGAGTGATATGCAGGGAGGCAGAACAGGTGGGATGTCTGGTGCCAGGTTCCTTTCTAGTACAGGTTGTGGGCTCCTTGCTAATCCTGGATGACCAGCCAGCCTTTTCAACAGCTCATTTTCACTCTCTGAGACTGTCTTCTTCTAGTGTGAGCCAGAAAATGCAGAGAAATTTTTTGTTTCAGATTTTGGGTGACAAGTTGGTCAGTCATTATTTGGTTAATGTAGTTCTTAATGATATTAAGAATTAAAGTAAAAAAATGAGTTTCATTCTTGGACCCAGCTGAGATAAAAGCAAACAGAGAATTCCCCCCCCCCCCAAAAAAAAAAAAAGTCTGAGAAAAGTTTCTGACCTGGAACTTTCCACACCTGAAAGTTAAAGTTTGACAAAACTACTAGTAACTACACATGGGTTGTTATGATCAGCAGTGTCAGGAACCCACCAGCTCTGTGTGCATTTGTCCCCAGAACAGACCCGTATCTGTCCATGACAGTCAGATGCTGTCATGTGTGGCCTGAGCCCACATTCCTCGTGACTGGTGATTTTCCTGGTGAAAACCATATTGCTGAGCCACTGGCCAAGCACTGACCAGCATTGCCTTGTGCCTTAGCTTTTTCTTCAGTAAATGATGCTAATGATACTTCTTTTATAATGAGTATGTGCATGGGAAATGCTCTGTAAGGACAAGCTGTTATTAGTGTTAGTTATCCCAGACGGGGAGACATTCTGTCTATGTTACCAGCCCTGCTAGAAGGATTCGTGCTGGCCTGAAATTTATTGTGTTTGTTGTGTAAGCAGCCAGAAAATCTCATTCTTAACAATTTTTTTTTCCCCACTTTCTTTCTGGGTGGCAGAACCATCCGGCTCAGAGTCGCAGGGCAAAGGCAGCCTGTCAGAGGATGAACTCCTCAGTGCCATCAAGGAAGCAAAAAGCTTTTCCTTTGAGACCCCGGAGGTACAGCAGTCACCAGCCCTTTCCACTGAGAAGCGAGACCAGAGGGTCAAACCTGGGCGCCCTGCCGTCTCTTCACCCCTGGATAACGAAGCCAGTAGCGCTGAGTCAGGAGACTCAGAGATTGAGCTGGTCTCGGAGGACCCACTGGCTGCCGAGGAGGTGCTGCACTCCAACTACATGACCTTCAGCCACATTGGAGGGCCCCCTCCGTCACCCGCTTCCCCCTCCATCCAGTACAGCATCCTGCGGGAGGAGCGGGAGGCCGAGCTTGACAGCGAGCTCATCATCGAGTCCTGCGATGCCTCATCGGCCTCCGAAGAGAGCCCAAAGAGGGAGCAGGACTCCCCTCTGATGAAGCCCATGGTCATGGACATTATCAAGGAAGAGAACAGCTCGCGCACTGACGCCTCAGACTACGAAGCAAGTAAAACGGCAGAGAGCAGGATGAACAGGGAAAACCTGGCAGAGTCCGCATCCTACCTGAAATGCTCCTTTGTTGCACCAAAAGTAGGTGCTGAGCCCCCGACCTCTGCTGTCAGCACTGATGAGCTGAAGGAAAGAATAATCCTGAAGAAACCCATTGAAGAAACTGTTGTTAACCAAAGTAAAGTGTCTTCCAAGGACTCTGGCAAAAGAAGTCCCTTGGCTTCACCCCTACTACCATTTTTAAATAAGCAGAAAGGTAAATGCAGATGTTTATGTTGGTTTTTGCCATGCTGCTGAGAAGGGGGAGGAGGGAGAATTGCCTGTTCCTTGCAGGGGAGATGTTAGTAGTGCTGAGCCTGGGGAGCTGCTGGCACTCGATAACCTCAACTTGAAGCTGGGCATACCTGTGACAATGCACACATTATCTCTGACCTTCCCATCCTCTTCTTTTTCTCCTTTTCCTTTCCCTTAGGAAAAAAAATTAAAAATACCAGCAACAATAATTTTTAGGCTTAAGCATATAGATACTGGTTCAAGCAGGAACCCCAGTAACATAAGACTGATTTGTACATCAGGCATCTGGAGGACAAAGAGCAACTAATGATCATTTTTCCTTTGAAATACTACCTGTCTTGCCCCAGGGAAGGGATGTAACCAGGGAGGTGGTCCTGACCCTCCCAAAAATGTAAGGATGATGTTTTTGAGTATACAGTTAGGAAAAAAGAAAGATTTGGTGGAGGAAAGGGGTTGGGTTTGGTGCGTCTGCGTGTTTCTGAAGGTGGTGCAGTTTAAACCAATCTCTCTCATGATGGCTGACACCCTCCATCCTGAATAATGAGGGCTTTGTGTATGTTTCCAGGCTAGTGCAGGGAGGTGGGTGGCTTAGGGGTGCTCATCCCAGCTCTGTGTGCGTTGGGGCATCCTGTGTGCCCCCCTGAAAGCCCCTTCCCTAATCCAGCTCTGGGAGGGGGAAAGGCATGACACTTCCCTGGTACTCAGGTGAGCTCAAGGGCACTTGTCTGCTAGGATCCCTTCAAAGCCAGTGTAGAGCCAGCCAGGTCCTGGCTTGTTGTGCCAGGCACTGAGGTCTGACTGGACCCACCAAACCTTCAGAGCCACCACCAGCTTTTGGTCTGAGCTAAACCCTGAGGACCAAAGGGTAGCACGCGGTCACTGCACACTGACACTGCCAGGCGTCCCTGCAGCCTGTAACTGGCTTCATTCACAAGGCGCACAAGAGAAAAAGGCATTTTATTCTTTGCAAGATGCCAGCTCTAAATAGCCAGGACTTTTGTCTGCCTCTGGCTTTGTAGGCTGGCGTGGAAGGGAGGGACACTGGGGCTGCCTCAAGCCTGCGCTGCTCCCCTTCTGTCGTCTCCCCTGACTGGGCTGGGGGGGCAGTGGCTGTCCACGGCTCTTCTGTTGGATGTTGTTTTGCAATTCAGAGAGCTGCTGCTTCCTTGTAAGCAGCTGGTAGAGATGGAGGGGGGGCAAAACCCACCCCCGCTGCTTAGAGAGCATCTTCTTTGTCCATCCTCGTTTGTGCAGACATTTGACCACATGATGGTCTGGAGATGTGGCAGACACGTTTAAGTGGCACGCTTTTACAACTGATTTATCTAGCACTGCGAACCCAAGCCTGCAAGTCTAGTAAGGGAACAGCCCGAACTTGCACAATGTGCTGAGGACTGCAAGATCTGCAGTGCAATAAAATATGTTAATACTGATATTCTTAGCGGTAATGAACTAATGACATTAATAGGCTGAATAAGAAACATATGATTATAGCTTGTAAGTATGTTTTCCTCCCAGATTCTCAGAGCTTGCAACATCACACTGTGCATCTCTTAGCTCCCTCATGAGTAGGATGAGGTCGAACCATTTTTTTCCCACTTCCCAAATTCCTGGTTTGTAGGACTGGCCCAGGCCCTGCCCAAACCCTAGAAGCTGTAGGGCTGATTGAATTTACCTTACACACCCTTCTTGCAGTCTCTAGCATTGGGTCTCTGCAACCAACCACATCTGGGCAGATGACTAACAGTTTGATCTTGGATTTGGGGAAAGTAGTTGGGGAATATCACATAGGCAGCTAGTTGCCTGTCCCTCGATTTTGAGACTTCAGGCCCTATTACAATATTCAGTCCCCCTTGATCATATGCAGATTTTTTTGGCCTAACTATTGCATCTCATTTAATTTCTGTCGTTGCCTAAACTGATGCTAACAGAGGCTTGTTGTCATATGGTGGTCAGAGAAAATCCCTGTGTGCATGAGCAGACTTTCTCCCTGTGTTTTACCATGTCCGTATTTTCCTATCTGTATTCCCTGTAGGACAGTAGTGGCAGGAACTTGTCCTCCAGGACAGACACAAGACAGCTAATTACTATTTGGTGGTGCGTAGAGGACTATTTCAGTATGTGCTTTGCTTCATTGAGACACTCCAGTGCCTAAGGCAAGGAAAATAAAAACATAAAGCCTCTCAAGAAGATTATTCCTAAAACTTGTGTAACTTTTTAAAGCTGATTTCAAGGTATGGAGGGATGGACTCAAGATAAGAAACTATGGATGATAGTGGGGTCCAGTTTACACTACCTTCCAGTCACAGGTACTTGCTGCATAGGTCACTTGCGTCTGGACACTAGTTAAATTTTTATGTTGAGGGTGGAGTATGGGGTCTCCTGACCTGGGAAAGGACAGCTTGTTCCTCAGTCAGAGAATTCACGTGAAACCCTTCAGTGGTTTTCCAGTTATCAGAGGTGAACTGGGTGATGTGTTAACTGGCTTGGTGGAACCAGAGCATCCCCCATGGGTCCTCTCAAGCTCCATCAGCCTGCAGCCGCATCGGCTGGCAAGGAAATGGTGTGGCAGAGCACATCCAAGGGGACAGGGATTGCCTTCATAGCATCAACTTGACGTCTTGGCAGAGCTTTACATTACGGCATCATATATGTGACATACGCCAACTCAGATGCACCTGGCAGGCATTTGGCACGGGCCACACTCAGCCAAAGTGGTGAAAATAGAGGGAGATGTGGCAGTGCTGCACAATGGAGGTGCAGCAGAATGATGTCACCCAAAGCAGGAACAGTGTCATCATTCATTAATTAAGAGAATTATCTTACTTGTAGTTATCTGTCATTAAGAGAATACTAACAAGATGTGACTATGCATTTGTTAAAAGAGACAAAACAGAAAAACCTTCATTGTTTCCTGTTACCTCCTTGTTACACGTCACCTCAGAAGTGTTATGCTACCACCCCACATCCTTATTAAGACAGAATGGTTTTAGTGATGTTCAGAGTCTGGGTGGGCACTGATCCCCCTGTGGCCATGGCAAGTCCCATCTGAGTTCAGGTCAGTGCTAGCCCAGCGTGTCTGGAGATTCATAGGAAACTGATGGATCAAATGAAGCTGTTCGACACGCGTGGCTGTGTTTTTGACACCCAGCTGTAGATCTTTCTGTGGCCCTTGGCCAGCTCATAGCCAGGTATATGTAATTTAAAAATAGTCAGCCATCAGTTTCACATGTAGGTGTTAACTATTTCACAGCGTGATACTGTAGTTCCACCAAGGAGTTTTTTACTCATACCCATGGCATTAAATATACTTTGCATGGCTCATCAGAAGAGTTTGCCCTGGGCTGGCAAGACAAAAATTGATTTTGAGTGCACACTCCAGGAAATACATAGAGAAGCTGTGCAAAGTGAAAGCCCAGCATCCAACCTGACCCCAGGAGCAGTCTTGCTGATTGTGTTGCTGCCAGGCTGCGGCTTATTTCCTCAGAGACCTTTCTGGTGTGTCTGCTAGGCATTTCCCTAAATAACAAGGTGGAGCACTTCAAGTGCATGTGTGGTTTGTGCAGCGATAACTCAACATCTCTGCTTAACGTCTGTTGCCATCCAGTGGCAGTAACAAAAATGGGCAGTGACTTCCTACCTCCATTTTACTGGAGCTGACTATCACGATTTTAAAGAGTGGAGCTATTCCCATGCTGTTAACCGCTAAGCAGCCTCACTCGCTTTTCCGCACAGTCAGAAAGATTGCGCTGCTTGCTGCAACACAGGCCTTGTTTTGGCCAGAATTGGGCAGTTACTATCTATGTTAGTGTTACCTACTCATTTGCCTCCTGCAGAGCAAAGAGGGGAAGGCAGAGCTGTAGCAAGACATTGGCTGTTTGGCTGTCGCTGCCCCTGCATCACTCCTGGCATCTCCCCCTCAGATGTGGACAGACCCCTACAGCCCTTACACAACAGGGCTTAGAGCACATCTGGCTGTGGCTCTACAGGAAAGGAGGTTGCCAGCTCAGTTCTCCCCCCACCTCCTTTTTTTTTTAAATATTCAGCCACAGAGAAGGAAGAGCAGATGCATTTGTTTTTTCTATTAGCCAGAGCAAGAAATGCAGATTTTTAGGTTTACTCTAAGAAAACCCTGTCTTGCAACAGATTTTCACAAACTTTGGAAAATAATACAACTGATCGGTGTGGCCTGCACAGCACTGTGACATTGTATAGCCCAGGTGACATCCAGGCTGGGCTTGCACATGGCTTGGGTATGCAGGAAATTTCAGAAAAGACCTGCTATCCTGGAAACACGCATCTTTTGGCCTGGGGCAGTTTCCAAGAAGCCCAAAAAAGCCTGGACCAAGGCAGGCTGGGAAGGAGCATTTTGGTTGAGTCCTTTCCTGTCTTCTCTTGCTGTGCCTGTCAGTAGCTCTCTGCCAGAGTGGCCTGGCTGACTGCATGCTGCATTTCACTTATGCTGGGGCATCATGTCTCTCTCCAACCTCTCCTTCAATGACAATATTAGGAGATTCCTTCTGCTTGATCCATTTAATGAAACGTGCAACACCTTGTTACCTTGCAGATCAGATGTCTGAGCTCAGGTTAAAAAAAATAAAAAGATGTGGACATTAATAGTAATGTTTACTTTCATTTTCTTTTTATTTTATGGCAAAATTTAGCATAGGAAAAGGAAAACCCAGGCCCGGGGCTATGGGGTCGTGCTGTTGCTCACGTGCTTGACGGCACAACTGGCAGGACCCAGGTTCCAGACAGGGTCCTGCTGGAAACACAGCCAAATAAAGTTCATTAGTTGAAATGCTTTATTCTGCAGCACAGTCCTATGCCACCCTGCTATGAGGCATCCTGTTTTTTATGCCTTATGAAAGGCTTTTGTAGCATTAATCTGGTTAGTCCCCCACAAGAGCGTGTCCTTACCACACACCCTTCATGGCTGCTGTGGCTCTAAGCACCCATGAGGACACCAAGGTTCATGGTCACCCATCTCTATGTGGTGACCCAGTGTTTCTCAGGTATTGGCACAAGCTGCAGTCAGGATCACTTCTTGTTTTGGGGTGACACTGGAAAATGCCCTGGGTTGAAGAACATTTCCCCTCCTCCCTGGTTCCTCTCGTGCCATCCCATGGGGTCCAGGGCTGTCACACAGTGGACAAGCACAAAGCAGCGTGGGCTTTTCCTGTTTAATCTCTCACTGCATCCACCCGTTTGGTGTCACAGACAAATTGATTTTACACAGTTTCTCAAGGAGATGGTTTTCTGGCAGAGATCTGGAACAGACCTTAAGTTATCGGGGATGTTTTTTGTTCAGCAAAACGTCGTCTGTATCGCGTTAGCATGTCCCTGCTGTTGGAGGAGTTGCTAGTGAGGCATTTTTCCGTCGGAAGGGGATGTTTGGTAGGGTGATTTAGCAATCTGAGGCTCATTTCTCATCTGCATGCTTTCACCAGGCTGGCTCTGCAATCAGCAGCAAGCCAGGCCGCGGCTTAAGCATACGGTAATGTTAGTTTAATATTTTAGTGCCATCTGCTGCAAGTGCCTCCACACTCTGGCCCATCTGTTTTGTGTGCTTCAGTTTGCTTTTTATGGGCCTCCGGTAGCTTTGCATCCTTTGGAAAGTCCCTGCTTGGAAAAGGTGTAGGGGAGACAGATGTCCTGCCTGGGGCTTGAGTGTCTTCACCTTGTGATGCTGTAGGAGGAGTGGGGTAAAACCCACCTGGAGGAGTAAACATGTGAATCTAGGCCTGGCCTTGCCACAAAATCTTGGAGTAGCTTGGTGTGCTTGCCTCCCACATGGAATAATTTAGGTGGGAAGGGACCTGTGGAGGTCTCTGGTCCAGCCCCTTGCTCAAAGCAGTTTGGTCACGTTGCTCAGGGCCTTGTCTACCTGTCCATTTTCTCAGCAAAGGCAGAGGTTTGGGGGTAGCTGAGAGTTGGAGCTTGCAAATCTGGGTCAGTCTCGTGATGCTGCCTCAGCACCATTAGCTGCAGGTACACTGCAGAGCAGGGTAAAGGAGAGGTATTACTCAATGTAGAAATGGAGAACTTGAATGACTTACTGGTCAGATGGTTGAATGCCAGCTGAAGTGGGCTTGCCTGATTAACGCAGAGCAGATGAACCTAGAGGGACCGGTGTTTTCCAAGAACCATGAGCAGGCATTGAGTGGAAGAGGTCCTGCAGGCATAACTTTTCCACAAATCTTCCGGACTCCTCCCCTGAGCAAAATGGTTTCTCTTTCTCCTGGGCTGTCTGATCCCACAGGCCACTTTGGTTCACAGTTGTCTCTTACTCTGCTGTATGCATGGCCCTTCCCCAGCCTACCCTCTTTAGGAACTGGTCATGTGTACTCTCAGTTGCAAAGCAGCGAAATAGCTTATGTATAGAGGGTCTTAGAGGAAGAAATGGCACCTGCATTGCTAAACCCCATGCTAGGGACACACCTGGAGCACTGGCAATTGGTCTGTTGTCCAGGCCAGTCTCCTCCTTCCATACCTCTACTTGACTGCCCTGATGTAAGGTCAGGGATGAATTTAAGACTAAGGCGGTGGGCAGGAGAAAACACAGCTAAGACATGCTTCAGCCTGCTCTTGTCTCTCTGCTCTGATGCATGTTCTTCCTTGGCTTTGTGGCCTAGCAACCCAAAGTTACAGCAAAAATAGCCAATTAGCTATTTATTGGCTAGATGGATCAAAAGTGGTCAATAAAGAGTAAAAAAACAGCTTTAAATGAAAGTGTCTGAGGCATGCAGAGCTGCAGCAAGGAGTAAGGGTTGTTCTTCTTACTGAGAATAGTTTCATACCAGGGATTCACCTTTCCATGGTACATTCTTGGTATTTTGGGAGGTTTAGCAGTAGATTGGTAGACCAAGAGGTCTTGGCTTCCAGCTGCTTTGCAATTCTGCTTTTGCTCTGTTCAAGGAATCTAAAAAATGACTCTGAACACATGATAGGACATAAACAGCGAGCTGTGATGGCATGGACTCTGCAGACACATTCAGATGGCCTCATTTCATGGGGTCTCACTCCAGAGACTTTTGAACAACCGAGGCAGTGGGGCCCCAGACACCATCTCCAGCCACTGTGACTGGAGGAGTTTCCCCATTCCAGCTGAGCTGCCCCAGCAGCGACTCATGGGCACATTCTTCTGCCCACGGAGGAGGAGAGGGAGCTTCACAGCTACCCTTTTTCACTGTGGGCCAAGCAGTTGGAAATGTTTCTGCCTTTGCAGGAGGCTATGGCCCGCCTCCCCATTTCTGGCCAGTTAATGCAATTCAGCTGCCACATGACAGCTTGTTATAACTGTCAAGCTGTGATAACTCAACCGAAGCTGAGCTGGAGAAACCTGGAGACGTGCAGGTCATGGTGGTGGAAATGAACAGTGCACACACCGGCAGGTTTGTGCTGTACATGATTTCTCTTCCACTCCTCCCAGACCCTTTTTTTTCAGGGAGGCAGGAGTGAGTTTGGCACTTTCTGGCCTCAGGAGTGGTTGCAGGGTCACCTGTCTTCTCTGCAGAGGGGACAAGGAAAGCTGATAGATGTTCAGGCGCTGGCTCTGGGGTTCTCCCTGGAGTCCTGGTCTAGTGGGAGGATAGCAGGGTCTCCTAAGTAAGGAGTGGTCACTTAGAGGAGATGCCTGAGCCCGGGAAAGGATCAGAGCAAAGCAAAGAACAGGGAATTTTCTCTCCTCTCCCCAAATGAAGGTTTGCTTGGGCAGTGGCTGGGATCAGTGACCACCAAGGGCAATGATGCCCTCTCGTGATTACACCATGCACATATACCAGAGCATGGTCTTGAGATGACCTTCAGAAATATCTCAATAAATCTCATACCCTTCAGATCACAACCTGTGTTGTCCATAACCTGAGCATTTGGCCCATTTCACCCCTGGCATCTGTTTCCTCCCCTGATTTTTGGCTGTGCTCATGAAAATTACTCCCCATGTGTTGGCTAAGGTCAAACTTTTAATGCCTAAATGTCAAGGCATCTTAAACACAGTGGCCGGATGCTCAGAGGTGCTTTAAAAAATGGGCATAGTTTAATGTAGCAGGATCATACATCTTCTCTTGGGACTGCTATCCGCTCCACTGCTTGTGTGTGAGTTAAGTACAGAGCTATAAAAATTTATAGTCCTTATCCTTCTGTTTTCATATATCTTCCCTTTATGAGCAAAGGACTGCCTCTGATGAGCTGTCATAAGTCATAGCACTCAAACAGAAGTATACAGACCTTTCTGGTAGGTACGACACAAGACAGTATTTATAAAATGTTTCTGACAGGTGGTCGAGATTACATTGTGACCAGGGGAAAAAAAAAAAAAAAAAGAGCTACTTGTTTGACTGTATACAGGTGCCTGATGGTTATGTCAAATGTTTAAATATCAAAGCCATGAATGGCAAAGTTTAAGCCAAGCACAGTTTGTTGGTGGGTATCTGTATACAAACAGGAACCTTCTGAGAAGAGGTCTAAAGAAGAAAGACATGTAATCTGTGAAGACCTATATCTGCGAGCTGGGCTGCACAAGGCCACTGCTGGCTCTGCCCCGTCCATGTCCACGTCCGCATCCATGTCCATGCCCATGTCCATGCTCTGCCAAGCTGAGCACCCAAGATTGGCTCAGTCCTGCTCCTGGGGAAGGCTGCAAGGAGACAACTGCTCTGCTCACAAGTGATTTTTCTGTTCATGCGGACAAACCTCAGTCGCAGAATCACTCACAGTTGAAGCACGTTTTAGAAGCCAAAATCTTGACACGGTGTCCCTTTTGGTGTCTCTTTGCGTTAGTGATCAATGACTCAGCTTTCAGGGAAGGCTGTGACACTGACAATCTGATGGCAACCAGTTTCTCCCAGATGCCTAGATATAGTGATGCTTTGCCTGGATACTCCCAGCAGATCTCAGAGACTTGTTACTGACAGAGAAATCTAATACCTATTGATAGCTTTTCTGGGGCTGACAGAATATACAGGAAGGAGAGATGTTTATTCTGGGTGTACAGAAACAAGAAAAAAATGCAGTATGTAATGAAGGGGAAAAATACCACTTGCAAGGCTTTTCTGTAAATGATAAAGAGCTTTTTCCATACCAATTCATGTTTTTAGCCCAGAAGATGCTTAGGGAAGTTTATATACTATAAAACAAATTAGGCAAAGGAAAAACAAAAATAAAACATTTTGGTTTTATTAACAAAATATTTTGCCCATTAATGCAATTTTCTCATAAATGTAGTATTTTGCAGGGAAATTCTGGAATATTTTGTTTTCTGATCTGCTAGAAGTGCTGCTTCTGAACCTCCGCAGTGCTCCGTGAGCTGGGAATCATGGGTGTTCGCCAGTTTTATTTATTAATTCAAATGAACAGTTTGGACTCATTTCAAGTCAGATTGAAATTTATGATTAAGGTCTGGTGATATAAAATACCTCTCTAGCTCTCAAGGAGAAGTGAAATGCAAACTTTTTAATATCTCTGCCTGTTTCAGGGTGTCTTAACACTCAAATTCTTCAGATGTTAAGCAGAATGAGGGCTTCCCTGAGTACTGCTATTTGTGTCTGGTAGATAGCATGAGGTTGTATTTGAATGTAGTGAAGGGGAGGCATGTGGTAGGAGATTTCCATTGGGAATAAAACCTGGAGGTGGGTATTGATTTTACTCGTGTTTTTCCTTAGCTTCTGAGAGTGCACTGGTGATTGGGACATAATAGCAATATTGACTGGAGGGGATTTACTTTTTTTCCTTTTCCTTGGCAGGCTGCTGTGTTCATGTCAGTTCAGAACAATATAGAAAATAAGGGACATGCAATGATCCAACAATTCAAAGGGCTTGATTTCCCCTCTGAAGAAAGAGTGTCTTGTGTTTTTGTCATTTTGACTCTTAATCTTGATTACCACTTTTGTTTTAGTCCTCTGCAGTAATTTTTTTTTCTAACTCTCTTGACCTTTAACCAACTTGGGCAATTTTGCCCACTGTTTTTTCCAGAGAGGTATCACAGATATCCTCTCTTCCCTCTCTGGCTCTGGCAGCAGCTTGGTGGTTACATGGGAACTGTAGCAGTGAGAGGTCATTCTGGTGTTTTGCTTTCACAGCATTTTGTTTGTGTGTGAGGAATACAAACAAGTGTGGAAAAAATTAATGCTACAAGAGGATGAGTTGGTTTGGATGGCAATAGTCTTCTACCTCCACCACAAGTCTGCCAGACACTGGTCTGCCAGACACTAGCCTGCCTGTGGTGGGGACATTTGGTGATGTCAAAGTTGCTTAAATCAGCTCTAGCAATGAAAGTGAAGGCTTGTCATTTTGGTAGTGATGATAGATTTCACAAGTGCTCCAAGTCAGGGCGGTTCCATCATTTATGAAAATCGGACATACAAAGATTCTGGTGCTTCTGAAATAGGTGTGTCTCCATTCAAAAGGACTGAGTGTTCATTTCCTGTGTATTCAGGGCTCAGAAGACACAAAGCATGAGTGATTTGAAGGACACATTATGCAGCAGTCACTATTTTGTGGGGAAAAACCCTGCCAGTTGGGTTGCTTTTAGGTGAAAGCTTCTTTGCTTTCCCAGAAGCCTCATTTTAGGGTTTATCTTCCTTGCAGCTTCAACTTGACTCACAGGTCTATGCACTGAAAGCCCTTTGGTATCGCTTGCTCGGAGAAACCCTTTTCCCTGCCATGTGATTTTATGTGGAACTGGTGATCTCTTCCAAAGGTTTCAGCTGGTGTTGGAGTTTGCTTCACATTGCTGTTCCCTGTAGGGGTCTTCTGTAACATGGGCACTGATTAGCTCCACCTGGGTGCTATCAGTCGTCCAGTACTTTCCTGCAATTCTTCAACATTACTAGAAAAGATGTACAAGCTTTCTCACAGTTCATATGAAAATAATCCACGACTCAGTTCATTAGAGTGCAAACAACTGTGAGAGGTGACCTCAGGAGTCCTCTAGAGCTGGGGTAACTTGAGAGGCACAAAAAGGACACAGATAATCACTATTTGCGAAAAGCCATACCTTAGAGAGAGAGAGGCTTCCAAGGCGGCAAATGTAGCTTGCATTAAGGATTTGGCATTAGACTATCCAGATTGCCAGGTAAAGTAGGAATCTCAGTAAAGACTCCCCTTTCAAACTGGATCCTAAAGAGTAATTTGCCAGGGAAGCAGCTCTTGGTGTTGCTACATCATCTGGCTAGATGTAAACACTGTTGGATCAGCACATTTCATACAAATCAGCAAAATGTAAACTTTTAAAATTGCTTTTTATCTTTTGAATAGAAGGTGCAATGAGATAGCAAAATTTAAGGGAAAAAATAAATGCAGATTTCCAAGGTCTGATACCACCTATGGCCTGGCTGGTATAAACTCTCTGCCTTGTTTGATGTTACTTGGGTTCCACAGTACTGAAGATCAAAATCCAGCCTCTGACAATCCTGGAGACACTGTTTTCACAGTGACTCATTTAAAAGCAACCTAGGATCTACGCTCACTTAGTGAGTGCTGTTAGCAGAGGCAGGCATTGTACAGACAGGTTTTTCTGCTCTCGTTTAGAAATATAGACAGTTCCTTACAGAGATGGGGGGGGGGGGGGGGGGGGGGGGGGGGGAGTTACTGCATACATCCTAATGAAATGCTGATAACATCCACAAAACAAGGTCTGTATCTGGGCAACGAGCAAGGAGCAGGGTGGGAGAGCTTACAGAAAAGCCAGTGGAGATTAATAGTCAGGATTTCTGAAGGTTACTTTGTCAGCTAATGTACCGTTGAAACACGAGCAGCTATGCTTACTTACTTAGGTTAAGTGCGAGAGCTTTTCCAAAGAATGGAAGTTACTTACCAAAGCAAGAGAATGGGCTGCCTTCGCCGTTCGTCTCAGACGCCTGCACTTGAGCTGCTGGAGCTTTGCCGCTGCTGCTGAAACAGCAGGCCCATGTACACCTTTAGCTAAAAGCAAAAGGTTTATTACTCCAACTAGGGAGTCATAAAATGAGTGGGATTTAATAAAAGCCATAGTAGCAGTTGTGCCTTCTGAAATGAGCACTCACCTATACACTTTATTTGCACAGACAGTTATTGCAGCTGGACATTATGTGCTGACTCTGCTGCCTGGTGCTCTCAGACATGGTAATTGCACATGCAAACTGGGTCAGAAATTGTGTGTGCAGTTATGTCTGGTGTTCCAGAGGAACAGCCCTCGGTCCTTGCAGGGAAAGTGTCCGAGTAGTGCCATTTTGTGGGACTGTAGTAAGGGTGGTTCAATCACAGTGACAGGGCTACTAGAAGCAGTGAACCTACAGGTTTTGTCCATGCTGAGAGCCCCAGTTTTCTCAGCATTGCAGGTTGGCAGCGAGGGACAGTGAAACAGTCCAAATCTCCAGGCAAGGCAAGAAAAGAGATGGTATTTTCATCTTATAGATGGGATGCTGAAACTCGTGCACACCCATCTTAAAGCCCTTTGTCTAGAAAAGCTGGTGAAAAAGGGACTGAGATTGACTAATTTATCATATGATTAATTGATTTGTTGGGTGTGATGAATTGATTTCACTGCAATAACACCAGGAATACACAACAGAACTGGGAAGTTACCTCAGTTTTTTCTGAATCCTGGCTTGTGAGATCATCCTTACTGCCTGGTTATTGACCCTTACATCCAACAGATGTTTGTAAAACACCAGTGGGTTTCTCCATCATGCAAAGTGGCAGTGAGCCGGAGCAGCAAAGCACCATGCATCGGGCAGAATGGTTAGCAGCACACCTTTTCTATCAAAGGCGTGATTTCCATATATATAGCTATATTTCCACATAGCTATGGCAATGTGCTTTTTACTTGTAGATCTTGCTCCTCCAGCAGCAATGAAGGGGAGATTATGTTGCAATGAAGTTTAAATGGAGAAAAGGGCCAAAGAACTGATCCTACTAAGTGCCGAAGCAGCTTTGGCACATGCTTAATGGTGCTGAATTATTCATTGAGCTGGCTGGGCAAACTGACATTGCAAAGGGAAATAAATGAGGGTGCTGGAGAGAAAATGCCAAACGATGTGTTAGCCAAATGCCCCAGTGTCACAGATTTCACAGAGGATCTGGCCTGGGATCCCACCCCTTACGTGCCAGTTGCTGCTGGGTGCAAGCCTTTTGTAAAAGAGAGAGTGAATGTTTTGGCCTTGACAGGTGTGACTTTGGTGATGCTTGTGGGCCCAGATTAGCTCGGTTTGTGATGGGAGACCTTCCCTTTGAGGGGAGGTATTGCAAAGAGTAGGGAATGGCCCGCAGGTAGCTGTCTAGGGCCAGAGGCGTTGATGGGGCAACTGTGATATAGCAGGTAGAGCCATGAAGTCTGAAAGATTAATCCTCGTCAGCCACATCTGTCTGGAGAACATGCCATCTCCTCCCTTTTAAAGGTGTCTTGCTTTCTTCTGTTCCTGCACCCCTGGTTAAAACTCAATCATAAGTTTTGCAGTGTCTTCCCCCAGTGCTCCTTCTCCAGGTGAGAGCCCCTTTCCCTGGCCAATCTGGGCAGCTATCTGCAGGTATCCCCCCTCTTCCCTCCACTTGAAATCCCATAGGAAGTGGGGAACAATGCCTCATCAAACTGTTCTGTATTATACCACTGTGTTTTGAGGGAAAGAAGGGAACTGAAGCCTTGTCTTTAGCATGGTTAGGATCTGACCCTCTTCTCAGGGACAGTCTGAGCAGAGACATTGCCTTTGCAGTATTCACTGCACTACAACCCACAGCAGTAGCTAAGATGAGTATGTGGGATGAGCAGTAGCCATCTAACACGTTTGATGCTACATGGGGGGCAGTGAAAAGATCAATGTGATAATCATGGATTCAAAGGCCTGACTATGCTGTGGTTTGAGTTCTGCCTGGGGAGCAGAATCGTTTCCTGGCACCTCTCTGTCTGCTAAGACTAGAAATGTTGCCTCAAACACCATGTAGATGGCTCTGCTACATATAGCCGAGCTCTCCTGGGTATTCTGGAAGAAAATATTCAGAGCACTTCACTTCAGCTCCTGTTGTTGTTGCTCTGATTTGGAGATGTTGGCAGCTGAGATTTTCAGGATTTATTCAGATGCAAGCTTTGCTTTTGCCCTGTGGGCAAGGGTGGAGTTCAGATCTGCAGTTTCTATTCATGGATTTGAGTCAGGCATAGATATGTATCATACCTATCTGTATAATTCTATACCTAAGCCTTCCCATCTCCTCCTGCCTGCTCTGTGCTTGCTCAGTAGAGAGAGTTCCCAGTGCTGCTAAATGGAGGTTTTGCAGAGAAAGCACGGGGACAATCATGCAGCAGAAACACATACAGCAGGAACTGTCTGGGCCTTTGCAAAGCCAACATCAGCATGTCCATCTGTGCTCAGCTGCATGCAAATACCACGTCCTTGGTTTCTTTGGGCTCCTGCAGAGTGCAATGCACCTTCCTATTTCCAGAGCTGAAAGCAAAGCAAGCCCCTATGCCATCCCCACCAGAGCTCAGCCCCACTTACACCCAGGGGTAAGACCATCCCATCCACTTCCAGCAAATGCCACAAAACAAGTGTGACAGTTGGGATTTGTAGCTGACCTGTCTCTAAAGATGTCCCTGCTGGGGTGTGCTGTGGTGAGCCCTGAGGTCCTGGTCCCTATCACTGAGAACAGGGACTTGTCAGAAGGACCTACAGCCCCCACCCAGCCTGTGCTCGGGTTTCCTTGGGATCTCACATCCAGGTCAAGCCAGGTGTGACCAGGCATGTGAGCCAAGTTATCATCTCATCCCTATCAGCACTGGCTTGGGAAGATGAGGTACAAACAAGGAAGCGTGCACAAAGCATGTGCATCCTAAACCACCAAGGTTTGTGTTTTCTCAGGATTGGTTCTCCCTTCCTTAGTGACAGACCCTAAGAAATGGGGAGAGTCCATCTCTGTTAGTTTATCTTGGGTAATCCCCATGGAAGGGAAAAGAGATTTGAAAAATCAAATCGCCGAAGAAGGTTCTGCCACACACTTTGTTTTTGTGCAGTTTTTAAAATAAGATTTAACTGTAGGGGTTTGACTCTTTCCAGAAAGGTAAGAATGCAACACACGGTTTCGGCTGTCACTCCTGCAGGATTTTGCTTTTGCTGACCAAAGTGAAGAGTCTGTAAAATGCTGAGGCACCCCCTGTGCATCCTTTTAGCATATTTCAGACCAAAATAGGAAAAGAAGGGATGTAAATATTTACTGGAATTGTGTATCAGAGAGCACCCAGGGATCCACATTTGGATTATCTGCATTGCAAGAGAAGTCAGGGGAATAGCAGATGACTTTGAAAAGCTGTAGTGCTAGACATGTTTCTTAACATGCACAAATTGCTCCCTGATTTCCTAAGGAAAAAGAAAGCTTTGCGCTAATTATTGGTTTTAGATGTTATTTTAGTTGTAGTGCCTGCACACCCAGTCAAGATCAGGATCTTTTGTTAGCCAAGGTAAGAGCATGCAGTAAGGTCCTCTCCTTGGAGAGTTTGCAGGATGAATTTCAGTCTAAGGAGGGTTGTTTAATGCATGAAACTAGGAAATTCCACCATTTTGGGTTGGCTGAGGGTCAGCCCTGCTTTGCCTGGTGCCCAGTCCTTTTTTGAGTCCCCCAATCCCCTCACCGTGGTTTTACTATTCGGGTGGAGGGGTGGGTGGAAAGACGAGGGAGAGGGGAGGCAAGTGAGGGGGCTGGGATCTGTGCTGCTTTGTTCCCAAACCTTTTCCCTAACTGGATCCATTTGAGAAGTAAGAATTGTAAACTCTTGTGCCAGTGAGTCACTACATGCCCGGCAATGTCAGTCAGCCCCGCATACCCCGACTGCACATGTCCCATCACAAAGAGGAAAGATGAGGAAATGTGTCTAATATTTCCTTTATAAAACAGACAAACAGAAGTCTGCCCACCTCCGTTGAAAGATGAGATGAGTCTCTCCTCCTCTTCAGGAACGTTTTGGCCCATTACTTGTAGGTAACGTGAACAGGGGATATTTTCTCCAATCCCTAGCCTTGCACGTGTTTGCTGCATGGCAAGATGGGGCTGCCTTTACACCCCAGGTCTATCATCAGTCTGACTTGAAGCTACTCCTGTTCCAATTGTATTTGAACTCGGCTTTAAATACAGGTCATGGAGAAGGATGCAGTGGGTTTGGTAGGAGATAAAGCCCAGCCAGTCCGTGCGAGTGCATGGTTCCTCCTGCCATGTACTATAAATTATGCTTCTGCTGTACATTAGAGGAACGGAACTATGTAAGGGCTGGAGGACCAAATGGTCTGCTTTAATTATTCATCATTAGCAGTAGCTATTATTATTTAAGAGCCCTTCTTAGCCTGAAATATTAACTGCTAGCCTGCTTCTTTCCTTGATTGCTACCATCCAATGCCCTGCTGTATTTGCTCTTGAAGTGGGCCACGGCAAAGGTCTTCTCAATCAACCCAGCTCCAACCCATTGCTGTCTCCCAGTAACCCAGGCCTCCTGGACCTCCTCTCAGGGCTCTTGCTTGCAGTAATTCATACTAAGCCAGCCAGTGCTTTGCTGCTTGTGTTGGTCCCAAATGTGTGTTGGGTTTCCCTTGCTGTGCTCCATCGATATGCCCCCAAGCCTGACTCAGATGCTGCGTATGAAACGTTCAAGGAAAGAGTTCCCACCGGCAGTGCCAGCATGCCTTACTATCATCTCCATTTCTCCCTGAGAGGCACAGGCCTTGTTTACTCTTCTTTTAATAACACAGATGGTTTTAATAGTTCTCTGCCTTCGCCCCCAGTTCTTTCTCCTTGTCTGTAGTCTGTTTAATGCTTCCTTCTAAGTGATGGCTTTGTCACTTAATCTCATTAAAACTTCTCTTCATTGGACTCCATGAGCCGCTTATCAGACTGTAAGCCTAATCTCCTATTTGTAATTAATTTGTTCTGTGCCTCCTACAATTTGGCATCATTAGATAATGGCATCACTCTCAAGGTCACTAATACACAGCACGAGGTAAACACCCATGGCTCCAGCACTAGCTGCCCTGCCAGCCTCCTCCTTCCTCCTCTCTTTGCCACACTGCTTAAGTTTATTGACAGCTTTCTCCCTTTGCCTCGGCCAATTTCTGATACATTTTGGATGCTTCCTGTCCAGCATGAGCTGCTATGTGACTCTGCAGATCAATATCCTACACTGTCTAGAGGCAAATGCTTTTCTGATCTCCTCCAGACTCATCTGCACTTGTTTTTCTCTTGCCTTCCACTTCATTCCTAATTGGTCCAAGAATTTAGGTGCACTGTTCCTCCTTTGCTGAGTTACATGTTTGTAAAACTTGTCCTCGTGGGCTCAGGATTGGGAATGGGATACAGGGCCTTTCACATTCAAGCTCTTGGGCCCAGTGGACACTCAATGGCTCGCTCATCAATGGCATAGGTAGAAACGAGCCACAAATCACTATTATGATTTGATGTCCATATTTTTTAAAAAGAAATCCTGGATTATTCCAGTTCATGGTACCAACCAGTACCACCAGGTAATTCCTGTTGGTGGGATGAAGACGGAAACCAAGCACTAACCAGAGATGAAAACTAAACCAGTGGTTCCCTACTCCCTGCAGGTCCTGCCAGGATGCTGGTGCTCGGCACCACTGCAGACTGTGTCTCCAGCCTGTGCATAAAAACCTTTGCAGGGCCCCGCTCTGTCTGGGTCTGCTGGCTTGAACCCCCCTTTTAGCAATTAATTTCACAGGCTAAAAAAGGCAAGAATGATACCTTTGGTGATACTGCCATTTGCTCATTGGGATTTGCTGGTATAGAGTTGTCTGGGACCTTTGCAGGCTGTGGAAATAGGGTCAGTTCTGGTCCAAGCTAAATCTCTTCATTTTCCCCAATAGATTTATTTTCATCTCACATATTTCCCTGCTCAGATGTAGAATCTAACAAACTCAAGTTGTTTTGACCCATTCTTTCCAGTTTTGCTATTCTCTCCCTGAAATCTATCTACTAAACTTAAGTAATAGATGCACACAGAGCTGTCATTAGATCTGTAGGTATTGGTATTCAATACAGTATTGATCACAGTATTCAGAAATTCAGTGTTCAGGCAGCTATAAAAAACAGCTCCAAATCCATTACACAGAGCTGTGGGGAGGAAATCTCACAAGCACTAAAAACTCCAGGTTTTTAACTCACTAGAGTCTGCAACTATATTTTCTAATTGACAGTTTTTGTAAGTGTGCCTAATTTTTCTTGCCCAGTAGTCAAGAAAGAAAAAACCCAATCTACTGATGAGAAATTCTGCTGCCTTTTGGGAGAAGGCAGGCTGCTGTAAAGCAGATACATATTTTTCAGAGAGGGGGTAAATGCAGGAAGAACATTTTGCATTGGCTCACGTAATGGCTGCACATATATCAGCCCTGCTACCTTGCTGGGAGCTGGCATGAGGCGACCGGGTAGATCCAGCTCAGTCGCTTGAGAGCAGCTGTGTGGAGCGGCTGTGTTCAAGTCGCTGAGTGCAACATTTTGGGTAAGAGGCAGCTCTTACCTGAGGATATATGGTAATTACTCCCAGTGAAATGTGCCTGGGTCAGCAACAAGATGTATTTGCAACACGCTTGCAAGCTGTTAGGAACTGCATGTTTTGTTTGAATGCAGTGGTGCCTCAAGATGCTAGTTTAAGGCCAGGAAAACTTTGTGGTTATAGTAAAAAATAAGTTTTTGCTCAAAGGACGTGTTGATAAGAGCAACTGACTGACAGACAGACTGACTTCAGGAGACTCACTCCTGAGATCAGAACTGGGTTTGGATCAACAGATAAAACTTCTGTTTTCCTAAACAATACGTATTTCCTAAATCATCCTTGTTTTGGTCTCTCTCTGCAATACACTCCTCCAAACCATGCTGAAAACATCTTTTTAATCTGTTTATATAACTCCCTTTGTGTGCTGTGCTGCCATTCTCTGTGCTCACACAATCACTACACCAATGTGATCAACAAAAGAACACAAATCATTTTATTCAGAGCATACTCCGTTTTCTCTGAGAATGAGCCCAAGTTTGGTTTCATTCAGCCATGACGCTCTTGGACCCTGGTCCCTAAAACCAACATTGCAGCAGTAAATATCAGCTATCTACTATCGAAAGGGATTTTTTTAATTTCAGTTTTGTTTTATTTTTAACGATCCATTTGTCTCTTCAGACTCAGGAGCAGGCAGTGAGATAGCTGTGATTTGCAGCCGCAGGCTGCCTGTTTCCTCCTCTGCTTCCATGGAAACATGTGTTGGATGAGGCGAAACCGGGCACAGACTTAAAGTACATGATTTCCAAAATATTTGCTTTTCCTTGCAAGAAGTCCTTTACCTCCTGTTTCTACAAAACTCTGGACAAGGAGGAAATCCCTTTAGGGAGAGGCAACTTTTTGAGGTGCCTGACTGGTGCTGCTGCAGGGGTTGAAAGCATCCTCCCTGAGCACGTGAACATGCCCCTTTGCTGCTCAGAGGTGAAATGCATGAGGCAGGGGAGGGACAGTGGGTTTTGAAGCTGGTGTAGTTATGGCCATGGCATTTGGGGTCAGGAGAGTTCAGCTTTAATGTAATCCCTTTGCTATACCTTCACCTCCTCCTCTGCACTTCAGGACCCCAAAGATACCCAATTTGCTCATGTAATAGCTCCATGTGTCCGTTGGGCAGCCTTTCTCCTCCTTGGGTCACGGTAAAAAAGAGATTATCTGCAGTCTGAGGGCAAAACAAGGGAGGGCCGGGAAAAGGGCAGCAGCTCACGCAAACCTGCGTGGCATAGGCAGGGCTCAATACAGCTTTTTGAGTGGCTGGCATGTTTTGTA
Organism: Buteo buteo; assembly: GCF_964188355.1. Lineage (NCBI taxonomy): Eukaryota > Metazoa > Chordata > Aves > Accipitriformes > Accipitridae > Buteo > Buteo buteo. The sequence continues at coordinate 6,860,204 of NC_134176.1, read as the reverse complement.
TGGGGAACTGATTCAGAAAGAAAGAACATGCAAGAGAAAATGGATCTTGAGTGACAGCCACCAGTTCTTCCTGCATCTCCCATGCAGCAGTCTCTCGCTAGAAGGACTCTCATCCCACAGGGACACCAGCTTGCTCTGCCACTAGGGGCCAAGGGGAAAAATCCACTGCCACAGGCATGGCTCCACTGGGCCTGATCCTGCTGTGGGACCCAGGTCCTGCTGTGGTGGTCTGGTTTGCAGGATCTGAGCCTCACCCCTGGCAGCCGCACACCCGGTATCTTCTACTTGACCCCTGTTTGTTGGTGAGAGGGGAAAAAAGCCTTTTAGTTGTGGTGCCTCTAACAAGGCACTGAGGTGAACGAGTTGCTGGGTGCTACGTATGCGGGATGTCTTTCCTGCATGGAAAAGAAGTGTATTTTATCCTCCACTTGCAAAGCATTCAAATTTTGAAGGCTGCTTCTGTCTGTGGCAGCCTAAGCACAAAGTGGGGCAGAAACCTTCTTTTCCAAAATAAACCCCAAGCTCCCTTTCGGCTGCAGGACAACCTCCCATTTCAGTGGCCAGGAAGCTCATCCATCCTTGGCCTTTTAACAAAGCCCCATCTCAGGCATCGAGAGGTAAAAATAAATGTCACTGCATGCTGTCTGATGATTCCACAAGATTCACGCTAATCAGAGCCCTTCATTAATTATTTAGCTTCAGGGAAACGTGCTGAAGGGTTCTGACGCTTCAGATGTGCAAAGTAATTGCCACGTTTACTTCCCAGCTAATGGGGAGACCAAAATAAATTGTACTGGGTTCAGTGGGTGTGCATGGGTGGGCAAGGGAGGCGCAGCTAGGACCTTCCTGCCCTTGCACGTGGTTTCACTGTGTCTCGAAGGGCTGAGCATTGTCCCCGTGTGCCAGCGTAGGCTGGACATGTCACAACACGCAGCATCGGCCATCTCCATCATTGCCTCCATGCATTCCTGTAAGCAGCCTGTCTCTGTGCATCATGCCTGCTTTTGCTTTCTGCCTGCTCCAGGGTTGCTCTGCTCCTCAAGCCAGCACAGGGGCTGCTTGTTAGTTTGCTCCGAGTTGCCAGAGCAGGATTGAACCCCATGTTGCGAGCGGTGTGGTGCTGCACCCTGTGTGCTGGGCTGTGTTTCTCCCCGGCTGCTGAAGCACATGGTGACAAGCAGCAGCTCTCCCTGCTGCAAAATAAGTAGGTCTCGACTGCAGGTTTGCAACCTGAGGAAAACAAACAAACGCAGAGCAGTGTGGCTATATTTATCTGAAACTTAGAAGCTGTGGTTCACAGGAAACTTTGATCACTTTAAATGTCAGACGGCCTGGGAAAAAAAAGGTGGAAAAAAAGCACAATTAAAAAGCAAGTGTTTTGGAAAAGGTAGGAGCTGCTGTTTCCAAAATGAAGTACGATCTCTTCTGGCCCCCAGTACTAGACATCCTAGCCCAGAGAGGGCTGATGTTTCTCAGCACCAAGCTGGGGGTACTCAGAGGCAGAGGTTTCCAAAGCCGAGACTCGCTAGTGCTGAGGACCAGCAGGACTCGGAGATCTGCTTGGCATTCAGCAATGGCTGATCATGTCCAGCATACCTGTGAAAGATAAGGTTCATCCAAAACAAAACATGGTATTTGGATTTGGGGTTTGGGTTTGTTTTATTTGCATATACAAAGATTATTGTTTTCTTGAATTTGTCATAATGTAAAATTAATGTCATGCCATTATGTTTTATCTCTGATTTATTTCCAAGAAATGAATTTTAAGTATCTGGCGTATGAAATGCAAGAGCCTTAGATGGGACACAGGGATATTGTGCTTTTGTCCCTGGATGTTTTTATTTAGAATGAGGTGTCTGATACAGTACAAAGGGGTATTTGGTGGTACCTGTCTTAGTCAGGGAGTTTCAGCAAAGCTCCATGTACTAAAATGTTTGCAAGGAGTGAAACACTTGGGGAAAGCAGCTCAGAAATCCCAGCAGACCTTTTGCAATGCTTGCCCAGACCTACTTTACAATTCTTTTTGGAATTCCCTAGTTTCTGCAAAAGCCAAACCTGTTGCAAGGGAATTCACTATTCACACAGAAAATGTAGTATGCTATCCTTCCACCTCGCATTGTTCATGTGCAGTGCTCTGGGATAACAGCTAGTTCTGTATCTCTGCAAATCTACACTGTTACTCTGAAATTACTGCTACTTCTACCATATCCGCGTGCTATCTGTTATTGAAGCAGAGTGGTTAAATGTACTGTGATATAAAGAAAACATTTTCCCTTGTTCAGTTTTGTTCAGTGAACTTTCATGCTGCTTATTAATTGATAAAGATGGCAAAATAATTCCATTTTACATACATATATATTTTCAAATTCACTCTATACCTCCTATTATATATTCATGCTCATCCCAGAATAGAGAGCTATCATTCCTTTGCAGAAGCAATCAGGAAAATGTGGCTTGTGATGTTCAATGATATCGTCAGGAAAATCTGAATACCTTAGGCCTTTTAGTTTGGTTTTCTAAATGTGAAATAGTTTTGCTGATCTATCTTTAATCCTTTGGTCTTGAGAATGGGAAATGAAATTGTCTTTTCTCAGATCCTCAACGTCAGCATCCAAATCAGGACTTTCTCATTGTGTGCAGAGAGGGGGAGCGAGAATTCAAGTACTCAGAGATGGAATCTGTTTTTCAGGGAGAAAACCATTTCCACAAATTCAGTGGGTTTATCTGGGATCTGCATTTTTTTCTTCTCTTTTTCCTCATTTTGCATCTGTATGTTTAAGATACCTAGTTTTAGGGATGACTGATGTTAAGTTCCTAATGAGCTGGCTCCAGGGTGTGGATTTTCATTGCATATTTTGCTGATTTGATGCTGGAAGCTTGCTCATGGTACCTTCCATAAGATATATACATATGATCCATCCTTTCCTCTTCCCTCTGCCCCATGTGAGGGGATGTGCTGGGGCAGGGCCAGCTCCACCAATACTCAAACTGTCACTGCTTTTCTGTGTAGCTCTTCTTCCAGCCAATGTCCTAAAATGCCCCACAAAACCATTTTCCCTGCTCACTTCACCAGCAAACACAACTCTGACCACTTTCCAGGCAACACTTCTGGCACATCATTTCCTGATCTAATTCTTCTAATTACCCTAGAGGCCCATAATAACATTTAAAAATCAGAGTGCTGCTTCACTGTCCAAAGTGTTTCTCTAGCCAGTGCTCATATTGGCTCTTACCAGGGCCCTGTTCATATTCTCTTTGCTTTTGCCCTCCCACAGGCTTCCACTGACATTCCTGTCTTACACACCAGTATTTTATGTCCTTCATTTTGCCTTTTGTTTTTTTTTTCCTCCTTGGACAGTACTAACACATTCATCAGCCCTTCACGCCACGAAGGACTGTTAGCGTTGCTGCAATAAGCAGCCACACTCTCTGCCTCCTCCATCACCTTTGCAAGCACTGTAGGGTTGCATTTGCTCAGGACAGGAGGGGCCACTCTCTAACCTGCCTCTGCCCAACCTGTCCCCCCTTCCTCTGCAAACTCAGCCAAGATTTTTGCATATTAGCAGCTGACTTCCCAGCCTGAGTATAATCTAGAGCTGCGGCTCGGTGAGTGCCACCCCTCCCTTTGCAGAGAGCGTTTTGGTACCCAGGTGTCTTGCATCCATGGAGCAGGCGGTCGTGGCTATTGCACCCAGCTGTGTATTAGTGATCTGTTGCTGTTTTCCAGGGAAAGCTGGGGTTGCCATGACAATTGTGTGTCAGTTGAGCCAGTGCGTGCATGGCCACAGCATCCGCACACCTCTGCCACTAACGCATTTATCCTCCTGGCCTCCTGTGCAGGGGGGTTGGGTCAGTGGCGGGGGATGCAAAGATGTACATGCCAAAATGCTCAAAGCAGCTCTCCAACATGGTGCAGAGGGGTGAGCAGCTCAGGGCATGGTGGGTGATTCCCTTCCCCAAAGAAAATTACTTTTTGGGGGGAACAAGGGCCGGGGAAAGGGGCCTGGTCTGCGGTAAGTCTTTCTGCGCCTTCACCCACCCAACTAGTTTGGGCCGGCAGGAGGAGTGCTGGGTACAGGAGCAGAGGAGCCAGAAGAAACCCTGCAAACCACAGCTCATTTGCAAGCACCCCTGGCTACTTATGAGGATCCCAACCTGAATTAAGAGCTTGTGGCATTGCTGCAAATGAAACCTCAGTCTCCTGAGCCTCTGCCTGCAGGCTGTTCAATTTGCAGCCACGTTTGCACAATCTGTAGTTGCATTTTGCACTTGGACAGAGCATCCCAGCCCCTGAATCAGCACCTGGAGCTTCAAAACTTCAGCCTGATCCCAGCTGGGCAGGAGCAAGGGGTGTCCGCTGTAAGCTGGAAGCAAGGCTTTGGACACTTCTGTGGGCACACCTTTCCTGGGGGTTGCACCAAAGCTGCCTCAGCCCAGGACCTGGATGTGCAGAGGAGCAAAGGGAAGGACTTGACTGGGCAGGACCTGTCTAGTGCTGCTGTGCGACAGAGCTGCATTAGTGTGGCACTTTGCCTGAGCTCGCAGCAGGGCTGCCTGCTTGGGGCACGGCTCTCTCTGTGCACTACCATGCCACATGCCTGCATGCTTGTACTGGCATTGTCACTGCTCACACTCTTATTTCTGCCTCTTACTGCCTCCTACTCCCAGCAAAGCAGCTTGGAGGGGCTGTGTCTGCCCTGCAGCGTGCCAGCAGTGCAGGGGGAGAGCCAGTGAGGTGAGCTGCTCCGCGGCCACCTCCTCTGCTTCCAGCACAGAACGTTGCCCAGGCAGGGACAGGGTCCCTGGTGGCTTGTGGCACACTCATGTGGCAAAGTCCAGGCCTCATTTCCCCAGCTCAGGCACTGGCTGCCAGACCTTGCTTTGAGAATTTGCTAAAAGTATATCTTCTTCATCTCTTCTGGGCCTACTTGGCCAAAGGGGAGGCTTCTCTGTCCCCCAGCATCCTTGCACAGCACCAGGCAGGATTTCACCATTTCCAAGAGCAATACAATCCCAATTCATCTTTACGATCTTGCTTGATCTCCACTGGTCCAAGAATGACAGCCAGTAACACCAGCCTCCAAGTTGTATTGCAAAAATGAGTGAGGCTCATTTGCTAGAGCAGCAGATGTTGTGCTGGGTGCTGCAGAAATAAAGCTTAAAAAGCAGAAGATGCCCCAAATTTAAATAGACCAAGCAGACCCAGAGACCTAAGAGAGATGATTACCAAGGTCACGTAGGAAGCCTGTGGCAGACACGAGGACTGAACATAGATCTCCTGAGGCGCAGCCACACTGTGGTCTCAGGACTGTCTTCTCTTTTGTCTTCCAGTCCATTAGAAAGATCAGTTAATGAAATGGAATTAATAATGCCAGCTGCAGCACCAGCAATGCTGTAAGAGAGAAAAATTTAGCAGCTTAAAAGTGGCAGGCTTGAAAATGGGGGTAGGCTGCAAGCACCATAAGAGCCCACTGTAATGGCGGAATGCAATAGGTCAGCCAGAGTTTTAGGATCTTGTCAGTTTTACTGATCAAATCTTAAAGGAGGAATGAAGACGTTCCAACTACCTCCCCCACAGGAGAGAAACACACGATTTTAAGGTTCCCAGCAACTGAAAAAAGTAGTCCCACTGGAAAGAATCAAAAGACTTTTCTAGGTCAATGGCAGGAATAGAGCCTTCATTTCTATGATCCTCACAGTTCAAAAATAACATTAAAGAACCAAGAGAAATTATCCACCGCTGAAGAGCCAGGAGTAAATCAAAACTGATTCTTATGTGTTAGACGTGCTGTTGCCTGCAGTAGTCAGTGAGCTCAAATGGCACTGCAGAAGTGCCAGCCATCTCCGGGATGGCCAGTGAAGAGGATCTGTGCCAAATTTGCTGAGGGACTGCACATCAGTGGTTCAAAAACCAAAATGGAAAATTGTTTCTCAACAATAGAGCCAAATCTAAGGACTTCACCCCAAATGGATCATTCACTAGGATTCAAGGAAAGGCACCTCATTCCCAGGGAGGGAAGCAAGTGCAAAGTGTGTCTCACCTGATTCTTTCACCCACTCATTTGACTCATGTCACATGGTTGTTGCTGAAGACCTTATGATAATCTCAGACTTCGAGCAAAAATGGGCATGAAGAACAGTTCTGCTGAGCAGAAAGTGAAACAGAGGCAGCAGAACAGAAGCTTAGCAACACATCTCAGAACACACTTCTTGTCCTTGTGAACAACCCAAATATTTTGACTGATGATTTTAAAAAACCCTGATAAATCCAGGCATTTCAAGACTTCTAAAAGAAATCACAGGGAAGCTGGAACATAATGTGGCATGCCAAGACATGAGGTTTCTTTTGTTATGAGCATTCAGCTCCAGACTTAAATTGCACCAGTTTAAGACCATATTTTTTACCAGCTTATTCATTGCTTTTGTGGTCTAAAGACCTGAGAAAATAAGTAATTAATTACTGCCTTACATCTCCTAAGAGAAAATATCAAACATGTGGGGCAAAAGATAGCAAGGACAGAGCTGTTTATGTATCACCTATACTGTGAATAGTGATGGACCTGAAATAGCCGTCAGCATCTCCCAGCTCATGGCCTTTCTACCTAGGCTGCCTCTGAGCAATCCTGCAGCCCAGAAAATGTGCAAGAGTGAGTGCAAGACAGTGGGAAGGATGAGAGCAGAGCCAGGATCTGGCCCATCCCTCTGCTATTGACAGCCTCCTCATGAAAATGTAATTGCTGGCTGCCCTTGGCTTGGAGTAGTCAGGCAAAAATTCCCCGTTGTTCTTTAGAGCTTCGAGACGTATTAATGCAACTTTTAAAATAGCATCCCCTCTATTTTTGTTGCTAATGCTAAGAACAAATTAGCTTAGAAGAAAACCCCAATGATCTCCGTTAATGCTATTGTTTTCCTAAAGTGCCAAATGTCAGGATCTTACAGCACCACGTTGCAGATCTGGCACTGCCCTCAATGTGTCCCACGATGCGTTGACGCGGAGTGATGCAGAGTGCTGTTCTGAAAAACATAATCAGTCCAAAGTGTCTTCAAAGTCACTGCACTTAGAGCAGAACTGGCAACGGGTTTCAGCTCTATCTTTGAATTTGTTATCATTAGATATTCTTTGAAACCAATGCTGATTTCCACCCTGCCCTCCAGCAGGATTGTTAAGGGACAGCCCTGAAGTTTAGGGCCACGTGTGATCCTTCCCATGGTAGAACAGTGGGTACTTCTGAGCTCATATGGACTGTTATGTCAGTTCAAGTATATTTACCTAAAAAGTCTTAAATGTTGCTAACTCTGACCTCATCAGAGCTCATCAGCAGTGCACAGGCAGGCTGGGTCACCATGGAAGTGAGAGGACCTTCAGAGGGAAGCAAGGTAGAGCTGGAGAGTTAGCCCTGACGCAGGGCTTGTTGTGTCCCTGTAAGCAGCACAACCCTGGTGATCCACGCACCATGGCAGGGTGCCTGTGTCCTTTGCTGAGCTGCAGGCTGCACCTCATTCAGCAAACCCTGCTGGGGTTGGAGGGATGGAAAGAAATGAGGCAGACAGCAATACCCTACTCATGTGTTAACTTGGCCAGAGGTTTCCCTCAATGGGAGGTTAGGATGGGCTGAAAGCAACCAGGTAACTTTATTTTACTGAGTCCTTACCATACACGTTCTACATACATGGGTCATTATCTCCAGCAGAGCTGCTTAACAGGCAAATAGTGATGAGCCCACTTGGCTTGTGGCTGTGCCATCAACACTGAGCTTTAGGTGACCTCAGTAAAACATCTTAAGATCTGTAATCATTTCAGTAATATCCTGCGGCAGAATAAGGCTTCCCATGGACAGTGCTCTGAAGGGAAGGGAAGCAAATTCCACTTACTGCTTTTAATCCTGCTTCTGTTCATGATCACAGGAAAGCTTTCCTCCAACACTGCAGTATCCTGTGGTTGATGCCAAGATCTCTGACCTGTGCGTGTTTTCAAGATCCTGGCAGTGCTATGCTTATTTGTGCCTTTCAATCTGCTCAGTAAATGTTTAATTGGTGATCCTGGTTTAGTTCTGTTGCAAAGAAGTAGTTCTCACCCTCAGTCTATTGATAGCCAACTACTTAGTCCTAATTCTGGCTCACTACTTACTGAATGCATAATTTAAATTCTCATTGTAGAAATGCATTTTTTATTAATTGCCATTTTAGTCCTGGATCCACCCTGTGCTGATCGGGATTTTGTTAAACTGTTCGTGCACGTCTGTGTAGACGCACATACAGAGTTAATGCCAGGCGGTGCCTCTGTCCCTCACCCGACTTGGCTCCTGGGATGAGTGAGTGCACGCTGGAAGATGTTCTTAGCCCATTCACGTTTTCTAAGTATGTTCATCTCACAGTTCCAGTCCAGTTCGGTTTCTGACACAGATGCATTGTTGTTGTTACTGCTGGTAAAGTGATGGGTTCTGGTGCCCATGAATTAAAATAGCTCTGGAAGTAGCATGGGACAGTACAATCACACAGGCCAGGTCTGAAGAGACACTTTTACAAAGGGAAGTAAGAATTTAAGCAGGAAAAGTGATGGTATGGTTTATTTTGGAAGCCTGGGGAAGGAGATGGAGACCTGAAGTCTGGGGCAAGAAAAATCCCTGCCAACAATGAAGGAAAGGAGAAATCATCACTGCTTTGTACAACACTGGGATGTTAAATGCGCATGGGCTACTATTCTGTCCAAAGGGCATTTGTCTTTTATACCTGACTGAGAAATGTGGGTTACAGTGAGACTAAGCAGAGATTTTGTGTCTTCTCACGTCTGTGTTGCTGGTGGTATGTGCCATGAGTTTCATTGGTGCACTAAGTTTGAGGTCGCTCTGGCTTTTTTTCAGGGGCACCAGGATTTAAGAATTTCATGTGAATGATGGCTCTGTTTTATATGCACTGCTTGTAAATATCTCATATTATGGATTGGTGCTGGGAACCCCATCACAGAGCTGCAAGCAGTGTGCAGGGCAAAATGTGTCAATAGGGATATTTTCTGCTCTTGCAAAGGGTCTAAACCAATCAGTCCATGCTGAGAAATCATCCCTTGCCAACCTGTTTCTTCCTTTTTTTAACAAAGCCTGGAAGAACACAAAATCAAGACTTGTAACATTGTTTGTAGATGATTTAACTTACTATATGCAATGACAGCAGAAGCCAGTTCTGCACCAATTAGTTAATTATTTCCCTGTTAGGGGACTGAAGATGCTGGATTCAAGCCTAAGCAAGTCTTTTGGGGGATTTCAAAGACGGTTTTGAGACATGAACAATAGCTGTTGGCCTCTGTAATCCCAGCAGAGTTTGCTAGGTAAAGGTTAAGATCACACTGTGGTGAATCTCCCCTTAAATTTTGGCTTTCTTCTATGAGATGAGTTACCTGAGGGAAGGACAAGTGACCTACTACTACCAGTTGGAGGAGATCTCTGTTAACTCGGGCATTAAAGACTGTTTGATTTTGGAGCCAAAAGAGCAGAGAGGTTCAAACTCTGTTCCCATGCTGATGTGTACGTGACCCACTGTGTCTGTGCTGGTGTCTGTTTCCCTATAAAATGCTAAACTCAGTATAACGTGGCTAAAGTAAAATTATTTCATAAACTAGCATGATTGAAAAGATTAAATACAGCCTCAGAACCGAGAGGTCCCCAGTTGGGATCGTTCTGCCAACAATGACTGGACCAAGTCTGATATGCTGTATCTCAGGTCACTCTTCAGTGAAATGGGGTGACTTTTGGGGGAGTTTCTTTGTGATTAGTAACCAACCCACTCCCCAAAATCTGAAAAGGCAAATAGGTTGGGTGGATATAAAGCATTTTCTTTCCGAGTATTTACCAAGTACTGTGTGGCCATTGCTTAGTTATGACATCTCCGTGAGGTTACTTATAGTAGTTTATTGATGGGGAAACTGAGGCAAGGGCAGTGTCTTATCTGGGGGAGCAGTGCTGAGGCTGGTGTTAAAATTCAGCCGTTAGTGGGCTCACGGTTGCTACCGAGAGCACACGCTTTTTCACAAATTGTCCTGTATACCTGCACTCTTGCACCCCAAATCCTGGTTTATGCAGCATTTTGAGCAACGAGGAGAGGCAGCGCTCATACCCCCCACACCCTAACCTGGGTGCACCTTGCAGTGCTTGGCATCCTGGTGTAGCGAGGCTTGGCATGAGGGGCTGGGGGGCCATGCGGGTCACCCCGTGCGTGTGGGTGCTTATGCCTACAGGGGGAGAAGGGTGATCCCTGGTGGTGTGGGTACTCTGCTATTTTCTACTGTTTCTGGAATAGTTTTGAAAAAAGTAGCAAAATGGGGGTTGCTCTGTTGGGGTCGGATCTTGACTTTGGTTTTCTCCTCCCCGCTCCCCAACCTCACCCAGCTGGGCAGAGGAGGGGGGGGCATCAAAACCTGGAAGGGTTGGGAAGAATTTGGCCCTAAAAAAAAAATTAAGAAAACACCGGATTTCATTGCTCTCAAGAAATTTCTGGAACATGAATAGTCACAACCATACAGCCACATAGGAAACACTGTTCGCCCCCCCCCCCCCTCCACCCACACCCAATTTGTTTTTATTTCTTTGCCGTCAGGTTGCCTTAACCATTTCGATGGCTTAGGAGGCTAAGCCGCCGAGCGCAAGCTTTTGATTTGAAAGGGGACTGCATCCCCTTTTCAAAGGAGCCTGCTCCCTAGGGCAACCACATCACACCGCTGATTTGCTGCAGTGGAGACCGCAGCGCGTACAATATGCCCTCCCCCCTCCGCCTGTGCTGCTTACAGCATCAGTCCGGAGCCGAGCGGGGAGACGGGAGCGATACCCACTAACCCACCCATGCTCGGGAATGCCTGACTGGTAACGCAGTGCCTCCGACGAAAGGACCGGCAATTCCTCAGCTCTCCGAGATGCAAGCCAGTGCCGATTCCACCAAGATGGACTGTCTTTGGAGCAACTGGAAATGTCAGGGTATTATATCTATTCTAGTGTTGCATGCTAGAAGGACTGCATGTCAGAGGAGGCAAAGGCAGGATCCATCCATTTTTGCATTGTTCACCTGTGGGCCTTTGCATGCTGTTTTCTCTCCCTCCCCGTGAAGCTTTTCTTTGGGGGTAATTTAAGAAAGAAAGATAAAGAGCCCTTAATTCTGTTCTTTGAATGTATTTCTCCCGTCTCCAGCTGTCTCACCCTGAAAGCATCCAGGATAACAGGACCTTCCTTCCCACCTTACAGCTTATTCCCAAAGCATCCGCCCTTGCTGTTAGCGGTGCCATTTCTCATCCCTGACTCTCTCCATCGGGCTGCTGCTGGCATGATTTCATACCTTTTGGGCTTTAGGAAAGCCGGGCGATGGTGAATTTGTGCCTGCTCGGGCTCGCGAGGGTTCGAGGCGGTTGCGTTGGGTGCCTCGGTGCATCCTGCCCACGGACACACCCATAGTGAGGGCTTAGCCTAGCGTCGACACAAAGAAAACGCAGCTTCGGCAAGAAGTGCGATAGCACCGAGGCGGCCGCGGCATTGCCACCCACTTCGTACTTTGCTGTAGGATTGCTTTAAAAAAAAAAAAAAAAAAAAAATTAATCCCTTCGTTGTGCTTTCGAGCACTCCGCTGAGCTGTTCGGGGGCAAAATATTGCGATGATGTTGTCTTGCTGCCGAGTAGGCGAGGGGAACAATAACATCTCCCTTTTGGGCTTATTTTCAGCTTATTTTGAGCGGGTCGGTGTCTGCGCTGGGTGGGGCTGGCTACCTTCCCGGGCGCCTCGGACAGCTTTTCAGCCATTTTTAGTCAGCTTCACACTTCCCAGCCAGCATCCAGCCTTTGTTTTGATAAAAGACAGTCTCTGTGACACTGCTCGGTGGGCAGATTAGAGGGAGAAAAGCTAGTGGCTGATCCTGCTGGGCAGGCTGCTGTCTGCTTTGGGCAGGCTTTGTTGGAATGTATTTTTTAATTTTAAGGTGCATGTTTACACGGAATAGACAGCACGTAATGTTGATGCTCACAACAGGGTCCCTGGGAGAGAGATTGCTCTATAGCATCATCTCATTAAAGGGTCCAGGATGCACGCAGACAGTTTCATAATTGCAGCTCAATGTAACAGAAGCCAGAAAACCTTCCTACATTGTTTTTTTGGGGAGGGGAGGGCAAGGGGACATCTTTCAGACAGACACTTGTCTCTAGGGAGCTCGATATTTTTGCAATCTTAATTCAGTACCTAACTGTATTTATGGTCTGAGGGTTTTTTTTAAGGAAGACGAGTAGCTGGAAAGTAAACAGATGCACCTGTTAAATGCCAGCCTCCAGCAGATCGGGCTTTCCATGCCTTAATCAAGGGCTAGCTTTTTCTATAGGATTGCATGATTCATTAAGCTTATATGGCAGAGCCACAACAAAACTTCAGGGTCTTTTCATCTGAGCTTTGCAGATAAACTTCCTTGTTAGGCGGGGTTTGGGTTTTTTGTTTGTTTTGTTTCCAAAAAGTCTCAATATTTTGCTGATCCTTATAAAAACATTGATTTGCTGAGTCAGATTGCTGAAACACCTGTATTTGGAGGCAAACTAAATATTTTCCCTCTTTATTAGAAAAAATAGTATTTTTTTCATATATTAAAAAGAGGGGACTAACAAAGGGCATGCTGCTATTGTTTAATTAATAATTAATAATAATAGTGGGCTTTCCCTACTTCTGTGCTCTCCTTTTTGAAACTGAAGTAGATTTGCTGAAAATTAAATGACACAGTATGTCCCATGATGATTTGAAATAAACCCCAGATCTGAAAAAATCAACGCAGCTAAAATAAATCACTTGCCTCACTTCCACATCATTTGCATTTTTTTTCTTTTTCTTGGCTGGTGCTTTATGATTCAAAAATGATACTGCAGAAAACATGAAATAGTCATAGAATATTATTTCTGTCGGCAAAATTCTTTGATTGGTCCCAGATAAAATAGGAGAAATTTAAAATTCAGAATAATGAAAACTAAAGATTTGATTCATTGATTCTTTTAATATCTATTATTGATGTAGTGTCTGTCTCAACCCAGAATATCAGTTTTGTGCAAACCTGGAGTTGTATAATTTTGCCAGATTCATTTTCAATGGAATTATGGTTCCTTTCTGAAAACTCTGGAAATGTCTGTGAATGTGACAGATGCAGACACAAACCTCAGTAAATGCAGAGCATATTTTTAGTGAAATTATGGAGATACAACATTGAGGTTAACATAAGTTTTAGTTAATAGTCAAGCCTTCAACTAGCTGTATTGTTGGTTTGCCCTTATAGTACTTATAATTGGTGTAAAATTGGGTGGGGATCTTAAGAAGCTGCAGGGACACTTGGTGGAGCTTTGGCTTTGCCCCACCAAATCAATGTAACTGTTACTTTCCTTGCAATGAAGCAATTGATGCTGCTTCATACATTTTGAAATATTGCAGTGTGTTTTACCTACCCATCCTGCAGGTACAGCATGATTATGTCAATGGTAGATCATGATACAGCCCCTCGGGGGAGCGGGAGAGTAATTCGCCCCTGCTGGGCATATGCTACATTCAAAATATTATCATAGGCTGCTTTGGGGAATTGCAGCTGGCTTCCACACCCAAGTCATCTTTCGCATTGGAAGGTGATGCATTTGAAGTAGGCTGGGATGGAGCCATGCATAATGCATGAGTGTGCGGAGAAATGTCTCCGACCAGGCATGCTGGCTGATGTGGGCCTTCGTGTAACAACCTATGGCCAGCGCCAGCTGTGTGATGCATCGCAGAGCACAGCTCCCCGAGGGAAGCTGCTGGATGAGGTGTGCCTCCAAGTTCAGGTGGTGGAGCAGGTCTCTGTGCCTTCCCAACGGACTCGGCCCAGCTCAGCAGGACTCATCCCCATGCCTTGCTGGAGAGGTTTCTCTGGATTAGGAAGGTCTTTGCACCGCAACTTGATGGAGCTATTTGACGTCAGTACACTGGCCCCTATGACTATTCCCCCTTCCACTGTTTCTTCTATGTGCCAGCTCTTGGGTGGTCATAAGTGACATGCTTGTTCCTGCAGTTTCAACCTCCTGCAAGACTTATTAAAAAAGAAAATCTGAAAGATCCAGAGAAAAAGGCCCGTGAACCGTTCATAGAAATGATCCTAAATATTACTCACATTATAAAACTTAGTGTGGAAAAGGACTGCAGACTTTATCAAATCTGTCTAGCTGATGTAACTCCACTGGGACTGGAGTTATTGAGTAGCATTTTCTTGGCAGCTGTTTCAGAGAATCAACTACCTTGCTTGCTTGATCTAGCAGTTGGTTTCCAAAGGGTGCTGAGAAGCTGCACCAACTATTCGTGGCAACATTCCCCACTTTAAGACTCATAAAGAAATTCAATGGCAATAATATGGATGCAAGCTATTAATCTATAATCTATTGACAATTCTGAAATCTGTCTAATTACAGATATTGTCATGAGAATATAACTTCAGCCAGTTGGTTCCTTCAGTGCTTTCCTGAAAATATTGTGGGCTGAACTCAGCTGGGATCCACTCGTCTTGCTCAAATGAGCTCTCCCTCTTTTCAGCAGCTAAAGATCCATCCCAGTAGTTGGCTATTATGTTGGTAGAGCTAAAATCTTGGAACTAAGTCATCATCTGATGTAACCAATTTAGCTAGTTAGTTTCACAAAACCACACTAACTTATGAGGAATTGAATTCCTAATTTCACAGTTGATTTCCTGTGAAATTTGAATTAAATTTGTCAAGATTTGTTTCCACTTCCAGATCTGCTTTCCTTTTTTCGTTGCTGCTGCAGAAGTTGTATCAAGCCTTCCTCAAGCACATTCCTGTTGATGGCAATACAACTGCAAGACCAAAAGCTTAAAGTTAGATGACAACTCTCTTAGATGAGCCTCACACTGTTTGACTGCCAACCATCCCAACAAATACCTTGACATAGGTAGTATCAAAAAATCACTGAGATTTCAATAGCTCTGCCAAAATGTTCTCTGCACACATGCTGTGCCATGTCTGAATGTATTTTTTTTTCTTTTCTTTTAAGAATAGATGGACAATATTCTTTCATTGCCAGAACAAGGAGAAGGTTCCCCAAAAGTAAGATTATTTTAAGGTATTCCCTGAGGAGTAATTTAAACTCTAGCAAGAGGGTGATGATGGGGCAATAGCTGAAGGCAACATTGGAGGGCTGCTTTTGCTTTCATTAGGTCTCTGGGAAGTGAGTTTTGGTGAGGCTTTTTTTGATATCAGAGGGGATACTCTCTCCATGTCATATTTAATTCTCACAAATACCATAGATCTGGCCCATTCATTTTGAAAATCTGTAGATTTTCAAATGTTTGGATAGAGTTTGGAAGGGCCCAGGTCTGTTATTTTGGTCCAGGAGCATCTCAGGAAAATCTTAACATTTCCATAGCATTATGTGCATTCAGGGACTCAATTCAAGGGCTTTGCTTGGTCTCCTGGGTTTCTGCTCACTTAAGGTGAGAGCAGTAACATCCTCCATAGAAACTGGCCAAGGCAGGTAGTGATATGGTTTGATGAACAGAAGGTGTGTGGAGGAAGCTTTCTCCTGCCACTATGTTAAATCCTGGTCTTAAAGTATCTCTCATGTGAAAACAATAACAACAACAACAACAACAACAACAACAACAATAATAATAATAAATCCTACAATTGACGTGTGTGCTGCATGGTTTTAGGGCTGATTTTTTATTGCCAATACTTTTCTGTCTACTCAAGCCCACTCTGGTGACTCACATAAGGCAATCAATCAATACTTTTTTGCTCACATCTTGATCTTGCAGATGGAGTAGGAGATGACGTGGAGGGCATCCTATATCAAGACTTTCCTTTTCCCTGGTACTGTTCCAGGTCTCCTCTCATGAGAGTTTGGGGACCAAGAAGGTCTGAACTTTCAAGTTGAGTCTTGGGGCAGGTGAATGATAAAGATATAAAGCTGAACCGAGGACAGGAAGTTAGTGGACAAAGTGTGTACAAGAGGCAGAAGAAGTATGGAGAGATCCCTCAAGGCTGGAGATAAAGGATAAGGAGAGATGCCTCATGAAATAGCACAGATATTCTGTCTTGACTCTGCTGTTAATCACAGCAGTCTTCTGAAGGCACCAGACTGCTCATTAAATGGTGTATCCATCTGTATTACATTTGAATCAGATCTGTCGTGGGGAGGGCAGAAATGACCACATTGGATCCTTCACAGGAGAGAAGAGGGAAAGCCTGGTCCTGCAGCTTGTGGTTAAAGCTGCAAACTAGAATTTCTTTGACTGTGAGCAGTATTTACTTCTATTCAAAGATTTACAGATTTGTTGCATTTGTTGTCAAATATTGTTGTGACAATGCTATAAACAAAATTGCCCTTCTTAAAGCATGTTTCCTGATCTTTCTACTTCCAGTAGGTCTGAGAAATTACTTATGAAGTCATTTATATTTATGAAGTCATATTATTACACTGTATACAGGTTTAAAGGCTCTGTGTAGACAGGTTTTTCTCACTTCTCATTAATACTAATATTGCATAGGGAATGAAGCTGTATGACCCATTGATTTTACCTCCTAAGGAGGCCCAATGGGACCTCCATTGGGGGTGGGTGGGGGGGAGCAGCTTGATCACATCCAAGGGTGGTTTTAGTATGCTGAAGAGCACATAACCTTTTATTTAGTCATCAAGGCCCATGGGCCTCATTTGAAGGCTGGATACAAGGGTTTTGCACACACCTTTTGTACTAACTTCCATGTAAATGCTCATTAATGCATGTTCATTTTTCATACAATTGTTGCAATAGAGGAAAATCGTGCAAAGTCAGAAGGAGAGAAGAGAGGTTTTCAGAGGAAGGGAGGAAGAAACTGTGGAAAATGTGAATTGTCCAGTCTGTGCTCGGTTGATCTTCATTAATTTTCATCTTAAAATGCTTTCTTTGAGACATGGAATGGGAAGATCCCTGTTTCTCTTACAAAAGTACCTTTCAAAAACATAACCACACAGGATTCTGGAGGTGTGAGGACATTTTAGCTACAAGTTGGTTTGGATCCTCTATTCTCCCTCTGGGATCTCTGCTCAGGAGCCTTGGGCTGCAGCAGCCCCATACCACAGTGCTTCTGGGGACCATGTAAACCACCAGAGCCCAGTCCTCATGTTTCCATCAGGTCCCAAGGAGAACGGATTAAGGAGCATCACTACTTAGTCCACCTTGTCCGTCTCAAGTTGTTCACCCCTCGCCTCCAGCATTGCCCTTTCCAGCTCCCAGGTCTGTCTTCTGGCTTTTTTGTTGCCAAATATTGAGGAGCAGACACATTTTCTGCTGAAAGCCATGATGAGAACTGGGAGAGCTTTCAGGCACTGTACTCAGGAGCAGTTCCTTGCTGGCACAAGCATTGCGTGCTGCTGCTGTTATATTTGTGAGGTTAATTTTAGCTTGCCTCGCAAACATGGGTATTTACCAGCTACTCATATTAACAAATGGTTGCTTCTATCATAGAGTTTACCTTTGTGCATCGTTAGTCTGGGGGTTGGCCCCAAATGGAGGACTCACATTAGTTTAATGAGATGAAGTTATACCATAAAGTATAGCTAAGACACTGATTTGGCACCTTTGAAAACTTTTTCTTTTAAATAGAAGGCTACTTGAGTAACATTTTACAAGTTCTGCTGTCAGTTAAAAAGCACAGGTAGGTGATACTTTCAGATAAATAGCTCATCAGACATGCTTCTCCAGAAAAGTTCTTCAAAGGCAGTTGCAGTGACCTGCAGCACTGCTGTCTTAGAGATGGCTGGCAAGTCCTCCTTAATAAATACAAATACTTTTGAGTCTGAGGCAGTTCTGGCAAGACCCAGAGTCCTTTTATATCTCCACAAATGAGCAGAGCTCTGGTGTGTTGTACTGGAAAGAGTGCAAAGTGACTGACACTGCTTCTCTCCTTCCAGGAGGCTAAAGGGAGATCATGGAAAGCTACAGCTGAACAGCTTCTGCATGTTAATGGGCATGGTCAGGATTTTACAGTTGTGATTTTCAAACCAGAAGGAACTCAATTCTCAGTGAAGCTGAGGTTGGTTTCAGTGCCTGTTTTCCAAACCCCGTTTGCAAATCCTAGCTGCAAACCTTAGGTGGTTTGAAGTTGGCATTTTGGCTCTCAGAAGTGTATCTTGCCTAGCCAGGCAGATTGACCCACCGTCCAATTGCATGCACATCACATATCGACAGGCTCACGTGGCACCAGCCTCCTGCTTCATGCATATTCAGCGTGCATTGCTCAGAATCATGCCATTGTAGTCAGGTCTGGGCAGTGCCGTGCACACATACACAGACTCACACGCTGTCTGTAACACACCCGGCACTTGCGGGACCCTTCACCACACTAGGACCTTTTTTCTTTCCCTACGGATTGACCAAAGCATTTAATTATTATGTCATTAACTCATACTGTGAGGGATCCCCTCTCCTTTAATTTATCTGGGAAACACTGTGCCCATGTAAGAGCCAGACTCGAAGCCTGTCTCAGCCCAGCCAAGCATGGGGCCAGCGCATGCTGGCAAGTGGCTTTGTAGAGAAGTGTGTGTGTGGAGGTGCACAGCTCCAGCTCAGCTCCCAGCCTCGCTGTCCTCAGACTCACTGCGTCCCTGTGTGCTGGGGAGGCTGGTCTGAGCTTGGGTGGTCATTTCTTCAGCGTGCAAAGGAAGGGGTGCAGGCATGAACAGGCAGCTACCCATCATCAAAGACTCAGGCCACCATTTATATTTTATGACCTGTTGAAGGGCAGTAAATGCGTGGGTCAGTGAGTGTTTGAGGGAGTTGTTTGCTATGTTAATCAGTTTTGTATATGAATATAGGATGAGATGAAACTCAAAGCAGACATATAAATATGGTGGACAACTTCATCTTTCATTTTCATTCCCTTTCAGAATAAAAAAAAAGGTGCGTGTGGGGTTGATGCTCCCAGCTCTGGGTTCACCTGATGGTGAAGGAGGAAATTTCTCATTCCTTTGCCCCTTGGTATCTATTTACAACATCACATAACAATGTGACAGGTACTTTTGCTCTGGTGTAAATGGTTACAGGAGAAAATGGCACCCCGAGGAAGCCAGGCAAAGGATCCCAGCTAGTGGATTCTGTGCCCAGTGCCCCTCTGCCTGCTTTTAAGGAAGATTTGTTTATGTAAGGAAATGTAGGACAAAAATACGTTTGACCACTCTCTTGGTAAGGAAGCATTTCTTTACCGAGAGGGTGGTCAAACACTGGAACAGGCTGCCTAGAGGGGTGGTCGATGCCCCAAGCCGGTCAGTGTTTAAGAGGCATTTGGACAATGTCCTTAACAACATGCTTTAACTTTTGTTCAGCTCTCAATTGATCAGGCAGTTGGACTAGATGATCGTTTTAGGTCCCTTCCAACTGAAATAGTCCATTCTGTTCTATTCTATTCTATTCTATTCTGTTCATGCAAAAACTCTTTGAAGTGACTGAAGCTGTGACTGAAGGAGCAAACGTAGTTCTGACATGTAGCTCAGGTGTTTTCAGCACCATCTAAATTTCAGGGGAACTGATACAGCTCAAATCCCTGAGGCCTGTCAGCAAAAAAAGTGCTTTCTCCAGGGAAGACCATGGACCATGGCTGGACCCCACAAGTCTCCACTGATCTCTGGCTCTGAACTCTCCGTCTCCCCCTTCCCTGCTCAAGGAGCCGTGAGGTTCATCTCCCTCCTGCACTGCCTTTTTCAAGTCAGTTTGGCTCACCGCCATCTCCCTAAGGGAGAGGAGGAGGAATGGCTGCGGGAGCAGCAAATCCCTCCTGAACAGCTGGACATGGCAGAAGTGCCGCAGCTCCCCATCCCTGTGAGGGAGACAAGGAGAAGGCAGATTTGGTTCCTGCCCTTGAAAATCCTAACTGACCTACTGCAGGCTCTGGGTGGGGGGGTTGTGTTCCCAGGCTGGACCTGGGCACTGGGACAGCCATGTAAAAATCATTCAACTCATATCTCCCTCCTCTGTGCTGAGATTTTCCACCTAGCAGTTGGCACATATTTTTTCCATGCACATGGGAATATTTGCCTCAGGTCTAAAAGACACAGGATCCCTCTCTCCCAGGTCTCATTTGGCGGGAGAAAGAGGCCAGCTGCCTTCTCATCTCCTCTCTCGCGCATGCACATATCCCCAGAACTGTGTCATTTGGCGTCTGTCCATCTTGCTCTGATTTATGGCAAGCCTTTCCTTACCTGATACAGCTCAGTAAATATCCCAGTCATTTCATGGTAGAAAAGGGCAAGTTTCAGGATGTACACACACCTGGTCAAGTCTGTCTTGAGTCATTCAGCATCTTCCTTGTTGAGGGGAATAAGAAAATGCAGTTTGGCATCTGTCTGTATGTGAGAATAGAGCCCACTTCCAGTCTGCAGGAATACGAGGTGAAAGATCCTCGAAAGAAAGAGAGGGGGCTTAGTTGCTCATCTTGGGTCTTACCATCAATTGGGATTGATTCAGGGAACTCTACTGAAGTGGGCTTTTGTGTTTTTTGGCTCAGGTCTCATTTGTTTGCCTGTCTACTGCCTGCGTTCCAGGTAGTATTTTCCCCTGGTGAGTGGCCTTTTTCTTTCATCAGTAGATGATGTTCCACGTACAGCTTGCTGAGCTAGCTCAGCTGTGCTCATTTCATTTAACATGAAGGTATTGTGTGATATAAACTTTAAGTATCTCGAGAAGTGAGATTTGCATAAATTTCCAATACTGTCCTCTGACAGAGGAATTTTTAAGCACAAAAATGATCAGGCTGTGAATAACACCTCCTGTCCAAATGCTTGCTGGTGAAAGCACCCCAGTTGCTGTGCTGTACCGCAGAAATTTACAGCGCCTTGACTGAAAAAGAATAAGAAAAATGGTAAAAACTGCACACTTGTGTTCTGGATGCCATTTTGTAAGGATGGTTTGTAAGTCGCATACTCCAGCACCTCAACACTGTAAGCAATTTGTGGAGCTCCAGCTGCCTGCATCAATACAGCTGGGCCTGCTGCTAACCTCGTCGATATAGGTGCATGCTCTGACTGTGCTGTAACTGCGTTTTGGAGCATTCCCTAGTCCATGCCCCTAGGTTTCTGCAGGAAGGAGACCTGGGCGTATATCTGGAAAGACTCTGGCCTGGTCCTCAATTTGTAAAGTCAACACCCAGGACCTCAGCATGTACTACCAAGGTCCCCTGTCCCTTGGCTTCCATGCAGCCCATAGATCTATTCATGAATGCTTGTGATCACAGGTCCAGTGCTGAATGCTGGCACTTAAAAATATGAAAGAGTTTTTATATTGTGTATAATGATGGAGATTCAAGCCCATCACTGTGAAAAGCAATGCTAATATGTGTAATAGTAATGAGTAATATAGCACATTGACTCAAGGCAAACATGCCGCGGTGACTCACAATTTTTGGAGATTAGATGATAAGAACTACTAGGCTGGATTAATTTTGTTTCTTTTTGTATTTGTGAATTTTTTTTTGACAGATTGCAGTTTTCCTGAATTTACTCTTTGTTCAGAATGATTTGACAAGTGGCATCTATGAAATCTGTTTGGCTGGTGGTGTGTTCAAGCTGTTCATGAGGACTTGTGCAGTGTGTGAAGTTAAAGCTGTTTTGTTTAGATTGTCATAAGCATGTTCTTTGGCTGGATGAAGAGTCCTCTCAAGAAGAGGTTATTGGTGTAAAGAAATTAAATTCACCTTTGTGGACTGGATATTCAGCAATCATTTCATAAAATTTTGCTTTTATAGCGGCTATTCCTGATGGTAAGATTGTTTGCTGGAGGGGTTGGAATAAACTATAGAAACTGGGTGAAAAACACTGTCAAAATTAACTGCTTTACAAATGTAAAAATACATTGGTTGAAAATGTTTTTCTGCACTTGCTTTGTTCTAATATCTCCCATGGATCTAGACAAGGGAAGTTATCTAACAAGCAGAAAACTTTTTTTTTTAATATTTCTGAGATGGTTGGATTTGAGTAGCAAAAGGGATTTATTCTGTATTTTAAGGTCCCATCTGAAAAATGGTTTCCTACCCATGTAACTATTAAGCAGTGGTAAAACCAAGAGTCTTTTCCTTTCTCAAAACTTAGGAAATAACAAAATCATATTGTCAAAACTTTGAATGGGAAAGTGGTTTATTGTGGCTAACCCCAAACTTTCTTATTGGTTTATCAACAACCAAAATTTGAAAATGCTTTGATCAAGCATTTGGCATTTGGACTTGTGACAAAGAAATAATCCAGTTTCCACAGTAAGTAAAGGCAAGCTAGGATGAAAACTTCCATACAACCCTAGCGACAACACAAACCGCAGCTTACATTTGCCTTGCTGCTGCACCTTACTGTGCTGTGGTTGGAGATATTCATCCATCTTATCTAACCCAGACACAGATGCAAGAAATACAAGGCTTTCAAGTAGGTCACCAGTTGCAGTTTCCTCAGTGTGTTGCTGAAGTCACTTCACTGCTTCTGCTGAGGAGTTCCTGTTGATGCTGATGTGAGCAGGAGCATCACTCCTCCCTTTACTCTCCTGCAAGGACTCCGAGCATCGCAGTGGCCATGCTGGCCATCCTCAATGCCTTTCCAGCTCCTGCCTTTAACATGTTGGTCTTCTCTCCCCAGCTATTGACCTGTTGTACTGGCGTGACATCAAGCAGACAGGGATCGTGTTCGGCAGCCTCCTGTTGCTGCTCTTCTCCCTGACCCAGTTCAGCGTCGTCAGCGTCGTGGCCTACCTGGCCCTTGCTGGCCTCTCGGCCACCATTAGCTTCAGAATCTACAAATCGGTCCTACAGGCTGTGCAGAAGACGGACGAGGGCCACCCCTTCAAGTGAGTGCTTTGCAGTCATGGCCAGGGGCCATTTGTCTTGCAAAGGATCCATTCCCAGTGGCAATTCACGTTTCTTTAGCTGCCGCTTTTATACTGGCTAAAATTCTTTTCTTGCTCATAACAGGGGAAATAATTTTTTCTGTTGTCCAGTGTCTCAAGAGCTGTAAGACTGTATTGGCTCAGATCCTGGGGGAAGAAAAACAACACAAAAGCCATCATCCTCTGATACATGGGAATTTTTTTCCTGAAATTCAAAAGATCTGGAAACTTTTAAGCAAACAGGAAAAGAGTTTCATTAGAACTAATGATAATACAATATCTCTGCAAGCAGGAGGAGTATTGTTTCTGGGCACACTCTTTTGGGCATAGAGGGGAACTATTTATATCTTTTCTGCAGCATTGCTTGGCTGTGATGTGGCAATCCATTACCCTAGGTGATGGTGCCAATGCCAGTGTCCTCCCCACCCTCCCCAGGGTCTGGGTGGTTTGCTCCAGGAGAGCAGTCATCTTTTCTCCTCTGCTGTGCCAACAAGTTGGTAAAGCAGGTCATGGAACCGGTCTGGTATGCAAACACACACACTGAAAAAAAGGCTTGTTGGGGTGCTGCTCCTTCTGTTTCACTTGGATCAGTTCGGAGATGCAACTCACGACATGGGCATAACTCAGAGGTACAGGGCAGGTGGAGGGATGGAGGAGAGAGAAGGGGGCATCGCTCCGAAGGTGATATGTGGCCAGACAGCAGCTTTTGTTCCTCCAGAGGCTGCCAGCTGGAGGAGATGTCCTCTTCTGCAGCAGCAATGTTGCACAGAAGTTTGTGGGGAATCCCCCCCAGTTAGGATTTACATCCCCCTTTGCATGGAGGAAAGAGACAACCCATCAAGACCAGGCTCTGCATGGGGAAAGGGCAAGGCTGGAGGCAAACAGCCCCCACACAGTGTGCAATTGCCCAAGGAGATGGGTCATGCAAGGCAAAGACAGCGTGCGCTGGTGGCTCTGTGCCTGCAGGAAGAGGGACACGTTGCTCCAGCGCAAAGAAATGAGGTCTGGGGAGGAGGGAGTGATGGGGTGGACAGGCAGGAGCGCGAACGGCAGGTGACCCTGCCTGGGTTTGTAACTGGACCTGTCTT
Source organism: Buteo buteo (assembly GCF_964188355.1). Classification (NCBI taxonomy): domain Eukaryota; kingdom Metazoa; phylum Chordata; class Aves; order Accipitriformes; family Accipitridae; genus Buteo; species Buteo buteo. The sequence continues at coordinate 6,836,246 of NC_134176.1, read as the reverse complement.
TCTGGCAGAGCCTACTTGGAGATGGAAATGAATCTTTCACAGGACCAGATTCAGAAATACACAGACTGTCTCCAGCTATACGTCAACAGCACAGTCAAAGAGCTGAGGAGACTCTTTCTTGTTCAGGACCTCGTGGATTCTTTAAAAGTAGGATTGCTTTAAATATTTTTAACCCCTCTCTAGAGGATCAATCTACATTTCAAAGTGCTGCTTCACTTGTTGACAGTGTCATCATAAAACCTAGTTTTGTGTAGTTCCAAATATAAAAATTGCTCTCCTTTTCGATTTCCAAACTGCTTTCTTCCAGCAGTTTAGAGGTTTGGCAATCTGCATTTGAATTTATTGATAAGTAATACAGGAGTTATAAAAGTTGCAGGACGAGCTTAGCTCCACTGCACTTCTAGAAGCATCTCTGCATTATGCTTTCTATGACTTTGCCACAAAATAGTGTGTTCCCCTCTAATACCTCTGTTAATCTGGATTTCCTCTAATTGTGGCATTTCCTGCTATGGAGGAAGGTCTTCTTTCCCTCCCTGCCGAGATAATTGTTTTAAGCCTTACACCCTAGAACCCAAGTAGGTGTTCTTCAGAGCAAAGGGAAGATCATTAAGAGAGCAGACATGGGTTAGGCTCCTAAATTACTGAAGATTTTTAGGAAAATGTACCCATCTCCCAGCCTCAAGAGTTTTCAGTCACTGGGATTATCACTGTGGGGCTGTGATTAACCTGTGTGGGATGACCCCTGCCATCATCAAAATTGGATGCAGAAATCTGCCTATGCCGTGCTCAGTGCAGAGTCCTAAATGTATGCAATTAAGCCCTAAATATACATGAAAGCTCAGCTAAGAGGGTGAGAAGCAGTGAACAGCAGAATGGAGAATGGGGTTTATACACCCAGAAAAAGTACCTAGTTCCTAATGTGCCTTACTTAACAACTCCCCTTACACATTAAAAAAGGCTAATGTGCTATTATGTTAGCTAGTTAAGTACACTAATTTCTTCTTATGCTGACAGTGGAGGTGATGTAATGATCCGTCTTTAATTTAGTTTGCAGTACTAATGTGGCTGCTGACTTACGTGGGAGCCCTCTTCAATGGCCTGACTCTTCTGATAATGGGTAAAAATCATCTTTTCTTTTAAAATCTATTTTTAACTTTAACTCCCTCGCGATTTCTACTTAGACAAAACAGCCTATCTTTGTTGTGCCTTCCCCACAGTTAAGTCATCAAATTTATTTCCTTTTCCAGTAAATATTCATTATTCCTATTACATTGTCCCTCCTGCTAGAACTAATTTGTGTTCTATGGTTTTGCAGAGCAATGGGAAATTCCATATTTGGGAGGTTTGAGCAAAGTTCATTTTTAATACAAAGATCCCTGGTGGATCAGCTGACCAAGTGGCATGATATGTGTTTGTCACTAAAGTAGGTCTCTTCTCTGGAGGAATCTGATCTGCAGGAATATAACTGTGTGCTCTTTTTCTCCTCAGCTGTGGTGTCTATGTTTACTCTCCCTGTTGTATATGACAAGTACCAGGTAAGTCTGTCTGCTCGGTGTGGGTCGGGTGTCTGGGTGGTTCTGCCTTGTTGATGCCTGATTGACTGGGTCTCCTTTTGCTCTTTGCAGGCACAGATTGATCAATACTTGGGACTTGTGCGGACCCACATAAACACTGTTGTGGCAAAGTGAGTTCAGCAGCAGGCTTGACCAGAAGTCTTGCTGTGAGGTTGCGGTGCCCTGAGGGTGGCTAAGAGCTGGGTGGTCCCGGGGACAACGTGCCCTATGAATGATGTCCTCCCCAGCTCCTGGCATGTAAGACTGCGGGAGGGCAGATCCCTGGACAAACACAGGCCTTCTCAAATGAGCGTAGACTAAGGCAGAGCTGTGACCCTACATCTTTCTCTCCCCTCTCCTGCCATCTGGGGGAGCTGTGGACAGAGCAGCCCAACCCAGGACTGATGTCCATACAAAGACACCAAGACAAACAGGAAGAAATGTGTTAACTGCCTTCCCACTGACCGCTCCAAGCCTGGGTTTTTGCTTTCAGGGACTCTGTCCTTTAGATTAATAATACCATTAATGAGCAAAGTGGGAATTAGAACACCACCCTGTTACAGAAAGAAAATACCTGGAAGCACCATGATCTTGTTTCAAACCGCCATGGAACAGACAGAAGACCGGGATGAAATTTTTGAGCCAGTCTGCTCTAGTTCCTAATGCATTGCCTGTATCAAAAGCTTTTGTGGGATCCCTAAGGGCACAGTGAGGGTCTAAGCATAGTTCTTGAAACTTGAGAATTACTGAAGTAGGATGGCTGGTCTGGAAGGTAGATCTGTGCATCTCAGCAGTTTGTATCTATGGCTTTGCAAAAACTGGCTGAATAACAAGTATCCCATGGAAGGTTACAAAATGGTGAGGTACAGAGAGCAAGTGACCCACGAGGAGATGCTGAGGAAACTGGGTTTGTTTAGCCTGAGAAGGAGGGAGCTAAGGAGTGATTTCATAGCAGCCTGTAAGTACTTGATGGGAAGTTACAAGATGATAGAGCCAAACTCTTTTCAGTAGTGGCAGAAGTTATAACAGGGAACAACAACACAAAACCAGTTTAGGAGGTTGCTGTTGGACATTAGGAGAAACTTTTTCACTAGGAGATTAGGACAGCACTAGAGCAGGCTACACAGGAAGGTGCCAGAATCTCCTTCCTTGGAGGTTTTCAAGATGCAGCGAGACAAAGCTGTGACCAACCTGCTTTAGCATTGGCAATAGTCCTGCCTCACATAGGAAGTTGATTCAAAGACTTCTGGGGTCTTTTCCAGTGAATAGTTCTGTGATTCTGCAAAACCCTTAGCCTTGGGCAGGACTAAAAGTTTGTGTTGAAAATTGTTTGTTTAAACTTAATTCCTGGCTTCCAATAGATAATATACCATGGTAGAATAATGAAGGGAGGGACAATATCACTGAGCATATCCCATGGTTACATGAACCACCCCAAACTGGTCCATTTACAACTAGGGACCTGTAAGAACACATAGATGAACATCACCTCTGTTTTTTACTAGACTCTAGTCCACCTGTTGTGACAACACACTGAATGCAAGCTAGAGGGTACCCCTGAATAAGACTCCAGGTGGGGATCCACTGGAATGGAATAGCTGCCTCACCATATAATCCTTCTTTTTTTTTTCTTCTTTATTTCTAGGATTCAAGCTAAAATCCCAGGTGCTAAGAGAAAGGCAGAGTAAAGCAGACATCAAGAATTCATCTACTACAGTAGCGAATAATGGGGGAATCTGGAGTGAAACAGCTCTGTTCTTACACTTTACTGCAAATTTATCGTTCTTTTTTTTCTCAACACCGTAATCTTAGAAACATAAAACTCAGAAGCAGTGCTTTTCCCCTGCTGCTTCTGCACTTAGAATATTTGCAATCACTTGTGTCAAGCACTAAAGTATAGTAAAGAGAAAAGTGTACTAGATGTGGTTTTTTGTGTTGCTTATAAAGTGCATGATGGTGAGAGCCTAAATAATATTGACCTTTTTATTTTATTTTTTTAGTGTTTTTCCTTCTTCTATTGGCATTGCTTCTATAACTTTTAATGTTACATGTGGCTAGGGGCTTTCCTGCTTAGCGCACCGATGCAATAGTTAAAATTGCTTCTACGTCACTGGGTTGCTGGTTGGATTCATCTTTATTAACTATATAGAATTGTAGACTGATGTTTTAGTGTTTTCCAGCACAAATAAAATAAACAGTAATCGGTACTTATGGTAATCAGTTTTGTATAACTCAAAAAAAAAGAAAACAAAACCCAGTACTTTTGTCGTAAGGGATTGACAGGCTGACTTACATGTATGGTAACTGGAAAGTTCCAGCATGTTAAATTTATTACAATTTGTATTACATTCTCTGTAGTTCCTAATGGACTTAATTATGGACTCTGAATATTTGCACTTATGTACTTGATACCGAATGCAGAAATAAATGTTACTAAATGTAAAACATTCTCCCTCTTGTTGCCACTGGGATTATCCTGACATTTGCAAACTGGACATGTACCATGCAAAAAGAAGGATTTTCTCTCTCTCTCTCCCCTTGAGATCCTCCCACGCCTTGCCCTTACAAAATGGTACAGTCCAACAAGATCATCTGTAATGAGTAGCTCATCTATCAGTTTTACATCTTGATGAGTACGGCAATAAAAGAAGGATCTTAGCATGTAGTTTGTTTTTTTGTTGGTGCTGTTAGCAAATAACAGGAACTGAATAATTGTCTCTTCCTCCATTTGCACATTGTGCAAATCATAAGCAACTCACTATGGGAGGGGTCAGCACACCAAAATGGACTTTTTCATTTCCTTATTGTCATGTTACTCTCTTATCCAAAGCTGTTCTCTGAAATCTGCTTTAAACCGTGGGGTCCATACTGAATCCAGAGGCTGAGAACTGAAATAAACATTTGTTCTTGTTCAAAGGCGAAGGTTTTTAAAATTGGCATTTGGTGTTTGAGAACCATCAGACAAGAGAAACAGCTGTTGAACATTATCTAAAGTGCTTCAAAACAAACAATTGGTTAAGTGCTGAATGATTTGCCCATTTGTGGAACATACCTGTAGAAAATTTTTTTTTTTATATAAAAATGTGAACTTCAAAACATTTTCAGCCAAATTGCAGTTTTTCTTTTTTTCTATCACAAAAGGGTTTTATGCAGAAATTATTTTTTCTACAAAGAACTAGATCCTTAAGCACTTACCCCAACTTATTGACTTGAAGTCTTTCCTTAGATTCATTCATTTAATTCGGCATCTCAGTTACACATGGACATGGTGACATCTGTCCAAGGTCAGGCTGCAGTTCTGTGTATAAACCTACAACCCAAATGCACATGAGGAGTTGGTAGAAACATTGGTATGGCTGTGGGCTAGCTAATTGTGATGAGTCTCAAATACCATTATTTTCATTTAAGAATTATATGCTTCTTTGCTATTATTTAAAAATACTAAACTGTCTTTTAAATGTCACCTGCAGCTAGATAGGAACATTTTTTTTCGATGAAAGGCTGAATGCCTCGGTGACACGTGTTGCTTTTGATCAAATGGAGTACATTGGTTTAGCATGTGTAGTTTCCAGCCAGGAGTTAAAATTCAACATCTACCCCCAGCTTTAACTGCCTCTTAGATTTTCCTACCAGTGCATTCAGGTGGCCAGTATATAGCTTGTATCTCTGAGGAAGACAGTACAGCCTGTACTAGTGCCCTTGAGGATAAAGATTGACCTTCAGAATTCTTGCCGCTTACAAGATGAGTATGTGGGTCCAACAGCTTAATTTTGAAAATGAGCACATTTAATGTCCCATCCCACTGGCCACATAAATATGTTCTTCCCTAGCACCCACCGATGCAGTTATACCCAAGACTAGCCTTTTGCAATGCTGAACAGTATGCAGGATTTAAAGGCTACATCTCCTATATATTTGGAAATCAAACAAAAGAAAGCCTTCTGGCAGAGTCCAAATATTCTTAAGAGCCTAAATCAATAGAGACCAAGAACCCCATTCTTGTCTCCTCCAGCATTAGCCTCTCTCAAAACCCCCAGCCTCCCACTCCAGGCCCTCATCACCCTGACTGTACCCCTGCATGTACACCTCTCAAGCCCATACCTTTTATCTTTTCCTCACATCCCACCTTTCCAGCCCAGCTCCCAAACTTCCTTGCAGCCACCCTGACTTTCCATGTATTTAGCAACAACAGCCTGCAAGTGGGCAAGTGCTGCTGAGCAGCTGGGGTGGGTTAATCTGGTGGGTGGAACCAACTTGGGAGACCATGCTGGGACATACCAGAAGCAGAGGACTTTAGCCAGGGCTTGGATTGCTTGTGCTGCCCATGGCCACTATCACCTTACTGGGATCACAGCAGCACTTCCCATAATACCTTTGAACATGGAAGCCTGGAGAAAGCCATCATGCCCGAAGCTCCCATAAGCCTTGTTTGCAAACCTTTGCTAACTCATGGTCCTGCTATACATCTTGCAATGACAGAGCCTCTGTGCATATAGGGACTGAGAGCTTGTGATGCCTTTTGTGTTCCCTGATTAAGTCTCATTCTTTGAGCAACACTGTGGGGAGGGGCTATACCTCCATCTTTTTTTGGTTGTCAAACAAGTGGGGGAAAAAAACAATGCTGAGCTCTACTTTTTAAAATATTCAGTGTGATTACAGTAGATGGCTAAAGATACCACAATGACACATTCATGGGCTGAGCTGTGCTCTGAGGTTCACAGGCTGTAAAGCCCTTTTGTTTCTGATCTTTATTTGTATTCAAAGTGAAGAGCAGGGGTAGACAAGCTTGAATAGTAAAAGCAGCAAACGTGAGGATTTCTAGGCAGGTGAAACCTGGAAAGCCGCTCACACTGCTTGGGTAAAATGCAGAGGAGGGGAAGGCATTAAACCATTCTTTTGTCTTCAAAATGTTCCTTGCTAGAGGAACCTGGACATCACACCACATCACTAGTGCTTCACGAGTCAGCTTGTCCTCCTGGTTCAAAGGCTGCTTTAACAAGATACGCAAGTGTATGAATGTTTTGAAGACCCATCTAACCAAGTTCAGGTGGTTGGAGTTAGGTGTGTGCTAAATACCTTGCCCAAGCAGTGCCTCTTATCCTCTGTCTCCGGGTAGCTTGAGATGCTGATACTCCCTTTCTGGAGAGGAAGCTGAGAGGTTTCTAAGGTGGATGTCCCAGCTGGGAGGCTTGTTTAGATGCAAGGACAGGTCTGGACCTGGCCTTCCCATGGGAACTGGCTGGCTAAAGATAGATGGCTGTGTTTTGATCTCCTCAACATGAGGCTGCCTTTCAAGGAAGATAACAGGTCTACTGCTGAGCTTACCTTTGAAAGCCAGCCCAAATGACTGTGCTAATTTGAACTCAAACCTGTTCAACTCTGGCTTGGGGATATGAAATCAGGAGTGGCGTGCTGGTGGGAGAAAAAATTTTGTTGGAATATCTATACCAACAAATGTGTCTTTTTTTAAGCTCTATGACTTTAAAATATCTTCTCCATGGTTTCACCTGTACCTTCCAGAAACTTTATAAGCCTGCTCCTAAATTGCTGCCTGTTAAGGAGATGTTCAACAGTTACTGAAGAGCTCTGTCAGTGCTTTGTCATTTGAATGTCTGTCTATGTACCTTGAAATGGATACTCCATTGGTAATTTGATGTGAAATGTGAATACTCTCTAATGTTGTTGGTTTTGATTCCCTGCTTCTTGGTGCCTCGGCAGTATTCCACTCTTCTTCAAGCCTATGTATTTGCCTCTGAGCTGTTACTGATCTTTTTTATGCATCCTCTGCTCTTTAATATTAATCTAGTGAGAGTAGGATCATAAAACACATCTGTTTCAGGGAAGTCCTGGAATTGGGGGAGGAAAGAATGATATAATATTCTGTGAGCAGCTAATCCAGTTAAAGAGAATTTGTCTGTTTCCTCATAGCTTTTGCTATCTCCCTGCACGCTTTCAGATGGCAGCTGGCTCCCATTCCTGTCCTGGTGGGTTACAAGTCAGTCAACCGTAAGCTTCTCAGCCTTTCCTTCTCCATATGGGCCCAGGGAAATACATGGCAAGCCCATGTGTTTGCTCAGTGCAGCTTTGAAAACACCAAGTGTGATGTATTTCTTCCTGGCTTTTCTTAATACATTCGTTTCTCAGACACAGAATTAAAAGATGCTCCATCAGTGAACTTGCATGCATGCTTCCTGGGATGCCGGGAATCAGTGGAGTGAGGCTGCTGGCATGAAGGAGCCTGGTAAGGCTGGCTGGCACATGCAGCCACTGTGGGACATATGGTATTTGGATAAGGGTGAGACATGTCCACTGATAAGATTAAATAGCTGCAGCGCCTGAAAATGGAAGGAGGAATGGTCTCTATTCATTTCTGCCAGGCTTTCTTGCTGCTCAGCACCTTTACAGGAGAGACTGGCAAAACCCTGCTCTCTGCCACGGTCGGGGAAAGACGGTGAGAGTGGACGATCCTTCTCCACAGGTGTGCATGGAAATGGGAGTTGACTGTAAGTAGGTATATGGACTTGACCTGCCTCTCTCTTACCTGAACTGGTCATTTCCTTGTCTTCAGTGTTTGCTTGTAAGTGAACAGTAGATGTCAGATATAGAAAATCCTGTTTTAAATTAAGTTAGTTAATCATTTTGAACTTAATACCTAGAGAAGTAGCCAAGATCGTTCTGATCCTTTCTAGTCTTCCTGATTGATAATGCATCCCTCTTGGCAGGAAAACAAACCATTGACCATATAGAGAGCGACTTAGCAGTCAAAGTGAGGAGGGGATACTCCCCAAACGACCACTGAAGACCACCTGAGATTCCCACACATGCGGAGAAGGTGTTTGGTGTGTCATGGTTATATAATCCTATTTATACACATTAGATAGTTTTACTATGTACTAGGTAGGAGTAGTTTAATAAATTAGGTGCAATTGTTACTGTATAAAAGGGACACACCTGATGAACCTGATGTGCCTGATTTGTGGAAAGTCCACCAAGCACCCAGGCCTGAATAAAAAGCAATAGCTCTCCTGAGTGTGTGAGACTGGCCTATTGCACACCAAGTAACGAATCCGCTTTTAGGACAACACAGTCAGCTCACCATCTGTTGGTGTTCTCCTCTGGTCAGTATCTAATCTGAGTAACTGCAGGCTAGCAAGTCAGATGCCTGTGACTCTCCACTTCTACAGCTCTCTTTTCTTCTTTGTATGGGTAGCTGTTATTGGGTGAGGATGACCTCTGTAGAACTGTTGTCCCACAAACGGGGTTCATTTATCCAGCATGCAAGCCAGTAACACACAGAGTTGAGGTATTTTCAAATTAATTTCATTGATGCGTGTGAATGGGTGCCTGTCTCAAGACAGCACACCCTTGTCTCAAAAATTCTCACATTTAGACACTTAACTAATACATATTCATTGTTATTTTCCTTAATGAGCTGTTCTTTCTTCTTCGCCCCTCATGCAAATTAGTGTGCAGACGCTTTCTTCTTCCTTCATTGTCTTCTTTTGAGTAGATGGTATCACTTGAGTAGGTGGTCAATGAATCGGTGGTCGCAATCTCCCCCTGTAGGAATTACCTTTTACCTACTTCTTCCCTAATCTTGGCAGTTCCAAGTGGTTCTTCAAGGTTTATTGACCAGACCACAATCCATTACCTTTTCTGACGTAAACATAAAGCCCCATGGTCTAGTAATTAGTTCCTAAACACTAAATCATGCCTAGATATTGTTTTCCTGTTTTAACTATTACTGATGGGGACTGTACATAGGACTTTAGCAGCTCCCTGGTTATTTCAATCATATTATACATATTAATTGATAACAGAACCAGAAAGGGCACCTGAGCCCCCTGAACCTGTTGCAAGCCCAGCTATCTTCACCATCTCTGCAGCTCCCCTAGAAAGACTGCTATCTACAAGTATGCCAGATTTATAATCTGGGGGACATCACCATGTGTGCACAAGGCAAGGTAAAGTTACGTGGGCAGGCAGGTACGTGGGTAGATGGTTCTGTCTAGCACTCTGGCAAGCCCCCACTGACTGGGATGTGCCCATCTCTGCATTGCCTGTGTTCTTGTCTTCCCTTTCCCTCCCGCTCTGCCTCAGCCAAAATGCTGGGAGATGCTGAAGGGACCAGGATCAAAATAAGAGGATGGGATAGAGCTGCAGAAGGAGTCTATCTAGGAAAACCAAAAGACAAAGTAGCCCTATTCTGACATGCTTTCATTGCTTTTCCCTCTTGTCTGCCCCTTAACTAGTACGTCAGACTCATTTCTCATGTTCACTGAATATCAAAGTGATTCAGCCTCAAGGTTGCAATTTATGCCTCCTTGTGGCTTTTTTTTGTTTGTTTAAGTTGAAAAAATAATTCAGTCCAGTGAAGCTAATCGTCATTCACAGTAAGGTTTCTCTGCATATATTTGCCTTTACGAGGAAGCTATAAAGAGAGTATTAGTTACATTTTTACTTCCTTTGTATAGCCCTCTAATTTAGCTGAAGTGATGTAAAGTAGCACAGACCAGTCCAAAAATGTCTATAATGTTTTATAGATGTGACTTTAAAAAAAAAAAGGGGGGGGGGGGGGGGGGTATGTAACATCCAGGTGGTGGAGTGACTTGGATAGCAGATGTCTTTACACAAAATATTCTTCATTTACCAAGTTAGACATGAGGCCTAATTTCATTTCTCCTAATTCCACAGATGCTTGCTTGAAGAAAGCACCATCCACAGGATTATTAGCCTGTTACAGGCTACAGGTGAAAAAGTATCACCTTCAGCACAGGCTAAACATAGTTACTGAACAGTTACCACCAGAACATCAGCTTAACTTGTCACTTATCAGCAAATTTGTAGCACTTAATTAGGAAGAGGTGGGGCTCTAGCCTTCTTAGAACTTATCTGAGGAAGCACCTCTTGTATTCCTTCTAGTCAGAAATTCTGAAGTCCTGGAAACCTTTCTCACCCCTCTCCCCCCTTGAAAACTAGACAATTTACAACTTTCTCAGCTGAAATACAGAGCTGTGATGAGCTACAGAAAGCAAAACTATCAAAAAGTATATGCAAAGTTTTCACGTAAGCTTAAAAAAAACCCACCTGTATAAAATGCTGATACTACTAGTGTCACTTTTGAACACCAGACTTTCAGAAATAAGCTTAAATTTTAATTCTGACATGAGGATATAACTAAGAATCTCTCTTAGTCTCAAGTGTTTTATCTCACCCACTCGCTCAACAGCAATCACAAGTCTATGACTCATACACTATACCAATAGTGCAAATTAAAAGAAAACATTGTTCCTACTGCCATTTAGCCAAAGGTACTCCTACAGCTCTCTAGTCATAAGAGACCTGAGTAAATCTTCCTTCTAGAGTGAAATGCTATGGACTCTGTTATGCAGGTTGAACTACAGTGTCATAACTTAAGTTTTGCAAAAGAAATCGGGCAGAGAAGCTGCTACACAGTCGTGTACCTGGAGTCTGTGATAAGGTGCCATGAGAGAAATTATGAGTGAACCAGATAAAATGGCAGTTAATAAAAGATTTTAAGAAGCTCTTCAGGAGCAGATGGTAATCGGTAGTGTTAAAAGAAGAGGTCAGTACTGAAGTTTCCCAAATATCAGCCATATTTCAACTTTTCATACCTAAAATGAAAATAAATAAAATATACCAGATGCAGAGGACGCTAATGAGCTTTGCTAAAGATACAAAGTGGTACTGGAGGAGACCATTGGGATGCCATATGGAAGGAACTGGATAATCTTGAAGCCCATGAGCAATAAAAATCAGATGATATTTTGCATCCCAAATACAAAGTTATGTCCTGGATTGATAACAGAAAATTCTCTTGTTGGCTAGAAGGTTGCCGGTTAGAAACAAATACTGATGAGAAAACCCTAGTCAACACAGTAAGAAAGTGCTCAGTGGGGCAGAGAAATGCTATTAGGGGTATCCAAAGGGAATGTAGGGGCCGTTACAGGAATGGAGTCCAGAAGAGTTTGGCTTCATTACACCAGCAAAATGAAGGCTGGGAAGCAGTGATGTAGTTGTTCTTTACATGTAAACTGGGGGTAAACGCCAGGAAGGCTAAAAGCTGTTTAAGCTGGTGCTTAATTAAGCGGCTTAATGATGACACAGGAAAAAAATTACATTCTATGGCTTTGGTTTTGAAATTGAAATTTATTATTGGTCAGGGAAATTAACACTAGCTCCCAAATAGGAGTTAGACACAAGCACTGTGAGTCATTCAAGGTAGGAAATATATTACATCCAATGCTGATTGCCTTGTTGATAAAATAAGCAGATGGCAATTCCCCATGTGGCTCTTTTTTTTGTGCCGAAAGTGAGTTTACAAGAGGTGATTGAAGGGAATCACACACATTCTGCCCCCCGCAATTATTGCACTAGTGCATTAACAATTAGAATCTCTGTGTTTGTTTATCAGGAAGAGAATATTACAGATGCTCATCTGATAGGACAAGTAGATCTACTGAAGTCAGAGCAGCTCTCTCTGGATCATATGAACTCAAAATTTGGCCCATTCTCTTTGGGAAGAAAAGATTGCCCTTGTCATTTGTTATTAACTAGTAATATTTGTGATCCCAAGAAAGGTATTCCAGGCTCAGCAGAGAAATCCAGGCACCACTGAGGCCATCATTAGACTTGTGACAAAATTTTAAAGGCTTGTCAATTCTTGCAAATGCAGATGGGACTTCATGCCTCCTCTTGTTTCCTGGGAGTTAGGAAGATACTATAAAGAAAGACTGGTCCATGTGTCCCTCTATGAATCCTCTTTGCTGTGACATAATTTTCTATGCAGGGAAAAGGGTAACCAGATTAGATTCAGGTTGTGATGGATAGGTTAATAGAAATACATGCAAACAAACCAAAATATTTCTTCTGGCATGAGTAAATAGAGGGGGAAAAAATCTATTGGAATGCCCTTAGTTTTTACTCTAATAAACTTATCGGGAAGCAGATGATTTATGAGAGATGTAAATTTTCATTCACATTGAACATGCATTTGCTTTATCCATGTTCAGACTGTGCATTGTAGTAAAAGGAAGGAGGGAGCAGATCCTCCTAGACAAAATTACCTCTGCTTACTGAGACCTAATATCCTGGTAGCTCTTGTAAGCTGGTGCTGCATTGCCCAGCTACTCTCACCATAATGCTGGGCAGGGATTTGACATTCCCCATTTGGTGATCAATGCAGTAGCTAAATTTATTTCAGATACAGCACAGCAATAAATTCCTAGAAGTCTGGAGCTAGAAATCAAAGTATTTCCTAGCTTAAATATCCTGCAGCCATTGTAAAACCATCCCAGTTTATGATCTATCCTTTGCTCATGTGTGCGCTTTATATGTCTGTACCATATTTACCACCCTCATCTTTGACACGAGTTTGAAAGCAACATCTGCAGATAAGGTCTTACAGGACTTGCACAGGCAGCATGATGGCAACTGAAAAGGCATGTCTTTAGGAGAGGAGATAGCCCTGTGGAGGACCTTTTGTGTAAAGGCAACTAGAAATTTTCTGTTAAGTATTAAAGAGCTTGAAGTCCTTTGCAACTCTGCAGAAATATCTGCTGGAAAAAAAGTTACTATTTCACATCAGAAGTCCTGATTTTGAGGCTGGTTTTTGCATAAAAAATGGTTATATTTCATAAAGAAAAAGGAAAACTACTATTATTTTTCCAGTAAAATCTGTAATTCCACTGATACAAATCTATCTGTACCACCACAACAGTGGGACCATAATATTTCAAAAAAGCTCAGAAAGAATGGGTAAATTTTCTACCTGGAAATGCTTAATTGCTTGAAAAGGAAACAACCTATAGTTTTTCCTCAAGTATAATTTCTAGTTGAAGGGCTAAATTCACCATGAGAATTGTGCCCCCACTAGTTTGATATTATAGAAATCAATTTGTCTACTTGGCCCAGAGGTGCCTGAATGCCAGTCAGGTACAAAACTGCCTGCGCTCTGCAACCACTGCGTTCATTGAGGCCTGACTTCTGTTTAAGACTTTAAAAGATTTTCAGAAAAAGAGGGCCCTTCCCTTCTGTAGGAGATGGCTTGTAACTCCTAAACAAAGATTGAGAAAAGCAAGCTAAGGGAAGCACGAACAATGGCGAGAGACAAAACTTGGTAAAGATAAGGGGGAGGGAGGTGGAGGCCCTCTGAGCCTCTCTGAGGAATCTCTCAAACACTTTCAAGTATCCTGAACTGAATAATGCAGGTCTGGTGCTCAATGGACAGATAAGGATACCATGTGGGAGGAATAGCAAAGGGTGATGCTAGAGGAGGAAGCCCTGAGAAGGCAGGATGGTTCCGCCCTGAAACAACTTGTGAAACTTGTTAACTCTCTGTTTTTGGGGCCATCGTGTCCAATGAATGACCTTGGCCTCATTATCTGTGAAATGCATATTAAAGTTGACCCCCCTGCATATGCTAATGAAGATTATGGAGATCATGCTAAATATATGTGACTACAGCACTCCTCTCTCAACCCAACTCATGCTACACATCACCTGGGGGAAGGGGGGAGAACCTGAAAGGAAGCTGCCATTGTAGCAGAAGGGCAGGTTGTACTGATACAATGAATATAAAGGGGGAAGATAGGTGCCACTAAAGAAAAGGAAAAGTGGAATTCTGCAGAAGAGTGCTCTTATGAACCAGAACCCCTCCCCGTTGGCTGGACCAATGCTGGAACCAGGACCGGTGATCTCTTTATCTACCCCCCCCCCCCCCCGCCCTGTTTCTCTTTTCTCTTAGAGTTGTCAAGTAACACAAGGCATACCTTACAGCTTGCCATAATTTGTTATATTCCCAAACAATTATGGGAAAACCTAGTTCAAGACATATATTAATCACTGTGGGAATCTAATAAATGTTTGTATGTGGACCTTGAGAGTTGTCTCACCTTAGTCTATGCTGCTGGGGATTTGCAAATCTGAGTCTCCAACCCTCCTCTTCTAAAAGTGGGTCGTGACACCTTCTTCCTAGCAAAGCTTTATCTTCTAGCTACCAAATTGACTGCCATGCAATGTACAGTTGACCTTTTTATTTTTAAGTCAGATAGGATAGGTCTTCTACTAGTCCAGGTCTATGAGCAGGTCTTCTACTAGTCCAGGCATTACTATGTTCACCCAGATAATGGTATTCTGTCTGCAGTGAAATGAAGACATGGATCCATCTATTTGGGGAGTTAACTGGAGATACTTTGCGTTTTCAAACTGCAGAAGAGCGTTACCACAGTCTACAAGGCAGCGGACACTGATTGCCCCCATCTCCTGCAAACATCAGGAAGAGGGCAGGATGCTCATCTTGCTTGGGATCAGGTCCTGTGTGTGTACCCAATATGCAGGATTAACAGCAGATCACTTAATGTGGCTGTTCTTGGCACAGTTCAATTTCCAAAGCAATTTCTCAGAGTGCTGGAGGTGAAGGATGGCACCACCTCTGCTGATTGTCCCTTGCTGAGCCATAAATCAATACTGATTGTGAACAAAGGTCTCCAGTAGTAGCTTGGCAAGGTGGCAGCAGCCATAAATATGTAGGAAAGAAAGGGGTCATCTCCTAACAAGCCGGTTATCTCCAGAGGAAAGTTGCAGCACTTTTTATTAGATTTTTTTAGATAATTAAAAAGAGGTGATATTATTCCGCTGATTATTTGTCTGTATGAGCTTAGTTCGCTTGGAAATAATCAGCAGTGCCAGCTGATATTCCCTCATACAATCACTATTTTATCTTCAAATTTGAATAGAGGATATTTGTTCTTAAAGCCCCTGTTTTTACAGTGATAACTGTAAAACACAGATGACTGCATTTTAAAAGATCCATGGGAAAGCTTCAAAATGCAAGTCAATTGCAGCCTGCAGGCTTGAAAAATCAAATAAAGAATCTAACCTTTATTATTAATATTTTTAAATCTTGCATGCTTTGAAATGTTGCGGTGCCAGCATAGTCTCCAAGGCCAGAAATTACCAGGTTTAACTTCTGGGACCTAAAAGTACTGTATGCACTGTGTTTTGTGAGAAGGCCATTTAATATGTGGGCCAAGACTCTTCTAGGTTTATTGTAATATTTTGATCTAATCTTGATGTGATTCATTGTCTGTGACAGAGGAAAGCCTCAAACCAGAAGCACAGAGGTTGCAACAACGAAGAAAATTCCCGATCAATCATCTGCTCCCCAAAGATGACTTCTACAAGGAGCAACAACCCTGCCGTTGTCCCCAGGGATGCGATGTCGGGAAGGCGGTGAGGTCTTCTCCTGCCCAAGGTCTCCCTCGGATGCCCGTGGACATCACGACATCCTCATCGGCACCTCTGGCAGACTGGCATGGGGTGGGGGCTACACCCCCGCCATAACCCTGGGAGGTCTGTCAGGGGGACGGACCCAGCCTGAGCCCCCAGGACGTCTGTCCTTCTGCCCCAGGGTGAGGGGACAGAGCCTGGCCCTGGGTCCTCAGAGCCTGGTTGCCTGGCAACAGCGAGGCCTGGCCTGGCCGCCATGCTGTAGTCTGGCCTGGCCACCATGTTGAGGCCTGGTCTGTCCGCCACGGCGCTCTCATCCTCTGCAGTGGCGCCGGCTGCCCTCAGCCGCCTGCAGAGCCTGGGTGGGTGGGCACAGGGCCTGGGGGGCTGCTGAGGGGACTCCTGCCCCAGCACTGGGAGGGAGGGAGGGAGGGCTGGAGGGCTGGCGTCCCTAGGAACAACGTCCCTCCAGCCCCAGGCAGGCAGAAGCAGGGAAAGGCCCACACCTTGTCTTGTACATATATATGCTACTGTGGGCATGTGTGGAGCCAGGGCTTAATAGAGAAAATGGGTAGTATTTTGCCTTACACTTTTTTGCCGTTTTAAATATCCGCCTAAGAAAATATGGCTAATGTTCTCCCCATGGCTGCAATGGCCATGGACTGTCTTTTCCTGTTTACCTGCAGCCTGGTTTACTGGGGTTAATGTAGAAGACATAAAATCTGAAGGGAAGAGTCACTACAAGCATTTGGTGGGGAAGGGCCATGTGTAGGCCATGTGTTTCTAAACGACATGGCTGCCATGGTTATTAATGCATTTCCTCCTTGTCTTTTTTGTTTTACTATCACATATGGGGCCATCTGGTTCCTCTGTGGGACTCCCAAGACATTTTGGCAAGCACATATGTGAAGATGTCTAGGGTTTTTCCTCTCAAGCCTTTCTACTACATCTTATTTCTGGAAACCCTGCTTAAAAAAGAGTTTTCATGGACAGCTGCAGTCTCTACCTGTAACACAAACCTCCTCACTATCACCAGTGCTGACATTGTAGGGCAGCGTTGAGAAAAATCTTCCTTCAACTACAGGTCTGGTGGCACATTAAGAAAGCGAATGCACTTCGCAGGGTGGTTCAGGCGCTGTGGCAGGTGGTGTGAGACAGATGCTTGTGGTCCCCTCAGCCTCTGAAGTGAGCATGTGGCATGGTATCTCAAGGCAGAAGAAAATTTTAAATATGCTCAAAGCACAAATTCATTCCTTTCAAGTCTTGAGAGGTTAGAAGCCCTTGAATTGTCTTGAATGTTAATGTTTTTTCCTGTGCAGTATCAGGCGAGAAGCTGCTTATGGAGCTGTTGGGCCTTCTTGGAAGATAAATGTGACCTATAGAATCACATTTATCACGGTGTCTCTTGTAAGAAATATAGCCTGCTTTCAGGGTAGCTGGATGGATTACAGAGATGCAAAACTGTAACAATTCAGCAATCAGGAACTTGGTGCAAAGGCCTTCATGAAGGAGATGAAGTAATGACTAAAACCGGAATAAATTTGCTTTAGAAGGAAAGAATAATCATCACGCAAGAGAAGGATTGCTTCAAGTGTAAGCAAGGAAATTGTGCTATGAGTAATAAAGTTAGCCAGAGTAAAAGCACCAAATAAACTAAGTACCAGGAGATACATTTCAAACAAGTTTTATCCGGCTCTCAAATACTCCTTTTTGAGAGGTAGAGGCAGACATGTATTACAGCTGAGCAGTCTCAAGGGATGGATTCCATGTGGGGGACACTGCCTCTGGTTATCATTTCAAATTTTCCAATTTCAGAGCATTCAAAACTTTCCATCGCTGTCAAATCTGTTTAATAGAAAGTTATTCTTGTCTAACAAAACTGGTTTCTTATAAATAGCAAGGATTGGGTACAGCTTGTGGTTATAGTATAACAAAAATTCACTTCTGGAGGCCTCAGCTGTCCAACTAAGGGCTGTTTGGAACTAGGGCCTGAGCTTCCCTGTTGCCTTTGAGATTGGTTGCAGGGCATTATCTCAACAGCTTGGTTTCAAAGGCTGTGCAATTATAATGTCCCTCAAAGAGCTTATAACCTAGAGGTCAGAAAAAGGTATATACATATGAAACAAATGGCTTGGGGTGACATAAGCTGTAGTATGAGATCTAAGATGATATGGAAACACTTCACCAGTAAATGTCCATGGTCTCAGCACTCTGCCCTCCCAGCCACTGTCAGGTTGCAGTTCATCCCATGCCCAAAGGAGCCAGGGGGGTTCAGGAGGGATTTCAGGTGGGACAAAGCAGTGACTATAGTTTTTGAGAATGTGGTATGCAAGTAACGCACTGCTGTGCAGGGAGGGTGAACTGATGCTGTTCTGAAGCCAGAAATTTGTGCCCGTGGCACCAAAGGAGAGAGACCAGGAAGGATTGGATAGCTGACATTATTTGCATATCACCTTGATTTTTATGCCACTTTTAGGCTTAAGGGTTTGATTGTGAGAAGAGTTTTGGCAGTGAAGAGGCTGGGATAAAAGGCTGGCTGAATTCTGGAGCAGCATGTAGGAAAAAATGGCAAGACTTTTCAGAGGCTTTTTTTTTTCTTTTAATAAAAACTCTGCATTTGGGAAACCTATAATTTACTAATGTTAATTTACATCTGGCATTCAGTTTTGGTTTAATAACAGACATAGAAGGAAATTGAAAATATCCGAGTGCTTTATCTCAACTTTTTTCTGAAGGAGATGTTTCAGCTAGGAAATAGAGATTTTGAGAGAACAAGTGTAAGTACAAAAGAGGTGAGAAAATCAAATAGATAAAAAGAAATTAAGAGGGGGTCTTGAAGAAAGATGGCCTAAATGACTGGAAAAAAAGTCTTCACAAGCAGGACTTAAATTAGATTTTAACATGGATTTTCATTTATGCACAATATGCCTTAAATTTTTTTATGTTTCTGAGTAAAATAGCTCATAGTTCTGTTGATTCCCAGGTGGTAAAAAGACTGTGATTTCAGACTGCTATCATTAGAAAGAATTGTCTGCAATTACTACTAATTGGTGAAGCTGGGGCAAATTCTGCTCTTACACCACCCATTCTGCTGTTTGCTGCATATATAGGCTTGTTTTCTGACATCTCTCCTGCTCATAGTTCACAGAAAATGCCATACTGGTAGGTGATTGTCATCATCAGGCCTGAAGATGGGCAGAGGTAGCAGCTGCTCATGGCCTTTGTTCCTACCAACTCCAGATAAAGATCCTAGTGAAATGGGACAGTTGCTGCTTTTCAAACAAGTTAGTAGGTCAAATTAAAAACAGAGCTCTCAGCTGGCTGAGTGCCTCATCTTCCCTACAAATTCACTTGTGCTTGGTTCATGAATTTTCTTTCCCCCCCTTCTATAAGGATTTAGTCTCTGTTACAAAATCAGGGTATAAAAAAATTTCATGCCACTGTAACAGGTACAATAATCTTTTGGATGAATTCAAATCCTTGCAATTATTATTCCAGCTCAAGCTAAATTAAATTTAACAATACAAAAAGTAGCTTCTGGAGTACCGTAAATCTCACTTCAGGCTTTGATGAATCCGGATTAGTATTTTTGGTTGGAAAGAGACATAATGAAGCCATGACTGCTTGGAAAAATTCTAAAGATTAGTTACACCCTGCTTAAAGGGAAATTATTTTGATCCACAGCTTTTACTTCTTCTTAATAACCTCTGTAAACTTCTCTGAATGACTCTGAAAAGATTAATTCTGCCAAATTTAAGTTGGAAGCATTTTGTGACTGAAAATTTTACCAGGTCCTGTGGACTTCATATGCCACTTGTGCATCTGCCTTTTCTGTGCACCAGGAGGAGGAGTATGAAGGATGCTGACCTACTTTAGAACAAGGGAAAACAAATTTAGGAAATAATTAAAAAATAAATCCTTCTCTTTCAGGATAATTCTTGCAGAACAATAGAGCAATATTTGAAGCTTTAAAACTATATGTTCTAATTTCACTGTATTTTTCATTTAGAAAAACACTTAAAAAATGAAGATTCTCCATTCAGTGGGGAAATTGTGCAGTGTCTTGAAGATACTATTGCTGCTATTAAGAAATTGGTAAGAAAAATCTAATATTTAGCTTCAAATATGTGGGAAAAAGTTAGTTGGTAGCCATGAAATTAATCTTTTATGGTTGTACTGTGTTCTCTTGTTTGAGTAATATTCTACCTTTAGAGACAGAACAAGGTAGTTTGGAGTGAAGTTGGTGGGTGCTTGCATGTACTTTGCTGCCTGCAGAAGTTTGGCTATAATAGAACAAACCAACCTGACTAGTATAGATCACACAGCTGATTCAAGCCTTAGCTCACCTGCTGATATTTTAATGGGGGAACAGTAGATACCACTTATACTGGGGGCTAGTGAAATTTGAGGTGTGGCTAGCCTTCTGTTGAAGTAAAAAGAGGAAGGGTCTTATGCTCAGCGGAGTAATTTGGGACTCAGGGTTGAAGGTTTTTTTCCCCCTTTACTCTGGTGTGTCTTCATAGTTTGCTTTTCTGTGAGAAGTGTAAGCTCTGAACCTACAGTGACTTAGTAGGAGCATCACAAAAATCACTCAAAGGCAAAGGTGTACTTGTGTAGAGCTTTTTACATCATAAAGGCATTAATGCTGTTGGTGCAAGGGAGAAAAATAATGCTTCCCTCTCAGGGCTGCTATGAGGATACGCCCACTAACATTAGTGTGTTCTGCAGATGGTACAGAGTTCAGCAGGTAGGTCGTTTGCCCTATGAGTAGGTACAAAAGGATTTTTTTTTTAACAGTTTGTTTTTCCTTGAAACAATTGCATTGTGTGTGATAATAAGAGACCCTATAGTAATTATGAGCTGAGGATGGCTGTTTATAGGTAGCTAACTTTTGCTGTAAGACCTCTGAAGCCATTAAAGCTAGAATGGCTTCAAACAGGAGGTATTTTAAAAGTATCTCCATAATGTATTTGTCTAGGTAGGTGTAAATCTTGTAAAACTTTACTTTCTCCTTCAGTAGGCCTCTAAGTCATCTATTTCAGACCAGTTCTGCATTAGCCTGTCAGATGAGTGTTTTATGTAATGTGCTGAAATCATAAAGCTGTTTTCTTTTTCACTGCTTCAGCTAATTGACGATGTAACTCATACAAAATTAAAACCTTTTACACATTTATTTTACACCTCTAAATATTTCATCTTCCTGAGGAAATGAGAGTAATTTATATGTGTACATATAGAATTTGCTCTGTAGACAGTAAAATTCAACAGTATCTTTTTTTCCCATAGTGTCTCAGCTGGTGATTGTAACTGCTAGCAAAACTGAAGGAGAAAGATAGGATTCATTTTATGCATAAGTTGTGATGCCAAAGTCAATATCCATTTAAGAACCGATTTCTTTCCCAGACATTTGGGGCTTCATCAACCCACCTACAATTCCCAGTCATACAAATTTGTGCATTCAGTTGTTTGAAGGCTTTTCCCACAAACAGTTCAGTTTGTTTTCTCTTGCTCCACCATCACTCTAAAAGTGACCTTTTTCATACCATTAACCAGAAGATGACTTTCCAGTGTGTCTCAAGGCCAGCTAGGGTCCCCCTTCTTCAGTATAGCTTCAGGCCACAGGGAAGTGACACTCTGCTGTTGCTTAAATAACACCTCTCATGCACAATGGCAGAAGCTGACAGCTAAGACCTTTTCTGCCAGCACAGCTTTTGTAGCAGAGGTGTAGGTAACGGCTTCCTAAAGGTTGTTAACAGTCAGAAGCCAACAGTTCCTGGAGATACGTAGGTTTGTTCAGCTACCTGTGAAACAAGTTAGTTGTTATTTTGAAGAGTGAAAGAAAGGAGGAAAGAGGGCAAGTATGAGCAAGGGGAATGATATACCTAGGCATGGAAAATATCCAGTATCAACTAATTAAAAAAAGAAACAAAGGGTTTGTCAGGAAGAAGTGCTTTTTCATCTGTTGTATTACTTGGTTCTCACTTGTGGATTTTTTAATTGTCAGGAAGAAATTCGAAGACATACCCTTGAATGCCTAGAAGAGGAGACTATAAAAACCAGCAATCTTCGCTTCAGAATGCAGAGTTTTCCAGGAGAGATTATTGCAGAGATGACAGGTAGTACTGACTTAACCAGTTCTGAAAAAAACAAGAGAATTGAGTTTTCTATGCATTTAAACAACTTGAAGTATTCTATAAAATAAATCTTACTGCTAAAGGTAATAACTTTCTATAATAACTTCTTAATGAAAGAAGATAGGTGTTTGCTGATGTATGATACTGTGAGGGATTATTGTCTCACATAAGAGTATAAATGAGAGATATCTTCACTGAAGACCATGCACAAGCACTAGAGGAATGACTGGAGAATTGCAGTATTCAGTTCTGATCCCAGCTGTGCCACAGCCTTTCTCTGATACTTGAGAAGGAGCACTTGAGTGCTCTGTGCTGCAAGTTCCCTCTTTGTGAAGTTGGGATAATAATGCTTATCTGATGCGCTGTTACTTTTGGGTGGGGTTCTTCTGACTAAATGCTTATCAACTGTCTCTTTTAGACAGTGAAGAGAGAGACGCACTTCTAGACATGATTCATCTCACCCTAGAATAGATGTTTAAAGCAAGTCAGAAGAATCATGAGTTGGAATTGCCTCTTTCTCTCTACTGGCTATGAAGGGAGGCTAAAGCCCTGGCTCAAATGTAGATATCTAGATGAAAATAAAGTTGAGTTCTATTCCCCGCCCCCGCCCAGGTATGGCTTGACTTTTAAGATGACCAAGGCATATTCTGCTACCAACCTTCTTTTTACACTGCAGTCACAAAGCAAAGTGGTCAGGGAGCTGATCTAGATGAATGTTAGGATTTCTTCTTTTTGGGAGAAGCAACGGAGTTGGAGTTCTTTATCTGGCTAACCATGAGGCTGCATGATTGTTAGTGGTGGTGTTATCAATTAATATGTACAATATGATTGAAATAACCAAGGAGCTGCTGAAGTCCTATGTACAGTCCCCATCAGTAATAGTTAAAACAGGAAAACAATATCTAGGCATGATTCAGCATTTAGGAACTAATTACTAGACCATGGGGCTTTATGTTTATGTCAGAAAATGTAATGGATTGTGGTCTGGTCAATAAACCTTGAAGAACCACTTGGAACTGCCAAGATTAGGGAAGAAGTAGGTAAAAGGTAATTCCTACAGGGGGAGATCACGACCACCGACTCATTGACCACCTACTCAAATGAAACCACCTACTCAAAAGAAGACAATGAAGGAAGAAGAAAGTGTCTGCGCACTAACTTACATGAGGGGCGAAGAAGAAAGAATGGATCATTAAGGAAAATAACAATGAATATGTATTAGTTAAGTGTCTAAATGTGAGAATTTTTGAGACAAGGGTGTGCTGTCTTGAGACAGGCACCCATTCACACGCATCAATGAAATTAATTTGAAAATACCTCGACTCTGTGTGTTACTGGCTTGCATGCTGGGTAAATGAACCCCGTTTGTGGGACAACAGTGGCACAGGAGGAGGGATGGCAACATGGCAGGGTGGCCAGCGAGAGCAGGACTGCTCCTTTTGGAGTACTATGGAGTTAGATCAGCTTTAGGTTTGTCATGAAACAGCAACCAGAGCTGCACTTTTTTTTTCTTTTTTCTTTCTTTCTTTTTTTTTTTAATTTTTTTTTTTCCCCAGCTACATCTATGTTTGTTGATTACTTTCTCATAGCAAGTTTCCTCCCTCACCTTCTCTCTGCCTATACCACGTGGCTGCTATGCAGTTAGTTGATTGTTTATACTAGCTGCTCCCATTCTGCACTGCCTAAGTGTTTTTGTGTGGGTGGATGTACACTAATGTGACTGTTATCTCAGAAGCTGAAGAGATGCTGTAGTACAACGCCCCTGCACAGAGGAGCTTTATCCACAGTGCCTCTTCATGCAGGCTTTTCACTTTTACACAGCAGTGGCTCTTCTGGGAGAAAATCTATTGAATTTCAAGCCAGGTGGTCCTGTTCCTTGTCCCTGGCTGCCAGAGCTGGTTATGCAGAAGATTGGGGGGGGAGAGGATAATTTTTATCAGTTCACAATACATCTAGGGAATTTATTAGACATATAATATGAAAAAGAGCAATTGTTCCATGAGAACACAGCAGACTTCTTGTTGATAAATGCAGATGACTCAGGGAAAACAGGATAAGACTAAACTACTGAAATAACATACATGATTTCAGGGATGTTAGTGTCTTAGAATCACAGCTATCCCTTACCAGGCACTAGTACCAATAGTAGTGATTATGGATCAATCCCTTATTGCATTATCTTGTATATACCTTTTTATAGCTAAAAGGCTTCTGCATGTTTTGTATTTATTTTTTAGCTCTTGTTACTGCTGCACGCGAATCTAGTGCTGCTAAGATACATCAGCTGCAGTCTGCATTGAAAAGCATTGCTTATGAAATTGAATTACTGGATGAGAAGCAAAGCCTTTGTGAAAGACAGAATGCTGCACTGTGGTATGTTTTCATTTGAACAAGGAAAACCATACTAGCGAGATGATTAAGGAGAACTGAAATGTTATCAAAACATGCTGAGTAGTGCTTGGCCCTCACCCCTGCAGCTAGCCACAAATGTTCCTAGGCAACTCTTTGCTGCAGCAGCAAGCCTGGTTTTTAAGATCTATTTTCTTGAAGAGCAGAGCCTGCCTGCTGCTGTCTGCCCTCTCTAGCCCTGACAAGCTCTCTTAGGGAAAATCGTCTGCAGCTTCACTTCTCACACCAGCAAGGAGAGTTTTCTTTTTCAACAATTAATGTTAAGGAACTACTACAGACAAAAATCATAGTTTTCAGTTAAAACAAGAACAGTGGAAGGAACTCTGAATCAGTAACTGTGCTAGAGACCCATCTTCCTCTTCAAGAGTTACCCCAAGAGGATACAGAGACTTGGGAGATATTTGTTTTCTCCCTGCCAGATTTCATGTTACTGTCACCTTCTGCCTTGCTGCTAGAGGTGTTCAAAAATAAATCGCAATGCATTTTCTTAGGGGAAGCCTGCATTCTTTATTCTTTCAATGCTTGCAAGCAGCCGTTCCATTTTTAATGAAACTTGTGGAAAATAATCTCATCAGTAAAAGTAAAGCTTTGATAAAGTTATAATACAAATAACGGAAAGCTGTTTCATTGGAATGCAAGGTCTTAGATGGTCTTCATCACAGGTACTGCTGCATGTCATGCTTTATAGTATATATAGTGCTATAGTAGACTGAGTTGCTAACATATGGATAGGCAAGTATTCATTTCAATGAACATCTGAACCAAGTCTTCGATCTGAATGAATGGTAGGAAATATAATTTTCATCTATTATTTATTTTTTTCCAGTGAGGAACAGGAATACTTGCGAACACAGTATAAAGAAAGAGTAGACTTGCTGAATGAAAGGATGGCAACGAAAGTTAACACAAATGTTCTCTTAATTGAAACTTGTGATAAAACAAGAGATACAGAAAGAGAAATAATCAGGGCGAAGGCAGCATTAGCAGAATTGAAAGAAAAAATAGCTGAAAAAATAAGTAAACTTGAGAAAGAGAAAGAAGAATGTGATAAAAAGGTAAAGGTTTTGAAATGTGCTTCACAGTAAATTACCTTAGAAATTATTGCAGATGTTGTATTTTGCTTTCTCATATGGTGCTAACGTATGTCTCCACAGCAGCACAAACAGAAAAGTGACTCTCTTGACATCAGGTGCACACGTGCTGTTTTGACTTCTGTATACATGTACTTATCTGTGTGTGGTGTGTATACATATACGCACACATCAAAATTGCATGGTATATGAAATTTGTTTTCTAGCAGCACATCTCAGAATGTCATGTCTGTATTGGTGCTTCTTACTGACTGTGGAACAAATAATCATGTACTGGGAACTCAACCCCTCCAGGCAAACTGCTTAAAATAAAGGTACCTATATTTTCCAGCAAGCTCTGAGATAAGGTTTTACTGATTTTTTTTATATTCTGCCCTACTTTCAGTTGTGTATATTTGATATTCTTTCTGAACAATAACATAAAAACAGATGATCAGATTAAAAGAAAACTTTCTAGTAGAAAATATGATATAATCAGGTTCCTACACTGGAATAAAATCGCATGAAATTTTGACAGATCAGGTCCTAATTTGCTTGTTATATTAATTAATTATTGTTTCTTTTTCTTATAGAATTTTGTCATTTGGTACAAAGCTGTGGCTTTTGCAGAAAATTATTTTCTCCCAGGGTAAATTTTGTGCTCATTTAATTTTGGAAGGCTTCAGATGTCTTAATATAAATTTTTAAACATTGTACCGTACATTGCTCAATTAATTGTATTATTTTTAATGTAGAAGAGAGAAATGAAAAAAATCCTCAATACTCAGGAAGCAAACAATTCCAAGAAAAAGCATGAATTTGAAAACTTGAATACAAAATCTTTGGACCTACAGAATTTGATAAGTCTGAATTCAATGGTAAGTTATATAGAAAATTGTTTTGGTTCAATAATGCAAAGATCAAAATTCAATTCATAATTGGTCAATGTGAGGGGAATTTATAGAGAAACACAGTCCCTACCTTTTAAGAAGAAAAATAAGCTTGCATGATGTCTAATTGACTGACATTATTAACTGTTAGTTACTCGGTTATAAAGTCACTTTAAAAAATAGAAGGTCCGTATAGACTGTTTTTACCAGCTTAATGAAACAGTTGGCTACTATGTGCTCGTCAATCTATTTATCAGGACATTGTTATAGGGAATATTAAAAAAAGTCAGTGAGAGGATGACTTGGCTCCCAGTTCTGCACATGGCTCTGGTGGAGGTAGTTGGAGGACTAGCTGAAAAAGAGACATGATAATCAACAGATATTTAGTGGATGCAAACTATGATGTAAGGGGAAGATATAGGAAGAAATTTAGAAAAGAAGGCTGTTCAGATATTATGAAAGAGTTTGTACTGGAAAAGTGTTGTAGGAACTAAAATAAACAAGGAGACTCTATTATGCCCAACCACCTGGGAATGCATTCAGCAGTGTAAGTAACTCCACACTGGTGGACATGGCAATTTTAAGGAGGCTCAGGATCCTGAAAGTCAAGGCTAATAGGGCTAAAAGACAACCAGGCTTTCTCTGTCTGCTACCTATTTAATATGGGCTTCTAGTTCAACCCTGCCTACTCTAGAACTACTTTTCCCTTTTTGCAGGGATAACTTATCAGAGAAAAGTAAGGAAAGACCAGTGTCTTCATCTTTCCTTTTATGATTTCTTGCAGAGTTAACTCAAACTATGTGTATTCAGTTTGATATCTTCTAAGTTACCTCAGGACTCCTGAAAGCAACCATACTGCAAAACTAATACTTGTGTAATGAGTTGAGCCAAACTGAGATGTAAAACACCCATTTTCTGTCCCAGTCTTGCTAACTTCTGTTAGAAGCACTGCTGCTCTCCCAGTAAAAGTCCTTTCTGTCTGAATGAGTATCATGTTAGTAAAAATTCCAGAACCGCACCTGAGTTACCTCTGCAGTGAGGTTCCCTTGAATGACAGATTTCATAGGTTAATTTTTTAAAGTGTCTTTTCATTACCAACCTGCACTGATTATTTTTTTTAACTCTTTCAGTGATTAAATACAGTAAATACAGCCTTAACCACTGCTTCCTCAGTATTCTTTCTTTGCAGCCTGTAGTAATTTTGACTGTGAAATCTCAGAGTGGCTAGAAAATAGCAGTCTCATGCAGATGTTATGAAATCTGAAGGAAAAAAAAAAAAAAGACCAACCAGTGGCAGTAAAGGGATTCATTATCTGCTGTTTTGGAAATTTCAGATGTTTTTGACATAGTCTGTTATATTTTTTATAGGCTATATTTAATGAGGAAAGTCTCATAGCAAAACTGAAAGAAAAAAGCAAGCAACTGGAAAAAACCCTGGAATTAAAAAAGGCAGACATGCTGGCACTCTCAGAGAAGAAGTAAGATTATACCATTTGATTTGATCTTTTTGCTAAACCTGCATTAATGTTTTCTGAGGGAATTTTCGCCCAGTATTTGAGAAGAACCAGCCACATTCTACAAAGTATGTGAATTATGTAATGGGAATCTTTCTATTGGTGTCAGTGGGCATACAGTAAAGACTTGGAGGACAGCTGAAGTTAATCTAAATTAACTGTCAGGGAACAAATATTCACAAACAGTGCCCTTTGGGCTAGAGTTATACTGTTATTCTAACAATACACATGGTTGGAAAGTCAGTCATTACTCCCTGCATATGCTATCATTGTCCTATCAGCTGGAATACTTACATTTGCTGTGGCACAGAGATTTCTTCTGTATGTTACCTGAGATGCAAAGGATGACAAATGATGTGAATAAGCAAAATAATCCAAATATCATTCTATGGGCTTGTCTGTGTTACACCCATGGAGCTCAATGTGGAGATCCTCAATCTAATATTACCCAGGCTAGCTCCATAGCTGCTTCTCTTCTGAGGCTGCCATAGGCCTTCTGAAGGGTTTTATGACCAAAGAGATGGGGAGAAAAACTGAGACTTTTCCTGGTGATTCAAACTTCTTTTTTGAACCCATTTCTCTGTACAAGCTGAGCTGAGAATCCCTACAAAGAAGAAAATATAAGTTCTTGGAAACTTGGCTAAAATTATCGCTCTGAACTCCGCTATTTTTCTTGATGGCAGAACTAATTCATTAATGTCTTCATGAAATGAATGTTGCCATTAATTAACAACGTAATTACTGTAAAAAATGAGCTGCAGCCAGCATCCGGCTGTGGCTCTTGATCCTGTAGGCAGTTATAAATTGCTTATCTTTACTCTCCTGAGTATTAACCTCAGTAGAAATATTTGTGCTAGGGAAGTTGACCATGCTCATGTTTCGAGGGTCCAAACAGTTATGATCTGGTGATGACCACAGAGCTGTGGGCTATGGTGAATTTCATAGCCTGGGTGTAACAGAAGCATTGTCTTTCTGTTCTTTTTGTGCTGCATTTTTATAGCTGCTGTGTTGTGAATGTCTTTATTTGTTTTAGAGTGTTTTTCCTTCATAACTTATTCTACTATTTAATGTAACAGATGAGTTTGGCAGTTGAATTAAAGAAAGGATCTGGTCAATGTATTTTTTCTTTCACAGTGTTTGGCACATGCTCTCAAAGCCTGATCAATATGGATTTTTGGTTCTATATTTGTTTGCTATAAGATTGCTAGGATGCTGGGGCTTTCTATTCCTCTATTTTCTTTTTGATATCCTCTCCTCCTCCATATCAGATTTCTTTCTTCAGACACTTCTTTAGGTAGGCTCGTGCTTCTTGCATGACTCCTGTTTTGTATGGAAGATAGAAAAAGGAAGTGACTATCCCTTGTTCTTACTGCATCCTGTAAAACATACAAATGCACAATGTTCATCCAAGCAAGAAATATAAATCTATGCACAAACTTTCCGATTTTAACCTGTAGACCTGTTGCTAGTAGGACTTACCTACCTGATAGCCTATCTGCTTTCTCCTTGTGTACTTTTTCTATCAGTTTGTCTACAGAAAATATTGCCTCTCCCCACAAGCCTTCCTTGGCTTGTATTTTGTATTTTAAGATCCTGTAGTAGAAAGCCTCCTAGTTCTCTATGTCCTTACCTTCTTTGCAGGTTGTATTCTCATGAGGTATATTAGAGGAAAGTAATGACAAAAGACACTTGAATGGAATAGAACTCAAATATATGTAGGCATAGCTTATGTTCACATGAGGGGCCTGAGAATAAGAATGCATGATTTTATTTTTTTTTTAATATTTTTTTGTTAATGCCCTCCTAAATATGTCTACATTGGCTTTGTTTAATAGGATTCAGCTTGATTCTGAATTACTGCTTTTACAATCAAAAATTGCCCAAGAAAAGGAAGATTTCAATAAGGAACTTGAAAAGGTAAGAGAGATATTTTTATTCTGGCTAAGAGTTTTTACTAGGCCTTGTCTTGTTGAAATACTCAATGAGAACAGGCCTGCACAAAGTGTGACATGTGAGGTGCTTTAGGTGCTTTGATTTGCCTGTGCCCCTGTGCTTGATGAGTGCGAGCAGGGAGAAGAGGCACAAACATTTGCAGGACATGTGGCTTCTACCTTCTACTATACTTGGGTTTTGGAAGCCATGATGGAGGTAGGGGAAAGATCTTCTCTTCAGCTGAGGCCATGGGCTGATGTTGAGACTTAAGGGGCACTGACAGGTGGGGTAAGCTTGACGGTCTTGTGTGCTGGGATATAAGGGAATAGAGGGTTATGAGATTAGGATGTTGATTTGGTAGGGAGTATATGTGCAGTAAGAGAATGGGGCAGACAGATGTACGTAGGAGGATTGTGGGGAGATTTGTTAACAAGGATGAGGTTGGGCTCCTGGTCTGGAAAGCTGAGTGTGCAGTTTTCATCCTTGTTGACTTGCTCCATGCTTTTTAATATTATTATTAGCTTTTATTGCATGTGAGGAAAATGTAACTAGTGGTGGCACTCCATCTGCTGAACCTGTGAAGGATTGCCGACTGCCTGAGATTATTGTTGTTATGTAGACTACACACACAGGGGTGGTTTCCTAGCTATGTTCATAACTTCTCCAAAGGTGTACACATCAAACAAGATGTTGGTCCATTAAAAATGCTGCCATACTAACATGAGGCAGCACTAGGTGGGAGCCACATTCTCCCCATCCTATGGCAACCCCACCTGCTCTTCTACTGCCTTCTACCATCAAAAGCCAGGACCCCAATCATCATCTTCATTTTTCCTTTTTCTCTTCCATCTTCCTGCCCTTGCCTCATTCAACCAGGACGCATGACTCCTGCTTCCTTCCATCTTGATATTGCATGCCCACCATCCCAGTGTTCCTTCATTGTCAAGCTTTCCTCATTTCTACTTTATCACCCTTGTAGTCGACACAGTGGAAGTCACTGCCTCCAGCTGGAGCAAGGTACCATGTGTCTGGGAGCAGCATGCAGCTTGCAGGCTGCTTCAGAGTGGTGGATTTGAATGAGGCCATGGAAATGAAGATCCAGAAACATGATCTTGATGTGACATCTATATATGTTAATTACACACATGCTGTGAATCTTGATTCATTGTAAAGTTCTCTGAGATTTTTTTGATTAAAGTAACTATAGCAGTATAAAATGTTGTTATAAGGTAAAACAGAGATAGAAATAATAAGCTAACATCTATGGTCCTTATTTCTAGACTAAGGAAGATCTAAGCAATGCTAAATGCCTGAATAAAAAACTTAAATTAAAAAATAAAGCTGTGCGCCAAAAGTATGAACAAGTACTGGAAGAAGAACAATGCTGGGCTATAAAAAGGGATGAGATGGTGGCAAAGTAAGTTTTACCTGTCAGCTTTTGAATACAGATTTCTTACGTTTGTGATTTTATGACTAAGGATTTTCTTGCTACATAGTGAGATCATGTTTCTGACAAGGTATCTAACATTTCTTTTTTTTTTCTGGTAGATTGGGGAAATTATCTGTTTTGTTGGATGAAAAGCTTGAATTTCTGGCAAATCATATGATGGAAAAGAAAAACCTAGAGAAAGAGATTGAAAATCTTGAAGACAGCCTACTGTATGTAGTTTTTCAATCTTGACAACAGTAAATGCCCTCAGTACTGTTTACTCAGGAGTTCAGCTGGTTTAAGTGATTCTGAAGTGTAACATTCAATAGGGAAGTTAAATGGGTTTATAAACTATACTAGTAGGCTGGTATGAAACTTCATACAAAAAAGAGGTTAGCTGCCAGTTACCCTAATTTAATCTCCAGTTTCTTGTCACCAAGCAATGCACATACAAATACTGAAGCTATTGAAGCAATGCAGAATGTAAAACTTCACAAACAGTTGGGACTGTGAACTCCATAGTGTGGTACCAGGTCTTGGACCAAGCCACTACCCTTTTATGGTGGTATCTGAGGAAATCTGCTTTTACTCAGATAAAGCTAAGTAAGCACAGATTTGCCCTGTGCATAGAAGTGCTCTGCAAAAGAAATCTTTGGCTTGTGTAGTCTAAGCAGAACTGACGTCCTGTGCCCTGTGCAGTGGGGGATGGCTGGCAGGAGCACAGTCAAAGCACTGCAGCTCTCTGTTAGCCTGTAGTTAGTGAAGAGATTTGGGATTTTGCTGCCATAGGGTGAGGGTAGGCCCGTGTGTGCTGACCCCAGATATCCTGCTTTGGACCCAGTTCATCTATTTGATAGAGAATCAGGAGGTCAAGGCCTTACATTACACACTAATAATCAAATTCTGTCATGTAACAAAGGTAATCCTGACAAACGGGACAGCTTTTCTTTTTGTCTCTGCTGGAGTCTCATCCTTTGCAAGAGAAAGTAAAAAGGTTCAGCCAATTAATCTTATGTCCCTCAAACCTAGCAGAACCAAATATTTGCATGCACTCTGTGTTTTGAATGACGCCAATTGTCCTGGTTCTGTGCAATATTTTCACAGTGTGGCACTGAAGGGGCTGTGCTCCTGGGGTCTTCCTGTTATCTAAATCCTCCTGAGGAATGTTTTGTTGATATGGAGTTGCCCTACTTATGGATATAATTATAACTAAAAAGTAAGAAAATAACTGCTCACCTCCCTTTTCATCCTGAATAAGAAAACATACAATACATTTATTCTGCTTTGTAGGAAAAGTAGTACATTTCTATCTTGATAGGATCAGTGCCTGCATTTTTCCTGGCAAAGGAAATATTGTTGCCATGTAAACATGGGATGCAGAAAATAAGACCATGAGGTAGTCACACACTGCTAAAAAGGAGGTAGCCATGCACTGCTAAAGAGGACGAGAACTTGTAATGAAGTGCTATGTATATACAGTATAAAAATAAGTTAACAAGATAATGAGGTGAAATAAGCATTGCATAGTATCTTGATGCCAATTGGATATCTACACTAATGATAGTAAAGAAAAGATTTGTAAGAGCTTTCTCCCAGAGACAATCAGCTTTTAATTTTAGACTTTTAAACTAGACTACATGGAACTGTGCAAAATGCACCACAGCTCTGACCCCTTAGAAAAACTGATTGTAAAATTCCCTTCTCCTAGTCCCTGTCCCCATACTTCCCTAGGTTTTTATTTTATGTCTGTACATAATTATCTTGTTCTGTAAATTTTCACTAGCTTCACAACATCCCTCTATATCAAACCCCAAATAATTTAATTTCAGTGGACATCACAGACCTCCCGGTCACTTTAACAGGGCCACCAAACTGGAAAACAAAATTAAGATCTTTTGTTAATTTTTATTTTTTTCTAAAAGTAATATGCAATATATTCAGAATCTCACTATTCACCTTACAAGATTGACCGATTATTTATTTTTTTTAATGAGCAATTTCAAATGAAATCTGTCAGATTTCATTCAAAGAGGGCAGTCTTCAATTGATTAAACCCTCTGAACTGAGCAGTTGACAATAATGAATGTAGTTTTGGAAAGTATGGAACAGAAATCTAATTTTTCAGTGTTTTCTAATAATTATTTGGGATGCATTCTGCTACTAGTAAAATGTCTTGCAGTGCTGGCTCCATACGTTTAGCTTTGCATTTAGAACAATAAAACCTTTGGAAGAAAGCACCATACTATCCCTTTGTAAATCCATGTGGGGTTTGGAGTAGATGCTTCCCACCACCTGTGTGTCTTGAAGAAGTGAGAATCACTGGTTTCATACTACCAGCCTTTTTATTGTATTGAACTCTCCTAGAATGGGTCGAATATGTATAAAGTTCATGCATTTTAGTATTTACCACACATAATACACTGGAAAATACTTACACAATTAAAATAAATTTATTTGTCCATCTGGCCAGAAGTTCTACTTCTGAAAATGCTCATTTGTAGTACTTGCTACTAATACATTAGAGTAATTGTTCATTTCTGAAACATCTGTTCTTGTGTTTTGCATTTGTTTATTGTTTCTGGCTTGAAAAAAATACTCCTGGATTTGCCTTGGTCCCTAACAAGACCCTCTGAAATTTAAACTGATGTTTCTAACCTGAGAAACAACGTGTTAACACATAGCTATGGTTGAACACTATAATATGTGTAGGTTTTTGAGATGTGACCCACAGGTACCATATTGTGTCTCTCCAACTAGTGTTAGCATGTTGGTTGGTGGGAAGGAAATTTTGAAAAACTGTACTAAAATTTTGACATAGAGTAAGCAGTCTCCAAATCTTCAGCATTATTTCTGAAAGTTTATCTTTCTTCCCCCCCAGAAATGCTACGAAGAGCTATGCAGAAGAGCTGGCATCTCTAAAGCAAGACTTGAAGACAGAAAATAAGACAAGGTAGGATAAACTAGAAAGTGTGCATTGAATCTTTAAAACAAAGCAGCAAATTAATGAATTACTGCATCTTGTTGGTGCTGTTATATAAGAGATATAAACCCAAAGCCTTACTATGTAAATATTCAGTGATATGATTGCAGATAAAAGGACATCTCCTCAAGTATATCCAAAGTTTCATTTGTATATTATTGCTATACTGCCAAGTGGTGAGAACCACTGGGCTTACCGTATAAGTGGCTTTTAATCATTATGGCACTAAGTGTTCTAATTTATTTTATAAGCTATTTGGAATTTTCCCAGGATATGAACACTTATGTAAATTGTAAAACTGCATTTTTTAATTTATTTGTTTTAATTAATTTCAATTAATGTTCATTGGTAGCTGATCCTGCACCTCTGAGGTCAATGAGAGCTTTGCCATTGAATTTGATGAGAAAAAAGTGTCTCAGTTCCCTGTAGTATCAAGCACCCATAGCTCCAGCTAGGAAGTATGGGAACTTTGTGTGCTGAACACCTTTCAAAATCAGGTCCTCAGACTGGTGGGATCTGGGGTTCCAGCTGTCATATACACAAAGCCTTTGACTGAGTCTGTAAAAATGAGATATCCTTGCATTTTCAGGTCTTTCATCTTTCTTCCTTGGATTTATGTATTTTTCATTACTTAAGCAGTGTCTTCTACTGAATTTGTCTTTTTAGGAAACTTTTAGAGAGAATTGTAAGGAGCACGTTACACAAAAGTCACAAAAAGACTAAGGGTTATTTTATCTATATTCAGAACATCTGCCATGAAGTAGTTTGCATCACTTCGTATATAGAGACATGCCTACCCACAGTGGTGTGAGGTGCCTATAGAAAAAGTCTTGAGTTGGATAAATCTAAGTGAATGATTGTAGCTGGAGTTAAAGTGAGAGTGATATAAAGGTTTCCTGCTAGTTTTGAGTTTCTCAGCACCTGCCAGATTTCAACTGAAGCTCTTGGGGGTCTGTTCATACTGTTTGTCTAAACTCAGTTTTGTGTGTCTGATTCTTGAGGTGCTATCATTCCACACCAATATGGAGATACCTTCTTGTCAGTGCATTAAGACCTATGTACTTGATAGGTATTTGGGGCATTCTTTTTTTTTCTTCCATAAATGCCTCCTTGTATGTGAGATCCCCGATAGGATTTTCACCTCCACTTCATTACTGGCAAGAAAAAAAGTGAATTCAGGAAAGTACTTAGCCCCCTACAATTGGTAGGATGCTCTCCAAAATAAACCTATTGTCTGCTCAGCTGTTTCAGACTAGCTCTGCAGCTCTGACTTCTCATTTTATTATTCTGCCATGTAAGGTGCAAAGAGATCTGGAGATTTCTTGGTCATCTGGTCCTGTCTGGTTCTCCCTCGAATATTGCATCATAATTTTGTCTTCCAAAAATAATCATACTCAATCCAAAAAGCCATTGTTGCTTTCCCCCCTTACTCTCATTAAGATGTCATTCTGAAATCTTATTCTTTTGATGAATAGTAAAAAAATAGTTTTTTCTGACTTCCAGTCTGCATTTTCACATAGACAGCTAGTGCCTTTTTGGTTTTGTATCAATGTAGTCTTTTATCCTTTTCACAGTTTTCACATTCATAAAACTCTAGGGTTTGTAATCTTGTCTGTTCCAAATTTCCAATTTGCTAAGCTAAATTAACTAAATTATTTGGTCCAGACTTATGCTAACTAATTTTAGGTACATAACAGAGGCACTTAAGTGAGACTAGTCACCTTAAGACTCCTCCTCCAGGTTCAGTAGAAGTTTTTTCTGTCTTTTCATGCATCTCTCCTAGATTTTGTCAGGATCCCAGAGTTCTATTTGAACCACTTTGATTGTAGTCCTGAAATTACAGGTTATATGTTTGAGTCTTCCAATCACTCAAATTAGGCTTGCAGTGCCTCTGATAATGTTGTCTCCCTTCTCTGTTTTTTCTCCCAATTTCAATTTATTTCTGTTTATGTGTCTGTCACTAGAGTAATGCTTCATTGGAAGCTACTGTACTTAGCAAAGCAGAGGGAACTCTTTTTCTCAGAGGAGGAGAATACAAACAAAAAAGTTAATGAAAGAATAGAGGCTGGCAAAAAAAGGCATGCTGAACTACTTCTGGAGGTATGTATGTTGAACAACAGGTATTATAACCCATTACATCCAGCATTATGATACATTCATGCTGTACATATTCAGAGTAAACTGACACCTAAGTAAGTAACCTCCAAAGGCCAATTCTTTGTAAGCTATTAAACCGGATATGATATCAGGTCTAATGATCTTCAGTATCTAAAAATCTAAATATCTCCATGCTTGGAGATATTCAAAAGCCATTTGGCTACGGTCCTGGCCAACTTGCTCCAAGTGGCCCTGCTTGAGCAGGGGGTCAGACACGATGACCTCCAGAGGTCCCTTCCAACCTCAACTATTCTGTAATTCTGTGATCTGACCTTAACTCCTATTAATAACCATTTTAAAGCAATTATTTATCTTAGCAGATGTTGTGTTTTAAATGCAGATTGCTCTCATTTTGCTCTAATTGCTTATTTCTGAGTGGTCCACGTAGACATTACGTATTTCAGAAATCACTGACCTTCATTTTGCTTTCCATTATGAGATTGAAGACCTTGAGAAAAAGCTTTTTCAGTCTGAAAAGCAAGCCAAAGCCCTGAGTGAAGAAGCAAGTAAGAGGGAAAATGATTACAGGAATTATAATGAGGATTTTACTATCAAAATAAAATGTCTGGAGGTAAGTTTCATTGTTCTTTTTATTAACCTTGGGAAGATTTCTAATGGATGAATTGGTAGTGTTTGTTGCACCTCATTGCAGCTATGCTCACTGGAGCTATGATCAAATGGGACCCATCTGTCAGTAATTGTTTCAAGAAAATTCTCTACTTTTCAGGTTGGTGTTTTGTTGTTTGGGTTTTTTTTAATGGTCAAAAACACTTAAGACCCTCAGATTGAGACACTGGAGTCAGTACACAACTATATAAGTACATGTATGTATATATATTCATGTACGTATGGGCATCTATGTCAAAAGAATGCAGTGAAGGTGTTTCTCAGAAGGGATGCCTCCCATTTTAAAATAAAAATATGTGCAGGACCAGATTCATTCCTGAGATGCGTCCAGTTTAGCTTTGTAGTGAACCTCCCAATGTGTAACCTGTTCATGTAGAATTTGTTTCATCATTTTTGGGTAAGCAGGCCAACATTCATGGAGATATGACAGCTTGATTTTAGACACTGGTCAAATTCTCCTCTGAATTATTGTTGTTGTAAATCTATTGGAGTGACTGATGGTGTGCAAGACATAACCCAAGACTACTTAGTGTCAGTGTTCTTTAAAACACTGATGAGCTTTCTTTCCCAAAGAAAGTAGGACACTGAAATGCTGAATATGAACTATGCAGAGCTTTCAAAGATTTCAAGCATTTCTCCGGTCTTTGGTATATAGCATACCCTCTATCCCCAGGGAAACTGATTCATGGTCAACAGTCTGATTGGAGAGAGGATAAATCACATGCCAGGAGTGTAAGAAATATTCTCTTTGTACATCTGAGCTTAGAAAGGTAGATTTACAGAAGGCCTTGAAGATCTTTGGAGAGGTTATGCTCCCATATCACACAAGACAGTTATGGTCATGTAACTGCTCAAGCTTCCCTAAAAATGAGTGCTGGGACTGTCACTGCTAAGTAAACAGTTGCGCTGGATTCATTCTCATGCTCTTTCTGGCAGTTGAGCTATGCAGAGTATACAAAAGACATGCTAAATATACCTTGACACTCTCTGTCTTTCCTTTAATATGATCCATTCTAAAAGAGTTTTTCCCCCATCTAATAGACTGCTGATGAAACTGTTATCAGAAGGTTGCCATTTCCTTTGTGGCCTGGACAGAGCCAGATTGAAAAAGTAATTGTAACTGTTTATTTTCATTCAGTGACACGTTCTAGCATTTTCTCCTTTTCTAGCTGTTTTCCTGCTTTGCTTTCATTTCCTACCATTTTGATGAAACAATTGAAGTTGCTTTTTTTTCTTCCCCTTTTTGCTTTTGGAACTTTCAGCATTCTCTTGCACTTGCTCTCCACTGCTTTCACCTGCAAAATGATTCTGCCTGAATGCTGTCTCATGGAGGTGGTCTGTGTAAGGGGAATAAATTCCTTTGTAAGAGTCATGTCAGATCAGGTTCATTCTGCTCTGTCTGGAGCATCATGATGATGCATGATATCAAATTAGTCCATAGAAATGAGACTCAGATCGCCTTTCTTTCTCTGCCTTCTTCACTTATCTGTATCTGCCAAGGGAGCCATTTCATCTATTCTCCTCCATGTTTTCCAGTTTTTTCATTCTTTTTACCCATCCTTCTACTACAGTCCTTAAAAAAAACCACAGCTTATGAGCATATCCAAACATCTATACTTTGAGGTTTTCTGATATTTCTAGTCTTTGATCACAGAAGTGGATGTGACTTACCTGACTTCAGAGTCTCAGAGGGTACAAAAACTTGTAGGGCAGCATTTGACGTTCATGTCCTGTAAAGAAGGAAGTTCAGAGTCCTGGTGTTACACTTCACATCCTGGGCCCAGTTTCATTTCTTTGTATGCCTTTATTCCTTGGGTATCATCTTGTCTCTCTCTTAATATTGTTCTTCAAGTCTCCCAGTCTATATAGGTTGTTCCTGTTCTCCCTTTTTGTATTTTTATGTGTTGCAGCAAAAGAGAAGAGATGTATTTTTCCACTGCAAAGTCATTTAACTCATGACTTGTGTTCCTTTGGCCCAAAACAAGATGAGATTCCACTATGCTGAGAGATGCACATACATTGAATTAGACTTTTTTTTTCCCTTTAAAATCAAAGGTCAGATTCTTTTTTAAAACTAAGGAATGAGACAGAGAAAGATTAAAGTGTACAGATTTGTAGTGGTATTTAGGTGACGATCTGCTTAGTCTTTAAGAGCTAATAGTATCTTCTTCCCCATGCTGATGTAACAGAGCGCAAAGATTCCCAGGCTGGTAAGTCTGTGCAGCCCCGTTATGGGGGGATGTATAGGTCAGATCCAGGAGCACTGTAGTTACATTTGTATCCAACAAATATTAGTATGGTTGAAAAAAATTTGCTTATGGCTGGGCATGGAGGAACAACATGAGACAGGTCAAGCCACAAAATGACATGCTGGTAGGAAAGGACATGTGGAATAATGTGAAAGCCCTACCTTCAGGTAGTTAAGTCGCTAAAGCCATTTCGGAGCTATTCATGGTTATATTTAAGTGCACATCAAGAATAGGTGAGCAAAGCTCAAATCAACTTCAGTTCCCAAAATAGCCCTACTGGGTAAGACACAATGTTGGTCCTACCAGGATCCTGTCTTCTGCAGTGATCAATAGTCCTTCTTGGAGAAGTAATGCAAGAACAGTAAAATATAGACTGACCCTTCTTCTGTATAATTTCCATGACAAATTAAGTGTCAGGGACTTCTTTGGATGGAGATGGTATCTGCAATTAATAGCCTTTGATGGAATTTTATGCTATGCTGGATCTTCAGTGCAATATTCTCCTATTACTGATTGATTCTTTTAGCTCACATATACATTTATCCTCCATAACAACCTATAACATATAATTTATTTAATAAGGACAATAATTTTCTTTTGTTTTAAACCCACTGTCTCACAAGTTTATTGGCATCTTGCAGTTCTTGTGTTACAAGAACAGTGAATAACTGTTATCTTCTACAGCAAAGGTGTGTGATTTTACACACCTTTATTGTGTGTGTCCTCAGTGGTCTCTTTTCCAGGCTGAAGAATCCCAGGTACAAAAACAATTGGAAAATCATCCTAGATAATGGTTACCCATGCTTTACTGACAAAACAGAATAATGGTCCGTGTTAGTTTGCGGGAGGTCTGCTCTCAGCCTGGAATTAATCTGTAATTATTTCCTTCATGACTCAAGTGATAGGATAGAGTGAATACTTATTGTATCTGCAGATGACAAACACAGTAAAAGTGGGAGCATGTTCTGCAGGGCAGAAGAACTAGAATTCAGAATTATTTTAGCAAGCTGGAGAAGTAATTTTGGGGAAAAAAGTTCATAATAAAATCCCTGTACAACTCCACCACAAGGCAGGTGTTTAGGCAGTGATAAATAGTATTAAAGCTGACAAGTTGAACATAAGTCAACAGAGATTTGTTGTAATGAAAAAGGCAACCGTCAAACCAGTCTGTATAAAGAGGCAGATAGCCAGGCAAGGCTTATGATGTAAGTTTTCTACTCCACCTGGTTTTGGTAGGACACAGCTGGAGTACAGTTTTTGGTATTGATCACCTCATTTAAGGAGGATGTGGTTTATTTTGAGGTCCAAGAGAAGCTAAGTAAAGATGATCAGAAAAAAAAAGATGTGCAGCTTTTCCATTTAAAATAGGCAAATCTAACAGAAAACATGGTAGTAACTACTGAATAAATAAAAATTGATAACGAGGTGATAAGCTTTTCTCCTTGTCCACTTGTTGAGACAAATAACAGGGAAGAGAACAGATTTAACTTAAGAAAAATTTAGGCCCTAAGAAAGCATTGACAGCACAAATAGTAAAACCCTGGAATCAGTTGTCTTAGACACGGTATCTCTACCCCTAGGGTTTTTAAGGACAAATCAAACATCTGTCATGGGTACTTAGGTCTAATTGATTCTGCTGTACAGCAAAAAGATGGACTAAGATGACCTTTTGGGATCACTTCCAGTATTCTTTTATCTGTTGTCCCCCCCCCCATATGTTGAATTATTTATGCATTTAAATGCTGCTTAGATTATTGATTAATATTTAGTTTCATTAAAGAATGACATCAAAACTGCAACTGAAAATCTGCTTAAAAAAGAACAAGAATTAAACACAAGCAGACTAAACTTGCAAGAAACCCAGAGAGAAACAGAACAGAAGTATGCAAAATACCAAGAACTGAGGAAATCATTTTTAGGTAAGTATTAAGTAGCTCCTCTACATAGAGGGGCTTTCTCTTGCTGTTTCCAAAACCAGCATGCCATAGCCCTTTGTCTGCCTATGGCTCGGGTGATCTATGAAACAAGTATAAGCTGAGCTCTTTGCAACAACTGGAGTCTGTAGACATGGCCACAACATAAATATGAAGCATTTTTAAAAATGCCAGACTAGTTAAACAGCTGACTTACTGATAGAACCTAGTTTTATTTATAACAGCTTAACTTTCATGTTCAGTCATTACACTGTCTAAAACCCCTTTTCTTGCTTTGTAGAAAAGAAAGATGAAGAGGTACGAGTCAAAAGAGCCATTCAGCAGTCAATCAAAACTACTGAGAAGCTCAAGGAAGACATGGTAATAACTGAAAACTCAGCTGTACTACTTCTGCAAGTTTCCACCACCAACTTTATTTCCCCCTAGTAAAGTCCAGGTACCCATGGAGACTGGGGTTGGGGGAGACAGGCTGGGACTGGGGACATACCTTCCTCCCTGCTGCTGTGATTCCATCTGGGGGATGCCTCAGACCTCAGCTCAACCTGTAACCCAGCATTATATCAAGCTGCCCTTGTGCTTGATTTTTGCATTCCTTAGGCACATGAGCAATTAAAAAAGAAGCTGGTGAACTAAGGGCATTTGTGAACCTGCTTCTATTCAGATGGTTGCTGCTGCTAGGGCAGGAATTTCTCCCACCTCAGTAACTCATATTTGAAAAATCTTCCTGTGTCCTTGCCTCTTTATCTGTATTTCTCATTTCTGACTTCAGGCATTCAATCAGCACCAGCATGAGCAGAGAGAGAGAAAGTTGTAGAGCTGTGGGGGTAGTTGCAGTGGCTCAAAATGTCTGAGGCATGGTACATCTAGTGCTTCCAGCCACAGTGTCCCCACAGAGCTCGCACAGTGACTCTGCCTGTCAGCCACCCTCACACCTCCTACAGCTGATGAGCCCGAGTGCAGTAGCCACAGTGCGTCAGGCATGCTGTGCCTGCACTGGTCATTTTTATGGTGCATACTTAATCAGTCCCAGCATGTACTGGGGCCGTTTGCTTACAGCTGCTGGACATCAGGCAACCTGGCCAGAGGCTGGGCTGTACATCCCAGGCAATCAGATTGCTTTTGCTTTCTGTTTCTCTGCCAGAACAAAACTTTTAAGTGGAAAAGAAACACAGTCACACCTTCTGCTGCTAATAGGAAGAATTAAAATGTCTTTTGGTACTGATAAGCATAAGACAAGCTCAATAAACTACATAAAAAGCTCTTATGAGGCTGGTCAGATTGCAGGATTCGTGCCCCAGTGGTCTGGTGATGGGCAAATCTCTCTGATGAGCTCCACAGAAGCCACATCAACACAGAAATTGTCTCTGTTCAGAAAACAGGGGAGACCTGTTTCTCCAACCATATTAGAATAGGAATAGCACAACAAAACAGCTGTGTACACCTGAGCCTCCAGTGACAGAAAAGTGTGCTCCTGTCATTGGGTGACCCTGCAGCAGGAAGGTC
Source organism: Buteo buteo (assembly GCF_964188355.1). Classification (NCBI taxonomy): domain Eukaryota; kingdom Metazoa; phylum Chordata; class Aves; order Accipitriformes; family Accipitridae; genus Buteo; species Buteo buteo. The sequence goes on along the minus strand of NC_134176.1, from coordinate 6,793,615 downwards.
ACTTCACATCAGAGCTTGTTCCTTTCTTGTGGACCATAAGCAATCGCTTCCCCACTCTGTATCTCTTCCTCCTCGTTGGTAAGAGGGCATAGATACCCATCTCAGATGGTACTTTGAAATTTTTAAATGAAAGCTGCCACATAACAAAAACTGTCTTTGCTTCATTTAATTACAAAAAAAACTATATAAAGATCAGTTAGCAGTGAAGACTTTATTATTAACAGCCGGAGCTGAGGAACGAATTGCGGATCAAGCGTGATGCTGCAACCTGGCAGTTGAAAAATCATACAGAGAGTATGAAGCTACTAGAACGAGACATCTATGAGATCAACAGGAAACTTGACATTGTGAACACTGAGAACTGCAGATTGAGATTAGTGAGTATATTGAAGTTTGACAGTGTTCCTTCCCAGTATGAAGTTCTCTGTATGTTTTTCATTTCACAGAGAACTAGCTGTGGAAGATGATGAAACATAAACAGCACAGGGCAAACCAGGCCTTTTAAATGAATGTGTGGGGCTGTGTTAATCTGGAAGGAAACAAAGAGGAATATCCAAGGTCCAGGCATCTCCCTGAGACATAATCAATATCGTATATCTACTGCATTCAGTCAGGGATTGTAGGAAAAGGCCTTCCTGCCACATGAAGGGGGCTGAGATGAACCTGAGATGTAGAATAGGCCTGTGCAATTTTGAATATATGCTTTTGAAAATGCTCTGTGTACCTTTCAGGCCCTGGGCTGTCAGGGTGGTAGAATCTCCTTCCCTGTAAAACCTGGTCTTATTGCCAACTGTTACCAGGCTGCCACGTAGACCTGAACCCACATTTCTGCAGCCATGTGGGCTACGTTTGTGAGACGATTTGAACCCTGTGCACTGTTTGCTGCCTGCAAGCACAGAGCTCTGCTGCTGCAAGGGCAGCTGCCTGAATCTGTGTGTGTGCTAGCACTGCAGATGCGAGGTACCAGCTGTTCTGCAGCTCTATCTGATTATACCCTTATGGAAACAAAGACTTCCCTCAGGAAGAGAACTCTTGGTTATACTACAAACTTCAGTCTCCTTACAATTCACTAACAGAAGCTGAGCAGCTCTGATTTTTCTGATGCCTCTATTGCACCAGGGAATGCCTTTTATTGTGCCTGACCTGGGCCATCTAACCCATTTCAGCCAAACCTGGGACAGTACAAGCTGGGTACTGGTAGAGCTGACCCAATGTGGATGAGTCCATCCTATTTTGGAGGAGCGAGTGAGGAAGAGTTTCCCTTTTTGTACATGATCTGTGCTACTCTGCCTGTTCTCCGCATCCTCATCAATTTTATTTGGTAGCATGGACATAGCTGGCTTTGTGTTGATTTTGCAACTGTTAAAATTTGTTCAACAAGATGAAATGGATGCTATTGTTGAAAGAAAGCCTGTCCAGAGGAATACATTAACCTTTGTATTTCCATAAGCTAAAACTCAGCTTATTCTTCCTGATCTCTCTAGAAACAGTGAAACTGTTTGGAAATTATTTAGAAAACTGTGGCAAGTATTCAGTTGTAATTATTTTTTAACAGTGCAATGCGCAGATAAAAGAAGATATTTTTGCAATGAATGCTGAAGCAGAAAACCACAAGTCAGCAACAGTCAAAATCCTGAATGACCTAGCAGTGCTTCATGGTAACATGTTAATAATGATTTCAAAACAAAAAAGTTTAATTTTTAAAAGAATATGTTTCAGTCCTTATGTCTTTTTTTGGCACAGCAAACTACCACATTTTAACTGTTACCTCTGTTGTAGATCTTCTTCTGAAGGGATGGTCAGAGGAGAGCTTGATTCAAAAGGTGAATTTCAATTTTCTATCACATGTTTTTGCATAAATATATTTCAGTTACCATGTAAAAAATAAAATTTCATATTGCAAATAAGGCACTACATTCTTTAAAGTCATACAGGAGCAAAGTATTAAACCTATGTTTTCCAACACTGTATAGAAGTCCTGGCTATAAAAATAATTTTTCCCAATGTTGTTCCTTTTGCTGGTCTTACATTCAAGCCTTACTTAAACATGTACATAAAAACAGTTGTGGATAGCCTTCATTGTGAACAGGAATTAAACCAAACTATCATGTAAGTTTTTCTCCAGCTATTCAATCAGAAAGCTGCTTTTTTTATGCAAGGATTGGGTAGTTAATGGAAAAACTTCCTGCAGAGGTACAGGTCTGGTGGCCAGTCAAGCTGTGGGAAAACATGACAAACAAAATAAGTTTCTTAACATTTTGTGAAGGTTTTGTTTGTTTGGGTTTTTTTAAAAGAAAAAATAAATTCTACTCTGTGTCTTTACAGGAATTTCTGGAGAATGAGCAGGAAGTACTGAACGCAGTGACAGCTCTAACAAGAAAAATTCAACAACGAGAGGAGCAGATTGGTGATATTAATAGGAGGCTACAAAATAAGCTGGAAGGACTGACTTCTCTGTTTGACAAAAAATCTAGAATGGATGATTACTTAAAGATACACTAAACTTTTTTCCCAACCTTTTAAAAAGTTTTTTCTTTTTCTTTTTTTTTTTTTTTTAAAATCCCAGAATATGTTAATTTTTAGCAGTTTGTGATAAAACACAAGTAGTACAGCCATGTTCTATCTGATAACTTTGCTGCAGATTGAGACCTAGTGGTACATTTATTAGAAGAACTAGGCATGCTTTATAACACAGCCTGGATATTATCATCTTTAATTTCCACTTTCTAAAGGGTTGTGATAATAACAGTGAGGGGGTTGTAAAATAGTCTGAGCATCACTGGTCTCTCCAGAACTATATGTTTGCTTTTCCACAAAGGGTAGATAAAGCTAACAGACCCCCAAATCCCACAGGTTGCGGTATATGGTTATCACTATAGGACTATATGGTTGATTATTGTTTATGTTCTTTAGAATTTTACATGTGGGCAATTTGTACTGCTGTTTTCATTTAAATGAACGATATTTGGTACTCGTGTCTTGGGAAGAGGTGATATTACACAGGGGCCCTGGGCGCATACAATCACTTGCTTCAGGGCCTCCTTTTAACTCAGACCTATAGATACCTGCTTTACTTGTTGGTTCACAGAGGTCTCATTTGTAATGAGTCACAGGTTTGGTCACTGAATGACCATTGTCTTGTTCAGAATCTGTTTTTATAAATATTAAAGCTGAAAGGCTATGGCATACAGGCTGCTTTGAAATCATTGGGTGTAGGTAGTGTGGCAGGAAACCAGGGAGAGGAATGATGAATTTTCAGAGGAAGGGAATGGCCCTGGAAGGAAGTCAGGCAGAGAGGGGGAGGATGGTGAACATACAGCAGAAGAGAATACTGCTTCATCTGAAAGCCAGCACCAGTATTATTTTCTGTGTCAGTTGTGCAGGGCAGGTTCCTTCACGAGGAACCTGCACAAAAACATTGCTTAGTCATTCAAAACTGCATGTATTAATTTAGCTGTGTCTACCTAACTCTTTGGTTGCCATTACATTTTTTTAATGCTAGTGAGAGAAGGTGATAAAAAGAGTTTATTAATTTTTATTTTACATTCCAGGTTTTGCTGAAGGCTAAAGCGCTGGAGCCCAGCAGGAAGGTCAGTGTTTGGATATGCCATGCATGGTCCACAGGGCACACTGCCTTCCTGTAAGCTCTGCTTTTAATAGAGTCCCTCATTCTGCAGCCTTCAAAATCAACACGATTCTCTAGACCTATCAAAAGATGTACGCTTTACTACAGCTAACATTACCTAGGGGTTGTTGTTATTTTTTCATTTGCAAAACAAGATATAGCCCAACATTTAAACCCAATACATATAGTCCATACATAGAAATGCACATAAAAGTGTGCAGTACCACACCTTTTCAAAGGGCTTTTCCTGGACGGTGCTGCACTGGCTGCTCACATGCCTACAGTGCCTGTACTGATGTGACAGTTGTGCAAATGTAGACACAAAACTGTGTTTAGGACATTTTAAAGAAAAATAGGCCTATGACTCAGTTATGGAAATGGTATTTTAACACATGACTTTTAAAACCATACTTTTAGAACTGTCGTCTAGATTGTGTCTGCAAAGTACATATTGTATATAGCAGTATAGACAGCATTTGATTTCCTTAAGGAGATCAATTACTTCCTTAATGCCTAAATAAAACCTTACTTCTGCATGCAAGACCTAGTTTGTTTGCACACTATTTTTAGAAGCAGTGAACTTGTCAATTGGCATTTCAAAGGAAAAAAGCTATCATCAGGAAAGACATTCAGATGTAATGAAATCAAACCTTCTATGGAGAAAGAGGAGAGCGACATCTCGAGGCAGCCTGGCTGAGATGACACCCCTCAAAGCCCCTGAGCTGCTGGCAGGCTCTGTCCTTAGCAATGTTGATAGGTAATAGAATAGAAAAGGCATTACTGTCGCACTTAAATGTAGAAATACACAGTTATTTGTACTGCTACAGCCAATGATCCATACAGCAGGAAGAGTTTAAATTAAGATGACTCTTCCCTCTGTGTTTAGACCTTCAGCACTGCTCTGCATCTTCTTCTAGACCCTCTATAGCACTAAGTTACCTGTGACTAACATACAGGATACGCGCTTTGGGTATCTTCCTGTACAATTCAGAGAGAAGGCTAGAGTCTGTCACTTCTGAACAGCCTCAGAAATTCTAGCAATTCTTATCAAGGTGTTCATATGAAGTATGGATTTTGATGAATGTAGAGCAAAGATAATGGTATCTCTTTAAGGAGATAAGCAATCTCCAATTCTTTTTATTAAATCTGTGCTGGTTTTGTACCTCAGTCACTCCAGCAGTTTCTGTCATTGCAGTGGTGATATACTGCATAAAGAGCCATTCTTTTCTCAGCTGCTAAACTCCACTCCTGCCTGACCACTGCTCTTGCAGTAGTATGGGTACAGCTGCGGCCACACAGCAAGACGTGAGCGGCTGGCACCACCAATACACAGGTGAAACGGGCACGAAGCCCTCTCACAGGAGGAAGCTAAGGTGACTGTGCTGAAGGGTGCAGAGAAGGCTTCACCCAGACGCAGTGAACAGATGCTTCACAGGCTTACCCGCAGCAAGTGGGTTGCTGACAACTACCAGGAAAAGAAAATCTTTGATCTTAGATGGAAATTTATAATCAAGGTATATGAAAATGGCTTTAGGGGGCAGGGTACTACTAATGTTTAATCTTCTCCAAGAAGAGGTCTCCATACATGAAGTACACAGAGCATAAACTATAGAGAACTTTACGCCTTTGCTTTCCTTCTACCTAGCAGTCAGACTAAAGCATCATGAGGAATCATGCTCAGCATGTTTTATTTTTTTGATGGAAGAAAGATAAAAGTCTGTTTTCACTGGTGGGGGATAGCAGCTAGAGTATGTGATGAGAAAGCTCTATGTATGTGAAGCTCTATGGTATATTCGAGCCCTATTTGTTTTACTGAAAGTCTATTGAAAACCAGGCTCTATTGTTTTATTCAAACACCACCTAAAATATTGTATTAGGAAATAAACATATACAAGCAAATTGCTGTACTAGAATGTGGCACAAGCTTTTTATACAGATTCACAGTGATAAATAGATGCAAAGACATTCCCTTTGATCTATACGAGACACAAAGAATACAAAGTGCAGTTTTTTAACATTACACAGTCTCACTCAGAGGTGTTTCACCTAGAAGTCTTGTACATAAATAACTTCTTTTAAAACAGAAGTTTCCAAAGTGTAACAAGTACTAAAATTGCTTAATCCAGATCGTTAGGACAGCGTTGTTGGCACAGGCTCCTTTTAATGTCCATTTCCACCTTCTGAGAGTATGCGTGACGGCTCAGTGTACTTCGCTGTCACTAAGTAGAAGAGGGCAGGTGCAGGTACCAAGGCAAGCAAAGGCAGGTCCTGCTCAAGCTTATCCAGTTTGGAAATGGAGATGATTCCATAAGCATGAAGTAACCAGTGGCTGAAGAGGACAACAAGCCTTTTCTTCCTCACAAGAAGATCCTTGAAAGACTTGCAAAATAAAGAGAGTATCCTGTTAGCATTCAGCCTGTTACCTAGTCCCTGATGTTTAAGAGATGTTCTAGGTAGCACAGAGAGACTGTGGGAAGCCTCCTGGGTTTGAGACCTTCCTGCACATAACACAGTTTCTCAGTGCGCCACAAGAGGGAACTCTCGCAGGAGCTTCTTCCTCCAGCTAAGAGGAGAAGTCATAAAGGAAGAGGTTTAAACGCAGAATACACTGCTGAGAAAAGGCAAGAGACGAAGTGGTCTCTGCTCATTCCAGTATTTTATATTATGAGTTTTAACATAGGAAACAAGTTTACCTACCTCCACTTCAGAAGCAGACATGTACACAGCCAGTGTAACCAAAGACAACACCAGTATGATGTATGGGAAGGCATAATCTAAAGGCAAACATTGAACACATAAGCAGGAAAAAGAACACGATAGAGATTGCAGCAGAGAGAGGTTTTCCACATATAACCATGGGTGTGAAGTAAACTAAGCTACTACAGCCTGCCTCTTATCATCTCATCGAACACGCACAGCAGTAAGGGTCCAATACAACTATTCAACACTTTCGTCTTAGGTTTTCAAACTTTTTCTAATATTTCTAGGTGGAATTACTGTACACTTAAATCACTAGTTGAAAAAGGCAGATAACGAGAAAAGTAGTCAGGCTGAGTGGGGATTTTGCAGCACCTGTCTCCTTCAAGTGACAAGTATGCCGGAAGCTAAACCAAAAAAAGCTGATCTCCCCAAACTTATACTATAAACCGTCTCTGAAATCAGACAAACTCTGCCTTAGCAGGAAGTGGAATTAACTCCCTCTGAGGTAATTTCCTCTCATACTCCCTCTACTCCCTTTCTGGGAAAAGGACAGTCTCTAGGAGCACTGGCAGAGGCAAAGCAGTGTTGGTCAGGAGCCTCGTTAGGACAGGGCTACTACTAAGCAACATTTTCAGGTAAGACTCCTCACAATAACCTTAAACAATGTCCATATTCTCAAAGCAAAAAAGAGTGTCCTGTCCCTTCCCTCCCTCCGTCCATAAGTCATTTGTTTGTGTGTGTTTATAGGTGCATTTATGAGTGTTACTAGGAGGGAACTCACAGAGCAAGCCTCCTCCAACAGCCTGAAGCACGGTGAGGATAGGAAAGAAGTACAGCGCTGCATAAATGCTTTTAAATCGATCAGACTTTCCTAAACCACAGGCAATTTTCTTAACCAGAAGAGGCCGAAGTAGCATCATTAACACAAGACAGAAGGCGTAATATATAAACACAATGGTGTACCTGGGGAAAAAAAAAAAAAAAAAAAAGAAATTCCTTAAAACGTGCAGTTCTTTTTCTCCTGCAGACTCAACTCAGAACCAGAGAGTTTGGGGTTAGAGTCAGTCAAGTCTAAAGAATTTAAAATCAAAGGATGTAAACACAGAATGACGGGTTCACTTTTCCTAGGGGAAACAGTCAAGATGCAGCAAAGGGGAAAAAACCAGGAAGTCTTACGCTTCATAGCTAAATAGCCTGGACAATGCCACCTTCTTTGGTGGCTCAGAAGGTCATTAGGTGTTGCTAAGTGTTTCACACATAAAACAGCTCAATGCATGAAAGACTTCAGGGGACTGATACTCATTGGTCTGAGTTATATCTGAACACTGTTTGCAGCTTTGAGAAGAGGCACAGACAGAAACATGCTTGTATAAAAGGAAGGGACAGTCAGGAGCACAAATGCCTTTAGACTCACAGGGGATAGACTGCTTCATGAGTGCAGTGCACCGTGGTGATGTAGTCGGGACTTGGGTTGTAAAGCATCGTGTACCAGTCCGAAAGCTTCTTCACCTTGCAGGAGCGGATATGCAGAGAGCCGACGGGGTCACTGACGAGCAGCGTAACAATTGCTGCAATGCTGCACTCGAACAAGGCGGTGACGTGCTGCAACAATGCGCTGGAGCTGGGGAAGGAAAAAGAGAGATTTACTACTAATGTGCTAAACCTATAGGAAATTCAAATGCCGACTGGGAAGTGGAGGCCCATGCAGTACAGAACCTTCTACAGACTTACTATTCCCTGTGACCAAGGTTAGGACAACTCTGTTTGAATAAAAAGTTAAGTATTTGAAGCTGAATGTGAAAACTCATTTACAATCTCAGATGATTTAGTGTGCAAAATGTGATTGAACAACATTCCAGCTTCTTAAATGAAAGCTTGCTGTAGCATAAGCATCCTGTCAGGTGAGGGATGACAACACTCATGCTCTTGCAGTTTCAAAGAAAGCAGCAGTGAGGACAAGACACAACAGGTCTCAGAAGGGATAACATTGTTACATACGATACAAGTAAAATTTTCAAGGCTGCAAGTCTCAGAAGGGATAACATCTTTACATATGATATAAGTAAAATTTTCAAAGCTGCAAGTCCTTGTTAAAGATGGCATATAATAATATATTAAACTCTCTCAGTCCCCTATGTTTTCAGCGTTTAGTACACTCCAGAGTCATTACTTCTTAAAAGTTCCAGTCTGGCACCTAATGGCCACATGTAGTGTGGTTTTAAACTCCTTTTTTACAGAACTTCCTTGATGCACCATGCTGACGTAAAGGTTACATCAGCTATGCTATAAGGACCAAAACCCAGTATACATATTCCTAAAGAGAAAACTCACTCATTCTCTCATTGCATGGGTGCAGCACCACTGATCTGGGCCTCTGCAGGTGGTAGGCCTGGCCCAGGAGAGAGGGGATACACACTCTTGCCCGCTACTGGGAAACCCAATCCAGCCCAAATTGCCAGAAGGACCAGCCACCACCACATTAAAGAGATACATACCATCTCCTGAGGGTAGTGACTGGCAAGAAGGGCCCGCAGGACTCTTGTATTTGTAAATAACCCCGCCCCCCTCCCGCTGCCCAAAGCTTATGTGCTACCACATCAACTCAACCAGCAGCATGAACTGCTGCACAGTTCAATTCAGTATCTCAGGTTGATCACTCATGGATACGAAATTTCCATTTTTAAATAACTTATCTGAAGAAGACGTATACGAACCTCTTTTTTCCTGAATACCATTCAATAAAGAACCAGTGTAAAACCAGGGGAAGCATGGCCATGAAGCCAAGGTACAGCCAGTCATAGCGGTCTGGAGATCCCATACATTCCCGGCAGATTTTGTTGTCATCGGTTCTTTGACCTCTAGGGCATACCTACAAAAAAAGCAGAGACTGTGTTCGCAAAGCATCTGAGTACCAATAACGAATCATTGTGGTTCCTAGAAAAACAGCCTGAAGTAGTACTGGGGCAAGAAAAGTATCAGATTTTTAAAGAGATGAAACATTAACCCCAGCCATTTCTCAGCTTACACTGGCCTTGCTCTCTGTGGCTATTGCTTCTTAATATAAACAAAGGTGAAGCATGTTTAAAAGGCTTCATCCAAGACCCCCTTTCCTCTCCTGCTGTCCTGTTATCGCTAAGCTCACTCACCAGGCCGCTCACAACCACTGCCCCCCAGAGTTTCTTGCTCCCCGTTTATTCCACCCTTCCTGGATCTTGGTCTCCCTTAGTACTCCAATAAAATCTGCAGGCAGAGTGATTTCAGTACAGCTTTCCATACCATCCCGTTCTCTTCCAGCTTTCACAGACCCTCTGCTCAGCTCCGTTTTAGCACCGAGCCTTCAGCACCTCCTTCGGGAAACGCTTCATCGAGCAGCTCCTGCTTTCGGCAAGGGAACTCTGCCCGCCCTTTACAGCCTCATCTCCCCCTGATCCCCAAGGCACCTCGGGGCTGGGCTGCGGGCCGCGATGCTGCTTACAGCGGGATCCGCATCAGCCTCCGCAGCGGTGCGGTGTGCTCCGGCCCGCGCTGCCGATGCCAGGCCGAGCCCGGGAGGGACCGGGGCCATCCCCCCTCCCCAGGCCGCGCCCCTCCGGCGCCTCACTTACCCCGCAGTCCCCGTAGGTCTCCACGGAGCCGTTGACCGACAGGACGGTCCTGCCGCAGTACAGCCCGAGGCAGGCGGGCTGGATGTCCACAGCTGCGGGGAGAGCGCAGCCCGCGTTACCGCGGCGCTCCGATACGATCCGGCCCCCCCACCCGCCTCGCACACGGCGGCTCCCCCCGCAGCCGAGAGGCACCGAGCAGCACCCGGGCCCGCTCCAGGCGCTGACACCCCCCCCTTCGATTCCCCATCCCTACTCCCACTCGGGTACCGCCGGGCCCGCTGCCCCCGGCCCAGCCCGTCCTACCGGAGCGGAACATCCCAGTAACCCAACAACAGGCCCTCCCGCTCCGCCAAGCTACTTCCGTACGCGCCACTTCCGCTTCCGACGCGGGGACACGCTCTACACCCCCCTCCCTTCGGAGGAACGCGGTGTGGGCGTGGTCACGCCCAAGGGGCGGGGTTGCTCCGCCCATGAGTGAGGCCATACGCAGGGGCGGGATTGCTCCGCCTCAGGGGGCGTGGCCGCGGGCTGGGGGGCGTGGTCCGCATGGTCCCCGCCCCGTCCTCCCGGGGCGAGGGAGATGGCGGCGGCGGCGGAGGCCGAGGCCGGCGGGGTTTGTGCGGGCCGGCGGCTGCCGCCGCACTCGCCCCCGGGCCTGGTGCTGCAGACGGTGGAGATGCACACGGGCGGCGAGCCGCTGCGCATCATCCCGCGGCTGGAGGCGGCGGAGGAGGCGGCGGAGAGCGGGGGGCTGTCGCTGCTGTCCTTGCGGCGGGAAGTGGCGGCCACGCAGGACCACGTGCGGCGGGCGCTGGTGCACGAGCCGCGGGGCCACGCCGGCATGTACGGGGCGGTGGTGGTTCGCGGCGGGGCGGCCGCCGCCGGCGCCCACCTGGCAGCCCTCTTCCTGCACGGCGCCGGCTACAGCGCTATGTGCGGCCACGCCGTCCTGGCCCTCGGCCGCTTCGCCCTCGACTACGGGCTGGTGGCGGAGCCCAGCCGTCCCGAGACCGCTGTCCGCCTGCACTGCCCCTGCGGGCCCGTCACCGCCTTCGTGCCCTGGGACGGCCGCCGTAGCGGCAACCCCGTCCGCTTCCACAGCGTGCCCGCCTTTGTCGCCGCCACCGGTGGGAACCGGGCCCGCCGCAATGGGTTTTGGGGTGGGGGGGGTGGGGTTGGTGGTGGCTGTGCTGTGGTTTGGGGGCTGGCGGGCTGGCTGACTGGCGTCTGGCAAATCCCTCCCCAATTCCGATGTTCCTCAGAGGCCGCCAAGGGATGGCATAAGGCGTCACATGCTGCTCTCTGGTATGGGAGTGCTCAAGTCATTGTCCCCGTCCCCTCCCCTTGCGCGCGGCTGGGTCCCTTCGCTCTGCGTGTGAGCCCGTGGCTCAGCATGGTTTCCCCTCCTCACCGACCTCCCTTTCCATGCCCAGACTTGGCCATCGACGTCCCTGGTCACGGGAAGGTGGTGGTCGACATCAGCTACGGTGGCACTTTCTACGCCTTCCTCAGCGCTGAGCAGCTGGGCCTTGATGTGTGCTCCTCAAAGACCAGAGACCTCGTCAATGGGGCGAGTGCGGTGACGGAAGCAGTGAAGAAACAGGTATGGCGGAGTGCTGCGGTACCCCAATGTGTACCCTTCAGGGGTGACTGCACCAGGGTGAGGCCCTTTATTCCCCCAAGACACTCGGGGTGGGAGGGAGTCCCACCCTTCCAGCCCCATGTTGAACTTCAGGGTCCTCCTCCAGCCTCACAAGGATGTGGGAAGGAGCTCACTTTCTTGCTGCTCCATCTGTCTCTGTTACTGGAGAAGCAGAGGTGGAAACGCAGCACTGTGGCCTCGTCCCCTTCCTCTGGTCGCTTGAGGAAGCTGTGCTGCACGCACTGCTGACTGCCCAGCTGTGCTGCGTTGTTGGTGAACCTGTCTGTGCTGTTCCCAGTTCAAGCTTCATCACCCTGAAAGTGAAGACCTGGCTTTCCTCTACGGCACCATACTGACAGATGGGAAAGACGCCTTTAGTGAGGAGCCCACCACCAACATCTGTGTGTTTGCAGACGAACAGGTACAGAAACGGGCTCTTCTCAGACACACAAGGCACCACCTTTTTCCCTTCTTACATCCACTGCAGAGACAAGGGACAGCTCTGCTGCTTCTTGGTTTGAGCAGCGATTGTTGCTTCTGCTACAGTGATGTCTCTGAAGAGCTGGGTGTCACTTAACACATGCCGGTTTAGTTCCTAATGACAGAAATACTTCTGCACATCCTAGACAGTGGCATTTAAAAAACATTAATACCCATGTCCCATAGGTGGGAGTTTCCCAGGAGTTCAGGGGCTGAAGTGGGATCCCAACATAGTGCGTGTCCTTAAAAGTTCCAGTCTAGGGAACAGTTGCTGGGGATGAACAGAGCAAGACAGAAAAGGGGAGGCGTAAATTTCTATCTTTGTCTGCAGTGGGTAAGGTATCAGTCCTGTAAATAGCAGGGGAAGTTTTGGTTGGACTTCCAGCAGTGAGGAGTGTGGAGCTCTGGGACAGATCACCTTGGAAGCTGGCCAACACTGTGTTTTTGGAGGTTTTAAAAACCAGGCTGGCCAGCAGCTCTCTCACTTAGCGTAAGGAGAACTAATCCTACCTTGACGCGTGAGAATGGGGAAGGTGGCCTCTGCTCCTCTCAGTCCTTTTGCTATGATGCTCAGAAGCTTTCAAGTGCTCCCTAAATAGCCTCAACATTTATTAGATCATTCATCCCTACAAGTTTGTCAAAGCTGATCATAATCCAAAAGTACCCCAAACCTTATTTTGTCTTCTCATTTGTGATGTATCCAGATTCTGGTCAAAACCCTGGGCTAGAGGTGTTTCCCCCAAGCGCAGTATAAAGGTGGCAAAGAGAAGTGAGAGAAGCAGTATCGTTTTCTATTAAACCCCAAAACACTAGAGCTGGTTCATCTTCTCTTCTGAATGTAGGTTGACCGAAGCCCAACTGGTTCGGGTGTGACAGCTCGCATCGCCTTGCAGTACCATAAGGGACTTATCCAGCTGAATCAGACCAGAAAGTTTCGGAGCAGCACCACAGGGTCCTTGTTCACCGGGAAGGCAGTGAAGGCAAGTGGCTTGTGCTAGACTTTCCCTCTGTCTTGAGGACTGCTGGAAAAGTCCTGTTGCTTTGGCTCAGTGAAGAAGCAGAAAAGCCTTTCTGTACCTGGGGAAGGACATATGGAAGGGGGGAGGTGCCTGGGTGTCTTGCTTTCCCACAAGCCTCAGGCTTCAAGATTTTTTATTAGGGAAGCAAGCAACAGTAAGGCCTTGTTCTCTTGCATGGCTTCCCTGCAAATCCTCTCTCGGCCATCAGGAAAGGACCAGGGTGAGAAAATCTCCGATGCTGATGTAGATAAATCAGTCTGGTCCAGTCTCAGTGGCAGCTAAGGGTGGATTCCTGGTTTAGTCCCTTCTTCCCTGCTTAAAGGCTGAGCACATTGTTCAGAGATGTAGAAGCTGGGTCTGCGCATTCAGGTTTCCAGGCCTGGCCCTGGCCCCATGGGATCTGGCAGCACGTGGCTGTGAAGGTTTGGATGTGCCCCAGGGAGCTCTTGGTCTTTGGCTGCAAGCGGCCACCAGCTTGTTGGCCTCCTTTGAGGCAAACCCACGGTGTGGCAGTGCGGGGGCTTGTGAGGTCGGAGCAGCAGTTGTGCGGGTGTGGAGCTCATGCAGGCAAGGTGAGGTGGTAAAAAGGCTGCTGTGCACTTTGGGGTGTACCTGGGCAGGGCAGAGCAGTCAGTGAGGGGTGCTCAGTGCCAGGTAGTGCTGGCATTTTGAGGGGTCGGGAGAGCGGAGAACCTCCTGTCGCCTCTGTCCTGATCCTAATACCTCTGCAGGAAGCCAAGTTTGGGGACTACAACGCTGTCATCGTGGAAGTCTCCGGAGAAGCCTTTTACACTGGTACAGCCACCTTCACTGTCGAAGAGGAGGACCCGCTGAAACATGGCTTCTTCTTTAAGTGATCTGAGCCACTGGGCAGTGGCAAAGTCTCCCTGATGGTGCTGCACTTCTCCTGCCCATGCATTTCTGTTCTGCTTCTCCACACGGCTCGTTGCAATATGCCAGAGCAACAGGAACAGCCTTTGGTGGTGTGACAGTGTCTGCCGTGTTTCGGGATAACAGGGCTTGTTCTCCTGTTGTGATTAGCATATTGGGTGCAATGTGATTAGCATATATGGGCTGCTCTGAGAAGCCATAATCTTTTTCTTCTTTTTTTTTTTTCAATAATTATTCACAGAAAACGGAGCTGATCTTGGAGAGCTATCTTCAAATCTATGTGCCTTCTGTATGTCTGCAAATTACTAATTTCAAATGCAGATTCCTATTAAACACCAGCTGAAGAGACTGCCTTTCTCCTCGTTTTCACTCCCGGAGCTCATTTCCAGGACTCTGCCGAATGTGTGAGGGCTGTTGGTTTGAATTGGCTGCTCTTTCTCGATGCCTCCTGCTCAGCTGGCCGTGCTGCTCTGTCTCACGTCCCAGCTTCCCCGGTCTACCCTGCTCAGACCTGTCCGGACACCCCCTTCCTCAGTGCACTCCTTTCATTCCTGCCAGAGCTCTGCTTCGTCCTGGGGCTGGTTGCAGGTACTTGCTCAGAACTTCCTGCTGTCCCTGCTGGGTGTCCACATCAGGCCGCTTCCCTAAACCTTCCTCTCTTGCTTATCTTGGACCATTGGCTGCAAATACCTTATGGTTAACTTTCAACAGCAGGAATTGGAAGGTCTGAGCCATTATGACCTTTGATTGCTAATTATTTACTGGTGATTGTGTCTCAGCCCTGGGGGCAGCTTGCTCGGAGTGCAGTCAATGCTTGCTTTGCCAGAGTTCCTCAAGGGAGGATTGCCGGTGGAAAAACCAAACCAATCTCTGGGCCGTAGGCAAGGATTTGCAGTGGCAGAAGCAGAGCTTCAGACCACTCATGGCCTGTAATTTCCACTGTGTCTCTGGACAAAATGGTGTTCATTTATTGAAGACACTCCTGAGAGTGTGCCTCGTTAAAATGAGACATGAAAATGAGAATAATCATCTCCCAGTAGCTCATGCAGTGGAAGGGAACAAGTCATACTGGAAAGCTTGGAAAAGGTTGGCAGAGAAAAGCCTGGGAGGAGTTTCTTCTGTCAGCTTGAAAATTATAACTTTGGAATGGGAAGAAACAAAAATCCCCTCATTCAGAGAACGGCTGTGCTGCCAACAACAGTGATTTTTTTTAGGGGCTTTTGCTCCTAGCTTTCCTGTAACCCCCAGATAAATCCCGTACAGCCTCTGGTCCAGGGGAGCAAGAAGTGACGCACCAATCCTCTGCGCTTGCAGGAGCAAACTCCACGACGTGTTTCTGGCTTCTGGGCATCTCCCTTGTCACCAGCCCCCCAGCCTGGCTCCTGGGGAAGAGCTGGGGCAGCAAGTCACGAAGCCCAGCATGGAAAGGAAGGTTGGAAGCTCTTCAGCCATTAATTGGGTTGCAGCCTTCCTTTTTCACTATCCCTATCCCTAAGGAGTTTTTCATGTAGGAGCAGGCAGCTCCAGCATGGCTGAGAGCAGGGGTACGGGGTCCTGCTGCTGATGGGAGGGGGGGTCCCGGTCTGAACCCCTCAACCCCTCAGCTTCTGAGACCCCAGCCCAGAGAGCATGGGGGGTGGTCCCAGCCTCCACTGGAATGTCTGGGGGTAGCTGGCCCCTGCCCCTTCGTGATGGGGTGCAGGGCCTTGAGGGGAGAGGGGCTGTGAGGGGACGGGGGCCATGAGAGGAGAGGGCCGTGAGGGGAGAGGGGCCGTGAGGGGACGGGGGCCATGAGAGGAGAGGGCCGTGAGGGGAGAGGGGCCGTGAGGGGAGAGGGCTGTGAGGGGAGAGGGCTGTGAGGGGAGAGGGCTGTGAGGGGAGAGGGGCCATGAGGGGAGAGGGCTGTGAGGGAACGGGGGCCATGAGAGGAGAGGGCTGTGAGGGGAGAGGGGCCGTGAGGGGAGAGGGTCCGTGAGGGGACGGGGGCCATGAGAGGAGAGGGCTGTGAGGGGAGAGGGTCCGTGAGGGGACGGGGGCCATGAGAGGAGAGGGCTGTGAGGGGAGAGGGGCCGTGAGGAGACAGGGGCCGTGAGGGGAGAGGGGTGTGAGGGGAGAGGGGTGTGAAGGGAGGGGGGCCATGAGGGCAGAGGGGCTGTGAGAGGAGAGAGGCCGTGAGGGGAGAGAGAGGGGCTGTGGGGACCCGTCCCCGACTCTGGGATGGGGATGATGCCGGTGTGGGCTGAAGCGGGGGGGGGTGGGGGTTCCCTGTCCCCAGCCCAGCCGTGATGGCCGGGGTCTCCCGTCCCCGCTGCTCGGCCGGGGGAGCCGGTTCCCCGGGCAACGGCGGCTGGGCGACGTCAGCGGCTGGCGGGGCCGGCGGCCCGGCGCGGGCGGGGAGCGGGGCGGGCGGGCAGCGCCTCTGCAGCCGCGGCGCGGGCCGGGGCATGAGGTTGCGCATGGAGCCGGCGGCGGCGGCCGTGCCGGGCAACCTCTCCCGCGGCGGCGGCGGCGGCAACGAGAGCGGCGGAGCGGCGGCGGGAGCGGCGGCGGCGGCGGGGTGGTCTGCGGCGGCGCTGGCCTCGCAGGCGCTGGCGCTGCTGCTCATCTTCGCCCTCTCGGCGCTGGGCAACGGGGCGGTGGTGCTGGTGATCGCCCGGCACCGGCAGCTCCGCACGGTCACCAACGCCTTCGTGCTGTCGCTGTCGCTGTCGGAGCTGCTGGGCGCCCTGCTCTGCCTGCCCCTGACCTTCCTCAGCCTGCTCAGCCGCCCGCCCGGCGCCTGGCTCTTCGGGCAGCGCCTCTGCCTGGCCAGCGCCGCCCTCCATGCCGGGCTGGGCATCGCCGCCACCCTCACCATGGCCCTCCTCTCCTTCGACCGCTACTGCGCCATCGTCCGCCAGCCCCGACACAAGATGGGCCGCCGCCGCGCCGCCCAGCTCCTGGCCGCCGTCTGGCTGGCCGCCCTGGCCCTGGCCGGACCCTGGTACGGGCTGGCGGGCGAGGGGCGGCGGGAGGCCCGGCCTGGGGCCTACCGCTGCGTCTACGTGCTGCCCTGGGGCTCCTCCCGGCTGGGGCCGCCCTACGGCGCGGCCCTCATCGTGCTCTGCTACCTCCTGCCCTTCGCCCTCATGTGCTTCTGCCACTACAACATCTGCCGGGCCGTGCGGCTGGCCGAGAGCCGCGTGCGGCCCCTCACCACCTACGGGCACCTGCTGCGGGCCTACGGGGAGATGCGCACGGCTACCACCGTCCTCATCATGATCGTCTCCATCATCTGCTGCTGGGGGCCCTACTGCATCCTGGGGCTGGCCGCCGCCGCCGGCCACCTGCCCTTCTCGCCCACCATGGACGCCGTAGCCAGCGGGATGGCCTGGGCCAACGGCGCCATCAACCCACTCATCTACGCCGCCCGCAACCCCAACATCTCCGTGCTGCTGCGGCGCAGTCGTGAGGGTGGCTACAGGACTAGGAACAACGCGACGGCCTACCTCTCGGTCCCGGGCCGCCAGCCGGAGCCCTGGAACCGGGCCGACCGCGTCCGGGAGCGCTACGTCAACCGGCACAACGGCCCCCCGGGCAGCGCCCCGACCTCCTCCAGCCCGGCGAGTGGGGCAGAGGTGGCCATGTGGGCCTGCAAGAACCCCGCTGTACTCTTCTGTCGGGATGGGCAACCAGACACCATCTCTGAGGCTGCCTTGCCAGCCAAAGCGGAAACCGTCGACACCAGCCTCTGAAGGGATGGGGGTCTGGGGTGGAGTCACTGGGCTCTGGGGCTGTCTCCCTGAGGACACGCAGGCAGCCCCAGCTCTTGGAGCCCTTTGCAGCCAGATTACCGGGAAATGGGAGAGATGGGACTGCGTGAGCCACAGTGTGGTTTCTTCTCCATTGTATGAACTGGTTTGGATACCCAGTCTGTGAGCAGCGAGAGCTCCACAGGGAAATCGAGTTCCTCTTCACTTTCAGCAGGCCTGACACACTGGTGATAGCCGCCAGGCCCAGCCAGCGCAAGAGCTTGACTACAAGAATGAAACGGTGTTTGCTCCAGTGCTGCAGAAAGTGCCACAGTGAAGCTAAGAGACAGACACACAAATACAGCCCAAACTGATTGAGTGTGTAAGCTGTATGTTAAATGCTAAAAAAGCACTTGAAAGCTGAGCACTGGCAGCTGGAAGACACTCTGAAAACACTACACTGTGAAAATGGCATCATGGCAAGAAAATGTTGCTTTAACCCATCATATGTGGAACTGCTGATAGTCAGAAAGTCACAGGCTGTAGGACAGGCTAGAAAAGTGATCTATTAAGAAAGACGATTTTTTTTTTTCTTCAAACTCCCAAGCATAAAAAAACAGTAATTGTGTGACAGGGAAGATATATGATATCAGGAGGGAGGGAAAGGAGGGTGAAACCTCAGCTGTCAGAATTTCAGCAGCCTTTTCTTTTTTTTTGCAGGTACAGTCAGCTTAAAATACTATGAATATGAGAAATGAGTGTTCTTCAGACAGACTGAGGAAAAGGGTGTGGGTGTAGACTGCTATCACTGAGTTTGTGCACAAGGTGTGCGTTTTCTTTCCGAGCTCGTCCAAAGTGTCTCACATCTCTTAAGAGTTTAACCATGTTTAGAGGAGCCATGTGAGAGAGGTGAGTATCTGAAAGGAGAGGTAAAGCAATATCATGTGCTCTTTGTGTGCTCTTAAGCATGTGAAAATGTGTATATGCAGAGAACAGCTATTACTGTATTGATGGCAGCAATCTGCTGCTGGACTTTAATATTTAAAAGCCAACTCTGTTTGCCATTGAAAAAAAGGAAAATAACACAATGGAAGTGTGATTGCACGGCATAAATTCATGTGAATTTATCGGTGTAATTTTTTTGTCCAAAGGCCTAAAGCCTTAAATTAGTATTTTGAATCAGAAGCTAAGACTGGGCCTTCCTTTATCTTTGCCAGAGTTAAATGTGAAGAACAGGCAGTGTTTTTCCTTGTACAGGCTTTAAAAATAAAATGTTACTGTTTTACCGGCTTTTTCAACTGTTTGTGATCCAAGTGAACATACTATCATTATTTTGTAAGTGAGACAAGAAATAAATTGTCTTTTATGCAGGAGATGAAAGTGTCTCAGCCTGGCGTTGTTCTCAGCCCAGCCTTGAGAAGAGAACTTCTGTAAAAAATTGCCAGATGAGCGATAGCAGAGAGAGACCTAAGTGTTTGTGAAATTTTAAGGCAGCTGTTTTTCATGCTGTGAGCATTACTGTAATTTTCTTCTGTGATGCTCCTGAAGTCCACAAGGAAAAGGTTTGACCCTTGACTACTTTTCAGCACTGATACTTTGCCCTGCAGATCCTGGATTTTACAAGTTGAGCAGTGTATTCATACTGTTTCAGAGAGAAGCTGTACAGAAAACCCACAGCTTTTCACACAAGCTGTTTGACAGCAAGTGAACACTAGTGACTTCTTAGAAGGGTAGGACAGGAATTTCTTGCATACCTGTCCTTCCGCAGCAAGGTATGGCTAGTGTAAAGGAAAAGAGGTGGTTGTGAATGATGATATTAGGTTTAACTCTTACCTAGGTAGCTGGCAGGTGGTAACAAGGAGATTGGTGCGGTCTAATTTGCCGTACAGATCACTCTGGTGTTTGAACAGCTTCAAAAGCTTTTGCCTGAGTTCCACTAGTCATTGACTCTTGTATTATCTATAGAAAACTTTAACTATGATCCAGGAGATAGCAGAGAAAACCCATGGGGTTCTGCCTTCCCAGAAGGGACATTTCTCCATGAGTTGTAGCAACAGTCCTTAGAGTAAATTCCAGTGCTCTGTAACGCTGGGAGGACAGAAGCAAGGAAAACTGTCCAAGCTGAATATTCATCAGCCTTGTGCAGTATAGACAGCAGGCAAAGGCAGACTGCTTCTAGTTCGTGTATCACTTGCAGTGCAGTACCCTAACTCTGATCCTCTGGCCATGGTACAGCTAGCGTGTTTGGCTTGTATCCTTATTGTGGTATGAAGTCCATGTTGTAGGAGAAAAGATGGCACTGTTTTTAGCCTGGCCCCTCTGCAGCTCTGAAGCAGAGCCTGTACTTTGACCAGAAGTGATCATTTAGAGCATTCCTGTCATTAGCACCACACCGATTCACTGCGGGTTTTTTCACTTTTTGCATGCAAGAAGAGATTTCTCTGCCAATTGGAACAAACTTGATCAGAATAGATGAACTAAGGGGTGGTTCTTGGGTTAAGAAAATGAGGAAGATGAAGGTCCAGCACCACTGTGCCTGACTTGTGGCGTGCCATTCAGTGCTATCTGTGGCTGCATTGATCTTACAGCAGAAAGCCCCTGAAAAGGGTGGTCCTGCTCCCCTTGGTGCTCAGCTCTGGCCACCTTCCCAGTCCCTTCTGTCCCCACCACCCCAGCTGACTCTCACTAACCAGCTCAGGCACTAAACCACAGAAAACCACTGATTCCCTCTTTTGCACACTGGTTTAGTTTTTTACTGCTTTAATACCCTGACCAGCATACCACAGGCCAGGTAAGCATCTCACTTCTGGCAAGGTCAGGATTGGGGATGCTAGGACTGAGGTCGACCACGAAGTGTCGTGGGAGCTGCACCAGGAGTGAACTAACACGGCTTTCTAGGAAGGTGGTAGTGAAGTTGGAACAACACAGATTTCAACATGTTTTTAACAAGCACTGGCCAGTGCCCATATGTTAGTCCTGTATGTGAAGAGCTGAATGAGGGCAGCTGGCTGCAGCCTTTGAGCCTTCACAAATTAGCATATTTCTGTTAAACACTAACTTGGGCTATAGCAAGGGGAGATTCTTGACCAGATCCTTTTTGATGTAGACCTGCTGCAGCTCCACTAGAGAGCCAGCCTGTGTTTTAAAGCTGTGCCTGTCCTGTACTCCTCATAATCATAGAATCATAGAATCATTTAGGTTGGAAAAGACCCTTAAGATCATCAAGTCCAACTGTAAACCTAACACTTCCAACTCCACCACTAAACTATGTCCCTAAGCACCATGTCCATACATCTTTTAAATACCTCTAGGGATGGTGCCTCAACCACTTCCCTGGGCAGCCTGTTCCAACGTTTGACAACCCAGTCAGTGAAGAAATGTTTCCTAATATCCAACCTAAACTTCCCCTGCTATAACTTGAGGCCATTTCCTCTCATCCTATCACTCGTTACTTGGGAAAAGAGACCTGTACACACCTCGCCACAACCTCCTCTCAGGTAGCTGTAGAGAGTGATAAGGTCTCCCCCCCTCAGCCTCCTGTTCTCCAGACTAAACAACCCCAGCTCTTTCAGCCATTCCTCGTATCACAGCACTGTTGAGCAAGTCAGGTACATGGGTCTCTCCTGCCACATTTTTAGAAGTATGTTTTAAAAAATACAACAAAGTGTGAAGTGTCTTAAATAAAACACAAAGAGCAGAGAGAGACACACACACAAACACACACAAAGCACTCCAAAGGCTGCAGGCTGTCTGTCAAAAGGTTACTTGAAATGCTGCTGTGTCCCAGCTGTGCTGAAGGTTGCTGCTTCTCACCGGCAGTGCAGGGTGGGCGAGAAGGTCTTGGCCATGCTAGCATACAAGCCTTGTACCTGACAATAGCTCTGCGTGTTCATCCAGAAGAAGGAGACCTGAGGTTGGTTTACTCACCGTTATATAAAACCTCACTGTTTTACTCTAGCTCTGAGAACTCTGCCCATGGTCACAGCTGCTTGTTCCTGGGTAAGAAAACATTGAGGAGGTGGCTCCTGGCCAAGCCTCTATGGGGACATCAGCTCCACAGCTCTTACATGCCTACGCTGGTGTCACGCCTCTTAGAGATACCCTTTCTTTGGGCTGAAGGATAACTCAGAAGGCAGCAAGACACTGAGGTTTTAGACACTGCAAAACTAGCTTTGAGGGTCCAACCCTCCAGCCATGGGTCTGCAATAGTTCTTTCCTTCTTCCTCCCTTGAGATGAGCCTGGATGCTAGGTGAAACACAATCTTGTTTGCACAAGGACTCTGCAAAGGATGTTGGGACACTTTTTAGCACCCCAATTCAAAAATCACATGGGTTATTCAGTGCAGGATATTCGGCATAAGGGAGACGGCAGTTCACATGTTTTGAAGACCAGTTAAGCCCTGGATACCAGTGACAATGTTAGTCAAAGATAAATTAAAAATTACTCCTTGGGCTCTTTAGTCCCTTGTTGACTTTCCAGCGTACTTACCCTCAGTTTAAGAGTGCCATACTATCTGGCAGTGATATGCATGCCACTGATATAACTAATGCATTATATCTTAGAAGGAAAAACATTAAGTCTTGATGAATGACAAGCATTTTAGAAGGCATTGTTCCAACTGGAGTCAGTGGTAGTTTTGATGTTGATTTAATCATCAGATTCATTCAAGTCATTATTTTCCATTCCCTTCCTAATCTCTGGATGAAGTCTTGGTTCAAAGCAAATGCTTTGTGCATAACTTATGAATTGTGAACAATTACCAATTTATAAGTGACAGCCTGATGGGCTGTAATAGCTGACAACAATCACCAGAACCGGAACAGCTCCCATGAATGAGATCCCCCATTCCCACTTCTCTTTCAGCACGGGTGTTTGTTTGCATATCCAGTAGATGCCAGCAGAGACCTGACCACCCAGCAGAGCTTTTCAACTAATGATCCTAAGAAAAGCCTCCTTCTTTTAATGAGATCAACAACTCTGCCTTCAGTACTGCTGCATCCCAAATAAAAGCATTGTGACCAACACAGTGCAAGCCCCAAGAGTGACTTTCTGAAACCTAGTTTCAAAGACGGATTCAGTAGTCATCAAACTTAACATGTGCTGCTCTCTGGAAGGTTTGTCAAAGAGGCTGGAATGAATAGTTTAGAAAGTGCATCAGCAAAGTGGCATTTTGTGCAACATGCTCTCCAGAGCTGCAGAAGCTGCAGCCTGGATGCCTGGTGAGATCAGTCCTGATGCTGGCAGGGCACTTTTAGTTCAGCGGCAGAGCTGCCTCTTCAGTCTAGCTGCATTTGTATTTTTATATGGTGACTCTGATTATTAATAATAAATGGGTGCACCTCTAGATCTGCTTGCAAAGCGTTACACAGCTACAAGGTAGTAACTAAGCGCCGGCAAAATAAAATGGTCCCAAATCCTCCAGGAGGAGTAACCTGCAGTGGGATCCAGGCTTGGGTGATCCTATGCCCAACTGTGCTGCACTGCTTTGCTGCTGCAAGCCATGAGCTTGCCAGGACTAGTGGGGTGAGTCCCAGTGACTTCACTGGGGCTGGATGTGGGAGGGTGAGGCACTATCCATACCATGGCCAGCCCTCTTGCTGTTCCCAATTTGCGAAAGAGCAATGGGTTTCTAGTGCTATGCTGCTGGCAGCACACTGTGAGTCTTGAAGCATCTATGGTCATCCCAGCTGAAGTGCTTGGGGAATAGCTCTGCATTTCTAGATATTTTTTCCTAGGAAATCACCTCTGTGAGAAGCAGAAGGAAAAGTGACATGGAGAGGCAGACTGTAAATCCCTCTCAGTGGCATCAAATGGATGAAATCAAGGTGAAAGTAGTAGAAACCCCAGAGCACAACACCAGGGCCTGCATTAGTCTAGCAGGGCAGTGATGGAGGATCTGCTCAGCCAAGAAGTCCCTAGGAGGCTGTGACAGAAGCCAGAGGAGATTTAGCAAGGGGGGCTTAAAGGTGAAGGGAATGCTGACACAGCATAAGCACTGAGGGTCAGATCCTGCACTGGATTCACTCGCAAAGACCCCCTCCTCGCCAGGCAGCTGTGCC
Organism: Buteo buteo; assembly: GCF_964188355.1. NCBI lineage: Eukaryota > Metazoa > Chordata > Aves > Accipitriformes > Accipitridae > Buteo > Buteo buteo. The sequence continues at coordinate 6,769,862 of NC_134176.1, read as the reverse complement.
AGATAGAAGGCAGGTGGTGACACCCTCCAGCATTTCTGTCCCAGGCAGCTGGCAGGGTTGTGCCAAGCAGCTCCCAGGCCAGGCTGGCGTGTCTGCACAGCCCTGCACAGCTCCTGTCCCCATCACTGTGGGCATCGCCACCCTGTGCTCAGCTCCACACTCCTCAGGAGTAGGTTTTTGGCTGAGCCTTAAACTCAGGCTCTTCTAGCACAAATTGTAATAGCCACAACCAAAGAACAATCTGTGCGTTTTTCTGCAGGGATGATTGTGCTCGTCTTGCCACCCCAACTGGAGGGGCCGTGCCGGTGCTTGCTGCTCAGGCAGCGGTCAAGCCCTGCAGCCTTGCTCGAGCTGTTTGTGAAACAGCACACCAACGTGCCCACAGGCTTCTGGGGTGATCACGAAAGGTGAGCTGGATCCAGCTATGATTCATCAGAGGAAGTGAATTCACTCTGAGAGGAGCTGTTTGTTATTTGTGCTATTTCTCGACTTGCTGGCACTGAGCTCCTCCAGATTCAGCTGGTTTTGGAAAGGCAAGCACTGGCAGAAGCCCACAAAACTGATTGGGGAGCAGTTTCCAAATACTTGGATTCCTTAATTTTATGCATTCACTATTCTTGCCTTTATAAACTATTTTCAACCTTATCTCTTTCATAAAGAGTCAGCTCAGAAACTAATAAACAAGGGAGCATCTAAAGGGATTCATAAACTAAAAAAAGGGGTTTTTTAAAGCTTTGCTCTGAAAAGAGGATTTCACCTTTTCTTACCAAGTCTGGCTGAAGGCAGCAGGAATCCCTCCACCTGCTTCTGCCAGCAGTACTGATGCTTAGGCTTAAACACTTAGGTTTATGCTCAGAGGCTTGACCAGAGGGTTTCGCTGAAGTGTGCACACAGAGCAGATGGAAATTGTCCCCAGGTTTGGGCTGCATGTGGGCGCTGGTCTGGCTCCCAGGCGAGGCTGACAACTAGCACCGGGCTAGCCCATCCCACCGCAGCAGAGGGCAGCTGGGGAGATGCTGGTGCTGCGGCTGGTGAGGACAAACCCCTCTGGATGGGTCCTAAAAATTCAAAACTCTCAGGGTCATAGATGTGGACAAAACCAGTAAGATAAATTTCTCTTAAATTGCTCCTCCAGCAATTTCCTCACAACCACGTAAATGTGATTTGCTTTCCTGACCTAGCAACATACTCTGAACTAATCTCAGCAATAGGGGAAAAAATGCTCTGAGTAACCAGGTCACTTATTTTCCAGAGAAATCTAATGTGCCACGGCACTTGTGCTTCTCCCTGACCTTTGCCTGTGGCTTCTGTGCTCAGTCTGGTGCATTTTACAGAACATTTGGTAATATACAGTCCCTGAGGTCGTGTCAAGTTTTGAATACAACATCTGAATTGTGGATTCTTTCCAGAAAAATGAAACAACTCAAACAGTGATTGCCTCCTGCTATTAAAGTGGAAGGATTTGCTGTGGAAACTAGGTCTTGCCTGAGTGCTTTACACTCTGATTTCACAATAAAAAGGGTCTTTCTGCAGAGCCATGACTGAACTGAGAGCATGGGCACGTAAGCAAATGCTGGAATATGGGCTGGTAAAGAAAGCAGTGGAAAAATGACGATTCAATGACTTATCTTTACAGAGCTGCCCTGGGAACTGGGGAACTCCACCTTAATGTCAAGTTCCTGCAACATGACAACAGAGTGCAAGGAGAGCTGGGTTTTAGCAAGGGGAGCCTGCATGAAACAGGCTCCCACACAGACTCTAGCACTGGGACAAGTCCTGGGTAGTGGGAGGGGACTGTATTGGAGTGGGGCCCTCTATGATTTCAAAAGCCATGGACATAAGTTCAGATGACCCGTGAAAGTATTTTGAGTTAGTTTATCTTACACATACATGCATTCGTGTTGCCTGCCTGCACACACAGACTGCACCAACCTGAAGCTCAGGCAGCGCGGAAAGTTGCAGCAAAGCCCACATTGTGACCTTTGGCTCTTTGACTCAAATTATGATGGATAGAATTAAAATTATCCCTCCTCAACTACCTTGGGGGAAACTTAAATATGAAATTTAGCATCCTGACTGTTCCACAGCCAGAGAACACTGAACTTTTCAGACCACTGTAGAGGTCTGGCAGAAGAAAGCAAGAGGCAGGGTTGATTTTATACTCAGGACAGCTCTAAAACCGTGAAGTCTGGAAAGTGCCAGCAGATGGTGGTGCTGCCTTTCCTGAGGCTCTGCTAGGGCCCTGCAGCACAGGCTCCTGGCTTTCTCCCTGGCTCACCTGCACACACTCAACAAGCCTGGTTCAAGGCTAAAAATAACATAAAATGCTCAGAGGTTTCAGGTCAGAGTGCCTCTGAGTAAAACGGAGAATTCTCCTTTTCACATGTGTATATTGCAGGACTCCGAGCAATGCCAGGGAGAGAGCGCACAGGAGAGATGTCTGCAGGATTTGGTGCAGGAGAAGGGATGGGGATGGTGCTGGCTCACAGCCTCCCTCCTGCACCCATCAGCCTTCGTGTCACCTTGGCCTTTCCCATCCCACCCAGAAGCACAGCTTGAAGGGCACGTTCACCCCACAGCACAGGCTGGTACAGAAATACCTGGGTGCTTTTATGGAGTTTTATTGCTGTGGTAGTCTCTGCATTGAGGGATGAGCCTGTTCCTGGGACGCTCCAGCAGTGCCAGCCCTGCTCAAGGGCAGCAGATCTGGTGTTCAGGCTGTGGGACATCACGACGCTGGCAAAGTGCAATTATGCCCCAGAACATCTGCTTGACCTGTGACATAGGGACTGGCATCGGGGACAGAGCCAGGTCCAGCTGCAACACAGGTTGGAGCAGGACTGGCAGCATCCCCGCTTTGCTTACCCTTTCCCAAGGGTCTCCAGGATGGATGCCAAAGCCTGACAGATCCATCAGTCCTATTGTACCCTGCCTTGGGAGTAAATAAATATTTCTGGACATGAAGTCTGGCAAGCTCCTGCCAACCCAGCATCCTGCGACCCCTTGCCGGTGGCACTAAAGCGGCAGTGCTGCCAGCGGGGCTGGGAGCCCGCTGTCTCCCTGTCGAGCTGTGCCGGTCCTACTTGCTGAGCTGAGTTTTGCATGCAATACTGTGTCTGCATCAGGCCATCGCCCCAACCTCTTGACTCATCTTTTCCAAGCTGGGTCATCATGCCAAGGATAACAGGTTGAATGTGGGAGATGACACCTGATGCTCCTCGCTCCAGCGGGACTCCCAGTCGCCCCAGCCTTCGGCAATGGGGAAAACTGCCAGGCTGGAGCGGAGCACAGCCAAGGCTGGCTCAGCAGGTTTGGTGCCACCGACCCGGGTGGCCCCATGGCACAATTCCTCCGGGAGTGTCATGCCCCGCAGCTCCCCTGGCACCGGCGGGTCTGGGCAGGTTTGGCCCATCCAGCATGCCCTCCTCATGGCTTTAGCTTGAGGGAGCAGCCAGGATTTGGGGCACAGAAGCCTTTTTTCAGGTGAAAACCCAGCCAGCCAGGCCATTGGTGGACATGAGCTCCTGGTGGCATGGGCTCACATAGCACAGCTGTACCAGTCCAGCACAGCACCCACTCCAGTTCTCTTTCCTCTGGGATAATAAACGTTGTATCTCAAATTTATGTTCTCAAGCCATAGGTGCTGCTATTTCAGCCCTCAGGAAGGGTTTGCAGGCTGGGAAGCTGGCACGTTACCAGGCTTTTTTTTCCCCATCAGATATCTTGGTTGAATAAAAAGCCATGCCCTGTCCTTGCTCACATCTCCCACCACCACCCCGTCCCCGACCTGGGGACTGTCCTGTGTCACACACTGGTGTGGCCCAGGAAACCTGCAATCTGCCATTAACTGGAATTTCAGGTCCTCATCGGGTTGTAGGGTTTGGCCGGCTTGTTCACATCCATTTATGGATGCACCCCAGAGCACCCCTGTGCTGGGGACATGGGGATTTATGAAGGGAAGAGCCGCTGAAGCCATTCCCCTTTTGCTTGGGTCCTTTCACTACACAGCCCGGGGATGCTTTCGCGTGGCATCACCAGCCCACCCGGCCGCCGGGCGCTGCGATGGTACCACCACCATCCTGCGCTTCCCGCCAGCCCAAATCTGACCAACACTGGGTCATAAATATGTTCCGTGGTAGGAAACACAGGCCATGGCATGTAAATAGGAGAAACCTGTGGTGTCTGCCAGCCTGGATGCTAACTGGGATCACACCAAAGGAAGCCCCAACAAGCCCAGGGACGTGTTAGATGCCCCATCTGTGCTGGCTTACTGGTTATACTGGGGAAAGCCCTGATCAAAGCGGGGAAGTGTATGGGTCTGAGCACAGTGTAGGCGCTCCCGCCGCTAGAGACAGCGAGGTCTGGGGACACTGGGTGCTGTGAAGGTCACTCAATGCAAAGAGCATTGGAAAAAGACGAAAAATAACATAGAGCCCAGATGGAAAGGTGTGTGGGAAAGGCAACGGTCAGCGTGAATAGGCCGAGAGGAGTTTGGGCTACTGCCAAGAAAACATCTCTGGTGTGTCTAGATAGGCTTGCTAGAGGCACGTTGGCCAGCCCAGCCAGCACCGGCTCAGCTCCGTCAGCTAGAGAAAGGGAGACGATCCAATCCCGGGATGCAAAACTGGCGGCTGCCTCAATGCAGGTTCCTACAAAAGGTGGGAACAGGCATTAGCAACAACGCAGCGGGGAGAAATGAATGGGGTCGCTAACTGGGAGCCGTTTCAGAGCCCACAGGTGGGTGACCACGAGGATGCTGCGAGCCAGGAGGGTGGAAGAACCCCCCACCGCCTAAAACCCAGCACGCAGGAAAGCGGCGAAGCCACCAGCCAACTCCAGCAATGACTGCAAATACACTCGAAAAAAAGCAACCTGCGGAGGGCCTTTTCTTAAACACCTGTCTCAATCCCCAAATATCCCATTCTCCCCCACCCCCCCAAATAACTCGGGGCTCTGCCATGTACACTCACCGAAATTGTTTTTCTTTATTGCATATTGCCGTCTTAGAAAATGTACAGTCTCATAACATTACACAGCATTTCCCGCTAGCTAAGTCTACTAACATCCTTGCACCTAACAGACTACCTTGGTCACTACGAAGCTAATAAGGTCCAAGACATATACTTCAGTTTACAAATTATTATGGAATTATTTTTTTTTCCTTTTTGGCATTATTAAAAAAAAAAAAACATTTTTAAAATACACACCCAAGAGAAAAGAGTGGCTACTTACACCAGCACCAATCTAAAAGTAGTTTTCGACAATGGCACATGGAATTACCTGCACACAGCCTTTGTATTTATTTATAGAGATATAATATTTTTTCTTTTTTCTTTTTTTTTTTTTGAAAGAAAACAAAGAAATGGCAAACTCAGCCTGAAAACAAGGCTGTTGTAAAACAATAAAAAAAAAAAAACAAACCAGGTTTGGAAGGGCAAGAGGAAATCTGCCAGGAAAGGTCCTGATGTGGCACTGGGGTCGCGGAGGCAGGAGCTGGGGATGGGTGCTGGAGGCTGAGCCCTGCACCCAAGGACCCCGGGAGGCGATCACCCTTTCTGACTCCCACCGCCTTTCGAATTAAACACATGTGACCAACCATTCCTTAAACCATCAGAGGCCAGACTTTTTTTTTTTAACCTTTTTTTTTCTTCTTTTTTTTTATATTTTAAATTCCCCCCAAAGTCCATTCCCTCAATCGTATCAGCCCCATTTTTTCAGCCATAAATAAAAAATATAAATAGAGGCACTTTAGTTAAGGAATAGTATTATCATTACCTTTTGTCTTTATTTCCCCCTCCTTCTTAAAGCAAAGTGCTTAACTCCACCTTTGAACATAATCTGCAGGTTTTGCAGCTGCTTGGATACGAGGTGCTGGACTTTTTTTTGCGCTTACCTGCTTTATTTATTACTGCTTTAAATGCTACTCAGAAAGTCTTTTTTTTTTTCTTTTCTTTTTCTTTTTTTTTTTTAATCTACAGTGCGTCAAAAGTTGCAATGAAGAAAAGAACTAGATGGTAAAACCACAGTTCTTGACAGCTCTGGTTAGAGAGAGATTTCACAGCTTTCACTCAGCACACAGACCCCGCGGCCTTCAGGTGCTTAGAACCATATTTTTTTATACAAATTAGTTTAAACAGCACTTTTGCTATACAGTACATATAGTTAACTGACATCCCATACCCCACCAGTAATACCGATTATCTGACAAAAAAAAAAACCAAACCAACCTTATTTCAAATAGTGTTAATATCTAGTGCAACAGGGACAAACTCATCTCTCCACAGGAAAAAGAACAAACAAACAAAAAAAAAGGATCACAAAAGTATTGGTGGTATAAAAAGGTTTTGTTTTGTTTTCTTAAAAAACACACCACAAATAAATAAAAGTAAAAAGTAACAGTCCTCTATATACTCAGCATAATTTAAGAATAGAAATGTTAATATGTTAATGGTGGTTACTTTTTATTCTCCAATTCTCAATTTTCTAAACCTTTAAATTATTACTCCCTGAGAGCTTTGAATTATTTTTATTTATTTTTTTTGTCTTTTTTTTGGACTGACATTTGACAGGTAGTTCTGCTTACAAATTTGCAATGACAATGAACAGCAAACCAGTTGAAAAAGGACCTGGCTAAGAGATGAGCATTTCTTGGCATCGCTGCTTCTGTGTGTCCGATAAAGAAAAGAGAAAAGAAGGCGGGTGAAAGCCGGCCAGTTTTGCACCAGCCCCTTTGTATATCAGAGACCTTCGGTCCTGACCACCTTTACAGAGGATACAGTTTGTCCCATTGAACAGAAAGCAAGAATAAAATTACAACACAAAAGTTTACGCGCTTCGTCTCCTCCGAGAACCGACCTTTCCCACTGTGTTGGGCCAGCAAACGTTATAAAAGTATAAATACGTCTGTGTGGCGTTAGAGCGATAAGCACTTTGGGGTAAACTTTTTCCTTTAGCGAGGTGGCGGCAAGAGGAAAAAGAGCGTTTCCCAAGGACGACGGGAAGAGCATCGCCGGGAGTGCCTGTGGCGCCGAGCTCGGGAACCAGCGCGAAAGCACAGATCTGCGAGTTTTTTTGGAATAACCACAACGAGAAAAAAAACAACCAACGGATTAAAGTTCAGTCAACTTTGTTTTTTTCTTTTCTTCTTTAAACCGCTCGGCTTGTGTGCAAGGCGTCCCCTGCGAACGGCCCGGGGGGGGTCCGAGCAGGAGAGTGGTGGGGAGCGGCTTCCCATTGCCTTTGGGGACCATGGGGACCGCCGGCATCTCTGGGCTGGGTCCTCTCTTGCTCCGCGGACGCAGCATTGTGCTTGTGCATGGGGAGAACTACTTTTCGGAGCGGGTCAGAGGGGAAGAGGCAGCGCTGGCACCCATCAAGGTGGGCTGCCCACACACCTCCATCCGCGCCCCCGACCCGACTATATACACGGTATATACACACACACACTCGCCCGCGGGGAGAAAGAGCGTGCCACTGTTTCGCTTTGAATCGCAAGGCAGTATAGCGGGAATAAAAAACCCCCCCTAGCCACTTCAAAAAGACTAACCCGCGGGTTTTTTTTGTCAGGTTTTGTGGTGGTGGCTGTTTGTTTTTCAGAAGTTGAGCTTGGTGACGGGCCGCTCGCGGCTGCTGTCGGCCAGCTGGTTGGCGATGCGCTTGCGGTTGCGCTTCAGTTTGGAGAGGTCCTTGTCGAAGACTTCACCTGAGCGCAGGGCCGAGACGAGGTCGTCGAACTCGCCGCCTTCCTCCCCGCTCTCCTTCGCCTTCCTCGCCTTCCGCTCCCGCTCCCGCTGCTCCTTCAGCTACATGCCGTGGCGCGGGGGGGAAAGAAGACATCTCACTCTCATGCAGGTGGTTGTGGGGCTGCCCAACACACGTGTGGTGACCCCCAAACTCATGAAACAAGAGCGGTTTCCCACCCTAGCGCTTAGCATGCGAGAGCTGGTCAGGATTATTGATACAACCCACGGGCTGAGGTCCACAGCCAGCTCTGCTGCGTGTTTCAGCTCCAAGATCTCCAACCCAAGGTCATTCGTTAATCAAGCCATCAACAGTGAAAAGCCAGTGGGTCTAAGAGCACAGAAGCTCGTTGCCCAGTCTTCAGTGCTCCCCGTGCCACCATGGCCACTACGGGCACGGTTGCCATCCCTGGGTGCCCCTGGGGTGCTGCCGGACTCGCCGGTGCCCGCTCACCTGTGCCTCCATGCGTGCCCGGCGCTCCTCCTCCTCCTTCCTCCTCCTCATGTTCTCGTTCTCCTGCTTGGCCTCGGTCACCGCTTGAAGGAACTGGTCGAAGATGCCGAAGAACTCGTCAGGCTGCATTTTGTCCGTGTCTTCTCCAAAGTGCTTCACAGCCTTGGAAAACTGGGAAAGAGAAGACAGGGGTCTGTCAGTCTCGGAGATACCCACTGTGCCAGCAAACCATGGCATGGGAAGCCTTCAACCTGATGGAGCGGAGAGAAACACTTCCAGCGGCCAAAGCGGAGAGCAGGGCTTTGCTTCATCAAGCCTTGACTTAAACATGAAATAAATCATCTGATGTTTTACCTGCTGCCTTGTAAGAGCCAACCTGGATCACTCCCGAGCCCTCTCTTCCCTTCTCGCCTCTGGCTCTGCTGAGCTCCCCCCTGCCCCAGCTCGACTTTATTAACTAAGCAGCAGTAAAAACAAGGAAGCAAAATATTGTGGGACCGAAGACCGAAGACATAAAACTAATAGTAAACACGGCAGGGGAAGGGAAACTCGCACTTTTAAGTTTTTCTTTGAAGTATTTTTGGGGTATTATTTATCATTGCCACATGCTCTGCTATTGAAACCAAATGTGTTGGTGAAACTTCTAAAAGACATTTCTGCCCGGGCTCAGGCACAGCCCAGAGTAGGGAAATAGGGAGTTTTCCGGCCTTTTGTGCTGTTTGCACACCATTAATGTAAGGGAGTCGAATGAGGCTGTAGCAAAGGTCAGGACAGGACATCCACGATCTGCCAATGCATCTCAGTCCCCAAGGAGCCTGTGGGTCGTCCTTGGGACTGACATCCTTTGTTCTCACTTTCAGTTTGAAGGAGAGTCTTTGTGCACAGTAAGTTTGTTAAAATTGTGATGGCGCGTTCTGAAGATAAGCACACTTAAAAGAAAAGAAAAACAAAATCAAAGCACAAACAGATTTATTAGTTGCTTTGATTTTGCTGGGTAGACCGAGAGGAACATTTTTAAAGCCTGCCTGTATGATTTAGTTTTATTTGCAGGGGTGCCCCAGGCTCTTCAAAAGACATTTAGGGCATTTTTATTTCTTTGTTTACTTAAGAGACTTAGCACTTCAAGATGGGAATTCCTTCAAGGGAGGAATCTGAGAGGTGCCACTATATAAGTCAAAATAATTGAGGTTATTCTTATTGATTTTCATCAAGATATTAAATTCTCTGCCATGTTACAGAGATTCTGGTAGGGGGAGAAAGGCTGAAAAAGTTATTCTCACAGGATTTAAAGTTTATAAAATGGTGATGTTTCTGCTTTCCTAAAAGAAAGTAGTAACATCACGTGAATCTGGACCTGTGTTTAAAAAGCAAAGAGCTGGTGCACTTTGCACAACCTATCCTATCCAATAACCATGGGAAAAAAAGAGCTGCACATTGCTTCAGAGTAGACTTCGATGGGTGCTGGGGACCATGACCAGACCTTCTCCTCCAGATCCAGCCAAGTCAGCAGAAGACGATAGTTCGCAGAGCATTTGTCATCATCTCCACAGTCTTAACTTACTGCAGGGAAGATTTACTAGGTTAGTGTCAACAGTTTAAACGGGTGGCCTGGGTTAGCCATGGCCTCAGGAAGGCAATGGTCTGAAAAAGGGTGCCAACTGGACATTGGTACAAGCAGGGAGAAGGAGGCGGTGACACTTGGCAAGTTCTGTCTTTGGAGAGATAGCTCATGCAGTGGGACAGTGATGGGACCTCTAAAATGGCCTGTGCTGGACTATCTCCCTGCCACTTCAATCAAGATGAAGGCCGGGCCAGGGAGGAGATACTGAAAGACTGTTCTTGGAGGAAATGGAAACCACCTGCGTGCCCCTTTGCTGAAAGAGGAGAAGCAAAGGGTGCTTGGGAATCACCGATGTCAGCCAACGGCCACCCCTTTGCTGTGATTTAAACCAGGCTGGTAGGGAGAAAAGGACAACATGGCAAGAGGTCCTTGCACGTGGCTGCAAAGCACTCACCAAGGCATTACTCTGGGGAAGGGGAACCTTTTAAGTAGCTTCTCTAACCAGGTCTGAAGCTGGCCTCAATTCATGTCACTGAGCTCCTCTCCCTCTTCTCTGGAGAGAATAGCTGGGCAGGTCTCAGACCAAAGTTACGCGTTGGATGTTATTTTGCCCTGTAGAAGTGGGGTCACTCGGGAAGCCTGGGTTGCCTCTGATATCAACCTCTGGGTGACCTCACGTCCAGCCTGAAGACCTGGTTGCATTTTTAACACCTTTTCCAACAACAGACAGAACAGCCTGCTTTCTTGCCACCTTCAGCTTTCATTGGCCAAGAAGCCCCAGCTTCCCAAGACTGGGATATTTCCATTTTAAGACACTGAAAACAAAGCAAGCCCTCTAGGCTTGAGTGAAAGCTCTTCATCAAAACTCAGATCCTCACAAATGACCTATCATCTCCTCCCCTGATGGACACAACTCTCCCACGGCTAGCGCCTGCCTTGCATTTCCAAAAGACAGACAGGCATCTCATGGCTTTCTACAGCACACCTTGCGTCCCAGAAGCAGTCTGCTGGCCTGACCTGCAAATCCCTGGCATGTTGGGTTGTGGAGCAGGAAAAAGGCCCTGGGGACAGACAGGGACATACCCACCCACCCACTCCAAACAAAACATGAATAGCAGCCCAGCCCCTTTCTCATGTCAGGGTCTCAGCAAGACACTCGCATGGTCTTGTGGGAGAGGTATCTGAGATGTTAACAGGCAGCATGTGCTCTGGCAAGGCCAGCACCATCCCTCCCCTCTTGGCTGGAGGAAAGGCTGAAACATTACCCAGATCTCAAGGACATTAGTGACCTTACCAGCTCTTTCGCTTCCATCAGAAGATCTTCGACATCCGAAAAGCTGAAGCTGGCTAATGTGATGAACTGGCTGACGACAGACACAAACTTGTCGCCTGTTTGCTGAACCTGAGACTTCTGGAAGTCCAGCTCCTTTGGGGAAAAGAAACGTACATCTGGTCAGGCCTTGGCTGACGAGGGACATAAATACCATCGGCCTTCGATAGTGCCGTTGGTTGCGTGCCTGCATCAGTGCCTCGGGTCCTGGCTGCACCGCCACCGCTGCTCCCTCCTGCCATGCACAAGACCACAGATTACCCCATTTTACAATATTGTGCCTGCAGTGTGCTTTTAAGGCCAAATCCTGCAGAGGAGCTCATGGAAGCAGCATAATTTAGCAAGACAGTGAGTCCTTCGGGATACCTCCTCCATTTCATCACCACTCCAGCTGGGCTGCAGAAGCGCTCCCCAGCCCGAGCCCCAACCCTCTGCAATTTTACAGCCAAAGGGAGACCCCTTGGCTCATCACAGGTCCTCCACAGGCATCATCACTAGACTTAGTCAGCCTCCCTTGGCGTATTAGGATCATAGAATCATAGAATGGATATAAACCACACACGTGCCTAACCACACACGGCAACTTTGGTGCCAAAACAGCCCTAAGAGGACAGGCGCACGTGCAGGGCAGGAAGGAAAGACAAACAGATCTCCAGGATGTGAGATAAAAGCAGCTTCGCTGGGAGCTCCCTCGCCTGCCTCCCTAAGGAGGGATGCCGTGGTGCTCGGAGCCAGGCTGGACTATATTTGATTTAAATAATACTTACAGTCTCCACTGCTCTCAGGCCGCTCCTCAGAGTGTTTATTTCTTTCTCCAGCTCGGTCATGCTGTTGGAAATGGCAGGATGTTAATTTTCAGCCTTCCCCAGCAAATCCTACAGCTCTCTGACCAACTTGACTGTGTTTTTCCACTGAAAAGACCCCGGCACTGCACACATTGCCTACTGTTTGCAGAGCAGCGTGTCTCGAGCAGCAAATTGGGCTGACAGCCTCTAAGCTAGGACAGCTGCCTATCTCAAAGTGGCCGCAGTTGCTTCTTTTAAAGCAAAGCACTTTTCTGTATTTTTAAAGGGGACTGTGCAGGCTTAGCAAGCTCAGCAGCCTCCAGACCTCTGCAAGCAAAAGGAGAGCTCAGGAGAGGGCTTTGCTGGGCACAGATTTCCCTTCCCCTCTTGAGGGCCAGCAGAAGATAGGCTTGTTGTCCCAGTGCACAGCAGACAGTTTTTCAGGGTACCGTGGTTAGGTGAATGCCATGCAAAGCATCCTTCCTAGCAGTGAGGCTTTCATAAAGGGAGACAACCCAAATATAGAAAATAAAAATAAATCATCCCATCTGGCGCTGACTTTGTTTACACAAGGCTCACGCCCCCGATGAGCTTCGAGTTCAAGTGCTTACGGGTTTCTACCACTACATCTGAGGGGAAGCTTTCTCACAAAGCCTCGATGACCGCAGGCTTGACGTCTTTCCAGGGGTGTCTGTCCTAGGGCTGGGGTCCCTGGAAACGCTGACGTCGGGTCACGGGGCAAGCGTTCCTGGCAGGTTTAGTCTGGGAAAATGCAGTTTTGGGAGCCCTGTGCTCCAGCAGTTCATTACTAGTGGTGGGATTGACAGAGGCAGCAATTTTGCTTCACAGCTGCAGGGCTGGGGGGAATTCAGGGTTTTCCAGAGCTTTAGAAATTTTTTTTGGTTTCACTCTAGATTGGACCAAACCCAAATATTACATACGGTGTCCAGTTTAGAGCAAAATGATAACATTTTTTTGGGAAAAAAACCCCTCTATGCAGATATTTTCTTTCCCATACGTGTATCTGTACAACAGCTGCAGATACGTGAGCATGAGAAAGCCGGAGCCTCCAGTGGCGAGGAGCATGCCCTGCTTAACCATGTTCTCAGCCGATGCCTACGAGCACAGCCGCCACACACTCCTCCTCGCACGCTAAGATTTGTCCTGTCACTTTGTTTAATCCCTATGGCTGACTATTTTACATTTTAAACGTGAGGATGCTTGCTTTGCACATTACAGCTCTTCCGTGGGGAGGCCACTATCGCTACAAACGCACTTTGAAACTTGAAAGACCCTTGAGCCGCCGTAAACTCTGTGCATATTTGCCACCCCCTCTCTAAAAAGCTGCAGTTTCAGGCCCGTTTCATGTCCATGGCTAACACAAACGCGTGCTGACTGCAGAAATGTGTGATCTTTGCTGCTCAGGTCCCCGAAGCAGCAAAGCCCATAAGCTCCCGGTGAACTTTAAAACCGAAACAGAGCCTCATTGATTTCAGAGGGACTTCAGCACATACTTGAGGGCTTTGCAGAGCAACAGCAGATTCCTCCTGCACTTAAAAGTTCAGCGTGTGTTCAAGGGCTTTGCTGAACGGGGGCCTCTGCCTGCAAAGAGACAGCGGCAGCCTGCTCTGAACAGGTCACCGGGAGGCAAGCAGGGTTTAAAAGCTCCTCGTGAACACCAGAAGCTCCATGTTGGTGGTGAAATGAGGGCCAGGCAGGACCCAGAGGCAGGTGAGCCCCTCACACCGCTGCCTGGTTCTGCCCGCGCTTGCAGGCAAAGCCTCCCTGCCACACGCAGATAAACAGCTGCCCTTTATCTGCAGCCACACCGCAACCGCTTCCTCCCGGATTACTTAACGTACCATTAGAAATTAATTAAATGCTTCTGCGGTGAGATAACAACAGGAAACGGCTGCTCCAAGCAGCTCCCCTCCCTCTTGGTCGGAGGCTTGCAGCCCTTTGCTGCAAGGGCTGAGATTTAAAGCCACCAGGTGATGTTTGCTCCTGCTTTTGGGGCTGCTCTCAGGCCAGCGTGGCCGCAACACAGGGCCCAGCCCAGCGGTCAGGATCCGGCCAGGAGTGCAAGCAGGGGAGGGTGACACGGAAAGGCAGGCTGAAGCGAGGGGAGAGGCGCTTCCAGCATTCCTTAAGCACCACCTAAATCCCTGCTTACTTGACTTTGGCTGCCTGTGGGATGTCTCGCAGCTCCTCGTGCAGGCGGAGGACTTTGGGATATTTCTTTTCCACGATAGTGATGAGATAGTGCAGAAGGGTGATGTTCCTAGGAGAGAGGAGCAGCGAGGTCAGTGTGGCGGCACCATGGGGAGACGAGAGCTCAGTCGAAACCCCTGCTTAAATCCCAACCCTAGTAAAGAATTGTTTTGGGATTTCTGCAAGGATGCTGCTCGCTGCCTGTCTGGGGACATGGGATGGCTCTGTCCCAGTGCAGAGCAGCCTGGTCCCTGCAAGCAAGTGCCCTCCACAGGAGAGACCCAGGGGAGGTGACTTGAGCATCACCGCTCCCGTCCTCCGTTGTCTTTACTGATGGATGAGACCAGGCAGGTTTGAGACCTGACCCAGCTCCTCTCACTCTGTGCACGAAGCTCGGTGGGGAAGAGCAAACCAGGCGATGGCTGCGGCAGCTCAGAGGGGCTGCAGAGGGGGTTCCCGTGGAGAGGAGCTGCTGGGACCCCTCCTCTGGCCACTGCGCCACAGCACGGTGGCTCTTGGCTTCTCAAAGGGGGAAAAAAGCATTTGGAGGATGATCCTCCTAATCAGCCTTGGCCTCTGTTTTGCCAGCCCAGGAAGGAAAGCCCCCATCAATCCCCCTGCTGATCTGCAGCTTGGCTTCCCTCGAAATCTGTCCTGCTCAAAAAATGGATGCTTGCAGTATCAGATGCACCAGATGGGGCAGCAGGAGGGAGGGGACTGCTCCCACCTACCCACATCCCAGAGGCAACACTAATGGCCCCTCCGTTCTCCCAACAACCCTGGGGCCCACGGACACTACCGAGGGCGAGGGCAGGGACTGCTCACTTGTCAATGCTGGACTTGGTGTCCGCGATCTTGTTGAGGCTGGAGATCTTAAACCCGAAGGCGTTGCCCCTCTGGCCCTTGTTCATGTAGTTCCCGAAGGCCAGGACCACCTCTAAGAGCTGCTGGAGGCTGCTGCTCTGCAGCACTGCCTTGGAGCCGGCACGGATGGCTGAAAGCAGAGAGGTGTGGGACATTACCCCCTGCCACGACAGCACACCAGTCCCCTTTTCTTGCAGCAACCCCCTCAGTGTCCCCATGACCAAAGAGTGACCACCAAGTCCCTCCTTTCCCCTGTGTCACTGCAACCTCCACGCGGACCAGGCTCGCCCTGGCACAGAGGGATGCTCTTCCTACGAGCGCTCCCTGTGCCGGCACAGAGCCCCTTAGCAGGTCTGGTCACTTGCCTTCCACCTTGGGTTTGACTTCTGCAACTCTCTCTGCAAACTTCTTCTTGAAGTAGAGGGACTGCAGCCTTTGCTGATAATGGTTTATCCTGGAAAAAAAAGGTGCAGGTTGAGCTTTGCTTCCTCCAGGAAGAGGTCTTGCTCTGCTGCTCACAGCTGTGCTTACAAAGCACGTTTGAACCACAGCGATTAAAAAATAATGACCGCATTTCTCCCTGAAACTATGCTGAGGTGGTAAAAAATGACAACTGAAGCTACAGCTGTCTTGCGGTGGATCCAGGTGGGCTCTTAAGCACATGCTTAAGCCTATCCTTAACTCAGCATGTTCAACAAGTGCACTTTTACACCCTATTGCTATGAACAAACAGTTCTTTTACAACCACTCCTTAACAAAGATGCTAATGAGGTCTGGTTTCCCAATGGCTTTGTGATGAGCTGCAGCTGGACACAGGCACACCAACTACCAGCACTAACAAAATTGGACCTTCGGATCCTCAAAATGATGGCCTGGGCTGGGAGGCCACCAACACAGCCCAATCCAGCCCTTTCCTGTGCAAGTTAGGGATGGCTCTGCTCCTGTCAGTTGTATTTAGGCTAAACACGATCTCACTTGTACGCAAATGGCAGTCTGATTTGAGTCATTTGGACCAAGGACCCATGGGAGACAGACAAGGCCATGGGCTACGCTGTCGTTGTGCTAATCAGAGGTGACAGAGACATCACACTCAGTTACAGACCACAGGGCAAATTAAAAAGCCGTGCCAGAAATCAAGGAAAATATTTGCATCGGCACATTGTGCTTTCCAAAAGATGAAGGCATGGGAGCAAGACTTGGGCAAGAGACTGTGAAGAAGAAAGGTGACCTGTGATAGGAAAGCTAATTCTGAGCATCTTCCAGCCCTGAGGGCTCAGGTCTGAACTTCACAGCTCTGTGCTGCCTGTCTTTGACACTCAGCAACTACACGGTGCATCGCCCCGGTGTTCATTGGCGCATTTCTCAGGGAGGACAGGAGTGTTTCTATTTTTGATCTCCCAGTACAATCTCAGATGTAAAACTCACTGACTTTGCAAACAAGTAACTTGCTTGAAGTTCAGCTAAGGAATGCAAAGAGCTCAATACTCAGTTGGATTTAAATAAGGAGCTTCAAGATTTTAAACCAGCACCTCTAGAGGATGCGCATGCAAAAGATAAGGTTATTCATCCCTGAAGACTTCTAAGTCTTAAACGATTGCTACCAGGAGCAGGAAGAAATGACATTTGCTTTCCGTCTCATATATTCTCAGGAGCCCCAGAGACAAGTCGTTCCTGAGGTGAAGAGTGGGACTCATCTACACAGCAGGGCAAAATTTACATACATCAGTCTTCAGTATTCATAAGGATATGTTCATGGGAAAGGGAAAGGAGCACTGTGTTACCATTCAAACAGCACTTCCCACCTGGGCCATGATGCAGATGATGCAGTCTTTTGCAGAGTTGTGCCAGACTGAGCTTTTCTCCCCCGAATGAGAGGGGAAATGTGTCGGGACATGTCCTGGGAAGCCAACACCTCTCTCCAGACAGTCCATATCCCCATCCCTCCCCCTGCTCTGTTCAGCTGCTGCTTGTCTGGGACATGCAACCCTGATTTTAGGAGCACAGCATCATGAGCGATCCTTATGGGTGGGAGCACCTTGCTTGCCCTCCTGTCCGTTTAGCCCACTCATTTCTTGATTTGAAAAACAGTAAGCAGGGCTTATTTCCCAACCAGGCTCCATGAAACAGCCACCTCGTGACCAGCCCGTGCAGCCACTGGCCAAAACCTGTGTCTCCTGGGCCACCAACCTGCTCATTTCGAAGAGGAACCGGTCAGCCTTGGCCATGCGGTCCAGCTCATGCTTATGCTCTTCCAGCAGGTCAATGTCACCCTTTTCAGGAACAAACTTCAGGAGCTAAACAAGGGAAAGCACACTGGTGGACATGAGGTCCATGCAGTTTTTCAGGAGCAAAATGGTGATTTATTTACTTGAATCTACTACCTGTTCAGCATGTACAGACAGCGACCCCAAGGCACCTGTGAAATAAGTGTTATCGCTGTCCCTGTGACCTTCCTCCCATTACTCCATCAAATTACTGCCTCTTGCTTCTGCCCTGCCATCACTCTGGTTTTACAACAGATGTACTACGTCTGCTCCAAGGAGGTTTCGACATCAGCTCTGCCAGAGATGTCAGGGACTCTCATTTGCTGCAATCTACCTATTTGCAGATGGAAATTTTGTGCAATGAATCCTCCCATGTCTCTGCTGAAAGCGCAATTACCAGCTCAGCTTTAAGGACAGGTGAATAATATGCTTCCAAAGGGATTCAGAGGCCGTTAAGAAATGGGATTCCCTTTTTGAGGACTGTACAAACGCTGAACAAGCTTTCAAAAATAAATGTCCACCAAGCACGAACTTCAAGCCACAACCACAAAATGGGCAACTGGCCCAGCCTCGGGGTCCCAGGGCAGACCCGGGTACAGGCACAGCGTGTGGAGTCCATGCTGCTCCTGGTGCCGATGCTACGACCGAGCTGCTTTCCTGCTGCTCCAGCCCACTTGGGTGGTTTTTCAACATGCAGTTGGTAAATAATTTGGGGCCCTGACACACTTCTTGAAGCTGCAGTTTGGTCCCAAGCGCCTTGCACAGCGTGGTCTCAGCATGAGGCAACCACGGAGAAGCATGAGACAAGTTGCCCACCTGCTCCAGCATGTCTTTTGGGAGGTCCTCCTGCTCGTCCATCGTCAATATCGCTCGTTTGATCTCCTCATTCGAGAGTTTCAGCCTGGAAGGTGGAGGGGAAGAAGAGTTATTCCCAGCCCAGACAACAGGCAAGGTTCGGGAGCATTTCCATACGCACCCATGCAACATGAACAGCTTAAGTCCCGGCCAGCAGCAGCATCACAAATAACACTATACAGCGTGTTATGAAGAAGGATGTGTGAGAAACGTGGTAGGACCGTGCTCTGCCAAGGCACAGCACAGAGCAGCCCTGGCCCCGCTGCCAACAGGGGGTCAAACCCCACCAGCAAATTCCCTCTCCCCGCACCGCAGCTGCCGTCCCCTATTTTATAGTATTTTATATTATTCTATGTAGTATATTATACATGTATTCAAAATAGATAACTTTTCTATGTAACTCTGGCCCGTCGCGATGCTGCTCCTGCAGTGCCAGCATCCCTGAGGGCCACGGGGTCAGTGGTGGTCATGCTCCCTGTCAGCAGCACAGCCCAGCTCAGCACTGCTCCTTGAACCCCTTGCCACAACCCCTAAGGAAAATTTGGCCAATTTCGGCTGCTTTTCTTGCATTTGAACATTGCCTCCCCCACCTGCTTTTGGTTGGAGTCTCCCTCTAGGAAGAAAGAGGAAGAAACCCAAAATTTGGGGAAACAGCTGCTCAGCATCGCAGGAAACCCATCAGGGTTTTTTTTGGAGGGGTGGGGATTCAATGTCCTTCAAAGTGTAACGGGTTGGAAACCAGCCCCCACCTCCACCTTTTTCTTCCTTCACTTCACGTAACAGGAATTGAAGATGTAGCCTCAAATTGGCGATTTCTAAAAACACAGACCATTGTATCACAACAAGCAACAACAGGCTGGTCTGCCCCCAGCAGCTTGCCCTGATCTGAGGCAATAGATAGATAGAAAGATGCCCTCAGCTCTTCCTGGGCTAAAGCAGCCATTAATTACAGTTTAATACGTCTGCAGCACTCCCTGTGACCACTCCCTGCAATTACTTTGATTGCAAAACCACACATATTTTTCTTCATGTTTTTGCATTGTGGTTGATAAAATAATCTAAATGCAAAAGAGGGAAAGCCCAGAAACTCCTGCAACTCTGTCTGCCAATACCCTATCCGTCGCCCAGCTTGCAGCGATGGTTAAAGCCGTTGCAATAGATAGTTTAAAGAAAAAATAATTCCCTGTTCTTGCATGCAGGCAAAAGTTGCGTAGTTGAAAAGACCCATTGGTGGGCTTTAAAGAAACTGATCGCCTCAGTCTCAGTGATCAGAGCTGCCAAGGGATGCTGAAATGCTGGATGTGGCTCAAAGGAACAAGCTGAAACAGAAACACATCCTATGGCGCGATGTGAGAGCTTGTGTCAACCTGATCAGCAGATCAAAAAGAAGATCGGGAGCTGACTTGATCACTGCAAGTAATTAAACGAGGAGGGTATTTTTCATCCTGGCATCTCTTCAGGGAGCAGACTGAGACTGTAGAGCTGGCTTTTAGAAGATGAAGCTGAAGCAGGAAGGGTGCTGGTCTCTAAGACCAGGGTAGCAAGAGCTTGGTTTAGCCTGAAATCTTTTGCTCAAGACCTGAAGTGAAGGATTAGCTTTATCGAGGCTGGTGGATCTTACAGACCCGGCAAGTAAATATTTGTTCCTTATGAGCTGATGTTTCTCATCCTGTACCCAGTCCTCTCTCACCTCCTGCTCGAGGGAGCCTCCCAAAAGAGGGTTTATTTAACGAGGAGTGAGTTAAAATCTCACCTCAGCCAGGGGAGGAAGCACAACGGCTGCGCTGAGCCGCGGCCAGGACAATTGCTAGGGTGGCCTCACAAGGAGCAAACCCGATCCATGAAAAATGTCCCCTCTGATGCTCGCAGTGATGAGCAGACACGTCCTGGAGACACCCGACCTGTCCCGCACAAGGGCAGTGGTCGGGATGGACACGACTTGAGGTGGGATATGAAGCTGCAGGAGGGCTCCTTTTACACCCAAGCAGCGATACTAGAGTTCGGACCGCCAACAAATGTCACATCGGTCCCCACCCCGGTGAAAAGCAGACACTGGCTGGGTTTGGACATTTGGGGGATCCCTGAGAGGGAAAAATGCTCCTGGGAGAAGGGGGCAGGTAGGCAGCTACCCCTCATCCAAAGCCAAAGTGAACACCTAAATGATTGTCTCCAGGAGGGTGGTGAAAGATGAGGGTGACTTTTGTAAGCCCTGCTCATTAAAAGCAAAGTCAATAATAGAATATATTTAAAAAAAAAAAAAAAAAAGCTGAAAAAACTTTTCTCAGGAATCATCAAAACCCAGTGCCAAGAACAAGAGCCTGCCCCGGCACCGGCAGAGAGCAAGCGCAGGGCGCCAGAAGAAAACAGCTTCTCAGACAATTTGATGGGAAAGGGGCCAGTGAAAGCTAGAAGCTTATCTATAACTACAATAATTATCATTGTTGGCAGCAGCTGTCGAACGCGAGCCGTCTGAGAGGAACGGGGTCACAGGACTTGCTGTCACAGGGATTTAAAGCCAGCAGCCCGCCGATGCAAAGTGACAGCTCGCCAGCCTGACAAGCGCGGAGCTATTTTGCGTGGCTTTTGTAGAGTCTCGCGAAGGACGTAATAAGTGTGAAGGGGAAAAAAGAATTCTGCCAGGCAAGGGACTCGCCCTCTTGAAAAGCCACATTCATTTGAGAAAAAATGCTCCATGCTGCCTCGCTGGAGAGAGGAATCAAACGAGCCATTCACTGCCAGCATAGGCAGAAAGCAATAGAGCAAGGGTTTGATTTGCATCTTGCAGAACGCAGTGCTAAATATACACATGTACACAGGGAGCAAAAGCAAGGACACGGTGGGTTCAGAGGGAGACCTGATAATGCACTGACATTGGCAAAGCATTCTCCAAAAAAAAAAAAAGAAGAAAAAAGCAAGTGTTAAAAATATTCTTGTGCTGCACTACAAGCCAGAGGAAAATCCAGTGATCTCACTGCACAGTAATTTCTCCCAAAGCAAGGGAAACAGGCAAAAAAATAAATCTACAGAGAGAGATAAAGTATCTCGCTGGCCGTAATCTTTCCACGCTGCAAGCCAGACAATGCCTGGTGAGCTTACAAACGTCTGGGCTAAATCAGGGGCCAAGCTCGCAGGTCCTTTCACATGTGAAAGTCTGCTCGTCCCCGTGGTGGCCGCATGAGCGAGGCAGGAGAGCAGCAGCCTGGCTGCAGCGAGCCACCCTGCGAGACCAGTCCCTTTGCAACGCTGGGACCAGGGACCCGCTGCTCTGCCCAGCTTAGGGGTGGGCAGCTGGGGCGGGCAGAGGTGGAAGGGTTTGCCCAAGGTCACACAGAGTCTGCTAGAGATGCAGGGGCTGGACCTGAGGCCACCAGCAGGATGCTTGGGCTTTGTCCTGACACTGCCCTTCCTTTTAGCCACTTGGCATCAAGAGTAAATCGCCCAAAGGGATTTTGGGGAAACGTGATTGCGGTCCCTTGCAGAAATGGGGGAAGGGGCAGCTTTGGTTGCTGCTGCTGCAGTGCTAGAGAAATGTCTTGCCCGGCTGGCCCCTCTGTCATAGAATCATAGAATCATTTAGGTTGGAAAAGACTTTCAAGATCATCGAGTCCAACCACCAACCGTGCCCACTACACCGTGTCCTGAAGTACCCCGTCCACGCGCTTTTTGAATACCTCCAGGGATGGTGACTCAACCACTTCCCTGGGCAGCCTGGGAACATCACTGGACAAACCCCAAAGCAACTCCAAAGCAGCGGCCAGCACAAGCCACTGCTCCCCCAGAGCCACTCGTCCCCATAGGGCCCCGATGCTGTGGGACGTGCACGGGAAAAGCTGGATGAGAGGCCTGGGAACCACCCTGCCGGGCAGGTCTGATCCCACTTCTCCCCTAGGAAATGACCCAAAGGGGAGGGCAGACAAGGCAGCGGCCTCTGTGTTGCCCTTTTTGTGGGATTAATTACTGGCGACTCATTTCCAGCCATCGCTTTCTTGGAAGAGAAAGGTTTGCTGGTGAGATGAAATTTGAAATTAGGACCTTTACTCAGTAAGACATGCAAGATGTCTTTGAAGTTAAGCGCTTGGGTAGCTCCCCTTCCCACCAAAGGAGCTATTTGTGTGATTAACTTTCAATTATACACTTAAACCTCTGGCTGAATTACACCTAACCCCACTCTGACTACGCTCAGCTTAAGTACTCCGGGGAGCAGCCAAGCCAGTGCCCCAAATCCCATCGCTTTACTTGCTAATAGCTGGCTGCCATAGACGTACTCATTTGCCTGCTGCTTTAAACTCTGCTTTCATCGTCATCCTTTTTATTTGGACAGCTAGGAAATACGAAAATCCCCAGAAGCAACCCAGAGCAGAAACGGCCATAAACACAGCAATTTTACCACTGAATGCTGCAGCTCATGGCTCGCTGCACTCATCGCTCCTGCTGCCTGCGGGGTGGCAGACCACCTCTGGGAGAGCTTGAAGAAGCACCAGGGACCACGAGTTATCCACCCAGAGGGGTTTTTTTGCAGGCATCAGCCTCTGTATGCTTTCCAGGGAAGGAAACCAGCTGGGCTTCCCAGGCAAGGCACCAGCTCCGCTGACCCACGGTCCAGGAAAACACAGAATTTGGGCACCACGGCTGCAAGCCCAACCTGCCAGCGATGCTGCTCCATCCCAGCTGGTCCTGGGTGGCATAAAAGCTTCTGTCCTTCCAGGCAGCAGAGTGAATATTTCTGAATGGAGCTATATTTGACTGCTGTTGGGATTTTTTTTTTTTTTTTTCTGGGTGAGTCAGAAAAAAGTGGCATTTTCTGCTGCTGTTTGGTTTTTTTTCTTTTTTTTTTTTCAAGTAGCTACGCTGATAGTTGATCCTTTCAGACCGCCACAGCCTGGCTTCTCCTTTCTCAGGAGTCAGTCTTATTGGTGTAGTTTATCTTGCCAAAAAAGGCCCTTTTTATCCTCTTGGCAGCAAGCCGGGGATGAGATTAAATTGCTGGTAGCAGTGCTAAGCCCGCCTGGTGAGGGGCGTGCAGAGGCTGTCATCCCAGCAGGGCTGGGCAGCTGGAAGAGGGGGACATCCCCTTCCCAAAATCCAGATGTGGCACAGGACAGCCGTGCAGGCAGCCAGGCCCTGGCCGAATTACGGTGCCGCTCCCTGCACCCTGCCGATACCCAGCCTAACAGAGACCCTCTTCAGCTGCCATCAAAAAGCAAACAAAACCCAGGCTGAGGAAGATAAGAGGTGACATCGCCCCCCCTCCCACCCCCTATACAGGCTCACTGGGTACCCCAGCCCCTCTGGGGCTTTTCCAGGGACACCGAATTACCACGTACCCAGTTAATCGCATCTCCTCCCCGTGCCACCCTGCTATGAACAGTGTAAGGCTATAGCTGGGTTCAGGTGACGCTGGCTCTCCTCCCGCACTGGTTCCTGTCATTAAAGCCCCCTCCCAGGGATAAGAAGCACCCCCCCCAGCCCAGGGCAGGGTATCAAGCATCCCCCCACTCCCCAGAGGACGAGAAGGCATTAACCATACCTGGAGAGAAGGATATTGCAATTCTGAGCTCTCCGGCCATCTATGACCGAAAGTTCCTTGACTTTATGCCGGGAACTCAAAGTGTCATCGATAGCATCTTCCTTCTACAAAAAACAAGGGGAAAAAAAAAAAGAAAAGCCTGGAGAAAAGCCATGGAGAAGCAAAGACATTTAGTACTCTCTGCACATCGCAGCGTGATACACAGTGGGCCCCCATTAATCAGGAATGTCACCATGGGTTACGGGTAAAACCCATCGCCTGTAACTGAAACACAGTAAGTCATTTCATAAACCAGAGCTGGCTTTGAAGCCACTGGTTAGAAATGTAAATATTTTCTCAGACAGGGAAGATTTAAAAATCTGCAAACACATAGGCACTGCTGAATAAATAAAGCTGGGCTTTCTTAGCATACATATTTGTGATACTTCATTAAATCCTCGCATGAAATATTTCATTACGGGCTGCTGCACACACTCAGCATCACTCTTGTTCTTCACCCCTGCTCCAAACATCTGCAGTCACCCTTCACGCATCAGTCCTCCCGAGCAAGCTAACCAATACAAGGTACCAGACTTGCAAACGCAACCTGCAGCATTTGCTGCTCTTTTGGTGAAATTCTCCCAAAATAAGGGATTTGAAAGCAGGAATCAGTGTGGCATAAGCACCTACATCTCCTAAGCAGCTGAAATACATTACCTTCAAATGACCAACAATATATCAAATTGCGGTTGTGGGCGAATGGGCAGATCTACATAACAGTAATTTTGCAGGGTTGCCCAAGGGGTTCATGTTGCCCCCGGTTTTAAGTTACCATATCACATGCTTTAGTAAGGTTAATCAATTAAAAGCCAGCTATTCAATCCTTCTGCAAGGAACACAACCTGGAGCTGCAAGGTGCCACACACTACGGATCCGCACTAAATGTCCATGAGCGTAAGAGACCTGGCACACAGCCACCGCACGGGTTGAGAGTGAGCACGAAAGTTCCCATTTTTTACTCTTTTTCTTGTTTGAATAAAAAAAAAAAAACAGCTATAAGAAGCGGGAAGCTCTGGGACGGGTGGTGCAGAGCGAAGGCAGCGGCAGGTGAAGGAAGGTGAGCCCCAAGTCACCTACCACCCGCTGCCCCTCTCGTGTGCCTTACCTGCTCTGACCACACCGAAACAGAGAGCTTCAACCCACAGGTACAAGTTTATCTACTTCCATGTTTTGACAAGCAAAAATGCTCAGGGGTAGGAGCTTCTCTGTGTTAAGCCACATCTGAAAATTTAACCCATGGACTCGGATGTTGGCTTCAATGTCCGACCAGACAGCAGAAAGGGCAGGTTCTTACTTACCAGCCTCCCCAGCATCAACTTTCGAGCTGCTCCTCCTGGTGATCTTTGTACCTCTCCGATTTAAAGCCCACTTTGCCACGTGTTAACCCCCCCGGCGGCAGCACGGCGTGTGTCCCCCGTGTCCCCAGCCCCGCGCTCGCCCTGCCCTCACCGCTCGCAGGCGCCGAGCTCCTGCGGATGCTCGCTTACCTGTCTGGAGTTACCGTTCACAAAGAAGTCCTACGGCCATAGCAGAAGCATGGAAAAAGGCAGTAAAAACACATGCAGTTCAGTGATCTCAGCAAAACCAAAAGGAATCGAAGCACAGACAAGGGGAGGGTGCAATACGGGGGGGGCTTGGCAGCACGGGGAGGTATTCAGGGTCTGCCAGCGCCGAAATAGGGGGGTTGGATGTGAAAACGTGGTGAAGATTGAAGGATGTGCAAGGATGGATCAGGCCAAGGTGCTGCTGCACGAGGCGGGGACGTGGGACGAGGTGGGAGGATGCTGGCCAAGCCCTGCCACCGCTCTGCGCCAGAGTCGGCGAGCGCTGGCCCAAAGGCACAGCACCGCTCAGCCCGCCGTGCCGGGGAAGGAAATTGCTAGGTTTTACAAATCTAAGGGACTGAAATGCCAACGTGACTGCCAGGAAAAACAGGGCTTTCAAGTGGAAATAACGAGAGGCTCATCCCGGAGCAAATCTGGCCGCAGCAAAACTTTACCATTTGCCATGGCAACACGTTTCCCCTCGGCTTCTCCTCCGACAGGGACAACCTCCCTTCTCCAGGGCTCGGCAGCCTGGCTGAATGCCACCCTGATGCCCCACCGGTGCTGTGCTCCTCCAAAGACCTGGTTGTCCTGCCGGGCTCCCCCCACCAGACTGGAAGCATGTGCAGCAAAGCCGGCATCATACATGTGTGCACGCACACACACAGAAGTTTTCCCTCATTCCCTGGGCTGCATCTTATTTTTTTTTTTTTGTACTTGGCTCAAGAGACCTCCATGCGTGGGGAGGGAGGTTTCAAAGGTGCATAAATGGTTGTTTTGTTATTTTTTTAAAAAAAGGGAAGGCAGGCAGTGAGTGGAGGGGGTGGATGGGTCCAAACGCTGTTGGTTTACAAAGGCATTTCCCTCCAGCTCCTCCGCGTAGAGGTGACTGATGACCCATGTGCCTGGTTTGAGTTGGTCATCCCCAAACACAGCCCCATCACTGCTGCCTTTTTAGAGGAAACCTTGTTTATGTGGGTTTTCCCCTGACCAGCTGTCGAGGCTGGATCAGCCCAGGACCCACACGTGGCTCTGGGCAGGAGGATGGGAAAGGGCTCCGATAGATGCCACCAAAAACCTGGGCCTGGGGAACCAGCACCCGCTGGGGGCTGAGCTGCGCCGATCACAAAGCCCGTGGCTAAAAATCAATGTGTCAGGCTTTCCTCGAGCCCCCAGAAACACTACGGCCAACTAGCAGAACAAGATGTGCCAGGAGGCAAAGAAATACCAGCCAAGAAAAGGAGTGACAGACCCTTTCTTCAGCGTGACGGATGGGTGCCCATGGCTGTGTTATGGGCACCCCGGCGTAGCGCTGAGCGGTTCCTCGAGGCAGCATTGCACCCGTCTGTGTAGACACATGTGTCGAAGAGCTGCCATGACCATCCCCAGGAGCAGACCTCCGGCAATGCCACCACATCGGGGGCTTTGCAAGGAAACGGGGACCTGCAGACCCTGAGTAAGGACACCCAAGCTGCCACTGCTGTACTTCAGGGAGGTCAGATGAAAAACCGTACGATTTAGCTGTACGTGAGGCTGTTGCAAAGGCAGAATTTAACTCTGTGGATCATTTAAGGTTGAGGATCAGTGTTTCATAAAGCAACCTCTTCCCAGCAGGCTCCTTTGTGGGACAGGCACAAACCACACCCACAAGCTGCAATGGGTATCTTCTTGTTCATTTAACTGGTCCTTAATTAGGAAGCCTTCCTTCCATCCCGATGCCCAGACCTGCCCCACGATGCTCAGACCAGCTCCACACTGCTGGAGAGGAGAAGGACACGGTGGTCCTCCTGCAGTCTCCTGCTCTGGAAGAGGGATGGCTCCTCATGCATTAAGGTAGAGAAAAGGCTCGTTACAAAAACCCTCCCTCTCTGCCTCAAACCAGCCTCAACCCTGCCCCTTTCCCTTGCACGAACTGTGATCCAGCCTCTGCTGCGGGATGGCGGTGTAAGAAGGACTAGCTTTAAATCTGTCACCATCCCCACAAACATTCTCCGCTCCTGTTGCCCCTGGCCCCTGTGCAGGTCACTCTCGCTTGCACGGAGGAGCTGGAGGCTTTTCTTCTTTCATCCTTTTTTGGGAGATGAATTCTTTCCCGGCTCACTGCTAAGCCCCTGGTTCAACAACACCTATTTTTTCCACTTGGCCCTGGGTCTTTTACATCACTCACCACTGCAGAACCTGCCAGGACTGCCCCGGCCGTGGCACTGCCACTTAATCAGCATCACTCCCAGCCTCTTCCCCTTGCAGGCTCGCAAAACATCCCCGATGGAGGAGACGCAGAGCCCTCTGTAGCACATTTAAGCTCTGATGGCCCTAGACTTGTTTTTCTCCATCACCACATACACATCCTTCAGCAGCTACCCCTGGTCCTGCTGGGTCCTCACACCACAGCCTGAAACACAGAGCTCCTGTTGGTTTTTCTGGTATATCTAGCAAGATTGGTAAATGCTGGTATTATGTATAGCTGTGGGGATGAGCCCTTCCCTGGGGACAGGGACATCTGCAGAGCATCGGCGGGGAGGATGGGGAGGATATGGGCTCTCCTGACAGCTCTGGGCAAGCATCCGTGCTTCGCTCAGCACGGGGCGAGGATGGTCCCAGGCTGAGCCCCAGGAAGCCCAGAGGGCTCCTGTCCTCCCCGCGTGGAAAGGGCCTTTCCTGAGAGCTGCAGAGCTCACTTTATAGCTTGTGTTTACATTCCAGCTTGTGACGTGGGATAAGTATTTAAAGAGATGCTTAAAATTAAGTACATCATCAAGTCTTGGGTCTGTGCACTACTTAGGGATTCCCAGGCACTACGGTAATAAAAACAGGCAAGTCCCATCAACAGCAGCTCTGCAACAGCTACTCGTGGGGGGTCTGAGAGCTCTCTGCACCACGCACACCTCTACACGCTGCTCCCAAACCCTGCTGGGGTGCTGGCCACAGTGAGGTACCACCCGGCCATGCGATTTTGGAGCCCCGGTGTGCTCAGGGCATGGGCGGGCAGGCAGCCCCTGATGTCCCACGTTGTGTCTGAGGACAAGTGAGAGGCGCGATCACCAAGGAAGTGATTTTCAGCCAAGGGCTCAAGACGGGGAGCAGCGAGGAGAAATCCCTACTCCTCCACTGCTTGCTCAGCACAGAAACCAACTTTTTCTAGAGCTCAAAACTGCTGCAAATTATTAAGGCATTAGTTCATCATCCTTCCCTGCAGGGGACAGGCGATTCGCATGGAGGTCCCCCAGCCCCACACCGTATGCGAAGTGCCCCGTGGTGTGTGTGTTATCTCAAGGAGCGTCACTAACCCCATGTGCTGGTGCGTGCACGGCAGCTGTCTGCAGAGCCGTGCTGCCGGCAACACCGGGACACACAGCCAGGCACCCACACACAGCCAGGCACCCCCTCCCCACGCTGGAACTGCAGGTGAGGGCACCCTGGGGACCTGCAGGTCAGCAATCATGTGCCTTCAGGTCCAGGGGGGATGTATCCCATCACTTAACTCACACAAACCGGTGCTACCATGAAGGCTGGATGAGCCACAAGGAACTCGTGCGTCATGCTCCCATGGGTGGCTCCAGCCCCAGCAGCATCTCAACAGGTAAGCTTTCACCTCCTCTTTCCCAATCTCCCTTCCAGATGCTCTTGCAGCATCTTCTGCCAGTCCCACCCCAGTCCCTGGCTCCCAGATTCAGCTCCGTCTTGGTCCTCATCCCATCTGGGGTGAAAGCCCGTGTCACAGAGCTCCTTGCACCATCTCCCCCTTCTTGCTGGCCCTGAACCTAACCAGCTGCTTCACCCAGCAGGATCTCGGCCAAGCCAAATTATATTTAAATTCCTGCCTGGCAATAATCTGCAGCACACCAGGTGATTCACGGACTCAGGCAGGCAAGCCAGAGGGCGAACTGTCCCGCTGACACACCAGGTTTCTATTCTTGCTTCTCTTCCATTTTCACCTTGTCTGCAGACATGCCCTTCAGTAGGCATGAGTCAAGCTCCAAAAATGCCGGGGGACAGAGCCAGCACTGTGGTCACCTATTCCCGAAACACACCGGGGCAGCACATACTTCTGATGGGTTACTGTTGATATTTGCCCTGCTCTAATCCACCCTGATCTTTCCCTCAATTAGCCTCTGGAAGAGATTAAACTCTCACGTTGTCTAAGGAGCTTATGTGTTGGGTCCACTCCTTCCTGGTACCGTCCCTCTGCCTGAGCCCGGCAAGAACAGGACAACCTGTCCTCTCCTCCCAGCAACGCAGCCAGACGCTCAGCAGGTAAACATGACTTTTCCAGCCTCTCCCCTTGCTTTTTCTCCTGCCTTCTCAAAAAAATTGCTTTTGCCCATCGTGGTCCTGCCTGGGGTAAGACAAGTGTCTAATTTTCTTCGTGGGCTTTGATGCCTTCCAAAGTGGGGCCATATTGCTTGAGCAGGAGATTAAAAAGCAGAGACTTTTGCCTGCAGTGTCATTATTTTGGTTTGGGATTTGCTTTTTTGTTCAAAGCTCACATTTTGCTCTGGGCTCACTACAAAAATAAAAGAAGAGATCCACCCATGGTAGATGTGGGCAAAACTTAGTCCTTCTTGGCCAGAGAGGGATAGAAATTTTCCACCCAATACGGAGACACGAAGCAGTTGCTGTTAAGAGCGATCCAAAAATATTACCCAACCGTGGTCACATCTGGGGGCTATTTTCATACATTCCCTGTCTCTTTTTTTTCTTGTTTTCTTTTGTAATCCATCTTCATGACACGCGTGGTCAGGTGTGTGGGCAGGGGCAAACTCAGGCACTCCGAGCTGTGAACGGCCACTTCAATGCAAAAGGCACTGCCATACGGATGAGAGGATAAAGCAGATCAAGTCAATCTGCCAAACACAGTGTTGGTATGAAATAATGATGGGAGATGTGTTTTGAGACCACAAGTGAAACCGCGTGACCTCGTAACGGCGGCACCTTGCCCAGATCCCCGCGTGCGCCCCGGGCCAGCCGTTACCTGCTGTCTTTGGTAGGCAGAGAATGTCCTTTCCAAGTCTTCGAGATCCAGGATTTTGAACACTTTTGCATCATCTATGTCGGTCCACACGGTGCCTGCCAGCTTGTTCTGCAAGACAGCAGGAGCATTGCAGGTTGGGGGTCCCCTGCCCACCTGCCCTTACATCAGCGGGTGGCCGTCCGGCACACTCCGGTTTCCCTGCCCGAATTATTTCCCGGCTTACCTCTGGCAGCTTGGACCAGTTGAAGGACTTGAGGGCGTTCGTCGGCTGTGGGATGCTCTTCTTCTTGAGGGCCAAGCCCAGAGGTGCTCCGGGGGGAGGCATCACCCCATCCAGGGGTGGGGGGCCAGGGGGGGGTGGGGGACCGCCTGGAGGCGGGGGTGGTGGGGGAGGCGGTGGGGGACATCCCCCTGGGGGTGGTGGTGGTGGTGGAGGGGGAAGAAGGGATCCGGGAGCTGGAGAAGGTAAAGGGCCACCAGGAGCTCCTGGTGGCAAGGGAGGTCCTCCGGGGCCGGCAGCACAGATCGCCCTCTGGGAGAGAAAGAGGAAGGGGGACTGGTCATAGGGAGCTGGGGGACACCACCCAAGAAACACCCCCGTGCCCATTTTTAATTTTTTTTACCAAAATTTAACCAGTATAGGAATCACTCAAAGGCTATAGCACTCCTGACTGGGGTCCGATGCAGCTGGAGAGGCAAACTCACCCCATCACCAGGGACGGACATTTTGGTGGCCCTCCCAACAAGTACCTTTCTCAGCCCCCTGTACAGCTCAGCCTCCAGAAATCACCCCATGGTTTTTGCAGGGGGTTTGGGACTGGGCCACAGTATGGAGGAGGTTTGGGGCCTCACCCTGCTCATCTCGTGGAGCTGCGCCGTGAGATCCGCCACCTGCTGCTTGACCTGCTTGTGCTCGCTGGACTCCTTTTCCAGCTTCTCCTTCATCTTGTTCAGCGTCTGCATCATTTCTTCCTTCTCCTGGGCCTTGGCATCGCACTCCCGCTCCTTCTTCTCCAGCTTCTGCTGAAGCTCGCTGTGCTCTGAAACAGCCCCACGAGAGCACTTTTGGGTTACAAACACTCCCTTCTGGTAAATGGCAGCACGTGGGGGACTAACCCCCCCACTACCCTGCAGAGAAGCTGTGCAGTTAAGACAAGGGAGCTTGTGCTGGGCCTTAATACCCTGGCCAGGGCCTCCCCATGAAAAAATGAATATCTCTTTTGCCCATTTCCCCTGTAAGCCTCATAGCGTGACATTATCTCAGCCACTCAATAAAGCCTGCAGAGTCCATCCAGCTAAATACATGTATATGTTATCTGTTTAGCTTACCGTGTGCGCTAAGGTTAAAGTTAACGCCGTATATCTCTCCATCACTCACCTTTTCGCATTTTTTCTGCTTGCTCTTTCCACTGCTTCACTTCATTTTCATTGACTAACCTAAAAGGAAAAGACATGTAGCACATGAGACAATCCTACCACAGTAAACAAGCGACCATCACCAGCAAGAAACGTGACTGAGCAAGCCTGGGCAGTGGGATTTAAGGCTCCCAAACTGGTATTTCTAACAAACACCTCTGCTCTGCCTCCCCCCAGCAGGGTTTTGCAGTCTGGGATGCAGTGCTGTCTCAACAGCTCCAGGGGTGCTGGCTTGTCCGACCGAGGAGCAGAAACATCAGCGGGTGACAGTAAGTGATGAATAAGGAACAGCAACAGCAGCGGTTGGGGGAAATAGCTCACTGAAGACACAGAGGCTGAGTTTAATTCACCTGCACATTGTGCTTAAGAGGTCAAAGTGATGCCAACCCGGCAGGGATAACCCCCAGCCCTGGCCCTCTCGCCTCCCAGAGCAGGAGGCACCAAAGCCACGGCGGCCCGTGTCGGTGCTGCTCAGCAGCCAGCCCCGGGAAAGGCGGGCGAGCACTTACATTCGGACGACGTTTTTGATATTGAAGTTTTCCAGGGGAGTGGCGTCGGGGTCCTGCCCTTTGTCACTCTGGATGACGATCTGCTGCACGATCCTGTCAAGCAGCAGCCAGTACTGGACAGTGTTGCCGCTTCTTTTATCTGTCGGGGAAGGAGGGGAGGGAGTAAGGGGAGCAGCAGGGACGTCGCTGGTGCCCCCGGGGACGAGACATGGGCTGCCAAGCCCCCGGCAGCTGCGGGTTTCCTCGCTTCCCCCGGGACTCACAAGGCATTTGGAGACAGTGGTGGAGAATAGACATAAAGTGCGGGTACGCCTCGGTGTGTGTCAGCCTCTTCCTCGTCAGCTCGAACATCTGAGTCGCGCTTTTGGTGTCGATGTGGACCTGCGGATAGGAGCGAAGCGAGGTCAGGCCATCGGACTGGCGACGGCACCTCCTGTTTCCCGAGTCTGAGCTCCAAACCCCACGAGCCATCCCCACCCCACACCTGATGGACACACAAGCCCCACTGTCCTGATGGGGGCAAACAGCGCTGGTCGGCAGCCAGAGGAGAAAAGGGATGAAGCAGGCTGTAGGATGGAGGCTGCAACAGAGCAGGGCAACAGGAGACAGATTTCCCAACCTCCAAATTTTATCCAAAAGTCCGTGCTTTGTCCCAGGACACATAGGCGCTTTTAAAAGGAACCATGACATTGAGTGCCAGTGTTTGCATCAGCAACATTCGTACTCACCAGCTCAAATCTTTTGGCAAATTCCAGTTCGTCTTCATTTCTAAGCATTTCGAAAAAATCTAAGTGCCTGAGGAAAGAAAGGGGAAAAAACCAGACTGTTAAAAGCAGATACGAATGTGACAATTAGTAAATTGCAGGCGGCCAGTCTGGCAGCAGCCCAGAGACAAGCAAGATTTGAAACATCAACCGGATCTTCAGTCTCGAGCTCCCAGTCACTACAGCCTGTCCGAGGAGCCTTTTGGGATGTGAAGAGGAAGAGGAGGGCTGGCAGCATCCCCCAGGCCCCCGACGGCACATCCTTCCCAGCTCAACCCTAAGTTAGAGCGCAGCAAAACCATGCTGGGGCTTTCCCCTCCCTCTCTGGTGACAACAAAGAATTTCCTCAAGAGGGGTAAGTCTAGACCCACATGTTTTCCCCAAAGGCCAAGCCCAGAAACCAGAAAGGGAGGGTGTAAGGCAAGGGCAAAAAACCCCAGTGGGCTGGGGGTCACTACTCACCGGTCGAGGGTTGAATTTTCATGCTCTCTTAGTTTATCAATGACTGGCTGGATCCCAAGCATAAGAAATTCATATCTCAGATGAAGTCTGAAATCCAGGCTTTCCTGCAAGGGACAGTTGTGGGGTCAACACAACAAGATGCACATCCTCAGCGATCTCATTAAAATAAAACCACCCCAAACCCACCAAAACACCTCCCTCTCCAAGAGCCCCAGCGCTCACCACGCCTGCCCCTTGGCTCAGGACTGCGTTGATGAAGGACATGATGGCTGTCTTGAGGCTCACTTCATCCCGATACCGCCCCGTGCTCTTGTCCAAGTCATTGATCAGCGTCTGCCAAACACGCAATGTCAGTTAAACACCCAGTGACAGCCCCAATGCTGCAGAAACAGTCAGGGGACGCATGCAGGAACCACTCCTCGTGATGCTCCTACAGCCCCTGCAGCAACCTGCTGGCGATGGATCATCAGCTGCTGCCTGCTGTAATGCAGCCCACCCCAGCACCCGTTTCGGCTAACATCAGCCCATCCAGATGTGCTGCAGCCTTGCAGAGCTGTGATCCCAGTGACCCTGCACAAGCAAGAATTTTTTGGGGGGAGAGTGTTGCCTTAAATAACCGGTTCCTCACTCTTTGCTCAGCTGCAGATCTCATCAGACATGGTGCTGGGGTAATTCCCAGAGTATCTAAGTTGCAAACGGCCATAATAAATCATTTGCAAGCAGCATTTAGATATCAAGGAGGAAGAAGGGACAAGAATGCCGAATTTCAGGAGCCGAGGGGCAAGTTGAGACCCACCTACCTGAAAACGAGTCCGTTCGCTGGCGTATTTCTGGTAGTGCAGCATTGCCTCCAGTACCTTTTTGTGGCCCCCGGGAACCAGGCACACAGCGCCCATGATTTCCAGCACTGCCACCTTCGTCTTAATATTCTCCGTGCTCAGACTCTGAGCGATTACGTTAATACTCTCCGAATGGGCCAGGACGTGAGCCCGGCCCAGGGAGTTGTTCATTAGTGCTTTTATACATCCAATGAGCGAGGTATGTATTCGAGACTCTGCCGTCTCATAGTCCATGCTTTTGAGAAAGTTCAGAATACACGACAAGCCATCCAGGTCGATGAACCGGGTTACAAACCTGTTAGAAAGAGGGTTTCTAGCTTTAACACCAAATGCTAAAGGACCCTTTTACCCTCAAACAGGGCTGACTTGTCTGTTGTTGTAAACCCAGGACCTTCTTACATATTTTTTCCTGGACTTTGGATAGCAAAAAGCCTGCAGGACTCCTACAGCCCAGAGACAGGGATGGGGTTGCAAAAATCAATTTAATCAGTGCCCGGTAGCGTAGGCAACCAGGCATCATCTGCACAAGGTTGTCCAGAGGTAGGATATTTGGAAGAGGACCAGCTAACCCAGCCATCAGCACAAGCCCCAGGGTGGAGGTTAGGAGTTTGCAGCCACGCTGCTGCAAAACCTTCCCAGTCCCCAACCTGAGTCTTAAATCTCACTCGCTTGGGACCACTTTTGCACAGGACTGGAAGAAACTCCCAACTGCTGGAGACACCTCCTTGTCAGCCACAGACACCCCAATGTCAGCCGAGCCCATGACCATGACGCCTGTCAGACTTTCTCCTGCCTCTCCTGCCTCACCACCCACACCCTTCTCCTCCTTAGGTACATCTCACCAATTTTAAGGGATTTCTGATTTTTATGATGACTTGTAACATCGCTAAATAGAAAGCAGGCAGCAAATGCATGGCAGTGCCCCAGGCAGATTCGCTAGAGCAGGCAGACATAACACTGCACGCTGCTCAGGCATTTTAGGACCTCCCTGCCCGATGCCATCCAGGCATGGGTGTATTCTGGTTTGGCAAAAGGCACGGGCTCGGAAAGCAAATGAGCCAAGAACATCCCAGCACTGGGATGATTTTAATTCGAAACAAGCCATGCTGATGCGCAGCAACAAAAGGGGTAATTGCAGGCTTGGGGAAAACTGATTTCTCTGCTTCAAAGCCTGCTCTTCTTCCAGCCAAAGTCAATAGGAAATTTGATGTTCACTTCCCTGGGAGCAAAAGCAGGTCCAACAGGTAAAATTGTCTATAAAGCCTGCTGGATCCTTCTGACTTCCAGTGAGACAGACTCACAAACTACTTTTAAGGACTTTGCGAAGTTTCATGGCTGGGTAACAGCCCTGCTCCCAGGGGACTGTGGGGAGCCAGCACCCAAGGTGCCCAAGTTCCATGGAAATGGGGTGCTCACCCTCGACCCTGGCAATTTCTTACCAAGTACCATCACCAGAACCATTGCAAAAGAGAAACCGAAGAGGGGAATGCAATTACAAGCAATAGCTGTTTCTTCCATAACCAGACCGGGTCAAGAAACATTTTCCCATCAGAAAATGTTGACCTGAGGCATCTTAAAGGTTTTGCAGATGTGTGCATGCAGACTCCAGAGAAACTGAATTTAGGAAAAAATACAGACATTCAGAAAGAGTCCCACCCTTTCTTTATCCTCCTCATCAAAACCTCCTAGCAACATTTTTTTTTTCTCTCTTCAAAAAAGCCTGAAGATTCATGTGATTTTATTCCTTTAAAAAGTGCAAGAGAAGTTGAAGTTGAAACAAAGGGCCTGGTTGACCAACAAAAATTGGATATTTTTTTTTTTTTTAAATTCGATCTGGAAAGAATTTTTACATTCTGTTCCAATGAGAACAAAAGCAAATTTGAAAAATAAAAAGAAGTCACCTGATTCCCCTGAAGAGATGTGAAGGTCCTGGTGGCTCTCAGCCACTAAAAGGACCGAGGAAAAGGAACAAAATGACAAGAGGTGAATTGAAAAAAGCAAGTGGTGTTTCAGGGTCCTTGCCTCCCTCATCCTGAGCAGGCCCCATTTATATTTCTATTTAACCCCCCCTCCACCAGAGGTCAGGAATCAAGACCCATGACCACTGCGACAAAGCTAGGAATGGAAGGGAATTGCCTCATTGGTTTCGTCCGCAGTGCAGTCTTCAAACTTTCAATTGTTTTATTTCTCTCCTCCTCATCTTCTTTTTCCAAAGCGATCAGCGATTTCCTCTGTGAAAAGAGAAAGGCAGATTTAAGAGGGGAGGTTTCCCTGCGAAGCTTGTGCCTGAGGAGTGGGAGCACCCACCACCTTGCCAAGCCGTGCCAAGCCATGGGGATGGAGCTGGGACCCTAAACCAACTCTGGAAGTCTAAAAGTCCAGATCCTTATGGCAATCGCAGAACTTGGGAAAAGGAGCAGTTTGGAAAAACTCCTGTGGTCTGCAAGGAGATGGCCTGGATTGGGGACAGCAGGGTGAATGCGTCACTTTTGGCTGAAGACGCTGCCCGCAAGCACCCAGACAACTCGGTAGCACATGTAAAATTAAGCTGCGGGTGTTTGGGGCATCACAAGTCAGCGACATCTCAACCCACATCAGCTTTGGGGCAGCATTGCTGATGGCCTTGCATCTCCCCAGCCACTTGGGTTTTGTTTCAAAGCAGGAGGAAACAAACATCGGCCAGTGCTGAGCAAGGCCACAGCAACTCAATGCCCTCTTCCCCAAACCAGTCCTCACCCCCCAGCAAGCCCTGGCAAGATGCTGGGCTTCACTGCCCTGAGACAACTGGGACAGCTGGATCACCACCTCAGAAGGACACACTTAGCATTGTCCTGTGTGATCATTAAGTTCCAGAGTTAACGCCCTGGAGGCAGGAGTGGTGTCACCCCAAATTCCCGACCTGCAATTCATCCAGACAAGCCCACGTTGGGAGGATGCTCATGACTGTCCCCCTGTATCCCTCAGACTCAGAGAAGAGAGAGGGAAAGGCTGCAATTCAGGCAAGGAGCTTCCCAACTCGTGGGCTCTGGATGTAAATCCTGGCACGTCCCCTCCAGCCCACAACCCTCCAGGAAACACACTTTGTAAAAGAAAGAAGTAAATAAGCGCATCACGGTATCCCATAAGAAAGTGTCTGGCTGAACCCTGCTCAGAGATGCCGCAGGTGACATCGGGGTGACGTGAATCTCGATGCATTTCCAGGGCTGGGATGTGGGGGGCTAAGCCAATACTAATTGAGGGTCCACAGAGGGAAGGTGCTAAATTGGGGTAGGGGAGAAAGAAGGGTCCTTTAGCCTGCCCTGGCACCCATGCATCCCAACAGGTACCCATGTGCCCCCGCAGAGGAGGTGGGGGGCTCGGGGGACGCCCTGCAGCCTGGAGGGGATGCGATGCTGCAGCCACGCTCGGGGTCAGCCAGGGTGGGTCCTGCCAACCCTGTCGCTCCCAGGTCTCCCAGTGCAACCCCCTAACGTGCATCCCCACTGTTGGGGACAGTGGCTGTGTGCATGGGATATCCTCAGCATCTCCCACACTGGATTTTGCTATCAAGCTGGCAGTGGGGGCCGGGACCCTGGCTCCTGCGGCTTTACCTGAGTAGCACGGCTGCCTGCAGCTCCGGGCATGCACGGGGTACGGCTTGCTCACCCCAACTCATGCAACCAAGGCCAGAGCTAAAGCAACACCCTTGGTACGTCCTGCACCATTCGATGGTGCTGGCCCCTTGGAGGTGTCAGGGTGAGCCCTGCCAGTGCCAGCCGAGGCTTAAGCAAAGGAGGGAGAAAGGGTCCCAGCAGATGTAAAGAGCTGCGCTGACGCCTGCATTTAACCCAGCTCCTCTTCGGCAGCGTGTCAGGGAGATCAAAGCCACCCTCCAGGCATCTGGCAGGCTTTGATCACAAGCTCTGCTCAGGCTCAGGGCTTCCACCGGCCGGCAGCACATGGCCAGCCCTGGGCATCCCTGCCTTCCCGGAGGGGAGCAGAACGCTCCCTCCTGGCTCGCAGCCCTCTGCTTCACCCCTCTGTCCCCACTCCCCCACCCAGCCCTACCTTCCCCGTCACCCTGGACCCATGACAGCAGGGCAAACACAGGGGAAAAGAAAAGAAAAATTATGCTTTTCTTCTTCGTTTTCCATGCTGCTCCCATCTCTAGTGCAGTGGCCACAATCTTCGGCACCTTCTGATTCTGAAAGCAGGAGCGAGGATGGAGGAGCTCTGAACTGTGCAGCCTTGCAGGAAATAAACTGTATTTCCTACAGAAAAGAGTGCTATTTCTGTCCCACCTGGCAAGAAAGCATTTCATAAAATTACATCTAAACACGTCCCTCATGGGACGGACAACCAGCAGCGTCGTGTTTCACTGTGGCCGCCCAGCACAGAAGGCTGTCTCAGGAGCAAGGTGGTAGCAGGCATCCATGAAAAAGCACAGGAGCTATCAGCTTCAAAGCAACCACAGCAGCTTGGTGCCCCAGCAGCATTGCACAATCAAACGGGGTCTTTAAAAACCAGCCTGGTGGTTTTATACAGAGAGCTGCTGTTTGCCATCCGTCTTGCAGCCTCCCAGCCTGGGACAAGATGAAATGCCCTTCCTGCCATTGAAAATGCCTCTGTTTTCCAGCTGTATCTGTTGGTCTAATGGCAGATATCCTTAAATCCTTACATCAGGGGTTTCTGAACTGCTAGGACAGATTGCAAGCTACCGCCAACTCCAAATTATCGAGAGATCTGCAGACCAGAAAGGCTGAAAACACCCAGGTGACAACTTTGTCACCCTCTCGGGCACAACGCTGGCTGTGCTGCCGACTGCCACCACTGCGCTGCTGCCCCAGACGGGGTTCGCAAGCACCAAAGCATTGGGGAAATACTTACAGCAGCCATTGAATTCAGCTGATCAATATAAAACTCTGGCCAGCTGGTGGCTCCTTTATTTTCTTCCTGGTCCTGGGGAGGGGAAAAAAGTGAAACAAAGGCAGCAGATTAGTAGAAATAGTGTTAACATCCCCTGCTCTTCATGACCAACCACCTCTGAAGCGCCCTTGAGCTCTTGCATTACTTTATATCAATATAAGCGTGACTTTCTACATTCTGAGCTCACCACTGACAGCTCCAGCTATAGGAACATCACCTGATTTATTGAACTAGCATATTTTATTTACAATCTATGTTACACCAGCTGCCTGTGACCAAACTCTGCCCCAATGATAACGCATCAGTCTTGTGATCATCAGCTTCGGAGAAACCACAGTGAAATTTTACATTCAGATTTCTCTTGTACCGACTCTACAGTGCCCTTGAAGTTTTGGCTGCACAGCCTTGATGAA
The DNA here is from genome assembly GCF_964188355.1 of Buteo buteo. Lineage (NCBI taxonomy): Eukaryota > Metazoa > Chordata > Aves > Accipitriformes > Accipitridae > Buteo > Buteo buteo. The sequence goes on along the minus strand of NC_134176.1, from coordinate 6,730,409 downwards.
TGTGCTTTGGGGAAAAAAACAAGAGCCTTTTACAAGTAATGAAGAGTGAATAAATGTGACATGAACTAGGCTCCACTCTTGGAGCAGGACCATGATTTACCAACATCCTGAGAGAGACTCCAGGCATAACAGACAACTCCTCTGGGAGCTTCATCAGTTGTTAGGAGGGAACATGCACTTGGCAACATCCCCTGTTAAAGGATGTCACCCCTGGGCCCATGATCTATGACACTGAATGATGCACAGCCTCATTTCATCATCCCGGTCTACGATGCCCTGCATCTGGTGGGACTCACAAGGAGTTTTCAGGTTCTACTATGTTCTTGTAGGATATGACTGAAGGACCTCTGAGCCCAGCTCAGATAAATTATGCTGCATGTCCCCAGGGACTGCTTGGAGCAAGTATGCAGATTTTGAGGGAATACTTCAAAATCAACCCTTTTCCCCCCTGAATTTTCCTCTAAAAACTTATACCAAAAGAAGAAAAAGGATTCACAGCAGAAATGCCACACATATCTAGGCTGTAGAGTCAACTGATACTACACAAATCCCAGGCACCTTCCCTCACTAACCACCGTCAGTTCACAGCCCAACTTGCTGCATAGCTTTTCCCCACTCCCTCACTTTAAGAGATGTTTGCAAAGGTCATCCTACACTGCAATCGCCTGCGACGGTGGGAGCTGGACGACCTACTCCCCTGCTCCCACGTCCGTGCATGCAGACAATTACCGATCCTCCAGCTGATTTCAGCAAGCCCGAGGAGCACAGTCCCAAATATTTACTGCAGTTCAAGAGGCATACGTGGGAAATGTTCGTGCATCCAAACTTTCCAAGCCACAGCTTGCCAAGATGAGAAAACAGGGAGTCAGCGATAGGTAATTTAGATGGGACCCAGTTCCCCCCCAGGGAGTGCAGCCCATCCCCACAGACCTGACCCTTCGCTGTGCCTGGCTCTGGGATGGGGACAAAAGAAGTTTGGGAGCAACAAGGGACCTGGCAAACCATCTGGAATCTTCTGTGACATGCTGAGGGCCAAGAGACGCTGCTCATCCACCCTTGTGGCCACCTCCAGCCCTCTCCAAGCGGCCATGATCCAGTCTGGCAGTAACCAGATCACCCCAAGCAGCTCTCCCTGCTGGCTGCCCATGCCCTTGGGCAGGCTGCCTGCTGACGGATGCACATCCACAAGCCTCACTTTTTTTTAATCTTCTGTAGATCTGGTCAAGTTTAAAGCAAATAAAATAACTTTCCTCAGCAAGAAGACTGCATTCAGCCCTCCCTGCCCTCTGTGTTAATACTTTGGGTTGTTCTCCCCTTCTTCTCCTGCCAAGAACTGAGGTTTTGAATGAAACACTTGATTCGCCTGCCCTCCACATTTCATTTTTTTTAACCCAAGTGGGAATCAGCAGAGAGCAAGAATTTTTCTGAGATGTTAGAAAAACAACACCAAAATCTGTCCTACTAGTGCCAAACCTAATAAACCTGAAGGAGGTCCCACCGCCTGCCTCTGCATGGATGGAGGACCATTCATAGTCATGCTCTGACAACTAGTTTTTGCCAGCAACAAATAAAACCATGCCCATCCTGACCAAATAGTGCTTAAAAAAAAGAGAAATGCTCATCTGCTGGCTGAGTGTGCAACACCCAGCCTGATGGGGAGAGACAGGGATGCCTTTGGTCTTCTCGCAGCCAGGAAAAATGGGATGTGCTGGCTTCTCTTTGCTTTCCCCTCTCCTGAAAACTTGCCTGCAGCAAAGGCAAGAGGATGGAGGTGCAGAGACCTCTCACCATCCGCTGGCAAGTTGACTCGGTGAAGTAACCTCTCCAAATAACCCGGGGACCATCCAGCTGCCCTCCTGCCACATTTCTGGCCACATCTGGGACCACATGCAGGGACTGTCACCTGCCAGCATCGAGTCTGGCCACCCGAAGCCATGGCCAGGGGGAGGTTTCTGCCACAGTGGGGGAAACCCAACGCCTTCCCAAGGGGCTGGGAAGAGGACGGCCACTTGCGTCTGTCTGGTTGCTCAGAGCTTCCCACTGCTGGATTGTGCAGAGGAACATCTGCCGTGCCTGCAGGAATCCCGGCAGCTGGCATGTCCGCTCACATACAGCCTGCCAAAAGACATCCAGGTTGTCAGAAAGATGCTCAGGAGCACGGAGAAAGCGTCAGGGGGCTTGAGAAACAGGGGTGTAATTCATATTTACAAGTCGAATGAAAAGGCACAAATTATATCACCACCCCTCGCAGAGCTGAAGGAAGGTCTTCTGCTTCTCCTGAGCTGGGCGAGAAACGTGAACTGTCGTATTTTGCAAAGTATTTGTCACCCCAGGGAAACACACATCATTTCTGCAACGTGGGTTAGAGCCAACAGTTTAACTCAGGCGGGACCACCAGTTCCCGGGAGCGAGGTGGGAGCAGGATATGGGGGAACTGCCCATGGCCAACCACCATGGGGACACGGGGATGTGAGGTCAGGCTGTACCCGACGGCAGGTTCAATCTGCAGAGCATCGCTTGCATTATTTTCCCACAACCAAAGGGCAGTTTCTTGGTGCTAGCCCAATTCAGTGTTGCCCACCCGTCCTGTTGGATGACCCCATGGTTCCTCAGTGATGCCAAGTGGCTGGGGTGAGGCTCGGGCCACCTTCCTGCTCGGTGATGATCCCACCCGACACAGGCAGCCAGGTCTTTCTGGTTTCTCAGCTCACATCGCACACCTTTCTAAAGGACACTCCTGTCTGCTCCAGTGTGCAAAAGCACAGCCGTACCCAGCACGATGTCTAAATGCACCAGAAAGAGAGCACGTAAACATGACGGAGGCACTGAAGAAGAAGGGAGGGATGCTGGGGAGCCACAAGCCCCGTGCACATCTGCCAACCCAGCCCTCCAAGCAATCCTATGCTGCGGGAAGGCTCTGCACAAACCCTGCAAAGCCTGTGGGCAAAGACTGTGATTTTCCCAGCTTTCCTGCCCTGCTTTAGAGGCTGGCATGCAAATGGTGCCCTGGGGGATGGCGGAGCTGGGGCACCCATGTGTGCCTTGAACATGGTCCAAAAAAGGACCAGCTCCTATCACCTCCTGGAGACATCACTGGAGGTCCTCCCCATCACCCCAGGGTACCACCAGCACCTCTTATAAGGAGCATCCCTCTCCCACCAGCACTCCCAGCAGCGACACCAACTGGGAAGGGTGGCAAGGTCCCCACCACGGCACAGCACCAAGAGCTGTCCAGATGCACCCAGCCAGCAGATTTGCACAGGGAGGGAGATCCATGCTGAGGAATGGGGTGGGAAGGCAGCGAGACCGGCTCATCCCATATCCCAGGACCTTCCCACGTGGTGCGAACACCTGTGAGGCGGGCAGGGATCCGGACCTGCTGCTCATTTAGGGCTGAAAAGAAGCAGTGGAGCAAAAAAATAAAGGTCTCCAGGGGGCGGAGGGAGGCTGAACAACAAAATTGGCTAAACTGCTCATTTATAATTAACGTGCTGCATTATAAATATTTCCCTTTGCTCGGCTCCCTTGGGCTCTTGCATTTCCTCCCTGAAACCCCCAATTTAGAGAGCACTCTCAATTAAGTGCAGCAGAACCTCATTAATTCAGATGAGCACCAGGGCAGGCTCATCAGAAAGCAGCTTCCCAGGCAAAAGGGGGACTGCACAATAAAGCCGGCAAAGATCAGGGCACGGGCTTCCCTCAGCTCACTGCAGGACATTGCTCAGTGGTAATTACTGCGGCTAATGGTCTACAGCACACCGATAAGTGTCCTTTAGTGCATTTGGTGGTGGTAAAGAAATCTCCCGACAAAGCGACAAGCCTGGAGGGAAGTGACTCACAAGACTTTGCTCGGAGGCAGGAGAACAGAGGAACCTCTCCGGGCACCACGGGTTGAAAGGGTGAATTTGTAAAATGGTTTCCCAGCACCCAGGGTGGGTTTTGGGGATGTGAGTTTTGCTGCCTGCCTTTGACAAGGGATCCCCAGACATGGAGCTGAGTACCGCCAACGTCAGCTCTCCAGGATGCTCCATCACATCTCGCCCGTCTGGCACCAGGGACACAAACATCTCCCAATTTCTTCTTCTCTGGGCTGTGTTTAGCTCTTCGCTGTGTTCGCTTTGTTCTCAAGAAGCACAGAAGCGAGGGCTGATCCGAACCCCGCTGACAGCCTGATGCCATGCTGTGGCTTACTACGAGCTGCTCTTTTAGAGGCAAGCTGATGGCTGTAATTGCATAGTGCAGGGACAGGCATCCCTTCTCCTCTGTAACATTCGCACCAACATCCCTCGCTGTCCTCCAGGAAACGGCCCTGACTGACACATGTGCTCTGCTGCAAAAATTAGGAAACGCCAAAGCCGGGCAACCAAGGGCAATCTTTGCCCTGTCCCCTCCTTCATTTCCCACCCGCTCCCCCCTGACATCCACTTCTTCCTTCCAGGGACCTGGCAAAAATACAAATCACACCAGCTGTGGCCCCGGCACTGCTGTGCCTTCTCCTCGCCTCCGCTGCCCCTTTGCCCCCAGACTCCGTGCGTGGGGCTGACGGATGCTGCTGCTCGGCTGTTTCGTTCCGTGGTGGCAGTGGCGGGGGGGTTGTCGTGGCATGAACCCGATGAACAAGCTCCATCCCGTCCATCAGCATCGGGTGCTGTGGGGAAAGCAGCACCCAGGCAAGGCGCCTCATTAGTGGGAGCTCTTCTAAGCAAAGGTCACCGATCCGCCAGCTCCAGCCATCCCTTTGCTCCTCCCGGGGAGATTTCACGCTCCGCAGTCCTGCCACGTCTTGGTGACAAGCCTGACACTTCCACAGCCGGCACGCCTCCCCCTCGGGGTGCCAGCAGCTCCCACAGCCAGAAATGCCCTTGCTCATCCCAGTGACCATCCTTGGGACACTGGGCAGCAGCACAGAGGAGGTGATGGCTCGACAGCGGTGGCTTGAAAGTAGTTTCGAGCTGGTCTCAGCCCTGTTTGGGCACTGTTATTTACACCTGGAAGGTGCGTCTCCACCAGCTCCTGCTGCTCTGACCTGCAGGAACACAGCTGCTGGGAGTAATGCACCCTCCTGCTTGCAGCATGACCCCATGGCGGTGGGGAGAAAGACACCTGTGAAGCTCCTCAGTGCTTCGTTAGGGCTGCTTTGCTTCTAAATCAAGCTTCTGGTGACACCTTTTAGATGCCCAGCCTGCAGGAGATGTCTCTGATCCAGCAGCCTCCTTCAAACACTTGCAGCCCACGGTGGTGGTGATGGATCTGGAGCTGCTTTGGGTAACTGAGCCCTGGAGGGCGGCCGGCCAGGTTCCTCACCCACCTGACGTCCAACACACCAGGTTAGACCCTTCAAGGTGAAACCAAGTTAGAAGGAAAGGGCTGGCTCGCAGCAACCAGCTCCGAGCAAACACTGGAGAGCCCTTTAGCGACAACGCTCGTGACTTTGATGGTTCACCTCCCTCTTGGCATCACCTGCAAGGCTGGTCTGCCCCAGGAGGACTTCACACCACGAAAGTCACAGCAAGGGGTTAAAAAAAAAAACCCTCTTCAGTTGGCATCTGCTGTAAAACCAGAAGCAAACCCCTTCATTTTTATGCATCCTCCTGATTGCATTTTCATTTTGCACAGGGTTCCCCACCCCTCCTTGCTGCTCCATAACAGCCAAGCAAGGGAAAGCTGGCAGCAGCTGGCAGCCCACCATGTTTTGGACAACCCCCTTCCCTTCCTGCCACAGATAATCCACCTGGATGCTGTCTGCAAGGTCAAAAAAGAAGCAGAGAGTGGTGCGGATGGGTTTTAAAACCGACAGGTCTGCAGCCTGCACGGGAGGTTTAAATCCAGCCCAGCTCTGCCGGCATGGCCGAGCTGTTGCCAGGTGTGCGCTGGCGGAGGTTTTGGCCCACCGTAGCCCTCCGGGTCTCCCTTGTCCCTCCAGCCGCTTGGCCCACCCAGGTACCCCTGCAACAAAACCTAAATGACACAACTAAAGCCCCTTCCCCATGGAACAATGCTGCAAAGGGCTGTAACTTCATCAGATTCCGCCCGAACTGGGATCTTGGGGTTCAAGCCACCCCATCCCAGACCAGTGGTTTTATGTATGCTAACACTTGCTATACCCTCTGCTCTACAAATACACACATGCCCTTGTACGCTTTTCCCAGGGTTTAAAAATTATGCTCCCCATAAGCAAATATAGCATGACCAGATGCCTTTCGTAGTCAGCTGGTTCATTGTTTGAAAAGCTTCGCTTTAAAATCCAAAAAGATTGCTAACAGATGCATTTTTTGGCCAGAGACAGAGAAAAACCTTGCTTAAACAAAAGTGTGTTGTGATTGGAACTAAAAAGGGAATTACCTTTAAAGATAAAAACTATAAACATTTCCTATTGAAAAATACCCCCAGCCATGCAAACAGATCGTTTCTCTCAGTCAGCCTGAGAAAATGACACCTGAGATGATATTTCAACCTGCTGCTGCAATAACCACAGGTATATCTGGATGCTCAGGGGCCATGAAACACTTCTCGTCCATCCCAGATGACCCAGGAGCACGGCAAAACGCCGAGGTATTTTTTCCTCCTCCCCTTGCATGCCATCTTTGTCAGCTTTTGCTCCTAGTTCTGCTACTGCAGGAAAAAAAAAAAATAAATTGGTGGTTTTTTAAATGAAGGAAGCAGCAACACAAGCCCCATGAATGAGCTGCAGGACTGAGCAGGAAAAGTAGAAGAGTGAGCTGGAAAAAGCAAAGCTCTCTGGAGGGAGTGGGTGGAAGGCGCAGTCAGAGAGGAAAGAAGCTGTCTGGCTGGGAAATACAGTATTATTGGAAAGCCATCACTCATTTCCCCATTTACCACATTTTTCCCCATTCTCCCCTGCAAAAGCACCACGGCTGCCTTCTCCTAATGCGAAGGGAGCTTGGTTTTATACCTGATGCCTGAGGAAATTTTACGCACCCAGCATTAGCGATGCCAACGGGTTTCCAACACAAGCTTAAAGAGTCCAGCATTGCTTGGTATCCCTGGTCATTTTTCTCCTACCCCAGCTTTACAGATGCTCAGAGAGCTCAGCTGAATCAAAAGGGAGTGGGGCAGAGTCAGACCCTGCCTTTGCCTGAGCTGGGTTTCACTGCCAATCCCTTCCACCTGGTTGTTTATGCTGAGCTTCTGCCTGAACACCCCTGTATCCACCCTTATTTTGACGCTCATAAAAAATCACCCAGCGAGCTGCTTTAACAGCTTAACATTATGTACTTTGGCTGGCAGGAGGCAAATCTCCCGCAATTAAGAGGTGCTGCAGACTAAGTGCAAAGTGTTAATTATTAACTCCCTTTGGAGCACGGCCTCCTGAGAAAGGCCATCCTGAGTCACCCTCTTTCACTGAAGCAAATCCGCAGCCAAAGAAACGCTAAAGCTGGAAACCCTCCTGCTTCCTCCCTGCGCTTCCGAGCAATATCCTCTCCTGGAGAGCGGGGCCAGCAGGGAGTGAAATATTTCGGGATGAGGTATGAAACGAGTCATCCTCCAGAAATACCACTTCTAAAAGCAGATTTCATCCCGCTGTTAATGCATCTCCACCTCTGCGTTTCCCTGCTTTATTATAGCCGTAGAGGGGGCTGACGACTTCAAAGAAGGTCTCTCCAAAAATCTTCAAATCTCTCTCCTGACCCAAGCACCGCACGGCTGCTGGATTTAATGTAGACTTCAGTTCCTGTTTGGGTCGCTGCCGACAGACTCGCCAGACCCCATCACGAGATGCTGTCTGTCTTTCTGCTCCCCCCTGTCCCCCCCAGAGCATCACAGGGTGATGCAGGCGGGTGGAATGGGACTGTGAGGAGTTCATCTAGCGCAACCCTCTGCTCCGAGCAGAGTCAGGGCTGGGATCAGACCTGGCGTCTCCATGGATGGAGAATCAGGGAGGACAAAACTTCTGCCCTGCCAAGGCCGTACTGTGGGCTGGGATAAAAACAGCTGCTTGCAGGGCAGAGGAACCAGGTTACAGGGCTGCAGGCCAGGGGGAAATATTCCAGGGAAGGAAATACGCCTGGGGAATAGCTGGTTTCCCTTATTTCCTCTCGACGAGCAGTGCCAAGGCCAGGCGCTGCCAGCTCCCTTTCCAGGTCAACCCAGCCCAACAAAATGTCTCATTTTAGTCACCTTTTACCAAATCTTGCCCATCATGGGAATATATAAAACATACAACAACTGGGATGCGCTCTGGAGAGCTGAGTACGGTGGATGACATCGATGGCAAAGCAGAAGCACCCAGACATGGCACACAGTAGCAGGGAACGTGCTGGAAGGACAAATACTCAGATGCTTTCTGTGCTGCACGCACCTTTGCTGTCGATTGAGGCAGGGGAGTGCCCTGGCTGCATGGGCTACAGCCACAGCACGAGATATTTTGGAGCTCAGCAAAGCTGATTTGCAAGGAAAACCCCCAGGAAAAGGCTGGGCAGCGTTTCTGTCTTGCCTTGTGCTGCTCTTTCGAGATGGAGCTCGTTGCAACTGGTCTCTGCGATTGTGGCAGGGAGCACTGCAACCAGCAGGAAAATGGGGAAAATGCTAAAAATTAGGAATGCCCCAAACTGGCACTTTCAGACTCAACATCTGACCGAAGTTGCCTGACTCTTAACAGTCTGTTTCCAACAGGAGCCAAAAGTGGCAGCAGAGGAAAGAGCAAAAACTCCTCAGGGACAATTTTGGATCCTTGGTAAGTCAGGCAGCTGCCTGTGACTGATGTCCACCTTTGCCAGCCCCCTCAGACCCACCAGGTGAAACCAGGTGTTACCAGCATCTCAAGTGATGACTTTCTATAAAACACAGGCAGGCCAAAGGGTTTGGGCGCATCCTGGACCTCCCAAATCACCGCCGCTCAGCCTGCAGCCGAGGCAGGGAGGTAGGACCCCTGCCCTGTCTCCAGCTCCACCGCTCCGGCCAAAACCCAGCCATTGCTCTCAGCTGGAGAAGCCCAGCCCCTCTCCTTGATGCCAAGCTACCCTGTAGGTGATTTGTCCTCATAAAAACATAGGTACATGAGTAAGATTTACCATGAGCCACTGGGATAGCCACTGATATTTCTGCTGCCTACTGGTCCTCATCACATAGGAGTGGGACTGCCTAAAGCCTGCTGTGCATAGAGACGTTCTCCAGCCCATCTGATTCCTGGTTTCCTCCACTGCTGGAGCCTCTGTTGATATGGTCTCGCTCATTTTTAATTAAAAAACAGGAGAAAAGCATTCGTCTCCACCAGCACAACTCCTTCAGAGCAAGCAGTGGCACGTACGCTCTGCAGCTCACCGAGACGGCATCGCGAGCAGGGAAGGAGCGGCTGAGAGCAGCCAGAGGAACAAGGACCAGAGCAGAATGGCAGCCAGGTTCCAGCCTTGGACGGGCGCCTGTTCTGAGGACCTCTGAGGATGCCACGGCGTGCTTCTGTGGCTCCTTCCTTCAACACCCCCCAGGAGCAGGGAGTTTCTCAGCATGGTTTTTAAAAAAACCATGAGCGCAAGGAGGTGCTGGAACAGGAAAGAGGCACCATCAGCCCCATCTAAACCCCTCCTCGGGAGATTAGACAGCATGTAATCTCCACTCACAATAATAATTACACAGCTTGCTTGATTTAAGTCGCTGTTGTCTCTCCTTGTCCAGACTCACTAGAGCACGGCTCCGCTTATCCCACAGGCAGTGATGAGAGAGCATCCCCTGCCCATTTTCTTCTTGATTCAGACCAGTGCCTGTAATTTGTTAACATCTCTTCTCCCCTCTGATTTGAATCTCGGGCATGGCAGGCCTCTGTCTAACAATAATACAGGGATTTCAGGGGTATTTATGAGAGGCTTAAAACTTAATCCTACATGAGCAAGGTAAGCCTGCTCTTGGCCTAAAACGTGGCTGGAAAATCTGGTGCCATTGCTACAGCAGGAGAAAAGAGGCATTAATGGCACCGAGCACCCTTCGAGTGGGGCCAGGCGACCGCCAGCACTGCTGAGGCAACTCCTGCAGCCGGGAGAGGGGACGCAGAGGCGAATTTGGGAACTGAATCACTGAATCATAGAATAGTTTGGGTTGGAAGTGACAATTAAAGGCCATCTAGTCCAACCTCCCTGCAGTGAGCTGGGACATCTTCAACTAGATCAGGCTGTTTAGAGCCCCGTCCAACCTGACCTTGAATATTTCCAGGGATGGGGCATCTACCACCTCTCCGGGCAACCTGTGCCAGTGTTTCACCACCCTCAGCGTAAAAAATTTCTTCCTTATATCTAGTCTAAATCTACTCTCTTTTAGTTTAAAGCCATTCCCCCTTGTCCTATTGCATCAGGGCCTCCTAAAAAGTCTGTCCCCATCTTTCTTCTAAGCTCCCTTTAAGTGCTGAAAGGCTGCAAGAAGGTCTCCCCAGAGCCTTCTCTTCTCCAGGCTGAACAACCCCAACTCTCTCAGCCTTTCTTCACAGCAGAGGTATTCCATCCCTCTGATCATTTTTGTGGCCCTCCTCTGGACCCGCTCCAACAGGTCCATGGCCCCAACTGGGGGCATCTCCCTCACAGGCCTTGGTGTCCTTCCATCTGCTTGCAAGATTGAAGATTTTTGCCCCATTTCTCCCCATGGTGGTACATCCTGCAGGATCTCTGCTTTGGCCAAGGCTGGGAGGGAAAATGAGTCCCAGCACGGATAGCTGGGAGTAACTACTGTGCCAACATACAGGGGCAAAAATCTTCAGTTTACTGGGGGAAAAAAAGAGTGATTTTGGCCACTTGGCAGGCTGCCAGCCCACGGTACCCCACGCTGCTCGGGCTGCACGCCCCCAAGAGCAAAAGCAAACGTCAGCCTACCAGCATTGGGAAGATGTCCGCGCATGTTTTCGGCTTGAGAAACGGGGCCGCGAGGGCAGCATCGCAGAGAGGACGCGTCACGCCGGGGGAGCTCGGCAGACGGATCAGTGACTCACATCAACCCTCGTCTCTTATCAGCGGTATCTCAGTTACACCCATGAACCTAAAACCCTTCATCACCCCAGGGGTGACACAGCTTCACCCTAGAAGCAACCTCCGCACCACCGAGCTAAAGCTCTCACAGGCTGTGCTGCGGGGGCACGGCTTCCCCAGCGGTATTTTTGTTTGTGCCATCCTCTGGCAAGAGCCGGTGGGAGGACAAAAATGATGCCCAAGCCTGTTTCAAGGCAGCAAACTGGAAACCCAGGAGAGGGGGAGGCTTTTGGGCAGGCTGTCCGTATCCTGGAGCTCCAGGTGGCCCTGCTTGCGCTGGCATGGATGAGCAGGGATGGGGGACACCCGTGTGGGGCAGCGGGATGCCTCCTCCAGCCTGAACGAGCTCAGGAAGAAAAGCTACGCATTTTGGAGACTGCAGACCTCACCGGTCGCCCTCGCTTCCCCAGGGAACACTCCTGTGACACCCCAAATACCACTCAGCATCCCAAGAGAGTGGTGTCCCTCCCCACATCTCCTCCCCACCCTCCACGGGGGAGGGAAGGGGCTCAGCCCCCGACCACAGCGCAGACGGGTCTCTTACTTTCTTCTTGCTGCAGTAGATCTGCCACTTCTTCTCCGCCGGCAGCGCAAACATGGCCTCTCTGTGCTTGTCCGTGAGGTCAAGTTCATCCTGGAAAGGGGGAAAAAAACCCACAAAACATGCAACATGAGTACGCAAACAGGTGATGGCACAGACACAACCCCCCAGATAAGCATCGTAAATCAACGTGGGGCCACACCACAGCGTAGCGGTGGGCCCGCAGCATCGCCCCGTGACTATCGATTTGTCAGGGCAATGATGCTAATTCTCATCCTGCTGTTTCTGACCTCCCCCTGACTCCTGGGCTACAGCTGGCTGCCGGGAGGACGGGGCTGCAAACCTCCCTGCCTCGTTCCTCCCGGACATCGCCTTCATTGCTTTTAAAGGCAGCAAGCGTTTTAGAAAGGACAGGCATGAAGCTGTTAACAGCTGCCCGCAAGATAGCCTCGCACAGGGGATTGAGAACTCCAGATGATAGACCGCATCTAAGACACGTACAGCGAAGAACAATTCAAATTTACCACCACAGATAACTGCTTCACTGAGCACCCTGAGCGGCCCAGCCCATTTCCATTGCTGACACCCTCATATCGTTCAAAACTGGGGCTTTTTTTGGCTTTCGATTTGTTTTCCTAGAACTAAAAATAGAAAGCTCTTTTCCTAATATCTACAGTTCATAAAGAGGTACATCTTCTCCATCAAAACTGGACTATGTGTTGCCTGGCAGGGATAAAGCTGTTTACTGACTGAAACCTTTATTGGTTTATCTGATGTTATTTTAAAGGACACATCCATTTTCGACTTGGAGACTCGGTTAGCAGCATGCCCTCCGCCGGGATGCCCGAGTATTATCAAAGCCTCGTCGCTTCCTGGTGCTAGATGTAGGTCAAAGCTTTTATCAGAGAACTAAATGAAACATTCAGGCAGGGCTGGGAGGCTCGTTGCTAAAGCCAACATTGATCTTACAACCGTGGATGTCTCTTAAAATCACCACCACTGATGACAATCCTCGTGCTGGAGGGGTGTTGGTGCAGCACTGGGAGTGCTGCAGATGCTGCAGAAGGTCACAGGAGAGCCCTGGTATGGCCCCCAGCCAACTCATCCCATCCAGCCAGTGGGTTTAAGTAAGAGGATCCCCATTAAAAATGACACACTTAATTCCAGCAACTAAAAAAAGAATAAAAATTAAAAAAAGATACCACATGGAGACCCATTAAAGTTTCCCTGCCTGAATAATAATGCTTATCAACTAAAGCTGGTAGCCCCTGGTACCCCAATGAAAGGTAAAAGCCCCATTTGGTGAAGGCTGAGCAAGATGCCTAGGGGGGAAGATAGGTCCCTGCATCAGCAAGCCCTCAGGCCATGAAGAAATTCAGCTAATGTAATTAAAGCTCATATCGCACCCAGTAGCCAAGGAGGGGAGCCTTCAGCTATCTTGTAACCCAAACCCAAGGGCCCTCCAGCACAACACGCCGTGACGGAAGGGTGCCGGCGGTTCTGAACATCTCAGTTAGGCTTATCCATCCACTTCAGGTATTGATTTCACTTCTTGATGAAATTACTCCTCAAAAGGAAAGGTGTCGTGGAGCTTTTTCCGTTAGATACGCATGGAGGAGCTTTGCCTCTTCCTTGACTTTTCCCCCCCGTATCGACCGACTCTTCAAACCACTGTGCTGCACAGAGCTGACGTTGGTGCAGCTCTGGAAGCAGACTTGCAAGACACCCTTACAACAGAAATAAACACGCTGCCATGACAGAGACTTGGAAAAAAGTGAGGACTGAGAAAGCCTGCGCCCAACCCGAGACACCTCTCCTCCCCCTGCGCACAGGGAGGAGAACCTGGCTTAGGGACTCCTCCAACGAGCGCCGTTTTCAAGCCTCCCCATGTCCTTACAATTTGGGAGGTCAGGGATTCATATCCAGCAACCGATCTCCTTCCTAGCCTTGGGCAAGTCTCATCACCCTTCCATGCCTCAAAACAGAAATTGCACTCGACATCCTTCACCGTTGTCTCCCCAAACGACGAGCCGGTCAGACACCCAAGCTCTGCTTCAGCCCCAATTCGGCAGGTCTAAAGGGAGCCAGCAGCATAATACCTGACACAGGGGCCTGGCTGAAATTCAACTCGTTGGAAAAGGGCATTTGGGCATGTGGGAGAGGATGAGGGTCTCCTGATAAATATTTACCTCTGCCATGAGGGTTTGAGTGAGAGCAGGAAAGTGCTTCCACTGCAACCTCGCTTCCCTGCCACGTGAATCTGGGATTCAGGCACGAAAACACCAGCCACGCACATCCGTACTCAGGTTCTAAGAAAAATATTTATTGAAACTTTCAAAATACCCATACCCTAAAAATACAACTTGTGCAAACGTGAAGATTTATTAACCAAGAAAAAAAGTCTAAACTGAGCTGAAGCCTACGTGGGAGCAAGAATGGATAAAGCAGAAGAACATACTAGGTGCTGGCACATGACAAGATGCAAATGCATCCAAAAAAGGCGCAGAAATGCTTCTGAGTCCCACACAGCACGTTTCATTGTGGCCCAGCTCTAACACGTTCAGTCATTGCAGCCTGCATCACTCAGCAACACCTACCTAATGATATCTTGCAGGATGCTTGGGAGAGGTGTTTAAATAAATACTATGTGGCACCCAGCAAATATGAAAACCCTCATAATCAAACAGTGACTAATGACTGTTATTCTGAGTTGTAACAGCAACTTAGCTGTGAAGAGTCAGGTCTTTGCTGGTTTTACGTGTATGGGGATTCCGGCACCCACCTCCAGCCCTTCGCTTAAGCTTACTAATGGCTGTCTCAGTACTCCTTGGCCCGAAGCAGGCTACTCAGAAACTGCCCTTCAAACTCCAAAAGATAAGAGAGGACAGGAACATTAGCCATTTTCCAGGGGCTCACAGACCACTGTACAAACGCAGCTCTGACAAAGCCTTTAGCAATTGCACAGCGGGGTGGTAGCGCAGCAGAGAAGCCGTGCACAACCTCAAACCCATATGCGCCTTCAATTAATAATCACGAGCTTGATAATTAGGTAATTCTAACTGGCAATTAATTTTATAGGCCATTTGCAAGCCATGCACTCCCGCTACAGCGTGCGATGTTGGCGGCTGTTGAAGAATGAGAAGATAACCAGTGGGTCGGTGTCCATCGCCCCCGCAGCCCTCATCCCTCACTTCAGCCTCACCTCTCACAGCTCTGCCCCTTCCACCTGGCTGCCTCCCATGGCAGGATCTGCCAACTTCGCTATTTTAAATATTTTTTTGGAATCGGGTCAAAGGCACGTAAAATAACAGCCTCATTTTGCTACCAAAAGGAAGTCTCTGCCCAGAGTGTTTTTACTGGAAAGAGATATGCTACTCTTAAATATTCATCCCGTACAGTTAAACTATTCACCTTTAGATCAGGAAACACGTTTCCACATTAAATCTTCATTTGAATATGGTTTAAAAAAAAAAAAAATCATAGGGGAGATTTGATTCCCGGTGTGTATTTGCTATTTCTAGGAGGCAAAATACTTCCATGCAGCTTGCTTTGCTGACGGCTCTCCGCTCAAGCCAAGCAAACCTCCCCCTCTCTCTGAGCACGGCGCGAGCTCCAGCGAAGGTGATCCCACACCATTCTCCTAAAGGTACCTTAGAAACACGTGGCTCAGCTCAGCACGCTGGGAGCACAATCCCATGGGCCAAACAAGTTTTTATCAAGTGATCTATACCTTTCCCTTGGAGAACACACAGCAGCACTTGGGAGGGACATGTTACCATGGTCTGTACCTCCCCAAGCTGGCAGTTGGGTGGTATGAGGAGCCCAGGCCACCGGAGGTCATCTGGTCCAACGCTCTGATCAAGGAGGGCCACCTAGAGCTAATGCCCAGAACCATGTCCAGATGGCTTTTGAGTATCTCCAAGAAGGGAGACTCTACCACCTCTGGGTTGCAGCCACCGTAGTCTCCAACCACCTCCTGAAGGCAAAGCCAGACCAAGCAGAAAAACGAGGCATTGCCGCTGGAAGAAATGTTTGACCCTCCCAGCAGAAAGGGCACCAAGTCCAGCCCCAGACTCACAGTGCGGTCCTCGGTGCAAACTCCTGTCCCTGCCACTTCACCCATGCCGCAGTGGATGTTTTAATGAGCTTCTTCCATAGGCTGAGAGCCACAGGCTTTAATGGGGGCAGCAGCAAGAAGGCAGCAGGATGCTGCAAATCTCCTGACTTCAGAAATGACCTCCAGAACAGGCTCTTGGAGCTGGGCGAGCCCGAGCGCTGCCCACCCACGGCCGCAACACCCCAGCACGACCATCATGGGTTCTTCCCCTACACCCCACAGGTCCCACGGGCCACCAAACATCCTGCAAGAAGTAGCGGGAGAGTAGAGATTAAGTAAAGGACAACTCCCTGTACAGGGGTCTGCACCACCAAAATGTCTTTAGAAGTTGTAGGAAAAATGATGAAAAACTTTTAAGTCTAATGCACCTTTCTGGCCAATAAACTGTGTAGCCGTAATACATGGAGGAGTTGGGGGAAAATAAGGAGATCATCCATTGCCATAATTGAAATAAAAATTAATTAAAATTTGCTGGCTTGTTCTGTGTTTATATATACATACATATGTGTGCATATATATATATATGGAAGCAGACATACAGAAAGACATCACCGGATCAATAAATGACCAACATAATAAAAAGCA
Organism: Buteo buteo; assembly: GCF_964188355.1. Lineage (NCBI taxonomy): Eukaryota > Metazoa > Chordata > Aves > Accipitriformes > Accipitridae > Buteo > Buteo buteo. Next base: position 6,714,199 of record NC_134176.1, on the reverse strand, counting down.
AGTGAATTTACTCCTGATGGATGGATGCAGAGTTTAGATACCTTCTGTAAGTGAGACTACAGCACATAAAGGCAAGCTCCATTGCATCCTCAAAGCACAAGAGATCCAAGATTGCTTAAAAAAGAAGGAAAAAAAAAAAAAAGAAAGAAAGAAACAAACAGGAACTTTTTGGCAACATTTGGCATTAACTGGTACAGCATGGGAATTAAAAATTAAATAAATAATGGCCTGTTGAAGCCTGCATCAACTTCCTTTCTCAGGGGTCATACCGCTTTTTCACTCTCTTCCAGGCATTCTTCTCCAAGTTCATCAATTTGATTTATCCCAGAACGCTGCAGTGTCAAGGGAAACGGCAATCAGCATTTTTTCCCCCCGTACCTCATCTAATCTTCTTCCGCTGGGCGAAGGCGCTGCCCGCACGGCCAGCTGGGCAGCTGCCTGCCCGTGACTGCCAGCCCTGACCGCGATCTGCACCGGCGCACGATAAACCTCTGCCTCAGAATCCATCTTACTCAGCTCGTTATTTTCTTTTTAAGCTGTTTTCTTGAAGAAGCAGACTTATTAATCAGTGGCCGTTACAGAGCAAACAACAACCGCCTTCACACGCATCCTGCACCGCAGGAGGAGCTCCTTTATCTGCAACATCTATTTAGGTGATTACAATTCTCAACATATGCAGATTTATCTTTTTTGTTGGTTTTTTTTTTTTAAATAGGAAGGTACTGAATGAAGTCTTTTATTTTTCGTATTAGTAATAAAAATACCTCCTCCTCAGCACACATCTTTTCAGCCATAGGACCCTGAGAACTTAAAAACAACCCCTCAGACAAACTGACCCCAGCCAACATTATCACTGTATATTTTTAACTTACCCACAACAACATGCAGCTGGAATTACAGAACATGAAGAAAAATCAACTATTCATATTTCTTAATGAATAAGCATAACAGATAGAAGATTTTTATTAATTTTGCCTTTATCATGTAATTAATTTTTTGAATAAAGGAAATTGCTTACAGCAAGGGAATGAGTAGCAGCAACAAGGAATAATGTGTAAGCACTTCAAAGTGCTTATGCCTAGTCAACCTCCTCCCACACTGAATTTTTAGTCCCAGATTGGAAGAGAAAAGACCTCAATCCACCCTGCTCTGCAGCTTTCAGTTATCGGCCTGAACGCATTGGACATACGTAAATAAAATATGTATTCTTTTCTTCTTCTGCAGGAAAGATTATGGCCATCAATAGCTGATTTAGCTCTTCAATAAACTCTAGCCACAGCTGGTTCATGTTGCCATTAGTTCAAACGCCTAAATGAGGCAGACAGCATGTAATGCTTTAATGCTATTTAATTTAATTCATTATTTCAATAGGCTAAAGGTTTTAAAGGTGTTCATATTCCAATACTAGTGTATTTTAAAAGAGAAGTATCCACTTAGGTTTCCCAATCTTTTTTGCTGTAATATATATCTATAACCGCTTATATACTCTTTTTTTTATTTATTGAGCTCGGCCTTCTGTGACCTTTTCACCAACATCATCTGGAAAACCTTTCTCCCATTTGAATTAACACAGGGTACTTTTCCAGCCTGAGTTATTGATCTACACAATTTTCTCCCTAAGAGCACTCTCAGATCTAGAAGTTCTGCAGGTGGATTGCCTGTGCGCTTTTTCCACACAATTGTACATAAACCCTGAAAACAAAAAAAATAAGGTGTATCGGCCCATTATTTACTACTGTGATAGCTAAAACTGATTAAATCCCAGCAACCACAGCTGGGCATGACTGCCCTTTGGTGGGTGCACCTCCTACCATAATAAAGCACAAAGCTCGCGAAAAATAGGAAGAAGATTTCAGATGTGGATTTCCCACCTATTTACGGAGCCAAAGAAGCGGCTCCCTTTTCGATCAGTTTTTGGATATCACCTCTGTGGCTGCCATCCCTGAGAGCTACTGAAGTTGGAAGTCAAGCCAACAGGTCAAGTGTGTCTTCAGATGTCCCCCGCCTGACAGGGATGCTCACGGAAGAAAACTGTGCATGGTTGGTCTGGGGCTAAACCGCTCCAAGGTTTCCCTAGATAACACCCTGGGAAGGGCTTCAAAAAGGGGCTGGGTGGGAATTAGTGGCTGCAAAGCCCCACGCCAACTTGATCCTGAAAGCTTCCCAAGATTTACCACTCTGCACACGGGACCCGAAGGATGCAGCCGAGGGAAGCAGGAGCCAGCCACAGCCTGATGCTGATGGGCAATGTAAGAAGGAAATGGACTCCTTGCATACCCAAAACTTGGATGGGACAAGTGGTCCTCATTTCCCCACAACCCTGGCTTTAGTCACACCTGGCATCCTAAAGACATTTTTAAGAACTTAGTCAGGGTCAAAGACAGAGAGTCACCCCGAAGGAGTCAATTTCTGACTGAGGTTTGATATCCAGCAAGATGCCTAGAGCAAGCAGGCATCAGCTGGGCTTATAGATGTGTTGTTGGGGAAGGGAAGCTGATCCCTGTAAATAACAGTATTGATTTGAACACTGGAGTTGGTGGGAATTAGAACCTCCGGGTGCTCAGGCAGGATCCTGCCTGTGGGGCTGCAGAAAGCCTCGGCTGCCAAAAGCCGACTTTGGTGATGCTTGCACGTCGAGGAACACCCGGACTCTGCCGGCGACAGATACTACAGCGGTATGGACAGCTTTCACTTGCATCTGCCAACAGACACGAGGCATGCACGGACTATTCCCAGCAGGAAAGCTTCCTGCTGAGGTTGGTGATGAAGCACAACCCATGTGCTGCTCGATCCTGCCTATAACTCCAGCAACACCCAAGCACCGAGCCATCAGGAAGGAGAAGACCACTGCTGGAGCAGATGCCCCATCCAATGAGGCTGGTACTCTCCGTGGTGACCTGTGCCAGAAACACTTGGAGCCGGCACAAGCCAAAAACCTAAATGCCCCAATTAAGGTCACCGACGCGTTACCGAATGAGCTGCCCACGCATCTCCCAGGGATGTGGCCTCCTCTTTTACGAAGTGCAAAGTGGAAAGCATTTAGCAGGTAGACCATATAATTTTTCCACTTCAGCTGTACTTCTCCTGGAAACAAAGGGGTTTCTTATGTGCTCTCTACCTTCAGCTGGAGTTCACATTGTGCTATAACATGGCTCCTTTGTAAAATTACAGGTCGGGAACAGCATGGTTTTTGGGCAAGCCCCCACACTGGTTTGTAGCTGTTACAGATATTGCAATTACATGAATGCTTCAGCTGAAATATAGCATTCCTCAGTGGATTACTTCATTCAGGTTCGTGGAACGCGTGTAGGCAGAAAATCCTTATTTTCTCGCCAAGTAGGTGTGTGACTTCTGTATCAGATGCTTACCTATTAAAACATACGTTTAAGAGATTATCTGTGAGGGTATAATGCCACGAGGTGATGAAAACAAGCGCTGTGAGTGGTGGGCTGGGCTGGGCTGAGAGCCTGGCAGGTCCAGGCTGTTCACATCTAATGAGCAGAACCTGGGCAGACCTGTAAAAGTGTCCACATGGTTCCCTGCAGAGTGAATTTAAAAGCAGACATTACCGAATCACTTGGTTTTCTTCCTTAAAAGCAACCATAAGCTCAAGGGAGCTTGGTCTTGGGACATGGTGGTGGGACAGGGTCAGAAGTCCCGTGCTGCGTGTCTGACCCTGGAGGGACTCTGCAGAAAGGGGTGTTTTGCCCAGGACACAATTTTCTGAGTACCAACTGCATGCTTTTCTTTGCATATATAGGGGAAAATGGCTTCGGCCACCATTCAGTGGTTCACAAAATCCTGAAGTCCTTAACGCTGCAAAGACCAGGCAGCAAAAAATGACAGCTGACCTGCAAGCATGAAATGCAAAGCTTGGCTTTGCAGCTGATCCCTCAGCTGTTACTTAAAAGCCGTGTTGTTTTGCAAGGCCAAAAACCTCATACTTTCTCCTTACTGGATTAGAAACTGGGGGAAAAGCACATTACTTAAGTTCCTAAGTAAAACTGGATATCTCTAGCAATGAGTTCCCAACCTGGCACTGTTATTAACATGTAACAGTGCTCACAGTGACCGCACCACCGCTTTCTCCTCGCATTGAGGTAGTCCTCCGCTCCCCATTCGGGCAGCGTATAAAATTGCAATCATCCCAGCACGCCGAGAGGGCGGGAAGGCACGGCTCTGCGGGACAGTTACGCATGGAGCATCTTACCCGAGCAGCCCACCACATCATGAGCCACAGACCGATCACCCACCATGAAGCATTTCAAAGGCGACACAGAATTAATCTCTGTGACGGGGGATGCTATCTCCTAACAGATAGCATCCAAAGAGCGGCTCTAATGAAATGCATTAGTTGCCCCAAGTACAGCAAAAACAAATGCTGTAATAAATCTTGTAAGCTGCCAGAGACCTTTTTTTTGTTCCCCAGGCTCCCAAGTTTCCACTACTTCATAAAGCAGCAGGGAGGGATGGAGCAGCCTTCCACGTTGCGGGAGGGGAAGGCATAAAGCCCAGCACTTCAGAGACCATGTGTGAATATCTCCCCTCCAGCAGATCCCAGTGAAGGCAGTGACTAACACCATGCAACGTCAGCGGGCAAGGATCTGCAGCAGTCCTGAGCCCAGGGGGCTGGGGACACGGCACAGCCACCAGCCACCCACCTCCTGGCATCACCTCCCCAGGTCCCTAAGACCTGCTGGGTGCTGGAGTTTGGGCAGAGGGACCCGGGGAAGGTTACCTGTTCTGGTTTCATAGGCTAAAAGTGGGCTGCTGCCTATCACGGGCGGGATGCAGGGCTAGACGGTGGCTGCTCTAATTTCTTCCCCGTTGCTAATGACAATGAATGCTCCAGAGGCAAGCAAAGCCACGCTGGACCCGGCGGCTCCTCCAGGTGGTCTCAGGAGTTGCCGGAGCATCGTTCTGGTACTGCTGGGACAGAGATGGAGATGCTGCCCCACCGGGAAGAGTGCCAGCGAGGGGTCCTGTGTCCTGCCGGGGCTCCCGCTGCCCTCTCCAGACCAAGCCGTTCAATCCCCCCCGTGCCTCCAACCCCCCCCCGCCTGGTGCACATCCCGTGGGGCCGATGCACACCACCACACACAGAGCGTTTCATTACAAACCTCAGAGTGACAGGGAGTGTTAAGCAGATATAAAGGACATCAGTCATTTACCCATCTGGTGGAAAGTCTAGTTGCTGGCAGAAAATAGGGAGGATTGTTACGGCAAGATCTACCATATGGCCCCATTATGCGGAGCTTTGCAAGTGCTTTCTCTGAGCGCGCAAGCAAGATTTCAGCCTTTGAAGAAACGCCGTATTGTTAGCCTGGATACGCAGGAGCCTCTTGAAAGAAGCCGTGGCAGATGGCACAGCTTTGTTCTCTTGGTTCGCAGGCAGCTTGCGCAGCCCCAGATATTCCCCCTTGCCAGGGCCGAGCAGCCCCACGGCACAGCGATCCTCCTGACGTGTCCTACGGGAGGACCAACGGTTCCCGCGACTCCTTAAATCCAATGGATGCTGCCTGGCAGGTACCACACCGCTGCACGAGCCCCAGGAAGCAAACGCCGCCGGCCCGAGCCGGGGGTTGCACCGGTGTCGATGCAAGGAGAGCTGCACGAAATTGCAAAAACCTCGTCCCAGCCAAGAGAGCTGCAAATTAGTAAATCTTCCTGAAACACCCTGCTTTTGTCTGTGCCTCCCTGCCAGCACCTGCTCCTTCCTGGGTGGCTGAGCCTGGCCGGAGCCCCAGCAGGACAGCGGACAAAGAAAAGCCTTTCAGACGGGGCTGGTGCCCGCTTGAGCGACATCCCAACAATACCCCGATGAAAACCCATTCAGCGCAGGCGGGGGGAAAGGAAGGGAAAGGGAAAAGCTTCCTCCGGGAGGAAGCAGCGATCAGTCACTGACCACAGCAACAACATCTGCATCTGCCCTGAGCCCGGGAAAAGCCCCTGCCTGCTGCGTGCCGCTGGCTGGGACAGAGCACGTTGTCCCTGCAGCTCAGGATGAAATCGGGCATTTCTTACAGGCTAATTGTTCCTGTTTGTGCCCAGGCAAAAAAACCCATCCCTTGTTTCCCTGTTGTTCCTCCTGAGAAACACTTGCAGCGCTACAGAATAAAACCCGAACTATTTAACTATTCTATTTAACTATTCCATCTAACATAAAGCAGGCCATAAAACAGACACCGGGAGAGCAGATCATGCCTTTAGCTGACCTTGGAGTCCCAGCTCCTCCACGTCCCTCTGCAGCTCAGGCTCTCGTCCTTGGCCGCTGGCACGGGGCAATCACCGATTTCTCACGCTACGGATGTTCCCTGACTCCGAGCAACAGGCACACTTAAAAAACACCCGAAGCCCAGAGAATACTTTGTGGGATGGCTCCAAAAAGAAAGAGTTTTTGCCCTTTGGTGTATGCAGCAGGATGGGATCTGCGGAGCAGGGACCCTGCTGGATTGTTGGTCTCTGTGGGAGGATTGTCCAGCCCGGTGACCAAACCCACTGCTGCAACGTCCTCAAAGATACCACCCATCCCAGGCCTGAAATCTTCCACTCCTGCCACTCCAAGTCCCTAACGGGAACAAATGGGGCAGAAAAGTCACTATTAAGCTGCAAGAGAAGAGTTGGCCAAGGACCAACCTGAGCTGGCAAAGTCTCCAGATCCCTTCCAACCCCTTTGACTTCCCTCAGCCCAATCGACCGAGACAACCGAGGACTTTGGAGGGAGCCCTGGTCCCACCGAGCGGGCACAAGCCATCCCGCGCCGGACAGTCGAGCGTGACAGGCTGGGTTGCATCGGGCTCCTGCAGGCGTAAAAATCAGCCCAGCACCTCTGAGTGCTTTCTCTGTCTCTCTTCCAAATGTTACACAGTGGGTTTATACAGAAACAGTGGGACACTTTCCAAACCATTTAACTAATGCTGAAATTTAATACCCGACACCAACAGGTTAGTGAGAGCAAGAAGGAGCTGTTGTAATGGGGGGCGGGGGGGGGGGATTTGCAACTTCACTCCCCTGAATGGGAATCTGCCCTCTTGCACCCGCGGGGCAGAGCTTGGCTTCCCCCTCCTTCCCACCCGGCACTGGCTTGGGTTGAGATTTGCCTGATGGGTTTTTTGGGGAGCCAGGGGGTTGCAGCTGCTTGCACAGGAGCACGGTGAGCACTCGCTGTCCCCCCTCCCTATATGATTTCAGTCCCTGGGGAACCAGCATGGCTCCTGCTGCCGGTGTGCCCTGGAGCAGCAGCTGCCTCTGAGCCTTATTCCCACCCTTGGCTGGGGGAAAAAACCCAAAATCTCGGCAGCACGGAGCAAGAGATGGAGAGCAGAAGGGCATATCCCGGGCCTGACTGGTCCCTGCAAGCACCGCTGGGCTCCTGCCTCAACCGCACGCACAGCGGTTCCCTGCGGCTCAGCCTCTGCATCAAGCATCTGGCTGAATTTGGGGGAGATGCTTTGAAAATCCTGGGCTGAGATGAGGTGCCGCAGGCTTGGTGGGGCTCCAGCACGTGAGGCCGCGTAGATGCCTCCTTTAGCCCGGCTGGCGATGCCGAGCCACAGCGCAACAAGCCCTTACGCCGCCTTTGGCTGGGGCATGGGGAGAGTTTTCCATGGGAAAGAATTTCCCCAGGAAAATCCGATTTGGCCAAGTTATCAGTGGAGAAAAATGTGGAACGGAGGCAGTCACTCCACCTGAACAAACCGAACCTGACCAGTGGCATTTTGCACAGTTGCTGCCAGAAGAGTCCTGCTGCAGGGACGTCTCATCCCCACCGTGCTGTGTTGGGTGTCCCAGTCTGCCAGATGTCTCATCCTGTCCATGGAGAAGGACATCTGGGCAAAACTGGCTCTCGTCATACAACCTGAAGCTCTCCTCTACCAAGTGGCTTGGTCACCAAAACCACACTGCCTGGCATCTAACAGGACATGCTATATACCATGAGGTGTGACTGAGCAGCATCACGACTCCCAGCTCCCTCTGCGCATCAAAACACCGTAGAGAAATCCCATTGCACTGCTGAATCAACTCCAAGTGGAGCACTCTGGGTCCATCCAACAAACCACACCAAAATGTTTTCGCTTAGACGAAATTAAAGCTTTTTTGGCTGTCAATTATTTTTTTTTCATGTTTTTCAGGGTTTTGGTACTGAGGGATAAAGAAACAATATCCTGACTGTCCAAATCTCAATTAGCCCACACCCAAGGATTTCTGTGAAGCAGAGTGCCCAGCAAGTAAAGTCACTTTGCACCTACAAGGGACAACCTGCTTTACTGGCTCGGACAGCCCTGCATCACCTCAGAGGTGCACAAAGCCAGACCAGCCCCCAGCCCCTGCTCTAAGAAATCAAGGCTTTCTAACAAGAAAGAGAAACCACCCCAAACTGGCAGGACTTTAGGGAGGAGCAGAGCTCAAGGTTCAGTGCAGAACCACTCCCAACAGCAGCCCCTGATGCTCCCTTCACCCCAAAGCTTGCCTGAAAACTCAAAACCAAGCCTGGGGAGACTAGAAAGAGGGGAAAAAACACCCAGGGGCTGGGGAGGGAATAAAAATAAAAAGCATCCTACTCACCACCAGCTCGGTGAACATGACGTCCAGCTCCTCCACCGGCGGCATGGGCAGCGCGGGCTCCATGGTCTGGAGGGCGAAGCTGCTGTCATTGCGCAGTCGGTACGTGATCTCGGGGTGGTCGCTGCTGCGAAAGCAGCAGAAGATGAAGGAGATCCCCCGACCGCTCCTCTTCCTTGGGGCCATGGCCAAAATCCTCTGCGTCCCTCCCTCCTGGGCACTAGATCCTGAGGGGAAGAGAAGAGAGGAGGCTCAAGCAGCCGCCCCGCAGCGCTGCGCTCCCGTCCCGCCGAGGGGAGGAGGAATCAAAGCCACCCACGCGCTCGGCGCGGAGGGGAAGAGCGGAGATGGTTTACGTGCCAAATATTTCTGCTCAGATTTGATGTTTACGGTCCTGGCAACCTTGACGACCGCGCGAATTAAAAAGATGCGTTTGCTTTGCCTTGTGCCGAAGCTGGCAGCGGCAGGGGGGACACGCCGCCATCCCCGTAGGGAGAGGGGTCCCGGACCCCCACCACTGCTGCAAATCTCAGCAAATCCCCGCCGACTTCCCCATGCGGTGGCAGCCAGGCCAGCCCCCGTCTCAGTCTGGCTAGGGTTATGGCAAATTTGGGAAGCTGCTGCCAGGAACAGCTGGATTTACTCAGAGCCACCAGGTACATGGTCCCCAGCACGGATGACTCCGTGCTTGAAGACCTCATGTGGCTCAGGATGCCCTGAGCCACAGATGGCAGCAGAGCTGAGAAAATACCTTCTATTCTCTCCTCAGCTCTTAAACGTGTCCCTAAACATCCACCGGCAACTGCCGGTTGGGCAGCTTTTTTTCATGGAAAGTTTTACTTGGCTTTAATTAGATAAACCCTACTTGAAATTCCAGTAAATATTTACAAGACGCGATTTCAGCTGATAAAAATCACACGGTGCCAGTAGCTCAGACTTTCCTACGCAGTGCTTACGTCGGGCATCACTCATGCTGGCGGTCACTTGGGTTTTGCTGATTTCTGAAACTCAGGTTGGGAGCAAAGCTCAGGGCGGGAGACATGTGTCTTGCCTGATTGATAATGTCAAGGACCTGGCAAATACTGTCCCAAAATTGCGACCGTGAAGACAACGATACAAGAAGAGAGCCACCTACGAGGAATGAGGATGGCAGAGAAACACCCTAACAAAAAAAGTCAACCAACAAAGTAGAGAATTTTTCAAAAGCCTAAACATTTGTCTTATAAAGCCACACACCCACACATTTTATCTCTGCGAAACAAGACGCCGAGATGTTAAGAGACAGGACAAACAGCCAAGGTTAATGCAGAAAGTTGAAATAAGGATGACTCAGATTTATTAACAAAGCTATGAAGAGACTTGGGAAAAAAGGTCATCATTTGAAGAGGAGTGTCTGATCTCCCTGGAGCCAGCCATTCCCTTCTGACTACAGATTTATACACCCAAATAAACAGCTGCTGTGATCTGCGGAGAGCCAGCACCAGGTTGGGGGCAGACCTGGGGTCAGACCCTGCACCACCGCTTGCATGGCAAACGCTGCCCTCCCAAAATAGGGACCTTGCAGAAAATTTAGGCTCTAACCACATTACTTTAGCAGAGGGATCTGACCCTTGAAATTATCTTCGATGTCACGTTTTTAGCACATGGTGTAATCATCTGCTGAACCACGAACGGTGGGAAACAGCTACTGGGTCTTCACACTGGATAATCCCAGGCTGTGCAATTGCTCTATGCCCAGTCCGGAGGGTCCCTCTTCCCAAAGAGCCCTGAATCTCATTTCACATTTAGCATCTTGGATGTAGAAAAATGCAGCCGCTGGAGGAATTTCAGCTGCCATGAAAGCTCTCTCATCGCAGCTTCTCCACAGCCAGCACCGCAGCAAATCCATTAGCAGCCTGCTGGCATCCCTTCAGTGTTAGGGGGGGTTGGGACCTGCTGGGGAGTTTCTTTCCTAGAGGAGGGAGGGAAACAAAAAAACATAGGCACACAGACCTCTGTCCCCTCCAACATGGAGGAAAACATTGCAGATTGGGGTTTTAAAGAGCCACGAGGAGCAGGGCACAGACAGAGATGCTGGTGGCTGCCCAGTGCTTCATGCCTGGCACAGGAGCTTGGTCCCGACCCACACATCCTCAGCTGTGCAAAGTTTGGTTGCTTGGTCATTCCCAGTCCACGTGTACAGCCACGCCATGCCCAGAGCAGGGCCTGATCCTGCTCCCGCAGCTGGTCCGGAGCAAACAGACCTGTTCTCCTCTTCCACACGGTGTTTTCCATCCCGTTTTCAACACCACGTCAACTTCATCCTTGAAACCTGCTGCTACGTACAAGCTCTGACTTGGGCTTGCAAAAATGTACTGAAAGCTTTTATCAGAACAACACCTGCTCTTCAGAGATACACGCTCCTGACGATGTTTTACGAGGAGTTTGAATGACAGACTAAAAGACAAGGTTTTATTTTGGGTTTTAAAGCAGAGAGTCACGTAGCAACCAAGACAAGGTATTTTTGAGCTGCTTCCAACTTTGGAGCGACTGAGGTTCCTCATTTTCATCTATAAACAATTACAAAAACCAAACCACCCTATAGTGCAGGCTGAGTGGGCTGTAGGTTATTAGTAATCAAGGCTAAAAAGGGTTAGGGAGAGAATATGTTAGCTACCAGGCAAATAGCATTAAACCTTCAGAAGGCTGATGAATATTCATTGACGTGATGGATCAAAATCAAAACACGGCTCCCTGGCAGGTCTTGGGGAGCGGCAGACAGCGCAGATTGCACCGTCAGAAGTCCAGCTACGCAGCCTTCTCCTTCCCTGCTAAACCTACAGAAATCAGTTATTCATGGAGAAAAACTGACAGCCCCTGGCAACCTGGAGGCTTGCATTAAGGACAGCAGAAGGGACCAGTTCCACACAGCATCACATGTTAACTGTCCTGCTCCCACCTCCCATTTATACCTTTAAGCGCTAATTAGATCAATAAATTTAAGTCAGATTGTGATCTAATGGTGCTTTCTGGCCTTTACTATTGAGCAGGCCAGAACAAATTAAGTTTAATTGCCCCTGTATATACAGAGCCAGGGCAGATAGGATGGGAAGGGTCACTGAAGGAACTTCTAGCCAAACCCCAAATCCCAAGGCAGGACTGATGGGGCTGAATCATTCTCAAACAACTTTGCTTTCACAGAAACAAGGGTGGAAATGTGTGTGTGATGGGCTCAGCCTGGAAGCCCAGGGAGAAGAGGATGATGAGGAGAAGAAGCTCAGCCCACATGTGCCACCAGGACCGACTGGGATCCCCACGCAAGACAGAGGCCATGGGCTGCAGTTCAGCGATGCACAGAGAGACAAGTTTTAGGGTTTTTTCCCAGTCCTAAAAAAAAGCATCAAGCCTACATCGCCCTGAGCAGTGCTTAAATGAAATCAGTCATTAGGAGAAAATTGGACCCCGGTGTCGTTTCCGCCTTTGCTTTAAGGAAAGGAGAGCAGCAATTACCGCTTGCATATTCAACAGCCTCCTCAGCAAGCTAAATTAGCCCGTGTGGAGCAACGTGCTGCCAAAGCCTGTCTGTGACCGATGCCCCAACAAGCTGGTTTAAAGCCAGCACCAGTATTACAGCATTGCGGTCTGCAGCCTAAAAATACCCAACAAGGGTACAAACACATGCAAAGGAGCATGCACGCTCCCCTTCACACCCGCCTCCAAAGCCGCCCAGAAGCTAGGAGCTAAATCCTCAAATATGAATATTAGTGTGTTGTTTTTCTGGCTCCTCTCCCATCCCCTCCCAAAACAAGGATGCAAGATCCTGAGCGAGCTCTTTCTCAACGGAGAGCTTTATTTCAGTGCATTGCACAAGGGGAGAGTATTTTTGTGCAACTGCAGTAATGCTCACTGACCGTCTCTGCCGAGCCCCGACCGATTTCGGCATCTTGGGCCACGCCAAGCTTTGCCTCCCCACACCCTGTAGAGTTTTGGTGCAGCCTGGGATGCTCCTGACCGACAGAAATTTTCTAACTCTCTTCCATCGCTGCAAAGTGACCTCCTTGGCTGGCGGTGGCTGAGAGGCGCTTGGCCTCCGCAGGCAGTTTTGGAAGACACTGTCACCCCCACCAAGTGCTAGAGCCAGGTGCCCTGGATCACTTTTTACAGCACGTAGAAGGCAGAAATTTGGCATCCTACACATTGCACCCTATGGTTGTGCCATCCCACCACTGAGCAATGGTGCAGCCTCCCCCTCAATGCTTCTCCCCATGCATCTAACACCCAGCGCAGGGCGCAGTGCCGGGGTGCACATCAAACCCACTAAAAACTTCCATCATTTGTTTAAGCAAATATTTCTAGATTATTTTCCTTCCATTGTAAGTCGTGTCCAGACCTCCACAGCAATAAAACCTGGATGCTCCCACAGCATTTTTCAGACCAGCTGCACGTTTGAGGCATCCCCTGAGAAGCATCAAAGCCTTCCCTGGGCACGTTTGGATTTTTCACCTTATGGACCCAAGACAGCCAGCACCCTCCCTGGCTCTGCTCACTAACCTGACCTCTTCTTGGTTTAGGTCCCAATTGTGAGCCCTCCGAAACGTGTGCGTGGTGCTCTGCCCATCCGATCAGGCAGCAGCATTTAGGCTCATCCCTCTCACGAGTGAGAAGTGCTGCTCCGTTTCATGTTTGCACCAAAGCCGGTGCAAAGAAACAGTTTTTAACAAGGGGGACTCAAGCATTATTTAATTTTAAAAATAAAAGATTTGAAATAGAGCCCTTGCGTGGATGAAAAGCTCAGAAACAGGACTGCCGTCCCCTAAGCAGGAGCCACCACCCTCCCCTCCAGTGCAGAAGCCTGGAGGACCTGAGCCCATCACCAGCACCTCCAGCATGGATCCCACGCTGAGCACGGTGCCAGCATCCCCAGCAGGGCTTTTCCTATTTAAAGTAACCAGGATGATTTTTTTGGCCACAAGCTCCCATGCTGATTTCCAAAAACCCTTTTCTCCAGCATAAAGCTGTTTTCAGGCACAGGCTGAGCAGGAAGGGAATGTTTGCGTTTGGTGAAAATCCGTGCATATCGGCAGGAGGGGGGAAAAACCCCAAAACACTTGGCTAAAAGGCTTTAAATTGTTTGATGATTGCCTTTTCCCCCTTCATCTACCTGTGAAACAGCAGCCGCAAAAGGGCATGGGGACAGGACCCTTCCCGTGAAGCCGCAGGAAAATCAGCTGCCAGGAGGAGCCTGACTCATCGCTAAATCACAAGAGCACTAATTCTCAGCCTAAGCAAATCTCAAAGACTTGGGTTTCATGGATTTATAAATACATCTGCCAAATCCTGAATTACCCTCCTCCCCCTTCCCAGAAATCCTGTTATACTCCATGAACCCAACAAAGAGAGTTTTGCATCTCCAAATCTTGCTCGGGCTGCCCAGTACCCAAAGGATGCTGACAGGAGCTGGCTGCAGTCGCAGGCTCTCAGCTCGCTCCTGGAAAGCCCCATCTGCCAGCACCGTCAAAAACCCAACGCTCGCCTGAAATGTGTTGCCTCTTCTTTGTATTATTCCCTTTTCTTGTGGCATTCGTCACAACCTGAAGCATACATCTGGGCCTGCTGTCTCGCAAGAAGGCATTTTATGCTGCTCAAGGGCAGACGAGCTTCAGGGGCTCGATGGTGAAATTCAGCAAGAAAAATCAAACCAGTTGATTCAGAGAGCCAGTAAACACTTATACGTTCATTGGGGTGGGGGGGGAAACCCGGTTGCACAAATTTGTAACACACCAGAAAAAGCCTTCTTTTTTCCATCTTAACAAAATTTACATCTACCGCAAGCAGCAAAAGTGCTGGGAGAGGCTTTTTTGTATGTGTCTGCATAGGGCTCCCTCCCAGGCTGCCCCCCAGGGAGGAGCTGATGATGCTACTCAGTGAAAAGAGCAACCACCTCCATCGCATTGCGAGAATATCACAGCCCAGCTTGCAAGTCGCCTCTCCGGCGCACAAGCAAGCTCCCGGCCAAGGGAAGCACACACGCTGTTGACTCTGCAATCCATTTTTTTGTGGGGAAGAGCGTGGCGCACAGCAGGGTGAGATGAGATCTGTCTTAACGCTCTCCAACTGAAATCAATCCTCCGAGCAGTGCCGCTCGGTTTGGCAAGCCAGCAAAAGTCTGGAGCAAGGGATGGTTGCCGGTGTGTTGCAGGACCACATCTGTCCCAGGGCATGAAGGTAAGCCTGGGTCCAAGGAGAAGATGCTGAGGGCTTGCAGCATCCATCCTCCACGGCACGAGCTGCCCCAGGGATCCCCACACGGTCCTTTACCCCTCTGCTGGTTGCAGAGACCAGCACAGCTCAGTGCACAGGTGAATCTGACCAGGGAAGATGCTGCTGGAGCAAAACTTTGTTTAGTTTTTGAGGATTAGAAACCAAACCCTCCTGGAAGTTTCCCTGTCAGCTAGATGGTGAGTAGCGCAGTAACACTGAAGGAGGTCACGAGTTCTCCACTAAAAGGGTAAACTTAATCGGTGACGAGCTGAGTGCCGGCACCAGATCCTCTAAACCGCTACAGATTGCTTCTTATGGGAGCTCCAGCAGATCAGCTCAGGCAAATGCCATTTATTTCAGGAACAAGGACAACAAGCGTGAAACCACAGAAAAGACCCAGTTTGGGAACCTATATAAATATATATATATTTCTTAATACTCACTAGGGTGCTAAATGACCCAATTCTACAAATGCACATGTGCCTTTTTTCCAGCAGCTGGGTGGATTTGTGGTCCTTCTTTTGCAGAAGCAAACAACAAAGAGGGGTGGGTTGGTGGTAGGAGGAAGAAAGAGTTTTCAAGTCACATATTCCTCCCTTAAATGCCCTGAATGATTTGCATCCTGAAACCCAGGCACAGTCAAAGGTGAGTTAAGCCCAAGAGACTTCCCAGTAAGGCGGAGGGAGGCGGAGGCGGTGGGGGAGCTCTCCAGGAAGGATGCTGGAGCATCGCCCTGCACTCCCCATGCCCCGGTCTGGCTTCAAAAGGCAGCACAGAAAAACCCTGCAGAAAGGAAAGGCGACGCAAGGGACCGTTCCTCCCAGTGCTCCCCTCACCCCGCTCTTGTTTTGGGGCGGCAGCTGTCGGTGCGGCGTTGTGGTGGGGCTCAAAGGGGCAGAGACGGCCCTTTCAGAGCCAAGGTCATGCGTGGGGAAAGATTAGCACTGACCTGGGGCTCTCCCGAAAGCCTGCAGCCTTGCAGAGAAGACCTTCACAAAAGTTGTCCTTTCCCATTTGAACCTGGTCTCTCAAGGGAGCCTTTGCGGGTGTCCAGGCTGGGTGATGCTAAGCCTTGGCTAGGCAGCCCTTGAGGCCAAAAACAGTCAAGAGAGAGACACAAGACCCCCTGAGCAGTTCAGGGGGCTGCTACAGCACTACCGAGCATCCCAGAGCGGGCATCCTCCTCCATCCCACCTCCATCCTCATCACCTGGCACAAGCACAAGCCAACATCCAGCCCCGCTCCATTTCCATTGATGGTTTTGGCCCCACCTGGGGGAAAATGCTCATGCAAAGCACAAAACACTTCCAGGAGGCTGATAACAGCGAGTTGTGAAGCGTATCAGAAGTTACATATAATTAGCCAGGAAGAGCAGCTTCAGCGATCAGAAACCTCCTGAGATGTCGGGCGCGGGGACCACCTCCTAGCCCAGCCGCTGGAAGGAAACCTCCCCTCTCAATATTTCCCTCTCCATCTGAAAGGATGTGGATTTAAGTTCCTTCATTTCTGAGATCACTCCCGGCTCTGACTACTCCCTTTGACGATGCAAATTTTGTCAATAAAAACTCAACAGCCTGGCAAGCGGGGAGAGAGGAGCTGTATTTCCCACTGGAAGAGGATATTTGTTTGCCAATTAGCCTTTTCTTGGAGAACAATAGTTCAATAAAAGCCTTCCTTTATTTTAATTCCCCCTTTTTTCTCCCCCCAAGCCTCAAGCCCTGCTCCTCCAGTGAATATTTGGGCTCTGACTTTGATTTATCGTATGCAAAGCCTCAATGCTGAGCTTTCCATTTCACTGCTCCCCATTTCAGCAGTAATCCCCGGGGTGAGATGGGCTCTCTGAGTGTAAAACTAAGGGGTAAGGCAGGCAGGTTTTTCCACTTTTAAAGCCTCTTAATTAATTTCGCTTCGCAAACTGGAGTTTCCAAGTTGCTCAGCAGCAGATGCTTCCAGTCCATCAGCACAGCAACATCTGCCGTGGGGCCACCACCATGGCAAGGCAACGAGGAGCTACCAGCTGAGTCCCTACGGGCTAGTTTTGGGTTGTATTTGGAGATTTTTAGGATTATCCATGCTTAAGGTGAGGTTACTGGAACCACTGGTGTTCATGCAGCTCGTAGTGTGTAGCAAGCTGGGTTTTTTTCTCTTTCAAAACGGAAACTGGGTGGAGACTGCTGTAAACAGAAGTCCTTCCTAACAGGGACCCTGATGGGTAGATATCATTAACTTCAAGATATCATTAAACTTGTAGTCCAGAAAGTGCCCAAAGCAAACAAAACACATTTGTCAGATCTCTCAGCTGGCTTACCCATCTGCAATGCTGATTTCCCTTTAAAGATTTTTAAACCCTGATGTTAATCCAGAGTGATTTTTTCCCCCTGAAGTACGAACCTAGGGCTGAGAATTCCTTGATAAATATGTCTGATGGCAGAAATGGCCCGCTGGCTGCTTGCCTTCCAGTATGACACTAATACCTCCCCATGCTTCAGCAGATGAACACCGAAAAACAATATATGTGAGTTCACATCAGGCACAATGCGATCCCAACAGCTCCAACGCAACGCCTGCTCCCACCCGGCCTGGGAAAAAGCAGCGATTTTTATCACATTACACTAAAAGACCGTTTGCATTTAAACATAATAGAGAAAAGCAGGCAAGCACAGCAAGCGAGACTAATTGGAAGGCTTGATTACTTCTGTTTTTTTAATGTGGATGCAACACAACGTAGCCTATGGCAAAAGCCCTGCTTTGACCAGGATGGAGCTGCACCACCCCACGCCACGAGACAGCAGGACTCAGGTTTCCCGGGAGAGCTGCTCAAACCCACCACCTCCAATTCGGAGGACCCGGCTTAATGGAGACATGCCGTTTTAACTGCCTAACCTAAATTGCCTAACCTTTAATTCCTTGCCTCCCACCCATGGCAGGGATCAAGGAAGGGCTCACTCCAAAGTTGGCCGACTCATCGCTGCCATGGACAGACTGAAGGAAGGTCCCTCTTCCCTGGCAGGACCATCCAAAAGGGAATATCTGTCTGGTGGAGATCCCAAGGGGATGCATTTAAAAATCAATAGAGGCTATTTTAACGCTTAATCCAGGAAAGTATCAGCATCAGCAGCATCAATACAAACCAAATTTAAACATACTGAGTACAAGCACAGGATTTTTATTTTTTTCTTTTGTGCATTGATTTAACCAAATCTGTTTTTCCCCAGACACTTTGAAGTCCAAACAGGGCATCTGTAGCACGCCTAATGCTTCAGGCATCCTGCCTGTCTCCATCTCTAGATGCTGCTTAAAAAATGAGCCGCTCCAGTGAGGAAATCCCCCTCGAAAGTGCAATATTGCAGTGACAATGGCCACCCCCCTGCCAGGGCTATGTACAGAAGTGGATTTCTCTTCTTTGTACGTTTTCACACTGCACCCGACAATTGCAATACAAGCTTCCTATCCCTGTAGATATTTATACAATGATCTCCCTTTTCATTAAAAAAGAAAAAAAGCCCAGCCTTGCAATTGCAAAGAACTGCTTGAAAAAGTGACCCAAGGGGACCCTGAGAGGCTCAGACACCCCGAGAGAAGATAACTGTGTTTGAAGTTTTCAATTTAATCTCATCTGCTGCAGGAGGGCAGTCTGGGTGTTCATACATTTGGGACTAGCCACACTCCAGACGCACCCACAAGCACAGACGTACCTTCCCAGTGGCCACCGCAGGCATGACGTGGGCTCAGAAAGCCACAACGTCACTAATTTCTGTTGGGGTACAGCACCACGCTCTGCCCCCTTCCATCCGCCAGCTCCCTCCTGCACACCCGCTGCTATCTCTGCAGAGATGCTCCATGGTTCAACACCATCACTTTGCTCACCTTCCCGAGTCTTCAAACCAGTCCTCGATTCTCCTGGCCCTTTCCAGGCTCACAACTCCTTGCAGATGACTTCTTGCTTGGGGTTGGAGTCCACCACTCTGGCCAGCAAAGTGCAAGTACTTCTCCCCATAGACACCAGTCCAGTTTACTCACAATCCGAAGCAATGGCGAACTTCACCTCTTCGAGGGTTCCTGAGTCCTGGTGGTGGCAGGGTCTTCAGGGGTCTTCACATCTACTATCCAGGCAAGGCTTCATGGTACCGGTGGTGATCAGCACCTTTGTGACATCCCTTCAAAGCTCACCCAGCTCTCCAGTGAGAAAGTGTGTCCCCAGCACCCCAAAACACCCCCCCATTCCTTTAGCAGCTTTGAAGCTGAAACACCTCTAGCAGCAGAGGTGGCAATTGAGTTTGCTGATAGGAGCCACTCAGGGCTGCAGCTTTCCATTAACCAGCTTGCCAGGTCTTTCAACACTGCCCAGACGACACCACTGATAACGAAGCGGGGCCCAGCAGGTCTAACTAAGTTTGACACACGGTGAGCTGAGCCCAACTCCTTGCTTCATGCTTCCTCATGCCCATGTTACGAGGGTCACAAGCCGGCCAAACAAAGGCTTCAAGTGGGGCGAGCCACATTCATTGGGCTCCCAAAGTGGCTAAGCAGAGCCCTGACAACAAAAAAGCAAAGCCAAATCACTGACTCGGGGGCAATGATGTCAGAGCATCTCTGCTCTGACACCCAAAGGTACCATTGCTCTGCACTTTGCCATCAGATGAAGGTCACCACGAGAATGGGCTGGGTAAGGCTGTTTTCTGCTTAGCTCTTAGCACAAGCACATCCATCTCAAACCCTCCCTACAAAGGAACAAGAACATCCAGAACCTCAAACATGCAGAACCGTGAACACCCAGAACCTCCAACATCCAGAACCTCCAACATGTAAAAGAACCTCCATCTCAAACCCCTCCCTGCAACGGAGAGCCTGCAGGTTTGCTGCCTAGCCACTGCCCTAAACCTTGAAAAACATTTTCCTCTGTGTCTAACCTCTGTAGCCCATTGCTCCAAATTAACACTGCAGTTTGGATGCCCTAAACACATGCTAATGAAATAACTCAAAGAGAGAGCAATCCTGAGATCATCCACAATCTCGTGACTGTCCACAGGGGAAGGAAATTAAATGGCTTGTGGATGACAAATCTCAGCAGCATTTTCCAGCACAAGACCTGTAACGCTGGTGAGAAAGCTTGAAGAAGCTGCAAATTGGATTTAGGTACCTGAAAACTCCAGATACACTCCACTACCACCAGAGATGCCACAGGAAGAGAAAACACCCTGAAATAACTGCCTCTACAGACAAAAACTTTCAGCCCCATTAATGCAGGTTTTTAGAGCTGGCAGAAGCTACCCATCCTCATTGACTGCAACACGAGCCGTGAGAGCAGGAGGAGGGGAGAAAAAGCATCTTCCAGGCAATCACAGGCTTTTTTTGCCCAGTTGAGTGCCTCGTGGGGAGAGCAACCCATGCATCAACAGGAGCACTTGAAGCATGCCAGTGGTTTATAAATTCACTTTCAGTAGATTTACCAACACGTCATATGGAAAAGGAATGTGTGCTATGCAAATCCAGCCCCAGACTGCTCCCTGCCTAATCTAGCTTTAGATTCAAATGCTTATTACCATGGCGTCTAATCGGGTAATGCGTAATAGACAGGTTTAGTTTGGGCTCCCAGTACTTCAGCTGTGTTCTTACTACAGCACCAAATGGAGAAGGAAAAAAAAGAAACAAAGAGAAAAAACTCAACACGGCGAAGAATTCAAGCTCTGGTGGAAAGCAGAGAACAAAAACCAGGCGCGGAAAAAAAGTATTTACACCTACCAGTAAAAGCCAGGCAGATATGCAAGCATTTGGCAGCTCACCAAGAACACAATGAATGTTGAGTCCTGTTCTCACCCCGTCATATCCCTGCAGGGAAGTAGGTGGCTGGTCTTTCAGGGTCTCTTCTCCCCCCCCACCTCCGTGAGACATAAGGTGATGCAAGGATCTCACACACCCACGTAGGACCCATCTACCAGCAGCTAGCTCCCAGCAGCACCGAGTACAGCTGGTCACACCATAACCTCCAGACTACCTAATGGATGCTCTGGGCACCCATGCTCCAAAGCCTGGGTAACACGTGCCAACCAGGAGCTGTCTTCTGGTTTGGGGAGGAAGGGTTCCTTTGCTGCATCAGGGGCTGCAGCAGGACACAGGGACCATGGGAACATCATTCCCGAAGGCCACCACCTCCCTGTTTGCTGGCACCAGCCACACAGCAGGGCTTACACCATGGCCAAGGTCATCTCTGCCCTCACCTGCACCAGGCAAGGGGATTCATTTCACATCTAAGTTTGTCAAATACAGTTGGTCTGTCCAAGCCATATGTCATCCCTGGTACCTCCAGGATACAACCCAGATGCCAACCTCTTACCTCCACCATGCAGCTACAACTCAGCCACCGTGCACCAGAAATAACCCAGGGGCAGGGACACAGGACCCACCACTCAGGCTTGACAGGTTCTTCTCTCCATCTGCTGCTCATCTGCCACGCTAAGCTTTCCTGCGATGGAAGATGGTGAGGTTTTCAACACTATCGTCCAGCTTCCACCTTCAGGATGCTGAAACCCTGCAGCTTGTCCTCCCTTGCCTCCACAATGCCAAATGGCATGCAGACCTGCAACCAGCTCCAGCAAAGGGTCAAGACATGCAAATGTTGCTACCCGCCTCTGAAGACCCTACAAGACTGCGTTGACCCTGCTACGCTACAGAAACTACACTCAGTGGGGTAAGCACCAAGGAATACCAACACTAACAAAGAAGAGATTTCCCTCCATGAACCTAAGCAATATAAGCTACATTTATATTAAGTCTGCAGGATGAACTTACATTTATTAGACATCAGAGAATTCACGTAGGCGAACATCGCCCCTGCAACACCTACGTGTCTGTGCAGAGTCCAGCAGTGTGGGCTCTCTAGTGTCTCGTAATGTGGTAAATCCAACTAAAGCACTCTTTATGGCTTGGATGTTCATAACATTTATGTGTATTCCCTGGTGTCTAGTACAGGCTGAGTTTTCATTGCATCCCTTCCCTTAATAAAAAACCTCCACAACACCCTTCTAACCTGATGCCTGTTTTGACAAAACTTGCAACAGCACCACGTATTTGAGATGAAAATCAACCTGGAACAGAGGACAAAACCAGCCAAAGGACTTGATGAATTGTCAGTTACAGGGGATAAGGAGTAGATGGTCAGACCAACTTTAAAGCTTCCTTTCATTAGGAAACTAAGCTAAAATCACAGGTTAACTTTCAATGATGCATGTTATTACTGAGGAAAGTGAGGCGGCTGATATTCTGCCTCTCAGCCACATGTGCTCTATGCTTCATCATTTACTGAATGAACATTCAAACGCTTTGAAAGGAGAAGGAAAACAAACCCAAAGAAACTGGAGGTTGCAGCTTGCAGCGTTTCCATAAGCCTGTTCAAAGACCAAGCCAGATTTACCAGCCCCTGCGTCGCTGCCCGGCTGCGTGGGCGGCTGGCCGGGCTCTCTCTCTGGCTCTGCACCTCCCCAGCTCGTGGCAGTGCCTGGAGCTGGTCTGGGGGACTTTTTTCCTCACTCCTGTAGTTGAAATGACAGCTGGGATGGTTAAATAGGGTAGAAAGACCCCCTTTCCTATGCAGCCCAGCCCACAGTGCAGAAGGAAGAAACCCTTTGTGAAACTCCCTGCCTGAGGACATGGATGGAGATGCTAGTGGGGGAGTCCTTCCCAGCACAGAAGGAGCCACGCAAATAGTATTTGCCTGGCCACAGGGACTAAATACCCCAGGAAAGTCATACTCATTTGTAAGCCAAAAAAGAAAGAGTTCACATTCCCATATTTATACCACTACTGCTTCTGGAGCTCTGTCTACAACAGTCTCTGGGACAGGGTCATTCCCAGTGATGACAGTGAAGAGGTCCCAGTGAAGAGGTCCTTCATCCCACCATGGCACAAAGACTCACGAATAGTTCACACACACATATTTCCAAGGGGAAAAATATTTTAAAGCCTCAGAAGCTGCATTTTTGGAGCTGTGGATAACACACATGCAAAGAGCATGGTTCACTTATGATAACCCAGGATGGCAACCCACTTCAGATGTAAAAATAATTTAATGAATAAGTATATTTAGATTTATAACCCCACAGCAGCTTTATTTATAGGGATGCCAATCACTTTTACACAGATATAAAATTGGCTGGCAGAATGCCTTAGACTATATCCAGAAACCCATCTGTAACAAATCTAAGCTGTGATATCTCTGCAGACGTTTGGCCAAACAATAACGCTAATGCCAGCCATCTTGACTTTAAACGTACAGATGGGCTGGTGGGGGCTCGCCAAGCCTGCCACACGGCCAAAGATGGATGAATTTTGCTATCACCTACTATAAACTGGTTGGGGAAAGGACCAGATGAAGGAAAACCAGTCACCGTCTGGGCTGTGTGGATGTTAATACCAACTCAACGCTGGCTGCAGAGCAAGCCAGCATCCAGCTGGCTACAGGTGAACCTCTTTCAAAACCTTTCATCACTGAAATGGGGAGCTACAAGCAGGGAAAAAAGTCCTACTGGAGCTCTGCAGCACCTTTAAAAGGCAAGGGAATTAAGCTAGGGCTCTTGCATATAGTTTTTTGATCCATCGCTCAAGACACAAAGCTGGGACAGAGGAAGACGCAGGAGAAATTAATTGAAAGTCATGTCTTGGCTCTCGACCTCAAAGCAGACGAGGATTTCTAGTGAGACTTCTCCTCTTCCACCGCTGCTCAGGATCTCACAGCTTTATCTAAACCTGCAGAGGTCAAGGGGAGAGGTTGCCGTTGATTTCCACGGGGCTGGCGTTGCAGCATCCCAGATTGCCCTGTGTTTTCAGGGTGGGTCTGGGGGCTTTCTGTTGCTGCCCCTCCAGCTCAAGCAGGGACCACCTGGAGAACTGAAAAGTCGCGTCTAATTCACAAGAAACAAAGAAAAAACTGCTCTTCATCCCAGTGGGGCTTCTGAGGTCTGGTTGTCTCAGAAATGGGGCAAAACAGGGATGGTTCCACATCAAGTACAGGCTATGGGTAAATGCATCTCATCCATGAAAGCAGCAGTATTTTGGCAAATGCCAAGGCAGAAAAGGTTACTCTGGAATATTACTTCAAATAGCTCTGGGAACAAACCCAGCATTAATTTTCAACACTTATTCAGCAAATTATTTGAATAAACTGAGGGAGGCTTGCGCACACATACTGACAGCATTATTTCATAGATTTTTGCCTCTGCTCCTGAGATAATTTATGAGAAAACAAGTCCCAGCAAACACGATTGCTTTCCAGTTCAATGCATGGATTCAACTGACCCTGCCTTGGGGACAAGGTAACCTCTCAAGACCCCTTCCAGCCCAATTTTAATACCATTTTACACCGCAACCTGTTTACATGCTGGCATTTGCTCTGATTCATCCCTGAAAATAAGTATGTCTAAAAGTAATCGATGGAAAGAAAAAACAGAAACCCAATAGCAGTTCCCTCTCTTGAGGACAAAGCAAAGGAAAATAACCAGACGCAGAGCTATGACATCCTCGATCCAAATGTTTTCCAAAACATTTCCAAATGTTTTCCAAAGCTTCCAGCTGAAGCTTTCACAGCTAGGCTGCGACTCCACCAAAGCCTCAGGCATTGAGTGCGGCATCACGATGCGTTGCAGCGTGTGCCGAGGAGATGGTTGGTGATGACTTTTCCAATGATATATCTGCCAAAACACACCCAAGGCCCTTGTGCAGAAAACATAGCGCTTCAAAGAAAAACTGCCTCTGGTTTCTCAACAGGGCCTCTTCCAACATGATGGAGCTCGACTTCTATGTGGGCTTTCAGGAAGAGAGAGTCAGTGAATGCATGTGGCCAGATGTCCTCACCTTCACAGCAGGCTTTTGAGTTTATTCCAAGCATCTTAGGAAATCATTCCTCTGCCTCTAATCCTTTGGAATTATGGAAATAATAAAATTTTAAAAACCCACGTATGGAAAGTAAAGAGAAAAAAACGTATGTTTTCTATGCTTAAGCAAGAAATGCTGAAGTTCTGTCCAAACATCAACAAATGTGGACAGTTATGGTTATTACACAGCCAAAACAGAGACGGTTGTGGGAGATGCCGGTCTGAGCAGCTGACCCCAACCACTACAGCCAAAGGGCGAGCAGCGAGGTCTCACCAGTGCTCAGCTGCAAGAACCAACTGCTCTGGGGACCAGGGGGCTGGCACATGGCAGGTCCCTGTCCCCAGCCTCCTCACCCTGCTGCTGACACAACAGCTTCGACCTACGCCAATGGCCTCATCAGAAACGGCAGTGCCTGTGAAGCGGAGTCTCAGAGGTCCTTCAAAGACCAAAGCTGATCTCCACTTCTTTCAGCTTGCTTCTGGACACAATCAAAATCCAGAGCAGGCTCCTTTCTGAAGGAACCCTCCTATCAACTGTACGTGGGCTTTTGATTAGACCTTTTGTAGAGTTGAAAAAAAAGGCTTGCTTGAGGATGATAAAGTCTAGACACTACAATATATTTTCCAGCTGATCTAGCAAACCCAAAAAGCCCTCCCTTGATCTCGGACTGCCACGATCAAAGCCATTATCCCATTCGGAGCCCTTCTGAAACTTTAGCTTCCAAATGTGCAAGTTATTTTAAAAATCTAAACCAGGCCAAGCCTCTTGTTTGGAGTTTTACGAGGAAAACGGGGTGTGCTCCTCCCAAACCTTCCCCCACCACGTCTGGAAGTGGCTGGTGGGCACATGGTGGAGGGCGAGAGCAGGGAAGCGGCCCCATGCCTAGGGGCACCTCACTGGCACCCAGTGGCCATGGTCTGCTTGTGTGGGAGGGCACAGCCCATCCCCCCAGGGTGACTATGGTATGGGGGAATATTCCCCACCCCTGACTGAGATGAATTTTCTTGGAGAGCAAACACCCTTTGCATCCCCATCCTTAGCAATTGTGTCTGCCTTTGGCATCTTCCGTCACAGCGGTGTGTTATTCTGGGGTCCAAGAAAAGGGCAGCTTGAAATACTTCCATTTCCTACAGGAATTAAATAAAACTAAGTGCTACAAATTTCCTTTACCAGGATGCCCAAGCGCGCAAAGAACGTCCAGTTCTGCACCAGGGGACAACCAGGGAAATAAGGTATTCCAGGAAAAAAATCATTCTCCACCCTCTTGGAGGAGTCTTTCAAGTGGCTGAAAGGAAAGGAGAAACACACAGCCCTGCAAAAGCATAGGAAAGCCAAAGGGGCATCAGTGGCCCTTAAGCGCCTTAAGTGGGATGCTCAAAGAGAGGTGATGGAAGACCAGCCACCTCATCCCAGACCAGCCGGTGCTGCGTGGTGAGCATCAAACCTCCTGGCATGCAGTGGCCTCTGCGGGAGAGGGGACCCATGGTCAGTCCCAATCGCCAAGGCTCACAGCGGCCAGACTAGCAGAAGTCAAGGGTCAGGTGGTCTGGAGTGATGAGGAGCTTTGGGAGAACTGGAAAGGCTTTTTGAAAGCACGTGGCCACCAAGCTGCACCTCTGGTGTCCCAAGGTGAACTTCTAACAGGCAGATGTTCTTCAAAGAGAGATGGGGACAGGAGGTGACTCTTGCCACAGAAAGGAGAAGAGAGCAACACAGAGCTTCACATGCTCCAAAGCTATTTAAAAGCCAAACATAGCTCCCTAGTGAATGCTTCGTTTAACTAAGCAGCTTCTAAAGCACCAGGCAAACAAGCCACATCGTCTCCTTTCCCTCCCAGCATCCGCCTCCACGATGCTGCCCACCTCCCTTCCCCTCTGTGCTTTCACCCCCCTCAACTCCTAGCAGCATTGCTCCTCCTCCCCATCTCTCCCTCTGCCCAAACCAAGCAGATCTGCAAAAAGCTGAGTGAAGCAGGCGGGCGCATACCAGTAGAACAGGGATTAGAGACCTGCCACCCCCTCTGGCATCCCTCGCTGTGGCTGGAGGGGCCACGCCAGGCAGGAGCAATGGCCACGCTGCACATCACACATCCCCAGCACTTTGGGAAGTATCGTCTGAACCTCCACCAGCTTTCCCAGCTGGGTCAAGGAAAAAATCAGGTCAACAGTCTTCCTGAAGAGTATTTCCATCAAATTGGACTTTTCCCACCCGCAAGCACACTGGAGCAGAAAGAGCGAGGGCCACTGGCAACCCGGTGCTGGCTGTGACAGCCGCCACATCAGTCCCAGAGGGGACAGAGGATTTGCCAGCATCTCCTCAAAATGTTGCTCGGGAGCTAGGTGAGGTGGACAGGACATGGGAAACCTGCCCAGCTTCAGCTCTGCCACAGCACAGCATCCAACACGTGCCCCATCGCAGTTGTTTGTCTTTACTCTCCCCAACAAATGCAGAGAGGAGATGGACTTCAACCTTCGCCTCCATGCAAGTGTGTTTCGCTGGGTCTACTGAAGCCACCAAAGCCCCGCAGATTCTGATGGTCCCACCTTGCCCTCGCTCTGGCCCCTTCCCTCTAATGAGCTTCTCCTGGCAAAGGAGAGCAAAGCCGCGCTGCACATCCGTAATCCCCGAGAAGGGCTAACATGAAGTTACTGACCTCGAAAATTTATGGTCCCCATCAATGAGAGAGCAGACGAGCTGATGGCCATGGCTGCTTCTGGATTTAAAAGGATCTAAACCCATCACAGAAGCAGCGTGCGCCTCAAACCCTTCCCCCAGTTTGTACGCTGCGCACAATAAATGAGGTGGCGACGGGCAGCGGATGAACCAGCATCCCGGCACCCAACCCCTACCAACCCCTACCATCCCAGCTTGGGAAGAATGGGAAAACAAGGGGAAAAAAGCAAATCATCTGGCCCCACACTGCCATCAGCATGGCAGCTGCCCTCCGCTGCTCTTGGTGATAAATATTGAAGGGAAAACATCGTGCAATTCATTTAGTCACTGAGCATGAACCAGGGGCGGGTTCAGCGCCACATTTGTCTCGTGAGGCTTTCCAGCCATCCCATCGTCTTGTGCAGTGTTTTTCTGTGTCTTTCTCATCTCCCGTGTTAAAGAGATGGGAAATGTGGGAATTGGGAAGGTCCCCCTTCCCAAACCAAACATGCAAATACAGGCTGAAAAACACCCAATTTCTAATCCTGGTGAATTTACAGTGGTAACTTATTTCCAGGCAAAGCTGTGATTTTTATAAGGGATACCACCAGGTTAAGGAGTCAAAGGCGTAACTGTACAAGCGAAAGCAAAAGCCCTTTATTTACGTAAAGCCATTTTTTAATTCCCCCTCCTGAAATGACAGGGAGCAACACAGCTCTTGCCAGTTTAGTGGGGTATACATGAAGGCTTGGCTGAAAGCAACCTCATTAAACTGGCTGGGTCATTAAGCGCCAATCCAAACATGCAGTCCTCTGATCACTGCATGATGGGCTGGGAACCGAAGGCAACTCGCAATTAAACCCGTGACAATCAGAAAAAATCCTTACAACCCCCCCCCAAGCAGAATCTACCAACACCATCCCCACCCTCCCTTCTTTTTTCTTTATTTACTTACATAAGCAGCATGACAGATAACTTGGAGGAAATCAAATGCTTAATGATTAAGCGACACTTAGGCAGCACTCTGGAAGATAAATACGCCCTTTGGAAACCCTGCAACAAAAACAGAAGGTATAAACAGACAGTAACTAATTATTCTGATTAAATCTTGGAAGACCTGAAATACTTGACTGCAGCAGAACAAAGCCAGTGTGCGCCGGGGCTGCTCGCTAAATAAGTCACACCCTTTTTTAAAAGAATTCACCCAAATAAACCTAAGTGCTTCTGTGTTGTTTTTGTTTGCGTGCGTGTTTCTTAAGGTCTAGGCTGATAGGAAACCTCCGCCGTACCCTGGAGGGATCCCGTCGCCTTCAGCTAAAATTAGACTTCAAGGAAAACAGGCGAAGGCGGGTGTCTCCAACCTGCGCCGGCACGGCAAGGCTCCCACCGCGCGCTTCAGGAGCGGCGCGTCGGGGTTTTTCCTCCCCTCCCATCGAAACCAAAAAGAGAGGGGGTTTTGGATTAAAAGAAATTAAGGAAAATAAATAAATAAGGCGTGCTCCTAGGGAGAAAGGAGGGGACGGCAGGTCTACCCCGCTGCCGGGCTTGGAGGGATCTGAGCTGGGACCGGGAGGTGGGGATGCAGCTGAGCCATGGGGATGGGATGAGATTGGGATGGAATGCTCAACCTAGCGGTGAGAGCAGCCGGCAAAGCCCACCAGCAGCTTACCCCCCGTCATGGATGCAGAGTAAGGCACCTGCTTTATTGTGAGCCACAACACCAGCGCCAGGAGCCTCTGTTACAGCAGAAGGCGTGCAGAGCAAGACAAGGGGATGCGCTCAGTAGACTCTCCCCTACTCTCCTTGCTTTGGAGGAAAACCATCATTTTCCTCCTCCCCTTCTCTCTGCCCTCCCCCCACCACATTAAATGCCCGCAAAGCTCAGGGGAATATTTAATCTCAAACCTCAGTAATCAATCAGTTCACCCTCACGCATGAGAAAGAGTCACAGCAGTAAGCACCAAATCCCATTTCTACCCAGCAATACAACATTTTAATTACGTACGTAACATTTCCCTTTTAACATAAATCCTGAACAGATCCAGGCAGCCCCCGGGCTGTGGGTGGGGAAGGACACGGTGCCGGGGAAGAACATGGGGCGGGGGGAGGAAAGGGAGGAGAAACCATTCTGGCAATTATTTAAAATGACAACTTTATACGGCTGCTCCAGTGTGCCGTTGGCACGACGATGCTTTGACCTTGTGTTCGCCGTCCCAGAGGATGGGCAGCAGCGTGGCAAGCAGCAAGCCCACATCTAGCCCTGCCACCAGAAGCTGCATTGGTTTTATCCCAACACGGCAGCAAGCGTGCGGGAAAACGGGGACAGAAAACGCAAGACGGGCACACGTGGAAAGGCTTGGGCCAGGCTGTGATATAAATAACAGCAATAGGACCTCTCCACTGGTGCTGTGAGACTTACTCCAAAGCCTGTTCACATCAGAGGGACCCTTTCTAGCTGGGTTTGAGCAGGTTTGGGATAGTTCCCTGCCACCACTTGTTATTTCCAAGTGCAAGCACGGCCAGACCAGCAGGACCATCACACGGCTGCCAGTGCAACAGGTAGGCAGCTCCGAGCAACATCCCTCCTTCGCCCAACCAGACCAGTCCCGAGTGGCATAGCTCACAAACAGCTATGTTAAAATATACACTTTTTTTTTTTTTAAATATAAACACATGCACAGACTTTTCTAATATATAGGAACAAAAGAGGGGACACCCCGCTGAAACCCCATGTGCAGCTCAACTGCTCTCTGCAGTGACGAAGGAAATGAGAAGCAGAGACCAGGCACACACCCGCTCGCCGTGGCGTGGTTTGGCTCTGGGAACGTTTCTGGATTCCCCAGCATGAGCTCTGACCTCCAAAAGATGCAGAACGGTCTCAGAGCCACCCTGGAGGAGAAGTGGAGGGGTCCTTGGGGGCTCAGCTCAGCAGGAGGAGTGGGATGGAGAGCCGGGCTCGGGGTGCTCACGGCGACAGCTGACCCGAGTCCATGGCCCATCAGCTCAGAGGTCCCCAAAACACCCCTTGTGCCACAAGAACGAGTCAGGAACTATCCCAAACCCACGGTGCACAGCAGAAAGGAAAGGTCCCCTCCCGGGTCTTGGCAATAGGATGAACCCATCTGCGACCACGGCTCCAGCCTTGCCAGACCACGGTGCTCGGACAAAGCAAGGGAAACAAGCACAGGGTTGAAGGCCTTGGGTTTATCTTTGATTTCTCTGTATGTAGCAGAGCTGCATTTCTGAACCCTCTTTTTTCAGGCAGATCCTGCACCAGGCTTTGTAAACACATGTGCATCGCTTTCAAAAGGCTCACAAAAGCACTTTTTGGAAGAGGAGGTGTCACGGTGCAGCAGGAATTTTTCACTTCCTCTCGACAGGAAACATCACGCAGAGATACAAAAGGGAAACCTACATGTAACTGAGATTTCTGCACCATGTTCTCCTTCCAAAGGCCAACGCTCCCTCCCCTCCTTTATTTTTGGCTTCAGTTTTCCCAAGACCTGTAACATCAGGAATTGCTTGGCACAACAGACAGAGTCCTCAAGCTCCACACGCTATCTAGAGAAACTACTGAACTTACACACTCCCTGACCTCATTAGCCCACATTGGGAGGTGCATAATTAAGAGGGACCAGGCACCATCAGCCGCCTGCAGCATGTTCCCGGAGGATCGAGCCGTATCCCCATCCTCTCCCAAAGAGCAGGACTTTGCAGTGCAATTCAGGACAGAGATACTCAGTGCAGTATCTAGAGCAAATTAAACCTCCCAGGCACAGCAGCGAGCATGGATTTATTGATTTACGGAAAACGTCCTTATAAATTACTTCATTCAGATCAATGGGACAAGACAAAACAAGGGCTATCCTCAGCAGTGAGAGGCTGCAGCGCTATCATTTCAGTCCCATACTCCAGAAGAAACCCCCTGTTTCAGAACAGACACTTCTAGCAGGGCTTCGCAGGGCTGGCAGAGGACGATACAGAGGCCAGCATGGATCTGTGCCGTGTCTCACCCCGTCCCCACCTCTCTGCGCTACAGCCGGCAGAACCGATGGACGATTCTTGCAAGCGAGTAGGTAAAAATGCTGCTTGGCGTCAGCTTCCCATCCACAGAAGCTCCATCCGCACCTCCTTGTTGGCTTGTGTAGGGCTGCAGCTACCGGGCAGGGTGGGACACGGAGGCTGCTGCCACCAACAGCATCCCATGTGCTGCCCCAGCCACCCCTTTGGGGTCTGCTCGCCACGGGGCAGGGAGGTGGGACCACCTGCCTGGTGAGACATGGCACCGATCCGTGCTGACCTCTTCCATCCCTGCGAAGCCACGTTAGAAGCG
Source organism: Buteo buteo (assembly GCF_964188355.1). Lineage (NCBI taxonomy): Eukaryota > Metazoa > Chordata > Aves > Accipitriformes > Accipitridae > Buteo > Buteo buteo. Next base: position 6,682,545 of record NC_134176.1, on the reverse strand, counting down.
TCTGCTCTGAAAGAGTGATTTCTCCTGGAGTATGGGACTCCCAAGCGTCGCCGCTCGTCATTCTTATCTGCTTCTCTTGATACCGATAGCTTAACGTGCTTTCATCACACTCAAACTCCCTCCCAAGGCCACCTGCGGTCTGGATCCAGGACACTAAGACAAGGCTAAGGCCATCTTCTGCAAATGTTTGTTCCACTGGTTAAATGCAGCTCAAAAATAAATAAATATCCAGATGTACCTGTGCCTTGATAGCAAGCATCTGGCTTTGGCTTCCAGACATGGGCTGTTTGCTGGACTGAAGAGCCGCTGGATGCCCCCCCCTGCCCCCCATAAAGCGATATACACTTGCATTTTGTAGCTTCTTGATGAAAAGGCGAGAGGAGTGCTCAAATAGCCCAGCACGAAGCATCTCCCCAGCTTTATATGCACGTGCGGCACTTCCCCGCACCCTCATCAGTCAAACCGGCCCCGTCAACACCGAGGGCAGGGTCAGGCGCTGCTCTTCCACCGCAGGCTCAGCAGCGGTCCTGCTCCCAAAGTGCTTTTCGCAGGAGCGGGCAAGAGCTGACCATGGCTCAAACCGCTTTCTGCAGCTCCAAATTACCTCCTGGGATCACATCCCAGCATCCCCATCTTCAGATCACCTCCTAGTCTTTAAAATTGATGCCAATTTGAGACCTACTTTAAAAAACCATCAGTGAAGATGCTGAGTCATGTTGTTAGATGCCTCCAAGGTGGTACCTACGGAGGTCTTCTAGGAATGCCTCCGCCTCATGTGAACTCCCCCGCTGGTTACATTAAAAGTACAATTATCTCTGTGGATTAATAAAGGGTACCGCATCTCTGGCAGCAACCTGAGGCAGGGACTCCCAGCAGCAATGAGTTCACGTTATCAGGGCGCGCAGGCACACACAGCTGTGTTTGTGGTCCCCATCGCTTGCAGTCACCCACGCCCTGCCACGCTGCCTCACCCGTTCCCCAAAACACACCCCAACCCCGGAGGGAACGATTAGTATTTTGATAAACAAACGTGTCTCGTCACATCTATTCACTTAACTCGGCCATCGAGGGGTTGCCATTCCCGCGTGCATTGGCTTTGCAGAATAAAACGCTAATGGCTTTGCATCCCTGGTGTGACACTGTTCCTCACCTCTGCTCAGCCCCAGGGCACGGCTCCTGGCTCCGCAGCATCCTTCTGGCTCCGCAGCATCCTTATACCTCGTGGACCAGGAACCCCTGCCCTGGACGGACCCTCTGCCTCCACCATGCTATTTGGGAGCGGTGGGGAGAAAATGGCTCCTTGGCGTGGTGAGGATTAAAAAAAAAAATAAACGGACTCATATCACTGTAGCGTTTGCAAACGTTCCCTCATAGCAGATGAGCCCTGCACGGCACCGGGGGAGCATGGGTGATCGAAACAGAGGGTGCCAGCCACTGCTCACAGCTCTTGGGAGCGCAATAAATAACGCTGCGGAGCCCAGAGCTCGGAGCTGGGAAGGCTGCAAGCCCTGTCAGCCCTTCCCAGCCCAGGCGAGAGGGAGAGCGAGCCGGCACGTGTGCTTTGGGCAGGTCCTTACAGCCCTGGCTGCCGGCTCCAAGCACTTTCTGGTTGCGCTGTCTCAGAAATCGCCCTCATCGTGAATATCCTTGAGGCCAGGCACGGCAGCGTTTGGGGACTATCGCTCTCCGCTGCAGTCCTAAAATGAGCTCTGTGCTCTCGCCGTGGCACGGCAGGTACCCAGACGAGGCAGGTGAGCCCGTGAGCATCCCTGAGCACCCGGGGCTTCCCTTCAGCTGCTGCCCGTGCGACACCCAAAGCAACACAGAACAGTTTTCACCCTCGCCAGGGGACTTTCTTCCGACTGTACACGTGCTGCTCTGCTCCTGAGACACCAGGAAAGCACAAACTGCCCTGCCCTTGGAAAGCGGTTCTCTGCTTTTCACAGCGAACAGAGTCAGGCATTGCCACAGAAGCCAAGGAGTTGATCTTTCAAGGGCAAAGCTGATTCCTCCCACCTTTTGTCTAAAATTTGCCTCCCCTCTCCATCTGTAAGCCAAATCAGGGATGAAGCAGGTGAGTGGCTCATTCTTTTAGGTACCATTATGATACATATATATAATTTTTTTTGTTTTTAATTAAAGGGAAACTCATTCACTTAAACACTTCAGTCAGCTTAATTACCTCTCTCTCCAGGAGGTGTGTTTTTTTTTTTTTAAATAACAGAAGCAATCAATCATCCCATGGAGGGCAAACACTCATTTCTCCCCGAAGCCCCCAGCTCCAGCCGTGGCTGCAGCCATCCGGGCTCCTCCCGGCATGCTGGGGTGGAGGAGCGGGAGAGCGTGGTGGGCTGGCACGGTACGGCACGCCAGGCTCCCAACACACAGGCGGATAAGGGGGTTAAATCCAGCTACTCAAGGATAAGCTGGTCAGATACTGCAGACAAGCAAATGGTGAATAGCGGTTTGCCAGCCTACAGCAAATAGCAACATGACCCAGTGCATGACTGTCACCAGGTATTTAACTCAGAAGTTGCCGATACTGGAGACCCTGAAGCTATATTTCGTTAAAGCTCTCCTGATGAACTGCTTTCTTGGCTATTTTGAAGCCTGCAATAGAGAAAGCTGAAAAGATAAAGCAACTCTTAGCTCTGAGGCTGGCACCACGGGCAAGATGCAGCAGTGCTTTTTACCTGTTGTTGTGACTTTTCGGCCTTTCAAGGACTCTCGTGGGGCCAAACACAGAAGAATCGGAGATGCTGTCACACAAGACAAATCTCAGGAGATAAAGCAACCAGAGACCCACCCAGCAGCTCAGGCAGAGCACCAACACAGACAGACCGGGGTGCAAACAGGCGGACCCCAACACACACATGGCCACTTGCTGATCTTAATCCCAGGCACATAAATCCCCAGGTGGCACCTTTGGACTAATACCTTATATTTCCCTGCTGAGACTTAATTTCCCTTTTGCCTTCCAAGACTAAAACGTCTTCCAACTGCTGCTCAAGCCGACCAACAACTTTTTATTTTTTTGCATCCAGAAATACTGAAGTGCTGCCTCTGGGAATTCTGCAAAGACGGAGAGGGCCCTTTTCTCTGTCCTGAAGCCACCAGGCATGCCCAGGTAGCTGCAGCATGGCCACTAAACTTTAAAACCTGTCAGACAATGGAAAGCTTATAGGTAGGCTGCAAGACCTAGTGCTTCCAAAAGCTGCATTCCCCAAAAACCCGGAGCTCGAGATCTCCACGCAGCTGCCCATGGAGCATCCCACACCTCGGCCGTGGTCCAGATACAGGTTAGCAAGAGACAGCAACGTGGGTCTTGGCCATGGGACGCCCCATCCTGCTCTCCTCCCAGCTCCGTTCGGAGGCAGCCAGCTGCGTCCCGCGTTAGCGCGTTTTGCATAATCAAAATGGGAGTTAGCCTCTGTAACCACAACTCAAAGGGTATATTTAACTCAACTGGAAGACAAAGAAGATTGGGTCCACCGCAGATTAAATTAGCTGAGCCTGCTTATGCCAGGAGCTCCCGTCTGCCATCAACCTCGCCTCCCACGGATTTATTCCTCCTAGCTCCACAATTTAGTGGTCCCCCAAGGAGGAATGGACCTGCTCCATCAAAGCTCTGAAAAGGAAAATACGCAGCAAAGAGGCAGCGAAGTAGGTCCAACAGGTTCCCAAAGTCTTGGGCAGGACACAGTCTCGCAAGGGTTTGCATCACCTCTCTAGACCCCAGAGCCACGGCGCGGGATGAGGTGCAGTAACCTGCACGGTGCTGCACCACCTTCAGCCCAAAGGGAGGAAGAGGAGGATGGGGGACAATGGGGAATCTCCTCAAACCACCCCAGACCCCAGCTCCAGTGTGTCCCCTGCAACCCAGCACAGTATGGGAGGAGGGTGAGGATGTTTCCCTCGTGGTCTTCAGGACCCTTGCTTCAGATCTGCCTCCTGGGAAAACGTTCACTTTTCCTGCCTAGCTTCCACCGGTAACATTTCACCCCCCATCTCCTTCACTGTGGTCTCACACAACTCAAAGACATGGCCAAAGATGTGGTTATTTTTATATTTTCCTCCCAGGAGATGGTATCTCCACAGGGCATGGCTGCCACGCCACATCAGATCACTGCACCGCGCCGGCTCAGCCCCACGACAGCAGGATGAAGCCTGAGGGAGACCCTGCTGCCGGGTATTTTTCTGTCTCACTGGCATTAAAACTCCCCAGATTTTCAATCAAGGGCATACCAAAAAGCGAAACAGCCCCAGCCCTAGAGGTAGCAAAGTGCTGTCCCACCCCCTCTCTCCATAACCCCCCACCCAAGCACCAAAACCATTTTCCAGTCATCCTAGTTTTGCATTTTTCTGAGGCTTTTGCATTTGTCATTGCACCCCACAAGGCACTTGCCTCACTCAGATCCAGGTCTTTGTGGATCCAGGACTTCCAAGCTGACCTAAATTTCCCCCACAAACAGGCAAGAACTGGGTTTGGCCATGCCAGGACATCGAGGTCCACAAGATGACCAACCTCCATGTGGCACATGGGCTTCAGCACAACATGGAATTTCTTTAGACCCGCATCTCTTATTGGGCACTTTTTACACTGGGACAAGAAAAAAAAGCAGTACTTCCACAGGTAATCTAAGAGCTTTTGGACTTTAAAGAGCAGGGAGACGGCGAGCAAAGCGTGGGGCACGCAGGGAGAGGCTGGTTCGTACACCCATGGGAGAGGACCAAGGAGGATGGTCTCGTATGTGCTACGGCACATCTGCAGCAGCTACGCCCTTGCACGAACACAACATCGTGATCCCACTACCAACACCCCGTAACCCACCGCTGGCAGGGCCCACACTCCCGGTTTGGAGCTGGGGCAGCAGCCAGGAGGGTTGGGATGGGGAAAATGGGATCCTTTCCAATGCAGGGAGCGCTGTTCGCCCAGTGTTTTCCTTCCCTCCTCCCCTTGAGATCACTCTCCCCACCGTTTGGCCAAGACAGAGAATCCAGGCATTCACGGGAGAAGGGATTAGGCTGTGTACTGCTTGTCTGTAGTTACTTTAGAAATAAAGGTGATCATAACGAATGTTTGCACCCTCACACAAATCCCAGTGCCCTTCCCCCACCTACACCTCCCAAAGCAGAGCACAAATCCAGCTGCTCTGCAATCTTATCTTGACGCAGAAACGGTCTGGGACAGAGATATAAGGGTTCCCCGAAGGCACGGTTTCTTAAAGGCATCTTTATTTAGTAGGTTCTGTTCAAAAATGCTGCACTGAGGTGCCGTTCCCAGACCGGTTTTCATTGCAGCAGCAGCAAACACCACCCAGGCAGGGTCCCCCAGCGTGGTGATGCAATTTCATCCCCCCACCCCAAAGTCACGGGGTTTTCCCAGGCTAAAAAGCAACCCAAGACCAGGGGGATACACCAAGGGCAAGGCACTGTGGGTTACCCACAGCTGAGTGTCACCAGGAGCTCCCAAACACACCCTGGTCTCACCCCAGGGATCTTACAGGGATGGGGACCGGCACATTAATGGAGTCCATGGGATGTTCCCTATTTATCCAGCAGCTCTGCCTCCAACCCCACGCCCGCTATCCCAGGGGATTGCACGCTAGCAGCCACGTAACACCTAATCCCAGGTTTCAAGAACCAGAGCTACAAAACAACCGCACAAAGAGGCAGCAGTTTGCACGCATCCCGGGGAACCTCCCCACAACCAACGCCTCTCTATTTATCCAACACACGATCTTTACACGTTCAGCTGTTTTCATCCCACCCCGCTATTAATGGATGCAAAAGGCAGTTGGGTAAGGCGTTCGGCAAAAATCTCATTTAGAGATCAAGACAAGCTTAATTGGTTTCTAGCCAGACCCTGCACAAAGATGGGTTACTCCACAAATACAGTTGCTAATCTGCCCATTATACGCCCTAAGCTCCCACCGACAAAGAAAAAGAAAATAAAGAAAAGATGCACAAAGGAATGCAGTATTTTGAGCATGTTACTTCCAGCAAGTAACACATCAGAAGCAATGAATTCTGCAAGAACAAGGGCTTTGCTTTTCGTTGAAGGAAAAGGATAACTGAGTGGTAAACAAAATAAAAACAAAAAGACCTGACATAGATCAAATCTGCATTCTCCACAGGCAATCCCCATCCCTTTCGGGTTCTTGAAGAGCATTTCCAGCAGCTATTGTTTCTGCAGGCAGGCAGAAGCAGGCGAAAAGCTTAAGCGGCCAAGGAGACGTCATGTCACAAGTGACAGAGTAGAAAGGATGTAGAACCTCGTGACTAAAAAGCACAGGACTGAAGCCCTGGAGAGCTGAATTCACTTCCTAACTTAGCCGTAAAAAAAAAAAAAAAATTAAAAATCGCGAGTTTCCTGTGTGATCACATCCTAGATGATTTATTCAAGAACCCGGTGTTGAAAAGCAAGGGAGGGGGAGGAAGCAGGAGGAGGAAGGGGAAGACTCGGTCCTGTGGGCTTTTAATAGGCTTGGGGTTAGACCAGCACTGGCAAGCTGTTAGCATCCACCTGCGCTGGGCACCGAATGACCTGGAGCTGGTGCTGGGAAAGCACTGAGCATCCCATGAGCTCTGGTGAGAGACCACCCTGCTCCTCCGCCCAGATGTGCGGCGCAGGCTCGCCCATGCCACATCCCCAACAGCGGCATCCCGCAAGCTTTCAGAACGTGGAATTCTGAACAAAAACAAAGCCATGTGCAAAATGGAAAGGTTAGTGATAATTTCCCCTCTTGGAGCTACACAAGAATTTAGAAAGAATATAAAGCTGTCCTCCAAAAGCAGCATATTATAAATTAGACGGCAATGCAATTACAGCGCTGCAAAGCCAGCTGCAGCAGCGGCACAGGTAGAGAGGTGATGAAAGTGCCTTTTGGTTACAACCTTCTCCCCTTGAGCAACAACCCGGGACTCCCAGCTCCAGCATTGGAGGTCTGTTTATTTTCCCAAATCCGAGCCAATTCTGCTCGGCAGGAAGCGCTGCACCCAAGGGAGAGCAGAGCTGCGGATCCTCTGGCAGGACAGAGCCAAAAGCAAGGCCAGCCCTGGAAAGAACAGCGGTCATCTGTTTTGGACCTTTACAGCAACGTCTCTCAAGCTCCAGAGCACCTTTGCAAGAGCCTTTTGCAGCAGGTGGGTTCACTACAGGGCAGAAAGCCAGAGAGGTGTTTTTCCAAGACCTTCCTCACCCATGACGCGTGCTCGCAAATCCAAGGCTTAGCTCAAGCAAAGGGCAGCCTGGTCCCTGGCCTTGGACAAGGGCTGCCAGGCACAGAGGTGTGGGGCTGGTGCCATCCCAAAAAGCTGCCATGGAAACCCCAGAGCGAACAGACTCAAACTTTTACTTTCAACAGTGACAGCAGCTGTAATTAGCAGCACTGAGCACAGCCCAGGTGCTGGGTATGGACAGCCCCGTGATGTTCACTGACAAGGCGACTGTTAGATGTGTTTTGTTTGGCTTCCTTCCCTATCCCAGAAAAACAAGCACCCATTTTTCAAGGGTCTTTCTCCACCCCCGCCGTGCTGCCCAAAGAATCCATTTCCCAGAGCAAGAACATGCATCTCAGGATGCCGTACCTGGAGCTCAGCCCTCAGTGTCCCCAGGGATGGATCCCTCCTTAATTGCTCCAACACCCCGTGGCATACTGGCAACACCAGAGCCCAAAGACACAGCCTCGCCCCGACTCCCACCAAAATGGAAGACATAGTCCAAAACACAAGGCAAAGGGAAGAAAATCTTGCCATGAGGCAACCAAGCTACAGCTGTGAGACACATCATCGCCGCTGCCTCATGCATCTCTCACCTAGTTCAGCCTCAACCCCAGTGCAAAGCCAACAGAGCTTCCTCTGATGCAACTATGAGCGATCCTTTGGAAAACCATCCGCTGAGTATTTTGAGGTTAAAGTCCCTCTTTACTCTCTTTTTCTCATGCTGAAAGCTGTCATGCTATAGGATGGCTTGAAAAGCGAGGGAGATAGTGTATTTTACAGCTAAGGGAAGGGCACAGTTTCATGACTACGTAACCCAAATCACAGCCCATCGCACGTCACCGCAGTTTGAACACACCTATGATCAGCGCTGCAACACTTAAAAAATGGCAAATTTTGTTGAACCTGGTGAACAGAAGAGCAGCATTTAATACAAAAGTAAAAGTGAGAAAACGATGAAGACTCATTTCCAGCTCCATACCCAAAAGCAAACTGACCGTAGGGATTACAGTATTTAGCACGCTCCAAAAATTTTCCTCGACATCTTTTTGCTCCCTGTGACGGGTAGAGATATCTTGTGGCTCCAGAGCCACCAGCTGTTTCACATGCAGCTTGCCAGGCAGCACTCTCCACAGAAGATAAAAGGAGCTGGAGTTTATAAATGGATCCGAGTTGTCCCTAAAAAGACTCCAGCCTCTTTGCAGGATGCCTCCAAAATGCCAGGGCGAGGAGGCAGCACATGGGCTGAGGTCTCAAAACAAACGTCTCGTACGCAGAGAGCTTTGGTAAGCAAACGGCTTACGTAAAATATCTGTCAGGACACCCGTCTGAAGCACCGGCTCTTGTAAACAAGGTTGCTCCAGAGGCACTGGGGATTAGCGCAGTTCAAACAGTCCTTGGCGTGACTTACCGGAGTACCCAGGAACAGATTTGCAAATTCAGCTTTTCTCCTGCCTGACGCTCGCCTGGCACCACCAAACAACACCCAGGTTCCCGGCAGCCTTAACCCTACCGACTCCTGCACGCGGAAGGTGAGAAACAGGGACGGGGATGGGAGAAGCCCCGTGCTTGGCCACAGGACTTGATGGAAGAAGGAAACCCAAGGCGGCACCGCTGTGGGCCTGCTCTTCTTCTCCCTTGCAGCTGGAGGAGGTCCAGCACCAGGCCGTCCGCAAGCAAGCTGGGCGAGCGTCCCTCGGCAGAGGAACGGCAGCCGAAAGTTATGCATGGGATATGCAAGAACGGTGCCAAGCAAAACAGGGCAGCTGAAAATCACCGTGCATCTGAAAGGCTTAACCCGATATTAAGGCAGAGCGCAGCCTCTCTTCCCCGCGCTGGGCACGCAGCCGCAGCCAAGACACTCCTAGTGCTTTGGGGGCAGAGGGGAGAAAACCTCAGCAAAGGAAGCGTCCTTTGCACGCGATTTCTGTGAAAGCCAGGCACGGCGAGGGTATCCACCTTCCCAGCTGCATCTCCCCCGTCCTCAGCTCTGCCTTGGGCAAGAAGGTGCTGTGGTTGCCAGAAGCAGCAGCGTGAAGGAACGGGAGCACGAAGGGTCCCTGGCAGCCACGGGAGAGAAAGCTTTACGCAAACAGATTCACAGTCGCTTGCATCCACACAAGCATCCTTGAAGGAAACAGCTGCACTGGACCTCAGCTGCCGCAGACTCGCCAGGATTGCACACGAGTTCACAGCTTTTCCAAGCACCGTTCATTCAGAAGATGCTAAGGCCAAGCGAGAAACAAGCACCCAGGAAAAAAAAAAATAAATAAATCTCATGACTAGGTGAAAGTCAGATGGACATGCAGCTCTAGAGAGCTGCCTCAGAAAGGCCTGCACAAAAGAAACACTCAGGAGCAGCAGCAAGACAGACCCACCACAGCCTAAGCTAAATGTCATGCAACACATCTGAGCCAGAAAACATCCCGGCTGCGCTGCCTCTGCAGCCATGCCATGGCAAGCAATTAATCTTGCTTGTTTGGAGTGGGGGAAGTGGTCTCCCGACTGTTCCTCCATCCTTCTCCTCCCTGCTGGAGCTGGGAGCAAGATCTGCTGCTAGCAGAGGTTGCCCGTAACAGGCACTGAGCTGCTAGGACATCACCCGAGCAGCATAACATGCCGTGGGTCTTTCCACCACCCTGACCCACGCTGCGCTCAGACCTGAGTGACTGCAGGTCCCGTCCCAGAACGATGCTGCTCTGCTTCCCCCATTCTCACACTCCAGTTTTCTTTGATTTTTAGGACAAGTACCATCCTCTCCTCCCAGCCCAAGCGGTGCAAAGCTGGCTCCCGGGTGCAGAGCCCAGCCCCAGCTCCCCTGCCCTGCAGCCTCGGGGTACAGGCAGTTTTGCTCCTGTCCGAAAATAGTGCGTGCACTTTCCCGCTTGTTGATAGTCTACCCTCAAACACTCAGCCCTAAAATCTCTGAGGACACCCTGCGTGCTACAAGAACCTCCATTGGGAAGACAAGCTGATCCTCGCTCCCGCAAATCATCGAAGGAACCAACAACACCCTGCAGAGCCTTCCCCAAAAGCTGCCAAGCTCCATAGCTAAGTTCTGCGTATTGGTACAGAGCCCAGCTGCTGGTGTTTCATGCAAAACCCCCCCCAAGTCAGCCTCTGAATGGCACAATTTTGAATTGCCTTCCTCCTGCCACAGTGCCCCGGGGCAGGATCTGCCGGCAGCCCAGCCCAGGGGCACAAAAACCCCACGTGAAAGATGAGCAGCAGGGAGCAACCAACACCTGGAGATCCCACTGCAGTCTCCTCTGCTCTCCTGAGCAGGGCACGGGTCAGATGAATTAACTGGGTCCTTCCCCTCTCTTTATCTCACCGATGTCTGGCTGCCCCTGGGTTGTTCTGAGCTTTGGCGTGGCTGCTTTCCACCCAGGGCCTGTGCAAGAAGGGAAGAGGAGCCTCAGGGCAAAACTCCTGGCAACAGCCCAAATCCAGAGATTGGGAATTGGGTCACTGGGTTCAGCTTCTGAAAACCGTCCCTTCAGGAGGGCTGGGAAAAGCAGCAACAGTCGCCTTCGCCACTGAAGCCAGAGCTGAACACTTCTGCTGCTCCTCCACCACACCCTCCACACGTTATTTCATTTACCCTCTTGTAAAAACTCTCACACCTTGATGGAGCAGCACGGAGAGGGACAGCCCTGACTTCCAGGCGGTGAAGCTGCATGCACAGGGAAGACATGATTCAGGTAAGCAGCACGTAGCTGAAAGCCCATCACTATGCAACGCTCACCCGGAGGAATGCAGAAGACGAAACATGAAGCCACTTGTCTAGCGAGGCGAATAACCCTTCAATCATCTGCCAGGCCCTGCAAGCGCCGAGGAGCTTGGCGTTCTGGCTTGAGAAAGACGAGGATGCCTCCAACCAGCAACATACCACCTCCTACTAACCGCACTGAGGACGCGCTGCTGTATTTCCTCGGTGCCGAGCCCGGAAGAGTTCAGCGAGAGCGCTCCGAAACGATGTAAAAGAAAAACCCAAACAGCAGCAAAGCAACTGGCGCGTCCTCCGGGAGGAGACGAGGCATGGAGAGCAACCCTGCTCCGGTGGTTTGACACGTTAGCGCCAGTCAGCAGTGCTGTAATGACAGGCTGGCGCGTGCTGCGGTGGGTGAGAACATGCCCGTCCACCAACCCTGACCCTCCAGTAAGTCAAGGCAACGTTTTGAACACAAAGACTCTCAAGGCAACTCAGTCCATGAGGAGTAATACGTAGAGTAATTTACAGAGTCACGATAATACTGACTCATCAACGACTGTCACTAGGTTGGGCCACCTCATCCATTTGGCTGATTTAGGAAGAGGCCAGGAGCTACCTCCTCGCCCAGGTGCTCCAAGCAGCACAAACCTCTTCCATTTAGCAAATTCACAACAAACTCCCCCAAAGGGCTGGGGACAAATGCAAGAGGGAGCACAAACAGGATGGGGTGATTAAAGATTCACGTGGAGTGCACAGAGGTTACTCCAGACCTGGGCACAGCATGGGATGGGACACCCTTGGGAATGAACCCACCCAACTTCACCACGAGGAAAACACAGGCCAGATGTTCAGACAACTTCATCCATTAATTTGGTTAATTTGCTATAATTCAGGTGGCTGGTGCCCAGGTCACACCAATCATGAAACAAAGCACTGTCAGCTCAGATCATGAAACTCTCCAGTCAACTAACCACGTCTCCATGGTGTGCCACGCCGCTTCTCTCATCTCCACCTCCCTTGGTTTTCTTCTCAGCGGCCACAAAGATTTGAAAGCTCTATGACTCACTGAGCTGAGATTTTCTACGCTACTCCAGAACTCCTGGTTCTTCAGCATATTCCAAAACATCACAACATGCCAAGAGGACAGGAGATACCAAGTGGAAATGATCTCCTGAGAGGGCAGGAGGGTAAGCAGGCACCAGCACAGCTTTCCTCCCGACCCAGCTCAGGTTGAGGAAGTGGGGGGGAAAGGAGAATCAAAGGCAAATAGCAAATCACAACCAGAGTCTTGCAAGGGGCTGAGGACTCTCTATTTTTTGCATGGAACAGGAAGTTGGAAATACATCATTAAGGGTGAGGGACCTAATGCAACATGCAGAAAAGCTTCTGCTGCCATATTTAACTTCTTTCCAACCCTTTACTAGTTGTTTCTCTCATCCCCTAGTATGGTAAGCACATAGAGTAAGTAAATCTATATGGCTTAGCATCTAGATTAACCAACACAGAAGTCAGAATCAGATATTCGTTATTTCTTCCCCAATTTACAGCCCTTTGTTCAGGCCACCTCTTTTTTCAGCACAGCACTGATGTCTGTTGTGGTGCAGGAGTGAAAAGTACACATATGATTATCTTAAAAGGGCGGGGGGGAGAAATCAATATGGACATGATTTGAATTTTACAGCATTCGGCTGCCACGACTCGCAAATAAACAGCTGTCCCAGCAGGTCCGTGCAAGCTTAACAGCACAGCAGTAAAACGCAAGATTTTTCTTCCCCTTTTAAGAGTTTTACTTATATAAAAAAGTGTATTTAAAAAAAAAAAAAAATCGCAGGCTGAAGAACCGTAGTTAGGTCACATTCAGTTCCAGCAGAACAAGCGCATCCTGCTTCACATGGCCTCACCAGTCACTCCACAGCAGTGGCAGCTTTCCGAAGCCAAGTTAAGATATTTAATTACCAGCATCAAGTCAGAAACCAAGGCGTCCAACAAAATCCTCATTTGTGAGCGAAGCCTGCAGAAATGTCGTTGAGCAGGCTTTGGCAATCTCCAAAGCTGACAGCTGGATGCCCTGGCTTATCGACTGCTAGAGCACACGCAAAAAAAAAAAAAAAAAAAAAAAAAAGCTCTGAAAACTTGCAGTGCTGAGCAAGCCTTCAAGGCAGCCCTGCCAACCTCTTAAAAAGGCTCGCACAAATAGGCAAGCTTCATTTATTAATACTTCAGAGATAAAAGTGGCCGTGTAGGAGCGGCTCAGTGCATATCTGCGCAGCAGGAGCACGGGCAGAAGACGACCACCCGCTCTGGGTGGTGCATCTATCAGCACCCACGGCCAGTTTTTAACCAGTTCAGGTTATAAGCGCAGCAGGTACGTTTGCTACCTGTGCATGCGGTGGTCTGCTGTAAGCGCATCAGCCAAAGACCTTCGGGCAGCGACCCAGCGCCGACGGTCAATGCATGCAAACTGCAAAGCAAGAGGATGGAGTGACAGGAGCCAAGCTCCTGGCCGGCCGGTAAACAAGATTTGCGAGGAGCCCGGCCACCCAACAGCTCCCTGCCTCCCCTGTGCTGGTTTCCTCAGCTGTGACAATGACAGTGCAGGAGAAGAGGGGGAAGAAACCAAAACAAAGCGCAGAAGCAAGGGGAGATAAACATGACCTAGTTAGACCGGCTGTCCCCCAGCTCCTGCCCGTTCCCAACGAGAGGGCTCATCCGGGACCGGAGGAGCCGGCCTGCCGTGGCTGTCCCTTTCCCGCGCCCCTGCTGCAAACAAAGGGTCAGATAAGGAACCAGCTCAGGTCAAGACCGGTTTGACTCCGTTTCGAGCCCAGGGGAGCGGATTCGGCGCCGATTTTACACCTCACCCATCCTGTTTGCCTCCCCGGGGCGGAGGCCAGAACGCAGAGCGACACGCATACCGCCTGGCTGGCTGGACCCAAAAACCCCAGGGCCGTGGCAGGGGCAGCACCGGCAGAACCACACGCCAGCCGAGAGCTGGCCGGAGCGAGGAAGCGTCAGTGCTTCCTGCTGTCACACACCGTCGGGCAGTCGGAGATCACGGACTTTGGCTTTTGCTTCCTGCTCCCGACAAGGAGCAAGGGCAGGTCCCAGCGTACGGCCACGGGGAGAGCGAGGCGAGTCACTCATTAATCGAGGAACAGCGAGGTTGGATGCCCGACCCGCAGGGCTCGGGAGGCAACGCACGCCAAAATGAACCCCGGTGCCCATGGAAAAAGGCCTGGACGCGGCAGGACCTGTCTACTCCTGGTGGGACCAAAAGCAGGGCAGGCAGGGAATGCCAATGGCTTTGGCCTACGTTGTTTTCAGTGAGGGAGGATAACAAGGTTGCATCGCAGTTTGCCACCGTGGCCCTAATACACAACGCCACTCGATTTTGTATGCAGTATCAGAATCAACCTCTAGAGAGGGAAAAAAAAATAAAAATGAAAAAGCCTTGTTCTGCTGTCCTTCTCAGCGCAGCCGAGAGAAGCCGGCTGGTTGTACAATGCTGAGTGTCTGCAGTGCTTGGGCCTGGCCGAAACCACCGTGCCCACGGGCTCCCCTCGCCACAGCACCTGGAAAACGGGGCTCGGCTGCACCCTGCGATCTCCCACCCTCCTCCGATTTCTGCGGGGAGCTCCTCGCCCCCCGTTGGGCAGCGCGCAGCCCCACCAGTTCAAGCGGCTTTCGTCAGGAGGAGAATTATCATCCGGTTTTGCCTTAAATTAGCCTTGATCACTTAAAGATGCAGAAAGCCTGTTTGGCACAGGCGCCGATGCATGAGGCAGCACGGCTGTCTGCAAGCAGTGTGGACCCCAACGATGAAACGCCGCTGCTAATACTGATGACTTTGTGCCAAGCGAGTCAAGATCAGGCAGGATCCGACCGCATCCATCGCACGCCAACCGCAGCGGGTGCCAACCCCTGAGGCTTGCATGCAGCAAGGGTATCGTCCTTCCTCCATGCAGACCCCCTGACCCAAATGTCCCCAAATTTCCAGCCCGGCGCAGCCAGCGACAGACCCCAACCTCCCTGGCTGGTGCCCGAGCCACAAACCCGCTCGTCCTCTGCCGCTGATGCAGCCATACCCAAACACCGAGACGTACCGAAATCCTGCTCCCACCCCGGCTCCCACATCGGAGCATCGGGCTGGACCAGAGCACGCCTGCAGCAAGGTGTTTTACACCAGCGCCGGCGGTTTGGCATGTATAGACGATTAAGGAGCCCCAAATTGCTGTGCTGGCTGGGGAGGCATGGGGATGGGGGGGTGCAGAGACACCCCCCCCCCCCCAAACCCGCTCTGCTCAGCCGGGGGTACCCCATCCCTGGGGCTCTGCAGGTAAGCGGGGGGGGGGGGGTGTCACATCCCACACCCCTGCGGGGCCCAAGCCCGGTTTGGGAGCTGCCGCAGGGGCGGGAGCCGCCGTGCCAGCGGGAGCCGGGGCCGGAGCAGCCCTCGGAGGCGTTGCCATGGAGAAGGCAGCGCAGCAGCATCCCGCATCCCACGCCCGCGGGTGGGCGCCCCCCCACCCCACCCGGCGTCCACAGAGGCGGGCACCACCCGGGCACGGCGACAGGGCTCCGCTCCCCTCCCCGCGCCACACGGGGGCCGGAGGGCACGCCAGGCCCTGCAGGACCCCGCACCGGGGATACCGGGGGAAAAAGGGGGGGGGGGGGGGAACCAAGGGCCCCCGCCCGAGGGGACAACCCCACGCAGCGCCCCGGGGTGGGGTGGGGCGCGGGGGCTCGGCTTCCGCCTTCCCCACCTGCCCCACGGCGGGGGAAAGGCAGCCCCCCCGAGGGTAGAGAAACCCCGGCGCACACACACACCCCCCCCCCCTCGCCACAGAGCACGGCCAGCGCCCACGGGAGAAAGGCAACGCTCCCCCCCACCCCCCCCGCCGCCGCCAAAACCCACGCAGCCGAAAGGGAAGGAAGGAAAGAAAAAGGAGGGAAGGAACGGCGAGCGGAGCCGCTTCCCGGCCGCGGTGGACTCACCCCACGGGCGCGGACCGCCGTACCTGCCGGCGCGGCGCTGGGCTGCGCGGCGCGGAGCCCGCCCGGCCCCGGCCCACAATGGGCCGCGGCCGCCCCGCCCCTCCCGTACGGCCCGGCCCGGCCCCGCCCCGCCCCGCCCCGCGCGCTGACGTCACCCCGCCGCCGCCGCCGGCGGGAGTTGTAGTGAAGCGGGGGGGGGGGGGCGGGGCCGGCGGGGTCGGTGTCCCACTCGAGGGGTCGCGGGTGGGACGGCGGCCCCTTAGCGCGGGGCGGGTCTGCCGCCGTTGCTTGTGGTGCGGAGGAACGGCCAGGCCTGGCTGGAACAGCCTCGCTGCGTGAGATGAGGCTGTGGGCTTCGAGCGGGAGGAGCAGCTATCGCTTTTGGTGCGAGTCAAAACTCCAGATCAAATTAATAGCGAGTAACATTTTAGCTTCAGTAAGCTTTTTTTTTTTTTTTTCTGGATAAGAGGTCAAGCTGTTTGCATCTCGTATGAATATTTTTTCTCGGCAACAACCGTATGGGAAGGTCTGAAAGGCTGGAAGGGATTTACAGGGATTGTTTTTCACATGGAGCCCACACAAATTGATACAGAGACAAAGGAAGGGCCAGTGGTGGGAAAGCAAAGAGCGAGCATCCATGGGGGAGTTGATACCAAAGCACGGAACAAAATGTAACGTGAGAACCCGGCTAGGTTACACACAGCCGTCCAGACTCCTAGGTGGCCTTCTGTACAAGGGAGAGAGACAGAAATGTATGTATGTATGTATAGAGTCCATGCGAGTGTTGCTAGACAGGTTAAGCCCCTCGGGCCTGACGCTGGCATTTTTTTGCCCATCTGAGCTCCGTCACAGGGTTTGATCTGCAAAATAAAACCAGGGTTGGACCCATAGAGCTCCAACCCATCCTATACGGTTTCAGTCCCAAACCCCACAGTTCGTACCAAAATCCAGGTTCCAAACAAGCAGTGTATAACATCCCTGGAGAAAAATGCAAAAGAGTCTCAGGAATTGTATGTCCATTAGAGAAATTTGTTAAAACGTCAGCTGAATTTTTTTGTTTTTAAGGCAAGAAGGTAGATTTTATCTCAACAAAGCCACAATCCCATAAAGTGGATTTTCTCATTCTTCTTACCATGCCCAGTCCTTTTCCTAACCTCTTCTGGTCTCCTGTAGCAATGAGCTCCGCAGGATAAGTGTGACTTGCCAGGGAAAAAACAATTTCACTTCACTCGTGAATTTCAAAGTCATCCCAGTTCCCTGTTACTGGGCTGGGTTCACTTCTGAGCTTTTTAAAAGCGCTCTTCACAGCCTAGTCTTTGGCAAATAACCATCAGCCCTTGAGC
Organism: Buteo buteo; assembly: GCF_964188355.1. Taxonomy (NCBI): domain Eukaryota; kingdom Metazoa; phylum Chordata; class Aves; order Accipitriformes; family Accipitridae; genus Buteo; species Buteo buteo. The sequence goes on along the minus strand of NC_134176.1, from coordinate 6,665,271 downwards.
TGTGATCCTGAGAATGAATCCTTCAGCAGGGAATCCATCCTGCACCTTCCTGGAAAGTAGTCAATACTCTGAAAACTGAAATAACCCCTTCTGAAACCATCGACACCTTTCTATAGACATACATGTCTTGCCAAGGACTTACCATTCCCCAAAAGCATGAGAAGGTGCAAACTGCCAGAGGTACCCCAGAACCTGTCTCTGCGTCTGTGCCAGGCCACAGCAAGAGATGCATTCCTGTAATTCCTGTTTGCATCCTAATGGCTGTATGATGCATGAGGTTTCCCATCTGGGTCATGGTGGGACTTGGGAGGTTCCCAGTGCTGGGACCCTTCTTTGCAGGGGGGCACGTCGGAGGCTGCATCTCAAGGTGAAGTAGCAGAAAAAGGGCTCACAGATCATACCGGCAAAAGGAGTAATTACAAGTTGCCACAACCAACTGGTTTTTGCACAGGGGTACAGCAGGGACCCAAGGTGCAAATGGCAACGTACTCATCGTAGCGTGCAGGCGCTCTCTTAACGTTACCTTGGTGTTGGTGCAATGGGAGGTGACGATCATGGAGGCAGTTTGGGGATAAAAGGTGTCAAGGGCAGATTATCTGGAGCAGTAAGCCCAATGATGGTGCTGTGAAACTGGTGGGACACAACGATAAGCATATCTGTACCAGATAAGAGCCAGTGCAGCTTTTGGCAAGAGAAATTATAACTCTCAAAATCTACCGCAGTCTTTGGATGGAGCCAAAGATTTGGTGGACAAGAGATCTAATGGATATAAGAGATACGGATTTCCTAAAGGCTCTGACAAAATCCTTCATCGAAGGCTCTTGAGGTGAGTAAGGAGCCATGAAAAATAAAGTTGTTTAAAGACAGAAACCACAAAGTCCAGACAGGAATGGTCAGTCTCTGCAGTGGAGGGTTGTCCAGGGGAGTTTGGTGGAGATCTCTGCAGGGAGCATCTTCATCAATGGTGTGGAAGTGGGGGCGAGTGGAGAGGTGGCAAGGGTTACTAGTGACACTGAACTGCTTGGAAAGGCCGACGGCAGCAAACCACAGAAGGACCTCAGGACACTCGGTGATAAAATGACAGATGAAATTCAGCTAAGATAAATGTAAGTGATGAGCCTCAGAGGAAGCACTCCTAACGTCATGCGCACAATGATGGGCTCTGAACTGACCATCACCCCACAGGAAAAGGATCCTGGGTTATAACAAGAAATTTGGTGAAAGCATCAAGTCATTGCCAAGCAGCAGTTGAGAAAGCAAATAGACAGGTAGGAGTTAATGAGGAAAGAGGAAAAACTACTGTACAAATTCCTGGTTTGCTCTCCTCTTGAATACTGTGAGCAGTTCTGGTCTCTGTTCTCACCAAAGAAAGAATGATCAAAGATATGGAGCATTTTTCACCTAGGTAACTGGCTAGGCTAGGACTATTCAATACAGTATTTCTATACAAGCCTTGGGCTCAGGAAGTCCTGGAGCTGGAGCTGCAGCCTGCTGCAGGCTTGGAGAGTTTACAGGAAAATATCCCTGTACACTTCTCATACCCTTGACTTGCTATGCACCATTGGTTATGGGAGAGAGAGAAGGCTGGGTGGCATATTCCCTGTGTCTGACCCAGCACAGCTTTTCTTATGTTCTTGCATTCATCTTTGTTCCTCCACTAAACGTCATCCCAGGACTCCCCTTCCCACTCCCCTCCTCGAGGACATTTGTTAACCATGTAGTGATGGTTCGATCTGGAAGGTCCCAGCCTGGGCAAGCAGCTGCATAATGGTTGGCACCTGGAAGTGCATCTTCCTCATCGAAATGGCTCAGCCATTTTCTTGTAATTGCCTCCTCGGAGTTTGTTTGGAGGCTGCTTATGAAGTGCCATTGTGTTGCTTTCCTGCTTGTTTTTCCAACAGCTGCCTGTTAAATTAAGCTCCTATATTCAGACAGGAAAACCCAATAACAAACCAGCTGCCCAAATCCTTTTGGCTAAGTAGGACACATGCAGTAGTCATCCCTTAAAACAGATGAGCATCCAGCCCTGAGAAGGGGAGAACATGGGTACCAAGCCTGCCTGGAGAATAATCCCTATAATGCCTTGTAACAGGAGGCTTTTGATAAGGTTTGTTCATTGGATGCAAAACTAAATCAGGACTTTCTCTGAGCTGAGGGAAAAAAAATGGGTTTCTTGCTCTATATCTGTACGAATATACTCGGTATTGTTCATCGTTAGCTGCTCACTAGACCCTATAAATGTTCTCTGAGCTCAATCTGTGTGAGATCAATACTGTCTTATCCCTGAGGGAGAGTTTTTATGTGTCTGCTCCAGTGAAACTTAAAAGGACACTCTTGATTCAGCTGAGAGTAATGGAATATGGAACCCATCCCCTTACAAAAATTAAATAAAATTGATTTTGGAAGAAAAAAGCCCTCTCTTCTTGAGGTTATAGTCTTTCATGTTGCACAGATGATTTTCAGCAGAAGAAAGGGCCATAGCTTTTATTTAATTGTTGTTTTGGTCTAAGCCAAAGACTTGCGCCAAACGAGCAAAACCACACTCTGAGCTGCTACCACCATCCTGCTCCACTGGAGCTTACAGGAAGATTTCCATCGACCGCAATCAGGGCTGGTTTTAGCTCAAAGGTAGGAGACAGCGTTATGCTTTTTGCTCTTTCTTTGATATGAGGCTTTTAGAGTACGTAGAGGACCTTTTGCGGCTCTGTATCTGAGCTGGGAGGTTCTGCTTGAAAACAAACCGCACCCTAAGCCAGCATTATCTCTGACAGCGCCGAGCCCAATCTCGCCCCAGGATTCACATCAGCTCCCAGCAGCTGGCAGCAGGAGGCGAAGCTTCGGCGTAACGTTTCATAGCCTCAAAAGGGAAAATAAATGCATTCCCAAGGCAGGACTCAGCCGTGCCTGTGTTGGCTGGGAGCGTTAGCAGAGACTCAGTGGATTTAGGCCTGATTCTGCAAAGTCCTTAAGCTTGTAAGGAATTTGTAATTTGATTGTAAGCAAATACCCATTTGCTTCAATGGCATTTAATCACATGCACATAAATGCTTTATGGCATACAAGGGAGTTGTATATTGGTGGAGGTGGGGATACTTAGCCCAAGCAACCGACTTCTTTTCCAATGTGTTCAGAGAAGGGTAAAATGTAAGAAATAATTAGAGAGCAGATTGTGAGACTTCTTGTGAACAACTACTGACTCTAATAGAGGTCTTCCCCAGACTTGCCCTGTCCAAGCTCACTCTCTGCTGGGAGATTCTAGGAGAGCGCAGCCTCTGCCAGCCCATTCCCCTGCACAAACCACCATGCCCTGCAGGGAACAGATAACTCCGACGAGTGGCAGTGAGATATAAAGCACTTGCAGGCATGCTGGGGGTAGAGGAAGCTATTAATAATCTCAGTGCCTCGGCCAGGGTCTTTCACCCTGTGCCTCTCTGCGACTCCTGCAGTTGCCTTTCTCCCCTCTCGTCTGCTTTCTGCAGCCGCCAGAAGCACCTCGTACTTCCCTCGCCATCCATCCTCCGGGCTGTCTCCTGTGAGATGCTGCGCGTGTGGCCGTGCCCTGGTTTGGATCATCTTGCTTGTGCCTGGCCTGTCTTCGGCAGGCTCCTGCCACGGAGCTCCTGGCTGCTCATGAAGCCAAGGGTGAATCCTCCTCCCTAGATCCTCCTGCCGTCACCAGGCTTCATGTGCAGCCTTGTGCCAGCATCATATGCTGGGCCTGGGGGAAAATGTGGTGCTCAGGGTGGGTCAAAGGCACTATCTCTTCCCCCCTAGAGTCCTCAACCCTGCTAGAAGACAAGCCATTCCTGATTAGGGGTATGTAACTTTGCCCGTGTCTTTGTTCCCTGTTCCTGGAGATGACTTTTCTTGCTCTGAATTGCTATCGAAGGTACCAGACAAAAAGACCCAACCCTGTTTCAAGGCAGACAGAGCAAATTCTCAATGGATGAAAGTTCAGTGGCTCGTTATCTTCCTCACATCCAGGGTTATTTGTTTCCCAAGAGCAGGGATAGAGGTAAGGTGAGGGGTAGCAGCCAGGGAAGAGCTGAAGCAGGAGGAAGAGCGGAGAAGAGGTGGGAGAGGGGTGTAAACCAGTGCCCCTCTCTCAAGCCCAGAGACCACTGCAGATTTATACCAGCTGTTGCTCGGGCTGTCAGAGAAGGGTTTAACAGGGATGCGTGCATACGTGGCCTACAGGGAGAGCTGCTTTTATTTGTTCACATCTAGCCAGGGTTGAATTTATTGCCTTTGCAGAGGGGCCAGCAAAAAGCCAGGGCGTCACTTAAATCCCATTTAAAACCTCAGATTAAGGCTTTGCAGGAAGTGCAAATGGGGAGGTGGATGTGGCCTGGCCAGATGCTGGCTCCATTGCTTGGGGGAGCGGGCTACAAACCCACCTTGCCGTGATGACCAGGGAGCCAAGTGAGGCTGTTGCCTGATCAGTAGAGTATCCTTTACTCCAGAGCTGTCGTAGAGGCAGAGTGAGGAAGTGCCAAGTCGCCTTAGGCTCATGCTGAGCCTGCGCCCTTTTAATGGAGCATAAAACAGTTACCCCCCCAGGGTCACCAGGTGGGTCCCAGCCCAACTCCACCATCCGTTAGGGAGAGGAGCTTATCTGATGGGAATTAGGAACCCTCATCAACAGGCTAGCTGCATTTGAAATATCTTAATCCTCCTGATTTTTGATACGATTCACTCTTCTAAGCATGTATCTTACTTCTGCAAGATGCCTAAGCCAATTCTCGGCGGTGTTTTTCCCTAGTGACTGAGCCAAGGTCACACATGGAGCTTGTGGCTGACCTGCAAACTGCTCCCAGATACCCCAAGTCCTGGCCGAGTGCATTAAATCACAAGACCGTCTCTGTCTTGCTCGCTATTTTGGTCACCCTGATTTGTCCTGCATCATTAAATTTTTACAGCGCCTGACTCCAGATGACTTCAAGTTTGTGCCTCCTGTCTCCAGTAAGTGCAGAGCTAAGAGGTTTTGTTCCTCCCAGCACAAGGGCAGGAATGTGAAGACTCAGCGACCAGCTCAGGCAGGAAAATTTCTCCCATCCCTGATGGCTGTGTAACTGGACATACATGCTCCCAGTATCTTTCAAAGCATCAGTGTGGCTTTTGCAGGTCTTGGTACTGCATTTCTTTCTAATAAGCAGAATTCTGGGCAGACCTGATACAAGACTTGAACAACAATGTTACAGTCAGCAGAGCAGTGGGTCCTGTTGCATCCCTGTCGAGAGATTGCAGGGCAGGCATCCTGCGTGGATGGAGCGAGCACAGGGCTGCTCCAGCCTCCCTGCTCCATCGTTGGGCACTCCTGGGGTGACATCAGCGCCCTGAGATCATCTTTCTTGGCTGGGTATATTTGCTTATGGGTTTTCCCTGGAGGGCTTCTGGTTGATCTCCAGTTGCAGTTTCTCTGCCGCGAGGACTTTCACAGGCTCGCCTGCCCTTTTCCATGGTACCCAGATGCTGCTCCACCCCAGGGTCTCTGTGCTGCTGTGGCTTCATCAGCTCATCAGAGCCACTGGGCTGGGAGCGGTGTTTGCGAGGGGAAGGGAGAGGTATTGCAGCCATCTCTGGCTGGTCTGGGCTGCACCCGCAGGAATAGGCCTACTGGAAAGTTTTCCTGGCTGGGCATGGGGTTGGACACTGCAGGAAAGCTTTTCTCTTTCTTCTGCTCAGCCTTTTTCCTGATTGCCCAAGCACACAAACCTCTCCTCCTCCTCTGTTTGCCTTGCAATAATCTTAGGTCCATGCACAAGGCTCTGGCCGATATCCTGGCAGGACTGACGTCCTTAGTATCTAAAAGATGTCCGTGGCTGGTGCTGCTCGGAGGTCTTAAACTCAGATTGCAGCCTTGGGAGAGCACCACCTCCCCAGCACAGAAAGAGCCGCGGGGAGAGCAGGGCTGAGTGGCCCTGCCATGCAGTGGAGGGCTGGGGACAGTAGGAGACGCGGCAGTGACAGCAGCCTCCCTGCACCACCTGCCCCGGCGAGCTGCATGGACACCGGCTGTGCCCTCCCTGCCCCGAATCGCTGGTGACACAAGGGTGTTGCCAGGCTGGCAGAGAGGGAAATCACGGTCACATCAACAGCAAGGGGGACCTCCCCAGTTGCAACCTCCTTAGTCACAGCTGGATTACTAACGCCATTCTTATATTTTCCACGGGGGTGGCATGAGTAAGAGCTGACTCCTGGGGCTGGTTGTTGCCTCCAGAAACCCTTAAGGAGAGAAGAGCTGACAGGACTATCAGGCTGTTTAAGTTTCGGGCCAAATCAGGGCAGCCGAATGGTTGTGCTGAGAGTGGGATGATGACTCAGGCACAGGACAGAGCCAGCCCAGGGGAGCTGGGATGGAGAGGACGGCCCCGAGCATCCTCCAAGGCAGTGTCACTAGGAGGGGATGGGCATACATAGCTCAGCCTTTTCCACCATCTGTGAAACACCTCAGTCCCTCCAGAGATTATGTTTGGGACATGGACTTGTGTTGGAGAAGATCCCCCAGCTCCTGCAGCAAGCCTGGTCTGTTCATGGTTCTCCCCACTTTGACCCATGGCGAGTTCGGGGTGAGATCAGGTCTTGGGAGCATTTTTACACCTCCCAGATGCCTGGCTTATGTAGAAGGGACAACACAAATGCTGAGCATAGGTTGCAGGTTTCAGGGCTCAAACACACGCCAAGTCTTGCATGTCTCCTGTAGCTCCCAGCCATGCGTATCTGCAGCAGCCCCGGGCTCCAGGCTCCAGCCTCCCCGCAGCTGGCTGGGCATTTGCAGTGCAGGAGGTGGGAGATGGCTGCCCCCAGACCCCACGGCAATTCCCCTCCCTGTGCAGACCTGGGAAGGGGAGGAAGGGGGAAGAAGAACCTTCCCACTTGGGCTGAGACGATGGGAATGAAACCTCGCTCCCCCGGCGCTGACTGCCGAGGCGGTGGGAACGTGAGCTCAGCCCCTAGGCAACTTAATGGGCTTTTAAAAAACCCCTTTGTATTGGATCCATTCTTCTTCCCAAAGCTTGCTGGCTCCGCTCCAAGGGGAAACCTTTGATTCTGCAAATACACCACAATTATCATCCCGAGGAGTCTCAGCTATCGGGCTCCCTGCCTCTGAAAGATCAGCAGGATGCCGAAGAGGTGCTTAAATCATTTCATCCTAAGAAAGCCTTGGGCTGTAACAGCTTCCCTGTTGCTCGGAAAAAGCCACCCCTCTCCCAACAGCTTGGCTCCATTTTTCTTCCAATGATACCGTCGCTAGTGGAGGCTGGGCAGGCAGCGCTGCGGAAACCAGGCCACCGGGGTTCCCAGTGATTTCATCAGTCCCGAGACCGGGGCTTGCAGTGATTTATGAGCTCGCAAGAATCTCGCTGTGGAGTTATCTCCCCCTCCCCGCTTTTTATCGCTGTGCAGATAGGGATTCAGTGATAGAGCTCTTCTAGGTACCATAGCAAGCTTGGTCTGTTTGACGTTTGCAAATATTTTTCTCCAACATTACACAGGTCCATGTGCACAGGCTGCTCTTGCCAGCATCGCCACCACCCAGCACCGAGAAGCTCAGCTTGGCCTGGAGGAGCCCAAACCAAAAGCTTGGCAAGCACAGCACCCACTCCCTGACTCCTATGCCTTGTTCACGATTCCCCTAAGCTCTCCCCATCTCTTCAAGGTAGGTTTTTATTACTTTTAAATTGCTGGCATTTTTTTTTCCCCCGAAGTATTTTTATTTTCTTCAGATTATACAAATCCTGCCCTCCTGCAGTGCTCTCCAGTCTAAGGCTGGGACTTTTGAAGGGGATTTAGGGGGGTTGTTAGGTGCTCTGCTTCCAGCAGGAGCCCAGCGCTTCTCCCCTTGTCAAAATCCCCCGTTAAAGCAGGTCATCAGTATTTTTCTGCAGCTGTTTTTCTTAGTAGTCTAAATAAAGCTTTCAAGTTACGACTCATTGATGTGAGGCTAGATACAGAGGCTGTCAGTTCCTTTGTGTATCCTCAACTTGTCCGGGGGTGTTTTGTTTTATTTTGGGACGGCTGCTTGCTTCTGGGGTTTGCTGCAAAGCTGTGCATTTAGCAGCCCCCTCCTGCCACATTCTTCCGCCTGCCAGTGATGGCGTAAGCTCACAGCGCTGCTGAAACCGGCCCCTGCAACTCCCTTGCACTGTACCTGCCTTTCTGCAAGGGTAAAGGATTTTGCAAGCAGGAATTTGCTCTGACCACGGGAACACCCTCCCTTTGCCATCGCAGGAGCCCCAGGGAAAGGTGTGCTTCACTCCTGCTAAGCAGCCAAGGCCAGTGTCCCTCCCAAGCTGCAGTCACAGCCCTTGCAACCCCAGGACACAGATGAAGTTTCTTCCTCACAGAAATTAATTATATGGGGAAGGCTGATCCCCTTTGGTGACACACAGCTATTGCTGTGTGGGTCCAGCAGAGGCTGAGAAGGGGGCTGAAACTACGTGGCATCCCCTTCTCCTCCCCATCCCCATCCTGTCTCCTTGTGCTTGCCCCGGCCACGGGCCACTCGCTTGGTCACACTGGTGTTGCGAAGCCAGCCAGTTCCACAGGCCAGCCCAGGATGAAGGCGATGGGAGCGCAGGAGGCTGAGCCAGCTCTGCAACCAGGAGAAATGTGGACTCACAGCTTAGGGACCAACACAGCTCACCCCAGAAATCTATAGAGAGGGCAACAGGCTGAAACCAAATATCCACTCCTATCCTTTATCTAAACCACTGCCACTTACTTAGGATGCTCCAGGCATGATTCAACACTCATTATCTTCATTGTGCTGGAGATTAGGCTGCAATCTTTGCAGATAATAGCTTTATTAGCTCTGTATTATTCTTTCTATGTTATTTATTTACATTAAGTCCAGAACACTCAAAGCTTTCACTGGGACAGTTAGATCAATTCAGCGGACAACATTTTACACTGGTTTTTACACTAGCAAAGATCCCGTGTAGAAGGAGCTATCCCAGGCCAAACATGCTCTTGCTGATGAGGTCTCTTTGGCTCAAGGAAGCTGTACATGTTATGGACGCCCCACCAAATACTACTAGTGAGGGAAGATAATTTTCTAGGGCTTCAGCACAGGCAATGGGCTGTTGTGTCCCTTTACCTGCTGCGTTGGGCAGATGGCTCTGCCAGGGCTGCTCCTGGCCAAGGGACAACTAACACCCATGGCACAGCTCACCGGGGGCTCTTTCTTGGGCTCCCATGACCCGTCTGCCTCCATCCATCCATCCTGCTCTGGCACAGGCTGGCACCAACCCTCTTTTGGCTGGGACAAGCTTTCACTCTCCCCCACCTCTCCTGAAGCAAGGCCTGGAAAAGAAATTAGACTCCACTAATTACTGATTTAATGATAATTGCATGGGCTCCTGGCTTTGGCCTTGCCCATCAGCAAAGACGGCACTCGGGCTACTGCAAACCCGTGGCAGCTCAGTGTACCAATCCTGGGTATAAGGGCTGGTTTGAGTCGGCCTCAGGGTGGGCTGCCCAGGAGGTCCTGCTGTATACACTGGTGAAACTACCCAGCCCAGATTTTCCTCTGACTTGGCATCACTGCTGAGGATGACTGTGGGAGATGACAGCAGATGAGTCTCCGTTCACCTTTGCCCTGTCCTTGACAACCTTGGCATGAAAACCAGGAGTTGACAACCTGACCCTCCGGACAACCAGCTCCTTTCTGGGATGCAAGGGTCTTTTTCTGGCACAGGGTACTCGTCTCCCTCCATTCTTTTCTAAGTAACTTTCTTTGCAATCAGGGGTGCCAACCATGCTATTAGCACAGCTCCAAGTCTGGATTAAAGGGACCAACATGAAGCTGGCTGGTTTTTTGGCTCATGCTCTCCCTATCAGCTCTTGGTACCCATTACTTCTAGCACTGAGCACTGCACTGCATGACACCCAACACGCTCCCTGCGGGGGAAGCTTCAGGAATGTCCTACCACCCACCTGACTTCAGTAACTGCAAAAGCAGAGCTGGAGACAGACACTTCATGCACGTTCTTGATAGCCCCAAATGGCCCTGTTCTGCCCCGCTCACTCCTGGAAAAGGGATTCCCACTTGGGGAGCAAACCCTTGCAAGGAACCCATGACACAGGTGCTGCAGCTCCCCCAACAAACCTGGCAGATGCTGTGGGCTAGCTTTGATATGTATTTCTTTGCTATTCAAAGCAGTCTCTCCTGGAAGGGCTTGGACTGGAGGCTGTATATAAAAGCTGCCATTGTTTTTATTGGGCTACCATCCATCTGTTTAAAGCACGGGTGCCCTGAGTGATTCTGCTGGTGGGAAGCAGAGGTGAAGAGGCTCCTTTGGATGTGCTCAGAAATTGTCTCTGCATCCAGGACTCCTTTTAGAGATGTTTAACACCATCCATCTTTCAGGCCTCTCAAAGCTCTGCCACGTCTCTGGGGTTTGGTATAAACACTTAGCTTCAGAGGCCGTGACAGGGAGCGGGGCAGGCAGCGCAGTTGTGAGATGTCCTACGTCAGAAGTGGTGCAATTTGTACCTGCGTGCAAACACCCCAGCAGAGAAACAGGGGATCTGGGAGATGCACCTCTCCGTTCCTGGCCCAGCCCAGAGGCAGCCTGCCAGCCCCAGAGCATATGGACAAAGCTCTAATGGAACTACAATAGAGACCGTGCTTATTTGTCTTTGCTTGCTGTCTGTACTCTGTATCAACTAGAGCTGTCTGGAAGCAAGCTCTGGATAATATTTCCTGGACTGTTCCTCTTCAAAAGCCCAGCTCCAGCGTTCTGCTGCTGCCAGCAGCGTACTGCCCCAGCACTGCCTCTGACTGAAGCTGTAGTCAGCCAAGAAGGGACAAGTTGACTGGTAACTCCTTTTGAACCACAGGAGGGGAGTCTCCATCCCTCTACCCACCTGCAGTCCACCTACCTGTATCCCACCTCGGACTCTGCTACCCAACAGCTGACTGCCACCACCCAGCCCAGCCCCATCTGCTCCTCTCTCCCGTACCCGTCCCTTTGCCATCAGGACATACCTTCCCTGTGTGCAGATGTCCAGGGAAGCTGCATGGCAGCATGAAGAGCGTCCTGGTCCCCCTTATGCCTGCTGCAGCCATGGCTCCTGGGACTCAGGCTGTGGCTAGATGACTTGCCCAAGACCAAAGAGTGGATCAGTATCAGAGGAGGGGGGCAGACATCCCTCCCTGCGCTGTGCCTCTGACCCAGCCTCATTCTATGTGAAAAGCACACAAACCGGACATTCAACTTACCACATCTTTGCACAACGCTGTCCACGTCTGGGGCTGCAAGGGAATTATCAGATGCTCTTGTGGCTCTGCAGCGAAGCCAGGAGTCTAAGGGAAGGGTTACTGATTGCGTTTTGGCCCTAGGGAGCTGTGTTGGACAAACTGCTGTGTAATCACTGCACAATCCAGCCTGCAGAACAACATTGTAATATTTTTCTCTTATCATTGTGCAGCTTTGGAGGCTCTTATTTGTTCTCCTTTATCCATGTGAATGTGTCCAAGAACACAGCAGCCTCTGCCTGTAGAATGGCTCCTATTGTTCCCTTTGTTCGTTCGTCTGGGCTGTTCCTCAGCCTCCTCTCTCACTTCCTGCAAAGAGACAAACTCAGTGTCGTCAAAAAGTATCTTTACAGCTTGATCTTAGATATGAGCTCAGCCATGGAAAAGGCAGAGGGCATATTTTCCTGAATATTACAGCTTTCTGTGATCCAGAGGGGAGCATGGTGAAAGGTACCCTGAGCTCACACAATGGATTAGCTGCCTTTAACTTCAACCAGGATCTACTCACCCATGCCCACTGCAAGCTGCTCTGAACTAATGCTGAAAATAGATGGCATTGGATAGGGCCTTTTGGCTGATCTATCTGTTTCTCCTGAAGTGCTGACCCTTTTTGTTTGAATAAATCCACAATAACATACTATATCAGCTTGGAAGAGAAACAAAGAATCTGAGGTACATGAGAAATATAGCTCTGCATTTCAATTTTTTTTCCTGCTTCTTCTGATACAAAAGCTTTTACATGCCTTCATGCTGAAAACAGGCTAGAATCAACTTAGATTTTGAAATTATTTAACTTAGAGATGGTTTTTTTGTGACCATGGAACTGAACTCAGTGCTTTTCAAAACCAGGCCTCCAGCTGTGCAAAAAAGTCTCTCCGATTTCTAGATCAGCCCTTTCCACTTTTTGTTTCGGACAGGTGTGCAGCAGTTTATCCTAACGTGAGCTGTGTAATCTTTACACCCTGTTGAGTACGCAGTTTCTAAACAAACCTCAAACAAACCTCAGCTCCCTCTGAAAACCCATCTTCTCTTAATCCTCCTCACGGAAAACCTGTAGGAAGATGTCAAATTATACAAATGAGAACTTTGGCATAGCTGGGTTAGAGTAGGCTGAATTAGTCATCAAAGTTACAGCTGGAGGTTGTTAATCTGTTGGTGACTTCCAAGCAAATTATTTTTATTTTCTGTTTACAAAATAAGAGAATGAGATTATTGGTTAGGCCTTGAGGCGCGATGCATCACTGGTGGTGGTAAAACAAAGATGACGTGGAGCTTGCTCGCACACAGATGAAGGTGTGCTCCTTCATTAAGCCTGAGTCATCACTTCCATTAGGAGCAGGATTGAAGGATGGCGCAGAAAGGCTGTGCATGCACTAGAGCCGCTCGCTGCCACGGGGCTGCTGGCAGTGGCCAGCACGAGCTGAAAGCCCTGATCCTGCACTTTGCAGCACTCTGGCTGTGGCACGCACAACTGGTGAGACAGGTTGGAAATCGCTGGCTCAAGGCTGGATGCGTGCTTCAGCTTTCCCATCTGCCTTGCTGGGAATTGCTCTTTAGACTGAGCTTGTGTGGGCTAGAGGCTGAAAACTTTTTTTTTTAGGTCTTGTTACTTTTATGTACTGAATAAGCAGGGAAAATCACTTGCTGCTGTTCAAGTCTCATGGATATACAGCGCTGTTAATCTCAGACTTCACAAGTTGTTAATTAAGCTTCCCCAAATCATGAGGGGTTGGTGTTTTTTGTTTTTGTTTTTGTTTTTGTTTTATTAAATAACAGAAGTTGGCTCTCTTCATTGGGTTCTGTGCTTTCAGGACATGTCTTGGCTTTTTTCCCTGCACATGTAGCGGCAGAAACAACCCCTTCTGCAAAAGTTAAAACCTGTAACACAATTGCCTGACTCCAAAACCAGGAATTTAGAAAGACACCCACTTCCTAAAGACCCAAATTAAACCTTTGGACATGGGCAGTATAGGTAGGAGTAGTCATTTCGGTGCCCAGGGGCCAAGCTCTTTCTGACCTGACCTCATTGCTTTTAGCAGAGGACTCTGAGACTGCCATTGCTTGGCACCCATTATGTGATCCACAGACTGCAGAGGAAAAAAACCCCAAAGAGCAGCTGATTTTCAATGTGGCCTCTCCTCTGCCTTGTGGCAAAGCCCCTTCCTGCAATACAGAAAGCAGCAAAACCCTCCCAACCCAGCACTTCTATTTTCAAGCAATGTCAAGGTGAACCGTCCACTGAGGTAATGTAGTTTGCACATTGGCCACCCAGTTTTTCATGTGCTTGCCTGCCAGTGAAGAAGAACTAGTGCTGCATTCCCCAAACTGGTTGTTGGAATGGGAGCACAGAGGCGAGTGAAACGCCTTGGCAGAGGGACGAAGCAGCAAATAACCACCAGCCAGCCGAGCCCCCAGTGTCTCTTTCCTCTGCTCAGCTCACAAAGCAAGAGCAAAGAACAAATCTCCTTTCCTGTCCCTCCTACCTCCCCGAATCCCTTCTCATTAAGGAAATAAAGGGTCAATATTGACGGTGTTGAAATGAAGCACAAGGACTGAAACGCCTCCTGTGCCTGGTGCAGGGCGCTGAAAGACCCGAGCGTGAACCAACATTTTCCAGAGCCTCTATCAGCTTGAGGTGACTGTTTTGGCTTGCCAGTGTGCAAGGAAGGAGCCTGACTTCAGGAAGCAATTTGCAACCAGGCCCTTAGGAGGCTAGGGGGAAAAAAAAAAAAAGCACCTATGAGTGGGTCATAGCTTGGCCTCCCCAGAGAGAGGTTTGAAAAGTGTCTGGCAATTTGGGAAATTCAAAAGGTGGTAGACAACCCCCACCAGGAGGATGTTGAGGAAATCTGAGGCTCGCCGCACCAGAGAGTCCTTGGCGAGACTTCCCCAGCTCAGCCCAAGGCACCCACTTCCTTCCTTGCAGCATCTGTTTGCGAATCCATCCATGAAAAAAAGTCCCCACCTGGGCCTGTGTCATCCTCAGCACAAGTGCATCTTCCCAAATGCTGCATGGGGAGATGGTGTTTCCCACCCTACCACTTCACTCAGCTACCTCATCTCTCTGCAGCTATCTGCCAGCTCAGCTCTCCCCAGCACGTCATAGCTTCTTGCGTCATCTCCATGGCCCAGCAGAAGGTCTCCTGGCCAAGCATGGATTTGGTCAACGGTAATCGTCTTGCTCCACTTTCATTCCACTGCCTTCCTGTTTTCTCCTGTGCTTCCCTTCACGCTTCTCATTAACATCTCATCAGCCACTTTGAGACCTGCCCATGGATCATCTGCAGTGATGGCTACAGAGATCACAGCTAGTAGCAGCACCCAAGGCATTGAGGCTGTACCCTCATGAGAGTAAACTCTTCTGTGTCCTTGTGCTTTTCTGTCTGTCCATGTCCATCCACCATTTGTCTCTGCTTCTAAATCCCTAGGCACCCTGGATGGAAGGAGATGCCCCTTTGGTCTCTATGTATCCATCATTGCTTATGATGCTCTCCTGGGTCCCAAGCGGAGCCTGTTGGGCTCTGTGCAATGCAGACCTCAAGGATGACTTGAAATGGTGGAGTGCCAGGCTTGCACATTTGTGCTGGGCATTAACTGGAGCTTGCTTTCTCCTACAGCTGGTCAAGGACTTCCTGCTGAAAGGCATCTGTGAGGGAAATGCCTGTTGCTGCAAACAGATGCGTCCTACAGAATGATACCAGTTTTGCTGACATTTTCCCATTCTTTATCTTAACCTGAAAATAAAATATTTTTCTTCCCCATTTGGTCATTCCAGGCTTCACTGTTTTGGTTTGGCCAGTTGCTTTTAGCTGCTGTGAGTTTAATGTTAATCTGTGTAATCTGAGTTGCTTTTTACTTGGGTGCATTGTGAGAGAGATTGCCTAAGCCTGGGCAAAAAACAGGGGCAAAAGCCCCTTGGACCAGCATTGCAATGAACAGCTTGTATGCTGCAAACTAAGCATGGCTGGAAGGTTTAAACGTGCCCAGAATTGTGACAAATACTGTTCTGTGAAAACCAGGAATATTTTCCCTTTTCTTGCCCTGATTTGGTCTCAAACTAATTGTTTAAAGAACTTCACTTTTTCCTAGGAATGGAAAATCTGTTTTTTGACCAATCTCCCACTTGCAATCTTCAATCTGTTTTAGAAGGAACCGTTGTTTTGTTTTTATTCAGTGAAAACAGACATAATTGGTGTATCCCCAAGTACTCCTTTCCTGTGTACCAACGACACAAGATATTTGCCTTGGCCTACCAGTTACAATGGTGCCCTGAGGGAAGTTGAATTAAGCCCTGGTGATGAGTTACAGTGCATAACACATCCCAAATACAACCACTGTGATTTATGACCGCTGACATGACAAAGATTTTGTCTGGTAGTGAGGAGTGAGGGCTGATGTCCCTCTAAATGCTTATCATTTCTGGCAGCTTAATTGAATCCCGTTAACAGATGCGACAAAACTGAGAAACATTTCTCCTGCTAGCAGGCCTCATTGGACCAGCAAAGCCAAGTGTTGGCCTTATTTCCCTGTTTTCAGGTATTTCCCTTTGAAGTCAGAGGGTGCAGAAATTATCTTCCTAAATGAAATATGCTACAAAAGGAGCATATTATTCATGTATTTGATGTTAGGACACCCTGGCAGGAGAGCAACCTCCTGTGATGAGTGGTAAGAGAGGACCCTCGGGGAGTTGCTGCATTTTTTCCACCGTGGATTGATGCGTCCCTTATTGAACATGCAGAGGACATGGGCTTAAGTCTGACTCGGAGCCTTGCCCTCCTTCTGGAGATTTTGAAGCTCTTCAGACCAGTTGAGCAAAAACCCAGATAACTGTAACAGCAAGGGCATCCAGCCCCGGCCTGTGAGGCATTTTGGGAGCAGCTCTGCAACACAAGAGCTCCGGCGGAGGGAGTGGAGGAAGCCAAGCATTTCTGGCAGACTTGCAGACAGCTGGGAGCTGTGCAGGAGATCCCACTCCCTTTGGGTGGCCTGAGCGCTGCAGGAGGGCAGCTTTTGCTCAGTACCCAAGAGAGTAGCAATCTCAAGCCCAGCAGAGGCAGGTGGAGGGAGAAAGCTCGTTACTTCAAAGCTGCTGTGTGCAGGAAGAGGCTAAAATGTGGGAGATGTTTTTTAACAGGGTTCATCTATAGCAGCAATGGATGCCTGTGGCCCAGAGTGACTTTTAGGAAAGATTAAGTTATGCATACAGCAGGTCCTCTTGCAGCAGCTGAGCCGGGCTAGTCTGTCATCCAACTTCATGCACCAGGGTGTTATCTTTTTCTTGGGAAAGCCATAGAACTGGGTAGAATTTAAATTATACCCCAGAGAAGTTGGCTTGTTTCTTTGACGGAGGTCGTAATGAGGGAGTCGGGATTCCAGTTATAGCTCGGCACAGCAGATGTAGCTGGTTTTGCAGATGATAAAAATACAGCCTTGTCTCAGGAATGCTGCAGAAGTGAGGCATGTGGGGGTTGTTTTTTTTTTCAGAGCAGTTCTTTAACTCTGGCTGTACTGTACAACAGTTGTTTCCATTGGGAAATCAATATTTACATAGTAAACAGCGATGAGACATGGGCTGGGTGCCATCCAAGCACGTAGCAGGACCCGCTCTGTCAAATGCCCACACCTCAAACTGTGGAAAATGTTACTCTTCTCTCTTTTGGGATAGGAGTAGTTTTTCATTACCAGTGATGAATACTATTTTATTTTTACTCTGCTTTGTATGCTTTTCAAGGCCTGCTTGCAAGGAAGGAGGCAGCCACTGAAATATAGGAAGCCACACTATATACTCTCCTGTATCATGCACAACTCGCCTCTTCCAATCAGAATTCAAGGCCTGGTGCACAGAATTAGCCATCCCCTCAAATGAAAGCAATTTATGGCAGAAAGCAATCAGAACTGACACTTCAAATATACTAAACTTCCAGCACAACCTGAGCTCCTGTTTGATCTCATCTGTATATCAGGGACCTCCTCAGAGCTCCTGCCACTCCACTGCCTGCACAGACCTTCACCTAGGGGACAAACACTGCCCTCCAAGGAGCATGTCACTGCTGGGGTGAGGCTCAGCTGGGACTAACACAAACACAGCTATGTGGGCTTGGTGGTCCACAAGGCATTGCCAATGGAGGAATGCACTGCAGGCAGAGCAGCACTGCCCATTCTTACTTTACCTGGATGCTATGATGAGTCCACGTCCTCCTGTTTTGCAACAACACTCCTGAAGCTGGCTGTGTAATGCTGCCTAGCACCATATTCCCTCCTGTTTGCAGAAGTGGCTTGCAGCTGTAAGAAAAATGTTCTGTCTCTAATCTCTATTTACACAGCATGGAGATAAAGAAATTCCTCAGCAATCAGTTAATCTCTCTTTGGGCTGATGTGACCATCTTTGCTCAGCTCAGCTGCAAAGCAGCAACACGTGCAAACACACCACAGTGCTTTGTGGACTAGGGAAGGAGCATCGCGTGAAACCAAGCTCTGTACCAAAGTCTTTTGCTAAGCGTGATGAGTGAGCAGCTCTGTGCACTGCAAATGTCCCCTGAAACAGGCAGGATGATGCTGAGAGGAAGGGCAGACCCATCTTATGGAAGCTGACGTGTTTGAAGCTCTTGCCCATTTTTGGCATGTGATTTGAAGCAAGAGGCCTGCTTTTGGGTGGGTTTCTGCTGTAAATTCTGTTGGTCGTCTGCAGCAGCGAGGTGCTGCTAGCAGATATGCCATCCCCACTGTGAGCTGGCCTACTCATGTAAGTAAGGTCTGAGCAAGCTCTGCATGAACTCACCGCCTGGCCCTAAAGGATTGGAAAAACAGGAAACTCTTTCAAAGGTGTCTAAGGATTTGATGTTGACGTTTGAATTTCCCTTTCATATCACTGCAACATTTTTGTCCAGGCGCTTTATCCCTGCACTGCGAAGCTGTATTTTATTTCTAGTCAGAGATTTTGTGCTTTTGAAAATAAAGCACAAGAAGGACAGAAAATAAAAGTATTCCAAGACACTTCAGTGCATTAGTCAAGTGTTTATTATGGGAAACTGAGCCTTTCCAGCTCTTGGGGAAAAGCATATCTTGTGTACAAAGAATTTAGCAAAAAGACAAAGCTGGTCTGCCTACTGAGATTTTTGGTGCTCTATGGTTTGAGGAAAAACCAGAACATACTCATCAGTAGAAACAGAGTTATAACACAGTGACAATAACCTAGAAGGAGCTGAAGGGGACTGAGAACAATGCAGACTGCATGGCCATGCAGCTGGGAAAGCATCATCCTTGCTCAACCAGGCCCCAAAGCAAGCAGATGGGCTGAGAAAACATGGCAGGGTTATTGTGGGGGCTCCTCTGGTGACAGTCTCACCTGTGAAGTGGGCTCCATTTGCCAGCAGCTCGTAATCACAGAGGCTGTGGGCAGGGGATCAGGCAGAGAGCACCTCGTCCTCTTCCCAGGAGCTGTTGGGAACCAGCTCCCAGAGCAGCAACTGGCAGCAGTGGTTTTTTAAAAATGCACCCTTGGTGTTGCAGCTGAAGCTGGCCGCATTTTCCTCCTAGAAAATTGTGCACTGGGAGGAACTGTGGGAAAAAAATCCACCAAGAATCTATGAATGTAATCCCTCAGGTGAAACTCCATCCCACTTGTAACCCAACTCAGCAAATGTTAATGCCCTGTCCCTGCATTCGCATTCCCATCAGAGCCATTTTCCCCAGACAATGGCCACCTTTGCCCTGGTAAACACAGAAAGTAGGCATTTCCTCAGAGGAAGTTAATTTGGATTTTTAGACAAAAAAAAAAAAATAGGAAGAGTGGGAAACAAAATCTTTTCAGTAATCTGGGAAAGTATTATCGGACAAGACCTTTTCTGCTAAACGGAAACACTTTCCCCAGGCCATTGAGATGCTAAGGACCAACAGGTTACTTTAACATTATCTTTTAATGAAGAAAATCAGATTTCCCTGCATTTAATTTTACCGGTACACATACCATAGTCATTGAAGCCCTGACTTTATTTTAAAAGAGTGATTCATGCATTTAGCTTTTGGTTCATTTCTGTCTTAGTTTCAGAGCCATAAAAAATCTCAGTTTGGAGGTGCAGAATGATTAATTTCTCAACCACATTTTTGCTTTGAAGTGTCTATTGGCTGTCAATAAAGTAAGCCTTTTTACTTCAAAGTCACAAAACACAAACACACATGGATGCTCTGGGCCAAAGGAGGGAGCTGAAAATCTGTCTGGCAGTGAGAATTTAGCTGAAATGAGGAGCGGGGGCTCCTATCTCACCACCCTGGGGAAGAGTGCTGCATTTGTTTAGCCAAAACCACTGTGCGCGGAGGCAATGGGAAAGTCGGGACAGGGTCTCTGGAGCTCCTTATTTAGAGGGTGGAGTCTGGGGGAATGAACATTACATTTTGTTAGAAAACCACTAGTGTTTTTACAGCACAGATTTAATAAAGCTAATTTATGACTGACTGAAAGTTAAATACCTTACAACCCTGCACTTAGCATTTGCTTAGTGCCATACACTGTAGGGTCTGTGTCCAACCCACAACTACTTTAACGACGTGTCTAGAAAGACTCGCGCCTCTGAGACATGGAGAAACATGTGGCAGTCAGAGGAGCAAATTCCCAGCTGGCTGGCATAGCTGGGCAGTCACCCTCTGAAGCCACCAGCTCAGGCTGGCTGGGAACAAGCTTCAGGCACTCGGGGGTTTGATTTTTTACAACAGGCAGACTAAGAATGGAATGCTGAACTCAGGCACTGATGCTCTGGGCCATTGCAGTTGTGCAAAGGTCCCCCCATTCTCGGGGAAGAGTTTCTCCAGGAAAACAGGCGGTGCACAGCAACCTCCATCCCAGGTCTGCAGCTGCACTGCATCAAAGCAAGCTGGAATTAAGTCAGGCATATCCCATCAAAAGGGTTCTCTCTGGAAGGTGTAGTTTTAAAAAAAAAAAATCTTCCTTTTTCTAAAATATTTCCCATTTACATTAGGGAAAGCCACATTTAGCTGTTCTGTTTCAGTCACTTAGGTCTAAACCAGAACGTGCCACTGAGCGTGAACGTTTCAGTTTTAAAAGAGCTTAAGATCATCTGACAGTATTTCCCCATGATGTATCTGCCTTGCAAGAGCCACCTTCCAGAGTTCAAGCCCCTTCTTAGGGGCAGGACACTTTGGAAGGCTGCATGTCCTAAAAATATCCCGCTGCTAAAGTTTTGTGATGCAGTATGGGAACTGCCTGACTTTTGGAGTATGGTGGGAGAGGAGGTTTGGGCTGGGAAGCCAGCTCATCACAGAGAAGGGGGAGGTGATGTTCTTGGACTACAGTTCCCATGACCCTGTGCAAAAGTGGGGGGGGGGGGGGGGGAGATTCAGGCTGCCAAAAAGTGTTTCCATGTGAGAACATTTCTACTAAATACATGAAACAATGGAATCCATCACTATAAAAGCAGAAGCAAAAATCTGAATTTTTCTTGCACAAAATTTCAGGGTTTGGGGTGAAATTAAGTGCTGGAATGTCCTGGGATGTCAGCATTAATTTTGCTAACCTGAAAAGCCAGATTTTGCAGATGGGGTCCCTGCACCCAAGAAATCCCCACTTGCTCTGTCACCTTCCATGGGACTGCCAACTGCCAGCACAAGTGAGAGCCCTTCCTTGGTCTTTGCATTCAGCAAGGCCCCAGTTTGGGCAAACCCCGAATTCCTTATTAAAGCACGTCAGATTTATACCAGCATGCAGGACAACAGAGGACAGGCAAGCTCAACAATCTGCTGATGCAACAATACAGCTCAGGCTACAGTTTTCCACTTTTCTATCTTGGGAGCCTCATAGGGGAAGGTTGGCTCATATGTGGGGTAGGCTGACTTTCACCAGCTCTCCTGCTAACAGCACAGGGCACCCTAAGGGTGTTTTGTCTCACCTGGTGCCTCAGCACAGACAAGAGCCTAAATAAACCCACAGGAGCTTTCCCATGTGCAGCAGTAGGAGCATGGACCAGAGCAATGCCAGCTGCAGCTGCCATGAACCACAGCAGATGCTGAGCACTGCTGCCAAAATCAACCAATGCGCCTGTGAGAAGTGCCTGTATAAGATCCTCACACCCACCCTGCTATATAGATGTGCCTTCTATGTCCTTTCTCTGCTCTCAACATGTCCATTTTCTCCAGCTGAGGGTCGCCTGGGGGATGGGCCCTAACCTGGGTGATCCAAGAAGCCCCACGGCTGAGCTAATCAGAGACCCCCACTCAAATCTTACACTCAGGCACCAGTGAACAGCTCTGAAATCACTCAGCAGTGAACACCCCTCCATATTAGCAACTGTGAGTATTTAGACACATCAGAGCAATAGCAAAGGGCACCGTGTGCTGCAGGACCAGCTCAGACCTATAGCTGAGGAGGCAGGAGAAATGATAGGGACATTACTTACTAGGGACTGAGCCAAAATCCCCATCCTCCAGGCCCAAGCGTTTCATTTGTTCCACTGCTAAAGAGAAGTCGTTGCTAATGACAGGAGAACAACTTGACAAAATACATACTGTGGAGCCAAAGGTCCTCATTACAGAGAAATCTGAGTCCTCTATCACAGAGCGAGGCTGGAACGAGCATTGCCTGTGCTGCTGCAGGTTCAACATCCTTTCCCCAAGCAGTCTCCGGCACTCCTTCAGCCTCCTGCCTGCCTGGCAGGGAAGACACAGGTGGATTCCTCCCGCTGCCTTTGCAGACTCCTGAGCCAAGCGAGGAAGAGGAGCGTGCAGGAAAGAGGCCATTAGCAGTGTGCAGCAGCTTCTCACAGCCATAAATCTCAGAAATTGCAAACATTTATTAACATTTGTTGGGTTTGGCTTTTGTTTTTTCTTTGGGTTTTTTTTTTTTTTTTGACAATAGGACCTGTGGCATTGCTAGGGTTGGAAGCTGGATTTGACATTTCCGCTCTCAGTCCTGCCTAGATCAGTCTCAAAAAGGTGCCTCTGCCCCTCTCTTTCCTCTGTTATGGTGTGTGATTTTAAGCGTTTTAGTGGGTAACACCCATTCTCTCTCCCCAGCTTGTGCTCAGGAGGTGGGAGAGCAGCTGACCCCCCCAGCTTTAACCTGAAAGCAGGCAAGGTTGTGCAACAGGGTAACTGAGCTGCAGCGTATTGCTAGCAGGTTAGCTGCCAGTACCATTCCCCAAATCGTGTCCTAGCCTATCTGGAAGACTCGTCTGTATGGCTTGAGTCAACTTACAGCTGCCAGCATCTGGGCTATGTCCTGCCCCACATTCATCCTGCCAACAGTTCGGAGGGCTGCAGCAGGATGGCAGGGTGGAAATCAAAAGGGACTTCAGCAAATCAAGTCTCTTTTATGCCTGGGATGTTTCTGTCTTCCTCTGCTCCCATGGCCAGCTTGTCAAAGCCTTACCCCATGTAAGAAATATTGAAATAATATTGTAATAATTTTAATAATACGTAATTATACACAATAGTAATATTGTAGTAACTCTATTGTGTGATAAACAATATTGAAACAATACAGGGTCATAACACTTGCACACCAGTTTCCATTAATTGTTACATGAAACATGCATGATTCCAGGAAGCATGTTGTATGGAAATAGCAACTTTTCCACCATTCTCTACCAGCATTTTGTGTACATGTCATTTTAATCTGCTTGGCAAACACAGGCTGTGATTGATGTGGTTAAGAGACTTTATCCATTTAATCACTCACCTTGTTTTTAGATCTGTGCTTTCTGTGATCTGCCTTCAGCTTGCCAAACATCTCTTGCAGCTCGTAACTCATCTCAGAGCAGTCAAAGCATGTGAATAGGGACTACAGGGATCACAGCCTTTTCTGGAGGAAGGTCGAGCCCTGGCAGAAATAAACCAACCCATCACCCCCTGGCATGAAGCTTTCCCACTATCTCTGACCCCACCAAAGCCTGTTCTCCTGTCCCAAGAGTGAGGGTAGAAATCAAGATGAGGAGAGCGCATGGAAAAGTAGCTGCGTAAGCTCTAGCATCAGAGTGAAGTTGCTACTAATGACTTTATGAAATGACTCTACGAAACACTATTTTGGTGAAAACCTGCTCCCCATCATGCCTCTAAGCTCTCACCCACAGCTTGCCAAACTCATTGCGAAAGCTTCAGCAGTGTCATCAGTCACTGGTTTCAATAGTCTCCCGCAGAAATACAAAGACGTACTCTCCTCTGAGGTGATGCTTTGGCCAGAACTTAACCCTGAGGACATGCCAGTGCCCATAGGCAGCAGGTGCTGTGGACAACTCTGTATAGCACCATGAGGGGTACTGCTGTATCCTGCTTGCACAGGGAGGAGTTTGAGCCGCAGTGGTTGCACTCAGGCCATGATTCAGGTTTACCGCCCTGCTAAACTCTGGAGACCTCAGTCTCATTCAAGTTTGACCTTGGGAGCTGCCAACCGCACCTCCAGTGGGACTGGCTCAGTGGTGACCAAAAGCCCCTGGCAGCACACGTGTATTCTTTACTCCTTCCTTGTGCTGGGGCAGCCAGGTCTTTCATGCCACTGCTGCTGTGGCCTGCTACAGTGCTCCACGCTTGACACAGTGTTTCACTCTACCCTGTCCTTTGCAATGGATTAATGGATTAACCCCTGATCTTTGCAGTGACCTAACTTGTGTTCTGATTGATGGCTCTACTTGTTTTCTTGCATTTTGCATCACCAACACAAGAGAAAGGACCACCATACAAAAGAAACAGCTGCTAAAGAGGAGGAAAGAAACTCAGCAAGTACTTTATGGGCAATTCCCACCCTTTGTTCCACAGTAGGTGTGATTTGGGGTAGGCAAACATTTGGAAATGGCTGTTTCTCTCTCTTGCCCAGCTCTCATTGCTTTAACAAGACTAGGAAACAACTATAGACAATGGAAGATTGGTGTTTTGGAGATGGCAAGAATGTCTTCAGCCATTTGCGTGTTACGCTGTTTCAGGACCATAGTGGAATACGTAAATCTCTGGCTCCAGCTAGAGGCCATTCATGGCTAGGGTTCTAACCTGAAAGGAGCTCTCATTACAAAGTATTGATACGGAAAAGCCGTTTGAAGAAACTCTCTAAGACTCGTTTTGGAGTTTTAGAAAGCAGGCATTCCTTATTGCAGCACTGGATGCACGGGGGATAGTTCCACCTAGCATGCATATCACAACTTTAGCACTAACAGGTTATACAGAATAACTAATTGCACATTAATCAGATTAGTATACACTTACATAAAAAATAATTGCAACTGATTCTCATAGTACTGCCTACATCCGATCATGCGCAATGAAGGATCCATTTGAGTCGAAGGGCTGCTTTTACGACCACCGACCCATTTGAAGTTCTTGCTGGCTGTCCTTGAAGTCTTTATTCTTGTCCTTGTTCTTTGATCTTGAAGCTTAACGCAACTTCAATCACATGTGGTCAGTTTCAGCATTGTTCTCATCTAGCGGACAGGAACATCTAGTCATAAGAGCAAAGAACTGCAAAACTTACAAGTAACTACCTCTACTAGTTAATTGCTGGCTATGCTTTTGTCTGTGGTTTCAATCATAGTGCTAGTATAAGATTTCTAATAATTATTTACCAAATCTCACTTTTACAGTCACCTAGCAGCAGACCAGTTTCCACAGCTGGTAGAAAATATTAAAACCATCAAAATATTTAGACATACCATACAGAATGTATGGAAATATGCTCTCAGTATTGCTGTATTAAGGCACATAGTGCAACAATATAACAAATATCCCAAAGAGAGCTATGAGAACAGAGACCGGGGAGACTTTCACATCCTGTCCATCCCAGACACCAGGACTTTCCTCCTTGTCTATCAAGCAACAAGATGAGATGCTGTTTCCTTCCCTCCATCTATGTTATCAAGCCAATGAGCCTCGTAATGTATTAACCCTACTTGACATTGTGAAACAAGACCTCTGTTTGACTGAGCTATTGCCCTGGTAGTTACGCACAAAGTCTGGCTGCTTTGTTAAAGGTGAAGCCCTGCGAGTGCAGTGCCTGCTTTCCCCAGCCGGGCAGGAATCAGGTAGGACTTGATTCCTGGGCAAGACTTGTGATACTGCTCGAGCCTCACTGCATGTAGTGAGCAGGGTGCCCCAGCCAAAGACCAGCATCTTTAAGGAGGGCTGATGGCCAGCCATTTCAGCGCGCTTTCTGTCCTCTGGTGGGTGAAGCAGTGCCTGGGCAAGGGGATGTGCTGAGGGATGCTGGCACACAAGGTCGCGCTGTGGGGAGTGGTAGCGATACACGGGGATGTGCCAGGGAGCCCCCTGGGCAGAGACTCACCCCTGTGGGGTGCTACCACAGCTAGAAGCCAGCCCAGCTGGAATACGTACAGTGCGCTCAGACACCGAAGGAGGGAGGCTGCTTTTCCCCCAGAGCTCACGTGGAGAGACCAGAGGAAGAACAAATTGCCCATGTCAGTGCTGAGAGCTCAGTCAACTCCTCGAGTACAAGGGTGGCGATTCAACGTATCTGGAGGACTGGGACCTCAGGGCAGTGCCTATGAACCTCGTCCCTGACAGCGTGATGCAGTCACCCGGTGACAGGTATGGGTGGCCAAGGCTGCAAGCGTAGGCAAGATGTGTGAGAATTACCATGAGAATTAGGACTGTGAAAAATCAAATCTCTTCTGGGGACTTAATCAAAGGAAAAGCAACTCTGCCAGGGGAAACAAGCCTGCCATATGAGGCAAGACTGGGTTTGTCTAGCCTTGAGAAAAGAAGGCTTAGGGGAGACCTTATCACCATGTTCTAGGACTTAAAGGGTGGCTAAAAAGAAGATGGAGACTCCCTTTTTCCAAGGAGTCACATGGAAAAGATGAGGGGTAATGGGTACAAGTTAATCCTGGGGAGACTTTGATTGGACAGAAAAGGAAAATTTTTCACAATGAGAACGATCAGCCATTGGAATAATCTCCCTAGGGAAGTGGTGGGTTCCCCAACATTGAAGATTAAGATACTTTTAAGGTTTGGCTGGACAGGGTGCTGGGCCACCTTGTCTAAACCTTGCTTTTGCCAAGAAAGCTTTAACCGGATGGTCCTTGAGCTCCCTCCCGACCTGGTGTTCTAGGATTCTATGAATTGTTTTCCTTTATATCCATCAATATCCCCCTCCCAAAACACAGCAGTTCCTTCCAGTCCACTCAAACGCTAAGAAAAATCTACACCAACCCAGAAAGCCCAGAGGAGCTCTACCGGCTGACTGGGATCGTCCCTCCGGCAACAAGATGGTGAGCAGGTTTGCAGCAACATTTGTGGGAGCTGCCACTGAGAGCAGCTGCGTTTTCCAGAGACACCCTCCGTCTGTAATATGGACGGCCACTTGGCAGCGGAGCAGTTCTTTCCTCCCACACGCAGACCCATCTGGAGTGTACCTTGAAAGCCCTGTCACGACCCGGGCTGGACAGACCTGGGGGGGGGTCGTGGTGAGTTCGGAATTCCCTCGGGCTAAACTGAGGTGAAAGGACACCAAACGATCAGTTCAACGGGTTCTTCGCGGCAGAAGCAGCCTGAACTGGGGAGGCGTTAACAGCAGGTGGCGGGCTTTCTCACAGAGGGAATTGGCGCGAAACCACCTCAGCCACCCCTGTAACCCCCGGCAACCGCCGACGCCAGCTCGGGGAAGAAGGAGAGCCCTCCCGCTGAGGCAGGGGCGCGGAGCGGCCCCCCCTTGCCTTCTAAACTCCTCCTCAGAGAAGAGCCCGGGGGCGGCTGCATCCGCTCCTAGCCCCAGGCTTGGTCAGCGGTTCCATGTCTGAAAGGGATGAGGTGTAGGGGTTATACGAGGAGAGAGAGACGGAGGGAAGGGAAAGAGAACGATTTCGCCGGCCCTGGGCCCGCCGCCGGCCCAGTCAGCCTCGCGGCCCAGTTCCAGTAGGGGCGCGCGTGGGGCTCCCGTTTCTGTCGTTTTATCATCTCCTTGCCCCTCCTTCGGGCGGGCACTCGAACTCGTTAGGCTAATTAGGTGTCCTGTGCAGTTTGTGCTTTCAGAACTTTCGGGAAGTGGGTCGTTGGGCTCGGGGGTCCTCTGGGGAGTAACGTCTTCCCTGCAGGCGTGAGCGTCGTGTGGCCTTTGGCCGTGTGGTGAGCTGCCCTGCTCAGCACATCAGAACAGCCTTGTCAGAACAGGGAGCTGTGCACCCGCCGGCACGGCCTCCCCCTCCTGTTGCTGATCTGGGCCGATCGCTTCTTTTCACCTGCGGTTCCTTGCTGCGCAGGGTTCGTCGTTAGGCAGGGTCCGTCCTTACGCAGAACTTGCCCCACCACAAAGTTTGAGACGTTAACTCCTTCAGTCTCTCACAAGCCCTCAGGTTCAAAAAAGGTCTCCTACCCAGCATAGTGCAGTTTTCCTCTTTGGGGGCAGAAACTAATTTCAAGAGTTAAAACAGAGGGAGTATCAAAGATGCCTTGGCATATGCCGTGGGAAGGAGGGGGTGCCAGAGGCTGTGATGTTTATTGGCCTCTGCCATAAAGAGGGGGAAAATGAAACACCATATGAATACGATGCACCTAAATATTGCCAAAATGGGTGTGTGATAAATATCCAGACAGAAGGAGGCAGACAGCTCCCACATGCTTGCTCTAGCTACGCTAAGTGGTACGTTTCCTGCTAAAGACAATCTAAACCCCAAAGATATGGCTTAAAATCCTAAGGACTCATGAAGGATGAATACGATATCATGAGATGACCAAATGCTACTTGAAAGACACAGTCCTATCAGAGAGAAAGCAAAAGCCAGTAAAGCCAGCCTCAGCCTACCAAATGATTAGGAAGATGTCTGAGTTGCCTTTCTCCCTGCCAGATGTCAGCATTATGAAAACAGGCCTCCTGAAGGTGTCAGCTAGCCAGAGTTTGCAGCAGTGGGAGGAGGGCAGCACCATAACCTGGTAGGGGGGTGATACAGGTATTTACTCAGTGTGTCTTCAGGGTGGTGGAGGAAGCACAGCATGTTCTCCACCAGACACTCCCTCGTGCAGGTTCGCTCCAGCTCCATGCAGATGCAGGATTCTCTCACCCACATCTCCTCCATGGTGACTATAGCAAGGTGGAAGGCGTGCCCAAGGAGAGAATGCAGGGACACAAGCAGGTGGTAGACAGCATTGTCCTCAAGAGGACATCTTTGCGCATGGTGGATGTCCCGGAGGGAATGGCCTCTCTCAGAGAGGGAGGGCGGTCGCTGTCCCCGTGGTATCAGGCATCTCTGTCGCAAGGCTCCTTGCAATGGCCCCTTCGGCTGCATCGGGTCCCACTCCGCAGCGTGTGCTTTTGCTGTGTAGGAAAGCTGGGGCAGCGATTGCCACTGCCAATTGAGGAGCGTGTTCTCCGTGTCCAGCGTGCTCAGTTCCGCAGCACCAGCTCCCCGGGGAGTGACTTCAGGCCTGGCCCTGTGCCTGAAGAACTGCACCTCTGCCATAGCCCAGCTCTCTGGCCACGTCCTGCTGCTGGTAACACTGGCCTCTGCCTACTCGATGCTCAGCAAGGTGTCCAAGCCATCTTGCTGCACCTCAAATATCATCACAATCAGCAGGGGACTATTGGAAGCGTTTGTCAGCCGGAGCTTGCAGGAGCGCCTGGAGGGCAGCACGGTTAAGCGGTGGTGTCTCCACTGAGGCAAAACCTGCCAGGCTGCTTTTACCAAGACCTGGAACCAGCGGGTGGTTTTCTCCATGTCTAGGTAGGGGCCGATGCAGAGGGTGCCTAGGAGGCTGGGACCCTGATTTTTCCTCAGCTCCTCCTTGGGGTGGTGCAGGAAGCACAGCATGTCCTCCACCAGCCGCTCCCTCGTGTAGGTGCACTCCAGCTCCACGCGGAGCCTGGAGTTCCTCGCTGGCCTCTCCCTCCTGTTGCCCAACTCCAGGTGGAAGGCGTGCCCACGGGGGGGCTTCAGGGGCACGAGCAGGTGGTAGGCAGCATCATCCTCACAGACTCCAACCTTCTGAGGCGCTTCTCACACCGACAGCTGGCTTCAGTCGCGGCATAAAACTATTCCTGGAAAGCTTTCGGCACATACGGAGAAGTTCATCTGCCGTCTCATCCACCATCATGAACAATTCTGGCAGGTCCAGGAGGCGCTTGACCGAAATTCTGCCCACATCCACTGCAACACTGGATTTTACTTCTTGCTCCTCCTTATCCGCCTTCTTCCGGAAGCTGGCCTCCTTGCTGCTGCTGCTGCTGCCTGAGAGCTCCTTTTCCTGAGCCACCAGCAGAGCCCAAAGAGCAGGAGCAGGACTCCACCGATGGCCCAGGACTGCCACTGCTGCAAGGCAGCAAAGAGCAGGGCTCCCCAGGCAAAGCCGCTCTGCTCCTGGGTTCCCTGCTCCAGCTCCTGCAGCAGCTGAGTCATCTTCCAGCTCAGGTACTCCCTACTCTGCTGTGATGCCAAGCTGCCTGCTGGCATTAACGCGCAGCACCTGGGAAGCCAAAGCCCAGTGAATCACTGAGACCAGAGCCCACTGCACCAGCTCTTCTGCAAGATGCTCCCCGATGCCATGGCAGCTGAGCTGTCGGCACCCTATGCCTGCATTCCCCGACCCAGAGACGCACGGACACTCACGGACACAGCCTTTGTCCAAACAAGAGATTTATTGACAGCTTTGCGCGCGGTGGATCTCCCGGAGGGAATGGACTCTCTGGCCACGTCCTGCTGCTGGTAACACTGGCCTCTGCCTACTCGATGCTCAGGAAGGTGTCCAAGCCATCTTGCTGCACCACAAATGTCATCTCAATCAGCAGGGGACTATTGGAAGCGTTCGTCAGCTGAAGCTTGCAGGAGCGCCTGGAGGGCAGCACAGTTAAGTGGTAGTGTCTCGACTGAGGCAAAAGCAGCAAGGCTGATTTTTCCAAGGTTTTGAACCAGTCGGTGGTATTCTCCATGTCTAGGTAGCGGCCGGTGCAGAGGGTGCCTAGGAGGCTGGGACTCTGATTTTTCCTCCTACGGTCCACCAGCCGCTCCCTCCTGCGTGTGCACTCCAGCTCCACGCGGACCCTGCAGTTCCTCGCTGGCCTCTCCCCGGTGGTGCCCAACTCCAGGTGGAAGGAGTGCCCATGGGGGGGCTTCAGGGGCACGAGCAGGTTGTAGGCATCATCCTTACAGAGACCCCAACCTCCTAAGGTGCTTCTGAAAACAGCTAGCTTCAGTCGCGGCATAAAACTATTCCTGGAAAGCGTTTGGCATATATGGAGAAGTTCATCCACCATCTTATCCACCATCTCGAGTGATTCTGGCAGGAAGCGCTTGACCGAAATTCTGCCCACATCCACTGCAACACTGGATTTTACTTTTTGCTCCTCCTTAGCCGCCTTCTTCCTGCAGCTGGCCTCCTT
This sequence comes from Buteo buteo, assembly GCF_964188355.1. NCBI lineage: Eukaryota > Metazoa > Chordata > Aves > Accipitriformes > Accipitridae > Buteo > Buteo buteo. The sequence goes on along the minus strand of NC_134176.1, from coordinate 6,634,693 downwards.
TCTGCTGCTGCCTGGCTGACGGCTCCTTTTCCTGAGCCACCAGCAGAGCCCGAAGAGCAGGAGCAGGACTCCACCGATGGCCCAGGACTGCCACTGCTCCAAGGCAGCAAAGAGCAGGGCTCCCCAGGAAAAGCCGCTCTGCTCCAGCTCCTGCAGAGCATTCCGGAAGATGCTTTGCACAACCTTGGCGAAGAATTGTATCACAGCCATGGCCTGCAGGAGGAGGGAGAGAAGGGGTTCAGTGGGGCTGGGAGGGAGGGAGCTGGTGTTGTGGAGTGCAGTGCCTGCTTTCCCCAGCCGGGCAGGAATCAGGTAGGACTTGATTCCTGGGCAAGACTTGTGATACTGCTCGAGCCTCACTGCATGTAGTGAGCAGGGTGCCCCAGCCAAAGACCAGCATCTTTAAGGAGGGCTGATGGCCAGCCATTTCAGCGCGCTTTCTGTCCTCTGGTGGGTGAAGCAGTGCCTGGGCAAGGGGATGTGCTGAGGGATGCTGGCACACAAGGTCGCGCTGTGGGGAGTGGTAGCGATACACGGGGATGTGCCAGGGAGCCCCCTGGGCAGAGACTCACCCCTGTGGGGTGCTACCACAGCTAGAAGCCAGCCCAGCTGGAATACGTACAGTGCGCTCAGACACCGAAGGAGGGAGGCTGCTTTTCCCCCAGAGCTCACGTGGAGAGACCAGAGGAAGAACAAATTGCCCATGTCAGTGCTGAGAGCTCAGTCAACTCCTCGAGTACAAGGGTGGCGATTCAACGTATCTGGAGGACTGGGACCTCAGGGCAGTGCCTATGAACCTCGTCCCTGACAGCGTGATGCAGTCACCCGGTGACAGGTATGGGTGGCCAAGGCTGCAAGCGTAGGCAAGATGTGTGAGAATTACCATGAGAATTAGGACTGTGAAAAATCAAATCTCTTCTGGGGACTTAATCAAAGGAAAAGCAACTCTGCCAGGGGAAACAAGCCTGCCATATGAGGCAAGACTGGGTTTGTCTAGCCTTGAGAAAAGAAGGCTTAGGGGAGACCTTATCACCATGTTCTAGGACTTAAAGGGTGGCTAAAAAGAAGATGGAGACTCCCTTTTTCCAAGGAGTCACATGGAAAAGATGAGGGGTAATGGGTACAAGTTAATCCTGGGGAGACTTTGATTGGACAGAAAAGGAAAATTTTTCACAATGAGAACGATCAGCCATTGGAATAATCTCCCTAGGGAAGTGGTGGGTTCCCCAACATTGAAGATTAAGATACTTTTAAGGTTTGGCTGGACAGGGTGCTGGGCCACCTTGTCTAAACCTTGCTTTTGCCAAGAAAGCTTTAACCGGATGGTCCTTGAGCTCCCTCCCGACCTGGTGTTCTAGGATTCTATGAATTGTTTTCCTTTATATCCATCAATATCCCCCTCCCAAAACACAGCAGTTCCTTCCAGTCCACTCAAACGCTAAGAAAAATCTACACCAACCCAGAAAGCCCAGAGGAGCTCTACCGGCTGACTGGGATCGTCCCTCCGGCAACAAGATGGTGAGCAGGTTTGCAGCAACATTTGTGGGAGCTGCCACTGAGAGCAGCTGCGTTTTCCAGAGACACCCTCCGTCTGTAATATGGACGGCCACTTGGCAGCGGAGCAGTTCTTTCCTCCCACACGCAGACCCATCTGGAGTGTACCTTGAAAGCCCTGTCACGACCCGGGCTGGACAGACCTGGGGGGGGGTCGTGGTGAGTTCGGAATTCCCTCGGGCTAAACTGAGGTGAAAGGACACCAAACGATCAGTTCAACGGGTTCTTCGCGGCAGAAGCAGCCTGAACTGGGGAGGCGTTAACAGCAGGTGGCGGGCTTTCTCACAGAGGGAATTGGCGCGAAACCACCTCAGCCACCCCTGTAACCCCCGGCAACCGCCGACGCCAGCTCGGGGAAGAAGGAGAGCCCTCCCGCTGAGGCAGGGGCGCGGAGCGGCCCCCCCTTGCCTTCTAAACTCCTCCTCAGAGAAGAGCCCGGGGGCGGCTGCATCCGCTCCTAGCCCCAGGCTTGGTCAGCGGTTCCATGTCTGAAAGGGATGAGGTGTAGGGGTTATACGAGGAGAGAGAGACGGAGGGAAGGGAAAGAGAACGATTTCGCCGGCCCTGGGCCCGCCGCCGGCCCAGTCAGCCTCGCGGCCCAGTTCCAGTAGGGGCGCGCGTGGGGCTCCCGTTTCTGTCGTTTTATCATCTCCTTGCCCCTCCTTCGGGCGGGCACTCGAACTCGTTAGGCTAATTAGGTGTCCTGTGCAGTTTGTGCTTTCAGAACTTTCGGGAAGTGGGTCGTTGGGCTCGGGGGTCCTCTGGGGAGTAACGTCTTCCCTGCAGGCGTGAGCGTCGTGTGGCCTTTGGCCGTGTGGTGAGCTGCCCTGCTCAGCACATCAGAACAGCCTTGTCAGAACAGGGAGCTGTGCACCCGCCGGCACGGCCTCCCCCTCCTGTTGCTGATCTGGGCCGATCGCTTCTTTTCACCTGCGGTTCCTTGCTGCGCAGGGTTCGTCGTTAGGCAGGGTCCGTCCTTACGCAGAACTTGCCCCACCACAAAGTTTGAGACGTTAACTCCTTCAGTCTCTCACAAGCCCTCAGGTTCAAAAAAGGTCTCCTACCCAGCATAGTGCAGTTTTCCTCTTTGGGGGCAGAAACTAATTTCAAGAGTTAAAACAGAGGGAGTATCAAAGATGCCTTGGCATATGCCGTGGGAAGGAGGGGGTGCCAGAGGCTGTGATGTTTATTGGCCTCTGCCATAAAGAGGGGGAAAATGAAACACCATATGAATACGATGCACCTAAATATTGCCAAAATGGGTGTGTGATAAATATCCAGACAGAAGGAGGCAGACAGCTCCCACATGCTTGCTCTAGCTACGCTAAGTGGTACGTTTCCTGCTAAAGACAATCTAAACCCCAAAGATATGGCTTAAAATCCTAAGGACTCATGAAGGATGAATACGATATCATGAGATGACCAAATGCTACTTGAAAGACACAGTCCTATCAGAGAGAAAGCAAAAGCCAGTAAAGCCAGCCTCAGCCTACCAAATGATTAGGAAGATGTCTGAGTTGCCTTTCTCCCTGCCAGATGTCAGCATTATGAAAACAGGCCTCCTGAAGGTGTCAGCTAGCCAGAGTTTGCAGCAGTGGGAGGAGGGCAGCACCATAACCTGGTAGGGGGGTGATACAGGTATTTACTCAGTGTGTCTTCAGGGTGGTGGAGGAAGCACAGCATGTTCTCCACCAGACACTCCCTCGTGCAGGTTCGCTCCAGCTCCATGCAGATGCAGGATTCTCTCACCCACATCTCCTCCATGGTGACTATAGCAAGGTGGAAGGCGTGCCCAAGGAGAGAATGCAGGGACACAAGCAGGTGGTAGACAGCATTGTCCTCAAGAGGACATCTTTGCGCATGGTGGATGTCCCGGAGGGAATGGCCTCTCTCAGAGAGGGAGGGCGGTCGCTGTCCCCGTGGTATCAGGCATCTCTGTCGCAAGGCTCCTTGCAATGGCCCCTTCGGCTGCATCGGGTCCCACTCCGCAGCGTGTGCTTTTGCTGTGTAGGAAAGCTGGGGCAGCGATTGCCACTGCCAATTGAGGAGCGTGTTCTCCGTGTCCAGCGTGCTCAGTTCCGCAGCACCAGCTCCCCGGGGAGTGACTTCAGGCCTGGCCCTGTGCCTGAAGAACTGCACCTCTGCCATAGCCCAGCTCTCTGGCCACGTCCTGCTGCTGGTAACACTGGCCTCTGCCTACTCGATGCTCAGCAAGGTGTCCAAGCCATCTTGCTGCACCTCAAATATCATCACAATCAGCAGGGGACTATTGGAAGCGTTTGTCAGCCGGAGCTTGCAGGAGCGCCTGGAGGGCAGCACGGTTAAGCGGTGGTGTCTCCACTGAGGCAAAACCTGCCAGGCTGCTTTTACCAAGACCTGGAACCAGCGGGTGGTTTTCTCCATGTCTAGGTAGGGGCCGATGCAGAGGGTGCCTAGGAGGCTGGGACCCTGATTTTTCCTCAGCTCCTCCTTGGGGTGGTGCAGGAAGCACAGCATGTCCTCCACCAGCCGCTCCCTCGTGTAGGTGCACTCCAGCTCCACGCGGAGCCTGGAGTTCCTCGCTGGCCTCTCCCTCCTGTTGCCCAACTCCAGGTGGAAGGCGTGCCCACGGGGGGGCTTCAGGGGCACGAGCAGGTGGTAGGCAGCATCATCCTCACAGACTCCAACCTTCTGAGGCGCTTCTCACACCGACAGCTGGCTTCAGTCGCGGCATAAAACTATTCCTGGAAAGCTTTCGGCACATACGGAGAAGTTCATCTGCCGTCTCATCCACCATCATGAACAATTCTGGCAGGTCCAGGAGGCGCTTGACCGAAATTCTGCCCACATCCACTGCAACACTGGATTTTACTTCTTGCTCCTCCTTATCCGCCTTCTTCCGGAAGCTGGCCTCCTTGCTGCTGCTGCTGCTGCCTGAGAGCTCCTTTTCCTGAGCCACCAGCAGAGCCCAAAGAGCAGGAGCAGGACTCCACCGATGGCCCAGGACTGCCACTGCTGCAAGGCAGCAAAGAGCAGGGCTCCCCAGGCAAAGCCGCTCTGCTCCTGGGTTCCCTGCTCCAGCTCCTGCAGCAGCTGAGTCATCTTCCAGCTCAGGTACTCCCTACTCTGCTGTGATGCCAAGCTGCCTGCTGGCATTAACGCGCAGCACCTGGGAAGCCAAAGCCCAGTGAATCACTGAGACCAGAGCCCACTGCACCAGCTCTTCTGCAAGATGCTCCCCGATGCCATGGCAGCTGAGCTGTCGGCACCCTATGCCTGCATTCCCCGACCCAGAGACGCACGGACACTCACGGACACAGCCTTTGTCCAAACAAGAGATTTATTGACAGCTTTGCGCGCGGTGGATCTCCCGGAGGGAATGGACTCTCTGGCCACGTCCTGCTGCTGGTAACACTGGCCTCTGCCTACTCGATGCTCAGGAAGGTGTCCAAGCCATCTTGCTGCACCACAAATGTCATCTCAATCAGCAGGGGACTATTGGAAGCGTTCGTCAGCTGAAGCTTGCAGGAGCGCCTGGAGGGCAGCACAGTTAAGTGGTAGTGTCTCGACTGAGGCAAAAGCAGCAAGGCTGATTTTTCCAAGGTTTTGAACCAGTCGGTGGTATTCTCCATGTCTAGGTAGCGGCCGGTGCAGAGGGTGCCTAGGAGGCTGGGACTCTGATTTTTCCTCCTACGGTCCACCAGCCGCTCCCTCCTGCGTGTGCACTCCAGCTCCACGCGGACCCTGCAGTTCCTCGCTGGCCTCTCCCCGGTGGTGCCCAACTCCAGGTGGAAGGAGTGCCCATGGGGGGGCTTCAGGGGCACGAGCAGGTTGTAGGCATCATCCTTACAGAGACCCCAACCTCCTAAGGTGCTTCTGAAAACAGCTAGCTTCAGTCGCGGCATAAAACTATTCCTGGAAAGCGTTTGGCATATATGGAGAAGTTCATCCACCATCTTATCCACCATCTCGAGTGATTCTGGCAGGAAGCGCTTGACCGAAATTCTGCCCACATCCACTGCAACACTGGATTTTACTTTTTGCTCCTCCTTAGCCGCCTTCTTCCTGCAGCTGGCCTCCTTTCTGCTGCTGCCTGGCTGACGGCTCCTTTTCCTGAGCCACCAGCAGAGCCCGAAGAGCAGGAGCAGGACTCCACCGATGGCCCAGGACTGCCACTGCTCCAAGGCAGCAAAGAGCAGGGCTCCCCAGGAAAAGCCGCTCTGCTCCAGCTCCTGCAGAGCATTCCGGAAGATGCTTTGCACAACCTTGGCGAAGAATTGTATCACAGCCATGGCCTGCAGGAGGAGGGAGAGAAGGGGTTCAGTGGGGCTGGGAGGGAGGGAGCTGGTGTTGTGGAGTGCAGTGCCTGCTTTCCCCAGCCGGGCAGGAATCAGGTAGGACTTGATTCCTGGGCAAGACTTGTGATACTGCTCGAGCCTCACTGCATGTAGTGAGCAGGGTGCCCCAGCCAAAGACCAGCATCTTTAAGGAGGGCTGATGGCCAGCCATTTCAGCGCGCTTTCTGTCCTCTGGTGGGTGAAGCAGTGCCTGGGCAAGGGGATGTGCTGAGGGATGCTGGCACACAAGGTCGCGCTGTGGGGAGTGGTAGCGATACACGGGGATGTGCCAGGGAGCCCCCTGGGCAGAGACTCACCCCTGTGGGGTGCTACCACAGCTAGAAGCCAGCCCAGCTGGAATACGTACAGTGCGCTCAGACACCGAAGGAGGGAGGCTGCTTTTCCCCCAGAGCTCACGTGGAGAGACCAGAGGAAGAACAAATTGCCCATGTCAGTGCTGAGAGCTCAGTCAACTCCTCGAGTACAAGGGTGGCGATTCAACGTATCTGGAGGACTGGGACCTCAGGGCAGTGCCTATGAACCTCGTCCCTGACAGCGTGATGCAGTCACCCGGTGACAGGTATGGGTGGCCAAGGCTGCAAGCGTAGGCAAGATGTGTGAGAATTACCATGAGAATTAGGACTGTGAAAAATCAAATCTCTTCTGGGGACTTAATCAAAGGAAAAGCAACTCTGCCAGGGGAAACAAGCCTGCCATATGAGGCAAGACTGGGTTTGTCTAGCCTTGAGAAAAGAAGGCTTAGGGGAGACCTTATCACCATGTTCTAGGACTTAAAGGGTGGCTAAAAAGAAGATGGAGACTCCCTTTTTCCAAGGAGTCACATGGAAAAGATGAGGGGTAATGGGTACAAGTTAATCCTGGGGAGACTTTGATTGGACAGAAAAGGAAAATTTTTCACAATGAGAACGATCAGCCATTGGAATAATCTCCCTAGGGAAGTGGTGGGTTCCCCAACATTGAAGATTAAGATACTTTTAAGGTTTGGCTGGACAGGGTGCTGGGCCACCTTGTCTAAACCTTGCTTTTGCCAAGAAAGCTTTAACCGGATGATCCTTGAGCTCCCTCCCGACCTGGTGTTCTAGGATTCTATGAATTGTTTTCCTTTATATCCATCAATATCCCCCTCCCAAAACACAGCAGTTCCTTCCAGTCCACTCAAACGCTAAGAAAAATCTACACCAACCCAGAAAGCCCAGAGGAGCTCTACCGGCTGACTGGGATCGTCCCTCCGGCAACAAGATGGTGAGCAGGTTTGCAGCAACATTTGTGGGAGCTGCCACTGAGAGCAGCTGCGTTTTCCAGAGACACCCTCCGTCTGTAATATGGACGGCCACTTGGCAGCGGAGCAGTTCTTTCCTCCCACACGCAGACCCATCTGGAGTGTACCTTGAAAGCCCTGTCACGACCCGGGCTGGACAGACCTGGGGGGGGGTCGTGGTGAGTTCGGAATTCCCTCGGGCTAAACTGAGGTGAAAGGACACCAAACGATCAGTTCAACGGGTTCTTCGCGGCAGAAGCAGCCTGAACTGGGGAGGCGTTAACAGCAGGTGGCGGGCTTTCTCACAGAGGGAATTGGCGCGAAACCACCTCAGCCACCCCTGTAACCCCCGGCAACCGCCGACGCCAGCTCGGGGAAGAAGGAGAGCCCTCCCGCTGAGGCAGGGGCGCGGAGCGGCCCCCCCTTGCCTTCTAAACTCCTCCTCAGAGAAGAGCCCGGGGGCGGCTGCATCCGCTCCTAGCCCCAGGCTTGGTCAGCGGTTCCATGTCTGAAAGGGATGAGGTGTAGGGGTTATACGAGGAGAGAGAGACGGAGGGAAGGGAAAGAGAACGATTTCGCCGGCCCTGGGCCCGCCGCCGGCCCAGTCAGCCTCGCGGCCCAGTTCCAGTAGGGGCGCGCGTGGGGCTCCCGTTTCTGTCGTTTTATCATCTCCTTGCCCCTCCTTCGGGCGGGCACTCGAACTCGTTAGGCTAATTAGGTGTCCTGTGCAGTTTGTGCTTTCAGAACTTTCGGGAAGTGGGTCGTTGGGCTCGGGGGTCCTCTGGGGAGTAACGTCTTCCCTGCAGGCGTGAGCGTCGTGTGGCCTTTGGCCGTGTGGTGAGCTGCCCTGCTCAGCACATCAGAACAGCCTTGTCAGAACAGGGAGCTGTGCACCCGCCGGCACGGCCTCCCCCTCCTGTTGCTGATCTGGGCCGATCGCTTCTTTTCACCTGCGGTTCCTTGCTGCGCAGGGTTCGTCGTTAGGCAGGGTCCGTCCTTACGCAGAACTTGCCCCACCACAAAGTTTGAGACGTTAACTCCTTCAGTCTCTCACAAGCCCTCAGGTTCAAAAAAGGTCTCCTACCCAGCATAGTGCAGTTTTCCTCTTTGGGGGCAGAAACTAATTTCAAGAGTTAAAACAGAGGGAGTATCAAAGATGCCTTGGCATATGCCGTGGGAAGGAGGGGGTGCCAGAGGCTGTGATGTTTATTGGCCTCTGCCATAAAGAGGGGGAAAATGAAACACCATATGAATACGATGCACCTAAATATTGCCAAAATGGGTGTGTGATAAATATCCAGACAGAAGGAGGCAGACAGCTCCCACATGCTTGCTCTAGCTACGCTAAGTGGTACGTTTCCTGCTAAAGACAATCTAAACCCCAAAGATATGGCTTAAAATCCTAAGGACTCATGAAGGATGAATACGATATCATGAGATGACCAAATGCTACTTGAAAGACACAGTCCTATCAGAGAGAAAGCAAAAGCCAGTAAAGCCAGCCTCAGCCTACCAAATGATTAGGAAGATGTCTGAGTTGCCTTTCTCCCTGCCAGATGTCAGCATTATGAAAACAGGCCTCCTGAAGGTGTCAGCTAGCCAGAGTTTGCAGCAGTGGGAGGAGGGCAGCACCATAACCTGGTAGGGGGGTGATACAGGTATTTACTCAGTGTGTCTTCAGGGTGGTGGAGGAAGCACAGCATGTTCTCCACCAGACACTCCCTCGTGCAGGTTCGCTCCAGCTCCATGCAGATGCAGGATTCTCTCACCCACATCTCCTCCATGGTGACTATAGCAAGGTGGAAGGCGTGCCCAAGGAGAGAATGCAGGGGCACAAGCAGGTGGTAGACAGCATTGTCCTCATGAGGACATCTTTGCGCATGGTGGATGTCCCGGAGGGAATGGCCTCTCTCAGAGAGGGAGGGCGGTCGCTGTCCCCGTGGTATCAGGCATCTCTGTCGCAAGGCTCCTTGCAATGGCCCCTTCGGCTGCATCGGGTCCCACTCCGCAGCGTGTGCTTTTGCTGTGTAGGAAAGCTGGGGCAGCGATTGCCACTGCCAATTGAGGAGCGTGTTCTCCGTGTCCAGCGTGCTCAGTTCCGCAGCACCAGCTCCCCGGGGAGTGACTTCAGGCCTGGCCCTGTGCCTGAAGAACTGCACCTCTGCCATAGCCCAGCTCTCTGGCCACGTCCTGCTGCTGGTAACACTGGCCTCTGCCTACTCGATGCTCAGCAAGGTGTCCAAGCCATCTTGCTGCACCTCAAATATCATCTCAATCAGCAGGGGACTATTGGAAGCGTTTGTCAGCCGGAGCTTGCAGGAGCGCCTGGAGGGCAGCACGGTTAAGCGGTGGTGTCTCCACTGAGGCAAAACCTGCCAGGCTGCTTTTACCAAGACCTGGAACCAGCGGGTGGTTTTCTCCATGTCTAGGTAGGGGCCGATGCAGAGGGTGCCTAGGAGGCTGGGACCCTGATTTTTCCTCAGCTCCTCCTTGGGGTGGTGCAGGAAGCACAGCATGTCCTCCACCAGCCGCTCCCTCGTGCAGGTGCACTCCAGCTCCACGTGGAGCCTGGAGTTCCTCACTGGCCTCTCCCCGGTGGTGCCCAGCTGCAGGTGGAAGGCATGCCCATGGGGGGGCTTCAGGGGCACGAGCAGGTGGTAGACAGCATTATCCTCACAGACACTCCAACCTTCTGAGGTGCTTCTCACACCGACAGCTGGCTTCAGTCGCGGCATAAAACTATTCCTGGAAAGCGTTCGGCACATACGGAGAAGTTCATCCGCCGTCTCATCCACCATCATGAATAATTCTGGCAGCTCCAGGGGGCACTTGACCGAAATTCTGCCCACGTCCACTGCAACACTGGAATTTACTTCTTGCTCCTCCTTATCCGCCTTCTTCCGGAAGCTGGCCTCCTTGCTGCTGCTGCTGCTGCCTGAGAGCTCCTTTTCCTGAGCCACCAGCAGAGCCCAAAGAGCAGGAGCAGGACTCCACCGATGGCCCAGGACTGCCACTGCTGCAAGGCAGCAAAGAGCAGGGCTCCCCAGGCAAAGCCGCTCTGCTCCTGGGTTCCCTGCTCCAGCTCCTGCAGCAGCTGAGTCATCTTCCAGCTCAGGTACTCCCTACTCTGCTGTGATGCCAAGCTGCCTGCTGGCATTAACGCGCAGCACCTGGGAAGCCAAAGCCCAGTGAATCACTGAGACCAGAGCCCACTGCACCAGCTCTTCTGCAAGATGCTCCCCGATGCCATGGCAGCTGAGCTGTCGGCACCCTATGCCTGCATTCCCCGACCCAGAGACGCACGGACACTCACGGACACAGCCTTTGTCCAAACAAGAGATTTATTGACAGCTTTGCGCGCGGTGGATCTCCCGGAGGGAATGGACTCTCTGGCCACGTCCTGCTGCTGGTAACACTGGCCTCTGCCTACTCGATGCTCAGGAAGGTGTCCAAGCCATCTTGCTGCACCACAAATGTCATCTCAATCAGCAGGGGACTATTGGAAGCGTTCGTCAGCTGAAGCTTGCAGGAGCGCCTGGAGGGCAGCACAGTTAAGTGGTAGTGTCTCGACTGAGGCAAAAGCAGCAAGGCTGATTTTACCAAGGTTTTGAACCAGTCGGTGGTATTCTCCATGTCTAGGTAGCGGCCGGTGCAGAGGGTGCCTAGGAGGCTGGGACTCTGATTTTTCCTCCTACGGTCCACCAGCCGCTCCCTCCTGCGTGTGCACTCCAGCTCCACGCGGACCCTGCAGTTCCTCGCTGGCCTCTCCCCGGTGGTGCCCAACTCCAGGTGGAAGGAGTGCCCATGGGGGGGCTTCAGGGGCACGAGCAGGTTGTAGGCATCATCCTTACAGAGACCCCAACCTCCTAAGGTGCTTCTGAAAACAGCTGGGTTCATTTGCGGCATAAAACTATTCCTGGAAAGCATTTGGCATATATGGAGAAGTTCATCCACCATCTTATCCACCATCTCGAGTGATTCTGGCAGGAAGCGCTTGACCGAAATTCTGCCCACATCCACTGCAACACTGGATTTTACTTTTTGCTCCTCCTTAGCCGCCTTCTTCCTGCAGCTGGCCTCCTTTCTGCTGCTGCCTGGCTGACAGCTCCTTTTCCTGAGCCACCAGCAGAGCCCGAAGAGCAGGAGCAGGACTCCACCGATGGCCCAGGACTGCCACTGCTCCAAGGCAGCAAAGAGCAGGGCTCCCCAGGAAAAGCCGCTCTGCTCCAGCTCCTGCAGAGCATTCCGGAAGATGCTTTGCACAACCTTGGCGAAGAATTGTATCACAGCCATGGCCTGCAGGAGGAGGGAGAGAAGGGGTTCAGTGGGGCTGGGAGGGAGGGAGCTGGTGTTGTGGAGTGCAGTGCCTGCTTTCCCCAGCCGGGCAGGAATCAGGTAGGACTTGATTCCTGGGCAAGACTTGTGATACTGCTCGAGCCTCACTGCATGTAGTGAGCAGGGTGCCCCAGCCAAAGACCAGCATCTTTAAGGAGGGCTGATGGCCAGCCATTTCAGCGCGCTTTCTGTCCTCTGGTGGGTGAAGCAGTGCCTGGGCAAGGGGATGTGCTGAGGGATGCTGGCACACAAGGTCGCGCTGTGGGGAGTGGTAGCGATACACGGGGATGTGCCAGGGAGCCCACTGGGCAGAGACTCACCCCTGTGGGGTGCTACCACAGCTAGAAGCCAGCCCAGCTGGAATACGTACAGTGCGCTCAGACACCGAAGGAGAGAGGCTGCTTTTCCCCCAGAGCTCACGTGGAGAGACCAGAGGAAGAACAAATTGCCCATGTCAGTGCTGAGAGCTCAGTCAACTCCTCGAGTACAAGGGTGGCGATTCAACGTATCTGGAGGACTGGGACCTCAGGGCAGTGCCTATGAACCTCGTCCCTGACAGCGTGATGCAGTCACCCGGTGACAGGTATGGGTGGCCAAGGCTGCAAGCGTAGGCAAGATGTGTGAGAATTACCATGAGAATTAGGACTGTGAAAAATCAAATCTCTTCTGGGGACTTAATCAAAGGAAAAGCAACTCTGCCAGGGGAAACAAGCCTGCCATATGAGGCAAGACTGGGTTTGTCTAGCCTTGAGAAAAGAAGGCTTAGGGGAGACCTTATCACCATGTTCTAGGACTTAAAGGGTGGCTAAAAAGAAGATGGAGACTCCCTTTTTCCAAGGAGTCACATGGAAAAGATGAGGGGTAATGGGTACAAGTTAATCCTGGGGAGACTTTGATTGGACAGAAAAGGAAAATTTTTCACAATGAGAACGATCAGCCATTGGAATAATCTCCCTAGGGAAGTGGTGGGTTCCCCAACATTGAAGATTAAGATACTTTTAAGGTTTGGCTGGACAGGGTGCTGGGCCACCTTGTCTAAACCTTGCTTTTGCCAAGAAAGCTTTAACCGGATGATCCTTGAGCTCCCTCCCGACCTGGTGTTCTAGGATTCTATGAATTGTTTTCCTTTATATCCATCAATATCCCCCTCCCAAAACACAGCAGTTCCTTCCAGTCCACTCAAACGCTAAGAAAAATCTACACCAACCCAGAAAGCCCAGAGGAGCTCTACCGGCTGACTGGGATCGTCCCTCCGGCAACAAGATGGTGAGCAGGTTTGCAGCAACATTTGTGGGAGCTGCCACTGAGAGCAGCTGCGTTTTCCAGAGACACCCTCCGTCTGTAATATGGACGGCCACTTGGCAGCGGAGCAGTTCTTTCCTCCCACACGCAGACCCATCTGGAGTGTACCTTGAAAGCCCTGTCACGACCCGGGCTGGACAGACCTGGGGGGGGGTCGTGGTGAGTTCGGAATTCCCTCGGGCTAAACTGAGGTGAAAGGACACCAAACGATCAGTTCAACGGGTTCTTCGCGGCAGAAGCAGCCTGAACTGGGGAGGCGTTAACAGCAGGTGGCGGGCTTTCTCACAGAGGGAATTGGCGCGAAACCACCTCAGCCACCCCTGTAACCCCCGGCAACCGCCGACGCCAGCTCGGGGAAGAAGGAGAGCCCTCCCGCTGAGGCAGGGGCGCGGAGCGGCCCCCCCTTGCCTTCTAAACTCCTCCTCAGAGAAGAGCCCGGGGGCGGCTGCATCCGCTCCTAGCCCCAGGCTTGGTCAGCGGTTCCATGTCTGAAAGGGATGAGGTGTAGGGGTTATACGAGGAGAGAGAGACGGAGGGAAGGGAAAGAGAACGATTTCGCCGGCCCTGGGCCCGCCGCCGGCCCAGTCAGCCTCGCGGCCCAGTTCCAGTAGGGGCGCGCGTGGGGCTCCCGTTTCTGTCGTTTTATCATCTCCTTGCCCCTCCTTCGGGCGGGCACTCGAACTCGTTAGGCTAATTAGGTGTCCTGTGCAGTTTGTGCTTTCAGAACTTTCGGGAAGTGGGTCGTTGGGCTCGGGGGTCCTCTGGGGAGTAACGTCTTCCCTGCAGGCGTGAGCGTCGTGTGGCCTTTGGCCGTGTGGTGAGCTGCCCTGCTCAGCACATCAGAACAGCCTTGTCAGAACAGGGAGCTGTGCACCCGCCGGCACGGCCTCCCCCTCCTGTTGCTGATCTGGGCCGATCGCTTCTTTTCACCTGCGGTTCCTTGCTGCGCAGGGTTCGTCGTTAGGCAGGGTCCGTCCTTACGCAGAACTTGCCCCACCACAAAGTTTGAGACGTTAACTCCTTCAGTCTCTCACAAGCCCTCAGGTTCAAAAAAGGTCTCCTACCCAGCATAGTGCAGTTTTCCTCTTTGGGGGCAGAAACTAATTTCAAGAGTTAAAACAGAGGGAGTATCAAAGATGCCTTGGCATATGCCGTGGGAAGGAGGGGGTGCCAGAGGCTGTGATGTTTATTGGCCTCTGCCATAAAGAGGGGGAAAATGAAACACCATATGAATACGATGCACCTAAATATTGCCAAAATGGGTGTGTGATAAATATCCAGACAGAAGGAGGCAGACAGCTCCCACATGCTTGCTCTAGCTACGCTAAGTGGTACGTTTCCTGCTAAAGACAATCTAAACCCCAAAGATATGGCTTAAAATCCTAAGGACTCATGAAGGATGAATACGATATCATGAGATGACCAAATGCTACTTGAAAGACACAGTCCTATCAGAGAGAAAGCAAAAGCCAGTAAAGCCAGCCTCAGCCTACCAAATGATTAGGAAGATGTCTGAGTTGCCTTTCTCCCTGCCAGATGTCAGCATTATGAAAACAGGCCTCCTGAAGGTGTCAGCTAGCCAGAGTTTGCAGCAGTGGGAGGAGGGCAGCACCATAACCTGGTAGGGGGGTGATACAGGTATTTACTCAGTGTGTCTTCAGGGTGGTGGAGGAAGCACAGCATGTTCTCCACCAGACACTCCCTCGTGCAGGTTCGCTCCAGCTCCATGCAGATGCAGGATTCTCTCACCCACATCTCCTCCATGGTGACTATAGCAAGGTGGAAGGCGTGCCCAAGGAGAGAATGCAGGGACACAAGCAGGTGGTAGACAGCATTGTCCTCAAGAGGACATCTTTGCGCATGGTGGATCTCCCGGAGGGAATGGCCTCTCTCAGAGAGGGAGGGCGGTCGCTGTCCCCGTGGTATCAGGCATCTCTGTCGCAAGGCTCCTTGCAATGGCCCCTTCGGCTGCATCGGGTCCCACTCCGCAGCGTGTGCTTTTGCTGTGTAGGAAAGCTGGGGCAGCGATTGCCACTGCCAATTGAGGAGCGTGTTCTCCGTGTCCAGCGTGCTCAGTTCCGCAGCACCAGCTCCCCAGGGAGTGACTTCAGGCCTGGCCCTGTGCCTGAAGAACTGCACCTCTGCCATAGCCCAGCTCTCTGGCCACGTCCTGCTGCTGGTAACACTGGCCTCTGCCTACTCGATGCTCAGCAAGGTGTCCAAGCCATCTTGCTGCACCTCAAATATCATCTCAATCAGCAGGGGACTATTGGAAGCGTTTGTCAGCCGGAGCTTGCAGGAGCGCCTGGAGGGCAGCACGGTTAAGCGGTGGTGTCTCCACTGAGGCAAAACCTGCCAGGCTGCTTTTACCAAGACCTGGAACCAGCGGGTGGTTTTCTCCATGTCTAGGTAGGGGCCGATGCAGAGGGTGCCTAGGAGGCTGGGACCCTGATTTTTCCTCAGCTCCTCCTTGGGGTGGTGCAGGAAGCACAGCATGTCCTCCACCAGCCGCTCCCTCGTGTAGGTGCACTCCAGCTCCACGCGGAGCCTGGAGTTCCTCGCTGGCCTCTCCCTCCTGTTGCCCAACTCCAGGTGGAAGGCGTGCCCACGGGGGGGCTTCAGGGGCACGAGCAGGTGGTAGGCAGCATCATCCTCACAGACTCCAACCTTCTGAGGCGCTTCTCACACCGACAGCTGGCTTCAGTCGCGGCATAAAACTATTCCTGGAAAGCTTTCGGCACATACGGAGAAGTTCATCTGCCGTCTCATCCACCATCATGAACAATTCTGGCAGGTCCAGGAGGCGCTTGACCGAAATTCTGCCCACATCCACTGCAACACTGGATTTTACTTCTTGCTCCTCCTTATCCGCCTTCTTCCGGAAGCTGGCCTCCTTGCTGCTGCTGCTGCTGCCTGAGAGCTCCTTTTCCTGAGCCACCAGCAGAGCCCAAAGAGCAGGAGCAGGACTCCACCGATGGCCCAGGACTGCCACTGCTGCAAGGCAGCAAAGAGCAGGGCTCCCCAGGCAAAGCCGCTCTGCTCCTGGGTTCCCTGCTCCAGCTCCTGCAGCAGCTGAGTCATCTTCCAGCTCAGGTACTCCCTACTCTGCTGTGATGCCAAGCTGCCTGCTGGCATTAACGCGCAGCACCTGGGAAGCCAAAGCCCAGTGAATCACTGAGACCAGAGCCCACTGCACCAGCTCTTCTGCAAGATGCTCCCCGATGCCATGGCAGCTGAGCTGTCGGCACCCTATGCCTGCATTCCCCGACCCAGAGACGCACGGACACTCACGGACACAGCCTTTGTCCAAACAAGAGATTTATTGACAGCTTTGCGCGCGGTGGATCTCCCGGAGGGAATGGACTCTCTGGCCACGTCCTGCTGCTGGTAACACTGGCCTCTGCCTACTCGATGCTCAGGAAGGTGTCCAAGCCATCTTGCTGCACCACAAATGTCATCTCAATCAGCAGGGGACTATTGGAAGCGTTCGTCAGCTGAAGCTTGCAGGAGCGCCTGGAGGGCAGCACAGTTAAGTGGTAGTGTCTCGACTGAGGCAAAAGCAGCAAGGCTGATTTTACCAAGGTTTTGAACCAGTCGGTGGTATTCTCCATGTCTAGGTAGCGGCCGGTGCAGAGGGTGCCTAGGAGGCTGGGACTCTGATTTTTCCTCCTACGGTCCACCAGCCGCTCCCTCCTGCGTGTGCACTCCAGCTCCACGCGGACCCTGCAGTTCCTCGCTGGCCTCTCCCCGGTGGTGCCCAACTCCAGGTGGAAGGAGTGCCCATGGGGGGGCTTCAGGGGCACGAGCAGGTTGTAGGCATCATCCTTACAGAGACCCCAACCTCCTAAGGTGCTTCTGAAAACAGCTAGCTTCAGTCGCGGCATAAAACTATTCCTGGAAAGCGTTTGGCATATATGGAGAAGTTCATCCACCATCTTATCCACCATCTCGAGTGATTCTGGCAGGAAGCGCTTGACCGAAATTCTGCCCACATCCACTGCAACACTGGATTTTACTTTTTGCTCCTCCTTAGCCGCCTTCTTCCTGCAGCTGGCCTCCTTTCTGCTGCTGCCTGGCTGACGGCTCCTTTTCCTGAGCCACCAGCAGAGCCCGAAGAGCAGGAGCAGGACTCCACCGATGGCCCAGGACTGCCACTGCTCCAAGGCAGCAAAGAGCAGGGCTCCCCAGGCAAAGCCGCTCTGCTCCTGCGTCCCCTGCTCCAGCTCCTGCAGCAGCTGAGTCATCTTCCAGCTCAGGTACTCCTCACGCTGCCGCATGCGCTCGTGTTTATCCTCATCCAGCTCATCACCGACCACATGAGCATTCCAGAAGATGCTTTGCACAACCTTGGCGAAGAATTGTATCACAGCCATGGCCTGCAGGAGGAGGGAGAGAAGGGGTTCAGTGGGGCTGGGAGGGAGGGAGCTGGTGTTGTGGAGTGCAGTGCCTGCTTTCCCCAGCCGGGCAGGAATCAGGTAGGACTTGATTCCTGGGCAAGACTTGTGATACTGCTCGAGCCTCACTGCATGTAGTGAGCAGGGTGCCCCAGCCAAAGACCAGCATCTTTAAGGAGGGCTGATGGCCAGCCATTTCAGCGCGCTTTCTGTCCTCTGGTGGGTGAAGCAGTGCCTGGGCAAGGGGATGTGCTGAGGGATGCTGGCACACAAGGTCGCGCTGTGGGGAGTGGTAGCGATACACGGGGATGTGCCAGGGAGCCCACTGGGCAGAGACTCACCCCTGTGGGGTGCTACCACAGCTAGAAGCCAGCCCAGCTGGAATACGTACAGTGCGCTCAGACACCGAAGGAGAGAGGCTGCTTTTCCCCCAGAGCTCACGTGGAGAGACCAGAGGAAGAACAAATTGCCCATGTCAGTGCTGAGAGCTCAGTCAACTCCTCGAGTACAAGGGTGGCGATTCAACGTATCTGGAGGACTGGGACCTCAGGGCAGTGCCTATGAACCTCGTCCCTGACAGCGTGATGCAGTCACCCGGTGACAGGTATGGGTGGCCAAGGCTGCAAGCGTAGGCAAGATGTGTGAGAATTACCATGAGAATTAGGACTGTGAAAAATCAAATCTCTTCTGGGGACTTAATCAAAGGAAAAGCAACTCTGCCAGGGGAAACAAGCCTGCCATATGAGGCAAGACTGGGTTTGTCTAGCCTTGAGAAAAGAAGGCTTAGGGGAGACCTTATCACCATGTTCTAGGACTTAAAGGGTGGCTAAAAAGAAGATGGAGACTCCCTTTTTCCAAGGAGTCACATGGAAAAGATGAGGGGTAATGGGTACAAGTTAATCCTGGGGAGACTTTGATTGGACAGAAAAGGAAAATTTTTCACAATGAGAACGATCAGCCATTGGAATAATCTCCCTAGGGAAGTGGTGGGTTCCCCAACATTGAAGATTAAGATACTTTTAAGGTTTGGCTGGACAGGGTGCTGGGCCACCTTGTCTAAACCTTGCTTTTGCCAAGAAAGCTTTAACCGGATGGTCCTTGAGCTCCCTCCCGACCTGGTGTTCTAGGATTCTATGAATTGTTTTCCTTTATATCCATCAATATCCCCCTCCCAAAACACAGCAGTTCCTTCCAGTCCACTCAAACGCTAAGAAAAATCTACACCAACCCAGAAAGCCCAGAGGAGCTCTACCGGCTGACTGGGATCGTCCCTCCGGCAACAAGATGGTGAGCAGGTTTGCAGCAACATTTGTGGGAGCTGCCACTGAGAGCAGCTGCGTTTTCCAGAGACACCCTCCGTCTGTAATATGGACGGCCACTTGGCAGCGGAGCAGTTCTTTCCTCCCACACGCAGACCCATCTGGAGTGTACCTTGAAAGCCCTGTCACGACCCGGGCTGGACAGACCTGGGGGGGGGTCGTGGTGAGTTCGGAATTCCCTCGGGCTAAACTGAGGTGAAAGGACACCAAACGATCAGTTCAACGGGTTCTTCGCGGCAGAAGCAGCCTGAACTGGGGAGGCGTTAACAGCAGGTGGCGGGCTTTCTCACAGAGGGAATTGGCGCGAAACCACCTCAGCCACCCCTGTAACCCCCGGCAACCGCCGACGCCAGCTCGGGGAAGAAGGAGAGCCCTCCCGCTGAGGCAGGGGCGCGGAGCGGCCCCCCCTTGCCTTCTAAACTCCTCCTCAGAGAAGAGCCCGGGGGCGGCTGCATCCGCTCCTAGCCCCAGGCTTGGTCAGCGGTTCCATGTCTGAAAGGGATGAGGTGTAGGGGTTATACGAGGAGAGAGAGACGGAGGGAAGGGAAAGAGAACGATTTCGCCGGCCCTGGGCCCGCCGCCGGCCCAGTCAGCCTCGCGGCCCAGTTCCAGTAGGGGCGCGCGTGGGGCTCCCGTTTCTGTCGTTTTATCATCTCCTTGCCCCTCCTTCGGGCGGGCACTCGAACTCGTTAGGCTAATTAGGTGTCCTGTGCAGTTTGTGCTTTCAGAACTTTCGGGAAGTGGGTCGTTGGGCTCGGGGGTCCTCTGGGGAGTAACGTCTTCCCTGCAGGCGTGAGCGTCGTGTGGCCTTTGGCTGTGTGGTGAGCTGCCCTGCTCAGCACATCAGAACAGCCTTGTCAGAACAGGGAGCTGTGCACCCGCCGGCACGGCCTCCCCCTCCTGTTGCTGATCTGGGCCGATCGCTTCTTTTCACCTGCGGTTCCTTGCTGCGCAGGGTTCGTCGTTAGGCAGGGTCCGTCCTTACGCAGAACTTGCCCCACCACAAAGTTTGAGACGTTAACTCCTTCAGTCTCTCACAAGCCCTCAGGTTCAAAAAAGGTCTCCTACCCAGCATAGTGCAGTTTTCCTCTTTGGGGGCAGAAACTAATTTCAAGAGTTAAAACAGAGGGAGTATCAAAGATGCCTTGGCATATGCCGTGGGAAGGAGGGGTGCCAGAGGCTGTGATGTTTATTGGCCTCTGCCATAAAGAGGGGGAAAATGAAACACCATATGAATACGATGCACCTAAATATTGCCAAAATGGGTGTGTGATAAATATCCAGACAGAAGGAGGCAGACAGCTCCCACATGCTTGCTCTAGCTACGCTAAGTGGTACGTTTCCTGCTAAAGACAATCTAAACCCCAAAGATATGGCTTAAAATCCTAAGGACTCATGAAGGATGAATACGATATCATGAGATGACCAAATGCTACTTGAAAGACACAGTCCTATCAGAGAGAAAGCAAAAGCCAGTAAAGCCAGCCTCAGCCTACCAAATGATTAGGAAGATGTCTGAGTTGCCTTTCTCCCTGCCAGATGTCAGCATTATGAAAACAGGCCTCCTGAAGGTGTCAGCTAGCCAGAGTTTGCAGCAGTGGGAGGAGGGCAGCACCATAACCTGGTAGGGGGGTGATACAGGTATTTACTCAGTGTGTCTTCAGGGTGGTGGAGGAAGCACAGCATGTTCTCCACCAGACACTCCCTCGTGCAGGTTCGCTCCAGCTCCATGCAGATGCAGGATTCTCTCACCCACATCTCCTCCATGGTGACTATAGCAAGGTGGAAGGCGTGCCCAAGGAGAGAATGCAGGGGCACAAGCAGGTGGTAGACAGCATTGTCCTCATGAGGACATCTTTGCGCATGGTGGATGTCCCGGAGGGAATGGCCTCTCTCAGAGAGGGAGGGCGGTCGCTGTCCCCGTGGTATCAGGCATCTCTGTCGCAAGGCTCCTTGCAATGGCCCCTTCGGCTGCATCGGGTCCCACTCCGCAGCGTGTGCTTTTGCTGTGTAGGAAAGCTGGGGCAGCGATTGCCACTGCCAATTGAGGAGCGTGTTCTCCGTGTCCAGCGTGCTCAGTTCCGCAGCACCAGCTCCCCGGGGAGTGACTTCAGGCCTGGCCCTGTGCCTGAAGAACTGCACCTCTGCCATAGCCCAGCTCTCTGGCCACGTCCTGCTGCTGGTAACACTGGCCTCTGCCTACTCGATGCTCAGCAAGGTGTCCAAGCCATCTTGCTGCACCTCAAATATCATCTCAATCAGCAGGGGACTATTGGAAGCGTTTGTCAGCCGGAGCTTGCAGGAGCGCCTGGAGGGCAGCACGGTTAAGCGGTGGTGTCTCCACTGAGGCAAAACCTGCCAGGCTGCTTTTACCAAGACCTGGAACCAGCGGGTGGTTTTCTCCATGTCTAGGTAGGGGCCGATGCAGAGGGTGTCTAGGAGGCTGGGACCCTGATTTTTCCTCAGCTCCTCCTTGGGGTGGTGCAGGAAGCACAGCATGTCCTCCACCAGCCGCTCCCTCGTGTAGGTGCACTCCAGCTCCACGCGGAGCCTGGAGTTCCTCGCTGGCCTCTCCCTCCTGTTGCCCAACTCCAGGTGGAAGGCGTGCCCACGGGGGGGCTTCAGGGGCACGAGCAGGTGGTAGACAGCATCATCCTCACAGACTCCAACCTTCTGAGGCGCTTCTCACACCGACAGCTGGCTTCAGTCGCGGCATAAAACTATTCCTGGAAAGCTTTCGGCACATACGGAGAAGTTCATCTGCCGTCTCATCCACCATCATGAACAATTCTGGCAGGTCCAGGAGGCGCTTGACCGAAATTCTGCCCACATCCACTGCAACACTGGATTTTACTTCTTGCTCCTCCTTATCCGCCTTCTTCCGGAAGCTGGCCTCCTTGCTGCTGCTGCTGCTGCCTGAGAGCTCCTTTTCCTGAGCCACCAGCAGAGCCCAAAGAGCAGGAGCAGGACTCCACCGATGGCCCAGGACTGCCACTGCTGCAAGGCAGCAAAGAGCAGGGCTCCCCAGGCAAAGCCGCTCTGCTCCTGGGTTCCCTGCTCCAGCTCCTGCAGCAGCTGAGTCATCTTCCAGCTCAGGTACTCCCTACTCTGCTGTGATGCCAAGCTGCCTGCTGGCATTAACGCGCAGCACCTGGGAAGCCAAAGCCCAGTGAATCACTGAGACCAGAGCCCACTGCACCAGCTCTTCTGCAAGATGCTCCCCGATGCCATGGCAGCTGAGCTGTCGGCACCCTATGCCTGCATTCCCCGACCCAGAGACGCACGGACACTCACGGACACAGCCTTTGTCCAAACAAGAGATTTATTGACAGCTTTGCGCGCGGTGGATCTCCCGGAGGGAATGGACTCTCTGGCCACGTCCTGCTGCTGGTAACACTGGCCTCTGCCTACTCGATGCTCAGGAAGGTGTCCAAGCCATCTTGCTGCACCACAAATGTCATCTCAATCAGCAGGGGACTATTGGAAGCGTTCGTCAGCTGAAGCTTGCAGGAGCGCCTGGAGGGCAGCACAGTTAAGTGGTAGTGTCTCGACTGAGGCAAAAGCAGCAAGGCTGATTTTACCAAGGTTTCGAACCAGTCGGTGGTTTTCTCCATGTCTAGGTAGCGGCCGGTGCAGAGGGTGCCTAGGAGGCTGGGACTCTGATTTTTCCTCCTACGGTCCACCAGCCGCTCCCTCCTGCGTGTGCACTCCAGCTCCACGCGGACCCTGCAGTTCCTCGCTGGCCTCTCCCCGGTGGTGCCCAACTCCAGGTGGAAGGAGTGCCCATGGGGGGGCTTCAGGGGCACGAGCAGGTTGTAGGCATCATCCTTACAGAGACCCCAACCTCCTAAGGTGCTTCTGAAAACAGCTGGGTTCATTTGCGGCATAAAACTATTCCTGGAAAGCGTTCGGCAGATATGGAGAAGTTCATCCACCATCTTATCCACCATCTCGAGTGATTCTGGCAGGAAGCGCTTGACCGAACTTCTGCCCACATCCACTGCAACACTGGATTTTACTTTTTGCTCCTCCTTAGCCGCCTTCTTCCTGCAGCTGGCCTCCTTTCTGCTGCTGGCTGGCTGACAGCTCCTTTTCCTGAGCCACCAGCAGAGCCCGAAGAGCAGGAGCAGGACTCCACCGATGGCCCAGGACTGCCACTGCTCCAAGGCAGCAAAGAGCAGGGCTCCCCAGGCAAAGCCGCTCTGCTCCAGCTCCTGCAGAGCATTCCGGAAGATGCTTTGCACAACCTTGGCGAAGAATTGTATCACAGCCATGGCCTGCAGGAGGAGGGAGAGAAGGGGTTCAGTGGGGCTGGGAGGGAGGGAGCTGGCGTCGTGGGGAGCAGGGCCGGGAGCCACAGGGAGCTGGGGGCAGGTAGGAGAGGGGGCGAGGCAGCTGGGAGGCAGCAAGGCCTGCGCCCAGCCCCGGTGGCGGCGGCACCGTGCCCTGCCCGAGGTGCTCCCGCCAGCGGCTGGGCCCTCGGTGCAGGCTGAGAACCCACCCCCCCGGGGGCCCGCCTTTCCGCCCCGGCCCTCGTCCGGCCCAGCCTCCCCCCGCCTGCGCACTCACCGCTCACCCAGGCTGTACTGGCGCAGTGCTGCCGGCGGGTGCCTTTCATACCCCCCCCCCCCCATTGTGACTCGGCCCCTCCGATGTCACAGGTGCCGGAGCGCATCACAGGCACGCCCGCCGGCCAGCCCCGGCCTTCGGCCTCACCCCGGCTCAGCGACTCCCGGCTGCCCTGGTGGAGCGGTGAAGGCTGGGCTCGAGTTCGTTTTCTTCACGGGAGCTTGCGTGCTGCTTTATTTCGGATCGCTTGCCGTCTGCCTGCCGACGGCAATCTCACAATCGATCACGGAATGTCCTGAGTTGGAAGGGACCCCCGAGGGTCACCGAGTCCAACCCCTGGCTCCGCACGAGGCAACCTCAAGTATGTATCCTAGGATGAGACTATGTGCAAAGGCTTCTTGAATAGCATCGGGCTTGGGGCCGTGACCCTTTCCGGGCAGGGGCTTGTTCCGCTGTTTGCCACCCTCTCGCTGAAGAACTTCTTCCTAATATCCAATCGGAACTGCCCTTGACGCAGCTTTGAGCCATTCCTTCACGTCTTATGTCACTGAGGCTCAGACAATCTAATGAAACATTTTAAAATCAACATGTTTGTTTGTTCTTCGATGAAAATTGTCTAGAACTCCAAGAACATTAGTGAACCAGCGGTTCAATGATGTCAGGGGAAATGAATACTACACAGCCAACATTGGTGTAAAAGGAACTAGGCCTCACGCTGCCAACCTCACAACCAACCAGTAAACCATGTCCCTGAGCACCTCGTCTGCAAGTTTTTAAATACCCGCAGGCATGCTGCCTCAACCACTTCCCTGGGCAGCCTGTTCCAATGCTTGATAACCCTTGCAACAAAGAAATTTCTCCTAATAGTCAATCTGAACCTCCCCTGGTGCAACTTGAGGCTGCGTCATAGAATCATAGAATCATTTAAGTTGGAAAAGATCTTCAAGATCATCGAGTCCAACCATCAACCATGCCCACTAAACCATGTCCTGAAGTACCCCGTCGACTCGCTTTTTGAATACCTCCAGGGATGGTGACTCAACCACTTCCCTGGGCAGCCTGTTCCAATGTCTGACAACCCTCTCAGTAAAGTTGGTTTTCCTAATATCCAATCTAAACCTCCCCTGGTGCAACTTGAGGCCATTTCCTCTGGTCCTATCACTAGTTACTTGATAGAAGATACCAGTACCCACCTCACTACAACCTCCTTTCAGGTAGTTGTAGAGAGCGATAAGGACTCCCCTCAGCCTTCTTTTCTCCAGACTAAACAACCACAGTTCCCTCAGCCCCAGGGTCCATCACTGCACTCCAGTCACAGGGCTCTTCCCAACAAGTGTCCCTTAGGCCAGCGATGTCGTTGCTCTGGGACTGAGCCAAGGCCTCTAGCTCCTCCTGTCTCTTCCTCGCGCCGCCTGCTTTAGTGTACAGACATTTCAGCTGCACTCCAGTGTCCTCAGTGCATCGTGGAGCGGACCGAAAGCTCTGCGTGCCGTTCCTCCAACATTGTCCTGCCGTCCCTTAGCTTATCACTAGTAGAACTGATTTTACCCCTCCCCCACTTCCAACCTAGTTTAAAGCTCTTTCAGTCAGCCCCGCTAAGTCGTGAGCAAAACCACTTTTCCCTCATTGAGAACGGTGAATCTCGTCAGGCCCCAGCAGGCCTGGTGTTGCGCAGACTATCCCATGATCGAGAAACCCCCAATTCTGCCAGTGACGCTCGCCTCGGAGCCAGGTATTGATAGGCAGCGTCCGCTTGTTTGTTTCGACGTTATTCCCTCCAGCTGGGAGGACAGAGGAGCATGCTACCTGTGCTCCTGTTCCCTTTACCAATCTGCCCGAGGCCCTGAAGTCTCTTTTGATCGCCCTTGGGCTTCTCATCACGACTTCGTTGGTACCCACACGAAGAAGCAAGAGCAGCTAATAATGTGAGGGCCATAGAAGGCTAGGAAGTTTCCTGGTAATGCCTTCAACCCGAGCCCCAGGGAGGCAGAACGCTTCCCAGGAAGGCAGGCCAGGGGAGGAGTGAATGAATTCTTTACCTTGCTTTGCCTGGGCATGTAGCTCGTGCTTTACCTACTGAACTGTAAACCTCTCAACCCCCAAGCTTTCCCACTTTTACCCTTCAGATTGTCTCCACCATGCCACTGGGGGCAAGGGATTGAGTAGCTGTGTGATGCCAAGCAGCCTGCTGGGATTAGCCCACAGCACCTGGGAAGCCGAAGGCCAGCGAATCATTGAGACCAGAGCCCACTGCACCAGCTCTTCTGCAAGATGCTCCCCGATGCCGTGGCGGCTGAGCTGTCAGCACCCTATGCCCGCGTTCCCCGACCCAGAGACGCACAGACACTCACGGATGCAGCTTTTGTCCAAACAAGAGATTTATTGAAATCTGTTCGCACGGTAGATCTCCTAGAGGTGGAAGGCGTGCCCACAGGGGGGCTTCAGAGGCACAAGCAGGCGGCAGGCAGCGTCATCATAACGTGGACTCCAACCTTCTGAGAATCTGCTCGCACCGATCTCTGGCTGCAATCGCAGTGTGATATTTTTCGTCACATCTTTGGAGGATACAGTACAATTCCTCCATCTCGTGCACCATTGTGAACACTTGCTGCAGTTCCCAGAAGCGCTTGTCCAAAATGCTGCCCAGATCCACTGCAGTAAAGGGTTTTACTTCTTGCTCCTCCTTAGCCGCCTTCTTTCTGCTGCTGCTGGCTGGCTGACGGCTCCTTTTCCTGAGCCACCAGCAGAGCCCGAAGAGCAGGAGCAGGAGCAGGACTCCAGCACTGGCCCACAACTGCCACTGCTGCAAGGCAGCAAAGGGCAGGGCTCCCCAGGCAAAGGTGCTCTGCTCCGGGGTCCTCTGCATCAGCTGCTGCGTCCCCTGCTCCAGCTCCTGCAGCATCTGAGTCATCTTCCATCTGAGGTACCACTCACGCAGCTGCATGCGCTCGCGCGTGGCCTCATCCAGCTCCTCATGGACCACATCAGCATTCCAGAGGATCCTTTGCGCAACCAGAAGAATTGCGAAGAATTGTACGAGAGCCATGGCCTGCAGGAGGAGGGAGAGAAGGGGTTCAGTGGGGCTGGGAGGGAGGGAGCTGGCATCGTGGGGAGCAGGGCCGGGAGCCGCAGGGAGCTGGGGGCAGGTAGGAGAGGGGGCGAGGCAGCTGGGAGGCAGCAAGGCCTGCGCCCAGCCCCGGTGGCGGCGGCACCGTGCCCTGCCCGAGGTGCTCCCGCCAGCGGCTGGGCCCTCGGTGCAGGCCGAGAACCCACCCCCCCGAGGGCCCGCGTTTCTGCCCCGGCCCTCGTCCGGCCCAGCCTCCCCCGGCCTGCGCACTCACCGCTTGCCCAGGCTGTACTGGCGCAGTGCTGCCGGCGGGTGCCTTTTATACCCCCCCCTCATTGTGACACGTCCCCTCTGATGTCATAGGTGCCGGAGCGCATCACAGGCATGCCCGCCGGCCAGCCCCGGCCTTCGGCCTCACCCCGGCTCAGCGACTCGCACCTGCCCTGGCGGACTGGGGAAGGCTGGCCTAGAGATCGTTTCCTTCACGGGAGCTTGTGTGGTGCTTTATTTTGGTTTTCTTACCGTCTACCTGCCAGTGGCAATCTCATAATCACAGAGCATCCCGAGTTGGAAGGGACCCCCGAGGGTCATCGAGTCGAACCCCTGACTCCACGCCGGGCAACCTTAAAGATAAATCAGAGAATCACTTAGGGTGGGAAAGGCCCTTCAGACTATCGAGTCCAATCGCAAACCTCACGCTGCCAACCTCACAACCAACCAGTAAACCATGTCCCTGAGCACCTCGTCTGCAAGTTTTTAAATACCCGCAGGCATGCTGCCTCAACCACTTCCCTGGGCAGCCTGTTCCAATGCTTGATAACCCTTGCAACAAAGAAATTTCTCCTAATAGTCAATCTGAACCTCCCCTGGTGCAACTTGAGGCTGCGTCATAGAATCATAGAATCATTTAAGTTGGAAAAGACCTTCAAGATCATCGAGTCCAACCATCAACCATGCCCACTAAACCATGTCCTGGGAGTGGAGTAAGCGATTAACTTTAGAGCAAGATAAATTAATGACATAACCTGAGTAGTGTCTTTAGAAATTCATAGGTCCCTTTGGAGTGTAAGAAGATGATGGTGACCGGAGACCTTCTGCCTATGACTACCAATCTCAGAAGAACCGAGACATGAGAAGGGAGCGTGGATGAGATAAGATGATGAGTGGTAACGATATGAGAACAGAAAATCGGCTGGAGGATTACAGGCACTTTGGACTGGGACAATGGGTGGCAAAAGGGTATGTAAGGTTTGGAAGCTTTTGGGAGCGCACCATTCACTGCGGTGGTGGCCCAACTCGGAGCTGTTAATAAAGCAAACCTAGAGAAACCCATGACTGAAACTCCCTTCGCAATTAGAATGCTTAAGCTTTCGAAATAGTAACCCAGCATGCTCATCTCATGGACACTCATGGACGCAGCTTTTGTTCAGAGAAGTGGTTTACTGACCTCTCGTCTGCTGCGGATATGCCCACCCTCATCAAGGGTGTGGGGGAGTTTCTTCAATGGGGGTACATTCGATGCTCTTCAGGGGTGATGCAGCTAGGGGTTTCTGGGGATCGGGAGTGTTTCTGGCTGACGGACCTGGGGACGATCAATCGATAACGTCCCGAGCAGCCCATCGGGCTGGGGGTGCGGACCCCAAGAGAGAGGAGAATCCGTTCCTGTTGGGGTCAAGGCATTGTCGGGGTCAACGGGGGGGGTGCGAAAGGCCTCCTGTGTTCAGGGGATGTATGTTTGTGGGTGCTGGTCTCTTCTGTCAGGGGGCTGGAGATGGGACGGGAGGAAATGGCCTCAAGCTGCGGCAAGGGAGATTGAGGTCAGATATCCGGAAACATTTTTTGACTGAGAGGGTCGTCAAACATCGGCTGCCCAGGGAAGCGGCTGAGTCCCCATCCCTGGAGGTATTCAAAAAGCGCGCGGACGGGGTACTTCAGGACACGGTGTAGCGGGCACGCTTGGGGGTTGGACTCGACGATCCTGAAGGTCTCTTCCAGCCTAAACGATGCTAAGACTCTATGACAGGGGGCAGGCAGCGAGGGATGGCGACGCCCACAGAGGTGGGCCCCCGCCACCTCAGAGCTCTTCTCAGAGGGCTCCGGACGCTTCAGAAAGCCTCCGAGGCCGCCCCTCAGAGAAAGGGCTGAGCGCAACCCGCCAAAACCGCCCCTCAGCGCCCGGCCCGCGCAGGCGTCGAGCTGGGCGGAAGCGTCCCACAGCGCCGCGGCTCTGGGGCGCGAGGGGGTGGGCGGGGCCGGAGGGCGGCGCGAGGGGGGGGTGTGCGGGGCCGGAGGGCGGTGCGAGGGGGTGGGCGGGGCCGGAGGGCGGTGCGAGGGGGTGGGTCGGAGCCGGAGGGCGGTGCGAGGCGGGTGGTGGGCGGGGCCGGGGGCGGTGCGAGGGGGTGGGTCGGAGCCGGAGGGCGGTGCGAGGCGGGTGGTGGGCGGGGCCGGGGGCGGTGCGAGGGGGGGTGGGCGGGGCCGGAGGGCGGCGCGGCGGGCAGGTCCGGCAAGGCAGTCGCAAGCCCCGCCCCGAACGGCGCCCCGCCCCTGGCGCGGGCCTGACCCCCGTCCCCGGGGCGGGCCGGGTCGGCGGGCCGATCCCGGAGGGGATGAGCCCGATCCCGGAGGGGATGATGAGCGGCGGAGGAAAGCCGGCAGCCGGTGGAATCGCCGGAGGGGAGAAGCGGAGACCGAAGGGAGACGCCGGCACCCGCCCCCCCCCTCGCGCGGCACTGCGAGGGGAACGGGAAGAGGTAAGGAGCTGGGAGCTGCGGTTCGGGGTTCAGGCCGCCCGGGCCCAGGCCGCGCGGCGAGTTCTTGCCAGGGGTCTGCTGCTGAGGAGCCTTCTACGCGTTCCTGTGGGTCCGGGACGGGTGAGTTGGGAACTCCTGACTGATACGGGGGCCCGAATTAGTGTCTTAACTAAACAGCTAGCTGATGAGCTAGGAAGCAAACCCTCAGGAAAGACTATCAGCGTAATAGGAGTGCCGGGAGCGGCAGAAAAATGTCCCGTAGCTCAAACTGAACTCGGGCTGCCTGGGGGCAAGAGAGTGAGGGCTGTGGAAGTGGCTGTGAGCTCTTAGGAGGGAAATGCGCTGGGGTGCGATGTGCTGGCAGGCAAATGACGGTATCTACGCAATGGCAGGGTGTGGAGCTGTGGAGGCAGAGGGGCAAACTTTGTGGGTTGCTCCTGCGCTACCGCCATCTAAAGTAAGCCATGTCTCTCGATATCCGCTACCAGATGGGGGATTTCAGAAGTAATGAACGACCTCGAGAAAAGACAGATCATAAGTGGCACACGTTCCCCTTGTAATTCTCTAGCTTGGCCAGTCCGTAAAGCGGGTGGGAGGTGGCAACTAACAAGTGATTGCAGGAAATGGAACAGTTAATACCCCCCCCCCCCATTAACTGCTGCCATCGCAAGCATAACCTAAATGGTAACGGCAATACAGGCAGCTGCCCACCCATGGACGGCTGCTTTAGATGTCAAGGAGATGGTTTTTATGATTGCCCTAAGGCACGAGAACAAACCCCAGTTCGCATTTACCTGGGAGGGGACACAATACACCTTTAGTCAACTTCCCCGAGGATAAAGGCACTCTCCTACTGTTGCCCACGGTGCCTTAGCCAAGCTTAGCGTCCGCCTGTGTGTTTCGATGTCATTCCCTCCAGCTGGGAGGACAGAGGAGAATACTACCTGTGCTCCTGATCCCTCTACCAACCTGCCCGAGGCCCTGAAGTCTCTTCTGACATTGTCGGTACCCACACGAAAAAGCAAGAGGGGCTAACAGTGAGGGCCGTACAAGGCTCGGGAGTTTCCTGGTAACGCCTTCAACCCGAGCCGCAGGGAGGCAGAAGGCTTCCCCAAAAGGCAGGTCTGGTCGGCAGAGCGGGGCAGGAGTGAATGAATTCTTTACGTTGCTTTGCCTGGGCGTGTAGCTCGTGCTTTACGTACTGAACTGTCCTCTCTCCACCCGCAAGCTTTCCCACTTTTACCCTTCAGATTCTCTCCACCGTGCCACTGCGGGCAAGGCACTGAGTAGCTGCGTGATGATGCCAAGCTGCCTGCTGGCATTAACCCGCAGCACGTGGGAAGCCAAAGCCCAGCGAATCGCTGAGACCAGAGCCCACTGCACCAGCTCTTCTGCAAGATGCTCCCCGACGCCGTGGCAGCTGAGCTGTCAGCACCCTATGCCCGCATTCCCCGACCCAGAGACGCACGGACACTCACGGACACAGCCTTTGTCCAAACAAGAGATTTATTGACAGCTTTGCGCGCGGTGGATCTCCCGGAGGGAATGGCCTCTCTCAGAGAGGGAGGGCGGTCGCTGTCCGCGTGGGAACAGGTTGCATCGGGTCCCACTCCGCAGCGTGTGCTTTTGCTGTGGTGGAATCCTGCGGCAGCAATTCCCAGTGCCGATAGAACAGCATGTTCTCCATGTCCAGCGCGCTCAGTTCTGTGGCACCAGCTCCTCAGGAAGCATCTAGCATGGGTGCTTTCTGTGTCCAGACTGCAGTCTGAGGCATGCAGAGGCACATCAGCGCTGCCTTGCGCTTGGTCCCTGCACAGCCGGAGCTGCAGCCAGGAAGAATTTCTGGGCCCATGTGAAATCGCCACTATGGCCGCGACTGTGAGGGGAAAGGAGGATGAACATCACTTTGTAGCCACCATAGTCACCACCATCTGCTGCACTGGGGAGACTGCCTAGAGGAGAACGCCGACGCTCTTGACAGAGGGCTGCTGTACAGGGTTTTCCCTTTACTTTCTGTGTCCCGCATTCTTCCCTCTTTTTCTCTGCAGTATGAGGTGGTAGTCTGCCGTCAGCTGTGACTTCTGCAAACACAGCTCCGTGCGTGAAGATCTCTTTCAGTGTCCGTAGAACAGCAGGCTTGTGAGCTGATGTTGCAGCTCATCGAACTGATGCATTGCCTCGTCGTGGGCGGCTGGATCCTGCACCAGGTGCTGGAAGAGGTTGACTGGTTCGGCCGTTTGGAAGTCTCGGGGCAAGATTATCTCCTCAGGCACCCTCTCGTTGCCGAAGAAGAAGTGGTCGAGGCGTTTCTCCTCCAGGCAGCAGCGCAGGTATCGCATGATATCGTCCATCCGCAGCAGGAAATGCCTCCTGCGCCAGCCTGACAGGGGCATGGTGGTCAGGAGGTGCATCACGACTGTCTTCAAGGTATAGGTGGAAAAGCCTGTGCCCACCAGGATGCGGGCGCAGACCTGCAGGCATCTGAGGTGGAAGCTGTCATGCGGAACTTGCCTGGCCATATGCCTGAAGAACTTCGCCTCTGCCACAGCGTAGCTCTCTGGCCACATCGTGCTTGGGGTGAAGATGGCCTCCGTATTCTGGCTGCTCACAAAGATGTCCGAATTGCCTTGCTGCACCCCAAATACTATCTCAATGAAGAGGGTTCTTCTGGAGGCGTTTGTCAGCTGCAGCTTGCAGGAGTGGCTGGAGGGCAGCACCTTCATATTGTAGCGACGTGACAGAGGCACCACCGCCCAGGCTGACCTCACGAAATTCTGGAACCAGTGGGCAGTTTTTTGCACATCTAGGTAGGAGCCAGTGCAGAGGGTGTGTAGGAGGCTGCGGTCCTGATTCCTCCTTAGCTCCTCCTCGGGGTGGTGCAGGAAGCACAGCATCTCTCCTGCCAGCTGTTCCCTCCTGCAGGTGCACTCCAGCTGCACGCGGACGCAGAAGTTCCTCGCTGGTGACTCCCCCCTGTTGCCCAACTCCAGGTGGAAGGCGTGCCCACGGGGGGGCTTCAGGGGTATGAGCAGGCAGTAGACAGCATCATCCTCATGGGGACTCCAGCCTTCAAAGGTGCTGCCCACCTTGATGGCTGGTTGCAGCACTGGGAAGAAACTATTTGTCAAGAGCTCTTGGAAGACATGGAGGAGGTTGCCCGCCAGCTCCTCCACCACTCGGCTCCTGTAGGCTAGGTTCTGCACTGGCCACTGTATGCACTTTACTAAAATCCTGCCCAGATTGCTCTTGTTATCAGAATCTTCTTCTTCACTGTCTTCCTCCTCCTGCTCCTCTTCCTGCTCCTGCTCTTCTTGATCGTCCTGCTCACTGTGGCTGCTGGAGCTCTCCTCGTCACTGCTGCTGTCCACCTCATGGCTCCTTTTCCTGAGCCACCAGCAGAGCCCAAAGAGCAGGAGCAGGACTCCACCGATGGCCCAGGACTGCCACTGCTCCAAGGCAGCAAAGAGCAGGGCTCCCCAGGAAAAGCCGCTCAGCTCCAGCTTCTTCAGAGCATTCCAGAGGATGCTTTGCACAACCAGGGTGAAGAATTGTATCACATCCATGGCCTGCAGGAGTGGGGAGAGAAGGGGTTCAGTGGGGCTGGGAGGCAGGGAGCTGGCGTCGGGGGGAGCAGGGCCGGGAGCCGCAGGGAGCTGGGGGCAGGTAGGAGAGGGGGCGAGGCAGCTGGGAGGCAGCAAGGCCTGCGCCCAGCCCCGGTGGCGGCGGCACCGTGCCCTGCCCGAGGTGCTCCCGCCAGCGGCTGGGCCCTCGGTGCAGGCTGAGAACCCACCCCCCGGGGGCCCGCGTTTCTGCCCCGGCCCTCGTCCGGCCCAGCCTCCCCCCGCCTGCGCACTCACCGCTCGCCCAGGCTGTACTGGGGCAGCGCTGCCGGCGGGTGCCTTTTATACTCCCCCCGCCATTGTGACTCGGCCCTCTGATGTCACAGGTGCCAGAGCGCATCACAGGCACGCCCACCGGCATTTGCACATAGTCTCATCCTAGGATACATACTTGAGGTTGCCTCGTGCGGAGCCAGGGGTTGGACTCGGTGACCCTCGGGGGTCCCTTCCAACTCAGGACGTTCCGTGATCGATTGTGAGATTGCCGTCGGCAGGCAGACGGCAAGCGATCCGAAATAAAGCAGCACGCAAGCTCCCGTGAAGAAAACGAACTCGAGCCCAGCCTTCACCGCTCCACCAGGGCAGCCGGGAGTCGCTGAGCCGGGGTGAGGCCGAAGGCCGGGGCTGGCCGGCGGGCGTGCCTGTGATGCGCTCCGGCACCTGTGACATCGGAGGGGCCGAGTCACAATGGGGGGGGGGTATAAAAGGCACCCGCCGGCAGCGCTGCGCCAGTGCAGCCTGGGCGAGCGGTGAGTGCGCAGGCGGGGGGAGGCTGGGCTGGACGAGGGCCGGGGCAGAAAGGCGGGCCCCCGGGGGGTGGGTTCTCAGCCTGCACCGAGGGCCCAGCCGCTGGCGGGAGCACCTCGGGCAGGGCACGGTGCCCCGCCACCGGGGCTGGGCGCAGGCCTTGCTGCCTCCCAGCTGCCTCGCCCCCTCTCCTACCTGCCCCCAGCTCCCTGCGGCTCCCGGCCCTGCTCCCCCCGACGCCAGCTCCCTCCCTCCCAGCCCCACTGAACCCCTTCTCTCCCTCCTCCTGCAGGCCATGGATGTGATACGATTCTTCACCCTGGTTGTGCAAAGCATCCTCTGGAATGCTCTGCAGGAGCTGGAGCAGAGCGGCTTTTCCTGGGGAGCCCTGCTCTTTGCTGCCTTGGAGCAGTGGCAGTCCTGGGCCATCGGTGGAGTCCTGCTCCTGCTCTTTGGGCTCTGCTGGTGGCTCAGGAAAAGGAGCCATGAGGTGGACAGCAGCAGTGACGAGGAGAGTTCTAGCAGTGACAGTGAGCAGGTGGAAGAGGAGGCAGAAGACGACGAGAGTGACAGTGAGAATGATCTGGGAAGGTATTTTGAGGAGCACATACAGTGGCCAGTTCAGAACCTAGCCAGGGACCGTCAGGTGGTAGAGGACATCGTTGACAACCTCATCCTTATCTTCAGAACAATCTTGTCAAATAGCTTCTTCCCAGTGCTGCAACCCGCCATCGGGGTGGGCAACGCCTTCGAAGGTTGGAGTCCCCGCGAGGAAGACATCATCTACCGCCTGCTCGTGCCCCTGAAGCCCCCCCGTGGGCACGCCTTCCACCTGGAGTGGGGCAACAGGGGGGAGACGCCAGCAAGGAACTTCTGCGTCCGCGTGGAGCTGAAGTGCACCTGCAGGAGGGAGCAGCTGGCAGGAGAGATGCTGTGCTTCCTGCACCACCCTGAGGAGGAGCTTAGGAGGGATCAGGATCCCAGCCTCCTACACACTCTCTGCACTGGCTCCTACCTAGATGTGCAGAAAACTGCCCGCTGGTTCTATCAGCTGGTGCAAGCATCCTGGGTGGTTTTGCCTCAGTCATCCACGTGCCGTCTAACCATGCTGCCCTCTAGTCGCTCCTGCAAATTCCAGGTGACAGAACGCAACAACAAAACCCACATTATTGAGATGATGTTTGGGGTGCAGCGAGGCAATTGGGACATCTTCGTGAGCAGCCAGAATACGGAGGCCATCTTCACCCCAAGCACGACGTGGCCAGAGAGCTACGCTGTGGCAGAGGCGAAGTTCTTCAGGCATATGGCCAGGCAGGTCCCATATGACAGCTTCCACCTCAGATGCCTGCAGGCCTACGCCCGCATCCTGGTGGGCACAGGCTTTTCCACCTATACCTTGAAGACAGTCGTGATGCACCTCCTGACCACCATGCCCCTGTCAGGCTGGCGCAGGAGGCATTTCGTGCGGCGGATGGAGGATATCATGCAATACCTGCGCCGCTGCCTGGAGGAGAAACGCCTCGACCACTTCTTCTTCGGCAACGAGAGGGTGCCTGAGGAGATAGTCTTGCCCCCAGCCTTCCAAACGGCCGAACCACTCAACCTCTTCCAGCACCTGGTGCAGGATCCGGCTGCCCACGCTGAGGCAAAGCGTGAGTATAGGGATCTGCGAGAACGGCTCACAAGCCTGCTGTTCTACGGACACTGAAAGAGATCTTCACGCACAGAGCTGTGTTTGCGGGACTCACAGCTGATGGCAGACTACCACCTCATACCAGACTACCACCTCATACCACAGGGAAAAAGAGGGAAGAATGCAGGACACAGAAAGTAAAGGGAAAACCCTGTAAAGCAGCTCTCTGTCAAGAGCGTCAGCGTTCTCCTCTAGGCAGTCTGTCTCCCCAGCGCGGCAGATAGTGGTGACTACGGTGGCTACAAAGCCGACGTTCATCCTCCTTCCCCCTCACAGTCGCGGCCATGGTGGTGATTTCACATGGGCCCAGAAATTCTTCCTGGCTGCAGCTCCGGCTGTGCAGGGACCAAGCGCAAGGCAGCGCTGATGTGCCTCTGCGTGCCTCAGACTGCAGTCTGGACAGAGAAAGCACCCATGCTAGACACTTCCTGAGGAGCTGGTGCTGCGGAACTGAGCACGCTGGACACGGAGAACACGCTCCTCAATTGGCAGTAGCAATCGCTGCCCCAGCTTTCCTACACAGTAAAAGCACACGCTGCGGAGTGGGACCCGATGCAGCCGAAGGGGCCATTGCAAGGAGCCTTGTGACAGAGATGCCTGTTACCACGGGGACAGCGACCGCCCTCCCTCTCTGAGAGAGTCCATTCCCTCTGGGAGATTCACTGTGCGCAAAGGTGTCAATAAATCTCTTGTTTGGACAAGGGCTGTGTCCGTGAGTGTCCGTGCGTCTCTGGGTCGGGGAATGCGGGCATAGGGTGCTGACAGCTCAGCTGCCGCGGCGTTGGGGAGCATCTTGCAGAAGAGCTGGTGCAGTGGGCTCTGGTCTCAGCGATTCACTGGGCTTTGGCTTCCCAGGTGCTGTGGGTTAATGCCAGCAGGCAGCTTGGCATCATCACGCAGCTACTCAGTGCCTTGCCCGCAGTGGCACGGTGGAGAGAATCTGAAGGGTAAAAGTGGGAAAGCTTGCGGGTGGAGAGAGGACAGTTCAGTAGGTAAAGCACGAGCTACACGCCCAGGCAAAGCAACGTAAAGAATTCATTCACTCCCGCCCCGGTCTGCCGACCAGACCTGCCTTTTGGGGAAGCCTTCTGCCTCCCTGCGGCTCGGGTTGAAGGCGTTACCAGGAAACTCCCGAGCCTTGTACGGCCCTCACTGTTAGCTGCTTTTGCTTTTTCGTGTGGGTACCAAGGAAGTCGTGATGAGAATTCCAAGAGCGATCAAAAGAGACTTCAGGGCCTCGGGCAGATTGGTAGAGGGATCAGGAGCACAGGTAGTATTCTCCTCTGTCCTCCCAGCCGGAGGGAATGACATCAAAACAAACAGGCGGTCGCAGCGTATTAACAATACCTGGCTCCGAGGCTAGCGTCACTGCCAGAATTTGGAGTTTTTCAACCATGGGATGGTCTATGCGACACCAGGCCTGCTGGGGCCTGGCAAGATTCACCCGTTCTCAAGGGGGGAAAAGTATTTTTGCTCACGAGCGAGCGGGGCTGACTGAGAGAGCTTTAAACTAGGTTTGGAGGGGGGAAGGGGTAAAATCAGTCCTGCTAGTGATAAGCTAGGGGTGGCGCGACAATGTTGGGGGAACGGTGCGCAGAGCTTTCGCTCTGCTCCACGATGTGCCGAGGACGCAGGAGCGCGTTTGAAACGTTTGTAGGCTCGAGTGCGCGGTGCGAGGAAGAGACAGGAGGAGCTAGAGGCCTCGGCTCGGTCCCAGAGCAACGACATCGCTGGCCTAAGGGACACTTGCTGGGAAGAGTCCTGTGACCGGAGTGCAGTGACGGACCCTTCCAGGCTCTTCAGGAGAGGGAGGCAGGGCAGGCGAGGCGGAGGGGCAGCGCTGTATGTAAAGGAGGGGTCGGACTGTACAGCGCTTGCAGCTGGGGACGACATGGTTGAGAGCCTCTGCGTAAAGATTAGGGGAAAAGCTAATAAAGCGGACGTCCTTGCAGGAGTCTGCTATGGATCACCCAGCCAGGATGAGGACGCCAACGTATGAATCTATAAGGAACCACGGGAAATCTCTGGATCAGTCGCCCTGTGTCGTCCTTATGGGCAGCTCCAGCTGCCCAGCTGCGAACTGGGGCTGTCACAGAGCAGACATGAACAGGCCCGGGAAATTCCTGAAGCCCACGTTGAAGACCACTCTTTGATACGGGTACTACGGGAGCCGACTAGGAAGGGTGCCCTCCTAGGCCTGTTGTTTGTACATAGAGAGGGTCTTGTGGGTGAAGTGATGATTGGTGGCTGTCTTGGCCGTAGTGATCAGAAAATGGTCGAGTTTAAAATCGTTGGCGATATGGGAAACCCTGTCCGCAGAGCGACTCCCCTGGATTCTGGGAGAGCAGACTTTAGGCTGCTCAAGGAGCTAGTTAGCAAGGTCCCCTGGGAATCTGCTTTCGAGGGTATCGTTGCCCGTAAGTGCCGGTCAATTTTTTAGATCCCAGGAGCGGGCAATTGCAATGTGTCGCAAGTCAAGCAAGGGGGGCGGAAGGGTGGTTTGGCTGTAGACCCTGGCGCTATAAGAAGTAGTGGCGGACGGCCGCCCTGTGGCAGAAGATGTGCACTCATAGCTGTATTCGGTACACCTCCAGTGGAAATTCAGTGATGGTGTGTGGGCGAAGATTTGCAAGCTTTTCAATAACTGTCACATCAAAAGAGCTGTCTAACTATGTCGAAGCGCTAGAGAAGCTCAGGCCTCTCTGCGTTTTCAGTTAGACTGTGCAGAACATGGCCGGTTCTTCTGTGATGCGCAAAGCTACCAGAACCTTTATTGCCTAACGATGGATCTTTGGAAAGTGAAGTTAACGCCGAGATGAGATGCTATGTCTGCATCCTTTGCACCGGTGGTTTTGTCTCTGTGACCTGACCTTTCCCCCAAAAAAGTTTGTTTCACTGAAAAATAGCCATAAGACTGTGTTTACGTTGCATCTTTGCTGGTTCAAAGAGGTAAAGTACATTATGGCTTTGGTATATGAAGGCAAGAAGAGAAACATGTTATTTGCGTAAGACCTTCCACGTGAATTTTTGCATTTGAATACATCCATGGTATTCCAGTTTAGTGCTTTGCATCCCCCCAGCTTCAAAGAGCAAGCTCTGAGCTAGAGTGAAAGACAGTTTGCTGATCTCTCCTCTTGAACATGTTGCTCGTTTCTTGCTCCTTTTTTTCCCTCTTGTGTGCCTTTGAGCTTTTGAACCAATGAAAGCAGGTTCATCTCGCAAAGTTCTTTTGACCAAGGACAAGGCTCAGAATGTGGGGGACAAAGAAGAAGTACAAGCACTGACTGAGGCCAGGAAGACGATGCAATCTGCTTAGCCCTCTGCATCCCAACGGATTGTTACCACAAAGTCAGGTTTGCCGGTGACCTAGGCTAAAGCGTTTTCATCATGTTAACTGGTTTCCATTCCAAGCGGCTCCAGGTTTTCCAGGCTCTTTGGCAACTTCCTGTCACTTCCTCAGAGTTGCTCGCCCTTATGAAGGCTCTTCTTGGAGAGGGGTATCCTGGGTTGAACTTTCTCTTTTCTGTATTCTGTAAAAATCCCGAGCCACTGACAACTCTGGCCACACCTGCATTATTAAAAACTGTTCTTGAGCAGTTTGTTTTCTGACTCCCAGAGGATAAGTGGCACAGATAGCCAGATGCTGCAGGATCCCCATCCCAGTTGTGTTCAGGCACAACTGAACATCCACTGTACAGCCCCTGGGTCCCAGCAGTACCCCAGCCAGCAGCTGTCTCTTGCCCAAGAGCATGCTGTAGGACCTGCTGGGCAGCACTGGAAGCTTGCTGCCAGTTGGCACCTTTCCCTGAGTCCCTGGGCTCTCATGCTACAGAGACACGATTCCTCTGAAGAAGGGAATTAGTACAGTCCAGGGCTAGTTCCTGGGAGTCCCAAGATGCCAAGGAAGGAGGGCTGTCAGGAGCAGGCTGCATAAGAAGGAAGGTTGTTGTCTGGTTTTCTGTGCAACTGTGAGGACCTTTAAAGGACCTTAAAAGAGTCTGTAGGCACGAGGGATGCTCATGTTGCAAGCTCACAACTGTAAGAAAAGCTCGCAATAGAAGAAGTGCTTCAGACAGGACATAGATTCATCCGTGCCTGGCGCTGTTCATTGAGTAATAGCCAGGTCGCAGTTGCACATGAGCCTGCGGGCCATGCCACTGGCCCCGAGTAAGCATCCCAAGAGGTGTGCCTAGGTGCAGGGGCGGTTGAGGACAGCACGATGTCTAGAGAGGATCCCATAGGCTATACTGTCCTGTCTGTGTGGAGAAGCTGCTCTGGGGACCGTTTGTTTCAAGAGGTGGGTGCCCTGGCTCGGCAACAGGCTGATGCTGCAGCTCTGTCAACAGGTACCAGGATGACACCCATACACTGCACCACACCACGAATGTCCGGCACCACATCTCCCCAAGAAGGAAGGCTGAGGGAGATCTAATTGCTGTCTTCCACTACCCAAAGCCTGCCTTTTCTCAGAGGTGCACAATGAAAGAATGTGTCACACATTGCACCAAGGGAAGCATGCCATGAGAGCAGATAAGCCCTGGAAGAAGCAGCCAGAGAGGGTGGGGAATCTCCTTCTTTGGCAACATTAGAAGTTCAGCTGGACAAGACCCTGAGGGACATGTCCTAACTTTGGTGTTAGCCCTGCTTTAATTAGGGGGTGAGACTAAAGACCTCCAGAGGTCTCTTCCAACCCAAATTCTCTATGTTACTCTGTGAGAGTGAGGATCAAATGGCCTTGGTGACCTTGTTGTGCGGGTGGAAGACCTTATAGTGCAGGTGTTTCCATTGTTCTGGAGGCCTTCAGGTGGAGCTACCAGTAATGAAAGCATTGTCCAAAGATTGTTGGAGGGGACACTGTTGATGGTGGGGGAAGTCTTTTCATTGACGATGACAACAGCATAGATAAGCTTGTACAAAACCGCATTACTTGAAGCCCTAATGTATATGATGAACAAAAGAAAGAGCCAGCACAGGTCTCCAAATGAGCTGTTAGTGACGGCAGATATATCACTGAGCAAAAGCAGGTGCTGTTTACAGTTGCCACCACTGTGGCCAGGAGTCACCCAGCACTTGGGCAGTTTTCCATGCCGGGCTGCCTGGCACAGCAGCCCTTACGTCCTGCATACTAGAGCTCTTATCTCAGTATCAGCCAGCTAGCAAAGGCAAGTGACCAGCTTCGGCATCTTCTTCACTCATGGAAACCCACCCATTTCCTTGACAGCTGTCCGCAGGAATTGGGCTTGCAGATCTTAAATACGAAACCAGGAAGTCTCAGGATCTCTGCTGAAGAAAGCTTTAGCATAAGTGTTTAATAATCTGGCATAAGATCACAGCATCAGAAAAACAATGACCCGTGTTAGAAGACTGAGTGTTCTGAGCACAGTTACGAGTAACAGATATTTCTAGGAGAAATGTAAGAAAGTGTAAAAATGAGGGTCATCTACCAGTTTTAGCCCTAAGCACAACAGGAAGTACAACCACAATCACATGGTAAGGCATTTCCATGGCAACTGACAACATTTTCCATTAAGCTGGAATTAACTTCAGGCTATAATCTGCCTAAGGACACAGAACGCATAAGGATGCAGCAAGATAGCTAACACCATACGTAGAAAAAGAAAAAGGCTGAACTGTGGGTACGATGGGAGTGGGAAGGAGCAAGAGCAGGACTCGGCATAAGAAAACCCTGTCCCAACACGTCGTGTCATGGGCAGGAAATGCTCCCTGCCCTCCATTACCACCGGATCACACTACGTGGGTTTCCCTGCAATGGACTGGGTAAAATAATGCAGGTGCAAGAAGTCTGCATTGCTTCTCTTTCCCAGGTCCCATAATTGTGTCATGGGTCTGTCCTAGCTTAGGAACAAAAATTATTCATTAACAACTGCCTTACCAGACACACTGATACCGAAAAGCCGGTCGAAGAAACTCTCCAAGACTCGTTTTGGAGTTTTAGAAAGCAGGCGTTCTTTATTGCAGCGCTGGATGCACGGGGGATAGTTCCACCTAGCGTGCATACCACAGCTTTAGCACAAACAGGTTATACAGAATAACTAATTGCACATTAATCAGATTAGTATACACTTACATAAAAAATAATTGCAACTGATTCTCATAGTACTGCCTACATCCGATCATGCGCAATGAGGGATCCATTTGAGTCGAAGGGCTGCTTTTACGACCACCGACCCATTTGAAGTTCTTGCTGGCTGTCCTTGAAGTCTTTATTCTTGTCCTTGTTCTTTGATCTTGAAGCTTAACGCAACTTCAATCACATGTGGTCAGTTTCAGCATTGTTCTCATCTAGCGGACAGGAACATCTAGTCATAAGAGCAAAGAACTGCAAAACTTACAAGTAACTACCTCTACTAGTTAATTGCTGGCTATGCTTTTGTCTGTGGTTTCAATCATAGTGCTAGTATAAGATTTCTAATAATTATTTACCAAATCTCACTTTTACAGTCACCTAGCAGCAGACCAGTTTCCACAGCTGGTAGAAAATATTAAAACCATCAAAATATTTAGACATCCCATACAGAATGTATGGAAATATGCTCTCAGTATTGCTGTATTAAGGCACATAGTGCAACAATATAACAAATATCCCAAAGAGAGCTATGAGAACAGAGACCGGGGAGACTTTCACATCCTGTCCATCCCAGACACCAGGACTTTCCTCCTTGTCTATCAAGCAACAAGATGAGATGCTGTTTCCTTCCCTCCATCTATGTTATCAAGCCAATGAGCCTCGTAATGTATTAACCCTACTTGACATTGTGAAACAAGACCTCTGTTTGACTGAGCTATTGCCCTGGTAGTTACGCACAAAGTCTGGCTGCTTTGTTAAAGGTGAAGCCCTGCGAGTGCAGTGCCTGCTTTCCCCAGCCGGGCAGGAATCAGGTAGGACTTGATTCCTGGGCAAGACTTGTGATACTGCTCGAGCCTCACTGCATGTAGTGAGCAGGGTGCCCCAGCCAAAGACCAGCATCTTTAAGGAGGGCTGATGGCCAGCCATTTCAGCGCGCTTTCTGTCCTCTGGTGGGTGAAGCAGTGCCTGGGCAAGGGGATGTGCTGAGGGATGCTGGCACACAAGGTCGCGCTGTGGGGAGTGGTAGCGATACACGGGGATGTGCCAGGGAGCCCCCTGGGCAGAGACTCACCCCTGTGGGGTGCTACCACAGCTAGAAGCCAGCCCAGCTGGAATACGTACAGTGCGCTCAGACACCGAAGGAGGGAGGCTGCTTTTCCCCCAGAGCTCACGTGGAGAGACCAGAGGAAGAACAAATTGCCCATGTCAGTGCTGAGAGCTCAGTCAACTCCTCGAGTGCAAGGGTGGCGATTCAACGTATCTGGAGGACTGGGACCTCAGGGCAGTGCCTATGAACCTCGTCCCTGACAGCGTGATGCAGTCACCCGGTGACAGGTATGGGTGGCCAAGGCTGCAAGCGTAGGCAAGATGTGTGAGAATTACCATGAGAATTAGGACTGTGAAAAATCAAATCTCTTCTGGGGACTTAATCAAAGGAAAAGCAACTCTGCCAGGGGAAACAAGCCTGCCATATGAGGCAAGACTGGGTTTGTCTAGCCTTGAGAAAAGAAGGCTTAGGGGAGACCTTATCACCATGTTCTAGGACTTAAAGGGTGGCTAAAAAGAAGATGGAGACTCCCTTTTTCCAAGGAGTCACATGGAAAAGATGAGGGGTAATGGGTACAAGTTAATCCTGGGGAGACTTTGATTGGACAGAAAAGGAAAATTTTTCACAATGAGAACGATCAGCCATTGGAATAATCTCCCTAGGGAAGTGGTGGGTTCCCCAACATTGAAGATTAAGATACTTTTAAGGTTTGGCTGGACAGGGTGCTGGGCCACCTTGTCTAAACCTTGCTTTTGCCAAGAAAGCTTTAACCGGATGGTCCTTGAGCTCCCTCCCGACCTGGTGTTCTAGGATTCTATGAATTGTTTTCCTTTATATCCATCAATATCCCCCTCCCAAAACACAGCAGTTCCTTCCAGTCCACTCAAACGCTAAGAAAAATCTACACCAACCCAGAAAGCCCAGAGGAGCTCTACCGGCTGACTGGGATCGTCCCTCCGGCAACAAGATGGTGAGCAGGTTTGCAGCAACATTTGTGGGAGCTGCCACTGAGAGCAGCTGCGTTTTCCAGAGACACCCTCCGTCTGTAATATGGACGGCCACTTGGCAGCGGAGCAGTTCTTTCCTCCCACACGCAGACCCATCTGGAGTGTACCTTGAAAGCCCTGTCACGACCCGGGCTGGACAGACCTGGGGGGGGGTCGTGGTGAGTTCGGAATTCCCTCGGGCTAAACTGAGGTGAAAGGACACCAAACGATCAGTTCAACGGGTTCTTCGCGGCAGAAGCAGCCTGAACTGGGGAGGCGTTAACAGCAGGTGGCGGGCTTTCTCACAGAGGGAATTGGCGCGAAACCACCTCAGCCACCCCTGTAACCCCCGGCAACCGCCGACGCCAGCTCGGGGAAGAAGGAGAGCCCTCCCGCTGAGGCAGGGGCGCGGAGCGGCCCCCCCTTGCCTTCTAAACTCCTCCTCAGAGAAGAGCCCGGGGGCGGCTGCATCCGCTCCTAGCCCCAGGCTTGGTCAGCGGTTCCATGTCTGAAAGGGATGAGGTGTAGGGGTTATACGAGGAGAGAGAGACGGAGGGAAGGGAAAGAGAACGATTTCGCCGGCCCTGGGCCCGCCGCCGGCCCAGTCAGCCTCGCGGCCCAGTTCCAGTAGGGGCGCGCGTGGGGCTCCCGTTTCTGTCGTTTTATCATCTCCTTGCCCCTCCTTCGGGCGGGCACTCGAACTCGTTAGGCTAATTAGGTGTCCTGTGCAGTTTGTGCTTTCAGAACTTTCGGGAAGTGGGTCGTTGGGCTCGGGGGTCCTCTGGGGAGTAACGTCTTCCCTGCAGGCGTGAGCGTCGTGTGGCCTTTGGCCGTGTGGTGAGCTGCCCTGCTCAGCACATCAGAACAGCCTTGTCAGAACAGGGAGCTGTGCACCCGCCGGCACGGCCTCCCCCTCCTGTTGCTGATCTGGGCCGATCGCTTCTTTTCACCTGCGGTTCCTTGCTGCGCAGGGTTCGTCGTTAGGCAGGGTCCGTCCTTACGCAGAACTTGCCCCACCACAAAGTTTGAGACGTTAACTCCTTCAGTCTCTCACAAGCCCTCAGGTTCAAAAAAGGTCTCCTACCCAGCATAGTGCAGTTTTCCTCTTTGGGGGCAGAAACTAATTTCAAGAGTTAAAACAGAGGGAGTATCAAAGATGCCTTGGCATATGCCGTGGGAAGGAGGGGGTGCCAGAGGCTGTGATGTTTATTGGCCTCTGCCATAAAGAGGGGGAAAATGAAACACCATATGAATACGATGCACCTAAATATTGCCAAAATGGGTGTGTGATAAATATCCAGACAGAAGGAGGCAGACAGCTCCCACATGCTTGCTCTAGCTACGCTAAGTGGTACGTTTCCTGCTAAAGACAATCTAAACCCCAAAGATATGGCTTAAAATCCTAAGGACTCATGAAGGATGAATACGATATCATGAGATGACCAAATGCTACTTGAAAGACACAGTCCTATCAGAGAGAAAGCAAAAGCCAGTAAAGCCAGCCTCA
The DNA here is from genome assembly GCF_964188355.1 of Buteo buteo. Lineage (NCBI taxonomy): Eukaryota > Metazoa > Chordata > Aves > Accipitriformes > Accipitridae > Buteo > Buteo buteo. Next base: position 6,590,119 of record NC_134176.1, on the reverse strand, counting down.
GCCTACCAAATGATTAGGAAGATGTCTGAGTTGCCTTTCTCCCTGCCAGATGTCAGCATTATGAAAACAGGCCTCCTGAAGGTGTCAGCTAGCCAGAGTTTGCAGCAGTGGGAGGAGGGCAGCACCATAACCTGGTAGGGGGGTGATACAGGTATTTACTCAGTGTGTCTTCAGGGTGGTGGAGGAAGCACAGCATGTTCTCCACCAGACACTCCCTCGTGCAGGTTCGCTCCAGCTCCATGCAGATGCAGGATTCTCTCACCCACATCTCCTCCATGGTGACTATAGCAAGGTGGAAGGCGTGCCCAAGGAGAGAATGCAGGGACACAAGCAGGTGGTAGACAGCATTGTCCTCAAGAGGACATCTTTGCGCATGGTGGATCTCCCGGAGGGAATGGCCTCTCTCAGAGAGGGAGGGCGGTCGCTGTCCCCGTGGTAACAGGCATCTCTGTCGCAAGGCTCCTTGCAATGGCCCCTTCGGCTGCATCGGGTCCCACTCCGCAGCGTGTGCTTTTGCTGTGTAGGAAAGCTGGGGCAGCGATTGCCACTGCCAATTGAGGAGCGTGTTCTCCGTGTCCAGCGTGCTCAGTTCCGCAGCACCAGCTCCCCGGGGAGTGACTTCAGGCCTGGCCCTGTGCCTGAAGAACTGCACCTCTGCCATAGCCCAGCTCTCTGGCCACGTCCTGCTGCTGGTAACACTGGCCTCTGCCTACATGATGCTCAGCAAGGTGTCCAAGCCATCTTGCTGCACCCCAAATATCATCACAATCAGCAGGGGACTATTGGAAGCGTTCATCAGCTGGAGCTTGCAGGAGCGCCTGGAGGGCAGCACGGTTAAGCGGTGGTGTCTCGACTGAGGCAAAACCACCCAGGCTGCTTTTACCAAGACCTGGAACCAGCGGGTGGTTTTCTCCATGTCTAGGTAGGGGCCGATGCAGAGGGTGCCTAGGAGGCTGGGACCCTGATTTTTCCTCAGCTCCTCCTTGGGGTGGTGCAGGAAGCACAGCATGTCCTCCACCAGCCGCTCCCTCGTGCAGGTGCACTCCAGCTCCACGCGGAGCCTGGAGTTCCTCGCTGGCCTCTCCCTCCTGTTGCCCAACTCCAGGTGGAAGGCGTGCCCACGGGGGGGCTTCAGGGGCACGAGCAGGTGGTAGACAGCATCATCCTCACAGACTCCAACCTTCTGAGGCGCTTCTCACACCGACAGCTGGCTTCAGTCGCGGCATAAAACTATTCCTGGAAAGCTTTCGGCACATACGGAGAAGTTCATCTGCCGTCTCATCCACCATCATGAACAATTCTGGCAGGTCCAGGAGGCGCTTGACCGAAATTCTGCCCACATCCACTGCAACACTGGATTTTACTTCTTGCTCCTCCTTAGCCGCCTTCTTCCGGAAGCTGGCCTCCTTGCTGCTGCTGCTGCTGCCTGAGAGCTCCTTTTCCTGAGCCACCAGCAGAGCCCAAAGAGCAGGAGCAGGACTCCACCGATGGCCCAGGACTGCCACTGCTGCAAGGCAGCAAAGAGCAGGGCTCCCCAGGCAAAGCCGCTCTGCTCCTGGGTTCCCTGCTCCAGCTCCTGCAGCAGCTGAGTCATCTTCCAGCTCAGGTACTCCCTACTCTGCTGTGATGCCAAGCTGCCTGCTGGCATTAACGCGCAGCACCTGGGAAGCCAAAGCCCAGTGAATCACTGAGACCAGAGCCCACTGCACCAGCTCTTCTGCAAGATGCTCCCCGATGCCATGGCAGCTGAGCTGTCGGCACCCTATGCCTGCATTCCCCGACCCAGAGACGCACGGACACTCACGGACACAGCCTTTGTCCAAACAAGAGATTTATTGACAGCTTTGCGCGCGGTGGATCTCCCGGAGGGAATGGACTCTCTGGCCACGTCCTGCTGCTGGTAACACTGGCCTCTGCCTACTCGATGCTCAGCAAGGTGTCCAAGCCATCTTGCTGCACCACAAATGTCATCTCAATCAGCAGGGGACTATTGGAAGCGTTCGTCAGCTGAAGCTTGCAGGAGCGCCTGGAGGGCAGCACAGTTAAGTGGTAGTGTCTCGACTGAGGCAAAAGCAGCAAGGCTGATTTTTCCAAGGTTTTGAACCAGTCGGTGGTATTCTCCATGTCTAGGTAGCGGCCGGTGCAGAGGGTGCCTAGGAGGCTGGGCCCCTGATTTTTCCTCCTACGGTCCACCAGCCGCTCCCTCCTGCGTGTGCACTCCAGCTCCACGCGGACCCTGCAGTTCCTCGCTGGCCTCTCCCCGGTGGTGCCCAACTCCAGGTGGAAGGAGTGCCCAGGGGGGGGCTTCAGGGGCACGAGCAGGTTGTAGGCATCATCCTTACAGAGACCCCAACCTCCTAAGGTGCTTCTGAAAACAGCTAGCTTCAGTCGCGGCATAAAACTATTCCTGGAAAGCGTTTGCCATATATGGAGAAGTTCATCCACCATCTTATCCACCATCTCGAGTGATTCTGGCAGGAAGCGCTTGACCGAAATTCTGCCCACATCCACTGCAACACTGGATTTTACTTTTTGCTCCTCCTTAGCCGCCTTCTTCCTGCAGCTGGCCTCCTTTCTGCTGCTGGCTGGCTGACGGCTCCTTTTCCTGAGCCACCAGCAGAGCCCGAAGAGCAGGAGCAGGACTCCACCGATGGCCCAGGACTGCCACTGCTCCAAGGCAGCAAAGAGCAGGGCTCCCCAGGCAAAGCCGCTCTGCTCCAGCTCCTGCAGAGCATTCCGGAAGATGCTTTTCTGATGGGTGCTTTCTGTGTCCAGACTGCAGTCTGAGGCATGCAGAGGCACATCAGCGCTGCCTTGCGCTTGGTCCCTGCACAGCCGGAGCTGCAGCCAGGAAGAATTTCTGGGCCCATGTGAAATCGCCACTATGGCCGCGACTGTGAGGGGAAAGGAGGATGAACATCACTTTGTAGCCACCATAGTCACCACCATCTGCTGCACTGGGGAGACTGCCTAGAGGAGAACGCCGACGCTCTTGACAGAGGGCTGCTGTACAGGGTTTTCCCTTTACTTTCTGTGTCCCGCATTCTTCCCTCTTTTTCTCTGCAGTATGAGGTGGTAGTCTGCCGTCAGCTGTGACTTCTGCAAACACAGCTCCGTGCGTGAAGATCTCTTTCAGTGTCCGTAGAACAGCAGGCTTGTGAGCTGATGTTGCAGCTCATCGAACTGATGCATTGCCTCGTCGTGGGCGGCTGGATCCTGCACCAGGTGCTGGAAGAGGTTGACTGGTTCGGCCGTTTGGAAGTCTCGGGGCAAGATTATCTCCTCAGGCACCCTCTCGTTGCCGAAGAAGAAGTGGTCGAGGCGTTTCTCCTCCAGGCAGCAGCGCAGGTATCGCATGATATCGTCCATCTGCAGCAGGAAATGCCTCCTGCGCCAGCCTGACAGGGGCATGGTGGTCAGGAGGTGCATCACGACTGTCTTCAAGGTATAGGTGGAAAAGCCTGTGCCCACCAGGATGCGGGCGCAGACCTGCAGGCATCTGAGGTGGAAGCTGTCATGCGGAACTTGCCTGGCCATATGCCTGAAGAACTTCGCCTCTGCCACAGCGTAGCTCTCTGGCCACATCGTGCTTGGGGTGAAGATGGCCTCCGTATTCTGGCTGCTCACAAAGATGTCCGAATTGCCTTGCTGCACCCCAAATACTATCTCAATGAAGAGGGTTCTTCTGGAGGCGTTTGTCAGCTGCAGCTTGCAGGAGTGGCTGGAGGGCAGCACCTTCATATTGTAGCGACGTGACAGAGGCACCACCGCCCAGGCTGACCTCACGAAATTCTGGAACCAGTGGGCAGTTTTTTGCACATCTAGGTAGGAGCCAGTGCAGAGGGTGTGTAGGAGGCTGCGGTCCTGATTCCTCCTTAGCTCCTCCTCGGGGTGGTGCAGGAAGCACAGCATCTCTCCTGCCAGCTGTTCCCTCCTGCAGGTGCACTCCAGCTCCACGCGGACGCAGAAGTTCCTCGCTGGTGACTCCCCCCTGTTGCCCAACTCCAGGTGGAAGGCGTGCCCACGGGGGGGCTTCAGGGGTATGAGCAGGCAGTAGACAGCATCATCCTCATGGGGACTCCAGCCTTCAAAGGTGCTGCCCACCTTGATGGCTGGTTGCAGCACTGGGAAGAAACTATTTGTCAAGAGCTCTTGGAAGACATGGAGGAGGTTGCCCGCCAGCTCCTCCACCACTCGGCTCCTGTAGGCTAGGTTCTGCACTGGCCACTGTATGCGCTTTACTAAAATCCTGCCCAGATTGCTCTCGTCATCAGAATCTTCTTCTTCACTGTCTTCCTCCTCCTGCTCCTCTTCCTGCTCCTGCTCTTCTTGATCGTCCTGCTCACTGTGGCTGCTGGAGCTCTCCTCGTCACTGCTGCTGTCCACCTCATGGCTCCTTTTCCTGAGCCAACAGCAGAGCCCAAAGAGCAGGAGCAGGACTCCAGCAACGGCCCAGAACTGCCACTGCTGCAAGGCAGCAAAGGGCAGGGCTCCCCAGGCAAAGGCGCTCTGCTCCTGGGTCCTCTGCATCAGCTGCTGCATGCCCTGCTCCAGCTCCTGCAGCATCTGAATCATCTTCCGTCTGAGGTACCACTCACGCAGCTGCACGCGCTCGCGCGTGGCCTCATCCAGCTCCTCGCCGACCACCTGAGCATTCCGGAGGATGGTTCGCACAAGCTTGGCGAAGAATTGCACGACAGCCATGGCCTGCAGGAGGAGGGAGAGAAGGGGTTCAGTGGGGCTGGGAGGGAGGGAGCTGGTGTCGTGGGGAGCAGGGCCGGGAGCCGCAGGGAGCTGGGGGCAGGTAGGAGAGGGGGCGAGGCAGCTGGGAGGCAGCAAGGCCTGCGCCCAGCCCCGGTGGCGGCGGCACCGTGCCCTGCCGGAGGTGCTCCCGCCAGCGGCTGGGCCCTCGGTGCAGGCCGAGAACCCACCCCCCGGGGGCCCGCGTTTCTGCCCCGGCCCTCGTCCGGCCCAGCCTCCCCCTGCCTGCGCACTCACCGCTCGCCCAGGCTGTACTGGGGCAGCGCTGCCGGCGGGTGCCTTTTATACCCCCCCCCCATTGTGACTCGGCCCCTCCGATGTCACAGGTGCCGGAGCGCATCACAGGCACGCCCGCCGGCCAGCCCCGGCCTTCGGCCTCACCCCGGCTCAGCGACTCCCGGCTGCCCTGGTGGAGCGGTGAAGGCTGGGCTCGAGTTCGTTTTCTTCACGGGAGCTTGCGTGCTGCTTTATTTCGGATCGCGTGCCGTCTGCCTGCCGACGGCAATCTCACAATCGATCACGGAACGTCCTGAGTTGGAAGGGACCCCCGAGGGTCACCGAGTCCAACCCCTGACTCCGCACGAGGCAACCTCAAGTATGTATCCTAGGATGAGACTATGTGCAAATGCCGGTGGGCGTGCCTGTGATGCGCTCTGGCACCTGTGACATCAGAGGGCCGAGTCACAATGGCGGGGGGAGTATAAAAGGCACCCGCCGGCAGCGCTGCCCCAGTACAGCCTGGGCGAGCGGTGAGTGCGCAGGCGGGGGGAGGCTGGGCCGGACGAGGGCCGGGGCGGAAAGGCGGGCCCCCGGGGGGGTGGGTTCTCGGCCTGCACTGAGGGCCCAGCCGCTGGCGGGAGCACCTCGGGCAGGGCACGGTGCCGCCGCCACCGGGGCTGGGCGCAGGCCTTGCTGCCTCCCAGCTGCCTCGCCCCCTCTCCTACCTACCCCCAGCTCCCTGCGGCTCCCGGCCCTGCTCCCCCCGACGCCAGCTCCCTCCCTCCCAGCCCCACTGAACCCCTTCTCTCCCTCCTCCTGCAGGCCATGGATGTGATACGATTCTTCGCCCTGGTTTTGGGAAGCATCATCTGGAATGTTCTGCAGGAGCTGGAGCAGAGCGGCTTTTCCTGGGGAGCCCTGCTCTTTGCTGCCTTGGAGCAGTGGCAGTCCTGGGCCATCGGTGGAGTCCTGCTCCTGCTCTTCGGGCTCTGCTGGTGGCTCAGGAAAAGGAGCCGTCAGCCAGCCAGCAGCAGCAAGGAGACGGCTGAGGAGGAGGAAGAAGTAAATTCCTGTGTTGCAGGGGATGTGGACATAATTTTGCTCAAGCGCCTCCTGGACCTGCAAAAATTTTTCCTGATGATGGATGAACTTCTCCATATGTGCCAAATGCTTTCCAGGAATACTTTTAGGCCGCAACTGCAGCCAGCTGTCCGTGTGAGAAGCGCCTTAGAAGGCTGGAGTGTCTGTGAGGATGATGCTGTCTACCACCTGCTCGTGCCCCTGAAGCCCCCCCGTGGGCACGCCTTCCACCTGGAGTTGCGCAACAAGAGGGAGAGGCCAGTGAGGAAGTGCAGGGTCCGCGTGGAGCTGGAGTGCACCTGCAGGAGGGAGCGGCTGGTGGAGGACATGCTGTGCTTCCTGCACCACCCCGAGGAGGAGCTTAGGAGGAATCAGGCTGCCAGCCTCCTAGAGACCTTCTGCACCGGCCCCTACCTAGACATGGAGAAAAGCACCCGCTGGTTCCAGGTCTTGGTAAAAGCAGCCTGGGTGGTTTTGCCTCAGTCGACACAGCACCGCTTAATCGTTCTGCGCTCCAGGCGCTCCTGCAAGCTCCGGCTGACGAACACTTCCAATAGTCCCCAGCTGATTGAGATGACATTTGTGGTGCAGCAAGATGGCTTGGACACCTTCCTGAGCATCGAGTAGGCAGAGGCCAGTGTTACCAGCAGCAGGACGTGGCCAGAGAGTCCATTCCCTCCGGGAGATCCACCGTGCGCAAAGGTGGCAATAAATCTCTTGTTTGGACAAGGGCTGTGTCCGTGAGTGTCCGTGCGTCTCTGGGTCGGGGAATGCGGGCATAGGGTGCTGACAGCTCAGCTGCCACGGCGTCGGGGAGCATCTTGCAGAAGAGCTGGTGCAGTGGGCTCTGGTCTCAGCGATTCGCTGGGCTTTGGCTTCCCACGTGCTGCGGGTTAATGCCAGCAGGCAGCTTGGCATCATCACGCAGCTACTCAGTGCCTTGCCCGCAGTGGCACGGTGGAGAGAATCTGAAGGGTAAAAGTGGGAAAGCTTGCGGGTGGAGAGAGGACAGTTCAGTACGTAAAGCACGAGCTACACGCCCAGGCAAAGCAACGTAAAGAATTCATTCACTCCTGCCCCGCTCTGCCGACCAGACCTGCCTTTTGGGGAAGCCTTCTGCCTCCCTGCGGCTCGGGTTGAAGGCGTTACCAGGAAACTCCCGAGCCTTGTACGGCCCTCACTGTTAGCCCCTCTTGCTTTTTCGTGTGGGTACCAAGGAAGTCGTGATGAGAATTCCAAGAGCGATCAAAAGAGACTTCAGGGCCTCGGGCAGATTGGTAGAGGGATCAGGAGCACAGGTAGTATTCTCCTCTGTCCTCCCAGCCGGAGGGAATGACATCAAAACAAACAGGCGGTCGCAGCGTATTAACAATACCTGGCTCCGAGGCTAGCGTCACTGCCAGAATTTGGAGTTTTTCAACCATGGGATGGTCTATGCGACACCAGGCCTGCTGGGGCCTGGCAAGATTCACCCGTTCTCAAGGGGGGAAAAGTATTTTTGCTCACGAGCGAGCGGGGCTGACTGAGAGAGCTTTAAACTAGGTTTGGAGGGGGGAAGGGGTAAAATCAGTCCTGCTAGTGATAAGCTAGGGGTGGCGCGACAATGTTGGGGGAACGGTGCGCAGAGCTTTCGCTCTGCTCCACGATGTGCCGAGGACGCAGGAGCGCGTTTGAAACGTTTGTAGGCTCGAGTGCGCGGTGCGAGGAAGAGACAGGAGGAGCTAGAGGCCTCGGCTCGGTCCCAGAGCAACGACATCGCTGGCCTAAGGGACACTTGCTGGGAAGAGTCCTGTGACCGGAGTGCAGTGACGGACCCTTCCAGGCTCTTCAGGAGAGGGAGGCAGGGCAGGCGAGGCGGAGGGGCAGCGCTGTATGTAAAGGAGGGGTCGGACTGTACAGCGCTTGCAGCTGGGGACGACATGGTTGAGAGCCTCTGCGTAAAGATTAGGGGAAAAGCTAATAAAGCGGACGTCCTTGCAGGAGTCTGCTATGGATCACCCAGCCAGGATGAGGACGCCAACGTATGAATCTATAAGGAACCACGGGAAATCTCTGGATCAGTCGCCCTGTGTCGTCCTTATGGGCAGCTCCAGCTGCCCAGCTGCGAACTGGGGCTGTCACAGAGCAGACATGAACAGGCCCGGGAAATTCCTGAAGCCCACGTTGAAGACCACTCTTTGATACGGGTACTACGGGAGCCGACTAGGAAGGGTGCCCTCCTAGGCCTGTTGTTTGTACATAGAGAGGGTCTTGTGGGTGAAGTGATGATTGGTGGCTGTCTTGGCCGTAGTGATCAGAAAATGGTCGAGTTTAAAATCGTTGGCGATATGGGAAACCCTGTCCGCAGAGCGACTCCCCTGGATTCTGGGAGAGCAGACTTTAGGCTGCTCAAGGAGCTAGTTAGCAAGGTCCCCTGGGAATCTGCTTTCGAGGGTATCGTTGCCCGTAAGTGCCGGTCAATTTTTTAGATCCCAGGAGCGGGCAATTGCAATGTGTCGCAAGTCAAGCAAGGGGGGCGGAAGGGTGGTTTGGCTGTAGACCCTGGCGCTATAAGAAGTAGTGGCGGACGGCCGCCCTGTGGCAGAAGATGTGCACTCATAGCTGTATTCGGTACACCTCCAGTGGAAATTCAGTGATGGTGTGTGGGCGAAGATTTGCAAGCTTTTCAATAACTGTCACATCAAAAGAGCTGTCTAACTATGTCGAAGCGCTAGAGAAGCTCAGGCCTCTCTGCGTTTTCAGTTAGACTGTGCAGAACATGGCCGGTTCTTCTGTGATGCGCAAAGCTACCAGAACCTTTATTGCCTAACGATGGATCTTTGGAAAGTGAAGTTAACGCCGAGATGAGATGCTATGTCTGCATCCTTTGCACTGGTGGTTTTGTCTCTGTGACCTGACCTTTCCCCCAAAAAAGTTTGTTTCACTGAAAAATAGCCATAAGACTGTGTTTACGTTGCATCTTTGCTGGTTCAAAGAGGTAAAGTACATTATGGCTTTGGTATATGAAGGCAAGAAGAGAAACATGTTATTTGCGTAAGACCTTCCACGTGAATTTTTGCATTTGAATACATCCATGGTATTCCAGTTTAGTGCTTTGCATCCCCCCAGCTTCAAAGAGCAAGCTCTGAGCTAGAGTGAAAGACAGTTTGCTGATCTCTCCTCTTGAACATGTTGCTCGTTTCTTGCTCCTTTTTTTCCCTCTTGTGTACCTTTGAGCTTTTGAACCAATGAAAGCAGGTTCATCTCGCAAAGTTCTTTTGACCAAGGACAAGGCTCAGAATGTGGGGGACAAAGAAGAAGTACAAGCACTGACTGAGGCCAGGAAGACGATGCAATCTGCTTAGCCCTCTGCATCCCAACGGATTGTTACCACAAAGTCAGGTTTGCCGGTGACCTAGGCTAAAGCGTTTTCATCATGTTAACTGGTTTCCATTCCAAGCGGCTCCAGGTTTTCCAGGCTCTTTGGCAACTTCCTGTCACTTCCTCAGAGTTGCTCGCCCTTATGAAGGCTCTTCTTGGAGAGGGGTATCCTGGGTTGAACTTTCTCTTTTCTGTATTCTGTAAAAATCCCGAGCCACTGACAACTCTGGCCACACCTGCATTATTAAAAACTGTTCTTGAGCAGTTTGTTTTCTGACTCCCAGAGGATAAGTGGCACAGATAGCCAGATGCTGCAGGATCCCCATCCCAGTTGTGTTCAGGCACAACTGAACATCCACTGTACAGCCCCTGGGTCCCAGCAGTACCCCAGCCAGCAGCTGTCTCTTGCCCAAGAGCATGCTGTAGGACCTGCTGGGCAGCACTGGAAGCTTGCTGCCAGTTGGCACCTTTCCCTGAGTCCCTGGGCTCTCATGCTACAGAGACACGATTCCTCTGAAGAAGGGAATTAGTACAGTCCAGGGCTAGTTCCTGGGAGTCCCAAGATGCCAAGGAAGGAGGGCTGTCAGGAGCAGGCTGCATAAGAAGGAAGGTTGTTGTCTGGTTTTCTGTGCAACTGTGAGGACCTTTAAAGGACCTTAAAAGAGTCTGTAGGCACGAGGGATGCTCATGTTGCAAGCTCACAACTGTAAGAAAAGCTCGCAATAGAAGAAGTGCTTCAGACAGGACATAGATTCATCCGTGCCTGGCGCTGTTCATTGAGTAATAGCCAGGTCGCAGTTGCACATGAGCCTGCGGGCCATGCCACTGGCCCCGAGTAAGCATCCCAAGAGGTGTGCCTAGGTGCAGGGGCGGTTGAGGACAGCACGATGTCTAGAGAGGATCCCATAGGCTATACTGTCCTGTCTGTGTGGAGAAGCTGCTCTGGGGACCGTTTGTTTCAAGAGGTGGGTGCCCTGGCTCGGCAACAGGCTGATGCTGCAGCTCTGTCAACAGGTACCAGGATGACACCCATACACTGCACCACACCACGAATGTCCGGCACCACATCTCCCCAAGAAGGAAGGCTGAGGGAGATCTAATTGCTGTCTTCCACTACCCAAAGCCTGCCTTTTCTCAGAGGTGCACAATGAAAGAATGTGTCACACATTGCACCAAGGGAAGCATGCCATGAGAGCAGATAAGCCCTGGAAGAAGCAGCCAGAGAGGGTGGGGAATCTCCTTCTTTGGCAACATTAGAAGTTCAGCTGGACAAGACCCTGAGGGACATGTCCTAACTTTGGTGTTAGCCCTGCTTTAATTAGGGGGTGAGACTAAAGACCTCCAGAGGTCTCTTCCAACCCAAATTCTCTATGTTACTCTGTGAGAGTGAGGATCAAATGGCCTTGGTGACCTTGTTGTGCGGGTGGAAGACCTTATAGTGCAGGTGTTTCCATTGTTCTGGAGGCCTTCAGGTGGAGCTACCAGTAATGAAAGCATTGTCCAAAGATTGTTGGAGGGGACACTGTTGATGGTGGGGGAAGTCTTTTCATTGACGATGACAACAGCATAGATAAGCTTGTACAAAACCGCATTACTTGAAGCCCTAATGTATATGATGAACAAAAGAAAGAGCCAGCACAGGTCTCCAAATGAGCTGTTAGTGACGGCAGATATATCACTGAGCAAAAGCAGGTGCTGTTTACAGTTGCCACCACTGTGGCCAGGAGTCACCCAGCACTTGGGCAGTTTTCCATGCCGGGCTGCCTGGCACAGCAGCCCTTATGTCCTGCATACTAGAGCTCTTATCTCAGTATCAGCCAGCTAGCAAAGGCAAGTGACCAGCTTCGGCATCTTCTTCACTCATGGAAACCCACCCATTTCCTTGACAGCTGTCCGCAGGAATTGGGCTTGCAGATCTTAAATACGAAACCAGGAAGTCTCAGGATCTCTGCTGAAGAAAGCTTTAGCATAAGTGTTTAATAATCTGGCATAAGATCACAGCATCAGAAAAACAATGACCCGTGTTAGAAGACTGAGTGTTCTGAGCACAGTTACGAGTAACAGATATTTCTAGGAGAAATGTAAGAAAGTGTAAAAATGAGGGTCATCTACCAGTTTTAGCCCTAAGCACAACAGGAAGTACAACCACAATCACATGGTAAGGCATTTCCATGGCAACTGACAACATTTTCCATTAAGCTGGAATTAACTTCAGGCTATAATCTGCCTAAGGACACAGAACGCATAAGGATGCAGCAAGATAGCTAACACCATACGTAGAAAAAGAAAAAGGCTGAACTGTGGGTACGATGGGAGTGGGAAGGAGCAAGAGCAGGACTCGGCATAAGAAAACCCTGTCCCAACACGTTGTGTCATGGGCAGGAAATGCTCCCTGCCCTCCATTACCACCGGATCACACTACGTGGGTTTCCCTGCAATGGACTGGGTAAAATAATGCAGGTGCAAGAAGTCTGCATTGCTTCTCTTTCCCAGGTCCCATAATTGTGTCATGGGTCTGTCCTAGCTTAGGAACAAAAATTATTCATTAACAACTGCCTTACCAGACACACTGATACCGAAAAGCCGGTCGAAGAAACTCTCCAAGACTCGTTTTGGAGTTTTAGAAAGCAGGCGTTCTTTATTGCAGTGCTGGATGCACGGGGGATAGTTCCACCTAGCGTGCATACCACAGCTTTAGCACAAACAGGTTATACAGAATAACTAATTGCACATTAATCAGATTAGTATACACTTACATAAAAAATAATTGCAACTGATTCTCATAGTACTGCCTACATCCAATCATGCGCAATGAAGGATCCATTTGAGTCGAAGGGCTGCTTTTACGACCACCGACCCATTTGAAGTTCTTGCTGGCTGTCCTTGAAGTCTTTATTCTTGTCCTTGTTCTTTGATCTTGAAGCTTAACGCAACTTCAATCACATGTGGTCAGTTTCAGCATTGTTCTCATCTAGCGGACAGGAACATCTAGTCATAAGAGCAAAGAACTGCAAAACTTACAAGTAACTACCTCTACTAGTTAATTGCTGGCTATGCTTTTGTCTGTGGTTTCAATCATAGTGCTAGTATAAGATTTCTAATAATTATTTACCAAATCTCACTTTTACAGTCACCTAGCAGCAGACCAGTTTCCACAGCTGGTAGAAAATATTAAAACCATCAAAATATTTAGACATCCCATACAGAATGTATGGAAATATGCTCTCAGTATTGCTGTATTAAGGCACATAGTGCAACAATATAACAAATATCCCAAAGAGAGCTATGAGAACAGAGACCGGGGAGACTTTCACATCCTGTCCATCCCAGACACCAGGACTTTCCTCCTTGTCTATCAAGCAACAAGATGAGATGCTGTTTCCTTCCCTCCATCTATGTTATCAAGCCAATGAGCCTCGTAATGTATTAACCCTACTTGACATTGTGAAACAAGACCTCTGTTTGACTGAGCTATTGCCCTGGTAGTTACGCACAAAGTCTGGCTGCTTTGTTAAAGGTGAAGCCCTGCGAGTGCAGTGCCTGCTTTCCCCAGCCGGGCAGGAATCAGGTAGGACTTGATTCCTGGGCAAGACTTGTGATACTGCTCGAGCCTCACTGCATGTAGTGAGCAGGGTGCCCCAGCCAAAGACCAGCATCTTTAAGGAGGGCTGATGGCCAGCCATTTCAGCGCGCTTTCTGTCCTCTGGTGGGTGAAGCAGTGCCTGGGCAAGGGGATGTGCTGAGGGATGCTGGCACACAAGGTCGCGCTGTGGGGAGTGGTAGCGATACACGGGGATGTGCCAGGGAGCCCACTGGGCAGAGACTCACCCCTGTGGGGTGCTACCACAGCTAGAAGCCAGCCCAGCTGGAATACGTACAGTGCGCTCAGACACCGAAGGAGAGAGGCTGCTTTTCCCCCAGAGCTCACGTGGAGAGACCAGAGGAAGAACAAATTGCCCATGTCAGTGCTGAGAGCTCAGTCAACTCCTCGAGTGCAAGGGTGGCGATTCAACGTATCTGGAGGACTGGGACCTCAGGGCAGTGCCTATGAACCTCGTCCCTGACAGCGTGATGCAGTCACCCGGTGACAGGTATGGGTGGCCAAGGCTGCAAGCGTAGGCAAGATGTGTGAGAATTAGCATGAGAATTAGGACTGTGAAAAATCAAATCTCTTCTGGGGACTTAATCAAAGGAAAAGCAACTCTGCCAGGGGAAACAAGCCTGCCATATGAGGCAAGACTGGGTTTGTCTAGCCTTGAGAAAAGAAGGCTTAGGGGAGACCTTATCACCATGTTCTAGGACTTAAAGGGTGGCTAAAAAGAAGATGGAGACTCCCTTTTTCCAAGGAGTCACATGGAAAAGATGAGGGGTAATGGGTACAAGTTAATCCTGGGGAGACTTTGATTGGACAGAAAAGGAAAATTTTTCACAATGAGAACGATCAGCCATTGGAATAATCTCCCTAGGGAAGTGGTGGGTTCCCCAACATTGAAGATTAAGATACTTTTAAGGTTTGGCTGGACAGGGTGCTGGGCCACCTTGTCTAAACCTTGCTTTTGCCAAGAAAGCTTTAACCGGATGGTCCTTGAGCTCCCTCCCGACCTGGTGTTCTAGGATTCTATGAATTGTTTTCCTTTATATCCATCAATATCCCCCTCCCAAAACACAGCAGTTCCTTCCAGTCCACTCAAACGCTAAGAAAAATCTACACCAACCCAGAAAGCCCAGAGGAGCTCTACCGGCTGACTGGGATCGTCCCTCCGGCAACAAGATGGTGAGCAGGTTTGCAGCAACATTTGTGGGAGCTGCCACTGAGAGCAGCTGCGTTTTCCAGAGACACCCTCCGTCTGTAATATGGACGGCCACTTGGCAGCGGAGCAGTTCTTTCCTCCCACACGCAGACCCATCTGGAGTGTACCTTGAAAGCCCTGTCACGACCCGGGCTGGACAGACCTGGGGGGGGGTCGTGGTGAGTTCGGAATTCCCTCGGGCTAAACTGAGGTGAAAGGACACCAAACGATCAGTTCAACGGGTTCTTCGCGGCAGAAGCAGCCTGAACTGGGGAGGCGTTAACAGCAGGTGGCGGGCTTTCTCACAGAGGGAATTGGCGCGAAACCACCTCAGCCACCCCTGTAACCCCCGGCAACCGCCGACGCCAGCTCGGGGAAGAAGGAGAGCCCTCCCGCTGAGGCAGGGGCGCGGAGCGGCCCCCCCTTGCCTTCTAAACTCCTCCTCAGAGAAGAGCCCGGGGGCGGCTGCATCCGCTCCTAGCCCCAGGCTTGGTCAGCGGTTCCATGTCTGAAAGGGATGAGGTGTAGGGGTTATACGAGGAGAGAGAGACGGAGGGAAGGGAAAGAGAACGATTTCGCCGGCCCTGGGCCCGCCGCCGGCCCAGTCAGCCTCGCGGCCCAGTTCCAGTAGGGGCGCGCGTGGGGCTCCCGTTTCTGTCGTTTTATCATCTCCTTGCCCCTCCTTCGGGCGGGCACTCGAACTCGTTAGGCTAATTAGGTGTCCTGTGCAGTTTGTGCTTTCAGAACTTTCGGGAAGTGGGTCGTTGGGCTCGGGGGTCCTCTGGGGAGTAACGTCTTCCCTGCAGGCGTGAGCGTCGTGTGGCCTTTGGCCGTGTGGTGAGCTGCCCTGCTCAGCACATCAGAACAGCCTTGTCAGAACAGGGAGCTGTGCACCCGCCGGCACGGCCTCCCCCTCCTGTTGCTGATCTGGGCCGATCGCTTCTTTTCACCTGCGGTTCCTTGCTGCGCAGGGTTCGTCGTTAGGCAGGGTCCGTCCTTACGCAGAACTTGCCCCACCACAAAGTTTGAGACGTTAACTCCTTCAGTCTCTCACAAGCCCTCAGGTTCAAAAAAGGTCTCCTACCCAGCATAGTGCAGTTTTCCTCTTTGGGGGCAGAAACTAATTTCAAGAGTTAAAACAGAGGGAGTATCAAAGATGCCTTGGCATATGCCGTGGGAAGGAGGGGGTGCCAGAGGCTGTGATGTTTATTGGCCTCTGCCATAAAGAGGGGGAAAATGAAACACCATATGAATACGATGCACCTAAATATTGCCAAAATGGGTGTGTGATAAATATCCAGACAGAAGGAGGCAGACAGCTCCCACATGCTTGCTCTAGCTACGCTAAGTGGTACGTTTCCTGCTAAAGACAATCTAAACCCCAAAGATATGGCTTAAAATCCTAAGGACTCATGAAGGATGAATACGATATCATGAGATGACCAAATGCTACTTGAAAGACACAGTCCTATCAGAGAGAAAGCAAAAGCCAGTAAAGCCAGCCTCAGCCTACCAAATGATTAGGAAGATGTCTGAGTTGCCTTTCTCCCTGCCAGATGTCAGCATTATGAAAACAGGCCTCCTGAAGGTGTCAGCTAGCCAGAGTTTGCAGCAGTGGGAGGAGGGCAGCACCATAACCTGGTAGGGGGGTGATACAGGTATTTACTCAGTGTGTCTTCAGGGTGGTGGAGGAAGCACAGCATGTTCTCCACCAGACACTCCCTCGTGCAGGTTCGCTCCAGCTCCATGCAGATGCAGGATTCTCTCACCCACATCTCCTCCATGGTGACTATAGCAAGGTGGAAGGCGTGCCCAAGGAGAGAATGCAGGGACACAAGCAGGTGGTAGACAGCATTGTCCTCAAGAGGACATCTTTGCGCATGGTGGATCTCCCGGAGGGAATGGCCTCTCTCAGAGAGGGAGGGCGGTCGCTGTCCCCGTGGTAACAGGCATCTCTGTCGCAAGGCTCCTTGCAATGGCCCCTTCGGCTGCATCGGGTCCCACTCCGCAGCGTGTGCTTTTGCTGTGTAGGAAAGCTGGGGCAGCGATTGCCACTGCCAATTGAGGAGCGTGTTCTCCGTGTCCAGCGTGCTCAGTTCCGCAGCACCAGCTCCCCGGGGAGTGACTTCAGGCCTGGCCCTGTGCCTGAAGAACTGCACCTCTGCCATAGCCCAGCTCTCTGGCCACGTCCTGCTGCTGGTAACACTGGCCTCTGCCTACATGATGCTCAGCAAGGTGTCCAAGCCATCTTGCTGCACCCCAAATATCATCACAATCAGCAGGGGACTATTGGAAGCGTTCATCAGCTGGAGCTTGCAGGAGCGCCTGGAGGGCAGCACGGTTAAGCGGTGGTGTCTCGACTGAGGCAAAACCACCCAGGCTGCTTTTACCAAGACCTGGAACCAGCGGGTGGTTTTCTCCATGTCTAGGTAGGGGCCGATGCAGAGGGTGCCTAGGAGGCTGGGACCCTGATTTTTCCTCAGCTCCTCCTTGGGGTGGTGCAGGAAGCACAGCATGTCCTCCACCAGCCGCTCCCTCGTGCAGGTGCACTCCAGCTCCACGCGGAGCCTGGAGTTCCTCGCTGGCCTCTCCCTCCTGTTGCCCAACTCCAGGTGGAAGGCGTGCCCACGGGGGGGCTTCAGGGGCACGAGCAGGTGGTAGACAGCATCATCCTCACAGACTCCAACCTTCTGAGGCGCTTCTCACACCGACAGCTGGCTTCAGTCGCGGCATAAAACTATTCCTGGAAAGCTTTCGGCACATACGGAGAAGTTCATCTGCCGTCTCATCCACCATCATGAACAATTCTGGCAGGTCCAGGAGGCGCTTGACCGAAATTCTGCCCACATCCACTGCAACACTGGATTTTACTTCTTGCTCCTCCTTAGCCGCCTTCTTCCGGAAGCTGGCCTCCTTGCTGCTGCTGCTGCTGCCTGAGAGCTCCTTTTCCTGAGCCACCAGCAGAGCCCAAAGAGCAGGAGCAGGACTCCACCGATGGCCCAGGACTGCCACTGCTGCAAGGCAGCAAAGAGCAGGGCTCCCCAGGCAAAGCCGCTCTGCTCCTGGGTTCCCTGCTCCAGCTCCTGCAGCAGCTGAGTCATCTTCCAGCTCAGGTACTCCCTACTCTGCTGTGATGCCAAGCTGCCTGCTGGCATTAACGCGCAGCACCTGGGAAGCCAAAGCCCAGTGAATCACTGAGACCAGAGCCCACTGCACCAGCTCTTCTGCAAGATGCTCCCCGATGCCATGGCAGCTGAGCTGTCGGCACCCTATGCCTGCATTCCCCGACCCAGAGACGCACGGACACTCACGGACACAGCCTTTGTCCAAACAAGAGATTTATTGACAGCTTTGCGCGCGGTGGATCTCCCGGAGGGAATGGACTCTCTGGCCACGTCCTGCTGCTGGTAACACTGGCCTCTGCCTACTCGATGCTCAGCAAGGTGTCCAAGCCATCTTGCTGCACCACAAATGTCATCTCAATCAGCAGGGGACTATTGGAAGCGTTCGTCAGCTGAAGCTTGCAGGAGCGCCTGGAGGGCAGCACAGTTAAGTGGTAGTGTCTCGACTGAGGCAAAAGCAGCAAGGCTGATTTTTCCAAGGTTTTGAACCAGTCGGTGGTATTCTCCATGTCTAGGTAGCGGCCGGTGCAGAGGGTGCCTAGGAGGCTGGGCCCCTGATTTTTCCTCCTACGGTCCACCAGCCGCTCCCTCCTGCGTGTGCACTCCAGCTCCACGCGGACCCTGCAGTTCCTCGCTGGCCTCTCCCCGGTGGTGCCCAACTCCAGGTGGAAGGAGTGCCCATGGGGGGGCTTCAGGGGCACGAGCAGGTTGTAGGCATCATCCTTACAGAGACCCCAACCTCCTAAGGTGCTTCTGAAAACAGCTAGCTTCAGTCGCGGCATAAAACTATTCCTGGAAAGCGTTTGCCATATATGGAGAAGTTCATCCACCATCTTATCCACCATCTCGAGTGATTCTGGCAGGAAGCGCTTGACCGAAATTCTGCCCACATCCACTGCAACACTGGATTTTACTTTTTGCTCCTCCTTAGCCGCCTTCTTCCTGCAGCTGGCCTCCTTTCTGCTGCTGGCTGGCTGACGGCTCCTTTTCCTGAGCCACCAGCAGAGCCCGAAGAGCAGGAGCAGGACTCCACCGATGGCCCAGGACTGCCACTGCTCCAAGGCAGCAAAGAGCAGGGCTCCCCAGGCAAAGCCGCTCTGCTCCAGCTCCTGCAGAGCATTCCGGAAGATGCTTTTCTGATGGGTGCTTTCTGTGTCCAGACTGCAGTCTGAGGCATGCAGAGGCACATCAGCGCTGCCTTGCGCTTGGTCCCTGCACAGCCGGAGCTGCAGCCAGGAAGAATTTCTGGGCCCATGTGAAATCGCCACTATGGCCGCGACTGTGAGGGGAAAGGAGGATGAACATCACTTTGTAGCCACCATAGTCACCACCATCTGCTGCACTGGGGAGACTGCCTAGAGGAGAACGCCGACGCTCTTGACAGAGGGCTGCTGTACAGGGTTTTCCCTTTACTTTCTGTGTCCCGCATTCTTCCCTCTTTTTCTCTGCAGTATGAGGTGGTAGTCTGCCGTCAGCTGTGACTTCTGCAAACACAGCTCCGTGCGTGAAGATCTCTTTCAGTGTCCGTAGAACAGCAGGCTTGTGAGCTGATGTTGCAGCTCATCGAACTGATGCATTGCCTCGTCGTGGGCGGCTGGATCCTGCACCAGGTGCTGGAAGAGGTTGACTGGTTCGGCCGTTTGGAAGTCTCGGGGCAAGATTATCTCCTCAGGCACCCTCTCGTTGCCGAAGAAGAAGTGGTCGAGGCGTTTCTCCTCCAGGCAGCAGCGCAGGTATCGCATGATATCGTCCATCTGCAGCAGGAAATGCCTCCTGCGCCAGCCTGACAGGGGCATGGTGGTCAGGAGGTGCATCACGACTGTCTTCAAGGTATAGGTGGAAAAGCCTGTGCCCACCAGGATGCGGGCGCAGACCTGCAGGCATCTGAGGTGGAAGCTGTCATGCGGAACTTGCCTGGCCATATGCCTGAAGAACTTCGCCTCTGCCACAGCGTAGCTCTCTGGCCACATCGTGCTTGGGGTGAAGATGGCCTCCGTATTCTGGCTGCTCACAAAGATGTCCGAATTGCCTTGCTGCACCCCAAATACTATCTCAATGAAGAGGGTTCTTCTGGAGGCGTTTGTCAGCTGCAGCTTGCAGGAGTGGCTGGAGGGCAGCACCTTCATATTGTAGCGACGTGACAGAGGCACCACCGCCCAGGCTGACCTCACGAAATTCTGGAACCAGTGGGCAGTTTTTTGCACATCTAGGTAGGAGCCAGTGCAGAGGGTGTGTAGGAGGCTGCGGTCCTGATTCCTCCTTAGCTCCTCCTCGGGGTGGTGCAGGAAGCACAGCATCTCTCCTGCCAGCTGTTCCCTCCTGCAGGTGCACTCCAGCTCCACGCGGACGCAGAAGTTCCTCGCTGGTGACTCCCCCCTGTTGCCCAACTCCAGGTGGAAGGCGTGCCCACGGGGGGGCTTCAGGGGTATGAGCAGGCAGTAGACAGCATCATCCTCATGGGGACTCCAGCCTTCAAAGGTGCTGCCCACCTTGATGGCTGGTTGCAGCACTGGGAAGAAACTATTTGTCAAGAGCTCTTGGAAGACATGGAGGAGGTTGCCCGCCAGCTCCTCCACCACTCGGCTCCTGTAGGCTAGGTTCTGCACTGGCCACTGTATGCGCTTTACTAAAATCCTGCCCAGATTGCTCTCGTCATCAGAATCTTCTTCTTCACTGTCTTCCTCCTCCTGCTCCTCTTCCTGCTCCTGCTCTTCTTGATCGTCCTGCTCACTGTGGCTGCTGGAGCTCTCCTCGTCACTGCTGCTGTCCACCTCATGGCTCCTTTTCCTGAGCCAACAGCAGAGCCCAAAGAGCAGGAGCAGGACTCCAGCAACGGCCCAGAACTGCCACTGCTGCAAGGCAGCAAAGGGCAGGGCTCCCCAGGCAAAGGCGCTCTGCTCCTGGGTCCTCTGCATCAGCTGCTGCATGCCCTGCTCCAGCTCCTGCAGCATCTGAATCATCTTCCGTCTGAGGTACCACTCACGCAGCTGCACGCGCTCGCGCGTGGCCTCATCCAGCTCCTCGCCGACCACCTGAGCATTCCGGAGGATGGTTCGCACAAGCTTGGCGAAGAATTGCACGACAGCCATGGCCTGCAGGAGGAGGGAGAGAAGGGGTTCAGTGGGGCTGGGAGGGAGGGAGCTGGTGTCGTGGGGAGCAGGGCCGGGAGCCGCAGGGAGCTGGGGGCAGGTAGGAGAGGGGGCGAGGCAGCTGGGAGGCAGCAAGGCCTGCGCCCAGCCCCGGTGGCGGCGGCACCGTGCCCTGCCGGAGGTGCTCCCGCCAGCGGCTGGGCCCTCGGTGCAGGCCGAGAACCCACCCCCCGGGGGCCCGCGTTTCTGCCCCGGCCCTCGTCCGGCCCAGCCTCCCCCTGCCTGCGCACTCACCGCTCGCCCAGGCTGCACTGGCGCAGCGCTGCCGGCGGGTGCCTTTTATACCCCCCCCGCATTGTGACTCGGCCCCTCCGATGTCACAGGTGCCGGAGCGCATCACAGGCACGCCCGCCGGCCAGCCCCGGCCTTCGGCCTCACCCCGGCTCAGCGACTCCCGGCTGCCCTGGTGGAGCGGTGAAGGCTGGGCTCGAGTTCGTTTTCTTCACGGGAGCTTGCGTGCTGCTTTATTTCGGATCGCGTGCCGTCTGCCTGCCGACGGCAATCTCACAATCGATCACGGAACGTCCTGAGTTGGAAGGGACCCCCGAGGGTCACCGAGTCCAACCCCTGACTCCGCACGAGGCAACCTCAAGTATGTATCCTAGGATGAGACTATGTGCAAATGCCGGTGGGCGTGCCTGTGATGCGCTCTGGCACCTGTGACATCAGAGGGCCGAGTCACAATGGCGGGGGGAGTATAAAAGGCACCCGCCGGCAGCGCTGCCCCAGTACAGCCTGGGCGAGCGGTGAGTGCGCAGGCGGGGGGAGGCTGGGCCGGACGAGGGCCGGGGCGGAAAGGCGGGCCCCCGGGGGGGTGGGTTCTCGGCCTGCACTGAGGGCCCAGCCGCTGGCGGGAGCACCTCGGGCAGGGCACGGTGCCGCCGCCACCGGGGCTGGGCGCAGGCCTTGCTGCCTCCCAGCTGCCTCGCCCCCTCTCCTACCTACCCCCAGCTCCCTGCGGCTCCCGGCCCTGCTCCCCCCGACGCCAGCTCCCTCCCTCCCAGCCCCACTGAACCCCTTCTCTCCCTCCTCCTGCAGGCCATGGATGTGATACGATTCTTCGCCCTGGTTTTGGGAAGCATCATCTGGAATGTTCTGCAGGAGCTGGAGCAGAGCGGCTTTTCCTGGGGAGCCCTGCTCTTTGCTGCCTTGGAGCAGTGGCAGTCCTGGGCCATCGGTGGAGTCCTGCTCCTGCTCTTCGGGCTCTGCTGGTGGCTCAGGAAAAGGAGCCGTCAGCCAGCCAGCAGCAGCAAGGAGACGGCTGAGGAGGAGGAAGAAGTAAATTCCTGTGTTGCAGGGGATGTGGACATAATTTTGCTCAAGCGCCTCCTGGACCTGCAAAAATTTTTCCTGATGATGGATGAACTTCTCCATATGTGCCAAATGCTTTCCAGGAATACTTTTAGGCCGCAACTGCAGCCAGCTGTCCGTGTGAGAAGCGCCTTAGAAGGCTGGAGTGTCTGTGAGGATGATGCTGTCTACCACCTGCTCGTGCCCCTGAAGCCCCCCCGTGGGCACGCCTTCCACCTGGAGTTGCGCAACAAGAGGGAGAGGCCAGTGAGGAAGTGCAGGGTCCGCGTGGAGCTGGAGTGCACCTGCAGGAGGGAGCGGCTGGTGGAGGACATGCTGTGCTTCCTGCACCACCCCGAGGAGGAGCTTAGGAGGAATCAGGCTGCCAGCCTCCTAGAGACCTTCTGCACCGGCCCCTACCTAGACATGGAGAAAAGCACCCGCTGGTTCCAGGTCTTGGTAAAAGCAGCCTGGGTGGTTTTGCCTCAGTCGACACAGCACCGCTTAATCGTTCTGCGCTCCAGGCGCTCCTGCAAGCTCCGGCTGACGAACACTTCCAATAGTCCCCAGCTGATTGAGATGACATTTGTGGTGCAGCAAGATGGCTTGGACACCTTCCTGAGCATCGAGTAGGCAGAGGCCAGTGTTACCAGCAGCAGGACGTGGCCAGAGAGTCCATTCCCTCCGGGAGATCCACCGTGCGCAAAGGTGGCAATAAATCTCTTGTTTGGACAAGGGCTGTGTCCGTGAGTGTCCGTGCGTCTCTGGGTCGGGGAATGCGGGCATAGGGTGCTGACAGCTCAGCTGCCACGGCGTCGGGGAGCATCTTGCAGAAGAGCTGGTGCAGTGGGCTCTGGTCTCAGCGATTCGCTGGGCTTTGGCTTCCCACGTGCTGCGGGTTAATGCCAGCAGGCAGCTTGGCATCATCACGCAGCTACTCAGTGCCTTGCCCGCAGTGGCACGGTGGAGAGAATCTGAAGGGTAAAAGTGGGAAAGCTTGCGGGTGGAGAGAGGACAGTTCAGTACGTAAAGCACGAGCTACACGCCCAGGCAAAGCAACGTAAAGAATTCATTCACTCCTGCCCCGCTCTGCCGACCAGACCTGCCTTTTGGGGAAGCCTTCTGCCTCCCTGCGGCTCGGGTTGAAGGCGTTACCAGGAAACTCCCGAGCCTTGTACGGCCCTCACTGTTAGCCCCTCTTGCTTTTTCGTGTGGGTACCAAGGAAGTCGTGATGAGAATTCCAAGAGCGATCAAAAGAGACTTCAGGGCCTCGGGCAGATTGGTAGAGGGATCAGGAGCACAGGTAGTATTCTCCTCTGTCCTCCCAGCCGGAGGGAATGACATCAAAACAAACAGGCGGTCGCAGCGTATTAACAATACCTGGCTCCGAGGCTAGCGTCACTGCCAGAATTTGGAGTTTTTCAACCATGGGATGGTCTATGCGACACCAGGCCTGCTGGGGCCTGGCAAGATTCACCCGTTCTCAAGGGGGGAAAAGTATTTTTGCTCACGAGCGAGCGGGGCTGACTGAGAGAGCTTTAAACTAGGTTTGGAGGGGGGAAGGGGTAAAATCAGTCCTGCTAGTGATAAGCTAGGGGTGGCGCGACAATGTTGGGGGAACGGTGCGCAGAGCTTTCGCTCTGCTCCACGATGTGCCGAGGACGCAGGAGCGCGTTTGAAACGTTTGTAGGCTCGAGTGCGCGGTGCGAGGAAGAGACAGGAGGAGCTAGAGGCCTCGGCTCGGTCCCAGAGCAACGACATCGCTGGCCTAAGGGACACTTGCTGGGAAGAGTCCTGTGACCGGAGTGCAGTGACGGACCCTTCCAGGCTCTTCAGGAGAGGGAGGCAGGGCAGGCGAGGCGGAGGGGCAGCGCTGTATGTAAAGGAGGGGTCGGACTGTACAGCGCTTGCAGCTGGGGACGACATGGTTGAGAGCCTCTGCGTAAAGATTAGGGGAAAAGCTAATAAAGCGGACGTCCTTGCAGGAGTCTGCTATGGATCACCCAGCCAGGATGAGGACGCCAACGTATGAATCTATAAGGAACCACGGGAAATCTCTGGATCAGTCGCCCTGTGTCGTCCTTATGGGCAGCTCCAGCTGCCCAGCTGCGAACTGGGGCTGTCACAGAGCAGACATGAACAGGCCCGGGAAATTCCTGAAGCCCACGTTGAAGACCACTCTTTGATACGGGTACTACGGGAGCCGACTAGGAAGGGTGCCCTCCTAGGCCTGTTGTTTGTACATAGAGAGGGTCTTGTGGGTGAAGTGATGATTGGTGGCTGTCTTGGCCGTAGTGATCAGAAAATGGTCGAGTTTAAAATCGTTGGCGATATGGGAAACCCTGTCCGCAGAGCGACTCCCCTGGATTCTGGGAGAGCAGACTTTAGGCTGCTCAAGGAGCTAGTTAGCAAGGTCCCCTGGGAATCTGCTTTCGAGGGTATCGTTGCCCGTAAGTGCCGGTCAATTTTTTAGATCCCAGGAGCGGGCAATTGCAATGTGTCGCAAGTCAAGCAAGGGGGGCGGAAGGGTGGTTTGGCTGTAGACCCTGGCGCTATAAGAAGTAGTGGCGGACGGCCGCCCTGTGGCAGAAGATGTGCACTCATAGCTGTATTCGGTACACCTCCAGTGGAAATTCAGTGATGGTGTGTGGGCGAAGATTTGCAAGCTTTTCAATAACTGTCACATCAAAAGAGCTGTCTAACTATGTCGAAGCGCTAGAGAAGCTCAGGCCTCTCTGCGTTTTCAGTTAGACTGTGCAGAACATGGCCGGTTCTTCTGTGATGCGCAAAGCTACCAGAACCTTTATTGCCTAACGATGGATCTTTGGAAAGTGAAGTTAACGCCGAGATGAGATGCTATGTCTGCATCCTTTGCACTGGTGGTTTTGTCTCTGTGACCTGACCTTTCCCCCAAAAAAGTTTGTTTCACTGAAAAATAGCCATAAGACTGTGTTTACGTTGCATCTTTGCTGGTTCAAAGAGGTAAAGTACATTATGGCTTTGGTATATGAAGGCAAGAAGAGAAACATGTTATTTGCGTAAGACCTTCCACGTGAATTTTTGCATTTGAATACATCCATGGTATTCCAGTTTAGTGCTTTGCATCCCCCCAGCTTCAAAGAGCAAGCTCTGAGCTAGAGTGAAAGACAGTTTGCTGATCTCTCCTCTTGAACATGTTGCTCGTTTCTTGCTCCTTTTTTTCCCTCTTGTGTACCTTTGAGCTTTTGAACCAATGAAAGCAGGTTCATCTCGCAAAGTTCTTTTGACCAAGGACAAGGCTCAGAATGTGGGGGACAAAGAAGAAGTACAAGCACTGACTGAGGCCAGGAAGACGATGCAATCTGCTTAGCCCTCTGCATCCCAACGGATTGTTACCACAAAGTCAGGTTTGCCGGTGACCTAGGCTAAAGCGTTTTCATCATGTTAACTGGTTTCCATTCCAAGCGGCTCCAGGTTTTCCAGGCTCTTTGGCAACTTCCTGTCACTTCCTCAGAGTTGCTCGCCCTTATGAAGGCTCTTCTTGGAGAGGGGTATCCTGGGTTGAACTTTCTCTTTTCTGTATTCTGTAAAAATCCCGAGCCACTGACAACTCTGGCCACACCTGCATTATTAAAAACTGTTCTTGAGCAGTTTGTTTTCTGACTCCCAGAGGATAAGTGGCACAGATAGCCAGATGCTGCAGGATCCCCATCCCAGTTGTGTTCAGGCACAACTGAACATCCACTGTACAGCCCCTGGGTCCCAGCAGTACCCCAGCCAGCAGCTGTCTCTTGCCCAAGAGCATGCTGTAGGACCTGCTGGGCAGCACTGGAAGCTTGCTGCCAGTTGGCACCTTTCCCTGAGTCCCTGGGCTCTCATGCTACAGAGACACGATTCCTCTGAAGAAGGGAATTAGTACAGTCCAGGGCTAGTTCCTGGGAGTCCCAAGATGCCAAGGAAGGAGGGCTGTCAGGAGCAGGCTGCATAAGAAGGAAGGTTGTTGTCTGGTTTTCTGTGCAACTGTGAGGACCTTTAAAGGACCTTAAAAGAGTCTGTAGGCACGAGGGATGCTCATGTTGCAAGCTCACAACTGTAAGAAAAGCTCGCAATAGAAGAAGTGCTTCAGACAGGACATAGATTCATCCGTGCCTGGCGCTGTTCATTGAGTAATAGCCAGGTCGCAGTTGCACATGAGCCTGCGGGCCATGCCACTGGCCCCGAGTAAGCATCCCAAGAGGTGTGCCTAGGTGCAGGGGCGGTTGAGGACAGCACGATGTCTAGAGAGGATCCCATAGGCTATACTGTCCTGTCTGTGTGGAGAAGCTGCTCTGGGGACCGTTTGTTTCAAGAGGTGGGTGCCCTGGCTCGGCAACAGGCTGATGCTGCAGCTCTGTCAACAGGTACCAGGATGACACCCATACACTGCACCACACCACGAATGTCCGGCACCACATCTCCCCAAGAAGGAAGGCTGAGGGAGATCTAATTGCTGTCTTCCACTACCCAAAGCCTGCCTTTTCTCAGAGGTGCACAATGAAAGAATGTGTCACACATTGCACCAAGGGAAGCATGCCATGAGAGCAGATAAGCCCTGGAAGAAGCAGCCAGAGAGGGTGGGGAATCTCCTTCTTTGGCAACATTAGAAGTTCAGCTGGACAAGACCCTGAGGGACATGTCCTAACTTTGGTGTTAGCCCTGCTTTAATTAGGGGGTGAGACTAAAGACCTCCAGAGGTCTCTTCCAACCCAAATTCTCTATGTTACTCTGTGAGAGTGAGGATCAAATGGCCTTGGTGACCTTGTTGTGCGGGTGGAAGACCTTATAGTGCAGGTGTTTCCATTGTTCTGGAGGCCTTCAGGTGGAGCTACCAGTAATGAAAGCATTGTCCAAAGATTGTTGGAGGGGACACTGTTGATGGTGGGGGAAGTCTTTTCATTGACGATGACAACAGCATAGATAAGCTTGTACAAAACCGCATTACTTGAAGCCCTAATGTATATGATGAACAAAAGAAAGAGCCAGCACAGGTCTCCAAATGAGCTGTTAGTGACGGCAGATATATCACTGAGCAAAAGCAGGTGCTGTTTACAGTTGCCACCACTGTGGCCAGGAGTCACCCAGCACTTGGGCAGTTTTCCATGCCGGGCTGCCTGGCACAGCAGCCCTTACGTCCTGCATACTAGAGCTCTTATCTCAGTATCAGCCAGCTAGCAAAGGCAAGTGACCAGCTTCGGCATCTTCTTCACTCATGGAAACCCACCCATTTCCTTGACAGCTGTCCGCAGGAATT
The DNA here is from genome assembly GCF_964188355.1 of Buteo buteo. NCBI lineage: Eukaryota > Metazoa > Chordata > Aves > Accipitriformes > Accipitridae > Buteo > Buteo buteo. Next base: position 6,563,078 of record NC_134176.1, on the reverse strand, counting down.
GGGCTTGCAGATCTTAAATACGAAACCAGGAAGTCTCAGGATCTCTGCTGAAGAAAGCTTTAGCATAAGTGTTTAATAATCTGGCATAAGATCACAGCATCAGAAAAACAATGACCCGTGTTAGAAGACTGAGTGTTCTGAGCACAGTTACGAGTAACAGATATTTCTAGGAGAAATGTAAGAAAGTGTAAAAATGAGGGTCATCTACCAGTTTTAGCCCTAAGCACAACAGGAAGTACAACCACAATCACATGGTAAGGCATTTCCATGGCAACTGACAACATTTTCCATTAAGCTGGAATTAACTTCAGGCTATAATCTGCCTAAGGACACAGAACGCATAAGGATGCAGCAAGATAGCTAACACCATACGTAGAAAAAGAAAAAGGCTGAACTGTGGGTACGATGGGAGTGGGAAGGAGCAAGAGCAGGACTCGGCATAAGAAAACCCTGTCCCAACACGTCGTGTCATGGGCAGGAAATGCTCCCTGCCCTCCATTACCACCGGATCACACTACGTGGGTTTCCCTGCAATGGACTGGGTAAAATAATGCAGGTGCAAGAAGTCTGCATTGCTTCTCTTTCCCAGGTCCCATAATTGTGTCATGGGTCTGTCCTAGCTTAGGAACAAAAATTATTCATTAACAACTGCCTTACCAGACACACTGATACCGAAAAGCCGGTCGAAGAAACTCTCCAAGACTCGTTTTGGAGTTTTAGAAAGCAGGCGTTCTTTATTGCAGCGCTGGATGCACGGGGGATAGTTCCACCTAGCGTGCATACCACAGCTTTAGCACAAACAGGTTATACAGAATAACTAATTGCACATTAATCAGATTAGTATACACTTACATAAAAAATAATTGCAACTGATTCTCATAGTACTGCCTACATCCGATCATGCGCAATGAAGGATCCATTTGAGTCGAAGGGCTGCTTTTACGACCACCGACCCATTTGAAGTTCTTGCTGGCTGTCCTTGAAGTCTTTATTCTTGTCCTTGTTCTTTGATCTTGAAGCTTAACGCAACTTCAATCACATGTGGTCAGTTTCAGCATTGTTCTCATCTAGCGGACAGGAACATCTAGTCATAAGAGCAAAGAACTGCAAAACTTACAAGTAACTACCTCTACTAGTTAATTGCTGGCTATGCTTTTGTCTGTGGTTTCAATCATAGTGCTAGTATAAGATTTCTAATAATTATTTACCAAATCTCACTTTTACAGTCACCTAGCAGCAGACCAGTTTCCACAGCTGGTAGAAAATATTAAAACCATCAAAATATTTAGACATCCCATACAGAATGTATGGAAATATGCTCTCAGTATTGCTGTATTAAGGCACATAGTGCAACAATATAACAAATATCCCAAAGAGAGCTATGAGAACAGAGACCGGGGAGACTTTCACATCCTGTCCATCCCAGACACCAGGACTTTCCTCCTTGTCTATCAAGCAACAAGATGAGATGCTGTTTCCTTCCCTCCATCTATGTTATCAAGCCAATGAGCCTCGTAATGTATTAACCCTACTTGACATTGTGAAACAAGACCTCTGTTTGACTGAGCTATTGCCCTGGTAGTTACGCACAAAGTCTGGCTGCTTTGTTAAAGGTGAAGCCCTGCGAGTGCAGTGCCTGCTTTCCCCAGCCGGGCAGGAATCAGGTAGGACTTGATTCCTGGGCAAGACTTGTGATACTGCTCGAGCCTCACTGCATGTAGTGAGCAGGGTGCCCCAGCCAAAGACCAGCATCTTTAAGGAGGGCTGATGGCCAGCCATTTCAGCGCGCTTTCTGTCCTCTGGTGGGTGAAGCAGTGCCTGGGCAAGGGGATGTGCTGAGGGATGCTGGCACACAAGGTCGCGCTGTGGGGAGTGGTAGCGATACACGGGGATGTGCCAGGGAGCCCACTGGGCAGAGACTCACCCCTGTGGGGTGCTACCACAGCTAGAAGCCAGCCCAGCTGGAATACGTACAGTGCGCTCAGACACCGAAGGAGAGAGGCTGCTTTTCCCCCAGAGCTCACGTGGAGAGACCAGAGGAAGAACAAATTGCCCATGTCAGTGCTGAGAGCTCAGTCAACTCCTCGAGTGCAAGGGTGGCGATTCAACGTATCTGGAGGACTGGGACCTCAGGGCAGTGCCTATGAACCTCGTCCCTGACAGCGTGATGCAGTCACCCGGTGACAGGTATGGGTGGCCAAGGCTGCAAGCGTAGGCAAGATGTGTGAGAATTACCATGAGAATTAGGACTGTGAAAAATCAAATCTCTTCTGGGGACTTAATCAAAGGAAAAGCAACTCTGCCAGGGGAAACAAGCCTGCCATATGAGGCAAGACTGGGTTTGTCTAGCCTTGAGAAAAGAAGGCTTAGGGGAGACCTTATCACCATGTTCTAGGACTTAAAGGGTGGCTAAAAAGAAGATGGAGACTCCCTTTTTCCAAGGAGTCACATGGAAAAGATGAGGGGTAATGGGTACAAGTTAATCCTGGGGAGACTTTGATTGGACAGAAAAGGAAAATTTTTCACAATGAGAACGATCAGCCATTGGAATAATCTCCCTAGGGAAGTGGTGGGTTCCCCAACATTGAAGATTAAGATACTTTTAAGGTTTGGCTGGACAGGGTGCTGGGCCACCTTGTCTAAACCTTGCTTTTGCCAAGAAAGCTTTAACCGGATGGTCCTTGAGCTCCCTCCCGACCTGGTGTTCTAGGATTCTATGAATTGTTTTCCTTTATATCCATCAATATCCCCCTCCCAAAACACAGCAGTTCCTTCCAGTCCACTCAAACGCTAAGAAAAATCTACACCAACCCAGAAAGCCCAGAGGAGCTCTACCGGCTGACTGGGATCGTCCCTCCGGCAACAAGATGGTGAGCAGGTTTGCAGCAACATTTGTGGGAGCTGCCACTGAGAGCAGCTGCGTTTTCCAGAGACACCCTCCGTCTGTAATATGGACGGCCACTTGGCAGCGGAGCAGTTCTTTCCTCCCACACGCAGACCCATCTGGAGTGTACCTTGAAAGCCCTGTCACGACCCGGGCTGGACAGACCTGGGGGGGGGTCGTGGTGAGTTCGGAATTCCCTCGGGCTAAACTGAGGTGAAAGGACACCAAACGATCAGTTCAACGGGTTCTTCGCGGCAGAAGCAGCCTGAACTGGGGAGGCGTTAACAGCAGGTGGCGGGCTTTCTCACAGAGGGAATTGGCGCGAAACCACCTCAGCCACCCCTGTAACCCCCGGCAACCGCCGACGCCAGCTCGGGGAAGAAGGAGAGCCCTCCCGCTGAGGCAGGGGCGCGGAGCGGCCCCCCCTTGCCTTCTAAACTCCTCCTCAGAGAAGAGCCCGGGGGCGGCTGCATCCGCTCCTAGCCCCAGGCTTGGTCAGCGGTTCCATGTCTGAAAGGGATGAGGTGTAGGGGTTATACGAGGAGAGAGAGACGGAGGGAAGGGAAAGAGAACGATTTCGCCGGCCCTGGGCCCGCCGCCGGCCCAGTCAGCCTCGCGGCCCAGTTCCAGTAGGGGCGCGCGTGGGGCTCCCGTTTCTGTCGTTTTATCATCTCCTTGCCCCTCCTTCGGGCGGGCACTCGAACTCGTTAGGCTAATTAGGTGTCCTGTGCAGTTTGTGCTTTCAGAACTTTCGGGAAGTGGGTCGTTGGGCTCGGGGGTCCTCTGGGGAGTAACGTCTTCCCTGCAGGCGTGAGCGTCGTGTGGCCTTTGGCCGTGTGGTGAGCTGCCCTGCTCAGCACATCAGAACAGCCTTGTCAGAACAGGGAGCTGTGCACCCGCCGGCACGGCCTCCCCCTCCTGTTGCTGATCTGGGCCGATCGCTTCTTTTCACCTGCGGTTCCTTGCTGCGCAGGGTTCGTCGTTAGGCAGGGTCCGTCCTTACGCAGAACTTGCCCCACCACAAAGTTTGAGACGTTAACTCCTTCAGTCTCTCACAAGCCCTCAGGTTCAAAAAAGGTCTCCTACCCAGCATAGTGCAGTTTTCCTCTTTGGGGGCAGAAACTAATTTCAAGAGTTAAAACAGAGGGAGTATCAAAGATGCCTTGGCATATGCCGTGGGAAGGAGGGGTGCCAGAGGCTGTGATGTTTATTGGCCTCTGCCATAAAGAGGGGGAAAATGAAACACCATATGAATACGATGCACCTAAATATTGCCAAAATGGGTGTGTGATAAATATCCAGACAGAAGGAGGCAGACAGCTCCCACATGCTTGCTCTAGCTACGCTAAGTGGTACGTTTCCTGCTAAAGACAATCTAAACCCCAAAGATATGGCTTAAAATCCTAAGGACTCATGAAGGATGAATACGATATCATGAGATGACCAAATGCTACTTGAAAGACACAGTCCTATCAGAGAGAAAGCAAAAGCCAGTAAAGCCAGCCTCAGCCTACCAAATGATTAGGAAGATGTCTGAGTTGCCTTTCTCCCTGCCAGATGTCAGCATTATGAAAACAGGCCTCCTGAAGGTGTCAGCTAGCCAGAGTTTGCAGCAGTGGGAGGAGGGCAGCACCATAACCTGGTAGGGGGGTGATACAGGTATTTACTCAGTGTGTCTTCAGGGTGGTGGAGGAAGCACAGCATGTTCTCCACCAGACACTCCCTCGTGCAGGTTCGCTCCAGCTCCATGCAGATGCAGGATTCTCTCACCCACATCTCCTCCATGGTGACTATAGCAAGGTGGAAGGCGTGCCCAAGGAGAGAATGCAGGGACACAAGCAGGTGGTAGACAGCATTGTCCTCAAGAGGACATCTTTGCGCATGGTGGATCTCCCGGAGGGAATGGCCTCTCTCAGAGAGGGAGGGCGGTCGCTGTCCCCGTGGTAACAGGCATCTCTGTCGCAAGGCTCCTTGCAATGGCCCCTTCGGCTGCATCGGGTCCCACTCCGCAGCGTGTGCTTTTGCTGTGTAGGAAAGCTGGGGCAGCGATTGCCACTGCCAATTGAGGAGCGTGTTCTCCGTGTCCAGCGTGCTCAGTTCCGCAGCACCAGCTCCCCGGGGAGTGACTTCAGGCCTGGCCCTGTGCCTGAAGAACTGCACCTCTGCCATGCCCAGCTCTCTGGCCACGTCCTGCTGCTGGTAACACTGGCCTCTGCCTACTCGATGCTCAGCAAGGTGTCCAAGCCATCTTGCTGCACCTCAAATATCATCTCAATCAGCAGGGGACTATTGGAAGCGTTTGTCAGCCGGAGCTTGCAGGAGCGCCTGGAGGGCAGCACGGTTAAGCGGTGGTGTCTCCACTGAGGCAAAACCTGCCAGGCTGCTTTTACCAAGACCTGGAACCAGCGGGTGGTTTTCTCCATGTCTAGGTAGGGGCCGATGCAGAGGGTGCCTAGGAGGCTGGGCCCCTGATTTTTCCTCAGCTTCTCCTTGGGGTGGTGCAGGAAGCACAGCATGTCCTCCACCAGCCGCTCCCTCGTGTAGGTGCACTCCAGCTCCACGCGGAGCCTGGAGTTCCTCGCTGGCCTCTCCCTCCTGTTGCCCAACTCCAGGTGGAAGGCGTGCCCACGGAGGGGCTTCAGGGGCACGAGCAGGTGGTAGACAGCATCATCCTCACAGACTCCAACCTTCTGAGGCGCTTCTCACACCGACAGCTGGCTTTAGTCGCGGCATAAAACTATTCCTGGAAAGCTTTCGGCACATACGGAGAAGTTCATCTGCCGTCTCATCCACCATCATCAACAATTCTGGCAGGTCCAGGAGGCGCTTGACCGAAATTCTGCCCACATCCACTGCAACACTGGATTTTACTTCTTGCTCCTCCTTAGCCGCCTTCTTCCGGAAGCTGGCCTCCTTGCTGCTGCTGCTGCTGCCTGAGAGCTCCTTTTCCTGAGCCACCAGCAGAGCCCAAAGAGCAGGAGCAGGACTCCACCGATGGCCCAGGACTGCCACTGCTGCAAGGCAGCAAAGAGCAGGGCTCCCCAGGCAAAGCCGCTCTGCTCCTGGGTTCCCTGCTCCAGCTCCTGCAGCAGCTGAGTCATCTTCCAGCTCAGGTACTCCCTACTCTGCTGTGATGCCAAGCTGCCTGCTGGCATTAACGCGCAGCACCTGGGAAGCCAAAGCCCAGTGAATCACTGAGACCAGAGCCCACTGCACCAGCTCTTCTGCAAGATGCTCCCCGATGCCATGGCAGCTGAGCTGTCGGCACCCTATGCCTGCATTCCCCGACCCAGAGACGCACGGACACTCACGGACACAGCCTTTGTCCAAACAAGAGATTTATTGACAGCTTTGCGCGCGGTGGATCTCCCGGAGGGAATGGACTCTCTGGCCACGTCCTGCTGCTGGTAACACTGGCCTCTGCCTACTCGATGCTCAGCAAGGTGTCCAAGCCATCTTGCTGCACCACAAATGTCATCTCAATCAGCAGGGGACTATTGGAAGCGTTCGTCAGCTGAAGCTTGCAGGAGCGCCTGGAGGGCAGCACAGTTAAGTGGTAGTGTCTCGACTGAGGCAAAAGCAGCAAGGCTGATTTTACCAAGGTTTCGAACCAGTCGGTGGTATTCTCCATGTCTAGGTAGCGGCCGGTGCAGAGGGTGCCTAGGAGGCTGGGACTCTGATTTTTCCTCCTACGGTCCACCAGCCGCTCCCTCCTGCGTGTGCACTCCAGCTCCACGCGGACCCTGCAGTTCCTCGCTGGCCTCTCCCCGGTGGTGCCCAACTCCAGGTGGAAGGAGTGCCCATGGGGGGGCTTCAGGGGCACGAGCAGGTTGTAGGCATCATCCTTACAGAGACACCAACCTCCTAAGGTGCTTCTGAAAACAGCTGGGTTCATTTGCGGCATAAAACTATTCCTGGAAAGCGTTTGGCATATATGGAGAAGTTCATCCACCATCTTATCCACCATCTCGAGTGATTCTGGCAGGAAGCGCTTGACCGAAATTCTGCCCACATCCACTGCAACACTGGATTTTACTTTTTGCTCCTCCTTAGCCGCCTTCTTCCTGCAGCTGGCCTCCTTTCTGCTGCTGGCTGGCTGACAGCTCCTTTTCCTGAGCCACCAGCAGAGCCCGAAGAGCAGGAGCAGGACTCCACCGATGGCCCAGGACTGCCACTGCTCCAAGGCAGCAAAGAGCAGGGCTCCCCAGGAAAAGCCGCTCTGCTCCAGCTCCTGCAGAGCATTCCGGAAGATGCTTTGCACAACCTTGGCGAAGAATTGTATCACAGCCATGGCCTGCAGGAGGAGGGAGAGAAGGGGTTCAGTGGGGCTGGGAGGGAGGGAGCTGGTGTCGTGGGGAGCAGGGCCGGGATCCGCAGGGAGCTGGGGGCAGGTAGGAGAGGGGGCGAGGCAGCTGGGAGGCAGCAAGGCCTGCGCCCAGCCCCGGTGGCGGCGGCACCGTGCCCTGCCCGAGGTGCTCCCGCCAGCGGCTGGGCCCTCGGTGCAGGCTGAGAACCCACCCCCCCGGGGGCCCGCCTTTCCGCCCCGGCCCTCGTCCGGCCCAGCCTCCCCCCGCCTGCGCACTCACCGCTCACCCAGGCTGTACTGGCGCAGTGCTGCCGGCGGGTGCCTTTCATACCCCCCCCCCCCCATTGTGACTCGGCCCCTCCGATGTCACAGGTGCCGGAGCGCATCACAGGCACGCCCGCCGGCCAGCCCCGGCCTTCGGCCTCACCCCGGCTCAGCGACTCCCGGCTGCCCTGGTGGAGCGGTGAAGGCTGGGCTCGAGTTCGTTTTCTTCACGGGAGCTTGCGTGCTGCTTTATTTCGGATCGCTTGCCGTCTGCCTGCCGACGGCAATCTCACAATCGATCACGGAACGTCCTGAGTTGGAAGGGACCCCCGAGGGTCACCGAGTCCAACCCCTGGCTCCGCACGAGGCAACCTCAAGTATGTATCCTAGGATGAGACTATGTGCAAAGGCTTCTTGAATAGCATCGGGCTTGGGGCCGTGACCCTTTCCGGGCAGGGGCTTGTTCCGCTGTTTGCCACCCTCTCGCTGAAGAACTTCTTCCTAATATCCAATCGGAACTGCCCTTGACGCAGCTTTGAGCCATTCCTTCACGTCTTATGTCACTGAGGCTCAGACAATCTAATGAAACATTTTAAAATCAACATGTTTGTTTGTTCTTCGATGAAAATTGTCTAGAACTCCAAGAACATTAGTGAACCAGCGGTTCAATGATGTCAGGGGAAATGAATACTACACAGCCAACATTGGTGTAAAAGGAACTAGGCCTTAAGCCTCATTGTTTTAAGACTATTCATATTAGACATATAACTAATGATTAGAAATTGTTTTAGATATGATTAATAGAATGCAGGTGCTTACAAAACAATAGCTATGAGCTGCTTAATTGTTCTAGGAGACTCCCTCTTCATGGCTGGCTTAAAATCCAGCCAAGCTGAATCAAGAGAGGAAGGATCATGCCTCTTAGACCTAAGAGGTGGGAGTAAGTGATTAACTTTAGAGCAAGATAAATTAATGACATAACCTGAGTAGTGTCTTTAGAAATTCATAGGTCCCTTTGGAGTGTAAGAAGATGATGGTGACCGGAGACCTTCTGCCTATGACTACCAATCTCAGAAGAACCGAGACATGAGAAGGGAGCGTGGATGAGATAAGATGATGAGTGGTAACGATATGAGAACAGAAAATCGGCTGGAAGATTACAGGCACTTTGGACTGGGACAATGGGTGGCAAAAGGGTATGTAAGGTTTGGAAGCTTTTGGGAGCGTGCCATTCACTGCGGTGGTGGCCCAACTCGGAGCTGTTAATAAAGCAAACCTAGAGAAACCCATGACTGAAACTCCCTTCGCAATTAGAATGCTTAAGCTTTCGAAATAGTAACCCAGCATGCTCATCTCATGGAGACTCATGGACGCAGCTTTTGTTCAGAGAAGTGGTTTACTGACCTCTCGTCTGCTGCGGATATGCCCACCCTCATCAAGGGTGTGGGGGAGTTTCTTCAATGGGGGTACATTCGATGCTCTTCAGGGGTGATGCAGCTAGGGGTTTCTGGGGATCGGGAGTGTTTCTGGCTGACGGACCTGGGGACGATCAATCGATAACGTCCCGAGCAGCCCATCGGGCTGGGGGTGCGGACCCCAAGAGAGAGGAGAATCCGTTCCTGTTGGGGTCAAGGCATTGTCGGGGTCAACGGGGGGGGTGCGAAAGGCCTCCTGTGTTCAGGGGATGTATGTTTGTGGGTGCTGGTCTCTTCTGTCAGGGGGCTGGAGATGGGACGGGAGGAAATGGCCTCAAGCTGCGGCAAGGGAGATTGAGGTCAGATATCCGGAAACATTTTTTGACTGAGAGGGTCGTCAAACATCGGCTGCCCAGGGAAGCGGCTGAGTCCCCATCCCTGGAGGTATTCAAAAAGCGCGCGGACGGGGTACTTCAGGACACGGTGTAGCGGGCACGCTTGGGGGTTGGACTCGACGATCCTGAAGGTCTCTTCCAGCCTAAACGATGCTAAGACTCTATGACAGGGGGCAGGCAGCGAGGGATGGCGACGCCCACAGAGGTGGGCCCCCGCCACCTCAGAGCTCTTCTCAGAGGGCTCCGGACGCTTCAGAAAGCCTCCGAGGCCGCCCCTCAGAGAAAGGGCTGAGCGCAACCCGCCAAAACCGCCCCTCAGCGCCCGGCCCGCGCAGGCGTCGAGCTGGGCGGAAGCGTCCCACAGCGCCGCGGCTCTGGGGCGCGAGGGGGTGGGCGGGGCCGGAGGGCGGCGCGAGGGGGGGGTGTGCGGGGCCGGGGGGCGGTGCGAGGGGGTGGGTCGGAGCCGGAGGGCGGTGCGAGGCGGGTGGTGGGCGGGGCCGGGGGCGGTGCGAGGGGGTGGGTCGGAGCCGGAGGGCGGTGCGAGGCGGGTGGTGGGCGGGGCCGGGGGCGGTGCGAGGGGGGGTGGGCGGGGCCGGAGGGCGGCGCGGCGGGCGGCGGGCAGGTCCGGCAAGGCAGTCGCAAGCCCCGCCCCGAACGGCGCCCCGCCCCTGGCGCGGGCCTGACCCCCGTCCCCGGGGCGGGCCGGGTCGGCGGGCCGGTCCCGGAGGGGATGAGCCCGATCCCGGAGGGGATGATGAGCGGCGGAGGAAAGCCGGCAGCCGGTGGAATCGCCGGAGGGGAGAAGCGGAGACCGAAGGGAGACGCCGGCACCCGCCCCCCCCCTCGCGCGGCACTGCGAGGGGAACGGGAAGAGGTAAGGAGCTGGGAGCTGCGGTTCGGGGTTCAGGCCGCCCGGGCCCAGGCCGCGCGGCGAGTTCTTGCCAGGGGTCTGCTGCTGAGGAGCCTTCTACGCGTTCCTGTGGGTCCGGGACGGGTGAGTTGGGAACTGCTGACTGATACGGGGGCCCGAATTAGTGTCTTAACTAAACAGCTAGCTGATGAGCTAGGAACCAAACCCTCAGGAAAGACTATCAGCGTAATAGGAGTGCCGGGAGCGGCAGAAAAATGTCCCGTAGCTCAAACTGAACTCGGGCTGCCTGGGGGCAAGAGAGTGAGGGCTGTGGAAGTGGCTGTGAGCTCTTAGGAGGGAAATGCGCTGGGGTGCGATGTGCTGGCAGGCAAATGACGGTATCTACGCAATGGCAGGGTGTGGAGCTGTGGAGGCAGAGGGGCAAACTTTGTGGGTTGCTCCTGCGCTACCGCCATCTAAAGTAAGCCATGTCTCTCGATATCCGCTACCAGATGGGGGATTTCAGAAGTAATGAACGACCTCGAGAAAAGACAGATCATAAGTGGCACACGTTCCCCTTGTAATTCTCCAGCTTGGCCAGTCCGTAAAGCGGGTGGGAGGTGGCAACTAACAAGTGATTGCAGGAAATGGAACAGTTAATACCCCCCCCCCCATTAACTGCTGCCATCGCAAGCATAACCTAAATGGTAACGGCAATACAGGCAGCTGCCCACCCATGGACGGCTGCTTTAGATGTCAAGGAGATGGTTTTTATGATTGCCCTAAGGCACGAGAACAAACCCCAGTTCGCATTTACCTGGGAGGGGACACAATACACCTTTAGTCAACTTCCCCGAGGATACAGGCACTCTCCTACTGTTGCCCACGGTGCCTTAGCCAAGCTTAGCGTCCGCCTGTGTGTTTCGATGTCATTCCCTCCAGCTGGGAGGACAGAGGAGAATACTACCTGTGCTCCTGATCCCTCTACCAACCTGCCCGAGGCCCTGAAGTCTCTTCTGACATTGTCGGTACCCACACGAAAAAGCAAGAGGGGCTAACAGTGAGGGCCGTACAAGGCTCGGGAGTTTCCTGGTAACGCCTTCAACCCGAGCCGCAGGGAGGCAGAAGGCTTCCCCAAAAGGCAGGTCTGGTCGGCAGAGCGGGGCAGGAGTGAATGAATTCTTTACGTTGCTTTGCCTGGGCGTGTAGCTGGTGCTTTACCTACTGATCTGTCCTCTCTCAACCCGCAAGCTTTCCCACTTTTACCCTTCAGATTCTCTCCACCGTGCCACTGCGGGCAAGGCACTGAGTAGCTGCGTGATGATGCCAAGCTGCCTGCTGGCATTAACCCGCAGCACGTGGGAAGCCAAAGCCCAGCGAATCGCTGAGACCAGAGCCCACTGCACCAGCTCTTCTGCAAGATGCTCCCCGACGCCGTGGCAGCTGAGCTGTCAGCACCCTATGCCCGCATTCCCCGACCCAGAGACGCACGGACACTCACGGACACAGCCTTTGTCCAAACAAGAGATTTATTGACAGCTTTGCGCGCGGTGGATCTCCCGGAGGGAATGGCCTCTCTCAGAGAGGGAGGGCGGTCGCTGTCCGCGTGGGAACAGGTTGCATCGGGTCCCACTCCGCAGCGTGTGCTTTTGCTGTGGTGGAATCCTGCGGCAGCAGTTCCCAGTGCCGATAGAACAGCATGTTCTCCATGTCCAGCGCGCTCAGTTCTGTGGCACCAGCTCCTCAGGAAGCATCTAGCATGGGTGCTTTCTGTGTCCAGACTGCAGTCTGAGGCATGCAGAGGCACATCAGCGCTGCCTTGCGCTTGGTCCCTGCACAGCCGGAGCTGCAGCCAGGAAGAATTTCTGGGCCCATGTGAAATCGCCACTATGGCCGCGACTGTGAGGGGAAAGGAGGATGAACATCACTTTGTAGCCACCATAGTCACCACCATCTGCTGCACTGGGGAGACTGCCTAGAGGAGAACGCCGACGCTCTTGACAGAGGGCTGCTGTACAGGGTTTTCCCTTTACTTTCTGTGTCCCGCATTCTTCCCTCTTTTTCTCTGCAGTATGAGGTGGTAGTCTGCCGTCAGCTGTGACTTCTGCAAACACAGCTCCGTGCGTGAAGATCTCTTTCAGTGTCCGTAGAACAGCAGGCTTGTGAGCTGATGTTGCAGCTCATCGAACTGATGCATTGCCTCGTCGTGGGCGGCTGGATCCTGCACCAGGTGCTGGAAGAGGTTGACTGGTTCGGCCGTTTGGAAGTCTCGGGGCAAGATTATCTCCTCAGGCACCCTCTCGTTGCCGAAGAAGAAGTGGTCGAGGCGTTTCTCCTCCAGGCAGCAGCGCAGGTATCGCATGATATCGTCCATCCGCAGCAGGAAATGCCTCCTGCGCCAGCCTGACAGGGGCATGGTGGTCAGGAGGTGCATCACGACTGTCTTCAAGGTATAGGTGGAAAAGCCTGTGCCCACCAGGATGCGGGCGCAGACCTGCAGGCATCTGAGGTGGAAGCTGTCATGCGGAACTTGCCTGGCCATATGCCTGAAGAACTTCGCCTCTGCCACAGCGTAGCTCTCTGGCCACATCGTGCTTGGGGTGAAGATGGCCTCCGTATTCTGGCTGCTCACAAAGATGTCCGAATTGCCTTGCTGCACCCCAAATACTATCTCAATGAAGAGGGTTCTTCTGGAGGCGTTTGTCAGCTGCAGCTTGCAGGAGTGGCTGGAGGGCAGCACCTTCATATTGTAGCGACGTGACAGAGGCACCACCGCCCAGGCTGACCTCACGAAATTCTGGAACCAGTGGGCAGTTTTTTGCACATCTAGGTAGGAGCCAGTGCAGAGGGTGTGTAGGAGGCTGCGGTCCTGATTCCTCCTTAGCTCCTCCTCGGGGTGGTGCAGGAAGCACAGCATCTCTCCTGCCAGCTGTTCCCTCCTGCAGGTGCACTCCAGCTGCACGCGGACGCAGAAGTTCCTCGCTGGTGACTCCCCCCTGTTGCCCAACTCCAGGTGGAAGGCGTGCCCACGGGGGGGCTTCAGGGGTATGAGCAGGCAGTAGACAGCATCATCCTCATGGGGACTCCAGCCTTCAAAGGTGCTGCCCACCTTGATGGCTGGTTGCAGCACTGGGAAGAAACTATTTGTCAAGAGCTCTTGGAAGACATGGAGGAGGTTGCCCGCCAGCTCCTCCACCACTCGGCTCCTGTAGGCTAGGTTCTGCACTGGCCACTGTATGCGCTTTACTAAAATCCTGCCCAGATTGCTCTCGTCATCAGAATCTTCTTCTTCACTGTCTTCCTCCTCCTGCTCCTCTTCCTGCTCCTGCTCTTCTTGATCGTCCTGCTCACTGTGGCTGCTGGAGCTCTCCTCGTCACTGCTGCTGTCCACCTCATGGCTCCTTTTCCTGAGCCAACAGCAGAGCCCAAAGAGCAGGAGCAGGACTCCAGCAACGGCCCAGAACTGCCACTGCTGCAAGGCAGCAAAGAGCAGGGCTCCCCAGGCAAAGGCGCTCTGCTCCTGGGTCCTCTGCATCAGCTGCTGCATGCCCTGCTCCAGCTCCTGCAGCATCTGAATCATCTTCCGTCTGAGGTACCACTCACGCAGCTGCACGCGCTCGCGCGTGGCCTCATCCAGCTCCTCGCCGACCACCTGAGCATTCCGGAGGATGGTTCGCACAAGCTTGGCGAAGAATTGCACGACAGCCATGGCCTGCAGGAGGAGGGAGAGAAGGGGTTCAGTGGGGCTGGGAGGGAGGGAGCTGGTGTCGTGGGGAGCAGGGCCGGGAGCCGCAGGGAGCTGGGGGCAGGTAGGAGAGGGGGCGAGGCAGCTGGGAGGCAGCAAGGCCTGCGCCCAGCCCCGGTGGCGGCGGCACCGTGCCCTGCCCGAGGTGCTCCCGCCAGCGGCTGGGCCCTCGGTGCAGGCCGAGAACCCACCCCCCCGGGGGCCCGCCTTTCTGCCCCGGCCCTCGTCCGGCCCAGCCTCCCCCTGCCTGCGCACTCACCGCTCGCCCAGGCTGTACTGGGGCAGCGCTGCCGGCGGGTGCCTTTTATACCCCCCCCGCATTGTGACTCGGCCCCTCCGATGTCACAGGTGCCGGAGCGCATCACAGGCACGCCCGCCGGCCAGCCCCGGCCTTCGGCCTCACCCCGGCTCAGCGACTCCCGGCTGCCCTGGTGGAGCGGTGAAGGCTGGGCTCGAGTTCGTTTTCTTCACGGGAGCTTGCGTGCTGCTTTATTTCGGATCGCTTGCCGTCTGCCTGCCGACGGCAATCTCACAATCGATCACGGAACGTCCTGAGTTGGAAGGGACCCCCGAGGGTCACCGAGTCCAACCCCTGACTCCGCACGAGGCAACCTCAAGTATGTATCCTAGGATGAGACTATGTGCAAATGCCGGTGGGCGTGCCTGTGATGCGCTCTGGCACCTGTGACATCAGAGGGCCGAGTCACAATGGCGGGGGGAGTATAAAAGGCACCCGCCGGCAGCGCTGCCCCAGTACAGCCTGGGCGAGCGGTGAGTGCGCAGGCGGGGGGAGGCTGGGCTGGACGAGGGCCGGGGCAGAAAGGCGGGCCCCCGGGGGGGTGGGTTCTCGGCCTGCACTGAGGGCCCAGCCGCTGGCGGGAGCACCTCGGGCAGGGCACGGTGCCGCCGCCACCGGGGCTGGGCGCAGGCCTTGCTGCCTCCCAGCTGCCTCGCCCCCTCTCCTACCTGCCCCCAGCTCCCTGCGGCTCCCGGCCCTGCTCCCCCCGACGCCAGCTCCCTCCCTCCCAGCCCCACTGAACCCCTTCTCTCCCTCCTCCTGCAGGCCATGGATGTGATACGATTCTTCGCCCTGGTTTTGGGAAGCATCATCTGGAATGTTCTGCAGGAGCTGGAGCAGAGCGGCTTTTCCTGGGGAGCCCTGCTCTTTGCTGCCTTGGAGCAGTGGCAGTCCTGGGCCATCGGTGGAGTCCTGCTCCTGCTCTTCGGGCTCTGCTGGTGGCTCAGGAAAAGGAGCCGTCAGCCAGCCAGCAGCAGCAAGGAGATGGCTGAGGAGGAGGAAGAAGTAAATTCCTGTGTTGCAGGGGATGTGGACATAATTTTGCTCAAGCGCCTCCTGGACCTGCAAAAATTTTTCCTGATGATGGATGAACTTCTCCATATGTGCCAAATGCTTTCCAGGAATACTTTTAGGCCGCAACTGCAGCCAGCTGTCCGTGTGAGAAGCGCCTTAGAAGGCTGGAGTGTCTGTGAGGATGATGCTGTCTACCACCTGCTCGTGCCCCTGAAGCCCCCCCGTGGGCACGCCTTCCACCTGGAGTTGCGCAACAAGAGGGAGAGGCCAGTGAGGAAGTGCAGGGTCCGCGTGGAGCTGGAGTGCACCTGCAGGAGGGAGCGGCTGGTGGAGGACATGCTGTGCTTCCTGCACCACCCCGAGGAGGAGCTTAGGAGGAATCAGGCTGCCAGCCTCCTAGAGACCTTCTGCACCGGCCCCTACCTAGACATGGAGAAAAGCACCCGCTGGTTCCAGGTCTTGGTAAAAGCAGCCTGGGTGGTTTTGCCTCAGTCGACACAGCACCGCTTAATCGTTCTGCGCTCCAGGCGCTCCTGCAAGCTCCGGCTGACGAACACTTCCAATAGTCCCCAGCTGATTGAGATGACATTTGTGGTGCAGCAAGATGGCTTGGACACCTTCCTGAGCATCGAGTAGGCAGAGGCCAGTGTTACCAGCAGCAGGACGTGGCCAGAGAGTCCATTCCCTCCGGGAGATCCACCGTGCGCAAAGGTGGCAATAAATCTCTTGTTTGGACAAGGGCTGTGTCCGTGAGTGTCCGTGCGTCTCTGGGTCGGGGAATGCGGGCATAGGGTGCTGACAGCTCAGCTGCCACGGCGTCGGGGAGCATCTTGCAGAAGAGCTGGTGCAGTGGGCTCTGGTCTCAGCGATTCGCTGGGCTTTGGCTTCCCACGTGCTGCGGGTTAATGCCAGCAGGCAGCTTGGCATCATCACGCAGCTACTCAGTGCCTTGCCCGCAGTGGCACGGTGGAGAGAATCTGAAGGGTAAAAGTGGGAAAGCTTGCGGGTGGAGAGAGGACAGTTCAGTACGTAAAGCACGAGCTACACGCCCAGGCAAAGCAACGTAAAGAATTCATTCACTCCTGCCCCGCTCTGCCGACCAGACCTGCCTTTTGGGGAAGCCTTCTGCCTCCCTGCGGCTCGGGTTGAAGGCGTTACCAGGAAACTCCCGAGCCTTGTACGGCCCTCACTGTTAGCTGCTTTTGCTTTTTCGTGTGGGTACCAAGGAAGTCGTGATGAGAATTCCAAGAGCGATCAAAAGAGACTTCAGGGCCTCGGGCAGATTGGTAGAGGGATCAGGAGCACAGGTAGTATTCTCCTCTGTCCTCCCAGCCGGAGGGAATGACATCAAAACAAACAGGCGGTCGCAGCGTATTAACAATACCTGGCTCCGAGGCTAGCGTCACTGCCAGAATTTGGAGTTTTTCAACCATGGGATGGTCTATGCGACACCAGGCCTGCTGGGGCCTGGCAAGATTCACCCGTTCTCAAGGGGGGAAAAGTATTTTTGCTCACGAGCGAGCGGGGCTGACTGAGAGAGCTTTAAACTAGGTTTGGAGGGGGGAAGGGGTAAAATCAGTCCTGCTAGTGATAAGCTAGGGGTGGCGCGACAATGTTGGGGGAACGGTGCGCAGAGCTTTCGCTCTGCTCCACGATGTGCCGAGGACGCAGGAGCGCGTTTGAAACGTTTGTAGGCTCGAGTGCGCGGTGCGAGGAAGAGACAGGAGGAGCTAGAGGCCTCGGCTCGGTCCCAGAGCAACGACATCGCTGGCCTAAGGGACACTTGCTGGGAAGAGTCCTGTGACCGGAGTGCAGTGACGGACCCTTCCAGGCTCTTCAGGAGAGGGAGGCAGGGCAGGCGAGGCGGAGGGGCAGCGCTGTATGTAAAGGAGGGGTCGGACTGTACAGCGCTTGCAGCTGGGGACGACATGGTTGAGAGCCTCTGCGTAAAGATTAGGGGAAAAGCTAATAAAGCGGACGTCCTTGCAGGAGTCTGCTATGGATCACCCAGCCAGGATGAGGACGCCAACGTATGAATCTATAAGGAACCACGGGAAATCTCTGGATCAGTCGCCCTGTGTCGTCCTTATGGGCAGCTCCAGCTGCCCAGCTGCGAACTGGGGCTGTCACAGAGCAGACATGAACAGGCCCGGGAAATTCCTGAAGCCCACGTTGAAGACCACTCTTTGATACGGGTACTACGGGAGCCGACTAGGAAGGGTGCCCTCCTAGGCCTGTTGTTTGTACATAGAGAGGGTCTTGTGGGTGAAGTGATGATTGGTGGCTGTCTTGGCCGTAGTGATCAGAAAATGGTCGAGTTTAAAATCGTTGGCGATATGGGAAACCCTGTCCGCAGAGCGACTCCCCTGGATTCTGGGAGAGCAGACTTTAGGCTGCTCAAGGAGCTAGTTAGCAAGGTCCCCTGGGAATCTGCTTTCGAGGGTATCGTTGCCCGTAAGTGCCGGTCAATTTTTTAGATCCCAGGAGCGGGCAATTGCAATGTGTCGCAAGTCAAGCAAGGGGGGCGGAAGGGTGGTTTGGCTGTAGACCCTGGCGCTATAAGAAGTAGTGGCGGACGGCCGCCCTGTGGCAGAAGATGTGCACTCATAGCTGTATTCGGTACACCTCCAGTGGAAATTCAGTGATGGTGTGTGGGCGAAGATTTGCAAGCTTTTCAATAACTGTCACATCAAAAGAGCTGTCTAACTATGTCGAAGCGCTAGAGAAGCTCAGGCCTCTCTGCGTTTTCAGTTAGACTGTGCAGAACATGGCCGGTTCTTCTGTGATGCGCAAAGCTACCAGAACCTTTATTGCCTAACGATGGATCTTTGGAAAGTGAAGTTAACGCCGAGATGAGATGCTATGTCTGCATCCTTTGCACCGGTGGTTTTGTCTCTGTGACCTGACCTTTCCCCCAAAAAAGTTTGTTTCACTGAAAAATAGCCATAAGACTGTGTTTACGTTGCATCTTTGCTGGTTCAAAGAGGTAAAGTACATTATGGCTTTGGTATATGAAGGCAAGAAGAGAAACATGTTATTTGCGTAAGACCTTCCACGTGAATTTTTGCATTTGAATACATCCATGGTATTCCAGTTTAGTGCTTTGCATCCCCCCAGCTTCAAAGAGCAAGCTCTGAGCTAGAGTGAAAGACAGTTTGCTGATCTCTCCTCTTGAACATGTTGCTCGTTTCTTGCTCCTTTTTTTCCCTCTTGTGTACCTTTGAGCTTTTGAACCAATGAAAGCAGGTTCATCTCGCAAAGTTCTTTTGACCAAGGACAAGGCTCAGAATGTGGGGGACAAAGAAGAAGTACAAGCACTGACTGAGGCCAGGAAGACGATGCAATCTGCTTAGCCCTCTGCATCCCAACGGATTGTTACCACAAAGTCAGGTTTGCCGGTGACCTAGGCTAAAGCGTTTTCATCATGTTAACTGGTTTCCATTCCAAGCGGCTCCAGGTTTTCCAGGCTCTTTGGCAACTTCCTGTCACTTCCTCAGAGTTGCTCGCCCTTATGAAGGCTCTTCTTGGAGAGGGGTATCCTGGGTTGAACTTTCTCTTTTCTGTATTCTGTAAAAATCCCGAGCCACTGACAACTCTGGCCACACCTGCATTATTAAAAACTGTTCTTGAGCAGTTTGTTTTCTGACTCCCAGAGGATAAGTGGCACAGATAGCCAGATGCTGCAGGATCCCCATCCCAGTTGTGTTCAGGCACAACTGAACATCCACTGTACAGCCCCTGGGTCCCAGCAGTACCCCAGCCAGCAGCTGTCTCTTGCCCAAGAGCATGCTGTAGGACCTGCTGGGCAGCACTGGAAGCTTGCTGCCAGTTGGCACCTTTCCCTGAGTCCCTGGGCTCTCATGCTACAGAGACACGATTCCTCTGAAGAAGGGAATTAGTACAGTCCAGGGCTAGTTCCTGGGAGTCCCAAGATGCCAAGGAAGGAGGGCTGTCAGGAGCAGGCTGCATAAGAAGGAAGGTTGTTGTCTGGTTTTCTGTGCAACTGTGAGGACCTTTAAAGGACCTTAAAAGAGTCTGTAGGCACGAGGGATGCTCATGTTGCAAGCTCACAACTGTAAGAAAAGCTCGCAATAGAAGAAGTGCTTCAGACAGGACATAGATTCATCCGTGCCTGGCGCTGTTCATTGAGTAATAGCCAGGTCGCAGTTGCACATGAGCCTGCGGGCCATGCCACTGGCCCCGAGTAAGCATCCCAAGAGGTGTGCCTAGGTGCAGGGGCGGTTGAGGACAGCACGATGTCTAGAGAGGATCCCATAGGCTATACTGTCCTGTCTGTGTGGAGAAGCTGCTCTGGGGACCGTTTGTTTCAAGAGGTGGGTGCCCTGGCTCGGCAACAGGCTGATGCTGCAGCTCTGTCAACAGGTACCAGGATGACACCCATACACTGCACCACACCACGAATGTCCGGCACCACATCTCCCCAAGAAGGAAGGCTGAGGGAGATCTAATTGCTGTCTTCCACTACCCAAAGCCTGCCTTTTCTCAGAGGTGCACAATGAAAGAATGTGTCACACATTGCACCAAGGGAAGCATGCCATGAGAGCAGATAAGCCCTGGAAGAAGCAGCCAGAGAGGGTGGGGAATCTCCTTCTTTGGCAACATTAGAAGTTCAGCTGGACAAGACCCTGAGGGACATGTCCTAACTTTGGTGTTAGCCCTGCTTTAATTAGGGGGTGAGACTAAAGACCTCCAGAGGTCTCTTCCAACCCAAATTCTCTATGTTACTCTGTGAGAGTGAGGATCAAATGGCCTTGGTGACCTTGTTGTGCGGGTGGAAGACCTTATAGTGCAGGTGTTTCCATTGTTCTGGAGGCCTTCAGGTGGAGCTACCAGTAATGAAAGCATTGTCCAAAGATTGTTGGAGGGGACACTGTTGATGGTGGGGGAAGTCTTTTCATTGACGATGACAACAGCATAGATAAGCTTGTACAAAACCGCATTACTTGAAGCCCTAATGTATATGATGAACAAAAGAAAGAGCCAGCACAGGTCTCCAAATGAGCTGTTAGTGACGGCAGATATATCACTGAGCAAAAGCAGGTGCTGTTTACAGTTGCCACCACTGTGGCCAGGAGTCACCCAGCACTTGGGCAGTTTTCCATGCCGGGCTGCCTGGCACAGCAGCCCTTACGTCCTGCATACTAGAGCTCTTATCTCAGTATCAGCCAGCTAGCAAAGGCAAGTGACCAGCTTCGGCATCTTCTTCACTCATGGAAACCCACCCATTTCCTTGACAGCTGTCCGCAGGAATTGGGCTTGCAGATCTTAAATACGAAACCAGGAAGTCTCAGGATCTCTGCTGAAGAAAGCTTTAGCATAAGTGTTTAATAATCTGGCATAAGATCACAGCATCAGAAAAACAATGACCCGTGTTAGAAGACTGAGTGTTCTGAGCACAGTTACGAGTAACAGATATTTCTAGGAGAAATGTAAGAAAGTGTAAAAATGAGGGTCATCTACCAGTTTTAGCCCTAAGCACAACAGGAAGTACAACCACAATCACATGGTAAGGCATTTCCATGGCAACTGACAACATTTTCCATTAAGCTGGAATTAACTTCAGGCTATAATCTGCCTAAGGACACAGAACGCATAAGGATGCAGCAAGATAGCTAACACCATACGTAGAAAAAGAAAAAGGCTGAACTGTGGGTACGATGGGAGTGGGAAGGAGCAAGAGCAGGACTCGGCATAAGAAAACCCTGTCCCAACACGTCGTGTCATGGGCAGGAAATGCTCCCTGCCCTCCATTACCACCGGATCACACTACGTGGGTTTCCCTGCAATGGACTGGGTAAAATAATGCAGGTGCAAGAAGTCTGCATTGCTTCTCTTTCCCAGGTCCCATAATTGTGTCATGGGTCTGTCCTAGCTTAGGAACAAAAATTATTCATTAACAACTGCCTTACCAGACACACTGATACCGAAAAGCCGGTCGAAGAAACTCTCCAAGACTCGTTTTGGAGTTTTAGAAAGCAGGCGTTCTTTATTGCAGCGCTGGATGCACGGGGGATAGTTCCACCTAGCGTGCATACCACAGCTTTAGCACAAACAGGTTATACAGAATAACTAATTGCACATTAATCAGATTAGTATACACTTACATAAAAAATAATTGCAACTGATTCTCATAGTACTGCCTACATCCGATCATGCGCAATGAAGGATCCATTTGAGTCGAAGGGCTGCTTTTACGACCACCGACCCATTTGAAGTTCTTGCTGGCTGTCCTTGAAGTCTTTATTCTTGTCCTTGTTCTTTGATCTTGAAGCTTAACGCAACTTCAATCACATGTGGTCAGTTTCAGCATTGTTCTCATCTAGCGGACAGGAACATCTAGTCATAAGAGCAAAGAACTGCAAAACTTACAAGTAACTACCTCTACTAGTTAATTGCTGGCTATGCTTTTGTCTGTGGTTTCAATCATAGTGCTAGTATAAGATTTCTAATAATTATTTACCAAATCTCACTTTTACAGTCACCTAGCAGCAGACCAGTTTCCACAGCTGGTAGAAAATATTAAAACCATCAAAATATTTAGACATCCCATACAGAATGTATGGAAATATGCTCTCAGTATTGCTGTATTAAGGCACATAGTGCAACAATATAACAAATATCCCAAAGAGAGCTATGAGAACAGAGACCGGGGAGACTTTCACATCCTGTCCATCCCAGACACCAGGACTTTCCTCCTTGTCTATCAAGCAACAAGATGAGATGCTGTTTCCTTCCCTCCATCTATGTTATCAAGCCAATGAGCCTCGTAATGTATTAACCCTACTTGACATTGTGAAACAAGACCTCTGTTTGACTGAGCTATTGCCCTGGTAGTTACGCACAAAGTCTGGCTGCTTTGTTAAAGGTGAAGCCCTGCGAGTGCAGTGCCTGCTTTCCCCAGCCGGGCAGGAATCAGGTAGGACTTGATTCCTGGGCAAGACTTGTGATACTGCTCGAGCCTCACTGCATGTAGTGAGCAGGGTGCCCCAGCCAAAGACCAGCATCTTTAAGGAGGGCTGATGGCCAGCCATTTCAGCGCGCTTTCTGTCCTCTGGTGGGTGAAGCAGTGCCTGGGCAAGGGGATGTGCTGAGGGATGCTGGCACACAAGGTCGCGCTGTGGGGAGTGGTAGCGATACACGGGGATGTGCCAGGGAGCCCCCTGGGCAGAGACTCACCCCTGTGGGGTGCTACCACAGCTAGAAGCCAGCGCAGCTGGAATACGTACAGTGCGCTCAGACACCGAAGGAGGGAGGCTGCTTTTCCCCCAGAGCTCACGTGGAGAGACCAGAGGAAGAACAAATTGCCCATGTCAGTGCTGAGAGCTCAGTCAACTCCTCGAGTGCAAGGGTGGCGATTCAACGTATCTGGAGGACTGGGACCTCAGGGCAGTGCCTATGAACCTCGTCCCTGACAGCGTGATGCAGTCACCCGGTGACAGGTATGGGTGGCCAAGGCTGCAAGCGTAGGCAAGATGTGTGAGAATTACCATGAGAATTAGGACTGTGAAAAATCAAATCTCTTCTGGGGACTTAATCAAAGGAAAAGCAACTCTGCCAGGGGAAACAAGCCTGCCATATGAGGCAAGACTGGGTTTGTCTAGCCTTGAGAAAAGAAGGCTTAGGGGAGACCTTATCACCATGTTCTAGGACTTAAAGGGTGGCTAAAAAGAAGATGGAGACTCCCTTTTTCCAAGGAGTCACATGGAAAAGATGAGGGGTAATGGGTACAAGTTAATCCTGGGGAGACTTTGATTGGACAGAAAAGGAAAATTTTTCACAATGAGAACGATCAGCCATTGGAATAATCTCCCTAGGGAAGTGGTGGGTTCCCCAACATTGAAGATTAAGATACTTTTAAGGTTTGGCTGGACAGGGTGCTGGGCCACCTTGTCTAAACCTTGCTTTTGCCAAGAAAGCTTTAACCGGATGGTCCTTGAGCTCCCTCCCGACCTGGTGTTCTAGGATTCTATGAATTGTTTTCCTTTATATCCATCAATATCCCCCTCCCAAAACACAGCAGTTCCTTCCAGTCCACTCAAACGCTAAGAAAAATCTACACCAACCCAGAAAGCCCAGAGGAGCTCTACCGGCTGACTGGGATCGTCCCTCCGGCAACAAGATGGTGAGCAGGTTTGCAGCAACATTTGTGGGAGCTGCCACTGAGAGCAGCTGCGTTTTCCAGAGACACCCTCCGTCTGTAATATGGACGGCCACTTGGCAGCGGAGCAGTTCTTTCCTCCCACACGCAGACCCATCTGGAGTGTACCTTGAAAGCCCTGTCACGACCCGGGCTGGACAGACCTGGGGGGGGGTCGTGGTGAGTTCGGAATTCCCTCGGGCTAAACTGAGGTGAAAGGACACCAAACGATCAGTTCAACGGGTTCTTCGCGGCAGAAGCAGCCTGAACTGGGGAGGCGTTAACAGCAGGTGGCGGGCTTTCTCACAGAGGGAATTGGCGCGAAACCACCTCAGCCACCCCTGTAACCCCCGGCAACCGCCGACGCCAGCTCGGGGAAGAAGGAGAGCCCTCCCGCTGAGGCAGGGGCGCGGAGCGGCCCCCCCTTGCCTTCTAAACTCCTCCTCAGAGAAGAGCCCGGGGGCGGCTGCATCCGCTCCTAGCCCCAGGCTTGGTCAGCGGTTCCATGTCTGAAAGGGATGAGGTGTAGGGGTTATACGAGGAGAGAGAGACGGAGGGAAGGGAAAGAGAACGATTTCGCCGGCCCTGGGCCCGCCGCCGGCCCAGTCAGCCTCGCGGCCCAGTTCCAGTAGGGGCGCGCGTGGGGCTCCCGTTTCTGTCGTTTTATCATCTCCTTGCCCCTCCTTCGGGCGGGCACTCGAACTCGTTAGGCTAATTAGGTGTCCTGTGCAGTTTGTGCTTTCAGAACTTTCGGGAAGTGGGTCGTTGGGCTCGGGGGTCCTCTGGGGAGTAACGTCTTCCCTGCAGGCGTGAGCGTCGTGTGGCCTTTGGCCGTGTGGTGAGCTGCCCTGCTCAGCACATCAGAACAGCCTTGTCAGAACAGGGAGCTGTGCACCCGCCGGCACGGCCTCCCCCTCCTGTTGCTGATCTGGGCCGATCGCTTCTTTTCACCTGCGGTTCCTTGCTGCGCAGGGTTCGTCGTTAGGCAGGGTCCGTCCTTACGCAGAACTTGCCCCACCACAAAGTTTGAGACGTTAACTCCTTCAGTCTCTCACAAGCCCTCAGGTTCAAAAAAGGTCTCCTACCCAGCATAGTGCAGTTTTCCTCTTTGGGGGCAGAAACTAATTTCAAGAGTTAAAACAGAGGGAGTATCAAAGATGCCTTGGCATATGCCGTGGGAAGGAGGGGTGCCAGAGGCTGTGATGTTTATTGGCCTCTGCCATAAAGAGGGGGAAAATGAAACACCATATGAATACGATGCACCTAAATATTGCCAAAATGGGTGTGTGATAAATATCCAGACAGAAGGAGGCAGACAGCTCCCACATGCTTGCTCTAGCTACGCTAAGTGGTACGTTTCCTGCTAAAGACAATCTAAACCCCAAAGATATGGCTTAAAATCCTAAGGACTCATGAAGGATGAATACGATATCATGAGATGACCAAATGCTACTTGAAAGACACAGTCCTATCAGAGAGAAAGCAAAAGCCAGTAAAGCCAGCCTCAGCCTGCCAAATGATTAGGAAGATGTCTGAGTTGCCTTTCTCCCTGCCAGATGTCAGCATTATGAAAACAGGCCTCCTGAAGGTGTCAGCTAGCCAGAGTTTGCAGCAGTGGGAGGAGGGCAGCACCATAACCTGGTAGGGGGGTGATACAGGTATTTACTCAGTGTGTCTTCAGGGTGGTGGAGGAAGCACAGCATGTTCTCCACCAGACACTCCCTCGTGCAGGTTCGCTCCAGCTCCATGCAGATGCAGGATTCTCTCACCCACATCTCCTCCATGGTGACTATAGCAAGGTGGAAGGCGTGCCCAAGGAGAGAATGCAGGGGCACAAGCAGGTGGTAGACAGCATTGTCCTCATGAGGACATCTTTGCGCATGGTGGATGTCCCGGAGGGAATGGCCTCTCTCAGAGAGGGAGGGCGGTCGCTGTCCCCGTGGTAACAGGCATCTCTGTCGCAAGGCTCCTTGCAATGGCCCCTTCGGCTGCATCGGGTCCCACTCCGCAGCGTGTGCTTTTGCTGTGTAGGAAAGCTGGGGCAGCGATTGCCACTGCCAATTGAGGAGCGTGTTCTCCGTGTCCAGCGTGCTCAGTTCCGCAGCACCAGCTCCCCGGGGAGTGACTTCAGGCCTGGCCCTGTGCCTGAAGAACTGCACCTCTGCCATAGCCCAGCTCTCTGGCCACGTCCTGCTGCTGGTAACACTGGCCTCTGCCTACTCGATGCTCAGCAAGGTGTCCAAGCCATCTTGCTGCACCTCAAATATCATCTCAATCAGCAGGGGACTATTGGAAGCGTTTGTCAGCCGGAGCTTGCAGGAGCGCCTGGAGGGCAGCACGGTTAAGCGGTGGTGTCTCCACTGAGGCAAAACCTGCCAGGCTGCTTTTACCAAGACCTGGAACCAGCGGGTGGTTTTCTCCATGTCTAGGTAGGGGCCGATGCAGAGGGTGCCTAGGAGGCTGGGCCCCTGATTTTTCCTCAGCTTCTCCTTGGGGTGGTGCAGGAAGCACAGCATGTCCTCCACCAGCCGCTCCCTCGTGTAGGTGCACTCCAGCTCCACGCGGAGCCTGGAGTTCCTCGCTGGCCTCTCCCTCCTGTTGCCCAACTCCAGGTGGAAGGCGTGCCCACGGAGGGGCTTCAGGGGCACGAGCAGGTGGTAGACAGCATCATCCTCACAGACTCCAACCTTCTGAGGCGCTTCTCACACCGACAGCTGGCTTTAGTCGCGGCATAAAACTATTCCTGGAAAGCTTTCGGCACATACGGAGAAGTTCATCTGCCGTCTCATCCACCATCATCAACAATTCTGGCAGGTCCAGGAGGCGCTTGACCGAAATTCTGCCCACATCCACTGCAACACTGGATTTTACTTCTTGCTCCTCCTTAGCCGCCTTCTTCCGGAAGCTGGCCTCCTTGCTGCTGCTGCTGCTGCCTGAGAGCTCCTTTTCCTGAGCCACCAGCAGAGCCCAAAGAGCAGGAGCAGGACTCCACCGATGGCCCAGGACTGCCACTGCTGCAAGGCAGCAAAGAGCAGGGCTCCCCAGGCAAAGCCGCTCTGCTCCTGGGTTCCCTGCTCCAGCTCCTGCAGCAGCTGAGTCATCTTCCAGCTCAGGTACTCCCTACTCTGCTGTGATGCCAAGCTGCCTGCTGGCATTAACGCGCAGCACCTGGGAAGCCAAAGCCCAGTGAATCACTGAGACCAGAGCCCACTGCACCAGCTCTTCTGCAAGATGCTCCCCGATGCCATGGCAGCTGAGCTGTCGGCACCCTATGCCTGCATTCCCCGACCCAGAGACGCACGGACACTCACGGACACAGCCTTTGTCCAAACAAGAGATTTATTGACAGCTTTGCGCGCGGTGGATCTCCCGGAGGGAATGGACTCTCTGGCCACGTCCTGCTGCTGGTAACACTGGCCTCTGCCTACTCGATGCTCAGGAAGGTGTCCAAGCCATCTTGCTGCACCACAAATGTCATCTCAATCAGCAGGGGACTATTGGAAGCGTTCGTCAGCTGAAGCTTGCAGGAGCGCCTGGAGGGCAGCACAGTTAAGTGGTAGTGTCTCGACTGAGGCAAAAGCAGCAAGGCTGATTTTACCAAGGTTTCGAACCAGTCGGTGGTATTCTCCATGTCTAGGTAGCGGCCGGTGCAGAGGGTGCCTAGGAGGCTGGGACTCTGATTTTTCCTCCTACGGTCCACCAGCCGCTCCCTCCTGCGTGTGCACTCCAGCTCCACGCGGACCCTGCAGTTCCTCGCTGGCCTCTCCCCGGTGGTGCCCAACTCCAGGTGGAAGGAGTGCCCATGGGGGGGCTTCAGGGGCACGAGCAGGTTGTAGGCATCATCCTTACAGAGACCCCAACCTCCTAAGGTGCTTCTGAAAACAGCTGGGTTCATTTGCGGCATAAAACTATTCCTGGAAAGCGTTTGGCATATATGGAGAAGTTCATCCACCATCTTATCCACCATCTCGAGTGATTCTGGCAGGAAGCGCTTGACCGAAATTCTGCCCACATCCACTGCAACACTGGATTTTACTTTTTGCTCCTCCTTAGCCGCCTTCTTCCTGCAGCTGGCCTCCTTTCTGCTGCTGGCTGGCTGACAGCTCCTTTTCCTGAGCCACCAGCAGAGCCCGAAGAGCAGGAGCAGGACTCCACCGATGGCCCAGGACTGCCACTGCTCCAAGGCAGCAAAGAGCAGGGCTCCCCAGGCAAAGCCGCTCTGCTCCAGCTCCTGCAGAGCATTCCGGAAGATGCTTTGCACAACCTTGGCGAAGAATTGTATCACAGCCATGGCCTGCAGGAGGAGGGAGAGAAGGGGTTCAGTGGGGCTGGGAGGGAGGGAGCTGGTGTCGTGGGGAGCAGGGCCGGGAGCCGCAGGGAGCTGGGGGCAGGTAGGAGAGGGGGCGAGGCAGCTGGGAGGCAGCAAGGCCTGCGCCCAGCCCCGGTGGCGGCGGCACCGTGCCCTGCCCGAGGTGCTCCCGCCAGCGGCTGGGCCCTCGGTGCAGGCTGAGAACCCACCCCCCCCGGGGGCCCGCCTTTCCGCCCCGGCCCTCGTCCGGCCCAGCCTCCCCCCGCCTGCGCACTCACCGCTCACCCAGGCTGTACTGGCGCAGTGCTGCCGGCGGGTGCCTTTCATACCCCCCCCCCCCCATTGTGACTCGGCCCCTCCGATGTCACAGGTGCCGGAGCGCATCACAGGCACGCCCGCCAGCCAGCCCCGGCCTTCGGCCTCACCCCGGCTCAGCGACTCCCGGCTGCCCTGGTGGAGCGGTGAAGGCTGGGCTCGAGTTCGTTTTCTTCACGGGAGCTTGCGTGCTGCTTTATTTCGGATCGCTTGCCGTCTGCCTGCCGACGGCAATCTCACAATCGATCACGGAACGTCCTGAGTTGGAAGGGACCCCCGAGGGTCACCGAGTCCAACCCCTGGCTCCGCACGAGGCAACCTCAAGTATGTATCCTAGGATGAGACTATGTGCAAAGGCTTCTTGAATAGCATCGGGCTTGGGGCCGTGACCCTTTCCGGGCAGGGGCTTGTTCCGCTGTTTGCCACCCTCTCGCTGAAGAACTTCTTCCTAATATCCAATCGGAACTGCCCTTGACGCAGCTTTGAGCCATTCCTTCACGTCTTATGTCACTGAGGCTCAGACAATCTAATGAAACATTTTAAAATCAACATGTTTGTTTGTTCTTCGATGAAAATTGTCTAGAACTCCAAGAACATTAGTGAACCAGCGGTTCAATGATGTCAGGGGAAATGAATACTACACAGCCAACATTGGTGTAAAAGGAACTAGGCCTTAAGCCTCATTGTTTTAAGACTATTCATATTAGACATATAACTAATGATTAGAAATTGTTTTAGATATGATTAATAGAATGCAGGTGCTTACAAAACAATAGCTATGAGCTGCTTAATTGTTCTAGGAGACTCCCTCTTCATGGCTGGCTTAAAATCCAGCCAAGCTGAATCAAGAGAGGAAGGATCATGCCTCTTAGACCTAAGAGGTGGGAGTAAGCGATTAACTTTAGAGCAAGATAAATTAATGACATAACCTGAGTAGTGTCTTTAGAAATTCATAGGTCCCTTTGGAGTGTAAGAAGATGATGGTGACCGGAGACCTTCTGCCTATGACTACCAATCTCAGAAGAACCGAGACATGAGAAGGGAGCGTGGATGAGATAAGATGATGAGTGGTAACGATATGAGAACAGAAAATCGGCTGGAAGATTACAGGCACTTTGGACTGGGACAATGGGTGGCAAAAGGGTATGTAAGGTTTGGAAGCTTTTGGGAGCGCGCCATTCACTGCGGTGGTGGCCCAACTCGGAGCTGTTAATAAAGCAAACCTAGAGAAACCCATGACTGAAACTCCCTTCGCAATTAGAATGCTTAAGCTTTCGAAATAGTAACCCAGCATGCTCATCTCATGGACACTCATGGACGCAGCTTTTGTTCAGAGAAGTGGTTTACTGACCTCTCGTCTGCTGCGGATATGCCCACCCTCATCAAGGGTGTGGGGGAGTTTCTTCAATGGGGGTACATTCGATGCTCTTCAGGGGTGATGCAGCTAGGGGTTTCTGGGGATCGGGAGTGTTTCTGGCTGACGGACCTGGGGACGATCAATCGATAACGTCCCGAGCAGCCCATCGGGCTGGGGGTGCGGACCCCAAGAGAGAGGAGAATCCGTTCCTGTTGGGGTCAAGGCATTGTCGGGGTCAACGGGGGGGGTGCGAAAGGCCTCCTGTGTTCAGGGGATGTATGTTTGTGGGTGCTGGTCTCTTCTGTCAGGGGGCTGGAGATGGGACGGGAGGAAATGGCCTCAAGCTGCGGCAAGGGAGATTGAGGTCAGATATCCGGAAACATTTTTTGACTGAGAGGGTCGTCAAACATCGGCTGCCCAGGGAAGCGGCTGAGTCCCCATCCCTGGAGGTATTCAAAAA
Organism: Buteo buteo; assembly: GCF_964188355.1. NCBI lineage: Eukaryota > Metazoa > Chordata > Aves > Accipitriformes > Accipitridae > Buteo > Buteo buteo. The sequence goes on along the minus strand of NC_134176.1, from coordinate 6,533,308 downwards.
GCGCGCGGACGGGGTACTTCAGGACACGGTGTAGCGGGCACGCTTGGGGGTTGGACTCGACGATCCTGAAGGTCTCTTCCAGCCTAAACGATGCTAAGACTCTATGACAGGGGGCAGGCAGCGAGGGATGGCGACGCCCACAGAGGTGGGCCCCCGCCACCTCAGAGCTCTTCTCAGAGGGCTCCGGACGCTTCAGAAAGCCTCCGAGGCCGCCCCTCAGAGAAAGGGCTGAGCGCAACCCGCCAAAACCGCCCCTCAGCGCCCGGCCCGCGCAGGCGTCGAGCTGGGCGGAAGCGTCCCACAGCGCCGCGGCTCTGGGGCGCGAGGGGGTGGGCGGGGCCGGAGGGCGGCGCGAGGGGGGGGTGTGCGGGGCCGGAGGGCGGTGCGAGGGGGTGGGCGGGGCCGGAGGGCGGTGCGAGGGGGTGGGTCGGAGCCGGAGGGCGGTGCGAGGCGGGTGGTGGGCGGGGCCGGGGGCGGTGCGAGGGGGTGGGTCGGAGCCGGAGGGCGGTGCGAGGCGGGTGGTGGGCGGGGCCGGGGGCGGTGCGAGGGGGGGTGGGCGGGGCCGGAGGGCGGCGCGGCGGGCGGCGGGCAGGTCCGGCAAGGCAGTCGCAAGCCCCGCCCCGAACGGCGCCCCGCCCCTGGCGCGGGCCTGACCCCCGTCCCCGGGGCGGGCCGGGTCGGCGGGCCGGTCCCGGAGGGGATGAGCCCGATCCCGGAGGGGATGATGAGCGGCGGAGGAAAGCCGGCAGCCGGTGGAATCGCCGGAGGGGAGAAGCGGAGACCGAAGGGAGACGCCGGCACCCGCCCCCCCCCTCGCGCGGCACTGCGAGGGGAACGGGAAGAGGTAAGGAGCTGGGAGCTGCGGTTCGGGGTTCAGGCCGCCCGGGCCCAGGCCGCGCGGCGAGTTCTTGCCAGGGGTCTGCTGCTGAGGAGCCTTCTACGCGTTCCTGTGGGTCCGGGACGGGTGAGTTGGGAACTGCTGACTGATACGGGGGCCCGAATTAGTGTCTTAACTAAACAGCTAGCTGATGAGCTAGGAACCAAACCCTCAGGAAAGACTATCAGCGTAATAGGAGTGCCGGGAGCGGCAGAAAAATGTCCCGTAGCTCAAACTGAACTCGGGCTGCCTGGGGGCAAGAGAGTGAGGGCTGTGGAAGTGGCTGTGAGCTCTTAGGAGGGAAATGCGCTGGGGTGCGATGTGCTGGCAGGCAAATGACGGTATCTACGCAATGGCAGGGTGTGGAGCTGTGGAGGCAGAGGGGCAAACTTTGTGGGTTGCTCCTGCGCTACCGCCATCTAAAGTAAGCCATGTCTCTCGATATCCGCTACCAGATGGGGGATTTCAGAAGTAATGAACGACCTCGAGAAAAGACAGATCATAAGTGGCACACGTTCCCCTTGTAATTCTCCAGCTTGGCCAGTCCGTAAAGCGGGTGGGAGGTGGCAACTAACAAGTGATTGCAGGAAATGGAACAGTTAATACCCCCCCCCCCATTAACTGCTGCCATCGCAAGCATAACCTAAATGGTAACGGCAATACAGGCAGCTGCCCACCCATGGACGGCTGCTTTAGATGTCAAGGAGATGGTTTTTATGATTGCCCTAAGGCACGAGAACAAACCCCAGTTCGCATTTACCTGGGAGGGGACACAATACACCTTTAGTCAACTTCCCCGAGGATACAGGCACTCTCCTACTGTTGCCCACGGTGCCTTAGCCAAGCTTAGCGTCCGCCTGTGTGTTTCGATGTCATTCCCTCCAGCTGGGAGGACAGAGGAGAATACTACCTGTGCTCCTGATCCCTCTACCAACCTGCCCGAGGCCCTGAAGTCTCTTCTGACATTGTCGGTACCCACACGAAAAAGCAAGAGGGGCTAACAGTGAGGGCCGTACAAGGCTCGGGAGTTTCCTGGTAACGCCTTCAACCCGAGCCGCAGGGAGGCAGAAGGCTTCCCCAAAAGGCAGGTCTGGTCGGCAGAGCGGGGCAGGAGTGAATGAATTCTTTACGTTGCTTTGCCTGGGCGTGTAGCTGGTGCTTTACCTACTGAACTGTCCTCTCTCCACCCGCAAGCTTTCCCACTTTTACCCTTCAGATTCTCTCCACCGTGCCACTGCGGGCAAGGCACTGAGTAGCTGCGTGATGATGCCAAGCTGCCTGCTGGCATTAACCCGCAGCACGTGGGAAGCCAAAGCCCAGCGAATCGCTGAGACCAGAGCCCACTGCACCAGCTCTTCTGCAAGATGCTCCCCGACGCCGTGGCAGCTGAGCTGTCAGCACCCTATGCCCGCATTCCCCGACCCAGAGACGCACGGACACTCACGGACACAGCCTTTGTCCAAACAAGAGATTTATTGACAGCTTTGCGCGCGGTGGATCTCCCGGAGGGAATGGCCTCTCTCAGAGAGGGAGGGCGGTCGCTGTCCGCGTGGGAACAGGTTGCATCGGGTCCCACTCCGCAGCGTGTGCTTTTGCTGTGGTGGAATCCTGCGGCAGCAATTCCCAGTGCCGATAGAACAGCATGTTCTCCATGTCCAGCGCGCTCAGTTCTGTGGCACCAGCTCCTCAGGAAGCATCTAGCATGGGTGCTTTCTGTGTCCAGACTGCAGTCTGAGGCATGCAGAGGCACATCAGCGCTGCCTTGCGCTTGGTCCCTGCACAGCCGGAGCTGCAGCCAGGAAGAATTTCTGGGCCCATGTGAAATCGCCACTATGGCCGCGACTGTGAGGGGAAAGGAGGATGAACATCACTTTGTAGCCACCATAGTCACCACCATCTGCTGCACTGGGGAGACTGCCTAGAGGAGAACGCCGACGCTCTTGACAGAGGGCTGCTGTACAGGGTTTTCCCTTTACTTTCTGTGTCCCGCATTCTTCCCTCTTTTTCTCTGCAGTATGAGGTGGTAGTCTGCCGTCAGCTGTGACTTCTGCAAACACAGCTCCGTGCGTGAAGATCTCTTTCAGTGTCCGTAGAACAGCAGGCTTGTGAGCTGATGTTGCAGCTCATCGAACTGATGCATTGCCTCGTCGTGGGCGGCTGGATCCTGCACCAGGTGCTGGAAGAGGTTGACTGGTTCGGCCGTTTGGAAGTCTCGGGGCAAGATTATCTCCTCAGGCACCCTCTCGTTGCCGAAGAAGAAGTGGTCGAGGCGTTTCTCCTCCAGGCAGCAGCGCAGGTATCGCATGATATCGTCCATCTGCAGCAGGAAATGCCTCCTGCGCCAGCCTGACAGGGGCATGGTGGTCAGGAGGTGCATCACGACTGTCTTCAAGGTATAGGTGGAAAAGCCTGTGCCCACCAGGATGCGGGCGCAGACCTGCAGGCATCTGAGGTGGAAGCTGTCATGCGGAACTTGCCTGGCCATATGCCTGAAGAACTTCGCCTCTGCCACAGCGTAGCTCTCTGGCCACATCGTGCTTGGGGTGAAGATGGCCTCCGTATTCTGGCTGCTCACAAAGATGTCCGAATTGCCTTGCTGCACCCCAAATACTATCTCAATGAAGAGGGTTCTTCTGGAGGCGTTTGTCAGCTGCAGCTTGCAGGAGTGGCTGGAGGGCAGCACCTTCATATTGTAGCGACGTGACAGAGGCACCACCGCCCAGGCTGACCTCACGAAATTCTGGAACCAGTGGGCAGTTTTTTGCACATCTAGGTAGGAGCCAGTGCAGAGGGTGTGTAGGAGGCTGCGGTCCTGATTCCTCCTTAGCTCCTCCTCGGGGTGGTGCAGGAAGCACAGCATCTCTCCTGCCAGCTGTTCCCTCCTGCAGGTGCACTCCAGCTCCACGCGGACGCAGAAGTTCCTCGCTGGTGACTCCCCCCTGTTGCCCAACTCCAGGTGGAAGGCGTGCCCACGGGGGGGCTTCAGGGGTATGAGCAGGCAGTAGACAGCATCATCCTCATGGGGACTCCAGCCTTCAAAGGTGCTGCCCACCTTGATGGCTGGTTGCAGCACTGGGAAGAAACTATTTGTCAAGAGCTCTTGGAAGACATGGAGGAGGTTGCCCGCCAGCTCCTCCACCACTCGGCTCCTGTAGGCTAGGTTCTGCACTGGCCACTGTATGCGCTTTACTAAAATCCTGCCCAGACTGCTCTCGTCATCAGAATCTTCTTCTTCACTGTCTTCCTCCTCCTGCTCCTCTTCCTGCTCCTGCTCTTCTTGATCGTCCTGCTCACTGTGGCTGCTGGAGCTCTCCTCGTCACTGCTGCTGTCCACCTCATGGCTCCTTTTCCTGAGCCACCAGCAGAGCCCAAAGAGCAGGAGCAGGACTCCACCGATGGCCCAGGACTGCCACTGCTCCAAGGCAGCAAAGAGCAGGGCTCCCCAGGAAAAGCCGCTCAGCTCCAGCTTCTTCAGAGCATTCCAGAGGATGCTTTGCACAACCAGGGTGAAGAATTGTATCACATCCATGGCCTGCAGGAGGAGGGAGAGAAGGGGTTCAGTGGGGCTGGGAGGGAGGGAGCTGGCGTCGGGGGGAGCAGGGCCGGGAGCCGCAGGGAGCTGGGGGCAGGTAGGAGAGGGGGCGAGGCAGCTGGGAGGCAGCAAGGCCTGCGCCCAGCCCCGGTGGCGGCGGCACCGTGCCCTGCCCGAGGTGCTCCCGCCAGCGGCTGGGCCCTCGGTGCAGGCCGAGAACCCACCCCCCCGGGGGCCCGCCTTTCCGCCCCGGCCCTCGTCCGGCCCAGCCTCCCCCCGCCTGCGCACTCACCGCTCGCCCAGGCTGTACTGGGGCAGCGCTGCCGGCGGGTGCCTTTTATACTCCCCCCGCCATTGTGACTCGGCCCTCTGATGTCACAGGTGCCAGAGCGCATCACAGGCACGCCCACCGGCATTTGCACATAGTCTCATCCTAGGATACATACTTGAGGTTGCCTCGTGCGGAGTCAGGGGTTGGACTCGGTGACCCTCGGGGGTCCCTTCCAACTCAGGACGTTCCGTGATCGATTGTGAGATTGCCGTCGGCAGGCAGACGGCAAGCGATCCGAAATAAAGCAGCACGCAAGCTCCCGTGAAGAAAACGAACTCGAGCCCAGCCTTCACCGCTCCACCAGGGCAGCCGGGAGTCGCTGAGCCGGGGTGAGGCCGAAGGCTGGGGCTGGCCGGCGGGCGTGCCTGTGATGCGCTCCGGCACCTGTGACATCGGAGGGGCCGAGTCACAATGGGGGGGGGGTATAAAAGGCACCCGCCGGCAGCGCTGCGCCAGTGCAGCCTGGGCGAGCGGTGAGTGCGCAGGCGGGGGGAGGCTGGGCTGGACGAGGGCCGGGGCAGAAAGGCGGGCCCCCGGGGGGTGGGTTCTCAGCCTGCACCGAGGGCCCAGCCGCTGGCGGGAGCACCTCGGGCAGGGCACGGTGCCCCGCCACCGGGGCTGGGCGCAGGCCTTGCTGCCTCCCAGCTGCCTCGCCCCCTCTCCTACCTGCCCCCAGCTCCCTGCGGCTCCCGGCCCTGCTCCCCCCGACGCCAGCTCCCTCCCTCCCAGCCCCACTGAACCCCTTCTCTCCCTCCTCCTGCAGGCCATGGATGTGATACGATTCTTCACCCTGGTTGTGCAAAGCATCCTCTGGAATGCTCTGCAGGAGCTGGAGCAGAGCGGCTTTTCCTGGGGAGCCCTGCTCTTTGCTGCCTTGGAGCAGTGGCAGTCCTGGGCCATCGGTGGAGTCCTGCTCCTGCTCTTTGGGCTCTGCTGGTGGCTCAGGAAAAGGAGCCATGAGGTGGACAGCAGCAGTGACGAGGAGAGTTCTAGCAGTGACAGTGAGCAGGTGGAAGAGGAGGCAGAAGACGACGAGAGTGACAGTGAGAATGATCTGGGAAGGTATTTTGAGGAGCACATACAGTGGCCAGTTCAGAACCTAGCCAGGGACCGTCAGGTGGTAGAGGACATCGTTGACAACCTCATCCTTATCTTCAGAACAATCTTGTCAAATAGCTTCTTCCCAGTGCTGCAACCCGCCATCGGGGTGGGCAACGCCTTCGAAGGTTGGAGTCCCCGCGAGGAAGACATCATCTACCGCCTGCTCGTGCCCCTGAAGCCCCCCCGTGGGCACGCCTTCCACCTGGAGTGGGGCAACAGGGGGGAGACGCCAGCAAGGAACTTCTGCGTCCGCGTGGAGCTGAAGTGCACCTGCAGGAGGGAGCAGCTGGCAGGAGAGATGCTGTGCTTCCTGCACCACCCTGAGGAGGAGCTTAGGAGGGATCAGGATCCCAGCCTCCTACACACTCTCTGCACTGGCTCCTACCTAGATGTGCAGAAAACTGCCCGCTGGTTCTATCAGCTGGTGCAAGCATCCTGGGTGGTTTTGCCTCAGTCATCCACGTGCCGTCTAACCATGCTGCCCTCTAGTCGCTCCTGCAAATTCCAGGTGACAGAACGCAACAACAAAACCCACATTATTGAGATGATGTTTGGGGTGCAGCGAGGCAATTGGGACATCTTCGTGAGCAGCCAGAATACGGAGGCCATCTTCACCCCAAGCACGACGTGGCCAGAGAGCTACGCTGTGGCAGAGGCGAAGTTCTTCAGGCATATGGCCAGGCAGGTCCCATATGACAGCTTCCACCTCAGATGCCTGCAGGCCTACGCCCGCATCCTGGTGGGCACAGGCTTTTCCACCTATACCTTGAAGACAGTCGTGATGCACCTCCTGACCACCATGCCCCTGTCAGGCTGGCGCAGGAGGCATTTCGTGCGGCGGATGGAGGATATCATGCAATACCTGCGCCGCTGCCTGGAGGAGAAACGCCTCGACCACTTCTTCTTCGGCAACGAGAGGGTGCCTGAGGAGATAGTCTTGCCCCCAGCCTTCCAAACGGCCGAACCACTCAACCTCTTCCAGCACCTGGTGCAGGATCCGGCTGCCCACGCTGAGGCAAAGCGTGAGTATAGGGATCTGCGAGAACGGCTCACAAGCCTGCTGTTCTACGGACACTGAAAGAGATCTTCACGCACAGAGCTGTGTTTGCGGGACTCACAGCTGATGGCAGACTACCACCTCATACCAGACTACCACCTCATACCGCAGGGAAAAAGAGGGAAGAATGCAGGACACAGAAAGTAAAGGGAAAACCCTGTAAAGCAGCTCTCTGTCAAGAGCGTCAGCGTTCTCCTCTAGGCAGTCTGTCTCCCCAGCGCGGCAGATAGTGGTGACTACGGCGGCTACAAAGCCGACGTTCATCCTCCTTCCCCCTCACAGTCGCGGCCATGGTGGTGATTTCACATGGGCCCAGAAATTCTTCCTGGCTGCAGCTCCGGCTGTGCAGGGACCAAGCGCAAGGCAGCGCTGATGTGCCTCTGCGTGCCTCAGACTGCAGTCTGGACAGAGAAAGCACCCATGCTAGACACTTCCTGAGGAGCTGGTGCTGCGGAACTGAGCACGCTGGACACGGAGAACACGCTCCTCAATTGGCAGTGGCAATCGCTGCCCCAGCTTTCCTACACAGTAAAAGCACACGCTGCGGAGTGGGACCCGATGCAGCCGAAGGGGCCATTGCAAGGAGCCTTGTGACAGAGATGCCTGTTACCACGGGGACAGCGACCGCCCTCCCTCTCTGAGAGAGTCCATTCCCTCTGGGAGATTCACTGTGCGCAAAGGTGTCAATAAATCTCTTGTTTGGACAGGGGCTGTGTCCGTGAGTGTCCGTGCGTCTCTGGGTCGGGGAATGCGGGCATAGGGTGCTGACAGCTCAGCTGCCACGGCGTCGGGGAGCATCTTGCAGAAGAGCTGGTGCAGTGGGCTCTGGTCTCAGCGATTCGCTGGGCTTTGGCTTCCCACGTGCTGCGGGTTAATGCCAGCAGGCAGCTTGGCATCATCACGCAGCTACTCAGTGCCTTGCCCGCAGTGGCACGGTGGAGAGAATCTGAAGGGTAAAAGTGGGAAAGCTTGCGGGTGGAGAGAGGACAGTTCAGTACGTAAAGCACGAGCTACACGCCCAGGCAAAGCAACGTAAAGAATTCATTCACTCCTGCCCCGCTCTGCCGACCAGACCTGCCTTTTGGGGAAGCCTTCTGCCTCCCTGCGGCTCGGGTTGAAGGCGTTACCAGGAAACTCCCGAGCCTTGTACGGCCCTCACTGTTAGCCCCTCTTGCTTTTTCGTGTGGGTACCAAGGAAGTCGTGATGAGAATTCCAAGAGCGATCAAAAGAGACTTCAGGGCCTCGGGCAGATTGGTAGAGGGATCAGGAGCACAGGTAGTATTCTCCTCTGTCCTCCCAGCCGGAGGGAATGACATCAAAACAAACAGGCGGTCGCAGCGTATTAACAATACCTGGCTCCGAGGCTAGCGTCACTGCCAGAATTTGGAGTTTTTCAACCATGGGATGGTCTATGCGACACCAGGCCTGCTGGGGCCTGGCAAGATTCACCCGTTCTCAAGGGGGGAAAAGTATTTTTGCTCACGAGCGAGCGGGGCTGACTGAGAGAGCTTTAAACTAGGTTTGGAGGGGGGAAGGGGTAAAATCAGTCCTGCTAGTGATAAGCTAGGGGTGGCGCGACAATGTTGGGGGAACGGTGCGCAGAGCTTTCGCTCTGCTCCACGATGTGCCGAGGACGCAGGAGCGCGTTTGAAACGTTTGTAGGCTCGAGTGCGCGGTGCGAGGAAGAGACAGGAGGAGCTAGAGGCCTCGGCTCGGTCCCAGAGCAACGACATCGCTGGCCTAAGGGACACTTGCTGGGAAGAGTCCTGTGACCGGAGTGCAGTGACGGACCCTTCCAGGCTCTTCAGGAGAGGGAGGCAGGGCAGGCGAGGCGGAGGGGCAGCGCTGTATGTAAAGGAGGGGTCGGACTGTACAGCGCTTGCAGCTGGGGACGACATGGTTGAGAGCCTCTGCGTAAAGATTAGGGGAAAAGCTAATAAAGCGGACGTCCTTGCAGGAGTCTGCTATGGATCACCCAGCCAGGATGAGGACGCCAACGTATGAATCTATAAGGAACCACGGGAAATCTCTGGATCAGTCGCCCTGTGTCGTCCTTATGGGCAGCTCCAGCTGCCCAGCTGCGAACTGGGGCTGTCACAGAGCAGACATGAACAGGCCCGGGAAATTCCTGAAGCCCACGTTGAAGACCACTCTTTGATACGGGTACTACGGGAGCCGACTAGGAAGGGTGCCCTCCTAGGCCTGTTGTTTGTACATAGAGAGGGTCTTGTGGGTGAAGTGATGATTGGTGGCTGTCTTGGCCGTAGTGATCAGAAAATGGTCGAGTTTAAAATCGTTGGCGATATGGGAAACCCTGTCCGCAGAGCGACTCCCCTGGATTCTGGGAGAGCAGACTTTAGGCTGCTCAAGGAGCTAGTTAGCAAGGTCCCCTGGGAATCTGCTTTCGAGGGTATCGTTGCCCGTAAGTGCCGGTCAATTTTTTAGATCCCAGGAGCGGGCAATTGCAATGTGTCGCAAGTCAAGCAAGGGGGGCGGAAGGGTGGTTTGGCTGTAGACCCTGGCGCTATAAGAAGTAGTGGCGGACGGCCGCCCTGTGGCAGAAGATGTGCACTCATAGCTGTATTCGGTACACCTCCAGTGGAAATTCAGTGATGGTGTGTGGGCGAAGATTTGCAAGCTTTTCAATAACTGTCACATCAAAAGAGCTGTCTAACTATGTCGAAGCGCTAGAGAAGCTCAGGCCTCTCTGCGTTTTCAGTTAGACTGTGCAGAACATGGCCGGTTCTTCTGTGATGCGCAAAGCTACCAGAACCTTTATTGCCTAACGATGGATCTTTGGAAAGTGAAGTTAACGCCGAGATGAGATGCTATGTCTGCATCCTTTGCACCGGTGGTTTTGTCTCTGTGACCTGACCTTTCCCCCAAAAAAGTTTGTTTCACTGAAAAATAGCCATAAGACTGTGTTTACGTTGCATCTTTGCTGGTTCAAAGAGGTAAAGTACATTATGGCTTTGGTATATGAAGGCAAGAAGAGAAACATGTTATTTGCGTAAGACCTTCCACGTGAATTTTTGCATTTGAATACATCCATGGTATTCCAGTTTAGTGCTTTGCATCCCCCCAGCTTCAAAAATGCAGGGACACAAGCAGGTGGTAGACAGCATTGTCCTCAAGAGGACATCTTTGCGCATGGTGGATGTCCCGGAGGGAATGGCCTCTCTCAGAGAGGGAGGGCGGTCGCTGTCCCCGTGGTAACAGGCATCTCTGTCGCAAGGCTCCTTGCAATGGCCCCTTCGGCTGCATCGGGTCCCACTCCGCAGCGTGTGCTTTTGCTGTGTAGGAAAGCTGGGGCAGCGATTGCCACTGCCAATTGAGGAGCGTGTTCTCCGTGTCCAGCGTGCTCAGTTCCGCAGCACCAGCTCCTCAGGAAGTGTCTAGCATGGGTGCTTTCTCTGTCCAGACTGCAGTCTGAGGCACGCAGAGGCACATCAGTGCTGCCTTGCACTTGGTCCCTGCACAGCCGGAGCTGCAGCCAGGAAGAATTTCTGGGCCCATGTGAAATCACCACCATGGCCGCGACTGTGAGGGGAAAGAGGATGAACGTCGGCTTTGTAGCCGCCGTAGTCACCACTATCTGCCGTGCTGGGGAGACAGACAGGTTACCGCTTTCCCACCCAATTTGGGGTGCTCAGGAGGATTCCCCATTTCTCCTGAGTTTTGGGGTGTTCATGGATGTTGCCCCACTTCCCCTCCTGTTGGGGGGGGGTGCATGGGGGGAGAGGGGGACAGGACACTGGAGTGTCAGAGAGGGAGGGATGGTGTTAGCACACTCAACTCCCGGCTCCCAGGCCTGAGGGAGCTCCCAGTCCTCACAGCACCCTGGCACAAGTGTCCGCAGTGCCATGATACCTAGGTTCTGCTGCCAGTCCTTGCCAGAACACTATACCCCAACCCACTCACAGCCTCCTGCACCCTAATAGATCCTGTTGTTGCTGTAATTGCCACCTACGGATTAGGTGGCAGTGGGGCAGTCCCAAGGGAAGGTTGAACTGGGCCAACAGAAGTCCTCCTGTCAATTTATGAGTTGTGGAGAAGTGTTACTGCCTGATAGCTGGATCTGTTGGTTTCCCACAACTGAAAACTGCAGTGGTGAGACCTTATGTTTGCTTCTTCAGCTCCTTCTTGAGGAATGAGCAGCATTGAATAGGTCTGCCAGTCCAGATGGCCCAAGGTCTTGAGGAACATGAGAGAAGACCTGCCCTCACTAGCAATTTGTTTTGATTAACTAGCATCTAGGAGGGTTGTATTAACTTGCATCTAGGCGGGATGTATTCATGATCACCCAGTGCACAGGGATAATGGTGGCTGGTTCATCAGAGAGACTATCTGAATTTACCTTCCCAGCAGTCTAGACAGGTTATCACTATGGTTATGAAGCAGGTGTGAGGTGTCAGCATCAGCCCTCAGATAAGGATGTTGTACCTACAGAAGCTCCCAGCACTTAGGAAGTGCTCAGTTTTCATGACTGGGGTGAGTGGTGTCAGGCTAGCCCGGCGTCCAGACCCCTGGGTGGGAAGGAGTCGATGACAGTGCTTTGGCTCAGCCCAGATCCCCCTTCTCTCAGTGACTCTCATTCAGTAGCTACAACAAGTGCACAGCTCCAGCAGCCTCCACTAAGAGCATGTTCTGCAGCTTTTAATCTAGGCAAAATAAGGAGAAGAGCACAGTCACGGCTAACGGAAATTATTCTTACCTTTATGAGGAATGACTTCAAGTAGAGCACTCCACTGAGTGAATATGGGTTCCTCCTTCTTTTCTTCCCCAAAGCAACTTATTTGTGAAGATCCCGGTAGTGAACAGATACTGTGCTTTCTCTTCCTCTTTCCCTCTGCAAGTGTCAACCCAAGTAAGAAGAAGATGCTGTGTGATGGGACACTCCTCTCATGTCAGAACAATCTGTAGTGGTTATTAAAGATTCGCAGGCAGGTATAAAGAAACAGACTGTGAAAAGATGGTGTGTATTCCCTGTTCCAGAGCTAGAGGAAAACAAAGGTCACCAATCTTCTGAATGCTTCCTTGCAGTCAAGGGCTTCTGGACATGCATGCATACAAACATTAAACCTGCTACCTTGGAGATGGGGCTAGAGGGAAACCCAGCTTCGTATATACACACTTCAGAGGAGACATCGTGAGAAAGATGAGGTTTCCTGGCACCTTACCCACCCTGATCAAACCACTGCAACTGAAGTCAATATCAAAATTCTCACCATCCTCCCTGAGTTTCATGGGTTTTCCATCTATTTTCCCCTCAAATGCATTGAGGAAAGAATCCACCTGTATTGTCTTCATGTCTGCTGTTCAGACAAGGAAATGCTGTATTTTTACATGTAAAGGGATTTCTCTTGTCTTACAGGGCTGGGATTCTGAGAGACACAAAACAGTGAAGCCATAGGTGCCATTATCTGTGTAGAAATAGTTTAAATGTGAGGAAGAAACACACCTTTGACAGCCTGTAGCTTCAAAAGAAGTGAGAGGAAGCATGACACATCCTGTTTCTACAAACCCTTTTCCAGTAACTCTAAAGAAAATCTTTAAACTTTTAAGCGTATGCAAAGCTACTTACCTTCATTCATAGTTTTCCTGTTTTCCTCTGAGGTCAAACAGATTTATGTGTGAAAGGACAACCTGCACTTGACAGAGTGAAGCCGTTTGCCACTTCTTGTTTACACCAGTTCTGCAAAGCTAATTCCAGAGTCTCTGCCTTTTCTTGTATTATCAAACTCAATAAAAACATAAAAGCTTGAAGAGCAGAATAGGCGGCACATTTTAAATGCTTCTTCAAAGGCTGATTTGCTTCACTGTTTTCTCACGATTAAAGCAGTGCATCTGCTGAAATAACAAAGAAATTGTGCACAAAGCAAATGAAAATGCTGGAAAATCTAAGGTCAAGCAAGTTATTCTGAGTGTTACGAATGTCCATGGTACAGCCAAGCTCCAATCTGTCTGGTATCTGTTCCAAAGTCAATACCTTCATTCGACGACTTTGCTCTCCCACCCTACAAATTCTTCTCAATGGCAGCCAAATTCTCATTGAAGCTCATGGGAACAAGCTCTGACACTTACATAAGTGAGTTCCCAGTGCATGGGAAGCATTCTTCTGAAATCAGTAGAGCCTACATTACTGTAGGTAACACAGAATTATAGAATCATTTAGGTTGGAAAAAACATTTAAGATCATCGAGTCCAGCTGTTAACCTAACATTCCAACTCCACCACTAAACCATGTCCCGAAGCACCATGTTTACATGTCTTTTACATGTCTCTTCTTTGGACATGCTCCAGCACCTCAACATCTTTCCTCTGGTGAGGGGCCCAAAACAAGCACGCTATTTGTGGTGCGGTCTCACCAGTGCCGAGTCCGAGGTGGGGGGGATTGCTTCCCTAGTCCTGCTGGCCACACTATTTCTGATACAAGCCAGGATGCTCCTGGCCTTCTGGGCCACCTGGGCACACTGCCAGCTGTCGACCGACACCCCCAGGTCCTTTTCCGCCAGGCAGCTTTCCAGCCACTCTTCCCCAAGCCTATAGCATTGCGTGGGGCTGTTAAAACCCAAGCGCAGGACCCGGCACTTGGCCTTGTTGAATCCCATACAGTTGGCCTCAGCCCATCGATCCAGCCTGTCCAGATCCCTCTGTCGAGCCTTTCTACCCTCAAGCAGATCAACACTCCCGCCCAACTTGGCATCATCTGCAAACTTACTGAGCAGACACTTGATCCCCTCATCCAGATCTTTGATAAAAATATTAAAGATATTCAGAGATTACTGGTTAATTGGTTATACTTTGTCTAGTGTAGTAGAGTACTACAGGGGTCTGTCCTGGGGTCTGTCCTGTTAAACATCTTTATCAGTGACCTGGAGGAGGTGATGGAATTCACTCTCATCAAAATTGCAGGTAGCAGCAAATTGAGAGGACCAGGCAATGTGCTTGCAGGCAGGGCTTGTCACCTGCTACGACTGGAGGAATGCGCCAACAGTAACTTTTTGAAATTCAACAAGGACCAATGCAGAGTCATGCCCCTAGGAAAGTGGAATGCCTTGCAAGGATACAGTTTGAGGACTGACTAACTGGGGATCATCTCTGTGGAAAAGAACCTGAGGGTTTGAGAGGCTGCGCAATTGCATCCTTGGAGGTTTTCTAAAACCTAGCTGGATAAAACCCTGAGCAACCTGGTCTGACCTCAGAGCTGATCTTGCTTTGAGCAAGAAGTTGGATTAGAAACCTCCTGAAGTCTCTTCCCACCTGAGTTATCCTGTGTTCTTGTGTTGTCATAAAAGCCTTCATTATAGAGAAGTCCCATTGGAATCAGTACACAGATGCTTTGTTTGCTGGGGTCCAGAGATATGATCCAGGCAAAATCCCCGGGAATGTTAGAGGTCTGTCAGCCTGTACACCCTTTAGGATCAAACCTGTAGGTTTTGAGGTTCTTTTCAGATTTTTAGGACATACCAAGAGGTTGGCACAGTGTTTTCATCAGACATGCTGTACTGGGCCTGGCTAGGATAGAGTTAATTTTCCTCATAGCAGCTCATATGCTGCTGTGTTTTAGATTTTTGACCAAAACAGTACTGGTAACACATTAATGTTCTAGCTTTTGCTGAACAGTGTTTGCACAGCATCAAGGCTTTCTCTGTTTCTCACTCTGCCACCCTAGTGAATAGATTGGGGGGTACGTAATATGCTGGGAGTGGACAGAACCAGGCAGATTATCTGAACTAACCAAAGAGATATTCCATACCATATAATGTCATGCTCAGCAATAAAAGGGAAAAGAGGGGGCTTTAGGGGAATTAGCCATCTTTTGCTTGGGAGCTGGCTGAGCACTTGACTATCCACAGAAAGTGGTGAGTGATTGCTTTTGCATCACTTGTTTTGTTTTGTTTTCTTCCCTCTCCCACTTATCCTTCACTTACTAAACAGTTTCCATTGTTGGGGTTTTTTTTTTGTCTGTTTTATCTTGGCCCCCAAGTTTCCTTGGTTTTATTTTTCCTTTCCTCTTCCTCTGTCCCATGCGGGTGGGGTGAGAAGTGAGTGAGTAACTGTGTGGTGCTTATCTGCCCGCCAAAGTTAACCCACAACACATGCCCTGCCTGTCTGTCAGTGGCAGGAGCAGTGGATGACCCCAAGGGTCTGCATGTCTTAATGAATTCCTAGGCTCTATTTACTTTGGCCCCTCACCAGAGGAAAGACATTGAGGAGCCGGAGTATGTCCAAAGAAGAGTAGTGAAGCTGGTGAAGGGTCTAGAGAACAAGTCTTATGAGGAGCACCTGAGGGAACTGGGGTTGGTTAGTCTGGAGAACAGGAGGCTGAGGAGGGGAGACCTTATCACTCTCTACAACTACCAGAAAGGAGGCTGTAGTGAGGTGGGGGTCACTCTCTTTTCTCAAGTACCAAGCGATAGGATGAGAGGAAATGGCCTCAAGTTGTTCTAGGGAGGTTTAGATTGAATATTAGGAAAAATTTCTGTATTGAAAAGGTTATCAAGCACTGGAACAGGCTGCCCAGGGAAGTGGTTGTGTCACCATGCCTTGAGGTATTTAAAAAATGTGTAGACGTGGTGCTTAGGGACATGGTTTAGTGGTGGAGTTGGCAGTATGAGGTTTGTGGTTGGACTCGATGACCTTAAGGGTCTCTTCCAACCTAAATGATTCTATGAATCTGATGGCATAACCATTTTTTAATCCATCTAATTGTGCACCCAGCAACACTGTAATGTCCTCTGTCGTATACATTGCATAGGAAACGTTGGCAGAAGAACATGTCCAGGCCTGGTACATATGCAACCTGCAGCCATTTGCCTCTATGTCCAAGGTTTTGCTACGAGCTGTTGTAGCCATGCCGGGCTGCATGACCCTGCCCTGCACTGCAAGCAGACAAGCAAAGCCCATTAGAGCAGCCCCACTGTGTTTTCCTGAAGCTGCGCCTGAGCACAGGGCAAGAAGGGTCTTCTGGGGTGATCAGGGCTTGCTCTGGAGTCCAGTTCTCAGAGTTTGCAGGAGGCAGAGGAGGGAAAATAATGTTTTTCCAAGCAAACTCCCCTGTGGGCCCTTTGCAGGCTATCCTCACCTGTCCCCAGAGCCTCTTGAGCAGAGATGGCCACCTGCCAGCTCCTCACATCCTGACCCACTTTTCCTGAGAACTCAGCAAGGCAGAGTTTCACAGACAAGAGGAAATCCCTAAACAGCATGCAACCCAGAGAGTGGAAAGTTTGGGGGTGGGAGGGGCGTTGGTGTTTGGGGTTTTTCCCAACTTCCCCATGAACGTATTTGACAGCTCGCTGTCCCTGTCAGCACAGGATCTCAGTGGAAACTGGAGCTGGGAGGGCTCTTCCTGCCTGGGGGAGGCTTCCCAGGAGTGCGAGGGATTTACCAGTCACCACCTTTCACTTCCCTATCCCTTGCTGTGTCCCACTGAAGGCCATGTGCAGTGGCAAGCTGCAGACGGGTTTGCTGGTGGCCGGCTACTTCGTCTACCTGCTGGTGGGTGCAGCTGTGTTCCAGGCACTGGAGAGGACTGCTGAGAAGCAGGAGAAAATAGCAGCTGCCCAGATGAAGGAAGCTTTTCTGCAGAGCTTCACCCACCTCACAGTGGCAGAGATGGAGCAGTTTATGAAGGTAAGTCCCAGTCCTGCAGAAGCCCTTTCTCTCTCCTGTTTCCCTGTGAGATGTTGTTTCCTACTCAGCCTTGCTACAGAGATAGCTGTCACTGCTTTCCTACTGATTTGATCATTTGGATGATTTTAGCAAACCCCATGCTCACTCTCTGGTCTGAGCAGGCAGGTCACACTGATGGTAAATACAGCTTGTGTAACTTGACAAAACCTTGTGTGTTAACTATTAACAGTCCCCATCCCACCATGTCTGGACTTTGTGGGGTCTTGCCTCCTGCTAATTGGACTTTCAGTGGGGCTGTGCTCATCTACAATGGATGGCATGGCAGTAAAAATGAGGTTGTTTGAAATGAATGGGTGTGGTTGCCACTTAAAACAGCGTCATAGATAGCACAAAGCAACAATACAGCAACGTCTGAAGTAATCTGTTGGGTGAAAAAAAAGAAGCTCAAATCACTACAAGGAGGGTGGCATAGTCAGGGTTTACTTTTTGAAAATGCCGTAGAAGTGAAACAGGTAGCCTGGCCAAGGGAAAGGTGTTTCTGGTCACAGCACAGGAAGCTGAGAATGAGTAGGGTTGTCTCTTCATCTGCGATATTTCCTAGCTCTATCTGCTACAGTGCAGAAGAAAATGGGGAGGGCAAATAGCCTTGCTGTAAGCATCTCCACATGGGAAACTAACGAAGCTCTTAACGGGCCAGTTCACATGATGAGGAAAGGAGGGGAAGAGCTGGTATTTCTGATAAACAACTAGCAATCCAGCCCTCAGTTCACATATGCACGCACCCTCTTCACATATGCACGCACCCTCATCATCTTGAATTTTTTTGGCAGGTAGGGAAGGAGAAAAAAAAGAGGAACTTTTCAAGAAAATGAAATCTTTGTGCAAGGGCTGTGAAATGATTTCTGTTAGCTTTGATTTTCTGGGACAGCAGCAAAAAATATAGTGAGGGAGGAAGGGGCAGGGGGAAGACCTTTCTGGTGCAGTTTATTCCAGCTTGTGTCTTGCCTCTGGCAGGGCTGAGCCCTGGATTTTATCTAGGCTGTTTCTGTACAAACCAGCCTGCCTTCCAGATGTCCAGTCCAATGTTCTCTGTTTGCTAAAGGCAGGGACAGCTGGATACTGTTTGGGTTTTTTATTTTTATTTTTTTTAACTTAAAAAGAAGGGAACAGTCTGAAAATGCATGACATGATAGATGATAAGGCTGGAGAGGCTTAGGAGAAACATCTCATCAAACCCCTGTGGCAGTCTCAACTCAAGGCAAACCATCTCTGACAGATGTTCATCTAACCTCATCTCAAAGGCCTCAATATAAATATGTGCATGTGTGTTCACTCATGCAGTTTGGAGAAGAGTGTGTAAGAAGCTGAATTCTGATTGTGGTCTGTCATGACCTGAGCTGGACAGACCAGGGAGGGGTCGTGGTGAGTTCGGAATTCCCTCAGGCTAAATTAAGGTGCGATGACACCAAACGATCAGTTAAACATTTTATTCATGGCAGAAGCAGCCTGAACTTGGCATGCATAATGGTGGTGGGGTTTCTCTCAACAGGCATTGGCATGAAACTACCTCAGTAAACCATGTAACCCGTAGTAACCATATACATCAATTCGGGGAAGAAGGAGAGCCCTCCCGTTGAGTCACAAGGTTCAGAGCGGACCCTCTTGCTTTCTAGACTCCTTCTTAGAGAAGAGCCTGGGGGTGGCTGGATCCGCTCCTAGTCCCAGACTTGATCAACGGGTTTATGTCTAAAGCAATGAGGTGTAGGGACTATGGAAAAGGAGAAAGACAGACAGAGAGAGAAAGAGGAAAACAAAAGAAAGATTTCACTGGTCCTGGGTCCAGCCTAGAGGTCCAGTTCCAGAGAGTGCGTGCATGGGGCTTCAGTTTGTGTCCTTTTACCATCTCCTTGCCCCTCCTTTGGGCGGGCACTCAAAGTCATTAGGCTAATTAGGTGTCATGTGCAGTTTGTGCTTTCAGAACCTTTGGGAAATGGGTCGGTGGGCTTGGGGGTCCTTTGGGGAGTAACTTCTCCTTCCCTGTAGGCATAACCATTGTTTGATCTTTGGCCATACCTGGTGCACCTGTGGTTCAGTGTTCATTGTTATGCAGAACTTGCTCCACCACAATGCTTGGGACATTAACTCTTTCAGTCTCTCACATGGTCGCACCAAGTGTAATGCTTTGCAAAGCAATGGACTTTCTCTGAATTTAAATCTGTGACACTAATCAGAATACAGCCTTAAATGAAATTCTCTGTGTGGTCACACATACCCTGCTATAACTGACTGATGCCCTTCTGGGAGGGATCAGAGTCCCTGCTCAGTGTGCCTGAATACAGGTGATAGATCAGATCCTGGATCCACCACTGCTGTCTCAAGGGTGAACTCAAAACCAGCAACCAGCCACTTCATCACTTAAGCCGGTGGGCTATCTTGCTCTGCCATGTCCTAGTCATCTATAGGATCATTATTTCCAAAGTACTTAGCCTAAAAGAAAGTCCTTGATCATGCTAAAAGAAACAAGTTCTAACACTCACTAGAGCAGTCAGCATAAACAGGGCAAAGGACTAACACTCAAAAACATGAGCTGGCTGCTACCCAACCTTGGAGGTAAAGGTGTGAATAGTGTCAGAGTATTGCTGAGGACAGGTGAGCGGTATTCACAGGAAAGGAGCAGTAGTTGGCTAAATCTATAGTACTCTTGCAGCAAGCACTTGAGAAAACCAGCCATGTTGATATCAAACTTTGCTTTCCCTGCCAGAACCTGACTGAAGCCATTCAGAATGGAGTATACCCTGTTGGAAATGAATCACAGACTGAAGACAGCAACTGGGATTTCAGTAACTCCTTCTTCTTTGCAGGCACAGTTGTCTCCACAATAGGTAGGTCTAATGCTTTCCATGTATGTGTGTTTCTGTGTGTGTGATGCTTATTATATCTGGTTATTAGGACCTGAATGGATAATACTTTCAAGGATAAATCTCCAGCCCTTTATCGTCATGGATGGTAAGCAGCGATGGACTTGGTCCTGAGACTTCACCACTGCACAGCTCTTTGTGCATTATTTTGGCTTGTGAAATACCAGTGGCCTTTCATATTATTTCTGACTTGTTTCTTCTTTTTGAGCCATCTGTTAAAATGTTCACTCTGCTGCCAGTTGTGGGTAGGAGATAAATTTCACTTTCCTGGTCTTTATTCTAGGGTCAAACAGGCTTTAAATCTGAGACTGCTGTAAAGCATAAAAGAATGGTAGGAAAGAAATTAACTCTGCTGGGGCATGGACACTGTCTCAATAACCTGTGCTGAGCCATTAGTGTACATACTGAATTAGTAATATGCCAGGAGGAAAAAATGGGAAGGGGGTAAGGCAAATGCTGAGACTTTTACGCTGCTGCTTCAAGCTGTTCTGACCTTTTCAGGGGCTGCCTGCCACTACCTGCCTCTCCCTTTCTCTCAAATATGCCTTCAAAAAAGTGCAGGCCTCCCAAATTTAAGCATAAAATCCATACTGTTGGCTCCTGCTTTCATGATTTGCTTTCATGCAGTGAAAGTCAAATCTATGTTTTTGCAGAGTGAAGCTGAGGCCTTACTCCCACTACACCCTAGACACAACTATTCCACTGATCCATGAGTGTGACAGGTCACAAGGGACGCAGTAGTGTCCCAGCATCATGGCAGGTGTGTAGGTGTTGCATGAACCCATGTGGAGACCTCCCACTGTAGAAGAAAGAAAGGCTTCTGACCCATCACATCAATGACAAATGTTCCATGGTTACAACAACATTCACATATCAATAAAGCTTCCCTGGTTTCTCAGCACCCTGCTACTAGCCAATGCATTCCTTGCCACCACCTGTATTACTGTATTTTTTTAATTACAGCATTTCTACGCCAAACAAATCAGTCGCTTCCCATCAAATTTCTTTCCCTAGCGAGGCAGACGGGCTGTCCCAGGAAAAGCACAGCTTTGCCTGTTTCTCTGCAGCTTCACTGCAGAGGTCTGTTGTGAAGGTATGTCAGGTACTTCCACCCATCTTCACCAGGTTTTGTCATGAAAATGGAATATTTCTGCAACAGGGAGCACAAGACAGCCCAGGCATTTGGGGGCCTAGTAGCCAATAAATCACTCAGTTGTTTTATTCGTCTTTCCCCCCAAAGAAAACATTGCATTTTCCAAGTAATGAATGCCTTGAGATGAACTGTGCTTGGGAAAGTGCCTTTTCTCAAGGTCACTGATAGAGTAAGAACATACACAAAGTACAGGACTCTTGCACTCAGGGGTGTACCTCATGGGATCTAAAAGGAACATTCTCCAGTCCATTAAAGGACAGGTTTGGAGTTCTGCAGCCATTGTTCCACTACTTAGATAAATACTCTTTTAGTAGGACTTTAAGACAAATATCTCTCTGGCTTGAATAAATCAGCCACCAGTAAGGTCTGGAGTAATTAGCACCATCTATTCTAATGCACACTGCACTACCTCCAGGATTGGAGCCAGTATCTGGACATAGCAACTTACTGGCAGTTAGCCAGGGAGGTCGTTAACACACAGGCAGATCAACAAGAAGCTGAAGATGACTATATGTGATTCTGACATGGCAAACAGCCTGGGACTCCAGCCTTGATATCTTCCAGGTCCCCAGACTTCTGGTTTCTGTCTTCCCATGTATTTGTCACAGGACAGAGCATGTTTTCCACAACTGCTTTTAGATTGTGCTTCCATTCCCACTAAGGCTGGATTGGGAGCACACAGCGCTCTCTGCATCTCCCAAAACATGGAGGGTAAATCACTTTGCTTACTGCCTTTTTCAGAGAAAAAAGTGTGCATGTGAAATGAGAAGTCCTAGCCACATCTTTTGGGGTCAAAGGCAGGCCAGGCTGGGGTGGGTGTGAATGTGACTGTGGACTGCTCCACTTCTCTGGAATATCTCCTCTGACCCAGTTTTTTCATAGGTTATGGCACGCTACATCCTAAAACTGCTGGGGGCCAGATCTTCTGTGTCTTTTTTGCTCTGTTTGGAATCCCTCTGAATATTGTTTTTCTGCACCGTGTTGGTAAGATGCTCTCACTGCTGTGTAAAAAGCTGGGGAAATTCCTGTACGAAAAAGGAATGAGAAAGGTAATTAGTTTTACTTACTCAGGCACATTTATATGCTCATTTCTAGTTTTTTTTCTCAAGATATATGCTGGCATTATCCTCTATTATATTTGTTCTCATGCTGTGTTAAACATTGTGCTAGGAGAGGGAAAGAGACATTCTTCACTTGCAGAGCTAAACAGACAAGGCAACCATAGAGGATATATTCAAAGGGAAGCATTTTGTCTACCGATCTAAATGGCAGACATCCAGCCCCCTTCAGCAATCAATGGAGAGAGTGGGTGCCTCATCCTGCTTCTCTAGACACTTACCTCAGGAGCTAACACTCTAGGGAAGTGTCTGTCTCCCTTTATAACCAGTAAAGAGAGAGATGATTAAGCATCTCATCTTGAGGTAGGAAAAAGCAGGTGAGCTGTAAAAAGCTGTAAAAAGCAGGTGAGCTGTAGGGGTTTCAATGGATATTGACTCAATGCCTAGTGTGTCACCCTTCCTTATTCATTATGCAGTCCTTCAATCCCTCTCCTCCCTTGACTTTGACAGAAAGGAAACATCAGGCTGAAGTTGTCCATTTGATCCCAATTGCTGAAAGGTGAGGAGGCACCTGTAAAGGGCTAGAGAAAGATGTGTCTTGCCTGGTTATACCCCAAGTTATTTGCAGCTCCTCCCCTTCTCTCACCACTAGTGAGGAAGTGAGAATAGCTTTTCTGTGCCCCCTACTGTAATTCTCTTTCAGGACAAGGTATGAACGCTACAGATTACCCTGTTCAAATTGCTAAATTTCTCCCCATGTCTGGGGAACTTAAATAGAACCTAAGGCTTGATCAGATATAGACTCAAGCACATGCACAATGCATGAAGGCGTGAAAAATTATCCAACAGTTGCCATTAATTTCTAGACAATCTGGACTTACAAAATTCTATACATAAACTATATGTGTGTCTGGCTGATAAATCTTAATATATAACAAGCCTTTTTTTCCAGTCAAGGCTTCTTCATGACTGCTGGGAAGTAGGATGGTTCAAAAGTCACTGTCCAGGCACTTCTTCATCAGGAGGTCATTTGTTAAAGGTCTTCTTGTAGTAAGATATTCACCGGATAGGAGCAAATTTCTGGCGCTGATGCAATGAGTAATAAAGTCAACAGTCAAGACTCTTGGAGATAGTACTGTCAGAAATGGTGTCATTTTTTTTTTTAAGTCTATTTTCCCAGGCAAATTTGAATGTTCTTTAGGTGCCACACCTGAATACCTAAAAACTAAAATTGAAGTCTGCTGAAAAGTGGAAATAGTCTGACTCCAGTAAAAGTCATTGGATAGGAATTCCTCCTATACTCATGGTCAATGGAGGATGATACAATCAGATAAAAGACTACCTCTCCCAGGGCTACTGAGGCCATACAACACCCAGAATACATGGCTTTCTTCTGCTTCAGAGCAAGGCTATGGTACTTTTAGAGGAAGAGCACTCAAATACAAATCCTTCAGTTCCTGTAGTCCCAGTAGGTATTCCTAGATAGCCACGCGTTTTGAACAGCCACCACTATATATGGCCTGCTAGTGTGTCAAATCATGACTATAATTTAATTGGTTTCTTCCTTTTCCAGAAGAAGATCAAATTTCTGACCCTTTTATTCTTCCTGGCAACGGGGATCCTAGTTTTTCTGTGCTTGCCATCACTCTTCTTCCAGATAACAGAAGGCTGGTCCTACAGCGAAGGAATTTACTTTGCATTTATCACCCTCAGCACCATTGGCTTTGGAGATTATGTAGTAGGTAAGGTTGATTCCAGGGAGGAGACACAGCAAAGCACCAGGGTTATGACTGTAATTACCATGGGTTGACTGCATAGGCCACCAACGTGCTGCAGGGACAAATCTTCTGTCTGAGTTGTTGGCTAGTCTTTGCCCTGTACAGTTCTGGAGGAAATATGCATTTCTCTGGGATTGCGCGTGCTGACAAAGTTGTCTAAATATAATGAAATGTGGTGCTTCGGGTTGCAGAGAAGCCAAGTATTTTGGGGAGGGAAGGGGAAGTGTGGGGTGAGAATTCAAGGAGCCTAGGAATTTGCATATACCAAAAGGGAACAGTTTGCGACAGTCATACAAAGTCATACATCTAAGACTTATGTTTCAAAGTGTAAAGAAACAAGTGCTCATATTGCAGAAGCCATGATTTTACACAACAGACTGAAAGGTGGAAATCCCAGTCATGGGAAGGTGGGGAAATCTACTCACTCTGTGAGAAGTGGGGCTTAAACATATAAATCACTGCAAAAGTGGCCTTCTTTAGTCTGCTATGCATCACTGGGGGCTCTCTGTCTTCACAAGCCAGAGCTTAGGATTTCCCCTGAAGACAGACTGTTTAAGCTACACTCCAGCACGCTAGTGTGCTTCCCAAAGCACTTCTGTGGATCTGCTGACCAAAATACACTCTCCATAGAATAAGCTTCTGCAGAAGCTCCAAAATGATGACCAGGAGCCAAATCAGTGTCCAGAGAAGAAGCAATCAGACACCTGGACTCCATGGAAAATCAAAGATTTCTCTACAGCAAGATGGCCAGCATCTTGCCAGCCTGAACTTCTCTTCAGTGGGGATATGAGAATGAAGCTCTGAAGCTAATACTTGAGCACCAGTGCTGTCCCTACAGAGAATCTGGAAGCCTCATGTCCCTTTCTGATGGACAGACATCCACCACACGTCAAGCCCTAGGCTCTCAAGCCTTGCAGAGATGCAAGAGGGGCCTTGGAGACTGGCTGGCAGCCTTGCTGCGTGTTTGAAAGATTTCTTACATCAGGCTCAGGACTTTGGCAGAGGGAGCCCACAAACTTTTCCAGACACTGATGTTCCCTGCTGACCTTAATTTCTCTGAGTCAGCTAAAGAGGCTGGGTAGTGCTTTGATGATCCAGTTGACATCTTGCTTGTTTGCATGAGTTTAGTGATTGCAATGATCTTGTAGCCTAGCTGATGGTTAATGCATGCAATGGCAATGAGTTGATTAGGCCACATTTCCCCAGGTGATCCCAGCCAGCTAACTGCTCCCTCTTGCTACAAAGCACAGGAAACCAGTGTCCCCTGAAATTCCCCTTTTCACATAATCCAGAGAAAGATTCTTTGTCTCCAACAGTGGTTAGGCAGTATTGCTGTGAACACAACACAGAACTCAGGCATCAGCAAGGAATCTGTATTACACAACAGTGGCCTCTTTTCTCACTCCAGCCAGGGCCAATCTTTGTCACTGCAGTGGAGGACAACAGGGCATAAGCATTTCTTTCCTAACCATCTGCAGGACTGATAACCCTGGCCTGTGTGATAATGAGCACCTCAAACTTCAGTGATGTGGAATACAGGAAGGTGCAAAGTGGGTGGTGTCATGCAGGAGAAATAGTGAACATCAAACTGGTGCATTCTCTTCCCTTGTCCAAATTACAAGTGTGTTTTACAATAATGACAGCAAGTCACAGCCTTAAAACTACTCCCTCCATAGCACCTTCCTCCTCTGCAGCCATATTATTTTACAAATACAGTAAAAAATAACAATTAGGTAGGCCTTCTGGCTTTGTGATTTCATCTTCTTTAGGATGACTTAACTGGAGCTGAAGTATTTCTCCCTGCAGTGTTTATTGATAGGACAAGGAATAATGGCTTTAATCTGAAAGAGGGTAGATTTAGATTAGATGTAAGGAAGAAGTTCTTCACTGTGAGGGTGGTGAGGCACTGGAACAGAGGTTCTGCCCGGAGAAGTTGTGGATGCCCCATCCCTGGAAGTGTTCAAGGCCAGGTTGGATGGGGCTTTGAGCAACCTGGTTTAGTGGAAGGTGTTCCTGCCCATGGCAGGGGGTTGGAACTAGATGATCTTTAAGGTCCCTTCCAACCCAAACCATTCTGTGGTTCTATGATTTATCTCAATTGGCCTTAAACAAAGGTGATAAAATGATCATGTTTAATGCCTCACACCATCACAATGAAACAAGCAGAATCAATGACTGCTCTGAGTATTATGCATTTAGAATTGAGTACAGATGACAAATGGATTTGTGCTAGCCAAGTGCAACAGAACAGGTGTGACTTTATTTGCATTTTAGTAATTCAAAACTAGTTTGTAGCTGTTGCACTTCAAGCATGAGATAAAGCCTGTTTTGGGTAGGGAGACATCATAGGAAGATGGCAGAGTCTGGATTTAACTGTTTGTAGTACACATACCCATGGGTGATACTTCTAGGGTGAAACTCCCCTTGGGCTGTAAACTGAATTTATGCCCCTGCTGAAGTCCAGTTTTGAGTTAACAATACAAAGATATTACTAGTTGCTTTGCTAACCCCACATCATAAACTGCAGATAAGAGCACAAAAGGAGATGCTTTCTAGCAAGGCTGGAATCCCTTCTGCCAAGTGAACCCCAGCAGAAGAAAAAGAAACAGCTGTTGGATATCTATCCATGAGGACAAACCAGCCCAATCCTGCCCCATTTCCAGAGCTCTTGCATGACAAAGTACAAAAATCCTGCACATCGATCTGTGAAGTACAGAGCACTGCAGGACTTGAAAAGAGTTGCCAGCATCATGGCTCCTTCTGAGCAGCTTCACAAGGGGAAATGATCCACCAGGTTTGTGGTCTCCCTGTCCAGGCACATTGCTGTGTTATCTACTATGTGGAGTCACCCTTGACAGTGACTTACAGCACTCAATAAGCAGTATCACCAAGTTTTCCTGCAGATGCCAGGGCCATATCAGCTGTATCATGATGACAACATTGTGTGGGACTAAGTGCGGCAGGAGAAAATGCTTTCTGTATGTTGGTGGTGGATTGCTGACGTCTGAAGAAACAAATGAAATGACCCATGCAGAAAAGCAGGTGTGCGATACTGGCTGATGCTAAGAGGTTTGGACTGCATGAAATAAGCTTCGGTCCACTGGTTGCCAACACAGTAAGTTGTGTTCTTGGCATGTGTCAGTGAGTCCTCATCAGTCACCTAGTTTTTTAATGGAGGAAGCTCCCGAAGCCATTCAAAAGTAAAGTAGGAATTGCAACTACTCTCTTTGTATGATCAAGGGTACCTATAATTTAAAGCAAATATTTATTAGTTTATAATCACACTTTATAGAAGTACACAGAATTACAATAACCTAGGTAGTAATAGTTGTGTGGTTATAGTGGCCCACTGTGCTCTGCGAGTTTGGGAATATTTTCAAGGTAATACAACACAATTTTACACTACTTCCCACATCATTGCGTTTACCTGTAGATGCAGAGGTTGAATTGGAATTGGTATGTTGTAAGGGGAAAAAAATATCCCGCTCTGCTACTAGTTCATCTCAATCCCGGTATATCTTTTTGACAGGCCATATCTTTTTGACGTTTGTGCTAGCCTCTATCAGTTTATTGCAACAACAAGAGACTTATCCAACCTTAACCTAATGCTGGGGAGGTGAGAGACTCCACTACAATGGAAAAGTCACCTTAAAATACTCAATGTAAAATACATTGATGAATCCATTAGGCTGGCCCACTTTACACAGGCAAAGCAATTTTAACTTGTTAATTTTTTTCTTTCTCTCGCCTTATCTGCAGGTAAACAGCCTGACAGGATTTACTTTTCCTACTACCGAACGCTGGTTGCCATTTGGATTCTTTTCGGCCTTGCCTGGATTGCTCTCCTATTTAATTTATTGACAACAGTACTAGAAGATACTGAAAAAATAATTGTCAAGGATCTCCATCAAATTGGAAAGGTGAGTAAGGGCAGTGAAGCAAGCCAACAAAGAAGATACTGGCCTGCTCAATTTATTCCAGAAGAAGAACTACTGCCACCACGTGCTGGAGGGGATGCAGAGAAAATGGAGTCATTAGAAGCAGATTCTGAACACACAAAAAATGAAAAAAAAGATTTTTCTTACAGCAAAACTATTGCCATAACATATGAGAATTGAATTCTTCATTGGAGAGTTGCTAGTGAATTATTTTGAAGAAATTCCCATGGAAATAAAATTTCTCCTACCTTTTGCTGAGATATGACCTTTCAGAACTCAAGACTCACAGTTACACAAAGCCCGAAATTAATGGTAAGATATTTGCTCCTCAATTTGCAGCTAGGTTGTGCTAACAACCTGAAAAGTGCACTTGTTTTGCAAGGCATTTTTGAAGTGCT
Source organism: Buteo buteo (assembly GCF_964188355.1). Classification (NCBI taxonomy): domain Eukaryota; kingdom Metazoa; phylum Chordata; class Aves; order Accipitriformes; family Accipitridae; genus Buteo; species Buteo buteo. The sequence continues at coordinate 6,505,530 of NC_134176.1, read as the reverse complement.
TCCGCAAAAACGCAGAGGAGGGGCATGGTAGAGCTTGCTGGTTCTATTTGGATTTTGCTGCTTGCAAGAAATCATGTCTCTTCCAGGAACTGACATGCACAAGCTTTTATGAGGCATTGCATAACACCTTTGGAAGAAGAAATAAGGGTATATAACTTAACAGATGCCTGATTTGAGCCATCATATCGGATAAGCTATTACGATCTGAAAGACATGTTTAAAGGACAAGACCTGGGCTCAGTTCAGACACTAGAAACATCTAATGGACAGGGTTAGAAAAAGGTTAGTGTGTTAGAAATGATTAATTCTACCTCTTCCTGTTTTATACTAAGATGAATAAAGGCAATTTCACCTTTTATCTCTGTGGCTTTGAACAACCTTTCTAATGGTGTTTATAAAGAACATATAAACCCATGTCTTTAATTCAAATTTTATAATAATTTTATTCTGTCAGCACTTTATAAGAACAGAGACTGGTTTGAATGGAGCAGCCCTCACTGCATCAGAGCCTTGCTGCTATGTTTGTATTCCATAAGAGCTATAAAGTCATTTTAAAAGGATTTTATTGTGTTGTGCTAAGGTAGCTTTCCAAGAGCAAGTGTTGTCTAAACAGTGCAGCCTTACCTTCAACCAGGTAAAAAAAGGATGTCAAATTTGGGCATGGTGTTTCAGATGTACTGCCTGGCATGCAGGCCATCCCTGGGAGAAGACCCTGGCCTTTAAAGGCTCAGTCCATGCATCAGGTGCCTTGTGTGTGTCAAGAGTACATGAAAACCCTACCCTGAAGTGCTGGCAAAGCAGCTGTGGTAGACACAGTCATAGAGGTGAAAAGTCCCAAGGGTGTATATGGTTACATTAAAAGTCAGTCCAGTCCAACATCCTGTCTCTGACCATGCCTACTAGCGTATGCCTCCAAAGAGCATAAGAATGAGGCAGCTCTGCCATGCCCCTGTGATGGGGTGCAATCCCTCTTCCAGTAGTTGGTGGCTCAAAGGCTGCCCAAACAAGAGGTGGTGTCTCTGTACTTCAAAGTCCATGAACTTGCCCAAATGCTGAACCCACATCAGCACCCACAGGACCCACCAAGGTAGACCATAGGTCCAGTAACCAAAGTATCTCCCTTTGATGGTGCTGAACGTGTCACTTGACAGGTTTTCATGATATCCTCAAGGTCCTATTTTGTCAGACAGTGAATAATTGTTCTCGGCTCACCCTCTGGGTGTTAGTTACAGCAAGACCAGCCCTTGCCAGAGCTATTCCAGTATGAAAGGGAAAATAAATTACAGCTATAAAGCAAATTTAGGCCATAAAGATGCAATCAGCCTTGAAGTTGAGTTCATAACTATTTCAGTCAAACAAAACCACACTTCTTGCCAAAACAGCTCTGCTGGTTCAAGACGTGGCATGTAGACTTGACCAAATATGTCCTTTCTTTCCCTCCCCAAATTATTTTCCAGTGTTGCCCTCAAGGCTGACTTCTCACCTAATATGTCTCACTCTCAGTAAACCTTTCTGAGGCAGCAGGAACAAGAACTGACCAAAACTGGGGCAAGGTGGCAGGGGTATCATAGGATGCAGCGGTCCTTGTGCAAGTCACGACCCTGTTGCTATCACAAGGTGACACCATAGCCATGCAGAGAAAGCAGCTGGATGCTCCTGCGCAGGGATGTCTTCACCTCTCTGTGTTCCCCTCTCACCAAGCATTGACTCACATTATTTTTTTCTAGGCATGATTTTTTCTTTTCTGTTTTTTCCCATCCCTTCCTACAAGGACAATTAACCCCATCCCCAACCTAATAGATGTACTGTCAGGGATGGTTTAGGGAGAGGTGGTCCTGCCTTGGGGTGCGATGGCCATTTTGCACAGTCTCTCATAGTTCCTTCCAGGTCAGTTCCTGGTGTTTGATGCCCCCCAGCCCCAAGAAGGTAGGCAGGGCTTCTGGGCCAGCACAACCCACGTCTATTTGCTGTCTCTATTGAAGAAGAGCCTCCAAGGAACATCTTGAAGTCAACACACTGCTGAAGGGTTTTCTTTAACTTGTTCCCACTGTCCTGCTTGCTCCCTGTCATGACAAATAACACAACGCAGCCCTGAAACAAGCTGGTAATGTCTTATTCCAACACAGGGCAATCGAGGATGCTTGTTTAGACATTTCAGGAAGGGCAAGAGAGATGGCCCATGGACTCTGGCTGTAAACACAAGCACAGAGCCAGGCATTGGCTCTTTGAACAGAATAGGAGAAATTCTGTATCCTTCACACTGGTGGGTGTTTAACAATGAGCCATGAAAACCAAACACGGGCCGTGTCCAAAAATTAGTCTGCCCTGTGCCGCTATTGTCATAGGGTGCAGGCAATTCACCTTTTAACTCATCCCCTCTTGCCACACTCCCCATGTAAGGCTGCGCTTGCTCCAGACAAGGCACAGAGGTACTGAACAACTCACCCAGGGCCAGGGTATGTGGGAAACGTGAGCCAGGAACAGCCGTCATGGGGCTGTCCTCCTTCAGGCACCAAGAATTGAGGTGTCCCTCCAGCTGTAGATGCCAGCCTGGGAACAGAGAAAACACATCCACAAGCATAAAGACCATAAAAGCTCTCAGGAGAAATTCAGATAACTGCCCTAAGAAAGAAGACTAACCATTCATAAATCCTCATACCTGCAGGGAGGACTTTTGAAGAAGGGTCTCAGCTTTGCTTCTCGTGCCCTCTCGTGGCTGTGTGCAGCAGACACCCTTCCTTTGCATTTCTGCGAAGTTCAGGCAGTTTTACTCTGCCTCCTACTGTGCGGTTCAGCTGATGTAGCTGGTACAACCCCGGCCAGTGCAAGTCCCAGGGCAACAGATTTGTCAGTGTGAACCAGAGGAAGCCATCCTGTATTTTTATGCAGTTCCTATGAGCTAGCTAAGGGCTAAAACATGCCTCATTCTCAAGAAAGAGATGAGAATGGGCACCCTGAACCAGTCCAGCCAGGGATCCTGCTTTGTACCCACACCGAAACAGCTTTGTGGAGGTCAGCTGGGGATGCGACAGCTTTCTGTCAGCAAACCATCAAGCGAAGGACCCTCGCTGACAGCACGCACAGTGCTGATGACGGGGTATGCTCCTATCGTGTCCCATGCACCGGCTTCCCCTGCACAACGCCTGCTGCAGGACCAAGGCACACATTCACACCCTCTGTCACACAGGGAAAGGGATTGTTCCAGGAAAAAAAAATCTGCAAAATGGCAGGTTTGGGTGCAGGCTTTGGGGCCAGGATGAGCTGGCCCACTCTGCAGCAGCCTCGAGGGCAGGCAGTGCCTCATGCAGCAGGAGGGGTGGAGATAGAAGCTGCAGATATGTGGAAGAAAGAGCCAGCACCAAAGGGTGTGTGGTCCTCTCTGCTGGGAAAGGCAAGGGAAAAGCCCAGGAAAGCTGCAAGCCAGGGTGGGAGAGGAACTTTTTTGGATGCCATATTGTTCCTCACGCTTACACTGAACAATAAAGCTGAAGGGCTTCCGCACAGTAACAAATCTCTCTGGGGCTGGAGCAAGCAGCCTCTCCCAGCATTATCATCCTCTGAGCACCGCACAACTGCAGCAGATCTTGTCCTCGCTTCACCCCTGAAAGGGGAAGCTGTTGCTTTCTCTGCAGATAGTAGGGGCCCCAGAGAAAATTAAGTGTATCACCCGAGCTCATGCATGAGACCTTTGGCAAACACCTGGTCTGGTGCTCTCTCAACCAGGACCAGGTGCCCTGGTATTGCTTACTAATACATTAGCTAGTGGTTCTGTAGTCGTTGAGGTTAAGAAAAATAATCTTGAATTGAGAGCAAAGTTAGAACAGAGCTTCTCCTCCACAGCTGGAGATTTAAAATGGTCCCAAGACTTTTAATTCATGAGTGTAAGCCAGGCTCCGGCTCTTCTTCTGCACGTTCCCCTTGCCCAAGGGACAGAAAACAGGAGTAAAATCCGTTCTGAAATCCCTTTTTTGCCAAGTGACGAGGCAGCAGCAATCCTCCGGAGACCAGGCGGAGGGGTTCTCCGTCAGCAGATCCGCACAGTCTGGAGCCTTTCCCGCGAGCTGTTTAAAAACCCTGACTGTGACCCAGCCCCACTGTGCCACTCAGGGAAATCCAATTTTCAGAGAGCAGCCTTGTGTGCAACTGCCAGCTCTCCCACTACAGCTTGTTTTCAAATGGGAAACATTTCCAAAGCAAGCCAAATACTTTCCCATACATTAAACCAGCTGCTGAAGAACTCCAGGAGTATGATCATGAAATATATTATCTTGGATTAAAGGGCAGCAGCATGTTCCTGCATTCAGTCTGGGCTGCTCCTCATACATCACCCACGTCTTTGCTGCCAGCTAGCAAACAGTGTGCATTTCTGCACTTGAAACTGAGGAAATGCTATGAGGAATTATCTTTCCCTCAGAAAGAAGCCCCTCAGAAATTCAATTGCCTCCAGAGAGAATAGGAGAAACTGCACTTTGATCTGTCTTTAATTAATGTATGGGATTGTTTAGGGATCTTTCGAGGTCTTCTTCAATTAATAGCCAGTTCATTTGGAGAGATTAGTTTTCTTCTGGAAGCGGAGAGACTAGTCAAAGCAGTGGAACAGCTTGGCTAAAGTAACATCATATAGCCAGGGGGATAATTTTTTTACAGAAATTACTAAACGTGGGCCACACACATGCTGGTTTCCACTCTGTCACACTTGGACATGTGCTTTCTTGCCTGACTTGTGACCAAAAGGCACTGGATCCAGCTCAGAACTGGTTTAACAAACATAACTAATTACTCTCCAAAGGCCCTTTCTCCGTCCCTCACAATCGCACCCGAAGAAACAAAAAAATCAGATTTTGGTGTCAGCCAAGTCCTCCTGTACCCTTCCAGCAGGATTCAAAGTGGTCTTGAAGATTTCCTGTGAGGTTTTATAACCAGCTCTCACACCATAAGGAAAGAGGATCCCTGGGATCCCTGGCACTTGTGGCTGAAGACCAGCATGGGGCAATATTGTTGGTTCCATGCTAGAAAAGTCAATATTTAGCTCTTCTGGGGCTAAAAAGTTGGGGGGAAGAAAAAATGCTGCCCTCCAGAGAACCTTGTCCATGCTTTTGCATCCCTGCAGCCAGCCCCACCTCCACCTCAGGACATGAACTCAAACAGCTCCAAAACTGCTTAGAAAATTCAGCATTTTCTGTCATGAGGGGTTCTGGACTTGATTAGGATAATTCTCTACCAGAGGTTTGGAAAGGCTCATTTTGCTGAGTTAAAGTTAGGGCAATTATTGAATCCATTTAATTACTGGTTCAACATGATTTAGGAGACATGTATCTGAATAAAGACTTTCCAAATTTCTCTTTCAATTATTCTCACGTATGTGGTTGGAAACCATAGCTGTACTTCTGTGGTGAGATGCTGAAGCATGAAATAATACATCCCCAGAAAGAGAGATAAACTGATAAGCAGAACAATAATAGTAACAAGCATGCGTCATTGAAAAATGAAGAGAGGTACAACTTACAATTTAAGTTAATGGCTTCCTTGAGAAGGATTAGCCAGAAGGATGCTAATATTCTCAAAGAACAAATGTGGCTTGAGGTGAATCCAGCTTCTCAAAGTAAAAGATGTTTGTTCATCATAGCAAGTCATGGAGAAAATCATGCATTACAACCAGAAAAAAACATAAATCAGAATTTTTGCTGAAAATCCCCCAGAATTCACAGGTCCATTCATTTAAATGACTCACTGAGTGCTTTAAAAACAAGGTTAAGCTCTTAAATTTAAAATGGCTTTAGACATTTGCTAGAAACCAAGGATGAAACCCAAGCAGAGATCTGTCTATTCTCAACTTCAAAAGTCCAGGCATTCATCTCAAAATACAATACACACTGGCTCAGAACAAGAAAGATGCAAGAAGCCCAGTATAGGCATATTCCAATTGCTAGATGCCAATTCTCCCTATTCAAGCAGTCTGCCTCTTCACAAAACATGCAGAAGCTATACAGCATTTCTATTGTGCAAGTCTGTTGCAACAGAAATGCTGGGGTCAGGGCATGTATATTGCCCAAAAGTATATGTATATCAACTAAAGATTAAAGGCCCATCTCTGCAGAACTTTGGCCAGTTTCCCAACTGCCAGTATAAAATTCCAATACATAAATGTTTTCTTAATAGATTTCCCCCCCCTTTCTTCCTTTCCTTCCTTATTTCTTTCTTCCTTACAGCCCTCACGTTGGTGATGGGATGAAGAATGGGTGCAGCAGAGCTCACTACAGTCCCAGAAATGCTTGGGCAGCTTCTAGAGAAACATAGCCCAGAAGCAAGGTCTACAAAGTGCTTAAAGTTTACGTGTAATATCAGCAGTGGTAGCACAATTTGGTGATGCCAAATAGCCATGAATTGCCAGGAGAAAACCAAAAAGTGGAATTCTCAGCAGTGACTGTAAAAGTCTATTCCTTGCTTGCAATAGGTCTCTGAGCAAAAGCCTGAATACAAGCTGCCCAGGTTCTTTGCTCAAATGTGGTTCATTTGTAGGGCTGGGGTTTGGTAACAACACTTCCCAGTCATCATCTTGCAGCTTTCTGCAGGGGCTCAGCCTGCCTTGGCAAACCGACTAGCGAAGGTGGAAAACATCCTCTTAGGATGCAAATGTTAAGGGAGAAGCATGATTTCTGGTGCATGACAATTTGCATGCTGGTATTTGTAGTAATAAACAGTAATAAGTCATACCAAAGTGGGTAGGGCTTTGGTGTAGCAGCCAGGGTGCCTTTCAGCTACACTTCTGGGAAGTTAAAAGCAGGACTAGAAATTTCCATATAAAGAACCTTGCTTTGGCACACAGTTTTCTCAGTTAATATGGCTCATAGACAAAGGCAGAGAATGGCAACCTCATGCTAAAAACCCCAAAGCCTTTACTTGCCTCACAGATGCCAAAAAGCAGAGAAGTGAGTTACGAAAATGTAGTCACTCCAGCAGCAGGGCCATCTGTCATACATGGTGACAGCATGGTGAGGAGAGGTGGCACAGAGAAGAAGGACAGGCAGAGCACTCTTTCCCATGGGATTATGGATAGGGGCTTATTTTTGGGGTCAGCAGCGTAAGACAGCCTGCACCGTAGGTTAACCCCCACCTTGTGAACAGCAGCGATGCTCCAGATGTCCATCAGCTGAGACAGTAAGTCCGTTTGCCATCATCTGAAAACCTAATTCAGTTTTCCCTGACTTTTAAACTTGGTCAGATCACGGCTTGTCTTGTATCCAGACCTGTCTTATTTGAGTTTGGGCTCATGTCTGCTGACCACGTCACGAGCAGATGTCACTAACAGAGGGAACCAGAGTGAACATGCTAAATGCTACCCAAATCAGCAACAGGATTTCAGCAAATATATCCAGACAATTAGGCATGCCCCAGGGTCAAATCACCCCAGCATAGCAGGATAGCCAAAAGGTGCTTCTTACAAAATGCAACCATGAAGATGAGCAAAAAGCCGTGTAGAAATAACTGTGCACACACACTGCCACGGCATAGCCTCCAGATGTCAGCACCAACCCAAGCAAGAGAGACACACAGCGCAAACGGTGCAGAAAAAACCCCACTTGCAGGCTTTGACTTCCAGAAACACTCTCCTGCAGTCCTGCTCTCCTGCCTGGGACAGACAGACAGACAGGAGGGTTTCCATTTCACCTGGAAAAAGTGCTCGGTTCACAGACAAAACCAAGGGATGCAGTTTGTAGCTGTGCATGCAAGTGTTTTACATGCACGTTGTACTGTTGTAGAGCACGTGTGCCTCCGTGCAGGTAGGTGCTCATCAGCTATATGTATATATATATACACACACACATATATAACTTTTGTTCTTAAGAATAACAGTCTCTTTGCTGACAACTTTACATGAAGGTAAAAGCAAGGCTTGTCCTCCAGTACTTTTTTCTAACCATATGCATATTCATCTCTTCCAGTACACATTCCTGCGTGCCATGCAGCTGATGAGCTGAGAAACACAGCAATCAGCCCTGGATAAAGGATCTGAGAACATAAACATCGGTCGGATCCCCCAGTGATGTAAGGCAGCATGCCTTCAAGTTCATGTAGTAAGGTTGATGTTAACTGATGAAGAAATTGGTTCTCTCCTCTATTACCCTTGGCCTGTTAAGTTCATTTTATGCCACTCTTTTAGCAACGTAAATTTGCCTATTAGGAAAAAAAAGGCTTAACAAAATCCCATCTCTACTTTTCTTCCCCTTAAATCTGCCCTCTCCTTACAACCCGCAAGAATTAAATGCATTGAAAATTTATTGGGAAGGCCCCAAATTCTGCTCAAAGCAGGCATTGACATTGTCCCTGTTACAGTGTGGTGCAGAATAAAGACACAAGTACAGCAGCACGGCCCCTGACGCCAAGCATTGGGCCAGCAGAGGTGTGAGACCCAACGGAGACTGCTGACCACCCTTCTGCAGGCTGCAGAGAGGTACGCAGGGTGGCAGAGAGCATCCTCCAGCCTAACCTTGCACCTGCAGATAACTGGGGGAAGATCCAGGGGCTGTTTATTTAAACACATACTCCCCCTTAACACCAGATCAAAGAAAAATTAATGAAGGAGATGCCAGATTCCCCAACTCTTGTAGGGCACAGAGGTGTTGTTTTTACATGAAAAGACCCTCCAGATCCTCCTGCACCGAAGTGTTCATCCTAAGAACAGAGCTGCACATAGTTTGAGCAGGGCTGGGACTGCCTGGAGGGATCATGACACAGAAGATTAATGGATCTCTTCCAGCCATAGACTGTCAGTTAAGTCAAGCACTGCTAATGTGGGATGTTGTCCTGAGACCTCTGTTAGCACAATGACGAAGCTTTTTTTAAGTCCTCTGTGTAAAAGGCATAATCCTCGTATGCCAATGGATCATATCCTTGAGATCCCTAGAGAGCAGGGCAAATGTGGAAAGAAAAGGAAAGGAAATCCCTTATTTCATAATGGTGCAAACAGACATGTCAGGAGAATTACATCAACATGCAGCACATGTGAAATTTAATACTCCTCCTAATGCATTTAGATGAGGCAAAATGCAAAGTCTATACTGCCTCTGGGAATAATTCTGGTAGGAAGCTTTCACCGCTAGGAATAGGAAGCTTTCACCGCTAGGAACCAAGGACTTTCTACTCACTCTGGAATTTGAGTCTTTGTTTTCAAAGCCTTCCTGAGAGACTTCAAAATCAAGTTTGTTTAAGTGTACATTACTCTTTGAAGATCTGTATTCCAAAATGAAGCACCAGTGCTCTTCCCAGCAACGCTGGCACAAATTAAGAGTAGCATGCTTGAAAATCAGTAAACATTCATGGGACAATCTGCAAAAGAGGAGAGCCTGATCCTCTGCATTGCAGAAAGCCAAGATATCCAAACACACACAGCCCTTATCCTTTGCCTAGTGTCAGCTGGTGTTGCTGCAAGGGTGCTGCAGACCCGCATGGATTTCCACCAGCTTTGACTGTGGCCCATAAAGCTCTCAAAGGCTTTTAAATGCAAGCAGTATTTGCTTTGGAGTCCTTGCAGACAGGAGGAGCCTGAGATCTTCTGGCTGGTTCCCCACCCCCCATATCAGACTATAGATATGGGATTCAGCAAAAGATACAACTCAGATGTGGCTTGAATTCAGACAAGTGACTTGAAGTGATGATTTCCCCCCCACCAGGCTGCAGATGATCGATGTATTATGCATGAAAATAGCGCCAGGCACAGATGGGGTGGGAGTAGAAGGTGTGAGCTGATAATGACAGCAGCCAAGCTCTGCTAGAAAAGACTCTACAACACACTTACATATTGGGCAGAAAAAGGATGCAACATATATGAGAGACTAGCCATGGTTTAAAGGGCCAAACAGTTTAATTACCACCAAAACTTAGGTTTATGCAAGGATTTGAGTGGCATGGTTGCCAGAAGGAGGAGGGGATTAGCCTTGATGATTCAAGGAAGTGTATTCCCATCTTGTGTTCTTGAATAACCACAGGGAGATCAGTGAAACACTTATTCTGGGTTTTAAAAGCTGAAGACAGGGAATCCAAAGCAGTGACATGGTGCTGCATCAGATATTGCCTCCAGCAGGATCCTGGCTCATACTCAGCACAGTGCTGAGAACTTGGCACCAGGTCCAAAGCTGAAACAACCAGGAATTTCTCCATGGACACTTCTAGGGTTTGGATCCAGGCCCTGGAAGACCAGCACGCATGGCCTGATCCTGAAGAAACAGTGGCAGTTTGGATGGGCAACATGTCACTGACTTGGAGCCGGGTGGGTACAGACTTCAGTGGGAGGATGAGTCAAGAGAGCTTCAGCTCCATCTGCAAAAGGACCTGGTGCTGTGAGAAAGAGCTTAGCAAGTGTGCTATCCATAAAGACCCACGAGGAAGCAGTGATGGTCCAAAGAAAAGCCTATGACTTCCCTGATCAGCCTTGGAGCACTCTGGATGTCATTGCAAGACCAGATGCTTAAAATAAGCTGCTTTCCTTCTACAATCAAACCATGAGAAGGGGATACTCTTCCTTACAGAGCTTCTTTGAAGAAGGTCCAGCCTTGGAGTATGCATCTTACAGCTGGCAAGATGTCATTGGCTTTGCCAAATCTGACCACAGCTGATGCCCGATGCAATAAAATGTTGGCCTTGAATCACCAGAGGCTGTGAATGTGCTTGTCTGGAGGATCATCAGACAAAGGCAGCAAAGACTTGCTGGCAACTTGCAATGCATTTGCCAGTTCCAGGCTCTGTGGAAGCCTGACCCTACACAAAAAGATCCTTGCATGAGTCTACTCTTTGCTACCAGCCCTGCTCATGGTGCCAGTGACATAACAGCTATAGGAAATCTGTGACTGAGGGATCTGAGCTGTGCACTCAGATATATGCAATAATCCTTGCAATGCTGAGACATGACAACGTTTTGGGAAGTCAGGCCAGCAAGCATTGCACAGAGGCAATGAATATTTTACGTCACTTAAGGGCTAGGTCCCTATGAAATGTAGCTGTTTCACTGCTCAGAAAGCAATCTGTTCAAATTTCCTCCAAATGGGGCTCAAATGCTCAAATTTGTCCATGGGAATAAGCATTTCTGATAACACTGCCCAACATAAGCTTGCAAAGAAACCTCCCACAGAGGGAGCATCTCAAGGGATAAGGTTTCAACTTGTATTTCCCATAGCCCAAGGGGCTGCAACCCACTTATGGGTGTGGTAACTCACCTAAAACCAAGAGAAAATGTGTGATAGAAAGGGTGCATTGGGAGACTGGAGGAATCCAGCACTCATGATGGTTCATGATGGGACATACTGCATCATGCCCTGCTAGTCACTGGTTTGGGTTGTCTCTGCTTCCCCTCCATCTCCCAGCTTGGCAAGCCATCTCCACAGGGCTTAATTCACACACATCCTGAAAGACACCTTCAAACAGGCTTCCCCGTCACTGTGGCCCAACACAGTCTCCCTAAACTGTACGAGGACCTGAAGGTCTTGTGTAGGTCCGGTTTCATTAGCTTTATACCCAGCCAAGACCCACCACAGACTAGTAAAAGCCCCTTCATTCCCACTCAAGTTGGCTTTGATGTCACATTTTGTGGTGCTAGCACCATCGAGACCTGTGCATCAGTCCGGATCTGGCCCCAGTCTATCCTGCATGGCTGTCCTTATCTCAGGCATTTTCAAGGAGCTCAGCAGCAATTTATGGATCAAAGCTAATCGATAATACCAGCGCCCTTTCACCATATTGCTTTCACTAAATTACTGCATCCTTTAAAAAAAGAAATCTTAGCAGACCACAGTACAATGCCAGACAGACTGTCACTACCAAATTATGTTTATTTATTCTCTCTGTGGCTCTTGGCTGGCCCCATTACCAGCATATCTTAGTGTCTCTCAGTCATCAGCATATTTGCCTTCCCTCCCTTCCCCCTACCCCGAGGTACATGTCTCCTCTCAAGTACAAAGCGGACTGACACGGCAAGTTTTTGAGCCTATTTAACACCAGCTTTATCTGAGGAGAACTAGATTCAGTGACAGAGCCTCAGAATTAATTACACAAAGGTGAATTCCTGTCACAAAGCCCGGCACAGTGTTACCGCAAACATTTTAACAGCCAGTCTCTGGCCCTCGGCTGCCTTTGTGCAGCGTAAAGCAATTATTTGTACCTGCTTGGTGAAATGTGTCAGCCCCCTCAGAGGTGTTGCAATATAGCAAACACGGTTATTCGTGGGCAGGGCAGAGAAAAGGGTGTATGGTGGATCTTGGCTGTGCACACAGTCCCTGGTGGTGCTGTGCTCAAGCCCTTCAGGGCTGTGAATGCAGTTGTTTGTGTACAATCCATGCAGTGAATACTCTCTTGCAGATGAGACGCAGCCAGACTCAGTGATTTGGCCAAAAGGAGAAATGGGACTCGAGGCCAAGGAAGCAAAGTTGAAGTGCAAATCTCAAACTCCAGCCTGTCCTCGCCGAGCCCCACCAGCAGGGAGCAAATGGGAGACTGAACCCCCTCTCCCATCTCCCTTTTGTCAAGTGTCCTCAGCCCTTTCTTCTCCCTTTTCACCTTCCCTGCATCCCAGAGTATCCCTGGTGGAAATTCTCTTCATCCTTCACACCCCAGCTCCCCTTCCCCTTGTTGCAGCTGTTGCAGCCGGCACATTCCTGCTAGTCTTTCTTTTTTTACAAAAAGGGACATGTTTGGGGGTTTTCTTTACATACCTGTATCACAAATTTGCACATTGCTGAGCTGACATGGGGGTTAGCCTGTAAAGTTCATCAGAGATGATCATAGGAGAGCAGAGGGTGAAAATGAACAAAATTGCATTTCAGCATGGAGCAAGGAAGGGAAATTGTGTTTATCCCTTCTGCTGCAACGTGCAGTTTTCCTTCATCTTCCTCAACAGGAAAGAGGGATGGAGGGATGAGGGGGGGTTGGGTACAGTGGAGAGCAAAGGGAATTGTCTGTATAAAGGGGGCACTGGGGCACAGGGCACGGAACAAGCAATGGAGGACACATCTCTGCCATTCCTGGAGGAAAAGAGCTGTCTGCACATCCCAAACTCTCCCACTACCGGGACTAGCTGGTGCTGTGAGGCTCTTTTAAGAAATATTAGAGGCAGATCAGATTACCCAGGGGCTTTGGGGTTTAGTCAGAGCTCCTGGACCTCCCCGAATTGACTGCCGGCTGTGGAGGACCTTGGGGTCACCTGAGGAAGAAGTGCTGAAGAGACCAAGTAGCTCCTGGGCAGAAACTCCCGAAGGCTAGCGTGTGGTGGGCTCCCCACACACAGGGGGACAGGATGAGCTGTCGGCCAGAGAAGCCCATGCAAGCCCGGAGAGAGGAAGTTTTCCAGCTGATCAGCAGGAAAATGGGGCTATTCTCGGTGAACTCGGCCGCAGTGCAAAAACAAAGTTCTTCCTCATTAGGGAGGAATTCGATGGGCCTCTCTGGGAGCCGGTGCCGCGGCATGCAGAAGGTCAGGTCTTATTCTGGAAGCCTTTCGTCCCCTTCTGCCGGCAGGAAAAATCATTTAAAATATCCCCTAAAGAACTCTGCCCGCCCCCCCCCCCCCCAATCCCCTTCCAAATATGAAAAGGAGGAAATCACCTCAGTCTGGGGAGCAGTGCTGCAGTGGGGATGGCCAATCTCCCTGCCCAGCCCACGGGACCTGAGATTCTTTTTCATCTGACAGGCTCGTTATTAAAAGGCCACATCTAATTAAGAGGGGAAGGAACAACGGGTACATCCTGTTCCCGCAACATGCATGTTGCAGAGATCGCCACGTCTGTGGACGCCCACGTCAACATTAACTGTCACGGTGCGGCCGGTTGCATATGAGACTTTCTTAGGGGAAATTCAGTCTCTTTAGGTGCCCCAGTTACACCTTTGGTGCTGTGGGTGGCCTGAGTCTGCCTGCAGCAGCCAGTATAAAGTCTCACAGCGCTCCACTAGCCTACAGAAACATGCCTCACAGTCTCATTTTTGGGGTGAAGACAAAAGCAGTCAACTCTGGCAATCAGAGCCGTGTCAAGACGAAGGCTTCTCACCTTCACAACCAGCTGCCATCACCCACTTCTGCTTCCTGTAGCTTCAGCAGAATCAGATTCATCCAGACCTGTGGAAGAGCATTGTCATATCCCATAGCACAGCACATCCAAACCTTTGCTGAAACCATTTTGTGTCCATGTTACAGAGGAAAACTGACAACTGCCTGTTGTCTATTGTAATCTTTCTGTACCAGCTCCATCTGATTCTCAAATTGTTTGTGAATATGAAATTCCACTTCTGCGATCGAGGCTAATTATTTGTTTAAGATAATTCATTGTTACTCTGAATTCAGCATCTTGACTGGCTAGTTATATGGATTTTCAAATGGACTTGTAGATAGTAGCAGTTACATATTGTCCAAAGCCTAGGACCTGAACTAAAGAAGTTTTGTTTCAGCTCTCATCAGCTGCAGAGGTCACAATTAAGTAAAATCGGCTTAAGCTGGGATTGGAAAACTGTGTCTGCTACGTTAGCAGAGAGATCAAATGACAGATTTGGTCTGGCCTCATTATCTAGCCATAAAAATGTAAGGGCTTGAAATATTTGGGGAATGGGAATGCAGAGAGCAGGAGGGATTTCTGGAGGATCTCTATGCAGTATTTGCTGTCTGAGAAAATGAGACCAAAGGACCCCCCACCCAAACTGTCTGATGCGAGCTCTTATCTCCAATGACAAGCTGAAACCAGGAGAATCAGTCTCTTCCTTTTGCAAACAGTTGGGGGAACAGGGGCTCCTGTGTGTCTACAACATCTCACGTTTATTTTTAGCTTCATCTATTTGGTTAGTGAGGTCACTGGAGCCCAGGCTTAAACATGTTTTAAGCAAATGTTACCCTGACCTGCCAAAGCTCTGAATTGCCTGTAGCTATACATACCCCAAAGAAACAGAGCTAATGGTGCAAGAGAATGTTATGTTAGCATTTTATGCTAGAGTTCAAATAACTATGTATCCTCATTTATTGCAACACTTTTTTTTTTTTAATATGGCAAGTGTAAAATACACTTTGAGCAGTTTTGATCCAAAAAACATTTGATGAAGCTATTTCCTGACTAAAGTAGCCCCCATGCCTTTTCCAGTAATTCTGCATTTAGGTTTTTATTTACACAGTTCAAGGATTAAATCACAATTTCCAGTCCTCAGTATAAAACCAAAAAAATCCAGCCCTCCTTCCCCCAGAGTTGGGAAGCGTTATCCCAATCGCTGCAAGGAAACAAATGTCATGGTACCCAGAGCCACCAGCTCCCATCATTTCCAGCCTCATCCAAACTAGAAAATGAGTTTGTGGAGGAAAACCTTCTCATGTAGCTGCAGAGATACTAGCAAATAATGCTTTTTGTAATGATAGCTTGTTCTGTGAATGCAATAAGCTCCCGATGGAGTCCCCAAGCCCAGTGCTGGAAGCACGCCAGGACAGAGGTGCAGGGGAGCAGGCAATATTCATCACTGTTCCAGATGTGAGGTGAAGTTGAAGAGCCTGCAGGAAGCTCAGCAGATGATAGGTAAGGTAGCACAGCCCTGGATCTTGCAGGCTGAATGCTTGTCCTAACAGCCTTTTTGACTCTCTGCTGGGAATCATGAGCACACTGGCATAAACCTGGCCTCTGCACATGCTACAGCTCCTGCTCAGAGAAAAGATGTCCCCCAAGAAGAAAAAAAAACCTTCAGAAGCGTGCATCTATCCTTATTTTTAGTCTTTAGGATGAGTCATTCTGGAAAAAGCCCTTTTCTAAATGCTGATATAACTATCTCTTCCCTAGGGATATATTCATGTAGCTGCAGGTGACCAAATTAGGGAAGCTCAGCAAAAGTTACTGCTAACAAAGTAAGCTATGGTGACTACCCATGTGCAGACTTTTAGCCTCCTGCAAATGCAAAACAAAATGTCCCTGCAGGGTGACTGGAGCTAATATGCTTTGCTTTACATTTGCGTTTGACTCAGAGTTGCACAAGGCTTCTTGCTGGGGCAAAAGTCATAAAGAGTTAAGCTCCTGTAACTCAATTGCTTGCAAGTACTTGCTATATCTCTGGTGGAAAAATGCTACAGAAAAAGCACACCTCTTGCTCATATGGAACCAGAAATTGTTAAAGATTTGGTTCAGCTCTTCTCCTGGCTGGTCAGTGTGTCTGAAGTTCACACACCAAGACCAAATTCCCATTTTTCTATTCTCAGAATACCAAACATTTCTACAAGCAGTTATTCATCTACAGGAGCCATGGTCACTGGAATAGCAGACTATATAAATCAAGATACTTAATTCTAGAAAGCCAGCATTTGTGGACTTTCATTCAGACCTTCTGTTCTTTCATTATTTGTATGTCTCCTTTCCTAAATTAGTAAGAAAGATCCTCCCCTTCCCAGAATGCCAAAAGACTGGCTGCTTATGCCTTATTTGGGGTGCAGGTATAGAAATACCCATGGATCTGCTACCTATTTGCTAATCACTGGCCAAAACTGCAAATAATTTGTGATTTAGTTAATTATTGAAATGTTTTGATAATCAAATTAGCCACTGGGTGACACCATAAGTGGCACATACATGAGGAGCAGTCATTCAGGAAAACTCACTGTAAACTGTTTAGAGGCCTGTGGTATGGAAAAGGAGTCATTTAAGCTATCCAGACACACACATCTACGTACCCAGGCTCATTCTGAGTAGTTTGAGAATGGGCAGAAAAAAATAGAAGAAAATCCTCTGATAATTCATCTGTGGAGGGTAATTTACTGGGTCTAATCAGAGCAAACATCTCTATGGCTGGAATGTTGAAATAAATTAAATATAAAGCCTTCAAAGTCATAGCTTCCCAAGCTAATAATGCAGCACGGCTGAAGTCAGGTGGATACACTCTGGGTGAACGTACTGTGTTCCACTGTGAAAAATCTTGATCCGTTGGATGTAATGAGAATATTTCAAGCAGCGATCAGGCCTGCCTGAAAGAAAATGGAGTAAACAGAGGATATAGAGGATTCATATAGAGGATTCAATCTTCAAATGAGGAAACATGAGCAGGCTATTCAAATAAGTTTAGATGCTCAGATTGGAAACAATAACATATAAAGAGACATTTGTTTGGGGAGGGGGGCAGGGAGGAGAGTTTAGAGAGTGTTGCTAGCAAGACGTAAGCTGTGAGAAGCAAATCTTGCTGTTTCACCTCCAAAGTCTGATGCAGAAGCAATTACATGTTGCAGGAGCGGCCACGTTACACATCCCAACTCCTGCAGTGACCATTCCCCCCACCCCGATCAGAGGTTTATAACCCTCTCTCAGTCCCAGCTGCCCCATCCAGCCGGCCAGAGGTTACCACCCCACCAGCTGCGCAGCACAGCCATTTCTCTGCCTTTCAAACCCCAGCCCTGAAGAGATCTGGCTGCAGAAACAACAAATATCACCTTAACATTGAGCAGGTCCCAGCTAAAGGGCAGCCGGGAGACCACTGATCAGGCAGGGGCAGAGGTGAACAGGAACCCGTGGAGACCCCAGACGCAGGCAGACAGCAGTGCACAGCCAGCACAAGAGGGTCTCCTGGTCCAGACAAGCGGGTGGACACCCTGGAAGGAACTTGGTGCCTGGTAAAGTCCTGAGCCTTTGAGGTCTACCTTAGCAATCCTGGTTATCGTCATCCTGAAATGCCTGGGAGCCTGCCCTGCACCACAATGTGATGCCCGAAGATTTCATTGCTACCACGGGTTATTTTTTTGTTCTTCTGAGGGCTTTCATAGCAGCAGAGGAACTTTCCATAGCAGGATTAGAAAATTCCCTTATGGTTTTATTTTTTTATTTTTTTGATAAATACACATTTCACAGTCATCCTCAACTTCACACTCATTCCTGTGAATCTCACCGTTAAAAATGACTGCCTCACCCTAGCTGTTAATTTAAGATTAGATCCTATACATGTATATGCGTGCATGCGTGCACACACACACACAGCGCCATCCACTTTGATTTAGTCTCCTCTGCATATGTTATAATGTGGTCTAGAAAGACACGACCATAGACCTATTCCTCTGCCCTCCATCAGACCCTGCTTTACTCTGTACATAATGATCCACATCCCTAAATGAGGCAGTTGCTGCATATTTCTCTCCCTGTTCATCACACAGCCTCTCATCCTCATTCACTTGCATATCTTTCAAATCCTGGACTGAGTTTTCCTATGAAGTGCTCTCTCTTGGAGACTGAAAACCTCACCAGCACTAATGGATGTATCTTCAGCAGAGCCCTGTGCCACAAAATTACACTATTATTCCCATTTTCGGAGACGGGGAATGGAATTGCAGAGATAGAAAGGTCAACATTGTTAAAAGCATCTGCTAATTTGAGAAAGCAAAAGGCTTGATTTTTCAGAGTACTTATTTCCATAGCACTTTACTTGGTCACAGTACGGGTCCCCTTTGACTGCATCTGCAATCATGAGAGCTTCACCCTTGTGTCTGACAGAAGCGGGTCGCAAGCTGGGGACCGAAGCGACCAGCAGCATGTAATTAGTGCCCATCTCTGAGGAGTCTGATCTGACCAGAGACACACAGCAAAATTCCCATCTGAAGCAGACTGAGCTTGAAAAGCTTTAAAAAAAGCAAATGCTGGGTCTTCTGATGGAAAATATTGCATCTAGCTATCAGCTGCGGTCTAACAGTTTTCAACCTGTGGCCTGTTTGTCTATGAATTCAATCTTACTGGGAAGGTGCTTACATTGCTGTAAAGGCATTCATGCCTCCACCAGAAAAACTGGAGTGTGAAAATCAAAGCTGTGAAAAACACCAAATTTTGCACAGATGCCGTGATAATCATAACTAAAGAGCAGGCAAGAGGCTTTTTGATGAGCCGATAGACTCATCAGCTGAGTTGTCAGCTGGAAAGGAGACAGCTTCCCTCTTTTCCAAAACAGGAGTTTCTTTTGCCAATACCTATCTGGATTGAGGTCCTACATGTTGGGGACACTGTTTTTTCCTCTTCTCTGCTCTTCATGCCAGCACTCAGACAGAAAATCCGTTAGTTTAAGCACAGTTGTGGTTACCTTCAATATATAGACGCCCTGTCAGAAAAGCCTGAGTTGTCCTATATGTTCAGTGAAAGAATTAAGAACAAATTGATTGAAAATCCGGGGCATGGAGGGGGCACCTTCCCCCTCTGCTTCCTGTGGTCCTGAAAATCTAAGACTTTTAAGGATATAATTCCACATTTTCTGCTAAACTTGCCATCGTTTCTTTAAGCGGAGGTAAGATTCCAGGGGTTTTGTGTGCTTTCCTTTTTTGCTTATACTCAGCAATAATTCTACCAGTACAGGTTTCAGCTGGTGCTAGCACAAACTGCCATCTGATCAAATTTATGATCCAGGTTTGTTAAAATAAAACTAGTCTCATCAGGCTCGGTGCTAGATAAGGGCACATGCTTGCACAAATCTGAAATGCTGTTGGAGAATTTGGTTTTCAGGCTTTCCAGCCTGTTGCCATCCTGCCTGAATTTGGTGGGGAAGGAACATAAACCATAGGAAGCAAACTAGTTCTAATATTTCCTAAGATTCACACTTTTCACTTAGAAAAGGTGGGGTTTTCCCCCGAAGTTGAAACAAGAAGAATAAATTGCAATGAAACAGTCACAGAGTATCTGTTTCTGGACCTCACGTTTCCCGCAGAGATTTCCCTTTGGGGCAGCAATTTGGTCCTGTGCAATGCTGAGCCTTTGGGGATACGTTCCTGCACCTCAAGCTTTTTTGCAAAGTGTCAGCTTCACTTCTCACCTTTATTTGCCTGTATGTCCATTCGGTTGGAGTCCCCAAGGCCTTTTTCAAAGCCCAGCAGAGCCAACAGGGGAATTTCTTATTATTTTGAGGAGCCTTAGATGTGGATGCCAGTTTATAAATCTGTGGTGGAGGAAAGGCACTAATGGAGATGGAGGAGAGACCTGGTCCGGCTCTCTAGGGTGGCTCTCTGGTACAAAGTGAAGTGCAAGAAATTAGGACAAGTGGCAGATTGGCTCCAAAAGCACCTACTTAGGTTATAACAGACTGCTGACACAGCTGTACCCACCAGGAGCCACCCCACTTCTGCAGACGTTGGAAATGCAGGCTCTGAGAGCTCCCCTGCACAGAAAATCAAGGAGGTTTCAAAGAGAAACCTTTCCTTCAGGGAGATGTTGTCCCCGCCTGTGTTTCATCAACCCCGCAATAAAATCTAGCAAATGCAGCAGAATGACCAGGTTTTACCCAATCTGCTCATTTCAGCCACCAGCGCTAGCCTGGTCCCAAAGATGGTGATCTGGTGAGGCAGTGAGCCTGAATCGGCAAAGAAAAACCTGTATTTAAGCAGCTAATGAGAAAACCACCTCTTTGACTTTGGCACAGCTATTGCTCAAGCCACCAGAAAAGAGTAAGGACTTTGTTCCACCCTCATCGTCATTCGTATCTAGTAAATTGGCAAGGAGTTAGGACATTGCCAGTATTTCCACACATGCAACCCCCTCCCCCCAAAAAAACCCATAGCCCATTACTCACATCCCCAGAGAAATCATAATAAGAGACACAGAGTTTACCACCTTCAAGCAGGAAATAGCTGCCTTTCTAATGCTTGCTAATTGCTTCACTTAAAACTAGTTTGATTACTTGGCACTGAGACAGTATTTTAAACCTAAATTATTGCTTGGAACTTTCCTTTCACCTACCAAGAGCCCAGGCCATTAAAAATGTGTAACAAAGGTCTCCCTGCGAGGTGCAGGATTGCCTGTTAACTCTTTTATGAATCATAAGAGATGTTTGGCTTCTAGGACAGCATCTTGCCATCTTGGCATATGCGCCGTGGAAATGAAGGTGTTATTTGTTAATACTGCAGCAGGCAGAGGCAAGTGTGCACGTGGAGAAATGCGAATTGTTGAAGCAAGTCACATCATGGAGCTATCAGGCATATTCCTAAAAGCTGTCACCTGGGGTGGGATCACATTTACACTTTTTGAAACAAATAGGCCAAATCTATCACTCTAAGATTCAGGGGGAAGAAAATCTTTCTTAACTTGGCTTGAATTTATCCCGTCGAGTGGGAATTACAGCGCTACTTTTAGGGAGTGAAGGACATCAGGGCAGCAGTTATGGGAGTATGAGCTGTACATACTGACCTCCAGGAGCAGACTGGTTTGGGGCTTGGCTGTACCAAACATTGTCATTAAAACTGCCTTTGTCACAGCACTTCTTTAGGATCAGAAATTAACTTGCATTTTGTACTTGACAGGAAGTTATTAAGAAATCTCTGCAGCTACAATAAAACTGATGCTTAAATTGCAATCTTTCAAAAAGAATTTGAATCTCAATACGAAGCATCAATAAGGTAAGCAGCAGCTATGTAGTTGGCACTTCCCTAAAGTGTCTGTTCCTGAAAGTGTCCCTTCAGGTGAGAATCAAGTCTGGGGAAAAACTAGGCTTCATGGCCAGGCATGTGCAGGACAGCACCCAACCTCCAAACACCGCACGATGAGCTTTAGGGGGCATTTTCAACCACCTCCCACACTGATCAATTATGTTTCCCATCAAATTCAGTGTGAAGTTTCTTTATCCTCTTGGCAAATGAAGTTTTTCACAGCTACACAGGAGCTGTCCTGTAGGACAGGGAACAGTTAGGGCTTTCTCCTTGTCCATGCCACTTGGGAGCAGCAATGCAGACTCTGACCTCTAATTTATCCCCGAGGAGTTTGGCAGCTCACAGCTTTGCTTCAGAAAGCCAGTGAAATAAAATGTACAAGAATATGGTGATGACGTGGGTGTAAAACACAGCCTGAATCTAACACAGGATGTTTTGAGGCAATTAGTCAAAATATGTGAAAGAGGGTGGGCTTTGCTACTGTGCCATCGCTTTTTTAAGCAGCAGGCATCCAGAATAAAATTTACATGTTGACAAAGTCTTCAGTGCAACTCAGCCACAGAGAAAAGGCTTCCACTTTGGAGGCTTGCAGATAGGTCTATATCCAGAAAAGCTTTACCCAGATGGAAGCATGGAGTTACAGCCTGTACATCTGCACTGCACAGGGCTGGGACCACGCTGCCTATTTCTGCACTTACCAGGGTAATTGTTAGAGTAAATTAGAGAATCTCTAGTGGCTGGGAAAACATTTTGATAAGGGTCACTGGCTAAAATGTTGGCCTGTTGATCAGGAGGCAGGGAATCAGGTCAAAAGGAACAAAAGTATCTGGGCCTATGTGCAATGGGAGGAAAACAACACTTTTTTTTCATCTTAGAAGCCACTTGCAAAGCTTTCCATGGGAAGCAGACAGATGAAATATGCAGATCTATGTGGAAGAGCTATTAGCCAAGTGATGTCTCTGAAGGTGTCTTTGCAGCTGGTGTTTTTAAGCCTCTGGGTCATTCAGGAGAAAATGAAGCCATGAGCCAGTTTCTCAGCCAGTGCTGATGACTAAATATTAGTAATAACAGGGACTCCCAGCTGGGTTCTTGTGCTTTACTCTCACTGAAATTAAGGGTAGGAATTGAAGATTAGCACCAAATAATCCCTTTTCTGAGGTGATGTCCCCACAATCCCCTCAAAAACGTTTTCAGCAAGACTGCCCTTGGTGCAGACCACAGGATGGCAGAGAGAGGTACCCGAGACACCGACCATTTGTGTCCCACTAGCCCCTTCTCGCTTTGATCCCAACAATGGGCACAGAGATGGAGGAGCTGCCATGGTGATATCCCAAATCCATCCTCTTGCATGCCCCAAACCCCAAGAAATGCAATTTGCTTCAGAAATGTATACTGGGGCAGTTCTAGGGAAAATCATCCTTTAGAAGAGTAATATCACAGAAAAAGAAGCAAGGTAACATTTAGGAAAACACCAAAGATGGGATGTTTTATTTGAGCAAACGAAATCCAAGCAGAAAGCACAGACCCAAAGAAATCCCTGTCACCACATGGCCCGGGCTGGGAGATGTCTCATCTGATCTCCAGAGTCAACACTAAGTTTTAGTGAGAAAAGACATTGCCAGGGTTGAAGATGATGCAAGTGCCACCTTTGACATGGAAAACACCAGTTCCAGCTTCCTCAACACTAATTTTGGCACCCAGCATGACCGTAACGGGTGCAGGATTGATTGAGTACACCATGCTATAAGAGGACCTCCTTAGCTTGCTACATATAAAAAGCCACCCCATGCCTCCAGGATAAATATTTGTGGTTTTATGATCTTTTCTCCTCTTCAGGCCACTTCCTGCATCCTTTACCAGTCCCCTAAACACTTGATGAAAGACTTCTAAAGATCATGGCAGGAACTGAAACTTAACATTTTTGTTTTCAAGCTTCAAAAATATTTCCCAAACATCTCTTATTCCTCTACAGGAAATCCCTTTAAAAACATTCTCCAGTGAGCAGTTAAGTAGTTGAACCAACACACATCCCATCTCAAGTTTCTACTGGTAATTAATAAACCAACTGAATATCTGACAGGATGGTAACTTTTATCATTTCTAGATAAATGTTAATGCATCTGGTTATTTCCAGACCTTAACTGATGTGATCGGAAAAGCAAATTAGATAGTGTTGTAGCAGTCTGCTTAACACTCCTTCTTTTGTGATATTAATGTTAATTTATTCCTTTAAGCCAATCTTTGCACTGTCACTACTGTGAAGGTTTTCTCAACAATTTAAGTACAAAAAAGAACCCCCCAACATGAAATTGCTACAGGATAAAAATCAATATTTAAGGTGTCAGCTTAAAAGCAGCTCATATCTTCTGTGTGTGTGAGGGGGAATATGTGCACACACCCATCAAGCCTATTTGAATGTGTAAATTTATAAACTCTCCTTTTTTTGTAAGGAAAATATTTGCCTTGATGTTCTATCATCCTTAGAACTAAATGTTTCTTGGTTAATTGAATAAACATTTTTTGCATTGCAGAAAATAAAGAGAAGTTATTACCCCTTAAAAATCCCATACATTTGAGGAGGTCCAAGATTTTCTGAGAACCCAACATTTTATGAAGATTTTTGAACATGCATAATTTTTTGCCCATAAATGCCACCCACTCAGAAACAAAG
This sequence comes from Buteo buteo, assembly GCF_964188355.1. Lineage (NCBI taxonomy): Eukaryota > Metazoa > Chordata > Aves > Accipitriformes > Accipitridae > Buteo > Buteo buteo. The sequence continues at coordinate 6,481,483 of NC_134176.1, read as the reverse complement.
GAACTAAAGTAGGCTGTAATTACTTCTCTACACAATAGATTCCAATTGCTCCTATCAAGAAATATTACATAATTATTATAACTTAGGGCTGTGATTATATATTTGCTCGAAGGAGAATCACACATAATAGAAAGCAGTGGGACTTATGCCTCTTTGTCTATTGTGTCAACTCATACATTTAAGTTATTTGATTAGAAAACTAAATAAAGACCTTGAGTCCTAAACAACACTTTCTCATCAGCTGTCAGGATTGAAGGAAGTGATAAATGATGGGGCATGCATCTTTGTATAGAAAAATTGGAGAAGCAGGAGAATAGAGAGGAGAGGATGTGTTGTGCGTCTACTTGTGTCCATCCCTCCCTCCCTCCTTCTCTCCCTCCATCCATCGGAGTCTTGGGCATCCTTCTGCGTACATCTCACAAGGAATTTGCAAGAAGCTGATAAATGAGATTATGTCTCCACTGAAGACAAATACAAAGGTCAGCCTGTGGAAGACATCAAGAAAAATCAGCTCCATCTCATTTTCTTCTTCATGTTCCTGCAGACTTACCCTCTCCCCTCCTTCACACCGGCTGGGTTCCTGGCTATTTGTACAATTTTCCAACAGGGGCAGAGCCCGCACGTGCTGGGATGTGGGAGGACAAGGAGGAGACAAGGTTTCACTGGGGCTTACCACTTTTCTCAACAGTTTTGCACATCTGATTTAAATCGACTGTTTCTAATGCTCACAAGTCATGTCTCCGATAACCCACACATCTTTGATACTATCAGCACTTAGGATAAGTCCTCCTGCTTTGTATCCTTGGATAACCCTCACAAAACAAGAGGCAGATGGCTATCAAAACCAGGACAAACTATTAGCTAGAGAGATCAGGCTTTGAGGTCAAGATGTAGGACTGCTGCTGGAAAAGGTGCCAGAGGATGACTTTCCCCTCACAGACACACAGTATCCCTTGGTGCTGGACAGCAGCTATCCCGATGCAGTCACCTGTTGCACTTAAAGACAGCAAAAATTTGCATTTCCTGAAAAGCAAGAAATAGAATTTAAAAAAAAAAAAAAATCCTTTTTGGCCTGCAAAATGCCATACTGATCATAGTAGCGCAAGAGAGAGGAGGAACGGATTCAAATTTTGGCAACAAGTCCAGCCGTCTCTGTTAGCAGACGGGGTCCAGCAACACAACGAGCATGTACGGTGGCTGCAGATCAGTCTGTGACTGCTCACTGGTGTGGAGCCAGAGTAACTTCAAAGAGAAATGCCACAAGAAGCTGATTTTTCATGTGTGTGTGTTCTTTTATTAGGAATTTTTATATTTCTGCCTAGTAATAGCAGAAGTAATATCACGATTTCCCAAAGTGTAACAAATCTAATGTGTTGTACATATTGGATGGAAGTAATTTAACATAAGCGCTCTTTAATTTCATAGATCTCTATTGCAAACAGTTCCTGGTTAATGATCGGGGGTTTGCTGTTTTGCCTTTTTAAAGTCAAATCTTTTAAAGTCCAGATGGAGAGGGTTTTTTACAGCTGTGCGGGAACAGTGACATTGATACATGTTGAACTCTGCGGGCGGTATTAAAATTCTGACATCTACTTTAAAAGGATTTTTGAAAGTCATTTTAAAGGGACATCATCAATTTGAAGATCACTTCGGATCTCATGATATTACAAGTAATATTTCAGACTACCACATGAAGCCAGCTGTGGGGAGGGAAATTGATGATCCATGCCAAATAAGCCTCTTTGCTTTGTATTTTGACAATATTTTACATTGGATTTTTAAAAGCTTCCTGGGGGATGCTGCAACCCTGTGAACATCTATCACTGCTACTGGATGGCCAGGTAAGCCCCAGCAGTGATCACAGGATCTTACACCAAGCTCAGCACTTCCAGCAGCAACTAAGGGCTGGGACTGGCCTCACTCTTGTGCTTAGGGGAATATTCTTGACAGCAACCAGAAGTGGAGAAATGCTGGTGTTGATTTCCAAAAAAGAGCCTCATCTTTTGCAACACTCCTCAGCATTAAGAGAGCATTTAGAGATGCAGGGAAGCCTTCTGGTTCCAGCTGCTTTTGCTTCCACTGTGACCTCTTTCAATTTTTATTAAATCTTGGTTAGGAGTGTTCATTGTTCAATGCACAGACCTCCAATTTACAAGGGGCTGGGACCGTGCTTGATCTGCAGAGAGCAAAAATGCTTCAGAAAGGGAAAGTTCTCCCCATCAGAGAAACTTCTGGAGTGGAAACAATGACCGAATCACTTGGAAAGGAAAAACCCAGCACAGGGAAACGCGAGCCAGGTTGTGGTCTAGAAAGGGATTGAGTAAACTAAACACTTTGCAACTGAAAGTATATTTTAGAGCAGGGACAGGCAACATATTTTAAACTCCTTTTCACAATCACCTCACCTGCTGGGCTTCATTTCAGAGCCAGTGGTTTTATGAGATGAATCTATCTCATCCCTCTCTGTTTAATTCACACATCAGCTTGCATGAGGAGTGAAGCACATCTGGGCACAGCGGTCTCAGACAGGACTGGGATGGTCTGGGACAGGGCTGGATCCATCCTCCCCTGGCATCCTCCCTGCAACCCAGCCTTTGAAGGTTTGAACCTTGTGATATTTTCTCTTTACAATATACACTCTGAGATACATATGTATATTCGTAAGGAGGATGGGCTCAAACTAATCCTGGCACGGTTCCCTTTTATATTCATTTTCTCAGGCAGGTATTTGTACGGCAGCAGGGACGGGTCCTAGAGGAGCCCACTTTGGGAAGGTGTCACTGTTTCAGGTTGGGACAAATTTTGGTATGGTTTTTCCATCAAGAAAGTGCCCAATCAGTGCAGCCCCGAAAACAAGAAGCACTGGCAGAAGAAATGAAGCACAGTCACCTACACATATTGGGCTGTTGAGGTTTCTCAAATCTCCTGCTGCAAAGGAATGTCAACAAAATCCCCAAAGTGCCTCATTTTCCCCTAACACAGATGCAGACAGAGACAAACAATGTCTTGGTGCTACAGTGTCCTCCTCAAATACTGGGGGTCAGATTTAAAGGGATCTAAGCAAAGGAAGAAGCTTCAAGCCTAAAACCAAACTGGCATGTTAGGCTGTGCCTTTGGTCCACTTCAGAGCACCTGACACCTCAGGAGGTCATGAGGCTAAATTAATTAGGAGACTGGGAAGCCATCAGGTACTGCAGGAATTAGTATGATGGTGAAAATCCCTATTCATCATTTTCTGGTCTGTCATGAGGGTTGATATCTATTGATCAGCTGGGTCTCAGCAGCTGATAGCTAGTCCTCAGTATCTGCTTTTTCTGTAGTATCTCTTTATGATGTGCATTTTAAAAATACTCTTACATGCATTGCAGTCTTTTTACATTAATTTAAATAACTGGATTTCATTTGTTTAGTCATAAGCATTCTACAAGACACATCTCATTCAGCATTACAGATGCAAGTGGTGATGAAAAGCTTCCCCAGTACACCATAAACACAGAGAGGGCCACAGGGACTGATGGTTTGTGCTGTGACAGGGAAAGGGACCCCCCACCAGGCACCAAGTGCCATAGAGAGGGGGGGATCTCATTTCCCTGACCAGACGGTAGCGATGCAGAGATCTTTACTGCAGGTACATAGAGCAGAGTGAGATGGGGATGGATGCTAATGCACAAGCTGATACAGACCTGGGGGGAACTGAAGATGTGGGCAGAAATCTGAACTGAAGGTGTGGGCAGAAATCTGGGAGCAAGCGGAGAAGGCTTGCAGCTGAGTTGCGTGGGCAGAGCTCCCCCTCCTGATAACTCAGCACCGGCCCTTCGGGACGTGACCTCCGCTTTTAGCCTCTCTGCGGGGATGGAAGTAGTACCAGGACTTTTGCCCGTGTCTCTCAGTATTCTTGGAAGCACCTGACTTTACATCCAAATTCCTCTCTCGTTGAACAGCTAGAAAAAAATATAAAGCAATTACATGTATCTTTAATTAAATTCAAGGTAGCACTGGTGTTGCTTAATCCTCAGAAAATAGCCTAACACTGCTATTTCCCTGATAAACTGGAATTTCCTTCCAGTCTGACAAGGCGATACACTACAGGCCTTTATTTGGGGAATGGTAGATTTTCTTTTTCTTTTCCTTGCGCTGGTGATCCTGTGTAATTTCATTTAGCAATGCCACTGTGCTAGGCTGGCTAGAAGGGAAAATACTTACACTTAAAAAACTGATCTGGAGAACCAGTTCCTGAGGAAAAGCCAAATATCTCCTGCAGTATCTTGGCATATTAAGACTTTTCTAATTTGGCTTCACGTTTCCTAGAAGTTTTTGAACAAAATATTTGTGTCAGTGGGGCCGCAGACCCAGAGGGAGCACCCAGCTTGTCACCATTTATTTTATCCTCTAATTTCATTTGGATTTCGATTAGACTCATCATGGGGGTAGAGAAACAAACCAAAAAAAAACTCTGTTAAATTACAAAAACCATAGATACATTCTACAGCCATTGCATTTTGCAATCTAATTACTTTAACATGGAGGGTTGGGGGAGGGGGGTATTACTCAAAATACCGGAAAGCTTTCACGGAATAACACAGAATTATTAAACTTTTCAGAAAGAATCCAGTTTGCAGTTCCCACTGCACATTTACCTGGGCGATTTTCCCTTTTCCTGTGGCCGAGCATCACTTTGTATTACACTTTCCCACCTATAAAAGAAGCCCTTGTTCACAGCTGCCCTGAGGTGCTCATAATGTTATTGGTTCTGTGCTAAGAAGTTCGGGTTGCTGTGAATTCCTGCCTTGTGGCTCTCCAGTTCACAAAAGTAAACACATTTGCTGAGTTAGCTAGGCTTCACGGTGCCCAAAATCCCACGGGGAATGAAACGTCCTATCAGAGGAAGCTTTGAAACTCTAGTTGCTCTACAACAGTTTTCTTGGGCAGGAGAGCACACAAAGCATGCTTCTGTGCTGTATTTACTGCTTTTTTGTGGATCCAGTGCATAAGAGCTGCATTGAACCTTGGCAGAGGGGAGAGGTCTCCCCTTGGAAACGTGCAGGATGCAATGGAAAAAAAAAAAATCAGTGCTTTTCGCTCCTTACTGAGTCCCTTGTGCTCCGTACACAGGTGGCTGCCTGGAGATGAAAAAAACACTCACGGGTGAAGGGAGAAGCAGCCAAAACAGTAACTTTCCTGGCTCAGATGCACTTACTGAAAAATAAATAGGTAAAGTCAAGGCCAGCCGGCGCACGGGATGCCTGTGGTACGCATGTCCCTGCCACCACCACAGCTCAACCTCTGAGTGCTATAGGAACCATTCGCCACGACGCATAGAGCGGGGACACGCTGCAGATGTGTCCCCTGACACACAGCCTGCTCTTCCAGCGCGGTGGCTGTCTTCATTGAACACCCGTAGGCAAAAGAGCCTTTGAAAAATGCCTGTTTCTGACACAGCTTCTCAAATGTATTTTCTTCATTTTCTTCCAGCACTAATTAGATCCAGGTGAGACCCGGTGGACCCTAGTTAGAGGCTCGGGGTGGAGGAGTGTTCAGACAGGATGAACTAGCCAAGTACCAATTAATTTAGCTGAGAAGGTGCTGCCCAATTGAAAACCATCAGCAGTAGTTTGAGATTTTTTTTGGAGGGAGGGTGTCTTTTGTTAAGTCCAGCTTTCTCCAGCACAGCTCTTGCAAGAGGTGAGGGCACCTGGGAGATGGTTCCTGGAGAAAGTCCCTCTCTAGAAGGACTTCCCCCTGCCCTGAAGCCCTCTCCCCATGCAAAACGCATAGGCCAACCTCCTGGGGCGAAGAGGACCAGAGGGGATGCTGATTGCCAGAGACATGGGCAAAGGTGACAGCATCCTAAAGTGCAAGCTGGCACCCCAAAGTCTGGCCTGTCCTCTCCTTCCTTGCATGCCATGCCGTGGCAATAGCTGCGGGGGGTGGTGTGGACGGCTGGCATGGGATTATCGTGGGAAGAAGGATGTTACTGATGCTGTTTCCGTGCCATCTCTGCTGTGGGAAAGCAGTAACATGTCTGACAGCTCACCCTTGCTCCAGGAGTCGTGCATGTGCTCAGGACACGTCCCAGCTGCTCATCATTTCCGATCGTGGTGGATCGCCGGTTATGCTTGTGTGCTCACACACACAAAGCACATGCAAGCAGGCAGCATAACTGGCACGCTATTTCCTCACTTATAATGAAAAGTCCTTGCTGCCTTAGGCTCCTTAATCTGAAATTAAATTCTACATTGGCTGCAGCTGATCGCAGAGCAGGGCATGGGGTGGCTGTGGAGCAAATCACAGTTCAGCACTCCAGACATTTGCGCTCACTCCTAACACCCATGTCATGTTGCCATCAGACACATTCCAGAAGTCCTCATTTTCTAGGCATGAAAACATTTTAACAATAAACAGAAATTCTTCCGATTACATGGTTATATTCAGCTGCTGAAAGCAGACTCTTATTAAGCTAGGCAGAGAGCAATTAATGTCATGTAGAGAGCAGTCTTCCACATGGCAAAAAGCTGGACTAATATATCTTTCCCACCTCCAGCAGCTAGGACCATGAGTTAAGGCTCCAAGTTTGCAAAAGCTTATTAAGACACTTGCTGTAAGCATGTGAGCAGCTCCACTAAAATTGAAGCCTAGTGAAAATCTGGCTGTAATGAGAACCATGAAGGTTTTAGCATTGAATTTAGTGGGGACAGTGTTTTATCTGTAAGTTTCAAAGGGGTTTACCTTTGTTTTATTCCTTCCCACCACTAGCAACATGGATGGATATTTCTTCCTTGGCATGCTGGACGTTGAAACGATACAGAACTGAATTTCAAACCTGATTGAGCTGGAAGATCTTCACCAACCAAAATCTTCAAAGTTCTTTATTTATAGCCTTTTTCCAAAGGAGTCTTGAGGCTATTCTCACGTGTCTGCAGCACACTGCAGCTCCTAAAGAAAGAAAAAAACCAACATAATGAAACTGAGCCATAAATTGCTTCACAATTATTTTTACCACCTAATTCAGTGCATGAGGCTGGAGGCTTGCTCTTTGCATACTGTAATCCTGCCACAAAATCAAGAACTGCCCAAATGGCCACAGAACAGACAAGATATTCATTATCATTTCTCTCATGTTGCAGCTGTGACAGAGGCCCTGGAGATTTTGCCCAGCATGATATTTGCAAATGCCTGCTTGACTCTATATTAGCTCAACTAGAGAACTGCTGCTGAGGATAATGTTCCTCCTACCACCCTACTCCCACCCAGCAAACACAGCTGTACCACCTGGAAAGGGCAACCTGGACCAACTTTCATGGAACTCTCTGTCCAGGCTCACTCTCTGCCTGATGATGGTATGCTTGGGACGTGGAGCAACGATCCCACCACAGCTCAGGCTGGAGTCACGGATGCTCAGCAAGCCAAAGGCTCAGGATGTTCCAGGATTTATAGATTTTTGCAGTGAATTATGGTACTCATTGAAGAGACAGGGAAGTTACAGTAAAACCACTAAGTCCACAATGAAAGGGCTTTTATACGCTCTGTTGCAGTGGTGGTTATGGCTGCCAATTTCGCACAATTCACTTTCAAGCACAAGAGCAGCACAAACTGGTTTAAGACGATTTCTGAATGATGAATGCTGACTTGAAAGGTTTCCAGTACAACATAATTACTCTGCATTAATGCGCAATACACAATGGTCTATATGTATCTCAATGGGAATCTCAGTGGGGCTTTGTGGGCTCCATTCCAAGTAACCTCCACTGGGAGTCACACTTAGAGTCCTACAGGCTGACATACAAATAGATCCCATATTCATTCCTGAATTATTTCTGTGCAGAATCAGATGCGAGAGATCCAGGGCCATATTCACTGGTGTGTAGCAGCACACAATTGTACTCAGCTGTAGTAAATACAGCCCATTTAATTTTCTTTCCTTGGCCTGATGTATTTTGCTTCGGCTAATGTATGCACACCTTAATCTTTAGTCGCTCAGAGACAGACAACTCTAATGAACTCCCTACGGCTTTAAACAAAGATACGTTTTCAATAAGTGAGGTCAGGGAGGGGAGACTCAACCACTTGTCCTGAGCAAAGGCCAAACTGAATGAAGAATTCATTTACTTATTCCCAGCTAAACACCATGCACTTTGAGATTTCACCTAGCCCTCAAAATTAACTGTAATCCTCTATAATGATTGTCCTCCTGCAAAGACTGTGCCGGTACTGATGTTGGGTGGATAATTAAATACTCAGGTTCAACATTCACAACATCCTGATCAGCTTTTGACTACCTCAACATTTGGCAGGTATTGCTTTTTTTATCACTGCTAGAGGCCCAGGTACCCTGGCAATGAGCAGAGGATAAATGCATTCAGGAAAAAAACCCCTCTTACTAATCAGTTCTTGGTGTGGAGTTAAAACTTCTCTCCAAAGCTCAGCTATTTGAAGCAGGGGTTTTCACCTAGGCTCATCTCCAATCAGCGTGATAGCTGTACTGGTTTTGTACCACCATGCTGCTCTTAGCCTTGGGGTCACGGCAGACTGCTGCAATTTGCTGGTGGGATGCAGGGCAAATGAAAGCAGCCCTCATCACAGCCAGCAAGTCCTCCTCCCAGAGCCAGTGTCGCCAGTCCATGGGATGGAGGGGGAATATCTTATTAACATTATGGGCAACTCCACTTCCCTGTTTGGTTTGCGCTGCCAAGTGCCTGGGGTGAAGGCAAAGGCAGCTGTGAAGGGGCTGTTAAGAGAACTTGGAGGATTAAAAACAACGGTACAGAGACGTGCACTGCAGATAGGCAGCTTCAAAGGTATGAAGATAACAATGGCTGGACACATCCCAGGTAGAGCAAGTTATTCTTTGCAGAGCTAAGCCGTGGATCAAAGGAGACCTCAAACCTCCAAGACCCTGGAAGGCAGAGCAGGTTTGGCTGGGTGGTGGTGAGGGTGGTGGGTGGTGGCAAAAAGAGATGGAGAGTGAAGGAGGATTCCCTTCAACACAGTCAGGGCAGGTCATGAACAGATGAGTTCATTACTCGCTGCAAGCAGCTAGCTGCCTGATAGACTGCAAGAGAAGGTTAAGTTTGTGCAGAAGGTGTAGGACCCATTTTTACCTCAGGAAGCAAGGTTTACATGAGGATACAGCCTGCTGCTTCCTCTGCACCCTCAAGCTTTTGAACCAGCTTGCCAATTTTAATCATATTCAAAAGAGGGGTAGATGCCTCTGAGATAATGCTCCTACTGATTTGTTTCTCACTGAACAGACAAAGCAAAATTCATCACCCGCACAAAAAGAAGGGAAACCCAACCAAACACCTCTGAAGAGGGAAAGAGAGGAGGAATGTCTCTATTTGTTCCTGTTAGCCTGTGGCTGGCTGGCAGATCAGCTCACCCTTATCTCCCACCTAGCCAGGACACGGAGTGTAGAAGAATTATGAGCCATAGTGTTTTATGAGTCACTTTTCACCAGTTGATGCCCTAGGCTTCAATGAAAAACCTTTTCACAAGCTCAAAACCCACCAAATTCACAGCAGGGGTAACAGAAGGAGGTTAGTACCCTGGGCTTGTGACTAGGTGAGGAATGGCGCCTGGGAGGCCAAAGGTCTGAATCGAAAGCCCAGGGGACAGCACTTAAAGAGAGACCTCAAGGATGGTTCACCCCACAGTGAGATAGCAAACTATGTAAAATAAATTACAAAACCGTAATAAGGAATGGATGAAGCTGAACTGTTTGGCTCTTGCAGCAGCCCTAGTACAGAAGGAACAGGAACTCAAGACTTCTTGTCAGAGCAAAAGGATGTTTTAGCAGTTAGGACATTCACTTGGAGCTTAAGACATCCATGAGCAGCCTCTCTGCCACAGATTTCCTAGTTGGCCTTGGGCACGTTGCCTGCCTTCTGCCAACTTCCCATCTGTTGAAACTCCCCACCTCAAAATCATCAATAAATCACTACAGGCCATTCTGATCTGATCATATTTGAGGTCTCTGGGTTGTTTCTGTTAAGAAAACAAAACTGGCAATGCAGGTAGGTATATTGGTACAATTGCACTTTTACCAAAAAAATGCAGTTGTAATCGCTGGACTGACTCACACATCTCTGCCCAGAAGTACTAGCCTCTTCCAGCCATCTTGCAGCCCACAGGACTCTCTCCCCTGTTTTTTTTTCAGAGCTGTGGGGCCAATGCTCTTTCATCTGCATCCCTGGGTTCCTGATGGGTGTCCGTATCTCCTTTCAGGGTTTTGTTTTAATTGCTTCTTCCTTATCAACCCTGTACCCAAAGGTCATACGTAACCGTGCCGTCACCAGAAATCAATTTAAACAAACAACACCTGGTGAAAGCCCTTCTTACATGCACATTACACGTGGGGAGAGGTCAGGACCATTTCAAATACTCAGCTCCCTTGGGGAACAGTTACTCTTTCCAGGCGAGGTTTATAGGAAGCAACTGATATAATTTGAAAAAGCCCATTCTTTCAAAAGTTCACTTTTGAAAAGTTCATTTTTTTCAGGAACAAACCCTTCCTCAGGCTTGACGCATTAGCATTGCAAACCACAATAGCTGAGCAGTTCTTAATTTTCACACTGGCAGGGCGACTGGCTGGGAAGGAGGGAGCTCTTCCATGGCTAAGAGCCTGTCTTCCTATCATGCTTAATGTCAGAGGCAAATACCTCGGGGTTCAGCCCAGTTTCTAACTCCTGGATGTGGTGCCGAGAGCTGCAGCCCCACCGGGGATTTCCAAAAAAAGCAGCCGGGGCTTGCGTAAACCCCTGTTTGCAGAGGACAGGTCTCCTTTCTAGACCTGCTCTCCAGCTCAGCATGACCAGTGCCAAATCCCACTTCTCCTCAGATGCCTGAGGACCCCGTTAATGCAGCAGGGTTGTTTGCACAGACCAGGAGGAAGTAGCCTTTGGCCAGTAAGAGGAATTATTACCGCTCCCCAAGGACCCTTGCAGTGTGGTTTCTGGCCTGTCTCCACTCTGCTTTTTTGTTTAAAGTAATCTCCATCGGCACTTGCTTTCCATCCTCCCTCTGAGCACCACAGCCAGCACTCGCAGATGTGCTAACAGCCCCATCAGCGACTCAGCACTGGTCCCACCAACCGGTCCCATCCTACTGAATTCAAAGGAAAGCAGAAAAACGCCATGTACACATGCTTTAAAATGAAGCCGCTCAGAATAACACAAAACCATCGGCAGTGCCTCTTTTAGCAACTCCAGAGTCAGAAAACAACAACAAAAAAAAATGCAGCTATTCTCTACTTTGTTTGCAGAATAACTGGTCTAAGTTTCACCCAGGTGAAGCCTGGCTAAGTCTTGCAGCTCTTTTCCCAAGCCCAAAGGACCATCACCTTTGGGTCTCTAAATGCCATATCTAGCTCCTCTCTAACTCTCATCCTACTACCAGAATAACACCCTCCAGACTGACTCATTTTAGCAGATACGTCCTTCTGGATGCACGAGGATTCAATAGTCTGGCAGTGGACTTAAAGACCTCTAGTTCCAGGTTCAGGTCCACCTGTGAACTTGCCCAAGGCAGCACGGCAAAGTGGGGCAGGGAAGCAGCAGTTTTGGCCAGGGAGGGCTTGCTCAGCCAGCACATGCTCTCCCAAATACATTTCTGTTGAAGCTGCTCTTAGGAGTTAAAGGCAGCAGAATCTCCGCTTTATTTTAAATTCTGACAATACACCCGAACACTGAGGTTTTGTCAGATCTCCAAAGACTTGTCTTCACTACTGAAAAACAGTTATATTTCTTTTTACTGGAAGGTAACTAATGGCCAGCAGCTCTCTTGAGGTAAACAACACTGCCAAGACGGAGGACTTGAGTTTTACTGTGGGTAAACTCACCAAGGTCAATCCTGTGTTCCCGCTTGAAGATGACCTCTGCAAATTTATCTCACAGGGTGCTTTAGTTTTACTGTCTCATTTGTGTTTTTACCTCAGGATATTGGATGAGCACTGATTCCCCTGGGGCTGAAAAAAAAGATTTAAAAAATTTAGCAGTAAAGGCAAGACCAAACAATCCTCTTCAAGGGGAAAATATCTCTACAGGGGCTAAAACAGCTGTTCTTTGTATAAGTCGACCGACACAGATGTATATGCTTTTCCCCACTGGCAGAAAACAGTGTAAACCAAAGAGACAAGTCTGCACCCTCTAGGAAATACTATCACCAGAAAAAATGTATCACTAGGAAAGTGTGTTCAGCTCATATAAATCCACCAGCTCTTTCACAGCAAAACTATGGAGGAGGAAACACTTATAATGCCAGCAAGTATAACAACATTTTTACAGGAGATATTCTACTCCTGGTAAAAGCCCAAATACAAAAACACAGCCCTGGATTTAGGGCCAATAAAATTAATGTGAAATTGGAAAAAAACAAAGTGCTTGCTGTTTGCAAAATTACATTATGCTTTGTTATGAGTAATTACACAAGGAGAGACCTTTTTTTTTAAGAAGCCTGTCTCCAACACAAGACTGCTTAAAATAATTTAAGCATTATATCTTAAAAGCATACATAGGGTTGAGAAGTGAACTGAATCACATTTTGCCCTCTGCCACACACGTGTAAATACCAACTGATACAGCTGAAGTCAAGGAGTTGTTGGTTGCTTTCCAAAGCAGTTGTGGAGACTTTGGCCAACTGATTTTAAGACTGACCCAGAAAGGGATGTGTACGTCCAGTCTGTGCCCTGGTTTTTTGAAACACAAGTGGCGAGTTCTGGAAGAGGTTGTAGGGATTTTCTCTACCACCATCAATTACACCTCTCCTGCCAATGAAACAAACAAACAAAAAGTTTAAATAATAGTGTCTTTAACCTACTGGCTCTTGCATTTTCATCAAGAGATTTCCAACTCCAAATAATGTATTAATTTGACCTGAGCAAAAGAAGTAAGAGTTAAGGAGAGCACAAAACTCCCAGTGAAGTTTTCCCTTTCCTTGCCCTTTCTTGTGTAATAAAACTATCCTTTTTAACAGAGATATTCAAGCAACAGAGTACTACAAACATAACATGAATCTCTGATGTAGGTGGGGCAGGAAGTCATACTATCTTCAGCTAGTATAAATGAGCATAAAATAACAGCAATCTTTGTGGGTTTACATAGCTGCATATCTACCCTCTGACCATCCATGCCCTCCGCTCTTTCTGGAAAATCCCCTTGGGCTCAGAATGTACATCATCAAGAAACAAAGACGGCACAAGCCCATTATTTTAGCTTGCGTGTCATTTGAGGAATGAGGATCCTTTCTTTAATAGGGTGTTTGCCGGCTGTTTACTGAAGAAATTGTCTCTTGCTGGAGGTCATTTTCAACTGCACTGTGAGATCTGCTTTAAGGACACTGCTTAGTGCAACCAGAGCAACGTCAGGAAGGTCTGAAGAAATAGACTTTCCAAAGGATTTTTTTACAGAGGAAGTTGCTTTAACTGGATATCTACTCAGAAAATATATTTTCTGTTCCTAGGTTGTTTGACTTGAGGAGAACAATAAATTCCCAAGAGTTCTTACAAAGATCAGTCATGCCTCTTTGTTTTAATGGCATATTTTGAAGTTTTGCCTCCAGAATATTGATAAGAATCAAAGTAACTTTTGATATATGGTGTTAGATATGCTCCAGGAATAAGATCCCTCTCAAGTTAGACTGTCTGCAGACAACTCAGACCACCCACTTTCAGCTTAGGCACAGCCTGTTCAAAGTCTGCAGCAATTCAGATCAGAGCAGTATCTGTCTGCTCATACTGTGAGATCTTGGCATTCATCAGACATGTCCAGCGCACATCTGATAACACAGCTTAAACTGCCCAGGGCCATTGGAAGGCAGGTGAGGGAGAGCTAGGAAATATCAAAGTTGGAAACAGCCTAATCTTCAACTCAGCACACTACACATTTTGAATTTCACACGCATTCCACAAAATTCCCCAAGTCCCAAAAGCTTTAATCCAGTCACTTTGCAACATATGTGTGTTTTATTTAAAAATAAATTATTCAGTATTACTTTTCCTTTCTTGTATCCAGCTGGCAACATTTTCAGTTAGTTCTACAGGAGCCAACATAACCTCGTATTAGTTATGGTATTGTCCATTTGTCTACATCTTCAACTAATTTTCTGCAAAGCCTTTGGACAATACACGCAGTTGACTTTTCAGGCAGTTAGCCCAGTGCTCTAGGGACTTCACACTGACACTACCAAGACTTTGCCCATGCATCTCCTAGAGTCTTTGCCAGTGATGCTTGGAGATGGGCACATCACCTAAACTGATCCAGTTGCCTACTCCAGCTAAGAGTTACTACTCAGCAGCTGATTTCAGGGAACTGACTGTGGGGGAAAGCTCTGCTGCAAAGATAAAGCATTAAACTAATGTGTCAGAGACACAGCAAAAGGAAACAGGCAACTGCAGCAGGCAGCCTGATGGAAACATCAGCACCGAGTTTGGTAGCTGTCAGAAAACCCCTGGCAAGGACAACTGAGAAATATTGGATCAGGAATAGAGAATAAGCCAGAAATCCTCTCTAGACAGCTACATAAGACTATGACAAGCCTCCACCTTGAATATTGTATTTGTTTGCCTTTCACCATCTCAGCAAGATGATAGTGAACCAGATACGGAACAGAGGAGGGTGATCAACAGGTTCAGGGGTACAGAAGCTGCTCAGTACCAGGAGACAGACACAGCCCGTTAACCCCAGAAAAGGAGAAAAGGGAGAAACCAAAGCTCATGAATGACCCAAGGGAGGTGAATGGGTAGGTTTTACTCACTACCCCACATATTGCAAAAGCTGAGGGTCAGCTCGTGAAATTATCAGCGACGGATAAAAACAGCAGCAACAAATAGCCCCACAAAAAAAGAGTTTCTTTGTCATGCATTATGGGTTTAACCGTGGTGCTCCTTACCCCAGGGCACAGCGATGGCTGCAAGTTTCCTTTGCTTAAGCAACATTTGAGCCATATTCATAGAAGAAAAGCCCCTCAAGGTCTGCTGAAGACAAAGATACCAACTTTGACCTGTGAACTCTCTGCATTGCAGAGCAGTGGAAGAGTCTATTGGAGAGTTATCACTATATGCAAGTTTTGTCCTGCTACTTTTCACCAGACATCTGCTGCTGGCTATGGCTGAAGGTAAATCAAGGTGTATTTTTTTACAGCTCTGTGTTCTTTTCATCCAACCCAATACAGCTGTGTAACAGCTGCAGTTACAGCCTGCAACTGGGGTCCGTACCTCTCCAGATAAGAGATCATTTCTGCACCCACTGCGCTTGATAGCTTTTACCTTTTCCTCTGATGGAGAAGTTTTTCCTGTCCTGCAGAACATCAC
Source organism: Buteo buteo (assembly GCF_964188355.1). Lineage (NCBI taxonomy): Eukaryota > Metazoa > Chordata > Aves > Accipitriformes > Accipitridae > Buteo > Buteo buteo. The sequence continues at coordinate 6,466,182 of NC_134176.1, read as the reverse complement.
CAATGAGCTGGAAAGAGCCTTACCATGCAGGTTTGCCTTCTTGCCTGAGCAAGGATTTTCTGCAAGGAAGTGGCACAGGAAGCTGGAGGTGGTTTTGCCACTTATACATTTGTCATGTTTGAGAAAGGCAGGGAGAGATCTCAGAGGATTTAGGCATGACTGACATGATATGAGCGTTTGAACTGATGCAGATGTGTGCAGACAAGACTGGTGGTGTGTCACTGAGAGGAGAGGGAATCCTGGGGTGTGCTGGGGGACTGAACAGAGACCATGACGTGCGTGACAGAGTACAGCAGCAGGGACAGGCAATGGGCTTTGCATTGTCATTTCAGAAGATGCCAAAAATCCTTATGAAGTCATGAGGAGTTATGTGTGGCCTTGGTTAACAGAGTTCCTCCTCCAAGGAAAGGGCATCGAGGTGCCTCCAGACCTGGACCTTGTGTCCTGAACCAGACAGGGCCAGAAGGGCCAATCTGCCCACCTCATACTCCTGCCTCTGTTCACCCTCTGAAAGTTTAGGACATTGCTTTGGAATCTGGGGAAGAGTGGAGGCAAATGGCTATCCCCCAGTTCCCTGCTCATGCCCCACCATGTGGCCTTCTCTAGTTTTCCAGGCAATGACTCTCCAGCTCTTGATTGCCCCTGCACTGTAGGATCAATAACCACCATGGGCCAATCTCATGGGGTGGACCCAGGACAACACATACTGTCAGACAAGATTATTTTGCACTATCCAGCAGGAGACATCATTATTCTGGGAAAAGTGGCGCCTTCTCTCAGCCAGAATTGTGATCCATCACGACCTTTGCCTTGCAACACTTAACATGGTCAAGTGCAGTCTGGCTGGCAGCCCAGTGGCTGTTCAGTGTCTGCCCCCTTCAAAGCCTCCCAAGCACAGAGGACACAGGCTGGAGGATTCATCACACCTTTGTTTGAAGGCCACCATGCATATCTGCAACTCACATGATGGGAACCTCTTGTGCCTATGGGCGAAGCTGAGCTGAGATCCTGGAGATGAACATATGGAAACCCTGCAGACTGCAAAAGGGAGGTGAGGAGGGAAGCAGGCAGGAAAAACCTGAATTTCCTAACTCCTAATGGGGAAAGCAAGAGGTTTGAGGTGCTGTTGTAGGGCCAGGTAGAGAAAAGTTGCCAGGGTTCAAACTGCATAGAGCTGGAAGGAGAGAAAACACCACTTTCCGAAGTCAGTGCAGAGAGAAGGGGACAAGTGGACAGAGTGGACATTAGGAAAAGGTTCTTCACTGAGAGGATGGTCGATCACTGGAACAGGCTCCCCAGGGAAGTGGTCATAGCACCAAGCCTGTCAGAAATCAGGGAGTGTCTGGACTACACTCTTAGTCATATAGTTTAGTTTTAGGTAGTCCTGTGAGGAGCAGGCAGCTGGACTTGGTGATCCTTAGGGGACCCTTCCAACTTGAGGTATTCTATGATTCTATGAAGCGGGCTACCAGTAAGAGGAGAAAAAACCCAGCACAGAGTAGGAAAAGCCTGGAAGAGAGAAAGCAAAAGTGTGTTCAGTAAAGACTTTTCCCCTTTCTTGAAGGCTCCTTCTAACGGCCATCCCATGAAAAGGCATCTGTGAGCTCCTGGGCACACACAGAGGCTGCTCAGCCTCAAAGCTGCTCTCCTGGAGCAGTGGTCGACGGCACTAGGGCAACAGTGCTGAAAGACATTTGTTTCAGTCAATTATGGTAGGACTGCAGAGACAGGGTGCAGGGCTGTGCACAGGTACTTGTTGAAATGCCGTGAAGACGTGTCTTTCCTCTCTCCTTCTTGTTGCCCCGTTCTTTGTCCATCTGTCTGGCAAGACCAGCAAGCTAAGTGAGCACAAACTGACCGAAGTATAGGAATGCATTTACGCATCGCACGATTATAGGGATGGACTTAAGCATTGCATGCAGCCGCGTGCAGAGGGATCCCACAGAGGCCCACGTGAGAGGGGATGGGACTGTGGTGGGCACGGGACTACCTCTCCCTGCTGCCATAACCTGCTTAGATGCCCTGCCCATGCTTGCGAGGCGAGGTTTTCAGAAACGATTTCCCCCCCCCATTTCACATACTTCACCTCCTCTGCAAGCCATCGGCGCTTCACATTCTGGCTGCCCAGGGCTTCTTTTTCACCTCAACCGCTCCCTGCGCACCATGAAAAGCTGTGTACTGTGTATGTAAATGTAAGGAGACATGCAGCGGTGTGTAGTGATGAAATGGCTGTTTCAAGAGGCCAGCAGCAGCACTGAGAGTTATTGCAGATCTAGCCCATTTATTTTCTACAGCTTTACATATTTTCAATAGCTGCTCAGCCACATCCTTACCTATAACACAGGGCTGCTTTGAGCAATGCTTGGGGGAGGGAGGGGTTGCAAATCAAATGTTGTTTCTGAGCGAGCTCTCTTTGCTCCAGGGTAGCCTGGCTTTCACTTACTTTTAACAAGTTTTCTAAGAGGGTTTCCAACTGTGCATGGAGGGAGATGCAGAGCGTGGCTGCGAGGGGTTAATTCCTCCAACGGCTGGCACACATCACCAGCACTGATGATGTCCATCCATCCATCCCATACCAAACCCAGTAAAGCATGACAAGCCCCAGCCACGGGACACTGGGGGCTGATCGGGGCTGGAGGGCTTCAGGCTGCCATCAGGAGCTGAGGACATCACGCAGCAAAGTATGGGCTGCAGGACCAAGACAGCACCTGGAGACTCAGAGGAGAAAGGCCTCCATAGGGTTCTGCCCCTGAATTTCCTCAGTCCTCCCCATAAAACCATCCAAGACGCTCCCTACCTGTTTTATCTCAGGTCTTATGGATGTTCAGGAGCATGGGCAGGAGTCGCAGCCACCGAAGCACAGTGAATGTCGTTTTTTTTCCAGGGGAGAAATGCTTCTGGCCCTCGGCACTGTGGAGAAAAGATCCATAAAACCACTAAAAACTAAACTCGTAGAAACAGGGTCTGGCTGCACCCAAGAATGTAGAGAAGGAGGTCAGAAATAATAAAAAAAACACTTCTGTAATATATTACAGAAAGCTTTTGATCATTTGGCCCCAGCAAACCATGTTTTGGGAGTTATTTTTCACATGCAGCAAGATTGCTAGTCTGAATATTGGCTTGAATTAAAAGGTGACCAGCAACAAAGTGGAGGGACCTCAGGGTAAGAGCAGGAGTCCCTCGAGCTGTGCCAGCTCCAGTGGTGACCTCTGGGCTGCGGACATTGCACAAAGGGGTTTGCTGGTAGCATGTGGAGAGAAATCCCCTCCCTGGCCCTGAGGTACCTGTCATTTTGCAGATGCTCAAAGTCCACGTAAGACTCAGACCCCATTGCATACCCCACCCTCCATCATGCCAGCATCTCCTCTGCTCTTCATCTTTTTTGTTCTCCCCAGTACAGAGCAACGGCGATCATTGCTAGAAGACGTAATTGCTGGTTTTCCATAGGAAGCCACTGCAGAAAACATCCCTGCATTGGATTTTGGGGTCATGGTGGAATTGCAGAAAGATCCAGCACCAATATTAAGCAAATTATTAAATATGAAAATGAGATTTTTTTAAATGTCATTATTGATCTTACATAATGGAAAGTAGTTTCCATGTTCTAGTTAAAAAGAAAGAAATCCAAATTAGACAGCCCCTTATTAAAAATTCTCCACTCTATTTCTTGGTCTAGTGAAATTCCCAAGTGCGATTTTATTCTGCTGTCTTAAATGATTGTCTCCTTTTAATCATCAGCGAGAAAATTAACCTGCTGAACAAAGACACTTTCAGCATTTTCATATTCAGTCGCATAATAAAAGACAAACTTATGCTAAAACATCAAAATTGCCGCAAAACCAAAGGAGAGACAAAGACATTCCAGGGGGAAGAAAATGTCTCTCAGAAGCACAGCAATGCACTAAACTTCTCTGAATCCCCACCTGCACTTGTCATGTCCCATCCCCACCTTAAACAGAAAAGTAATTTATCACTGCATCACTTCATTACTTTATTAGCCGTAAACACAGCAAAGGCCCACGCCTATAAGAAGCATGTTTAAGGGGGTAATTAAAGCAGAATAATTGACCAGCTTGAGGCTGCAGGAGGGAACAGAGTGCCAATCTGGTATTTTTATTAATACGAGAGCTCACCCAGAGTACTATGACAATGAAGGCAATAGTGGGGTTCAAAGGGGGTTGCGGGGAAAGGGAGGGCTTGGTGCAAAATTACTGCAGAGCGTGAGCTGAATTCAGGTGTTTGCTGGAAGCCTAAGCTCTTTAATCTTGCCGTGCTTGGCTACGAAGGTCCCTGGAGAGGTGAGGTGGCTGTAGTTTAATCAGAGTCATCTATTTGTTCTTGAGTGCAAGGACTCCCTTCTCTCGCACATTTGAGCAAGGTCATTGTTCAGTGCCAGTAATGCATGAACGCACAGCAGCTCTGTCAGATTGCTCATTAGTATTCTGTACGTTACACGGGCTAAATTTGCCATTTCATTTAGAAGGCTCCTGTTTGCATTTTTCTTCCATATCATAGGCCTCATCAGAAGAAACAGGTGCTACTGGGAAAGATCCAATAAGCATTTATACATATTTACAGCAAATACTGGACACAGCTTTTTGCTTAAAATTCTGAATATTCAATGAGCAGCTCATTCTATGCATTACAAAAGACAGAAAGGCTAATTTGGAATTAATGCTGTAAATATTTGCAGAAAATGAGGGGTAAAAATCACAGCAGAAAAAAAATCCTGCTGTATGCCAGGGTTGCAGAGAATGGGCCAGAGACATAACGGGCCAGAGCCAGCCTGGACCTGGTGCGGGGTCCAGTTCAACAGGATGCTGGGTTGCACCTTGAGATGCAAAGCACCACCATTCTGCGGTGACAGGGATGCACTAGTCCCCTGGTAAATCCAATGCCAATTCTTACCACCATTTATTCCAAATGTCTGATGAATCAAGGCGCTAATGAGTTAATGCACTTATGCATTAAGTCCCGTGCTGTCCAGAGCAGACCCTAAGCAGGTACTTTCTTTCTGTCACGGCTTCTGTGGGAGCACCCATGGTTCCTCAAGGCCCTACTTCCATAAAACACGGTTTGCAGGTAATTCAGTGTCAGTGCAAAAACATGCTTTAAGGGGTTGCTGAGTCTGAGCGGATCAGCCCTGGACTTGCTCTGGATTACCCCAAAACTGGCAGGTTGGCCCATTCTCCACCTTTTGTCTGCAATAACTTGCTGCCAGGACAACCAGCTGCCAGGCAGGAGTACTCCTGCCCAGGCTGGCACGAGTAGGGGAAACTCACTGAAACCTCTCCACTCCACAAACCCAGGGCACAGGCACAGCTACCACAGTGGCTGAGAAAACCCACACCAATTTTCGCAAGGCACTATCTAGCCACAAGCTCTTCCTCTTTCTTTTTAAATAATTACGGAGGTCCTTTTTGCCAATATCTATTTCTATGTGTAATTCATTATAAACTCCATCCTCTGCCATCGAGGGTGTCAGCCATTTTTGCTTTTAATTGCCTATTCCAAGCATTAATGTGTGCCCATGTTCTTATGGAGGCTGTTAAAGGTAAACTCTTAAAGTTCCCAGGCTCTCGTAATAACACAGAAAATATCGTTCTTCACACCGGCTAGACTGGTGCCACAATTATGCATTGACTGGCTTGGCTTTAACATTATATCGCTTCCTGGTATTTGAAATATTCAGTAAAAAAAAAATAAATAAATAAAAAATCTGGTCCCACCAGGAAACGGAGAGAAAGTCCCAGAGCCTCTGAGCACTCCTTACAAAGAACTCCCTTAAAATCCTTCCATGAAAAAAAAGAAAATAAAGGAAACTCGGCTAATAACACTTTTCCACATAAATAATGTAGATTGTAACTGGCCTTTGGAGAAGCCTGAGCACAACAGAGCTCTCTTTGTATAGCCGAGTACTGATTACATGGTGCTGAGCGCTTTCATGATGATAGCTTTTTCATACTAAAGCATCTCAAGCACACTTAAAATTAATAAGCCAGGCTGCCTCCTCCCGGGCTGCACCATCCCAGCAGACGTGCCCTGAGATGGATGTAACCCCGGCAGATGTCAAGTAAAAGGACTGTGGGCCTTTCCCAGCGACATTTCCAGGGCTGACAGGCTGCACGAGCTCCTGTCCCTGCTGATGTTCGCCTCTGCCCTTATACAATAATAAAGGGATTAGACGGCACGTCTACCTGCAACGGCAGGAGACAGGATTTGGTGACCCCCAAGGTTGCCCCTGGTCCTATTCCTTAATGAAGCAGTGAGATAAGCCCTAATGCATACATATCTTTGGGAGAGGAGATTGCTATTAAAGCCTTTTGCGAGGGCTTTAATCCCAGAGGTGGCTCTGCCGGGGCTGTGAGCTGCTCCGCTGTGCAGAGCTGCTGCCAGGCCAGCCTGGGCAGGCTGCTTTGCCCAGCAGCAGAGAAGTTTGGGCAAGATCCCCCTTCCAAAAATATCAGTATCCCCCTGTTCTCCCTCCCCTCCATATTACACATGCAAAAATAACCATTATTTTTTTTTTCATTTCTCAAGGGGAAGATGTGGATGCAAAGTGGCACCTCTCAGCCCTGGTGGGAGCCAGAGCTGGGAGCAAAGCTGACCTGTGCAAACCTCTCCTGCACACCATCCAGTTTTATCACCCAGTTTTGGGGGTGCTGGGGACTCCCTTGGCTCTTGTGTGAGTTAAACACAGCCAGAATAGCTCAGCAGTACAAGGAGGTCTGTGCCTGCATCCTCTCCTAACAGGAGCTGTTTTCCTGGTCTTTAAACCTGTGATGCTCAGCTTTAGGTATCACCCCCTCTGGGGGATCTTGGTCCTCTTGGCTGACTGCACAACAAGGTGGCAAAGAGCATGCCTGCTTTTAAGCACATAAGAAATCACAGGAAGACCAAGTTTCATATCCTAAATGGGAAGCAAAACGCCTAAATGAGAAGTTGGGGGCTGAAAGGCACCTAAAGGTCCAGGCTCGAGTGCTTGGCTTACAGCTGCATTAAGAAGGGGAAAAAATAAAAGTGCTCATGTTCTTTCTTAGCAGGAAATCCTTGGCAGAAAACATTGTAGTTTGCAAGCAGAGACAGATCAGACCCTTAGGTGCATGTTGAATTGATAGGTTATTGCTATGAAGAAACTCCAAACCTAAAAGCTGAAAATAGCTCACTTTTAAATGCAAGCACGAACCTTGAAATTAAGTACAATATTGCTTCACTGAGAAAACCGCCACAAAAGAGCTCTATTTTCTGACAGCCAACATCCCAAATTAAACAGCTTCCACGTGTGTCAATAAAAGGCATTGGCTTCATTATTTGCAGTCCCCCAGTGACAATTTCTAGCCCCTTTTGGTAAATGTCATTACGGTTCCAGACAGGCATCTGCACCATGGCCAAATTGACTGATAAATGTTCCTTGTCGGGAAAGCGAAGCGGGAGGGACAGGGGATTCCTGATGCCGCAGGCAGCTTTGCGAGGGCAGGAGGTCTGGGCAGCCTCTCCCCAAGCCACATTGTCTGTGCAGGTGGGGAGAGACCATTGGATCCGCACAGGGCGCTGGGTGAAACTGAACTCTGTCTGATGCGTAAACACGACCTGATCCAAAGTCCAGCACACCAGCAGGGAGAGGCTGTGGGTTTCCCAGCTCCAGTTCTCCCTCCCATTCACTCCGGGTTTTCTACCACTCTTCCCCAAGAGGTTTTCAGGTCCTGTCCTCACTCCGTCCACAGCTTAGCTCTAGACATAACTTCCTTTTTTGTTCTCCACCAAAGAGACAGGTTATCAATGGGTAACTGTGGAAACTGCGGGTGAGCGGTTCCCAGCGTGGTGCAGCTGTGAGCACACGTGGGGAACGCTATGTTGATCCCAAATGGATCCTCTTGAGGAAACCAAAGGTCTCACCTACAGCTTGTGGCTTTTCTGGTGGGGCCCAGGACAGGACCTGCAGCTCTGGTGAACACCGGCAACATGACCCAGACCACGCGCAGAGGGACATGCTGGATTCATCTGTCTCGGAAACGACAGGTCCCTTTTTCCTGCCCATCCCCTGGCACGTGGCCTTGATCTTGCACAGCATTTTACAGTATCTCCCAAATAAAAGGTGCTGGACAGGAGAGAAGGAGCATATAATTTTGGTCCAGGACAGCTGGCAAGCTTTTTGCCTTATATGATGAACTCATATTGTGTTACAAGAACCCTCACTTGGGCCTCCCTCCCCTTCAAACCATCCTGCACTCAGTAAATCTACCTGAACAGTGAACAAGAAAGAAAATTTAGTTCACACCCCCCCCCCCAAAAAACCCCTTGATTTAAAAAAACCTAATTGCTAAGCTGTTGGTTGAGGTTGCTAATTGATCAGCAGAGCCATCATTAACCCAGGTATTTGAGTGACAGCAGACCATTCCTGCCTGACATGCACTGTTGCTGTGGCATGAAAAAAGGCACAAGAAAAGCAGCAAGTCTGACCCCACTTTCTCCACTGGCCCAGGACTGCTTCCAAATTCCACTTGCATAACTAACAGCAAAAGCAGGTCCAGCATTTTCTGTAGCAAAACTGTCTTTGCGTTGAAAAATTACCCGTTAAACTATGCTTTCCAGTAAATGCCAGACTGCTTTTTGTTCACTCCACCACTACAGCTTTTCTTAGTTTATTATTTATGTCTCCTTTCAGAGTTTCCCACCTGCACCATCTCTATCAATGGGCATGAAATAAAAATCAATAGCAGCTGTCCTGCCGATAGAACGGCACGGCAGCAGCTCTGGTGTTAGATCCCAGCCAGGAACCTGTGGACGATCCTGCTGAGAAAACAGGGCCATTTTGTGTGTGCTTGGTGGTTCACTCCAGCTCACTCTTCTGCAGACCAGGACATTTTGGGGGCTGGATGTGTGGGGAGGGGGGAACAACTGATGTTTAGGGACAGTCACACACCTGGGAGGCTGCAAGGAGCATCACAGCAGGGTGGTCCTGACTGTGCCTTCTCCCCAATGCACCTCTGGTTCATCCCCTCCCAGCAGAGATCTGTTCTTCCAAACTGCCAGCAACAGGGATTTCTACAGGCAAAATAGCAGTGCTTCACTGTCCCCCTTACAAGTTCTTCCTCAGCTCCAGGGTTTGGAGTGAGACAGTGTTAGATCCTGTGGATCGGTCCCCTATGGCACGGGGAGGCTGGATCTTGAGGTACATGGCTAAGTCTGCATGAAATTCCAGTTCAACTTTGCAGAAGTATTTATGCTGTCACTTGGTTCAAAAAAAAATGTATACTACCTGGTGTCCTGGTTTCAGCTGGGATAGAGTTAACTGTCTTCCTAGTAGCTGGTGCAGTGCTATGTTTTGTGTTCAGTATGTGAAGAATGTTGATAACACACTGATGTTTTCAGTTGTTGCTCAGTAGTGTTTAGACTATAGTCAAGGATTTTTCAGCTTCTCATGCCCAGCCAGGGCACCTGACCCAAACTGGCCAACGGTGTATTCCATACCATGTGACGTCCCATCTAGTTTAGGAACTGGGAAGGGGGGGGGCAGGGATTCACCGCTCGGGGACTGGCTGGGTGTCGGTCGGCGGGTGGTGAGCAATTGCCCTGCGCATCATTTGTACATTTCAATCCTTTTATTACTACTGCTGTCATTTTGTTAGTGTTATCATTATCATTATTAGTTTCTTCTTTTCTGTTCTATTAAACTGTTCTTATCTCAACCCAGGAGTTTTACTTCTTTTCCTGATTTTCTCCCCCATCCCACTGGGTGGGGGGGGAGTGAGTGAGCGGCTGCGTGGTGCTTAGTTGCTGGCTGGGGTTAAACCACGACACCTGGAAAGAGTGATCCTAAGTCTTTAAAAGCAATGATAATTGGGGTGCATGTCTTGCAAAGAGTGAGAAAGAGCAGAAGATAAATTTGTCTCCTATTCCTAAGAGACATCTGGAGAAGGTATTCGGCACCTCTGGGGTCTCCGATGCAGTATCCAACTCATCATCTTCTGGAAAAAGGCAAGGTGTTGTCTTTCCATGCATTTAAATTTTAGGTCAATCTGCTCCCCACCAGCTTCACCTCTACTCCTTTGGTAGTGTATTTATAGAGAAATTGACCGCAGACCAGTTAATTGTCCATGGAGATTGACTGCCCAAAGTGTTTAAGATAATTTGTACTGGTAAGGTATTTGCATGGGGTTATGCAGCAGTGTTCACCTCTGCATGGCAGCTTTGAGATGTCTATGCTGTTTTCCCATGTACAGTGAAGCACATGTGTACATCCTCCTGGTAGAGGTGCTTGAGTCTGTGCCCAAAGGCTGAGCAAGCTGCAAGCATGCCCAGAAGTAGCCTGTTGGACTTACTTAGGCTCCAAGATCCATCTTCCTGCTACAGTCCACATCCTTTCCACGTTACAGTGTGTAGAAAGGGAGAACATGGCTCTCAGCAGAAACCAAATGGAAGTGCATTGGGTCCTACCGCCTTGGCCACGTGGACATTGCCCACTCATTTATCATCTCCTTCCAGGGAGACAGGACATCAGCAGAGCCACAGTCTCAGTGTACCTAAGGGACACACAGCCTGAGTCCCCTGTGGGAGAGGAGCTCGCAGCAACAGTCCCAAGAGACCCCCAAATGACTCAGGAGCTACAGTCAATGCCAAGCATGAGGATAAAATTAATCACAGCAAAACTCAAAGGAGGCCATGGGACCATTAAGGAGGCCCAAACCAAAGCCAGCCACTCTTTGCAGCTACACTTTGCCCCATTTCCACCAGTTTTATCTCCCTGGGTGCTGTTTTGCCTCCCTGTCTGTGGCACCAGCCTTAGGATTCAGCAGGAATGAGCACAGCCCAGCTTAGACAGGGAGCAGCTTGCTGAAACCTGGCAGCTCCTCTATCAATTGCCTTTATTGCTAAGCACCATCAGGTTGCTCTGAAAACACAGTGGAAGTAGCGTGATTTCTAGCGGCTGCCAGGTTTTCCCCATTTTCACACCTCACCCCCGGCTGCTGAGGACTCGCCCCCAGGAGTTGGCAGCTCGCGGTGTTTGTTGATGCTTGGTGGTGCAAACGGACTGGAAGGGCACCAAACCTGGGCAGGCCCCAGTGAAAGAGCTGTAGAGCTGGAAAAAAGGGAGAGTGTGTGAGAGCGACTGGAAGCACCCCATGCTCAACTGCAGGCAGGAGCCTTTACACCAGCCCAGACCCCTGGGACCATGCAAAGGCTCTGCCCCAAACCTAGCATGGAGAAATGCAGGAGAAAATGGAGAACAGAAAGCACAGAAGACCTAAGATTGCATTAAATTGTATCCGAATCCAAATAACTCCTCTATAACACAGAGGATTATTGATAGCCAAGGTAGCCCATGGCTCCTAAACTGCATCCTTCCCTCTGAAGGAGGTTGCACGTGTTCCCCGTCTCCTGCGTATGGAAATCTTTACGTGTCCTGCTCTGAGTTATAGGACTGGAAGGAAATGGGGCAGCTCCAGGACTCTCTGCCAGGTCCTACCCTCAGGGCAGGAACCAAAGCTGCAAATGTTGGGCCCATGAGGGTTCATATGTGCAAATTCAAGAGATCTGCAAACAGCCAAAGAGAAAAATTTCCCTTGTTATCGAAGAGAAGCACTGGCGTACAGCTGGGCTCAGGCAGGAGAGGAATAGCCCACAGACACCTGATGCTGAAGGCACATCCTTCCCCTTGCAGTTATTTAGAGCACTAGTAATTGGTATACCAGACATTACCCTCCTTCTCCTCCTCACATTTACTAGCAGTGAAACATAGGAGAGCCTGGACAAAGCCTCAAATTCAAGCAGGAGCTATTGGCCTGAAAACCATCCACCCAGGTTTAAAGGCAATGGCCTGACAGGCTGCATCAACGGCTGGGGGGGTGGAATTTCTCTGTGGGAGGAAATCAAACCAACACCTCTGCAAAGGGCAAGGAAAGTATCCAGGAAGAATCATGTGCGAAACGCGAGACAGCAGCAGAGGTTTTCAGGAGATACATTCATCTGTGGGGGATTTCACTCCCACGTGCCCCTGGTGTTGAAGGTAGGGGCGTAAGGCTCCTGGGACACCTGTAAAAGCAGCATCCCCTCTCTGTCTAACTCGGAGAGCTAATCTAGCAACAGCAGGCTCAGGATTTTATAACTTGTAAGGCATAAGCATCCCCCCAAGAATTTTTAAAAATAATGTAAAAAGCCTCATGTCTTATGAGGCAAATGAATAGTACGGCGGGGATCTGTTTCTCATTCTTTATACAACGTACTCCTGCACTTTGCCGTTCCAACCTTTAAAATGAACCTGTGCTATATTTGCAAGCATCCCTCTGCCATCACAAGGGAGGCAGAGAGGAAAGACTTAGAACAAAAACTCACAACTTCCAAAGAAATCACACCATCCTAAACACTAGAGCTCAGTGTGAAAGGTAGCAGCTCCACAGTTTGTAGGAGCAGAGACAGAAGCAGAAAACAGTGAAAACACTGAAAACACCGTGTGCCTTCTGCTCTGCTGGCCCCCAGCAAAGCACAGCCTGAATCCAGCTGCGAATGTGCTCATAGCTGCCGGGTCAGCAGTGCCTGCTCGTCTGGGTGCAAAACTCACGAATTACCCCAGGGCTTCAGTTATATGCAGGGGAGCCCTGCAGGTTCCTGCTGAGGTGCTGCCTGTAAGGGAAAAGCCACATTTTCCAGTGGCAGTACCTCGCTGGGACAAGCTCCCCAAATCACACATCTGAGGTGGGGGTCCCACCTTCTCAGCAGTGCCCACCAGCAGATTACACCAGCTTAGCTCTGGGCACTGACTCTTGTCCCTGTACCCTGGAAGGAGGGAGCAGAGCCTGGCCAGGAGCAGGAGGGATGCTGCAAAATGCTGTGATAAATGTGCAGAGCTCCCGCAGAGGCTCGCTGGTAACAGTAAAAGGAGCTTTGGCTTCAGGGTGAGCAGGACCAGGATTTCATCCCCTCCAAGGAAAAGATTCTGTTTAACTTCTGAACTCTGAGCTAAGGCAGCCCAGGCAGAGATGTAGGCAGGTTTGTGTGCAGACTCCAGCCGGTCTGCAGAGCAACTTTCTGGAAAAGCAGTTCATTACAAGACAGCACTTGGTCTCAAACTTCCAGTTTGTTGCAATCCATTGGCCTCCTCACTGCTGTAAGGCTAGGAGTTTTGACATGTCCTTTGCCCACCAGAAAGCCTGTGATTTAAGAAGCCAGAAAAGATATACTTCTTTCCCCCTTTTAGCCTACAAAGACTCTGCAAGCCAACAGGAGCAGCTCTGCCTCTGTCTTATGCCAGTATTTCTGACCAGTGTACCCACTGGAGACCCAAAACCTGGGACCAAGCATGACCAGACTGGCCTGGCAGGATCTGAACATTAGCTCAGTCATTAAAGCTGCTTATACAAATAGAGGAAGAACCTATTGAAGACTAGGAAGCAGCAAGGATCTGCTTCTTCAGCTCGCTCTACTTCTGGAGTAATGGCACGCTATCTGCAGCAAGTGGAGAGCAGACTGCAGAACCACTTAATCTAGGGACGTATTTATGTGAGTATTTCCTCGCCCCTCTGCAGGCCAGTCGGCTCTTGTGGTTTCTGTAAAACTTACTTGAGCTGCAAAGAAGCGTCTGTGTCCTCAGCAGCTTTAACCATTTCCATGCCAGCTGCCCTAAGCACTGCCTGTCTTTCCCCAACGCATGCAGTGCACAGCAAGCAGCTAAAATCCAAACCCTGTACCCCACATCCAGCCCTTCTCAGGCAGGAGAGGGTGAAAGAGGTAATAAACCAGCACATGGTGGACATTAGCACTGTCAGTAAGCTCTCAGCTCCCCTGGTGATGAGAGGAGGAGAAAAATGTAGACCGAGAACATCTATCTTGTCAGGACAATTTTGTCAAGCCTTGAGGTGGGGATTTACTGGCTGGGTTGTACATGTCGGTTTGCAGCTTGAAACAGCTTTCCCTTGATGGCTTTGGTCTTCTGGCCTCAGCCCCTGTTCCTGAGCTCCCAGTCTGTTTCCAGGTTCTGCAGACCCAGGGTAAGGTATACAGGGGAAGTTCTTACTCCACTACATCACCCCAAATGTTTATGCCTGGAGCATACTCAAGAGCACCTCCCCAACTCTTGGGCAGTGGAGGTCAATGTCAAGAGCAGGTCATCAGCCATGGTCTCAGGAGAGCCCTGGGAAGGCAGCAGGGTGGACAACAGTTAGGTGGGAACATAACAAGCAACATTGTACAGCTGGTAAAGAAATTATAAATCGGGAATAAAATATGAAGCACACATGAATGCAGACCCTGCTGCTAATAATTTCCACTCTTGGCTCAATTGCTTTTGCTCTTTTTGCAGCTGCACACATGCAGTCATTACAGAGCATTTTGGCTAAACACATTTTGTCTTCTTTTTATGTCTGCCAGCTGAATTAAAGGTCTCCATGCAAGTAGTGTGCACCATGACACAATCCATGACACTTTGCCGGAGAGCTTTGGATCCCTTAAAGCAAGAAATTGATTACAGCACAGAAAGACATGCAAGAGCCTCGTCTTTCTTCAACGGAACAGACACAAGTGTTGTCCTCATGAAAGGCTACATCTCTTTCTTTCAAAGGAAAGGCACTGCCCCTGAGCAGGAGTTAACAGAGTTATGGCTAGTGTGATGAACTGGGGTCATCAATAAAAACTACCTTCCCTCTGGGATAATTTCTGGCAGTGTTATCTGAGCACACACCTTGCACCTTCTTCCCTGATGAGACAAGTGCCATGCACAAGGTCACGCAACAGGGTTGCATACTTCTGATCCCACACATCAAATGCAGCATGTCAGGGTGGGAGGTGGGGGAAGAAAAGGAGGGCACTACAGGGGCTGTTTTCTGTCCCCAAAGCCCATTTGTGGGAGGGAGGTTGGAGCACAACAAACCATCAAAGGGGCCACAGCCATCAGAACACAGATCAGCCTAGCCCAAGAGGGGATGGCTAGGAAAGAGTCTAAGCCCAGGGAAGCAGTTACTGGTATTTCCCCAGCTTCCAGCCATTTTCAGCACAAGGGTTTCCCAAGACAGATGTGGTTCCTCTGCAGTTAGCAACCCTGGGTGGATCTCTCTTGCATGAACTTGTTTAGCGTTCCCTGGAGCCCCTGTCAGTTTTTTAGCATCTGTATCCACAGTTGGTCAAGGGGCTGTGGTTGTTCCACAGGCAACAGCTATCATGGGAAGGTGCAAATCCTTTTGCTTGCTCTGAGTTTCTCCTATCTTCCTCAGATACCTCCCAATCTTTGTAGTGGAAAAGAGAGTGAAAAGCTAGTTCTACTCCATCCTGGCAATGCCAGTATGTTATCAACACTTAAGGGGCAGCCTGCCTGGCACACACAGCGTTCATGAGGTTTAAGGTTCAAGCTCTTCCTTCTCCCAGTAAGTCTTCCAAAGTAGATGTCTTAAGATGCCTATCTGACAGGGCTAGAAGACATAATTCTCCTGACACTGATAAACACATTTGTAACCCTAATCCTAATTGTTCCGTGACCTCTGTGATATTTCGTCATGGGAAGGCTGGCTGGTTGAGAGTTCCCTGAGGTAAAAACATACCAAACTTCTGGTGAATTACTGTCAGCTCATGTTAAGGCCTTCCTAAAGGAACTTGTCCATTGCCAGCAATAAATCTCAAATAATGGAAGAATTCAGTCAAAGTCTTGGTGCATCTTTCTCGGGGTGTAGCCCCAAGAAACCAGGCTGTTTGCAACCATTTCAAGCAGAAACCTCTGGAATTGCCCAGGCAGTTTTGAAGCAGACTGTGGCCTTGACACTCAAATATCAGGAATAGCTGGCGACTGGCTAGAGGACCTGTGGTTTTAGACACATGAAAACCCTCCAGGTTGCAAACCATTAAATCCAGAGCAAAGTGAGTCCCTGCAGAGAGCTGCAGCATTCAGTGCATGATAAGTGACCCTCCACCACTTTTTCCACACAAGCTGGCGTGAGCTGCAGGACACCCCACAAGCAAGACTTTGACCTCACATGTGCTTGGCTCTGTAACGCTGTATCTGCTGGTGTAGAACACAAAAAGTGATGCAGGAAAAGGTCAGTCCAGGAATCTTTCTATACACATCAGAAATCATATATAAATATATAGTTCTTTTTTTCCAAGCGAGGCAAGAAATCTTCTAAGAGTCAGGTGCTGGAAACTGCAAGAGCATGCCAGAGAAAGGTTCTCTTTCTAATTCAGATCTGATCTTAAGCAAAAGTTTGGGGCTCTCTAAGTGGCTGCAGGGTCCACTGTTCTCATGGTGCTATCACAAGTCCTGCTTAGCAGAATTATCTTGATTCTCAGAGATGAATGCGTACTTGGCCTGTTCTTTTCTGACAAAATTCAGCTATAAAAGCAAGGTATCCAGATGCAGATTTGGAGATGTTCTTGAAACCTTGGCTGTAAAAGTGTTCTGGAAAGTGAACTTACTAGCGGGAAAAAAGATGACCCTACAAAATCACTGAGATTTAAATTTTACAGGATCATTCCGCAACGCTATAAGCTCCCAGTGAATAAAATGATGTTACTTCTTAGGACAGATCCGAGCCCACAGTTTTACACTGCCTATTCACAGCCACAGGAATTGTCCCAGCCACAGTGGCAAAGATTTAAAATGTAAATTAACATGTCTATCAAGTTTATCCAGCATTACCCTGATTAGTGATAAGCATTTTCAAGGAGACTTTTACTCCCAAAAGTTTAAACCAAACACTGTTAGTGAGTGGGAGGGAATCAAAGACCAGGAGAGCACATCTGTAGGTGAAGGCTCAGATGGTCCTGCAAGGATGCCCATGCCAAGTGCTCATAGGTGTGCACATCAGGGTGCACCGCCAACAGCAGCTCTTTGGTGCCTGCTGTATTCATTTTGTCTTGCTTTGGTTTGTTGGGAGGGAATTTGCTGCTTCTTAGCTTTCTGCCTCCTTCTAAAATGGCACATTTAATCTCTGGGTCTTTCTTAGGAAATACTGTGCTTCTCCCAGGGACTTTCACTGGCCAATATCCAAGTTACCTGTTGTCCTCTCTTTATGCCCTGCCTTCTCATCTGTTTTCCAAGACTACAGCCAGCCTGTTGCAAGGAAATCCTATTCTTCCTTGTTTGGAGAGCAGCTAGTCTCAAGGTCACTTTTGTATATAATCTCAGATATCATCATATTAGCACCACTATTCAGGCATTCAAAACCAAATCTAAACAGGAGAGCTCATCAATTTAGCTGTCTCGCGGCTAAACCTCACCATTATGCATGGCTTCCTTTCCTTACTGATTACAGTACAGTAGATTCATTATTATTATTTTTAATTTGGTTATATACAACTGCATGGTGTCTTTTAATTGCCTTTTTTTTCCAATTGAGCCGCCAAGGGATGTAAGCAAATTATATGGCTTAACAATTTTGCCTGCTGCAGACAGCCTTGTGTGGCCAGTGTACCAAAGACACTGTGAAAACATTACCTTTTACTGGAAGTGTAAACTCAATAAACCCCCAGGAGAGCAATAAAAATGCAGTAGCCAGCAGATTTAACAAGGACATGCTCAGTGCACAGTGTAATCTTATTATGTGCTTAATGCCCAGTGGAATTACAGGAATTTGATTTAGCAACATCAGATTTCAGTTTCTCAAATTATACTGACTGCTTATAAATTAAGACTGCGATTTGGGATAATTGCTTTTCATTTGCATTGGCAAAGCTCATATATTATATTTATTCTTACTACACTCTTTATATTTTTGAAGTGTCACGGAGCATTGCCTTTGGGACTTAAACTGGGATGATGGAGAGCTTTCCTTTGCATCAACGACACTCATGTTACCTCCCCATTAAATCCGGGTAAACGTTCTACCCTGGTGATCTTTATATGCTTGAAAGGTCTATTTTATGGGTTTCCAAACCTGACTGAACACAGTGAAAGATGAGTGAGTTTCTGGTGAAGGACTCTGTCTTCCTCTCCATCAATCTGAGCTGGGACAGCATCATTGGAAAGCCAGCAATCTGCAGATGTGCAGTGAAGAAATAAGTGCGACAGTGTCCTCACAACCGTACCAACATTATACTCAGGAGTGTTTTCTCTTTGCATGACCCTTTTTTGGGCTCTGCCACTGCAGTGTGTAAATGAACTGGAGAGAATGAGGCAATGAGTGATTAATTACCTCTGGGGAGGGGAGTCTTGATGTCAGCAGGACCACCACTGAACTAGCAGGTAACGGTAATGCTTGCAGGACTATGAAGTGAATCAATGAATGGCTATTGAACTGCATAAGGACATTATGAGCACCTGAGCTTTGGGACAAATCATTTCATCTCAAGAGAAATGAATGAAACAATTAAATCTAACGGAATAAGCACAGGGCACAGGAATACCTCTGGAAGAAGACAGGAAATACCTTTGCTGCTGACTTTGGCTTCCAAGTCTTAGACATCTCTATAATCTTAAATAACCCTCTCTGTGCAAACTACAGTGTACAGTAGCACTACTTGATTTACTGAGGATCATTCAGACCGGCTCATACAGCAGTCATTCCCCAGGATATTGGCATATCCTGGGCTGCAAAACCTTTACTGCTCCAAGGTCATTAATAGATCATAATGACTTGATTAAAAAATTAACAAGGTAACAATTCAATTAAGTATTGTACCATTGGGCAATAAATGTAGCTGCAATTGGCAAGCATATCAAGACTGCTGAGCAAGAAGAACTTCTGTTTACTTCCCACACGACATGTGAATCCAATGGCTCTCACCCAAGGCTGGAGGGAAAAAGTATCTTTTAAGCATTTTGTAATGGCCATGGATATTTGCTGCGAAACACAAATATCATCCTTGTTTTGATGAAGTAAAACTGAACCAGCAAGCCCTTTAGCCTGTGATTGAGGCATGAGGTGGCAGGTCAGCTGTAGATAACTCACAGACAGCTACAGAATTTCCCTGACTCCAGACTCATTTGGAAGTTTAACTCATTCCTTAACAATATCATATAAAATGACAATGAAGTCCTCTAGCATTTTTCCAGGTTTCACTCATATTTGCCAAGGGAACAAAAAAAACTTGAATGCTATCCCAGTATTTGCTGTGGCAAGGGTGCTGCCCGGGGCTTTTCTGCGGCGCTGGTAGCCTTTTCCCAAGTTGAATAAGAGATTCAAACATCGTTTATGCAGCCCTGAGCCCCTCCATGGTCGCTGCAGGATAGCTGTACTGGTGGTTAGCAATAGCCCCAGTGCCCAGCCCACACCACCTTCACCACCACCAAGACCCCGCAGAGGCAGGACTCCTCTGTCTGCATGGCCACAAAAAGGGTTCCCCGTAGCTATGCAAAGCCCCGGTGTCCCCATAAAGCCCTGGAGAGCCTAACCAGCCATGTTCAGAGAAAGATCTGCTCTGGAAACTGTCTTTCAAAGCACAGAAGTGTTCACCCAGGATCAGCAAGAGAGAAACCCAAAACGCAACGATACTGCTCGGTGCTTCCTGGCAGCTGAAACCGGGAAGACCCATTATAGCCCTTTTTTCCATTTTTCCAGCTCTGGTTCCCAGAAGGATTGTGTTCAGAGCTGTGTTTCTGGCACTATTTTGTGTGCACTTCTAATTTGCCCCATCTGCACTTCGGGAGATGCAGTTCAGTCGCCTTTCCCAACATAATGCCTGACGGATTTATGTGTGCCGGTTCTGCACAACCGTGCTGCACTGTGTTGTTAACCTTCATTAAGATGTTTTAATAATTGAATAAATGATGCGCCAGACATGCAGTTTAATCTCAGAGTGTAACGAAACACAGGACAATGACATTAACTGCTGCCCTGGAATAAATATCACCATAAATACCACTAAGCAGGTATCACACAAAAACACCTGCCCTTGACATTAAAAAACATGTTCAGCCACACTGAGAAGGGAATACAATACATAATACATTACATCTTATCTGCATCTCAATACCATTAAATGAGCATGGTTAATGCTCTAATAATCTGCCAGGGAACACTGTGGGCTCTGCATCTGAGCTAACCCATGAAAGAGGAAATTCTCTCATCTGTTGCCCCGAGCGAGACAAAATACCAGGGGCCGTCCTTGGCAAAGAGGGATTTTTTTGTGCAATGACATAGAGAGGGTTCAGGAACAACCAGTTCTGCCAGTGGTGATACTTCAAAGGGTGACATCAAATTAGGGGAGGAGGACGATGAACTCACAGAGATGCCTATTTGTCCCCATGGAGGGAGGATAAGGGATCCCAAGGGAAGTGAGGACGTGTGGGGAAGCATATAAGAAATGAGGGACAGACAAAAGGCCCTTCCCCAGGATATCTCAGTGCATCTCGAGGAGCTGTCTGCTGCTGAGCAGGTGGCCATCTCCCAAACTCCTGTTTGTACCTGGACCTGATGATGACCACAGGTGGTTCTGTCTCCCATAAATGTGTCTATCCACTTTAAACCCATTTATAATCTTTGGCTTCTAGTTTTAGGGTGCGCCTCCTGATGCACCCTGTAAAGAAATACTTCCTTGTGGTTTTGCACCTCACTGACATCCTCCCAGATATCTGCTGGGGTGTCCTGTAGGAGGGACGGTGCATAGGCAAGAGCTGTGCTCCACACCCTGCATGGCTTCACAGATCTCCATCCCACCCTTTTCCCAAGCTTTCACTGTGTGGCAGTTTGCAACAGGTCTTATGCTTTTAATCAGTGAGAATGAATCCACCAAAAGCATTCAGAGCCTCTTTGCTTACCCAGGTCCAAACCTAGGGAAGGTTAGGTAAAAAAGAAGCTTTGGTCCAGAGTGGGTTTGTCTGGATACACACAGTGACCAGCAGGATGAGAACATTCATCCTGCCAGAACTCGCAGGGCAGGTTGGAGATTAATTTTCCAGCTTTTAATTTATCCATCTCACCCAGGAGTTCAGTGTTTTCCCTTCTTTAAATAAATATTTTTTTCTTGTGCTTATAATTTTTGTGTTGTAATAAAACAGCTTCAAAGATCAAAAGCTCTTGGGGGGTCTTTCGGCACCTTCAAGGAATTAAAAAAAAGAGCTGGGTTAGAGGGGGGGCAGCCCTGCTTCCAAGCAGACTTGCATGCACACATGTTTCCAACCGATGCTTTCATTTTGAAAGCAAGCAAGAAAACCAACTTGAAAGTCAGTAATTTTCTAATTTTCTTCTATGGGACAAAAAACTCTAAAGAGGAATTTCTGTTGGAAGATTCAGGAAGGCAAAATCAGAGCCAAAGTCCAGGTATGATGCTTTCCTCATTTGCATTTGCACCTGTTAACAATCAAACTGGAATTTGCTGGTATCTAAATCTTCCTCATCCCAGTCAATTTACTGTAAAAGAAATTCCAGATGTAGGCACTAAACTGATTCTTTAACTGTCCCTCTTGGCAGCAAGGTTTGGGGACCATTTCTGTTTATTTGCCCATTGCTAGGGCTACTGGTCCTGCGAAGGAAATCAGCAAAAGTCAGCAGAAATGAGTTGTAAGATTGAGCTGTAGAGAAAAAAAAACCCAAAAACTCAGGGTCCCTTTGGGAAAAAATGCTGGTGCCATTGAAATCCACATCAAAACTTCCAGTGAGTTTAATAAGGGCATGTTTAGGCCCTGTGCCTAGTTCTGCTGGCAAAGGAGCATTATCAGTAAAATGCTAAAGACCCTCAACGGGGCCTGATTTCAGCAAGAAGTGAATATGCAAGGGTCCCCATTCTAGCTCTAATTTTGGGTACTGCAACATGTGATCCCAATCCAAACTGGGAAAGAGAAATCTAAAAGTACAAAAGCCACATCGCTCCATGTTTAGAAGGAAGCTGGCATGTCTGAAGCTGAGATTTAGATCAAGCTCTGCTTACCCAAAGGAGTTTTCCTCATTTTACAAGCCCCAGCAGATTTTCCTCTGGGACAAAATCACTTTCTGCATAGTTTTTGGGCAATGTGGGAAGCCTCATCCCAGCCAGTGTTTCTGTCACCAGTGCAAAGAAGGGCCAGTCTCAGTTCAGCTTTGGCTCCCATGGGATGCATTTCGTGTGTTTAGGCTGCATTCTGTGCCTTCCCATATCATTCCTTCACCTCCTTATCATTTAGGAACCTGGTCTCCCACCCTCCTGGCTTTCCCTTATGTCCAGGGAAGGGACAGCCAAGCTGGGCACATGTGGCATTGCTGGTAGCGGCTGAGGGCTGATGCAGGAGGTGCAGCATGTGCTAGAAGGATGTTAGAAGATGGAAGAGGACTGCTGCCCCCAGCCACATCTCCTGGCTCCACTCCGCTGGGAAGAGCCGGCAAGCCACTCCGGCAGGCGAGCAGCCCCTCCATTATCTTTGAGAAGGGCTCCAGCATCACAGTGGGATGAAACAGGGAAAAAAACCATGCACTCACGCTGTCTCCAGGGGGGCTAAATGTGAAGTTTAGATTAAACAAACCATGTAATGAAATGACTTACATTCCCATTAACGGAAATCATAGATGCAATCAGGAAGGATGAAGCAGAGAGTCACATTTCCCCCTCCGGCATCGTCCCTCTCTCTCACACCCACCCTCATGCACCATAGACACTCACACATACACAAACACACAACCTCTCGCCTCCTGGCATGCTCCTCTGAGCATTTATAGGTGGGATGTGCTCCCCGAGTTGCGACCCGCTGCACCACAACAGTGCCGGGGCCAGTGAAGCAAAACAGTTCAGTTGGTTTGCGATTGCCAGGGCTTCTAAAAATAACCTAGGGCTGAGCATTTTATAACATATTTAAAGGTTAAAATCCAGGTGAGAACAGGTCCTTCACATTGGCAGCCAGTTCTGCAAGCTACTGTTCCCCTGAGCATCGCCACTGCCTTCCGCGAGCCCCTGCTGCACCCCCTTCACCCCGTTCCTCTGTTGGACCAGCCTTTGCCTTCCAAAAAGCCTCTCCAAAAAGCTTTGTGTTTCTAAGCCTAATTGCTTTATCAGAGCAAAGCTTGAACTACGCTTTTAAAGTAGAGAAGACTAGGCAGAAGAGAGGTTAAAACACGGGGGTCTGCAGGTCTCCCTCCCCATCATGTCACAGCCTTGCAGGGTGCCCCAGCTCCCGCCGTGCCTCCCTCCACCTGGGCAGCAAAGAGCCGCCCACACGCACTCTGGGAACAAGCAGAATTAAACAAATACCATCTGCTACCACCACCGTCAGACCAGAGCACCGACAAAATGTGCACCGCACTGCAAACACTGATAGAGCCAGCAAAACGCCAGGAAGGTTAGCGAGACAGCGCCGTGTTCACAAGCTCTAATCTTGGTACAGCTATGCCAGACAGATGAAAAGCTTTTATTGGGGTGTGTCCTGGTTTCAGCTGGGATAGAGTTAACTGTCTTCCTAGTAGCTGGTACAGTGCTATGTTTTGAGTTCAGTATGTGAAGAATGTTGATAACACACTGATGTTTTCAGTTGTTGCTCAGTAGTGTTTAGACTATAGTCAAGGATTTTTCAGCTTCTCATGCCCAGCCAGGGCACCTGACCCAAACTGGCCAACGGTGTATTCCATACCATGTGATGACCCATCTAGTTTAGGAACTGGGAAGGGGGGGGGCTGGGAATCGCCGCTCAGGGACTGGCTGGGTGTCGGTCGGCGGGTGGTGAGCAATTGCCCTGTGCATCATTTGTACATTCCAATCCTTTTATTACTACTGTTGTCATTTTATTAGTGTTATCATTATCATTATTAGTTTCTTCTTTTCTGTTCTATTAAACCATTCTTATCTCAACCCAGGAGTTTTACTTCTTTTCCTGATTTTCTCCCCCATCCCACTGGGTGGGGGGGGAGTGAGTGAGTGGCTGCGTGGTGTTTAGTTGCTGGCTGGGGTTAAACCACGACAGGGTGGGAGAGCTGCAGTTCCCCATAAATAAGTCTTTCCAGACATGTAGATTTTCTGTATTTTAACTTTTGGAGCTGCAGGTCCTGGTGAAGGTCATTGGCTTTATTTAGGCAATGGCTGGTTTAGGGAGAAAAATCTGAATGAAGCTGATTTAGTCAAGTCTGTGCATAAGCTGGGGGCCAAACCACCTTATTTAGCCCATGATAGAAATCAGTAAAATTGCACACTTCCACAGAGGAGTAGAAAGGTTAAAATAGAAACCTCAGCTGTCATTCCCTAATTTCCAAGCATCTGGAGAAACTGCAACCTCTGTCTTGCTCAGTATTACAGATACAATAGGCACAGGACTTACTTGGATGGATGAGGTATGACTTCAAGAGCAGCTCAGATATCGAGTAATCACCCAGCCCTATCTCCCCCAAGAAGGAAGGACCAGAACCTCCAAGGGCAAAGAAGCCCAGACAACTCATACAAGAGCAGCAGCTTTTATTGGTGGTTGTTTTCCTGGAGCTCAGATTCCCAAGCCAGACCCAGATAACTCACTTTTGCTGAAAAACAAAAAGCCCTTAAAAATTGAGAAGAATCCTGTATTTTATGGGAGGATGAATCCAAAGACATATCAGCAATGCCAAAGTGCAAACATTACTTGAATTAGCAGGAGAATGGGAATGGTGTCCTCGTCCCACGGACCCATGGACCCATGGTAGTGGGACCTTCACAGCTGTTCCTAAAAATACTTCTGTGTACAGCCCCCTGCAGGACCACAGGTCTCCTTGCAAGAGCTGGGAAGCATGAAGTGTTCATCCCTCTCCCAACGAGGCCACACACAGGGCGTCTAGTGACAGACATCATCCCCTCTGCCCCTCTGGCAGCTGCTGCCGTGGTCATGAACCACACTGGGTAGAGCACTTTTTTCAGCCTTCAGCCCTGCAGGTCAGATCCTGAATCCCCCATTATGGTCGCTGCTCCTATTCCCTTTAATGGACTTTTTTTGCCCAGCTGAGAAGATGCAGTATTTGGCCCTCCGTGCACTCACCTCTGGTGATTTTGAATCAAAGCATTTAGCAGGACTATCCTCCAGCTCAACTGGACTTCGCAGGTTTACACTTTTACCACAAACACACCCAAGCACAAAAACACTGTTAACCTGTGCTTGCCTCTTTCTAGCTGCCACAGTCAGAGGGGGAGGCAAGATCCAGTGTGGCAGGGAGCTCCTTTTAATCATCTGATACTGCATTTTCTAGGGCTTCAGTGGTGCTGTTACACATCAGTAGCAGATCTATTCAGCTGGGGTTACAGGAAGGTGGTTGTTTTCAGGGTACAGGGGCCCTTCTGCTTTCCAGACAAATAGCTACAACTAACAAAAACATTGCTGGTAACTCATGTGTTAGCAACATATTCCTGATATAATCCAACCAGATTTATTGTCAGCAGTATGAATATTTCAGCTAGGCGCAATATGATTTTTTCAAAAGCCCACACCTAATTAGCTGCATTTAAAGTAACATTCATTAGCCCTTTTTCCACAGCAGAAAATAAACAAATGTGCATGCCCAGCAAGCAGAATTGAGATTTTTTTTTCCTTGATTGACTTCTGCAACCCAGAGGCTGAGTTTTGCCTTTTGTTATGAATGAGTTGACTTTTCACAGGCAGTAGCAATCCTTTTTGACTTCACATCTTCCCTGAAAGCTCTCCATGCAGAAGTTCTTCACCATTTCCTCAGGGAGCTCTTTCCGATGTCAACATGCAAATTCTGAGATCACAAACCCTGTATTCAATCCACGTACTCCAACAAAGAGAATATGAAAGGAAAGCATCCCCTGCATCTTACCTCTTGGTACCTGTCCTGCTACATCAGGGTTAAACCCCTTGTAGGGAAGGACTATTTTTTTAATTGACCTGCTTGTAATCTGCAGGGATAATCCTTTTCTTGCTAGGGAGCTGTATCTCACCCCAGCACAGCCTCTCTCCAGCAAATCCTATGTTGCAGCTTGGTAGGAAATGCTACATCTGGGTGCTTTTGTCACTTCACTAGAAGCATCAGCTTGCAGAGATGATTTATTTAGTCCCAGATAACAGACACCCTACTGCTAACAACTCTAACAACATGTTCACCCTCCAGTAAGTTACCAAGAAAAGACTTGTAGATCATCACTTGTGTCTAAATGTCCTCATTTGGTAGCTCCATCGACCTTTCTCCTAAAAAGCCCCTGTGGCTCTTTAAAATGCTAATTAATCTGTAAATGACTTTTTTTTACATTAAACCACCATTATTCCTTTATCTTATTCTGCTATAAATAGGAGAAAGCTATGCTCCCAACAGGTAAATGGAAAAGACTTCCTTAAATGCTACCTTACAGGCCTACATGTCTCTCTCCTATCCCTTCTCCAGGCTGTATTTTGTACCGAAAAGCTGGCACATTACTTGGACACTCAGCTCCTGGGCCAGGCAAGCCCTGTCATTGACTGCACCAAAGGCTGGGGGGATAGTGAGAGCACTCATGGTATGGATTTCGATGGAGCTCCCACGGGATGCAAGCATAGCAATGTAATTGCTGTTATTGTGATGCAGCGCAGATGTCTGTAACCATTTGGGATACTGATTGCTGTGACTCAGTGTAAAGTCCTCAGCCAACTGATAGCATCATAGCACAACGAGGATAATCATTTCTGATTGCTACAAGGTACTGCAACAAAACCCGTCTCAGGGCTCCTGTTCCATTTTGGCATCTGCTCCGTGCAGCATTACTCATCATCTACAGAGACCTCTCAGTCTATTAAGTGAGGAAGTTGAAGACTTAGTCTTTTCTCATCCCTGTACCACCAGTGCGACTTGAGGAATGAATACTCAGCTCAGCTCCCCTGTCCCCACCCAGCCCGTCCTCCCCTCCTCATGCTGAATACATTAAACTCTGCCAGAAAATATTTGCGTGCATCAAATTTGGTGGGGAGTGGAATCCAAGCCCCTAAAAGAGAAAAAGCCAAATATACATTAAACAATAGAGACAACTGAGTGTTCTGCAGCTTGGAGGCATGTAGCATTCCCTCATTAAAACTTAAACATCACATAAATTAATTATATATGGCAACAATAGGAACTAAACCTGGTCTGTGTTTTTAAGGCATCCTAATTGAAAACAGACCTGGGTTTGCACTTCCTTTGTGGTCCAGGTGGACGCTCATTGTCCTATGAACATAACGAGGGTGCTACAAAGTCTTTTCCACAGCTCTGCAGCCCCTGTTCAAGATCACAGCAGCTTGCTCAGTTTGAGAGCTTTCTTCTTCTTGTTATACAATGCAGGGGGAGGAAGCAGGGGTTGTTATTGCTGCAGTGAGCTTGGGCTTTTGATAATATTAAACTGTTTAGGTTGGATGTGAAACCTGACTTTGTCGAGAACCATATGGCGCTTAAATGAAGTTGCTGCCTTGCAAGTCTGCAGGGTGGAAAACAGGGCCAGATTCCACAACATCTGCAAATTACCAAAGCTGTGAATTTAATGAAGAAGGAAGAAAGATTAAGGAAGTTCTGTCTTTGGTGGCAGAGGTATAACTGAGCATGGGAATACCCAAGGGGGAGAGAAGAGGCTACTGCAATAGATTACAGCACATGCTTAGGTGTGGATTTAACTATAAGCATTAAGAAAGAAGGATACTTCAAGGAGCTCAGAGCCCACAAGCCTTAAGCTGAGACACTCACCTCTCACAGGCTAGAGGGAACATCATCACCATAAATCTTCTTTGATAGTTATAATGATCATCATAATTTTGAAAATCTCATTTGATAATGATAATGATCACTAGTGATCACCTGCAATATTTTAAAGCTTCCCTTTTTTTATAACACAGCATTTGCTGCGTCAGGGTTCAGTCCTTAGCAGGTGACACTACATCCAGAGAACACACTGCACCGGAGGGATCTCAGTCAGGATCTGTGGGACCAGCACACAATCAAGATGATCTCTCAAGAGTGCCTACTATTTTTTACCTCTTCAGAAGTGCTCTACGTAGTTGGTGAAGTGTTCCAGCATCCTTCAGGATGAAAAGTGTCATGTAAGTGTAAAATAATACTGTTAAATCTGAGAGGAATATATGCACTCATAGCCTGGAAGCATTCTCTGCAACAGCAGGAATCATCAATCCAAACTTCCTGAGAGGCAATGGGAACCATGGGAGTGGTTTTCCCCAATGTGCCCAACATCATACATTACTTTTGTGCTACATCAAGGACTTGAAAAAAAAAATTTAAAAACTCCAAAACAACAAACCAAAAAACACAAAGTTTTTTTAAAGGGCTGTTTAAAAATTCTCTTTTAATTTATTCTATTCATCTCAGGAAAGGCAGAACTACTGGAAGAAACACTTTTGATGTAAGGAAATCTCTACAACAGAACCGGGGCTGGCAGCTGAATTCATTGCCTTCCACACTTGGATCATGGGGAAAGCCCTCAGGGCGCTGTTTCCAAAGGACAGGGTTGACTTCTTACAGCTCAAGCCTTCCAAGAGGTGGCACAAAACTCAAGACTATTCAGACAGTCAGCGCACCTACATCTAGCCCTGACAATAGGGCTGCTGAAGGCAATGGTGCAAGCAGGGTGCACCAGCTCCCGCCAAGCCACTGCATTCATTGTCTGTTGCTGTAGCAAGTCACACAACATAACCCCATGGAAAAGGTCCACCTAAAACCAGCCCAGGTATTCTGTTCTGATAGACAATAGTTTCAGTTCTCCGAAGGTTAAAAATCATCTCCTAATGGTCAGCCTAAATTACTGGTGGCCTATTTGTGTCTGCTTGTTCGTTATGTCCATTAGTTTTAATATTCCCCCTTAAGCTGGTGTTCAAGCCTAGATACGCTTGTGGAATGAGTACACGTCTCCCCAGCCCCTCTTTGGCAACACCGAACTGCCTTAAGGCCTTCTCTGACATGGTATAAACAAGTCCCAAGAATCCTGAGTGATGGACATCCCACAGCCTCCTCACTGTTCTACCACACCATTTTGTGACCCTTACATTAAAAGTTGTGACTAGCATTTAGTCTAGATTTCCATTGCTGCAGGTTAGGCCTAGTTTCTTTCCTTCCTTTTTGCAATAACTTTTGATACTTGAAGACCACCTGGACATTTCAGTCTTCTCTGGACCACAGGTTCCCCAGCTGGTTTGCTTCATTGCTTTTTGCATTGCCCCAGGTGCAATTGTCCCATTTGAAATAGCAAGAGTCAAGGTACTGTGGACCAGGTAGGCACCCTTGCCCTTCATTAACACTGTCATCCTTTTCATGCCCCTGGCTTTGTTTCCCACCATACGCTCAGTCTGAACTCTGCTCCAAGCCAAGCAAACCCAGCTCTTCTCATTGTTCTCTGCCCTAATGATTCCTAGAGCTCCAACCACCTGGTTTTCACACCAGACTTCCTAATATTTCAGGACTGTATTAACTACCAATACCCACAGGCATCTCTTTTCCCCTTGTCTATCCTAACTAGCGAGCTGGTCCCTGACCATGTGAACTCCCATGACTCTGCACCCATGCTGTCGCACCCCAGCACTCTTCCTTCCCTCTCCAAGGACACCCACTTCTTCCCAGCAGATACTCCACTATGTTGTGTCAGGGTCATTTCCCCAGCTCATGCTGTCCAAGGTGTCACAAGCTCACTGACAACTAATTAGAGCTCATTTCAAGGCCAACTCTTGAGCAACTTTCCCAGCAATTTCTTCCTACCCTCCCCTGCCAAATTATCCTTTTAGCAAAATCCACTAGTTCTCTCTTTTAGACATTTTAATATGGCTTCATCTCCAATTCTTGTATTATTCTCCCCCTGTCAGCTCACCTAGTCATTTTTCACAAGGCACTATATCAATTGCTTCACTGAATCCAGCTAGGAAATGCCATAGATCTAATCTATGTCTAGAAAAATCCATTATTTTATCAAAGATATCAGATTTATACAACACAATCTGCCTTTGCTAGATCCAGTCTGCATTCTCTTCAATTTCCTATTTACCTCCATGCTTTATTTTTCTCCCTGAATGTTCATTTATATACATATAATTGGGGTCAGACTGATGAGCTCCAACCCTTCCCTCTCGCCTTCTTACATACAGATCTGTCTTTCCTATTACCTTCAGCCATCGCTTGCTTCCCCCAGTTTGATACACTCAAGAGCCACCACCGCTACTGGATGTGCAACGCAGCATTTTCCGTGCTCTGGTCCGGAGATTTTCTACCTTGTTTCTATCCCCTCACCATCAGCCTGAGTGCACTCAAGTCTGAAATTGGCTCCTCTCATGAATGTGGTAATTTCTGCACCCACAGCCTCATTATCACTCTCCCACCTGGTTTTGCCTTAACGTTCACTTCGCTGCCTTACTCACAACTGGGGCAAGTGATTTGATTTGCTTTCAGGCCACATTTAAGGTTATCTTTAATATCAGCCTCAATCTCATTACACAGAAAACTTCACTCCCTTCCATTTAAAATATGGCTATTGAACAGAACTATATTTGTTTAAATTTTCTCGATGAAAATACACTATCACCTTGCTAGCTAGCAATGCCTGCTTATTTTTTCCAGACCATCAGCACATGTGCTGCTTTTGCTGATGAGCCTTACCTCCAGGAAGAGGGCCAGGTAGTCTTTTCCTTGTAGACATCTCCTGCAAAGGGACATCAGTGGAGAACGGTTTTAATTTCCAACTCTGTATCGAGAGCTTGAGTCAAACCACATCCACCTAGCCTTTGGGACACATTCCCTCCTTGTAATCGCAGAACCACTGATTTCTATTTCCAATTTCTGCTTCCAAATCAAATTTATAGCAAGAAAGCCCTCAGGAGCCCCAGGGTGAAGAGCAGGTAATGAGGAGGAGTGAAAAAGACAAATAAAAGAGAGATGGCTCAAAATGACACTGTAGGGAAAGACCTGGGAGATCCCTCAAGCATCCAAAGGAGAGGTGGGCAGACCCCATCTGTCCGCACCCCAGGCACAACCCTTGTAAAAGGGTGAGCTTCCAAAATATATGAGATCATTACAACCAGCAGCTAAGCCTTTCTGCAGTGCCTGTGCATGCCGTAAAGGGAAAAAATGTGCTTCTGCTAGCACTGGAGAGGTTTGCCAAGGAAAGAAACAACTGCTGGCAGGCTCAACTCCTGAACATGTCAAAATGAGCGTTCAAATCTTGTCAGAAAGACAAATTAATGTCCAGATGGGCTAAATCTGGTCCATCCGAATGAATGGAGCTGTTACTGATTGATACCAGCTAGGAATATGGCCCACTGCCTAGTACTCAAGAAAGCATGGGCATTCGCAGTTTCTAGGAAGCAAACACTACAAGATGAATAATCTGGAAAGTCTCCTCCGGTTTCGGAGTTGTTATATTTTTATTTCTAAATGTTTGATGAGAACACAATTTGCATATTCTCCCCAATTCCATTAGCAGCAGATTATGGCATGGAAGCAGCAGGTTTTATCACATGTAGAGCTAACACTTTGCTTTGGCATCTGTAATGTTGGAGAACAGTTATTTCCTCCTGGGCATTTTCAGTCTGTCTTCCAGGCCCTTTTAAGTCAGATGGTCAAAGCTGTGTCTGACAGCATACTGGGATGGAGCTTCAGATGGAACTAATACTCACTCCCCCACAAAATCATTAGGCTTAAGCAAGAAAACAAGGAAGGCTTCTCCAAATGAAGCAGCCCTGACCTTATCCCCAGTAGCACCCATATGTGCTATCTGGGGCTCTGATTGCATCTGGGAAGTCTGCAGTGACTTTGGTTGTCATTTGAGATTTCATTACAAAATAACAGTGTAAAGGTACATGACTTGCACTGCTTGCACCTCACAGTCACCTACATGTCTCTGCCTTGCTGAGGTCAATGGGAGGTAGTCATCTGGAAGCCTAAGGATCAGAGCCGTGCAATTATTTGGGTGCTCACAGGAGAGAGACCAACTTTAGGAAGCTGGACTTGGGTTCTTAAGCGACTCCATGCTTAGTCCACCCTCTCGCCTTCATGTGAGCCAATTCCCCCTGCCTTAGGCATCTGAATCCCTTCCTGGACATGGGAAATTATTTATCTTGCAAAAGTCAAAATCAAAGCAGCAGCATTTCTGGAACCATAGAGGAAGTGTTTAAGTGGGGACCTGTAATCCTAACTTTGGTCACCCTCATTGGAAATGACACTGCACAGCACGGAAATCATCAGAGGAAAAGGCAAAGCTACATCTCTGGCTTCTGAAGTCACCTATGTGCTGTGAAAAAGTGGATTAATTTCACACCGAAACCGCAAAAGCCAAACCTCTGTGCTTCATGCAGGAAAGAAACTCCCAGCAGAGCCTCCTACCCAGCTTCTTCAGACTCGCCTGCTTCCCTGCCAGCCGAAACATCCCTGATAGCGACAGCCAGAAGAGTTTTTATCAGCCTCTTTCCCTGTTTCCCCACTGTTCCTAAAGACTTGCAATGGTTGCGGAAATTCCCAGCATTTCAATCTGACCACAAACCTTCACTAAAGAGACCATCTCACAGTTTATTATGAGTCCATTTTATGAAATGAATTTGGTGGTAGTCTACTAATTAATATCTGGCAGGAATTAAATGAGAGTGACTTCTAATGCTGCTGCCTCCCTGGCTGGTCAGTTCTTTCATTCCTCTATGCATCAGTCAAAACTAAGTTACAGAAATTGTGGCTAGCATTTGATCAGAAGATGCACCAAGCCAAGACTTTAATTTAGATGGCAGGGGAAAGGCTGAAGGAGACATGAGAGGGTAAATGAGTGACCCTCCAAAAATCTTTACTGCAAGTTTTACTCAGCTGAACATCTGGCAAATGTGGAACTTTTACTGGCTAATTTCACATAATACAGCTTTTAAGCTAGCAGAACACAAAGTAGATGGGAGTGAGGAGAGTTAAATAGCAGCTATTAAAATAAAAATAATCTTGCCTTTCATACCTCTTTTCCATTTTTTCCTACCTCTTTTTTTTTCCCCTCATTGTTTTGGCAGGTGGATTTGATGTGCTAAATCCATCCCTGATGGTACTATACCAAAACAGCATTTATATGTCAGGAGAAGAGCAAGTTTCGACAGCAAAATCCTAGTCGGAGGCCACAATGATGTTACATATTTTTCTGTGTTGCTGCAATATATCAGGTGAAGACTTGCTTAGAAAAGTGGATATAATTAGTGAAATGAGAGACCCTAAATAAGTATTTACCCTATGGAAATCAGAACAACTTCTCTAAATAACACTTTTTGCATGCAGTGAAGAAGCATCTTTTTCATGATAAAGCAGCATGGAAACAGTACCTTCGGAACCAATTTTATGCAAAACATCCATTGCAGCTGATTAGACATGTACACTATTTTGATTTCACCTCAGGTCAAATTTTACTCTAAGGCCCTGACCTTTTTAATACGTGACAATATTTATATAAACATAGCTCTGCTTCTAATGGGTACCTGTGAGACTGATTAACGAAAAATAAGAGTGTGCATTAGGACTCAGCTAAGTTCATTTCACAGGGAAATAGCTTGCAAAGTGTTACAGGACCTGGCCAGGGACTATAAGCAACAGCATGTGGATAAGAAAGAAGTGAGAGCACCAAGAATAGATTACAAATATGCCACTAGCTGCACAGTTGTCATGGCTCTTCCACACCTCAGAAGTTGCTCCTCGCATAATTTCAAATAACAAATGCATCTATAAAACATGTGATTGAGTTAGACTTGATTAAAAGAACATTGTACTTATTGGAAAGCCTAAGGGGAAATCTACACCAGGAAGAAAGCTCTGTACTAGGAAACACTGCAAGTTACATTAAAATATCAGTGTTTCAGGTACAACACTTCCTCATTAGCTTAGGTTAAAGTGTCAGTGGATATTTTTTTGTAGTGCAATGATTATTCCACCAATAGAGGATCCATTTCCAAATCTCATCATGCACTGAAATTCTGATAGTTTCAATATACGAACTCAGACAAATCCAAATGAAGGGCTGGATCCTGCATGGTACTTTCTTTCCTCCCACCATGCCGTTGGGTGGATTGTTTTCTTTACACTCTCTCCGCGCTCCCTCTCTTTGGGCCTCCACCACCATAAGGGCAATATCACGTCTCTTGGCTTGCAGGATGCTATTTCTGGAAACACCATCTTGCAGAAAGCCGTGGCATGGAAGTTATGATTCATACATTTCATAGGAGCAGAAGTGTTAGTGAATTTGGGCAGGTGGTGGGGTGGCACCATGAGCGTGAGGTGGCATGACAGATGTCAGCAGCCAGGAAAGTATGCTCCAGAGGTGCAAGACATGAAGAGTTACAAGCCCCTGGGGAGTTATATCCACTTACATCAGACCTGGGAAATTGGGCATCATAAGCACGCTGACATTTAATGTTTTGCCTGCCATTTTTGCAGCTTGTGTCACAAGAAACTGCTGTGTCCCCGCTGTCTTCTGTGTCTGAAACTTCTCCCTTCTTGGCTTCTATTTGCCTCTCAACTCTGCCTTCACCACCTCTCTCACTCCTTCCCACACCACCGCTCAGGCAGCACCAAGACATTACACCATTTCCTCTGCAGCCTTCCCCCTCTCCAGCCTTGGCCATCCCTCGTGCTGCCCTCACGCCTGGCACTTTCTCCTCTCCCTCTTGCCAACATGATCACCTTCTTGAATTCAGCTCCTTCCCCAGCTCTATTGCTTTGTCTCCCTCCAGCTCCAGTCATTTTTAATCAATTTAATGTAAAGATCCTTAACTAGGCATCACAGCACAATAGCAGCAAGAAATGCTTTACAACACTGCGTGGTCCAAGGCATTTCAAATCTGAAATATTTTCTAAAGTGATAAACTCCTCAGCAGCCCTTGTCCAGCCCTCGTATTGCAAATTGTTGAGGTTTGTAATAAATCACAGCTTCTGCTAAAGCCAGAGCATGGCCCAGCCTCAGAAAGGTGTTGGACCAACTCCACAACTGCTTTCCAAAGCATCCATCTTCACCTCACTCTTTGTGCTGCAAATAGGGTTTTCAAACCACTTTTTCAAACTGCTCTAAAAGGACTCTCTTATTCTGAGGAACAGTCTTAATAGGGAACTTTTCTTATATGGTGGGAAGAATGGATGCTCCTCTGCGGGCCAAGGGAGAGAAAATACACCCCTCCATCCAAGGCTTTTGACTGCACAAGGAGAGGGAGCCTGGAGAAATAGGAAGGGGAGCCTGACAGAAACTCAGTGGCACAAAGAGGGTTAATAAACCTACAGAAAAAACCTAGCACAGGAGGGAGAGCAGCACCAGCCACAAAAATTTGTGAACACCTCTCTTAAAAAGAGAGGTTGCTGTTACGGACCGCAGCGTCCCATACAAAATGAGGCAGCAGGGAAGGATGCTGAGTGCTGCTCCATCCCTCCCTGCTGTGCCAGCAGCTTGACAGCCGGATTGGGCACAGTGCGACTGAGAGCCCCAAGATTTTGAGGGCCAGGACAGCACTAGCCAGCTGGACCCCGTTTTCTGGTGACAATCCACAAATCCTTCCCCTTCACACGTATAAGCCCATTCATCTCGCTGTTCTTCGCAGCGCTGGCCGTCTCTCATATAAACACTGTGTAGTGTGTGTGGCGCGCTGCAATACTTTAAGGACATTGGAATGCACTTTATCAGCACTTTTAAACACTGCAGCTTTATGAGGGGAGTCTGAAAATGTATTTACCATTCCAGACTGTGCACAGATGTGCTTTTAATATCACATCCTGATGTTTTTCTTCTCTTCTCATGACCCCTTGCTGTCCAGGCAAGGGTGCTCCCCCTTCCTCGTGCCACCAGACGCTCCGGGAATTCTCCCTGGAGCACCAACCACCAGAGATTTCCCTGACTTGAAGCAGCTTCTTTGCGTCTTCTGCTGATGCTCTTCAATGAGCGCTGTGAGGTTTGCTTTATGGAAGAACTACCCACGCTTGCCACACAGCTGTTTTCTAACCGATGTCACCAGTATTTACATCTCTCCAAGGACCTTCCTCCTGTGCACCAACCATGTGTGCAGAGCTGTTGATTGCTCACTGTGTGGCATAGCAGGTCATGCAGATTGCTCCGGCCAGAAGGATGACCTGGGGCTCTTCTGGGCTCCTCCCAGGAGGCTGGAAATGAGAGATATTTGGGACTAAGGGGAAATGCCTCCTGCGGCACTGAAGTCACTATGTGCTTCGAGGCAGAGCCTTCGGGAAGGCTCTTCTGATCTCAGGAACATGCTTGGCCCCCACCCTCAGCCCTGCAGTAGTGAAAGATGAACAATGAAAAATTCATCTTGGCTCTGCTGGTTGTAGTGGGTCAAGGGGAAGAAACCCTTCCCAACTGAAGGAAAAAAGGAAAAGACTATAAAGGGCAAGAAAACATAGGGAAGCAGGAAGGAAGTAGAACCTGCAGAAAGGGCTTCCCTTGGGAAAAGCAAGAAGCACTTAAACCTATTTTCTCTAATCTGAGCTGCTGCTTTTACAGCTCCGTTCGACAGAAGCCATTTCCCAGCTATATTCTCCTGTATCTCTGACGTCTCTCTTCGATATTTGCTGTTTATGTAAAGCCTCCCAGGTGTTACACCAGGAGAGCTGCAAGGCCCAGCAAAGGCAGAAAAGCAAAGGCAAAAACCTCAATCCCTCTCTGGTGCCAGCTCTCAGTGGGTCACAGCGAGCTGCTTGCAGAGAAGCGGTTGTAACCAACCAGGATCTTCTGCAACACACAAAAAGGCATCACCCCCTCGAGACGTTGGCATTTTATGCTAGTTTGAACTACAAGGTTACCCTCCCCATTTCTGGAGCAGGGCTCACACACATCCCCATGGGTGTTGCAGCTGGTGCCCCGAGAGCTCAGCACCTACTTGGGGGTGCAGCTACAGCTCAGTTGCTAATGGCTGGATGAGATCCACTGTGACCACTGTAGCTGATCATGAGCAACACAGCACAAGGCAACACATAAAACCCACAAGGTCAACAGATGACAAGAATGTAAAGTAAATTCAGCAGGGACTGGCTCAACAGGAACTTGATTTGTTCCTGTGTGAAGATCCACCTGAGACCCTGTACGCTATTCAATCCCTGGAGCTGGGGCCAGCTCCCATTTTTGCAAGTGAAGATTTTCCATTTACTTTAATGGATCTGGAACAGGCCCAAGCAGAGCTGTAAAATAAGCAATGGTTTTATTCAACAAGAGAAATAGCCTTCTCCCTGATTACCTCCTACTCTTCTGCACCAGCTGTAGGTCAGAATCTGCCACTCCTGCTTTTCAAGCAGAGTCTTCTCCCAAGGAGCTGGGTGTTTGAAACAAACCAACCAACCAAAGTGGCATTTTCAATGGGTAAAAAGATTTATTCAATTGCCCAGGGCAACAGCTTCAGATGATAAGGTGGACTATGCCTGACTCAAATATCCACTCATTTTCTGAAGAATGTCATGTTGATTTTATACCCCTTGGCTTCTAAACCGGGAGCTTCATACCTCTTGGTTACATTTTCCTTTAAAAACATTTCTTATCTTGGAGCAGTAGCAGGAGCCCAGACAAATACACAAGTTGAAAAGACAACTGAAACATTTTGAGCCAAGGAAGGATGAATGTAAGCGAACCTGGCTCTAATAACCATGGAAACAAAACACGCATCGTACGAAAATGATTCACTCTGTTTTGAGGATTCTTCTGGAAGGCAATAACTTACTGCCTTGGAGGCAGCACAGCAAAACACTGCAACCAGAAAGCCAGGAGAGATGGGTCAGAGAAGGAGTACAACTTGTCCTTATTCCTCCTAGGACCCAACTCACACTCCAGCTGCCAGAAGCCTGTGGTAGTGAAACCTCAGGGCATGCCACTCAAGCCACTGTCATCTTTGCAGCTAACCTGTGCGCATGTAGGTGTTCTGCCAGTGCTGGGGCTAAGCTCCTTCTCATAAAGCTGTATTCAGTCTCCCCCAATCACTAGAAGCCGCAGGCTGCGGGTTAAAACCTTGCATGAAGGTCTGCATCACTCTCCACATGCTGGGGAAAGGAGGAGGAGGATGGAGCCACCCACCAACCAGCACCTCTCCGGGTCTCAGCTGCAAGTTTCCCCTGGCTCACCATGACAGTTTATCCCACAGGTAATCCTCCGCCTGATGCAATGTCAAAGGTCTCCACCCTACGAGCTTTGGCCAAAAGATAATATATAAAATAGATATTACAACATGTCCGGGTCACTTTCTGCAAGGTTGTCCCACAGCACTGGTCAGCCCCTGGCCCCCAGAGCCTGCTCTCCCTTATGCTGTGCACTTGTGGGACCTCCTCTGCTCTCCCTGCTTCTTACACTAACTCCTCACCAAACAGATGAACAAAAACCGCATGTAACCGCCCGGCACACTGTAAAACGCCTGAAACACAGTGATAGCATTTAATCCTCCTGGCAGCACATTACAGCAGCTTTCAAACTCCAAACAAGCTCTGCACCGCCACAGCCTTACTTGTGAAATTATTTATCATGGGTTGGTTTATAGAGTCTTTTATAAGCTTCATATTGGCTAATAATGGCCTGGAGGTCTTACATCCTCTGGCTTGACGGATTCCATGTTTACAAGGCTGGGAGCTTGACTCCTGGAAGAGATTTGCAGTCTGGAGCCATGCTGTCTGCCTGACCATATGCAACAAGTATCATTTATGCAATAAGAATTGCACTGGGCGAGTGCTGCGCCTCGAATGCAGGGCTGGGTTGAGTGATGGGTGCCCGTGTCCCATGAGAAGCAGGGTCACGCATGGCTCATCCTCTTGCATCCCATTGGGAGTCAAATATTTTTCACCAAGCACAAATCAGAGATGTGCTTGCATCCAACAGTGCCCCAAAATTAAGTGGATCCTGGCAAGCTTTTTGGAGCAGCATTTTCTCAGCTGTGGTATGTCAGCTCTGGGCAGCAGCCACCCCTTTGGAAATTACTGGAGACTTGAGGAGTTTTCCAGTTGCTATCCACCTTGGGGATCCCAGCCCAAGGACCACTTCTCTCCATCGCCCATGAGTGCCTACAGTACACGATCCTTCCTTCAAATCCCCTGGGAGGTGCAGATAAAACCAGGCCTAAGAAAATGCACAGTTTGTTTATTATAGCAGTCAGTTCACAACAGATATTAACAGATGGGAAGCAGCGCAGAATAAAAATGTTGTCGTTGGGTAACAAGCTGGTAGCTTTTCACTCGATGACCTGAAATATAGGTATGTTTATGACATTAGAGTCAATACACTGGGATTTGGGGCTTATAAAATAATACTCAGCTACAAATTACACAGTAGCTGTAAGATTAAAAGTCCAGAGATGCGGGTAATAGCTTCGTTAGGGGGTTTCTGAGTGCATGTGTTTGTATAAGCTTATATACAAATGTAAAACAAACACAGTGTGGAAGATGAGAAAGCTTTCCTACAATTTCATTTTTTATTGACCGTAACAGGGAAGAGCCATAAGGGAAAAGGTAAGAGCTTTTGTTTTGGAAAATGACTGCCGGCTTTGGAGAGTTGTAACTGGCAGGCACCAGTTAAGTGCTAAGTGTATTAAAAGAACCTCCTGTTTCCAACTAAATCTTCAAAATAAAAAATAAATAAAAGAAGCAAAGAGGCAGCCACAGAGTGCCATTTTTTTCTCTCTCTTTTTCTTTCTTTCTTTCTTTTTTTTTTTTTTTATGGTGAGCTTTCTCTAGGCAGCAATGAGAAGAGTCTAAATTCTTCCTCTCAATTCCGCATCAAGAAAAATCTGCAATGGGGAATGGGCATTCACAAATGCCCACCACAATTACTACCTGAACACAGGGATTTCTCTTCTTGCTCTGAGGGGAGGGAAGGAGGCAGCATCCAGGGCTGCTGGACTTGATCCAAGGAGTAGCAAGCAGATGGCCAGCACTGCATTAAAGAGCAAGAGGCAAGCAGATGCAAATACAGGCATGTCATGGCACAAGCATGGGCAACTGAGCTCAGCTGTGGCTCGAGAACCAGCAAAGTCTGCTGATCTGTACAAAGTCTGCGGTGTCAGCTCTGGTAGCCCAGCACATCTGTTTTAGCCTCAAAAGGGAGCCTGTTTCTGGTGTCTGCTCTGCATGAGCTCCACAACACAGGGAAAAACCAGCCCACAGCACGGCCACATCTCATGGTCACGTCCATGAGTTGTATGGCCCTTTCATACTGCTGGAGCAACGAAAGGAGGTGGGTGTATGAGTGCACCTTCCCCAGCTGGCTGGGCTGATGCCGAGCATAGAGTGGAAGGGTTACCTGCCTATGTGAGACATCGTCCTCATTTTTGCTACCTGCCCAACACCGGTTGCCAAACAAACTCGCTGACACAAGGCGGGCACTCATGAGGTTTTGCAGTCCTACCCCTGCTCTGTGCTTTTGTTACCAGCAATAGTATCTCATATTAGCCACAGAAACCAGATGGCCCCAACATGAAGCCAGAGCATGGCAACCTCTGTTCTTTCCATTTTCAAAACTTTCCCTTGAATCCATTATTCATGCAGGTCATTCTCTTGCAAGGTTAAATGAAAACCGCAGCATGCTCCATACCTGCCAGATAAAATTAGAGCTTTTGTTGCACAGCATTCAGACACCCTTTCCTTTCTCCATGGGAAGTCACAAAATTATCAACAAGCTGCTTAAGCGTGACAGCAGAGAGGATTTGGAAGAGACATTTAGGAGCAGGAGAGCAAGATATGTTTACTGGAAGCTCATTCCAGTGAGAAAAAGTAAGATGGTTTAAGTTGCTGAGTAAAAAGTGCCAGTTTAACAGTACAGCCAGCAGGTGAGACGATGACTTTTTCTAGGAAACTGGAAAATGCTTGGGCCCAACATCATACAGCAAACAAGAAAAGATTCAATCCAGGAAATTTAGGGACTTCTGAAATGCTAGTTGACTTAAATATCTTCTCTCTTGTTTGATATCCAGAGAATTTTTATAAAGCTGGGAGATCTGGGGGATGCAAAAGGCACTCAACTAGGTGAAAGAGCTCTTCATTTTATAAACTTTCTGAGTGCACAGAAGCTTCTCCAACTGCAGAGCTCTACCATTGGTCTCCTTCAAACTCAGTATCTAATACTATGTTTTTCTTCTAATACCAAGTAGTGCTCAACCCACTTTCCATTACCACAGACAGCCTTTCTCCAAGTCACAAGCTTTACAAATGTCATTACTCTCATTTTGGAACTGCTGGCCAAGTGCTTAAGGGCAATGTGCTGGCACTCATCATCATGATCCATGGGCAGACGAAGCACCTAGGACCCAAGGGTCCCTGTCATGCATATTTACACGAAAGTCAGTCCTGAAATAAAATCTCTGTAATATGCTAGTCCTCCCGTCTGCTTTCTGGGCAGCTCCCTCAACTCTCTCCTTTGATTGCAGGTCCCAAGAGAGATGCTCTTGGCTACCTTCCCTTTGCCCACCTCTTCAGTGTGGACTAAGTGCTGAAGCTATTTGTTTCCAAAGCTCACAATTTCATGAAGGAACACAGGAGGTCTCGGAAGCTGAAATAGGTCATTTACTACTTATCAGCAAAATTGAGAAACGAAACTGGAGGTGATGCTCCCAGACTTCCCACAGCTGGAGTTTGCTGGAGGCATTGCCAGCTCTGAGGTCCATACATCAGTGGTACTCTGGCAACACAGCACAAACAGCTATTTGCACATAGGGCATATAATAAGGAGTTTCATGAAGAATTTAATCAGAATCCTTAAAACAATGGCTGGAAATAGCTCAGTGTTAGATGATCAAGAAAAAGTGATATGTTTTTATATTTCTGCAGACACTGCTCTGTGCGTTCTCTTGATAGACAGTCTTTGTTGGCTGGAAATAGTACAGCAGTGGAAGGTATAAAACAGTCATTAGCCTGGGCAGGAGAGGGAGAGGAGCAGAAGGAAATCACCAGCCACCATGCATAGAGCAAGCCCACCAAAGCAGGATATCACCATTGCTTCCAAGCAGGCTGAATTTGAAAAGGGGAGTCCAAGAGCTGAAACTCAGGCCAGTATAGACACAAGACTCCTGTTCAAATATTTAGGGCATGACCACAGTATGTTGGTTTTTTTGTCTCATATTGGCTGTCCAGAGCCTGGAAACATACCTGGAAGCCAGCAAGAACTAAACCTTAGAGTTCATCTCTTTTGCCAGCTTTCCAGGAAACATTTACTTCTGATTTCACAGTTCTAAGCTCAAGCTATCGTCAGCGTACAGCTCAGTATAAAATGAGGCTAAGAGGCTCTTATGCTATTATCAAAATCTTTTGGGGAATGAGGGGAATGGAAGACAGGTCTTCTAGTAGATACAAACACTTCAATAGCTGAATAATCTTCTTAAAGAGCCTGACTGTGTCCTGGTCTCCTATTTTCCCACCTGTGATGGGAGAAGTATTTGATCTCTGAGTTCTGCTGCATCAGTCCGAGGGCTTTGCAGAGGGGAGGGAAAGGCAGCGCTGGGGTCAGTGGCTGCAGCCTGATCCTTGTCTCGGTTACACCAGCACCATGAATGCTGGTATGAACATTTTCTTTACCAACAAGGCTATAGGACAGAAAATACCACTGTGGGAACAAATTCCAGCTGTGCCATGGCACTTACAAAACACTTCATATGTAAGTGAAAGAGGCTCAATATTTCCTTTTATCACAGAAGGAGGGAGGATTGCTTCCCCTGCAAGACTTACCTCCTTCAGCCACCACTTTCATCTTCATATATCTACAGGGACACATTTAAAGTCAAATCTATCCTCCGAGGTCACACAGTGATGCATGGTGAGGAGACCTGCCCTGACACCGGAGGGTGCACAGCAAGGGCTCTCATCTGCATTTTCCAGGCACAGACTCTGTCAGGAGCACTGATTAGCACCAGGGTAAGGGACATTGGGACAACTGTGAAATAACGACTATGGTTTTTCACCCTAGCAACCTAGGCTTCCATCCCAGACCACACAGACCACAAGGTGTGGAAAGACGAGCAAAATTCTGCCTCGGTCAGCGTTTCATCCTGTCAGTTGTAGGTAAGACAACTGGGTAAGCTGAGCCTGTGTTTCTCTAGCTGCAAAATGGAGACCGTGATGTCTCTGCATGCATTTTAGTCAGAACAGAGGTACCAGTCATTTCCTACAGTCTTGCCTTGCAACTGGTTCACAGACCAGCTTGCAACCCTACCATCAAGCTGTTCTTTGACTACCAGCTCCCAAGAGTACTTCTAGGACCCTCATTTGTGGGACAGGAAGACAGCTGATTTTTTTTGCTGCGTTCCCTGCTGTAAGCTAGGATTTATCCAGAGTGCATTTACACCACCACCACAGCCCAGGGCATGTCGTGCCTTGACCCTGAAGTGAGATGAGCAGTGGGGCTGCAGTGAACCCTGCCATGGCCAAACTGCTGGTCCCTGAGACAGCTGGGGAAGACCCAGGTGAGACAATCCCTACCCAGACCACACGTGGCAGAACTTGACCCTGGGACACACCACAACGAGAGATGCCACAAGGCTGGTTTCGCTCCCAAGAGCAACAGTCTCCTTGGAGCATCCCTTTCTTTTCCATCTCAGCCCTTCACATGTTGGTGCCTGGAGCACAGGCACAGGCAGAAGACCTGGCATCACAGTCTTAGGCTGCTTCGGCACAGAGGAGGAAGCAAACACCAATAAACACACAAACAGATTTCAGACACAATTTCATTGCAGAGATTAAGAGCTAAGAGCAAATCGAGGGGCTGCTGGGAGAGACGTTACCATGCAACAGCAGTTCATATACTTCTGGTCCCCCACCGATAAAAGAGAAGTGAAACGAATT
Organism: Buteo buteo; assembly: GCF_964188355.1. Lineage (NCBI taxonomy): Eukaryota > Metazoa > Chordata > Aves > Accipitriformes > Accipitridae > Buteo > Buteo buteo. The sequence continues at coordinate 6,422,647 of NC_134176.1, read as the reverse complement.
ACTCTTCTGTCACAAGCTAAAGATATCACACTGAGACTTAATGGAGTTCACCTTCCTGAGAAGGAGAAGAGGGGGTTTTAGTAGCCTATCCTATAATAAATTGTCAGGTAAAGCAACAAACCTGAAACAACAGCTAGAATTCAGATGCAATTCTGATTAAAAAAAAGAGTTGTTTCAAAGAATGAAGGCAATTAACCATTTGAGTCGGCCACCAAGGAAAGACATGAATCTCTTGGGAGTCTTCAAGTGGAGAAAAGGTTTTTTTCTGGAGGTGGGCAATGGCCAAACACTAGTTCTCAACACAAACCCAGTGACCAGTGGGTAACTTCTACAGTCCCCACCAGGCCGATATTTAAACAAGAGGATCCCTCTGTCTCTTACACAAAATAAAGATGAGACATTTGGCCAGACCTTTCCTGGAAGTGTCTGTGGTTATTTTGTGTCCCGGCCAGCTGGTGGAAGCACAGGAATGGTAGAATAATTGAGGTTGGAGGTGACTTCTGGAGGTGTCTGTTCCAAGTCCCTGCTCAGAGCAAAGCCAGCTTAGAGCAGGTTGCTCAGGGCATTTTTCTAGTTGAGTTTTTCATATCTTCAAGGACTGAAATTGATGCCTGTTCTGATGCTTGATCACCCTCATGGTGAAAAATGTTCCCTAATACCAAATCAGAATTTTCCTCATTGGACCTAGTGTCCAGAGGAAGCAACTTGGAAGCCTGAATTAATCATCACTATTGCTGGAGATCACCTCAGCGGTGACGAGCATCGGCACAGCCCCAGTTGGGTTTGTGCTTTGGTGCAGGGTGAGAGAAGGGTCTTGCAGGACCATGCCAGCATCCCTCCTGCTTCTCCCCCAGGGCTTCTCGGCCCTTTCTGCTGATCGCAGCAAGCTGTTGTGTGGTCTGTGCAGGGAGGTTGCAGTCTGCCAACACTTTTCAGCTGGTTTAATTATTCTCTCATAATAATTCTTCCCCTTTTTCTATGAGGAACAGATGATCAACACGGATTGCATGGCGTTTCAAAAGCTGCTGTGTATATTGAGGGAGTGCTTTCCAGCCATCTTCTCCCACCTCCCCCCAGATCCGCAGGGGCTGAGCTCGCTCAACTGACTCTGGAGTCCTAACTTCAACAATGACAGTGTTGCCAATACCGGTATTAAACTAAATGCTTTCCATGTTGGGGCACAAGTAACAATAGTCAATATTTTGGTGAGGCTGAATTACAGGCAGCAGTTGCAACAGCTGCCTTCAGTTTTGGCTCTAACACCCTGCTCCCCAGTGAGGTACAACACACCATTTGATGAATTCCACACTCTGTTCTTCAGTTACAGTTTATTAAAAGATGGATTAAAACATTGGCACAACAGTGGCCACAGGAATATTTTTCCAGCAACATCATCCCAGAAGGCTTTGGAGACGCAGAATTGTGTCTAAATTGGGACACCATTCATACACGGTTTGAATTGGTGTTCAGAAAGCCAATGTTCACTGTTAAAGGAGTATTTTGTTACCAAAAAAAAAAAAAAATCTGTCCTCTGTAGGCTCAGTATTGACATATGACATTACAGATATGGTAAAGTCTGAGAAGCACCTTTTGAGCTTTGAAATCAAAGTATAGAGACCAGCAAGACTTAAAAAAACAGTGATTGCAAACAGCTGGTAGACATCATATGTGAGCAGCAAGATCTGCACCGACTTCAACGTTACTCTTCCCACTGCACTGCCTGGATGCAGAACTTAATGCAAGTTATGCAGGGGTTGAGTGGCCCCTCCAGGAGACACACTTTACCTGTCTCACATGTATGAATCCTGTATCCCATTTTATGACGCCCCCAGGTCATGGATTTTACAGAAAAAAATGAGGCTCTGTGACTATGATCCAGGCTTTAACATCATGGAAAAATCATCATGAGTAATTGAGTTAGTTCCATGCAATGCCATGACAAGTTATAATTCAGGAGGAGACAGGGAAATGGTGGGAGCTGAAGTCAACACAAGCCAAGAGGCAGCAACAAAACCCCATTTGAGCTGAAATTCTCCTTGTTCACCCCCTCACTTTTCCTGCTGAGCATGCAAAATTGTTCAGGACATCTTAGCTAAACCATTTGGTGTGAATGAAGACACAGGGCAGAGACCGAGCCTTCGGAGCTACGGATTTGATCTCTGCTGCTGCACTGGGTGGGGAAGCCCAAGTTCAGCTGTCTACTTGTGTGCCAAGCCAATAATTGGGCCACTGTCAAAGAGGTGAGGGCACTCACCAGTCCCACTCAGCCCAACATTTCCCTGCAGCTGAGATGATCCATCCTTTGGAGCACTCCAACGGAGGGATGGGAGATGCATTCCTGCACACAGCACTAGCTATCATGGGCATCAACTCTTTCCTTTTATAAGGGAGCTGCACATCTCCAGTGCTGTGAACCGTTCAGCCAGGGTCAGAGACTGAAGGGTTAAACCTTAACCCAAGTATATGCCAGATTTCAAATTAACTAGCCAGTGTGAAAAGGAATTTGAGCTCCTACATGCATTTAAAATACTCCCCGTGCAGCTTATCCACTGACGCTGCCGGAGGACTGCACAGAGCCGCTGCAATGCGCCGGCCGTTGTGCTGTGGCCAGAACTCCTGGACAATATTTGCTGTTTCTTTTTTGCTTGGTACAACTCCCAGCTTCACCCTGAGAAAAAAACACCTAAAAAGAAAATTTCGTGGAATTACACCGAGACTTGTCAAAGCTGTGGGGCTGCTGCTTGCTGGCAGGCAGCAGGCATGTGCTGTGGTCGGCCACAGAAGCTGTGGGCACTAATGTGTTGCTAGCGGCAGTGAGAGGGTTTGCAAAACACTATGCATGCTGCAGGGATGGGCAGGGGAAGGGCACCCTGGCAGACTTGTTTCAGGTGTTCTTTTTTAGGACTCACTACTTTATCTATGAACTCCCCTGGGGGAGTCTTCACCAACCCACCCCCTCCACTATGAAGCAAGGAGTTAAGGCATCACCATGGCACCTCTTGCCCTCCCCACTTGTACTTTCCATTTTCATATTAACATATACAGACATGTGCTAACACCCTGCCCTTTGGGGAGCTGGCCCAGATTTTCCAAAGTTTGTCCTCACACCAGAACACGTCAGAAACCACTGGCAGATGTGTGCAGGAGTGGAAGGGAAGGGGATACTATTTTGCATTTGATCTGCCTTTGTGCTTTTACATTTGCTGTAAGGGCATGCAAGATGGGTTCAGTCCCATTGAGATATTCCTTCTTAAAGTGAGATTAAAAATATTTTATTTATTTTTAACTGTACTTGGTTCCACCATAACAGCCCTGCTCCTGCATTTCTTTGAAAATTAGCTTGCAGGGATCTTTATTGGGAAGCTGTGCGCATTGTGTCCCAAAGCTGGATCGAGAAAAGGATGCTGTCTTCAGAAGTGAGTAAATATTTTCTCTGAATGGGTACCATGGGAGCCCTTTCCACATTCCCTCCCCAAACTAGACAGATGTGCATACAGCTGCTTCAATAGCTCAGTACCAACCTTCACAAAAGGCAGATTTCTGAGAGCTGCTGTTGAATGCTGAAGACAAGCCAGCTTGAATACAACTGAGAGATAAATAAAGGTAACAGCACTAACAATTTCCACAAGACTGATCCCATCCTAAACAAGCCAACCTCACACCTTATCTATATCAGCTCTGCTAATGCTGCTCCTGCCAACCGGCCAGTCCACCAGCAGGTTCGGTTTGCTGAAATCAAACTCTGCTGGAGCCCAGGCCCCTTCCCTGCTAGCAGCGTGAGGGCACAGACATCCCTTCGACCCGAAACAACTCCTCTTTCCTGCAGATGCACCCAGCCCAGGCTTCCAGATGTGTCAAGCAGAGCTCCATCATATGGGCTTCCTGCAACGGGAACAAGGGCTTTTCATTCTTGTACGAGGAGAGAAGTAATTTGCTTTGCTTGCAGCTTCAGCCAAATTGGGCCACACATGCAGAAGTTTGGGGTTTACATTAGCATAACTCAACCGGCTTTTGCCAGACCGTAACAGATGTCCCCCATGTCTATGGCAGGTTGAGTTCAAGTCAAGCCCCAAAATAGCACAGATCTCTAGCAGTCAGAAGACAAAAGTTAATTCTTCCAGCCCATTTACAATATGTTCTATTTTGGTGTGTAGCATCCTGCAGTAGAGGGAAAAAAAATCTTATATGCTGACATAGGCATTCATTATAAACATTTGAAGTACGTCAGTCAACCCCCTTTCATCTCACCACTTAAGGGAGCCTACATCCACACAGAGGACCTCACTCAGAGCTTGACGTGAGTGTGGGACCAACAGTGAGGAAACAAACACCTGCAATTGTCCACAAAAACACCTGCAAGTATCTACACCTTTATGCAACCTCTCCTTGGATACTGGAGTATTTTCTGTTTGAAGGTGCAACTGCTGAGAACTACTGCAGGCTTTCCAAAGAGGGGGAAGCTCCAGGAAAGAGCAGTTCCAACCCACAATACAGAAAGTGGTATTTTGTCCTGAGAGCAGGCTACAGTTTCTATTGCATTGTCTGCATGTCCCTCACATCACAGCTGTATATAGTACTGGAGACTGGAGTGTTGTTTTCCAGAGGAAGATGTCCTGCCACAGTGTTCTATTGCCCCTATCTAGCCACAGTGACATTTCTCTAGTTTGAAGGTTTTAGAGCTTTTTTCTCCATTTCAGTTCCTCCTAATTTATCCACACAGGAGACCTGACCTCTGCAGGAATTTTCTTTCAAATCAGAAAGCACATTGGGGCATCTCAACCCTTCAAAAGCCAGCTCTTCCGTTGTAACTGCAGCTTACAGCACTGACTGCACTGCAAAGCGATGTAGCTGGAAAATGAAAGAGTGACACTTAGATCAAGGAAAGGTGAAGTCCCCAGAAACACAGGCATCTGAAATCAATTGCAGCAGACCCATTTTATCTGCAGAAGACTTCCTCCAGGCAGGCAACAAGTGAACAATGGACATTTTCATTTCCCAGATGTATCCAGCCCCAGTCTTAAGCCTCAGCTTCACAAATCACTGCACGGCAGTGGAGCAGAGCATCCCTTTAGCTGGCGGTGATACCAGGAAAGATGCATCCCTTTACATTGACATAAATCTCAGGTCATCACAGCTTATGCTCACCACACACTAGGGGAATGTGCATGGGCAACTGCCACAGCTCAGCTCTGGCTTAGAAAATTACATTCTTTCTCCATCAGCCATTCACAGGCATGCAGTTTTCAAATGCAGTCACAATTCAGAAGGGCTGTGCAAAACCAGAGGAAACAGCCTTGATCCAGCAGAAGCTGTCACCGGTGTCCTCCATCTGACTCAAACAGCCGTTGCAGAGAAAAGCTTAGTAATTAAAGATTAGCTGGGTAATAAATAATTAAAAAATAGTTCACCTAATAAAGAAGATCCTTCCTCACTTAATAGCTGTTATCTTACCTCCAAAAAGCTTGGTGATTTATAGCTTGTGTGTCACTAAGTCAAATAAGTCCTTTCTCTTGCATATTACCATTTCTATTTTAACCACTCTTAGCATTGGCCTCCATGATAGCACCTGGCACGACAGATATTCCCTTACATCTGCAGCGTTGCCAAGCTCTCTGAGGCAAGGATGGGATCATTGTGTGAGGCCAGGAGGGCTGCACACCACGCAGCAGACACACATCACTGCGAGCAACCTACGGTCCTTCTCCACCAGCTCCACTCTCCTGCTGTTCTTCTGACCCCACCATGGCTCCCCCACTTTCTAGCAGCAAGAAAACCTCAATCCCTAGCCAGGCTCCCCCGCAACAGCCATTTCCCTGACATTACCAAACGCGACTCTCTCCAGCAGCATTTCTGGACACTTGCAGTCCCAGACCTCTAACACTTCCACTAACAGAATCCTCTTTCCAAGTGCAAGAGGCACTCATGGGCTCTTTGCTGCAGACCCCAGCCTTCAACTGCAGACCCCATGCTGGCAGCCCTGTGCACTGCCAAGGACTGGGACCAGCACAGCGTCTGCTGATCACATCCCAAACGCACCCCACAAAGCCCAAAACCCCTTCACTCCTCCAAGCCATCTGCCTCTTATGGGAACAGCAGCCATCACCCTGGGAGAAGAAGAGCTTCTCCTCATCTGGGGGTATTGTGCCTTCCCCAAAAAGGATCATTCTCACCCAATAGGATGTAGCACACAATATTGGGAAAAGGTGAAGTATTTTCTCTGGCAATAGGAGAGGTATGTAAGGAAGCAGGAGTCCTCCACTGTGCCTGCCCCAGCACACACGGCTGCGCTGATTGCGGTCACGGCAATGAGGGAGCCAGGCTGTAATGAGTATCCTCCAGTGAGATAAGGTAAATTCATGCCACAGTGTTCCAACTGAATAGCTGTAAATACAATCAGGGCTGGATTTCAGCCAAGGCTGTGTTCAGCTGACAATGATTTGCAACTAGAAATGAGGCACAGTTTTGTTTTCAATGGTGGGACTGCATCCCCAGGGCTGCAAGGGATTTTCCATCAGTGGCGTTATTTAAACCAAGACTGGATGTCATACAAGACGATAGAAACTATGTTGGAATAGTTGATCACTTTTTGGCTGTATAAACCACTACCTCAGATACTAAAGGCTCATGCAAAGGACTCCCATGTGATAAGAGCAGAATCTTATTTTTTAAAAGTACCTTTCTAGTCCACATAACTAAACACCAGAAGAGCCTAGACAGCAAGTTGTATAACTGATTCATCAGCCCTCTGGCTTGCCAAGAGATTTCAGCTCTGGCACACATCTCAGTGCAGTGCAAATGCTGCCATCGTGACTTCGGGCTCACCTGGGCTTTTGACACCACAGAGACCCGATGGGACTCTGCAAGCTGTAGTGGAGAAAGCAGAGAGCTTTGCCCACCCACATCAATAGACCCTGGCTGCTCCCATGCCCTCTTCTTGAGGGACCTTGTGCTACTTGCAGGAGGAGAAAGGACCCCCCCACCACTATGGGTTAGGGATGGGGCAGCACTAGTAAGAGATAGTGGGGATGAACCAGACACTGTGCCCCAAAGCTCCAGATTAGGGTTTATACCAAGGGGAGAAGAGGGAGGGAGGAACAGGGTAATCCGCACAGCCCTACTAGGTCCAAAGTGCTTGTTTGTCTCCACCGAGTTATTAATTTTGGCTTGCAATCACAAGCGAGTCTAATCAAAAAAAGCAAACAAATAATCCCTCATTTGCTTCTGCAAATCTTGCAGTCCCCTCTGGAAACATGCACACAAGTAGTTACATCCCAGCCACCAACTTCTGCTCTAGCCACCGATCCCCCCAACCTTGCAAAGCTCCCACAGACATCAGCACCCCCTCATGCCAGGGCTGTGTCCCAGCCAGCAGCCCACCAGCTCCCGAGGTGTGCAGCCCCTCCTGCACCACCGCTGGCATTTCAGGTTGCGACCTGGCCATGCCAGGGAAGGTGTTGAGGGTGTCCTGGAGGCAGAGGACATCCTCATCTCTTCTTCCTCGGGGGTCAGCAAGGACCAAAACCAGCGATGCTGGAGGAGACAGAGGCCCCAGCTTGGCCCTGGTCCCAGCTGAAGACATGATGTAGCAAGCACATATCTATCTAGAAGAGGTCAGTCAAGTGCCTCCCACTTAATATTTAAAAGCTGTTTCTCTTTTCAGCCCTGGGTCTCTGGAGTGCTCATGGCTCACAGCACAACAGACCACATTCACATTTTTCAGACGTGTATAAATGTTAAAAATAACCCACTGGGTTTCTCTTCAAACAGGGATGAGATCAAGCCTCTGAATAGCCCATTGCAACTCCATGTCAATTTGCGGTGATCCTTTGGGGAAAAGGGAAGAGCAGGGGGAAGAGGGAAAGGTATTTTATAATGGAAAAAGTGATGAAACCGCCCGTCCCCCTCCTCACCGCTCAGCACATTGCTGCAAGATCTCCTCGCCAGCTGAAGAGCTGCGTTGCAGGAAAGAGTCCATAAAAGACTCGAGGAAATTCCCATCATTGCTGAGCAAGGGCGGCTGGTCACAAGAGGCAGAGTGTTACCAGGCTATATGGCTCGAGAGATGGGATCTGATTGATTCCTGTTGCAGAGCGGCCTGTCGGGGGGCTCTTGCACAATATTGCTCCTTTAGCTGATTAAGCAGGAATGCAGTTTGTGGCAGGAGAGTTGCACTTGCAGTCCCAGGGAAAAAAAAAAAAAGAAAAGGAGGGGGAAAGAAGAAGATGTTCCTGTCGCTTGAAGAGACGCCAGGGAAGGGTGTTAAGATCATGGTTTGACCTGTGCACTACTGCTGTTTGTCTCAGAGCTTTGGAAACACGAGAGAGTGGATTAGACAGACACAAAACTGCAATGGGAGTCAGAGAAAGCTGCAGCGACCTCGAGAAGGTGCTACCCAGGCACCCCACTCTGGTTCTGGGTGGTAGCTGGGGCTCTTGCAGGGGACAGAGCAAGGTGACAGCTGCAAGTAACCTGCAAGGTTACTGAACCTGCCTTCTTAGGAGTCACATTTTGCTGTATTTTCTGGATAACTGAGGAGCAGAATAGCTGTTGCTCCTCCTGCTACAAAGGGGTTTCTGGAAGTTGAAAGGGGTTCAAGAACTGGGTTTTCTGGTTGGGCTGAGAGAGATTTTTTGAGGGGAGCTCATCTTTCACAGTTTCCATACCACTATTTGTTCAACAAATCTCATTGCCAGCTGGATCAGGTTTTAAGATACTAGACAAAAGCCTGGATGCATTTCTGCATTGGAAGCCTGACTCCAGGGCGATGTGGGAACAGGGAGAAAGGCAGGGCAATGCTGAAAGGACTCATGCAAGCAATGGGAAGAGTGAGGAGCGTGCATTTCTGGTATTGCCCCTTGCTCATATCAGCACAGCCTGCCCCAGAGCCCCTTCATGACCTAATGCGCTTCACTCCCTATTGCAAGTCCCACAACGTCAGCATGTGGCTGGTGGACCAGGACCACGTACAGTGGCACGGTGCTCACAGCGGCACCAGTGTCTGCCTGTCAGCATGATGGATCGAGCAAGCCAGCAGGATCAGCCACAGCCAAGGTCATGCCTGCGACAGAAAATGCTCAGAGCAGAGGCTGAGGTGAGACTGTCCAAGCAACTCAGAAGCTGGCCTCAGAGAAATAACCCCACGGACCCACCAAGCTGCACAGCCGTCGAGTGCTTGTTTGTTTAATGGGGGCGTATAGCTCTGCTTGCCGAGAGAAAGCTTAGAGGGTGTTTTCTTTGTATTGGCTGGGAAGAATGAGAATTTGTGGAGGATCCAGAAAGAGAAAGAAAGTTTTGTGGTTTGGTTTTCTTAGTTCCCCCCCCCCCCCCTAGAATTTATTTTTCTTTGATTTTGATGAGATAAATCCTCCCCTCATCCCCCACCCCCAGAAGGACAGAGTGGGAGCAAAGGACAACAGACACAGGGGAAAAGGAACTCATCTCATGACAAGAGAGAAAGGGGCAGGTCAGGCCCAGACTTCTTAGAATAAAAATGCCCATGGGTCCTCCAGACCAGAAAGAAAAAAATCCCCCTCTCCCTACTGCCATGTCCCTCCTCAGCAAACCCTCCTCCAAAATGTGACAGATTGGAGAGAAGCCAGTCATTGCCTCATCAGCATTCAGCAGCATCCCAATGGCACGTGGGGGACGGAAGCGGCGAGCAGGGAGAAGGCAAGGCACGGCTCTGCCTTACGCGTGCCCTCCGCAGCCCTGGCTCCATCCCCTCCATGGGGTGCTCAAGCTGCTGGCGTGAGGCACGGACCGCAGATGTCCCAGACGGGGACGGGGACACGGATGACACACGTGGCTCTGAGTTTGCACGCCAGTCCCTGCCAGCTGCAGCATTCAGGACTTAGAAAAGGGAAGGGGGAGGATGGATGCACAGATCAGCTGAACTGTAGGAATCCTCCCCATGGCTCTGAGGCCAACAGCTCGATCCCCAGGTTTCCTCTTCCCTTCCCAACTCTGACTCAGTGTTGGCTCCTCTTCCTCACTTCTGCACTGGGTGGGAGACTGGAGCACGCAGGGGAGAAGACAGAGGGGAAGGGAAGGATCGCTTGTGCCAAAAATATTTGCATGCTGACATGGGGACACCCACAGACATGCAGATGCAGGATCTCTGCAGCATTAGCCCATGTGCTTTTGGCCAGGGGACTCCTCTTGGTAGGTGCCACTGATGGAGCCAAGCACTTGCCTCCCTGTGGTCCCTTGTGCAGTGGAGTGACTGGCTGGGGCACTTTTCTGTCACCTCTCATTCTGGTACAGGTGGCAGCTGTAAAAGCGGGAGCAGGGCTTTGGCTGATTTCTGTGTGGCAAATTTGTGGGGACAGCTAGAGCCTGTTACAACATCACCTCTCTCCTGGCACCTGAAAAGACGTGCCATCCTCTTTCCCACCCAGTCTATTGGCAGCAAAAGGGACAGATGGGACCTTCCAGCTCAGCATGTTTCTGTGGGCTAGCAATGACCCATGGGAGCCCTGATGTAGACCTGCAGCACCCAGTTGTCCAAGCATCCTCCTGTTTAATTCCTAGGGACTGTGTGGCTTCAAGTTCAGAGAAGGTCAGGTGCATCAAGCCCTGTGCAGCTGCTTAAGATTTCTTCCTATCTTGGTCTCTCCCAGCCCTTGACCCTAGAGCTCTGACACTGCCTCTGTACCCATTTCTTCTCAGACCTCACTGAGGTGTGGGCGCCAGGCTCTTTATCTCCTTCCCTTTGTGCTCCACCCTGCAGCTCTTCTTGCCTCCTCAGCTGCCATCTCTCTTCCATCTCTCACTTGATCTTCAGCCACAATCACTACCAGAGCCCCTGTCCTCCAGTTTCCACCCTAGATTCACTCCAGTCCAGCTCTCACCCTGCAGTCTCCATCTCCAGGGCCGATTCCCTGCCGTGCCATTTCTCAGGACCAGTTTTCCAGCTGTGTCCTCCCAGTCACTTTGAAACAGCCCACTGTGCTCTTCATTTTCAAGTTTTTCCTCCCTTGGCCTCATGACTCAGATCACACTCTCTTTTTCCCCAACTTTTTAGTCACTCCTTGTGCTCCCCAGAATTACACTGTGAGCAGTGTCAGCTCCCTTCTGAGACTGTCCCTTACCAAGATGCCTACAAAAAGGCATGAATAAGGCTAGTCATGTGCTAAGACCTCTGGCCGTTCAATACTTTCTCATTATTTCATTGCACTCCTCACTCTGTCATCATCTGAGGGCTCTTGTCTTGAGCTATGATGGGGCTGCTTTCTGGCACACAAGTATCCTTTCATTTGGAGCAGCCCGTGACTGGGTCTCTTCAGCATGAGAAAAATTGTATATAAATAGCGCACAATACACCTCACCCTTGTGATCACTGCAGGGACACAATTAATGAACAAGCCTATGGTACATAAAGGTGCATTCAGACTGTGAATATCACAAGCATTTTAAAAAAATGTTCTGTGTTAGCACCATAGACATGACTGGTGGGATTTACTTTCTCAGGCTCATTCCAACAGCACTGTCCATGGCCCTCCAAATATCCATCAGCCTGTTATGAAGCTCTTGGCTGCTATTACAAAGGAAAATTTTGATTCGTCACTGGATTCAGCAGTAATTTTTGTGGATGTGGAGCAATGAAACTTGATTAAAAGAATCAAATATAGAAATAAAGATCAAGATGCATCAACTGTTCCTCTCCCCAGTGATAGCACATTTGGCATTTGTTTTCCCTGCCCTGTGGCCATCTACAGAGGATGCAGAATAGACCCTCTTGCCTTAAACAGCTGAACCACCATGCACAAAACTTATCAGAGTCAGGATCAGAGCAAGACCAAATCAGTACACATTGAAAAATATTTAACATTTTATTGTAGGGAGAGGGGTCAGCCTCCCATTGCTTGATGAACCATCAAATGCATCCTGCTAGCAGCTGGAGAGCTAATTACAGCCCCACGCCTACCCCACGGGACCTCATTCTTTTTCCCAGAAATGGGGGAGAGGTCCCTGCTCATACCAGTCTCCCCGTGTAGGAATGGGGCTTGGTTTGTTTTTATGTTCTACATATACACAAACAGAGAGCTAAGACCTGGGAGTCCATCTGAAAAAAAATTGGAAATGGTCAATGTGCATAAACTCCACTAAAATTTCAGTAAAAGTTTGTTCTGCCTCTTTGTTATCCTCTTTCTGGTTTTGTTTTTAATGTATTTTCTCCTATTTTTAAAATCATGCTCTCTAGGACTAAGTTAAGGAGAGGACAACCCCAGTTACACAGGTTTAAGTGTTGCCTCACCAGCATGTTACTTATCAGGTGCTGGAGACACAGGCAAGAAAGTAGGTTTTGGAGAAAAAAAGTTCTGAGACTTTGGGGGGAATCTGTGAACCCCTTCTGAGGGATCTGAAACAGATAGCTTAGGAAACCAGCAAGTGATGTGGGTAGGGTTCCTTCAGAGGTCCTCACCTTGACAAAAATGTGGCAGTTTTCTACAGAATGATAATTGCTGTCCTTTTTCAGCTCCAGTGACCTCTCAGGGGCCCCTCAAGTGCTGCCTACTGGCATTATGCCATGTTATAATGCTATGGTTTAACCCCAGCCAGCAACTAAGCACCACGCAGATGCTTGCTCACTCCCCAGACCCAGCGGGATGGGGGAGAGAATCGGAAAAGATAGTAAAACATGTGGGTTGAGATAAAGACAGTTTAACAGGACAGAAAGGGAGATGATAATAATAACAATAACAACAATAACAATAACAACAACAACAACAACAACAACAACAATAATAATAATAATAATAATAATAATAATAATAATAATAAAAGGATTGGAATATACAAAACAAGTGATGCACAATGCAATTGCTCACCACTCGCCAACCAATGCCCAGTTAGTCCCCGAGCAGTAATCCACCCACCCCTGGCCAACTCCCCCCAGTTTATATACTGGGCATGACATCACATGGTATGGAATACCCCTTTGGTCAGTTTGGGTCAGCTGCCCTGGCTGTGTCCCCTCCCAACTTCTTGTGCCCCTCCAGCCTTCTTGCTGGCTGGGCATCAGAAGCTGGAAAATCCTTGACTTAGTCTAAATGCTACTTAGCAACAACTGAAAACATCAGTGTTATCAACATTATTCTCACGCTAAATCCAAGACATGACACTATACCAGCTACTAGAAGGAAAATTTACTCTATCCCAGCCATAACCAGGACATTAGCACACACATCCCAGTTCACACACTCTCCACTGCAGAGTTTCCACCACTCTGCCATACAAACACCTTGACAGCAGGTTACAGTGTGCAGGGAACCGCATATATCAGCATTGCAGATGAAAGAAAATGCGGTGCCCGGATGTGCAAGTATCCTAATTCCTGCACTGTGGCTCACTGACTGATCCCAGTGCCCCACTGCAAAGAGTTTGACTGTCAATCAGGGCAGATCCTACTACCCTGAAGGGCAAGCAGAGGCAGAGGCAGTAATGGGGATTGCAGTACGGCAGACAAAATACAGCCTCAGACAAAAATTAAGAACTGTTCTCCCTGAGAGCAAGCCAAGGGCTCTGCTCCCCTTCTTAGATATTATTAGTGGATGGCAGTTAGGGACCATGATTCCTCCCACTGGTACCAGCCCCAGGCAAGGTGGTGGCTCCAGGGAGAGGCCATTGCACTTCTGCAGACCAGTGAGTCCAACACAGTCATTGCCTCTTCATCACCACCACCCAAGAGCTCACCATGCAACCTGCCGAGCAGAACGGGTCCTTCGGTGGAGAGAAGATCTTCTCTGAGCCCTAGGGTGCAGCCATCTCTGATGGAGAGCAGGAACAAGTGATCCCGCCTCCCAGTAGGGTCCCAACATTGCTGTTTTCTTCTCTGTTGTGCTCAGTGCAAAGACTAGAGCTCCTGGGATTTCAGGTGGGAATCAGCAAAGTACTGTTTAGTATAACCACTCTTCAATACCACCTCGCTGAAAAATACTGGTGCACTGAATCAGCACACAGGGTTTTATTTGTATTCAATGACTAACTCTAAGCCTACCTCACAGTAGGAATTTTTAATGTTATTGTTCTGCCTCAACAGCGTGAGATTGAATTTTACACCTCTGTTTCTCTAAATGTTGCCCATGCTCAGATGCAGAGAAGCATTATGCACCCTCGCAGCCTGCAGTGGATGCAATCAGAGCAAGTTAAAAGCAAGCCCAGCCCCACTCTGCCAGGTCTGTGCTTTAGGAGTTGGAAATTGTTTACTCTTGGTCATAATGGCTGTTTCACACCAACACCAGAAGCTCAGATAGAAGCTATTGATAAAATATTCTGTTAACACTACAGTGAGCTTTCTTTGATGGCCCAGCTGTGAGAACATTTGCAAATGTCATACGTCACATGCCTATTAGAAATAGATGCGTTTGCTGAATTTTCAAAGAGCTGGCTTAACAATATGAGTATTACATGGAAAGATGCCAATGTGCCACTATTACTGCATCGTTATTTAAGATTTTGAGCACACCAGGTTAAAAGCATAAACACTGTTCATCCAAGCATATGAAGGTGATGAAATTCTATTCACATCACCCATTCCAAGAGCCTAAGGCCAGGATACCATCGGATCACCTGGCAGCATCTGACTCTTACATTTCCTCCTGCTCTCACTGTGAGTCCAATCCCTTGTGTTTGCCAGGAAATCAGGCTTCAAGAGAAAAAGAGTCGATCATTTCCTTCATTGGATGTTCCAGTGGCTAATCACTCTACTGTGATAAATGGGCTGCTTAATTTTGGCTTGTGTCTGTTTGCCATCAGCCACAAGTCCTTGCTCTGTCCTTCCTGCAAGGTACCCAGAGATTTCTCTCCAGGGAGATGCTGCAGGAATAATAAGGTCACCTCACCATCTCCTTTCTGTGAAGAAAACAGAGCTCTAAGCCTCATGGTGCAAAGCATCTTCTCCAGTCCTCAAGTCACTTTTGTGCTTCCTTTCTCCAAGGACCAAAGGCCCAAGCTGGCTCTGCAGGGCAGTGAAATAGGAGCTGTGGTTTCTACTCCACAGCCTGGTCAAGCCCTTCTGTGCTGCAGGGCAATCTCTGTCACCATCCCCGAGTCCTGGAGCATGACCACAGTGTCTCCAGGAGATGACGACCCATTTAGAATGAGTGACTTCTGCTTCTCTCTGGATCTGGAATGAGGTGTTCAAATGCACACTGTGTGAACAGGCCTGGTTTGCCAAGGAACCCGGGCCACTGTTATTATCTTAACTAACTACCTCTTGCCGAGTCCCACATTCCTTTCTCAAACTAAAAAAGATGTGTTGAATGTCACAGACCAGATGGATTAAGGCTTCTGGGTTACAGCTTTAAAAACATGTCCAGAAGAGATACCCATGCCATTCATTTCTTTCCTCTATCTCCCCTTGCCAGTGCCATTCATCAGCTCTCTTTCTCTCACAGCCTCACATCTTTCCTGCGAGAAGAGAATAAGAAAGAAGTGAATGAGGGCTGGGTGAGAAACGCTTGGGATACACATCATCCACCTGTGTGGTAGATCTCCTGAGATCCAGGTATGTCCCTGCTGCTAGCTATAGGATCTAAAATTTTAAAGGCAACAGGTGTCTCACAGCGCCTAACTCCAATAGAAATTAGGTCTATGTAGCAAGGTAGAAGGTAGATGATGGCTGGTCAATGGAGCCTTTGGAATCAGCTCCTTTGGGTATCCATCCCTCCATGATGGATGAGCATCCCTCCATGTCCGACGGATGTCGTCCTCTCCATCCATCCACGATGGATGTCCATTCCTCCTCCCAGCCACCCATGACAGGTGTCCCTGATGGATACAGATGGCATTTACACACAGTAGCACAGAAAGACATGGGACACCACGTCATCACACTCAGCCCGGGCGCCAGGAGCCAGTAGCTTGGTGCGACCATGACCTGCACCCGTGCCGCCGCTGCGCTCCTGCCGCGCTCCTCCGTGCGCACAGGCACGCTCTGTTGGAGGTGCGAGAGAGAGTGTCCTTTCAGCCCTTCTGCTTCACAGTGGAGGGATGTTTTTCTGCAAGACTGCCACGGGGATTTTTAAACAGGCTTCCCATTCATACAGAGGTCAATTAACGTAGGCACTTTTGGTGGTATTTTCAGAAGCCCCCAGATACCAGAGGAGAGCTTTGAAACGCTGCCTGCAATCACAGAGCCAGGCTCTGTGAATACCTGGACCCACACAGCAGCACTGAACGCCAGCTAGCCCCAGGTTTTGACAAACACTCGTTTTGCTCTACTCTGCATATACCACCACCCTGCAAGAAAGAAGGGTTGGTGTAATTAGGGTCGCCTAATTTGCTGGTTGTTGTATTATCCATGCCCAGAAGCTCCAGGCTGTTTTCTTCTCACAGTCCTGGTGATGAAAGAGCAACACTGTGCAAGAGAGCAGTGGTGACTGCAGGAGACAAGGAGACACTGTGATGCTAAACCTTTTTTTTTCTCACAGCCCAACCCCATTCCTCTGTCCTTTGAAACATCCTTGCTCTCAGTGCCAAAGAGATAACATCAGAAAAAAAAAACAACTGTCACTTGAATCTCCCAGAGAAACAGGCCAAACCTCCCGTGCCCTCTGTAGAGTTTACATAGTGGGGGGAAAAAAAGAAACCCAAAACATCACTTGACTTGGCAGGTCTGCTCCTGGGAACCCAGAAGGATGTTTTACCTTCTCCAGACAAGTACAGCAATCGCCCTGTGCTTCCAGAGAAAATCTCTGTAGTTCTGGGAAGTTCAGGGAGGGATTCAGAGGAGGCACTGAGCTCTCTTGACCAGGAAACAGGAGGACAGTCTGCAAAACAGTTCCCTCCAGAGCAGCCTGAATAGGGAGAAAAGAAACAAAATATTTTTCCCACACCGAGACTAACCCCAGCTATTGATGTTTCTGGACAATAACTTTTTTGGGCAACCACTCTTGGTTGGGCTTTGTCAGGAAAAGATGGAAGAGCAGCTGAAACATTAACACTTCCCTCTCTAAGAAGTCCAGACAGTCCCCAGCACAGATGAGAGCTGCATTTCCCCTTGCAGTCCTGAGCCCTTGGAAAATGCTCCCTATGCAGATTTGGTACCAGCCATCAGGATGCTGAACGAAAGGGACATTTAGAGCGAGCTCAGACATGGGACAAATGATGCTAATGATAAATCCATCCCTCAGCGCTGGGCGAACATGGATGTCCACAGCTAAAATAAACAAATGGTCCAGGCAAGCTGACAGGCTTGTTTAGATTCTGCTTGGGATAAATCGCAGTGCCCTTTGATCCCATGATGTTTTTGGCGCCTGTGTTGCTGTCTAGCAGCAGGGTATATTTTTCTATCCTGAGGAGCAAGTGGATGCAGCTGCCTATAGCTGATTTATAGTAGGAAGTGATTCACAGGAAATCAAAGCTTCTCACACAGTAAAAATTGCTGTCTTTTCACCTCCACCATCAGTGCAATGATTAGAGCTCTGGGGACTTTGGTTGGGAAGATCAGCAAAGTGTTTTGTGCTAGCATAAATCACTTACTGCCATGACTCACAAAGGATGCTCACAGCGGGCTGCACCTGTCTGTACATCCTGATGCACGGGCATTGACAGCATTTGCATTCAGTCCCTTTCTAGGGATTTGAAATCACATTTCTGTGCTCTCTGCAGCAATGCAGGGTGGGTTCTGGATTTGGATTTCCTCTATTAATCATGTCATTGCTTGGGATTTGGGTCTCCTGCACAACTTGTAGCTCAGAATGGATGTGAGTGCTGGGGGGGGATTGTCCCTGGCCATATACCCCCACGAACGATGTCAGGCAAGACTGTCTTTTGTCAAATTGCTGAAGCATGAGGCAGGGCTACTTTCAAGAACACTAGACCCTACCAAAGTATGCTTATCACTAATAATGGCTCTGGATTACCAGACATGTGATTTAGGAGCTGGTTACTGCTTGCAGTTTCTGATAACTGCTCACATCAGTCTCGGAAGCCAACAAAGCACTTGTTTATTACTGCAAAAACTTGAGACCCCGCAGGACATTCGGCAAATATCTCTGTGCTTCTAAGAGAAGATTTGGCTCCTGTTACATCCACTATGAGTGCAAAGCTGAGTCAATCGAGGAGGATTTGCCATCAGCATAATCAGAAACATGGTGAAAGGAAAGGATGGGATTAAGACTTGGCTGCTGGCAAGCATATGTCACTTCAATTAATTGTGCAGAAAATTCTATGCTCAAGATAGTGATAAAAATCAAATAAAAGAAGTGTGAAAACTCAGCTCTGAAGCACACGCCTGGCTAGTTAAATATTGAGGTGTGTGTACACAAACACACAAGTCCATGCTGAATGTTTATTAATATAAATAAAGGTCCTAGTCGTATCCAGTGAGCATCGGGGCTCCCACTCAAAACATCAGAAAAGCCAGCTATAGCCCTCCCCAGCTCCTCCTTGCCTCCCCAAGATCAAGGTCCCAGGGTGAGTTTTCAGCCAGTCTGACACCTCCACAGGCAGCATTTCTCTCTGTTAACCCGTGACCTCGCGCAGCTCACATCTGCACAGCATCCCCCATGCACAGCAGCGGAGCAGCACATCTACTTCTCTCAAATCTTTCTGGGTTTTCCCTTCTGTTTTGTCCCCCAGGCACAAGCTGCCCCCAGGGGGGTGGCTAAAACCTAGGGAGAAGAGCCGGTTTTGGGTGGCATTCCTGAAAACTGCCTTCTAGGTAGAGTGCTGAAGGCCTAGACTAGTTTGGGCTATAGAAGACACCAAAGGAGGGACTTGGAGGAGCTGGGAGGAGGCAATGCTCCCTTACCATGAAGAGATAGGCAGGGTAAAGAACAAGTGTGTCACACCTGCAAATGCACCCTTACAGGAATGAAACCACACACAGAAGCATCAGGGTGAGGGGTGCTTATAAACACATCCCCGGCACGGCCTTGACGCCACTGAGATGTAGGAATTTACCCAGCTGGTGAAGCTGCACCACCGATTTCATTTTGCAGATCAAGCTTAAGCAAAATCCAAGCCAGCGGGAGCTAGAGTAAGACCATGGGAGCTAGAGTAAGACCACAGCAGTTACAAAGCAGCAAACATGGTCCAGTGACACCAGTTGTATGGGCGGACTGGGACGTGCATTGGTCCATTGCCATTGGTGCAGATGCCCAAAAGGCATCCTGTAGATTTGGGGGAAAAATCCAAGAGTATAAGCACAGGAAAACAGAGGCAGTTTGTTTGGTCATCTTGTTGCAGTGAAGGCAGGATCTGTCCCTACCTGAAGGCAGCAGAGGCTGTGGGAAGCACCAAAAAGTACAATGTGCTCCATCTTCCTTCTAAGCATTTAGTGGTTTGCTGTAATCAAGGCAGCAAGTCTCTCTCTCTTTTATTTTTGCAAACCACTTTCTTTGTAGTGGATATTTGGTCTGGGGAAATTTTTTTGTAATCATTGCAATAAGTTACATTTATTGGCAGCAGTAGGAAAGATTCAAAACAACTCAGCAAACCGGGATTATTTCTCCAGCACAATAATGACAGGGATTTGAGAAATCTTGCCCCTGTGTTTTGTCTTTCATCAACATGGGACCAAAGGTCTTTCAGCCTGGGATAATTCCAGAAGAGAAAATTGCAGCAGAAAGCCTTTTTCATGTCTTGCAAGTATTGCCTATGAAAAGGTCTTTCCTCTAGAAAGACTGCTTAGTCTTCCTTCCCTGATCTGTCCCCCTCTCACTGACAATATTGTCTTTCAAAACATACAGTATGTTTATTTGATCTTCCTTTATTTTAACTGGAGATTTGATTTCTTTCCTGATTTGGTGGGATGCATTTAATTAACAACAAAAAAAAACCAACAAAAAAACAAAACACCGACCTCATTCATCCTCATGACTTTGTAAACAATGCTGTATTGGTAGGTAGATACAGGCATCCTGTTTTTCCCCCTCCATATCTGATGAGGCCAAAGAAGCAGGAGGATAATCATGTCTTTAGGGTAGAAAAAAAAAAGGATTTTTTTAATAGACCGACACATATTTCTCTTCTGAAATATATGGCAACGTTGCCAGCATGAGGCTAGGATGGGGATAGGAAATGAACAATCAGCCGTTCTTCCAGGACTTTTCTGGGCTTGTTCTGATCAGCAGATCTGGGTCCCTTTAGCCCCTTCGGCATAGTTCCAAAATTAAAGAGAACAGAATGACTGCAAAACACAACCCTGAGAATCCATCCAGTTCTCACAAACACACGCAAGTTCATGTATTTACTGAACAACAATTCAAGCACTCTAATTGTATTTTACAGCTCTCTTCCATGCCTGTCCTGAAGCAGACAGGCAGACAGCGCATGTCACCTTAGCATTCATAGGAAGACCTCTCTAAAACCTTCTCAAGACACAATAGGTGGGATGGCATTTGAGATTGAGTGAACTAAATTTAGGTGTCTGTATGTGAGCTAGGTGTCTAAAATCCTGTTATTACATCTTAAATATTAAAAAAACTGGACTTGTTATAGACTGACATATATTAAAATATACGGTAACGTTGCCAAGTAAGACAAGGATGAGGACAGCAAATCAGCATTCAGTATCTCCAAATGGTGGAAGAGCATCAAGATAGACACCAAGAATTAAAACCAATCCACGAGAGGACACATTAAGAACAACTGTAGACTGCTGAGCCAAACAGATTTTGTCTACTATTTTGAGAGGTTTTAATTCACATTGAAAAAAACCCTCCAATTTGGTGGATTGTAAGAGGCCTTGTATTTCAGCTATAAATCTTTCTGCTGTACCTAAAAGGCAGGACTCTTGAAGAGGTTAAGTTTTTGGTAAGTAAAGTTCTTAGCAAGCAATCTTTTCCCACTGAGTTGGCCTCTTCAAGTTTCTATTTGTGCTGCTAATGAGGTTCCCACAATCTCCAGGAAGCTGGTCTGAGTTCTAATTAAACAAGACTTGAGGAACTATTCTGCCAAAGTAAGCGCTGGATCTGCCCACCCCATTGACTGAGTCATGCAGGCTGGATACATGAAGGCTGGAAATGTAAATCATATATTGACATGGAGAGTTATACTCTCCAGTGAGGGTGCTTTCTACAGCTGCAGCATTTATTAAACCTTTGCCATCATCCAAAAACAACACTCATAACTTGAACAGTCCCCAAGGCTAGAGAGTCTTCCAGGACTCTTCTGGCCATGTTCTGATCAGGAGATCTGGGCTCCTCTGACCTCTTGAACATGGTCCCAGGCATTAAGAAACAGGACCCTGGAAAATATAGCTCTGGGACTCCATCCAGGCCCTTACATAAAATACACATGCACATACATTTACTGGTATTAGAATATTCTTATGGAGCTGCAGTATTCCAGAAACAACCGTGGCATAGACATGAGGACTACAAATGTCAGCTTGGCCTTAGAAGCAACATGTCTCCACGGACTTTCCAATTCTTTTTAATATTTATTATATGTATTTACTTATTATCTAAACCATTTTGATTGGTGAGTTCCAAAATGCTTTCACTCACTGCAAATCAAAATGCCACACTACCTGCTCAACGGAAGTCACAGCTGTGTCCTCCCCATGAGTGTCACTGTAAGAAAAAGGGCTGACTGAAAAATACAAAACCAGCTTCTATTCCACTCCCATAAGAAACAGGTTTTCATAGCGTTTTATGCCATCTCCTGAAGAGGGACAGCAAAGAGCAAAGAGTGGAGTAACTCTCCAAGAAGACATGCAGCAGAGACAAGATTAGTGTCTGTTCATCCCAGGCCAATAAAAACCATCCAGTCTGTGAGCACTCAGGCATGTGACAGTGTCTGCAGACTTTGACTAGACAATGAAGGTTTTCCAGGTAGTGCTGTGAGAAGATCCCATAGTCTTCAACCTCTCCATCCAGACTGAGGAGAGGCAATCTTCACACAGCCTGAGCGACATAAAGAAAACAGCCTGTGCAACTATTTTAAAGGGAGATTTTTTTACTCAGGCCAACCAAGACCTGTGATGGTGGAAAATGTGTTCAGTTTCCTAATTCTACCCTTCCGTGGAGGGAACCACTTGGCCATGCCCATGTTATGTGGCTGGAAGCACGTTCACCCCAGCTGGGGCTGACACAGGAGAACAAAGGAGAAAGTTCATGTTACCTCTTCTTTCCTCTATACTAAACACAGAAAGTCTGTGCCTGGCCCAGGCCTCGAGTGAAGGTAAGTCCAGGCTGTGGAGGTGGTGACCTCCACACATTTGTGGTTCCAGGTCCCACATTGCACAGATCTGATCAGAGGGCAGAGCACATTGGAGCAGCTCTCCAGCTTGCATACCTGGGCACCGGGCCACAGGAGGAGGAATTATCTGGTGCACACACTGAGGTCTCATTCCCACATGGGAAGAAACCGTTAGAAGCACCTAAGAGCAAGGACTCCCTGCCAGGCATGAGCAGAGATGCTGAGCCATCCCTCGCTGTCAGCACTGACTTCATGTCCAAACTGAGTCTTCATGTCCATAGATCTGACTTAGTTTTCCTAGGCCAGTGTGTGCAATGAATACCATGGGACAATACATCCCAATGAAGGGGTGTGCTTGTGTAGGACTGTAGGAGCCAGTTGCAAAGCGGGTCCCACAGGATCAAACCATTAGGGGCCATATATACTGCAATAAAACTGTGGAAATGTTCCTTTCCCCAGCAAAATGTTTAAAGGCTTTTTGTTGATAAAGAAGTGTTATCATAGGAGTTGAGTGCCTTAGAGGAAATATTAACAGTATATGTGGTCAGAGAAGCAGGAAGGCGTGAGCGAGGAGCTGCTGCGTTACACAGCTTGCTGCTTGCTCCTGCTGCACATCAGAGCAGCTGCGTGGAGAGGGACCAGGAAAGGAAATGTAAGGAATCAGTGGCAAATGTTAGCAAGACTCAGTTCTGGAAATGTTCTGCCTGATAACAGCAGCAACTGGGGAACCGAGAAGCACAACACTGAGCACAGAGAAAGGCAGGCTGTTCAACCCAGTTGCTTCGCAGCCTTCGTAGTCCCAATCCAGGACCCGCTGGCATCAGTGGATGGACTCCCATCGACTTGGCCGGGGCTTGAGTTGGGCCCTTTAGGAACCAAGACAAAAGACCAAGCGTCCGACTTTAATTGATGACTCATCCATCACAGCAGCCCAAACTCCTCTTGACAAGTAGAGGGAAAAACCCACAAATTAAGTGACCATCGCCTGCCTTCTCCTTTCTTGCCAATTGTAAAGGAGAACTTTTGACCTTTCTGCCTCATACATCACGGCTTGGCAGGAGCCGGTTGCTCACCCCAGCTGAACTGTGCCATGCATGTAGCCCCATACAAGAGATGCCTTTCACGTGCTAAATGATCCTTTCCCCCCTCCTCCTTTGCTTTACTGCAACAATATAGAGAGGGACAATGGCACAGCTCCATGGCAGAAGGAGGAGGCTCTCATTAGGAGCCTCTCGTTAGGGATGAAAGACCGGCTGGATCATCCCACTGTCTTTTTTGCTTCGTACTGATTTCCGGAAGAGGCTGGTGGGAAGCACAAGTCTTATCCTGAAGGGCTTTTTCCCTCCAAGCAAGCTCACCAGCAGCAAACTCACTTGCACAGGGCATGGTTAGGATGCTGTCAGTGGGGCTTGAGGACAGCAAAAAGCTACATGGGACTGGGCATTTTGTAGGGAGCCAGCAGCGCCCTGCAGACAGGATGGGAATTCAGAGAGTTCTTCAAGGACTTGAGGCAGGCTTTGAGACCCTTAATCTTGCCCTGCATTAGCGGGGTCAATTGCACACCTGGCAGAGTGGCTGGGATAAGCCCCCTGCAAAGTCCCTCAGTGGCACAAAGGGCAGTAATGCCTGTGTAATGGTGTTTGGTCTGCGAGCCACTGAGTGCCTTTGACATGTGGATGAGGAGGCACAGCTCCTTGGCAAAAAAAAAAAAGAGCTCTTCCTCTAGAATTGGCCATGTCTAAGAGAACACTGCTCTGCCATTAACTGGAGAAGAAGGCACGACTGCTTCGAAAACCACTGAAACAGATATGATGACACAGGGATCTGGTAATTACCAGGGAAGGCAAAAAAATGCAGCAAAGTGACTGCAAAATAGGGAATTTGCTGTAAAATCATTCCTACAGCTCTACTTCAAAGTATTACCCAAAGGTAGCATTTCTTGTACCAGCCACGTGCCCCATTGCCCCACCAGGAGCAAATAAATTGTTGAACAGAGGCTGCCAGTCATGTGTAGTTATTATGCAGAGAAAGCCTTGCCTGGTTTGAATTCAGGGATGAACTGCTGGAGGAACAAATACCATTATAAAAAACACAGATTTAACACAACCATGTAGTTACCACTACATCATCATGGTGCCTTGGTGTGGTTCAGAGACTCTCTCAGACAAGGAGCAAAATCTGATAGAAGAAAAAGCTGCAGGTGATGGTGAAAAGGCTTTTTAAGCTTTGCTACAGAGTGCATGTTGCAGATCTCAAAGAGAGCCCAGCGCCCTGGGCCACACTGCCACCTTGGAGTCTGGAGATCCTGACAGGTCCTTGCTCTCAAAAAGCTCACAGTCAATCGTTTCTCATGCACAGGAAAATAATCCACCACCAAAGGCTGGACATGAGCAGAAACTCTGGGCCGTTTTCTCCCGACAGGCCATTTTCCCAACTCGGTGGCACTGGGTTATATTGCAAACATGGGGTTTCTGCTCCCCAAGTGAAAGGCCCCATCAGATTTGTTTATGCATTTATTTGGTGGTCTGGGGCAAGTCCCCCTGTCAGCACCCAGTTCCTCACACTTTCCTGGGGACAGCAGCCTTGCCATGCACTGGGAGTCCTTGGGAGGCATTTCACCTCTACTACAAGGGCTGTGATGATAGTGCATAAGATAAAGAGATCTCAGATCATCTCCAAATTGGTCTTCACCCCCTGAGCTAGGTTTTTCTTGTGGCAACTGAAAGTAAATGTTGCTTAAAAGACAGCGTTTGTTGCATTACAGACCAATGAAACAGCGCCAAAATGTAATCCGCTTGCTTGGGTTTTTACCTTTAAATCATTCTGCTTTGTACCTCAGCTTGCTCTGTACCTATAAATTTGGAAACCAAAGCCGGAAAACCCAAAGATGGTAAAATAAAGGGAATCTAAAATGCATAGCTCAATACTTTTACAACGTTGAGCCTTTATAGCAATTGTACGAGCTAGATGTGGGTCCATTCATGACCTTTTACACGCAGACCATGATCAGGTCAGCACTCTGAGATGCTCTGCAGAGCTTTGTATCCAAGCAAACAACCTGCTCCTTGCCAGCTCACCTCGACCCTGCTCAGCCAGTCCTGCAGAAGCACATAACACGGCTGCGGCTTCCCAGCCCGGCTCCACCAGCAAGAGCCGGCCTTGCTTTTGAGTTTCCATGTTAATTTAACATGCCTTCACTTTCCCAGGAATACATATGTGTCTTTGCAGCCTCCTTGGAGGGCTTTGCGGCCCATAGTGGGAGGAAGCAGGCTGCTGTGTGGAAAGGGTGTAATCCCCATTTTTATGACCTTCCCTGCAGCTGCAGGTAGTTGCTTGTATGCTTTATGCCCTGTGCTTTCCCAAAACAAGCACTTCAAGCACTGGTTTGGGCTAAAGGCAGTGGGGAAGGGAAAAGCATCCCTGAGCAGGGTGAGGAAATTCAAGACTGCTGGATTTCCTCTGTAGATTCACCTGAATAAAAAGGCAGCGTGCTCCAAGCAGGAGCCCATCCAACGCTCCCAACCAGAGCAGCTAGGATGGGAGATGTAGGGTCACAATGGGAAAAGGAGGGAGCTGCTGGGATGGGGAGCCCAAGGGCACCCCGGCCCCTCTCTGGGGTGGGCTACTGCTCTCACAACCACCTGCATCCAGAAAAGAGCTTTGCTGGTTCTGTCTGCAGCCCTGCAGTGTCACAGCACCTGGGTCGGGGGCCCTATCCCACAGCACAAGGGACTGCTTCCACTGCCACCAGGGCTCTATATGTGCCTGCAAGAGATCTGAACGCCTCCACCAAGGCGCTGACCCATGTGGGCTAAATTACTGTGAAACATAATTTTCAACCAAATTAAGATGACTCCAAATGCATCTCTGAGGCTGATTCTTTCAGTATATCTGTCCTCTTAGCCTTCTTCCTCAGACAAGTGTTTCGAAACCAAATGGGTCTCCAGCTAAAAGCTGTACTGCTCTACAGGCACCTGCTAAACACCACGGCCAAATCCTGCCCCTTCCCATCCAGACCTGCTGGGTTAGCCCACAGCTCCATTTTTCTAAAGCCAGCCCAGAGCACCAGCACCGGTCAGTGTGCTCCATGGCTGGGTGGGAAGCACTGGCAATACTGCTATCTGCTGTGGGGTAAATACCAGTCCTTAAACTGTGAGTGACTCACACAGCAAAATCTGACCGTCTACGCAATGGGGTTTGCAAGTGCTTCCACTAGAGCTAATGCAGAAGGAAGATAATAAGCAAAGCAAAGAAATCCCAAATCCAGTTGCCAGCAAACAGATTAAACACATTTTGGTTTCAGTCACATGTGAAACTTATGAGACACTTGTACCAGGCATTCTGACTGGTCAGTGTCAAATTCTTTAAGGCCCGTAGGGAACAGGATCAGAAATGATGAAAAAAAGTGGCAAGAAAACAAGTTACCTGTAACCAGGTTTTGGCTAAGTGGGAGAAGCAGAACCTGGGAACCAATCTCCTTACCTGGAAACGCAGCCCAGAACCTGCTGACACCCTCATTTCCGAGATGTTCAAAACCCATGGTCAGATCCAGCTCCCTATTTCACAGCTCAAGTGATGGTGCCTTTGAAGGTAAGGAGCCACGGATTGCTGACAGCACTGCCGGAGCGTCACCGCCGGGAGCTGCACAGCATCCTGCAGGATTGCACCTTCCAGGCTGCAACAGCAGAACTGCAGATGAAAGAGCCGAGCTTGCAGCTGGGCAGCGAGGTTTGTATAAACATTTCATCCCTCAATTTGATATATGTGTAGAGGGAGAACCTGGGTTGTTGCTCTCCAGCTGAAACCTCCTTTTTCAAATCTGGGGCTGCTGGACTGAACTTGTAGCAATCACTCGGTAATGGCGGTATATGCAGGCTATAAGGATCCAGTGAGGGCAAATCCCTGGTCTGCAGCAGATCTGTGTCCTGAAAACTGATACAATCCTGAATGAAACAAAGGAAAAAGAGGAAAAAGGTTTGGTGAAAGAAGGTGAAGGAATCTGAAAAAGCTGAGGACTTGGGGGAGCAGGAGAAGCATTTATTGCTGTAGGCAGAAAAGACAGCATTGAGTGAGAAATGGCTGATGTGATCCCCTAAGCTTCATGCAAATAATTGTTCCCACCATCTTCTAGCGAGGGACCTGGGAGGGTGGAAGAAAATCAAACAGTGGTGACACTGGGGCTGGTGTGCAGGGACAGTGGAGCTATTTCCACTGTGGGGGGTTCAGCTCTCAGCTCTTACGAGGGGGAGAGAATCACTGCTTTTCTGGGCTCTGAAAGATGCATGCAAACTTTCACGACCTTAAAAAAAGAAGTGCCTGAGGAGCTCTACCCAGCACCTCTGTGTCTGTGGACATGTCATTTCTGCGGGGGGGGGAATTAACAAAAAGACCCTGCATTACAGCATTCAGGTCCCTCTTTTGGAGCATTGCCAGGGGTTAGGTGTTACCAGCAGCTCACCACCGTGATCAAGAGAAGCAGCTTCCAGCATCGATTTCGAAAGCCTGAAAGGTATTTGATACCTTGTCCAACGCCCCCACGCTCCTTGAAAGAGAAACATCTGTTCCCTCGGGACTTTCACTCCATGTCGTATGGCCACCGCTAAGTGCCTGTCCCCAGCCACAGCGAGGGTCCCGCTGCTGATAAAAAGAAGGGGGCTGGGAGCTCAGCTGGGGGCAGAGAGCCCTCCTGACCACGGGAGACCGAGGCGAGATGAAAGGCCTGTGTATTTTCCCAGGTGATTCCAATAGCATCTCAAAGCCGCGGCTTTCTCACTCTGGCTTTAGCCCCAAAACAAACAAACTGGTGCCAATTTGAATATGCCGAGGGCTGACTGATTTGAGCCTCTTGTTGTGTTTTCACAGTCAGCAGCTGACTGGAATTCAAAGGGGAAGGAAAAAGAAAATAATAATAGCGGATTGATAAGATTCCCCAACCCTTTCTGGGAAACACGGGGCTTAAGTCTCAGCCAGGCTGTGCAAAAAGCAGGCCCAGAGAAGCCAGGGCTGTTCCAGCACGAGAATATCAAAGGAAAAAACGAGGGGAGTCATCCCAGCAGGGATCAGAAAGATAGCAGCTTGCTTTCTTTTTACTCCTGCTGCACCAGATAAGGGCACATTTGGGGGACATTTAGATCCCCAGGGCTGGAGCACCATCCAACAACCCACCAAAGCCAGCAGCACAGCTTCCAGGGCTCTACCGATGAGCCTCAAACACCTCAGGTCAGGCGGATCTTCCCATCAGAGCACGTTGGTCCCTGTGCATCTGTGCTGGTATTCCTTCTGACTGCTCGGGGGGTGCCGGGTGCTCTCTGGCTTGCAGATACTGCTGGAGACAAGGGACAAGGGGACACCTGCTCTGCCGCTCCCAGCTGCGCAGGTGGAAGACCGTGTTGGTGTGCAATTGCTCCAGGAGCTGCTCCCCGCACAGCTCCCAGCCCCAATCTGTTCCCATCACGTGAAGTGAAATCCAGTGGCCTCCACAACCCGCTACACAGCTCAGAGGTCAGTGTTTCTGTTTTAGACCTAAGGAAAGGCTTACGTGCGCAAAAACTTCCCTGCAGTTATATGATCTGAGCAAAATAAAAGCTTCTCTGGCCAATCTTTCTTCAATCACAACCTTCAGGAGTAGGAGCAAAGTGGGATTAAGCAGGAGAGAGCGGCCGCACGCTGCACACCAGGTCTGCACGCGGGGCAGCAGCACCCCGACACCCACCGGGTACCTCCCGGAGAGGAGAGGAGACCTCCGAGGCCACCAGAGACAGACAGACAGACAGGAAAGGGACAAGGAGCTAGGGAGCAAAGAGACAAGCTGCCGGGCAGTTAACAAGGAGGTGAAGACTTGATGAGCAAGGAGCAAAGGACCGAGTCTCCTTGCCAATTGGAAATGCCTGGCAGGAGGGGAAGGGTGTGGGAGCAGAGACAGGCTGACAAGACGAGGATATAATTAACAGGGTATCAGTTCCCCTAATAAGAGCGTGCTGGGATAGCAGCACGTTGGCTCCTTGCTGACCTGCGTAAGCTTCGTGGGTTCTTTGAAGTCAGCTGCCTGCCGGGGCTGGGACACACACAAATACACCCGCTGCGCATCCCAGCCTGCCAGCGGCACACGTCGGGCTGGCTACGGAGCTGAGGGGATTGCGAAGCGTTGATTAGTCCCTGGAAGTCCCTCTGTGTGTTTTGGCTGATGGCAGCCACTCTGATAAAGCGTAAAGAAGGGGACCCACTGGGCAAATGTGCTCTTACCGTTTCCCGCCCTGGCTGCAAAATGAATCGGCCTCAGCGGTACCTCTGAGGCTGGGGATTTCTGCTTGTGTCCTGTCCTTGCCAGTCGCTGTCTTGCCTCGTCAGACCCAGTTTGGGGAGGGAGAGGGATTCAGTGCATATCTTAAAATCTCTGAATCCTGGAGTTACATGAGTTGTCAAGAGAAGCACATTGTTGGAAAGAAAATCAGAAAACCTGAACCTCAGAAGTCTAAAAACAAATGGAAGTAAAAAGGTCCCGTGTTAACTGAAAGTCTTGTGTGAATCTTAAGCTCACCTTTGTTTTGGTGGGATGCTGCAGGTGTCCACGCAGTCATGCAGAACTCTCGTCATTCAGATCGTGGCTGCATCCAGCTCCACTGATTGCAAATCCAAGCCCTGGAGACCTCCAAGCTCTGTACAGGGATGGCTAAGAATCACCCAGCTCTGCTATAGATCAGAAGGAAAGAAGGGCATTGAAGCCGTGGTCTCACATGCGGTGGCAGGGTTGCTTCAGCTGAGTGCCCCATGCCCTGCCCACCAGCTCTGCCCACTGCAGGGCATCTGGTCATGCAGTTCTGCTCAGGGAATGGATGTGGTCTGGGGGGAAAGCTTCACTTAGGAGAAAAAAAAAAAAATTAAGAGGGGTTTTGTCTCCTGGATGATCTCCACAACGCATGACAAAAGGGTCAGAAGTGAGCACCTGGAAAGACGATCTTTACGAGAGTGTTAATGTAGTTGTGAAACCATAGCCTAAGGGGATGTGTGCCTTCATTGCAATTCATTGCTCATCAGGAACAGGGGACATTTCTCCCTCTCAGCACTAGTGAGGGGTGGAGATTTCTGACATGGCCTTACAAGGCAGCCTGTCCCCAGACTGTCCCCCCCCATCAGTCTGCACGGAGACACTCGGGGACCAGGGACACATGCCACCCACAGCAAAGCAGCATGTTTCGGATCATGCCCTATTAAAAAATCAGCAGTAAAACACGGAAAACAATTAAAAAAAATGACAATGATGGATGAGCTCATTCCACCCCGTCTGGAAACGCTGCTCGCCCTTCCCAGAGCCAACCTCTGCCCTGGGGACCCGGCCTCCAGCTTGCAACCCGCTTCCAGGGGGGAGCCCCCCTCCTGCCACTGGGATCCTGTTGTGCTCCCTTGTACATTCTACAAATCCCACTTGGGGTTGCGAGCCTGTGTTTGGGAGAGTCACTGGCCTGGGCTTTCAGCACAGGGCAGACTTGCTTTGACTGTTTTTTGAAAGGGAACACAAATATGGTCTGCAAATGCAGCCATCTAGGAAAGGATCCACTTTTGTTCCCTAAAAATTAGCATCCTCCAGCATCCAGTCTAATAGCAAGCATTATTCTGCGTTTTGAGCCAGCCCAGATCTAATCACTTACAACAAAATAATTCATCTCCCTTACCCTGCCCAGTAAATACTCCCAGTATGTCGTTTCAGTGTCAAACTTCCCAGAGTCATTACCCTCCCCAGCATCAGACTCCACGGCGACGTGCAGGGTAGCCTGAGCCAGAGACTTCTGCCACAGTCAGCAAACGAGCGTGTTTTACATTAGGCACATTAAGAGGAACAGTCCTATTGCAAGAAATATTAAATTAAAGGAAAACAGCAACAAGAAGGATTCAAGCCTGGTTATACACAGAGAAACACAGGACCAGCCCTAGATTTAAAGCATGTGGAAGCACATTGTAATTTCCTTGGTCTATTTGAGCTGTCTAAAGTTACAGGCACAGTTATGGTTGTGTTTCATAATTCCAGGGGCAGATGGCAAATTCACTCTTATGTTATCTCCTCTACTTCTTGGGACAGTCATGTTACGCCATAAAGTCCTTTACCCCATGACTCTAAAAAGGGAAATCCTCTGTGCTGCTACACTAGAGCTCAAATGAGCCGCACAGCCTTGCTGAAGAAGTGTATGTATGTGTGCATGAGCGTGCATTTATGTGTGTAGGTGTTACCTGACACACCTGCCAGCACGGCAGCCCAGGGCTGTGAGGTTTCTTGCCTATGGCACAGCAGCAGTGTTGCAAACCTTGCACTCAGACCCCAATAAATTAGCAAACCTGTCCTGTCTCCTCACCTGGGTAGACTCCAGCTGCACCACAGCCACTTGCCTTCCCTGGCTATTCCCCCCTCAATCCTTGCAGACCTTTCACAAGGAGGGACTCACATTTTTTCCTCCCCTCCAGGCCTTTCCCACCTCCTGTCAGTCTGTAGTACTTGGAAAAAATATAAGATTCCCCAGCCAGGATTTACTAATACCAATACAAAATGCAAAACCACCTGCACTTTTGCATTGTTGTCTTGCCACATGGGATGGCTCAGCCACAAGCAGCACTCAGGGCTTCTGCAATCTCTCATGGTTTGTGGGGCAAGACCCCTCGCAGCAGCTAAGCAAACCAAAAAGCTGAAAGTAACACCGGGAAAAAGGAGGAAAGAAAGATTTTCATAGTGGTGCAAAACCGAGCCCATGGAAAGAGTGGAGACACCAGCAGAACAACCTGCATGAGACATACTGCTTACCAGGTTTGGCACGTGGGTTTCCAGGTGAAAATTTCCATCCACTGTCCCCAGGTTTCATGGTACATACAAACAGTTGGGGATAAAGTGGGCAGCACTTGGATCCTCCAAGTGCACAGTTAAGGTCAGCTCTGCTGGCTCAGCAGGATCAGCCACAGAAGATACTGCCCTGCGGCCAAGCGCTGGTAGTGATCACGCGCTCTTAGTGTCCCCTGCCTGCAAAATAAAATGAATTCATGACAGCAGATTAAATGTAAGTGTTTTACTTGTGCGTGGGACAGGTGAAGCATGCCCTGAAGGGTGGTGACTAGTGAAGGCATAGCAAAACAGCAGCATCTGATCACGTGGCCATTCCCTACATGCAGTGTCTCCCACAGAAGATGCTAACGTTGCTAGAGCCATTCTGCTGGCCTGTATCTTTCTATGGACATTTTGCACGATGTCCATTTTGTAAACACAATCCAGCTCTATACCCGAGGCCACATAGTTCTCTGTTTAATCCAAGGTGGCTCTACAGAGCCTACAGAAGCTAAGGTCTAGGAAAGCCCTGGACAACTGCTGTGTGTTGCATGTTCACAGAGCAGCAAGAGATCAGAATGACTCATCTGGAGCTTGTCCGGAGCCGAGGTGGAACCAGGGCTGCAGCAGCTGGATTGAAATAATTAGGGAACTATTGGAAGGCTCAGCAACGCTGGACAGGGTGGTTTGGCTCCTTGTAAAGATAGGGGCCAGAAGGAAACTTCAGATCCTCCTCCAGTTCCAGATTTTTCCAAAACTTGAGCATGCTTAGATCTGAAGGTCTGGCTTGGCCTTTTCTCTGCTGCTAACAGCATTCAGTGTGAAATGTACAGCATGCCGGAGAGCGCTAATGCCTTGCAGACCTGGGTTGTGTCACTCCCCAGTGTTATTTATACAAAACTATTTAAAAACACAGGGTAAAACTTGTAGCAGTGTCTATGTGGAAGATTCATTTTATCTTATTTTATCCACCTACAAGCTGCATGCCTTACACTAGACACCCAACTTAGAGATGACTGAAGTCTTCAAGGCTCCTACGTAATCAAAGGGCAGAGACAAGCCTCTCTAGCAGGTAATGTGTCCATCCTAACCTGGGCACCCACCCTGGAAAGAGGAAAATCACCTTCTAGCTATATGTCCCTCTCCACCAGCCACACAGTCAGCTCTGAAAAGTTGCTTCAGCTAAATGCTTGGCCATTACCTGAGTAGGTTAGGTAAAATGAATCTTGTTGGTGTGACTAAAAAAAACAAATTCCCATTTTCAGTAGTGACTTAGGCACCCCAGCCAGGTTGTTAGATTCATCAGGGACCTAAAAATACCAGTAGTGATTTGCAGGCTGTTAGAGTAAGGGATGCCAGGCTGTTGAGCAGACTTTAGGTTCATTACTCACATAGCTGCCTGCATAATTTGAAGAAGTTTCTTCCCCTTTGGTGTCCCACTTCCAGAAAGCCTTGCATATACATGCGCAGCTCCTCTATCCGAGGCAAGATGTAGGCTCTTTGGGGCAGAGCTGTTGGTCTAATTTGTCTGAGCAATGCAGGACACATCATTTCCCACGTCTGGACTTTGAACACTACCGTGATACCAAGAACAGGAAAGAAAGAACAAGCCTGGCAGATGCCAATGAAGACCTCAGGGTTGTCCATTTGTCACTCCCTTTTAAGTCACATCTTCACTTCTCTGTATGCATCTGAGGAACTTCAGGCTTGGCTGGGAGCAGGCAGGACCCTGCCTCTAGACCTGTCTGCTGTTCTTCATGTCTACTGCAGCAGGAATGCAGGAGCTACTTCTCTCTCCACCTCGTGTCCTTCTAAGGAGAAGGAATTGGGCTAAATCCAAGCAAGTCATGGGGAAAGCTGACAAGAAGCTTTCATGAAGCTCTTCACCCTCTGCAGGACACACAGAGGTGTCCTTGGCAGAAATGAACCCAAAACGCAGTGATGGCAGCAAACCAGGCGATCGCTGCAGCGGTGCCTCATGCTGTACAACAGCTCCTAATACCTGGCCTCGTTAGCATCAAAGACTACACACTCTGAGGCAGATCATCTGCCTTTCATTAGGTCTGGGATTATGCTGAGAGTGTCTCATTAGATCCCCAGCGCTGCCAAACCCAGCCAGCCCACTCGGTGCAGCAGCAAAACTGTCCTCTCCATCTGTATTACTGCTGCACAAGCCAGCGTGGCTGTATGAAATCCAAGGTGGCCTGACAGTAGTTTCCTCTGTCAGCAAAATCCCAAGAAAAAAAAAAAAGAAAAAGAAAATAAGAAAAAAGCTGCAGGGGGAGCAGACATAGCAACAAGCTGGATAATCAGCTGCAATTCAAAGCAGGGAGGATATCTGTTTATTCCCCTGATTTACCCACAGCATCTCAGAGCTTTCCACTTTGCAACTCCCATCTCGATGCTCAGTGAGTAAATAAATACAAACTGCAAAGATTAGTCACCGCTAAACATTCTTGTTTTCTGTGAGCTCTTTTCAATCACCCCAGCGAAGCTGAAATTATCTTTATTAAGATAATTGCTTCACTGTAGACAATTTAGTCTGTCATCTGCAAAATGAAGAATGACCAAAGGAGCTGAATCTGCTCCATGCCACATCCCTGTGCCAGGGTGGGAGTCTGATGCACTCGCTGCATGCTGCATGGCTGCCCAAAAAGGCTGACAACATCCCTTCAGAGCCTGCTGTCAGCACTCCCCCACTGCTCCCTTTCCACAGCCCTCCAGCCCCAAAGGAAATATTAAGTGTGAAATATTACAAACCAAAGAAAATCTCGCTTTAAAGGCAACACATTGAGGAAAAGGAATAAAAATAATAATCGAGGGGCACAGCTAGGAAGACGGCTTTGAAGGGCTGGCGGCGTGCTGGTTAATACCGAACTTTTCTACATCTTCCAGCAGCTGGAAGGTAGTGCTGAGCTGAGGAGGAACAGCCAGAGCACTTTACACTTGAAACAAGGTTTGGCAAAACTTTGGGAAATCGAAATTTTCGTCAGACTTTGCAAACTACTTCTGTCACTGTTGTTGCTGGGCATTTGGAGGCAAAATAATAGAGGCTGGGGGAGAGGGACTGCTGTAATTTAACCCAAGGACCTATGTCCTTTCTGAGGCTCAGAGGAATGGATGACCTGCAGATATTGCTTGTTGGCTTGTATGTTGTGTAACATACTGTCCACTGCTTCCCATTTCCTCTCTGCCTTCTGTTTGGTTTTTTTTCATGCAGGCTTCCTAGGCTGTGTTTTTGCTCTTTTTCCCCTATTTCAAAGATTTTCACTCTGTTGGATCTTTTTGCTCTGCTCTGAAGGGCTGTATTGTACTGAGAAGGAGCCAAATGCACATGAGCTGACTGCAGTATCTGAAGCAAACTGGAAATCCTCCCATCTAGACTTGCCGCTTTCAGGTGTCTGCTCCTTGGACCTGGTCTCAGGCACTGACTTATTCTGCATCCGTCATGTGGGCAGAGCAGTTTGTACCATCATCCCTGAACCCACTGCATCCACATCAAGGCAGGGTGGTTTAAATAGTTTGAAGATCTGGTGTTTGCTACCCTGATGGCCTAAGAGGAGGTGGGTACCAAGCGGCTGTGCTCAGCACCAGCCTGGTGTCTCCTCCAACTGCTTCAGCTGAAGCTGCACACAAGGGCTGTGGGTGGTGGCATTGCTCAAAAAGTCATCGTGTTTCACGCTTACAGATCAACAAGCTACTTGCTCGCAGCTCCTCTGCAAGGATGAGGTGGGAATGGGTTCACCTGGTGGCATTGGTCCTTTTTTCTGCCTTTATGCCCAAGAACACTGATTAGGAGCAGGCAGCACTGAACAGGGAGGCGCTGAGCTCCTGCGGACCCTGGGTTAAAAATAAGGCGAACCAAGAGATCTTGCTGCAATGTGCATCTACTGCTTCCAGACCGTCTCCTCTGCTGGCTCAGTGCTCCCCGCAGAAACTGTTCATCATTAAACAGAAATGAATAACTAGTCTTTTTTTTTCTTTTCTTTTTTTCCTTTCTTTCTTTCTTTTTTAATCCATTGCACAAGCACAGTCTGGAGAACATTTTCTGCAGCTGCCTGTGTGTCACCCATCTATTTTCTTGGAGCCCTGGAAACAATGGGGCTTGGTGTTTGCTGTCAGAGGCCGGGGCAGAGCTCTGCCACACCATCTGTTTGGGGCGGTGGGACAGTCACATTCTCCTCCTCCCGCCTGGCACTCGCACGGTGGCTCTGAAAACAGGGACAGACGAGGCGGCCAGGAGCATCCTGCAGTGGGCAGGGGGGTGAGGGCTCCTTCCAGAACCCTCGCAAGGGGGAAGGTGACCCACGGGAATCTCCTGCCTCTTGGGAAGCCGTGGTAGATGACTTGGTGTTGGCCGTGGCTCAGTAACACCCACTAGAGGTTGGTCTCCAAGGCTCAGATGGTCTACATGAATGATTTGTCAGGGAGCTAAATAAAATAATCGATGCTGGGGAGAACGCCCTCAAGTAATTGATAACTGGGGTCCTCCAGGTAACAGCTGGAGCTGACAAGAAATAATCGCCTGGCCAAGGGAAAATTGCCGCAGTGCAGATCACTGTCAAAGATGTCTGCTGCATGTGATAGATATCACTGGTGAGTCTCTCTCTATCTCCTGCTTCACCAAGAGGGCGTGAATCCAGTCTATTGGAAACCCCCTGCCTGCTCCCCAATTACATCTACTGCAACTAGATAATTTTAGAGATTGCTCCCCAGCCACTACCTACCCTGAGCTTTGCAAACAAAAGTAATGATCACTGCCTCTTGTTTTATTACGGGTCTGCTGAGCTCAGAGACCTCAAAATGCCACCTTGCAAATATTAATTCATGATGCTTCACGTTTGCCTCTAGTGTCAAGGAAACATTCGCAACCGTTTTCAGCTAATCATAAAAACAGAGGCTGTTCCTCACTATTGTTCTCATAACAAGTGCTCAGAAAAAGTTGGCTAGGTCATGTGCACCATTCATTCCAAATGTTGTCTTTAATTTATGTTTAAAAAGCATAACCACTCACTCATATTTTTGTGCCCACTATAAATCAGCTCTGTTTGAAAACTAGACAAAAATCATCACATTGGTTTGGGCTCTGGACTTTTCTTTTGTTTATCCACAGGTCTAGATAAACCATTGACTGTAGTGAAGGTTAAACAAAACACGCCAGAGCAAAGTCGTTCACCTGTTTAAATTAATTTACCCATGAATTCTGTTTGTGGCTCCCACAGCTGCAGGGCACTCCTGCACAGTAACCTTCAGTCTGTATGCTGCACCTGCCCCTATATCAAACACCTGGGGCAATCCCAAACCCAGCGATTTAACCCAAATTCAGAGGGCAAAGGGGCAATTTCACCTCCAGTTGAAACATCTGGAATGCATCAAGCTGCCAGCAGTCCCCTTGCACTCTTAGCCCAAAGTGCTACATGTGATCATGTAGCTAGGGCCCAGTTCAACAAAAGCACCTAAACCTGAGCCCAATTTTAAGCTAACTTTGTGCCAAGTACTGTGCCGAGTAGGGGTGGGTGCTTGCATGCCCTGCTAATAGAAACCATGTGCATGCAGACACACAGAGGAACCTGTGACTTGGTGATTTTTCTAGCCCCTTGTCAATCATTCTTTCCCCTCTCTGCAAATTCCCCAGTGTCAAACCCCGCACCCAAAACACACGTATCTTCCACAGTCACTTATTTACAGTGCTAAGGCTCTAAATTGGTACTTGGTAAATCTCCTTTGCGAGGGAGCTGGGTCAGCACTGCCAATATTGTAATACAGCCTAATCATTTATCAGTTCTCCCCTTCACACTATTATTCCTCGTCTAACAGCTACGGCTTTTGGCGCTGAATACTAATGTCATGGGCTCATCAGTATGCTGGAGGGCTGCACGTGCATCTCAGCCATGCACACTGATAGCATGAAATCCATGGAGGGCATAATGAAAATTCACACGCAGCTTCATAATACCATCAGCATACTTCAGAGACTCTTACCTATCACTGGCATAAAGAGCTGGCCCCAGATGTCCCATGGATTTGGCCCTGCCACACTCATCACCACAGACACAGACAAGTCTCCTTTGTGATAAGCAAGTGAGCTGCCCAGGACAAAAAAGTCCTTTCCAGGCTGGCTCTACCTTTCCCATTTTTTATGCAAACCTTTCATTTACACAGCTTCTCCTGCTGTCACACTGAAAGCGTGACCTTGAGCAAAAATGCTTTGCTCTTCTTAAGGGACATAGCAAGCTCCTGAAAGCCCAGAAAGCCACACAGGGAACTGCAAGAGATCAGCAGCCCTTTAGGGTGTGGGATGGGATACAAAGCAAAGCAGCAACCTCCTTGTCTAAACCAGTGGGGTCCTCTACTCGCTCCTCCAAGAATGACATTTGTCTGAATTTCCTATTTTTATTACTGTTATTTCCATTCCTTATGGCATCTCCCTGGTCAGGCAACAGGGTCGTGCTGTGGTTGGGGCAGAAGTCCTGCAAGTGTCACCTCCACCCAGGAGCAATGGGGCTCGTGGGCTCCTTCCCTCCGCTGCAATTCTGGGTTGGCTCCGTAGCATTGAGTGCTGAGACAGCATCTCTGGTGCAAATGGCAAGCTGATGTCTGCCAGAGCCTGTCAGAGGGGTAGATCCTGACCACATGGAGAAGCTATCAAAATCTAACCCAACCTGCCCATTCGTACCAAGCAAGCAGTGAACCTGGCTTGGGGAGGGGAGGCAGCCTCAGGTCTGTAAGGAAGGACACCTGCAAGCCCCGTCCTCTTTCTCCTTAGGCAGATGCACCAGTCAGAACCCCCTCCACCCCCCTGATTCATGTGCTTGCATGAGTCAGGACTCCCATGCCGATTATATTACAGAAATAACAGAGAGGAGAGTAAAACCCCATGATCCCAGGCACTGAGTAACTGCAGAGGGACAGATGATCCCTGCCCCAGAGCACTTACGATATGGCTGGGCGAGAGAGAAAAGCTTGGATGGAAAAAAGAGAGAAGAGATGTACCTAAAAGCACCCAGCAAGGTAGCTGCAGCGCTGAGAAGGGATCCAGCTCCCACCCCTGGGCTCAGCACCCTACTGACCTGCACATGTCACCTCTCATTTCAGGGGCATTCAGAAAAGAAACCAAGTGTACCACAGAAATAAAACACATGAGGCTAGTTAGCCGTCTCCTTATTATATGTCTCTGTACTAAGTGTCTGCTCCAGCGTCGGGGCTCTCTCTTTTCATCAATACATACAATATACCCACTGTTATCCCCTCTGACTCTGGAGTCGCATGACCCAACCATGAAAAAATGGTTCTGATTCATTTACGTTAAAGATGTGGATATTTTAAGGGGCATAGAAGACCTTCTCTCGTGATTGTTAAATGTCCACAGTGAAGCACACAGAGCATAAGCCACTGGGTCATGAAATGTAGCATTTCTTTCATTCTTATCTCCTTTCTCCAGCTTGCCAGAACACTGCAAGCCATCATATTGATATATAAGCAGCAAAATCTCCCTCCCAGAATGGAAAAAAAAATTCACCTTTAAACAACATTGGCTTTTGCTGGTGAAACGCACAGCTACAACTGCAGGAAACACGACACAGGTTATTACAAATATTAAATATGAGCAACCAAAGGATAACAAGAAAGTGCAGCCTTGAGCATCGTCTCGATAATTTGTGGTAAGCTGTGTGGTGCCACAGGGAAGCAAACATAGCTGGCATGCAGATGCACAGATCTGAGTTTTCCAGGCAAGCCGAATTGAAATCAAATAGGATGGAGAACACAGGTTGTTCTGCAACCAGACTTCAGACTCAGTTCCTCAATTAGCTTTCTGATGAAGCATTGCCTTTACTTTGAACCCACTCCTGGGGGAACGGGCATACAGCTGATGTATCCTATGTGCAGACCACTCTCACATGCTGGAAATAAATACCTATTTACAAGCAAGGCAGATCAGAGGAAGAAAATTACGGTCTCAGCCTCCCACTCGCAGCCCTGCCAGCTCTCCTCTGCCTCCCGCTCACGGTGCAAAGCCTCTGGCCCCACTTTTCTTGCACTACAGCTGGGCAGTCGGCAAAGGCTTCGCTGCTACCAATGCTGTCAGGGTCAAGGGATTGCTCCCCTCAAACCCACACGCACGTCCCACAGACCCCAGAGAAAACAGGCATCTGCTCTTCAAAGTCAATGACAGGCACTAGAAAGACCTTCAGGAGGGGTGTCCGGCTGACAGCAGAACCGGCGGCTGTGGGAGACACAGCAAATCACAGCAGCGGAGGGACCTGTCCCCACGCTGGGACGTAAGGGACCTCGGGGACCCATTATTGAGACCTAATAATATAATATCCATGCATGGAGTGATCAGTCATGTGTTCTGCCAGCCATCACACACTGCAGTCTATCTTTATAAATTAGCCTCCGTTTCCCCTTTTGTAAGGGAAGAGGAGGGGGAGAGTCTCTAGCCCATTCCCACATCTTAGAGAAGAAATCCCATATTATTAATACGGTCATCCGTCATGCTGCCTGCTCTGTAAGAAATGCACTCCTTTTAACACAGAAATCAATCCTTTCCTATGGAAAGGAAACAAATGTAATCACTACTAAGTATCGCTAGTCCTTCTTGGTTTTTGTATCTGGGGCCCTGAACATCTTGATATTCTTCATGGATTTTCAGTGCTGACCAAAAGTTGAACTCACTGCAAGTGAAATTTCTGGAGGAAGCTGGGAGTGTCCCATCTGAAAGCTATAAAGAGCTCCATGAAAAACAACAGAAAACACTCATACGTCTGCAACAGATTTATTTGTTGGATTAAGGAAGTCTTCCCTAAAGTTGCATTTTACGTCCCAAACTCAGGAAAGCATCCCCAATCAGAATATCACTCAAACACATGATTAATTTTAAAGCAGACACGCCAAATACACGATCTGTTGGCCAGCTCCAACCTGCGCAATACCTTCACCATGGGCTGTGTCATATTCTCCAGAACTATATTTTCATTCCATAAATTATTTTTCTTGCATTCCTGACTGCAAAGACCAGCAAACTGATGCAACCGGCGCAGCAGCATCTGTCTGGCTGTGTGGTCAGCCACTAGCAACGATGCTGAGGGACAAATACCATGGGTCCCCTCCTTCTGATGGAATTCAGAAGTCATCCTCCCATCCCACACAGTGAATCTGAGTCAGTACTCCCAAACTCCTGCTTTGTCCCCCCATGGTTCCTCTGGATCTCAAAGGGGAATCTCACACCTTGCCAGAGAGTGTACTGCTCACTGCAAGCACCCCAGTCCATGCACTGTGCTCACAGGGGAATTTGGCTGCAAATTCTCCATCTGCAGCATAGCTCAAATGTCTTTCCTGAACAAAGACCCCCAAAACAGAAGAACTTAACCACCTATCTAAAGAAAGAAAGGAGGAATGCAGGGAATGAACCCACCAACATCAAAACCCAGGAAGCTGCCTTTTAGCCCCTGAGAGAATCTCACTGATAGACTTGATTTTTCTCACCCCAGCTGGGAGTAATGTTTTCTTTCCTTTTTTTTTTTTTTTTTTCCATTTGCTGAATGTGTTCATTCTACGGATTTTTTTTTTTTTTTTTTAAAAAGACAACAGACATTCATGGCTCCCAGCTGTCAAAAGCCACAAAATGCCTGAGGCTGTCTGTCTTCTTGCAAATGCTGAAGCCATTTTCCTGTAGTGTATGTTCTCATTAATCAAGTTTCAGACTAGACTCAGTCTATATCATTGCCCATAAGCCAAGACAGACACTTTAAGGTCAGTAATGTAACGCAGCATCGCCAAACCTACCACGGCATTGTCGCATGCAAACGTGTCAGCTGGGCTCTCCTCCCACTGAAGTCAGTAGGAGGTTTTTATTTTAATGTGGCTCAGTTCAAAGTCAGGATCAACAACGAAGGAACAGAGGTAATATCTACAGATTGGAGGACTGTTTCTTTGAACATCAACACCAGAAAAAAACATAGCCCCAGACCCATCAAAACTAAATAGTTGTGGTGGGTTGCCTTAACTCCCAGCAAGACCTAATACAACAGTGTTTAATTTCTACTGAACCACTAGACATAGGCTTGGCTGGTGATTGGTGGTGTCCCCAGAGCTCCTGTTGCTGAAGTCCGGAGAGCAAAGAGGGTCCCGGGACGTGAATACATGTGGGGTGCCAAGAGGGAGAACAGCCCCTTCACTACTTGCTGCTGGAAAAACACATCCATGCCTGGGGTTCTCACTTCAAAAAGAAAGTTGAAAAGCTACAAATGCTACAGGGAAGAGCACTGATAAAGGGGGAAAGCTGGTCTTGAGTGAGAGGTTAGAAAGTCAATCTGCTCGGCTAATGCGACAGAAAGTTCAAAGGTGCCGATATTGAGGCCCCTAAGTATTGCAAGAAGATATATTTTGCAGTATTGGAGCCTCTCCCAACCGGCAGAGGCAGAATGATGTCACACGGCTGCAGGTTTGGGCTGAAGACATTCAAACTGGAAATCTGGAGCTACAGAAATGGAACGGTGGCAATCATGGAGAAGTGGACCGGTCTCGGTGGGGCTGGGCAGAGGCAGTGCAGCTCTGGCGAGCGCCGTGCCCGCAAAACCCTCTCATCTTGCTTGCGGCCATGAGGATTGAACAAGTTAAAACTGAGGGCAGCGAAGAGCAAGCAGTGACACGACCTGCTGCTCACTGCCAGCTCAGCAACATTGCCCACGGGCCCAACCCGGCCAACGCGGGCTGGAGCAATTGGACGTAATTGTCCCTTCTTGATGTTTTCACCTCCAGAGAAGCCGCAAAAGGGCCTCCCACGTCTCCAGCGGCGATGGAGGACCTGGCCCTCACGTGGGAGCCCGGCAGGCTGCTCACAAGAGTCCTCTCGGTCAGCGTGAAGGATTGCCTTTGCTCTGGTAATGAGATATTTCATGTCTTGCACTTCTCTCCTTTAAGTCAGGTGGAGGGTCAAGGCAGGACAGCTTCACCGTGAAGCATTTGTCACATGTCAATATTCAATTAATGGCTGTGAAAATGTCCATCAGGAGTCCGGTGGCAACCAAGCGATGTGAGGGTCACCACAGGAAGACAA
This sequence comes from Buteo buteo, assembly GCF_964188355.1. Lineage (NCBI taxonomy): Eukaryota > Metazoa > Chordata > Aves > Accipitriformes > Accipitridae > Buteo > Buteo buteo. The sequence goes on along the minus strand of NC_134176.1, from coordinate 6,379,634 downwards.
ACGACAGCAGACGAAAGAAGCAAGAAATATGAGCAGAGTCCGGGACATGCTCCTGGGAGAAAAACAAGACCTTTCTCCATCTCATTTCATTCACAAAGATGATTTTGCTTAGAAGGTTTGTATCTTATGCCATCATTCAGGTCATCTTTTAACTGTTGATAATTTTAATTTCAGCAGGCACTTAATGTGCTAATCAAACCTGATAGCTCTCGGCAGGATGGAAAATCCCAAGCGTGGACATGATTATTGGGCTTCTAAAGAAAAACATTGGCATGTAAAGAAAAAAAAGCCAAACACATTTTTTGTATAGGGATTGTTTACTGCTTTCTTCACTCCACATGCTAATTCACCCACATTGGTCTGCTTTATACCCAGGATTATCCAGGCACACGTTACTTCATCTGCTGCATCCCAGAGCAGCAGGAGGGACATAGCACAGGGCAAACGGTAATGGGAGCTCCCTGTTTCTTGTGCCATTAACAACATTTCTTCTGCTTCTCAGAAGCTGACAGGCCAAAATCCCACATCTGCAACCTCAGTAGATGCCCACAAGGACTGCACACCTATTCCCTTCAAAAGCAGGGTTTGACGGCAGGTGAGGGTGCCGATGTGACCACGAGGTTCGGGACAGTGCAGGCACCTCAGGCACAAATTTCCTTTCCTCAGATTCCCATGCCAGATCTGAGGATGGGAACCCAGCCGAGGAGGTCCCTTCAGCATGGGATCCAGTTTCCCTACCCCTGCCTTGCTGCGGGCTCCTGTGGGTGGGCTCACAAGTAGGGAGAAGAGAAATTTCTCCCCCCCACTTCCCCTGACTCAGGCTTGTAAAATACGGCCTCTCGGAGAGACCAGCACGATAATAAATCCTAAGCTAACCTGCCTGGGTGACACATGGTTGTGTGATACGATCAGTCCTGGAGGGAGGCGATCACTGCCTGACAAAATTAAACCGACAGACCGCAGTGGGTGGGCAGGATGGGAAAACTCCCACGTAAAGGTCCAAGCCTTCCTCCAGCCCCTTGACATGCAGTGGTGCTCCCTGAGCAGGCCAGTGTTTGACAGAGGAGGAGGCCACAGCAAAGACTGCAACCAACTCACCCAAAGCAAAGCAGCCTCTTCTCCAGCCAGGAGCAGACTTCAGGATTGATCCCCAGACCAAGGGTGGCATCTTTGCTCCCTCATAGCCTGGACCTGCAGCATCCCCTGATCAGGAAAGTCAGGACTCCAGGAACTGCTCCACAATCACGCAGGATGGTTCAGATAAGAGAAGCATGGATAAAAGCAGTAAAATTTTTCCCAGATCCCAAGATAGCACTTGCAGCAATGATGCCTCTGCACTGCTTTCCTCCCCAGTATCACCAGTCCCTGCTGATAGCCAGACCACTGTGCCAAGGCAACTCACACCTGAAAGCCACACAGCCTCAATGCACTCAGGAGAAGGAGTATCCCAAAACCAGACAGCAGAACAAAGACACCCCACAGCCGGTTCCACTCCAGACCACCCCGGATCCCAACAGACCCATGCAAACCCCACGCTGGAGGCGGCACAGAAGATCCACGGGCACAGTGCAGAGCCCAGGGCATGCGTCTGTGCAAGGTCGAGGACTGGAGCAGCACAGCTTGAGCAGTCCGGTCTGGTGGTCCAGCACATGAAAACACCAAGCAGACAGCGTTAATCCAAGCGGCATTGATCTGGATTATTGTCTGCCAAGCAGCACATAGTCCAGCAGCACTGACGAGCTCATTACAATGATGAACACATAAAGGTGTGAATCTCTCCCTACAGCCAACCCCTTACACCTAGCGCGTGGCATCCCTGTCTGCTCATGCTCGGCCTCAGGCCTGCTATGCAGCCATCCTTGGGATGGTCCACCAGCACCCTCTGAGATAGTTTTCATGGAGTTAGGCAGAGAAAAACAGCCACTTCCGCAGCATTTTCTTCTTCTCTGTCTACCTGCCAGCAGCAAATTGAGAACTCAGTGCTCAGGCAGCAGTGCACAATAGCATCCCTGGTATAAGTGAGTCTTGAGATGCTCACCTGGCAACCTTTGTGGAAATGCTACAACTCCTTATCAGCCTGGGTCCTCTTGTGTTTCGCCTTTCAAAGAAATCCAATTAACCTGCTTCCCTTTGTACTTAGTACCTCTAATGCCAAAGAACATCGCCTGGAAGATCCTTTATAGGCACAATAAATGCCATAGCAACTGCAAAGGTATTTCCAAGAAATCCCAGCTGCGGCCTTTGGACTGCAAGTCCAGGAAGCATTTTCCACATCGTAATTTCTCTCTTTCAGTATCCTCTGTTTCTGGGGAAGTATTGACTAAGTGTTAAGCCTCCAGACTGAATTTCTGATTCGACCCCTTGAAAGAGCAAGAACCCATCGTTTCAATTTCTCTGGAAATGCTTGTACAGAAACACTGATCACTGTGATTAATTGTCACAACTGCAGGAGCATCTTGTTCAGGGAAAAATTAGACTCAGTTCTACATGGGTTATTTACGACCCAGCTGCTCCAGCCATTAAAATCACCCTGAATATCTGCTTTCCCCACCATAATTTGAACAAGCGGATTAGTCCCTGAAATCACAAACCCTCGTGTTTTCCAGCTCAGTACAGCTCATAGCAAAATAAAGGCCTTGCCTCAATAAATAGCACTGTTGAGGGCACTCCTGCTGGAACGAGCCTTTCCTGGTAGTGCTTTGACTCCAGAAAAAGCCTGTTCTGAGCACTAAAGAAATCCATCAGAAGTAACCTTGGAATTTGTATGTTTATATCTGCGTAGCTGTGGAAACACTGTGGGAGAGGGTTGTTTTTTGGTTTGCGAGGCAAGTAGAAAATCTACATTCTTCGATATTCCAAGGCTTCCTTCCCTTCCTGTTTCAAGCAAAGGCTCTCATCCAAGCTGGTTTTTTTTTTATAAACGCCTCCCCTGCCCCAGCATAGAGCAATCCAGTGTTGAGCACATTCCTTGGCGTCCTCACCCGTAATTGCTCTCAGGCTGTTGCAACACTTCTCGTGTTCCCGGCTGGATGCGGCGACCCAAAGATTGACTTCGGAGGAGGCTGGGCTGACCCCCGGTCTTGCTGAATCCACACTCCCGGTGGGGTGTCTGGGAGACGCAAGGAGCCTGGTTGAGAGATGAATCACCTGTTGCCTGGGATGAAATGGATTCTTTTCTCTACAGCTTGCAGGAGATACTGCTGAGATGGCTGCAGCCAGCAGAGAGGCCAGAGAGCACAGCGCAAAGCATCTGCCGAGGCATGTCTCTGGTTGGATCCTCGTGAAAACAAGCGCCCCAAAACTATCCACAGAAATAACCTAGCTTAACCTTTTCGTTTTCACTGCTTCCCTCTTTTCTCCTCACTGCTCCTGCTCTTGTCCCCACCTCCTTTGCACCACTGCTGGGGGGGTTCCCTGCTGCCTCCTTCTACCTAATTTCCTTTCAAACCTGCAGCCCAGCCTCAAAGGGGTGAAGCCTGAGATGCACTGACTGAGCTGTTCTGCCTAACAAGTCACGATACTGCCTCACCACCAAAAAGATCTCTTCCCAGCACAGCAAGTCCCCTTTGCATCTCTGCTCTCTCCCTCCTTCCCAGCCCATCGAGAAGAGTCGGGACCCCTGCAACGGGAGCAGACAGAGACTCCATCCTGCTACCAACTCAAGCATTCATCGGCATTTGAGTAACCTCCTTCCTGGCACAGAAAAACCTCAAACCAAACCTCTGTAGGGCAGTGATTAGCTCATGGACACCCACGCCACAAACCCCTCACAAAACCCCATTGCAAACTACCTACTGCTTACGTCATGTCAAAATTTCTTTCCCAAGTACCTGTACAGCACCAGGCATGCCAAACCCAGCCGGAAACTCGCACACCACTGTAATGTGAGTAATAGATACAATCTATTAGTGCAACACAGCTATTGCATATTGCTGCACACACGAGCTTGCCTTTAATGATGTCTGCGTTCACAAGCTGTTATTCCCTGCAGCAATCCCAGTGAACAGAGTAACCTGGGGCAGTACAACATGCTAGTCTAAAGTAGGGTTAAGTAGCTGATGATAAACTATCACCACCATAATCGAAACCCACGCACGCAGCACCAGATGTATTCAGCATCCTGCAAACAAAGGCTCCGGGCCAGCACTTAGGGATGTGCGAGCCAAAGGGTTTTCCCAGAACTAGGCTGAACCTGGCATAAGGCTTGGGAAAGGAACTGCTCCTTGTGGCAGGACTACCCTCCAAGTGAAGTGCATGGGACACCACCAGAAAAGGGGCATGGGACTGGCATTGTCCCCCATTGGTAATGCAGGAGCAGAGGCTCCCTGCTGCAAAAACACCCAAGAAAGTTGTGGGGAGGATAGTTGCTCCATCAAAGGGGATTTTCTAGACCAACTGTTGTAGCCACGCTGTCAGCCTCACCCGCGAAGGAGGCAAGCCCCAGGACCGGAGGCTTCCCACTGCTGTTGTGTTCGTTAGGAGGAAAAGTGTTGTTAAGTGGTGGTTAGTGATCAGCTGGGAGGCAAGGGGCTGCCCAGAGAAAAGCTTTCCTGTGACGCAGGGGTGCGACCACACTGGGGGCTCTGGATTCCTGCCATTGCCACTTCGCACAAGTCCCTCTGTGGTCAGATACTACGGTGCTCACCAGGAACATTTATAGCCACAAACTTTGCACATGGCTTCTGCCCCTGGTTGCAGCATGGGTGAGGAAGGGAAAAACCCTGGGAGCAATCTGCTGTTTTTCAGGGGCAAGAGAGGCAGAGGCGACTCCCATACCCATCCTGGATGTTATCGTTGGCCTCCTGCTGCCGATACGGCACGTGCTCTGCCACTCCTGCATTTAATGGGAATGAGATACAAAAGATACATGAGGGAGATGAGGGTAATTAGGGAGACGAGTGCATTGCTGTGCCCATTGCATCTGTGCCACGGCAGGAGAACCAGGGCATGTGCGTGTGCCAGGGCACAGATTTAGCATCACCAATTTCATCCATGCAAAGCATAGAGCCGTGGCATTAGGCTGCTCGTCCGTAAGGCTGCCGGACACCTCCAAGTCACAAAGCCTGTTATCATGTTGGTGCTCCCTGCACACGGCATCTGCTTGAGGTGGGGGTGAAAACTATTGGTTATTGCAGACTATGATTCGCCTGCATCATACACAGGGTTGGCAAAACTGCCTGATTTAACCCACCTTAAACACTCTGATGGCCTTTTCTTTGGACTTCGCTCCTGCAGGAAGCAAGGGGTGGGAAATGAGTGAGTCTCTGTAGCAGGAATGAGCCTTCTGCCAAATTTGATGAGGTCTTTTTTCCTTTTTTAACTTTGCTCAGGAAAGCATAAACATATGGAGGAAAGGAAAACCTGGATTTGGGTAGGATGCAATGGCAGGACCAGGCAAGGAAAGCATGAGCTGGAGACAGGTTGCCCCAGGCAGACCTAGGGGAAAAGCATGAGCAGGGAAAGGAAATTAGGGCTGCCTGAGCAAAATTGCTTCTGGTATTCCCCAGCTTTGCAGTGCTTGGCTTGGCAAGAGTGTCATCTTGTGCCTAAGAACCTCCAAAATGGAGTGTACAGGAGTTGTTTTAATGGGAGATGTTTGGAGCAAGACACCAGGGTGGGGATCAGTAGTCAGCCAAATTACATAAATCAATGGGATTTCAGAGCCTGATCTCAAGGCTTTTGGGGGTACTTAAGTGTCGTTGCAGATCTGGGGCCCTCTCTGCTTCAGATCCCTTGCACAGTTCAAGGCCAGCAGCATTTTCTTGATGCATAATAAATTGATTAATTCTTGCCAGGCGTAGAGATAATATGCTATTGATGTCCTTAGGTATGGGTATCTTCATGGACTTTTAACATACACCCTCCTTTCTGCAGTAAAAAAAATAAAACCAAAACACTTAGGGAAAACCTCTTGCAGAGCTATAAGATCAGCTCCGTGAACACTGCATCCCTTTGCAGTCATGTATTTCCTCCCCCTTCCCAGCTTCAGTTTGTAAACTATTTGAATGCCGATGGTTTTTAAATAGCTCCCAATGAGGATTTTACATACAGGGAATGGCTGAGCAAAAAAAAAGTTCTGTGGGCTGGAGTTTTATGTAAACACAAATTCCCTGCAACAGCAAGTTCCTCACTGCATGTCGCTCCTTTTACACAAACACACCATCAGATAAAAGAATGTACGTGATTCATTCACTGCCCTCTGATGTGGTCGAGCTCTTGAATGAAATGTTTAAACTATCTTCCTTTACTATACTGCTTAAAATCAGACTCATAGGACTTACAGGCTGAGGTGGTGTGGCACAAGGCAGGCTGATTTTCTAGCAGACATGGAGTTGTGCGAAACATTTTGCTCCATGGGTGCTAAAAACTTTCATGGGGGCTAGAAAAGAGGTTTTGTTTAGCTGTGCCGAGCTGCTGGTGTGTGGAAGCTAGGAAGTCATATTTATATCTGCTGGCCTGCTCTGGAAGCTGTTACAGGCTCAACATTCATTGCCAGTGGATGCTTTATCTTTCCTTGCTTGTGCTAGAAATATCGTGGGACCACAATGATGGCAAGCTGCTAGATAGTGCAGTCATTATTAGACCAAAATAGACGGGTCCTGTCATTCAATAGTGCTGCCGATGCTGCTAAGTTTTCAGCTGCATTTACTTCTTTTTTCCAGGAAATAGGCCAAAGCTGGTAAAATTGCTAAGCATTTTGGGAGAGAGCTGTGGGCACACGTGCTTCATGGAGGGCTGGGATGAGCCCACACAACCTCTCAGACCTGAGATAAAAAGCATTTTGGTGGTGGAGATCCAGCACTCTCTGCAGGGAAGTCCAGTAGCCCCATTCCTTGGAAGGGAAACTAAAGCCCTGGTAGAGTTGCTTCCAGTCCCATAAGAGGCTTACACTGGGCCTTCAGCCCTGTCTGCAGATGCCACCCAACTGACCCCACCAGCTGTAATGCACCAAGAATTGCGCTGCTACACCCAAGAGGAGAATTGGACCTCCAAATCCCCAGCCTCTGTCTCCTTGCCGCAGTCTGCCTAGCCACAGTGGTTACTCACACTCATATGAAACAGGGAGGGTTTCAAGCTGGAGCCCAGAATCCTGTTTTGTCCCCTAAGCCTGTGTAGGAAATGTGGGCAAAAGCCCAGTTCCTCCTTCACACCACCAGCAGCCCCATTACAGGTGCACCAGGGAGCATTTCTCACATGAAGAGCCCTCACTCTCCATTAGTTCTCCAAGTAATAAAACACCAGGGTAGGACTTGTGCAGAGAAAGGAAACCCTGGCCCCTGGTCTCCCCTCGCTAAAACTCCTTCTTCCTCCCCAAAACCCAGCCCAGGTCTTCTGGCCACGGAGACCCTCTGGCACCAACTGAGCCCCACTCTCTGCTTGTATTTCGGATTGGGTGAAGGCAACCTCCCAGCACAAGTCTGAAGATTTTCGGTGAGGTTGGTGGGCAGGTTTGCTCTGGAGAGCCGGCTGAGATTGGTGCACAGGGCAGATGAACCTTGCTACCTTGGAAGTATCATTCCCCTTGACAAGAGGCAGCGCATGCTTGGTCAGCACTCCAAGCAATGAAGGGGAGGGGGTTGGTAGCAGAGCAAAACCGTGCTCTTCAGCAGCCACCAAACGCACTTGCCAAGGGAGGTGAAAACCAGACACTTCAGAAGAAAACTTAAAAAATGGGGGTTAGATGGTCCTGACTCCTGGCACTGCCTCCACAGGCCATCCACTGAGAGCTCTCCCTCCTTTCCTATGGGAAGTGTTATTCTCAGCTACTCCCCAAGGACCAGAGGGGAAATTCCCCTGTTTGAAAACAACAGTCCCTGGTTTGCGTAGGGTGTCCTGCAATCTTGGAGTTTCCCTACAAAACCCTGCCCCCATTTTGCTCCTGACCACAAAGCATTTGCTTTGCATTTAGCAGGAACAACCAGTTTAGTGTTTGAATGAATGATCGGTGTTAATTAGTAGCATTCAAAATTAAAATAAAGGTCAAAAGAGGGTAGGCATTATCAAAGAGCCTTGTTTGCTCAAAGGAAGCATTAATGACACTTGTTCAGTGCTTCAAGATAAACTTGTTCAGGCACCAAGTTAATGAAGAAATAAATCCTCCTCTCCACAGAACGTCACTACTCCTCAAACACAAACCACAGGTCTTTCATCTCAAGGTGTGCCCTGCCCTATCTCTCATCTCTCCTCGCCCTTTCATTTCTCCTCACTCTCGAGATGCCAGCTCCCCTCCCTGAGCAGCTGCAAGATGGGCCCACCACCAGCTCACTGGACTTGGGCTGACAGCTTCCCGTTGCAGAGGTATCACCCCAGAGCCTTCTGCAAAGGCATCTCCCTACCCTTCCTCCAACTCTCCTTTACTGTGAAGCAACGGGCACGGGGGTCTCACAGGGCTTGGGGGTATGGGGCAGGTCCTTTCAGGACCTCGGTCTTCTCCAGATGGTCCGGACAAGCATGAGATCCTCTGCTTCTACCCTAACCTGACCCAATGCTACCGGTTTTGTACCTGTCTGGGTAGATGCACCACCAGATCACAAGCTCCCTCGGGCAGGGCCACTTTCCTGCCCCGTGTCTGTGCAGCGCCGGGCACAGCGGAGCCCGGCCGAGGCTCCCAGCCACGCAGGATGCGTGGGTACAGACCTTTCCCAGCTGCCTGCGGGCGTTTTATGGGCACGGAATAAGCCAGAAGCAAATTAACCGAAGAGCTCACCTGAGAGCTGGGTCACCTTCTGCAGGTGCTTCGTTCCAGCGACAACAGAGGGAGCCCGAGGATGCCTGTGCTTCAGCGTCAGGCACCTCAGGCAAATTTAGGGTGGGATGAATCCAGGGCTAAACAAATATTAATACACTCAGAAGCCAGCAGTAGCAGCATTCGGATATATTTATATATACACAGAGAGAAAGAGGGAGGGAAAGTGCGTGCGCACCCTTTGGCTTTTCCGTGACCCCCAAAATGCCATAAATCACTTTCAGCAGGAAAGCAAGATGCAGCAAGACTTGCCTCCTGCCCCGGCTTCCACGCTGCCGTAATAACAGCAAACTCTGCCCTGCCATCGGCGAGGAGGCTGCGGAGCTGGCGAGAGGAGAAAACCAGGGTTCAGGAGCTGGGGGGCTTTCAGGCTGAACCGTGGCCCCTGCGCCAAGAACGCGGAGCTCCAGCTCCTGCTGCTAAAACCACTGAAGGTTGAGGAAGATGATATTTCCATCTTTTGGAAACTAATTACTGGGAACACGCCTACACAGTCTTTGTCGTAATCTCCCAAATTCAGTTAGAAGTAAGGAACAGGCAGAGGTCAAACTTTTCCTGGCTTAATAGAAATGCTATCAAAATTTAACCTCTTCTCTGCTGGCAGCGCACGGCTCTCCCGTTCCCAACAAAGACAGGGTCACAGCATCCACGTGTACAATGAACACAATTGCCTTTGCGGCAGTGTCATTTTTCTTGTCCCCCTTCCCTGCGTGCACAGGCAATGCAGGCAGCAACATTTTTGACACCGGCAAGGATGAGCAGACTCGGTTGCATGACAACCGTCTGTGGAGAGATGCAATCTTGCATCCCGTGTCCCATTCAACTGCAGACACCCGGCAGAGCCGCTCTGCTGTGCCACGAGCACACACGCCAGCCTGACGCTGCTTCAACCCATCTCACACACTAGAGGAGAAGAGGCACGAAAGACGGGCTTCCAGGGGACCAGATGGGCACCTGTCAGCAGCCATACATCAAGAGATCAGTGCGTTGGATTGCATATTACAAAAAAAAAAAAAAAAAAAAAAGAAGAAGAAGAAAAAAGGAAAAAAACCCCCACCTTCTGCAAGATTTTCAAACACAAGATTCTCAGATGCTGTGTGAAAAAACAAATTGGCAGCTCTCCCCCTTTTTTCTGAGTAAGGAGGAGTGAAACAGCCCAGTATTCCCCATTTATCGCAGCATCCCTCACCATTTTGGAAAAGCAGCAAAGAGGGGTCCTTTTCTCTGAGTTATTTCCCGCTGACATTTCAGGGGAGCGGTGGGCAGCTACATACAGATGGCCAACCTGGAGAGCAAGAGCAGCAAAGCGGTGACAAGTTGAACTCTGCAGCCCAGCACCATCACTTCCCAAAAGCTCAGGAGTTAATTCTGACTAATAGGTTGGTGGCCATAAGGATCCCAAGCCCTAGAAATCGATAGCGAACTCCAAATGTGACACATTAGACAGCAATGGGGCAAAGATGCTCAGGTAACTTTATCTTGCCTAGCAGACCTCTGTGTCGAGGCTGTTTGCTCCAGCCCAGCTGTCTCTGAGCTCAGGAGCCGTACAGCTGGTAGGACTTCAGAGAGGGAGATCAAATTCAGAGGCAGCAAAGCATGCGGTTGTTTGCTTTCCACATCCCTGCTCAACTTTTGGCCTCCTACTTTAGTAATGAATTTCTCGGAGGTTCTCAGCACTGCTTGCTCTTTTGCAGACTGCACTTGAGCTACAAAAATAGCACAGACACTAAAACAATCTTCAGGAATCAGATAAGAGCTCCTCCCAGGAGGAAGAAAAAGATTTCTCTCTTTGCTTTTCTTTTTTTGTTCTCTGTGTTTAAGAAGGCTGATGTGTTACAATTATAGATTGTGATTTCCATCCCGAAGTGCTTCACAAGAGCTCTGCCAGCACCTCTGCGCAGAGCTGGCAGCAGGCACTGCTGGGATGAGCTGTACAGCTTCACAGAGGAGCACAGCCCGCCCGGGCCGCTCACACAAACTAACCGAATAACTGCACAGCATAACTGCACTAGACCTACTGGTGTAGAAATAGACAAAGATGGCAGACAATGCTGTTTTCTGACATTAATTCCTCTTAAAATGAAGGCAGCTCAGAGAAGAAAATGCAGAGGTAAAAGCTCTGTCACATCACAGGTTTCTGTGGTCTTGGGCAAGTAATTTTTGCCGCTGAGTTTTGCCAAGGAAAGCCTTAGGGACCCTCCTACATCTCCCCCGGTTTCCAGCTGGCCACCCCACTCCTCCCTCCCCCAGGTTTGATGCTCACCAGATTCTTTCCCAAGCCACCTCAGCTCCTTAACTCAGGACGAGTGCCTGGGCCCTTGTTGGGTTGGTGTTCTCCCATCCTTGGGAGTTATATCAGCTCTCAGAGGGGTCCCACTGGTCCTGGAGCCCGGGAGAGATAAGCCCTGGGAAAATGAGGGTGGGAGAGGGGAGGGAAGGGAATGTGGGACTTCCGCCGGTCCTTCTCCCCGCTCACTGCTTTTCATGCAAACACGTTTGAAACCTTTCTCTTCTCTAAAATGAGAGCTTTATAACTCCCTTATCTGCATATCATTACTGATAAGCACTCTGATATATGTCCGGTCACACTGTGAACTCCCTGCCCCTTGCTCATATGCATGTGCACAGAAACAGATACTGACAAGCCCCCCAAAAGAGCCTTCAAATGCTACATAAACACAAATAAATAAGTACAATACAGCACATGGGGCCATAAGGGAGTTCAAATGGTCTCCTAGTTCATCCCCCAAGGCAGGGTCAAATTACGGTTTATTGCCCAACCCAGTGCTAAAAATACCCCTTGGCCAAAATTCCAGTCTTCCTGGGCAACTGCTTCCCTCGACTCTCTCCTTTTCACCCTTCAAAGTTTTTCCTGGACTTAGATGTCCCTCACTGCAGTTTAAGCCCAGGCACTTTCCTGTCCTCAGCAGACACAGGGAACAGTTCGTTCCCATCCTGCTCGCAGCGCACATCTGGAGACGGTTATGTCTCCCACTCAGGCTCTGCTACGTTTGTGTCTCTTTTCTGGACAAACAGTGGCAGTTTGTTCAGGAAAAAACAAAGAGTCAGTGGTTGGCCATAATGCACAAAGCAGAGCTGGTGACGGTGCTGGAAGGAGAGGATGATATGGCTCATTTGTTGGTGAACTGGTGGTAGCAAGAAAATAGGGCAGGTCTCAGCAGGGGCACACGGGGCCAGGCACTATGAGACCCCAGTGATATTTTGCAGCATGACTTGTCTGCTGCTAACAGCCCCAGCATCCCATTCCCACCTCTGGCACACGTTTGCAAGACTGTGTTTTGCAGCATTATTCCATTTTTAATTCTCTTTCGAAGATTTTCCTTGCAGGAGGTCAGAAAGAGAGAGACGTAGTTATAAAAACAGACCGAGCACATACCGGGCCAAACCCCCGTGCTCCAGCATCAGCCTGAAGATAGACACGGTCTGAATATGGCCTTGCTTCATCATTTGTTGTGGTCCTCACTCAACGCTCCCCCTCCGACGTGGAGCGTGGCCTCTGCACACGACAGCACCTTGCAACGTGACTCACCTCCACCGAGCAAAGCACATTTTCCACCCACGTTAGCTGCAGCTCCTCTGCTGGAGGTCACCGTTGCGGCTGCAGACAGGAACGCGCATCCGCCCCGCTGCTGCTGCACCCACTGAACAAATGTGCCCTGCCAGCGGTTTGCACTGACGCCCCGACACCATGCATGGGAGCTCCTGATGGGAGGGCTCGTGCTCCCATCTCTCACTGCATCTCCTCTCGCAGACCCCTTAAAATGCAAGGGAAGAACAAAAGCATGCAAGAAGTTGTGTAGCAGGGATAGCAGAAGACAAAATATGCTGCGTAAAATCCTGGATGTAGCACACTGATGCTCTCTTTTCCCTTTAACACCAGCAAAGTCTCATTGAGCCTTAGCTGTAAAGCTGCAATCACCAACATGTGAGAATTTCTTGAGTCCTAACTGAAAGGGAAAATATCATCTGCTGCAAAACCCACAGTTTAGTCTGTCTGTCTCCTACAGAAACTCCACAAGAGTTTCACCCAGCTCAGTATAAGAGAGCTGATGAAATCCCATCTGAAGGTGTCAGGGCCTCAGGTCAGTCTAAACACTCTTCTGGGAGCATCCTGAGTCCTCTTCCCTCCCCCAGCCTCAGAGACGCTGCTCCACATTTTTGCCTTACTGTTTTTCCTGGCAGCTGTTTTCTTTCAAGTCAGGCTATGGCTGTGTTTCTTTTAGGTACTTAAATTCATATTCTTGATTCATTTCTTCCCTGATCACTTGGGATACCGCATTTTACAAAAGGGAGTATAATTAATCTTCCAGGTTTGTGCATGTGTGATGAAAAAGATGTGATCTGTGACAATTTAATGCCCTAGCTAGCTGCTAGACAATGGAAATTTCTGAGTTATACCCAAAAAAGCCACACCCAGGCTCACAAAGACTGCAGCAGCTGACAAGCATCTTTTCCAAACTCTTAAACAGGAACATTTTTGAGTTGTTGGGTGTTTTTTTGTTATTGTTGTTTTAAACTTGGCCCCAAAAATCCGTTGCAAAAGAGCAAAGCTGGCAACTTATGCAGTGGTTCAGTGAGTTCCAGGAGCTGTTGAATTTCTCACAACGTTATCAGCAATCTGGGAGACCCACCGAGGCACATTTCATACGGTGATTGCTGTTAATGTGCTCCCACTCCCCTCTAACATGCATTCCTCGCAACCTCGGTGGCAGTCCGACAGTCAGCATCGCTCACAGGCACCTCCATCCCATCTCAATCACTCTCTTAGATGTTAACAACCCTGCAATGGTCAACATTGATATTGGCTGCCCATAACAAAGCTATTAGAGTGACATTTTGGTAGGAAATGGTGGGAAAGCTGCAGTAATCAGACAGAGTTATAAAAGGTTAATGAAGATGAAAGGACAGAAAATACAGAGGAAAAGCTCAGGCAGCCAGAGAGATTTTGGCAAGATTTGCTAAGCTGCTGCCTAGCCACATGCTAATACATTTCCTGTATTTCCCAATCGACTTGCTCATTTCCAGTAGCCTCAGCAAATCTGTATCACTAGAGAAACGCTGAGCTACTGTGTGGCTGGTAGCATTTGTAGCAACTCTTGCCCATTATTGAGCAAAATGGTTAAGTTTCCAAAAGGAATTGGGGAAGAAAGTTCATTTCATCTAGACACAGTGTCCCTGAGGAGACTGAAGTCACAAGTGCTCCAGCTCAGCCTGGAAACTCATAACTGAAGTATAATCGATGTGTCGCTCACCTAGAAGAGATCTCTTTCCAAGTCACCTCAGTACTTTTGGAAGGAAAATTTTTCACTCAGCATTATCGGAGAGCTGCTAAGAACAAGCAATCCTCTGGTACCGCTGGGTAGAACAGGACAGTGCAAGGCACTCCTTGAAAGCAGAGCGGAGGAAACTTCTTCATTTCTTTCCATCCTCATCATGGGACAATTCCTGACAGTACACTTGTACTGTAGTATCCAGATTTCACACTATGGCATCCACTCATTCCCTTTAGAAAGCTATTTAATGCCTTAATAGGTATCCTCATCACACTTTTTTTTTACCACACCATTGTTTTCTTCATTATATCTCTCACCACCTAAAATATCCCTTCTTCCTCACCAGCACTTCAGGCTTTCAAATGACTGCACGCTCTTGCCTAATCTCTCTGCTACTCCTCATCCGATGTCGAGACCGGTGCTTAGCTAAGCTATGTACATAGCTCACTGTCAGCATCGCCACATAAATCAGTCTCTCCAGCTCCAGCACGTTGCCGGTGCTATTCTCTGAATTCCTGCCACTCGTCACCGCGCCTCCATGGGCGGGTGCCAAGAAGGGGACACGGACCTGCTGGGTGGGATCAGAGGAGCTCAGTAGAGAAGGACTTGCAGCTCATATTCTCCCCAGCACAAGCCATCTGCACATACCACCTAGCCTGTCTCCTAGAACTCATCCTTCATATGATCTTCCACCAAAATTTCTCCATGCTTTTTCCAACTTCCCCATCTCATTAAAGAGAAGGTTATTTTTAGCCATGTTATTTAGCTTAAGTATTTCCAAAGCAAGCCTTGTTGATGTCCTCTGTTGCTCATTTCTCTCAGTGTCTCCCAGTTCCACAGCAACTGCAGTTTTGACTACGCTGCATTTAGCACTAAGCTCATTTATGAAGGCACCGTGTTTGGCCAGATTTACCACCAGCACCGTCTGTAACCCAAGAGACACGTCTTTCATTGCAGCTACACGTCCCCCTGCAATTATGGCTGTCAATACTGATGTCAAGGGTAGGCGTAGGCAAAGAGAGTTTACTCGCTTCTAACCCAGTCTCGATACAGCTTGCCATTTGGGGAACTGCGGCAATTGCTGCCTCCTTTCCCACTCCCCACGACAGCACAGACTTTTCTGTTTCATTGGCGGTGTGACCACGGTCACGGTGTGCAACACTGGCCACCCCAGCTGCAATGCTGGCCATCCCGGAGACTGCCCAGCCTGGGCAGCAGAGACCCAGTGCACGGTGATACCCACGAGGGACGTGAGGGACAGCAGCATCAGCCTCTCCAGCCCCGAGATTTTTGTGGCCGTGACGAACTTTGAGCTGGCTTTCAATTTATGCGAGTTGCCATATCCGTGCCACTTTGAACTGCCTGCCTGAGTAAACCACCCTGACAAGCTAGAGTTCATGGGGATTGCAGTCAGTCATATTACAGCCCATGACAGATTTAATTGCAGATTAGAAATTCTGTAGCAGAAATATTACAGGAGACTTGAGATCCTAATTGTTTCCTGCATAAGGTAGGAGCTTAATTTTATTTTTAAACTCCCAAGCGCTGACAGCCAATATTTTGGTGTGAAAAAGCTAAAGAAGCAACTGCTACCTCACTGTGAACAGGTAACAACTTCCAGAGTTTAATCTTACACCTTAATTTGTTCTTAATATTCGGATCGTGGCAGCAGCCAGGAGGCATTATCAAGCTAAGTGCTCCTTTGTGTCAATACACAGCAGTAGAAAAATTCCCCGCCCAAATGAGCTGTGATTGTTGTATCTGCTGGAAGAAAGCCATGCTCTCTCTTGTGCCATACTAATGCACTTTTAGCGACAGAACTGATTAGGATTCCTGCTTTGGATTTGCTCAGATCTAGGTTGGTTGGTTTTTTAATCTTTGGGATAAGCTGTGGATAGAGAATTAGCCATTTAGATATAAACGCATCGCTGGGAAACAGTTTGCCAGCACCCGCCACAAAATGACTTCAGTGTCTGATCTGGTGAGTGGCTGCTAGATAATGAGGTGATAATCAGGCGTGTGGGGGCAGAGGGGGGGATTTTTGGCTTTCAAGAAGCACCAGACATCTTTGCCTGATTCTGCCTCCACTAGCACAGAAATTAGAAGAGTGCTGAGGAATGTGTGCTACGAGTGAAAATAAGCACCCTTCACTCTTCCCAGATTTAAAACAAAGGGGAATTACGGAGTCATCACTGGCAAGCCAAGGTACAGGGAGCATCGCTCGGGCTGTTTGAACCTCTCGGCTCTCCTGTGCTGTATTTTGATACAGCTGCCTAATGAAATCTGGCAGGCCATGCATCCTCTCCGTCTGGGTGAGGGTGACAAGTAGCATCACACAGGCAGGAGGCACCGGGTCTCGGGTTTAATCCGACAGCGAGCTTCTCCCATCTGAGTCTGCAGTGTCTGACACGGGGAAATGCTCCCCGGCATGCTCTCATCTTGCAAACAGCAAGGCGGTCAGGCGTGCTTCTTCCAGAAGGCTTCTTTCTCCAAAGCCCTTATTTTTTTCCCTGTCCTAAAAAGGTCTGACTTAGCCACCTGCCTCCAGGTGCCCATCGCCTGGTGGCAAAGTCTCCCGAGGCCGAGCAGGACCCGGCAGTGCCACACCACCACGATGGACTCTGCCACAGCACCCGAGCACCACAAACTGCTGGGACCCTGCTCCCACACACTTGTCACCCCATTTTCTCTAGGGCTGGCCTCAAACTGGGCAGCAGCACAGACACACAGACCTCAGACTAAAGATCCCAGATCCAGAAGCACGGGCCACACTCCACCTGAAATCGATGTCCTTTCTAATTCTCATGGATGTCAGAAAGATTTATCCTGAGAGATCTTATTTTACAGCCTCTGTCTTCTGGCGTATTTGCTCTTTCAGCGCTCTGGGTTCACAAGCTACTGCACCTTCCCCAAACCCTCTCTCACCCATGCTGGAAGGCCATAAATTATAACAACCTGCCATGCATTCAGCTACAGTCCTGTCCATCATCTGTGCGTGGCATTAACCCTGTGAAACTTGGTCACCCAGATCTGCATTTCCCAAGCTTTGAATCCTTATCCATTGCTAAAGCCCCTCAGACAGCCAAAGAATGAAGCGCGTACAGCAGCCGGCATTTCTAAAGAAAACTTGATGGCTTTCTGACACGCGACACATGCAATTCCCAACAGAGTTAATTGAAGCTAATTCCTCAAAGGCTGAGATGAGAATATCCCCATAAATTATGTTCCTGCTTCATTCCAGACAAGGACGGCATGAATGCATTACACGCAATCCCCCAATTTACAGTATTAAAACCGGCAAGTCAATCAAGGAGACAGCATAAAGTCACTTGAAAGCTGAAATTCATTTTCAGCTTCACTCCATCTGTACTGTAACCTGAAAGGTTGATTTTCGAGGGCATCTTTCATATTTCCACGCACAGCAGGACCCATTCAGCAGGAGAAGAGCCTTCTCCATGGATGCGACATATGTTTGGTACAGCAGAGCCCCTGCTTGGGGGATTTTGCTGGGGTGCAGGCTTTCACGGCCGTTATTGAGGCAGCTTTCAAAGATGTCTCGAGAGACCTTTGAGTTTCCAAGACATAGAGAAAAATAACATAGGACTGAGGGCACCGTGTCTTTGCTGCCATCGCAGAAAGCCAGGGCTGATTATTGGAGAGGGCCCACGCACAGAGACACACACGCACAAAATCTAACCTATAACACTGCTACTGCCAATCCGCTCTCATTAACAGGGAGTTATTTTTAAATCCTGTGTGTTTTGGACACAGTCCTAACGACAAGTTATTTTTAAATAGCACTTTAAAGAAATAAGCACATTTCGTGTGCCATTCATGTCACTCTTCTAGGGACTGAAATATCACTGAATTGTACTGTAGGGATTATGCAAATTAAAGCCAGAGTCAATAAAAACTGCCCAGCTTCTGTTCTGCTCAAAATCAGAAGGACTGAAAATACATTTCTGGGAATTTTTACTGCCTTGCAGAAGCTCTGGAGATGTAAAAGTTGGAAATTATTTGAGCTGTGGTCTATACCCAGTTAGTTATCTGTTGCAAGATGCATGAGTGCTTTATGTTGGATACTAGGAAAATAAATACTCGCGTAAAGCAAAGGTGAAAAGCTTAGCCTAGATCAAATAGAAAGCCTGTGACAGAACGAGGATCTTCTGAGTCCCACTATGGCTTAACCCCAAAGCCGTGCTATAACTTGATATAGACTAAAGAATAAGACTTCAGCACCATATGCCATGTTACAAATGAGCCGTAGGGCAACACTACTCTATCACTTTTTCATTTATAAGGTATCTTAGACATGGAGGATTTGGCAATTAAAGTTTGCACAAAGTTCAACGCCAGCTATGATGAATCTGCAATAATTCTTACTGGAGTCCATAGAATTTAAGGGCCCAGGGAGATCTTAACAACTGTCTCGCCTGACCTTCTGCACAATGTATAACACAGTTTCTGCCTCAAGCCCATAACTCCTGACTGAGCTATGACCCATCCTCAGGGAAATATGCAGACTCAACATAAAGACTTAGAAGATGGAAAATCCAACTTGTCCTTGAATTACTGTTCCAAGGTTAGCTGCCTTCCTTGCTCCAAGTCCTCCAGCTCTAATTAAGCTGACTCTCGTTTCCATTGTAACCTTTTCTGCTAGAATGAAGCAGCACCCCCTATTAGAAATTTCTGCCATACACAGGTACTCCAAGACCACAATCAAGTCATCTCCTAACCTCTTTGATCAGCTAAACCAGGGGGGTTACTATATAATAATATATTCACCACCAGCTGCATTGTACATGCAGGGATGTTGCTGCTCTGTAATGAGTAGCAGTTGCCACAGGTCAGCTGAGGTTCAGTAAATATCTGCACAAAAGCCCTTTGCCCAGAGCTAACACAAGATTATCTTTATATCTATAACACAGCTCAAGAACAGCGATAAACTCATATATATTCTTTTCCTTTCATCTGATTGCTTTGGAGGGAATAATTCATGAATGAAACGCTCAGCTCAGGAAGTGTTAAATGCATTGACACAGCATCCCACATACATTTAAATGAAGTAATATTTACCTATAAGAAAATACAATGGTGATTTAAACACAGTTTTTAAAGATTAAATGGTAAAAATTGTGTTACCAGCTCAAACCCACAGAAAAGAACCCACGTTAGAGAAACCCATTTTCATTTCTACAAATGAAAGGTTGGAAAAAGATTGTTCATCAGTGATATATGAGCAATATAATGTTCTGGTCCTCTATTCTGCCAGAGAGATAATGTTAATCCTTTTGATTTATCCACAGCTCCTTAACTAATACTGTAATAAATGGTATTGACAACTGAACACACTTCTGTAGGAAATTCGTTGTATTTGCAGCACCTACAGTAAGAAATGCCTTCACGCTCCTGACAGGAGATCTAAATAAAATTAAAGAGCTGAGAACAAAGGCTGTAGAAAAATCAGATAGGCATAGCTGATTAGGAAATGTGACTTGCTTATAGGGGGGTAATTTTTGTATACATCTAAGGCAGTATACTGCACATAAAAATGTTGGGGGGGATGTTCTTCAGTTTAAACACATGAATCTTCAGTTCTTTGCTTCCCAACACAGAGACGGCTGAGCTGCTGACCACCGTACAGCGCTGGCTTTGAAAAGGCTGGCAAAGATCTGAATCCATTTAATCTTATTAAAATACAGAGCAGTTTAAAGATATTATCCCTAGTGACTTACTGATGGCTCAATTGCTGCTACAATCTATGCAGGGCTCTGAGTGATGAAACTGTCTTAGTTCCTGCCTTGTCTCTCCTTTTCAAAACGGTTTCAGAGGTTACTGCTATCACTGCCTCATCAGCGCTCAAAGGAAATACTTTCAGAAGCAGAACTAGAAATGTCTCCTCTTGCATTACCAGTATGTAATTAGGGGAAAGCTGCATTCCTTTCAGCTGCACACACAAAGTCGCACAAAGCGTTTTCTAGAAATGGACTTAACTAGGGTCAGACAAGAGTAATCAGCTATAACTCACTCAAGAGCATTCAAAGGAATTAATACCGATTACAGGTTATGAGCTAATTTAGTCATTCTTCTAAAAAAAAAATAAAAAAAAGCCCTCTCGTTAAAAACAGAGCACCTGGCACAACAGAGCGCTGCCAGCCTGCCACAAAGAGCCGTCTATTACACCCCTGCGGTGCGTATGCAGCAAATCCACAGAATCAGCAATAGCTCAGGATGAGGCACCAACCCAGAACCAAATTCATACCATTTAAATACTGACCTATGATTATTCTCAGGCAACAGTAGCAAAAAGCAGCCTAAGGTTTGGTTACTGAAAGAACATAATGTTATACAATTGCACAACAATAATTATAATGGTCCTGAACTGCCAGGGCTATGGCAACTTCCCTCTAAGCTATGTGCTTTAGGAAGAGAGAAAGCATGGACTATATTTGAAAAAAATGAAATCCTCTCCTGCTTGGGGAGTGCAGGAGAGGGAGAAGTGCCTGTGCTTTGCAGCACAGCCGCCTTTCACTTGGTCCAGCGACACTAAGCGCACACGCGCCGGCAGCTCAGCTAGCGCAATCAGCAGGGTAAATTGTCAGCTTTAATGATTTTGAAGTGTCTCCCGAGCAAACTACCTCGTAATGAAACAACGTTCGCTCTCGGCTGAACTCACGCTCCCACACAATGGGACCACCAGGAGGTACAGCACAACCGAAACCCATAGCGGAGGCTTGGCTTTTTAAAGGCATTTGTTCAGTTGTCTTTCAACAAGCGCTAAGCATATTGTGTTTGTACCCTGGTATTTATTGAAGCTGGTTCAGGGAGGAGGAGGATTCAAGGCCTGCTTCAAATCATTCCCTCTAGAAATGGTCGTTTTTACCCATAATGAAAATAGAGGATTCCCAGTGCTGGCAGGGCATAGCTCGAGTGAGAGTAATCCCTCTGAAATCTCCCTGTGAGGTGATGAAAGAACAGGAGTTTTTCTGAGAAAAGGCGGAATTCCCAGCACATTCATCATCTCTCTGCACTGTGGAAGGCTTTTTGGTCTGTAAGAGAGGAACGGCTCAGTGCAAACAGCAAGGCACGGAGATACTTGCTCCCAGAACAACATGACATTGTCTGGAAAACTTGCAGAGGGACATCCTGTTACAGAAAATGTTAATATTTTAGTGGATGGCAGAAAGAAAACGCAAGCCATAGTGTTTACTAATGAAGACTCGCCCAAAATGTTTCAGTCCTTCAATTTTATTTTAAAAGGGCTGGGGTGCTGAAGAAGGCATGTTGCTGTTTCTAAGGAATGCTACCTGTTCTGCAGAGAGGTAAATCAAAATTTAAAAGGGTGGGTGATGCAATATATTCAGCCACCCACGGGATTTCTCCCATCGACTTTCCTCAGAGCTCAATAGTCAGAGACAGAACAAACGTGGACAGAGAAACTGTTGACATATTTTATCAGGAAAGGTAAGCACAAGAAGCATATGGTGAGGAATTAGACAGTCTGCAGTGTGAAAAATGTCTCTGTGAAGCTAAGGACCTCTGTGCTGGGGTCCACTGATCAGCCTGGATGATGTGACGCTCCCAAGTGAGGGGCGAATGGCAAGAAATTAAGCCCAGAGAATTTCCTGGCCGCACCACTGTCACCTCCACACTCAGAGCATGACCAGACCCTGGTGTGGGCAGTCACCTTGGGATAACATCACAAGTTACCAGTGATACACAATGCCAGGTAAAAGCAAAAGCATACCTGTGACTTATGAAATTAAAAGAGGGCTGGGAGGAAATAGAGATTATTGTGGTTCAGGTGGAAGCATGCTTTGTGGAACTTCAGAAAAAGGGGACTTTCTGTATAAGGACTGCACTCTGCTCATCTACTCATTCTCCAGACACATTAACCCATCTTCTTTCCTTATTTTCATTTGCATCTCAAGCCCAGAGCCAGCCTGTTCAAGTCCTCTGCTGCACCACTCACCATATAGCCAATAGAATAATTTTGCAGCCAGCCTTCTGACTACTTCACAATCTCTAACAAGATTTAGACTGTTCCCTGCTTTACCTCTGTGATGACATGGCAGGCTCTGCCAAGAGGAAATCTTCAAAGGACTTTGCATAATGTCATTACAAAGCTGCAGCAACCAGCCAGATCTGGACTCGGGATCTCCCTTGGTGAGCTCCGCTGTGCGAGCAGCCCCTGGTTACTCCTTCCCTCTGCTGCTGTCCGGGGAAAACCTTGCACTCCTGATACCGTTTTTGCTACAGAAGAGTGCTTGAGAAAACAAGATGTAGGGTGTCCCAGACCTCCCAGCTCCCAATCCCATGCCTTCCACAAAAATCTGGAATTTCCAGATACATTGTGAAGCTGCTGCAACGTCCTTTTGCAAGATGAGCGCACAAACTCAAATCTGAGGCAGATCAAGGAATCACCCTACACGGATGCCTCTTTCCAAATACCTAGTGCTATCATCCAAGTCTTTTAACTGAGTCCAGCGTCCTCTTGGTGATTACCCAAGGCTTTGTTAGACATGCAAATGAGACACTCATCTAGGATCTTCTTAGAGGAGGACTTCGTGATGCGCTGCCGGCCTTACAGTGACAATGAAAGAGTTTTTTTGGTCATACTGGAGACTTGCTGAGTGTGCATAGGAGAGCAAGCACTCAGAAACCAAGGTTTTGAGGAGCTGACAGCATTCCCAACTGACAGCACACCAGTTCGCCTGTTCAGCGAAACCACCGCGAACAGTAGTGAGGAGTAGGCAGGCAGCCAACGGAGATTGCTGCCTCCTGTGCTCATCTTCACCTTCCTTTCATCCTGCAACCTCACTTACCCTTCTAACCAAAGCTGTAGGCTTCAGGCTGAGGCTGGCTACCTGTTTATACATTATTACTCTGGCCCTCTGAAAGTTTGGACACTGGTACAGCGCAGAGTAAGAAAGAAAGTGCAGTCATCATTTCAGAATCAGCATCTAACACACCCAGTAGTATCTGAAACACCAGATTATCCCAACACTCATGCTAAGAACTAGTTTTCCAGCTAACTAACTGCTGAGAAATGTTGACATTTTGAAACATGTTCCCTGATGGATTACTGCAATCAAATTATGGGCATGGCACTATTTAGTAGCATTTATTAGGTGCTGCAATTTCAAATAGTTTAAACATTATCAGTGAATGAAGCAGGCAGTTATTAGGTAATAACCTGGACCCACTAAGTACTCACTCTCTCCCTGTATTATTCATTCCCCTGTACCAACGTTTTGTGATTCTAAAACATTTTGTTAGGAAGAAGGTATTCTGCAGCTGTAGGAATGGGAAAAGCAGGGATCAAGAGATGGGAGGGGGTTAGTAAGGGAGGAGCAGGACCTCAGAGTAACTCATGGGCAACTGGCAGCTTGAAGGCTAAAACTGCCAGATCCATCCTGGAAGTGAACTTTAGCAAAACAGCTTCCTGGAATAGGGCCTTTGAAAGGTCAAACAGCACTGGAGAATCCACCGACCTGCCAGCAGCCAAGGAGATGCAGCTCTGGCCCAAGGTGATGAGAGAGCCTGAAATCCCAGTTGCGCTGCATGGGCAGCAAAAGCCACACACCCAGCGTTATGCAGAACAGTTTGTTTCAGCCCGAAAGTGGCACAGCCTGGCCAGCACGGTGCTATACCCACACTAATAAACCTTGCTCGATGCAGCTATATTCTGCTCATTCCAGAGCCAACTTCAGCTCTCCACCACACAGCATCAGCTTGCTCCAAAAGACCAAGACTTAAATGCCAATATTTATACTTTCAGAGTCCAGTATGGGCTCCCCCATACTGCGTTTGAGCATTATTTCCACATACTGCTGTGTTTTGCTAAGCCATTCTGCTCATTTCCAGGAGGATCCCACAGGGTTAAGGAATTAGCCTGGGGCATGGGAAAGTTGAGCTCCATTCCTTGATCTGCCACAGAAACCCCAAGTGCCACTGGGCATATCACTCAGCGCCTGCACTTGGGTCTCCTAACTGTAAAATAGGGATAGGAACCCTGTAAGGGTGTTGGCAAGAAGATAAAAGGTATTACCATCAGGGAGGTGCTTCGATGCTGTGATAAGAGGGGCCATGCAAAAAACTTAGATAAACAGTTTCAAAACTCTCAGCTTTTTGGTGCTTTCTCTTCTACACTTGATGTACTCTGTGATTTCACACAGCCAAATTCAGTCTTGTTTGCTCACAGCTTCCTAAGCTTTAGAGGTTTCCAGCCCAAATAACAGGTCTTCCCTCAAACTGCAGAAGGTCATGATCTTTACAATGGCAGTTTGCACCCTACGTTTTAAGGGAGTAAGCAGAAATCTCCATAACGCTTCAAGGCCAGCGGACCTAAGGCTTTACACTTGAACACAAGAACATCTGTGTCATTTCCCAATACTACCCCATCGACCACAACATTCACCCTCAGACCACACCACCAAGTGAAGCCTTTTCCAGAAATGCTACATCTTTAATGATTGCAAGCTCTGTTTTGCCCGTTAGCACTTCAGCAGACGTTTTAGGAGCAAGAGGGAGAATTATAGATAAATCATTCCCCAAAAGCCCTAGAAAAAGAAACCAAATCCTGCAAATACTTTCTAGGATCAGTGGTTTAAGCTTTCATAGACACTGAAGAACTACAAGAGGACATGAAGTCACTGCAGGAAGATGTAAACAACCCATGAAAAAACCATTGCATTTCAAAAGATGGGGTACTTCTAAGGCCACGGCATTCTAAACAGAATTATCTGATGCCAGCACTGTTTATTTGGTGTCTGAGGTCTCACATGCAGGGCAGCCACAGCTTATCAGAGAAGAGTTGTCACCCATTTAGAGAGAAGCTTTAAGCTAACAAATTCCTGCACTATGGAGATACCAACCACATGGGAGAATGGGGCTGATCGTACTCATTTTCCACTAGGGAAAGCAGTTGCCAGCACCACTACCTCCTTCCTCAGGATTAACGCCAATCAAATGGCATAAGGAACAAATAGGTGAGCCAAGTAGGAGTCCTAACATCAGTATTCCAGTTATCCAATGTGCATATATATACAGCTAAACACTTAATAGATTCAGTTACTTCAAAGCACCACATTACCTGGCTGAATTGACCCCTACTTCCACCCTATTAGAGGATGCTTAAGAGAATAAGAAGCTTTCAGTCATGTTCAGCAATATGGTTGTCATGCACACTGGGGTAGACGGCACAGAAATCCAGCAAAAAAATGGTGTGAATTATTTTTTCAGTTTCTGAAATTACTTTGCTGATGGGCCGGTGTCATTCTGCAGGTTCATATAACATCAAATACCCTTCTGGTCCTTTGAGAACCTGTGAATTACAGATAAATAAGCCCTAGTAGCTTGTTCCTTGACGTTAACTATGGAATTATGTTGACATATGAAGAGTCGACTCATGTTGTGTTGCTCAGCATTTACCCTGTGCCAGCCAGGAGCATGCTTGGATAATTCTGCCTAAGTAGTTACAAAAACAGCAGAACTCAGGAGAAAAGGCTCCCGCAAAATTTGGCACCATTCCAGTTAGCCAGCTAAATGATTCCATCTGATATTCAAAACAGGCAGGTGGAAAATTATCCAGAGACACACCATCATGTTCTGCCTGAACAAATATAAGAGGGACTAAAATACCACTTTGGACAGTAAGTCAATTTAAATCTAAGTGCTTTCCCATCGATCCTCCAGTTTTTCTGGAAGATGCACAGGCTGTTTTGCTGTGGAAGAGAACTATGTGTCTGAGGGTTTGGAGGGGGGATGTTAATTTATGTTTTCCTCCTCACTCGGTAGGATTCAAAGGGAGTCCAGCTTGTTTCGCCATGCCAGCCTGTGGTTTTGTTGCACCAGGCCTCCTATGCAAATAAAATCACCCAGTGGGTTTGTAAGGTCTGCTCACAACAGTGTTATAACTAATTACCTGCAAAAGCCATGATGATGCTAAGCAGAGCATGCTCGGAACTGCATCTCACCTGACATCCAAAAAATTAACACGCATTACAAACACTGATCCCCAAGGTCAACTTCTCTCATGACAAGATGGGTTTTGCTCTCACGTAACAGGAGACACATCAGGTGTAGTTCTTACATGGTATGGTCTCCACACTCAACACGCTACCAGCCTCACGGGTTGCAAAGTCAGCAATCGTGTCAGTGCTTCTGACATTGCAATGTCCACTAGAAAGACGTATTAGGCTTTATTATAAACAAACAGGCTTTGGTACAAGGAGCCATATTTCAATTACTTAAGCCCTAATGCCAAACTTGGTCTGTTTCAGAAGCAAGATAATACAGCACTCTCATAGTATATTATCCTCGCTTTTCAGTAGCCATAGATAAGTATCATTATGTCACTGTGAAAAAATGCACTCAATTATCCTACGTTGTTATTACTTAATCTGCGTTTCAAAAAAAGCTTTAGACTGAAAAGATGTTAGATAAAGGCTAAGTATTGAAGATAAAGGCATTGCTTCACTGAATATATGCTGTAAAAGCATGAGCTGTGGTTGCACACATTTAAATGAACCAGGCTCCTCTCAGCGCGTTCCCATATTGGCAGAATCACAGCCACAACAGGCTGCTTGCACAAGAAGGTTGTTGGAGTGCTAAAAGCAAAATGCAGAGGTAGGCTGGGGAAGGAGCCTGCTCCATGTAGGAGGGAGGCTTTGCAAAGACTTCTGTAACGCTTAGCATGAATCTCCTGCCCGATGCACGGAGACTGGGTCCCTGCTAAGGTCTGTCCAGGCACAACACACATGGCCAAGCTGCGTATGGCACGACTGAAGGTGATGGTCCAGCCTGAGGCTTTCTCAAATGGGAAATTCAGAAGAGCACGGCTGCCAGATTCTCATTCTCTACACACTCACCGGCGAGAAGTAGCAGGACTCTTACTTTGGATACCCATGTTTGGATTACAGCTGCAACCCCATGTCAGTGCTGTGTACTTTAATGGTCCCAGAAAATGGGTCTGGCCCTCAGAATTGGCAGCAAATTGATTGAAACCAGATGTCGTGAAAAATGCCTTTTCCAAGTTCAATGGCACATGAATGGTCTTAGCATGCCCCCAGATAATCTGACTTCTGTGCCCCAGTCTGCTACAATAAACTAATTAGGAGGATAATATTTTGTCTCTGCATTGTGAACCCCTTGGGGAAAGGAGCTTTTTAATTGCATACACAGCCCATGACCTGGTAGGCTCTAAATCTCACTGGATGATGTGCAAAGTTATAGTGGGACCTCAGCTGAACACCCTGAGCTCATGTTACTGTCTGGATTAGCAAAACTTCAGACTATTAAATCGTCTGTGTTCTTCAGGCATTGCTGAAAGTTTGGTTTCCCCACTGAGCTAAGCTCTTTCTTGGCATAGTCAAAAGAAGACAAACAATACACCATAGGTACAAAAACACAGAAGTAAAAGCAGCATCGAGCTGTTCTTTGGCCAAGCCAGCAGATGCACTATGGCAATATTGGCTTTGTAGGAGAGCAGAGATGGCCAGAGCCTGCATGCTCAGGCCTCATCACTTTGTAGACCTCATCATAACAGCTATATTCACACTGGCTCCACTAATTAACACACCCTGCCAGACCCAGCCTTGCGCTCTTCAGCCTGCACATGCAGACCAAGACCCCAGTTTGGTCGGCTCGAAAGCCAAGCTTCATTCATGGACTGCCATTAGACGGTCCCTGGGAGGATGACTGATTGATCCTGTTTACCTTCAGCACTGCCAGGCGTTTAACATCAGGTTGGGAGAAGCACAGCTTTGTAGTTGTTATTCTAATGGGCTTCAAGACAGCTATTTGTTTAGGAGCACGGTAAGACTTTTCAGACCACTGGTTCCCAGGGCAAGGCTCTGAAAGTGTATCACAGCACATGCAAAGTCAGAGCGCTAAAAATGCTCTGCAAAGTATTACCAAGAAAACCTGTCCCTGTTCTATTTCCCTGCCAAAATTACAAAAAGCCCAACGAATCCTACAGCGTTCAGCTCACATCTTTTCCAAAAACTGGGGGAAGAAGCCTGCAGCTAAGGTACGGAAGAGAAAAGGTTGAGAGCAGACTCTCCTGGTGACTAATGCAGCCGAGATAAACATCTAGATGCTCGCTAAAACATACAGTATCACACGCAGATTAAAGGCTCCTTCCGAGATTTTGCAAGCAGCCAGTAACTCCTACCCAGCCATCTGCCCAGAAAGGGCCTCCGACTTGTCAACCAATCCATTTCCCTCCAGTGCCACAGGCTGGGTGATACTGATCTCTGCTGTGTTTTGTTATGAGAGCTTTGATGTAAGAGTCTCTGCCGAAGCGGCAGCCCCCTTTAGGGAACAAAGCCGCGGTCTAGGCAGGCTCTTCACCAGTTGTCCAAGTATTAGGTTCTTTTTCCCAGCTTCGGGCAACCCTATCGCTAACCTTTTCCTGTGACCTTTTGCAGGGAACCTTCTGCTCGTGGCCATCTGCGTCCTCCCCCTTTTCTTTTAAAGCATTCACCTGAGCGTTTGCAGCAAGCAATTACACACACACTGGTTTGCATCAGTCACAAAAGCTGTAAGCCTCCAATTAACCACCTCATGCCTTTTAATGATACAACGCTAAACAAGGAAGAGAATTAGAGGGAACATCCTCAGAAGTGGTTTGCAGCAGGACAGAGCAGTCTTTATTATTGTTTATATTAGGGTAGCACCTAGGAAACTCAGCTACAGGCTGTGAAAACAAATAGAGAACTTGGGGAATTAATTTAATATGGAGAATTTATAGTCTATAGGACAAGACAGAGTAGGTGGATGAGGTGTAGCGTAATGAGGAGAACACAATGATTTTCTAAGGATCAAAATAACCTGCCAGCATCCTTCATTCGTCACTGCCAAGTTCCTGTATCCTCCCTCCTCGACACCACTTCAAGAGTGTGAATGCTGACAGAGGGCTCAATAGCAAAGATGAGTGCTTCTTGGACTCCCAGAAGACCCATGCTGCAAAGCACAGGGGAACACGTTGTCTCTGTCTTCAAAAGATAGCTGAAGATACTGCACCTGCTCAGAAGGTTTCAGGCAAAACAGCATTTCAGAGGAATTCACCAATTCAGCAAAATCTCAACAAGGTGAGTCAATTTTGCCCAGGTTCCCATGAAACTCGCACAGGGCTCCAAACATCAGAAACCTGCTGAGTTTCCTGCCTGGTCACCCATCTGGTTCCTCCACCGTTCAGGTTTCCAGGGCCCTGGGGCAGCCTGCTGCCAAATAGGCTGCTTCGTAAGAGGGGATTTTGCTGCTCCCACACTTCTCAGTTTGGGGTGTCCCAGGTATTAGACCATCTCAGGGAGGAAACACAAGAGCATCCATAGATGGAGAGCCCATAAAACCCAGCAGAGAGGCTCAGCGCTCCAGAGATCGGCCCTTGAGACAGCCCACACTGCAAGCTGGTGCACTATTCTCTTTTGCAGAATTTCTACTTGGTCGTGTTTTGTTCCACTTTGGAGGGAATTCAGCCTAATTTCATCAAAACTAAACTTCTTCCCAGAACAGTATCATCTTTTTAAACCCATTCCTAGCAGACACCCTCACAGGACAGCTGCAGCCACTTACCTCTCAACAGCAGCCTTTGCATATCAGTCCTGTTTCAGCTGCTCTTGGGTCAGAGAACTGTGTATCGTGTACAGCCCACCAGGAACACTGCAGGGATATACAAATCAAGTCAAATCTAAATTGTCTGGTCTGGAAGGCAGATGATACAAACTATCTTACAATCCAACGAGATCCCCAAGGGAGGAGAATGAGGTAAAATCTCTGCGATTTATCCATGAGCTTCTAATGGAAATACTTGATCTGCCTGAGGACTACATGCCTGATACTGCAAGTGACTACAGCATAATGGGCTGACCCCAAGGCTCAGACCAGTTCATCAGACTCACAAACAAAGGAAATGAGAGAAAAGGAAGAGATTTACTTGGAAAAAATCACTGCCTAAATGACTTTTTTTTCCTATGATTTGCCAGAAAATAGGGGGAACAGATTTTGGAAACATTGAGATGAGGCAATACCAAAACAAAAGAGACTGAAGGATACTTAAAGTATATGAGAGGGTTCTTGTTCTGCTTCATGTAACACTGGATATTTCTCACTGCTCATGGACCAAGAGACAGCAGCAGCAGCTGCTGTGCGCAGACACCTTTGCTCACCATGTTCAGTCACCAATAGGCTCCACTGGGAGCCTAATTTTATCTATGCTATGAGAAACATGTTTCCAGAAGTCTGCGTTGTCCCCAAAGACATACCTGCAACGTGTCGAGCAAGCGCCGAGGCTCCTCCTTGGGATGCAGCTGGGCGTGCTGTGAAAGCTGAGAGCTCCTGAGCACGCTGGGGGGAAGTTCTCCTGGGGAACATCTGTGGGAGACACTGACACCAGCTGTAGGGTTATGTGGGGCTTGAGCAACAAACCATCTGTCAAGACCTGCTTATTAGGATGTTTACTCATAAAATTGGCCTTTTCATCAGTGCACCATAAGTGGTTTCTGGAAGTAGCCCTGACCACCAAGAAAACGGTCTCAGAATCAATCAACAGGAACAAGAGTGGATCCAGCAGCCAGAGGAATCAGTTTCTAGCACAAGAACCAGCAACATCTTGCCCAGCTTCACAGCTCCCGTTTGTCCATTTTGCTACCCTTCCTAATTGTAGGTCAGTAAATTATTTGGGGTTTTAGATTAATATCAGTGAGGATCCTTTGGCAGGACAAAGAGCCTTTTCTTTCCTTCCTCCATGCAAAAGCATTGACTCTCTGCTATACAGTAAGGATGGTGATTTATTATTTTCACTTCTTTTGCTGTGTTTCCTGTCCATATCATGACGCTTGTGTTGAGAAGTTAATGAATGGGGGAAGCACAACAGAAAGAAAATCCACTCACCACTCACCTATTTTTTTCAAATATGAAATTCATTGCTTATTTCATATTTTTGTAATGGATTCACAAAGTTTACTTAGACCAAAGACGTAAGTGCTGTGCTCTGAAGTCATGAGGACCACCCCCACAGCTGGATAACTTCAGATGAGAGTCAACAGGACAGAAGATGAAAGTTAAACAATCCCGCTGTAGTGGCAAAGAAGAGGGAAGGGAGGAAGGCTCAGAGCACCCACATTACCGTGTACATGAGGCCATGCAGCCTACCCAGGGTGATGGTGGGCATCTGCAACAGGCCCGGGGAAGACACATGCTCTGAATCAAAAGTCAATGGCTCAGCAATAAAAACCTCTCTCAGGGCTAAGACCATCCTTCAAGGGCAGCAATTCTTACCCTAGATCAACACAGGAAAAAGAAAGCAGCAGGGACCACAGCAGAGATCACTATCTCCATGGCAGGGAAAGGGAGGGGAAAGAAAGGGAACTTGTCATTTAACAGTAATAATAAACATTTCTGAGCATGCTTCCTCCTCGCCCTGCAGGAGCACCTTCACCCTAAGCACTGATGGGCTTCAGGTGGGATGAGTCAGATCCAAACTGCCCAGTCACGATACCCCTGTCAGAAAAATATCTTGTGGTAGCTGTGGATTGTGCAGATAGAGGGTTGCTTCAGGGTGTCCTGCACAGTGTTGAAGAGAGCGGTGTGTTGTTCCATACAAGCCATTCGGAAGACACCTGTAAAAAATGGATATGTTGCAGATGAGAAGGGAATAGTTTCTCTACCTTCCAAGCAACTGAACATTAAGGAAAACACCATCATGAGGTGTTTGACAGGAGAAACAAGCCAGAACTTCAGTTTCATTCAGCACTTGTGCTTTAATGCCAAGCCACAATTTATTTCATGAAGAAGAAGAAAAAAGCAGTAAAAGAAACACTTACCAGGATGAACATGCTTGCTGTGGCCTGGAGGCATGAAAGTGGCTTAGGCAATAGCAGAGATGAGGACATCCAAGTCAGTGGCCAACATTGCCCTTGACCTCATCGGCCACCGCGTGAGATGGCTGCTCTCATGACGCAGTCAGGCGCTGCTCCTGTGGTTGGTACTATGGCCTTTGCAAAGCTGCTCCAACAGGATTTACAGACTGTTCTCTTATCAAACCTGATGGATTTCCTCTCCCACTCCTTTCCCAGCCTTTGCCCTGCACTGGGAGATACAGAGCATGACGCAGCATTGAGGACTGACCTTATGTCTAGAAAGAAAAGGCCATCAGCATGATTTTGCCTTCCAAGGCTCTGGATTTTTAGCAAACTCCCACTCTTTCCTGAGTTCACCTTCCCGAGAGAAGAACAACTTCAGGAAATCGTGTCAGTCAAGAGTCCAGGAAAGAAAACTGTAATGCGATATAGGTCTAACCTGCAGAAACGCTGTGAAAGTCTCCTTTTACAGTGGGCCCTTCCAAAAGGAAACTAACCCACTGTAAATAATGTGTCTGGGAAGAGAAGACAAACTTTTAACCCTTCCCTTGCCTCTACTGTTTGCTCAGTCAAACTGCAGCTTTCGTTGAAGGCAGGCAAAGTCACCCTCTCTATGCTTCCTAGCTCTGTTCTCCAGCTCTGGGTAGCCCAGAGATCCCACTGTTTTGCTAATCCCACTGCCTGAAACTGGGATTCAAGTAAGATTAGCCAGGCACATGAATGGGTGGTGCTCCAGACTCTACAGGTTTGGTGTTTGCGCCTGGCCTTCCCTGCCTGCATCATTCTCCCAGCTCCACCTGGACATCCAAGGGAAGGGAGCAAATGTAGAAAGGGTCATTCTGTCTCTTCCAGAGTGCCATTCCCAGGGCTTACACGAAGTCCTGCTACTGATACAGAGCACAAGCACGTTCGCTGTTATGTATCTCGAAGTGTTTTTAGCTCAGTGTCCTCAAATACAACAAATAACAAATGCATCTCTTCCTTTATAAGCACTTCTATTACTGCTTAAAGCACGGACTTAAGATAGATACTGCTTCTCCCAAGTTCAGATTAACAGTTTGAATCAAATTTCACCATACAGGGTCTGGCTCTTAAGGGAGAGCAGGGAGTCCTTCCAACATTAACCAAGAGAAGTCACTGGGACAGCTTGTACAAACAGACATAGGACACTTGCAAACATAAGCTTAACGACCTTGATCCACCAGCATTCCTGAGCATGTGCTTAATTCACTCCAGCCACGAAGTACCCAAAGCATGCACTGAAATGCTTCACTGAGTAAGAATGGGCTTTAATCACATGCTTAAACACTTACTGCATGAGTACTTCAGAGATTAAGATTGATTAGGTCCTTCTCCTCCCTGTACCTCATGCTTCCCCTCCTCCTCATGAAAATCTCATTTCTGAAGACACGAGGCTCACAGAGTGCAAGGAGACACAGGGAACATATTTTTCAACAGGTTGCAAATTTTCCAGCTTCCTGCCCTTGACCACAGAAGACCTGAACCTTTTCTGGGAGAAAACACTTTATTTGCTTACAAAGCCATTACATCATGAGTCCAAATCATATAGATTTTCCTTTGGTATTGTCATGAAAATCTTAGTTCCCAGGACTTCCAACTCCAACTCCTTTAAAAAGAACAAAAGACAGATTTTTCAGAGCTTGGCTCAGTGAAATCAAGTTATTAATGTTAATATACTTTATTGATCTTAAAGGAATACAGCATGGAAACAAAGGCCATTAACTGAGAGAGAGACTCTGTTTACATTAACAAGTCATTCAGCACAGAAGGAGCAGATCCAAACTAAGGTCCCCCCAAGTACAATATATGCAGTTCAAGTGTTTACTTCAGCCTAGATTTAGTCTGGTCCCCAAAGTCATTTGGACCAAACTTGTCCACATTTTTTGACTGGAAGCTATTCTAGGGAGCCATCACTGGTTCAGACCCCCATGTCCCTGTCCAGGTAGAAGCACATTTGCTGTGCCCCTGGAGTGGACCGTCTGGGTTAGCGTTCCAAAGGCGTCTAGCTAGCGTGCACCAAAACTGCTCTGCTGTCCAAATCAACATGCAGTAAGCGGAGACGACCACGGGATTCGCTTCCAGACTGCTCTGTTGCTCCGAACAAAAGCCTGAATGTAGCCACAGTCAGACGGAGAGAAAAACTCTCCAAGGACAGCAAAGTCCCAAGGCAGGGTGCAGTAGACGCACTCTGTCACTAGGATGGTTTGTTTGGTTTGGAGGTCACCCACTTTTCCTACAGTTTAGAAGCAACTGTAGGATGTAAAATTGCTGCCCAACAGTGACTTCCACGGTAGGCTAGTATATGGACTATGTCCATAACAGTGTTTGCATTACAGGGGGACGATGCTCACCATAACAGAGGATTCTGGCACAGACTGCCCTGTGAAAGGGTGGCTGAAATTATTCTGCCATAGGACAAGAGTGACCAGAAACACATGTCCATAGTTTGAATAAATGCTTGCCACCATCAGCCAAGCACGCAAAGTGAAGTTCTCTGCAAAGCAATGCAAAACTTGTCTTCAGCAGCAGTTGGGAGGACAAAAGACTAATAAATAGTGAGGAAATCCAATTGCATAGACAACTCCCATCAGCTACACCAATGGGGATCATAGGACTACAGGAAACGGTCTGCTGGGTCAGCAGGATGGTGCATCTCCTCCAGCTAATGGTGCTTCAGCAGTTGCAGGAAAAGACAATCTTTGGTGGGAGCACACAAGCCTGGCCACTGTTTGCAATCCATTCACCTCACACTCCTCCTAGCATCCACAGTCATTGACTGGGGATGGTAGAGCACACATCCTTCCCTACCTTCTCTGACCCCTTTGAACTTGCTGATATTGTATCTGCCTCACTATTTCCTGTGGCAGCAAATTCCCTGCTACGTAAAAAAAGCACCTTCTATTATCCCTTTTAAATGGATCTCCCACTCATTTCCATATGTCTCCCCTCATTCCAGCATTGTGGACTTTTTTAAACCCCAGAGCAATTGTTTCTCACCACAGTGCTCCATCTATAATGTTTAGTTAGAGAAAGAAACATCATGCCATGCAAGGAGCCTCAACACAATTCCTTGGAGGTTCAGAGAAATTCAGGAGAAAAGCAAGTTTGAAACATAGACCTGGAGTTTATGAATTGTCTCCATTGGTTTGCAGTCTCTGTATCCTCTCTGCACTGTGCACAGGATACTGCAAAGAATTGAGAATGGTTTAGTTTTTTGTACTAGCAGCTCAGTTGTATGTATTATTGTTGGCTACTCCAAAGGTACATACTAGATGCTGAAGTTAGCTATTAAAAATGTCTTTAGCTGTTTCTGCTTCCTCAAAATGTTCATGTCCTTGTTCTCTCCTGTGAGAAAAATCACAGGCTGAGGGAGAGCCCTGCCCGGCATGGTAAGTCATCTGCTGAGTGGTGACCACAGCTAATAAAAGCCTTTGCTGCCCTTTGTGGCAGAAAGGAATGGAGGTCCCTCAGGGATGGCTTTGCTGGCTGCCACCTGAGGAGCGCCTGACCTTTCTCTGAGCCACCAAACAGATAGATTTGGGATTAGTGAAGGCACAGGAGAATCTGCTGTCAGTCCTTATCCAAGATGAACCCCATGCCAGAAGAAAACTAGAAAACTGGTAAGGGATGGACAGATTCCCTCTGAAGCCCCAGGACAGGGAAAGCTGCAAGGGGCTGGGACCTACAGGCTCTCTGCAAGCAGGAGTTGTGCTATGGAAGGTCAAAAACAGACCTGGGTGACTGGAGCTTATCACTTGTCCCAGTAAAGGGACAAGTCCCCCTTCCAGGACTTGGCCAGATGGTTAAAGCACCTTGGCAACCGGCAGTGCTGATAGTGGCCTTGATCATTTAATGAGTACTGGAAGAAATGAGGCAGAGTCCCTCGGAGGACTCCGTTTAGCCCAGTCCAACTTACTGAGCTAGGCATTAGACTGGAACACCTCCTCTCTCAGCCTCTCCTGGAAATACAGACGAAACAGGATCAGACCACTCCATTTATGGGACTCTCCATTCCCACCTTCCTTCAGACCCAGCTATCCAAACCGGCATATCACGTTTCTCACGACAAGCGTGAGGTCCACAACAGAGGCCCCCCACGCAGTTGGGAAGTCTAGGCACAACGCCAGGGCCTCTCTCCGACCCCGCACGCACCAGACACAGCTTGCTTTGTGATCCGCTGACCCACAGCTGGTGGCTGGGGTTAGGAAGCAGAAGGGAGACCCAAAAAGCCTGCTGGAAGGCAGACAGCCCAGTGACACTCTCATGCCTTTCAGACGACAGCACCCCAGAGCGTGCGCGACGCCGATTCCTGCACTGGAAGAGATGGTACTTGGGAGGTGTGCAGCGACACTATATAACCTGAATCGCAAGAAATCCAGCTAAAGGGATCTGCTCTTGGTCTTTACATTAAGCATATGGTTCTGCACTTCCCTGCACTCAGTTATATATGGAGCACAGGGGTAGCTAATCCCAAACCTCCCTGCCACAACCTGCCCCCACCTTGAAATGGGCCCCAGTGCAATGAAGAGAAATGTTCCCGCTTCAAACTTCCAAAGACTACCATAAACACTGGGGATAATTAAAACGTGAACATTATGAAAAATACACTGGCAAGGACTCAAGGCTGTGGAGCTGGAAAGCCAGGTAGCTTAAAGAAGTGCCAGATATTTAACTGGTCTCCAAGATTAGCAGATGTTTTTCAACCTAACGTTGCAAAAACTTACTAACTTAGATGTGTTTCCTAAATCAGAACCAGAGAACAGGATGTGTGCTGTGTATTGGGACCATATCAAGTACTTTTCCAGCACTATAAGATCTTTTATTTAGAAAAAAAAAGGGGGGGGAGGGTGATAGAGAGAAAAAAACTAGTTCTGTTTAAAGGATTCTGAATGCTTACCTAAATCGTATATGAAAAGGAAAATTCATTCCCCAAACTGAGAAGACTCAGATGCAATTAAGATGGAGATAGCATCAGCCCATTTCCCCGTCTGTTATAGAGCTATTCAGCAAGAGTACTGCAGAATACAGTGGTTGCAGCTGATACAGTCTTAGCGATATTTAGGTGGTTATTTTCTTTTTTTTTTTACTCAATTATCTAAAAAGAAACTATTCAGCAGCTCATTTTTGAAAACCAGTCTCTCTCAGCTGGTACGAGATGATCTGCTATGGCACTGCAATTAAAAACTCATCATCCCAAAGCCACTGGTTTGTCTTCTCACTAGCGGCTCCTTTACAGCCAGAGAGACATAGAGTGCACATCTGAAGATCCTCTCCTACTCCGCTACACCTTTGAGATTTGCAGGAATTTGCACGTTTTTCTCGCTCAAAGAGAGATTATGTGGCATGATTAAGAGGTACTCTAGGAAAGAAGCTACTAGCTTTGACAAGCTTCTTGACATTCCCTTTGTTTGATATAACACCCATTGGTTATTAATGGGAATGCATTAAGCTGCTGCTTAGCCTTAGTAATGCCATGTTTAATAACAAACATTACTTCTCTTCCCCTCTCTGCAGTGGCAGCCATTGTCCAGTAATTTCTGGATGAATTATTCGGTATCAATTTATAAAATTTTTATACATACATATATATATATACACACAAGCTGCTCTTCCATGTGTAAAGCAATGGGAGAGTTATGAACAGATAAGGTGAGTCACAGCTTTTCCTGTATCATGAGAGATGGAAGTGCCAAGACTTTCTGGGTCACTGAATCCAGAACCTTGTGACCATACTGCAAGACCCCTTACAGAAACTGACATTCCTCTATTAAAAAAAGGAAGAAAAAAAATAATACAAGAGACATTTTATAAGTAGGGATTTACTACACTGCAGATTAAAAAATAAATTCTGCCACTTAGAAAAAGCATTACCACTGTCTCAGAAGCTGCTCCCGGAGGCATTTAATTCTGGGTGGATATCTCCTTCCTACATTTGCAATGCAAGGAAACCTGAGAAAAAAACTGCTCTGCCTTTCAGGTAGGTGACAGCAGGAAGGACACAGAGCAACCACAAAGATGTCTGCTCAGCAGATCTTGCTATGGAACGGGCAGGCTGCACTCACGTCCCTGAAATTCATACCAGTCACAGCATCCACACCGCTTGTATGTCCACTGCTTCACGGATGCCAGAGCAGAAGATGAACCTGCAGAAACCAGCCCAACCCCTGGGCCTGCTCCATCAGACATGCCTGCCATAAACCTCCAGCCTTCCCACCAGGCAGCTTCAAAACTGTTGCTGCAAAGGGAAGCAGCGCTGTCTATGGTTAGCTCCTTTCTCCTTTGCTGGCAGACTCACCTCCAGTCCTACGGGAAGAAAGAAACTGAGACAGAGACCGGTGGGTGCCACAATTGTCACTTCTTTCCATAACCTTGTCAGGGTTGTGATATGGTCAGCCACCATACCTAAAGAGGGCAC
Source organism: Buteo buteo (assembly GCF_964188355.1). Taxonomy (NCBI): domain Eukaryota; kingdom Metazoa; phylum Chordata; class Aves; order Accipitriformes; family Accipitridae; genus Buteo; species Buteo buteo. The sequence continues at coordinate 6,341,294 of NC_134176.1, read as the reverse complement.
CAGGGACCACAAGCCTATCCTCTCCTCCACCCAGCCCAGCTCCCAGAGCACACAGCTCTTGGGGATTCATTTACTGGACATTTCAGAAGGACACCTGTCGCGTTACACAGATCTATTCGGTTACAGAAACCTACCATCTGCCCCTGTGTTGTACCAACCAAAGTCTGCAAGCACCCTGACAGAGAGGAGGATTAATATCACACGTCCACCTGCTCCGCAACGTGAGCTGCCCATAAGCAACAACCTGAAGATGTCTCTGAGCTCCTAAACCCCACCTTGCCCTTAAAAAATGCAAGTTAAGGGAAGATCAAGAGGAGCCATGACAATCCAGTTCCCTCAAAGCACAAGTCACATCCACAGCAACATTTTAAACATTTTAGGCATGCTCTGTTTCCTGCATGGCTAAATGCAGAGAATGTTAACAGGTCACATCAGAGACATGTAAGTGGTGACGACACCAATATATAAAACCATTGACTGGGTCTGCACCAATGTAACAAACTTTAAAAAAGTATTAAAACAGACTGTTTATTACAGCATATGATGTGTTATATTAATTTACACAATGATATATATATATAAAAACAGCCATTGATGATGTACAGTAAATTGGACATCAACAGGAATATTAAAACTACTGATACTCATGCACGTGACATGCATATGTTTTTTTGTTTTTTTTTTTTTAAAAAGCAGTTTTACACAATATACTGAAGTTACTAAGCCTTGGTCAGCTGCTCCAACAGTTTACTCAACATCACCGCTATCCGCAGCGGGACTCCCAGGAGATCGGAGCAGAGTGCACTCCAGAGAAGGCGACTTAACCTCGGAGACAGATTGAACAGGAGCCCTTTCCTCGTGGGGGAAGGCTGGGGGAGGACAGGGGTGAGTTTCAAGAAGAGAATCAACAAGAAAAGAAAAAAAAACAGGCCAGACTACCAGGAGGAAGAAGTTCAAGATGTGGCAACAGGAGCAGCAGAAAGGGACAAGCAAAAACATGAAGACCACCCACACTCCCTCCCCCTTACCCCCTAAAAACTTATGACCTTAAGCTGTCGATATCCTCTATAAGACCCAGAACTGGAAAAACTAGGCAAGGAAGATCCATTCCCAGAAACATTAGCCTTTTTTCAAAGCCTTCTGACACCGTGCACTGGAGGCCGTTCACCACTGAAATGGCAGTGTTATGGTTTTTTTTTTAAAAATGAGTATAATGGTCTTTTATTTCCACGTAAAAGGCACTAGTATCCACCCAAGTTCTGAAGACAAGTGACATAATTTACCTTAAGTTTTAAATATTTGTATAAAAAAAAAAAATCTGTGGAAATATGTACACAAAAGCACCTTGCTTCCATAAGCAGAAGCAGATACATTCCACCGAGTCACCTCACTAGACGGTCGTCATGAGCTTCAGGGAGCCCGACCGAAAGCGGAGAATTTTCTTCTTGAGATTATGGGAGGCTTTGATTTTGACAAAGGCCTTTGCCGCATTTTCATGCAGCTCCGGCGCCGCGACCGTTTGGATGGGGAGCGTCTGGACAAACTGAGACCAAATAAGGCCCCCGCTCTCATCAGAGTCGCTGGTGGTCGTGCTCTCCCCTACGAACTCCACCTCGCTCAGGCTCGACTCGCTGTCTCCAAAGCAGTTCGTCGTGTAGTTGCTCTGCTCGTCCTCGCTCGTGTCCACCACGGTGGAGTGGAACAAGGACTCGCACTCCGCCGAGTACTCCGAGTCGCTGGCCACGTAGGCGTACGGGCTGACGTAGGGCAGGGGGACTTGCGAGTAGACCCCCACGCCTTCCCGCCGGTTCCTCCTCGCCCTCCGTAGGGCCTCCTCGTAGGAGATCTCCGCCGAGGACTTCCACCGGCGGTAGTCGGCCCGCTTGTGTTTAGGCTTGGCCACCACAACCTCTCGGCCGTGCCCGTGGGATCGGATGGCGGATCTGTGGAGGCCAGCCTGCCGACTCTGGAGGCCCGACTCTGGCTGCAAGCCACTGCCTCTCTTCCCCCGCGAGGAGGGTTTTTTCAGTTTCTTATTTGTATCCAACTCATCAGGAAAGCGGCACTTCTTGCCGACCGGCTTGGTTTTCTCCCGCAAGGTCTGCGAACCGTTTTCCAGCCCGTTGGCAAGGTGGGGCCTGTGTTTCACCACGGAGCTTTTCAAAATCTTGACATTTCGGGTGCCTTTGTGAAGCTTCACGCTTTGCTGCTGGGCCGGTATGTACTGGGCGTTCACCAGCAACCCATCATCCAGGCTCTGGGAGGAGGAGCCCTCGCTTTTGAAATCCAGCGCGGGCCTCTCCTCGACAGCGGGCGACGAGGAGCGAGCCGGCTGCAAGCCGCTCTTCAGCAGGATTTTTTTGGGAGGCTGGCTGACCCTGTTCTCCGGCTGCAGCACCACGGGCTTCCCTGGGCTCTCTTTGGGAGACGCGGCAAAAAGCTGGCCATTCTCCTTGGGGACGTCCCCTGCCGCGGCCGCTGCGTTGCGGCTGAGCTCCGGAGGTGCCGGTTTGACGCCCCGTTGCAGGTGCTTGCTCTGAAGTTCGCTTGAAGCACCGGCCGGGAAAGCCGCCGGCAAAGGTGCCTTCCGACTCTCCATCTGCTCACCAGCCGGCTCCCTCGGCCTCTGCTTTAACGGGGAGGATGCTGTGTGGTCCAGAGCGGTGGTCCCACCAGAAGGCAAGGACGCTTGCTTGGAACTCTTCAGGTTCACGACATTACCGTGAGCCACCACCCCTGTGGGCTGCCTGACGCACATGCTCCCGTGCCTCAAGATCCCTTTGGTGGGATCGGCGTTGAGACTCGTCCTGGGTTTGTTAGTCCTTACCGCGTGAGTCTTTTTCTGAACCAGGCTTAAGATGTAACCGTCTATCCTCTTGCTGGTGGAAGGGCATGGCGCCGGCCAGGAGCCTTGCGGCAGAAAGGCGTTGGCAGGTTTTCCCGAGTCCGTTTCCGATCCGGCACAAACGTCGCTAATATCGCAAGCGAGCCTCTCCTCTTCTCGCTGGGGGTTTTCAGTCACGGGGAGAAGAAACATGGGACTCTGCACAGCTACCGCATGGAGTGGGCTGGGGTACCGGTAGACATCATTCCCGTTTTTAGACACCAGATCGCACTGGTACTTTGGATGTACATCTGCAACGACATCGAGGGAATTTGAGTGCGGTGTGGACAAAGAGCGACAGACAGAGCCTGCGGTCTGGTCCTCATGCTGGCCTTCCTTATTATAGTCCATCCAGCCTATGAGATCTGAAAGGCATTTTAGAAGAGTTTAGAGAGCCTGCCAGGGACAGTTCTGCCATGTTTTTCATGTGCCATCAAGGACTCCGGTCCCATCTACACATACGATGCAATGTTTATACTATAGCAGCACTGTTCAAACAGTAGAAACCTTGCAACCAGGGATGCCATTCAAGCGATACAAAAGCAGCACTATTCTTCTGTGGGTCTCTTTGTAACTGCATTTATGTAGGATTTCCCCCAATATGACTACACGGTTAGAAAAATAAAAATCACAGCCCTAATGACAACATTTACATTGGTTTCAAACTTGTGCCTAGATTGCTAAGAGCTTCCTAATTTACATCCAAGCCACCCAGAAGTCTGTAAGGGTCTGTAATGTTTATATGTTACACAGTCACCTGTAAAACTCACTGCAGGCCTCAACATGTATGAATTTTATATTTTGTTTTGCTAAATCCAAAGAGAAACATAAAAAATCTGGACGAGAGACCAATTAATTCTTTTAGCTTATTGACAAATTTCACTTCCAGATTTTTTCAAGCCTATCTTGGATCAGAAAAAATCCAGATTTCATTTTATTATTGTTATTATTATTATAATTACTACTATTATTATCATCATAATTATTTTATAATAATGCTAATAATAATAACAGATGCTCTTTTTGAGCAATAAAGGGTTAAAGAATGGGAAACAGGCTCATCTTTCCACACAAGTACAAGGAGTGCAGGTCAATCCAGCTGACATCCTAGCCTTGGCTCTGCAAAGAGAGTTCTGTAAGAGAAATCCAGTGCGTTTCAAGATGCATGAGTCAGATTTAATAGCTAAGGCACTTATTTAGGAGGTAAGCGACCTCAGGAGCAGGTCTTCAATCCAAGCACCTAAGATTATTATTATTTTCTTAAGCTTATGTTGCCCTTGTCTTCTTGAGTAGGGGTACAATCTAAATGATCCTTCCAGGTCACTGTCAGTCCTGTTTTCTACCCTTGGGCTAGAAACTTCAACCAGGGTACTCAAATTTGAGCACTCAGTGCTCATCACTTATCTAAGGCTTATTTCAAAAGAGGTCTCACAGACTTTGATAAAATTCACTGATAGAGATGATGTTCCTGTGTGGGCAGGAGAGGAAGCATTGGGAAGTTAGGGGCAGGAACTTCCTCCAGATCACCTCACAGTTTTCCCACATTTCCTAAATTCTTTGTCAGAGTCAGGAAATGCTGCCAAATAGACTTCCTTGAAACATGCCAGTTTGTGAAATTTCACCTCTAAAAGTGAGATGGTATGATTAATGAGAGTTTTAGGGTTTTGTGATGTATACAGAAAAAACCAGCAATGCAATCTGCTGGAAATCCTTGTGTATACTTTTCTGTTTATGTATGGCTGATGAAGATCACATATAGCTTACAGCAGGGAGCACTAAATTACCTCAAGTTGCTCGAAGGATAAGTTAGAGGACTTCTCAGCATCTCAGAATGAATGTATCCCAGGCTGTATTTTCCCACTTTAGAGTTAGAAGAACTTGAATTATTTTGTCCTCGATTCACAAAAAAATCACTGTAAATTAACCTTAAGGAGCAGAATGGAAACTGGAAATACTATGGTTAGAAGCATCCTCCACATCCCAGAATGAATGAGCAATAATGCTTGATCACAAAAGTCCTACTGAAGTGTCCTTTCTGGACAACAAAGGAGGCCTTCCTATTTAACCATCCCACACATTAAGGCTTGCATCTTCAGCCTAATGTCCAAGGAAAGTCAACAGCTCTCTGCCAAAGAGACAAAATACCTTCTCCCTGTTCACGATGTCTATTTGTCTATACTATATAAACGCAGGACACACCTCAGCATGGTCACCTGGGGGTTAAGGACCATCGGAACTGACAAAATGACTGGTACAAATAGACTGCCATGCACCCTGACCTCCTAAAACACGTAGCTAGCTCCTTGCTCTGTCACTTTAACGAGGACGTGGCTGCTAAGGTATCTTTCATTATTGCTACTTAGTAAAAATGCTTTTCTAAAGGAAAGCAAGAGAAATTAGGCGACTAATGTGTTTTATGTGTATAGGTACCACTGCCCTCTACTGGGTAGAGCAGCTGTCATATTTTCACATGTTATTTTCATGTCTTTAGAGTGGCATATTCACATGTAAGGCTGGACTAGTGGAGGGCAAATGGTCCTGCCTCATGACCCATGTACGTGACAGGCACTGGAATCTTTTCAGAGCACAATACATCAAATGAAAGGAATAAGGGTTAATCCAACCCAGATACTCCTGAGGCAGTATTTCCAAAGCCAAAGCCACCTCCTGGAGTATGATGTATTCGACCTGCTTTTACTATACCTGCAGATTTAGGGCGTCCATCTGAGATATTCAGTGTTGCCTCCAAAGGGCTGCAAAAGCAAGTGCTAGAATGGCAACTGGATAAACACTCACTGAAGACAGAGTTAGATGAATTGGAGAGCGATCCAGAAGCTCCATCACTCAGCTCATAAAACCCTATAAAAATAAGAGTTTGGATTTATATTAGTTATGTCTACACAAAGTTACCATTTGTGTCCCTAGAAAGGCAGTCAAGCTCGTGTTTATGTTGGCTTACTCTATTGCAATTAGTTATGGGACTTCATTCAGTCACCCAAAAGCAGTGCACAATTTAGTAATATCCTCATTGCTATGAAGGATTCCGTTTAAAAGTAAAGCACTTAAAAGTAAAAAAAAGCAGAACTTTACTTAGCATATGAAAATTGGAACTTTTTTTTTAACCTTTACATGGGTTTCCACCTTTTAGCAAGAAAGATCCAGGCTGTGTTTGACACCCCATTGATTTAATAGTGTGTTATACTTCCAAGACAAGCTCTCCAGCTACTGCTGGACTACAAAATTTTTACCAAGTGCTGGGCCCAATGCTATCCATTATTTGCATCAAAGTTCTGGAGATAAACAGTGGATGACATGAAAGAAGGAAAATGGTAAATAACGTGCAGACACAGAAAATTTTATTTCTCGGTAAACTGGGTCTACTCAAGAAAAATATGACATACCATAATCAAGATTTAGGAAAAAGGAATGCAGGGCATGTCTACAGAATGGGGATGTACCCTGGAAAACAATAATCCTGAAAAGGACTTAGTCAGCATGGAAAAGCAGCTCAATCAAGCTTAATGATATGGCAAAAAAAGCTAATGAGATTGTTGGACGTACAATGAGACTAATGAATAGCAGTAGGGGAATGACTTCAGCAGTCTATACAGCACTGGTAAGAAAGACATTGGAACGGTATGCCTAGTCCTCGACTCCAGCACGCTTAAAACAAAGCTAAAAAATTGGAGAGAGGCCACAAAGCTATTTAAGAGCTTGGAAAAATGCCTTAAAACAAATGACTTAATGAACTTGACCTGTTTAGCTCATCAAAAAGAGTCAGGAATTATACTCTATAGCACCTCCAAGAGGGGAAAAAGCTGGGTACTAGAAAAGACCTTAGTCTATGGGAGAAAGGCATATAAAAAAATCAGTGATGGAACAAGTCAAATTCAGATTAGAAATTAGCAATAGTTTTAACAATTGCAAGTTGGTGGATTCTTCACTTTTTAGTGTCTTCAGAACAAGTCAAGATGCCTCTAGGAAAGGTTCCCCATAGTTAAATACCACTTACTGGCTTCAACACAGTTAGAATGGGATGAAATTCAATATATGGGGGATCAAACTGTTTGATTCAGTGTTCCCTTCTGGCTGTAAGATCAATTTTGACATGTTCCTCCTGCCGGTGGTGCTTCCTTTCACCATTTTTCCTGCAGCCTCCTTCCTAATATGCAGCAGAATTAGAACTTTTTTGAACTAATTGGTGGGTGGCCTTGGAAAAAAAATAAAATGCCCCAAACACTAAAAATCTAATTAAGCTTGAAATGCTTCTCTGAATATGTTGTCTATAAACAGCAATGTTTCCAGTGGTAGGTGAACTTTGCTAGTAGGCATCGAGTTTAATTCCAGGTACCAAGGGAGGCTCCATTTTGCTGAATATTGGCCTTACCTGAACTTGGACGACTGTCTGTCTCAAGGTGTTCATCTGTCGTTTTTTCCACGTCCAGGCGGAGATCACTTATTTGCTTATCTAGCTCTTGTAACTGATTTAGTAGGCCGGCGTCCCTCCTCCTCAAGCAGTTCTGGATAACAAGAAGACAAACATCAGCTCCTTCAGTGAAGCAGACATGAAGGGGCTCCAAAGACAATCAGTCTTCTCCATCTGAGCATCGTGGAAAGACCTTGTCGATACTCTTTTATACAAAAACCAAAACAGAACAAAGCCCTGAAATACTAGATAGACGCTCTGGATAAATACTTAACTGGCAGGAATTATGCAGGCACTTCATTCCAGCCCCTTTGCAGCCAGTTCTACATAAAAAGCACGCTCCACAATTTAGGAAGACCAACACGGTATGTTGGCAAAGTGCATGCTCCTTTGCAGGACCACAGCTGTAACAACAAAGCTGTACTGTATGATATGGTCAAACCAGACCTGTGCACATGAAACGGGCTACTTCAGTGAAAGCACAGCTTTGCCAGCTTAATAGGGGACATTCACCACCACAGTGACGTTAGTCAGAGACCAAATCTCTTCACACAATGGGAAGAAACAGCTCTGCCAACAAGTGCCTGCAGTATGGCAACCACCTTGTTCTGCTGCACGTTATGAGCTTATAGTCTACCACATAGACAGCAAGATTCCCAGGGCTGGGATCACAGCCCTTTTATTAGTTTTGCAGTGCAGCAGGAAGGAAGAGTAATTCTTCCTCTTCTCCCATTATAATTGTATAAAATTGCTGTGAGATGAATTTTAAGGCTATTTATGAAGGTAATTTGATGGCATAAAATAAGCAATAAGAAATGATTTTGTAAGGCACTCATTAACCCACGGTCAACGCAATCAGTTTCCCTGTGTGTATTATAATGTTGCTTATCCATCATCTGTTCAGCTGCATACCCTTTAATTGTTCTGGCTACGGGGAAGGCGGGGGGGGGGGGGGCAGGAGGAAGGTTTATCTTTTTTTTTTTTAAAGTGCATCATTTGATCCGTGCCCAGCAGTGCTCTGATACGCTCATCGCAAAGAGTTTTGATGCTCATAACTGGACTAGTTCTAAGCCCGTTAAATCCAGGACAACCTTTCCCCTGGGGTGGGCCAGCCCTCAGGCAAAGGGAAACCAAACGCCAACAGTATTAGCGAGGCTGTTTGAAGACGCTGTGCTGGCATTGAACACCATCCTTGGAGAAGCAAAGGGACGATCCCAGGTCTTCTCCTACATTTCTGACGGGGAGCCGGGGGCTGGCTGGAAGGAAGGAAGCCCGGCTGGCAGAGGTGATGGGTTCCAGGGGTAACTCACTGCGCCACCTAATGCCACCAGCGTCCCCCTCCCCCAGCGAGCACCGCATCTGGCTCCAATCTGCAATGTCAAGTGCACAAATTAAAGTGCTACCACAAATCCCCTTGGTTTTGGGGTTGGGGTTTGGTTTTTTGGTGGTTTTTTTTTTTTTTGAGTAATGATTCCCTGGTCCTTCACTACAGCTCTTTGGCAGCCAGCCCCTTCTGAGCAGAAAAATGATTTATTTCTATCTTTTAAAGGAGGAAATAAGCTTAAATGAACTAAGGCAAAGGCTAACAAGAAAAAAGGGGGGGGGGGGGAAGCGGGGGGCTGGGGAAAAGAAGAAATCAGGCAAATAAATCACGCAATCCAACTTCTCCCTGGGTGAAAGCAAATGCTGAGCCGTGCACAAAGACCGCCAGGCACAGCTGTACGCTATTTTCATTGAAAAACGATCTGCCGCTTCATGCCGCCCTCCGTCTCTTCCCACACCAGCGCCAAAGCCCGTCCTTCGACAAAAGCATCCCTTCTTTTTTTAAGGGGCCCGATCCCGCCCGTTACCTCCTGCCGGGGTTGCGACCCGGGCAGCTCGCTCCCAACTTCCATTCAAGGCAACGGCGGCGCCTCTCTTGCCTTGAATGGAAGTCAACCCGCCGGCCCGGCTCTGGAAACCGAAGGGAAACTCCGCAACCACCAGCTAAAACCCGGCCGTTCACCGATTTGTCACCTCTCCGTGCTTTTAAACCACCACCCCCCCCCCCCGGAGGTCGCTCCCCGTCTCCTATCACCTGCGCGCCCGGCCGGCCGGGACGCCGCGCCGGCGGTGACAGCGGCGGGGGCACGTCTCCCCTTCGGGGGCACCGCCGTCCTCCCCAGCCCCTTCCTCGCCCCTCCGCGGGTCACGGGAGAGCATCGCGCGTGTGTGTGTGTCCCCCTCCCCGCTCACCAGCTGCCTCCGCAGGAGGAGGATGTTCTCCTCCAGGAACTTCTCCTCCAGGCTGCGAGGCGACGGCCCCTCGCCCGGCGGTTCCCCTCGGCCTCCCTGAGCCCCGGGCACGGCCCCCGCCGGCCGCCTCAGCAGGAGGCTCTTCACCAGCAATTCCTGCCGCTGCCTCAGGTACTCCAGCTCGCCCAACCCGGCTAACGTGGCTTCCAGCCTCTCCCGGGTCCGTTGCCGTTCCGCCTCCGCTTCTCCCTTCTCCCGCCAACGCGCATCGGGCTCCCGCGGCCCTCCCGCCTGCCCCGGCCCCGCCACGGCGGCGGCGGCGGCCGCCGCGGGGCTCGCCTTCATCGCCGGGGAGGGGGGCGGCCGCCGCTGACAGGGCCCCTGCCCGCGGGGGGCCGAGCGCCGCCGAGCGCCGCGCTGCCGCCGCCGCCGCCGCCGCCGCCGGTCGCGAATGGGCCGCGGGGCGCCCGGTTCCCTCCCCGGCTGCCGCCGCCCCGCGCCCGCCCACCGCCGCGCCTCCCCTCCCTCCCGCCCTCCCTCCACGCCCGAGGTCCTCGTCGTCGTCTTCTTCTTCCTCCTCCTCTTCCTCCCGCCCAGCGCCTCCGTCGTTCCTCACCCCCCCAGCCCCGCGGCGGGGTGTGGGAAGGTGGGGGGACGCGCTGACTTCTCCAAAAACTCCAGCGGTCCCCGCCGGGAGCCTTGCGCGGTGTAGGGACGGGCCATCGGGAGCGCTTTTGGGGGGCTGCGTTGCTTCTACGGCCCCGCACGTCCGAGAGCGGGAGCGTAAATGGTGCATCTGGGGAAAAACACACAAAAAACCCTGGCCTGAAGAAGTGAGGGGGTTAAGGAGAGGGTAGGGGGAAGTGGAAAGCAGGGGAGAACGTGGCAGTCCTCGCACCCGCGCGCTGAGCGCGGCGGAGGTACGAGGAGCAAAGCGCCAGCGAGGTGTTGCTTCAAAGCCCGTTCGGAGTCGACTAGCCAAAAAAAAAAAGCCATCATGAAGTGGACTTCCTAACAGCATCTAAGACTAATTGCAGCAAAGGATCTGCAATTAGGTTTTCAATGGGCACGCGGTGGAATGGGGGGCGGGGGAAATGCAGATGCCGAAGAAAAAAAGAAAAATGTTAGTATCAAAATAGAGCAAAAACTGAGTTGCAGACATGTTCTGAGGGAGGAGAGTGGAAGAGGAAGAAGAAAGCGTTGAGGGAGCCCTTTACAATATGGGGTTTGTTTGGAAAGATGTGAGCCTGCCGTACAGCAGCTCTCACAGACGTTATGAGCATAATGAAATGCTCTTTCCTGCTCTCCCTCTGTTCCTCAGAAGATTATGGTTGTTTGTGGTACTGAGAGGTCTCAGATGAAATTCGTCTCCCCTCTCCCGTGCTTTTTGCAGTAGACAATACATTGCAGTGTGCCGTACGCCTACTTGATCCGTTGTAGGTGTTGGTTCATGTTCCAAGAGCCTGCAGCTGACACAGGTCATTATTTCACCATCTTCTTAAACCAGTGTAAAGTGCTTTCTAAAAAGGATATCCATTTTCCTCCTGCAGCTGATAACCAGCCCCTCCGTCCCTCCCAAATGTTGGCCCAAATGTACGTGAGGCCACACGCATCAGCTCAGAGATGGTCGAAGCTAAAGCTAGCTCCGTTTCTTCTTGCTTTTGATCTCTTCCCAGAGCTGGTTCACCACACAGCCGTGTCAGCAGAGTGCATCTATGTTAATGTTTTAGTTTGGATTACGAGTGCCTTTTTGAACCAAGTCTCTAGGTCGTTCCGGCTTACCATGCTGTGATTCACATCGCAGAGGGATTTTAGAACAAATGATCTGAGCTGATTTGGGGTAAGACAAAAGCAGAAGAAGGGAACGCACCTAAAGCACTCCGACCACTAATGGTTGTCCATTAATGGACATTCGGTCTGCGGGATGAGAACACAACTAGCCCAAAGTAACACCCTTGAAATAATTACAGCGTGGACGGCAGGTCCTCAGTCCAGCCCTACTGCTCGGTAAATCCATGCCTGCTACGCTGTCCTAGCTGCTAATGTAGACGTGGACGTATGTGCCAGCAAAAGGGGGGAAGTGAGGCGGCACAGGAATAAGCAGCCAGAGAAGGCAGGGCGAGACCTTTGGGGAGCAATGTCACTGCCAGATTCAAGAGACCATGAAATTGCAGCCACAGAGAGAACTGACAAACACTGAAAGGACAAGGGATGCCCCAAGGGCAAAGGATTGACTGAGGTTGCTAAGCAAAACTGGAAATAAAACCCAAATCCCATACTGGACCAGTCTCTCTACTCATATTATATATCTGGGCCCATAAAGCCCAGAAGTAGGTTCAGCCCATGCCCCACAACCTATAGGCCACCGCTGCTGACCTAAAAACGTGCTCCATGGCTTTCTCTCCTGCGTGCAGCTTGGCACGCAGCACCCTCTGAGCATGTTTATGCTGAAAGCTGTGTTGCAATGCAGAGTTATTTTCCCAAGCGGGTACCAGAAGCTCTCCAGATATGGAAGCAGAGAGCTCCCACATTTTCCTTCACCCTTTTTAGTCAGATTTTGCATGTAGCACGGTGCCTTCTATGCGTTTGTACACAAAAGCTTCATGCAATATTTACGCAAAGCTATTTCAACTATTTCTGTGCTGTTGTTCACTGTGCAATGTAGACGTTGCTTCAAAAACAAATTGCAGCACTAAATGAAATCTGTCTTAATGTTCAGATTTACTTATCTTGCCACTTAGCATTTGGTAGATTTCGGTCCGATTCCTCCCTCCCAAGTCACCTCTTCCGCTCTGAGGAGTATAAGATACTGCTTGTCTCCTGTACTCCCTGCTGACATTTCTGTGTTCATCCTTCGCAGTGCATCGGTTCCAGGAAGGAAAAGAAACACAAGAACTGCCAAAACAGTCAACTGCCTACATCACACGGAGAGGAGAATGCAGCTTCGACTGAACCAGACTCACTGCGCGGCTAGGATCAGAGAAGAGGAAGGGAAGGGGAATCTGAAGAAGAGGAACTCGGGTTTCTCCCCATAGATGAAGGAATAATAGGGTGCCAGAGAAGCAGTGGGAATTAGGAGGCTGGATAGCATGGGAGAAGGAGATGTGCAAGTGAGCAGCCAGCAAGACATGCCAAATTACGTGAATAATAGAAGGAAAACAAGATGTGACCAAAGACACCACGAGTGAGGGGAGGGCCACAGAAGACTATTCAAGAACTAGGATGCAGGTCAGCAGAGTGTAGGTCCTGGACACAAGGGGAGGGAGAGCCAGGAAAGGCAGGGTTTGAAGGCAGCAGAAAGACCAAAGAGAATGAGCATAAAATACAGTCCCTTTAATTTAGTCAGGAAGGCACCGTTCAGAAAACAACAAAATAAAAGAGTCCATAAGCAGCAAGAGAAAAAGTCTGGCAATAGGTGGTGGAATATAGATGAGAGACAGAACCAGAAGAGGACAGTGAGGTGAGAAGATGGAGAAAAGGGTGCCTTTGCTAGGTATCGTCCTCACGTAAAACAGGTATTTTAAGCACAGAAGGAACAAGAGACTAAGACTGGTTTCTCCCCTCTTGGTTACACTGCAGTCGATCATCCCAGTGAAAAACTAGTCTGAGATAAGAGGGAGGCCCCAATCCCCAGATTAGCTCTGACTAGACAGCCCTTGGAGGCCTCTATCTCAGCAAACCAAACATCTCAAAACTCTTAGCAAGGGCTAAGTAATAGGACTCTCACATGAAAAAAAATCCCCGAGTCCAAAACTGTCTTCCATTCCTCTCCTGGCTTGTGGCAACAGCTGAAGGACTTGCTCTTACACTCCTTTGTAAAGTTGCTGTTCCTTAACTGGGGTAATCAGCTGAAATCCTCCAAAAACAAATAATCCCAGGTTCCCCATCCTAAACTCAAACATAGAAACTGCAAGGACGGAGGCAGTGAGTTATCTGCAGGAAAGGAGAAGAGATGATGATTGAGGAGCTCTGTTGCTAGGATGTTATGAGAAGTGTAATTCTGGCTAGTACAGAGGCAGTTATGAAATGGCTCATCTTTTATGATTATCGTGGTTCATCTCTTATGATTATACTATTAGGGGAAAGAAATGCTGTGTTCCCTTTGCATTTCATATATAGGGAATAAAGAGATGGTCTCTGCTCCATGTTGCTGACAAGACAAGAAAAAGCAGGTGGCTGCCACCCGTAATATGAAAGGAGCCCTGAGAAAGCAGTGGTTGGCACGACGGGCAGTGAATCCAAAACACATAGCAAGGGGCAAGACCTTCTGATCCCCATCTCACCATTAATTTCCTTCCCACTGGGAGCGAACCCCTACATCCCAATGCATACATTTGTCTTTCCCTCTTCCACCCCTGCTGATCATTAAATTCAGTTTAGATTAAATGAGGCCAATTAACACTTGTTACTTTTCCTAGGTTTATTTCTGACCAGTCACACTAAAATGAGTGCAGGAAATTGCAGAAATTAAGAGGCACATTGCAATTCCCTGTTTGTAAAATGAAAGCAATTGCTTTCCTTGCTTATTGTAACACAGCCCGTCGGAGCCAGGGTGATACGTTATCCAGAAACATCCACCTGGGGACTATGCTTGAGACCCACAGCTGTCACGATGCCTCTGACACTTTATTTTAATCTATTCTAATGTTAATTTTCTAAGCATTTCTTAATTGCATTGGATAATATAATAGGGTATAAATCTTATCAGCAAATCAGACTGACATCAGTTTGTGTTATCGTATTACCATGGTTACGTTATTATTATAAGTGAACCTTGCGCTCATTACTAACCACAAACAATTCTAGCAAATAACCTAAACTGAAGCAAAATATCTTGGCAGTGTTTCCATTTTTTTGTCAAACAAAACCGATTTCTCTGGGTGATGGGTAACTGCGGCATACCTATGATGCATTTTACTCTTCTCAGACTTCTGCAGCCTACATTTATTTCCTTGCATTTGTGCAGCACCAAAACATTTCCATGCTGTCAACAAGACACAGAGGCCAAATTCCTTAAACGCAGAAGGCAGAGTAGGATCTTTAACACAAACTCACAATATTCAGATGACAAGCACTACCCCAGCCTGTCAAAACATTACTACATTTAGCAGTTACAGCAAAACCTAGTAGTGACTGCTACATTAGGAACCATTGACAACTTGATTAGGTCCCTCAAGGGTCCAGTTTCCCCTCACTCTAATCTGATCTGACTGTGGTCTCCCACCAAAAGACACAGTCCCACCTTCCCTCACCCCCAGTGCCACTGCCCATGTGCCAGGTGAAGGGACAGACATTTCCCGTGGGGTCACTGCGGTGATCTGACTCCCTGATCTGATGTACAGGAGGGGAACACGCGCTGGAACCGGGGACAATGGCGATGCTGTTCCTTTCCCAGCTCCTGACTGTTAGTTTGGGCATTTCCTACATTTGGCTATTCCTCTGCTGCAGATCATCGTCCCACCAGCTGTGCAGGGACTGTGGCTGGAAAACAGATTGCTATCCTGATCTGAGTTAAAAAAACCTCTTCTTTCCTTTTTGTTAACCCAGATATTTCAACGATCCACTTTTAAGCATGAGCAGTTGCACTGGCACGACTGAGAAGGCAGAGTTGTACAGGAATGAAGAGACAAGAGCAGGAAACCCTCCAGCAAAAACCTCCATCGAGAGGGAATGTGGAAGGAAGGATGGACTGTATGCAAAACAAGAAGTCACCCAGGAGGCCATGGAAGAGGATGCAGACAACAGCTGCTTGTGGGAAAGTGACTTTAGAGCTTCTCCAGACATTCCTGTCAGACTATGAGCCATGCAAAGACATTCGGGGTTTTTTTGCAGGCAGCAGCCCATCTGTTGAGTCAGGAAGAGGACTGATTTTGAATCACCCGTTGCTGCCTCAAATGATGTGGTGCTCTCTAAGGCCATGAAAGATCCACTTCTGCTTGGCAAAGGAGCCAGAGCGGTGCAGAACCTCTGGAGGGCTGGTGAGCCCCGAGGCCAGCGAGGGATCGCAGTGCTGCTCCAGCAATGCCTACTGCCCACGTCTGGTGTCAAACTGACAAGGAAGATGGAAAACTTGCTTCTAGTCCCTAGATTAGGGAAGGCGTGGGAGAGAATTGGATGCAAAGGGTGGAAAGCCAGGCAAGATCAGCTCCATTTTTACCTCTGTTTTAAGGATAAGAGAGGGTCTGATAAGGACAACACGGGGAGGGGGAACATGGAGTTAAACAAACCAGTGTCACTCATGATGTTCACAGCTGACAAGAAGCAGACCTTGAAGCTATCCCCCTCATTGTTCACTGTACAGAAACTTTACCAGCATTTTAGCAAATCACCTAATACATCATGCCCTAATGCTAACTGATGGGGACTGCATTCCCTCCCCAGGCTCATGGACACTGTTCAAATGAAGTCAGAGCTGGACTGCTCCAAGTGACACTTTCTTTCTCACTTTTTTTTTTTTCTTTCTCCCTCATCACCAAGCAGATGATGTCAGTTGAGTTCTGCTGCAATTACTTTTGATTTATCCTTACCATATCATGTCTGATGTCCTTGTACTTTGACTCCTTTTCTTCTCTTGGCCTGGATTTCATCTTTACATTTAAAAAAGCCTAACCTTTGGTGACACAGACTTCTGCTTAGTTTAATGCCTTCTGGCACCCATGCTGCCAGTGTTCATCTCAGCACATCAGGCTGGGAAGAGCCCTCACCAGCATGGCCTTTGCAGAGGAATATCTATTCAACTGTGAATAATCAGCTACTGGGAGTGGAAGAGTAGAAATGATGGGCTTAAATTACAGCTTGAGATTTAGACAGCCTGGGAAAAATTCCCAACAGAAGGAAGCGGAACAGCCTGAGGAGGAGAAAGCTTCTCCATTGTAAGATGTCTTTGACAAAAAGTTAGGCATGAATATGTCAGGATCGATAAGGACTTTTCAAGGGACAACGAGACACCGAGCATGAGCTCATGCTCTTCAGGTCCCACATTAACGTAGGCTCCAAAGGCAGCCAGTCCAGTAAAGCAAGTCCATGCAAAGGCCAGACCCAGTCCTACCACTGGCTGCCTTCCCTTCTCCTCTCCCTCTGCCTTCAGTACTCAATCTTCCCTAGAGAACCACGCATCCTTGCTTACCAGGAAAGGGAGTCCCACCGTACCTGCGCTTGGCTACACAGAGATCTCTCCCTCTTGCCATCACCAATACCCCTGACAGCCTTCCGAGACCTACCCATGGCAGCCTGCACACAGAACCACTCATGCTGCTGAGCTCTCCCTTGCTCCTTCACGTTGCTAAGACCCTCTGCTCCTCCAGCAAAACCCATCTGCGTTCCCCTCTCAGCTCCACGTGCCCAGCAGCCCCGCTCTGCTCCAGCTCTCTGCCGAGAGCAAGGAGGGCAGAACGGGTCTCACCTCCAGCCTTCCTTTTCCCTGTGCTGCAGCAGAAGGACATCCACGTAGGGGTAGGGAGGAGGGAGGCAAAGCGCAGCAGGGCAAGAGAGGCAATGCTCTGGCCGGCTCTGCTTTGGGGACACTGCAAAACTACGGTAACATTGCTACTATAATTCAGTAAAGCAACAGCTCTCTTGTTATGCAGTGGTGTAGCACCGTTTCAGCCTGTGTGAACACTTACCCCACACAGGGCTAACCTAGCCAGCTAATGTATGGTCGGTAGTGAAGGTATAGCAATAGTGACACCTGCGTGGCCCAAATATTTTGTCCCAAACAGGCTTATATATTTCATGCTCTCCTTGCTAGCTGAATCATTGCACCTACCTCACCACACATCCATAAACAGCTCAGCTTTCAACCCAGGACCAGAGAGGTTCATGCTCAAAGTAGTAAGCCCTTCCCAGAAGAAAGGACATAATTTGCAGCACAATTTGCATTCAGACTGCCTGCGATGAAGGCAGAGCTGGCTGCGGTTGTGCTCTTTGGATGGCCTTGGGACCCCTCAGCTGAAGCAGGCCGCCTGATGGGAACCTGGAGCTGGGCAGAAATGCTCATGGGGAGGCTTTCTGATCAAGCCTTCCTGCATGCTGTGGGAAGCCAGGCAAGATCAAACTATGTCCACAACAGGTTTTAGTTCATACAAACCTGACAGTAATGGCAAGGACCTGTAGGGATTTTTTTCCTCAGCAAATTCTAACCCTACAGCCTTTAAAGGAGTTCATTTAGTCTCAGCTGATGCTTACTTGGACAAAGGCCCCTTTACATCAGCTCCACTGCCAGTGAAAAACAGCCCTTGAATATGAATCAGAGGCAACCTGCATGTATCTTGTTTGCACCAAACAGCACATTTTATGAAGTGGCTTTTAACTTATTTTGGATACGGGCAAGCTGAGGTAGGCTAAATAACTCAACCAAGGTCACAAGACTTCAGTGGCAGAGGCAGAAGAGATTAGGTGTACCATGCCCTGTCATTTGGGCTCTCCCTTTAAACCAGAAGTTGTCACACCCGTAAAGGAAGAAGGCTCAAAAGATCTTGTGGTAGTATTGGTCTGCTAGGCGGTCCTCAGTGCATCACTTCACTCATCGCTATCTCACCCTCACATTCTTTGCATCTAAGAACTTAATTTTGCAATTAAGAACGTAACCTAAAATTTTAAGCTTCATCTCCACCCATTGCCTCTCCTGGTTTTCTATACTCTATACTTTAACAGGAGTGAGTCTCATTTAGTGTATAACAACAAGTCAAGGAACCACGAAAAAAAACCCCAGCGTAAATCTCTTTGCCTGAAACAATTCCCTTTCCACTGTGCTGGGGAGAACAAACACAGACCTCTTGCTATTACTTAAGGCACGTGTCTGGAGGAAGGCGAGTTGTCACTGGCTCCAGGTTTTGCATCAGTGAGTCCCATAAAACTTGGAAGGTCAGGTGTGCAGTCATGGAGCCTGTGACACATAAACAGCAGGATCTGAATCGGAACAGATAGGGCTCTGGAGAGACTTGCTGTCAGTCTCTAAGACTTATCTTAAAACCTGAGCTGAGAAACTGCCGCACACAAAAGGCTGGCTTTGAATTCAGGTGCAAACTGACCTGCAATGGTACCTGAATCTCTTTTGTTCTCATTGTTCCACCATTTTTTGAGTATTGAGGCTCTTACCAATGTTGGCTTAAGAGGGAATATCACTCTTTAATCTTCTTTAATGAAGGCGTTGTCCTGGAAGAACACATTTTCTATCAACGCAGGCATCTGCAAACCTGCAAGAGAAAAGAATGGCATTTCAATTTCCAGAAATTATTGGCCCAAAACTTTAATCTGAATCTCACAGCTGAGCTGTTGATTCAGGGCATGCTGCATCTTTGCATTACCATTTGCTGTATTAGCATCAGATGTGCAGACAGGAACATTTTCTTAGAAAAATAGCCTGCAACAGCAAGGCAGCGCTGGGGAAGTTAGTTCGTTTCAAAAGATGTTGGCATTGCAAATCAAAGCCTTTCTCTCATATGGCACTGTTAGTCATGGGACAGCACTGCCAGCCCTGTCCCGGGACCGACTCAGCAGCCAGCCTGCCTGTCCCTCCAGACCTGGGAGAGGACACAGAGGAGGGAGCGCTGCATCTGGTTTGTCCAGAGAAAGCCGCTCCAGTCCTGCGATTTTAACTTTGTCTTTCCTTTAAAAGGAAACCTAGTTTCTGGTAACCATTTTGGTGCCTCTGCAATACGCTGAAATTGTTGCCCAGAACTGTTCCCGCTTTTCAGATGATTACCTCCAAGTGGCTCTCAGATTCCAACTGTTCGTCTCATGCATAATGTATTTCATTTCAAGCCTTTCATCTGTGCATAAGCTTTCCATCTATTTCCATCCTGGTCTCAGACACTCTTTTACCTGTAAAGGAAGAAAAGTTGCTATTTTCCCCCCTTCTTTCTGGAGCCTCATTTTTCTCAAACATTGCTTGCCAGTTCCAGCTCTTTTGCCACCAAAACACTATTTCAGGGGATGAGGTTCATATCAATCCTCTTGTTGCAGACTTTTGGGGACACCTCCTTTCCAGCAGCATCTACGTTGGCTGAAAAGCTCCCTGCCTGTGGCTACTCTCTGTTCCCTGCTGTGGGTGACAGATCAGGCAGCTGTGTTCCTCTGATCACTCCCTAATCCACGTCACCCCCGGGAAGGCAGCTTAGCTCATCCTCACCCACTCCTTCTAACCAAACCGACTTCAGGGGCTCTTACAACAAGGAGAAGCTGGATACGAGGAGCAGCACAGCAGCCACCAAAAGAGGATATCCAAAGGCCCGCAGTGTGCCTCTCCACTTGGACCAGCAAACCAGCGTCACACTTCGACCTCCCAGTATTGCCGTGCCGCCTTGAGATTACGGATGGAAACTGCGGGACAGCTGAACTTCTCTGGGAGTTGTGCTGGGGCGTGTGTTAAATGTCCATAACTCCCTGTGCTCTCTTCATAATCACCTGGTGGCCAGGGACAAGTCATTTAGATGATTTGGAATAGCAATGAGAGCACATTTAGAGAAACAAGCCTTCAAAGCAGGAATGCAGGGCTCAGCAGTCAAACATCCAGCAGTATCTGGATGCCACTTCTTTTCCAAATCCTTTCAGATGCAGCCTAAGGGGTTAGTATTGACTTTAAAAGCCAGGGGCCCTGATTCAACAAAAACAGCTAAGCACTTAATAACATTAAGCACATGCTCAAGTCTCTTCCTATTCAACAAAGCACTTAAGCACATACTTCACCCCTCTTAGATGGCCCAGAACCAAAACACTGGGTTCTCAGAATTTCTTCAACCTTTATTTAATTTTGGAGGAGGGACAGGAATTTGAACCTTGATCCATGTTTTGCAAAGGGTCCCTATTTGCAAGTGAGTCAGACTCCAGCTCCAGACCTACACACCCAAATGCTGGCACATTCATGTTTTGGATTGGGATCTGAATTTTTCAGCCTGCGCCTCACTCTGATCTATGCTTCATTCTATGTTCATTGAAGAGATTGAACTGCAGGCAGGGAGCTGTTAAACCACCTTTCTGTGCAAGGTTTAAACTGATGATACTTTCCCCAACTCCACCTAACTGAGATGCAATCCTGAGTCTCCACCTCGGTGTATAGCGCGCAGATGCTCAGCCTAGGAGCGTGCGGGATTTGCACAGCTCCTCCAATTTAGCTGCTCCTCCAAAAACTTAAACCCACCACAGCCCAGCTCCATAGCCTAACTCCCAGAGTCATGTGAAATCCGCAGCCTTTGGTTATTATTAAAATGTCATATAATATTCACTTGGTGGTTGCAGAGCGAAGGTGCAAAGGGAGCGAGCCCGGCGTGCTTTGAGCCCGCCGGGGGATGCAGCCGAGGAAGGGGACTGACAGCCAAGAGGGAGAGCCTTGATCTGCCTCCGAGCTGTTGTTTCAAGCTGAGGCAAACGTCACCACATTGCTTTGCGCACATTTCCAAATGTCGCCGATTCCTCCAACACCTTCTCCCCGCACCCCCCCCCCTTTTTTTGTTTTAAATTTTGATTTGTTTCAAAAAAAGCTGAGATCCTCCAGAGGGAAGCAGCAGGCATCAGGGAAAGTAGCAAACAAATAAAGAAGTCAAAACAAAAACAGCTGGGCCATGTGGCTAAATCCGAGCCCGCTTCGCATCTCGCACCAGTGCCAGTCGCATCTCAGTGCGTGGAGCTCAACTCTTCTCCTCTCTTGCTTTGGCAAGGGAGCTCCAGGGCTGCTGGCAGGGCAGAATAAAGCTACAAAATAAAAGGCCGGGCTTGTTCCAGGGAGACTGAAAACAAATAGACTGCCAGTTGTCTGAGGGAGCAGGGCAAGTGGTACTCAGACACCTAAGGCAGCAGGAGGAGGTGAGAGCCCTCCCATAAGCATTACTAGTTACCTGGAGGAGGAAGAAAATAAACCTGGTTAAAAAGAAAAGGAAGAAAATAAACCTGGTTAAAAAGAAAAGGCAGAATTCAAATAGCCGCATCATGGGCCTGCCGGGAAGACCATCACTGGAGGGTTTGCTTATTAAATGGTTGCCAGAGGGACAAGAGGAGGAAGGAGCATCCAGCCAAGGGCTATAGGGCCCGTAAGGAGGCTGTCACTTGGAGCAACAAAAGGCCCAGGGAACCAGTTGGCCCTTCCTTGCTGGTCACGGCAGCGAGAACACCAGGAAAGTCAGAGCAGCTGGAGGGACTGGTTCAGTCAGGCTTCCCTCCATGGCTGCTGGGGACCGATAGACATCCAAACAGCTCTTGTCCTTCCCAGGCAGCTAGACTCAAGGGGAGACAGGCACAAAGACTAAACGTGAGACCACTAATGAGGAGAGGCAGGCATGACAACTGCCTTGCGGGCAATGACTGCCTTAAACCTGCCCTGTTAATTGGCTTTCCACTATACCTGCTCTGAACAAAGGCACGTGGGCTGGAGACACCGAGCCTCCTTCAGTTGGGTGGCAGATAAAGAGACTGCAGTAAATGCCCCGTCTTACCGAGCGGGAAGCGGAGATGGGGAGACCTGCCTGAGCTAAGACACGGAGATGAGAACAGAGCTGGCACATGCACACGAATCTTACTAGTCACCATCTGGCGCTACTGCCACAAGATCAGGCTCCTTCACACCACTGGATGACACTTGAACAGGGGATTCCTCCTGGGGAAGATCAGACCTGGAAAACTTGAAGAAAAAAAAAAATAAGAAAATTAACAACTCCTTGCAGCCCAGCAGCACTTTGAGAACTTGTCATGCTCAGCTGGGCTCGGCCGTGTTGCTGGGAAGCGGTGCTGTCAGCCACCTCTCTGCATCGGCGGTGGCGATGCCGAGGTGCACTGGTTCGGCAGATCATTTCCCAGCCTTTGGAAATGGATGGCATCCTGGTACAACGAGCTCTCAGAATTACCCCGCTGCATTGCAAGAGACAAACACAGCACCCTGCATCATTGTGATGAGGCAAGAATTTTATCTTTCATGGACGTGAAGGCACTAACCACAGCATATTTGAGAGGGCCACAGTGTTGGGAAGGACTGGATGGCAAGTGTTGGTACAATAACAGGGGTTTGGCTCCTGGGTGTCACTCACTGCCCTAGATGCCATTCCCTGTCCTCTCCCATCCTGCTCTGAAGCCAAAGCAAGATAAAAGGTGGGGAGAGGATGGACCCAGCCCAAGAACCACATCCAGACCGTAGGGTGCTGGCTGGATTGTGCTAGTCTGCTCAGACCTTCCCCACCACTCCCCAGATCACAGGTCATTTCCAATTAGGGGCACCAACCCTAAATGTGGGTGCAACCCCGGGTTTACCACAGCAGGGGTGTTGCCAGCACTTCCAGCTTAATGCACAAAGCCCCGATGATCAACACTGGCTTAACAGAGAATCAGAAGAAAAGCTCCAAAGGCTGTCACCCTCTCTTGTCTTTCCCAACCACTCCCAGCAGCTTATCCAGGCAACCTCTTAACTAAAGTGACCAAAAAACCATCTTTCATTCTTGTCCCCTAGTATGTACACTGGCTTAATTTCTATCCTACAATTGCTGAGACCATCGGAAACCTGCAGCCTTTGGAGAGCACGCGATGGCTGCAGCAGCCACCCTGGGAGATTTATGAGGGCAGCAAGCTCTTGGTTTCCCTGGTCACCCTCAGAGGATTTACAGCCCCGTGCATTGAGAATGAACAAAGACCTGCTGTTCCTCATCAGAGACCTTATGATTCTGTCTGTGGGGAGGAGGCTTCAAACATAGATAACCTTTGCAAGGAGAAATAGCCATTCCTGGATGTAACATGAGAGATAGGCAGAAAGAAAAGCATCCGCAGTGCTCTGGGAAATCTCAGAAAATGAAGCTGGGAGTTTGCGTTATTTGTAAGGGTGGAGAAGAAAGGTTAGTCGTGGGGGCAGCAGGAGGAGGAAAGGAGGTCGGTAGCAGGGTTTGTTCATGTAAATTTGGCTTCTGGGCCGATTTTCTCCTGGATATGACACAATTAAAAGTTGCTTCTGCACAGGACTCAAGTTCCAGCTTCTTCTTCTATCTACAGAGCACACGGTGCCCTGAGGTCTGCACCAGTAGTCTTGGTCTCCCGTTTTGAGCAGGCTACACTCTTTGACATACAGATACGATGCACCTATGGGCAGTTTTTGGAGTACAAGGGCTGATAAACTTTCAAAGGCTTCACTGGAGCCTGTGCACTTTGCCCCTCTATCTGTGCTGGGGCTCTGATCTTCCTGTAATCAAGAAGAGCACTTCCAGCAATACTTTCTAAAAGACCGTGCTACACAGCCGTGACCTGTATGGTTTTCCTCTCAGCTTGTTATCCAGTCTTAAACAACTGGCATGAGACTTGCACTCAGCCGAAATACTTGATTCCACTAATGGATCTGACCATGAATCCCACACAGCTGTTTACTGTACCCTTTGTATTGGAGTCATCAATGAAGGAGGAAGGACGGTAAACAGTAATTACTATGCAGATTTCAAAGAGAAGTGCATCTGTGCCTTTGGTTTCTGCTTTGTTTGGTGACATCTTCACAGGACAAAGTGGAGTTTTTTTCCTTAACCCTTAAATGAGCAGGGGAAGTATGAATTTGTTGTGATACTAATTGTCATATGCATTTTAAAAAAAAAAAACAAAAACAAAAAAAAAACCCTAAGAACAAACAGTAACACCATTCCCTGGGACTGAAGATGCTGCATCTCAGTAAGTGGCTTCCTGGAGGAATATATCCACAAAGGAGCAAATTCCCATTCTAATTAGAAGGGAATCTCTGAGACAAGCTTTTCCATGAAGGAAACAAAAAGGCAGAGCTGACACATCTAATGCATATATTAACACTAAAGACATGGAAATTAATTGGATTTATTACTAGTCACAGCTGCAAAGATGGCTCATTTCTAAGTTTATTTTACAGAAAGTGGCGGGAGGAGTGGGATTTAATAGTCATCTCAGTTAAGGTAATGAGCCAAAACTAATGGTCTCTTCTTGTTTAGAGAGGCCCCAGCTCAGTGGAGCACCTAAGCATGTGTGCAGCTCTCACCGTGGTTTCCAGGGGATGCTTTGCATCTGCTGGAGTGTTTGTTGATGAGGAGGATGCTTACAGACGCTTATGGTCTGGGAGGGAGAGGAAGCATTTTTCTGAATGGCAGTCAAAATCAATGGGATGATCAGTTAGGATCATCCCATGTTACCATTTCTGTCCAGAAGAGAGGAAATGACTTTCCAGAGAAGAAAAAAGACAATGAGAAACTCAGCGTCATGAGGAGTTCCCTGCTGTCTTTAAGTTCTTAGTGTGAAAACAACAAAATCTCTCCCTGCACTTGCAGGTGATGAAGTGCAACAGAGGGTCTGGCAGGACTCACACCCTCTGCACAGGGCACAGCTGGGACAGAGGTGATGGCACAAATACAGTGAAATTAATTGCATTTCAATTATAAACCAAAACTAAGTAAATCCAGCCTGCCTACAAAGAGTTTTTCAGCCATTCCAGAAAGACGTCTGGATCCTGCAAGAAGGCTAGTCACTAGAAGGACTGGGGCTGGGCTTTCTGCCGTGACCAAGCTGCAGAAGGACCATCATTCCTTTTTTTCCTTTTTTCCTCTCTCCCTCTCCTACCTGCAGGGTCTCATGCCCTTTCTAGCCCAGCAGAGCACAGTCTTTTTCTTTTTTTTCCCCAGGTTAGTTTTCTGCTATTTTAACAAGCCGAACCAAGGGGGGTTGGGTCCATTCCAAAAGAAAGCCATAGCTACCTTGTGATGGCTCCAGCAGGTACACCACTGAGATGGGAAGCCAGGAGCCCAGCTGCAGCTCAATATCGGCACCAATGTCCCTAAATCACAGCCTCTCTCATGTTTTCTAGGCCACATCACTTGAAAGGATGCTGAAAAGGTGCCCAAAGGAGATTTCAGAGATCCCTCCTCTCCTGTGGATGAAGAAAAACAGAAGGCGTTCAATGGGAAAACTGACCGTGGAAGTGGCAAGATGGGTGTCATTTGCAAAGTACTTATCTCGCCTCTCCATAAGAGGGTTTGAAGGATTTTGGTAGCTTCCTTCCCAAATTGGAAACCAATTTTCTGAGGCAAAGACAGGCTGCCTTAGGAAGGGAGGTGTTAGACTAACAACAAAAGGGAAAGGTGCAAAGAGGGGACAAATGGAAACTCATTTAGCACATAATGAAGGTGTTGAGAACAAAATTAATCAAAGCAAAGAAGGAAGTGGAGAGAAATTCTTTCACCACCTATCCACCAAAGGTAGGTCCTGGCTAATAAATGGGAATCACTGTTGTACAGGCAAAAATTTGGCCCAGCTGGAAAGACAGAAACCTGGTGGGAAGCTGATTGGAGTGTTAAAATCATGGCTTTTAGGAAGACTGAAGTAGGGACAAGATGGAGAACTGTTAGAAATAGGATCACAAG
Source organism: Buteo buteo (assembly GCF_964188355.1). Classification (NCBI taxonomy): domain Eukaryota; kingdom Metazoa; phylum Chordata; class Aves; order Accipitriformes; family Accipitridae; genus Buteo; species Buteo buteo. The sequence goes on along the minus strand of NC_134176.1, from coordinate 6,315,415 downwards.
CATCCAGGTCATTGGACTCAGTAGTAAATTAATCTGAAAATTGACGGCTCAATCATCTAAAATAGAAAGCACAAAATAGACCAACCAGTATCTGCAGTGGAGCACAAAATCAAACCTGGGAACTATCTGAACATCTCCCTGAGCAGCTGCCAAAGGCAAGGAGGGGAAAAGGGCCAGATTGTCACAGGGAAACTTCAAATGGAGCGAATTCTGCAGGAAAGCTGCCTGCAGCACTGAAACAGCCTCCGTATTTGTAAAGATGATGGTGATTATTTCCTATCTCAAAAGAACTCGTACATCCAACAGGGGAGAATTGTATATTAGACCTTTTTTCTTGGCAGATACAGAGAATTTGATCACAGGACTAAAAACGCACAGTAGCTTAGGTAGGAAGTGATTGCCACCTGAAAACATATGTTATGTGCAGACAGGATAAAATCAAACCCAGTAAGATATTGCCTTGCTGCTCTCCCGGGCTGCTGTTACAAACCTGAAAACAATCATGAGCCAAATCAGTTCAGAGAAAGAATTTAAACAGGAAAAATAAAACAAAAAACAAAAAACAAAAACCAACCAACCAACCAAAAAAACCCAAAACAAACCCAAAGAAAGATAATTGGGGAATACTGAAGAATATTTCTCTATACTGACCAAAAGGCAAAATCCAACAACCAAGAGACTATTACAGTGGTTAAAACAACAACCCCTTCTTCACCAAGAGGAGAATAGAAATGCCCTTTATGAAACAAATAGGGAACAGGGAAGCCAAAGGCAATAAATTCAAATCAGAAGGTAGGATATATAGATCATCCATATGGGAAACAAAAGGGCACAAGAAGCAGGAGACAGCCAAGAGAATTAGGGCAATTGCAGCATTTTTTTTTTTAAACTACAAGGAAACTTCATGTTTTCCATGCAGGGAGAAATAACCCTGCAGAAAAGGCAGCAATGTAAAAGCAACATTTTTGATGTGTGTCCCTTGAAAACAGCCAGATGGTAAGGTTAGATCATATGGGGCTGATGACATACTTTTCACTCCAGTGGTAACTAGGGTGATCATTAGACAGAGCCTAGGTATTTTTAAATAAACAGGTTTGTACAACATGCAGCTAGGCAGAACTGTCTATGCTGGGCTTTTACCTTGAAATTTCCCGTTGCTGCTTTGTTGACACGAGCAGCGCTGGGAGTTTCTGCGCAGAGGCATGGCCAAAAAGTATGTTAGGTAAGAATGGGTAGTGCAACACCTAAAACACTGGGAGTAGCCTTACGGTAAATCTCTCCCATATCTTCCCTGGTAGATACGAGTCAGTTCTCCCATTGGCAAACAGATCTTTCCCGTTCTCATAAAGAGCGGTGGAGTTTGCCTTCTGGATCCCGGAGATTAAATCTCAGAAGGAGCCCGTGCTGTTGTTGCTGGACACTGCCCTTGGAGCAGCGAGGAGGACCAGGGCATGGGGTGGGACAGGATCTTGCTGACACTCCCTTACAGCTCCTGGCCTTGGGATTCGCTGTGGGATCAGTGTTTGCCTTTCCAGCTGGACACTCCCAAACCCACTTCATCTGGGTTTGTTAGCAAAGATCGTTTATTGCAAAGCCGGTTTAGAAACTCCATGTAAATAATCCTCAGCCTCTTCCCTGTTATTTAGCAGAGCTGCAGCCCTCCAGGGAGCTCCCAAAACATCCTCAGAGTTGCCGGAAAGGCAGAGTTAGTCACTGAAACCTCTCACTGGTGGAGACAGATCCAGGAGAAGGGTGAGCCCAGGGCAGCTCGATGAGCACATGGCCGGGCTCGCTTCCAAAACAAGGCACCGCTCTGCTCTCCACCTCCCTGACCAAGCCCATGCTGACCACCTTCCCATGCACGCAGGCAGATCCTCTTTTCAAGATGGGGGGACTGATGCTTCATGGCGCTGCTGCATGATGGTGGCCATCCTGCTATTGTCCCACAAAGCCGTCCCCATTTCCACTGCAGCTGCATGGAAATCAGCCTGTGTAAACGTATCCCATGGGCCACCGTTGGCTCCACAGTCAATAGCTGAGCCACCCCACTCATGGGACACGTGCAGAGGCATGTACCAGTTGGTATCTTCAACTTCCAGTGTCTTAAGAAAGAAGCAAATCTATGGAGATTTGCACAGGCACAGGTCTTCTGTATTTGTGCAGCCGTGGTGAGACAAGTCTCTAAACGATGTCCATACACACCCACCTCCACTTTCCCAGAAAACGCCTGTTACACCACTACAAAAAAAAAATCCCCTCGTTTATTAACTATTAATGAAAGCATTCTCCCAAGAGGTGGGAAGAAACAGGAAAGCCGATGAGCCCAACCCAGCTTACCAGAGCCAGAGATGTGGGGTGTGCAGTGCCAAGCAGCGATTGATGCAACGTGAGCGGTCCTGAGCCAGTAAAGAGAAAAGACCTGGCCTGGTGAAAGACAAGCCTAAATCCCATGGGTGTACAGCTAGGGGCTGGCCAGAAACTTTAGGACAAAAAGCAAAGAGCAAAGCTACATACCTTGAATCCACCATGAACCGCACCATGCTCCTGGCTACAGTATATCAGTTCTTATTAATATGGACTGTTATTTAGCAAGGGAACAAGTCAATGGAATAATATACTCCAGATTCATTACTGTCAGCTCGCTCAGAATTATGTGTATTAATGACCAGATTATATCTGTTTATATAATACAAATTACCATAGAGTGACTGCAGGCATTGAAACGCTCCTTGTCTGTTTGACACACATAAATAATGGAGGAGCTCACGCTGCATTTGGTACACATGACTAACCTTTTATCCCCGGCACCCCGGTGCAGGCTGGAGAAATGACTCGGGTTTCAAATTCCTCGCTCCAGCTGTCATTAGCCTCGCAAAGTGTTAGCGAATCGGCGGCTAATTGATGTCCTTGTTGGACATTATTTTATTAGTCAGGCCTGGTGAGCATCAAGTGGAATTTTAATGCCCTTCTATCCTTGGGCCCGCGTGGCCGTAAGTATTAAGGCTTGTAAATAATTAACTGCACTCTAAGAGTTCTAGGAAGGGGCAAATAAGTTATTCTGTGGGTTCGGGCTGCTCCAGCTGGCCCTGGTGTTGCGACCAACATAGGCTCCTGGTAGGGATGAGTTGAGCTCTCCACGGGGTGGAAAAAACAGCCCAGACCTCGGTCGCTCAGCGATGGTGGTTTATCAACCAGTTCTGGGGTTCACATCGTCCTTGGGTGTGGATGGTCCTCAGGGAAGCTGCCGTGGTGAAAAAGGAGAACCAGGAGTTTGCAAATAGCCTTGAGAGAAGGTTCAAATGAAGGCTCAAGGGATAAAGCTGCCCGGTGCATGTTGCTGCACCAAAAATACATCATTGCGTCAAGCTGTCCCCAACATGTGGTGAGGAATAAAGGATTTTCACAACCCGCTGTGAGCTTCTGGCTTGTCTGAAAACCCACGTGCCGGGTCACGGAGGGGTTGGGGCTTAATGGCTGTGTCGCTCATCAGTCGGGGAACCGAGCAGCAAACCCATGCTGGTCCTGAGCGCCTTTCAGCAGCGAGACCGCAGCTGGGGCACCCAGGGTGAAATCAAACCCCTCCGCGAGTGTGGGGAGAAAGGTTTCACTTTGACAGTCTGCATGCAGAGCATGTTGCTTTGAAAATACTAGCCTTTTTGCTTCTAGTTTTTGCTTTAAAACTGGGTAAACAACCTGAAAATGAGCACAGATTTATAAATCAAGGACAAAAAATATTTTTGCTTGGGTTGAAATGAAACTTTGAGAATATTTTCCTTTTTAAAATTTCATCCATTTTTTTTCCTTTTCGTTTTTTTAACAGCACTGGGAAGTCCACCATAAACCCAGACCTCCCAAGCTCACCGCGGTGGATGTCCTCAGTGCCATCCCCTGCTCATCTCTTGAGAATTCTCCCCTTCCTTTCCCTCCTCTAGCCATCTCCCTGTAACCCCTCTGGAGCAGGAATCATCTCTTCCTACATGAGTATTCTGCATTTGTTCTCAAAGAGAGCCTCTGAGGCAATAGCGCAATGCGAAAAATAAATAATTTAAAATAAAACCTTCCTCAGTCTCATAAGATCCTTACTCCAGCCCTGCTTATGTACTGCACGGGCTTTCCAGGAGCTGAGTAAAAATGAACAGAGAACTTGGGCACACCAGGCTATTCATACATTAGGCAATAATTATAATGTATATTAACTGCCTGGGTGTTGAAAGAGTCCCAGCATGAGATTGCTTCTCTAATAGGAGACAGAAGTGATAAAAGACAGTAATAGATTGCCTTTCAGATGTGGAATTAAAAGCAGCGACTCATCAGATTATTTTTTTTTCACAGCCTCTAATGGCAAGTAGTTTCTTTTCAAGTCAGATTTCCATTTCCAAGGCTAAGCTCGGCAACACAAACAGAAATTAAAGGGGGGGCGGAGGGGGGGGTCCTATTCTGACCTCTCTGGCATCACAGGAACGGGGAGTAACTGCGTTCAGCTCAGCAGTGCTGCCCAGCCGGAGCGGGAGCCCAGGAGCCAGCCCACCTAGGCAGCCTTCTGAAGAGACTATCATCAAAAGATCAGGCTTTGGCAGCTTTTTTTTTTTTTAATGCTAACTGCAGCTACTAAATTTCCTTTTTTAAGAGATAGCCTAGAAGATAAAGCTTTTGAATTAGAGCAATCAAACAAAAAAATGAAGTTACTTCAAAGCAGTGGCGGAGATTCTTAAAAACTGACATTTCCACTTACTGATCTAGTTTGTCTCTAGCAAGGAATGCTTTCCAGACAATTTTGGCTGCTGTTTTTAGAAGAAAAGTATAGAAAGCAGGAGAAGAAAAAGCTGGATTTTAGCTGAGCTGGGAAGCACAGTAAATAACATTCATTAGGTACTCCTGGACATTTTTAATGACTCAGAGTTTTAAATCGTTCATTCAACATCTTTATGGGCCAAAATATAGTATGGTTTCAAACTCAAATCCTTTGGCAGGAGCTCTATAATCCATAAAACATTTGAAGGGGGAGTACAGGGGGAGAGGAAAGGAGGTATAAACTCAGGCTGAGAATGGTGTTGCTGGTCAAATTTCATCTAAATCGGCCACAAAGTCCACTTTTCTCTGTATTGATGGCACCTAAAAATAAAGGAGACCAGAGCACCTCCGTCTTCCCACCCCCAAAGCCTGGACCAGCACAACCACGTGCACGTTTTGGCTCCCAGTGCTCCCAGAGACCCCAAGCATGGGTTAACCAGGTTTCACCGCCCGCGTTTATAGTAGCTGAGCTCTTAAACACAGATGGCGATTTGGATCCGGCAGCACAAAAGCTGCATTTTTTTTTTTTTTTTTCCACTGTGCTGTCCGTTTACCTTGGATGGGAAATAAGCTCTTCAGCAGCTGGGACTTGTTTGTGCCCCAATGCTGCTCCTGGGGAGCTGGGGCAATTGAAGCCAAAGCCTCGCAGTTTGGTCACGGCTCTCCTCAAGGAACGTGGGGATGCAGGGAGCACCCAGGAGCTTTTCTGGAGCCCAGGGGCTGGTTTTGGGTGCACCCTTATGGGGTACAGTCACAGCCACCTACTGTATAGTCACAGCCACCTACTGGGAAGTTCATCCCCTTGCCCAGCCTCACCAGGTTGAGGCTGGTTATGGTGGTTTATCCCGCCCGTAGCAATCTCTGATGCCAGTTAAAGGGAGTTTTCGGGGTGCTGCAATGGGCAGAAATGCGAAGCCCATACCCAGAGCCCAGCACAGCCGTCGTTGGCAGGAGGCATGGTTGGTGGGCATGGTTGATGGTTGGACTCGATGATCTTGAAGGTCTTTTCCAACCTAAATGATTCCGTGATTCTATGATTCTATGAGGCCTTCTGGCTGACGGGAGACGCGAGCTCATGTAGCACGGACCTTGCAGCAGCAGCAAGCGGTGACACGGACCAAGTGACACCAGCTCTGCCACAACCCAGACCCCCCCCCCCCCAGACTGAGCTACAGCTGCCCTGCAGCAACCCCCAGACCCCAGCTGTGCCGACACGGGGTAGGGGCAAAAGCTTGGTATCCTGGGGGAGAGAGACCCGATACAACTGGGCTGCCCTGTTCCCCAAAAAGGGCTTGCTCCCGCAAACCCCGTTGCACCACCTGGCAGGGAGGGAGCGGGGAGAGGGCGGCATCTGGCAGCTGGGAAGGATGGAGAAATCGTGGCGGAGCATTAAAGGCAGCGCCCGTCGGCCCGGGGGCTGTTTACAGGCATCTCACTGCTGGCCCTGTCCCCAGGGACACACACCCGGGCAGGGCTCCTTGAGGAAAACACCCTGTGGAGGACATTTTAAGGAAAGTCTTCAGCATTTTGGGAACCGGAGCAGGCTGGGGGTGCTGCAAAGGCACCAGCTCACCCCGGGGCGGGAGCCTGGAGCTGAGACGACTTTTGTCATTTTGGTATGAAAGCGCTTGGGATAAGGGTGGTTGGGGCCCAGATCTCACCTCCAGCGGTGTAAATCAGGAAGGCATCCGCTGCCGTCTGCAGGGGCACGGCAGCAGGGCAAGGCCGTGACATTTGTCCAGAGGTGATGAGAAGCAGGGAAGATGCTTTTCTGTACATCGGTTTGACGAACATGGTGTTGTGGTTAAGAGACGTCTGGAAGAGCCCTGCGAGGGGAAAGGAAGAGAACACGCAGGATTTCCCGTTTATCAGCTGTAACCACCTCTTCCATCTCCGCTGTCAGACAAGAAAGAGTTTGCAGGAAGGCGCTGTGGTCTGGGCAGGAAAGGGATTTCGTCCCTATCACACCACACTGCGGCACATCAGGCCCCGCTGATGGTTTGCCTGGCTCAGACATGCTTTGCCTGGATCAGGCTTTGCAGCCATGTGCGTTTAATTGCAGCGGCATCGCAGCCATGCGGATTACCCAACGCGTTCACCAGCTGGATATCGAACCTGTAGTCCAAACCAAAAGCCCTCAAGTACAGAGCGTCTCACCGCACTCCAGCTTGGCTCTGCTCCCCAACTCCGCTCATTCCTCCAGAGACAAAAGGCTCAAGCCCTGTGGCCGTTTACTTCACAGAAATAGGATCAGGACCTAAAAGTAGCCATTAACCCCCCTCCAAAAAGTCCCCAGGGATTAATTTTTGTTGCTAAACGCTCTCCTCCTGCTCCCCCTTCCTCCCAGTATCCTGTTGCATGGAGAGCTCTAGCACAAAAAAATGCACAGCTGAAAATGAAGCATCCCCCCCGAGAAAACAAGGAAACCGACTCAGTAGTGAGCCCTTCCCTCTACTGCCCCATGTGCTAAACCCATTGGAGATGAGCAGCGCAGACCAAGAAACCCCTGGACTTCCCATTTTCTTGCTCTTTTATGATTACATGTCCCCGTTACAAGCAGGCAATAAAATCCTGCAGCCGCATCAACAAAATTAGATCAGTTCCATGGTTACATATCTGCCTTTAAACCTGACCAAATAACTCCTCGTCCTAAGGAACCTGGGGAATAGCTCTTTATAGGGAGAGCACGAAAGGAGACAGAATCGAATTAAAGATTCATTCAAATTAAAAGGTTCCTTTTTAAAAGAGGCAGGGCCAAGCAAGAAGGAGCTGGGGAACGTATTTCTTAATGAGCTCAGTGGCAGGAGTATCTTTAATAATAGATCTGATGGGGGAACCATGTAACCCAGCAGTGCACGAGGCATTTCCCTCCGCGCCGCAATAAAATGAACGGCATGTGTCCCCCGCGCACAGGTGGTTGTTAATGCTCCGTCTGAGCCCGAGATTAACTTTCGGTGACCAGAAGAAAAATGTGGCATTGGTCTTATGGACAGGCCTGATGATGCTGAGCCAATAGCACAGGAGAGAAAGTGCCCTAAAAAAAAGGGAAGATAATGAATAGTTATGAAGGAAAAAAAATAATTCTACGGTAAGATGAGATCCCCAGTAACTCGGCGGTGTCACTGCCTGGTCCTAATTTGAAAACAAACTGAGGAGGAGAAATGCTGCCTTCTTCAAAGTATGGATGAGGATTAAAAAAAGGGAAGGTTTTTTCCCCAGGCTCTGGCCTTAACTGCTGGGGCAACCTCAAGGCAGCCACTTACAACACGGACAGGACTTCTCCTTATAAATAGAACATGATACATAAGGTGCTTGTTTTGATGAACCCTCAGAGCATTAAAAACACGCATGTATCGCTTAGACACATCATTACCCCACAACTGCATTTTCAAAATGAGATTTCTCTAACTTTTTCTAGGTGGGGGGGCTGAAAATAAAAGGTACTTTACAGCTATTATCCCTTTCTTAAAGCAAAAATGCTTCCATTGCAAGGAAAACACAAGTTTTGTATAAAAAAATTTAGTTTAAGCCCCCAGTGAGGGAGCTCTGAGCTGACAGCCTGGGCTTGGGGGGTGATAAGTCTCCCTGCCCCATTTCAGGAGCGAGCATCCCAGCAGCCTGGCAGCCCCTCTCTGGCCGCGAGCCCTCACACTCAGCAATAACCCTCCTTGTCCGGCCGCAGAGAGCAGGCGACGATGCGTCACGCAGAAAGGCAAGGCAGGGAAATAGCCCCCCCGAGAAAAAAAATATTACCAAACCACTTGTGTCTAACCCGTGCAGGAAGCAGGGTCCAGTTTTAAAGAGCTTTGGAGCATTTCTCCGTGACCCCAAGCCTGCCCAGAGGATGCTTCCCAGCATCACCCAGCATCTCTGGTGGGACCAGCATCATTGGGGTCCAAAGGCAGCTCCTGCTGGGGACAGGGCAGGGGGGTTTGCAGATGCTCACAGGTTTATTATCGTTATTGCAGGCAACTTCAGCTCCATCGTTGCAGCCCGGTTCTGCAGCTCTCCAGGCTTTTTTCAGTCAATTGCATCAAAACTTACTGTCCGATAGGGCATCCTGAAACAGCGAGAGCTGCAGCCTGGCTGATTGCCGTCTCCCTTTCCGGGCTGGCGGGGGAACGCAGGAGGGGGCAGCAAGAGGAGACAGGCACTTTCTGTGAGCGGGAGGTGAGATTTATGTGAACAGTTGTGGGAGGGAGGAAAGGGAGGGCTTTGGGGCTCAAGAAAAATCTGCAACTGTTTTTTTTCCACGGCTGGCTCCCTCGCCGGCGGCTTTGCTTTGCAGGCAGCCGGCTGCCAGCGGTACTGTCAAACTCATCACTCTCCTGCTGTGGCCACACAGAGGCTTTGCAGGAGGTTCCCGGGCACCGGAGAAGTGCAACAGGCTGCACGAAAGCAAGCTGGCAGCAAGAATGGGCAAGAGCTTGGCCAGGAAGACAGGCAGGTGGGGAAACAGGGAAAAAAACAAAGAGAAAAACAGTTTGTGCCCCAACATCTCCAGCTGCACATCAGTCTTTTATTTTCCCCCCTTTATTTTCTTAGTTGACTTCAGTATGCTTCTCTCTTTTCTCAGCAGAGTCTGGCTCATTTTTCCCTCCCAGGGGAGAGACGGACTGCCTATGTCTGCAGCTGCCTGCAGGCAGACTGATTGCAATATATGACACATGTATATATATATATATATGCATATCTATATATAGGTGGTGCCCTGAGACTCCCTAAGACGCGGGTATCCAAGGGCACGGGCCCATATCACCCCCTCACCTCAAACTTCTCCCTCCCTTGCCCCGAATTGGAAGGCATTTCAAAGTCAGGTTTAAGGTCTTTAATTTCTCCGCTGCCTCAGAAGACTTCCCTGCTTGCTAGAAGCTGGGTTTCCGCTGCGGCACCGCAGCCCTGGCATTCGCAAGCCCCGCTCACCCCAACGCAGGATCTTGGTACAAACTTTTTCCAGCAAACCATGTGGCAACCCATTTATGAATGGGCAGGGTTTGGGAAGAGGCCCAACCTGGAGCACTGGGGTTTTGATGTTATTTTATGAATAGTAGCAAAATTGGAGCCCAGCATCTCTGTCCTGGGAACGGGGAAGTTCTGCCATGGATGTGGATGCGTGACTTAAGCTAAGAAAAAGCTCAGAGAGACACTGCACCATGCTAAACCCCAACATTTTAAAATCTTAAAACCTGGGATAGCATTGGAGTAAAGGGCTCAGGACATTCACAAATCCCTTCACAACTAAGTGACTCAGGTGCCACCATGCCCTTAATGAAGTGCCTTGACCCAGGACCATATTGTCACCGCATCCCACCAGCCACAGGCCACAAAGTACATCCTGAGTCACTTGGTGCCATCAAAAATGTCACGGTACTTAGTCGCTGTATTTAGCACAGCTCTAAAGCATCGCCTGCCCGTCTCAGATCACATCACACCAGCTCCCGTTAACAAAACAGAGCAAGTCTTTGGCTCTCATGATTGTGGGGTGAAAAATACTGGAAGCACATTCACCTCTAGACCTGCAATGCCAGTAACAAATGAGAAGCACAAGCAATCCTGTCCTTACACAGGGATTTTCTTATCCTGGCCTTACGCATTTTTTTTCAGTTGTTATTTCTGGGGTGTTACCCTATTTCTTGCTTGTTTTATGATATATAAGACTTGGAAGGTCAGCAAGGAGCAAGTGTTGTAATGTTTTTAGGATCTGCCAGGATGGGGACTGAGCGCATGGGATGAATCCAGCAGGATGGTTGGGCCTCCAGAATGCCAACATCTGACCAGAGCATCAAGGAGCAACTTTCCCAGCTGATGCTTCACTTTCCTAGCATGACCATCCACCAACTCCTTGAACTAAAGGGGATTTTCGTACTTGTTTAAGATGTTTTTGTCCTCAGCAAAGCACTGTTCAGTGCTCCCCGGTGAGGAACAGCCAATTCCTGTGAGCTGGAATAGCCCGTTCCCATGTGCTGACATTGCTGCACTCCAAAACAAACGTTTTTAAAAGTTTTGGCTGCTGTACGGCAAATGCCCTCAATCCTCACTTAGGGTAGGTCCCTTGGAAAGCAATTTCTGATGAGTTTTGTTTTTTAATTAGAATGTGGCTGCATAAAAAGTTATAAAGAGGTTGCTGTTAAACTACACTTTTTACAGCTGTGCTGTGGGGAAAAAAGCCTTTGCTTTAAAGCATGAGAAGGAATCAAGCGGGTAAGAAAGGCATAGCTTCCCTGGCACTCTCCTGATGAACTCAGGGCAGTTGAGCCTGGGGGAAATGCAAAACAGGCAGCTCAGCTCCATCACTCTTGCCTTCACCCACCCAAAAACACCACCGTGCCCCCGCCACGGCCATGCAGCCCCCACCTTCCCTCCTGCAAAGGATCTGCTGCACGTTGACTTCCACTCAAGGTTGGCTTCAAAAGGCTTGATTTAGCAACAGATGCAGGCACGCGATCAACCACGCCGTTACCTCCGGTTGTGCACCCAACGGTTTCCCTCTCTCTTGCCGACGCACGTTTGCCAACAGCAAATTGAAGAGTTACAAAGAAAAACAACAGAAATTGTTTGTTCCCCTTCTGCAAAGGACCTGGGGGGGTTCAGGGACCTCTGTGCAGGTATGGCTGCACTGCCACTGATACCAGCCTGATTGAAGGTAGACTTTGCCAGACGTTAACCGCTGGCAAAAACTTCAGAAGAGCAGCCCAAGTGCATTTTTCCATCGCCGGTCGCAGATGCGTCATTGGAGGTTCTGCAAAATTTCTCCCAGCGTTTTTCTTTTCTTTTTTATAGCCTCATAACCACTTAAAAACACTTCTTTTGGAGGAGAAGGGGTCTCTTTCTTTGTTCAGAAGTGAGGAGTGGATTGGTAGAAGACAAGGACAACCCCTTTCAAATGACTCCCCGTGAACCAAGCAAAGCGCCTGGATCTACAGCAAGATTGAGGCAGAAATCTTTCTTTACTGGCTCTCTTTGGAGAAAGAAACACAATAAATATGATTTACACAGCAGCTCACATGCTTGACAAAAGGCAGGCAACAGTTCAGCAGTTTCCCTGCTCCTGAAGGTGGGAAATCTGTTTGGTTACACTCGCCCCTTTCCCGAGTTGTTGGCGTATCCCAAGGAGAGCGTGATATTCCCGTGTTTCATTGGAGCAGCATAATATGACATAGAGACCTAGAAATCAAGGACCAGCACAAAAGCAATAAATACCAGCCACAGCGCTGAGCCAATTAGCAAAACAAGAGAAAACCAATTCAGCCTTGGGTTTTCACTTAAAGGTAGCAACACCTCTGCTGCAGCCTGGGAAGGTTCACAGGCATTGGCAGCTCTCTAAATTCACCTCGTGTAAACTCAGCAGAAAGATGAAAAATACATTCCTGCTCCAGGCAAAGCTGCTGAGAAGCTGCAAAGTGGCTGAAAGAGGAGTCTGCAGGCAGATTAATGTGGGGATCGACGAAATAGCCAGAGCAGCCAAATGAACTCAGCTGGACATTTGAGCGGATCAATCGGGATACGTGAGCGGCCCCCAGCCCAGCCAGCTAGTGAGCACATCGGAAACGACTGACCGCCTGGGTCAAAAGCAGTATTGGAAAACATGCCCAGAAAATAGGGCTGGAACCAAGGCTGATCTTCTCTCCTCACTGTCTGAGGAGGAACCCAACATAAAAATCAAAGCACCCAAATCACCGTGGTACTTCAAGAGCGCATGCATAGCGGAGAGCAGAGCATTGCAATATCCTACAAAAGATGTACGTGAAAGCACGAACAGAGGTTTTTGTGTCAGTAGCTCTCACCCCTGATGGAGGGATGTCTTCCAAGTTGGGACTTTAGTTCAATTCCTGAGTTTCTACACAGGGAAATCAACATCTGACATGCCAAGCAGCAGCTCTGTTTTGCCTTTATTAACCTGTAACCGAATAAAAGGTTTTAAATAAGCTTTTTTTTTCTGCAGGAGCCATGGCTCTTCTAAAATCCTCTTTGCAAAAAAGAAAGCACCAGGAACAGGTTCTGCTGCTGCATGAAGCTCCCCTACTCCAGAAGCTTGTGAGAAATCTCTCTTCTCAGTGGGACCATCAAGCCCAGCTAGCAAAAAATAAATTATTTTAACTCATATAGACATTTCGGCATTGCAGCCAGTCTTCATCAGTAAGAGCAAACATAATACTGGTGACTTCAATGCACCTTGCTGAAGAACAGGCTTTGAAACTCCTCCTGATGCTGCTGTCCTTATGCCCATCACCCTCAAAAATGGGGATATTTGAGATTTAAAGGAGGCTGTGCTGCACCAGCTAACAGCAGCCCCGGTCTACGGAGGACAGAGCAGCCCAACCTGACCTGAGGGGATGCAGGAGCATGAAATCCTGAGCCAGCGAAGGCTGGGGGCCGGTCTGAGCACCCCAACGCTGGGCAAAGTGCCCAGGGAGCACCAGCACGGGAGGGCAGAGGCGATGGCGAGCGGCAGTAAAACGAGCTGAGCTGGTCAACTAACCATGGCCTTACGAGAGCCGGTATTTATCACTCCACAGGTATCCGGGCTGGCAGGTAATGGCTACACAGCTCTGGCATCAGCTCTCCGTAAAGCAGAGTCTGCAGGAGATCCCCAATTCTCCGGCCAGTGGTGAAGTTGTTATATCTGGGGACCTGTTCTGTTTAAAGGTCTCCTAATGGTCCCCTCTGACTGTTTTGACAGTCCGTTGCCCTCTCCTCTGCAGCAGGGGAAGGAGCGGGGCCTCGTGGCTACCTCGCCTTTCCCACGCTGGCTCTGCCAGGCTGCGAGCGTCACAGCCGCCTGCCTTTCCTCGGCCTCTCCCAGCTGAAATCAATAGAGCGGCTTCGCTTTTCAACCCCCCCCCCCGTTTTACTTTTGGAAACTCTGGGCCCCACCCAGCCGAAAGCTGCCGTCATCCCCAGATAGCCATCAGCTCCCGGAGCCGCGGTACCTCTCGCTGGGATGCCGGCAGCTCATCCGGGAGCCGCTCTGCCGACTCGATCCATCACGTCTCCGATAGCTTTGATGGGGAGCTATGAAATTTAAAATATTATTTTAAAAAGTTGTTTTCAAATGCAGAAGGATATTCCCACTGGGGCTCGGAGCCAGGCTGGCCGCCAGCCCTGCCTTGCAGGGTGATACGCAGCAGCACGGAGCCATGCAGTTTGGGGAGCAACGAGGGTGCATCGGGCAGGAAAGCGGAGGCTTTGCTCCATCTTCTGACAAAGCACAAACCCAGGGATTCCCAATTATTCCCCATTACCTCCGATGATGCCTGAAGGATGCAGGGAAGGAGTAGGCGATGCCGGCAGAGAGACGAGAGCAGGAGATCCTTTCTCAGCTCAGCTGGAGCGGATGGTGTTGGGGCTTTGGCATGTTCGTTCTCCGGACATCGCCCGCGCAGGGAACGGAGCACACATCCCTCCTCACCCCCCAGCACAGAGCACTCCCACCTGCCCCCGCCACCTGCAGCAAAACCCTCAGCTGGGACAGCAGCAGAGGACAGGGAGCGGCAGGAGAAATGATTTTATTTCATCTCCGCTGCAAGGATCAGGAATCTGTGTGTAAACTGGCTTTGCAGCAACAGCACCTCTAAAGAAGCTTTTGCTGGCTGAGCGAGAAAGCTCTCTGTTAACTAATGAACTTAATGGAACACAGCTTAAAAACTGTCTATTTCTAGTTGAACTACCCAAATTCCTAATTTCTGCATACGCTCGCTGCCCTGAGACACAGCACGTAATACATCTACACGTACCGGCATGCAGTCTGAGAGCTGAAATACTATACCCATCAGTTTGTCTGAGGGAGGAAGAGTTATCAGATTAAAGATCAGCAAGATTTAAGAACTGGTAGAGGATTTATCACAGTGTCTTTTGCACCCATCTGCCTTATGTACTCAGCTGGGATTTACTCAGAGTTGTCACTATTTGGGCTCTGAGGAAGAAGCACGCAGAGTCCTTCTATGTTTCTCATTCAGTGAGATATCTGAGCCTGTGCCTAAATTCACCCACGTGAAGGATCTCACTGAAGCCAGTACAAGTATTCATATACTTAAATGTAGGCATGTGTTTTAAATATCTTGTGAAATTGAGGCTTGGGTGCAGTAATCCAAAATACTTTCACGTTTCTAAGCTTGTCCCCGGCCCTTCTCCTTTCAGAGCTTCTTTCAAGTTGATCAAAACCCTTGCACATTAAAATTTTCCATTTTGTGTGGATACTGTGTCAGTTTTACTAGCAGCAGCCGCAGCCCAAACAATTCAAATACTTCCAGGGACAAAATCACCGAAAACCAGCATTCGATCAGGTACTTGGGCTGCCTCAGAAATGTATGCGTTGTCTTTATTCTTATTTATTCCTTGCTGTAAGAGTTCAGCTTTGCACTCCTTAAACCATCCAATTTCTGAGCACTGTTTTCTTCAGATGTTTCACTTGCCATGCAAAAGTTAAGTATCACAGATAAAAATTCCCATTACATCAAACACCTTTTGAAAAAAACCACAACAAAACAACCTTTTCCCTAACAAAGATACCTAGCAAGATACAGAAATAGCTGTAAAAATGACAGACGAAGCATAATGGCTGTCCTGCATCCCCCTAATTTTGTGTTGTGTCTCTGGTGGCGGTCACCAGCAGATGCCCACAGCACAGGAAAAGTAAAAGCTGTGACAACTGTCTCACATTTGCTGAAAAGGATCTGAATTTCCAGCTAATTACCTTGTGTGAGAACAGGCCTTCTAAGCCATCTCATAGCCTAGGAAATGCTCTTGCAGACAGGAACCGGGAAGGAATATTTTTACGCCAGTAAAGGCTTTGCAAGAGGACCGTGCTTCCCCGCCACGCAGCGCCCTGCCTAGAAACTCAGATCAGTTTTTCTCTGCTTCTGTTTAAGAGCAGCATTCCCAGGCTGCATTTCCAAGAGGTTTTTGGTTTTACAGCTGTCATGACAATAATTTTCTCAGCTTTGCGAAGTTCCCTCATATCCTGTTCGAACCGGCTTATCTCTGTTTAGAAGTGATGTTCCTACACGGCATTCTTCAGGAACAGATGTTCCAGCTGATCCCACATTGCAGCACTCAACGTATTACACGGCCCCATTTTGAAACAATTAGCCTGTCACCGTTGAAAGAAACCTAATGGTTGGCTACTTTTTCATTTTTGAAACAAACAAAAAAAAAAAGAAATCAGAAGTAACCGATGGTTTATACTTTTTCCAAGTACGCTAAGATGCTCTAAATTTACAGTTCATTAAAATGGCAGCATGTCCTGGTTCAGCTGCTGGTCCCAAGATTTGTTATCTGGAGAAACAAATCTCTGGGCAAAGCTGCTAGCAAAGAGCTTCCCCAGCCCCACAAGTGACTGAAGAAAAGTAATAAGAATCTCTATTTACACAAATTAAAAGCTAATGAATTAGCGAGGAGGGTTTAGAGCAGTGGTGCCCATAGCTTTTGGACCACAGACCGCTGTCAACACATGGAAATTATTGTGGAATACAAGGCAGTCTAATGACTAAGTCTTTAACAGAAGATGCTCTGGAGAAGATTGTAAACACCCAACTGAGGGCCACGTAACCGTGGTTGTGACTCCAGTCGTTCGCAGACAACAGCTCGGGAACCGTCCGTGCAGGGCACTAACACAGACCCAGTAAATCACAGGTAAGATGTGGTAAACGGCTGTAGTGCCATAAAAGTCAATGGAGCTACATGCAGAATTAGATCAGCCAAGAATTTGATCCCCTACATTAAGCGGCAACAATACCCACGAAAAGGGAACTTGCAGGCCGCTGTAATAAAATTATCTCCCTTTGATCTCGTCGAGATTCCTCCAGCCTAGTCTCACTCGGAGAAATCAATCTCACGGTCATACAGATCCAGAGCAAAACGAGTAAGCACCCAGCACAGAGCCCGCCTGCTGCCAACACACGTCCCCTACTTGTCCCTATCTGCTTTGCACCTTCCCTGGTATGATTTTCTTGTCCTCTCCCTTTCTCCCTGTATCTGCCTTTCTCTTCAGGGCGCACGCATACAGCAAGGCGGGCGGTTGAGCAAAGCTGGAGCTGGCAGCCCCACGGCTGACGTTTCCTGGCCAGCACTGGGTGCCGTAACAAGGAAGACGGCAACAACCGAGTTGACGGCAACAACCGAGTTTCCAACATGGAGCAGCTGCCAGGCCACGTGTCCCTGCTGACACCCAGCCTGGCAAGGCCAGGTCCAGGCTGCCAGGACCAGGCTGAGCAGGAACAGCATCTCCAGGAGCAGGCTGAGAGCCCAGGCAGGAACAGCATCGCCGGTGACAGCTCAATAGCGGCAGACGGAGATAGGAGACGAGCTGAGGGTCAGGAGAGGGCTTGCAGTAACCACGAGCTTCAATTAACTGAAAACAGCAGAGGCTGCCTGAAATAAAGCTCCTTCTCATATCAGCCAACACTCAAGGCAACCGCATTTTTGACTATCAAAGCAAAACCAAAAAGCTTTGCTCTCTGCAATTGCTCACAGACCTTAGCTGGGAAGTAATCCTGCCACTCAAAATTTTAGCGAGAGAAATGCTTTCTCAGGCTCTTGGAAGGACCACACAGCACAGACGTGCCAGAGACATTCCCAGGTATTATACATGTGTATCAGATGTGAAACTCTTTCTTGAGTACATTTTACTCTCAAGCAGACAGCCCTTAAAATAGGAGCAGCTGAACTGAAGGACGGGAGCGGAACAGTGGAACGTTTGCAGGGACCCATCCAGGTCACTGCTAACTCCAAGTACGCATTTAGCAGCCAAAACTCCTCAAAGAAAGGTTAGAAGATGAGGTCTGCTCACTTGGAGGCTTTCAGGCCAACGGTGCTATTGGAAAATGACCCTTGGGGTGGGTTCATTTCTCCCACCCCCACCCCCTGATCCCTGCCATCCGGGGACGCTGAAGGGAAAGACACTAAAGGAGGTGACTCCAAGAGCAGAGGTGACTGGCATCCTAGAGGACCTGTTCCAAAAACCATAAGGAGGTGCAGAGGGCTAGCAGAGATATGGATACCTTCATTGCCCAGCAAACTGAATCTCACCCTCAACAGGGACACGGCAATAGGACCTCTGTACAGGCTTACTTTCACATACACAGAAATAGTTGGTTTGTAATGAAAGGCAAAGCACAGACACTGCATTTACCCCCTGGAATATCCCTACGAGGTTCATCACTGATTAAAGTGATTTCGGCTCCCCATTCCCCCCCCTCCCCCCAGACTGGCCTTTCTGCCTCTGGGTTCTTGCACATACCCGGGAGCGCAGCAGTCAGGGACCGAATTACCGGGGTTATAATTCTTGGCTGTGTACTTTTAACTACAGTGAGGCATTGGCAGAGCTCAGCGCACTAATTCACCTCCATGTAAACATGATTATTTTAAATGAACTCCAGACGAGGTTTAACTGTAAAAACATCTCCAGTTTTTGTAGCATTTTTAAGTGTTCAGCTCGGAGTTGTTTTCGTTACGGCAAGAACTTACCCTTTCTTCGGTTTACAAAGAAAATTTTCAGAATTAATGATGTCCCAACACCCCCCCAACTATAACATGACACTTGAACGAAAGTCACAAGTCTGAAAATTAAGCTGCAGTGGGATTTCATGGTCAGGATTTTCCCTTTCTTAGCCAGCCATTCCTTTCCTTACAAGTAAGAATGCTTTGCTACAAAGCGAAGTTGAAGAAGAGAAGTGAAAAGAGTAAGAGGTATTCACTTGGCCACATTTCTTTCAATGTTTCTGGCATAGGGTTCCCACTATAGCTTGCAAGGAGAAGTGGCAGAAGAACATTGTGTATACATTGTAATGGTTGTACTTTCTCTGAACAGACATGCTTCCAGGAGGCGGCAGATTAAAGAACTGGTGTTACTTCAGACAGAGAAAAATAACATCTTGCCAGTTGTGTTTATTTGTAGGAACCCATGATTTATGCTTTCCCATTTGTAGAGGGGTTGAGAGAAATGGATCACGTGGGCTCTGTTTAGATAATCCCTGAGGAAATTCAGACTACATCAGGCAGGGAGAGAGAGGGTTTGTTCTCATAGATGAGAGATGCTGGGAAATGGTAGGGAGACACGAGATTTCCTCGAGATCCTGGAATGAAGTTCAAGGCTCCGATTTTCTGAAAAGATTGAGTGTGGGTTGTGAGAATGAAGCAATTAAGATAACAACAAAAATAGTCCAGGTAGGCAGGGATGAGCAGTTCTTTGCTGTTATTTATTGGGCCAGTGCAGAGAAATAAAATGTTCCTCCCTAAAGCATTTTTACCTGTCAAACAGTACAACAAGAAGATGCAAAACTGTTCCTACAAGCACGAAAGAGGGATCTGTCACCCACCGACCCACACTCCTGCTCTTTGTTTTCCATAAGGATGCCTCTTTGTGGTGTGGTCCCCGTCTCATCTCTCTGCACCCTCCTGGTTTCAGCAGGACTTCCAGAAACCAGCCACTTTTGTGCCTATAAAGGTCTATAAGAAGCTAAACAAAACCACTGGCATCTCCTGCCCTGAACAACATCCTTGTCGAAATTAGAGGAGGCAAGAGTGCGACTGCTTTTAAAAAGAAAATACTTATTGCAAAGATGGGTTTAGTTAATTGATCAGGGGAAACAAAAGAAAGCAAAGCAAAATCAGCTGTTCAAAGTTTAGCATCAACAGAGGCAACAGCACAGCAGCCCGTGCACGGAACGGGAAATCCTCCTCAGTCTTGAGCTGCAAAGCTTATGGGCCAGAGGAATCCTTTACTCTACAGCACCTGGCACTGTACTGCCTGGAAAGCTGCATTAAATAATCGGCATTAACAGACATAAGTGCTATTTAAGCAGATGCTGGGTTTCACAGCAAGTAGCACGTTTGATTCGTGGCTCGGTGCCCGCTGCTTTGCCATAGGTGCTGATTAAGGAAACGCAGCGGGGAAGGAGACGTGACTCTGTAGCACGGAAAGGGAAGACGGTATTTATGTGACAGATGCAGGATGCTGAATGCCCTTCTCCAAGGGCACATCATGCTGGAAGATCACAATTTCCAAGACTGTCAGAATAAAAAGAAGGGGGGAAAAAATGACAGGATGCCACTCACATAGCAAAATCCCCAGTCGCTGCAATGAGCATCACACAGAACCTATTAAAAATAAGCTCTAAGTCATCATTTCAGTGGCAAGATTTTCACATGGTGATCAAACAGTCAGCTATCCAGGTGATAACAGGCTGCGGGGTAAGTACAACTGTACATATATTAAGCAACAGGCACCAACCTGGGGAGGATTTTTCAGCTGACTGTAAGAAATCGGTGCGCCGAGATGGTAGAGCAGGGAACGACCCCACCGATACGACCGCAGCGTGTCCCTGCTCAGGGGGGTCTGCCTGCAGCCAGTTCAAGGCAAAATGAAGTGTTAGCAACCCTAAATTTCAGGGCCGGGTGCTCCTGCCGAGAAAAGACAGCGCCGAGAGATGGTCTGAAGCGTCAGAGCCGCTGCCTTGCCTGCCTGGGGCAGGCAGGATAAAGATGGCCAGGGCTGGGAGCGCCCTGCCTGCTGCCTGCAGCAGTCGCTGCCTTCCTCCCCATCCCTCCGGGCAGCTGCCCATCGGCAAAGCAGGCGGCAGTAGCAGGATTGCGACTTTCCAGTTGGTTTTAGTTTTTTGAGTTCTAGCAAAGTTCTTGGCTCAGCACCCCCTCAACTCTTCAGATGGCTGATTTTTGCATCTCTCTTTTTCCCAACTATTTTTCTGAGAACTGCCCTAGACCTGCAATGGCAACTACACGGGCAAGAACCCCACTGGCTTTTAGTTCAAGCCATTTCAGGGTCTTCATGTATCCCATCAAGGTACTCAACAGCTTGAGTGCAAGACCCATCATCCTGGAAGACCTACGGGCCTTTGGGGTGAAGTCTGATCAGAACGACGATGCTTCTCTGGTCCAAGCAAGCTCTACAGAGGGGTGAAAAAGGACCTCTTCCCAAAATGGCCCTTTCTTGCACTGGAAATATTGGGGAATGACCTCCCCATGAACATGGTACTCACAGGCTTCTGATTCCACTTTTGATGGGACTTTTCTCTTACCTTCTTGTTTCTAACCCAAATATGAAGCAATGTATAAGAAAGAAAAATAATCCCTAAACTATAAGTCTACTTTCTGCACTCCCCTCTGAAGGCAGAGGATGAAAGCAAAAGGGGGTTTCACCTTCTACCCAAAATACAACAAAAGCTCTAGACTTGGACACAGGATTGTGGGTTTGTATTATTGCCATCACAGGAGCAGGGCCCAGGGCATTATTATGGCCGTGTCACCGTAGTGACATTTCAAATTTTTTTTTACATTTCTGTCAAAAAGCTTCTGTTGCAGTTCCCTCACCTGTTTCTGTAAAGAGATGTCAAAAGGATGACCCTGGAGAGGCAGAGAAGAGCCCTGTCTGGCTGAAGAAGCCAGAAAGAAGCGGCCAGAATTATCTCAACATTTTATAAATAACTGTAGCACTGTCTTGACAGAAACAAGAAAATGCTAAAACACACAATGGTGTGGCTCAAGGAGACCACAACATCAAGATTTGGATAAATGATATGGCCACATTTGCAGGACCAAAGCAGCACAATCACATCCAACGCCTAGAAGATTGGGGAAGGCATCAACACACAATCACAATAATGAATATTTTAGAGACAACTTTTAAAGATGTGTATCTAAATCTGGAGTGCAGCAGAAGAAAGGGAGGAAAAAAAAAAAAAAAGAGAGCTCCATAGGAACACGCCTGCCAGCCAGTACAAATATCACAATGCTTATACAATAGCTTTCAGTCCCACACACAAACCACTGTTGGACACCTATAGAAAGGATGAACTTCTCATGTAGTACAAATTCCGTAGGATGCAATCCTCTTGTCTTTCTGTCTTAAACTCTTGTGTCGAGTGTTAACAGCGAGCTGTTAAACAGCCGCAGGGTTCCAGCTCTTAAATGGCTACATTTCAGACTGAGATCCAGCAAATTTTTGCACATGTGTAATTTTAAACATCTGAGCACTTAATTCACAGGGAGGAGGTTGGCACGTACATCTTTACCCAGTCAGGACAGAAACATTATCCTGTAGCGATTTGTAAAGCACCTTGGAAGGTTAGCACCTGTTTTTAGCAGCTAATTTTGACAACTTCCATCTCTGAGCTAGGAAAGTGGACAGGAATAACAAAAGCCTCACTTTATCCGATTTCCCACAATTCAGATAAGATTAAGCGTGCACATGAAATTTTCCGCTTCCTATACTGAAAACCAAGGTAAGTCAGCTGAACAGGGGAAGGGTGACACTGGCATCAGACAAACCACCTACCAGCTTATGGCTGGGATCCTGCCCCAAGAGCCTGGGCTGGCCTGGGAGCAGGGAACTCCGCCTGTGCCAGGAATTGCATGATGTCCCAGTAGATCCACCCATTCTCTTTATTGCTGCCACCCTCACCATCCAGCATCTCTTTTTTTCTTCAGGGAGTGGGAGAGCAGGAGGAAAAAAAAACCCTGGATTTTGAGCACCTCACTTCTAAACTGCCAGATTTTACTTATCAAAGTCAGAAAAAGATGCTCGGCAAATACAAACACTTCTGACACTGCAGTTTTGCACTTTCCTATACTGCAAGTCCAATCCATGAACAAATACCCTCCTTCTAGTGCTTTCCTCATGTAAGACACGAGCAAGCTTCACCAGGAATTCAGTCAAACCAAAAAATAAAGCCAGGGTTTTGGTTTCCACACTACAATCCTGAAATCCAATAACAGCCCTCTTGCCCCCACCTCTCTGCTGCTGAGAATTAACTGAAAAATATAGCTGTATAGAGGTGGTTTTTTAATACTTTTCCTGGATGGAATTCTATTTGATGCTGTTAAGCTTTGATGACATACCCCAATGACTTGCTTGGAAGAAATCCATTTAGCAAGCTTGCAAATCATGCTGTTTCAGTTCTGTGAGTGCCCATGAGAAATGTGCATTTTCAATCATAAAAGCCATAGAAACAAAATGGAACTTGGAGATGCAGACAGATGAATTCCTTATCACGGCTTGGCTGTGTTCACAGAACATGTGCTTACCATTTCAAACTCCGGAAAACTATTTACAGGAATCTGAAATACAAGACTGAATCCAAAAGTAAGAAATAGATAAATTTCTAGAAGATACTTTTTTTTTTTCCATTTCAAAGGAAAAATGGAGACTGATTAAAACCAAAGGACCCCCACCCCCTGCCCCTGCAGCCTTTAGCTTTTCCGAGGAATATAAATAATTGTAATACAATCTATGCCCAGGGTGCCAGATTTACAGAGGTCCCCTTATGTTTATGTGGCAGGATACTTCATTTTGGGGAAGCCTGGGGAAAGGAAAAGCAAATAGTTTGCACTTTCTTCACCTCTCCAAAATTCTCTTTGAACAGGAACCGTGGAGGTTGCAGTGGGGATGAACAATTAGCAAGATCCCACTGCCACAGTGTAATCCCCACCGGCAGCAGATCTTTGAAGCACAGTGCCAGGAACCCAGAAGCTTCCAAAAAGATCAGTCACGTCAAGTTGGGAGAGAACATAGCTCTATGGGGAGTTTTCAAACTGACTGAAAATGGTTTTCACTGGGCATTTTCTGACATACGTTCCTAAAAACTCAGCTCATTTCTACAGGATTCAGTCAATGACAATACCTTTGATTTAAATGCAGTTGCTCCCAAGAATAGAAAGAGAAGAGAATTAGAGAAAAATGCGAGATGCTCAGCACCGCAGACAGAAAGCCCTGACACAGTTATTTTCCCAGTATGATGAGACGACTGCCTCATCCTTTCTTGTGCACTCTCCTTGCCTGTGTATCCATCTGCTGTCTCCTGTCTCATCCCTTAATCTGTCAGCTGCCTGCATGTTCTCCATTTGATTACTGTACTTCGTTCAGCAAAGTGCAGTCCTGATCCAGGCCTACAGCTCTGGGCACAAGAACAGTACAGCTCCTCTGCTTTTTACACTGCAACAAAGGGGACCTCAATTATATATGAGCATCCTGAAAAAAACTAGCAGATTGACAGAGCGCTGGAACATGGTTTCACGAAGGTTTTCTTTTGCAGGAAAGCTGGTTTAAGAAGCCCTCGCCCTCCCCACTGCATTTTGTTATCCTCTCACAGTTGTTCTAGTGCAAACACTTGATGCCCTGCTGTAGCAACCTGCTGCAGCGTAATAGAACATCTCCACCTTCCTAAAAAAGGCTGCCATTTTTTAAAGCACTGATCATATCAATAGTCTGATTCCTAGCACAGTTCCACAGACAGCAGCATCAGCACAACCTTGCAAATACTCTCCTCTGCTCATGGGTGTTTGTCACAGCATAAGAACATCTAGAAGCAGCTTTACCACTGGAGACAACATTCCTGGCATCACACACTGAAAACCAGCTCCCAGTAATGCTGTCTTATTTGTACCTTTTCTTTTTTTAAAGTGATGTTGCATTTTGCATGAAGCCTGCCACGCTTTTACCCCTCACCCAAATCCACTATTTTACATGTCCGTTGAGAGAGACAAGAAATCAACTCTATAACATACTAAAGAGATTCCCTTTAAAGTTGAATCCTCTGGATATGACCAAACCTGAACAGTTGAAGCTCTTTCTTTTTCCATTTACCTTTGCAGATTCTGCAGCAAATCAGCTGAACCTTGTGGTCAATGAGATCAAAATAAAACCAAGACGAACTTCTAATCTTTCTCTGTTATGGAGAGGTGAAATCAGTGCAGGCTCCATAAAATAAGAGTAATGGGAACTGTTGACGGTTATGAGTATCTGCAACAACAAAATACCTCTCATTAAGTGATGCAGTGAAGCTGTGCAGATGAAGTTATATGCTCTGGTCACAAGGTACAAGTCAACCAAAAAGGAGTTATTTTTTCCTAGCTTTTGAGAGATGCCTTCATGCCCCATGTCTTTGAAAGTGCCACAGTATCTCCTCTTTTCCACAGCTCAGACTGGATGAGCAACAGAGCAAAAGCAGTGTTTGCCCTGCTTGGAAAAGAGCTCCTTTCTTAATTTTCCTACTGGAATATGTCTGAATTCCTCTTTTTTTGTTTCACTTTGATGCTGCTTGGGGCAGACAGTCCTACCTTCCTCCCCAGCCACTGCTGGATAGACCAAGTTGTCCTGATTGAGGCAATAAAAAACTGAGCAGTCCCTGCAAGGGTGACTAGACATTATCACGCTTCTGAAGGGTTGAGACTGCAGCAACTAGCTCTGTCCCTTGAGAAAGAGAAATTTACATTAAAAAATATAAACAAATAACCTTACCCACACAATCTCTCCTTCAGACATGTTTCAAGATGGGAAAAAATCTTTAGGGAAACAAACATCAAAATGCTGAAAAATTCCTGTAGTTCTAAAAGAAGAAATTCATCATCACAACAATACAAAGTCTAATGGTCTCTTTTACATACAATTTTGAATTACTGTCTTGTGATAGCAGTCTTTTAAGGATGAACAAGCTCTGAAGATACCGAGAAACACAATTTTCTTGCAAACTTTAGTTTCAAATGTATTTCCCTTTGGCTCAACATTTGGACATTATATTGAGCTAAGCATTTTTTTCCATCAGCAAGACAGACTTTCGCCATGGATTTTAGTATCACGTTCAGAGAATCACAGAACGGTTTGGATTGGAAGGCACCTTAAAGATCATCTAGTTCCAACCCCCTGCCGTGGGCAGGGACACCTTCCACTAGACCAGGTTGCTCAAAGCCCCATCCAACCTGGCCTTGAACACTGCCAGGGAAGGGGCATCCACAGCTTCTCTGGGCAACCTGTTCCAGTGCCTCAACAGCCTCATTCTGACAGAAACACACAAATGAGAGTACATACAATAAATATTTAAATTGCCTTTATTGACTTAAGCTCACAATGATTCTGAAAGAATTGCATTTTATTTGCTTAAAAATACCTGATATATTCACAAACAGAATCATTGCCTAAATTTATAATCATAACAAAATTATAAGAAAAGTAGTAGAAAATAAACAGTACTGAAAGACTGGTATTTGGATAAAACACCCAGACTATCACACTAGGCAAACAAATGTACCAAAGACAAAAATCTTCAGACAGCGACTGTCATAAAAAGCCACAAGCTTTAAAATGTATCTGTCCCTGAAGAATCTGAATCGCCATGTATACTACTCATACTCTGTTCTTGGTTATCTATGTCCACGGAAGGCAGCTTCACTGATACCTTTGCTGCAGAAACATGTGAATTTAAATGCGGGGCAGCATCCTCTCCTAAAAAAAAAAATAAAAAAAGCAGAACAAAACACATTATTTGCTGTCTATGACAAACAACTAAACTGTACTGAAGTAATCTCCATATTGCATCACTCCATGGAAATACAAAGACACAGACATCCTTACTGTCGACAGCTTTGAGGCATTTCAAAGAGTGATGTTTTAGCCATCACAGTTCTCTTTATCAGGTAACAAAGGGATTAATTTATTTGCATATACAGACTGGGTTGTATATACATACAGATACACACACGCACACATACATATATAAACTTCAAATATGTATACTGGGGTTTTCCACATAAATGAAATGAGATCCATAGATACTAACAGTATTTCTAAATTCCATCTATATGTGTATGTCTGCTTGCATCAAACCCTTAGAAAACATCCAGATTGTTCATGACCACATATCCATGTACAATCATAAAAATCAAAGCAATACAAGTTGAAGCCGTTGGCTACAAGTCCTATGGAGAAAAACACCCTATCAATGCTTCAGCTGTCCAAAACACAAGTGAGAAGTTGTTTTAGCTCTTCCCTATCTCCAACCCATTTCCCTAACTCATTAAGGGTCCTTCTTGCTACTCCTTTGTGGTTTATCTCCCTTCTTTCATCCTCTAACAGACTCCAGAGAAAATGTACACAGCCTCCCCCTTGGAGATGTGGCTTGCAGGACTTTACAAGCCACGTTCATCTTCCAGCAAGCCTGAGATGGCTCCTTGCCACTTCCCAGTCTTGCGATCTGACCCTGCAAAACGTGGGAGAGGGACAAGCCCCCGCACAGCCCAGCCACCGCCGTGCCAGCAGCCCCTGCAAGGAAGAGAGACGCGTCGTGCAGAGCTTCCAGCAGCACTGGCTGCTGAGCAGCTGCGAAAGATCACTGCAGTGCTGAAAAGTTCTCCCGTCTGGGAACCACGGGAGGGGTAGAAAACAACCTGCAGCCAGACACCAGAGATGGGAAGGGAGAGGGGTCATGGGCAAAAGTTACTATATTTAGCCAGAGGAAGGAGACAAGATGAATCAATACAGGGAGCAGCGGGAGCAAGACAGGAATCAGGCTACAGACACAGAGTGAAGGAGAACAGGAGAAATGGCACAACATTCACAAAACTACAGAAAGAGCATTTTGAGATTTCAGTTGCCCTTGGGACATTTATTTTAAGTGCAGCAGCTACAAGCAAAACAAACATATATAAATCTGTGTACAACAGCAAAGGCTCTCTCGGAGTTTGTTCTTATTCCAATAAGCTATAACAATTCTCCCTTCCTCTGTGATAGACTAGGTAATTAAAACACTATTTTCCCAATAAAACCAAGAAGTTAGGCTTTCTTTCACCCCAGTTAATTATCTACTATGTCACTGTAGTATTAATCTGCTTTCATCTGACTTGTAGCAAAGCATGCTTCAAAAGGCTAATTAAAACAACAAAACCCCACTGCTAAAATAAAATTTCATCCGGTGTTTTTCATGCTCGAACAGCAACCAAGAGCCTCGGATGTCAAACACGAACGAGGCCAAAGACAGTAAAGCCAGTACATGGAGCAACCTGTGCCAGCCAAGCCTCCTGCCCCCCGGGAAAGCAGGGCTCTGGAGAGGTAGCAAGAGCACGAGAGCATTTTTTTGTGCCCCCAGGGAATCAACACGTCACCTGCTCGCCACAGCCGCTTACGCACTTTGCAAGAAGCGTTGTCCATAGTTTCACTAGACTATCCTCAGTAGTTGGACAGCTTTCATCACCCCCAGCCCAAACTCCTCTACAAAGCACAGCTGTCAACGTTTGGGTTGGCGTGGACCTGAGCAAACCTAACACACGAGCAGTAAGAAGACATGAGAAATCCTACGTCTTCTGAACATGACTTGAAAGCACATTTATGGTAACACCACAAAGGTGTGCAAGCAATATATGTGTTTTGTTTTTCCAGAAGTACTTCCATGAGCTTAGTCTGTAGCCATGTTTGCGTGATAAAAATAGGTTATTCAGAAGGGGAACTGAAGAAATGCAAAGTGTTTATTTGGTTAGACATGAAGCTGACACACAGTAAAGACATGAATGTGTAATGCCTGAGGAAACTTTGTAAGTCATCCTAGATGCTAAAGCAACTCTCCAACACTATATGTAGTTTGATGCTTTCAAAGCTTGACTTTGTTAATAATTTCCACAGTCATGTCACATTCCATGATGTCATTGTTTCAACAGCTGTTTTCAGGTTTGTTAAAAAAAAAAAAAGAAAGAAAAGAAAAAAGAAAAAATGGAGGGAAAAAAAAGAATATTCCCTTATCCCAAGGCTCTATAGTAACTTCCCAAGCATTTGATTCTGGGGTGCTGAAAGAAAGTATCATATTAGTCTACATTCTTCCTAACACATACTCTAATACATTTTACAGACATACTTGAGTTCAATTTTATGATAGATATAAAATGCTAAAAGGACAGAAAAATTAAAAGAGTAATTCCATCTACTTGCTCAACAGAAAAGTTACCAGGTCCTGAGTTATCTAAATAGCCTTAAAAATAAGCTTAAAAATACCCAAAGTAAACATTTGCCTTTTTTAAAGACAGAAATCTGAAGTCTTTGACTTTGTTAGATGCATGTAGAAAATACAGAACCTGGATTTTCAGCATTCTAACTGTAAAAAAAGTACAGATATCCTATTTCAGCTGCATGGGGGATTCTGCTCCATGACTGTAACTTTCCAGGATAGAAAGCTGCTAGTCCTGAAACTCTATGTTGGCCCAAAGATACAACTACTAAGTTGTTCTCACATCTGCTTTAACATTATCACCTCTTGCTTAATCTAACCTTGTGCATGCACAGTGCATAAAACACATTCATATATACATCTAGAGATGGGCATGTGAATAAATACACAAAAAGAAGCACACAGGTTTAAATGTTTGTATTCCTGCTCACATAATGTTTTTAGGCATACAGATTTACTGATGTCAGGATCTGCCTTTTGCTGTACACCAGTGATAATGTTTGTATAGTCCCTGGCCAGCTCCTTCTTTAACAATGGGATATTCCATTTTATTTCTTTCTCCCCCTACCCCCCCATCAGAGAACAGCTCATAACCAATGCTAAGATGGTTTCCTCTTAAACATTGAGCTCTTCACTGCCACAAATATGCAAATTGCAATGGTGCTTATAATCTTCTGATATGCCATAAAAATGGAATGGAAAATTCCTCCATTTACAAAGCAGGGCAGGGCAGGGCAGGAAAGCAGGTAATCTTCACAGCTTTTTTCCCTCTTCTGAGGCTCTGGAAGTAGTCAGTACAATTTTGTAATCATGTGCTTAGAGGTATTTATAAAAATTTTCCTTGTTAAAATCCAATAACTGGAACATGTGACCTGAGGTGACCTCCAGTTCTCCAAATTCATTGTCACTGTCTAATAGAATACATTCATATAAACTGTGAAAACTGACACTCTTGGTAAGTGTGTAAGGGTGCTTGACTGGTAGAAATTCAACAGTGACTGAAAACATCTTGGTGACCCACTGACGGAAAAGGTCAGATTTCAGATTAGAGATTTTTCCTGTTCTTGGCAATCTATAACAAATTCATGTACAGTACTAAATTTCCAGATCTTTGTTTAACAGAAACATAAAAATTAATGGTGTGTCAACCATCCGGTGACCTGTGAAGGGAGTTTTTCTCTGAGAGGTACCGTCACACAGAGAGTATGCTATATACAAGTGTATTGTGAATGTATGCCAAATGGAAAAGGAATTAAACACACTGAAGGGAGGTTTGGTTACTAATACCATATGGCAACAATAAGAACAAAGAAAAATGTTTAAATCTTTCTTTTTAAATTTTTCTATTTGGCAAAATAAAAAGACTAAACAAGTCTGACTTTTAAGCCAAATAAAAACCACGTGCTTTAACTCCTTCAAGTCGGTGTACATACATTAAATAAAACTTCTATTTTTAATCTATCCGGATGTAAACCAGACCCATATCTTGTAAGTGAAAAGAGCTATCTTCAAGACAATAAATAGGGAGGGGTTTGAAGGATCAGGACCCAGGTTATTGTTTCAGTATAAAACCAGAATCATAATTACTGTAATTACCTACATATTACTTCCTAAAATTTAAAAACAAACATCACCCCCCAGCAACCCTCCCTCTACTCTCTAATTTAACAACTGAAGCAGCTAACTTCTAGAGCAAGAATAAACTTCCAAGCATATGTAAAAACAACTCCAGTGCAGTGCTCTCATTCCTTTAATAGCACGGGTTGATACGAATGGCTTGTTTCTTCTTCTGCCAGATTCCAGCTGCTTCACTTTGTTTATTACTGACTTCAAAGTTTAAAACACTGTCCTGTCCCAACAAATAACTTCCTCCAGATGGCATTATCTCAAGTGTTCAGAGCACTAGGGATAGCACAGCACCTGCAGATCTGTAACTCAGCATCTTAAAATCTTCAGTGAAAGTTCCTTTTTTTTGTGTGTGTGTGTGTCATTCCCCCATTTTGCTCTTTCCCTACAAAAAAATATTTACATCTAGGATATAGTTACAAAGACCATTAGCAGGAAAACAGAGTTGTCAGAAATTCCTTATAGTAATGACTGTAAACTAAAGTAGAAAACCTACAAGTCCACAGGTAACAGAACCACTATCAGTAGAAGTACTTTATCTGCCCCTCTTACCTGTAAGTAAAGATGTGAGATATGTATTTGTGCCAGTGGGTGTCCGATCTGTGTCTCCATGGTTATCTGTATGGTACCAAAGAAAAATTCACTCATTTTTGTACGTGGTTATACAGGCAAGATACCAAATATAGCAACCCAAGAAGCAGCATTTTCAGCAAAATCAAAATTATTCCAGACTTGCTGGGCTAACGTATACTGATAAGAAACATCCATATTTTGATGTAAGCAATTCTGAAGGCTACACTGAAAGGAGAAAATACACTGCAATGTCAGTCATGTTACTAATTATAATTATATATAGTATTTCCAGTTCAGACTCATGTCTAGCTATACCCAGCTATTAATTCAATGCTTCTGGAATTTAATGGCTTATACAGTTTAACGTGGGTATGGTAAGGAACTAGTCACATGGCCTCGAGGTGGTAAAGAATACAACATTCTCAGGAATAATCAGGACCATCAACAGTTTCTCAAATAATCCAATTGTTTGGACAAAATTATTCTCCATTCATTAGAAATTATAGCTCCGCCACTTTTCTAACCTTGGCCACCTTGAATCCGTCTGCATATTTCTGTTACTGTGGAGAAGGTGTCCTTTCTCAGCTCTGCCAGAAACGAAGCAAAAATGCTTAAGCATGTGTGCTTTT
Source organism: Buteo buteo (assembly GCF_964188355.1). Lineage (NCBI taxonomy): Eukaryota > Metazoa > Chordata > Aves > Accipitriformes > Accipitridae > Buteo > Buteo buteo. The sequence continues at coordinate 6,284,076 of NC_134176.1, read as the reverse complement.
TAGGGCACGGACTCTGTAAATGCTTTGCTAAGCATAGGGCCCCTGCCTGCAGGTCAGACCGCCTGCCACTAGGACAGAAATACAAAAAGCAAGAACAAGATGCTCAGCAAATGCATGCAGTTCTGTTTTCGTAACTCAGAAAGAGACTGCCCCTAACTTAGCCGGTTTCAGGACAAACAGAAAAGAATCTAGGCAAACTTAGGCCAAATTTCTAGGGCTGAGTTACATGAAAGGGATAGATTTACAATTAAAACACTTCAGTTGTTTTACAGAAATGGACTGACATCTGTAGGACCTGAGCCAAAAATGTCTGGATTTAAAAGCATGAGTCTACTGCTTGAGCTGAAAAAACATGGTTTCATTCTCAAAGGCTTCAGCCAACTCATAAACCTCCATAAGTGGGCCGCAGACACCAGCGGAGACAGAAAACTATATAGTATGAGTTCAGTTCAAGTTTTGACCTAAACTTGGCAAATTCCACCTTCCCATGGTGTAATGTACTTACAGAAACTCTGCATACAAGCACACAGAAAATAAACATGCATACACACACACACGCTTTTCTTTTTGTTTGTTTGTTTAAACCTTAATGTATATCCTAGCTATAAATATTTCTGAAAGAAAATAAATTCAGATCCCGAGTCAGTAAAGGAGGGTGGGACGCAGGCTAAACAGCTAACAAATTTTCAAAGCAGAATATTTGAAAATTATTTTTCCTACTCTCACATCTGAGTTCAAGGTTCAGTGTTTTTCCAAAACATGTTATATTCCCACCAATAGCAACACGAAACAGAACAAAAACTAGGAATACATAAAATAAACTAGAACCAGATTTTTCAAAATCCTAACACAGAGACCGGTAGGGAAGGGCAGACAGAAAGCAGCTCCAAAAACATCTAGGAATGAGATTGCAGAGTTTACTAAATAAATATTTCCTTTTGGTGCCTAAAATCTGCTCCGCTTCTTTAGGTCTGGCATATTTTGCTCTGTCGAATATCTCATTGCTTAACAAGTTCGTTCCCTGGCCACAACTCTTGCTGTTGTTTCCCAGCAAATCACTTCCAAAAGATGTGTAATGATCTTTCCAAATAACTACAACAATTATTAATAATAAGAAGAAATATTAAAAGTCAGTTTGATTTTTCTGTACAGATGCCTGTGATTTTTGGATGTGCAATTGGCTAGGAACAAATAGTCTTTTCTTAACTTTTAAGCACTGCTGCTTCTTGACTGCAACCATTTTTTCGAGGCGAACCAAGATGAGGAGTCTGCGGTAAACCTTGAACCAGCAGCTTTTATTTCAAAATAAAAAAGGAGAAGGAGTTGGTTCATTACTGGTCCAGAGTCCTTGAAAAACACCAGGAAAATGTGTATCTTGTGCAAGGGCTGGGGGGATGAGTAATCTCTAAATCCACAAGAGACAACCTAGGTAAACAGCTGGTGGAATCAGGAGAATCTGACAAGTGATAATTAAAAACTGCATATCTAATTGTGTAATTAATATTTTATTTCTTCAGTAAAACTAAGTGTCACCTTCATACCAATCTTTTTCTCATTTTCTGCAAGATCTAACAGGCAAGTGGACAGGAAGGTAATTTTAAAAGTATGCTTCTATAATATATTCAGCTCTGTTATTCACACCTTCATGTTTGGGGATCGAAGAGACATTTTAATGCCAGTATCTGAAGCAAAATAAAGCAGCTCAAAAAAATCCCAACAAACCAACTCAAATGATCCATAGTGGGAATTCACACTAAATTCTAAGATAAAGTTATGCAGACTTCCCTCAGGATGCAGAATCGTTCACTGCAATCCTAGCAGCAGGACTGGCTCCACAGAGACCTCATATCTTAACAATATTAATTGCAGCAATACTGCCTCCAGCTTATCTACATCATACCACAGTGCTAGACATAATAGCATTCATAGCCTACATGGGGAGTGGCAAGTAAAAAACAAAATTAAAGAAATCATCTTTTTAATTCTTAAAAGTTACATGACCTGTTTTTATTTAAAAATAATTAAAAAATAATTTACACAAATAATTAAAGTTGAACAAACAAATTCAGTGATGTTTCATCATAAATAAGAGTTGCAGTGTGTTTGAAGATGAACATCTTTCCAGTTGACACTTAAAATGAAGATGGGCGTCCCAGTAAGGGGATCCCCTAAGCAAATGATGCTCTTTTATAAGTTAGCCTACTGGCCAGGATACGTATTGGGTTACTCTGGAATCCCATCCTGCCTTCAGATCAATTTGGCCTACGCAGTTAAGTTACCAACAGTTACCAACATGCTGCTTTTACGTAGTCTTTGATGCGTGGTTGTCCGTATCACTTGGGATGCACATATGACAATCTCTTCTTATCAGACACGTTCAGTATGTTGCAGGTCAAGACTGAGCATGTTATCCGCAGCAATGCTTGCACTACATATGCTTACTAAGCATCGCACGCTATCCAGCCCTATTAACTCCTCAGCTACATGACTATTAAAAAATTTGTTAGGAATGTTAAGAGGACAACTTTCAGCGAATCGGTGTGCAAAGTCACAAAGTACTTTCTATCACTTAAGAGCATGATGGGAGACCTTGATGAGCTCCCTCAAACAGACAAGATGATTTCGTGGGCAAGGAGGTTATGTCCCCCTCCAGCCATGGCAGCAATCTGCACCCAGATTTGAATGAAAGCTAGGGGATGGGCATCAGGAAGAAGACAGAAAACTTTCTGTACTGCACTAACTGAAGGGCAGTGCTGCAAGGCAGAATTTTCTCATTCCACGTCACTCTTCACATGTAATGGACTCACTAAACACATTCTTATAATAAAAAATTAAATAAGATATATTCAGCATAAAAAAACTGTTCAAACAACAAGTGTTTTTCTAGATGGCCACAAACAAAATAGCTGTGTTTCTCTGTTCTGAATACTTAAATACTCACATGACCCTATGCATTTGTTTTGATGATTTTCACTTACAAAGTCATGGGATTCTCCATATGGAGACAGTTTGCCAAAACTCCTATTACTGCACTACCATTACAAAGATCTGACATATTAAAATGCTTATACCTACAGCACAATTACTCAATTTTTGTAATTACATCTTTTAAAAAGATGATGAATATTTTCCCCAGAAAAAAACAAGACAGAACAAAACCAGTCCTACACAGTTAGCATTTTCCAGTGATGCTTTCTAATAAACACTGGAATGTCTCTATGCACATTTCTAGCACGTATACTGACAAACTTGTTAAAAAGACCTCCTTTCAAGCCATGGCCACTAAAGGTCTTACCATTTGTGCATATCAATTAACTTTGAAAAATGTATTAGGAATAAGCAATTCTAGGAAGTTTAGACAGGCAAGCAATTTTTCTATTAGCTCAGAAAAAATACTGTAGTAATCTACATAAGCAAGCATATGTTCAAATAAGGAAAACATTAAATGTCTTTACTGGAAGATCTGCTAGGAGACCACCATTATGCAAGTGCCCAGAGCCTATTCTGCCAAAGACTGTCTAAGCCTTCTTGAAATGAGTACCCAGTGTGATGACAAGTAACACTGCCTCTACAATTTAATGCCCAGGACCAGGAACTTGGAAGGTCTGAGAGTAAATATATGTTTTTATCCTGTGCTATTTTAAAGTTTGTTAAAATCTAAAATGTTTAAACTTTGTGCAATAAAGATAAGCATTCCTCCTTGTAAAAAAAAAACCACAAAAAACCAACAATCCAAGAACCTTGGCCTGTTACATGGGAAAGAGTAAAAACAAAATTCCTTTGCAATACTTGGGTGAATCTGAGCTCTAAATCAGTAGAATAAATGAACTGCAGAAACATATTGCTCTACATCTATGCTGCATATTCATCACACTACATTACCTTCTTAACTCTTTCCTGGGCACATCACTACTGATTTTAATATGACGCACCCCTCCCTTTCTGCTAACCACTATAAAAAGCGTGGAAAACACTGCAGACTGCTCCCAGCAACACTGTGCCTCTTAGAGATTTCACTACCGACCAACAGTTCCCCAGCAGCAACAGTGAAACCAGCAACTGTTGTTAGCAACCCAGGAGCTGCACTGCACAAATCTTCGAGCAGCAGTCAAGCAGTGCCTTCTGAGACACTGAACATACTCGTTTGCATTAGGGTCTCATCTGGGCAGATGTTCTTTACCTCTGAAGCTGCACACACACACACACACACAGAGAAGTTGAAATTTTGAACGCTGGCTGCATTAACTGATGGTGACAACTCCTTCTACTATCTACTGCCAAGTTATTTTAGAAAGCTTTGCAGCTCTTTGACATTCACTTTTCCCAGTTCAAGCTGTTGGTGCCAAACCTGGCTTGCACTCAGTTCATCAATACCTTTCTTCATTGCTTTGGGCCACGAGCATGATTAATACAGCCTGTAAGCCGCCTGAATGAAAATCATTTATCAGTTGTCTGGGTTTAAATATTCTTGGCCAAAATACAGGGAAATCTGCACGGCCAAGGAGCGTGTACGAAAATCCAGTCGGCACGTGTGGGAGCAGCGTCCTTGCAGAGGTGTGGGCTACTGCGTGCTGGTGGGACACGACTCGTGCAGGTGAACGGCACAGATGCCTGGGTCTGTTCACTGCTCTAGAGCACACGCTGCAATTCCTGAAGTTATACAGGGTTCACAGGAAGAGCAATTATGGAAAGCTCCTTAAGAAAGCAGCTTTTGCAAACCCTCCATATATCTGACAGTGACATAAACCCAATTATTTAGCACAATCCTAATCTGCCACAATGATACCCAGTGTCTACCAGTAGGAAAAGCACAAAGGCAAAAAAAAAAAAAAAATCTTCTTTCATGTGTCTCATGGGATTTAATGGGTCCCCAGTATTTTACTTGAAACAAATTCATTCACATTATATACACACACACATGCACTCCCAAGTTCAGGAACGCTTACTCTGCAAGTATTAGATAAATCAATCTGCTTTCTAGGAGTTTCTTGCACACGCTCACAGTAAGACCAGAAATCTTAAAAACATTATCCATTATTTTCTTTCTCTCCCTCTCTTAAATATCATGAAAGAACAGAGTCCAGAATGTACTTAAAATTCAAGGCACATACAAGTCGGGGAATATGTTTCCCCTCATCATTACTCTGTCACTGAGAGTTACACGGCCTACACAAGAGCAGAAGAGAACAAATGCTTAAAGATTATCTTTCTTTACACAAGGCAACATTTGAACGTCACTGTTATTTGATGCAATGTTGGGGGCTTTTTTAAATCTTGGAGGGAGAGAACGCACATGTTGCAAGGTCTCTCAGCACAGGACTGTCTCCTACCATGTAGGAAGCCTGGCAGAAAGGGGCCAGGATCATGTCCAGGGCCTCTCAGTCATTCTGCAGTGCAAACCGTGATATAGTTTTACTGCCCAGGTTACAGAGTTATCCAATCCTTCCCTATTCCTTCAGAGGAGAAATAAACAGGTTAATGCAGACTCATTGTCCATTGCTCTGTATTTTTAGATAGCTCCTTGGAAAGCGAGTAGTGCAGTAGCCAAGGTGTAGCATTATTGACACAACCTACCTTTATCACACACAGAAAGTTTCCTGGAAGTGTATTCTAAATCTGATAAGAAAAATTCTCATTAAGAATCATTTGCTTGTTTAATTTTCACTTATTGAGCTTTAATGTACCATAAAAGTAAGTAATAACAACAGCGCCTTAAATAAATATTGCTTGTCTTGTACTCATTAATGTTTTTGAAGAACACAAAACTGCCTCTAGATACAGGAAGCTGCTGGAAAATAAAAACTAACCAATCATATAAACTCAAATGAGAGCTTTAAAGAATTTTTTGTTGAACACGGAGTTCAACAAAAATGTATTCTGTTCACTGTACACACGACACCAATGGGAATAAGAGCCAGTTCAAGTTCTAAGTTACCATTACTTGGGTAATAGTTTCAAGCTGCAAGGCACAGCTGTATGGGCCCAGCCAGACAGGCTATCACAGCAATGCTTTGATAGCATGGGGCCCTTAAGTGTCAGGATATAGAAAAGGCAGCAGTTGTTGGCTGTGAAAACAGTCTGATACAAACCAGATGGGGACTTACTTGATGGGCAACACAAAGGAAAACAATTGGCTCATTCAACAAAGTCAGGCCACTGCCCCAGAGAATTAACAGAAGACAATAACAGTCAACCAGAGTTGATGCAAACAAGAAACAGCCATGTGGCTACGGTTTAAGGAATTGTTTCTCCTCAGACTAAACATAAAGTTTTGATTTCTAATTCTTATATTCATTAATTTCAGTCTCGTTTACAAGCCCCCTCTTCCTCCAAAGTCTTCTGTATAATTCATTTATGTAGCACCAGCCTTCACACACCTACTTAAACAAGAAAAAAATTATATGACAAAGGCAGCTATATTAATCTAATGTTTCCTGAAGAATGCCAAGACCACAGACAACTTTCTGAACCATGTCAGAACAACATTGTAGATACACAGTACACAGCGTGTTATTAGACACATTTGCATACATATGGCAGTATATTTACTGATTCTTCTTGATTTGAAATGCATAAAGCCCAGTAGGTCACATGCTGGGTTACCAGAGTACAGATGTCTTCCAGTTTTGTGAAGAGTTCTTCTGGTTTCTTACTTAATTTTTTTCAGAAGTAAACTTCAGATCAATTATGTTACCACCTAACAGTTTTGTTTGCCAGGCTACAGTTAAAAATCTATTAAAATAGCTATTACCAAACATTTTTTTAAGCAATCAAAAATTTAAAAATTGGCCATTTCAGCCATAATCCAAAAAATCCCCAACCCATTCATTTTTAGAAGCTTGTAGAAGATTATGGTCCAGAATCTTAATTGCTCTTGCTGTTTTATTACAGGAAATATGAAAGTGACATGTGCAAAGGTATTTTGATTACAAATTACTTACAGAGATTGCACAATAAGTCAGACCTCTAAGGGCTTTCTGCAATTTCACTCTCAGACTAAAAACATCTGAACTTTCTTTTCATATACTTCAAAATATTCCCTCTGGCAGGCTCTGCACTGCAGTGCTCTACACGAGTATGAACGGTTGGATGGCACGCTCTGGAAGAGACAGTCACATACTCGGATACCCAAGCAAGTATGTCTACAAAATGCAGTGACATACAGATGTCCTGGATGCCTTATGAAATTCCATCATCCTGGGACCCGTCAGTTTTAACACACCACCACACGTCCCCTGAGCTTCACTGCCTCTGGAGATTGCTTGAGGACTAGTTCACGTATTTCCGAGCTAGTGGTGTTGCATGATGTAAACATCTCCTAAACACATCACTTGGACCTACGATGTGTACACACGAAGTCTACTCCTCTTTATAAGTGCGTCACTTTCCACGCAGACTTGCAAAAAGCAGCTGGGTTAAAGAACTGAATGTATGGTTCTCATTTAACAGCCCACGCTGGACAGACAGAGCAAGGGAGTTTGTCCTTAAGGAAAGTAAAAAAACCCTACTGAATTAATGAAGTATAGAGTCAGACCCTAATTGTCATCTTAAGTGGCTCTAGCTTTTAGCTGCTGTGGTTCTTAAGCCTGTTAGCATGGTTTTACTTCAAAAAAATTGCAGCCTTGGCTGCATTCAAAACAACCACCACATATTGTAGGTAGAAAAGTAAGGTTTTACTTCAGTTTCCTGCCATAAGCACAGAGCCAACACTCCAACAAAGCCGTTGTGTGCTGTGCTCTGTCTGAGCGAAAACATCTCTCCGGCAGAATCATGAGGCTTATTTCCAAAAGCGCAGCCAAATTCTTGAAACCTCCAATGAAGGGGTGGGTTGTCACATCGTAGCAGAGAAGTTTTTGCTTGCAGTGCTGCTATTATTCATTTTTCACATCATATATATATCGAGGTCAGAACACATTTTTTACATACAGCTGAAATTTGGGGTTGAGTCTCTTCATTAGGCTGTTTCTAGAAGATTACGAATCTCAGGAACAGAGCAGCCTTTATCAAGCCTTAACCTCAGAGATACTGGCTGTTGTAGCCTTCCTTTTAAAAGCAGATGAGAGAGCAGCAAAAACCTCTTTAAATCGCAGGGCTGCCTGGACAGGCAAACCCCAGTTGCTCTTGTGAAAATGGTTTTGGACGTCGTTTGTCAGACAACGCCTCCACAAAGGACGGCATGTAAAGGCCAGCTGGAGCAGGGGGAGGCACGACTGCCCGGTCTCCATTAGTTAAAGTGAGGACTCCAACAGGAAACTGCTCCCCCCTTTCTTTTCTCCTTCTTTTTTTTAATCAGGAAGGAAGCTTCATCTTCAGAAACAAGCATTCCCTGTGTAATCTCCCTGCTTGCCTGTCTCTAGGAGCGGGTCCAATTACTGAAATAAGCAACATGCACTTTTAAGAAGTTAATCGTGTATTTACACTGTAACTCAAACTAGTAAATATTTCCCATTTATAATTTTGATTTACATAACAGGGCACAATGGCAGCTGCTAAGTAAATAAAACAATTTTCTCAAGATCTGTAATTATGGTTTTAGGATTATAAAAACAAACTAAAAAAACCCAGAAATTAAGCAACTGCCAGCAAATTCCATGCTTTTTACTTCTACTGACGATACAATGGCCTGACAAGGACAGAAATTGCAGCTGTTATACTGTCTTTAAACACACAGAGCTCTGCCTAACTCTTGCAGTATGTACAGTATATAAAACAAGGCCACGATATGCAACCCTGAGATTATTACTTTACTGTACCAACCTGAGTTAGGATGGAGGTCAGCAGATCATCCCATATTAAGTCTAACCTGCTTTGATTGCATAATTTTGAGCCAAAACATAAACGTAATTCTACCAGACCCAGAAAATGCGAGATACACATTTTCATTGTTCGCATATGGTTGATGATTTGTTATTTTGTATTAAAACTACATGCCTATCTGACGTTAAAAAAAGAAAGAGTTAATAGAAAGTCAAAGTCATGCCATACACAAAAAGAAATAGTTACCTCCCTGCAGCCAAAGCATTGGGGGAAAAAAATATGCATTTTACAAAACTGCTACGTATTTTGTGCCACACTCAACAACTTTCACCCAGGTTGTTTAGAACTGTGCTTAAAAACAGTTCTTCCTTCTTTAAAAGCAAAACATAAGTTTCAGATTAGAGAAGAATGACAACACAGATACAAAGGTTCTAAATCTAAATTAAGTTTTTCTAGGTGTAGGGCTTTTTTTTTTCCAAATGACAGCATTCATGATGAAAACCAGAGCACAGTAGTCCACAGACAAAATTTAACCCATCTCCATCATTTACTACTGTTCCTTGCAAATGTTGTCACCAAAAGCACATTTATAAGCGGTATTTCAGAGACGAAGATTTGTTGTATTTTACTTTCAAAATTAGTTTTATGGAAGATGAAAAGTGTTTTAACCAAGTTTTACATTTGCACATTTGCACTGTGACAAAGTGCAGTCCCATGTGCAACCTCAGCAGTGAGCAACAGGTCACGCATGACAACTTTAATCTTCACTCACCATTCCTTACCCTATTTTTAAGAAGAAAGCTACATTGGCAGACTGCGTTTCTCAAAATCAGCATGTTATCAGAGTAGCATTACCATTATTTAAATAGTATTCTTCATTTGGAAGACATCCTAGATAACATTTGCTCCATGCTGTTGCCTTATTTGAAAGTTTCCTGGGCTCCTAGTCTTAAGAAATGAATCACATTGGCACTGGAAACATATATTTAATTATAGGCAGTCTTTGTATCACTGTATTGAGAAGGTGGTGCTGGAAAAACCTGGCCTCTCTTCAGTGCATGAAGTAGAAGGTCTGTTTACTCCTAAAGTATCTAGAAAAATAAGCAAATAAAGTACCTAGTAATGACACTGTTCATGAGCATGAAAACTGCCTGTAAGTCAAGCCCTTTCACAATATAATAAGCAGTAAAATTTAAGAAATAACATTACAATTTGACTGTGGACACCAATCATCTAAATATCCATCTTTATTGGCCAGTTAGGCTTTATTAATACCTTTATAGCTATGCCTCGCCCCTGATAGCAGTGCAAAAATTTACAATGCATTAAAAAAGAAAAAGAAAAAAGTTTAATGTCTGAGATTGACAGCTTTTGTAAATCCCCCATCTCCTTTATAAAATAGGTTTGGGGGCAGACAGTCACAAACTGTGGGTTATTCATCACTCACATTAAGCTACCTCCACTCTGCATATACAATCTTGTCCTAGTAATTTCTCTTCTACCCAGCCACTCACCACACAAACAGCTGGCTCTTTCCAGCTTTTATGTTGTGCTTTAAAAAAGCTGAATCGAGAGCTCCTTAAGAACAGGTAGAGCTGAAGGGAGTCCAGCTGCCTCTGCCAAAGGATCCCCAAAATCAACACAGTGGAGAAAGCAGAAGCTGTTCCTTCTGTTGTGCTGCTCTCAGACATGCACAAGCCACTGAATTATAAAGGGCAACATCTGCCTTCCCTGCCAACCAGAAAAATAAAACAAACTCAGCACATACTGAAGACAGAAAGCCTACATTTCCCCTACCACAGTGCTATATATGTTTCTCCAAGTTGAAATACATGTTTGTAATACTCCTTGTTTTCACCTGTCACCATACAGTATCCATGCAATATGTTGGCAGCACCCAAAGGCATCAAGACTTTCCAGTCTGATACCGATGCCTTTTATAAAAGAAATGCAACTTTCACACTAAAAAAGAAATGTGAGATAAGAGGCCTACTTAAATGACTGTTAATCCAAGTAAGGATGGTCATCCTAGAAGATCCTGTAGTGTACCTGCCAAGTGAACTAACACAGAGTCAGCAGCACATCTACCTGAGAGAGCTGGAATGGTTCCTGACTCCAGCTTAGCTGGCATTGATGTACCAGGCTGAAAACGATAGTGACTGAGGCGTGTAAATATATCTTATTCAGGAATCTGCCTTTGCAGGCTGTAATCTCTGGCAGAGACTGTAGCATACTCCTGGAGGTAGTAACTCCAACCATATGCTCTGCTGAATAAGAAAAAGACAATGCTATTTCTTACAACACATCTTGTTATATTGACATACTGATGCACATTGTTTAGAACAACTAGGAATCTCAATTTAAATGCATTTGCCATCATTGCTAACGAATAGGCATGTGAATTAAAATAGCACAAGACCATAAAAATCGAATGCCTCTTTACAACATTATGACAGAAGATACTGTGTAAAGGGACTTCAGACTCAATTATATGTATATAAATGAGTAGCAGGTTCAGGAGAGACTATTCTGATCATTTTCCATGACCTACCACAAGACACAGGCCACAGACCAGCTAAGCACGCTTACTTTCTAGATGCACATCATTTCTTTTTTATTAAACCGTGGGCTCAGAGCTGTGGAACCACTAATTTGTGAGAAACTTCTCCCTCCAGAGAAGAGCTAACTGGAAACAGCCCTCAGGCTGATGTAAGCATTAAGTACATGGGGAGTCTCTGTCCTTAGGTGGCTTGCCCAAGCCCATTAATTTTTTGTGTGTGTCCCCCATTTATATAAGCAATGTTTGCATGAAAGGGGAAAGCAGGTCAGCCTAGTCAGCTTGCTACCATCTGCTTTTATTCAGAGTTACTCAAGATCAGTGCCAGTGGGATCAGTGCCCATTAAGGGGGTTTATTGTGTGTGTTTATTTTTTGCTCTTTACAATGAAGGCAACAGCAATTACTGTAAGTTTGTAAAAGTGCATACAAATCATAATACACAATACAAAGCTGCTTCAGTCAGATCCTAGCGTGTTTATGAATCCTACACAGGCTGTGAGAAAGACTGCTTTGGCACAACAATTTGGATAGACTGGTGTGGAGTGTGTTAGTGTCCAGGAGATCTAAGACTGTATTTAATACTTGCTATCAAGACCATACCCTGCTTGCAACGCACAGCGGCTCCAGCTGATTCACCACCCCACAAGAATCTCACACAAAAGAAAAAGCATCACATTCTAGCTTGGCCCCCAGACGGGTTGACAATAGGTGGATTTATACAACTGGAAACTGCAACTGGTAAAAGATCAAAGGTAGATTGCCGAAGAAGAAATAGCAATTTAGGGCTCTCAGCTAGTACATTCCAACTCTTAAGCGTGGATATGCAGCAGCAAGAGGTACTCTCCTCTTATTGAGAATTCTGCCTAGGATATGCCTGGCCACTTGAGACAACTACAAAAAAACCCAAACCAAAACAAAAAAAAACCAACCTCCAAACCAACCAACTATCAACAACACCCCCTCCAAACCCCAAACTGGCCAAAAAGGAAAAAAAGGAAAAATATGGAGAAATTTGCATTGCAGGGATGAGGCAGTGGTGCTACATGCAGCTTAGCAGAACTGTCTGGCAGTCTGGACTGCTTTAGTTCTAGCAGGTAGTCACAAGTGTTTGAAAAGCAAATGCAATTATGAATTGAATTTTTTTTAAGAAATTCTAATAAATTTGCAAGTAAAATCCTTTACATTATTAAGATACACTTAAGAACAGAAGATCCTCAGAACCCTCTGGTGTCTGTGCAATGTGATAGAGACAGCTGATGCTCAGCAGACAGCCATACTGGGTAACACACGCTATTCTGAGGCAAAAAGGACGTACAGACTCCAGAATGTACATTGGATGCTTTATGCAGCAGTACCATGGGTTTTCAGCTCACAAGTATGAAAAAGGGACTGGTCCCTCATTATTTGCACATTACAACCCTCATGTGTGTGTGAAATACCAGGCTTAATTTTGTCATTGCCCTGAACTTTAGTTTATGATATATAAAACACACTTTGAGGGATGCCACAGGTCACTGGATTAGATCACCTGCAATCCTGTAAAATCTAGGCTTGAAGAGAGAATCAGATGAGATTTCTGGATATTTACCTTGAGCCCCAGTAAATCTGAAAAAAGACAAGTAAAAATCCAAGTGTTTGACAGTCTCCATAGGAAGTAATCCTGTAAGTAGTGATCATGTCAGTTTGAATAAGTCTTTCTTTCCCTATGCACATAAAAAACCCAACTGGTGCTGGAATTTCAGTGAAAATCCCTGTTGCTGTGTACAGACCAGAGGAGGTACTTTGTAAAGGAATACATCCTGAACCTCAGCAAAATAACTTTAAACACAAAGATCTGATCAAAAGGGAGAAAGAAGCAACTGTGAACTGCTTTTACCTGCTCAAGCAATGGGGCTATAGATGCCAGCTTCACCTCACAAACTTAGAACTTCTGACTGGGAATACTCCTTAAGCCCACACTGGAAGATTTCCTGCTTTATTCTTTTTACTGTACAAGAAGTGAAAAATACCTTCCCTACAAAGATTAACCATACAGACATCCAGCACGGTGCCAAAGTTGATTCTCATGCGGACTGTACAAGGGAAACTTGAAGATATACAAAGCTGTGCAAATTTCACGATGGGTGTAAAGCATCATCTGTATAGGCACCAAGGGAAGACTAAAAGTGGAAGTTTTCTGCCTTTGCACATGCCTCCCACAGCAAAAGCCTCAGCACAAGGTCAGAGAAATGTCTTGACAATACTGCAGCAGTGGGAGAGTGCTGTATCCCTCTGTGCCATTTAAGGAGACATGCAGTAAGAGGAGAACTAATTCTCAGCCTCTTAGAAGTTGAAGAAAATTGCTAAGTGAACCAAAACCTACTGCACGTACATCTGTAAGAAAAGGGCCAGGTGATACATGGTGTGGAACTGGACTCCAGAGGAGAATGACTTATACCTGAGCGTGCTAGTCTGTAGGAAACCCTCAGACTGCAAGGCAATATGAGCCTGCTTGGTACAGTTTTCTTTAAGTATAAACTGGGGTTTTGGGGGGGTTCATTTCTCTGATTACTTTGTTTACAATTAATTTAGATGCCTCAAAAAATCAAATTACATTCTAGGACTCTAAAAAACATATGAGGGAGATTTGTGCTTCACCTGCTAGTAGCTCTTGTTGTTCATGCCTTTTGCACAAATAAGTGAGGGGAAGAAATGACAGGTCTAGGAGACCGGAGGATCATTTCCCAGGAAGAGATCTCTTGGGAATGGGTGCAAAGATGTGCACAGTCCCATGAAACCCACACCAGCTCCTGGTGCTTGCTTTCCCAGGACCCTAACTTGAAGCAGCAGAACACACCCATAGCAGAAGGACATCATTGTCTACAGTAACAATTCTACACAAGACTTTGCCTTAAGCTATGAAAAAACAAACTTCTGTTTTAACATTTTGTCTGAAAAATAACTGAAGTAACTCGATGGGAAAAGAAGCAACCATAGATACAAATGGCAATTCTCAACAGATAAATAATACTTACAAAAGCCAAGAAATTCAAAACTCCTGTTAGAAACATACTGTAACACAGCTAAATATTCACTTACAGTAATTCAAACTAGAAACTCTGAAGTGTGGCCACTGAGGATTTTATGTGGGAATATTATGCAAAAAGCATACTTATTACTCAGATGCATGTTTTCTAATGCATGACTATCATGTAACTGCTATGGACACGTGCAGAAAAAGCTAACGAAAACTCTTTGAGAACTGGTGTTCTAAACCACTTGGAGCACCTAAAAGCTAATCACTACTTAGAGAAAAGACAGAGTTTCTGTGGGAAACGCAGCTTAGCATTTCCTGACTTGCCCAAATGTAAAATATATTAACTGAATTATGACAATGAGCCATCTGATAGCATGGGGAGGTAACTGTATAGGAAAACCAGAGTCAAAATATACCAGAAATGAGTTCTGAAGAAGCACTGAAAAAACTTACATAAACCTCTAACGGGACATTCGCTTGAAAAATGCCATTAATTATAGCTAAGTGATTTCATTACTTCAATTTCCAAGATATTCTCTCAGAAATTAGTCAAATTCAAGGAGCAACGTAGGCTACGCAAACTATTTCTACACCTCAGGTTACGGTGGTACTCTCTACAGTGTGAAAGAATAGCTCTGTTTTGCTTCACGAGCTGCTATTTTCAGGGTGGTATGGACAGTCTTTAGCAAAAGTCTTTAGTGAAATTCAGTACAAAAAAAGAAACAGCAGGATATTAAGGAGAAAGTAAACTTTCAGTAGAATAGTTAAGAGTTTGACCAAAACAGTTCCAGTTCCAAGGAAAAAAAAAAAAAAAAAAAAAAAAAAAAAAAAAAAGACCTTTAGCCTTATCCTAATCTTCTTCCTTCCTTGAAGCATCTGTTAGAGATTTGCCTCATGCCACAATAGTTTTAAGAAAAAATAACCCAAAACCTAACTCAGAGCAATTCCTGGCTAAAGAAGAGGCAAAGAAGTATTTAGTTATAGCCATATTTTCAGTATTACAGTTTTCAATACAGCAGAATGTCAATGTTAGCACAAAAGTAGCCCATTTTCAATACTGAACAGAGACTCTGGAAGCTTTATTTTTCACACAGACTGTTTTAAGGGCTTCTTGCCCTCTTACTCATTTCTTGCACAGATCATCTCCTCCCACAAGCAATTGTGCAATCTCTCTGTGGCAACAAAGCCAATTGCTTAGTGTCCCAATATTACTTTCCCATGTACTTACGGCTGGCTGAATATAATTCACTAGCTGGAGATAAAAAGGAATTACTGTCATGAAGCTGTGCTCTCTAGCTCACATTTTGAGAGTCTGTGCTGTAGAAAAATAATTAAGTGAAGGTACATCTACCTCTTGGTTCTGAGCCACCCGTATTAAAGTTTAAAAATGCTCTGCAGTCAAGCATTGCCACCTGTTCCTTCATTTTAATTTGAAAATTCTGAATCATGTTCATGTAAGCCTGAAAATGGTTGTATTCTGGAAATATGTACATTCGCCAACCATGACAATTATTATCATATTAAATTTATGAAGATATATGAAAGAATGGTACAAAGATTAAAGGGTATTATAAAGCCAAAAATATATATGCATGTATATTATATACTACAAATATATGTTTTCAAACCACTGTCTCCACTATGTCTAGAGAACGCACACATTTCAATTAATAATACATTCAGGCTTTATTTTCATTTGTAACTTTCAGGAGACATTACCCTTTCAGGCATGATATTCTAACAGTCCTACTGAACTTCAGCTTTCATTAGAAGACATCAATCAACTTTCTTTCAGTAAAAACACATGTTCACTGTAGACCACAAAAATTTTTTAAACAACAAAAGAAAGCTCTATCATACATATATTGATGACCATAGACAAAAGATGAACCAAATCTTGTCATGTATTTATCATTTAAATAAAAAAAGCTTTATTTACATCCAACTCAAGACTAAAACAATTTCCCTTTTCTCCCAACACCCTGAATTCACACTTCATTTCAGGGCTCTAGATTTTCTAAGCTCTAATACCAATATAATCACTTACCCTTTCAACTCTGAAAAAATACCTAAATGGTCCTGCCTCTGAAATGTTTCTCCATTTTCAGGCAAGCACTCATTGTCCCTTGCTATCTCAGTAAAGGCAACTGTTTGACATGAAGTTTTTATAAACAGGGTGCTTTGAACTTACAGTAACAGATGTGCTTAATTTTAAAATGTTGTATTTATTTAAACCCACGTATACTTATCATGTTGCAAGTTTTCATTTTTCTTTCAAATGATTCCTATTAATTTTTACCCTCAACTTTTTGCCTGATTAAGGTTGCTGTGGTGAAGCTTTTAGAGACAAGACCTTCTGGTTAAAACTGACAGACAGTTGTTTCCATTTGCAAATCCTCTAGATTTTTATTGGCTTATTAAATATGTATACTTTGAATGAGATTTAAATTATCCTGGTATATAAATCACCCTTTTTTGTTCCTTTCAAAGAAAATTGACTACTGCCATCTCGTGGTCAAACATTTTCATCTGACTCGCAAACATAGTTGGACTGTGCTCAAATACCCTGTATTACAGTATAGGTAATTTTTTTTCTTCTTCTTTTTTTTTTTTTTTTTTTTTTACGATAAACATTCCAGAAAACATCAGATTCAATAAAAATAATATTTTTCCATTTCCATCCCTCACTAACACCCTACTCAATGATACAGACTGAAGTGCTTTCTTGTTAACACTTTGAGACAAAGTTGAGGTATAAAATCACGAAGTACAGTGTTAGGAAGACTATCCCCCCTTTCCTCCTTCTCTCTGATGCTTAATAGCAAGTGTTGGGAAGAAGAAGAAAAGGAAGATTCCTATAACCATTATTAAGGAAAGCTGCTTTTAAAGTTGGGAATGGATCAATCCTGCAAGGCAGACCTGCCACGTAATTTCCTTTTTGGCAATTTAGAGGTCATACTCAGCTCACTGGAAATTCACTTTCCTCAGGCAATTTGGATTTTCTGAACACCAGAGGAAAAAACCAGTTCTTCCTATTAGAACTCATTGCAATATTTTCCACTAATATTAAATAAAAGAGTTAACCCCCATTTTTTAATAAATTAAGTCTTTATTTACCCACTTTAAAAACACACATTGATAAATGTCCCTACAACAAAACACACGCATGCACTAAGGTGTGCCACTTCAGTTCTATAAGCTTTTCCACTAATTGTCCATAGAAGCTAAGTTTTGCATTATTCATAACTTTCTTCATATGTAAACCATGGTTTTGAAATTAGGTTCCAAGTCCCATGACCAATAACATTGGCCTAGGGCTTTTCTTACCACTTATAAATATTTGAAGCAAAATAATTCCATCAGAATTATAATTCGATTAGAGGTTTTAAAAAAAATTAAATGGAAGAAGTTCAAAGAATTATTTTTAAAAGAGCTTCAAGGAAGAATTTGTCTATACTAGGGCGGAGCAATTATAATTGCATATATTGTACACATGCAAGTTTTTAGATTCCTGTTCTTAGCATGTAAGATTACAACTGCTACATATCTTACTCCACCACCTCCACAAACTTATTATCTGCTAAAACAATTAAATATGGCAGTAATATGCACAGTTTATGTCATTCCAACACTGACTTAAACTACAGGAAACAAAAAATATTCTCTCCCTGTCATGCAACATACTTAACACTTTTAACACTGTTAAGTAATCTCCAAAAATAGCATGGTTATGCATAGATAATACATAGTGTCCTCCACAAAAGAAAATCACTGTTACACACTAGCTTGAAGCCCATCCCAAACCAGGCTATTTTAACATTGAAAAATCTCTGTGGTTTTTTCACATTTGCATGATCTTAACTTTGTATTATCCTTCAGTTCTCCTCTAGTATCCCTGCCTTTTCTCATGCATATGACCCACTGCCACCTCTCACAACATTATGAATATTTTGTTTGCTGAACAGCATTCTATACAGCAATTAAGATTCAGTTGACTATATAATATGCACATTGTAATACTCTTGGCAAATAAAAATTTAAATAAATACTTAACTGCAAGGATTCTGACGACTTACATACAGATACATTTCCAATCCTTTCAGTGCACCCCAACAATATCATAACTATGTACACAGATTTATACACACTATATACAAATGCTTGGAAATTTTGGGAACTTGGTAGTAATGAAAACCAAAATTTAAAATATCAGAACTTTATTGTACATCAGTATACAACAACATTTAAAAGTGATGTGCTTAACTGAAATAACTGTTAGCTTATTGACATTGATTTACCTTCTTGTTGCATCTCTTCAGGCTTCCTTCTCACATGAATAACTCGGGGTCTCACAGTCTCAACTTGTGCAGCTCCTCGGCTTTCCTGCTATATATCATATATTAAAATCACATTACAAGTCTGACTTTTGATGTAAAAGCACACTAAAATTACATGGAGCTTCAAGAAACATCCAAAGAGGTTTTTAAAGATTCATTAAAGGATATGCACTTATTCTCCTTCGACTTCAAAAGAATTCTGATCTGAATTAGCCTACTGCAATACTATTTCCTCTAGATGAACATCCAGGGAGCAGTAGGTATGGCAAAGTGCCTTTTAGACCTGAGGATACAGGAGACCCTCAATTTCTACTCAAGCATGTGGTGGAAAGAACATAAGATTTCTCTGGCTTTCTTTAATACCCAGGACTTCTTCCCAGGTATTATCCTCCTGACTAAAAAGAGAAAGTTGAAAGGGAAAACAAAAATAAAAATTTCAACACACAGGTTGGAAAACCCATGCCAAGTATAAAATTTATTTCCTTGACCGTGTTTCTATAACCATTTTCCACTCTTCCTGAAATGCCCTTCAGGACCTAGGCCTGCAACAATGCCTATAGGAAAACAGTTTCTTAGAAGCAACAAACACTTTGCGTGTTAAAAAGGGAGACATCATATTTGTCAAGTACGCTTGTTATCTTATGTGTTAACTAGAACAGGAATTATGGCCCAGGGACATTCTACTACATGTAGACAGGAAACACGAGAAGTGAAAAACACAGTCATGGAGTCCTAGAAGACTTAAGCATTCTCTAAGACAGACAAATTTGAGTTCATCAGTTATTCTGTTGATTCCATAGATGAATATAAGTTTTTTAATGAGGATTCTTAAAGAAGGAGGAACATGAGAAAGACCATAAATGTTTGCATATCACACAGCATGTGGAGCGTACAGACAGAATTGCTGTATGACGTCTGGAAGAATTATATGCCCTGAGAAGCAATGGGACAGATATTCTCTTGAAGACCTGATGACAAAGTACCAGTGGTATTTTGCTCCCCAAAAGCTAAAAAAGGAAGAAAAGGAAAGTATGCTTCAATTTTGTAAGAGAAACCCTCCACCACTGTGGAGGCCACAAGTGAAACAAACAGCCAAAAATACACATGAAAAGAAGAAAATTTTCATGTCTGGCAAACGATAAGCATGGTGCCAACTACGCAGTCAGGGCTTCCCATTTCTTTCGGCTAACAACTGTCTCCTCCAATAATAGGAATCTCAACAGTAATGGTATTGCTTCTTATGTAATTAACGTTCATTTAAGCCACTGTTGCAAAAATCAGGAGGAACAAAAAGATAAGCCATTCAGTCACTGTCTTTTCCTCAACGGCTGAATGGACTTGTTTACACTCCCCAGTAGACAAAGCATAGAGGGGGCTACACTAGTAAATAGTATGTCATCTCTAACAAGCACCAGCACAACCTCACCAGCACAGTGATGAGCATAGGCTGACAAAAGTGAATATACAAGCATCTGAGATCAAGCTAGCGTCTCCACAAGGCACTATGTGCGTGGATAGACCACTTAGGATTGGCACTAACTTGGGCACCTCTACACACCACGATGTTGACCAACTCTCTTCATCGTTTAAAGCTGACAAGATAATAAAGAGTCGAGATGACTTTCTGAAAGGAGGAAGGTCTCAGGGAAATGTGATCAAAGGCCACCAATCTTACAGAACATTAAATGTAAGCAGCATAACAGTACACTCATGAGTCCATTTGAAGCGTTTTTTGTTTTGTTTTGGATTTTTAATAAGACAAACCAAAAACCAGTTTAAACTGAACTGAGGTGAAAACAGAAGTTGAGAGATAACATATAGATTCATAACCTACAATTATGCATTCCTGAAGATTACAAAAACGCGTCTTTTGAAATACTAAAAATGAAAGCTAATGAGAATACCAAAGTGGCAATCCCACTTGAAAAATGTTGATTGTATGAAAACATTCATATAACAACATTATGAAAATATTTTGCAACTAACTGATTTTCTAAGATTTTAACAATGCATTTGAGACTGGAAACAATTTAGATTTACCATCTTTGAAATGTTTAGCCACACAAATATGACTTCAATGTTCATGTTCCTTCCACAATCAAAATGATTTATCTAGAACAGGAAGAGCGCAGCTTCCTCCTAGCCATTCTGTTGGTTCTTAGAGCTAAGAGCACAGGGGCAAAGTGGCCACAAGTAACAGTCAATTCGTATTGTTGCACAAGAATGGACAGAAGGGGTCAAACTGAAGATGCATTTAGTCTGGCATTCTGTCTAACAGTGGTTAAAAGCATATATAAATCTCAAAAAAATCCAATGCCAGAAATGGAGGAGCAGCCAAGGAATTTGGGTAGATAAGAAAATTCCTGTATGACTTAAGCCATTTTTTTTTGGAGTGAGCGATCAGACAGACTTCACTCCTCATGACTAAAAGGCATTTGATCCTGTCCTACATGAAAAAACAATGCTATTTCTGTTGGTCAAGATCTGATCTACACACCAGTGCCAGGGAGCAAACAAGTAGTACCTATATGGCAGATCCACATCACTGCCCACAGCTCCCCGAAACGAGGATCGTGTTCAGACAGATTGCAGAAACCACCCAAGCTTTGCCATAACAAACCCTAACATCCAGGAGGATCGTATCCAGTTAAATCAGAACAAAGGTCTACCAAACCCAAGGCCCAGCCGAACACCATCTGAAATACAGTGTCTTTTCTCAGGTCTCTCAGCAAACACCATGAGAAGCCTAGCTTTGCTCCTAAACAGATTCGTCTTCTGGCTTTGTACGTAGCTGATACAGTTTCATATCAATGAAGGCAAACACTGCCTAAAGATGAAAAACAAGATGTGAAACAACTGATGTGAGAGTCAGTGACTAACTTGGCAAGAAATCTTTTAAGAAGTTTAAAGTGACTGTCACCTTAAACATTGCATAGAATGAATCATTCTGAAAGCCTGAGTATCTCTTGCTCTCTTAGCTGATGTTACCAGAAAAAAAATCTGTTCCCTACAGGCAGGTGACAAAACAGATCCAGCCATAGATCTGAATACAGATGCCATCCCTAACTGAAAATAGGGGAAAGGTTCATAGTTGTTATATGGTAGATAGTTACTGTCAAAACAAGCTTTCAAATCATCTGGTACAAGGATTTTCTTTTTTCAGAGAAGGATGTACAGATCTAGTAGAGGATCTTATGGAGTATAGCTTTACCCTATCCAGGACAGACGTTCACTGTGGTTATTGCTTATCGGTATGGTCACGTCATAGAAAAGCTAAAAAGTTAGCTAGTGAGAAAGTGTGATTTAGAGTCTTACATCAGGAACACCCACGTACAGGAAGAGACTATTTTGTTTGGGGGGAAAAAACCAAAACAAACAAAACCACACACACAAAGTTTGGGCATTTGTTTGTTTGGTTTGGAGGAAGGATGAGTTTTACATGCCAGCAGGCAAAAAAAAACCCCAAACACGCTAAGGGTTCAGATGCAAGAAAAAGTTTCTAAAGATAAGATATTATATAACTATCTGTATATTTTCTATGAAAGACACTGTGTCAGATCACCTTACATTTCTTGCATAGGTAAGACTATGTACATGAGTAATCTTACACATGGTACATTATCATTTGCCTGTACCCAGGCAAACAAAAATCAATCCTAACTCCATCAGCTAATTCTCCAGAGCATGAGATGCAGGTATCACTGCGTTCTTTATCACAGCTAATGGTGCTAAAGAAGGAAACACGTTTTACCCTCTCTATGCCTTTTACTTTTGGCTAGTGAAACGATAACAAAGGTATGAGCTTCACCCCAACAGACACAGCAGTTCAACAGAATCCAGTCTTGTCTGTGAACAATCATTGCAAGTAATAATATGTTCCAGTGATCTCAAAGTGAAAGAGGTATAGTATTTAAAATCCTCTTTGAAGATGCAACACATCACTTCAGATGACATATTTAAGAACTGCTCAGACACCCATGGCACGATACACATCAAGGCTCAAAAACATAAAACCAAAGACAGGTCAATATAAGAGACTTTAGGTTATTTTTAATATAGAACATCAGGGAAGGACAGAATGCATCCATGAACATAGCAACCATGGTAAGTATATTATTACTTTCAAACACACTGTGAGGCTTAACATATTAAAGAGCAGTCTGCCACCACATTTTTAGCTTTTGCCACTCATTATTCGAATTTATCTTTAGTTAGTGAGTAAACCATGATCTCTAGGTAACAGTACACACTAATAAAGTAGCAACAGATTAATTCTATAGGTTGCAAGCAAAGATCAATAGATCTTCCTCTACCTTCAAGTAGTGTGAGGTACATCATCATTACCACCTTTCCAACCCTGCTCCTACTAGGACAAATGAAGCTCCTGAAATGCTGAATCAGTGGGTTACAATTCATGAGGCTGAACCTCTATTGTTGCTTCCTCTCCCATATATCCACTGTGTTATTCTTCTGTATTTGAAGCACTGTGCCCCTAAAACACTGGAATGCCCCATCTGAACTGAGTAGGTATAGTATTAGATCCTGTGAGACCAGTGAAGCTGTGAGGAAGTGCAGAAAAAGTAAAAAAGAAGGTCTGAGTCTAACAGAAAGCATATTGTAAGGGTTCTGTCACAGTAAACACAATCATTTTTATTACACATGTACTGCTGTATTGGGTCTGGCTGAGAAGGAGTTAATACTCCCCATAGCAGCCCTCATAGCACTGTGCTCTGCATCAGTAGCTAGAAAGGTGTTGATAACACACCAGTGTTTTGGCTACTGCTGAGCAGTGCTGGCACAGCATCAAGGCTGTCTCTCCAACATTTTTGCTGCCCACCCCCTCCTCAATGGCAGGCTGGGGCAGGGCAAGATCTTGGGAGGGGACATAACCAGGACAGCTGACCTAAACTAACCAAACAGATATTCCATACCATATGATGTCAGCTCAGATATAAAAGCTAAGTAAAGGGAGACGGAAGGGGGGGCATTTTTGGTCTTCTGGAGCAACCACTACGCGTACTGAAGCCCTGCTTCCCAGGAAGTGGCTAGACATCGCCTGCTGATGGGAAGCAGAGAATAACATCATTTGTTTTTCTTTGCTTTCACTTTATTAAGCTGTCCTTATCTTGACCCACGAGCCTTTTGTTATATTTTCTCCCTCCTGTCCAGCTGAGAAGGGGGAGTGATAGAGCGGCTTTGGTGGGCACCTGGCATCCAGCCAGGGTCAACCCACCACAACTTTTGACTTCAGTTTCACAGCTGAATGTGTCACTTTAAATGCACCGGTTCTGTGATGTCAGTCATCCCAGTGAAACAGGAAAATTTGTTTTCCTAGGTTTGAGTTTGCACTTTCTGACTAGTCACGGAAAAGATCCTTTGAGTTTACCTGGGACAGATCCTCTGAGAGAGATGTCACTCTGCAGCTTGGTTGGGCTGCTTGCAGAATAGGATTTGAAACTGGTTGCGATTCCAGTTCAGCCATAAGCATTGGACCATGACTTGTATCTGCATCTCCAAGGATTTCTGCTAAGAGAGAAAAATAAAGAGAAAAAATATCTTGATGAGCTGGAGCAATAATCTCCTGGTCAACTCATGTGGCAGGATGTGGAGCCTTTCAAGATTCAACAATGGGACATGCAATGTTAGAAGAGAATTATTTCCTCCTTACATGGCTCATTGTACATCCCTGAAATTGTTCTTGTGGGGAAAAAAAGAAGCAAGATATACATCTCTGTGGAAATTAAAAAAATAAATCAGTTTTATCATCTGTAGATTTCTAACATGGCAGGCATTTATGAGCTTCAAAGCTGTATAGTTCATCATACCATTATATGCTTAATGAGCTTTATCACACATATTGGAAAAAGATTGGAAAGGCTTCTTCATGAAAATGTTTCACTGTTGTGTGAATGAAAAGAAAACTGTATATAGTCTTTATTTAAAATGATAATTTGCTATATAATCCAGCATTTATCATGCTTTTGCAGCCTGCAAGTGTGTAAAGCATCTTTATGAAAAATGTACTGACAGCTCATGAACTAACTTTAGCCTACTGCTATCATACAGAGCCAAAGCATGAATTTTAAGCCTAATTAACTATAATCATTGCTTAATTAACTGTAATTATTGTTCACTTTAAGACTACATGTGCCACATTTCATTTGCATGGTGGTTTTTATATCCATGACTTTAAGCACTGAAAACAAGGATTTATAAATGAAAGACTGATCATCAAGATGCTGTTATATACATACATAAGCAACACGTGCTCCATCTTACAGACAGACATCATGTTTCCATAATACCTATAAAAACTGGTCACAAAACTGAAGACACCCATAGAGACACAATCCCCCAAATTCTTATGGATATATCTGTGAGTGACTCATTCTGACAGAGAAACTGAGTATCCATTGCAAGGTTATATGTACAGAGATATACACCCTGAAATACATGAACTTTTACACCCACTGGTGTAACAATTATTTAATTTTACTCCTAAAAATAATTATCAAATAAAATGATGGACCTGCATTGTAACTGTCACGGCTGCCAGGAACTAGCTCTTAGTCCTGACATGCAGTAGACTGAAGGACATGCAATCTCACATACCAGTGGACAGATAAAAAAAGATTTCGATGAAAAGTGGAAACAATCACAGATCATCCCTTCCCCCAGCCCCCCAAGAACAGATTGTTTCATATTCAGTGTTGACTTCACTATCAAAAGGACTTGGGAACAAGATTTTCTGTTCCTCCCTGATATGACAACACTCTTGTCTTGAAAGCACATGGTAGTTTTTATACAATGTTGTTTCCTTAGCAATGTCAATGAATACTGTGCCATGTGTTCAGAGGTGGGGAGGGAGGGAAGCTAGATTAAAAATCATCAGAATGCAACAGAACTCAGTCCGGGATTATTACAGATTATGTAAAGGCACAGGGCATTTCCCTATGGTAGTTAGTCCAGGGTACTTGCCTCCTCTCAAAAAAATACAACAGAAACAATACTATAAGATTTAGAGAGATGAGCATAAAAAAATAGTAGAGAAACACACTGCTTCTAGATTATCATCACATGCAGTAGCTGGTTTTGAAAAGTGTTAGATATTTACAGGACAGACAAAGAGCATCCTAAATTAAATTAAATAAATTTAAAAAATAGATATAGAGGAGATACAAACATGTTATGCCAGATACAGCTATGGACAGTCTGGGTAAGAAGAAAATAACCCTAGTAGACAGGTTCTCCCATTAATGTGCATCTTCTAACTCTCTATATGGTCCTGAGCACTTAGACACTTACCACAGATTGATCTAGATCACTAATTTATTCCTACAATGCAGTGCTCTTAATGGTCACTGTCTTTAACAACACGGTGTTAAACAAGTGACTTGGAGAAGTGTCTTGTGCCAGGAAGCCTAATGTAACCCATCTCCAAACAACATTCCACAACCTACTTTCAAGTAAAAGTTTGATAATATATAATGTACCTGAATGTATTTTCAAGGCTGACAGTGGTGTAGCTGGTCCAAAATGTTAGGTAACAGCTAGCTTAAAAAGCTTACTCTCTGTGTAACCAGCTCAAATGTAAATCAGTTCAGAACTAAGCAAATACTCTTACTTCTCCTAGATTATTTTTGCCGCACGTTGAAGAGATTCAATTTCAGTCCACTTCCTACTAGTCAAGGGTTGATAATGTGAGATATGCTTCTCTTGTCAAATTCATAAATGTGAAAATTAAAAGGACAGAAAACCAGCTGTTTGATCACTTCAGTTTCACAACTTTTGATGAATCAGAGCAACTACATTGGTGTTGTAACAGCTTAATTATTATTTCAGTTTAGTGTAATCATATTTAAAACCACAGTCAACAAAATGATGAGTTTCTACATGCTTGCAGCAGTTTAATTAAGCAGAAGTACATTTTCAGATAACAATAGAGAAACTGGGATAAAAAATAAGGGAGAGGAAGGATGGGCCATTGATTACAGGATTAGTTTCAACCAAAAAGAAATAACTTTATTTCCCTGCTTTACCACAGCAACTTATCTCTGCACTACTTTGTACAAGCCATTATGTGTGTGCCTCAGCTACCCACATGGGAAAAAAAGAATTTCCATATTGTTATAAGAATATATGAAGCTAAAATATATTACTGATTATGAGACACTGCAGTATCACCTTGATGGAGTGATAAAAACAATGAGGAGGAATGCGGTGTAAGGGGACGGAGAGAAGTAGCTTGAACTACCAGTGTTAATACCTGTCCTATGGAAACCAACTTCAAAAATGGTCAAATTAAGTGTTTTTGAGAGCTGAATTTGACTTAGAAGAATAAAATACCTACTTTACAAGCCAACTTTTGTATAGTCAAGTGGGTACTTGCCATGATTTTTGTTCAAATTGTAGAATATTACAAAGAAGATTGAAGACAAGGCTTGAAATAAATCCAGTCCTCAGAATAGGAATGCTAATAATTTCATTGCAGCAATTGCCTGTAAATTTTTAATTTTGAATATATTCTCTGAAATTATTTCAGATACTGTTATAGAAAAATCCTCAGAATCCAGATAAATATCACAGAGAAGAAATAACAGTCTAATTGTACC
Organism: Buteo buteo; assembly: GCF_964188355.1. NCBI lineage: Eukaryota > Metazoa > Chordata > Aves > Accipitriformes > Accipitridae > Buteo > Buteo buteo. The sequence continues at coordinate 6,256,796 of NC_134176.1, read as the reverse complement.
TCCAATTTGGGCAAGCTGCCCTGGTGATGGAGAACGGTAACCCTGGTGTAGTCTGTTCTCAGAAGGCTGGTCCTTGTAAACTGAATGTCCCATTAGGATTCTCTCTGCTGCTCTGGTCAGCCTTGGTCTTTGACCTTCGCTGAGCTCCCCAACACTACCATCAGAATCCTACATAGAAGAGCAACATCAGAACAGCAAGTGTAAAAAAACCCAATGTATTTCTTCCAAAACCAGACATTGTTATCTAATTACGTTAACCCTTAAAGCATATATAAACTTAAGTCTATACTATTAGCATTGAATAAAGAAAACTGAAACTGAGGAGATATCATCTAACTGGGTTTGAAAGTAAGATCTACATTTATCAGTACTGGACAGAATAGAATCACTTACAGCCAAACAACATCACTTATTTTGTTAGTGGTATCCCAAATGATCAGAACCTAAATTATATTTTTAGCACATGAAGTCTTTAATGTTACACATATGGCCATTGTTGACTGCCTGACCTTGTAACATTGAAAGCGTCTAAAAGCTATTGACTCTCTGTTGTATAGCATGTCAGATCAAAAGTTCAATTTTTAAGTAGGTTTGGATAGCACTTAAAATTGGGACGGTTCTCTGGATTCTGACTTTCAAAGCTGCAGAGAAAAAACATATGTGCACAGTATCATTCTAAGGCAATACTAAGGATACCTAAGGAGCCTTAACATCTAGGACAGTAATCTTTCTCTTCTAAATGAGAAGGTTTGCTTGCGCACACACCTTGCCAGAATCAGGGGCGGGGGGGGAGGGGGAAGTTTATTAGTGTCTTGTATGGACAGACTGAGAGGTTCATAACTATGGGAAAGAGAAGAAGCAAATTAGAGATGCATTTTTAATTGGCAATGCTGATGAGAAAACGTCACTACAATTACAGTCAGACTCAGAGCTGACACTGTAGAAAGCTTTTCACTAAGTCCATGCACCAGAACTCATTAAGCAAAATAAAGACAGACAAAGGAACAGTTAAGGAGGTGAGTGAAGTTAGTAATTATTTAGACTAAACTGACCAAGACAGAAAGAAGAAACTGCATATGCATCAATAAAATAACAAAAAGCAAGATCTTCATGATCCACCGTAAATAAAGGTGTTCACGAACCACATTGCAATATTCAAAATTCACTTTCTTTAAACATTCCTCCAGCTATGTCAGTTAGAACAGACATCCAGTCCAAACTACTACTTTCCACACAGAAAATACTTAGAAGTGTGACAAAAAATTACTTTTGTCCTTTGTGATGAAGACAGTTACATTTTTCTATTAGTCTGTTTTTTCTGCCAACTGAATATGAATATTTTGAGGTTTTGTTCCAAGATCAGTATCAACAGCATGTGCAAAAGTGCATGTAAACATTTTCTGAGTTATTCTTCATACCTCCCTAAAACACTCATACGGCTGTTAAGTGCAGTGAACTTGTACTGTTAAACATACCACCTGTATTGCTGAAGTGACAGAAAACTTCCCTGGTATTCAAAATAACGGGACAAATCTGGTACACTGGAACAGTCACATACACACCTTGAAAACTAGGTACATGTGATACTATGTACAGTTAACGTCTTTATAACAACACTTAACCTTCAGTGTTTTTAAAAATTTTACACGAGAACATAGCCAACAGAAGTGGGATCACTTCCAGCAGGGAATGAAGTATATGAACCTGTTCTATAGCCAACAGGAAGGGTAAGTTTGAAATATTTTATCTACTTTGGAGTATTAAAGTATCACTTCAAAACTACTGTATTGGAAGGAAAAGGACTGTAAGTTACCTCCAAATGGTACATTTCTTCTTGTGCAGCAACAGGTGCTTGATTTAATTTGGCTAAAAGAGTCAGGACAGGATCCCTGTGATAGCCTTTATCCAGTCTTCTCACCACTTGCCCTTCACTGGGAGGATCAGAATCCTAAAACAAAGAAACAAAATCCACATAATACATGATATAAAACTGTTTTTCTTAGGAACTTGAATCATTCTTCTCTAGTTCACAATTAAGTTTTTTTCTTTTATAGTAAGTTGTTACAGTTTCCACACTTTGAACCTATGTCATGAAAATCCAGGCATTTAAAAATAAGCAAACTGATGACACACTGCTTTCTCCTTCTACCCACAGACATGCACAGTCTTTATCTGATACATAAGACTGCAATACTTAGAGAAGAACAAGGTCATTTAGGCCTCCAAAATTCAGGGAAACAGTTAAATCCTCACACTTACTGGTTGCTAGAAACGATCTGGCTGCAGAGCTGCTCTCACCAGCAAGGATTTAGCTTCCTCAGAGAGCCTTGTTTGAGGATGGAGGACTACTGAAAGGAGTTATAATCCAGCTGACAGAGAGGGAAGAAAACCTTAGCAAGCAGGCTTTCTAACCTGATGATGGGAACTTTAATTTAGGTCCACCTGATAACAGAGTTTAAAAGAGGAAGTGTGGCAGACAGAGGAGGCTTCTAAACGGAAGCCCACAAAAGGAACTTTTACAATCTTGATCAGGAGAGAAGTCATTCTCCTCAGGCGCCTATGTACTCACATGGCAAAGACTGAACAACAGACAGAAAGATCTGCAAATTCAGGGCACAGTCTTACAACTATGACGTGAATGAATTCATGGATATTAGATGGGAAACTATGCACAGGCGAAGTATGGCCATGTATGGGTAGAAATGTTTAGGAAGCATAGGCAGGGAAAAGAAAAGTGGACTCCTACTCTAGGACATTTACACTTTGCGTTATTGAGGTCGGAAGGGACCTCTGAAGATTGTCTAGTCCAACCCAGCTGCTCAAGGCAGCACCTCTTCCAGTGTTTAGCCACCCCCCCAGTAAAAACATTTCTTATGTTTAAAAGGAATTTCCTGAATTTCAATCTGTGTCCACTGCCTCCTGTCTCACTGGATACCACTCAGAAGAATCTGGCTCTGTCTTCCTCCTTTCCACCAGGTATTTATATACATTGGTAAGATCCCCCCCCGCCCCCAAGCTTTCTCGTCTCCAGGCTAAATGATCCAAGATCTCTCAGTATGACAGATGCACCAATCACTTAATCATTTTTGTAGTCCTTTGCTGGACTCACTCCAGTAAATCCTTATTTTTCTTGTACTGAGAGCCCATAACTGGACACAATACTCCAAATGCTTTCTCACCAGTACTGAGTAAAGAGGAAGGACGACCTCCCTTGACCTGCTGGCAGTGCTTTTCCCAATGCAGCAAAGGATGATCGTGGCCGCCTTTGCCACGAGGGCACACTGCTGGCCCATGTTCAACTTGTCCACCAGGATGCCCAGGTTCTTTTCAGCAAAGCTGCCTTCCAGCCAGTCAGCCCCCAGCATGTACTGGTACATGCAGTTGCTCCTCCTTGGGTGCAGGACATGACATTTCTTCTTGTTGAACTTAATGAGATTCCTGTCAGCCCATTTCTCTAGCCCAGTGAGGTCCTTCTGAATGGTGGCACAACCCTCTGGTGTATCAACTAGTTTTCTAACATCTGCAAACTTGCTGATGATGCAGTCTGTCCCATCACCCAAGTCATTACTGAACATGTTAAACAGCAATGCCACTAGTATTGACCCCTGGCATACACCACTAGCGAGTGGCCTCCAGCTGGACTTGGTGTCACTGACCACAACCCTTGCAGCCGAGTATCTCAGCCAGCTTTCAGTCCCAGGTCAAGTAATTCCTTGAATTCACAGACCTCCATGTGCCTACTGATGGTCTGAGTCAGGATCAGAGGGGAAAGGTACACTAGGGATGTTGTGGGCAGGGTCTGCTTCAGGACACCTGACAAACAGAAGATAAGAGAAGGCTTTCTACAAAACATTAACGGGGGTCTGATGATTACAGGTCTTCATCCTCATGGCAGATTTCAACTATCTGGACATCTTCCAGAAGAGCCATACAGCATCATGGACACAGTCCAGGAAGCTTTTAGAAATCCCTCTGGAGTCCCCTTCCAACCAATACTATTACAATTTCACTATCAATTTTTTTATTCTTTCATAAAGAAAACAGTTTGGTTTACGCATAGTATTACTCTACCTGATACTCATCATTTATATGACAGCTATGTCCTACCAAAAGGCATTATACAAAGTCAGAGAGGGGAAGTCCAGGCATTTGAGGAAAAGACAAGTTTTAAAAGAGAAAGGGAATGGAGAATACCTTGACTTGGGAGGCTTTCAGGACGATGGACTAAAGCAGACGTCAGATAAGAAACTATACTGAAGTTTTAAGTGGCTCTAACTAACCTCAGCCTCAGCTAACCTACTTTAATAATTTAAGCACACAAGCAATTAAAAGATGGCTCAGAGCTGAAACAGCTCAGAGCATAACAATGTTCTACTCTGTTTAAGATGTCTTAAAACTAAAAACAATAAAGAAATGAAAATAGGTATTAGCTATCTGTCACCTATGGAATTACATAAATCATTCAACTTTTTAAAATATAAATTAGTTTGTATAATGTCTTTTTTTCCTTTGGAGCTCTGAAATTCTAACATTCTTTGTAAGTGTACAGTTTAAAAGCATAAATTTAAAAAGTTTATAAGTGAAATTGCTTAAAAAATATCCAATTTATCAAGATGCTCAAGGCAAAATACCACACTAACTCTGTTTCCTTGTGAAACATTTCCTTACCATTTCATTGGCATCTTGTAAAGTACTGGTTAAGCTCTCAGCGAGGTTTGGAAGAGACAGTCCTCCTTCTGCTAAGGCTGAAAAATATTTTAAGTTACAAATACTAAAAAACATGCAAGGTTTATGAAAGAAAGCCAAGGCCACATTCTTTAATAATTGCAAGACAGTGCTTTAGTAGAGTTGGAAATTCCTACTGCCGGATGTGTATTATAAAGACATATTTTCAGCTTCCAAGAAAATCACTCTTACATTATCTTTACAATAAAAACTTAGTACCACATGGTACTTGTGCAAGACAGTCCCAATTATTTTCCATGTTGATCTTATGACAAAAGAGCAGATTTAATCTTCTTTCATTAGTAAGCAGAAGCATTTTGTTCAGAGACAAGAAAAAGAGCAATGAGGCCTCTTCAATCCAAACCCAAGAACTGAAAGTTAAGGACCAGGTTAATGCTTGCAGTTTTATCAGAAAATGTATGAAATGTAACTTCAGTAGACTGGAAGCAAAGTTTATAAAGAAAAAAAATTAATCCAAATTCTCATTTCCACAAATTTGTCTAGTTAGTTACCTCTTGCAGCGAGCACCTGTCCATAGCTGAAGAGTACCTCCCCTTCTGAGATAGGTCTGTCTGCAGTTTCTGTTTCTGTCTCGGTGAGGGTAAGGCTGCTTTCCTGCGTGGACTGCCCAGAACTAACTGTAGGCACAGGTGATGGAACCTGTGGATTGCAAGGAAGCGATTCGAAGGGCTTCGCTGATGACTGCTGAGATGGGAAAATCAAGGCCTCTGGTTCCTCATCATTAGCCACTGACATCTCACTATAATGTAAGAATATGCATTACAAATACACCAAAATGCATTTAACAATATAGACTAAAGTCTTAAATCAATACTGAAAATAAATTAATTTGCAAGTATTTTTTCAAATGAAAGAGCACAGCATTTTACAGAATAGTCCAAGAATCAGCATGGTTAAATAATGTTATTAATGAATTTCTGGTTATAACTAAAAATTACCATGTGTATTCCCACTGAGGTAGTGGAAAAAATAAAATGCTAATAATACAATATTTCATTGTCACTAGATTTATTACTGGCAGAGGTAACAATATGAGTTTACTAAGTACAATGTTCAGCAGGATGATGAATAAGGACTGATAAACTCTGAGAAAGGTCCTGATTTCACATTTTTCTCCAAAATATAAGTCAAGCAATTAAAAAAAAAAAGAATCCTGGTTTATCTCAGTGCCTCCTGAAATATACATCAGGCATTTCTTTCTACTGACTTTTTGACAATATATATTTATAGAGAATATACATATTTATTTTTTTAAGAAATGAGAAAACTGTGCAGCCTGTTCAACTCACACAGCTTTGGGCCGGAATGGTTCTTCAGTTAAAGGACTGGGCTTCTCTTCTTCTAGAGGAAGTTCTGCACCATCCCATGGGTTTGGAGGTTTTGGACTTTCCATTTTTGCAGCTTTGGAGATCCATTCTGAGGCAGGAGGGCTTGGTGTGGTTGTTCTAGGAGGTGTATTGACAGGGGTAACCACAGGTGTGCCAACACAACTAATGGCAGCTGGAATCTCAACTCCTGCATGTGTGAAGTCAAATTTCAGATCAGAAAGGAAAGCAGGAAGTAAATCTCAGACAGAGAGCTTGTCAGTTCTACTAAGCACTTGTAGTTTTTGTGATACCTTTTGATAGTTATGGAGACAAGACTAGATTAAGACTAGTTTCTTTTAAGTACAGTGTTGGCATCTGAAGGAGCTAGAATAAAACCTCAATTGCTTACTTCCTTTAATAAGGAAGACTGCTCTGCATTTTAAAAACTAAGCTGCTTTACTTGGAGAGTGTAAATTTTCCTTAATTAACATTAGAATCACAGGAAGGAGCAAAAGACAGCTATTTTTCTGATGTGAAAAAGTTTGGAGGGGCTGGGAGGGGTGGAAATCACACAGACCATAGAAATGTGCATTAAGTTTGAAAATAGAACTGTTACCAAATAAAAGATGTTTGCTTTTTATATGAATTAGCCCATGATTTTTGTACTACATGAGTTCCCACTTGAATATAGCCTCAAGAATATTTATCCTGAGAGATAACGTGTCTTTGAAGAAGAAAATTAAAGGCAGTAGATTAAAGCATATTTGCTACTTCTAAACTTCAATTATTATTTTCACTACCTGTTTCTTTAATTTTTTCATGTTCGCAAACTTCTCTACTCATTTCTGTAAGAGACAGAGAAGACTCTGGAGTTTTGACCGGAGGCAATTCTTTTTCTGAAGGTGGTGTTTGTGGTGGTGTGGCCTGGGGTGTTGGCAATGGAGTAGGCACAAGAGACTCCTGAGGGGGGGAAAAAAAACCAAACAACCATAACCACAGTTATTATCTCGATGCAAAATCCCTATCTCCCAAGTACCCTCAGAGATAGCTGAGGAAGAGAGAGAAAGGCAGGTTATCACAGAACAGGAACAGTTGTGGCTTAGATACATGCTTCAGGGATCCAACTCCTCCATCTAAACACAAAGTTGCACCAGGCTAAATGGTATGCCTGGACAAAACAAATTAAAAAACAGTAAATTATGCATTAGAATGATTACATTTGGAAATCATTATGAATAGAATAGAACAGAACAGAATAGAATATTTCAGTTGGAAGGGACCTAAAATGATCATCTAGTCCACCTGCCTGACCAAAAGTTAAAGCATGTTGTTAAGGGCATTGTCCAAATACCTCCTAAACAGCGACAGGCTTGGGGCATTGACCACCTCCCTAGGAAGCCTGTTCCAGTGTTTGACCACCCTGTCAGTAAAGAAATGCTTCCTAATGTCCAGTCTAAATATGAATTACATGATTACATGAAGTTTAATAAACATTTGATACAATGTTAAGCAAGAAAATATTCTGTGATAAAATTGAGTCAGTACGATAATTTTATGGTAACAGAATCAGCTAAAGAGAAGATTACAAACAAAGCAGTAGCCAAGACAATAAAGCACCAGAATAAGCATATAGTTGTGATGTTCCTTAAAAAAATTACAGCAATAGCGATAAATCTGACAAGCAAGTATGATGGTTGTTTAGCCTGCTATGAAGGAATATGATGGACCTTTTCAGATTTTTTCCAGCCCTGTTCCCTGATATTTCATAAAGAAAACAAGATAATGGGGCTAAACGTAGCCTTTCAGGCTAGTTTCTGAAGCATAAATCCTCAGACTGATTATTTTTATTAAAAACTCTTATGGGAAGAGGAACACGCTAACACATTTGGCAGTTCACACACAAGTGCATGACATAATGAACACCAAAGAACTTGGGAACTGGGCAGCTGAAGTTCTAGATAGGGAACTTCACAGTAAGAAGGGGCAGATCAAGAATGCAGAAACTACATACTCAAGAACTTCTGCTATAGGCTGAGCAGAAATGGAAAAAGGAGAAGAAAAAAACCTTATGAATGTACAAGTTATCCAAAGGATAACTATTAGCCACAAATGTGGGAAGACTTTAAAAAGACATAATTAGCTCCCTGAGATCCCAATAATGGCAGGAGAGTATCACTACTATAGCACAAGGCACTGAGGAAACCCCATCTTGCATACTACATTATCATAAAAAATGTCTATTAGCATATTAGTGTTACCTGTGGTCAAGACCAATCTAAATTGGAAAACATAGAAGTGCTGCCCATCAGCAAGAGACGAAAAATGGTACACATATGCATGATTGCTTTATTTAGCCTAATCAAACAAAGACCAAAAAGGACAAAACTAATCTCTTGAAGTGTGCAAATGAATAGATACTAAGGAGAAAATAACCATTTCAGCCTAAGGACATTTCCATTTAAGCTGGTACAGAAGCAAGGAGGCTTAAGAGGACCATTAGTAAATGTAGAATGGTTATTAGAAGAGGTTTCTAAGTATCAGAAGAACAAGCTACAAAGACAGTCCTCTTTAACATACCCTCCTTAATCTGTAATGGAGTGGGGAAGAGCTCTATAGATGCAGGATGGCTATATTTAAGCCTACAGCAGTGAAATGATTACTTTTGACTACAGAATGATCTGTTGGTCACTTACAGCAGGCACTAGGTGGTATTTCAGTCTATATGCACTGTGGCAGAATAGAATAATGGATCTCACTTTCAACAAAGCTTTGAATAGTTAGATTTCCAAGTGCAGCAATGTCCACATTCATCCCAAAGACATTATACAACACCAGATTGTAGCACAACCATGTTATTAGCAAAATTAGAGCCAGCTGTCATTTGGTTATCAAAGGGAACAGAGAAAATTATCCTGTATTATAGGAAGCTCTACTAATCATTTATGCATTTACTGAAAACTACTGAACTCAAAATTAGAAAGAATTAATACTCATTTTTACAGATATTAAAGAATGGCTGCAAGCCCATTAGACCAAAAATAATATTGTTCTCAGCTTCTATTTCTTCTTCTATGAAGAAATTAGTTTCTTCATATTTCATTTCTTCACAAGAAAGTAGCACAGCTATTTCTGTTGAAAATAACATGAACTATATTTTGGCAACATGAAATTAAGCACCAAGTCCTTCCCTTAGAAATCGGTTTTGTCCTCAGCCTTGAAGTAAATAAATAAATATAGCATGTTGCATGCAGCACAAAGGAATTAATTCTTTTTTCTTTTCAATTTTTTTTTTTTTAAAGTGAAATAGGTTTAATCTTGTTGCTTGCTGGGGTATAATAAGGAATAATCAAAAAAAAGCAAATCATGCACATTCAGTTCATCAATCTTTTTCTGTCATCTTTGTCTTGGACATAATTGAACCATCATGCCACAAAGAAATTATCCCTTAGAACTTCAGTAGGAAAGTTTAAATAAAACGGACTCTTACCGTCATAATCATTGTACTTGGAAGAACATTTGTAGCAGGAACTGCTTGCTGAGCCTGCTTGTTACCCAGCATGGTTGCAATTGTTTCACTGAGAGCTTCATTTACAAAATGACTTATCATTTCTGAGTCTACAGGCACACCAGCATTGATAAAGAGTTGAAATCCTCCACCACCTGCAACTTCAACTGAAAATGAAGAAACATAAAGCACACATCCAGATCTCACTTCTTAAAATGCATGCACTGTACTGCAGCTACTCATTTTATCTCCATGAACTTTTAAACATTCCTTTGCAAAAAGTGATTTTTTTATTTTACAGATAAAGAAACAACCGTAGAAAAGCAATTCAGGATCATAAAAGAAGGCAGCAGTGAAGGAAAGTGACATCACAAGAGAAATGCATTTGTCTCCCATTCACACACATTTATAAGAGAGGTGATTTTTGACATATCTATTAACAAAAGAAAGGCAAAAATTACAGGCTTAGCAAAATGCCAAATCTGATTTAGATGGCCAAAGCCAGAAGTTGATTTGTACAGTGGTGTGTTTTATGTGTTCTTTTTCTTTTTTTAGATATTTAGTTCAATGGCCTTATAATGCTTGCTGTGTCTCAACATAAATTAAAGCATGCACATCTGCATTTTATAGTTTCACTGGTTCAGTATTATCCACTCTTAGGCTCAGGCAACAGCTACCTACACAGCTTGTTAAAATTAGCCAAAAATTGAGATAATCCATCTGCTGAGAACAATAACTCCTACTTACCAATGTCAGAGGTTACAGTCTCACTGTCTTCACTCTCTAAGGTGCTAACACTGGGCACTGTTTCTTTCTGAACTGGGTACATCCCACTGATAATTTTTGCCATTATTTCTTGTTCCACCCTAGCAGAATAAAACCCGTTTAACTATCAGCAAACACCAAGACACCTAAAAGTGTATGCAAGGCAGCCTAAAGGAAAAAGAAGGGAAGGGAGGGGAGGAGAAGAAAGGGAAGGTATTCTTATGGAGTGATTCCTTCTTCCATATATATTCTCTTGCAACTTTGTTACACTGCAACTCACCAATTTATCAACCTGTTTTCTATCGTTTCTCTCCTTTGAATCAGTTCATCCAAAACATCAGAAGACTGCTGAGGAGCAGAAGCCACTGGAGGAAACAAAGGACCATTGTATTTTGGTGAGGCAACTTTAAACTGTCCATTAAGCTCCAGAAGAGGCTCGAAGAATTCTGGAATTTCATCCCTCTCCTCTTCCTGATCCTAATAAATAAGTAGTAAATTAAGTTACTGTGAGTTTCTGGAAGGCAATGTCATTGAGGTAACCGTCAGATTTTTTTCTTTAAGAAACATTTGTAGATGTGTCACAGCACACAAACCACATTCTCCTTTCTTAGTACATCGTAGTTAATTGATACAATTCTAAACTTAGCAAATCATAAATCTGCAGAGGTATAAAGCTATAGGAACTGCTAAGTAAAACATGCTTTGGCTCATATTTCCTGCCTGTGCTGCACAGGGCAGGGAGCCAATGGTAATGCTAATACTTGAGAAATTTACTTGTGACATAAGTCAGGTTTCTTTAATATATATTCCAGAAATGCTCCTCCTTTAAACAAAAAAGTTTAGGAAACTTTCCACAGTTACTTGTTGCGTTAAGTTTTTTGGTTTGGGTTGTGTTTTGTTTGGTTTGTTGGTTTGTTTTTTTTTTAAATTAAACTTTTACATCTCCTGTCTGAAAAGATACATTCCCAAAAGTTAACAAGCATGTCGTTAGTCAAAACTCTAAGAAAGCTGCCAGCACTGAAGACTAGATATTAATAGTTTATGCATATGTTACATGTATGTTTACACTTTCATTAACTTCAGCTGCTGAAAGTTAAAAGGTATTTCGGGGTAAACAATTCACAAGGCCCTCACAAACACTTGAATATAACCTTAATGTGCTATTTCTAAAAAGTTATGGAAGTTACTCAGTGTGCATTATAAAGTTTGACTGTTTCTAAAGATGTCACCCTCCTTTCCCCCCAGAGCACATACACAGCATTAAGTCCCGAAAAACAGTCACCAACCCATCATATTGTAAAGTAACACTTTAGAAATGTCTCGTGATGGATGAGAACCTGCATCCTTCACTCATAATATTAAAAACAAATGTCTGTAATATTAATATGATTGTCTAAGAAGAAAATCTTGCATGCCAGAAAGAGATGAAGAGCTGAGCCTTAAATTACCAGTGAGAAATATGTGATATTGCATAAAAGATCTCACTGTAAATCTACATTTACTAAGATTAATATCCAACACAGTGAAAGGAGAAAAAAGGGGGGGTTTCCCCTTATATAAATTAAATTTACTTTTAACCCATAAAATAGAAAAAACCTATATATTTTCTATGAATAAAAGAACAAATCACTAAACCCAGAATGAACAGAGAAGAAAAAAAAAAAAAAAAAAAGATAGTAACATTTTCCTGTCTCCTTCCCCAGCCCAGCATTAATACTTCTCTCACTACCTTAATATACTTTAAAACTGAAAAGTCAGATAGGTCCATGATGGGTATTACAACAAATAGCTATTGGGGAGTGAGATCTTTTCTGGATTTTTGAATAGTAATAATTCTTCAAAGAAAAGCTGTAAGTTACAAAGCAGGCAATACAGAATATGTATCTTTGGGTGACAAAGAAAGATCTCTAAACCATTCTAGACATAGAAATAAGACAGTAAAGTTAAACTCAGAATGGCACTGGATGCATTGCAAGCTGATAAGCAGTTCATTCTGTTAAGATATACGTGTTCATAACCATAATTCATTCTGACAGCAAATGTAAAGATGTCTTTGTCCAGTGTTTCATTATGCATTTTCTTCTGACTGCATTAGTCCATAAATTTTCTTTGATGTTGCCTATTTAATATAATCTGTTCTGAAAGTATGCAAAATACAAACATCTGGATGAAATAAACCAAGTACATATAATAAATCTTACATATATTTAGGAACTTCTGACAAACTTTTGCAGTTCTCCGGCATTTCTAAACTATGTGCAAAAATATTTTATATTTAATAGTGCACAAATCCAAAAGAAAATTATATTCATTTGGGGGTGATATATTATCTCTGCTGAAATAAAAAAATAATATAATAGTCAGTATTTAATTACACAGATTGAACTTGCACATATATCACCTCATAGACCAATCCTGAATAATCTACACTCAATTCTGCATTTTACTTCCCTGGAGACTGTTGAAAATATCTATCATGACTCCCAATCAAAATATGGCATAAATTAAAAAGTCTTTCAGATATGGTTGGAATATTAAACACTGTACTTTATTATAAAGTATCAAGCCAAAAATCTATTTCCCAAATTACATTCAGATAATTTAAAAAATGTTTTAAATGATTAGGTGGTATAGATTAATTTTATTCCATTACCAAACATGTATATGCATAGTCTTTTATTAAAGCGATCCAAAACTTAGCCATGGATTTCTTCTTGACAGATTTCTAAAGCAATTTTCACAAGCAAAGTCAGGCTGCATTGCAGGTGCCACCTGTAATCTTTTGTCTGAAGAGTTACACGTGTAAAAAAATCACTGCCCTCGAGAGCATCTATGGGAAACCAGGGTTGAGGAAAATATGCTTACTCTGATCTCTGCAAGCTGTATATTTTGCAGTGGTATTCAAAATGGAAGCAAAAATTCTGAGAAACCAGTCCCCACCTTGCAATTAGGGCATGTTCAGAGAGAGCAAAAAGTGCCTCTAATTTTAAATTCTAGTAAGTTTTGTAAAGGTACTGCAGGATGCAGCTGCTCGTAAGAGTTGGACAGAAGACTCAAGAAAACTGAGAGTCTGTTCTGGGCTATGTTAGCTGAGCAAGTTTCTCACTCTGGAGTAAGGCAGGGTCCATGCAAGGGCCTGCAAGGGCTGGCCTTATGAAACCTCTTCTGTGCAGAAAGTCTGAACCTACTTTGAGGCAGGTGCAACCATTGATCAAAAATAAAAGTCTGTAAATCAAAGCTGTAACAGCTTTTTCTGCTTTATTCCACACGTGAATTTTCTTATTGTGAAATAAGAGCACCCAATTTAACTATTTTGGAAGATGGAGCTCTGGGTCTTTAAACACTAGACAGCAAAATTGAAATGGGAGAGCAAGGCACATCACCTCTTCCCATGGCAGGGCTTGTGTTTTACAAGTTGGGGCACATTGCATTAGTCCTCAAAACTGTTAAAACTGTTAGGTTATGTGATAAAAGGTTTGCCTCCAACCACACAAAAGAGCACAGAGGAATGACACCAGGTGGGAGAATACGACATCTGAGCACCCCAACATGGTTACTCCCAGGGCTATCACAGGAGAAGGCTCAGCCCGTGTCCAGGAGTGAAACCCAGCAAGATGAGCCCATGGAAAGACTCTCCATAGGATCCTTCTTAAGGTTGGGCAGGTGCATTTGGATGAGGTGATAACACAGTGACTTATTCTGGGATGCAAGGAAGAGTATTTTGGGATGGTACAACACTTTTTATGTGGTATTTATGGGGAGGAACCAGAGGTGTGGAAAGGGAAGGACCAAGGTGGTTTGGAAAGGTACAGGTGTGGGAAAATAGAGGGATAAGGGGGTAAAAGTGGTAGGTCAGCACACTTGCCTGGCCTTGCCCTATGCCTGATCAGCGCAGTCTGCCCTCATGTACACGTATGTATCTGCGTATTGCATACGTGTGTTTGTGTGTGTGCCTATTGGCAATACACGCTCAGCCTCACCATTGGCTGGACCCGGAGGCAGGCAGCTATAGCAGCCTTGCCTTTACTGGGCTACCAGTGCTAACAACTAGCATTTCAACTCCTATGTAATTCTTAAATAGGTATCTTCTAGTAGAAAAGGTAAAACAAATCCTAGGAAAAGGAAATGCCTGGGACAGGGTCCCGAGACATTTTTGCAATATCCATCAGGGAAGAAAAAAACAGAAAAAAAGGAAATTTAAAAAAAAAAAAAAAAAAAAAGGGCAGAGGGGTTATTTCACACAAATACTTAGCCTCTTCAGTTATAACAGAATTAACTTTTCATAATAAAAGGGGTTTGGGGGGAAGACAACAATAAGCTATTTTCCTGTATAGCATCTTATGCACAGTTTTTCATGAATCTGAAGCCTCTTTTATAACAATAAAACTTTGCTTTCTTTTGATGTCTTAAATACCCCTGCCACTTCAGAGGTTGATTTTATGCTTCCACATTGTGTTTGCCTTGCACATTTTTAAGAACATTGTCTGTGTGGTCATAGGCCAGACATATGTTTCACTTGGAACACTTTTTGGTATTGTGGTTGAAATATATCCCATTGCCAAAAATAAAAGATAAAAGCAATCCAGGAGAAAAATGAAAAAAGAAAAGATGAATAGCTATTATTCACATATAAAAAATTTAACATTGCAGCATTTTTTTTTGTTAGTTCATAAACTGATTTCTTAAATAGCTCTCCTATTTATTTTTATAAAATAAAGCTTTTTTGTGCAAACAGAAGAAAGTTGTCCAAATAGACTTAACTCCTCCCCTCCAATAACATAAGGTAATTTTAAAACTGAAAATGAATAAACCATTTCCCCACTTTTGATAGGTAAAACACCCCTTTAGGACTGTTTTAACTAACTGATAATGTTAAATGATGAATTCATTTTAAAAATAAATCTACCATACAGACCTGTAGGCTATAGAGTTAATATTTGATGTATACTCTAATCATGGGATCATGAGCACACAGAACAGGTAAAGAGTATATTTTTGGGTAGATTTTGATATGCACACAGAAAGTCTAGCTCACTGGAAAGAAGCTCGAGGAAAAAGCACTTCAGGAGAAATACTAGCCAGCAACAGCAATTTCAAGCTCCTGGAATTTACTGAGTCCTAAAGGCAGCAGGAGGTGGAAGCTGCCGTCTTCCACAGAGGCAAGATACTCCACAACAGCTGGGTGGCAGCATCTTGCTTCCTTCAGAGCCAGACTTTCCCAGCTACCACTGAGTTTCTGCTCTTAATCTAGAGAAGTGAAATACAGGCTGGTTCACCAACTTTGAGAGTTTGTCAGCCCTGACTCTGACTAACAGGAGATCAGCTAACTGAAAAAAGGACTTGCTACCTAAAACAATTAAACTGTAAAAGACTATCTGAAATAAAGCCATGTTATCATAATCCAGAAACAACAATGTTGTTAAACTGTGCGCAGACACACTAACAAGGCATCCAGCAAGACAAAAATTTTGTAAACTCTTACTGGGATCCATGAGATGAGTAGTACATGTTGTATGTGTATACTCACATACTTGCCTTTTTTTTTTTTTAAGTTACCTAATGCTTGACTGAAATGAGATAATATGCTAAAGCATTTTAGGATCTCAAAAGCATAAGCAAATTGCTCTATACCAAAATTTCCTAAAAAAGAACCCTCAGAAAATACTTTCACATTCTAAAATATAGGTCACCTTAATTAATATCTGTAAGAGCATCTTATATATCCATTACATTTAGAGTTTGAAATTATGAAATCTAAGTGCTATAATCACTGCTGATTTTAGAGGACTACTTATATTTCTAGTGGATTCTAACACATCTAAATGAAAGCTAATTTTAGTTTTTTATTGTAATTCTTCAAGTGTCCTTTACTTACTAACACACAGTAATTTCTAATATTGTTTATAGCACTGTAAACAGCTCAGTATTGCTCACAATGTGTATTTTGAAAGTTGCTAGTAAAGCCAACTAATTTTCTACATTGTGTTTTCAGTTATGACAGAATAACATAAAACAAATATAAAAACATTTAGAAGGAAAGGACACCTTTGCAATATAGTTACCTGCATGACATCAGTAACATCAACAAAATTAGTTCCTGGAAACTTTGTGTCTTCCTCCTCACTGTGTATATCTTCTGGTGTCTTATAAAGACAGATAGAAATTGTTAGGTATTTCATATTGGGGGGTAAAAATACATTAGCAGAAAACCTTCATGACAAGAATGCAACAAAATCACCACTCACTGTCAGCAGCCCAAATCCAGAAAAAAAATGCTTTACCAACTTTAAAAGTTAGGAAGAATTTTTTTTGCATAGCATAAAGAGAGATTATGAGAACTTTTTCTTGTATGCTGACAACTAAAACATGCTGTTACCAAATCTAATGAAATATCTCAGCATCAAAAGTTCTAGGGCAATACCTATAACTCATTTAAAAAAAACCAGTAAGACAAAATATTGTAAAACATAGCACATGAGAGTCTAGAAGTGTCTTAAGCAATTTACTTATGTGCGATTGCTACAGTGTTATTTAATAATATAATTTCCAAATAATAATCACTGTTTTACTCCACGGTCTCTGTCTTATCCAGTGAATACCTTGACCACAGGACTCTGGAGGACTTAGCTCCTTAAGTGAGAATAGCAGCTAACAGACAGGGAAAACAGAAGGTACAATAACTATACAAAAATAATCACTGCATCACCATGCCTTTGCACTGTCCAGTGCGTGCACAAGACAGAAGTCCACTGGAAGAAACAATATGCCATCCTGTAAACGTGCCCTAGTTTACAACTTTATCATTCAGCATGCAGCAGTTAACCTTTTAGTTGTGCAAAAACCTTTGTTACTGTGCAGATTAGATTAATAACACTTCTGAAAAGTTACATGGAAAGAGAATAGAGTAGACCAGCCAGCTCCACACACAACAGGCTACCAGTGAACAGGCTATGCATACGTGCCACTAACCACTCAAGTACAGTCAAGGAGCAGATGGAGGAATGAAGAACATCCTCAGTCTTCATGCCAGAACATTGAAACCAGTATAAATAAGACAGACATGGGACAATAAGGAATTACAACTCTTAACAGGACAGAGAAATGCTGTTTTTCCTAGAGTTTTGCTATGGTCATTATTTAATCTTGGAAAAACAGCGTCTTGCTGCAATTTTTCATTTTCTTAAACAAATACCTGATATTACAAATTCTTCAGAATAATTACTCCATTTTTTCCTGGAACTGTCTAATTTCTATAACTAAAACAAGATAATGAGATAACTTTGTAGTAATTTAACATACTTTATTTTTTCACAAATTTGAATTCACAGACATTTAGACCAATCAATACCTGTATTACAGCATCAACAGGAGGAAGTGCAGGTTCGGAGCCTGGAAGAATGTGGTTTATACTCACACTGTCACTTGAAATACTGTCAATATCTACATTTGGTAATACCTAGGACAGAAAAAAGCACCAATCTGAAAATCTATGTATTAGCTCAGCTACTATCATTGAACTTTTTACATTCTCTCTTCCACTTCCTAAAGAGACACTAAACTTCAGTAATCTCCTTTTCTCACACCTGTATCTGATAATAACTTGGTTCTGAAAAACAAAATACTGTAATGTACAAAAACTAACCCCAGAAATATTCACTGCTCTTCTTGCAGTACCTGGTTTCTCCTGTTCTCTATTTCCTTGATACTTTGTCTTGCATATGACAAAAGGTGAGTACACCTGTAACTATTTATATAGTGGATGTGTGTTTGACTTGCAATTCATTTACACTATGTTCACCTACAAGCCACTGTGTAGGCTGGTTATTGGCTTCATGTTGTCATACATCTGGTATAGTAAAATAAAGGGATAATTGTATTACAATATAGTTTGTAATAAAGGCATGTCCATTACAGCATCAAAACGTGTTGTGGTTTTTTTAAGAACAAAAATTTAAATGCTTGCTTAATTCTTTGGGGCAGAGGGGCAGAAATAACCTTAAACATTTAAGAACTGGGTGAAATAATACAATATGCATGTGGGCGCAATACAGTGATACAGCAGGGGAACAAATCACATACTACTCTACCTGTATTTAACTTTGAGTTCCATGAATCACTTGTATCTGAAAGGCATGTTGGAGTGTGTATATTCTCAACAATTTGAATCCAAAATAATGAACATGTAAGAAACATTAACTTCCTTTACAACAGATTTATATAAAAAATTTACCCCCCCCCCACCAAACAACCCATTAGGTAAGGACTGCAATGGTTGATTAATCAGGAGTGACATCCTTGGGTTGACTATCATGCTTGAAACAGAAATCTTAAAGGCCAAAGCAGTCATCCAAGAAAACTGACATTTATATTAATACTTTTTTTAATTCCAAGTTTGTTCTGGATCAAAAGTCTCATCTAAAAAAAAAAAAACAAAAAAACCACCACCAAAAAAAAACAACCAACCCACAAAAAAACCTAAACTATGACAGAACTATTTTACAAACACCCAGCATAGGTGACTTAAGGAAGAAATAGTTTTCTATTTGGTCAAATAATAAAGATAATTGTTAAAATATTAATAAAAATATTAGCATAGCGTGACAACTTCTTGGTCCCTCCATTCTATATGTTTCTAATGCTTACTGAAAACCATCTACTAATGTCAAAGTAAGTTACTGATGGATGAGACTGGTTTTAGTTAGCATTTATTAAAACAAACAAACAAATAATCATCACTCTTGACATGTACCTGCACAGACAGTTGAGGTGGATCCTTTTTCTCTGATCTCATCTCTATTACAGCTATGTTTGGTTTTTTTATCTCAACTGGTGGTTTTGGTGGCACTTGAGGAAGAGAGGTTGTAACTGTAACAGGGTGTGGTTTACCTATAACTACTCCAGCAGGCTGCAGTGAGAGGTCGCTAATTTGGGTTTGACCTAAGGACAGTTTAAGAATAATTAAAGATATATATAAATCTTTGAAGTCAGTAAATTAATAAATAAATTAAAATTAAAGTCTGGGTGTCTGTGTTTCACATGACACAGACTGAGATCTCATGCACAATTACAGACCAATTAGAAAGTCACTTATTAACACTAGCTAAAGTATAGTGCTTCACCAGGGTCTCCCAGCAGAAACTGTAAACTCAACATTGCCATTTTTTAAAATTATTCACTTTTCTTGACTACGGTGACATCTACTGCTGAAAACGAGAATAACTACATTGTGTTTGCCATTCAAAAATTACGTCCCCCACCTCACATTTTCTGAATCATATTCAAAATACTATTACATTTAGTATAGCATCCCACAAATTTTTGTTTGAGACACCCTTTTTCTTAAATAATTATCTTCTTTAAATGCCAGTATAATACTAACCCTTCCCAAAACAAGGCCTATGTAAAAATTCTACTGAAGGTCCAAAAATACAGAAGCCATGACAATGAATTTAGTGTGTTTGGCACAATCCTACTGAAATCATTGGGCTGAGGTTATTGTAAATGTTGAATCCAAGGGCCTGCTTACATGGATACTAAACTTAAAGCCAGAACAAGAACCCTATAAATGTAAAGTGTATTAAAGAAGGTATGTATAGCTAAGCAAATAACAGCTCTGTCAGGGTGTCACCAGACATGCAGCATGAAGAATGAGGAGAACCATGTTTCCCCAGGAGGATTTCCCACGAGAAGGGCAAATCTCACAGGCCAGGGCAAATCACTGACTTAAGAAGATGTAAGTTGTATTTCCATGAAGTAGCAGTAAGTAAACTTCACACATCCTTCTACAGGTTATTTGCTCCTACCTAGTGGAATAGCCATAGGAATTAGGTGACCTTCAAGTGGACCGCAGACAGCAGGCACATCTCGACTTGGACTAAAAAGATACTGATTTTCTTGGGCAAGTGCATATAAAGGATGCTGTTTCCTAGGGCTGGTTACTACCTTCTGTGTGTGAGAACAAGTCTGTGTTCCTGCTGACTTTACCTTTGTACCTGAAACAAGAGCAGATAAACTGTGTGTCATCAACACATGTACAGACCCAGTAACATCACACACTCTACTAATCTAAGCCCTTCTGAAACAATTACAAATTTTTGCTGTGGGATGGAAGGAACGAGGGAGGGAGACAGGAAGGGTAGAATCTAAAAGTGCTAAGTTAGCTGTCTCAGTATTGACAGCAATGAAGGAGTTAAAATTACATTTTTTGAGCATCTGATTCTAGCAAATAAAGGCACATAAATGTGAAGAAAAGGACACAAGGACGGTAGTAGGTTGCAATGAAACATGTGATTTAGCAGCTAAGAAGAAACCTATGATTTAGGCTTGAAATGCAGCATTAGAAGAGCATGCAAGCCTGGCATAAAAAATAGACAGAATATAGAATACAGCCAAGCTGTCATCTGTTGTTCATCTGATTGACTGCCTCAATTTTATAAACATGGAGTTTGTCTCCAGCCACAAGATTGACAGGTACTCAGAGGAACAGGTATAATCTACAAATTCCTGGTTTAACAACTCACTGCTAGTGGAAAATAAAGCCATAACTAATACCCATAAGTCTTGACTTGCAACATTGAGGGAGCACTGATTTTTTGGTCCAATCTTGAAAACATATTGTTAAATAGCCACCCAGAAGTAATTTGTATGTAGCAATGCCTAAGCATATAGCAGAGGAGAACACTTATTGCTATGTTACATTTCTCACTATACAGTCATGCAAGGTCTTACTCAACCTACATTCTTTGCAAACAATGGATATTATTAATTTAATCTAAATGGATAAAAACTGCCTGAAAATTCCCCCCCAAAAGAGTCAACAATCATGAATCAAACAGAAGTGCTTCTACTACTATTTGGAGGCATTAGGAAAATGAACCTGGAAAGAATCACATTGGTAACCAACTTCGTATCTTCACTACAGCTGAAAAATGTCATCTTACTCCTCTGTTGTTTCTAATCATCACTATTCCTGTATTAATGGCCAGTTAACACATGGTAACAAGCACTTTTTAGCTCTGTTCACATTTAATAGCTTCCTAATTAATTGAAGAATAAAAGTCAATGATTATAAAATTTAGGATAATCAACATTGATAATGTGACTTTTAACAAATGCAGAGCGCAAGTAAGGCAATTCACTCAAGAAGTGGTATTTTTGTACACACAAATTATGGGTTATAAACCTAGAAACAAGAACAGCAAGTCATGATTCTTCAACGAGAAAATACAGGTCAGAAAGAAGTGTCTCTGAAAAAGGCTTTAAGGTCATGCTGGATAAGCAATGCAATGAGAAATCACAATACAATGCTGTGGTCAATGGGATGAATGTAATCCTCAGATGTCTCAACAGGATGTCAGTGAGGTGGAGTAGAATAAGATTTCCATATATGATAATACTGCATTCAGCACTAATTCTCTATCTCTGTAAATATTAAAATAGATTGGACTTATAAAAGGCCTTTTTCATTTTGTAAGGAAAATCACCTGGAAACTGAAGCCAAAATCTCTATATATCAGATACATATCACTACATTTACCACTATAAATCAGATACTAAATTTGAAGTGTCCCATTTACTTTTGAACCATAAGGTATCTAGCCATGGGAAGAAGTAATTAAGGGCAGAATTTCTGATGTCTTTATGTGGTGAGCGTATGCCTTTCTGCAAAGCATAGGTTAGCCAGAAAAACTGTTCTTTAGTCAAAAACAAATTACTGGACTCAGTAACATAAATAGATATAGTTCAGTGGCTTGTGATTTAGAAGAGGTCATACCACATGATCTAACAGCCTCCCCCCCCCTTGGCCTTGAACTTTTGAGTAAAAACAGAAATTGGCAACATATCTGTAATACCGCCAACTTGTAAAAACAAGGTTCTCACAGTTAGAATGATTAAGTACTGTATACACACAGCACCTCATTTTAATTGCTTTCAACTTTTCATTTCCCCCTGAAAAGATTATTTGCACTGGGCAGAAACTAGACATTTAATTAAACTTAGCTTTAAAAACCTAGTGTTTTACATATATTTTATCAGTTCAAATTATGCAGGAAAACAACTCCAACTTTTTTAAGAAATGTTCTCTTACTCATAAAAGTGTTACATGGATTTTTTTCCTAACTTCCCATAAGAAACCAAGCATTAGTCACTACAGTTTATTTGCAAAGAAAATGGTTGAGAGGGTTATAAAATGACTGAAAAGAGACTCTCCAGATGGCCATTTCAGACTTAAATAAACATCCTCATTCTAACACTAATTTAAAACAAGCTCAGTGGACTGCTTTAACAAAATAGAGTCATTTAATAAGTCTGGATTTTCCAGCCAATCAAACCCAAGGCCAACAACTTCCAATAATTTTTAAACCTTTATCACCTGGTACATCAAGGCCGGGAAAGGAATCTGTGGGTGCAGATCCATGAAGGAAAGAACTAAGCATGCCTAATGCAAGCAAGATTTCTTTCTTTCTTTTTTTTTTTTTTTTTTTTTTTTTTAAGAACCTGGTGCTTTAAAGTGCTCATTCAACTTTGTTTCATTTTATTTACACTCCTACTATAGAGGAGTACAGATCTGTTTCTAATTTTATTATTTATACTTTCCTGCCATAACAGCATCTTTCAGAATAGCAGCCCTTAAAAACATTTCACTATTTTGTCTTCATGAAAAGATTAAATGCTTGTGAAACACAGAAGTATTACTTTTCCATTTTATTAGCAAGACGCAGGAAAGCACAAAAATTAAGCAGCTTGACCAACTTGTACTCTTACTCTTGTAAGAAGAGTCAAAGACAAGTAATGCCAGTATCAAACAAAGGCTGACCTCAGTCTAAAGCCATTAAAATCAGAAAACTTGGGAAATAGGACACATATTCATTGGAGTGCTATTCTTTTAAGTGTCATGCAAAAAATTCTGTATTCTTCCTTTCTTCCCTTAGATAAGAATAGAAGTGGGTGTCTTATTTTATTTACTGTCATGATAGAGACAAAACCATAACTTTTTGTAAATGCAGTCTGCTGTGAAATAGAGAAACGAATTTTAAGGCAGCTTTATTATTGCAAACGCACATGTTGCTGTACTGCTGTAGTATGACTTAATGACTTGGAAGAGAATCACTTTGGGTAAAGGCTATCCAGAGTTCATTCCATTTTCAGGCAAATAGCTTTTAAACTGTATTTGTCACACGCAGGATTTCTGGAAGATTGAATGCAGCATGGATCCAGTACACAGTTTTCTCTTTCATTTCTATTTGCCTCCAGCAGAAACAACCTAAAGCACAGGAGCAGCTTATTACAACTGCATGCAATCTGTACCTTTACATTTCACTGACACTACTGAATTAAACAAGTTACTGGTAGAAAACTGGTATTATCAGGAGATCAAATGACCTATTTACTATAATCGACTGGGAGGGAGGGGGATACTTTTTCTGCCTCTTTACAAGATATTGTTTCCAGAATGATGAAATTGGCCTCCCTGGAAAGGTTGTGACCTTCTATAAAGGACAAGAACCCAATAAATACAGAAGAAAAATGTCATTTAGGACTCAGCAAAGGCAGAACTGCTGATGAAATATTTTTAAGGAAGCGTCTGTTCTTAATCCAAATCTTAACAGTCACTGTATCATTGTTATTGCTACACTAAGTGCTTACTAGCACACATTTTATTAAAAAAAAAATCTGTACAGAATAAACTAAATTACAGGTGTGCAGCATAGCCAGTAGTCAAAAAGAGTGATACATCATGCTGGTCCTTCAAATGAGTATGCCAGCATTCTTCACAAAAGAAGAAGTGTTTCAAGACAGGTCAAATAAAATATATAAGCAACAAGACTAGCACTTTTCATATACTGAATTCTCACCTTTTAAAAAATACTGTAGGTTTTGAAAAGTCTTCTAGATTTTTGCCAGGACTATAACCCACGTTTTTCAGGAGGGTTATGAGAATTGCAAATACTTTCTACCCATAACACTCTTTCTTCACAGATCTCAACTGGGCTTCACAGCACAGGTAAGAAAAGTGCCAGGAAATGGCATGAAGACTACACTAAGTAAGCTTAACAATAGATTCTTGTACTGTTTTGAGGACTTGCTGCTGTGGATGTTTGTCATAATGTAAAAAAAAAAACAAAACAAAACACCCAAACCAGCAGTGCTTGTCTTCAAAGAGATGTATATGTTTTATACTATACATTTTAATGGCCTAAAAACATGGTCTCATCAAGTGACTGCATTCTCATGTTAACCTCTTATATTTCACATAGAATATAATATTTTGGCAGTTATATTAAAAACTCAGACACCATTTTTTAAACATGACAGTTAAGATTGCATCAAGTATATTTTCCCTGCATGGGTAACAATAGCATAAGTGCAAGAAGCGTAGAGGGAAGCCAACCAACGTTTTTCCATTGATCCTCATCCTATTAACTTGATTGTGCCCACTATCACTTTAACTGCCTCTTACACTTAACACACTCTTTCTCTCCATCATTATCTTTTATCGTGTAATTTGCTCACTCTCTCCCGCAGTGAGATGATGATACACATTGTTTTTTCTGACATATCAGTTAAAGATTGTTAGTTTCTGTATTAAGAATCAGTTAAGTTTTGAAAAGATAACTAGGAAATAAAACAGATCCAATTAAAAAATTACTTTCTACTAACTCAAGATAAAGTTTATCTACACTTACCTATGTCAGATATCATATAGTTTAACTTTTTAATTATTTTTACACATTTTTAATAGGTTTGAAAATTAGAATCTTCTGATCCTAACACTTTGCCTACAAAACTAATGAATGGAGTTCATTATTAATCAACTAATAACCTTTACCAATCAATTAAATAACCTTAACAAGCTAGTACAAGAGAGTTATACTCCACTTTTAACCCTGACTTGACTAACAAAAGTTACCTGCATCTAGTCAACTTAAACAATGCTTCTCATTAACATGTCCTTCAATATTTTCACGTTAACAGATGTCATCTCCACACCCATAAATTCAAATTTTCATATTTCAGTTAATATATTAGAAGTGGGAAATGGAATATCAGGCTTTAATTTTTCAAATCTCAGTAGATTTCTTAACTCCAAATGAATCAATCATTAAATGACATAACTGGATCTCAGCCAGACCCAATACAACCTGACATGAAGAATACATTCCTCAGTAACCTTTCTCAAAAGCAGAGTTAGTTTTTCAGCACACTCAACTTTCAGGTGCTTATGTCATTACTTCTAGCAATTCAGCTCTTTAAGACTTGGGCAACAACAAATATATATTAATATGTTTATTAAATTTAAAAATAAGTGTTAATTTGACAATCTAAAACACGTGAGATACACACTAAGAAAATCTGAAAACCTGCTGGTAGTTTTTAGTTTTGAAAAGAGCATCTTTTACAATAGAATATTTCAGCTGGAGAGGACCTACAATGATTATCTAGTCTAACTGCTTGACCACTTCAGGGTTGACCAAAAGTCAAAGATGGGTATTAAGGGCATTTTCCAAATGCCTTTTAAACACTGGCAAGCATAGGGCATTGACCACCTCTCTAGGAAGTGTACTGCAGTTGCTAAAGCTTTAAATTGAAGAGCAGGTGAGCAACAATTAAATAGCTTCATTTATACAAGGAATTCCTAATAGAAAAACTGGGAAGGAACACCTTGTTCACATCAAAGAATTACATACCTCTAACACACTCTATCACCTTGGGTCTTTGAAGTTTAGATCTGGGAGAGGGAGAGTTGAATCTCAAATATGGTGCTTTTTTAAGCGTGCTACGATGGCCCTGGTAAATTGGTTTACCATAAACTTGAGACAGATAGTCTTCATTTTGTAGCATTGCATTTCCATTCACAGGACCCTGACGCACACACACAAAAAAACAGGTAGTTTACAATTCTTCATGTATGAAAATTTGAACACATCAGTATTGTTGCAAAAGTCTAAAGGAAAAAAAGTAAGAAGTTCTGCAACAAACAGTATGAATTGCAAGCACATGTGAAAACACATTACACATACAGAACACATACAAGAAACTTACTAGCAGCTTAATAAAATAGCAGATACTGGGTAAGACACATTTGTAACACAACAATGAATTCTACATTGTTATGTAGAAGCTTCAGCTTCCACAGCACATGAAAACAAGGACAGAAAGGACAGAAGGACAGAAATCCACAGGACAGGGCAATCACTTTCACTTAAAATTATTACAGTTACACATACAAACAATTTTTCATGTGAGTACTGCAAATCTAAAGCATAGCAGTCATTAAAAAAAATAAAAAATAAATCAACTACTTGGGAACTCACGTCTGCCCTTTTTTCTTTCCTCTGCAAACTTTCAGAAGAAAAGTAACTTCTAAACCTCTGTTTGCTTGTGTTATCTTCTGCTTGCTTCTGCAATGGCTTAGCTGCAGATAAAGGTTTCTTTGTCAAGCATCCTTGGATTTTTTGATTTTTTGCTTTAATTTCTTTATTGGTCTTCATAGCCTTGATGTTTTGGGCTCTCTTGATCCATGGGACCTTTTGATCATATTTCACTTGTTCTGAATCATTTCTTGCCATTTCAGCCTAAAGATAAAATATAAATGTAATAAAAGGAGATTGTTATCTTCAAGGCTATCAGAGGAGTCTGTGGATAACTTTGAAGTTCTGAGAAATGGCCTGTTTTTCATGTTAGCCAGCAACTGTGAGCAGTGATTTTCATTAAGCAATTGAAGATTTAAAATAGAGGTAAATATTTTATTGAAGTTTTAAAATAAAGGTAAATATTTTATTATAGTATACCACATGCTAGTAATAATAAGCAGTTTTCTCATGTTTTCAGGTTGTGAATGAATCATGTTTAACTATTGACATGAAAGAACAATGCAAGGTGGAAAAATCTAATGCAAAAACCCGAAAACATTTTTTCCAGCCATACCTGGATTTCTAAACTGATTGCCTTAATCCACTCGTCCACAGTCTTTCTGATACGAATCTCTTCCAATACATCTCTGAAATAGAAGAAAGAACTATTTTACATCAGTGTGTCTTAAATTGCACAGATTTGTTCCTGGGAAAGTAGTGACCTATAAACACTATAAAAAGAGAAACCCAGAACACAGGCGGTAAGATTATGTACCCTACAGTCTCCAAAAGGCACCAAGCATAGCCTATCTGAGTTTCCCAAATCTAAATCTGTTCTTACATAATGCCACCTGCAAACCCCACCCCTCGCTGGTATGTACTAACATTATTACAAACATCTACGAATAAGTGGCAGCCATGTGTCAGTTCCTATTTTGATCAAAAACTGAAAAAACATGGCAACAAAAATATTCCAACTCAAAAGACAAAAAGCAGATGACAAAAATTACTACTTCCTCTAAAAGATGATGATAGCAGATATCACACCTGACAAAAATGTTTACATGAAGACAATAGTTACCTTCCTCAGGAAAACGCAAGATTAAATTATATTTTAATAGGAAAATGTTCATTGTGATTCAGGCAGGAGTATTTAACATAACTAATGAAGCAAAAGTTCAAAAGCCAAAGATCTTCTGTAGGATGACTAACGCTATAACATTTACAGGCTTATGAAGCCTCTTCTGTTCTGAATGATGAAATTACTCTTTAAATTTTCCTGTTAATGCAAGTTTGTCTACAAAAAGCTAAATGCCCCCTTATCATGACAGCAGAGCAGTTTGTCCAGATGACACAGTCTCAGAACTCAGATTTACCAAGAAGTAACAGGTACCTGTCAAAACATTCACTTCACATCAGGAGGGTCAAAAACCATTTCAAGTTCAAGAGAATTATCTAATGATTGCTATGAAGAGTGAATAAATACTTTTTGCAGGGAAGTGCACTAGATGTTCCATGCACGGAATTAAAAAAAATTGAGAGGTGATAAAAGATGAGCACATACCATGAAAAGTGACACAAAGCATTGAATTATAGGGTCTAACCTGTTCGTAGTCAAGGCGTTAATGAAAGTATACATGGCATCTCCATCTTTTGCGCGAATAACAGCTTCCAAATTTTCTTCAAGAACTTTTTTATTGTTTTGAACTCCTCTCAAAATCCTTTCAGCATCCCTCAGTATAGATTTTGGCACTTTAACATTTTGAAGGATGGATGGTTTATTGAGCAGATGATGTTCAGGAAGATCAGATACAACTGTAGGCTTTTTTGACTAAAATTGAAACAGAACCTCTAGCTTTTAATCAGAGATTGTAATTTCAATTTTCTACACACTGATCAGAACTCCTATTAATCTATTATCACATCAATGCCCATCATAAGAAATAGCATCCACGTGTACTATCATCAACTTCAATTACTCAAGAACATTCAGTATGTTGCAAATATATTTAAGAATCAAGCAAATGGAAAGACATCCAAAAGCTCTCAAATGCAAAATGATGTAACGTACGAGAAGCAATGCTGATGAAGCTAATAAACATGTGAAAAGATGCCAATGAGATACTTCATGTATCACATGCAAATCTCTCCATGTAACAGTATTTAAGTATAATTAAAAGCCTAATAAAAACAAAGTCCTCTAAATAGATGCACTCATTTGGCATCAATCTACCCCAAGAAACACCAAGCAATATACTTAAGTTTTAACAGCAACAAAATAAACCCCTCAACAGCACCATGATCCTCTCGCCTTTTTGCTGAATTTCACTTTTCAGAAGAAACAATGGAGCAACTATTAGCCTTTTACTTTGCAGAACCCTTTTACAGAGATAAAAATCAAGCATGTATTAGCTGTTAAATACAAAGGGACACAAGTACACGGGAAACAAGGAGCCATACAGCTATAGTTCTGACATTAATTCTCACACTCCTGATGAAACCCAGAGGTCCTCCAGCACAGTGCTTCATTTTCCAGAAAGGAAACAAAAAATAATTTTTAAAAGTGATAAATGTACATAAAGGAAAAAAAAAGCAAAACAAAACCAAAATACCCAAAACTTGAGTAGACTCTGAAAGCATCAACTGAATGAACAGAAAAAAATCTGAGATCACTAATCAGTTTTGGCTTTAAGGATACTCTTTTATCAAATCAGAATTAAACAAAAGTTTATGTTCTAACAGGTGTACTGCCAAAGCACAATGGACATAAAATAGAAATCAACGCACTGATCCCATGACCTTGATTTTGCCTGGTGAGATAAGGACAACATACCAAATTATTTACCAATTTTATATAGGTTTTTTATTTTTAAATTAAACTTTTTGACAAATACTAGCTCAATAAGACTGGTGAAATTTGTGAGAAAATGTAAGAAACACAGATATATGTTCAATCATAAAATGAAGTAGACTTGCCAGTTAGACCCAGATCATGCAATGGTTATTATACTAGCAGTGCACACTATGTTCATTTGAGATGACAGCTTTCTGCCTGACATTTGTATTATTCTCTCAAGGTAGTTCACTAAGATTGAATAAGACAAATCAAAGAACAAGTTAAATCTTACTCTGAGTAATGTAACCTGTACATAATAGCAACCTTTAAAAAATAAAATACAGGTATGCAATAGTTACTGTAGTGTTATCTGACTGCAGGCATATTCAAAACTGTTTCAGTATTACAGTACTTAAAAAAACCCAAACATAAAAATTCATGGTATACCTTAATAAGATCATTCATGTCTGATTTCCATGAATTTGCTTCCTAAAAAGACAGAAGAAGAGCTGTTGAAACTTATCTAAAGACAGATTTGTCAAGATAAAATCTAGAGGAGGCATTTCATCAATTTAAGTGGGCACAATGAATTCCTTGTGAACTACTAAATCTTACTGCACACTTCTTTTGGATTAGAGCACCACCTTCTGTTCCATCACAACCTATCTCAGTTAATTCAGGCCTTTCATTTGCTTGCATGACAAAGCTAGTGGTCATTTATCCCAAGCATCTATTTTCTCACTCTACAAATCTCTCAATGATGAAAAGTCAATAGCTAAGTATCTAATTGACTCAATTCCACATTTGCTGAAGTCATCATCTCTGCATTCCTATTGACCTTTTTCATAAGAAAGAAAAAGAGATTTGAAACCATTTGTGTCGACTGTGTCTTTCCCACCTGCCATTCCTTCTCTCATCTCATCCTGTTCTGTTGCCTATACTAAGGTATGTTACTCGATTAAGTTTTTACCAGTAGTGGCAAGCAAATATTTGCAACGTAAATGGGACACAGGGCATCTGTTCTCTTACTGGTACAAACAGTTAACACAATCCACTAATATGTTACAATATCTGTGAAACAATGCATCAACTATACTATAAGATATGACAGATGAAGTTATGTTTTCCAAAGATAGAGCAACAAATAACTGGCAGGTAATACACAGTATTTTTAGGGAAATATGCAAGCTGAAACCTTCAACCACAGAAACAAACCAATACAATCAAAGTTATCATGTTCCAAGCGCATTCACAAACCTGTGGATATTCAAAGTCTTTCTTCTTTCCCAACACTTACATTTACAAGAACAGAGAGGACCACAGCAGACAGGCTAAATGATCAGGTATATCTCACTTCCAAATGGAACCAGGTTAACGAACAGATAAAAGCCTCTATTTTCAAAAGCCTGATGCAAGTTACATGTTGCCAGCACAGAACCATTCTAGCACCAAACTACAGAATCATTAACATGGGAAACAATGTAACGATGTATACCAGGTAATTCTTCAGAAACAGCACTCTTTACCAAAATAAATGGCAAAATGAGAAAGGAAGGAGCTTAAGTCATCCCTAAAGTTGACTGCAGATAACTAGAATATTGTTCTTTCCCAAATGGGAATGTTAATATCAGCTCTGTAGCTCTAGTATCACAGGAAGAGAGCAAGCACAAAACAGGCACTGAAAATATCTGAAACCTTAAAACAAACAAATAAATAGAACACTTTTTTTTTTTACGTTTTTTTATGTTTGGTAGAACAGCGGTAAGAACCTTTACAGTCTAGTCCACTGCATTCTCATTAAGACATTACTCAGATTCAAAGCCCTTCCGCATACAAAGACTGCAGTATTTCAAGTTGTGTGAACAAATGTCAGCCTTTTTACAGAGGCAGAAGCAAGAACAACATTTTTACTGATACCAGACCTCTAAGGTTTTTTCCACATTTTTTATTCACCTTATTCAAACTCTTGGTCATTCTGACATAACATGGGCTTTACCTGTAGCATGTCATGCATTTCTTTCCTCAACTGGCCAAGATCCTGAAGTAAATCATCTGCTTTTTTCACTGTTTTCTCAATTGAACTGCAATTTTGTAAGGAGCTTTCAAAAGTGGGGAATGAGTCTGTATGCAAAGCAGTATGCCTGGTGGGAGAAACACTCTTGATTAAAAGTCGCATGGCTCCTCATGTGGCCCAACAAAGTAGCCAACTTTGAAACCGAGCATGAATTTAAAGTGCAAGAATACCAAACCTTTATATAAAATGGAATTTGCTTTTTCACCTGAGGTTACAGACAGGTTATTGGGCTCTCTCTGTTTACCACTTAACACGTTGAGCTGTATCCTTGTATTTTAAAGATGGAAACTACATCTAAAATTCAGATTTAACAGAGCAACATTTAAACTTTGGATAGCTTTCCATTTGAAGCAATTAGTATTTTTGTCCCTACTATCAGAAATAAGACTATATATGTAGCTGTTTCTCATTCTATTAGTGAAATTATGACATCAAATTATTGCCTGGGGAACATATGTTTCAGACTGGATGGCTATTGTATTCAGCAATACCATCTGCTTCTAAGATTTTGGCCACTGATACCAGAGGCTTTGATGTATGCCTTCCTACTCTTCTTGTTCTGAAGGATTATCCTAGAGAAGGTGCAGCACACGAATATCCTTCACTGCTACTGGAAGATAGCAGAAGACCTAAAGGTAAGACTCATCCTCACCCACTCTAAAGCTTAGAAATTGTTAGGCAGATGCTGCTCCTTCCCAACAAAGCGTTGTCATACAGCTCCCATGAGCAGGCAGCTTGGAGTGTCACTGACAAGGGCAATTCCAATTTAACACAATGCCTGTGTAGTTGACTTCCTGACACTACTCCACAAGCTGCCGCAATAGAAGAAATATACTCCGAAGACAGCAAAACACTTCAGGTGGCACCCCCTGACCTCTGAGAAAGGTGTTACAAACTATCCTTAGCAATGAGCTTTTATCTACATTCAGTACCACAGAAATGCACAAGTAGCATAGAATACCAGTGCTCCAGGGTTTTACTTCAAGCACAGTTTTGTCAGACTCAAGGACCATGCTAGTGACTCTATTACACCATCGATATCTAATACACCTTTCTCAATTTCATTAAAACAAACAAACAAACAAAATCTTCCTCAATTTGGGTTGTTATGTCTATTTACCTGTCTCTCTCAGAATGCCAGCTCATTTTATTACTGTTTAATGCTGCCTTCTTGGAAGACTCGATTTGCCTCAGTGGCATTTCTTGAGAATTCAGAATATGCTCAAGAAGTCTCCCTTCACCTAAGGCAGAAAAAAGAAAGTTTGTTAAATAGATTTCTTTCGTTTCCTTTCCAGATATTTCACCATTATATAATACTCACCAAGGACAGTAAAAATAATTCTTAGATTTTAAAATATAGATTTAGTTCAGATAAGACAAGTCACATAATACCACCCACACTAATATATCTTATGATGACTGCTTTACATTAGCAAAGTCAGAAAACAGATGAATGAAACTGTGACAGCAATTAACTGAGTCACAGAGAAACATTCTGTCCATCATGTCACAGGTCGCTCAATTTTTTCATCTGAGAAAACATTTCAGTGAGCAATCATGTCGAGATGCTGTAGGTTAGATCAGTACTGTTCCAAATGTACTTTCAAATATTCTGCATATATGCATTTAGGTGCCAGCAACCTGACAGCTCAGAATAGGTGAGGACCGGATAAAGTAATCCCCAGGCCATACTACTCATGCCAGTGGAGGGCAGGATTGTCTTACTCACAATACCTTCATTTGTGGATTTAGGAATATTTTCCTTTTCTGTAACAGGGTTTTCTTTCTTTGAGATTTTCACATTTTTTGACACAGGTTCTGGAGCACATCTCCGAGGAACTGGTGTCTTTAGAGGAGATTTTTGTGTGTGAATGCCACAACTTTGAAATTGGCTTGAATATGCTTCAGGGAAAAAAAAATTAACATTATTTAAATGTTAACAATTTTCTTCATAGGAAAAAAAATCTAGAAAAAAAAGTCATGCCAATATTATGAATTTTTCACAATCATTCAGAACATAACAGAACTAGTTAAAAAAGTAAACAGGAAGAAAGTTTCATACTTACAAGTGCTAGTATAAAGAGATCAAAAAGACCTCTAACCATAGAATGAGCTCGTTCATTACAAGCTTCCACATAGATTATTACTCAATAAGATTATTTTAGGTTAAGTCTAGGCCTCTCTTGGTACAGACTAAGCAGTTAGTAAACACCAAACTCTCACTTTAATTTAAACTGGAACTTTTTCAGAATAAGTGGTATACATTACATAGTATATTAGGCAATAAAATCAATTATACAGAAGAAACATTTACTACTCATTACTGATGGGATGTACAGTCCAATATTAATGGAAACAAAATTAATGCAAAACTAATAGTGGAAGTAAGATATTAAGAATTTGTCTTCACCTTGGTCAAGTGGACCACCAGTAGGAAATAAACCCCTCTGACATGAAGATACTTCATTAGTAAGCAATCGCTGTTCTGGCTTCTCAGATTGTTTTGTCATGAGACTGGAGGAAGGCACATGAATTTGTTGTGAGCCACCCATGTTGACTGCAGAGCTAATGAGATGAGACTAAGAGACAAAATTACAAAGTATTTCTGAAATATGCATTAGTTTCCCCAAGTAAAACTCTAAGCATGAATACTTGCCATGTAATCATATTAATCAGATTTTGACATGCTATGAGAGAAAAGTAATTTACAACAACCTCAGAACACAGACATGCTTGGACATTATTCTGCCTTTCAAAAAGCACGCAGGACTCTCCAAAAAACAATCTATAACTATTCTTAGATTTTTAATCTGACTGGCTACTTATTAAATGCAACTTTCTTCAATTAACAAAGGTCTAAACAATTTCTTAGTGGGAACAAGAACATTTCACAATTTTTGCATTTACTTTCCACAGACACAAAAACTAGGGAGTAGACAGGAGCAGGTATCTGGGACAGAACCAAAAATAAAACTTTTCCCAAAAAGCTCATATGCTGGCCACTGGATCTTTCTTTCTTTCTTTCTAATACTAAGATATAAACCAAATTATTATAATATTAAACACTGAGATATAGAAGAAGTTAGTAAACTAAAGCTTCTGCATTGTTACTTAGATACCTGAATATTCATTTGTTGCTCTTGTAACTTTTCCAAATGCTGAATCCGTTCCACCATGAAAGCATTCATTTGTTTTTCAAGCTCACTGACTCTTTCGTGACAGTGGGGCTTCTCATGCTGAGTCTTCATATTTGTTTGCTGTTCAGCAACACGCTGCAGCTGTCTGTCTGTCTCCTGTAGTTTATGAAGTAATGCTGAAACTGAGTTAACTTTTGCTTCCAAATCATTTTGAACCTGCAAGAGAGAGGAAGGGGGGGGGGGCGGGGGGGAAGGAAGGGAAAAAACCTTACTGCAAAAGAGGTGCAAGAATGAAGAGAACAAAACATCCTTCCCATCATCATGGAATGATTTGCTTCCCAAAAGACACAAATAAAATCCTAGTTAGCCCTAACGTTTAGTCGTTTAGCAATACTATGAAATTTTTCTAAAAGATAAATCAAATGGTCTCTGTCCATTTGCCCATTTAGCCAAATACAAATTAGTTCTCTCCGGTACATTGGTCAGTAAGTCTGAGATTACTAACACACAGAAAACAGTAGGCAGACACATTCAGTCTCTCTGGCTCTGCTACCAACAGTTTCAGGATTGCTTAGAACATCTACTATTTTAAGTGGACAAAGAACTAATGTTACCACAAGCTACTTACTTTAAGAAGAGGAGCTGTAGTAGCAATTGCAGCAGCAGTTGCTGCTGCAATGGTTGTTACAGAATCAACTTCCCTGTGTGCTGACCTGGTATCATGACCAACACCTTCCTTTTTTTCTGTGGAGGCATTTCCTAAGAGCTGTACCTTCACCTCCTTAAGTACAGGAGTATTTTGAGTTCTATAAAAATAAACAAGTGCTTGTAAATAGCATTGTTTTCTCCATATCCCCTCCAAGCAAATGATTTCCCACAAGTAGCACTGATATCACTACTTATATAAGCATTTCTCCTTGAAGCTCTTGACACCTAAAAAACAATTTCATTCTCATCTTTTAGCATGACACGAGAAATTTCTCAGGATTCTGTTACAGATTCTAATATAAAGGGCATCTCCCTGTGATGACTGCAACCGCAACAAAAGCATACGTTCACAGGTTGTATTTTGCAAAGTTCAATGTGCTAGTAGCAAAGTCCAACGAAATTTCTGATCTTCAAGATTTCCACCCTGTGAATAAACAGCATGTGTCCTTATCTGTCTTTAAAAATTTACATGTTTTTGGCACAAAATGAATTATCTATCAGAGCAGATCTTGTCTGACTCTTGTGTCATGAAATTATTAATTCAAACAGTCTAAAGGCATTACCAAAAATATGCAAAATAAACACAATACTCCAGTGAGCTCTGAATGATGAAATAAACTGAAAACACCTCCATAGACAGAAAAGGAGTACTAACAGAGAACAATAAAGAATACTTTTTTCCTTACCAGCTATGCATTTTGGCAGAAACTGAAGTAGTATTGTAGTATATCTGTACAGAAACAGAACAGCTGAGACACTAACAACACATACTTACTTTTGCTTTAATACTGCTCTCAAAGCCTCTTTCTGGCCAGTAGCATATTGAGAAATAAAAACATCATCTGTAGGGAGGGTCATAAAATATACTTTGTTAACTAACACAAAGTGTCTCTTTTAGAGGTAGATACAAAGTGTTACGTCAACAACAAGTACAATTTTGCTGCAAAGAATCTGTTGCCTGCACAAACTACATTATCTATTGCAGTAACAAATTGTTTCCCTTCACTAGGTAGCAGGCTTAAATCATGAAAGTAAGAGTGGGCTTCATTTAACCCAATTTTATACAGTATTGAATGTCAGTATCCATAAAATCTATTTTAGTATGCTGTGAAAATGACAATAGCTTACCTTCATAAAATTTGGGGAAAAATGCCATATAAATGGCAACTTGAGCTCAGACAACCCATTCAATAAAACCCTGCAAATTCTAACTTGAAAAAAATTTAATTAAAAAAAAAAGAATTGTGATATGAATATTTCCCCACAGTCATCATAAATTACAACACATTTTCTTAATAGCTTTAAATTATGCTAAAAGGATTGGAGGCTCTCCTTCATCCACTGTTTGCTGGGCAGAGCTAACAACCCAAGATGTGGCAGGTCTGGTGTTTCTCTGCTGACGACTACACCCAGCTAGTATATACATACTGATAAGCCAGCTAGCTGCTGCCTCTGGGAGTGCAAAAGAGGAAACTAAAGTATTGATTTTTGGCATTAAATGGGGGTATTGATTTGTGTTTCTTTCCTCTACATAGCCACAGATATCCAAGAAACCTGCAGAAGTGTATTTTCTTTAAAAAGTCTTCACCTCCCCAGATCTGATTGAAACTGACTGGCAGATTCAGAAGTTAAAGGAAAAGGCATTGGCAATGTGATTTCTTAGATTCTTAAGGATTAAAAATATACTTTTTATGGTGTAGGTCGCTTGCAGAAAAATATGCATTTG
Organism: Buteo buteo; assembly: GCF_964188355.1. Lineage (NCBI taxonomy): Eukaryota > Metazoa > Chordata > Aves > Accipitriformes > Accipitridae > Buteo > Buteo buteo. The sequence goes on along the minus strand of NC_134176.1, from coordinate 6,219,637 downwards.
TAGTACAATTACTCACAAAAGGAAAATGCATCCAAACAAGGTCCCCCCCGGCAAATTCTCTGTTCAGAGACATGAATAGTTTGATTAGCAAAAGGAATCTCAACATTCTGGTGCACTGGTAGAAGTCCCTCTCAGTTGATCACAAGAGCTACATAAGCCAGTGTAATGCCAGCAAGACTGAAGTAAAATTTGCAAAATTTAAGGATGTAAATTACAATTATCATCTCTGTATCAAAGAAACCTTTGAATATTTTCACTCAAAAGTTTCTATATTGAAGAAAAATACCCAAGATAAAATTAAAGCTCCCTTTTCCTATAACTAATAGGTTTTCTTATAAAAAAGTACTAATAAGTTTTCTTATTAAAAAGAGGCTGTAGCAGTACATCAATGTGTCTTACCTTTAGGTCTTCTGCTATCTTCCAGTAGCAGTGAAGAATCTTCTTGTGCTGTAGCTTCTCTAGGATAATCCTTCAGAACAAGGAGAGCAGAAAGGCATACATCAAAGCCTCTGGTATCAGCGGCCAAAATCTTAGAAGCAGATGGTATTGCTGAATACACAAATGTAAGCATCTCCACACACTAACACAAGGTCTCGGAACAAAACATGTCAAGATCTCTACCACAGAATCATCTGGATCGTAGTCAAGAACTCACATGACATTTTAGGGACAAACTCCCTAGAAATACAATTAAAATAAGTATATTCTAAGTGCTGATTAAGTGTACTTTCCTCCTTTATGGCCAAAGAAGTAGTAGTGAAACTACACGTGTTTAAGTTTATACAAGTTGCTAATCTCAAACAGTTCAGGATTACCGAAACACACAGAATTAAGCACTCATAACACTGACTGTGGAACTGAAGAGACAGAGCTGTATTTTCCTGAAGTGGAATCCATGAATAATCAAAGTCTACAAAGGAGTCATAAAGGCAAGTTAGGAAAGTAAAAATCTCTTACTTAACCTTATTTGATGGTGGAGTACTCCACCATCCTTTTGAGACTTTTGTTCAGCTCACTAGGTCTGCTTTGAGCCATGCAGAGACATTGCTGCAATCCCTTCACAGCATGGGTTAATTTTACCCTCATGCATCCTTATCACCATATGGATGCCCTAGAGACAAGTTTCCACTCTATGTTAGGCACAACAAACAAATCAAAGCCTTTTAATTGTAAGTATTAAGGAGTTCAATATAAACTAATGTCCATTTCATTATCTATGATATGAAGAGAAAAAAAAATACAAAAAGTTTTAGGTTTTTTAACAAATGTTGTGCCATGTGTAACTGCCTTTTCAAAGGAAGAATTACACTAAAATGTAAAAACAAGCCTTGGTATTAATTATGCAACAGGTAGCAGTACAGGAAACAAAGCCCCTACAAACACTTCAGCATTAATATCACATTAGAAGCAACTCAAAGAGGAAAGCAGCTGCACAGTTATTGTGCAGAAGCTGAGCCACAGATTTGCTATGCTTTTACAGAAGCTACAACTTCTTGAGAAAAATGCTGTCCTCTTAGTCTGGAATTGCAGGAAACAACAGTAACTTTTCTTACCATCTGTGATAAAAACATGGGCTCTGCAGAATCTTCTACTGAAAGCAGACGTTCTGGAAGTCCTTTAGTACTCGGGACTCCTAAAATAAAAGCAGTTTTACTGTGGTCATAATGATTTGTTACGCATTTTCAGTATACCTTGACTAACTCAAATCTCAACATTTCTTCTGCCTGTATTTTTGAATATCTAAACATAATGACTTTCATAACACAAATGACCGCAGCCATTAAGACAAAGCTTACAAACGTTAATGAATTCTGTGAGCCTGGATTATAGACTTGTTTTACAATGTATGACAAAGTCACTGAAAAGCAGAGCATCTAAAAAAATCCACAATGTCTAGCTCAAATTCAAGTCTAAAGATCATAGGAACATAGAAAGTTACTTCTCTAGAGAAACAATTATAATTATATGATAACGTATCTTACAGAAGAAGGACACTGAGGAAAGTACACAGTTATGTCAGATTCAAATATGTCTTCCTAACACTATAAAAAATAACATCTTTTGTAGCTGTTTGAACCTTGAACCCCAAAGGACTAAAATCCCTTCCCAAAACTCCAAGGACTGTAATTGATATGTATTTCAAAGAAACAAAATGAATATTCTGACTGGATAAGTGGCACAGACTATGTCAGTTTTGAATTTGAAGAGTACATAGTACATCACTACAGTTTCATTCCATTAAAAAAAGACTTAGAATTATTTACTTAATACTACTATAAATAGTTTTTTTAAAAAGTTACAGAAAAGGATTGTCCTAGTTTCAGCTGGGATAGAGTTAACTGTCTTCCTAGTAGCTGGTACGGTGCATTCGTACAGGCAGTTGACCAGCATATGTCGTTTGTGTCAAGCAGGTGGGGTTTAGGAGGGGTAGGGTTGGTTGGTTTGTTTGTTTTCCAAGACTACAAGGGAAGAAAAATAATTTTAACAAGTAAAATTTGAAGTTATGGTAGATAGCAGGGATACTTGTTTTTTTTCCTAAGAGATTTTTGATAGTTGTTTAACTGACCAGCTCTGAAACGCACATTGTTTCATAAAACCTGCAAAACCTCTGCACATTAAAAAAAGACTAAAGCTGAATAACTTTCTCAGAATGCCTACTTCCAGCATTTAATATTTATTACCTTTGAAATGTCCAATGAACACTTCTTTAAAAAGGCAAGCTTGTCCAGAAAAAAATCACCTTTAAAGAAGCAGAGAAAGAGAAGTGTTCAAAAGACTTTTGATCTCTCTTCCCATATAAAACGACAAAATAATGCACAAAATTCCATGAAAACGCAAATGTCGGACAGCAAAGAAGGCCCAAATATTGGGACTACTCAGAGCTGTCTGTTGGCAGGAGCAATATTCTGTTAGGCACAGATTTGCCTGCTGACTATTCTTTGGGCATAAAATTGAAAAGGTACATATGGTGTCTAAAAGGATGAGCTACAAACTGCATTAAGAACTGTGACCAGAAAGGCATCAATCTTGTTACCTTTCTACTTTAGGTCCCTTCACGCTTACACTGTTTTATCCTCTGATGCTGCCTAAAACCTTCCTGCCTAGTATATTTGTGAAATGTCACGATGACAGCCATGATTTTTCTGATAAAGATGACAACTGCCTAATTTAATTGGAATAGGAATCTGGAGTCAAGTCTGGAGTTCTGTTAACGGAACTCCGACTGACCACCCCACCCTGCACGATTCGCTTTTCCTGTGCGAAACAAAGTCTGGGAAAACAAACAAACAAACACAGCTTTTGAAAGAGCGCTGATATCTGCGGTACCCGAACACAAAAATGATTTCCTTAATTATAAAGACTACTACGTGACTGAAAACGCCGCACAGCCATTTTGACCTCAAACCGAAGCTGAACACTGATGGTAAACCACGCACCGGGTGCCACGCTGCGTGGGGGGCCGGGGGTCACTGTCCCGCAGGGAGCCCTGTTGGCCAACAAGGCTGGAGGAAGGCAGGGTGTTCCGTCTCCAGCCCAAGCTGCCCGGCAGGGAGAAACCACTTCACGAAGCTTCTCCACAGCGATCGTCACTTTTTTCGTACGGCCACCGGCTCCTCTCACAGCCTCGACGGGCTTCTTCTCCCTGTGGACACCGGTGGAGCGGATGAGCACGTCGCCCGCCGTGAGACTGGCCAGGGAGTCTTGGCTGAGGCTGGAGTTGCTTCCCGCTTCCATGAGGATCTCCTCACGCAGCTCTGGAAGAGAGTCCAAAAGCAGCAGCCTGACAAAGAGGCCGTCCCCGCGGGCCGGGCCCCCGCCGCCTTGCCCCCGCGTAGGGAAAGCGGCCTGAAACCTCCGTGGGGCGGTTTACCCTCCGTGGGGCGGTTTACCCTCCGCGTCCCGGGCACGCCTGCCCTCCCCGGCGGCCTGAGGGACAGAGAGCCCCGCCGCGGCCTAGCCCGCTCCCCTCACCAGAAGCGCCCGCCGCCATAGCAACGGCACCCGCCCGCGCCGCCCTCACGCCTGCGCGGGGTCCGCTCCTCAACAGCGTCCGGAGGGAAACTTGATCCCGAACACCACCCGCTTCCCGGCAGAGCGCTGTCGCTTCGGGGGAAGGAGGGTAAAGCCGTCGGTAAGTCGGCGTACCGCCGATTCGCCGTGTGACGAATCGGCGGGGCCGGTAAGGCCTGCTGCGGCCCGGCTCTTCCCCTTCCCGCGCGGTCCGGGCCCTGCGGCGGTGAGGTGCGGCGTTCGCGGGGCCGGAGGGACGGGGAGCGGGGTGGGCCGTTCGCGGGAGAAGCGCCGCCGTGGACGGCGGCCCTGTGCAGGGCGGGTGGGCGAAAGAGGTCGCAGGGATGAAGGAAAAGACTGTCCGTTTTCGGGTGTTTTCTCGCTGCCCGGGGCGTCTCGTCCTCGGTTGGGGGTGGAGGGGAAAGGGCAGCGCTCGTGTAGCCGCACCGGCGTGTTGGGCTGGGGCTTGGCTGAGCGGGTGTCTCCTTGGGTAGAGAAACTCAAGGTGCCCTTGAAAGCAAGAACCGAAGGATGGGGTTAAAAAAAAAGGAGAATCAAGGTGAAATTATCTTATCTCAGCTCAGGATTTGATCTGACTGGGTCAGAAGTATCAGCCAGGCCTAATCTAACTTAAACAGGAGAGCGCTTATGGAAAAACACGTATTTTCTCCCAGGACAGACACCCTTGTGTCTTAAGCTCACTCTGATTTCAGACTTACTGTGTTAACTCGCCTTTGGCGTTCGGAGACTTCTACCATTGACCTTTTTCTCTTCAGACCAGGGTCTAGCCCACAAGTACACGCTTATCAATTATAACAATCTGTGCACCAGGTACATCTCATTATCCAGCCACCTCCTGACCAGCCCCTCTCTCATCTCGCCACGTGCCTCTGAAGGCTGACCGTAGTGTGCGGAGCGAGAAGAAAACCTTCCTGTAACCGCACGGCAAGCACCAGTTTGAAGGAAAGCGGCCGGAGCCCCGCTCTGGGTGAGGGGGAGAGCTGGGCTCTCTGCCTTCCCGGCAGGAGGGGACGCAGCAGGGCCATCAACGGTGCCTTGCTGGGCTGGCGCAGGACGGAGGGTGGGTTGCTCAGGCGTACAACACCGGGAGTTCAGTGTTAAATTGCCTCTTTCCCTGAATTTATTGTGATTAGTTGAACAGCCTGCTGGTTTCATAGGCATTTGTAGTTTGATTAGCTTCAGTAATAGAGCTCTTTAAATCAGTGAGGGGTTTTTTTTTAATCTGATGTCAATCAAGTTCCAGCCTAGTAATTCCCAACGATAAAAAAAACTTTCTCTACAAGCTGTGGGTGCTTTATCTTGACACGTTTCCTTGACTTGATATTTTTATTCTTCTTTGTCCTTTTTACGCACATGCAGAAACACTGTTCTGTGTGTACAATTGGAAGCAAAGGTTTTAAAAAAAATTGTAGCCCTCTACGTATAGAGTACTTGTGCCTACACCTAATTCAGATTGTTAATTGGGATAAGTGTGGTGTATTTATGGTGTCTTTCCATAGCCCTTCTCCCCCAGTAAGATGTAGCTCCTCACAAAAAGTTTGAAAAAACCCAAAACATGGGGCTTGTTTAGTTTCCATGGGGAAGGATACTGTTGACTCAAGATTAGGTAATAGACACTAATGTTGATTACATCAGTGGAAAAAACCCCCAACTTTCTCACTGTAGTTTACAGTGCATGCTTCACCTGTAAGAACTCCTGGCTGTTAAATGGAGGCAGGCTTTTTCAGCCACCCACCAGTACAGTAATAACAATCAAAAGCTCTGTTCCAGTTATTAGTGCTTAGGAGTTACATTCACGAGCTCTCTGCTTACGAAGGTCTGGAGAGCATAGAATGGTTTGGATTGGAAGGGACCTTAAAGATCATCTAGTTCCAACCCCCCTGCCGTGGGCAGGGACACCTTCCACTAGACCAGGTTGCTCAAAGCCCCATCCAACCTGGCCTTGAACACTGCCAGGGATGGGGCATCCACAACTTCTCTGGGCAACCTGTTCCAGTGCCTCAACATGCTCACAGTAAAGAATTTCTTCCTAATATCTAATCAAAATCTACCCTCCTTCAGTTTAAAGCCATTATCCCTTGTCCTATCACTACATGTCCTTGTAAGAAATCCCTCCCCATCTTTCCTGTAGGCCCCCTTTAGGTACTGAAAGGCTGCTATAAGGTCTCCCCAGAGCCTTCTCTTCCCCAGGCTGAACAACCCCAACTCTCTCAGCCTGTCCTCATAGGAGAGGTGCTCCAGCCCTCTCATCATCTTTGTGGCCCTCCCCTGGACTTGCTCCAACAGGTCCATGTCCTTCTAATGTTGGGGACCCCAGAGCTGAATGCAGTACAGCAGGTGGGGTCTCACCAGAGCAGAGTAGAGGGAGAGAATCACCTTCTTTGACCTGCTGGAAATGCTTCTTTTGATGCAGCCCAGGATACGGTTGGCTTTCTGGGCTGTGAGCACATGTTGCTGGCCCATACTCAGTTTTTCATCCAATAATACCCCCAAGTCCTTCTCTGCAGGGGGTCCTTCTCTTCTCAATCCACTCATTGCCCAACCTGTATTTGTGCTTCGGATTGCCCCAACCCATGTGCAGAACCTTGCACTTGGCCTTGTTGAGCTTTATGAGGTTCACATGATCCCACCTTTCAAGCCTGTCAAGGTCCCTCTGGATGGCATCCTTTCCCTCCAGTGCGTTGACCATACCACACAGCTTGGTGTTGTCGGCAAACTTGCTGAGGGTGCACTTGATCCCACTGTCCATGTCATTGACAAAGATGTTAGACAGTGCCGGTTCCAATACTGACCCCTGAGGAATGTCACTCGTCACGGGTCTCTACTTGGACATCGAGCTGTTGACCACAACTCTTCCCCAGATACAGCTGTGGAAGTTGTATTCCCACAGATAAGAGGTTTTGGAAGAGTTCTGACATACGTAGTTCTGGCTCCTGTTCCTCATGCCATGGAAACAGGTAGATGATTGACCCAGGTTAGCTAGGAATCCTTAACCTAATCACTGTTTTTATTTAATAAACTGGCTTTACCTTTTTTAAAAAAGGCTGTCACTCTGTAGTGATTTCATGTTTCCATGGCAATGGGAGTGGCAGCCGCAGCAGAAGCAAATATTGGAAGCATTTTCCAGATTCTAAAACAGGGCTGGGAGCTGGGATGGATCTTTCATAGATAATAGGTCTGAATAGGCTGAAGCCTTTATTATCTTTGGAAAAAGGATGGAAAATCCATTATGCCTAACTATGAGAAATCAAAACCTCAAGTTATCCTTAACTGCTAATTTTGCTCAGAGAGGCTTATCTTAAAAGAATGTCTCTTTAGAACATCAAAACATACTTGGAAGAACTCCAGGGCTCTTAAAGAAGGGAGATTTCCCAGCTGCTGCTACTTTGCTGGTAAACCAGCACATGCAGAGCATGTGGCCCTTGTTGCAGAGGTTTATTCAGAGATATCTGCTTCCTTCAGTGTGACATGTTTAAAAGTGCAATGCTGAATTTTCAAATCACATTTAGCCCAGAAGAGAGTAATCCAGGCTGCGTAGGCTTAAACCTGAAGCATGCTGGAGTAGTTTGAGCAGCTATGTGAGAAGCTATGTGGTGTGTTAGCTGAGGTGCCAAGCCCCGTAATGGGCTCTTTCATCTTTTTTTTTTTTTCCCCCCTGCTTGTTTCACAGGCTGGAGGGAAAGGGGACAAACAACAGGAATACTTGATACGTTTAACGGACTTTAACAATAAACCACATATGCACATTTCTGGGAAAGTTCAGGTAGCACATTTTCAGATGTTAAGGCAACTGCCTGTAATTTATAGCTACTGAAGAGGTCCAGTAGAGCTGCATAATTTCACTGCCTGCTGTGTGGAAAGTGTAAAATACCTGTAGAGGGACAAGTGCTTCAGACACTTAAAATCAGATAGTGCTATTGTGCTGATTTAAATCAGAGCTGTTTCCCAAGTGCAAGTGTAAAAGCTTTGTGAAACTGCAGTTCAGTAAATCTGTAATTTTAAGCTTGCCAAACTAGACACAGAAGAACAAAAGATCAGGTTTGTTATAAACAAGCATAATGAAGCAATATTGAGTGTAAGAAAATGGTGCTGACAGTTGAAGCTTTTAGCTTTCTGTACCTGGGACAGAACAAGCGTATCTCCTATTCTCTGTGGTTTCTAACTCTATTTAATAATCTGCTTAAACTGACTTGATAGAATTGTCACTGATTTTTCTTCTAACAGGCTGAGAAATGAGAGTGGAGTTGCCATCCATTTTTGCTAGTTGTTGTCACGTCCACTTCTCCTAAAAAAAGTTAGAGGTTTACATTAACCTGAGTAATGCCTTGTTTCTTCTGAGCAACCATATCCTGTAGGTTCTTCTTAAGAGTAACCTGTGTCGCCTATCTGCCCATGAGGAATTCTTGGTTGTGGGGGTATGCATCTTAAATCCAAGAATTGTATGTGCTTTTTACTTCCAGTCCCTGAATTGGCTTCCTGTGTAGTGATAAAGTGTAATGGTAAGAGGTAGATGTTATAATAGCTCTGCTACTGCGAGGGGCTATAGGGAGAGTGCATGCTTGTGGGAGCTACATAATGCTATTTTTAGCTGCTTAGTTTTCCTTCTGTTGTAGAAATAATTATTAATGTCTTTTTGTTCTTGTTCAGAAGGCTTGCTTACCCTTCCCCCTTCCCCCTGCTGAGAGACTGGAATAGTTTAAGCTTTCTAAAGCATGAATGTCTTGCTCAAAATTTGGCAAAGCATAATACAAGATTAATTGTAAGTAGTCCTTGCTAAAGGGCTAAATGAACTTTTTTCACAATGTGATTACACTTCAGTGCTAATTTTTCTTCCACACGTTGATGTGAATTAAACTGAAGGATCTTGTTCTCATCAACGTGTAATACTAGCTTGCATTATCACTTATGTCTTAGATAATAGGTAAATTAAGGGAAAAGGAAGACTAGCTTGCAGTATTCTTCTAGGAAACCTGCAGGGATACTTTCAAGCCTTAACTCGTTTACTGTGTTGGATTAGGAATGTGAGTCTTCTTTGAGGAGGATGCTTGCTTAAATTCTTGGATCTATGGCTGTTCATTCTTCCCTTTGTCTGTTTCACTTCTTTTAAGGCCATTCTCATTCTTCTATGTTTTCTTGCATTTAATTCACTATATTCAATGACCAGAACATTTGCTGTAGCTTAAGTGTTTGGTGAGAATGCAGCTACATAGAAACCAGGCGTCTGCTTCTCTGATGCAAGCTGGCTTATGCTGCATCTACTCAGAGTGGCTACCATTTTATACTTGCCTTTTTTCCTTACTGTTTTTACAGATGACATCTAGAGTCACTGAAACTATAAGGCTAGAAAATGGTATTGCTTACTTCTTCCCCCACTCCTACCCTAGTTTTACTTTCTGAGTTTGAAAGCATTTATAAAACCTTTTTTTTTTTTAAGTTGCTAACTGTTTGAAATGCTTAAAAAGTGTTTAAAGGACAGCAGTTAACAGGTGGATCTGGGAAGGTTTTATACCCGGAATTAACTGGGATGTTCTTTTAACTAAATAAATCTCAAATAGATAACTTTCCTTCAAGTGGATGGCTTGAAAGTTTGCTAGGGAAGTTGCATTTAAAGACACTTCAAGGACATGTAAAATTCCATTCTGTTGTAAAATGTTGCAGTTCGTATGTATGCTTTTTGTGTGAAACTGAACTTTTATCTTCAGAATAGGTGACTGAATAGGCGGTAGAATATGGCTGGACAAATATCGGAATCTGATCAGATCAAGCAGGTAAGATGCTGTCTTCATGAGTGGTGGCTTTGGAGATCTTCTGTTACTTTGTCACATAGAGTAAAAGGTGTAGGGCGTGGAGAAGGACAAAAAATTTATCACCTGAGTTAAGACTGCCGTAGTTCTGCAGCAACCAACACTTAAACATTTTACCATTGACAGACACACTATAGCATCTAACTTGAGTACTAGCAGCATTTGGTGCTGAAATCTTCTGACTGATAGTAAAATTTTTTTTTAATGACTTGTCCTTTAAATGTTAGTGTCACCAGATGGCCCATGCAGCTGTGTGTAAGAAAAATTAATGCAGGTTTTTTTAAAATACTCATTGTCCAATTTTTATTTGTAGTTCAAGGAGTTTCTTGGAACATACAATAAACTTACAGAAAACTGCTTCCTGGATTGCATAAAGGATTTTACTAGCCGAGAGGTTAAACCAGAAGAGGTAGGTAAATGCTTTTAATGACCCTTTGGTAGAACTGCTGTGTAGCACTCAAATTTCAGAAGCAACTTAGAAAGTTTTGATCTTTCAACTAGCTGAAGATCTAGTTAGCAGTCTTTAGTGGCGTATAGGTGTCTGGCATGTAGCTTCCAAGTAAGAAAGGAAGTGAGTTTGTGGAAAGAAGGGAAGGAAGCTTGTCAGTAGTTTTGCTTCTCCAAATATGTCCAAAAGTGATGACAAATACTTCTTTGCACCCTCGCAGCCTGTTTACAAAAAGAAACCAACCAACCAAAGCCAAATGCTTTTGATGTATTAGATCATCAGCTAGAGACAAACTATGGGCTAGGACCTCTTGAGGTTTTGTCGTTGTTGTCTTTTCATTACGTATACACAGAGGGAATCTTCCTGATCTCGCTTGAGAATTGGCTGCTTATTGCAATTCTGTGTATTTCATTCTCTGAGCTATCAGTGGAGGTTCTTGTGCCTCAACTTCTGATGGGTGGTACCTTTACGGACATGGAAGTTGCCCACCTACAGCCTGCATCTCATTCTTTGAAAGTAGAGTCCTGCTGCAATACTTGTTTACCTACCCACATTCCCTGCATTGTACTGAGTCATAGAAACGTAGGCCTCCAAAGCTCTGCCTGTTAAAGCCACTTCTCTGCATTTCAGGGAGCTCCATCGCATAGTCATCTGCAAAAAAAGATTAAGCTCTTGGTAAGATTAGTTGCATGGTTTTTGCCTCTCCTCTCCTGTTGAGAGGCTGTTTCAGAATCTCATAATTTTGTTGGTTAAAAGTCTAATAAACTTTGCTTGACTCTGCCAGCAGGGGAAAAAACCCTAAAGTTTTACACCAACCATTGTTTTCGAGCATTTTCTGCCTCCTTGGAGTTTAACTCCTCAGCGCAGGCAAAAATCATGTCTCCTTTCAGCTTTTGTTTTGCTGTGCTAAACAAAGCTCTCTTAGCTTCCCAAGGCAGCTTCCTTGTTTCCCTGATCTCTGCATCTGCTTTAGTGGAATTTTTATTGGCTACAGGAGGTCAGAATTATTCTGGATGAGGTCTTGTTACTACATTTACCAACTCATTTTGAATTGCTTGAACAACACAAGGAGTGTCAGTTAACAGAACTGACAGAAGTGTTAGTGGCACAACCTCTTTACCTTTCTGTGATGGTATTTGATTTCCAGTAACAGATTATACTTCTTTCTTCTGCTACCCAAAGTGTTACTAGAATTTCTTTAAAAGTAACTGTTCGTGTAGTCTTTCATTAAAGACCTGGGATCCAAACCCAAAGAATGCTAATTGGAGGGGAATTAAGATTATTTAGATACAAAAAATATTCTTAAGATTCTGATCTACTTTTTTTTTTTCTTTCCCTCGCTTCTGTGATCTGCAAAGAAGCCATGTCCAGCAGTACAGGAGCCATCTGTTAACGATGGAGGCTAGGAAGAAACTTTCTTATGGGAAGTTTTGTCCATAATTATCCATTACGGGGTTTCTTGCAGAGCATCCGGCTCTCGCCCCTGCTGGAAACAGGACACTGGTCTAGATGGACCACTGGTCTGATCTGGTATGGAAATTCCTATGTTCTATTTAAAGTTGTAGTTTCTTATTAAATAATCAAGATTACTACCTCCAGGAATTTCCTTTGAGATTCTACATTTGAAAAAGCAACTTCTGACCTCTTTCCCTACAGCAAGTCTGCGCTGCAAGTCTAGACTTCCCCGGGCACCATGTCATAAACACCACACCCTCTGGGAGAAGTGGCTTGGGGTAGTTCCAGAATTTGTTTTCTAGTCAGACTTAACTTCTGCTTAACAGGTTTTGCTGTAGCTGATGCCAGGTGAAGGAGAGAGAATGGTGGGTGGCGGGTGGTGTGCACAGCTGCATGGTTTTTTTTGTCTTGTTCATTTTCAGCCCCTCTGCTTTTCTCATCCCTTTATACTGTGCAGAATCAAAGCAATTTCTGGTTTTCTAGTCATCACGCAAAGTGGTTGTCTTTCCTTTCTGTCTAAATTTGTTAACTTTTACAGCAATAGCAAGGTTTAGAACCATGATACAGAATATCCAGTTGGTAGAACTGTTGCTCAGAAATAGATCTAACTCTTTCTCTACACTTAAAGAAAGAAAAAAAACCTCTAAATTTAAAAAATAATATCGTGGGTGGGATAGTCCCTGGTACTTATTTCCCTGTCAGCTGACTGATCAAACTTCAGAGGGTGCTGTGGTTGCTTTTATGAAGGTTAACCAAGCAAGTACAAGAAGACTGATAAAGCTAATAGGAACAAGGTCAAAGAAGGTTTAAACTGAGCTAGCACACAGGAGACCATATTTGGCTGTCAAAAATAGTATGTGTTTGTAAACAGAATTAAAAAAAGATACTAATTTAATAGATTTAGTATTTATTGCAAAATAAAATGCTTTATATACTTTAATTTCACAAGAGGAGCCCAAGGATGAAATGGTAGTATCTCTAGATCTGAGATGTTTTCCATGAAGACTTTCATATGAGAATGGAATGTTAAAAGACATTTCAGACATCCCTCAAAAACTAAACTTCACCTTTTCCGCTGCACAGAGAGGCTGTGCACAATTAGGCCCTCATCTTGAGGCTTAACACAGAATATGAGATGTAGTCACCTAATCATTTATCCCTGTACATGATTATATTTTGGGTCCTGTTTGGGGAAGTGTTTTAACTGCTGTTTGAAGCCTTCTGTTTCCCTCTTCCTCTAGATGACTTGCTCAGACCACTGCCTACAGAAGTATTTAAAAATGACACAAAGGATCTCCATGAGATTTCAGGAGTACCATATTCAGCAGAACGAAGCTCTGGCAGCTAAAGCAGGACTGCTTGGCCAGCCTCGTTAGACAAGAGCACTCTGTTCAGACTTTACAAGCAGTGCCAGCGTTCATTGGGCAAGAACACATTCTGGATTTTCTACTGTTGGCATGTATGTCTGGCAACTCAGAAGAGACTTCTGGATGCTGTTCAGACAGTGGAAACCATGAAGGGTTAAAAAAGAAGTTAGTCATAAAGGATGGGCAATGGAGTCTGTTTCTGAGGTCCTTTTCACTCTACAATGGAGTAATATTGATACAAACTTTTCCAGGGCCCACAGACTGGTATGTTTAAATTTCAAGGTGGGTGGGAGGGTTATACTTCTTTTCTGCTAGGACTGGTTCAGATGAAAAAGTGTAATATGGGAAATACACTTTTTTATTTAATTCACATAAAATAAATGGGAACCGTACCGTTGTATGTATGTTCTTTCCAAAGATACATTTTTAGGGCACTGCTTGAGAGCAGTGTTTTGTTTGCTGTTGTCTCATTCCGGCTCAGCTACTACAGTGTTCTGTTCATTCATTGCTGCTTTAAGTTGCTGATAGGTAACAGAATTAGTGACTTTGTTTCAGCAGCTGGGGATTTGTGAATATGTTATTTCTCTTAATTCGGGAAGAACAACTGTTAAGCCACCCTTACAGAGCCCTGTGATCATTCTCACTCTCCCAGAGTGCTGGATGGTGGTGATTAGACCATCAAGCCAAGGGTGGTTATAAATGGCAGACAACTGCTGTAACTAATGAGTTCAGGTAGGCAGGGGTGCTCTGCCAGCTTATCCCTAGGTTATGTTTGCCTCTTGCTTCACCGGGTCATTTACAAGGAATAGAAGTGTGTCATTAGCAGCGCCTGTGCCCAGGGCAACTTCTGTGCACTCCTTGTTTCCCTCAGGGAACCCCAGGGGTCCTCCAAACCCAGCTTCCTTGCCTGATGCAAGCATGATGCACTCCAAGCACTGAGCTTGCTGACAGTTTTCTCCTTTAATTGTGTGGATGCCAATTGTGTGAATGCCAACAGAAAGTACAAGGTATGCACAAAACGACGTCTTTTTTGCTGCTGGATGAGTACAGAGAGAAGTTTGTGGAAGCTAGCTGTTTTGATGTTGTGGTTTTGGTTTAGAAAAAAACCCCAGTCCTTTGAAAGGATCTTGATAGCTGAAATCCTGCAGTCAGGTTGTTAGTACAGTAGAGTGATAGCTAACAAACAGGCACATTTTACTTTAGTTCTAACTAATAAAATACAGTAACAAAAGGAACTGAACATCAGGATTACCATATTGATTTTGAGATTTCAAGCGATGAAGACTGAAACAAAGCTATTTCATGTCAGCTGCCAGGTTCTGTTGTTGGGTAGAAAGGCAACAATAAGGAACAGAAATGGCAGGAAGCCTGCCTACGTGCTTTTTTGTTGTTACCTTCTCTGTTGCTTTTTATTTCTAGCAGCAGTTTGAAAGAATGATTTCCTGCCTGCTTTTTTTTCTTTACTGCTCAAACTCTCAGCTCTCCAGGCTGTGGATTACTAGGCCCTGACCACAGCACTGTACACCTGCCACTTGCACTGGACGCTGCTCTGCTTGCTCTTTAACGCTGCCCCAGCTCTCCACAGAAATCTGTTCATATGCCTTTCAAAGGTGGAAGAAACAACTATGTTCCTACGGTCTCATTTACGTGTTTTATACTAGCCATATCACAGCTCTTTCCTACATAGCCCATGCCTTGTTACCTTGGAGATGGCCAAGAGCTAACTCTAAAATAGTATAGGCTAAAAAAGAGCCCAAAATAAGGCAGCAAGTCTCCAATGTCCTGTTTTTTCAAAAGAATAACTGTCTAGATTGTTTGCTACAATTAGGCGAATTAGAAATAATATATCCATAGTAAAGATACAAGACTTTCTTTAAAGCAGTTTTTTTTGTTTAAACATTTGAAAATAATGCGTGACTGAAATGATCCCATTTTCCATTGCATCTTAGTGTGCAAAGAGAACAGTTGCTCAGAAAAGTGACTGAAGAGTTTAAGTGATGGGACTGCAGGATATTCATGTCTTCTGGGCAAAGCTCCGTGGGGCTCAAGTGAGGGGGGTTAAAAAAAAATAAAAATTGTGGTTTTCCCTCATGTTTCAGTGTTTGGGGATTTGGGTGTAGGAAGATGTTTAAATATTTGTTAAGGCAGATTTACTGTACAAAACATTAAGCAAGTGTTAGAGCGACTTAGTTAATAAATTACTCACTTTCAGCTTCCCCAGTTTCCTTTTACTCCAGTTTTAAAGCTGCCTTAACCCCCTGTTATCCAGGGAAAACTTGTATTCTTAAAATCTAATTAGATGTCACATCCCCTTGCCTCTCCCCATGCTCACTAAACAAATAGGTGGGATGAAAAGTGTCACTGGAAGTACAAGCATCGGGTTGATAGCTGCTACCCTGAAATTAGGCTGGCCAGACAAAAGCTCCTGACTCCTACAGGAGCAATGTGCTTATAGCAACGGTAGTTTGTTTATGGATGTACCTGTTAATTATGACTATTTAAAAGCTAACTAGAGTGGAAAACAACTTGCAATGCTACTGCACAAAGATGCAGATAAGAATGGAGTTACTGGCTCGCTCTTTTGGATAACCAGTTTTGTCCTAGCTCTATTTCACTCAAAAAATGTTGCCATCTTTCAATCCAGGTGACTGATTGAAGAAAGATGATACAAATATATTTTAGCTGGAAAGTGCATCTGTGTAACTAAAGCATCCAGGTGTTGCAGAAAGCAACAGTGAAAACTTTCTTAAAAGGTTAACTTGCTTTACTGAGCTTTGACTTCCCTTTGCCTCCTTGATGACTTCGCACATCCTGATGGGTGGCTCAAACCATGTTATTTAGAAAATAGCACTGATAAGATTTTGTTAACAGGACTTGTGGGTTGAGAATGATTCAGAACACAAAGTGTTTCAGTGCCTCTCACACATATGTTATCAGCATGTATTGGCAGTGTTGCAGCTGGTCTTTCCTCCTTGGAGCAAGATCTCCCAGCACCTGATTCTCAAAAGTATTTAACTGCAAATGCAAAAATCAGTATTTCCACAGCACCTGGCTGCATGTCCACTGTGAGTGTCCACAAAGGCAGGCCAGGCTGCATGTTTTCTCTCCCAGCAGAGTATTCTAACTTTCATGACATAGCTTAAATCTGGAGTGTTCTCCATTCCTCCTCTTGAATAGCTTCAAGCTTGCATGGCATAATGAAATGCACAGCCAAAATCAGACTAAAAATAAGGCAGCTTAATCTCTGGATCCTAACTGAAAGGCAACAGTATTTAAGATAAGGTGTGTGGACAGTAGGTGAATCACCTTGATGAGGCATATTCGGTTAGGTGCAGGAATGGAACCAATCCTGATGGAAAGAGGAGCAAAGGGTGAAAAACAGGGTGCTGCTGAGGAAGGAGTACTGAGAAAGCTGTGGAAAAAGTGAGCCACAGAGTGGAGGTTGGAGGGGAGAGAAGGCAACAGCAGTGCAGCCTGCCAAAAACTGGCATGATGAGACTGGGCTAGTGAACAGACGCTCATTTGGAGGTGATGTTCATCGCAGCACAGCCAGGAACACAGTTCCTTCCTTCTGAAATGAGTGTCTGAACCAAAAGGCTAGAAAAGCATGCAATTACTTAGCTCACAGAAAACAGAACAATTTCAATGGGAAGGGTCAAATGAGAGTCTTGCTCCAGAATGCCCTGTACATCACTGGTACTGGCAGAGTGATCAGATCAATCATCTGGAAGATTATAATAGAGGTTCCTTGAATTCTCTCAAGGACAGGAGCAAAGTCCTAATTTCTGTAACCCCTTGCTGAGAGCTTCCACTACTGAGCTGTCTGTTGGAAGGCAGGGAAAGGATGTGACTGTAGTCTTCTGTGAGGAAAGTGTGGGTTAAATACCTAATGCCCAGAGATAGAGTGTGGCTGTGACTTCAGTGCAAGGAGGCACTGCTCTGTACTCTTCTAACTTTGAGAACTAGAGTTTATGCAACAGTTCTTTTTTCAACATTTTCTATTAGCTAGGTTAGGAAGTCAGAACACAGCATTTGAGGAATCTAGTTCAAATCTTGGGAAGTCCATTAAGCTCAGCTCCGAAATTGCTTTAATGAGTCTGGCCCAAACTTTGAAACCTGTAAAAGCAATTTGAGCTTGTACCTGAACTTGCATCATGCTTGCACCTTGAGTTTCAAGAAGACAGCATTAAGAGAACTCTAAAATTTAAAGTTACAATTGTGCTAAATATTAGAATTTTTTTAAATTATGTTTTACCTTAACTTCATGCTCCTTAGCATTTTGGTGCTAGGTTCATTCTGTAAACACAACAGGGAGCATTCAACATTCAAGCTTTAGTAGTTCAGGACTGTAAAATGATGGTCAAGTCTGTTTTGCCAGGATTCCTCACATACAGAAGCAGATGTAACTGAAAGAGATATGAAGGACCCTAATCACTCTTAAAAAAAAAAGTCTACACTTATACAATGCTTGAACAGACCACGGCTGGTTAAAATTTTTTATTTTGTAACTCACTTTCATCTGAGGGAAAGCGAGAGGACTGCCGAGGGAGCTGGGCTTACTGTGTAAATACTAAAGGTAGCATACTTGACATATCACCATTTGTTTATGTAATGTGAAGGGGAACTTATCTAAATTTCAAATAATCAAAGTAGAAATCCAGCTGGTGGCTATTTCTGTATTTTACAGATCCTGCCCTTCCTAGGAGATAGAACTGGGGACCCTCTTCCCCTCTTTTTCTGCCCGAGGATGCGTTGAATTTCTGTGCGTGCTGCTGCGCCGACACCTGCCAGGAACTCTCTTTCAGGTCATGGCTGAGGGAAGAGGGTTTCAAGCCTCCTTTGCAGCAAGGCACGCTCTCACCACCTCATCGGTAGGAAAGGGATGTTGGCCGCCTCTCTTGCCGTGCTTTTGCTGCGGGGCCTGCTTACATCTCCGGGACAAAGTGCCTCAGTGCCCCACGGAAGCCATGGATCCCCCAGGGACGGTGGCCGGGACCTGAGGAGAAGAGCTGCAGGACTTCAGCCCTGCCACCTTCTCCCCCGGGGCCCTCCGGCTCTTCCAGCCCTTCCCGGGGACGGCGTCCGTCGGCCACCCCGCGGAGTGCCCCTTCCCCTCAGCGGGGAGCGCGGCCGCCGAGGCGGGAAGGCGCAGCCGGCCTCCGCGGCGGGGCCCAGCGCCATGGCGGCGAGTTCTCCCGCCCGCCTCAGGGCAGCGCGTCCCGGGCCGCCGCCGCCGCCTCCGAGCTCCCGCCTCTCAGTTTGGGGGCGGCGGCGGGGCCGGCCCTCGAAACGCCGCCTGAGCAGGGCCCGCGGTGGCGGAGAGGCCTGAGGGGACGGGCTGGGGCCGTGCGGGAGGCCGGGGACCTCTCGGTAACCCGGGGACCTCTCGGTAACTCGCCCCTCACGCGTGGGGACCCGCGGCGCCAACTTGAGCGGGGCTGGGGGCTGCCTGTGCCGGGCCGGGGGAGGGAGGGTCCTGCGGTTAGTGTGTGTGGAGGAAAGGAAAAAAGCCCACAGGTTTCTTACAGGGTTTTATTGCCTTCAGGGCACATAGGGAGGACGTCTCAAGAAGGGAGCGAAACGCTGCGGCCATGGCGGGAGAGGCGCTGCTGGGCTCCGGGGTCCAGCGGCGGGAAGGCAGTGGAGCTAGAGCCACCCCCGTGACAGGGCTGTAAACTGAAATGAGAGAGGAAAAAGAACGAAGGGTGTCGAAAGCAGCACTTGTAAGAGACCTGACCTAATGCAGGCAGTCGTGGACTTGACTATATAAAGCAGTACTCCACGGAGAAGCTGCTGGGGTGGCACACGGTAGCTGCGCGCAGGGTGGGAAGCAGAAGGAATCAAGGGTTTGGGGTTTTTTTTTCCTTTTTAAATAGCTTTAAACCTTTCCCATTCCTAAAGGAGGTAATTTTCAGAAAATGAATGAGCATCAAGAGAGATGGTTTGAAGCTGAGCATACACATAAGTGGCTTGTTGAAAAAAAAAAAACCAAACCACCCAAACCCACCCTTGGGCAATATAACAAAGTATTTCATACAAATTCTGCATCTTACCCCTCCTTACGTAACTGGCATAGCTGGCAGGATCATGGCAAATTAGGTCAAGCTGTACCCAGATGAGGGATTAGAGGAGGAGTAGTTTAGAAATAGCTGAAGACACTGACAGGGCTGAAATAGAAATGTTGTTGGGTTACGCTGAAGAGCAGGGAAAGGGA
The DNA here is from genome assembly GCF_964188355.1 of Buteo buteo. Taxonomy (NCBI): domain Eukaryota; kingdom Metazoa; phylum Chordata; class Aves; order Accipitriformes; family Accipitridae; genus Buteo; species Buteo buteo. Next base: position 6,200,317 of record NC_134176.1, on the reverse strand, counting down.
CAGCGCCAGTAACATCTGTGTCCCTCACCCACAAGGCTCAGAGTGGGAGTTAAGCAAACACGCTACTGATAAACAACCTGCAGGTTTTCACAGCTGTAATGGAGCTCTTGTGCTGATTTCTTTGCTGGCTAGCTACACAACATAGAGAAAGTAAGCGTCGCAATGCTTCCATGTTTTTTTCATAATGAGTGAGCTGTACTGGTGAGTTAAAGCTAAGTGTCATAAAACAAAGACAGACACTTTTTCACCTTTGAAAACTATTGGTATAGTATAAGTAACAGCCTCAGGGTACTAACTAATATAAATAGCAGGTAGTTGCAGACCTGAAGCAGAACCAGCACAGCCCTGCTCTGAAACACAAAGTAGGATTTCTCTGAAAATGGGAAGGAGCAGGAATAGCAACATAAATAGGGCTGAGATAATTCAAAACAAAGAGAAAGCCAGAAAGCCCTATTCTTAGAAAGGGTGAAAAAAAGTCTGCTTTCACAATTAAGATTGCCTTATCTTTTCAGCTTTCTTTAAATGACAATACAGCAAGTATTTGTCATTGGGCTGTGACTAATCACAAAATCCACCACTCAACTGCACATATCCAGACCAATAACATTGTAACACAAAAAATTGAATTTACATATTCCTCCAAAGGAATGGACAAGATGAATAAATGCTTGTGGAATTTCAGGAACTCTCAGATTTCCAAAACAAATAAACAAAAAAACCCCAATAAATATCAGATACTTAGTGGTAACTAGTAAAGGTGAATAATTTTAAACTCCCCTGAGACCTCTTAAAAAATCATCCTATTTGGTGGAAGATAATACAGTAGTGTGACAGATTTTCTCAAAATTTGAGGGCAATAGCTTGATAAATAGTATAAGCAAATTATAAACTTTTTCCTAAACCTTGGAATTACAGTGAGTCCGTCTCTGGCAATATCCCCATTGGTTCCACTGCTTTATTATGTTCCTTACATCTCCAGAGAGAGTCTTTATCCTGCACATTGTAGCAAATAATAAAATCCCAAGTACAGAGAAGTAAAAATAACCAAGATTTTACTGCACAATATCTGCAAAACGCAAGGGCACAGTGAAGTAAACGGCTCGACATACTTTTGTTAACACATTCACCTTTTGTTTCAGCTGGTAAATCTGTCTTCCAGCTCATCTGTCAGATTTGTTTCAAGCAATCAAACCAAACATGTTCTTTTCTTAAAGCAGCATTTCTTAAGACTTACTGCTGTAAAAGAATTCTAGTAAATGCTGCCCAGAAAACCCATGTGGCTGCCTCAGCTTCCAAGAATATTTTTAATGGGGAAAAGAAGAACATTTTATAAGAATATTCATTTTTGTAATGTGAAATTCCATCTGACTGACAAACCTATCCAGAGAGAGAATGCTCTCTCAAGAGTGGATAGTCTGACTGAGACACAGGCGTTGACAATCCTAAGATTCAGATTCTCTTTCCAGCTCCCCATCAAAGCCATCCTGTGTAATTTTGGTAGCTGTTACTATGTGGCTCCCTAAACATAAAATAAGAATATGTATCCATTTTAAAAATTTCTGCCTGGATCATTCTAATACTGCACCTTTAAAAAAAAATTAGATTCAAGTGGAACTTGTGCAAATACCACAAATAGCGAAGAAGCGATTTAATCACTTGTTCTCTTCTACTGCTGTCCTTCAAATTAAAGGTCTTTGCTGCTCCCCGTGAAGGTCAGATACATTATGCTTCATGAAGATACACACTTTCACTTGCCCTTGTTACGCTTTTCTTTCACTACTGATTAAACAGATTTACAGAAATAACCTCTGTTGAAATAATGGCTTATTATTGTTCCGACATCTTTGCTTCTCCTGCCTCATCTGTTCAAACTGATTAAGCAAGAGAAGGTTTCTCAAACACAAGCAATCTGATCGAGGAGCCAGAAACAAGTGGAGATTTAACTGGGTGTTGCTAAACTTACACATTACAGAGAAAATAAAAGCTCATTAGTATACATGTAGCTGGTATACTTTATGGAAAGAAAGTAAAAACTAAAACAAGTAGGGAAATGAACCTTTTCTTACCTTATGTCCTCGCATGCAAATGTTCCAAATTTTTTCCAACATTCAGATATATGCTAATACAAAAATAATAAATCTGCCAGAAATCTGACAGTTCTGTCAGTTGCAGGAGGTGGGGGGAGAGTCCAACTTCTTACAGCCCTGTTCTTTTTAACAGTTCTAACAGTGTTTGATCCCCTAATCTTAACTGTATCTTTTTTACTTCCTAACTAGGCTTGAAATAACATGTATCGTTGAGAAAAACTGTCAAAGATTAGAAGGCAGGAGAACCGTGTGAAGCTTGCCAAGAGGGTGCTTTATTATTGATTGCTCTTGCAGACATACCTAATCTCTTACTAAAAAAAAATCCCAATTCAGTTTAATCATAATTACTGTGTCCTCAACGGCATAAACTTTCATTTAAGGCAGTGGAAGACACTTTGGAATTTATTTTATGTCAACAAAGGAGAAATAAGGGCATTCTAGTAAAGTTAGAAATAAAAGACCTGTTAGGGTTTCTTGTTGAGTTCACCTTTAGTACAGGGCAGTCCCATATTATATAGTTAATCTTCTTTTCCCTGTGGTATTTTTAAATGTCATAAGAAACTACTTTAAACATCTACCAAATAATCTGGCTAACTGATACGCTTCTTGCCAGAAAGATAAAACTAGGAAATGAGTAACATGCTAGAGGCTTTGCCAGTGGCCTGGCAGAAAGTTCACCTTTTCTTGCAGGTTTAGTGTTCGGCCAGAATAGTGATGTTAGTTGTTACTGGGTGCTGTGGGCGGGTGTGAGTCTGTCTGTCTCTCTGATGAGGACTCGCGCAAGGTAAGCAGGTGGAAAGAGGAAGTAAGGCAGTGAGTTCTCTGTGTCAAGGAGCAACCGTCTGTTAGAACGGGTTTCCACATTTCATGGAACCATACCTTCAGTCTCCCATGCAGTATTTTAAACATTCCTAAGAGATAAGGAGAAGCAGTGAGTGTACACACTGTGAACGCCTATGCCAAAGTACAGACGGTTAGGAGCTCATCCATCATCTGTGCACGCCGAGTGTGTGTATATGACTGTTTAAGGTCTCACACAGCTTATAGACAGAGGTTAGATATCTGCATAAGATACAATTAATCCTATTATTTCACTGAATTTAAAACTTACTTCTTCAAATACTAAACATGGAAGATAATCTGAGAAAATGTGACCCATGTTATTTCCTTTTAAATGAGTATTGCTTTTTATTCATAGCTATTGTAAGATTAACAGTAAAAGTTAGCTCTGAAAAAAGTCTATACAACAATTTATGGAGATTAATTTTCCTATTTAGGTAAGTCCAGACATTTACAAGAACAATCACTTAAATAAAAATAGAATATAAAGCCTATGTTTAAAACATGGCCTTTATTAATGCTGTCTAGTGAGCTCCAAATTTTTCTTACATTGAAATAGTTCTGCTTTGCTTAAGAAAAGACAGAAAAAGTGCATTTACAAGAGTACTTTTTCTTTAATTTTCTGCGAAAATGGAAGGAATTGGAATCACAAGGTGACAAATGTTGTAAAATGAAATTTCAAGAAACATCAATTTTAGTAATGCTACGCCATCACTAGTGTTTCGTTCTGACTTTCTGCCGTGTGAACCAGAATATCCTGATATACAGTCTAGAGCATCTATGTTATTACTCTACAGCATATTAAACACAGAAAAAGGGGTTAAGAACCCCTTTCAATGTACAAACATGAATAAAAAAATTGATAAAAAAATCACTTTTATACATAATGTATATGCAAACTGTTTTAAATACATGGTTTTGGAAGAGTTATTTACAAACTGTATCTGTCTGTGGGACAATCCACAGACAAAGCATACACAGTTGCTTTACTTTATTGTTGCATCTCAACTTTGGGAGATATAAATTCATTCGGCAGTACAGCAAACATAAGAACTTGTGACAAAGTATCTTAAGGGCAACCCAATAAATTTTGTTCCTCAAAACAATGTAAGTACTAGGACTGCCAAAGTTTCCAAATAAAGTCATAGTTTAATCCAGATGCCCGCTTACAGACCTATGTTGTGGAGGATACATAGACAGACCCATGTGAAATACAGGCACAGCTACTGGATAAAACCTCCTTAAGAGCCATAACTGATAACTATGTTTTATCGAAAGAGTGAACTAACCTAGAATTTTTTTTCCAATTTTATTAATATTTTAAAAAATACATAAAAATACAACATCCAATGTCTGAATAAATATATTTAACAAGTTGCAAGATACCTTATTTTACACAAAAATTTCAGCTTTAGAAATCTTGTTAAATAACTTCACTGTTGTTATATATTTCATTTTTCGTCTTTTTGTAACAAAATAAAAACTCTGAAATTACATAGAAAAAAGACAAAATATTTTTGTCAAGGGATAAGATAGTCCACTGAAAACCTATTCACAATTCCACTGTAAACATTAATAAACATTAAAATATTTGCATAATCGTGTGCTCAAAAATCCTATAAAAAGTGGAAGACTTATTACAACTGTAGTTTTCAGTCAACTACACTTCCTTTCACAATTTATTTTGTCCCATTTACACCTTTAAAACTGGGCACATTGCTGAACACATACTTTGGCAGTTCTGTATAGCAAGTGCTTCCACAAAGAGGAACTACTCACCAAGAGTTAACGTACAGCTCAGTGAAAGTGCAGCAGTTACTCAATTCTTTTTGATAAAACTCTGATGTCTGCTTGGTGCACTTGCTTTTCTAAGATCTCCCTAGAACAGCTGAATGCTTCATTGGACATAACTTTTCAAATTTGATAAGTGCCCTTTCTCTGCATTAATAAAAAAATAAAAAAGAAAAACAACAAAGAAACAAAACCAAAAACAAACACAATGACAAGCATGTCACATTGTGCCTACAAACCTTCAGTTACCAATGAGCTTAATTTCTCTGAACAGTAAATTAAACAAAAGAAAGAAGGTAGGAGGGGAGAACAGGTACAGTCCAGCAGTGGAAGTGTGTACAGAATATACTTGGCAATGTCAAACCAGTTGAGTGCTTTCTGTGGTTGAATTTCAGGATTTATGTCCATGGCAGCAAGTTGCTGGCAAGGCAGAGAAATGTATATCACCTGCATTCTACAGCAAGCACGTTTTGTGGAGGAGAAGATGATGATGGACTCATTCCAGTGTCTGATGAAGCAGATGACATGGATGCTCCTGTATGTGACACTGAATATACAGAACAACAGATCACCATCAGATTATCAAAGTACATGTCAGAATGAAGGTTTTCTTGGTTATTACGTTGTTTAAAAGACCTCAAAGAAGAGGCACAGTCACAGAAAACTGAAAAGGATTTTTTTGTCAATTGCTTTCACTGTTATATTCATGTAAACTGGATGAGTAACCTTACCCTTTCTGCATCACAGACCAATTGAAAAGCTAAATCAGATGAGTCATTACGCTGATTGAAAACTCAGACCGAGCTTGCACTAGGAAGTCCAAACTTCTAATACTCAGTTTTTAAAATAGTCAATGTTTTGTTAGGGTCAAGTTCTAAAAAGCCACAAATATTCTTTCTAAATATGTATACATATGAACAGGATAAACAGATAACACTTTTTTTTCAAAAATACTGTCAATTAAGTTGATTTGAGTTATGTATTTTCAAGAAAATGAACTTCTCGTAGGAAACATAAAGCAAATCTGAAAATTACCTTCTCTGTCTTTCTTTTTTAATCGTTTTCTTCTCCTGTCAATGGTTGCTACTTCTGACTTCAAGGACATGTAGTATTTTCGTATTTCCTGTAGTTTTTCTTGTAAGAAGGAGATCCTTTCAGTGCTGCTCATATTGTCTAGTTCATCTTAAAAGTGGGAAGAAAAGAAAAAATGGCTTTATCAAGGTGATTTTAAACAAATAAATGCAATTCTTAAGAGTATACAAGATGAAGCATGAAAGATACCACACTTCCGTAACTACACCATAAAAGGCCTATACCTAATTTAGAATCCCAAAATTCGCAGAACAAATTTTCTTGTAAATTCCCTCTGATCAAGTCACTTAAATAATTCTTACTGAGCTGAAAACTCCATTTGTATACTCTAGGCGAAGCATTCTGGTGGTGGTGTTTCTCTCGGTGTTTATCCTTCTCTCCATCTTTGATGTGAGGTGAAATCACTCTTGCAGGTGATCGAGAAATCTTCTGTGGTTTGGATGCATTTATGTGTTTTACAGGAGTACATTTACTTGAACTGTCCAGGACAGGAAGGTCTTCACTGTCACTACTTTGTCCTGCAGTAAGAGAAATGTATTTGGACTTCAAAAAAACAACCTAGACATTTTAAAAATTGTAGCTATCGTCAGAAAAAAAACTATTAGGAAAAAACTGCCCCTACTCGCTCAGAAGATCCCAGAATGCACACAAGGAAAAAACATATCAGATTCCATGTATAACCTTATTGGACAGAACGTGCACTGAACTCTCAAGATCTTTAATGCAGGAGAAGTCACGGACTGACTAGGCCTTTAGTTAAAAAGCAATAGTCAAATTTTTTTAAAGCAGCAATAAAGCAGCTTATTAAAATAAGAAAGATAGCTTATCAGTGCTCTAATAAAGTCACATATTTTGGGGTTCTAATATAAAGCGGACAGTAGAATTCCCTTCTTAAAGATTAAAACTGTTTTAATATAGGTAGGTAGCACATGACTGTGTATGTTTACCAAATTGCTTTACACATCTGAAGGAACAGTTCTGAAACATGGCTAAAAGCATAAAAGCTTTAACATGCAACAGAAAATTTTAAGCTGATATATGCAAATATTTTAGATTCCCACAGTAATTGCAAAGTTGTACACAGGCATATTAAATATATCTGAATATTTTATGTCAGATAATTAACATTTTAGTTTGATATTTAAAAATTTTACCAGTGCTGCCACAGGGTCTAAATATTGACTCATTCAATACAATGATCACCAAAAATGAGCTATAGAAACACAAAAATCCAGATTTCTATAGCAAGTTAAAAAATAGTCACATACTTGAGATAAAACCAAACAAGATTCCTTTTGCTGAAAAGTTATTCTTTAGCATCAAACATTTTTTTCATACTTCATAGATGACCTTTTTCCCATGAGTAAACACCTGTCACAAGACTTTAAAGGAGATGCTTGTTGAACAAGCTCCCCTCTCCCAAATTCATAACCGACCCAATATATTAAAAAAAAAAAAATCAGCATAATGGTAAATATTTAGTAACTGCTAATATACACAATTATTAAAATTTTTTCTTAATGAAGTAGTTAAAAATAGTCAGGAGATTTCCCAGTAACACTGCTACCATGCAGCTGGTAATTTCTCTCCAGTTAACAGCCAATAATCATGATGAATAATAATGAAAAACTCTGACAAGGAAGTCCCATCCAACAGAAATAACAAGCAACAGTGAGCCCTTATACATGTTCATAGGACAGCATAACCTTCCCCCTTCTCCCCCTCCAAGAATGTACCTGTTCCATTCTTTTCATTTTTGGCTGCAGCACTTGTTCGCTTTGGAGTACGCTTTTGTTTTTTTGCCAGTGTTCCACTATTGCTATCACTGGGTCTTTTTTGACCTAAATGAGAAGAAAAAAAAATTTAAAAAAGACTCTTCAAATATTTCTGCTAACCATAAGCTTTTTTTATAAGCAACAAAGGAATTTAAAATCAGAAGACAAAACAAACCAGCAATTTTTAGCAAAGTAACAGCAGACTTAAGATGACTTCAGAAGTCATTACAGCAGAGAATGACTTTTCACAGGAAATACTCACCTTTCTCTCCAATCTCTCTTTCTTGCACGGCTATACTACAACTGCTTGATGTAGTACTGGCTTCAAATCCATTAGCAGACTCACTTTCACAGAGACCTTCTTGCGACTCTTCTGCCACACTGTCGACTTCAATAGTCATATCACTTTCACTCTTGATACTGCGTGATTCATCCTGACTAAGAGTAAGAGGTGAGGCCACTGAGAAGCTTGACTGGACGGCAGGGGGTAAGGCAGATGGATTTGAAATTGAAGCATTAGGGTCTGGCTTTTCTGATATTGTATCTTCACTACTGCTCTTCTCCTTTTCATCCAAGTCATCCAAGTCTACTTCATGGCAGAGCAAAGTTTCAGGACCAATCTGAGGCATTGCATCATCCTCATCTTTTAAGGGAACATTCTCATTTTCTTCAGATGGACGTTCAAAGTTCTCATTCCTCAGCTCCTGACCGTGCTGAACTGACTCTGCCACCAGGGATGGCATTTCCTCATTTTCAGTTCTGAGAGACTCTTCAGCATTCAGCCCTCTACATTCCTCTGCTCCAGTACATTCATTGGTCCTCTCTTCAGATACAATATTTGGCACTTCCATCTCACTCTCTCGTCGATTTCTCTTCTCAGGCGATGCTTGTTCCAAAGTTTTCCTTTTCAAAAGCTTCTTATCTTTTGTAGGAGGTTCTGTTTCACTTTCAGTAGTGCTGGAAATTTCTTTACAGTCCAAGGAAGACATGTCTAATCTTTCAGGTTCTGTAAGAGATTCATTTGCCACCTCTTCTTGGCTTCCTGGTGAAATCTTTGCATTCTCTGAAGAGGGATCTTTTGACTTGCTCCTTCTCCCTTTTCCTTTAGGTGATTTTTCAGCCTCTCTTTTGATTTCTTCTATTTGTTCTATTTTGTTTCCAAAGATCTGAACAATTTGCTCACTTTCTTCAACTTCCAGTTTCAGTGTTTCTAGTGGCTGTACTTGAGTCCTGTCATTTTCTTTCAAGGCATGAGGAATCTTTGGGTTTTCTTCATCTAGCTTCTCATCAAGTAGTTTTTCACTTTTTTCCAGTTCTGAAGTCTCTGGAGAAAAGTCTTCATTCAAATTCTTTTCAGATGACTCATCTGCTTCACTGTCAGATGAGCCAGAGTCTGCAAAAAATTTTAAAAGAGAAGGAAACAGCACCCTAAATCATCAATTACAACACAATTTCTTTTTTTGACCACACAAAAACTTTTTTTCCAGTAATCTATGGTATTCACATCAGTTTACAATAAACAATTTAAAACTTAAAGAATCCTGTGTTATTCAACACACTTATTACAGTTCTTATTTTTACTCAAAATTTCTATGAAACTACAACAGCAGTTGTACTATTAGAGTTCAAGGAGCACCTGGATGATGCTCTTAGTCATACGATTTAGTTTTAGGTAGTCCTGCGAGAAGCAGGGAGTTGGACTTGATGATCCTTATGGGTCCCTTTCCACCTGAGATATTCTATGATTCTATTAATACTATTTCCTAAATAAGCCAATATAAACAAATTACAGTTTATAGTAGCAAAAATAGTTTTACAGATTGCCATGATCTGGTATCTACCTGTGGATATTGCCTCCCTCACCTGACATTACAAAAACCAAGACTCCTCCCCTCCATGCACCCCCAGACAGAAGAAAAAAAAAAACAACCCAAAACCAAAAAACAAACAAACAAAAACAAACCCCCAAACCTTTCCACACCACAATATGGACATTTCATTGCTAAACTATTGTACGAATCACGCACCATATACAGAGCAAGCATTATTACATTACCAGAAGATTATTCAGGCACCTGTACTAAAAGGAGACAGTGATTTCACTTCAGTTCTTGTTCACAGAGGCTTAGAAACACCAAAAATATTGCCGTCATTTGTATATAATTAACAACTCTGCTGGATGATGTAGTACTGAGCTTGAGGACTTAATTACCACAATAAAGACTATCACTATACCACTAGATTTGGTCTGTTCAAGATTAGGACTGAAAAGCCCTGGCTAAAGAATATGGAATGACTTGCACAGTCATTTCCAGGCCACAGCTCTTCTGTGAGCAAACTGTGCTCCTCAGCAGTGTCAGCTCAACTACTTCCTCAATAAAATTCACAGGGAGAAAGGAAAAACAAACAAACAAAAAGTAAAAAATAAAAATCAAACCTCTTTTCAAAAAGGTACTGAAAAAAAATCTCAAAAGCATACACAGGACTGAGATCACTCACCGTTTGATCCTCTATCAGAATCAAACATTCCTGAGCTACGTCTCGTCTGCCTGCGAGGTGTTGCTAAAATCAAAATCAAAAGTATTAATTTTTATAGAGTAAAATCTGCATCAAAAATTTGTTTTGTTATATTGCTTGTTCACTGACGGGTTAAGTAGGATTTTAAAGCTGCTGACAGCACTGTGTTTGCTGAAGTTGTCATACTAATGCACCGCATTACATCACTGTTTACATGCACTTCCATGCCAGAACACGAGTGCACTAGATGTACCTTCTGTTCCATTTGGTAATGGTGAGGAATCTGACAAGTTGTTCCGTGCACTTCTGGCTCCTGATTTACCTTCACTATTAGGCGTTTTGGATAAACTGCAAGATGTGTTTGATGGAAGAGTAGATTTCAGAGGGGGTCGCCCACGCTTCGATTTTTGTTTCTCCTCATCCTTCTTCTCATCCTTTTCACTGTCTTCTTTATTCTGAGGGGAAACCAATGAATTTTTACTAATATATTTCACTGCCGATTATCAAACCTTTTCTCATTTTGCTCTACACTTCTATTAAAAAAACTAGACTGTGGACTGAATAACTTTTTTTTTTTTTAAATAATGAACAGTGATAGTCATTAAGTATTGTACTACAGTAAGCTTATTGAAATAACCATTACTTTTGTTTTTTTCTTCTGTTTTCTCTTTGGTCCTCCTTTGTCCACAGGCCAGATAATCCGATCAGCTTTCACCCATTCATCGTATCTAAAAGTGAATAACAACATACTGTTATCACTACACATAAAAAAGTTGTTTGCAATATGCGGATTAGAAGACTGAGTTACAGAAAATATTTATTAAGAAGAGGTAGGAAAGCAGAGTGTGTATTTACAAACACATGCAGTATCTGGCATTAGAAAGATTAATTACACTTCTAGCCCATTAAAAAAAAGGGGGGAATAGGGGAACGGAGGTGCAAACTTCCCTGTCTCTTGCTAGCAAAGCACTGGAACTCAGGGGACTGAGTCAGCTATAAAGTTTGTCAATATTTCACATTATATACCAAACACAGTTTTCACCACACTGTGCCTCAACAGTAAAATACACTTTTTTTTTTTTTTTAAAGGTAAAGTTTTTAAATTATAGCAACAAACTGGATGAGATTCTGAAAAAGCACAAATACACTACTAGTGCTCCTCAAAATCTCCCGAGTCACTAATAAGGCAAAGGAACACTTATAAGTATTTGGGGGATACATTCCCCACACATAAGCTTTACGTTGCCACATAAAGAAATTTGCTTATTTTACTTACAAATGTATGGATTTGGAATATCTCAAGTTATATACCAGAAGTGTTTTATTTTTAAAAATGATCGGGTTTGTGATATTTTTGTCTACATAACCACAAAGCTCTTAACAACAACAAAAAAAGGCTTTTCTACAGCAGTATTGAATATAAAGCATGGCTGCCAAGAGAAGCATTTGATAATTTTTTTTCTGTAGTTCTTTGTTGCTTAGTCTTCTCCTACCCTCTCTACATGTAACAACTGTTCTTTATAATCACAGTCAACATTCAATACAGGAATAAATGTTGTTGCCAAAATTTCAGTGCTTGATACACTTAATTGTAGATGTCTTCACCATTATCAATGACTCCCTTAAATAAAAAAGTCTGATAGAGCTAACACTAGCTGACACAATAAATTACAGGGATGCTCCTCTGAGGAGTGAGGATTACTCACTTTAAGCCAGATGGAAACTTGGAAACATACAAGTAAGTATATTCTGAGATTTCAATGCAATAGTGTCATATCATGAACAAAATTACTAACATTGAGAAGTGTAATAAGAGTCAGATCCTGTTATCATGTTGATAATTCAATCTGGAGCCAAGTCACTTATCTTTCTCTTTTTTTCTTAAAAACAAAAATTCTTTTACAAATAATCCTTCTAACAAAGAAATGAAAGGCAATTTGTTATCCTCACCTTACATTCCAACCATAGTAATGAACTAAATATAAAACTTCTCCATCATCAATTTCTGTGCTTTTAATACTGGCTTCATAAATTTTTTGAGTCTTTCCACGTCCATATTTTACTTTCACTTTGGTTCCAGTCAGGCAGGGTTCTGCATCCTCCTCATCCTCTTCACCTTCTGATTCTCCTTTGTTCTCAGTTTCCTCCCTGCAGTAAAGTGTATTTAAAATGCCCACTAATTAGTGATAATTAAAGTTTTAACATTTAACTAGCACAGCCAAGGTACTACAAAAGAAAAAGGCTGCAAGAAAAAATTCTTTCATTTTCTATATCCTGCACTGCCTCTGAAGCTAGCTTGGACACAGCTTTTTAAAATCAAGAACAGGACTTAGAGAGAATAGGGGTAAGTGCCAAAAATGTCCAGAAAAATTATATTGTAATTTAAATGCAATTTATCATGTGTACAACTCAAAGCTTAAAGCTTATTTTTTTTAAATGAATATTTTGATAATACAAAAAGAAGAAAAAGCTAACTCAGTGTTTGGCTCCTAAATAAGACAGGAAGAACGATTCTCAGCTTTTAAAATAGACTTGAATTTGACACACCATTTAAAAAAAATAATTCTTACTTCTACAGTTTGGATAATAAGCTATGGTTTACTAACAGTGCACACAAGTCTGAATCGCCATCATAGTATCCTCTCATGATACAAACACGATTCAATTGAAAAAAAAGTTGATTACAACAATATTTAACCAAGATTAAAAGTGTCTATACAGCTCTTATTAGCTGTATCTACCTCTTATTATAGGTATATCTAATATTTAAACATTCTACTTAATCGTATTTTCAAGAATTACAATCTAATCTACTTTACCTATACTTCTCTCCCTATTTTAGGGTGAATTTAACATAATGTAAAAGTTAAAACTACAAAAAAATCACCAAGAAAGAAAATACTGAAAAAGACTATGGGTTTGCTTTTAATTAAATATATTTGCTAGCCTTCAGTGAAAGCTGAACTATCTTGTTGTGGCAAACAATTAAAAGAAAGAGGACAAGCACCATTCACACCACTTAAAGAAAACTCTTTCAGGCCTTAGTCATCCGACATACCTCTGCAACCTGCTGCACACCCACACTGTACATTCATTTGAGGCATTTCTGCATGCTATGGTGTACTGCAAGATTTTTTTTTTTTTTTTTTTATTGACTGCACAGTGACACTTTCTTTAAAATAGCTGTGTGTTTTTCCCACTCCTCAAAGTTCTTTAGAAGAAAATATGCAATACTCCTATCAGGCTTTATTCAGTAGCAACTTATGTCCACACCACTTAGCCACATGGACAAGGAAAACAAGGTAAGAAAGGCAGCTTATGCAGGCAAGACATTGCCCTTGACCACAGCCAAAGTTAGCTAAGAAGAGGTCTGCTCTGGTAATAAATTAGTCACCTCGTCACAACTCGTTTGTAACTAGGACTATAAATCCAATTTAACTTGTCAAGCTTAGTCTCAGGATGCTATTTTCCCTTTGCCCTTCCATGTCTCTCCATCCTCTCCTCTTCCACCTACCTTTAGGTTTCGTTCAAACTCCCTCTCTCCTTCTCCTTTGCTTTATTAGCTCATCCCCTTCCTGCCTGCCTACAATACATCAAGTAACAATAAAAACAAGCAAGCTCTAGGTTCACCAGCCACCACCAAACATTTAAACAGAAGCACAGGAGAAGAGGGGCTCTCTTTTCCATTTATATTTCAACTGTCCAGAAAAGTCTGCCCAAATAGTTGCTCACAATCCATACAGCACCTGGCATACTTATAGCCTGGTCTACTTGATGTCTGTACGTACTAGTGTGACAAAACACCAACACAACCTTGGCAAGACCTTCAAGAAAATGAAAGTGAAAAATACTATCTGGCATCCACCAGAAAAAGATGCTTCCATAAAGTACAGCAGAGTCTACAAGCTTGAAATAAAACCTTCCCTTTCCTGTCTGGCTGAGTGAACTAGGTTCCCGATTTCCATCTTTTACTTGGTGAGATCTCCAACTCTGTGTATATTCCTGCTTGGAGTACAGCTCAATCATGACACAGACATACTCATAAGAAGGTGATGAAAGTTAATGTTTACCTCTCCCTCTGCCTCTCTTCCTCTTCGTCTGACTCTTTATCAGAATCCTCCTGTTTTTTAATTTTTTTCTCTTTTTGCTTTGGTATACTTTTTCTCCCTAGTGAAGTTTCATTTTCTTTCTTTTCTGCATTCTCAGGTGTTTCCTCTATATCTTTGTTTTCTTTGTTACTGTCTTTTAATTTGTCTTGTGTTTTATCCTCTTCACTATCTTTTTTAGCTGGGGTTGCATCACGGGCAAGTCGTCTTCGCCCCTAGAACAGAAATAAGATCAGTTTATTGACTCCTGTCAATTGTTCTCTGTATGGCCGCTCCAAATCTTAGCAAAAGTGAAACATACTATTCTTGTACAGAAGACAGGCTAAAGATAACACCAAAAAGCAAAGTATTCTAAAATCTTAAGATAATAGCTTAAAGTCTCTTATTGAGGAAAAAGGCAAAATAAAGCTGTTCTGCTTTGTTTGGAATAATGAGGATGAGCTTCTGATTAACTTCTGGAGGATTTCAGGACATTTGTTTGGACCTGCAAGGTCTGTTGCCCTCATAGAAAGGGCTAAAAAGTCTTGATCAACTACAGCAACGGCATTAATTAAAGTGTTTGTATAGGACTACTGAGAGAATTCATCTTCCTTCAGCATCTTCAATCCTGATAGCCACCTGTTGACTTCACAGAACAAAAATTTGTCAGCTTTAGAAAAACTCTAAGTATTGCATTTTTAAAAGGTACTTTGAGTAGCCAGACAATTGCTGTCTGGGTCTATCTGCACTGGTTCTTGAGGATCTAGTACAGGTTTATCATTTTACTATTAAAAGTCTCTTGATAGGGTCATTGCTTTGTAATCGGAACATTTAAAATACATTATGAATGCAAGGTTAATTATCTGGAGGCCATCCAAAGATTACAGTAATGAAAGCACTATAATAATTAAAATTCACGGTACTGTAACAGTCAATACATTGGAAAAATAATCATTCATAAATAGGTAGCTGGTGACTGGATTAATAAATTAATAAAATACATAACCAAATAATATCTAATTATTAAAAAATTAACATAGACAGCCAATGATATAAAAAACAAAAAATTCTTCCATTTCTTTATCCTCTCACCAGTTTTCTCCAAAAACACAAAATAAATGAACAAACTAACAACAAAGCTAATGTCATGCCAGGAAGTTCATTAAGGCTGTGTTTACAGTATGTCCTTTCACCTATTAATTTAAAAGGCCATATACTTGCTTGAAAAGCTGGTTTGCAAGAGGTACTTTCATAGAATTACATTTTAGTTGAACAGAATCCTTACAACTTGAACAATTTAAAAAGTAGCAATTCCTTGTCCTTCAGTAATCATGCTCTATTAAGGAATACAAAATGTCCTTTTAACAGGATTAACAGGAGTACTAGAGAGTCATATTCAAACACCTGAAAAGTATTCTTGTACTCTCAATGAGGTTCAGCATCCACTAGCTGATGGGGCACTGCTCTTATCCACGTAACTACTAATACAACCCTCACCTCTATAGCATTCAAAGACAAAGGAAGACAAAACTTAAGTGTTCCTCCCTATACTTTTGTCTACATACTGTAAAACTGCAGAGTTCCTTTTATTAAAAGAAGAGGTATTGTGATAAAAAACAACTCAGAGAAATGGGTCTTCCTTTGATTCTTAAAGCTGTAGCAGTCCCTTGATATTCCTGCTTCTTGCCGGAAAGCTCCAGATTCCATGTGCCTGTGGAAATTCTTACCCACAACCACGCCTGTCCTGCTGAGATTCACTGTTGTGATGATATACAGCTCTCAGTAGCTCTCAAGCCATCCCTGAATCGAAACACATCTGACATCCAACACAGCCTGAGCAAATCCCGTGGATGTTTTAGAATATGAAGAAATAATCAAAACTGATTCTATCCACAGGTAGAACATAATTAACAGTTAACACCAACTAGGCATTCACAGAACCCTGTCTCACACTTGTACAAGTATGCCAATTCAAGTGTACAATCACTCCACAAGGGAAAACTCATTATGTAAACTGTGAGCTATACAAAGGGGTTTGTTAAGTACTAAATAGAAACCAGTTCAAACCACTTACCCTTGGGGATCTTAGTTCTATTTCTTCTTTTTCACTTTCACTGCTGGAATAATTTTCTTCTGCTTCTTTTTTAACTTCTGTTGGGGGCATTTTTTGTTCCTCTTTTACACTCTCCTCCATTGGTTCCATGTGTTTCTGTATGTCTTCTACCACTTTTGGTTCATTGTGATGGATGGTCCTAAACTGAATGTTTGCAGAACGGCAGTACTCTTCAAAACCATAAAGATACCTATAGATACAAATAAAGTTTCATTTATATTTCATATTTTATTTTCCATTTATTTAAGTGCATAAAACCTATTTTCCTGCTCACAGAAGAGCAAGAGGAGCAGTAATTTCAGGAAAAAAACAAAACAAATGCAAATAAATGAAAAATAAAAAGCCAGAGAAGATTTTGAAATGAAACAATTATGCACAGAAGTCACATGGTGAGAAAGAATACACACAGGTGCTTCCCACAAATTTAACTTCATCCCCGTCCAATTAAGAATTCATTACAGTAAAGCCTAAGGACATGTACGCTGTTTTGCAAATGCACAATGACACCTAAAATCAGCCTAATATTAGAATATGGGCATACAAACAAGTTACCACATGGTAACAAATTGCTATGCATCAGCTTGCTCTCTGGTAACTGCCTGTGTGCACACTCTAATCCAGTTATAGGTGACAGAAATACGAACTAGCTTATTCCTCAAAGAATAAATATGCAAGTTACAACATACTATCATGTGTCCATACAACATAATTATTCCCACTGTAACAGCAACCTAATACTTATTTACCAATTACTCTTTTTATGACAAATACTCTTCTCTGTAAAATACAGACCTTAAATATGTGCCCAGTTCAAATCCCACTGAAGATAGTCTGAATATTTTCATCTTCATCAACATTAACCTGAGTTGAATCATTAGTCATCCCTATTCAATCAGCCAAATTTCCTTAGGTTCGAGTCAAGAGAACCTCATTCTTCCCTTTTACTCAAAAAGCCCAAGTGTTTCTTGTCAAAATTCCAGGAGGATAAATAATAAAAATAATTTTTATTTAGAAAATGAGCTTGAATAGTGTAATTTCTAAAAGGTTTCCATTTCAAAAGTTAAAATACAACTGAAAACCAGGGGTCAGAATAAAAAGACTTAGGCATTTTTTCATTACAAGCAGTGATTTTACTACCTAATACTGTCACATCCACCATAGCAATGTACAGTTATGCCCTAAAGCCATTATTCTACAGATTCCACAAAGATGATATTTAAATATGCAATCTGAAATGTCTATATCTATCAACTTTTTTCAGGAAGTTAAAGAAACTGGTATAAAATTCTCCTTGCTGCATGCAGCATCTACAGACTGAGGATGGAGTTCGTTCTTGTTAATCACCATAAATTGCAAAGCTTAATTTGCCAAAGCTTTTTTTATAAATTTCATTGTTGTACTCTGAAATGGCATCATCACATGCTGAAAGTGAATGCTTCTTGATAAGAAAATGAGCAGAATTCTAATGTATTAGAGCAACAGGAATTTATGCAGCCCTGAGCACTCTCCTTTCCTCCACCATTTCAATCCTCAGCACTAGAAAATGCTCAGAACTGTTCCTTAACTGAAGAATGTCAACTACTGTTTCACTAAACTATCAAAAAAAGCTTGAATATTGTACATGCTACTAAAAAAAAGGAAAAATGTTTTCATCATGATACAATATGAGAACTTACTTTCTATAAGCAGTTTTTACATTGTAGGAAGCAGCCGAGTTCAAAATAGGAATGCCAAGGTCCATATAAATTTGCTTCCATACAGCACCACTCTCAATCTTTGGGGAAAAAAAACAAAAAAAAAAAAAAAAAAAAGAAAAAAGAAAAAAAAGGAAGTTTTCAGGTTTTGTTAACCAAGAACATTAAGGAATTATATCTAATACAGCCACAAGCCACAGCCTTTAAGAATGGACACATTTAGTTATGAAACATGCAACACTTACATTGTCACACCCACCCTGCTGATACACCAGTCTAAAAAGTTTGAAGAGATTAAGGTCCTTATAGCCCAGAACAGGTGGTTTATTGATAGGAGTACCTAAACAAAACAAAACCAGAAATAAGAAGTTATCACAAAGAACAGCAAATCGCTTCTTCCATTCCTTTAACACACATTCAATTATTAATAACTTTCTACATTTTTAAAATAGTTCTAAAATATGTCACAAGTCAGTACTTTCCAATCACTTATTAAGGCTACACCCTCTTCTGAATGCATCACACATTTCTGCGTGGTTTATTAGCATACTAGCACCAGCTGCTTGATAACTACGATTTCTCGACCTCCTTTTCAGATTTGTGCAATAACCCCCTCCAACTGGCTGCATCCCACTGTTCCTCTCTTGAGCGGGGGCGACAGCCAGAATTGCAGCAAGCTCCACAGAACACCTGATGAATGCTGGAATATAGCAATGTGCAAAGAGATTAACTCAAACACTGTGGTCTGAAAGGAATGGGGAAGAAGCAGAAATCTTGGTTTAGAAAAAGATACACAGGCAAATTGTCAGAATGTGAAAAACCCTAAAGCCCTAATAGGACATGAATATTTGGGACAGTTCCAGGAAAAAGAAAGAACTCAAATCGGGTAAGTGGCAATGATATAAAGAACAGTAATTAATTGCAAAAGGAGAAACCAAAAGTGACTTGGGGCAACTGGCTGCATACGTAGACAGCATTCCTCCCAGCAAGGAAGAATATCAAACCTCCTCCCTGCTGCTTCTCATCTTCCTTCATCTTCTTGCAATTATATTTGGAATCATTAAAATAATTTTATAGGACTTTAGGAATACTGTCATGATTACACAAATCAAACCATTCATACTGAGAGACTAGAATGTAGAATAAATCTGGTGGGAACAGACATCTTGCTATAAGGACAGAGTAAAAAAAGTAGACAGGCGGGGGAAAGACCCAGTCCTGAAAAAGTCCTGTACATTACTCAGTGAACATACTAGCTTAAAGAATCGTTTCTAGACTAAGTCTTCAAAGTCAGTGCACAAATGCTTTCGTCTTTTGCCTCTCTACAAGTCCCTGACATGATCCCTACTTGATTTGTAGTCTAAAAGTACTTAAGAAAGGGAGTAAAGAAGGAGGAAAACAGAAAAGGGGGAAGAATCAGGCTTACTAGGAAAGAAAATTGTGCATTAGTCCAGCAGCATAGGGATTTTTTTTCCCCTGACACAGCCTCTTATCCTCCCAAGGCAGGTTATTCTCCAGAAACACTGGTTATACACAGGAGGCCTCAAAATTATATTGAATGAACTCCAGTATACTTTGCTATAATACATGATCAATTTCTAAACCTGTGATAACTGGCAATATTGAACAGACAGACTTGGAACTGTTCTTTTACGATTCTGTGGTCCAGAACACACCTCGTTAATAGGGATGCAGAGGCTTTTACAAAGGTGATTTGATCTCCACCCCCCCCCCCCCCCCCCCATTTTAAAGCCCAAGAAAAAAAAAAGAAAGAAAGGGGGAAATATTCGGACACTTCGTGCACTTTGCATTTTACTCTTAGCTCTGGTTATTTCAGATTCAAGTACATCAATGTTTGCTCTACTATATGCTGCTAAGGATATATCATTCAGGTAATTTTTGTCAAGCAAAAAGAAAGAAAGAAGAAGGAAAAAGGCAGTAGCTGCACTTGTAATCTACCTCCACCGATGTTATTGCAGGATTAACACTTACAATATTTAAACTGAAAAAGCAAGAAAAATGAATAAAACAAATACACTCTAAAAGTTAAAACTCTTTCCAGCCTTAAATATACTTTAAAAAAAAAAAACGGAGGGGGGGGGGGGGATGTGCAGCCGAGGGACAGAAAACCTTCCATTTTAGTGTCAAGTCACATCACAACTGCAAATGTGAATGGCTTATACAACAACAGTTCTCCCAAGTCAGCAGGTATATCCTGCTGTCTATCTATACATAGCACATGCACTTCCAATATATGTCTTATGCCAGGACTTTAACTATTCCAATTTATTACAGTCTCACCTAATTCTGTAAAGACAGACATTTAAAATATGCTATTTTCTTGTTCTAGCTACAGGACAAAGTAGAATCTTTTAAGTTGTCTCTTCAGGTGAGTATCACTGCTACATCTGCGCATGATTAAGACAGTTCTGCAAGGAGACTTGAAGACGGCACATCTCCCATTCTCTGCTGGTTCAATTTCACCATCCATGAATAGCCTCCTCAGGTTCCAGCCTGAGATTAACAGCAGCAGAGTTCCCAGCCATGGCTGTCACAACAAGAAATCAACCAAGAGCTTATTTAACAGGGATTGTTAGCATAAAAAAGGTTTTGTGAAAGCAAAACAAAAACAAAACACCTCAGGGAGGATTTGAGTTTCCTTTGTGTGCTGTGCTTCAAAGTAGTGGAAGCAGACCTTCCACATGTGAAAATGGGCATTTCTCCTTGCACAAGATTAGCTGTTATCTTTTTTCACTGACATAAGAATATGCTCATAATAACATCCATTACAGTTAAAAGCAATTTTTAAAAGCCATTAAAAAACTTGGACATGAGATTAAATAAATTAAAAAAAAGTAGTAATAATTCAGTGTTACCTCTGTCTTCCATAAACTTGTAAAGCTGTTGGAGGAAGCTGTCCCTCTCTTCAGGATCAAGCTCTTCCTCAGGCTGTGAAAACAAATGCAGTCATAATGAAAACATAAAATACACAAAGTAACAATTTATTTATACAAAAGCCTAACAGCAAGAACTAAATGCAAACCACTTCCCATTTGGCCCTGCACCCGTATAATGGTGAAATATGCAGAAAACAAAATTTACTCAGGAAACCGACATGCACACCTCAGGAGGAAAAACCAAAATGCAGGTCAGGGAAAGCCTAAATCCATGACAGAAAGAATTTAAGTGTGACTCTTCAAAATCAAAACACGAATATACTTAACATATTGTTCTAATACAGAAAAGGTCTGTTATTTACAAGACTGAGGCAGTTCATGGAACTCTAGGTTTTTTGGTTTAGTTTTTTTGCTTGTTTGGGGGATTTTTGTTTAACTCATCTTCCTTACCACAACTATAGCTAAGGTTGCAGAACAATTCTTTCTCCAACCGTTTCTGGTTTTGATGCTCCAGACAGTATTCATATTGTGACTAAGCTCCAATGCTTGACTTCAGCTCATATTTGGAAACGCTTTTAGAGTCACTTCTATAATTTATTATTATAAATTCTTTAGTTTTATCTGTACAACTTAAAGCCTTGAAGAGACAAGCACTTATGAACTTTATGGTAAGCAGTCCACAGTGTAAAATGAAGATTTTCTTTTATTCAGGTGAAAGCCATGAAATTAAAGTAAATTTATTGGGGGGTGCAGAGAGGAAATAATGTCTACATATCTACATATACTTCATGGAATTCTGAGATTCTAGTAGAGACAAAAAAAAAAAGGGAGAAAAATCTTTTTCCTGCAACGCTTTACGCACACCACTTTCTTCCTGCCAGCCTGGCAATCATAGGGATTGCTGGTAAGGCAGTTTGCACAAGGAAGACTGCAGCTGTCTTGGAGGAAAGATGTACAGTATGTGTCAAAAAATCTTATCATTACATTATTAAAAAATAACAGAAAAAAGTCACAAGCAGTTCCAGAAGGAAACCAGAATAGCAATTTCAATTTCAGTTGTCTCTGCATTCTGTAAACTTTAAGCTTCAAGGCAGAAAGACAGGCAGCGAAATGTAAATGTATATGCTACTGCCTTGTTAACCAGAAAGCAATCTACCCAGCATCAGAATGAATTTCAGCCCTGCCTGCTTCAGTGCATTCTGAGCTTCAAAGCCCAACAGGGATCACCTACAATCAGGCAGAGACAATATCTGTTTCTTATTTTCCTATTTTTTTCTTGGGCGGTAATTTGAGGAAATTAAATTAATAATTACAATGTTGTACAGCATCAGTTACCATTTGCTTATATTGCATATCATAGCGATTATATAAAGAGAAGCAGTTATCTATAGAATTACTACGTTCTTCCAGGTTAACAAATGAATTATTGCTATAGAAACCACAGCTTTTTTCTCTCCATCTAGATTGCAAACCAACTTCAAGATCGAGAAATTTCTACCATCTACTGTAATGTTTACTGATTAAAGGCAATACGACTCAAACCATGCAAACTAAATATATCTATGTAACAGTAAACATTTAGAAATACTTCTGAATAGTTAAATTCAAACCATTTCTTTTATGTGGGCATAATGCCAAACCAGAACTGTAGGTCAGAACAGCAGAAGTGTAGGTTAGAAATAGCACTCTTGCAGACAGAATGTTAACCATTTCACTGATACCAAGTATTTTCAGCTGAAAAAAAGCAAAAAGAAAAGTTGAAAAGCTTTTATATACTTAGAGGACAGGGGCATAAAACCTGCCTGCAATATTCATCCACCTATGTGAGACATCCTGAATCCTGTACCTGCTTCTGTCTGTTGATGGTGCATGAGCGAGGTTGCCACCCCTTGGCAGAAGGAGTCTGAACTGTGCCTGGTACCAATGCCAGAGTAGATACCAAATCCTTCTGAGAGGTGACTTGAATAAGACCTGAATATATCATATATCAGCTATTTCAAAGTCTTTTTTTGCTACTGGCCAGAATAAGAAAGACAAACCCTTCATGGAAATGCCTACTGCAACATTAAGATACGTGAATTTTTATAAGAGGTCATTTCTAAAATCAAGGTTATCTATTTGTAACTGGACATAATGAATTTCCAGGAGTGTCTACTGTTCTGCATTAGAGTTGAGTTTTATTTTAAAGACATCAACCATCTAAGCTGCTCTATCAGCAACCTTAAATCTGCATCCAAAGGGAAGAAAACACCTGAGAAATGTTGATGCCACAACCTGAGATCACCATCAGTGAGAGACTGGAGAGCTAAAATTCCCAGCATCTCTTTCCAGCAGGCACCAGGGCGACACTGCTACACTCCAAAACTCACTTCTGCTATCCAGACACTTATAACCATTTTAGACTGGGCATAAGTAAGGCCACAGTGACAACTGTTCAAAATCAGTTTTCTTAAGAGAGTTCTGTCTCTCCATTTCATTTTCTTCCTATACAGATGTTGCAAGAAAGGGAAATTGTAGCTAAAGATAAGTCCAAGTGAGAGGCAAAACAATATGAAATTTTTTAGTGGCAGGAGTTAAAAATTGAGACCTTTCTGTTGTTCATCCAATACCTGTAACTAAATGTAACATGAGAATTTTTTTTGTTTGTTTCAGGGCAAGAGGCTGAATTTCATTTAAAAAAAAAAACAACTCCAAGATGCCCTTTTTGGCTTATAATTAAAAAGTTGAAATTTTATGGGTTTGAGATTTGCTTCCTCCTTTCTGACTAGCAGGTCACATCAGTTAAAGAACATTGTAAACAGCAAAACAATAAAATTAACAACAAACATAGGATCTCTGTGTAAGGGACATACTCCTTTCCCAACTTAATTTCTTATTGCCTTTCAAGTAACACTAACAGTGTTCAAGTATTTTGCAAAATTATTTTGATAATAACAACCAGTAAATAAGCAAAACATAAAACCCACAGAAACTTGTAGAAAACTCTTAAGTGGCTTTGCTTCATTTGGTTTCAAGCCACTTTATTCACCATGAGTTTTCCCTCTGTCTTCAGCATGATTTTAAATGAGAATATAGCTCTGTTTTCCTGACTCATACTTTACTCTACAGAAAGATGTTAAAGCTTCTGTGGATGCTAATCTGTAGAGCTGAGTGGGAGCACAAAGGATGAAATAGCTTCTTTTACAAAACAAAGAATGAATCTCTACTTACAAGCATGTACACCATATACTCAATCAATACAGGCCTAAGGTACCAGGGACAGATCTTTCTTTTATGTTATTAACAGAGTGGCAATACCATAAACTCTACTGTGAAATAAATGCATGCTAAGAGGAAGAACAATGTGTAGAGGATTTGGAGTTCAGAAGGGTATATGATCAAGACAAGCTGCCAGAATTAGCATTAATGTAATTTTGTTGCTTCAGAGTACTTAAATGCATTTTCATCACTTGCACATTTGCTTTCTGATGCCAAGTTCGAACGCTAATTAAGGAAATGAAAAGAATTAAACTGATTGCAACAAGTTAACAGCTTTACACCATGTGGAGATGAGTGGTCTTAAAATGTTAATTTCTACCAACAAGAACCAGGAATTGAACCATCCTCAACAATGACTCACTCCAGAGCTGCGCCTCAGTTTGCAACTTCTTTGCTCCTCTTAGAGGAATTTTCTAAGAATGCCTGTTAGCATAAAACTGCGAGCAAGAAAGTCTTTGTAAAGAACATTTGAGCATGGTATGATCCAGGCCATGCTTCACAGTAGCCAAAACTCCTACAAATGCATGCATGCATGAGAAGGTTGATTAGCTAATCAATGATTAGCTATTTTTTTTAAAGGCTATTCTATGTATTAGACTTAGGGGTTTTTGTAGATGTAAATAAACCATTTGTTTCTGGATACCATGCTTCATTAACTTTGAAATTACTGTACTCTTGTATTTCACTTTTGGAGTCAGCTTTTTCAATGTTATCGTAAAATACTCATACGCTGCAACAGAAATGGACGATTGGGCATCATTTTATGTGGTCTCCCACAGTCACTTAGAGAAAAGACTACATGGGAAACAAGAACTACTTTGAAACAAAATGTAAATATTTTAATAGATGACTACTGATCATTTGTAGGAATCTCAAGCCTCCTAAAACACATCATAGATTTCATATAATCATCCTTCCTTTATGAACTTAGTGGTAATAAAATGTATGGTAATGACTTATCATGAGAACTAAAATCCTTGCTTATTTGCAGAATAGGTACATTGGAAAATGCTTCTGGCATTTTCCCTGCTCAACAATGTAAAGCAACTGTGACCAATGTTTCTTGATGCTGTTGTGATGCAAGAACCCTAAAAACTTGAAATAAATGCACACTATTAACATACTACACATACATCCTTCAGGTGACTGTCAAAATGAGGACTAAGAGAAAATTTCTCTAAGCATACACCTAGAGGTGCTACAACTCCTTCAATGAGGGGCATGGAGACCAACTAGCCAGAATTTTTTTCTGAATGTTTTCTGCATGTTCAATTGGGGGTGGGGTGAGGGAAGTGAAAAAACATGGAACTGCTACTAAAGTGACGTAGGTGAGTTGGAAGAGTCTCTCAAAGATGGTGTTATAACCAATTCTACAGGTAAGATAGAAATCCCTTTTCCCCACTCTTGATGTTATAAAAAGATACAGCTTTGAAACTTGCAAAATTCAAACTCTAAAGAACAAATTCCTTACTTTCACTCTGACCTTATGTGAATGTATCTATTAAGAACACATATTGAAAATACATTTCAAATAACTGCAAGTTCAAATCTTGATTCTTTTGGAATCAGAATGGCTACAGGGAGACTGAGAGGCAAAACCAAATGTTGCCTACACATTCCCTTGTAAAACAGAATATTTGACTATTTAATCCTGAGAAACAAATAGGTATGATTTCTTCCCTGACATAACAGCTTAAATACAAGCAAATACAGTAGTATATATAATCTGATTTTTAATAAAAATCAGGTAATGTCCCAAAAGCTTCTATTTCTATGTGGAGATACTGGAGTTTCGATTTTCTCTTTCCTTTTAGCTGCAGTGCATTCTTTGACTGCCAAATGTACCCTCAAAACTCAGTTAATTCTCTTCTACTGACATGCTGAAAACTGGATAAGAACCAAAAGCAATATCCAGATTTTTATCTAGATTCAAACCAATTGAGTGATACTTTAAATTTTCATTTGATAAATAATTTTTTTCTATAGCACCTCCATATTTTTTCACTTTTTATGACACAAGCAATCTCTGTTCTGTTATTCAAACCTCACATTGTGAATGAAAAGTAATCCTGAGTTGCACTATGTATTGCATTTATTGCCAAAAATCCAACAATTTGAACATGCTGAGCAATCTAACACAATCCCTGTTAAAGTCAGTGACAAGCAATTTCCATATTGTCCCCCTTCGTAGTCAACTCTGGACCACACAAGTCAGTTACCACCGATGAGGAGGATTAGCATCTTACCACCACCATATTGGTTCCCACTCCTTAGCTTACAAAAGCCATCAAAGAACAACCATGTAAAGCCTCGAAACCTTATTGTACCAATTCTACCCTAACTCTTTAAGATGTCATGAAAGGCAGCACAATTCAAAAGACAGTCTCTGTCAAAACAAAGTTACAGATTTTAACCCAGCTACTGGAAAAATGGTAGGATCTATTATCACCAGCCACAGTAGATCTCTCTGCTCCATTATCATTACAAAAGATCCTACTTCAGATAAACAGGATCCTTTCCATTCCCAGAATTAGACTCTTCTGACTGACTTTAACCTCTCATCATATATTAAGTAGGTCTATGTCCATTTGATTGATTTAATGAAGGCCTATCATGGCTGGCCTTGACAGCAAAGCTGCTGTGCATTTCAGGAGATGGGGGGCGGGGGTAAAAATAATTTTAAAAATCTCCCTCCCATCTCTAGTAATATAACAATATGCAGTTCTAAAACAAAAGGTCTACTGAGAACATTCTGGGAGAGGATGGACAGAAGCTATTTTTGACCTTGATTAAAAAAGGGAGAAACTCTACAAAATGTAAATGCAAAATTTGAGTAATTCAACATCTGTACTCAAATAAAGGCAAAAAAAATATCACTCACTTGTCGATTCTCTCTGTAACCAGTATTACTGCCTTTTTAAGAAAAAAGAAATTATGATAAATTCCCTAAATGCTAATTGCAATATCCAGCATGGCCCACAATTAAAATAAGAATATGTATTGTATTGCAACAATTGAATCAGGAATTTGATTTAATGGGCCGGCATGACAGTTCTGCTCTGACATAAACTAAAAAGATTAATATCTATCCTCTGCTACATAGCTTCAGCATGAAGATGCTCACCTTATTTTTACATGCTTGCTTGTCACCTGGAAATAATGGATTCTACAGCTTCTCCTACCAGCACATCTACCTGTCTGGAATCCTTTGCTTCACTACTCTACATTTAGATTATTCTTTAAAAATAACCTCTATTTCTTTTACAGTAATGCCTTTTTTTTTTTTTTAACCACCAAGCTCCCCCCTCCCCCTTCTTTGTTTGAAACACACAGCACTTTTATGCAATAGACATGAAAAAAGGTATTAAAAACGGATACTAGAAAAGTAGTATAGCAATCCTTGATTTTTAGTGAC
The DNA here is from genome assembly GCF_964188355.1 of Buteo buteo. NCBI lineage: Eukaryota > Metazoa > Chordata > Aves > Accipitriformes > Accipitridae > Buteo > Buteo buteo. The sequence goes on along the minus strand of NC_134176.1, from coordinate 6,172,753 downwards.
TGATACTCTGCAATTTTAACCAACGTTAATACAAACAGACCAATACACACTGCAACAGTTCACACCCTGCAAAATGTGGCCTATTCAGTCCTTTTCACTGCAAACAGAGGAAAAAACCCAGAGGATTTTATATTCTGCACACATTTATCCTTATATTTATCTAATCATACCATTATTCTCACACAGACATCTACTCCATTTTCCTGAACACTGTTATCAAGGCATAAAATTAACACCTAAAAATAGATTCTTATTGTCTTTTTTTACCTGGAAAGATCTACCCTGGCTGCATGCTCCACCAGACAGTTCCCAGATCAGAAATCCAAGTCAAATCCGCATTCTAAACAACCATGTTAACATTACAGATTAAAACACAGAATCCTTACCTAGGAGCTGCATTCTTTCAAATGTAAAATGGTTTTACTTCCTTTCTATCTAATCTGCCCACTGCCTGGACATATTTCAGCCTGACTTCCAAATATTTGCTCGCTTTCTCCCTCCCTGCACGGCATCCGCAGTTATACGGCATTACTTACATTCTCTTCCATATAAAAAAAAATAAAATTTAAAAAAAAAAAAAAATTAAATAAAAAAAAATTTAAATAAAAAAATTTGTGAAAAATCAGACATTACATGAAAGGCAAAGAAAAGAGACAGCCCATTTCAAAGCATCTGGCAAGCCTCCCCCCTGGCCGGCGGCCAAGCCTCCGCTCCAGAGCCCGCTCCCCCCCACCACACCCCCACCCCCTCCCCGCGCCTGCGCGCTGCCGACCAACACTCGGTTGCCGTGGCAACGCTGTAGGCCGCCTCCAAGTATGAACGGCCATTCTGTGTTGGGGCTGACAAAACCGCACGCTGACAGGGGAAGCGAAAGGGAAGCGGTGTTTGACCTTCCTCAGAAGACAAACTTCACGTCGTTTTTCTATACAAAGGAATGGTTACGAGCGTACGGTGAAAAATCGCACGACGAGGGGAAAAGAAAACAAACAAATCCCACAACCAAAGAGCCCCTCCTCCCCCCGCTTCTAAAGATAGCATCAAGGTTAAAAACAGGTAGCAGAAATAAAGGGAAATTCTGTAAATGCCGCTTTGATGACACGCAGAAACGGCCTATCTTTGTGGAAAAGGAGCCACTCAAAATATTTCAATGCAGAAAAACATTTTACTGTAAATACTGGACAGAAAGTCCATCCACATCGTAGCATGTGATTCTGTGATTCCCAACCTGTAAAACTGGTGTTAAGAAAACCTAACACTTACAAAGGTAACTCCTGCACTGCTCTTAAATAGTCTCTTAGGCACCAAATAGCTTTAACAGGCACTGCGCATTAGCTCATACTTTCAGTCAGCCTACTGCTTTTAGCTTTAATAGTTTTTCGGTTTGTTTTTTGTGTTTTTTCTTAATCGAACTACTGTTTTCAGAAAGAAGTTACTCTTTATACAACCTACATATAAAGTACAAAAGAAAAATACAAAGTTACTTCTACTTAAGGTTGGATTACTACTATTAGGCTCAGCATCAATTTTTCGTTCATGTCTCTCCTTTGGACACAGATTCCTTCTATCACTCTTCTCTGCCTCAAATTCTTAATTTCTGAGATTTGTCTCCACTTTCTGCAGTGGATAACATGTGGCAATCTGCCACTGGTCACAAATCCCAATAAAGATGGCTGTAGCAAAGGGAAGATGAACAGGTCTGAAAAGAAGTTGAAGTGAGTAAGCTACGCCTGAGAGTAAAATGCTGGAAAGTGCAGGATCTTCAGGCATGCAAGTTATTAGATTATCTTTGAAGAATGACTGAAATTGCCCAGACTTACCACTACTTCTTCAGTTTTCTCTTCTCTTTTTTCCTCCTCTTCATCAGTTTCTGCAGCAGCTCCATCTTCCTCATCACTGCTAGAGGACTCCAGAATTTCACTTATGTCCATTTTCCAGTTCCGAGGAACACCCTTTGTGTTGAGAAATGTGCTTGCCTCCTGTAGCCCTACAGAAGAAAGCGCCTCGTTTTTACCTCATCTGCAGTATTCACAGTCACAAAGCATTTTTAATTTCCTTTTCACGTTCTTGTAAATCACAATGCCAACTTAAACCAAAAATAGAATTAAGGCATAAAACAGATACTTCAGCTTTAAACACTCAGTTTACACACCTTATGTTTTGAGACTGTCTAATTTTAAAAATCAAGTATCAGCAACTCAAGGAGTTTAGAGTTGAGAACAACCATCCCACACAAGGCATCCTGTAGTTTTCCAGGCATAGGTTCCATGAACACCACTAAGGTTTACGCCTATGTATGCGAACAGTACTGAAGATAAGCACCTATACTTATCCACACATATTCTGCGCAACTGCATACTGTTTTCTTCTGTATGAAAGAGACAAATACTGTAATAAAGCTATTTAAAGAAGTAAACCCATCCCAGTTAGATTCAAAATATCTTCATGTCTTAAAGTTCAGATTGAAAAAAAAAAAAAAAAAAAAAAAGCGCAAATGTTTTGTTTAAGAGCACTGCATAGATGTTACATTAACGTTTGGAACAGAAAAAATAACACCAATGAATATGGGAGTGATGGAACAGTGAGAAGTCACACTTGTACAATGGGAATACCTCATATGCTTCTCTTTGAAGAGGTGGTCCAAGGGGGAAAACAACAAAGCAAAACAAACCCAGATAACCCCAAAATGTGCCCCCCAGTCACAATAGAAGACTAGTAAGATGAATCAGAAGAATACTAAAAAGAGGGACATATTGCAATGAATCATTCACAGTGTTGCTGGAGAAGAAAAGGCACCAGTTTTTAATAGCTGCTGATAGAGTAACCTCCAGAAATCTGTCTAAACTCTTTTTTTGAAACCATTAGTACCTTTGGTTCAACAATATTCCTTCATGGCAATAAACGTCACAACCCAATTACGTTCTGCATTAAAAAAAAAACAAACAAAAAATCCCCAACTCTTTCTTCAATTTATCTTAAAGTTGGCATCCAATCATTTTTTTGGCTGTTCTAAAGTTCTTGTACTGTGAAATAGTTATTAGGAAGAAAGTGTACAAGAAATCATTAAGAATTACATGAATCAATCTAAACCACCTCAAGCTCTCATTTGTGAGTATCGTGTTAAATCTTTATTTGTTAAGAAGCTGTTCCACACCTTTACTCAAACCAGAGGAATTGGTGTTGAGTGGGGTTTTTTGTTGCAGGGTAGTTTGGGTTTTTTTAAATTATTTTTAATAAATACATTTTAAATATTTCTCCTTAACAAATCTCATGTTTTGAGGTCCGACTGGGAGAAACAACACTAAAAATTTAAGAATTATTTACATTAAAGTGAGAATCTGGCCTTTTACAAGCTCACTAAAAACATGGATTACTGTAGTTACATCATCTATCCATCCAGAAATCAAGTTCTGTAATTATACTTTTAAATCAAACATTAATCACAGGCAGGCTGTTCTAATAAACTTTACACCTTGCTGTCTGGGTATTTTTAACGTAAAGATAAAGTGTTTTGAGCAATAGCACAAAACTTTAGTGACAGGAGAGGTAACTATGTGTTCCATTGTTCAATGACATTTCAAATACACTACCTTGAAAATATTCTATTCATTTTCCACACATTTGGACTGAATCAAAAGAGGAAATTAAAATAAAATAAACAAGACTTCTACTAGGTGCTATTTTAATAATAAGGCAGCTATATCCGAAGTTTCTCTAATTCATCACATTTAAAATTGTTTGCAAAATATCCAAGAGCAATTATCAGAAATCAACAGGCCATCATTTATCTGCGAAAGTTAAAAGTACTATTGCACAAGATGATTTCTTTAGGATGTAGAATTTACTCTAATTTACCTTTTTTAGGAGAGGACTCAGATTTTGGTAAGTTTTGAACATCTAGTTCTTTAATGTCTTTTCTTGCTACTGAGTAACTGAAAAAGAATAAGGTTCTGTTATTATTTTTAAATCACAGTAAAGCAAGCATTTGACTTAGAAAAACAGCAATTTCTAAAATTTTCAAGATTTATTGTTCACTTTCAAGGTCCTTTCTAACAACTAAATGCATAAGGCATTTGTTATTGTAGGTCCTAATAAAAGATTCGAACCCAGAGTAAGTTTCCAATCTTTCTTTGAAATTCAAACACTAAAAGAACCCTTGTTACTAAATAATTAAGAGAAGGTTGTAAAGCTCTTATTTTAAATGTTTAACCGGCACAAATTTGCAAAGGTAAAATACTCTACGTAGGCAAAAAACATTTTCTAAATTGAAAATATTCACATCAATCAACAGTTGCTACCCAAAATAGCAATCTAGCTAAGATGAAAGAAACAAGCCCTCTATTTTCAAAATGCATTTCTACTAGCACAGAACAACGGTGAAGCCAAATTCACATATCTGCATTGATAAATAGCTGATTTTTATTTTTAAATTACAAAAGTGTTCTCACAGCAAAATATATGGAAGTTGCTCTGTTCTAAAGTTATACTGAATATTCAGTTACTGAATTACTACAATAGAAATGCTAACCAACCTGCAAGGAAAGCCTTACAAGTGAGTTATTATAAAAGATTTTTTTTTCTTCTTTCATTATTTCAGAAAAACTGGAGTAAAACCTCAGGAATTGGAGGCCGCCATTTTCTGAAGTTAAAGCCATAAGACTATGGGGAAAAAAAAGTAAAACAGAGCAAGTCTGCATGCTTTTCCAATAACATTCTACCTTCAGCATATAAAGAACCAGACTTATCTAAAGGCTGATGATACATGTCCATATTAAAAGGCCAAAATGAATTAAGTCTTCAGTTACTTGAAATACATTTCAGTAATCAAGTACTCGCACCCTGCTCAAAATTACAGCCATTAAAAAAATACAAATTGTTCACTTTGAAAGAAGGAGGGAAAGAGAGGTGACAGCTGGCCTTTGGAAAGGAAGTTTTTAGTTACAATATGTTGAGACAGATGTATTAGAAGTAAGGATGAAGAGAAATAAAGGGAAACAGCTTTAAAAAAACCCAGTCTTCGTATTCTTTTGAATATATTACTCCTTAAGTAAGACACACATCTGTCTCTCTCTTCCCCCTGCCCCTCTCTCCCTCCTCCCACTTTTGGAGGGGGGACGGACTAACAGGACCTTTCTTTCTTTTTGCATGAATCTTGGTTCAGATGCTGTAAAAATTTTAATTAAACAGTTACTTTACACTCACTTTTTTATTTAAAGAAATAGATTAAACACTTTTAAACTTTTCTTTTTAAACAGCCATGGACATCTGGGCACTGGAGGTAATGAGTCAATCAGATAACCAAACTACTACAGCAGACACCCATAAAGACATAATAATTAAGACATTAAGGGAAATAATTAGAACCAAAACTCACACTTCAAAGAACAGGAATCATCTAAAGTGTTAACAGCTGGTTTTTCAACGTTGTTAATTTTTTTTTTTTAAATGAAGAAACACCAGAAACTATTAATCCAATGAACTCTTATCAGTACACACAATGTAAAGGCAGGCAAGTAAGCACAAAAGTTGTTAGCTGGAAATGGACTATCAATGACAAATGCGTACAGCCAACAATACACAAAATTGTACCCTTTCCTTTTGGAAGAAACAATGTCTTCAGAAGCAATATGTAATTAGTTTTGCATTATTCTCCCATATGCATTTAATGAAAGTAAGCTATTACTTACAATTTTGAATCTGCAAAGGATCGAACTAAACACTGGTCCTTTTTCACTGTGACGTCATCATTACAGCTGGGAGACACAACCTGAAGTTTCAAATAAAACACTTTTTTTAAGCAAAAAAAAAAAAAAAAAAAGCTGATCTTGAAAGGAAAGAAAGATGGACAGCAGGAAAACTACTATTTTCCTGTTTCTTCTATTATAGTTTCCAGTTCTAAGAAAAGAAACCTACTCCAATTTATATTACCAAGGCCAACAATGACAAATTTCAAAAAGCAGTTTACCTCAAACAATTAGCTTTATTTGTTATGTACAAGCCAGAAAAGTTTGCAATTTCATTTGTAAACTCAAAACTAGTCTATTGGGGTGACATCATGGGGTCCTGTTTATTCACTCTGCTTTTTTTCTCTTCTTCACACAAAACCTGTTTAAAGCATCTATTTAAAAAGTCACAGCCCCACTTATTTTACACCAGCTTCTGATCTTTGACATTCAAACTGAGAGGTAACTAGGTTTTTGTTTGGTTTTTTTTTTAGTTGTGAATAGGATAAGCCAGTGTGGAATCCAGCACATCATTCCACAGCAGTATCATCTCCAAGTCTAAAAAGGTGATAAAAACGCATTTGCAGTATTTGTATTACCACAAACAGAACAAGTTTACATTTTGCTCTAGACCATATACAGACAGAAAGTGTCAAATGCAGATGAACTTCTGAATCTACCAGGACTCAGTGGAAGCTGTGCCACCCCATTCAGATGAGTCAGAAGTTTTACCCTCAAAATCAAGGTAAGACATTCCTGTTTCTGAGGTAGCAGAGAACAGAACAGGTACGTGGCCTCCAGTAACTTAATTCCCTAGTTAGAACAATGTTAAGTTAAAATCTGCTGTTAGGAAAGCGATATACAATGATCAGAACATGTACAACAATACCACATTTCACGCTTTAAACTGAGATACGTAAAGCTGGATAAGTCAGCGTCAACTATTCACCCTACATTACACCATAGTGTTTTCAAGGAAGGGAAGCCTATGTAGTTAGTTACCTTTTGATCCTGGATTCAGACAGGGAAATAAGATGTTAAACTAAGTTAGAAGATTGTAACAGCTCAGCTTGTTCCCTGAAAACTCGAAAGGACTACGGAATATACAGTTAAATAAATAAAATCTGCAAAAATTAGTGAACTAAACCTGCCTGTTTAATGCTCAAAATGCCTTTTTTTTTTTTTGTAACCAAACGCGTCTCTGATGGATGACAGAAGATGCATATTCAGCTTGTCTGACAATACCAAAAAGTTTATTGAAGAAAGCAACTTTTAATATGCATCCCTGAACTTTTCTGTGTGTATAAAGAATCTGCAAAGTGTCTACCTCTACAGTACGAGTCTACTTGTACTTGAATTTATATAATATATATTTATTATCAGCAATGGCAATGAACAGCAGTATCCTATACTGACAGTCAAATAAAAATAACCAACCCCTACTGCTAGAGTAACTGGCCATTTATGTCAATACAAGCATGAAAGAAACTAGTATTTAATAAAATTGAAAGTCTAAGCAAAAAGACAACATTAAATACAAAAAGATAAAAATTCCATTGCAATTAAAATTCATATATCTAGTGTTCTTAAACTGCCTGGGGTGCAAGTCCTAACATATCATATTTTAGAAGACAAACATTGTTACATACCAATCATTTTATGTGCAGTTTTGAAAGACTTAAGAGGTATGAAACTGTAACTACACATAAACATTAATCTTTGCTCTCCTACTCTTCATAGATACCATAAAGGATTTGTATTTTTAGCAAATATGGGCAGCAGAGCTTAGCCTGAATGTATTTGCAACTTTGCTGTAAAATTTGTGAAGTCTGCAAACCATCCTATCCAGGAAAACTGCTGTATGAACAATGTAACAAGTCAGATGACACTCTTGTCTAAAAAGGTATTAGTAGTATGACACTAGAGGCGTTAATGTCTTAAGCAACTTACCAAAGCTGGATACCAGTCTGCCTTCTCAGAATTACAAGTCACACTCACAACTTTGCCAAGCAATTCATCATTGAGGCGCCTTTTATCTTCATCCTCTTCTTCACTACTTTCTTCTTCCTTTTCATCTTCAGTACTAAATTATTAAAACACACAATATTTTAAAGTTTTCCTCTGAAGTTAGTATTTGAAAGCAAATAGAGCTTACAACCACATCTTCCTTCCTGTTCTGCAAAGATTCAAAAACAAAATCAGAATTTTAAGAGCTGAAATTGCTTGAAATACACTTAATATTTAAGTGCACTTACTAAGTAAGAGGAATTTTGTAGAAATTTTTTCCAAGTAGTAGTATTTTACAACAGCATCATGTTGGAATTGGAGGCCTGAATCAGGATTTGATCGTGCACAGACATGAAACAAAGAGAAATGGTCTCTACCCCAGAAATTTAAAAGCACCTTTTTTTCCTACTTTGTGCAGTACAAAGAAGGTTAAACATCCTACATTTCCTGACACAAGTTCCTATTATATGAAAGAAGCATAACATTTTGCTACTACAAGCAAAAAAACCCATCAATTTCATAATACTGCTAACATATGAATATGTCTGCATGAACTGAATTACTTAAGTCCATAAGCTGTGCATACAACTTGCATGATAGTGCGTTCAGACCACTACAGCTTCAATGGTGCTACTTCAGTTTTAGTAAAGGACACTAAAGGAAAGGAAAGCAACAGAGCACTATCAAAACTCACACAGGAAGAGAAGATCTTCTTCCTCTATTAGATTTCTTCCCAATAACTGGAGTTCCAAAGTGCTCTGGATTGGTTAGTGGCAGTTGATCAAGTGTCTACATGGAAAAAGAGAAAACAAAATTAGTTTGCAATTTTTTCTTATTATAAAATAAATAAACTAACTCCTTAGTTTTCACTGCATGTCCATCATTGTCTTACCTCACTTTCTGCAAAGTGCCTTTCTCCCTTCAAGCATAATGAAGTTCGTCTCAAGGTCCTTTCATCACCATCATCAAAAACTAGTATGAAGCCAAGAAAACACATTGGCACAAGATGATCAGATCTTTCCCAAGCTGACAAAACAAGTCTACTATTTATCTCACAATCCAGAATATTCTGTAAAACATGACTTTCAAGACCACCATTTAAACATTTCTTTAGTTCACAAGCAAAATGAAGGGTGGTATTCAAGATTCAGTCTAAGAACAGATAACATTTTCACACAGAGATTCAAGCCAGTATAAAGTAAGCCTTTTGGATGCAATACTCTAAGTCTAATTTAGACATGCTTCTTATCAATACACTGCACATTTCAAACCATAGCTACTGGATTCATACCAGTTATTATTATCTAACAATCTTAGGGGTTTGTTTGGTTTGTTGTGGGTTTTTTTTTTGTTGTTTTTTTTTTTTAACTCTACCATTTATTCCTTATGCTACCTTTTAATCCCCCCTCTTGGTACAAACAACCCCACAAAAAGATAAATGAATGCAAAGAAACACAAGCATGTGATAGTTTTTGCTACACTATCAATACTGTGCTACCAACAGACTGGGAGTACTGGAAACTTGTAAGTCTGACCAATTTATAAAGAATACTTAGTAGACATACTGTTCTCTTAAAACTCACTTATAAGTGAAAGGGAAGTTCCACCAATTTCCACCAACACACACCTGAACACTACAATGCTATGAGGCTATTGCAAGCTCTGCCTGAGAAAGATTTACTCTTTAATCAGTTTAAATAAAACCTTTTCACGAAAATTTCCTTGAAGAGAAGGCAAGAAAAGTTACTAGTTCCCCCTGCACTGGCTCAGATCCCACTGTCAGAGCCATGTGAACAGGCCCTTTTCAAAGAGCAGAGACCAGGTGGCTGCAGTCTGTCATTCCAGTAAGGTAGAAGTTTATTTGTATGGGGTCAAAGTGCAGAATACTACTCTATATTTAAACTACTTGAAACATATTTTTTCCAGTAGTGAACTAAAAAAAAAAAAAAAAAAAAAAAAAGGAAGTTTCAAGTGTTGTGCATATCAGTATGATAATTTTGGCACACTTCTATTAAAAAAAATATCTCTTGAGCTAGCACAAATATCAAATATATGTGTATTGTTAGCAAAAACACAGCAAGAAAAGCACTTATTTTGTCAAAAAAACTAAATAGAACAGGCACATTCTCATAATCTTAGATTAAAACCTTAGACTGCTATAATACTAAAATAATAACTATATAAAAAGGTATGAATACAAATTAGCTTGATAAGATAAGCTTTAAGGTTCCTCCATCTTCAGAGTAGAGATACTGCTGTGGTATACTCCACTACTGAATTATCTTAATGGTGTATGTTATAATACTTGTACACACAAAGCAACTAACTTCCCCCCCCCCCTCCAAAAGAACTAATATTTTAAGAACAGCAGATACCTATATGCCTAATTAGCTATACTAGTTAATAATATTTTAAAAACTTAAAAATATAAATACCAGTAAGACCCATCAACACCAATGTCAGTATGTTACTGTCAAAATCTTGTAGTTTAGCTTACAGCTCAAGGAAGCCACTACTGCAACACTTTGCACTAACTGGGAAAACAAAGTATGAGCTCCTCCCCTCCGTATTACTAAATCAGCATTGGTACCCATTGATCAGCCAAGTACAAAGACCAGAGTGCTCAAAACAATTCTGAAGTTCAGCGTTGTCACAGGTTTACACTTACAACAACAACAAAATCCGAGCCACCCCTTTGAAGTTTAAGTTTCATTACCCACTCCAAACCTGTCACTCGTCAGCTCTCTCTGTACACTTTGATAACAATATTTCATTGGCATATTTTTAAGTTTTAGGGTGGTTTGGCTGGTTGGGGTTTTCTTTTTTATTTCAAACATTCTATGCACCCTACAGTGTGTGCCACTTTCATTGCTCTGAAAAGACTTAAAAGCAGATTACCATCATCATTCTTTGCCAAACACATTCAGAACTAAAGTACTATGTTTTCACAAATAATCATTTTAGGGGACAAATGGCTGGTGATTGGCAGCACGTAACTACCGAAAAAAAGCAAACAGAACCTGATACTTGACAGTAAATAAAAAAAAAAACTGGTCTAGTTTATCTCCAATTTTGGAAGCTCTACCTGTTTAATTAAAACTAGTACAGGAGAGGAAAAAAAAAATCAAGTAAACCATTCACTAACCAGATGACACATACCATTTTTTCATCCCTAAAAGATAAAAATCTTATAAATACTGAACGTTAAGTAAAATACACTAGTAAAACATGTTAAACTCTACTTAAATTAGGACACATAAAGAAATTATGACAATTAACTGTGTGAGATATTCTGCTTTCCTCAATTACAAGAACCATGAAAGTTAACTTAGAACTTTGAAAGTCACATAATTAGATATTCCTGACCAATATGAGGCAATTATAGATTGCAAACTGTAATTGCAACTGCAGAAGTGTCAACTTCATAAATGTATATTTCACTTCCATGGACAAAACAACAGAAGAAAAAATAATTAATGCTGAATAATTAAGTTTTCCTAATCACCCCTCAGACCCAGACACAATGAAAGCATGAGCATGCTTTCAGGGTTCTTTCAGGGTTTCAGTCATGCTTTCAATCCTATTCCCAGTTTTATACATGAACGAAGACAAGTCTACCCCATGCCTTAAAAGCAGCCCTCCTCCTACAAGCCTTTCCCTGCCATTTCTCTCAGTTTTCTCCAGCTGAAGGTACAGAACTGGCCTGTTCTACAGAAGCTGTTTGTCCCTTGCCATACAGGGGAAAAAGTGGCAGGCCACTCTATGTTTTCCAAAACCGAAATGGGTGGACTACAAAAAGGAAAATAACAAAAACCCAAAGACCCTTCTGAAACCCCTCTCCCACCCCTAAAAGGAAAGCCAATCTTTCCAAAAGGATAGAGTTCTTTCTTTCATACGAGGGGCAGTTATCACACAACTTCAGGAAAGGAAGGTGGAGAAGCACAAATTCTCAGACCTCCTTCCTGAACTGCAGCAGGCCAAGGAATTGGCGTAACCATTAAATGAAAGTGTAAAAAAATATCTCTGTTCAGCAGCCATGTGAAAGTGTCCCAAACCTAGGGAAAAGCAAATGCACAGCAGAGTGTAAGTGTGCATGATTCCTTCAAAGTAATCAAGTTCAATACGTTCCATTTTACCTTGGTAATTTTCTTCCAGGGCTGAAGTGTCTCTCCCCCTCACCCCTTCATTCAGGTTAAAAGAATGGATTGAGTCAATATATCCAACCCCTGAGAATCCCATATAAATGTATGTAAACACATATACACACACACGAATGACAAAACTAGAAAATATTTATCAAATCTGTGTGTGGTTCTCCCTACAGACATCACCTGCTCAGGACAGAAAATGCTTTTAGACAATTACAACAGAATTCTCAATAATGAAAACTAAATGGTGTTACAGAGAAGGAGATGCCATAGCATGATTACTTAAAAAGACTTTGCCTTTTTAAAATGATTAATAGAAAAGTGACAGTGACATTTAATTTTCTATCTTAGTGGAGAACAGCAGGGGCAGAGGTAGAAGGACCATGAGGGGCAGAAACAGAAGGCACTAATATTTTTGGTATTTCAAAGTCATTTAATTGCTTCAAGGATAAACTGAAACTGTTGTGGAACAACAAAGTGTGTACAGAACAGCATAAAAAAAGATTTCCTTAGCTAAATTAGTGATCACTTTATGAAGTGTCAATGGAGAAAGGATAGCACCATTTTTCATACAAAAATATCAATTATTTGAGTTACTAAAGTGGGGCCAAGAAGTCTCTACAATTAATCACAATACATGAAGTATTTTGTAATTGTAGCTACTTTAAACTTGCTTCTCTTCTAGGGAAAATACTTGTTTGCGCCTTACTGAAAGGATAATCAGAAACACATGTTGAAAGTCTCAGCACCTTTAAAAATATATACCTTTCTTAAACCAAGTAGGCCTTGTGGTTTCCATCTCACTTTTAAGAAAAATCTACTTCACCAAAGAACCATTTGTATTACTGGCACCCTATACATGCCTTTTTAATGCTAGTCCTAGGGGCTTTAAGAGAATGTCTTTTCAATGTACAGTATCATATATTAAGGATTTCACAAATATAAGCAGCAGGGCAGACTGCATGTTTTTTGACTATGCGATACTTTGATACTATGATAGCAGTCATGTCAGAAGAACTTAATACACTCTAAGCTGCATATTCATTCCTTTTTTTAACCTCATCCAGAAGTAAGACTGTTTAACTCTAGTTAAAATGCCTAGTACTAACAAACAGACAAATTAAAAACTGTTGAATTAATGCTGAATAACTTTTATTAATTACTTAATCATTCCTTAAATAGGTTATTGTTACAACTCCAAGTTCTCCAACAGCAGAAACTCTAGAGGTTGTATTCCATAAGAAAGAATTTAGTGAACAGTACCATTGTGTTAAAGAGAGAAGGAAACAACAACAGAAGACAAGGAGATACGCACCCATACACATGTAATGTAGTCATCAAAAGATGCGTTTATAGGGCCACAATATTTATTGTAGAAGAGGAACTTACAATACTGTCCCCTTCCAAAGAAACACGTACAAAAAAGGAGAAGCCCTTTAAGTACTACCATCACCTAATCTTGTAGTGGGCATGTACTTGTTGGGGAAATGGTGTACCAGCTGACTACTTCAGTAAATACTTCTGGAAAGAGAACGATACATACTAGCCAGGAACCTATATACTACTATTTTAACTTACAGCAAAGTAGGAATGACAAAGAAAAGCAGCGTTTCTGCTGGCCAGAGGCCTTTCTTCCACATACGTTGCTTAATGATGAACACTAACAGAAGGGGAATAAAAAAGATGACTAAGCAGCACAACCTGGAAGAACAGTCTCTGTTATAATGCTTGCACTAGTCCCAAGAATGGGAGTTCAATGTGCTCCATACAGAGCAGAGCATATTTAAACAGTGAAAATAAAATGGAGATTTTCAGAATTTTGCTGCATCCCAACCTTGTCGATAATAACAGGAAAGAAACAGAATTGATTTTTTTTTTTCTATTTGTGGAAGCCTAGGCAAGCCAAAGCTATGACAGAAAAAGAAAAACAAAGCTTCCCAGTGGGAATCAATGCAATACTTTCCAAAAATTAGAAAAGTCTCTCCATTAAAATTGAGTACCTAAAAAATGCATTAAACAGTGCAACTTTGCACTCACTATTGATAAGCAGGTACCTTCCATTCCCTGCCTGTAGCAGGCCCATATATGCCATTAACAAAAATGATACTAACCATATCCTCACAAAAACGCTGTCTCAGTGTCAGTTCTCATTTATTTATATAAGAAATACTAAGAAGTCAACTAATCAAAATAATTTTTAGGAACTGTTAAGAAACTTGCCACAAAATACTGCAGATCTTGTCTATAAATATCCCTAAGATTTAAAAATAAAAAAAAGAAAGAAAAAGGAGAACATAGCAGGACACTAGCGATAACATCCTCATAATAGTTACGATATTACTTATACATAGAGCAATCAGTGTTATCAGAACAAGACAGTCCTGTAATACACAAGTGAATAGGGAAAACAACCTTCAAGGCTGCACCTGCTTGCTAACTTCAAATCCAACAAGTTATGTTAGTGTTGCTGCCCAAAGGAGGAAAGATTCTATACTGCACAGCAAGTAAACATTTTCTTCTCATTCCCCACCCTATTCAGAAACTCTTATATCTGCAAGACAACAAAAGTACATACCAAGAAGTAAAAACTGCTCCAGTGTCACTACGCACATTGAATTATTTTCACTAGCTGCCTGACAAAGTAGTAATTTGTGAACTATCAGAGATGCTATCTATGAATGTCTAAATGTATGTGTGCAAGTTTTGCAGATTTTTGTTTTTCTGCTGTGGAAAAAATAAAAAGTACCAAGAGTCATGCAATACTTGTTGAATGACCTTGTAGACAAGGACTGTACTAACTACCAATTATTGTGCTACTGGAGAGACTACAGAACTCATTTAAAAAAAACAACAAACAACCAACAACAAAAAAACCCAAACGTGTTAAATGAGCTTCAGTTCCTCTACAGAAATGTATATGAAATATCACTGAAAACACAGAAGTGTGATCTTTGAGTCTACTCATAGAAGACTATTACCTTACAAACAAAAACCTACTGAAACTGCTTTTTCTGGTGTTACAGTAGTCTTACTACTGTTACATATAATGAGATTAGAGAAAAAAATTCTACCTGCTTGCTTTCCCTACAGTATTGTTTGTACACAATTTTTTTTTTTTAACATTCAGTCCACATTTTAACAAAGGTGGTTTTATAATCAAAGGCTCTATCCAGCTGATCTGTAATAAGGTTCAGTTAATATACTTTTTCACCATCACATTTGCCCCTCTACCTGCACATTGCCTGAACGCATGTAAGAACAAAATGCAGTGCTGTTCTTTTTTTCTAGATTCTCTGGAAAGCAACCAACACAGCAATTGCACAGTTTCTGTGTGCCACAGGTGCACTTAAACAATGATATGTCCCATGGAAGGACTCCAGGCAAAAACAGGGTTTCCTCAAAATCCACCGAAGCAACATTTTGAAGACGAAAACAAATTTATGGTGGGTCAGGGTGGTATAGAGCACCAGGGAAGTGGGGGCAACTGGACAGTTCCCCTGCCACACTTGTGTTTTTGGATTCTTGGATGACACATGCACAGCCTGAAGATGAAGTGATGCTTCTGGGATGTAGAACTCAACAGGATGCTGGGAAGAACTGGTCAAACCCGCCACACAAACATGACTAGTGCCTTGCACATACTACAAAATGTGTGCCATTCCAGTTACAAAAAGACAAACCAACAGGCCTCTGGCATGGATGAAATCGACTAACTCTGGTGGCACTAATAGCTTTTATCACCCTTCACGCAGAAACAAGACTTATTAGGAGCTTAAAGTTGTAGAGGAGCCAGAACCAAGCTTTTTTTTTTCTGTTAGCATAGATATCTCCACAAAGCATCAGAAGAGCAAAACTTGTAAAAATAGGAAAATGTGACTATAAATGGCTCCTGTTAGCAACCCTGCTCCTGAAAGTCCTAGGACATCACTGTTGGTTTATTTTCTGATATATATTCTTGGAGTTATGAACTGGAATTTTCAAAATCCATGCAAAATGAAAGAGGACTAGAACCAAATACTTAACACCTATCATTTCTGTCACCTGCCCTGCTAAACACAGTACCCCAGAGTGATGCAACTGGTAGCTGAGACTGTACTTCATTTCCAGAACAACTCAAGTGGACTACCCAAAACTTTACTTGCACGAGGACAAGCATTCAGGTATCTAACTCCTCTCAGCACACACTCATTCAGCATTCCCTGCAAACTGCCACAATGACTACACGAGAGGAGGAGGTTACCACCACATAAGGCTAGAGAGCAGCACAAGCAGAGGTATGGAGCTCACAGAGGCGTCTCAGAAGTGGTGTCTAGCCATGTTGATGTACAACACCATACTAGAGCCAAAAAGGAAAAAATCTGTTGGCTTTGCAGTGTGAAAAGAATGAGAAAAATTCTTTACTATTTAAGTTAAAATATTCTGCCATTTCATGATAACTTTTAAAAGGAGAAGAGACATGTCTTCTCTTAGGTAGAAGTACTAGATGATGCCCGAAAGCCACAATTCTCAAAAAATAAGGATTCAGGCTCCCTTTCACTCTAAACAGCATATAAAGCCCTACTGTTGACAGCAAGGTCTGCTAGAAATAACAAATGCCTCTCACTGTTTTTTCTCCTTATTTCCTACTCAGTTCAGAGGAAAAATCACTGAAAGTTAATACATGTTTTTCTCGTTCTCTCTCTAGAAAAACTTTACCATGATTTTATCTAGCAAAATACAAGACACAAGGCTCAATGTATTTTATCTGGTTTTTTTTCTTTTGTTTCAAGTTATAGATATGGTTAAATGACATACAATTAACGAGATCTAAGCACATACAGATTACTGACCTGAGTTTTGTCAAAACAGAGATGACACTTTCGTTTTGATGGGGCAATAAAAAAGGCCACTCTAACAACAACTCTTCAGATGCTTGCTCAATTGAGATACTATTTCTCACTAGTTCTGTACAGAGACGATATAAAAGTGTTTCCTTAAAGAACATATACCTAAGGATTTCTATTTTCTGAAATTCTGATAGTGCTTGCAAGATTCCAGAGAGAATGTGAAAGAAGGAAAATACAACTATGCACTTTGTAAGGTGTGGTCTAGATTGTGCCTTCTTTTTTTTAGTCATTTCAGACATTTCATTATTCACTTGAAGCATTTTACAAGTTAACAGAGAATCAGGTGGATGGTACACTAAGCCATAATTCAAATCTGGCTGAGCTGAAAGCAGATCTGATAGACCATTCTAATGCTATGCAATTATCACCTAGCAATGTATTCAGCACTTCAAAAGCATCAATGCAGCATTTTAAGATTTCTAAATTAATAAGTTCATTTTAAATAATTGCATTTTAAAGATTAAAACATCCAACTGAACCATTTGTTATCCAAAGAACTTAGACTGCTATTGCTGTCATCCCACTTGAGATTCAATTGAGCAGGTGAGAGAGTTGACTTGTGCAACGGCATTTTCCAGACATTGTTAAACTTCCACTCCCAACAGCTTTTGTTTCTTCACTTACTTATACTGAAAAGCTGAATTTCAAAGGTAATTTCAAAAGTATTTCCAAATCACAGCTGAAAATTTCAATATGGCTAAATGGCTACAGTAACAACATTATTATGTAAAAATAGCTGAAAAAGTGATTCCATGGCAGCTGCAATAAAAATAATTTTGGGTACATGAACATCACTGATAGACAGGAGATACTGTTGAAATAGACTAACTGATCATCATTGTGGTGTGTTCATTACATTTGCATACATTGGCAAAGTAGCCTACTACAGCAAACTCAGCATAGCATTTCTACTGGTTCACCTTCTTGAACAAAGTAAAGTTGTTTCAGCTGACTTTTCTTCTTTAGATACCTATCTGAAATAGAGAACCTGATTTGCAAAAGTGAGCATCATTACTTCTCAGCAGACCTGCATACAGTTTGTTTTGGTGGATTTTTTAAATATTTGTACTTAATACTTTGAAAATGTTTGCCTGAATATACTGCTGGTTTTCCCGTCTGTATCGGTCTACTTTTAGATCACTGAGAAAGAGATGCTACATAAGACAGAAAATAAATAGTACAGGAAAAGCACATACTACTGAAACACAAGCTTTCCCTTGTACCTTCCATCTCAAGCCTGACCACATTCAGGAAGACGTTCTAGAAACCTGAAGGCTGTTTAATCCACTTCCCTCTCAACTCTTTAGCTCTGACTGAATCAGTCAGCAAGACTGCCAAGTGGTATGGCCCACCATCTATTAAAAAGGAACCAATTGAACTCTGTTTGCTTCATAGCAACATAAACATTCACCTAATATCTTTTCAAAACTTTCTACAAAGATACAATGGAAGCAACAGGCAAAAGATAAGGCTTACTTTTCATACCTCAATGTTGCTGTACTCAACCTGGAACACTTCCTTAATTTTAAAAGTAAAATAACCATTTTTCTTACGACACAAACTTCATGATCTTTGGTCAATGTTACCTGTGCTTTGAACACCAATGAGCATGTCACCACATACAACTCACAAAAATGTTTGTAAGATCTAAATACAATTCCAATGTGTTACAATTGGAATACAGTTGACATAGTCACAGGTATATATACTCTACATGCTATATTACCGTACTGCATGTTAACTTACCATAAGATTACTTAAATCCCACAGGCACCCCCAGCTCCAAATTTTTACAACATCCTAGCAGTCTTAACACATTTGCATATGGAAAACACATGAGTTTATTTCCCCTAGTCCACCTGTCCAAAAATATTTTGGGGGGGAAGAAAATGACAAAAATTGATCCACTGGCTCAAGTTTCTGAGGAATTGCACTTTAATAAATGTATACAGTAAAAATCATGGTATGCATGAATTATCTCTTACATTATTGGGGAGAGTTCAACAGCTTCTTAAATCTAAACAACAATCCACTAGTGCAGGGCAGAGCATGTATTCACTGTTCATGTTACCTGCTCACCAAGTAAAGATTTTTGGCAGAAGTGTACTGCTCAAAAGAAAAGGGGGGGGGGGGGGGGGGGGAGAAGAAAACACAGACAAAACTCACCCCCAAAACAGGGGATTTAAAGTTCACCTGTCAAATGTAAGAAAACAAATATGTTTGGTTTATCAATTAATATTTCAAAGCCTTTTTAATCACTGAAGCAGGAATACGTAGGGTTGGTTTACTGATGTAAATCTTCTGGTCCAAATTCAAACAGAATTAGCTAAAAATGCTACTTTAAAACTAAAATAACTAAGAATATTGAAATGAAAATGCTAATTTATAAACCATGTAATTATTAGTGCAAGACTGTGTTTCTTATCTCTTCTGTATCAGAATGGTGAACTTCTAAGTCAATATAAAGCAAAGTTGAAGGTCTCATTGTTGAGTGTGTCTCATCATAGTACTAAACTGAGCTGATTTTAAATCTTCTGCTCTCCAAAATAATCCTGCCTTTCCTCCCTGACCTGACATACACTACAATTTTACAGCTAAATCTACAATTTTACAGCAATGTTATAATCATGAAGAAGAATGCAAAGAGCAGTGAGCTTTGTCAACTGGTAAATCAAGTAGCTTATATTCAAAGCACACAGTAATAATCATAAGTTGATAAATACTTGCAAATTATCTGCAGTGAGAGCCTTATCCTGATCCCACCAAAGATGACATAACCTCACCTACTGCAATGGAAGTGTTGGATTACTGAAAATATCTTCCTTATATCCTAAAAAGGGAGTTAATGAACCAAAATAATTGACACTTCATATGACAGAGGACTCCTCAAGAGAGTATGGAAGAACATGAAGTAAAGCTAAATACACTCAGTATACACGGCAGCTAGTAAAAAAACAAACAGTTAAAATTTACAAGTACTAATCTCAAAAGCATTGCCAAAGAGTAGCATGTACAGGACAATTAAGAGGAGCATGTTCCCTCCACGCTACTATTAGTGAATACAATGCTCCACTGCTGTAAGAAAGTTGTACAAAAAAGGACAGGTGCTTGCAAAGCCCTCTGATTCAAATACTGTGGGGTTTTTTTTATTTGCTTATCTAGTATTACTTGAATGTTGCTGGGTTTTGTCATTCTACTGTTAAAGCTGTTTCAGAAAAACCTAGAGATCAGAATGGCCAATTCTAATTATTCAAAATACAGAAGTTTATCTTGGAATGAATTCTTGTTCAACATTGAAATTTCACTGACCCTGAAGAGCACATGAGTCTCCAACATGAGAAACAAAGCATTTTTCTATTTCACTTTAGATATAATCATTATTTGAAAATTATTTTAAAGCAGTTATTCACATTATAAATGAACGTCCCCTCTTTTCTAAGCTGCGATGTTTCAGTTCTTTTCTTAATCAGAAATAGATGCTGTCTTCTACTGTTTCATACAAAACACGACCCTCAACTACACAAAACAGACAAATGACTTCAGAATGCATAGTGGTACTGCCACTTGTGTACAAGATTGCATATAGTGAAAGGCGGCTTGCATTTCAGTCATTCATTACATGCCACAGGTTTTCAGCTACAAGTGCAATTACAAAGTTTATGTCTTAAAATCTGCAAAAATTATTCTGAATTCCTGTAAGTGAAACTGACATCACTATACATACGTTGTGCCAAATAAAACTTGATTGTTCAGCCCTGCAATTACCTGTGCAACAGCCTCCCTGAGCATCAAGTAATTATTGTCCTATTTTAAGTGGAAAAGGAAACAAGACCTGGAAGACTTAAAAAAGTCCCCTCCAAAATCTATTTCAGATCTTGTATTATAAGATATAATTACTTACATTATTACCTATAATTAGAAATATATTGTTTAAAGATTACAGATCATAAACGAAAGCATGTGGCTACTCACCTACAGTATACCAACTAGCATCTGTCAACTTGCTGATAACAGCTTCTTGAAAGGATCCATCAGGCATTTTGGTTTCAACCATTGCACCAACCTGCAAAAAGGAGTATCTCAAGATTACATGTAATCCCAAACTCATATAATGGACAAAAACACATATAGGCATTAATTCTTCCAGCAAGGTAGATTTTTTTTTTTCTAAAGACTCATTTTCACTAAAAGTTACTTTGTAAAATTTAGTTACTTAGCTGGTAAGAACAAAGGTCCTTAACTATGAAGGCTGAACTGCAAGTAGACAGTAAAGCAGCAAGAAACTCAGAACATCCAATTTCAGCATGATTTCATAAGAAATAATAGAAGGCTAATTGGAAATAAATATTCAAATATTCAAAGTAATTATTGCTTTAATACTGATATGCATGCAATTACTACTATTTCTTATACTTTAAACATCGTTATACTGTCGGCTAGATCAGAATTTCAGTAGCAGCCTACAACATGCATTGATGTTCTTGCAGTAGCTATAGAAAAAAGACAAATACAAAAAATATGATCTCAAGAGCTCTATGTGCATTCAGTGTTTTACAATGCAGCTATGTGTTTTAGCAGACAACTGTTACATATCATAACGATACAAATCAACACATATTTTTATATAAAGTACATAAACTGTTTTAAAACACAGTTAGCTTAATCATATTTACTATCATCCAACGGGCTTGAAATTAGCTTCGTAATCAAGTTTTCAATTACTTGTAAGAAGTTTCAAAGTTTCATTACTTCCAAGAAGTTTTGTATCTTGTAAGAAGATACAAAAATCATCATGCCTGCAAAACTGCATATGAAGTATACTACACAGAAAAGCATAAACAGCCTCTAAAAGCTACAAAAGTTAAGACTAATCACTTGGAATCAATCTGATCTAAAGCAATGAGCCTCCTTCTGTTGATTTAAACTCTGTAGAACAGGTACCCACTTAAACAGCATCAAAATTTAGAATTTTATAAATCAATTATGTGAGTACAGAAAAAAAAAGGCATGCAATATACATACTCTTAGAGGTCCTTTCACTTGGTCATCTTGCACTAACTGAGTTGAGTTATCCCCCTTCAGGATCACCTGAAAGATATCCATGAATTTTTTTATATGTAACTTATTTTTAGCAGCATACAAAAAGCATATGAAACTCCATTTATAGTAATAATCATCATTTGGAAAATAAGATGTTTATCAAACGGACTCGAACATTACTGAACGCAAAACATTTGGCATGGACAGTTTTACTGACAGGAAGCCCCAAGTATCATACTTAATATTTAATCTGAAACATCATAATTAAAGAACAGGGCAAATCAAACATCAGCCATTCCAAGGCAAAGAAAATACATTTTGATGTGAGTTTGGATATTGATGCAATCCAGGGCATACCTGGAATTGGGGCTTCCAGATCAGAAGATTAAGCAGGTTTTTCTCTCTACTTCAACTGCAGCACTTTATTGACAACACACTGAACACTAAACTACAACCAAAATAAAAAGCTCTCTTTATTAAGTATGTATCAAAAAAATCACCAAACTGACTGCGATACCACCATTTCTGCTACCTTGAGCAAGGGAAAGTTTTTATGGTAAAGATGCGAATCACTAAGAGTGTAATGAAAATAAGGATCAGTTACAGTGTAAGTAAACCATGCTTCTCCCTTTAAAATCCGACGTTTGAGAAGGCAACACTGATGAGACAGAGTGAATGTAAGCCTATGCAATTTGAATCCCTGAGTTTGAAGAGACTCAGTTTAGAAACATAAAAGATGAGTATTTAGATGTCAACACTGTTAACTGTTTCACTGCCGTTTGTTATAACAAAACCACCTATGGTGTTCTAATAAAAAAAAAAATAATCAAAATTCCTATTTCTTTTCAGGAATCAAAAGTACCAGGAACTTCCTTCCACCTATAAAGATGTCTAGTTTTCTGGCTCCCCCAATTATCCCCCAACCATAGCCTACACTGTAGCTGTATTTATAAATACAACACTAGTGGCATGCTAAAGTAGCATTGGTATTAACACACAATCAGATCAATAATGCACTTTGTGCAATTTTAATTTAAGATTTTTTACTATGATTTGCATCAGCAGGTTGTCCTGCTACTCAGGAAAAGACTACTGGACTTTTTGCACTCTTGGCAGGTGTGCCAGGGTGTGCCTACATGCTCCTAATTACAATATCAGGCTTAGCTTGTTAAAACTTCAATTGTTATAATATAATTGAGATACAGTGACAGGAATTTCCACCAAGTAACAGCAGCCTCATACACTTCCAAATCTTATCATGGAGTAATAAAGCATATGATTCTAATGAGAAAAAAACCCCACACATCTATCAACAGTCTAAATACTCCATCAGATCAAAGGTGCAGATACAAAATCAAGGATGTCAGACCAGGGAGGGCAGCACACTGCTTCCTACAGAGCCTCTAATTAACACAGATTTCAAAGAACATCACAAATTTCTTTAAGTACTCATTAAGAACAGGGGAAAAGACTCCAGTATCTGAATTGTTTGGGGTTTTTTTTTCCTATTCATGAAAAGCACTCTGATAAAGTGATATGATCTATGCGCATAACTGAAGAGGCTGATAGCTAGTTCTATTTATGTAAGCATTAAAGCACATGAAAACTTAAATGTGTAGTTATAAAAACCAGCTTCAGCTTTCATCTCTATTTGTTAGGGCGTTTGGGTCACTAATGCCTTGTTTACATATCCTGGAGAGTAGACAAGAAAGTGGGAAGATTTTGACAAAACAAAGCAGAAGAACAATTTCTATCTTTACTTTGAATTCTTAACTTTTACTTAACTACGTTTTATTCTTGTTTTCCCATAGTAGCATTTACAACAGTACTGCAACGCCAAAATAATTACTTTATTTTTCGGTTGGTTTGGCGTACGACCTGTAAATGTGAATGAATATCATGTGCCAGTACTACGCATGTAGAGAAACTCAGCTACAGCCAGAGCACACTGTTTTAGAAGGGGCAGCAGCAGCAAGATGCTCAAAACCTAACAAATGTTATCCTGGGCATTTCTAAAACCTGGTCTAAGAAACTATATATTGCCATCTTTCTTGCCGTTATGTTGATTTATTTTGGCATTGCCTCTTAAGTTCCAAGCTATAAAACTGAGGATGTCAGTTGGAATGAAATGGAACTTTTGCTTCTGAAGAGGTTGCTCTTATTCCTTATTACTCATGTAAAGCCATAATCCTCTATTTGTGACATGAAAACTGATTGCTGTGAAACTGATGCATTCACAAACAGAAGACAACCGTGATCAGGGAAGAAGTAGCAAGAATAGGTAATCTGAAAGCTCATTCTTGTTCCAGCATCCTCCTAAAGAAAAAAATAAAAACCCACCACTACCACCCCAAAAATAACAAAAAACCCCAAACAAAACCCACCCCAAACCCAACACCAAAATACGAAAAACGACATTCAAGTGTTCTTTAAAATTCATGCAGTGAGGTGATGAATATTTCCTTATCTTCAGGACCAGGATCTTCTCTGACAGTCCTTTCAGCACAATGGTTTAATAAAATCAGCAACAACTACAGTATACTACCTTGACTTTCACAAGCCTTTTCACTGTCTTAATCTTTGCCTCACAGAAGGCACCACGGTACTTGGCACTGACATCAGTTCCCACTGTCAGGTAGGCAGGCTCATCTGCTGCCTATTAAGAAACAAAAAACATGAACAAAGTTTAGTTGTTCTTATTTATTTTTACAGCTACATTGTTATACATCAAATTTTACATCTAGACTTTTAAGTGATAAACAACATCTGTACTCAGAATTGCAATCACACAGTTCTTTAGAAGGAGAAAAAAAAAAAAGAAACCAACAAACAAGTTACAGGAAGTTTTGTTTTACCAGTAATGCTGACACCCCCCCCCCCCCCCCCCCGATTCTGTCAGCCTAATTACTGTCCCAGAAATATCTTTGAGGATATTGAACTGATATTTGGAACATCTCCTTATAAAAAGGGTAATACGTATAGGAGTGACTACTAATTCAAGTCATTCCTATACAGCATACAAAAGGAAAATATTTTAACTGCAAAAAGGCAGTATAAAAGGTAGTTGTACTTTTTTTCAGCTATAAGAAATCCAATGACACAGATTATTTAAAACATTTGAGATTGCTATCATCATGATACTTACAATTAAGTCTGTAACATTCTATATATAGTTTTCTTCCTGCTGACTAAAAGGAGACCTCTAGAGAAATTTGTTGCAATCTTTCAAACAGCTGTTAACTAGTATTTTTCTTTCTTGAAATGCCTTTATCAAAGCTTAACTGCTTATGCATTTTAAGAGAGAGAAATATTTCTCATCATGTTTTCCTTAATCTGGACTTTATTACTCAACATTTCACTTTATTGTGATTGTAGCAACTGATAAACGAGGACAAAATTACCACGTTGAAAATGTCCATCAAGACAGGAAATCAGCACAGAATATAAAATAACTGTTTTTTGTGTTGGGTTGTTTTTTTTTAATTGTTATTATTTCTTCAACTCCAAAGGCAAAAAAAAGTTTTTCTCTCTTTTGTAAATTATACTGCAATTGTTAAGCCTTTGTACTGAAAAAAACCGGCAACAGCTAAGGCGGGACAAAAGCTGTGGTTTTGCAAACTTGCAATAGCAGCTGCTGATACAGGAAGCATTTAAAGACAGTAGCCCAAAGGACGACAACTCAAAGACGTCGTGAATTTTCAAGACTGCTACTGCAAGACGATAAGAGCTTTGCTCACCCACACCTCAGCTGGAGAGCAGAAACAGGATTTACAGCATGCACCGAAACCCCGGCCAGCGCGATCCTACTGTTGCTCAGCCGAGACGTGCGATTAAAAATGAAATCGCCAGAGCAGCTAGCGAGGCGGGGTGGGGGGAAAGGGAGCCGGCTCCCCGCTCCGGACTCAGCCTACCTTCATCTTTAAAGGTTATTTGAGGGATTCCAGCTCAAAGACTTCTCCTCCCCGCGAGCACACGGGAAAACACTGCAAAACAAGAGGGGGGGGGGGGGGTGTCGGTTGAAGGCTCAATCCCTGCGAGCGTGGGTCTCCCCGTGAGGGGGCGGCCGGGCTGCGAGGGGAGCCCGGCGCGGGCGGGCAGGCAGGCGGGAGCCGCCGCCCGTCCCAGCCCCGCCGGGCCGCGGAGGGAGCGGGGCCGAGGCCGCCGCCCGCCGCTTCCCGCCCGGCGGCCCCTCGGTGTGTCACGTCGCCATTGCTCCCGCTTCCCCGCCTCAGGCCGGAGGGGCCGGGGAGAGCGTTGAAGCCGGGAGGGGAAAAACCCGTCGCCGCCTCACACGGACGGTTCACTCACCGGAGGAGAGGGGGGCCGGCGGGGCCCACCACCGCCTTCCCCGCCCCTCCCCGGCCCTCGCAACTTTCTGCGGCCCGCGGAGGGACGCGCCGCCGAGCCCCTCCTCCCCGCCCCCCTCACACCGCCGGCCGGGCGGACTTCTCGCCGCCGCCCCCCCCCCCCCCACCTCCGGACACCCGCCGCGGCCGGGACGCCGCAGCCCTCCCCTCCCCGGTCCGGGTCACGGAGGGGGAGTGTGTGTGTGGGGGGGGGGGGTTGTGCAGCGGGGGCGGGCCGGCTCCGCGCGGCTGAGGGGAGCGAGGATGGAGGGCGGGCGCGGGCGGGCCAAGCGCCGGGGGCAGCCCCGGGGACGGCGACGGCCGGGGCGATCGGAGAGGGGAAGGGAGGGGGGGGGGCACGGGGAGGAGTTCGGCGGGGAAGGGAGTCCCCGTCCCCGGCGTGAGGGGAGCGGCGGGTGGCCTCGCTCCCCTCAAGGGGTGGAAGGGGGGGGGGGGAAGCTCCCGCCGCCGCTCCGCGCCCCCTCCCCCGGGACGAGCGGTCGGGAGTTCCGGCTGCCGAGGCGCCCGCCGCCCCTACCCGCTGACCCTCCTTACCTGCAAACTCGGAACGAAGTGGGCAGACCCCGCGCTGCCCTGCCCAGCCCGGCCGCCCTCCCCAGCGCCGCGGCCCCCCTATCCGAGACGACGACAGCCCCGCGAGCGGCGGCGGCGGCTGAAGCGCGGCCCCGCTCCACCCCCCTCCAGCCCGGACTCGCACCGAATCACCAGCGACCAGCCCAATAACAAGCTGTTGAGCAGAATCTGTCCTGCTTGAACTCCCATTGGCCCCCTCCTGACGCCCCGGGGGCTCTGCCCCGCCCGGATTGGGCGCCGCGGACAGCACCCCCATTGGTCACAGGGAAGCCTGCAGAGGGCATTGGCCAGGCGTCGACGCAGGTAGCGCCAAGGTGACTTTTGATTGGCGCCTCTTCGGAGCGCCAGCCGATTGGTGGAGGTTGAAGTGAAGTCAGCGTCCCCCCGCGGCTGATTGGCGGGAGCGGGATCCGGATGTAGCTCTGGGCGCGGTGACTGGCCACTGCCGGGAGACAGGAAGAGCAACGGAGCCATGTGATTGGTGCGGACCGTCTCTTGGAGACGCGGTGGGGCGGGGACGGGAGAGAGGGAGGGAAGGGAGGGGTGGAGACTGCGTCCTGCGGCGGCGGCGGCGGCGGCCCGGGGCAGGCAGAGCGCATGCGCCGCGGTCAGCCTCCCGGCGCCATTTTGTGTGAGGCTCTTTCCCATTTTAGGCCGCGGGAGGAAGGGAGCGGGAGTGGTCGGCGCCTCTCCTGGGGGGGGGGCGAGCGAGGCGGGGGGGCTGCGGGTCAGCGG
The DNA here is from genome assembly GCF_964188355.1 of Buteo buteo. Lineage (NCBI taxonomy): Eukaryota > Metazoa > Chordata > Aves > Accipitriformes > Accipitridae > Buteo > Buteo buteo. Next base: position 6,145,277 of record NC_134176.1, on the reverse strand, counting down.
CTGAAGGGCTCGGCGGGAAACCTCCTCCCGCCGGCGTTTTCTTCCCCGCGGCCCACCCCCGCGTTGGATGGCGGCGGCCGTCGTCTCGTCCGTTCTCCCGCTCGGCGGCGATGGCGCAGGAGCGGGCCCGGCCGGACCCGGAAGTGAAGCGGCGGCCATGGAGGGGCGGCGGCGCCTCTGGCGGCTTGTCGGCGGTACCGCCCGCCGGGAGGGCGCGGAGGAGCCGGTCGGTCGGCCGGCCGAGCTGCCCGGTGAGGCACGGACACGCCAGCGGCCGTCCCCCGCGGCTCTCTCCGCGGAGCCCGCCGGAGCGGTGCTGAGGCAGGCCCGCCCGCCCGCCGCGGTGGCTGCCGAGCGCCCCAGCAGAGACACCGCCGGGGCTGCAGGTAGGGGCTGCAGGCGCCGCCCGTGCCGCCTTCCCCTCACGCCGGTCCCTCGGCCGGTGCGGGCGGGACGCGGGTGGCTGCGCTTCCCTCGGAGGAAGGCGTTGCTCTGTCGCCGTTAATCGTCTCCCTGCTGCCCGTGGTGCATTTTGGGGTGAAACCCGGGGAGGGGGACGTGACCGTCTCTTGCTGCCCGGTCGCTTCTGCACGTGGTGCTGGCGGTAGTGATGGCTTCCTGCCAGGCGGCTGAGGCCATCTCTTCGCAGGAAGACGCAGCAAGGACGTGGAAGAGTGGTGGTGACGGGGCTGAGTGCTTTTGGGGGTGTGTGGGGGGAGATAGATTGTAGTCTTGTACGTGCCTGTGACAGATGCTGTCTGAAGGTGCAGCCTTATAAGGCAGGATATCTGCACCTGTCAGAGGTCCTCTGAGAGAATTTGGTCTTGGAGGCCTGCTTTGACACTCCTAGATAGGAGTTACAAACTGAAGCCTGTAATAAAACTGTATTTTTTAATATTCGTTTCACATTTTGACTTCTTATCTAAAATCTGCTCCATGGTTGACTGTAATGCAGATCTGTTGTTTTTGCACAAAGTGATGAGCATCTGTCTGACAGTGCTTGCTCTTAGCCACAAGACATACCTTAGGTTGATCTGGAGCAAGAGCTGAGGGGCCTATCAGTATAGTTAAGAGATCCATTGTGCTAATTTGACAGAAATGGATTGTTAGTTTAGGCGTAGTTTCCCTGTAAGTGCTGTTTGAAGGTGAGGGGTTTTTTTGGTTTGTTTTTTTGGTTTTGTTTTTAATTAAATCTGATGCTTTGGAAAGCAGCAAGCAATGGATGGTTTTCTAGGGAGTTTAATGAGCAGTGGTGTATATTATAGATAAGCTCTGAAGGTTTAGTAAGGCATAATGCAAAGGAGCCATGTTTAGAACTGACTGCAGGAGATGTCTAACATGGGGGGGAGGGTAGCTCTAGAGTTCTGGTGTTTGGGTCTGGGTTGTAAATACAAAGATGCTTGAGGATGTATACAAAATGGATAAAGTTTTGAGGCATTTAGTGCTGAGGGAACTTTGATTCTGTGCTGTAGTTCCACTTTATGCAGTGGATAAACTGAAGAGCAAACTGTTGTTTAGAATATATTAAATCTAACCCAAATGTTAACAAAACTTAAAAAATTCACTGAATGTGAACTTCTAATTTCTCTGTGGAATGTATTGGCCAAATCATGACTTAGATTGTGAGCTTTTTTTGAGGCATGATTTGTATCTCTGTACTAAGTATAGTACCATTCAATAAATAATAGTTTGTGACAAAACTAATCAGTCTTGTTTCTGATTTCTAGCAGAAAAATCCTGCCTGTGGATGTATCTGTTACAGCTGGCATGCTTAGGAAGTTCATGGCACATCACCCGTCTAGCTGTTGTGAGGAAAAGGACTCCCTATAGCCAGTCAGCAGGAGAGGTGACTTGTTCTTTTATGGCATTTAAAGCACCTAAGAACGCCTAGCTAGGCAGCCCAACAAACAGGGTAAGCGTTCTCACACAACTTAGGGATGATGTCTAGTATAATGGAATGAAAAAGCTGTGCTTTTGGCAAGCCGGAGAAAAGGGTCTAAGTTTGGTTTAAAATAACCTTTCACTGGAACAGGAACTTCAGGACTCAAGAGTTACGCCATGATATTGAAATTGTGCATCCAAAATGTATGTCAGTGTTAACTAGCCCTGAGATTTCAAGACAGCTTGCCTATACTGGATCCTGTGGCTGTGCCCCATCCCCCAGTGCGATCCCTTATAGGGAAACAGTTAAAATGAGTGGAAGAAATGAGCAGCAGACTTTTCTGTTGTGAGCCACTTTATCATAAGCCACTCTGTTAACTTTACAAAGTTAACACTTTTAGAAGCTCTAGAGTCAAACAATCACAGTAAGTCCTTTTAGTATCTAATCTCTCTGCAGATAGACATGCTATAAGATAGAAAAACTTTTAACATTGTTGTTCAAAGCAGCAGTACTTGTGTTATGTGTACTTTGTTAGTACCAAAGGTCTTGTAGATGCAGTACAGGAGATTGACCTGGGGATATGCATTTTGGTCTTAGCTTGTGCAAATTAGCACAAGGCTTCTTAATTTCAAAACACAAAAGCATCAAAGGCACTCTAAGCATGACACTGATCTTTGGTCATGTGTAATTCTAGAGCTTAGGTGATGGCTGTAAGTAAATTAGAAAAAATAATGATGTATTTTAAAATCTCTGGTGTATTAGTTGCAGAATATACAGAAGTTTTGCCCAAAGTCTTCCATGTATATGGCACTCAATAGGAAAAGGCAAGTAGAGGAATGTCTCTATCTTGCAGTGTTCTTCATAAGAAGAGCGGAATAAGTAGCAGCCAAATAAAGCTGTTGAATGTGTCATGTGGCTTCCTTGAGAAGAGAGGCAAAATAATGAGAAGAGAGATTTCTGGGATAAGTAAGATGTTTTAATTCTGTTCAGTAGTCGCATATTGCTCTTGACATGCTGCATTTACACGTAGATAAAAGAACTCAGAATACTCATAAATCGCAGCCAAAATATTCTAGAAATAGTAAAAATATTGATTCATGTTCCACTGAGTTTCTTTGTATGTAATGATGTATTATGCTACTGTCAGACTTTGCAGATGTTCAGGAGACTTTTAGCTTTTTATTTTTGTCTCAAGTGTTTAGTTCTCCTTTTTTTTAAATGCTCTTCCCCTTGGTCTTTCTATTCTGTAACTAAATAGGTAATACTTTTCCAGCAGTGGTTGAGCAAGCATCTGCCTTGCAGTTCAGAACCTCTGTCTGTGTGGAACTGCTGTATTTCTGCTCAAATAAAGGTCATGTGCATGCTTCCCACAAAGCTTTACTATCGAAGTGATTGCAAACTGCTCAGACAAGAGTGTGGTAGGAAGTTGTGAAGTAGTTAGTGTAGGTATGAAGGAAAAAAAACCCTGACAAATGTGAAGTTGACAAGAGAAAAGTTCAGTCAGTAATAGCTGGATTGTAAAAATGAAAGGTCAAACCTTCTTCCCTAGTCATGGAGAAAATTGTGCTTTACTGTCAACTATCGGCAATAAGTTTCTTTGTATTTATTGTCGTCTGTGTGTGAGAGAGAACAAAAAAAAACCCAAACAAGAACACCTGTTAATGCTAAATGCTTACCTACAGTTTCCCCAGCTCTGGCATATTCCTGTCCCCATTTTTGGAAAAATGGATATTTAGTTATTCAGACATAACTGTGCATGCTGTTTCTCATAATTTCCTTGTCAGTGTTGCTGCTGGCGAAGACACAAAGTTTAGCAACCCTTGGGAAGCCTGAATTAGTTCATTATATCCACTGCAGAGTTTAGTAGTGGCTTCTTGAATCTGGTACGGGTATGTTTTGCAGCAGTGCAGTATCTCTTCTGGATATGAATAATCATGAAAATATTTACAACATAGAGTACTCTGTCATAAATATTTGTGTGAGGGAAAAAAATATCAGATTGTGTTTCGTGTCAGCTCTGTGGCTAACAATAATATTCACTTTGTAGTTGCTTTTTCCAGTAATGCTAGTGAAATGATGTGCTCCGCTTGTCAGAGTAGCTCTTGTTAGCAGCTTCAGAGATCTCCAGGGAGAAGTAGTCCCATTTTTACTGAATAAACTATGTCCAGACTTTGTTGTGCTTTGTGGCTGCAGATCTTAACTACGGTCCCATGTGTTACAAAATGTGTGCAGTGATGCATTACCTGATCTGTGTTATTAGCAGCCTAGCACCAAGAGAAGAGGGTTTAGTTCTCAACTGATAAAACTGCTGCTTTCATCCTAGCCTGTTAGCTGTGTGGGGGTGTTTTGGCACGTATCGTGCAATCTTTTAATTCCAAACGTAAAATGATCCTTTTTTTTTTAAGACTGATTTGGTAATCTTGTGTTTGGACAGAGTAAGAGCTGTATTGTAAGAGACTATTTTTATTCTTTCTGGTATGTAATTTTCTATTATGATTGCTAACATATTTGTATCAAATAGTAATGTTAGCTAATTTAGCAACTATGGAGGAAGGGTGCCCGTTGCCAGGGTTTACTTAAGATTGGAGTCTAAAGCCAGTTTTTGCATGTTTTGTCATGTGCTGTTAAATTATCCAAATATAGGTGTTTAATTTCTCTTCTGCTGCCTAGCAAAGGGATGCAAGATACGGAATTTGATTACAAATCCAATTAATTTCTTGTATTATTTCTAAGGACTGCAAGCTCACATTGGTGACAATAGTGAGGCTATTACAACTACATTGGGGAAGTTGTGCAGTGTTGCAAAACAATAGCGCACAGTACTACAGGAGAAGCTGAAGATTTGTACAGCAGCTTTAATTTGGGTGTGGCAAAGGACTTTGGTTGTCATCATCTACAACCAAGTGATCAGTCTGTCTTTCAAAACTTGAAGCAGATGCTTGACAGCAAATGAGAGTTTCATTACTGTTCTGGGTAGGAAAGCACCCTTACATATTTTTCAAAGTAACAGTTTGTCTCTGAATGCCAGCAGTAAAGGTGAAGGATTAGACCTACCTGTCGTTAGTAATCAAACCTTCTGTTTGAGGCTTTATTAATAACTTTTTTTGTGACAGGCACAAGACACTAGTTAGCACTAGAAATGTATCCTATGCATGTACACATACGGGCTATGTTAGTGCATTGGCCATTCCAGTATTGTAAAATTTAATTTTTAAAACTCTATGTACTTTTTAACTGGCTTCCAAATTATCTCCACAGCATGCAGCTTTTTTCCTGGCTTCCGAGCTGTAGACATTATTAGCGATGTAAACATTTTATCTGTGGAAGTTTTGATCTTTCAAGGTGAGAAGAGATGAGTTTTTTCTACAGGATTGGGGGAGTGGTTTTCTGTGTAAATACAGTCAGTCACCAGTCTACAGAGAAAATAAGTTTTAGTGTTCCTGAAATAAACGTAAGTTGAAAACTTTGAAACTTGCATCGGAATCTCTAAATAGTCTGTATTCTTCTTAACAGAGTCAAATCTTGTTTATAAATACTACTGCTTGAGTAACCTCCCATCTAAATCAAACATACAGGGTACAACTTGAATGCAAAAAACATGTGGTTTTGGGAGTGGCAATGACATATTTCATTGCTATGAAAACTAACAGGAGAAAATCTCTTTAAAGTTTTAACTTTTAAGTGAGGTTGTATTTGAAGAACCTTGCTGCATTCTTCTGAGTAAGTTAAGCTTCTGAAATAGAAGGTATTCCTCCTTAAATATTTAACTTCTGATGCTACTTTGGAGCAACAGTGTGGTTACTTTTTCAGCCTTTTGTGATACCAGACTGGGAGTGAATGTATACTGAATAGGTGTCTCATGCTATCCGTATCTAAGCTGTTGATTGCTGCTGACATTGGAGAGCTGAAATAAATAGGCTGTTGTTTCACTTCAGCAAAGAGAACTAACTCTGGATTAATTTCTCAATACCTGTGTTAGTAGATTCAGGGTTTTCTTCTTTTTTTCAGTAGTTTTGAGTGATCTGTCATGGCCAACCTAAAGAATCTTCCTCGCTTATGCTATCTGTTGCTAGTTTGTATCTTGGGAAGGCTTTCCCCCCCCCGCCAGCCCAGATAAGACTCCATGCTGCAGAAGTAGCCACGTTAAAAAGTACAGGAAGGAAATAAAGCTGGTAAGAGCTATGTCCTCACATACACATGCTTTTTCAGACACTGGTAAGTGGCTTGCTTAGTTTGGATTTTTACTAAAATATATCTTTCCATACCTGTAGAGATAAATAGGGTTCTGATACTGATGGTGAATCCTTGGACATGGTCCATCTGCCAACATAGGTGTCACTCCAGCTTGTCACTACTGATAAGGTGTTGATTACAATGACGGCTTGTTACAGATACAGGTGGTAGAGCAACATGATCCAATTGCATTGGGACTATACCAACACCATGCAGGCTAGCACAAAGTAGCAAGCACTGCTTCTGCAAAGCATGGTTGCTCAGCAAAAGAAAGCTTGTGAAGGCAGTGGTTACGTGGCCTTTCTTCTAGGGCTTTTGCTTGTCCAGATTACTTCAATCACTTACTTTTCTGCCTCAGCTAGCGAGACTGCAGTTGGTCAGTATCGATTCTTTTTTAAAAGTATTATTGCCCTCAATCTTTTGAATTAAATGTTTTTAGCTATAAGTAGCTGCTGTTGGTGAGAATCTACAGTTCAGCCAGTGATTAAATGCTGAATTTTTTCCTACCTAGTTGCCTTTTTCAAAATACACTTTTTATTTGTGTATATTGTTTGGAGGATATTATTACAGGTAGCTGATTTCCAAGTGGCCAGGGAGTTAGTTGACCAATCAACACTATGTAATGCACACTTAACCTGTGAATTAATTGCAAGACTACTGTTAGCAGGAGGTGTGTACCTTCAGGGATATGCTTTCCCCTGCGGTGCGTTTGTGTAGTCTGTCACCCCATTAGTTACACCACTACAGCTGTAAACAGAACCAGTGAAATGAGCTGTGTTGTGTGACATCCAGAACTCTGAAATAAAACAAAACACATGTCTTTTTGGAGAGTTTAATTATTCTGGATCAATGAAAGATCTTTTATTAGTGTGGCAGTGATCTCCTCCTTGCAAGCAGTGCAATGCGGGACAAACTGGTATGAGCACAGAAACAAGGTTTTGACTGGGGAAAGTAGTTGCTTGTTCAACTGACTGACAGGAAACACATTAAGCTACATTTTTATTCTGCCTCCTAAAACAGTATTTCAGATTTGTTTCTATTCCCGAGGTATATAGAAAAGTGTTGGGAAAAATAGCCTCTCAAGTGGTGTGCTTTGTAGACTGTGGAAACACCTAGAATTAGAGCTGAAATGGAGCTTTATGTAAGCATTCTGTTAAAGTCATCGAGCACTTCCCTGCTCTTGGCACCTGTTAATATAGTCTAATCTAATAGGTCTCTGTCCTTCCCCGAAATAATGAAATTAGCAGATTTCCTTCTTTTCTAAAAGCCCTGCAAACAAAGTAAATTTCAATTCCAAAAACTTACTTAGACATCACTTGGGTGGGGTTTGGGGTTTTTCATGTGTGTGTGTGTGCATGTCTGGAATGTATTGGCTTCTGGGTGAATTTACTGTAATTGAGCCTACTATTAATCTGCTGAAATTGGAATCTTAATGTATTTTGGATATGTAGACAATACATATACCGAATGATATCTAACTTTATGCAGCAGTAAAGCACGCCATGTTCTTTCTAAAGTCTTACTTGGCTTGTCTTACCACATCACCTAAAATGGTATTTTCAATGGGTAGTTCTTACACTGTCTTTAGGGGAGACTTCAGGGGATTTCAGTTTTTCCTGTATCTGATTATATGCATGTGCTTGGACTATAATGCTGCTGCCTGCTTTATTCTAGTTGTCCATTTTTGGTTGGCACAGCAACTTGTAAGAACCATTTTTAAACAACTGTTTCAGAGTCCTTTAATAGCAATGTACTGAAGATGAAAGAACACTGCGTGGTGGTTGCTTAGTCCATCTGGAAACGGGAGACTTGGTTTAAGCTTGGTTGTAGATCCCATGTTCTCAAAATACTAGAATGTATTTACTGGACAAACAGTAAGGCTATACTCTTACCTCTTCTGCAACTCTGCATAATTAGGCATAATAGGTAGCAGGATCTTCTATGATGTAAAGTTACAAAGCAGTTGGTGTCTCAAAATAGCTCTCAATTCTTCAGTAAAAGTAACTTCCTTGCTGCATGTAACTTGAAAAACTGGTGGGTGGAAGAAAAGCTAGTCCTTTTCTTACAGGCATATGCAACTGAAGGAAGAAAATGAGGGGGAGAGAACAGTCTCCGTACTGTATTTTTGGTGCTGTTACGGTCTCCAAATTGTCATGACAACTAATACTATTTTTCTCTTCAGAATCATGAAACTGCACTTTAAGGTCATGATTATCTTCCAGCTGATAAATGCTTAGGATGCATTGTTGAATTCACTGTTTTATGTTCCCTTCTATGGTTACAGTTTTATCTTAGGGAAGAGACTTGCAAAACAGCATATGCAGTTATTCCAAATCTCCTTCCTTAAGGATGACTTGGACTATATAGCCAGATAGCATCCCAAACAGCATTGCGTCTGTATGGACAGTCACACTTTGAGCGTGTGGAGCATTTAACCTCAGGCCATCAAGCTATTTTTGGTGATGAGAAGGAAGTAACAAATGAGCTGATGCTTGGCATACTTCAGATCTGCATCAGACAAATTGTTTGAAATGTTTCCTTTCTGAGAGTCAGCACCAAATACAGATCTGTAGTATTTCTTTTGGAGCTAGCCTTAGGGATATCTGCCACACAGGAAATTTTACATATGGGTTATTGCTATGAGCTGTTCTTCTGTGAGCTTCCAACAGCTCAATGTTACCATAATTTCATCAGCAGTACTAGTCAGTTGTACTGAAGATATTATCCAAAGCAGTTATTTTTACAGCCATGTAAAGGTAGCACAAACAGTAAAAATCGATTATCCTGATGCAGTAGCCTAATCTTGATTTTTGAACTCTGCAAGCCCAGTAGGATATTCTGAAATCTGTCCTGGTGCAGTCATGGAGATGTATGTAAGTAAACTAGATACTGGAGCTTTTTTTTATTTATTTATTTTTTCATCTGCAGTTCACCATAGCGCCTTTCTTAATTCTCTTTAACAAGGCTTCTGTATGTGGACTTGCTGACTAATTATAACAGGGAATGTGACACATCCAGTCCTATTAAATATCAGAGTAGTGATTCATCAGGTGCTGAGTAACAGTCAGTGGATGTATGAGACTTAAAGGAAGAGGAAGCATCTTACTGTACAACCTACTCTTGTGTAATTGTTGGATCTATGTATTTCTAAAATACTCGGTGGAGAGATGACTTTAAGCTAAGAGATGAGGTGGTCTATATAGTCTTATTTTCTGGTGTTCTGTTAAAGCCTGTGCTGTGGTTCTTAAGCAACAGCACATGCCATTAAAACTCAGAACGTAAAACGTTTCAGCATGGCAAGAACTGCAGTTACGCATTCCAAGTGGGTATTTGACTTTCTGCTCTATTATGTATTCCCATAAATGGCTACAGTCTGGACTAAGTAGGTTACTTGTCAAGCCTGAAGCAAGAAGTGCTGCTTGGTATGGGCTAATTACGCTTTTTCTGAGATCTTCAGAACTGAAACTTCCCAGAGCTTTAGGCAGAAACAATCCAAATGAGACTGTGAAGAATCACCTTTTGCTCAGATCTCTGATACAGAAACTTTTACCCTGCCCATTTGTTAGTCTTGCAATTAATTTTCACGTTTCAATGTTACTCTTAAGTTATAATTGAACATTTTCAGGCCAATTATAAAAGCTAGTTTTAGGGAAGGGGATCCAAGCCCTACTGCTGTAGGAAAGCAGGCTGCCTCTGCTGCTGAAGGCTGGTTCTGGGAGCCTTCAGAGGTCACTGTCACAGACTGCTGCTGTTAGGGCCATCATATTGAGCCTGCATATGTTGCATGGAGCTCTGAATCAAGTCAGCCAAACTGGGCTGCCCTAGTCCCTTGGCATGTTAAGAGACTCACTAATCTCAGAGTGAGCTTACTCAAAAGTAATAAGACTTAAGTAGGTGCATGTGATATTCTTTGTTTCAAGGAACAGCTCTTCTAGAGCATCACCTCTGCAGACTCTGAGCATACACACTTTTTCCAGACATGCCCCACAGCTGAAGCTACAGGAGACTGACTGGTGGAAGCTTTCAAGTCTTGTGGTTTAGCTACCTGATCAGTTGTTGGCCTCTGGGCTTAAACCAAACTCTTCCTCCTAGATATTGTTTAAGACTGCAGGGTAAGGGAGTATCTACAATACAACTAGATTATTTTTTTTTCCCCCCTAGTCCTGTACTTACAATAGAGCCTCTGCTAGAAGTAAGCGCTTTTTTTTTTTCTTGAGATTTAATATTCTTTTCTATTGTTCTGTAACAGATCTGGTCCTCACTTAAATGATAATCTCAGATCCAGCTTGAGCCCTTCTGGAGCTTAGCTTTCACCAAATTAGTTGCCTCAGACAGCTCTATAGATTTAGAAAAACAAACATGGTCTTCAACATTTAATCAAAGTTTAACAATGCTGTCATGTCCCACTGCATTTCTAAGTCTTTATGTGGTCAGTGTTGCCATGAGTAGCTGTGTAAACCACTTCCTTCTTTTTGGAAGATTTTTTCCCCTGCTCGACTTCCACTGTTTGACGCAGGAACAAGTAAATACTAATTCTCAGTAGCAAAATTCATTAAAGTTGGCATTTAGCCTATCACGTGTGGACTAACTTAGTGAAACATTATGATGGCTACTGCACAAATGTATAATTAAGTATTCTTAAGTAACTAGCTTCAAATTAGTAAGTTACTTGTTAAATGCAATGTGGTTTGTCTCATTGGCTATCCCAGTTGGAACTGCAACTAGGTTAAGGCTACAAAAATAGCTGTAATGGGGAGTTTGCAGTAGTCTTTCTGCTGAAATGAGAGTCCTTCTGGACTAGAAATCTTTTCCAGTGTTCTCTGGGCCTTATTGTTAAAAGGTAGCAATGCTTAATTTCAGATTAAATAGAAGCCTGCTAGCTTTCTGTTTGTAAAGGTAAGGGAAATTTCTATACTAAAATAGCTTATTCAGTATTTTCCTGCTTTTTTCCTCCTTGTGCCCCCTCCTGAATCAATGCAATTTTTTCCCCCCATTCTAATGTTCATTTCTCCTCTTTCTCCATGTGCAGTTAATGGAAATGAAAGTAATAGGATTTTTTTTCCTTACCACAGGTAAAGATCAAGTCTCATAAACAGGTTGAGCCTACATTCTGATAACTTAATTTGGAAAAGAACTTGACAGTAATAGTCACCTTGGTATTGTTTAACTACATGTTGCCATGACAGGGAAGACTGCTATGCAGCACTCTGTTATGTACTACTATCCACCGCAAAATGCACATACTCTTGAATTGTTTCTCACTGGACTTTACCCCTTTCCACAACAAACAAAAAATCAGAGCATGCTCTTCAAAGGAGCTTTTTAGATAGCTACTTATTAGAGACCATGGCAACTTGGAAATACTGAATAAGCAAGCAGGTGGTTCTGTTCCTGCCTGTATCTTCTGACATACTGTGGAACATCTTCCTTCCACTTTATCTTGTAAATATATACAACTATTCTTGCTCTTCTCATTTAACTCTGAAGCCTGACTTCTGTAACTGTTTATACTTCCCATCCCTAATTCTGAATGGCTGTCACTGAAAGGATTGGATGGATGGCTTTTAACCTCCATTTAGCAGTTTGTCAGCAACACTTCAGGTGTAGAATAAAGACAAAGAGAATCAAGTAGACTCTCTGCAGGATGGAAAGGTCAGCCCTCAGCTAATGTTTAGAGTGCTGAAGAGTTTCCTGATTGGCAGTCACTAATGACTCAAACAGCTGAATCAGCAGTAAACTTCAGTAGGAGATTCAGTTTGGAGAAATGCAACACAGAACTATAGGCTGACTCAGTGTAACAGCTATACTATTGCCTCAGGAGGAGACACTGGAAGAGGCTGCCTGTCACAGTGATGGTTAATGTTGGCTCAGGCAGGCCTGATGGAGAGAGTTCCAGCAGCCTTTGAAAGCTATGCTCAGCTGGAGAGGCAAGAGTTAGGTAGCTAGACTGCAGCTAAGGCTTAAACCTGAGCCAGTCACCAAGTACCAAGACAGACCCATCTATCTCTAGTGACTTTCCCTTGTCACAACACGGAGGTAGAACTTGTATCTTGTAATCCCATTAGAAAAGAGACTGTAGAAGGCCAGGTGTTTTTTTCAAAAGGAAAAAAACTGTATAAAAAAAAATCCACAAACCTGTAAGGGAAAGCTTTTGTTTTAAGGGCTGGTGATCATTAGCATGTAGTACTAAAGCTGAGGAGTTTGATTCATCAGAAAAATATGCATTTCAGATTAAGATGACCAATAGAATTTTAACTGCATGTACAAACAAGACTTCAATTTTAACTGAGTTTTAAGGTGGTGAACAGAATGGTTTGTTACCTTGTCTTTCAAGACTTTGAAGTGACTAGAATAGACAGTCTTTTTTCCTAGGAAGTGGGGAAAGAAAGCAGGAAAGCTTGTTTTCAGCTCCTAGGAAGGTCAACAAGTGATAGAGCTGTTTCAGAAACTAAACCTGAATGAAGCTGTTTAGAAATAGTTTAGCTCTTCAAGCATTAATTCCAGATACATTGCTTAATAGATCTCAGCTTTAGAACTTAACACAAGCACTATTTTAAACTGAATTTGTTTTTAATTTCTCCTACTCCTCAGATAAGCCTAGGTTTAATACTTCTGATTAGAATTCCTTTTCATGAACTCTTGCTTGTTATATAGGCTGTTTGGAGCCATCAGCTGTGCACATTACCTTAAAACTGTAAACAGCTGTTTTACACTTAGGTCTGTTCTTACCTTTTCTGCTAAGAGACATCACAGACTGTCACTACGAAGGAACTGCAAATCATGATACTGCTTAACCAAGTACTAGTTTTTAATATTAAACTCTGCAGTATAAACAAAAGACTTGTCAAATTTTTAAGCAGATTGTTTTTCTGTACCTGGCCTGAGTCAGATGGAGTGCTGTAGTAAGCAGCAGCAACACCAGCCTGATAATATCTTTCCTTCTTAATGTCTGTTTTGATGCAGAGTACAGTTGCTTCTTAATGATGCTGGCCTATACTCTTTTGAAATAAAAGCTAATGGACAGTAAAATGGAAAATTTATTAGTGCAAGTTGGTCACTCAGTTTCTTCCAGCAAATACATAGTAGCATCCCATGCTTAATACATTATAAACAAACCTGTTCTAAGTTAAGAAAAGTTGAACTTGTCTTGAAGTAACAATGTGTTACATATTGTCATCGTCTGATTCATCTTCCTCTTTCAAAGATTCCTATTTTAAAAAAAAGTTTAATTAAAAAAATACCTTAACAGTTGTTTTATAATTCAGCCTATAATAAGCAAAATGAGTTTTGCTGTAGTTTCACAATCCTCTCAATCTGTCCAAAGCCTTGTTGTATTCAGCAGGCTAGTTCATAACTTTAGGCGGTAATACTGAGCACCATCATTACTTTTAGAACAAAAGCAAAGCTGTTAAATGCTGGAATTCTAACTTTCTCCAGCTGGTTATCTTTAAAAACTGTTCTAGGCAACATGACTTACTACCTCTCCTACTGACTCATACCCACTGTTGAAAAGTTAATACATTTACTTCTGAAGAAGCACGCCACCTGTGCAAGCCTGCTGAATTACACTGTTCTTGAAAGAAAACTAACACTGGATTATGCCGTAAACTTCGCTCTTCTCCCTTCAGAATAACATCAGCTAACCCTGAAGAGATACATGTAACTACACATTTTCCAGTCATCATAACAGTAGAAGCCTAACCTTCAGTTAGTTCCCTGTGCTCTAGACTTGCCTGTCAAGTGGAGCACTGAGATGACACCAGAATCAGACCTTACCTTGGCATATTTCTCTGCTTCTTCCCTGATGTCTTTGGGAACAATTTCATGTTTTCCATTGGTTACTGCCAATAAAAAGAGTACATCTTAAGTAGAATTCACACAAAGACCTTAACATACAGAGTGAAGTTAAGAATCAATGTTTTACTTTAGTTACAGAAAGTTATAAATTTTTTATAGTGTTTATAGAAATTACAGAAGTGCATTACTTTCTCCAACCCAGCTGAGTTCCAGCTCAAAAGCTTTATCCTTTACTTCATCATGAACTATGTAGATTCTGGAAGGAACAGAGAAAGTACAGATTAGAACAGATTGATCAATAGGCTAAATATACTTTCTTCCTTTCACAGATTTCTTCTGTTGAAGTACTCTCCCCATGCTTTCTCTCCTGCCCACACACACACACAAAAAAAAACCATGAGAGAATTTTCCAGGCTTAATTGCTAGTATAACAACACATTAAATGATTACAGTTAAGATGCAGGTTGAGATGTTCCAGTTATCCTAATGTCATGGTTTAACCCCAGCCAGCAACTAAGCACCACACAGCTACTCACTCACTTCCCCACCCGCCCCAGTGGGATGGGGGAGAGAATTGGAAGGAAAAAGGTAAAACTTATGAGTTAAGAACAGTTTAACAGAACAGAAAGGAAAAAACTAATAATGATAACAATAATAAAATGACAATAATAATAAAAGCATTGGAATATACAAAACAAGTGATGCACAATGCAGTCGCTCACCACTCACCGACCAATGCCCAGGTAGTTCCCAAGCAGCGATCCACCCACCCCTGGCCAACTCCCCCCAGTTTATACACTGGGCATGACCTCACACGGTATGGAATACTCCTTTGGCCAGTTGGGGTCAGCTGCCCTGGCTGTGTCCCCTCCCAACTTCTTGTGCCCCTCCAGCCGCCTTGCTGACTGGGCATGAGAAGCTGAAAAATCCTTGACTTAGTATGAACACTACTTAGCAATAACTGAAAACATCAGTGTTATAAGCATTTTTCTCATACTGAACCCAAAAAATAACACTACACCAGCCACTAGAAAGAAAATTAACTCTATCCCAGCCAAAACCAGGACACCTAAATAGAACAATCATTAAGATTCAAGTAGTGCAAAACCAAGACTATGTCATCATTGCCTGCTTCCACTAGATCAGTTATAATACAGTTAGGAGTGTCCTGTGTTTCTTCTGTAAATCTTATTTCAGTTTACACTTAAGACTAAATCCCTGAACTGTAATATCTTGTGTCTAATTAGAAGCCTGTACATAGATCTCCATATAGACTGCCATGCTTATGGCAAACGTGATGGTAGTCAGCACTTAAGCTACAAGTGGTATGACAGCATATGCAGTACCATCCAGAATAGTAAAATCACTCCTTAGTCCGTGGGATAAATGTTACACTATAATAGCAATACTGATTTGACTGCATCATAGTATTCAGTCCTCAGTGGCACAACACGTAAACAAACCATAACACCCCTGAGTTCAGACATACACTCAAAACAATAGTAGAACATACAATAACTTGTGGATTCACTTGTTGAGAAGGTTGTATTCCTTAGTTTGTTTCAGAAAGCGTTAGTAAGACAAAAGCTGAAAAATACCAGCTATATCTAGCCAACATAGAAAACTTGGAGATAGTGGGGGAAGGAAGGATACCTTCAGCACCACACTAAGTACTTCCAATTAAAGTTTGATAAAAGTATTGCGAAACAAATATAAAGAACAAAGTTAACATTGGTGTCCTGGGAAATGTCACTATATGCTTATGTTCTTCTGATACCCTTCAGCCACTGTTAGACTGGACTTACTGATCATTGCCTAAGATGATCTAGAGGCCTTTCTTAATGTGTTCAGCTGGTTACAAGCCTTTTGCAATAAAGCATACCACTACAAGCTCTTGAAGAAATCATTACTCTGGACTCTGGCTAGTATTTTAGGGTTAAAAAATGATTAAAATCTTTGCGACCTTGCTAAATGCTACTAAGGAGCTGAATTTGAGCTGAAAAACAGAACTATATCTAGAGCTGCTGTTAAGTTTTGAGGTGAGGCAGAATTAAAGAACAGAAGTCTTTTCATTATTTGAAAATCTGTGACTTATATGTGCCATTTTAGAACTGCTTTGAGGTCCTTGCTAGGTTTCAACAAGAGAGATCCCACAAATTCTTTCCTCTAGCTGCTGCCATGACAGCCTCGGACACAAACTCTGAAATAAACTCACATGCTGCAACACCAATGACAGAAGCATATTTATTACTTCTTTATATCCTTCTAAGCCATAGCCATAAAATACTGGAGATTACCATTTTGCAGCTGCAGGTTATTAATTTTGTGACAAGCACAGAACACGTGCATTAAAATGAAGCGTTGTAGATACCTGAAAGGATACTTGTATTTGTTTGAAAAGATACTAATTCACAAAGTATTTTCAAGATAGCTTACTACTGGCCAATTCACGCTCTACCTAGCAGAAAGTCTTCTCTCTTCCTGGTACCTTTTTTCCCTTCTCTAGTACATGACTTACTGAATGGTACCTTTTTTTTTTTTTCCTGTAAATACGCTATCCTCACATAGAGTTTGTGGGATTGGGATAGCATTAGTGACTACAGGCGATCATATAATTGATGTGTTCTGCTAAATTGCATCAGTAAATAGCAAATATTTCCAGTCTTTTCATGTGGTATCAAGCTTTATCATTTAAATGAGACCAGCTATACCCTATACACATCTTTAAACAAAGAGTTATACTTAGCTTCTTTCCTAAGCACTTGAGTCTTTTTTTAGGCAAATAGGAAGGCTGGGTCAAAGACCTCAGCTCCATTTCTGGACTGCTACTTAATGTCCGAAGCACCAGTTCATTGTTCACTCTGTGTAGCAAGGCGTACAGCTCTTTCTTCAGAATCAGGACACCAAGGAGTTTCCCCCATCTGTCACCTGATTTATGTATTTTAAAACCAGTGACTGTATTCAGACAGTGTAACCTTTAATCCACGGGTGCTACAAGTTTTCAGTACTGAGTAGCATACCTCATCCCACAAGAAGAAAAAAAAATATTAAAAGCAGAAGATACTACAGTCAGCATGAGCACTCATCTAGTAGAAATGAAACCTGGTACCCAGTTTAAAAGGAATAGTTTCAGTTTGAAACTATAGCAAGCTCACCAGTACAGATTTTTGTTGAGCTGGAAAAACAGGTTGGAGACTTACATTTTCGCAACCTCTTTAACAACATCACGGCAGGTCATTTCCTTCATCTGTAGACAAAAAAAAATACACAGCTTAAGAGAATATACTGGTTTCCATTTCCACAAGGCCAGAACATGAGTGGCTGTACGCATGCCTAATCAGCTTACTGTTCACTAGTGACAAAAGTGACAAAAAGTTAAGAGAAGAACTAAATTTATTCTCTACGATAAGTCTTTCAGCCTGCTATATGCAAGTAATTCTTCCAGTGAAGAATTTTACAACTGAAAGTTTAAAGCACTCATCAGCTAGAAGCTTAGGAGCTGAACAGATAAACCTTAGCATCGTAAAAGCTTGACTTGTTCTTAGATGCTTTATGATCAACTGACATAAAATAACCACATGTACAATACAGAGGAGGCACTGTATTTTCATGTATAATATTCATATTCTTTCTAGGTAGTATAGTAATACTTTCGGTCTTACCAATATTTTCTGCAAGCAATTCTGACTTTTAAGCAATGCCCTACATGGAGAATATTGTTCCAGTGTTACCTTGCTCAGGCATGCAGCTGGTTGTTACCAGCATCTCATTTTCTATTTTCTCACTGTTATATCACAGTCTTTCAACAGTCTCACAGTTAATCAAAACAAAGTCTCATGCCAGTTTCCATGACATAATAAACTTATGGTTTATAGGTCAAATTTTTTGCCAGTCAACTCTTCTGGAGTATGAAGTAGTAATACATTCTACTGTATTTCATTAATGCAGGGTTGAAACAAGATTAGCCTCATTTCTTTTCTCAAGGTTTCATTTGCACAAACCAGATAGACATCAGCCTTTGATACTGCACTCGCAAAAAGGCACCTGTCATTATTCATTGGAACCAATGGGACATCAGTTACAAAATACAGTTCAATGCATTACACATTATACTGACACTTTCCCTAGCATAAAATGATTTTCAAGTTCAAAATAAGTTGTTTCTTTCTTTCTTTCCCCTTTATTTACACTGAGCTCAGAATGTAATCCATTAATTATTGTATTTTACCATCTCTGTCCAATTCTCAAAATGTTTTCAAAGCCATAGTACAGAAGCTAGTTTTGAGACTAGCTAGTAAAGGAATTAAGACAACAACAGTCCTTTGTTCATGGTGAGTGTCACAGCACTCTCTGGGGTGAAGCACACCCCCAGGGAAGCAATGGGCCAGAGAAGAAATGCCCATGCCTGGTTAGACAGACATGCCATCACAGTCCTATCCCAAGGAGCTTCCTGAACAGACAGAGACCCATTGCCCCAGTGTTCATTTGTGACACTCGATCCGTAACACACACAGCACTGGCTGCCACGTGCAAATATAACTTGGGTCGCACAAACATTTAAATTGCTGTGCGTATTGATGCATATGAAGTTAGTAGTCAAATAGGAAAACTCACTGGTCTGCTACTGTCATGCATATTTACAAAAAAGAAAAGTGAAGTAAATTTATTTTTTGCCATTATCCTTTTCCCATCCCAGGTGTGTTAATTCTGCAGACAATAAGAGTAAACACTAACAGTTTATCACAGGAATTAATTATGATTATGTCCATATATCAAAGAGTTGTACGTAGCATCAGAGCTGCATGAGAAGCACTGCAGAAGAGACCAAGACATTCAAGTACTCTCCACATGACTACAAGCTTTCCCACAGCTGAAGATTATCAGACATTTGTATAAGATGCAACAGATCAATGCAATGTTTTCTGCTTGCACCCTCAGCTACATATGAGGGTTTCACATACTGTGCCCCCCAGCCAGATACAGTATCTGCTCTGCAGTACCTGTAAGGCAGGTTT
Organism: Buteo buteo; assembly: GCF_964188355.1. Taxonomy (NCBI): domain Eukaryota; kingdom Metazoa; phylum Chordata; class Aves; order Accipitriformes; family Accipitridae; genus Buteo; species Buteo buteo. The sequence goes on along the minus strand of NC_134176.1, from coordinate 6,126,350 downwards.
AAAGTTCTGACTATCTGCATGCCTCTTACTTTACACCTGTAGTCATCTCTTCCACAGGAACAAGTCTTAGTTGACAGGCTAATGTAGGCAGTATCACCCCACAAAAGCTTTTGCACTTCTATCTTTTTCCCATTTCAGTTTTGACAAATTCATCTCTTCAAAATTAACTCTGATCTGGAAACCTGCCCAGTCTACGGTTAACAAAAAGCATCGGCATGCAAGACTGGACTTGCTTCACATTACTGTGACAAGATCATACGCATTACTGAAGACATTCTGCAAACAAGCCATTAAATAAATGCAGTTAGGCCATATGGCACACCACTGTTCTCAGGTACTAAATTTTACCAGCTCTACTGTAAAATTCAAGCAATACACACCCTTATTAGCTGTACAAAAACTCACTCAGTAAAACAAGTTTTTGAAAATCCCAGTACTGCACAGAAAATGAAATTTTTGAGGTAGATTATGTATTACCCAACATTATCTTTCTGCCAATTTGCACACATGGCAATTGAAATTACGCTTTTTCAGATGCCAAGATTCCTGTATCAAGATCAGATGATGTTGTAGGCTTCCTACCTCTGATTTGGTATTCAAGCATCTGACCAGATTCAAGACTGAATGAAGCAAGCCTAGGAACATGGTAATTTTTCATGTCATTTTTCAGCTATGATGCTACAGCACCATCAACAGACTGTTCTTGAAAGCGTGACAACCATATTAACTGTGAACCTTTCCACAAACAGCTGTGATCTACTTCTGCAGACCAAAACCATAAATAAGATGCTAGCAGAGTACTAAAGAATAATTACATGAGACAGACCAGGGTTGTCCCATGTTAACTGTCTCCAGTTCCAAGGGGGTCAGACATTAAAACACAAGAGAAGGACAGATGTCTTTTAGGATTCTAACATAATTGTAAATCAGCTTAAGGCACAATTCAGCACATTTCAGTAGTCTTCTCCCCCCAGATAAGTTTTACACTGGCAACTGCTTGCAGGCTTCTTCAGAAGGCTACAAAACAACTTCTTGGTGTGCACTCACAGAACTTTCCTGTAACGCTTCAGAAGGTATAATATTGTGCAAGCAGGAAATGCTGAACAGAAAGAGCTCTTTTTGGTATCAGTGATGGTGTGCTGTGTAGTTGTACTCTTCCTAGTGTTCAAAGCACTAAGTCCTTTTCATCAGACATGTAAAGATGTTTTGAAGGGTGTATTACACTCAGTAACAGCAAGCTACGAACACTATCTTACCTGGCAAGGATTTTATTTTTCTCCATTACATTTTCAGAGTCATAACATTCCAGTGGTTCAGCATTCTGCAGTTCCACTCATTGTCCTTAACAAGACGAGCTTTTTTCAACTTTTAAAATACAAGGATCATCTAAAACCTTTGGAAGAAATACATATACCAACCTGTACAATGCTGCCCTAAGGTTGCAATTCAGAATGAAAAACTTAGTTACACTTTCATATACGCTCAATGACTTTGCTTGCTGGCATGCATGGGAGCATATGTTTATGCTTCCCATTTTAAACATGTGCACTCCCTACGGATTACCCATTGCCAGGGGCAAGACTTGAGAAATACTTCTATTATAGAGGCTAAAACATCTCCTACAGTGTACAAGAAAATACTCCATCTGCTTCTCCTGTACTTTACATATTCTAGGCATCCAAAAAGGTAACGTAATAAGCTAGAAGCATTTGTCTTGAAACAGCACAACCAAACTGTAACATCATACCTGAAGCTTTTCTATCTCTGTTTTTGCAGCCTGCCTGGCTTTACCAATGGCACACCCCCAATAACCCTGAAAAAAAAAAAAAAAAGAAACAAAAAATATACAAATTTCATTAAATACTAAGCCCTCTACAGTTCTTACTGTCACTTAGCATATGACAACCCCCACCCTACTCACACAGTGAGAAGGCTATACACAGTAAACCTTGGTATTGTTCTCTCTTGGGGCACATTCCCAAATTGTTGAATAGAACCTAATTAGAAGATTAAATACTACCACTGTTGATAGAAAAGAGAAGTGCTCAGTAGTTCCTGGACGGTGTTTCTGCTCAATTTGTTGCAATAGGTAATTTTTTTTATTGTTATGGTAAATCGAAGAGAAAACTAGAATGCTATAGTTATACAGGATCAAAAAAACCCCAAACCCACCTACCATGAAAATACGTTGAAGTATAAGCACATAAAAATTAAGCACTTCTATTTCCCTCAACAGTTATGGTATTGGATATATTGAAAGAAAATGAAAAAAATCAGAACAGTGTGACTGTGTATCATCCTGTGTGTAATACACAGCTGAAGAGGCAGCACTAACAACAATTAACAAAAGTATCTATTTTGATTTGACTTCTTGTTAGCAGCCAGTGTCAGAGTAGCAGCCCTCTCATCTGAAGCTCTCTCTTACCCAAAGTACGTAGTGAATGGGCTATCACTACAAAACTTGCCCTTTTGGGGCAGCGCATGGGACTTTTCATTGGATATAGCCAGGTGGAATGAACTCCAAAATTTCTGAGAGACAAGCTTTAAATTAGTTTCTCGGAGACTGTACTTCCAAGAAATAAACAACGTGTGTTTAACAAGAACACGCAAACGAGCAAAACCCAGCTCTGTTCATTTTAAGCTGTGATTCACTAGAGATCTTCCCAGGCAAAAAGAGAAAAAATTAACAGCTCTTTTGGAACGACACTTACTATTTTCCCAACAAGCAACTTTTAAAAGGGGAACTTAGGCCAAGATGGAATTATTTTTGACACACTCACGTATGAAACTCCTGATGGATCAATCATGTACAGTTGTGCACCATCATCGTCATCATAGGACCCCAACATGAAACTGGATGAGAAAAGTAGAATTAGAAACATTTCTTCTACCAGCCCACACAGAATTACAGAGACTACACCACCTCAGGTTCCCTATGTTCTTCCTGTAGCAAAACTCCTACTGTCCTGCTACGTTATATTAAGCAATTTGTCTGAACAGTTTAGTGTTATCATGAGAGCCCAGCACCTGCAAGCTGCCAGAAACATTTTACTTATCTGTAACTAGACAGCAGATCTCCCTTTATTAGTCCCTTTGTACTATAATTGCACAGTAGCTGTAACCTACTCTTTAGCTGCCAGGGCAAGCAGGATGATTGCAGAGGAAAGTTCTGCTTTCGCCACTGCAACAGATTTAATAGCATCAACTCCTCAACTTCAAAATTTGAGGACAAACTGGCAACCTGTATAGAGGCTTGGCATACTCTTACGCAAATCTGAGTTCTTCACCTAAGGTTTTACACACGCAAAAAAAGGAAAGGAAATCTGTTTACGAGATGATTTATAGGTTACTAATTCCAAGTTTAAAAAAAGACTTTAGACAACCTAAATAATTCCAGCAACTGTGAAACAAAGGATCCTTGCAAATATGGGTATGTTTGAAAGACTTACCTGCAACCAAAAGGTCTGACAGCACTGTATAGTGTGTACGCATGCACATACATAGCCACTCTGTCCGCAAGATGCTAAGCAGAAAAAGAAAAAGAACATTGGAAATGCTTCTTTACAGAAATAAGTAAATCTCAAGTAATAAAATTTAATTATCCGTGTCAAGACCGAGAAAGCCAAAAAATCCAAGTGAACTGCACCCATTTCTTACCTTCAGTGGAATATCATAGCCATAGTTGGATCTAAAGTTAGAAGCCTCTTCTCTAGCTATGTCTGCCAAAGAACGAGCATCTGCCAGAAGTCCTGCTACTGCCTGAAATGAGAACTGTCATCAGCTAGGCCAAACAAACCTTGCAATAACTTAATAAAATTAATGAACAAAAGTCCAATTATGTGACTCAACCGAGATCTTTACTGAATTCTGTGTACCACTACAAGCGAATTCAATCCAACTAGCCATCTGCTAGCAAGCTTGAAACATGTCAATATGATTATGTATTAATACAGAAAAGAATTTTTTCTCTAGGAAAATCAATAACCAAAATTATCTTCATGTTAAATAGTGTCTTATGATTTGCCATGACTACACTAACCCAAACAATACTTCATATAATATAGATTCGACAGCTAGTTTCAGGCATTTCTGTCACACAGTTAACAACCACTTGATATCATCCCGATATCACTACTATGGATTAGCCAGTAATCCATACACAAGTCTTTAAAGAATTCAGCTGATTCCCACACTGTTGAGAAGAGAATCTTGTATGCAGCACCTTTTCCCCTTAACACACCTTATTTGTTAACTGTGTAAAAAAGTATCACTTTAACACTTGTGTTTATATTTACATTCAAGTTTGAACAACTGGAATGCTGAAAAGCATTTAAAAAAATTTAAAAACAGCCTCAAAATATGTATATCTTCCATTTTAAATTTGCGGTTTACTTATATACATGTGTGCAATCAAGAATAAATTACAGAAAACAGTAAAAAAAACCACACTGGCATTTCTGACTCTGTACACAGAAACATTAACATTGCTTTCTTAATCCACTTCTCATTGATTCTTCAATTCATAGATTTCTACTTTTGAGGGGGGTCCCTTTCAATTTATGAAAAACAAATATTAAATAGCACCTCACCATTCCAACATGTCGATCGACATTAAAGAGACGTTTATTGGAACCCTCTTCATAAAGCTTGGACAAAACTAGTTTTTCTACTCCAAAGACAACACCATCTTTGCATCTTATCCCAATTGCTGTACTGAAAGACAAGATAAATGTAAGTTTCTCACACAGAAACAGAACTGTAGTGTAAAATATGTAACAGAGAATTAACCAAATACAAGAAACAATGACAGAATTTCCCCAGTAGTAGATTTCTTACAGCTCCACTTTAGCATTAAAGACAAGGGGGGGAAAAAGCCAAAGCTCACTGAACCTACAAACATTTTCTTAAATAAAGGAGGAGGGGGGTGCCAAAAGTTCCTACCCAAATAGTTTTGAACAGACTATATGCAGAGGTGACATTGTTTGGAGTGATGGCACAGCTGCTGCCCTGTCACCAAGCTGAAGGATACTAGTATGAAAACCACGGAGTGTTAAATGTCTCCTTTTGGTAAATTCACTGTTAATCTAGGAAATGCAACAACTTTTTCTCTAACCCTCAAAAAGTGCATCATGAGGCATAAATTACCAACCATGGCATGAACCACAACACAAAATACTTTCACTGATCCTTATTTGGCAGCGTGTGGCTACGATCAGACACTTGGGTGATCCAGTCCATGCCTTGCTAATCAATCCTCTTGCTGCCACTAGTGCGCGGCTGGGATTTCCGCTTTACAGCATTCCTTTGTGTATACTCGAGGGAAGACAGATACTCGCAGAGAAGCTGATGTAGCTTTAGCAGAACTCGGATGTCCTCAGTTTCTTGAGGAATACATATAAAGTTGTTACAAATTTATGAGGCCCTGAGCATGTCAGTCTTTCAGTGCCTCAATTCACATCCATAAAATAGGCTTTTAGATACTGCTACAGCAGCTCTACTACCGTAACAGCTAAGCACCTCACACGCAGTAATGAGACCTGCAATCAGATTTTGCCCCAAAGCATAGAATTTTTATTGCCCTTAACACACATGAGTAAGTTTACTCCCTTCCTGTGCACTCTCCACAACGTATCTGTTTCTAGCAAGCAAAAGTGATTCCTAGCAAACATGAAAAGTGACTTCTAGTAAGCGAAAGTGATTATACTACTTTTACACTTAATTGGAAGTCTCCTAAAATGAATCTAGGAACACAGTTGCTGGGAACTAATTTTAACACCACAATTCTATCCACAATGCCATCATGCTTGTCTAGTCCAACCACACTGCTTTAAAAGAGGCCAACAAACATAGAGATGCAGATATTTGTATCTTACCTACTATTCTCCACAGCTTTCATAGCATATTCAACTTGAAATACTCTGCCATCTGGAGAAAATGTGGAAGCTGACAGGTCGTACTGAAGAAGAAAACACACTACTCAGGAAAAAAAAAAGTTATATCCCAGTATTTTCAGCAGTCTAGTTATTTAAAAATGCAAGACTGTCACCCACATGACACCCGATGGCTATGAAACACCAGAAGCAGGCTGGCCCCTTACATAAGACACACGAACAAATGATGCAAGCGAACACTAACAACTACAAGAAGTCATCGCACCAGCGCTGGATATACCCACGCTTCAAACCCCACCAATCCAGACATTGCACAGGTCTGAAATCACTGTGCATTACACAAACCTCAAAACCTACAAGAACGTTCTGCGTGCTTTTCAAATTTATTTCATAATTTTTGAAATCATGGGTGTTTATTAACAGGAATACATCTGAAGTACTTAAAAGCCCAGGGGCGGGCTCCCTCCCCGCAGGCCCAGCACCGCACAGAGTGCAGAGCTATGGCTGAGGACCAGAGGCAGGAGAGCGCAGGATCTCCACCACCTCCTGCCGGGGGACCCGAGGCCAAACCCAAGGACGCAGTCGGCCCCCCACCCCCCCGAAGGAGCCCACGCCCGCGGTGGGAGGCGGCAGCAGGCCGGGGCTCGCAGGCGGCAGGCCCTAGGTGACGGCCGGCCCCAGGGCCACCGAGGCGGCTCGCCCAGACCCCCCCCCCCCCGGGCCTGTACCGTATCCCCGAGTGCGGAACAGAGCGGGCACACAGCGGCACTCCCGGCCGCCCCGGCCCCGCTCCCCGCCGTTTCCTCGCCCTAACGGGCCGCAGTGACTCAGCAGCGGCTGCGGCTCCGGCCCGGGCCCCGAGGAGGCCGAACCGACAGGCCGCCCCTCACCGCCGGACCCCAGGGGCCGGGCCGTACTCACCCCGGTACCGATGGAGCTCATGGCGGCGGCGGCGCCCTCAGCCACGGCCGGACGGAGCTCTCCCCCCCCCCCGCACACACAACTCCTGCCCGGGCCGCGCTCACGCTCCCGACGGCCCAACAACACGCGTTCCCATTGGCCCTCGCACCGGCCAATCGGCGCCGTCCGCCGTTCTCTTAGCGCTTCCCGGGGCCGGCGGGGCGGGGCGGGGCTGACAGTCGCTCGTCATATGGTGAAGGGCACGTGGCGGGAAGCCCACAGCAAGTGCCCGGCTAGCTCAGTCGGTAGAGCATGGGACTCTTAATCCCAGGGTCGTGGGTTCGAGCCCCACGTTGGGCGCCTCGCTTTTGGGCATTCCTCCCCAATTTTTGATCTGCCCCTTCCAGCTCCGCGATACTGAGGGGAACTCACCCCCGCCCGGCCGAGCTCCGGAGGGACCAGAGAGACTCCTGAAGCGAACGTCCCTGGTGCAGCCATAGACCTGCATAATTTTGGTAGTGACTGTAAGAAACACTGTGCTGCTGGAAAAAAAAAAAAAAAGTTTTGTGTTTTTATGAATTATCTGGTTGCAGGAACTGAATGTACATTAATAAAGCAGGAGAAGCTGCAGACTCCCTCGAGGGTAGAGAGGCCTTACAGAGAGATCTGGAGGGTCTAGAGAGCTGGGCAATCACCAGCCGTACAAAATTTAACAAGAGCAAGCGCGGGATTCTCCACCCGGGACGGGGTAATCCCGGTTATATGTGAAACCGGGGGACGAGAGGCTGGGGAACAGCCCCGCCGAAGGAGACCTGGGGGTTTGGGTTGATGGCAAAGTTGAATACGAGTCAACGGTGTGCCCCGGCAGCCCGAAGGGCCGACCGCTGCCTGGGGCGCACCCAGCACAGCATCGCTGGCCGGTGGAGGGAGGGCGCTGTCCCAGTCCACCCCGCACTGGTGCGGCCCCACCTCCAGCGCTGGGTGCAGTCGTGGGCACCTCGGTGTAAGAAGGACGTCGGACGATTACAGCGTGTCCAGAGGAAGGTGACCAAGATGGTGAATGGCCTGGAGGGCAAGACTTAGGAGGAGCGGCTGAGGTCAGGTGGCTTGTTCAGCTCGGAGAAGAGAAGGCTGAGGGGTGACCTCATCACCGAGGGGTGACCTCATCACCGAGGGGTGACCTCATCGCAGCCTACAACTTCCTCAAGAGGGTCAGATGAGGGGGATGTGCTGATCTCCTCTCTCCGGTGACCAGGACAGGACATGAGGAAACGGGCTGAAGCTGCGTCAGGGGAAATTCAGATTGCACATTAGGAAAAGGTTCTTCCCTAAGAGGGTGGTCGGTCACCGGAACAGGCTCCCCAGGGAAGTGGTCACAGCACCAAGCCTGTCAGAGTTCAAGGAGCATCTGGATGATGCTCTTAATTATATGATTTAGTTTATGTAGTCCTGCGAGGAGCAGGGAGTTGAACTCGATGATCCTTATGGGTCCCTTCCAACTTGAGATATTCTATGAAAAGGGAGATGAGGGGAATGAGTTAAAGCCCCCTGCCCCAGAGATCAGCTCCCACAGACACAGCACGGACACGAGGCAGACTGCCATGGGCCATGCTCATGAACATTCCAAAATATTCCTCCTGTCAGCAGGAGTCAGCTCGGCTGGAGTTGTTTGCAGCTGGCTAACACCAACCTTCAGGAACGGCATCCGGTTCAGAATCAGGAGCTTCAGAGGAAAACCTCCAGTTACTGCAGGGGTTTGTGTCTGTCACTGTCCTTCCTGATAAAACAGTTGAGTTCACTGCAAATTTGTCTCCTGCAAGGATCCACGGATCCCTGTCATGCCAGGGAGAGAACTACAACAACATTTCAGCTGAAAAAAAAATAAGCCAAATCCTTCTCTACACAATAACACATTTAAGGTGTGATCTCTAAGGGCTTTCCACGGCTAGTAATTCTGAAAAGCAGGTAATAAGTCATTCCGCACCTCTTTGATGAAATAAGAATCCTGTTTCTGTCCTGAACAGGTCATGGGACTGCACTTAAACCTGCCAGGAACATAGGAGTTAGGATTTCTGGTCGTGCAGTGTGAAAGAGCAGCTGTGGAAGCTGTTCAGCGATGCAGAAAGCCCACAGGAGAAGATTAGAGTGGGCAGAACGAAGACGAGGTGGCAGAACATGCCGGGCTTGTGAAAGGTCCCAGAGTACACAAGCACAGCAGTACAGAAATACTGAAAAGGGAAGGGCTAAGAATACTCTGAATTCCTCAGCCGCAGTCTGCTGCAGTTCAGAAAATGACATCATTGCACCACCACGAACACAGGCTCTGTAGGAGTTTAATCTCCCCTGCATATCCTTCCCCGAGAACTACTTAGGGGCATGAGTAATCCCTCCCAGCTCCATGGGACTCATGCCGATGGCAAACTCTTCTTTCAGGAGCAAGCCTCGGTAGGCTCTGGCTCACTTCTTACTGAGGCAAGACACAATCTAGGTCACGGAGCTGCATCCCAGTTATTCACATTATAAATGAAAATGAGCAGCAGAGCTCAGGTCTGAATGTTCTTTACCCAGGCCTAATGACAGCTCTCTGCACTTTGCAATGAAATAGCGTCTATTTAACGAACCTGTAATCGCATCACAGATTGGGAACAAGTTAAGAACAGGGATGTAGCAGGCTGGCCTCCAAAACCTGTAGTTTTATCCATTTTGCTTTATTAAGCATAACTGTTGCAATCATACATACTTTCTGAAGCCACTCAGAAAACTACCGATATCCCCAATCCTTGCCAAAAACTGCTCCAGAGGGGTCAACCTCGTGCACTATTGCACTCCATCGCTCCTCCTTTGTTCTGCCCTGTGAGGAGAACCAGACCTCACCCACAGGTTTTCTTGCCAGAAGCGGCTGGATCCTTGATTCTCCTGCCCAGCCCCGTAGGTGTTATGCCTTGGGAGAAAGGCTATGGCGGGGCAGTGCAGCTGAGCAGCGTACTGCATAGCAGGGCCTGGCTTGAGGGGGCACTCTCGACTTGCATGCAACCCTGCTGTCCTTGGTCTCGCTGCAGGGGAGATAAAAAAGAATTGGTAAGGGGGAACAAGCACAGAGTGAAAGTCCTGAACACTCAAAAAAACCAAGGGGAATGCTGGTATTTGAGGAATCTGCTGGGGAATGAACATCCCCAAGCATATTAAACCATTAATCGTAGGCTTACAGAAGCAATCAAGCAAGAGAAGAACCCTAAGATGTAAAAGAATGCAAAATACCAGACGCAATGGGAATAGAGGTATCTGGCTATAGCGTTTAATCCATTTTTCCAAGTCCAGACCTGACAGACAGAACACAACGCAGTACGTTTTGAAGAACCTGTTTCTGTGTCACTGCATACCATTCTCATCCTCAGGCTGCCTCAGAAAAGCTCTTGTGCATGGTGGTAATTGCAACTTGTTTGACCTGGAAACCCAGAAAGTGCTTGGACTGGAGACTCTCACATCTGTGCAAAGAGGCACTGGTCAGGCCCTATCCTGCTTTGAGGACTGAGAAATGATCTCTAAAAGATCAACCTCGTCCCAGGACTATAAAACAACGATTAACAACTACTCACAGCCACGCCTGCCTATTTTTCTATGGTTTCTGTGTAACAGCCACGCAGCTCATTTGAAGTAAGAAGGCGGCAACTTAAAAATACACCCACCAGCACCTTGAGAGATAAATCATCCATGTTAATACTATCAGACCACTGTTACCAACCAGCAAAGTCTCGCCTATGACCGACTCTAACACTTTAAGCAGCGATTCCCATATTTTGTGGTTGTTTGTTTTTTTTTTTAATTTGAAAACCATTAAGATAAAAAGGGACTATAGTCTACCATGTGCCAACTAACACCATATGTTAAGGTAAAGCATATACAAAACAGAACAACAAAATCATGCAGAAGTTTACCTAAATGCTGTAGCACATTGCCCTGTGTTAAGTTTCACCACAAGAACGTTTCTTTAAATGTATGCTTAACTTCAAGAAACGTGCTTCAGGAAGCACATCAGGCAGTTAGCAGACAGCACAGGGCAATCAGTCACAAAAAACATGTTTGTGGCAATAAAAGACTCCACCACCCCCAATAATTTTATATGTATGTATCTCCCCAAATCCGAGATAAACAATTACTCCTTAGAGTAGGATTTAAACCTCAGTACCCAACAGATACCAGCAGAGTGACCATTTAGCCAGCAAGTCAAGTTTGGCACATTGGCAGCAAGTTTAGCAGTAGTTGAGGCCAGGGGAAACCCCTCTCTCAAGATGCGATGCTGCTGAGATGCACTGGCACTGGCTGGAGTGCCCACCAGGAGCCACAGTTCTGTGTGCAAAGTTAATTCACAGCAGTATTATGGAAGGATAGTGAGAATCATGTCAAACCAAAACCAGCAGCACTAGCAGCAGAATGAAAGTGTATGTGTTTGTTTTCCCACGGGAGTGCTCCTTCTCCTTCAATATGTAAAGTTACAGCATTGCTAAGAGCCTATTAACTAGTCAACAATCCCTAAATATAGTGCTAATATCCAAATGCACATTTTTCTTCTTAAGCAGAGAACTTTGTATTGCGTTTTCATTTAATACATACTGTTGCGGGACAATGAAGTTTAATATTTCTGATGGGGAGAAGGAAGGCAAAGAAGTGACTTCTGAACTTGTCACTTCAGTCAGAGATTTGAGGTTTCCTCACACCCCTGTTTATAATTCTCACACAGTTGAATTCTTTCTTGGAGCAGAGATACTGGGAGAGTTGTTAGCTCAGCACTATTTGAGAATTACAGGCAGAAGAGTTATCTGCTAAAACTCTCAAAACAGGACCATGAAATACTGCTCAAGCACCTTTGCTAAACAGCCCCAAATAATTTCCTCACATGTGATTCAAGGGTGGAACAGTTTAATACAGAATTTGGCAAAAAAGCTTCCATAGATGTTTCCCATAGTAGACTGTCCTTCATTCTTCTAAGCATATTTAAAAACAAAATATCTTAAAACAAATTCTCTCAGCAGTGCCATTTACTATACATATAAATAACAAACAACTTGGTATGCTGCAACTCATGACGGTACAGAATTTCTTCAGAAGTGGACAAAATAGCATAGTGGTTGCCAGAGTTAAGTTTTTAAACTGTAACTGGATGTGGTTTTAAATAGTGTTAGTACCTACTACCACACTCCCCCCAAAACATCCACATGGTTCATATTTAATAGTGTTACCCACAAATTACTTAATAAAAAAAAAAGCCAATGCATATATATCTACTTGAAATAGATGAGTAGAATCCTTGTGTAGCATTTAGGTGCTTATTTCTCAGTAGAAAAAGCCCTCTTCATTAACGGCGGGGGTGCTTTTCCAACATCAAACATCATTTCCAGCGGAGGATTATTAAGACAACACCAGTCAGGTATGCGGCCTGTCTGGCTGTAATATTCTTTGGACACAGACCGGCTCCCAAGTATGTCCTGAAGTGCTCCAAAAATGGCTCCTACATTATTGGGGGAAAAAAAATAATGTTGCATTAATTTGATGTATTGAATTTCTTTTTCTACTTCTTCTCATCAAGAATCACAACTATTCTTTTTCAGCTCTGTCCCAAAAATTGAAGGAATGAAAGGATCTAGCCATTCCTTTTCAGTAGCCCAGCTAGTCCGAGACCGCTTCAATTTATGTCCCTTGAAAGTAACTGAAAATAAAGAATCATCTAGTCTCTGCTGAGAACAAAACTGGCTTAGCTGACCTGCTTCTTATGACAAAATTTCCTATAAGTTTTGACTTTTAAGCACTTCAAACAAACCACCTTGTGTTGAAGGAAATCTACTCTCCTCAAAAAGAGTGTCACACAATACCCATAAGAAGTTTATGCAAGCTGTGAGAAGATTCAGACCACAGCAGCTGACTAGCACTGCCAGTGAAGAAAAGTATCAGAGAACTTGGTGCATATAAATCATTCTTGTTTTCTAATCCTAAAAGTAGACTCAAAAGGTTTTAAAACTAAAATTTTGTAAACATTTACATTTCAAAGCATATGGAACTAAAATCTACCTTTACAGTTAAGTTAGTTCCTCATAGATACCAGATTGGCTCAGCTTATTAACAGAAAGCTTAGAAAAGCATGAATTCTTATCAACTTCAGAACCTTCCTTGAAAGAGTTGCTAGCAACAGAAAGCCCTTCTTTTTCCCTAACAGCAGCCAAAATCCATTGCAGAGTTGCTGTATTTGTTATTGGCACTTGCGAACAGCACAGGGAGTCAACAGCCTCCGGCCTCTCCATAGCTCACAGCTCCTCAGTCAGTAATTAAACCTGTTTTTTCAATAAGCAGATCTTCCTACACGCAGCAGGTCTCTGCTCTGCCTAATTACTTTACTGGTGCCACCATATGGCGGTAGCCCTGTACTGCACTTGAGTCAACATTACAACTTCCACATCTCTGTTTCAAATTGCCTGTCGCCTGTTTAAAGCTCCCATAACCTGCAGTGCCATTCTGCCCACCAAATGTCACTGAGGGAGCTTTACTCCACACAGCTTCTTCCAGGAGGGCATAACAATTCCACAGAGCTCAAAGAGAGCTTGATTTCAGCAGTTCACCTTGTTTTTACCGCTATTTATTCATTACAAATCCCACTTGGGAGATTTGTTTTTCACTTTGTACCTTTGCTTAACGGTTGTTTTCATTCTTACCTCCCAGCCAGGCCACACAGTTGGGTTTGGCAGGTGGAGTGTGAATTCTGAAGGTTTTAGTGGCAAGTGCTTCTTTGTATTTTGGTTTCTCTATCAGGTATCTGATTTCAGCCATGAGCCTGTGAAGGAATCCTGGCAACATAGCCGTGCCACCAATAACTACCAAGTTCTCTGCCAACTGCTTCCTGGTGTCTATTGGACACTAATGCAAACAGGAATAAAAAAATTTTAACTGAAGTTGCATGAACAAGCATTCAAAGGCCTGTCAGAAATTCACTCAGTCTTTCTATGCACTTCAATTGCTGTTTTCTCATGCTTAGCTGAAACATAACCGACATAATTTTTTCCCCACACTTCCCAAGAAAACCAGGCTTAAGGAACTGCCCAGTTCAGGCTTTTATGGGCACGCTGTGAGTCCCTGTAAAGCCTTTCAGCTGAGACAGGACAAGACAACAGAGGACAGAATTATCAGTGACAATAAAGCCCATGAGCTCTGGGAGAAGATGTGCCAGAGAGAGGTGAAGCCTCAACCAGTGCTCTCGGAGACGGAAAACTGTTACATATGATGCTGACTTTTTAGCTCCATGTGGGAGAAAGGCGCTGCAAAAGTCTCAGTGGCAGAAAAGGTTCCTGCTGGAGCTTGCCTTAGGCATCAGATAATCCAACCAGAAGACACAAAGGCATGAGAAGACCAAGCTTTGTCAGTTCTGCCCTTCACAAACAGATCTGCGCTATCCCTTTGAAAAAATTTCAGACTGCTGTGGTCCTCTTGTCCAGAGGAAGTAACTGGACACTATTTAACACTTGTAAATTTAACATTTGTCTTTCCTCCTGCCAAAGAGTGATGCAAGGTAAATGCCTAGAGGTACAGAGGTGAGGGGTCCAGGCACAGATATTGCTAAACAATTTGTTTTCATAAGGAGTTCTAATTGAAACATTTGTCATGTCATCCAAGCCTATGGCTCTCCAACAAATTACGTCTCAGCAAACTAATTTAAATGGCATCAATAACTACAGAAAGTCAGCTTTAATTAACATACATACACCCACCACATAATGAAAATTTCCATTTAAAGTGGTTTTCTAGTGCATTTTCTTCCTAAATGTAAGAGGAAATGAAGCATTTGTATATGCCAAGAAAATTTCCTGCAATAAATCTAATATACTGCCTGTAATACAGATGTCCAAATTAATTTTATTCTATCTTAGGTAAATCAGCAGTCTGCAGGACTCATAAAGGAGCGAAACACCTTGAAAAAGGAAGAAACAGAATACTTGTGTCATTTCAGTTTAAGCAGTGTAATTCCTACACTACCAAGCATTAGCTACTCCTCCATCATTACATATGTAGAGCCCCACACCGAAATAAAGGCAAGCTAGTTTATTACTTTTGCTGAGGTGTGAGCGCCACATTTCTTAGAAAACTGTCCTAGACACATTGCAGTATACCAAAGAGTAAGAAAAGAATTACAGAGTGGATGACACATGGTGACTTACTACCTCACAGAAACTCATCATGTGGCAGAACCCTAGGAGTCATGCTGTGCTAAACGCTTTCAACCAATTGCAACCTGCAGTCGGAAGGGTGTTACTCTAGAATCATTCATAACAGCAGGTTCTCTAAGGCTGGAGGCATTCAATAAATTGTTTCTAATATAAAGATACCTGAATGAGTGAATCTAAGATCAAAGTGGCAACAGATGTCTCTTCATTATCCTGTTCAAACAGTATTTCGACAACAGAGTCTCTGTTGAAAAGACAGGAAATGAGTGTTAATGAGAAGCAATACTACACTATGAGCTAACACTCAGGAACAGCAGAGCTGGAAATAACTACAGACTTCCTGCTGACAACACTTCATCGCTACTTCTTCTATCACACAGTCCACGCGCCAGGCGGTGCCAACAGGGAGGAGACAATGCCCCGTTCACTTTGCTAAACGTGTCTCATCATCATGCATTAATACTCCGTATTTCTGCTTCCCCCATCCCTCCAATCTGTTTGCTCTCATCCTCAACTGTGAGCTCTCTAGAGAAGCTGACACCTCTCATTATGGGCTTGCTCTGTGCCCAGCACAAAGCCTTTATTTGAGAGACATTAAAAGCATATGCAAGTGTTTCATTACAGCTCAATTTTACAAAAAGTTATGTGCTTTTACAGTTGAAAATATATCCTCCTATGGTATTTCTCACCTGATGGAGCCAACTACATGGAGAATCTTTTCTCCATCTAAAGGATAGTCCACATCTGGAGGTGGTGAAGGACGCTAGGAAAAAAAACATAAGTGCATTATTTTAGATGCCAAAAAGGCTACATCCAGGCCAAAAAGACTAGGATAAGCTCCATTCTCCACCCACCTCAGCACTGCCATCAATGTTGAATTTGGCTGCCTGGATTTTCAGTCCACGTTGGAGATCACTCACAAAACAAGTGCGGACTTCACAAAAGAAACAAAAGGGGCAGAAGAGACACTTTGTTGAATCCTTTCATCAGTAATAAAGACAATAATTTTGCTTAATTTAGAAAAGAATACACACTTTAGGCCCCTGCTGGTCCAAGACATTATCAAATAAATGCAAAGAAGAACAGTCTCCACACTTCAGCATAGTTCAGATGCTATCTAGACCATGAGTTTAAAAGAAGCTAATATGGAAACTATGCTAGGACAGGCAAGATTTCTCTCTCAGACAAGCTACATAAGATTTAAAGACAGGTGGATGCTACTAATCGTGCCTTCGGTTACCACAAGGTGCCAGGGGTTCTGCTGTCAGTATTCTGCTGTCAAACACACCACTGCAGGTTTTGCACCATGGCTTCAAATGAGAGACTGCTCAGCAATGTTTTGCCTACTGCAACTCTTCAGCACTCTTAAGAACTCCAGAGGATTTTTTTTTTCTCCAGGCAACACTGACAGAGCACAATTTCCTTTGTATCCTAGCTGTTAGTCTTATTATATACTTATTTATTTGTATCTGGCACAAATTAGTATCTTCATAAAGGGCTGTCACAAAGAAACAACCCCTCAATGCACAGGCCAGCATTATTTCAACCCTAGCATATATCTGGTTCCAAAAGACTGCATAAAACCCAGAGCTGATCAGAAAATTGCATTCAAGTCCAGGAACTAGAAAAGCAACTTCCATTTGACAAAGCACCACCTGCATTTAAGTTATTTTGCATTTGACTGATGGATTTCTTGCTAATTTGGCCCAAGAGATATATACTAGTTGCTATTTTCTACGATTATATGTTTTTAAATCTGTTGCACATTAAACGTTACATAGGAATTAATCCAAGTTCTGCCCAAAGATAGACTCTATTTTTTCTGGTGCAAGTGTAGTCCTTGACTCATCTTGCCTACCTGATTAACATGCCAAAATGTCTTTTATACATACTCCCCCCCCCCTCCCCCAAAACTGACTTTAAGGCAAATTGAGCCTTCCTAGTTAATTTAGAAACAAAATTAACCCAAAACATTCTTATGTCATGATGTTAAGACTGCTTAAATGCTGCATTTGCAACCAAAACACATCTATGGTAACAGGTTTGGAACATTAGATCTGCTAACTCTAAGTCCCATGCAGAGTTCACATTGTACACATTCATATGCAGCAAACAAAATGTCAGTAGTTAAAAAATGCAACATGAAGTTAACCTGATGTGGTGGTTTAAACCCAGCTGGCAACTAAGTACCACACAGCTGCTCGCTCACTCCTCCCCCCTGCCCCGGTGGGACGGGGAAGAGCATCGGGAAAAAAAAAATTAAAACTCGTGGGTAGAGATAAGAACAGTTTAATAACTGGAATAAAATTATTATTATTAATAATAGTAGTAGTAGTAATGAAAAAGGAGATAATGAAAAGAGATAGAAGTAAAACCCAAGAAAAGATAAGTGATGTGCAATGCAACTGCTCACTGCCTGCTGACCACTGTCTAGCCAGTCCCCAAGCAGCGATCTGCCCCTCCAGCCAACTCCCCCGGTTTATGTACTGAGCATGACATCCTGTGGTGTGGAATATCCCTTTGGTGTCCCAGCCGAAACCAGTACACCTGACCTGCTGATCATAGGATATGTACAACAGTGTAATACCTTTTCTGTGCTAGTCTACCAAATGTATCTACGAGCTACACCTTAACAACACATAGGCTAAACCTGAATGAGGAGTTCAAAATGGTTTTGGTTTTGCTTTCAAAGAGGAAGAACACTGCAAGTTCTTCCAGTAGGTAAGAAATATGGTAAACAGAGAAGATAAAATAAATTCCTAAATGTAAAGTATTGCACACTTGTTATTATCATACTCTACTGCACAACTTAATAAACTAGAATTTCATGAAGCAGAAAATTTTACCTTTTATATCCTCTACTATGTCTTCTGGAACTGAGCCTGAAATAAAAAAATAACTTAGAACAAAAGCTTTTTAAGTAGAAAGAGAATTTAAGAATGATACTAAGTTTGATTTACATTTAGTACATTAAAGTTTCACTTTGACAGCAGCTTTTAAAGATTTCTAAGGAGGAAAATATTAAGAACAGAAATAAAAAGTTTGTCTTCTCTCAAAACAGACTGAAAAATTACTCAGAACTCTTATCTCAGCCTTCATTCAAACCTGCTGCTATGAGTGGCTTATCATAAAAATAATATACTTGTTAAATACGGAGAAAGAAATCACAAAGGTAGATCACAAAAGATGCAGTGAATACTAAACGCATTTTATTCACTGCTAGTATTAATCCACTTTCCCTAGTGCAAGTTCACAGCACATATGCTATGTCAAACACACCTTACCCATCACAGATGGAAGGCTTTGTCCTTTGGCTAATCCTGTATCAACTGTGCACTGCTCCAACAACTGATATTCCAGCTCCCTAAAACATTGCACATGGAGTTAGTTAAAGATAGCTATTAACTCAGGCTGATTCTCTATATTATGCTTAAGGGACAGCATTTATTCCCTTCAGTTACATTTGTCTAAATATAAACTAGATGCAGATCTAGTTTCCACAGCTTTTACTACATCAACAAAAGCCAAACAGTGGTAACCTTAAAAATAGGATGCTGTCACAGCAACAGTTGATTTAAGTCATGTTCAACAGGAATCTTTGCTCATTAGTCAAAGATGAACTTTCACAAATCACTGGTAACCTCGAACGTATAACTCTGAACTTACTTGTGGATAGCCTTTCCTCCCAGAGGAAGAGAACCCCAGCAGCTCAGAATCGGAATTCCCTCATATATCTATATGAAGATCAGGAAATTCTCCTTTTTTTGTTATGAGTTTTCAGTCTGCTGGAATTGTACTGGAACTAAATGCTTCTTCCCCTCAACAATCTCTTGCAGTAGCTATTGGAAACACTTTTTAACTGCTTTTCTCCAAAACTAATTTCTAGTATATAAAGCCTGAAGTTATGAACCACCCTTCCCAAGTTTCAAGGGAACACAGCATTAGCACGTCACCTGTGAAGAGGTTCCCCAAGTCATGATATCTTACAGTCAAAAGCCAGACTGGCTGATCTGTTCCTATTACTTTTTAGCACACTTGAAATCTATAAAAATACCACCTCATCATGACAGCCTTCTTGCTGAGAATTTTGTTTGAGTATTATTAAAGGATACAGGCAGCACCAAGCTTTCTCTATATCCACAGTCTAGCACCATGGCAGAATTGATCCCAAGTGTCAGGAGAGACATTAGATGACTTGGAGCAAACAAAACTGAAGGTACCTATATGAAAACCAAAAGAACAATTGACAGAAGGGGGCAAAAAGAAACAAACCACCCAAAGCACTGATGCTTTTCTCGAATGTCATATTAAAAGCAAAACTCAGACAACTGTATCTTGAGGTATCCATTTCTAACTTAGTTTTTACAGTAGTGTAGTAATGAACAAAATACAAGAGGATTCTGAATTCTGTGTTCATCTTATTTGTGGTACATACCAGTTACCTCAGTAATAATGAATCTTGGAATGGGCTTGTAAGAAAAGCAAGTGTTACCTATAGAACTCTTCTTAAGTCATAGATCAGGTTTCTGATTGTCATTGAAAAGAAATTAAAGAAACTAAAACACAGCTACTTGAAATTTTGTATAAAGTCTTGAAGATGTGAACAAAGGTGCCAGAAAACCCATAAAAGTGTGCCTTTCTCTCCATCAAAATATGACTTTCTGAGTCATTTTTGACAACCAATTTTGCATGGGACTGCTTCATCTGAGACATATTTTTTTTCCTGTAAGGGGATTAGGAAAAAAAAAAACCCAAATCACTCAAATCTTCCAGCAATTTCAAGTCATCAGGAAATTTTATCAATAGCAGGAAAGCATTATGCAGAAGTTTAAGATTAGTTGGTAAAAATGTGTTGTGGAAGCACAGTGAAGAAGTACTGCAGACAAACTGGTTTCACCACTTTTTATAGAAGAACTTTGACCTTTGTTCTATCTGAATTGAAGAAGTACAGATTCACCTCCAAACCATTTTGTTAGAACTAAGCAAGAATTAGGTTCAGACATTTCTTCAAAAAGACTGATTAAGCAGAGAAGATAATAAATTTCAGGTAAGCTCTTATCTAAATGAGTACAGCCAGACATTAGATCATGTGCTAGCCAAAGATATTGACTGTGGTAGAAGTGATGAGATTTGCTGACAGAGCACTAACAAGTGTTTAAATATAAATTCTGGCTTCAGGCAGTGCTCAATGGGGATTATTGGATCTGTCTGGAACAGTGTGATGTGAGCTGTATTTTCGTACAACCCTGAGAAACCTTTTGGATTCTTGTTGATAGGTCCTGTTTTGTGGCCTCATGAAGAGTGAGAATGGAATAAAAATAGCCTTTAGTCCAGTCTCCAAACCCTACTTCCCCAGACAACCATCAGCTTTTTTTCATCTTCTTTATGCCTCTCTCATTCTTTTGGCATTACTTTCATTTCTTTGTCTACATCTGGTAATGACTGTTAGTAAAAGTTCTAACGGCAAGTGCTACGCTGAGCATATACAGTAGTTATGTAAAACACGTACCTCAAAATGCTTGAAAAGGACTCTTGTGAGGGTGTCTCTGAAGTGTGTAGGGCACAAGACAGACTCTATGATCACAACACGACGGTCTCTGGGATTCACCAGCAGATGTCTAAAAAAGGCAAGACATGTAAAACAAAACTGTTAAGTTTAAGCACGTATTATGAGACCTACCTTATTTTCATATTCCATTCTCCTCAAAAATCTTAAAGATTTGGATCTAGATAGCATTTTCTACAGCAGATCCCAAAGTCTTTTTCCCAAGTTTAAAAAAAAACCACTTTCCTAAAATAAAGTTAGGAAACTGAGTTACAGAAAACAAGTTATAGAGCTGTCAGCGGGCTGTAGTTCTGAATATCCATTATACATTTCTAAATCAATATAAAGAATACAAAAATAGGCTGCATAATAGCTATTAATGGCTTGTCCGGTGTCATACAGTGTGTCCATAAAAGAGGAAGAATGACGATACAGTTGTCCTGATTTCAGTGAAAGAAGATGGAATTGTCCTGATTTCAATTACAAAGCAGTGATCAAGGACAGGGGAAAAAAAAAACAACAACCCACATCGGATGATCTGAGGCACAGAAATTCAGTACTGGTTTCCCTGTGTCAAGTGATGATTTTTCATGTGTAAAAATAAGGATTGGAAGTAAAGAGAAAAGACTAAGTCCAACTTCGTTATTCACTAATGGTGCTAAAAATACAATACAAAGATGTATCACTGAGGTAAAAATATTCCACAGGTTAAGATTCCTCCTTCCAAACCCCTATCATGTGGAAGGAGTTCTGCACCAATATAAGATGAGCTTCAGCCCTCCCAAAATCAGTACAACTCCTTAGGTAATGACTTTCCCTTACCTAGTCCTTTATGAGCACCACAATTAAAAGGCAACTCATCAAATACTTTTTACTTCTAGGGAGGAACTGATGCTGCAGGACACTAACTCTTTGTAACATAACTTGAATCTCAGCACCACTGAATTTCTCCTGCAAGAAGACAGCCAGGCAGACACCTGCAAAATCCTGTTTCTGTTTTCTTATTCAACTATTCAGCAGTCTTCAGTCACACTTCTAACACCTCTCAATGTACTCAGAAAAGAACCACAGAAGGCTTGAGTAACTAACATCCAAGTATCTCTGTCGTGGTTTAACCCCAGCCAGCAACTAAACACTACACAGCCACTGACTCACTTCCCCCCACCTGGTGGGATGGGGGAAGAGAATCAGGGGAAAAAAAGGTAAAACTTGTGGGTTGAGATAAGAACAGTTTAATAGAACAGAAAGGAAGAAACTAATAATGATAATAAAAGAATTCCAATACACAAAACAAGTGATGCACAATGCAATTGCCTGCCACTCGCCGACCAATGCCCAGTCAGTTCCTGAGCAGCCATCCCTCCCCAGGCCAACTCCCCCAGTTTATATACTGGGCATGACGTCACATGGTATGGAATATCCCTTTGGCCAGTTGGGCTCAGCTGTTCTGGCTGTGTCCCCTCCCAACCCCTCGTGCCCCTCCAGTCTTCTTGCTGGCTGGGCATGAGAAGCTGAAAAATCCTTGACTTGGTATAAACACTGCTTAGCAACAACTGAAAACATCAGTGTGTTATCAACATTCCCCTCATACTGAACCCAAAACATAACACTGTACCACCTAACAGAAAGAAAATTAACTCTATCCCAGCAGACACCAGGACAATCTCTTACCTGAAATACAGCATATGGATAAATTCCTTCAGATATGAATATAGCTCTTCTGTATTAATATTACACTGAACAACTTTGATAGGCTGTAAAGTAAAAATATCCAGTCAGCTTAAATACTAGGCAGTGATTATACATAAAGAAATATATACATTATATATAAAGAAATATATATATAATATGGATATGATAATATATTCTATCTGAACATATATAATTTGACACATATAAATGAATACTCTTGTCTGATTTGCTCTATGTCCTTAACAATGCATCTCGTAAACTCAACCTATAACTAAACTTCAGAGTTTATTCATGTTAATTTTTTGAACTGGTAACTTATCTCAACATTAGTTTTCCAAAGCTGCCGTCCTCTACTATAAGGAAAAAAAAAGCGTAGCTAGGCAAAGAAATTTCTCAAGAAATGCCCCAAACATAAGCTGCATGGGTGATGTGTACCAGTTAACATCAGCACTGGTATCACGCTTACTTGTATCTAGTTACAATCTTTTAATAGCAGCAGTTACAAGTTAATGAAAAATAGCTTATGATGGACAGCAAACATATCTGCGAATTCTTTCTATACCATAACGTACCAAACATTATAAAGGTAAAACAGTTCAGGTAAAATAGTTTACCTTTGCGACATCGGGTTTCTTTATTTCACTAGGAATAATGCATCTTGGTCCTGTTTCTCCTGCAAAACCACACCTAAAGGAAAATGTTGAAAAACTTATCATTTGAAGTCACTATTTAATATACTGGGCCTAGAAATCATCAAAGAGTAATTAATTAGGGATATTTTAGTGACTGCGAAGAGGTGTTTCACGTATAGCTTTTTTATCTAGCAATTTTGAATGAGAAAGATTTTACATCTTTTTATTGACTCCCTCTCAGCTGCATGAAACAAACCAAGTTTTCTTCACTTCTGTAACAACTGCAACGCTCAGTTCTGATGTGCCTCCTACGTTCCACTGAGTAGTTTTCTGTTTACAATCATCCACCTGCAGCCTTCCTTACTGCCTATTAAATTTCCAAATAAATACTTTTCTGTGCCTTCCATATGGGCCCACAGTTTTCACTGAAGCTCTCAGTAAACACAAGCAAGTTTAAGTTATCATGCCCTCTTTAAATCCTTGTCTTCTGTGACGTTTATTTAGAAGAAACAAAAGACAAACACAAGACGATCACAATCACGCAGGTCCTGCGGCCTATTTCACTGCTGACCAGCAATGTTCCACTGACACTTTTTTTTCCTATTTCCAGCTTTGAAATGCATTTCCTTCACAAGCATCCTGGGTGATTTAAGGTATTACTGCCTCAAGATGACTGGTTACTACTCCAGGCCTCCTGACAAAACGTGAGGGCTCTGCATCCAACTTAGATGCAACATAATAAAAATAGTAGCAACCCCAAAACAAACTTTTCAGAAACTCATCTGGTTTTCATAAAGCGATTGCACCTTAAAAGACACAAGAATCATGGACTGAAGACAAATTAAAAACAAAAGAAATTCAAGGTCTGATTTTAAGAAACTCAGTGCTTGACATTTGTTTCACCGCTGCCACCCCCATGAAGTACAAAGCTCAGAAGAAAACTACAGTAGAAAACACTAGTAGAAAACTATAAAGCTGCTGGACTTCGAGTACTTTTAATGCAAAAGGTCAATTAATTCTTTATTTTGGTATTTGGCAGCTGTCAGTGTGTTTCTTCAAATCATTTCAGAAAAAAAATCATAAAATAAGACATAATTCAGAACTTAAATCTTTTTTCTTTGGTCTCTCAAACAAAGACTTGTGCGGTCCCAGTGTGTGTATGCAGTTGTCCTTGCCTGTCATCCTGACAACTTGTGAAGTTTTGGTTAATTTCAGCCTTACTTGGAAAAGGACAGATGTCTCTCATGTAATTGTTATCTCTTCTACAAGAATGAAGGCTGGAAACAGACCCTAAAAACACACTATTCAGAGGAAACGCTTTTCCATGAGAGCATTTTATTAGACAAACAATGCCCATGGGATAAAACCTCACAAGCGATTCAAATATGGGAAAAGCCTACAATTGGCAACACGACATGAATCCACAAAAAGCCACTTGTGGAATCACTTTTTTCCAACCGTAAAGGCTTTGTTAAACCTTCTCCATAACCACACTGCAGCCATTTCCAGGTAACAAAGCCTGCCTGCTGGTCTGCAATTACTCAGCCACTTGAAAAAAAAAAAGCAAGTACAACTTAATACAAAACCAAGTTTCACCGAAATACAAATACGAACCCAACAACTCCTGCCTCTTTAGAGAAGCAGAGACATCCCTAAGGCTTCAAACACATAAATGCACCCACATGGGCACAACTGCAGATGTAGGCCTAGCCTA
This sequence comes from Buteo buteo, assembly GCF_964188355.1. Classification (NCBI taxonomy): domain Eukaryota; kingdom Metazoa; phylum Chordata; class Aves; order Accipitriformes; family Accipitridae; genus Buteo; species Buteo buteo. Next base: position 6,101,772 of record NC_134176.1, on the reverse strand, counting down.
AGAAGAGCGGCATACATCTGCAGAGGTGCTTTTCCTGCAATATAATCTTTTTTTCTGTGTGCAAGCTGCCTCTCCGAACAGGCCACTGAAACCCAGGGAGCCCTTCCAGCATATTTTAACCCTAGACGCGGGGCCAGATTGCTTAAACACTCCCTTTTCCACAAGGGCTGCACGTACCTGGGACACTGGGGGTTTCTAACACAACGGGGTATTTTGATACGGGGTGGGCAGAAGCATTTTTGGCCCACGACATAAATTACTAAATACTGAGCATTTCTCCTTCCACCTCGAGTTACACCTTTCTTTTTTATTTTAATCTAAAACACGAGACTAAAAAATAAGGCTTGTTATTGTCGGCTTTGTACCACGCAGATCACCATAAGAAGGGGGTGGGGGGAACCACAACCACACACAATTATTCATCCCGACGGCAGGCCCGCCCCGCAAGCCGCGACACTGGCTCCAGGGCGAAGCCTGTCGCGACAGAAAGGGGGCAGGCGGGGCGGGGAGCGCGGGGCCACTCACTTGGTGAAGGCCTCGCCCAGGTCTATCACCACGGCGGTCTTCTCCCCGCCGCTGCCCAGGCCCTCGTAGAGCGGCATCGCGGCCTCCCTTCCCTTCCCTTCCCCTCAGCGGCGGCGCGACGGAGCCTTCCTCACACCCGGCTCGGCTCGATGGGGCCTTCCTCACACGCGGCGCGGCTCGATGGGGCCTTCCTCACAGCCGGCGCGGCAGGCTGCCCTCGGCGCCTGTCCGCACACCCGCCGCTCCGCCGCCCTCCCCGCGCCTCGCCGCCGCCCGCCGCCCGCCCTACGGCTGGTTGAGGAGATCGGGAGCCCCCCCGGCGTCGTCTTCGTGCGCGGTACGGCGCGACATTCCCTCAGCTCCGGTCCGGCGGCGGGTAGGGCCTCTACGAGGGAGAAGGGCTGGATCAGGCCCCCTGAGGCGCGGCCGGCGCGAAGGCGGGACGGGGGCGGCTGGGGAGGGGGGTGCTGGGTGTGAGGGCGGGCTCCCTCCTGTGAGGAGACCCAGCCCGGGGGCTTCTCCTACCCGAGCAAGATGGCAGCGACGCCTTGGTGCCGAGAGCTGGTCAAGCGTAGAACCACGCGTGCCGTGGGGACGCGTCAATTCGTAGCGCAGAGCTCGTTTCTGAGGGGCCAGGCGTCGGCTGTCCGCGCCATCCCGCCACGCACCAAACCATCTCTCGTGTCCTCGCAAAGCCCTCGCGAAGGCGTAAACCCACCGCGGGCCCTGCGGTGCCCGCTCTGGCTGCCGCGACATTTAATGGGAGAGCCGTTGGCTATGAGGCTGAATGCGTAGGTATCCTTAGGGTACAGCATCCTTCTTGAACAGAAATAAAATGTCTCAGGAGGGGCAAAAAAGCCTCATCTCCTCACTGCTCCAAGAGAGTGCTGGTTAGGAGTGAAGTCAGGAGGTCGCAAATACGGTCAGGATAGAAATGATACCCCCCCCCCCCATGGTAACCCGTGCTTTCCAGACCCATGTCTGATGATCAGAGGGGTAGAAGAACAGCTATGTTGGGAGTCAACTGGGAGGACACGAGTGCTAAAAATCTGGTTTGAATTAGTTCAGTTTTAGCCATTTTCATGAAAGCGTGTCATTGTGCCAGTACAGCTGCCTTCATCTGTCTTTTTGAAGGGGGAGAGGTACAGCTGTTCGGTCTTTCATAGTCACGGAGCCACATGACAAGACGCATTTTGCAAAGTTTGTGGGAATGCTGTGTTATCTCAAGCCCTCATGAAATAACAGGCTGTCAAAACCAAGATCTTAACTCGGTTTTGGAGCAAAGAAAAAGCTGCATTTGTGTGCAAGTGTGTATGTGCCCACATACTACAGTGAAGGACTTTTTGACTCAGTGCTGCGGTTTTAACCCCATCAAGGTTAGGAAATGTTAAGTTTTTCTAAATAATCTTCATTACTGCGTTGTAGCTAAATGCCAGCTCTGCTACAGGTGAGGTCAGTCACCACTTGTAAACAAGTAAGTTATTCAAAGTGTCGGAAGTACACAGCCTTACTTAGATGGTATTGACATTTCTGGTCTGTAATAGCTGTGTCATGAAAGCCCCTTAGCATGAGTTTGTGGGAATGGGTTCTGCAGGTACCTCTGGGTGTGGATGGACAGACAGCTATCCAAAAGCAGACTGAAGAGAGGAAAAGTACGTGCTGAAAGGCAGCACATGAAAGTCCTTCAAGAATTAGTAAGCCCCACAGGCTAGCAATCCTGCTGAATCTGCCAGTAATAAACTCGGGACACCAAGAGTTTGCTGCATCTGTGCAAGGCCCCCAGCATCAGCATTGGGTTGTCTAATTCTGACTGCATCCGCAAAGGCAGTGGCTGCACTATGCTGACAGAGACAAGAGGATTATATATACACCGGATGAAACAAGGCACCCTTTGAGGGACTTGGCAAACACCCACCTAGAAGCCATTGGCGCATCAGGACGAGGCTCTGTCTCCGGGTAGATAGCTGGGCTTGGCCTTCCAACTGTTGCTCCAGCTGGAAAACAGAGAGAGCATGCGTGCGTGCATGAGCGAAGTGTGTGATCAGTTATCTACTATTAATAATAAAAGCTGGACTCTATTAGCAGTAGGAGCTTAATCAATAAAAGGTGTTCTAATGAATATTGGTTGTGATATGTGTCTCCCTGTGACTTGATCCCCTAGCTGGGAAAAGGGAGTTTATAACAGATAGTGGCTAGTGTAATGAAAATTTGGGATCACATGAGAAAGAGATTGCTAAGGTAATGCTTATCCCACTCCCAACAACCAGCTCCTTTGTCCCTATGAATCTTCCCCTTCTCCTTTCCCCACAATAACCACACCTGTAAAATCAGCTGCTCTTCAAGCATTTTTTATGCACGCCCAGGAGTGTAACTACAGCCCTGATCACATCCCCAGATCTGTCACAGGGTATTTATATCAACTCGGTGCGTGGGACCCATTTCTTCTCCAGGGAAGCAAAATAAATACTGAAAAAGCTATTAACTGGTGAGCTGGGTCTAGACATTTGCTCTTTGCCAGACAGGCAAGCCAAAGAGCCTGAGTGCATACATGCAGGAGGACAAGGGTGCTAATGAAACAAGAGGATTTCAAGGTAGGCTGTCGTGACACTGATGTGCTCTGTTGCCACTGAACCCAAACTCCCTGAGCTGTGAGCCGCTGTAGCCCTTTGCAGATGCTATGCTTTTCACGTACTCTGTGGCAGTGCTGTTTGTCCCACATCCACACTTTCTATTTAAGGTCTGTGAAGGTGGAGGTGTGTGGGAAAGTCGGACGATGAGTGGGAGTGATGTGAGACGCCAAAAGCTGTCGCTGCCACCATCTGCTCTGTCGCCTGAGCAAACCCCTGCAGTAGCCCGCCGTTGGGACTAGTGGCTCTACCTAACTGCTTTCTCTCCTGTTTCTGTCACAGCCTTGTCGCCTTCCCCCCTTCTGGTCTCCCTAAAGTCAGCGGGGTCACAAGGTGGGGTCAAGAGTGTGGAGCTGAGAAGAGAAGGTCCATGTGTGTGCAGAGGAGGAGTGCAGACTGGAGGAGCTGAAGCAGATGGGCCATCGTCCTAGAAGGGCTCTGTATACCTGGGGGACATGCGAGGAATCCAGGCAGTGCAGAGGGAATGCGAGAAAGGTGTGAAGAAGGGGAACTCTGCAGTGACGAACTAGGGGTAGGCTCCTCGCAAAGCCCTTACATCCCTCATAAATCCCGTATCTCCTTCAGATACTATCCCATGACTCAATATGAGCCTATGCACTCTTCATAAGATCCATCACCAGCTTCCCATCCTGTCAGCTACCTCTCCTTGGAGAGGAAAACTGGAGAGCAAGAACAAGGCTGTCGTGGTGATGTGAGACGCAGAAACAGTGACGGGACCAGCACACAACCAGTGGGTTCTGGAGGAGGAGGAATCATTGCCAAGGCAGCAGCGGAGGATGCCGACACATGAAAAAATAAACAAACAAAAGCCTGTAGCAATTAAACGTTCTGACACAGAGTTCAAATTGCCTTATGATTTTGTGTGGTTTTATGTTCTTAATGTTTTTTTAAATTATTTTTTTATGGTTAGTATTTTATGCCCTTCCAGAATATGGAAATGCAGCTGAACTTTAAAGCATATGCAAACATGATGCCTGAAAATATGTTTAAATGTCATTCTCACAACAGAGCCTTAACTCTGCCATGTTTGAGCAATACCCCAGTGTACCAAGAATACGTGCTCAGTTAGAATTACACCTGACTGAGCTGGGAATTGTGTTTGAGAAGCTTTTCTCTGCTTGGGCTTTCTGTCAGGGAAACGATCCTGGAATTCCCCAAGTTACTACCTGGAGTGCTGTCTGCCATCGCTGGTTCTTTCAAGGACAGCTGCGCGGTTACTGTGCCTGATGAGAATATGCTCTCGCTGATGTGTGAATACTCATTCTGTTAAACTCTGTAAAATGCTCCTGAATATCACTCTGTCAGGGGTCTTATAAAGACATAATATAATATACTTCATGTTGTTGCTCTTGAAATACTTGAAGTCTGAAAATTGCAGTAAAAGTTTAGATAATGTATTATTAATGTAAAGTCTAAGCACAATGTTTTCAACACCTGTTTCATCCCCAAATCTCACCTGTTTCCAATATCTTCCTATGCCATAATTACATGTTTACAATGTTATGCTTAAGTTTTAAATTCAACTTTTTATGTAAAAATAATGACTTGGTTATGTTTTACAAAAATCACTGGCCCTACTTGAAATACATAGCCCATCGCTTCCTCCTAAACGTTTTATCGCTGGGTTAGGAAAGATCAGTGTTTACTGCTAATCACATCACTGTCTTTATAGTCCATTGGAAATCTTTTCTTAAATTACATTAATCAATCACAGTTAACAGGAGTTCTGAAATGCAAGCTGCAGCTTAAAAGTGGCTTAATTTAATGGATGGTCTTTCCAGAGCCTAGAAGTTATTGATAATAGAAGCCAGAGACTTAGAAATGTGCCAGGGTTTCATAACAAAATCCATCCACGCCGTGCTGGTTTAATCAAGGAAGCTGCTTGCATAATGTGAAAAGTGCTCGTGCTCTCCCGAATATGTAACTGTTGAAGAAACAGATGGTGATGCTAACCCGTAAGAATCAGACTATAAATACATTCAAGATAACAATATAAATGAAGATAATTATTCACAGTCTAAGGAGATGGTAGGACAATTAAGCCAGCTAGTAAGCAGAAGGTTGAGGGGAGTAAGAAGCAGGATCTCCCTAACACAATAAAAAATTATTCCCCAAATGCAGCTGGTTCCTGTAACTCTTGGGAGCAGTGGTATCCTCTGACAAGCAAGGAAGAGGTCACCATAACTGTATAAAAATACAAGGAATGAAGAGTAGCCCACTGAAATCAGTGAAAACTCTCCAATTTATGTCAAATTTATAGGACAGTTTCTTTTGGCTAACGCAGTCCTTTTCTTTTTTTCTTTTTTTGTTTTTTTTTAAAGACCCTGTTGGTATTCAAGCCACTGGCAGCAAAAAATCTTTTTGAATCTCATGCAGATGCGTTATTATCACAGAGGAGCACCGTGCGCTCATCTGTAAGGAGTGGTGGTGAAAGCGATGCTGGTGCCTCGAGGTGGCAGCTACAGAACTATCCCGGCGGGTTAAAAGGGAACATTTTTCATAAAGAAAATGACTTTTCTGTACGAGTCCTGAAATACGGCAGCTCTCAGTTGAATTAATCCCCGCAGTGCACTTGCAAACATTGAAAACATAAAAGAATGTGTCCTGCAGCATAAACACTGCAGGCCCGAATGGGTACAGCAAGGAGGCACCATGCCCAGCTAATATTCTGTTCCCTTTAATGCCAAAATGCCAATCCGGACCCCTGCAGAGACTCGGATTTCAGCTGAACCCTATGCATATTTGAACAGCAAAGCATTATTATTTTTTCTTGGTCATGAAATAAAGTCAGTCTTTTGTGTCCCTACGTTGGATGGCTTTGTCCATGTACTTGCTTTTAAGCCTCCTTAATCCCTATATACAGGCTAACTGAGGCACGTACCCATTTTTTTTCTCACAAAATCAGATAGCTGCATACTTAGGGCCAGCTTTAGACATAATAAAAGATCAATTGCTCAGAGATCTGTTGTAGCTTTTGGAGCTCACAGAGTGTCTCCTCGCCTTTTTCCAGCACACAGATTCAAGGGCATCCACTTAGCAGCTCTCCAAAAGGAGAAAGAGGAGGAACACCCATGGTCTTTCTACTGCTTGGGGTTCTGTTAACAGCTGGACTTGGTTCTTGCTGTAGGATTTCAGCTTGATCAAGGTGAATATTTCCAACACAAAAATCTGTATTTCTCTGCTCATAACCATTCAAAAAATTGCCTGTACTGCCCTAAAAATTCCCCCAAAGGGGAATAATGAAGACACTGGTGGCGTCTGAATGGAGAGCATCGCTGTTTCGCTCTAAACAGAGTCCACCTCCCGCCCAGGCGTCCTGATAGCGCGTGTTACCCACGGCAAAGACCCCGTTCGTCCCTGTGGTGGGGGCTTTTGGCCCCTCTGTGCTGGTTTCGTAAAGGGCTATACTGTGAGTGCTGGAGTGGCAGTACTCAAAGTGCACTTCTTTAAAACCTGTGGATTCAGGGGTTTGGTTTAACCTCAAGTTTTGAGAAGCAAAAGAAAGCTGAAGTTTTCAAAGTCCCTCTGGGTATTATGTGAACAACTACATTTAAGATGTTCAAGAAGCTGAGGGTTTAATGTCAGGACAGCGCTTAGGGTCCGCTTGCTCTGAGGTGGTGTGTCAAGTGCTTTTTTTTATTGCCAGCCTAATTTTGTAGTGGAGTATGTAGGACGGGGGAAAAAAATATCCAAGCGCTACAGGGAATTGACAGATGGTTCACGTTTTAGCTGAGACTCCAATATGCATGGGGATGGCTTCCTCAGCACTTTATTTCTGGGAAAATTGTAATATGAGGTGTACTTGGATGTTAACTGCATTGATTTTGTTAAAGGATGTGAAGAAGAGCGAGGGCTGTACTGCGATTCAGTTATGGAGGTGAGTATTGGTCCTCCTGGGCTGTATTCCCAGAGCAACTGCAACTGATTCCTATGACCTTGGACCAGTCAGCAAAAGCCTGGTTCTACTCTGAAAAGTGACTGTGTAAAAATGGCACTTTCCTACTCAGCAGATCTGGTCGCTGTGTGCTCTCCAAGTTACATCTGCTGACTTTAGTGACAAAAATAAGTTTTTTACGGCTTTCCTGCTCTGTGAGCACTGCAGAATGACGAGAGCTGTGAAAGCAGAAGCTGGATCCTGTGCCTCATTGTAGGACTAATTACTATAAATCACAGCCAGCAGCAGGGCTGCACTGGCACCACTCGGCCTTGCACAGCTTTTCTGTTGGTGCCAGCGGTGAGGAACACGGAAGAAAGAAATCCAAGTTGATTCTCTTGATTGAGTTTTAATTGCAGACGGCATTTATCGGGTTTGCAGTTGGAGGAAAAAGAAATCTGTTCATCTGTAAGGTGATCGCATTTGAAATAATTGATTGGCCATAAACTTCCTGTTACCTTTTTCAAAGTGGACTCATTTTAAACATACTTCCCTCCCTGTAACAGGGGATGCTGTTCTCACTTTCCCTGATTTAGACTCATTGTTACTCCATTCCAATGACTGCTGTTTAATGGGAAGAGCAGCTGCCCTTAAAACAGATGCTACCAGCTGATGTAAAGGTGAATTGTGTGATGGAGATGTGCACTGATTTGTGTGCTGGATGTCCCCAATATTCAATTTGGGAAAGTCATTCAGCAGCGAAATTAATGGTAACTATTTTAAAATTGCCTTTACCTTCTGTGGCATGTCCTGACATACTTAGGATAGCTGATATCATCTCATCACTGATGCCAGGAGTAGCATTATCAGATGCAGTATTCTGATGTCAGGACAATGATTTTTTACTTCAGTTTATACATACAAAATGTGTCTTCATGTAAATTTATAAGTGACCCAGTCTCTTAATTAGGACACGTTTGTACTTTTTGCGTTGTGCAATAAGGCTGCAACAGGAATATTACCTTTTAAAGAAATCCACTGTATTGTATTATTACTTTATACAACAGAGTCTGCTGTTATACACAGATCTTATAAGGGACTCTTACATAAATTAGGTGGTGTTATTTCCATTTTACAGAAGAGGAAATGAAAGCAGAGAGCGGTGGAGTTCAGTTTTGAAAGTCATCTAGCAAGTCAGAGCTGGGAATGGGACACGAGTCCCATGCTCCTTACCAGCTACGCTACCCGCATGGAAGAATAAACCAACTTACATCTGAATTTAATCTCTGAATTTCACCTGAGGTGTGAGAAGTCTTTGAAGGATGAGACCAACAGAGGGTTGCACTGAAATGTCTTGAGCCAAAGCATTGGTTAGAAGGGAAAGGAACGGATGTTTCTTAACCTGCAGTGGAAGTGGGGACGGTTTTGCTGGGTTATGTATATGCTCTGTGGCATACTGAACTGAGTTAAAAATTAGTATTCCAATTAATAAACCATAGAAATGAATAAAAAAACAGTGGTGTCTGGTGATTCTGATTTCTGCCTCTTTCATCATGCCTCCTTCTTTCAGTCTGCAGATTTTTTTTGTTGATAACGCAGAAGCCTGTGATTTTGGCAAGTTATGCGGGGTAGAGAAACTTGCAGTGTATGAGGAATTTGCAATTTCAGGCAGGGGAAAAAAACATAGATAACTAGCTATTTTGATTACAGTGATTATCAGTGAAATATTTAACCTTGAGAGTATACAGTGCCAATCCTGGTTCAGAGTCAGTCAAAGACAAGGGGGAAGTGAAAATCTCCAATCTATTAAGTGTTCTACATGCCTTAGAGAACAGTAGAGCATCAATTACACATGCTTTACATTTTAAATAACTTTTCCTGACAATTTTAGAGGTCAGATAGAAAAAGGGTTGGAAAACAATATCCCTCATTCTGAATCCCATGTCAACTGTTAGGGGTAAATTTTGTAAGCCGCTGAAGCCAAGCCTCTGGCTCGAGCCTGGCAGACTCATCGCCAACGGCTCTCATTTCTGGCGGGGGGGGGATCTTTGCTGTCCTGTCCCTCTCCCCACACACGGATGACTGAGCGGCTTGGGAATCAATCCCTGAGCCGCCACAACGTGCAGTGCTGCATTGGAAAATAAGCCCTCATTGATTTCGGTTTGCTGTAAAATCCGTCTACACTGTTAACTACAGAGGTGGCACCTCCTCCACAGCTGAGCCATCCTCTCTTCTCAGTCAGAGCCCTCGGCCAAAATGAAACGGGCGGAACAGAAAATGAACCTACGGAGAGTTTTGGGTCCCTAACCTGGGAGTTAATGGTGTTTAAAATGGCCACAAAAATGCAGCTCTTACCTCTTCCTTTCCTCCCCAGCTCTGTCTCCCTTACAGGAGAGAGCAGACATCCTTTCTCTTCACGTATTTGTATTTGTTTTAGAAAGATGCTGCAGCACTAGAAATACCGATTCCTGAATAATTTCCCAGATTTTACAATTTACAGGTGCAAAGCCAGAAGGGACTATTCTCATCGTTTTGTCTGACCGTTTGTTCCGCCCAGCCTACCTCTGAAGTTCTTTCTGATGTCTTTTGGCAATGACTGTCTTTATCGCTGATACAGGCATTTTTACACTTTATTTTCAACTTATGCAGAGGTTAGCAACATTACCCTGAAAGAAATTGCCCTGACCTACAACAAATCTGTCTTTTAAAAAAGTTTTAATATTGGATACAAAATGCTACCAAAATGAATTGGGCTGTTTCCAGTTTGGTTGAAACCCAGCAGAAAACACTCTATTTCTCTAAAATTAGATAGGTAAAACATTGGGGTGAGTCTAGCCAAGAGAAAGCCACTAATATAAACGTTACATCCAGTAGCACAACAAACAAAAAAATAATGAACAATTTCTTGATAAGGAATATCTCAGTTTTCTTCAATCAGTTCTGTTATTTACTTAAAGAGCTGAGCGTTCGGCACATACCAACAGGTTAAATCTCACTTTCTCTGAAAAAAAAGGAGCTTCATTTTATAGATAGTTATAGAGCTTCATTTTATAGAAGGCCAAGTGCAAGGTCCTGCACATGGGTCGGGGCAATCCCAAGCACAAATACAGGCTGGGCCATGAGTGCATTGAGAGCAGCCATGCGGAGAAGGACCTGGGGGTATTATCGGATGAAAAAACTGAATATGAGCCAGCAATGTGCGCTCACAGCCCAGAAAGCCAACCGTACCCTGGGCTGCATCAAAAGAAATTTGACCAGGAGGTCGAGGGAGGGGATTGTGCCCCTCTGCTCCGCTCTGGTGAGACCCCCCTGCAGTACTGCGTTCAGCTCTGGGGTCCCCAACATTAGAAGGACATGGACCTGTTGGAGCAGGTCCAGAGGAGGGCCACGAAGATGATGAGAGGGCTGGAGCACCTCTCCTATGAGGACAGGCGGAGAGAGTTGGGGTTGTTCAGCCTGGGGAAGAGAAGGCTCTGGGGAGACCTTATAGCAGCCTTTCTGTACCTAAAGGGGGCCGACAGGAAAGATGGGGAGGGACTCTTCATCAGGGAGTGTAGTGATAGGACAAGGGGTGACAGTTTTAAACTGAAAGAGGGTAGAATTAGATTAGCTACTAGGAAAAAATTCTTCACTGTGAGGGTGGTGAGACACTGGAACAGGTTGCCCAGAGAAGTTGTGAATGCCCCATCCCTGGGAGCGTTCAAGGCCAGGTTGGATGGGGTTTTGAGCAACCTGGTCTAGTGGAAGGTGTCCCTGCCCATGGCATGGGGGTTGGAACTAGATGGTCTTTAAGGTCCCTTCCAACCCAAACCATTCTAGGATTATAACTAGAAGTACAGAGGGATTCACTGATTTGCTTCATGTAGCAGAACACATTCATAGCCAAGTCACAATTTTGACTCTCTTCTCCCTCTCCTATATCATCCCTCTCCTCCCTCCTAGCAATTTCCCCCCAAATCTCTCTGCTGCAGTCATTCCCTCCTTCGAAAGAGCATTATTTCTGGTCTCTTCTCACCTGTCCCTGCCCACCGCCAATGCTTTGCACCTGCTGCAGCACCGCTCTGAATGAGTCATTGCCCAGGACGGCGTATAAAACCCTGTGTGTGCAGCTGAGACCTTGTGGTGCCCCTGACACCAGGCTGAAGGGGGAGGCGAGAGGAAGAGGAGCTGGTCTCGCCTTTTGGTTTTTGGAGGCAAGGTATGGGTTTGTGAGCTGCTGTTTGATGAAATGAGTTGATATGTACTCTGGGACCTGATGGTGTAAAGGGTTTCTGTTAGATTGGCTGTGGGGTTCCTGGTGGAAAAAAGAAAAACAGGTGGGAGAAGGAAATCAGGAGTAAAATTCTTTCCTTTTCTTTCTGCCTAGCCAAATAGGTGCTTAAAACAAAGCAACAACAACAAAATACTGAAATAAGCTCTCCTAATGTGGGTGGGATACTATTTAAGAAGTCCTCCTGCTTTGCAGAGAGAGTATTAGGGGAAGGTGACCTCTGCAGCTGAAAACACTGGAGGAGAATCTGTAATAGATGGAAAACTACTAACGCTGCTGTAGGCCTTGCTTTTGCATCTTCTTGTAAGCAAAGCGAGGCAGCCGGCCGGGTTCGACTCGGATCCTGCCTTGTGAGGAAGGGTTGGGTGCCTGGGCTGAGGCTCTGACTTGGATGCTTTAAAAAAAAAAAAAATAAAAAATTTAAAAAAAACCCTTCCTTTTGGAAGAGTGAAGGAAAACCCCGGCTGCCAGGCACCTCTCCTAAGGGATGGCGGGGGGGGTGTGGAGTACAAAACCCCGGTACGAGAAGGCGGGAACCGGGCGGACGGGCGGAACGGGCCGGCCCCCCGACACCGCCCCGGCGGGGCGGTGTCGGGGGGCCGGCCCGTTCCGCCCGTCCGCCCGGAGGGGGGGGACACACACACACACGGGGCTGGGGGCGAGCACGGCGCATCGCCGAGGTACCGGCAGGTAGGTGAGGCCGGGGGGGGGGGGGCTGCGACCCTGGGTGGTGAGGGGAGACGGACAGACACCCCCCCACCCCCCCTCCAAGCCGTTTTTGCCCCGTGTTTATTCATATTTAATTTAATTTATTTTTTTTTCTTGGTAACGATGCTTCGGCTGCCCGCGGGGCAGCGCATCCTCGGTGCGGCTCTTTGTTCCCGGCGTAGCGGGCTTGGTCCTTTGAGCCCCGGGGGATGGTCCTTCTTCGGAAAAATCCTTGGGGGACACACACACAGACACACAGACCGCTGTCCCTCTGTCCTGCTGCGGGCCTGGGCTGGAGAAATCGCCGGGTGGTTGGTTGTACTTGGTGCCTTGGCGCGGTGGGAGGCTGGAGGGAAAGGGATGCGCTTCTGGGTGTTTAAGCTTCACCTGTAAATATGACTAAGGAGGACGGGAGGGATGGATCTGTGCCCCGCAAGCTGGCGTGCTGAGTGTAATCAAGCCTTGAGCGGTCCCTAATCCCATTCCCTTGCCAACAAGCGGGTTCTACCCGAGCTAAAAGGGCCTGACGAGGTGTGTTTAATCTGATTTTAAACCTCCACCTGCGGAGACTCGTGATCCTCCAGGAGATCTACTGCGAGGTGTTGCTGTCTGCGTTAGGTGAGGCGCTGAAATTTCTGAGCGTTTCTCGGAATCTGAACGCTACCTCTCTGCTCCCAGTCAGTCTGGAGAGCAGTATTTCCATCCTTCTGGTGTTTGAAAACTGCTGCACCCTTTGGCCTCATTCTTAAGCCCCCCCCTCCTCCCCGTCTTTTTAATCCCGCAGGAATTTGGTAGACCTCTGACTTCTGTGGTGCCGCGGACCTGGCACGGGTCAGAAGCCATGAAGAACTATGCGGCTTTTACTTGCAAATCTGAGTAGGGATTTCCATAGGTGGTCTGTGCCGCTCTGAACAAAGCAAGCGATTGCTTAGTGGTTGGGGGAATAATGCCTAAAACATGTCATGTCTCTAGCTTCTCAAAGAACTACTGCTGGAACACCAACGCTGGAAGTGGAGGTGATGTATTATGTATTAAGGAGCTTCACTAGGGTAGGACTGGTAGGAAGTTGCCCTTACAGAATATTAATATCTCATTTATTTGCTTGTAAGGATCTGTCCTCAAGGGTAGAGGAAGGTGTGCCCCTCTGATATGTGGTTGTGTCTACATAGTTTTTCTTATCTGACTTGGGCTGTATTGGTGGCTGGCATAGAGTCGTGTCACTGTTGGGATTTCACTGTGAGCTGATGGCTTAACTGGTCGAGGTCTGTTTATCTGGAGTATGTGCTGTAAGAGCATCAGCTCTACAATTCACTTGGTTGAACTGGGCAAGGACATAATGTAAGGTGAAATGAAGGTATTTCTCAGCTTGTGTGCAAAAGTAGGAGTTGGAGTTCTGCAGTGTATTATCTGCTGGCTTTTGTATTCAGCGTGAGCAATAACACTTGAATAGCATACAGTAACACAGCATTTGATTGCTGGCAGTTGCTGGACTTGTATGTTTTGGCTAAATCTTCACATTAAAAGATTTGCAGCATCTTTGTCTACTTCCCTTACTAATCAGCAGATGAATTGGAAAGCCGAGTGCATCCAGGACTGTTCAGCCAGTCAAAGCTTGGCATAACCAAGCTTATACTTGGAGGTGTGAAAAGCCGTTTTCTGCAAAGGCTAGGCAGTGATTTGTCTGAAGCTGACCTGTTAATCTCCTGTGCTCTCTGCTACATGATGCATGCAGCCACTTCAGCTTCAGAGTGCAAGGGTCCTCTCTGTGTGGGAGAGGGATTGTTAGAACAGGGTTATTAATTCAAGTGAGTCAAAAGCTCAATGCTTTTTTTAATGTTTCAACAATTCTGGAAAAACACCTGCCAGAACTTGCTAAAGGCAGAAAATAACAGCGAAGGGTTTTCTTGGGGGTTTTCCCAAGTAAGCTGGCTGGGTGAAACCCTAAAAAACCATCCTAGGGAGTAGCTGCATACAACTGAGGCAGAGGAGAGAGTTTCATCCTTTGCAGCATGTGTCCACAGACCACTGGTCCATGTAAGGAACTGCTGTAGAATGAGAGAAATCTGGTCTGCTCTGTGCTTGTCCCCTTCAAGCCTGCCCTGTTGGAGTGACCGTAACAGGCTGGGGTTCCTTCTGAGCTGGCTTTTGTCAGACTTCCCAAGAACTGACTCTTCAAACAGGTCTCTCAAATTCAGAGGGGGTTAATGTTTTAATAACTATTGCTAGTGCTGATTGTAAGGAGCAAGGAAGCAGCCTGGTTCAGAAAGATCAAACTGAGTCTGCAAGACTGCTTCAGCTGGTGACCGATTTGTCTTTATTGTCCCTCAGTGAGGTGACTTGTCCACAATAGTAAATGGTTCCTGTTCTGATGGGCAGCTTTTGGAGATGCCTGGTTTTGGCAGCTGTTTTTAGCCTGGAAGTCCTTTGTGCTTCTTTCCAGCCTACCAGGTGTTAAAAGAAAACTTATTTTTTTTCTATGCTAAAGATAAAACTCCTTGGCTGTCTGCAGTTGTGCTGCCTTTGCAGCTAGGGGAACTGCATCTCTTGGGATTTGTTGTTATTAAGTGCAGGGGAAGTAGCTGGTGTTGTCTCTTGCCCTCTGTGTGTGCTTCCTATTTGAAGCAAGGATTAGTTTTCCACCGAGAGCCTGGCCCATACTTGGCAGCAGTCCTCCAGGGCTTTGGCTTGGAGAATGCCAGGTGAAATCTGGGGACAAGGAGTTCCTGCGGCATGAAATACTGAGTTATTTTACAGCTTCAAGCTAGTAGTGAAAAAGCTTAAGCTTACTACAGGGGAGGTGCTCGGTCAGAGCGGTATGCTCCAGCTTGCTTTTATCGCTTGGCTAAGGCTGTAGAGCAGACTGACTATAAAAATAGCCAGATGGGAGGATAAATGTATAGCCCAATGCAGCTTCAGTAACAAACTGCTCTGCAGCAGGCTACCTGCTAAAACCTGTATCACTTTTGCATTAAGTGGAAATGCTACAGCAAGGTGTCAAACTCTGCTTAAGAAGATAGCCAGGTCACTGCTGTTCATACACTGCCTAATCCAGCCTCTTCCTAAAGCTAAGTAGATCTTAAGCTCCGACTAATCTTCTTTGAAGCGTGAACTTGTGCCATTATCCTGCAACAAGCTCCATGCCACTATCTCCGACTTTCATTGAACGTAGAAGTCTAGGTTAGCTTAGATCTTGTGGATTTCCTGAGCAAATAAGTGTCCAACATTATTTTTGCCCTTTACAAATGTAAGACTACAACCAATAGTGCTTTTCAGACTGGGGGAAAGAGTATGAGGCTGCCCAAAGTACCCTGGGAACTCTTGTATCGGGGTAGCACTTACTGCCATGTTATCTACTAGCCAGGAGGAGGAAAGGCTCATAATACTTTTTTAATGTTGTAATTAATGGTTGTCTAAAAGCCAGCAGGGAGCAGCTTTGCCTCTTATTCACTGACACTCTGGATCCTCGTAAAGATGGAGTAAGCTTGTTAGGAAGAGATATTAATGTTTTGGTATTTCTGCTAACCACCTCCTGAGTGTCTTGGGCTATTTGGGAATCTAGAGCTAGAAACCTACAAATGTATATACATATGCATAATGTATATGACTGCAAGAGAAATGCTATGGCTGTCTTTCAAGTGCAGCTGGAGTTCTGTTTAGGTTTAACCATTGCTAAAACTACTTGTGTAGCCTAAAAAGACTCCTGACTTCTAGAGGAGCTAGTGTTTAGAACCAAACTGTTCTTTTAAAAAAAAAACAAAAAAAACCCAAAACCAAACCAAAACAAACTTCTTGATGTTATAATAAGTCTGGTCTTAACTGACACTTGCTAAAGGGGTGTGAGGTGAACATAATTTCTGTTCATCAGCATGGCAAGGCAAATGCATGTCATTGGGCACTAGCAATTTAACTTGCATAATATACTCTTAGTGCTTCTTAATTACAAAAGTGCATAAAGGATTAGCCTGGAAGAATGGATGAATACTGTCAGTTTTTAACTACTTTTTTTTCCGGGAAGGTGGAGGAGATAGACAGGTGGCCACCCATCCTCCAGAGAAAGGAGATGCTAAAAATAAAGTGGAAGGTATCTATGTTGTTGCTGGTGAACGGCTTCTCGGTGGCTTCTGTTTGTCCCTGAGCACCTGGTGCATGTGTGTGGCCTGTGACAGGGAATTATTCTAGCAGCAAAAACTGCTGAGGGCCAGGGCTGCAGGGAGAGTGGAAAAAGTGACTCGGTGTGCCCTGAAGGCTCAACCATATAATGGAGCCTGCAGCACTTGACTCTGACTTGTGTCTCTAAGCTGGTGATGCTGAGATTGTCTTCTGTGCTACAGACAGCCCTGCAGATCATAAGGGTCTTCAGCTAGAGAAATCTTTCTCTCCTGGCTGGAATAAGAGGTGTGTTTTACAGTGGAAATGCATAGTTGTGTGTGACCAGACCAGATATAATATAAGCTTTCTGATGTCTTGGTTGTGTTTAGCTGACTGGGCACATAACGCTTTCCAAAAGGAGACAAATGTACATGAGCAGCAGGACGTAGAGGGTCTTTTGAGTTAGATGGACTAGCACAAATGTGGAATTACTGAGATCCCTCTCCCTGTAACAGCGGTTACCTCTTGCACAGTGTCACATGGGTGCATGAAAAGACACGGAGGAGCGATACACCCTTGTGTAACAAAGCAGTGCTAGGCAGCTTGCTGCTGCACGGTGTGTGTACAAATGCAAGTAATACTTATCTACATGCTGTTTGCGTGGGGAAACAAGGAGTGGGGGATCTCATGCTGGTGCCCATGAGCAAGACTGCAGAGGGTGATCTTTGCTCTTCTTTGGAAGACTGAGGGGTGGCTCTGACAACCCCAACCTCTTACTAATATTCATTACTCCTGCGGCTTGAAGGTAAGAGCAGTTCACTTGTGAAACTGAGAACATACCTGCCAAAGCAAGTGAAGTTGTTGATGGTTGGAGGCTTCTTGCAGTCGGGCTTGACTGTGCCGCTGCCTCCTGGAACTGGGAGGAGGACCTTACCAGATCTGCTGTGCGATGGAGGGCTGTTTGCTGTGTGCATGAGGCTTGCGTGACCAGCTGTCCTGCGCGTGGTGAGTGGGGCCTTGGCTGGGATGGTCTTCTGCTGTTGAGTGATGGTACAGCAAGCCCAGGACTGAGAGGCACCTGCCTGGAGCGAGGTGGCTGGGAGCAGGCGGCTGCTGCTGTGAGGTCCTCCATCTGTCCGGCAGCCTGAGCTGTGTTACTAGAGGCAACGGAACCTGCCAAAAGCAAGCTGTCAGCTGGCTGGATCACTGCTGGGCTACTGGTTCAGTGCTCTCTTGGAAACTCTCAGAGCACACAATGCTTATATACATGAAACTTTCTGGAAGTGCCTCCATGGTGCAGTGCAGCATAGCAGCACTGCTGCATTAGCACAGTGTTTGTCTGGGCTGGAACCTTTCTCTGCGGGGCCAAGGAGCTCATACAGGACATGGCACTAATGCAGCCCCAAAGCCTCCCGTTTTGGCTCCGGTCCTGTGTTGTGCCCTATTGACCCACCTTGTTCTCTGTGCGAGTTTCTTGGTTTCCTTCTGTGTCAATGCACAGAACGGGGATTGCCATAACAGGCCTGAGACTTCAGTCTGATTAGCCCCGAGAAGCATCAGTCCTGGACTTGGTAAAGGACAAACAGATTGATCCTCATCATATGCTTGCAAGTCTGATGCCTGCTGGGTAGAGCACAGCACTCTACCACTGGGGTGAGAGCGTGGCAAGGTCTGTCTTGGGCTTCAGATCAAGACTGGGTTTTGTCTGGCATGAGACTTCAGGTTGGGTAGGCTAGGAACAGTAAAATAGACGGAGGGATCTGTTGCTTGGGATGCGTAGGAGGGGTCTGCTCAGAACTGGCCATAGACAAGCATGCCTGGAACTTGTCACCCAGTTATTTAAGGCCCTGGGTCAATAGGTGGTTATGGGTATGTGTAATCTTGGTTCCTTTTTCCTTTTCTAGGTCTTTCACTTTGGACTTGTCAGCCTTGCAGGCTTCTGGGCACGTCTCAGCTATGAGTAGCTCAATAGGATTTGGCATCTGTGTGGTCACCTGCAGCATCCTGCTCTTGTCCTCCAGTCCACCATGTCTTGCATCTCAGCCACTGGAGGAGAGGGACATGACAAAGGTCCAGCATGGCCCCTGGGCAGGGAATGGGGTAGAAGATGAAAGGACAAGCGTGCTGAACTTGAAAAATAACCTGGGCCCTTCTGAGCAGAGTGTCTCTGAAGAGCCATGTGGAGTGTCGGCGAAGCCATCCGGGACACCCTTAAATGCTGCTTTCACTGCAGAAGGAGAAACGCCGCCTGCAAGCCTGAGTCACGTCACCCCAGGCAGCCAGGGCCTGGGTGCTCACACCTCTGCTGCGGCGATGGCCGCTGGAGATGAGGAGGAGGCTGGTCCCACAAAGTCAGGGCTGGATGAGGACGACACGTTCAAGGCCATGCTGACCACAGCCGTGACCACGCTGAACCCTGCTGTCCAGGAGGAGTCTGTCGGTGGCCCCATCCGCGAGACCGCCACGGAGGGTGGTGTTGAAGGAGAGCACAGCTCTGCCGGCCTCTCAGCAAACCCCCTTTCTGGGACAGCTGAGGAGGAGGAGGAGGCAGAGAGCAGCTCTCACCCCTCAGCTGCACCCCAGCCCACGCCGTACCCCAGCTCTCCCAGCTGGGAAGCGGCAAGCGACCACCCTGTCATCCCGACTCCCCAGGCTCATGGCGTGTCCTCCGAGGTGGGAACGCCAAGAGCTCGCCCGGGGAGCCCTCTGAGGTCCCTGGCTGCGCGAGCATCCGTGGCTGCAAAACGTCCCCTCGTGGTGACCGAGGCTTCCCTCCGCCTGGAAGCAGGGACAGGCGTCGGGCGAGGGGAGCTGCCCACCGTGGCTGGCACCGGCACCGTCCACCCTACGGACGCTGTGCCGCCCGACTGGGATGACACAAAACCGGGGGCCACGAGTCAAGCGGGAAGCACGTCTTGTGAGGAGGTGACGGAGGACCTGGGGGCAACAGAACCGTCGCAGACCCCGCAGGGAGGTGTGGGGGAGGAAGAGGATGCGACAAGGGTGCTGCCATCCCCAGCGTCCCTTCCACCAACTCCCGAGCTTGCCAAGGACACCAACCGCACGGTGCTGGTGCAAGGGGAGGAGCTGCCGGCCCCTTCCACAGGCAGCGGTGATGCTCTCCACGCTGCGAACCTGACGGGTGTAGACACGGCAGATCTCGACGTGCTGGGAAACGTAAATGCAGTCACAGCGGAGGAGGGAAAAAGCATTCCGTCATCACAGCCGGAGGCTGCTGTGGTGACAGATACACAGTCCGATCTCTCTCCTACTCTGGAAAGCTCATGGAAAGGTAAAACTTGCCTGTTAAGGACACTTGCCTCTAAGTGTAGGTTTAGGAGGGATGGTCTTGGGAATGTGTGCTTCCTTTCAGGGAGATAAAGTGGAGAAAGGTGTTATCTTAATACCTGCAGTAGAGGTGGGACACCTCTTCCTGCCAGGAAAGGCTATGGATCTTTGTGGAGGGGTAACAGCCTACACGGGTAATTCACATCCATAAAGTACTGCCTAGCCTTGGCTGTTCCTACACACGATGTCCCTGTGTGCGGGCAGGCCCAGTCTGTTGGGTGGTACCCTGTCCTGGCTGTTATGTGAAGCAACTGTGGTGAGCTGCCTCTTCTGCTCCTTGGGATGAGAGAGGGTGGCTGTAGTAGCAAGCAGGGAAGCTGAGCCTGGGGTTGAAGGGTGTACTTGAGTATGGAGGTCTCGAATTGGAGTTTCATCAGCAGAGACTTGGTGCTAGTTAAAAAAAAAACAACTTGGTTTGTTAACATTCTGCATGTGTGGTGTACTACCAAAGCAGGGGCTTCAGTTTTGGTGCTCATATAGTGGTTGAGGGGGACAGCTGTAGCCTGGTTGCAGGCATCTTGCCTTGACCAGAGATATGTAAATCTGCTTTGAATAACCCTCTGGTATGCCTCTCCTGTGACTAGGGAGGGAGCCCAGCCTCTGACCCACTGGTTAAACACTTTATTTCAAGGAGGATAACACTCCCCCAAGTGTCCCTTTGATATGGCAAGTACAAGGACCCAAAGGTGGTTCTTGCACTAGCTCAGTCTGAAGCCCTGCAAAACAAGGAGGGGGGAATAATTCCTGGAGGGGGTTAAATTAATTAGCTTCTGGGATCACCTGGCTCTCAACTGCTAGCTGTGGACACTTGCAGTCACTGCAGAAGATGCAGAGATGATAGATGGCTATAAATGCTTCCTAAATCCAGGAATAGGCGAGCTGTGCTGGTAGCCTGTGAGTAACTGACATCTTCCACAACTTGACAAAGATGCTCAGATCAAAAGATCTGTCCAGAGCTCTATGCTGTCCTTTAACAAAAGCTCCTGGTGTTGTCTCCCCACCCTGGAGTGGAAGCTGTGGCCAGGCTCTGACTGTCCAGTGTTTGTGCCAACTCTGTTACTAGCAGGCAGAAATCTTCCTCCTACACAACCTGTCACAGGCTGATGGTGTCACCCTGTACTGTACTTACCTGCAGAGATGGCACCTTCAGCCTAATGACAATGTTTCTACTCGGTGTTTAAAGTATAGGCTGAATGCTAAAATAAGTCTGGTCAGGTGTTGGGCAATGACATGTTCCTATGCTGATGAGGCCCATGAGCTGGGGTTTAGGACTTTGTTTTGATTACTGGGCATTTTTAATCTTGCCTCTTGAGCTACAGAGGCAAGAGGACAACTTCCCCTCACTGAATCCAAAAGATCTAGCTTTTTCTGTAAAAGAAGGGAAGCTAATTGCATGCTGGTGCTGAAACCTGACTGATTAATTTCTAGATTAATTTATAAGCACTTGACTTGTCAGCAGGTTCCTTCTCTGCTGTTTCCCAGATGTTGGGGAAACAACACTATCAATAAGATTTGTGCAACAAAAATAAACCCTTCTACAAAGCTGAAGTCTCGTAGCCATGAGAGCCGGTCGCTAAAAGAACTGCTCTAGCAGCCTCATATGCTCCAAATGGTATTTCACACCACAGGCCTTGCAGTGCTGTACTCACTTGGCATTGCTCCCCAGTGGGTCTACATGTCCCTCAGGGCCAATTAAGAAAATGAGGACTGATTCTGCTGCTTTCATTCCTGTTACAC
This sequence comes from Buteo buteo, assembly GCF_964188355.1. NCBI lineage: Eukaryota > Metazoa > Chordata > Aves > Accipitriformes > Accipitridae > Buteo > Buteo buteo. The sequence continues at coordinate 6,080,573 of NC_134176.1, read as the reverse complement.
CCATTCTCACATCTGTCTCTATGCTGTGCTGCTCTGATGATACTTGGCTGGACCTGCTGCTTGCTCCGTGGCTCTGGAAATGTTAATGCATGGAGTTATATTCCTTCAAATGTCTGCTCTTTTGCTGTCAGCTGTCCCGTGAGTTGGTCCTGACATGTGTTCTTGCTGTAGGTGTTACTCAGGAGGTGACAACAGTGGCCCAGGAGGCTGATGCTGCTCTGCCAGTTGTGACACTGGTGCCTGGTGCTACCCAGGGAACAGGAGCGGCAAGCCTGCCGCAGGAAAACAGCGGGGAGGACACCCAGATGCTGACTGCTCCTAGTACCACCCAGATACTGGTGGCAACTGGTGCTTCCTCTATGGCGAACATTCCAGATGTAGAAGGTGGGGTTCCGCTTCAAGGACTGCGGGTTCATTTCCACACAAGATGAGATGGTAACATCAGAAATCAATATCAATGCTTGGACACTGAAGTCTCAACACACAGCATCTGTATTCTAAGTGACTTTTTTCTAGCATTCTGCAGGCTGCCTCTAGCCCTGGGCTGCCACTGCTTTCTGCCCTTGCTGCCAGATCTACCATGCTGAAATATGCCAGCATATGGGGTTTTGCCCTAAATAACAGTGGAGTAGAGATTAAAAAAAAAAAATTGCCCCCAAACAACCCACACACATCTATGCTTGCTAGTGAGCTGACTTTTAGCCATAGATGTTTAAGCCAGTTTTTATTTTATGGAGGAACTAAAGGCAGTCACAGATTGCTGATGCTCAGTCCGAAGGGTGAAAATGTTTCATCAGGGTAACATAGGAGAAGTGGTGGTGGGATAGACACCCTCTTGCAAGAGTCTGGCAAGCCTGCATTGCTATTCACTTTCATTAAGGAATGGTGAGTTCTTATCAGGTTGATGTAGCTCATACAGAAATGCTTTAAGCAGTTGTGTTCATCTAGCTGCTGCCTACTGGCTTGACGTCACCTTGTCAGGTATGTGTAGGAGCCCGTCTTGTTGACAGGAGTGTAGCAAGGCTTCCCTTGGCACAAAGCTGACTTTGAGCTTGAGTTTATTTCTGTAGTAGCAGGTACCACTGTAATGAAATGGCTGCTGGGCAGCTTTTCTGGTAATTCTTATATTGCAGGGCATAAGAAGAAAAAACCTATTTGCGTTGTATCCCTTAAATTAAGGTCTCTTCGTAGGGGTGAGAAGGCTCTTCTGGCAGTTTCCACTAATTAATTTGCTTCTGGGATTTAATTATAAATTCAACTAACTTTTATCTTTGCAATAAGCAATTAGATCTGTCACTCGGTTCAGATCTCAACTAGTGTCTTAGTGCTCTGATCTGGCTATGGGGTGGTGACTAGCAGTCCTCAAAGCAATGGAAGGAAAACCTAGCTGAGTTTTTATTAAGGGGAACCTCCTGTGCTGGCTGTCCTGGAGGAGAAGCTTTCATTACAGCAGAGTCACTTGACACATCTTGAAAGAGGCAAGAGTTTAATCACTTCTTCCACTCAATTAAGTTTTCATTAAGGAGTTTGTTCTTAAATGGTGGGGGTTTTGATATTGTTGTGTCAACCTGTTGCTGCTTCCTGTCTTCTGTAGATCTCACAGATGTGGTCCTGGTCACCAGTGAGAAGGTTGTTCCAGCTCCTGGTGGATTGTCTGCTACCCAGTCTGGACAGACAGAGGAGCCATCCAGCAGAACCGTGGTCCTGGTAACTCCGGCATCAATGACATCTTCTGTCAGACGGACAGCTCTTCCATCTGTGAGGAGGATCAGTACAGCTGTGACCTATGGTCTGGACCGCCTGGAGTCAGAAGGTACCACTGATCCCAAGGCTAAGAGGCAGGCAGTTTCATGTGGAGCAGCACACTTGCCTTGACACTGAGTCCCCAGTTTGTCTGTTTGGCACACAGCTATGTGCATATGTTAGTGTTCCTAATAAAGTTGTTGAACAACCTGTCCTCCTCCAGGAGGTACAGGAAGCAAGCAATGAACAGTGTCATGGAGGATGCCTGAAATTCAAGTGGCTGTGGTGGAAGGGATGGGGCTTTCCCTTGGAGGGGGACCAGCCGTGGTATTGCTGTTCCAGTAGAGTCTGGCTCTGTGTACCTCCAACTGCTGGTGTGTGCATCCATTGCTGAGCCTCTGTACCAGGTAATGCTCGTGGGAATGTATCCAGACAGCTGGAGAGCCCTTGCCACTGTGCTGCTGAAATCCTCGCTGCATGCAATGCAGGGGGATGGTCAGCATGAGATGGCTACCCCAGCATCCAGCTGGCTGAAACCTTGCCAGAACAAGGCATACCCTATTTACGCTCCCTGTGTGACACTGCTGGGAGAGAAAAAGGATGCATCCCCTTTGAGATGGTCTTCCAACTCAAAGCTACCTGCTAAGCTGCTGTCCCATCACTGGCTCTTCCAGATTTGCCTCACCCCCCTGGGCTTCCTTCTCTTAAAGTGCTTTTGCCCACTGGCAGTCTTGGAGTCTCTGCTCCCTGATTGTCTTCAGACAGTTGAAAACCAGTGATGCAAATTCCACTGGGGCAAACACCCATCAGGAGAGGTTTAGGTGAGGTAAATCCAACTCTGGAGTTGGTCTGCAGCTCAGATCTGCTATGTCTTCAGCTCATCCATGATTTTCCTGCAGAGAATTGTTTCACTCCTGCTTCTTGCTCTTTTTTCCTACTTAAACTCTTATCTGCTTGCTCATCTGTCCAGTTTTGTACTCCAGTGTCTGGACTGGCACCACCTGGCAGGGATTAATCTTTCTGCCTGTTTCGCTCCCCTTCCTTTATCTTGACCTTCTCTTGCATTTGTATTTTACTGCAAAGGTTGGCAGCCCTCCAGGGGTGGCATGCCAGATGGTATTTTTCTTCTGATTAGAGGTGGGGTGCCATAGACAACAGCTAATCAGCATCTTTTCTCTGCATGAAGCAATAACTCTCATTCCTGTTAAGTTTAGAGGGCAGGAGAAGCGGGGAGCCCTCCCCACTGCATGTGCGAGGTGCCGCAGCTCCTGCCCTCTGTCAGGCTTGCTGCTTGCTTTGAAGCCTGCCATCAGCTCTCAGCTACAGCACTCGCCCCTTGCCAGGATGAATGTTGCATATATCTGGCAAAGCAAGGATGTGGTGCTGCTGAGGGGAGAGTGGTGGCAGGGGAAGAAGCGGGGAAAACCTGATCTTTCAGGCTGGGAAATAAGGTCTCTGCTTAGCCAGAGCAGTATGATTCAGGAGGCTAAACTGTTTCTGAGCCCTCTGGGATCTCCTTTAGAAGCCTGGTTTTCTGCACAGGAAGATAAGAGATTTCTGTTTCAACTGAGCATTGGTCTGTATTTAATGAGACTTTCTGCATAGGCATTTAAAAAAATCTCTCTGCTCTGACATAGGACTGCTGCAACTTTCCTGGGTTCCTACTGAGCTCTCTTATGCAACCACAGGCCTGTTCTCTCTGCTCTTGAATATGCTCTGAGCTCCTCTAAGGGCAAATGTAGGCTGTAGCTAGGACCAGCTTTCCTAAATGATGACTTCAGCTAGAAAGCTGTGGGTTTCTTGGCTCCAGGGTATGGCTCTGTAGGTGCCTGTCATCCAAGGGACATGGTGCTCTCTGGTGTGCTGTGTGGTTTTGACAACTGGCACAGCTTTTGTGGTCTAAATCTCTGCTGATCAGCCTAGACCTTAGTGCAGTGAGCCAGACTTTTTCCTGGTGTTAGGGATCACCAATCCACATGGTGTAAAATGGGACAAATACCACTTGGGAATAGGCTTTCTGCCTGGGGATGCTACTGCCCCAATTAAGCACAAAGGAAGCTTTTGAGCTGTGACTCTGATTTCTAATATCTCTTTCTCTGTGTAATGGCAATTAGGGGGTACCACATACTCATGGTGGAGTGGTGTTTGGAAGCGTGCTTTCTGCTCCCCCAAAACTACAGCTCCTAGTGCTTACACTCAGAATATCTAGATGGTGCCAGATACAAGGTGCTTGGGAGTGCTTTCCTATAAAGGTACACTGAGCTCCAGCTCAGGGTGCTCAAACTTTTGGGGGATGCAAGGTCAGACATCACTGTTGTTGCAGGTGTATGTTGGAGTCCCTACTGAGGGATCCTGGCCCTTTGTGGGGAGGCTGTGCCTCGCTCACCGGTGGAAGAAGTGCAGGGAGCTGAGTGAGGTCGGCTCGTCTCTGCTGCCTTCTGTGGGGTCTTGCTGACTTGCTTCACTGAGGGCCTGGCTCATCATTAAATATAAACCCCTGCTGTTCAGCTAGCTCTGTTTCTTGGGGACCATCTGTGCCAAACTGCCTGTGGTTAATTGCATCAGTATATTCACCTACCTGGCTTGGATGCAAAACTGTTTTAAAAATCAAATTGCACAGACAAACATGAGGTGCTTTGACTATGTCTCTAGATGAGCTTATCCTCCTCTCTAGCAGACTCTGGAGAGATTAGCTGGCTAACAAATATTCTCCTACCTTGAATCTGTAGTGAGACTGGTTCTACTTGCCCTTCCTAGCCAGAGAAATCCTATAACGGGATTATAGGACGTGGGGACAGGACACAGCAGAGGATGAGGCTTACTTGTCTGGGAGACTAAATTATGCATTTTGCTCCTGTGCCTAGAATCTGGGTGTCTCTCTAGCAAGCTAAAGACTGCAGCTTTCTATGGAGGGTTTCTAGGCCCAAAGAGAGATGATCTAGTTCAGCTTGCCCACTCAGGACCACTGTGCAAGGCCCCCAACACGTTTTGAAAGGTGGCTCTTTTGAAAGAAACCACATTCCTTTTGAACTAGATTCCTTTGCTGTAATGTCTGCCATGGTAGGTATTGGCAGAGATGGTTGCACACCTCAAGCATGGCAGCATTTGGCAGGTATAACTTTCCAAAGTGGTGAGTAGATTGCCGTGTTCCCTCTTGTGCAAGATCCTTGGAGTTTTTAGTTGAAACCTGATGGACAGAGCATGACTGGAGCTGGGTCCCCCTGGCTGGTCCTCAAGTAGCTCCTGTCACTGTTCCATATGGGATGCGATCCAGGGATGCACTGAGGCTAAGCAGAAGATCGGTTAGTGCACTTTCTACGAGGACCTTGAAGATCACGTTATCCTTATGTGCTAATCCTAAATGAGCAGCTGGTACAGAACCAGCCTGCTGCCGAGAGTGATGCCTCCCCCACCACAGCCTGGGTCACAAGCCGGTTCAGTTTGAACAGCTTACAGCACCATGGCCTGTGGCTGTCGGTGAGGGTGGGTCTGTATTTGTCAATGCAGACTCAAGGTTTGGTTTTTCCTGTGTGCCACCACCCTGCCTGGACAGCAAAAATTTGGCTGAAATGGCTGGAGATGGTGATTGTGGAGCAAGGTACATGGGATAGAAGGGGAAGATGTCTCGGCATTCATCAAACCATGCTAAGATTAATCTTTTCTGACAGGTAAGGCAGATGTCACTGTGTTAGCTTCCAGGGCTGCCCAGATGCAGCAGTAACAGCTGTCTCTTGATGTACCTGTGTTTCAAACCACAAGTCCATAGGAGCCCTTCAGCTGATAGACCCCACATACTGCCCTTACTGTGTCCAAGCTCATCAGAAAAACAGTTTAAGCTCAATGCTACCCACTCCCTGCAGCTCAGTAAGCTCTACCTTGGCCTGCTTCAGTGTTAACATGGGATTTAGAGACTGTTTACTTGTTCTTCCCTTCATCTCAAAATCACCACAAATAATCTGGCCCTTGCTACTCTCCCATAGGTGTTTTGATGAGAAATAAAAAGCGTTATGCGTTGGTGTTTCTGATGTGCCTATTTTTTTTTGTGTACCCCTTACCCCCCCACCCCCATCCAAAACTCCTCTGCAACACTGTGTAAGCCCTAAGGCTGGTTCCTGCTTGGTCATCTAAGCTTGCTTCAAGCTGTTGCTGCTGGGGGTGAGCTGCTTACACAGTTTGGCTGTCATGTAGGTTGCTGGATGTGGAGGGTGCTTAGAGCTTTTGTGAAAGCGGGAGATGCTCTACCTGTTGTACAGTGTCAGGAACAGTCAATAGCTCTGTGAAAATGGGCAACTTAAACTCAGCTGCTCTAGAGGGAGGAGATCTTGACTGTGAAGTGTTCCTGATTAATCAGCCTGGCTCTCAACAAGCAGCTGGTGGGATCCTGGGCTTTAGGATGGAGGGGTTGGAAAGGCAGTCAGGTATCTGCTGCCGAGGACAGCACAGCGCCCTTTCCAGTACTCTGCCTGGGTAGCTGGTGTGTCCCCACATAATGCAGTATTTGACTATAGAGAAGCCCCTCAATGATGCTAAAATGTGGCTGGCACTGTCCTTGGGATCAGCAAATCCAGTGTCCTGCAGTCATGGGACACCTCCCCTCTGAAGCTTGGCTGTGGGCTTCACTCTGTTTGCTTCATCTGCTGTGTTAAAGGCTGTTCCAGAACAGCACCAGTATGAAGCTTTAGACTTTCTGACCTTAACATATTAATGATATTTTAACAATATCCTCTAGTCTTTGGGTTTAAACAGTTCCTATTGCTCTTTGCTGACCTGTGTACTCAAGTTTACCGTTTGAAGAAAACCATAGCTTAACTAATTTCAGTAAGATGAGCTCTCCTAGTCCTCTTCTCCATTCTTTGCCTCTTTCCCCTGATTCCCCTGCATCTTGTTCTTCTTGTGCAGTCATCTAAGCTGCATGCCATACTTCAGAAGTGAAGGCAGTGGTTTACTTTTTTTCAGAAAATACTTCAGAACTTGTAGCCATTTACATAACTTTATAAAAGACCCTTCAAATTCTCCCTGCATTTTTCTTCTGAGCTGTGTCACAGTACAAGGATCCTTCTTTTTTTGGATGTGAAGAGTATTTTTGCTGGAAATCAAGGCTCTGACTGGGCTTGCTATTTGGACCTGACTGTATGGATTAAGAGCTGCCTCATTAAATCTCTGCAACCCCATTAAAAATTTAAATGAGGTTGCAGGGGTGTAAATAAGACAGGCACTTAGCCCAGCATGGTTAACTAGCCTGATACTATAATTCCTCACTGGGTCTTTGGATATCAGCTAAATTGGCAAGGAACAGAAGATTTAAAACAAAGCACAAGCAAAATGAATTAATTATTAAATGTTCTTGGTACACACTTTTGTCTTCCTTCCAATTTATTGCTACCACTGAAATGGGAACTGCTATCCCTCTGGTGCAGGTTGACCTCCATGTTCTTCACAGTAGATGGTAGTTCATCCTTGATTCTCCTCTTTTGTAGCAGAAAACTGTTTAAAAAAAAAAAAAAGGTGTGACAATTTTGCATCAAACCCAAGCTTTTTGAATTTCTTTTCCTGAAAGTGTTTGACTGAAGACAACATCTCTGCTGCTTAATCTGGTGGTGACTTGTTTTGTTTAATGAAATCCACCTGGGAGTTGAAGGAGGGGTGAGGAGGGTGATCAAGCCCTTAATGAGTTAGGAGCTTGTGGGTGAACAGCTAAGAGGGTGTTAGGCTAATTAAAGGCTTGCTAAGAAGAGGAGGAAACTCTTGCTGCATGCAGCCAATGTGCTGAGCTCAGCCTTGCCAGTGCTTCCCTGCGAAGGGAGGCAGAATGTGATCCAGCCACCCTGCTCTGCTACGGATGCGCTAGCAACTCTAACAAAACTAAAACCACACCATCTCTCAAGTGGCTGGCTATACCAAATGATGTGCTCTAGGGCTTTATCTCTCAAATACCTTATCTGCTGTGCTTTATGGTCTTTAACAGCAACTCTTGCAAGAATCTCTTGGAATGGCTTAAAGCATCATTGCGTCGTCTTTCCCAGATGTCTGGGAAGTGGTGTGTGCCTGCCCAGCTGCTCTCTGGGTGGAGGTGAGCTGCACAGTTGTTTTACTCTTGGTTTTTGGGGAGGGGAATGAAATTGCTCTAAGTAACTTGGTTCTTTGTGATATTCTGGCACTGTTCTGCCTCCAGCAAGTTAGATGACATTTCTTAGTCTGACCCACATTGGTTTCTGTTCTGGCCAGGCCATGCTTGAATTTTTTAATTGTATCTGACTTCTCATTCGTCCAAAAAATTAGAGTTTACTTAAATATCACTTTAATGTTGTAGCTTTCCCATGCTTATCTTCAAGCTTAAACAAAACAGCAGAAAACCCCTGCAGTTGTTACTGAAAAATAATTGGACTGTGTAGGTGAAAGTTTTTAATGAGTTGTTGTTTGTTTTAATCTGGGGATTAAGCAGTTCACCCTTGCAGCTCTAGCGAGGGGGATTCAGATAAGCAGGTATGTGGCAGTTTCTTCTGAAGGCTCTGCAAGGAGCGTTTTCTTCTGGAGCTGCAGATGGCTGGGGTCCTTCGGTGTGGGTGGGATAGCGTTGCTCATGGGGCTTCTCTGGGGTGCTTTGGGCATCGGGACCAAGGCAAACCACCCTGCAAATTGGTTTAGCTCTTTCATTTCTGATTCCTGCCTTGTGCAGGTGGGATGCTGTCCCTCTTGTCGATCTGACACAGTATGTAGTGACTAGAGCACTGGCTTCTTACCTTTTCTTCTGGGAGGAGTCATAGACTATTTTTTTAAATAACAAGCTATCCTTAAACATGGGCGGAGATCTCATGGTGTGTTTCCTCCTGGCTGACATCAATACTTCAGGCCATGTGGGTGCAAGGACAGGCCAGCAGTGTTGTTCTGAACCTCTTCGTGAAAATACCCTGGGGAGAAGCACTGCCCTTGACAAAGGACAGTGAAGGCTGCAGGAGGGTGATCAAGGACTTAGAAAGAAGCATGAGCTCTGACTAGAGATGAGCTGAGTGGGCTTGCAGTCATCTTCCCTTTTGGCATCTGATAGGACTTGAGTTAAAACCTCGGTACCCTGGAGGCTGTTGCCCATAATAACAGATCCACCCTCCCCTAATCGACGTCATCTGTGATGGATCCATGCTGGGTTTGTCTAGCAAATGAAGCTTAAATCAAATGTTTTCTTAACTCTTGGGCTGTTGGTTCTTCCTTTCCCAGGCAGTGTGGTTGAATTGGATAGGTCTGAAGAGACACCATCAAACAGGTTTTTGCAAGAAAAAATAGAATTAACATCTCTGCAAGGGTTTATTTTTTTGTGATTGGAAAAAACGCCATGCTGTTGTGGTTTAACCCCAGCCAGCAACTAAGCACCACGCAGTTGCTCACTCTCTTCCCCCACCCAGTGGCATAGGGGAGAGAACCAGGGGAAAAAAAGGAAAACTTGTGGGTTGAGATAAAGACAGTTTAATGGGACAGAAAGGAAGAAAATAATAATGATAATAATAAAATTACAATAATAATAACAAAAGCATTGGAACATACAAAACAAGTGATGCACAATGCAATTGCTCGCCACTTGCCAACCGATGCCCAGTCAGTTCCTGAGCAGCAATCCACCCACCCCTGGCCAACTCCCCCCAGTTTATATACTGGGCATGACATCACATGGTATGGAATACCCCTTTGGCCAGTTGGGGTCAGCTGCCCTGGCTGTGTCCCCTCCCAACTCCTCATGCCCCTCCAGCCTTCTTGCTGGCTGGGCATGAGAAGCTGAAAAATCCTTGACTTGGTATAAACACTGCTTAGCAACAACTGAAAACATCAGTGTGTTATCAACATTATTCTCATGCTGAACCCAAAACATAACACTGTACCAGCTACTGGAAAGAAAATTAACTCTATCCCAGCTGAAACCAGGACACATGCCCACAGCCCTTTTCCATGTGAAAGCATTTTGTTGAGAGAAGTGAACTGCCTTCATCTCTCTTGTTCTGCCCTGTCTACTTACAGGTCATGATTGTTAAATCTGGACTGACTTGAATGCCCTCACTTCTTAAATCACCTCTTTTTTGTCTTGATTTTTATACTGGTTAGTTCAACAACTGCATACCTCAGATTAGAAGAGCTGTTCTGCAGCAAACGAGAGAGCAAACTTGGTATAGTCCATACTGTCTATTCTGCAGCATTCTGGTTTTTTGCCTTTAAAATAGCCTTGTGTTGCTAAACTGACTCTCTACCCTGGCTCAGTGTGAAAGCAATTTTGTGGTGAATGCTGCTGGAAATGCAGCTCTTAGGAATGATTGTTTCTGGTCTTAATACAGAATCAGACCCGTGGTCCCTGCTGAATATCTTTTGCCCTTTTTTTGTCTTTTTTTTTTTTCAAAAGCTCTTCGGTGCCTCGTATCCCCTGTGACGAGCCATGAGCCAGGACTGAAAAAGCAAGTGTGAATCCCCTCAGATTTGGCAGGGAGGGAGGAAGTAGGTTAGGATCAGAATCCAAATCTCTCCTTGTGCTGTCTTTGCAATGTCGAAGAGCCCTCTGCTGGGACACGGTTTCTGCAGCGCTTGGGCTTTGGCAAGCAGAGGCTCCCAAAAAAAGCATCAGCTCAGCTCTGCTGCCAGAGGTACTTTCCCTCTCCTAGGTGGAGCAAGGATTTTCTTCTGTTACAGAAAAGCTTTGGACATGGAATTTCCTCTTCTCTTGAAACTGATATGGGTAGGGTTAGGTCACCTTGCTTTGTGTGGTAAGATCCCACCCAACAGATGTATTCTTCCCAATAGTCCCTTTCCTCGGCTCTGTGCAATGGGCCAGATGCTGATACTTCACATGAGAGGCCATGCTTGATTTGGGTCCCCTTCCAGAGCAAAGCATTTAAGATTTCATTCATGCAACGGAGTCTGCAAATACCCCAGATAGTTTTGCAGTGAACATGGCTGGGTTTAGCTGAACTCATCAGTATGAGGGTTTTACCCTGATGATTTTGCATAGCTTCTACACCCACTGCTTGCTCGGGTACCGCGACCCATCACGGTACAGTACTCTGCCCAGAAAGCTGTCTGCACGTGAGGAGAGCCCATCTACGTTCCTACCAGCCATCTCCTTCCAAGCTGTCCCAAGCGATTGTTCTTGGCAGCATTTTGAAGATGTCGGATGGTGACATTATTGCTGGTCACATGAAAGCAGCAGATTAGTAGTAAAAGAGGGTTGTCCTAGAAAGGTCTTCCTGCCTTGACAGTCAGCTGTGATCATAAAAGCAATGCAGAAAATGAACCTCACGGGGAGAAAGCATTTGGCAGAGACTTCTTAATGCCTCTTCTTCCTGTTCTGGCACGAGAAGGTAGTCATAGACCCCCCATCCCTAATCCTGTCATTATTTACACTCCTCTGCTTCCTATACTGTATGTGCACATGGGTGACCGAGGACCAGTGCTGCCGTATGGGTGTGAAGTGGATGGGAGTAGAAGATAAGCCACGGGATGCAGGGTGGATGAGACACTTCGGTGTGCCCCTGCTGCGCTGCTCCTTTGTGAGTGGCTCCAGTACACACAGGAGGAAAAGAAACTTCTTGAAAAGTAGATTTTTTTCTCAGTAGTGTGTCCCCCCAGTGTGTGTCATAGCGCAGGCAGGGGTCATCGTGCTCCATGGTGCTCTCCTTTCCTTCATGGGCACGTTATGCAGGTGGGTTCTAGATCGGCGCTCTCTGCAGCCGTCGCTCAGTGCTCGTACAGGAGAGGTCTTGGCATGCTGCATCTCCCTGAAGTCATGCGAAGAGCGGGCTCACCACTGGAAACCAATTAGCACTGGCTGCTGGTTAATCACGACTTACTTGGCACTCAGACCCTACAGTGCTGGGTACCGTATAAAATCACAGCTTAGACGATCGTGAAATATAACAATGCTCTGCGTTACTGTCTAGACATCATTGTCCTCTGAGTTTGATGTGAGGGAGGCTGGAAAGGGAAAGGACAGAGAAAATGAAAACTCCAGGTTTTGTCCTGCAACCTCCTTTTTAGTTTGGGTTTGGTTTTTTTTTTTTTCAATTTGAATTCAGTTTGTGACTGTGAGTGAATCTATCACCTTGCTGCTCAGGGCACAGCAAGATGTTTCTCTTGTGTGCTAAACCTGACAAATGATGGTTTCTTGAATCTTCTGAGGAGTAAAAACGTTTGCAAACATTAATGGAAAATATCTAAAGATAGAAACATCCTGCTTCAGTGAAGGTTTCTTCAACTGCAAACAGAGGCCCCGAACTAACTCCATTGCCTTGAGCAAGGTTATGACAACAGTGGCTTCAGCTCCAGCTTACGACATACCGTTATACCAAAACCCCTTTCTTCATTGCCGTCGCAGCCTGTTTGTAGCACGTTGCTGACGGCAGTGATTGCACCCATCTCATAGCAACGCTGCGAGTAATTCAGATTTCCTCCTGCTCGGGAGGAGCGTGGCTTTCTGCAGCTGCGTGAAGCCCGTAGAGAAGCATGAAGCCTGACTAAAGTCATCTATGAGGAATGGGTTGTTGGTACTTTGAGTTGCCAGGAGGAAGAGCTGACCCTGTCGTCCTTTTTTCTGCAGCATGGCGTGGTCCAGAGGGGCCAAGGTCCCTCTTTGCAGTTGATTTGCGAGGGCCCTGCTCCCATCGCGGGCTGAAGTTTTTACTTGCGGGATGATGGCTGTTGTCCGGCTGCTTCAGGAACCCAGGTTCCTGCTGGGTCAGGGAAATGCCTCAGGAAGGAGGTGTGAGGTGGTCTCGTATTTCTCTGCTGAGCCATGAAAGTTATCATGGATATGTACAGTTTTGTAGTGAAAAACCTTTTTTTGAAGCAAGCATAGGGAGATTTTACCACCTTGAAATAGCAAATCCCATCCTGTGGATATCACCAGTGTTGCTAATGGATCACTACAGAGTCCCATGATAAAGCCCAATCATTGCGGTTTCTGGTGACTACTAATAAAGCTGGGAACCCCCCAAAACTCTGCTAAAAATTTGTTATTTTGTCTTAGACTTGTTTTCTTGGTGCTTTCCTATAGCTCCTCCAAATCTGAAAATCTGAATGCCTGTTACAAGGTTGTCAAGTCCTTCAAAACTAAAATCTTTGACACGTGAACTGAGAATCTCATTTTCCTGGGGATTCCTGCTGCTCTGTCTTTCTTAGGTTGTACAGTAGTCACAGCAGGAAAGTGTTAATTTTCTTGGGTTTTTTTGCTTTCCTGTTTCAATGAAGGCAAAGCAGAGCCTGCTTTACAGAATACAGTGCTTATTTAGTCTGTCCAAGAGTGGCAGATTTTGGATTTCTTCACTCTTGGCGATGAGACTTTAACTGCCCTAGACTACTGTTGCATTACCCTAACTGCAGTAGAAAATACGAACGTCTGCTTGGGCTAAAAGTGGTTTTCAGTGCTGAAATCTCCTGGTGTTACTGGGAGAGAAGACAGGATACCATCCCTCCTTGACAGGTCCACGTGGCACATCACAAGCAAGAGCTAGGATTCGGTGCGTGCAAATAGAATAACAGGATCAGCTTATATGTAACATAAGAAGATCTATAGAGCAAGGATGGCTCATAGCTGAAACTGCTATAGGTGCTGTGTACCTGTGCTTCAGCGAGCAAGGGGCACTTTTGACCACTGTCAGGCGTTCAGAAGTGTTCCTAGATTCACGTCTGTGGCCAAGCAAAATTTCTACTTGCATTTTTTTTTGGTTGGAGGCTAGTGCCTTGACCATAAGGCACTAGCATTTCATCATATGTTTTTATCCTTTTTTGTCAGATGAACCTTAGCCAAAACTGAAGAGTATATACAGTTTGAGGGAGCTGGGGTTGTTTAGTCTGCAGAACAGGAGGCTGAGGGGGGGAGACCTTATCGCTCTCTACAACTACCTGAAAGGAGGCTGTAGCAAGGTGGGGGTCGGTCTCTCTTCCCGGGTAAAAAGTGATAGGATGAGAGGAAACAGCCTCAAGTTGCACCAGGGGAGGTTTAGATTGAATATTAGGCAAAATTTCTTTATTGAAAGGGTTGTCAAGCTTTGGAACAGGCTGCCCAGGGAAGTGGTTGAGGCACCATCCCTGGAGATATTTAAAAGATGTGTAGACGTGGTGCTTAGGGACATGGTTTAGTGGTGGAGTTGGCAGTGTGAGGTTTACCGTTGGACTCGATGATCTTAAGGTTCTTTTCAACCTAAATGATTCTATGATACACAAAATAGTTCACAATGGTCTGCAAATGCACGTGAAAATCCGAATACCTTCTGAATCTGCTGGGCTTTGCACTTTCAGTCCTTGCTACTTTCAGTCTCTTCTGTTTCTTTTCTTTCAAGCTACTGCTGAGGCCTCCGAAAGGCCAAAAAGTGCCAATTTAGGAGGGAAAATGTGATTTTTTGTAAAAGGCTCTTATGTGAAGCACAAAACTCCAGCTTGAGGTTCAGCTGTGTGAACATTCCGGCGTGCTCGCTTCCATTTTCCATCTTATGAGACTACCAAGCATTATGTGCAGCCTGCCCACGGCTGCTGGACTCCTCTTGCACCTCTGCTTCTGAAATCCAACATTTGTGAAGTCTGTGATTTTTTTAAAGTGTAGCTTCCTCCTTGTGACCACCAAGTGGTGCTCTGCACTGCACCTTGCAGCAAGGCAAGCTGTTGGCATTTTGGGATGGGGGCTTAAAAAGCTGTTTTCAGAAGTAGGAATGAGCTAGAGAGGAGGAGGAAAAAAGTTAAGAGCCTTTTCTTTTCCCCATTGCAGCAGTTGTGCTACAAGGACTACATTATTCACAGCTTTATGCTGTGGCTGCGTGATGATTGATGTACTTTGGTGATGATCAGATGTGATAAGTAGTCTCAGCACTTTCAATTTGGGTGTTCAGCTTGGCTGCCTGCTAGACCTCGGAGGTACAGAGATGGCTATCTGCTGCTTCAAACTAGATCCTGGCAGGTGTCTTCGATTTGGCTTGCTAAAATCACAAGAAGCTTCTAAAAACCTTGTCCCAAACTAGTTTTTCAGCCATAAAAATCAGATCCCTGTTTTCTCTTGGCTGCTTTTTCACCCAGTGCATCTAGGGAAAACCTCTCTTCATGTTCCTCTTCTCTGGTGTGCTAGCTGTTTAGTGTCTTTGCTATTAAAGTTTGGAAATGTTTATAGCTGTGTTGCTCTCAGCAGAGGCAAAAGACCTACATTAACTTGTCTTTGCAGATTTCCTGCAAGCACTCTCCAGGTGCCATTCTCAGGTTTACAGAAGCTGTGTATTTTGTATGAAAACATGTGGTTTGATAGAGAAAATTCTTACGTTGATTTGAAATGACGGGCCCATTATAAGACAGAAACTGCCTATAAAACATAATGGGAATTTAAGGAGCCAGCTACATTCCTGTAAGCTCCATTAGATGCTCTGTGTGGTATAATTTTTGCAGGAGTGCTCATTCCTTTCCAGGTACTGAAAGCCACGCTGTAGCAGGATGATGCAGCTAAATTCAAACAACAGCTCATTTGTATGAAATGCAGGGCTAGAATTGAAAGGTGGCAAGCAGGATTGTCTTGTCTGGTGAGCTGGAAAAAACATGCAGTGTTTTAAAGCAAGTCCTTGAATTAGAAGGAAAGGAGATGCCATGTAACAGCACAGTGAATGCCATGTTTTTATAATGTGCACTGATTTCTCTAGGTATTCCAATCTGGAATAGAGGCCAAAGGAAGGAGGCCAGCTTCCCCAGTTTAATTCAAGTTGGATAGCCACCAACTAAACAGCTTCCCCAAAGTTCCCCAGTTTGTTTCTTGAGTATTTTGTTGAACAGCTGTGCTGGAGTGCCATTGCATCCCACGGCAGAGAGAAGAGTGAAGCATCACCTGCTTTACTTATAGCAGGTATGATATGTGCAGGTGTCCTACCTCAGCTGCTCCATCTTATTGCAGTGTCTGTAACCTATATGAGGTACAACTCCAACAGAAATAAAGGGATATCTAGATAACAGGTGTTGATTTTGCTAGATGGTTAGTTTTTAACATGGTCTTAGACCTGTGGCTAAACCAGCTGCTCAGATGCAGGGTGATGGGCTATCCCAGGCTGAGTACCTCAGGAGGGAGTTTTTCTACAAGGCTGAGCAGAGCTTCATGTAAATTAGATAAAGTGCATAAATATTATGTTTTAGTTTCCAGCTTTGAAAAACTAACCATCATGTCATTATTCCAGATACTATCTTTTCATGGTGGGTGGATCCATTAGTAGCTATTAAACAGCTTGGATACAAATTCTGGCTCAGGAATTCCTTGAGTCTTTGATAACTAAAAGCTGGGAAGAGAGACTGTGGGAAGACTGGCTCTGTGTGTGCCCTGCCCTAGTCTTTCTTCAGCATTTGCAGCTACTTGTGGTCAGAAATAGGATGTCTGCAGAAAGGACCATTGGTTTGATCCTGTATGGTCATTCTTGTGTTGCCATTTTAGATTCTAGCAATGACATACGGCTTAAATATTTACCTCTCCATGTGTTAACAGTACAGTCAGCTTTGGAATAAGATGGGTATCTGCTCTAGTGGAGAATCTGCAAGGATTTCCTTGGCGTCACATTTATCTGCTCTCACGTGAAGCGTTGGCTGTGCTGCCATCTTTCCAGTGCTTAGTTAAGTCTTCCTTGGTCATATCTATGTCTGGTGTAAATCCATTGTGATGGGACTGCTGGTATAAACCTGCTGAGGATCGCTGCCATCACCACTATTCTCCTGCACCCAAGAGCTGATCTGCCAGCACGCATCGAAGCGAGATGCTTTTTCTGGAGGGGGGACCGTATCAGTCTAATTGGGCAGGAAAGCGGTGCGTGTCCTTTCCAGAGCTGTGAAAGGCTTAATAAAAGTTAAAAATAGAACCAACTTATTGCTGCCTCCAAGATTGGAAATCAGGGAAATAGTTCTCACTTGAGCTGAAATTAGTTGAGCGAAGAGGACTATAGTTATATATACTCAGGTATTTGTACACATATACATGCTTGCTTGTATTCCGCTATTAGGAAGCAATATAACAGTATTTCCCATTAATGCATTTGACAGTCTAAGACAACATCTCATTGTTACTTGGCAGCTTCCAAATTAACCCCTTTGGGAGTCTTTCCTGTTAGAAAACAGGTACGAGGTCTGCCTTTGGAGAAGTGGTATCAGTTGGCTGTCTTGGTGCTCACTTACAGACATGTATGAACCTTCTGTCTTGTGGGATCTTTCCTAATGTTGCTTTTGTGTCTCCCTGGCCAGAGGGTGAGGAAGAGGAAGAGGATGAAGAGGAGGAGGAAGAAGAAGAGGAGGAAGAGGAAGATGAGGAGGACAAAGACATAGACTTGATGGATGAAAGCATGGAGGGTGACACAGAGCTGCCAGGTTTCACGCTTCCAGGCGAGACCTCCCAGGAGCCCATAGCTGGCCTGGAAAACCCTGTGGCCCAGCTGGCCGGGGTGTCCTACCAGGTTCCTGACACCATCGAGTGGGAGCAGCAGAACCAGGGTCTGGGTAAGAGAAAAAGCCCCTTCTTCCTTTAGCCTTACAGAGGACATGTCTTCTGCTCTTCACTTTGCGTGGGACCGTCCCTCGTGCTGGGAAGTCTCACGGGTTGGCTCTCAAGCTAAACGCAGAGCAGGTTCATTTCTGAGGAAACCCCATCCACCAGTGACAACTGGTTGAACTGGGATGGGTCTCAGGCAGCGTGACCTGAGTTTTCATTCTGGGGAGAGCTGCTCTGAATACTCCAGACCTGCTCCTTCATTCCCAGAGTTTAGTGTTGTCTTGCTCCAAGGGTGGACAAATAAATAACTTCTCAGGTGAGATTCCTGGGGAAATTTCAGTTCCCCTTGCCTGAGATGGGTTCGTGCAGGGATATAAATCCTGTGAGGACAAAGCGAGCAGGGTAGTTGGGTTGATGCTCATCAGCCTGTTTGCTACTTCAGCAGCTTTTTTCAAAGTGCCACTTTTCTGGCATTTTTAAGGGGTGTATGTTCCAGGTATGGGACCCTATGCTGGCAGTGTTAAGCAAGACAAACTTGCAAAGCCTCTGTAAAGCTTTATGCAGTTTATTCTCACTGTACATATAGGCCCTGTGTTTAATGACTGGACTAATTTATTCCACCTACAAATATCTTATCAGTGTCTGTATGTGTGATGTCCATCTGATGCAAGTCAAAGCTGGTGTGGGACAAGGTAGAGTTTGGAAGGGAACTTGGCCAGCTTGGCTAAGGGCACTGGGATCATTTCCCAGCACACTCAGTTTCCAAGCCAAGCCCCATCAAAAAGCAGTGGGAACCTTTCAGGTGAATTGGTGGGAGCTGAACCACATCTATACAGAAGGTCTCTGTGTGTGACTATTAGAGAACTAGCTGTTTTGAGAAGCTTATCAAATAAAGAAACCCCAAAACTCTTTTATATATTGTGTTATAAGAACTATCACTTCCCCATGATGTTTAATTCTGATTCAACCTGGCGGTTCTCCCCCTGTAGTGCTGTTTCTAGCCTGCTTTAGCGTTGTTAGCTTCCTTTGAATTGAGTCAAAGAGCATCTTTCAAGAACTCTGTGGGAGGGTTGTTCTTTGAGGGCAAATTGAGTTTGCATCGGGTCTGATATCTCCCTGTCCCACTAACTCTTGCTTGAAAAACATAGTACTGGATGGTTGCCATGTCAGATCTGTTTCATGTGTCCTGTTATCCCATCGGGTTGGACAGGAGCTGTGTGAGGGGAATAATTCTAAGTCTTTAAGGCTTTCTGGGTTGGCATTGGCAAGCTGGATTAAAGAGGTACATGACAGTGCTCAGAGGAAAAGTGTGTAAGAAACATAAGGTTATGATGGGAGTTGCATCAGCAGCTTTGTGTTCTTACCTCAATCCGTTCCTTGGTGCAGGATCTTTGTGGTGTCTTGAGAGAAAATGAGAGAGGAGCAGCATATTTGCTGCACTCAGGGGTGCAGTGGGCTGGCTTGCTGAGCTCTGTATGACTGCTAGCAATAGTAAGAAGGTAGCATTAAGCTGTTAACCATCTAAAGCTACTTGTCTGGTTCAGGATTGTAAGTACGAGGATGGATGGCTTGGCAGAGCTTTGCTGTATCAGTCAATACTGGCTAAGGGTGCCAGTGCTTTGTAGTGTGTTCAAGAGCGGCAGCGTTTTGCAAGCTCCGAGGTGTTTCCCCACACACCAAGATGGCACTGATATCTCTTCAAGGATCATGGTAGATTTAACCATCCCAGCTAGGGTGGCTGATGCCACGTCATCTGGGTTGTGTCCTCGGAGGGCTCTGACGGGAGTCCTATTCCCAGAACAGGGTGCTGAAGGTGCTGTTGTATATGACATAGTCTGTTGCCATGAACTTTGGGGCTATGGAGGAGATTGTTCTGCAAAAGTCATCAGGCACAGCTCTGTTCATAGCTGATGCAGGTCTGAACTGGAGTCATGGCTGCATTTCCAGCCCTGCCACCTTCAATGCTGGAGGAAGAGGCTCAGGGTAGGAGATACCTATTGGTAAATGAGGCAGGTGAGAAAACAGTGACCAGAGGCTGAAGCTGTCCCCGGTGTGCAGTAAACCTCTCTGGCTGGAAAGGCTTAATAATCCTGCACAAAAAATAAGCAGGCCTTGGCTGTGAAACAATATGTACCTTTAACATTCCTTGTGTAATTGGACCTCTTATGAGGGGTTCTTGCTCTAGCATAGAGCCATGCTGGAGGATGCACTTTGCAGTTTCTCTTCCAGAGATCAGCTTCTGAACATATGGGTCTGTTTCAATTTCTGATGTTTAATAATGCATCATCCTGCAGCCTTCATCCTCCACCACCTTCTCTCTTTCTTAGACCCTGGAAAGGTCATCTTTCCAAAAATTTCAGACTTGGAATAAATGGGCTGTGTGGCAAAAAGCAGGATTTTTCTCCCTAACTTATGTTTTATTGACCCTCATGCAAATTGGAGGAGCCCTCTGTGAAGTCTATCAAGTTGGGTCAGCTGCAGAGCGCTGAGTCCGGGCACCTGAAGGACTGGGCAGACATGAATTTCTGCATTCTCTGGAAGTGCCTGGCTGGGTTATGTGTCACCAGATCCAAATGGTTTGGATTGCCTTTTATTTTTAAGCTGTTGCAGTCTGTGCAAGCAGCTGTGAGGGAGAGGATGAGGCGGTGGCTGAGCTGAGTTCATCTTTAGGAGTTAGATGGGACTTCAGCAAGAAAAGAGGGGACATGGTGGGATCAATTCCTCTGCTTATGACTCACCCCTTTTATTCCACCAGCTAAACCCTTATGTAAACAGCCTTTTATTCTTTTTCTGTCTAGACATCCTTAATGGCTCTTTGATGTTGTTTCCTTCCCCATCTACAATGTGCTGATGCCCACAGTGCTTCTAAGAGGAAGGGAAATTATTTATGTTTTAGAGGCATGAAGAAAACCAAGGACATGCATAAGCTCACACTAAAAATCCGAGGCCAAGCAAGGAGCCAGGTGTTCGAAGCGTTCATTTGCTGGGTGTGCATGGGCAATGGGAGATGCTGTTGCATCTCCGTGGTGGTGCTGGGGTCCTTTTCCCTGAGATGCTGCTGCAGTATTGTAGCCCTTCCCCTCTTCCCAGTTGGTGGCAGGTGGGAGTTTCTGCTCCAGTTCCCCAGCCCTGGGTATGTGGGCACACGCTGGGCTACTGCTGTGTCCATACCTGTGTTCATACCTGGTCCTGGTTACGTATTTCTTTATGGGGTGTATTAGGGAGAACAGGAAGGGTGGAAAAAGTGTACAGCTTGTGTCAGGAGGCAGTGGATTGTTAAGAACAGAAGAAATCCCCCAAACCTGGCAGGAGGCCAGAAGAGCTGCCCACATTGTTCTGCTGGAGCGCCTGGAGAAACCAGACTCCCCGTGAAGGGCTTGTAAAGCTTTAGATCTGCTGGACGTGTGCATGGACTCTCTCTCTTTGAACCCCTTTTTTCTCCAAGTGCTTTTCTTCTAAAGCTACCTCTTTGAGATCCATTTCCTTAAAGTGCTTTTCTTCTAAAACTAAAGTTAACTTGACTTTAATTTTAAGATGGCTTCGTAACCGCTGGATGTCCCCACGTGCAGGCCCTGGCAGAGGGACCTGCAGTTCTGAATGCAGCTGGGTCAGGGCACTGTGCTCACGCCTGCCTCAGCCCACAGCGCGCATCTGCGCGTTCCCTTCCTTCACCAAATGGCGCTGAGGTGTGAAGAATTTCCCATCTTGTGCGAGTGAAACATGGTGTAGAAGGAGAAGTTGCTCTGCTTGACCTGGGATACGGCATAGGAAAGGAAGACCTGGAGAAAGATAACGGTACCCAACAGAGTACAAGATGAGGGTACACCATCTAAGCACCAAACTTTTACAGCTGGCATTTTCCATTTTTAAAATACTTTGCACATATGTCCTTCTCCTGGGGATGCGTCTGTCCTCTGGCTTTCAGAATTTTGACATTTAGTGCTAAAATACAGAAGAGCCCAGAAGTATTAGAGTAGCTATTCTCAGGTCAGTTATTACTGAGTTTGCTCAGTCTCGTGGCTGACACACGGCAAATCCCTAGAGGGCAAGTAACTTGATCCACAAACAGCTTGGCAGAGCAAGAGACAGTTTGGATTTTTGTAGTGGTCAATGAGAAATTGCTGGAGAAACAGAATCATTAAAAATGTCAATTCTGGGAAGTCAGATGGTCCTACATTAACTCCAGCTGAGCAAAGGCAATTTATAAGCGCCAATAATGAGGCTGTCAGTTTTACAGTCCATCAGCTGACTCTCTAACCAGCAATATTTAGACAAAAAAGTAAAGCAGAAGATGATGTCATCTGTGCCTTTATGAAATAGAATTTGATCCTCCAAAAGTTGTTCCAATGGCCTGCAGCTCTGGAGAAGAAACGTCTGAATATAAAGGGTCTCTTTTGGTGCCCTGTCCAAACACTTTGTCTCCAGAGGTTGCCAGTGAAGGACATGGCAGTACTTTGGGACTTCTCTGCATTATGTGTGAGATGACTTTGACCTTTCTCTACTTGTTTCTTGATTTGTGTGTAGGTGGTGTGTCGTAGGTGAACACTAACTGGTTGGAGAGCGTCAGAGGGGCAGGAAGCTTGGGCTTTCTGGGAATGAATAAAAATGCATACTTTTTCCCTTCTACCTCTTTTGTGTTTATGCAGTACAAGGAGAACTGCAGTTGGTTTAGGTGGGTTCAAACCTAATGAACGGTTTCTGGGTCCTTTAGCTATTCCTCGTGAATGTTAAAGTAGATGGTCTTTGTTGTACACCTCCATGGAGATCAAGGCCCTCTAGTTCTCCGTTGGTGGTGGCTACTGTGACTGTGCTCTTCTCTCACTTCTTAAGAGTATTTATTCTCCCTGAGTCTCTGAGAATCCTTATTTTACAAACCATGAGCCAAGACATAACAACTCAGGTTGAACTGGTGTGGGAACTTTGTGGTAGAGCATGAAAATGTCCCCAGCCTCCCAAGCTATTTGCTAATGCCATAGTACTTGCCTATCATTCATGTCCCAAGATGAAGAACTCCTTCTATCCATAGTAAGGTAACAGCAGGAGGTCTAGGGCATTTACTAAGCCTTTATTTTTGCTGCTTTGGAGCATGCAGTAGTTTGCTTTGTGCATTCAAAACGTATGGAGTTGTTTGGAGTGACCATGACATTTTCATCTTGAGGCATAAAGGGTTATGATGGTCTGAATATATGGCTCAAGTTGTCTAAGCAGAGGTTGTTATGGTGGGCTTTGGTTCTTTAAGATGTTGACCGACACCACCAGTTGCTTATCTGAGGCCACCACTAATATGAGAAAACAGCAGTAAACAGAGGAGAGACTGATTTGAACCATAAACCTTAACAGAGGAAACTCCATTGTTATGCTCAAAATCTTGTTTTATGGGCAAAGAGGAGACACACCTCATATATTTATAAAACTAAGAATTTGTTGCTAATATAATTGAAATCTTAAGAGTCTAATCTTTATTAGTCCAGATCTAATTATTAAAAGAAAAGAAATAATAATGCTGTTAGGATTGTTACACACACACTTAGTTTCTGTGCTTTATCCTGGTGTTAAGCTTGCCCTTCCCGTGCTTCTGTGGGTCCTGAGGTTGGTGGTTTCATTCAGGGGTTTGTGGTGAGTTCATTAGGGGGGGTTATCAACATCTGGAGTTCTTTGCCAGGAGGAATAGGATGTTCATGTTGATGGTTTCTTCCTTCTCACGTTAGGGTCCACTTGAAGTGATTTTTGTATGTTTGCTAGCAAGCTTTTGCACCTTGCTCGCTCTTTCTTGATCTGCAGTTCCATATTACATCTGAATTTACTATATATGGTGGCTTTTATGTATGTTAGATACTATTTTTTGTTCTCTTGTTTACCCTAAACCCATTTTGTTCAGGTCTACATTTCTTTAACTGACCATTGGTGTGTTGTTTATATCCACCTGTTTATGGCAACGGTAATACTGTATTACAGGGCTACGTGATTATGCTGTAACTTATAAGAAGTCACCCAAGTTGCCTGGTACCACAGCATAGTTATTGTACACAGTGGAGTTTGGACCATTCCTGTAGATGGGAATTAAAGATAAAAAGAAATAAAATGGCAGTATAGAAAGAAGTTATGAAGTGTGACAATGTAATTCTCGACACGTAGTTTCCAAGATATATACCATGTCTGTGTTTCATGTATTTTTGTGTGTAGGATCTTAGTTCTTACAATAATGGAAGGTCATATAACTCTCTCACTTAGGTAATGACAAAGGACTTGCTTAATAAACATGCTTTTGGAATGTGATTTTTTTTAATGGATATAAAATATTTGCAGCTCTGAGCAATTATAAAGAAAATGGCTCTAGATGTATTGCAGCTCTGTGGTCGCAAATTATACTACATAAACCATACAATGCATGCCACTGGTTAATGATGGTAAGGCAGAGTAGCAGAGTGGTAGAAGATGATGAATATTTGAAATGTCATTTTTACAGGAAGATAGGATTAATGCTTTTATGGGCAAAAATAACCAGCATTAGGAAGGCAGAAGCTGAGACTCAGAAGTTAGTAATATGTTCTTTAATTGCTGCCCAGAATGGATCTATTTTAAGTACTCTTACAGCTCGTGTTATTGGAACATCAGAGTGCCTTTTAATCTTTAATGTATTTATCTTCTTAATTACCCTGGAAAGGGTATCCATGTTTTACAGGTGGTAAGCAAAAACACAGAGAGGCCAAGTGACCCCACTGGTTTCATGAGGGAGCTTTTAGCAGAGTAGGGATTTGAAGGAGGGGAATTAAATTAGTGCTTGGGCATGGGCTTGGGCATTTCCTTTCTCTTCCTGGAGGAAGGATGCGCGCACCTGCGTTTCTCCCTGGAAAAGGTGCAAAGGATGACACAAAAAGTCACCATCCCAACAGAAGGGACTGAGTTCATAGAAATCCCAAGTGAGAGAGACTGGCAGGAGCCGGGATCAGGAGCGGAGCCAGCAAATTTTTCTTCCCAATGTGTTCAAAGTGCAGCTGCCTGCAGCAATCCTGCCCTCTGTAGCTTTGCCCTGTACGTGTTTATGGGAGTTTTGTTGCACAAAGTGTTGGCCACGCGAGGTCTGTGTTCCAGATGGCTGCAGACTGAAATGAGCAGTCTCAGAAATATAGATGATTATTTTTCCTGTCTTTCTGGGTGCTCCAAATAATTTATACAGTTCCATATGTTCCTTGCTAGCTCCCCTTCCCTCTCCCAAGCAGTAGTAAAGCTCCCATCATCAATCTGTGCCTAAATCAAGTTTCTGTTCCTCGTGAGAGATGTGCACTCTGTTTGGAATGACTTCTCTTTTAACTGTTGTAAGAGATTGCTCACGGTTGCGTCTTAATCCTGGAGCAGACTCATATTTAATCAGGTTTGCCTTGTCAAAGGAAATTTTGCATCCACATACCTGTAAACAATAACGATCCTCTCTGCCAGCTCGGTGTTGCATATGCTATTGTAACAACAGAGCAGCTCCCAGGAGGGAACAATTCACATCGGAGATGGCTTTTTCTTTTCGTCAAATTTTATCCCAAGGCATTTTGGGGACTGTGCCTCTTTCCCCTCTTCAATATTGCTTCTTTATTCGACCTGACTTGCTCCTACTTCTGCTCTGAAGCCAGCTGAGATAAGGAGCTTTGCAGACCAGTCCTGCACACACTCTGCAGCGTGGTGCTCCGTGGCGTGGTGAGAAGCAGCTCTATGCCTCACGCTGGGACCTTGGACCTTCCAGGAGATGCAAAACTTGGACAAGTCTGAGCCCTGTGGTCCTGACCTACCACCCTGCTTTTCCCTTTTTCCATCCAGCACAAGACTGCTGTGCCCTTGTGAACAAGATCCGTGAGTTTTAAATGGGAGAAGCTGACAGCGTGTCTGTTCTACTGGGAACCAGGATGAGGAATTTCCAGCCACGGAGCATGAACCACTAATGGATTGGAGCCATGTTCTTCCTCTTGGAAGCACCTCAACTCTTGTCCTCAAAGCAGAAATCAAGATCAAGAGAAGGGAATAGAGATGAGTAAAACAGAAGATCAGAGGGTGTTTTGGTGATTCCCAGCTCTGAAAGCAAGCAGCTATCAGAAACATGTGAAATAAAGCTGTTGCTCATGATAAAAAGATGTGTGTGCTTGCAATTTGTCATAAGGAAGGGGAAGACAGCAGGAGCCTTTCTACATGGAAACCTCCAGCAGGAAACTTGGGCTGGTACTTTAGCCTGACAGTTTTGGTGGAGTATATCAAGAAACAGCAGCACTATAACATCCTCAGATACATTACTTTGAAGTAGCAGCCCTTCCACAAGGTTTATACATGTAGTTAAACCTGTGTCAGAGGAAGACTGGCTAAGCCCATTTGTTACCAGCCCTTAAGTGCTACCTCCAGGAGCTGGGGGTGGATTTAGAGACGTTTGCTCGGGTTTGGCTCTGCCTTCCCTCTCCCTGCCCACAAAGAAGACGGGATCCCATCAGACAAGGTGTGGGGTTACTGGCTATTGCTGGGGGAATGAAGAGTTCCTGTCCATCCACAGCATTTCTGCCTCTTTTTCTTCAGTTTGGAATGAGGTGGTGTAAGCCATGGAGAAATTGTCTGCTGGTTCGTGGGAGGAGAGAGGGGACATTGGTCACCATGGCTGACATGGTCAGTATGAGAACTCCTAGCTGAGGTCTGGCTGACCGGGGGACGTTTCTAATGGGTGGTGGGAGGCATGGATGAACCCAAGCCTGAGGGCTGCTGTCACTCCTGCGTGCCCTGGACCTTGCTACGCTGCCATGCAAAAATCTCCTGCAATACCCGCAAGGAGGGAGTGATGGCTTCTGTGGTGGAAATGGCTGTCTCCTCAGCTTGGGGCAGGGAAGCCTTGGCTGAAGTTTGTGTGTGGAATGTGTTAGGGAAATTTTGCTGAAGGGAACAGAAGTCTGGGCCACTAGTTGCCTACAATTTGCCTGGCAGACCATAGATGAGCCGAGAAATCCTTCTCGGCTTGCTGGGGAGCATGGAAAGGCAAGCCTGCAGCAGCACCAAGCTCCTGGGCTTTCCCAACACAGGAGGACTTCTTCGAACAGACTTTCTGCCTGCACCTCCAGTTACTCTTGTTGGTCCAAGAAAGCAAAGTTGGAAAACTCAAGCACATGGCTGAGCGTTTTTGACCTTCTCCAGCTGTCTGGCTCTATCCATCCGTTTCCAACAGCCTTCAGAGTTAGGACGTGTCTACCTTGGAGCACGGCTTGGCATTTGCTGCTCCAAATAATTTATCTTGGTTTTTCGCCTGGGTTAAAGGATAGGGTCCATTAGCCTGCGCAGAGCTCCGTGCTGCAAAGGCTGGACTGCATCTGCTAACTAAGCACCATCTGGGTTCCTGCACAGCGTGGTGAAGCAGGCGTCCTTCTAGACTGTCAGCTGCCTTGGCACTGTCTGTCTGTCCCCTTGTTTGTCAGCCCTACTGTAATATAAATCGTAGTGTCTTCACTGTCTTTCTAATCTGCAGTAATCCTTTTTTTCCCTCATGTCTGCAGTTTCAGTGTATGTGCGTATCGCATCTCAGTGTGCGTTGCCTCTTCTATCCTTCAGTATATAATGTGTCAGAAAACTTGGCTCTATTTAGACAGAGGAGATGGTTTTCAGCCCTCTCTCCCTTTGGATTTTCATAATCACTTAGCTTGATTTAAGAACACAGGCAGGGCAGTAGCTTTCCCTGGGTGAGAGTTATTAATTTTTCCTTTATGTGCTAGTCTGGGTGGCCTTTGCCTTGTAAAAAGAGACTCGTTCTTATGTTGGAGAAATCACATTTATTTTCTAATAGTGATCTATACTGCGATGCAGAAGATCTGTCTGTTTTCATGACATTTCAAGCCCTCCAAAAAAAAAAAAATGGAGAGAGGGAATGTGAAGGTTCATTGGCCTTGAATTACCTCTGTCCTTCTGGGGATTTGCATGAAAGGCTGACATTTTGGGTTAAAATGTTGGCACCATTGCAGAGCCAGTAAGAGAAAAATAGAGGAAGAGAGCTCATTGTGATGAGTAGCAGGGAGAGAGAGGGTAATTTATTGAGAAGATAGTTTTAAAATATTCCTTTCTAATGAGAATGTAGATACGCTTTCTCTCTGCTTGGGCAGTGCAAACCACAAATGACTAATGCTAAACCTATCTCCCTTCTGGTGTTTGCTCAAATTAAGACCCCTTGAGGATCAAAGGAGATCCAAGTTCCTTCTTGGAAGGATGCTCTCTTGATATGTACAAGTCCTGGTCTGCCTGAGAGTGAGTTAGGAACATATATTGGAAATAAGTAAATTGCTGAGATTTTGACTGACAATAAAATAATTACCTCAAATCTCCAGCAATTGTTTTGCAAAAATGGTGGGTATCAGCATTAATCACAGAGAGGGCTCAATACAGTGAGAATTACTGGAGACTTTTACTTTCTTTTTTTTTTTTTTTTTTTGCCTTGTTTTTGAATAACTCTAATCACAGCGTCATCCAAGCCTGGGATGTAATAACGGGTTTCAGCAAGGCTGTTCCCTGATAGCCTATCATTTATTTTAATATACCAGCAATGCCATCTGTGCTTGAGGCTTTATTAATGTGAAGCAAGGCCAAGAGTTTCTCTGGTTTTATTCCTTTTCTAGATTGCTCTCCTCACATCCCCCCTGTTCCCCTCTGACCGCTCAGGCTGGCTTTCTCCCTCAGGTATTTGCACAGCCTGGTTTTTCAGGAGTGGATGCTCAGCCTTCTACTTGTTTTTTAGCAAGGGGCTCGATGCAATCACTGGGGCTGAGCTGTGCCCTCCTGGCCACCCGTTCTGCAGCCACAATGTGTGTCCCCGGGGGACCCCCCGTTTTGTTTAGCAGTGTCACGTACTGCGCTCCTGTCGCTATCCCCGTAAGTTGGACGTGCTGTTGCGTCCATCATACCAGCTTATGGATGCCCGTGCTGAGGGGATCTGGATGCTGCTCCGAGGTCCCCGTCAGAAACGCAGCCCCGGCACACGTGGCATCGTGATGGTCCTTCTGCGCTTTTGCTGGGCGTGCAAGTTGAGCTGGCATTTCTCTTTGCACGCTTGAGGACAGGTCTAACGCCGGTGGAGGATTTCAAAGGCCCCTCGATGGCTTCCCCGTATCACTCCATTGACCTGGCATGGGACTGCCCCACCTTGAGTTGTCCTGATTTTGTTCCCTTTTGTGCTGGTTTTGGCTGGGATAGAGTTAATTTTCCTCATAGTAGCTAGTATGAGGCTATGTTTTGGATTTGTGCTGGAAACAGTCTTAATAATACAGGGATGTTTTCATTACTGCTGAGCAGTGCTTACACAGAGCCGAGGCCTTTTCTGCTTCTCACCCCACCAGCAGTAGGCTGGGGGGCACAAGAATTTGGGAGGGGACACAGCTGGGACAGCTGACCCCAACTGATCCAAGGGATATTCCAGACCATACGATGTCACACTCAACATATAAAGCTGGGGGAAGAAGAAGGAAGGGGGGGGACGTTCAGAGCGATGGCGTTTGTCTTCCCAAGTCACTGTTAAACATGATGGAGCTTTCCTGGAGATGGCTGAACACTTGCCTGCCCGTGGGAAGTGGGGAATGAATTCCTTGTTTCACTTTGTGTGCACGGCTTTTGCTTTCCCTATTCAACTGTCTTTATCTCAGCCCATGAGTTTTCTCACTTTTACCTTTCTAATTCTCTCCCCCATCCCACTGGGGGGGAAGTGAGTGAGCAGCTGCGTGGGGCTTAGTTGCAGGCTGGGGTTAAACCATGACACCTTTCAACACAGCTGTCCCCAAACCCAGTGCTTTGGTTTAGGACCAAGGAGAGGTCTCAGCGTCTGCCCTTCCAGTCAAGAAAGAAGCTATTTCTTCCTGTGAGTAAGGGGGGTTGCTTTGCCCTGCTCAGTTCTGGCTTTTCTTGCAACTGTCTGTAAACAAGTTCTGGAAAATGATAAGGTAGGATGCGGTATAAATATCCTGTCAGGAGAATATTTTCCTCTTGGGTTTTGTTATTTTCTGTATCTGTAAGCACTGGTTAAATACAGCCTCTTTCTATTTTTTGATTGTAGAGAGTGTTGGGTAGAGGGTCGAGTATAGTATTAGACCAAATTAATAGCCTCAATGAAGCAATGCTTTCTGGTTACATGTGCTCTCCCATAGCCAGAACATGTTCCTGTGAGAGCTGTTTATGAAGGCTAGATTTTATTAAGTACAAATAACATGTTGTTGACTTAGAGGATGTTTTGGGATTTAGCGGGCAAGGATATAGTCCTCCAATAGACACCTACTGCCTGTAAGAGTGCAGCTGTGTAATATCTGGGCTGGAGGTGGATTTCTTTGCCAGACAAAATGCAGCTGCCTACTCCTGTCCCCTTTGCTGTCTTTATTGTAGCCAGCAAATGAGTTCATGATTGCAGCCTTCCTGGGAGACTCGTGCGGTCTTGTGCCACAGGCTTATGTCAAGTTACAGAGCATCAGCCGAAGCACGGTAGCTGCTTGTGTATGTGGGCTTAGTCTGCAGTGACCTCAAGGTGATGTGCCATCGCCTGGCCACAGCGAGACGAGCTGAGCTAGGTCAGAGCACCTTATGTTTCCCATTAGTTGGGAATGTGCCTGTGGCTGGTCTGTGTGGCTCAGGTATTTTGTGATGACTCCTTAAGTCACAATTTTGCAGTGTCCCCATGGTGAGCCAACTCTGTTCAGCCACACGTTGCATGCTCCAATACAATCGCAGGCATGGAGCAGGAGAAGCAGAGGGTTAATTTAACTTCTACTAGACAGAGGCAAGCCAGGAACGTTTTTTGCTAAGGTGCATATCTTAATGGAGCAGATAAAGTCAGAAGCCCAGCTAGCAAAACTGAGCATCGTTCTGGTGACTGCTCTGGTGGAGGCCCTGGTGCCACAGCCTTGGAGCTGCTATGAGGTCTGTGAAGACCCTTCTCTGGGACCATGTACCATTTTACCTCATGCTTAGCAGGGCTGCATCACTGGCCCCTTGTGTTTGACCTCAGATTTTGTATCCTGACAAGCTCAGAGCAGAAGCCACAGTGGTTAAGTTTGGCCCAGGTTTAATGTCTCAAACCATGCTGGATCACCTCTGCCCAAGAGGAGGTACTGGCCTGGCTGCGGGAGGGCTCTGACAGCACCAAGCACGCAGAAATGCCTTCAGGGGCAGCACGGGGCTTGGGATGCAGCTGCATGGCTCCTTCCCAGGGCACTGCAGGGGATCCTGTCCCCGGGGACGTCTGCCGGAGCCGTCACTGCAGCCGGTGGGATCTCCTGGGACAGTGCGTAAACATGGACCAGCACAAGCGCTGCGACACCATCCCTGCAAACCAGAGCTGGCATCCCCGAATCAGTCATCGGCTGTCGGGAAAGCGCACTTCAACGGTACTAATTGTCAGCAGCAATGATTAGTTATTAAGGTTTGATTAGTCACTACTGTGTGGGCTCTGAAGATGAATATGAGGGTTTAAAAAACACCGGGACTCTTAATTCTTAATATACTCTGAATCTGCTTCAAGTTCCTGCCAACAGTGACACTAGATCTATTACACAGCATGTGTGGGCAGGAGAATCGCCTTGTCCTTGTCTCCCTGGGATGAGCCAGGAGAGGTCTGTGGCTACCCGGTGTGATCCTGAGGGTGCTGGAGTCCCTCCTCATGGCCTGCCAGCTTGGTTGCTTCCCTCCTCTGCTCTGCATGCCTTAAAACCAGACTTTACCAACAGGTTTCCCACGTGATGAGTACTGGACCCGTCCTACCCTGTCCCAGGCCCTGGGTAGTGATCCAGAGGCACTGTCACTCCAAGCTCGGGATGGGTGGGTGTTAATGCTCAGAGTAAATATCCCTGCTGAGTCATGGAAGAAAATAGGACTTATTTATGTCTGAGTGAGTAGGAAAGCATAGATAATGTTTCTGAAAGAGATCCTGGAGAAAATCCTAGGGACAGTCAAGTTCCAGGGGGAAATTTAGGCTGAGAGTTATTTTTATTGTTAGTCCTATCACCACAAGAGAGTGAGTTTGGATGGTGAACTCGGGATTCTTGGCGAAGAGTAGAAATTAAAGCAAATCCTCTGCCCCAAATCCTTATGAGAGGAAGGGGAGGATGATACAGTAGGAACACTGGCCTGGTGGGATGCGGGGGAACAAAGTTGCAGAGAGAAAAATAACAACCATCATTTTGACCGTAAGTACTCAGTGCCATTCTGCTCCTCTGCCCATCTGGAAAAGGATACAGGAGAGCTGGAAAAGGTATGTGGAAGAAGACGGATAACCAAAGAATAACCAAAAGGACAAAATAAAAAGAATAACCAGAGGATAAATGGGATTCTATTCAAGGAATGACTACACAGACCTTGACCAAGGCTGGTAAAATCACAAGGGTGTTGAGCAGGGAAACATGGAGTGACTGTCCCCCGATACCAGACCTGGGGAGCATCTCATGAAAGAGGAAGGAGGAGGCAGGTTCATAATAAATTACGGGAGACTTCGCTCGGTGCATTGCTAACCATGGGAGAGCACCTATCCACAGGTTGCTGAGGATGCTTACAGTTTGCGTGTTTGCTTTTCCATTTGGGTAGGCAATTTCACAGAGGAAAAATCCATCTGTATCTTTCAAATGCAGCAGCCCTGCACCTGGCTCCGCAGGTCTCTGAGCCACAAAGCACCGGGTGCCAGGAGGGTGTGTAAGGGGAGCGTCGCTGTCTGATCGTCCCGTTTATAAGCTTTTCCTAGACGAATGCTGTTGGCCACTGTCAGCCTTACTAAGCCAGCCAGACCTAGACTGGTTGTAAGCGGAGCCTGGTCTCCTCATCTATTTAATCACTGGCAGTGCTGCTTTTCTTTAATGTGTCCTTGAGCAAATCACTGACCCATCCTGTGCCTTAGTCCTGGTGTTCATAGATGGGACAATATCGATGCTTCTGTGATTGTTTATTCATTTAGGTTCTTGCGGGTAGATACTGTCTCTCTTTACATGTTTGTAGAAAGCTGTGACCCCTGGATCAGCAGTAAATTGCTGCAGGCTGGAGAATGAGGCAGGGAAGTATCAGCTGTGTGTTTGCCCTGCATTTAGGCTTTTCTGTGAGCATCTGCCTTCAGAGATGGGATGCGGGGCTACGCTGATCCTGTACAGTCTTACATTCTCATCCTTTGGCACAACCTTCCTCCCACAGCTCTTAACCATATGCCAGGGACAGAAACCCCAGAAACTGTCTGGTTTTGTGGACCGGCAGGGAGATGTGACTCGGTAAGTAAAGGTACCTTCCAAGGTGCTTATCTGCACAGCGTCTTTCAGGTTCACCACGCTCCACATAAAACATTTGTATACTGAAATCAGAGGTATGACCTTGCTGATAATTTAACTCAGGGACCAAAGACACGCAGCTGAGTACAGAGGTGAGCGTAAGTTTATGTCATCCCCTTCCCTTGCTGAGGTCTCGGCACGTTTTCCTTTGCGGCCGGTCTGCCCTGCAGTTGTTGTCGCTGTTGGGCTGAGTTAATTTCCTGCTTGCAGCACAGGCAGGATCTTATCTCAGGTCTTCAATGCAGAAAAGCTGGTGCAATAGCATAGAAAGTAATGGCATTTTCAGCAAGGCACCAGATAGGTTTGCTCTGCTCTGTTTCGCAGGGTCTTGTTTGCTATTCACAGATACTGGAATGGAAATTTTCTTGTATGCACAAATTGGCTGTGGATTGCCAAAGCTGTCTGGGTTATGGATCCAACAGCTCATACGGGAATGCGTGGTTTGTTGTTCCTTTGGCTTTGGAAGATCTGTTTGTTATCTCTTAGAAATGGACTTTGAAAATTAAACTTAAGCTTCTGTATCCCTTCGAGTTCAACTAAATGTGGACAAATAGCATTTCGCTGTCAAGGGACAGATTTATAAATCAGGATGTTGTGATGAACTCATTTGGGTCAACAGTTCTTCTGGTCCATTGATCAAAGTCCTAATTAGGCTTGATCAATAATTGCCTAAATCTGTCAACCGATTTACAACATTATAGGATAAGGCCAGTAATCTATCTTTCATGTTTAGGACTAAATTTCAGAAGTGCTCTGCAGTTTCATTGTTTTCCGTACCTACAAAGAATTGCAGATTTTAGGTGGCCTGTAGAGGTTTTGTTTGTGCTGTGGAAAAGGCAGCCTTTCCTCTGGGAATTCCCTGTGAAGAATATTTGCAGTTATAAACCAAAATTGCCGCTTATTCAGGCAAAGCACTCTCCTGACTGATGGACTGTGATACCTTCAAAACAGCCAAAAGAAACTTCTAGTTCCCAACCTTTTCTTGGCTTTGTGTATTTCTGAAATATGCTGTTGGATAACAATTTCCTTCTCAGGGAAGGCTGTTAACGTTGCCTTTGAGATTAGAGCTTGCTCACTGACTTGTTTGCAGGATTTTGCAAGACCTGTTGGAAGATAAGCAGCCAGCCCCCTGCTTGAACTCTGATGAGATGCCCGTGTCTTTCTCCAGGCTGATTACTTTCAACGCATAACATGGAGATTTATCTGCACGCTGGGAGATATAAAATCCTGGCAAAGGTCTCTAAATATTTCATAGTGCCTTCTCCTGCTGCTGCGTCTTGTATTTTTTGACCTTTGTTGCATCTTCTTATCTTGTGGGTGACGCCGTGCGCTACAAACCTTCCAGCCTGGAGGTGAGAGTCACCTGCCGTGAGTTTGGACAAAAATCTCCCATCAACCCATTTGCTTGGGGTGCGAACGACTCTGTGTGTGATGGACTATGTACCCTCAGGCATCCCATCATCTGGCAAGAACCTGGAGGTCTCAGGAGGAGCGGCTGCCCCCAAGTGGGCATGGGCCGGCTCCCTTTGAGCTCTGACCAAGTTGCCCGTCTCACCTGGAGGGCGTGAAGCAGCCGGTCAGTACGGGGTGAATGAATCCTGCCTGGTGCATGGGGCCACGGAGGAGGAGAGCGCCTGCAGCATTGATCCGCTGGCATGTAAGGATGGAGTCATGTTAGGGAGGTGGTCATCAAGAATAAATCAGGTTGTGCATGGTTGGAAAGCCTGTGAATTCAGTTCTTCAGTGTATCTACTCTCCTTTAAAACCACAGTGCAATCAGGCTGCTACAAAAATGAGTTTAAAAAGTGTCCTCTTCCTTGGGGCTTGTCAGTGCCTTCTTTATGTGTCTGTCTCTGCAGAGTTTTCCTAGAGGACATGACACAATCCTTGTCAAGTCAACAGAAAACTTTCTGGCCCATTTCGCCAGCTTTGGAAGCTGAGCAGTACAGGGTGGCCATCAGCATTTAGATAATAAATATTTTCTGCTACTTTGAAAGTGGATTAAGCTCTGAAGCTTTATCCAGATAATTTTGTGAAGGTTCTCGCATGTCAAATCATTTCTTCATTATTTGAACAGATGATGGCAGCAAAATCAGGAGTTTATTCAGAGATATTCATATTCCAAAATGTCTTCTTAGAGCCCCATCATATCACTGTCCTAATCAGAGAATGGTCTCTGACCAGTTCCAATCAGGGTAATGCCTTTTCAGTGTAAGTAAATTGTTGCAGATTATCTTAATCTGCTTGGAGGAACACCAGATCCATTCATTTCTGAGTGGAAGGATTGGGATGGAGAATGCCACAGCACCGGGTGCAGATGCTTTAGGGCAGCAGCAAACCCCACGGAGACTGAAGTCACGCAGACATTAATCTAGCCTTCTCAGCTGAGCGGGAACAGTGCTCTGTGCCATATGTGAAATAAATGCAAATGCAGACAACAGATGATCTGAGGATAAATTAACCCTTTCACTTGCGGCACCATGCAGAGCTGTCTGGCAGATAAAGCTGATTTTACAAGGTTCAGTGGGTGGCAGCAAACTTCAACAAGATTTTGGGATATTAATGTGTCTGCAAAGCCTCACCCATAACTGTTAATAGGTATTGCAAAGAAAAGGGAGGTTTTGCTTCTCTGCAGCCCCTGGAATAGCCACTCCACAGCAATTAAACTTAATATATGAGGACCTAGGTTGAAGGTACAAGGCCAGAGGGACATGGAGGTAGGGCTGGAGCTTGGTTTGGAGTTTATTCTCTCAAGCCAGGGCACCTCTCCAGGGCGTAGATGAAATCTGAGGAGGAACCAGGAGTTGCAGGGTCCAGGTGATGGCGAGGCGCTGTACCAGTTTGCTTCGCAGTGCTGAGTCCCACCAGTACGGTTTTACACCGCTGGCCCCGTGGAACCGGGTCTGCTTGTCAGGGGGTTGAATTTGGCCTCATGAAGAACAAAAAAAGCCAGGTCCTACCATGGCACATACCCTGAAGTTGCCAGTCTAGCCGGTAACCAAAATTCCTCCTCTCCTTCAAAGCATTTCCCTTCAGAGACTTTTCAGTGTTAAAGTGTTCGAGATCAGCCGTTTCCCCCTGTACAAGCTACAAAGGGAGCTGCCTTCTGCACCTTTTGTCTACCAAATATATTTGTGGCTCCTTCATTTGGATAGCTCAGTTTCAGACCGTCATGTTCTGCCTCCTAGGAGAGTTTTTGTCTGTCAAATTCGCTTTATGCTCAGCCAGTACAGACTCAGTGAAACCATTTTGGTTGGATCGCCATCAGGTGTCTGAGTCATTATTACTGAGAAATACCCACTGACTTTGAACACTCACTGCCTCATGGCCCAAGTTTCATTAAGAAGCTTTGCTATTAACTGAATGGGAACTGTCTTTGAGATAATTTTAGTTATGACAGCAAAATAGGACTTTGGGTGAGATTGGCAGAAGAACTCAGCGCTGGTCTGAACCTCTTTGTGATGAAATGCAAATTCCTCTACTCAGCTGGAACAGAATTACAACCATGCTGAAGATATTTGCAGATTTTGCCTCTGCTTTCTTCACTGGCTTTGGGTCTTCCTGCCTCCATCTGGCTGTAAATACATCCCGTTGGTGCTTTCAGGTTTGGATTCCCAGTCAATAGATGAAGATAACACTGCTTGTTTATGTTAGAGAACTGTTGTGAGTGCAATTAATAAAGCTGCAAAGCTGAAAAGTAGTGGAAGAGCTAAATATCATTACATAATGAGACCTCATTCACAGTAAATGATGTGAAAAATGATTTCTTGCAAAGAACAACAAATTGCCATGGCTTTTGAGCCTAATTGTAGATGCTTGATTCTAATTTGTTATTTGTCATTTCCATGTTAATGAAGAGTTTTAGATATAATTACCGCATTTATGGCAAACAACACATTATCATTTTCCAATGCTTGCGAAGCACTGGCTTCTTTAGAAATAGAAGAGCTGAATAATTATCCTCATTGTGCAGCTCCAGGGAGAGCTCTACAAGTAATAGTGTCCAGCTCCCTCTGCAGAACAGGTCTTGTGCAAGATGCTTCTCAAAGGCGGTTGATCTCATTAACTCTCTTCTGCATTTGGGGAGCTGAGACTCAGAGACACGAAGTAACTTCCTAGCATTGCTCCTGGTGCCTGGATCCCTTCTGGACAGTATCTTCTCTTTGTCACTCTTAGAGTGCAAAAGACGGCCAGAGCCACCATTTTGGTTGGCACTAAGTTTCCCAGTTTGTCCTAGTTATCGTAGTCAGGGAGATGATCCTCAAGCGCCATTCACTGGCATATTGCAGAGATTTTGCTTGATCAAGGCTGGATTTGACTCCCATTGGTGGTGATGGGATAGTTTCATGGGTTTCTAAGAGAATCTCATCTAAGGCCTGGAAAGTCCTGGTATGATAGGAAGCCCATAACTGCTGTTTTGGAACAAAGCACTGTGATACTTCTGAGTTCCCCTGCCTGCTGCAATTGTGGATTTCCATTGCATTGATAGATGAGATAGTTCCTGATCCTGCGTTTTAACTACATCCCTTCTTGTTGTCCTGCCCCATCCAGTGACAGGGGCAGCCCAGCCTGGGCTTCTCTCCGCGGGGTGGCAAAAGGCAATTTTGAGAAGCTTTGATGCATAACAGTAGGAGGGAGAGGTCCTAGCGCATTGACTGGAGATGCTGGTGAACAAGTCACTTCTCTGTGATGGACAGCTGTACCGTACCATCCGCTTCCACCAGCAAGCTCCTTCTCAGAGCTACTTTGAGGTTTGGCCAATGTTATGAGAGGAGCCTTGTTGCTCTGATAATGAGAAGCCTTTGACTTTCCAGTCGCAAGTTTCTGTGGTCTCTTTGTCCCTGGAGCAACATGATTATTTCGTTTAACTACCTCATCTCCATAGCTCTTCTTCCTGTCCTGGTGCTTGTAGAGCGCAATGCTGCACCCTTTCAGCCTTTGTTGTAGCTGAATAAGCCAAGCATCTTTTGCTTTTCCTTTTAAGATAGTTTCTGGGTTTGCATCCTACCACTGAGACAGTTTGAGCACATCTGTTATGAACATCTCCTATATGTGGCTTTTCATTACCTATTGGGGAAGGTGGATGCAACTCAGAGACACGTGTTGGGACACCAGCAACAGGGAGATGCTTTACAAATATCTTAAGGGTCTGATAAGTAGTGTGGGGCAGAGGCATGTGCTAAGCTTTGGGGACAGACAGATGTTCCAGTGCCGAGTACGAGACTATGATCCTCTGTATTAGGATATATCACAAATTAGAGATTCACCTCCCTCCAACCCCTCAAAATGGGGCAGACTGTTTCTTTTTCACTCCTCATCATACTCTTGAGTTCCTCCCTTTCGTAAGCGAGGCTCAGGGCCCAGGAGATGGCATGTAATGTGTTTGTAGTGGAATAAATCAGTGGGCACCGCTTTCAATTATCCCAACTCAAGCTTGTTCACTGCACCAGGCAGCCTGTGAAATATGGCAGGACTGACAAGGCGTGAGCGCTGCCAGAGCATTAACACTAATCTGCAGACAGACATCAGCACAGTGCCTGCCATAAGCAGCAATCTCTGCCTGTGCTGCCTGTGACAGCTCCAGCTACCCTGATTTGGGGAGGCTGAGCGCAGAGGAGGGAGCTGGAGGAGAGCACTGAAGTGCACTTCTGCCGGCATGCCATTGCTGAAAACCTTGAGCA
Organism: Buteo buteo; assembly: GCF_964188355.1. Taxonomy (NCBI): domain Eukaryota; kingdom Metazoa; phylum Chordata; class Aves; order Accipitriformes; family Accipitridae; genus Buteo; species Buteo buteo. The sequence continues at coordinate 6,042,405 of NC_134176.1, read as the reverse complement.
GCTTCTGCAGCTAATGCTTAGAGCCACTTCAGCCTTTTCAGTCAAACACGAGATGTCCTGGGCTGCTAGTTTGAAGCCGGTGAAATGGAAAGCACTGCCGCTCATCTCACTGTGGTGAGAACACTGCCTGCCTGCATGCCAGCCCTGTCTGGTCGGTGGCTCTGAGTTAGTCACATCTCCACGGCAGCCATGCGTTTCCCTGTCTGTTTTGCAGACCTAGATGCCCAAGGCAGGATTGAGCAAGGTGACGTGGGTATAGGGTGGGCCAGTGGGAAGCGATGCATGCAGCAGTCGGCACTGGCCAAATCTTAGGCAGAGTTGTTGTTTGTTAACACAGACAAGCTGCTGGAGGAAGAGGGCTGAGAATAGACTTCTGTACTATGAAAGGGTCCCTAAGAGCTTGGCACGAGCTTCAGCCTGACTTTGTGACAGCAATAGAGAAGAAAGTGCTCTCTCTGTTGTGTTCCTACCGAGACATTGTCCTGTCACCCAGTTGTGAGTCTCCAGCTTCCTGTAATGAAATCAGGAGGGAATGGCCTGCAGAGGTGAAGCACTGAAGCAGGAGGGACTTGGCTAACTTGAGCCTGGCTCAGCCGTTTCCTTTGGTATGAGATGCGAATAAATCACTGCCATTCAAATGATGCAGTCATTTCTGCTCAGCTTATATTGGTATAAGTACGCATTTGCAGTGCCAGAACAATTGCAGCTTGTCTCAGAAATGAGCTTAGAGAGACTGTATTTAGGGCTTATCAGCTTTTGGGACCAGATCTTTCATTACATCCACCTAGTGTTGGATGGGAACATCCCTAAGTGCCTTGGTGGACTTGACCACCGAGACCTGTCCTATGGCCAGCCCAGCCTGGAGGAGAGCAGGAAGAAATCTTCTCCCTTTCTGCTCTTTGGCAGTTTGGTAGCACCTAGGAGCCAGCTGAGAGCGGGACCTCACCATACAAGTGCTTGGGAACGATCAGAGCAGCCTCTTCCCTCTCAGCACCATGTCCCCATAGCCCCCCGTGCTGTCACTGGCAGGGTTTTCTCCCCGTTGCAGGTCCTTTTTCCTTACTGCATCATCCTCTCGGTACAGTTGTGAGTTTGCATTCACCAGCAAGGCACAGCATGGTCAAAAGCCTTAATGGAGAAGTGCTGCCCACTTTTCCTTGTGCTCACTCCACTGCTGGCCATGGCTCTTGCGGGCCTGAGAAATGGGAGGGAAGCACGGATTCCTAAATCTCTAACAGTGCAGCCGTCAGTATGATGCTTTCAAGCACTCTATCAAAGGGCAACAGTAAAAATATAGTGCAGAAGAAGCAAAGCTAGACACTGCCATGTCTGTAACACCATCCCACAGCATGCCATTGCTTCACCGTTCCTGGACTGTTTGGCTGGTAGGATCAGCCAAACAGCTTGCAAGCTTACTGTTGAGGAGTGGGAGGTGTACCTGCTGCTCGTTCAGAGCTTGTAGATCTCACGGGAAAGTGGGTGATGGATCAAATCGGGATATGCTATCACTTCACCACAAATCCCTGTTGTGGTTTAACCCCAGCCAACAACTAAGCACCACGCAGATGCTCACTCACTCCCCCCCCCCCCCCCGTGGGATGTGGGAGAGAATCAGAAGTGAAAAGGTAAAACTTGTGGGTTGAGATAAGAATAGTTTAATAGAACAGAAAGGAAGAAACTAATAATGATGATAATAATAAAATGACAATAATAATAAAAGAATTGGAATATACAAAATAAGTGATGCACAATGCAATTGCTCGCCACTCGCCAACCGATGCCCAGTTAGAACCCAAGCAGTGATCCACACCCTGAGCCAGCTCCCCCCAGTTTATATACTGGGCATGACATCACATGGTATGGAATACCCCTTTGGCCAGTTTGGGGCAGCTGTCCTGGCTGTGTCCCCTCCCAACTTCTTGTGCCCCTCCAGCCTTCTTGCTGGCTGGGTATCAGAAGCTGAAAAATCCTTGACTTGGTATAAACACTGCTTAGCAACAACTGAAAACATCAGTGTGTTATCAACATTCTTCTCATACTGAACCCAAAACATAACACTATGCAAGCTACTGGAAAGAAAATTAACTCCATCCCAGCCGAAACTGGGACAATCCCTTATATTTAACTCCAGCCTTATGATGTGGATGACAAATGTGGTCCATCGTAAGTGACTGGCTATCTTGAGCTAAGATTTGGATCAGGGTGCTGGGAAACAGAACTGCTTTAGTTGCAGTGGAGGACCTCTATTGGATGTGTGTTGGGGCTCACTGAATATGTGCATGCCCAGAGGGACTGTCCATCCTGTCCATCTGAGGTGTGGTGGGGTGGACCAGCCAGCCGGCTGGACGTGCATCTCCCCAAGCCCAGTGTGGTGTCTGCAACTCTCCTCCTGCCCAAAGACAGCTTCTAAAGGGGAGGTGGTGATATGACGTGAATGATTCAAGCATTTTTGGCCTGAATGAGCCTGTTAAAGTTGGGTCTAATGAAAGCTCAGCCAGCCTTCGGCGTCCTCCTATGATACTGTTCTGTGCCTTGGCCTGTTGGAGCAGCGATGTGATTTCTGTTATAATATGGTGGCACTTTATGAATGTATCTTGCTGCTGTCAAGCACTGACTCTCCAAGCAAGTCAGGGCTCTGCTGTCTCAGGAGCTGCCTTTTCCATTGCACAGTTTCCAAGGACTGGAGTTATAAATCAGAAGACAGAGGTCTCTGACCGGGGGAGGCTGCACAGCATCTGATCTGACACCACACCACTGGCACGGGATGAACCCACATTCATGTGGAGGCCATGTTGTGGCCAAAGACCGAAAGTGTAGCGTCCCGTGGAGAGAGCAGTGTCCAGTCAGAAAAGAGCTACAAGATGTCACAATGTCAAAAAAAAAAATAAAAAGGGACTTGCAGTGCTGACCTTCATCCCATCCCAGGCATTCTGCTCTTCTGCAGTGTTGGGCACAGTATACAATAAGACACAGAGCCTTTGCCTGGGAGGTGACTGTTCAACTCCAAAATCACCTCCAAATGTTCCTTAACCTGAGCCCCTTTCCATGGGAAATCATTTTCAGACAGCTGCCAGACTCCATGTGGGACTTGCCACCAGTGTGGAGCGGAGCACGTTCCCCCCCCGGAGGGGCCGATTTCTGCTGCGAATGGATCCATCACCCTGGTTCTGTGGATGGATGATTGCCCACGGTCACTCTGGTTCCTGTAGGCACCAAGCAGCCTGGTACGACGAGAATTACATTTCTGATTTGTATTTCCTTTTAGTAAGTGCTGTAGTAACACTTTCTGATGCACCAGATCCTGTCGCTTGGCTTCTAGTTTAGCCTGGTCTTACATGACTTCATGGGATGTACACAGAGGACTTCCCTCCCCCGCTTCATATGCTATAAATTTAGGGTGTTCATTCAAAATGCATTACAGCAAGTAGAAGGCATCATTCACGCTGCCTTGGCGTGATGCTGCGTGTCATTACCTCCCTGTCTGCCTCACTTCCAGGCATGAAGTATTTTTGTGCCATCGCTTTCCTGGAGCTCAGAGTCTAATCAGCAGTCTCCGGGTACCCGGCTCTCCTGCAACCTTCTCAGCGACCTGCCTTCCAAAGAGTGCCATAATTTCTGGAGTTTTTCTGGTCTTTAGGGGATAAAATCTGCCAGTGACAGAGGCCATTTGTTGACAGCAGGAATAAATCACTGGGAAGTGTAAGCACACTGGAAAATTACTGTACTACTAGCAAGATCCTACCATTTCCACGTTCTGTCCCCACTGGTTTGCTTTGCCCTTTGCTCATTCCCTTTCCCCTCTTTGTGATTTCCCTAGGGCCCATTCCCATAGGTCTACTGTGAATATCGCAGGTAGCTGGGAGAGGTTTTGGGAAAACCCATTTACTTTCTTCACCTGCCTAATTATTTCATTTTTCTTCCTTCTTCCCCAGCTGGATAAGGGTGATTTGCTCCACAGATTCTCAGCCTTCCCAGTTGTGAATTTTGCCATAAGTTGAGATGGGTATTGACCATTTTGGGCTTAACGTATAGTGTGTCTGAGTCTTCGGTCAGCTTCGTGTTGACCTTAGTGGACAGTAGGTGAGGCCTTATGTGAATTAAATGAAACAGCATCTTGTCATGGACCCTTCATTAGCACCGAGTACGAAGTCCAGGCAGGCACAGAGTGATGAGTAGCAGTTGGGTATCACCTCCTCCCTGGAGCCGGGCTTCTCCTGGCAGTATGCACAATTTTCCTTAAGTTATTGAAGGTATCAGTGGACACTACAGGTGTATAATGGGGCAGCACACCTGGGCAGGTCACATCCTCTGGTGGAAATGGTGCAATTCTGCTGAAGTTAGTGGAGTTTCCCCACGTAGGGAAAGGCTGAGTGTGGTCTGTTGTCCCACATTTCATGTTCCTTCCTGGAGGAGGAGTAAGATCAGGTTCAATTTCTGTCACAAGTACATGCTCAGAGCAGCTTTCTGAGCAGCAGAATTCTTCCCTCTTTAGTCCTTTATTTATTTGACAATTTGTTTCTCCTTGCAAACATTTGTTAAAAAATTTTCTGCATGTTCTGCCTTCAAGAATAGGTAATACAGTCTGAGTGGATGCTAATGGTAGGGAAAGGAGAATATATTTGTTTTTCCTTAACACCCTAGAGACTTTGATACTTAAAATAATGACCTCCTAAAGAGCACTTGTTTCTGAATAAGATCAAATTACTGTGATTTAATATTTGTACTGTATTAGCTTCACATCCAGATGGAGGTGTTACAGTAGGGGCTATTAAAATATGTAGGAAGAGGCTCTGACACAAGCAACTCACAACGGAAACAGAAAAGACCTACTAAATATTATATATTATACCCTTAATATTCCCATGGCAAGGACGGGAAATGGAATAACAGAGATTAATTTACTTGCCTGTGGTTATACAAGAAGTCAATTGCAAAGCTATTGAACCAGCATCAGGAACCTTAAGTCCCCATTTGGTGTTTTATCACAAGAGCATTGAATCACAGTGGGAATCGATGTTCCATTCTTGATGCAAGAGGAATGTGGGGTCAGAATTTTTCTGTTAGCAAATAAAAGCATGTGCATTTTCCTTTTGCGACTAACACTGGACAGTGCTCATGTTCCTAAGTATTTGCATGAAAATGAGGCTCTGAGATAATCAGATTTTATTTCTAGCATCTAATTGATGCTCAGGGCTTTGTGGTTTAATTACTAGAATAATTGTTTGCTGAAAAGAGAGTTCAATATCTTTTTTTTTCCTTTAAAGGTCAACTCCATCATTTTCATTTCCAACCATTTAGTACTTTATTGATCTTTATGTCATTTCATGAAGAGTGGTGCATCTTGCCAACCAAAATAAAGGCCAAAACCTGGAATAAGAAAAATACATTATTTTTCTTGAATACAAAAATGGAAAATACCCTATTTCAGCCTTGCTTGTTGCAGGCAAAACCTTCATACAGAATGCCCAGGAAAAATGATTCTGAAAATTACATTTGCTCTTTATGGAAGGAAAAAAGCAAACCGAGAATCTTTTCTGAACCTGATTAATATCAGACATAAACTGAAGTACAGGAAGAAATTTTGCAGTTTAGCTGCTGATTCTTTAAAGTAGATAAGGATGCGGGCTCTGTCAGGAGGGCAGGAAAGTCTATGTGGCTTGCATTTAGAGAGGGCTGAACGAGTGGGTTGAGTAGCTGCATGAAGAAATGCCCTCTCCTCTCTGTAGAAGGGAAGATCACGTGGCTTCAGCTGGAGATTTGGAAGGTATTTAGTCAAATAACAGGGACCGTTGTTTTGCTGCCATGCTGCAGCAAAAATGAGATGCTGTTAGAACAGAGGGATGCGTGAGGCATTCTCCATCTGCAGCCTCTCCGGCTTTTTCACTCCCCTCATCACAGTGATTTGACATTTAGTTTTAATTTGCAAAAATGTATCTGTCTTTCCCAGATTATGTGAAAGGGTGCTGGGATATGGAGCGGAAAATAGGCTTGTTGAAAAATGGGCATTAAAAGGTAGCATGGGACCGATTTCCATTTCGTGTTCTTTTTCTACAAGTATACAGGGTCAAATCCTACAGTTGTAGCTCAGGCAAAACCACCGGCGATTTCAGGGGGACTTGCTGCCAGAAAGAGCTAAAAGATTGGCTTAATGTAAGTACAAAGATCCTTGAACCATTCTGCAGCTTGGCTCCCGGTGTTGGTGGCATCAGATGGCACAGCTTCCCCACCGCCGCAGAGCGGCTCCGCGCCGTCATTTATCGCGGTTTGTTTTCTCTAGTCCCCAAGATGACTTGGGCAGATTGCAAACACAACACAGAGCCCGCTGACGGTAGGAAGAATTTATGTTCTAAGGCCACGTCCTCAGCTGCTGTAAATCAGGAAACGGCGAACGAAGGATCTCAACGTACCTTAAAGCTTTTTAAAAAATCTATCGTTAAGGTTGAGATGTGCTTACGGTGGAAGGGTAATGCTTCCCCCATAAGGCATTGCCCTGTAAATCTGCACATGTGTGTGGCTTGCCTGGCAATAACAGCCATGCCAAACGTTAAATCTGTTGGATTTCTATTCTGCCGTATTCTAGTTCTTGATATCTTTACCAAATTTTAACTGTTTGGACTGAAATTTTTCCATGGTGCTTGCCCCACACTTTTAAAGAAAATTTTAGCTAAAGGAGTTCACCTGCTCCAGTGTAGAAAGAGAGGGGAAAAATAAACCATCAATACTTTTTTTAGTGGAGACCTCTGAGAAAAAAATAATGGGCAATTAGAAGTGGTATCCTGCCTAACATGCAAAATGGAGCGTTTCTTTACTCATGAGTCTTGACTTTGCAGCTTTAATAACCTTTTTAAGACAGCTTTTTTGTGCTGTTTATTTACCTACCACCGTCTAAATATTACTACATAAAAGCAGCAATTGAAGAGCCATGTGTCCTATGAAAGAAAGCCTTCATGGGCTTCTTCAGTGCTTTTCTCAGGGCACTAATATATCTCTTCCAGAGTTTGTGCTAATCCCTGCGCTCTGAATTCTTGTAAAATTTTACAGTACAGACGTTTTACTCTGCCACCCAGCTGAAGTCCCTCTGCGGCTCCCCCTCCCGCAGCCCAAATCACACTGGGCTGGGATGGACTTGTGCAAGTGCCCTCATTGCTCACTGCGAGGACCAGGTGAATGGTATTAACCTGGACTCCCGTAACGCAGACAATGGATTAAAAATCTCCAAAGAGCAACAAGATGAACCCAAAACTGCCGTGAAAGCACTACCCCGCTTTGTGCGTGCTGCTTCCCTTGGAGAGGAGCTGAAGAAGAAATGCAGCGTGAAGACCTTCTGGCAGGCTTGGAAGCCCTTGAGACCCAAATCAGGGTTTGCTGTCTGTTTTGTCTCTGCCAAGGGAACACAGGCGCTGGGGTTTTGAATGGAGATTTTCACCATTGCCTATGAGGCCACACTGTATTTGCTTTTAGCCTCAGGATATTAGATCTTGCAGTCATGGCACATTTAGGTTGTAGAGCGGCCATTGCATTTTAGGTCTTTTTAGGTGTTTTTAAGGTATTTCTCTTTCTCTCCTTGGTTCAGTAAGACTAATGGTATGGAGGCTGGACTACAGAGGGAGGGACAGAAGATAGTATCGCAGTCAGAGCAGGAATTAGGCAGCTTCTGTATGCAGTAAATCACAATACACGTCAATAGTAGTATTGTGTGTGCTCCGTTCCAGGTCCTCTGGCTTCACCGCCTTCGTGCTTCCTCCTTCACCCTCACCCATCTTGTCTCTATGCTTTGCGCTTCTCCCAAGTGAAACTTTCTGTTTGAAAACATCCAGGCAATTTGGTGCAGGAGCCTCCCTGCTAAGTGAGGCATCAGAGTTGCTGAGATGTCTGTATTCAGCAGAAGAGAAGGACTTCTTCAGAGGAAAAATAAGTCTGTGTGTTGCTCTAGGAGCTGTGCCAGGGCAGAGTGGTGGAGAACCTGGTCCAGCATGTGCTCTGGCATTTCCATAAGCAAAGTTTGCATTTCCTCACCCAGAGTGCATGCAGCTTTTGGACACAGTGTGATACAGTAAATGTTTAATCATACAACAAATTGTGACAGCCAATTCACTGTAACGTCCTGCTGATGCCTTTTACTCTTAGGATAGCGAGAGTTTTTCTACCTTGGCTTTGTTTTAACATCTTGCGCCTGTCTGGGATCACTTAGGGAGAAACAAATAGTTTGTCTATGCCAACAAGTGTTTCCAGGGCACCGCAGAAGAACTGCGTTTACAGAGAAATGCAAAGGCACAAGGGCAGTGCCTTTGCCAGCCTCAGCAGGTGGCTACTTGGTGCGGGCAGATCAAAGTGGAAAATGGCTTAAAAAGTGCAAGGGAAAAGGAAAAGGAGAAACCTGACTTAATGCCATGGGGAAGGCAGTGTCAAAAGGATTGGTAAGGTCAGGGAAGGAGTTTGGAAGCCCATTTAACGTCTGTTTTCTGGGTGAGCGTGGCGAGTTGTCCTCCACATCTCCCTTTCTCTCTGAAGAGTTTTGGGTAGGTCATGGCAGGCAGCAGTGTGCAGCCAGGCTTGGGTTGTAGCTGGGCAGACAGGGAAAAGGTTGTAGTTGGTACAGTTAATAAACCAGACAGTTGCTTGCTAACTGTTAAAGTTCACTTTGTTAATTCAAAGTTCACCCAACAAAATTTTTTTTTTCTGAAAACTAAATGGTAATTGTCACTTTGATGTTTGTTTGATTATCCAGCTGTTCAAGTCTTCTTGAGTTGGGCATGGGGGGAAATGCATTCATCAAAATTCCCAGCAAGTAGTTTTTCTTCTGGTATTAAAAATATGCTGCCTTCTAACCAAATGCTATTTTCTGTATTATTTATTTGTGCCAGTAAGTAAATTGGCAATTGCGTTTTTTAAGGAAAAGGAGCCGATGCAGCCTTGTGCCATTAACTTGTCAGAGCTGAGCAGATGAAGCACAGAGCATTTCTGCAAAGTTGTTCTTACTAGTCTCATTTAAAGGAAAGTCTCACCTGCAAAAGAAAGGGATGAAATCTGTAATGTAATAGGGCAGATTGCTTGGAGTATATAGACTGATTTAAAGTAATTGATCTTTTCTTTATTTTTTACACTTTAACCAGCTCTCCTTTGCTGGAATGAGGAATACAGCTTGGAAATTGCGCATGTAAGTGAGGGAAGAGGCAAACGAGCTATAGCAAATGGCTTGCTCTGATGTACATAAAGGAGATTGAATAGGTGCTTTGGAGGACAGTAACATCCCATTTTCTCACTGCAGAGGCTTACACAGGTAGCTGCTCTGGCAGCGGGGTCTCTAGCAAAGTCTAAACATCAAGGACGAAGTTTGCGCCTCCTGACTGCCACCGGTTGTCAGCCCCAACCAGAAGCAACAGCAGACCCCAGCCATCTCATGTCAGGGAACGGGAAGAGCAGGGTAGCGGGCAGGCATGGAAGAGGCTGTGCTGAATTCAGCTGCAAGGTGCAGTCACGTTTCACTGTACCGTGACCTACACAAAACCTCATGTACAATTTCCACACTCTTGCAAATATGCCAAGCTGGCCTTTTCTTGCCTTACAACTACCGTAGCCATTGGGGGGACGAAGACCTTGTCCTGGCCAGAGGAAGGCAGAACAAACCCAACTGGCAGGCACCGCCAGTGTGTAAAAAGAGCTGCTCTCCTTGCTCCTTGGCTCCATCCACCTGCATCTTGTCCCACACACAGATCACTTGCGGTGGGAACAGTCGTCTGCTGCAGTGGGGGCTTTGTCCTTAAACAGCTTCTCTGGTTCCTGAGATAGGGAGGTCTCTGATTTCAGACAGACGTGAAAGCAATTAACGGTAGCTGTTAGATCAAAATCTTTGCATGCCCTAAGCGTATTGGGGTGACTGATATTTTCTGATTTCACAGAATGAAGCTTGATGCAGCTCTCTCAGCCTATTGCATTTAAGGAATTGCAGATGTACTGGTCAGGTCAGGTTACCTGAGCTCCAGGTTAGTTCTTAACCATAAAACCATCCTTCAGTCCTTTTCTCTGCCCTTTGGAGAGTGTATAGGAGTTTAGGTGCCACATTTTCACCACTGGTCTGGTGGTCGTGGTGGAGAATTATTAAAAGAGATGATGCTGGATGTACCTTCATCAGTATCAAGATGAACTTCCGGAATGAAGATGTAAATGCTGGATTTGGAAATACAGCAAGATGCACTGGGCAGATTATGTGCCGGTTTTGCCATGGAAAAACACAATTGCTTTGGACAATGATTAAAAAAAGGAATATGATTAAGAAGAGCTGGTAAGATGAAATTAAAGTGACAAGATAAAGCAGCAGGGCATCCAAGAGGGGAAGGGCAAGACGAAACTGATGGCAGGAGGGCATGAATTATTGATTGAAATCTCCACCAGAAGGTAAAGTCTTTGCATTTTCTTGTCTGGGAAGGGAGAGAATGAATGAGAAGTGAACAGAATTATTAAGCAGCTTTATCATTGCATTGGAGTGGATAATTAGGCAATTAGGATTACTAAAAGTTGGCAAAGCATGAAGCCCAGAGGACTTGACTTGTGCTCCTGATTTCAGAGGGGGGTGGTGAGGGAAGCGGGGAAAAGCCTTTGGCGAGAGATTTGATGGTGCGTTATGGTGAGTCTTAAAGAAAGAGCCTGGCTCTGGCAGCCCATACCCTGCAGTTTCCAGAACAAAAGGGGGTTCAAGAGACCTGGCTAATAAGAAAGAACTTATCTGAAGATGGACAGTCCTCAGAACAGCGACAAGAAGTGACATCATGAGTGAAGGCCACCGGTAAGGGTTCAGGGAAGGAGAGCAGAGCAAGTTGGACTCGATGATCCTTATGGGTCCCTCCCAACTTGAGACACTCTATATTCTGTGATTCTAATAATGGTACATGTGGCCCCACTTTTTTTCTGTGGTGGGGATGCACAGTAGCCGTGGGAGTTACTGTGTAGTAAATGTTTTGTGTGCTTTTTCCAGATCTTTGCCCTCAGTTAACATCCCCTCTCCTTTCAGGTGAGTTGTTTGTAGCGAGACTTTGCAGGGCCATAAGCTGAGGATGCTGCGAGATCCCTGAGCAGAGCACCAAGAGGTCAGACTCTTCCCGAGGAGGAAAGTGTCAGACTGCGGTTTAGACTTGTAGTGAATATGGTCTGTCATGCTACATTAATTTAATTTTCTTTGGTCAGAAGCAGCAAATACTGGATTTTTCCCTGACAGAAATCACGCAAACGCTTTGTTGTCAGAGGATCATTCCAGCTGAACTTGCAAGCAGCTTCCAAACCTCTTCCTCTTTGATTCTCCATTGTAAATTATATCTGATCACCCCCTCTGTAAAGAGGAGCTCCGCAAAAAACAATTGAGCAGCTTGGGTAAGCTAGCTGAATCTATTCTTGTAGGGGATGCAAAGCTGTAGAACACAGTGGAAAGGATAGGGATGGGAACACAAGAGCCATCTCCCAGGAGGATTAGTTTGGATTTATAGCATTAAAGAGTTCAGTGGTGAAAGGAGATGTTGGGCCATCCAGTGCCATGTACCACAGACCCTCAGATGTCACCTATTGCCCCTCTCCTGAGCCTTCAGCCTGCATCTGGCAAAATCTGAACTTTCAGAAAGGTTTCACTCACGGGACTTTTTGACTGTCCCTTTGGACCAGGTTCTTCCAAGGAAGAGCCAGGCAGGCACCACAGGCTGCTGCTTACCTCTGCAAATTAGCCTAACTTCTTTAGTCGGCATCGTGGCTTCCTAATAGCTGGCTGCACATTTTGAAGGGGAAAGCTGGGTAAAAATGGCTAAAAATAGCACGGTGCATCTGTAACTGTCTGAATTCATCCTGGGCTGCTCTGACGCCAATGCCAGACAGCCATGCTCCTCCTCTATGCTCCTGACCTGCTTAATCTTAAGCTATATGTTATTTAAAATTAATTTGCAGTGATGCAGACATTATATAAATCACTGAGGAAATGTCAGATTACGTATGTAATTTTCAGAAGTGCTCATCTAACTTAGCTTCCCATGAAACCAAGGGATCAAAGTTAAGCCGAGGCTGAGAGTTTGGACTAGTCACCGTCCTTAAAATGCCATGGAAGACAAGCCAGCACTGCAGACACGTGTTAGTGATTTCACACCCAGAGACTGTTGTCATTTGTTCAGGACATTCAGTGATCAGGGAAGGAAAAAAAAGGGGATGATGAAAAATACATGGACTAGAGTATTTGTTTCTAATTATTTCCTTGGCCTTATTGGCAAGTCATCTAGTATTCTCAGAGAGTGTTGCACTTTTATGAGAAGATGCCATCCACAATGTTCCTCTTCCAAGACCAAGTTCAGAATATTAATTATGGATAATGATGCATAATTAGAGTCTGAAGTCCAGAATTAATTGACGGTAGCTATTTAGCATAGATATCAATTCCAACTTGAAAAAGTGCTTTATCTCCTACCCACACCCCGTAGTGTCCACATATGGGTGAATAATTGGAGCAGTAAGCGCTCAGTTTTAATGACAGAGGGGCTTGTCACCTCCTCAAAGGTGTTAAAACAGTTTTTTGCATTAGTGACATTAAAAGTGTTTGTAACTTACGGTAATCCGGTGCTCCTTGACTTGTCATGGCCCCAGCCCGACAGAACCAGGGGGTCCAGGACCATGGCTGCGGCTGCTCCGCACCCTCCACTCCTGCCCAGGAGAGCTGGACCCGCTGCTGCTGCACGTCGGTGCAGTCCTGCCAGGACATTGAAGGGCCAGCCAGGTTTTTGACCTCCTGCTGCCCTAACCTCCTGAATTTGGGACCATTATTTTCCTCTAGCACAGGTCAGAGGCTGTCAGCCAGCTTGCGACTGCATTAGCGCGTCTCTCGGAGAGGTGCCCAGCCTGGGAGAAATCACGTTGTGGTGTTTTTTCTGTGGCTTGGGTTGATTCACGAAGGCATCTGACATGTGCTCTACATGGCTGAAAACAAGGTTGGTTTTAATAATAAGCAATTGTATAAATAGCAAATAAAGATTTGTACTATAGAGTCAGCGGGTCCCAATGGACATGCTGCTGTTGTTTTGTGGAGCAGGAGGGAATGAAGTCAGAATTTGTGTCCATTGAAAATAGGTAGTAGAATATTATTAGATCAGTCCCTGCCTCTGACTTGTCAGAAATACTCCGGAGTTCATTGCTGCTTTAGAGACACCGTTGTTCAGCTGCAAGAAAGTGGGTCGACTATTGATGAGATTACCGATCCCGTATAATTATTGTGAAAGACATGTAAAAATAGGCTGTGTGCTTAGCTTGAGTTAGGGCCAACTGAGCATCATAGCGTGTTTAACCGGCTGTGTGCACGCACTGCGTGTACACCTGTAGCTGCCTGGATGTGCATGGAGGACCTCAGTCCAAAGCCCCAAAATGTGCACCGTGGTTTTGAAGCTGTGGCTGTTACTGTGTGACTGTGGGTCACTGTCACCACTCCTTCTGGCAGCCTGGAGTAAAACACGATAGCATCGTTAAATGTGAGAGCCATGAGAAGGTTCTTTGGGAAGAATTTTGGGATGAATCCCTTTGGTTTGCAATATTTGTGTTTTTAAGCAGAATCTTCCCAGTGTTTGGTCTCTCCTGTGCCTGTCAGCAAGGCAGCAGCACAGGGGCTCTCCTTGCAAGCCTAAGTGATGTTTACACCCAGTATTTGTTCTAGTGTTACATCTAGAAACCCAGCTGAGAAACCTAGCCCAGGGGAACCATGTGTTTCCTTCCTCTCTGGTATTCCACTGGGAGTGACATTGAAGGCATGCAGGCTTGGACTGGCAGAGGAAGATGACGATGGCACCTTCATAAATTGAGTTTATTACAGCTTAGTCCATGCAGGTCAGGACTAATGGTGGGAAGAGTTCATAAAAGAAGACCTCTTGTCCTCTTCTAGTGCTGTGGGTGTCTGTCTCCTGGATAACTAATTTTTTTCCTTAGCTACCTGTCAGAGAAAAGTGAGTTTGCGTGTATGCTCCTGTGCCTGTTTCACACTTTTTCACTTCTAGGTAATTTGGGATCCATCTGTTTGGAAAGTGTTATGCTACTAATAGTTAAAAAGGGATTATTCAAATCACTTTGAACTTGTTAAAATAATGCAGCTTAATTCAGTGATGCTGACGTCTGGTCTGAGTCTTGCTACTTCCTAGCTGCTGTGCTTCTCTGTATTGTATCTGACACATAAAACTGTCATTTACTGATGGCCCTACTGCTGCACCCTCCCCACTCACAATAAGGCTCTCATTTCAGAAGGGTGGTTACCCTGAGTGCTATACGTGCGTGTGCAGACTAATACTGCTAATGCAATCTTTGAAGGGAGCTTCTGTAAGAAAGCAGGCTTGGAAATAGGGTCTCACTCCATAAACGGTGTGTTACGTTTGGGATTTAATGCATCCTGGGAGAACTATCCCTCAGAAGGACAATGGTGCATCCAAGAGTCCCCTTGTGCCTGTCACGTTGTCCTCCTGGAGAAATGGGGATCCTTGACTAGGGCTTAAAACACAGTTGCCGAACCCTGAAAAAAGCAACATTTAACTGTTTACATGCCTCTTTCCTATGAGCAGGAATTTGTTAAAATATTAGCAGGTCTCTCAAAGGCAGAGCATTTTCTCTTCGGTGCAATGCAGACAAATCCAGTCACCTGTGGAGTTAATGAGTCGTGCACCCGCTGCAAAGCGCTTGCAGTTCTTTGAGATTAGCTGAATATTTCATCCCAAAGTACATGCCATTAAAGACTTTCAATTCTTGGGTATCATATTTCATAGGACTTATATTGACTGTTAGGAAATGAAAGTCTCTGTGATGGCAGTATAAATTTACTTGGTTTAGTAATTTAGCACCTCCAGTGCTATCCCAGTCCTCTGGTGACTTCCCAGAGCAGGCAGTAGCTGCTTCCAGAAAAGCAGGGGAATAAAAGACAGGGAATAATACTTTTTTAGGCATCATTACAGGCTATGCCAAATAGAGGGAAGAATACCTATGTGGAGGAGGGCAGTGGAAGGGGATAGCCATGCTGTAAGGTTTTCTCCTTGTCAGACATCCCAGTGTGTGTATGAGAAGGGCTGGGTAAAACCCCACAACCTGAAATACTGTTTTTCGTCTTCCCTTTTTAATCGCTCTGAAGATGTGAATTGCACAGGCAAAAGAGAGCTTCTTGCCTGCCAACTCACTTGAAGAGTTTCTGGTGTTGATCTGCTGCATTTGGTCTCTTTCATGAACGAGAAGAGAGGAAATCTAATGAAAAGTGTTATCAGCTTGTCAAGTTAATTAGTGTCTATTTTAATACTATCATTATCCTTCATTACTAATTAATATAACATAAGTAACATGATTACAGCTTTTTTGTCTTATTTTTCAGTGAGAAGCTGGATGGAGAAGCTGAAAGATAAGGTAGGAGACTCAGTATTTCAACTACTTTAAAAGCAAAAACATTTTTACTTGCAGGAATAAATAAACTCTTGTCAGTGCAGTTCTTTATCTCTACAAAGACAGTTGAGAAAGGGCTTAAAATTGTCTCTGGGAGGCAAATGAACCAGATACTGTTGTTGTATATAGTGGTGTAAATCCACAGTACATCCCTGATGAGTAGTAACTAAGAGCAGTAGGAGGGTCAGAGGTGTTTGATAGACTTCTCTGCACTAGAAAATGACCTGCTCTTCAGACTACCTGAGTTACTTTTTTTATTGCCCTCTCTAACTTACCTCCACCCCTTTTCTCTAAGTCCTAAGCTTGGTTCTGGATCCAAATCAAGAGGATCTGGTGATCCTCACTGGTGAAAGGCTGCGTGCCCCGACGGCACCTCTGGACAAGACCTTTCCTGCCTCTACGTGCAAGAAGAGCTGCAAATTCCTGGAAAGAAAAAGAGCGAACACAGGAAGACTGAAAAGATAACAGACCCTGATCTTTTCTCCCCAGCATTACAGGGTGGTGGTACACGAAATGAAGAGTTGTGCCAGCCACAGGCAGTGATGACTTCTTAGGGTCTGCTGCCCTAGAGCAAATATTAACTTTTTGAAATGGTTGTGAAGCCTTCCAAATGTTGTGTTCATGATGGCAAAGCCATGAAGCTAGAAATGAGGTGACAGTAATGTTTTAAGACAAGAACAATTTGTGACTCAACAGGGCTTGGAAATTCTTGAACAGGATCAGAGTCAATAGACAAAAAAAACACCACAAGGAATAATGACTTAATAGGAAACTCCAGCCCGTGAAAATACATCTCTAAGCTTAAGCAGATTGTCACCCAATGAGCTCAGCCTTCCCATGTGATCCCCACCAAATTCCGGCAGCACCTTACCGTCAAGTCTGAACAGAGAGATGGGGTCTGGGTATCTGTTTTCCAGGACTGGGGAGTGGAAGGGTTTAAGGTGGGTTCCTGCCCAGCCCGTGTTGAGTTGCTTTTCTGCCTACAATAGGAAGGAGGCATGTCTAGTACGATCTATGCTCATAGCAGAGCACCTTGGCCTGGGATTCAGCCAGAGCGAACGCTGAAAGGACAGAGAATGGTTTTCCCGATGAAGGTAAAAAGCAGACACCAAGACTGGTTGAGTGCCTGGAGTGAATGTAACGTGCATGGGTCACCTGCTCATGCCAGACCTACCCCAGCCAGCACAACACAAGCTCAGGGACATCAGGTACCTTCTCACTGAGGCCGTAGCTTTCACTTCTTTCCTCTTGGCACCTTGTTGGCTACCTCTGTCCTTCCCCGTTGCGGAGGGGGGGGGCACGTTCCAGTCTCCAGCAGAGGTGTTCTGTAGAGTCTGAACCTCTTGCAGGTAGATGTTGGACTGCACGGCAGTGCCCAGCACACCCATTGGTATAACTGAGGGTCTGCTAGTGTCCCCTTAAAAGAGAGACTCGGCCCTGAGCCATCTCCCTCCTCTGGGGAACGGCAGATGTGCGGAGGCAGATCGTTCACCTTGTTCACGGTTTCCCTTAGAAAAGCCCAACGAAAAAACACTCCCCCACCCCAACCAAATCACTTGCAAATAAACCTGCTCTCCCCATTTCCTCCTCTTCCTTGTTGAGTTTATCAGCATCAGTCATATGTGCCCCTGTCATATGCTTTTGGCAGAGCCCTGTCCCCTCTATTTTACAATCCCTCCATCCAGAAGAGGATCCTGGCACATGATGGCCCCTTCCCTGAGAGATGTGTCCTGCTGTGTCCGTCAGGGCTGCTTTGCTGGGAGAGGGAAGGCTGTGGGGAGCATGGGACCGGGAGCATGGGTCAGTGACAGATTTATGTCCGGTCTCCTGCAAACACTGTGCAAATGTTGCATTTGGTATGCCGAATAACAGACATGAGGTTCCTCTGAAGTCCTTTGTTGGTTATCTCAAAGTCCAGTGGAGCCAGAAGAGTCATGGTCATGGATTGAGTGTATTAAAAGCATCCCTAGGATCTGTAAAGAAGCTGCGTCTTCCCCATGGGCAAGGGGTAGAAAAGTGGCTTCGGAGCTGCCTGTGAAATGGGGTAGGTGCAAGTGCAGAAGCTCTCGTGAGTTGGGCTGTGTGACACAGAAGGGCTGCGAGAACACGTCCTGGATCTGCTTCACACTGCAGACTTTTGGGGTAGAAATCGTCAGTCCAGCTGTTAGGGGAAGCCTGTAAAAGGGCATGGGCTGGCCAGGTGTGATAAAGGCTCACGGACGGGGTAGAGAGTTCACTGTATTAAAACCAGTGATTTCTGATACGGAAACTCAGCTGGGCAGCAGCTAAAAAGCCGTTTCCAGTCTCTCCTCACCACCCACGCCAGCAGCAAAGTTCCAGAAATAGAAAAACCCACACTGCGCTAATTAGGTCACCCAATTAAGGCACCTTAATTGCCTCGCGGAGATACAGTCTCTTAGCTGTGTTCTTACTAACCTCCTTTTTTTGGGAACTGGGGTGAAGGCATGCAGCCCCCCTCTGAGCATGTGTGCTGAGCGGGGCCGGGTTTTCTGGGAGGGCGTTCAGGGAACCTGCACAATGCAGCTGAACATCCCTTAAGCCTTGGGATCCAGGCACAAAGGTGTTACTATTTAAAGCACCGAACAGCATCTGGAGGGGTTTGGGAGAGCAAAACAGCCCTTGTTAGCATTGTATCTGCCCTAGATGAAAGCAGTTATTTTTATTCTCCAGGTAAGTGTATGAAGCCAGGGCAGTGTGCACTGAATAGCTTTCCCCCTGCCCCGACTCAGTGGATTATGGCAGAAAAGCAATTACGGTGTGAGCATGTGTTGTTAAGCTGCGTTGCAATTTGGGAATGCAGATGAAGATGAGTAGTTGTAAGCAATGGACTGAGGCTTGCTAAGAGCTGTCTGATAGTCCTCTGAATTGCACATGTGTCCCTTGGCAGGTGTAAAATCTATTTTGGGGGGTGTAGATGGCAAAGGGTAAAGCTGTAGTGCCACAGCAGAGGACTCTGTTGCTGCAGAGTGAACAAAGGCAGCGCTAATGAGGGAGGGAGCCAGGCTGTACCTGCCTCCCTTACTCCACTGAGTCCCCCAGCCTGAATTAGGTAAGGGTGCTGAAGAGGATGCTGAAGCAATCTGGCACTTTAAAACCTAAGTTAATTTTAATTTAAAACAGTAAAATATAAAGTAACAAGCACTCGGGACTATTTTCCAAAGGATTTGAAATGTTTAAAAGTGTAATTTTGAATTAGTCATGCTATCTATATTATTTTTTAATGGGCAATGCAAACCTACAGATCACCGCAATTGAATTAGAGCTGATTTACGTTTGCTGTGCTTCCCTCAAGGACAGCTGAAGGTGTGTGTGCCCTCCCTCTATGTCATTGTCCTGCTCATGCAAGTGACCCCTTCTCATGCAAAGTGAAAGCGTTTGGCTCAAAGATTTTGAGTACGAAGCCGAGGAGGCTGAGGCTGGGCTGGACAGGGAGAGGGCAAACTGCTGCTTCTTCCTGCAAAAAGTGAGCACAGCCTGGCTCGGCATTTCAGCTCCTTCGGAGACCCAGCTGCAGGTGTCGGGAGCAGCTTCTGCCATCCCCGTGCTGAGATGTGACATTAGTGTCCCAGGGCATTGGCTTCCCCATGCAACGTGTCTCTGTTTGGGGAGCACGGGAGCAGTGTAATACTCTTTACTGGAGGCGTATTTAGCAGTTTGGCCACGGTGAAGACATACTCCGGCAATCAGAGCTGGCCAGGAGGAGGTTGGGTCCCTTTCCCACCCACCTCCCACGACGGAGGTCGCAGCCGTTTGGTTTTTTGGTTTTTTTTTTTTTCTCCAAAAACAGCTCCTCGCCCCTTCTGCCCGCTCCCCGGCTGGTGCCTGCCCTCTCGCCTGGTGGGTCTTTCTTACACCCCGTCTGCTCTGCCTGCTCCTGCCGCCCCCAGGGCTGCGGCACGGAGAGCTGCGGGCAGCGGGATGCCGAGGCACTCGTCACCGTACCGCTCCGCACCGCACTGCTAGTCCAGATTCGTGCCGAAAAGCGTAATGGCAGCTTTTGACTGTCCGGATTGAGCTCTGTTGAACGTGGCCAGACATATACCTGTGTCTTGATTTATGCTGGCAGCACCTGGGGAGCTCGGAGCAGCACTCAGCGTACTCTACCCAGCATGTAGTGAAGCTGTTTGGGTGTTCACAGGTCTTTGCTGTGGCTCGGGATTGCCTGCCCTTGGCAGTTGAGGTTTTCCTTTACGTGCACACCTGTATTGAGAGACATTCCATCCCAGCACTTGCAACTGCACCAAAATCGCTCCCTCTCCTAAAGGCGGGCAAACACTGCGATGTCTCAGCTATCGTAAGGAAGTATATGTTAGCAAAAGCTGATGGTGAGCGAAAGCTCCTGTGGTGCTTACCAGCTTGGTCCTGGAGTGGGGCTGGTTGGGGGCTTGCTTAGGAGTCCTGGAAGCAGGGCTCATCTGATGCAGGCGGGTGATAGGGACTGAAATACAATAAACTTTGATGAAAGCAGCGTAGGGATATATTGCAGTCCTAGACTGGTGCAAAACAGCTCTGAAAGGATGGTCTTGTGAGTGCTGCTCTGCTTCTCTTTTCTGCATAGGCAGGATACATGTCGGGGATGCTGGTTCCTGTAGGAGTCGGAATAGCCGGAGCTCTCTTTATCCTAGGAGCACTCTACAGCATTAAGATTATGAATCGCCGAAGGAGAAATGGCTCAAAGAGACATAAAAGAAAGGTACGACAACCGCAAAGGAAAACCCCAATCCCACCCACTCTCATTTTGGCTGTAGAGAGAGTGCAGCCTGGTTATGGTTATGGTTTGTCTGGGTTGAAGCGCCTGGGACCTCTCAGTTAGAGTATGGGGGGGATCCAAATGCTCTTCATTTCCTTTTTGCATGTGGAGCTCTTCCATGTTTCTTTTCTTCCCCTAGCAGAGGGAATTTAACAGCATGCAAGACCGAGTCATGCTCTTAGCTGACAGCTCCGAAGATGAATTTTGAATCGAACTGCAGTGCCCTTGTGATAGCCCGTGACTTTTAAAAGGAGGGAGGGGGAGAAAAAGAACAAGCGACTTTCTGCTGCATCGCTGCTCTCCGCCGCCCCGAGCCACCGAGCAGTGGTCGGTACCACCCCGGCGAAACGGCATGCTATGCTCTACGTGTACCACGCAGTGATGTTTGTTTTGATACAGTAGTGAGATTTCACATTTGCACCCGGCGCCTCATTCAGATCCACAGCGCGTCTTGTTACAGCTGGAGCTGATCCATATGGATGATTATTTTCCTATTACCCTGGTGTACTGTTTTGGTCCTGGCTGGCAGTAATCTAATCATAACAATAGCTCTCACCTAACCCGGGAATGGAAATCTTTACTGTGAATGACTTCTGTCCAATTTGTTAATTTTAAATGTTACATTACCTGAGCTAGAGTTCATTAGTGCTAAGATTAGCTGCTCTGCTTAATTAATGAGTTATGCACTTGAACTGTATCCCTTGCCACCTGAGAAGTGCCCATGTACAGTGTTGTTGATACAGTTTGAAGCACATTTCTGCACTCGGTTCCCCGACTCTCACCCCTTCTTTCTTCCTTCAGCTCTGCTCCACGCTTCTGGGAGACACACAGGAATGGCCTCAACACTCGATTCACAACAAAAATCCTAGTCCATTTTCAACCAGCACTGTCCGTTACAGCACAATAAATACCAGCGCTCACCTACTGACGGATAGTCTTGCATGGATCTCTTAGCTTTTGTTCAGTGTGCAAGTAGGTGAGAGAAGAGGCAGGTCAGAGGTTTCTTCGGCTTCTGCCTCCTGTTTGAAGGACACTAGTTATTGGTTCATCTCTTTCACAAGGCTGCATTCGCACAGAGATGAAAGCGGAGCATCTGTCTCCTTTAGCCGCTGGAAAGAATTGCATTTTCAGCCCCTGAAAGCTGAAATCCCTTTGGGGGATCGGGGTGGGTCTTCTCTCCAGACCACCAAATGCAGAAAGGCACCGAAGGCTGCGGAGCGGCTGACTGTCAGTGTCGAGGGATTCGTGGCTGATAGTCGGCGGCCGCAGCTGGAGAGATGTCTGCTATCGGGAGGTGGAATGGTCACACTGGGAACCCTTGGCCATGGGGGAAAAGGTGAAGCTGTAGGACAAATGGCTGCAGAAGGTTGTGGAGGTGAAGCCCGGGGGTGGCAGGGGGTGAGGGCAAGCTGCCGTGCTGCCTGGGCCGCTAGCACCGTGTTGCATAGGGAGACAGCCAGTGTCTGAGATGTTACGGGAAGCGAGCAGGGGAAACTAATGTCGCTTTGCACAGAAATGCTGTCAAAATAGCTAGAAAAAGGGCTGCGTTACTTTATCTCTGCTTCTGGTTGTGAAATGACTTCAATCTGACATTTATGCAAAACATCCGTGTTCCTGAGGTGGGAAACGCTGTTCTGTGGGGAATCATCCTTCGTACGAGGAACAGCGACTGTTGCCGGAGGAGACCTGATTAGACAAACAGGGCCAGACCACACATCTACCGAGACTGAATCCCACTGAGCCTTCAAAGAAGTGGAAGGGAGGAGAGTTTGAGGGGGGGGGGGGGGAAGATGCAAGATTTCATTCCTTGTAAAGGTGAAAAGATGTCGATGATAGTAAGCAAATGTCTCGTGGGTACGTGGGTGGGTTTGCAAGGTAGAGGCGACCTTTGGAAGAACCTCCTGAAGGAGAGTCCTCTCTTGAGAGGGTCAGGGCCTCCTCTGGACATTAAGTCATCAGATGTGATGTTCAGTTCTAAACAAGCAGTGCTCTTCAGAGCCCAGGTACTTTCCTCTAGGCCTTACCCACACACCTACTGAGTCACCTGGAGAAGGACAACCTGGTTTCAAAACGCTGCTACTGATGCTAGTCTTCCAGTCGAAGAGCTGTGCATGCTCCCTCGCACATCCATCCCGCTGAGCGCGTGGGAAGCAGGTTGGGGGAGACACAGTAAAACCTGGTCCGTCAGCGTGTTGGGGAGTCTTCACACCCTAATGCCTCTAGGACAGGCTTTCCCAGCCAGGGCTCCGCAGTGCTTGCATCTCTCCCTTTTTGTTCCTGAAACTTTGACCAGGAGAATTTTGCCTTGTTAAAAGCAGCCCCACGTCTTTAACAGGCACTGACTGGCAGCCCACTGTTAAGTCCAGGAGCCCCTACCCAAAATTAAAACCTCTTTCTTCTGTAATAAGTGATCAATCCAAGCTAAGAAGAAGTTGTCCTTCCAGACTGATCTCTCCCTATTTCCTTCTCATTCCTAAGTCTCTTGGAGCTTGGAGGTGGTCAGGAGGTGTTAACGGTCCAGTTGAGCTTTGCTGGCTGTCCTGCAGTTTTGGGAATCTGGAAATGTCCCTTGGGCTCTTTGATGATTTGTTCCTGGCAAGGCGTGAAGGGGGTTGCAGGGTGGAATGACACCTCCTCCATCCCTGGAGAGGGATGCTGCTGGAGATCATCTCCAGAAAGGCTTATCTTTTAGGTACAGTGCCAGGCAGGCTGGAAACAAGACTACATAGGCAGCTGCAAGATGTTCTTGATATGCTTTACCTCAGTTCAGCCAGGGAGGCATGAAGAATAAGCAGTGGCAAAGGGCATTGGCCTCTCTGCAAGAGGGACTCTGTCTTGGAGCAGAAAGGATGGTAGCTGGGCTGGCCGAGTCCTCTGCATGCAACCGTAGCCAGAAAGAGAGACCCGAAATAACACTGGAAAAGAGGAGCTGCCAGCGATACTGCAGAACAGAGCAGATGTACCAGCAAGACCCAAGCAGCTGGAGATCAGCAGGGTTTTGTGCAATAACAGCCTGTGAAGGACAGTCTCCTCTTGCTTTCCCGTTAATGGTACTGTGCCTGCGCAGTGTGTGATAACAGCACAAGTTGCATTAAGTAACTGATAAAGCGCAGAGCTCCTGGGCCAGCCAGGAGGAGGAGGGATGGCTGAGCGAGGCTGCTGGTCCCAGTGTAGGTATAGCCCAGCTCTGGCAGCACAGGAGGAGCTTTATGGATGTGTTGTCTATTTGATGGATTGGGAAGGCTGGCCTTTTGTTGTGCTAATAAATCCACAGTTTGGGAAATAACTGACTTTCTGCAGTGGCAATCAGCTTCACTGTCTCTCTTGTCCCTCCCCAACATACTGAAGATAAGAAATTAAAGGCAACACTGCCAGTCAGAATGACAAAGGTGGTGTTTTAGTGCATTGGCTGGGTGCCCTGGTGTCCTGAAGAACCAGGCTTCACTCCGTGAGGACGTGGCGTGGGTATCCAGCTGGGATGCTGGAAATCAGTGGTGCCACAAGTGGGGCTGACAAATAGTTGCAAATATCGGAGAGGTTATATGACAAGTATGGTAGGACAAACTGGGCAAGCAGGAGAGTTGTAGCCAAAATGGAGGTCCAGCTGCACCCACAGTTCAGTGTTGGCTCTCTGGTCTGTGCTGGAGCCAGACTTATGGGCTAGAAGGCTGCCCAAAAATTTTGCTTGTGGTCCATCTTCACTCCCAGGCCTGTCTCTGGCTCTGAACACCATCCGCCAAGGTGCCTTGGTTGGGAGCTGCTCGTTGGCAGAAGACTACTGTTGGCCAACATTCTCAGCTGCTCAGCAGTGTAGAGAGACCCAGCCTATGTCCATTTGAAGTGGAGGTGTTTGTTGGATAGGTTTTTTTTGGTCAGGCACCTGCCCCAGAGCCTGGAGGCTCCCTGTGTCTTCAGCTTAGCTATTCTTAACGTGGAGGCAAGATGGACAGTCAAAACCAGCCTTGTGTGCCAGTGAAGCTTGTAGGAGCCTTTGGAGCACAGACAGGGTGTTCCGTGGTGCCCCCGACATCAGTGTAGTTGCTGGAGGTCCTTAAAGCACAAGCGTCATTCAGCTTCTTCCCTTCTCATCCAAGACCAGTAGACTTTGGATTGAGCTCTTAAAAATATTCTCTATACGACTCCTGGAGTTTGATTCATTTGCTTGAAATTATCAGATTGCAGGCAGGGAGGGGAGGAGCATTTCAGGTGGGAGCTGAAGCCTCCAGTCTCTTAACGCTCTACTGATTTAATCTATACCTCTGCATTGCCAAACAAGCAGATTCTTTTGAAAGAGACAGGACAAGAAAAGCAGCTGAGAAGTACCCTCCCTGTCCTGCGTGCTAGGTGAACCACAAGCCCCTGAATATAGAGGTGGGTCATAACACTGCTAACGCAGCTGTGGCCCCATGCAAAGGCACCGCTGAGATGGTGACTTTGCTGCAGCAATAATAATCTCGTGACTTGGCACAAGATGCGTCGCTCACCTCTGTTTTGGGTTTTCCTGATAGCACAAGCCAGAATTTATTGTAGGCATCACACAACCGCTTTGGCATCTACAGCCCCATTTCCAATGGGAGGAACCAGCCTGCCTGACGTGCAGCTCTTGCCCTGATGAAATGCACCTGCACTATACAGCTGCTGATTTTTAAGGGTGTCTCTAATGCCAGATGTTCACCTAGGTGAGGTTTCTCTGGACTGCACTGCTTCCATAGAGTGATATTAGCAGTCCTCGTGCTTTCTTGTGGTTTTCTATTTCGGACAAGAACAACTCCTCATACTGTAACTATGGAATGTAGCACTTTGTTAAATTAAAACATTGGAAATAAAAAGCTGTCCATCATATCTGACTCCGAGCGCCTCGTCTCCCTGATCTGTAGTTCATGGCATTCAGTGTCTCTCAGGTAAAGCTGTGAAGTGATTGCATTTCTCGAGTGTTGGATTTCTTTCTCCATGCTGCATGGCCGGTGCAAGGACCCAGGCTGGGCTTGCGGGGGCGATACAAGCAGCGGGGAGCCTCAGCCTGGGACTTTTGGGGTAAGATTTACCTGGAGATGGGTGTCAGCCGTAGGCTGTGATTCGTAACACCCTTAATTCCCTCAGCTGGGTTTCCAGTAGCTGTAATGAACTCCAACACCGACATGTTTACATCATTGTTCTTTACATGTAGCCAGGCGCCTCTTTGTGCATACCTGGACATTTGCCCTTCCCAGTTTGCCCCGTGAGCAAGGGTCTGTGCACACATCTTTCAAGACCCCCCGCACTGGTGACCTTTGAATCTCGGATGTAGGTGTTGCAAATGTTTCATAAAAGAGCAGCCTTACTGCAGGTGAATATTATCGCACACACCTGATGGACCTGCGATCCAAGCAGAAGAATGGGGAAGACTTTACAGTGAGTAAGAGGAGCACGGACTGGGTTTATAATTGCCTTCCCAGTCCTGTTTGCAGATGTCCTCGCATGCATTGTGTTATTGCACGCAAGTACATGGGCTGGCTTCGCATCTTTTTGCCGTATTGTGTATAGGTGGAGGTCCCAGGGTGGGAATGTGAGCCAGCGGGGCGCACAGCCAGCCTGTGGGGGTGGCTGCCTGCCCCTCTCCACTCTTCCTCTACTAATAAAAGCCAGCAAGAACTATTTGTCCAAGTGCGTGTATTTTCTTTAATGAGAACCCGCTTGTTCAAAACAAGAAATTCCCAGGGAAATAGCCGTTCGGGGATTGCATGAACACATTCTTTGCTAATTGGTAGTTGCCAAAAACAATCTGTATATTCATGAAGCTGTTTGCTGCATTGCTGACTTTCTCCAATGAAAAAACAAAACCTGCTGAAAGAAGATAAACAATGACAATGGTTTTTTTCCATAGGTTTATTTCCTAAGGAAATGACTCTCTCTGATCACCCTGCCTCATTGTGAGCCTCTGTCCATCAGCCGGTCTCCTCCTAATGTCCCTGACTCTGCCAGCCAAGCCATGGGTCTGTGAAAACAGGGGAGAGGAGAGAGACCATATTAAAACCCCCACAAGAAAAGCATGTGTGGAGCCCTGAGGCTGCAGAAAACCCACGTAAGCAAAGGTTATATGTGCCCTGATGGAGGGGACGAGCTGGATGTCCCAGACACCCGTCGGGGTTGCTGCCCTGCGTGGGCTCCCTGGGGCTGAGCAAAGCACGAGATCAGTCTGGCAGAGGACTCAGCATAATTCAATTACAAGCAGGCCATCGACCGTGAGCCACCAATCTATGCAGAGCAGCCCAGATAGCCCGGCTTGGGGTTGTTCTCATCAATGTATTTTGGAAGGACAAACTAAAAGGCATTCCCTGCTTGCTCTGGTGGTGAAGCCACCCGTGGGTCATCGTTGCTGCTGTGCCTGAGCCCACCAGGGTCTGTGCTTAGGTTGAGGACCTGGATGCAGGCAGAAAAATCTCCTTTACTTTGGGGCAAGTCTCATCCTCCACCTGTGCAACCCCCAGTGCATATGGGGGTTATAAGTGCTTTAAGGTTGGACCTCAATGGGCAAAAATTTAGCGCACAAGAATGTTGAGTCTCAGCTTACTCAAGGCTTGCAGCAACACACAGAGTGGTTTTCCTTTTTTTTTTCCCCAACAGTGATGATCTCCCAAGGGCTCAGGAGAAGGACAGCCCCCACCTGCAAGGAAAGGGTTTGGGTCTCAGCCAGCAGTGGGAGTCAGCAGAGATGATGGTGGCATTGTCCAGCAGAAAAGTTTCCACCAGTGAGTCCCCTCTTAATGGTAACTGCTGGGCCCCTTGTGCTCCACTGTATTGACCAAATGCCCATATGTGAGCGCACTGCGTTATTAACGTATGCTAAGATATATGCACACATAGAAGTTTAACCAGTGGGTTGTATATACCCCAAACTGCATGATATTTGGAACACAAATTTTCCACCTGCCAGGCACAGTGGTTTTTTTCTGATTTACTCTAATTTTCTTCAAATTCTGTCTTTTCTCAGCCTGGTTTCCTGCAGATTTACCCCATGTCTAACACAAGGCTTATTGCCTGCAGAAATCTGCTGAAAGAGACACAAAAGGGATCCAAAACAGGCACTGGCTGAAAATTGTAATTAGAAGAGAAGGTGCTGGGGAGGGAAGGGGAGGTTGTGACTGGCTCTCAATGGGACCCTGGGGGCAAAGCTTCCAAAGCAGACCCCAAAGGTAGGACAGTAAACATTGCAAATCTCCTCCCAGAGCAGTGGAAAAGTGCCACGCTCTCTTTTCTGTCCAGCAAAAGCCTTCTTAGCATCCTGATGGTGGGGAAAATCTCCCCAGGCTCCTTGTAGAAATAGGCTGATTTATAGTCCTGGTGTTTCTGCTTTTACCGTCAATGCAGTAAAGTTCAATGCGGAAAACCTCTTGGCAGATTAGCCATGACAGCTAAGCTGCACCTGCCTGTGTTACATGTAGGATGCTTCAGCGCTGCCTTCAGCCTTCACGCGTGGAGCTCTGAGGTTTCCCCGCAGCATCGAGCCGGGCTCCTGCCTGGAAAGGAGGGGGCCAGCAGCATGGGGGTGGGAGGTGGGGGAGTTCTGCATGGCTCATGGGCTGGGTCGTCCTTGGTGGGGATGGCCCTGGGAGAGAAAAGGTGTGAGACCAGCTCCACGTCTTGGTGGGAGTTGGTGGACCCAGCCGTAGCCTTTGGCTGACGTCTACAATTTCATTCCTGGGCTGAAAGGCCACATTTAGCAAAGCGATGTCCGGGCAGGAATATTCATGGGGAGGTCCATGTCGTGTGTTGGCAAGTGCATTTTGGCCAAATCCATGCCCAGATGAAATGACTCTGACACTAAAAGGTTGCCAGAGACCTCAGCAACTGCTGGCATTGCCCAGCTGCTCATGCAGCTTCAATACAGGGGTCAGTGGAAGGACACAGCTCTTCAGTGTCCCTTCCCAAAAATATCCCCAGAAAGGTCCTGGGTCTTGCACATTGTGCAAGAAGAGAAATCTCTGTGTTGGGGCCAGCAATCGGGAGTGGAGGCCTACCTACCCTTCCCGGAGGTTTCCGGCAGCTCCTGGCAAAGTATTTATTTCAGTATGATGCATAATGAAGTCACCGGAGGGAAAGCAATAAACGTTTTGCTCCAAATTCAGCGCTCGGGAGCCAAACCTGACACCCAGGGAAGGATGCCAGGTCCAGCCTGGTGTGACAAGCTCTGTTACATTGCTGTTTCCAGCTCTTCACAGCATCCTCGTCATGAAGCCCATGGGTTTGGCAGGAGATAAATCTCCAGCAGTGGGTTGGAAAGGGACCTGTGCGGTACCTAGCGAGGCTGCCCAGGCACTGGTGCCGGTGGGGTGTGAGCAAGCATCACCTGGACAAGCAGGAGTTCACTCAAGCAGGATGAATTTTCCAAATCTTATATACAAAATGACTCAAAGACTAAACTGCAGTCATTGAGGCTCTTCACTAATGAATTCATTTCATCTGCAGCAGAGGAAATGGAACTGGGCGACGAGAAAAAGGCTGATGTTAGCAGAGGTTCACTGCACTTTAGTTTTAATATTTTTTTTTCTTTAATGGAGAACAGATCGGTAACGTGATAAAAAAGAGAAAAGAAAATCCCTGCAAAAATGTGACCTTATTCATGTAAAAGGATATTCAGAAATAAATCAAGAATTTCTGCAGTAAAATTAAAACATCTGCTATTACACAAGCAAAGTCCAGATAATGAAACCATTTGCCAGCATCAGGCTGTAATTTGACCTGGGATTTTGCAGTCAAAATATTTAAATCACTGGGTTTAATTATACTTTATATCAGGAAGCTGAAAAGACTTATTTTATATAATTGATTGACTAGCTATTTTTTCATTTTTAGCTGTTTTCCCAAGGTTCATTCTTACTGGCCAGTATGCCCTTTAAAACTTATTGATTTGCCTCTGGAGATTGTCTGCCTGTGGAGTTGTGCTTTTTTCTTGCCATAACTTACTCTGCACTTATGTGCACTTATTTAAGCAATTTCAGGGTGTTGTGGTTTAACCCCAGCCGGCAACTAAGCCCCATGCAGCCACTTACTCACTTCCCCCCCCCCAGTGGGATGGGGGAAAGAATCAGAAAGGTAAAAGTGAGAAAACTCATGGGTTGAGATAAAGACAGTTTAATGGGTAAAGCAAAAGCCACACATGCAAGCAAAGCAAACCAAGGTATTCATTCTCCACTTCCCATGGGCAGGCCGGTGTTCAGCCATCTCCAGGAAAGCTCCATCACACGTAACGGTGACTTGGGAAGACAAATGCCATCACTCCGTACGTCCCCCCCTTCCTTCTTCTTCCCCAGCTTTATATACTGAGCATGACATCGTATGGTCTGGAACATCCCTTGGATCAATTGGGGTCAGCTGTCCTGGCTGTGTCCCCTCCCAAATTCTTGTGCCCCCCCAGCCTACTGCTGGTGGGGTGGGGTGAGAAGCAGAAAAGCCCTTGGCTCTGTGTAAGCACTGCTCAGCAGCAAGGAAAACATCCCTGTATTATCAAGACTGTTTCCAGCACAAATCCAAAACATAGCCTCATACTAGCTATTATGAGGAAAATTAACTCTATCCTAGCCAAAACCAGCACATAGGGCTCTTCTGATATATTTTTTCCAGATTATTTACATTTTGCATTTTTAATATTAAAAAATAGCAAATAACATCCTTCCAATCCACTGGCTGATTGGTTTTGCATTACACTCCGGTCTGGTTAAATCTCACTTGGATACAGACTGAAATTCAACTGAAATACCCAGTAATTGGATTTTTGTTGTAAGAGCAGAAGCAGGGCCGCTGCAAGCAGGAGCTGTGCAAACATTCAGGACCAGTTTGCGGTGACAAACCCTTGCCTATGACCACAAGGGGCTGTGGGGTTGTGGTTTGTGTGATTAAATAACACACCAGCAACCTTGGTCCCTGCATCCCACGGGAGACCGGAGCTGCCACCACTTTAGCACGGTTGGGCATGAAGAACTAACTAGAGAGAGGATCGATAGCGTGCTCGAGGCGCAACCGTGGCCAAGGAGACCTACATAAAAAATATATTCTGGTCTTGGGTTTAAAATGGAAAGGAGGGAGGTAGTAAAATGCATCACTGAGTCAGGGCTGGAATGAGAGAAAGCTGTGCTGTGTGTTAGTGCCAGGTACGTGACAGTTATTTATGGGCAGGAGGGTGACAGGTCTCCGGCTCCTCTGGACCGTGCCTGTAGGTGGATTGCAACAAAAACGGTGGCGGAGGTTTGTCTGGGTGTTTTGTTCTTGCTGTAAGTGATGGAAAGAATTTCCAAAACGACTGTCGCTGACAGGGTCTGGCCGTTTGGCAGGAGGTCGCTGCCACGGGGCTGGAGGAGGGGGATGCTGCGCTCCCCTGCGCCAGCGACCTGCCCTCGGCTGCGGGGTCTCCTCCGCTCACCAGCCCAGGGCCAACATTAGCAGTTGGCTCTGCTCACCCCGGCCTCGTATGGCCTCCACTGCTGCTAGAGTACCCATCTGTTTGGTCGTGTCCTTATGGAAGACATTTCCTCTTCGTAAGAGACAAGAGGAGCTTTGCTGATGCATTTCTCCCCTAATATCTGATGCTGCTGAGCATCCCGGTCTGATTGGGAAAAGCCTGTCCCGTCAAGTGCGACAGATCACACAAAGCAGCCCTTGCTGGGCAATACGGCTGTCGTATTTGACACTGGGCTCAGCAAACGCTAAGTAGGTGCCCGCGGGACCTCGTCCCACCGGAGCGCTGTGTCTGTGCACCTCTGAGCATGGGGAGGTGAAGGCACCGACAGCAGCCGCTGGCTGGTTGCAGTGCCCAACACTCACCCAACTCCCTGCTCAGTTTTATCAACTGTGAGGGACAAAAGCACTTTTTAACCTGTGGTGCAAAAAGTAGTTGTTTTTAATGTCAAACTTAATCCAGAGGATGACATTTAATCTCTCCCACAGGGGGTAATGTACTTAGGTGCTAAATGAGTTCCTGGACGTGGCTGCCTTACAGCTCCAGGGTGCAGTAAGTGAGAAAAAATTACAGGGATGACACATCCGTATGCTTTCGTGTCAGACATTTTGGTACGTTGATGAATGAGCTGTGCTCCCCACATAACGCTGGGGCGATGCACCAGCTACCTGATCTCTGCACAGGGACCTCTGGGCTGAGCTCATGGGGTAGAGCAGAAAGCTGGATCCACGTCTGGGCGATGCCCTGGGAGGTGTCATCACATGAGGTGTCACCTTCACCATCCCTGTAACCTTCATAAAATTGGCAGTGAAGCATCAGGGAGGTCTTCGAGTGGGGGACCTGGCAGTGGCTCTAATGCTGCAGGGGTGGAGACCACATCTTCTTAGCGGCACAGACGGTGCTGTGCTTTTAATGTCTCCAGGTAGTTTGACAAAATAACTCTGGGATGTGCAGGGGTGACTTTGCATGTCTAGCTCTATGTCAAAGGTGACTTTTATAATTTATAATTGAGTTTGTCTTCTGTAAAAAAAAAAAAAAAAAAAGCCAACAGAAATAACCCAAGTCCATCCTTATTTCCAGCAAGGCAGGGGAGAGGGCAGTGAATTGTTAAAGGCTCAATAGCAGTGGATGAACTGGTGAGCACATGGTAGAAAAGAAATTCCTCTAAAATTGAAACTGAAAAATGTGGTTTAATAGAGTTAAAAATAAAAGGCTAATAAAGGGATTTGGCTGCATGCAAGCTGTACAGCATCTATTGAAAATGAGTATTTAATTGGATATTTGTTTTGCAGTCAGCCTACTGATCTTAAAAACACATGCTATTGCCTTGAAACATTTAAATGGTCACACCTGGTTGTAGAAAGGAGGTGAGGCAGTGGAAACGCTAAGCCAGAAGATACACAGGTTTTTTTGGATGGCAGAGAACAGACTTTGAGGAGACAGGGAACAAAGAAAATATTATTTAGCATTTACCATGTAACAAAGCAAAGTGCTCTGAGCCATGCTGGGGCTTGCAGTGCTGGCTAACATCCACAAGCACGCGATGGCTCAGACCGCTTAAAGTGTAGGGTCAAATCTGCAAAAGTGCCATGGTCTGGAGAGGGCTTTAAGCATGTGTGGTTTGGGAAATTCATACGGGTCAAGCAATATTAGAGCCTGAGAGTCCGTACAGAGACTTTCTTCTAGATGCGCAAGTCTAGCAGAAATCTGGAGCTAAAATCTTAGAGCCAATTGCTCGCAAGCTCCAGTGCCATAGCAAACCCCAAGCCCTTATGCTGGTGCTCAGAGCTGCCCATGGGAAAACCACAGTTTTGGAATTTTCTGCAGAAGAGGGATCTTAGCTGACACTATGGAAATCAAATGTTAGTGCTATTTTACGGACTGAACGTTTGATCTGAAGAATGGTAACTTGAAGGAAGGGCTCTTGCTTGCCTGACCATTCTTGGGGTCACAGACCTATGGCCCTGCTTGTAAAACAAGCTTGAAGCAATATATGTAATTTTGGATCTAGTCAATGATAAATAAGTATATATATGTCATCAACAATTGGCAAGTTGGAGAAAGGAAGCTGTGCAGTGGACAGCCTAGATTTTGCAAGTGAACCTAGGCACTGGAAATACTGCCAATCCCACTGATTAATTAGTCTGCATCCAGCAAAACCCATGCCATCATAATGGAGTTAGCTGGACCTGCAGCATTTTAGGCAGTGATGGAAACATTTGCATGACCATGTAACTACAAGGGGCACTACAAGTGCGAAGTGCTTGAAGCCCAACACAACATAGCAGACTGCTATCGCACGGCCACGTAAGTGTGTGGTGGAGCTAACGCTTGGCTTGGGCCAAGCCAGCTTGTGCCCAAATTCATTGTATGTTGATTTAATAGATGGGGAGGACAAATCCTTGATAGCACAAGTGTGTGACAGTGATTTGCTTCACGGCTGAGCACGCTGGCAGGTTCTGCGCTGCATGGGAGGAGGGAAACCCATTTCAGGATGGAGAGTTGGCAAAGGGATGTCTCTGCTTCTAGGAGAGCAGCAGGGTGTGACGGACCGAGCCCTAGCTGGGACGCTGGAGACTGAAGTTCACATGCTGCAAGGTTGCTGGGTGATCCACTAGCAAATTAATTTCACCAGACTCTCTTTCCCCTTTTTAAAAGGGCAAATGGCTCCATTGAAATGTTCATGGCCATCCGCCGATGACAGTCACTGTTGCAGGGGCAGGTGTTTTTCCTAAGTGGAAGTGCAGTGTCAGAAGACAAAAAGGTTTTTCTCCGCAGTTTGATTCCTCCCCTCTGATATATTTAAGTGTCTAATGAAAAAATAGAGCACAGATTTTTTTTTTTTTTTTTTTGCCTAAAGCTAATCAGCTCATCATGGAGAGCACGAGGTGCAGAAAGCAGCAGCTTCGCTCTGACATCTTCTGCACAGCACTTTCTCCACTGGAAGGAGCTAAAAGAAATAGATGAGACCTGGGCACAGCAGAGCCAGTGATAATTTCTCCAAGTCCCTTTGCCCATCTGGCTCCACTCTGCGGATCATTTAGCGTGAAGAAAACCATTTTTTGCCTTTGATACTGAAAGCAGCGAGGAGGGTAATTGGAGCCTGGAAGGTGCAGTGGCTATCGAGCAATCTCAGCCCTCACGGATCTCTGATGTACTATAAAACTCAAAGGGGAGTTACAATTACTAGCCATTGCCCTAGACGATGATTTATCTTGTAGCCACATGAAAGCAAAATCTTTCTAATCTGTTTTCCCCCCCCCCGTACTTGATCAGGATGTGTTATATCTCAGATTAAAGGGACTTTCTTTTCAAATGCTGCAAGGAAAATCTGCGTGTGATGTTCAATTATTCTGCCCTTTAAAATAATATCCCCAGTGAGAAGGGAGTTGTTGCAGTGCTGGTGTCCTGAGAAATTGGATGCCGAACTGAAAACCTGGAGTATCTAATAAAGAACCACAAAGCAAATTGTTTAATGCATCTTTTTTAAGCTTCTTTCGAGGGGGAATGAAGATTCAGTAGTTGAGGAGTGACCTGGGACGCAGGAGATGAGGCTTCAGTTCTTCATGTTGCTGCAGATGGAACAGGAAAATGAGAGGTTCAATAAAGGAGAACAAATTCAGTAGCTGGGGTGGTGGTTTGAGCTGAAGCAAAGCCCTGGGAGCAACCAGCCAGGGAGGGTGCTGCATGCACGGCAGCTCGATGATCAAATGCACCTACCCAAGGAACAGCAGCGTGCGAGCAGCACGAGCGAGTGGGAAGCTGCTGTCAGGCTCTTTTTGCTGAAAGGGCTCCCCGGGGTTTCAGTGAGCGATGCTCAGGTCACAGGGGAGGATCCTGCCCTGTGGCATATTGCATTTGGGGTGCCTGAGTCTGGGAACCATCAGACGAGATCAGAGCCCTTCACCATCCCCTCCTGGTCCGTACAGCCCAGTGTGTGCCCCAATCGATGACGGATGCTTCAAGGTGAGATCTGGGGAGCCCTGATGGACAAAATGAGCCAAATGAGGAGCTGCTGCCTTAGTCTGGGATTGGTTCTACTTTGGCTCAGACGCCTTCTCAAAGAGCTGGCCCCCGAATTGCTCCTTGGGAGCAGACAGCCGTCTCCACTGCACGTCATCTAAGAGATGCAATAGCATTAATTCTCTGGAAGTAGCCGAGACATCCTAAACTTGACATTTTTCCCTTCTTTTCATAAAATATAATAGCACATCACAGACATAGGCTGCATGAGAAACCCTCCTGGCAAGTGGCAGTTCCACTGGCGGGGAGGATCGTGCTTGTGATGTCTCTTTGTCTGATGCTCCCCTCCAACTCTATTAACAGCTGCTTTTCAAGGGAAAAAGAGAGGCTGTATATAACCCAAACTCCCACCGCTTCAAGGCAAGCGAGACCCCTTTCTTTGCTCAGCAGTGCATTGGAAGTGCAAGTCACAGACTTGCTGAGCCTTAGGTACGGAGCAGGGAGAGCAGATCTGCCTCTCGCTTCTCCACCCGACTCATTGGGCATCCCCCAGTCCGCTGCAGATGCGGCTGATCTGGGATCCACCGCGGTGTCGAGGCAGTGGGGACGTGGTGGCCGCGGGTGCTTGATGGGTTCCCTTCGTGAAACAGCTTTGGGTGGTGACATGCTGTCTCCCAGGGCGCATCGTGGGAGAGGAAAAACTGGAGAGGTCTTGGCCGAATGCGGGTGAAAACCATCAAGATCTGGGTGGGTAAATTGGTTGATAAATCCACCAGGCTCAGTGAATAAAACGAGCCTCAGTTGGCTCAGCTGCACCGTTTGCCTGCAGCCCACCGGCTGCCACCCATTTTGGACCCTTTTGCTGGTAACCAGCACCCAACAGGGAGACACCCCTGAGATCGGGTCCTTTGCCAGGCACGTGGGAGCTGGTCAGTCAGTTGATTTCCCTCTTCCTTCAAGAGCCTTCTCAGGCTGAAAACTACCGAGGGACAAACTGCTCAGGCCAGCATCTGCTGCTGTTATTGGCCTTCCACTGAAGAAGGATAGGAGCCCTAGTCACCCTGACATATTCAAATGGCAATCGTAACTAGAAAGTGATCATCTCTGCTTGAGAGATGCTTGAGATGATCTGTGGAATGTAAGGAAGGGGAAAGGTCCCAGGAGAAAATAAGGGGGTTGGCCCAGTCTGGGGTTTATGTGCTTTCATAGGACAGCTTCAGCTGTGGACCTGGAGAACTTTGGTGTTATTGAGGCTATGAGAGCTGGATCCCTGCTGTTCATGTTTCAGGGCACAGAAGACACCCTGGTTCCGAACGTAGATCAAAAAATGCTGTTGAGGAGCCGATGGCAGCTTGTCTCAATGGGCAATGCTCTGTTGCTCTCCCAGAGAGGCTCTCATTTGGGATGGGGACGCTGCAGCAGGATGTCACCAAATGCTGTCGTGGGTCTGGGCAACCACCGACCCCATTCACGCTGTCCTTGCAGCACATCTGTCCATTTGTGGCAGCTCTTGGTGAAGCTGGGGCCTGAATCATTATTTTAATGGTTTATTTAAAAGCACAGAGTCCTTAAAACAACAAAAAAAGATGGCTGCAAGTGCAATAATCTGCTTGATACAGACAAAAAGAGGCATATAACTGCCTGCAAAGAACATGATGTCCACTAGCTTTAGAGTCTATAGATCAAATGCTGCTGTGACCTACTCTGCTCTGACAGCTGAACATTTCCCAGAGAGCATGCGTATTAATTTTTTAAAATAAATATGGTTATGCCTTCTCTGAAGGCAACCGGATTTTTGCCCTGGTTTTGACAGATGTAAGATGTTGTCTGCCCGTAACTCCTTGCAGAAAGTGTGTAACCCACAAGGCACTGAGTGGATGGTAGGGATGATGCACTGGGTAGAACTGGCTGCCAGCACTAACCTGAGCCTGAGACAAGGCTGTATGTCTCCTGCGGTCTGCGTGGGATGAAGGATAATTTGGACATTAGCTGTTTGTCTCCATGGCCCATGAATCTGATGCCATTTATTCATCAGTCCCGGACTCTCGTCCATAATTCCCAAGTGCTGGACTGTCACTGGTGTCCCTCTGATTCCTGGCATCACAGCTTCAGCTGGGGGAGATGCTGACAGCACCCTAGCCAGAGGCAGACATGGATTGACCGTGGTGCCCGCCTCTCCTGCCCATTCTCACCTCCCAAGAGAGCACTCCCAGTAGTGGCAGTGCCTTTTCCCATACCCTCAGGTGGTTTCCACGTCTGGCCATAAAAATTCAAATGGACACCAGCTGATGGCTGCTTCGGTACCCTCCAACACACATATCTAGCTGCACCTTGGACCCAATCCCAGAAGCATCATCCCATAGGAAAAAAACCCTGAGTTCACCACAACTAAGGCTCCTCAATACCTTCACACATTATTAATCAGCACTGCTTCATCAGCTGTGACGGAGCTGACCCAATTCACACTAGCAAAGATCCAGCTGGGTATTATTGTCTCAATTGCAGTTCTGCCTTTGTGCCAGCAAGCTCACTGCCCTCTGAGCCATCCCTTTACTTTTGGCTGGGCTGTTTGTGGAGGAAGGTGGTACCTGGGATGGGTTAGAGCGGCACAGATTGGCCCATATACCACCACAGGTCTTCTCTACCACAGATGGGTTTGTGGATGGTGAAAGCTTCCTATGGAAAAGAGTATCGACAGTGCTTGGTTATGGAAGAGGATGCTTAAAGAGGTACGTGACTTCCTGGCTAACACAGCCAGTGCTTGTTCCTCCATGAAGAGGACTTACAGCTGAACTCTTAGTTTCCAGACAAAATAGAGAGGGGTTTTTATGAAGTCCCTTTTGTAAGCCTGTGGTAAGCTTTTCACAAACCAATGTCTTTATCTCAACCCTGACAAGAATAAACACAGCTCTGTTCCATCTTGGTTGCACAGCAGGGCTGGAATTGAAGGGAAAAAAACTTTTTAAAAGATGCAATGGCAACTTTCCCCGAGAATAGAGCTGGCCTAGAGGTGACTGCACCCTGCGTGAAGGATGGGTTGTAATGGGAGCTTGCCTTTGTATATAAAATACAAATGCTGCCTCACAAAAGCCTTGCTGTCAGCAGAGAGATGCTCCATGCTGTGTGTTACGTGTATGAACCGTATGTGCCTCTGGATCTTCACGGTGGCAGAGCGGCACACGCGCTGCCCTGGGTACCAGGCGCGGGAGGCTGCGCTGCCCAGCTCGGGCAACAACCACACGTGAGCAAGTGATGGTCATGCCTTGAGCTGTACTGAAGCTCTGCTGATAAGCTCAGGAGAGGATCATCTTTTAATTTTATTTTGAGCTTGTGCGCGCTCCTGTCGGGAGTTCAAGCTCTTCCAGCAAACAGGAGATATATCTCTGAGAAGACACTGAAACCAGACGGAGTTTTCGGGGCTGCAGGAGCCGCTGCTTTCAGAAGCCTGCCAAGTATCAGGAGAGTCACCACAATACTCCGAGGAGCAGTGCAGGCTTTCTCTGAAGCCAGTAAGTAGCAATGTTTCATGACTTTATTTAGATGTATCTATGAAGCGTCTTTGTGCCAAAGAGGATCCACACAGCTTTCCCTAATTTTCAGGGAATTTTGGGGCAGCCTCTAGAGGATACATGGGAGAAATATTGAAGGCAGCAATTGCTGGGCTATGAAAGGACTTTCTGGCTTAGTAGCAATTTTTTTAATGAGAAGCTTTCCCCCTTCCTTTTAATTTTCTTTTTAGTATAAGACTGAGAATTTTGCACTAGGCACACGCAAACTTGCCAAAAACGAACAACAAAAAGAGCCATAAGATGTGAGAGGGCAAGGAGCTGTTGGTCTCGGCTCCTTCCATATTTACTCGAAGCCCATGGCTGTCGTTCCCCAGGCTGCTGGCACTGCTCTGCAGCGCAATGAATAATTCATCAAACATGCAGTCCGGTTCCTAATCTGAGAGGTTACTGGTGGTAGCTGGCGATATGTTACTGGGGTAGCTGTGGCACGGCAGTTTGCTAAATATTACAGATGGCACTCCATCAATGAAGGTGCAGCTCCACATCAAAAATTAATATCCTTCTCCTAAGCTTTCAAGATCCATGCATGCATGTGCTGGCACAGCAATTTAATGAAATAGCTAGCTTAACTAGGTGTATTTAGGGGATGATCCAAAGCCTATTTGAATAAGTGTAACTCCCTCTCTCACATGCACATGAATCATCTCTGCTAGCACTTCCAAGTGGCCGTTGGCTCAAGTGTTTTATGACTGGCAGTAAGAGGAAGGTCATCTATAAATCTCTGTAGCTGGGTACAGGACTGAGTTAATGCAGTTTAAATCAGAACGTCTCGTGTGCAAGGCCCAGGGGCTCCTCGGTGATTAAGATACTATTTCTATTAAACATTAAAGGCTGTTCTGCTTAAAGATTTCACCTGAGCTGCACTCTGAAGAACAGTCCCAAGTGACAAACTTCTGTTTCACTCGCTCTAAGTAGGCTCTGCATTATTTGCCATCCTCTTGCCATTACTGTTCACGGCAAATGTGCCAATCCACCCTGCCCGCCCCTTTGAATAAGTTCTGCATAGGGTGGCAGCAAAATGAAGTTGACCCACTGTTTTCTGAAGTTAATAGTGCCTTTCATATAGACCTTCCTTGGTTGTGATCAAACCCCTAGTGAAAATCTTGGTGCCCATCACTGCAGTGGCCAGCTTGGGATCAAGGAAGGTCTGCTGTGCCTGGGAATGCTTCATTCCACTTTGGTCCAGGTTTTATATCATCTGCACATCTCTCAGAGTCTGGTTTCTCCCAAGAACGGAGGAGCATCTCCAACACTGCCAGCTAACAAGTGTCTGTTGGAGCACCCCAAATGGAGGGAATGGACTCTCCACTACCGTGTGTTTGGATTAAGGAATTACCTGGGTAAGAAATAAGCCATCAGCCAACCTGAAAGAATGGAGCTTGTAAATTTTTCCCTTGCCTTGGATCTATTGCTAATCCTTGGATTGAGTGTTGATGGTGATGACAGGAGGAAAGGGGGGGGGGGGGGAAGAAAGGTAAGGTTTGATTCTGCTGAGGGAAGCAAGCTCATGCCACCTTGAGCAGTGTAAATGGAGAGAGAAAGGTGAAGGGTCTGCTCAGGACCTTAGAGTGATTCAACAGGACAGTTTAGGTGAATAAGGACTACTCTGGACTGTCCTGGAGGATGCTGTGCATTACCTGAGTTGGAGCACTGTCCCATGGATTGTAAAAATACTTCTTATTCAAGGTCCGAGCCTTCCCGTATTCCTCTCGCCACTGGTCTGTGCCATGCTCCTGGTGCTGGAAGTACTTGTTGTAGGGTCACCCACAGCAGTTTTGCTCACTGTGTGCCCTGGTCTGGGGCACGAGCAGCCCCTGGTTTCTGTGGGTGAAACAATAGCTCTGTTTTGCACAGAGCTCAGTCAATGCGCGTTTTCCAAATGCACAGGGCATGGAGACTAGAAATATTTGGTTCATCTCTCTAGAAAAGCAATTAGTGCAGTCTTTCTCTCTAAATAAGGTTTCATAATACTAATGATTAGTGGGCTCTGGAGACTAATTATTTTTTTCTGGATGATTGCTGAATAGACCTAGAGAGGAAACTGTGGAGCGGTGGACCTTTGATCGGTATTTCCAAAGAAAATGCAGTGCTGGAATCAAAATGTTTCAAGCAAACACTTCCACTCCAGCTCCTCAAATTCTCATCACACAGTTCTCAAAGGTTATCCTGTCTGCTCGGTGATTAACAGCTCCTCTCTGTAATTGCCTTGGGTGGAGACTGTCTGAGTTTAAAATGCTCCTACTGCGGGAATTTTCACTTTAGTACTTTCCCTGATTTATGAAGGGAGGTGGGTACGAAAAGAAGTCCAAACCTGCTCTCTCAGACCACAGCTGCCTCGCAGGGCTGGCCGTGAGGCAGGGGCTCACCCCAGCCCTCGCCAGTCCTGCCCAAGGCATAGCGAGAGGCTGCAACGTTCTTGTCCTCAGAGTCTCCTCTTGCTCCGTGTCGGACAGATTCTGCTCCCTGCGACAGAGATGGAGGTTGCGGTGAGGACCTGGGGAGCTGCCAGGGAGATGGCAGTGTTGGTCTCAGCAAACGAAAAGCTGTTGCTTGTCTATCTTTTATGGGGGAGCAATGAGCTCTTTCAAAGAGCTATATGTGACAGATAGTCAGATATGTGACAGATAGGGTGGCAGCAAAATGAAGTTGACCCACTGTTTTCTGAAGTTAATAGTGTCTTTCATATAGACCTTCCTTGGTTGTGATCAAACCCCTAGTGAAAATCTCGGTGCCCATCGCTGCAGTGGCCAGCTTGGGATCAAGGTCCTTGCCTTGCCTTACCTTCGCTGTGTCCACCAGCACTGATTTCATTCCAGCCGGAGGTAGCATTCGTTTTTGCTGGGGAGGCAGGCAGCGGCAGCTTCTCAGGCAGGGCTCGCACCAAGTGTTTCGCTGGCTGATATCTTCAACCAGCGTTCCTCCGCTTTCGAGTGCGTGCTCTTGCTTTCTGCGGTTTTGCAGGTCGTGGGTCGTAACAAGTGTCCCCTGCCTTTGTATGAATTCCTGGGAACTGCAGTTTCTCCAGGTTTCTTTGGGGCAAGGGAACCAGCACAAACCAGGGCTGCAGACCCCAGGAGGGGCTTTGGAAATACAAGGCGATCTTACGAATGGTCGCCAGTGTCTCAGTACCTTTTGGAAGCATAGCTTGAGATTTCCACTTAAAGACACTTCTGACTACCTGGGATAATGTGATCTTAAACAGAAAGAAGAAGAGAGAATTATATTGTCCAGGGGAACTTATGGAAAAATTCAGTTTAGCCAGGGTCGCGAATGGTTGGGCTGGCAGGAGTACCAGAGTACTCGTGTGCCAGCACTCCTGTCAGTCTTGAGCTTCATCCAGGGGGAAAGAAGCAAATTGTTCCGTGCCTGTGAGGGCATTAGTTGAACTGTATTTTGAGGTTGCCTTGAGGTTGCTATCACGGTTGGAGGTGTGCTGGGAGCAGGGTCCTCCTTGCAGGGCTGAAACAGGGCATGTTTTTCTGTCCCCGTGATGGAGAAGGGAGGCTGTGAAGAGTGACAAGTTGTTGAGTGAACGTGTTGTAATTTCAAATCGCCGCTGCGGAGCCTAAACTTGATTATCATAGTAAGACAGAGCAGGCAGCAATTTCTTACGCAGGATTGTTTTCTGTAAGCTGCAATAACATTCTTGATGCTTTTTTGTTTAGAATGATTGGAGATGCAGTCTTCTCTTGTACTGGGATTTTACCGTAATAACTTCACCAAGTTTGTAGCATTACTCATTATTACTTTAGGTGAGGTAAAAGGAGAGTTGGCTGCAGCACTACCAACACATTTCCATTAAGCAGCCTTAGGTCTCCTGTCAATTCATAATGGAAAGTAATGTCATTATCCACATTTTATAGGTGGAGAAAGTGAGTCACGTTTTAGTGAAAATCTTGTCAAAGATAATTTGGGAGAGGTGGAAATAGTCCAGTGGTCTAGCTACAGGACTACAACAGTTAATATGTGTATAAAGATCAAGAATATCAAAATGATAGGCTAGTGTGAAGTAGTATTTCTGTACTGAAATTCAAGGAGCCACAGTAGTTAAAAGCAGTCAAAGATCAGCTTTATTCATATAGTAACTGGAACAGACATAAAATTACAAACAGGTTTTTAGAAACATTGTCTGGGGGTGGTTACGTGCTGTGATGATTGATGGATTGAATTCTTAATACTCCCTTTGGGTTTACTATAAGCTGCTCACACTTATTATAGATCTACTATATTTAATTTTGTTACCAAGTTAATTGTATTTTCCCTAAGAGCTCCAGCAGCCTGCTGTGTATTACTGTGTCTTTGCCAATGAACTGCTCCACTTACTGGCTAATAACTGACTGTAAGAATTTTCTTTATAAATGCAGTCTCCTTAAATGTTTCTGATAACATGGTCTGCATAAGTATTCTTCTGGCTTTTCTTTCAGTTTGCTTTACTCCGAGCACAGCAATATTTCGAGTTACTTAAATGTTTAGTGCCCCTTTGTCATATTTACTATCAGTATCTGAACTGTAAATATTAAAATTAATAGTTTGTGGAAGCCACTGTAATTGCTCCCAAATCTCCCTCAGTGCAAGTGAATCTTGAAACAAAGGTTTAGAAAGATTGGCTTTGTTGAACTGCATCGTGTAGCTAGGGAATAAGTGTGAGACTTCTTTAATTATTTTTATGTTTATTTTTAGATCTCTATTAGACTTTCAGTAAAGTTTTTTTTGACATTTCAGAATGTCTGAGCATATTATTCACAACTACAATGTAGTATTTATACCAAGCAGTCCTGGTATAGAAACAACAAACAGTACGTGTGCTGTGACTGACTAGTTTGATATGATGAAGATGTACCTACAACACTGCCTGGCACAGTAAGGAGTGCACAACTGCTGGTAAGAAGAGCGTGTTGGGGTCCCATTTGAGGTGTCCAGCCTGCTGCTTTAAGTACCTCATTCAACTATGGCTAATGTTTTTAGTGTAAGCTTGTTTTCTTGTGCTAGTAGAAATTTTGATGCTGATTGCAGAGAGTCTCACGAACTCCCTCCACGTGCTTTGCTTTAATATAGCTCTTTCCTTCCTTATTACTTACATTCTCCATCATTCCTCAAGCAGTGCTGGGATGTTTCATTTCGGTTATACCCTAAATTCTTTAACTCTGCGTGGACAGTTTCTGTGGTGGACTTCATTTTGCAGAATCACTGTTGGAGAAGCAAGAGGAGCACTAAACTGGTGCTGGCCACCCTCTATATGGAATTACTCTTCCCTTCTCTTAAAAGAAGTCGTTGTCATTTTTATGTCTATTCACAAACAATTTCTAGATAAAGTCTTTTAGTTCAGATCAGAAACACACCAAAGTTGGGCTCCAGTAAACATTTACTTTTTTGTACATTAAAGCCCCAAGAGAAGAGACTAGCCAAGAGTCATATCACTGTCCTGGTGGTCAGGATGCTCTGCTTTGGACACGGGAGATGGAAGTTTAACTCCTCACACCACATCAGGGAGATGATTTCCATGCCCATGCCCAATTAACTAGCTTGTTGCCTAATTTTGGTATAGAGTTTATTCTCTGTTGGGAGCAACAGATTAATCCCAGGCAGGGAAAGGTCATGTCCTAATATCCTACGTGGGTTGTGGTTTATCTTTGACCAGACCAGTTGCTTAATCCCTTTAATTCTACGCCTTCTTTCCCCTTTCTGACCAGTGAAGACCCTTTGATGTGTCCATACATGAAGTGTACTGCAAAGGCATTAAGTGAAGCTTGCTGAAATCATGGATGCAGCCATATGATGTTGGGCCAATTAGGGTGGGCAAAGCACTGAACTAACGTGTCTGTCCTGCTTCCGAGACCCAAGCTCGCTCGTCTGTGC
Organism: Buteo buteo; assembly: GCF_964188355.1. Taxonomy (NCBI): domain Eukaryota; kingdom Metazoa; phylum Chordata; class Aves; order Accipitriformes; family Accipitridae; genus Buteo; species Buteo buteo. The sequence goes on along the minus strand of NC_134176.1, from coordinate 5,998,391 downwards.
GCAGCCTCACATCGTACATCTGGTTCTGAGCATCCCATCTCTCAGCATCAGCTCTCCCTATGCGCTGGGTAGTGACCCTTGGAGGTCCATATCATAGTGAGGATTTTGTGTGGCGGCAGCGTGGCTGGGAGTGAGGATCCAGCCCCTACACTCAGTCCAGGGAGCTGCTGGAGCAGAGGCAAGACTCACTGGCTGGCTGTAGCAAAGAAAACTCTCTGGTTGTGTCACAGCTCTCTGGGTGCCATTTTCTGGCGTGATCCTGTGATCTTCCCTCTTCTTGTTGTGCCATCTTTCAGGCAAGAAGCACAGCCTCACGTCCGTGCCTTGCTGTCTGCGTATCGCCTGATGCAGACAAACAGAGAGCAGCCCCTGCTTCGCCGTATGACAAGGAAGCTTTGATCACGCAGACAAAACCAGGGTTAAAATGGAGCTCGAAGTCCCCTTCTCCTCCCCTTGCTCAGAGGTACTGTCTTCACCAGGGCTGTGGCTGTCTAGCAGTTGGGGCTGTTGTGCCTTCGGCTACTGGTTTTGATCACCTTATGCTGCTGCTCATCTACCGCTCGTGGGGCATCTCCTGTGGCCGGCAGACTGGAACTGACAGTCTCTGGCTGCTGATGTTAATGCTGCTTTGCGGATCGGCTGCTAGGAGCCTCGGTGGTGGTTGGCACGAGGAATTTTTTTCTTGGGCAATACAAAGTGTCAGCTAGGCAAGGATCCTTGCTGGAGCTGGCCTGGAGATCCAGTGGTCTCTCCTGTTTTCGCATCCCCTGTTCATGTAGCATCACCCTTTGCTGTCCAGGCTGCTGGACTAGGCGGCTTACTCCCTGTAGATCTGAAATGAAAACCTATAATGAATATGAATCTGCTGCCCATGCCCCTGGCAATGTCTGCCTTCTAACAGCCCAAACTAAACACTTCTGAATGTAGTGGAGTGGAGCGTCTGCCTTGCTTTATTGTAGGATTGAGCTATGAAAGGAGAATTCACAAATAATGGGATACCTCTTGAAGAAGCTCTTGGATAAAAAATGTTGGACATGTTTATAGAGGAAATATGGATATTTTTTTTTTTTTTTTTGGGTAGCTAGCAGTGATACTTGTACTTGCATCACCTGTAACACATTGAGGATGAGGCTGGAGGGAGTATTTGCCTACAAGGAAAGCTGATTAACCTTCTCTGTCCATGCATCAGACCATTTAAAAGGATCTGCAGACCTACAGCTACTTACAAAAGAGAAGAAACTTTTTAAGGCAGTTTATAAACTGAGGATTTATATAAAGATATTTTTTTTCCATGGTGACAATAACTGTCTATTTGGACAAGTCAGTTTGGTATTCTCCATCAGGAGAAATCTCAGGGACACAGGGTATCATCCTAAGAACATGCATGAGATCTGGCACCCTGTGAGGCTGAAGGTGGAAATGTCTGGGAGAAGTTTTCTGGCCTCTGCCATACACTATAAATGCATCTTTTTTACAGCTGAGGAAGCCTGAGGCAAGAGGAGTTGAAATTTGGCCTAAAGTCACACTGGCAGCCAGATGCTTTCCCTGAGTCACAAGTCATGGAAATTACTGTGTTGCTTTCAGAGATTTTTGTTTGGAAAGTTTTTTGTTTAATCTTCCTTCAAGTGCCTATTAGGATATGATCCTAAAAGGTAGGCATTTATTAAGGGTGTCATCAAGGCTCCTTCTCTTCAGGGTGGTAAAAATGCAGAGCAAGTGCAAATGGTAAATAAAGGATCTTTAGGTACTAATGAGGTGGTAAAATGTTAGATGACATTCAAAGGTATTAAATACAGAAGAATATATTGTTACAAAATATTCCTAAGTAGAAGCTCTAAGTTAGCTACTACCATCCAGAAAAGAGCTTCAAACTGTGGCAACATCTTTGAAAGCACTTCGAGACTCAGCAGTGCTCAAAAAGGAGAACAGCATGGGAAGTATTATTAGGTAGGAATAAACAACAAATCAGAAACTATCACTTGGCTTTTTCTGCAGATCCACAGTGTGTCTGCAGTTACACTGTGTGCGGTGCTGCTCCCCCATCTCAGGCAGAACTAAAGGCACAGTGAAGAGATGGGCAAAGATATGGAACAACTTCTGTACAAGGAAAAGTGAAATAAATAAGACCCTTCAACCTGGAACAGAGATTAGCAGGGAGAGGATATAATCGTGTTTTGTAAAAGCAGCAGTAGCATGGAGATTTAAGGGAGCAGTTAAACATTGTTTCTCATAATGAAGAGACTAAGGGGCACTAACAAGTGGTCAAGTGGGAGGTTTTAAAGTAACAAAATAAATTTCCTTTCACAATATGCATTTTAATGTGAGGAACTTGTTGTTGTAAGACATTGTTTATAGAAAAGCCTACAGACATTCAAAAAATCGGGGAAGAAAAGTCCCTTTAGATGCGGCTTATCAATCATATGGAAAAATGGCATGCCACCCGTCTGAGGCATTTGGAATAGGATGGGATGAAGCACCCTCTGGAACTGGTTATTTTTCTCCATTGATTACAGCAGGAATGTGAAAGTTCAGTTTAGGCTAGATGTGTACATTTTGGAAAGCTAAAGGAAGGTGTGACAATTCTTCTTATTCTTTCTGACAAGTTCTCCTTGGAACTGACTTGCACAAGGCTTGTAGGAAGATAAATTCTTTCAGGTACAAGGTGATGAGCCCGACTTGTGATCAAGTCAGCAAAAAGCTGGATTCTCTGGCTCCGTGCTGGAAAAGCACAGGAACAGCAGTCAGTGTGCTGAAAAAATAAGAAGCAGATCCAGAAGGGAGCGGAGCAAGATGGGGTTGCTCAAAATGGAGAACGGGCAGGAGAGACAGTCCAGACCTTCGGTACACAACTGGCATTGATCATTGCTTACACTGAAAGGGAATTAAAAGCACTGAAAGCCATGAGTGTTCCCTCACCTGTGATAATAATTCTGCGTATTACAGATTCCTGTATCCTGGGTTTGTTTTGGTGGTTTTGTAACCTCTTAAGTTGCATTTTGAGGCTACTTTCCAAAGTGGTTGCTTGTATTTGTAGTTTGGTTTTGGGTTTTTTTTGACACAGTCATGATGTGCCTTTCTAGCGTATCATTTTGCCTCTCGTGTTCTTCCTGTATCTCACTGAGTAACGCTGTTGCAGAGCAAATGCTCTCTCAGGTGAACAGGACAGCATGTGCGCTAAGCAGTGGGCTGCAGTTCTGTTAAGGAGATAGATGAAATTTGCTCTAAGAAAGCAAAACCTTTGTTAGCGTTTCATTGCCAAGCGTGCCATGGCAAGGCAATCAAAGCAGGAGGAGGAATGATGGGCAAGTTTCTTATCCCACATTTTCCCATGCAGTTAGTGATTATCAGTGATTTCATTTGTGAGGTCCACTCAGACACGCTCTGGGCCTGATTTGCAGATGTCTTGAGCTCTCCAAGCTGCAACCGAAGCCATTGGGAGCTGTGCTTTGAACATATAAAGCACTAAAATACAGTTAAATATCTGGAAAATTGGTGTCTCTGTCTCTGCACCTACTTCCCTGAGTGTAAAATGAGGGCAGCAAGGCCTTTCGACGTTAGCAGTGTGATGTGAAGATGAAGTCAAAAAAGTGACTTTTGCACTTTGCAAAACTCCCGGTTTCTCCTGTGATGAGTGTCCCAGAAAAGTCCCACAGGGAATTATTCATATTCTATTCAGTGCAGAGGTTTGGTCCTGTGCAGAAAATAGGGGCTCAGCTCTCACACGGACTAATGAGTGTGGAAAAATCGTGACTTGGTGTCTTGTCCCCACTGTGTCAGCACCTCCAGGAGGTAAAAGACTTGCAGGAAAAATAATATGCAGTCATTTCATGGAATATGGGCTTGAATTCAAGTGGATAAGTTACAGCTAGATTTGTGGTTGTGCTACTTAGTAAGTCCTAGAGAGGTGAGAGGGGATGTGTGTGGTAGGAAGAATGGGGATGGCTCTGTGTCCAAGTCAAGGGGTAAGGAGATGATGATGATGATGAGGAAGAGCCATCCTTTAAACTAGGCATAAATAATACAGCTTTCAGAAGTGGGACAGCTGTACAGGGAAGGGGAGCTTGCCAGAGCCATTTCATCACAGCCAGCTTGGGTATGGGGCATGATTTCAACGGGTGGTTAAAAGTCACCCTGCACGGTCCCGATGGTACAGACAACCTTTAGTCTGGTGTTTCTGAACTTTTTAGCGCTTGGCTTTGTAACATTAACATTAATGGCCTCTGTTTTCAATGTAATAAATTGAGAGGTAGCAACAGAAGTTTCAGATACACATGACATCTCCTTGAAATAGAAACATATGATTTATACCACAATCAAATAGCTAGCAGGGAGGTAATTTATTACAAACAAAGGAAAATGACTGGAAGGACTTATTATTCACACCAAATGATAGGAAATGCTTATTACTGCTCTAAATTTCAATAGTATAATAGTCACAGCCCTGGGATTAGTGAATTTATTTCTTTTAGAGATTATGATGTGTCAGTTCCATGTTACACTTCAAACAGAAACCCAGCACTGCCCTGGCTGTGACAGGAGAAGGCTTCCTGCCCTGCAGTGTGACTTCTGCCAAATACCATTGGGCTATCATATATATATTGGAGAAAAAAAAAAAAAAAAAAAGCCCTTCTATAGAGCCAGTGTTCTGTGGCACTCTTTCAAGTAGATCTCAGTGCCACCCCAAGTACCATTTTTGTCATTGAAAACTGATGCTGCCAGCAGTGTTTGATATGAATTGAGTATTTCTTCTTTTTGAGTAAAGTACTGAGTTCTCATAAAGATAAAGACTCAAATAGTGCAAGAGGGAGCAGCAGAAAATTAATCACCACCAGACACTGAAAACATTGTTCATGGCAAGTTGTGGTACTGCAGAAAACAGAAAAAAAGTACTACAATTTAAAAAGAATATATTTAGCTAAAGACATTAACAGCTGGCTCTGTTCCTGATGAAAGATTTAATAATTTATGTGATGAATAGCAAATAGTTTTGATGTTACCTGGGTCAGTATTTCAATATGACAGCTCGTTCTGGCTGTGGAATATGTTGGTCTGTGCTGATATTTGACAAGTTCTGTTAGATACACAAGCCAAACTGATCAGGTAAACACCAAAGACCATGTTTAAATTACTTCAATGCAGTATGTGGGATTGTTAAAGGAAGAACCGTATTGCCATTTTCCTTCTGTCCCTATAGGTCACATTTGATTACATCTTGCATAACAAAACTGAAGTAACTACAATTGGAATGGGGTTTTGTGGTAAAGAGGGAGAAAGGAGATGTTTTTTTAACAACACAGAATCTAGGACAAATTCCCTGGTGCTCCTTGTTGGATGGACTCTCTGTTGCGGGGGTCTTTTTAGGTACAGAGTGGCTACAGATAGAGCTGATTGTCCAACCCGTGAGGAAGACTTGGCTGCCATGACCTCTTGAGATGCTGTTTCAGGTGCAGCTTTCAATGGTTTTATGATCCCTGGGGATCTTGAAGACAGGAGTAATCCTCTGGCACGCTAGTATCCGGAGACGTACACCTGGTCCAGGTCTCTGGAAGAGACATCCATGCCTGTGCTTAGTGGTAATGGGCAACATGCCTAATTTTCTACCTGATTTTAAACAGATGTGTGGCATTTGACAAACATGGCATAAGAGGCTTTATTACAAATAAAAATATCAGACTGAAAGGATTGTGCTTGTTAGCAGTCTGGAAAGCTCTTTAAATACAATGTCAAGGAGAAGGGGAGAATGAGATGTGTACACTGGGATCCTACCTCTAGTGGTTGAAGCACTAAGATGAAACAAGCAGCAGGCTAGGTGATCTTGAAGGAAGAAATGTAGTGATACACGTGAATTTTGAAATGCTTATTGAAAGCAGGAAAAAATACCAGCAGAAAAGTTTGGGTTGCAGGATGTCTCTTTATGGATACAGAAATAAATCTCCAAATAGCAGAGCTCAAGCAGAAAGTTCAGAGGCAGCCATAAAACATGCAGTGCCATCTGGGAACAACTTGGATTTAATTAGAAAACTGTTTGCAAAAGAGATCTGCTGTCCCTCCCAAGTTTTCTCCTTGGACACAATGATAGATCTATCTCCAAATAGCAGAGCCAGGCTAGGTGTTGGAAAACAGAGCACTTGAACAGCTTTGCCTTTGGTACAAAGTGATGGCTGAAAAATTGTACCAGCAGAGGGAGCGGGACACCAGATTTTTTTTTTTTCCTACATATGTATCTAATCCAAGGCGTTTCCAGAGAGAAACCAGATGTTAAAAAACAGACTTCACCCACTGATCCTTTAGAGAAAGTGTTAGTTGATATAAGTTTTCTCCCACGACTATGAAGCAGCTGCAAAGGCAGAAAAGTAAGGTCTCCAAATATGCATTGCAGCAAATATTATGGAGAAGCTCACAATGTTTTTAGGGTACTGGCCAGACCCTTCCAGTTGTGTTTTTAATGTCCTGTCATGAGAGATCCCAGATTTGAGCCATATGACAGAAACAGGACTGAATACTCTGGATAATGGAGCTGCAATATGTGATGAGACCTGGATAAGGAGGCTGGGTCAAGTTCACTGCGTTCTTTGGGGGAAGGTGGCTGGAATCTTACGGCAGGGTCTCTGGGCGTGATGCAGTGTTGCTGCAGAGACTACATATGCAGCATCAGCAGCAGATCACAAGTCCTACGTGTCCATTTGTGGGGCAGAAGAGAGTTCACAGTGCTGGGCTGCAAATGTGGTGGGTATGAGCCCAAAGAGGAGGGTGTGTGGATTTCCAGCCAGATCTGTCACAAGATAAAGGTGCAAAAACATGACAAACCTGACTGGAGGAAATCCAGGGAATCTGAATTCATGAGGTCCTTCTGGAGAGGGGTCAGGGATGTCAGTGCTGCTTGGCGATATGACAAAGTCAGTGTGCTGAGGCTGGGCAGTGAAGACCAATTGCAATCTGCTTGACTTAGCCCAGCATGGTAAACAGATGGAAAGAAAAGGATAAAAAACAACTTCACCTTCACAGACAGTTCACGCCATAAAAACCTCATTCCCAAAAGCAAAAAGGCTCAGCTTGCAGTTGTACTCCTCCAAATGGTGATGTACCCAGCCTCCTGAGGCTAGTGGAGAAAGCAGAGCACAGCTAAAGGTCCCGTCCCAAGCCCGGGAGTCCTTGCTTTCTCCACTTAATTTACCTTTCTGACTGGCCAGCATGTTTTCAAGGGAGATACGCATGCACGCACTCACACATGCGCACACTTACTCAGCTAATCTGAGTGCTTGCTGCCGGGCTCTGTTGAGTTGTGCTGCCCTATACCCTCCCAGGTGCAATTCAGATAACTCAAAGGATGCAGTCAGCAAATCCATCAGCCTTGGGACAATGCAACAGCCTGCCTTTCTGCCTCCTGGAAGTATATGTGACTCAGAAAGAAACATCCCTGCTTTTAGAAGCATCAGGATGACTTTTTTTCCCCGAGTCAAGGCACAGAGTTATTTAGTGGTGACACTGAGGGCTTGATTCACACAAAACTTCAGAGCCATTTGGGATGTGCTATTAAACACTTCATGGCCTCCAGCTGCCAGCACAGAAACATACCATCTCCTTAGATCCTCTAGTATACCTACCAGTGCCCTGCAGTTTTCTTGAATGCCACATGGCATCTTAAATGGCACCAGATGTTGTTGATGTTCAGGTCAATGAATTAAGCCCTGACTCTCCTGAAGAAGTGGAGAGGACTCACATTAAGAAGCCTTCTAGAGTGAAAGTACAACCTGTGTGATGGGAGACTGGGCAAAAAGAGTCCTTGGCAAGTAGCTGTGAGCTCTTCTCTTGAGAGCTGGGACTGGAGAGTCCAAGGGGCACACACGGCTGTATTACCCAGCTGCTCATTCCCGAGCTGGAGATGATCAGTAAGGCTACTCCTCTCTTTAGGCACCAGGTACAGATTCAGTCTAGGACACCAGAAGGAGCTGAACCTCCATGCTTCTATAGCATATTGATCTGAAGGACCTGTGAAAGCCAGGGAACAGGACTGAATTTATTGCTGGGGCTAAATCTCATTGCTTGTTTTAATCTCCATGCTTTTGGGAGTGAGTCCGGAGAGGAGATCACTTTCTCCAACAGCACAAGATATGTCAAAAGGAAGGAGGTAGAGGAGGAGATCTTTCTTTTTGGCTTAACTGGGCAGAGCATGGAACAGCCTAAAGGAATTGATTTGATGTAGGCAGGGAGAAGTGTGGGAAGGAAAAGCTGAAGACAGACTAGACAGCTGCTGCTCAGATAATACCTTATGTATCACTGGGAGTGTTTATAGAACTGATCTGAAGACACCAAAATCTTTACAGTGATGTCAGACGATCAGGCCTCATTCCATCATCATCTTTTCTGTGTACACAGAGAGCAAATCTCTGCCACCAGGAGGTAGTAGAGATTTTTGAGTTTTTCATGCCACTTTTCATGAACTCTTACCTCCTCAAAACACCATCTGGGAAACTTCATAGGTGCAGATGTACTGAAAGAGCCAGGACTTTATTATCTGCAAGAAAGCTGCTTAGTAAAACTGCCCAGTGTTGCAGATTTCTTGTGTGTGTTACACAGAGTGTTGCTCATTGTGGGTCCTGCTGTGCTTCCTGCTGATGTCAAAAGCAATTGAAAAACTGGCATAGACGACTGCAGGGCAGAGGAGGTTTCTGACACTGCATCACGAGCTCAGTATTGTCCTGACCACCAGCCATCCGGACACTTCCATGTCAGTGCATCAGACTGTTCACTTTTGAATGACACCAGCCTCCAAATCCAGGGACAGGGAAAAGCACATAAAATCTTACCAGATGCTCAGGAAATCAGTGTGGGTCTCATCACAGCTGAGTCCTGAGTCACAGTGTAGAACTCCAGTTCCTCCATGCCTCCTGAATGCTGAAGACTGTTCAGAGATCAAATCCTTTTTAGAATGGGAAGGGCAGGCATTAGCAGGAAAGTGGTTCCTTGGAAATACCATCATAGATTTATTCCAAAAAGTACCTTGTTTTCTGTGCAAATAATGATTTCCTTTCCCTATCCCCACCACTGCAGTCAGACTGGAATCTGAAGGTGCAGCCAGACTTTGTCCACCCCAATTCTCACTGCTCCCAAGAAAGATCTGATGGTGTACATGGTCACAGCTCTACTGAAAACAGTGTAAGAACCTAGCTGTGGCCATTCATCATTCTCAGACCTTGCTGAAGAAGTGGGATTTGAAAAAGTAGAGCAATGTGTGTAAACCAGTCTATCAGCTGAACTCTAGCTATCAAAGAAGGAAGACAAAAAGCATGGTCAGTACCTCACAAAAATGGGACTCAGCCCATCTTAAGTGATGTAAAACACAGTAGCCATGTACTGTTTACATTTGTATGGAGTTCTGTAACTGTTGTTCTTTTTTTGTCATTGAAACTGAGGAGAGGTGCCTTGGATGACCTTTAGGGAGCGCATACCTGCAACAACCAGTTGCAATTTGGACTGAGTCTCTTCTCTGTCTGTTTCCCCTCTTTGAAACAGGCACCAATAAATTGGCAGTGCTACTGCTAAATAAATGTTTCCAGGATATGTTTGAGAGCATGGGCTCAGGGGAATAACTACCTCCCTTTGCTATTTGGAAACAAAAATGATGAGTGCCCTGAAAGCTTCCTTTCTTGCTAGCTTTAGTTAGAATAGATGTAGAGAGCTGGGGGCTTGCATTTTTATACATCTTGGGGGCAAATGCTAACTACCCCTCTGTCTCCTAGGGCTGTCAAGTGGACCAGAGCATGGACATATTCATACAAATTGCTTTGTAGCATGGGGACTGCTTAAAGCTGCGCTGCTGTCTGGACTACAGGTGCACAGTAAGAAAAATTGTGCATAAGCCATTTCTCCAGGCACTGCCCATGGAATGGGTGAGCTCAGCCCTGGCAGTGTCTCCTCTCACCTGCTGTCCTGCTGCAGGCTCAGAGCGTGGGTGAGTTCTAAGGGCTGGGAATAAGCTGTTCCCATTCCAGGAGTGAAAACCACAGCCTGGTTTGGGTTTTGTCTTGCTGAGATTGTCACTGTTCCAGTGTCTGCATGGACACATCTTGCTTGACAGCCTCCTCCTCTTTCAAAATTTCTGTTTCTTTCTGTTCTTTCCTTTCCTGCTCATTCCCATTTCTGTTCCTTGTTCTTCAACACTGTTATTTTTCCAGCAGCTTTCTCCTCCATCCTTAATACCGTCTTTGTGTCTTAGTTTCAGAATGAATTGATTGTTTCTCGTTCTTCCTCCCTTCAATGAAATCAACTGGCATTAAAAAAGCTGCCTAGCTCATTGCCAAATCAAAACCTTTTAATATCTGGTGATGCTCTGAAATATTTTGGAACTGGACTTCAAATTTTGTTCCAAGCTGGAATCTCCCCAGTTTTCAAACACAGGGGAAAAGCTCTTAAAACCAAGCTGCCAGCTTCAGGCATCTTTACACTAAATGGTTTCATATTCTCAATGAGTCCTTTTTGACCTTGATGTCAATGGAGAGACTAGTCCATCCTTCATGCCTAGTGTGTGTGAGGCAGAGTGAGCAGGAACTGGCTATGCTCCAGTGACTTTCACGGCTACCACTTAAGAGGACAATTAGAGGAACTTTAAATGCTACAGACTTTCTTCTCCCTATCTGTGGGTCCACCTCCTTCATGTTTATGCTAGCTTTACACCAGCATGATGTGTGTGAGAGGAGAACTGAGCCCATAACATGCAAAATAATTTTCTCCAAATGACAAGAGAAGTCCTATTTGCCATGACTTTTTAAAGATTCTTGCGAATTTGCAGTCCAAGCCAAAGCGACATATTCTTGTTAAAAAAAAAAACCACACCCCCCCCCCAATGTATATTGGAATGAAAACAGTTAATTTGGAATGATCAACTTGTAAGTAATTTTTCACTTAAAAGAGTCACTTGGCATTAAACATTCCTTGCTGTAGCTGTTTTTTTTTTCTTTTTTCACATGTTCAGAGGCTCATAGGTAAGCTGCATTTAGAAAGTAATGGGCACTGACAGACCAAAGCTGCCTGTGTTTCTTACAGCTCGCTCCCGATAACAGCTTAGGTCAGAACCTCCTCAAAGAGATGAGACAGCAGGATTGGCAGTAACCTCTGCTCATGAGTAGAAATCGCCCCTTTCTCTCACCTCAGGTGGACTGGGGAGGTACGTGGAGGAGGATGAAGTAACGAAGGAGAAGGACAGGGAACTGGCATGGGAAACAGGAGAACTGGGTTGCATTCCTCAAAGCCTGTGGTTGATCTGCTTTAGGATCTCAGGCAAACACTTCCTCTCTAAGCATTTTTGCTACCACTCTTGCCCCATGTCTTCTCCTAAATCCTTCGGGCCCTTTGTCCAATGTGGGGACCTACTGAGCTGTCACCGTTGGGTTTTAGGGTATCTTGTGACATAGATAAGGAACTGAATGGGAGGAAATGATGCCTCTTGCCCCACGGAGAAAGAACCAGAGTCAATGCGGTCAGAAAACAGGCAGGTAAGGAAAGGTCTGATTCTTCAGGCTCTACTCACGTGAGGATACTTGCTGTTTCATGACAGCACCATCCAGTGGGATTTGAAAGGCAGCTGTGAAATATACCCAGACTCTTGTTCCTTTCTATCTGAGGCTGTCTGGGAAAGCTGTGAGCTGCAAAAAAGACACTGGGACTGTCTGTCTGCAGAATCAGCAGGATGATCAGGAGACATTTACATTGTTCTCTCACTCGAGAGGCTGTTTTTGCAAACATATGGCCTGGAGTTAAATATGTTTTTTTGAAAAACTGTGGCCAAATTCTGTGGCCATTAGTGGTGTAAGTCTCTTTCTTTCTCTAGAGAAAGATACCCATTTGTAGAGTCTGGGGGAAATTCAACCTGTACAACAAGCTCCAGGTTAAATTGATGCTTTTAGAGCTCTCTTCTGGATCAACCCTTAGATTTTAGTCACAGAGTGGTAAATGCACAAATCTCTCTGCAAAAATCACTTTAGCGTATTTATGCAGCTTGTGACTTTGACGGGCCTGTTAACTTGAAAACATGAAACAAGTCCCCATGTGCCCCTAATCATATAAGTGTCTTTTTCTTGGTAATAAATGGTAGTTCATACATCTTACTCAGCTAGGCTTCCTCTGCACTCCTTTAACTGTAACTTGCAAAAAGCCTAACTGCAGAAAAAGCAATCTGCTTGATTTTTCTTAAAAGAAAAATTGTTAGCGTAGTAAGAATTCAGAAACAATACAAAGCTGCAATTCATTATAAGCTTTCAAAGAGACAAGAGGCTACCACTGTGCATCTATTGCATAGAGTGATGTTGGAAGGCAACCATAGTCAGGAGCAATTTCAGGAATGGCTTTGCTTGTATTATCATCTAGTGATGTTTAAACATGCACAGCATGTCCTTGAAAGCCTAGGGATAAAAGGAAGAGAGGAGATGAAAAATTAAGCCAGAACTAAGGTGTTTGGAAAGAATTTGAAGCTTAGAGTTGTTCCTGGGCACATTACTTTAACCTTCAAATGAACCAGTCATTTTTTCCTTCTCTTCAAAGTAACACTTTTAAGTCCCAAAATTTGACTTTGAAGCTGAGATCAATGCTGGTAATGTTCTCATAACACCAACTCCCACTGGAGGTGAAATTGGGAAGGGGGGGACTTGTGGTTTATTCAGAGATTCCACACAACACACCAGGCAAGTGATTTTTGCATCAACTGTGCTTCCCTAACTAGGACAGAGAATTTTAATCTTGCAGAAGGGGTTAGAGCCTTACCAACTACTACTGACCCAGCACCTCTCAAAGCCAACTAATACATGGTCTGGCTCTCAGCCGCTTCTGTCCCAGTCTGTGAAAACCTGGAGGGGTGGAGGCTGCTTATAACACTCCACAGATCAGAAGTAAAAAGAAAATGTCTGTTGGCAGTTGGTGTAAATTCGTCACGCAGGAGTCTGTGCTTCCGTTGGACAAATACAAAAAAATCTATACATTGAAAAACATTAAAAGTCACTAATCTTGTTTCATAGCTAGCCTAAAAGGGGATGAAGAAGCTGTGAAATGAGCTGTGCCTTGAATTCCTGAGTTGTAGCTGGTTGATCTGTCACTGATTTGTAACTGCCCTTAGTATTACCTAGCAGCATGGCAGGAGACAAGAAATCAAGATCAAAAGAGTATTTATTTAATATCTTAAGTGCATTTATTATATCTGCATTCATACACCAGAAAACGTTGATCTTTGAAGCACTGAATGAATACTAACCAGCTAATGACTCCCCATGCAAAGCCACAGCAACGGCTATTTTTAATACATCTATTATTTGTTTGTGCTCATAAAAGGCTGTTTTGTGCCATCAGCTTATTTAGCCAAGCACAGAAGGGAGAAGAATGAACGTGAACAGAGAAGGAAGCAAGGGATATGAAATGTCTTGACCGGGTTCCCCATGCACCAGTTAATGGAAATGGCCGTGGGAAAGAGGAGTAGGTGAAGATAAGGTATGACAGAGCCACAAAACAATGAAAGGGCTGGAAAAAAAGTGCGTTGATTACTAGATGGAAATATATCTTGGAGGAAAAAAGGCTGGTTACTAACGTTCTTTTCAGTCTAGCACAGAGAAGCGTAACAAGGACCAGTAGCAGAAGAGTCAAGTAATTCAAAGCCCGATTGTTACCAAAGAGAGAATTAGCCGTTGGAATGAGTTACAAAGCCAAATGGTGAATTTCTCACCTCTTTTTTTTTTTTTTTTCAAATGCAGGCAAGGCTTTAGAGAACATCCTATGGCTAGACCTCAGTTAGAGCAGGCGTACAACCCACCCGGGTGGCAGAGGACAGATACCCCTTCTGCTCCTCCGAACTTTCCCTCGGTGTGGGACAGCTCTGGGCGACAGGCAGAGAGCGAGCCCAGGCAGCACGGAGTGGTGAAACCTTCCCCCTCGGGGTCTTCGGAGGCCAAATTTGGCCTCTGTCCTTTCTCGGACGCCTGTGGGCAGCCCCTGGGGGGGGGGGACACACAGATCTGAGGACGTGGACCCGCAGGTCCCATTTTGGGACACCTTCCTCACCTCACGTCAAGCCCCCGGCTGACCGCCCGGAGTAACCCCCCCCTCAACTCCACGGACCACGGTGTCCCTTGGGTGGTCACCATCGTGGGGAGGATTTGGGGAAGGGGGTGACACCCGCGTTTCTTCACACAGACCTCACCGGAGGCCCGCTGCTCTGAGGAGAGGACCCCCGACCCCCCCCCCCCCCGCCTCGCCTCAGCGTGCCGGGGCCACGGATCCAGCCCTCAACAGCCCCTTCCCACCTCAGCAGCTACCCAGAGGGGCCATCCCCACCTTCCTCCTGCCCTCCCCGCCTTTAAATTAACGACTGAAGTGCCGCCCGCCTCCCCCGCACCGCCGGCTTCCCGCCCGAGGCTGGGCAAGGCGGGAGAGGAGAGGAGGGGAGGGGGGGGAGGCCGGGCTGGGCGCGGGCCGCTGCCGCCGCCGCGCTGCGGAGCCCGTCCTGCACCAGGCGGCGGAGTCAGAGCAAGCTGCGGCGGCCGTGCCCGCGCTTCTTCTTCTTCTTCTTCTTCTTTCTTCTTCTTCTTCTTCTCCTCCTCCTGCCAGCCCGGCCCGGCCCGCCTCGGCTCCGCGTCCCGCCCGGCCGCCCCTCGAGCGGCTCCCGCCTTCTATGGATGGGAAGGCAGCACCCAACGGCGTGGCCACCATCGAGGACAGGATCTTGCGGATCACGGGCTACTATGGATATTACCCGGGCTACTCCAGCCAGAAAAGTAAGGCGCCCTCCCGCCTCTCCCGGCCCTTGCGTGTGTGTGTCTGTGTGTGGAAGGAGGTGGCGGCAGAGCCCTGAGGGTTCCCCTGCCCCCCCTAAAATGCCCTCCCCGCCCCTCGGGTCCTGTGGGGGGGCCAAGGGCGGTTGCCCGCCCGGCTCTCCCCTGAGGAGACGCGGCGGGCCGGGCGAGCCCTCGGCTCTGCGGACGGCGAGGTGAGGGGGGGGGGGGGGGCGATGTGTGTGGGGGGCGATCGCCGCGTAACTTCGGCGCCCGCGGCTCCATCCTGCAGCCAGCGAGGGGCGCGGGGACCTTTGGCTGCCATTTGGAGGTTTATTTTTTGTTTCCACCCTCCCCCCCTACCGCCCACCTCCGTGGGAAGGAGGGGGGGGGGTGTGTTTGCTCACCGGGAGCTCCGCGCCGCACCGGGAAAGTTTGGGTCCCGGTGGGTGTCGTCCCCGTCCCCCCCCCCCGGGGCGGCCGCTTCAGCGTGAAGCTCCGGGTTTATTCATCTTCCCCACAAAACTAATTAGATTTTTCCAGAAAAGTGGGGAGTTACCGAGGGGGTTTCCTTCGTGCCACTTTCATAGGAGACGCTTGTGATTTAAAGGTTTGGTGTTGGTTTGGTTTGGGGTTTTTTTTTCCCCTTAAAAGAAGCGGCTGAAATTAAAGCAGTTGGTCCTTCATTATTTTTGCTTTTGAAGTTTTTAATAAGGAGCAGCGGGTTTCTAGCAGCTGGGAGAACCTTAGCGGGTTTCTCTGAAATTGTGGCTGTCCCAGTGCTCTGTAGAGCTGTTTAATGGGGAAAGTTAGGCTAATGAAAGAAATGATTCATTTTTACCACCAAGGAAATGGATGCATTAGGCTTTTATTGTCTAATAGTTGCTTTGCAGTTTGCAAAAGCTATGACATGCCACAGCTTAAAAAACAAAAGGGGAACGGTGGCAAGGGATGGGGGGGAGAAGGGCAAAAAACCCACCTTAGTGAGGTGAGCACTAAGGAGCAGACTTTCTTTTGCATATTTAAACTCCCCTTGGAATCAGAGGAGGTGAACTGCTTTCCAGAACAGGCAGTGCAGTACTCTCCAGCTCTAATACAACAATAAACCAAAACTCAATTAATGAACTGCTAATATCAGACAAACATGTCTGTGGGCTTTTTGTGATGGAGGAAAGCCATGCAGTGAAACCACTTAAAAAAAATTTCTTTGTATAATGGTCAGCTGAAAGAGCAAACAGTCGAGCCCGGTGGTTTTATTCAGCTGTTATTGGTAGCATGCTAACAGCATGGCAGGTGTTGTGATCATTTGGTGAGGTCAGTTGGTTTGTCTGTAGTCAGAGGAGTTGGGAAGAAGCTCAGAGCAATCTGGAGGAATGGCTGCGTGACAGTCCAGCGACTGTTAAGTCTGAGCTGTGTCCCAAATTCTGCAGTGGCTCCAGAGGATCTCTACCTGTGATATCACACAGTGTGATTTACCAGAGAAGGATGAGAATACTGGCTTAATACTTTGTCACAAGTTTGCTTCAGTGGCAGAATGCAATTTTTCAGTCTGCAGCAACACTCCCACTCTCTATCGAAATGTAGACCTGAATTCAGTGTTGGCAATACAAGTGGCTCTGCACGGGTGCATCAGGGAGGCCAGGAGAGGACTGTCCCAACAAAGAAAAGCTTTCTTAGTCCAGGACCAGGTTCTACAGATGCTACAGATTGCATCTGCTTCAAATTGGATAAAGCATGCTGGGAGAGGCCAAGGCTTTCAAAAGTGCTGACTCTTGGGATCTTATTGCCAATCTCCTAGCCTTCTGTACCTTTGAAGACTGGGTGCTGAGGCAAAACAAAAGTGATTAGTGTCTCAGGTTTTTCTGTTTGAAGAAAATAAGCAACATTTGTGGTCATCATGCTTAAAGAGGAAAACTGAAAGTGCGTAACCCAGAGGTATCCCAATTCTTAAATGCCCTTGGGTATATGAAAAGCATGTAGCCCTTCTAAGCCATGAATGCTTTTTAAAGCAATTTCATAAATTTTGGAGTGCTTGCAGTTGGTGAATGACTACCTTATCCTTGTGGCTATGTATTTTGGGTTTATAAAGTACTTTAATGTGTTAGGATTTTCATGAAGATGTTCTGCCCCTACCTGGGGAAAAACCAGGCATCCTTCAGGCATCTTGAACAGATACAGCCTCTTGGCAGTGAGGCAGCGAGAGTCGCTCTTGGAGGTCCTCGCTTGGAGATCTTACTCCATTCCTGTGTCTAGGCTGAAATACTGCCTTCAAGTGGTGTTGCTTCTAAGTGCTGTTGACAGTTTTTCTCTTAGCTAATTGTTCAGTACAGCTACAGCACTGTCAAAATGTAAACACTCAAGGTAGGAAGTTTGTACAACTAATTAATGTACTTGATATCTCAGTTTATTTTGGGGAGGGCACGGTTTTTGTCATCACTATCCAAATAGAGTTTTAGTGCAACTGAACAATGCTGGTGCCTTTTCCTGGAGAGAAGTGTGCTGGTGGCATACAATGTGCTCAGAATTTCAGGTAGGTTTCTTCCCTACCCTCCCCAGTGGCAGAGGAGCCGTTGTCCTGTCATATGCCCAAACCTGTAGCATGTGCAGTCATCTGCTTATGCTGTCACCTTGCTCCTGCCGGGGTCTGAAGGGTGCCTGAGGAAGAGGGAGCTGAGGATGAGCTGTTGTCCCCAGGACGGCTTTGTGCTGTCTGCTTCTTGGGTACCCCCTGGGTCTGATCAGAGAGCTGGTCAGGCACCAGCTGGGGTTGTTATTTGGATGATGGCAGCCTGCTGATGGTCACCACCTTCCTTGAGGCTCCTCTTTGTCCCCAGCCTGCTGTGCCCGGCTAGGGACAGGGAGATTTCTCTTGATGAGGAAAGGTGAGGGCAGGGGGGTGGGTGGCTACTGTTCTGTTCACTCTTGGGGGGTCCTGGAAAATGGCAAAAACCAGCCCAAGGCTCTGTGAATTGAGCTGGTGATGTACATCCCTCCCTTAGTGGATTGGCAAGTATTTCATGCTCTAACAGGAGATCATGCCTAGGTTTCTGTGTGTAAAGGCTAAGGACTGGTCACAAATGGTCATGAAATCTAATGTCAGACATCTGTAGTATTCAGGAGCTGTTATTACAAAGAACTGCAGTATTTTCTGGAGACTTTTGCTTCATCTTCTATATTTGTGTGCACTAACCTACTTCAGACTTGGGAGTGTGCATATGATGATTCTTTTGTTAAATTTAAGTCAGGCACTTCTATAATTTTATTTATCCTTAAAAAAAAGCTGTTAGGGAAGGAAAACACCTTCTCTATTTCTAAGTCATCTGATTACAAGCCGAAGCATGTATTTTGGTCTGGTATTTGCATCCATGTATATGGATTAAAAAAAAAAAACACAAACATATCCTGCATAATAAGACACAGGAATTGGAGCAAGATATGATGGTTTTTCCCCCCGCCACCGGTTCCTGAGATGAAAAGGGCCTTTCCCAACCCCAGTCATCCTGTACCATTGGGTACATGGCTTGATCCCTCAATTTCTGCATTTAAAATGTACAAAGTATGTATGAGGTCTCTGGCTTCTGTGGGAAGGAAAAGGGGCTGTGTCCCTCTTCCAGTAAATTTCTTCAAAGTTACTCCATAATTTCCCAGGGCATGGTACTGGTGTAGAACAGAGGCTTCAGCCTTTGACCTGGAGCTGCAGAATGTGCTCCCATGGTTTGTCACCCCTTTGGCTTCATGTTGCAATGTGTGTGTTTTCATTTGGTCTGATCTAGCTTTTCTATCTACACAAGCAGTGGCAAACCCTATTCCCTCTCCTGATCTTTGCCATAACTTCTCATTCTTCTCTGAGTTTTTGCTGGTAATACAACTGTGTTTAGTGTCTACAGTCTCAAGAGTATGTATGGGTTTTGTTTTTGGAGGTTTTTTCTTTCTTTTTTGACTCTTTCCAACTGCCAACCCATCTGCCTTTCATCTCAGTACTGAAAGCTTTTTTACTTTCACACTACAAAGTTCCTCTCCTTCAAGTCTGTCCTAACACCTTTTCTGTGCCTTCCACTGAATTAAAACTGCTCTAGCCAAAGTTTCTCATCTCTATCTTCATCAGCTTCACCAAGTTCACCTCCAAGTCAAGCAGTTTCTGCCTGTCTAATGTCTTTTTGATGGAGCTCTTTCCACCATCCGCAAAGTTTTATGTCTTGTCCTGGCTCTCAGCATTGCAGTTCTGCATTTCTGTAATGATGTTTTCTCAGGCCTGGACAAGAACAGCATAACCATACTGAAAATGTAGTGGCTGCATTTGTTCTCCTAGCTCTTCACGTTCTCCTAGCTTCTCCATCACCTTCTCTTTTTCATCATGCTTGGAGAGCTTCTCCTAATATGTAAAGCTTATTTCTACCCTTCTGATGTCTGTCATTCAGATCTGCAGGGTTTGATTCCCACCGCAGCAGGCTGTGAATGCCAACCTTCAGCAGGCACTTGCTAGACTTTTAAACATTTATACATTCTCCCATGTTGCTTCAAGCTCCCTTTCTCCTCTCCTTCAGACCTGCCTTGAAACCCTGGAGTTGTGTAAGCTCCTAGAAGCAGAGGGTGGTGTCTCGTGTCTATGCAGCAGTGGGACCGTCAGCTGTGTTACTGGGCACACTGGTGCAGCTGCATGGTCAGACGTGTCTGCCAGGGAGCTGGAAAGCCCTTGCAGCAGTGTGTGTCCTCAGCGGTGCTTGGTGCCTGGGAAGAAATGCTGAACCTGTCCTTAATGTTAGCACGGTTGCTGGAGAGAATAAGCTTTGTGTTTTCTTACTTCCGTAGAACAGCTCAAGCAAGGTTTTGTGGTTTAATTTGGCAAATTAAGCCTCAAGTCAGCAATGAACTTAAGCATCTGCTTAAGTCTGAACTTGCACTAAGCCACTGGGCTTTGACAATGTGTTTAAAGTTAAGTCCATGCTTAATTGCTTTGCTTAATAAGACTGGGATTACAGGCATGCTGAGCCAGCATCAGTGGCTTGGCAATTTGGCTCTCTTGCTCTCCGAGCAGAGTAAAAGGCTGTGGAGGGGAAATCTAACTCTGAAACATTGGAGGGAATTTTCTTCTGGTTATTACAGCAGCTGTGCCAGCAGCTCTGCTGCAGTACGAATCACATGGCAAACCCAGATCATCTCTGTGCTTACTGAACACCGTGCCCTCCTGGTAGCTTGTCACTTCCAGCGAGAGGAACAAAGTCTCAGTCTGTTTACTGGAGGTACCCAGCTGCTGCTCCAACAGTTTGCAGAGCCCCCGGTTTCTTCATGCAGAGCACGCACAATGGGAGAGACTGGGAAAGGAACAGTTGAGGAAAGGTGCTTTGAAATTTTGGGGGGGATGAGGCTGGTTTCATAGAGCTGTGTTTGAGGGGGTCTGGGAGGGAGGCAGTGGTGTCTGAATCAGCCTCTGTGTGAGCTGCAGTCTCGGGGCTGCTTCTGCTTGTACCAGTTGTGGCAGCTGCCCCTGTGCCACCTGATAGTGTTTGGGTTGCAAGGACTCCATATGCAGGCCTAGGCTGGAATAAGCTTTATTTCAAAGCCCTTCATTTCCCTACTGGACAGGGTTTTTTCCCAGCCTTTCTTTTAGGGAGGGTGTGCTGCAGTGGGGGCTGGATTGCAAACTGTAGATTTAATAATCTTTTTCCCCACCAGCTCTGGGGGCACGAGTGGATGTTATGGCATAGGATGCAGTCCTGCTGTAGTTGCTTCTCCTCGCAGGCTTGTCTCTCTGTTCAGGCAAAAACCAAAAACAAAACCAAAAAAGCCCTGGCATGGCTGTGTCTCAGCAGGAATAGCGATAACTTATGAAGTAATTTCTTTCAGCAAAACAGATTTTATAAATACTCCTTTGCCCGCTAATTTTGGCAAGACCAGGTGCGTATTCTCTAATGGAATAGGGCCAGGCTTTGTTTGGATTTCTGTTCGTGCTGGAAGGGACAGTACGGCAGCATTGCACTAGTGGCATCTCCCCTTCACTTGGGGACTCAAAGTGTTTTAGAGGATGAGGGGTCTCATTAGCTGGCAGGAGAGGGAACTGGTTCAGTCCTCAGCCTTTTGTCAGGGACTGCTTCAGTCTCTTTGAGTCAAATCTCTGGGGAGCTGAGCCATGAAACTGCAGTACCTGACTATGCCATGGCATATGGGTGCAGTTCTGAACTACTGGGGGCAGCAGGAATGATTTTAAATCAGGAAGGGCACCCTGGGGACCAGGGCGATGGGGACCATACCCTTGCAAGAGGGGACTGATGGAGCTTGGCTTGCGTAGGCTAGCCAAGATGGGAACATGGCTGCTGCTCCAAATACATCTTGGGAGGATGAACAGGGAAATGTAGGAAGGACGGGTTATTTAAACCGAAACAGCATGTTGGCACACGGACAAATGGGTATGAACAAGCCATGAATAAATTAAGCCTGGAAATTAGCAGAAGGCTGAAATTAATGGCCAAAAAGTCTCTCCCAGTCTTATGTATCTAAATAAGAATTATTTCCCAAGCTTTAAAGATGCCTCATAAAGAAGTTTGCCAAGATTTTGAGAAAAATTACTCCTATTTGGCAGGGGAAAATTGAGACAGTAAGGTGGCGGGGAGGGATGTTAATTTGCCAGAGATTGTGCAGAACAAGCCATAATGTTTGATGGAGCGATCTCTTCCTCCACTGCTGACTGGGTGATGATCTGGGTTTGCTGACATGGGTGGCCCATCCCTGGGAGTGTTCAAGGCCAGGTTGGATGGGGTTTTGAGCAACCTGGTCTAGTGGAAGGTGTCCCTGCCCATGGCAGGGCGGTTGGAACTAGGTGATCTTTAAGGTCCCTTCCAACCCAAACCATTCTATGATTTTATAATTCTATGACTGCTTAGCAGGTCTTGCGCTGAACCTGGCCTGGTTCTAAGGTTGGTAGAGGTGCTTTCAGTAACTCGGTAGCTTTCTACATGGGGTCTCTGCTTGGTTTTCAGTTCCTCTGCCCTCCCATGCTCATTTGCTCCAGCCCTTCTTGCAGAAAGGCTTCCTCGCTGCCTGGCCTCCTGGGCAACGGCTGGGCTGTGCTTCATGCTGCTGGGTGGCACAGCTCTGGCAGCCTGCTGCTTCGCCTCACACCGATTCACCTGGGGTGGCTTTAAGCTTGCATAACTTGGTGTCATTGTGGCAGCATGGAGCTGCATGCTGCTTTCTCTCCTTTTTTTCCCCTAAGAGAGTTGCTGCTGTGTATAGCTTATTAAGAAATGACCTGGGTATGCCATGAGCTCCTGGTACTCTTCTGGAGTACACAGAGGAGGTATCCCTCGTTTTGACTGTCCTTCCAGCACTCTTTCCCTTACATTGTCTTCCTCATCCTCTCAGGCAGGCAGCTGCGTATCTGGTCTTGGTTAAATGTGGTAAAATAATATTTCAAAGTTACAGATGGTTGTGAGCACACTTTTATCCTTCCAATGCTTGTATTCCTTTTTTTATTAGTGGTTTTAAAAGTCTGCAATTATTTCTTCTGCACATTTGGAACTTGATGGGCTTTTGCTCAGCTACCTGCATGGGAATTCACCCATGAAAGTGAATTTGTGGCTTGCTGTTCATTGAACAACTGGTGGCAGGAATTTTTTCACACAAACCTGCTGCCGGATGATCTCAAGAATGAAAATGCCTGCAAAAAAAGTGACTCTTTCTTTGTGGCAAATGTGCAAATAGGGTGGGGGGAACAGTGAAGTGCTTCACTGTCTGGTTAAATTATTCACCAAAAGTAAGTGGACCAGCTCTATGTAGTGAGATTGAAAATCTTTTCTTGTGGTAGGGTGAAGTAGGACTCCCTGGTGGCCTACAATTTGGGCTGGCCCTCTGCAGGATGGCAGATTTCACTGCACCAGGATGGAATCTGTAACATTGTGCCTAGCTAATACCCAGGGTATGGCTTACACAGCGGTGGCAGAGCTGTTAAGTGAGAGCATCCCAGGCACTTTGAGTGGCAACAATAAATTTATTCAAAGGCATTGCAGTATGTGTTCGTCTTACAGGCAAAGAAGACCTCTCTGTTATTACTTTAAAAACATATTGATTCTTCCTAGACTTCACTTGCAAATACTGTTGATAAAATGGACTTGCCCTTTCCTGCATTCAGCAAGGCTGGCCTGGATTGGGGTAGCAGAACAAGGGAGTGAGAAAGGTGTCTCTGCTGTCCTTTTGCAGAGGCAAGGAGAAGCTGATTTGCTCCTGTTCTGGTTTCCTTATGAGCTAAGGCAAAGGAGCGTGATTCAGGTCTAGGGTGGAAGATGATGTTTCCTACTGTTTCTGGCAATCTTAAGGCTGTTCCTTGTCTCAAAGCTGTCTGGTCTATTTTATCTGATGCAAGAAGAGCTCCCATGCCTGCTTTGGGTCTCATTGAAGTTTCCAGTTACGTTTTGGGAGGGGAGGAGGGGAGAGGCAAGCACAAGCATGGCAGTTCATGGGTCAATACGACTCCACCAAAACAGTTCCACCAAATCCACTACCAGACCAGTTATAGACCTGGCAGTGATCTCTGCATCCAGAGTGAGAAATTGTAGCTTGAGGCCAACCTGGTGACCCTTCCAGTTTTATTCCTTCCTGTTTTGGGCATTTTGTGCTTGCGTTATAACTGGGAGATAGCTGTTTATGGCACTGAAGCAGTATTGCTTGAGCAATTGCCTGCTGAAGCAATATACAGTACAGCTATCTCTCTTCCTGCAGAGGCTTAGTCTTCTGGGGGACATTTTTGATGAGGGCTAACACACACCTTTATTATTAATGGTATAGTTGGAGACGCTGTGCGCCTCGCTAAAAAATAGTTTCCTATTGGGGACTAATTTTTCATATGATTCACAGGAACACAACTGTGCAGGTCCATTTCAGCTAATGGGCATCATATACCTGAATGTCTAAGGACAATACTGAAACCATGTGCTGCTGTGCCTGTGTAAGATAAGTGTGAAACAGGGCTGAAACACATGTTCTCTGTCAGAGTGCTCCGAGACAGAAAAGTGATTGCATTAGTTCGCACTGTGTGATTTGCATTTGGCATCCTGAAGTAAGGTGGCATAGTTGTTATAATGTAGTTGATAAGACCCTTTTCTTTTATATGTCTGAAACCTGGGACATTTTAATCCTTTCTTAGACAAAGCTTGCCATGTGGAGTTCGCATTCCTGGAATTGTGTGGGTGCAGACTGGGGTTTTTCTCTGCAATGCCAGAAATAACCTGTTGTGTGATACGTTACAGGGGCTAGAATTTGTAGCAGCTTGTGTGCAAGTGGGATGCTTTGCAGTGCTCCACCAGAGGAAATTCTTCAATGCTGACAGCATGGATGGTAGGAAGGTGAACTCTTTGTGATGTTTCTGTACCACGGTTTGGACTTCTACCTGAGGAGGAGTGGTTCTATGTGTGAGAAAGCACTTACTTCTCAGTACGTAGTGAGGCTGCTAACACAAAGAGCACGTGGAAAGTGATTGAACTTAGCATTTACTGGGAATAGGAAAAAGAAGAACACATCTGATGAAGTTTCCTGATTTTCTATCAATTTTTGCTTCTTTCCAGGGTGGGA
This sequence comes from Buteo buteo, assembly GCF_964188355.1. Lineage (NCBI taxonomy): Eukaryota > Metazoa > Chordata > Aves > Accipitriformes > Accipitridae > Buteo > Buteo buteo. The sequence goes on along the minus strand of NC_134176.1, from coordinate 5,974,080 downwards.
TGGAATGGGAAAAAAGTGAGGAATTGGTTAAGAGGAAGACTTTAAACATCTTGAGAACATTTCTTCTGGGAAAAAGATTCAGACTGGTGAAGTGTCTGGAATGTCACTAAAGAAGTGCCACTTTTCACATGCATTGAAAAAAGAACCTTGGAGGAAGGAACAAAAGGCATTTTTCAGCTGAAAAACTTAGTTGAGCTGTTATTGGTGTGCCAAGCCATATGTGTCCTGTCGAGGTGATTCATCCAGTACAAGCCTTGCCTTCTGTCATTCTTCTTGGGGGACGCTTTGGCAATGGGCATGGATTTATCTGTGGTTGTGTGCCACAAAGCTTGACGCTTGCAGGGAACATTGGACTGACTTCAGTGTGTCGTTAAGTGCACAACTGTCGTCTGACCTAGTGTCTTCACAGAGGTGTGGGTCCAGGAATATGCCTTTTGAAGGCTGTCTGCTCTCAGATGGGGACCTCACTGGTTGTTTGGAGGGTTGACTTAAAAGGCTGGGGTTGTACTTCACCTGTAGATGCACTGCAGCAGGCGAAAGCAGTGAAGAGGCTGCTTAGCTGTGTTTTCCAGTGCATCCTGTTTGTTTCCACATATTCAGTGCTGGAAAGGAGGTTAATTAGATCAAATTAGGGCAAATCTATATCGAACTAGGGTCTGTGTGGTATCTTTGTGCATATCTGCTTTGAAGTGAATTCAGAGCAACTGTTTTGAGCATCCTTGTGAAGACAGGCATCTTTGGCTATGGGCTTAGAAATCAGCTAGAAGAAAAGATGTCTGTATGTGGGCAGACTCTTGAAAACTTGCTTAAACTTAGGTACTCACACTGTGCACTGATGCAGCAGTGGCTTCTCTGAGAGACAAAGTTTTTAAGGCAGACATCTGGAAACACCACTCTGGTGAGTGTGTACATGTGATTTAGCCACAGTGCTCTCAAATTCTGTATGTGTAACTTTTAGAGGCACTTCTTTGAAAATGTGCCCCCTAATTATTATTGGTGTAAAACATTTATACAGTGTAGTGAAATTACAAAGCACTTTGTGGAGGTAAGACGTTCCTTATAGTTTACTGCTTTAAGGAGGCAAACAAAATGGGAGGTATAGCTCTCAGATTTACCCTATGTAGGGGAATGTTGGGTAGAAGAAATCTATCACTATCACTGTGCACGTTATTAACAGATGTTGGTATCAGTCTCTTATTTTAGCTGGGATCTCAGATTTGCCATACAAATAATAGTAAGGGACTGACCTCAGTTGTCTGGGTTCTGATTTGCTTTAGTTCCAAAGCTGCTCCCAATTGTGGGGCGTTCATAGCTGAGGATGTTTTTGATTTAGTTGCAAACAAAAGTTAAGCCCTTTTTTAGGATTTTCTGATGGACACAGCTTTGGAGAACAGCATCAAGTTTCTGATAGTTTCCTATGCTTCCCCCCCCCCCCCCCCCCCTCAGTGAAGCAGTCCTAATGATGTGTTACCTGGCAAAAGATCACCTTAGAGCAGGAGAATCCTCTGGTGGTTTAATGACTGTTGCCCTTCACATCCTTCCGGTGGGTGATGGATAGTGTGTGTCTAGGTAAAACAAGTCATCCCATTTTGTTCACGTTCCCCAAGTTTTTCTGTTTCCCTACTTGGGACTGGTAGACAGGTACTGTAGTTCAGAGCAGCCTGAATTGCCAAATATCCTTTATGCACATGAAGAGAAGATTCATAGGTCTTCATTTGAGAGTTATGGTCATTATCTCCTGTCACATTCAGGTATTCAGAAGCAGGTCTCTCTGGAAGCCAGCTGCAATAATGCAGTGCAGTTTGAACAGAATTTGTAGATACTGGGTCTTCTGCTGCATTTATGCTTTCCATGTGTATTTCAGTCGCTTAAGCTGTTCTCCTTGGTCCTGACTTCCCCTTTTCATCCTATCAGCCTCCCTTCTCTCCCTGTGACTGTGGCGTTGGGCTGGGCTGGTTGAAGGGAAGATCTGAAAGGAAATATATTTGGTGCCTTTGATGTGCAGAGCCTTTTTTTATAAGCTATGAACAAAAATTATGTCTGTATATTCCCAAACTGAAGAATACATGATTGCTGTTCCCAGCCTCCCTCTGAGAGCAGGCTTTGACATCACTCATACTCTATAATTTATAGTATTTTTGTAGCAGTCTGTTAAGGTCTGAAAGAGAATAAAAGGGATGATTTAGAAAGGAAAGAACAGCCCTGTGCCTTGTGGTGGGTCTGTAAGTGAGCAGGTTCCTGCTCTTTGGAGTTACTACTGGGTCTCTCTTCTATCATGGAATCATTTTTTAAGGATGATGTTTTTTTGCCTAATGTAAGCGCTTGCTCGTTGTCAAACACATTCTCGTATGCCCTGTTAGGACTTTGCACCTCATTCCTGGGTGTTTTAAAAGCAGATTACAGAACGTCTTGTAACTCGTCATCTGTTGATTTTTTTAACCTGGTTTCTTAAGGCTTATGTGAACATCATATCTCTGTCCCTACTCCCTCTCATTGTAACTTTTGAATCTATTGGCCAAATCCAAGCAAACCTACCAGGAGTCAGAGAGTGTGAAAGGCACGGAGCTCTGATGTTTATAAAACAGGTCGCTAGAAAATGAGGGCCCTTTTGGTTCTCCTGTGGTGGGAAAGCTGTAGAATTAGCTCACTACTGAAGATGAGATGTACTGCATACAATTTTGGGGGTCTTATCAAAGATGCATCTAGTTAACATCCAGCTTTGGACAGTGGTCAACAGGAGATATGCAGAGAAGAGTATAATGCAGGTTCCTGGTGCGCTTCCATCCTTCATTGACCTGTGCCTTGGGAAGTCCTTGGTGTATGTGTATTTTAGTAGCTTTCAATGGATATTTCTTCCATGAATTTGTCTAATTGCTTTTTAGACACTGGAGAATCTGGCTAGAAGACACAATTCTGTAGGAAAGTGACTGTCCATTTTGCTGTTGTAGAATTGCTTGTTTCTGTTGCTGCTGGTTCTTTGGATACAGCTCTTCAGCTGACAGATGAGGGTAACTCCAATGAAGTCTTGGAGTCAGGTCCCTCCTACCCCCCAATATATGTGGAGACAGAGGAGGAGAAAGAGGACAAAGCATTGGCCTGTTTGGTGTGAATAAGCATCCTGTGAAGCTAACACATTTTTTATTTCATAATTCCTTCAAGCACACAGAAAAGATACCAGCCTGGGAGGAGAGATGTTGGCTTCATACTGTTTGGCTACTTCTCCAGGCTGTATTGGGATGTCAGGAGTCTCACAGGGTACACCTGCCTTTATGACTTTAAGATGATGCAGTAAAAACCATAAAATATTTCTACAGGACAGTTTCAGGTTTTGGTCTGAAATTTGATGAATAAAAGATTAATTTCCAGAACCACAGCTATTGTTAAAGGTCTGTAGAGCGTCACAGACGATGGTTGTGAACCCTGTGCAGTTTTAAAAAATGGAGAGAATGTAGTTGTTTTATTAAGGCTACAGAAAATGTTATAAAATATTCATGATGATCATCTCCTCTTATTTGAAATAATAAATCCAAGGTTAATTTTGTACTTGCAGAAAACTGGTGGCTGACTGTTGGCCCTCTATGTCTTTGCTGGTCTAATGTAGAGAAAATCTTAACATTTTGTCTACTTTGTGAGGATGTTATTAGGCTCACAAATATGTCATGGTGCCCAGAGAAGGAAAAGTAAGCATCCCTCTCTTTCTCCTGCAGGTTAGTAAGATAGAGGCTTCTGCAGTAATTTCAGACATCTTGGCTCCTTAAGAGCCCAGGGAAAGAAAACATTGCTGCACAAGAGGACTCATATAAAGCATAAAAGTTTGTCTGTTAGCAAATTTAATACTCAGTGTAACTCTTAGCTTTAAAAAAGGCAAAAAAGACATGCCACCAACTCTGTTTGTTTATTCTAAAGGCTAAGTTCCTAGAAATTATTTTTGTCACCCGTGCCATCCATTGCATTGCCGGTTATGACATTTCTGACCTGTGTTGAAAATTAGAATTTGACATTGTGGTGACCGCACTGAAGAAGGTAAAATGCCCCAGGGTTTTATAAATAGGATTTAAAGCACCCTTCCTATGGTTGCATTTTATTATTCTGCTGTATGTGGTTTTGTTGTTTGTTTTTTTTTTCCCCAAGAAATGAATGCTTGTTTTTGATATCGCCATGTAGCAACAACATGAAGCCTTTTTAGTCACTGCTGCTGCGCAAAGTATTGTAAAGTCTGACATCCCTTTGAAGAACTGTTCTTAGCCGCTGCTGCTATTTTTATTTTTGAGTTGTTCTCTGCTAGAATATTTTTTTTTAAATTTTGTCCTCGCATGCCCTGAATTTTTGAAACACTTTCAGATCAGCTTGCAACAAATCAATTGAGCTCTTTACTCCTTATGTTTTTTCCCCACTCTTACTAACTTTTACTGGACTGTGCCTTGGAAAATCTAGTTGAAGGATAGTTTTTTTTCTTTCCTTGAACTCAAAACACAGTCTTTAGAGAAATATCTGCCAGAAGCACTGACCTACAAAATCTATTAGGCTCTCCCCACTGGTGTGAAACTCATTTATGTAATGCTGCTGGATTGGAGGACTCTGCTCTGCTTTAGAGGTAAAAGACAAAGTTCAGTCTTGCTTTCATAAGCATAAGTGCAAAGAAGCGGCTGATAATGAGATAATGTTTGCAAACCTATGGAAGGTAGTTTATGAAGTTCTCTCCTGTTTTTACCTTACGGGTTTGCAGAGATTCCTTGAGGGCAGAGACCGTTTAAGCAAGTCTAATATCCAAGAGCTGGCAGCTGGGTACTCTGGACTGGCTCTTGACCTCCAGGAGCACAATAGGAAAATCCAGGCTGCGACCCCCAAGAAGAGAGCTCTGAGAAGAGAGATGCTGAAAGTTATCAGTGAAACTAATTTAGTTATCCCATTTCTGTGCTGTTTAAACATAAACTGCGTAACAAGGGCAGTTGGGGGCTACGTGCATGGAGCTGGGTCAAGTACTCGCAATGCTGTTTCACTGTGCCGCTCACAGCCCTTGCAGTGCCGGGAGAGGGCTGGGTTGGAGCTACCCACTGATCCTCTGCTGATGGGAACTGGGAAGTGACTGTTCCAACTGGACAGCAAATTAGGGCTGAATTTCTCTGCTTTGGCAGAGGCTGCAGAGAAGCCTAGATAGCTTGAGAAAAAGAGTAGTCCCAAAGCATTTTTCCGTCACTTCAGCTTTTTTCATTTTCCTGTACCAAGATCAGATACTGGAGCAGAGTTTGTGGTGGAGTCCTAGGGGTCCTGTGATTGATGGAGAGGTACAGCACTGGCAATTAATGAGTTTACTTTGTTGGCAGAGCAAAAGGCTCTAGAGTGACTGGCTTTAGCTTCTTGCTGTGTACATTTAGTCTTTGGGTAGAGGTGGATTTGCTCTGCTCATGCTGTGAGCCATGTGGATGTCAGGCCACTCACGGTTAGAAACCGTGGTGCCATGTGCTAGCCCTAATAAGCCCTGTTGTGTGTGGTGGGCTCTGAATGGGGCCACAACTTGCTGATGTCTGCCTGTAAAAGACTGTGGGGATGTACCTGTAATTTCAGTACTGCTCTGAGAAAGTAGGGTCCAGAAAGAAGAGGTTAAGGAGCAGGTGTGTCAGCATTTATTGGTTTCCTCACTGAATTTTGTGAATGTGTTCTTGTTACTAGCCGGAAGGAAGAAGTTGTAGGTTAACTGTGACCATATGTAACTTGTCAGTTGTAGTGTGGCAGAGAGGGGTGTCGAGAACAGGGGAAGTCATTTGCAGGGCATGTCCGAGGGAGAAATGTTTGTTTCTTCCATTTCTTAACAGAGTAAGAATTTAATGTAAGGACAGTCAGGATGATTAGTCTTATTATAATGGCAGAAATATAAACAGGTAATTGGAAACACATCACTAGGTAACTATAGATTTTATAAATTATTTGGTGATCTTTTGATTTTGATTGTTACACACATACCTAGCAACTTATTCACACTCTATATATTCTTTATAAATGTACCCTTAATGTGAAGTGTGGCAGAGTATCAGAAGCTTAGCTCTTTGCCTTCTGAAAGATCTTCCAGTGGTGGAGATGCAAAGGCATATGTCTGCTCCATCAGAGCATTGAAGTGCAAGAAGCAGGGGAAATAACCTGTTGTGTGTTTGGAGTGGATCAGACAAGAAGCACAACCAACCCATAAATTTGAACTTGCACTTGCCTGGCATTGACATGTGAGATGAGCAGAGAAGAGAGTACTGAGTTTCCCTATTCATCCATGTTTGGGGATTTTGGCCATGGTGACAGTTCTCTCAAACCTTATGTCCTGTTGGATGAGTGAAGTTAAAGCATAGCAGTGCCTGTAATCTTCACTACATAAGGTTACAAAGTGGGTAATACTATATTCAGCTGCTTTTCAACACTTGGTCTGAGTGAGCAAGGAGCTGCTCAGAGCTGGATTAATTGGAAATGCAGCCTTTGGTGTAAATCTGGACCAAGGCTGACCTTTGACTCTCTGGGTTGGTGAAAGGATGCCTTAATCCTTCTGCCACAGCACCTATTGTTACAGCTATGCATGCCTCCATTTGATTTTGGGGAAAGGGTTTCTAATTCCCCTTGACTTCTTTGAAAGTCATCATCTTTATCTTTTTGAAGAGAGATCTGAAAGCTGTGAGTCCCTTCAAGTGCCATCCCCCAGGGAGTGTTGGCATTTCTGAAGTGGGTTGGGGGATGTGTCCCAGACACATTAATAAAGCTCCAGATCATGAACTATCAGAAGGAGCTAACATAATATATTATGCCTGCTCTTTCTCTGACCTTCCATAATTGCCTCTGATTATTCTATTACAACAGAACATTTTAAAGTAATTGTGGAGATCGGATGCAAGTGTAAAACCACAAAGGTAGCCCTAAAACTTTACAAAATCATGGACAGGCATCCAAATTGTGAGTCAGTCTGCTATGATCTTCTTTCTCAAGTGGGATGTTACCCATGCTGAATAATGATTTGTTCCTTAAATGAAGTTATGTGGCAAAGAGTGGCAGAACCTTACATGGTCTTTGATATTTTTGCCATTGATCCAGATTCCAGAGTCAGGGGAAGTTTTGTCCGATTACAATGTTTGGGATTTCGCCACTTATAAATAATTTTTTTGGTGAGCTCTGAGGCTTGAGCAGTGGTCCTGTAATAAGAGGATCGCAGAACTGACAGAGGCATGGAGAAATAACTAGTGTCTTAATGAGCAGGGTCACCTATATTGCTCTTGACGGATACACATCTAATCCATTTTTAAAACATCGGTGGTGGAGATTGTCCATTCTTCCAGGCAGTCTGTTCTAGTGCTTCACTTGCTGTTATTTCCTCATGGCTAAATCTTTCCTGGTGTAGTTCAGACCCAATACTTATCCTAGTCACCTTGTGACTGGCCTCTTCCTCTCCAGCAATATCCTGTAGATCTTGGGACCTTTTTTTCTTGTTTTCCTTCATCTTTACTAAACAAACCAAATTCTTCCACTCATTCTGTATAGTCATATGTTCTAGAAATTTGCCTATCTTCTTTTTCTTCTGGACTCTATCTAGGCTTACGAAAGCCTATCCCTTTCTTAAAATTTGGTTTCTCAAACTGGACACAGGTCTTCAGTTGAGGTCTCACCAGTGCACCCTTGCAGAGAAGAATTACTTCACTTTCTTAGTGTACAATGGATTATCCATCTCACTTCTGTGTCTGAATTTTTGGCAACAGTATAAGAAGTGATGCAGCTTCAGTTTGCGTTTTCCTCTAAACTCCCAGTCCTATTCTAGGAACCTGTGACTATTCCCTGAACTGTGTCTGTACAGCTGATTCTCCACTTAGGTGGAGAAAGGTTATTACCTTTCACTTTTGCAAAAAATTCCTTTTCCCAGGTGATTCTCCAGGTTGTTAAAATCGTTCCAGTTCTTCCTCCAAAGTACTTGCAGCCTTCCTGTTTAATATAAATTTAGACATAATGATTAAGCTCCCCATTCAGAAAATTACAAATGTTAAAACAACCTTCACTTAACATCCTTCTGTTTGACAGGGAGCCACTGATAGCAACCCCAGGTTTGGCTCTTGAGCACTTTTCCACCCAGTGAAATTGTTTCCCTGTCTTGTTGTGCTGGGCAGTATCCGCAGCCATACTGGCATCCAGATCTGTAATGTCTCCTGTCCTTTGCTATTCACAAACCCGTTACTCTGTCATAGAAAGAAACGATGTTAATCTGATGAGATTCAGTTTTGATGAACCTCTGACTGTCATTCTCCTGTTTTTTTTTTTTTTTTTTTTTTTTTTACGTGTAACCTGTTTGATTATTTGGTCTGGTATTTTTATGGGAACAGAGAACACAGGCTGCCTATTGTATCCAGCTGCTCATATTTCTTTTTTTAGTGAAGTTTGGTCTTTTCCACTCTTCCAGAATTTCTTTTGCCTACCTAAAGTTGTCAAAGGTCCCTGTAACATTTTTAAAGTCAGTTCCCAGAACTGAGACCAGTGCTTTTTCCCTGGATATATGAGACCAAATTGTTGATATGAAATGCATCCCTCTAGATACAGAAGTTCCAGACAGACCTTGGTTCGGTGCCACCTTGTTACTCTTCAGAATTTACTGTTCCACAGAACAGTGGCTGCTGAGGCACGTTTAAGATACAGTATTTCATTACTCTATTAAGAACTTAAAATTTGTAAGTTGAGATGAAATTCTAATTTTCCCATATGTTTGAGATGATCAAAGCCAGAGCTGGGCAGATAATGAGGCAAATGTTTTGGCAAGGTTATCAGCGACTTTGAAATGAACTTTGTAACTTATTTTGTGATCTCTTTCTCCAGTATTTTGCCAGCGTTTTGCAAGTGAAGTCATCTTGGCATATTGTTTACAGATGGTGACATTGTTAGATGTGGTATATGACCAACAAAGGTCCAGGTACCATTTGGAGGTAGATTTAAGTGCTGTGTAGACATCACCCTGACCTTTGCACAGGTTGAAAAATTCACCTACATAACAAATTATAGGAGGCCAAATGAGTAGTGATGCAGAAACTGTTTAAATACCAGAAGAAATGTGTTTAATGGTCCCGATAAAGTAATAAATTGTAGGAGTGTTTAGGATATTGTTTGGGATTGTCCAATCCAGGCCATCTAGCCTACTGCCTTTTGACCCACAGCCTTGGGAAGTCAAGAATATCCATTAAAATAGCAGATGTGTCCACTGGCCAAACATCTCCCACTTCATTACTGCATGAAAAGGCTCTTGGGTTGGACCAAGAGTTGCAGCTGTATCCGTGGGAGACCTGAGTGGTAAAGGAGCTGGAATTCAAAACTAACATCTGACCCATGGCTGAAAAATTTGAATATCTGCAAGTAGGCTGTAAAGGACATCTGAACAGGGAGCAGCGATGGGGATAAGGTTAGAGCAGGCTGCTGGTGGATTTACAATGTGTATGTTAGTTCCCATCTTGGGTAGGAGGATTTCTTTTCCAGCCCCAGCCCACTAGAAATGGTCTCTGGGAGGAAGTGTGTCCCTATAGCTACCCAGGGGAAAGGGCCCAATAAGCTGAAATCTTCATCGCTTGCCACGTACCAAGCCCTGGCTGGATAGGTCATGACCACATTAGTTTCTGAAAATTCCTGAAACTCTTTTTTTGAGCTCATAAACGTCAGTGTGTCACTTGTTAGTTTGACTCTCACTAATGTTTTAAAGATTTATTTTTTTTTCCCTAGTGCTTTGTATGTCTCCTGCAAAGTGTTGTACTCCTGGTGGCCTAACTTTGCTTTAACCATCAAAGTCCTCATACAACTCAAAGGGGAATGACAACTCAGCTGTCTTAAAACTACTGTTCCTGTATCTCTGGAGACTGTAAAAGTGTGTGGTGTATTTGATATTTTTTGATAAACTGTCAGCCATTTTTTTTGTTGTTGTTTAAAAAAAAAAATTAAAAGCTAGAAATCTGTCTTTTTAAAGCTAAGAATTTGGTGTAGTTGTGGGGCTCCTGGAACCAGCATCTGAGAAATACTTCTGAGTAATGTCAGGCCGTCAGTCACTTTCAGAACCAAAACTTCAAACTTTTTGCTTTTGGCCTTTATGACAACCTTTGGCAATGAGTGTCCCAATCTCATCTGCATTGTTGGAGAAGCTGCCTTGCTGACTGTCTTCTCCAGAACCATCTAGTTTTTGCATGAACTTGAGCCCTGAAGCTCGTGTTTTGCATGTTGGTGACAAACCCTTTGTGACTTTCCTGTTGGCTGGAGCTGGTGGGCACAGAGCATTCATGGTGTCATGGGGGATGGAGAAGAAGCTAATGGTAAGAAAAACCTTGCTCTCTGTTACATGATTTAGAGAGAGGTACTGATTTGCTGGCAGAGTTGTTTATGGGTTGGTTATTCAGCTGTAATTAGGGTTCTAGAGCTGGAGTCCTGACTCAGGCAAAACTATTGCAATTAATGGGAATGTTGCCTTCAGTCAGGGCTGCAGAAGTCAGCCCTTAATCTTTTTTTCCCATTGCAGTATTTTGTCTTGGTTGAATCTGCTTGCAAATAGACTGTACTTATTGGTGCATAAAGTGAGTTAATTTTGATCTTGGCTTGTACTTATTTGCAGGTACTCATCTATCAGCACTATGCCTGTAATTGTTTCTTTTGCCGTCTTCAGTGATAATTTCTGCAGATCCTAGCTTGCAAACTAGAAAGAATCAAACTGGGAGAGCAGATCGCTTGTGATATTTTCAGGTTTTGTCTGCTACTTTGTGGAGTATGTTTGAGTTTTTTGAAAAGCAAACAGCTGACTAATAATCTTAAATGTTATATACTGTTTCAAAGTGATAGCAGCACTGTTAATTTAGTTATCACAGGAAGACAGAACTGTTGTGTGAAATTAGAGAAGATTGTGTCTTTGTTATTTTCTTTTATCAGGAAAAGGAAGAAAGCCTACTCTATTAGTTTTTCTAGAGCAGCAATATGTTCTTATCTTAAACATGGCATGTAACATTAATAATTAATCACAAGGATTAAAAATAGAAATAAATATAGGGTAGTAATCTTACATCTAGATGAATCCTCTCTCCATTAAAAAAAATATGGCATTACACCAGTGCATACCTTGTGTGAGATCAAAATTAGATCACTGAATATTTAGGCGCTCTGTCTGTGTTTGACAATTCTTATGTCTCGATGCTTTTCAGAAGACTGCTGGAGTCTATTTATAGCACAGATTTTGATCATCTGACACATAAGCTCCTGTGGACAGTCGAGGTAGTTTTTAAATACAGAATACACAGAGTTTGCTCAAGTTGAAAATTCTTTTTTTAATACTTCCTTGTTAAGCTGTCACCTTCCCCTCCAAGATATGAAATGTGGCCATTTGCGAGCTTGGGTTCAATCTGAAGTAACTGCTTATGAATAACTCCTTTACAACACAGGAATTTATTTCAGATTTACACTGATGTAACCAGGATCAGAGTGCTGTCCAGCTCCTTGGATACGCAAATACTACAGAAACAGAGATCAGTTTCAGAGTGCTTTGTGGTAATTTGGAATTTAAGTTGCCTTTGAACAGAAGTATAGTCTGCTATCCGTACAGTCTGACTTTTTGTTGTTGTTTTGCTTAAGAAGACCATAATAAAATCAAATTGGTGTAATTGCTGGGGGGAGGAGTTGAATGACTCAAATGTAACTTTGAAGTTAGAATAGCTCTTGCAATTCTTGTGGACTTACAGATGAACCTCCTGGGGTGGCTAGTAAAGGGAAATGGAAAGTATTCTGCACACTTCCAGCCCTGTAGATGGCTCTTAATGATTTTACTCTTCTCATTAATCTGCCATACATTAAAGAAAACATGATAAATGAATAAATAAATAAAAGCTCTACATTTTCTCCTCTGTGCAATTTCCCTACTAGTCCACCCAAATCTAGTTCACCCAGATCTAATGCATCTGAATTTCCTACTGTGTCTGGCTGGAAAGCATGTAAGAGAAGAAGTTTTGATAGTGCCTGAAATGAACAAGTAGTGGAGCCTCCTAGATATCACTGATCCTCTGAGATCTTTTTGAATTTTCGTGAGGACAGCTGTGCCTTGGAACCACTTCTCAAGGAATTCTCTTCTCTCTAGTATTTTGGCTACAGAGGTCTCCTTCATGGGTGTGCTTTGTGGTTTACTGAGATGAAACGTGAAAGTAATAAAATGCCTTTGGTGTAAATTCTGCTCAACCTTTACCACTTTTGGTGCTTACCTGCTGCAGGTATCCATGGTACCATCAGAGAAAAGCAATCCTACCAGGACTGGAAATTTCCTGGCAGAAACGCAAGCTGAGAAGGACCTCCAAAGTTGCTGGGTTTCACCCAGCAGTATCACAGGCAACCGTGTTTATATAATACTTCCTGTGGAGGCAATCTGCTCGTTGTGAATCATGAGCTTTGGTTGTCTACAACCACCAGTGGCATCCTTAGATTTCAGTGACATTTGAACCAGGGAGCTGGTTATCTGGTCAGACTCCCTTGACTGAGTTTGCCTGGCAGCTGGATCAGGGGTTCTGTGTATATGTTCTTAAAGCCTTGTGACTGATAGATGTTTTTAAGGCCAGAAGGGACAGTTAAGGTTGCCTAATCTGACCTCCTTTATTTTTGGATTACATTATATATAAATACACATTATTATATAGTCTAACATTTAATATATAAACCAAGACACATATGTAATATAATTTTACTGCAGGTGTATTAAAACCATAGTATAGCAGTCAGTTAATTTTTCTTTAAGCTGTGAGAAATCGTTGGAGAGTCAGGGTAGTCTCTGGCTGTAGCTGGACTCAGAGTCTCTGGATCTTAGCAAGGGAACATGAAGATTTATGCCTCAAGCTTGCTGTGAACTCGGGTACTGTGCCTAGCTCCCGGCCTCCCACGTCTGGACATAAATTGGTCAGTTCCTGCTCAGGGGAAAGTAATTTCAAGCTCAAAGTGAATATTTATAGATAGCAATCAATGAAAAAGGGAGTACAATTATTTTTAGTCATGTGAGCAAATGCAAACTGTTTTGTAGTGTACAGGCTTGTTCTAACATATTATCCTTGGTGTGTGTCCTAGCTCAAGCTCATGTCAGGGGAGCTTGCCCATAAGTCACCTGGTTTTAGCAATTAGATTCAACCATAATTATGTGCTCTAGTTGACAGACTGTATCTCTGAATGAAGTTTTGATTTTTCATATTCTAAATATAAAAAGGGACCATCCTTGATGAGAAATTCTAGTTACCTTTACCAGTGTAACTCAAGAGTAACAGTGGCAATCAGGGGAGATCTTTCCACCTGTTTTACCCCAGTGGAAACCCACAGATTTTATTGGATTTGTTGGAAGATTTATCCTGGTGCAATTGAGAAAATCTGGCCCATGTGTTGTGTTTAGGAAAAAACAAACATCTTGCGTGTTTCAGTCAATGCATCATATCCAGAGCATGAAACCATTAAAACAGAAAGAAACATAAAATCCTAGAAAACCATGCAGGCTGGCTGATTTTCATTTGTAATTTCATTGACCAATGCAAGTTGTTCTGTCATCCTCCGTTACTTTAGCTTTTCTGGCTCTTAATCTTCTAGTGTTTGTAGGAGGGATGTTTGTGTATGTGTGTTGGTGGATGCTTAGCAGGTGTTGATCTCCCAACTAAAGTCAGAATGGTGGTGGACAGCTGGCCACAGGACTGGAAGGTCTCTGTCCATTGGGTTTTTATTCTAATGTCTGATCACAATGAAAGAAAACCAAACACACCAAAACTGAGGAGGATTTCTGAAGTTTTTCTTTGGCTGTTCTGTCTTTGACCAGTATAAATCCAGGCTTGTAAGAGTATTTCATCATATATTTTTGCCTATTTTGCATACTGCATTACACAGCCATCCAGGATAAGAATAATGCAAGGATAACTCTAAGTATCCAGCTGTTTTTTTGTAGTAGAAATTATTGTGTGATACTGAATTAATTAGTTCTTACTGTGGATGAGACTGATTTATGTAAACACTTGGAAAGAAAGGACAGAGTGATGACAAAAAAAATTAACTAGTTATGATAAAATTAAAAAATAAGACTAAAAATGCTTTATAGTTTTGCAACACAGTAAGCTTTCTTCCAACACTGCTAATGCGAATTGTTTAAGAGTTTTATAAAGAAGACTGCATTTACTTCATGCTGTCTGATTAGAAGTTTTGGCCTTTTATACGTTTCAACTTGGTATGTTTGCCAAGCACTGTTATTACTTCAGTCAATTTAAATTTGCAAGACTGATGATCCTGACAGAAGCCATTGGCACATCATGTGATCCTGGAAGCTAAAAATACCATTCTCTATGGGGCTTACTTATTTCATGCTTCAAAGCCTAAGAAATGTTCATTTTAAGAGAGAAAAAAAGAAGTTTGCACTTTGTGATACCAATAACTTACTGAAGGAAAAATACCTGGTGCTTTTCATGGAGTCTTGGGGATATTTTGCTGTTGTGGTAACGAATTGTTACTTGTTTTTTAGAAGTGCCTAAAGACTCCAGCTGGAATCAGGGCTTCACCCAACTACGCACACACAGAGTCTATATACAAAAGAGCATCCCCTCTATTGAGGCACTAGAGGGTGAGACTAGGAAGGAGGCTGGGGCACAGTCACAAACCTGTCATCAGGAAGGATAGGAACAGGACCAGCTCTAACATCTTGTTTGCTTAATCTATGCTGCTAAGCTTTGCATCTTTGTTAACTAAATGGTGTTCCCCTGCCCCAGATATGAGAGCTGAAAGATAGCTACAAGAATTGCATCGAGTCTGCCCTGAACTGTGACTTTTCATTGTGGAGAGTATATTTTAGACACTATGTGTGGCCATCCAGACTTTTCCTTTGGCCTGTTTTGGGGTCATTTGGCTCCACCATTCACTGTGCATGTGTGCAAGTGAATAATAGTGGAATTGACTTGAATTTTCACTGTTGAAGTCTTTTGCCACAGTGGCTCTGTGCTTTTCTTCCTGATCGTGATGCAAAATGCTACCAAGAACTTTAAAATCTGCCCTCTGTTGCTTAGCACTCATTCAAAGCTAAGTAACTCAGTGCTCCACGGGCTTGTTCTGTTTGACCGGTGTTGCATTGGTATTAACCTTTGCAGTTAGCTACAAGCTACAATCTCATCTTTTGAGAACCTCTAAAATTGTTCCTTGCATCTTGCTGCCTCCACTGGAGGTAAACATAACCGTGAACCCTAACAACCTGTTTGAAAGGGTGTTGCAAGGGTGACAGAGGCAAACTCTGCAGTGTAATACAAACAATATGATAAGGGACAATGTCCTTCAAGTTGCAGCTTGGGAGGTTCATTCGGGAAACTTTCACTAGAGGTAGTGCTGTACTGGAGTGGGTCATCCTGAGGAACGGCAGAAACTCCATCCTTGGTTTTCAGGATTCAGCTGGGAAGAGCCATGGCTGACCTGATCTAATATTGCCCTTGGTACCACTTTGAGTAAGAGGTTGCTGGGAAGGGACCTTTGAATGTCTCCAACATTTCTATGTCTGTGTTGCAGAACGGCTGCTTTTTGTAACTGATTAACGAGCAGTGTTTAATTAGTGCCCAGCACTGTGGGTTTCCAGGAGTACCACTGCTGTTGTTGAGAGATAGTGTGTTTGTGTTGTGGTGTTTTTTTTTTTTTTCTAATTTTCACTGGCTTCTTTCTGCACAGGGAATTGGGCAGCTGGGTAGAAGAGATGCTGCTGTATCAAGAATATATTCTGTAGGCTTAGCTTTTGCACCTGACTCTGTGCGAGCACATATGTGCATCCAGAATAGTAGGATTCAGAATGAAGCACTTTTTCCTCTGTTTGTCCTTCATGTTTGGAGAGCTGAGCTTGACTTCATTCTTCACACTCGGAGCATTTTCTTTACTTGTGCTCTCCTTTATTCCACAAGTATTTGTGCCCCGTCCCGAGGTGAGAAGTTTGAGATAGGATGAACTGTCATCTTTCAGCTCCATAGATCTATCCTCTGCGTTGTGTAATGTGGGAAAGCCTGCATGATGGCAGAACTGCTTTTGATTTGTGTGTATGAGAGCTGCCGTAACAGTGCTAAATGCCCCAGTGTATTAACTTGGAGCTCCATACTACCGGAGTCTTGTAACGTCTGTAGTCCTTGGGGGGAAGAGTTGCTTGTGCTGTTGTGTCCACTCCCTGCTGCTGTGACTGAAGCAGTATGCAAAACCTGGGCTGTCTTTGCTCTTCAGAAGCAACCATAAGAAACTTTTTGTAGCTTCTGACGGGCATTTCCATTTTGTCCTTCTGGGCCATTTTGTGACACCTGTTAACTTAGTTCTGATAGAGCCGGGAGAACTTAAGGCTGATGTGATAAAGATGAGAAAGTTGGAGGTAAAGTGATGCAAGTAGCTAGAGGGTTACTTAGAGAATTACCTTGTATAGTGAAGTACTTGACTCAGCATGGTTGTTGTGGCAGGGTCTTAATATAATTTGGAAGTGGTAAGAGTTCTCTAATGGGATGAACAAACACTCGAAGGAAGAACTAAACAAAAATTTGCACTTTGGGCATAAGCAGGTGTTCTCAGTCCTGCTCTCTTTTAGAGGATTTCCTGTGCAAACAGCATCTCAGGGTTTCTGGAAAATCTGCAGATAGTTTGCTCTTTGTATGTAAATGTATTCTCTCCTACAAACAGCATGACAATGAAAAAGGAAAAAGGAATTTTTTTAGATGGCCTGAGGAAAATCTTCCTTGCAAAGTCTAATAAGGATCAAATTAGAGCAAATAAGATTTGATTAGCTCCAGAAAGGCCAGCTTCATAGGACTAATCCTTGGCTTTTTTTTTTTTTTTTGAACTACTTAGTCATCAACCAATGGTAGGATTGCTTTCATCTGCTGGAGGCAGGAAACAAATGAACTGAAGTACTGAGCAAAATACTGTCATCCTTCCTTCCATATTCATCTCTTTGGTGTGGAGCAAAAGAAGTTAAAACCTTGTAACATTTGTTTAGGTATGACCCTTGGTGATGAAAAGTCCCACTACAATGAGTGCAAAGTGTGCTAATTAAATCAAATGTACATCCTTCAGTGAAGTTTATTCACTCTCCATCTAACCACTTGTTAAGTCTGTACTTTTGAGCTAAATATAAATCTGAGCTTGGTCAAGAGACCATGTCCGCTACCCCTGTTGATAACGTGCGAGCTGGGGTGAGGAGAAGGCTATTGTGTGATCTCCAGTGGTGGAACAGGAATGTGCCTTGTCTGGGTGGGTGCATCGTTCAAGGCCAGTCTTCCTAAGTTGACCAGCAGTTGTTCCAGGAAGTCTTGGATAACTTCTAGAAAGGGTTTTAGGTCAGCTGAATAAAGAACTATGAGTGCTTGGAAACTTCCACAGCAAGAGGTTGTGTTTTTAGGGTTAGAGGTGTGTGGTGTTGTGTGGGTTATTTTTTGTTTTTTTGTTATTTTCAAAATTTGTTGGGTACCTTTGACCGTGATCTGTCTCTTGAAATACTGTGTAGGATGAAATTGGACAAAGTCAAGTACATGGATTTTTAACTATTTTTGCTCAGCTCTTTTGCGGAACTTTGGCTTTGCAGAAGCTTTCCCTGTCTTTCTGGATTCTATTATTATTTTGCCTGTAAGAAGTCTTTGATGGCAAAAGGAGGTATTGAGTGAAAGTGAGCCATTCCTAATTCTAGCAGGAGAGCCTGCTCCTTCCTTTATATCCGAGACACAGCAACTGGATAAGAGAACCTGATAGAAATATATAGGCTCATTTAACATTCTGGCAATCTGAAGCAGACAAAGTTCATATTAAATTTACTTTGTCCCCTAAAAGATCAGCTTGGTGAGACATGCCCTTCAGGGATAAGTTCCTCTAATCATAAATAAAACATGTACTTTCCAAGGAAGGCAAAGGAAGGAAACAGAACTGAAAGATTCAGCAGTAAATTAAAACTATTGCTTTTGTTTTCTGTGGTGCTTTTCTCCTTAATAGTCTTGCTGTCAATTTTGGTTGATACAGGCAAAGGTTCTGTTTTGATCTCCTCCCAACTAACTTCCTTGAATTTTGCTTTATACTGGTGTGAAATGATTTGGAGTGTATTAAGTAGATTTTTTTTTTTTCACCTTCTAGTATTTAATTATGTTTTTGTAAGGGTGCAAGATTCAAATTTGGGATCAGATTGTCTGCTAGTTAGCGCAACCTCTCTTGCATCATATTACTGCAGCTGCTGGATTTCTGGCTCTCAAACATCTTTATTATAGAGTAAAAAATATGTGAGGTAGGAATCAATGCCTTACATAATCAATCACCCTTCCTCGGTGAGGTTCTTATGCTTTTGCTGGAATGCTAACAAAATGTTTGTTTATCAAAGATGAGTTTTTCTTATTTCTTTAGGAAGATTCTTTAACTGCTGGATGCAGGTAATCTCCCGTAGACTGTAAGACAGATATGAAGGTCAATACAAACCTTTGATTTGCCCTCCTGAGCTGGTAAAAACCAGGCACACTTTCTAGAAAATAACTGAATTTGGAGGAGTTGTTCTTGCCTTGCAATTAAAGGAAATAAAATGCAGTATAAAAGCATCGCTTTGCTTGACCCTTTAGTGGGAACTTTGTGGTTATCTTCAGAAGGAGCTGACTCAGATCTGCAGTAATGTACGTTGATCCAAGAACAACACCTCTGTCAATGAGTTTGATTTGGTATTGAGCATTTGAAAAATAGAAAAAAAGATATGAGCAGCAGTGAGCAGTGGTTATAAATACTCCCTTGTGGCCTGGCATTTATTTCAGAGACTGCTTTCCTCAGACTTGTTGTACTGTTCTGGCTGCCAAGCTATAACCAAGCTGCTTCCTCTGATGTGGCCAGATGTCCATGCAGCAGATGATGCTTGCCATGAGGATCTACACTGATTTTAGGATAGTGGGATCATTTTGGCTGACTGTGCTCTGAAGTGAAGGCAAAGAGGAAAGCAGTATCTTTTTGCTTCAGTGTTCACCTTTCTGTTGATAATACAAATCTGAGCTGCTTATTGCCGTGGTGTATGGCGCAACATCTGGACTTCACACCTGGATGATAGGAATGTGCTTCTGGTGGACGGCAATTGTGCAGGTAAAACCAAATTCCCCTTACTCATTTCCATGTAGTTTGGCAGAATTGCCTGTCAATACCAGCAGAGAATTGCTCCCAAGATCTCTATCCTCAGACTGTGTGAGCATTTCAGTCAATGGGAACTTCCCGGTCTGTGCTTCCCGTTCTTTGGGCCTCTTATTTCCAGGGAGATATGCAGGAGCATCAAGCCTTTTTCAGAATTGCATGTCTAAATTGTAGATGCCTTGTGAAATGGATTGCTTAATGGAATGAGCACTGCTATAATCCTAAGTAATCACCAATATACTGGTATCTCAGGGGAGGAAAAAAAAAGAATCCGTGAAATCATTTTTTATTAAAACAGTAATGAAGTAGATTGCCTGGTGTGTGCATTGCTGGCTTAGTCACATTGGATTGGAGCAGAAGCCATTATTTTTGACTGAACTGTGTCATTTTAACAAACAGCAAAATTATATCCATGTTTGATTACTTGGAGGTGTAGTAATGGGGCAGGTGAGAGCACAATCCTCATTTTACTTGCAAGAAGGGTATTTCTTCTGATACTTTGTACCTCAGTCTTGTTGACACAACAGCACAATAATCCAAGGTCTTCCTGGAACAGTTAGTAATTTTGATCCTTAGATAATTGCACTAAATGTTTTGGTGAAGTGTGGATGATTTTGCAGAGGGTAACAGTGTTTTCCAGTGATCCTTTCAGCAGGCTTTGCTCTGGTCCTGCCACTGTGACTTGTAGTTTCCTGCTTTTGATTGTTAGTAAAACAAATGCACATCCCATTTTGCTTGGGATCCTTTTTATTGCATGATGAAGGGCACAGTGATGCTGCCTGTGGACTGTGGGGTGTGCTGATTTTAATGGACTGAAGGACTTTGGTGCGCTCAGAAATGTCTCAAGTGACTTCAGGACCTTTCGCATGCTCGTGAGCATAGCTAGGTCATTTGTAGCTTGTATCCCGCAGACCTGATGCTCTTCTGTGCCAGCTCAGTCTCTGATATACTTTCATGCAGTGGTTACTCCTGTCCAGGTCTACCCTTGGGGTTTTCCTAGAGCAAATCAGAGGCAACTTGAGGCTAACACCACCTTTTAGCCCTTACCTACCTCTGCATTGAGGAGAAGGGAGCACAGGGACCAGACAGCAACTTGCATAACTCAAACGGAGAGAAGTTTCAGACTGAGGGAGTCCAGCCATGACTGCACGTGGAAATGTGTAAGCCACTGGATCTCCATGTGGTTTTTAGCCCCCGTGGCTGTTTGTTGCTGCTGTTTGGTACTCGGTATTGCTCAGGACAGATCTCCATCACTCCTGCATTTGTCTGGTGCACAGGCTACTTGCCAACTCTGCAGAGGAGATAGGCTTGGTAAACTAAATCCACTGTGCAAATTATCTTGCCTCTCATTTGGCTTGTTCAGTCTTTTTAGTGGAGGCTTTCATACTCCAAAGCAAATCCAGTGAAATAGCACAAGTGCTAAAGACTACTGAAAAAGCAGGTGCAATCTGATAAAGACTTCATCAGGCAAAGGACAAGCTATGAGGCTTGCACCCCAGCTTTGCACTTGCTGGGTCACGTTTACCCTGCTTGAGTAAGATAGTGCAGTATCTGACTCCTCAGAGTGAAATGGAGCTTAACGATTCTCTCCAAAGTTTCCCTGACAGCAGAGCCAGTGCATCCTCCACCTATGGCAATTCTGAATGTTGTGTAGTAGTTTTGCCCAAATACCAGGGTTCTGCCTGTGGGAGGGGTTTGGCAGCTGTCCATGCTTCTTAGTCATGTAAATACTTAGTCAGCCCAAAGGAATTTACAAACAGTTGTGCTCTTGCTAGGCTTCTTTTTCCTAAACCACCTAAACACTTCAGATTTCTTCAGCTGTTCTTGTGAATTAAATACTTCAGTTCCAGGTTTTGGGTGTATTGCTATGTTTGGAAAACTTAGCTCATCAGCCACGGGATTACAGCTCTTATTTTTGCTGTGCAGAATAAGTATATTCCCGTTGTATGACACTAGGGCAGGCAAAAAATGGGGGAGAGGAGTTGGAGAGCTAAGGCAGTCTAAACCCAACTTTTCAATTTATTTTATTCTGCTGTCACATTGCTGAAGTATTCTCTTTCTGCTCATATAGCTTTTGCTTGGTATTATTGGCAGGGCAGAGTTAAGGTTATGCTAGTGCACAAAACTGCATATCCATCACTTGTTTGAATTTGCTGTCTTAACTCAGCAGTTCCTATGCTTGCTTTGTATCTGATCCTGTAAGGAATATGAGTGAGTAGTGAATATTGTCCTGAAACTGAGGAACGTGTTTTAGAGTAGCTGCTCATACTGATAACATCCTATTTCTAGGTGGCAAAAATGTTAAAACTTGACTGTTAAGGTTAACTTATTGATGTGCACTCTCAATTTACCTTGATGTCTTTTTTTCTTTTTGCATGAGCGTTCACATAAGAAACACCACACAGCCTAGGCCAATTTCAAATTATGACTTTTTTTTGTTATTGGTACTGTTCTCCTAGTCAGTGCAAAAGCAAGCAGAAGCTGCCTCTACTTGGTTATCATCCATCACTATTTAGAGGCATGGGTTTGATACTGGAAGGTGTCCATATTGTTGACTGAATGCTGTGACTTTGCCTCCTTTTCCAGCCTGTATCAGACATGCATTTTTATCAATATGTTCTGTGCAACAAGCAGTACAGTGTGAAGAGCAGCCAACTGAGGCAGGACAGATCTCAGATGTGAGCAGTGGCTTTATCACATAACACCCAGCTGGGAATTTTCCAGTTGACAGATGCCAGAAGATGGCAATTTGTTGGAGGGATGGCATTCTTGTGGGAATGCTTCATCTGAACTGACAAATGAGGAACCTTTCAGGTCAAAGGAGAAATTCTGATCAAAGGGAATAACCAGTACCCCAGCGCTAGGGCTGTGCTGCTGGAGCTTGGGGCTCAAAACTTGTCATTTGCAGGAATTTTCAACAAGGACAGATGCAAAATCATGCCTCTGGGACAGAGCAACCTGCTGCATTGGTGCAGGCTGAGTAGGTGGTAGCTCGTCAGGGCAGGACCTGGGGTTCACAGGGAGCAATGCGTTGAACATGAGTTGGTGTGTGCTCTCGTGGTGTTGAAAGCTAATAGAATACTGGGCTGCATTAGCTAGACTGTAACCAGCAAACTGAGGGCAGTGATTAGTTCCTTTATCTCAGCACTAGTGAGACCACATCTGGACTGCTCTGTTTTGCACCCTCTGCCCCCTAGTTCGAGGGAAGTTGCCAGACTGGAGAAAATGCAGTGAAGGTCACAGAGTTGGTTGGGGGCCAGGGCATAGCATGTAGTTGTGGTCTTCCAGTTAGAGACATGTAATATAGAAGATGGAGTCAGACTCTTCGGAGCTGCACAGGAGAAGGACAAGAGGTAATGGATGTGTGTTGCAGCAAGAAAAATAATTGGATATTGGGAGGTGGTGGTGGGAAATCCACTGTGAGAGCAGGTAAGTGCTGAAATAGGGGACAGTTGGGGAATCTCCATCTTTGGAGACATTCAAAACTTAACTGGATGAGGCCCTGGGCAGCCTGACCTAACTGTGATGGGGGGTCCTGGCCTGAGCAGAAGGTTGGACAAGCACATGGAGATCTCCTCCAACCTCAGTTACTCTGTCATTGTAATTTAAATATAGGTCTTCCAAGTCCTGCTGAGTGCTCCCAGCTTTGTGGTGATGGCTGTTGTAGAGTGAGGTTGTGTGTCTCCTGTGGGAGCACGGGGAGCCTGCTTTTCTACTCTAGTGCTTGAACAGCCTGTCAATGAAGGGATAGGGCCCTTCTCTGGGCTGCTGGAGTGCAGGACGGGCTCCCTGCTGCAAAAGAGCAGGGGCCCTCTCCCTCTTTTGTCATGATAAATGTAGGCGCTCAGCTTTCTCTGTAGAAAAAAAACTTAATGTGAAAATCTTAATGTTTGTTTTTTTGGGCAGCTCTTATGTTTGCAGGTTGCCCTGTAGGCTCTGATGTTAGCCTTGGCTATGGAGGAGAGGAGAGACCTGGGCTGTGTGGGTAGGGAAGGGTGATGAATGAATAATCATGGACCCTGTGCATGCAGATGGCTTGTGCCCAGAGGAAAAACATAGCTGTGAGTCCTTGCCTGCTGAACCGCGTGCTCTCTGTGCCATGCAGTCATCACCTGGACAGCTTGTAGGGCTCTTGTAGGGGAAGGGAGGAGCCTCATCATAAAGGTGTATGCTGCTCGGAGACATTCTGCAAGTTAATGGGAATAAACTTGGTGCTCACGCTGGGCCTGAAATTGGAAGAAATCTTTCCATCGAGTGTTTTGTTGTGGGAAAGTATAGTGATCTGGAGGAAATGGAGTGTACCTCTGAGCTTGGCAGCCTTTGGCAAGGCTTGTCTTCAGCAAAAGCTGCGATCTGTTCCTTGTTCAGCAAATGAGAATCACATCCCAGCTGTTGGAGACTCAAATTTAAACTGCTTGGGCCAGTCATCTAGATCCAGTATCACAATTCCTCTATCCTGTCAAGGTTATTCCAATGCCTTTCTGAAAAGAGATGGGCAATGACCTCTGTGGTTGAGTGGAGTGTGTGGTTATGTCCTCAAAGACAGAAAGCACAGGCTTATTCAGTACAGGACAGAGAGGGCTGAGGTCATGTACTCTGTCTGTCTTCAAAACATTAAAAGGAAGAGAATGAGCTGTTGTCCTTGCCTTCAAGGAAGATGGAGAAGTGTTTGGGTTGAGACTGCAACGAGAGATGTTTAGCTTACACTTCAGGATGGGTCAGTGCTTGGAGGTGCAGGGATGGATCTCCGAGTCATGGTTTTCCAGACCAGTCTAGACAAACCTCTGTTTGGTTATGTTGGGTTGTTGGTTGGACCAAGAGAAGATAAACTGAGACCCAACCACATTTCTATGCATGCTTTGGTTGTTTTACATATGAAGGAGCAGAATACATTGACAGCAGCGACTACTATGCTACTATTACATGTTAATATTCTTCCCTAAAATCCGTGGAGCTGATTCGTCTGCTTGAAGGAGTCCTTGTTTCAGAGGCCTTAGAAGTTAGAGAGGGCTGCCCGAGTGCTCCTGCCTTTATGGCATGAAGCAGAAGGTGGAAGTGGGCAGGAGGCAGGGCTACAACCACCACTTCTCTATCATCACTTCTCCAGGTTCGCAGCTGTCCAGGTGAAAACAGCATGGCTCCTGCTGTCCTCCAGAAAGCCCGTGTTGGGCACAAGGCCATCCGTCACAAGACAGCTTGAGAGCTCCTGAGGCTGCATGGTTGTGAAAAACATGGACGGGAGAACAAGCTGTTCTGCTTCAGGTCTCTGACGTGGATTTGTGATGTCGGCACAAAAGCCAGCTCTGTCCTGAAGTCAATCTGCCGCTTCACAGAAAGCGAAGGTGCCAGGGCTGCTTTCTGCCATAGGGATGTTCAAGACTGGTGCATTCTTTGTCCACCCTGGGCAGTGGTTGATCCAGGTGACCTTTGTAGCTATCCCTTTTCCTGCTAAGGGACTCCAGTTGCAGCGTTGCTTGAATAATTTCAGTTTCCTGTCTGAGGAGTTTCCTTCCTAATAATTTTTTTCCCTACAGTGTTGTTTGCCTTTGCATTATTTCCCCTCCCTCCCATGTTTTGGGGTAAAGTCTGAAGAAGCTTTTTCCTGTTTCTGTTGCAGTCGATGCTGGTATTGTAAGGACCCCAAGGGTTGCTGAGAAAAGTGAGGTAGGATATTAAAAAACCTGCACCTTTATGTTATGTATCTCACTTTCCCATTCTGGGTGCAGATCACTGGTGTGCCCGATCTGAGGGGGAGAAGTTATCCATGTTCTGCTCAGTGATGGTCTCTTCTTTCCTTTACTCTGTATTTTCAGCACGTTCTCAATGGGAGTGATGCCAACTTTTACTGCAGTTGTCTGACATGTAAATCCCACAAATGAAATATTTCAGCAGGAAGCAAAACCAGCTGATTCTTTTGTTTGGAAACTTATTTTCTTCCTTTGACACCCAAGACTTTAAAT
This sequence comes from Buteo buteo, assembly GCF_964188355.1. Taxonomy (NCBI): domain Eukaryota; kingdom Metazoa; phylum Chordata; class Aves; order Accipitriformes; family Accipitridae; genus Buteo; species Buteo buteo. Next base: position 5,948,998 of record NC_134176.1, on the reverse strand, counting down.
TCTCAAATACTGGTCCTCACACAGGAGTTATAAATAAGGCAGCTCTGGGTTTTCTAGGCTGACCTGTTTGAGGTACAGCACTCGGAGGGTAGCATGTTTGTGCAAAAGGGAATCTCACCTCTATTTTGCTGTGCCTGATTTATGGTAGACTTTGCAAGCCAAGTTCTACTTGGGTTAGAAAGGCACACGGTGAAAATTCATGAAGAAAGCAGCCTTTTGGGGCAAGTTAGAAATAAATCTCTTACAAATGTTAATGTTAGTTCCTACCTTAATTGTGAAGTCAGTGTGGTTGTGCCATAATTTAAAGGTAATAAAATTAAATAGGTTTATAAAGATGCATCTGTGTAGTGTAGGCCTTGCTTACAGCTGTAGCAGGCAATGGAGGGTCTTTGCAGAGCCTTTTTGGTCTGTACCTGAATTCACCTTGTGCACACATTGTATATGAAGGAATGTGATGATTGCTTTAGTCGGTCTATCCTTCCAGCCCAACCTTGTGTGTCTGAAAGTAGCTGCGATTGGATTCGTTAAAGCAGCATGCAAGGAATGCCATGATAATTGCTACCTCAAAGGAAGAAGATTTCTCTCAGCCTCCTGTGCTGGTTAGGGGCTGGTTTGCATTATGGTGCATCAGCGTCTACAAGGAACACTATGTATTTACACTATCGCCGATCTCTCCCATTGATCTCAATTTAAATCAGTGCTTTGACAGACAAGAAAGAGGCTGTTGCTTTAAAAAAAAATAAATAAAAATCTTATGCTCTTTGACTTTGAGTTGTTCGGTGATGAGGGCATAGACTAACAGGCCAAAAAAACCCCTGTAGTGGTAGTAGACCTGACAAATCAGTTTGTCAGTATGTGGAGTGGCTTTATGGCTTAGAGTAGGGAAAGGCAGCTCTCTGAATTGCTCTCAGGTTGCTGGAATAGAGTACTTACTTATGTGGGCAAAATAGCTCATTGTAGTGCTTGAATAGACTGTTATTTAAAGGCCTGCGAGTCTCATTCTATATACAGCAACATTTCAAGGAGTAAAAAGACTACATTTATATTGCTATTTTATTAAAATTTATGCTGGCATGGCAGTACTGGAGCTCCAGTGGAAGCTGAGTTGGCTCTTTCATTCAAAGTCACGGTTCTGCCTGCTCGTAACTTAGTAAAAAATTACCTGTGGAGACGAGGTTTCTTGTTCCTGATCTCAGCCTGCCAGGGTGTTTTTTCTTTTAAATGCTTCATAAATGTTCTCTGCAGTTGTGGGGTTTTAAGTGATGGGGATGGAAGAAGGTGTTTTCCTGACTAGGCTTTCCCTACATTTAGGGTTTGATGCTTTGTTATTTTACTTAGCTAATTCTCTGCTGTTACAGAGACTGGGGATATGGCTTCAACTCTTCCTGTACAAAAGAGGGGAGCTCCTCAGCCTCCGTATGGGGTGGGAAGGGGCAGGGAGGCACAAAGACGTGAAAGACTGCCTCTCCTGTGCAGGCTAGCCAGCAGCAGAGCCTGAGGGCAGCTGAATCCCCAGCCACTGCTCTGTGCCTCTGGACCACACTCCATCCTCAGTTAATTAGCTCCCCCTTGTAGGTCTAATGGGGAAAGGCTGAAGTCATCTCTGTTCGCTCTTGGCCCCATGGCAGTCACTTGGCCTCTTGCCTTTGTACTGGCATCCTCTGCAATGTGCAAGGATCATATGAAAATAGGAGTTTGTTTCTCATTTGTCCCACACTGCTAATAAAAAGCCAAAAAAATAATAATAAAAAAACCACATAGTTGGAAATAATGATGACCTCCTTTTACTTAAACACAATGCAGTCTAGATTGAATTGCGTCTAACGCATGCTTGCTTGCCATTAATGATCTGTGTTCTTGTAGCCTCTTTGCTCAGGGGATTGTGTGTTTTGAATTTATTGTTGCAAGTGCCTCATTGAAGAACTATTGTTACAGTATTTTGGACATACTGTTTTGGTAGCTGAGAAGAGATTTCTGGGGTTTGGTTGTTGGGTTTTTTTTGGGGGGTGGGGGGTGTTCCCCTTTAGAATTTATTTCCATTTTTCCTTATTCTCATCTGTTTGGACAAACTGAGCCACACACCCATTCACCGAGATGCCTTCTTTATACATCCTGGGGTAGTTTGTACACGGCAGCCTTGGCCCAGGTGATGTCAGGACATGGCTCAGTAAGGTGTCCTCAGAGACAGGAGCCAGCTGTCTTCACTGTTCTTTTGATGTTCGAGCCTGGCAAATCCCTGCTATGCTGGCTTTGAACCCCTATTGAAATTCTGGCCCAGTGCTACTTTGAAAACCCAGCCATAAGTGTTCAGGTTTGGAAATGGTGTAGCCTTAAAAGGCCTCCTGACTTCTGGTCCCAGAGCAAAGTCGTTCCACCAGAGGATCTGGTAAAGAGATATCCCTCATGGGTGCTGATGCTTCAGCAGAATTTGCTTTCCTGTCCTGTGACTTCTCCATATGATTTCATTTTCATCTTAATGGATGCAAAAGTCACCTCTGAAGTCCTTGTCCTTGCTAGACAGTTACAGCCTGCTTGCTTGAGGGCCCTGTTGTAGTTTCATCTGTGCGAATCCCCTTCTGCTTTGAATCTTAAAGTCACCTTTACCATGGCTGGCCACATATGCCTGGTTTGCTTCACCACGGAAATGTGAGACATGGGTGAGCAATCCTCAAATCTGAAGTGCCTCAGGACTCTCAAGGATTATGTGCTTTGCATTGGAGTAATGGACCAGCTGCTGGCCCATGGTGGATGGGAAGTAGGACTTGTGTGAGGTGAAAATACCTTGGAAGCTCTTGAAAGATGAAGGCAGGAAAAGAGATGCTTCAGTTCTGCCTTTCTTTGAGAGCTAAAATGTAGCTGTCCTCATTTTTTTAACTTGTGACTCTGTCATCCAGGATATGGTCAAAAAGAGAGACTAAAATGAGCAACTTGTTCTCTTTTTTTCCCCACTGCAGTTGATAAACATATCAACAGGATTGTGACCCGAGACTAGAAAACGTCTGGCTGCTTTCGCTTGTTTTGTTCTTGCTTCTTAAGGAGCAGAGATAGGGTCTCTTTCAGGGTGCTTTTATGTCACTGATTGCTTAGGTGGAAGCAGGTTGACAGGGTTGGTGTGCTATGCTCACAGCACTCTCGTTCCTGTGCTCTTGCCTGTATTTGCTAGTGTTGTCATGCTCTGCAGTGTTTTTTATGATTTGATTAAGAATGTGTCAAGGCGGTTATGTTTGGATTCTCTGTCTTGTCTGAGTTATTCATGCAAAGTCTCACTTAGCTTTTCATGGTGCTATAGTAGCTGTGGACTCTGTTCCCTTCCCACCTCCATTATTTAGGGCTTGGTACAGTAAAGCTCTTAAGCCCATAGTTTATTCTGAGCCTGCAGATGATTTCACTGGGAGCAGAGTTTAGGTCTCTGTTCCAGTTTTTGTTGTGATTATTTCAGTGATAGTCAGAAAGCCAAGATAAGACAGGTAGAACCACAGACATGAGCTTGAAGTTTTTTAATTGCTCACATCTCTGCAGCAAAGCCGCCAGTGGAAAGATCCTGTGAAGTGATGCAAATACAAAGCAGATGCTCCAGCTGGTCTGGACTGGTTCCAGATGTGTGTCTTTATGAGAAGTATGCTCCTCAGATCTCACTGGCATCTGGGGGGGGGGGGGGGAGGTGCTGGTGGTTCCACAAAGGGACAGTGTCTCTGCTGGTGACAGGCCCAAAAATGGCACTGCCAATGAGCAGCTCCTTCTGTCACTCATCCAGCTGGTTCTGTAATGCTAATGAAGTACATGGCTTTACCTGAGGCCTGTCTGTTTTGATGACTAAGGCGTTACAAGTATGAGGCAGAGAAATGCTGAGAAATTTTCTGCTTTGGAAGGGAATATTGTTGCTTGGTTGATTTGAAAGCCAATTTATGGCATCAGGTCAAAGGCAGTTGCTTCTGCTGCTTCCCAATTAGAAGACTTATTTATTGATGGATGGCTGAGGTGAGGAAGTGAAAAATCTTGATTTGCTTTTCCTCCTAGAAGAGTTGGCTTGCTATTGTAGTGGTCATTTCTCTTCTCCTCTGATTAGGTCCTCTTAATCTTAAGAGTGCGATGATACCAGTAATCATTGTGGCTGTTTTGATGCTGTGGATATACCATCTATCAAAACTGGCCCCTGCTACTTTGGTGACTCACTGTCCTTCTGGGATGTTCTGAGGATATGCCATAGAGCAAGCTCTGTTGTCCTGACCTTACAGATAAGGAATTGCACCTCGGATGTATGAAGTAATTTGCCCAAGGTTACCCAGGCAATCTGGGGCAGGGCAGGGATTCAAACTTGTCTCTTAACACCTTTTGGATCATTAATCCTTATGCTGGTGGAACCTGTTATGACTGAAATGTAAGAATTCATGCAGGATAAATTACTCTTTCTTGTACTTTCTGTCCCTCTCTGAGGTGGTGCTATCATGTAATCATATGAAAATCTGTGTTTGGGTTATCTGATGAAGGAGTTTCAGCATAGCTGAAGGTCATCGCTCTCTGCTTTCCCCTTTTGGGTGAGTTTTTTCCTCCCAGTAAATACAGGCAGGCCCAGTGTGTTGGTGATCACAGGACCAGCCACATGTTTATTCCAGTCCCGGTCTCTGCGTGCTGCCATTCGGAGTAAGGCTCCGTCTTCAGTCCCCCTGACATAGTCTCAACCTGGACCCCAGGCTGTTTCAGCATCCTTGCCCCAGCAGGTCACATCCCTGCAGCTTCTCTTGTGACCACGCAGCCTGCCTGTGTTACCACTGGGACACAAAGCAAGAGAACACACTTTTCAAGCCAATGGTCAATATGGCAGTCCCATGGATGTTGTGGCCTTGCTTTGTTTGATATCTTAACACATTTCCACGTGCAAGCTTGAGTGTTCCCTGTTATCTTCTAAGCAGCTGCTCCCTGCTGTTCATCTTCAGTAGCAGGTTTAAAAAAGACCCATTTCTCGGTCTTTGTGGTTTCCTGTGAGCATTCAGCAAAGCAGTTCAGTAGCAGGCTGGAGAAGGCAGCATCATCCAAGGTAAGAGCTTGGACACTGTTAACAACCTGCCCTGTCTATCGAGTATTGGCTGACTGAACTTTCCTTCTTCCCTTTCCATGTCCCCCCGTTAGAGACACCTCCCATTAGGTTAAACTGTCATATCTGTGCAGTAAAAAGCTTTCTGAGTATGTACAGCACTCAGGGATTAGTATGGGGCTGGTGTGTCAGCTTGTGTGGGCTCTGAAAGATGTGACACCTACCGAGGGATCGGTGATGTGCACTGATCTATGTGGTCTGTGGCTCTTGTGAGCAAAGCTGTCCTGTGCTCTGCTGTGCAGACAGCATCACGTCAGCCCTGTGGTGTAATCCTTTTACACTGGGGGAGGGCTGTGAAGGTTCTGGGGAGCATCAGGCTCACTTTTTGGCACCACTGTCCAGGAGTATTAAGGGATTCACCGGTTTGGAGGGCTGGTGAACATGACCTACAGGGTTTTGGAGACCAGGTGAGACAGCACTGAGGAACACATATGAACTTTCAAATGTGTGAAAGAAAGACAGGATCAAACCATTCTCCAGGACTGTTACGGGTAGGGCAAGAAGTAATTTGGCTTAAGATGATGCAAGGGAGTTCGGCTTTTTATCAGGAGAGGCTTTCCCAAGACCCGGTAGGTAAAAACGTATGAAACAGTGGGACTGACTGAGAAAGAGACTATGGAGCACCCACTGCTGGTGACTTTTTTTGTGAACAGGATGGATGGCAATTTGTCAGCAATGGTAAGTATAGCAGAGTCTGCCTTAAGGCTGAGTGAAGGATAAAGGACTCCTAGGGTCCCTTCCAGCACTGTCTGTCGTGATTTCTGGCTTTGTAGAGGCAGGTGGACTTTGGAGCAGAAGAGACTTGTGGAGAAGGATTGTTTCAAGGGACCCAGAAGATGCTGTTGATCTTCCCATGGGGAACAGTATGATGAAGGAGGAATTGTCACTGCGGAAAACATGCAGGTTTCTTTTATTTGCTATGTGCAGGTTTGAACTCCTTTCTTGTCCTCTGCCCTTTCTCACCTCTGCTCCTGCTGTGGGATGCTGTGACAGCCAAGTTGGGCTCAGCAGAATCATCAGTGCACATTGATGTTAATTTCTAATGCAAATCGCTGTTCATGCTGGGTCTCTGCTGCCCTAGTGGAAGGTAGAGAACAATGGGGAATGCCATGCTGTGTATGTTACCAGCCAGGATGGGCTTTGCAGTGTCTGTGTTTGATAATGAGGGCTGAGGGGCTTTTGAATGACAGAGGATGGAACGGGCAGTGCGGTCTCCAGGCAAATTTTAAGGGATTTGGAGGGATCCAGCTTGCGGCCCTGCTTCTGCTTGTCCACATGATGAGTAAAGAGTCTCTGAGGCACATCACCTAGGCTTAAAGGGACATTTCTCATCCTCAGCAGATTCTTATGGAAAAACCAAAATTAAAAATCCTGAGTCTGAGATTTACTTTTGTTGCATTATCAGCCTGTAGCACTGAAACACTGCGAGTCAGATTGCAGAAACTAAGCTACGTGCTCCCACTTTACTTTGCACAGGCTCTGGGTGCGTCTGACTTGGCACTGTGCTGATTTAACTCACTAAAACAGCAGAAAGCAAACACAGAGGAGGAAAAAAGCACCATGAATATTCTTTTTATTTCTTCCATCTTTCCAGACTAGCAGTTTTAAACACTGTGAGCTGTGCAGGGGAGAGCTGAGATTGGGTGGCTGGAGGCAAAACCAGGATTGCTACAGAAGGAAGAGTGAGGACAGGTAGTGGGCTTGGAAGGACCTTTCCTAATAGTAGTCACAGGGCAAAATACACCTCTAACTGCACAAGTCAAGCAGGGAGTCTCACAAGCATGTTACACTAGCATCTCAGGCTTCCAGAAAATGGAAAGTTGCAAAATTTTAGTGAAGAGTACTGGCAGCAGTCTAGGGAACAGGATTTGCCTTCCTGCCTTTTGGACAGCCATTAGGTGAGGGTGGGAGGTGTGATTCATCTTGGAGCTGGTCACACACTGCCTTGCTGTAAATCCTCTGGAAACAGTAGAGCTGCTGGTTAGGCAGGAGGGAGGAACACATCTCTTTGCTGCACTCGGCTTGGGACAGTGCCATCGTCATTTCATCTTCTCTATGGCTGAAGGTCTATGGCAAAAAAAAAAAAAAAAAAAAAAAATCCCTGAATAAACACTCTAAAGAAGCCCCTTGAGTATCTGAGGAAAGGGGCTGGGGGTGGGTTGAGCTTTTTGTCTATTGAAATGTGCAAGTAGCTTCTGTGCTCACTTTCCCCTTCCTCTTATTCAAATAAGATAACACTGCCCCATCTCAGCTGTATATTTTTAGTACTCACATGCTTGCACCCTGCCAGGCGAAGGACTTCTGTGGTTAACTAACAAGATAAAGCTGCCAGCCTCAGTGTTCAGCAAAAGACCTCAGTTCTTAATCTTCTTCACTGAAAATAACAGGTTACTGTATGAAACATTGCAGAGAAATTGCATCTGAGAAACTGCACAGTGTTTTCAATAAATCCTGGCTTCAGGTGGATGAAAAATGTTGTAAGAATTTCTTTCCTTGCTGTATTTTAGCAGGATTTGTTGGGAGACAGTTGAGATTTTGTGTTGATGTGGTTCTCTTTATTCTTACTCAGTAACTTTTGAACGCGTTGCTCCAGTTGAAGCAAGCTAGATACAGATCTCGGGGTTACTTGATCTGACAAATTATTCTTATTGGAATAACAATTAATGATTAGTATTAAGGTCCTATAAATTCCATGAGTAGTTAGTATTGGAAGTCAGAGAACTGATGCAAGAGGCCAGTGTAAAGTGGGAAATCCTTAAGAGCCAGGCTTTGCTGGCTCTGCTGTTCTGGACTTGCTTATTTCCATGCTGGACAGAGCCAAGGGCACTCAAGCATGTTTAGCAATGACTGGAAGTCAAGAGGCAAAAAAAAAAAAAAAAAAAAAAAAAAAGAAGTGAAAAAAATATCAAGGGAGGTTTTCAAATGCATTTCAGTTTTGCGTTACTTTTGTTTTCAGGTGCACTAGATTTTTTTCTTTCCCCTGTCTCCAAATGAGGCCATATCTTCCTATTTCCTAGATTCTGCTGGAGCTTGAAAGAAAAGTCAGTTTTCATGTAATCCCACCCTGCATCTATGACTAGGATATGCTGCATGTTACTTCGCATGAGATTTTTGAGTTGTTGATGATGAGGCTGAACTGATTAAATTAAGTCCTCAGTTTGGTTGCCAATTAAACAACGAAGACTTGGCCAAAGTTCCCAAACCTGGCTTAGCCAGTAGCTATGTTAGCTGAATCTGTCTGATTTTTCTACTGATTTCAGCCACCTTTCCCTTGCAATGGGCCAGACTGGGGTGATAGGTAGAGGCAAATTGCAGACATGAATTTTTATCTCACATGCACTCACCTCCATTCGCTGGTGGGGTGGAGGCATCTTTCAGACAGATATGCACAGATGCCTAAACATCCAGGGGTAGCAAAATGGGGGGGGGGGGGGAAACAGGGATTTGCAGGGAGACCTTTGAAAAGGCTGTGATTTAGAGCCGCTGACCAGCTTTGAGCCCTTTAGAGGAAGCAGACAGCTGTGGAGCACTGTCCTGAGAGAAGGATTGGGTTCTTTGAACAGCTATAGCTCATACTCCGGTACAAAAATCATGCAAAGTGAGCAGCACTGCTGCAGTACTAGCCCAGCTTGCACTGTATCCAGGTAATGAGAACTTATGTTATGCCACCTTACAGCCTCAGCTAGATGTCCACTATGCTTCACTCATCTGCTTCTCCTTCCTATGATCCTTGCCTAAGAGGGACTTGGTACCATGGTGATAATTATACCTCTCTATATATGTCTTCATATTCTGCTCCTTGAAGTGTCTGAAAGCTTCCTCTTTGAAGTGATTCTGCTCACCAGAATACATTATACTTTCCCAAAACAAGTACTGTGCTTGTTATAATTATTGCAGAAGTGCTGAGCATTTTTGAGTGCTTTTCATCATCCCCAAATGTGGAAATAGATGACTTAGCACTTTCTTTTTACTGCCAGCTGCTAAAGAGGCCAGTTCTGGATTAGTAGAGCACAAGTGAATCCATTGCAAAGGAAATGTCTGTGGTGGTTGTACAGCACTGGTGTTGTTTAAGGACTGTCACCATGTAATGCTGGAGATTGTGGTTTCTCTCCTGCCTTGTATATGGTTGTGGGGTTTTTTCCTTTGACATGGTTTCTAATTGCAGTCAGTTCTCAAGAGCAGGTGCTGGCACTGGGCCCTAGTGTCTAGTAGAAGAAATGGTCCTTCATGCTGTTGGTCATAGAATCATAGAATGGTTTGGGTTGGGAGGGACCTTTAAAGGTCATCTAGTCTAGCCGCCCTGCAATGAGCAGGGACATCTTCAACTAGATCAGGTTGCTCAGAGCCCCGTCCAACCTGACCTTGAATGTTTCCAGGGATGCGGCATCTACCACCTCTCTGGGCAACCTGTGCCAGTGTGTCACATAAGCAAGACCAGGCAATTCTGCCTAATGGGGCTCCCATACCAAGTGTTTGAACCAAACCTTTTCTTTTCATTTAAAAAAAAAAAAAAAAAAAAAGCTTGGTTTTTAGAATTGTACTCAAATTAGCCCATGACTGTCTACAGATGAATTTCTATCTCCAGAATGTAGCTTCTCTCTTCAACTTCTAACAAAAACAGAGCTACTTGTAAAAAAAAAAATCAGTATTTCAAATTAAATCCCCAGTGAGAATTCTCAAGAGAATACAGCCCCCAGACAATTTAATTCAATTTGTTGTTCTTAGAAGGAAAGCATGCAACCTATTAATTTAGAGAATGGGACGTGGGCTTTGCTGAGCTGCACAAACGTATCATGAACACAATAAAGCCAGAAAATTCTTTGCATGCAATTTAAAAAATAAAATTTCACTAAGCCTTTAATAAACTAATTAATCACTAAGGAAGACTCTGAAACTGAAACTTCTCCAACTGGATTTATTCTTTGCAGTGAGCCACTTTACCTGAAGACATTTGTGGTTTGCTGGAGAAACTTCTGGTTAATGCTACTTTTTAAAAATAACCCTGGCCCTTAGTAGCTGGAAGTCCTCAAGTGTCAGATTTAATGACAATATATCAGTTTGGCTAATGAAAGACAGTACCTCTCCCTAAAAGCAAGCTTTGCTTGCAGGAGATTTGCAACTTATTAAAAAATAGACTTATCTCAAATGAGGAATGTTGCTGAATGAGTTTGATATTGCTTGCTGCTTTGTGATTCTCCAGGGGACAGAAAATCCTGTTTTACTTGCTAGCTTGGACTTCTCTCCTGAGACTAATGAATATTTTTACTACAAGACCAGTAATATTGTATCAGTGATGTTGGTCCCTTTCCCTCCTCTTGTTTCACTGCTGCCAGATGATAAGAAGATGGAGGCCAATTCTGACACATGCCTCCAAGGTTTAGGGATGGTGGAAGCTACCTGATGTTGGTTCGTAGAAGTTCATTTTGTTGTTAGCAGGTGCTGGTTTGGCCTTTATTAACCCTTTCACACTGAATTTCTTTGGAATCTTGTTCTGTACGCTTCTGGCTGTTTTCATTCGTGTTTCTGACACTAGTTACAATAATGCTTCTTTCAACCTCATTTTCTCAGGACATGAGGAAGTAATGTTGCTGTCATCGCACGGGTGTGTATGATGCTCAGCTCACCTTCATCAGAATTTTGAATCTCTTGGAATCTTAGTTGAATTCAGATTCAAATTCAAAGAGATTGTCTTTTTGCTGTTCTGTGCATACAGCAGGCAGGGTGAGGAGAGAAGTCCTCAGCACCCAGCTGTGGGAAAGTCTATTGTGAGTTCAGCCCTTATTAGACATCAGAAGAACAACAAGCAGATAGTCCTTATCCACTTCCTAATGACAAGGAACGCTTCAGCCTGAGTTCACATCACCTTGGATACCAAAGCTAAATAATTGCAGGAGACAAAACTGCAGAAAACTAGGATTTCTGTTGGGAAAACCACTTCTGGTTTTCCCAAATTGTTTGTTTTATTCTGTCACAGTTATTTCTATGTTATTTTTATGTGTATAAGCTTTTTGTGGTTGTATGCATGTATAGCGAAGAAATACTGATGTTATTGAAAAGCAGGTGGGTTGTATTTCTGTCCAGGAAGAAGAGCAAGGATCCTGTTGCTCCTGAAGTTTCTGAATGATTATAGCACAAAGATTGATACCATCCCTGTGGATACAGGAACAGGTCTTGTGTGGAGGAGCGTCTGTGTAAGCCTGGGGGGGAGGGATGGGTTTCCTGGGGCTAGTGCTCTCCTTGTTCCTATCAGGCCTCTTCTGACCCCCACTGTAACAGTCCAGAGTGGTGCAAGTTGGTGCTTTAAAGTCATTTTATGGATGAGCAGCTTTTCTTCACCACAGAGCTGACCTGGATTTGATTGGGGATGTTGTTTCTGACTTGAACCCTGCTTGTATATACACAGTTGTCAGCAGAGCTATATCAGCTTGAGGAGAGAGGTGCTTTCATTGTCATATGGTTGGCACACGAGGGTGATGGCTGTGGCATGATCCTTAATGACAGTGACTCATCAGGTTGTCATGGACATCTCATTACTTTGCCTGTGACCACTTCTGTCAAGCAGAGGTGAAGGTGGGAGCAGATAATGAGGGATGTTGAGTGAAATCACAGCCAGAGGAAGAATCTGTTGCTTTCTTTTATAAGATCATTTGCTTTAATATTTAGCTCGGATTAACCTAACTGCATCAGCTTTGAGTATGGTGTCCCTCCTCCTGAATGATGGCATCTTGTTTTCAAGACTTTCTTAAGTATCCTGAAAGCTCTGAAAATTACCTGCTCCAAAGAAGGGACAGTTGCTGGCTTTAGATTCACGACCTGATTGGGATTTCACTGGTAAGTGTGATTAATGGAGATGATGGGGCTGCTAAAAATTCAGCAGGACATTTAGGCACAGTGGCACTCCTCTGGATTCAGAATGTAGGCCTGGAAGGGACCAGTTTGAAGCCAGTGCTGTAGCAGAGCTCATGCTGCTTTATGTGGGGTTAAGTGAAACTGGGAGCTCGGATTGTTTGCTCTCTGAGGAGCAAGGTGAACGCTGTGTTGGGAGAAGCTGTTGGGGCTCTCTATTTTGTGCCTCATATTTGCATTCTTCATCTTTGGTGTTCTGCTGAGGAATTAGTTATTCAGCAGAGCTTGGAAAAGTCAGGGGAACCATATCAGAATGATGCTATGCTGCTTTTGAATGGTTCAAGTCAAACAATAATTTAAATTCTGATTTGTGATACAGGGTGCATCCCAAAGCTGTGCTCAGCACAACAGGAGTAGTTTTTCCCCCACCACACACTGACATGCAGTACCTGCGATCTGCTTCGTGTCCCACAGATTTCAGAGAAATCTTTAAGTGGATTTAAGTTATTCCAGCATGTTGTGGTGCCTATGGGTTCCTTTTCACTCCTCTTGCTTGGTGAGAAGGTGGCACAGAGTCATCTCTGTGTTCATCTTCATGCAGGATGTAACAACTCCAACTTCAGTTCTATTTCACATTTCTGTTGTAGCAATAAGGAAGGACTGAATGCAGGTTGGGATCTAATATTTAAAGCTATTGCTGGCAATCCACCAGGAACCCACTGAGCCACAGAACAACGAAATTGGGAGAATATTCCACTGTGCTTACCTCTGGTCTTAGGCTTTCTGCTGGGCATCACTGTTGGCCCTTGTTGAAGATGGCTTTCCTGGCTAGATGGACCTTTAGTTTGACATGGCAGGATTGGTCTTGTATTAACTTTCACTTGCCCAAGGCAATGTAAGTGCCTGTTGTGAACAGGGTTTTAAATGTTTTGGAGTTTTAATTGCCACTTTGTTCAGTGCATGTTATTTTTTGCTAGATGTACTTAGTGTTACCATACAATAGGCTAAACAGAAGTGGTAATGGGTAGCTTTTACAGGCCATATGACCTTTTTCACCTTTTATTTGAGTTCTGAAGATCTGTTAGGCTTTGGAGATGCTGTGGGATGTGTCCTGACAGGAGATTTTTCTTTTGGGAAGGGTTTATCCCTAGAAATGGAAGTACTTTGTGTGAACAGATGTTTGGCTTTCCACCCAGTTGGTGTTTCTAGCAAATTCCTTATACATGCAGTTGGACACTGGTCTTAGCAGATACTCTGACCTCATGGTGACTGGCTGTTCTTTGCTTTTCTTTGTTTTATTTTTTTATGTCGAATGGTCTTTTGCTTCCTGCACAGCCCATTCTGTCTTATGGACTTATGGTAAACACTGTCTACAGTGTTTTGTTCATAAGGAGGCCCTGTGACTGCAGAAAAATGTTGCCTTGTGAGGATTGTGTGTCTTCAAGGTATTTTAATGAGTTAGCAATGCTTTCCTCCCCTCCTTTGTAAGCAGATAAGATACATATGTGGATCAAGCGTTTTTTTAAAAATTTTTTTTTGCCTCTTCAGCTACATTCTACACTTTCAAGATTGCATGTGGCAAACTGGATGCAAGTAGCTTTCAAAGACGTGTTTGTGAACCAAAGAACAACAGTTCAGCCTTGGATTGCTGAGGGCTGGGCCTCTTGAGCTTTGCATTGCGGAGCAGTTCAAATGTGAGTGTCAGGTCACTGGGAAATTGGAGGGGCAATCTGACCTTGTCTCTCAGAAACAGCTCTCTGCTTGGGCTTGGCACTGTTTTACTCCTGATCAGTTTGGTGATCCAGTTTTTGAAACAGGCCCACAAACATGGTGCAGCTGAAGGGAGGAAGCAGTCAGAAGGGAGAGCATGGCATGAATAAATGTACAGGAAGGGAAGGGATAGAAACACTTGAAACTGGCTTTTCTGCCAAAACCAGCACCTTGTCAAACTGTCCCTAGGGCATGAGTCAGATCTCTGCAGCCTGGCTGGGCTGGATGTGGAAAACAGATCCGCAAGCTGCCGTGGCTCATCTTGACTGTGTCCCAGTGCGGTCACTGCTGCAGCAAGCCAAGAGCTCAGCTGAGCTAAGCAACGCAACAATGACTGTGGTAGCACTAGTCACAATACCTCTCGGATGTTCACAGCAGGTAGTTTGGTTTATATATAATTTATCTTGTTTGCAGGCAGCTTGCTGCCCTGTCAGCTGCAGCAGGGAATGGCTCCATGCTGGGAGTTTTCACTCTGGACTTCGAACACGGGTTTTGAATGCTCCTCTTCTGCCTTGAATCCAAACTAGTTTCTTGAGTCCTTGGGTCTGACTGTTACCTGTGGTTTGCAAAACTTGTCACATCTGAACAAATTAGGGTTAAAGTGCCCTGGAGAATCTAATCTGAGGAAAAGTGCAGTGCTGGTTTGTAAGGGTGTGGGTGACAATGCCAAATACAAAGCACTGGAGAATTGATCCTGCTGTTTTTCAGTGTTTCTTAGAAGATGAGCACACAGGTATGATATACAGGAGTGGGTTCAGTGCATGTGCTTAGATTTGTCTGTACGTAAACATGTAGTTCAGTGTTTGCTGTCCTGTTCTCCATGGCCCTGGTGAGGCTGGGACTTGTGCAGTCTGAAAAGCTTTGCATGGCACTTCAGCAACGCAGGACCCATTGTCTTCTTGCTGTGGGAATGTGCACCAATTTCATGCCCAGCATATGAGATGTGGCAGCTCTAAAACAATAATGCAGCTGCCCTGATGCTAAACATTTTGCAATGTCTGTAGGTTGTATGGAGATACTGGATAAGGTGAAAATAATGTGTATTTAGAGTAGTTTGACCTTATATTGCTGCCTGCCTTCCTTCTAGGCAGTCCGGCTGCAAATGCTCAAATGGTCTCTACTGGTGCTTGCCAGCCAAGTATTTTTTGAATGAAAGAGTGAGTGTCTGCTTACTCCTGAATCCCCAAATAAAACTAGCAGGGACCAGTAGAAAACACCACTGAAAATTCATATAGGCTTTAGTGGACTCTAGAGAGGCCTACACTCTTCAATTATTGCTTACAGAAATTTTCCACTTACTAGAAATACCTTGGTCATGTGGGCTAAAAGAACATAAGACTGCAAAGGCACAGGGTATAACTGCAGTCTTTCAGCATCTCTGTGCTCCCGGGAGATGGTTGTGCTGATCTGAGCCAGCTTCTACAAGGTGTCTCTACTGATCACAGGCTGTTCAGCAGGGCAGAGTCCCAGCTTAATCAAATAATCTTCAGTATATCTAGTATGATTGTCTATATCTGACTATTTATAGCCTGATACCATGTGCGCCAGGCACATGTCCCAGATTGTGTCTGAGAGTATGTTTGATAATAGATTTACAACTGTGGGAAAGAAGTGTGGCGACAGGCATAGAATTTAGATGGCTCTCCACTGTTGCTGTGGTTCATATTTCTGTTTCTTAAGGATGTTGTAGAAATGCAGGGGTGCTGATGCAGCAGCAGCAATAGCTGTCTCTGAGGGCTTAATGTATTTACTTACAGGATGACCCTGTCTGTGGTTGTACCCTTGACTGGAAGTGAGAAACGGATTAGCAGTCATTTCGAGAGATACAGGTACCGCTGTACTGGATTTTGGGGGAAGATTTTCGCAGACAGACAGTGAATGGGGCTGATACATGAGCCTGTATAGGATATGGGGGATACCAGGTGGATGTGTATGTGGCAGGAATACGGACATACCTTGCCCCGTTTGTAATCCTCTATCACTTGCAATCTTGACATCAAGACTAGATGTCCTCAATTTGGCAACACAGACACAAAGCTGAACCAAAGCAGAAAGCCCTGAATGAGGTTCTGCTTTGTGTGAGCAGGCAGAATGGATTTTCCAATGGGACGGCTTTAAAGGCAAAGAATTGTAAAGATTGTAAAAATCTCCAAAGTTTGCTTCTGCCTTCAGCTAGACAGCTGTGAGGCTTGGAGTGATGCCTTGTGACCTTCCTGCCTGCAGACTCTGGGGCTTTTTTCTTAATGCAAACCTGGCAAAAATATTGGCAGTTGATAAATTACCATCTTTATTTGTCCCCTTAATCAAGACGGCTCATCTTCATAGCAGATGTGGACAACTGGTGAGACTGTAGGCAAATGCTTGAGTGCTCATTGCATCTGAATTAAGAGAGGGAAGATCTACCTACAGAGAAGGAATAAATGATACATAGATTAATTGTTCCCTCACTGCTTTCTGTTTTTCTCAGTCACAGGTGGAAAACTTCAGCTGTAGGTTGTGTATGACCACTTGAGCTCCTTCAGCATGAAATGACAGGGAAAGAGCTTTACAAGGCGATTCATGGAAGATAATAGTTTTCCCAGAATTTCATGGAGACATGGAACTGTGGCAGAAGTGGAAGCAGGGTTTCTGCACTTGTGTAGAAAAGGGATAAATCTGTAGGAGAACAAGGCATCATCTGTTCTCTTGCTCTGAGAACAGCTTGTTTTTTCAGAGATCTGTCCCTTCACATCTGAGGGCTTTGTCAACAACAAAAAAAAAAAGGAAGAAAAGTTAAAACTTCCTGCATAACCTGCAGTTCCCACTGGTCCTAAATAAAATGAGATATAAGCACCTCTGACTTTAAATAGCACATGGGTAATCACTCCTCAGAATCTGGTGAGAGCATCAGTAACACTGACTGGATTCAGGGAATTAAACAAAAGAACCAGATCTGTGCTGCTTTCATCTGCATTGGAGTGGCTGAGCTAAAAATCAATACTTGTTAGCTAAATAGGGACAATATTGTCAGTGCTGAAAGTTATTTTCCATTCTCTGTACTCTATTTAGAGCTTGTGAATGATGTTAAGTCTGTTCAGCTGAGCCTTTGCAGAGGAGACAAAGGGTGATTTGGGGGTTAAGAAAACGGGTCTGAGGTTTGGTTTTAGTTCTCTGCTGTTCCACAAGCTCCTCATGTGACCTTGGGAATATTCTTAAGCTTTCTGTAAAGTTTAGGCAACATGTCTCCTTTTTACATGCTGTGCTCATTTAGATGGGGAGTGATTGTGGGCTGGTAGTCTCTGTTTATGACCGAGTTCGACTAAGCCTATCTCCTTTTGTTGCTGGTGGACTTGGATCTTTCTCAGTTTTGGTTTGATGATGGTGTCTCATCGTTCAATGACTGGAGCTGCTGTATGAGCTTGCTACTATCTACTCCCATTGTTCAAGGTGGGAAATCAGCAGGGCTGCTAAATGTCTTTGTGAGTCCCACTGGTCATGGCCAAAAGGCCCTGGTTTGTCCATTTCTGTAAATTGTCAGTATAAACTCAAACAACTCTGCGCTGGCAGCCAGGAAAGGTCTCTCTGCTGTTCCTCTGCACCAGCTATAATCTGTACCACCTTAACTTGCTGAACACTTTTCAGTGATTTATAATTAATAGAGACACTTTCAAGGGTTTGTGGCTTTTTTTTCCACTGGTCCTGCCTATGCTGACAGTGACCTTATCTGCATTTAACTTTGCCTTCTGGATGCTTGAAGAGAAGCATGGATTTAAGCAGTCCGAAAGAAAGATTAATCCATCGTTTTAGCTAATCTTCATGCAAAGGAGTCTGCCTGCTCTTCTTATCTTGGGTTTGAGAAATTCTATTATACTACAGCATATCTCTGAGGAAGGATTTGAGTGATGATGTTAGCAGCCCACCTTACACTAATTTTTACTCTTAATTGCACGTGATAAGCCTGCTGTCGGCAAAGTAGCATTTACTTCTTGAAAAAGGAGTCCTGTAATTTGTTGTGCTGCAGCGTGAAAGCGTTTTGCAGTTTTCTCTGAGGAGTTTAACTATCAGTGGCTGCAGCTTGGTGATTATTTCCACTTTGAACCCAACGTACACCTGAGCCAGAGTTGTTGCTAGGAGGTTTACAGGAACTTTACAGTCACAGTGTTCTCCGTGGACAACTTGCAGTGCACCTGATAGAGCTGTGAGGTCTCTGATCATCAGTCAGTTCTTTGGGACATGCCTTTGGGTCTTCAATTTGTCCCTTCTTACAAAGCTTCCTGCCAAAATAATTGTCTTCAAAGACACCAAGCCCTTTAGTCCAAAGCCACTTGTGGTCTTAGAGCTTTCAAAAGCTTTCCAACTGTGGCATTTTAGCCAGTCTGCTATCGGCAGAATGATCTCATGTATTTCCCAAAAGACAGTCACAGCTAATCTCCTCTGAGACCTCATTAGAAGATGCAAAGATCTTCCTCTGTGGACTTACGGCTTGGCCCTGTATCCTGGCAGCAAGAGGGTCCCTGCTAGCTGTCATTCATCTTTCTGTCCTGCCCGTCCCTTTTGGCAGATCTGCAGAGAGCTCTCTTAGGCGTGCTGGGGACACCTGAACCAGGGTAGCCTTGGAGTACAAAGTGTTGTCAGGACAAACTCCTTTGTCCACCCTCCTTCACAGCTTTCTCTCATGAGAGCCGAAGCTATGTTTCAGCTGTCCCCCAGGGCAGGACATGGTGTTCATCAGGAGACAGCATTCTTACATCTTCTAGCCAAGTAGCTGGAGTGGTGTGAGACCTCTTGAGCTGTCCTGTCATAGACTGGGAGAGATCTGGTTGGACTTTGTGCCAGCTAGCTCTGGTGCAAGAATGTTTTGTGCTCAGCAAGGGAGGTGATCTCTGGCTGTTGTGTGCTGCTTTGTAACGGGGAGCAGTGCTGGCGATCGAACGCTGCTTTGTCCCTGTGGACTGAGATCAGGAGGGATGAGAACAGAGCAAAAGTCTCACAACAAGCTCCTTGATTTCTATGGGAAAGATGCTGGATCACAAGGTTGCTGGAACCTTCTGGAGTGCACCAGAACCCAGAACACCCTTTCTCAGAATTTACTGCCCTTGTGGAGGAGACAGGCTTAAAAATTTGTCTGTCTTTACATCTTTGGAGGAATGGTGGCTTCAGGGTTATTGAGAAATCTGTATGGTGCCCTGTATGGTTGTAGCAAATCCTCTTCCTGAAGGACCTCTCTGACAGCATCTTCTTTGGGGCGTATAAAAACTGCCTGCAGTGTCGCTATTATATTATATGTTATACCATATAGAGGGCAGTGGCAGATCAGTGTCTTGAGCCTTGACAGGATTGCTGTTTGCCGTGCTGTGCTTGGTGGCTTGAAAGAGCACACAGGTACTGTAACTGGTCTTGAAAAAACTCTCTTGCCATGTTGGCTCTGAGATGTTCTGCCTCTGATCTTCACAGGCAAAGCTTCTGCGCAAATGCACTATCTCTGCTGGAGCTCTTGCTCTTCAAGCTAATTCTCCTTAGTGTTTTTCCTCCTTTCCAGTTTCCCTCTTTCATTCTGTATTCTTCTTCCATGCCAATTTCCACTGTTTCTCACCTGCCTTTTAGTGAATTTTTGTGGTACCTCTGCTTCTCCCTTCTTGTACCCTCCAGCATCTCCTTTCTTCCTGACCAAGTACTGTGACTTTTGTGCTAGCTTTTGCAATTTTTTCCTGGCTACATCCACAGTCATTGGGGTGGGGTTTGTAAAGCTGTCTTTTCTTTAAAGTCAGTCCTGGGCCTGAAGTCTGCCATGTGGTATATTTAAAACCTCTGGTTTTGAAAATCATTACAAGAAAGCCTAGGAGCATCTGCTTTGCTTTTACAGACAGAATGTCAGCAAACTGCTGGGTTGGCCAAAATGATGTGGTCATTAAATCCCTGTGATTTTTTCATTGTCAGGTTGAAGTTCTACCACTTGAGCCTAAAAATAAAGTGCTTTCAATTCTGCATGTGCAGGCAAACAGTCACTTTATGTTAAATGGATTGATTAAATGTTCTGCTTGAGTGTGCTCAGTGAAGCAAGTGCTACCAAAACTGGATCATCTTCTCTGCTGAAACATCCTTTTCATTCCTAAGACTTCTCTTAAGAAATCAGAGGGCCTATTTAAGCTCAGTCTTGAGCATTCAAAATTGGCTGAATTTTGCCAAACTTGATCCTTTTCATGAAAGAGTCACTTGCTATCCAGTATGCATAAATTTAGTAGTGGCTAAAACAAAGTGGCATCAGGTACATGGTGGAGCCTGCGCAGCAAGTTTATGCTCTGCCCTTGAAAGTTTGTGATTCTGGCTGATGCCAATATAGTCATGTTTAAGTGAAGCAAGAATTGGGCAGTTGTTTCCACATTGGCTAGACAGTCTGGCAGTCAGAGAGATCACTTGTCAGCCCTCATGACATCCAAGTACAACTTCCCCAGCATCTTGAGCTGCTGCAAAGCTTCCATTTTAATTGTTTTTACAGAAATTGCACTCTTGAATTTAAATCTTTCTTCAGGCAAAGGTGGATGGAGGTGCAAGCACTTGCTAGCTGCACTGCTGCTGATGGGAACGGGTACTGCTCTGTTGAGTCAAGGTGGGCAATTACACCAATGTCAATGGAGTAAATCCTTTAACCAGATGATTAAAACTGCTAAACCTACCTGGTCAGAAGAATAGGTTTTAAAGTTGCAGCTCAAGCCTTCACTTTTATTAGCATTGTCTTGAAGCTTTGACTGGTATCTTAACACTGTAACAGAACCAGTCTCTAGGAAGTGTGTTATTGCCTTCCTCATTTTTTGCTGCTTTTGGTAAAACAGATGGGTTTCAATGTCTCCTTGGTAGAGCATTTGCTCTAGATTCCCCCACCCCACAGACACTTTCACAGGTTCTTTTTCCCAGAGAAGATAGATGAGTATGGTCGAAAGACCTCAGACAACTTGCATAGCCCATGCAAAAAGCCCCTTGGCCCTTGACTCATCATCAGAGCAGCATTTGGAGCTTTCAGAGATGTATAACTTCTGATGAAGCAGCCCAGTCAACTGCACATACACAATTGTTTTACAGCTAAATGAGCTGAGTTGTTTTTTATAAGCTGCTCTTTTTCTGAAGATGGACACATTTATCGATTGTTTAAGAGCAGATTTCAAATAGACATGATTGTCATGTTGGCTTCTGAGTGGAAGGTGCCTGTTTCAAACTGAAGGGCTTTGGAGAAGTTCCTGCTCTAATATTTATGGCTGTATCCAGACAACTTACACAGCAACATCAATGCAGCCTTAGTTTTTCTTTATTGACTGAATAGGTCTTGTGGTCTTTATCAATTTAAGTGGAACTTGGGCCATCTTTGGCTTTACTTGGGCTGTTTAGCAAAAGAATAGAAAGAACAAGGTGCATCTTTGCTGTGCCAGCTGAGGACCTTCTGGTCCCACTGGACTTTCCTACAATCCTCATCACAACTAGGATGGAGGAGCTGTTCAGGGAAGTCCATTACTTTGACAGGTAAGTTATAGCTCTGGACATCATCAGCTGCCCACAGCTCCCACATATATTTCTCGCAAAGCAGCATCTGAGTGCTGGAGTACTGGGAGTTACCTGAATTTCCTGCCCTGTTATTTACTAATGCTTAGGGAGGTCAGTAGCTCGCCTTCTCCTTTCACAGTTTGCTCATGCCATGTGTAGAGAACTAGATTCTAGGCTGTGTTTTCAGGTGGCTTTGCCCTCCAAGTGTGTTATATTGTTTCCCTCTTTCCAGATTGAATTATTCTTTCTTTTTGAAAATTGAGTTTTCCACGCTATTATAAGCTGTTTGGTTAAAAGCTGGAAGAGATGAAATACTGCACAGTGTGCTGTTTGGGTAGGACCTACAGGGAGTGGACATGTATTCTGAGCTGGTGGGTACTCTCCAAAGAGCCACGCCAGGTCCCATAAATTAGAGCAGCCATTTAACTGCTGTAAATTGCTCTGGCTTAGGTCAGGCTGAGATCAACTGTGATTAGAGAACTGTAGAGCTCTGAGAAAAGCTCTCTGATTTATGCTAAGAAGATTCTTCTGGAAGCAAAATTTGAATTGATATTTTTAATGGGTTCTTGAGACAGAAATGTCTAGGAGAGGGCTT
Source organism: Buteo buteo (assembly GCF_964188355.1). NCBI lineage: Eukaryota > Metazoa > Chordata > Aves > Accipitriformes > Accipitridae > Buteo > Buteo buteo. The sequence continues at coordinate 5,927,183 of NC_134176.1, read as the reverse complement.
GTTTCCTAACAGTTTGTATTAAATCTGTTGTTGATATTCTGGAGCTTAAATATGTTTACAGCTTCTATAACTGAAAGAAAGAATAGTCTCAGGGTATTTTACAGATATGTCGAATATCAGCTATGATATGACAGCAATAAACACATCAAACTGTGGCTACTGGAATCATTTATATCCTGTGTATGCAGAGGCTTTGTACATCACTGGGCTTTGTGCCTGACAACTGCAAGGATGTTAATTATTATGCTATAATTCATCAGGTGAAGTATCTTGCAGCACTGTTATTAAGCCAAATTCTGAGGCCTTTGCTAGGTCATTAAGCAAAAAGTAAGTAAAGACTAATTTACTCCCTTATTAATCATTGAATTAAATATATTCTGAAGTCCTGTTTTAAAAAGCAATGTACTGCTTGGGTGAAAAGTGAATAAAGTAAAAATGTGTATAAAGAAGAATAAATCTTCCCATCAGTTTAAATAATTTTGGAAAATAATTATTATTTCTACAGAGCCATATGAGCCCAGACCACTTCCTAATTTGAGGAGCTACTAGGCTCACCAGAAACAATGGAGAACGTGCTGGAATTTTACCCGGTAAAGTAGGTCCTGTTCTTTATCTGTGATCTGCTCCCTTCCTCCTGTCTTGTGGCTCTGCTGTGGTATGCAACTGGGTACCCTCTTTACTGTCCCAGTGTAGATAAGGCATCAGTTTTTCAGATCTCCCCATGCTTAGCTTGGGCTTAGAAGCTTCTTGATCTTCTTGGCCTTGGTTTCAAGGCCTTCAAGTTCACGACCTACCTTGGGTAAGACCCTGACCTCAAAAAATGAGCTGTGCAAGGAGTGGCCTTGGCCATCTGGAGATTATTTGGTCCCAGGTATACGAGTGACCTTGTCGTCAGTGGTCACTGAGTCACTTCTCAGATCCCAGGATTTGTGTTATCCTGAAGTGTCTCTGCTCCTTCTAGTGCTCAGGTTAGTTTGTTCTTCCTTGGCATGTGACTGACCAGGAACAGGCTGGTTTTCAGGAATGATTCTCCAGACCTCTCCAGTGGCAGCAGCATGGTGTGGCCCTTCAGCAGGAGCCAGGTCCTTCCCACTGGAAGCACTGGTCAGCTCCCAGTTTAGCTCCCCAGACCTCATACCCAACTCCTGAACCAAACCCAGCTCTGGCCTCTGGGCTCTCCTCCTTGGCCCATCACTGCTGCCAGTGATGTTTTCAGGCCAGGGCCGTCTCTAGGTTTGAATGCCTTTTGGAAGTGCCAACTCAATGGCTTCCCACAGGGACAGGAGATCAAATCTGAGAGCCTATCAGCTGAGCAGGCTGTACGGTTTTCAGTTTTTTTGACCTGCTTTTGCATCAGTATCTGACAGGCTTAAATCCCACAGTACTGAAGAATTACAGCAAATATTTACTCTTCTTTCTGTTGTGGTAGCACCTGAGAGGCTGTCTCTGAAATGTGAGGTGTGTTGTGCTGAAGCACTGTTTGTGTGCTTGAATTTTAGAGACAGAACCTGCCCCAAGAGCATCCAATTCAAGCGGACAAGGAAGTTGCAGAGAGGTGAATATATTAGGACAAAGTCATGAGGGTGTCTGTAGCAGAGGCAGATATTAAACCAAATCCTCACGAGCTCCCTTCCACTGTAGACCGTGGTACCTTTTGTAAGCAGGCTGCTGTTTTGTCAGGCTGGGCTGAGGGGGATACATTTTGCAGGCATGTCATGTCTGCCATCACCCCACCAAATGAAAGGAAGTTGGAGAATGCTTTTGTTGCTTTCTTTTTTTACGTTATATAAGTATGTCAGCTGCTAGGATCATTAGAATGAACTTTTCCCCATATTTCAAAACCAATCACTTGTTTTGACATTTGCAATCTGGCTCTTCGCTAGTGTTTTTTGGGTGGTTGTGTCAAAACGAGCAGCCTGCATTCTCTCATTCTGTTTACGTGACTTGAACAGAGAAGTTCAGGCATCTATTAAATTCCCATAGTGAGACAAGCGCTGAAACGTGAGCTAGGTAAGATTTCATGCATCTTTCCTAATATTTATTGTTCAGTGATTTAAAGCATATAAAGTAATCAAGTTTGTTGGGTAAGAAGTGCATTCCAGCCTGTTCCTATTATTGCCCCATCACTGGAACTGTTCAAGGCCAGGTTGGATGGGGCTTTGAGCAACCTGGTCTAGTGGAAGGTGTTCCTTCCCATGGCAGGAGGGTTGGAACTAGATGATCTTTAAGGTCCCTTCCAACCCAAAACATTCTGTGATTCTATGGTGGGACAGCTGAGGAGGGAAGTACTAGTAGGTAAGCAGAGAACTGCAGCAGAGATGGAGCAGGGAACTGACAAGAGCTGGCTGGTACCAGAGGCAGTTTCTTTTCTACTGAAGTGTCTATTTCTGGCTCATGCATATTATGGCACAGATATTTCCCAGAAGATAATGTGGCTTTTATTTGAAGCCAGCTCTTTCTGCTGACTCCAGGTGGAAAGCCAGGGTATTTGGGTTATGGGCTTATATGTGCGAATCACCTTCAGTGTAATAGGGAAAAAGGGCTCAGTTCTGCACTGGGTATTATGTAGGGCTGAATCCTGCAGTTGGTGTGGGCAACCTGTGGCTTTTGAGCCACATGTGGCTTAAGCACAATACAGATGGGGTGGCTTTGTGCAGCTGGAGGTAGATCTGTGCTGAAGGAGGTGCTGTGGGATGAAGGGAGAGAGAAGACACTGTTGACCAGGGCCACAACAGCAAGGCCAGCCCAAGATCATCCTGTAGTGTGGTGGGGAGCAACAAACCTTTGGGGAGCTGCTGACCCCTACTTGTGAGCCCTGTTTGGAGATCACCTGTCTTTTGCTCTCTGAAGAACATAGTCGCTGGATCTCAGCTAAATGGAAGTTTGGGGTATGCTGCCCGCAGCGCTGGCCTCCCTGTGGTAGTTCCTTGCTGTTTAATTACAGTGGAGTTGTTTTGTGTAGGCTTTACAAAGTTAAGTATGGGATGGTCTGATGCTATCATCTATAAGGAGGCATTGTACAAGGCTAGTTGGCCAGTCAAGCAGGTGCTTTTTGCAAAATCTAGAGCTGTCCCAGGGCTGCCAATGATCCTTTTTAGCTCTGGGGAACGCAGCAAGGCTGGGATGCTGCTGACTCCTTGCTCTGGCTCCTTGCACTGAGGGCAGGGAGATTTGTGCTGCAGACAGTTTCTGTGAGGCTGTCAGCTGTCTGAGGGTGTTTTGATGTGCTCGCAGGATACCTCGTCTGCCACTCCGTGGCTGTTTTGTGACAGCAGAGGTGCACCGAGCAGCCAGAGCCAGGGTCAGTCTGTGTAGGGACTCTGCACTGCAGTTTAGGAGTTGTCACTATTTATCTCTTCAGAGCTGCAATCAGAGACCAGAATAAGCTTTAACTGCTGTATAGACAAGAAGGCACACCAGATCAGACCTGTGATTTGTCTTCAGCTGGGTTCAGCTTCAGGTTTGTCAGAGAAGAATGTTTAGAAACTAGTCACCAGATGCCTGATACATTAGTATTTTGTTCATCATGAACAAATAAGCTGCAGAAAACTGGGGAATACATGTGAAGGAGTATAGTACTATGGTGCAGAAAGGTCATGTTCTGCCAATGCGAGCAGCATATGGGAAGAAAAAAATAACAGCATAGAACATGGTTAACCTTGGTCACAAATTATGTGCCTAGAGCTGAAATCCATCACTGTTATAGCTCTGCAAGTGGAGAGAGATACAGGGGAAACTGTATGAATAAGAAAATCCAGTTGCAGCAGCTGTTGTTGTGCCATTCCTGTCTTCTCTGGCTTAGATGGAAAGTAAGTGAGCTAAATCTAGGGACAGCCTTGACAAATCCCTGTGTGTGCCTATTCCCCTCTGCCTCCTTTATACCCATCCAAGTGCTGCTGTAAGGCTCACTGCCTTGGAGTGGTGCATCTACTGTATCTTTGTTCTTTTTAGCTTTCTTTTCTACCGCCTCTGATGTAACTTATATGCCTGCCTTTGTAAGGGCTCTGCTGACCTATCCATGTCCTGTCTGCGGTCTCCTGGCTGTCTTTGGTCTGCAGTGCTGCTCTTCATTGCCTGTTTAAGACAACTTCTCACAAAGTACCTTCACACTTTAACCTCTGCTGCTCTTTGCATGAGGGAGACATCCTCTAAGCAGCCACATTCTTTCTGCTTGTTTCTCAGATCTCAGCTTAAAAATCTCATCCCTTGCTGTGCCTTCGAACCTTCACAGCAGTCCTGTAACCTGTCACCTAATACCCGAAGACAAACTCATGGGACTGTTTCTCAGGACTGACCAGATGCTCTGCTTTGTGTCTATGTTCTTGCTGCCTGTGGGAACAGAAGCCCTAAGCTGGGTGACTTCCACAGCAAGCAGTTGTGTTAAAAAAAAGTCAGCTTTCCTGAATATTTTCACTCTATGTCAGCAGAAGAGTCCTGAAACTCCTGCTTTTCATCAGGCACCCTGGGGAAACCTTGCTATGAAAAACTCTTTCTCCCTTGATGCAAAACACTTTGAATCAAAAAGAGAAAGTGTTTCCAGTTAAGTTTTTTGACCATGGCTACCACAGTGGCGTGCTGGCTTGTCAGACCGATAAATGTAATATGCGGTCATATGGTCTGTCTAAACCACCCTTGCTTTGGAGTTTGGAGTTCATCCAGAGCAGGACAAAAGTCCTGTCCTGGGATGCTGTTGAACTGTACTGTGTGTGAAAGGTGGTGAAGCAGAGACCTGGTGGGTTTGGTCAGTTGTAATGGTTGGTACAGACCCAAATGGCATGCGTGGCCATAATGGGGAAAAAACCCACCCGACCCCTCTAAAAAAAACAACCCAAAACACCCAACAGCTTCCTTTGCACACTAGAGGGTCTTGTTCTCCTTGACACGGCATCTCTGTTCTCAAAGTGAAGCTGTAGCCTTTGCCCACTGGATGCACAACGCCAATGCACGTACAACATAGTGACACCGAGGTGGAGCTAACACAGGTCTAAGCCTTGCTAAATGCAAACCCACACATCTCTGCAGTCGTATCGCCACTGTGTACAAGATCCTGAGCATGCTGGCTCTTGTTTCTAGGATAATCACCCTAAAATGTTCTTTGTATGGTTTGTCCGGCTCGTAGCTCACAAACGAGTTTCACCATGTCTAGTGCACACAGGCGACTCATGGGGGGGGTACAAAAGCGACCCAGCCTTGGGTTGCCTTGAGGCCCTGTCTCTCTGCAGAGACAACTCACGGGAGCTGTGTAGACAGCTTAGCCCTGGGTTGTCTGATAAACCCTACACTAAACAGGGTGGTGGCTGCACCATTCAAAGAACCAAAACCTGAACTGAGCCTTGAAATCCCTTAACAAATAGTGTGCCCTGAGTCTCAATCCAACCACTTTTCAGTTGCCTGAGGAAGCAAGGTAAAAAAAAAAAAAAAGCTGGAGGGTTTCAGTTTCAAATGACAACCTTGTGTATTTGAACAATCACAGACCAGCAAAGGAAAGATAAGGGGAAACTCCACTCAGATATACATAATCCATATAGGCATATATCATAATCCAGTCAGACATAGTCATACAAACCATTCCACAAGTCAGGGGATAAAACCCCTAAGATTCAGGTTGGAAATGGGGGAGTCACTTCTCCAACTATACAGTTGGCTTGTGAGGGAGACCCTTCCCCCCCCTTGATGGGGATGCCAGTCAAGGTAACTTCCCTAGGATTGAGAGCCCTTACCTGCAGGGGTAAGTGAATATCGTTTATGCTTTAAGTTTGTAAACACGTGAGTGCTTGTGGTTGTCTATGAGTTGCTTATGGTTGTAACAGTGTACTACTCTTGCTTTAAAAATTGCAGAGTGCATTCCTCCATTGTATCATTAAAACCTGCAATAGTGGCATGTTAAGTCTGTAAGTAAAGTTCAAATAAATCATTTGCTCGAACCTTGCAGTTAAGTCCGTTTCCGCCACATTATCTTTTTACCTGCTAGAGTAAATGGTATGGTAGATAACACAGCAAAGAGAGGGGCAGCAGCTGATCCTGTGACATGTCAGCCTGCTTTTGATATGCTTGGTTGTGCTTCCACAGGTATAAATGCAGGGGAAAAAATATCAAAAGGACTTGAAATATTCCACGTTTGTTGAGCTCGGATACCTCATCTGAGTCTCTGAAACTGGTAAATAGGTGCTGAAGTCAAAGCAGTCAGTCTGTTAGTATTTGCCTCCTGTGCAGGGCTCTGGTAGGTGCCCTCAGAATGCTGGCAGAACATGGTTCAAGGTGTCTAATGTGGTTCAAGGTGTCTAACTCAAGGCAATGCAGATTTTGAAAACCTTGGCATCAAATTTTGTTGGGGAGGAAACTTTGACAAACAAAGCAGCAGAGGAGGGGCGAAAAGACAGAAGGAAGACTGGGAAATGAGCTCTGACTCTGCAAAGCGGAGCATGGCCTGGATGTGGCTATCGTGGGAGTCCTCCAGTTCCGCTCCTGCCAATCACCTCTGCCTGACCTGCCGAGCTGAGCCGTCCGGCTCCATCCCTTTCCCCGAAGCTCCCAAGCCAGTGATCCTCCTCTCTCTGCCCCTCCTCTCAAAGCAGTTGAAACCTCAGTTCCTTGTGCACTTCCCTGTCAGCTGTTGTTGTTCTGAGCTGAGCACTGGGTAAGTTGATTTAAAAATGCATCCAGTTCTGGCTGCAGGCATCTGGCAGGCTGGGGCCTGGGGTGGAACAAGGGAACAGCTCTGAGGTTTGTGCTGCTTCTTCCTGCCCTAGCTGTGGTGCCTGCCCTTGTAGGTCTCTGGAGGGAACGGATGAGTGGCATCCTCAGCGCTCTGCAGTTGCTCTGTGGGGCTGGGGCACAGATGGGTCCTGTTTCCCCATGGTCACGGGAGTAGAACATGCTCGTTTATGGCTTTGCAGACAGCAGAGGACTGGATGTGGGCAATAGTTTTCAAACTGCCTGGTGATTTTGGGGTGCTGCACTGTAAAGACTATTCCTTTTTCAGAGGTGAAGTCCCATTATCTTCTGAAAATCAGGCCCATTTCAGCTTTCACAATGCATAGACCCCAAATCAGATGTGGTATTTTTTTAGCAAAGCCTAGCTTGGAAAATGTCCCTTGAGACATTTGTGAAAGATTCTTGCTTGCAAAGCTACCTACTGATGTGCTTCTAATTAGTGTAATCACATTATTTCAATTATGCCTCCAGTATAAAGGATTTTTTTTTCTTTTTTCCTAATACAAGGTGTTTGTACTTGGATTTTCTTTGGAACTGGGTGTCGTGATTAGAGTTTCTGCAGTCTTCTAGGGAGCATGTGTTGCCTCTTTAACAAAGGGTGTATGAGTAAGGCAGAGGCAGTTTGTCTCTCTCCCCTGCCATGAAGTGCACTGGAGAGCAGTGCTGAGGGTCAGGTTGGTTTTAATTCAAGCCTTTACAGGGTTCACTTGGCTGTCACTGTAGTTGTAGTGTTTTCTGGCAATTTTAAGTTTTTTACACTGACCTTTAAACTGTAAATATCTTTTGGGGACCAACTGACTAGTATGGGGATTTTTTTGGTGCAGTTTGTTGTTTTTTCTTGTTTTTTTTGTTTGTTTGTTTTTTAATTTGAATCATTAGAGCAGGAGGAGGAAGAGGACAGGCTCCTCTGCTGAAGATACTGGGCAGCAGCTGAGGTCTCAGTTCAGTTTGGGGTTTGACCTGTCTTCATCCTTGAAAAGGATGTGTGGACTCTGATCTGCAACTGTACTTGGTACCTCAGCTGATGAGAATAAAGTGCATGGATATCTTTGGGGGTGCATGAAAACAGTTATACCTCCTTTCTCTTCCATCTTAAGTATTTCTCTGGTATCTCTTTGCATGCAGCCTCTTTGGGCCAGGAACCAGCTCTTCTTGGTTTACCTGCAGTGCCAGATACAGTCAGGGCTGGCTCCCATTACACAAGCAGTAGTGAAGCAGAGCTTCATGGCTCTTTTCTGTTGAAAAAGATTTGGCCTTGACATACGTTGCCCTAAAGCATGGCGGCCGGTGTGATTTCTAGGAAAACCAGAAAAGAGACAGTATGTTCAAGTCTTAATGTTACTGCCTGTACTGTAGGCGTGCAAGCCAAGGGTCACCGCACTCAGTCGGGCTCACGGTGCTGGGTTGTGCTGCCTGTGTTACCCTCTGAGGTTTCTTCAAAACAGGCACCTTGGGCACAAAGCCCTCATGATGTCCTCTCTCATGTTGTAGGTTTGAGAGACCCAGGATAGCTTGGCTGTCATTCTGACTGATGTGTAAATTGTAGTGAGGCACTTCTGCTTTCCCTCCCACTCCCAAAGTTTCCTGAAAAACAGAATCTAAAGATGAGTTACGTTTTGTCTGGGTGCATACTGCCTGCTGCGGTACATTGGCTGGCAGAAAAAAGCATATTTGGGCTCAGGTTCTAAACCCAGCAAGGTGAATACTAGAACTGCCGCTGATTTCAGTAGGGCAGAGTTTTATTAATTTTTTTTTGCTTAGGAACAAAACCTAAATGACTAAAATTATCCTGGACCAGAGTCTTGTTCTCTATTCTCTGGTAGCTGGTGTTTGTGACACCTGTTCAAAAAGCACGTGAAGCATCACACTTTCCTAACCTGGCACCATTTCGTACCCTCCTGATGCACACTTTGCACAGAGAGAAGTGAAAAAAATTAGTCCAGAAGCTGAAAGGCTTTTGAGCCAGGTCCCTGGTGTGCAGAAGGTCAGGATGGCCAGAGGAGAGATGGCTTTTAGAGGGCTTGCAATCACCAGTGCTTCTTACTCTGGAAAACTGGAAGGAAAACAGTACAAACTTTGGCTCCCCAAATGCTGGCAAAATCAGCAAGAAAAACTGTTCATGTTGACTTTTGTTAAGATCATTAAGAGCAGGGGTAAATAGCGGGCCAGTACACACATTAGTTGATTGATGAATGTGGTTAACATCATTCAGTAGCTATATTTTCAAAGATCAGGTCTATGATGCTTTATAACTTCATTGGTACCTTGATCTCCATAAACCTACTGACTTTCAGTTCCTTCCCAAGGGACCGAGCTGTGGTGATGCTGGACTGTTTTTCTGACTTTCTCTGCTGGTAGATCTCAGAACAGTTCTTAGGAATTAGTTGTCTGATTTTTTTGTTTCCTACACCCATACAAGGCAGATAAATACCATATGCACATCTCCCAGCTGAATTGTCCCAATTCACACGTATGGACTGGAGGTCTTACATAGGCTGCTTACAACAGATACTTAATTAAGGTAATGTGACTATCGGAGTGTCTGTGCTTAAGACAACAATGAGTAGTTTGAACCATTTACTACCCAGAGATCTGGTGTCCTATGTGGAGAGAGGAGCGGTCAGTGCCTTGAACCGCCGAGCTCAGCTCAATCCTTGCTGCGCAGGCGAGCTCTCTGATGCTGACTGCCGTCGGCTGGAGTCTTTCCATAATCAGGTATCCATGTCAGTGCAGCAGCACCACGAGGTCCCTTCAAACCTTAATGATGAAAGGCAGAGGGAAGCACCACGCTCTGGTAATAAGCAGAGCACAGCACTTTGATGTTTTCCTTGAAGAAGTCAAATGGGAAGTTGCATTGCCTCGTAGGATTCATTTGCTAAACACACATATATTATCATGGGGTTGGGGAGGGGGGATGTCAGAGGCTATTAGGATAGTCTAACGGCTTTGCGAGAATTGTGCTGGCAAGGAAATACGGTGTCTCTGGGAGCTGGCTGTTCATGAAAAGGGGAGCCTTTATGCTTTTAATCAGACACACAAAAATGAGTGAGGACAGGATTCCCTTCCAGACCTGATCCTAAAGGGGTCATCTAGAGGAACCCGTCTCCCTCCATGGCCAACGAAGAAAGGGTGCCTCAGCGGGATGGTGTGAGCTGCCCTGTGGTGGGCAGGGCTGGTGGAGGGGGTGACACAGCTTTACTGCACTTTCCACAGGCAGCCTCAGTGGGACTGTCTGGAGATGTTTGGATGGGCATAGCCAGATGGCAAAGAGAATTACTGGGAAACCTCGCAACCCTTCTTCCTTCAAATACTAATGATTCTCCCTGTTTCTAACCAGAGCAGACTAAGCACCGCCTGCAGGGCTGTCTTATGTGCAGGAAAATCCATCTTCGAGTTGTGTAAATCTTGCTCAGTATGTGTCCCTCCCTCGTCAATTAATTTACAGGGAAATACCTTTTAAGATGAGCTGAGCTACATTTGTCAAACTTCAATAGCGTATTTGCTTATGTAAGGGCAGCAGTTTCCCTCCTGGATTTTGCCCTCAAAACCTGCGGTGTGACCATTGCACACATCTGTTTCAGTGCTACTGGCAGTGCAGCTGAAAATCTCTCCCTTGCTGCTGTCAGGGGAACAGCTATAGCCTGCCTGTGGCCATGCGTGAGAGAATTACCGTAGCTCTAATCTGATACACACTCAGTAGCTCAGAGCACAGAAAGATGTTGGAGCAGACAGTAAAGCTTGAAAAGCTTGCAGACTCTTCCAGACTGAAGTGGTCAACTTGAATTAGTTGTGGTGGCCACTGGGAACAGGACAAGAAGTAAAAGGCTTAAACTGCAGTCCTGCAGACTTATGTTATCTCTTCAGGGCAGTGAATCTCTCAAGCAGATTGTGGAGTTGTTACTGGAGGGTTTAAATAGCAGGTCAGGTACACATCATCCTCCAGCAAGACTGAGTGGATCCTTCACTGTGCTAGAGAAATGGATTGAGTGACCTCTGGAGGTATCTTGTTAGCCCAGTTTTGTGTGATTCAAAGCTGTAGCTCCATACCCTCTCAGCATTGGTGGCCACCACCAGATACGTCTTGGAGAGCTGGCAGAAAGCAGAGGCAAGGTAAAATGTGTTTCATGTCACTTTTATGGTGATTAGTAAGAGCTGCGATTGGGTCTTGAAGCATTAAGTGTGATGTCTGTCAAACCAATATTATCACTATTGAAAAATGTCATATTAGGGACGTTATGCTCATTTACTTTGGAGCTTTGGCCAAACATCCAAGCTCAGTGGTCCAAATTTAAGCACCATGTAGATTTGCTCAAACCATCACGCTAGTATTTCCCAAAGGCTGGCTCTCAGCCTTCAGCGAAGCTGGTCTAGGTGAGTTGTAGTATTGGTGTTCCACCCTTTAGGTGCAAATCCGGTGTTGCTTGCATGTTCCAGATTGCACGGTCTGTGTCTGTGTACAGCCTCAGAGTCAGGCAATTTCCACGCCGTATTTTTAGTGGGTGAGTGACCAGTGAAAAGTCCTAAATCTGGAAGTAACTAAACTTATACTTCATTGTTGGCTAAATACTGAAGGGAATTTTAACATGGTGTATGAATAATTAACACTAGCTATCAGTTTACAGCAGTTCTCTTGCTAAGACTAAGCACTATGCAGAGAAAGTAAAATAAAAATCACCCTTTAAAATTTCCTAAAGGGAAAAGGAAAGGTAAATAATGACCTAACCCCCCGAGATTCTCGTAAAGTCAGAATCTGCCATTGAAATGACTGAGAAAAAACCCAGCCTCCATCTAAGTCAATTAAAGATTTTTAATTGCAGCAAAATTGGGGAATTCAGTTAAGATTCCCAGAGCAAATTCTAGCTGTGTTTCCTCGGTTACACTCATCTCCTTTCATGATTATACATTTTAAAGGCAGTGACCCAAAATGCTGCATGTGTACCCAGAAAGTTCCAAGGAAAGTGCAATTTAAAGGTAAAATTTAGTATAAAAGCTAGAAGTCATATCTACGTTTCCTGGAGAAGTAACTATGTTTTCCCATTCTGTAGTATTCTTCTGAGCGTGCATCGCTTTCTTCTGTTGTGCTACTGCATAGGGATGAAATACTTATATTTGAAGGGAGAGAGTCGGAGTTGGTGCTGCAGCTTTGCATCTCCGTCTCTTGGTTGTACAATTCAAGGTCTTGATTTTGCTTTCACCGAAAGCCTTATCTGTCTTTTGTGATAGATTTCCTTTTAAAGCAAAACAAAGAACACAGTTTTGGATTAAATATGTCATCAGAAGATTGTACTGCTGTGCGTGCTGATTATCATAAAGAAAATACTGAACAGATTATACTTAGACTCTCTGAAGAAATTCACCTCCAGGCTGAATGCCAATGTGAGAAAAATTGGCTTGAAAGAGAGCAGTTTTGGAAGGTGATAAACCCCTGGAAATAGGATGAAATTTCCAAATGCTCCAGAACCGTAACAAACAGCTTATGGTAATAAAGAGTTGGCAAGAATAATCCCTGTTTGAGAAGAGCTTCTAGAGGATGGAACAAAATAAAGTCACTTAATATCAGTTGCAAGTCTAGCCTCATTAGTGAAGTCATTTTTTTCAGCTAGAGACTGGCTCATCTCTGCACAGGGGGAAGGGTGAAGGAGAGACTTGCCTGTGTGAAGTCAGGAGATGCACCCAGGATTATGTTTCCCATGGACTCAAATCTCCTTTCAGGAGTTCCCCATCTTGGCACTGGTGCTTAGATGGGCTAGGTGCCTGTGCCCTGTGTGTACGTCCACTGACTCCCCTATAGCTGCTGGGGTGCTGAGCCCTGGGTAGGGTCTGCCTTGGAGGAAGGTCTGAGCAGGGTTTGGTTTGGTTTGGTAGCTTCTCTCCCCAGCTGGCCTGAGGTGTCTGGGACCAGCTGGTAGGTTGCCATTCAGGACTTGTGCCTGGATGAGCAGCTAGCCTGGGCCAGCCAGCGCCTGGGTTATGCTGTGAAGCGTCTCATGGGTTGGAGAGGGGGTTGAGGAATAGGCGGCAGGGGACAAGCAATAAAGCAGACGTGGAAAGGAGACCACAGCCAGGCTGTGGGCAATGAGGGGGTAAGCTCCCGAGGGAGGTCGGTGAATGAAGTTGCCTACACCCGTGCTCCTACCGTACGCCCTGCCCTGTCATCGCAGGCGTGCTCTCTGTTAGCAGCGTTGTGGGGACCCACCAGAGGGTCTCTCCCCCAGAGCATTGGTCCACGTGAGGACATGGTGTCCCTGCTGCAGTCCTGGCACCCCAGCTTGATCTGGTGGTACAGCAAGGAAGCTGTTTGTACTTCCACTCGTTGCTGCCTCCCTGACATGCTGCAGAGCAGCTCCTGCAGCGAGGACAACCATTTGCAAAGGGCTGATGGGAGCGACAATGTGGCTGTTCCTCTCCGGCACCTCCATGTCCTCCTTCGTTGACTTTGAGGGCACGGTGTCCTAGCAGTGACCGGCTCCTGATGCAACAGAGATCAAAGGCAGAAGCCCACTGTTGGCTTGCCAGCTACTGATTCTTTCAAATGTATTTGCCATAGTGATGATCCCTACTTGTTCTGCGATGGGGTCACCTTGAAAAGTAGTTCCTCCTGCAGGGTTCATTACCTGCATGGCCACGTGATTCAATTAGGTTCATTTGGTGACTAATATCTGGTAACATCCATCAGAGTCAAGCTGCTTAGCGGAGAACAGCACAGTGTATAAATCTCTTTTCCTTCTGTCACTGCCTTTCAACAACAAGCTAATTCCATTTAATACATAATGGTAACACTTAATTGGTGATATAAACTGAAAGGAAATGGGCAAAAATGGATACAAATGTATCTTGGCTCTGATTCAGTTGGTCCTTTACTTCCTCTGGATCTGAAGAGGAATATTAGAAAGGGATAGTGTGTGAAAAGCCTCATCAGGAGAGTGCCAGTGAAAATATACTGTCTTAATGTAGCTGTGGTCAGGCAATCCGACAGCTCTCTACTGCAAAAAGCAGGATGCTTAGCACGTTTCCCTTCAAGTAAGGGTGTTTTGGGGCATCTTTCTGTATTTGATTTCTTTCTCTCTGAATTTGTTCCTAACTCTTAAATTATTTTCTTTTAAATTGTTCTTTTCTTTGGAATAATGAATAATTTAGTCTCATAAAATGTAAGAAACTCTATTCTCCCAGATTGGCTTCAAATGTATTTTGAAACCTCAAACCCAACTGCTTCATCAGGTGCAGAATTACAGCAGTATGTCACTGCAGACTTTTTGTCTTCCTGCAAATAAATCCAGATACAGTGTCTGCCCCAGAGCATGTTGTGGGAAGCTGACTTCATCCACTCGCCTGGCTCCATTTGGCACTGCCTCGAGATATTGATTTATGACCTTGCAGCCTGGAAAGCATCATGTGCAAGCAGGAAGCATGAAAAATAGAAGACTGCGGCTTGAGCTGGAGGCGTTGCAGGTTTCCAGTGAATTTACGGTGCAAGTGGGGTGAGTTTGTGCTTGGAGGTGAGGTGTCCAGATCCAAAGGGTGGCTTGAGAGTTCACAGGTGCAAGTACCAGCAATGCTTTAGTGACACAAGAGGGAGCTATGGACTCTCCTGAGATACAGCAAGGTTCACCCAGGCATAAAAGGCACTTGTGAATGGGCAGGAGAAGAAATCTTGGAGTACAGCAGCCTCTGGAAAGACAGACCAGGCATCTGTTGTGCTTGTACTTCTAGGGTTACTTTGCTCCTAGTTAACCCTAAATGACCTGGAGAGGAAGTTGGAAGGACAGACTTCTTCCCTGGGGAGTACAGATAAAAAATAAGAGATGGTTGTTCCCTGAATCTGGTGCCATTGTGGGCATGTGAGTTAGGAGTTAGGTGTGGGGAATTGCAGTTGCTATCCAAATGTTAAGCTTCATTGCTTATTCATACCTGTTTATTTTAAATTACACCCGTTTGTAATTCCATGTGATAAATGCTCAATTCTTTAAAATTTGCTTTATGTGAGGTGGTTTTTCTGCCTTTGTCTTACAAAGCAAAGGATGGCCCTGGGGTCAAATGCTAGTCTTGGACACAGGAGCATGAAGTTTGTCTCCCTACTCATCTGTGGGCTGTGTGAGGTATGTTGCTCAGGCCTCCACCTGGAAATGAGACTTAGGGGGAATTTAAGATGGGAACCTAAGCAGGGATTCCTCCAAACCCTTGCCTAGTTCTGTAAGCACCAGTTTCATCAGCAGAGCTTCCTAGAGGCTTCAGATCAGCTGCTGGGCAAGTCCAGGGCTATCACCACCACTTGGTACTCTGCCGTCTCTCATGTAAGGCCAGCCAGCATCTTCAGAGTGGGCAGGGACATGCCTGCTCATTTCAGCAGCATGCTTTACACACAGCACAACGCTTTGCTTCAAAATCATGCCAGGGTGGAGAAGCAGCGTACATACATGCATTGTGGCGTAGCAGTTAGATCACTTCCCAAGATGTAAAAGTCATTGTCTCAATGACTTCCTCCAAGCTGACTGCTCAAGATATGAGACTTTGGGCATTATGAAGATATCTATTTATCTGTGTTTAATTCGCCTTCCTTTTCAAGGCCTGATTTTCGAAAAAATAGAAGATGCTTATTTCTGCTGGACTTTGTAGGCTTTTTGGTATCTGATTATGGATGGGCAAGGGAGGATTGCAGATATCCAATTTTGACGTTCCCTGGCTCAACCTCACCTTCTGGATAATGGCATTGCTCAAGTTATCAGGTGGTCTGTAGGTCTGAGCACTGTCAGCATCCCTTGACCATTGGTCTGTTCCCTGTCCAGTGTGTTGGGCTGTGCCTCTTCTCAAATATCCAGTGTATTTTTTCATGAACAAAATTGCTGCTTTCCCTCCCCCTCTCTCCTTTAAAGCTTTTTAAACACCTCTTGCATTTTTGTCCTCGTTCCTGCCTTTCACCCCAGTTCCTGGGTGGATACTACGTGCTATACTTGATACAGTCTGAGCTATAAATAAGAAGCAGTTTGTTGGAAAGTAAAATTAGCAGGCCAGATTTTCAAACGCGCATCTAAATCTGTGCCTAGCCACCTCAGAGTGTACATGTCCTCATTTTCTGAGGTGCTGAATCTTGTTGTTATCCTTGATTTCAATGGGAATTTGATGCTGAGGACTCCTGGAAATCAGGTCACTTTTATATTTGGGTCCTGAGCATGGATGGAGGAGCCTGATCTCCACCACTGTGTTATCAGTGGGGGGACTAAGTCATGGAAAGGTTGGAAGCTTGCCCCAGGTCAGTCCCTTACCTAGCAGCAGAGTGAAGTGGGGATTTTGGGGAAGGAGACTCCTTCCGTATATGAGGGATAATATGAGATTCTCAATGAGTGACCATAGACTCGCTTACATCCCCACAGTGAAACCTTGCAAGTCCTTGAATTCACATCTGTCATTTCACTTTGGCTTTTGTGAAATATGGTTGTAGGCATTTGTCAAAGCTGGAACCATTACCCTGATCTGAACATTGCCGAACGGGGATCGTTTGCAGATCTGCTGCAGGAATGTTGCTGGTGAGTTATGGCTGGAGGTTAACCGCAGAACTTTGTCTCTTTGTAATTACCCTAATGTGGTGTCAGCTCTGTTCTCTTAGAGTCTCTGGAAGCGTTGTTGTCCATGGGAGTACAACAGGGATTCAGTTAGGAGACTGAGTGAGAATTTTTTTAATAAGAAAATTAAATCTGGAATTTAGGCACATGGAAGAATACAGCTGTGAGTATATCATGGCAACTCTCGGGTTAGTCTTCAGATCGAATTAGATTACCCAGCTGTGTGTATAGCACTGAGCTACCATACTAACAAGCCCAACTAGAAATGCCCACAGATAGATTTCCTGGTCTTCGATTTTTGACGTGCAAAGAACTGATGAAAATTGGAACAGGGACAACTTGGTTGTGTTCCTGAAAATGCACTCTGCTGGGGTGCTGCTCGCTGAATAATGCAGTTCGTGTTTTAAGAGTGTGTAACACACTGGCATTACCCCAGTGATTTAGCTGTTTGAGATCATAGTTTCCAGCCAGTGTTCCACTAAGGCAAAGGAAAATACTTCCGAGGTGCAGGTTATCATATGGATTGCTTCCTGTATCAAGGAGCTAGTACCCTGCCGTAAAACAACCAAAATACAGCTGTTACTGCTGGGGAAAATAGCAGCTATGTGTCTTTCTTTCCTGGGGTGGAGGCATTCACTAATGCCGTCTAAACAGCTGCCATTGCCCTGTGCCATGCTCTGGTTCCTGGGGCTGCCTCTGTGGCCAGTGCAGCTGCCACATGTTAAAGCTAAGACAGATTGAGTGGATGCTGGGGACCCTGCCCGGTGCTTTTCAGCCTTTTTTTGAGCCATGCTATGCACTCAGCACATGCCGCTGAGAACCAAAGGATGTATTGCTTGGCAGCTCTGCAGCCTGCCCTAGCCTTCACGCTTACAACACCTGCTGACCGAGGCAGGCATTGGGAAATGGGCAGAGAAGCAATTAATCTTTTCTAGTTTATGAAGACCTACAAATACAGCAGGAAGACCATGAAGGAAGTGGACCCCATGGCTACTTTACCTATGCCACAGTAGCTTATGCAAGAGAGCATCGTCAAGGGAGATGATGCATTTGTTCTGCTCGAGTCTCCTTATGATGTCTCCTTGCTCCAGGTCAAGTTGGGAAAACAGGGGCTCTACAAGTGGGAGAAATGGCTAAACCTCACTAGAGTGCAGACATCACTTTTGTCTTTTAATTTGCTTTGTGCTTTAGAAAAAAATCTAAGCATTGATTGCCTGCAAGCAGAGTACGAGGGAGCTGCAGCAACAAAGGGAAGGAATGACAGAAGAGGGGCTAGTTCGATAGATGCTTGTTGACACTGCAAAGAGAAATAGTTGCTTCACCTGCCACCAGGAAAATAATTTTGGGCTTTTGACTGTGTTTTTGGCAGCTGTGCATAGCACAGCTTTTGTAATTAAATTGAGCCTCTGGTTAGGAAGGCACAGGTTGAAGATGATAAAAGCTGCAGAGGATGTGGTTGCTGGATTTCTCATTTCTACAGATAGGTAACCCAGGGCTCTGCTCTACAACACCAAAACATAGATAGAGTAGCAAGCAGAAAGATGTTTCCATGCAGAGCATCCAAAAGAGGTTTTCTTTGTTAGCTCAAGAGCCTCCAACTTCTCCCTCCAAAGCCTCCTGTGTGCTTATACGCCAAGACGAGTACTTGGCATCCTGCTCCACTGCTCGGAGCTTTGCTGGAGGAAGAGCAGCTGCTTCAGTCTACGTTTTCCATGCCTTCTCCCAACACAGCTTTTGTTTCTTTGGGAAGAGCGTTTAAATAGCTACTTTAAGCAAGCAGGGATTACAGGAAGAGGAGGTTAAAGCTGAATTTGACTTATCTGACTTCCAAAAGCTTTATCTTGGAGAGCTGGTCTCCTATGAGTGCTGTGAAGCCACAGCACTAGTGGCTTCAAGCTTGCTCACAGACAGCTGTCCTCCTTCCTCCTTATTGCCTCCTTGCTTCTCCTCTTGGGCTGCTGCCCTCCATCCTGCCCTTTGCCTTTATCTTCATAGCTGTCTTCTCAATCTTCCCTGTGCCCAGCGCCTTCCCAGAGCTGCCTCCCATCCCTCGCCCCAGAGCTGCCTCCATGCTGCACTGCTTTCTCCGTTGCCAGCCCCCTCCTGCTGCATCTTTCTGGGGTCCTTCATGGTGGTACCTGGTCTGGTGGGGACCAGGAGCTCCTGAGCCCAGAGCTCAGTAGCTTGTGCTCCTCTGAAAGGAATGAGGACTAAGTTTTGAGATCAGTTTACAAACTTAGGCCATGATGCCAAAGGCTGGTGTAGCCTCATCCCTGGCCTGTGCATGCTTAGTCATTTGTTCCTGTCTTGCTTTTCAGCTCCTCACTTCAGCTCCTCACCATCACAAGGTCATTGGGGGACCAGGTTAAAACTAACTGTCCTCTTGCCTATGTCAGAGCTTGGCTCAGCAGCACTCCACAGCTCTGGGGGATACTTGAGCCAGGCAGGGAAATCTCAGCTGTCCAGGCTTACGCCAACAACACTTGGGTGTTGTCTACTGCATAAGCCAAGCCCCAGGGCTGACTGGCACTGCCAGCCCTGAATGGGCTGGCTTGAACCCTGTGCCTGTTCCTTGCTGTATGACAGGCAGAGCGGTTCTGTGAGCCAGTACGTCCCTCTGCCCTTGCTGCTTGTGGGAGAGATGCTGCATTGTTCCAGCAATGGCAGGAGATGGCTGGCCTGGGCTGCTGGCTGGTGTCCTTGCATGCCAGCTGGCCTCATAGTGCTGCAGTGACAGAGCACAGAGCCTACATGCATATGTACGTGTGTGTGTGTGTATATATACGGCTATACACATATCCTCTATATATAGACACGCAATGGCACAGGCATGCTCACGGGCCAAAGAAAATGAAGCCAAAACTTCATTAGCTAGAGCGCTAGTCCAGATCACTGTAAAGACCACTTGCTAATGTGCATAAAATCCCTGTCTCGGGTGGGCTGTCCTGTGCCTCTCTCCCTTTACACTTTTTTTTATTGCTTTTGGCATTCATGAGATTCATACTAAACACCCAGAATCCCACAATGGAAAGAGCAGGGGCAGGGGAATATATCTAAAAGAGAAAGGAGAGAGAAAAGAACAAGTGGAATGAAACCCTCTGCAACCTCCTTTTGAAGTGATTAGTTAGGTTACTGCTGAGTTTTATTTCCATTACAAACCCCAGGAGATAATAGCTGGAGAAGCTCTCCGAAATAGGGTTCCTCAGAGCAGGGGTAGCCATCCTGGGTGGCGTATTGCAGAGCAAAACTGGTTCAAAATACCGGTTGTGGGACAATCCTTGAGGGAAAAGCTGCTGCTCAAATGAGAGCATACTGTGAGAGAGGCCAGGCTATCTCTACTTGTAATGGAGCTCGAGCAATACAGGGGTATGTGCGGTTCCCCAGGGTAAGTTCACTGGATACTGCACATCATCACAGCAGTTTGTGTGGTCAGTAAATGCAGATCTGAATTGCTGGGTAAGCCGTAGCGGTGCAAGCCTGCAAGCTGGAGAGGTTTGGGTGAGCATGACACATGGAAATCTGTTTCCCCCCCCCCCCCCTTTTTTTTTTTTTTTCCTTCTTCAAACTCTTGAAGTTTTGGTGGAGAGAGGAAAAAAGGTTCTTAGTCCAACTGAGCTCTCCCAGGAAACTGCATTTGTACAAAGCTCTTGCAGAGTGAGGCCTACAGGCATTTTATGTGCATGAAAAACTAATGCAAAGTTTTCTTGCTGTCAAGAAGCATCTGTAAGAAGCAGAAGAGCCTGTGCGCTCTGCCAGGGCCTCTGCACCATTACGCTGCGTTCCCATTATCCCTGGAGTGCTGTTCCCAAAGGACCCTTTCTGCCAGATCCCAACATCCAGCTGCAAAAAGGCCCCCATGGAGAAGCCAGCAGCGTTGGTACTGCTGGATCTCAGGGGTGACTCCTTCCCTAATACCCAGCACGCCAGAGGGAAGCATGCCACACCTAGTAGTGGGTTTTTTTGTTCTTTCCTTGCCCTTATCTGGATCTGTTCGTCCCTAGCCTGAGGCTTGGGAAGCTTGCCACAAAGCATCCTATGGTGCACCCCAATTTTGTGGCCTTTTTAATCTCCTGCCGAATAGGGCGATTTCTTTTCAAGGTCACATTTCCTCACTGATGTACTGCTGCCGGGTGTTGGACTCTTGCATTTTTAATCCCCCAGCGTTTTTGGTTTAGTTGCAGGTGTCCTGGGCCAGCCTTGGTTTATAGTGCCGGTTTGTGGAGATCCAAGCTGCTGTCTATGCTGGAGGCCGAGCCCAGGAGAAGCTGGTGGGATATGCCAGGGAGGTGAGCCCACAGTGCCCATGAGTGCCAGCAAATACACCCACCAGCTGTGTGTTAAGGCCAGCGGGTGGCTGGTGCTTGCTGTATGTGGTCCACATGGCACCGGGAATCTTACGGTGTGAGTTTAAGAGCCAGGAGTAATCGTGGTTCCTCTGTTCCCTGGACAGCACTTACTGGGAGGAGACCTTTTGTGTGCTGATGCAGCGGGCAGGATGGGGTGACTATCCAAAAATGCTGAAAATCAGCTGTTGTGCTCTGATTTGTTGCATGGCTGGGGCAAAATATTGCATGAGAGTCATCGGGGGGAAAAAAAGGTCTAAAAAACCGCTCGTCTTTTCATTGACGTGGATTCCAGGCACTGAAAGATTTTGGAAAAGTGGGGCAACCCCTCCTCAGGTATTGAAGAGGAATGTTGAGGTGTTAGAAATAAGCCTCTGAGTGGGTTAATGTGTCCCACAGGCTGTGGAAAACTGTGCTCCTACTTGCTGAGTCTCTCAAAGACTGTGTGCTGGACCTGCTCTCACCAGACCCGCCAGTTCCTACCCATTAATAAGGCATGCTGACACACAGTTATTGTAAGCAGAGGGTTATCTTGGGCTTGAAGATGCCGCTAGCCAGCAAGGGACATAAGGGAATGCTTGGGTGCCAGATTAATTGTTTTGGGGACTGCGTGCTGATAGCACAGTGCGTTCCCTAACGAGGAGATGAGCTCTCCAATAACTTAATAGAATCCTGCTGCGGGCTCTGATTTACCTCTGACAAGTTAAACCAGCGCCAGATCAATACCATGCTCTGTTGCAGTAAATAGGCTTGATTTTAAGTATTGAGTAATAATTTATTTCAGAGTAAGGTCTGATTTTTAAAGGCTAGAGTGCACTGGTCTTTCAAGTAAAGAGGAAATCAAGTCTGTGGATGGCTGCTGGCCCCCACTGCTCCAGATCTCGGCTCCTGCAAAGCCTTGCTTGGGGAGCTGGTGAAAGCAGGGGTGCGTCTTTTCCTTGGGAACTGGAAGGCGGCAGAGATCTCGGGGTACCCTTCGGCAACTTCACTTTGAACCACCTTGTTTTGAACCACCAGTCAAGTCTGTAAGTGGATTGGGGACCTGAGGAGACTACTCATAAAAATGACTCTCATTCCATCAGATAAAGCAGGTTTGCGTCAGCCTGGACCCCAGGACCTGCCGCTGTGGTGCTGTGTCTGCTTCCCCGGCCTGTGATGGGGACGTGTCGGGAGGGTGAGCTGATGAAGTATCCCTGAAAGAGGTTCTTGGTGCATGGGGCTGCCAGTTCCTCTCTGGGAAAGAGATCCTTCGGGTAATCATAACACCATGTTGCTGGAAGGGTATCATCATCATGAAGAAATGCAAAGCTGTTCTCTCTAGGAAGAGCCTGTTTCACTTTTACTAACCGTTTTCTGTTGCATATGCACTCAGCTTTCTGTATGTGTCAAGAACAGCGTCCATGTCCCTCTTCTTGCATTTGAAAACTGTCCCCAGTCATGAGATGATGGCTGGGTCCTGCCACTTCTCATCACACTGAGCACAGTCCTATGGGACAGTCCAGGGACTTGAATAACTGACCCAGGGAGAGTATTAGAAACCAGACTACTATGGTGAATACACAGCTTCGACATTTTCATTGTGTCACGACTGTTTAATCCTTCCTTAATCCCCTAATGCTGCTCAGTAGACTTTTCTTGTGTTATCTTCATTGTCTTGCTAATAAGATGTTGCACCTAACAGAGATTTACACTGAAAGGTATTAGGGAGGATTATATGAAGATTAGACAAGAAGTACTCACAAAAGGTTGGAGATTTCTTAGTACCAAAATTCTTAATTTCTATAGTGCAAGAATTTTACTTTTTTTTCCAAAGAATTTGTAGAGAATTTCTGCTAGAAAAATAAAAAAGTTGCTACTGTTCAAAAGAATTCTCTTGAACTTCAGCAGCTAGTACTAGTCTGAAAAATAACCACTGAAATTGTCATCTGGTTTTTTTAGGTGTTTTTTTTTCTTTTTTTTTTTTTGTGTTTTTAAAATGTGGACCCAAATTTGGGGAAAAAAAAAAAAGAGGGGAAATTAAACTCACATGTGATCTCTCTTCTGCTGGACCAGGTATACATGAGCATCCTTTGTGGCACCCCTGCTGATGACTGCAGATGGACTTTGACACTCAGCAGAGATCACTGATTTCAGAGGAGCTTTGCGGGTGCTGGAAGACCTTTTGTGCTGAGCCTTTACAACCACAGTTACTTAACTGCTAACTCCAAGGACTGGCTGTGGTGGAGTAAGGCTGATGTCTTGCAGCTGAGATTTTGGGCTGTTATTTCATCATCAGTAAATAAATAAATGTAGCTGGAATTTTGCAGAAGCTAAGCCACCCTGGCATCAGATCAGCACTTAAAATGGAAAATAAAAATGCTTTTAAATAAAATGGCAGAAACCAAGGGGTTGTAGATTTTATGACTAACTGTCAGAGCTACTGGAAATTAATCTTGCCATAGGGCCTTAAGCCAGAATCATCCATTGAATCAGGACTTGGTCACTTTTTCTCCTTCAAAAGCTATAACACTGTGTGTTCAACGTCAGCTCCTGAAGGCCAGCTGGGACACAGAGCGGCTTGTTCATGTTCCTTCCCTGTGAAGCCCTGATGCTCTGCCATAGGAGTCTTTCACAAGGCTTCACATCTGCCTCGGGAATCTTCTAAAAGCCGGTGTCTGATGGTAGTGGGTGTCAAGCTATTTTGACTTTGAGAGATCTCATTTTTTTCTAAAGAAGGCATGAATAATAAGCAGTACTTGCTGGCAGCAGGCTTTCTTTTCTAATATTTCATGCCTGTCCTTAATAGTGGTCCTGAGTTGCCTGTGGTATGCAGGTTGGAAAACACCATTTGCAATGATTTGGATGCGGTTATGGGATGCTTATTTGGGAATGCTGCAGAGCATCCTATTTCTGACACCCATTCTGAGCTCACAGTATGTTTCCTTCACGCTAGTTTTTACTATTAGCTCACCTGATAATAGCTATTTTTATTAGTAGTACCCATTTATTGTTAGCTCAGTGTTGCTTGATGAATATAGGTTGAGTGAATGAATGGGACAAGCTAAATGAAATGCAAGGCCTTTACTTTCAGGAGAGCTTAAGTACCCAAATGTAGTTACATTGAAGGATTGGTATTTCTGAGTATGTTTAGCACCTTCTAGACGTTTGTTCCTCAGTGGCAGATAAAATTATTTATCACAATTATTTTATGATAGAAAGTGGACCTACTCTGTCCTCATGCTCTGAGGCGGTCAACTCTACTTCATCCATGCCGGACAGCCTGGTCTGAAAACCCTCCTGCAATGGGAATTTTCTACCTGGCATCGTCTCATTTAGTGGTTCACTGTTCTTGTTTAACAGCTGGCCTGCTGTCCCACTGAAGTTTCCGTTAATGCAATTAAAGTCTCTTGCTCCTGGATCTGTCAACACAGGCGTGCATAATTAATCCTTTCTTCTGTGCAGGTACCTTTTACATGCATGAAGATTACTTGCTGTCTCCCCTCTAAGTTGTTTGACCCCAGTTCTTTCCATCTTCACCCACAGACTGTGGGGTGTTTGTTTTGGTTTTTTTGACACCCCCTGATGGCTCTAGTCCTTTTTCAGATCTTTTCTGAAACTTCAGATCTTGCTTCAAAAGCTCTGTGAATTCTGCACCCAGCCTTTAAAATTAGAGGGACTGTGAAATGTAATGCAGCACCACTAATATGACAACAAACATTATCTCATGCTGTAATTTGTCCTAAAAATTGGTTATGTTTCTTCATCCAAGGAACTTTCTGGTGCCATCTGGGGTGGTAGGGCTTGCAGTGTTGGATGGTGCGAGCTCCTACCCCTACCGCAGAACCTGCCTAGACAGCAACATGCTGGTGACTACATTTTGGGAATAACCAGCCCTGGATTTCTAGCCTGCTATGCTATTCTGATTACAGTATTGAAAAAAGCCCTAAGCCATCTAATTAACTGCTGGCTACCCAAAAGATAGCAAATATGAGAAGTGATTTACTGTCTCACTGACATGTTCCACCGTTACAATGACAAACACGAAATGGAAGTTTTCTCAATTCAAATGCTCTCCTGTGGTAAAAAAGAGGCACTTCATAATTGCAGAACCAGAAAATGGAGACAGCTTATTTCACTCGTGGCAGCTTTGTTAATAAAACATTGGGAAGGCAAATAATTATCTGGCATGCAATTACATCTAAGCTGTTTTCCTCAGGAAAAAAACAATATAAATGTTGGGCATCTGATTTTATTATTCTGTCTGGGAAGTCTGTATTGGATATTTGAAATTGATACCAGATTTATTCTTTGTTGTTGAATAGACTGTGTGTTGGTTGTCAGCTTGAGCTGTGTTTTACTGCCAGGGAGTTTCGGAGTGGCCAGGCTGAAGTAGGAACCTTTCTTGCAATCTCTTGAACTTGGGACGAGTTTGAAATTCAGGTGACTTTTGATGGGGGATGCCCAGACTCTGGGTAGCTGAAGGCTACCCAGGTAGTTTTTCAGAAGCTCATGGCATGATCTTGTAGCCTTACCATTTTGCCAGCACTGCTTCTCAGATGAGCAGCTCCTTCCATCTCAAGCAGGTAGGCTGTATTGTAGGGAGTCTGGTGAGCTCTGGTTTCTCAAATGAGATCTGTGTGTGCTACAGATGAGATTTCTGTGTGTTCCCCATGAGGTTCTTGCTCTTTGCCATACCTGGCTGTTGGTAAAGCCCCTAAACTAAAATTTATGATGGAGGACTAAACACATTTTGTCTTGTTGATTCAGGGTTAGGATAGCAGGATCCATTCAACCTGGCAGAGGTGCTGAGGCCAGGAACACCATGTCCATGGTGCAGCTGAAACAAAGTTCCTCTTGAATCTTTTTTTTATTGAGCAGCATTTTTTTTATTTTTCTGTAAATATGAATGAGTTTCTAATGTTGCAGGTAACTTTTACTATTTTTGTCAACCTGAAATCCATGTCTTGTTTCTTATAACGTCAAAATATTGAGGATGCATCTAAGTGGATACATTTGCTGTTTCCATGAAACACTGAATGACTTTTATTAAAATGGAAGAACAGCCCTCTATGCCCACAATTCATACTTTTTCCTTCTATCTTTGATTGCATTAGAATTTTAATATTTCTTACTGTATGATATTTTCACGTTGCAACAGAATAAAAAGCCTAAGAAGCTGCATTGCCAGCTCTGGAGATGTTAGCGTGTATCTCCTGGTCATTGCGGGTGGGCTGTTTATGTTGCGAAAGTTGCATGATTAAGGAAAATCTGAGCTTTATTTTAATTGAAATTTTAATCCAGGGAAGCACTGGTTGTCAGGTCTATAAAATCTCGTAGCAAATAAAAAGCTTTCCAGAAGCACTGCAGTAGAAGATGTTAGTACTTTCAAATCAGTTGAGTACTTCTGGGGGTGGTGGTGGTGCTGATATTGGGGCGGGGGAGTCTTCAGATACTTTGGGTTTTTTAGTAAGCAACATATCATTGTGATGTTGTGTAACATCTTACCCGCTTGGTAGCATCAAAACTACTAAGAGCTTTTCAGGTACATGCAGGATCTGGCCTCTGGTAGCCAAGACACAACTGTCTGTCAGCGATCTGAGTGTTTTTGAACTGGTTTCACAGTGGTGTGGGAGCCAGCAGCAGAGTCGAACTGTCAGCTTGCTAGCAGCAGCTCCTCGAGGTCTGGTGGGACATGGCAGACTGAAAAGGCCTTTTCTTGTGGCAGTAGGGAGAAGCTTTCCTGTCCTGGATGACAGCTGAGTACCACTGCAAATCTTCATATCATCATCTCTGAGTGGATGTTTAGCTGGTGCCTTATATCTTATTTCTGGAAAGTCCCTGCTTGGGAAGCCTAAAAATAGAGAACATTGCATTTTTCTGTTAGAAAAACAGGGTAGGTATTGAAGAGTGAATTCCTGGGCTGATTTACTGAAAATAGCAACCCATGTTAACATGAACTAGAGATCAGTATATAAACATCCAGCCCCCAAGGGAATTAAAATCCCTTCAGATTTAGTAGTATTTCTTGCAGTTATTAGATGAGATTTTAGCAGGTAATGAGTACTCTGCTTCTTGGTATTTGCAGAACACCAGAAAATCTGGATAAAGTTCAGTTTCTGCCTCAGTGAACAAAACGCATGAGACTTTAGTGTGCCTTCAGTATGAATATTCTCAAACAAATCATACCTGTTCATTACAGAAGTCGAGGTTAAGGCAGTCTTTCTACCACAAGCCAAGTGATGACTGGGAGCGGTGGCTCCCAGGCTGAAATTGCCTGGCTCCTGCTTTTTGGACAGAAGATCTGGAGAAGACAGGCAGGAACTCGCCATTGCTGATGTGGTGATTTTTATGCCATCCATCGGTAAGGCGATAGAGAACACCACAGCTTTACACAAGTGCGTGGGACCCTCTAAGCACTTAAATACTCTTAAGTTGGGGCTGCCCTGCGCTGCGCAGCCCTGCTTCTCCTGTGGGTGTATGAATCTGGCGTTCACCATTTGAGTACAGGCTTGTGGACACTGGTTAATTTACACTTACGGAATGATTAATTGCCACATCTCTGTGGTGGAGTTGTGTCTTTGGTCATGTAGCCACTGGACATGTGGGCAGAGACAGCTGTCACTTGTGCAGATAGTACCAAGAGAAAAGGTGTGTGCAGTCATGTCTACACTACGTGATGTGTGAGCACATGCTGGTGGGGCTGAAGGACTGTGACCTGCCTGCTAGATGTTAATGGGATGCTTAGCGGAACAGAGCTGATATTCTAGGTTGCTGAACAGGAGTGTCCAACAGGATTGAAGCCAGTGAGAGATAAGACAGAGTAAGGAATTCAGGATTTGATTTTTCAAAATCCACAGCAGCAAGATGTACAGTTCTTTTTTCTGTGAGCCTTGGAAGTTGTTTTGGATTGAATTTGTTGTTTGAATCAAGTAATGTTTTCTGTATGCTTCTAATTTTGCTAGAAGCAAGGTAAAACTTGAAACTGAAGTCTTGACTTTGCTATACATAAAAATCCCTTTTGTAGGATATGTCTGTTTTGATCTCAGTTTGACTGTTTGTCTCTTCTGCATCTTGGTTCTAATTTATATTCCAACAGGATAAAGTGAACTTGATAATGGCCTTTTAGCTTGTCATCTTAAAACACATGCTCAGCCTGGAAGAGCCAATAAAAGTCATGTTTATGAGAGTCTTATGGTCTAGTGATCGGGAATGGACTGACCTGTCAGCTGCAGGGACATATGCAAAGTGGATTTCATATGGATCGTGTAACTAGTGGTGTTCAAAACAAACAAAAATTACAGTTTTGGATCTGAACACTGTTCCAAAATTGATTAGAGTCAAAGAAAGTCCTTTCATGTCTTTATCAGGCTTTCACACTGAGTGTTTCCCTTTGGGAGCATCTGCCCTAACTAGGGTGTCTAAAAGCCAGATGACCAGGTGTGAGCAAGTCACCTCGCCTCCATCGTAGTCAGTGGGAAGAAGTGGGTGCCTTCAGAGAGTTACTAATCTCAGTTTACAGTAAACATCTAAGAGAGACCAGGCGAGTTGTCTTCTAGAGTTATCAGCTTCCCACCATTCACCTTAAAAAGATTTTGGTATAGCTGGTTCAGACTTCGGTGTCCACAGTGAAGTGAGATGAATCCCATTATCACTGTGGAAATTCAGTGTTTCATCTACTTGTGTAGCTGTTTTCCTTTAGCTGAGATGATTCTTTCTCCCTGTGGCCATAGCATGCTTGTCATCTGGATCAGATATTCTGTCACTCCCCATTAGGATTATATTAATATTGTAATTTTGGTTATTAATTGTTTCCCATAGGGAAAAAAAAAAGCTCCCCAAACTGAACCTGATATAGCTCAATTTGTTCGTTGATTAGGACTATAGACACCATGACCAACTGGCAACATGAGATGGTGTAGTGTCCTTCATGGGGACCTTATCCTTTATATCTTATGACAAGGTAAACCTCCAAATGATTTTTGCTTTCTCCTGCCAGTTTTGTCAGCAGAAACTGGCACAGAAACATGTGGCTGGAGCGCAGTTTGTTGCAAACATCCGTCCATGCAGGGCTAACCCTTAAGATAAACCTGTGGTTACCTGGAGTTCAACTACAGCTTTTGATGTAGGTTGCAACTTCAGTGGAGAAGAGTAAATAGCCTTTACTGCAGTAGGTCCCTTAAACGTGTACGACTAACTACTGCAAACAGAGATGTTGTAAGCCAAGAGGACGGTGTATGTTTTGACGGCATCAGTCCCTTTTTGCTGTGAGCGTGGAGTACTTGTTGGTGGATGTGATTCAGCACTCTCTAATTCTGACTCCGCTTCCAGTGCTGGTTTGCTGTCTGGTTAGTGAGTCAGCAACTCGCAGCTTCCCCGTGCTCTCGTCTGGATTAATATTTACTGAGCCAGGGAACAGAGACTGCTGCAGGCAGGGTGTACCGTGCCTGCACAAGGAGGGCGGTAGGAAGCAATCTGAACGTGGTTCAGAGGCCTCTGACCGCTGGGACTCTTGGCTGGGGATGAGGGATCTCTTCTGAGACCTCATTCAGTGATTATCTTTTACAATAAAACTGGTGCAAGGGAATAGATACCTTGTCTGGCTTGAGATCTTTGGTTAGTGTCTTGACAGTGTTTGCCTTAACTAGGAACAGATGTGGAGGTGCGAGCCTGCAGCTTGGGTTGTCATTTACCCTGTATAGTTACACGTTGTATAATTCATACTGCTATAATTCATACTGCATGTTTCCTTGACAAATAAGGACTCCCTGAGTGAAAATGATTGGATATGTAGATTGATTATTTGGAGCATTGGCTTGTATTGGGTTTTGTTAGTTCTAGATTGCTGAGCCAGCACGCTCAGCAGTGGCTGACAGTGATCTGGGGCTCATGGTCAGGGAAATTGTCAGCCAGATTTCCAGGTATCACACAGCTTCCACTCCCTGCAAATAAGAAAACTTTAACATGTTGCAGACTGAAAGCGCAGAATGTGAGTCAAGCAACAACATATGGAAATCTGTTTTAAAGGTACCTGGAAACTAGTTTACTGTACAATTTTGGGGGTAAAACCCCCATATTTTCCCACTGCGGTGCCTTGCATAAACATGAGGTGAGTAAGATGGCACAGGACCACAGATGACTTGCAGTCTGTGGAATAACTATCATGCCATCCTAGTAAATATGGACATCACATTCCACTTGTGGATGGATTTGTGTCCGATGTACCTCAGGAGAGAGGAACAGAGCTTGCTTCTCTCACTTCAACTCCATATTATTTTATTAATTACTTCAGCACACTTCAAGTGGAGGTAGAGGGTACATAGGAAGGATCAGAGGACTTACATGAATAGCATTTCATACAGAAATCAGCTATTCATAGTAGGAGCAGAAACAGATGGCCAAAGCTTTTGCTTGTGTAGCCAGAGAAGCTGATGCTTTTCAAGCTGCAATCTTTGATGGGAGTTATAGGTACCAATCACACATATTTTTAAAACAGTTTTGTATCTGCTTCATTTCTCTTGCAACTGTTGTACGAACTGGAGATTGCTATGGTAGGTATTTGAAAGAGTGCTTTGTGGATTTGCATATGGATTCTGAGTTGCAGAGTTAAAATGATGGCTGATTTTCCTTTGAAAAAAAAAAGCAGCAACTTTTAGATGCAATCCCGTTCTGCTGTTAATGTTGAAATTGTCTGAAAGAAACATCTCGAATTGCCTGACATTGTCTCATGCATTTCATCCTCACCATTGTTAAGGTTCGTTAATGATTCCATTATAAGCTCCTATTTGCAGAAATGGTTTTCTAAAAACAATCTCTGTGTTATATTATTATGTTGTTTATATTACATAAATGCTCAAGGACTAGACATGTATTAATAGATAGCCTTGTGATTGTGGAGCCGGCAATTACTTGAGTGGTGATTACTCTATCACAAAGTCTGCTGACTCTCAGCACTTTTGAGGGGAGAATAAAATTCTTTCCACAAATTGGGAAGATAATTTTCTTTGGAATAGTTGTTACACAGTGCTGGAAATCCTCTGCATGCAGATAAGCAGTAAAAGCCGGTTAGGTTTATGTGATGCAGTATAATGCTTTGGAAAAGACTGTCATGATGGAAAGCCTTATCAGTCACAGGGGATATAATGAAGATCCTAAAGGAGAGCTCCAAGCCTTCCAGGAGGGGACATGCTGGGTGGAAAACCAGGCAGCTGCAACCATTTCTCTTTCCTGTACTTCTGTAGTGTGTCCCAGGTACTCGACACTGGGGTGGGGTGGCCTTGGGAGAGGGAGTGATGAGATACTTTCTCCCTCACTTCCCCTACGGTTAACCACTCTCTTTTCCTTACTCTGTCACCGCACCCTAATAGTAAAGAGTGCAGGCCATTCTGTCTCCCAAAGAGGAATAAGAGGGCAGCATTAAAGGGACGTGCAGGGCAAGATCAGACATTTAAGATAATGTCCTATGCTGCTGGCTTGGTTGCCCCAAAGACCCTTCCTACCCCTCTGAGTACAGCAGAGTCACAGGCTG
The DNA here is from genome assembly GCF_964188355.1 of Buteo buteo. Taxonomy (NCBI): domain Eukaryota; kingdom Metazoa; phylum Chordata; class Aves; order Accipitriformes; family Accipitridae; genus Buteo; species Buteo buteo. The sequence continues at coordinate 5,896,065 of NC_134176.1, read as the reverse complement.
CCTCATCCATTAGGATACTGTAGGTCAGTTCTCTGCATGTACCAGGCTCTTCTGTGGCTGCATCTGAAGGATGATCTGGCTGGGACTCTGCTTCTTCCCCTCTGCTCCTCCATACATCCTGGCTCCTTACGGGTGAGTGAAGGGAACAGTCCTTGCACACATACCCCAAGCATGGTACTTGTTAGTGTGTAAAACATGTGAGATCCCACCAGGCAGGTTGCTTCAGGAAGCCCAGCACATGACATCCTAGGTTGGTGATTCTTGATCCTTTTCAAATCACTTTGTGGGCCTTCCTTACAGCCAATAACTTCTCCCTGTTTGGTGGTATAGTAGGAGATGGAGGACCAAGCTCCAGGCCAGGAATCCCCACTCTCAGTTGCTATCAAAGGCACAGAGACTATAGCTGAAAGTATATACTTGTGGCCCATAAAAATTCAGCAGCTTTGCTAGCAGATTCTGGTAGAGCTAAGCTACCTTTCTGTCCTTTTCCTTTTTATTTCCCATAGTTCCTGCAGCAAATACCTTGAATATCAACAATAAAGCTTTCTACCTACAAATTCTTGGATAAGACTTGATAGTTCTCTTGGTGAAGAGCTCTGAAGGCAGGGCTCTCAAGAGATGTTGGTAGCCACCTCCTGGCAAAGAAAGCTCCCAGCACAGTGCCGGGTTACACAAGTGGATGGGGTTTTCTAAGAGTTACAGACATTATATGGGCTGTCACCAGTTTCCTCAGTGAAACTTTCTCATTGTTCCAAGTGAACAACTTCCAATAATATAAATAATAATAATAAAAAAGGAGTAGAAGAGAGAGAAGATGTCAGGGAAAGAGGGACAAAAATGTCCTAGCTGCCTCAAGGGAAGTAAGGAAGAAATGTAGACCAACCATGGCCTATATATGTCTCCTGATTGTGACAATTTTTGTAGGGCATTAAAAGCAAAGAGACTCCTGCAATACCATTGCTTCGTTATCAGATACAGAGCTGGATGTTACCGACTCTTTTGCCCAAGGCATTCCTGATTTAGCCAGCTCTGTAGGAGTTACATTATTCAAAGTTTATTTAAAATAATTACTGTAATCATCCATATATTGTCACAGTGTAAGGAACCAGAAAATTGCGTTGCATAATTCCCTTGCAGTTGTCTGAGAAATCTCCCGTCTGCTTTGCTAACACAGCGCAGATATTTGATGTGAAATCTTTGCTTTCATCCAAAGGGGCTGCTGCACTTTCAAGTTTACGAAGCGCGATAGCTAATATATTTATATTTTATCTGCTGTGCTTAACAATTGAATGAAAGAAAAGTGTTAGCAGAGGTCAAGCATTGTTTGAATGTGTTGCAAATGGTTTCCCAGGGAAACAGCAAATCAGTACTCATAGCCTACTGCAGCATCTCCAGAACAACATCTAGCCACCAGCCATAGCCGAGTGTTTACTATAGTACTCGGGACCTAAAGCGATGCAGACTAAAGATGAAGTGAGCGTGTGAGTAGGAGAGCAATTTCAAAGGATGAAGAAACATTCGGCAAGAGTGGCACCATTACCGTCTTACAATGTTTCTGAATTAAATTCGCCTGTGCCAGACGGTAAATGCTTTTTTTCCTGTATATCTAACCCTAGGCAGGAATTTACTTCGCATGCTCCTCCTGCTCTGTTCCATGCAAAGTACTGCAAATGTGTGTGCGTGTATGTGTATTTTTAAAGTAACTAATGCTTGGACAGCATTTTTAACACTTTAATATCATCTGGGATAAGTGCAGTTAAATTTCTATTGCTTGTGTTCAACTGCTGTGTGAATGATTTCTGATGAAGAAACTAATGTTAGAATGTGAACAACTGATAAAGTTGTCGTACTTCAATTCTGGCTTTTAAAATGATGTGAAACTAGGTCCATATAATGTTATCGAATTTTCTGTAGTATTTTAATATTGTCCTCTAGATCGATCTTTTTTGCTTTAAAGATAGAGGCACCAACTTTTTTGTGCTTGCTGTCCCTCAGCTTGAGATAGCAATTGTTCCCTTAAACTGCTTTTCCCCCCCTTATTTTCAGAAGTGTCAGCTCTGAAGAATTCCTTAATACAAAAACCACAAGATAGAAATTGTGAAATCTGTTGTATGCTCTTGATCAGACATGACAGCCTCATTCCTTTAAGAGTGTATACCAATTTCGCATCACACTTTTGTGTCAACTGGAAATGTAGTGATGTTATCCAGTGTGAGATATGACTGTGCTGATAGCTGTGATGCAGATATAAAGCTCGGCATGCTGAAAATATACAGCAGGTATATGTGCCGTATAAATCAAAGGTCGAAAGAAAAGCTTTTCTAAAAATATTCCTAATGTTCAGGTTCAAGTTTTTGTTCTAAATGTTTGTAGAATCTCAGGCTTTCAGTGCACTGTTGCAAGTTTATTATATTCAGTGTCGGATGTTTTAAAGAGCTGAGTGGTACTTTCCGAAGTTGCTTGTTCTGCCAGAATGAACTCTTCCCACCAGGTGTGGTAAGTTGTTAAGAACACTCGAGCTGTAAAATTGCAAGGTGTGTGCTATCTCTGATTTGAGCTTTGTTATGCCAACCAGCAATGAAAATGCGATTCCTTTGTGTGAGTTAAATTCAGTGCTACATACAGGATAAAAACAAAGCAAGAGACACAGTCCAGTGCTTGTCAGCAGAGTGTGACTTCCAATTCTTCAATCTACCCAGGTCAGACTGGCTTAAATTACAAATGGGGCTGGGTTTTGGTAGAGCAGGCAATAGGTTGTGTCATTTTTCTTGGGAGCATATGTGTGATATTGAGAATTCTGCAGTCTTGGTAGTTACCTGGTGTTTCTTTCTTGAGGGAAAAATGCATTAAAGAAAGTTGAAGGAGCTGATAGACCTGCTGCTTATGTCGGTCCATTGCTGTTGCATAGCACCAAATTTTAGGATGTGTGATACTGTAACTCCTGCACTCACCTGCTTTTAAAGGAGCAGCGTTACGGCCAGGTGAGCTGGCTTGCTGTGCTGGTTAACAGGGTGATTTGCTGCTCTTTATTCCCTGAGAGCTCCCAGCACAGACCGGGCTTGCGTTGCACCAGGCTGTGAATGCGGAGGATTAAAGACTGTCCCTACCCTGTAGGGTCTAAGACAACTCACAAGCTGTGGTTGCCTCCAACTTAACGAGTCCAACTGCTGTCAGGTGCCTCTGTTTAGTCCAGTCTTAACCTTCTCCCCATGCTGGGCTGCAGCAGCAGCAGCATCAAATATTGCACTGCCTGTTTCCTCAGGGAGGGAGAATCCAGTCATCGTAGGAAGAAAGGGCAATAGACTGGAAGTGACTACCTGAGAGTGCTTGTCATATCCAACAGGCTGAAAATGGAAAGGTTCTTGCTAGGGATGAAGCGGGCCAAGCTGAACTAATACCAGACCCATACATTAAATGTGAGTGTGTGCAGCCAGTTTTACAGATCAGCAAAGATTTTAGCAGGGATTCCCAAAGAATCCTAATGGGCTAGGGCAGCCACCTTCCCAAGAGCACTGTGCCTGTCCTGCCTTTCCTTCCCAGGCATGGGGAGAGCATGTGGAAGAGATACCACAGCAACTTGGGCTCTGGGCCTGTGTGCTGGGAGGAGAGCAGGGGACCAGTGCACTCTATGTTGGCAGTTTTCAAGCAGTTGAGGTTTGTGGCTTCCTAGCTATCTTCTGGTAGAACCACAGAAACTGCTGACTCCTGGATGGTGGAGTGAAATCCAGGCAAGAAGACTCCTTCCGTAGTGAAGAGGCACCCAGACGTTTGCAAATCACTGGTCAGAAAACGCTGCTCACGTGGAAAGAAAGGGAGCAGAGACAGCTGCCGAAAAGGGTTGGCATGTGGGCTAGGTGGTTCTGGAGGATGGGAGGTGTGTATCAAGCTGAGACCAGAGCCACAAAATACTTTTGAGAACATGTCTTCATCTCAGTCTGGCCAGCCCTCACTCCCCAGCATGGCATCCGCCACAGGGAGAGGACTCTATGTACGTGAGTGCCTGAGCCAGGTGGGTTGTGTGGACACTGCATGGAGGAGACTTATCCCAAATGTGCCATCACGGAAAGGCAGGGGTGAGACCTGTTGGAGCTAGTATCCCAAGAGTAATGGAGAAACCAGTTGGAAGTATCTCCTGGGGTTACATAATGCAGCAATACAGTGATAAATATTTACTTTTGCCCCAGCTGCTTACCTGTAAAATGTTCTTTTAACCCACCCTTCCTCAAATGTGCTTAATTAGGCTCTAAGTCAGGCAAGGAAATTGAAGCATGTGCTTAATGATGTACCACAGTGCTGCTATGGATTGAGCCTGAGCCAGTCAGATTTGGACTTATCTAGATGCATCTAAATGTCAGCCTTGGTAAGTACCAAGAAAGTTGTCTGAGCTTCCTGGAGTCAGCAGGAGAGCTGGACACCTCTGAGAGGTGATTCATCTCCTAAGATTGGTATCTAAGGGAGCTGGAATGAATCACTCTCTGGAGGCACCCATCAAACAGGAGAGGCAATAGTTTGCGTAGGAGATAAATACAAGCAGTTTGATATTGAGTTGTGTGTCAGTGTGCTGACTGCTTTTACACTCGGATCTTAGGAGACCCATGAACCAGCCTGGATTTATTGCAGTGTTTCTTGAAAGTAGAAGCTATATCATAATTATTTAATAATGAGATGCATATGAGTGATTTCCGGAGTGTCCTGGGTCTAAATTCCTTTCACAACATCTTTATGTCAAAGCAGCCTCATGGCTTTCATTGAAGCTACTCTTGATTTACTGTAGTGAAAGTAAAAATGAGAGTTTAACTCAGAATGTCTTTCTTTTTGGAAATGTCACTAAATTTTAGCAATGACAAGATTAATTTTCAAAGAATTTTTTTATGGAGATTCATAACCTGTTATTTTTCGAGTAAAGTGTATAAATTGTGAAAGCAGTGGAGGTGCATCTGGTCTAATTTATTACAAAGTTTGTAACAGAGGTTTTCTTTAATGGGATGGTGTGCAGCTTTGAATGAAATGATTTGCATTTATCTGTTGCTCATTCAGTGCTGGTCTGATCCCAGGCCAATGAATCCTACAATTGGCTTGAGCTGGTGCCTGGTCAAGCACATCTGGGGAAAAGAAAGTCTCATAGGTCTCTTGCAGCGAAGGATATCCCTTTAAATGTATGTTCGAAGGACTCATTCAGAAGTTGTTACTGAGGTGGTCTCATAGGGACTGTTTATGTAAGTGAAAGCTTAAAATAAAGTCCTTGCTCTGGAGCTGCAATAAGGGGACTTGTAAGTCCCTGGGGGTTGTTCCCTCAGACAGGTACGTGTTGGTTTCACCCAAATAAAAACATCTGATGGTCCGGCTCCCTCCTCACAGAGTAGTGTGGTGTGGAAGTACCCCCATCGTCCTCCTCAGAGGCTGAGCCAAAGTTCACTAAAATCAGTTGGTCTTCCCAGGAACTGCATTGGGTTTTGGATCCGTCCCTGTGATCTAGAGTCATTTGCTGGCATGGGCTTAGCTTGGCTGGACACCGGGATGCAGACATACTTCTGGATGCCTCTACGCTGCCCTCTTCTTCCTCTGCAGCACCAGGGCAGCTTGGCTTGGCTTTTCCCAGCAGCACTTAGCCAGAAAGTTGCCCTCCGAGATGTTCATGGTGTGAAAGGGTCTTAAAATGTTTCATGTGACTTCTTTGCAAGTTGCATAGGTAGTGGAGGGAGTGTATTAGTGTACCTGGTCCTGCCCTTCCCAGGCTTCATTCTGGATACAGTGTCCTGATGGGTAAGGAAGGAGCGATAAGCAGAGGATCTTTGCATGGGAAAAGTTCTGTGCTGAAGGAGGAGATGTTCATAACCTTACTGGAGGTAAGTGTTTTCTAACTCCAGAGTCGTCACAGCTAAGCATGACATTTTGACACCACAATTGTTTTTCAAGGCAAATGGAGATGTCAACAAAGTTTCCGACAGCAGAATTCAGTCCAAAATATTCCACTCCAAATGTATGTTTTGTGTAGAAGTTGGAGGAGTTTTGATTTCAACATATAAAAATCATTCTTCATTTGCAGCACTTTCTTCTACATTCCTTCAAACTCTAAATATGTTATGTCGTGCCCAGTAACTTTAAAATATATGTAGCTAGTATGTTTCAAAATACATATGCCAGCTGCCAGTTCCACTACAGATGTTCTCAAATAAACTTTTTTCCCCAAGATCTGTTCTGATACCCTCACGCTGGTGCTGGTGTATTATTTTTGGTGTCAAATCAATGGAATTCCTTGTCAGTGCTTAAACAGAGGCAGTGATAAATTTGTTTGAGTTATGTTGAAATGAGAATGGGGAAAAAAGTCATCTTGGCTTAAAGTGAGTAAGGAGGAAAAAAAGCCAGGGAAAAAATATTTCCGTGCTTTTAAATATACTTTCAGTAAAATGTAGGTGGATGAACAAGTGGTACAAAGATTTGAATAGAGTTTTGTTTTTTTTAATATTTGTCTTTATGTGTTTTGAGGAAGGTTCTTGATCCAGGGCAATACAAAGAGGAGCCATTTACTTCAGTAAGAAACAAGTTGAGAAGTCCTCCAGAGACAGCTGGCCATTATGCTCATGCGTCAGGGCTGCCGAAAAAGTCGGTCTGCAGGTTGCTTGCACCCAGCAAAGCCTTTATATGCTTCCTGCAAAGGTCTTTTTTGTTTGGTTGGTTTTTAATGGTTGCAGCTGTTGAACACAACAGATGTTGCAGTCTGCATTCATTTTGTGCTGCAGTCCCCAGTCGGAAGTTTTAGGACACAGGATTGGATGCAGACTATGCACATCATATTCCCTGGTTTGCCCAGAAAGCATCCATCTCAGAGCAGGTTCTCCATAAGAAGAACATGTAGCTGATGTGCAGAAAGATGGATTTACAGACTTGCAAGTGTTTATCAGGTTTGCATGCAGAAGCCAAGGCATCAAGCACATGGCAATTAATACGGGAACCCCAGTTTCAGCAGGCAGCTGTGGGGATCTGGGGAGATGAGAGTCAACCATAGCATAAGTTGCACAAAGGCATCTACTCATTTAGCAACTATTTCCCACTTTCCTCATCTGCAAAAGGTGAATAATCGAATATGTATCTACCCATATGACGTGGCTGTATTGAGCACAAATGGAAGCTCCTTCCCTCTTCAATATATGTGTGTTAAATCTCGGTATTATTACTACTACTACTACTTCTAACAATAACATGGTGCATTTGCATGTACTTTGTGTACAGATCTCGCCCTGTTTCCATTCCAAGCACAGCCAGTGTGTACAAATGCTACACCTTGTCTTGTTGGGGACTTTCACAGACCTTGAATTTTATGTGAACAGATGTCACTAATGCTCTGACTGCAGATTTCATCTAGCAGATCATATCAGGCACTGGGACAGTAGCATGATGTAGCTTCTGCATTGGCAGTGCAGTCCAAAACCATCTTCTGTGTGGCAACCAAAAAAGCTGGGAGCAAATACACGCTGGAAGTGCCAGGACCAAGTAGAATCACAGGTTGTTTTCACTACTGATGTGGACCATACACAGATGCTCCTGCCTGATTCTGATTGTTTTAATTTAATTCTGAATTCCTTAAGTTGCCAGATCTCATAGTGCTAGATGCGGATGCACTCAACTCCTTCTCATTAGCTCTTTATATTTCTTTTGCTCAGAACTGACTTATGGTATTGCAGTTTGCAGAGTTGGGCACATCTTTTATTTTTCATTTAATGGTGCATCCTCAGTCTATCTGGTTATTGTCAGGTTTTCTTGCTGTTTATATATTGGTTTAGTTTGTTGTGCTTCTATTCCAGATCTTAGTTATAAGTGGAACCAAGGTGCATGGCCTTACTGTTCAGTGGTCTGGATCTTAAATCAGGAGAAGTTAGCACCTTGGGACTAGGTCCCAACAGAGTTACCATCATAAAGCCAAGGAGATGCAGGTCTGGAAGGTGACTTCAGGAAGTTGTCTGGGTCATCCCTCCTCCAAGGCAGAGTCAGATACACCCTGACCATCCCTGACAGGTATCTCTGTCATTTGTCTCTGCCATGAGACCATTTTTCAGGAACTTAACAGTCACTGTGGTCAGATTTTTCCTTCTCCCCAGGTGGGACATGGGACGTGAAGGTGCTATTTCCCCAGGTGTTTGATGGTGCAACAGGGAGAGACGGCAGCCCTGCCATTGCAGTGTGTGTTTCGATCTGGAGCGCAGTGCATTGGCGGTGGTCAGAGGAGTGGGAGGTGGGAAGCCGCATGGGTGAGGTTTCGTACCTAAGCACAAGACATGACTCTTGTGTACAGGGGGGATTTTTTTTTGACTGTTTGATTTCCTCCCCTGACAATTAGGCTGGAACTGGTCGTCTGCAAGGGTAATTAGGTGCAGGGGTCTAGAGTGACACATCCATGATCAGGAACTAAGTTCGTTATAAGATGTGAAATTTAAGTTATTTACTCCCTTTGCTGCCTCTTTGTTCACTTTATAGCAAGGATAGGAGGGCACGTGGAAGTTGTTGAGATTGCTAATTGTGAGTGAAGTTGCCGTCTGCTGATTTGAAGTGAAGGGCTGGGTACAGACACTGAAGGGATAATTGGCAGAAATTGCTGATGGATGTCACTGTTAAACTACAACAAAAATATCTGCTTTTTTGCTTTCTGCTCTTGACAATAGTTAATCATAGTACAAGAGAAATGCTGTACACCATCACTGAGTCATTTGTTTTTCATTAAAATCTGAAAATCTTGTTTTCCCCTAGGACAAAAAAAATTTGTTGTAACCTTCTCATCCCCTTCAAACATAAAAACTTCCAGAACAAGCAAATAGTAAATGAACAAGGCATTGCTCTGAAGGGACGCACGTGCATAACTCTAATACACAGAGACCATTGCAGTATCTTGGAAGGATGTGTTTAAATGAAGAACATTGTCTCCAAATGCCTGAGACATGATGAAATGTTTTTTCTTCATTGAACAAGAGAAACTTATTCCTCAGACCTGTGGAGCACACTGTCTGCAATGACACCCTTCCTATTGTTTGTTTGCTTGGGTTTAGTAAATGTAATTACAGCTCCATGTCCTAAGTTAAACTGCTGGTTCTGACTTCATTAAAAGTTGGGGAGAGTTTTCCCTTGAATTTTAACTTCCCGGGTCAGCTATTATCTTCAGGTACTTTAGTGTATGCCCAGAACAGCTTTGCTGATTGTACTCAGTTGCTGTGGGTTTACACCAGCATAAGGAAGGGCAGGATTTGATTTTACAGGCAGTCCCTTTGGCTGAAAATAAGCTATGGACCTAACTCGCCATTGGATTGATAGTGTTGGATAGGCCTGCCCCCAGTTGTGTGCTAACAGTAGCAAACAATCCAATTAAAGCCATGGCTAATCCAACCTAATGAGATTTTGTTGTTGTAAAATGGACAGAATAAGCTCTCTTCACCTCTACCAATAGCAGTGCAACTCAGTCCCCTTTCCTGTAGGGCCCTGTGCGTCCTATATTTCCCTGGCCACAAAATTCACATCATCTTCTCCCTACTGCATGGCATTAAAACCAGAATTTCATTGCAAAAGTCTCCAGCCCTCACGATCGTGAACTGACTAGTATCAATGCACGCATGTGTACAGGCTGCTGGAAACAATAGGCTTGTGATGTGTGAGCGAGTCTGTCATCGTTGTGGATGCTCACTCTAACAGGTAACGTTGCAGTGTAAAGGAAATGTTGTCAATTCTTTCACCGGTGCCCAATTTAGCAGGAACGTTCAATTGACGTACTTTCCACATAACACCAGACTGACTTCTACCTCCATCCATCTGTTAAAACCTAGCAATTGTTTCTGCAGCAGTAGTATGAAGACATCATTTTGGCAATGCAAAAACAATGACATATTAGGAGCTGAGATTTTGAGGACACAGTTAAATAAGCATACTGAATGAGTAAAAGGTAGATTGTAGATGCCTTGAGTGACTTCTTAGGAAAGCTGGTCTCTCTCCTGACTACAGTGGTAGCCACAGGTGACCACTGCTCTGCAGGGCTTTGGGAACATTAATACAAAGAAACTGTCCAGCTCATTTGCATCACCTATTTAACCATCGATTTAGTTGTGTAATCAAAAAAAGAGTATGTATTTTGGTGTATACCAGCAAGCCAGATGTTGCTATCTCTAAATAAGCCAACACTTTGTGTTTGTAATCCAGTGTCATGAATGCACGGATGGCTTTCAGAAGGGAATTCAGTTACGTGTTTGAGAGGTTCTAAATTTCCATCAGGGCAGTTGGTTAAAAAAGAAGAGAAAAAGAAAAAAAATCAATTCTGTGATGACCTAGCCATAAAAATGACTTCCAGGGCTGCATTTTTATGTTGCATTGATTATTTTACTGCAGTCCATTTGATCCATTTTTAGTAAGAACTTTGAGACAAGAAAAGTTGTCACAAATGAAATGGCATGGGTTTTTTTTGTATTCCAAGCACTGCTGTCACATGCTAAATATGTCGTATACATGAAGATAATCTGAAAATAGTTGGGTTTGAACCTCAAAGCATAATCCCTTCTCTCCAAGCCCCCTTCAAAATAACAAAGCGATTTTTCTAGCCAAGGTGAGGATATATTTTCTCACTGTGTGAGCCTCATATGGAAACCTGTATATGAACAAAAAGCCACAAGTCATGTATTGCATCTTTCAGAGGGTCAAGGGGCAAGGGAGCTGTGCATAGTTTACAGATGGATGATGAAAATGATTGTCAGGACAAGGCGTGTGCTGCAGGTTCCTGGTTTGAATGGACACGGCAGCAGCAGCATGTGGTGGTCGCCTCCTCCCACAGCCAGGACTTACAATGGTGTTCAAGAATTTGAAAAGGCATGGACGTCGGTGATATTAATCATGTGGTTTATTTCAGTCACAAGCATAATTACCTTGCTAAATTGAAGTATACTGAGATAAGTATATAATAGTTAATGCAAGACAAGGACAGACTTTGTTAGAAGCACGTGGAAAGCCACAGGTTCCCCTTGCTGGTTTCCCTTTGGTCTCCATGTGCAGAGAAATGGCTTTACTTCTTCTTATGCTATAAAGCATTTGCATTTGCAGGGCAAGGAAAAAGATTGTTGAAAGAGAATAATAAACTAAAAATAATCTTTAAAAATGGGAAAGAGCGGGGGTTTGTTTTTATCCAATAATGAAAAATCATCCAGATGGATTTGACTCCTTAAGACATGCTTGATATAATCACATGTGATCCTTTCCAGTTCTCCCTTCCCTTCTTTGTCAATCCCATGAGCTGAGTGTTGCTTTGACACTCGATTATAACCTCCAAGTAATGAAGGACCACTTCTAGCAGCAAGACCTGGCAGTCTGGCAAGGTTTTTTCTATTTGTTAGTTTTTTCCCAATCTCTTCCGGTGGCATTCCCTTAAAATATCAAATGATGCCCAAAATGTAGATTCATTCTCAGCCTGTGATTCATCTCTGCTAAAGCCATGAACTGTGTTCATGCTTGACATTGACTGTGTCGGTCTACAGAAACTGGATGAGGCTTCTGTGCACAGTGAGTTACAGATATCTGTTGCAACTTCTTACATTGAGTAGTCAGGTTAAAAGAAGGTCAGGTAAAGTAGTCAGGTAAAAAGTCCCACCCAGTGTAAACATCTCTGCTCAGGATGGTTGTCCAAGGTCAGGTTGGACGGGGCTCTAAGCAACCTGATCTAGTTGAAGATGTCCCTGCTCATTGCAGGGAGGTTGGGCTAGATGGCGTTTAAAGGTCTCTTCCAACCCAAACCACTCTATCATTCTATGATTCTGTTATTCCCTGTATAGTCATAGGGAGATGCAGATAGTCCCAGGACACTATTTTTCTCATCCTAAGGTTGACATCTAAAATAAGTCAAATGAATCTGACCCAGGCAGTGTCACTCCACCTTTGCTGTGGAGGAGGTGTTTATAGTACCTTTTTAGTGCATAGTTGCTTCTCCATTTGCACATGGCAAGTTGTGGCAGCACCCTGCTGTTGTCCTCTCTGGAGAGGACATGGTCTCACTGTCTAAGACCACGAGGTCTCCATAAGCGTGTGGGATTTATGAAGGTATATGGAAGTTCAGTGCTCTTGATCCCCCTAAATTTGGAGGGTCTTAGTGGATCCCTGCTTGATAGCTGATAATGGCTGTGTGAGACAAAGAACTGGAGTTACATGAGTTCTGCCTTCCCTTCCTCTTATGTGGGGTAACATTGCACACGTGTGAGGTTTCATTGCTGAACTGTGTAAATGGTGATTTGTCGTCCTTGCTGCTGATACCAGGTTTGGGTAAGTTAGCCCAGCATATATCTATTCACCTTGCCTGTCAAAGTATATCCTTAAAATACATTCAGATTCAGTAGCATTAGCTGGCCCAGGCTTTCTAGCTGTAACAATGAAATATTGAAAAATCGCCCTGCTATCTGATTACTTTCAAGCATAAGGGAAGAAGAATTCAGTAAATCAAGCAGTGACTGTCGATTAAATGCAATCTCTTGAATTGCAGTTCTGGTCTCAACTGCTGAGTTTCTCAATGTACAGGAAAAGATTGATGCTACTTTGTTGTACCAGATATAAATAACTCAGCTCTTTTTGCATGTGAGGAAAAATAGGTTTCCTTGAAATTTTGGTTGCGGATCATCTGCTAGACTTCTGCTGAGTGTGATGTGAATCTTGATCTTGTTCTAAATTATATCTGAATTGAGATGTAGCATGTGTCTTTCAGCTTAATGAAATCTCTTTAAATGATGCATATCAAAGTGAGTAGTGATTTGGGTCGAGGCACCTTGGTGGCTGATTCTCTGAGGACAGGCAGTCAACAAACGCTTTCTGAAAATAAAACTTCTTTAAGTTGGGGACCTGAAAATTCAAGTGCCTTTTTGAATATTTAGCCCCAAAAGTACTGATTGTCTTAATCCCGTGGAGGCTGGAACTAAATTTCAGCTGTCAAATAAAGGTGTTATGCTGCTTCTAATGGGGTGAATAGCCCAGGGCTGCCATTTCTACTGTACTTTTCAACCTCAGAGTGACTTGCAACATGTTTACAAAGTAACTAGGTAATGTTATCCTTGTTTGTTACAAGTGGGAGGAGTAACACTTGGAGTTACAAAACAAGTAGAACAAAATCGTGGGGGGATTTGTATGGCTGTTAGATCATTATTTTCTCCATTAAAAAGAAAATATATGAAGGTGAATGGCTTTTTAAAGGTCTGAAAATATCTAGTAGGCTCTAAAAAGCTCTGCAGAGAGTAATGCTCATAAAAAATGGAAAGAGATGATATGGCACTTAGACATCATATAGGTCTTAATCCTTCAAAGTTGACTTTTGCGGGTCTACTGTCATAGACTGTGGCTTGCATACTGCATTGATTGAAATTTGTAGAACTATGTGGCAAGGTGGGACCTGGACTTGGGCATCCTTCTTGTGTCAGAGATCCGTCACTGGACAGAGGACAAAAGGGAAGAGCATCTTTGAGAAAGATCATCTCAAGGGGGTTAGCTGCTGGTTCAGTTGCTTGTCTACTTGGTGGGTAAAAACTGACCTTGGAGGTTCTAAATAGGCTGAGAGAGGATTTTTCTGTATAATACCATGTTCTATACATGTCTGTCTTCCTTTGCTATCTTTGTAGTTAGACCTGGTGAACCAAACATAGCTTTAAGTTCATTGAAGGTTGTATGAAACCTCTGAACTTCCTCTGGCAAAAGATTGTTGACCTGATTCATGCATTCTCTTGAATCTTGAATACAGTCCTTGCTTTAGAGTATACTTCTATGTTGTTGTTTGGCATGGAGTTATTTGCACCGTGTACTTGAATGGCTCATGTTGCAATGAAGAATGTTGCCCTCTGAGATGTCTACTGTATTTGTTGCACATCTGGCACCTTACACGTGGGTTTTGTGTCTATTTTTGTATTCTTTACAATGTGAAATAGGTGTAATTGTCAAATTAAATCCTTCCAAGTTATGGCAAAGTCAGTGGCTGCCCTGGGTATATGCGTCTTCCGTAAGTTTAGGTAAGATGGTCACCAGTTGAAGTAGCAGCTGCAAAACAAGTGGTGGGTGATCTCAGCTGACCACAAACACACATTTTTACCTACCAAAACAGCCTGTCAAATGACTTTCTGAGAAGAGGACTCTCCTATTCTGCTCATGTGTTGACCTCTTACACAGACACCTTCAATAAATTCAGGAGTACATGCAAGATCACCAGGCTCACACTGCCAGATTCCAGCACTGCACTCTTTTCTGTTGTTTGCTGGTTCTTAATCCAGTCCTTCAAGTTCCTACTTGTAAAATATGGTGTCCTTCTCACTAGCAAACTTTTCATCTGGTACCACTGGTATTTCTGGGACCTGGGTCCTGTCAGCTGCCTTGTGCGTCTATACAGCCCCTGTGTGAAATGCAGCATCTCGGTGTTGTCTGCACCTAGCAGAAGAAGAAGAAGCAACTTCTCTGAAGATGTGGAGATTCTGATTTGGTGCATGTAAAGGCTTAAAACTGGTGTCTTCAATGGTTTAGCAGAAGTCTTCATCCGAAAGAGCTGTCAGTGGCCGCGGCTTCATTCCATACAAGAGTCTCAAGGATCATTCTGGAGGATGGAAAGGGGAAGCTCTCCTCTGGAGAGACTGTCACCACTGACCCCGGGAGGTAGTGCTTCCTCAGCCCTCCTTTCCACCCTAAGGGAGAATGGTGACCTCTCCTTTTGCCTGATTCAGTGTCAGTGCTCAGGAAGGGGCCCACGTGAGTACAAATTCCTTTGCCTGTTCAGACCCTATGGATGAAGCCATGGGGCTAAAAAAATACTGCCAGCATAGGGCTCTCATTTCTTCAGGGGAAAGACTGGTTTTCGTACAGCACCTTTTTTTCTATAAGGGGGGAGAGACTTAAGTATTTATTTACTTACTTATTTACTTTATTCTGACCAGAGCTGAAACCTTGATTTTTGCAGTGTGCTTCCTTTCTCCCGCTGAATCGTTTGTATGCATTTCACTGACAGAGTGTTTCAAAGCCCCGCTTTCCTCCAGGGAGTTTACAGCCAAACTGATGCAAACTCTTTCTTCTCAGGTGCCTCACGATCATCTGTCATCCAATGCAAGCCAGGAGGCAACTGCCCCAGCAGACACAGAGGCATGACTAGGCAGCTCTCCCCTCTAACTGTTGCTGAAGATTCTGCTGCTCCCATTCTTGAGCTGCAGAATCGAAGTCCCTCGGGAATCTGTCGGCACAGCAGAGTCGAGAGGCAGAGCAGATCAGGTAGGCACAACAGCCGCATTCCCGGCGTCACAGCATGCCTGCGAAGGGCCTCTTTCGTCTGTCTTTTGAAAGATGGTGCAGAGTCCGAGCATGTTGACATTGGTTTATGGTGCTGCGAAAAGCAAAGCCACGTGAAAGTCCTTCCTGTACCTGTGTGCAAACTGGGGTTAGGCGGGAAGGAAGCAAGGATGGGAGGAAAAGGCCTGGGCCTCATTAGGTACGTGTAATGTGTTAGGTATCTGAGAAATCATAAGGCCAGTAGGCGCAGAAGATCTTGAAAGGATGGTTAACGTTAGCACACAAGTTAGTTTTTACAAAGTGGTTATGTTTCCTCAGCTTCAGCCTGGCCAGAGACCAGGACCCTTAAGAGCCAGCCGTGTTCCTTTTCAAAGACAATGACAATCTCAGCTCATACCGTGGACGGTCTGATGAAGAGGAAGAGAAGGAGCAACAGGTGGAAGGATATCTAGGGAAGACCATCACAGTTCAGATCATCGATCAGCTGCACGTCAGGGCTTCCATCAGGAATGTGTCACCCACTTTACTGCAGAAGTTTAGCTCAAATGAACCTGTAGGTACAGTGAACACTGACTTCTTCACCATGATGTCCATCCATCACCAGCAGGGATGGCAATGGGAGCGATTACAATATGCAGCCACAGGCCTTTGAGTCTGCTGAATTGTACTGTTGAGGAGAGAGATGTTAAATGACTGAAATAATTTAACTGTTCAAGTTCTTTGGAAGACTGTGTAGATACTGTGAGAAAAAAGGGGAGGAAGAACAGGTTGGATCTCCCTTGCACACTGGAATTGTGGGAGATGAATCTTCCTCTTGTCACTTCACCACCGATGGCAGCAAGAGTCAGCCATTTTCTTCTTGTGTTGGAAAATGGAGGGATCTCGTACTCCAGGAGTACTCTCTTGATGGAAACCCTCAGAAAAATATTGGAGGTGATTATTGCTGCAAAGAGTGGATGATACAGCATCTTGCAGTAAAGATCATATGTAAGATACCAGAAAAGCAATCTATACTCATTTTTGCAGATATCAGGCTGAAATAACTCTCTGCATGCTGGCACTAGGGTACATCCAAAATCAGAATCCTTCTTCTCTGAGAAAGGACTTTAGGCCACTTGAGAAAAGAGTAGTGCCTTGACATCATACTCTCTAAACATTTATTTCACATTTATTAATTTCCCTTTTTACCCTGATCTTCCCTTCCTCATCAGCAAGGTCTAAGTAGGACTGACCTGACCGGTAGGTAAACAAATATTATTTGTTTGTAAACAAGTATTATTTTCTAGAATGTAGTTGCCAAATAGTCAAAAGAGTTCAGAAGAAAAGCTGTAGGTTTTGGTTTTCCTCTTCTCACTCTTCTGAAAAATGAAAGCAAAAGGCTTTTCTGTTACCATATTGTCACAGAGACATCACAAGCAAGAATTATATTATAGACAAAAGGACCGTGCAGGGGTGTTTCTGCTAGCTGCCATTGACCAATATCATCTCCATGTGTCACCTGCAGTGTCATCTGCATTCTTTCCCTGTCATTTCATCCTTGTTGAGTTCTCAGATTGTTTCTGTGCTCTTGACAGGGTAAGCCTGTTGGTTTGTTTCAGATAGAACTAAACACAGACACCAAGGATTTCTACTACTTTGCTAATTTTAAAATGCTATCTACCAACCCCTTTGGCTGATCAGTTTGGTTTCTCCTCATTAACATATCATTCGGTATCTGAACACAAGTGCTACTTTCTAGCTTACTCCAGCTCCAGCTTCATGACTTGGAAATCCTTAAACCTATTTAGTATGAATTGTGTGCCCGTTCACCATGTGTCTTTGACTTCAAGCCCTGTAATTATTTTAAAAGGTATTTCTTATCTTGTCCTTTTGATTCTTTGGCCAAGATTTAGGTGAGCACATCCCATGGATTTTGAAAGCAACCGTCAAGCTACTATGTGTCTTTGGCTGGGAATCCATCTCAATTTCACTTAAATTAAATGTAAATATCTAGTCTAGGGAGAGATAAGCACCTCCAGTAGACTTCAGATATATATGAGGATGAAATCAGCTACCTTCTCACCATGCCTGTCCATTATCATTAAATATAAAGGGGCCCCAGACAACATGTTTAGTCTGCATACACAATTATTTGCTAGCTACATTACGTGGGATGAATCCTACCCATTAAGCACTTATGAAAACTCCCCACTCTACATTTAATCAGGCTAAAACTTACATAGGTCTTTAAATCCAAGGACTTGCAACAAGTGTGTATTTCTGTGCCTTTGCCTAACATGCTAACCTGGGACTATAAAATCCAAGTCAAATGCTAACGGTAGTGTCGTGCATAGTAACAGCAATTACATAGTTATTTGGTAATGGAAAAATAGAATGCATGGATAAAGGTGCTATAATCTTCTATCATTGTATGATTATTTTAACTGTTAGCTGAAGAAGGACTAATTGCATGGTAGTTTTGCTTAGCAGGAAAACCTGCAAGTGGATGTTACATAATATATTCTTTTAAAGCCATTATAACTTGCAAATAAACTGTAATTTACTTTTTAATAGAAGATGTCAGTCATTATTAGTACCATAAAAATACCTATTTTCTCTCAGCAGTCAAAAAGAATGCTAAAATGATGCTTGCCTTTTCAGACCTGTGTCTGATTATCCTCTGCATGGTTTAATAAACCTGTAATTTTATTTAAATTCTTGATTCACTACTAAACAATGGAGCCACTGAATACTGATTATTTTTAGGAAAAAAATATACCATACAATTGCAATCACAAAAAGCTCCATGTCCTGGTTAGGAAAATTCTTGATTGCAAATGCGCTCCCTGCTATGATGAATCATTTTTTAGATGTAATGTTGGTCTAATGTAATAACTTGGAACCTCAGTTTGACATTTCTTTATGGCGCTAGCAGAAACAGTAATAGAAAAGGAAAGTAAACCTGAGTCTGAAAGGGTACCTTTTTCACATTTAAGTTGAGTGTAGGACAGTGTATGCTCTCACTGCAGTAAATATATAGCTCCTCTTAACATCAATAATTATATTGTTTCTTACATATACCGCATTGTGTGTTGATGCGACTGATAATTGATAGTTATAATTAAGAATAGCTGCAGGTCATGAGTTTTAGAAGGAACTCCTGTTTCTTCTATCAAACTGATGTGATATGGTCTAATGGTGTAAATGGTTGGAAGCTCAATGCTGCCACATGAGCTCACGGGGCAACAGTGTTAGTGCTCCTCAGTATCCAATGCAGTTCAATCCGTTGTTTTCAGCTGGGATCTGTGAAATCAAATAGAGTTCGTGGGTTGCGTCTCCGGAAGATATGTCTGGAGAGCAAGTCGCCAGTCAGTAAGATTAAATTCTCTATGCTTATGTTAGGAAATCTGCAGTGGTCTGCAGATTAGATCTGAAAAGTACTGTACTAAAACGGGAAATGACAACTTTCCAGTTCCTCCTTGTTTATGTGTAGAGGTTTATTTCTAGGCATGCCAAGCTTCAGTTTTGTCCAGTTTCCTTTTTTAACTTCAAAAATGTGAATACACTAACTTGACTGGAAAAGTCCTTTCTCCACTTGGGTATATAAAACCAAAAAAACTGTTTCTTTTTCCCCTCCCAGCTTGCAAATAAAAAAGTGATTCTTGAGTTAAAATCTTGAATGATAAGAACGTGTTCCTGGCTTCAGATGTACAAGCTCAGATAGCTCTTATATTGCACACATGCACAGTAATTGACTTTATAATGTAATTGTTTCCAAAGGATGTAACTCTGTTCTAGAGGTTTGGCTGACAGAAGGAAAGAAGGGCTGATAAAGCAAACAGTGGAAACAGCTTAACCGTAACGCTGTTACCTCAGGCTTTGGTATTGTGTTTGTATTTTGTTCCTATCCCCTTGAAATGACAGAGACAGTATTACTGAAGTATTTCTGTGCAGGATTTCGGTGTTTGTGGGACACAGGAGTTATAGAGAGAAGACGAGGGATAGTTTGTGTCTGGATCAGAAGAGGTGATTTTGCCGAGAATTGTTTTGAGTGCATTCATTATGTGTGCAACTCTTCTCTTCTTCTATTTTTTTTTTTTTTTTTTTTTTTTTCAGGAGAAGAAGGAACACAAACGCACACAGAGAGCAGCAGCCAAGAAGCTGAAAGACAGACACGATGCCAGTCTTGCACATCCACATTTCTCAAGCTTATCTGGAGATTTCTGATAATTTTGTCCGTCTCTTCCTCCTGGGTCGGGACCACGCAGTTTGTCAAAATCACGTATGAGACCTTTGACTGTCCTTTTTTCATGACTTGGTTCTCAACAAACTGGAACATTATGGTTTTTCCCATTTATTATTCTGGGCACCTTGCAACTGCACAGGAAAAGCAGTCTCCAATCAGAAAATTCAGGTAGGCTTTATCATGGCAATATCCCTTTAAACAGTCTGATTTCTGTGGACTGAGATCACTGCTCTTCTCAGTTTGACCCATGGTGTCAGACAGCAGAATAAAGGTCGTGCTGCAGAAAATCTCATTCATAAATAGCTTACAGAAGGCTAACAGAAGAGTGATATATGCTTGAATTAATGGATAATTGATTGTTAGAGGGGTTTTTTTTACCAGTAAAGGTAAAGGCCAGTAATTTGCTTATAATCTTGCTATTATATTATCTAATCTCTCTATATTTTGTGTTCTTGTCTGGATCAGGCCATTAATTAATCTATTCTGGTCCACTTATGATAGAACAGTAGCGTAAAGTGCAACCAAAACAACTCATAGTTGAGAAGAAAGATGTTCAAAGCTGAGGAGATGGTTTCCATGTGGAAGACCATGGCTTACTCTCCATACTCAGCAAGTGTAGCAGGGTGAAAACTGCCCTTTCCTCCTCCTGCTGGATCATAGCATGGAGCATGAGCATCCTAGTAGCCTTCTCTGCTCTCTTTTGTGTGGGGTAGGAATTAAAGCAGGTTGCAGACTCTTGGTTTTCCTTCCCCTGTAGCTCTGAGGGGTAAGCTGGCATAGCTGAGGGTCTGCCATCCTGAGGAAATGACATGAAGGCTTTGTCCCATCTTCTGTCAGGCTCCACATGGAAATACCTCTTCCTCTGTGTTGCGAGAGCCAGGGGAAACCCTCCTTCTGACTCCAGCCTTTCCTTACGCCACATGGCTGCATGCTGTAATTAAGTCTCAACCTCAGGTGCAAAGGAGTCCATAGTACTAGCTATAACATTAGTCTGCAGGGGTGGAAGTTTATAAATCCCTCTTCAGTAGCCGCTGTGAAATCATAGAAATACAAGGTTAGAGGGGAACCCAAAGAGATCATCCAGTCCAACCACCAGCACTGCAGCAAGACAAAGTTGGCTTAGCTTCACCCTAGCCAGTTCTTAAGAAAGCCGTATCTAACCTGTCCTCAGGGCTTGGAAGTACCACCATGTTCTGGGACAGTTCATTTCGGAGTTCCTCCTCTACTTCCATTATTCCACTGATCTGACAGTGGAGTAGAAACTGCTTTAAAGGATGGAACTAAATTCAGCTTGCCAAGAGATAACACAGCTTGCCCATGGAGGGAAGAAATTCACAGGATAATTTTGAGCTGGGACCCAATTCTGTAACTCCAGTGCAGACTTGCTTCGAAAACAATCTTATTGACTTCAGCAGAATTGTCTGTTCTACAAGGTATTAACCAGCATGTGGCCTGTACCTTGTTCCCGCTGACAGAGGGTTCAGCACAGCTGTCATTGAGCACACAGGGAATTCAATTTGTGACTGTCAGGCTGGAGTGTAGCAGGGCCATATTCTTCCCTCGGCTGCTTTTGCCAGGATCTGGGATGTAATTTGGTCCTAAATTATCATTTCTGTCAAATCAGCGTGACTGAAATTGAACAGTTGCACTTAATTAACTGCTTCTCTGAAAACCCTAGTGCTTTGTACGTTAATGATGCCTTCATTCAGATTCTTGCTGGAGTATTTGTGAGAACATTAACAGTGTCAGCTTGGCTTCTGGGTATGGGGTAAAGTAATAACAAACGCACAGCAGATAAGGGAGAAGGTGAGAATAAATATCCCTGCAGGTAGATCCTCTGCAGTTAGTTGGTTGATTATATATCCATCAGAGCAATATTTTGGGCAAAACATTTGTGGCAATGCATAATACAAGTACGCTTAAATAATTGATAACATTTCCCAAGCTGTTAGGAGTTCAGCTTTTAAAGTTGAGGACACATGCTAACACGCCCAGAGGAATTTCTGCACACACAGAGATGTGAAGTAGTTTTGTGAATGTGTGTGAACAGGAGACCCGATGGGCCAATGGAAAGGCATCTTCCCAGGCTATTTCCTACTCCAGATATATCGGGAACTCACATCCCAGGGAAGAGGTAACTGCTGGTAAATACTGACTTCATGATGGGGACCAACTGCTTGGTCTGCGCCATGTTATAACTTGACAAGCCAAACTCTTTCAGTTTGGGTATAGGGATGGACGTCTCCTCAGGATAAGTGCTTGATTTTCTGATGACTTAAAGAATTTAAAAGCATCATTTGTAGTTTTTAAATTCAGAGAGTTACAGACAGATTTAGTTTGGAAAGGATATTTGGAGGTCATTTAACCCAGCCTCTTACCCAGAACAGATTTTCAAAGCTAGATCAATTGCTTGTATAATTGTTTGGTTTGTGTTCTTGGTATTGTTCCTGTTACAGGGCTTTTTATTAATTTTGTAAGATTCCTTGTTGCTTCATTTGCTGGTTTTTTCGTGGAGTAGCTAATTCTTGTCTTTAAAGCCCATGCTGTAGTGATTCCAGACCTACCTCAGAGTCCAGAGGTGATTTGTCTTTGTGTTTCTGGAGTACGTGGTTACTTACTAGATGCTTTAAAGACATATGACATTTTGTCCAGCAGATATTCCTGGTGGATCAGAACAAACAGTGTCTGTGATATCTTGGCAGAGATCAGTGATCATGCAAGTGACTTGCAGAGTGCTGCCCCGGGCTGGCAAAGCTGTATAGAACCACTGTTACTTTAATAAATCCTACTTGGAGGGATAGAAGTCTAAATCTTTAACTTTAGATTGGCTTTCTGAAAGGTTTATAATCTTTGAGATTGTAAATTGTGTATTTCTTACCTCTCACACTTCACCTTAGAGATCAAATTTTGTGGTCTTAGAAACTAACTCATGGTTATTACTTCCCTGCTGCGTTTCAGTAAAGTATTTGGGTTGTCTTGAGGCAGAAGACACAACTTTTGGTGTCCCCTCAGTATTATAGATAAAAGGTATGTCCCACATAAGGAGCTTGAAAATCCTTGCATTAGCAGTAGATAAAATGATCTGAAGCTCAGTAAGCTCAGCAATAGGAAATCTAACCCTGCCCATATTTACCACAGCAGAAGACACTCCAGACTTGATGTAGGATCCTAGCAGAGTTATGATTTGGAATAGGTGAATGATATTTTCAATGTCAATAAATTTTCCCACCCCATCCACCATCTTGGCTTCTCAAGGACAAACACTGTGACATTCAGCAGCTTTCTGCCGGAATATATCCACGATGTAATAGCTGAGGTTACTCCTACAGGCGCTATGCAGCCTTGAGGCACTGGCTAGGAAGAGTGTTGGTAGGTGCAGGTTTAATAAATATGAACATGTTGGGAAGAGTTGGCTTTTCTAGCAAGAAGGATAACAAGATGTGAGCATCACTTGAAGTAAAAACAGAGCCATAAGTAGCTGATATTTGGTGTCATCTGTCATCTGCAAGTTTGTCACCTACAAATCTCTCCATCTATGTTGCAGCAGTAGCTCAGTCCAGCTTCCTCAGCCACTTACAGAAATCTAGGTCTGCACTGCAAATCTAGATCTTCACTGCAAAGGGCTTTTCAGATGGGCTTTTCAGATAAGAGATGAGGATCTCCGTTGCCTGAAACTGCTCCAACCCCAAATGGCTCAACACTAGGGAGGAAGACCAGCAGCACAAAACCAGGGTTTCCCTTGGACCATTCCTCTTGGGAGACAGCATTCCTGTGGTGCTGCCCCCTGAGCCAGACACTGCTTATGTGAGAGGTTCGTGCACAATTCCCTTTCCTCTTGCTCCAGCTCTTGAGCAAATACAGCTGGCCAGGCTCTCTTTCTTAATGTTCAGACTTGGTCAGTCCTGGAAAACAATTCACCAGTTGCTCAACTACCGTTACTCTGTTCGGTGCCTGTCTCCTGAACTGGAGCTGGAAGGTATTTTATTGCAGCAGATGCCATCATTTAGATAGAAGGACTAAACGACATAGTAACAACTTGTGCTCACAAAAGGTCCCGTGGTGCTTCTTGCTACCGTAATGTCACTGGTGGCCTTGCCAAATTTTAATCTGGCTGATGTAATTACATTCGCTGTATTCACGTTACCCCAGGTAGCGTCTGTTAGCTCTGCTTTTTCTGTAAGCTGTTTTAAAACCAGCTGCTGCCTCACACTCCAGAGGCTGCTGCGTGTCGGGGGTGAATAAACCCATTCTTCTGCAGGGGCTGGCATCAGAATAACTAAGAGGCTACGCAAGCTATTTAGTGGGTGCCAGAGGCAAAGTTACATGACTGCCTGAGGTGCTGTAATTCCTGAGAGCATGGCATAGTGCCCAGAGCTGATGGCTGAGGGCTACCTGCAAATAAAAAGAGCTATTTATGTTAGAGGGCAGGTTTTAAATAGACTTCTTGTGCATTTGGAAATAGTTTGTGTCATAGTTCCAGGGTCAGCTGCCCTTAGATATGTCTCTGCCTTTAAGTCAACAGCCTACAGATATTATCTGTATGGGGAGGGATCCATGAAGCCCTCTCTCCTGAGCACAGGGTTTTAATCACTGTCATGTCTGATGACTCCTGCAAGTTTAATTTTAGTTGCATGCCAAAGAGGCTGAGTTAACCACTGAGCAACCAGCCCTCACAAAGCCCGGGGCAATCTACTGTAGCCATGACTGGGAAAATAAAGTATTCTTCCTATCTTCTCATTCGCTGAGCATTATTCATGGAGTTCTCCTAGACATGGAGAATTCATCAAGTCTCTGTCTCACTCAGCATGACCCTGTCACAAGTCTTTGCTGTATATTTTTTAATTGAGAGGTGAGGAACTACTGGCCCCTCTTTTGTCTGGTCATTGTTGCTGTCTGTGGTAGAGGCTCTTCCATCTGCTTAAACAGCCCATTGCCTGGGGCCTGTGAAGTGTTCCCAGATTTCTTGTCCTAACTGTGAGTCTCTGCTCGTCCCTCCCACCGCTTCTGGGAACTCAGAGATAAGCAACATTTGCCGGGTTGCCACAACGACCTCTCCCAAATAGCTGACCAGCCCACAGAGTCCAACCCAGAATAATACAATAATCACTGAGTCTTCCTCTTTGCGAGGATTCACAATCAGGGCACTTTGGACTCCATCCTCCTGACTCTGCTCTGAGTTTGTCTGTGTGCAGAAATCCCAGAGATCTGCAGGACAACAAAACCCATTCTGGCATCCCCCCCACAAACACCCTTTTTTGCTTTGGAAGCCACCCGCCCTCTCTGTGGATGGAGGAGCAGAAGCGCTGGGCTTATTCCCAGCATCTCCCTGGCAGTGGCAGGACCACGATGGATGACAGGTATAATATCCCATGGCGCATTTGTAGAAGAGCTTTTCCTGCTGCCTTGCGGACTCCATCAGTGACGGGCTTGGATGGTTTTGCTGTTGCCTTTGTACACTACCAGCATAATACTAGGGTACTTAACTGTGCCCTGTGTTACTGTGAGCAGCCCAAGCACCTTTCTCCTTTGTTTTAACACAGCACAATCTTGTTTCCTTTAAGACAGGTCCTGACAGCTTCTGAGACAGGTTGGATTTACAACTGTGTAACAGTCCAATCCTGCCTCAAAACCACTGGCAGAATTCCCACTGGATTGGAGAGAGCAGGCTCTGTACAGGTCTGTAGTTCACAACGCAGATCTGTTCTTGCCGGGAGATGGGGCATCTTGGCTCTGGTGTCATGTAGTGGTGGCATAGCCACAGTGCATCCAGGTCAGAGGCTACCTGTCTTGAAGTGAGAGGTAGTCTGAGCTCAGAATCACCCTCTGCATCCACTTAAGTCTCAAGGGGAGAAAAACATCTTTTAAATGTAAACTGCTATACTTGGATGTCAACAAACACTCAAGTCTGTGCTACCAGTGAGTCCATTCTCACACGAGGAAACTCGTCACCTTTAACTCCTGTTGAAATCAGTGATACAAAAGCCTACAGTCAAACTTGAGCATTAATTTGTTTGCTTCACTGAGTATTTACTTTGCATCTTAGATAAATGATACACACCACTAGCTATTCTCTTTCTACGTGTAACGTTTCTGTTCTGATCGTTGGAGAACAGGCTGACTTCCGAGAACGTTGAGGTCAACTAGAGTGAAGGAGATGATTAGCAGATCTGCCTGCCTGAGTGTTAACTTGGACACCCTGGCACAGAGTTTGAGAAAGGAATTTATTGTTACCAGAAATGACTGCTTTGTACCCCAGGTCATTTTAGTAGCAGCAGGGAATGAATGGCTATTAAGTAGAATCATAGAATCATTTAGGTTAAGACATAGCTGATCTCATTTATTACATAGATGTTATTATTCTACTTTCCTCAAAACAAGAGTCATGGTTTCCATTGTTAATAGTAAAAAACTGCAATATTTTTAACAGCAGAATTCCCCAGAATTCCTAAAAATGGTTTAGGAGACCCGAAAACAATTCTATCTTTAAAGGCAAAGCTAAATCAGGATAATTATTACACCGCCACACCCCACCCCCCCTCAAAATAACAACTGGTTTTGACTTAGTATTGCAGTGCATTCTTTGAAGTTACTGATTAGTTCTACATACATTTTTTAGCAATCTTCCAAACACAGCTATATTTGGCTGTGCATACTTTGGGGCTCCGAGGCCTCATGGCATTTGGATTAGTCCGTTAATGTTGCCTCGTAAGGATGTGTTGCAGATTGATGGTACCTTGGCTCACTCCATTGGTGTTTCAGTTGTATGAAGCATTCACCTGTGGGAGCTCTCATGTTTTAAATAGATGTGTCAGAGAGCCTGTCATGTCAAGAAATGAAGCGTGCTGGGAATATCTTGAGGAATAACTTTAACCAAGAATGCAGACAGTGGTGTTGCTAAAAAAATGTCCTTCCCAATTTGGGAAAGGTAGAGATGTTTCAGGAGGGGTGCAGTGATGGGCCTTTAATCAAGCTGCATGCTTGAGTACTCAGTCTCCCCTTAGCCCACACAGGTACCACTTTGCACAGGAGTGCTGTCCCTGAAAGCAGTGTTTTCTGAACTGACCCTTCCCTTTTGTGAAATCCTAAGAAGCAAACGGCTCACTTGTGTGTGACATAGTGTTTGGGAAGCTAGAGATTTGTTTGCAATTTAATCCACAAGGAAATGTCTCTAAGTGAACAGAACTTTTCACTGTATAATAAAATAGTTAAATATCTTTCCCTCCCCTTTTCTTACATTCTTGTTTGACTGGCTCAGGCCCACTGGCTGGTGGCTCACTTTCCCACCATGGTGATCTGTCTGGCAGTATTTTTGAGTATCTTTAGGCAATTCTTGAAGCTTGCTTGGCCATACATGAGAATATATTTCAATAAGAATAAAAACAGGTTTTGGAGCAAAGCAAGAAAAAATTGTCAAGCTACAGAGAAAAAATTGTGGTTATAATCTCTCTGTTCATGGCCTTGAAGGCAGAGTCTGAGAACTGTCAGTGCATTATAGACAACCTTCATTTCTGTGTGTGAGTCCCTGGGATTATGGTTGTGTAGAGTGTGATTATTCCAGGTAAGTTACTTCTTTTCTATTTGTGAAATTGCTGTTTTAAGAAGATTGTAGGTTATTTTCTCTATGTGAATTAAACAATAGATTTTTATGGGTGTGTGGAGTAGTTAGGAAAAGCACCTAATTGAATGTAATAAAAGTCTAATGAATGTTTGTTGTGCTGGAGTGAATGCTAAGGAAAATCCTAGCTGAGTTTTAAACTCTCTTCTTTTCATAGGGAATGCAGTCGGATTTTTGGTGAAGATGGTCTGACGCTGAAACTCTTTCTTAAAAGGACTGCTCCCTTTTCTATTCTGTGGACTTTGACTAACTACCTGTATTTACTGGCTTTAAAGAAGCTGACAGCCACAGACGTCTCTGCCCTGTTCTGTTGTAACAAAGCTTTTGTCTTCTTGCTTTCTTGGATTGTGCTGAAAGACAGGTTCATGGGAGCAAGGGTAATGACATGCCTGATTTTCAACTCTTTCTTGTTTTCATAATTGCCCTTAAATCCATAAGCTATTGTGCTGTCATAGTACAGCTGCATTATGGTATACATATACCATGAAACCATTTCTCATTTAACGTTATGATGTAAACCTAAGCCTGAAGATCAGTTAGAGATCTCAGACTCCAGAGTAATTTGATGTGGGAATTTCAAGAAGCTATTACAGCTAATTGTAATTTGATGAATTAGAATAGGATGACTTCTAGTTTCATATAAACCTATTCTGTCTTGGGTTACAGTGCTGAAGTACAGTCAATTAATTTTATTTTAAACTTAGTGATAAATGTTTAGGTTCTAACCAAAGCAATTTTACTCCTTGTTTGGCTAGATAGCTGTTTTCAATATGTAATGTATTTTTCTTATGCCACCTTATTACTTTTTACATATACATAAACGAATACAAATGTGCATGTGCCAAATATAGTGTAAAAGGGACAGCAACTGTTTTGCATGGAGGTGTATTTTGCACTGAAGTGTTATAGGACTCACTGGCAGTAGTATGAACCCTGCAAAAAGGAAAAAAAGAACTCGAGCAAAATGATATGTGCCTGGATCTGGGGGAAAGCAAGCATGTTTCCTGTAATTTTACATACACAAATCTCCTAATAAGCAGCAATTTAAACTGTTGACTCTATACCTTGGCTAAGGAGCAGCTAGGCCTTCTGCCAGTTCTGCTGATGCAGATTTCCCTGTTGAAATGGCTCAAGGCCTAATGGTCGTGCTGGGTACAATCCTGATTTGAAGTATCAAGAGCCCTGAACTTGATTAGGAAGTGGTTGGGGCCAGGCGCGGTGCCTGTGACCAGAAGGGGCCACCAGCAATTGCATCTAAGTTCCACGGAAAGCATGCTGGATCAGGACATTCATCTGAGTGAGTTTGTTTTTTAAAAAATGAGCACAGCAGCCTTTTTTGATTAATAGTGTGATAGAAGGGTTCAGAAATGAAAGGAAAAGGCATCCTCTTTTCACAGGCATCTGACCTAGCTCTTGGAGCGGCCACCAGCACACTGAACGGAGAGCACTGTGTTTGGGGTTTGGGAATGGAAGAGGAAATTGTTTAAAGTAAAACAGTTCCCTTAAATTCCTGGTGAGACAGGGCTGGCTGGGCGATTAGTAATGGTATGGGGGCCTAAGCACCTCAAGACATGCATGCCATCACACAAGTGAACTCTTGGGCAGGAATCTTCCAGGAGGGTTTTGTTGGACTGGCTCAGTGGAGGGTCTGTGTCCAGACGAGGCAAAGTCAAGGAGGCGAACCTGTGTTTCACAGACCTCAGCCATAGTGCCCTTGACGGTAAGGACACGGACATTTCATCTTGCAGTTCTAAAGCCAGACACCTGTATATCTGTTTCATTTACAACTTAAAATATAGAAGCATCAGGTAAATGTGACCTACCCTCAGACTGCTGATGACTAACTCAAAGAATAAGCAGTGTTTGAAAGCCTTGGTTCTTCTCTACAGAAATTAACAGGAACTGTAACTTGCCTCCTCTGCCCCTCTCAGGTTCCAGCTGAGAAAATAGGAAATTTTTTACCCTTTAAGCTAACTTTTGTGTCAAAGCAACCTCTTTCTAGACGAGCAAGGATAGCTTTTATATTTTCCCAACCTACTCTCTTAAAGAAACCTAGATTGAAAATATTAAAGCTATTTTCAGTTATTAGTTATATTTCACTGACTTAAAAAAAAAATTGCAGTAAATATGCATTAGTATTAATGCTGTAAACACCATGAGGTTTGCACAAGAAAAACCTGGCAGAAAAAAGTGAGCAGGAAATTCTGCACGTACAAGAAACTGGTCTTTGCTGCTAACTGGCAGATTCTGGATGCACATTGCTGGAAAGGTAATTAGCAGCATTTTCCTGTAGCCCTCCTGCCAGAATAACCACGCAGGAGAGTGTTTGAGAACTAAAATATGGCAAAACAGCACGGACCCAGCCTTTTGTGCTTTGAATGCCTTTACTGCTTTCATCCCCCGGCCTCTCAGAGAACAAGTGTAATTAGGTTATTTGGACAGTAAGGAGACAAAAAGAAATAAGGGCTTAATCATATATTCTGAGCCAGTGTTTTTGCAAAAGCACTTAGCGCCCAGGAGCACAGCCAGTTTTTCAAAGGAGCCCAGCTCCTAGCAGCTCTTTCAGAGCTTCAGAGCCGTCGGGCACATCTGCAGCGCATCGGAGATGGGGATGCAGCCGGCGCTTGTGTACCCGAGACAGCTTTCATCTGCCTGGGCTTGAGAACCAGCGGCTCTGCAGCAGATTCCCAGCATCACCAGTTCCCTGCCCGCCTGGTGTTGCTGCAGGCAGTCTCCGAAGTGCCCGCAGATGCCCGTGGGCACCCGGTAGCCACACGGCCAGCTGCCTTCCAGCTCTCCGATCCCCCGCCTGCGTGCCGGCACATCGCCCTGGAAAGCAGCCGCCGGCCAGGCTGCGGGGCTGGATTTTCAGATGGGCTGTCTAAAGACAAACCGGTCTTGATGGCCACCTTATGGTACAGCATAATCTTGCCCGTAGAAGTGTTGACTAGCTGCAGAAGGGCTGCCGGGGGTTGCACGCAAAGTTTCAGCTGCCCTGGCTGCATTTGAGCTACGCGGAGTGCGTGTTCTGCAGTGAGAGCCACGTGTCCTCAGTGGTGATGCTGTAGCTTGGGAAGAAGCTTGCACCCAACCCAAGAGAGAAAAATACCAGCTGGAGAAAGAGTATTCATATGAGAAGGATATATACAGCAATGACTATTAGCTATTTACCTATAAAAGTAGTGCTTGAAGTATCTACTGCCCTGCACTAGGAAACATAGCACAATCCCTGCCTGTACCTTAATCTTCTTTGCTTGGACACTTCTGAACATCTCAGAAATTAATAATGTATCCGTGTTACACTGGGACTTCTGGAAGTCCAGACAGCTTTGGCTCAGAGCAAGCACAAACACTTAAAAGACTTCGCATATTTGAGTAGTTCCGTTGGCTTGTGTTGCTTAGATTTAGCCACCTTAAATGTTTGCATTTTTGAGCCCTTGGTTGTTTTTCATCTGTGAAGTTGAATTAAAGTTTATTAGGTAGGTATGGAGTGGTTTGGGGACATTTTTGCCCCCCAAAAGGTTGACTCTAGCCTGGAAACAGGTTTCTTTGTAGTACAGCACCTCATTTTCTGCTGTGCTTCACATGGGAAAAATTGTTACTGAGTAAAATGTTGGTTGGCCTTGCTCTCTTCCAGGGGGAGGAAAAAAAAAAAAAAAAAAAGGCCGGCTAATTTCATTCCTTACCTAGGACGCTCCAGAAGAAAGTTACTACCCTCTTCCATTAATTAAAAGCCTTGTTTAACAAGCTGTCAGCTACAACAACCAGCTTTGCTTCACTTTGACCTTGCTGCTTCTTGTCAGCTTACAGAAGCCTGCGGGAGGTGCTCTCGGGTTTCTAAAGCAAACACATGACAATTGTTAGGCAGAGGTCAACTGTGCTAATGCAGTGGTGTAGAACTTGCGGGAAGAGCTTTGACCATGAAACTTAAATAATGTTCTTGCTGTTTTCTAGTGTCAGGTCTTATTTATCTGATGTCTCATGAGATGCTGCTCCATATGTGTCCATCATTTTAGTTGTTTCAGGAAAAAAAAGTGTTTGGCTTTCTAAATATTTGATTAAATTAGGAAAGTGGCTTTCTGAGTTTGGTGTAGTCAGACTGGGAAGATGTTTTTCCCAACAGGAAGAATCTCCTAATGGGGATGATGGATCTACTCTTTTTCACTAATACAAGGAAAGGACTCACTTGCTGGGTGCAATTGCTGGGAGCAATGAGTACGCTAAGTGTTAAATCTCAATCCGTTCCCTTGGAAGGAGGGGATAACTACATCGGACTCTTCTGTTTTGCCTTGTGGGAGACCTTGCTTGAAACATTACAGCTGAAATACTACATCTGAATTTATGTGCAAGGCAAGATGTATAGTGCTGCCCGAGATGAAACCAGCCAGGCAGTGTAGCAGGGCAAGGGGGGCTTCTGGAAACTGATAGGAGGGGCCATGCTGATGTCTGAGAGGTCCTGGGTGTAATTCAGCATTGCTGCAAGGCTGGACTTCTGGGGTATTTGTATCTTAGGATAAGCTGTAAGGTGAATAGCAGTGTTAGACAATTATATTGCTAACGATCTACTCACTAAACTAAAGGTAGGAGGGAGAAGCTCCGTAGGGACCATTCCCTCTGAACGGGGCTGGAATGCATTCTTCTAAGAGAATTTAACTTTCTTTTGCTCACTGGTCCTTGTATAGATGTAAGGTAAGGGATCAGAATAAACATTGCTGCATCTTGGGTGATGGTATTTGCATCCTGTGCCAGATGTGCCCTGACTTTTCAGCAGGGTGAACAGCAGAGGGTGATGTCCTCCAGCACCCCAACTCACTTAAGGAGCGAAGGCCAGATTCCTATTTTGGCAGTGGAAAATGTAATGTGCTCCCCTGTCCTCCTCAGCAGCCTGCTGGCAAAAGCCCTAAGTCCAGAGAAGGCACTCTTTGATCCACGTTCCTCCTCTGGATGAAGGGACTCAAGCCCTCCTCCTGGGATGGCCTGACTGCTGGGATGTGTTATTCTGGGAAGGAGGGGAGGGAAGCCATCTGGTCCCCTCTTGCTAAAGCCCTTCCAGATCTCATGAAACCATTGCATTACACCTGAAAGACTGTGAGTACACGTGTGACTCCAGCCCTTGTCATTAAGTTGGGGGACCTGGATTTCAAGTGCCATTTCATGGTGAATTTGGAGGTACCAATGGTATTTTCAGGTTTAGGTGACAGCTGGGCAGCTTTGTTGAACTGTATCTTGGAGCTTGGATGTTTTAAATAGAAGTAAGGTGGGATATAGATATGTACTGTGGTTTGTGACTCTGCCTGTGGCACTGCGACTGCAATGCGAGGCAGGTACCTGTGTGCCTCAGTTACTGGCAAAACGGGGCTAATGGTGAGAGAGAAGTACTTAAAGCTGCACCTAGAAGATGAGTCCCCCAGTGAAGATATTGGCTGAGATACCTATGGGATTTAGGAGCGCTAACATTTTTACCTGTAGTCTCAGAGATTGGCTCCACCCAGGGAGTTGATTCTTGGTTTTCCATCATGTCCCACGCGTGGACACCTTTATCTGAGTCAGGCATGTGTTCATTGAAACATGGTTTTGCTCTACTGACTGGCTCTGTTGAAATTGTTTTGTGGGATTTTTGTGCTTATTGCCTCAGCCTGGCTTACGTCTGCTCAGTGTGAGGATCAGTGGGTTTTCTGAGCCTCTTGGTAAAACTATGTGAGATCTGAAAGTCAGGCTTTTCTGCAGAAGGGCACATGATTTGGTCAAGATGCCTTTAAAGTCTGTGGTGTGAAGCACGCGAAGCTTAGGTTTGTCTAGCAGTAAATATTTCTTAAATGAAGTTTAATGACATTTTCCAGGAAGCAAGTGTCCATCTTACATTGGTATTGGCTCAGGAGTTGTACCAGAGCTGCAGGAGCAAGAAGGTAAAAAGCCCTGCCTGGCTCAGCAGTTGAGTTTGGGAGCCAGTTGACGTGGCAGTGACGGTAGAGTTTGGCGCTGCTGAGGTGAACGACATTACTTTTTTCCTTTGTATGAATGGAGAGAGCCTGCCTTGCCCATCCACTGGGGAGTTATGTGATTCAGTGGATAACTGGGAATAGAAAACAGGGTCTGAACCTTCAGTGTTGCTGGTGATTCTGTAACAGCCAGCTTTGGGTATCGGCATTTGCGCATCTTTTGCTCTGCACCCAGCTCTAATACACTAACAACCTTTTTTAGAATGATAAGATGTTTAACGTCATACCAATTTTTTTTTTCTTTAATTTCTGTTAAAAACCCTATCTTTCAGAAATGGAGCTGTGACTTTCCACAGGTCTGAGGAAACACTTTTTCCTTTACAGTCCATGGAAGCTAGGTATTTAGTGTCTTTGAAATTCAGACTCAGTATTTACCTGCTGAGGGCAATTAGGTAGAGGGGGAATTTTTCAAAGAATAATACATGTTGAGATCCCTGCTGCTTCCTTAAGGTCCTTGGAGTCAAGACCCAGGATTTCAAATACAGTGTAGTTAATTATTTCTGTCCTTCTTCTTTGAAGATCCTTAAAAGCTCTGTCTGGGTTTTTCAAATGAGGCCAAAAACCTAAGCACAAAGGTAAAGGCTTCATAAAGAAATTTGGTTATGTCTGTCCAAGAAAGCTGGCAGGGCTGTTAGGAAATACCGTGCACAGCCGAAGCAGCCTGGAAGAGCTCCCAGTGGTACACTGGTATTCTACAATACAGAGGTCATTCTCCTGCAGTGATGTCCAGAAAGGTCAGCCATCTAAATATCTGCATTTCAAGTCAAATCGGTGGCATTGCTAAATATTTCTCTTGTATAGTAGAGCATAATATCTTAAAAGTTCTTGATCTTGGAGTCATATCTCTAAAGTGGATGTTTAGCTTGTAAAATACTTAATGATGGATGTTCTGTCAGTGGGTCCCAGGAGAATTTGCAATGCTATAGATCCGTATTGCTATCAGTGCATACACTTTCATTATGTTTTACATCTCTCCCAACTGCACATAATTTTCCCTATTTAAGGGAAAGCAAGAAAGCTTCAAGTCAGAGAAAGTAGCTAGTGACACTCATTAAAACCCCACACAGTGATAATCTCTTTCCACGTAATGAAATTACACTGAGCTTTACATTGCTTTGCTTTGTCTGTGCAGATAGTTGCAGCAATAATGGCAATCACAGGAATCGTAATGATGGCATATGCAGATGGTTTCCAGGGCGATTCAATTATCGGGGTAGCATATGCTGTTGGATCAGCCTCTACATCAGCATTGTATAAGGTAGGTCATAACTGTTTATTAGTATTCTTATATTCTTTAACATTGGATGTACAAAGTGAATCACTATAAAATAAATGTTTTATTTTATTCATCCCTCCTGTATCATTCATATTGTGACCAGGCAATGTCATGATGTCAGGAAATCTACTGTGAGGGTAATTAGTTGTTAGCTGCCAAATATTCAGAATGACTTTGCTTTATGTTCCTTTAATGAAATCTCCGTTACTATGCTGCAAGGAGTTTAGGATCATGTTTTAATCATTTCCTGCCACCGCAGTTTATCGACACTATTTCGAAGGGGCTTGCCATATGCAGCAGGGAGGAGAGCCTGAATGCGGATAGTGCTGCTTTCTCTGAGTGAGGACGGACGGCTCATCCCTGGTCTGCACTGCAGCTTTCTTGTGTATTCCGCGCTCGTGCTGGGCTCGGAGCCTCTGTGTGTGCGCCCGGTGCAGGCAATGAGTTAGAGATGTGCAGGGCTTTGCCGCCTACTTGAAAGTAGGGGCTGCCCTTGAAGGTGAGGGATGAAGAGGGCAGGGATGTGTCTGAGTTGTTAGAAAGAGGTTGGGCTAAACGTGGTTGTATTTATTGTTAGCTCGGGGAGGGCGAAGTGTGTGTAAAGAGGAGCAGAAGTTTGGAGTTAGTTGTAGTGGGATAAGAAGTTGCCTCCCAGCTTTAGACTTCGCTTGTCTCGCTAATAAATTTGTTGTGACCATTCACAAGTCACTCAAAGTGCATGAATTTAGGCTCATGTAGGACAAATCCTCCATGAGGCTTGTGGTGCCTGGGAATCCGAAGTGAGTCCCTCCAGGCTAGGCTTTCCTCTCACAGCAGGTTCATGCTGTGGAAATCACTGGAGTCCCCTCACAAATCCTAACAGTGCCAAACACAGCCCAAGTCCTGTAACTTCGTTGCATGAATGGTGTTGTCCTTGGGTTCTTAGTTACACTCTTCATGGCATTTTTACAGACTCAACCGTCCTCACGGTAATAATATGGTATCCCCCTCTGTGCTAAAATGCAGGAAAGGACAGAAATTGGACCAAAGCTCTCCTTGCAAAACTCTTCTATAGGAAAAGGCCAGGTTGTGGCATGCTGTCCTGGTCAGGGTTGTCCTGTGCCCCCACTCTCCCAAAGGGAGTGGAAACTGTGCAGGAGGACTTTGCTTCCCATGACAGGCATGGAGTCTAAACCCCTCCTCTCTCCTCTCCTTTGCAGGTTTTGTTCAAAATGTTTCTTGGAAGTGCAAACTTCGGGGAAGCGGCTCATTTTGTTTCTACCCTGGGCTTCTTCAATTTAATTTTCATCTCTGTTACCCCGATCATACTGTATTTTACAAAAGTGGAGTACTGGTCCCCCTTCTCTGCTGTGCCGTGGGGTTACCTGTGTGGTGTAGCCGGCCTCTGGTTAGGTATGTGATAAAAAAATTTACTCATTTTTATAGCTCTTCTCCCTCTCCCCCCTGCCACCCCAAATACAAAATTAGCGTCAGGCACAAACAATTCCCCCCCACTCCCTTAAGCAGCAGAGCTCTTTCACAGATTACATCTGATCCCAGTGAAAACAGGTACTCCTTGAGAAATTATTTGTATTTTTCATAAGAAGCCTTAATATTAACATTAATAGCAGAGAATAAACATGAAGCAGTCATACTAATTGTCCACTTTTCATCTTTACATTCCTACTGTAGTTTCATTGGTATTTCTCTGTCTCTGGCACAGCTTGATTGCTATAAATCCAATTTCAAAGGGCTACATGTACCCAGTCAGTTCCTGGCATGCTCTGTGGGGTGTGTGTGCACTGACACGGGGACCCACACTGCTGGGGCACCTTCCTGTGGGTGCTGCAGGGCTCTGGGCAGACCCTGCTAAGGCTGCATTAGCCTGTAAAGGCTGGTGCTGTTTCATTGCCTGCGGTCTTCACCTCCTCTCCGCCCTTCCACAACGCTCCCTCTTTCAGACCCATAGTTGCTATCCTCTAGCCAGGCAGAATATCTGTTGGATTCAGCCCAAGGGTGTTTTAATTTCCAGATATAACATCCTTTCCTTCAGTAAAGTCTCTATTATTTCATAATTGAAGAGGTTTTTGTCTGCACTACAAGTATATTAAATGGAAATAAAGAGAATGGCATTGCCTGGTACGTAGCTCATCTATGCAGCTGTCCTGAGACACGGTGGGGCTGACAGCTGAAGTGCTGTAAGCACCTTCAAACTGCTCTAACCAGAATCGCAGCTGGTCTGTGAGCACGTAAGGGACAAAAAGTAGGGATAATTTATCACCCAGCGATCTACCCAAGTGTGTAATCCTAACCAGGAGGGAATAACCTTGTGGAGCAGACAAACTCGCTCCTTTTACGTAGGGGACTCACGGCAGAAGTGGGTGGTGGGTGATCGGAGGAGGGGAGCTGGGGTCCTGCCACAGCACCAGCCCCTGGCTGCAAGAGCTGGAAGAGCACCCTAAGAAATGGTATGAAAGGGAAGTTTTGCAGTGTGCTTTTGGTCTGTCAGGGAAATTGGAGCAGGCTGGGAATGCTGTCACATCAAAAAAACCCACCCCATAAATTAAAGGTGTTGGAACATTTGTATTTCTGACAGGTTTTGTTTAGCTGCAGTTAACTTCATCAGCTAGTTGTATTTAGTGTCCTTTAGAGTATGAGTTCCTGCTGCCAGCACCTTGGGTGCATGGTCCAGCTAGAGGGGTGTGGGACCTTTCATCAGTGAAATGTCCTACTAAGACAAGGACAACACAGCCTCAGCTAAGAGGGGAAGCTGGGATTACTGTCCTTCTGGTAGGAAGAGGAATGATGGCTTGTGGCAGCAGAACTAGGTTGTTGGTATCTGATTAAAGCTTGGATAAAGCTGTGAAATACAAGTGTGGTAACCTTGGTATTACAATTTGTGTAAAGATGTACAGCCCTCCCTCTTCCCCCATGCAGAACTTCCCCTCATGTCACACTCTATATATAAAAAAGTAAAAATCAATCACTTTGTGACAATTACATCATTGTGGTGTGCATACTGAGCATATATCATACTTGTAGAGTCAAGGTAGAGGAGAAAAGTCTCACTCTAGTGTTTTTCCTAATAATCATGTATTATTTTCTCTGGTTTTCCCTAGCTTTCAATATTCTGGTTAACGTCGGCGTCGTGCTTACATACCCCATTCTGATCTCTATTGGCACAGTGCTCAGCGTCCCTGGAAATGCAGGTACAGGTACCAACGTTGTTGTTGGAAAAATAAGCACACGGGCATGCAGAGAACAGCAGCAGTTTATTGTCCAAGTAGTCAAAATCTGTTGTCACATATTTCAAAAGCAGTTCAGTCTCCTTTGGCTTCCACGGATGCTCCTGGTGATGGTGTTTCAGTAGGCGAATGCCTTTTTTTTTTTTGGTCTTGCCTCCTTTCTTTGGGAGTGAGGGGATGCATCCATACCACGCAGAGGAGAGGGCAGGCTGATCCCCAGCCAGCAGCCCAAAGCTGCTGGTTGCTGCTGAGACATGGTGGGGTCAGCATGCTGCTGCTGTGGCTCAGCACTCTGCTGGTGACTTGCCATGCAGCAGCAGGGCAGGGTGTGTATGTGGAAGTTTATGCTAGAGTCTTATCTTGTTGAATAGCCTCTGTCTCTGCTCTTCCAGTCTCCTAGCCTCACCACTCCAGGTATTTGAGCATGTTTTCAAAGCAACATCTATTTTTAGGGGAGTGCAGGTCAGAGCTGTGAAACAGTCAGTACCTGTAAGAGGCTGCTGAAGGGCTCAGATGTGGCTGTTGTTGCTGGTTTTGGACTTCGGAGGCTGGGCTTGGAGGCATTGACTCCAGCTTTCTGACCTTCACGCTGCTCTCTTCCTGTCACTGGTCCATACAGCCGAAGGAAACATTATGCCAACACAACTTGCTGTAGATAAAGGCTTACCATAAAGTACCTTCCCTCTCTGAGCAGAAATGGAAACCTTGAGGCTTAGACCGGCCCTACAAGGCTTCCTCAGAGCCTACATGAAGGCGGTGAGGAGATGTGACACTTCCAGTACCACTCTCTCAGGTCAAAGCTGTTCTCTGAACTCAGGGAGCTGGTCAGTCTAGAGGATTGAGAGTGACGTGGCCAGTATCACGGCCAGAGTGCGACACACAGGTTACAGAGATGTGCCAGGCTGGTCTGATGCTGTAGTTCATCCTGCCGCAGTTTTGATGGCATTGTTGTTTCTTCTTCACAGCTGTGGATCTGTTGAAGCACAAAATGATCTTCAGCGTAGTGAGGTTGGGAGCCACCATCATCATTTGCATTGGGTTTCTGCTGATGTTGCTTCCTGAGGAATGGGATGAAATAACCCTTAGGTTCATCAACAGCTTGAAAGAGAAAAAAAGTGAGGATCACGCCGACGACATCACAGACTCCAGCGTACACACAAGAAGCAGAAGTAGAGCTAATGGGACAGTGTCTATACCACTAGCTTAGGGCTGGTGGACTTTAACTGCACGCAGATGTATATTCTGTGAATATAGCTTAAATTTCCTCACTACTTGTATGCTTAAAAATGACATTTACTCTGAACTGGGGTTGAACTGTAAGATAAGAGAAAGACATCTATAATAAATGTTTACATTTATACACTTATCAAGGAACGGGTGTAAATAACTACAATAAAATGTTTTGTAATAAAAAACATTTAAGCTTGTGGCTTACTGAACTGGTGGCCTTAAAATATGGATCAAGTCTACATCATTTATCTCCTTCTGGTGGCAAAAGTAGAGACATTCTCAAGGATACAGATCTTGGATATTTGCAGCTAAATCTCAAAATTGAACATAGAACCATTGAATGGTTTGAGGTGGAAGGGACCTTAAAGACCATCTCGTTCCAACCCCTCTGCCATGGGCAGGGACACCTTCCACTAGACCAGGTTGCTCAAAGCCCATCCAACCTGACCTTGAACACTGCCAGGGATGGGGCATCCACAGCTTCTCTGGGCAACCTGTGCCAGTGCCTCAACACCCTCACAGTGAAGAACTTTTTCCTTACCTCTAATCTAAATCTACCCTCTTTCAGTTTAAAACCATCACCCCTCATCCTATCACTACACTCCCTGATCTCTGGCTGCTTGGACAATTTCTCTGTATTCCTCCCAGGCTACCTGTCCTTGCTTTCACCCTCTGTAGGCTTTCTTTTTGTGTTTGAGTTTCTCCAGGAGCTCCTTGTTTGACTTACTTTCAATAAAGTGACCTTTCAGTGAGGTAGTAGTTTTGGAAAACCATTTCAAACCTTTCCTGGCATTTTAGAGAATTCATCTCTGAAAGAGGCTGATGTTCACATTGATATTAGGAATTATTATCAGAATAAATATTCTGTGACATGCAAAACCTTAATTTTTCATTAAGTTACATTATTGTGAAATCTGTGTTGAAAGCTACTTCACCTGTAACCTGGCCATGCTACACTGCTGTTAGCCCAGAGACACAGCGAGCAAGCTTGTCTCCTCTCCATTGCGTATCGTGCCTGTAGCCAGTGGCGATCCATGGCTCAGTACTGATGTCCTAACCCACGGGACACCCAGCACATCAGCGGGGGCAATGGTACGGCTGGATCCGTTGCGGAACGTGGGAGAACAGGGTGTTTACGTGAGCTGTTGCCAGTTAAAACAGTTCAAACTAGTTTTGCTAGGATTGTAGATTTGTAGGGATTTCTACCTGCCCTTCTCACCCCAACTGAGTAATTGAGCTGATGTTGATCACACCCTTGACTCCAGCACTGCTGCTACACCCTTAGCTGCCTTCACACCTTGTCCCAGCCTTTGCTAAAGAACCGACCCCACTCATGACACCCGTGGTCTGCTCCAGCCCGTGACCGTGTAGTTGCAAACATCCTATAAACCTGAAACCATCCATAGCTTCACCCCCCCCAAAAGGCACCAGGCTGCAGCACTAGCCCCGCGTCCCTCCCAGCAACACACTGAGTTGTGCCTCTTTCCAACACCAGCCTCCTAGCAGTGGCACTGGATTTTGGGTGCCTTTAGTAAAGCCCAAAATAGCCTTATTTATCCTTTTTTCTCCCAGAAAAGCTATGCTCCCAGCTGAAAAACAGGCTTCTCATGTGAGATTGAACACCCTGGATCACCAATGTCCCCGGGAAATGTCAGTTCCTATTTTCTGGAGCTTTGGGCCAAACAAATATTATTCTTAACCTCCACCGTGGAAAAGCCTTTCAAAAGCCAAAACAAACCAACCTACCCAGTTCCTTCCCTAAGCCTGTCACTGTGTAATTTAGGCTGGCTGCATTCTCACAGTGTTCCTAGGATCGACCATGCAAGATTACTTTTATGTGAGAGCACTTGATATGCAGACAAGCATTTTTTTTCCTTTTTTTTTTTTTTTTTAAGGAAGAATAGAAACAGCTAGAAAGTATCACAGATTTCTGAGCTCTACTGGCCTGCCCACTGTTTGTGAGTTTGATTAGCAGCTAGTAGGGGTTTTTTTGATGGTGTTTCTGCCAGGGAAAAAAAAAAAGTATTAGAGAAAGGAAACATTTGTCATTAATAACACCAGTTACATGATAGCAACAACTGATTTGTTATTAAAAATAACAGCAAGAGCACACCCAGCACAAAGCTGCGATTTTTATCGGGGCTGATTGCAAGCTCACCTCTCTGCGAGCACATCCTGGCTGGCGAGTCATAACGAACCCCTCGTACTGCACTGATGCATGGGGGGGCCGTGGGAGCCCCACGGTTTGGGTGGGCTGGAGGGTGGCGAGCAGCCAGCGTGTCCCCGTGGCCGTTAGGGCTTATTACTGCTGTAAACAAAGCAATTCATGTAAATAATAACAAAAGCACCTTTTTATTTGATTCTCTTCTATTCGATGTCTTTTAGCTTTTAACGTTCATGTCTGAACCATTCCCTGTAACCAGCAAAGCTAACAAAATACTTGTGTATATTAAAAAAAAACACCCAAAATTGGGCACTTTCATCACACAGCTGCAGAATTAGGGCTGTAGAAACCAACCCAAACAACCATCCCCTTTGCACTAAACCCAGAGCTGTAAGGTTTGGGTACACACACACACAATCTTTTGAAATTCTCTTCTATTTGACAAGAGGGGCTCAGTTCCTCATCTGCTGCTTTCAAAAGGAGCTAGACATTAAAAATATTCTAAAAAAAGTGAATTATATTGAACAAGAGACACTGATGGGATGATACGGCTGAGAGCAAATAGCATATGGCAGCTTGGGCACCACCCCAAGTCGATTTTGAGGTTGATATATTCATTTACATTACTAGATAGTTTTAGAGATGAGTTTTAGTGAAATTTTAGCTCCTGCCAAACTGAACACATGGGAAAAACAAACAGTTCCTTTTAGTGCGCATCAATGAGTACATTTTGGCAAGCAGCCTCATGGCAGCATCTTCAGGCCCAGGACTGGATCCTTCAAGGAAGCTCATTGAGCATTCAGCAGGGAAAAATCACATGAAATCCCCGTGTTTGAGTCAGTTTTCCCCTACTTGAGATGTTTCATGGCCAGGGGCACAGCGTGTTACTGTGCCAGCCTGTCACTCTCGACGAGCAGCCCCCTGCGCACATCCCATCCCCAGGGACCAGCGATCACCCTTGAATTTCTTACAAGGAGAAAAGACGTGTAAGCTCTGAGCCCAGCAGCCACCTTCCGCTTCACATCAAGCTTAACAGACATCATCTAACCCAACCCAAGCTTTCAGCTAAGAGCGAGCATCCCCCCACGATGCTCCCTGTACAGCGAACAGCACCGAGGGTTGTACCGGGGCTGCAGGCGGCTTTCTCCTCTCTCTGCCACCACTTTGCTGTGGGTGGGCAGGAGGGATTTGCTCCTGAATCCTTTCCCCTACCATTAGCTCTGGGCAACATCCACCGCTATAGCCACAAGGCGAGCAGGTACCTAATCCCTCGGTTGCTGTTGTGCCCATTTCCAGGGGTGCTCATCCCACTCAGCAATTCCTTAAAGCCCCCTCGTTCACCCGCTGCCCAACCTGCAGTTTATCTATCTTCCATATTAAGCCCAGCCTTTCAGCTGGAGAAAACCCATTAAACCCAAGAAATCAGACAATAAAGGGAGGCTATTTTGCATGATGGTGTTGATGATCCATCAGAGGAATGCAGATCAATAATCACACCCATCAAATGACTGATCAGATGTGGTTACTTCTGCCACCGTGGGTGTCTCTGACGAGCCCTTCTGCCACCTCCAGCAACGGGAGCGTTTCATATCAGTTGCACCGTCTCGTTTGCACCCCAAGGAAAATGCCAGTTTTGATCTGGCAGCTGCGTTATCAGATTCTCCTTCACGCCCAGGTTTCTGGCAGAAAAACAAAACGTGCTGCGAATAACTCGCCTCAAGCATCGCCGCCTCCGCAGGGCTCAGCGACCAGGCACCGTGGACAACATTATCTCAGCACCACCGATATCCTCAGCCTTGCCTAGGATAAGATGAACATCCCCTGTTAATACAAGCAACAAGCAGCAGAGGGAGGAACAAGCCATATTTCTTAACTTCACAGATGTGTAATAACAGGATCTATTAGCCGCACCGGTGTGTATCCCAGCCGGTGAAACAGTGCTGGATTATTTTCCTCTCTTTGCTGCTCCGTTTGTTTGCACTATCGCTACCTAAATGCGCTGCAAGCATAACAAATGACAAGCCTATTCGCATCGTTACGGTTCCTTCTGCTTTACTCACCAGAGATTTGCATAAAGTCCAGGCATTATTTTGGCAAAAATCCATGCTGCCCACTTTCCATCTCCTCCTGTGCCCGCGTTTCCTGGGATTCAAGGGCAAAACGTGCATCAGTATCTGCAACGCATTGGGTTGTCATGACCCATCTCTTCCATTTGCTCTCTTGGAAGGTAAACACGAAGGGAATAGGAAATGCTTACCCGACCATGCACACTTGCACCAGTACATCTCGGCATTTGGGGATTTTTTGAGCAGGGTTTTGGACGTTACGCTTCTCCTCACCCCGATCTCCGTGACAAACCACGATGCTCTGACAAAGCGGCTGCTTTCTCCGTGGTTTGGCACAAGGTGTGCACTGCGGAAAGCAACACACAGCACGTGCAGCTGTGACAGTAATTTAAAACTCATTTTCAAGGAGAACTTTCAAGGCAGAGGCAATCTTCTGCTGTGGCTGGACATCAGACGGGTGCCCTGGGCCGAATCCTCCCCGTGGTTCACCTTTGCTCCATGCATGGATGAGTAACAAACTCTGCTCCTCTGTGGGAAAATGCTCTGCCCCAAGTCATGGCACTGCCCTACCCTTGAGCTTTTCCCTGTTTCTTCCTTACAACAAGGGCATCAGAGCACTTAGGGGTCAATGATTTCATTTTGACTACAATAAATTTGCTGGAACATCCAATTCTGGCAAGATCAGTATCAATTACAGGTTCCAGCTGAATTTGGTGGAGGGTTTCAGGCAATAAATGAAATGGCAGAAAGGTGCGGAGAGCTTCCAACTCTCCTGGGAGGGACCATGTGCCGACCCGAATGGCAATGTAATGGGACCAAAGCTCCTTCCAGCCCCACGTTCCTACAGCACAGCTCTTGGGAGTCGAACTGAACCTTAAATACAGGTAAAAGGCTGCATTAAATAACCCCTCAGTTGAAGAAAAAGATGAGCTTCACGTCACCGGGAGGGCAGCAATGAAGCCAGCCTGAAGCTCAGGCGTACCCCAACCCATCCTTCCCCCCTTCAAACGCCATCGGCTGGTGTTAAAGGCAGGTTTAAGCGAGGGGGTTAACACAAGGTGACTCGTGCCGTAGCAGGGGCTGTCATCGCTCAGTCTTGAGCTGAGCAGGTCGAAATGATGCCGATAACCACAATCTCTGCTGCTGCCCGTGCACGGCTCACCCAGCAAACCCCCCAGCATCCACACATCACCCTGCACAGCCACAGTCCAGGGAGCCCGGGTAAAAGTGTAAAGGGGTAATTTTGGCACAGCAGTTGCAAGTGGTAATATTTGGGAGCCTCTCCCAGGACCATTAGGCCCTTCTGGAACCCAGTTCAACCTCAAACTTGTTCTCGGTTTGCCCCAGCGACCTGTCAGAAGGGCATCTTTTTGCAACCTGCCTTCCTCCCTCCACCCCGAACCCACAGCTGCTGCTCTTGGCCCTCTTTGCTTTACAAAGTAAAGGCACCCAGGTGAAACACCCAGATACAGCACGACAGGCACTAGCTTCAACATCCACGTGGGTTTCCCACTGCTCCAACACATCCATCATTGCATTTAATTCAAAGTTTTCCCAAGCTGCTTAACAGGAATGACCTTGTTCTCAGCAGGGTAGGTGGAAGAGGAAAAAAAAAAAAAAAAAAAGGTAAAAATAGACATTAAGCATTGAGAAACTCAGGAGAGAAGCAGGGTGTTGTTTCTATGTTTTCATTTTAAAAGAAAAAGGAAAAAACAATGCTGACTAAGCTACTCGGCTCCCTCATGCCCTGCATGACCTGTTGTAAAGCAAAGTCACGGATGCCGTTGGTGCTTTGTGGCTGAAAACATGAACTGGTTGGGTTGCTCCAGGGATGCATAATTTCTT
Source organism: Buteo buteo (assembly GCF_964188355.1). Classification (NCBI taxonomy): domain Eukaryota; kingdom Metazoa; phylum Chordata; class Aves; order Accipitriformes; family Accipitridae; genus Buteo; species Buteo buteo. The sequence goes on along the minus strand of NC_134176.1, from coordinate 5,851,163 downwards.
CAGGGAGGTGCCACCCATGGCCAGTGGCATTTTGCAGCTCAAAACCTCCCTGTTTCCATCAAGGAGTTGAAAGGTTCATCCATGGACCTACTAGCCTTAAGTGCCAGACACTTGGCTCTACCGTAACCCTCACTCCCCTCCATAACCCTCTTCTCCCAGGAGAAAAGCCCAAAGAGGCTCCAATCACTCCAAATCTCTACAGGATCGCTCCAGGAATCCCAGTGGGACAAGCTTCCACTAAATGAACCCCGGTTCTGACACCGTCTTGGGCTCTCCTTCACACTCTTGGTGTTTGCTGGTTTCCACGTGTTTCGCAGCGGAGCCCACAGGTGCTCTGACCACCTTCCGCAACCCTACTCCTGCCACAAAACCCACCCTGCAATATTAATCTTGTTGTGTAAATAATCCTCCCTACATATTTTTCAACTGCTCCACCTTGGAAATGAATGGCTCTCGACAGCTCCGAGGAAACCGTGCCCTCTGAACCCCCTCATACACCTTGGGAACGGGTGGAGAAGTACAGATCCTGCTGCATTTGGCCCAAATCCTGCAGCACTTCCAAAACTGCAGAATCTACTCACTTTGGCTGATGTTTTCAGGTGGTTTTGTGCTAAAGCTGCATTTTTCCCCCGTCTGGCAGGAGCAAGGGCAGAGGATGCTCCTCGGCCAGCCCCTGTCCCCAGGCTGCTTCTCCCAGGCAGGGTGGGAGACACTTTAACCCTTCTGGTGCTCCAAGGATTGCATTTCCTTCCAAAAACTGAAGATTTAGCGAAAGACCTGCTTGTAGAAATCCCTCCACATCAGCCAACGGCCAGCTGAGGTGGTGGTCCTGCTTGAAAAATCACTTGTAGGTAAAAAACAAAGCTTCCCTGGGGCTTGGCGCTGGCTCCCCAAGCTGCTTTCCACTTCTCCGTCAGCAGCAGCCACCTCTTGTCCCTGCAGAGGAATGGCCAGGGCCGGGTCAATGTTTAACCGAGCAGGGAAGGAAGCGTGGGAACGTCGGTGGGAGCCAGCCCCGGCCTCGGCGGCTGGCAGGGAGCTCCTCGGGAACCGCCGTCGCTCACAAAGGTCCCTCCGTGTTCAGGGAGGATGGTGCATGAGGGGTTTTCCTTCTCCTTTCAAAGCCACCGCCCTGCAAAATGGGTCTGAGCTCTTCCAAAACTCACCCCAAGGTGACCAAGGTGGCACCGATGCGTGACAGGGAGGACCTGCCTGCTCTCACCACCCCGTACCAGCTCCCCGGCGTGCATCCGCCGGCCACAGCAGAATGGGGAAAATCCACGTTTTACGGGGAACTTCCACCTCTCCGGGAGACCTGGTATGGGAGAGCCTCTGCAGGTAAGGGGGTCATTAACAAATTATTTCTAAGCACAGGGCAGAGACCCACGGGGCAACAGCTGGGGCTGCGGGTTTGGTTGCTGCAGTGTGGGGTGGGTGTAGGTGTGTGCCATTCTGTATCAATAGCTTTTTGCCATTTCCAGGACATTTTAGCTTTGGGAAAACTCATTTTCCTGCCCCCAGCCCGTTTTGGAAAGCGTGTTGGTCACCAGAGCCCAGATCCCAGGCTCCTTCCTCCCGTCAGTCATCCCCCTGGGAACAGCCCCGCTCCCCAACATCGACACCAGCCTGCGTCCCAGCAAGCCCTCGTCCAGCAGCCCCATAATTCCCAGTTATACACCCATTCTGCTCACCTGCCACTGCTGGGCATATTGATATCATTAGCTAAATTAGCATTAGATTTTGGGTAACGTGCTCAGCAGGTAAAACTCAGCATTAAAATAAATTATAGCCACGTCTCGCACAGGGCTAATTTCATAAGCCGAGAGGCAGAGGAAGGCAAATAGCGTAGCTATGTTTTTCTACAAGTGGCACCGTGCAGCCTCTCCCACAGCCTTTCACAGTGGGGATTAAACTCCATCTATACCCAAACCCTTCCCGGAGGCGAGGAAGGATGTTTGCACCCATCTGAAAGTGGATGTGTAGCTCTACAAAAAGCTGGATGGTGACAAAGGGCTTCCCACAGCCACGGCAGGTGAGCGTTGGGGGAAATCCCCGTGAACACCAACATGGTTTGAGAAAGGAGGTTCTGCAGCCCTAGCATCCTTCTCCCCTCTTCCATTTCCAAAAATGAATTTCTGACACACGCCGAGCAGCGTTAAGCACCGCTGCTTCGCCGGGAGCTGGATATTTCCTTTAGGATCATCCACTGAGAGGCATCAGGAAACAGTGAAAGCAAATAAACCTCTGGCACGATAGCAGTGATGTTCCCAGAGCTGGAGGTCTTGGGGAGAATACAGATCAGGTTTGGTTGTACAGCAGGGGGTTTCAAGTACTTAGTGACAGCAAGAACAACCAAATATTCCTGTTCTGGAAAATTATCATCACTGGGCATTTAACAAGTGCTTCTAAGAAATGTGTACTTTTATAAAAGACTTAAAAACCCCCTTAATAAATGTCATTTTCCATTACTTTTCATTTTCAGAAATAAAAAGAGTATGCTCAAGAGTACTTGAGTGACGTATTAACTTGAGCTGCTGTCTAAATAAGCAAAGCCTCCAAGAGAACAGGTTTTATTTGGTTTATGAGGGTTCATCTTGGCTTATGTTAAATCCCGCTTCCTCCAGTGGGGAGAATCTGCTGCTACTAAAGTGCAAGGGTGAAAAATAAAAGTCACGAGAACGACTTTGACTTGAGCCCGTGCTCCCTCGGTGATGGCTGTGTGGTGGGACGATGGTCCCTCCCCGCCAGCATCACGCCGGTGTGCCAGGGACCGTCCCTGCCCCAGGACCGAGCAGGTTTGGGGCCAGTGAGCACTCGGCTCCCAGTTCTCTGTTTGTCGAGGATAAGGGCAAACCTCCTACAAGACACATGCATGGATAGGATGAGAGGGAATAATTTAAATATGTTAAAAAAAACCCAAACAACCAAACCAACTCATAAGGGAGAAATAACTTCCCCAAAGCCATACACCTTGCCAGAAAAAGCTTCTCCTAAGTCCAAGCCCCAGCCCTTGCCTGTGCCAGGTCCCACGTTCCCAGCACCGTGAGCCACCTCCTTACATTTTACTTCACCCTTCAAAATTCTTTATGCGCTAATTCATCCCGCAGATTGAGAGGCAATAATTTAATAACCTCCCTTTTGCTATTACAAGTTGCTATTTCAGCCTGTGCTCCCCAGCAGCTGAAGTCTGTCTCCGGAGGAACCTCCCGCGCTGGAAATTTTCACTCCAGGCGCCCATTCCTGCATGTGCGGAGCAGCTGCAGCTTCGCTCAGCAGTTAATCATTGCCAGCGCTCAGCAAAGCCCGGCAATCATTTATCCGATGGAGTCACCGTCTCCTCCCAAAGCCCAGCGCCCGCCCTCCCTCCATCACCTTCTCTCCCTCTTGGAGAAGAGCCCTGCCTTGGCAATCTTCCATGGGGCTCGTTTAAAGGGACCACTGAAGTCTCCCATAAGGTGACCTCCAAATTATTATTTCTCTTTTTAATATAACTATTAAATTCGGCATCAACTATAATGTAGCTCCTATACTTTATTCTCAACTCTCCTCTCCTGCGGCTACCTCGGGGCTCCCGCCACGTGGGAGCAGGAGCTGCTCAGAAAAACCTCGCTCACCTCCATATATAAAATGGCATTTGAATGCACCAAGACAGTTTTTTGGGGAGAACAGGTGGGATAGAGAAACTCTTTTGCAAAAGAAATACGTACTGCACATATGGGTATTTATTTGTGCAAAAGGCAGCAGTGTCCACCCGAGAGCACCAGCGCAGAACGGACCCGAGCTCAGATCACGTTCAGGCCTCAGCGAAAGCACAGCTTTAATAACTAACAGGGGACCGCTAGCACGTAGCACGTTATTTCAGGCTGATTTCCAAAGATGAGGGTCTGTGATCGTACAGCTTATCGGACCATAACCCACTGACTTCTGAACCCATTGGCTGGCTGTAGCCCAGCTCTGCCGAGGTCACTAAAAGCATCAGAGCTATTTGTCAGTTCCACCAAAAAATAACAATAATAAAGTCTCAGGGACTGAGCAGCGAGAAAAGACCCAAACGGCTGCCTGCTCCCCACTTTAAAAGGGCAGGCAGCGAGGAAGCAGCAAAGCTTACAGGTTTCTTGGCCAGCTGATGGTCACCGGCCATGGGAGGAGAAGAGGACCCTTGGTCACACGGGGGGGGACCCAGGGACTCCACAGGAGACATGGAGGATGGCTATTGTCACATATAGGATGGATGGGGGGTTGTAGAGGGAGGTAGGAGAGGTATGCAGCAGACACAGTTGTTCGAAACCACAGGTACATCCTCACTTCATTTCTGCAGCTAATAGAATAATTTATACCATGTGTTACGGTGGTACACCAAGAGAGACATTAGTAGGACATGCCAACCAAAAAAATATGGCAGAAAACTATTGCTGAGTACAGCCTAGCAGTTGATGATTACCCAAAACTAACTTCATCCATTTCTTCTCTAATCTTTAAGGGCCCCTTTCTTTCAACACTGTGCTGGAAAAGGGAGAAACCAGCATCATTAAACAGCACCCGCCTCGAAGACCTCAAGTAAGACGAGTTTGAAAAGCTCCCTATGAGTTGCTCTGATTGACCCGTTGACGTGGGCTTTCTTGGGGACACGGGCACATGTCACAGCACCGCGGTGGGGGAAACAAATATCCTACAGCAATGCAAGTAGGAGGTCCTATTTCTAGAAGATCATCCCTAGACGAGCTTTATCACCAGCCCGAGTTTGATACCTAGGGTAGAGCAGGTACGTTGACTGCAGAGAGGTTATTTTTGGTTCATTGACACAAAGAAGAGGACTTAATCTTTTAAGAACAGCCAAAGAAGGGCCAATGCAGTGAAGCCCTGCTTTTGCTCTCCTGCCTGTCTCCATGGGTCCGTGCCTCACTGGCCAGCCCTCCTGTGCTACGGAGACATCCAACGAGGACACATGTCCCAGCACTGGCTCTGAGGCCACCTCTCCTGTAATGACCCCCTTTCCTTAGTGGTGTCTGGGTACCTGCAGCCAAATCTTAGTGCTCCCGTGGGGCTGATGTGGCCAAGACGGAGCCCTTTGCAGAAGGGATGCAACTTGCGTCACGTGGGACTGGGTTTGGCTCTTCGGGTCAAGTATCTCATCAAGGTCTGGCATCAGCTTAGGGGCAGAGAGGCAGGTAAAGCAGGCAGATGTGCTTTGCAATAGGGGCCGGTGAAAGCACAGACCAATTATTTTAAGTTTTGGGAAATGCTATGCGCGCTGTGTACCTTCACCTTCTCCCCTCAATAGCTCTGTGTATATACATGTGCACACACACGCACATCTATATATCTAGATATAAAAAAAAAAATCCTCCCCAAACAAACATAAACCACCCTTGTTCACTCTTCCTCAGCCTCCTTCCTTTCCCCTTCCTGCACTTCCCAGATCTCTTCCCCTCCAAGCCCTGAAACCCATGACTCTGCCTGACCTGGCAATCAGGATTTCCCCACACAAGAGTTATCACAACACAAGTAAAGCTCAAAAAACTATATTTACATCCATATAATTTACTGCATAGAAGGAGAGGAAACAGCACTAGTGTACCATGCTGCACAAGGGTTAGAGTTACTATTTCATTTAAAAAAAAAAAAAAAGGTGACAAGAAGCCCTCCACATGCATTTTCTGTGCTGATAGTTTTCTGCACTGATGCTTTCATACAATAAAAACCTGATGAGGGTCAGGCCTTGGAGAGCCCCCATCATGTGCTCACAGCCTAAGCCAGAGCTGCATTGCCAAGGCTGTACAACTCTTGCCATAAATCAGGTTATTTAAAACCCCAACCCGGAGCAGCACGCTGCTTCCTCTGCTCCACCTGAATTTTCATTGCTTCTCCACACCCTCCCAAACCAGCCAGCAATACTTCCAACTTCCCATCTCTTACCTGCTCACCACGGAGGATGCTGAGATTGAGTTCTCCCTCCTTCCCTGCGTGCCCACAGAGGGTCGGGGATGGGCATCGGGTCACCGGGCTCAGCTCCGCTCTGGATGCCCCAGCGCTGCAGCTCCCCCACTTTGCTCCTCAGATCTTTCTCTTTCGGAGCCCTTGCTTGAGACTTTTGGGTGCATTTCTTCTCTGCTGCTTGGGCCAGGTCTGGGGGCTCCAAAACAGAGCAAACAGGGCTCAGAGGAATAAAAACAGGCAGGGAAAGGGGACAACGTGACCAGACCCCTCCAAGCACAGGTGCAGCAGGGTGTTCTTCTTGGGGAAGCACTCAGCTGCTGGAAATAATCCCCCTCCCTCCCCCATGCTCTCATTTAGGTAGGACTTTCAATTAGCAATTAAGGATCAATGTTGTACTTACTGCTGAGACCCCTCTAAGAGAAAACCCAGCTGCACTGGGCACATCAGCAGCCTAATTAGGTGGCTGGAGAGAGTCCTCAGCAGCGGGTGGTTGGGAATAAACAGAGGCAAACACATTTCTTGGTTGTTTAACCCATGAAAGAGAAGTATTTGCCCGGACTGGCCATGTGCTTCTCTGTAGTGCTCCTATCCAGTACTCCTGGGTCATCCCAGCACTGGGTGCAGCTTGGAGTAGCCCTGGGGCTGCCCTGGGTTACGCCAGCACCAAGCCGCCCCTCAGCTGCCCGTGCTGGTCATCTTCCTTCCAGGGCACCTATATAACCCCTTGCCATTAAAATTCTTGGGTGAACATCTCATCCCCCTGCACTGCTTTGAGACTCCCCTGTTCCTCCCTGAGAGCATCTCCACTTTCCCAAAAATTCAGTGACAAACACTCTGCACGTGTCCCACGACAGCAAACCCACTGAAGCAGGGCTGCTTTCCTCAAGCCTTCCTTGCTGCGATTAAGGTTTTTTTAATGTAATAAAGAACAGAAAAGGCATCAGACAGGGTCAATTAAACCCCCTCCATGCCGGGCTGTGGCTCTGGCCGAGACTGGTGGCTTCAGAAAACACAGGCAGCCACCAACTATTGAAGAACGTGTCCCTGGATTTGGTGGGAGGATGAGGCAGCAGCACCTGGAATAAGCCCAGCTACATCCTGTGAATTGTCACATGGAATTACAGCCTCATTTAAAAATCTCCTACCAGCGTGTAATTTTTAGTCATTGATCTTATTTCCATTACGGCTGTATTTATGTATTATTAAAACACTGATAATACTCATTGCAGGACAATGACACTGTTAATCCTGCCCTGCGCTTCTGCCATGGCTGTTAGGGAGTGTAAACCGCACCAGCAAAAGCCCTTTTCCCTGCAGGAATATTTTCAAAGACAGCGGAGCAGGATGACGTGGCCTTCTCAAGGACTTTTAGAGGATTTCGGTCAGAGAATATTTCCAGAGACAAAAAAATCCTGTGAGGTTCACAGAGACGAAATTAAAGAGTCATTTTTCCAGCCTGCGACACAACTTTAGCTGAAAGCCTGAAACTTGGCTTCCCCGCTGCGCCCAGCGAGATGAGCGGATTGATGCAGGAGTTTATTTGCCTTCAGCCACCCCACGCTGGCTGCCTCGGTGGCATCTGGGAGTGATGCACAACCCGGAGCGCAGTTTGTGGTGTCACATGCTGCCATCTAGTGCCATTTTTTAAGCTTCATCTTCAGTTTTGTGGGTTTGGTTTTTTTTTTGATGCTAAGAGACAAGTGAACTTGGTGTTGGGGGCTGATGGGGAATTCCCCCTTTACGTGGCGCTGCTGACTTTTTTTCTCCTGTGTTTTTGCATTGATTTACAGGATGCTTCAAAAGTACAGTCAGGCTTTAGCAGCAGACAGTCAGAGACATATCACCATTTATTCGACACTAGTTCATGTTCAAGGAGTTAATGATGTCCCACATAAAGAGTAAACCAGGTCTTACTGATGATGTCCTTGATGATGCTCCCCTTAATTTTTATGGAAGCTGTACGGAGCTCCCATCCTGAAGGGGACACTAGCATTATCAAGCCATGAAATGACCCCATATCATCTAGTACTTTGGCATGATTTAAGGAGGCAACTTAGCTCCTTAAGATAAAAACCCATGCTCAGAGCAGTCTATAAAGCAAGTCTCTGCCCACTTCCATCAGCCACCAGGAAAGGCACTTTGTACCCCATGCAGTCCTGCAGAGAAAGGTTGAACTCAGGCCAACATAAAAGAAAGAGACTGGTTGGACAGAAGGAATGGTGCTCTGGGTCTCAGGTGTCTGGGATCTGCCCTTGGATGACCTACTAGGAGACATTACATTAAATTACGATTCCTCTCCATGCTTCAGCTTCAACATGAAGCAATTATCTGGGCTGGGGGTTGTCTTCACTCTGGTCTTGGTTGGAGCTTTGGGCACTGTTGAGTCTCGAAGAGAAATACCTACAGGGATGAAACTAATGTCAAACTGGGTTTTTTGCTGCTTTGACTCTAATGCAGGAGATTCCCCCAGTTTTGTCCATTCCTGAAGCACCTAAGGGGATGTTCGTCTCCCTGTGCATCTGCTAGAGATGCCAATCTCCTGCCTGTATCCCAAGCAGCTGGAAAAATGTCAAGGCAGTTTCATATCAACTTTTATGATTGTATGGAACAAGCAATGCTGAATATTATAAATATTGGACTTGTAGAGGCTTGAACCTGCTGGCCCTCCGCAAGCAATCGCTCCTGCAAAGCCCTGGAGTCAGCAAGATGTGGTTGCAACCCCAAAAATGAAGGTAAGGGCATGGGTTGAGCTCCGTGCATGGGTCATTGCTGGCTGCAGGCTCTCACGGTTCGGGCACCCCGAAGAGCAGAAGTTGGTGTTTTACACCGGCTGCGCTCCTGTCCCTGGCTGAGCCCAGGAACTGGCTGAAACACCAGCGTGTGGGCGAAAGGATAGAAAATAAGGGGAAAGTTTCTGAATCTCCAGCATGAGAGTTCCCTGGATGAGGCGGACCTGCTAAGCCAGGACCTTAAATGTTTTTGAGGCTAAAGGTTTGAGGACAGCTTTTTTAAATGGCTGAGCAACTTGAACACCCATCGCTTGCAGTCGGCAGGGAGAAGGCTGCGAGTGCCATGTGCCGTAAAAATCCCCTGCAACCCCTTTGGATCATGAGATTATCCTGGACAGCCGACTCAAAGCGGTAACACCTCGAGGGCCAGAAACATGTATACATTGTTTTAATGAAGATTTTTTTTCCGTCATGCCCCAGAGCTGTGAAATAAACTGCAAACGCATTGAAAACCTGTGATAAATTGCTGCAAGTTGGCTATGCAGGGAAAAACTCGCTGCTTTTATCTGGGGAGCGCCCGAGGGGCCAGGTGTGGGTTTGGGAGCTGGTGGCTGTTCCTTTCTCTTTCAGAAAGTGCAGGTGTATTTATTTACATTTTTAAATACCTTGTAGGCTCTGGAGAAGAGGGGGCAAAGCCTGAGACACCTCCCGGGCAGGCGGCAGCACTTGCACAAGCTGCAGATGCTGGACTTGACCCGCAGGCGCCGAGAGGTAACGCTGAGACGGATTTGGGGATAGGCTGGGGATTCCCCTCTCGGACAGGGGTTTGCCCATCCCTGGTGTTTCTCCCAGGGACCAGGAGGCTTAAAGCGTGTTGCTGGGAAGGTCAAATGGAGCTTTCCCAGTGGCTCAGGCAGAGGAGAGGTGGGGAGCATTCCCGGGGCCCCTGTGATCAGTAATTACTTCTGATTTTTCCAACGCTTTGCCCTCATTTGGCCGTGGCTCGTGAAGAAACCAAAACTCTCTGTCCGGGTCATGTTCTGTCATGTACCCAGTTTGGCAAATACCGTTTGCCCAGGTTAAACTACTCGACTGCGTAATTATTTTCAGCGCCAACCCCCTAATGATATGCCGCGTCGAGCTGTTAAAACGTGTTCTCTCCTCTGCTGCTTCTGTTGACGACTCGTTTGCAAACCCAGGCAGAGCTGAAGCGAAATCTCCACAGGGAGGCAAAAATCAATAAAGAAAAAATCAAGGAATTCAGCCCAAAGAAAGTCCTTGACACTCTCCAGAGAGGTGACAGCGCTGAAAGCCAAGACCTCGTCCCTGCTGAGCACAATCAGCATTTTCATGGAGACGACCATGGTAAGTAGAATAATTTTCCAAGGAGATGTAAAACTCGCCAGCCTCTTAAATGTCACCAGAGAAGTTTCCCTATGGAAGCTGCTTCCACTGCTCCATCTCCTGCTGTGACACGATGCAAGTTCAAAAGACGGAGGGGGGGAAAGCACTGAGATGTGGTCGCAATGCAAAGCATTGGGATGCCTCAGAGCAGGACGCGGGTCTCTGGGTTGCTTCTCTGATAGCATCCAAACAGACCTGAGTGGATGAGAATTAAGAGCCATGGACTAGCCATAGGGGCATAAACCCAAAGTCCTCAGGGCCAGGCCCCTCCATGAGCAGGTTCCCACTGGTGGGAGAGTCTCAGCTTGTCCCACGTGAGGACCGAGGATGTCCCCAGGGTCTCACATCCTTGGAGGGTCAGGGGGTCCATCAGGCAAAAGAGTCCCAGGAGGTGACCGTATCGACTGCTGCAGAGGTGGACATACACAGGCTAAGGGAAACATCTGAAGCTCCACTAACATGACAGCCAAAGGGGTGAAGGAGAAAAAAAAAATGGAAACCGGCTGCCTGAAAATCAACCTTTACACCAGGTTTTGCCCCCCAGCCTCTGCCCTAGCACGGGACACATCCTGCCCAAGCCCGGGCTGTGCTCGGGGGGATGTAGGCTGTGACAGCATCCCAGTGGTCACTCTGGCAGGGTTGGCAGGCACCGATTAAAATGTGCCCTGCCAGCTTTCCTTCAAGCACAAGACACGAGTTACTCTGGCAGAGTCTCCGCCACAACACGCATCCATTCTGAGGTGGGCGGCCGAAGCCAAGCCCCCAGCCCCGCGCTAACCCAGCGATTGCCCCTTGCAGGCACGGAGCCGGTCCCTTCCCAGAGGGAGCAGAGGGCTGAACCGTGGGTAGCTGCAGGCATCGGTGGCTACACAACCGCGTGGTTCCCCAGCAAAATATACCAGGGCACACGGGCAACCGACCAGCTCAAAATCTTCAGCTGGGGTCAAGCAGGGTGGGCTTCAGAAGAGCTCTTCTACTGCCCCACGTTGGCTACATCTCAAATTTTTCTGCTTTGGAGAAAGGAAGAGTGACATTCCCCTGCAACAAAAGGGAAAGCTGGATGATTTGAGATCGGTGGTTATTTTCAGGGACCTTGTGAGACTGGTTTTTGGGAGAAGAGTCAGCCTTGGGTCTCCCCCTTGACATGCATGAAGGACTGACGGAGGGTACCCACGTACATTTTGGGGTGTTGAACCTTGCAGTAAGTCTTCCCTGGCAAAGCACCCTTGGGCACGTTGGGAAGCTGGAACTGGGCTCAGCAGGAGAAAGAAATGGAGAATGAGCTGCTTAAGCAACAGCTGCTAGAGATTTACTCCTGGCTTCATCATTGCATGGTCCACCAATATGTTGCATTCATATGTACGGGGTAGCCTCTGGACTCCTGCCATCCTTAAATGACCATGGGGTAAACGTTACAGTCACTGAGGTTACTCACTTTTTAGGACTAGTTTTATATGGAAACCACTTCCCACTGCCCAGAGCCAGCCAATTTCCCTTGCAGATTTGCATCCCTCGGGGTGATGTGTAATTAAGGTGAGACGTTTCCAGTTAGAAAATTTCCAGCCGTGGCTCCGTGTTACTTTTCAATGTCTGACGTGAAAACGCATCAGGTGAAATTCATGTAACGGTGACAAGATCTCAGCCTCTCCTGGGCACGTCTCCCTGCTGCAGCCCGGAGTAAATCCGGAGGGCTGGCCTGCGGTGTTTTGCATTTGCACCGGTTGATGGAGGCTGGGGGAGCAGCTGGGGGGGGGGGGGTGGAGATGCCAGGGCACAGGAGGTGACCTCACGGTCCCTAACGAAGGGGAAATCGAAGCGAATCTCAGCCGCCACTTCGTACTGATGTCCCCGAGGCACGAGCTCCGTTCTGCTTTGCTTGTATGTGACAACCTTCGGCACAGGCTGGAAACATATCACCGAGGGTAAAAATGCTTAAATGGGTGAAAAACTTCTCTGACGGTGAACTTTCACCAGGAGAAAGGAGAACAGACTTGGCTGCTCCTATTCCCTTGTGTTTCTTCACCTCAGCTCAGGCATAAAACCATATTGCCTCTTGCCAGACTCTGTCATTTCACCAAATATAACCCTGAATATATTATACCTTACCCTGCCCAGCCCCGAGCATGAGGTCTGGTCTTAAAGGGATCTCTCAGGGTTGTCTTTACATGCCTCCAGCTGCCAATAGCCATTTCCAGCTAAACTCTAGGCGAATGGGCATGCAGCTCTGCAAAATTATGATTTTTATTTTTTTTTCCCCCAAGGAAACACGTGGGGTGGAGGACTCTCCACGCAGCACGATGGGGCTGAAGTCTCTCCAGGCAGGAGCGGGAAGGTTGACCTGTGGTTCTGCAGGGAGCCGCGGACGAGGGATTTGTTCTGGGACACCTCCAGCACAGGCTCCGACGAGTGGGAAAGGGAAGAGAAGATTTACCGCAAACCTAAGCTTGTGAGAACCAAGACGGAGAGAGTTTCTCTCTTCGATGACTTCTTTGATAGGGATTTCTAGTGGCATGGCTTGGGGTGAGAGGGATGCGCTGAAGAAAAAAGCCACAGCTCTGGTGGGGCTGAACCCCCCCCCCCCGATAGATGGACTGAGGGTGGAGACATGATGTTGGCAGTAAATGGCATTTCTGGGAGGACGGGCTGGTGGAAAGGACAGCTGGAAATGAGGAGATCACTGACGTGGAGTGAATAATGACTGTCTGGGTTCTGCGGCTGAATCAAAATATCTGAGGAAAAAATGGCTTGGACTGAACAGCAATGAAGTGGGGGTGGAGGGAGGAGGAGGAGGAGGCTGGCAAAAAAAACAAGCAGAAGCTGGAAAATATTCTGGGTTAACCCCAAATTTAAAGTTCCGGCTGAAATGAAATGTTTTGCTTGCCTTTGGGTTATTCAACCTTTCTGTTTAACTTGTTTTTAACCTTATATCCTTTTCTAAACCACAAAAAAACCAGTTCAAAAATGCAAGATAAAATTATTCATTTAGGAAATATTTAAAATAAATATTCTGGCATATCTAAAATTCCTTTTTGACGTTTTTGGGGAATTTCCTCTCCTCCCCTGCCCCAGACACAGAAATACATGTAACTTCTTCAGTACTAACCTCCAGTTTTATGGAAATTTTCTGAAAAAGCTGCCTTTCATTCACTTGCCTTCTCTGTCCAGGGTTCAGTGCTGCACAGGGAAAGGTGGAAGCTGAGGGATCTCCAGTATGTCCTGCAGACACATACTCCAGTGGTGCTGGTCAAGGCTGCTGCATCCACCAAGAATTTGAACAAGCTGCCCTGTTGCAATCTGACATTTCCAAGTATATTGAAAAAGATGGTTATATGAAGGGTACCAGGTCTATCAGAGAGTCATGCAGTTTCCATCTCTCCTAAACTGTATTTTTTTCATAAAATTGTCTGCTTTTCCTTACAAAATCATTTGTTATCTGAGGGAACGTCACCCAGTTCTCCTGTCTCCTATCTGGTTGGTTTTGTAGGTCCGTAAAGGCCACCGCAGTACGGGTGCATCAGCTTTGTGGAACACAGTCAGTCAAGCACATATATAAAATAAAATTTCAGTTACACATCATGTAGCTATTTTAACATGACAAACTGGATATGTAGGGGACCGGTGCTACACAAGGGAGGGATAGAGCCCACCACCAGCCCTGGCAAGAAGACCTGCCTGATTCCCCGCGTCGGTTTTGCCTCTGTTTGAAGTTGCAGAGCTGATAAAGGGCATTAACTCTTCCTCTTACCTCCTGCTTATCTCCCTCAGTTGCTTTCCACTTGGTCTCTTTAAAACTACCAGGGGGTAAACCATCTTCAAATCAGCTCATTGCCACAGGGCAGAGACTCCAGGAGTAACAAATATGATTATCATCAGAGCGACTTTCATTTCCTTCAGCTGGAAATCTTATCCTCTTATTTTTCAAGTCAGAACATCCAGAATAACTACATCTGGAGTCAGTTCTCAATTATCCAGGACAGCGCAGGGCTTGGGTGGCTCAGGACAGAGGAAGCATGTCCTGCATCGCTGTCTCAAACCTCTGCTACCTCCCAGAAAGCTGGTTTGGATGTTTCTGCGCTGCATCTTCATCTTCCTGGATTACATAGCCAGAAAAAGAGCAGGAGACACATTTTTACACATATTTAGGGGAATTAGACACCCATAGCTGACTTAGTTTCAATGGTACTTAGCTATTTGTCTCTCTCAAGCTTTATTGAAAATCCCAGACAGAGCAGGACCTGGAAATCACAGCCAAAGCCCCAACCCAAAGGTGGAGCCTCCAGCATAGCTGCCCAGCACTGAGCTTCTCTGTCCTGATTTCACCTCTCTCTCTTTTCGACATCCCTAAATGTATAGCCCATTACAGCATGTCTACATTCTTCATGAAGAAAACTGCTCTTTGGAGAAAGCCCACACACCATGCGTGATTTCACTGAAAAGCCAAGAAAACAAACCCCAACACAGTCAAGGAGGAAGAGAAATTATTTTAATGAGAAAGGAGAACTGCTCGTGGTAATGAGTTCGTGTCTGGAGCCTGTGCTTTTTAAAAACGCCCCTGAGAACTTTGCTGATAAACATGGTCATCGTGTGTGAGCTGGAAATATCGTGAGAGCTTTGAATTCAACGTTGAGGGTATGCTGAAAAGGTCAATGATTTAATGGGCTGGAACAATTAATCTGGCACTTGTCTATACACCTGTTCTCTTAATGATGTGACACATCTCCCTTCTGTGTTTCCATCTGTCAACAATTAAGCTATAATTGGTGGAAATGCAATTTATCTCAGATAGAGCTGATTAGTTTTCCAATAATCATGTTGCCAGCACTGGGGAAGAGTGCTGCCCACGGAGAAGTGTATGTGGACCAGTCAATCCGTATCACAGACTGTGCAGAGAAGAGACTCTGAGCATTAATTTATCAATTTACAGTGTGCAAAATTTGCTCTTACGGAGGCGATAAAACCAGCAAACCCGCTTTCTACTTTGGTGCTCGCAATTGTTTCACTGTGCTGCTCTCGATTGTATTAATTCATCATAACCTGTAGAGAGGCAGATGGCAACTCATCCTCTTCTCATGTTTTCTAACATCCTTCCAGAGGCTGGAAATGAAAATGTTATCTCTATTACTAAAGGTGAAACTTAGACTTTTCTACAAATTACAGAAGATGGAAAAAACCCACAACGCGTATGCTGCAACTCAGCAAGGAAGATTTTACAAAGATGTTTTTCTCTGAATAGCTCCCGATTCCAAATGCTCAATATTAGCTCATAATTTGAAGGCTGAGTCGTTACAGCCAACTACGGAGAAGATGAAACTTGCCGCTCACCCCAAGTGAGCACACACAGCTTCAATCCGAATCCCGCACGGCAGAAACCAGTGTTTTAGCAGAGCCCCTTGCCTTGACCTCCCTGGGGAGCAGAGGCTGGACCGCTCCTGCATCCCGGCTGGCAGGCATGGATGTGGGATGAGTTTTAAAGGATGACGATGAGGAAACCTGCGTTGGGGGTTGATTTTGGTGGTGCGGAGCAACGCGTAGTCGGAGGAGGAAGAGCCAAGAGGGGAGATTTCAGAGCAGGGAAGTAGACTGAGATTTGCCTGACCTAATTCTGGCTATCTAAGGGCTGTGAAGCTGATATAAAACAGTTGCCTACTCTGTTTATAGCTGAGAGCAGGAGAGGAGGAGTGAGAGACATCTCCAGGGAATGATGTTTCCCCCCTGTCTATCCTGGGACAGGGAGTTACCTGCTGGCTAGAAAGGTGTTTCTGTGGCTATCTCACACCACCCACCCAGCTTTGAGGCAAGGCTGGACCCATCCTGCAGGTTAAACGTGTCTCCACAGAGAAGCTGTGCTGAGGCAGAAGCTGCTCAGTGCAGATTCAGCACGTTCAGAGAGTTCACATTATCAGTTTTCACCAAAATGACACAGGATGGAGATTTTATGCAGTTAATGATGTGGCTATGGGTAGCAGCAAATGGCACAGCCCTGAAGAAAGAGGAGATGTCGGTCAGATAGATCCCTGCCCCAAAGCACAAGGACATTTGCTGTTCCCAGTGAAATGGTTATAGGATATTTTTTAGTGGTGGTATCAACATGGCCAGAGCAACCCAAGTTCCTCCAGCTCACGTTTAGCTGAACCGGTTTTGCTGAAATGTTAAAACAAAATTATAATGCTCAGCCTGAAGCAGACAACCGAGCTGGGGAAAGTCAGCACCAGCACTTGATGTCTGGCAAAATTATTAGCAATTAAACGTAAAACTTGTAAGA
Organism: Buteo buteo; assembly: GCF_964188355.1. Lineage (NCBI taxonomy): Eukaryota > Metazoa > Chordata > Aves > Accipitriformes > Accipitridae > Buteo > Buteo buteo. The sequence continues at coordinate 5,834,831 of NC_134176.1, read as the reverse complement.
AGAAATGTCAATGAACCTTACCACTGTATTTAAAAAAGCAGGAAGGTATTTCAGAGACCTTGCAGCCAGGGTTGCTGTAATATCTTTGTTATTGTTCCCGAGCAGAAAAATTATTTAATTACACTTAGTAAAGAGAGGTGTTAGGTAAATGAAGTTGAACAAAGCCACACTGTAGCTGGATCTCATTGAATAGTCTGGACCAATATGATTTTCTAACCTTCCTGGGCTCTGTCCCACCTGGTGCTCAGAGTATTTGACCTCCTCCGGAACGCAAGTTTTCAGCATCATACAGCATCCTCCCTTCCCCAACACGTGCACACATTCAAAAGCAGAAAAATACCCACCATCAATGCCACTGGGATGTATCCACTAACCTTATTAAACCCTTTATCTGCCCTGCCTCGCTGAAAGGTGTGTGACAGGCAACTGGGATTGCTTCAATCTGCTTACACAAAGCCGCGAGAGAAAAGCGCCCAAGAACATCGACCTGAGCAGCTCTGTTTCAGGCTGTACATGAAGATTAAAGTATTATCGTCAGCTTGAAAAATATCAACCATGGTGCGTTTTGGTTTGTCTAACTAGGTATCCTCAGATTGTGTTGCGATAGCACAGCCCTAAACTGGTCAATGCTGGAAACAGCGATCAAACCCTTGTGGTTTCCAGCTTGCTTTAAATAATTCCTGAGCAAGGTCAGGAGATGGTACAAGAGTCTCCTGATGAATTAAGAGGGAGGCAGCTCCTGTTCCTCTTCTGAGCCTCTTTACCTGCTCCTGATACGGGATGTTGCCCTTTCTGGGATGTCTCTTCCCTCCCAGCAGCACTGGTGCAGGGATCTCTGGCCCAGGGGGAACACGATCCATCTCCATCGATGGGATGGAGCTGCCCACAGATACCTCCTGTTCTTGCAGGAGCAGGAAAAATATTTATTTCTTCTTGCTTAGCACAAGGGTTGTAGCTTTTTGCCACCTACTGACATGTTGTGGGAACAGCTCATCCTGTGAATTTCTGCAGAAAGGCTTCATCGTGCGCTGGCTCTGTCTCCTAGTGCATCCAGCATCGCCTGAGCGGTCCACAAAAATAAATACAGCACTTGGCACACTGACAGGAGAGCAACACGTATTTGGTCAGTTGTTCCTTGCTATAATTCCCTCCTTGCCCCACCCCTTGAGCACCTCCTTTCATCATTCTAGACAGCAGGAATATGGGATAAATCATGCATCTCACTTGCAAAACAAAGCCTTGGTTTCTTCCCCTTCTATTTTTCCCCAGTTCATCTATTTTTTCCCCTTCACCTCCCACTAAAGTCTCTGCCTGGCTTTCGCCTTTACCCAAGGGACCTTCCTTCTTCCTTAGCTCTGCTGAGGGCTTCTGATCAGAGGACAGAAGGTCTCTGCAGGACCCTGCTCATTGCTTAAGCTTCATTTAAATCCTGTTTTGATGGCTTAAGCAATGCACAAAGCTAATAGCGCTAACTCGTTGCTCAGAGTGGACTTCAGCCTTCGTCAGGGAGCGGAGCGCCCGTGTTCGCGTCTCCTGCCCGAGGTCGGTCCTGGGAAGCCTTAAATCTGGGGAATCCTTCATCTGCTCAGAGGTTCTCCCGTTTCAGGCCACGTAGCTTTCCTTCTCCTTCACTCCCACCGGCAGCGTGCTTTGCTAACCCACAGCCTCAGTGATGGGGTAGAGCAAAACCCCGCTGTGCTGTTGATCCAGCCTCGAATTTCCCTGTTCCTCCTAAGTCACCCTGAGACACAGCAGGTACCTGTGCTGGCATTAGCTGGTGGTCCAGGTCCAGGCAGACTGAAAATGACCCGTTTAATCAAACCAGGTTTTATGCAGCACATGATTCAACATCCAAAATTACTTTATTAACTTGGTACTCAGATAACAACTGTTCTGGGAGAAAAGAGGAGCAAGAAAGTGCCAGTTTTGCAGTCACCCCTTGCATAAACACACTTTTAATGAAATTTTGAGAACCAAGCACTCGCCTCTTGTTGGTAGCCACTTGATCCCAGTTACAAACACCACCCAAAAGCAATCAGCGTGGCTCACGACTTTTGTCTGCACCGCAAAAAAAAGTCTGAGCTTAAAAGCCAGGCGGTCCTTCTATTTAACACACAAATCACCTCCTTCAGTTTAGCCAAGCTGACCTAAAAATACAGCTTTTTGCCACACAAAGCCTCCCTTGTGAGACTTGCTGGAGCTGATTTCTCTTACAGAGTTCCTCTGTCTCAAAAAAAAAGCTACTGAAACTTCATTTCGCTAGGTCGCACTATATGGTGACTGTGAGCCCATTACTACTTCAGTGTGATGGGGATTGATAAAATAACATGCTTGAAGCTTTTTATAAGGTCAGATGAAGAATTAGCATACGGTGCTGACATCGTTCTGGATGTTTTTCCAGACTTGAAACTTAGAGAAGTAGGTATGATTTTGAGCAAAATTTACTTTGTTCAAAATGCATTTATAAATCTTTGCAAAAAATATTTTTAAAACTTGCACTTTTCCCTGAGAACTGGCCACTCTTAAAAAAAAACCAAACAAAACAAGCTTAAGAGCAGGGTTTTGGTTTGGGTTTTTTATCTGGTTTTGATTTACTGAAACCCCAATTTTTAGCCACAACAAGTTATTGTCGCTATTTTGGTAAAGCTAATTTGTCACAATGATCTAGCTACATGTTACTAAAAATAATCACAAAAATGTGGAAGAAAGTATTGTGCTAAAGCTAGAGCAGAAAAAAAGGCAAAAAAACAAGAAGTCCCTTGGATCTCCAAACCCAATTTTTTGCAGTAACCCTCGCTTTCAACCTTTATTTTGAGTTTTCTCACTCCCAAGGCTCTCCAGGTCCGCTTTGCGGTTGCGAGCAGAAGGACTGGAAGTGGCCATAAAGCAAAAATGATTAAAATCTTCCTGCAGCCCCTAAATCTTTTTTTTGCTGAAGGATTACCTGCTAAAACCAAATTGCCCAGCCCCCTTTTGAAGCCGAGGACGAGGAGCTGGAACAGCCCATTGCTACTCTGGGTTTTGATAACCGCTTCCTTCACCCTTTGGGCATGTTACGTTGCTCTGCCCTCACTTTTTTTTTTTTTTTTCCTTTCCCCTCCCTCCCGTCTTTCAAAAGAAGATGATACTTAATTAACTACCTGCGGGGATCTTGTGCAGCTCAGTTAATGTTCGGAAATTGCTTTGAAGGCGGCCAGCCTTGTACGGTTTCTAAGGACGAGGGGCTGCTCCCGTTCTGACTCTGTTACACCCACACGCTGCTCTTGGCCCCGGGAGCCAGCTCCGACCCCCCTGCGGCAGTGACCAGTCCTGCCCGGGCGTTCGCAGCATCTCACACCATGGCACCGGCTCTTGCGCTGTAACGAGTGGAGCCCTTTTTCCATGCTTAAGCAACCAGATTTCCCATTGAAACCTAATATACAGGGATGGCTTCGGGCGTAGACAAAATAAGCCATCTCCTAGAGAAAGAGCGTGATGAGGAGGCAAAGCTACCGTGGTCCTGCTGGTGCTGGAGACCTGGAGAGCCTGGTGGCTGAGGCTCAAAAATTAGGGTATACGTGGCTGGGGGCAGCCCCAGCTTTTCCTTCGCCAGCTGGGTGCTCACTGCTCTGACTTATTTTCCCAGCTCTGCCCTGTTTTCTTCCTTTTTACCATCCCATGGCAAGAGCCCTTGTCTGAGCCCCACATCTTTGGTATATCAAACTTGAGGTTTTCCTCCATCTCAGCTAATGGGCAGGAAAACAGTGGGAGCGCGAATCCACAGTTAGGCTAAAGGAAAGGAGAGCGGCTCTGCAGAACGTGGGAAACGCTTCAATCTCTTTGGGATTTTACTCCAAGGCGGTGATACTGAGATGCCATTTCATCAGTTCCATTCTCACAACTTCCATCCCTCTTAAAGACGGCGAACGGGTGCACCAATGTCGATGGGAGGTCGGTACTGATGTGCAAGAGCAGGAATGAGCTTTGTGGCCTCGTGGGAGCACCTGGCTTGTAGGGGTTGATGGTGGTCCTGATGGGTACATCAGTCCGGGAAGGTGGCAGAGGGCTTCCCTTCGAGTAAAGTGGAAGAGCCTATGGTTTTGCAGCTGTAGGATCAGATGTTTGGTCTTCTCTCTGTAGGACTGTGGCCTCTAGAGAAAGATGTCGCTTCTGGACAGGGGACTTGAAGGACCTGGGACGTTGCCAGTGCGAGGCATCTTCACTTACTGTGGGAAAACAGATGTTCAGCTGCACATAATACAAAGTTAGCCGCTGGTTTCGCTCTTTTGATGCAATGCACTGATGAGTTTTCTGATCCAGGTGTTTAAATTATAGAAGCCTGGTCTTCATCTGTGTAAGAAGAAAAAAAAATAATTACAAAACACTAAAAAATGAAAAAAAAATCTATTATAAAAGAAGAAAACCCAACGACGACTGCTAAGTATCTGTCTGAGTTGGAATTAGGTAGCCGCAAAGAGGGAAAAGGCTTTTGTTTATCGTCAACAAAAGTCATGTAAGTGGTTATGATGTGGAAATAGTTAAAATGAATGAGTTCTTACCTCTTCATTTCCCAGCTTTCAAGCACTTGGATTCTGTAACTGATGTTCTAGTTAAGCACAGTAAGACCTGCCTTTGTACTCACACCAGGAATTGGAGAGGGGCACCGAGATCCAGAGCAGCGAATGAATCTGTGCTGACAAAAACCTCCAAAGAAAATCAATTACTCTTAACCCAGATGTGTTCTGATCCAGGCCCCATACCAAGAAAAGAACATCTGCCTATGGCAACCCTACTTATTTTTTTTGCTTGTTTGCATAGAAGGAAGTCCTTTGCCTTTGGGGTTCATGGGACTGATGGTCCTTAAGGGCTGTTTTTGAAACTGTGCTCTTTTTGCAAAGAAAGTTTCACAAAGTCGGGGAGGAGGGCACTATAAAATTTGGCTCAACATACCAAAGCGCTTCTAATCAGATGGCTTCTGTCATAAGAAAAATAATGAAATGCTTTTAGGGCAACATTTTCCCTGAAGTTACTTCCCTTCAGTGGTAGATTTTGCCAATTATACGCAGATTCCCCTGTGCGACAACACCGGTGAGTCAGGTATAAAGTCAAGTCTTACTCTGCTCGCTGCCGGGACTTCCACTCCTGCGGGGATGCCTCCAGCCACTGCCACCAGTTTCCCAGGCCCATGGCTATCATCTTCTAGCCATTCCCTAATAGCCCGCTTTGATGTCCAAGTGGAATACGATTCAGCGGTGCTGGTTTCATTGATTAGCATACAAATCACGCCCAGAGACTGGATGCTTTCTGCACTTAATCATCCACTTGGTGCATTTCAAAGAGCCCAAGAAAGATGACTTTTTTTCAAAAAAGACAAACAAAAAGATCCCAGATGGAAAAAATAAAACAAACAAATGGTCCCAAACGCATGAACAACATAGTCTCGGGTTTTCTGCTGATGCTTTTTTCACAGCACAGAAAGCACCATCGCCTTCCCGTTGTCACGAGAGAAAGGTTTTACTTCGGTGACCAAATAAATGTGCATGAAGCTCCTAACCTTGAGGAGAAACGTCCTTGCTTTCAGAGAGCAGCCAGTAACCCAACACCTGGAGAAGCAAGGGCATTACCCACACAATTAAAGCCTGTTAAAACGAAACCCAGCCTTTTCTCCCAGATACACATCTCGGGTTAAACGTGCTGGAAGATTAGCAGAGCAGAGCCTGGTTTGAAAGAACCACAACCATTTTCTTAGGCTGTTCAGCTTCTGCCCAGGTTCCCAACCTGCAACGTCTTCTGCTGCAGCAATACATTTCCTAAATGTTTGTCGTAGCTCCTCGGTCATTTATAGCCAATGCATTTCTCCCCACAGTGGTTTTTCAGAGGCGTACGTGGACTTCTGCTCAAGTTCTGTATTGCAGGACTGAAGCAGATGAAGTAAAGCTGTGGCCTTTGAGGAGGGAGCCCTGAGCATCCATCTCCCTGCGATGCTTTGGAGCGGACCAGGTGGCTCAGGGGGACGCAGCCCACACCTCCTACGGCGGCTCTTCCTACCTGAAGGAGAAAAGGCTCTTGCACAAATTTTCATGGAGTTTTCCCATCTCAGTCACTGGCCAGAACCAGACAATAACCCCAAAAGCGTTCTTCAGAAAGAAAAAGCTTTACTAAAAGGAAACAAGGGGATTTTCAAATGGAAAAGTAGGGTTTGTAATTTCAGGTTTCCTTGGTAAAGCTTAATCTTATTTACCAAGAAGGATTTGGCAGGTGTGATTAATTCCCTGCTCTTAAAGGTGAAAACATTTATCTGCCTGCTTAAACCATCCCAGAGGAGGCTCGGTGCTCTGCCACAGGTCAGTGCATCCAGAGCGTGCCTGTAGGAGAAGGATGTGATCCTTCTCTGGCCACATCCACGTCAGGGTGGGGGACATGGTGGACACAGAACTTGAGAACATCTTCTTGAGAAGTCCCTCCGCCTTCCTGCTCCTCTGGGAGAGTCCTCGCTGCCGCACCATGCTGGGGGAAGAAAGGTTAATCAGAGGGGGCTGGAAACCCGGAGGCTGAAGGGCAGGTATTTTTGTTCTTACAGGAGATGTACACAAGAGCAGGGTTTAACCTCGGTTTAAAGTCTGCGTTATTTTATAACCGAGTTGGAAGCTACTCAACGGGAACTTACCCAGAGAGGGCAGTTAGTGCTCCCAGCGTTCAGCTGCGAGCCGAACTGTCTCTGTGGAAGTTACTCGTGATGACTGAGCTGCTCTCTTGGTTCTCACAGCTGATATACAGAGGTCTACCTCTCCCTTCCTCCACTCTCAGCCTTTCCTCCGCTAGCTGAACCTTTCCGGGAGCTGATTCAGTTCACTAACCTGGCAGAAATACGTCACAAGACATATATCCTTGCCAAGGGATACAATTTTCTCGGAGGAGGGCACACACCTGATCTTCAGTCAGGGCTGCTTTTTCACCCCATTTCTGTTTTTTTCCGTAGGATTTGCTCGTCGATTCTGCACCAAGAGTTCCATTTTTTGGGTTAGCCTTCCTGACATCACGTCTCGACCCATTCAGGTATCTCCTTCTGGCCACACGCAACCCCTCAGGGGAATTAAGCGTTGCCCTTTCAGCCCAGACCCTCCTGAACCCTCTGCAACAGGCATCACGTTTTCCTGCTTTTCACTCCCAGATGAGCTGCAAAATCCCCCTGCAAGCCAGCCAGAGCGCCTGTCTCCATGCGTGCAGGAGACACAGGAGATGGTTCATGACTCCACACCTCTGATTTCCCATCACTGCCACCTTCTTCCCCTAATCACCCCCCAGCCCCTATCCCTTTTCCCCATCCCTGCAGGGTAATTTGAGGGGTGGGTAACCAAGCTCTCACTGTCGAGGAAGAATCTGTTTAACCAGGTTTCGTTTAACCCTAGTGTGTAAAGCACACGAAAATACGGGACTTATGTGTCCTTGCTCTCCATCCTCTGCCCTGTGGTACTGCTTTATCCATCGGCACAGCCTTACCTACCTGCTTTCCCTCTTATTTCCTATTAAAAACCAAGCAGAGAGATTAGACCCATGTATCCCAACCTTCTCTTGCCTCATTTCTATGTAAAGCTCTTATCAGTCGTGCCAGCAAGCCCAAATCACTGCTGCTGCAGATTATTCACCTAGCACATACAAGCTGGATCGTGCAGGCAACGGTGGAGCAGACTCCCAGCAGAATCCAGACACATCGTAGATACTCCAGATCTTCGGAAAGCAGCCTGGTAATACTTGTTGAACCAGATAAAGAGCGGTGTGAGACATAGCCGTGGGAGCCAGCAGACTGTAAAGCAGTTGGAAGCTTTACAGGCCTTTCACAAGGGGAAAAATCTTGAACTGCAGTAAATTTTGTCTTTAAAAGGTGCCCAGATGTTAACACGGAGCAAAAACTGGCTACTCTGAATGAAACCTTTCTCTTGAAAGGACAAATCTTTTGTACAGGGTCCGTATCCTGAGATTTTTGAGTGACCACCACGAATTCAGAGCAAGGACGTGGAGAAGTCTGAAGCCCCCAGCCCTGTACCCAGGTGTTTACAGCCAAACTGATGCCAGCGTGCTTGTGGTCGGAGGAGTCAGACAAGCCTAAATCAACCAAGTTAAACACGTAAGCCGGTGATAAAGAACACTTTGAAAATTCACTCATACATCTGCAGTAAGCCAAGCAGTTGGAGACCAGCGAACACACGGCGCTGTGTCTGAGAACCACAACTTTCCCTTAGCCTCTAAATTAAAAAAATAGTAATTTTCTATTCATTTCTAAGCAAGTTGGGACAGTCTATGGAAAAGCGGGCTGTGAGCGCCATTTGAATCGTGCATAGCCTGAGGTTTAGGAAAGGTGGTTTTACCTTTTGTACCTTCACCTTCACCGCCCAGGTCTGCAGGCACCTCGGTGAAACCTCTTGCTGGACAACAGCAAAAAATGGGGAAAAAGGCCAAATTACCCGGGGGTACGACTGCGGCTGTAGTTTCATGGCCAGGGGGTCCTTCTGCTATCAGTGCTGGGTGAAGGGGAGCAGCGTCCCAATGCAGGGTTACAGCCAGGATGGGCAGCAGGGCTTTAGAAGTGCTAACTAAAGCTATTGTCCGTTCCAGAAAGGTTTCCGAGAGCTGCCAGGGCTGGGACAGCTTCTGACATAGCTGCTATTTCAGGTGACCACGAAAGGATGGTTTGCTGTATTACTGTTTTGTTAGTTATAACTCACCGCGGTTCACCATTTTTCCCTTAAGTCCTAATTTTAAAGAAAAATTTGTGTTCTGTTTGCTGAAGTGAGGCGGTCTAACCCTCGAGCCTCATCTGAGTCACAGGAGTCAGAGGCCCCATCCTGTGTCAGGACCAGCTTTAAGGATTAATCCCCATGGCTGCATGAAGTCCCCAGCAAAAACTGCTTTGGCGCAAGTCCACGAGATCAGGCTCCTGTAATAACTAAGCACCGACAAAGAGTAACTCCCAAAACAAATTCTTGTTTTCTGTTTTTTCCGTGCATTTCCCCCACCAACGTATGATCCGGTGTTTTAAGTAGGCTGATGCTAACTGAAGTCATTCTTTCTTGTACAAAGAGAAGAAAAGCGCGGAGGATGAAAATCGCAGGTTTCCTGAGGATACACACCCACGGTGTATCCCAAGCCTCCCATCTATACAAGACTCAGACAATCCAAATACACCAAGGTATGACAACACTCACCACCAAAGCAGGAGCAGTTCTAATTTTCAGAATTTGTGTATCCAAAGGACGCCAGCACGCCCAGACTCTCCTGCCTCAGTTTCCCCTTTTTCTCCCTGCCTGTGGACTGCAGCTCTTTCCTAACCCGCCCTAAACCAGTTGTTGGATCCTGACTGCATCCAAGTGAATGCACAACCAGACCATGCTCTTTGCTCGTGGATGAGGCGGGATGGGTGCTCGCTGCCTTGTCTGCGGGAATGCTGTCCCTGTGCAGCATCAGGGAGAGCTTCCAAAAGCACCGTTGAGACGACAGGGAATGCTTCAGAAGCAACCCGGTGTAAAATAGCCCAGCAATACTGCTAGATTTCTGATGCACACTAACAGAAGATAGTTTGGGGGTTGGATGCAATTCAAAGAAACCTTAAAAAATTATCTTTGAATTTCAAGCATTAGAAATTTGCAGCTTCAAGAAATTTAAATCTCCCTGGAAACTATTTACCAAAGAAAACTTACTCACATTAATATGTTCTTTCAGCGTTAGAAGAGGTTGAAAACGAAGCTTGCAAAGCTCAAACAGGAGTGGAAGAGTGCTGAAGCTGGCGAAAGATCTTTAAAAAGATATTTTAAAAATGTTTTTCCAAATCTTTGATTTTCATTTCCATGCTTGAAAGTATTTACTAAGCTAAAGAGCTGGTGAGCAAAAAACAGAAGTCACTTCCAGGATCCGTAAAAGAAAAAGGGTTCTTTCTGTAGGCTGCAAAATGTTCCTATGATTTTGACGCTGGAAAAGTTTTCAGAGCGTACTTCTTCCGCAGGACTTTCCAAGACTGCATAGTTTACTGCAAAACACTCTCACAGAGAACTGCAGCATTCCTGTTAAGAGATAGAAAAGCTATTTCTATATGGACCGAGCCAAAACATTGAAGTTTTACATCTCAATAAATGTATTTTTGGCATGTTTTTATAAGGTACAGAGGATTGACTATATTGCAACTATATAGCAGTCTCTTAACTTGCTCAATGCACATATGTAGATGCCTTCTACACATTCCATTTGTCAGCTTATATATGAAACGGTTCAAGTGATCGTTGGTTCATTGACAGCTCACAGATTGCCAGCTTTTCAATTTGCACTTCAATAAAACAAAAAACCCCAAGGAGAACACTCTCTTTTTAATCATATCCAGCCCTGTTTTCTGTAATGAAGAACTTCTTCTCCAGCCCCAAGAGAGCAATTTTTTGAATGTCACTTTCAGATAGCAAGATAAAAAATCTCTGCAATTTGCAGAAAAGGACTCCAACTGCCATTTGCAGCTTGAACCACTTCCCAATTTATCTACTTTTTTGAGGCTGTTTACATTTTCGGACAGCCCAGCTCACTCGTCCCCAACAAGTTCATTTTAGAGCTGCAAAAATGCACCCTGTGCCAGCCACGAGAGAGGCTTCGGACTTAAGGCAACTGAAAGGCTCCTGGATCAAATCATCTCTGTAAAAAATGGGGGAAAAAAATAAATTAAAAAAATTATCACATTTTCTGGCCAATTGTATCACTGAACAGCAGCATTAGGCACGGATGGTGCAAGCCTTTAATTAGGCAAAGGCAGCTTTGCACACCTGAAACTGCCATTCATTCCCTGGAAAGCTGCAGGACCCTCAGAATCAGCATGTCGCTGCACGGAGAAGGGAGATGAGAAAGAAGGACATCCTTAATTTGGCTGAAGAGCAGCTGGTTTTCTTCTTAATATAATTAGCTCCTCCAGCAAGCCCTTGTGCTTTGAGTCAATGAGGTTGAAGCACACTTAGCGCAATTCAGAAGTGACACATCAACCACTTTCATCAAATGCCTCAAACTTGGAGGGCTCATTTGTTTGTGCTTTCCAATATTAAAGACTAATTTTGATTTAGACTAAGAGCCTTTTCTAGTGCAACCATCCCTCAGGAGGGAGCCGTGGCAACACAAGAGTATTCAATTAGTTCTGTCTGTTCTAAATTACTCATGGAAAGGAGTGCATTCACGTGGACAGAACATGTATTTTCAAAGTCCAATCTGGAAGGGGGTTGCACGGCTAACAGTTTTGGCCCCCTCCTTTACAATATCAGTAATAACTTCAGCTTTGCATAAAGCTTTCTTACCTTAGCAAAGCTGCTCAGCCACCTACTCTTTCAATCTTCACCTTTATTGGTATTTTACAAACAAAAAAAGGAAGCAGCAGGTGGTATCTTCTTACAGACAGAAACAAGAAAGTAGAAACCAGTTACTAGTAAGCTGCCACACTACATATTTAGCCACTACCTCCTCTTTATCAGCTTCTCCCACTCTCCAGCACCTGGAAAGAAGCATTCACTTTAGCAGAAATGATTTTTCCTGATTTTGCATCTTCTTTTAAAAGAAAACCCCCAAACTCAAGGCATTAGCTGGTACAAAAAAAATAGGAGACGTCTATCAGCAAAGTCCGAAAAAGCATTTGGGACAATTTTTTTTTTTTTGTTGCTCTTTCGATTCAGTTTTGATTGTTGGAGAATTTCTTAGGTCCAGGATGGAACTCCTGATGCAGAGGCGGAATTTAAATCCACATCTCCCACCTGCAGGTTACGTGTTCCAGCCACCTGCAAGGCAATGGCTGAAAATTCAGGGAATCATTCTCCATCCCTGCTTAAAAGGAAGTCAAATACTGAGATTTAACAAAATCTGAATCTGAGGGGTCATACGTGTGTGTGTGTCCCAGTGACCTTAAAATTTCTGAAAAAGTCTTACTAAAACTTTTCAGTACATTATTGCTTCTTCTTGGGTTTTTTAAAACCAAGATCTCTCATTTCCTACTCAATCACCTAAAATCAAGGAATCATCAACCTAAGGCCTAAAGGTAATACAAATACATATGACAAAATCACGCAGTGACCTGCCCTCGAGCTTTGGCAGAGGACTGTGCAAACCATAAATCACACATTGAATTTGACCTTTTTCCTATCTTATGTAGCTGAAGAAAGATCAATAGGGATTGCTGGCAGTGAGACAGGGGGATGTTTCTTTTCTTTAGCTGTGTTTTCTAAACGGTAACAGATGTTCAGTGAAGGAAGGAAGAAAACAATTGTATTTTAGCAACGGTTCGCACCAAACGCTATCCTAGCAAGGTGCAAGAACTGATCATCATTTAACGAGGCACATTTTAGAAAACTCCAAGGTCAGAAAGCGCTTCTTAGTTGTAACAGGATATTGCACTCTTCTCTGACTGGGCAAAAGGAAAGACCCCCGGCCCGGTAGGAAAACGAACAGAAAACTCCATTTATCCCCAGGGCAGCTTTCCTGGCACTGTGTTAGGGCAAAGGAATATTACTGAACAAAAGCACCGCTTGTCCTCCAGAGCCCCAGATCCAAAGTCTACAAATCAAGAGCCTTTCCAGCCTCTAATGCCTGCAAAGATGGAAAGCAGTCCCTGCGAGCTGGCCGGTTCCCTACCCTGCGGTAGCATCGCTGTCCTACACTGGTACTCTGGCTCAGACCAAGTGTCCATCCAGTCCAGTCTCTAATCTCAAGTATGGCAAAATTCTTTTGAATTTTACTCTTTTCTACCTTATCCTTGAGCCTAACAAGGAAGAGCAATGATCAAGACTAAAGTGTAGTCACAGTCCTGTCTTCCCCACGGGGAGTCAGATAGCAATGGAAGGAGAAAAGCCTCAGCTTCCTTACCAAAAAACTTTCTGCAGTCCTAGAGACATTTCTCTTTTCCCTGTACAAGTCATAGCTTGGGATCCCTCTGCACTGCATAGTGAAAGAAATCACAGATTTTTAAAGTGTGCATTTGGTGGGCAACACATAAAACGCTCATTCCTAAAAATAATACCTAACCAGTCTTGCATAGTCTGGACTATCTGTGAGGAAAATACTTCTTATAATTTCACATTAAAAGAAATGCTAGGCCTCTCCAAATCTATTTTAGCCCATGCATACTAACTAGATATACTAGGGCTATAAATACATTGCAGTACAAGACAAAGAAAAATATTTTAACCCTTATCTTGCACAGAATTCAATACTTGGAGGGATTGGAGGAGTAAAATAAGCAGCAGGGCTGTTTGTCACTGGTTTATGACCTGATAAAAAGTTACATGCAACCCCCAGCATCCAGCTCCTGAGGTTGGAAAGAAATTTCTATTTACCTGCAACAGTTTCCACTACAAGGACAAATAGAAAGAAGTGTAAGAAGTGGTAAAACACCTGTGAAGCCTTAGTTCATAACGAACTCTAGTCATCAGCCAGGCTAGCTGTAAGGAGTCAGAAAAGAAGGTGGAAGAACAAAAGACTTGGAGCTGCTGTCAGGCAACCAGCAATTTCCAGCAGAAGTTGGCTACAACTCTCATCTGCACACCTCTTACAAATACACAGCCAAACAGGCACACCACTTGCTGGCCAATTCTCAGAAAGTTTTAGGAGCCTAAACATAATTGTAGAGGGAATAAAGCACAAAGGATTTTTTAAAAGCCATAGGATCCCCCGTACGCTTTTAGGAGAGAGAGTTCTCAGCTTTGCAAGGGCTGCGAGCAGTTCTCAACTCTTGCGTATTACAACTAAAATAATAAAAACCCCACTCCTTATCACCCAGGAAAGTCCAGAATGACTACATTAGTCATAACTTAATAGACATGAAAAAAGGATCCATTTTAGTTCAGCTATGACACTGATGTTCACTGAAATGCTATTCAAGATGCTTGCAACACAGGCATGGAAATGAAAATCAAGTGGTGATAAACAAGTCTCTTGTAAAATTTTTTCCACCATTTCTCTCTCAAGAATAAGCATATATTCATATTTTGTAGACAAAGCAAAACAATCATTAGAACATTTCCATTCAAAAGGAAATAGATAAACAACTTAACCATTTATTTGACTGCATTGTATTTAGACAGCTTGTACATTTCATAACCCCACTGTTTTTGTTCTCATCAAAAAGGATAAAGGGACAGAAGAATATAATCCACTCAAAACAGCAGTCCAGTATTTTGAGATACACTTGATATTTTCATAGATGCCCACCTGATACCTGAACTCCAATATAGGTTGTAATGTTTATACAAGACCTGAAATTTTTTTAACATAGCACTCAGTTTTAGCAATGTCTTGCAGTGCCCTGAAAAATAGTTTGTGACGTACTATGCAACGCCAATTAGATTATGCCTACTTTTCTTGAAGTAATCAACCTGATTAGTTCTTAAAAACACAATATAATGCAAACATCCATACTGACATGTCAGCCAATAGCAACGTTTGGGCAAATTTAAATATAAAAGCGATCAACTCCTTAGATTTGTCAATGCAAAAAGGTGAGGGGGAGAGGACTGTGTTTTAGCAACAGACATGAGAAATAACCAACTTTTCACTGCTAGATTTCTTTGAAAACCTATTTTCATCTCTTCGCAAATTCGGAACTTCCCACTTGATATCCAAATCCCAAGCAACACAGAGAACAAATCTGTTTAATATGAACCAACACATACAGCTTCAGTATCTTCTGTAGTGAACTGTGTGTTACACAGCAGCAATATCAGAACCTTTCAGGCAATGTGCTCTTTTAAAAGAAACGTGCACCTATTTTGCGCAGTATTTTCAAAACGTGCATGGCGACAATTAACTTCTTACAATAAACAAACAGAATTGTATTTGAAGTTTGCTCAGAAGCGATGTTTTTGGCAGTGCCTTCACAAAAAGTGATTTCGACTAACTTCCGAGTCGGCTTTTGAATCTGAAGACACCCACGGCTTAAATATTAACCAATAGAAAACTTGCCTGTCTGGCTTTTCAGTTTTTAAACATCAGCAGACACACAAGATAGCATAGTTTGCAATTTGTGATACAAGTCCAGCAGCTGTTAACAAGGTATGAAACCTCCCTGATCCGTCTCCTTAGTTCAAGCAAGCCAGAGCAGTCACTACGTCCTGGACCACTGGAACATGGTTGAGAGAAATCTCTTTCGATTGATTTAACATTACCAGCATTTAAGTCTTAACAATGAATTAAACCTCCTGAAAAGCTGCCCAGAACAACTGGCAAACCTGAGGGATTGGGATAATGTGAACAAAAGGTTTTATCATGTCACAAGGCAGTAGTGGCAACATACAGGCTTTACGCTGAACTCCAACGTGTTCTGTGAATAACGGACTCCAGTTTGTAACGCTTTGTCTTGGGCACCATTTTAAACACGAGTTTTCTTTACTGAGGGGAACAAACCCCCTCAAAAGTACAAATGGTGTCTATAAGCAGAAAACTCCGAAGGGCCAATTTCCATTAAAAATCTTTATTTTCAAATACAACTCATAATTTGTACATGGTAAGAAATGCCCATCACCATGTGCGATTGGTCTGTGCAAAATAAGGCTTTCCTTTAAATCCAGTTTTCCTGCACAGGGCTCTTTTCCAAATGTTACTGGAGGTAGGGGTTTTGTTGGTTTTGTTTTTAAATGTACAGTAATTAGAAAACAAAAAAAACCAAACCCATGACTCAAACCAAACCTAAAAAAAAAAAAAAAAAAAAAAGTGTAGTAAGGCAAATCTGAAGAGTATGCTCAACTACAGAAGAGCAGATTCACTGAGAGTTCATCCTTTTTTCACAGATTACATAGGTTCTTCCACAAGTCAACTAATACTTTTTTTTTCCAAAGTGAAAAAAACCCAACTGATTCATAGAACTGGGCTATATAATCACACTGAACAAGAATGCCTAGACACTGTAATTACTGAAAAAAATTGATGGGTATTGGTAAAACCTATGTAAGCCCAATTAAAGAAAGGAGAAAAAAAAAATAGAGAAAAACAGAGCAAGAGTGAATGCGAGAAAGAGGGAGAAAGAAAGAAAGAAGCCCTTCCCCGCTGCTTTGATTCTGGAGGGAAAAAATCCCCCAATAATTTAGCTCATATAAGTTTAGAGAAAATGAGAGCAGCTAAAAATGGATACAATGCACCTTGAAATTTATTTCCAAGACCAAGAACCAAAGATTGAAGCATTTTAGAACACTGAAGCAAAACAATCTGAATCTGCAAAAAAATTGTTTCAACTATCTTAAAATAGCTGTTTTTTCAGAGCTTCTAGCCATAATTTTGATTAAATAAAATCATACCAATTTACATTAATTTCCTATATCTTCTTTTAAAAGTCCCTCACTCTTTTAATGAAAAAAGTGCATCCAAAACCAGCAGAGAATTACTGGTGACATCAGGTTCTCTTTTAGCAGCTACTCAAGGTTTTCAAAATAGCTTACACTTCTTGCTATAAGAAAAGAAGGGCCTTCCAAACCCTCATTTGGGAGAAGTATCCAAATTATAAAAATCTGAAATAATTTATTATCAAATCCAGAATTTAAATAAAAGCAGAAATTTTCTTGCAAAGACAATTGAAGAAAGTAAAAGAATAAAAGCATGCACTCCAAACTTAGAGGTGAAGACAAATATACTTATCTATACAGGCACTGGCAGACGCAATTTAATTGTTACTGTTACTCATTGTAACACACACCCCACCCTACAATACATTTTTTTTCATTCACTAATCACTGAGGTACCAATATTTAAGAATGGAAAATTCAATATTGAAAAATAAAACCTAAAATTGAAGCCTTTTTCCAGAAAACTATGGCAATTTTTGTATGAAATGTTAGTATACTTATAGAATTTTACAATCTACATTGGCTTTTTTCTGGAACCAAAAGTCGCGTTCCACATACAGGTTCTTTGATAAAATGTTCACTGTGTATGTAATAGTCAGTAGACTTGCAAATGAATGAACATATCTTGGCTATCAACTGGCACATCTTGCTGGTACCAAAAGAACTCGGAAGTTTGAAACAATCGGTTTTAATTCTGAACAAATGCGCCATGCCAAAGTGCAACAAATATGTGCGACACTCAATGAGACACTGACAGATTAAGAGCTGCATGGAAATTACTAAGTCCACCTGCAAAGCAATTTTGTACAAATTGCATTGCATGCAAAGGACAACTCTGCGCTGTTGGGACGTCAGTTGCTTGATGTGATGGTATCTTTTAACGCAGCCATAGTTTAAGACGCAGTGCATCAACTCCATTTAAATAGTATCTGAACAGCCTCTTGTCTCGCACAAAACCAAGGTTTTCATAAAGTTTCAAAGCAGACTTATTTGTGATTTCTGTTTCCAATACAACCTTTAAGAAAAAAAAAGAAAAAAAACATATCATATTAGAAAGCAGTTGCAGTTACATGACTACTGAAACAATTTCAAAGCTTTTATTTAAAGGTACACTTATTAGCAATGAGTGGAATTAATTTTTTCTTGTCCCGACTTATTTAAACAACCCATCTCCATTACAACATTTAAAAAAAAAATAGCAGTTAACCAACAATCATAATGGTAAATAAGTTTCATTCACTTCAAGATTTTAGTTCTTTGCTGTAAATAGTATTTCAACTCATTACTTAATAGTTAGGGTAAAAATCAAACAAACAAAAACCAAAACAACCCCTCCCCAACACTCCCCCCCCCCCCCCAAAAAACCCCCAAAACCCACAACCCCAAACAAACCAACCAACCCCAACCTACCAAACAGGTCAGGGTCCAAAACATACTTTGAATTTTGAATGAGCAACTGAACTTTCGCATGTCACAAGAACTTGGCACGTGAGCTTTTCTTTAGTCATTTAATATCTTTGACCTCTAATTCAATAGATTTAGACCTAGATACAGGCTTCAGCATTCTACAACTAGCTGTCAGACCCAATGTTTACAATGAATATTTGTGCTCAACACAAGTATCCCAACCTCAAATCAGAGTGCACACCAGGAATAAAGAGCAGCTTTTTCCACCACACCCCCCCCTGCCCCGTGTTTATAAGTCCTGTCATAAATAGCTTAGACCAAACCCAAGTATAAGAGTAGTCCAAATTAAGCAAAGACTCAAAATTGTCCCAGAAGTCTCAAGTACAGGCAAATAACTACACTGGAGTTAACAAGAAGTTAATTACAAAACTGCTGAAGAATGTCCCTCTGAATTGTTCTCCTCTCTTTTCTCCAAACGCACTGAACAGAGCTTTGCCATAACTGGTAAGCCGTGCACCCACTCCAAATAATAAAAACTTGTTCTGCCTCTCTACTGTTGTCCAACTCAATTATTTAAGGATTCTGCTATTAAGGACAGATCATGGTTGCGCAAGAACACAGGCTGAACTAATAAGCTGACTAGACTACATACAGTCCCATGACAATGTACATTCACATATTAAACAAGAGCTGATGGACACTGTAGAAAGACCATACAATGAAAATACAACCTAAGCAATTTCTGCAGCAAACCAGTGATCACTGCTGGTGTTAAGTCCACTAGTGGCTATTTCTAAACCAGCATTTGATACCCACTCTGTGTAGTTAGAACTACATATATAAAACTCCCCAAGTCCCAAAAGAGTCATCTACCCCACCTCAAAACCCAGGACTCTCTTCTCTTCCAATAAAAAGCAGGAAAACTGGTTAACATTCCCCCCTCTCCTGAAAACCAGGAACAAAATATTAGCCTGTATTTGTACAGCAGTTTAAATCAATCTACTTTAAGGACTCTGTGGCCCCCCTGTCTTCAGGCACACATTTCCATTCCCCCTCACCTCTTCTGCCAGCTCACTAGGCTTGTTGCTGAGCTGCTTCAAGAAGCAACCTCGTAAAAAAAATCTTCCCTTTTTCTCTCCATCAGGTTTGTTTTCTGCAGTCTGAGGAGTGGCTAAGCCAATGTAAAAGAGGGAAGCAGCCAGCAGTTAGACTGGTCACCTTCAATAAGATTTAAAAATCCATTTAATGTATATATTTGACCATTACTCAAGTTTCAAGCCACTCTAACCACATTCCAATGGATAATTCCCTCTGCACTTCTCAGTGTAATAATGTTGAAAGAATAGTAAACCCGGGCTAACAACCCAATGAACGACATAAGACTTAGAAGTAGTTCGTCTTCCGAAAAGGAACTAAGAGTCATGCATTAAAATATTAACAGTCAGAGTTATTAAATTACAGCAGGACAGTCTGTTGTACCTGCACACTTAAGACAACCTAATTCAATTCTTAGTCTTATGGCATGAATTAAGAGATTGAATTTCTCTAGCTGGCACTTCACAGACTACTACTATCAAGTCTTGTGACTTGATCGAGTACTCTTAGCATCCTTAATCCATTAAAATGGATAACTATTACTTTGTAACAAATTATGGAAGTGCAATAACTTTTCCTGAAGAGTGCTATTTTCTACGCAATTATGTGCATTGTACAACTTCTTAATTCAAATTAAAACAAAGCATTACGCCAAAGAGGAAATCTGACCCACGTAAATCCACAGTGCAGGAGACTATTATTTGAACTCTTAGCTACAAATGGCATTCAGTCTCATAAAAGTTCAGTAACCTGGCAGAGTGATATAACAAGTCTGTATTCAACTGCAAGCTCGAACACCTTGCAATGCTAAAAGACTTCCAACACTGCAGATCATTGAATTTAAGGGAGTGGTTAAACGTTGAAAATCAGGTTTGCTGGAATCCCACTACCTGGGTGAATGCTCATCTGGAAAGCAAATGCAAGAGATTTTCTCTGGCATTTCTAAGGAACGAAAAATAATTCCCTGATCTTAACATATTACGTTGACCTCAAAGGGCTAAAGACATGTTTGTATTATCTAAAAGGGAAACACAGTCATATTTTATCCAAATTCCATTAGCTTCATTTTGTGAGGGATTCATCTCTTCCTGTGTCAGATTTTCAATCAAGCTCCAAACCTTCAATCTTTACGTTTATTTCTTGTCTCACAGGGTCTATTTTGTTGTACACATATGCCTGTTAAATCCTCTAATAACACAACCACATCCTCCCCTGGAGACCAGCAAAGGTCTGATTGGATTTAACAGCATTTTCTGAACAAGTTGCAACTTTCTGAAGGCTGTTACTTTCTCTTATGTCTTAAATTGCATAAGCCTAACATTTTATCTCAACTGTCTAATTTTAACTGGGTTTAGAAGCAAGAAATCTTCTGTAGTGAGAGTGCAATGTTTCTTGTTATTATGTTTTCATAAACTGAAGAAAAATAGACAGGTCAACCTTTCTTGCTTCTTCAGTTCAAACTGTAAATTAATCAAGTTTAAAAACCAAGTCATAGAATGAATACAGCCAGATCAAATAAGCAAATGAAGAACGTACTCTCTCGGCACTCACAGAAGAAGTTGCTATTCTTACTTCTAAGTCTGGTGTATCATCAGACTCAAGTTATGGGTGCTTCTCCAGTGTCCTTAATCAGTTTAACTGCCTTAACTTTTAAAGAAAATTACCACCCAAAATATAACACTTAATACCTTAGATGATTTGTAGATTAATAAAAAGCTAAGATGTCAGTAGTTTATATAATCCTATTTGAAATGGTTAAAAACATACATTTAATTTTTACAAGTGGGGTACTGAATTAAAATGACACACCTACTGGTGTGGTCAAAAAAACCCACTATAAATCACCCTAAAGTTTCAATGGAAATTCTCATGAGAAGTTGCAACTCCTTTTTACATTCTACATTTTGCTTAAAAAAGCTTTTAAAAGTCCCACTTACTAGAGCCTTATTTTGATTAGTTACCAGTTACATGGTACATTATTTCAGTAATACAAAGTGAATGAATCATATGCAGATTACTTACAGTCATTTGTTACGGATGGAAAACCTACGTATGAATGAACAACTCCTCCTAATTGTGATTAAGGGATGTAACAGTTCCATGTGAAGGTCTTAAGCAGTATAATTTTTGAAAATTGCTTGTCAGTAAAAACTAAGCAAATCTTCAAAAAACAACCAGACACCCAACTTGCTGGAGTTAGCACATGCTTTCCTTTTTTACTCTGGAAGAAAAATCTATTCAAAACTTTGCAGATGGGAGCAAAACTATTCACCTTCACCTCATTTATTTCCATAGTTCACATCTTCTATGCAACCAGCCCATAAAGTTATTCTAAATCATTGTGAACTATTGGAAACTTTGGACACTCAGGCCATTATAATCTCGAAAACCTTCAGTTTACTACCCCAAATATTAGAATTCATTAACATCAAATGTCTGAGAAAGTCACCAAGGTTAAAAAAAACCAAAACCACAATATCTCAAGTTTTGTAATGTTATATCCAGACACTCCAGCTCAAAGCATGCTGTTGAGTACTTTCTTCAGGCTTGAAGGTTATTTCTAGTTCAACCACCCACCCCCAACATCAGATCACTTCCCTCGTTTCTATTCTAATGTAGGCCATGGCCAGCTCCATGGCCAGCTCCTCCCCTCCACACAGATTCCATTCCAGCCAATTCACTTCTTCACTTACTCACCCCACAGCTTCCTCAAGCCAGGAAACAACCCCTGGCTAGAAGGATATTGCCTCTCAGCTTTGAAGCATTGCATATAGCATAAACTACCTCTTAGGCAGCTGGCTGACCACAGAAACTTGCACTGTAAATCACTCGTTCCATAGGCTTGGCTTAGTCTATTCCCACAAAATTAGTTTATAGGAAAAAAAAAGTTTCCTTAAGCATTAAAATATTGCAGCATACTTTGAAATGCCAGCACATCAGTAGTGATTTTTCAAGATTTTCATCTATGGTGTTGTATAAAAATCCTTTATTTTTCAGGACTCAATGTCGATACCTCAAAAGTCCAATCTACAGTACTTTGAAGAGTAATACACTGAACAAAACATTTATCAGATTATATGCCACAAGTTATTAAAGTCAAGTACACTTACTGCATCCATTCCATAATTAGATTGAAGGGAGGAGTTTCCAAGCAGCTTTTGAAAATTTTCACCCACAGCTGCATATTCATGTTTTTAATCCTATTCCAAGCAAGTTTCAGAAAATAGCATTTTTTTTAATTGCAGTTCATCTTATATCAAGTAAAAACATCTTTTTATTTTCATCATGCTTCTGATTTTATTAAGGGATCTAGAAAAATATCTTAAGAGCAGCTGAGATGATTAAACTATTTACACACCTCACGAAGACAAATTACTGTAATGTACTACTACATTTTTTATCAGCTCTAGGCATCAATTAGACAGCCAGAAACCATTCTCCCAACAACTATTGCAAAAACTGATGAGGGCAAGCGTCTTGGCTCTGTCAGACAGAGCTTTTAATTGGTGGCTGGTTGGATTTTTCAGTTTCTGGTCATGACTGAAAACTTGGCGATCCACCATGTGGTACAAGTAACCAACATCATTATTTTGTACTATGTATATCTGGAAGAAGCCTACACTTGGTGGCAAAGAAAAGAAGAAAACATGAAAACATTGGCTATTTGGTTGTAGATGACCTGTATGTGAAAAAGAACAACATAAATATATCAAATCAGTGTGGGTATGCCTCTACCGACCAACTAGAAAGTCAGAAATAAACTCTGCTTGCTCTCCATGCTGCCCGGGCATAATGAGCTCCCATTTCAAAATTCTTTGCCAGCACAAGACTCAGCTGATGCAAAAGCCACCAAGAAGCAGGGCATAATTAGTTCAGAGTCATCATCCCACAAACACGGTTACACAGTTTCCAAACTGGAACTGAAACATGCCTGCACCCGCCCAGCACACAGTTCAAGGAGCTTGAATTGTAGCACCCTCCATTAAAAAGGGACAGCAACACTCTCTGAAAAATGCCCTCTGCGCTTAGTACAAAGCGTTTATACAGCACCATAGATGAACATCTGTGACTAAGACTTAATGAGGTCTCACTGTAGACTAGCCTGCAATCCTTATCACATTTACTTCATTTTTATGAAGACAAACAGTAAGAAGGGCTCTTGGACTGATACAACAGTGGTAGAAAAAAAAAAGACAGACATAGGAGAGATTATTATGCATATACCTGTTAGATAGTCCAATTTAGAAATAAAGTTACATGAGAAGTAGTATACATACACTCATAAATCATATGGTAATTATCGCAACTCTGGTAGCTTGAGTGGAAATAGCCAGTTCTACTGCTGACTCTAACAACAGTAGGCAATTCACTTCACTTCTTTGCATCTCAGTTCTCCAACTGCGATGTGAACAGTGTGATACTATTCCTCAATTATTTTTTAATCTTGAATACTCTAGCAATGGCAAATGAATTCAAGACCATAGTGGAAAGCCATGGAAAAAAAACCACAAACAAAAAACTCTTTTTTTGATTAGTTCAATGTATCAAGGAGTAAAACAGATTAGAGCAAAGCATATTACATACGATGACAGACGCAACAAGCCAAAACAAAGAACTTGAAGAATTACAGAACTATCAGATTGCAGTATACTGCCAGAGTACAGCATAAATTAGAGAGAGAGAGAGAAAAAAAAAAAAAGACACCAGTAAGCAGAGACATGAAAGAATCTGAAGGGAAGGACAAATATCTCAAACAATGAATGAAGTCAGAACATATGCAGGGATGCTTCAAGAGGCATAACACAAGTGGAAAAATAAACAGAGTATGTGCCAGAAGTCCTGCAACAAAAATTGTAGTTTTGCATAAGAAACTTCACCACACCGCAGCAGGACAATTGAGGGAGCAGTTGAAACAAGATAACAGAGAGATCAAAGGATCATTAACTATGATACACTGAAATAACACAGTGCTCACTTATCAGGAACAACCTAACAATTGCATTGTACCAAGGAGATGAAAGTTAAAGGGACAGATAACTAGATTAAGGGATGTAGGGAGAGTTCCTCAGTAGTTAAACATAGCACATAAAGATAGTTAGTTGCTTCATATATATATATATATTAAAAAAAAAAAAAAAAAAAAAGGACTGTAATCTGGTAAAAGGAAAGACTACTAACACATAGGCCAGAGAAAGTTTGACAGTGATTCAGTCACTTTCCTTCCAAGTTTTCACTGACATGCTAGATCATTAGAGTTCTGTTAGTGCTACGTAGCATAGCTACGCACTGTCAGAATAGCCTGATGACTTGCTGTGATAAAACCACATTCTGCAATACTACAGCACATACTACTCCAGTACCTCTGTGTATCCTTTAAGTACAGAAGTATTACACACAACATGCAAGTTACACTAGTCAGTAGCACCTTAAACTAGTCCTTGGAGGAAAACATGCCTGCAACCGAAGGCTGAGGCAGCTTCACAAAGCAAGACAAAACCTGAGACACTGAATTTGAGCCCTTATGACAAAGTTAGAAAATCCTTCTCCTATTTGTGCCATACGTTTTTCTGAGGCTATTTTTCCTTTTATTATAAAAGGAACAGCTTCTTACCAACCCACTCCCCACCTAAAAAAAAAAAGTCCTGTAGGAGAGAAACCTGTGAAATGAATCCACATATAGGAGAATGCAAACCATTTACATTATGAAAGTTTTTGATTATAAAATCTTACCTCATCACAATCTCCTTCAACCATAGCATAAATAGCTTTCTTAACCAAGTTTGTACCTGTAATATAGATTTCAGTAAGTGTCAGAGTTGCAAGGCAAAAGATGCTAGTTTATATATGACTAACATGTGTGCTACCTACATGACATGACACCTGGGGAAAGCAGGGAGGAAAGAAATAAAGAAACAAGAAGTTGCAGTCAAGTTGCAGTCTCAAGTTTGAACATTAAAATAATCTGTGAAGTTATCCAGAGACTCAGCTTGAGCGCAAGATTCTTCTAACACAAGGATATTAGAAACAGGCTTCTATGTTTAACTTAGTGTTATATATAGCCTTCCAAGATGTGATTCATTCCTTTTTGTTGCATTTAAAGTCAAAATCTGCTGGCACGTACTTGAAGGACATTCATCTTCCAAGGGAATTTCCTCTTACTAAAACAAATACTTCTATTAGTAACAGAACTTATGAAACCACTTTTCTTGTGGCTCACTCCCATTTGGATTTGCTAGTATCTAATAATATGGTTGAAGCCCATCCCTTCCCCTCAGTCAAGCATTAATTTAATTCTTTATCATTATTTTTCATCTATTTCACAACAGTTCTACAAATGTAATATCCCTACCTGTCTGTAGAATTGGGGTGAAATTGAAAGTTGATTTCAAAGTTATTAGTGGAAAAAACTGCTGTTCAATGAAATTGCATAAATCTCACTTCCATAAGAAGGCTAAGGAAAAGGAAAAAAAACCCCAAGGAATCTAGAGAATGTTTTAAAGTATTCTCAAAACTTTAATAAATTAAGATTTTCATTGAACATACGACAAAACTGTACTACATAGAAAACAAATCTTCAGATTAACAGCACACTTTGAGAAATAGCAAGGTGGCAAATGTAGGAAAAAGTCAACATACATAATGCTAAAGTAAGTAAGGCTTTAAATATAAAATCTATTTATATTACTCTAAAATAATGAACTGACTAAAGCAAGGGAAAAAATCTTGCAGAGGCCTTTATAATAACAGCATTAGTTCTTATTTACTTATGAATCCAAGCACCTGCAATTAAATTATGGCAGGTTCCTTCATGACTCAGCTAAAAGGAAAGGAGACAGTGATTTCTCAGTATCCTCTTCCCTCTGCTCCACTACAGAAACCAACAATGGCTTTTGAATTGCACTGGAGAAAAAAAAAAAACCCCACACATGCTTGAATAGTCATGATAATACATAGTCTTTTGGAGTTTTTTTTTCTTTTTGAAGAGGAGAACAAACACAATGGTACCATTCTGCAATGTATGGCCGAATTTTTCCATTGCAAGTAATTTTCTGTCTTTAATCACAAAAGTATGAGCTGTTCAGTGTGAATGAGTGGTGAAGCTCATTTCTAGCCTTTAAAGTTGATGTCTACGTTTTAAGTTAAAAATATTACAAGATGTAATTTCACAATAACCAACACAAAAAAATAAAGTTCCATAAGAACAGGTTTTTAATTAAGCCAGCTGGAATAACTGGTGTTAGAATGAAAATCCCCTCATCAGGGCAAAACTGATTGATGGAGGGCAAACTCCCTGCCAGGAGTGATTTCTTTTGTCATGTAACTTCCCACAAAACAGATCTCCATTGCAGTCATTCAAGTAGCAATACACAACTATTTTTCTTCACTTATTAATACAAGGAGGTACATACATTCTCCTCAATGGGCAATATATGCGTAATTGATAGGGGAAAGCCAGGGGATAAGTTCACTGAAAAAAGATAGACTGAACACAACACAGAAATACAGTGATGAGGGCACATATAAAAACGCAAAACAACTCCTACTGTTGCTATTTGACAGTTGTAATAGGCAGAGGTAAGGGGCTGCTGACTGCCTTTCTTTTTAGCTTTACCGTATCCCTGATGTAGATCTCATAGGGCATTTCAGGCTATTTTAACAAAATAAAAAAAGCTACTGGGGAGCTTGTGTGGTTGAGTAAGGCGGGGATGACAGACAAACCACCACATCTAGAAATTCAGTTCTGCTTAAATCTTTATGACAGCTACAGTTATCCCAACTATAGGATTTAAGTAAGAAGTAACAAAAAAGGCTATTCTTACCAATTCCTTTTCTTCTGTATTTGGAATCCACTGCTAACATGGCTATATAACCTCTGCGGAACATCTTTTTGTGCATATCCAGCTTGCAGACGATGGCACCTACACACTCCTCACCTACCATGGCCTTAAAGACAAACATACACGTATGCATTCTCAGTTTGTGATCTATAGTGCTACCAAAAGTAGTAAACCAGTTCATTTTAAGTGAAACAGCCACACAAAATTTGTTTGCATAAAGCTACAAAAAAAACCCTAAATAAATTTTAAAAACGTCTCCAAAAGTGTAAATAAGATTAAAGGACTCTTATTTCTTTATTACATTCAAAGTTATGAGTCAATTAACAACCAATGAACTGTCCTGGAGAGAACCATGTTATTATTCCATGAAGTCTACAGGCAAGAACATGTGTGATAGAAAAGGGGCGGGGGGGGGGAAAGACCACGTTAAGGCATAAATCACCCTTTCGTATGGGCTGCCCAAGAGGGAAAAAAACTCCATTCCTGTTTTATAGTGATCTGAATTTTCATGTACAAGGGCTGTGGTAGATAACACGCTTAATTTTTGTCTGGTTTTAATGTCAAGGCCACAAAGGATCAGAGAAAAATGTTGCTGTGTTTAATCTTTAGCAACTGTCATTTTCAGTCATATAACACCCAAAGAACAAAAAAAAAAAAAGCACACAGTTAATTTCACACATTTTAACTGTTCGGAGATTTCATTTGTTAAGAGCTATGCACTGACAGTTAATCCCAATGGTATTGTCACAAAAAGCATGGTCAAGGAGATGTAGTTATTCTGAAATATTAGGAAAAAAAAAAAACCCAAAAAGAAAAGAACCTAACTCCTCCCCAAACACTTATCAAACCACTTGCACAACCACTGTGTTCACAAAAATTTTACCATGAAATATATTAGAGAAAGAGTGTAAGAAAAACTAAGTCAAGTTAACTGAAGGATTAGGCAGCATGAGAGATTAACGACATTATAACCTGCAGCAGTAAAACTGAATAATGCTGCAGAGTAGGATAGCATCCAAGGGGAGAATGAATTACTATTCATTCAGGAAAGATTGACAGAGATAAAAGAGAAACTCATAATTGTACGTATGGGTGTATAAGTGGATCCACAGACTTTGATAGACCTGTATCTGCAGGGGGGAACTAGCCTTCGGCTCGAGTGTAGCAACTAAACCGGGACTACAGCACATGATTGGCACAAGCATGTGCCGGCACAAGCGCTTCTGGATAATCCAAATTTACAACAGTAAGACACGTCAAATGAAAAGGCCTTGCCGGAGCCGGTACTGCCAGGCCTCGGTGCAGCCCACCTGTGAACCCAGTGCTCGCTTCTCCAAAGTCTATGGTATATACTCCATAGCCTCCAACCACCTGAACTTTTTTGTATACAGCTTATAGGCTAAGACTGTATGGACAGAAGATATATTCATGCAGATCATATTGCAGGCACAGACGGACAGTTTTTTCACCCCAAGAATAATAATGTCTTCTAGCATCTCTGCCTGGATGGCGGGTTATTAACCAAGTTAGCTGTCAAGCAGGAGCTGTATCAAAGGTGAAATGAAGCAGCCCAAAATGTACGAGCTGGAGTTCCAAAGCTCTATGATACAGCATGATCCTAACGCCATTTCTAATATAGTTTAAGCTCATCAGGCAAATACAATTATTGCTAAGTTTTTATTTGGCAGGAAAACACATTTTTTAGCAGTATCCAAGAACAACCCTGAACAATCTGAACAAGTGGGTTTTAAAACAGCAAACAAAAACTGTAGCATGATCTAAATGGACTGAAATACACAGCCTCTAAGCAGTCTTTCATTTGTTCTAAAATACAGTTTATTCCACAGAAAAGAAAAGTTGTACTTATACTAAAACTGTCTATGCAAAGTGTCAGCTCAAGGCAAGTTTTGTATCTCAGCTCAGACCTGAGAAAACCAGGGAGTTAAATAAAGAGTATCATCAGACAGACTGTTCATAACATTGCTATAATTATGCAGAGTACCTAGATGTAATCTTATACCTCACTTTAAAAAAAAAAAAAAAAAAAAAAGGCACACCACTAACTAGCATGTTATAGTTATGCTTTGCCCTGAAGTGAACACGTGCAAATTGTTGATTGTAACCATCATGTGGAGAATTTTTTAAGATACATCTTTTACACACTTCAAGAGTAGTGATATTCTAGACATTGCATATCTGTGTTTTTCCTTCTTTAGGGCACTTTTCAGAAAAGCTATGTTCATGAATCATATATTTAAAATGCTAAATGAACAGCAAAGAATTTTGTTTCAGTGATCAAAGCAGCGAATACCCACTGGTTTTACCACTGTTGCCAGAGAGCTGAATAAAGTATGACTTTATTAGCAGTTCCCCAAACACTTAAATCTATTTCTCTGTCTTTAGGCAGGTAAGACTGCCAGTTAATCTACTGTTGTTCCACTTACAGAGGGAGTGCTGCATTTCCCCCTCAATTTGATTTTTTTTTCTTGCCTTGCCTCTCCTTTCTCCTTCTCTCCAACGTCATCTAAAGCTGGAAATGAACCTAAAATGTGATGTAAAACTTTGTAATTTAAATCCCTGGAGAAGGTTAAACTGTGTAAATAAAAAAAGCCAGGCTGAAATAGGGACAGTGGGGAGGAGACAGAAAAAGTCGTTCCCATACAACACCATTTACGAAAAGACAATCATGGGCCAAATTTTCTTTTCAGGTATATGAGAGTACTTCTAAACATACAAGTTTCTACAAACAGAATTCAGCCCAAGTTACTATTATATATTATAACCCCACAGAGTACTATAAGATTTACTTCAATCTAAGTCATTAGCAGGATTAACATACATGAATTCAAATCCAATATTTGCATCAACTTTGTTCTTATGAATAAGTTTAAATGTTTAAAACAAACTAGATTTTAGTATCTTTGTACTGCAACCATGTATTACTAGAAGAGTGAGCACAGAAACGTCTGTCAATCAGCAAGAACATTACTTTTCACAAAATTAAACAATTGGCATTAATTTCATTAGTGAAGATGGCATTAAATCTGTCAGCCACAGTCTGAGTACGCGTTTAATACCCAGATCCTGTGACATTTGTTCCCATTTAAAGAAGATTAAAACAACCAGCTAGCCCCCAAAAGAGGAATATTTTGTGATTCAAATGCAGTAGAACCTGTGCTACTGCAATACAGCTTCCCTTTCACACATGCACCAAAATCTATCCCAAAGTATCACAGAAACAGCTCTGTATGAATCTTTTGGCTTACATTTAGCGATCATGTTACTGAATGCCATTAGAGGATACATTTAGGCTAATGGTTTTAACCTAAAGTCTGGCAGTTCAGTCAGAGCTCTTTACAACACCAGGCAAATCACTAAGTCACTCTGTTCCCACTCTATGAAACTGGACATGAGTAATTCCCTCCTGTGCAAGGGCATTGCCAGAATAACTACACTAGCTGTTGTTAAATACTCAGATGCTGCAATGACTGAAGTTTTCACAAAGCCACTAACAGTGAGAAGTAGCACAGCAAGCCCATATCTGAAACCATGATCACTCCCTAAGAGGAAATCAGAATACAGAGAGAGTTTGCAAATTGGGAATGGATGTTACAGAATTTCTTCTTACGTCTTGCCATGAAGCTAGGAAGACTTCCCAGACAGTTTCCTAACTTTTCTGGTTCTTTTATGCCCCAAGTTTCCGCAACTGAAAAACAGGGATGATGTCTTACAAGTCTTAATTTCAACATGAAGTACACTTAGACTCTTGAATAAAATACAATTAGAAAAAAAAGAAAAAAAGGCAAAGTATTAGTATAAAACAAGATCTTAACTGCAGTCATTTAGGATTTACAACACATTTAAAACCACTTACATGGAATTAATAGGTTATTTTTAAACTTGTGAAAGTTTAAATTGTAAATGCTGCTATAGCTGGTGGCAAAGTTAAGAACCCCATAAAAGCACAGATTTTTCCAGATTTTTCTTAAAAGGCAGCTGAGTGGTGCAGTATTGTGAATTACAGGAGAGGTTACAACACTCAGCCAGAACTCTGCTTTTATTACATCCTGTCTTATCCCAACTTTGGCACACAGAAAGGTTTCCTAAGCTCACCTCTCCCATGCTAAAGTATTTTGAAAACAATTTTCTGAAATACTTAATGTATCAGTTCTAAATGAAAGTTTTAGAACTTTAACACTGCTGAGACTAGAAGCTGCAAAAACACTTTAAAAGGAAGCTACAACTTTGAAAATGCATTTACAATCCATATGGGGACAAAGCTGTAGCAATGCTTAAAAATGCTTCACGTGAAACAAAAGATACCCCTTTCCTCTGTTATTTTTTGACAGAGTGGTTATCATAGGTCATTTGAAGAGAAACTGGGCTGACAGAGCTCCTGGGAATAAGTGAAAACCAGGCATTCACAGGGCATCCACACCCTGCACACAGTGCAAACCTGCTCTTCCAAAGACAGGCAAAACCTGAGTTTAGGCAGACAGTTGCAGTTTATGGAGGAAAAGGTTATTACCTTGCAACAGCTCAGTCACATAACACTGCAGTGTAACACATCAGAACTGATCATCAAGTATTCCCAATCTGTTACCCCTAAAGTCAGGAAGACAGTTACACGGATGAATTTGACATTAAAATGAACATGTTTTGAAGATTCCTAGTATCTCCGGGTCCTTTTAAAGTGGAATATGAACCACTTTTTTGAGCATACAGTTAGGAAATGGTTTGATACAGCAAAACCATGCTAGTAACTAATTAGGATTGGTCCTATACCTTCCCTCCAGCTCTTCTCTTGCACCAACACCAGTGCCTGTGACATCCTACTATGAATGTATTTGGAGCTCTAAACCAATAGAAACCTGACCCTAAAATATATACATACGCACACACTTATAAATATATGGTGGTGGTGGGAGGGCTATCTTAGCTTCCCAAATCAGAGAAACACAAGGGTTGGCACAACCCAGGAAGAGGTAGTTGAACAGAAAGGAAAAGCAAGCAGCCCTTCTGGTTGCACTAGCCATTAGAGCAATGGTGCACCTTGGGAAGGCCAAGCCAAAACTTGGCAAGTTTCAAACCCATGAGATAATCATAATCAGGAATAATGTTAATAATGCCCCCAGAAAACAGTTCTGCATTGTCAGGTATCCAAAATGCTAGGTAGCAAAATTATGGTGTTTAAGATGGTTTACTGAATAAATACCAGCAAGGGACAACTGCTGATGATTCATGGAAAATACACATACCATCTTCAATTGAAATGGTGTTAGTACTTTCCCCTCACATGTTGAGAAAGGGAAGGGAGCCTATGACAGTGCAATGAAGACAGGTGAGTATGCATTGTAAGATTTTAAAAACGGTGATGGTGAAGTTCAGTAAAGGAATTGATCAAACCCCTACAGATATTTTTTTCAAATACAATCAAATGGCAGTCTAATCCCTCTCCCCAAGACCAGTCAAAACCAAAACAAAACCTGAAACCAAAAGGGTGTGCGGCCATAAGGCATTAAAGACAAATGATTCTGTGAGATCAGGCGCTATGCCTCTGTTCACCATCCTGGCACTGTTCTTGCTAATTGCAATATGCACTCCCTGACTGAAGATAAGTATTTTAAAGAGACTTAATACATAGAAGTAGTTCAGTAATCCACTAACCGCAGGAACAAATTAAATTTTATAGAACAGAAAGTCTTCAAGACAACCTCTAAAAAACAAACCTTAAAAATACTAAAACCAGTCACAAAAAAACCCCATCAAATTTGACTCAACATACTGCAAGACCTTCAAATCATTAAGTAGATAACAACTTGCTAGCTTTAAACTTTCATAGCCATATATTCTTCTCTGCAGTTTTATGTACTTCACATTGTTCCACCCTTCAAAAAAAGGCAAATACACAGAATTCAAGTAAAGGTTTGTTGATTCTTCAAGGCTACCAAAAAAACCCCAAAAACTGTCACTACAAAATAAGCTTAAGACACTTTCTTTTCCTTGAGGGGTATCTTATTCTTTGAATGCACTTATCAAAAATCACCCATTTTAGTGCTCTGTCAAACAACTTGCCATTGCTCTTTTTGTAACAAAATTCTCAAGTTACTCCCCAACAAAAAAATAAAGATTTAAAGTCTAAACAAATGCATCGTGATCTAATAGTATCCAACATTACCTTGGCATTACCAGCGATACACTTGGTGCTTAAAGTATGGACATTTCTAGTTCACAAGCATTTATTTTCAGTATGAGGTAAATCAGTCATACACATAGCTCAGTGCTTGAAAAACACCATTCTGCTCTGATCAGCACCCTTATAATGGCAAACATGACTTTGCCATTTCAAACATTTTCAAATATTTTCATATCTCTATTTTGTTCCAGACGGTAATGCTTTGCTCAACTTCCTATAATCCTACTGTATTCCCTCTTCAGGGTTTTAAGAGGCACAGTTCTGAAAATCCTCCTATAAATCATATAAATCCCACTATAAATTATACCAGACCCTAAACCAAGAACATTCAGGAAGTTTAAGGCCAGATGGATTTCATTAGCCTCACCTCCTGTACTCATATCCTATTAAAATTTTACAGAGATACTCTAGAATTGAAGGGTGCCTTGGCTCTGGCTAAATCATACCTTTCAGAGAGGTGTCCAGCCTTGATTAAAACATCAAGAGAGAAGAATCCATCATTTACCTTAGCAAGGAAGTGCCATACACTCCCATCAATGTTCTGTTTTGCAGATGTAAGTTTTCCTATGAGTAAATCAAACACAGCTAAGCTCCCACTATACACATATACTCCTCAGGCCAACTTATACTCAGTTTCATGTACCTGTGGACAAATTATCATCCTAAAAGCATGCTTTCCAACTGAGACACAAGTTCTTCCATAAGTGCTAAAGATTTAGAAAGACAGGGTGACAGCTAAATCAGTCTTTTCAATAGTGCTGTAGGAAGCATATAAAACTAAACACATCGTTAGTACAGCAAGACAATCTAAGCAGCACAAGAATTTCCACATGCTGCACACACTATCACACCTGTAAGAAGCAAAACAGTTGTACTTGTCTTTTTCAAAGCAAGCTCACAGATAAAAAGTCTACAAAACCTTTCACAGTGTCTCTCCATGTATCACCTAACATTTATATGCTAGCCATGCTGAATTCTGTTTTAAAACCATTGTGCAAGAATTACTAAGCACATGTAAGACACTAGTGGACTAGGTACTTTCTTTTTTAAATACAAACCTAGGAACTGAGACAGAATGATAAAATGAGCTACCAAAGGTCACAAAAGTCAATGTCAAAACCAAGATTAGAAGCCTTGAATTCCTGGATCCTAGCCCTGTGCTCCGACCCTCTCCCCACCACTTAAAACATGTATTAACAAATGTAGGAACTTCAGGCATATGCTTTACTTATACATGCACAGGTCACAAGGGGACTTCATTAGGAAGACAGGTACTTCCAAAAAATCTTGGCCTTATCCACAAAAAGATTATTATAAGTATTTCCACAACCATCAACCCTTTAATCCTCTCCTCCCCAGCCCCAAACCACTCCCAATTCCTGCCCTCCCTGCCCCCTCTGGCACTTACCAAAAAGCAAAGTTGTGGCCAGTTGTGGATAAAATACCTATATGTGTAAATGGAGTAGGGTTCAGACAGATCTTTGGTGATCAGTCTCATGATATCGGGCATCTGCAGCTCTGACTCATATCGGACGTATCGTATCGTTATGTCCTCCTCGGGCTGAGAGTCCGTTCCCGAGCCTTTCAAACTGCAAGCTGCTGCTAAGGACCCGGAGAGTAGCAGCAAGGACTCCTCCTCCTCCCCTCCTTCATCCCCCTCCTCCTGCTCTTCCTCCTCCAAGCCAGTCTCTCCTGCCAGTCCATTGCGGCCTGCAGTCTTAGCAGCAGTCGTAGTTGTGGCAGCAGGCTGGCTCCTGTCCTCTCTTGCTGCTGCTGCTGCTGGGGGAGAAGGAGGAGGAGAGGGTGCAGTCCTTCCCTGGGAAGGGAGGTGGTTGGTAAGGGGGGATGAGCACGGTGCTGTGGTCGGGGGCGATGACTGCTGCTGCTGTCCGGAGCCCATTGTTTTGCTGGCTCGCTTGTTCTCCAGCCCCTCGGGGGCTGCCCCTGCCTCCGAGCTGAGGATCTTGCTCTTGAGGGAGGCCCGCAGGTGCCGCAGCTCGGGGCTGATGAGGCCGTTGAGCTGGTGGTTGTGGTGCGGGGGATGGTGGTGGTGGTGGCGGTGCTGCTGCGGCCCCCCCTTGCCGCCGTCGCTGCCTCCTCCTCCTCCTCGCTGCTGCCGCTCCCGTCCGCCCGCGGGTCCCTCCTCTTCCTCCTCCTCTTCGGCTTCCTCGTCCTGGGCCCCGGTGCAGGCGGCGGCGGCGGCAGCAGAGGAGGTGGAAGAGGAGGAGGAGGAGGAAGCAAGCCCCCCTCCTCCTCCTCCTCCGGGGAAGGGGGAGAGCGTGTCCCCCTGCGGGGAGAGGACGCTGCTAGGCCCCGGCGGTACCTCGGCCATATCCTACGGGAGAGACCGACACAAACTCACCGAGGAGGAGGGCGTCAGACGAGACGGGGACGGGGAGGAGGTGGCGGCCTCACGGGCCGCGGTCGGGGGCGGGGGGGTGCGTGTGTGTGTGGGGGGGGGCGCGAACAAAGGCAGGGACGGTGCCCGGGCCCCGCCTCGCCGCCCCGCCGCCGCCTCTTCCTGCCGTCCCGTTCCCCCCACCGCCGCCGCCGGGGCCCTTCCCCGGTCCTTTGCGGGCCCCGGGCGGCCGCCCGCCGCCGCCGCGGCCTCCCCGCCCGCCGCCGCGGCCACTCACCCCCGCGTCTCCTCAGCGCCGCGGCTCCCACTCTCCGCTCATCCAGCGGCCGCCAAGCGCGGCCGCCGCTGCCGTAACCCGCCGCCAAGTTTCCTGTCAGCCCTTACGACACTTCCTCCCTTGGCGGCGGCGCCTAGCGACGGCGGGGCGGGGAGACGTCGCCACGGAGCCGGGCGGGACATGGACGCTTGGCGGGACCCGGCCGCCCTCCCGTTGACGGCCCGGCCCCGCCGCCCGGAGCCCGGCGTCTTTTCCTCACGGGGTCCTGCGGCCCGGCGGGCACGTCGTCCCCGCTGACAGGCCCAGGAGGGTCGGGGCAGCCGCTCCCGGGGCTGCTGTGGGGGTCGCGGCCTGCCCGGGTGAGGCCGGCCCTGGGGTCAGGCTCGGGCCTTGGGGCCCTCTCGGCCTAGGCCGGTGGCCCGGTGCTGGGGCTCTGCCTGGGCGCCGGGGTCGGCGGACGCAGGTTTCGCCAGCTGCGCCTCTGAATGCTCCGGCAACGGCGCCGTTGCCCTCGAACGTCTCCCTTGGCTGCCTGCCCTGCCCTCGCTCACGCCCCGGGCGAGGCTCACGTTAGCGTCTGCGCTTTCTTTATTTGATCAGCCCAAACCTGAGCGGGCACGGGCGCTGCCCACGAGGACGCTGCCACGCTGTTTAGTCTAGGGACGGGAGCCAGCAGCGTTTTGGTGACGCTCTGTTGCAGATGAGAAAAGAGCGCAGGAGTTGTTCCTCTTCCTTCAAAGGCAGCGTGAGGGACGTTGTTCCTCGCCTGGATAGGCAAAGGCAGGCCTTGGACTGCGTTGTGCAACTGATAACAGTAGAAACTTGGCAACGCTGAGAGAAGCAGTCTCAAGCGATCTCCGCTGCTGTTCTGCATTAAATAATCTCTGTTTTAAGAACACGCTACTAGATACCGCAGCAACAAACGATGCCTTTAGACGTGAGGATTCTATTAACATGCACACATGGCCCCTCAAAATGCAGAGAAATAGTGGGTTTTCCTTTTCTCCCATGAAAGCCTTGCAGGGCTGTTTTAAGTCTTCCTCGTTTTTATTTGCTACAGTTATTTTTCAAGGAAGTGACAGGTCTGGACTTAAAAGGAAAATCCACCAACTGTTCTACGTGTCCTAACAGGATTCTTTAATTAGGAAGAAAAGAGACTATGGGGTTACAGGCTTCCATTTACGGATTGCTGAGTTCTGAAGTAACATAGGAAAAGAGTAAAATAGCTTTTTGAAAGTGAGTGAATCATAAGGCTTTTACTAAGTAATCACTGATGGAAATAAATTCTGAGAATGAAATGGGTCTCTGTATCCTTTTAGATTTATTTATTCTTTCTCAAGACTCTGTTCAGAAAGATTAATGCATATTATCTCTATTCATGTTGGCTTTATGCGTCCTGCAGTTGCTCTGCCGATTTGCTTTTAGACAACTTCTATCTGCTGTGCAAAGGTGTTCGCATACATAATTTTGTTCAAGGGTTTAATGGAGTTTTGTGTGTGTTTTCAGGCACCAAAGGATGCTTGTGGGCCTGATCAGAACTGCTCCGGCACACCAGCAGTGCTGTTATGTTCACTGTCCTCAGGTAGTTTAAACAGAAAGAGCAAACAAATGTCAGTGTAGAGATGGCCCAAATTCTGTTCTCACTTGCCATGTTGTGGCAGTGTGACTGAGAGTGTCTGAGCCATGTGTTAGGGTGATATCTGTGTTATGAAGATGATCCAGCACGAGCAAACATTGTTAGAGTGAAGATGATCTAACTTATCGTGAAAACACTGTGTTACCTACAATGAGGTTACAGGTACCATGGAAAAAAAGCCTTTCTTGTGTGCTCTCTAACACCCTGGTAACTTTTTGTGTTCCACTTCCAATACCTGTTGAACCACTTCCAAACTCAGAAAGTCCTAGTTCTGATGTTGATCTTAACAGTTCATTGTCCACAGTTAGGATCTGTCAGACCAAAGGTGGGCAAGGGTAGGACAGACACCTCTGAGCTGGTGCCTTTGATTCCCCTTAATGTCAGTGGAGAGGAAAGGGCACTCCTGGGCTGGGATTCAGCTAGATTTCTAAAGCAGGTCAGGTGAATTCTGCTTTGAAGGTACCATCATCCCATTAAATAATGGGAATTCAGCATAATTAGTTCATCTCGGGCAGATACCTCCACTGTCACTCTGTGAAGTTAGGTGGAAGGTGTCCTACGGCTGCTGTTGAGTTGTTCTCAGCCTGAGTGCCTACTGTGCCTCTTAGTTGTCTTATTTCTTGTCTTTACTATGACAACAGCTGCTTTTTAAATGAATGTTCTGAACCGGAAGCGGCATCTTTTTTTAAATAGCTTTAGGTGCATTTTATTCCTTAGATTTCCTCTCACTGCTTTTTGAGCCTCCAGCAGCACTGAGCACCCTCATGCTGTTGGGAACCTCACCTTCTGAAGTAGAGATGGGGCTTGAACACAAGCCTCATTGCTTCTAGTTCTTTGTTCAGTAACTCTGTGACCTTGGGGGTTTCTGTGGGTTATTTGTTTGTTAAAAAAATAGCATACACTTAGGAAACTTAGTTCCGCTATCTATGAAAAGAAGGGGAGTTGTTGATGGCCTTCCTCTTTTTCTCTTAAGTATTTAAGGCAAGTACCTACACATTGATTTAGCTTCACAGCTGCTCGACGTTAGATCTGAACTCAAGGAAACCTTGGTGTAAAATGGACATCTAAACATGCTGTGTTCCCTGCCATAATAAAGGTGACATCCCAGCTGCACCAGAAATAAGGATGTTGGAGACAGAATATTGAGATATACTTAATCTGGGCAATAAAGAGCAGGAGCAGGTCAATGCTTAACAAAGAAGCATTCTTTTTTTTTTTTTTCCTCAAAGAAGGAGAAGTAGTTTGACATGAGCTTTTGACATGGAAGTAGAATTCCTTCCGACTAAAATGTTCTCCATTGTTCTTCACTTATCAACAATGATTCTTTAAAAAAGTTACCCAGCACGTAACAGTGACCATGTTACTTGAATTCTGAGTTCAGCAGCAAATCAATAATAAAATTATGTCTCTTTTTCCTTTCCACTTGTCCAAGTCAAAAATAAATGAGATATTTTGGAATGTGATTTTTCTGGTAGGCAAGTGAAAGTTTTTCATGGGCCTTGTCAGTGTTATGGCCCCTGAGGGCATCCCCCTTCCTGCAGGCTTGCCCATTTGGGCTCAGGGACAGCTTTGAGATGGTGCGGTCGATGGCTGACTGGCACAACCATGCCTGCTTCACCTTGCACTTGCCCCATCGCCATGGACTTGTCTGGTGATCTGGACTCTCAGCTGAACCTGGTCACTGTCACCAAAGTGTCTCTGCTTGCCTTGCCCAGGTACTATTGGACTGTGCCTTTGGCAACAAGGCCACCCTGCTGTCCTCACCTTTTCCAGCCAGCCCACCCTGCTGTCACGCTCAGTCTCCAGCTCCCCTTCACTTCTGGACCAGCATCCAACTTTGCTGTTCCTTGGCAGCCATATGTAAGAGCATGCCTGCACCTCGTGATGGAGAGCAGGGATCCCTGTCCTAATTTCCTTGTCTTCTCTGTGATGCTTTAAGGATAAAGAGAGGGTATGAACAAGTGCCCAGGGTACGCAGATTCGTGAACCCAGCTGAAGTGGGGCTACTACTAAGTGTCCTCAGCTTTAGTACTTTGGGTGCTGTACTCATGCACCGGTACTGGGTCAGGAGCTGAACTAGCATGTCCCCAGTGCTGCACCCGCTGCTCTAGCTGAGCTGTGATCACTTCAGAGCCCAGCCATGAACCGTGTGGGCAAAGATGCTGTCATTCAACTAAAGCAGCTTGGCTTTGGTCCTCTGCCGCTCAAATAAATACAAGATGATAGCAAAGATGTACACGCAAGTCTGATATTTCTACACTGAACTCCGCAGTAAGAGGGGAAATGCAACATGTGCTGGCAGAGGTGGAAATACCAGGACTGTCCAAGTTCCTGAAGCTGCAAATACAGAATCATATAAAAATTACACAAGGTTGTAGGCACAGGAAAAGGGGAAGTCAGCAAATGCAAAATGTGTGTGTATGTATCGAGTAGCGTTGTTCAGTTCCCACCGAGGAAACTGGCTGTTTAATGGTAAGATTCGTGCTCGGTGAGGGAATCTTCCACGTAAAATGCTCAGTCTGGAAAAACTGCGGTTTAGAAAGTGTTGTAACAAGAGAAATCACAAGGGGGTAGTGTTGTACAGCACTCCAGCCAGCCGCTCTGCAATTCGCACAGCAGTGACCCTGTGCCGTAAACCAAGTTTATTTTACCAGGGGAAGATGCAAAAGTCACTGCCTGCATCTCTTCTGACAGCAGTCCCTGGGAGGATAACATTTGTCTCCGTGTGAGACAAGGACTCGTAGTGTCAAGATCAATACAGCAGCAGAATTGCCATCTCCACCTTTGTAGCTACGTTGAAACCAAGTGTGAAATGACAATGAGAGGTTTGACAGGTTAAAAAAAAAAGCAGGAGAGGTTTGACAGGTTAAAAAAAAAAAGCAGCGAGCTGTGAAGGATGAGTCATTCATGACAATATTTATTCCATTTCTTGGCCTTACCTTTTTTTTTTTTCCCCTTCTATAGGTGAAATCATGTGGGTCTGATAACAAGTAACTGGGAGCCGACTTCTCTTTCCCATGCCTACTGTCAATGGCAGAAAGAAATCATGACTCAGCAGGAAGAGTAAAAGGTGTGTCAGTAACCGCATTCAAGAATGCTCCTTCTAATAAGGAGCTCTTGAGCTTTTCAGGAAGAGTTTCTTTCTGTCTTTGCTACCCTGCCAAGACTGCTCTCACTTCTGGCTGTCTCATGGGGACACAGCAGCCCTCGCTAGTATTAGAAGAAACAACAGAAAGAGCAGAGGGAATCTCCCTGCCTTTCTGTTGAACCCAGGTTTGATGTGTGCTTAGAAACCCAGTGAAAATGTACTTAAGAGCAGAGAGGCTTATTTAGAGGTCATTTCATACAAGAGGATTGATTCCACTATGCCTGGCATCTGGTCTGTGAAGCTAATGGGGAATGATTAATTTAAAATGATGCACTGCACAGTGAACAGCCAGAGACAGCTCTTCTCTTCCCAACCCTTTATCGGAAAGGGGCAGAGAAGGAAGGGTTCAGGGGACAGCTGCAAATGTGATGTACGGGAAAGCTCGATGTATGGCTGCAAAGCTAAAGTCGGTAGCTAAGATCTCAGCTGGTGTATATAGACCCAACTCCACTGAAAACAGTCCCTGGCACAGAAGGGAAAGTACTGTGAGAATTACGCATGTTTGGCTTTCTCATCCAGCTGGTTGCTCGTTCCATCATTGTCTGGTGCTCTCAGTATTGCACAAGGAGGTATTTTCACTTGAGCAAGTCGAAGTGTTGATCTTCTTGCATGAACTGTTCACCCACACACTCTGACCCATCCCACTTTATTGTGTGAAAGGAGCACGCTGGCAGGAAATTCAGGCATGCTTTCTTGCAATAACACTCGTCAACAGTTTTAGCCTCAGTTTGACCACTTCAGTTGGGTTTGTTTTATGGCTGTGTCATGGTTTAACCCCAGCCGGCAACTAGGCACCACGCAGCCGCTCACTCGCCCCCCCCCCCCCGCCCCACAGTGGGATGGGGGAGAGAATCAAAAAAAAGTAAAGTCCGTGGGTTGAGATAAAGACAGTTTAATAGGACAGAAAAGAAGAAAATAGTGATAATGATAACAATAAAATTTCAATAATAGTAATAAAAGAATTGGAATGTACAAAACAAGTGATGCACAGTGCAATTGCTCGCCACTCGCTGACTGATGCCCAGTAAGTTCCCGAGCAGTGACCTGCCCCACCCCGGCCAGCTCCTCTCAGTTTATATACTGGGCATGACATCACACAGTATGGAATACCCCTTTGGCCAGTTGGGGTCAGCTGCCCTGGCTGTGTCCCCTCCCAACTTCTAGTGCCCCTCCAGCCTTCCTGCTGGCTGGGCATGAGAAGCTGAAAAATCCTTGACTTGGTATGAACATTACTTAGCAACAACAATCAGTGTGTTATCAACATTCTTCTTGTAGTGAACCCAAAACATAACACTATACCAGCTACTGGAAAGAAAATTAACTCTATCCCAGCCAAAACCAGGACAAGCTGTCAAGCAAAAGGAGAATGTAGTTACAGCATATTAAAAAATCATGTGACTCTGTATCTTTTTAAGTGAGCTTGCTGAAAGCTGTACAATAGAGACAGACCAAAACCATAGTCTGTTGAAAAGCCCGGTAATAACCTACCTAAAACTGTTTAAAATATCATCTAGCATATATGGTCATTAAAGTATGATAATCTTTTTAGACAGTCCTCTGCTAGTTGCTCTTTTTCTTTTGCTGATAGACTCCCTATGGTATGAAATATTTGGTGAAGTAAGTACCGTTAAAGACTGTGGAGGGTGTAGAAGGGGGGGATGGAAACTGATTAAAAAAGAGGAGGGTTGGAAGGAGGAGTTAGGGAATTATAGACACATCAGCTTATCTTCAGTTCCCTGAAAAATCCTGGAACAAGTAGTCAAACAATTTGTAAGCATTTAAGTGAAAACAAGGAGATTAGTGACAG
The DNA here is from genome assembly GCF_964188355.1 of Buteo buteo. NCBI lineage: Eukaryota > Metazoa > Chordata > Aves > Accipitriformes > Accipitridae > Buteo > Buteo buteo. The sequence continues at coordinate 5,792,752 of NC_134176.1, read as the reverse complement.
TCAACATGGATTTGTCAAGAACAAATCATGTCAAACCAATCTCATTTCCTTACATGGCAGGGTAACAGGCTTTGGGACAGAGGAGAAACAGTTCAAGTCATAAGTCTTGACATTAGTTGGACTTTTGATGGGACGTTCTCATAAGCAAGCCAAGGTAATGTGGTATATATGAAGTTACAAAGGGCTGAGTGGAAAATGTTTCAGAGAATAATTCTCAGTGGTTCACCAGTAAAGTGTGAGAGACATTGTGTGAGATCTGATGTATTATTCAATATTTTCAATGGACTAAAAAGGATATTTTTTATATTTGGGGGCAAAGCTGTGCAAGGATGGGCTGCAAAGACAGGGCCAAAGTTGCAAAGGATCTTGAGAAGTACAGAAATAATACACTTTGATAAGGACGAGCACAAGATGCTAGGCTTAGGAAGGAACAAACAGCTGCACAGATACAGGCTGGAGAAGAACTGGAGAACAGCTGGAGCTCTTTGGAAAAGAGCACGAAGAGGAGCCCTATCTCTTCCCTTAGCTGTCAGGAAGCACCAGCTGGAGGCCAGCTTTGGGCTTTGCTCCAACAGTGGGGGCTAATTCAGAAGTGTGCAGAGTAGCACACAGCAATGAGCAGAGGGCTCAAACGCAGGACCTGTGATGGAAAAGTGAGCATGCTGGACTTCTTCAGCTTATGCAAGAGTCAACTAGCACGGGACACCATCATGTTTTCTTCATGTCGATGATGGACAGGACAAGAAGTACCGACCAAGAGAATTCTGAAAAATATGTTAACTGTGCAGACAGTGAAGTCTTGCAATAAGCTCCTGGAGAAGGTTACCATGGAAAGCTTTTAAGAACAAAAAACGCATAGCTGATCCTTTCTTGTTACACAGGAATAGATTAGAGAAGGTTCCTGAGGTCTTTTCGTACTCTGCTTTTATTAAAATTCCAGCAATATAATAATCTTTTATTGTCAAAAGTGGATTTTACATCACAGGCTCGTGTGTCAAACAGGAAGCTAACGCCCTATCACTCATTCTATTAACTTCACTGGCAGGGCACTGAGAACAGAACTAGCAAAGTATTTTGTGACTGCTAATCTAATTATATTAAAAGTTACATTACGCTGAGTATTAAACAAATGTTTCAGTGTAAAGTGGCATATGAAACTGTTGCTCGCTTCTCTTATATGACACTACAGGGGCAAATTTCCCCTTCAACAGCACTCCTTCAGGGAGCAGAGAAGGAGAATAGCTGGCCTGGGAAACAAAACTCCTGCTTGCTCCACACCACGCTGCAGCAATGCTGATCTTGTCACTCTCTTTTCATCATGGTGTAGATATTTAAGATAACCAGAAACAGAAACTTCAAAATGCTGCAGGGAATTAGGCAACTTAAAACATCATCCTCCTTAAAATGTATTACTGTGCATGCACAAACCCATTTTTATTCACTTAAGACCAGTACATCCAGTACTTGTATTTGATTTGGGACTATTCATGACCTTAAGCTTAGATGTGGGTTTAAGTGTATTGCTGGCTGGGATCTCATAGTTTTGCCTTGATTTTTCTCCCATTCACACTGAATCAAATCCTGATGCCACTGAACAATAACTCAGCTCTGATTTCCCCAGGGCAAGAATTCAACTCATACTGCCTATTCTACACTGAGGCTTAGCTGGTTCATGCAGGGCCAGAGATAGGCAGTGGTATTTTGCTTTTAGTGAGGAAATACAAGTTTCCACATTCCTTTCTGAGGCAGAAAAGTGCTGCCTGCAGTGCTCAGAATAGTTCAAGGGAATTTTTTTAATGCTTTCAAAAATATCCTCCAAGTGAGCTTGGCAGTATCACCTGCACTACCTGCTACTGATACTCAGGAAGGCAAGAGCAGCTGGAGGAGGATGGCTGGAGTAAAATTTGCCTGGGAATCTCACCTTTGCACTTGTTTTAATGGTCAGCAGAACAAAAATTCAGGTTTAGCTGAATGTTCAATCTTGTTTCGATGTATATTTTCCCTGAAAGGAAAATAACAGGACCCTTGATGCTCTGAATGTCTTTTCTCTGTGCTTTCACTGTTGCCCTCTCACAACTCTGGACAAAACTGCTACAATTATGGTCTTGATCTAAAAGTTGTGCATTGGAAAAAAAAACGACTGCTGCAGCCTCTGCAACAAACAGATGACATTTAATGGTAAAGCTGTCAACATGGCAGTGGACTTGTACAAAGGAAACCGCTTTCTCCACTACGTGACTGCTGGTTTTAATCTCCTTCCTGCTTTTATTTCTCCTCTCCTTTAAAATGGGGATAGTAGCTTCTGCATTATTCAAGGTATTTTAAACATACATTCCACATTGCCTAGGCACCGAACGAGCACTGCTAGCCAAAACCAAAGCCACAGGCATTTCAGGGGCAGACCCTGAAAATGTGGTGGGGACACACAAAAGGAGGACATAGCTCATTTTTGCTCATGCTAATAATCTATTTAGCCCCGTGTTTGCATAGAAAACCTCCACCTACAGCTCTCCACTACAGTGTGCATTGGTCCAGTGTTTCAGCAGAAGACTTAAGTAGCCAAAAGTGTGACTGGAGAGGTGTTTAACCAAAAAGCTTCAGAACAGAGGATGTTTTGTTGATCCTTGGCTTGCTGGGTGATCTCTGGATACCAGCTGTGTTTAGTGCATGCATAGAGTAACCACCTAGCACAGCTAGTGGTGCAATGTTTCTCCCCAGAACATCAGAGTTATGAAACATGTGCCTGGTGAGGCCAAAGAGCAGCCGGAAAGCTGTGAACCTGAACTTCGTGTGTTGCATTGGCTCAGCAGGCAGGCGGTGGGGCTGAGGGCATGGTTAGATGGAGAGCAGCTGTTGGTTAGAGGTCATGCTTAATGTGTAAGCTGCGTACAAGTTTGTCAGGATCCTTCATCAAGAACAAGGTTTCCAGACATCCCATGCAAACCTCAGAATCCAAGTGACCAATAATTCTGCATGGAAAAAGAACGTGCCTTTGAAGAAATGGTTAGAAGACAGCCTTATTCAAGAGGTAGAGATCTCCTAAATCATTCTTAAACCTCTTCTGTAATTACAACTGGGCATATAGATTTGGATCCAATTTGGTCTATGCATCATTTTCACATTTTCAGGTAATGGCTATTCCGCCCTGTGGATGTGCATAATGATAACTCCCTCTTGCTCCTTGGCATAGCAGGAAGTCATCACGCAGCAGATAGCAGAACAAGGGATAATTTATCCTGCAATATAACCAGCTTACTGGGAAGCCCGTTGTCATAGAGTTGCAGGGGAGACCTTTGCAGGCAATGGCGTGGTGGCAGGGTGGTGGGACTGCTTGAGCCTGTGTGATTCGGTACTCACCGCTGGGTTGACTGGAGGGAGCATTCAGAAGGGTTCAGGCTGATGTCCTGGGAGAGGCAGTGAGAGCCCTTCATCCCTCTGCCCCACCACTCTGCAAGGATGAGGATTATGGATGGATATTTAGAGTGGCCCTTTCTGTCCAAGGCTGGAAAACAGGGCTTCCTGCAAACAAATCCTCATTGGGGTTTATCCTGTGGGATGTGCCGAAAGCAGAGTTTGCAGGAGCTATCCTCGTGAGGCTTCAGTGCATGTTCTGTATCCAGTGTAAGTACTGAAACTCAGATGCGACACCAGATACGTTTTACCTGTGCCTGTGTGATAACGCTGCTTACACTTACAAGATAGCAGTCGGTCTGGCTTAGGCCATGTATTGACTATAATTTGGCACAGAGACACTTGTGAGTATTTTGAAGTGAGATCAGGAGCTGCGATTTCCTGACGTGTGGGGGGTGTCCAAGTGTCTGCATCAGAACCGGCCGGGTGCTTCAGTGCTGTGAAGGAGCATCAGATGCCAGAGGCAGCGGCCCCAGCTGTGCAGAAGCTCTCAGATCCTGTGTCTGCAGGCTCACAGCCCCTCCGAGCTCGCCCCAGCCACCCTGCTGAAGGATCCTTGATTATTGCCTAATTTGAGCCTAGGGAATCAGCCATAACGAGTAGGTGATTGAATGAATCATGCCTCGCTTTCTCTTCCCCAACACAGCAATTCACCCACATTTGTTCATTACTCAGACTTGTTTGCCAAATGATTTATGCACATAATTTCGGGTCGGTAATTCATTCATATGCAGCCTGGCTGAGTATTTAGCAATTGAAATGAGAAAGTCAAGATGTTTTGTTTGGGCTCACAAGTTTTTGTTTCTTGATTAAACTCTCAAAATCGTGTTGTAGGGGTGAATGCTCGTGTCAGTGAATTCAAAATGTAATTTCTGCGTTTATCTGCTAATACACACATATATTCATGATGTCTTCAGTTGCTAGTAAACATATTGATTGCAAAGTCTGTGAAAGAGAACACAAAGGGAGCCTAAATTAAACTAATTATTTAAAACAATAAAACATACGAAAAACTAACCTGTTGTATGATCTTTCAATTCTGCATGAAAGAAAAAAGGCTACACTGAAATCTGGCCAAAAAGTAAAGTGATAAAATGAGTACTGGATGTTTTCCAGCATCCTCTGAAACATTCAGGGTAGAAAATGTCAAACTTCCTGAATTTGAATATTATAAAGAGAAAAAATAAGCATCAGAAATGTAACCAAAAATCTTATGAACACAGTGATACTTACCAGAGGAATGGGAAGTGGTAAATGTGACACCAGATTTTAACATTGTTATGTCATGATGTAAATCTATGACTCGCTCCATCTTGAGTACCTCAGTTCTTGGTCCTTTATGGATGGGGGGGGTATGTATACACACACACATATATATATATATGTATAGGGGGATGGCAACAGGCTATAGATAAAGTGGAACTGTGAATGACAACAGCTTATGTGGGTTCAAGCAGCCAGAGAGAAACACCACCTGAGGGCTTCTAACTATTTGCAAGCATCTTTGGCTCAGGAAGTTGCCAAGAAGCCAATTGTTGGAGACTGAGATAGTATCAGAGGAAACATCAATTTATGCTCACCCCGTTCCTGTACTTTTCCTAGGTGTTCACTTTGGCCAGCACTGGAGACAAGATAAAAAGCAAGTGTAGGCTGAATCAGTCTGATTCAGTGTGGTTATGATGCTGGGTGATGCAAGAGGTACCCTGGAAACCACAGGTTGGCAGGTCTTGTTTCTGTAGCAGGCAAATTGGCAAGACATATCATCTAATATTACAGTAGCATACTTGGAAATATTGGAGACTGGGGAAGGTCAGCCACTGCAGAAAACTTTTTAGCAGGTTTATTGCAATAAATTTTTTAAGAAATGACATTATTGTGGGGTAAGAGGGAAGCCCTGTCCGGAATTAGTAGTTGTTTAAAGAGAGGAAAGAAAATATAGAAATAATGGTCATTTTTCACCACAGAGAGGTTATCAAGCAGGGTCCCCTAACGGTGTAGTCAAACTGTCCAGGAGCTGACCAGAAAAGAAGGGGATTTCTGAGGTGCCACAGCTTGCTGGTAGTACACAATTACTTGGGATAGTCAAAGATAAGATTTGTGTCAAGGGAAGAGAAGAGATCCCAATACCTAGTGACTGCAGGGTAAACTCCAGGGAAATTCTGTGTTGATAATTACCAAATAATAAACACAGGAAAAAGTGATGTAATGATAGACTCCAATGGCTATTACCTGCTCAGGAAAGAAATCTGGGTGGCAGTATTGATAATTCTATGGAAACATGAAATCAATTCCCAAAAAACCTCAAGAAGAACTCAAAATGAGCTGATTCGAGAAGCCTGCTAGATGGAGAGCCAGGAAACCAGCGCTGATGAAATAGCCAGGTAGCTTCCAAAAAGTTCTCTGCTCTCATGTTTTCATAGCATGTATATTATGTTCAATCCTCCCACCTATACACGTAAGAAAAGGTGATGTCAAGACCAATGAATAGATAGGGCAGGCCAGCAGTCCCATTTTGGAGAGGTTAGACAGTGGACCAGGAGGTACCCTGGCCTTCAGATGAGCAATATGTCATTTTACTCCTGGTAGGCTGTGAGCACTTTTTGTACCAAATGTTTATCTTGGCTGTCTTATTTTGCCTGGACCTCATGCAGAGAAATGGCTGTGTCCAAGTAGGCTGATACAGATGGCAACTGCCGGCAGAGTTTGGTCTTCATTCACAAATGGAAAATGACAGGAAGCTATTGCCAACCCGAATCCATCTTCCCCATCACCCTTGCTTTGAGGGAGCTCGGCTTTGCACCAAGCCCAAGACTTGTCAGCTTGGCTTGATTCCTGCAGTGGCTCCCAAACAGCTCCATCCAAATACCCATGGACGTGGGAGTGTTCAGCTCCAAATCAGACCTCAGATCCTCAGTGTGAGCGCACCATATGGAGCCGGGTGCTGTGAAAACTCCCAACCCTATGGAGGTCAGCAATCACTTTTATCGGTCTGGTACATACATTGCCGTGAATTTAAAGGCACAGAGCTTCACTCCGAAGCCCATCTTCTCTCTGCAGGCAAAAACCTCTTGCCTATGTGTTGGGCCTTGCAGCTGGTGTTGGCTGCAGAAGGCTGCCCATCTGTGCAGAAGGCAAAGCCGTGCAGCACTGACTCACTGCTCCACCACCTCCTACTTTTGGCAATAACCGGCACGGGCTGATTCAGAGGACGGTGGCAGAACAGAACGCTTGCAGTAAGGGGTCGGAGTTGATGCTCAAATGATCTGTGATCAAACCATGCTCGGAGCAGTCATTCCCAGATAAGTGAGTGATATACGGATATGAACAGTCCAGCATGGAAAGCAGGTCTTGGAAAGCAGGTCTCAAAAAGCAGGAATAAATTTCCAAATCAGTTTGGTTTCCCCTGAAAGAATCCCCCAGGTGATACCTTACCCCAAAGTGTCATACAAACAAATATCATATCCAGACAGTAGAGGTGAGATTTGTTGACCAAACACAATGTCTACAAGTGCCGACACCTAGAGCTGGGCCAGGCACCCTTGGCTCCCTTTACGTGAGCTAAAACACGCTTTCTAATCCTGTGGTCCATGCTTATCCTACAGCCACCGACTGAAGCAGTTCAGATGGGTCTTGCCCTAGAAATGCCTATTTATAATAAAGAACCTGAGTAACCAGCTCAGATGAAGTCAGCAGTTAGGACACCCCTTAAAGACTGGTGAGAAGAATCCCACTCTGCAGACGCAGGGACTCATCTCCGGAGTTTACAGCTTTAAGGAACTTTACTGATGCCCAGTGCTATATGCCTGGAAATAAAAATGTCGTTGGGGCAGAAACCCCCTACCCAGACATGTCACAAAAGACAGTGCCTGCTCCAAGATCTCAGTTCTTCTCTCCAAGCCTACAGGAGATCGTGGCTGGTCCTTAATGAAAGGAGGACGAAGACTCTCCCAGGACAGCTAGACCTCGTCTTAGTGGTTTGGGCAAAACCCATTTTTGCTGGGGGCAGAGCGGGTGCAAGGTGGGGGGGGGGGAACAGTAATGGTTGGGGGCTGGGAGGAGCAGGGTGTCTTCCAGAGAAGACAGCGATGTTTTGGGGGATCCCGTGGGGGTAGGAGAGTAGAGCCAGGACCCTTCTCTTGCAGATGAGGAGAAGAGGTTTTAACATCATCTTAGCAAAATGCTAACACTTTCCCAAAACTGTGGTCCAGGCACACTCTTGTGGTTAGAGAGAGCTAGTGCACACTTGAACCAGGCCATTTCTGCACACAGCAGCCCAGAGGAGCAGAGGTGGCCTTGTGGCTTGTCCTGCCTGCTCAGGGTCCAGCCTGGCGGCCGGCGCCGAACTCGCCCCAGCGAGAAAGCACCAGCAAACACATTTCAGCCACTGCATCCGTAATGATCAAGGCTATTGTGGTAGCCCTCAAAATGCTTTAAAAGCCTGCGTGAATGCTTTTATCCACCTTCGGCTCACAGCACCGGTGTGTGCCGTGAGGTGGTTAATAATTTAGCCCTGCGGATATTAACATTTCTGCAGGAATGAGCCTGGTTCTGGGAAAAGGGACACCCCAGCTGCTGGATCGACGGGTGGGGGTTTGGGGTCTCCACTCGATTAAGAGGGTTGGGATTTGTGTCACCCCACATAGGGCATCCTGGATGACTTTATTTATCTTGGGAACAGGCAGCTCTGCCTACGCATCCTCCCGTCTTGTGCCCCGCGGCCTTGGCAGTTGGCCTTACTGTGCTCCATCTCCTTTCACCTCTGCTTTTTGTGGTTTTGCTGAAAGAGGCTGCTTCTTCGCTGGCAGCCTGGGTGAAGCCCATCAGCCCTGCTAGTACCTGAGTGATGAAAAAGGTGTTGACACTTGGCTGTGAAAATCAGAAAGTCCCAAAGTGGTGCTGGAAGTGGATATTTTTTTTTTCCTTTGCTTCATGCTTTGCTTTTTTTTTCTTTTGCTGTCAGGACACACAGATGCCATCCAGGAGGCTCCATCTGTGCATTGCCTGGGGTTCATCAGAGAAAAAGCATCAGTGACCACACCGAGTTCTCTGTAGTCTGAGCAAAACTTCCTTTTCTCCTACTTTTTGGGAGAGCCCAAGGTCAAGAGGACTCCCCTTAGTTTGCTCCCTCCTTCTGACCTGCTTGCTACATCTCCCTATCAGCTGGAAAACATGGAGGCTGTGGCCCTTGCTGTACAAATTATATGGGCTGTGCTGCTTATCCAGCCTCTCTGCTTCCCCCAAACCATCTTGGTATAGCTCTCTGATCTGTGGCTTTTTGGAGCAGTCTGTGTAAGGACAGGGATCCCTGTGAGATCAATGAGAAAAGCTGTTTCATGCTTCCAGTCTGAGCTACATATACATGAAAAGGTAGGTATGAATGGCTTCACAACTGGGAAGTGACTTTTAAGTCATTGATATTCCTACTCAGAGGTATTGCTGGTTGCTTCCTATCTGTATTTTACAGTAACCCCAGATAACCCCCGAGGGTCTGGATAGGAGCTGCACCAACTCTTCCCCAGCGAATGGCCATTGCCACCAGCTGCTTAGCAGTGGGCATGACTCTGCTGTGCTCTTAGCGGGGAGTTTAAATCCTTCCCAAGCCCTTCCCTCTGCTTCCCTGCTCCCTCCTGGGTCTGGGGTGAGGACTTGTGCAGGTAACGGGACAGACTGTCATGCCCTGGTGCCGTACCAGATCTGAGATGACTTGCTGTCACAAGGAGAAAAGAGAATCACCGAAGTCCCACTGCTCCTCGGAGATGCCGTCGGAGCTGGGCTGAGATGCAGCAGTGCCCAGAGCAGAGGGAAAATTTGGGGTTCCCTTAGCTCTGCCCCATTTCAGACCCAGTCACGGTGACTGCAGCTCGGGCTGGAGTCACCTCCCCCAGCTCTCCTCCCCTAGGATTGACTCTGAATTACAAATGCCAGCATTAGTTATCTGCTTTGAATATATTCAAATATACACCTCAACAGCACGTTGTTCCCCAAGAGACCCCCCAGGTTGTTTCCCTGTATCACCTTGCTCCTGTTTTTTCCTGACAGTGGAGAGATCATTTGAGAAAGTTGCAGTTAGAAATCACCCCCCAAAAATAAACTACCCAAACCCAAACCAGCCCTGGACTGTTTGGTGGGGCTGTACGATGGTGTTATGGTGAAGCGGTCTGAACAAAGACTGGACAGGTGCCTTGTGATGATACTGTCAGAAAATCCCAGAGACTCTGGATCTCCTATAAGGTTTCTAAATATTAATTTTTTATTTTCTTGCTGATGGGAAACATGGCATATTTGCATTTTTGAGCCTGAATAGTTTTAATTCAGTTTTTTATTGTACAAGCTCAAGAGGAACATTTACTTTGTTTTCACTGATTAGTTATACAATTATTCCTTTCAGATACCACATGAACCATGAACCATAATATTGTATTCTTTGCTAATACATTTTGGCAGAGGTATTTACATGAAAACACAATACATAAATGTAATGAATTTTTCAAATGAACACATTGGTAATATAAAGTAATCATTATTTTTTTTTCATACACCAAAAATTCATTAAACTTTTCTCAATTAGCAAACTGACTTTTCTAAATAAGCTGCTGATTGAGCAAGAGCCAGTCACGCAAACCAGCTGGATTTGATAACGTTGGACGGTGCGTGTCGCTGGGGAGCACACAAGAGGGAGATTATCTCTGCCAGCCGGAGGCAGGCATCTTCTGCGGGATCTAACACCAGCTGAAGGGGGTACCACTTCCAGCTGCCCACCAGTGAGAAGTCAGGGTTAGCGAATACCTAAATGAGAATAATCTTCTGTCTAGGAGGCAAAATGAAGTCCTGGGCTATATCCAGCCTGGAGGCTTGTATCAGCATCCACTCTTTGGCCAGCCAGGTCAGGGAGAAGGTGCAGGAGGAGAAAGGAAGGAGGAGAAAACCTGGTTAGTTTTCAGCTGGATGAGGGGGCAGGTGTGGCTGGTCACATCCCTGCAGCTGCACCGGGAAGAATAAGGCCCAGTCACAATGCAGACGAGTCTCATGTACTGCAAAATCATTTTTCCTGGATTCAGGAGCCTGTAAAAGTGTTAGATTTTTTTTCCCAGGTGTGAGTCTGAAACACATGATCACCTGGCTCATCTCTGGTTTGCTAGGCTGGGTCTGGTGGAGCAACAGAGATTCTGTTCAATGATGACATGAACTGTTACAGCTTGGGGAAATAAACTCATCCTCCTTCTGAAGTTACCATTGTGCTCTAGCTTTTATTTACAGTATGTAAAGTATTTTATGTAGTGTTTCTTCTTCTTTCCATACTTTCCAGAGAAATTCCTTTTGTGGACTCATTAAAATATTCTCTGCACAAACCGGTGAATGATGCTGAAATCTTGGTCTCACTGAAGTTAGTGGGGAGTCTGCTACTGGCTTTGTTGGGGAGATTTGATTCTGGTTGAGTCTTTATGTATGAAGAGGAATAAATCTGTCAGGAGTGGAGTGTCTCAGCACAATGAACACCTCCCAGTGCCTTTTACATAGATCATACTGTTATATCATGTGCCTGACCTACTTTGCTTTAATAAGCTCATCTGTGTGCAGTGAAAGATAAGCAAAACCACTCTTCTGACACCAAAAATCCATCCTGTCTATCGATACGTGTGTGCTGCTGTTGGTAGGGGCTGATCCTGTGCTGATAAGGGCTGGTTTTCCCTCTCATGCAAGCAAAACTTCCACTGGCACTCAGTGAGGCTCAGACTGGGAGGACTGGACCCTGTTACAGCGGTGGGAAGGACAAGCAGTCAGCTTCGGGGCCCGGGCATGGACAAAGAGCGAGGATGGGATCGATGGTGGGATTTAAGAAATATGCAGGGTGGTCCCTGTGTCGGGGTACGCAAGGCTCAAGAGGGGGTTCGCAAAGACCATAGGCTCTGCATCGCAAAGACCATAGGCTCTGCATCCCTCTCCTCCTGGATGGGCCATCTGCCTGTTTCTCTCTGAAAATTTTGTTTTCAGGGTACAACTGCCCAGGGCCACTGTGGGTCCTGCTCTCGTGGGACAGCCCAGGGTCTTGCTCCTGCAAAGCATCTACATGTTTCAGTTCCCCACTGCATTAACACCAGGCTCCAGCCGAGCACGGGCAACCCTGTCTCCAGCATCTCTGCCTCTGGATGGGCAAGCTCTCCTATCTTACCCAAAGATACAAGGTTCCCTTTGAAAATCCCAGCCTTTCTGGGAGAGTTTCTACCGCGAACTGCACTGAATACGTCAGGGTGAGTGTTACGGCTCTCATCGTTAGAGGTGTCCCTGAGACAACCCCTTCGAGTTCAAAGCATTTCAGCAGCAGAGGAAAGCTGGTTCAGCTCCCAAAATAGCTCCCGCACGCAACGTGGTAAATGGCAAAGCTCATTACCTGGGTCACGTTCTGGGGCGTAGCTGGCAAATGCCTCTGCGAGAGAAAATTCTGCCTGCTATGAAATGCCCTTGACCAGCTCTAAACCTGATTTTCCTGGGCTGTGAAGAGCCGGGAGCACAGACAGACCCGTCTGAGCAGCACAAAGGTGAGCAGGACCCTTGTCGTAGGCATGAACGCAGAATCAGGATGCAAACATCTTGTGGTTCCCTTCCTCTTTTTTTTTGTTTTTTTTTCTTTACCAGTGAATCTAGGTGAGTGTTATTTTTCTTTCCTTCCCTCTCTTTTTTTAATTTGTTCTCTTCTTTGCTTTTTTGAAAAGCAGAGAGAAGATGGAAAAATAAATAAATAAAGCTAGTAGGGTGGAGGAAAGAGATTTGCTTTTCATGTACTCCCTATTTTGGAGACACAGGGATTTTCCAGATGTTGCTTTGATTGCCTCAGCCTTGAGGCTGAGAGGTGGAAAAAAGAGCATCACTTCACCCTCTGAAAAACAGGTAATGGTAGGGGTCCGCATTAGCTTCATTCAGGCTCTGATCCTGCACTGACTTACACCACTGCTTCCCTTTATTTCTTTTCTCCACCCTAGGTGGACATGGAGCAGCAGTACAAACGCAATGGCTGCTATAACACAGTATAACACTATGGCTCAGGGCCTGATCCTGGCTCTGTTGGGCCCGTTGGATAAGCGCCTGTCCACAGGCTGTTGCAGGAGGATGCTCCTTCAGCCCGGAGAGCTTCACGGCTTGCACTGACCCCAGCTTTTTTTAAAGGTCTGAGGCTGCTGCTATGAAAACGCTGGTCCGTGAGTAAACACACAGAGCCTTCCCCCGGAGCTGGGGACAAGAGGATCGGCAACTTCGAGACAGGAAGGGCACAGAGACATAAATAAATTCACTGACAGCCTCAGATGGAAATAGCCGCTTGCAGGGTGTCATCCACAGGAAAGCTGCATCTTTCAGCAACCTGGCAACAGCAGCTGTGACCTACAAGCTGCTTCTGGATCCTAACAGTAACATTTGGGAGGAAGGATCAGGTTTATTCATGCCAAACCACTTTAGGTCTCTGTTCAGCAAAATCCCAAAGCAGGAGCTGACAATTAAGCACGTCTTTATGTGCTTTGCCAAGTGGGTCTGGAATATCCCCCCTCACGTACAGGCTCTGCTGAACCAAGACCTCATTTGCTCACCAAACTATGGTGCAAGGTGCACTGTGTCATCTGCATGAAGACAGACTGGTCCATCTTTGGTGTTAATGTGCTGAAGAAACTCTGGAGATTAATTTAACTATTTGTGTTTTACCAGTGAGATGAGGCATGCCAGAAACAAAGTGAATCCACAAAGGCTGGTCTTACTCCTGGGAATAAGATACCGATGTATCTTCGGGGTCAGCAGCGCCTTTGTTTGCCATTACTGATGTTAATATTTGGTCCTGTGGGACATCTTGGGTTCATGTTTTTTCTAGTTAATGACAGCCTTTCTGTAGTCTTCCCTTTGCTGGGGGGAAAGGCTAATGCAATACTCACTGTGCTACAGCTGCTGGCTGGGAATTGTCAATAGGTCATAAATAAATCTACCACCGCACAGGAAAGACAATGAGATTATACATCCTCCTACTACTGCCAATTACAGTAAGAGCAACAATTATAAGGTAGCACTCCTACAGCTACCCTAGGGAGAAAATGAGAGGAAAATGTTCCATTAGCCTAATGAAGAGAGTGTGGTAAAGCTACAGTCAAATTTTCTCACTATTAGCCCTGACTGTGTGCCACTAACACACAAGGGAAGCAGGAGTCATAGGGTAACAATTAAAGTTTCTGACAATGAACCCCTATGATGTACATGCCTCTAACCTGATGAGAAAATTAAAAAGAGGCACGGTTACATTTTCTCACCATTAGTCCCCAGAATGTACAATGTGGCATTTGCCGGTGACAATGAAGGTTTCTCACCACTGAGACCTGGGAAATGCCATGCGTGTTGCGGATTTGGTGTTAAATGCTCTTGGGAGCGCTGGGGTGATGAGAAGGCATGCGGAGATGGCTTAAACCCCCTCTCTTTTAACACAGAGGAAAGAGTTACTGGTACATTTCCTCATTAGCTGGAGGAAAGGATGGATCCGCTGTGGGTAATTTTCTGGTGTCCAGCCCCTGTGGTATCCCTGCAGGAGAAGAAAGAAGAAAGATCAGCTTTGGAAGTAGCAATGGGAAATATAGGAAATATCTTGCTGGATTCATATAGGCTAGTAGTGCAAAAGGACAACTTGAGCCCTGGCTTACATCATCCACTGGCCTCAACAAGAGCTGCTTCATTTCTTGCGGGGTGATTTGGTCGGTTCAATTTAAGGACTGCAGTCCAATATTTACCAAGGTTTGCTGCACTGTGCTACCTGAAATACTGCTGTTTCCATGGCTTTTTAAGGCAAGGGAGAGACTATGGTATCTTGAAAACCTGCCTGTGTCAATTGTTAGGTATGCTGATTTTTAATGGTGATTCCTAAGGTGTGTTGCAAAGTCATGGATCAATTTTCACGTCAAAAATTCTGGAGCAAAATTCAAAACCTACTCTAACGTGGACCCAGGCCCTCCCTCCACATTTTTCATTTCTGCTGTTGCCTCTGTGACAAGTTAATATTAGCTTGAGGATCACAGTCAGGAGCCAGATTGGCATCTGGCTGGGGGATTTGGCCTGGGATGTGGATTGGCTTTCTTTCCACACCCCATAAAAAGTGAGAAGGGAAAAAATCTGTTTTCGGACCTCACACAGGCTCGTGGTGCTAGAGTATCTCAACGCCGTTCAGCCTGTAAGATAATTATCCTTGTAAAGCCCCTCTGTAGGGGATGTCAAGACCTTCCTGGGATCACCTACAGACCATTCCCTCAGGGGAACAACAGCCACCCTTGTACCACAGGGGGTCCTGGCCAGCGGGACCCTGGGCATCTTTGGTCTGGAAGCCACGTCCTGGAGCAGGAGCAGATATTAGTCCAGGCTTAGCACTGTGTTGACAGATCTGTGGGGTCTTTTGCCTGCAGCTGCCTCCTGTCCAGCCTGCGCAGGTCTATTTGCATTAAAAGTCTTGCCCCGCATCTCAGGAGGGTTTGTGGCACTTTCCCAGCGAGGGCTTTTGAGCTTGTCCTTGCTGAGGGCTGAGCTAGAGCTCAGCTGGGCTGTCCCATCTGCCATGGAAGGGGTTGTAAGGGCAGGAAAATGAGACCCTTTTGCTTGAGCTGGACACGGTTCCCAAGCACAGCCCAGTCCCTGGACTCTCGGGTCTGCTTGTGGGTCTCCGCATACCACACGTGGGACCCTGGGCACAGGTTGGGGCCAATTGCCCCTTCGCTGCCAGTCCCAGCAGTGAGATCTTCAGTGCCAGACTCTTCCTCACTGGGGCTGAGATAACCACGCCGAGATGGCTCCTGCCTTGCCATTTTGGGGAGCAGCCACGGATTAAGACATGCTAATTCCCTTGTACAGCTTTAGATCATCCTCCCTCAAGCTACACTGAACCACAATTTTTCTAACTTGCTGCTCAGCAAAAGGGCAAGCACAGTTTTTGCAGCATTGTCATATCTCTTTGCCATGCCTACAAACACAAAAAGACTCTCCATCTCTCTCTTTCCCTTTCTTTCCCACTGTAAGCTCTCTGCCTTCCTAAATGTCCATCATCGCTACAGATTTAGTATATTTTCAGTAACTCATTTCTGAGTCTAAAAGAGAACTTGGCATCCAATCATTTATGTGACATTGGGAATGAGAATCAGGATGGGTCTTTCAAAGCCAGCAGAGAGGTTTAGAAGCATAAAAGAATGATAGCTAAATCCTGTGGCTGATTCCAAATTACCTGATCAGAGAGTATGTCCCGGCACACCCCCTGGATGACTTGCTACCAGAGTGAGACCTGCCCGAGTACTGCTACTCTTGAACCTCAATTTTGATGGAAGGAAGATGAAAATGTGTAAAAGAGACGGGAACCACATGCTCCCCCAATTTGGCCCAGTCTGGATGGTGAGGATGACCGTGCCCTAGCACAGCAAGCATGGCCCAGCACAGAACATGGGGAAGTGTAGGTCCAACCTGTGAAATCAGCTGGGTTTAGCCAAACTGAGAGCTCCCCTTGCTCTGTGGGTGATGGCGTTGCCCTCCACCTGCTCCTCAGGGTTAATACCTTGAATTTGGTTGCTTTAGAGAAAGCTCTTTTGCTTGACTCCTAGTACTATGGAGCAGAGGGATTGCATTAACAGCAGTTGGCGAAGTACTAAGATGGAAAAATCTCAAATATCCACCCAAATATCCCATTCAGTGACAAGGAAAATCACAGCAGGATGGGAAGCTGGAGCAGGAGGGAGCTGGAGGAGGAAGATGATGGCTATGAGACCACATCAGTCTCCTCCAGAGAATCCTTTCCTCACTTTCCCTGCCTTAGAGGCGGTGCGGCTAAAAACTTCACTGCTCTGAGTGATTTGTGTAGTAATTTCAGAGCTGACAGGCACTACATGGCAAATCTGAATTCCACTTTTAGCCCTGTTAAGAGATAAGGAATAGTGATTATTATAATTATGATGTGGTTACTTTATTGGTTAAATTAACATTTCGTTGTTGGGGTTGCTGTGCAATATACAATATTATTTTGCCTACTGTGCCTTCAAAGTCATCTTGTCACAGCAACAGCATGGCAGCATGGAAAAAGCCTTTTAACAAGTAGGTAAATACATGCCTTTGGGGAAGTCAGAGCGATAATTATGTCAGCTTCAATACCTTTGACAGTGAAAAAAAGGCTAAAAATAAGCCGAAAAAAATGAAAATATTGAATGCTTTAAATAAAGTCATTGGAATTAAAAAGGTGCAAAGAATTTAATACAGTGACCTTACTTGCTGGACCGGGTGTCAGTAGTCCAACTATTCACCCTGCTAGGGTTGCTTTAGGCTTACAAGGGTGTGTAAAGGGATCCTACACCTCTTCTCTGGGGATAAATAAAGATTTATTGCTAATCCCATCTAAAATAGGTGGAACAGTTTCTTCCATACATGGTCATGATTTTGCAAAGAAAACCAGTGGACACCTTTCCTCTCCATCCTTCCTTTGTGCATGATGATGCTCCAAGTTTCACTGCAGAATACAATTTAGCTGGACACTGACAGGAGCACCTGTAGATTTTTGCTTGAGCACGTTGTTTAGGTTGTGCGTTTGTGAAATTTGCTGGTAGCATTGGGCAAGACACAACGCGAAGATGGTCCTTGCTCTGGGGCTGCACCGTCACCCAGACACAGGAGGGGAAGAGGGAACATGGAAGGGCATGACAGAAAGGATGTTTTATGCCAGTTTTGGGCCATCAGAAGGAAAACAAAAGCAACATGTCCTTGTAGGCATGCAAGTCTTGTAGCAGTAGCTTTGCTGGCCAGAGTGGTCTCATTGCAATTCTATCTGGTGCAGCTTTGGAGATCGAGATGGACCTTGGGCATCATCCCAGGTCTCAGGGCTGGCTGAGCATGGCATCAAACTTCCAGCATAGGTTGGAGTTCTTACAGCTTGTTCTAGCCTTTGCTGCCTGGGAAGAGCCAGAGTGAACAGATACGTGTTTGCTGAAAGCTGCACCTTGCCGCGTTGATTTGGGACTTACTCTTCTGCTGCTTCTGGAGTGTGGGGCAGGACAGATGTTGTGGCCCATGGAGTGCCCCTCTTTGGGATCTACAGGCAAAAGGTCACCCCCAAAATGCCATGACATGAAGAAGAGCACTGGAGGCTCACAGTTTTCTAGAGAAAGGCAGGGCCTGGGCATGCAGGTCACCAGTAGCCTTGCTGACCATGAGAACCCAACGCACAAATCCTACCTCTGTGGTCTGTTCTGAGTCTGGCACTGGGGCCAGTACTCTCTTGACACGAAGATCAAGGACTGGCTGCTGGCCTCTTGTCTTTCCTTCCACTCTGCCCCCAAATGTCAAGGAGAAGAGGAGGAAACCTCAGAAAAATCGAAAAAAATCTTCCCATGAACAAGTGCTCCCTTGGGTCTTGTCTGTGGGCCAGCAGGCACGAATGGCAGGACACAGTAAAAGGATTTGGGGCTTAGCTTTCCCAAATAATTGACAAGGACAGAGCTGGATTTGAGGTCATTACTGCGAAAAGCATCAGCACCAGACCTGCTCTCTGCTGTGTGCCCCGTCACACAAGAGCCGAGGAGGAGAGTGGCAATGGATATTGTTCCTCTATAGCAGCAGGCCCCAAGCTTTTTAGGTCAAACTCCCGGAGATGGTGCCCCCCGCTTGGACATCTGAGGTCAGAGCCCTCCCCAGAAACACGAGCCCTGGCGTGGGACCCGCTGCGTCGGAGCCAGCACTGCCAAGAGAGAGAGGAACTTACAGCTTAATCGCTGTAATTATTCTTCCAGTTGAAACCATTCACTTGGGCTCTAACTGGGCATATTTCCCTTTTCTTTCCCCCAATATTTTATTCTACAGATGCATTGGTGTTTTATTATCTATAAAATAAAATCCGGAACATAAGTCAGAAGAAGGATGTTGCATGATGAGCATATTTGCTACTTGTCCCTGCTCCCTCAGCTCAGCTTCCCCTCTCTTTCCTTCTCCACTGCTTATTTAAAGTCAAAAGGTTCAGTGGAAATTGCAGCCATGAACATGCAATTATTCTTTTTACAAGCTAACGAATATCCTATGCATATGTGATCACTATATTCAATTACACAACCACTTAAACAATACCCACACACTAGTTTGCATCTGTATAAAGCTTTGATTGGACACTTTGAACGGATTGTTTGCGGTGTACTCTGGTCTCCATGAAGGAAAGCAGCAGGACTTTTGCATAAAGCACATGTCAAGTCAGCCATATGCATAAAATGACATTACTTTTCAAGAGAACTTGATTTGGAATCAGGAAAAATCCCCCGTACTGTGCTTTTTCCTAAAAAGAAGGAGTCCTAGGGGACGAAAGCTTTCTCCTGAGTGTAATCTTCAAAACCCAAGTTTTCTTTCATTAGGCTGGGAGTGGGAAATATGATTTATTTTTTTTTCCCCACAATAAAATGCTTATTTCCACTAGTCTTCCCTCAGAACGGTGCAGTCCATCCAGAGCAGTTGAAGATGAGACTAATCTACCTCCAACACTTCAATAAATAAAATGTAAATGTTTGTCATAATAATGCCTCCATTGTCAGCACCAACCCGGGATTTTTCAACCTCTGACTCCCGGCAATGACCGGCTGAGTAGCAACAGCTGAGTGCTGAAAGAATTTTTCAACAGCAATTTGCTTGTTCCAATTTGCTTTTCAGGGCTGCTGATCAGGATTGCTGGTCAGCCTGTAAAAGGATCTCGTCCTATTAATTTGGCCCAGCTTCCCCTCTTGTTCTCGTCATATTTAGTTTCTCCGGTAGTTCCAGTGAGTAAGTTAATTGAATTAGAAGTGCCACCAGGAGCTTGCCTGCGCATCTACGGTTTCACGTAGGAAAGCAGCTCCCTTCGGCTGCAGAAACAGATACGTGCACCTGTTGAGAAGGTGAAGAAATGTCTAGAGATGACTTATTCCCCTGGTGATAGCCCCCGATTCTCTTCTCAAATTGGTCAGACAATAAAACTCCCTTCATCTGGCACTGGTTATTCTCCAGCTTGCTCCTTGGACAAACACAAATGAGATTGAGAAGCATAATCGATGCATTAGCGCAAGGATTGGGAGTGCAGCGATTTGAAAAGTGATTTTGTAGGAATGGATTGATTTCGTTTCATGCTGCTTGTTCGCTCTGTGACTTGAGGCCAAATGTGTCTGTTGTAGCAACACGAAGCGTTATTCTTCTAATTGCTTAGTCTGCAATCTCAGCTCCCCCACCGCTATCAATAAATACGATGGTACCAACTGGAGTCTGACCTTGTTTCTACTGGCTTTCAGTTAAGCTCAGGGTTAAGTATGGATACACTTTTTCTGCCAGTAAGTAGATAAATGGAAACAAAATCATAGTTCATGCTTGCTATTGCATTTTTAATGGGGTTTAGGGGTGAAAACCACATAATATTGCACTTCCGAGTCTTGCAGGTGTGGCACCTGGAAGAAACCGTGGAGAAGTCCTGCAAGTGGCAAAATGATTCCATAGCAATTTGAGAATACAGTCTTGAGTCCATTTCGAAGCTTTGCACAGCTTGTTGCAGTCATCAGAGGTTTTCCCAGCAGGATGCACCTCTGCTCACCTGGACTGTCCCGGAGCGCTGCGGTGGTCCGGGCTGAAGAGGGATCTGCTCTGGGCTCGGAGCGGATGGGATCTGCTGCGGCATTAAGCTGAGAATGAGCCTAAATACCTGCAAAGGCCAAGCTTCAGTAACAAAGTCATTCCCAACCCTCTTCCAGCCCTAAAAAGAAGCTACCCCCCAGGCAGACTCTGGGGAAACCTCTACCTAGAGGAGCAATAAATGGAAGAATAAAATAAAAAGGGTGAAGAGCAGGATGGCCGAATCCAAGGCAGCAGAGCAAAGGAGTTTGCAGTGCTCACACGATATAAGGGTGCAGCAAACCAGTTGCACCAGTGACCTGCTGGATAACCCACACGACGTCTATAAGCAACATAAATAAATGAAATAGAAGCAGCCATCCTTTCCTGCGAGACTGGTTTTTGCAGCTGAAGTGCTGGTTGAGTGTCACCACCGGGGGGCAGAAAAGGCCTTTGAAGAATATCAGCCTTTCCCATGAAAACTGCAGCGTTGCTGAAGTAAAGTTCTTCCTTTATTAATATATCCCTGCCCTTTATTGAAATTAGGAGGTTGACCTATTGTACATTACATTTAAAACAGAGGTCTGTGCAGTGGTTTAAAGTATTTGTCCTCTAGAAATGCTGCTAAGGGCTGAAAAGGGAAAATACCCGCACACTGGGGATGTTGGAGATGCCTTCTGGTTTTGAACAAACCCCTATTTCTTAAGAAATTAAGCAACAGATTACTGTGATTAATTAGGAAATAGCTTTTAATGTAATCAGAATAGAATATCATCCTATATTATGTATTTGATGAAAGTTTGTTATTGCTCGATTTGGGAAAAATACCCAGGGAAACTGATAAATCCCATTCAGATATTTTGCTTTAAGATATTTCCCATCTTACTTATACTATATACTTATATACATATATATTGTATATACATGAACACAGACTCACACAACCACTGCAAAGAAAGAACACCCTCCTTCACATTTTCTTTTTGCTTAAAATGCAAGTGATTCAGTAGAGGCATTTTCTATATCTCATATAAATAGAACCCAATCTTCCTAAATAATTTAATGTAGTCATTAGCTAAATCGAGTCATCAATTACCTATCACCAAGGAGGCAGTACAGAGATCAGCATGGGGCTTGCGGCGCTTTGCTTTGATTGCTTGTGGTCACTGTGTCATATTTGTTATGCTGTAACATTAGGCAGACAACAGTTCGGGCTTATTTTCAAAGGTTAATTTCTTTTCTTCACTGGCTTGTTGCGGAGTTCATATAGTAAATAAAGAAAATATTTTTAAATCCTCCCTTTTTATTTTTACTGACTCATAAGTACATGTAACATTATATTTACCAGAAAGACCCTAAAGCCTTACAGACTATCACGTTACTCCAGATTTTGGCATTTCTTAAAAGAGATTTCTTTCTTAAACCCACTACACTGTAATGGCTCTTAAGAAGCTGGCACTGTCTCGAGTGCAAATCCTTCTTAGTTTGTGTATTATTGACCTGATCAAGTGTGATGGGGGCCTTCGATGAGCCTTTGGGAGGATTTTACGGCTCTTGTGGGCAAGGAGTCCCACAAGGAAACGCTTTGGAAATTTTCATTGGAAATGGGAGTATATGAGGAGGGAACACAACTGGGGTGGGGGGACCCCAGCACAGGCTACAGCCCCTTCACATGCAAGTACTTACCCTGCGGAGCAGCTTTTTAAAAACTCAAAGTATTTAACATAAGGGAATAAAAAACCCGACAACACATCTGAAGGATGGTTTAAAAGTTGCCTGCGGAATGTAGATATGCCCAATACAGCCCCGATTCTGCAAGGACGTATGTACACGGTTTCGCTTTAGGAGATTGATTTTAACAGATTCTACAGACAAGGAATTTGTTTAAGTAACTGCCTAATACTGCAGGACGGGTAAAGTCCTAAAAGTGGAATAAAATAAATTTTCTCCCCTCTCTCAGGCATATTTACATACAAACAACTCCCCTAAAATCAGCGAGTTCAGAGTGAAAATCTTGGCGGCCACTTTAACAAAAAAAAAAAAAAATCCCACAAATTATATTGTTCCGCCTTTCCACTTGCAATAAGAAAATACAGCTTTACGCCCAATCCTGTAATCAGCTTCTCACGGGCTGACCCAGCTAAGCCCTGTATCAGGACCACGCTCCCGTGGTGCCGTCTGGGTTGCTGCAGCATTTTTGCAGTTTACGCTTCTCCAAAATGATGTCATAATTCAGTAAAAGGACAACATATTGGCAAATGAATAAGCAAAGGAAAAAAAATATTACTTCAGATGTCAGACAGCCACAGATCAGTTGCCTGAAATTTTTTCTTTTAGTGAATGACTTCTGTAATCCGTCATGATGTATTTTCCTTCATGAGCAGGTTTTGGCACAAAAATATTGCACCACGCCTGAACTTGCTGGAGAAGTAGAAAAGGGATTTTTTTAGCAAAAAGCAAGGTGAACCCCGAAGAATAATGTTGAACAGATTAAAACTGGAAAATGATGTGCCTTATCTGCTTTTTCAAAAGCAGAGATCTTTTACACGCGCCACGCGCTGATCTGAAATAAAGAGGCAGCTTTGTAAGGGCAAGGAAAAACCTGGCTGGAAAACAGGGTCTGGGGTAGGGCATAGCAAAAATCACAGTTAGTGGGAATATCTTAGTTTTGAAGACGATGTCTCAGCCGTTTGTCGCGTTCCGTCAGGACCAAACACCATTTGGTATTCAATTGACTTTCTAACTTAGGAGACAGGACTTTCCATCTTCAAATACTGAAAATAGATTGCATTCTTGGCCCTTTGCTTTGAACGGTTGGGGAGAATAAACGCACACCCTGGTCGTGTTCTAGTGATCTCCCTAATCTCGGTTGCACTTTGTCAGGACGAGGTAACTGGTAGTTAAGTGAAATACCTTAGATCAAAGGGGGATTAATCGCCAACTGAATCCTTGCTGAATAAACCTGTCATTCAAGAAAATTATTTCCACTGAACTTAGCAGAGGATTGAAGGTATTTGCATAACAGGGACCAACGTACTTCAGCCAGGTTAAAAGGTTCAGAATTCAGGCAGTGTTTAGCTTTTTGGCTCCTTTTCCTTTCAGCGGCCCTGTACAATGGTTTTTAATCTGATAATACAGCTAACTATCTAAATGATGTCAGAACAGGAAAGTATTGCAAAGTTTGGCTGAGGGATGGATCAATTTCACTTTCAGTAACTCCTAAATCTGATTTGTTGGAATTTAAGATGTAATCCTTAAAAAAAAAGTCCCTTTAAACCAGAGGGCTGTTTATTAACATCCTTTTTTTATTTGACCTTTGTCTTAGAAACACCGGGTCCTGCCTGCTGCCTTACCCGGGGCTCTTTGGGATCCTTTCGTACAGGTTTATACCGGCGGCTGCAAGCGATGCCCGTGGATCGGTGTGCCCACCGCGCGTGTGGATCTGTGCAAACACACGCACACAAACAGATTTTCAAGCTTTTTTTTTTTTTCTCTTTTTAAGCCCGTCTTTCGGAGGTCACGCTGAATGTGAATGTAAGTGAGATGGAGATAATTAAATAACGGGACCCAACAGGCTGCCATCATTTTCTAGGATCAGCCCTCGGAAGAGATTTAAGCACCGCAGCCTTGTTCAGGGTTTGCTGTGCGGTTGTGGCAATGATTTTAAACCATATGAATTATCCCTGTTTTATGGCAGTTGCTTTTTGCTGTGACTTTTCATGGAGAATTCATTTCTCAAAGAGAAAAGAAAGGCTCTTCCAGGGCTGGAAGGCAACGGCTTTTTAATCTGCACTATAAAAATTGGGAAAACAGTTAAAAAAATGTAGATTTCTGGAGAATGCTTTCTTCCTGCCTCCCTCTCCAGCCTTCCTAGGGTTCATTTGCAAGTGCTTCCACCTCTCCTACCTTTTGGGCATATGGAAGGATGTCAAGCTACATGGCGGACGTCAGGTTTTATAATCAGATTTTTGACAATAAATGGAATTTAGCCACTTCTGCATCTAGCCTGCGCCTGACACCATTCATTCTTTCGGTGGGCGCAGTTCATATTCATCACAAACTCAAAGCATCTTTCAAGTTAAAAAAATCGCAAAGAATGGTTATCAAAGAAAATGAATAAAATCCATATTGAGATAATTTTTTAGAAAATGATTGAAGTTTTAACCCAAGAAAGGACTCTTAGAGTTTCTTATAGCTTAGAATAAGAACATGTCAATCACGATTAAGCTTCTGGAATTGGAATCCCTTTGAAATGCAGCTGTTTCTTCTTTAATTGTGGCAGCGGACTCAAAAGAAAAGAAAGGTCCAGCCTTAAAGATGAGTAAGGAATACAAAATAGCTCAGGATTAGTTGTGGAGTTCAAAGGTCGCTAATTACACTAAGGAGTTCCCAGACACAGGGAAAACATTAAACAGGTCACCTACCAAACGGGAAACAGACTTTGACTTCAAAAAAAAAAAAAAGAAAAAAAGAAAAAAAAAGATCCTGACGAGATAGGTTTCTAGAAAAAAATCAAAAGCCATCAGCTGATCACATTGGGAAGAAAATGGGTTGGGTTTAGTTCTTTGCTGTTACATGTTGCTAGAGATGGCATCAGGCTTTCAAAAAATTATCTAGAGCTCAACCAGGTTTCTAGAAGGCTCTGTGAAAGCAAGAAGGGGAAAAGGGGGCAGGCCTTTGCCTTAAAATATCTGATTTTTAGTTGAATTGTGGGTTGTGAGTCCCTGAAAAAAAAACAACAAACAAAACAAACATGAGGGTTGAGACCTCCCCATCAGCATTTGGCTTGATTTGTTGAGGATGAGGCATCTGTGCGAATGGGCACATCCTGGATGGGAAGCCTTTTGGGAGAGCCCTGCACCCCCTTTGTGGGTGGAAAGGTGAGGTTTGGGGCACAGTGGGCCATCCCTTCTCCTGGGAGAAGCACAGCTCCTCTGTTTTCCAGCTCCTCACTGGCCCCAGTGACTTGGGATGGACTGGTGGGACCGCTGTCCTTCCAGAAATCCCGCATGTGCAGCAGCTCCTTATGGACCAACACTCAAGTTCTGAGGATGCTGAGTTTCTCCTGAAAGCCTCTTGGGAACACGCTGCTAGTTGTTCTGTCTCCTGGAGGGCTGCACTAAGCAACAAACCTGTGGTCCTTTGGATCTGGACGTGGGTGTAGAGAGCCAGTGGCTTTATTGCCAGTCTGCTCACAAGAGAGTGAATTCACATTTTGAGGAGAACAGAGCCTTTTTTTCCCTCAGATCCTGCTCCCCTTCATGAATTATCACCTTATTCCTCCAAAAATTGGCATCTTGGTGCATTTTAGGGCAACGTGAGATTTGTGGAAATAAGGAAGAAAAATTTCAGATAATCAAGGAGATGCACCTATCCAAGTGGCCTATTCTGGGCCTGTACAGGGTCCTACTTGTGCCCAAGGAATTTTTAGGATTGATGTCAATGGGAGTCAGACTGAGAGTTAAAACTCTATTCTCTGTTCCCTACACCTGAATAACTTGGGGTGGTGTATGGAGTTTGCAGGGCAAGGTTTTGGTAGCGGGGGGGCTACAGGGGTGGCTTCTGTGGGAAGCTGCTGGAAGCTTCCCCCATGTCCGACAGAGCCAAGGCCAGCCGGCTCCGAGTCGGACCCGCTGCCGGCCAAGGCCGAGCCCATCAGCGATGGTGGTCATGCTCTGGGATAACAGATTTAAGGACAGCAACTGCAGTCGGAGAGAGGAGTGAGAACATGTGAGAGCACCAGCCCTGCAGACCCCCAGGTCGGTGAAGAAGGAGGGGAGGAGATGCTCCAGGCGCCGGAGCAGGGATTCCCCTGCAGCCTGTGATGAAGACCATGGTGAGGCAGGCTGTCCCCCTGCAGCCCAGGGAGGTCCACGGTGGAGCAGATCTCCACCTGCAGCCTGTGGAGGACCCCACGCCAGAGCAGGGGGATGCCCAAAGGAGGCTGTGACCCCGTGGGAAGCCCACGCTGGAGCAGGATCCTGGCAGCACCTGCGGCCCCGTGGAGAGAGGAGCCCACGTTGGAGCAGGTTTTCTGGCAGGACTTGTGACCCTGTGGGGGACCCACGCTGGAGCAGTTCGTGAAGAACTGCAGCCCATGGGAAGGACCCACATTGGAGAAGTTCATGAAGGACTGTCTCCCGTGGGAGGGACCCCACGCTGGAGCAGGGGAAGAGTGTGAGGAGTCCTGCCCCTGAGGAGGATGAAGCAGCAGAGACAACATGCGATGAACCGACCGTAACCCCCATTCCCCATCCCCCTGCACCGCTGGAGGGGGTAGGTAGAGAATCTGGGAGTGAGGCTGTGCCTGGGAAGAAGGGAGGGGTGGGTGGAGGGAAGGTGTTTTGAGATTTGGTTTTATTTCTCATTCCCCTACTCTGGTTGATTGGCAAAAAATTAATTTTCCCCAAGTCAAGTCTGTTTTTGCCCATGATGGTAATTAGTGAGTGACCTCTCCCTGTCCTCATCTCGACCCACGAGCCTTTCATTACATTTTCTCTCCCCTGCCCAGCTGAGGAGGGGAGTGATGGAGCGGCTTTGGTGGGCACCTGGCCTCCAGCCAGAGGTGGAGGTGGCATGAAGGGAACAGAGTTTAGGAACAACCCCAAGGTTGCCCCTGTGGGACTCCCACTGACAGCCATACAGTGCTGTAGCAGCTCTTCCAAGGAAGATCCCAAACCAGGATCCACAAAACTCTCATCTAACGGCTCCTTTGGGATTGAGGGCTGCAGGGATTTCCTGCCATGGTACTCTCAGGATGGACACAGCTTCAGGTGGTCTTGGTTTTCTCCACCCTAAAAGATGCTGGTGGTAATACCTTGTATTTAATCCATGCTGACTATTCAGTAAATTCTTGCTGCAGATACAGTGTGGTCCAGGTTCAGATCCCAGCCTGAGGACTGAGGAGCCAACAGACAACAGGACAGCAGAACACAATCTGGGAGACGGTGACAGTAAAGTAAAGCTTGGAGAACTCCAGCCATGGGAAAGAGGGGGAATAGGAACAAATTTCAGTATGTTCAGAAAGTTGCTAAGTGGGAGCCTGTGGGCAATAAGTCAAAGAGACAAGGCTGCCCAGGGGGAGCGGGTGTTTTCTAAAGTGCTGCCATCCTCTAAAGAATGAGAGAACAAGGTGGCGGTGAAGGAGACAGCAAAAGTAGTGAAGGACAAACATGGACTTACTCACAAGTTACAACTTAAAACTCAGCAGGGCTTGTATAAATAGGACAAAATGTGGCAAGTTTCTAGGACAGTGTGAATAAACAGAGGAGAACTGCCACTGAATGTTTAATGCCTTGTTGTTTCAATGTTTACTTGTTAACAAATGGCCAAAGTAGTTAACACGGGTAAAAACAGGATAAAAATGTAGAGGAAGGGAGGGCTAAATTATGTAGAAGTAGCTGCTTACAAATTATCTGAAGCAGCAGGATTTACCCCAGAGCACTTGAGGAACTGGCATATACAATCTCGGAGCTGTCACCAAATACCTTGGGACACATACTTACTAGGTCTTTTTGACACTCCTTGGTCCCCTTTTTCTCTCACCCTGTATTGATGGCATCTGTTCTCAGATCCACCCCTTTGCACCTGCTTGTGCTGGAACATCTACTTTTATTTTTTTAGTTGTTTTGTTTGGGTTTTTTTCCTGAGACATTCAAACCGTCAGGGTTTGAACGAGGGCTTCAGCACCTTCAGTAATTACTGCCTCTCAGCCGTTGCACTCACTATGAACTTCATTAATGCAAATTCCCCACTTCCTTCCACACCTTCCACAAAGTGTTAAATAACACAGCTGGGATCCAAAACATGTTTGATGATGGTTCCCCATCGCCACTGCATTTGGAAACGTCAGCCAGTTTTCACTGTTTAATGGGTTATACATGGACTTTGGATTATTTTAATTTCTTGGAGGTCCGTTAACATCAATTCTCTTTGCCAACTAAATGTGCAGTCTCATCTAGAAAGTTTGTTTGACAGTACATATTTGCTTTAAATTCATGTTAATTGGCATTAGTTACGTTACCCCAAAATTTTAATGAAATGAAGCAAGTTCATTTTATTAATGAAGTGAGTTCTATATTAACTTCTTATTTATACCCATTATTTTGTTTGGGAAAAATGTTGGGTTGACAAGCCAGTATTTAAAGTCCTTATGTTTATTCTTTTAAACTATTTGCACGTTAGTTTTCTTCTAGCCCTCTGAAATGCAATACTAAGTCTGGAGAACTCTTTGGCTACCTCTTTTGAAAGTCTCTGTGGAAAGCTACCTGCATAGATCTCATACAGTCTATACCTGTGACAAAATTATAAATATAAGCACTTCAAGCAGCAAGCACTCTTCTAGAAGAGACAGCACTCTACCAAAAGACAATTCTTATTTTCTCCCTTTAACACAGAGTATATTTTAAAATAAAGTATTGCATTAAACACTTGTTGATTTTTTTAAAGAGCTAAAGGAATACCACTGACCCAGGGCTTAATCACCTCTAGAGTCCACCAGAACTACTGTTAGTAGAACCACCTCTGCCATGGAGTCCTCAGGCTCATGTGAGCTCTCAATCATATTTTCCTGATTGAGTTTTTGAAGTGTTTTTTCTCCCTCTCAAAGCAGGAAAAATGGTCAGAGCACATAGAGAAACACTGGAATTGTCAGGGGAACTACCAGGGAACACACAGAGATGCACAGAAGGGTTTAGTCATTTGTAACTCCTTGAACTCTGGCTTCTAGTGTCATCTCCCCAGTGTCCCCATTTGCTGCCCAGCCCTGGAGGCACCTGACACCTGTACATGCATCACTCGTTTCTCTCCATGCCTTGTGTCTGCAGGTCATGCCTAAAGTTACCTCAGTTGTAACAGACCTGAGTTGCTAGCTGTCTAGTTTACTAAGCTTATTAAGTTTACTACTAGGCTTACTTTACTAGTTTACTAGCTTACCAAGATTTATGAAGCACCCACGAGAATGGGCCCTTCCCAGAAGACAAGTGTAGCTGTCAGGCCAGGAGAAAGGCTTCATCTGACTCTTTCTCCACCAGCACAAGTGTCTCACAGATGTTGCACAAGACTGTTGGATTAAGGCATGTGCCAGTTCAACCCGATCTGTTTTGCTGTCTGACTTGTTCATGGGTGCTTTCCAAAGAACAGGGCATGCTGCATACTCAAACCTGCCAGAGACCTTAGCTGCATTTTTTTTAAAAAAAAAAAAGCAGGCATAGCCTCCTTTCCCCACTTCTTACTACAGAGCTATCCCTGAGCAGGGGGAGAGTGCTGCAGCAAGAGCATGCTAGAGTTAGAATCCAGAGGTTTATGGAGCAAGCTCTTATAATAAATCAAAACAGGTGATGGCTTGCATGAAGTTGTACAAAACTGCTCAGGGCTAGCAGAGAAACATCACCCACCCCTTCCCTCCATCCAAACCTGCATTGATAGGTGTGCACAAAGTAATCTAAAGCAGCAGCCCCCTCCCATTCCTGAATACTGCAGCTCTCCTAAATTTGAGAGAGTTAGAGACATGGACAAGAGGGAAACAAAAAGGAACATGATTTGGGAAGGACACCCTGCTACTAAGTGCAAGGGGATTCTCTTCTAACATGTTATGAATTTTGAGAGTCCCACCGTTTCATAGCATTTCTTGGGGAAATGCTGCGAAGAAGAAAAGCCGTTCCTCCACGGTGCTGCTGAGCAGAATAGACAGCTCCCATCTTTCTCATGGGTAGGTGGAAAGCAAACACCGCACACTAAATCCTGTGGTGGGTGCCCAGCCTACAGAACATGATCTAAACTCTTCCAATAGAGACACCCCATCTCCCCACTCAAACTGTGGTGTCTAGGCATGTGGACAACTGTAACAGGTAGGAACTGGATTCTGGGCAAAATCATTAATTCACCTTTTGCCTGCTAATCAAAATGGACACATCACCTGTGTGAAATGGGTCATAGCGTAGCTCTGTTCTATACACTTGCATAGCTGTTTCAGCTGAATGGCGTGTTTCACATGAATTAATCCACCCTTTAGAACATTTAACCAACCAATTAGATTGCTCTCTCAATCTAAGCATTTTTTTAAATTATAGCTTAAAACTTTTCTCCTTACATAATCACTAATCTTATTTATCACACAGCGTACAGTTAAACAAGAGGTGTGGCAGGAGCAGCTGACATGCTTGGTTATTAGACAGCATTCTTCTTTTCTTTTGTGCTGCTCTCCAGGTTCTCCCAGGTTTTTTACCAGCCTTTCAGAATTTGCTCATTTCCTGATAACTCTCTTAAAGTCCATTTCCTGTGTTCCTGCAGATACCAATTTTCTTCTCAAAATTAGAGGTCTGCCTCTGTAAACTGAGTTCTTTTCTTTTCCACCTATTTTTCCAGGGAAAATGGCTCAGTGATGTTTTTGGAATCTCCAGCAAACTTAGCTGGTTTTGCCTGCTCAAAGCTAGTCTTGTGATTTGAAAAACCAGGTTCACACCTCTGGATCATCACTAACACTAGCTTTCAAAGCATGCAGTTCACGTGCATGTATGAATGGGAACTCACCACTTCTGCTGACAGAGGCAATAAAGACTCTTGTAACATCTCAACTTTTAGAAGCATCACTCATGCCATACTCCCTCTCTTAAAATTCTTGTAAATTATTGACCCGTATGTATTCTATACGCATCTTGTGAAAATAACAGAACTCTTGCTTTTAACTGTCCTGTTAATCTGGGGTCTAATCAGATTCTTGTGACTTCAGGCCAGGAGTGAGACACTGAAAGCTTTCATGTCCCGTGAGCTCTCTGGTTTACAAAACCAGTGAAGTAACTGGGAGTTCTCCTGGAAGACATGCCCAGTCATACCAGCCTGTATCTGTATCACCAGTTACCGTTAGAAGGGAAAGTAAAAGTGGCCACAGCAAGTACATTTCAAATTGTCTTGTCTAAGCTGCTATCCAGGACTAAACAATTTAAAACCAACTTATGTATTTAAGAAAGTGACCTCTTCTTTTTTTCCTCCACAGAAATTTTTAAGCAAACATACCAAGTACAAGTGCTAGAGAATATTTATTGTCACTGTATCATGACATTACTCTCATTAGCTGTCTGTTTTGTTTAAATACAAAAATCATTCACAAGCAAATCAGTCAAATAAGGTTTTGTACACCATGGGTGCTGGTGCTTTGGAATTCCAGATGTAGTAATTGGAAGAAATCAGTTCCCGGGCTAAAAGAAAAAAAACAGGCAAGAAAAATAAAGGATTATAGGGTGCCTTACAATCAGACATTCCTTCATCCAAGTTAAGAGATGACTAATCCATCCTTACTAGTTTACAGAAAAGGTATAATGGCCTCTTTAAACTGTAAGGCTCTTATTATTATTTGAAAATCATTTCTGATAATAAGACATTAAAGTCTCAGCTTCAATTACCTTTACTAATGTATCAGTCATGAGCTTAAAATTCAAACAGAGGTTAAGTCAAAAGCAGGTGGATGGGTTGGACTTTGTTCAATGAATATAAATTGCATACTAGATAGAAAACATACACTATGACAATGTTGCTTTTTTGTGTTACAATTTAGCACTGAATGTGACCTGTCACAAAATTAACAGTGTAGATCAGAGTTTTCAAAAGGCATTTACAGACTTCTGCTAACATGACTGACAGAAGTTGCAACAGATAGCTACGAATAAAAAAGCTTCCATTAGACAGTACTGCTCAGATTTAATGAGTGCCTACTGTGTTCCCAATTAGTGTATTTTTGGTGCAGACTTGGAAGTAGTCATGTGTTAACTCAAGAATAAGCAGATTTGGTCTGCTCCACAGATACAACGTGGAGCCACATCCTCCAAGGGATGTTGGTGTGGTGACACTGGCAGCAACAGTCTCACCTTGCATGCCAGGGCCGAGTTCTATAGCTGGGTATTGCCAATCCATGCCTCTCTGACAAAGCGTCCTAAACAAGGGGCCAGACTATGGAGAAGCATTCTCTGCCCCCCCCCACCCCAGTAAAAGTTCTGACATTATGCAGAGCATAGTAAAACATCACAGGGTGAATGGGAGAGAGCCCAAGAGACACTGACTTTGTAACTGAGTAATAAGAGCTTTCATCTGAAAGGGAGATGCCAGTCCCTAGTCCAGCAATGTTTTAAGCATCACAAAAGAAAAAAACACAAAGCAGAGAACAAAATTTCTCAGATGTCGCAAGCAAATCAGGAAAAAGCTTTGTCCAACTTTAGCCACGTAATTTTAGTCATTGACATCCAGTTCATAAGTTCAGTACACAGTTTCAGTTAAATAAATTATATTTTTAGCAACTCACATGCAGTAATTTTGGGTTTTCCTGGTACAAAGATCTGAACAGAATGCTGGTCTACGTAACATCCAGTAAGTGTAAAGTCTGGGATCCTAAAACACAGCTATAGAAAGAGAGGGAAAACATGACCAGATGCATATTGTCATGCTTGCTGTGCAAATATTGGCAATCTGTGTTGCACACTCTTGGTGTGCAAGTACACTCCAAAATGACAGGATGTCAAATCCTGTAAGCAAGAAAACAGAAAACTCCATGCTGAGAACAAAGAGGCTAATAATTATGTCTGATTTAAAATCAAGGTATCTTCATTGCCAATTTAAGATAATAAAAAAATGACTACTAAGGCCTCTTTTGACAGAGCCTGTGACTTACTTTTACATAAGCAGTGTTCCCAGAGCAAACGTAATCAGTTGGGTGCTCTTTGCCTGCGGTGCCAAAAGACACGTTTCCAGTCAGAGAAACTTCCAAAGATTTAGGGAACTTCTGTCCTAAAGCCAGAAAAAGCACCTGTAAGAAATTATACAGCTGTGCCTACACTATACAAAACTGACTTCGGAAGGAAGTAAGAGTGCATGGGGGTATTCTGCTTACCGATGACCCAAACCAGTAGGCTCTTCTCTCGTGACAAATCCAGTTGGCCATAACTAACTTTGTACTCTAATTGAGCGATTGGGCCCCTACAGTATGACAGAGGAGAAATAAAACCATTGGAATTAGTATAATTCAGTATTTGTTAACACCCATTTTGTTAAAGAAAGCAACAAAATGCTGAAAGACATTATTTATGTGCATACAGACAAATCATACCTATCTGAGCACACTGCTAATTTATTTAAAGAAATTACAGAGCAGGAGAAAATGACTGTGGTCTTAACCTAGTAATCATAAAAGAGCTGTTCATATTTTACTGTCTTTAGATCACCGATAGCATTTTACTAACACTATGATCATCAGCAGCAACTTTGTATCGTTTCATCTTTAAATTTTCATTATAATTATGTGACAGCATAGTCATGGCAGTTGTCAGAAAGGCTTAAATGAAAACTATCGTTTTAATTTTAAATAACTATATTTTTGATAAGCTGATCTGTAGCTAGGATTAGCAGTCTTAAGGAAGAGGTAACCCTGGGCTGGAAGTGATTTCAAGACTTAATCCACCTGGAGAATCATGGCAGTGTTTCACATCAAAAAATACCACAAGGAAACAGGAGGCACAACAGAAGTATTCAGAACATTACCAAATATTCTGGTACAATTGTGCATTCTGGAACTTAGGAGCAATTCCAAGGGGGCTTCCCGATATGTGCAAGGTCAGTGTCCACTGGTAGTACTTTGATGGAGCATAATCTGTTCTATTGACTCCTGATAGGTTCACTTCAGGAAGATCACAGAGAAATGGAAGAAATTTATTTAGGTTTTCTTTATTCTTACCTGTTGAAGAAAGGTATATGAGCTTCACAGTACTCAAAAGAATTCTTCACACTTTCATGAAGCTTTAAATTGACTGTTATTTTTAACTGTGATCCCTCTTCAATGAGTTGATAACATCCCAAAATTGGTGGAACAGGAACCTGGGAAAAACTATATTCATTCTCAAGATAAATTAACACCATCATCATAAGATCAATTACATACTGTTTTCATTGCTGAAGTACTTTAAAAAATAACAAATGCATATTAATTGCTGACTGTGCCAAACTCTTCAGGCCACTTGCAATACATAGATTTGTGGTATATGCACTTGACATCTCAGCCTGGATTCATTTTGTCTAATTCAGGCATCTAAGTGGTTCATTTAAAGTAAGAAAAGCTATGCCAAGCAGTCAAAGGTACTGGCACCTCGTGAACGTGACTCAGATGACTCAAGTCCTGAATTGCTTTCCAAGTAGTTCATTATATAAAAAACATTCTACCCGCTCATTCTCCTCAACTAGTAGAAGACATGCATATATCAGACCACTCTTCTGAAAAACAAGCACAGGCCAAAGATCTCCTCCTTCGGTGCAAACTGAATATACCGCCCATATCGGACTGAAACTCATTCAGACATGTTCAACAACACAGGGATTTTCTTTCCCATTTGAAGACTGGAAAACAACAAGGGTCAGGGATGCTATTACCTGGGAAGTGTAGTAACACAAGTTGAATGAATCTGAAGGAGGAATGAAAGGAAATTTGTAAGGTCCGTTATACACAGAATCATCCAGTGGCTCAGCACTACTGGACATCAGCATGGCAGGGTCAACGGAAGTCACACAATGATGGACCACGATATCTTGGAGCGGAGGACCGTTAGTCGGGAGATTCAAAGTGAGGGTTACGTTTGGTGCAGATCCCTCTATGTCACACTTGAAAAAATGAAGTCAAGAAGTTATTCTAAAATATCTCACTCAAGTCAGAATCAGATGTTCAAAAATCGAATACGAGCATTAAAAAAAAAACCAACAAAAAACACACACTAAAAATTTTCAGCTGGCTTCATACATTAGTACTGACAAATACTTTCAAAACAAAGTCCTTTTCCCATTTCTGTAGCCTTTCCCACAGTAGGACTAGTGATGCACTCTTAGCTAAATGTCCCTTAATTGACAAGTACTCTTTAGCAAGAAAATACCAGATAAGCAAGCCCAGGACTTGCTGTATAGCTACATCATTATGAATGTTACATAAACACACTTGGTGATAGTCTAATTAATTCAGTTACTTTTACAACATCCGCTTAATGGATTCAAGCATGCTATTAAAGGCCACTGTGGTCCCATGTCAGCTTTCTCATGGCAACCACGTGCAGTGCATCCATTGTCGCGTCCCTCCGTGTGCCAGCTCAGCAGTGCACGATTACACCAGGGCTTTCTTCTTATGTAAGGCCATCCACCCTGCGAGATGACCTAGAAACTTGTCCCTCTGAGAGCAGGAAGCTGTTCACCCCCATAATCCCTACCAGCATGGCTGGCGGGAAATAACCCAGTCTTTGGAAGCGCAGTACTTAGGTTGGCTTCCTTCGGAGATGAGTATCTCACCTCCTGCAAATAATTAAATTACCAAGATCCACTTTATTAGAAGGTCTTTCTCCTCTTAAAACACTGGCAGTTACAAATACAGTGTACTGGGATAATATAGTGTGCTTCCTAAGCATAATTCAGAACAAAGAATGGTAAATACATCAATTTCAGAAAACACAAATTTTAACGTGTTTCATAATTATTATTGATCTATTTAGTCAATATTCCCCAATTTTTAATATTAAACAATGAATACCATCGTCACATACAAAACCATTCAAAATAATTATACAACCAGTTTCTTTCACCAGATTCTCTATCAACTGTTCTTATGTCAGCCAAACAAACAACATTTGTGGATTCAAAACGTTGTTGTAATAGCATAAAGCAGGATAGAAGATTAAACTTTTGTTTGGTAGGAAAATTAATTAAAAATGCTCATGTACAGACACTTGTGGAAGACTCATTCAAAAATTCTGTTTCTAATCATTATTTAACACATTGCTTATTAGATAGCTGAAAATAAACTTGGTGTTAGCACTACAATTTCTTAGTCTCTGTATGCAAAGACTGTATGAAATGATTTCTCCCTATTTCATTTAAAATAAGAAAAATTTGGTGAAATACATGCAATGAGACTACTGCTGGAAATTAGAGTCTCATAAATAGTTACTGAAAAAATGCATGAAGCGTGTGGGGAAAAAAACCAGTAAAGATCAAAATAAAAACCAGTAACGCATCAGTCTAATATGTAATAGTTTGTTACACTTTGAAATATTATAGTATCAGAAATTTACTCATCACATACCGAAGTAAAATGGCATGAGTATTTACTTTCCGAGTGTGCTTGCGTGAAAAGTACTTTGGTCAGACTTGCACATAAAATGCTCTCACCTTGCAGGTTACAGCTCCATAAACTTGCCACATGTCCACAACATCTCTTTTGTCATACTGCATACACTTGACTTTTTCGGTGATACCGACATTAACCTGAGGTTTGCCTTTATATGTGTTGGATCTCCAAGCTGGTTGACTCTCATCTGTAGGCATTTCCTGAATGTCATCAAACGAGCTGTTTAAGCTGCGTATGTTTGTGTTTAAGGGGGTGCCGAGTGGACAGGCCTGTATAAGCAAATTTCGAAGCTGGCCTATTTTCGCACTCATCTCAGCTTCATTTTTCCGACTTGGAGAGATGTAGTCCACAATGCCTAACAAAAGAGCCAGTCCTTGCGAGAGCCCACTAACGGTAAGGAGGGGTGGCCGTGGCTCCAGGGTCTCCTCAACTAGTGGAAGACACGCATATATCAGACCACTCTTCTGAAAGGCAAGCACGGGCCAGAGATCCCCTCCTTCAGTGCGAACTGAATATACCGATGAATGATTGATGCGAGTACAAGTATCTCGATGCTCCACAAAAATATGGTCATCTATGAGTCTCAGTTCAAAAAGCAAGGCTTTAAGAAAAGCGCTGTCAGACGGTACAGGCACATGTGTTGACCCATTGAATGTCTCGGCGCGTATTTCAACGGTGGGGTAACGTCTGTGACATGGAAATAAGAGCCTCTTAATGCTACGCATCTTTTCCCACCCAAAATGTCATACCAACAGAGCTCCTAGAAGCAGAACCACACAACTCCTTTTCTGGCTATCAGAGAATGCAAAAGCATTATAAATATTGATATAATCAAGGATGGGTTTCTCTTAGGTATTCAGGTAACTCGCAAAGGCCCCCCGGTCCTAAAAGTAACCTTGTGTAAGTGGAAGCCAGCAGCGTCCTGGTAGAAACAGTGATGGGATCAGAATCTAAATCTTTGTCAATAAAACTATTTTATGAGTAACTAGGATTCATTCTAGCAGGTGAATTTTTACTGGAAACTTTGAGCAAATACAGTCATTTTTTTAATCAAATGTGAATCTGTCTGTCTACCCCTCCTGTTGCACAAAGGTATAGGATATTTAAATGACACTAATGAACCCAAGCATGACTCACACCAGTGCAGCGAAACTTCAAGAGCAAAATATTTCTAAGAGGCGAGATCACACTGAAGACAAGTTTTCAGACATTTAAGAAAACAGATGTCCCACGTAATAAAATTCAACAGCTTTTTGCTAGATATAGTATGCTACTGCTGCAGCTTTGCTACTCTACTAAATACTATATTTACAAGACGGTATCATACAAATTACTTATATACAGGTTTTTCATTGCTCTTCTGAGCTTACACAATTGATCTGCAGCAGTTGCTTTAATTGATTAACAAGATTAACTAAAAACCTTTACAATATTATAAATCCAAAAAGATTTCACTGTACATAAGTCCAATTTTTCCAGTGAGGGCTGCATGGTTTGGCGGGGGTGAGAGGGGAGCGAAATGGATTCCACACCGCATGTGCAATATATGTGACTTAAAGCTTTTATGACTGTTTCATAATTTCATTTTTTCAAGTAGTGAGATGTAATCAAATGTCAGAGAGACACAAGGTTTTGTGTATTTTAAAACTGCTATGTTGCATCAACATATATATTTCATCATACTAGCTGTTTAATGCTACATCTAGGATTTTTTTCTTCTGAAGCAGTATTATTTTTTAAAGGAGAGAGGGATGAATTTCTTCTCAAGCTAACCTAAATCTATCAAGAGGAACTGAAGAGTTGTCTTTTAATAAATAGCCGAGAAAAGAAAAATTATTACTTCTATTAATGGATTGGTTTTCATCCTTTTTTGAAACTGCAGACTCCCCTGCATCTCTCTTACATTAAGTTTGATAACAGGCTAGCTTTTCTACATTCTCTTTTGTGGATTCCCTTGGTAGTTATCCATGGACCTTCAAAGTGCATATCACAGGTTACACGCCAGGCAGCTAGTTAAATCACTTTATGAATCATCTTGTAGCAGATCTGTTCTCAGGCTGCATGTTTGTTTGTGCTCAGAGCCATGCTTACACACAAACATGGGAGAAAAACATGCACAGATATACAAATGCCTTCATTTAGTCTCCTTTTTATACCATCTTTTTAAGGACACGTTGACAGTCTGTTTCTTAAATTGCCATGGAACTCGTAATCCCAGCAATGTGGTACTTTGTTTTATCTATGACCTCCATATGTAGCATCCCCCTTCTGCTCCTGAACACTTGCATGGTTCTTATCCTGTTGTCTCTAAGTCCCACCTACACCATCTTTTCTTAACTGAGTAGCAGAGTCTCTTGCCGGAGGCAGCTACACTTCCTCAGGCTTATTTTCAATGACTGTGCTTTTTTGTTTGATTCTTAATCAGGCATCTACAGCTTTTTTTTTTCTTTTTTTTTTTTTTCCAGTAAGGAAAAAGCAAGCATAGGCAGAGAGAAGCCAGAGCTATGAGATCCGTAAACAGGATACAGATGACAGTAAAATGCCTCCCTACAGTCTTGTGTCTATTTTGTAGACCAAGGAAACAGAGTGGTTTTGCAGCTTGAAAATTTATGAAGACTTCCAGTGCAAGGTTGTTGGTTAGAGGCTACATGTAACCTTGGTAAGCACCTCCTATTTTTGGTCGATGTTTTAAAAACAAAGGAAGAGGAGATACTTCAGTCTAGTTTTGTCTTACTTATGGCCTAATCTGCCTGCTCCATTTGCTGAAGCTGTCCCCACACCACAGCAATCTTCTCCTCCTCCCACTGAATCTTCCCAGCTTTAGCCGAGTCATTAGATGATTAGTTAGCCCTTCAGATCTCAGTTTTTCAGTATTGTCTTCTAGAAAGTCATGAAAACTTAAAAAGATGAAAGTTTCCAGGGACGAATGAGCTTTGGTGATTCAAGAGAGAGACCATACTTGTTGCCTGAATTAAGTTATGATCAGCTCAAAAAAAGTGGAATGCTTTGATGTCCCAGATGTCTTCTCTGAGGTTAAAGATCAGGGCTCACGTATCTCCAGCTGAGTGTGTAAGTCCCGAAACCAACAGTTTCCATGTGATCCGGCATTCTTTATATTGTCTGTGCGCTTTGTTGAATTTAAGGTCAGTTAGGAGGATAAACCTGGGGTTTCCACAGCCCTATTATTTCCTCTGGGAACTTGAAAGATCTAAGTCTGGAAATCACTTGAAGTATCAAGTCTAGTTTGCCCTTTTCAAAGGAGCACTATTCCTTGTCTCTGCTGCTTACTGTGTGACAAGTTACTTCACATATCCCTGTCACCAGCCCCCCCTTCATCCATGGTGATTACACTCTCAGATTTTTTGGGACAAGGCTTTCTCTTTCTCTGTGTTTGTAGAGGGGAGGCCTCATCTCTAGTCTTGTAGGTAATACAAGGACTATAATACTAATCCTAAAACAATCAGAGGAATGTCCAATGTAGAGATCTGTCTGCACCTGAAGATGGAAGACAGTCTACTTGCTCTTCCCCCCCCCCCCCCCTTCCTTCTAGGTTCTCTTTTCAGTTTTACTGAATTCAGACTAGGATTGTAGGTCATGTCTACTATCCAGGTCTCTGTATTTTTCCTTTCCCTATCCCCCAGGTATTTTTCCTCTCATTCTTTGGAATTGTGTCCTCAGAAATCACAGAGAATACAAGGAAATGGCAACAATTTTTGCCAGACCAACAAGAGCAGCCTGCCTAGCCCAAAGTCTTGCTTAAAACTCTGTAAGAGTTCTGAATAAAAAGTCGTCCTTCGGTTCACTAACTTAAAAAACCCCTGTCTTTGTATGCAAAAACTTAAAATCAAATGGAAAGTTCAATTTCTGCCTGAAATTACCTCTGCACTGCCAGTTGCTCTGCTTCCATTGCTGTAACCACCCCCACAGGGCATTTGCCACCATCCATGAGTCAGTATAGAGATAGAGCACTGGCCACTTTTCTCTTTCAGCAATATCTAATGCTAGCTGGATGGCTTTCACCTCTGCAAACTGACTCGATTCACCTTCTCCTGTACTTTTCGCACAGTTACATAACAATACGAAGAGCAAATAAGCAAAATACATGCTTTCTACTTTTCCCATTTTGTTCATCTCACAGTATTTTGTAATAACTACCTTATCCTTCTCCATGCTAGGACAGAGAAGAGGTAAGTAAAATCTTTACAGTAGCTAACAAAAAGAGGAACAGAGAAAGGAAAGCCATGCGCCAAACGCAGAAGTTGCAAAAGAAAACAATAAAAAAAAAGATATAGTTAAAAGCGCATTATCCGAACCCAGAAATTTTCAAAATCGGGTTCAGAAACGTACAGCGGCCAAGCGGCGCGCTGGCGAGCGAAGGGATTTATTCAGCATCGGACTATTTCGCTATCTGAAGGGCATCTGTTTTCGGGGCCCGGGGGCAGCCCCGGCTGCTCTGAAAACACCGTCCCCTCCGATTCGACCCCGCCACCCTTCTCCTCTCTCTTCCCAACCTTTACCGGCGCCGGGGAGCGGCCAGAAACCCCCCCCACACCCCCACCCCCGCCGCGGGCCGCCCCGCCGAGCCCCGGCCCGACCCTCGGGCCTACCCAGGCGGCCGGGCCCGCGCTCCGTCCCCGCCTTCCCCCCCTCCCCACACCCCCCCCCCGGCCCGGCCCGCACGCCGTTACCTGGAGAAGAGCACGGCACCGCCGGCCCCGGGGTCGTGCCTGAGGAGCCAGAGCGCCCGCAGGGCCATGGCGGGGTCGCTGCGAAGGGGCGGCCGCCGCCGCCTCCACCGCCACCACCGCGGCCGCCACAGCCGTGCGCAGCTCCCGGCCCCTCCCCGGCGGCGGCCGCCCGGCGCAGGCCCATTTCCGGCGGGCGGAGGCGGCGCCGCGGCGGCTGCTGCTGCTGCTGCTGCTGCCGGGGCGGCGGGACACAATGGGCGGTAGCGGCGGTGGGCCGCCGAGGAGAGAGACCCGCTGAGGAGAGCCGCTGCCTTCCCCTGCGGCCATGGCTACCACGGCCGAGCTCTTCGAGGTGAGCGCGGGCTTCTGTGGGCTTGGGGGGAGGCGGTGGCGGGGCCGGCCGGTTCTCTGAGGGGATGCGTCGGCCTCCCGCCGCGGCCGGGGCGCTGCTTCTCCCGGCCAGCTCCTCCTCGGGCGGGGAGGGAAACAACGGGCCCTGCCGCCCGGGGTGAGGGCGGGGGCGAGGGGTGCCGGGACCTGAGGGAACGGGGCGTCGGGGTGAGGGGCTGGGGGGAGAGCGGGGGTGGTGCGGGATGAAGTCCCTCTCCTTCCCTCGGGCGAGGGCTGGCGGCGCACCCTCACGCGTGGGCCTCCTTCCCCCGGGTCTTCGCAGCGGATGGGGTGCCGCTCTCAAAGCGGGGTGACAGGCCACGCCAGGCCCGGCCGCCGCTCTCCTTCTCCCGAAGGCACGGATTCAGTTGACCCCGGCACCGTGGTATCTGAGCGCGGCTTCTACTTTTTCTGGCGTCGGGAAATAACTTCGCCCTCCCTTTAGCCGCTGCGGAACTGAGGCACGAAGGAACCGAATAGCTCGCCCAAGGCCGCGCAGGAGCAGGGCAGGAATATAGCAGGAGTCTGCCAAATTCTGCTACCACGGGCTCTCATGATATGACCTGGCATTAAGAGAAAGTCTTTGTCCCCACTTGTTAGCGCTTGGGGATGTGGTATCGTTACCAGGTATCCTGTATTTGCTCTCTGAGTCACTCAAGAGCCGGTTGTTCATTTGGTGTTTTAACACCAGGACATGCTTTGCCCAGCCTTCAGGAAAGCTCTTCCTGTTTTTCTGAAGGATCCTATATCTGTGGTTTATACGAATGCATTGTGTGCACTTGTATTTATGAATCACTGTTATGACACATGAGTGTTATGACTCACATCTTTTGGCTTGCATGGTTTAAAAAAATAGCAAGGCTAATATACCATCTTCCAAGTAGCCAGATGCCAGGTTTTATACCCTCTCTACACCTCCCTAACTGCCCTAGGAGTCTGTTGATTTCTCAACGTGATGACAATGTGGTTCTGTTCTTTGTGGGAGGTTGGATGTGGGAAGAAAACTGTATGTTTTGGCTGCTTTGGGTCATGCAACAATTTGTTCCATTTTGCAATAGCAATAAAGATGAAGCTGCAAAATAGGTGAGACCTTTGCCT
Organism: Buteo buteo; assembly: GCF_964188355.1. NCBI lineage: Eukaryota > Metazoa > Chordata > Aves > Accipitriformes > Accipitridae > Buteo > Buteo buteo. The sequence continues at coordinate 5,750,428 of NC_134176.1, read as the reverse complement.
AGATAGGGCTTGAAATGATGTTTTCCATTATGGAAGCCAGTATTTCTTTCTCTCCTGCTTTTGCTTCTCTTTCACTCCAAAGGCAAGAGAGGTTTTGTTGATGTTCACTAAATTAACGTTGCCTACTATGATAGTTTGAAGTCACTGCCATATAGCTTAGAATCTGAAAATGTGCTTATTATGGGAGTAATCCTTAGCTGTATACTGAGAGTGGTACTTGATTGCCATGTTTTCATGAATGTGTGTTCAAAAGTAATTCTCAATATAGATATGTGACTGTGTAGAAGGAGCTGTGCTGAAATCGGACACAACATGGACTTAATTCTCCCTCAGATAACTCAAAGTGTAATTTAACAATGATTACTTCTAAACTGGTTTTTAATGTGGCTAGGTCCACTTAAGTTTCATTTATACAGAGCAGATCAAACCAAGTTACCATTTACTTCAGGCATATCTCTTATTAAATCAGTACTATTGGCTGAATGGATAGGATCAGGTTAATTCATCTAGAGCTAGAGGGAAGTTCAAAGCTGTGGAGAAATTGACTGTTGGGGCTCATCTGATAACAGGCAAAGGACTTGCAAATGACATTTGTAATAGCTGATTTTCAGCAATTTCTGCAGAACTGGATAGGAGACTTAATGTAGGAATTAGGCTGTCAGCTATAGGTAACCGTATTATCAAGACAGCATTAAAAAGAGCAAATGTATATGGAAGATACGATATACAAACAAAAATAAAAGTTTTGGATTTGCAGTGGAACCTGTGAAATCATGTCTTAAGAAGACACTGTTGAACTTAATTTATTCCTTATAAATCAAGTAGATTATTTTTAGCACATCCTTTGTGAAAATTTGGAGGGAAAAGCTCATTTTGTTTCTCTGTTGGTCAGTATTCTGCACATAATAATATTCCCTGCAGTTACTATTTCTTAAATAATAGAGAACAGGGGTTATATGATTAAAAAGCTGAAGGACACATCTCCTATGTCAGTGTTCTTGAAAAACAGGTATTTTCCAGCTTATTCCCCTTTAAAATATTGCTACACCTGCATATAGCAGTGATTCTGCCATCATTTAGTCTAACTAAACTAATTAACACTCTTTGCTGACGTGTCAGATTGTTGAAACAAAATGCAGGTTTATAAGTTTTTCAGAATAGCAGATGTTGCAGGAGGAGAGAGGCAGACTGGGAGACGGGATGGGCATTGCGGAAGAGGGGGAACTCACGTGAGTGCCCACGCTGTGGGAAGGGCAGCAGAGGGGACTGGGCTGCTGCCGGTTCAGTTTGGCCTCATGGCGGGTTGGGTGGCACTGAGTTTTGGGGTCAACCACAGCATTTGTTGCCAAGTGCCTGGCTGGTTTTGGGGATGCAGGGGAGGAAGCTGCAGGTACTCTCTGTACACATGCACTTGAGAGCTTTAGAGGAGTATAGAGGCATAATGGATAGAGAAAAATTGGTGTGGGCTTTTTTTTTTTTTTGAGCATCTAGGGCATGTGTATCAGATTTCCTTCGGAGATGAGGCTTTGCTAGGCTTACAGAAAAAACTGTAAATGTTGTTTTTGGAAAAAAAAAGTTTTCAAAGTTATGTGTGTGTATGTGAATTATCTTTTAGTGCGAACATCTGAAGGAAGGGAGAAATCTAGAAAGTGTTATATACACACACAGAGCATCAGTTAACAGTGCACCCTTTATATAGGGTTCTTCCATAGCGCTGTACCTGACATTGGTATCCTTGCAACTAGAGTGGTACTCCAGCTGAATTACGGGATCTTCAGAGGAAAGATTATGTTTGTGATTTTCATATAAAGGAGAAGTGCTGCAAAGAGCAATAAGGTAACTGGGAAGCTGGAGGACTCCCCTGAAGGGAATGTTACTGTATTGAATGGCTCATTTCACCTATAATTAAAATTACAAAAATGTTCCCAAACATTTAGATGTAATGATGACCTAAGGAGAGAATTTATACTTGGTCTGAAAACACTGCATTATAACTTTTGATGAAAAGGATTCGCATAAAGGAAACTTAACGTTGTGTATCACGAAGAACTGGGTTAAAGAGATGAGTGACTTGCAGAGAAATGGTTTGTGTGTGGTATCATCCAGTTATATTTGAAGCTTAACCAGGGAGGCTGAGCAAAACACGGTTCCTCTAGTCAGTCTTTGGATGAGGAGTTACTGGGTGATCTGTTGAAAGGGTGAAACTTCTGTCCTGTCTAGCAGGATTCAGGGCATTGCAAAGTATATTTTAAAAACTTTTATCCTTCTGTTTAACAGCTGGGCCTGACTAGATGGGGCATAATGTGTTTCTGAGGAATGACAAACCTTGAACTGGCAATATTTGCTTTTCAACCCTTGGTTTTAGTTAAATTAAATTAAAATAACACTATAATGCTGTTTTTTCCCCTCCTTATTACTTCTGAGAAGGTTTCAGACCTATTGATACAGGAACCAATTTGATACCTGTGAAGGTCTGTTTATTTTTTTTTTAATTCTTTTTTTAAACGAAGCTTTATCAAAAGCAGTGGTCACATGTTTCACTATCAGAAATGAGTTGTGGCAAATACCACTATTAACCAGAGCCGCTCCCAGCTCTGTGTTGGGTTGTGTTTCACAGTTTTAGAATCATTGCTGCATGTAATTTAAAAGCTTTCCATGAAATCCTGGTGGTTGTGAAAACACTTTGCTTACTGATCTTAGATGTGCTTATGTTAGCATCTAAACAATGCTGCTAGATTACCAATGAAACTGAAGTGATAAATACTAGTTTTTTAAAGGATAGGTATTGGACTGTGTTTTGAGTATTTAGTATTAACTAAGTGAAGAAATGTTTGAGCTGGTTTAAGTGTTAGGCCAACTAAAATAGGAGGTCTTGGTTTTATAATGAGGTTTCTGCCTTCAGAAAACATTGCTGGGTGGAGAAATAATCTTAACTCTTCACCATTGTGTGGTGTTTTTATGGAAGATACAGCAAATATGGAAGAAACTTGAGTAACCTTGTGTTTTCAGATCAGTCATGCCATGTTTTTCCTTCTTGGGAAAGTCAAGTGCATCATCTGTTTTTATGCTTGCTTTGTTTTTTTTTCCTTCTTATCCGCTTTGTTTCTGCAGCTGCAGTTTGATGTTGCATAGTGTCGAGTGGCAATCTCTCACTGCTTTTGCTACGGGGCAGTGCCTTGGTCAGTTCTGTTTGTGATGCCGTGTTGTGAACTGCATCAGAGAGTTGAACACCTGCAAAGAAAACTTACTTTGTGACACAATTTTTCGGACAGATCAGTTCTCCTGTCTGATTTGCTGCACAGCTGATGGCTGGGTCTTGTGATGTAATATCTCAAATCACTGTAGCTGCTGCATGGTTCAGACACTTTGTAATGACAAGCCATAAGCTCACCTGGAAATAAGGACAGGTAATGTACAGGCAACTCTTCAGAGACCTGCAGCAAATTCTTTGCGAGTAGTCTGGCAATATATAGACTAGGTGTTCAAACCCACCATATTAAGAACGGTGTTCTCTATATTAAATATGTAAACATAAGAGGTGATGGGGCAATTGTCAGTACTGTACTTGCTCTTATTGTAGTAAAGCTTCTAAACGCTTTCAAAATGATGTGTAAGCAGCTGCTTAGGGAACAACCTGCTGTGGCACATCATAAGGAGTTTTTATTCTGTGGCTAGGAGCCTTTTGTGGCAGATGAATACATTGAACGCCTGGCATGGAGAACACCTGGAGGAGGTTCCAGAGGTGGAGAAGCTTTTGATCCGAAAAGGTAAAATAAAATTGCTTAATGGTCCAAGTGAATGCATCTCTAATTGTACTGTTTTGTTACACATATACCAGAAAGCCTGTATGTAGTGTTGGTGTGTGTCCAAGGAGGTTTTCATTTGGGAGAATTGCTAGAATTTGTGACCATAAGCCAATTATTCAGAACCGATTATTCAGTAACAAGAGTAGGGAAAGGCACTTTCTGATTTAGACCTTTTGAATGAAGGAGAGAATTGATGTTGTTTGTCCTTGTCAGACATGAATGTTCCAAAGCACTAGAGCTGCCAGATTAAAGCATAATATGAGGCTTCATTGCTATGATAGTTAAGTCAATTTAATGAGTTTCTTGCTAGTTTAGCTCCCTGAGCTGGCTTGTAAGACCCAGTGGTTTACAGTTTTGGTGCAAATAAAGAGCACAAACAGGTAGTATGGGAAGAAAAGTGGGAACGTGGCAACGTTGACTTACATTGTTTTGAAATGAATTTGTGTGGTATAGTTTGAATCCAATGAACAGCTTGCTGCTGTGGAATGGAGATGATGGGCTTGTGCCCCTCATCCTTTCTCTTAGCTGCACACTGTGATGGCTCATCTTGAGCTAGGTCTAGGCACTTGATCTCATGATAAGCTAATCTAACTTACTAAAATGCCAGAAAACTAACCTGACAAGAAAAAAAAAAAAAGAAGAGCTTTTTTCTAGTTGTGTTAGCAATTTTGTGGCACTAGAAAAGCCTGGGAGCAGGTGCAAAGGGAAAAGAGGTCGTGTATCTGTGAGCCGGGGGTGAGAAGGAATGTGGGTGTGAAAAGGAGCAAGGCTGGGGAAGTGAGGAAGGAGGAGGTAGTGCAGGACCTTCTTGTGTTTGTGGTGAGCTGGCTTGGCTCCGTTGAGAAACCTCACCCTAAGAAGCCAGATCTCTTGTTACTGGCCTGGCATTGGGTGGTCCATTGGTAACTCAGATGCACAATTTCATACAGCAGTGTTCACATCTAAGCTTCTGTGCTCCAAAGCTCTGAATCTACTTTTGTTTTGAAAAGAGTAATTCTTTCACATAGTGCTACTATTTAGCTTTTGTACCAGTATTGGTAGCCTTTTGAGAGACATAATCAACTTTTCACATGATTGTAACTCGGGAGATGAGCAAGTGCAATAGCTGTTCCTTAGTGACTTCTCATCCACGTGATCTTATTCCAGATTGAGATTGTTTGTAGTAACCTGAGCTAGAACTCTTAAGTTTAGGAATTACTAACTTCATTCTGGGGCCTGTATCCTATGCAGAGCTTTAAAGGTGCTTTAAGTGAGAGGAAGCCTGGAAATATACATTGCTTCCTGTGGGTCTTTCTTCACAGCTGTGCCTAGTATGTACTTTAGGGTAGTTAATGATTTGTACCAATACCAACTCAATTTAACCTATCTTCTATATTTCTGCTGGTTTGCTTGTGTTAACTTCTGTGATGCACTTTCATATTTTTCAGGACAAGTGGGAGAATCCTGCAACAGTAAATATTTTTCCTGTGGGATCTTCTAGTATTGGGCAGGAAGCCAAAATTAATATCAAAAAGAAACAGACCTTTTGGTGTATGTTTTTTCTTTTCTGTTTGTAGAAGATGATGATTTGGTTTCGTAGAAAGAATGTTGGAGTCTTTATTTCTGTTCTGAGAAACCTGACCAGCAGCTACCTCTTCTACTTGAGCATTCTTTCCTCTCTCAGTATATTGAGTACTCTTGCTGAATAAGTGCTGAGTTGGCACAATACCTGTTTAAAAAACAAACCCCAAACTGAACTGAATCAGCTTGTTAAAATGAATAGAAACTGTCTGCACTTCTCTAGGTTTTTCTTTGAAAGTATGCTTTGTGTCACTTACTGTCATTTAAATTTTATTTTAAATATACTTCTGTAAACTTAAGTCTGTTCCTTGTGGTTTTGTGTGGAATCTAATGCAACATGCTTACTCTTGGGCTTCTGGCAAGCAGGAAGTGGAGGAAAGAAGTCATAAACAGCTGCCCCAATCCAGTTTTCTTTAATAAGTTGTGCCTTTAAGTCACTTACTGTTGTAAGGATATCACTTGAAATAGATTTTTAGACCTATACGGTGAAGAAAAAGGCAGTTCGCATGCTCTGAGCAGTAGGGTAAAAGCCAGTCATTTTAGCAGCAGAAGTTAAAACTGAAAATGCAGTGACCCTCCATGCAACTAAAGAGAATCACATTAGTATCATTTAGGTGTTGCTTGGAGAAAGCTCTAGTTGTTGGCCAAGAGAGGTACTGTAGTTGTTACTGGGAAGGAGTCGTGTGAGGGTAGAACAATACGTTCTACTTTTTCCTTCTGGTTGCTGAGCCTCTAGCCTGTGCATGGGGAGCTGAGAGAGGAACACCATGCTCATTCTGCCTTTCAGCTGCAGTATACGTTCTGAACAGAGTACATGTAAAAATGCATATTCCTGAGTAGTCTAGAAATAGTTCCCTGGAAGGGATTCTCATTTCCTCTCCTCTTCTGCTTTGACATTAAACCTGGACAGCAGATTCTCAAATCTTTAATATGTTTTTGGATATTAGCATGAGTTTTATGGCTGTGGAGGATCTGGGAATAATCCATTCCCTGAGCATCAGTGACTGGTACGTTTACAAAAGTGTAAGCTGAAAAGATGACTGGAATTGGATAGAGTGGACAAGAAGAGGAATGAGAGAGAGAGATTGAGAATGGAATGAAAAAGAATAGAGGAAATTTAAGAATGCATTCAGATGTACTGTGTTTGCGAAGAGTAAAATGTGAGTCTGAAAGAAAAATCAAAGTGGTGGGAAGGGGCAGGAAAAAAACCCCTTAAAATGGTATGTGTTACAAGAAGAAAAGAAGTGAAGTCAGGAAGCAACATGGTTATAACCAAAACAACATTATGAGACTATATGATTGTATTCATTGCCTATTAATAGGATGCTGATTTAGAAATTTACAGTAACATGTACAGGGGAAAATATTTTCCTGTTATAGCCTACACATTGAAGGGATGTAGTGGCCTAAGCTCTCTTTGCCCTGATGAGACTTATTTAGGGAAGATGGGGATATAGGGATTTTTGTACCTGTGGCAGAGCCATGTTCTTAAGTGATTGGTATATAGGTATTCCCATCTCCCCTGGCCTACTTTTTATGTGATCACATAGGTTTTTATGTAGGCATAGAGTTCTACACAAGCAGGGCAATGCAATTTAAAACAAAATGGCATTTGTAAGTTAGACATGATTGTATCAGCCTTGTAGGCAAGTTCTTTTCTTAAAGTTTTTTAAGCTCTCTGCAGAAGACAATGTCTTTCGAACTAAATCCTGCTTTCCTGTATTTTATTTTAAATCAGATTATTGGAAGAATTTGTAAATCATATCCAAGAATTACAGGTAATGGATGAAAGGATCCAGAGAAAAGTGGAGAAACTAGAACAGCAATGCCAAAAGGAAGCAAAGGAATTTGCCAAGAAAGTACAAGAGCTGCAGAAAAGCAACCAGGTAAAATCTAACGAGTATAGTTGGTGCTGAGCTGTGCAAGTTTTAAAAGCATCACATGCTCTATTAACATTTCTTGGTACAGCATGCTACTGTTTGAGATAAGAATAAAGAGAGTTTGATGGAAAACAATTTCCCCTGTCAAAGGGGGCTTATCTGCATGTTCCATTAATGAGTGTTAGCTATTCTGAAAGTAGCTAGTCTTCACAATAGTTTAAAGGAAGATACTAAACTTTAAGCAGTTTTGTGTTCTTAATTAGTGGTTCTGAGTAGTTCTGTAGTTCTGAGACACAGCACCTGGAAAGCTGATGCCTGCGTTCACTATGCTTCTTACTGAAGTAAATCTGGTGTTTCCTAAAGTACAGTAAGTGGAAATCATGAGTTTTGTGTCCCTGTCTATGTTCTCCCAGGTTGCCTTCCAACATTTCCAAGAACTAGATGAGCACATCAGCTATGTAGCAACTAAGGTCTGTCACCTTGGCGACCAACTGGAGGGGGTAAACACGCCACGGCAACGGGCTGTGGAGGCTCAGAAGCTGATGAAATACTTTAATGAGTTTCTGGATGGAGAGCTGAAGTCTGATGTTTTTACAAACTCTGAAAAGGTAAGGGCTGTCAGCGGGATGAAAGCAGTTCAAAGCAATAAGCAGTACTGCCCTAATTACAAGCTGCTACCATGACTTACCATGGTCAGACTTCAAACCAGTGAGTGACTGACTTGTTAAAGTTTCATTGTTCTGAAATGTAAATTAACAACACTAGGCTGCAGATTGCTGATAAAGCATTTGTATTCAGTGATGCTTAATGTGGCAATGTTGGCATTTTTCATTTTATGAAATTATTAGAGATTTGAGAAACGCTGGGAGGGCAACTTTAGAGTGCATACAATATCTGCCTTTTTCCTTTGAACCCCTTGCTTCAGATCCACCCTGTAATGCAGAACGTTTCTGAATACAACTTCTTTGTGAAACTTTACTCTGTTGGGTCAGTCCACTGGCCTTGGATACCTTTTTGTCACAGCATGCCTTTGGGCTTTGTATAGTCCTGTGGTTATGTCTCCACCCTCTGAATTTAGAGGAACCGGGCAGGAAAACTTCAAAGAAATGTTAAAGCATTTTGTTTTTCTTATGCTTCAAGAGTATGTTCATAAAGCAAATATAATCTGAATGGTGTGGCTAATAGAAATAAACTGAAGGAAAAGTGTCCAGCTGCAAGCAAAAAGGCACATGTAAAGTTGTTGGTTTGGGTTTTTTTTTGAGGTGTGTCCTAAAGAATTTTCCCGCTCTCCTTAAATTCTGTGCAGTGGTATGATTGTAGTCAGGAAAAAGTTACAGTATATGAGAACAGCAAAAACTTGGTTTGCACATTCAGCAAAAAATATGTGCTTGAAATGCAGCTCATAAAGTACCCGTGAATAGGTTAATAGTCATCCCCTCTCTACTGAGCTGAAGGTATCTCTCAGGGAAATGAAAAACTAATCATTTCATATAGTTGTATTCCCAAGAAGTCAGCTGCATAGTGACTTTCGTTTCATGGTCTGTGGGTATATGGTAATTACCCGTTGATAGTTTGCCCTAATCAAAGAGGGAGCACATAAAAACTTCTTGGACTTCAAGGAAAACAGAAACGTTCCAACGTAACAAAAGTTCTTCTATGGACAGCCTTTTCCAGATCTGTGTAAGTTAGTCTTTTTTTTTTTTCTTTTCTCCCTAAGTAGAAATAAAACATGCATTTTAAAAATATTTAATGGCAATATGGTAAACAACAAAGCATAAGTTAAAAAGAATTATGCCTGCTGAAGAGTCTCATATAGAATTCAACTTTCACTCTACTTATAACTTAAAGTTTCATAATACTTTCTGTTGGAGGATCTGAAAAAACTGGTAGATAAATAGGGTAAACCTGGAAATTGGTAAACAAATTAATCTTTATATACCCTGAAGAATAATAAGATATTCAGCAAATCTGGAGGAAGACAAATGTAGCAAAGGCCAGAAGTCTTGCGTCAGTCTGCAGAGGAAGTGTGTGGGAACATGAACAAGATTTTCTGGATACAAGTTATCTTACTGAGACTAATTTCAGTCAAGGTAGGTTAGTACTGTTCTGTAACTTTTTGCCTCCTGGTTTAAATAGTAAGTAAAGTAGTGTTTATAAAAGAACCTGCCTAGACATGTGTTATCACATCTTAATGCATCTTTGAACTAAGAATAGTTTTAAAGTATGAGATAGTAATAGGTATTCTTAAATGTAAAACCTTAATGCTTTGTCAGTGTCTTCTGATCTTCAAACTGATGTGGGTTTTAGTGTTTTGGAGTATGTTACAATTTTTTGTACTATCGCATCCCTCACAAGTGTGGGTTTTTCTTTGAGACATTGAGGGCAGGGGATACTGTGAAAGGAGAGGCAAGAAAAGAATTATAATGCAGTTATTTCCTAGGTCAGTTCTTAAAATCTGTTGGATTCCTTTTTTTCGCCTACACTCAAGTTGTTGCTTCCCATATTACTTTCTTCTAGCTGTACTGAGCAATTTTTAACTTATCGTCTCTGTGAAGGTTTTTCCTTGCTAGCTTTCCTGTGTTATGTATTGAGTGTCTTCATCCTCTGAATCCTTATCATTTCCCTTGCACTGCCAGCTAACAAGTCCCTCTCCTGTGCTGAAGAGTCTTGAAGTGAGCAGATCCCTCCAGTTAAAACAATTAAGCTATCAAAACAATCTAACAGCTCACTTGTTTATCATGCAATAGCATTGTCCTGTGTTTAATGTTTACTATTATTCTTACATCCTTTTTGCTATTTATGTTCTGCACTCAACATTATTCCGTTATGCCTTTTAACTTGTTCGTAAAAGTATTTTGTTTTAAAATTCTCTCTTGCCATTATTTGTCCACGATTTTTCAGATTTTTTTCCAGATATGTTATAGCCTTTAAGTTGTATTTTATAGAATCTATATTTATTTTGGTTTAATAGTTTACAGAAGCTTGATACAATTAAAAATGAAATATGTCTTGATTTAAGCAGAAACCATGGAGAATTGATTTGTCATGGCTTCTGTTGTGCATAAGAAAAGGCCCTGAATTCAATAAAATCTAAGTTAGTTAATAGCTATTGTGTGAAGAGGAGACAAAGAAAATGTTGTGTTTGTGGGGTGATTTGTTTGGTGGGGTTTTTTTGTTTTTGTTTTTTTTTGTAACATTGGTGAATAACTGCTAATATATACACTATTCTAATGACATCAGTATTGATCACAATTGTTAGGTATTAAAGTTACTGTAAGCTAATAGAAATAGCTGCTGTTTCATTGGATTTATTTGAGGAGCGTAGCTGCTTTTGACTTAAGAGGCTATTGTAAGCTGACAGTTCAAAACATAAGCTGCTCTTAATAAGCAGAATGGATATAATTTATGAGAGCCCCTATTTTTGCTGAACAACCAATCTAGCATGATGTGCTCTGTATTCTTACCTGTGTCTCTTGTTCTATTCTTGAAAAGTTTTAATCCCAACCTGCTCTAAGTGGTGGGAGAATAGGATTTCATTACTTCTCTTACTCTCACTCCAGTTCCCTGGAACATGACTAACAGGAAAAACAAGATAAACTGTATGTTCTCCATGTTCTCTGTTGTATCAACTTATAAAGGTTTTGCTGAATGTAGTAGCTAGAGCTTTCATCGCCCCCTTCGAGGTGCTTTCCAATCACCAAGACAGCATAATAAAGCCTGTAATACAGCCATCCCAGAGCTGTGTCCGGTTTGGGCCAGTCAACACTGTGTGCTTAAATCCACTGAACTTCAGTTGCAACCAGCTGTGTTCCCCACATTTTCAACTTGCTGCTTTTTATAGTTTCAGTCAGCCTAGTGAAACGGTCACTAAGCTCTACTGAGGTGCACTTCCCATGCTGATTGATCGTGGAAGAATAAATGATAAAAGGTTTTGCTGTCCAGGACAGAGCAGAAATTTGCATGCTGCATTAACTTTATTTGGTAGCTTTTGTATTCATGTGACTTTCTTCTTGGTCTTTGCTTTGGTCCTCAGAGTTTATAGTTTCGAATATAGCTTCCATTTCTCCTTCCTTGGGAGAATGTGAGGTACTCCAACTATGCTCTGCTTTGATCCCCTTTTTGCCCTTCCTCCCCTCTCCATGCCGAGCATTGTCATGGCTTTTCTGGATACAGCTACACAGCTAATTTCATCAATTGCAAAGAATTCCCCAGTGCATTTCCCGACATGTATGAAAGGGTTGCTAGCCATTTCACTTCTGAGTTCAACAGAGATCTCTTCTACTTGGGTGTGATTCACTAAGACTTTTATCCTAATCCCTTGTAAAGTATAATGTTGCAGTTCAGCCAGCTCTGTGTTACAGCCATATATTTTATTCCCAAATGGAAGTGTGCAAATTTTCATGAGATTGCTTTAGCCGCATTCTGATCTAATCAGCCCTGAGGAATCTTTGGTCTGCAAGCTGTACAGCTACGTCGGCATAGTGTGGTGATGAGTTACTTGTCCAGGTAGCTTAGACACCTACATAGACATGCAATGTTAACATATAATAAAAGACTTTTAATTATGTTTTGACCTATATAATTTTATGTTAAAAAAAACCCCAAAACCTTAAGCATCGTAAAAGTACATACAGGAAGTTAAAGGGGGTGATCTCTTCCACAGGTATATCAACTCAACCAGCTTTAGTTATAGGAATGGCATGTATGAAAATTGGACAGTGGAGGGAGAGGAGAGGAATAGCCCACAATCAGACCTCCTTTAATAATTCTGTCATGTTTTATTCTTAACAGATTAAAGAGGCAGCTGATATTATTCAGAAACTGCATTTGATTGCACAGGAACTGCCTTTTGACAGGTAAAATTCTATCTGAACATCTTTAAAAAGAAAAAAAAATCTTCGCATAGCTATAATTTTCTGATGCTTCCCTTGTCTACTTTTTTGGTGCTTTACTTAGTGATTCATTTAGCTTTTGAGATGGATTGTGTGCTTATTTCTGTCTCCTCTATTCTCAGATTTGTGTTCACAAACTCATGTTGTAGGATCATCTTTACGTACACATCCTAAACTGCTTAGCAGACTTTTAATGGGATAATTTTGCTGTGCTGACTTAATGCTAGATTTGAATTAGATGCTTGTAGGTTTTTATGGATATAAAGCATAACACAAAGATGACAGAAAAGTTACACGTTTTCATTTTTAAGTAGAGTGCCTGTTACTTGTGATCTAGCATGTCTGTGATTTCTTTTGTGATGTGGATTTGAATTTAATCATGGTGTTTTTGTTGTTAACAGGTTTTCTGAAGTAAAATCAAAGATAGCAAGTAAGTTATCTATGCGGTTCAATCCATATTCCTGTATTTGAATTGTTAAAGGTGATTAAAGAAGTCTGCAACACTGTCAGTATTACAGTTTTTGTCAGTGCTTGTATTATGTAGCCTGATGGGTTTTTGTTGTTATCCCCTTTCCCTCTCCAGGTAAGTACCATGATTTAGAGTGCCAGCTAATTCAAGAGTTCACCAGTGCACAGCGGAGAGGCGAAATCTCAAGAATGAGAGAAGTAGCAGCAGTTTTGCTTCATTTTAAGGTAAAAACTGAGGAGTTTAATTTAAATGCATACATAAAACAACCCACGATACAATAAGTGCCTGTTTTAAATGAGCATATTTGCATGGGCACAACCACCATATTGGATAATACATGTAACTTTAAAAATACTGAGATGTTCCATCTGAAACCAAATGCAGGGGAATAAAAGAGGCAGATGATGGGGATTGGAGGCAGTGTCAGTAGAGCCCATTCTGAGATAATATTTTCTTGTATGTGTGTGAACTGACTTTCATGCTTGAGAAAGAGTATTGAAACCTGTGGTGTATATCCATGTAGAGTGGGTGATAAGTGATGTTACCTTAGGTTTGTGACAAAAATGGGTTTGAAAGAGTCTACGCTTTTGATGAATCTATTTTTTTTGCAATAACTTTTTCATGGGGGTTGTATTTCCTTGATTTCATTCTATACTGAAAGCATGGAGAACCTCCTTTAACACTGAGTTGTTTTGCTCCTTCCATAGGGCTATTCCCATTGCGTTGATGTGTACATAAAACAGTGTCAAGAGGTAATGCATTTTGTTTTACATGTATCTCTTTGGGTGTTGATTTATTTAGTCATATAGGTGGTTGTAAATATATTATGAAATGTGCTTCTAAAACCCTAGGGTGCATTCCTGAGGAACGACGTCTTTGAAGATGCAGCCATTCTCTGCCAGCGAGTGAATAAGCAAGTCGGAGAAGTCTTTAGCAATCCAGAGACTGTGCTAGCCAAACTAATTCAAAATATCTTTGAAGTTAAACTTCAGGTATTTCAATTTTTAACGCTCTGAAGTTCATTGAGGAAGCTTATAATCCAAAAATATTCTATCTAGTAATAACAATTAATGAGAATTTACAATATTTGTAACCTTGTATAAGGATGTAGAATCACAGCTGATTGCTCTGTGATAATTCAGACAGATAATCAAGCCTATATCAAATAAAGCAGCTTGTACTCTGAATACAGTGCAACTGAAGATACTCAAATTGAATATGTAAAATTATAAGAGAATCAGTGTGTTCGTTAGCTAATTTACAAGATGTCATACGCATATTTGATTTCTTCTGTATGCCCCCTACCAAGACTATGTCAGGAAAAGAAGTTTAACATTTAATAAGTATCTTTAATCTGTTAATTCTTGGAATTGAGTTTCATGTGTGAGGTTAGCATTGAATAAGCAAAAATAACTTACGTTGTGAATGCTGTCTCGCAGCTAATGCAATATGTATGTGAAAGTCTGGAATAGCTGAAAATATTAAGTTTACCATCCTGCAGATACACTCATTTAAGTGTGTAACATCAACAACATGACTATTTGTTGCAAAAACCAATTTCTCTGTAGATGTTATTGTCTTTATAGTATAGAGATTGAGCCTGTGTTTCAACCCCAAATTTGTGTGTCAGTTTTGACTTAGTATTTTATGGTGAATAATATTTTTGTCCAAATATTCAATGACAAGAAGGCTCTAAGCTTGTATCTGCTTTGTGTATGTATTATGATAAACAAATATGTAAGCATCTCCTTTGCTTACTGTCAACTGCAGAAATGCCCCTAGGCCTCTGGTGCTTTTGATTCTTAAGAAGAGGGGATTTTGTGTTTGTTGGTCAAGCATATTTTCAAAGCAATCTGTCTTTTGTCTTTGCTTCACACACTACCGCTTTGTATTATTAAATAATTTTCTTCTAAAAGATGCATTTAACTCTATCTGTAGATAATGCAGGATCTGTAAATTAGAGATTTAAAAACAAAGAATATATGAATTACCTTAACTAAGATATACACTTTACAGTAAACTACATATAATCTAGCAAGTAGTGAGAAGGACCTGTGGTTGTTAGTTAATCTTCTAACTGATGTACCCAAATTTTACAGAGTTATGTGAAGGATCAGCTAGAAGAACACAGAAAATCGGATGCGGAACAGTATCTTAAGAATCTCTATGATCTATATACAAGGTATTTATATATTGACGATTAAATTATTGTTGTAGATATTCTCTTATAATAGATTGATTTATTATCAAGATGTAGGAGGAGAAGCCAAAAATGTAAACTTGTCATAAAAATTGAAAATTTTTTATGGCCGTTAACCTTTACAACGATTGCTTTCCTAAAGAATTTAAAATTGGTATTATTATTTTTAATGGGAAGTATTTAGTATAGTGATCTTTGAGAGTAATTTTAAAACTGTGCAAAAGCCACTCCTCTGCATCTCACTGGCAACTTGATTGCAATTGTACTGTATGTAAAAACATTAATTATGAGAAATTCTTTACTTAAGTGTAGAGCTGCTAGAAGTCTTAATCACAATCAGGATTCCGTTGTGCTGTGTACTTTACAAACATGTAATGATGTAATTCATACAAATTCAACCTTTTCCTCCTCTCCCCTTCTTTTTCTTTTGCATAAAGAACTACTAATCTGTCAAGCAAATTGATGGAATTTAACTTGGGTACTGATAAGCAGACTTTCTTGTCTAAGCTTATCAAATCCATTTTCATTTCCTACTTGGAGAATTACATTGAGGTGGAAATTGGTTATTTGAAAAGTAGGAGTGCTATGATTCTGCAACGCTATTATGATTCCAAAAACCATCAGAAGAGGTCCATTGGCACTGGAGGGTAAGTTTCTTCTGTGAAGTTTCGTACTTGTAAAATGGAAGGGAGGTGGTAAGGGGAGAAGCATAGTATTTGCCATGTCAGATGTACAGTGATGAACTGCAAAAGAGCAGGCTTCTAAAATGACCTACAGCTTTTTATAATTTGCTATCACTTTATGTTAACTTCTGCTAAAAAGTGTATTGCTCTCAGTACATGTGAAAGGTGATGCATGGTATTTATACGCTCATGGGAAATGAAAAATACCAGTTAAACCTATGTTTCAACTTAGGATCCAGATCCACAAAAGGACTGAAGCAAAATTAAGGTACCTAAAGCATGTATATGTGTGTATCTAAAAGCATACATTTTTTTTCACCTGCCCAGGTCTTGTGGTCCCCTCCCAAGACCTAGGAAGGGGAAAAGACCATAGCAATGTCAGTGAGAAAGCTCTTAATGAGCCCAGAAGATGCAATGGACTTAGAGAAAGGTAAAACAAGACTTCATTATCCTCAGGGTAGAGAAACTCTAATAAAGGAGTAGTGAGAAGTGGGAAAGAAGAATTAAAACTTGTGTGAAGCAGAGGTGATAAGACTACTGTCCCTTTCAAAGAGCTACTGGGTTCAGTGTGTCAGGAATGAAAAGTGATTTGGAGAGAACAGCAGCAGCAAAGGAATTAAATGAATTAAAAAACAAAGATGAAAATTTAATTTTCTTGGGGAAAATTAAATTGATTGTAGTGACTGACTTTATGGGTTGTTTTATGCATGGAAATGTGTTGGAGCATGCTTGACTAAATCAGGACTGCTGAGGTAGTGGATAAGGATGAGAGTATTTGTGGGTGTGGATGAGACAGAAAGCTCTCATTAGTGTTTTTAAAGTACGATGTGACAGAATGTATGAAGGCTAAACTTTGTCTGCAGGGCATAAGTGCCATAGGATTCAATTGAAATTACTCTTATTCCACAATGGGAAATAGCTGGTCCCATGGTGTGAACACGCCATGGTTGAACACAGTTGACCATGGGATCAGAGGTGGTAGTTTTGCATTTACTGGCAATTTTTTTTAAGCTTGCAAGACTGTCTTAATGCTTGCATATCCTAAACTGTGTCTTGGGTTCTGTTTTTTAAGTTAACAATTAAAATACCTTAAATCATTGTTGAATTTGAGCTTCAAAATTTCCATCCAGTGAAATCTTCTTTTGGTATATCTCTGTTCTAGTATTCAAGACCTCAAAGAGAGAATAAGGCAACGTACAAACTTACCGTTGGGGCCAAGTATTGACACACATGGAGAAACTTTTCTGTCACAAGAAGTGGTGGTTAACCTTTTGCAAGAAACTAAACAAGCTTTTGAAAGATGTCACAGGGTAAGTTTGCTTCCTGTGATCCCCATTAGTGATATAATTTTGTGTGTGAAATTAAATCATGAGGTTCAATTTTCAGCTGAAGTGTGATAGGAAGAAAGGAAGGATGTTATTAAACAAATTAAATCTCTTTTGTGTTCTTCACTGAATCAGGGTCATGGTGGAGGCTAAGGGTTTGATTTTAAATATGGATCCAGTTGTACTTTGTGGCTTATAATACTGTCTATTTTTGGAAGAAGTGGGGAGGGTTAAACCTATTGTCTGCATTGCTGTTCTTACTAAATTAGACCCAAGACTTGAGCAGCCTTTAGTGTATTTTTTTTCCTGCTTTAAAAATACAGAGAATAGTTCAACAGTTGTTTTTCTGTGTGAAGTGCCATTTCCTCTAGCATTAGAGAATATCTCCAATAAAATGCTGGGAGGAATAATCTTTAACATGGTTTACCTTGGTAACTCTCTACTGTTCTTTAATTGCTTTAGTCTAACAAAAAAAGTGTTTTCCCTCTGATTAAATCGCTGGTTTTACTGCCTGTCAATTACTGTTTGTCTGATACTTTAGTGTAAATGAAAACCCTTGAAATTTAATTGCAAACTTAAATGCTAGGGATTTTTTTAGCTCACTGCACTGATTTCTAACAAATTCTAATGCCTGTAACGTTCTAAATTAACTTAGTGCAGAAAAACTTAACATCTTAGATATTTAGAAGTTTTAATATTTTATGTACTTAGAGGGGCCAAAGATATAACAAAATACAGATATAACACTGTTACCTGTATACACTGGGATGACCACCTTCCTAGTGGTGAAAGTCAGTGACTGCAAGACAAGCAGGTAGATCATTGTTTTTCTCAATATGGTAGTTGCTAGAAACACTTGTTATATTCATGATACTAAACTAACCTTTTCTAATTATGTACAACTTTTTTTCTTCCTTTTTTTTTTTCTCTTTCCTGTGGGGATCAGAATTTTTCATACTTGATCTGAAAACAATTGTATGTATTGGGGTGGAAACCAATGCTAAATGGATCTGAGCATATAAGGAGATTTTTAGAATTCCAGGTGTATAACTTCTCTGTTATCATACATGCTGCTAGGGTTTTGTTTGTGGACAGAGCGACTCACTATGCAAAAGAGAAGTTAAACGTGTCCTTGGCTAACTAATTGTAATATTTATATCACATGACAGATGCATGCAAATACACCGTCTGTCCCAGCTGTGACTGCTTTAGGAAAAATAAATTGGTAATTCTGCATGTAACTGTATATTGCAACATTTTGGTGTTTGGAAATCTCTGTAACGGTGTTTTGTTGTTGGGGTTTTTGTTTTGTTTTTTTTGGGAATATAGCAGAAATCTTTGGGTATGTTGTTACGTAAATTAACTTGAATTGCAATAGTAATCTTTCTCACTCCTAGCTTCATAAAGTCTTCACATAATTCCTTATAAACCAAAGCCATATTTCTTATGTGCAAAAGCCCTCTCGCGTTTTTCTTTAGAAAAGGGATTTAGTGACAGGTTTCTGTCCAAAATCCCCTGTTGCTTACAGCTCATGAAGGTACAGATGCTCTGTGTATATGTGGGCATTACTTCACTTAATAAAAATTTTCATGCTCCGTTGACTCCAGCTGAACTGTGGTAAATGTAGCTGAGGTTCAGCCTGTATTATTTTTTCTGCAGCACTGTGGCAATGATAAAAGAACAGCTGCACTGGGTGAAACTGAAGGTCCGTCTAACCCAGTGTCTTGTCTTTGTGGCCAGTGGCAGAAGCTTAGTAAAAGAGAAAAAAGGCAGGGTGTGGATAGAGTCATCTTCTCTGTATACATTTTCCCGGCATCCAGTGGTATGCAGTTTAGGTAATTCCTGAGATTATATCTGTACAATTGTGTTTTAAGGACTATTAATTAATAACTTCCTTTATTATTACTATTATTATTAGAAAAGGTATATACTTCTGCTTTTTGTAGCATCCTGTTGCGTGCTAGCTTCAGTTTACTTGTTAGCGCTGAGGGGTTTATTGATACTAAAGGCTGTTCCTGAATAGTTCTCTGTATGGATACTTTTCATTTAGAATAAAATTCTAATTATTCTGGAATACTTGTTACATTTTAAGCTTATCTTCTACGCAATATCGGATAAACTTTCAAATGTATGTAGAACTGACCTTTAGGATAATTTTTTTCTTCTTCTTTAAAGCTCTCTGATCCATCTGACTTACCGAAGAATGCTTTCAGAATTTTTTCTATGCTTGTAGAGTTCTTATGTACTGAACACATCGATTATGCATTAGAAACAGGCCTTGCTGGTGAGTGTAGTATTTTCTGAGCATTTCATCTCATTGGCCTTTTTGTGCAGATGATCTTTGCAGGTCCTTGCTGTGCCTTATTGATTGGCCTTGTTCGGAGTGTATTGGTTAAATGAAATTTGTTTTGTGCATTTGGGAGTCAGCATTTAATGTCTTCTAAAGTGTAACTTCCATTTGGGGAATTGATGCGCAGATGGAAACATGCTACTGTCTTCAAAAACATTTGTGTCACAGAAATTGGGACATCAGCACTCCCTACCTCTTCTAATTGTTCTCTGTGCCATAGCAGGAGAATATTTTTATATTAAGGCTTAGTGTATTATGTTTTATAAGAATTCCGTGTTTGTTTGTATACCTGTGCATTTTAAAGAGTGGCAGTAAATAAAAAAATTGCTTGTATTAAAGAAGTTAAAATCTTGACAGTGAGAACCTATCTTTCCTACATGAAAGCATAAAACTCGTGTTCTGACAAATTTTTTACATTGACTGTTCCATTTTGCCTTAGAAATTTCTAAAAGCAAGATATTTCTGTGCTCATGGTTATTACCTGATATAGCTATAAGAAGTATTCTATATATGGCACCATGGTAAATTTTTTAAACTCTAAGCCTGTGATTTAAGCATTCATGGAAAAATTCTGCATATTTAAAAAAATCATCATGCTAATTACAAGAACTGCATATCGTTACAATCCTAATGAAACCTTCTTTGCTTTAGGCATTCCCTCTTCTGATTCAAAGAATGCAAATCTTTATTTCTTGGATGTTGTCCACCAGGCCAATACTATTTTCCATTTATTTGACAAGCAGTTCAATGATCATCTGATGCCATTGATCAGGTACCTTTATTTTGATTAACATTTCCTTCGTGAATGGTCATTTTCAGTAGAGAAAGCAATTTTCTTCATTCCTCATTTCTGTTAAGAGGAGTTTGTTCTTGGAGTGGTTCAGCTTGATGTTGTGGGAAGATAAAATACTGTAATGGGAGGGGGAAGAAGGGAAGTTAAACCAACTGGTTCCTGGGAGAACTAATGGGAGAGAGGGAGCTCCAAGAGTATTGATAGGAAGGAGAGACAAGTTGCTCTTTAGAGACTTCACTGCTGCATTACAGGCTGGGACTGGAGGGGGTTTGTGGCTGCGCCTTGGGGTGAGCTGGCGATATCAGGGCTGCTGAGACTCCTGGGGGTACCTCACAGGCTCTGCAGAGGGAGCAGCTGGCCATGGCTTGGGAGCCACACGTGAAGTACATGAAAGCTGCGTGTTGTTGAGAGCCACGGGTTGGATACGCTTGAGGTAGAGCGCACTGATGTGCTGTGAATTAGTGTGCATGCAAGGCTGGGTTTGCTCGCTGGCCTGCCGGGGGCTGACAGCAGCTGAGAGGCATTGCTCGGTAGGCACTGCTGCCTGAAGTGTGTTGCAGTACTGCCCGTCAGCACTCAGCAAATCCTGCTCAGGGTCAGATGGCTGTTCAGGCTGTTGATTTGTTGTTCTGAAGGCAGCTAACTCCATCTAAACTAGTCCTTTCTGGCGGGATGGGAAATCTTCACAGAATCCTGCTGTAAGTAGCAGACCCAGCAGACAAATTTGTTCTGATATTTTAACACTGTCACACGCTCAACCCTCTATATTGTTGCAGTTCTTCTCCTAAATTATCTGAATGCCTTCAGAAGAAAAAGGATATCATAGAACAAATGGAAGTGAAGCTGGATATGGGCATTGATAGGCAAGTAGAGATTTAAGCTTTCTGTTAATCATTACTTCTTGTAAAACTCCTTTGTGATGTACGTTAGCTTTCCTTTTAAGGGTGAATTATTTCTGAACACAAAATTGATTTTTTAAAATTCCGTAAGTATGCATTATTGTGCGTAGGAAATTTAGATTTTGTTTGTTTAGAGGGTCGTATTTTCCATGGCAGATTTCTGACCTGGAAGTACTTCTGGAAGGACGTTAAAGGATTTTGGTTATGTTGAAAGAGTGCAATAATTCAGTTTTACCTTATTGTCTCAAACTACTTTTTTTCTACTTCAAAGGAGGGAGGAATGATGATTGAAATAGGTTAAAGACTTGCAGGATTTCCATTAGGAGCAAAGTTTGGCAAAAATAGGTTAGATGATTTGCTTGAATCTGTGCAGTGCTATGGATTAGACCTAGTCATAGAAGTCTGTAGACCTGGAATAATTTTGGTTCTGACATTGACTTGCTTTGAGGTTGTGAGTGACTTGTTTAATCTCCCCCCCAAGTCCCGCCCCAAATAAAAATATGGGGATAGCTATAAAAATTGTAAATTAAAATCATAGCTGTTTCGCAGCAGAGGAAAATAACAAACTAACATGCTTAATATTAGGAAATGGAGCTATTGTGTGATGCCCTACTTTGGTCCTGGAAGCGTGTAGTGTTCCCGTATTTCAAGGTGGCATTAGTCAACCAAAAACATGTTACCTAAGCTTTCTGTGCCTGTTTTCTCTCTGCAGTAATGGAAATAAGCCATCCTGTGGGTAATGAGGGGCTACTCTGGAAATTATTACTGAGGTTTTTGTAAGGATCACACCATACTGGAGAGGAATGAGAACGGCACTATATGGGAAAAACAGGCATTGCATTTGTGTCCTACTGGGTATTTTCTGCAGAGAGAGGAGGAAGAGATTTGATATGTTATTTGCACCTGTGTTTTCTGTAGGTGCAAAAAGAAAGGTGGAGGTAGGGGATGTGTAAGTAGCAAGTGAGATTTTAGCTGCTTCTGCTGGAAGTGACCTTAGAGGTTTAAACAGAAAGCTTGAAATACTTGAACCATTGAGGCCATAAGCTTAGATCTAGACAAATACAGATTGGTCATCAGCATTAGAATAGTTTGTAACTGTTTGTGTAAAATAATTAATCTCTTAAAAGTGATAGTAAGACTTAGGAGAGCAAGTCCCTGTTGGAAAACGATATGTGGTTGGAGACTTCAAAAAATTTGTGCTGTGGCACATAGAAGAGAGAGGTTAGTTTTTAGTTTAATGTTACATGTAAAATGTGTCTGTGTGCCTGCTTACATGCTGTTTTGTGGTGCCACTGATGCTGTTGAGAATTGATTGTCTTGCTTAAAGGAATGATCAAGTTTTACAAATTTGCTTCTATTTTTTTAAACTTGATGGTTTCAACATTATCCAATCCGAAAAAGTCCAATAGCAGCTTCTTGAATGTCTTTCATAGCAATTGTCTACCTCTGAAAAAGTGATGTATTAGCCAAACAGAATTAGTTCAACTGGTTTTATTTCAGTATGTATTCTGTGTAAACAGCCTTCTGGGAGTATTTATTGAAAATGGAAATTGAGAATGCAAGATACAATTTCTTTAAATTTCTATTGGTATGTGGATTGTTGAATGAATTACACCTGAAATGCAAGTCTGAGCTCTATGAATAGAAAAAACGGAGTTTTATTTCCTCTTAGGATACATATTTTCTTCTTCCCTTCACCCCAGCTTGTATCCCTCAAGGTCCGTAATGGCCTTGACTGTTTTCTTCAGGGAGTTTGGAGGAGTGTGTGGGGGGGGTGTGTGTGAAGAAAAGCGGAGGAATAAAAAAAAGGAAATGCAGAGGGAGGTTCCTGGCAAAGGTAGGCACTGAGAGAGGTATGCAGCCTCTCTTGGCTGCTATGCTGTTTGACCTTTGGTTTGGACTTAAAGTAAACCAGGGCCTTGACCTTAGATAATGTTCTGAAAAGATAAATCCTGTAAGGGAGAAGTAAATGACACTGTTAAAACTCTATTAGATTTCTGAGAACAGAGAAATACCAAGCTCTGGCAAAGGAAGAGGTTTTTGCTTTCCTGCCCCCCTTCATTTTCCAAGTGTTTTCTGATGCAATGTGATAATATGCAATGTGATCTAATTCTACTAAACTCTTTTGAATACTTCCTTCAGCTTTCCGATTCCCTCATTCTTGAAGAGTGCTATCCAATTTCTCTGAATGGATTTGAATGGATTACCTTACAATTAATGTGTCTCCTCTAAAACCAGCTGGCCAGCATGCTGTGTGCTGTGCTCCAAGACACTGAACTTGGAGGAAAGAGTTTTTAGGGTTGTTGGGTTTTTTTTTGGCTGATTCTCCTTTTCCTAACTGCTTACATAAAATCAATTGTATCTTCTCCACAGAATTGCACTGCAACTTCAGAAGATGCATATGTGTGTGTGCATGTCTGTTACATGAAGTACTTCCTTTGACATGTCCTAGTACTGCTTGCTTCTTACAATAAATGTTTGCTTTTAGTGTATCTTCTGTAGATTACTCGAACATTAGGTAGTGGGGGATTTTCCTCATTGCTTTATGCTACTTACTTTTGTATAGGATCATATTAGTATATGTAAATATAAAAATCAAGGAAATTAAAATGTTCCCTTCAAAACCCAATCTGTGTTTGTAACTTTAAAGGACACTGAATTGTATGATTGGACAGATGAAGCACATCTTGGCTGCAGAGCAAAAGAAGACAGATTTTAAACCAGAAGATGAAAACAATGTTTTGATTCAATATACTAATGTAAGTAAACTAAGTCCCAGTTCATCAGTATAGCTTCAAAAGCTCATGAGTATTATCAGGTACTAGATGTCTAACACGTGTTTGGTAAGGAGCAACATGTGCATTTGATTAATTTACTTAGCTATTCCATTTTGCACTAAGCACCTCCAAACTGTTGTGGGCTATTTTCTTAAGCTAAAAAGGAACATTGGCAGTTTTGTATCTAGTGTCAGATACAAATCAGTAGGTGCTGGACAAACTGTCACATTCCTTCCCCTCCCAAGAGGCCCAGATTTGGAAGGGGGTTTTCAGCTGATGATTAGCTTTTAGCTCTTAGTTTCAGAAAATCAATTATCAGGTACTCACTAGTTGCTGGGCACTTTTTCTCCTTAGAATGGCAGGAGCATGACAAAGCATCACAGGTATGGCGTGAACATTCTTTGCTGCAGAATGTTGTCTCTACCACTGAATCTGTCTGAATCCCAGCCTACAGGCTGCTGAGAAGCTGTAGTGCTAGGTTACATTAGGCTCTTGTTAGGGAGCAATGCAGAGAGGAGTAGAGAACAGACTACAATCAATGGGAAGGGAGAGCATTGCCTCAGTGCTGGCAGCCAGGTGGGAAGGTGAGAAGTGGAGCAGTAGGATGTAGAGTCTGGTACTATGTGGGAAGGGTGAAGATGCCTGTATGGCTGTTAATTTGGGTTTATAATTACAGCTGAAAAGAGTTTTTTTTAATCACTCCCTCCTACTTCTTGGTTCATTATTGTTTGAATTAAAAGCCCAAATTAAACTGTTCTATTCTGAACTGATGTGAACTGTAACTTAATTGAATATTGCCTTGCATCTATCTTTCTACTTGCATTTTTGCATCTTTATGTGGCAAATAAAACTGTTGGAAAACTATTAATTGGAAAATGACTAATTTCAGTGATGTGTTGTGGGAAGTTTAAAAACTTGATGACTGATGTTCAGCTGGTGATGTGGAAGCCACTTTGAGAAGAACAGTTTTCTAGAAAGTGAGTGAAAGTAAGTTACCTAATTCTTTTTTCTTTTTTTTTTTTTTTGTGTGTGTGTTTAGGCTTGTGTTAAAGTCTGTGGCTATGTTAGAAAGCAGGTGGAAAAGATCAGAAATTCTATGGATGGTAAGAATGTGGACACAGTTTTGATGGAGCTTGGAGTTCGTTTTCATCGACTTATCTATGAACACCTACAGCAATACTCCTACAGTTGCATGGGAGGCATGTTAGCTATTTGTGATGTGGCTGAATATAGAAAGTGTGCCAAAGACTTCAAGGTAAGCATGTACAGGTTGGTGATGTAAAGCCATGTCAAAATTAGTAGCTGGAGTTTATTTTTAATCAAACATTTTGTCATCAGAAAAATAGTTTGTTTCTGTTTGAACATCACCATTTTGTATACTGATGTCATATACTCTGTTACTATACCAGCAGTTCTTTATCATGTCCTAAAGAGCCATTTCCTGATAGCATTTTATTGCTTGCAAGCTATGTGTGTATACTGAAGAAGTATTGAGTTTGCATTATTACGTGCTCTACGTATAACTTTGCATGTGTGCATATCTCCCTACAGATGTATATGTGCATGTGTCTATATATATTTATGTGTACGAGGACAGAATGATAGATGTGAATCCTCTGTTGGGAGGAAGTATTTTGAAGATCTAGATGGACATTGTATTATAAGACTTCAAGCAACTCTAACTCTTAATACCTGTATTTTTCTTTCTTTTCTCTTAACCACAGATTGCGCTGGTGTTACAACTCTTTGATACCTTGCATGCACTTTGCAATCTTCTGGTGGTAGCCCCGGATAATTTAAAGCAAGTTTGCTCAGGAGAACAACTTGCTAATCTGGACAAGAACATCCTTCACTCCTTCGTTCAGCTGCGTGTTGATTATAGGTCTGCTCGTCTTGCTCGTCACTTCAGCTGAGAGCATGGAAAGAAATGTTGTACCTTTGGGCAGGCCTCAGCTGTTAGAAAGCACAGGGAATAATTTCTTACAAAACCATGGTTGTAACTTTGGTGGGATAATGACTGTTCAGAATAAAGCAGCAGCCATATTTAAACATGACTATGTAGAAGGCGAGCAGGTAGAAATCTGAATTGTATTTCATGTAAGCTAAAGTTCTCCCAGTGAAGAATTTTGCAAATCTACTTGCTACTGATTTTTTTTTTAATTGGAAACATGTCGGTGTAGGAGAGCAAGTGGTGCATTGAAAGTATTTTAGTCTTCAATATTGAATTATCAGATACCATTTGTTAGACTTGAACTACAGAGCATAGCGTAGGTAATGGATTACATAGAATAGACCAGTGTAAAAACATTCTTCATCAATTTTAATGACTTAGACTTCAGCACAGCTAATCATAATCAAATTATCTTTGATTGGTGTTTCTAAGTCATTTCTTTCATTTAAAACGTTATCCTGCTCAATGTAATTTCTTGCTCTAATTAATTAGCTTGGAATTTCTTTGAGATGTAGGAGTAAAAGCAACACTATCCCAGAAAGATGTAATTTATTCATTGTGTAGCATTCTAAACAGAACTAAAGTGGTGAAAAATTTGGGGTTTTTTTGTTTGTTTCTTTGGCTTTGTTTTTTTTCTACCTAATACTCAAGGGCCCACCAGAACGTATTGGCATTGTATAATCTGACATTATTGTTCCTGTTTGATACCAGCACGCTGAATTTTATATATGCTCCTAAAGTAAATGCAGCTGCCTTGCCTAAGGCATTCTTATTACAAGGGGAAGGTGCCCATGATTAGGTTAATATAAGAGAACTTTCTCCTGTCTCTTCTTTTGTGTGTAAATTCAAATTATAACAAAGTGAAAGGATAAAATGTAGCTCAGTTTTTCATATGTGGAAGGAATGGACAGTGGCTCTAGCACAAACCTAGAGTTGAAAATTTCTGTGCTGAAGATAATTGATCCTCAGTGCCTGAGCAATATAAAATGTTGAAGTGTGCGAAAGCTTTTCTTCCACTGATCATAATTTTAATATTGGAGACAGGCTACTTTTGTGTCCGTTATGCTCCAGCGTTTATTCAAGGTGTTTCTGAGGATGGACCCATAGTGTGCATATAGTGAATCAAAGCAACAGTGATGTTTGAAACATCTGGGGTAGCTTTTCCACAAGCAGTTGAAAATTGTTGTAAATAGGCCTTTGTTCAGAGCGAGCTCTTGTGGACAACAAGTTGGAACTGCTGTGGTTTGTGTCTTCAATCTGACTTAAATCATCCCTGAACAAGTCATCTGTAACACTTTATTTCTACTGTGGGCTCTGCATATGTTATGGAAATGTCTTTCTCTCCCATCTTCAGAGCAGCATTTCTATGACTTTACTTTATGGGTCGGTCAAATAAAATTATTTTCCTCTTTTATTAATGAATTCCCAGGTGTAGTCAGTATTTACAGACGTGTGGAATTTCTCTTGGTTAGTTGAGGTTCTTCTGCTTCATTTTATATTTAGCAGAGCATTGTATCAGCAAACAAGAGAACGGATGCCAGACTGTCTCAAAGTATTCGGGGAGACTGGCTGCTTTGTTGAGCTGCGTAGCTCTATTCCTTGGCCATGGCAAAGCCACAAAGAGTTTTGGACACTGGAGGAGGCACATGCTTGTACTGCTGCCATTTTTTTTCAAAAGCTCTGATGTGAATTCAGATGATACCTCTCTGTTACCTCTGTAACTGAAAGCCAACAATTTTAAGGCTGTGGTTTTATTAACCAGTACAAAACCTTTCTACAAAAAAGTGTCAGTTTGTAAACACTTCAGAACAATGAACATCATCTTAAGATTGCAGATCACAGAAGTGCTTCAGAATTTGTTGTATGATTGTTTGAATTATATTAAGGTTGTGTGAAATGTATTTACCATATTTCTTGCTTTATTAGCTGTGTTTTCCATGCATATGCTCAGTGCAATATTTTCATTATGCCTGTTAACAGGAGGCAGCAAAAAGTAGGTGAATACTTAAACTTAGATATGTAAGCTCTTCCTCAATAAAAAGAATTCGCTCCAGGCACTTTTTTCATTTCATTTCCATGTTCTTCAAATATCTTTATACTCAATTGTATAAGCCCTTCTATTTAAAAAAAAAAAATTAAATAAAAAAAATAAAAGTAATTTTACTGACCAAATTTATCACTGGTGTGAGCTTTCCCTTTCCCCTTCCTTTGAAAAACCTCCCCGTGCACATACTGAAAGAGTTTCTATTTCTAGAGAAGACTATGTTGTCAGTCAGTTTACTTTACAATACAAGTTGGATTGGGATGGGGTGGGGAACTATAATTTTCACACGTTTTTAAGTTTAGAGCTCTTATAGCATGTAATTTGGGAAAATATTTCCAGTGGCTTCTGACTACAATAAAGTACTATCCAAAATACAAATATGCCTTTTAATGTTCATGTAATGAGTTAAAGTATTGCCTTTCTAATGTTTGCTCCTAGAACGTAGGCATTTAACAGGCTGGCAGCCAAATGAATGCCTGAGAGGAGGTGTGTGTATGTGTGTGTAATTATGTTGTCTACAATTGGTGAAAATGGCTTTGCAGTAAACTGTTGTAGGCTGGAAAATAAGCTGTGTTTTTACAAGTCCTATAATTTATTAACATGATTTGGTATTGTATTCTGTTCGCGTATGCACAGAGGGCAGGAAGGAGTTGGTGTTCTGGAGGAATACTTCTCAACACAAATAAAAATATGAAAAACTGGGAAATGGAAGTGCTTGGAAAAATAAGATCTAGATATTTAGAAACAGAGGGTAAGAAGCAAGGAAGACATGAACTTAAAAGGATATGGAGAAAAAGCAGTTTTAAATGAAGTAGCATAGCACATGGAAGGAGGAGGTTAAGATGTGATTAATAGAAACCTGACATACACTTCAACCTAGGAGAATAAGCAGGATTGGAATTAAGATCTCCACAGCTACATGCCACCCTGAAATGAAGTGAGCCTTTAGAGAGGGACTGGCTAAAATACTTTTGCCGTGGAGCTGTTTGTTCATCTTGTGACTGTTGGATTCAGCAGGAAGAGGCTCTCTGTACAGGAGCGTGTGTCTGCTGTGAAAGATCGGTAGTGATGCCGTGAATGTGAGCACTGCTTATTCCCACTGTGAGGAGCAGAAATGCATCAGCAATATGCAGTCAGACTGGAGGGAAGGAGAATTTGCCACAGCTGAGCTTTTTTTTTTTTTCTTTGAAGACTGCATTGATCTGGATAATGGTAAGTGACTGCTTGATTTCAGAATGGCATGGTATTGACAGGTGGCAGGTCAGTTTATCTTGCAATCAATAAGAGAACTTGGGTTGGGGTTTGGTGTTGGTTTTTTTTTCCTCTTAGCTTTCACGAAGTCATTTTAAATCACTGGTTGCTTCAGTGTTTAACTGCCACAGATAACTCACAATTGCAGTTGCCAAAGGAGGAATGCTCTGCCATATAGCTGGTGCTGGGGTGTTGTGATTGAGCACTGTCTGAATCGATTGCTCCAGTTCTGTAGGAAATATTGCAAATGTGTGGCAAAAATGCTGCATCTTACAAAGTGCCTTGGAGAGGGTGAGGCCCGTTGGGTTCTTTCACGGGTTGGGTACGCGTTGGCCTGTTCTTCAAAAGCCCGTAGTTCCAGGTTTCTCAATGTGCATGACAGTAAACCTAACATACTCAGTTTTAGATGCCACGACCAATTCCAAAACAGAGGGGTGCTCTTTGCATTAAGGTTTCATGGCAATAACTATCTTAATTTGGTTTTTCCTCTATGAAGGAAGCAGATACCTAAATAATTGCTTGTCTAATTTTAGATGCAGGTAGCAGCTCTTCTTTGCACTTCTTGTCCCAGGAGCCGTAGGGAGGATAAGCCAGCCGTCAGCACCAAAAGCTGCTCTTCTAGAGGACAACTGAAAGGTAGGAGCACCTTTCCTGTCCTCATGTTCTGCTGGGTAATGGCTTGTAGGCATTATTTCCACCACCTCTGTGCTGGTTGTAAGTGGAGACAAGATTTCTGTTTTGCTATCTACGTTGGAGTATTTTCTTTCTGGACATCAAGGCTGGCACGTTGTTTGTTTTTTCTTTCCCTGTGTTTCTACACCTGTTTTAAGAAGGGGAGGGAGCCAGATCTCCTGCCCAGTCATGTTCACTGCTTTGCTTGTCTTTTTTTTCCTCCATTCTAATTTCTTTTGGTGGTAGGAGATTTCTGTACTATGTCTTCTGGTTATCTTAGACTGGGGAAGCAGCTGTGTTTGCCTGTCGTCTTTTCTCTTGTATGGGACACTGCTTAATCTCTGTCAATACAGCCCTTAGTGTATATGGAAGCCTTGGTCTCTACTTTTATTCTATTAGCTTTATGTCCCTATGCCCTGTTTTCCTTTCCAGATCTCAGGATTGTACTATCCCTTCCCCTCTGTTACCACACTATCAGAGAGAGAGAAACCTTTGACTTTGCAGCATGGCTTCTAGGAGACCTTTACGTGTTATCTAGTGGTTCTTCGTCCACATGCGGCCTGGGAGGAGAAGGAGTTTAGCTCCTCTCCCATTTATTCCTCTACCTTCCCCATATTCTCTCATCTCTGCAGGTCTCTGTTTCCACATGCTCTCCCCTGACCTGGCTGTACAGTGCATTGTATTGAAACCTCATGGAAGGGACCAGCCATGGGGGGCAAAAGTGTCAGATATCTTGGCTTCAGCGTCCATTAGGTAATGTGCCAGGAATGTAACATGAAATGTGAAGTTGAGCCATCTCTGCATAGTATCTTTGAGAACAGCTTAATAAATCTTGTAATTTATTTATTTGTAATTTATTTATTTGTAATTTATTTATTTGTAATTTATTTATTTGTAATTTATTTATTTGTAAACAATATTCTTTGAAAGGTAGTATTTTAAAATTTTTCTTCTCAAAGTGTTAAAGCTTCTCTCTCTTTCACCGAAACCCAAAATTGTCCATAAGGCTGCTGGAGCCAGAGCGTGAAGAAACAAATGCTGTTTTGGGAGGCAGCATCACGGCAGCAGTGGCTGTTGCTGAAAGCTTCCTCACGCTGTGTTTTGTTGTTCTCAAACCTGGGTTTAGCAAGGACAGAGGAGAGAGCAGAGTAAGAGATGTCAGTCCTTCTCGTTCCTCCCATTTGTGTGCACAACGGGACTCTCTTAAGTTTTTGGGGCTGTTACTGCTCCCCACCTCTTTGTTGACTGGCTGATTGCACCACAGTCTTCCCTTGCAATTTATTCACCTTAACCCCACCTCATCTGTTCTTAGAGCTGCCCAGGTCCTCCTCAGCTCTATCCCAGCTTCACTTCTAGCCAAGGGCGTATCCTGGCACAAACGAGCCCTTGCAGTGTCTTGGTTGTACATCTGCTTTTCCCATTTTGATCATCGGTCTGTAGGGGACAGGAGCTGTTGTTTTACCAAGTGTCCGACCTCATCAAGGCCACCTCTTTGCTTGGAAAAGAAAAGGTGAGACTGTGGAGAGAAGATATCCCCAGAAATGATTCACAGGTAGATAAACTGCATGGTATCAGGGTAAATAGCTCCAGACATGGTTAAGGTTCATCTCGGTTGATGCTGCCAGTTGAAGATGGTCATTTTGAACTCTACACTGTTTTGACATGTGGTATTTGAGTGTTGTAGAGAAGCCAGCTAACATGAGCTTGTGTTTGAAACATTTTTATAACATTCATTTTAGTGTAAACAATTCATTAAAATGACTTGCTAAGTCTTAGACAAGTGGATTTTTGAAGGTTGCTCATTTTACTTATCCACCCAAAGTCAATTTGAGTATGAATATATAACATTTTACTCATAATAGCAAACAACTTCAGAGAAGAGACATTTATTCTGGAGGCAGAGATTCCAACTAGACAGCAATGATGCATTACAAATATATAATTATTTGCACTAATATTTGAGCAGGTGGAATGGATTAGTACATGGTCAACATTGCACTGCTGATAACATGTATTTTTCTATATTAATATGTACTGTGCAACATGTATTAAAATTGTCAATAATTCATTTTAACAGAGATAGCAATATTTATATTGCTGTGTTCTACAGACAGCAGAGTGAATTGTTAAAATGTGTAAATCTGGGCTAGATTTAACTTAACTTTGTTTCCCTCTGTGTGTGTGTTTTTAATTTCTCATTTAAAAACAACAACAACAACAAAAACAACCCAACAAAAAACCACCCTTCAACCTAGAAAGACTTTTGCTCTTTTGTGGAATTTCTGATCCAAATCCACTCCTGATCTCCCTAGCCTGTTAGGAAACATCTTGAAATGAGACCTCCAAGAC
This sequence comes from Buteo buteo, assembly GCF_964188355.1. Classification (NCBI taxonomy): domain Eukaryota; kingdom Metazoa; phylum Chordata; class Aves; order Accipitriformes; family Accipitridae; genus Buteo; species Buteo buteo. Next base: position 5,718,527 of record NC_134176.1, on the reverse strand, counting down.
CCAGCCCAGCCCCTTGTATTAATACTGGGATACAACCTTGGTTTAGGTGCTTAATAGGTGGATTGCCTCTGTGGATTTTCCTGAATTAACTGAAGATGACTGTTATATTTTTTATTTTTAAGACCTATTTTGTCTTCTGCTATGTTGGCTGTTCTTTTTCCCTCTTAATGCATTTTTCTGGAAGCCTCTGAGGGTAAAGTTAGTCTGTTTAACCAGTAAATGTATCTCCTTTTATAAAGGAGGGTCAGATTCCTCTCTAAGTCTTGTTGTCACTGGAAAATCCCATGCTGCAAAAAGTGCAACACAGGGTGGGCCACTAGTCTTAGAGGGATATCTTGAATCATGTTGTCTGCAAGTGTTTCTTGATAGTTGTTTTGTTCTGAGATGCATATATGGGGTTGTATTCAGGAAAAAATGGATTTTGTTGCTTTTTCCTCCAAGGGATGTCTGTCTGGAGACAGCAACTGGATTGCATGCAGCAGCAGAGTTCAAAGTAGCCAGAATCCATGCATCCATCTGAAGACTTTAAAATTACTTCACTGTTCAGCCAGACACAAGTTCAACTGGGCTAGTGAATCTCTCCCTTTTGTGTGTTTTTGTGGGTTTTTTTTTTGTTTTGTTTTGGTGATTTGTTTTGGTTTTTAGTATGTGCTGATGTATATTAATCTCAGAAGCATCTGTGGGGATGGATTGCTCCTTCCTCTTGTCTAGGTAACTTGTTTATTCTGAAATAGTATATTACATTTGAAAAGCTTCTTTAAAAGTGTGATAGCATCCTTCTGTGGTGTCTGAGCATCTGCCATAAATGCCTGCATGAACTGAGCCCCCAGTTGAGACTAAAGAAAAGAAAGTCCAGCTTAGCGGTTGAGAATTAACTTGCTGTTTTTTAATTTACTTTTTTCTTCCTGCAACAGTGAGAGCCTTAAATAGTAATTTTGAGGCAGGGCTTGAAGTCCAGGTCTTCTGAAGGAGACCAGAAATAGCTGGCTTATGTTCGCTCAACGTATAGGGCACTGTGCCAAATTCACTGCTGGTGTGAGCAGCTGTAACTTTGCCAGCTTCAATGAAAATATGAATGTTTAAAAGTCCATAAGCACGTTAGACACATACCTTTGTCTTTCCACAATTAGTTTTGTTGCTTACATAGCATGAGGCTTTCTGTAGTACATAATCCAATGCCTAAATATAGTAATTCCAATGCACTTGAGATCAATTAGATTTGTACTTTTAAACTCAGTTTTGTCTATAAAGATAATGTTATGTTGCTGAAGGGATTTGGTATTTAAAGTGTCTGAACAAGTCTAAGTGGCTCTTGGGCATTATAATTTTTATTTAGCTGCTTTTAGCCCAATCACTAATCAAATTAAAACCTACCATGACTGGTGTGTAAGTCAGAGCAGACGGTGGAGCGCGTTTAGCTGATAGCACTTAATTTTTTGGCAAGTGAGGTGCGAAGGTGGTGCTTTTGTTAGTGACAAAGAATGCATCTTTTCTGGAAATTGAAAAGTAGGTTAAAGTGGCTTTTGGGGGACAAAGACATACATCCAAGGAGGTGGTAGTCCCTACAAAGATGGGCAAAGATCCCTTTGAAGTCTTTACACTATGAAGGCACTTTGCTTTAAAGGAAATTACTTTATTTGGTCTTGCTAAATAACGATCCTGTAAGAATAGTACTGTCGGTGGTGTGTATAGGGAGGAGGGAAAGGGTGTGAAAGAGCTGTCAGCTTCCCTCTAGGAAATTATTCCAGAACATACCCTCGGATCAGACCACCAGAGGGAGAATGCCTCATGTGGCAGCAATATGATCCAAAATGTAGTTTGTTTCCCATTTAAGACACCGTGCACGTTGAGAGAACCCAAGCTATTCTTTGTGCAACACATAATTCTCTCCATGTTGGTGTTTTCAATTCAGACCCACCGTATGAGGTAACGAACAGGAAGGTGGGCAGTTTTCTGTTTTGTTTCATGTAAAAATGGTACATTTAGCAACGTTAGGGGCCTAGCTTAAAAAGAGAAGGCAGAAAATAATGATTCAACGGGAGTGCTTAGTGCTCAACTGTTCAGTCATGTTGTGAGGGCAGAAATCAACAGCAATATCAGCTAAAGAGAGCTCGTCTTGGTTCTTTATTTCCAGGACTGAATAAGGTCCTAATCAGGCTCAGGAAATGTCCGCCCTTTACTCTTAGAAACTTGTAAAAGTCTGTCAACTTGGTTTAAAAAAATGCATGAGTTGCATAGTGTGCTGTCAGATACACTCTTACACTTGTCTCGAACTTTGAATTGAAGTGTACTTTCCTTCAATTTTAAGTGCCAGCAATTTGCTTCACGCCATAAAAGATGAGAAATGGCTCTCATTCTTGAGCAGAACTTGTTCTGTATAAAATAGACATAGAAAGATCTAGATGTGCTGAGGAAGCTAGGGGAGGGTGATGTAACAATTTTTAATTTTTTGTTTTAATTTAGTGGGATGTTATTTTTGGATGTCAAACTATGTGGATTGCGAGGGGAAAATGGAACAGAGCCAATTCTGCGATGAAACAAAATTGTAGAAGACAACGCAGCTACTCTGCACTGCCATGCAAGACATAACTGGAGCCAAAAGAGGCAAAAGTGGAGCAGTTCTCAAGGCATGGTAACATCAAGGGGGCCTGATATCACCAAATTCCCATTCTGTGAATTTATATGCGTACTGTGCTAGTTGTGTAGGCATAGTTTTCTCCTATGTCATGGACTAAGAGAGAAAGGAGCTATTCCAAAGTCTGATTCATCCTGGCATAGAACTAAATTAGGACAGACGATTTGCTTCCTAGAAGAGTCTCAGTTGCTTCATCAGTTATGAAGGGACGCAAGCCACTTGTTAAAATGTGATGCCTAAAGAGTAAGGTGGCCTCACCTACTTGTAGAGACCAAGGAAGCCCGCTAATACTTGTTATTTTGACCCCTGAAGACTGTAATGAATTTGGCCCTGTCAGCTTGATTGGCTCATTGGATTTCATTTTCCCTGGCAAATGGAAGAATCTAGAGCTGATTTTGTTTCATGTGGAAGTCTGGTGGTAGACTAGAGAACAGAGAATTTGATAGCAGGCAAATACCACCTTTCAGTGTTTAGTAGTTGTCTTCATGAAGGCTGCGCAGTAACGCTGGCCGCTTTGGCAGGGCATTGCTTATGGGTTTATCTCCAGTGACAGTGCTGTGTGAAGAAGCACGTTAGTGTACATGGTGATGCAGGCATGAAAACTGTGCTTCCTAAATTGCTTTGATCTTGGTCTCTTTGGTGATCTCAAAGCCGAGGGATGAGTCTCTTCTGGAGGAGCCATTCTGTTGTGACTGATGAAGAAAACAAGCAAATGGAGGAACAAGAGGAAAGAGGTTAAACTGGACAAAAGGCTTGGACCGAAATCTGAAAAATGCTTCCTTTATTTCTCTTTGCTTTACTCTAAACAAGTCTTTGATTTCTTTAATCTGACACTGGCTAACTTCAAACAAAATGAGTTTTCTTCTAGCTTGGTTCCCTTCTGCTTGGCATCTCTCTCCTTCCACACCTGCTGGTCCTTGGCAGAGAAGAACAGGCCCTCTCATTTTGCTCCCCCTTGGATCCCAGCTCTGCCTGCATGAGTGACAGCTGCTGTCTGACCATTTGGTCGACTGATGATTGTGCATTTGTCGAAGACTGCACAATGAGGTACGATACAAGTTAGACAATCTACAGATGCCATCCATCTGTTCTATCGCTGGCTTCTCGTAGAAACGGACTTTCTTCCATTGTCCTCAGAAGTTTCTTTTCTGGATCTCTTCTTCCGCTCTGAAGACAGTGAGCTTTTCTTCGCAGGTGGAGTTCTGCGGTGCTGGTCCTGGTCTGAGTGACTTCTCAGGCTTTTCGATATTTCAGAGCTACTCTGGCAGTCTGTTGGGGTGCACCTCATGTCTGTCTGCTTCCTGCAGGGCTCTGTTTATGAGCTGCTCTCATATGTCCTCACTACTTTCGCCCTCTTCTTTTCCAGGATCCATCTTCTAGCTAATGCTTCTCCGGTCATTACAGAAATAATGTCTGCTGTCCTTCCTGGGGACGTGAAGAATTAGAGAATTTTTTCCATGTGCAACAATGAATGGTATTTCTAGCCATCATATTTGCTCTTCTCTATGTTATGAACTGTGAACCACAAAACGTTTTTTTGTCCCATCAAAGGAACAATTGGGCTTCCTGGTGATTTTATTACTTTTTTTTTTTTAAAGCGATTCCCTGAGGTTAGGACTTTGAGAGTCCCTAAAGCTGAAGGCTGCCACCAACATCAAGGAGAAATTATTTATCTCCTTCTGAAGAAAATCCTGGGTTTGGCTGGACATCCTCTCAGATGCCCAGTCTCTCCTAGGGTGCTTCCATCTGACCTGCCATTCTCTTTCAACTCTGCCTTGGGTCTACCTTACCTGGAGGCAGTTTTGATCCTCAGCGCTCCCTCCCCTCTCTTCATCCCTCCTCCCCAGCCACCGCACACTCTTCAGCCAAGGCATATTTGGCAGGATAGACAGGAACTATTCCAAGAATAGGATCTTTATCAGTCAAGCAGTTGCTTGTCATCTTGTCCCCTCCTGATTCACAGGTGGCTTTGAGCTTCCCCGTCTGGCAACACAGGAGGCAACTGCTAACAGAGCCTCGTTGATTCAACTCAATAAAACAGAAGAATTTGGAATGACAGGACGAAAGACCCCCTTTTTGCACTGTGGTAAGCTGAAGGCAGGCTTCTTCTTTTGCAAAATCTTGGAAATTGTGGTTGACATCAGCCTTGATGGAATGAAATATGGGTCCTGTCCAGCCCAAGGTCGCCTTGTTGTGTTTAATGTTTGATTAGTTGGTTTGTGGCATCACTACCTGTCTCCTGTACCTGTTGAGAGTATGCCATAGACTCGCTGTGCCAGTTTATCTATGTGAGCTTAATCTTTATTGACTTGAATTTTTCTGTGGTCTAACCTTTGCAGTTGGCCAATTCAGCTATGGCTGTACTTAGCTGCATGGCAAGTATGGGTCTTTCTGCTTGCATTCCTAGCTATATGATAGACATGGGATAATTCAGATTGAAAGGGACCTCAGAAAGTCATCTGGTCCACCCTTCTTGCTTTTAAAGCAGCATCAGCATTGAATTCAGGCCATAAAGAGCAGTGGGGTTAACAGCACTGGAAAGAAGGTGCTGAAGGCTGATTTGATGATTGTGTGTATCCAAGTTGTATTTTGTTGGGGGGTGTTAATTGCTTTTTGGTGCTCTTTGGACAGTGGAGTAAACCAAGTCTGGTTTCCTGGGAAATTATGTCCAACAGGTTCCTCCCCATGAAGACTCCTAAGACTCCCTTAAATCAGTCTGGAGTACCCAATGTGCTATGCTGCGTCCCCCAACTTCTGGGTGGATGAGCAGCCATCTGTTGTGGATTCCTGTGAAATATACATTAACACCTCGTATATCTCTCATATATTAGCATACGTGCTAACCAGACATTAGTTCACACATTTTGACTGGTAAACGGATGGGATAAACAACAAGCTACTGCTGAGCTCACTCTGTAGCCTTTGTTTTAGTGAGGCACTAATTCGTATTTCTGAACTTTGCATTGAATTTTTTGCACAAAATTTATTGGAGCATAATTTTTTAAAAATCTTTTATGCCTCTGCCACATTTGATTAAAATGGACTAATGGCCTAAAAAACCCCACCCTAGAAATTCACGGAGAAGAATCAGTTTGGGTATATCCATGGTGAGATCCTGAGCTTACATTCTGGGTTCAGTTTAGGAAAAAGCTTTAGTTCCTAACATAGGAAATCGTGAAGTCTGTAACGGAGGTGACATGCAAGGCATCGCAAGATCTGTGTGTTAAGGGAACAACTAGTCCTTTAGCAGGTAACTGCTGAAAAGTGCCTTAACTGTTGCCATTAAGTGTTCTTCTAGAAAAAGCACAGTCTATAGGGCTATTGGATATGAACTGGAATAAATTACAAATCCTTGGGTAACAACCCATCTCCAGTTCTCACCAGGTTTTCCAGCTGGCAGCTAGCATTGCCTCAGTCATACCTGGTTTAAAGCTTAGCCAGGTAACTCCACTTGCAAGTGACATTCAGTCAGACACTGACTGAAATAATTGGGGTTCGCTTGGCCAGATAAAACAGAGACACCGACCCCCCCCCATGGAAGGTGATACAGCGTTATTCGTGTGCAGCAGTTCAAAGGCATAAATCTGAAGTAACTCTTTCCCAGGCTTGAGGGCTTAATCTTTATTACAGTGTCCTGTAGCAGCACGGAGCTCAGGGTGGCTTTGTTATGCAGATTTTTACTTGAAATTCTTCGTGGGGGCCCTCTGCTCTATGGGTACCCTCGCAAATGATACGTGTTTCACTTGTCCCAGCACAAAGGACAAAGAATACTCCCTAAAATCAGACGATACTGGGTTGGATACATGAACGAGGGGTTCGTTTGGTGAACAGGCTGATGTGACAGTGAAAGATGTGTTTTGGGGCCACATTATGCAGAAGGGGAAGTGTTGTTAAGCTGCAGAGTAGGAGTTGTGTCCTCTGGAAAGATTCCTATGGGAGTGGGGCACTGATGGGAAGGTCTCTTCCCTCCTTCTCCTTGCCCAAGTGTGATCCAGTGCTATGCTTCTCTCCTGCTCTCTGTCCAGATGGTGATTTCTTGGTCTGCGTTTCTGGTATTCAGGCTAGCTCAACAGTCCCTTTTGTATAGGAACAGAAAAATAGCTTTAAAGCGTATTTAGAATAATATGGTCTTGGTCCAAGATGGACACTAGCTGTTTTTGAAGTTCCTAGGCAAGGAAGGAAAATATGAAACACTTCCCCAAGCATTTAACCACTGAAGTTCCTGATTCTCCAAGGAAAGCTTCCCCCCCCCCCGTGAAATTTGTTTTTTTGCAATGTGGCTGTCATCTGAGGTTGGAGGAGCATGGCTACTGATCTCTTTCCAATGCACAGAGGAGGGAAGGTGCCTCGCTCATAACCCAAGCAGAGAAACAGTTAAGCATCTTAAGCTGTGTAAGCAAAAAAGAGAAAAAAAGTTGCCAACATATTTTTGACAAAAGACAGGAAAATGACAGGCTGTTTGGGGTATGCAAAAAATTTTTCCTTTCATACATATTGACAGCCAGAGGGGGGTTATTATTGAGAATATGGGTAAAGTTACTGCCAGTTTCTGCTGGTACTCATGTTTAAAAAGAAACTATGGAAACCAGGAGTAGGAATATTAATTAAGTTCAAATTTGGAATGCCTTTGCCAGGAGTGGCTGCATGAATTCAATGAAGCAGCCTGTTGGGTTGCAATTCACTATGTTGTTTGCAATTTAATAGAATGCTGAACTTTTCATAAATTAACATGTTGTTTCAATAATCTGATTAAAAGGTTATATGTTGATAAGATTAGCCTTAGCTGAGTTTTTTTCCCCTTCTTGCTTAAAGAACCAGTGTATATTTTCTTTAATCACTGTGCAGCCATAAACTGTACCTTAGGAGCAAGATCATTGACTCATTTAGATTGTGGAAGTGCAGATGAAGTCAGTGCAGCTGTGACAGTTTACACCACCTGAGGGTGTGCCCCCAGATTCTGGTGAGCATCTTAATTATAAAGATATTCCAAAAATATTGATTTTTTGAAAAAGATTTCGATTAGCTGTGGAAGTAGATTTAATCTATTTTTATGGAATAGGATAACACTGATGATACTTTATTCTCTTCTAGTTTGTCTTTTTCTTCCTCATAATTTGACTATATTACATACGGTATGTTTAAAAAAGTTGTAAACATATGTATATTTGTGTATCAATATACATATATACAGAGAGAGAGAAGGGGAGACACACAGGCTCATAAACAGATGCAGGAAGAAACCTTTGCTTGTGGAGGATCCCCTCCTAGGACATTTGAGATACCTGCAATGGAAAGCTGAGTCGACTGAACACTGCAACATCCAGTTTAGAAACTCAGATCCACAAAAGTACCGGGGTGTCTAAATCGCATAGTTTTGAAGAGGCTTTACGTGCCTGAATAACTTTAATGGGTCTGTGCCATCATTTGGCATACCTTAGTGCTCTGCAAGCATTAGCTGATTCCACGAGGATGGATGCGAATGATGGGATGTATATTGTTTTCTCTGGTAGTAGCCAAAGAAATGGAAGCACAGAACCACAGATGGAAATGCCTTCAAACAGAGCAGACAGGTCCTTGTTCATGTAGACAGCTACCTCCTTTGCCTGATTCCTTGCGTACCTTCTCCTCTACATGGATTTAGCCACACTTGAGTCCCACAACTCTTCATCTGTGTCCAACTCTCCATAAAACTTGCATGTGCAGGTACATCAGTTGGCATGACAGTTGTTGAGCAGAAATAACCGAAGACCAAGAATGACATGAATTTTACGTAAAATAAGGAAAACCACATATCTGCTTGCCTGGAAAATCAGGTACTAAGCGATGAGTTAGGGGCCAGAGCAGCCAGTTCTGTTAACTATTCCCATAAACCATTCCCAGCTTATGACCCAATCCTGAGCTCGGTCCACTGAACTGGCATACACATTCAACGTTAACATTTGTTGACCAATCTCGCTCTCACATGGCCTTTTCCAACAGTGAAGGAGACACTTTCGAAGTGGCAACTCTAGCTTTGCCGAAGCATCTTGTAGCTCAACCAGGGGAACGTAGGAGAAGTGGTGGAGGGGAGAGGTGGGGGACAGAGTAAGAAGGCTGAGAGTTGACTGTCTTGTGTGCAGGAGGACAGGCAGAGTTATCCATGGGATGCTGCTCTGTTTTTGGAAGTAGGACAAAATGCATTCCAAGTAATTCTCTCAAGACCCTTCGTGTGAGAGGCAGTGATTCAGGAAGGCTGCCAGGTCTGTATAAGAATAGAGTAGCTGCTCTGGTTTTTAACTGCCTTACATCTTTGTGATAAGAATGGTGAGTGTGTTCAGAAAGCACTTATTAAGCCAAAAATAACCCCCCATTTTTCTGTGAAAAGCGAGTTATAAATATAATCGCAGTCAGCAGTAGTTCTCAAATCTAAATTGTGTGCTTTGCTGAGACTTTTTTTTTCCCCAAACAGAGGTAAGCAGATGGTGAAGATGCACTTCCCTGAGATGGTAGAAGGGAGGCAGCCTTGTTTCAAGTAATGCTGTTTCTGGGCGATAATCCAAAATGCACAGTAGGCAGAAGTTAAAAGGAAGTGCTTGCTTTTAGGTTTTTAAACTATATCCCTTAATCCTGGGTGATGATTGACAATCGTGATTTAGAGTATGAGGTGCCCCTTTCTAATCCGGCAAGTTTGATGTTATTTGCGTATCTAGTATGGCTTTATTCAACTAAAACTAAATGGGAGCCTGTGCAATTGATGCCACATTTCAGAGATGAGTCCTGGACTGGGAGTCTGTTTACAGATTAGTGGATACACAGTATCCATAGTACTGGCCTTTTTTAACGTGTGTGTGTAATTTAAAGACTCCAAAAGGCAAATTTACAATTAAAATGTTTCTTGCTGGGTAAGAATACTAGTGGGAGACTTTTTACATAATTTAATTCACCGTGAAGGGAAGCAATATACAAGATTATATTAATCCTAGTTTGATAATTATAGTAAAATAAGAATACATGTTTGTATTTAATAATGATAAAAAAGCTATCATTTATTGCCTTTGTGTTTTTTATTATAACATATGTGCTTGATCTTAGTTTCAACAGAAATGCTTCTCCTCTTGCTGAAGTTTGCAGTAAGTGAATATAAAATGAAGAGGACAAAACAGTTAATGAGTATTTGCCCATGGTTTGTTATTTGTAAAGGTGAGGTGACACTTCTTATCTTCTGCGATCAGCAGCTTTTAAATCAATTTTGCTTAAAGAAAAGAAGTAACAGATCATGATACATTAGAAATGGCAAATAGAGGAAGCGTTTGAAAAAAGCTGGATAAACTTAAGCATGTAAAGCTTTGCAGCATCTTCTGCATTTTATAGGGTTTACTGTTGATTTACCAAATACAGACTAGCTAAGATGCACACTCTTGCTGATTGAAGCTTGGCATGTATATTTAGCATTAATCACAAGCAGCTGTGGTGGAGGGAAACCTTCTTTCTAGCCAGCCAGATTATATTAGATTAAAATGATCCATATGTAAGGTGTTGCAATACCTACTACTGGGGCAGGAGGGAAATCACATTATACTTGCAACTAGATTAACACAGGGATTGAGCTGACAAATAATTCTCTCCTGCTTTTTATTTTGTCAGGTGGGAGAAATAAAATGTTGCTACACCAGTGAACTGCCTCGACGAGGCATGCTTCTGTAATTGCTTTGGACGCACACGCCGGCTCCTCGAGCCCACGGAGGATCCCGGCAGAGCCCGATGCCGTAGGATATACGTGTTTAAACCCCAGTTACACAACCCCATCCGCAGGGGATGCAGCTGCCTGTAAGCTGCAATGGGCCAATTAGTGGATGATGTTGGGTGCATAGTTTTGCACCTTGGATGCTGGAGAAAGCTGACTGTCAGCCGGCCGAGGGGGGAGCCCGCTGTTGGGACGGTGCCTAGGGTAACATCAGCGGGAGAAATAGGCTGCACTCGATTATAATCTGGTGTACAATCCATCGTGAGAGTGTGCTACCATGAATGGGGCGTAAGCACGTGCTGTGTGCTTGCAAAACTCATCTGTGAGGGCAGGAATATTTTCCTTTGTGGCTTGAGACTGTCAGTGGAGGACAATACGTGATGTTTTCTGTACTGTCCTAGGGAAACAATAGCTCAATAAAATATTGCATGGAGCTAAGGATTGGGGGGCAGGGGGGCTGAGCTGCATTTGCATAAGGCCAGTGTAGGAATTTGGCTGCCAGCGGGGCAGGGGGAAGCAGGGGGCTATAGAATTCAGTCTCTTGATCGTGAATAGCACCGGGGGCTCTGCGCTGAACTACAGGGACGGAGCCGTGGTGGGCCTGGGCATGCTTCCAGCACGCTCTGTCACAGAGGAAATTCCTCTCTTCAGTAGTTTTGTCTGAGCAAAGAGGACAGGGCCAGGATCTTGAATATCTGGGACTCTTGAGGAACCCATCTATATTGTCATCTTGTTTTCCTGATTTGTTTTAATTTATTTTTTTCCCCCATAACCTCTAATTGCATCAGATTTTGGGACACCATTGGACCCTCTCAGAACCAGGTCTAAGGCTGTATTCTGGCATCCATTCATTCCTATGCTAAAAGCACCTCCTTACTAATTTCTAGTCTCGTGCATTGAATGTGAAGCTCAAAGCTGGCTCCTGCTCCCTGAAATGGAAAGCCGGTGTCTCATACACCAGCAGTGCAGTGTTGCTGCCCTGTGCTGCTCTTCTACCTCGTGAGCCAGCTGTAGCTGTCTTGAGAGAAGGGTCTTGGACTGTGAGAAGGGCCGTGGTGCTGTACCGCAGCTTGGGTCCTGTGTCCCCGCGGCATCTTGTGCTCTCCCGGGGAGAGGCATATTGCTGGGTTGCAGCTAAGCACTCAGCTTTTCCTGGTCCTCTAACTCAGCCGGTGAGATGTCGCGTGTTGGGAGAGAAAAGTCCTGAGAGGTCTGGTCTGTTACTAGGAAATAAAGTCCAAGTGGTGAATGCCTGTGGAATGGGCGTTTGCCATCCACACCGAGGTGCTGGGGTAACAACAGGGTGGCCAAAGGAGCAAGGGGGCTTGGTCAGAGCATACCCAGCTGCAGTTTCGATGTTTGTTATTAGACCTTGATCCCTGCATGCAGGGTAGAATGACTAGGATGTATGATTACCCCTGGCCCTCTCAAGGGGAGAGTGTGTTTGGGCCACAGTTCAGCGCTTCTGGTTTGTGCCTTGCCTCCATGCTGCTGGTAACAGACTTTCTCATCTGCTCCTTTTCTTTTCTACTGGTTAGCCAAAAGTTGGCTTCACCCAATAGCAACATGCTTTCCTTTTTTCTGCTTTTTGCTTGTACTGTGCCCTCTCTCTCATCGTCAGTCTGCTTCCTTCATCAATCTGCTTCTCAGCTTATTTTTCATTTTCCACCTGGCTTGCTTCACCTAAGGTCTGGTGGCATAAGAAGTTTGAGTCCTACCACACTCAAAGAGCTCTAACTGCAGATGTATTATTGTACCCTTTCTAACATAAGGTCTGTGTTACGTATTTGAAGAACATAGTAGGGTCTGAGTGTTTATGCTTACAGAGCTGGTATGGTCTCCAACCAAATCCTATGGGTGATAATGCTCAACTAGCAGTTTATTTTAGCTTTAGTGTTCTATACACTAATGCATTTAATTGATGTGACAAAAATCTCTGGGTAGGAATTTTTAAAATGTGAGGCTTGCAGAGGAAGGCTCACTTGGAAGCTAACCAATGTGTACTGCAACATATCTCAAAGATTCTGGCCATCTTCCTACCCTGTCCTGTTAAATATGATACCATGGGACTATGTTTGATGCTTCAGGCCATTTACATGTGAAAAATGCAGGGAATACTTTGGTTTCTACCAGAACTTGGATGTCTGTCGTTTTTTCCAGGCAGTGACTCCATTTTCGATGGGGTCTCAGGCTGCATCTGCAGCGTATTGCTGCAGTATCAGTGTTCAGTAACAACGCTGCAGCTGGAGGCAAAGCAGGGCAGGGACTTCGAAGCACTTTCAATAAGTCAGGAGTGCAAAGATCTGAAAGGCATTGGTGTTTGGACTCCTGATGCCACTCAGGATTCCTTGAAAATGAAATCTGTTGAGCTCAATTAAACCCTTTCCTGTTTAATGAATACTCTGGTTACCTGAAACACATGCCAGTAAACCTTAAAAACATATTCCACAGCTTATGGCTTCTTGTTATCTTTCCTTGCATTTCAGACTATGACAGCAAGCTAGTGTGTGAAGGATCAGCTGAACAACTTTGCGGTAGCATCACTATTTAGGTATGAAATCAGAAAGGGCTTTCAAATGGTGCCTATGAAACATCTGTCCCTGCAATTACTGTCTCTTCAGTTTAAGATGTGTATTTCTCAAGCAGAAGTGGTGGGAAAGAACTTTCGTACTCCTATTTTCATTTGGGCTGGGTTTAGATATGTGTCTACCTGTAAAGCCACATGTCCTTGTATCATAGGTGCAATGCAAGGGCATCTTCAGGAGGATGGAAGTGATAACTACAAGTGCCCAGAGCAACTTTTACAGGTTATAATCAGGAATCTGATCTCTCATAGCCTGGGACATGGCCCCTGCTTATAAGCTTTGGTAATGTGATGAGAAAGGCAAACTCTGATGATGAACTGCTGTTTTCTTTCTGTGTAGGTAATACCTTGAACAGGACTTGCCACTGCTCTAAGATTAAATGTTGTCACCATTCTTCTAGGGTAACTCTGTTTCCACCCATGTGAAAAACATCTGTTTCTTGTGAATTTGTAGATATAAACAGTGGTGGTTTGGACAACTGATGTCTTTAAAAGATGTCTTGTTCTGTACATCTCAATGAGATTTAAAAATAAATCAGTGTCTGAAAACTATATATTCTCCATGAATCTAATGAATGGATGTCTCTATGAGAAATTGCAGCTTGCATTATAGTTTGAATTAATTGGCAAACAGTTACATAAAGAGATCATATTAAGGTCTCTGAAGGAGGAAGCTGGGTTAAGAATGAGCTTTCATCTTTAAATCTCCTTTTTCTGACTTTTTAAAAGCTTGATTTGTCAAGATGTAGTTGACTCTTCTGTTTTGTGTATAGATTTTCTATCTTTGTTTTTCTTTTAAACAAAGCATGTGGCAGGGAAGCCAATATAACATCAAAGCATTAAAATAAAGAGCTTTAAGGGAAGAAAAAGAGAGATGTTAAGATTAGGTGAATGAGGGAAGGCAAAGGTGCGGAGGAGATATAATCAAGTAAATAAAGACATGGCAGTGAACTGCTCTAATGAGACACAAGGCTTATTAAAGAAAAGGAACGGATTTAATTATTCGCAGATATTTTACAAGGCACAAGAATGAGGCTGGCTGAAATCTCAGTCCTGCTGCAACTCCAAATTTTTAATTTTTTAAAAATTTTTTTTTTAATCTTCCCCTATGAAGGCACTGAAAACCTCCCTGAGACCTGGCCTCATGAATCATGTGCTATTTTCCTTCTGGTGATGCTGTTTCAAGACGTAGAGTACGTATTGTTTTCCTGGCCCTGCTTTCCACTTGATGTTTAGGGAACCATATCTGAAACCTGGGTTTCAAACAATCTGCAGCCTCTGCTCCATCAGAAGAGTAGAGCCTGGGTCTCGCATTTATTCCTGGATGAGCCCTATTTTAGGACTCAAACTGTGGGCCATAGCATCAATTCCTATTAATCTGAGCCTACCCAGAAATGAAGTGCCTGTCCCTGTCCCATCGCCCCTATCCTGTGGCAGAGGTAGCAGCTTGGACCCAGTCTGCATCTCTTGGGCTATAGACTGGCCTATGGGCATATCGTTCCTTGACAAATCTCAGGAAAGGATGGAGAAAAATGGAAGTGCGAGTTGTTTGGACCGTGCTGGATAAAGGTCACAGACTTACTGTTTAAAGCATGAGCTGTGAAAGACTCATCAGCCAAATTCCGAGGCCTCCAGCTCTCCCCACCCACTGATGAAGGAACCTAGGCAGGCACTGCGAAGCTGTAGGGTCTCTTGGGACCAAACGCCTGGGTGTTAGGCTTTGCTAACCCCCAATTCATCAGTGCCTAAATGCTTCATTGGGTCAAATGTGTCAGCCTAAAAACCTGAGTGCTTGATCTGCCTCACCTGAAAAGGGAGCAAATTGTAAAGATTAAATTATGAAAATCGGGCTCATTCACACTCAAGGCTGGGGACCGAAGGCACAAGGACTGAAGCTGCCTCTGCAGAAGTTAATGGCAAACCTTCCGTTGCCTTCCATGGTCCAGATTATTGTTGACCTGTTCTGTTATCATCCAAAAGGAAAGGCCTCTCTGACAGGTTCAGCTTTCAGACAATTTCAATTTCTCCCCCCTCGCACTCCTGACCCCCTCCCCCTTCTGTTCCCCTCGTCCTCCAAAGAAAACTTGTGCGCGCTCGCCTCTTTCGCCGCCTTGGCACCGTATGAGAATACGTGCAGCAAAAGGAAAGAAAGGAAAAATCCTGAAAGCCATGCTTTTCCCTGTAGGTTGGCACCATCGCTTCAGCTTTCATCAGCGGGAGCAGCGTGCCAATCTCACGCCAGCACAAACAGATGTGACTCTAGAGCTTTGAGTGTCCAATGAAAGAGGCATTACTCGCTGAACTGCGCTCTGAAAGCGGCCAAATGCACCAGCCTTAGGATTTTCCATTGAGACAGACGGTTTCTCAGAGCTTTGCTTCAAGGTGCCTGGATTTTGGTTTTCTTTATTTATTTATTTTCCCTTCCTTTGTGCGCTGACATTATTCCAACGTTCAGCATATGATTTCTGTTTCATAAGAATGTTATCGGACCAGGGTAAGTGCATGGGAAGGCTGTTTGCCGCTCGCTGAAAACCACTATGTACATAATGCAGGACTGTATATATAGATGGGATGAAATGTATTCCACATGCATTGGGAGCTCACGTGTATTGAAAATTTGTGCAACAGATAAACTGTATTTTAATTTCCACAAAACCAGCCAGTTTTCATGCTATTTGAAATATATAAAGCAGTAAAATACGTACGATTCAGTACGCTCCGCTGAATCAGAAAAAGGAGGTGCTTAGTTGGCAAAACCACTTAATCCAGACATCTACAAGGGAAATCATGTAAGTCCAACGATGCTTAGTGGCAATGAGTGCCACTTAATAGGGATTGTAGTTCTGCTTAACTGGGACACCTCCAGATGCTTTAGTAGGCTTAGTGGAACAGGGTGAACAATTTGCAGGCTGTATTCTTCCGAACACGTCCCTTTTTCTGATATGCAAAAAAAATCACCGAATGGCCTGCAATATTTGGGCTATTTGCTCCTCAGAATTTTGCAAAGGCTTCCCTATGCTTGCTCCTTGCACGGCCTGCATGTTGATATAGTAAGAAATCACTGCTTGCTCATGAGCCTGAGCTGACAGTTGGCCACAGTGGATTAGCCAATTTTTTGTAAGACTAGCAGGATCTACTACGATCATCTGTCCTGACATCTGACCTATATTAGCTGGAGAATTTCATCCTGAAGTCTCTCCATCAGGACCATCAATTTTAAGTTGAAATACAATTCAGCTTTTGTCGGGGTAGGAGTCACAAAACTTCCTTCTTCAGTGATGCCTTCCTGCTGTTCATGCAATAAACATTGAATTAGAGGCGAAATCCCTTCAGACCCAGAAGCCTCATACCAGGGTGAGAGAAGAAACAGTTCTTAAGTGGCAAACCATATTGAGAAGCAATGATGTAGCTGATCCATGGTCTTCCAGACAGGATCAGTTTTGTTTAAAACATTCTGGAGAGGTTTTTTTTTTTGTCTAACCTGGCTTTAAAAGCTGCATACACAATGATATCTTTTGGCATTATTTCACTGGTTTTCACTAATATTGCTACATTGCTTAAGGGCTCCAATGGCATTAGATGTCCTGCTCCACAAAGCAAAAGGTAAATATATGCTAAGAAACTATTTCCTAAATAACTTAGGGTCTGGAGAGACTGAACAGACAACCAAAAGCAAGTGGTATTATCCCCTTTCTACACAGGGAAGGCTGCATCTTGGAGGGATTAAACAAGTTCTTCAAAACTCAGAAGCAAGATCGGGACCCGAACTCCTGTGACTTTGCAGCCTAGTCCTGTCTTAACTGCAAGACTAGCTTTCTCCTGAGATAAGGAATGCTCAAGGTAAGATTAGATCCAGAGACTGGAAAGCAAGTTGAACGCTGAGCTGTATGACAAGATGTTCTTGTGAATTTTTAATCGTTGGCTGTGTAGACATGCGTGTAAGGCAATAACCTGAGGAAGTCTGTCCTACATTTTGGAAACTGTTGTAGTTTTGCAGCTCTTGGAATGAGTCTCAAGTGAAAAATCTGTTCTGTTGCACATTCCCTATCGTGTTCCCTCTAGATAAAGCTTTAAACCTGTCAACTTAGTGGCTGTTATTCCAGGAACTTATCCTTGGAACCAACTGACAATATCCCTAATATTTGGCTAGAAAGAAATCTCTTCTGGGAAAGACTAAGATGGTGCAAGCTGATCACAAATTGATAGTTGTCTGTTTCCTTGTTATACAAATTCAATGCTCTGTGATTTTTCTACCAGAAAAAAAAAAAAAAATTAAGCTAGTCCCTTACAAAATAACTTTGAATCTTTTAGCAGCTTGAAGATAAAAGTTTCTTTTCTCTTTTGCCTGGTTCATACCTATTGGTTTCTTCTTATTACCAGTGTGAGTTTAATTCCCAGAAATTAAAACTGTGTTAACTTGTTTTAAAGAATACATAAAAATGGACTTGTACTGCTGTGGTTCCCTACTCCATGGAACCTCCCTGGAGGGTAGGCTGAAGTATCAATTCTGTGGAAAATAGGATTTTAGAGCGATTTTAGAGATTGGATTCAGTAGAAGAGATGAACATAGCTTAATATTCGGTATACAAATGGCTTCAGCTCTAGTGGCAATATTCGCGTACTCTTAGTTGATAGTGCTTCCATTACAAAGGTGCTCATAAATGTCTAAGTTTCTGCTTTGCCGTCACCAACCATGTGAACACTTGCGGTCTCTCTCAGCGCAAAGTCAAACAGCGGAGCTAACATCACCAGCGATGTAGCTGTGGAGCACCCTGAGAAGTTGTTCCTTCAGCCTGAGCTCCTACTGCACACCCCCTATGGAAGGAGTTCCCATCCTCTTCCCTCCCAGCTCCCCAAAAGGGCTGGCTCTTCTCTTACCCTACGCTTCCTGAAGGTCTTCAAGCATCAACCTATAGGTGCATTGAAGGTTAACTGTGCAGGTCATTATTGAGTTAAGGCTCAGACACAAGCTTAACTAACTGCAGATACACTGTGAGTCACTGGGGAGGTTTTGAGAATCTCACCTTAAAGGTCCAACACAACTGCCATGAACTCTAAGTATTGACTTCAGTGGAAACTGGGCTGGACCCTTAGCAAGGAATTCTGTACATGTCCAATAGATGTTACAGTGTTTGTTTGAAAATCACTTTTAAACAGGCATGATGTGCTGAAACACCATGTCTGTGTGTTTGGAATAACTAAGTGGGAACAAATGGAGAGCCTTCTTTTCTCCTAAGGAAAGACAGGACAGGGGAGAAAAGCTTCAGTTAAAACTACTTCATGTTTTTCCTATGAATTGGATCTAGATCCATATTGTATAATATTTCCTCCTGTTCTTTTGTTCATCTTGGGTTTGAAATATTTCTTGAAGTCTGTCCAGTGTGAGGTAAAGTCCATATTTCTAGAGAAGGATTTTTACTTTGATAGGGGTGTCTTAAGGGCTCTGCTGCTGAAATGGAAGGAAAAGTCAAATTTTGTGCATTGCAGTCTGTAATTTCTTGCTCCGTAATCAGCTGCCTTCACAACTGGTGCATACAAAATGGATGTCTAATGGTTTCTGTGATTTTACTTCGCCCCTTGGGACAAGTCAGGAGCTGGACCTGGCTATCAGATCCTTTAAAATTGTGTCCAATTGTGAAGTCTGGGGGAGAAATAACTTTCAAAATTTAGGAGCTGCTATATTGGAACTCAGCTACAAACTCATTTTAATTTTTTTGATAGTGGTATGGGTCTTAAGATGGGTTATGGGTATCCTACAAAGTGTAATTCATTGCTTGTATTTGGCCCTTACCTACCTGTAACTTCAGAGGGCTCATATCTAGCAGCAACTTCTGTGCATGGTTATTTGTCCATTCCTTTTCAAGTCTGTAATTTGCTCATTCTGAGCTGATAAGTGTTTGCTTGTATGTATCTGCATGTATCAGGTGTAGATTCACTCAGAGCTTAGGAATGATTAAACAACCATTATTACTAAGTGGGACAGTGTGTGTTCCTACACTGTGTGACAGCTGTGCATTGCCTATGTCCCCCTTTCAGATTTAGAACAGAGCTGCACTGATGCATCCATGGAATAACCAAATGCAGTAGCACTGCTGGTAAGGAACTGCAAAAGAAGCTGTTTGCTGATGAATTTACGTTGAAAAAGGAACAGAATTTTCCACTGAATGTATAAGCTATTAATTATGTTGATGTAACCCCCTCTTTTGGAATGATATGAATTATTTTATCTACCAGACATTGATTAAGGTCTAAGAGAGACAGCAACTATCCAAGGTTGGACCAGAATAATAAATCAATAATGATTAATAGCACAGAATGATTTTCATGCGCAGATTGTCTGTTTGGCAGGGAGGAAACCTGAATCGGATGTCGATTCACCAGCAGGACGTGGAGACCCCTTATGGGACTGTAGCCACTGCATTAGTGCTGCCTGATGAAATAGAGGGAAGGAATCTCATAGCCTTACGCTTTCCTCTATTTCCATCCTTTTTGTGACTGAACCAGTCTAAGCGAAGTTAGCCAACACCTATGATGATAACATAGTCCAGCTGACGGCAATAGCAAAATTCCTATGGATCTGGAAGCGCAGAAATATTCTGCATCCAATGGACTACTGATATGATCCAGATGGTAAATGTAATGCAAGGAAGGGAGGTGTATATGGGTGGCTTGATTCTCATCTGAAAACTCCAGATTTCCATACCCTTCAGTGGAATTAGGCCTGATTTCCACAATTAAGTGAGAGACAGATGCGTATGCATGTGTAAGACTACATACATATGTTTCAGTCCATATGCAATATCAGTGAAAACATGTATCTTTGAATAACTTCTAGTCCACATCATATAATGTGATGTGCAATTTGCATTTGGTTAGATAATGAAAACAATGTTTTATGCCATGATGATCCCAATTCCATAGCTGACTGCATGGTCATTTAACAAATCTTTCACAAGCAGGAGATCTCTTTAATGAAATTGTCCCTTTTCTCTCCCTTTTGCTCTTGCTTTAATATGCTGATGAGACAAACTGAGCGGTGGAAACATGTGAACTTTAAATTATTTAGAAGTCGGTATGTTTGAAAGTCAACTGCTTTATAAGCCGTGCTGACGAAAGGTCTCCCAGTTAGTCCAGAGAAGTTTTTTTTGCTGTCATTTCTGTCCTGTTAATTTGAGCAGAAACTGTAATTAGATGTAAGTGGTCTTGTTCCCACAGAAATGAATGGCAGCATCTGGAGAGAGACAACCGTTCCAAATGCTTTTGGCTACCGGCTCTCTACAAGTTAGCAGTATGGAGCAAGGGCCTGAATCCAGACTTCTGTCGGCCTAATTTTATATCTGTGGAAGCACAACACTAAATCCAATATTCAAATGCCATGCCGTGATGGGTGTAGGACAGAGTACATTCCAGACTTTTATGTTGCCTGCTCCTCTTGGGAGGCCAATCCTCACTGTATCTCCGGGTGGGATTGGATGCGTTTCTCCAAATGATCAGGGCTAGGGAAAGGAGGGATGCTGGGGCAAAGGCTTTTTTTTTTTCTTTTTTTTTTCTTTTTTTCCTTCCCCTCTCCCTTTTCCTTTTCCATTTCATTATCCAGTTTGACAGTATCTGGGCTCTGCTTCCCCAGACAGGAGCAAGGCTGTGTTTGTAAACAGTAATTGAGTTAAAAGATGTTTTGTGTCAGAGCTGAGCTCATTTCTTTATTTGCTTTCTCTGCAGAAGGGCTGCTCCTGTTCGGAGGTGCGGCTGCTGCCGCTGCAAGTGTCTGCCTTGGAGCACTGGGTCTCCACAAGGTCACGCAGCTCCTTATCGCCACCAAAATACGTCTTCAATGAGCATTTATCGTAATCAGCACCAGGGTGTTGCATTTTTATCAAACTTTCTGTCCCCTAAAGGAGAATCAGACTTGAAGCTGATAGTGCTATTTGGGAGTAAATATTTCCATTCAGCCTTCCCAATTAATTGAAATGGGATGAATTTCTTTCCTTTCTTCAGCTTTTTAAACTTATCTTTCTTGTCATGTTCAGTAGTAACTTGCAGTCTTTCAGAAGCATTTTCATCTCTGGCCAACCGCTATATGCAGCTAACTTTACCTTGTACTACATGGCATTGCAACATCCCTCACTTGATACCACGTGTGACAGCTACATGTGCAGGACAAACGTGATGGCACTTCTAAGGCCCTTTTATTAAACTTTCCTACCATGCAAAGCCAATTCTCTTGTTTTACCTTGCTAACACTGATGATAATGTAGCCTTCTCTCTGCTTGCTGCTCTTCTCCAGGGCTGTATCTAGTTTCTTTAAAATATGCAAGGGGAGGGGGGAGGAATTTAGACTGAAATTTTTTAGAGCTGCCTGAAAGATTTACAGGAACGGTTCCTATGAGTCTAATGGGACTTATGTATCTAAACCCTTTCAAAATTCTCAAATCTCTGACTTCTGTTATGCAGGCATCAATGATGGCCCAATAAATGAGGGGAATTGAGATTTACAGTTGAAGGGTTGTCTCAAACTTACTGTTGTGTATAAAAGAAAATACAGTGTTTCTTCCCCAAAGCCAGGGTGCTTACCCTGAGTGCAGAATGAAAGTCTGAGCATTTACAAGTAAATCTGTTATTCAGTGTGGGGAATTAAATTAAATTATTCATCCTTTAAGAAATTTAGGAATGTCAGACTCTTCTTTCCTTGATAATTTCAGTAATACAGTGGTAAAGTCACTTCAAACTTGTCGTATGGCTAAGGTTCAGTGACATCTTTTCTCTGTACATTTGACACTGTTGACTGTGTACATAAAATTATTATGCAGTCACAAATAGGTATATTCTGTGGACAATGATTCATACTGTTAGATGTAAGGAATAATCTTTCTATTGCAAAATCATCTTTTTACTGCTGGTTTTGCAGACACTAGAAATCTTTGTTGTTATAAGTTGCCCTCTTTTGTCTCTGTCAAGGACATGCTGGTAGTTCTTTGCAAAAATTCATGGACCTTGGAATTTTTCAGAAATGCTCAATTTTTATTTCTTTGTCTTCTGGTTGTCTGCGAGGGTGAATGCCTTTAGCATGGCCTTCCCAGAGATGCTTAGTTGGCCTTTCTTCAATCACACTCAGCATTTGCATCCTATTGCTACAATTTGGATTTCATTATGCTCACTCTATTTAGCTGTTCCTATATTTTCCATACTCTCCTATTAGATCTTCTACAGGCCCACAGTCGGAACTCAGGATTCATCTTAATGCTATATTTTGAAAGGAAGGGGTTTTTACTTAGTAAACATCTAGATATAACCATCCACATAAGAACAAGAAGCCCTGCTGCTTTCCAGTTTGGTCTTTTTCTAACATTAGTGGTGGTAGTCTGAAGAAGGCTGATCTTGACTGGCATTTGCAAGGCCTGTTTAATGATCCATGAGAATCCATGATCACAAGCAGGAGGAAGAGTAGTTAATTAATTTTTTTTGCTTGATTGTTAGGAGACTAACAGCGCTTTTTTTATATTATTCCCTTGCACAAATGCTATTGGCATGGGGATGTAAGCTACCTGAACTATTTACCTACGATTAGTGAAAGCTAGTGAAAGCTTATCCAAACCCTGACCTGCCTCTTGCCATTTCTTCAGGCATCATGGTATTCTGGTGGAGGCTGATTCCGAACGGCAGAAGACTTTCAGTGTTTATAATGTAGACTACAAGAACAGAGAGATGGTCTAGGTGACTAGACTCTTAATTATTGTTTTAATGGGATGGTGTGAATTCCTTTGTGAAGGGGTTTCTCTTCATTACTAGGGTAGCAATTTAGTTGGCTCTCTTTCCAATAGCCTGCCTGGGAAGTTGGAGGACAGGGGTGAGACCCACAGGGAATCCCTCACGCGAGCGCCAAGGAGGACAGCAGCTGTAAGACCGTTTGTGCTCTCAGAGCAGATGCATGGCAGCACCGCTGAGAGGTCAGAGATTTGGGAATCCAGATGTTTCTGCTGCAGGGGAGCTTTGCCAGACTCCAGTGCAGCATTGTGGAAGGAAAGCAAGGGGTGGCCTGAAGCCCTCTGACCCTGCGCGCTCGGGCTCAGTCGTATCATGGCATCCCACCGGGTCGGCAGATGGGGGGACAGGAGGAGTGTGGAGAGCACCTAAACCGTCATCTCCAAGAGCCTCTGAGGCTTTGCGAGGGAAGTGATCTGAAATTACTTCTGCAAACAAGCTTGCCTCCATTAAAGAATTTCCTGGAATACCACAGGTAACATCTCCAGCACCTATGTATCACTTCACTTTCAGTCCTCTGTCTAGACCAAATATTAATGGCTTGAGATAAATACAGTTCCCGGTGATTTAGTCTCTGGTGCTGTAAAACCTGCCCCATTCAGGATGTCTCTTAGTCCTGTTTGTCCCCTCGAGTTGTGAATGTGACAGAGCAAGCATAGGGGAGGCAGGAGAATGCCAAGAGGCAGAAATGTCTCCAGTCATTCTCAGCTGTGGAATGTACTCCATAAAAAATCCTTTGCCTTAGTGTGTAGTAGAGGTGGGTAGCAGCTAAGGTGCTGCTGCTAACTGAAGAATAGAAGAGACCTCCCAGGTCACAGAGTTAGGTCACCTCCTGACCCATGCAGTGATGTGCTGTACTGCCATTCATAAACAGATCAAGGTCCGTTTTAATCCTAGCTGGGGTTTGTTTTCTTGGGTGGAGGGGTAGAGCTGTCCTGCTGGTCCACTTAGCCAGGCAACTCTATACCCTCTCCGATCTTACACTCCAAAACCTTCCTCTGATTTCCAGTCTAAATAAGATCAAGACTCTCTTATGCTCATGTGCGTTACTGTCCTTTAGCTTCAGTAGTTAAACAAACAGATTTATTTACAGCAGATCTATCCCCTACCAGCCTTTTTTGCTAAGGCTGAGGAATTATGCTTTATGTGCTGTCTTGCCCCGTCAGTCCCTGTGACAAGGCACCATCCTACTTCTCAAAGAGTTATTGGATATCTGAAGCTGCTTTAATAAGAAGTCACTTAGCTTTTCTCTCCACCAGCTCTTGCATTATTCCCTGAACAAAGCCACTTTGGTCTGCGGAAAGTCTAGAATTCGGCTCAATGTCAGAGTGACATCCAGTGGAAGAGCGGTAGAGCATCTCTATAGCACACCCACCTGGCAAAAATCTCGGTTGTCATTGCTTTAAATTTATTTTATTCTTGCTCCACTGAGCAGGGCAAAAACTTGCCAAAGTCAACATGTGATGAATGAAATGGCTTTCGTTGTAAGACCTGTCAATACACTTCAGCTTCCTTACAATAAAAGGGTGACTCCTTTGACGTCTGGGACTTGCACCTGTCCTCCTTCTGAAAGCAATACATTCTCGATATGCTGAAATGCCACTCTTAGGAAATCAACAGAGTTAATCTATTGGGAACACTAAGGTCTCAGGGCCAGCTGTTCAGCTTTTCTTAGTATCATAGCTCCATTGATCTAAAGCAGCTCTGATGATACACACTGACTGCTCATACCAGATAAAATCCCTTTTTTAGTCATTTTGTGCAAGGAGAATAGTGATTAAGGCTGATCTGGGAACAAAACAAAATGGATTATCATAATAAGTAATAACTGGGAAAGGGGAGGTCTCTATAGTTTGGCCATTTAATGTTTAACTTTAAGTGGGAAGGGGTGGGGGGAAGCAGGAGATGCTCTGGGTTTTTTCTGCCCATATTAAGTAGGTGGTGGGCAAAATGAACCTTTATTTCCCATTTCCATGTGGTTCCCACATGGCTTGCTTTTCCCCCTGAGCCACCAGCACCAGTGTCTGGGACTCAGTCCCCTTCCCTTCCCCTACTCACAGGGTTTGGTCACCAGGATATTTCGTTCAATGGGTTGTAATGACTCCTGATGGTGGGCAGGCAGCGGTCGCTGCTTCAACCCCATGGCAAGCAGAAGGAGAAATGTCAGTTACTGACCCATTTATTGTGATGAGTTTTTATCATCTTTTTAATTCTCCAAAGAAGGTGTTTAGCTTGTGGATCCTGGAGAACTTGTGGGATGCTGGGAGGATCTTTGACCAGGAAGATTTCCCCATCTCTTCCAAATGTCTTACAGGCAAACAAGAGAAGAGCTTAATTCACTTGAAGAAGCACCAAGTGTTTAAGGTAATTTGAAATCCTTTATCTGTCAGTATTCTTGACAGCAATCAAGCACAATAGAAAATAAATAAATAAATTAAAATCCCGTAGCCATGGAAGCACACTTTAGATCAGATTTCTATTTGCATGCTTCATACATATACATAAAACATATTTCATGTACCAAGTTAAATAATGCACAATACTTAAACTATTCTTACTTTTTATCCTTTGGTTATTGTAATTACAAGTAATTTTGTGAAGGATTTTCTATTTTTAAGAAATCACACTTTTGTACTTGATCCAGCTAACAGGATTTTCTTACATTACTTCATAAAGAGACCATCTTTAAACTTCTAATGTTATTTCTTATTCATTAGTACATATGCCTGTAGGGTATGTTCATAAATGGGTTAAAGTTACAAAGTTATGCTTATAAAAGCTCATGGTAATTTGGAGTATCAGGAGGATTTATTAATTTTGAAATCTTAAAAGAGCAAAAGCTAAAATGAGATTGGATTAAGTATATTCTTGCATGCAGTTATTCTAAACACCCTTAAGGACCGCAGACTAACTTACAGAGGACATTATGCAAATATGAATATATCTCTAAGTGCCTCATAGGCTTGCTGATGTAATATTTTACATGGTTAGTTAAGTACATCAAGTAAAAGGTTTGACCTTGATATACTGTAAAAGGTACTTATCCCACAACACCCAATTGTTTTCAGTGCCATTGTGAAATATATCACTCAAACGTGCAAACAATTTTGTGCATAAATCTCATTAAATGTAGCTCCAGCAGCCAAACAGCTGTCCACAATACCCGGTTTCTTTAGAAGACCAAAGAACTGCTTTATAATTTATCTTTATCAAAATGCTGTTTCTATTTATCGACAGTACCAGGCTGTACTTATGTAGTGAGATGACAATTTCTTACGAGGACAAATAGAGTTTCTAGGCTTTATTACTGGCACCTGTTCCCATTACACAGTTCAATTTTATTTTTTTTTGAGGACATATAGAAGGTGGAAGACTACAATGCCCTAAAGGCAAACAATGTTTTGGGGAAGGAAAACAAGTTCCAGTTTTGATCTCAGCTCGGAATTTCTGCAAATTCTTGGATTTACTTGTCTCTTTGATTATGCAGCAATAAGCTTGACTATAGGGACTTAAACGATATGTTTTCCTGTATCTTCACTCTTTCTGCCCCCATTCCATTCCATATATATATATATGTGTGTGTGTGTGTGCGCGCGCACACATGTGTATTTATATGTATATCCATTGAGGTGGTAATGAAACAGAATAGAAAAATGGATTGCTAAATATTTGTGTTATCTTTTCTGTATGTGTATCTGAAGGGAAGATTGGCTGATGTGGCACCTGCAGATTACTTTAGGGTAAATCCTTGTTTGTTCTGTTTAGCATTTTTGTGGTTATCACTAACTGAACTGGAGGGAGAGACTCTGTAGAGGGATGGGGTAGGTGTGGATACCTTATATTAATCAGATGGAAAAAACAGATATTCAGTCTTGCACACCAAGATATCAACCCCCTTCTAAAGTCTGTATCGTATCAAGCAGTTCCTGTGGGGTTCAAGCAGTAAAGAGTATAATCTCTCTTGAGTTCCTCCAAAGTGACCGAAGTGCTCCAAAAATATTTATGGCACATCATGCTGAACTGTAAATACCCAATTAGGATTGCCTTTCTCATGTGGTGGGTTGACAGTGATCAAATAGTTGGGGGTATAACAAGAAAATAATTAAATAATGCAGTTTCATTGGGGTGATGTTGACAGTGTGCGATATCGCGCTCCGAGTAGTGTTTTTTCATTAGGTCCATCTTAGGAAAATGATGAATTAGCTGGGAAGTACTACTGAGAATATTTCATTAGCATTTGCCAGCTCCTTGGGAAAACTTGACCTGCTGGATGTGGCACAGAATGAAATATTATTGCAGAAAAAAACCCAGAAGAGTACAACCTTGCATGAGTAAGAGCTATTTCTGTGACTGCCTACCATGTTGTGGTTTTGCTCAGTGGAAAAAGCCAATGGTTTCCAGATCAGATGAATGGCTCTTAGCTCTTCTGTATAGTAGGATGTTACTTTCAAAACTGAGATTGTGTTTTGTGGTAAAACGTTAGCTCTCGGATCCATTTGGTTTAGGGGTCTCTATTTTGAAAGTTATGTCCCCTGAGAGGAGAAGAGTTTGGAGGCAAGATGAGATTTGAGTAATTATGTTCCTCTCTGAGCCTTACCTGTAAGGAAGCCTGTAGCAGTTATGTACCATCAAACGGATCGCTCTTGTTTGGCTAGCACTTGAAATGAACCTATTTCCATGTCACAAAGACACATCCAAGAGTGCATGTCAGTTTGTCCTGTAGAGAAGAAATGGAATAGAATAGCCATGTATAAATATTCTTTTCCTTGTCTCTCTCCCTTCTTCAGACCAATATTTCTGTGTTCATACGGGTAATTCTGGATATCCATTTCTTCGTTGGCTGTATCTAACCAGAGTAAGCCTACTTGCTAAAGGATAAAGAAAGAAGCTATGTTTTGGGAAGGCTACTGATTTCTTTTGCTTTCACTCGGAAAATATAATTACTACAAAGGATAGTTTTACTAAGTGCAGAAGTTACCACTGGGATCTGTGAGGACGTGGTGCCTCTGAACAGAAGCTTCCATCTCTGCAGGAGTGGACGTTAATAAGGAAAGGACTGATCTTTAATGAAGTCTGGTACTTGAAGTAATATGCCACACACATCGTAATTTAGGACCTGATCCACAGAAGTGGGGTATTTGGATAAGCAGTTGGGTGCCTCGTGAATTTACAAACACAATTAAACAGATTAGGTTAGGTTGGTAACTCACTGGAAATATTTGTTGGTTCCTTTTGGCATCTGTCTGCTACTTTGGTCTCCGAGAAACCTGCCTGAATATGTCTTAATTCTGCATGGTGTTTGAAAGAATTTCTTTTCTTAAGATGAGTTAATTAAGTAGGTTCTCAACTATGCTTTTTTTTTTAATCCCAGTGTACTGCTATGTATAAGCACACTACATTTATCCTTTTTATCTACTAAAACCTCATAAGCAACAAAAAAAAAAGTCGTTATTAACACATTCATAATGCACACACATAGACAAATCCTGTATAGAAGCACATGCGATGCTGTACGTATGCACATAAAGCAGCAAGTGGTATTCCTCCATCCAGATCTGACTCATTTGAAATTCAGATTGGGGGGGGAAATCACTGGAAAGATAACTTATCACACTACTGAAGATAGCTTTTCTTTTCTTTCTTTTTTTTTTCCCCCTCACAGTGCTGACTGTGGGTGCACATGAACTGTAAAAATCAAACCGAAGCAAAATATAGATCTCTTAACGTGAGAATAAGTACAATGCAGTTTTTTAGGGTCCTACAGATTTGTGTTAAGGGTTTCCATGTACATTCGCTTTTCTCACTTTCAAGATGACTGGAGAGGGAAAGATCTTTGTTTTGAACTGCAGTAGAAAACTGCAGGGTGAAAGAACGAGATTCTTCTACCTATGCTAGAGAGGCAACACAGCTTAATACACAGGGACCTGGGTGGAAAGCCAAGAGAGTTGGGGTAGATTAACCCCAGACATACGCGGCCGAGTCAGCGAGCGTAATGTGTCTGTATGTCGACCGGACATATACAGCTGTGCTAGTCACCCTGTCGCTCTGGTGGGAAGCAAAGATGCTTTTAGGGTACAACTCAGTTGACCAGCTTTTGATAGCTACTTTAAGAAAAAGTTAATTGCACCCTATGCTCCACTGATTTTATTGACTAGATCCTCAGTGGCTTTAGAGAGAACCCAGACTCATTAGCTTAGATGTAACCATGTACTTATAGGCAGAAAAACATAATGCTAGCTGTATAACTAACTTATTTTTATAATCTTATAGTTCCTTCCATCCTCTGCTTATCCTTTATGTTGTAACTTTGAATTAGGGTTCATCTCCGGCACTATATGAAATACAATAGGACATGATGCTGATTCCAGCTGGGCTTTCTTGGTGTTGCTGAAATGCAAATAACATTTTTATATTTTTTCAAGGAATTGTAGCAAATATTTTGCACAAATTAGAAAACATCAGATGTTTCCTCAAAGTGAATGCCTAGTATCTGGGACATGTATAAACTACTAAAAGTGCAAAAATGAAAGTAAAGCAAGAACCACACCAACCCCCCCCCAAAACCAACCACTTTTCAGGAGACCCAAATCTACAACCAGTTTTATTCACTTGACCCTTCCGCTTGTAATACGTTGGCAATGCCTTGATGATGTGACATCACGTCTCTGCCTTCTCGTCCTGTTGTTGGGATGCCTGTGGGTGGGGGCACTGTGGGAATTTGCTTATCCTTCTTGCTGATGCTGACTTGCATCCTACCATCAGAAGGTTAACGTATAAAGGAGCTGGCTGGCTCTCAGCCTTATTGAAATTATCGTGGTACTGTAAAACAACACAGCTGCATTGACTTGCACCGGCTGAGACACAGTGCTCCAGAATCTTTATGGAACAATTACTGGGAATATATTAATAGCAGATGATTAGGTCTTGTGGAAGGAAAGGTTCTGTAACACTAACATATCAGCTTATGGCTGTGCTTCCAAAGAAACTGATGACAAATCTTTCTGATAACTGGGATTTGGGGGAAGGGGGTGTCAGTGGTGATAACTGAAAATTGGCAAAAATGCTTTTGGTCACAAAATTTTTTTGAAAAATTTCAATATTCCAAGTAAAAAAAAAAAATCTCTTCAGGTGGAATTAAAGTTCTTTGAGCCCTAGCTCTTAGAATTAGTTTTTTAAAATAAAATTTAAGTATATTTTGAAATGGAAGCACTGCTTTCAAACTGAGGGACCAAAATATTTAGTTTAGAAAGTATCTTTCATCAAAACAATTTGTGATAATTGCATTAACTTGCTGTGCAGTTTGGTTGACCAGCTTGTCTCTCATGAAAGATGTGTTGTGCACAAACATCCTCTGGCTCTTTTCATTTCTTCCGTTTCCAAGCTCATTGTCAATGTCTGCAGATGTCCCTCCTTTTTCTGTCTCTCTTGCCCATTTTCCATTCTCAGATCCTCTTTTGCCAACAAACCACATAAAAGGTTAAAGCTTTTGTCTCTTCAGGTTTTTGTTGTTTTGTTGTTTTTTTTTTTTAACTTCTAGCTTCCTTATATCTTCCATCTTTCATAAAGTGCAGCTATTGCTGGGCACAGTGTACTGCTCTGCAGCCAGATCTTTTCCCTAGCACATCTTTCAAACTTCTCTTTCCACCACACCTCTCTTCCAGCACATTTCCTTCTACATCCCTTGTCCAGACTTCTCTTCAAAGGCCTTTGCCTCTCCTCCAAGAAACCTTGCAACCTCCCACTCCCTTAGGACACCCAACTGTCCTTTGGTTTATCTCATGTTTGGAGTCCTGGCTTACCATTTCCAAACCATACTTTTCACCTCCTGTATTGCAGCATTTTTATGAATCGCTGATTTCATAGGTTGAAGGCAAGCGTGGAGAGAAGTGCAATAAAGTGTGGCCATGGGGATCGCACCAATGACTACTCTCCAACCTAGCTGGACACAAGCTAGACCCAGTTTGGAAGCTGTATAGACTCATTAGCATGGGGCTGTCCCCAAGTTAATAAGCCCTAATAAGCTAATATGGCTCCCTGTCTTCTGGACCAAGCCTGGCTTATGCTGTGCCAAGTTTGGATCCATCTATACCAGCCTATATAAACATATAATTTTATTTTTCTTGAATCTGTCTCAAAAATTCCTCATGTCTCCTGCCTATGCTGTTGGGAGCTTTCCTGGTGGGTTCTGCTACAACGGGCAATCTGTTGTGTGCAGGAGTACAGTTGCTGCCTCTTTCTTGGATAAGAGTAGGGGAAAAACCAGTTGTTGCACAACAGCTCATATCTGGCGTCGGTGAGCATTGGAAACGCACTCGCGGGCTGGAGCCCTGGGTGCAGGACGTCACTAGCTGTTCGAAAGAATTGGCAGGTGTAGGAGCGATATGGAGGTGCAGCTGAAATTTAATTTCCTCCAGAACCGTTCTCCACAAGCTGTGCAAACTTTCTTTAGCTAAATAAATACACTTAAAGACAAAGATTTCCCGTTTTCCTAGAAATACTCTTGGTAACAACTGCCTGTGCTTTCACTCCTGGAGCCTTAACAAACAGTCTGCACATTTGCATTTTCTCTAATAGTCTCAGCAGTAAACTTCCTTCCAAAAAGAGGGGAAAAAAGGAAATCTTGTGTTCCCTGAATGCAGAAAGAAATTACACATTCTGTCTCTGTCTCTCATACATACAGATACACAATTTAGTACTTTACATCTTCAAAGCACTGCTCAAATAGGGACTAAATTGTGTTTGTAAACTCTCGCTTTGGGAGACAAGTTCAAATGGGGCTTAAGTCCCAAATGAAATGTTGATGGTCTCAGTCAAGCTCCTAGTGGACATTTGCCACAAAAGCACAGCATTGTTTGCTTGTATTGATAACAAGTAGTATGATTACTCTGTGTTACAGCACAGCCCTGATCAAAGACATATTGTACGATGCACTGGGCATAAACAGAATAAAAGACTGGCCTGCCTCAAAATGTGAACAGGAAAAAAAAAAAAGGAGAAATGATCTGTTCTTTCTGTTTTGCAGCAGAGGAACCAAGGGCTGCAGTCCACAAATACAGTTAAACTGATGCTTACTACTGTCCCGGTTTATTACCTATTTTGCTAAATCCAAGGTAAAATTACAAAGTGGTGTGACCGTGGTCACGGGGGGAGTCTATGTCAAAGCCAGGAACAGAACCTAGCTTTCACGAGCCCATAGAAATTGTGTTAACTGGAAGGTTACCCTTCCTCTCCAAATGGAGTTTAATGAATATAACACACTTCAATAGGTGTATTCATAAGAAGTTACCCATTATGGATGTAATGCATGAGTTTTTCTCTCTTGGAAATAGGTTACTCTTACTGGCCATTTCCTGGTCAGGTTTTGATGAGTCCCTTTCAGGCACAGTTCCCATTGAAATAGGTTTGCCTGAATGAGGACTTAAGGAACAACTGAATAAAGACCTCTATAATTGCTCTATAATGATTAAATGGTTCCCATGAGCAAGGCAGTTCAGAAAGACGTGCTTTCACTTAGCAACATTCGCGCTGCCAAAATGAAATAGCCACATCTACTGCAGGCAGAACTTAATTCATTATTGTTGCTGCTGTTATTGTGGCAGGCTGGAGACTGGACAGGATCAGGCCAGGAGAGTGGTAGGCCCTGTACAAGCACACTGTACGTGGCACTCTAAGTCCATGCAGTCTTGGGGTTCTTGGTCTGCTCCCCTGTGTGCTGGTGATGTGCCCATTGGGAACAGTTTCTTTACTTGGCCTGATTTTTGTCCCACTTGTTCTGCTTTTGAAATGATATTTGGGTACGGATGTCAGCGATGCAGTTTAAAGGCATTGTTTCTTCAGAAGGATTGGACTGGAGATGAGACGGATATATAAACTTTATTTTGAGGTGAGATGCAAACCATTCCTACAGGAGTGACTGGTTCTTCAGGTCCCATAAGTTTAGCCAACAAAAAAGCCATTTTATTTCCCCCACACTCTTGGGGTGTTTTTTCATTATTTTTTTTTTAATCTATGTACTATGGCATAAGAGCAAGGACAAGCATTGTATTGAACTCTTTGGTACTGACAAGGGAGGAGCAGGATAGCCCCTTAGGGTTGATCAAAAACCCACCCCAGAAAGTCTTGCCCTTTGGACCTGTGGATGCTAGATCTGGTCCTAGGAGCACTGTGGGATGGGAGTGGAAGGCAGGAGATGGTGGGTGATGGACTGTTACAAAGCAGCAAGAGGACGCCACAGGAACTGGGCAATCTTCTTGGAGTTCCTGAGAGCATCCTCTCGTCGTGCACGCATCTTCCCCAAGACTTTTTGAGGCTGTTTGTTGAAAGGCTGGAGGTTTCCTCAGCTGGTTTTGAAATGCTCAGCCCCACTTTGGACACACAGGTCACCCGGTGAATGCTTGCAGCCCAGAGGTAGAAATGGTAATGCTCCAAGACAAACCATCTTTAGAGATTCCCTTGAAACTGTGGCTGTCAAATAATGGAGTTGAATCTCTTGAAAATGAGGAGCTCATAAAAATAAGCTATGCATTGTCAGCTGTAAAGAGGGAAGAGCGTTTTGTTCCTCAGGGCCATATTCTAATCTCAGATGCACAGTGTGCATTACCATATAGCTTAAAAAAGCAGATATTTCTAAGATGATATGTGGAGTTGTGTGCAAACCTCTCAAAGAAACCAGTATCCTTTAGTTTTTCATGCACTCAAACATACCCGGCAATGACATGGGCCCCTCATAGAGCATCTTTGGTTAACAGGTAAAAGAGAGGATGGAAAAACCAAAGAGGAGTGTAGGAGAAGCAGCAGAATATGCCAGAATTGGAGCTGGAAGCTTGTGAGCAGCCTTTCACTTCTGAGAAGGACGTGTGGCTGCAGCGTGGTAGGTTGTGTATCTCATGATAATATAAGAAGACATCACTGGAGCGTAAGACTAGAGAGTGTATTGAGTCTTACAGTGGTACTGAGACAGTAAGGGAAGTTAATACATTTTAAGAGGCTGTGGGTTTTGTTTGTTTATTTGTTTTGGGTTGCTTTTTGTTGTTGTTGTTCTTGGTAGCCTTAGCTTGCAACATGAACAGATCATTTGGGCCATTCAAGCCAGAACTAATTGGTGTCAACAAGCGAACTGGTGTCTGACCTCTGTCTAGCTGCTGGGAAACAGCTGCCAGCATCGCAAAACCACCCTGACAGCAGGTGGTGGTGAGTAATCGCAGAAAGATGGGGCCAGAAGCAATCTCAGGAGATCATATAATCAATGAACAGGTGTCTCTTCTGCCCCTGCAGGCTGAATGTCAAAGTCTTCTCATGTAAAGAGTCCCAACAGGCGTACCTCGTGCCTTTGGGAGCTCGCGGGGTGCGGGTTTTAAGAGGGGTAGGTAGCAATGACTCCCCTGGGTGCCATGCTGCAAGATGGGGCTGGGCTAGGCAGGGTTGGGGTGCAGTGACGCTTGGCAGCCTGGTCAGCAGTCCTTGCTAACTTTTCTCCAGAAACTGCAGAGTGGGACTGCCAAGCAGCCCTTGTGCTGGCACAGGTCTGGCTGGCAGCCGTGGGATGCCGTCTTCCAGGGGAGCTGTGCTCGAGCTGGGTGAGAGCCAAACGGCTGCCCCTGGAAGCTGGAGCATCTATTGCTAACAGCTAGTTTTGCAATAGTTAATAGGCGTCCAGCTTAACTGAGGGTGCTTGCCATCATATGGTAGCGTTTCTTGTCTAGGACAACATTTGCAAAACATTGTATGGGTCTGCATAAAGATTGTGAGATATCTCACCCAACAGGATGGGGAAAGCTTAAGCCAGGGTGCAGCACCCTAATTTTCCTGTGCCTGGGTGGTCAGATGTGGCTTTGTGCACCTGCGAGCTGCTTGCCTCAGTTTCACACTGCATCTTGGGTTACAGGGCTGGTGTCTGAGATGGGAATGGGCCAGTGAACGCTTTGCAGGTCAGCACCTGATTTAAAGGGGTGCAGAATCCTCGTGCAGCGGCAGAACGCTCTCCCTGTTTTATGTTAACCCCGTATCAGCTTTCCCTTGGATTTTGGCAATTGCCCTTGGGTGGAACAGGAACCAAGCACCGATACAGCACAGTGGTGGCAGCTCCAGGTTTGTATCTGAAAGGAAGCTTGCATTTCTTGGGTAACCAAAGTGGGGGGAAAAAACCTCCATTCCACGTTGCGTAGGAGCTGTAATAGAGCACTGTCATCCTGATGGCACGTTGAAGGGGTTGAGATTTTAGGGTATTTCCTTTGCATGTTTTTCTTATCCCCAACATCAGTTCCCATGACCGTGTGTTGGGCCTCAGCCAGCTTCTTTGTCTTTCATCTAGGAGCTTTTCTTTTACGGGCATTGGGACAGCTGGGGGAGAGAAGACAATTCTGGCTGTGATAGGGAAGTTTCACAGTTTGGCAGGGACCAAAGTCAAATAACATCTCTGAGCCTCGCTCCTGGAGTTCTCACACAACCTGGTAGTAAAAAGAAGACACGAGTTCGCCTTGTGCATCCTCGAAGAGACAGAACAGATGCTAGTTATGACCCTCCGGGATCCATCTGAGAGGAAGAAGCAAAGCCAACTTCATGACTCTGTTTATCTCCGCCAGGCCTGTAAGATGAATTCAGTCATGCCAGTGTCAAAAATCGCTGTCAGGTCTAGGAGATGAATATGGATATTTGTCATCTCCAGAGCTAGAAGCTCTGCTTGCCCCAGCAGAATCATTCCTGTGCCAGTCAAGGATCCAGTGCAGCGTACCTGGTCTTTGGGAAGGGGATGCTGCCATAGATTTGTCTCCTGATGCCACTCAAACTTTTTCCCTGCCTGCAAGGTTAAACTAGCATAACCTTCAGTAAAATGGATCGCACGGCGATGGCTTCCCAAACACTGGCTTAACTACTGCGTGGCTTGAGGAAACCTCTCTAATAATCTCTTAGAGAGATATTGACCTCCATGGCCAGCAGTGACCTTCTGTTGTGCTATTCTCCAGCCAAAACTGGTGCAGTTTTGACCTTCAGATCCTTTCCAAACAAGTTCAAGGAAAATAAGGAAGAAAAACAACAACAGACTAGGTTTTGATGGGAGCTAGGGCTCTGCTCTTCACTAAGCGTTCAAGCAGCTCTCCAAAGTCTTAACTGTGCTTTTCTACAGCTAAACGAAGCCGTGACAATGAATTTACAACAGTTATACTCTGCCAGGCCCTGACCCAGCAAAACACTTAGACGAGTGTAACTTCAAGACCATTGAGCGCAATGCAATCGCTGGCACGCTTAGGCTTGAGCACACCTGTAGTACCTTGCTGGAGGTGGGCTGGTGCTCAGCACCCAGACTCCAAGGCAGAGCTTGCTCAGGAAGGGGCTCAAATAATAGGAAAATAATGACCAAAAAGCCGCCTGTTTGTTGCAGCCTCTCTGGAAACATGGGAGGTGGGTTTGGGGAGCAAGGACAAAATGAAAGTGACAGAACAATAAGCTATTTCAAGCACCTGAGAATATATTTCGAGCAAGAGAGAGGTAAAAAAAAACAACAGACAGTGAAATTTCTGAAGCAGCACTTGAGTGCATTTTTTTCTGCTGCTGGTTGATGTATCACCTTTCTTATTGAATTTTTTTTTTTCTTTGCACTGAAAATATACATTATCTTCCAATCCTTCTTCAGTGAAGTGAATCTAAAATGAAAACAAACCACACATTTGGCCAACCCTGCCTTAAAATTACACATCAAGAACATTTCCAGTGACAAATACTTTCAAGGCAAACAAACTGAAGAGAAATTAAAAAATCTCTGTGGGGCATAAATATGTAATTACACTCACACAGGGAGCATTTTATCAGGTAAACCATCCTACTTTGTTAATTGAAATGCTGCAGCACAAGGTTTTTTGACAAAGGGGCTGAATATGCATGCATATTTCTCACTGCTGCTGCTCCATTTCTCCCTTTCCTCCCCCTGTGTGCTCCAGCGATGGGGTAGTGATCACTCCTGCTTTCTTTGTTCAAATATCCTTGTTTCTACCACTGCCACTTAATTCTGGCAGGGAAAGTTTTCCTTTCACTGGAGGCACAGGTTTGTGGGGGGTTTTGTTGATTTGAAAAAAACCCAAGCCCCAGAAACTAAGCCTTTTTCTTAAATTAAATTCTCCAGAAACAATAAAACCTTGAGAATTAAAAAAGAAAGCAGAAAGAATAAAAAGAACTGCAGGAAGTAGGTGCAGCTGTGTTGACCAAATCCCACTAAAACGATTTTACCAGGGTGAAGATGAGTTATGAGAGTCGATGGGAGCAAGGCTGAAGTTTGGGACTGAAGAGATTTGAGGTCCAGATACCAAGCCTTTGTTATAGAAGCATTTGTCAGTATTTAGTGGCCATGGGCAACACTCAGTGAAATATTTACGCCATGATCACTTCCAAGAAGAATGGCTGCTGGCAGGCTATTTAATTGTCTAAATGCAAGCTGCAATGCCAGCTGTGGTTTTGCTCACCCATCTGCGATGGCTCTGCCATGCCAGTTCTCCTGCTCTGAGAAGGAAGCAGGGCATAACCTTCCCGGGAAGGAGGGGTACAGGCTAGTCCCATACACGGACCAACTGCTAGCGCTTGCTCAGCAGTGGTGACCTAGTGTGACAACAACTAGGCAGTGAGGACACATAGTGCCCAGCAGAATGGGATGCCGGCATCTTTTCTCCCTGCAGGTGAATGGAGAATAATATGTTGTTCTTCTCTTTCATGACCTACTGCCTCATTTGGTCTTTCCCTTGCATTTTCTCTCTCTCTAATATGCAGTACAGAATGTGCTCCAGTTGCACAGCCTTTAGCCATCATCATGTGGGGAAACTCAAAAAGGTTTCAATGCTTTTCTTAATGAGTTTTGTATGTTCCATAGTCCCTTTTCTCCTCGTGCCCATCTCTGCTTTTCTGCATATATCCTTCTCTTTCACAGTCCCCTTTGTAATGTCCCGCAAGTATAATGTTGGCTCCATTTCCAGCTCTTTTTCCAGGCTCTGCTGTTTGTTGTGAACAAAAGATCCCCCTGAGCAATAGAGGGGCTGATGTTTCCAGAGAAGGAGGGCTTTACCATACCATGTACTTCTCTAGGTAAGTCATGTCAAACACATGTAGACACGTAACCCCCTGGAAATCATTCTAAAATGGCCAAAATAAGTCTGAATGATCTCTTAGTCCGTCTCTGCTTCCTTCGTCTGGCTTTACAACATGATAATAACAGCGTGTCCTCTCACGGGAGTGATGTGATTGAATAGCTAAGGAATGTGAATTATTTAGAAACTAAACTACTGCGATTAAAGACCAAGAAGTTGCCAGGACTCAGAAGACATGGTCTCCCTTTCATGTAACCTTGCCACGCAACATAACTCTTCCCCATGATTTAAGTGGATCTGAGGCTAAGATATGTCAGAAAAAAGGCTGAAGAATGAGCCAAGAGCTATTTGTGTGACCAGACCTTTCTTCCATGTCTCAGGTGGGTCATGACCAGGTTAAGAAACAAGTCAGCCCCACAGATTCTATTCCTGAATGGTTTTAACTGTCGAGTCAGTGAATGACACAGGTACATGCTGTGATTCTTTGCAAAAGAAATCAGGTTCAGGGAAGGAAGATTTGCATCCAATTCACACACCAAAATGGAGTCAGGGATGCAGCTGGAGCCTTTGTCTGAACAAAGCTGGAAACATCCCTAGGTCACACAGTTTATGCGTGGTGTGGTGCAGTGCAGTCCTACCAAGCTATAATGTTGGAAGTAGGAAGGAACTCAAGCTGAGCTCTGACTTTGTTACTCAAATATAATATTGCAGGCTCTCAAAATCAGAGGGTGCTGTTGTGGAGGTACTGTACAGGTACAGAACAAAAAGGTTATGCCTGCCCCAAGGAGCCGATAACCTTGGTATAGAAGGAGAGTGGAGGAGGGAACACCGTAGAGAGGTGGAAACAAGAAGTTTGTCAGTGTTGGCTGGCACGGTTGACATCAGTTACACTGATCCAGCAGTCTGACAGCTGCCAAACCATTTGGACTTACCAGAGCTCAGAGGGGAGATTTGAGAAGGATGGTGAGATATAGGATGCACGTGAAGAACGTCCTCACAGGCATGAGAGGCAGCTTGGAAGAAAGCACGTGTGGAACTGTAACGGGTAGGCGATAAGGCAGGAGTCAAGTCTGTAGAGGAATTATTGTTGGTAGCAACAGAGAGGTGGTAGGTTGTGTTAGAAGGGGCTGGGAAGGGTCTTGGAGGGTAAAAAGCAGTAGCTTGTTCCCAACGACTAGTAAACGCTGATGGTGGCTCCCTCAACCTCAAGTTCACTTAGGTGAACTCTCTCCTGGCACTAGGTACTGGGGGAGGACAGCCCCTTCCGACATGACGCACAGGAAGGTGGCTGGGTGGATGTGGGAGCAGTTGCCTGAGCTGTGGGAAGGACCAGGGCTTTAAACTCCTCTCTAACCCCTCTCTGGAAGGAAGCTCCAGCCGCTGGGCTGTGTTCTGAGTTTAGCCTCTCTCTGTCTTTGTCATAGAAACTGTTCTGCTTTATATAAATATTTAAATATTCCTTCACATCTGGCAAATTAGTACCTTCAACAAGCAAGCAAGAACTGTTTTCTCTCTGACTCTGAATTTTGAATAATTTTACACAAGGAGGATCAGGTTCAGTACAGGACGTGCAAGAAATCTGGGGTGGTATATCAACATTTTAACCACTAGAATGTCCTTTCTCTTTTATTTTTGATTGAGTAGAGCCTCCCTGTTTCCTCTCTAGAAGAATCCAGTGTGAGAATCCCACTCGTGCTTTGCAGCACCTGGATGGGCAGGTAAGTGCCCAGCAGCTGAAATTCAGATACTATGAAGACTTTTCTGGTGGAAACTGGAGCACCCAGAGAATTTAATTGTCTCGAGATTTAAGCACCAACTTGGCAGGGCTTTTAGTTTAGACATCCAAGTCCACTTGTGGTTCTAGATTTTGGGACACCAGGTATTTTATCCTTGGCCTGTTTCATTAGACAAACACTTCTGGCAATAGGATATTTGCCAGACTCTTCAATGTCCTTGGCTGGTTTGTGTCCCTCCTGAGTCACATTCACAGGGATACTTGCCCATCTTTTTTTCTTACCTTTCTTTGTCTTTTGAGCTGTATGGTGGATGTTTGCTCAATAAACAATGTTTGAAGTCAGTTGTCTCCAGGTATCTGTGTTGACTGAAACCACTGTACTGTGGCGGAGAGTGCAAACAGAGCAGCTTAGTAGATACTGTTATGGTTCACGTGAAGCCCTCAAACACGGCTGATGAGGATTTCCTTAGTGACAGATCAGTGGGTGCTTGAAGGAGTTTGACGCTGCATGATTTTTCTATTTTATTACCATTATTTTCCTAAAATACAGTATTGGCTTACTTCAGTTTATATAAAATGCAAATAAGGCATCTTGCATCAGTTTGGCTGACTCTAATTCTCCACACGGTATTTTCCCAGGAACACCTTTCTTGGACATTTCAGTACCTCTTAGAAGATCTGCAAAATGGAGCAGCCCTTCAGACAGCCACAGCACCCAGTGCTGAATTGTCAGGGGTGGGGATGCAGGGGCAAAGTCTTATTGAAAAGTGATGCTATGATACTGTGGTTTTGTTTATCATTTAAAAAACAACTTGGGAGCATGCTGAAAACTGGAACACTAACTTCAGCCTGTGGTCTTGCCATGACAACATCAGACTGGTTGGCCAGAAATTTCCAAAGGTTTTGACTGATACTTTTTCCTTGCATTTTAGTAAAAATATTATGCTCTTGCATTTCCTGTTTGGGCTTTTTGTTATTTCTAATGGGTGAATCTGTATCTATTTCAATGCCTGCCTTTTCTTCCTTATAATGTTAATTAATAAATTCAGGCTGGTTTTGCTGAGAGCTGTAACACTTGCTAGTGCTGGTGGGTAGGGCATTCCATTAATCCAAACTGTGATGCCAACTAAAAGTCCACCTGCCTGTGGTCCTTTAAAATCCCTCAGTGATTTTTGTAAACCAGATGATGAGACCAGGAAAGTGTTTGCCAAACTCAGATTTAGTCTGTGGTGCAGTTGTAGCTGGATGAAGTGTTGAAGTACTGGTTGGATCATATTATTTCCTGGTCAGGCTGCCCTGTCCCTTCTGTAGAATGACAGGAGCGCCTCAGAAAATGGAAAACTAATTTCCTACCTTTTTTTGAAATAGTGAAATTCCTTCTATAAGACATTGTCTTGCCATTTCAATGAGTTATTTTAGCTTTCTTCTTCTGTTTCGTTTGCATTTGTCACCAAACCAGGCTGCTCAGTTATCTTCTTTTTTACTGCCTTGAGAGTATGCTGCAGTCCAGAAGTGGACAGGGCCAGCAAGAGGTGGGAGCGTTACATGGTGAAGCAGGCTGCAGGGCAGAATTCCTGTTAGCTGGGCTCCACGGACAAGGTCACAGTCTTGGTAGTGGGCAGAAACGGGGAGTCCTGCCTTTGGAGTCAGGCTGTACAAACATGTGAGGAATCGTTACATCTGTTGGGGAGCAGAAGGAAAAAGGCATTTGTGTGAGTGTCATACTCGGCTGGTTGGATAAAACCCCCATTTCTTCTCCTCTCCAGATTCAGTACAGGTATTTCTTGAGTAGAAGTCCAGAGAGAGCTAAGGAAATCTTCAGTCAGTTTGCCGGCCTGCATTGTCCAACTCTTGGTTTTAATTGAACCATCACATGTATCTTAAAATATTTTTCACAGGTTTTCCTGAGCCTGAATTGCTTGGGAGTAAACAGTGGTGATTCTTAAAGCAATTGCATATATTAATTTTCTTTGAACCTGCTGGCCCCTATTTTAAGTGCATAAGCATTTGCAAAGCTTTGCTGGCATACATTAAGTCTTGTTCAATAACTCATGAGCAGGTACTCAGACAGGTTTGTAGTGAAAAGCCAGGCAGCAGACTGTGCTTGGAAGAGTAACCTTTCCAACAGTGTTACTCTCAAACAAGGCTTTGACAGTTCCATCTGATGGACTTCACCTCTCATGAACATCGACCACCCTGTATAAACCCTGGCTGTCACCTTGATGTTATCTAAATGCACCTGGAGTAGAACAGATACATGGCATGTGAATGGGCCTGAAGGATGCTGGAGGGCTTGTGTTCAGCTCTGGTATATCTTGACGTGGGTTGTGTCTTCAGCTTGGTTAGAAGAGTTAGGTCAACCCAGCAGCATGGCGCGTGCTCTACGCATCTCAAGAATGCTGTTACGCAGTGTTGCTTTGCTTCCTGATCTTGTAGACAAACTTTTTTTCTGAACAATGCAGATAGTAACTTTGAAGGGAAACCTGACCCTCAGCCCCCCTCATAAGCAAATCCAGCTTCACTTGAAAACCCACGCATTTTCTTGGCCTTGCACCATCTGTCAAAGAGCTGCTTTAGCACCTTAGTGCTTGGAAGCTGTAACTTAACTTCCCCCCCGAATCTATTTGGCTTCTTCTGGTATATTCTTGTGCTAATGCCAGTTTTCTGTCTAAGTAGGCTTCTTTGCTTTGTTGTGGTTACTTCCCGGCCATATTTCTACAGGGAAAGCTGAATGGTTTTGCATCTTATCTTGGAAGATTAAAACTCCCATCTCTCCGACTCATTCTTCTCTGTACTTGGTGGCATGGGAGAATGTCTCCTCAATGAGGCACCCTGTTCTACCAGAGTCCTGGAGAGGGTCGGTGACACTTCTCCAGCTCCATTGGCTATATCTGGCTGGATATACCCTAGGACTGCACTTGGCTTTTCCACTGCCACAGGTTGCTGGGGTCCTGTAGGCACCCTGGGAATAGCATATCCCAGTTTCATGTGTCTGTTTTTTGTCAGCTAAAGGGCCTTTCTTAAAGTGGGCTTTCTTAAACTACTTTTACATCTGTGACTCCTGAGATTGTCCTCATGTTTCCACAGTTTTTCTGCTTCTCCTAGATGCCTCTCAACCTCATATCTTCAGCAAACTGAGTTTGTATCTTCCCATATTTCTCCCTCCTTTGAAGAAATACCTTTCCATTTGTCTTTACACTCAGATAAACATTTGTTGCTTCATTTCACTTGGGCTCCTTTGCCTGGACAAAACCTAGAGTCTCTCCATGAGGCTGGTTAATGTGATGTGTCGGTGCAAAGAAGTGTCCTTGCTTGGCCATCTCTACAAGGACTTTCCTGCCTGAGCTCTGCAATTATGTGATTTTAATTGGCTTTTAATTTGGGAAGATTATATAATATACTTAAATGAAAACCACAGAGGTGTTGTTAATACGTAGGTTAGAAATTGCAAACAAAATGATAAGTGACTGAATTGCTTCTGAGCTCATACAGGCAAATTCACATTTACTTTCCCATGTACTTAATGTGAAATATACCAGAAAGTCCATAATTAGAAAATTATAAGGATTTAAAACCTATATTGCAAAAATACATTTCTGTGGCTCTGGAGGTTGCAAACATGCTTTCCATGTAGAGCTGTATGTTGCATTTATGCTGATTTAATCATTCATTACACATTAGTAAGAGGCCAATTATGCTGTTCAAGAATAAGATGTTTTACGAGAAAATGACAAAAAGATACATGTAATCATTGAAATGCCAGTTTACAATCAGATAGGATGGGAAATAATCCCTTTAGCAAGCTTAAGCTTTTACATATTAATGGCAACATTGGGGAGAGTGGAAAGAGGGCTTTAACAGCCTTGCGGCCTTCCGACCCTAATCAGAAAGTGAGTGCTTACGATGCTCCGGACAAAGATTTAACGCACTGTTTTATTCTGTGGCAGAGATGCCATGAGATGTGCTCTTTAATTGCCCTAGCTGTAGTTTAGCAAGTGTGTGTCGACATATAGATATATAAACATAGAAAAAATAGGGGCTAGAAACATTATTCTGACTCTTCAGAGAGGTGAGATGTTCTGGGCAGGGAAGAGAGTCAAGATCCACTGGGACATTTCCATACTTATATTTCTGAAGGCCCATGCCAATCACTTTGTGGAAAAGAGAGGACGACAGAGGGAGGACATATTGGTAGAATCACACCTGTGAAATCATGGCTGCTGTAGAAGCAGGGAGGAACAGAAACTCATTTTTCCACCTCTCTTCCAATACAAGACTTAGGAACACCATAGAGAACTCTTGGGTCATAGGTGCAAAATAAACAGAAAGAAGCCGTTCTTTGCACAAAGCGCTGTGAAGCGGTGGAACTCCTTGCAGCAGGATCTGGTGGATGCTCTAAGTTCACATAAGTTCAAAAAACAAGCAGATAAATTCATGGAAAGAAAGTTGTTTGGGAGCTTTTAAGCACCGTCTTCCTCCTGCTCTGGAAGTTTCTCAGCTGCAAAGTTTTACATACTGGCAAAATGTGCTATGGAAACATCAGTCTGGTTCGTAAATCTACCCTTAGCCATTTGCTTTCTGTGGCTCTTGAAGGCAGGATGATGAGTCAAATGGACCTTTCAGCTGAACCAGCACGGTCGTTCTTATGTTTTCATACGTGTCTGTATGTGTATATACATCAGTAAAAGTTATTTTTAAAAAATCTCTTTTTGTGACCTTGCACAGACTCCCATGAGAAAATCGTTCAGCATTGTTTCTCTCACATATAACGTCCACCAAAGACCTAAAGAAGACAACATTCAGCACACCACGGACTGCACTGCTGAAAGAACGGAGGCTGCTTCGGTGTGTATGAGATCAGAAAACAGAAAAGGTTACACCAGACCAAAAAACTACAGAGGTAAGCTAAAAAAGAAGAAAACAAGACAACTGTTAATTTTAATGTTCCATGAACTCTACTCCAAAGTGACTCACCTTTGAATCTCTCTGGGTACTTTCTGGGTCTGAAAAATCTCACAGTTCCCAGGTTTCCTCTGGGATCTGAGCTCTCCTGTCTTTTTCTCTAAGCACATTTGGACTGAGGGCTGAGTAGGGTTGGGCAAAGAAAATCTATCGTGATCTGAGAACACACTCAATCTTTATGAAAAAATCCAGGACAGGAAGCGCAAAGGTATGGGGACTTGTTTGCAATGAAGAAAATGAATGTGGGACCAAGAGGTCCTGGGGCAAGA
The DNA here is from genome assembly GCF_964188355.1 of Buteo buteo. Lineage (NCBI taxonomy): Eukaryota > Metazoa > Chordata > Aves > Accipitriformes > Accipitridae > Buteo > Buteo buteo. Next base: position 5,673,792 of record NC_134176.1, on the reverse strand, counting down.
ACAGAAAAAACAGGGAAGACCCAGGTGAGCAGAAGATGTGTTCCAGATAAACTTCAGCAAAGCATCGCTCCAGCTTCCCAGGGCCATGCCAAGCATTGATGTTCTCCGGCTGCTTTACCGACTCGTACATCTGGCTGCCCAAAGACACAGCCCCCTTTTCCCAAATCCAGTTGGTCAGCTGTCCCCGTTGCCATGCCGGCCTCTGGGCAACGGACCCGAGCAATGCTGTTGAGAGGGAGAAAAATGTATTCCAGCGATAATATTGAAGGGTTACAGCTGCCAAACACACTGTGTCTGTGGAAACACCTGTTGAGTAGCTGTTGCAGTGGGAAGAGCAAGATGAAGAAAGACAGCTGTAAAAGTGCCAGCAGCAGTAGGAAGCTCTACCAAGACTGCTTTGTGCCAGTTAGAGATGTGCCAAATTATTTGGCTGCATTTCAAATATCTGGGTGTCCACTACATTTGCCAGCTCGCGCTCCCAGGGAATACTTCAGCATTAACACCACTACTGCCATGTTCCCGCTGCTCTTCCACTTTAATTTCAGCCTTTACATTTCTGTATTTCTTTTATTCCTGGTTCCTTCTTGTAAAAAAGAAAGCCCAATATTGCAGTGCAGAGCCCAAAATAAGGGCTGGGATCTGCAGCTGGTAGGGAGACAAAGCATCCCTGTAAAGGTTTTTGGCAATTGGCTTGTGAGATCTGCTGGGTTACTATTTTATGTCTCTCCTGTTGTTGTTGTTGGGTTTTTTTTCCCAGAGAATAATAATTTTATCTTCTACAAACAGTTAGCTAACCTGCACACTTCTTCTGCCTGTCCATCTAGAAATCCTTGGAACTGCAGAGCTCAGCTTTGGGAAGTTTACAATGGGAAAGGAGCTGAAATTTGAAAGTTTAGGTGGGCTAGATGGGTAGTAAGGTGGAAATACAATAGCAGAATTCTATAGGGAAATATTTCCAAATGCTTTGTACCTATTCTGGAGGACTTATGTGTCATCCATAGCACTGGTGATACCCAATGAGGAATGAGAGAGCTCACAGCTGGAAAGCGAATTTCTCTTTTCAAAGACAATCTTTCATGAATTAAAAGTGCTGTCTACAGAAACAAGAAATGGAGGGAAGATGGAGTTGTAGAGTAATGAGAATCTGTTTTAGATACTCTTCCTCCTAAAGTCCCCAAAGGGTGTAGGTTCATGTCCTGGACCATACCCTCTCAGTTCTTCCTGACTTTCCTTTAAGCCTGTCTGCATCGCCAAAGTCCTGTAAAAAGGCTGCAGTGTAAATCCATCACTTCTCCACAATAAGACCTAGAGGTATGCCCAAAGTTAAGCTTGTCTTTTTAGGAGTTTTGAAGCTAAAATGAGCAACTAAATCTCAAAGAATTAAATGGCTGATGAAATAATTCCTGTAACTCTCCCAGCTTCTCACCTTGCCCCAGTTTGAATACCAGACAAGCCAAGAGACACCTGAATTACAGTGCACTGCTCTACCTATACTGCTGCAGCAGTTTCATTGATTTTCTGTTTGACACAATTGTCTGTTGTCATGTTTTTTTAAAATTCTAAAATCCTAAGGATGATCAAAAACTCCCCTGGACCAAGAACTAATACTTTTCTCAAGGAGCTTTTTTTTTCTTCCCCGGAAGATTTTTCTGTTAAGTGTTTGTGGGAAAAATTCATTTTCTTCTGTCTATTTATGCAGATTTCCAAGATATCCTTATCCATAACAGCTGATTAGCCTTGGAGGTGGTATTTCTCTGTGAGGTATCATTGCTTTGCTGGTTGCGGACAGAGATGGAAAGGTCTGAGCTCCCAACAAACAGAATTGTAGTGTCCTACCCATTTTGTGTGCCTTCCTTCACCAGGTGGTAAGCCTTCTGGGGCAGACTTCTGTTGTTTATTTTTTAGAAAAATAGGGTCCTGTTTGAGCTGGGGTCTCTGGGCCTGACTGTAATGCACATAACAGTGACTAAACCAAAAATCTTTCACACACCTTCCCTCACAACAGGACCCTTCTTTAGAATAAAGCTCATTTATTAAAGACAGACAAATCTGTGCTTTTTGAATGAGAAAAAAATGTCACACAGTACAAAGTGGCAGAAGACCAACTATATCCAGGACAATTTATTTTCCCTTTTGAGCTAACTTTCCAAACACCTTTTGCTCTAATCACCCTTTTCTTTTGCCAAGCACCAGTCAACCTGTTCTTCTTCTGGATTGTTTAGGCCAGGATTAGTATCCATATGCCTGACTTATTCTGATTTTACCTGCAGGTGCAGGTCAAAGAGCCAGCAGTTGTACTTCAGTAGGACTTGCAAGGCTCCTTGCTTAATCTTTGCTCCAAGACTATGGGATTGTTTTACAGAAATTCCTGCTGCTCTGTTCCTGTCTCTGTGCTAACCAGAGAGGGAAGGACAGAGCTATTTTTCCCAGAGATTTCCAATGTCCAGTGGAACAAGAGAGCTACAGCCTCTTGGAAACTCTCTGGCTGGATCTAATAAATAATGAGAAAAGTATCTGACTGTTGCCTTGGCCATGTCAAACTTCTCTTCAGACAACCAGAAAATTCATCTTTCCTATTAATCTTCCTGACTTTGATGCCAGATTCATGGGTTATGGTCTGTTCATCCTGAGAAAATGTTATCCGAGTCAATATTTAGACAGAATAAGCCTTAATCACAACATAGTTATGCTTCATTAAAGAGGGTTTCCATTTGCTTCATTCGGAAAATAATGCAGAACGTACCGGATGCAAACAAATTGGGTAGATTTCCTATTCAGGAAACTCTTTCTTTCTTCCATAGAAATAAAGGGCTAATTACTTGTTCAGAAGCCTTTCTTTTCTTCCTTCAGAGGAGGAATAGGGATACATTTCCTTGACCTCTCTGGTATAGATATGCTTGTTGGGTTGTGCCCAACTCCTCCCATTGCTGGCAAGTAGATCCAGAATGACACAGACTGTTGTCCTCTTAATCCTTCCTGTAGGTACCACCCCAAAATGGTGTTCATCTACGATCCTTCTCTGGTCACAAAGACCATTCTGAAAAACCTTCTTTTAGGAGTGGTCCCAACCTTGGCGTACTCCCAGGTCTCCCAGGAGGGTAGCTCAGGCTGGCTGTAGATCCCATTTCACCTTCAGATGGAAAACATCCAAGGAAGAGTCCCCTGCCTGACACCTCCCATGTCCCCAGGGCTCATACCCCATCTTTGGCCCCATGGCACAATCACAGCGGAAGAGAAAGTAGATGGAGGGGCTGAGACTAAGTCTACGCAGCTGATCCTTTCACAGCTGGGCACATGCTAAAGGGCAGATCTCAGGAGTGCAAATATGTAGAGTAGAGTGTAGGCACAGCAAATATGGCCTCAAAGCCCCTATACGCAGCCATGTGGCCATATTACCATAGTAACTGACCATTCAGCTGTCCTCGATGTATTTCTTTATCCTCACAACATCCTGGCAATGTAAAAAAGTGCTTTCTTCTCCGTGTTGCACAGAGGAACCTGTGTGCAGTGGCTCACCCAAGGGCACGTAAGCAGGCTGTGACAAAATGATGCTGCCTTGTCTCCCGCAGCCTGGGGCAGCACAGAAATCACGGCGTTTTCCTTCTTTCTTGCACTAAGGAAAGAGGTTGCAGCTCTTTCTTCATTTGCTGTTACCCTTCACCCATGAGTGCGGATCAGACTAACTGGGGGAGGTTGCAGGGAAGCCAGTGGTGGAGGAAGGCCAAGTGGTGTGTCAGAGCCCATCCCCTTCTCCAGGGCATGGAAGAGCAGATGATTTTGCCTGCAGTGCTCATAAAATAAATTGATTTCTTTCATCTCTCTCTTGAGCAAAGGCCAGTGCTGAGCCTAGCAGATTATTCAATAACATCCCATAAAAATATTAAACTTCTGTATCGGAACCAAATTAAAATTGTATTTCATGATGTGAACAAAGGTACCCAAGTTGATTTCGTCTCTCTCCCCCTCTTTTTTCAAATTTAATATCGCACAGAAGAGAGAAACGAAATCTGTATTTAAATGGCTGTGGAACATTGTGCATTTAAAGTGCACAGCAAGTCACTCCCTAAAGCACTCCATATGATATGTAAATCTTTTGATCTTTCACAAAATGCATGAGTTCCATAAAGAATAATGAGTACTAGCTTGGGAAGTACAATATTGACTGTCACTGTAGTGCACTTAGCCACAATTATTATTTGCATGGCTTTTGCAACATAACTGGAGGGGAGAGTCCTGTGAATATTTTTAATGCATTCTAATAGCTACTAAAAGAGATTTTATTTTATAATAGATGCATTCTTTCTTTTGGGTTTACAAGCATTTTTTTCAATTTATTCATTACATTTTTTACTCTTTATAAGAAAGCATCTATGGGGAAAAGCGGAAGAGCATTTAAGTCCTGAGGAAAGAAACAATTGACATCCTGCCCTGCCATTAGCTGCAATAAAGCAGAGAAATCGACAATAATGTTTTTTTATTCTTTAAGCCAATGAGTAAAGTTTAACTTGATAAACGATCTTAGGTATGATCTGCCTGAGGGAGCTTGAAGCGATAGTCCCGCTTTGAGGCATTTCTGAGAACCAGCCAGATACTCTGCAAGGTGTAAATGTACGGAGATCTCGTAGGATCAGTTTGTCAGTGACCGCTGAGGTCAGCGGAGCCTTCGGCACGAGTCCAGCATGTTGCCTCCGACTTTCAGCACGGAAAGGATTTAAATGCACCAGCCTGGTGGCAGTTGGTGCTTATTTCCAATACTGCTGATGGGGAGGGAGAAGCTGAGCCACGGCAGCCTGCGTGCTGAGCCTTTCCCATCTTTCTTCCCAGCCCTCTGGGGATGCATCAGCCCAGACCCCTCCTGGAGGTGGGGATCTGAACCCTGTCTCACAGAAGAAGAGATTTCTCCCGTCTTTCTCATGAACAACAGCATCCTGTTTGTTCACCCAGGAGATGAGAAGACCGTAAGTTCATGGTGCAGGAAAGCAAGGGAGGAATAAGGGCTATCACTAATACCACATTAAATAAGTTAATTCTTTAATTTTACCTTATTACACCTCTGCTTTCTGGTTCCCATCCCGAAGCTCTCAATATCTCTCTGAAGGTCTATTCCAAGTAGCTCGATGCATTTTTTACTTGCATTACAACAAAGCCCAGAAGCTACAGAGCAATGTTAGAGTTGGTTGAGCTGGCGGGGAGATGGCCAACGCTCCCAGGAACACAAAACACAGCAGTTGGGCATGGATGGCTCTGTTGTTCTTGAAGAAGAGAATTTCTTGTAATGCAGAAAGGATCGAGTGGTCCAGAGAGGCACTCAATGAAGTCAAGTGCTGTTTTACCATTGCCTTCTCCGGGAAGAACATACATGTGACATTGTGTGTGTGATCGGGCATTGAAGACCTGACATCTCTCTGGTGTGCGGTTTACCCAGTCAGCAGGACAGATTTACAGCTGAAGAAACAACGCATGCACCAAAATCAAACCCAGAAGAACGCTTTGCGTCCCTGGTGCTCGCTTGGTTCAGAGACCAGACCTTTCCTTGTATCAGGCAACAATGATTCTCAATAGTTTGCATTGATCTGGTCTCAAGGTCCAGTCTACAAGGAGAAAGTAATGTTTTGTCTTTTTGTGCCTCAGTTTCTCTGACTAAAATAGGTATAGTGCAATTTTCTTTCTTTATGAAAGCACTTTGATGGCCAGGGAAGAAAACATTGTAATTAATGGTGTAGCTGAATACTGACAGAGTACTGCAATAGAAAACTGGTCCTCTGATTCGAGGCAGGCTTCAGGAGGACGAGGTGGTAAAAGACACTTTCTGAGCTCACTGCAGAATCAAAGCCCATTTTCATCCAAAACAGGATTTGTGAAAATTTTTTCAACCTGTTCCAGCTTCATCCCAACCTAGGAAGGACTCAGGACTTGAAAAATTAGTTCTGTCCATGGCAAAGAAGCATCAAAATCCCTTTGTCCGTTTGACTACTTGCTTTAAACTCTGACACATCACTGGGACATGCTTTTCCCCATTTTTTCATTGCTCTCGTCTTTGAAGATTTGACTTCTACCCAGCATGGATCATTCAGCTGGTCTTTAAAGGACTAATGAGACTAGTGCAGAGGATGACTTAGATCTTGTGAGGTGAGCTAATTCTTTCTGTTTTATTTCCTGGTGCTGAACTGCCCTATGTCATCTGGTATAATTTTTAGTTTCCCACCTTAGAAACTTTGCTCCATGTACAAGCCTATATTTAATGGTAAGAAAAAGACAAGTGAGTTTGGGTTGAATGACCATATTGTTGTTGGTAGAACAAGAACCAGATTGTTGATTTTAAGGCTTTCTTTTTTTAAGCCTGGACCATGAGGATCATTTAAAAAAAAAAAAAAAAAAGAATTCCTCTGTGAAAACATTTGTCAGAAATAAGCTGCACCAGTTCCCCAAAATCTACTGAACTTGTTTACCTGGTAAGACTTGTAGTAATTTTCTATAACATATTGCCATTTATTATGCTCTGGAAAGGCACTATAGTGATTTCAAGAGGAGAAAACCAAGAAAGATTATTCATTTCACATCCTCATGCAATTCTTTTGTAGGTGGCTTTCAACAAAGGGTGATATTGGATTACATTCATTTTGGTTCTTAATAAACTAGTAAATCTCCCATTGTTCTATGTTGTCCAATTATAAAAGCAATGAATATGAGACTAAGCACTTCAAGATAACCATAGCTTTAAAGATAGACAAAAAGCTTTATAGATTAGGATCAGAATAAAACTGCCATTTTTGCAGCATTTTGATGAATAATATTTTGTGAATTAAAGCGTTCTCTCTTAGGAATGTCAATAAATTACTCTTTAAGTAGGAACCACTGCAAATCTCAGGAAGAGTTTCCAAATATCTAGGGTACTGAAAAAGTAAGGAAGTAAATCCTTCCTAGAAGTCATTTCCTTGCTGTCTGAAGAGGTGATTATGAAGGGTATTTCCTGAGGTTTGTTTGCCTGTACGAGTCATCTGTTGGGATTTTCTTGAACCATTTCTGTTGCCTTCCCATTTAGGATGTGGTGCCTTTTCAAACATGCTTCTAAGCTACATTGTGTTTCAAAAGTTGAATCTTCAGTGCTTTGTAAAGGCTTAATTGGCAATAAAAATTAGCAATTTGAAGTCAGGATTTGCTTATTTTGCTTGGTCCAAAGCAAGGGGTTCCAAAGTCTTCCAAGAACTGCTTCTGAGAGGTCTCTGGAGGTAATGAAGAACAACAACATTGGCAACTGGTTTAAATTCACTGGGCAGGGGCTGGACCACTGTAGTAAAATTTTAAGCCTCGAAAGTTGTGGGAGGGGGGAAAAAAAAAGAAAAAAAGAGTTGCAAACCACAGCTGTAAATATCGCAGACCAGATTGCTCTGCGGGCTTGTGAACTGGGATTGTTGCCTTACTCAACTCAGTAAAAATTCATGAGACATTTACAAAAGCATCTATTAATCTATTAATTGCCAACAGATTCTTCGTCAGCAAATCCTTAATAGAAAGTAGAGCCCTCCACCCCTTTAATCCTCATAATCCTACCTTGCATGCAACTTTCCAAACTTGTGATGTGGAATGGCTCAATACTGTAAATTTGTCCATTGACAGAGAAGCAGCAATGACATATGGCTCTCTCCAGTGGTGACACAGGATAAACGTCCCATCCAGTTGCTCGTGCTAGTTGTGTGTTAAAGCGCAATATAAAGGGAATGCACGCCACAGATGTCAGTTTGGTAGAGAGGAAAATACATAATGAAGAGATGTAGAAAGATGCACGTGGACAGGTGTGGGGTTTGTCTAGATATCTGAGCCCAAGCTTTAAGCCTTTGTCTCGTCTACGTGAGGGTCCAGCACTCGTGTCTTCCATTAGCTTGGGCTAAGATGAATTTTTGCATCAAGAAACTGCTACGGCCCCAGAGAAAGCCTGAATCCTCTCTTTGACTGCAGCCTGGGAGGGACACCATGCTTGGCAGGTCTGGCAGCAGCATTAGTGGCATAGCTCAAAGGAGAAATGAAGGGTAGAAGAGAAGATGCTTCCCTGCAGTCAATCCTCTCCTCACATCCTTACCCTCTCACTGCTTCCCAGGATTTCAAGCATCTTCATTTCTTCCCGGATGGCTCTTCCATTCGAGAGTGAGCTGCTGGGTAAAAATAATTCTTTTGCTCGGGATTGTCAGTCACATCATGGGACCGTGCCTGAAACTGCAATCACACTTTTTGATCAGTTCTGCTGAAACAACCTGTTGTCTTTTATAATAACATTTCCATTGGGAATATTCAGATGCTGAGGCTAAAAAGAACCATTTCATAGCATACAGACAACTACACACGCAGTGACTTTGCATTTTTATCTTTTTGATTTTCCAGTGGGTGTATTTGCCTGGGTTTTTTTTCAGACCATATCCATCTGCTTCATAGTTCTTACAAAAGCTAGTTTACATGCAATAATTGCCATTAAAAATGTGGAGAGAAAGCTCGTTGCACAAATGCATTGTTTTGCTCCCTTTAAAGCACACAGAAGCTACAAAACTACATGAAGCTGATTGATGGATGGGTTTATTTAATTATTACTTTCAGAAACATGTTCTCTATCTTGCCCATAGCAGGTGCAGGCTGTGACGTGGCATTTGCTCTGGTAATTATGCAGTTTTTTGTAAATAGCAGAACAAGTCAGGATGAAAGATAGCACTGCCCTCAGGTTGTGGGAAATTATTCAGCTTTCTCTTTACCGAATTTCTAATGATACGTTTAAAAGATAGGGTCGCTTTGATTCCTGTTGCACCTCCCACCCCCACCCCTCCTTACTCCTGTGACATGAAACTCAGAGAGAGAGGGAGTGGGACTGGAGGATGAACATGTGGAAGGGGCAGTTTGTGGTGGATGTTGTTATCGCAGTGAGTTACTGCGGGAACCGAGTGAATAATAAAGCTGATTCGGGTACCCTGCGCTGCAGTATAGCATTAAAAGGCACTGGGATGTAAGAATTAAACTGGTCTTTTGGCAAAGCTAGTGCTTTCCCAAGGGAGGCACTGCAGCCGACCTTCCAGCCATGTGCCCACAGCCTGTCTTGCTCAGGTCTCCTTCAACGTCCTCCATCCTGTGCTTCATCCTGCTCTTCTTCTGTGTTTGAAGGAGTCTGTAGTCAGAGTTCAGGCCGTTCTCCAGCATCGCCATCCCTTGTTTCTTTCCCTAAGCAAAGGATAAATAACAGGTGCTGTGCAGGCGGATGGGTGTACTGAAATTCTTCTCTAAGAGGAAGACAGCCAGCAAGGAATGCCAAGGCAAGCATCCCCCAGTCACCAGGAGATCCTTCCACGGAGAAATGGGATCTCTGAAGAGACTTTGTCGTCCTCTGTCTGTAACCTGTTCCCTGAACACCTCCTGCCCTTGGGGTCCAAGAACACAGCGTGTGGCTCCTGGCTGTCTGCTACATTCAGATTTGGAGTGGGGGCTCCATAGGAGTAGCTGTGCCCTTTTGCATCGATTTAAAATAACAGGAGATCAACAGCTAAAGCCTATTCCTGTACTCTGCTCAGAGCAGAGCCACAGACAGCTCTTTTGCAGTGGTGTTGGGCTTGCATGCCTCCCAATGGCTTGGGCAATGTAAGGATGTATAGAATCTCCAGGCAGTATTTCCAAACTTGGGTGCCTAAAAATTTCCATCAGGGCCAACATTTTCAAAGCCAGCTAGCAATCTTGTGGACTTCTTTTGACTACTCAGTTTGGTCCCTTTGAAGTGGCTCAGCTGGGTTACCCAGGACCACTGGCCACCCTGGGTAGGTCCTGGGTCCAAAGCCACATCTGGGAGATTTGGTATCTTAACATCTCCATTCTCGGCTCACGCTGCCGCGAGCTGCCCAACGTTTTATCAGATGTACTGTTGTACTTGCACTTCACGTTGAAATCAATAGGAATTGATGGTGCTTGGCACCTGCTGAAGACACAGTCTTGCTTACTGATGGCAGTGTGTAAATAACAGGTTGTGAAATAGGCACCCTTTGGAAATGTTAGCTTCTCTGCTCTCTATCATCAAGTGTGTGATGAAATGAGAACAAACCTGACAATGAAAATGTTTAGTTCAGTTTATACAAGAGCTTAGCTGAACAATATAATGTTTCAATGGAAGGTGCAGAGTACGTATATGAATGAAAATCAGTTGATTGTTACCGTGTGTCTATCAAAATGAAAATAAGGTCATTCACAAATCTTAACATTTTATGGAGGGGAGGAATATTATTTTAATTAGGATTAAAAATATTATCTACTTAAAACGTGCCCATGCATATAGTTCTGGCATAGCCTATGGCAACACCTATAATTTTAAAATAAAACTGTTTTTTCCAAGAAGGAAGTAATTTTGAGTGATAACTAATTTAGATAGTGCTAATTATATTGGTTGGAACTTGCAAGGGAGTCAATGGATAAAAAGTTGATTAAAGCAAAGTTATAAAACAACAATAAAAAGCTCTAACTCTGCTCTTTAAGATGTTCTGAACATTTTAATGTTTGTTCCTGCCAACTGTCTTAGCTGGGTTGCAAAGTGAATGTTTCCATGCACCTGTTTGAAATTAAACAAGAGGAAAAAGTAAGACTTCTCAGTCAGTTTATGAACAGTGGGTGTATTCTACACCCTGAAATACTGCTGTCATAAGTTACATAGCAACGTAACTCATCTGATCCTTTGGTTGTCTGTGTTTTGAACTGATGGTCAGTGTTACTGTGGCTGAGTCAAGCAAGGAGGAGTAGCTGACAGGATCTGTGAACATTTCCATCTCTTGCAGCAAAGCAAGACATTGCCTGGGGTTGCTCACTATAGGTTCTTCCAAGTGCATTAGATGTCTTATGATGTGATGTAAATACAGCTGGACCCTGCATTTATGTGTTTTCTTCTGGAAGTGCTTTCCCAGCTTGGATCCCATAGATCAAGAATGCCTTATGTCTACTTCCAGCTGTTTCATCTTTGGTTTTACACCTGCAGTGAACCCTGCAGCCTTGCTGTTTCACAGCTGGACATGTAATCTCTTAATGTTAGAATGGACAGACTCATTCATGGCTTTGTGGCCAGGAAAAGCACAGGCTTGACAGCCTTGTCTGTGGTGGAGGTGGTTAGGGTTCCTCTGCCCAGGCTAAAATTCTGCCTTTCTCTATCTTCAAGTTCTTCTGCTGGAAAAGCGAGTTTAACTGACCCTAGCAGAGACGGACCAAAGCACAGACCTCCTTGAAGCATGGGGAGAGAGAAATGAAGAACATGGTGCAGTTAGTTCTAGCTGGATACTAATTCTGCTGATCACCTGTTTTGGGTTTGTGTGGTGGGGGTTTGATAGCTCAGAAGTTTCTCCTATGGGAGCTACGCTTTCGTGCTCTCCCTTTGCTCAAATTTTGCTGTTTCTTGGAAACATAAACAGCCCAAAGCCTGGAATTGTTTCACTTTGTGCATAAATGTGGGCTGTTGCCAGCTGCAGAGAAGTGGCCGTGGATCTTTTCTGCTGCCATACAGTGGAGCATCCCAGGACAGTGCATTGCTGTGAGGAGAGATAAATAGAAGGCAGCAGCAGAAGTAGAAGGCAATATAAGCACTCCTCATGTTTTACTTGTTTGCTGCTCCTCTTAACCAGCTGCGTGAAGGTCAGGCTTTTGCATTTTAGGCTCTTTTCCTATGCAGATAATCATCACTGTGCACAGTGAAGACCGTGTGCCTAAAGGTTTTGTGTGTAACACAAAATTCTGATTATGAAGTGTTGAGGCAATTTTACCTTTCCAGTTTAAATTCAGCATTATTATTATTATTGGTGTTTCTAGGGCTCATATTTTATTTTATTTTAGCACATATTTGCTTAATGTACAGTCCATGGCACCCTATGAACACTTGAGCATTTTGAAATTATCGAAAGAATGGATAGATGTTAAAAGAAAGGGAAAAAAAAATAAGAAATAGAGATATTTAATATAAATCAGCTAGACTGTCTATAAGCAGCCTGGCATAAGTCATCCTTTAATAGAGCTGTAAGAATAATTAATTTTTCAGTTCAGTGGTCAAACTGAAAAACTGAGGGAGGAAGGAGAGGAGGTGAGTGGGGTGGGAAGAAACGGGGAGAAATGTTTGGGTCAACCTTAAGTAACGATTTCTTGTTTTCTCTCACTGAAGTGAAACAAACACATGTGTTATCTGTTCCTTTGAAAAATGGCCCTAGCTGCATTTCTAAACAAACCCTTCCTTCTAGAAGCAAGGTCTGAAGATCATGGATAGATGGTGCTGACACAGAACATCTACTTTTCTGAAATTTCTCCTTCACCTTTCCTTTCCCGGCCAAGCCCACTCAATAAATTTACCATTAGTGTGCAAAGACCTTTATTAAACATACAAATTGTCAAAACCTGCTGCCCAGCTTCAAGCTGATTCTGCAGCATCATTTTTCAACAGTTCTCAAACTGTGGACCCTGTAAGATATTTTCAGCTGGAAGCAAGACCCCTGCTTTTAAGTCTACTAACAATAAGTTTACTTTTCTTAATGAACTTTTCAAGGATGTTCTAAAAGGATCCTCCAAGCCCCCAGGAGTGCATTGCCCAGGGTAGGGGATGTACTAGGGATAAGGCCATGGATGATCTCAGAAGACGTGGATTTTTCATCATGTCTCTGCCATGAGTTGCAGTACAGACTTTGTCCTCTTCTTCCCTTTTGTAGGAGCCGCTTGTTTTCACTGTATTACAAACAAGAAACCAGACCGCTAAAATATATATATAGGTGCCTGGCTGATAAACACATAAGGGTAAATGTCTTTGTGGGTAATCAGCAGAGATCCTAAAAACCAGAGACGCTTTAAAAGCATGCAAGCAAAAGAAGTTGCAATAAGAAAAATCTTTGAAGGGGTATTATCCAATTAGTACTGATAGCTCTGCTAATATGGCAGCAATTAAAATGTTGTTTGTGAAATAAATAGGAGAAGACCTAGATATTCTTTGGACTTACATATGAATAAAGCTCTAATATCTGGTGGAATAATTATAATGAAGCTGTAAGTATTCTCTCATCAGTTGTTTACTGAAATAGCAGTCTATTTAATCAGTAGCAATGCATTCAAGGTGACTAAATATTAAATATGATTGGCAGCTTACTGCTTGGACTAAAACGATTAAGTAACATGAGAAAGAAAGTGACAGGTGACTTCAGTCCCCTCGAGGAAACATGCCCCAGCCAGGAAATGGGTTGAGACTTCTAATAATATTGGTAACAAATAAGTGCTGAAATGTTTGCTTGCAGCAGTCAGTCTGGAAAGGAATGCAAATCCTGTTATACATCTTTTTCATCTTGGTGAGGTTGCAGTGGCAGCACTCGCCAGCTCTGAGGTACCGTGCATTTTAACTATCCTGCAGAGACACGCACTTGCTTGAGATGCGTCAGATTGCCGTGCCAGCAAAGCTACTCGAATCCTCAGCGCTGAAACAAATGCAACCGTCCCTGTGCAGACTGGCTGAGCCGTCGTGGCCTGATGCACCATCAGTTGCGTGGTCTCTCACGATCACCCTTTTTGGAGTCTTTCCTTGTTAGGTATCCCATTGCTTTGGATTCGGTTAGACCAATGGGGGTGAGGGATGAATTGCAAATCGATTCCAGGAGCCTCCGAAGATCAGCGTGACTTGGCATTTGCCCCAGGCTCTGATCTGGGGTTGTTGGTTGCAGCTCTGGAAAGGGAATGCAGCAAGCAAGGCATTTCCACCACACTGTTTCACAGGGGGATGCAAGGTGATCCTTTCTCTAAACTTCATATCCAGTGAAAGCATTTGCCACTTTGGGTAAGTCCGTGTTTCTATTTTTAGAGGGCTGAGGTTCCTAAATCCCTGCACTAATGAGAGCTTCCCCTCCAGTGTGCACCGTAGCCTCGTTGTGTGTTAGTTGTAGCTAATGCTAACTCAAAGGACAAATATTTGTGAGATGTCCACACCAGAATATGCAATAGTGTCACCTTCTCCTGGGCCACATTGTGGTAACCTCGCTGGAAGAGTATTTTGCTCCCTGGCAGGCCCAAATCAAAGCACCACTCTTCTTTACCAAGCATGACAAATTCTCACCCTACTGCTGGCGAGCCCCAAATTAAAACTAAGAAATTAAGGCACAAGTTAGAATAAGAAACTGGCCAGGGTCATGCAGGATATCCATAACTGGGCCAAAACCTGAGTCCAATTCTTCTGTCTTCCATCCCAACATTCTCTTTCCTATCTGGTCCTTCCAGGTTCTCAAGAGTGTCTCCCTCCTCTCTGGTTCTGTGGAATAGGTGTCGAACCTTAAATCTGCTGCATGGCACGCTGTAGTCATTGCTGCTGCTATCATCTGCTTCTTGGCCGAAGTAGCCCACTAAAGAAGTTGGGGAGCTTGGGGCAGCTACAAGGGCAGGAATTGAGACTCATTTCTCTCTCCGTGTCCCTAATGGGATCCTAAGTGTAGTGTAGACATGAGTGTCAATGCCCTTTTACACAGAAAATAGAGAATGAATTCCAAACAGTACTGGAGACAGCTGACCCTTTTAGCACAATGCTTAAATATTCTAGTGCCGTGCCAAGGCAGCATGTGCAGAGTAAATATTTTAATCCCTAATTAATCACTTTGGTTAGATTGGTAAAACAGAAGTCTAATGAAAATAATTTGAAATTTCCTTCATGAATAATTGCATTGTTCAGGGGATTCTGGGAAGAGTCAACTGGCTGACCTTCCATTCTTGGGCTGCTCTATTGCTATGAGACTTAATTTGTGTCCTTCAACCCTTTTCAGTCACCATCACGAGATTAGAAATACCTTTCATGCAGTTTAGCAGCAACTATGCAAAAGGACAGTGCAGTCAGCAGAGAGGTAAGAAATTAGCACATGCTTCCCTGCGGTGAAACACATACAGTATGGCACATAGGACAGGGGCAAAGCTTCTTTTCCACTCCGTGTCCCTTTATTATGTCCTGAACATGATGGATTGCGTTGTTTATTGAAGTATTCATGGCCATTTTTAATTAGAGATGTGAGGTCTGCGGGTGCCAGGGCTTTGGATATTTGCAGGATTGGAAAAGAATTTGCTCATTGATACATCCTGGTGACCGGCACCATGGTTGGTCTCGTGGCTCCAGGGGAATTTATTTCCTCCTGCAGGTCCTGTCTTTCCGGTGGCCCAGGGTTAGGCTCCAATCCTGTCTGGAGATGATGGGTTGGCTTGTAGGACCGGGCCTGACTGGTCCAGTGAGAGCAGAATTACACCCTCCCTGCTCACTTCAGCTTGCATTTCTCTACAGACCAGTTACAGTTTGCTCTGGAGGGGTGACAAGTGCAGCAAGGTCTGTGGTCCTTCTACAGACTTTCCCCTTGTTAAAAAAACCCCACAATATACTGTCCTCTATCTCAGTATAGTTTTTCTTGTGCGTGATGGTTGCAACAAAGGATTGTGCAGCTGGAAGCGTTCATGAGAACAAGTGATGTTCTGCAGGCAAGGATGTAAAAACACACCTTGAATTGATAGATCCATGAGTATCCTTCCCAGGGGGGTTCTTTCCCCAAGCTGTTGTGGAGCAGACCTGTTGATGGAAGATTTGTTTTCTGAAGAGCTGCAACTAATGTGTCTACTGAAGGTGGAGTTTCTGTGGAGAAGTCAATAGCATCAGACACTGCGAAGCTGCTGGGCTTCTCTATGGCTTTTGTAGAGTTACTTCTCGTCCAGGATGGTGGGTTCAGCCTTTGAAATGGCCACCAAAGCACGTGGGGTTCATGTGAGTGTGCAGGTCAGGGCTTTATACTGCCTGCAATGGTGCGGGAGGACAGGGAGCGAGAGTTGGGCCATGTTACGTGACTGCTCTGGATGCTTCTCAGCCACAGCAGTTGGGTTGGGCATCTTCTTGCAGTCCTTTGATCCCAACTCCAGCACCAAACCCTGCTGTGTGCTCCTCAGAGCCTGCGGCTGAGGGCACGAGCAGAGGAAAGTGGGACAGGGAGGAGAAGAAGTAGCACAGGGGCAAGGAGGATGGGCAGGAGCGTAATTAATAGGGGCTGGATTTCAGGCGTAGAGAGGTGAGGAGGATAGGGGGAAGCAACTGTATCATACATAGTTCAGAGAGGGAATGCAAAGTTTTTGCAAGTAAGCGGTCATTAAATACGTGGCAGGAGCGTTGGCAAGGGCAAGGTGGTTTGGATCCTGATTTGGGGGTTGGTTGTCTGGAAGAGAGGAGTAGAGTTATGAGTATGGGTCAGAGCCGTGCTTTGGCAGAGAGAAAGACGTGGTAGAAAATGATTTCTTGGGCCAGGAAACACGGTTGTCCTTGCCAGTGCCTCTAGCAAGCTGGGGACGCCTGTGAGCATGGCTCAGAACAGGGGCTGGTGAAAAACTCCACTAGAAAGTGTTTTCTATCTATCAAGGGAATGACTTTTGAGGCAAACAAACAAATTTAAAATTTTTATTTTCTTTTAGAGGACAAATAATAATCACTGTTCGTCTGCTAGTGGTTTTACCTGATGAAGCCAAACTTTTTGCAACGATTATCACTTCATAGCATCTTGCAGTCTCCACTTTCATTTGTGGTTTTTTTCTCCCACATTCAGTAATTTACTTTTCTATTCGTCTGCGCAGTTGTCGCTTATCAGCCATGGAAATTTACAGATATTAAATTAGCTACAGGAGGGCTCTGATATTGTTCCCTCAATGCTAGAGAAACCTATTGAGAACTAAAGGAAAAACTATTAATGAAAACTGAGTGAGAAGGTTATAAAGTTCAAACAAAGTGTGTTCCCTACCTCACAAGATCTGGATGCATGCAAAATTTCATGAAAATTACCCATAAAATGGTATATTATGTTTTGCTTCTTCAGCCAAAAGCGTTGTTGAAATATTTTTGTTCAGTGCAAAATATATTGGATGATAATGATAATTAACGTACTGAACCATTTAACAAGGAGATAATAAAGGATATGAAGGGTTTATTATAAAAAATGTGACCCTCACCACAGGACTTGAACTTGCTACTTTTGACAATACAAAGCAAAACCTCTACCCTCTAGGCTAGAAAACGTCTTCTCCAGTTGAGATGAAGATCATAAAAGAATGTCATGAAAATGAACCTTGGTTTTACGTGTGGGGAAGGAGACTAAATCGGTGAGTGTCTCCAGCAATAGGGTAAATATTCAGCAGTTTGGAGTTTTAGGGTGATTATGTCTGGACCAAAATGGAGGATAAAGCTTAAGATCTTACCTCTCCACTGTGAGGGTGATGCTCAGCACAGTGCAGTCTTTCTATGTGATCATAAACCAAAGCTAAATAAAACCAAGTCCCACTTGTGAAGGAAATAGTACAAAGACTCCTTGCAAGCCAGCGGAGCTTTTGTCTGTGTGGAAGCTGCCTACAGACTTCCAGCACAAATGGCAATAGGAGCTTAAAGGAGAGAAGTAGAGACTCAGTCTGCAGTGTGCAGTAAATCAGCCTTTATTTTAAACCTGTGCCTGGCTTCAGTATCATCTCATGGTGAGTTCTGCGTATTGCCCCTTAAGCAGGACATGGACAGTCTGGAAGTTCAAGGGGAAAGTAAAGGAAAACGAGGGGTAAATCCGTGTCTGCCCCTTGGCAGAGCCAGCAGGGCCAGCCAGGAAGAGTCAGAAGCTCCTGGGTCTTTTGGACTTGCTGGGGCAAATTGAGATTTGCTCAGTAACACTCAGATTTCCACCAAGAAACAAACAAAAAAGCAAAATAAAGTGAAAAATTGAAAAGACTCCTATTCCATTGAAATTCTCTCATATATTATTATTTTGACACAAAGGATGTAACAGAGAACAGATAAAGTTAAAGTTTGCTTTTCAGCCTAGCTTTCCTAGCTCATGCCTTTGCTCTGTATTGAGGGAAACCAGCTAGAGCCACTACTGAATTTAGCCAAAATACCTGAACCAAAATGATAATGAATCTAAGAGGCTGAAGTCAACTTCAACACCCCAAAACCCACCCCACATTATGATCTGAGGATGGACAAACCTGCACCCGTCCAGAAGACAGAACTGAGCACCTAGAGCCCTACAGCAGTCCACAATATTGATCCAGCATTAACATACATGGACCTTATTGGCAGCAGCGACCTAAATACAGGGACAACCAATTGCTGTCCTGAAAACCAGAGCAAGTGCCATTGCTAATACTGGAGAAGCTGGAAGCTTGTCCAGAATATCGAACAGAGCACAGAGAGTGCTCAAATCCATCTGAAATCCTGGGTGAAATTCAGACAATACTTTTGCAAATTAAAAACTGGCATGTCAGAAAAATACAGTCAGAAACAACAAAGGCACGGGATGCCTGATGCTCTGTGCAGCCTGCTGACTCAAACTTGCTGCTCCGGGTTCCTAGCGAGCCATTTTAATTGAAAGTGAGAGCGTCTGTTGCAAAAGGTTGGGAAGTCCTGCTCTAATTGACTCTTTCTGGGGTTAACTGTTGCAAAGAACGAGTCAGATCCCAGCTCTACCGTCAGCACCAGGAGTCAGTCCTCCCCCATCATTAATTACTTTGGTTACATTTCTTAATCAGCACCGCTTGGATCTATTGGCGAGATCCCTGGCACCACGCCAGCACCGCCACTCCGACTAGATAAAATACACGGCGCGGGTAAGGGGAGGAGGGCAAGCTTTGCTCGTTATTTCTTCTCTCTTTGATGCTGAATTGGTTGGTTTTCTGACACAGACCTTTCTGTATGGCTTCTTTCTTTAATAGAGCCGCCGGATTGTTGTCATTGTGGCTTTTGTTTGGTTGTTTCTTTAATCGACCTTCCAGCATTTCGGAGGGTTGTAATTTAAATGAACCGATTCCTGTGAATGGCTGTGTCTGGGCACTTTTTCCCAAAACGTCAGCTAACCACAGATCTTGACATAGCTGTAAATTAAGGCAAAGGTGAGGACAAAGAGGCCCTTGAGACTTCTCCATGCTACATCCCAGCTATCTGCCTATGACGCTTGCTGGGCAACAACTGGAAGTGGGACTTCACCTGCACATTCCATGAAAAATTGGACCCTGCAGAGCCAGACAAGTCACAGACCTAGAAAGACGGGCTTGAAGAGTCTGAGTCCCAGCACGGCAGCAACAAGCGTGTAATATGTGCCTTGGAGCACAGAGCCATCGTGTCCCACCTTGCTCGGGGCTGCTGCCTAGGAGTTTTCTTTGGGTTCCTCACCCCATTTTCATCCCCTCGCCCCAGCACACTTTTATTAGCTGAAGACTTACAGTTTTGTCCTCTCCAGGTTAAGCAGGGGGGCTGCCACCCGCTCCACCTGCCACCCGCTCCATGCAACTCTTAGGGACTCCTCACCAGACATCCAGGGATTGAAGGGGATAGGAGAAAAGATGTTATACCTTCACGTTGCACTTCTCTTGTGGGCAGAGGGTAAAAACAGGACATTATCAGAAGTCCTCTGCAGTTATGCTGCTGGGAAGGGAGGTTTCCTGCAGGGAGACCTCTTTGTGTCCAGGAAAGGCGTTTATGTGAACTGGGCAGCCAGCTACTGAACTGGGAGAACTGCTAGATCCAGGGATGAGCCTGGCTCCTCACTTAGATCAAGCAGTTCAAGTCCTCTCCACTGCCATTTGCTTTGTCGGAGGGAGGATGAAAAGCAAGCATGGCCGGTTTCGGCTTTTTGATCTCTCAGATTATGTTGTCTCACCGTGAGACCAGTCAAGGGGGAGAGGCAGGGCGAACCCAGAACAATCACAGCACATTTACTGTAAGGGATTACAGTTTTTTCCTTGGAAATTTCACAACTGACTTTAATTAAGTTTTTCCAAAACCAGCAAATGCACAAGGCATTAGAGAGGGAAAGGGTACGTGTGCGTGCGTCTGTTTGCCGGACGGGATTTTTTGCAAGTTTTCCTTCGTCTAATGAAAATTTGCTTGGCCGTTCCCATTGAAACAGGCTGTAGCCAAGCTTCAGGTGAGCTGATTCCCCGTGGCGTGGCCCTAGGATCACACACTCATGCCAGGTCGTGATAGCTGTTGGGGGGGTAATCTTTCACTGCTAATATCCCTATAGCCTGTGCAAAGAATGTGCAAAGAGTTATAAAACTAGTGATATATATATACATATATATATATATATTGCTAAGACCTCCCGTGGCATAGCTGTATTATTTCTTTAAATATGCTCTTTGGCTTGTTGATGGCATCTCTGTCACTGGCACAGTGGGACCTGCTTGACTGCCAAAACCCCTAAAGGTGCTGGTTTTGCTATCACTTCTGCTTGTAAAATGTGTTATCTGAAACCACCTCTTCCTTGGCAGCATATTTTCTGAGCAGGTCACTCACTACCTCTGCAAAATAGTGTGCGTTTCATTCGTCTGCACGGGGGTTACTAATAAAGGATGTCATGAGCTCTCAATGAAACAAAGTCTTTGGAAGTGGGGACCCAGAAAAATGGACACAGTGTACTCGCAAAATGTTCTTAGTAGCACATGTGAATTTCTTTGCACTCAAATTAAGCAGGATTAAAGCAGCTAAACTGTTGTTGCTCAGTTCTCTTGGATCATGTGACAAAGCCTGAATCGCTTTTAGTCACTGGTATAGGCCTAAGTCAGTCCCTTGATCTCCAAATTAATTTTTGAATTGAATGATTGTGTGGGGTTTTTTTGTCCTAATTGAGTCTTCAAGTGAAAAATGCTTAGCAAACAGATGGAAAACTGAGGACAAAAGGCTCTATTATGTAATTAAAAAAGGGAGAGTTCACTACAACAGTTTGAAATTAGTACTTGGAGACTCTATTTATTTTCTTTCTTCATAAAATCCCAAACAGTAAGTGATACACAGTGTGTTTTGCACAGCTTGGTGGAAAACCATGAAAAAGGAAGAAGGTGAAAAATTTGTACTGGCAGCAGCTCTTAACGGATAGTACAAAGTGTCTGAGTAATTTATTGATCAACTCCTCATTTTTCTTTTATTGATATGGCAGAAGCAACAGTTTTCCCGGGAAGAAAAATGTTTCAAGTGAAAACAGCGCAGACCTCAAAGGTAGTTCACGTATGTGTTCCTGAAAACCCTGAAATTTCCCCTGAGAGATGCACCGGCTTGTTCCAAGTTCTGCAGGACCCTTGGGGCACCCTGGGGTTTTCTTGCTGTTCCCCGGACACTGGGAAGTAACTCCCTACAAATTTGGCTATAAGTTAACGAGCTTTAAAATTGTACTGAGCAGGTCTATACGAGGTCAGGATCCTGCCGTGGGAGGCGCTGCATACACATTGCATCCCAAATTTCGTATTTTCTGTAGCCAAATGAAGGGTGGCGAAGGGTGACCGCTCTGCAGGCAACTGGGCTGGTGAACAGAGGTGCACCAGGGCTTGTGGCTCGCAGATGGGGCAGAGATGGGCACACAGCCCCAACCTCCTTTGGGACAGTAAATTAGCTTTTAAGGAATTTCTTGTCTGCTTCGTGCAGCCAAGATGAGTTAGGTCTCAATCTCATGTGTCTCTTGCTGTTATTAGTTTTGGAGGAGCTGCTTTTTTTTCTACCCTTGAGATACTGAAGCAAGGTACCTCAGACCAATGTTTTGGCTCCGTAATTTTCTTTCTGGTGGGCTGCTTCTGCTTTCCAAAATATCGAGTTTGGCTTAATGGAAGAGTCAGTCCTGGGCCACCTGAGACAGCACTGGGCTGGAATGAGGGGGAAATAGCTGGAGCTTCTTCAGGATGCTCTCTTTCATTCCCAGGTGCAAAGTTAATTAATATCCCTCTCTGCTAATGAGCAGGACTACATGGGATTTATTGATAACTAGCGAGTAAATGGGATTTATTGATAACTGCTGAGGTCCAATTAGAACTCCAGGTTAAAATGGGCCACCATTTAGCCAGTTGGCTCCTTCACATACAGCTAGTAGGTGACATTGCTCTTTGCCCGTGAAATCCCTGTTGTTACTCACTCTAGTTTAGCATGAAGCTCATCACTGTAGTTGTGCTTGTGCCGACTACTTTTCAATGGTTAGGGCACCTATGTTTGCTAGCTCTTTACCTCCTATTGTCCTGGCAACTGAGTATTTTTAAAGCTATCCCGAGTTACAATCATTACTTAATATAAAAAAGAGAGAAACCACCCAAATAGTAATTAATTTTCATCCATCATTATGGGAAGGCCATCAGCTTTGCTGCAGTGCAGAGGCAACCAGCACCAACAAGAAAGCAAAGAGTTGGTTTTCTATACCTTGGCATTTGCTTCTAAGTGCTGCTGCCACATTTTGTGGGAGTTGCACAGTTTTGTGGTTGGACGGATCTTGGACAGAAACCATCGCTTGTGTTGGGCTCTTCCATAGCCCTGCATGGTTTGGTCCTCCGTATGTGATCCGTGGAGATGCTGTGTTCACCTGGGGCATCAGATTGCTCATAAATACTGTGCAAAAGAGTTTGATTCTGCTTATTCAAAACCTCCTCAAATTTCCTGGCATAATTCGTTGATGAATGGTAGAAAGGTTCTGGCTAAGTGTGTCCATGTATGTAAGAAGTGAATTTTCCCCGATAAAGCATCTGGAAGATGCTTGGGATTTACCAAGCTTCACAGAAACCTGCATGGTATCAAGTCCTTCTCCTGGCCTTCATGTCAATGCTAGCATTTATCTCTCACTGGGATCTTGTCCTGCTCCTGTTGGAGTAAAAGGATAGCTCTGGCATACGAAGAGGGAGCAGGAAGGTCTGGGCTATAGACTCTGAAAAGGAAAAAAGTTGGGAGAGAAGTAACTGCAAACAGAGCAAGTAACTGCAACTTCTTTCCTGGGGTGAAGATGTGGCGCTGAGTTCAGTTCAAGTAGGACCTGGCTTTGTTCAGGCGATTAGTGAAAATGGGATATCAGCTGGATGGGAGAGACCTGTTGGGTCTGACTCTTCAGTGGGATATTTCCACGGGCCCAGGGTTTTCTAGTACTTTGGTTGGTCTGCACTGCACTGTGCCCACGCACCGGGAGGACCACCGGGATGGGTGGGATGTTTCCCACAGCAGCTGCCCCCATTTCCCGGCAGGGCTGAGCACGCAGGAGCCCAGTGGGTTTGCAATGCCTGCGTTAACAGCCGACGCTCAGCAGAGCTGAACCACAAAACCGGCTCTGCTCCCTCTCTGGGCTGCTGCCAGCACACCCCACAGGTCTCCAGATCAGAGCTAGCAAATCAACTTTCCTTCTTTTTCATGATTTTCCTGAATGAGAAGTTTGGGGAAGGCTTTTCTCATTCTGCCTGAAATAGCAGCACATGAACTGGGGAGGAACAGGTCTAGCCTTTCAGTAGAGTTCAGACTCTGCAACGTCAGCAATTGTTTCTTGCCATCACAGTGTAAAACTCTTTTCCCTTTCAGTTCACATTATTTCTTTCTGCAGAATGCTTTCAGTACAGATAATGCATATGAAGGTACAATACAGCCAGTTGTCTGAGAAAAGAAACCCGTTTTCTTCTAGTGGGTGGTAGGTAAGAATTACTAATCCAATCTGCTTGAGTTAACGCAAAACAAGGATTAGGGTAAAGTTCCCGAATATGTTAATCTTCCTTTATAGAAGTAAACTTTAGCACCGCTATCAGCCCCATGGTTTATAGTTCATGGGAACAATGAACCAATTAAACTTGAGCAGAAAAAAATCTTGCACAAGTTTCCTGATCGTTACCTAATACTTTGAATTCTTTTGATTCTTAATTATTTGCCACTGTGTCATAGACGGAGGAAATAAAACATTGTTTATTATTCATTAGACAGTTTCTAAACATATCCATAATTAACTGCATCTTATTGTAGTTGTTCTTTTCATCTCCCCTTCTATGAAAGTAGGTATTAAATGACATGTAAGGGCCTGGATAACTGATATAATTGTTGGCAGCGCAAACTGGCGGCTTACTGGAATGGTTGTGCCTATTCATAGTCAGCTAGTTGTGAAAAAACCACACTTCTTTCTTGCAAAGAAAAGGAAAGGGTCATTCAGAAGCATTTCTCTTAGGTATTGGGAAAGAAAGATTACTTTATTTCATTTTTGTAAATGAACACTCAACAGAAAAATGTCCTCTGGCTTTACAAAAGCAAGCCCATTCAGAAAAGCCTTAAACACTGCTTTAGCCCTGTTGATATCCAAAATATTCTTTCTTGGTGCTGGATCATATTCACTGCTCTTATTTTCAGCAGTCCAGACAACTTGGAAAATATTACCGTGTATTCTGGATTTTCTTCTGCCTTTCCAGTTTCTGATTGGGGAACAGAGCAAAAGGAGGATAATTGGACTTACTGTGTAAGACAGAAATGTCAGGGATTTACTTTTAAATGCTAAAGGGTCCATTCTCCTGTCAATACATGCACATGAATCTTAGGCACATCAATTCAGCAGCTTCCATGGTGGTGGGTCAGAAAAGCCATCTTGATTTTAGAGTAATAATGTAGATGTTATACCTAACCAGCCTTTGACCCTTGCAATAAGTGAAAAATGCAGCAGGCAGTCAGGGTTGTACTTTTACAATATCAGTATGTACCTGTGCTTGTTATAGATCAAATCCAATGGCGATCCAAAGAAAACACTATTTCTGGGAGATTCTGATGTCACCACCACTTCTGAAAACCTCAGTGATTATTGAGGATTTAACTATACCTGAAAAAGAAGGGAAGCAACCCTCTACCAAATACATTTTTGTGTACAGTTTCATAGCCAAAGTTCCAGTGCAACATATTTTATAAAAAAAGACTTGGGAGGAAGCATGTCAGACACAAAGATGCAATGAACATTGCAATCCAAGCTAGAGTTCAGTTTATTAAGTCACATCTTGAACATTCTCGGTTAACAGAATTGCAGTTTAGGAATGTAACAGGGCACAACAGATCACTGGGCAGAATACAGTGATCTGTAGGAAAGTGCTTGTGAAAGGCTCATCTTATCTAGTAAAAATTTAGTCCACTTTTAGATCCCCTTGGTGTAAAGTGGGCTCTCGTACAAGGCACTGAACTGACCCCTTCATGCTGGAGTTAAACTTGTCAGCAGGAAGCAAGGACTCCTCCGAGGCATTGACCCAGCGTTTGGTTTTCAGTCCTTTTGTTCAATTCCCTTCACTTCTGCTTTTCACCTGAGAGGAGCAGACAGCTCAGCCATCACCCTCCTTGGGAACAGTTGCTCCATGTCTTGACTCTTCTATTCATCTCTGTGCTCCCCTCTGCCAAGCAAAAACCTACGGAAAAGTGCAAGTGAGGTTGGGGGATTTTTTTAGACCAGCATCAGTGGAATCAGCGCGGCATAAGAAACCGCGCTGCTCAGTGCATCACCACCTCCCAGCACAGATAATGAGGGACTCCTTCCCTGGATTTAGGTAGAAACAAAGCGTACACAAGTCTCAAACGCAGCCAGGACACCTCTCCCAGCTTCGAGTGCACTTGCTATT
The DNA here is from genome assembly GCF_964188355.1 of Buteo buteo. Classification (NCBI taxonomy): domain Eukaryota; kingdom Metazoa; phylum Chordata; class Aves; order Accipitriformes; family Accipitridae; genus Buteo; species Buteo buteo. The sequence goes on along the minus strand of NC_134176.1, from coordinate 5,648,421 downwards.
CTCTGAGAGCTCAGAGAAGCACTTGGCTGCGGGGCGGCAGGTTAAGTGCAGTCTGTCTGCGGGCCAGAGACGCAGAGGTGTAAACTGGGAGCGCTCCCAAGATGCCATGTTACATCTTCTGGAGAGCTGCCCTGCTCCGTCAGGCTCCGCCACACCGGGGCCCCATCCCGTGAGCTCTGGAGCAGCCCCGCGGCCGCTCGGAGCCAGTGGGAACAGATGGCACTCAGCACTTGGCAGCATTAGACCCCAAATCCCAGGTCCTGGTTTTTTTTGTTTTTTTTTTTTTTTGTCTAACCACCAAAAATCCTTTTCAGTTCCCAAGTGGCGAGGCAGCAGCAAAAACAAGGTGGAGCGAGATGCATCGGGCAAACCCGGCTGCATTAATAAATTTTCAAAAGTAGCAAGTCCTCTCTGCAAGTCCGCCAGTGCACAGCAGAAATAGTCCAAGTTTGAAGCTGGGGGACTTTTCAAGCTTGTATCCCTGCTGTGGCATATAACGAACAGACAAAAACCCCTTTCTATAACCTCCGCTGGCTGCGACATTTGTTGGTGTCTGTGGATCTTATTCACAGCGCTTTGTGCAACACTAGTACTAATGTAACTGTATTGTGGCAGGAGACTGGAGAGGGCAGCGGATCACTCGCTTGAAAACATGACCTTTTAATTTAAACAAAAGACTTGAAAAAATGAAAGTGGGTCTTAAATGCAGTTTAATCAGTCAGGCGAAAGATGTCTAATGAAGCTGCCAGACAGATTTGTAGCCAGACTGTCACTTTACCCATCATGTTTACAGCCTCCAGTGGTGAGATTAGAACTGGGTGAAGGCACAGTCTATCCAAATTTCCCCGGTCTGCTCCTCTACCATGTCTGTTAAGTTTTGACAATTTGACAAATTATTTTGCTGTGTTGTCTCTAGACCTGGAGGAGCTGAGCGTGGCGCTCCCACCTTTGATCGCAGCTGAGCGGTGCCTGATGCAGGGACGAGAAACCCAAAGGGATGCTCCAATGCTACAAAATCAAGGTAAACCCTTTTAGACTTTCTGCTTTATGCCATTTTGCTCCTGACTGATCAGTGCTAAACCCCCTGCTTCTTGAATAAGGACAGCTGAAAAGTTTCAGAGCAATTTTTTAACATCTTGATTCCCTCCACTGTGAATCGATGGGCTTTTTTTTTTACCAGAATGTCTATTTCTTACTTAAAGCTGCTGGAACACTACAGTTATGAATAGGGCAGTTGTGAAAAACCTCTAAGCGGTTCTTGCTCCATCAGAAGAGACCTACGCCAAGAAAGGACTGGCTTTAACAAGAAGCAAGTTAGAAACCTTCCCCAGAGTTAAAATTCCTGTCTATGTGACCATCGAGGCGGCGATCACACGTTTCTCGCCAATACCAAATTGGTTCTATTTTACGTTTCTGGATGTACAATAGGTAATTATTTTGCAGGGAATATTTGCTACTTAAGAAGTTTTACGTGGCTGCCTGTTGTAGAAACTAACTTCTCTGTTTATCCACAGGCTAAGCAGGGCTCAGACACGCAGCGTCTGAGCTCCCTGCACAGCCATGTCGGTGAACTTAGGCTGGAAGGGGAGGAATTTCCTCTCTGGAAGATGAGAGGGGATTCATTTTCCATGCTAGCTCTTTCCTGGGGGGCTTTGCCAAGAAGAGAAAAACCACTCGCGGTTTTCTGTCTTTTCACCATATTTTTTTTTTTAAAAGAACATCAAAGTTATCACTCCTGCTTTCTCACCATAATCCCGCAAATCCTAATGTGTGTCTCCTAGTCCTTTCATGCTAAAAGCACAAGTGTGTGTGTTTTGCAGCATTTAGGAGGGTGCAGACTGTTTCCACATTTGCATACACACTGTGTCACTAAAAAAGCCAAACCAGGAAAAGTAGTTCAAACTCAAATGTGGTTTGGTTTTGGTTTTTTTTATTTGGGGACTTTAAAGCCGATTATTATTTAAAAAGTCACTTATATGACGTGATGTCTAATTCTGCTTCAATGGAACAAGACAACTGGACAAAAATGACTTTTCTAGTGGTTTTTTTCTCTCCCTTTCCCTAAACATTTTTTTTTCAAAGTTTCATGCTTAGCAAAAAACCCCTCTGTAATTGTCTTGTCATGATTATAGTTTTTCCCATTCACTGCCGCTTTACATGGAAGCCCCAGGAAAAGAATTCTTAAAAATTAAATTTCATGCTTGCATGTGTTTCTGTGATCTGCAGTGTGTATGATCTCCGAGTGGAAAAACTTCTCTAAAAATAAATGGATTACCCTTGCTCCGACGCCGTCTGATGTCTCTTGAGCAGATACCGCCGCTCGCCTGTGATCTCTCGCCCACCGCAATCGGGGTGACAGGCGTTGAGGCGAGGGGCTGGCGGTGGCACCTTCCACCCTCGCCCCCCATTTTGGGGCTGGTTGGGGAGCGGGGCAGCCCCGCTTGGGATCCGCATGCCAAGGCATCGCTTGCCGGCGGAGGACAAAGATTTGACCTTTTGCAAATGGTGCGGGAAATAGCATCGTTACTGGGTTCCTTGGGAGGACCCGCAGCTTTCCACCTCAAAGATCGTTTTTAGGCTTATTTTCATTGCAGCCCTCCTCCATGCAAGTTTTTTTGCAAGGCATTTGGTTGGGTTGAGGGGACTGGTTTGGACAATGCATGCAGCGATGCAGCGTGGGGTATGCCTGTCTGACGGTGTGCGCAGAGCTCCATCCAAACCCTCCCTAGCCATCAGAAAGGCTCCCATGGAGGTTGAGGGCTTGTACCTGCCCCCCGTGGGTTATAAAACCATCTTTTCTATGCAGCGTCCAGCCCTGGACTGGGGCCTGCAGGTGGTATTGTAGCGCAAGAAATAAATACTGATAGAGTCCAGGGTTCCATCCAGTATACGGCTTTCAAGACTTTTTCTTCTCGTCTTACAGCCCCATCTTAAAAGCCTTCTTCCTACATGAACACGTTCCTTTGGCTTTGCTAGGGTGGGAGCTGCAAATGCAGCGAGAGCCACAGCAAACAGCCTCCTCTTTCCCTGCTGCCCAGTGATTTCATGGCAGGTTTTTCTGCCTTGAACGAGAAATGACTTTGTAAGTCCTTGCTCCTGCGATGCCACCCAGCAGTGGCACCTGCCAGCCGAGCCAGTGGTGCCCACAGGACGAAACAGTATGTCCCTCTTTGGCATGGTTGTATCAAGCCCTGACCCACAGAAGTAACAGTCCCTGAAGGGCTACCTTGAAAAGGGATTAGGTAGAAATGGGTAGGAAAAACCACCGAGCAGATGATAGCAATAACACATTAGCAGGAACGGGAAGGCTGGTCCGGTGACTGAACACCAGACTTGGACTCAGGAGATCAAGGTTTAATCCTCCATTCTTCCACAGATGTTGGCAAGTCACTTAATCTCTCTGTGCCTCAGTTCCCCATCTGGAAAAGGAAGATAATGGTAGTTCTTTTGTCTGCACTGTCTGTTTAGATTTCTAAGTTTTCTGGGGCCAAGGATGCTTCTTCAGGAGGGTATATACAGCACCTACCTCTGTAGGGGGAATCACACTGCCGCCTTCCATGCTACAAATGATAATTAATAATAGCAATATCAGTCCTTTAATCATCAGGGAAGTCATGCTGTTTTGCAACAAAATTTACAATTAATGCATGATCAGAGCTTTAATTGAAGTTGAATAAACACTTCGTGTAACAAAATGAGCATTTCCAGAAAACTTCTTTGTGGAGTCTCGGGACAATCTATTTGTAAATTGTGTCTGTAGATGACCACTACAGTCATCTCCATCCTGTAATACTTGAGAGCCATTTTCAAGTTGGGTGGCAAGGCAGAAGTTGTCATAAGGGGATTTCAACTGATAAGAAACGTCGACAACAGCTTTGCCACGGTCCTTCCCAGCCCACCAAAACGGATCAGGTCCTACTGTGGGAATCTGCAATCCCCCTACCTGGGAACACCCTGGTTCTCCATCACCTGAAAAGCATGGGCTGAATTATGTTGTTATTACCCTGGGGGACCTACCACAGCCAAAATCACCCAGCCTACTTTTCAGGAGAAAATTGCCCAAAGTAACTATTTCTAGAACTTTTACTTTGCTGCTGTGCTCTGACATGAAAGAATAATATTTTGAAGACTGTTCACTCTGCTTTCCAGTGGGAGAGAATTGGTATCTGTCCTGATTATACTTAGCATCTACTGGAGCCTTCACTGAGGTTAAAAGGAAATTTCAGCAGGTAGGATTATCTCCAACAAGTATTATATCCTGCCAAATTGTGTTTGGATTTTGCTAGACTTATTTACTTGTTCACAACACCCAGGGAAGCAGACACTTTTTTCCTGTAAAGAATTTGGCTGAGTTTGAAGACATGGAAGCTGTGTTTTCAAGATGAATCAGACTCAGATTGACTTTCGGATTTGACATAATATTGATTTACTGACTAACCTCGCTGTTCTGCTGGACATGCTGTGGCTATTGTGAGCGACACTGAGCTATTACAGGGTTGCAGGATTGCTTTCTGGTGGCATGTTTGGTTTAGGACAGTTCAGATGAAGCTTTGGGGATTATCTAGTTTATGGCTGTGTCTTGGATCCTGCCTTGTCTCCAGAGCTGTGGGATGTGCTGAACTCCCTCTGCCTTTCCTCCCTCTCTCCATTTAAGGTCTTATTCTGACTTCTCCTCTGACTCTGTCCAAGAGCAAGAACCTCAGGGAAAATGCAGGCCAGATTGCGATGCCTTTGCTAATGCTTCTACAGATAAACCCGTTGACTCCAACCCTATGGTCCTTCATCCATCTCTTATTTTTGCCAGTGCAGGTCTCCTATGCTTCTCTCTCTTAGGCATGCCTCTGCTTTCCAACTCTTCCCTTCTTGCTGATCAGTCCTGTACCCCACTTTTATTAATCAGACATAGGGATGTTAGTGAGCTCCGGGCCTCTCAGTCCATTTTCTTTTTGTCTCTCTGTCTGATGTAGATCTTCTGTGCTTGTTTTATGTATCGACAGTGGATGTCTCTCTCATATATTTGTTTTTAAGGGATGATCTGACTGGGGAACCAATGATAAGCATCTACCCCAGCTGCATCTTATACTTGCAAATCCTCTTTCATCGAACAGGTAAGGGGCTCCGAGACTGCTACAGACACAGCATATTCCTAACGAAGAGGGAAGAGTAGGGTAAGTGGAGACATTGCCTTTGCAGTGGGTTATGTGTCACCACAATGGAATAAATGCCCCGGAGTGAATATTCTGTGTGCACACGATAAGCCTTAACTAGTCCTGATTATATGCACATTGAATAAGATGGCAAGAAAATTACAGATATTTTTCTCTTTATTTTTAAATTTCAAGTATCACTTTTTTCTGTGCGTAATTGCACTGAAATGTGTGTGGAAAAGGGACTTGGTTTGCCAGTTTGTTGCAAATTATGAAGAAATGAAAAAAGTTGTCTTTGTTCCCCAGTTCTGGTGAAAATGCTCTCTCATTTCTATCAGCAAAACCTCTGTCGTGCCCCCTGCCCACAGTAGTCTGTGTTCTTGGCATCCTCCTTGTCCCATGGGGTACTATTTTTGGCATGCTCCAGCTCCCTTGTAGTACTATTTTCTTGCCTCTGAATCGAGAGAACTGGGGGGCTGTGGGGATGCTGGGTGCAAATAAATCCTGCAAACATTTCTGCTTTTTCCACTGAAAATTTTCCATGGAGGAGGGGGACTTCTAAACAGCTGCAATTTATAACGTTCTACTGCACAAGGGGTTTTAAAACATCAGATCTATTAGATCTAGTCAATATAGGCCAAGTCATTGTGAGAGATGGAAATTCTACCTAGATCTTAAATCTTCCCTGGCAGTGACAGATGCCAAAGCCTTTCTGGCAAAAAAAAGAATAAAAAAAATACACAATTGTTTTGTCAAAGCTCACTTTATAAATACCTTTTGCCAGAATGATGATGCTTTGTATGAAACACACTGCAGAAAACTGACAGTGAGGATGGAAAACGCTGACCTAGTTTTATCCAGAACAAAAGCAGGATTTATTTTTTTGTACAATTTTTCCTCTTTTTCTTTTTTTTTTTCCTTGGAAGAAAAGAGAGTTCAATAAATGCTAGTGCTTAGGGACTGCAGAATCTGGTAGAGAGAAGAAAAGCCAAGCACCTTCACGGTCAAATGTCCACAAGAAACCTTAATAATCTATCTAGAGCTTTTGGGCAAGTCAGTGCTGCCCTCTCTGAAGTGTCTGGGTCCTGGCGCTTTTAATTGTTATAACAGCCTTATCAGTCTTCAGCCCTACAAAACACCTTCAGCTTCTGCTCTGAATTGCAGGCAGATCTGGGGTTTTAGGAAGGGAAGATTAGAAGAATATTAGTTGAGGCATCTGCTTGACCTGAGGTGGAGGTGTGGGCCCTGATTTGACAAGTCACGTTTATCTCTACGTACGTGTGTATGTCCCCCAGAGAGCTCTGAAAGGAGAGCACAGGCTGGATGGGGACCCCAGCCACCAAGCCAGGGATGTTTGCTCTGATTCTGCTGGAGGTCAGGTGGGCACCTTCTAATTCAAGATTGTCATCTTCTTGTCTTTGGGTGAAAGACATCATCTTTCTCTGGACAAGTGGCTCAGGAGGTGCAAGAAATCATATTCCAGCTTCTGATAAGGAAAGGCAAATTAATGGGACAAAAGTCCAGCAGGGCTAGGACCCTCCAAGGTACAACTTCTGGCCATGCCAAGGGAAACACAGTGGTGTGCTTGTTCTCTTTTCCTTTTTCTATCAGGCCTCTGCTACTAGCCATGTGAGCAACGGGGTGCTGAGCTAGATGTGCCTTTGACCTGCCCCATTCGGTCACTCCTTTGTCCCTTTATTTGAAAGACACCTCCGTGCTCTTCCAGGTAATGGTGGTGTTTCAGCCGGCCGTCCCTCACCACAGCTTCTGCCTCGCCACCCAACTCCAAAATGCTCTTACACTTAAGTCACGCTTTATAGAACTAAGGGGACAGGATCGAAGGTCAGCCCCTGCACCGCCAGTTAACGGTAGCAGGCGTCGACAGTCTAAACGCACGAGGGGAATTGATATAGCTCCAACAGTGTCAAGGTGAGAGAGGGAGTTAGTTTGAGAGGATAACCAGGCAGAAGTCATCCTCCCAGAAAATTTCATAAGTGAAAGAAAACAGACAGAAGATCAACCAAAGCTTTCCTTCTTAAATTTGGCAAAGACGCATTTAAAATTACTGCATGCAATGAAGGAGCAGTGTAGCGGTACTTAATTTCTCCTTTTTTTTTTTAAACCTTCAGAGTTTCATGAGTATTTGGGCTCTATCATATTTTCATTCTTTGTTGTAATTTTTTGATACTTACACCAGATGTATCTTCCAGAGTATTCCAGGTCATTTAAATTCATTCTCTCTCTCCTTTTTAATCTCTCGCCTAGTTGTCAGCCTCAAGTGTGAGTTCCTCCCTGGAATGCTGTTCCTTTATTGCTTATTGTCAAAAATGTTTTCGCTTGGAATTTTCCCGGCTGGTGACATAGTAGGCTATCGCTGTGGGTCAAAGTTTGCATATCAAGCCATCAGTTTTCATCACTGTGTTTGTCATGAGCTAAGGACATTTTTATTAGATGAAACAACAAGAGGGTAAAATGCATTAAAATTCAGCCTGCCTGTTTCAAGCTGTAAATGAATCCAACTTTTAGTAAAATAGAATAATTTGAAGTATCCTAAAGATAGACTGTTGATATTTGCTACCACTGTTTTTCTCTTTTCTGTCGTTACATTGGCTTGCATAGGGCAGCAGAGGGGGTTTTTTTTTAGTAATATTAAAGGCATTTTTACTTTGCTAATACTTGTTTGCTAGTTCCAGAGATCTGAAACTATGGAGAGGCTTGTAATGCTTTGAGATCTACACATAGTAAAAAAACTCCGAACAAGATAGTCTATAATTATAGCTAATTTCTCCAGAGTTTTCATTATTAGATATTTCTGGTAAAATTGTTTGCTTTCCTCAAGAATACACTAAGGTATTTTTTTTTTAGAAAACTACATCCTTTGTGCTCTAGATTTTCAGCTACCAGAAGGTCTGAGGCAAACTGTCATTTGGAGATGTTTTTTAGATTAAATGTTAAAGGGTTCTTAAGCAGTAAGTGCAAACAGCTGGGTTTTATTCAGCAAAAAATGGGTTTGATTGTATAAGGAAACAATAAATCCAACCTACTGCACAGAGTTAACTGTTCTTCACACAAAAGTTGCCTTCTTTGTTCCCACCTTCAGGGACTTTAATTACAAATCCAAAGCCGCCGAGAGGTGAAGAACGCTCACGAAGATGAGGTTAAATGTGAAAAATCCCACGACTGATGCAATTTTGCCCCTTACTGCTGACTCCTTGGCCCTAGAGACCTGTCGAGCTGGGGTCTGCAGGATCTGCACTGCGGTGTGCCAGCCGTGAGAGGTATCGCGTGGTTCTGCCCTACCTAGGTGGGAATTGCTTGGGAACATCATGTTGAGTTCCCGGGATGATGCGGAGGGGTATCCACCTCCAGAGCCAGCCCCTGCCGCGCGGACCCCCACATTAACACTCCAGCCTGCGATGGGCTGCCTCATTTTCTGTGGGGCATTTCAGCCACTTTTTAGCACCACCACAAAAAGACCCTGGCCGTGGCGAGCATCTTCTGGAGTGCCCTCCGGCAGGAGAGTTAAGAACCTATTTAGCCCTGAGTGACTAAATACCCCCAGGGGCTTCTGTTGCTCTGAATATCAAGCTGCTGTTGACTACATGCTTCAGGTAGCTGGGGAATTGCCACAGCAATTAGTCTTGAGAAAAGAAATGAAGTGCAGTGTTACAAACCGTTTCAGGTGGTGAAGTTATTCCTTTAAAAGGGAGATAAATCATTCCAAACAGTACAGGAAAACCAAAGGCAGAAAGACACGTCAGCAAGGTGTGGAGCAGACACAGTCTCTGGCATCTCTAGCTCAGCCCCATCATGGTCGATGCTTTATTCATCTCCTTACGTGTTGAACAGGGAGACAGCAAAGTCGAATCGCAGACCATGGAAGGGAGAAAGGGCCATTTGCTAAACCGCCAGAGCGGTATGCAGAGGTGCTGGACACTGTGTCAAAGGCACCGAGATGCTGAGAAAGCCTTGTGTGTCGCTGTTTTGATATGTTGGTTCTTTTCAGAGTGAAATCAAAATGGGAACACATCTGAAAAAGTAGATAGTCTAATGAGTAAGACATTTGGTAAATAAGACCAATTAAAAATCAAAAGCAGTACACATCTGAAAAGGCAGATAATATGGTGGGTAAGACATTTGGTAAATAAGAGCAAATAATGATGTTCTAAACCTCAACCTAACACACTCATGTCAACAGTTACGGTCTCACCCACAGCAGGTTTATACCATTTTTAAAATACATCTAGGGTTTTGTTCTTTACAAAAAGTATTTTGTTGCCTTCTAATATGGTATTTAACTTCACTTTGGGGGATGCAGTAGGATCCAAACAGAGGGAAGTAAAGTCTTCCCCATTTTTTTTTGCATTTAGAGCACGTGAAAGAGCGAGCTGTCGTGGAAATGCTTTTATGCTCTTATCTGTTAGGAGAGTTATTAGGACAAACTTTGCAACAAGGGAGGGGGCAGATTCCTGTCTCCCAGAGCTTGCAGTTTAAATAGACAAGTGGTTTTGTCTTCGGAGAGAGGGGAACAGAGTGGGAGAACTGGCGTGCTTGGGACCCCATAACAAGTCTAAGGTGAATCAAGAAGGGAAACACATGTATCCTGAATTCCATAGGGTTGGGTGGCAAAATGTTTAAACCATGTTTTTGTGGAGCCCTCAGGATCTATAGAAAATGCTGAAGCGTGTTTTGCCTAATGTATCATCTGCCCTTCTGATGCAGAGAACTTCCCAATAGCTTCAAATTCAGCCAGGAACAAGTCTGGTCCCTAAATAATCTTTGGCCCAGGCTTTAGATCTCTGGGACAAACTGGTGCGTCTCATGAGGCAGTCACAGAGCCATGCAGACCTCTTTGCTTTCACAGAGTCAGCATTTCAAGTCTAGGTGGTCCTTAGATCTGACATATTGCACATCCCAGACAAGACGATTTTATTAATTTAAAATCAGTGTAAAGTTCAACATTTTGTGATGTTAGTATGTCCTGTCCATTCTTGATTTGAAGACTTCAAGAGCTAGACTATTCCTCATTTTGCTGGAGGTTTGTCACTAGAATTAATCCCTTTCAATATTATAAATATTTACCTTATTTCTAGAATTTCTCTGGCTGAGTTTTCAGGGCATTGCTTCTTTATACATCTTTCTCTAGGAGCTAAAAGGCATGTTTCTATCAGGTGCTTTCCCTAGATTAAAGTACCACCTAAAATCCTCTGTCTGGACAAGTGCTATAGACCACAATTAGACTGGTCAGAATTGCTGCCTGACATTTTTCACATTACAATTCAAACTAATCTGTGCAGAGCTCAGTGCACAATTCATGTGATACTTGATGCGAATTTTTCTGATGGAGATGAATGGCTGAAAAATATATTGAGTTTTCACAAATTCACTTCTGCTTCAGACTGCTTTTGGAGAATTCTTGGAAGGCTTTTTGTTTGTTTGTCTGTTTAGTGTGCAACTTGCTGCTAGGAACCGAATATTTCAGCTCAGCAGTGGCTGATGACAGATGTCACCCAGCAGTGCTTCTCTGCCAGCAGTGGCTGAGCGTGACTCCCAAGGCCAAGTTTCTAGTTTCAGTACTTGAAAAAAAGGAAATGTGAATTCACTCACTGCAGTGTTTCAAGGGGCTATATAGGAAATTGGTGTTCAGCTGGTTCTTGTTTGAGGAAAATGCAAATTCAGGCTGTTCCTTGGCAGTAAAAATGACAGTGGAATAACTAGGAGAGAAATTCATTCAGAAATAGGAAGAAAAAGCAAAATACAGTACTCCACAGCTTATATTTTATTTTCTGAAATACAGCATGTGTTGGCATGATAGCAAACCTGAATACTGACAGTACTTAGTTGTAGTATCGTTCTCTTAATGAATATAGTTCGGGGTTATTTTTGTAAAGGCACATGTTACAGATGGTATAGGTGGGGGGGGGGGGTGGTGTCATGTAAGACAGAGGGGTATGCAGCTGGAAGAGTCTTGTGAATCCAGCTCCCTGGCATTTTCAGGAATTATAAGAACTGTAACATTTTGCTGTATAGGCAGACCTTTTCCTACACTTATTTAGTTGTTGGGTCACAGCTCTTCATCTTCCGGGAGACAGTTTCCCCCCTAGATGACCTCTTTCTCTGGCAAGTAAACACCTGGGAAATTACCCATATCAGCGAATCCAACCATAGGTCTTGATAAGAGAAATATCTACTGCAAACTCAGCACTTTGGTAGTGATTAAGGATGGATTTATTCCATTTTCAGGGTGTCGTACTTCGGTCTGCCATCCTGCAGTCCTTTGAGAAGAGGACTGTCTGTTTTGCTGCTTGTTGTATGGTACATCATGGAAACTACCTGCTTATTTAATTCATGCTATAGCCCCATATGGATACTTTTATTTCTGTCTGTGGGCCTCAGATTTTAAAGCAGGGGCAAATGTTGGATGAGTCCCATATGACTTACTGAAAGGCACAGGACACAGCATTTCACCCTGGGATTCTTGCCTCAAAACCATGAATGTTGGTGGACCTGAGCATATCTTGAAAATATGCACAACTCCCCAGATCTCCATAATTCTTCATATAGTAGAAAAAACCCTTCACAGGTGCAGACTGAGTGCATAAATGTAGAGGACTTGGTGACAATGAGGCACTTTTGGATATTGGTCTGACTTTCTTGGCTACAAGAATTGAATTAGAAATCCTAGGGTGCTTTGCAGGGTGCTTTGGAATACATTAAAAATGCAGAGAAAATGCGACAGTGTGGCAATTTCCAGGTTTGTAAATGTGTTTGTGTGTATGCGTGTGAGATAATACCCCTTTCAGAGTGCAATTTTTGCTCCTACAAGGTTGCCAGATTTTTGGCTGTCAGATGGTCATTTTCTTGGTCTAATTACTGCATATCTGGGGCCTTGTGTTGATGGTCATTTGGGAGAAAGCTCAGAAACATATTCACTGCCATTGTGGATTCAATAAATATCTGCCCCTTCTCCCCTTTGGAGAAGTTGCGAGAAAGATGAATCAACTGATGGGGATGGCAAAAGAAGCTGGAAGTGGTTGAGTTTGTGGATCTCCTGGCTTCCAGCTCTACATGGCTTTGATCTTTGCCTCAGTGCATCCCGACATAGCAAAAGCTCAGGACTTCTTTGGTTTCCATGAGCAAATCTGGTGAGTTCCTTGAAGGTATGCATTAATGATACACACCATGAAGGGCATTGCGGAAGTTGATTTGAAAGGGGTTTGCTTCTTTCTTAACCTACAGATTGATTGTGACCACTTTTCTGTGAGTTTCAGCGTTTGGGCTGCTCCAAATTGGTTTCTATGAATGTCTGTATTTGGCACACGAGGTCGGGGTCATCTCACCTGACTGCAGACACTGACAGTGCGCCCATCATCTTCTGAGCCAGTTATTCTGGACTCCCTTTGGAGTCACAGGGAATAAACAGATATTTTAGGATACAATTCATCTGATGTTGTGGGACTGAGAGAAATTGTGCCTGTCTCTCTTGACTGACTTAAAATGCATTAGGAGGACTAGTTCTGATGGAAGTATCTGTATAGTGTATATGTACCCCGGAACAGATGAATCCCCCTCCAACCAAAGTTTTGCTTGCTGTCCCCTCTTAGACAAGCAAACAAAGCTTGAAGTAAACCTCAGACATATGAATGGGAACTAGAGTAACAATGACACCTTGAAATTCACTATGTGATGGTGCAGTGACAACATCCAAAGGTTTGCAAAAGTAGCAAAAAGAAACAATCCTAATGTGTAGATGAGCACTGCCAAAAAAAACAAAAAAAAAAATTAATAATATAGTTTAACACTCACTGGTAAAATAATGGCTGTGGGTGCAAGCATGCACATGGAGCTTACAAATGAATGAAGAGAGAAGCTACTATCCTGGTTCAAGGAAAGGATGTACTCTGTACACAAATATATGTACAAGCTCAACAAATTCGTTGTAAAAAGAATGAAACCCATGATCAGTAATGCAAGGAAGAAAGGAAGATTGTGCTATAATGAAAGATATGACCCGATGCAGTTATCTTTACTCCTATCATAAGCAGTACCAAAAAAAAAAAAAGAATTTAAATCTCATCAATAAGAACACCGTTGCACACCTGGGGTCTAAACATCTGGGAAGTGCTGTATTAGTGAAACCGTCTCCAGGCTTACAGGGTGGATGAAAACTGAAAGCGCCAGCCACCTGCAATTTTAAATCGCTAATTTGGAAAGATGTGTCTGTGTCATCCAATTTCAAAAGCACCAAACAAGCTGCATAGTCATTGTTATTACTGTGATCCTAACATATTTGCATCTCGGTGTACAGGGATTTAGATGCGCATAGTGACTCTGTGTCTTAACATGAGACTCTGCACCCCTCAGAATGCTTTTAATTCCTAAACACTATGGGTTGTATTTCCCTCTTGATGTGCTAGGCTTTATAGCCATAACTCCTGGTAATACTCATGGGAATTGCATGCATGAATCACCATTCAAGAAGATGAATCCTCACAACATTTAGTTTCTGGAGTTTTCTCATGTTTCTCGTCCATCAAGTTTCTTGCACTTATTAGCAAGCCCACAGTCTGTTGATGAGAACTGTTAAAATCTACATATTCCTGAGTGAAATTCTATTATTCTTAAGGTAGGAAATGCCTTCAAAGCAGGCTATATTTTGTGGATATTGATAATGACATGAAAAAGAGCACCCGAGTAGGGTGACACTTCCAAATAATCTGCAAAATTACATTCTGATCCCCACCTGGGCTTGAAGTTCTCACCAAGAGAAAAAGCAGGGCTAAAGCCTGGTGGGTGATTTTTCCACCCTGAGAAAATATGGTCAGAACGGGTGCGCAAAATGGCTGTCAAAACGCTGAAGAAACCAGACTCCATGCAGGATTGTTTTAGTAACCTTAACTCAAATTGCACTTCTTGGGCGGAGCCGCTCTTCGTGTCCGTGGTTTTCTGAAACAAGATGGATTGTACACACCAGTCATCAGCTAGTCTTTGCTCCCAGGGAGCAGTGCAGTTGCACCTGAGAGGTTCTGGAGGATGTAAAAAATACCCCCTTCCTCCCTGTCCCCCAAAGGCTTCTTAATCTAGTCCATGCCATTTCCATCCCGTGGACATGAAGGAAACCTCCCGCCTCGTAGTATATCAGTTCCAGCTTATTGCCTCCCATCAGCTGAGCTCCGGCTCCTGAGGGAGCTCTGTGAAGTTAGCCAAACACCGGCTAACAACCTCATCAACTTGTTTTGATCCTGGAGACCGTGCGGGTCTGCCTTCTCGTAGCAAACAGGTGTCAGGACTGCAGGGTGAAATGCTAAAACGGACTAAATAAAGCTGCAACTCCAAGTCCTTTGTTCGTGGAGTCTCACAAAGATCAGCTCCTCTCCGGCCTTTTTTTAATATTTCTGAGAAACCCAAAGATAAACTGATTAGGCAACATTGCTTTGAGTGCCAGCAGCACACAGATAACACACAGCCTTTCCTATTTGCCACCACACAGAGCTACATCCTTCACATCAGGACAGTCTTAGGAAGGAAGAAGAGCTCATTGAAGCTGAATCTTAGTGAGGCAGAGGTAATGCTGTTGCTTGGAGGAAAGGATTTCAAAGAGTACGTAGCTGTAGCACTGTCTGGTTTTTTTGTTGAAGGTATCCACTCAGCTCAGTCTTCCCTGACAGTAACCTCTTCCATAGCAGTGTGAGCAAATAATATCCTCTGCTGTTTCCTTCCAGCTCAGAGACTCCGTCCCATCTCTTCTGGTGGTGATCTCACCTTGTTCCTGCAGTATTTGGTCATTTTGCAGGAAAAGTGCAGCAGTGTGAGAGAACTGTGCATAAAGCCATCAGCATTTGGAAAACTCTAGCTAGTAAGAAATGCCATTAGATACCTCCCTAATGATACCAGCTACTCAACTGCATCGTACCTCCAGTCCTTCAAGTGGCCTTTCAGAGAATTTCAAATCCAGTTCATATAGTCTGTTCTTTGTTGACAAGGTCCAACAAGCCATGGGAAAAGGCTACTGGAAAAATCCATTCATGGACCCCTGAGGGCTATCCTCAAGAATTTTGCTCCTCTGAATTGTGGAGTCCTGTATAACAGCGTGAAGAGCCATCCCGGTGAGAGATACAACTTCCCTGAAAGCCGGTGCAAAGTTGGCTCCCTGACAAAGAAATGAGCACCGCAAACCTCACTCCCTTCTACTCCAAGTGTATTCCTCAATCTTACTTTCTTTTGTACCTGAATCATGCAAGGTAAGAATTCCCTTTCTAAAGAAAATCCAAGCAATGCAGCCAACTCCACTGAAAAGAAAAGGAGCAAAGAGCAAACCACTGTGCCCAGTGACGTGCAACCAGTATAACATGGGAATAGTATATGAATGAAAATGGTCATGCTGTGCTCAGCGTCTCAGTGCAAATATTGCAACTTACACACGCTACTCTACTGAGATACCATACAGACATACTTAGTGCATGTTGCATGTAAAGTAGCTGAGTTGCACTAAAGGTCAGATTTGTAACTCCAGTCACGCCAAAGGGTACTCTGCTACTCTAAGCAAGCTGTCCATGATCTTCCCACAGTTAGTAAAGATTTCTCTCTTAGTTTAAAGTACAATATTGAGTGAAACACAGTCATGTGGTACAGAGTACGTGTTGTGCAAATTCCCCTCTTTCCAACTTGCAGCACAAGAACTTCTTTACAAAGACAAGTCAAGGTCCAGATCTGCACTTGCAACCCCAGGGTTAGCGTGCTGTAGGTCATGCTGTGGTCTGGTCAAAGTGAATACAAGTAAACTAGCCCACAGCAGCAGAGCTTTAGTCCACGAGGAGCCCCTCTTGACTTTGATTGGTAGGTTCTGCCTTCAAATAGGCTTTTACAGGCATTGAGTGTTGGTGCCCTCACTTGCGGAGAGTAATGATGGTAGAGTGCACCAAAGTGTCGGATACTTAGCAGAAATAGCCTTTCTCCCTGTATTTGCTAGGCATCAAGTTTAAATACTTGCTCCTGAACACAAAGGAGCAAAAAGCTTTAAGCAATCAAACTAGCTGGACTTTACTCCTTCAGTTGTCCTGCACTCACGGTCTAATTTTCAAAAGCAATGAGTCCCCTCCATGCCGGGCCAGGGCTGGATCTTCACCTCCAGATGAAATAAAAATGCCTGCTACCTTTCAGTGTGGAGCTAAAACTCTCCTTTGTCCACAGAGCATTTTTCTATGAGCAGTTTTCGTCTTAAAATTACCCAGCAACCCCAAGGCTGCCTCTCCTTAGTGACAAAGGTTGAGGTACTATTGTTACCCTTAAGCTTATCTGCCAGACAGCAAAGTCGTCCTGCATTTCTTTCCCTCTCCAACTGCAGTTTTCTCAGAGTACCTGCAAGCAAGGATGAGACTGAAATTTGCTTGTACATCAGATGAGGCTGCAAACAAAGATGAAGTGCTGTGACAAACACATCCGAAGTTGGTGTTTGCCTCTCTCTCTGGCTCATTCATACTTAAAAACCTCTGGATTAACTGACCTGTGTATCAAGTCTGAAAAAAAAATCAGATTATATTCTGTCAAATGGAGAAACAGCAATAAGTAAGAGTTTAGAGAACTAACCAAAACATGTCTAATTATTTGGGCTTAGGATTTAACTTACTGGGTTTTTTCTTTTTCTTTTCTTCTCCCAGCCCCTGCCTGATACTTAAAGCACAAAACCCAGCAGGGAGAGAGGTAATGGAATTTGGAGGCAACTGATGTTCAAAGACCTCGCTTGAAATGGGTCTATGCTAATGCCGAGGGTCTGTGCAAATTGGGTCAATGTCCTGCGTAGTCTGAAAGGGGCAACTTCATCAGGGCAGACTACGTGGTACAGGATTGTCTCTCTAAGTATTTCACAGGGCTGCACCTTTGAGCCAAAACCTCAAAGAGTTTTTGGCTATAACTGACCCGGCCCTTGGCCAGAGCAGGATACATTCATCCCCCAGAATCATCTGACACGTGTGTGGTCTCTGAGCTGGGCACGGGGAGGGCACGTTCATCCCAATGTAACTGAGTTTAATTGCTGCCTCCTGACTCTTTTCATAAAAGGAATCCGTGCTTAAAGGCTCAGAGCCTTTTCCTTGAACTTTCTTACTCCAGATTGAGCTGACGTAACTCCCTTGTCTTTGATGGAATTATATTGGTGAATTATTGGTCAGACGCAGGTTTCAATTTGGCAATGAACCTCATCATATTCCCTTCTTTATCTCCTCCGTGTGTCTTCATGAAATATTAAAAATGGTTCTGCGTGTTTGCACATGCGACTCTCATACAAAATACTTGCACAAAATGGAAAGTTAAAGGGCTCACTATAAATTAAAAAATCAGTTTTGCACAAAATCAGAGTAATGCTCTTTCTTTTTTCTAAGGTAGAGAAAAAGTTTTTCAGAAACAGAACTTAAAAAGACATGGCACTGAGAGTAGGTAAAACATGAGCTCCAACAGGTCTTTCTGTTGAAAATGTGGGTGCAGGCATCATACTGGCACGTTTCTTAAAAAAAAAATAGACATTACTAAGCAAGTGTTGACACAACTAAAAGTTTGCTGCCTTGGAGAAGAGGTTGTTGTATATCCCTGGAGGAAACTGGCCCTTGGTTACGCTGGATAAGAAAGCCTGTACCAAGCCATTAAAGAAACCTGTAGGTGCAATGCTGAGCACCTACAGCTGCAGACCCCATTTGAATAAATTGAGGCATTAAATGTATCATATTCACAGTAAGCAATAAATGCAGGTAATTATGGAACTAAGAGGCAAGGTCAAGGGGAATGGGTGAAGTTCTTGTTCATATGCAGAGCAAGGCCTGAACAAAGCAGGCAATTCCTTTACAGGGTCACCATTTACAGGTTGCATGTGCCCTTTCATTGAAAAGGGAGTTGTAATTTTTCGGGGTGGTCCAGACAGTTTGTCCTATCCCGGTAAGAGACAGCAGTGGAAAAGCCAAACCTCAAAATCCCAGCTTTGGATTAGAAAAACTATGAAAATTTTTGTTGCAAAAATGGTTTGTGTCCCCTGCAGTTTGCCCTTTTCCCGGTTACGTCAGCTGATCATCATCCCTCTGCCAGCAGACATTGCCTTTTTCACATTCTTAGATAACTATGTCACTGTAGAAAGATAATTATCTTTTTCACTTTTTGTAGTAACGAGGTTCCACCATAGTCTTCTTTCCGTGTAAATTCACTGAGATAAGTTTGCCTCCAAAGAGCAGTTCACAGAAGTATCCACGCACCCTGCTGTTCCTCAACACTTTCTCTCCACAATGCAGAATTAGAAGAGGCTGGTGTTGCTTCTTGAGGGATGAATACGGATATTTCAGGTGAAACGGAAAAACAGCACTGACAGCCTTGGAAAAAGAGATACACACATCCAGTGGGAGACCCATCGTGCGTGTTGACAGTGTGCGAGGCGTTCGCGGGCTGGTGAGCAGTTTCTGTGTGTAAAGCAGTTTGTCTGATTAATGCCTATGAACTCAGTGCTGATTCCACCTAAATACTGTAAATGAACTTCAGTGAACATGATATTTTTCTTTTTGATCAACCGCATCTCTAGCAATATAATGAGCACAATTACCCTTGCTTGACTATGCAACATTATTCTGTTTTGCCAGTTAATTGCTGATGATGTTTCCAAGCTTATTAAAACCAGACAATGTATTCACATATGTTCAATCAGAAATTTCTGATAAAATTTAGAATAATATCTTAGGTCTTGTCTACCATTTGTCTTCTTTTCTTCATTTTTTTACAAACAGACATCAAAATCCAATAAAGTCTATTTAGCATCCCAAAGTTTTCCTGCTTTGGTACCTGAATGAACATTTTATATTAGAGCTGTCACATAACCATATTTGTTATCTGAGGCCCAAATCTGCAAAATTCCCCATACCTGAGGATGCTTTTGGAAATTAATTCTTAATCAAGGTATCAAGAAATTGTCAATTCCAATTACAGTAGTAGTTGTAGCAGCAGTAGGAGAAATATCACAGAATTACTACAGCCTATTTGTGCATTATTGTGCTTTTAAAGGCAAAAAAACCCCAAGATTTTTTCATCCTCAGAGAACTTTGAATCCACGTAGAAGTTTAGAGCCACTGAATGGATGAACAGAAGAACTTACTGACACAATGCAGATCAATACGAGAGGTAGTGGTCTCATCAAACCTACTGCCAAATTCTTTGCCTTGAATATATAGAGGAGCCACTATTCTACTGTTCTGCTGTTCATTAGTGTTTGGAACAAGAGGACATGAAAATATCTTGCCTACTAGGACAGCAGGAAATCCAATTTCCCTTTGATCCATTGGGTGCTGGAGTTGTCCATTCCCATTACCCATACAGGCATAGGAGGTGTAAAATGCACGAAAAACTCTTGCAACCCAGAATCAGTATTCTATTTAGATCATAAAGTCAGTAAGACATGAGCAATTCTTTGTTATACATTTGTGCCATGCATGAGGACCCAGGGTGACTCAAGAAATGTTGGTGGAATTGGAAGGTATGAAGAAAAAGGCTAAACAGAGTTTGTTCAGTTCCTAAGGCAGGTCCTTCAAAGGCACGTCATTGTAGGGTCGAATTGAAATGTGTCTGCATTTCTGCAGCTTCCACAGTAATGCTGGCACTAGCAAACCTCTATCATGTCCTCCAGCTGCAGCCTGGATGGCTCAGTGTGGTGGTGGTCAGCCATCCCTCCTCCTGCATCGAGGGAACTCACTGGCCTCGAGGCTGCTCAGACTAACGGCTGCCAAGAGCTCCCAGCCAGTGACTGTGTGGTGGGACACAGGAACATCTCAGCCGTGCCTGCTCCTGATGCGTAAGAGTGACCAGGAATCACCGTCACAGCTCTGTGTTTTTAGGGTGAGTGTCTCTGGCTGTGCTCACTCTGTGTTCGATCTCTCTTTCTAGCCACTTGTCACCCTTCTGGGGAAGGAGTAGCAGAGTACTCCTGAGTCTAGGGGGGTCTGTTGTATGTACCATGGCCTTCGAGCTTTCACAAGATCCATAGTTTACCTTTAAATGGATAGCCAACTCCAGAAAATAATTATCCCGATGACTGAAACATGTTCTAGTTGCCAGGGGAGAAAGCAGAATTCTGGACTGATGTTCAACAAAACATTGGCAAGTATTTCTGCTTTTGTTCAAAAATCTTCCTAACATGGCTTAGGCTCGTTGATAAAGGCTGTGTGACACAAATACCAGGGGAAAAGAGATTAATTTTCATTTTATCTGTTTTCCTCTGCCTTATCTTTACCATGTGATTCATTTCCAAGAGATTTTGAAGGATGCTTGGTTCTGACTCTGAGCTGATGGCTCTGGTAACCCATGAGTTTTGGCCATTCCTCCCAGCAGAGGCTGAATGACCATTCATAGAATCTTAGAATGGTTCAGGTTGGAAGGGACCTTAATGATCGTCTAGTTCCAACTGCCCTGCCATGGGCAGGGACACCTTCCACTAGACCAGGTTGCTCAAAGCCCCATCCTAACTAGGTTGCTCTAGCCTTGCCTAACAGGGTGTCATTTCCTACATGGTTTGAATCCTCCTCATCTGGAGAGATCTGTGGGATCCTGAGTACTTCCAAATCCCATTGGATTTGGTGGAAGATGGAGGTGTTCATCTATCAGCAGCCCAGAGCCTGTAAACATGAACTTTATAGTGATAATCATGAAACTGAACACAGTCTTGATCTCAAGTGTAAGGGGGAGCTAAACATAGTTTCCCCTAATCTCTTGGGATCTGGGCATTTATCTCTCTGCTTAATTGAATGAATGGGAAATTAGATAAAACTTTGCAGAGTAAATCTTTTAGCAAATGTGATACCCAAGTAAAAAATTTTCAGCAGACTCTACATTTTCACAGCTGCTCCTTTGTTTTGTGGAAGTGTATTTTGAATGTAAGTCCTGCTTACATTGCATGCCTATTAATTCTATTGTACATATTAAATGTCCTCTTTGTAGGGTGTAAAACCAGAAGGGAGACTAAAAACAAATAGCATGTGTTTAAAATGTTTTATGGAAGATGGCACCAATATTTTCTGAAAGCCTCCACGAGTCCAAGGCAGTGCTCTCTGATAACAGCGTTATTGTTCAAGGCCAAAACTGGAACCTAAAATTAAGTAGGAAATAATGGAAGAGAAGAGAGACAATATGCTACTCTAGCCTTGCAAGAGACAAAAAAACCCCCAAACATATAGACAAGGCACAAAAAATGTTGCTTGCTTCTCTACCAGCCTACTTGCATCTGTGACAATTTAAGTCCCATTTGCTCTCAATAGCTAAGAAGTAAGTTATTTTCCTTTTATTTCAGCAAAGTCCTGTAAATCATTAGGAGTGACATCAGTGTCATATGTTATCACCCACAGCACAGTGATGTCTCACATACACATGCTGGTACCTCCTCTCCCCTTTTGTAACATGGAACAGAGTTCTGGGCATTGGTCTGCAGATAGTTATTCACTTCTTCCAGATGTCTTTTACTCGGTTGACTTTGGGAAATAGGTTTGCAAGAACCTGTCCATAGCAGCTACCCTGAGGTCTTCTTTATCAGGGGGTTTTCCACAAAGAACTGGATGTGCTTCCATCCCATGAAGAATCGGCAGCTGGGGGGCGGTTCATGAGCTGCTTTGTGGTGGGATTGCTTTTGAGCATCTTGTCAGCTGCCCCCAGGCGGTTTTCACACTCTCTCATGACAGGATACGCATTTGCACTTCCAGTCTTGACACAGAGTAGGACCACAGCACATGAACATCATGTTACTCCATGAGTGGCATGGACCAGCCTCACCAGAAGACACCAACACAGTCACGTTAAGAAAGGATGATACATCCAGCCGTCCTAGAGTCAACGCCTGGAGAGCTGTGTGATATCCAAAACCTCTGCGAGAGGCCTGGCCAAGGGAAAGGAGATATGGCCCTGGTGTCCCACACGTTCTAGTCATCCCTGCCTGTCCTAAGGGACAAAAAGCAGCTGGCAAAATTTGGGGCATCTGTCAGGTTATTTAATTCTGTGTTAGAAAGGCTGACTAATACAGAGCAGGTTGGAAAAAACCACCCTCTTCCCAGTTGCAGCGTGCTTTCTTTGGTTGCAGCTGTGGCTCCAGGTCTTTGCTTACCAAAACAAATGGTAGAATCTGTCCATCAGAGCTGCTACGGCAGGAAAATACTGAGCAACAGAGACAGACCCAGCAAGGAAGAGGACGGACTTAGCGAAGGCATAGGGAACTGGACTGAGGAGGAGAAGAGGCACTTTGCCAGTCAGGGGAGATGCAGAACTTACCACCTGCTACCACAGAAGTAATTAAATTGCACTCCAGAAATGGATAGTCCATATCCAAGTGAGGCAAAACTGATCTCGTACAGATCTGTTCCAACCTGGAGAGTTATTACATCTCTGTATTTCTAATTACGCTGTTACCCAGTATGATGCCAACTCCAAAGGCAGAACCTGTGTCACTAAAGAACCTTTTCTTTGTGGGAGCAATGATTAGTGGAGGCAATTATTTCTCATGAGAAATTCGGAAATAGTTCCCTTTTCTATCTGAAGTTCCTATCATTTTTTGACCAAAAAAAAAGGAATGGAAAAACTTTGAAAACTAAAACTGTGATTATTTTTTTTTATTTTTAGGATAAATATTCAGTTTGAGATAAATGTCTAATAAAACTTTTACCAAAAAATGGCATTTTTAAAAGAAGGGAAATATTGTGGGGTTTTTTCCATACGTAACTGTAAAACATCAAAAGAAACAGAAGGCATCAGCAAAAATTTCCTATCTGTCCCCAAAGTAATTTTTTTTGATAGAAACGTCTTGATTAAGAAGTTGAAACAGCCATGGTTCTCAAACCTATGGCACTTCACTTATACACTGTCCACCTCCTCCAGAAAAGCTGTCTCTCCAAGACCTGGGACAATGCGTAACTGTTCAGGTAGGATAATGTTGCTTTGACAGTGACATCTGGACCATCTACGCCCATGGAGCTTACATACCCGTCAGAGTGGGTTGGGATAGGCAGTGAGATGCCTCGCACAGTTGGCCAGGACTATAAGTCCTTCAGGAAGAGTTGCCCAGTCAAGGTGGTCCCTTGAGTGAGATACAGTCTGAGTGCACCTTGCTGTAGGCATGGCTCTAAGTGCTGGCTTTATCTCCCTCCTCACTGATGCCACCAGCCTCCAGAAGAGATGAAGACACGGATGAGTTACCATCATTGTGTGTCTCACCTCACCTAGCCACCAGTGTTCATCCCCATCCCAGTCAGACCAACTTGCACTGCTCAGCTCCCAGAGTGATGCTTGCAGGCAGGGTCGCCTGAATGGTTTTTCTCGTAGTAGAACTGACACTGCATGATTTCTGATTTGGCGGTGGAGGATGTTTGCTTAAATTGACCCAAGTCATGCCATGTTCTTTCTCACCTTTCCTCTGTACATGTGATTTTAGTGGAGCGAAACTTCACTGGGCAAACCAAGCTGTAATGGGTGTTTTGATTTGAGACCCAGTATAATGGGAAACCTTTATGAACAAGCAGAAATATGTGTTTGGGGCTGGAGCTGCAGTAATCAATTTAGGGAGTGACTTGTCATGCATGGAGTATCTCTGATCACCAGTCCAGCCTTATATGTTCATGGTGGCAGTTTCTTCTGGTGAAGCCACTGCAGTTTGATGTGCCTTTGCCCATGCGATGACCTGTGTTTGAGGGGAGGAGAAGAGTAAAGTGCAGATGCTTTTGGGGCGACTGTTGGTCTGAGCGTGCATCAGAGATGTTTTGCTCCATGTGACAAGGCAAGGGCTCTGGGCTCTTGATTTAAGTCAAATGCCAGCAGGAGAGACGCCAATTCCCCTATTTTAAACCTTTGCGTTTAAACCAGACATTTCCAAACGTGTCACCACCACAATGTCTGTTCATTTATTTTACTGAAAGGTGCTGTTTGGCCCTGATTTACACTGGGGGAGCAGGCTGGGACAGGGATGAGGAGATATAAGGTGAGCCCCTCTGCCACATCCCTGCAGAAGGACCTGGGCAGGTGGCTCTGGACTGTGGTTTCCAAAGACGACACCTCTGCAGCATGCACTGAGCCCCCAGGAGGAAAGGCAGCCGCGGAAGGGATGGTGACGCCTACCCCATTCCCCTCTGAGCTCCAGCTCTCCATCACTCCCTTCTGCTCCTTGGCTGGTCGATGAGTGAACTCTCCATAATCCTTTTTTGGGTATTTCCTACCCCGCTCTCCCCATGCACAGCAACACCATGCCACGACCCCAGGTCCCACCACCAGCCCGATGGCCAGCAGGAAGGTCTTGTCCATGGGTGCACTCGGAGGGAGAAGGGTGCCCCATCTTTGCCTCCGACGCTGCCGGCAGCCCATCTCCTTGTTCTCCCTCCGTCCCCATCAGCAATTTCAGGGTGGTATTACACCCCGTGCCGGCAAAGCGAGGATGCGTCTGTGGCGTCAGGCGGTGACGAGGTGTTTTTGCAAAGTGCTTAGCGCGGTGATTTCTCGCTGCCTGCCTTGCCACGAAGGGCAGCTTTCTGCCTGGCATTGTTCTGCTCCCTAATCTCGGTCATGTGCTCTTTGGCATCCAGATTCACGGTCGTAACCATCCAGCGCTTTGATATTTATTCTGTGTCATTCGATCAGTTTGGAGGGGGCCAGCTCTTCCCCCCCCCCGCTTTTCTGCTCGGCAGCGTGGTGGCAAATAGGCTGGATACAAGGAGCCAATCACAAAATTGCTGCCAGGAGGAAAGGAAGAAAAAAAAAAACCAAACCCAGAGAGTAACATATACAGCTCTATTTTATTGAATGGACGTGGATACATCGCTCTCCCAACAAAGCCCCAGATGGGTTCAGACGCAGCCCCGGCTCATCGCGGGTACCCCGGTGCCCCGCAGATGCCACCCCACGCTCCGCTCCCCAAGTGATGCTCACGTAGTCTGCCCCATCCCTCAGCCAAAAACTTTTGCTGTCGTATCACAGGACACGATAATCTCCTGTATCCCGTCTCTGTAACCCAGAAGCCGCCTCCCCCTAATATTTTACATATTCCCTAAATTCGTTTGCAAGGGGGCAGGAGAGGAGATAACGGCGGTGAGTTGAGCCGAGTGGGAACTGCTGACTGACAAAGTGTGTAGTGCAGTACGGGTGCTTTCTGGCTCTCTAATTATCCTTTTCCTTCTTGACTCCAGTATCACATGTAGCCATGTGTAGAATCATAAAATAATTATGCAGTGTACAAGCTTTCTGGGAGCATGTACCACTGTTTTCCTAATTCTTTATCGCTCCCATTGATCGTGGCGTGTGTGCATTGATCCAAGTCGGCCATCTGGTTGGGGAAGATAAGCGTGCGAGTGTCTTTGCATTGCACTGTCACTCAGGGAGGGGGGTACATTTTGGCTGTAGGGAATTACAGGGGCAGGATTAGCCCTCTTCCTAGGAGTAAACTGAATTTTAAATGTAGTGTTGCAGCTGCATGGACCATGTTGCTAACTTCTGTTTTTGCCCATAGACTGGCTAGATTTTATATTATTATTATTATTATTATTATTATTATTATTATTATTATTATTATTACCTTCTCTTTTCTACTCAGACTGTGTTTGGAGATAGAGATATGGCTTGCATTAAATGGAGGGGAGAGAAGGGAAAAGGAGGAATGTCCTTCTCTGCACATACTAGACTTGTGAGTGGCTGCTGTGTTACAGGATTTTGAAATGGCAAAACCAGCTTTTAAATGCAGGCGAGAATCTGCTGGATTGAATGCATTTCGCAATAAGAATCATTGGTCCAAAAAAGAAAAAAAAAAAAAAAGATGAAGTTATCAGCCTATGACAGGAAATTAAAGACTGGATATTAATCAGCTCTCTTAACTTGGTTAATCAAGACAAATAACCCTAATCGCACATTATGGGGATGTGTACGTTTAATAATCAGCAACAAAACAATGGAGATTTCTTTTTTTAAAAAATTATTTCTTTTTTTCTTGCCTGCCAGCTTTCCCCCTAACAATAGGCATATCCTGCAATCGCTTGAACTTAGCTGCAATATTTTATTGAAATGGCCGTTGTGCGTGCGTGTGTGCCCACTCACACCCCTGGTCGTCCTTTTGTAAAATGTGATGGTGGCCATTGTTGTCTCATATTCTGCAAATGTATGGAAGGTGCCTCAAAAGCCTTTCCTCTAAAATTGAACAATTCTGTCAAAAAAGATTAGTTCTATTTTGTCTGCTGCTTGCTGACTATTCATGAATGTAAAGAGAGAGGGCTTGGGTGTCATACTAAGTTGCTAAGGTGGCTGGCTTTCGGCTATTGACTTGAGGATACCAAACCAGAGCCTACAAAAGAGCAGCCAGAAGGAGAGGAGAGAACTGGTCTGCCATGTGTTTCAGCTATACCTTCTTTAGCTGCCCATTTATTTCTTTTGTTGCCACAACTTTTATTGTCATACAGTTGAAAAAAATGTTAGACACAGGCTTCAGGCTGCACCAAGCAGAAAAAAGGATTAGCATATCACTAGGATCATCTTACACTGAACCAAATTCTTTTCAGGATGTATAATTAGTGAATACAGTCTCCCCCCTCCCCTTTTTTTTTGAGGGGGTGGGGGGAGCCTATGGATAGGGAAAATTAGCTCAGATCTCTGGGTAGGAAACAAGAAGAAAGGAAAAGAAAGTTCCCTAGTTTCAGGGAGGATTTTATACAGGCTATTTCCTCATCTTAGCTCCTGCATCATGTTTAAGAAGCCTTTCGCACATTCACGAAATGTGTGTGAGTCGCTTGTTACAAAAAACCCTTTTTTTTTTTTCTTTTTTGAACAAGAGTATGCACACTCACTTTCCCCAAAGGGGACCAGGGGGAAAGAATTTGTTTTCGGAGCTGGCCCCAGACCTGAGCAGCCGGAGATGGGCAGCGTTTCTGTGCCCGCTCTCTCTGACAGGGGCTCGGCATAAGATCTGATTCTGGAGGATGTATTACTTTTTTCTCCTCATGTGTGCTCCCAGCTCCCTTCTGCCATCTGGGAACCACACACTTCTCTGTGCACTACAATAAAAAAATGCTGTTTCTCCTAACGCTTGGATCTGTATGACTTAGCCATAAAACTGAGGCTACTACTGAACTATAACATATGGTATATGCATTTTTAAAACAGCACAGAGCTGGATGGGGGAATTAATGGTCTATTTTTTAAAAGAGTATGGGCCATTTTCAGTGATGACAGAAATAGGTGTGAACCAAGCATCAGGACTGTGTGTTTAACATATTCCTTGTCTGTACAGAAAGCAGAAGAGCTCCCAAATGCGGCTGATATTGATGAAAAACGCGTAGCCTTTGCCAGTTATCCAGACAATTCAACTCCCAGATACTTGGCCCTAAAAATCTTTGATTCAAATTACATTTGCATCATGGTGTGCTTGCAGAACGTGCCGCTGAGTTGCTCTACCTGGGGTCGAAGTGTGGTTCTGCGTGAGGATGAGGGTGAAGAGGAGGCATTTGACTTGCTGCAACCGTATCAAAGCTCCCATGCTTGTCCCAGTCTCTGCTGCCTTCCAAACTCAGCTGCACCTTTGCCCTGATAGATTCGGGTGTTTCCTCCTCCTATGAGAGCAAAATTCGAAAGCAGAATTACCCCGGGAAGGAAACAGAGCTTCTTTTTCAGCTCAACGGCTGGTAATTTCGCTGCGTTTAATCACGCCGCACATTTGACATCATTGCCTTTTCAAACCGTTCAAACCAATTGTTCCACCAAAGTAGCAATTGGACGTGAATATTCAGAAGCTGCTCTGGGGTGCTCGGTGGTAATTGGTCACATCACTCACATGGTCTCGTTCCCATTCTGATGAGAAGAGGGTAGAAATTTGCTTCACGCGGATACTTAAACACCCACACATAAAAATCTCATTTAGCACAACTATTTTTTTTTCCTGGGGGTTACTACAGCCGCTTGAACACTTATAGTCGGAGGGCACAGAAGGGGAACAAATGAAAGGAGAAGTCAATTAAAATAATGAACGCAAATGCTGAAAAATGTTTCTTTCTTCATCCAGTTTGGTCCCCACTGTTGGCCCTGCTGATATGCAGGATTTTTGTTGGTTGGATGTGATGTAATATGCTGTGGCCAGGTGAAAGGGAGGAGATTTAGTTGAAGATCCCAACTGGAGTCATACTGATGTTTCCAGGGACCCGGAGCTCATACTGGGAGGTGGTTGTGGGAACCCAGATGGAAAGTCTAAGAGAGCGAGCGTGGTGAATAATGAGTATCCCTTAGGGTCTAACTCATACACCATGGGGCTGAGAAAAAATGCTTAAGAGCCAAGAAATATTTGAGGACAAATTATCTGAATCATTTAGGGAAATTACACAGCTACTTTACAACTGGTGGGTCATACATATAGCGGGTATCTATTGTCCATGTGGATCTCCTCTTGACTTCAAAGAGAGAATTTTCGGTAAGGCATGTCTGCAGAGCAGACCGTCGTGTAAAGCAGCCGTGTCAGGCGCTGTGGCTTATGATATTTATTCATTATGCTCTGGTACACGGAAGAGCATGTGAAATTACGAAAGGGGCAACTTAAAAGCTACCGTTTATTTAGAGTGCAAAATAAAAAGCCTAGTGTGATGTTCCTCGTTTGGAAAAAATTACTCCTGATGGCCGTTTTTTATTAGGAAGGAGGAGATAACCCAGGAACCCAAGGGTGTTATTTTTAGAGACTGATAAAGGTTCCTGGGTAGCTTCTCACTAAGAAGTAGTAGTTCATCTGACTCAACTCAGATGTCCTCCTTCCTTCTCCTTCCAGTAAAATCTAACTAAAGCAGAAGAAAAGGTAAATAAAAATCAGACCAAATTAAGGACAGAACAGCAGATATTGGGATGATTGTAATCTACCTCCCATAATTTTGCAGTCACACTAAAAATGCAGTTAGTTTGCAAATGACCTGATTTACCCTAATTTATCCCTGGTAGCACATAATAAAAGCACATCACAGCAGTCACCTTGGGGTGGTTTGGTTGGGGCTGGAGCTGCGTGTCTGCCGGTGCTAGATCAGCCAGCGGGTGTGTCTCTCTGAAGCTTGCAGAATATATTTTCTGTAAATAAATGCTATTTAATAAGTATTCCATGTGCATTTTGTCATTAGCCTGATACTATAGAGCCGTGCGGACCCAACCTTGATTTATAAAGCTGTTAAAATGTTTGACCTTGTTTAAATAAAAGACTCAAGGTTAATTACAACAAGCATTCTATATACACTCTCTCTGTTCCGGTCGCCCTGATGATTTGTAGGAGGAAAGGGTAATAAATTCTCATCTTTTAAAAGTGACTGCAGTGCAAAAGTGTAAGAGTTTGCTTTTCTGCCATTTTCATGTTTTACCACACTTTGATATGTGATATATTGAGCGATGATGAGCTGCCTCTTCCTAGGGAGCACTAGAAATTTGATATTTTTACTTAAAGTATAATAGGAAGCCTGTGAGAATGAAGAAAAAAAAAAAAAAAAGGATGTTGGGAATAAGGAGTTGGAGCTTTGCTCCTGGATAGGATGTATCCATAATGAGGTAAACAAAGGCACTGGTGTTTTTTTTTTCTTTTCTTATTGCACAGAAAACAAATTTCACAAAATAAAAACCAATTTAAGTTTCTTTTAAAAGAACTGGGAAATATTGAGGAAAGTTAATTGAAGCACATTCAAATTACAATAAACACATACAGGCACAATTATCTTCTTTTGACTAGTGTGTGGCTTAGAGATGTTTTTATCTTTTGTTTATTGCACTATTAAAAATATGGAGAGGCATCAAGAAAGGGTAGATAGCCACCATATGGAATTACATATTTTCCCTATTTATATTTAAATAACTATCCATGAGAAATTATGCACAAATCATGCAATAATTCCCAACTGAAATGACTGTTTAGAAAATAAAAATTCTGAGGCACAATATTCTTTTCATATTAAATTGCCCATTTTCTGTACATCATATATGTTTGTATAATACCAAAAAAACGCTGCATTACAGCCCAATACAATTTGTTCACAATGCTAATGAAGATGGATAGAGGACATTGTAATATACTGTAGTAATTCATAAGCAGTGTGGGAAAACAAGACAAACAGGCTCAGAAAGCTGGAGCATAATTTTTTGTTCCCATTTTCAGAGTGAATAGTGGTAATTTTAATAACCTGCTGGTTTGACAGATTTAATGATGCCGATTAACTTTTATTGCTTGATTCATGCCACGCTCACATTTGGGGTGAATATTTGTGCTTGCAAAGTTTGAGTGGCTGGTTTTAGGCAACTAAAAAGAAGCTCCTAATACCCTGCAGAGAACTTGGCAAGGCTGAAAGCCTTGTGTTTGGGATGCCACCCTTTCCCCGAAGAGGCACGTTTTGAGCCTGCGTCTCACTTTGCAGCAGAGCCGTTCCCCCTTGTTTGTGGGTGGAGGGTCCATCTGCCCACAAAAAGGCTCCTGGACCGCGCAGGAATATTAACTCTGGCTTCATTTGCAGGCAGAAATACAACATGATGTCTCTGATTGCAAGTTCTGATTAACTGGGACTAAGCTGCGAACTCTGAGATCATTTTCACCCGTGATAAAGCCCAAAAGAAGAAATATTTTATCAGTAAAATATCCAGTTTTAATTTATACCTCCCTCAAAAAAGAAAGCTATGAAATATTTTGACTTTCTAAAATGAGCGAAAACTTCCAAATTAGCTGGTGTGTCCTTACATGCTCAATACACGTCAAATTTTGCTTGTCTGTCTGTCTCTCTGATAATTCTGATAATTTTAAGTTTTGTAATTCATTCAACGTCTCTTACCCGAGTCCTTAGATTAATAGGTTTTAATCAGGCTTCTCTTTTCACCTCCTCTCTAATCAAGGAGAAGAGGTGAAAAGGCTGAAAGCCCCACTCACCAAAATGAGCCCTTCCTCCTCTTGAGATGCAAAACTACGAGTGAGCTGGTCACACTGAGAGGCACCATTTCAGGAGGAGGCTGAAAACTGCTGTACGCCCTGAAAACGGTAACATATAAATATCTGCAGCATCTGCCTCTCTCTAAATAACCACCGTGCATGCCTAACGATGGCCCCGTCCTTAAAAGCACGCACCCGACAGGCAGCAGCGCACAACGTAAAAAGTTTCTTCCAATTTCACTGGATCTAGTTTTTCTCTGAAACCTGATATAAGTTTAACCGGGTGTTTCAGGCTCCAAGTGGACCTTCCATCAGCTGCCACGCATCAACCTGCCTGGCCCTCCACATGCCCCATCATGCTAAGCCAGCTGTGACAGATGTGCCTCCTCATTTTGACCCACCAGGCATTGGAGTCTCTCCTCCCACCAGAGTCCTGCAGGTCCCCTGGGACCCCTTCCCCATCAGGACATCCTAATCAGGTTCATGTCTTGCAAACTGATCTACCGTAGGCATTTTATTTGTGTATATAAGTGTGTGTGTGTGTGTGTATATATGTGTATATATAGGGGAGGGGGTGGGGGGGAAGTCCTGTTGTAGGGTTAAGATGGTGGTTTATTTATTTATTTATTTATTTTAGAGGAAAGTCTTCCAAGAAATGTTCAGGTCTGTCAGAAATAGGCAAAAAAAAAGTTCAGAGAGTTTGATCTGAGTTTTATGGCTTGTTTCTTTTTAAAATTTGATTAGATCTCCTCTTTGATGCTGTCTTGTAGATCGGAAGGCTCTGTTGCTGCATAAACTCCACTTTGTTTCCAAGTGGTGTTTCTGGTTGATATTTTGGGAATTATAAGGAAACCTTTGTACCTTAGGACTAGGGAAAAGAGTTTTCAGTCCAGTAAAAAGTGGCCTTCGTGGAGTGCTTCTGTCACACTCTTCTTGTAAGATACATCACTGTGGTCCTAGTACTGCTGATAAAGGCACCTGCTCCATGCTAAACTCTTAGTTTTCATCCTTTCCTTGTGCTTCCAACTCTTATTCTTCTAATTCGTGTCCTGCCTCTCCATCTGTTCACATGAGCTTGAACGTGAAGTCAGGGAAAAGCTGGAATTGTAGTTAAATGGTTGTATGAAGGGCTGCAAGGTGGGATAGTGGCACCACACCAGGAGGTGGGACACGTATTCTTGTGTGCCACCAGCCAACACTGCACCCAACAGCCATCTCTTCACGTGGGCGTGAGTACATGGCACCATGTTACTGAGAATTATACGGAAGGATCTATGGAAAAATTAATTTCTGATCTCACCCCTATAGCTTGGTACTGCCATCACCAGAGGTGTTCCCAATTTCCATCTGTA
The DNA here is from genome assembly GCF_964188355.1 of Buteo buteo. Taxonomy (NCBI): domain Eukaryota; kingdom Metazoa; phylum Chordata; class Aves; order Accipitriformes; family Accipitridae; genus Buteo; species Buteo buteo. Next base: position 5,616,028 of record NC_134176.1, on the reverse strand, counting down.
AAAATGCCTCGCAACCTTCTTTCCTCCCACATTTAATTAGCAGTTAGCAACAGTGTCACTGTAACCGTGAGAGTCTAAAGATAGAAGTGAAACAAGGTTGGCACGGAGGAGTAACAGCATTTAATAGAGTGACTGAGACCAGTTTTCATTTTTAAAAATTGCCGTGAAACACTGTAGCATTTATTTTAAAAAATGGTACCTCAAAGAGCAAAAATGTTTGGCCACAAGCATTCTTATTTTACTTTTAAAAACAAAAATCTATTTTTTTTTTTTAATTTTTGGTTCATTTCAGTTACATTCCAACAAACCCCAGAATATTGGCTGCTACAGAACTAATTTACTGGGGAAAACATGTTTTGGTTGAAAACTTGGAACCAATCTATACCAAAGTCAGGGAAAAGAACTGCCAAACTGTTGCCCAGATGTCACCATACTAAAATAACCTCTTTTCATCTGTCATTAATGGCAATGAATGCCAGAGGTGGAGAAGTGAAATGTGGACAGTCCAGAGCTGGCGATGAAGAGTCCTGCCATGCAGCTGGCTGCAGGCTGGTGCCTAATGCTGCATTGCTGGCACAGCCGACTGTCCCCCTCGATATAATGGGGATCACTCCCGGCACTGGTGGATGCAATATAGTTTGGATGCAGCCTGAACCGGTCGAAGTATGGGATATCTGCATATGGAGCCGAAAAGCATCTCATAACCTGCTCTGCTCCTCACTCCTCTCTTCTTCTCCCTGTTCTTTGGTTCCTCCTGGGGAGAACCAGTAGAGAAAAAGATATCAGGAGCCTGGTTTAGCACTCACGGTTTATCTGGGAATGGGCCTTCAGCGCTAGCACTGATTTGTTCAGTCTGTTGCCTTTGATGATCTTTGGGCCAGGTGTGAAGGAAGATTATTTTGAGCCGCGGTCTTTGCCTTTGCTTCTGGTTTCTCCACTGCTTTCTGGCAAAAGAGCAGGCGAGGACAATTTGGGTGGGATGTGATGGTGTGCCACTTTCTCCTGCCCTCCACTATGGGAAGGACACAACGGCAGGGTCTGTAACGTGCTGCTCTTCGGTTCTTTGCTAGGTGCACACTCTAGCTCCGCTTGGGAAAAGCACATGGGAGGCAAAATTGGCATCATGAGTTTTCAGAGTTCTCTTTTCCAAACGACTCCAGGTAAAAAGTTGTCCACGTCCTTTTTTGGGTTGCAACTGTCTGCCATCACTTTGGCTGTGCTTCTTTCCTCGGGGGGAGGGGATAAATTTGGGTGCCATTCAGGCAGCGGGGTGCAAAGGGACTTCTCTTGGCACTGCCCAGTAGAGCTTCCAACTGAGAAACACGGTGGGGAGAGCAGCCCCAGCATCCACACAACTCCTCCCCATCCCAGCCCCGCTGGCGAGATGCAAGCTTTATGGGTTTTATTTAGCAATTTATTTTATTTAGCAATGACCATTTATTTCTGTCCCCCAGGGTAGATTTTCCCTTTTTGTCCATGACAACCTTAGGGAAGGACCTGGGCGCAATATTCCCCGAACAAAATGAAATTCAGGAATCTGCCCTGTGGGGCACGGAGCATCGCGTTGTCCTGTGTTTGGGCAGTGCAGAGCACAGAGGGGCCCTGGCCTGCGAGACGGTCAATACAAATAAATAATACGACGCCCTGGAATGACTCATTTGTCGAGAGCACACCTGCATAACCCATCCCACAGCTGTAGAGCTGGAAAGGCAAATAAAACATCTGTAACCCAAGCCTGGAGGGCGCTGGGGACTCAGGGGAGGGAAGCCGGTTTTTCAAATCGCTGTAACCCAAGGAAGAAAATCATCAGCCTATATGCCTTTCACAGCATTTGATGACAAAATGGTTTGTGGCTTAGCCATTGTTTAAAGGCCATTCCTCAAATTCCTTGTTTACTGTCAGCAGGGTGAGTTGTGGACTCTGTGACTTTAGCTGTTAATGGGCCTAAACACTTCTGCCAACAGATTAAGCTTTGCTGAAACGTTAAGAAAATTGGCCCAAACAGAGATAGGGAGGATTCTTGTTTAGCTGTTGTTTCATTTGCATGAGAATCATTGTCTGCAGACAATAGCACTTCCATATCACCCAAAGAGCGGGCAATTGGGTGAAACTCATTCAATTTCTGTTAAATGACAGAAATTGTTTGTTTGTTTGTTTCTAGAGAGAAAGAAAAATGCTCATTTTCAGCTGCAAGGATGAGTGGATCAGAAGTGAAATCCAACCCCCAAATACCTCCAGCTCATGATGGACTGGGAGCTCGCAAGTTGGGATGATGCTGAAAGAAAACAAAAATATTAAGTCATAAGCATGTTTAAAACAGTTACTGTCTGTGGAAGAAGAGGAATAAGCAAAATCAGTCTATTTGGGGAAGGCAAAGAACAAATTCCTTTTAAGAAAAGCGAGATGTGTTTTTGCTATGACTTGGGCTACTGAATTTCCCAGGTGATCGATATCCTCGTGTTGTTTCCATATAAATGCCGCCCTAACAGGTACCGCCATCGCCTGAACTTCTCCCAGGTTCAGTGTTCAGGAGAGGGTTAATTTGATGCTCAGATGACATATATTCTTGCCATTTCCCTCTCTGTTGTTAAAAATAATAACCTGGATCCTACAATTATTATTTGAATTGCAGCAGCACCTGGAGTCATCAGCCAAGATTGCAGCCCCCTCGCAGAAGGCACTGACCAGCAAAATGGCAAAAGGTGGTTCCCCAGTGAGCTCCCACCTCCCGCCGGTAAGGCTGGTGGAGAAGGAGCATCGTGGGGATGGAGAGTGAAGGCTCGAGGCCACCATCAAGACAGGGAGCAAAGGTTATGTGCTGCTTTTAGCCCGGGCATATCTGCGACCCAGGTGACTGCGTTTGGCCAGGCGTGACTGCATGGTCAAAGCCAATGTCTACTGCGTATCGGTGCGAGGAAGGATGAACCAGCTCAATACCTTAGAGGCTATTTTCTGTCTTTATTCCTGATTAGTGACATGAGATTTAATTCAAACACCCTTCGACATTTCCTTGCTTCAGGAGATCCTGCTGTTTTCTTTATATATTTTTTCCCTCTAGATCTAATAGTTTTGGCCATCACTGCTGTTATTGGCAGTTACCTGTGGCTGCTTTAAATGCCACCGGATGCGACAGGATGTTTACATTTCCCCAATTACACTGTCTTTGAACGGTTCTAAACTTGACTTTGATTAAACACGCTAATAACAAGAGAGGTTCCTTTTTTTTTTTTTTTATGAATGTCACTTGCTTGAGTTGAAAAGACATGCTCTTAATACTCGCTTTTCATCTAAATCAAGAAAGCAACACTAAGCAAAAAAGTATTTAACTGTAGCATATAGGATTGTAAAGATGGTAATCAGGGACACTGGTAATTGAAGCTTTTGGGGGAGAACCTTTCTTCTGAATCCTTCAGTCTGTTTAATAGGATAAAATTAGCTTGAGTGGCTTGGTGTTTGAAGAGGTTATGATATAATTGGAGCTGCCTCCTGGGTTTGCTGCTGGACAAGGCGATCAGGTGGAGACATGGGAGGGCATGGGAACCTCTGAAGTACAAGACTCAGCTTCTGCCATACTAATTAGCCTAAATTAGCTATGCCAGTTTTCTGCTTGCTTTTGAATTTCCCTGATAATGCTTTTATCAGGAGTGTAAGAAAAGGAATATGAAAACACGCACAAAGTTCACTGCAGAATGGCAGAAGCGGTGGCGACTGCCGACGTAAGTCTCAGGCTTATTGCTGCAAGCTTCAAAAAAACAGGGGGAAAAAAAAGATTGAATAGCATTAGGAAATAATAAATGGATATCAAGTACAACCCCTAGGGATTTAGAAAGTACTATGGCTTGCGCTCTTGAACACGAAAGTTTACAAAGCATCTGTAAGAAATTGATTATCTTGAGGATTATATACATATTATTTTCAGGCCAACCCCCTCCCCCCAAAACCCAGCTCTGCTCTTGAGTGTTTAACCCAAGGTGAAAGAGGCGGTCCTCCTCAAGGCAGAACCAGCTCAGGCATCTCCGTTTGTGCTCCATCATCCGCAAGGCCCAAGAGAGGCTGCCATTTTTTAATTTTCACTTCCAACCCAAATTAATCAACTTTAACCATGCAAAGAGATTTGCAGCGCATTCAGTATAGCTTGCACAAATCTATTTTAATTGAAAATGTACGAGGGGGAAAGAAAATAAGGAGGAGGTTTTGTTTTTCTTTCTATCCTGGAAGGGATGGCTTCTGTTGCCAGTGGATGAAGCAAGTCAGGAGAGGACTTTGACTTTCAAAGGCGTGTTAGGAGCCTTTTTCACAGATAAAGACAGCTCCATCCCTGGGGAACTACAGAGAGGTACAGATATTTCCTTCCCAAGTAGTACCAGCCTTGGTTTGGAGGCAGCTATTTGGGGCCAGAATTGTCCCTGGCTCTAATTGCACATACAGACATTAGACACTGCAGGAACAAGCCTCACATCAGCAATCTGCTCTGCTAATCATCCTCGGGGTCTACTGGTTCCAAGAGGCCTCCATTTGCTGGATGACAGGGTGGAATGAAGTCCTAGGAGATCTGCTGGACAAGCTCAGACCGTGTTATGGTTCAGGAGCTCTCAGGCAGGAGTATTCTTATGTTTCCCACCACCCCTTCTTCCACCCAATGCCCTTGTTTTCTCCCCATCAGGCTGTCCCAGGAACGTTTTGCAAAGACCTGTGTGAAATTAGGAGAGGATCTGAACCGCATTCAAAAAGCAGAGCTTGCAAGACTCACCCAGCCCTTGGCTTGGTCATGGTTTTCCCCCATTTTTCCTGGGTCACATCACAGGTTGTTAAACAGACTTGCATCAACTCCATACTTAGAGCCATGATGGAGAGGGTAATGGGGTAGTGAGCTGATCTGAGGGACCATGATGGATAGGGGTGACTTGTGCTCCAGAGGAGAATTTCTAGTAAAACTAGACTTGTTTAGATACATTCTGCATCTCAGCACAAGAAAACCAACCTGAGGGCATTGCACTGTTACTATTCATCACTGTCATCTTTCCATGGAAAATCAATAGGGATATCAGGGTTTAAAAACTCTGCTAAGCCATTTTATTGTATTTTATTCTTTCTGGAGAGGTAACTGGCTGAGCTCACATTTCTAGCAACTGCTTGAGAACAAGTTTGGAAGGACCTAGGAAAATTATTTGGCTCCACTGTCTCCATTGTTCCCACGTTCAGGGAAATTGCTCTTGGGGTCTTCTCTTAGAAGGGGGGACATGGTCCTCATTGAAAAATACAGTAATACAGTTCAGATGCTGTTTTTTAGGGCAATGAATCATTCAGGGAAAGAGATTGAGTCTTGACTTCTCCTCTTCAGTCTCCCACGCTCCCACAACACTTGTCCTGGCTTTTTATCAGGTGCAAACACCTGAGTCCTGTAAGCCCTTCAGCTCTGGCACACACACTTTACATATTCACTCGAGTGCCTGCACACAGACAAGTGTTCGAACAGCTTCATCTCCCGTCCCCGCGGGCCCCAAGGCACAATGTTGGGTATTACCTGTTCAGCTACTCCACGTGCTATACTGAGGGCTGGAGCTTGGAAATGCTTCTTCACAGGAACAGCGTTACTCTTGTGACCAAGTCCTCTCAACATGGATCTGGCAGAGGTGGATTTGTATCAGTCCACTCAGTCTCTTTACATTCACAGGGTTTTCTTTTGCATGGCTTATCACCTCCTCCAACTACGGGGTAAATACAGTGAAATTGTTTTTAAAATCACCTCAGTCCAAAACCAGGATTTTTAAGCTTGCTGCTCTAAACTCTGCAAGGGAAGTATTCTCTTCTTGAAAAGTAATACACCCAGATTTGAGCTTTTAGAGTTGAGGGGGTTCTTTTTAATTAGAGAAATGAGAACCAGGAACTCTTCTGTTTGGTTTGGGTTTTTTTTTTCTGTCAGACTTTCCTCTTTGGAGCACTGTCCTTGTTTGATAGAAATATTTAACTGGTAGGAACCATGAGGCAAACTCCTGAATGACAGCTGAAGAAAAGACCTCAAGCTGTTGTCCTTGAAACCAGTGATGAGTTTCCCCTTGACTTCACAGGGCACAATATCCAGCATAGCCCAACTCCAGACATTTTTATTCTGCAACCAGCTGCAGTTCCTGTTCAGAAAAAACAGACTGTTCCCCAGAGGAGATGTGCAGCATGGAAAAAAACCTTGTACAGATTAAAGGCTGGACCAAAGCCCCATCAGAGCTAGTACGATGCCTTTCAGTGGTCCCAGTGAAGTGGGATTCAATTGTCAGTGACCAGATTGACCACACTAACGTCTGCTGCAAATCTGTGAAATATGTGGTTGGGCACAAATCAGGTCTGACCCAGCCTTGCACCTATTTGAACACAGGGGGCTTTTGCTCAGTCCATGGCACAACAGGGTTTGTCCCTTCAGCCCTTCTTTGCTCTTGCCCTTGTACCCAGGACAGACAAGAACTGCAGAGCATGAACCAGCTTTTCAGGAGAGCTCCCCTTCTGTGTTAGCTCCTGTGACAAGAGAGAACCACTTCTCTTGTGCTTCTTGCTTGTCCTTGCGATGACTAAACGACACACAATAAAACAACAACAATTTCAGCAGGTTTTGTCTATCCTTAACCTGAACCCAAATCACCCCACAGACTTGGCGAATGGGTCACCTGCCTGATGTCTGATCTGCAAGCAACATACCTTTGCTGGGGATGTCCCAGCAGCATGATGATGTGAAGTCAGGACTTTTTGGGGAAAAAAAAGAAGAAAAGAAAGAAAGAAAGAAAGAAAGAAAGAAAGAAAGAAAGAAAGAAAGAAAGAAAGAAAGAAAGAAAGAAAGAAAGAAAAGAAAGAAAGAAAGGAAGGAAGGAAGGAAGAAAGAAAATAAGTCAAGGCATTTCTGGCTAAAGACACAAGCACTCATTGGTAGGGAGTGTTTGAACCTGCCCTCAAGGCTAGACCATGGCTACAGAAGGGCAGGAGAAGCGGGGCTTTGCTCGACAGGCACAGCAGCTTCCCCTCCTCCTGGCCAGATGTCTGGAGGAGATGCCCCAGGTCCCAGCCTTCTCCCTTCTCTCAACAACCCACAAGGCAAAGCCGTATGAAGCGGGTTTCCACCTTCCACGAGGCGTTTGCTGGCTCGTGCCCCCCCATCGCTCGACGGCATTGCATCCAAGCCCTTTGAGAGGCAGGGATACTGCGTGACCCTGCTGCAGATTGCGTCCTGCTCCCTTCCAGGAGCAAGAGGTTTCCAGCACTGTGTGCCAAACCTGTTGGGTGGGGAGGGGAGGGAAAAATCCCCTCGGCTTAAACCAATTCCCCCGGGGTCTCTGAGGAGAAGTAAACCACAGCAATCCCACAGCGTCTGCGGCATCCACGAAGCTTTCGGCTCAGCACAGCACGAGGGAGGGCTGTCTCAGAGAGCACCAGCAATGAGAGTCTCTCTTTGGCTCCATCAGGCAATACGGCAAACAAGTCATGTTTCTTAGAAGAGGAAAAAAATCTATTTTAGAGCTCTCTCTTTTTCTGTGTGGGTGCTTATCTCTGGTCACTGCTGTTCACCATATAGAGAAGTCTCTGTGGCATGCATTTCTAAGAGGGCAAACTGTCTAAAATTAGCTGTTAGTTTAAAATAAGAGACTGTGCAGTTCTCCAGGGAGGGGCATTCATCCTCCAAAGGAAACTGTCAAGGATTGTTCAGGATTACTCTCCAGCTGTTCAGAACTGCTGCATCCTTTTAAATTATAATGTCAACATGTCACAAATAATATGGAATGACAATGTCTAATTTCTGTCCTGTGAGGAATGAAAAGGAAGGAAAATTGCTAGCATACTAGATGCATACCACATTTAAGAGACCAGGTAACCTTTCTACGTGGCTGTAAGAGAATAATTAGTCAAAACATTAATGAAAATGTAATTTTCTAGTAGCCTCTGAAATCTAGAGGCTTTACATTACGAATTCCAGGCTAATGGTCTCCATAATAGATTGCGTTATCTCCGGGGCCAAGGGATGTAGCAACTTCTCCACTGATTGGATTCTTTATGTTGAGTAGCTGGGGTTTTTTCCCCCAAAATATTTGTTACCAGCATTGCTGGCTTTGAGAAAGGAATTTCAATGCCAAATTGCATCAGTACGTAAGAGGCCAGACCAATGTCATAGTTATTGCTGACCTTAACATCCATGAACAGCCCACAGTGAGTTTATCCCCCCCAAAACCATGACTGAAATAGCCAGCCTGATTCATGGGCACACAAATGGAAGCCACGAGGTTATAGCAGGTCATGGGCAACTTGCGCTGTGTACATGCATACCCCATCCAAATTTTAAAGTAGATCACCAAGAGGAGGGAGGTTTTTAACAGACACATGTTTTACCTGTTATTTGAGGTAGTTGCAGCTCTAAGGACTGAAGCAGACACCTACTTTGGGTTATGAGGTAGCAGTGAGTTTCTGGGGCTCTGCTGATGAACAGTAACTCATGAAGTTGTGGTAATGTGATTTTTTCAATCAGACGCCCACATCCAGAGCTTAAATATTCTTGTAAGCTCTCAGGGTGGCTGCCTATAAAATATAAGCAATGCAATATGAACAAGAAGTGTCCCAAGGTATACATTTTAATGCTCAGATTCCATGCAGCACTGTATATTTTTCATGTTAAGTTAAGGAAGTAAATGAAACAGAAAGAATCCAACATGTTTTACATTCCCTTGCAACAGGAAGCTATTTTGATAAAACCTACAAATGATCCATATTGATATTAACTTTTTTTTTGGTAAACTTAATTTGAATTTAGAAAGTCTCTAAATGATAATTGAATCACAAGTCTGGATTAGGATTCTAGCAGCAACACTTGACTTGGTCAAAATCACTGTTATGAAGAGATGCAATTTTTACACAGTACTTCACATTGATTAAGTAATGTGCGAAAATGGAAAAAAAGTATTCGAATCTTAATCATAGTAATTTGCATGAAATAAAAGTCTCTGTCAGGGGAATGCACATTATAATAACTCCTGGGTGTTTTGGTTGCATCAGTGAGCAAAGAAGTTGTGTGCATTTTTTTCTCGTCCTGATATACAAGAATTTCCTCTATTTTTAGTGTACCTTTGATTATACGAGAATTTAGAAATATGGCATTGCAGTTAGCAAGAGACCGAGACAAGCAGGTATTTTAAGAGAAGCCAGAGTTCACAGATGACTGACGATGTATATACCTGAATTAAGTAGAAATATACACCAGTACGTTGTAAACATGGGAACTCAGTTTGAAGCTAATTAAGGCTCATTTGGTTTTGACCTGCATCAAACAATAGCACTAAATCAGAAAAGCAGATGCATTTTGGAAGCTACTGAACTGAAGAACCTTATCTGGAGCCCAGTGGAGTCAGCAGAGACCTTCTCACTGACTTCAGTCAATCAAGCCTTAGAAATGTTTGCGTTTATTTACACAAATTGGTCTGAAGTAGAAAGGGGTTTTAGATGCAGTCCCCGCTCCATTGCATGCACATGTCAATGCTGCTGAACGCCGCAGTGGTGTCACTGTTATCTGTTACTGAAGCAGACCCCAGAGCTCAGGCGCATTTCTACGGGCCAGCGTGACCATTGTGCAACCTGTTTTATTTTAAAGAGTCGCTGTTTCAAAAATCAATGGGCGTCAGCTGCTAATTACAGAAAATCTATCTCTCGTCCCTTCAGCAGGTTTTGCATTTTTCCCACTTGCCACGCTACCTTTGCTATGGGTTGACAGCACGGCTCCGTAGCAATAAGTCATGGCCACCCCCCTAGCCCCCTTTTCCATTCGTTCCAGCTTCCTCCAGGGCAGACTTTGCCACGTGAAGTTTCTGGTGAACGGTCTTTACCGTACCACACCTGGATCCCCCCACTGACCTCGAGATTAATTCGATGCTGTATTTTCTGAGAATGTAAGAAAATAGAGGCTTTCTTCAGTTATTTAAAACACTTCACACTGTGTGGAAGCTCATTTGTCCCAGGAATGTGATTTTGTCAGTGGGAGGCATCTGTTTTGAATGAATATTTGAGAGCCGTGATCCCCTTCTCCATCTTCCGATGATCATAAAAAAGGAGAGGGACTCCTAGACATTTGTGAACGGTCAGAATACCCGACTGGTTTACCTTTCTTAGAGCTTAGCAATTGGTCCAAATGCTCCAGGGTGAGGAAAAGGATTTTCTAGGCACCAGTTTTTGCCATTCCCTCTTTCATTTCTGCAAGATGTGCTTATAATGGGGGACAGATTCAAAGACCCCTTTGGGGGAGGGCTCTTTTTCTGAGGCACGCTGTATGAAAATCCCCTGAGACCTGCAGAAGTTGCCGTGGTATCACTGTGTTGTACCAGAAGGGCTATTCAGTTTTCCCCAGCCACAATATCATTTGGAGAATTACTTCTTGCAGGGGATCGAAGCAGGTGTGGGGGGAAAAAAAGTGTTGAACAACTAAGCTTGGAAAGGAAATGTAGGTTGAAGTTTATCTCTTGTTGCTGAAGCTGCCAGTAAAGCTAGGCGCAGGAGGGGGGTTTGTTTGAGATTTATTCTGAGGGAGAAAGGCCCTGCTGTCTTCAGAGTGAGATGAGATCAAGTTCTGCTTGCAATACCTCTTACATGTTGTAGTTGCAGGCCAGGAGATTTTTTTACATCAAAATAAAGGAATGGATGGGCCTGCACTTATAAGAGAGTTGGCATTCCTACAACAAGCGTGTAGGTTGATAAGGATTTTCTTTATTCTTTTCAAAAATAACCTTTCCTGTGAAATGCAAGCTCAAGAACATTATCGGTTACATAGAGAAATCACATGAAAGGCTGTATTACAATAATGAAGAAAAGAGATTGAGATGAGAGCAGTAGCAAAGGTACTCAGTGCCTCCTTGGCTTGAGCTGCTCCTTCTCCACACAACTGATGTTTTCAAACCCTGGTTTTCAGGAAAATCCTACTTGAGGGGAAAAGTTAGCGCACACAAACCACCCTCTAGGCACGATGCTGGGATCCCGTCTTGCTTTCCCCAGGGAATATCCAGTGCATGGGGACATTCTCAATGTGTGGGAGATGTGTTATAGTAATGGATGTATCTCCATGTATGAGCTGAGGGGAATGGTAACATACCATCCTGTGTTTCTCCTAATTTGAGAATGTGCCCCATATCGGACGGTATTAACGGGGTGGCCATAATTATCATCACATCCCTAGCCCTGCAAACGCAGCCCTGGCAGTTTACCAAAGTGAAATCAAACCTACGGCTCTTATAAAGCATCCTATGGAAAAGGGAAGAAGGAATTCATAAGAAAATAATCCTATTAATTAATGCCCAAATGGTCCCTGTGCACAGCCTGCAGAAACACTGTGCCTGCGAGGGAGCAGAGGCAGAGGAAGGCAAGGGAACACAACCCTCCTCTTCAGCTGGAGCAGCATTCCTGCTGCCAGCTCCACTCTGCCCGGCGTATTCCCAGCAGGTCCCACCAAGTGCCACCCAGCGCAGAGCTTCGTTGGCCGGCCCTGGGTTGTCCCCACAGGAACGTGGCCAGGATCACACAAGAAATTGTGATGAGAAAATAGCCTTTTCTCTTCCCAAGGCAGTGATGAACATATTTTGAGTGTCCTTACAGAGAGGGGCAGCTACAGTTCGTAGTTTCCCACTCTCATATTCTCATTTTTCACTAAGAAAGGGGCTGAATTAACAGGAGCACTGAGCAGAGGGTCAAAGGACCTTGTGGATGGGTTTTAAGAGCAGGTTAGACAAATATCTGTCAGGAGTAGTTAGCTAACCCTAATCCTGCCTTAAGGGATGAGGTAGCCTCATGAAATCCTCCTGGTCCTGCATCCTGGTGTCCTCCGGCTTTGAGCATTGAGATCTTTCCGCTACAAACAGAGGGAGTTACTATAAAGAAGAGCCTGTGGTTATTGTTTCGATGACCCTTCAGATTGCTGCCATCTTGGAGTTATGTCTTTCCTGTATATATTTCAAGGGACAATCCATATGCATTAAGTCAGGAACTGCGGACCACAAAATGCTTGTACGCCTGAGATGCTCTTTGATTACCAGAGGACATCAGGTGTGCCTGGGGTTCCTACCCCAGGCTTTGCAGTACCCAGTTAGACTCCTGGGGGCAATAGGTCCAGGAGAAACGTGTTAAACTGGCTCGGACTCACTCTACAACTGCTCCCCAAAGCCTGAAGAGTGGGCAAGGCTTTGTAAGTGGAAAGTCCTCTGCTCTGGAAATTATATCTCCTGGTGAGTCATGAAAACTCATCTCTGACCCCAAGTACAAGTCTCATTTCCAAAAACAATGCTGACCCATGCCTTCTTCCTCCAAGACCTGCAGCTTTAAAATCTGTGGCCCAATTACAACCAAACTGCTGGAGGGACACAAGATCTCAGAGATACTCAATTCTTATAAATGTGGAACTTGCCAACTGGGAACATCCATGCTGAATTTGTGGGGAACACAAAAGGAAGCTTCAGCACAAAAGGTATGTGGGGAAGGGACTGGGGACTTGGGGCATCAATCTGTAGCAATGCCAACTTCATTAGTTCCCAGGCTGGGAAAAGATCTTTGAATTGTTTTCCTTTAATTGCAGAGGATTTCCACAAGTCCTAATTTGTTGGCAGCTCAGAGCATGATCTTTAACCATTGTGAACCATTCCCATGCAAGGAAAAGAGTGCTCTTTAGATCTCCAGCTCTGCGATGCTGCCCTGTTAAAGAAGTGTGCAAGTGAAGCAATGAGCAATGACGGTGATAAATAAATTACCCAGAGACTTTAAAGTCAGAGCAGCTACAAAAGAGGAGAAATTTAGCTTCCCCATGCATAAATGTAAACATGCTGTGAGAGCAGCTGCCCTTGCATGGACATGCATATGGGGAACAATACTTGCCCATGGCATAAAAAGCAGCAAACACAGATAATGCCAGGTGATATTTGACTTCTCGGCATATATGTAGGAGGGCTGCGCTTCACATTCATAGGAGCCATCTTTCTTTTTGTACTCCATTTTCTGTTCTTCTTATTAATCCACAGATTCTTCCCTTTGCTAAACCGGGAATCCAAGGCAGATCCCTAGAGAATTTCTTGAGTCTTGGACCCTCAAGCAAATTCAGGCTGTAGTATGCCACAAGGGCAGTGTTATCCCTACAGAGTTTTTAGCAGCATGCCTTCTAACCCAGTTTAAGCAGCTCTGTTTTTAAGTGATGCAGCAATTGGTATTAAGATATTCTGAACCATCATTAGCTCTATTTACTGAGCTTTAGATGTGTGAATCACTGCAAACATCTGGAATGAACAGGTGGAATTCAACCGCACTTACTGTACATTTCTATTTTAATGGTGTTTGGCTTCTCTTTTAATTGAACACCAATTCTTCCTGGAGACCCAAATGTTACTACAGGCATATATTAATTTAATTTAATTGGCAATGAGTTAAAAATGATTATTTCAGAGGAATTTTTGATGTTAACTAATGAGGCATCATATTCTATACATATTCCTGCCATTTCAGCCTGCTTCCCTGAGGAAGCACCGGCTATGCAGTTGCACCGTCTGTCTGGCAGGTTGCCTTAGAAACTTTTGACCTTGTTGGTGAGCAGGCTGGGGCCAGGGTGCGGTGAAACGAGGGCAATGGGGTGGTGGGAGATGCATAACTACTCAGGGTGCTTGCACTGAGTTGGGGTGCAACCCCAAGCACCTCATGCCGGTGCCTGGCGTGCAAGGTCAGCCACGTCTGGTCGGTGAACCCGGCTCTGGACATAGGGGTCTCATCCAAGTGCCTAAAACCAGCAGGACTGACCCAATCCTACTCCGCAACAAGGTTTTCTGGTCTGAGGGCACCTCTGCTTTTGTAGCTCTTTCACGTGGTATAATGTGTTGATCCTTCGGCAGGGACTTGAGCCTGACATTTCATCCAAGGTGAAAGCCCTGGTCCTGTGTCTGTTGGTCCCCAGTTCCTACTTCACTTGGCTTCATCTTGGTGAGGAAGAGGAGTGACTCCCTTCTCCATGCTGGAGCAGGCATGTCCAAGCCATCACCTCCTTCATCGTCACCCTGTAGCTGGAGCATAGCACTTCTGGATCCTACCACGTTCAGGCAAGTCCGCAATGAGGAGGGAAACATTATTTTTAACTTAAATAGGAAGAGAGCGGCAAGCCTCAGTCTCCTTGGGGTGAATTATTCAGGCTGTCTCCTGCCCTTTGAGGCATCTTCTCCAAACACCTACAGCATTGCTGCAGGAGTGGGAGTTTCTTATTTACACCACTCACCTTTGCTGATTTTTTGGAGATATGCCAGTCTGCAAAATACTGTCTCAGATACATTCATTTTTACCACTTGTAATTGTTTTAATTTTTATCATAACTAGCAAAACATCTGAAATCGAGAAAATTTTCACAGTGTCCACACACATGTAATGGCTATTCCCCACCACCACCTCTTCCCCACGTAGTGGCAACGTTAGGCTACTCGGCGCTATCTGATAAATGTGTACAACGGCCAAAACCTATTTCTGAAGGCAGACTTTGGAGGGGAAGGAGAAGGAGGAGGAACGCAGCCATTACACCAGTGTTTTGTAACATCCCTCCTGTAAAATTATTGTTAAATGTGTAGCACATACGATGAAGCAGCTGGGAGGGTGCTGTTGGTCACGCTGATGGGATGTCATACACAACCTCTGGGAATCCTTTTCCCCTTTTTCCAAAGTGTGCCTGTTAATATCAACCCCTCTGAGGTGTTGCAATGCCTGACTAATTCTCCTTTGTAAGTCACCTTCCGATCTTCAGGAGATACAAAATGCCAATGTGATAACAAGAAGTTCAGATGCAAGGGGAAAAGCGTGCGTCTCTGCACCTCTTTGCTTAGTTGGATTTCTACTGTTCAATGAAAATCACTCATATGTGCTGGAGAAAGTATGAGTTTTCTCACTACAGATAACTCGCTCAGTCATTTTTGACATTTAGAGGAAACAATTATTTCTTATTAATATTTTTTATCCTTATAATTGATTTTTTTTTTTAATTAAACTGCAAGGTTCACCATTATCTAGACAGTGAGTTTATTTATTTTGTGATGGTAGATTCTTAAAATAGATTGTGTCCTTCCAACATCGCTTTTCTTTTTCCACCCCTGCATACATAGTTCAGCTACTAGTTCTTGCACCAAAGTAATACCAACCCCATTTCACAGTTCAAGTTTGCTCCTCACTTCACCCAAAGGATTGAACTGTAATGCCTCACATTGTGGTATCAAAATAACTCATTGGTGGTCTTCAGAGATGGGTCCTGCTCAGTTTCTCCTTGACCTCTACAGCCTCAAGCATCTCTCACGTCTAGTGAATAGTGAATTATTTATGCAAAATAAATGGCACTTCTAGGCTGGGTTGGGGGAGCTCTGCCTCCAAGGCAGTAGTCTGATAATCAGCATTCTCAGCTGCTTGGGGAGACCCAGATTTGTGTCTTTCTGCTGCCTGAATCAGACTGGGTGTTTGAGCCTGACCCTTCCTTAGCTGTAACTACAAGGGATGCCCATCTCATGAGCAACTTCTGAAGGTCTCAGTTTCTCCCTGGAAAAAAACAGCAAAACCATTACATTCACCAAAACATTAAAAAAAAATCAAAAATATGAAAGAAAAGTCTGGAGCCTGACCTCACCGTGCTGACTATTGTACAAACATGGAGCGAGAAGAAACTCCCAGTGTCAAAGAGTTTGAGGTCTAAATAATTTCCCTAAACAGAAAGTGCTTCTTCAGCTGCCAGGCTGACCCAAACGCGCTGGGGCCGTGCTGCGTGTCCCGCCTTTCCCACGCCGCATTCCCATCAGGGCCCCGCCAGCATCCACACCTGCTCCCACACACATCGGTACTTCCCAAGCAACCTGGCCGGGGTGGTATTTTTGTGTTTGCACAAAAAAAAGGTGAGCAATTACCAGGCCACGCCTCCGCACACAACTTCTCATGCCTCTAAAGTTTCTAAAACTCTGAGTATCGGGTTCCCGAAATCACTGCTGCCCAGGAGGGAGGCGTTGCACCGGCTGCAGGGGTTTTGCTCCCGAGTCAGTGGAGTTGGGCTGCTCTATGCCACATATTACTTTTGGACTATCATGTTATTCACACTTCTTTTTCACCTTCTAGTCTAGCTCTTAAAGAATATTTCTGTTTTAAAAAAATATCTTGCTTTTGGGGGGCATTAACTGCGGTGCTTTTTGCCTGTTCAGTGCAGTGCCATGTCAGTGCTTTCTTTCTTTCTTTTATCTTTTTTTATCCATGTTCTAATGCAAACTGGCCCTTTCCTAGTAACAGCAATGGGCATCTGGTTTTCCACCTCTATGAACCCAGCAGTGTTGCTGCTCCAAGACTCAGCTGGTTGGAAACATATAGACAGCAAACATTTACATTCAGCATGTCTAACATCATCTGGGACTTAAACCCACAACATTGGTGATGCATAGAGATAGATATTTAGTCACATCAAAGCTATTTGCTAATTGCAGACACTTCATTCTTGTTTAATGTTTCATGTGCAAGATTAGTTGGTTGATTTAATTGGTTCAGCAAAACTTATGTTTTAAGGCAAAACATTAGTTAAGACATAATGTATTCCCCTATGGAAAATTCCCATAAAACTGAATACATCAGAAGTCAGTTTGTGCTTTGTAATTCTGTATTCGATTCTGTAGTCAGTCTGCCTACAGAATTGAACAGAAAACTACACTTTCCTATTGGAAAGTCTACCATTTATTAGCAATCCAGCAAGGTATTAAATCATGTAGGGTTGTTATAGGCTCAAAAAGCATAAAGTAGGATTATAATTGTTTTCTACAGTCTGTTTTAGCTGGGTTTGCAATATAGGAATGGGTTTGTAATAGAAATTGATATGGAAAAGGAATAAAAAGGGATGTCAGGGTGAAATGCATAGAGTTCTTATCCATATATGTCCAGAACGGCGTATCTACATGAATATATTGAATTTATGTGCAAATGTGTCTGTTCCCACATGTGTCTGTGTGCCACACGTATAATATAAACATTTATACCATGTGTGTACACGTGTATTCCTATATTTATGTTTACATACAACCTAGAACCTGCTAGTGCAATACAGACTGCACAGGAGGCTAATTCAGGCACCTCTCGGTGACTCAGTATTTCCCCAGAAAACACCCCAAATCTTTGCCAAGCTTTCCAGCAGCAGCACAGCAGCGCTGCCCAACATACCTCCAGGGAGAAGCCAAATTTCAGAACCTGGTCCCACGTGAGAGGGGACAAGCAATTTGACCCCAACGCAGGAGTCAACCATGAGCACCGCAAAGCACAGCTTAACTGCCCCCAAATGTTTTGAGATCTCCATTATGAATTTTTTTCCTGAAAAGCTTTAAGAGGTTTTGAACTCAGTTTGCTGCTAAAGGAACATTTTTGAAGCCCAAACACTCTGTATGTTTGCATGTCTGTATATGAATATTAAAATGTTGAGAACATGGACCACCAAAAGTTTGTTTAGCTTGAAGTTAGAGATTTGTTTTGCTTAGAATTTAGTCTCTTGATATTTGGCTGATCTCTTTGTACTGGCTTTTATCTTAATTGCTTTTTAAACTATAATTATGGTGCCACATCCACATGGCTATAACACCACTGTAGTTTAAGTTCAGCGTGTGTCTATTACGACTTCTATTTTTAAGTGTTGGTTTTTTTAATTCAGACGTAAAATTTACATACTGCAGCCATGAAACTTAGCAAACAAAGTCTAAGTCAGGGAGAAAATCCTTTTTTACAATGTTTGAGAAAATAAAATAGTTTGCTGAATATTAAATTAGAGGCGAAAAATAATTAAATTAGTTCTCGCCAATGCTGCAATTATGACAGAGGAAATATGTTCCATTTAAATATCCAGCTGAATTTTGCATGCCATTACCCCATAAATAGAGACTCACGCTTACGAGCATTTTAATGTGTGTATACCAAAGCCATATTGACACTGCAGACTATCATTACTCCTTAAGGAAATGTCATGGGCTTTCCTTTCTTATTTGAATGAGCTGTGAATTTATAATTCTCTCAGGCAGTTGGTTTTAATAAGGTATCGCTCGGTTATTCACATTTAAACCATTCTCTAAATACCCATTTGAAGACTAAACCACATCAATCCATTAGGCCAGTAACACAGCCCAGCTTTTAAAAAGTCCACGTAGGGCTGTTAGCATGGTGTCCTACCAACCCTAATCCCTCTCCCTGCAGAAACGTTTCTTTTTCTTTCATCTGAGACTAACATTTGGGGGAAAGCAAAATGCAAGCCACTGTTTTGTAGCATCCCTTTCTCCACGCAAACATAGGCAAATAACATTAGGACTGTGACCGGCGTGGATGAAAGGGGGAGGCAGCGCATTTCACCTGCCCACTTCATCCTCTGTTATTAATCCCGCTGGTGCATATGCCATAGGATTTCTGCAGAGGTCTGGGGGTAAACTGAGGTTTATCCATCTATAGGGCTCGAGGGGGGGGGTAGGTTCTTACCACCTTACCATGTGAGAATACTGCTCTGTTATGCAAAACACTGTGCAGCATCGGACCTGGCTTTGAGACGATCGTCTACATACGAGCACACTTAATATTGCCTTTCCATGGGTGAGCATGCTCCTGCCACAGTTTTCCTGAAAAGGGGAGATCTGCTGGGCTCGTGTCATCTTAGGGGCCAGATCAGTTTTGAGCAAACAAAAGCTATTCTTATTTCTAGTCTTCTCACTGCACTAATTTAAGGTTATTCTACGAGGTCCAAAGGTTACAGACAAGCTCCCTGGTAGAGCATTTTTTTGCTTAAACCATGTTAAAAAGGCATGACAATAAATATTGCAGAATGCAGAAGTGAATGAGAAAACTCTTGTTGCGCACAATCTGTTCCGAGTGAGATGAGAACAAATATATCACCGCTTTGTTTTCCTTCCATCAGAAAATTACTCTGAGCAGCTATTTACTCCCCCAGCCATTATTTTCTGATCCTTTTCTGTGTAAATAACGTGACTTTCTGGAAAGGGAAAAGGTGCCTTTCCTGGAAACGCAGCTCACGGCAGAGTGAAAAACTCCCCTCCCGACCCCCCCATCGCTGGAGACACTTTCCCCAACTCCTCGCGCTGCCGAAACAGCAGATGACGAAGACCTGAAACCTTCACAACAATATATTTCTCGAGACCGCTGCCGCTCCATAACTCTCCCAGCCATTTCCAGCCCTTCGATATTCCCCCCCCAGCACCTCCTTTGTGCTCCATTCAAGGTTTTTCTGAAGTGAGACAATCTTTCCCATTTTTTTGTCTTCTGTCTGCATCAAAGTTAGGACTTTGTTAGGGATTCTTGCTATCGGCATCTGTTACCTCTTTTTCTCAGGGGCTAAGGAGGAGGCTGCTGTATGGCTGAAAAAGGCTCTCATTCAGCCTGCAATTGCTTCTCTTTGCTTTCCTGTCACACTGTCAACCTCAATCAGAAGGCAATGAAAGTGATACAGAAGCAAAGCTTTGCTGCCTCCTCCTAGAACAAAGAGCGTCCCATAGCCTAGTACAGATTTCACATCCAATTTAACTCTTTGGAAAAGGATTTCAGGAAATACATAGTCAAGAGTTGAAAAAATGGAGTTGGGTCTACTATAAAGGCTAAAAGTATTATCCTGGCTTAGATAAGCTACAAAGATAGGTTGATACTATTTTCTAGCATAAACCACATTAGCTGGCATTACACATTGAGCTTTCTTTACTCGTTAAGTTGCAAGGAGATTTGAGAGGAATTTAGCAGCTACATAAAATGACTCTTTCATGATTCTAGCTTTAACAGTCATTTTAGTTGTACAAGGTGCATGAATAGCAAGGACCTAAATCATGTTGTTTAACAAATCTGGTATTAGAGGGTTAGTCTCAGTTTACTTATTAAGAATTTAGTTGAGTAAAGGATTTTAGGACTCAGTTCTTTGTGTGGATGACAATGAAACAGGCCAGTACTTGTATTTTTGGGAACCTAAATCAGCTACACATGTTTGAACTATGCTTTTGGGCCTATAATTGCTCTTTTGCATGGAGAATATTTTTCTGTTTGGATTCACACTAAAAATAAGGCTCACTGGGCAGGTTGTAGAGTAGTGAGGTATTTCACTGGCATATCTCAGGGCAACATTTCCCAAATTTACAATAAGCTTAAGGTCCATCTACTCTCCTTTGCCTGCAAATACAGAGCCTCATGCACAATGATAAACTTTT